>NW_027362768.1:253388398-258981992 GCF_046119375.1 Phyllobates terribilis | reverse complement strand
CTATGTATCGTTTCCATAGAATGGAATGTTCTTGAAACAATGGATTGCTGTATACATACTGTGTCTCAAAAGTGGACATGTAGGAGTTTGCGTAAGGGGGGCTACATTAGAGCCCATTGCGGTCCCCTTGGTCTGTATGTAAAATGTATCCTGAAAGAGGAAGTAGTTATGTGTAAGGACTATTGTTAGGAGTTCTACGGTTAAGTCAATTATAGATGGGTTGGTATCTGAGTCCCTCAACATTTGTGTGACAGCTTGGATACCCCGATCATGGGGAATTGAGGTATAGAGGCTGGTGACGTCTAAGGACACTAAGATGGCTTCTGGAGGAACTTGTTTGAGTGTTTTGATGATCTCAAGAAAGGCACCTGTATCTAATAGATAAGATGGACTTTTTTGGGTGAGTGGTGTGAGGATCTTCTCTAAAAAAGATTGCCAGAGGTGATAAAACGGAATCTGTAGAGGCCACAATAGGACGCCCGGGGGGGTTGGGTAAGACTTTTGTGGATTTTGGGTAAGACATAAAATACCGGTATAATTGGATGTGGATTTATTAAGTATTCATACGTTTTTAAGTCAATGACATTGGCTGTTAAAAAACGTTGTAGTGTCGAGGTGATGAGTGTTTGTATTTTTGTGGTCGGGTCCGTAGATAGTTTACGGTATGTGGACTCATCATTAAGTTGTCTTAGAATTTCCGTAATGTAATCACATTTGTTCATGACCACTACCGCTCCACCTTTATCAGCTGGCTTTATTATCAAATCTTTGTCCTCTTGCAGGCTTCGTAGGGCCTGTCGGTCAAGAGGAGAGAGATTCGTCTGATAATGTGTTCTGCCCTTGTCAATATTGGAGCGCAATTTTTGAAACGCCCCATCCACGAACCCTATGAAGGTTTCAAGTGGATGTGTGCCTCGAGGAGGCCTATATTTACTCTTAGACCGGAGACCTAAGTCTTGGGCTGTGATATCGGTCGTAATGACCGGAGGAGTGGCGTTAGAAGGATTATGTGCAAAGTGAGTTTTCAGACGTAAGGTACGGTAAAAGCGTTGTAGCTCCATGTCTAATTTAAAGGTATTGTATTTGTATGTGGGGCAGAAGGAAAGTCCCTTTTGGAGAACAGATGTTTGTGCAACGTTGAGAGTTTTGGAAGAGATATTTACCACCAGTTGTGGGTCTGTGATCGGGTAATTCGTGTGAAGTCCAGATTTCCCCTTGTTCCTATTGCCTCGCCTCGTCTTCTTCTGTTGGGACGTCTTCGTGTTTGACCTAAAAAAGGAACAGACTGAATAGTGGACTGTCTTTGGTCCATGTCGGATCCGGAGGAAGTGTAGTCGGTTGAAGACTTGGCTGTGCGGTGGGTATATTTGTTTGTAGAGGGATTGTCTCGCCATCTGTATACTCGGTTCTGTTCGTAGTCCTGGAGATCTCTAGCGAACTTGTTCCTTTTTCTAGTTTCGGTATCACGTTTGTGCAGATCAATGTTGGTCTGGATTTTGCTTTGAAGCGTCTGGAGATCCTCAGGGCTGATCGAAGTCGTCAATTGGGATTCGATGTTTTTGATCTGTTCCTTCGTTGTAGTGATTGCCTTATGTAAAAAGTCCACTGTTAGTAGCATCAAATCAAAAGAACATTTATTAAGGATGAGTTCAAATTTGCTACAATAATCAGGAATGTCAGAGAAAAGAGTAGGACGGATTGGTACCCTTAGTCCCCTAGGAATCCTCTGAACTCTTAAATACTCTGTGAGTGTTGCGCAGTGTAACTCAATATTGGTGAGATGTCTGCGTTCTTTTTCCAGGTCCCGCCCACGTGTTTCGCTGGGTGGTACCCTAAGGAATTCGCTGGAAAGGTTGGTTTGGGAAATGATGTTAGATGCTTCATCTGCGTTATATGAAAAGGTTACTGATGACATGACGCAACAGTGTGCTTGCGGACAGGAGTAAGTAATGATAAGAAAAAACGCAGCACTACTGGACCTGGGTGCTTGAGTAGGGTCCAAAGCCTTGAGATATAGTGATAACCTCAGCACACCAATTGATATAAAAGGTACTTTTATTAGCAGTCCACAGTAAAGACGTTTCGGTCAACACGACCTTCATCAGTGTACTGCATATAAACAGAAATATACAGAAATAGAGACATTATAGTGATTGTAAAATTACAATATATATTATGAGACATATATAAAGAGACAAGAGGTCTATGTGTCTATGTAACCTTTATCCAGCAAATAAAATAAGAAGAACGGAGCAACCTACCAAATTACTGGGATGGGAGCAGGAAAGAGGAAGGAGATGGGACCCAATACTGGGGATCCTATGGAGAGAGTGCATACCATGAAGATATGTGGAACTGGAATAGGGTGAGGGCTATAAGAGAGGAAAACATACCGTGTAGGTGAAGAGCCTGAAGTAAAGTGCTGCCTGGATCGCGGTATCCACCGCTGGATATTAGCAGGGTGTGTGTATAGAGGGACTGGCTATAAGTATGGGTGTAGGGGAGGAGGATTTGGCAGTCAGCCAATGAGAGCAGTGAAAGTGCCGGTGAATAGCGCTGGATGCGGTGACGTCACAGGAAGTGACGCGAGGCGGGGAGGTGCCGGCTTCTGATTGGTCCGGTGCCGCGCATGCGCACATGCGTGCGTGTCAGCCGGCGTGCAGGTGCGTTCCAGGGACCAGGAAGTGGTTTCTGTATTTGGAGTATGTGATATACTGCCGGAAAAAAGAAGCAGGAAGCGTTTCACCATCGGGAGGGAGGGTTGGAGAGGTATGGAAGGACGAGGGTGGGTATGGATCCATAATCTGTAACATGAAATAAATTGTCAGTTGAAGTTACATGGCACAACACAGTCAAAAAGCACATCACAATATTGTTATGATATCCTGTAATAGGTAGGTATGCATCAATCATGGATCTCATGATAAACAACAAATAAGGATTAAATGTTAATCCATTAAAGAGTGAGAGGGATATCCATACATAAACTAAGGTCCCTGCTTGAGCAATATGTGACCAGGTGAATTTAAATAAAATAAGTGAAGATCATAATCGTAGTGTGGTCAAGATACCATATAATAGGTGAATGTACGTCAATCATGATCCTACTGATAAAAAAGCAAAATAAAGATTAGATATTGACCCATTGTGGAGTAGGAGGGATATACTCATATAGGCTGGGGTCCCTACTGGAGTAATACCGGATCAGGTGAATTTAAATAAATGAGTGAAGATCATAATCCTTATTGAGCCCTTTGGGATAAAGGGACTGCAGTTGATGAATCCAAAATGCCTCTCTCTGTTTGAGGGTTTGGATTCGATTGCCCCCACGGCGGAGTGGTCTGATTTGTTCTATGACTTGGAATCGCAATTGGGACACATTGTGTCCTGCTGCTATGAAGTGTTGGGGAATAGGTAAAAGTAAATTTTTGCATCTGATGGTGGATTTGTGTTTGGAGATTCTGTCTTTGATAGGTTGAGTTGTTTCCCCTACATAGACCAGGCCACAGGGGCATTCACTAGGTATACAACAAAATTCGTGTCGCAGGTATAGTAACCCTTAATGTTGTATTTCTTGCCTGTTTGTGGGTGATGGATAGTATCCCCTCTAAGGATATTGTGACACTGATGACAATGTAGACATGGAAAGGACGAGAGACATCCGATCGTATTCCATTTGTACATACATATCATCCTCTAGCTTACACCATACACCGCACGATACGGAAACATTGGAATATTCTTCAAACAGGCTACCCTACCATCAAATCTTTTCATCAACCTTTTCTACCTTGCTTTAAAAGAGCACCTAACATCAGAGATTCATTAGTCCGAGCTGACATAGGGACATCGTCCCTTGGTCCCCAGCAAAGATTTCTACAAACCCCTAAGAAAGGAACCTTTCCATGTCTACATTGTCATCAGTGTCACAATATCCTTAGAGGGGATACTATCCATCACCCACAAACAGGCAAGAAATACAACATTAAGGGTTACTATACCTGCGACACGAATTTTGTTGTATACCTAGTGAAATGCCCCTGTGGCCTGGTCTATGTAGGGGAAACAACTCAACCTATCAAAGACAGAATCTCCAAACACAAATCCACCATCAGATGCAAAAATTTACTTTTACCTATTCCCCAACACTTCATAGCAGCAGGACACAATGTGTCCCAATTGCGATTCCAAGTCATAGAACAAATCAGACCACTCCGCCGTGGGGGCAATCGAATCCAAACCCTCAAACAGAGAGAGGCATTTTGGATTCATCAACTGCAGTCCCTTTATCCCAAAGGGCTCAATAAGGATTATGATCTTCACTCATTTATTTAAATTCACCTGATCCGGTATTACTCCAGTAGGGACCCCAGCCTATATGAGTATATCCCTCCTACTCCACAATGGGTCAATATCTAATCTTTATTTTGCTTTTTTATCAGTAGGATCATGATTGACGTACATTCACCTATTATATGGTATCTTGACCACACTACGATTATGATCTTCACTTATTTTATTTAAATTCACCTGGTCACATATTGCTCAAGCAGGGACCTTAGTTTATGTATGGATATCCCTCTCACTCTTTAATGGATTAACATTTAATCCTTATTTGTTGTTTATCATGAGATCCATGATTGATGCATACCTACCTATTACAGGATATCATAACAATATTGTGATGTGCTTTTGACTGTGTTGTGCCATGTAACTTCAACTGACAATTTATTTCATGTTACAGATTATGGATCCATACCCACCCTCGTCCTTCCATACCTCTCCAACCCTCCCTCCCGATGGTGAAACGCTTCCTGCTTCTTTTTTCCGGCAGTATATCACATACTCCAAATACAGAAACCACTTCCTGGTCCCTGGAACGCACCTGCACGCCGGCTGACACGCACGCATGTGCGCATGCGCGGCACCGGACCAATCAGAAGCCGGCACCTCCCCGCCTCGCGTCACTTCCTGTGACGTCACCGCATCCAGCGCTATTCACCGGCACTTTCACTGCTCTCATTGGCTGACTGCCAAATCCTCCTCCCCTACACCCATACTTATAGCCAGTCCCTCTATACACACACCCTGCTAATATCCAGCGGTGGATACCGCGATCCAGGCAGCACTTTACTTCAGGCTCTTCACCTACACGGTATGTTTTCCTCTCTTATAGCCCTCACCCTATTCCAGTTCCACATATCTTCATGGTATGCACTCTCTCCATAGGATCCCCAGTATTGGGTCCCATCTCCTTCCTCTTTCCTGCTCCCATCCCAGTAATTTGGTAGGTTGCTCCGTTCTTCTTATTTTATTTGCTGGATAAAGGTTACATAGACACATAGACCTCTTGTCTCTTTATATATGTCTCATAATATACATTGTAATTTTACAATCACTATAATGTCTCTATTTCTGTATATTTCTGTTTATATGCAGTACACTGATGAAGGTCGTGTTGACCGAAACGTCTTTACTGTGGACTGCTAATAAAAGTACCTTTTATATCAATTGGTGTGCTGAGGTTATCACTATATCTCAAGGCTTTGGACCCTACTCAAGCACCCAGGTCCAGTAGTGCTGCGTTTTTTCTTATCATTACTTACTCCTGTCCGCAAGCACACTGTTGTGTCATGTCATCAGTAACCTTTTCATATAACGCAGATGAAGCATCTAACATCATTTCCCAAACCAACCTTTCCAGCGAATTCCTTAGGGTACCACCCAGCGAAACACGTGGGCGGGACCTGGAAAAAGAACGCAGACATCTCACCAATATTGAGTTACACTGCGCAACACTCACAGAGTATTTAAGAGTTCAGAGGATTCCTAGGGGACTAAGGGTACCAATCCGTCCTACTCTTTTCTCTGACATTCCTGATTATTGTAGCAAATTTGAACTCATCCTTAATAAATGTTCTTTTGATTTGATGCTACTAACAGTGGACTTTTTACATAAGGCAATCACTACAACGAAGGAACAGATCAAAAACATCGAATCCCAATTGACGACTTCGATCAGCCCTGAGGATCTCCAGACGCTTCAAAGCAAAATCCAGACCAACATTGATCTGCACAAACGTGATACCGAAACTAGAAAAAGGAACAAGTTCGCTAGAGATCTCCAGGACTACGAACAGAACCGAGTATACAGATGGCGAGACAATCCCTCTACAAACAAATATACCCACCGCACAGCCAAGTCTTCAACCGACTACACTTCCTCCGGATCCGACATGGACCAAAGACAGTCCACTATTCAGTCTGTTCCTTTTTTAGGTCAAACACGAAGACGTCCCAACAGAAGAAGACGAGGCGAGGCAATAGGAACAAGGGGAAATCTGGACTTCACACGAATTACCCGATCACAGACCCACAACTGGTGGTAAATATCTCTTCCAAAACTCTCAACGTTGCACAAACATCTGTTCTCCAAAAGGGACTTTCCTTCTGCCCCACATACAAATACAATACCTTTAAATTAGACATGGAGCTACAACGCTTTTACCGTACCTTACGTCTGAAAACTCACTTTGCACATAATCCTTCTAACGCCACTCCTCCGGTCATTACGACCGATATCACAGCCCAAGACTTAGGTCTCCGGTCTAAGAGTAAATATAGGCCTCCTCGAGGCACACATCCACTTGAAACCTTCATAGGGTTCGTGGATGGGGCGTTTCAAAAATTGCGCTCCAATATTGACAAGGGCAGAACACATTATCAGACGAATCTCTCTCCTCTTGACCGACAGGCCCTACGAAGCCTGCAAGAGGACAAAGATTTGATAATAAAGCCAGCTGATAAAGGTGGAGCGGTAGTGGTCATGAACAAATGTGATTACATTACGGAAATTCTAAGACAACTTAATGATGAGTCCACATACCGTAAACTATCTACGGACCCGACCACAAAAATACAAACACTCATCACCTCGACACTACAACGTTTTTTAACAGCCAATGTCATTGACTTAAAAACGTATGAATACTTAATAAATCCACATCCAATTATACCGGTATTTTATGTCTTACCCAAAATCCACAAAAGTCTTACCCAACCCCCCGGGCGTCCTATTGTGGCCTCTACAGATTCCGTTTTATCACCTCTGGCAATCTTTTTAGAGAAGATCCTCACACCACTCACCCAAAAAAGTCCATCTTATCTATTAGATACAGGTGCCTTTCTTGAGATCATCAAAACACTCAAACAAGTTCCTCCAGAAGCCATCTTAGTGTCCTTAGACGTCACCAGCCTCTATACCTCAATTCCCCATGATCGGGGTATCCAAGCTGTCACACAAATGTTGAGGGACTCAGATACCAACCCATCTATAATTGACTTAACCGTAGAACTCCTAACAATAGTCCTTACACATAACTACTTCCTCTTTCAGGATACATTTTACATACAGACCAAGGGGACCGCAATGGGCTCTAATGTAGCCCCCCCTTACGCAAACTCCTACATGTCCACTTTTGAGACACAGTATGTATACAGCAATCCATTGTTTCAAGAACATTCCATTCTATGGAAACGATACATAGACGACGTCTTTTGTATCTGGACAGGTTCCCAGGACACTTTAGATGAATTCTTTATGGCTCTTAATACCTCCTGTCCAGGTTTACATTTTACTCTCAACCACCACCCGCATCAGATCAACTTTCTAGATACTCTAGTTATCAAAGATGCCTCAGGACTATTGACCACTGACATCTATAGGAAATCCACAGATCGCAATACACTTCTACATTTTGCAAGCAACCACCCAACCCCCATGAAACATGCCATTCCCAAATCACAATTCCGGAGGGTTGAACGTATTGTGACAGATATGACATTACGAGAAGTCAGAGTAAAAGAAATGACACAGAAATTCGTAGAAAGAGGATATCCTCAGGACCTCCTTCATGAATCACAGGACCACCATACACAACCACGACGAGAGACATCCGATCGTATTCCATTTGTACATACATATCATCCTCTAGCTTACACCATACACCGCACGATACGGAAACATTGGAATATTCTTCAAACAGGCTACCCTACCATCAAATCTTTTCATCAACCTTTTCTACCTTGCTTTAAAAGAGCACCTAACATCAGAGATTCATTAGTCCGAGCTGACATAGGGACATCGTCCCTTGGTCCCCAGCAAAGATTTCTACAAACCCCTAAGAAAGGAACCTTTCCATGTCTACATTGTCATCAGTGTCACAATATCCTTAGAGGGGATACTATCCATCACCCACAAACAGGCAAGAAATACAACATTAAGGGTTACTATACCTGCGACACGAATTTTGTTGTATACCTAGTGAAATGCCCCTGTGGCCTGGTCTATGTAGGGGAAACAACTCAACCTATCAAAGACAGAATCTCCAAACACAAATCCACCATCAGATGCAAAAATTTACTTTTACCTATTCCCCAACACTTCATAGCAGCAGGACACAATGTGTCCCAATTGCGATTCCAAGTCATAGAACAAATCAGACCACTCCGCCGTGGGGGCAATCGAATCCAAACCCTCAAACAGAGAGAGGCATTTTGGATTCATCAACTGCAGTCCCTTTATCCCAAAGGGCTCAATAAGGATTATGATCTTCACTCATTTATTTAAATTCACCTGATCCGGTATTACTCCAGTAGGGACCCCAGCCTATATGAGTATATCCCTCCTACTCCACAATGGGTCAATATCTAATCTTTATTTTGCTTTTTTATCAGTAGGATCATGATTGACGTACATTCACCTATTATATGGTATCTTGACCACACTACGATTATGATCTTCACTTATTTTATTTAAATTCACCTGGTCACATATTGCTCAAGCAGGGACCTTAGTTTATGTATGGATATCCCTCTCACTCTTTAATGGATTAACATTTAATCCTTATTTGTTGTTTATCATGAGATCCATGATTGATGCATACCTACCTATTACAGGATATCATAACAATATTGTGATGTGCTTTTGACTGTGTTGTGCCATGTAACTTCAACTGACAATTTATTTCATGTTACAGATTATGGATCCATACCCACCCTCGTCCTTCCATACCTCTCCAACCCTCCCTCCCGATGGTGAAACGCTTCCTGCTTCTTTTTTCCGGCAGTATATCACATACTCCAAATACAGAAACCACTTCCTGGTCCCTGGAACGCACCTGCACGCCGGCTGACACGCACGCATGTGCGCATGCGCGGCACCGGACCAATCAGAAGCCGGCACCTCCCCGCCTCGCGTCACTTCCTGTGACGTCACCGCATCCAGCGCTATTCACCGGCACTTTCACTGCTCTCATTGGCTGACTGCCAAATCCTCCTCCCCTACACCCATACTTATAGCCAGTCCCTCTATACACACACCCTGCTAATATCCAGCGGTGGATACCGCGATCCAGGCAGCACTTTACTTCAGGCTCTTCACCTACACGGTATGTTTTCCTCTCTTATAGCCCTCACCCTATTCCAGTTCCACATATCTTCATGGTATGCACTCTCTCCATAGGATCCCCAGTATTGGGTCCCATCTCCTTCCTCTTTCCTGCTCCCATCCCAGTAATTTGGTAGGTTGCTCCGTTCTTCTTATTTTATTTGCTGGATAAAGGTTACATAGACACATAGACCTCTTGTCTCTTTATATATGTCTCATAATATATATTGTAATTTTACAATCACTATAATGTCTCTATTTCTGTATATTTCTGTTTATATGCAGTACACTGATGAAGGTCGTGTTGACCGAAACGTCTTTACTGTGGACTGCTAATAAAAGTACCTTTTATATCAATTGGTGTGCTGAGGTTATCACTATATCTCAAGGCTTTGGACCCTACTCAAGCACCCAGGTCCAGTAGTGCTGCGTTTTTTCTTATCATGACCAGTCAGGGAGACACTATTACTGGTTTTTTTTAACGGCAACAAATGCCAAAAGCAGGATAATACAGAGATTTGACCCGTGGAACTTCAAAACCACAGATATAATTATGTGGCCTACACCAGACTCTTTTAAACAGATATATTGGTGTCTGACCAGTCAGGGAGACACTATTAATGTTTTTTTTACAGCAAAAAATGCCAAAAGCAGGATAATACGGAGATCTGACTCGTGGAACTTCAAAACCACAGATATAATTATGTGGCCTACACCAGAATCTTTTAAACAGATATATTGGTGTCTGACCAGTCAGGGAGACACTATTACTGTTTCTTTTTATGGCAAAAAAAGCCAAAAGTAGGATAATACAGAAATTTGACCCGTAGAACTGCAAAACCACAGTTATAGTAATGTGGCATACACCATCATCTTTTAAACAGATATATTGGTGTCTGACCAGTCAGGGATACACTATTACAGTTTTTTTTAATGGCAAAAAATGCCAAAAGCAGGATAAAACAGAGATTTGACTCGTGGAAATGCAAAACCACAGTTCTATTTCTCTGGCCTACACCAGACTCTTTTTAACAGATATATTGGTGTCTGACCAGACAGGGAGACACTATTACAGTTTTTTTTACCGCAAAAAAATGACAAAAGCAGGATAATACAGAGATTTGTCCCATGGAGCTGCAAAACCACAGATCTATTTCTCTGGCCTACACCAGAATCTTTTAAACAGATATATTGTTTTCTGACCAGTCAGGGAGACACTATTACAGTTTTTTTTACGGCAAAAAATGCCAAAAGCAGGATAATACAGAGATTTGACACTTGGAACTGCAAAACCTCAATTCTATTTCTCTGGCCTACACCAGACTCTTTTAAACAGATATATTGGTGTCTGAAGAGTCAGGGAGACCTTATTACAGTTTTTCTACGGTAAAAAATGACAAAAGCAGGATAATACAGAGATTTGACCTGTGGAACTGCAAAACCACAGTTCTATTTCTCTGGCCTACACCAGACTCTTTTAAACAGATATATTGGTGTCTGACGAGTCAGGAAGACACTATAACAGTTTTTTTTATGGCAAAAAATGCCAAAAGCAGGATAATACAGAGATTTGACACTTGGAACTGCAAAACCACAATTCTATTTCTCTGGCCTACACCAGACTCTTTTCAATTCATATATTGGTGTCTGACAAGTCAGGGAGACCTTATTACAGTTTTTTTTTATGGTAAAAAATGCCAAAAGCAGGATAATACAGAGATTTGACCCGTGGAACTGCAAAACCACACTTCCGATTCTGTGGCCTACACCAGACTCTTTTAAACAGATATATTGGTGTCTGACCAGTCAGGGAGACACTATTACAGTTTTTTTTTACTGCAAAAAATGCCAAAAGCAGGATAATACAGAGATTTGACCCATGGAACTGCAAAACCACAGTTATAGCTATGTGGCGTACACCAGAATCATTTAAACAGATATATTGGTGTCTAACCAGTCAGAGAGACACTATTACATTTTTTTTTACGGTAAAAAATGCCAAAAGCAGGATAATACAGAGATTTGACCCGTGTAACTGCAAAACCACAGTTCCGTTGCTCTGACCTACACTTGACTCTTTTAAACAGATATATTGGTGTCTGACCAGTCAGGGAGACACTATTACAGTGTTATTCATGGCAAAAAAAGCCAAAAGCAGGATAATACAGAGATTTGACCCGTGGAACTGCAAAACCACAGTTATAGTTATGTGGCCTACACCAGACTCTTTTAAACAGATATATTGGTGTCTGACCAGTCAGGGAGACACTATTACAGGTTTTTTTTTATGGCAAAAAATGCCAAAAGCAGGATAATACAGAGATTTGACCCGTGGAACTGCAAAACTACAGTTCTATTTTTCTGACCTACACCAGACTCTTTTAAACAGATATATTGGTGTCTGACGAGTCAGGAAGACACTATAACAGTTTTTTTTTACGGCAAAAAATGCCAAAAGCAGGATAATACAGAGATTTGACACTTGGAACTGCAAAACCACAATTCTATTTCTCTGGCCTACACCAGACTCTTTTCAACTGATATATTGGTGTCTGACCAGTCAGGGAGACCTTATTACAGTTTTTTTTTACGGTAAAAAATGCCAAAAGCAGGATAATACAGAGATTTGACCCGTGGAACTGCAAAACCACAGTTCCATTTCTCTGACCTACACTTGACGCTTTTAAACAGATATATTGGTGTCTGACCAGTCAGGGAGACACTATTACAGTTTTTTTCATGGCAAAAAATGCCAAAAGCAGGATAATACAGAGATTTGACCCGTGGAACTGCAAAACCACAGTTCCGATTCTCTGGCCTACAACAGACTCTTTTAAACAGATATATTGGTGTCTGACCAGTCAGGGAGACACTATTACAGTTTTTTTTTACTGCAAAAAATGCCAAAAGCAGGATAATACAGAGATTTGACCCGTGGAACTGCAAAACCACAGTTATAGTTATGTGGCCTACACCAGACTCTTTTAAACAGATATATTGGTGTCTGACCAGTCAGGGAGACACTATTACAGGTTTTTTTTATGGCAAAAAATGCCAAAAGCAGGATAATACAGAGATTTGACCCGTGGAACTGCAAAACCACAGTTCTATTTCTCTGGCCTACACCAGACTCTTTTAAACTGATATATTGGTGTCTGACCAGTCAGGGAGACCTTATTACAGTTTTTTTTTACGGTAAAAGATGCCAAAAGCAGGATAATACAGAGATTTGACCCGTGGAACTGCAAAACCACAGTTCCGATTCTCTGGCCTACACCAGACTCTTTTAAACAGATATATTGGTGTCTGACCAGTCAGGGAGACACTATTACAGTTTTTTTTACTGCAAAAAATGCCAAAAGCAGGATAATACAGAGATTTGACCCATGGAACTGCAAAACCACAGGTAAAGCTATGTGGCCTACAGCAGACTCTTTTAAACAGATATATTGGTGTCTGACCAGTCAGGGAGACACTATTACAGTTTTTTTTACGGCAAAAAATGCCAAAAGCAGGATAATACAGAGATTTGACCCGTGGAACTGCAAAACCACAGTTATAGCTATGTGGCCTACACCAGACTCTTTTAAACAGATATATTGGTGTCTGACGAGTCAGGGAGACACTATTACAGTTTTTTTTACGGTAAAAAATGCCAAAAGCAGGATAATACAGAGATTTGACACTTGGAACTGCAAAGCCACAATTCTATTTCTCTGGCCTACACCAGACTCTTTTAAACTGATATATTGGTGTCTGACCAGTCAGGGAGACCTTATTACAGTTTTTTTTTACGGTAAAAAATGCCAAAAGCAGGATAATACAGAGATTTGACCCGTGGAACTGCAAAACCACAGTTCCGATTCTCTGGCCTACACCAGACTCTTTTAAACAGATATATTGGTGTCTGACCAGTCAGGGAGACACTATTACAGTTTTTTTTTACTGCAAAAAATGCCAAAAGCAGGATAATACAGAGATTTGACCCGTGGAACTGCAAAACCACAGTTACAGCTATGTGGCGTACACCAGAATCATTTAAACAGATATATTGGTGTCTGACCAGTCAGAGAAACACTATTACATTTTTTTTTACGGTAAAAAATGCCAAAAGCAGGATAATACAGAGATTTGACCCGTGGAACTGCAAAACCACAGTTCCGTTTCTCTGACCTACACTTGACTCTTTTAAACAGATATATTGGTGTCTGACCAGTCAGGGAGACACTATTACAGTTTTTTTCACGGCAAAAAATGACAAAAGCAGGATAATACAGAGATTTGACCCGTGCAACTGAAAAACCACAGTTATAGCTATGTGGAGTACACCAGAATCTTTTAAACAAATATATTGGTGTCTGACCAGTCAGAGAGACACTATTACAGTTTTTTTTACGGTAAAAAATGCCAAAAGCAGGATAATACAGAGATTTGACACTTGGAACTGCAAAACCACAATTCTATTTCTCTGGCCTACACCAGACTGTTTTAAACTGATATATTGGTATCTGACCAGTCAGGGAGAAACTATTACTGTTTTTTTTAACGGCAAAAAATGCCAAAAGCAGGATAATACAGAGATTTGACCCGTGGAACTTCAAAACCACAGATATAGTTATGTGGCCTACACCAGACTCTTTTAAACAGATATATTGGTGTCTGACCAGTCAGGGAGACATTATTAATGTTTTTTTTTACAGCAAAAAATGCCAAAAGCAGGATAATACGGAGATCTGACTCGTGGAACTGCAAAACCACAGTTATAGTTATGTGGCGTTCACCAGAATCTTTTAAACAGATATATTGGTGTCTGACCAGTCAGGGAGACACTATTACTGTTTCTTTTTATGGCAAAAAAAGCCAAAAGTAGGATAATACAGAAATTTGACCCGTAGAACTGCAAAACCACAGTTATAGTAATGCGGCATACACCATCATCTTTTAAACAGAAATATTGGTGTCTGACCAGTCAGGGATACACTATTACAGTTTTTTTTAATGGCAAAAAATGCCAAAAGCAGGATAAAACAGAGATTTGACTCGTGGAAATGCAAAACCACAGTTCTATTTCTCTGGCCTACACCAGACTCTTTTTAACAGATATATTGGTGTCTGACCAGAGAGGGAGACACTATTACAGTTTTTTTTACCGCAAAAAAATGCCAAAAGCAGGATAATACAGAGATTTGTCCCATGGAGCTGCAAAACCACAGTTTTATTTCTCTGGCCTACACCAGAATCTTTTAAACAGATATATTGTTTTCTGACCTGTCAGGGAGACACTATTACAGTTTTTTTTATGGCAAAAAATGCCAAAAGCAGGATAATACAGAGATTTGACACTTGGAACTGCAAAACCTCAATTCTATTTCTCTGGCCTACACCAGACTCTTTTAAACAGATATATTGGTGTCTGACCAGTCAGGGAGACCTTATTACAGTTTTTTTTACGGTAAAAAATGACAAAAGCAGGATAATACAGAGATTTGACACATGGAACTACAAAACCACAGTTCTATTTCTCTGGCCTACAACAGACTCTTTTAAACAGATATATTGGTGTCTGACCAGTCAGGGAGACACTGTAACAGTTTTTTTTTACGGTAAAAAATGCCAAAAGCAGGATAATACAGAGATTTGACAAGTGGAACTGCAAAACGACAGTTCTATTTCTCTGGCCTACACCAGACTCTTTTAAACAGATATATTGGTGTCTGACCAGTCAGGGAGACACTATTACAGTTTTTTTTTTATGGCAAAAAATGCCAAAAGCAGGATAATACAGAGATTTGACCTGTGGAACTGCAAAACTACAGTTCTATTTCTCTGGCCTACACCAGACTCTTTTAAACAGATATATTGGTGTCTGACGAGTCAGGAAGACACTATAACAGTTTTTTTTACGGCAAAAAATGCCAAAAGCAGGATAATACAGAGATTTGACACTTGGAACTGCAAAACCACAATTCTATTTCTCTGGCCTACACCAGACTCTTTTCAACTGATATATTGGTGTCTGACAAGTCAGGGAGACCTTATTACAGTTTTTTTTTACGGGAAAAAATGCCAAAAGCAGGATAATACAGAGATTTGACCCGTGGAACTGCAAAACCACAGTTCCGATTCTCTGGCCTACACCAGACTCTTTTAAACAGATATATTGGTGTCTGACCAGTCAGGGAGACACTATTACAGTTTTTTTTTACTGCAAAAAATGCCAAAAGCAGGATAATACAGAGATTTGACCCGTGGAACTGCAAAACCACAGTTATAGTTATGTGGCCTACACCAGACTCTTTTAAACAGATATATTGGTGTCTGACCCGTCAGGGAGACACTATTACAGGTTTTTTTTTATGGCAAAAAATGCCAAAAGCAGGATAATACAGAGATTTGACCCGTGGAACTGCAAAACCACAGTTATAGCTATGTGGCGTACACCAGAATCATTTAATCAGATATATTGGTGTCTGACCAGTCAGAGAGACACTATTACATTTTTTTTTACGGTAATAAATGCCAAAAGCAGGATAATACAGAGATTTGACCCGTGGAACTGCAAAACCACAGTTCCGTTTCTCTGACCTACACTTGACTCTTTTAAACAGATATATTGGTGTCTGACCAGTCAGGGAGACACTATTACAGTTTTTTTCACGGCAAAAAATGCCAAAAGCAGGATAATACAGAGATTTGACCCGTGGAACTGCAAACCAAAAGTAATAGTTATGTGGCCTACACCAGACTCTTTTAAACAGATATATTGGTGTCTGACCAGTCAGGGAGACACTATTACAGGTTTTTTTTTATGGCAAAAAATGCCAAAAGCAGGATAATGCAGAGATTTGACCCGTGGAACTGCAAAACCACAGTTCTATTTCTCTGGCCTACACCAGACTCTTTTAAACAGATACATTGGTGTCTGACGAGTCAGGGAGACACTATTACAGGTTTTTTTACGGCAAAAAATGCCAAAAGCAGGATAATACAGAGATTTGACACTTGGAACTGCAAAACCACAATTCTATTTCTCTGGCCTACACCAGACTCTTTTAAACTGATATATTGGTGTCTGACCAGTCAGGGAGACCTTATTACAGTTTTTTTTTACGGTAAAAAATGCCAAAAGCAGGATAATACAGAGATTTGACCCGTGGAACTGCAAAACCACAGTTCTATTTCTCTGGCCTACATCAGACTCTTTTAAACAGATATATTGGTGTCTGACCAGTCAGGGAGACACTATTACAGTTTTTTTACTGGAAAAAATGCCAAAAGCAGGATAATACAGAGATTTGACCCGTGGAACTGCAAAACCACAGTTATAGCTATGTGGCGTACACCAGAATCTTTTAAACAGATATATTGGTGTCTGACCAGTCAGAGAGACACTATTACAGTTTTTTTTACGGTAAAAAATTCCAAAAGCAGGATAATACAGAGATTTGACCCGTGGAACTGCAAAACCACAGTTCCATTTCTCTGACCTACACCAGACTCTTTTAAACAGATATATTAGTGTCTGACCAGTCAGGGAGACACTATTACGGGTTTTTTTTTACGGCAAAAAATTCCAAAAGCAGGATAATACAGAGATTTGACCCGTGGAACTGCAAAACCACAGTTCCATTTCTCTGACCTACACCAGACTCTTTTAAACAGATATATTGGTGTCTGACCAGCCAGGGAGACACTATTACGTTTTTTTTTTTACGGCAAAAAATGCCAAAAGCAGGATAATACAGAGATTTGACCAGTGGAACTGCAAAACCACAGTTCTATTTCTCTGGCCTACACCAGAATCTTTTAGACAGATATATTGGTTTCTGACCAGTCAGGGAAACACTATTACAGTTTTTTTTACGGCAAAAAATGCCAAAAGCAGGATAATACAGAGATTTGACACTTGGAACTGCAAAACCACAATTCTATTTCTCTGGCCTACACCAGAATCATTTAAACTGATATATTGGTGTCTGACCAGTCAGAGAGACACTATTACAGTTTTTTTTACGGTAAAAAATTCCAAAAGCAGGATAATACAGAGATTTGACCCGTGGAACTGCAAAACCACAGTTCCATTTCTCTGACCTACACCAGACTCTTTAAACAGATATATTGGTGTCTGACCAGTCAGGGAGACACTATTACAGGTTTTTTTTTACGGCAAAAATGCCAAAAGCAGGATAATACAGAGATTTGACCCGTGGAACTGCAAAACCACAGTTATAGTTATGTGGCCTACATCAGACTCTTTTAAACAGATATATTGGTGTCTGACCAGTCAGGGAGACACTATTACAGCATTTTTTTGCGGCAAAAAATATCAAAAGCAGGATAATACAGAGATTTGACCCGTGGAACTGCAAAACCACAGTTATAGTTATGTGGCCTACATCAGACTCTTTTAAACAGATATATTGGTGTCCGACCAGTCAGGGAGACACTATTACTGTTTTGTTTAATGGCAAAAAATGCCAAAAGCAGGATAATACAGAGATTTGACCCGTGGAACTTCAAAACCACAGATATAGTTATGTGGCCTACACCAGACTCTTTTAAACAGAAATATTGGTGTCTGACCAGTCAGGGAGACACTATTACAGTTTTTTTTTACGGCAAAAAATGCCAAAAGCAGGATAATACAGAGATTTGACCCGTGGAACTGGAAAAACCACAGTTCTATTTCTCTGGCCTACCCAGACCCTTTTAAACAGATATATTGGTGTCTGACCAGTCAGGGAGACACTATTACAGTTTTTTTTATGGCAAAAAATGCCAAAAGCAGGATAATACAGAGATTTGACGTGTGGAACTGCAAAACCACAGTTCTATTTCTCTGGCCTACACCAGACTCTTTTAAACAGATATATTGGTGTCTGACGAGTCAGGGAGACACTATTACAGTTTTTTTTTACGGCAAAAAATGCCAAAAGCAGGATAATACAGAGATTTGACCCGTGGAACTGCAAAACCACAGTTCTATTTCTCTGGCCTACACCAGAATCTTTTAGACAGATATATTGGTTTCTGACCAGTCAGGGAGACCTTATTACAGTTTTTTTTTACGGTAAAAAATGCCAAAAGCAGGATAATACAGAGATTTGACCCGTGGAACTGCAAAACCACAGTTCCAATTCTCTGGCCTACACCAGCCTCTTTTAAACAGATATATTGGTGTCTGACCAGTCAGAGAGACACTATTACAGTTTTTTTTACTGCAAAAAATGCCAAAAGCAGGATAATACAGAGATTTGACCCGTGGAACTGCAAAACCACAGTTATAGCTATGTGGCGTACACCAGAATCATTTAGACAGATATATTGGTGTCTGACCAGTCAGAGAGACACTATTACATTTTTTTTTACGGTAAAAAATGCCAAAAGCAGGATAATACAGAGATTTGACACTTGTAACTGCAAAACCACAATTCTATTTTTCTGGCCTACACCAGACTCTTTTAAACAGATATATTGGTGTCTGACCAGTCAGGGAGACCTTATTACAGTTTTTTTTTACGGTAAAAAATGCCAAAAGCAGGATAATACAGAGATTTGACCCGTGGAACTGCAAAACCACAGTTCCGATTCTCTGGCCTACACCAGACTCTTTTAAACAGATATATTGGTGTCTGACCAGTCAGGGAGACACTATTACAGTTTTTTTTTACTGCAAAAAATGCCAAAAGCAGGATAATACAGAGATTTGACCCGTGGAACTGCAAAACCACAGTTATAGCTATGTGGCGTACACCAGAATCATTTAAACAGATATATTGGTGTCTGACCAGTCAGAGAGACACTATTACATTTTTTTTTACGGTAATAAATGCCAAAAGCAGGATAATACAGAGATTTGACCCGTGGAACTGCAAAACCACAGTTCCGTTTCTCTGACCTACACTTGACTCTTTTAAACAGATATATTGGTGTCTGACCAGTCAGGGAGACACTATTACAGTTTTTTTCACGGCAAAAAATGCCAAAAGCAGGATAATACAGAGATTTGAACCGTGGAACTGCAAACCAAAAGTAATAGTTATGTGGCCTACACCAGACTCTTTTAAACAGATATATTGGTGTCTGACCAGTCAGGGAGACACTATTACAGGTTTTTTTTTATGGCAAAAAATGCCAAAAGCAGGATAATGCAGAGATTTGACCCGTGGAACTGCAAAACCACAGTTCTATTTCTCTGGCCTACACCAGACTCTTTTAAACAGATATATTGGTGTCTGACGAGTCAGGGAGACACTATTACAGGTTTTTTTACGGCAAAAAATGCCAAAAGCAGGATAATACAGAGATTTGACACTTGGAACTGCAAAACCACAATTCTATTTCTCTGGCCTACACCAGACTCTTTTAAACTGATATATTGGTGTCTGACCAGTCAGGGAGACCTTATTACAGTTTTTTTACTGGAAAAAATGCCAAAAGCAGGATAATACAGAGATTTGACCCGTGGAACTGCAAAACCACAGTTATAGCTATGTGGCGTACACCAGAATCTTTTAAACAGATATATTGGTGTCTGACCAGTCAGAGAGACACTATTACAGTTTTTTTTACGGTAAAAAATTCCAAAAGCAGGATAATACAGAGATTTGACCCGTGGAACTGCAAAACCACAGTTCCATTTCTCTGACCTACACCAGACTCTTTTAAACAGATATATTGGTGTCTGACCAGTCAGGGAGACACTATTACGGTTTTTTTTTTACGGCAAAAAATGCCAAAAGCAGGATAATACAGAGATTTGACCCGTGGAACTGCAAAACCACAGTTATAGTTATGTGGCCTACATCAGACTCTTTTATACAGATATATTGGTGTCTGACCAGTCAGGGAGACACTATTACAGCATTTTTTTGCGGCAAAAAATGTCAAAAGCAGGATAATACAGAGATTTGACCCGTGGAACTGCAAAACCACAGTTATAGTTATGTGGCCTACATCAGACTCTTTTAAACAGATATATTGGTGTCCGACCAGTCAGGGAGAAACTATTACTGTTTTGTTTAATGGCAAAAAATGCCAAAAGCAGGATAATACAGAGATTTGACCCGTGGAACTTCAAAACCACAGATATAGTTATGTGGCCTACACCAGACTCTTTTAAACAGAAATATTGGTGTCGGATCAGTCAGGGAGACACTATTACAGTTTTTTTTTACGGCAAAAAATGCCAAAAGCAGGATAATACAGAGATTTGACCCGTGGAACTGGAAAAACCACAGTTCTATTTCTCTGGCCTACACCAGACCCTTTTAAACAGATATATTGGTGTCTGACCAGTCAGGGAGACACTATTAAAGTTTTTTTTATGGCAAAAAATGCCAAAAGCAGGATAATACAGAGATTTGACCTGTGGAACTGCAAAACCACAGTTCCATTTCTCTGGCCTACACCAGACTCTTTTAAACAGATATATTGGTGTCTGACGAGTCAGGGAGACACTATTACAGTTTTTTTTTACGGCAAAAAATGCCAAAAGCAGGATAATACAGAGATTTGACCCGTGGAACTGCAAAACCACAGTTCTATTTCTCTGGCCTACACCAGAATCTTTTAGACAGATATATTGGTTTCTGACCAGTCAGGGAGACACTATTACAGTTTTTTTTTACGGCAAAAAATGCCAAAAGCAGGATAATACAGAGATTTGACACTTGGAACTGCAAAACCACAATTCTATTTCTCTGGCCTACACCAGAATCTTTTAAACTGATATATTGGTGTCTGACCAGTCAGGGAGACCTTATTACAGTTTTTTTTTACGGTAAAAAATGGCAAAAGCAGGATAATACAGAGATTTGACCCATGGAACTGCAAAACCACAGTTCCGATTCTCTAGCCTACACCAGACTCTTTTAAACAGCTATATTGGTGTCTGACCAGTCAGGGAGACACTATTACTGTTTTTTTTAATGACAAAAAATGCCAAAAGCAGGATAATACAGATATTTGACCCATGGAACTTCAAAACCACAGTTATAGTTATGTGGCCTACACCAGACTCTTTTAAACAGATATATTGGAGTCTGACCAGTCAGGGAGACACTACTAAAGTTTTTTTTTTATGGCAAAAAATGCCAAAAGCAGGATAACACAGAGATTTGACCCATGGAACTGCAAAACCACAGTTCTATTTCTCTGGCCTACACCAGACTCTATTAAACAGATATATTGGTGTCTGACCAGTCAGGGAGACACTATTACGGTTTTTTTTTTACGGCAAAAAATGCCAAAAGCAGGATAATACAGAGATTTGACCCGTGGAACTGCAAAACCACAGTTATAGTTATGTGGCCTACATCAGACTCTTTTAAACAGATATATTGGTGTCTGACCAGTCAGGGAGACACTATTACAGCATTTTTTTGCGGCAAAAAATGTGAAAAGCAGGATAATACAGAGATTTGACCCGTGGAACTGCAAAACCACAGTTATAGTTATGTGGCCTACATCAGACTCTTTTAAACAGATATATTGGTGTCCGACCAGTCAGGGAGAAACTATTACTGTTTTGTTTAATGGCAAAAAATGCCAAAAGCAGGATAATACAGAGATTTGACCCGTGGAACTTCAAAACCACAGATATAGTTATGTGGCCTACACCAGACTCTTTTAAACAGAAATATTGGTGTCTGATCAGTCAGGGAGACACTATTACAGTTTTTTTTTACGGCAAAAAATGCCAAAAGCAGGATAATACAGAGATTTGACCCGTGGAACTGGAAAAACCACAGTTCTATTTCTCTGGCCTACACCAGACTCTTTTAAACAGATATATTGGTGTCTGACGAGTCAGGGAGACACTATTACAGTTTTTTTTTACGGCAAAAAATGCCAAAAGCAGGATAATACAGAGATTTGACCCGTGGAACTGCAAAACCACAGTTCTATTTCTCTGGCCTACACCAGAATCTTTTAGACAGATATATTGGTTTCTGACCAGTCAGGGAGACACTATTACAGTTTTTTTTACGGCAAAAAGTGCCAAAAGCAGGATAATACAGAGATTTGACACTTGGAACTGCAAAACCACAATTCTATTTCTCTGGCCTACACCAGAATCATTTAAACTGATATATTGGTGTATGACCAGTCAGAGAGACACTATTACAGTTTTTTTTACGGTAAAAAATTCCAAAAGCAGGATAATACAGAGATTTGACCCGTGGAACTGCAAAACCACAGTTCCATTTCTCTGACCTACACCAGACTCTTTTAAACAGATATATTGGTGTCTGACCAGTCAGGGAGACACTATTACAGGTTTTTTTTACGGCAAAAATGCCAAAAGCAGGATAATACAGAGATTTGACCCGTGGAACTGCAAAACCACAGTTATAGTTATGTGGCCTACATCAGACTCTTTTAAACAGATATATTGGTGTCTGACCAGTCAGGGAGACACTATAACAGCATTTTTTTGCGGCAAAAAATATCAAAAGCAGGATAATACAGAGATTTGACCCATGGAACTGCAAAACCACAGTTATAGTTATGTGGCCTACATCAGACTCTTTTATACAGATATATTGGTGTCTGACCAGTCAGGGAGACACTATTACAGCATTTTTTTGCGGCAAAAAATGTCAAAAGCAGGATAATACAGAGATTTGACCCGTGGAACTGCAAAACCACAGTTATAGTTATGTGGCCTACATCAGACTCTTTTAAACAGATATATTGGTGTCCGACCAGTCAGGGAGAAACTATTACTGTTTTGTTTAATGTCAAAAAATGCCAAAAGCAGGATAATACAGAGATTTGACCCGTGGAACTTCAAAACCACAGATATAGTTATGTGGCCTACACCAGACTCTTTTAAACAGAAATATTGGTGTCTGATCAGTCAGGGAGACACAATTACAGTTTTTTTTTACGGCAAAAAATGCCAAAAGCAGGACAATACAGAGATTTGACCCGTGGAACTGGAAAAACCACAGTTCTATTTCTCTGGCCTACACCAGACCCTTTTAAACAGATATATTGGTGTCTGACCAGTCAGGGAGACACTATTACAGTTTTTTTTATGGCAAAAAATGCCAAAAGCAGGATAATACAGAGATTTGACCTGTGGAACTGCAAAACCACAGTTCTATTTCTCTGGCCTACACCAGACTCTTTTAAACAGATATATTGGTGTCTGACGAGTCAGGGAGACAATATTACAGTTTTTTTTTACGGCAAAAAATGCCAAAAGCAGGATAATACAGAGATTTGACCCGTGGAACTGCAAAACCACAGTTCTATTTCTCTGGCCTACACCAGAATCTTTTAGACAGATATATTGGTTTCTGACCAGTCAGGGAGACACTATTACAGTTTTTTTTTACGGCAAAAAATGCCAAAGCAGGATAATACAGAGATTTGACACTTGGAACTGCAAAACCACAATTCTATTTCTCTGGCCTACAACAGAATCTTTTAAACTGATATATTGGTGTCTGACCAGTCAGGGAGACCTTATTACAGTTTTTTTTTACGGTAAAAAATGGCAAAAGCAGGATAATACAGAGATTTGACCCGTGGAACTGCAAAACCACAGTTCCGATTCTCTGGCCTACACCAGACTCTTTTAAACAGATATATTGGTGTCTGACCAGTCAGGGAGACACTATTACAGTGTTTTTTACTGCAAAAAATGCCAAAAGCAGGATAATACAGAGATTCGACTCGTGGAACTGCACAACCACAGTTATAGCTATGTGGCGTACACCAGAATCATTTAAACAGATATATTGGTGTCTGACCAGTCAGAGAGACACTATTACATTTTTTTTTACGGTAAAAAATGCCAAAAGCAGTATAATACAGAGATTTGACCTGTGGAACTGCAAAACCACAGTTCCGTTTCTCTGACCTACACTTGACTCTTTTAAACAGATATATTGGTGTCTGACCAGTCAGGGAGACACTATTACAGTTTTTTTCGCGGCAAAAAATGCCAAAAGCAGGATAATACAGAGATTTGACCCGTGGAACTGCAAAACCACAGTTATAGTTATGTGGCCTACATCAGACTCTTTTAAACAGATATATTGGTGTCTGACCAGTCAGGGAGACACTGTTACAGTTTGTTTTGCGGCAAAAAATGCCAAAAGCAGGATAATACAGAGATTTGACACGTGGAACTGCAAAACCACAGTTCTATTTCACTGGCCTACACCAGACTCTTTTAAACAGATATATTGGTGTCTGACCAGTCAGGGAGACACTATTACTGTTTTTTTTAATGACAAAAAATGCCAAAAGCAGGATAATACAGATATTTGACCCATGGAACTTCAAAACCACAGTTATAGTTATGTGGCCTACACCAGACTCTTTTAAACAGATATATTGGAGTCTGACCAGTCAGGGAGACACTACTACAGTTTTTTTTTTATGGCAAAAAATGCCAAAAGCAGGATAACACAGAGATTTGACCCATGGAACTGCAAAACCACAGTTCTATTTCTCTGGCCTACACCAGACTCTTTTAAACAGATATATTGGTGTCTGACCAGTCAGGGAGACACTATTACGTTTTTTTTTTTACGGCAAAAAATGCCAAAAGCAGGATAATACAGAGATTTGACCCGTGGAACTGCAAAACCACAGTTATAGTTATGTGGCCTACATCAGACTCTTTTAAACAGATATATTGGTGTCTGACCAGTCAGGGAGACACTATTACAGCATTTTTTTGCGGCAAAAAATGTGAAAAGCAGGATAATACAGAGATTTGACCCGTGGAACTGCAAAACCACAGTTATAGTTATGTGGCCTACATCAGACTCTTTTAAACAGATATATTGGTGTCCGACCAGTCAGGGAGAAACTATTACTGTTTTGTTTAATGGCAAAAAATGCCAAAAGCAGGATAATACAGAGATTTGACCCGTGGAACTTCAAAACCACAGATATAGTTATGAGGCCTACATCAGACTCTTTTAAACAGAAATATTGGTGTCTGATCAGTCAGGGAGACACTATTACAGTTTTTTTTTACGGCAAAAAATGCCAAAAGCAGGATAATACAGAGATTTGACCCGTGGAACTGGAAAAACCACAGTTCTATTTCTCTGGCCTACACCAGACCCTTTTAAACAGATATATTGGTGTCTGACCAGTCAGGGAGACACTATTACAGTTTTTTTTATGGCAAAAAATGCCAAAAGCAGGATAATACAGAGATTTGACCTGTGGAACTGCAAAACCACAGTTCTATTTCTCTGGCCTACACCAGACTCTTTTAAACAGATATATTGGTGTCTGACGAGTCAGGGAGACACTATTACAGTTTTTTTTTACGGCAAAAAATGCCAAAAGCAGGATAATACAGAGATTTGACCCGTGGAACTGCAAAACCACAGTTCTATTTCTATGGCCTACACCAGAATCTTTTAGACAGATATATTGGTTTCTGACCAGTCAGGGAGACACTATTACAGTTTTTTTTTACGGCAAAAAATGCCAAAAGCAGGATAATACAGAGATTTGACACTTGGAACTGCAAAACCACAATTCTATTTCTCTGGCCTACACCAGAAACTTTTAAACTGATATATTGGTGTCTGACCAGTCAGGGAGACCTTATTACAGTTTTTTTTTACGGTAAAAAATGGCAAAAGCAGGATAATACAGAGATTTGACCCGTGGAACTGCAAAACCACAGTTCCGATTCTCTGGCCTAAACCAGACTCTTTTAAACAGATATATTGGTGTCTGACCAGTCAGGGAGACACTATTACAGTTTTTTTTACTGCAAAAAATGCCAAAAGCAGGATAATACAGAGATTCGACTCGTGGAACTGCACAACCACAGTTATAGCTATGTGGCGTACACTAGAATAATTTAAACAGATATATTGGTGTCTGACCAGTCAGAGAGACACTATTACATTTTTTTTTACGGTAAAAAATGCCAAAAGCAGTATAATACAGAGATTTGACCTGTGGAACTGCAAAACCACAGTTCCGTTTCTCTGACCTACACTTGACTCTTTTAAACAGATATATTGGTGTCTGACCAGTCAGGGAGACACTATTACAGTTTTTTTCGCGGCAAAAAATGCCAAAAGCAGGATAATACAGAGATTTGACACGTGGAACTGCAAAACCACAGTTATAGTTATGTGGCCTACATCAGACTCTTTTAAACAGATATATTGGTGTCTGACCAGTCAGGGAGACACTATTACAGTTTGTTTTGCGGCAAAAAATGCCAAAAGCAGGATAATACAGAGATTTGACACGTGGAACTGCAAAACCACAGTTCTATTTCTCTGGCCTACACCAGACTCTTTTAAACAGATATATTGGTGTCTGACCAGTCAGGGAGACACTATTACTGTTTTTTTTAATGACAAAAAATGCCAAAAGCAGGATAATACAGATATTTGACCCATGGAACTTCAAAACCACAGTTATAGTTATGTGGCCTACACCAGACTCTTTTAAACAGATATATTGGAGTCTGACCAGTCAGGGAGACACTACTACAGTTTTTTTTTTATGGCAAAAAATGCCAAAAGCAGGATAACACAGAGATTTGACCCATGGAACTGCAAAACCACAGTTCTATTTCTCTGGCCTACACCAGACTCTTTTAAACAGATATATTGGTGTCTGACCAGTCAGGGAGACACTATTACGGTTTTTTTTTTACGGCAAAAAATGCCAAAAGCAGGATAATACAGAGATTTGACCCGTGGAACTGCAAAACCACAGTTATAGTTATGTGGCCTACATCAGACTCTTTTAAACAGATATATTGGTGTCTGACCAGTCAGGGAGACACTATTACAGCATTTTTTTGCGACAAAAAATGTGAAAAGCAGGATAATACAGAGATTTGACCCGTGGAACTGCAAAACCACAGTTATAGTTATGTGGCCTACATCAGACTCTTTTAAACAGATATATTGGTGTCCGACCAGTCAGGGAGAAACTATTACTGTTTTGTTTAATGGCAAAAAATGCCAAAAGCAGGATAATACAGAGATTTGACCCGTGGAACTTCAAAACCACAAATATAGTTATGTGGCCTACATCAGACTCTTTTAAACAGAAATATTGGTGTCTGATCAGTCAGGGAGACACTATTACAGTTTTTTTTTACGGCAAAAAATGCCAAAAGCAGGATAATACAGAGATTTGACCCGTGGAACTGGAAAAACCACAGTTCTATTTCTCTGGCCTACACCAGACCCTTTTAAACAGATATATTGGTGTCTGACCAGTCAGTAAGACACTATTACAGTTTTTTTTATGGCAAAAAATGCCAAAAGCAGGATAATACAGAGATTTGACCTGTGGAACTGCAAAACCACAGTTCTATTTCTCTGGCCTACACCAGACTCTTTTAAACAGATATATTGGTGTCTGACGAGTCAGGGAGACACTATTACAGTTTTTTTTTACGGCAAAAAATGCCAAAAGCAGGATAATACAGAGATTTGACCCGTGGAACTGCAAAACCACAGTTCTATTTCTCTGGCCTACACCAGAATCTTTTAGACAGATATATTGGTTTCTGACCAGTCAGGGAGACACTATTACAGTTTTTTTTACGGCAAAAAATGCCAAAAGCAGGATAATACAGAGATTTGACACTTGGAACTGCAAAACCACAATTCTATTTCTCTGGCCTACACCAGAATCATTTAAACTGATATATTGGTGTCTGACCAGTCAGAGAGACACTATTACAGTTTTTTTTACGGTAAAAAATTCCAAAAGCAGGATAATACAGAGATTTGACCCGTGGAACTGCAAAACCACAGTTCCATTTCTCTGACCTACACCAGACTCTTTTAAACAGATATATTGGTGTCTGACCAGTCAGGGAGACACTATTACAGGTTTTTTTTAAGGCAAAAATGCCAAAAGCAGGATAATACAGAGATTTGACCCGTGGAACTGCAAAACCACAGTTATAGTTATGTGGCCTACATCAGACTCTTTTAAACAGATATATTGGTGTCTGACCAGTCAGGGAGACACTATTACAGCATTTTTTTGCGGCAAAAAATATCAAAAGCAGGATAATACAGAGATTTGACCCGTGGAACTGCAAAACCACAGTTATAGTTATGTGGCCTACATCAGACTCTTTTAAACAGATATATTGGTGTCCGACCAGTCATGGAGACACTATTACTGTTTTGTTTAATGGCAAAAAATGCCAAAAGCAGGATAATACAGAGATTTGACCCGTGGAACTTCAAAAACACATATATGGTTATGTGGCCTACACCAGACTCTTTTAAACAGAAATATTGGTGTCTGACCAGTCAGGGAGACACTATTACAGTTTTTTTTTACGGCAAAAAATGCCAAAAGCAGGATAATACAGAGATTTGACCCGTGGAACTGGAAAAACCACAGTTCTATTTCTCTGGCCTACACCAGACCCTTTTAAACAGATATATTGGTGTCTGACCAGTCAGGGAGACACTATTACAGTTTTTTTTATGGCAAAAAATGCCAAAAGCAGGATAATACAGAGATTTGACCTGTGGAACTGCAAAACCACAGTTCTATTTCTCTGGCCTACACCAGACTCTTTTAAACAGATATATTGGTGTCTGACGAGTCAGGGAGACACTATTACAGTTTTTTTTACGGCAAAAAATGCCAAAAGCAGGATAATACAGAGATTTGACACTTGGAACTGCAAAACCACAATTCTATTTCTCTGGCCTACACCAGACTCTTTTAAACTGATATATTGGTGTCTGACCAGTCAGGGAGACCTTATTACAGCTTTTTTTTACGGTAAAAAATGCCAAAAGCAGGATAATACAGAGATTTGACCCGTGGAACTGGAAAACCACAGTGCCGATTTTCTGGCCTACACCAGACTCTTTTAAACAGATATATTGGTGTTTGACCAGTCAGGGAGACACTATTACAGTTTTTTTACTGGAAAAAATGCCAAAAGCAGGATAATACAGAGATTTGACCCGTGGAACTGCAAAACCACAGTTATAGCTATGTGGCATACGCCAGAATCTTTTAAACAGATATATTGGTGTCTGACCAGTCAGGGAGGCACTATTACAGTTTTTTTTACGGTAAAAAATGCCAAAAGCAGGATAATACAAAGATTTGACCCGTGGAACTGCAAAACCACAGTTCCGTTTCTCTGACCTACACCAGACTCTTTTAAACAGATATATTGGTGTCTGACCAGTCAGGAAGACACTATTACAGTTTTTTTTTAAGGCAAAAAATGCCAAAAGCAGGATAATACAGAGATTTGACCCATGAAACTGCAAAACCACAGCTCTATTTCTCTGGCCTACACCAGACTCTTTTAAACAGATATATTGGTGTCTGACCAGTCAGGGAGACACTATTACAGCAGTTTTTTGCGGCAAAAAATGCCAAAAGCAGGATAATACAGAGATTTGACACGTGGAACTGCAAAACCACAGTTCTATTTATCTGGCCTACAGCAGACTTTTTTAAACAGATATATTGGTGTCTGACCAGTCAGGGAGACACTATTACTGTTTTTTTAACGGCAAAAAATGCCAAAAGCAGGATAATACAGAGATTTGACCCGTGGAACTTCAAAACCATAGATATAGTTATGTGGTCTACACCAGACTCTTTTAAACAGATATATTGGTGTCTGACCAGTCAGGGAGACACTATTACAGTTTTTTTTTTATGGCAAAAAATGCCAAAAGCAGGATAATACAGAGATTTGACCCGTGGAACTGGAAAAACCACAGTTCTATTTCTCTGGCCTACACCAGACTCTTTTAAACATATATATTGGTGTCTGACCAGTCAGGGAGACACTATTATAGTTTTTTTTCACGGCAAAAAATGCCAAAAGCAGGATAATGCAGAGATTTGACACTTGGAACTGCAAAACCACAATTCTATTTCTCTGGACTACACCAGACTCTTTTAAACAGAAATATTGGTGTCTGACCAGTCAGGGAGACCTTATTACAGTTTTTTTTACGGTAAAAAATGCCAAAAGCAGGATAGTACAGAGATTTGACCCGTGGAAATGCAAAACCACAGTTCCGATTCTCTGGCCTACACCAAACTCTTTTAAACAGATATATTGGTGTCTGACCAGTTAGGGAGACACTATTACAGTTTTTTTACTGCAAAAAATGCCAAATGCAGGATAATACAGACATTTCACCCATGGAACTGCAAAACCACAGTTATAGCTATGTGGCGTACACCAGAATCTTTTAAACAGATATATTGGTGTCTGGCCAGTCAGAGAGAAACTATTACAGTTTTTTTTTAGGTTAAAAAATGCCAAAAGCAGGATAATACAGAAATTTGACCCGTGGAACTGCAAAACCACAGTTCCGTTTCTCTGACTTAAGCCAGACTCTTTTCAACAGATATATTGGTGTCTGACCAGTCAGGGAGACACTATTGCAGTTTTTTTTACAGCAAAAAATGCCAAAAGCAGGATAATACAGAGTTTTGACCCGTGGAACTGCAAAACCACAGTAATATTTCTCTGGCCTACACCAGACTCTTTTAAACAGATATATTGGTGTCTGACCAGTCAGGAAGACACTATTAATGTTTTTTTTTACAGCAAAAAATGCCAAAAGCAGGTTAATACGGAGATTTGACCCGTGGAAATGCAAAACCACAGTTATAGTTATGTGGCGTTCACCAGAATCTTTTAAACAGATAAATTGGTGTCTGACCAGTCAGGGAGATACTATTGCTGTTTTTTTTTATGGCAAAAAATGACAAAAGTAGGATAATACAGAAATTTGACCCGTAGAACTGCAAAACCACAGTTATAGTAATGTGGCATACACCAGCATCTTTTAAACAGATATATTGGTGTCTAACCAGTCAGGGAGACACTATTACAGTTTTTTTTAACGGCAAAAAATGCCAAAAGCAGGATAAAACAGAGATTTGACTCGTGGAAATGCAAAACCACAGTTCTATTTCTCTGGCCTACACCAGACTCTTTTAAACAGATATATTGGTGTCTGACCAGTTCAGTTAAGGAGATACTATTACAGTTTTTTTACTGCAAAAAATGCCAAATGCAGGATGATACAGAGATTTGACCCATGGAACTGCGAAACCACAGTTATAGCTATGTGGCGTACACCAGAATCTTTTAAACAGATATATTGGTGTCTGGCTAGTCAGAGAGACACTATTACAGTTTTTTTTACGTTAAAAAATGCCAAAAGCAGGATAATACAGAGATTTGACCCGTGGAACTGCAAAACCACAGTTCCGATTCTCTGACCTACAACAGACTCTTTTAAACAGATATATTGGTGTCTGACCAGTCAGGGAGACACTATTACAGTTTTTTTACAGAAAAAAATGCCAAAAGCAGGATAATACAGAGATTTGACCCGTGGAACTGCAAAACCACAGTTATAGCTATGTGGCATACACCAAAATTTTTTAAACAGATATATTGATGTCTGTCCAGTCAGGGAGATACTATTACTGATTTTTTTTTTGGAAAAAATGCCAAAAGCAGGATATTACAGAGATTTCACCTGTTGAACTTCAAAATCACAGTTATAGTTATGTGGCTTACACCAGACTCTTTTAAACAGATATATTGGTGTCTGACCAGTCAGGGAGACACTATTACAGTTTTTTTTTACGGCAAAAAATGCCAAAAGCAGGATAATACAGAGATTTGACCCGTGGAACTGCAAAACCACACTTCTATATCTCTGGCCTACACCAGAATCTTTTAAACAGATATATTGGTATTTGACCAGTCAGGGAGACACTATTACTGTTTTTTTTACGGCAAAAAATGCCAAAAGCAGGAAAATACAGAGATTTGACCCGTGGAACTGCAAAACCACAGTTATAGTTATGTGGCGTACACCAGAATCTTTTAAACAGATATATTGGTGTCTGACCAGTCAGGGAGACACTATTACTGTTTTTTTTTTACGGCAAAAAATGCTAAAAGCAGGATAATACAGAGATTTGACCCATGGAACTGCAAAACCAGAGTGATAGTTATGTGACCTACACCAGACTCTTTTAAACAGATATATTAGTGTCTGACCAGTCAGGGAGACACTACTACAGTCTTTTATACGGCAAGAAATGCCAAAAACAGGATAATACAGAGATTGGACCCGTGGAACTGCAAAACCACAGATCTATTTCTCCAGCCTACACCAGACTCTTTTAAACAGATATATTGGTGTCTGACCAGTCAGCGAGACACTATTACAGTTTTTTTGCCGCAAAAAAATGCCAAAAGCAGGATAATACAGAGATTTGACCCGTGGAACTGCAAAACCACCGTTCTAATTCTCTGGCCTACACCAGACTCTTTTAAACAGATATATTGGTGTCTGACCAGTCAGGGAGTCACTATTACAGTTTTTTTTTACGGTAAAAAATGGCAAAAGCAGGATAATACAGAGATTTGACCCGTGGAACTGCAAAACCACAGTTATAGTTAAGTTGCCTACACCAGACTCTTTTAAAAAGATATATTGGTGTCTGACAAGTCAGGGAGACACTATTACAGTTTTTTTTTATGGCAAAAAATGCCAAAAGCAGGATAATACAGAGATTTGACCCGTGGAACTGTAAAACCAAAGATCTATTCCTCTGGCCTACACCAGACTCTTTTAAACAGATATATTGGTGTCTGACCTGTCAGGGAGACACTATTACAGTTTTTTTCTGGCAAAAAATGCCAAAAGCAGGATAATACAGAGATTTGACACGTGGAACTACAAAACCACAGTTCTATTTCTCTGGCCTACAACAGACTCTTTTAAACAGATATATTGGTGTCTGACCAGTCAGGGAGACACTGTAACAGTTTTTTTTTACGGTAAAAAATGCCAAAAGCAGGATAATACAGAGATTTGACACGTGGAACTGCAAAACGACAGTTCTATTTCTCTGGCCTACACCAGACTCATTTAAACAGATATATTGGTGTCTGACCAGTCAGGGAGACACTATTACAGTTTTTTTTTATGGCAAAAAATGCCAAAAGCAGGATAAAACAGAGATTTGACCTGTGGAACTGCAAAACTGCAATTCTATTTCTCTGGCCTACACCAGACTCTTTTAAACTGATATATTGGTGTCTGACCAGTCAGGGAGACCTTATTACAGTTTTTTTTATGGTAAAAAATGCCAAAAGCAGGATAATACAGAGATTTGCCCCTTGGAACTGTAAAACCACAGTTCCGATTCTTTGGCCTACACCAGACTCTTTTAAACAGATATATTGGTGTGTGACCAGTCAGGGAGACATTATTACAGTTTTTTTTTATGGCAAAAAAATGCCAAAAGCAGGATAATACAGAGATTTGACCCGTGGAACTACAAAACCACAGTTATAGTTAAGTTGCCTACACCAGACTCTTTTAAAAAGATATATTGGTGTCTGACCAGTCAGGGAGACACTATTACAGTTTTTTTTTATGGCAAAAAATGCCAAAAGCAGGATAATACAGAGATTTGACCCGTGGAACTGCAAAACCACCGTTCTAATTCTCTGGCCTACACCAGACTCTTTTAAACAGATATATTGGTGTCTGACCAGTCAGGGAGTCACTATTACAGTTTTTTTTTACGGTAAAAAATGGCAAAAGCAGGATAATACAGAGATTTGACCCGTGGAACTACAAAACCACAGTTATAGTTAAGTTGCCTACACCAGACTCTTTTAAAAAGATATATTGGTGTCTGACAAGTCAGGGAGACACTATTACAGTTTTTTTTTATGGCAAAAAATGCCAAAAGCAGGATAATACAGAGATTTGACCCGTGGAACTGTAAAACCAAAGATCTATTCCTCTGGCCTACACCAGACTCTTTTAAACAGATATATTGGTGTCTGACCTGTCAGGGAGACACTATTACAGTTTTTTTCTGGCAAAAAATGCCAAAAGCAGGATAATACAGAGATTTGACACGTGGAACTACAAAACCACAGTTCTATTTCTCTGGCCTACAACAGACTCTTTTAAACAGATATATTGGTGTCTGACCAGTCAGGGAGACACTGTAACAGTTTTTTTTTACGGTAAAAAATGCCAAAAGCAGGATAATACAGAGATTTGACACGTGGAACTGCAAAACGACAGTTCTATTTCTCTGGCCTACACCAGACTCATTTAAACAGATATATTGGTGTCTGACCAGTCAGGGAGACACTATTACAGTTTTTTTTTATGGCAAAAAATGCCAAAAGCAGGATAAAACAGAGATTTGACCTGTGGAACTGCAAAACTGCAATTCTATTTCTCTGGCCTACACCAGACTCTTTTAAACTGATATATTGGTGTCTGACCAGTCAGGGAGACCTTATTACAGTTTTTTTTATGGTAAAAAATGCCAAAAGCAGGATAATACAGAGATTTGCCCCTTGGAACTGTAAAACCACAGTTCCGATTCTTTGGCCTACACCAGACTCTTTTAAACAGATATATTGGTGTGTGACCAGTCAGGGAGACATTATTACAGTTTTTTTTTATGGCAAAAAAATGCCAAAAGCAGGATAATACAGAGATTTGACCCGTGGAGCTACAAAACCACAGTTATAGTTAAGTTGCCTACACCAGACTCTTTTAAAAAGATATATTGGTGTCTGAACAGTCAGGGAGACACTATTACAGTTTTTTTTTATGGCAAAAAATGCCAAAAGCAGGATAATACAGAGATTTGACCCGTGGAACTGTAAAACCAAAGATCTATTCCTCTGGCCTACACCAGACTCTTTTAAACAGATATATTGGTGTCTGACCTGTCAGGGAGACACTATTACAGTTTTTTTCTGGCAAAAAATGCCAAAAGCAGGATAATACAGAGATTTGACACATGGAACTACAAAACCACAGTTCTATTTCTCTGGCCTACAACAGACTCTTTTAAACAGATATATTGGTGTCTGACCAGTCAGGGAGACACTGTAACAGTTTTTTTTTACGGTAAAAAATGCCAAAAGCAGGATAATACAGAGATTTGACACGTGGAACTGCAAAACGACAGTTCTATTTCTCTGGCCTACACCAGACTCTTTTAAACAGATATATTGGTGTCTGACCAGTCAGGGAGACACTATTACAGTTTTTTTTTAATGGCAAAAAATGCCAAAAGCAGGATAATACAGAGATTTGACCTGTGGAACTGCAAAACTGCAATTCTATTTCTCTGGCCTACACCAGACTCTTTTAAACTGATATATTGGTGTCTGACCAGTCAGGGAGACCTTATTACAGTTTTTTTTATGGTAAAAAATGCCAAAAGCAGGATAATACAGAGATTTGACCCGTGGAACTGCAAAACCACAGTTCCGTTTCTCTGACCTATACTTGACTCTTTTAAACAGATATATTGGTGTCTGACCAGTCAGGGAGACACTATTACAGATTTTTTATGGCAAAAAATGTCAAAAGCAGGATAATACAGAGATTTGACCCGTGGAACTGCAAAACCACAGTTATAGTTATGTGGCCTATATCAGACTCTTTTAAACAGATATATTGGTGTCTGACCAGTCAGGGAGACACTATTACAGTTTTTTTTTGCGGCAAAAAATGTCAAAAGCAGGATAATACAGAGATTTGACATATGGAACTGCAAAACCACAGTTCTATTTCTCTGGCCTACACGATACTCTTTTAAACAGATATATTGGTGTCTGACCAGTCAGGGATACACTATTACTGTTTTTTTTAACGGCAAAAAATGCCAGAAGCAGGATAATACAGATATTTGACCCGTGGAACTTCAAAACCACAGTTATAGTTATGTGGCCTACACCAGACTCTTTTAAACAGATATATTGGTGTCTGACCAGTCAGGGAGACACTATTACAGTTTTTTTTTATGGCAAAAAATGCCAAAAGCAGGATAATACAGAGATTTGACCCGTGGAACTGCAAAACCACAGTTCTATTTCTCTGGCCTACACCAGACTCTTTTAAACAGATATATTGGTGTCTGACCAGTCAGGGAGACACTATTACAGTTTTTTTTTTTACAGCAAAAAATGCCAAAAGCAGGATAATACAGAGATTTGACCCGTGGAACTGCAAAACCACAGTTCTATTTCTCTGGCCTACACCAGACTCTTTTAAACAGATATATTGGTGTCTGACCAGTCAGGGAGACACTATTACAGTTTTTTTTTATGGCAAAAAATGCCAAAAGCAGGATAATACAGAGATTTGACCCGTGGAACTGCAAAACCACAGTTCTATTTCTCTGGCCTACACCAGACTCTTTTAAACAGATATATTGGTGTCTGACCAGTCAGGGAGACACTATTACAGCATTTTTTTGCAGCAAAAAATGCCAAAAGCAGGATAATACAGAGATTTGACACGTGGTACTGCAAAACCACAGTTCTATTTCTCTGGCCTACACCAGACTCTTTTAAACAGATATATTGGTGTCTGACGGGTCAGGGAGACACTATTACAGTTTTTTTTACGGCAAAAAATGCCAAAAGCAGAATAATACTGAGATTTGACACTTGGAACTGCATAACCTCAATTCTATTTCTCTGGCCTACACCAGACTCTTTTAAACAGATATATTGGTGTCTGACCAGTCAGGGAGACATTATTACAGTTTTTTTTTATGGCAAAAAATGCCAAAAGCAGGATAATACAGAGATTTGACCCGTGGAACTGCAAAACCACAGTTCCGATTCTCTGGCCTACACCAGACTCTTTTAAACAGATATATTGGTGTCTGACCAGTCAGGGAGACACAATTACAGTTTTTTTTACTGCAAAAAATGCCAAAAGCAGGATAATACAGAGATTTGACCCGTGGAACTGCAAAACCACAGTTATAGCTATGTGGCGTACAACAGAATCATTTAAACAGATATATTGGTGTCTGACCAGTCAGAGAGACACGATTCCATTTTTTTTTACGGTAAAAAATGTCAAAAGCAGGATAATACAGAGATTTGACCCGTGGAACTGCAAAACCACAGTTCCGTTTCTCTGACCTATACTTGACTCTTTTAAACAGATATATTGGTGTCTGACCAGTCAGGGAGACACTATTACAGTTTTTTTATGGCAAAAAATGTCAAAAGCAGGATAATACAGAGATTTGACCCGTGGAACTGCAAAACCACAGTTATAGTTATGTGGCCTATATCAGACTCTTTTAAACAGAAATATTGGTGTCTGACCAGTCAGGGAGACACTATTACGGTTTTTTTTTGCGGCAAAAAATGTCAAAAGCAGGATAATACAGAGATTTGACATATGGAACTGCAAAACCACAGTTCTATTTCTCTGGCCTACACTAGACTCTTTTAAACAGATATATTGGTGTCTGACCAGTCAGGGATACACTATTACTGTTTTTTTTAACGGCAAAAAATGCCAGAAGCAGGATAATACAGATATTTGACCCGTGGAACTTCAAAACCACAGTTATAGTTATGTGGCCTACACCAGACTCTTTTAAACAGATATATTGGTGTCTGACCAGTCAGGGAGACACTATTACAGTTTTTTTTTTATGGCAAAAAATGCCAAAAGCAGGATAATACAGAGATTTGACCCGTGGAACTGCAAAACCACAGTTCTATTTCTCTGGCCTACACCAGACTCTTTTAAACAGATATATTGGTGTCTGACCAGTCAGGGAGACACTATTACAGTTTTTTTTTTTACAGCAAAAAATGCCAAAAGCAGGATAATACAGAGATTTGACCCGTGGAACTGCAAAACCACAGTTCTATTTCTCTGGCCTACACCAGACTCTTTTAAACAGATATATTGGTGTCTGACCAGTCAGGGAGACACTATTACAGTTTTTTTTTATGGCAAAAAATGCCAAAAGCAGGATAATACAGAGATTTGAACCGTGGAACTGCAAAACCACAGTTCTATTTCTCTGGCCTACACCAGACTCTTTTAAACAGATATATTGGTGTCTGACCAGTCAGGGAGACACTATTACAGCATTTTTTTGCGGCAAAAAATGCCAAAAGCAGGATAATACAGAGATTTGACACGTGGTACTGCAAAACCACAGTTCTATTTCTCTGGCCTACATCAGACTCTTTTAAACAGATATATTGGTGTCTGACGAGTCAGGGAGACACTATTACAGTTTTTTTTACGGCAAAAAATGCCAAAAGCAGAATAATACTGAGATTTGACACTTGGAACTGCATAACCTCAATTCTATTTCTCTGGCCTACACCAGACTCTTTTAAACTGATATTTTGGTGTCTGTCCAGTCAGGGAGACCTTATTTTAGTTTTTTTTTACGGTAAAAAATGCCAAAAGCAGGATAATACAGAGATTTGACCCGTGGAACTGCAAAACCACAGTTCCGATTCTCTGGCCTACACCAGACTCTTTTAAACAGATATATTGGTGTCTGACGAGTCAGGGAGACACTATTACAGTTTTTTTACTGGAAAAAATGCCAAAAGCAGGATAATACAGAGATTTGATCCGTGGAACTGCAAAACCACAGTTATAGCTATGTGGTGTACACCAGAATCTTTTAAACAGATATATTGGTGTTTGACCAGTCAGAGAGACACTATTACAGATTTTTTTACGGTAAAAAATGCCAAAAGCAGGATAATAAAGAGATTTGACCCTTGGAACTGCAAAACCACAGTTCTGTTTCTCTGACCTACACCAGACTCTTTTAAACAGATATATTGGTGTCTGACCAGTCAGGGAGACACTATTACAGTTTTTTTTTTACAGCAAAAAGTGCCAAAAGCAGGATTATACAGAGATTTGACCGGTAGAACTGCAAAACCACAGTTATAGTTATGTGGCCTACATCAGACTCTTTTAAACAGATATATTGGTATCTGACCAGTCAGGGAGACACTATTATCGTTTTTTTTATGGCAAAAAATGCCAAAAGTAGGATAATACAGAGATTTGACCTGTGGAACTGCAAAACCACAGTTATATTCATGTGGCGTACACCAGAATCTTTTAAACAGATATATTGGTGTCTGACCAGTCAGGGAGACACTATTACTGTTTTTTTTACGGCAAAAAATGCTAAAAGTAGAATAATACAGAGATTTGACCCATGGAACTGCAAAACAAGAGTTATAGTTATGTGATATACACCAGACTCTTTTAAACAGATATATTGGTGTCTGACCAGTCAGTGAAACACTATTACAGTCTTTTATACGGCAAAAAATGCCAAAAACAGGATAATACAGAGATTTGACCCGTGGAACTGCAAAACCACAGATCTATTTCTCCAGCCTACACCATACTCTTTTAAACAGATATATTGGTGTCTGACTAGTCAGCGAGACAGTATTACAGTTTTTTCCCGCAAAAAAATGCCAAAATCAGGATAACACAGAGATTTGACCCGTGGAACTGCAAAACCACAGTTCTATTTCTCTGGCCTACACCAGACTCTTTTAAACAGATATATTGGTGTCTGACCAGTCAGGGAGACACTATTACAGTTTGTTTTTTACGGCAAAAAATGCCAAAAGCAGGATAATACAGAGATTTGACCCGTGGAACTGCAAAACCACTGTTATAGCTATGTGGCGTACACCAGAATCTTTTAAACAGATATATTGCTGTCTGACCACTCAGGGAGATACTATAACAGTTTTTTTTTATGGCAAAAAATGCCAAAAGCAGGATAATACAGAGATTTTACCCGTGGAACTTCAAAACCACAGTTATAGTTAAGTTGCCTACACCAGACTCTTTTAAAAAGATATATTGGTGTCTGACTAGTCAGGGAGATACTATTACAGTTTTTTTTTACGGCAAAAATTGCCAAAAGCAGGATAATACAGAGATTTGACCCGTGGAACTGCAAAACCAAAGATCTATTCCTCTGGCCTACACCAGACTCTTTTAAACAGATATATTGGTGTCTGACCAGACAGGGAGACACTATTACAGTTTTTTTTACGGCAAAAAATATCCAAAAGCAGGATAATACAGAGATTTGACACTTGGAACTACAAAACCACAATTCTATTTCTCTGGCCTACAACAGACTCTTTTAAACAGATATATTAGTGTCTGACCAGTCAGGGAGACACTGTAACAGTTTTTTTTTACGGTAAAAAATGCCAAAAGCAGGACAATACAGAGATTTGACACGTGGAACTGCAAAACGACAGTTCTATTTCTCTGGCCTACACCAGACTCTTTTAAACAGATATATTGGTGTCTGACCAGTCAGGGAGACACTATTACAGTTTTTTTTTATGGCAAAAAATGCCAAAAGCAGAATAATACAGAGATTTGACCTGTGGAACTGCAAAACCACAATTCTATTTCTCTGGCCTACACCAGACTCTTTTAAACTGACATATTGGTGTCTGACCCGTCAGGGAGACCTTATTACAGGTTTTTTTACGGTAAAAAATGCAAAAAGCAGGATAATACAGAGATTTGACCCGTGGAACTGCAAAACCACAGTTCCGATCCTCTAGCCTACACCAGACTCTTTTAAACAGATATACTGGTGTCTGACCAGTCAGGGAGACACTATTACAGTTTTTTTTATGGCAAAAAATGACAAAAGCAGGATAATACAGAGATTTGACCCGTGGAACTGCAAAATAACAGTTCTAGTTATGTGGCCTACATCAGACTCTTTTAAACAGATATATTGGTGTCTGACCAGTCAGGGAGACACTATTACAGTTTTTTTTTTTTGCGGCAAAAAATGCCAAAAGCAGGATAATACAGAGATTTGACAAGTGGAACTGCAAAACCACAGTTCTATTTCTCTGGCCTACACCAGACTCTTTTAAACAGATATATTGGTGTCTGACCAGTCAGGGAGACACTATTACAGTTTTTTTTTTATGGCAAAAAATACCAAAAGCAGGATAATACAGAGATTTGACACTTGGAACTGCAACACCACAATTCTATTTCTCTGGCCTACACCAGACTCTTTTAAACTGTTATTTTGGTGTCTGACCAGTCAGGGAAACCTTATTACAGTTTTTTTTTATGGTAAAAAATGCCAAAAGCAGGATAATACAGAGATTTGACCCGTGGAACTGCATAACCACAGTTATAGCTATGTGGCGTACACCAGAATCATTTAAACACATATATTGGTGTCTGACCAGTCAGAGAGACACTATTACATTTTTTTTTAAGGTAAAAAATGCCAAAAGCAGGATAATACAGAGATTTGACCCCTGGAACTGCAAAACCAAAGATCTATTCCTCTGGCCTACACCAGACTCTTTTAAACAGATATATTGGTGTCTGACCAGTCAGGGAGACACTATTACAGTTTTTTTTACGGCAAAAAATATCCAAAAGCAGGATAATACAGAGATTTGACACGTGGAACTGCAAAACGACAGTTCTATTTCTCTGGCCTACACCAGACTCTTTTAAACAGATATATTGGTGTCTGACCAGTCAGGGAGACACTATTACCGTTTTTTTTATGGCAAAAAATGCCAAAAGCAGGATAATACAGAGATTTGACCTGTGGAACTGCAAAACCACAATTCTATTTCTCTGGCCTACAAAAGACTCTTTTAAACTAATATATTGGTGTCTGACCAGTCAGGGAGACCTTATTACAGTTTTTTTTACGGTAAAAAATGCAAAAAGCAGGATAATACAGAGATTTGACCCGTGGAACTGCAAAACCACAGTTCTAGTTATGTGGCCTACATCAGACTCTTTTAAACAGATATATTGGTGTCTGACCAGTCAGGGAGACACTATTACAGTTTTTTTTTTTGCGGCAAAAAATGCCAAAAGCAGGATAATACAGAGATTTGACATGTGGAACTGCAAAACCACAGTTCTATTTCTCTGGCCTACACCAGACTCTTTTAAACAGATATATTGGTGTCTGACCAGTCAGGGAGACACTATTACAGGTTTTTTTTTATGGCAAAAAATACCAAAAGCAGGATAATACAGAGATTTGACCTGTGGAACTGCAAAACTGCAATTCTATTTCTCTGGCCTACACCAGACTCTTTTAAACTGATATATTGGTGTCTGACCAGTCAGGGAGACCTTATTACAGTTTTTTTATGGTAAAAAATGCCAAAAGCAGGATAATACAGAGATTTGCCCCTTGGAACTGTAAAACCACAGTTCCGATTCTTTGGCCTACACCAGACTCTTTTAAACAGATATATTGGTGTCTGACCAGTCAGGGAGACATTATTACAGTTTTTTTTTATGGCAAAAAAATGCCAAAAGCAGGATAATACAGAGATTTGACCCGTGGAACTACAAAACCACAGTTATAGTTAAGTTGCCTACACCAGACTCTTTTAAAAAGATATATTGGTGTCTGACCAGTCAGGGAGACACTATTACAGTTTTTTTTTATGGCAAAAAATGCCAAAAGCAGGATAATACAGAGATTTGACCCGTGGAACTGTAAAACCAAAGATCTATTCCTCTGGCCTACACCAGACTCTTTTAAACAGATATATTGGTGTCTGACCTGTCAGGGAGACACTATTACAGTTTTTTTCTGGCAAAAAATGCCAAAAGCAGGATAATACAGAGATTTGACACGTGGAACTACAAAACCACAGTTCTATTTCTCTGGCCTACAACAGACTCTTTTAAACAGATATATTGGTGTCTGACCAGTCAGGGAGACACTGTAACAGTTTTTTTTTACGGTAAAAAATGCCAAAAGCAGGATAATACAGAGATTTGACACGTGGAACTGCAAAACGACAGTTCTATTTCTCTGGCCTACACCAGACTCTTTTAAACAGATATATTGGTGTCTGACCAGTCAGGGAGACACTATTACAGTTTTTTTTTATGGCAAAAAATGCCAAAAGCAGGATAAAACAGAAATTTGACCTGTGGAACTGCAAAACTGCAATTCTATTTCTCTGGCCTACACCAGACTCTTTTAAACTGATATATTGGTGTCTGACCAGTCAGGGAGACCTTATTACAGTTTTTTTTATGGTAAAAAATGCGAAAAGCAGGATAATACAGAGATTTGCCCCTTGGAACTGTAAAACCACAGTTCCGATTCTTTGGCCTACACCAGACTCTTTTAAACAGATATATTGGTGTCTGACCAGTCAGGGAGACATTATTACAGTTTTTTTTTATGGCAAAAAAATGCCAAAAGCAGGATAATACAGAGATTTGACCCGTGGAACTGCAAAACCACCGTTCTAATTCTCTGGCCTACACCAGACTCTTTTAAACAGATATATTGGTGTCTGACCAGTCAGGGAGTCACTATTACAGTTTTTTTTTACGGTAAAAAATGGCAAAAGCAGGATAATACAGAGATTTGACCTGTGGAACTGCAAAATCATAGTTGTAATTATGTGACGTACACTAGAATCTTTTAAACAGATATATTGGTGTCTGACCAGTCAGGGAGACACTATTACAGTATTTTTTACGGCAAAAAATGCCTAAAGCAGGATAATACAGAGATTTGACCCATGGAACTGCAAAACCACAGTTATAGCTATGTGGCTTACACCAGAATCTTTTAAACAGATATATTGGTGTCTGACCAGTCAGGGAGATACTATAACAGTTTTTTTTTATGGCAAAAAATGCCAAAAGCAGGATAATACAGAGATTTGACCCGTGGAACTTTAAAACCAAAGATCTATTCCTCTGGCCTACACCAGACTCTTTTAAACAGATATATTGGTGTCTGACCTGTCAGGGAGACACTATTACAGTTTTTTTCTGGCAAAAAATGCCAAAAGCAGGATAATACAGAGATTTGACACGTGGAACTACAAAACCACAGTTCTATTTCTCTGGCCTACAACAGACTCTTTTAAACAGATATATTGGTGTCTGACCAGTCAGGGAGACACTGTAACAGTTTTTTTTTACGGTAAAAAATGCCAAAAGCAGGATAATACAGAGATTTGACACGTGGAACTGCAAAACGACAGTTCTATTTCTCTGGCCTACACCAGACTCTTTTAAACAGATATATTGGTGTCTGACCAGTCAGGGAGACACTATTACAGTTTTTTTTTATGGCAAAAAATGCCAAAAGCAGGATAAAACAGAGATTTGACCTGTGGAACCGCAAAACAGCAATTCTATTTCTCTGGCCTACACCAGACTCTTTTAAACTGATATATTGGTGTCTGACCAGTCAGGGAGACCTTATTACAGTTTTTTTTATGGTAAAAAATGCCAAAAGCAGGATAATACAGAGATTTGCCCCTTGGAACTGTAAAACCACAGTTCCGATTCTTTGGCCTACACCAGACTCTTTTAAACAGATATATTGGTGTCTGACCAGTCAGGGAGACATTATTACATTTTTTTTTATGGCAAAAAAATGCCAAAAGCAGGATAATACAGAGATTTGACCCGTGGAACTGCAAAACCACCGTTCTAATTCTCTGGCCTACACCACACTCTTTTAAACAGATATATTGGTGTCTGACCAGTCAGGGAGTCACTATTACAGTTTTTTTTTACGGTAAAAAATGGCAAAAGCAGGATAATACAGAGATTTGACCTGTGGAACTGCAAAATCATAGTTGTAATTATGTGACGTACACTAGAATCTTTTAAACAGATATATTGGTGTCTGACCAGTCAGGGAGACACTATTACAGTATTTTTTACGGCAAAAAATGCCTAAAGCAGGATAATACAGAGATTTGACCCGTGGAACTGCAAAACCACAGTTATAGCTATGTGGCTTACACCAGAATCTTTTAAACAGATATATTGGTGTCTGACCAGTCAGGGAGATACTATAACAGTTTTTTTTTATGGCAAAAAATGCCAAAAGCAGGATAATACAGAGATTTCACCCGTGGAATTACAAAACCACAGTTATAGTTAAGTTGCCTACACCAGACTCTTTTAAAAAGATAAATTGGTGTCTGACCAGTCAGGGAGACACTATTACAGTTTTTTTTTTATGGCAAAAAATACCAAAAGCAGGATAATACAGAGATTTGACCCGTGGAACTGTAAAACCAAAGATCTATTCCTCTGGCCTACACCAGACTCTTTTAAACAGATATATTGGTGTCTGACCTGTCAGGGAGACACTATTACAGTTTTTTTCTGGCAAAAAATGCCAAAAGCAGGATAATACAGAGATTTGACACGTGGAACTACAAAACCACAGTTCTATTTCTCTGGCCTACAACAGACTCTTTTAAACAGATATATTGGTGTCTGACCAGTCAGGGAGACACTGTAACAGTTTTTTTTTACGGTAAAAAATGCCAAAAGCAGGATAATACAGAGATTTGACCTGTGGAACTGCAAAACTGCAATTCTATTTCTCTGGCCTACACCAGACTCTTTTAAACTGATATATTGGTGTCTGACCAGTCAGGGAGACCTTATTACAGTTTTTTTTTATGGCAAAAAAATGCCAAAAGCAGGATAATACAGAGATTTGACCCGTGGAACTGCAAAACCACAGTTCCGTTTCTCTGACCTTTACTTGACTCTTTTAAACAGATATATTGGTGTCTGACCAGTCAGGGAGACACTATTACAGTTTTTTTATGGCAAAAAATGTCAAAAGCAGGATAATACAGAGATTTGACCCGTGGAACTGCAAAACCACAGTTATAGTTATGTGGCCTATATCAGACTCTTTTAAACAGATATATTTTTGTCTGACCAGTCAGGGAGACACTATTACAGTTTTTTTTTGCGGCAAAAAATGTCAAAAGCAGGATAATACAGAGATTTGACATATGGAACTGCAAAACCACAGTTCTATTTCTCTGGCCTACACGAGACTCTTTTAAACAGATATATTGGTGTCTGACCAGTCAGGGATACACTATTACTGTTTTTTTTAACGGCAAAAAATGCCAGAAGCAGGATAATACAGATATTTGACCCGTGGAACTTCAAAACCACAGTTATAGTTATGTGGCCTACACCAGACTCTTTTAAACAGATATATTGGTGTCTGACCAGTCAGGGAGACACTATTACAGTTTTTTTTTATGGCAAAAAATGCCAAAAGCAGGATAATACAGAGATTTGACCCGTGGAACTGCAAAACCACAGTTCTATTTCTCTGGCCTACACCAGACTCTTTTAAACAGATATATTGGTGTCTGACCAGTCAGGGAGACACTATTACAGTTTTTTTTTTTACAGCAAAAAATGCCAAAAGCAGGATAATACAGAGATTTGACCCGTGGAACTGCAAAACCACAGTTCTATTTCTCTGGCCTACACCAGACTCTTTTAAACAGATATATTGGTGTCTGACCAGTCAGGGAGACACTATTACAGTTTTTTTTTTATGGCAAAAAATGCCAAAAGCAGGATAATACAGAGATTTGACCCGTGGAACTGCAAAACCACAGTTCTATTTCTCTGGCCTACACCAGACTCTTTTAAACAGATATATTGGTGTCTGACCAGTCAGGGAGACACTATTACAGCATTTTTTTGCGGCAAAAAATGCCAAAAGCAGGATAATACAGAGATTTGACACGTGGTACTGCAAAACCACAGTTCTATTTCTCTGGCCTACACCAGACTCTTTTAAACAGATATATTGGTGTCTGACGAGTCAGGGAGACACTATTACAGTTTTTTTTACGGCAAAAAATGCCAAAAGCAGAATAATACTGAGATTTGACACTTGGAACTGCATAACCTCAATTCTATTTCTCTGGCCTACACCAGACTCTTTTAAACAGATATATTGGTGTCTGACCAGTCAGGGAGACATTATTACAGTTTTCTTTTATGGCAAAAAATGCCAAAAGCAGGATAATACAGAGATTTGACCCGTGGAACTGCAAAACCACAGTTCCGATTCTCTGGCCTACACCAGACTCTTTTAAACAGATATATTGGTGTCTGACCAGTCAGGGAGACACAATTACAGTTTTTTTTACTGCAAAAAATGCCAAAAGCAGGATAATACAGAGATTTGACCCGTGGAACTGCAAAACCACAGTTATAGCTATGTGGCGTACACCAGAATCATTTAAACAGATATATTGGTGTCTGACCAGTCAGAGAGACACGATTCCATTTTTTTTTACGGTAAAAAATGTCAAAAGCAGGATAATACAGAGATTTGACCCGTGGAACTGCAAAACCACAGTTCCGTTTCTCTGACCTATACTTGACTCTTTTAAACAGATATATTGGTGTCTGACCAGTCAGGGAGACACTATTACAGTTTTTTTATGGCAAAAAATGTCAAAAGCAGGATAATACAGAGATTTGACCCGTGGAACTGCAAAACCACAGTTATAGTTATGTGGCCTATATCAGACTCTTTTAAACAGATATATTGGTGTCTGACCAGTCAGGGAGACACTATTACAGTTTTTTTTTGCGGCAAAAAATGTCAAAAGCAGGATAATACAGAGATTTGACATATGGAACTGCAAAACCACAGTTCTATTTCTCTGGCCTACACGAGACTCTTTTAAACAGATATATTGGTGTCTGACCAGTCAGGGATACACTATTACTGTTTTTTTTAACGGCAAAAAATGCCAGAAGCAGGATAATACAGATATTTGACCCGTGGAACTTCAAAACCACAGTTATAGTTATGTGGCCTACACCAGACTCTTTTAAACAGATATATTGGTGTCTGACCAGTCAGGGAGACACTATTACAGTTTTTTTTTTATGGCAAAAAATGCCAAAAGCAGGATAATACAGAGATTTGACCCGTGGAACTGCAAAACCACAGTTCTATTTCTCTGGCCTACACCAGACTCTTTTAAACAGATATATTGGTGTCTGACCAGTCAGGGAGACACTATTACAGTTTTTTTTTTTACAGCAAAAAATGCCAAAAGCAGGATAATACAGAGATTTGACCCGTGGAACTGCAAAACCACAGTTCTATTTCTCTGGCCTACACCAGACTCTTTTAAACAGATATATTGGTGTCTGACCAGTCAGGGAGACACTATTACAGTTTTTTTTTTATGGCAAAAAATGCCAAAAGCAGGATAATACAGAGATTTGACCCGTGGAACTGCAAAACCACAGTTCTATTTCTCTGGCCTACACCAGACTCTTTTAAACAGATATATTGGTGTCTGACCAGTCAGGGAGACACTATTACAGCATTTTTTTGCGGCAAAAAATGCCAAAAGCAGGATAATACAGAGATTTGACACGTGGTACTGCAAAACCACAGTTCTATTTCTCTGGCCTACACCAGACTCTTTTAAACAGATATATTGGTGTCTGACGAGTCAGGGAGACACTATTACAGTTTTTTTTACGGCAAAAAATGCCAAAAGCAGAATAATACTGAGATTTGACACTTGGAACTGCATAACCTCAATTCTATTTCTCTGGCCTACACCAGACTCTTTTAAACAGATATATTGGTGTCTGACCAGTCAGGGAGACATTATTACAGTTTTTTTTTATGGCAAAAAATGCCAAAAGCAGGATAATACAGAGATTTGACCCGTGGAACTGCAAAACCACAGTTCCGATTCTCTGGCCTACACCAGACTCTTTTAAACAGATATATTGGTGTCTGACCAGTCAGGGAGACACAATTACAGTTTTTTTTACTGCAAAAAATGCCAAAAGCAGGATAATACAGAGATTTGACCCGTGGAACTGCAAAACCACAGTTATAGCTATGTGGCGTACACCAGAATCATTTAAACAGATATATTGGTGTCTGACCAGTCAGAGAGACACGATTCCATTTTTTTTTACGGTAAAAAATGTCAAAAGCAGGATAATACAGAGATTTGACCCGTGGAACTGCAAAACCACAGTTCCGTTTCTCTGACCTATACTTGACTCTTTTAAACAGATATATTGGTGTCTGACCAGTCAGGGAGACACTATTACAGTTTTTTTATGGCAAAAAATGTAAAAAGCAGGATAATACAGAGATTTGACCCGTGGAACTGCAAAACCACAGTTATAGTTATGTGGCCTACACCAGACTCTTTTAAACAGATATATTGGTGTCTGACCAGTCAGGGAGACACTATTACAGTTTTTTTTTATGGCAAAAAATGCCAAAAGCAGGATAATACAGAGATTTGACCCGTGGAACTGCAAAACCACAGTTCTATTTCTCTGGCCTAGACCAGACTCTTTTAAACAGATATATTGGTGTCTGACCAGTCAGGGAGACACTATTACAGCATTTTTTTGCGGCAAAAAATGCCAAAAGCAGGATAATACAGAGATTTGACACGTGGTACTGCAAAACCACAGTTCTATTTCTCTGGCCTACACCAGACTCTTTTAAACAGATATATTGGTGTCTGACGAGTCAGGGAGACACTATTACAGTTTTTTTTACGGCAAAAAATGCCAAAAGCAGAATAATACTGAGATTTGACACTTGGAACTGCATAACCTCAATTCTATTTCTCTGGCCTACACCAGACTCTTTTAAACTGATATTTTGGTGTCTGTCCAGTCAGGGAGACCTTATTTTAGTTTTTTTTTACGGTAAAAAATGCCAAAAGCAGGATAATACAGAGATTTGACCCGTGGAACTGCAAAACCACAGTTCCGATTCTCTGGCCTACACCAGACTCTTTTAAACAGATATGTTGGTGTCTGACGAGTCAGGGAGACACTATTACAGTTTTTTTACTGGAAAAAATGCCAAAAGCAGGATAATACAGAGATTTCATCCGTGGAACTGCAAAACCACAGTTATAGCTATGTGGTGTACACCAGAATCTTTTAAACAGATATATTGGTGTCTGACCAGTCAGAGAGACACTATTACAGATTTTTTTACGGTAAAAAATGCCAAAAGCAGGATAATAAAGAGATTTGACCCTTGGAACTGCAAAACCACAGTTCTGTTTCTCTGACCTACACCAGACTCTTTTAAACAGATATATTGGTGTCTGACCAGTCAGGGAGACACTATTACAGTTTTTTTTTTTACAGCAAAAAGTGCCAAAAGCAGGATTATACAGAGATTTGACCCGTAGAACTGCAAAACCACAGTTATAGTTATGTGGCCTACATCAGACTCTTTTAAACAGATATATTGGTATCTGACCAGTCAGTGAAACACTATTACAGTCTTTTATACGGCAAAAAATGCCAAAAACAGGATAATACAGAGATTTGACCCGTGGAACTGCAAAACCACAGATCTATTTCTCCAGCCTACACCAGACTCTTTTAAACAGATATATTGGTGTCTGACCAGTCAGTGAAACACTATTACAGTCTTTTATACGGCAAAAAATGCCAAAAACAGGATAATACAGAGATTTGACCCGTGGAACTGCAAAACCACAGATCTATTTCTCCAGCCTACACCAGACTCTTTTAAACAGATATATTGGTGTCTGACTAGTCAGCGAGACAGTATTACAGTTTTTTCCCGCAAAAAAATGCCAAAATCAGGATAATACAGAGATTTGACCCGTGGAACTGCAAAACCACAGTTCTATTTCTCTTGCCTACACCAGACTCTTTTAAACAGATATATTGGTGTCTGACCAGTCAGGGAGACACTATTACAGTTTGTTTTTTACGGCAAAAAATGCCAAAAGCAGGATAATACAGAGATTTGACCCGTGGAACTGCAAAACCACTGTTATAGCTATGTGGCGTACACCAGAATCTTTTAAACAGATATATTGCTGTCTGACCACTCAGGGAGATACTATAACAGTTTTTTTTTATGGCAAAAAATGCCAAAAGCAGGATAATACAGAGATTTGACCCGTGGAACTTCAAAACCACAGTTATAGTTAAGTTGCCTACACCAGACTCTTTTAAAAAGATATATTGGTGTCTGACTAGTCAGGGAGATACTATTACAGTTTTTTTTTACGGCAAAAATTGCCAAAAGCAGGATAATACAGAGATTTCACCCGTGGAACTGCAAAACCAAAGATCTATTCCTCTGGCCTACACCAGACTCTTTTAAACAGATATATTGGTGTCTGACCAGACAGGGAGACACTATTACAGTTTTTTTTACGGCAAAAAATATCCAAAAGCAGGATAATACAGAGATTTGACACTTGGAACTACAAAACCACAATTCTATTTCTCTGGCCTACAACAGACTCTTTTAAACAGATATATTAGTGTCTGACCAGTCAGGGAGACACTGTAACAGTTTTTTTTTACGGTAAAAAATGCCAAAAGCAGGATAATACAGAGATTTGACACGTGGAACTGCAAAACGACAGTTCTATTTCTCTGGCCTACACCAGACTCTTTTAAACAGATATATTGGTGTCTGACCAGTCAGGGAGACACTATTACAGTTTTTTTTTATGGCAAAAAATGCCAAAAGCAGAATAATACAGAGATTTGACCTGTGGAACTGCAAAACCACAATTCTATTTCTCTGGCCTACACCAGACTCTTTTAAACTGACATATTGGTGTCTGACCCGTCAGGGAGACCTTATTACAGGTTTTTTTACGGTAAAAAATGCAAAAAGCAGGATAATACAGAGATTTGACCCGTGGAACTGCAAAACCACAGTTCCGATCCTCTAGCCTACACCAGACTCTTTTAAACAGATATACTGGTGTCTGACCAGTCAGGGAGACACTATTACAGTTTTTTTTATGGCAAAAAATGACAAAAGCAGGATAATACAGAGATTTGACCCGTGGAACTGCAAAATAACAGTTCTAGTTATGTGGCCTACATCAGACTCTTTTAAACAGATATATTGGTGTCTGACCAGTCAGGGAGACACTATTACAGTTTTTTTTTTATGGCAAAAAATACCAAAAGCAGGATAATACAGAGATTTGACACTTGGAACTGCAACACCACAATTCTATTTCTCTGGCCTACACCAGACTCTTTTAAACTGTTATTTTGGTGTCTGACCAGTCAGGGAAACCTTATTACAGTTTTTTTTTATGGTAAAAAATGCCAAAAGCAGGATAATACAGAGATTTGACCCGTGGAACTGCATAACCACAGTTATAGCTATGTGGCGTACACCAGAATCATTTAAACAGATATATTGGTGTCTGACCGGTCAGAGAGACACTATTACATTTTTTTTTAAGGTAAAAAATGCCAAAAGCAGGATAATACAGAGATTTGACCCCTGGAACTGCAAAACCAAAGATCTATTCCTCTGGCCTACACCAGACTCTTATAAACAGATATATTGGTGTCTGACCAGTCAGGGAGACACTATTACAGTTTTTTTTACGGCAAAAAATATCCAAAAGCAGGATAATACAGAGATTTGACACGTGGAACTGCAAAACGACAGTTCTATTTCTCTGGCCTACACCAGACTCTTTTAAATAGATATATTGGTGTCTGACCAGTCAGGGAGACACTATTACCGTTTTTTTTATGGCAAAAAATGCCAAAAGCAGGATAATACAGAGATTTGACCTGTGGAACTGCAAAACCACAATTCTATTTCTCTGGCCTACACCAGACTCTTTTAAACTAATATATTGGTGTCTGACCAGTCAGGGAGACCTTATTTCAGTTTTTTTTACGGTAAAAAATGCAAAAAGCAGGATAATACAGAGATTTGACCCGTGGAACTGCAAAACCACAGTTCTAGTTATGTGGCCTACATCAGACTCTTTTAAACAGATATATTGGTGTCTGACCAGTCAGGGAGACACTATTACAGTTTTTTTTTTTGCGGCAAAAAATGCCAAAAGCAGGATAATACAGAGATTTGACACGTGGAACTGCAAAACCACAGTTCTATTTCTCTGGCCTACACCAGACTCTTTTAAACAGATATATTGGTGTCTGACCAGTCAGGGAGACACTATTACAGTTTTTTTTTATGGCAAAAAATACCAAAAGCAGGATAATACAGAGATTTGACACTTGGAACTGCAAAACCACAATTCTATTTCTCTGGCCTACACCAGACTCTTTTAAACTGATATATTGGTGTCTGACCAGTCAGGGAAACCTTATTACAGTTTTTTTTTACGGTAAAAAATGCCAAAAGCAGGATAATACAGAGATTTGTCCCGTGGAACTGCAAAACCACAGTTATAGCTATGTGGCGTACACCAGAATCATTTAAACAAATATATTGGTGTCTGACCGGTCAGAGAGACACTAATACATTTTTTTTTACGGTAAAAAATGCCAAAAGCAGGATAATACAGAGATTTGACCCCTGGAACTGCAAAACCACAGTTCCGTTTCTCTGACCTACACTTGACTCTTTTAAACAGATACATTGGTGTCTGACCAGTCAGGGAGACACTATTACTTTTTTTTTACGGCAAAAAATGCCAAAAGCAGGATAATACAGAGATTTGACCCGTGGAACTGCAAAACCACAGTTCTAGTTATGTGGCCTACATCAGACTCTTTTAAACAGATATATTGGTGTCTGACCAGTCAGGGAGACACTATTACAGTTTTTTTTTTTGCGGCAAAAAATGCCAAAAGCAGGATAATACAGAGATTTGACATGTGGAACTGCAAAACCACAGTTCTATTTCTCTGGCCTACACCAGACTCTTTTAAACAGATATATTGGTGTCTGACCAGTCAGGGAGACACTATTACAGTTTTTTTTTTATGGCAAAAAATACCAAAAGCAGGATAATACAGAGATTTGACCTGTGGAACTGCAAAACTGCAATTCTATTTCTCTGGCCTACACCATACTCTTTTAAACTGATATATTGGTGTCTGACCAGTAAGGGAGACCTTATTACAGTTTTTTTTATGGTAAAAAATGCCAAAAGCAGGATAATACAGAGATTTGCCCCTTGGAACTGTAAAACCACAGTTCCGATTCTTTGGCCTACACCAGACTCTTTTAAACAGATATATTGGTGTCTGACCAGTCAGGGAGACATTATTACAGTTTTTTTTTATGGCAAAAAAATGCCAAAAGCAGGATAATACAGAGATTTGACCCGTGGAACTACAAAACCACAGTTATAGTTAAGTTGCCTACACCAGACTCTTTTAAAAAGATATATTGGTGTCTGACCAGTCAGGGAGACACTATTACAGTTTTTTTTTATGGCAAAAAATGCCAAAAGCAGGATAATACAGAGATTTGACCCGTGGAACTGTAAAACCAAAGATCTATTCCTCTGGCCTACACCAGACTCTTTTAAACAGATATATTGGTGTCTGACCTGTCAGGGAGACACTATTACAGTTTTTTTCTGGCAAAAAATGCCAAAAGCAGGATAATACAGAGATTTGACACGTGGAACTACAAAACCACAGTTCTATTTCTCTGGCCTACAACAGACTCTTTTAAACAGATATATTGGTGTCTGACCAGTCAGGGAGACACTGTAACAGTTTTTTTTTACGGTAAAAAATGCCAAAAGCAGGATAATACAGAGATTTGACACGTGGAACTGCAAAACGACAGTTCTATTTCTCTGGCCTACACCAGACTCTTTTAAACAGATATATTGGTGTCTGACCAGTCAGGGAGACACTATTACAGTTTTTTTTTATGGCAAAAAATGCCAAAAGCAGGATAAAACAGAGATTTGACCTGTGGAACTGCAAAACCACAATTCTATTTCTCTGGCCTACACCAGACTCTTTTAAACTAATATATTGGTGTCTGACCAGTCAGGGAGACCTTATTACAGTTTTTTTTACGGTAAAAAATGCAAAAAGCAGGATAATACAGAGATTTGACCCGTGGAACTGCAAAACCACAGTTCCGATTCTTTGGCCTACACCAGACTCTTTTAAACAGATATATTGGTGTCTGACCAGTCAGGGAGACATTATTACAGTTTTTTTTTATGGCAAAAAAATGCCAAAAGCAGGATAATACAGAGATTTGACCCGTGGAACTGCAAAACCACCGTTCTAATTCTCTGGTCTACACCAGACTCTTTTAAACAGATATATTGGTGTCTGACCAGTCAGGGAGTCACTATTACAGTTTTTTTTTACGGTAAAAAATGGCAAAAGCAGGATAATACAGAGATTTGACCTGTGGAACTGCAAAATCATAGTTGTAGTTATGTGACGTACACTAGAATCTTTTAAACAGATATATTGGTGTCTGACCAGTCAGGGAGACACTATTACAGTATTTTTTACGGCAAAAAATGCCTAAAGCAGGATAATACAGAGATTTGACCCGTGGAACTGCAAAACCACAGTTATAGCTATGTGGCTTACACCAGAATCTTTTAAACAGATATATTGGTGTCTGACCAGTCAGGGAGATACTATAACAGTTTTTTTTTATGGCAAAAAATGCCAAAAGCAGGATAATACAGAGATTTCACCCGTGGAACTACAAAACCACAGTTATAGTTAAGTTGCCTACACCAGACTCTTTTAAAAAGATAAATTGGTGTCTGACCAGTCAGGGAGACACTATTACAGTTTTTTTTTTATGGCAAAAAATACCAAAAGCAGGATAATACAGAGATTTGACCCGTGGAACTGTAAAACCAAAGATCTATTCCTCTGGCCTACACCAGACTCTTTTAAACAGATATATTGGTGTCTGACCTGTCAGCGAGACACTATTACAGTTTTTTTCTGGCAAAAAATGCCAAAAGCAGGATAATACAGAGATTTGACACGTGGAACTACAAAACCACAGTTCTATTTCTCTGGCCTACAACAGACTCTTTTAAACAGATATATTGGTGTCTGACCAGTCAGGGAGACACTGCAACAGTTTTTTTTTACGGTAAAAAATGCCAAAAGCAGGATAATACAGAGATTTGACACGTGGAACTGCAAAACGACAGTTCTATTTCTCTGGCCTACACCAGACTCTTTTAAACAGATATATTGGTGTCTGACCAGTCAGGGAGACACTATTACAGTTTTTTTTATGGCAAAAAATGCCAAAAGCAGGATAATACAGAGATTTGACCTGTGGAACTGCAAAACTGCAATTCTATTTCTCTGGCCTACACCAGACTCTTTTAAACTGATATATTGGTGTCTGACCAGTCAGGGAGACCTTATTACAGTTTTTTTTTATGGCAAAAAAATGCCAAAAGCAGGATAATACAGAGATTTGACCCGTGGAACTGCAAAACCACAGTTCCGTTTCTCTGACCTATACTTGACTCTTTTAAACAGATATATTGGTGTCTGACCAGTCAGGGAGACACTATTACAGTTTTTTTATGGCAAAAAATGTCAAAAGCAGGATAATACAGAGATTTGACCCGTGGAACTGCAAAACCACAGTTATAGTTATGTGGCCTATATCAGACTCTTTTAAACAGATATATTGGTGTCTGACCAGTCAGGGAGACACTATTACAGTTTTTTTTTGCGGCAAAAAATGTCAAAAGCAGGATAATACAGAGATTTGACATATGGAACTGCAAAACCACAGTTCTATTTCTCTGGCCTACACGAGACTCTTTTAAGCAGATATATTGGTGTCTGACCAGTCAGGGATACACTATTACTGTTTTTTTTAACGGCAAAAAATGCCAGAAGCAGGATAATACAGATATTTGACCCGTGGAACTTCAAAAACACAGTTATAGTTATGTGGCCTACACCAGACTCTTTTAAACAGATATATTGGTGTCTGACCAGTCAGGGAGACACTATTACAGTTTTTTTTTTATGGCAAAAAATGCCAAAAGCAGGATAATACAGAGATTTGACCCGTGGAACTGCAAAACCACAGTTCTATTTCTCTGGCCTACACCAGACTCTTTTAAACAGATATATTGGTGTCTGACCAGTCAGGGAGACACTATTACAGTTTTTTTTTTTACAGCAAAAAATGCCAAAAGCAGGATAATACAGAGATTTGACCCGTGGAACTGCAAAACCACAGTTCTATTTCTCTGGCCTACACCAGACTCTTTTAAACAGATATATTGGTGTCTGACCAGTCAGGGAGACACTATTACAGTTTTTTTTTTATGGCAAAAAATGCCAAAAGCAGGATAATACAGAGATTTGACCCGTGGAACTGCAAAACCACAGTTCTATTTCTCTGGCCTACACCAGACTCTTTTAAACAGATATATTGGTGTCTGACCAGTCAGGGAGACACTATTACAGCATTTTTTTGCGGCAAAAAATGCCAAAAGCAGGATAATACAGAGATTTGACACGTGGTACTGCAAAACCACAGTTCTATTTCTCTGGCCTACACCAGACTCTTTTAAACAGATATATTGGTGTCTGACGAGTCAGGGAGACACTATTACAGTTTTTTTTACGGCAAAAAATGCCAAAAGCAGAATAATACTGAGATTTGACACTTGGAACTGCATAACCTCAATTCTATTTCTCTGGCCTACACCAGACTCTTTTAAACAGATATATTGGTGTCTGACCAGTCAGGGAGACATTATTACAGTTTTTTTTTATAGCAAAAAATGCCAAAAGCAGGATAATACAGAGATTTGACCCGTGGAACTGCAAAACCACAGTTCCGATTCTCTGGCCTACACCAGACTCTTTTAAACAGATATATTGGTGTCTGACCAGTCAGGGAGACACAATTACAGTTTTTTTTACTGCAAAAAATGCCAAAAGCAGGATAATACAGAGATTTGACCCGTGGAACTGCAAAACCACAGTTATAGCTATGTGGCGTACACCAGAATCATTTAAACAGATATATTGGTGTCTGACCAGTCAGAGAGACACGATTCCATTTTTTTTTACGGTAAAAAATGTCAAAAGCAGGATAATACAGAGATTTGACCCGTGGAACTGCAAAACCACAGTTCCGTTTCTCTGACCTATACTTGACTCTTTTAAACAGATATATTGGTGTCTGACCAGTCAGGGAGACACTATTACAGTTTTTTTATGGCAAAAAATGTCAAAAGCAGGATAATACAGAGATTTGACCCGTGGAACTGCAAAACCACAGTTATAGTTATGTGGCCTATATCAGACTCTTTTAAACAGATATATTGGTGTCTGACCAGTCAGGGAGACACTATTACAGTTTTTTTTTGCGGCAAAAAATGTCAAAAGCAGGATAATACAGAGATTTGACATATGGAACTGCAAAACCACAGTTCTATTTCTCTGGCCTACACTAGACTCTTTTAAACAGATATATTGGTGTCTGACCAGTCAGGGATACACTATTACTGTTTTTTTTAACGGCAAAAAATGCCAGAAGCAGGATAATACAGATATTTGACCCGTGGAACTTCAAAACCACAGTTATAGTTATGTGGCCTACACCAGACTCTTTTAAACAGATATATTGGTGTCTGACCAGTCAGGGAGACACTATTACAGTTTTTTTTTATGGCAAAAAATGCCAAAAGCAGGATAATACAGAGATTTGACCCGTGGAATTGCAAAACCACAGTTCTATTTCTCTGGCCTACACCAGACTCTTTTAAACAGATATATTGGTGTCTGACCAGTCAGGGAGACACTATTACAGTTTTTTTTTTTACAGCAAAAAATGCCAAAAGCAGGATAATACAGAGATTTGACCCGTGGAACTGCAAAACCACAGTTCTATTTCTCTGGCCTACACCAGACCCTTTTAAACAGATATATTGGTGTCTGACCAGTCAGGGAGACACTATTACAGTTTTTTTTTATGGCAAAAAATGCCAAAAGCAGGATAATACAGAGATTTGACCCGTGGAACTGCAAAACCACAGTTCTATTTCTCTGGCCTAGACCAGACTCTTTTAAACAGATATATTGGTGTCTGACCAGTCAGGGAGACACTATTACAGCATTTTGTTGCGGCAAAAAATGCCAAAAGCAGGATAATACAGAGATTTGACACGTGGTACTGCAAAACCACAGTTCTATTTCTCTGGCCTACACCAGACTCTTTTAAACAGATATATTGGTGTCTGACGAGTCAGGGAGACACTATTACAGTTTTTTTTACGGCAAAAAATGCCAAAAGCAGAATAATACTGAGATTTGACACTTGGAACTGCATAACCTCAATTCTATTTCTCTGGCCTACACCAGACTCTTTTAAACTGATATTTTGGTGTCTGTCCAGTCAGGGAGACCTTATTTTAGTTTTTTTTTACGGTAAAAAATGCCAAAAGCAGGATAATACAGAGATTTGACCCGTGGAACTGCAAAACCACAGTTCCGATTCTCTGGCCTACACCAGACTCTTTTAAACAGATATGTTGGTGTCTGACGAGTCAGGGAGACACTATTACAGTTTTTTTACTGGAAAAAATGCCAAAAGCAGGATAATACAGAGATTTGATCCGTGGAACTGCAAAACCACAGTTATAGCTATGTGGTGTACACCAGAATCTTTTAAACAGATATATTGGTGTCTGACCAGTCAGAGAGACACTATTACAGATTTTTTTACGGTAAACAATGCCAAAAGCAGGATAATAAAGAGATTTGACCCTTGGAACTGCAAAACCACAGTTCTGTTTCTCTGACCTACACCAGACTCTTTTAAACAGATATATTGGTGTCTGACCAGTCAGGGAGACACTATTACAGTTTTTTTTTTTACAGCAAAAAGTGCCAAAAGCAGGATTATACAGAGATTTGACCCGTAGAACTGCAAAACCACAGTTATAGTTATGTGGCCTACATCAGACTCTTTTAAACAGATATATTGGTATCTGACCAGTCAGTGAAACACTATTACAGTCTTTTATACGGCAAAAAATGCCAAAAACAGGATAATACAGAGATTTGACCCGTGGAACTGCAAAACCACAGATCTATTTCTCCAGCCTACACCAGACTCTTTTAAACAGATATATTGGTGTCTGACCAGTCAGTGAAACACTATTACAGTCTTTTATACGGCAAAAAATGCCAAAAACAGGATAATACAGAGATTTGACCCGTGGAACTGCAAAACCACAGATCTATTTCTCCAGCCTACACCAGACTCTTTTAAACAGATATATTGGTGTCTGACTAGTCAGCGAGACAGTATTACAGTTTTTTCCCGCAAAAAAATGCCAAAATCAGGATAATACAGAGATTTGACCCGTGGAACTGCAAAACCACAGTTCTATTTCTCTTGCCTACACCAGACTCTTTTAAACAGATATATTGGTGTCTGACCAGTCAGGGAGACACTATTACAGTTTGTTTTTTACGGCAAAAAATGCCAAAAGCAGGATAATACAGAGATTTGACCCGTGGAACTGCAAAACCACTGTTATAGCTATGTGGCGTACACCAGAATCTTTTAAACAGATATATTGCTGTCTGACCACTCAGGGAGATACTATAACAGTTTTTTTTTATGGCAAAAAATGCCAAAAGCAGGATAATACAGAGATTTGACCCGTGGAACTTCAAAACCACAGTTATAGTTAAGTTGCCTACACCAGACTCTTTTAAAAAGATATATTGGTGTCTGACTAGTCAGGGAGATACTATTACAGTTTTTTTTTACGGCAAAAATTGCCAAAAGCAGGATAATACAGAGATTTGACCCGTGGAACTGCAAAACCAAAGATCTATTCCTCTGGCCTACACCAGACTCTTTTAAACAGATATATTGGTGTCTGACCAGACAGGGAGACACTATTACAGTTTTTTTTACGGCAAAAAATATCCAAAAGCAGGATAATACAGAGATTTGACACTTGGAACTACAAAACCACAATTCTATTTCTATGGCCTACAACAGACTCTTTTAAACAGATATATTAGTGTCTGACCAGTCAGGGAGACACTGTAACAGTTTTTTTTTACGGTAAAAAATGCCAAAAGCAGGATAATACAGAGATTTGACACGTGGAACTGCAAAACGACAGTTCTATTTCTCTGGCCTACACCAGACTCTTTTAAACAGATATATTGGTGTCTGACCAGTCAGGGAGACACTATTACAGTTTTTTTTTATGGCAAAAAATGCCAAAAGCAGAATAATACAGAGATTTGACCTGTGGAACTGCAAAACCACAATTCTATTTCTCTGGCCTACACCAGACTCTTTTAAACTGACATATTGGTGTCTGACCCGTCAGGGAGACCTTATTACAGGTTTTTTTACGGTAAAAAATGCAAAAAGCAGGATAATACAGAGATTTGACCCGTGGAACTGCAAAACCACAGTTCCGATCCTCTAGCCTACACCAGACTCTTTTAAACAGATATACTGGTGTCTGACCAGTCAGGGAGACACTATTACAGTTTTTTTTATGGCAAAAAATGACAAAAGCAGGATAATACAGAGATTTGACCCGTGGAACTGCAAAATAACAGTTCTAGTTATGTGGCCTACATCAGACTCTTTTAAACAGATATATTGGTGTCTGACCAGTCAGGGAGACACTATTACAGTTTTTTTTTTATGGCAAAAAATACCAAAAGCAGGATAATACAGAGATTTGACACTTGGAACTGCAACACCACAATTCTATTTCTCTGGCCTACACCAGACTCTTTTAAACTGTTATTTTGGTGTCTGACCAGTCAGGGAAACCTTATTACAGTTTTTTTTTATGGTAAAAAATGCCAAAAGCAGGATAATACAGAGATTTGACCCGTGGAACTGCATAACCACAGTTATAGCTATGTGGCGTACACCAGAATCATTTAAACAGATATATTGGTGTCTGACCGGTCAGAGAGACACTATTACATTTTTTTTTAAGGTAAAAAATGCCAAAAGCAGGATAATACAGAGATTTGACCCCTGGAACTGCAAAACCAAAGATCTATTCCTCTGGCCTACACCAGACTCTTATAAACAGATATATTGGTGTCTGACCAGTCAGGGAGACACTATTACAGTTTTTTTTACGGCAAAAAATATCCAAAAGCAGGATAATACAGAGATTTGACACGTGGAACTGCAAAACGACAGTTCTATTTCTCTGGCCTACACCAGACTCTTTTAAACAGATATATTGGTGTCTGACCAGTCAGGGAGACACTATTACCGTTTTTTTTATGGCAAAAAATGCCAAAAGCAGGATAATACAGAGATTTGACCTGTGGAACTGCAAAACCACAATTCTATTTCTCTGGCCTACACCAGACTCTTTTAAACTAATATATTGGTGTCTGACCAGTCAGGGAGACATTATTACAGTTTTTTTTACGGTAAAAAATGCAAAAAGCAGGATAATACAGAGATTTGACCCGTGGAACTGCAAAACCACAGTTCTAGTTATGTGGCCTACATCAGACTCTTTTAAACAGATATATTGGTGTCTGACCAGTCAGGGAGACACTATTACAGGTTTTTTTTTTGCGGCAAAAAATGCCAAAAGCAGGATAATACAGAGATTTGACACGTGGAACTGCAAAACCACAGTTCTATTTCTCTGGCCTACACCAGACTCTTTTAAACAGATATATTGGTGTCTGACCAGTCAGGGAGACACTATTACAGTTTTTTTTTTATGGCAAAAAATACCAAAAGCAGGATAATACAGAGATTTGACACTTGGAACTGCAAAACCACAATTCTATTTCTCTGGCCTACACCAGACTCTTTTCAACTGATATATTGGTGTCTGACCAGTCAGGGAAACCTTATTACAGTTTTTTTTTACGGTAAAAAATGCCAAAAGCAGGATAATACAGAGATTTGTCCCGTGGAACTGCAAAACCACAGTTATAGCTATGTGGCGTACACCAGAATCATTTAAACAAATATATTGGTGTCTGACCGGTCAGAGAGACACTAATACATTTTTTTTTACGGTAAAAAATGCCAAAAGCAGGATAATACAGAGATTTGACCCCTGGAACTGCAAAACCACAGTTCCGTTTCTCTGACCTACACTTGACTCTTTTAAACAGATACATTGGTGTCTGACCAGTCAGGGAGACACTATTACTTTTTTTTTACGGCAAAAAATGCCAAAAGCAGGATAATACAGAGATTTGACCCGTGGAACTGCAAAACCACAGTTATAGTTATGTGTCGTACACCAGAATCTTTTCAACAGATATATTGGTGTCTGACCAGTCAGGCAGACACTATTACTGTTTTTTTTTAGGGCAAAAAATGCCAAAAGCAGGATAATAAAGAGATTTGAACCGTGGAACTGCAAAACCACAGTTCTATTTCTCTGGCCTACACCACACTCTTTTAAACAGATATATTGGTGTCTGACCAGTCAGGGAGACACTATTACAGTTTTTTTTTAACGGAAAAAAGTGCCAAAAGCAGGATAAAACAGAGATTTGACTCGTGGAACTGCAAAACCACAGTTCTATTTCTATGGCCTACACCAGACTCTTTTAAACAGATATATTGGTGTCTGACCAGTCAGAGAGTCACCATTACTGTTTTTTTTAAGGCAAAAAAAGCAGGATAATACAGAGATTTGACCCGTGGAACTGCAAAACCACAGTTCTATTTCTCTGGCCTACACCAGAATCTTTTAAACAGATATATTGGTATCTGATCAGTCAGGGAGACACTATTACTGTTTTTTTTACAGCAAAAAATGCCAAAAGCAGGATAATACAGAGATTTGACCAGTGGAACTGCAAAACCACAGTTATAGTTATGTGGCGTACACCAGACTCTTTTAAACAGATATATTGGTGTCTGACCAGTCAGGGAGACACTATTACAGTTTTTTTTACCGCAAAAAAATGCCAAAAGCAGGATGATACAGAGATTTAACCCATGAAACTGCAAAACCACAGTTCTATTTCTCTAGCCTACACCAGAATCTTTTAAACAGATATATTGGTGTCTGACCAGTCAGCGAGACACTATTACAGTTTTTTTGCCGCAAAAAAATGCCAAAAGCAGGATAATACAGAGATTTGACCCGTGGAACTGCAAAACTACAGTTATAGTTATGTGGCGTACACCAGAATCTTTTAAACAGATACATTGGTATCTGACCAGTCAGGGAGACACTATTACTGTTTTTTTTACGGCAAAAAATGCCAAAAGCAGGATAATACAGAGATTTGACCCGTGGAACTGCAAAACCACAGTTAAAGTTATGTAGCGTACACCAGCATCTTTTAAACAGATATATTGGTGTCTCACCAGTCAGGGAGACACTATTACTGTTTTTTTTGCGGCAAAAATTGCCAAAAGCAGGTTAATACAGAGATTTGACCCGTGGAACTGAAAAACCACAGTTATAGTTATGTGGCCTACACCAGAATATTTTAAACAGATATATTGGTGTCTCATCAGTCAGGGTGTCACTTTTACTGTTTTTTTTATGGCAAAAAATGCCAAAAGCAGGATAATACAGAGATTTGACCCGTGGAACTGCAAAACCACAGTTATAGCTATGTGGCATACACCAAATTTTTTTAAACAGATATATTGGTGTCTGACCAGTCAGGGAGATACTATTACTGATTTTTTTTTGCAAAAAATGCCAAAAGCAGGATATTACAGAGATTTGACCTGTGGAACTTCAAAACCACAGTTATAGTTATGTGGCCTATACCAGACTCTTTTAAACAGATATATTGGTGTCTGACCAGTAAGGGAGACACTATTACAGTTTTTTTTTACGGCAAAAAATGCCAAAAGCAGGATAATACAGAGATTTGACCCGCGGAACTGCAAAACCACAGTTCTATTTCTCTGGCCTACACCAGACTCTTTTAAACAGGTATATTGGTATCTGACCAGTCAGGGAGACACTATTACAGTGTTTTTTTACTGCAAAAAATGCCAAAAGTAGGATAATACAGAGATTTGACCCGTGGAACTGCAAAACCACAGTTCTATTTCTCTGGCCTACACCAGACTCTTTTAAACAGATATATTGGTGTCTGACCTGTCAGGGAGTCACCATTACTGTTTTTCTAAGGCAAAAAAAGCAGGATAATACAGAGATTTGACCAGTGGAACTGCAAAACCACAGTTCTATTTCTCTGGCCTACACCAGAATCTTTAAAACAGATATATTGGTATCTGATCAGTTAGGGAGACACTATTACTGTTTTTTTTACAGCAAAAAATGCCAAAAGCAGGATAATATAGAGATTTGACCCGTGGAACTGCAAAACCACAGTTATAGTTATGTGGCGTACACCAGACTCTTTTAAACAGATATATTGGTGTCTGACCAGTCAGGGAGACACTATTACAGTTTTTTTTACCGCAAAAAAATGCCAAAAGCAGGATGATACAGAGATTTAACCCATGAAACTGCAAAACCACAGTTCTATTTCTCTAGCCTACACCAGATTCTTTTAAACAGATATATTGGTGTCTGACCAGTCAGGGAGACACTATTACTGTTTTTTTTTTACAACAAAAAATGCTAACAGCAGGATAATACAGAGATTTGACCCATGGAACTGCAAAACCACAGATCTATTTCTCCAGCCTACACCAGACTCTTTTAAACATATATATTGGTGTCTGACCAGTCAGCGAGACACTATTACAGTCTTTTATACGGCAAAAAATGCCAAAAACAGGATAATACAGAGATTTGACCCGTGGAACTGCAAATCCACAGATCTATTTCTCCAGCCTACACCAGACTCTTTTAAACATATATATTGGTGTCTGACCAGTCAGCGAGACACTATTACAGTTTTATTGCCGCAAAAAAATGCCAAAAGCAGGATAATACAGAGATTTGACCCGTGGAACTGCAAAACCACAGTTATAGTTATGTGGCGTACACAAGAATATTTAAACAGGTATATTGGTATCTGACCAGTCAGGGAGACACTATTACTGTTTTTTATACGGCAAAAAATGCCAAAAGCAGGATAATACAGAGATTTGACCCGTGGAACTGCAAAACCACAGTTCTATTTCTCTGGCCTACACCAGACTCTTTTAAATAGATATATTGGTGTCTGACCAGTCAGGGAGACACTATTACTGTTTCTTTTACGGCAAAAAATGCCAAAAGCAGGAAAATACAGAGATTTGACCCGTGGAACTGCAAAACCACAGTTATAGTTATGTGGCGTACACCAGAATCTTTTAAACAGATATATTGGTGTCTGACCAGTCAGGGAGACACTATTACAGTATTTTTTACGGCAAAAAATGCCTAAAGCAGGATAATACAGAGATTTGACCCGTGGAACTGCAAAACCACAGTTCTATTTCTCTGGCCTACACCAGAATCTTTTAAACAGATATATTGGTTTCTGACCAGTCAGGGAGACACTATTACTGTTTTTTTTACGGCAAAAAAATGCCAAAAGCAGGATAATACACAGATTTGACCCGTGGAACTGCAAAACCACAGTTATAGTTATGTGGCCTACACCAGAATATTTTAAACAGATATATTGGTGTCTGATCAGTCAGGGAGTCACTTTTACTGTTTTTTTTATGGCAAAAAATGCCAAAAGCAGGATAATACAGAGATTTGACCCGTGGAACTGCAAAACCACAGTTATAGCTATGTGGCGTACACCAAATTTTTTTAAACAGATATATTGGTGTCTGACCAGTCAGGGAGATACTATTACTGATTTTTTTGGGGGCAAAAAGTGCCAAAAGCAGGATATTACAGAGATTTGACCTGTGGAACTTCAAAACCACAGTTATAGTTATGTGGCCTACACCAGACTCTTTTAAACAGATATATTGGTGTCTGACCAGTAAGGGAGACACTATTACAGTTTTTTTTTACGGCAAAAAATGCCAAAAGCAGGATAATACAGAGATTTGACCCGCGGAACTGCAAAACCACAGTTCTATTTCTCTGGCCTACACCAGACTCTTTTAAACAGATATATTGGTGTCTGACCAGTCAGGGAGACACTATTACAGTGTTTTTTTACTGCAAAAAATGCCGAAAGCAGGATAATACAGAGATTTGACCCGTGGAACTGCAAAACCACCGTTCAATTTCTCTGGCCTACACCAGACTCTTTTAAACAGATATATTGGTGTCTGACCAGTCAGGGAGTCACCATTACTGTTTTTTTTAAGGCAAAAAAAGCAGGATAATACAGAGATTTGACCCGTGGAACTGAAAAACCACAGTTCTATTTCTCTGGCCTACACCAGAATCTTTTAAACAGATATATTGGTATCTGATCAGTCAGGGAGACACTATTACTGTTTTTTTTACAGCAAAAAATGCCAAAAGCAGGATAATACAGAGATTTGACCCGTGGAACTGCAAAACCACAGTTATAGTTATGTGGCGTACACCAGACTCTTTTAAACAGATATATTGGTGTCTGACCAGTCAGGGAGACACTATTACAGTTTTTTTACCGCAAAAAAATGCCAAAATCAGGATGATACAGAGATTTAACCCATGAAACTGCAAAACCACAGTTCTATTTCTCTAGCCTACACCAGAATCTTTTAAACAGATATATTGGTGTCTGACCAGTCACGGAGACACTATTACTGTTTTTTTTTTACGACAAAAAATGCTAACAGCAGGATAATACAGAGATTTGACCCATGGAACTGCAAAACCAGAGTTATAGTTATGTGACCTACACCAGACTCTTTTAAACAGATATATTGGTGTCTGACCAGTCAGGGAGACACTATTACAGTCTTTTATACGGCAAAAAATGCCCAAAACAGGATAATACAGAGATTTGACCCGTGGAACTGCAAAGCCACAGACCTATTTCTCCAGCCTACACCAGACTCTTTTAAACAGATATATTGTTGTCTGACCAGTCAGCGAGACACTATTACACTTTTTTTGCCGCAAAAAAATGCCAAAAGCAGGATAATACAGAGATTTGACCCGTGGAACTGCAAAACCACAGTTATAGTTATGTGGCGTACACCAGAATCTTTTAAACAGATATATTGGTATTTGACCAGTCAGGGAGACACTATTACTGTTTTTTTTACGGCAAAAAATGCCAAAAGCAGGATAATACAGAGATTTGACCCGTGGAACTGCAAAACCACAGTTATAGTTATGTGGCATACACCAGCATCTTTTAAACAGATATATTGGTGTCTCACCAGTCAGGGAGACACTATTACTGTTTTTTTTGTGGCAAAAATTGCCAAAAGCAGCATAATACAGAGATTTGACCCGTGGAACTGCAAAACCACAGTTATATTTCTCTGGCCTACACCAGATTCTTTTAAATAGATATATTGGTGTCTGACCAGTCAGGAAGACACTATTACAGGTTTTTTTACCGCAAAAAAATGCCAACAGCAGGATGATACAGAGATTTAACCCATGGAACTGCAAAACCACAGTTCTATTTCTCTGGCCTACACCAGAATCTTTTAAACAGATATATTGGTATCTGACAAGTCAGGGAGACACTATTACTGTTTTTTTTACGGCAAAAAATGCCAAAAGCAGGAAAATACAGAGATTTGACCCGTGGAACTGCAAAACCACAGTTATAGTTACGTGGCGTACACCAGAATCTTTTAAACAGATATATTGGTGTCTGACCAGTCAGGGAGACACTATTACAGTATTTTTTACGGCAAAAAATGCCTAAAGCAGGATAATACAGAGATTTGACCCGTGGAACTGCAAAACCACAGTTCTATTTCTCTGGCCTACACCAGAATCTTTTAAACAGATATATTGGTGTCTGACCAGTCAGGGAGACACTATTACTGTTTCTTTTACGGCAAAAAATGCCAAAAGCAGGAAAATACAGAGAATTGACCCGTGGAACTGCAAAACCACAGTTATAGTTATGTGGCGTACACCAGAATCTTTTAAACAGATATATTGGTGTCTGACCAGTCAGGGAGACACTATTTCAGTATTTTTTACGGCAAAAAATGCCTAAAGCAGGATAATACAGAGATTTGACCCGTGGAACTGCAAAACCACAGTTCTATTTCTCTGGCCTACACCAGAATCTTTTAAACAGATATATTGGTTTCTGACCAGTCAGGGAGACACTATTACTGTTTTTTTTACGGCAAAAAAATGCCAAAAGCAGGATAATACACAGATTTGACCCGTGGAACTGCAAAACCACAGTTATAGTTATGTGGCCTACACCAGAATATTTTAAACAGATATATTGGTGTCTGATCAGTCAGGGAGTCACTTTTACTGTTTTTTTTATGGCAAAAAATGTCAAAAGCAGGATAATACAGAGATTTGACCCGTGGAACTGCAAAACCACAGTTATAGCTATGTGGCGTACACCAAATTTTTTAAACATATATATTGGTGTCTGACCAGTCAGCGAGACACTATTACAGTTTTATTGCCGCAAAAAAATGCCAAAAGCAGGATAATACAGAGATTTGACCCGTGGAACTGCAAAACCACAATTATAGTTATGTGGCGTACACAAGAATATTTAAACAGGTATATTGGTATCTGACCAGTCAGGGAGACACTATTACTGTTTTTTAAATGGCAAAAAATGCCAAAAGCAGGATAATACAGAGATTTGACCCGTGGAACTGCAAAACCACAGTTCTATTTCTTTGGCCTACACCAGACTCTTTTAAATAGATATATTGGTGTCTGACCAGTCAGGGAGACACTATTACTGTTTCTTTTACGGCAAAAAATGCCAAAAGCAGGAAAATACAGAGATTTGACCCGTGGAACTGCAAAACCACAGTTATAGTTATGTGGCGTACACCAGAATCTTTTAAACAGATATATTGGTGTCTGACCAGTCAGGGAGACACTATTACAGTATTTTTTACGGCAAAAAATGCCTAAAGCAGGATAATACAGAGATTTGACCCGTGGAACTGCAAAACCACAGTTCTATTTCTCTGGCCTACACCAGAATCTTTTAAACAGATATATTGGTTTCTGACCAGTCAGGGAGACACTATTACTGTTTTTTTTACGGCAAAAAAATGCCAAAAGCAGGATAATACACAGATTTGACCCGTGGAACTGCAAAACCACAGTTATAGTTATGTGGCCTACACCAGCATATTTTAAACAGATATATTGGTGTCTGATCAGTCAGGGAGTCACTTTTACTGTTTTTTTTATGGCAAAAAATGCCAAAAGCAGGATAATACAGAGATTTGACCCGTGGAACTGCAAAACCACAGTTATAGCTATGTGGCGTACACCAAATTTTTTTAAACAGATATATTGGTGTCTGACCAGTCAGGGAGATACTATTACTGATTTTTTTTTGGGCAAAAAGTGCCAAAAGCAGGATATTACAGAGATTTGACCTGTGGAACTTCAAAACCACAGTTATAGTTATATGGCCTACACCAGACTCTTTTAAACAGATATATTGGTGTCTGACCAGTAAGGGAGACACTATTACAGTTTTTTTTTACGTCAAAAAATGCCAAAAGCAGGATAATACAGAGATTTGACCTGCGGAACTGCAAAACCACAGTTCTATTTCTCTGGCCTACACCAGACTCTTTTAAACAGATATATTGGTGTCTGACCAGTCAGGGAGACACTATTACAGTGTTTTTTTACTGCAAAAAATGCCGAAAGCAGGATAATACAGAGATTTGACCCGTGGAACTGCAAAACCACAGTTCAATTTCTCTGGCCTACACCAGACTCTTTTAAACAGATATATTGGTGTCTGACCAGTCAGGGAGTCACCATTTCTGTTTTTTTTAAGGCAAAAAAAGCAGGATAATACAGAGATTTGACCCGTGGAACTGAAAAACCACAGTTCTATTTCTCTGGCCTACACCAGAATCTTTTAAACAGATATATTGGTATCTGATCAGTCAGGGAGACACTATTACTGTTTTTTTTACAGCAAAAAATGCCAAAAGCAGGATAATACAGAGATTTGACCCGTGGAACTGCAAAACCACAGTTATAGTTATGTGGCGTACACCAGACTCTTTTAAACAGATATATTGGTGTCTGACCAGTCAGGGAGACACTATTACAGTTTTTTTGCCGCAAAAAAATGCCAAAATCAGGATGATACAGAGATTTAACCCATGAAACTGCAAAACCACAGTTCTATTTCTCTGGCCTACACCAGAATCTTTTAAACAGATATATTGGTTTCTGACCAGTCAGGGAGTCACTTTTACTGTTTTTTTTTATGGCAAAAAATACCAAAAGCAGGATAATACAGAGATTTGACCCGTGGAGCTGCAAAACCACAGTTATAGCTATGTGGCGTACACCAAATTTTTTTAAACAGATATATTGGTGTCTGACCAGTCAGGGAGATACTATTACTGATTTTTTTTTTGGCAAAAAATGCCAATAGCAGGAAATTACAGAGATTTGACCTGTGGAACTTCAAAACCACAGTTATAGTTATGTGGCGTACACTAGAATCTTTTAAACAGATATATTGATTGGTTTCTGACCAGTCAGGGAGACATTATTACATTTTTTTTAACGGCAAAAAATGCCAAAAGCATTATAATACAGAGATTTGACACGTGGAACTGCAAAACCACAGTTCTATTTCTCTGACCTACACCAGACTCTTTTAAACAGATATATTGGTGTCTGAACAGTCAGGGAGACACTATTACAGTTTTTTTATGACAAAAAATGCCAAAAGCAGGATAATACAGAGATTTGACTCGTGGAACTGCAAAACCAAAGTTCTATTTCTCTGGCCTACACCAGACTCTTTTAAACAGATATATTGGTGTCTGACCAGTCAGGGAGACACTATTACAGTTTTTTTTTTTGCGTCAAAAAATGCCAAAAGCAGGATAATACAGAGATTTGACCCGTGGAACTGCAAAACCACAGTTCTATTACTCTGGCCTACACCAGACTCTTTTAAACAGATATATTGGTGTCTGACCAGTCAGGGAGACACTATTACAGTCTTTTATACGGCAAAAAATGCCCAAAACAGGATAATACAGAGATTTGACCCGTGGAACTGCAAAGCCACAGACCTATTTCTCCAGCCTACACCAGACTCTTTTAAACAGATATATTGTTGTCTGACCAGTCAGCGAGACACTATCACACTTTTTTTGCCGCAAAAAAATGCCAAAAGCAGGATAATACAGAGATTTGACCCGTGGAACTGCAAAACCACAGTTATAGTTATGTGGCGTACACCAGAATCTTTTAAACAGATATATTGGTATCTGACCAGTCAGGGAGACACTATTACTGGTTTTTTTACGGCAAAAAATGCCAAAAGCAGGATAATACAGAGATTTGACCCGTGGAACTGCAAAACCACAGTTATAGTTATGTGGCGTACACCAGCATCTTTTAAACAGATATATTGGTGTCTCACCAGTCAGGGAGACACTATTACTGTTTTTTTTGCGGCAAAAATTGCCAAAAGCAGCATAATACAGAGATTTGACCCGTGGAACTGCAAAACCACAGTTCTATTTCTCTGGCCTACACCAGATTCTTTTAAATAGATATATTGGTGTCTGACCAGTCAGGAAGACACTATTACAGGTTTTTTTACCGCAAAAAAATGCCAACAGCAGGATGATACAGAGATTTAACCCATGGAACTGCAAAACCACAGTTCTATTTCTCTGGCCTACACCAGAATCTTTTAAACAGATATATTGGTATCTGACAAGTCAGGGAGACACTATTACTGTTTTTTTTACGGCAAAAAATGCCAAAAGCAGGAAAATACAGAGATTTGACCCGTGGAACTGCAAAACCACAGTTATAGTTACGTGGCGTACACCAGAATCTTTTAAACAGATATATTGGTGTCTGACCAGTCAGGGAGACACTATTACAGTATTTTTTACGGCAAAAAATGCCTAAAGCAGGATAATACAGAGATTTGACCCGTGGAACTGCAAAACCACAGTTCTATTTCTCTGGCCTACACCAGAATCTTTTAAACAGATATATTGGTGTCTGACCAGTCAGGGAGACACTATTACTGTTTCTTTTACGGCAAAAAATGCCAAAAGCAGGAAAATACAGAGATTTGACCCGTGGAACTGCAAAACCACAGTTATAGTTATGTGGCGTACACCAGAATCTTTTAAACAGATATATTGGTGTCTGACCAGTCAGGGAGACACTATTTCAGTATTTTTTACGGCAAAAAATGCCTAAAGCAGGATAATACAGAGATTTGACCCGTGGAACTGCAAAATCACAGTTCTATTTCTCTGGCCTACACCAGAATCTTTTAAACAGATATATTGGTTTCTGACCAGTCAGGGAGACACTATTACTGTTTTTTTTACGGCAAAAAAATGCCAAAAGCAGGATAATACACAGATTTGACCCGTGGAACTGCAAAACCACAGTTATAGTTATGTGGCCTACACCAGAATATTTTAAACAGATATATTGGTGTCTGATCAGTCAGGGAGTCACTTTTACTGTTTTTTTTATGGCAAAAAATGTCAAAAGCAGGATAATACAGAGATTTGACCCGTGGAACTGCAAAACCACAGTTATAGCTATGTGGCGTACACCAAATTTTTTAAACATATATATTGGTGTCTGACCAGTCAGCGAGACACTATTACAGTTTTATTGCCGCAAAAAAATGCCAAAAGCAGGATAATACAGAGATTTGACCCGTGGAACTGCAAAACCACAGTTATAGTTATGTGGCGTACACAAGAATATTTAAACAGGTATATTGGTATCTGACCAGTCAGGGAGACACTATTACTGTTTTTTAAACGGCAAAAAATGCCAAAAGCAGGATAATACAGAGATTTGACCCGTGGAACTGCAAAACCACAGTTCTATTTCTCTGGCCTACACCAGACTCTTTTAAATAGATATATTGGTGTCTGACCAGTCAGGGAGACACTATTACTGTTTCTTTTACGGCAAAAAATGCCAAAAGCAGGAAAATACAGAGATTTGACCCGTGGAACTGCAAAACCACAGTTATAGTTATGTGGCGTACACCAGAATCTTTTAAACAGATATATTGGTGTCTGACCAGTCAGGGAGACACTATTACAGTATTTTTTACGGCAAAAAATGCCTAAAGCACGATAATACAGAGATTTGACCCGTGGAACTGCAAAACCACAGTTCTATTTCTCTGGCCTACACCAGAATCTTTTAAACAGATATATTGGTTTCTGACCAGTCAGGGAGACACTATTACTGTTTTTTTTACGGCAAAAAAATGCCAAAAGCAGGATAATACACAGATTTGACCCGTGGAACTGCAAAACCACAGTTATAGTTATGTGGCCTACACCAGAATATTTTAAACAGATATATTGGTGTCTGATCAGTCAGGGAGTCACTTTTACTGTTTTTTTTATGGCAAAAAATGCCAAAAGCAGGATAATACAGAGATTTGACCCGTGGAACTGCAAAACCACAGTTATAGCTATGTGGCGTACACCAAATTTTTTTAAACAGATATATTGGTGTCTGACCAGTCAGGGAGATACTATTACTGATTTTTTTGGGGGCAAAAAGTGCCAAAAGCAGGATATTACAGAGATTTGACCTGTGGAACTTCAAAACCACAGTTATAGTTATATGGCCTACACCAGACTCTTTTAAACAGATATATTGGTGTCTGACCAGTAAGGGAGACACTATTACAGTTTTTTTTTACGTCAAAAAATGCCAAAAGCAGGATAATACAGAGATTTGACCTGCGGAACTGCAAAACCACAGTTCTATTTCTCTGGCCTACACCAGACTCTTTTAAACAGATATATTGGTGTCTGACCAGTCAGGGAGACACTATTACAGTGTTTTTTTACTGCAAAAAATGCCGAAAGCAGGATTATACAGAGATTTGACCCGTGGAACTGCAAAACCACAGTTCAATTTCTCTTGCCTACACCAGACTCTTTTAAACAGATATATTGGTGTCTGACCAGTCAGGGAGTCACCATTACTGTTTTTTTTAAGGCAAAAAAAGCAGGATAATACAGAGATTTGACCCGTGGAACTGAAAAACCACAGTTCTATTTCTCTGGCCTACACCAGAATCTTTTAAACAGATATATTGGTATCTGATCAGTCAGGGAGACACTATTACTGTTTTTTTTACAGCAAAAAATGCCAAAAGCAGGATAATACAGAGATTTGACCCGTGGAACTGCAAAACCACAGTTATAGTTATGTGGTGTACACCAGACTCTTTTAAACAGATATATTGGTGTCTGACCAGTCAGGGAGACACTATTACAGTTTTTTTACCGCAAAAAAATGAAAAAATCAGGATGATACAGAGATTTAACCCATGAAACTGCAAAACCACAGTTCTATTTCTCTGGCCTACACCAGAATCTTTTAAACAGATATATTGGTTTCTGACCAGTCAGGGAGTCACTTTTACTGTTTTTTTTTATGGCAAAAAATGCCAAAAGCAGGATAATACAGAGATTTGACCCGTGGAGCTGCAAAACCACAGTTATAGCTATGTGGCGTACACCAAATTTTTTTAAACAGATATATTGGTGTCTGACCAGTCAGGGAGATACTATTACTGATTTTTTTTTTGGCAAAAAATGCCAAAAGCAGGAAATTACAGAGATTTGACCTGTGGAACTTCAAAACCACAGTTATAGTTATGTGGCGTACACTAGAATCTTTTAAACAGATATATTGATTGGTTTCTGACCAGTCAGGGAGACATTATTACATTTTTTTTAACGGCAAAAAATGCCAAAAGCATTATAATACAGAGATTTGACACGTGGAACTGCAAAACCACAGTTCTATTTCTCTGACCTACACCAGACTCTTTTAAACAGATATATTGGTGTCTGAACAGTCAGGGAGACACTATTACAGTTTTTTTATGACAAAAAATGCCAAAAGCAGGATAATACAGAGATTTGACTCGTGGAACTGCAAAACCAAAGTTCTATTTCTCTGGCCTACACCAGACTCTTTTAAACAGATATATTGGTGTCTGACCAGTCAGGGAGACACTATTACAGTTTTTTTTTTTGCGTCAAAAAATGCCAAAAGCAGGATAATACAGAGATTTGACCCGTGGAACTGCAAAACCACAGTTCTATTACTCTGGCCTACACCAGACTCTTTTAAACAGATATATTGGTGTCTGACCCATCAGGTAGACACTATTACTGTTTTTTTTATGGCAAAAAATGCCAAAAGCAGGATAATACAGAGACTTGACCCTTGGAACTGCAAAACCACAGTTATAGTTATGTGGCGTACACTAGAATCTTTTAAACAGATATATTGGTGTCTGACCAGTCAGGGAGACACTATTACAGTTTCTTTTATGGCAAAAAATGCCAAAAGCAGGATAATACAGAGATTTGATCCGTGGAACTGCAAAACCACTGTTCTATTTCTCTGGCCTACACCAGACTCTTTTAAACAGATAAATTGGTGTCTGACCTGTCAGGGAGACACTATTACTGTTTTTTTTTACGTTAAAAAATGCCAAAAGCAGGATAATACGGAGGTTTGACCCGTGGAAGTGCAAAACCACAGTTATAGTTATGTGGCGTTCACCAGAATCTTTTAAACAGATATATTGGTGTCTGACCAGTCAGAGAGACACTATTACTGTTTTTTTTATGGCAAAAAAAGCCAAAAGTAGGATAATACAGAAATTTGACCCGTAGAACTGCAAAACCACAGTTATAGTAATGTGGCGTACACCTTCATCTTTTAAACAGATATATTGGTGTCTGACCAGTCAGGGAGACACTATTACAGTTATTTTTTAACGGCAAAAAATGCCAAAAGCAGGATAAAACAGAGATTTGACTCGTGAAAATGCAAAACCACAGTTCTATTTCTCCGGCCTACACCAGACTCTTTTTAACAGATATATTGGTGTCTGACCAGTCAGGGAGACACTATTACAGTTTTTTTTTCCGCAAAAAAATGACAAAAGCAGGATAATACAGAGATTTGTCCCATGGAACTGCAAAACCACAGTTCTATTTCTCTGGCCTACACCAGAATCTTTTAAACAGATATATTGGTTTCTGACCAGTCAGGGAGACACTATTACTGTTTTTTTTTACGGCAAAAAATGCCAAAAGCAGGATAATACACACATTTGACCCGTGGAACTGCAAAACCACAGTTATAGTTATGTGGCATACATCAGAATATTTTAAACAGATATATTGGTGTTTGACCAGTCAGGGAGTCGCTTTTACTGTTTTTTTTATGGCAAAAAATGCCAAAAGCAGGATAATACAGAGATTTGACCAGTGGAACTGCAAAACCATAGTTATAGCTATGTGGCGTACACCAAAATTTTATAAACAGATATATTGGTGTCTGACCAGTCAGGGAGATACTATTACTGATTTTTTTTTGGCAAAAAATGCCAAAAGCAGGATATTACAGAGATTTGACCCATGGAACTGCAAAACCACAGTTATAGTTATGTGGCCTACACCAGACTCTTTTAAACAGATATATTGGTGTCTGACCAGTCAGGGAGACACTATTACCGTTTTTTTTACGGCAAAAAATGCCAAAAGCAGGATAATACAGAGATTTGACCCGTGGAACTGCAAAACCACAGTTCTATTTCTCTGGCCTACACCACACTCTTTTAAACAGATATATTGGTGCCTGACCAGTCAGGGAGACACTATTACAGTTTTTTTTTAACGGCAAAAAATGCCAAAAGCAGGATAATACAGAGGTTTGACCCGTGGAACTGCAAAACCACAGTTCTATTTCTCTGGCATACACCAGACTCTTTTAAACAGATATATTGGTGTCTGACCAGTTAGGGAGACACTATTACAGTTTGTTTTTTACGGCAAAAAAAGGCCAAAAGCAGGATAATACAGAGATTTGACCTGTGGAACTGCAAAACCACAGTTATAGTTATGTGGCGTACACTAGAATCTTTTAAACAGATATATTGATTGGTTTCTGACCAGTCAGGGAGACATTAGTACATTTTTTTTTTGCGGCAAAAAATGCCAAAAGCAGGATAATACAGAGATTTGACCCGTGGAACTGCAAAACCACAGTTATAGCTATGTGGCGTACACCAACATTTTTTAAACAGATATATTGGTGTCTGACCAGTCAGGAAGATACTATTACTGATTTTTTTTTGGCAAAAAATGCCAAAAGCAGGATATTACAGATATTTGACCTGTGGAACTTCAAAACCACAGTTATAGTTATGTGGCCTACACCAGACTCTTTTAAACAGATATATTGGTGTCTGACCCATCAGGTAGACACTATTACTGTTTTTTTTACGGCAAAAAATGCCAAAAGCAGGATAATACAGAGACTTGACCCGTGGAACTGCAAAACCACAGTTATAGTTATGTGGCGTACACTAGAATCTTTTAAACAGATATATTGGTGTCTGACCAGTCAGGGAGACACTATTACAGTTTCTTTTACGGCAAAAAATGCCAAAAGCAGGATAATACAGAGATTTGACCCGTGGAACTGCAAAACCACAGTTCTATTTCTCTGGCCTTCACCAGAATCATATAAACAGATATATTGGTATGTGACCAGTCAGGGAGACACTATTACTGTTTTTTTTAGGCAAAAAATCCCAAAAGCAGGATAATACAGAGATTTGACCCATGGAACTGCAAAACCACAGATCTATTTCTCCAGCCTACACCAGACTCTTTTAAACATATATATTGGTGTCTGACCAGTCAGCGAGACACTATTACAGTCTTTTATACGGCAAAAAATGCCAAAAACAGGATAATACAGAGATTTGACCCGTGGAACTGCAAATCCACAGATCTATTTCTCCAGCCTACACCAGACTCTTTTAAACATATATATTGGTGTCTGACCAGTCAGCGAGACACTATTACAGTTTTATTGCCGCAAAAAAATGCCAAAAGCAGGATAATACAGAGATTTGACCCGTGGAACTGCAAAACCACAGTTATAGTTATGTGGCGTACACAAGAATATTTAAACAGGTATATTGGTATCTGACCAGTCAGGGAGACACTATTACTGTTTTTTATACGGCAAAAAATGCCAAAAGCAGGATAATACAGAGATTTGACCCGTGGAACTGCAAAACCACAGTTCTATTTCTCTGGCCTACACCAGACTCTTTTAAATAGATATATTGGTGTCTGACCAGTCAGGGAGACACTATTACTGTTTCTTTTACGGCAAAAAATGCCAAAAGCAGGAAAATACAGAGATTTGACCCGTGGAACTGCAAAACCACAGTTATAGTTATGTGGCGTACACCAGAATCTTTTAAACAGATATATTGGTGTCTGACCAGTCAGGGAGACACTATTACAGTATTTTTTACGGCAAAAAATGCCTAAAGCAGGATAATACAGAGATTTGACCCGTGGAACTGCAAAACCACAGTTCTATTTCTCTGGCCTACACCAGAATCTTTTAAACAGATATATTGGTTTCTGACCAGTCAGGGAGACACTATTACTGTTTTTTTTACGGCAAAAAAATGCCAAAAGCAGGATAATACACAGATTTGACCCGTGGAACTGCAAAACCACAGTTATAGTTATGTGGCCTACACCAGAATATTTTAAACAGATATATTGGTGTCTGATCAGTCAGGGAGTCACTTTTACTGTTTTTTTTATGGCAAAAAATGCCAAAAGCAGGATAATACAGAGATTTGACCCGTGGAACTGCAAAACCACAGTTATAGCTATGTGGCGTACACCAAATTTTTTAAACATATATATTGGTGTCTGACCAGTCAGCGAGACACTATTACAGTTTTATTGCCGCAAAAAAATGCCAAAAGCAGGATAATACAGAGATTTGACCCGTGGAACTGCAAAACCACAGTTATAGTTATGTGGCGTACACAAGAATATTTAAACAGGTATATTGGTATCTGACCAGTCAGGGAGACACTATTACTGTTTTTTAAACGGCAAAAAATGCCAAAAGCAGGATAATACAGAGATTTGACCCGTGGAACTGCAAAACCACAGTTCTATTTCTCTGGCCTACACCAGACTCTTTTAAATAGATATATTGGTGTCTGACCAGTCAGGGAGACACTATTACTGTTTCTTTTACGGCAAAAAATGCCAAAAGCATGAAAATACAGAGATTTGACCCGTGGAACTGCAAAACCACAGTTATAGTTATGTGGCGTACACCAGAATCTTTTAAACAGATATATTGGTGTCTGACCAGTCAGGGAGACACTATTACAGTATTTTTTACGGCAAAAAATGCCTAAAGCAGGATAATACAGAGATTTGACCCGTGGAACTGCAAAACCACAGTTCTATTTCTCTGGCCTACACCAAAATCTTTTAAACAGATATATTGGTTTCTGACCAGTCAGGGAGACACTATTACTGTTTTTTTTACGGCAAAAAAATGCCAAAAGCAGGATAATACACAGATTTGACCCGTGGAACTGCAAAACCACAGTTATAGTTATGTGGCCTACACCAGAATATTTTAAACAGATATATTGGTGTCTGATCAGTCAGGGAGTCACTTTTACTGTTTTTTTTATGGCAAAAAATGCCAAAAGCAGGATAATACAGAGATTTGACCCGTGGAACTGCAAAACCACAGTTATAGCTATGTGGCGTACACCAAATTTTTTTAAACAGATATATTGGTGTCTGACCAGTCAGGGAGATACTATTACTGATTTTTTTGGGGGCAAAAAGTGCCAAAAGCAGGATATTACAGAGATTTGACCTGTGGAACTTCAAAACCACAGTTATAGTTATGTGGCCTACACCAGACTCTTTTAAACAGATATATTGGTGTCTGACCAGTAAGGGAGACACTATTACAGTTTTTTTTTACGGCAAAAAATGCCAAAAGCAGGATAATACAGAGATTTGACCCGCGGAACTGCAAAACCACAGTTCTATTTCTCTGGCCTACACCAGACTCTTTTAAACAGATATATTGGTGTCTGACCAGTCAGGGAGACACTATTACAGTGTTTTTTTACTGCAAAAAATGCCGAAAGCAGGATAATACAGAGATTTGACCCGTGGAACTGCAAAACCACCGTTCAATTTCTCTGGCCTACACCAGACTCTTTTAAACAGATATATTGGTGTCTGACCAGTCAGGGAGTCACCATTACTGTTTTTTTTAAGGCAAAAAAAGCAGGATAATACAGAGATTTGACCCGTGGAACTGAAAAACCACAGTTCTATTTCTCTGGCCTACACCAGAATCTTTTAAACAGATATATTGGTATCTGATCAGTCAGGGAGACACTATTACTGTTTTTTTTACAGCAAAAAATGCCAAAAGCAGGATAATACAGAGATTTGACCCGTGGAACTGCAAAACCACAGTTATAGTTATGTGGCGTACACCAGACTCTTTTAAACAGATATATTGGTGTCTGACCAGTCAGGGAGACACTATTACAGTTTTTTTACCGCAAAAAAATGCCAAAATCAGGATGATACAGAGATTTAACCCATGAAACTGCAAAACCACAGTTCTATTTCTCTAGCCTACACCAGAATCTTTTAAACAGATATATTGGTGTCTGACCAGTCACGGAGACACTATTACTGTTTTTTTTTTACGACAAAAAATGCTAACAGCAGGATAATACAGAGATTTGACCCATGGAACTGCAAAACCAGAGTTATAGTTATGTGACCTACACCAGACTCTTTTAAACAGATATATTGGTGTCTGACCAGTCAGGGAGACACTATTACAGTCTTTTATACGGCAAAAAATGCCCAAAACAGGATAATACAGAGATTTGACCCGTGGAACTGCAAAGCCACAGACCTATTTCTCCAGCCTACACCAGACTCTTTTAAACAGATATATTGTTGTCTGACCAGTCAGCGAGACACTATTACACTTTTTTTGCCGCAAAAAAATGCCAAAAGCAGGATAATACAGAGATTTGACCCGTGGAACTGCAAAACCACAGTTATAGTTATGTGGCGTACACCAGAATCTTTTAAACAGATATATTGGTATTTGACCAGTCAGGGAGACACTATTACTGTTTTTTTTACGGCAAAAAATGCCAAAAGCAGGATAATACAGAGATTTGACCCGTGGAACTGCAAAAGCACAGTTATAGTTATGTGGCATACACCAGCATCTTTTAAACAGATATATTGGTGTCTCACCAGTCAGGGAGACACTATTACTGTTTTTTTTGTGGCAAAAATTGCCAAAAGCAGCATAATACAGAGATTTGACCCGTGGAACTGCAAAACCACAGTTATATTTCTCTGGCCTACACCAGATTCTTTTAAATAGATATATTGGTGTCTGACCAGTCAGGAAGACACTATTACAGGTTTTTTTACCGCAAAAAAATGCCAACAGCAGGATGATACAGAGATTTAACCCATGGAACTGCAAAACCACAGTTCTATTTCTCTGGCCTACACCAGAATCTTTTAAACAGATATATTGGTATCTGACAAGTCAGGGAGACACTATTACTGTTTTTTTTACGGCAAAAAATGCCAAAAGCAGGAAAATACAGAGATTTGACCCGTGGAACTGCAAAACCACAGTTATAGTTACGTGGCGTACACCAGAATCTTTTAAACAGATATATTGGTGTCTGACCAGTCAGGGAGACACTATTACAGTATTTTTTACGGCAAAAAATGCCTAAAGCAGGATAATACAGAGATTTGACCCGTGGAACTGCAAAACCACAGTTCTATTTCTCTGGCCTACACCAGAATCTTTTAAACAGATATATTGGTGTCTGACCAGTCAGGGAGACACTATTACTGTTTCTTTTACGGCAAAAAATGCCAAAAGCAGGAAAATACAGAGAATTGACCCGTGGAACTGCAAAACCACAGTTATAGTTATGTGGCGTACACCAGAATCTTTTAAACAGATATATTGGTGTCTGACCAGTCAGGGAGACACTATTTCAGTATTTTTTACGGCAAAAAATGCCTAAAGCAGGATAATACAGAGATTTGACCCGTGGAACTGCAAAACCACAGTTCTATTTCTCTGGCCTACACCAGAATCTTTTAAACAGATATATTGGTTTCTGACCAGTCAGGGAGACACTATTACTGTTTTTTTTACGGCAAAAAAATGCCAAAAGCAGGATAATACACAGATTTGACCCGTGGAACTGCAAAACCACAGTTATAGTTATGTGGCCTACACCAGAATATTTTAAACAGATATATTGGTGTCTGATCAGTCAGGGAGTCACTTTTACTGTTTTTTTTATGGCAAAAAATGTCAAAAGCAGGATAATACAGAGATTTGACCCGTGGAACTGCAAAACCACAGTTATAGCTATGTGGCGTACACCAAATTTTTTAAACATATATATTGGTGTCTGACCAGTCAGCGAGACACTATTACAGTTTTATTGCCGCAAAAAAATGCCAAAAGCAGGATAATACAGAGATTTGACCCGTGGAACTGCAAAACCACAATTATAGTTATGTGGCGTACACAAGAATATTTAAACAGGTATATTGGTATCTGACCAGTCAGGGAGACACTATTACTGTTTTTTAAACGGCAAAAAATGCCAAAAGCAGGATAATACAGAGATTTGACCCGTGGAACTGCAAAACCACAGTTCTATTTCTTTGGCCTACACCAGACTCTTTTAAATAGATATATTGGTGTCTGACCAGTCAGGGAGACACTATTACTGTTTCTTTTACGGCAAAAAATGCCAAAAGCAGGAAAATACAGAGATTTGACCCGTGGAACTGCAAAACCACAGTTATAGTTATGTTGCGTACACCAGAATCTTTTAAACAGATATATTGGTGTCTGACCAGTCAGGGAGACACTATTACAGTATTTTTTACGGCAAAAAATGCCTAAAGCAGGATAATACAGAGATTTGACCCGTGGAACTGCAAAACTACAGTTCTATTTCTCTGGCCTACACCAGAATCTTTTAAACAGATATATTGGTTTCTGACCAGTCAGGGAGACACTATTACTGTTTTTTTTACGGCAAAAAAATGCCAAAAGCAGGATAATACACAGATTTGACCCGTGGAACTGCAAAACCACAGTTATAGTTATGTGGCCTACACCAGAATATTTTAAACAGATATATTGGTGTCTGATCAGTCAGGGAGTCACTTTTACTGTTTTTTTTATGGCAAAAAATGCCAAAAGCAGGATAATACAGAGATTTGACCCGTGGAACTGCAAAACCACAGTTATAGCTATGTGGCGTACACCAAATTTTTTTAAACAGATATATTGGTGTCTGACCAGTCAGGGAGATACTATTACTGATTTTTTTTTGGGCAAAAAGTGCCAAAAGCAGGATATTACAGAGATTTGACCTGTGGAACTTCAAAACCACAGTTATAGTTATATGGCCTACACCAGACTCTTTTAAACAGATATATTGGTGTCTGACCAGTAAGGGAGACACTATTACAGTTTTTTTTTACGTCAAAAAATGCCAAAAGCAGGATAATACAGAGATTTGACCTGCGGAACTGCAAAACCACAGTTCTATTTCTCTGGCCTACACCAGACTCTTTTAAACAGATATATTGGTGTCTGACCAGTCAGGGAGACACTATTACAGTGTTTTTTTACTGCAAAAAATGCCGAAAGCAGGATAATACAGAGATTTGACCCGTGGAACTGCAAAACCACAGTTCAATTTCTCTGGCCTACACCAGACTCTTTTAAACAGATATATTGGTGTCTGACCAGTCAGGGAGTCACCATTACTGTTTTTTTTAAGGCAAAAAAAGCAGGATAATACAGAGATTTGACCCGTGGAACTGAAAAACCACAGTTCTATTTCTCTGGCCTACACCAGAATCTTTTAAACAGATATATTGGTATCTGATCAGTCAGGGAGACACTATTACTGTTTTTTTTACAGCAAAAAATGCCAAAAGCAGGATAATACAGAGATTTGACCCGTGGAACTGCAAAACCACAGTTATAGTTATGTGGCGTACACCAGACTCTTTTAAACAGATATATTGGTGTCTGACCAGTCAGGGAGACACTATTACAGTTTTTTTGCCGCAAAAAAATGCCAAAATCAGGATGATACAGAGATTTAACCCATGAAACTGCAAAACCACAGTTCTATTTCTCTGGCCTACACCAGAATCTTTTAAACAGATATATTGGTTTCTGACCAGTCAGGGAGTCACTTTTACTGTTTTTTTTTATGGCAAAAAATACCAAAAGCAGGATAATACAGAGATTTGACCCGTGGAGCTGCAAAACCACAGTTATAGCTATGTGGCGTACACCAAATTTTTTTAAACAGATATATTGGTGTCTGACCAGTCAGGGAGATACTATTACTGATTTTTTTTTTGGCAAAAAATGCCAATAGCAGGAAATTACAGAGATTTGACCTGTGGAACTTCAAAACCACAGTTATAGTTATGTGGCGTACACTAGAATCTTTTAAACAGATATATTGATTGGTTTCTGACCAGTCAGGGAGACATTATTACATTTTTTTTAACGGCAAAAAATGCCAAAAGCATTATAATACAGAGATTTGACACGTGGAACTGCAAAACCACAGTTCTATTTCTCTGACCTACACCAGACTCTTTTAAACAGATATATTGGTGTCTGAACAGTCAGGGAGACACTATTACAGTTTTTTTATGACAAAAAATGCCAAAAGCAGGATAATACAGAGATTTGACTCGTGGAACTGCAAAACCAAAGTTCTATTTCTCTGGCCTACACCAGACTCTTTTAAACAGATATATTGGTGTCTGACCAGTCAGGGAGACACTATTACAGTTTTTTTTTTTGCGTCAAAAAATGCCAAAAGCAGGATAATACAGAGATTTGACCCGTGGAACTGCAAAACCACAGTTCTATTACTCTGGCCTACACCAGACTCTTTTAAACAGATATATTGGTGTCTGACCAGTCAGGGAGACACTATTACAGTCTTTTATATGGCAAAAAATGCCCAAAACAGGATAATACAGAGATTTGACCCGTGGAACTGCAAAGCCACAGACCTATTTCTCCAGCCTACACCAGACTCTTTTAAACAGATATATTGTTGTCTGACCAGTCAGCGAGACACTATCACACTTTTTTTGCCGCAAAAAAATGCCAAAAGCAGGATAATACAGAGATTTGACCCGTGGAACTGCAAAACCACAGTTATAGTTATGTGGCGTACACCAGAATCTTTTAAACAGATATATTGGTATCTGACCAGTCAGGGAGACACTATTACTGTTTTTTTTACGGCAAAAAATGCCAAAAGCAGGATAATACAGAGATTTGACCCGTGGAACTGCAAAACCACAGTTATAGTTATGTGGCGTACACCAGCATCTTTTAAACAGATATATTGGTGTCTCACCAGTCAGGGAGACACTATTACTGTTTTTTTTGCGGCAAAAATTGCCAAAAGCAGCATAATACAGAGATTTGACCCATGGAACTGCAAAACCACAGTTCTATTTCTCTGGCCTACACCAGATTCTTTTAAATAGATATATTGGTGTCTGACCAGTCAGGAAGACACTATTACAGGTTTTTTTACCGCAAAAAAATGCCAACAGCAGGATGATACAGAGATTTAACCCATGGAACTGCAAAACCACAGTTCTATTTCTCTGGCCTACACCAGAATCTTTTAAACAGATATATTGGTATCTGACAAGTCAGGGAGACACTATTACTGTTTTTTTTACGGCAAAAAATGCCAAAAGCAGGAAAATACAGAGATTTGACCCGTGGAACTGCAAAACCACAGTTATAGTTACGTGGCGTACACCAGAATCTTTTAAACAGATATATTGGTGTCTGACCAGTCAGGGAGACACTATTACAGTATTTTTTACGGCAAAAAATGCCTAAAGCAGGATAATACAGAGATTTGACCCGTGGAACTGCAAAACCACAGTTCTATTTCTCTGGCCTACACCAGAATCTTTTAAACAGATATATTGGTGTCTGACCAGTCAGGGAGACACTATTACTGTTTCTTTTACGGCAAAAAATGCCAAAAGCAGGAAAATACAGAGATTTGACCCGTGGAACTGCAAAACCACAGTTATAGTTATGTGGCGTACACCAGAATCTTTTAAACAGATATATTGGTGTCTGACCAGTCAGGGAGACACTATTTCAGTATTTTTTACGGCAAAAAATGCCTAAAGCAGGATAATACAGAGATTTGACCCGTGGAACTGCAAAATCACAGTTCTATTTCTCTGGCCTACACCAGAATCTTTTAAACAGATATATTGGTTTCTGACCAGTCAGGGAGACACTATTACTGTTTTTTTTACGGCAAAAAAATGCCAAAAGCAGGATAATACACAGATTTGACCCGTGGAACTGCAAAACCACAGTTATAGTTATGTGGCCTACACCAGAATATTTTAAACAGATATATTGGTGTCTGATCAGTCAGGGAGTCACTTTTACTGTTTTTTTTATGGCAAAAAATGTCAAAAGCAGGATAATACAGAGATTTGACCCGTGGAACTGCAAAACCACAGTTATAGCTATGTGGCGTACACCAAATTTTTTAAACATATATATTGGTGTCTGACCAGTCAGCGAGACACTATTACAGTTTTATTGCCGCAAAAAAATGCCAAAAGCAGGATAATACAGAGATTTGACCCGTGGAACTGCAAAACCACAGTTATAGTTATGTGGCGTACACAAGAATATTTAAACAGGTATATTGGTATCTGACCAGTCAGGGAGACACTATTACTGTTTTTTAAACGGCAAAAAATGCCAAAAGCAGGATAATACAGAGATTTGACCCGTGGAACTGCAAAACCACAGTTCTATTTCTCTGGCCTACACCAGACTCTTTTAAATAGATATATTGGTGTCTGACCAGTCAGGGAGACACTATTACTGTTTCTTTTACGGCAAAAAATGCCAAAAGCAGGAAAATACAGAGATTTGACCCGTGGAACTGCAAAACCACAGTTATAGTTATGTGGCGTACACCAGAATCTTTTAAACAGATATATTGGTGTCTGACCAGTCAGGGAGACACTATTACAGTATTTTTTACGGCAAAAAATGCCTAAAGCACGATAATACAGAGATTTGACCCGTGGAACTGCAAAACCACAGTTCTATTTCTCTGGCCTACACCAGAATCTTTTAAACAGATATATTGGTTTCTGACCAGTCAGGGAGACACTATTACTGTTTTTTTTACGGCAAAAAAATGCCAAAAGCAGGATAATACACAGATTTGACCCGTGGAACTGCAAAACCACAGTTATAGTTATGTGGCCTACACCAGAATATTTTAAACAGATATATTGGTGTCTGATCAGTCAGGGAGTCACTTTTACTGTTTTTTTTATGGCAAAAAATGCCAAAAGCAGGATAATACAGAGATTTGACCCGTGGAACTGCAAAACCACAGTTATAGCTATGTGGCGTACACCAAATTTTTTTAAACAGATATATTGGTGTCTGACCAGTCAGGGAGATACTATTACTGATTTTTTTGGGGGCAAAAAGTGCCAAAAGCAGGATATTACAGAGATTTGACCTGTGGAACTTCAAAACCACAGTTATAGTTATATGGCCTACACCAGACTCTTTTAAACAGATATATTGGTGTCTGACCAGTAAGGGAGACACTATTACAGTTTTTTTTTACGTCAAAAAATGCCAAAAGCAGGATAATACAGAGATTTGACCTGCGGAACTGCAAAACCACAGTTCTATTTCTCTGGCCTACACCAGACTCTTTTAAACAGATATATTGGTGTCTGACCAGTCAGGGAGACACTATTACAGTGTTTTTTTACTGCAAAAAATGCCGAAAGCAGGATTATACAGAGATTTGACCCGTGGAACTGCAAAACCACAGTTCAATTTCTCTTGCCTACACCAGACTCTTTTAAACAGATATATTGGTGTCTGACCAGTCAGGGAGTCACCATTACTGTTTTTTTTAAGGCAAAAAAAGCAGGATAATACAGAGATTTGACCCGTGGAACTGAAAAACCACAGTTCTATTTCTCTGGCCTACACCAGAATCTTTTAAACAGATATATTGGTATCTGATCAGTCAGGGAGACACTATTACTGTTTTTTTTACAGCAAAAAATGCCAAAAGCAGGATAATACAGAGATTTGACCCGTGGAACTGCAAAACCACAGTTATAGTTATGTGGTGTACACCAGACTCTTTTAAACAGATATATTGGTGTCTGACCAGTCAGGGAGACACTATTACAGTTTTTTTACCGCAAAAAAATGAAAAAATCAGGATGATACAGAGATTTAACCCATGAAACTGCAAAACCACAGTTCTATTTCTCTGGCCTACACCAGAATCTTTTAAACAGATATATTGGTTTCTGACCAGTCAGGGAGTCACTTTTACTGTTTTTTTTTATGGCAAAAAATGCCAAAAGCAGGATAATACAGAGATTTGACCCGTGGAGCTGCAAAACCACAGTTATAGCTATGTGGCGTACACCAAATTTTTTTAAACAGATATATTGGTGTCTGACCAGTCAGGGAGATACTATTACTGATTTTTTTTTTGGCAAAAAATGCCAAAAGCAGGAAATTACAGAGATTTGACCTGTGGAACTTCAAAACCACAGTTATAGTTATGTGGCGTACACTAGAATCTTTTAAACAGATATATTGATTGGTTTCTGACCAGTCAGGGAGACATTATTACATTTTTTTTAACGGCAAAAAATGCCAAAAGCATTATAATACAGAGATTTGACACGTGGAACTGCAAAACCACAGTTCTATTTCTCTGACCTACACCAGACTCTTTTAAACAGATATATTGGTGTCTGAACAGTCAGGGAGACACTATTACAGTTTTTTTATGACAAAAAATGCCAAAAGCAGGATAATACAGAGATTTGACTCGTGGAACTGCAAAACCAAAGTTCTATTTCTCTGGCCTACACCAGACTCTTTTAAACAGATATATTGGTGTCTGACCAGTCAGGGAGACACTATTACAGTTTTTTTTTTTGCGTCAAAAAATGCCAAAAGCAGGATAATACAGAGATTTGACCCGTGGAACTGCAAAACCACAGTTCTATTACTCTGGCCTACACCAGACTCTTTTAAACAGATATATTGGTGTCTGACCCATCAGGTAGACACTATTACTGTTTTTTTTATGGCAAAAAATGACAAAAGCAGGATAATACAGAGACTTGACCCTTGGAACTGCAAAACCACAGTTATAGTTATGTGGCGTACACTAGAATCTTTTAAACAGATATATTGGTGTCTGACCAGTCAGGGAGACACTATTACAGTTTCTTTTATGGCAAAAAATGCCAAAAGCAGGATAATACAGAGATTTGATCCGTGGAACTGCAAAACCACTGTTCTATTTCTCTGGCCTACCCCAGACTCTTTTAAACAGATAAATTGGTGTCTGACCTGTCAGGGAGACACTATTACTGTTTTTTTTTACGTTAAAAAATGCCAAAAGCAGGATAATACGGAGGTTTGACCCGTGGAAGTGCAAAACCACAGTTATAGTTATGTGGCGTTCACCAGAATCTTTTAAACAGATATATTGGTGTCTGACCAGTCAGAGAGACACTATTACTGTTTTTTTTATGGCAAAAAAAGCCAAAAGTAGGATAATACAGAAATTTGACCCGTAGAACTGCAAAACCACAGTTATAGTAATGTGGCGTACACCTTCATCTTTTAAACAGATATATTGGTGTCTGACCAGTCAGGGAGACACTATTACAGTTATTTTTTAACGGCAAAAAATGCCAAAAGCAGGATAAAACAGAGATTTGACTCGTGAAAATGCAAAACCACAGTTCTATTTCTCCGGCCTACACCAGACTCTTTTTAACAGATATATTGGTGTCTGACCAGTCAGGGAGACACTATTACAGTTTTTTTTTCCGCAAAAAAATGACAAAAGCAGGATAATACAGAGATTTGTCCCATGGAACTGCAAAACCACAGTTCTATTTCTCTGGCCTACACCAGAATCTTTTAAACAGATATATTGGTTTCTGACCAGTCAGGGAGACACTATTACTGTTTTTTTTTACGGCAAAAAATGCCAAAAGCAGGATAATACACACATTTGACCCGTGGAACTGCAAAACCACAGTTATAGTTATGTGGCATACATCAGAATATTTTAAACAGATATATTGGTGTTTGACCAGTCAGGGAGTCGCTTTTACTGTTTTTTTTATGGCAAAAAATGCCAAAAGCAGGATAATACAGAGATTTGACCAGTGGAACTGCAAAACCATAGTTATAGCTATGTGGCGTACACCAAAATTTTATAAACAGATATATTGGTGTCTGACCAGTCAGGGAGATACTATTACTGATTTTTTTTTGGCAAAAAATGCCAAAAGCAGGATATTACAGAGATTTGACCCATGGAACTGCAAAACCACAGTTATAGTTATGTGGCCTACACCAGACTCTTTTAAACAGATATATTGGTGTCTGACCAGTCAGGGAGACACTATTACCGTTTTTTTTACGGCAAAAAATGCCAAAAGCAGGATAATACAGAGATTTGACCCGTGGAACTGCAAAACCACAGTTCTATTTCTCTGGCCTACACCACACTCTTTTAAACAGATATATTGGTGCCTGACCAGTCAGGGAGACACTATTACAGTTTTTTTTTAACGGCAAAAAATGCCAAAAGCAGGATAATACAGAGGTTTGACCCGTGGAACTGCAAAACCACAGTTCTATTTCTCTGGCATACACCAGACTCTTTTAAACAGATATATTGGTGTCTGACCAGTTAGGGAGACACTATTACAGTTTGTTTTTTACGGCAAAAAAAGGCCAAAAGCAGGATAATACAGAGATTTGACCTGTGGAACTGCAAAACCACAGTTATAGTTATGTGGCGTACACTAGAATCTTTTAAACAGATATATTGATTGGTTTCTGACCAGTCAGGGAGACATTAGTACATTTTTTTTTTGCGGCAAAAAATGCCAAAAGCAGGATAATACAGAGATTTGACCCGTGGAACTGCAAAACCACAGTTATAGTTATGTGGCGTACACCAGAATCTTTTAAACAGATATATTGGTGTCTGACCAGTCAGGGAGACACTATTACAGTATTTTTTACGGCAAAAAATGCCTAAAGCACGATAATACAGAGATTTGACCCGTGGAACTGCAAAACCACAGTTCTATTTCTCTGGCCTACACCAGAATCTTTTAAACAGATATATTGGTTTCTGACCAGTCAGGGAGACACTATTACTGTTTTTTTTACGGCAAAAAAATGCCAAAAGCAGGATAATACACAGATTTGACCCGTGGAACTGCAAAACCACAGTTATAGTTATGTGGCCTACACCAGAATATTTTAAACAGATATATTGGTGTCTGATCAGTCAGGGAGTCACTTTTACTGTTTTTTTTATGGCAAAAAATGCCAAAAGCAGGATAATACAGAGATTTGACCCGTGGAACTGCAAAACCACAGTTATAGCTATGTGGCGTACACCAAATTTTTTTAAACAGATATATTGGTGTCTGACCAGTCAGGGAGATACTATTACTGATTTTTTTGGGGGCAAAAAGTGCCAAAAGCAGGATATTACAGAGATTTGACCTGTGGAACTTCAAAACCACAGTTATAGTTATATGGCCTACACCAGACTCTTTTAAACAGATATATTGGTGTCTGACCAGTAAGGGAGACACTATTACAGTTTTTTTTTACGTCAAAAAATGCCAAAAGCAGGATAATACAGAGATTTGACCTGCGGAACTGCAAAACCACAGTTCTATTTCTCTGGCCTACACCAGACTCTTTTAAACAGATATATTGGTGTCTGACCAGTCAGGGAGACACTATTACAGTGTTTTTTTACTGCAAAAAATGCCGAAAGCAGGATTATACAGAGATTTGACCCGTGGAACTGCAAAACCACAGTTCAATTTCTCTTGCCTACACCAGACTCTTTTAAACAGATATATTGGTGTCTGACCAGTCAGGGAGTCACCATTACTGTTTTTTTTAAGGCAAAAAAAGCAGGATAATACAGAGATTTGACCCGTGGAACTGAAAAACCACAGTTCTATTTCTCTGGCCTACACCAGAATCTTTTAAACAGATATATTGGTATCTGATCAGTCAGGGAGACACTATTACTGTTTTTTTTACAGCAAAAAATGCCAAAAGCAGGATAATACAGAGATTTGACCCGTGGAACTGCAAAACCACAGTTATAGTTATGTGGTGTACACCAGACTCTTTTAAACAGATATATTGGTGTCTGACCAGTCAGGGAGACACTATTACAGTTTTTTTACCGCAAAAAAATGAAAAAATCAGGATGATACAGAGATTTAACCCATGAAACTGCAAAACCACAGTTCTATTTCTCTGGCCTACACCAGAATCTTTTAAACAGATATATTGGTTTCTGACCAGTCAGGGAGTCACTTTTACTGTTTTTTTTTATGGCAAAAAATGCCAAAAGCAGGATAATACAGAGATTTGACCCGTGGAGCTGCAAAACCACAGTTATAGCTATGTGGCGTACACCAAATTTTTTTAAACAGATATATTGGTGTCTGACCAGTCAGGGAGATACTATTACTGATTTTTTTTTTGGCAAAAAATGCCAAAAGCAGGAAATTACAGAGATTTGACCTGTGGAACTTCAAAACCACAGTTATAGTTATGTGGCGTACACTAGAATCTTTTAAACAGATATATTGATTGGTTTCTGACCAGTCAGGGAGACATTATTACATTTTTTTTAACGGCAAAAAATGCCAAAAGCATTATAATACAGAGATTTGACACGTGGAACTGCAAAACCACAGTTCTATTTCTCTGACCTACACCAGACTCTTTTAAACAGATATATTGGTGTCTGAACAGTCAGGGAGACACTATTACAGTTTTTTTATGACAAAAAATGCCAAAAGCAGGATAATACAGAGATTTGACTCGTGGAACTGCAAAACCAAAGTTCTATTTCTCTGGCCTACACCAGACTCTTTTAAACAGATATATTGGTGTCTGACCAGTCAGGGAGACACTATTACAGTTTTTTTTTTTGCGTCAAAAAATGCCAAAAGCAGGATAATACAGAGATTTGACCCGTGGAACTGCAAAACCACAGTTCTATTACTCTGGCCTACACCAGACTCTTTTAAACAGATATATTGGTGTCTGACCCATCAGGTAGACACTATTACTGTTTTTTTTATGGCAAAAAATGACAAAAGCAGGATAATACAGAGACTTGACCCTTGGAACTGCAAAACCACAGTTATAGTTATGTGGCGTACACTAGAATCTTTTAAACAGATATATTGGTGTCTGACCAGTCAGGGAGACACTATTACAGTTTCTTTTATGGCAAAAAATGCCAAAAGCAGGATAATACAGAGATTTGATCCGTGGAACTGCAAAACCACTGTTCTATTTCTCTGGCCTACCCCAGACTCTTTTAAACAGATAAATTGGTGTCTGACCTGTCAGGGAGACACTATTACTGTTTTTTTTTACGTTAAAAAATGCCAAAAGCAGGATAATACGGAGGTTTGACCCGTGGAAGTGCAAAACCACAGTTATAGTTATGTGGCGTTCACCAGAATCTTTTAAACAGATATATTGGTGTCTGACCAGTCAGAGAGACACTATTACTGTTTTTTTTATGGCAAAAAAAGCCAAAAGTAGGATAATACAGAAATTTGACCCGTAGAACTGCAAAACCACAGTTATAGTAATGTGGCGTACACCTTCATCTTTTAAACAGATATATTGGTGTCTGACCAGTCAGGGAGACACTATTACAGTTATTTTTTAACGGCAAAAAATGCCAAAAGCAGGATAAAACAGAGATTTGACTCGTGAAAATGCAAAACCACAGTTCTATTTCTCCGGCCTACACCAGACTCTTTTTAACAGATATATTGGTGTCTGACCAGTCAGGGAGACACTATTACAGTTTTTTTTTCCGCAAAAAAATGACAAAAGCAGGATAATACAGAGATTTGTCCCATGGAACTGCAAAACCACAGTTCTATTTCTCTGGCCTACACCAGAATCTTTTAAACAGATATATTGGTTTCTGACCAGTCAGGGAGACACTATTACTGTTTTTTTTTACGGCAAAAAATGCCAAAAGCAGGATAATACACACATTTGACCCGTGGAACTGCAAAACCACAGTTATAGTTATGTGGCATACATCAGAATATTTTAAACAGATATATTGGTGTTTGACCAGTCAGGGAGTCGCTTTTACTGTTTTTTTTATGGCAAAAAATGCCAAAAGCAGGATAATACAGAGATTTGACCAGTGGAACTGCAAAACCATAGTTATAGCTATGTGGCGTACACCAAAATTTTATAAACAGATATATTGGTGTCTGACCAGTCAGGGAGATACTATTACTGATTTTTTTTTGGCAAAAAATGCCAAAAGCAGGATATTACAGAGATTTGACCCATGGAACTGCAAAACCACAGTTATAGTTATGTGGCCTACACCAGACTCTTTTAAACAGATATATTGGTGTCTGACCAGTCAGGGAGACACTATTACCGTTTTTTTTACGGCAAAAAATGCCAAAAGCAGGATAATACAGAGATTTGACCCGTGGAACTGCAAAACCACAGTTCTATTTCTCTGGCCTACACCACACTCTTTTAAACAGATATATTGGTGCCTGACCAGTCAGGGAGACACTATTACAGTTTTTTTTTAACGGCAAAAAATGCCAAAAGCAGGATAATACAGAGGTTTGACCCGTGGAACTGCAAAACCACAGTTCTATTTCTCTGGCATACACCAGACTCTTTTAAACAGATATATTGGTGTCTGACCAGTTAGGGAGACACTATTACAGTTTGTTTTTTACGGCAAAAAAAGGCCAAAAGCAGGATAATACAGAGATTTGACCTGTGGAACTGCAAAACCACAGTTATAGTTATGTGGCGTACACTAGAATCTTTTAAACAGATATATTGATTGGTTTCTGACCAGTCAGGGAGACATTAGTACATTTTTTTTTTGCGGCAAAAAATGCCAAAAGCAGGATAATACAGAGATTTGACCCGTGGAACTGCAAAACCACAGTTATAGCTATGTGGCGTACACCAACATTTTTTAAACAGATATATTGGTGTCTGACCAGTCAGGAAGATACTATTACTGATTTTTTTTTGGCAAAAAATGCCAAAAGCAGGATATTACAGATATTTGACCTGTGGAACTTCAAAACCACAGTTATAGTTATGTGGCCTACACCAGACTCTTTTAAACAGATATATTGGTGTCTGACCCATCAGGTAGACACTATTACTGTTTTTTTTACGGCAAAAAATGCCAAAAGCAGGATAATACAGAGACTTGACCCGTGGAACTGCAAAACCACAGTTATAGTTATGTGGCGTACACTAGAATCTTTTAAACAGATATATTGGTGTCTGACCAGTCAGGGAGACACTATTACAGTTTCTTTTACGGCAAAAAATGCCAAAAGCAGGATAATACAGAGATTTGACCCGTGGAACTGCAAAACCACAGTTCTATTTCTCTGGCCTTCACCAGAATCATATAAACAGATATATTGGTATGTGACCAGTCAGGGAGACACTATTACTGTTTTTTTTAGGCAAAAAATCCCAAAAGCAGGATAATACAGAGATTTGACCCGTGGAACTGCAAAACCACAGTTCTATTTCTGTGGCCTACACCACACTCTTTTAAACAGATATATTGGTGTCTGACCCGTCAGGGAGACACTATTACAGTTTTTTTTAGCGAAAAAAGTGCCAAAAGCAGGATAAAACAGAGATTTTACTTGTGGAACTGCAAAACCACAGCTCTATTTCTCTAGCCTACACCAGACTCTTTTAAACAGATATATTGGTGTCTGACCAGTCAGGGAGACACTATTACTGTTTTTTTTTACGGCAAAAAAGGCCAAAAGCAGGTTAATACAGAGATTTGACCCGTGGAACTGCAAAACCACAGTTAAAGTTATGTGGCATACACTAGAATCTTTTAAACAGATATATTGGTGTCTGACAAGTCAGGGAGACACTATTACAGTTTCTTTTACGGCAAAAAATGCCAAAAGCAGGATAATACAGAGATTTGACCCATGAAACTGCAAAACCACAGCTCTATTTCTCTGGCCTACACCAGACTCTTTTAAACAGATATATTGGTGTCTCACCAGTCAGGGAGACACTATTACAGTTTTTTTTTAATGGCAAAAAATGCCAAAAGCAGGATAATACAGAGATTTGACCCGTGGAACTGCAAAACCACAGTTATAGCTATGTGGCCTACACCAGAATCTTTTAAACAGATATATTGGTGTCTGACCAGTCGGGGAGACACTATTACCGTTATTTTTTACGGCAAAAAATGCCAAAAGCAGGATAATACAGAGATTTGACCCGTGGAACTGCAATACCACAGTTCTATTTCTCTGGCCTACACCAGACTCTTTTAAACAGATATATTGGTGTCTGACCAGTCAGGGAGACACTATTACAGTGTTTTTTTACGGCAAAAAATGCCAAAATCAGGATAATACAGAGATTTGACCCATGGAACTGCAAAACCACAGTTCTATTTCTATGGCCTACACCACACTCTTTTAAACAGATATATTGGGGTCTGACCAGTCAGGGAGACACTATTACAGTTTTTTTTTAACGGCAAAAAATGCCAAAAGCAGGATAATACAGAGGTTTGACCCGTGGAACTGCAAAACCACAGTTATAGTTATGTGGCGTACACTAGAATCTTTTAAACAGATATATTGGTGTCTGACCAGTCAGGGAGACACTATTACAGTTTCTTTTACGGCAAAAAATGCCAAAAGCAGGATAATACAGAGATTTGACCCGTGGAACTGCAAAACCACAGTTCTATTTCTCTGACCTACACCAGACTCTTTTAAACAGATATATTGGTGTCTGACCAGTCAGGGAGACACTATTACTGTTTTTTTTTAACGGCAAAAAATGCCAAAAGCAGGATAATACACAGATTTGACCCGTGGAACTGCAAAACCACAGTTATAGTTATGTGGCGTACACCAGAATATTTTAAACAGATATATTGGTGTCTGACCAGTCAGGGACACACTATTACTGTTTTTTTTTATGGCAAAAAAAGCCAAAAGTAGGATAATACAGAAATTTGACCCGTAGAACTGCAAAGCCACAGTTATAGTAATGTGGCGTACACCATCATATTTTAAACAGATATATTGGTGTCTGACCAGTCAGGGAGACACTATTACTGTTTTTTTTATGGCAAAAATAGCCAAAAGTAGGATAATACAGAAATTTGACCCGTAGAACTGCAAAGCCACAGTTATAGTAATGTGGCGTACACCATCATCTTTTAAACAGATATATTGGTGTCTGACCAGTCAGGGAGACACTATTACTGGTTTTTTTAACGGCAAAAAATGATAAAAGCAGGATAATACACAGTTTTGTCCCGTGGAACTGCAAAACCACAGTTATAGTTATGTGGCGTACACCAGAATATTTTAAACAGATATATTGGTGTCTGACCAGTCAGGGAGTCACTTTTACTGTTTTTTTTTATGTCAAAAAATGCCAAAAGCAGGATAATACAGAGATTTGACCTGTGGAACTGCAAAACCACAGTTATAGCTATGTGGCGTACACCAACATTTTTTAAACAGATATATTGGTGTCTGACCAGTCAGGAAGATACTATTACTGATTTTTTTTTGCAAAAAATGCCAAAAGCAGGATATTACAGATATTTGACCTGTGGAACTTCAAAACCACAGTTATAGTTATGTGGCCTACACCAGACTCTTTTAAACAGATATATTGGTGTCTGACCAGTCAGGGAGACACTATTACCGTTTTTTTACGGCAAAAAATGCCAAAAGCAGGATAATACAGAGATTTGACCCGTGGAACTGCAAAACCACAGTTCTATTTCTCTGGCCTACACCAGACTCTTTTAAACAGATATATTGGTGTCTGACCAGTCAGGGAGACACTATTACTGGGTTTTTTTAGGGCCAAAAATGCCAAATGCTGGATAATACAGAGATTTGACCGGTGGAACTGCAAAACCACATTTATAGTTATGTGGCTTACACCAGAATCTTTTAAACAGATATATTGGTGTCTGACCAGTCAGGGAGACAATATTAGTGTTTTTTTTACAGCAAAAAATGCCAAAAGCAGGATAATGCAGAGATTTGACCCGTGGAACTGCAAAACCACAGTTATAGTTATGTGGCGTACACCAGAATCTTTTAAACAGATATACTGGTGTCTGACCAGTCAGGGAGACACTATTACTGGGTTTTTTTACGGCAAAAAATGCCAAAAGTAGGATAATACAGAGATTTGACCCGTGGAACTGCAAAACCACAGTTATAGTTATGTGGCGTACACCAGAATCTTTTTAACGGATATATTGGTGTCTGACCAGTCAGGGAGACACTATTACTGTTTTTTTTTACGGAAAAAAATGCCAAAAGCAGGATAATACAGAGATTTGACCCGTGGGACTGTAAAAGCACAGTTCTATTTCTCTGGCCTACACCACACTCTTTTCAACAGATATATTGGTGTCTAACCAGTCAGGGAGACACTATTACAGTTTCTTATACTGCAAAAAAATGCCAAAATCAGGATTATACAGACATTTAACCCATGGAACTGCAAAACCACAGTTCTATTTCTCTGGCCTACACCAGACTCTTTTAAACAGATATATTGGTGTCTCACCAGTCAGGGAGACACTATTACAGTTTTTTTTTAATGGCAAAAAATGCCAAAAGCAGGATAATACAGAGATTTGACCCGTGGAACTGCAAAACCACAGTTATAGCTATGTGGCGTACACCAAAATTTTTTAAACAGATATATTGGTGTCTGACCAGTCAGGGAGATACTATTACTGATTTTTTTTGGCAAAAAATGCCAAAAGCAGGATATTACAGAGATTTGACCCATGAAACTGCAAAACCACAGTTATAGTTATGTGGCCTACACCAGACTCTTTTAAACAGATATATTGGTGTCTGACCAGTCAGGGAGACACTATTACAGTGTTTTTTTACGGCAAAAAATGCCAAAAGCAGGATAATACAGAGATTTGACCCGAGGAACTGCAAAACCACAGTTCTATTTCTATGGCTTACACCACACTCTTTTAAACAGATATATTGGGGTCGGACCAGTCAGGGAGACACTATTACAGTTTTTTTTTAAAGGCAAAAAATGCCAAAAGCAGGATAATACAGAGGTTTGACCCGTGGAACTGCAAAACCACAGTTCTATTTCTCTGGCATACACCAGACTCTTTTTAACAGATATATTGGTGTCTGACCCATCAGGTAGACACTATTACTGTTTTTTTTACGGCAAAAAATGCCAAAAGCAGGATAATACAGAGACTTGACCCGTGGAACTGCAAAACCACAGTTATAGTTATGTGGCGTACACTAGAATCTTTTAAACAGATATATTGGTGTCTGACCAGTCAGGGAGACACTATTACAGTTTCTTTTACGGCAAAAAATGCCAAAAGCAGGATAATACAGAGATTTGACCCGTGGAACTGCAAAACCACAGTTCTATTTCTCTGGCCTACACCAGACTCTTTTAAACAGATATATTGGTGTCTGACCTGTCAGGGAGACACTATTACTGTTTTTTTTTACGTTAAAAAATGCCAAAAGCAGGATAATACGGAGATTTGACCTGTGGAACTGCAAAACCACAGTGATAGTAATGTGGCGTTCACCAGAATCTTTTAAACAGATATATTGGTGTCTGACCAGTCAGTGAGACACTATTACTGTTTTTTTTTATGGCAAAAAAAGCCAAAAGTAGGATAATACAGAAATTTGACCCATAGAACTGCAACACCACAGTTATAGTAATGTGGCGTACACCATCATCTTTTAAACAGATATATTGGTGTCTGACCAGTCAGGGAGACACTATTACAGTGTTTTTTACGGCAAAAAATGCCAAAAGCAGGATAATACAGAGATTTGACCCGTGGAACTGCAAAACCACAGTTCTATTTCTCTGGCCTACACCAGACTCTTTTAAACAGATATATTGGTGTCTGACCAGTCAGGGAGACACTATTACAGTGTTTTTTTATGGCAAAAAATGCCAAAAGCAAGATAATACAGAGATTTGACCCGTGGTACTGCAAAACCACAGTTCTATTTCTCTGGCCTACACCACACTCTTTTAAACAGATATATAGGGGTCTGACCAGTCAGGGAGACACTATTACAGTGTTTTTTTATGGCAAAAAATGCCAAAAGCAAGATAATACAGAGATTTGACCCGTGGTACTGCAAAACCACAGTTATATTTCTCTGGCCTACACCACACTCTTTTAAACAGATATATAGGGGTCTGACCAGTCAGGGAGACACTATTACAGTTTTTTTTAACGGCAAAAAATGCCAAAAGCAAGATAATACAGAGGCTTGACCCGTGGAACTGCAAAACCACAGTTCTATTTCTCTGGCATACACCAGACTCTTTTAAACAGATATATTGGTGTCTGACCAGTTAGGGAGACACTATTACAGTTTGTTTTTTACGGCAAAAAATGCCAAAAGCAGGATAATACAGAGATTTGACCTGTGGAACTGCAAAACCACAGTTATAGTTATGTGGCGTACACTAGAATCTTTTAAACAGATATATTGATTGGTTTCTGACCAGTCAGGGAGACATTATTACATTTTTTTTTACGGCAAAAAATGCCAAAAACAGGATAATACAGAGATTTGACTCGTGGAACTGCAAAACCAAAGTTCTATTTCTCTGGCCTACACCAGACTCTTTTAAACAGATATATTGGTGTCTGACCAGTCAGGGAGACACTATTACAGGTTTTTTTTTGCGTCAAAAAATGCCAAAAGCAGGATAATACAGAGATTTGACCCGTGGAACTGGAAAACCACAGTTCTATTACTCTGGCCTACACCAGACTCTTTTAAACAGATATACTGGTGTCTGACCCGTCAGGTAGACACTATTACTGTTTTTTTTATTGCAAAAAATGCCAAAAGCAGGATAATATAGAGACTTGACCCGTGGAACTGCAAAACCACAGTTATAGTTATGTGGCATACACTAGAATCTTTTAAACAGTTATATTGGTGTCTGACCAGTCAGGGAGACACTATTACAGTTTCTTTTACGGCAAAAAATGCCAAAAGCAGGAAAATACAGAGATTTGACCCGTGGAACATCAAAACCACAGTTCCATTTCTCTGGCCTACACCAGACTCTTTTAAACAGATATATTGGTGTCTGACCTCTCAGGCAGACACTATTACTGTTTTTTTTTACGTTAAAAAATGCCAAAAGCAGGATAATACAGAGATTTGACCCGTGGAACTGCAAAACCACAGTTATAGTTATGTGGCGTACACCAGAATTTATTAAACAGAAATATTGGTGTCTGACCAGTCAGCGAGACACTATTACAGTTTTTTTTTAACGGCAAAAAATGCCAAAAGCAGGATAATACAGAGATTTGACCCGTGGAACATCAAAACCACAGTTCTATTTCTCTGGCCTACTCCAGACTCTTTTAAACAGATATATTGGTGTCTGACCAGTCAGGGAGACACTATTACGGGGTTTTTTTAGGGCCAAAAATGCCAAATGCTGGAAAATACAGAGATTTGACCGGTGGAACTGCAAAACCACATTTATAGTTATGTGGCTTACACCAGAATCTTTTAAACAGATATATTGGTGTCTGACCAGTCAGGGAGACAATATTAGTGTTTTTTTACAGCAAAAAATGCCAAAAGCAGGATAATACAGAGATTTGACCCGTGGAACTGCAAAACCACAGTTATAGTTATGTGGCGTACACCAAAATCTTTTAAACAGATATACTGGTGTCTGACCAGTCAGGGAGACACTATTACTGGGTTTTTTTATGGCAAAAAATGCCAAAAGTAGGATAATACAGAGATTTGACCTGTGGAACTGCAAAACCACAGTTATAGTTATGTGTCGTACACCAGAATCTTTTAAACGGATATATTGGTGTCTGACCAGTCAGGGAGACACTATTACTGTTTTTTTTTACGGCAAAAAATGCCAAAAGCAGGATAATACAGAGATTTGACCCGTGGGACTGCAAAAGCACAGTTCTATTTCTCTGGCCTGCACCACACTCTTTTCAACAGATATATTGGTGTCTAACCAGTCAGGGAGACACTATTACAGTTTCTTATACTGCAAAAAAATGCCAAAATCAGGATAATACAGAGATTTAACCCATGGAACTGCAAAACCACAGTTCTATTTCTCTGGCCTTCACTAGAATCATTTAAACAGATATATTGGTATGTGACCAGTCAGGGAGACACTATTACTGTTTTTTTTACGGCAAAAAATGCCAAAAGCAGGATAATACAGAGATTTGACCCGTGGAACTGCAAAACCACAGTTCTATTTCTGTGGCCTACACCACACTCTTTTAAACAGATATATTGGTGTCTGACCCGTCAGGGAGACACTATTACAGTTTTTTTTAGGGAAAAAAGTGCCAAAAGCAGGATCAAACAGAGATTTGACTTGTGGAACTGCAAAACCACAGTTCTATTTCTCTAGCCTACACCAGACTCTTTTAAACATATATATTGGTGTCTGACCAGTCAGGGAGTCACTATTACTGTTTTTTTTTACGGCAAAAAAGGCCAAAAGCAGGTTAATACAGAGATTTGACCCGTGGAACTGCAAAACCACAGTTAAAGTTATGTGGCATACACTAGAATCTTTTAAACAGATATATTGGTGTCTGACAAGTCAGGGAGACACTACTACAGTTTCTTTTACGGCAAAAAATGCCAAAAGCAGGATAATACAGAGATTTGACCCATGAAACTGCAAAACCACAGCTCTATTTCTCTGGCCTACACCAGACTCTTTTAAACAGATATATTGGTGTCTGACCAGTCAGGGAGACACTATTACAGTTTTTTTTTAACGGCAAAAAATGCCAAAAGCAGGATAATACAGAGATTTGACCCGTGGAACTGGAAAACCACAGTTATAGCTATGTGGCGTACACCAAAATTTTTTAAACAGATATATTGGTGTCTGACCAGTCAGGGAGATACTATTACTGATTTTTTTTTTGGCAAAAAATGCCAAAAGCAGGATATTACAGAGATTTGACCCATGGAACTGCAAAACCACAGTTATAGTTATGTGGCCTACACCAGACTCTTTTAAACAGATATATTGGTGTCTGACCAGTCAGGGAGACACTATTACCATTTTTTTTTACGGCAAAAAATGCCAAAAGCAGGATAATACAGAGATTTGACCCGTGGAACTGCAAAACCACAGTTCTATTTCTATAGCCTACACCACACTCTTTTAAACAGATATATTGGGGTCTGACCAGTCAGGGAGACACTATTACAGTTTTTTTTTAACGGCAAAAAATGCCAAAAGCAGGATAATACAGAGATTTGACCCGAGGAACTGCAAAACCACAGTTCTATTTCTATAGCCTACACCACACTCTTTTAAACAGATATATTGGGGTCTGACCAGTCAGGGAGACACTATTACTGTTTTTTTCACGGCAAAAATTGCCAAAAGTAGGATAATACAGAGATTTGACCCATGGAACTGCAAAACCACAGTAATAGTTATGTGCGGTACACCAGCATCTTTTATACAGATATATTGGTGTCTGACCAGTCAGGGAGACACTATTACCGTTTTTTATACTGCAAAAAAATGCCAAAAGCAGGATAATACAGAGATTTAACCCATGGAACTGCAAAACCACAGTTCTATTTCTCTGGCCTTTACCTGAATCTTTTAAACAGATATATTGGTATCTGACCAGTCAGGGAGACACTATTACTGTTTTTTTTACGGCAAAAAATGCCAAAGGCAGGATAATACAGAGATTTGACCCGTGGAACTGCAAAACCACAGTTCTATTTCTCTGGCCTACACCACACTCCTTTAAACAGATATATTGGTGTCTGACCAGTCAAGGAGACACTATTACAGATTTTTTTACGGAAAAAAGTGCCAAAAGCAGGATAAAACAGAGATTTGACCCATGGAACTGCAAAACCACAGTTAAAGCTATGTGGCATACACTAGAATCTTTTAAACAGATATATTGGTGTCTGACCAGTCAGGGAGACACTATTACAGTTTCTTTTACGGCAAAAAATGCCAAAAGCAGGATAATACAGAGATTTAACCCGTGGAACTGCAAAACCACAGCTCTCTTTCTCTGGCCTACACAAGACTCTTTTAAACAGATATATTGGTGTCTGACCAGTCAGGGAGACACTATTACAGTTTTTTTTAATGGCAAAAAATGCCAAAAGCAGGATAATACAGAGATTTGACCAGTGGAATTGCAAAACCACAGTTCTATTTCTCTGGCCTACACGAGAATCTTTTAAACAGATATATTGGTGTCTGACCAGTCAGGGAGACACTACTACTGTTTTTTTTAAGGCAAAAAATGCCAAAAGCAGGATAATACAGAGATTTGACCGGTGGACCTGCAAAACCACAGTTCTATTTCTCAGGCCTACACCAGACTCTTTTAAACAGGTAAACTGCTGTCTGACCAGTCAGGGAGTCACTATTAGTTTTTTTTTACGGTAAAAAATGGCAAAAGCAGGATAATACAGAGATTTGACCCGTGGAACTGCAAAACCATAGTTATAGTTATGTGGCGTACACCAGACTCTTTTAAACAGATATATTGGTGTCTGACCAGTCAGGGAGACACTATCACAGTTTTTTTTTTGCGTCAAAAAATGCCAAAAGCAGGATAATACAGAGATTTGACCCGTGGAACTGCAAAACCACAGTTTAGTTCTGTGGCGTACACCAGAAACTTTTAAACAGATATATTGGTGTCTGACCAGTCAGGCAGACACTATTACTGGTTTTTTTACGGCAAAAAATGCCAAAAGCAGGAAAATACAGACATTTGACCCGTGGAACTGCAAAACCACAGTTATAGTTATGTGGCCTACACCAGACTCTTTTAAACAGATATATTGGTGTCTGACCAGTCAGGGAGTCACCATTACTGTTTTTTTTTACGGCAAGAAATGCCAGAAGCAGGATAATCTAGAGATTTGACCCGTGGAACTGCAAAAGCACAGTTCTATTTCTCTGGCCTACACCAGACTCTTTTAAACAGATATATTGGTGTCTGACCAGTCAGGGAGACACTATTACTGTTTTTTTTTACGGCAAAAAATGCCAAAAGCAGGATAATACAGAGATTTGACCCGTGGAACTGCAAAACCACAGTTATAGTTATGTGGCGTACACCAGAATCTTTTAAACAGATATGTTGGTGTCTGACCAGTCAGGGAGACACTATTACCGTTTTTTATACCGCAAAAAAATGCCAAAAGCAGGATAATACAGAGATTTAACCCATGGAACTGCAACACCACAGTTCTATTTCTCTGGCCTTTACCAGAATCTTTTAAACAGATATATTGGTATCTGACCAGTCAGGGAGACACTATTACTGTTTTTTTTACGGCAAAAAATGCCAAAAGCAGGATAATACAGAGATTTGACCCGTGGAACTGCAAAACCACAGTTCTATTTCTGTGGCCCACACCACACTCTTTTAAACAGATATATTGGTGTCTGACCCGTCAGGGAGACACTATTACAGTTTTTTTTAGGGAAAAAAGTGCCAAAAAAAGGATAAAACAGAGATTTGACTTGTGGAACTGCAAAACCACAGTTCTATTTCTCTAGCCTACACCAGACTCTTTTAAACAGATATATTGGTGTCTGACCAGTCAGGGAGTCACTATTACTGTTTTTTTTACGGCAAAAAAGGCCAAAAGCAGGTTAATACAGAGATTTGACCCGTGGAACTGCAAAACCACAGTTATAGTTATGTGGCGTACACCAGAATATTTTAAACAGATATATTGGTGTCTGACCAGTCAGGGAGTCACTTTTACTGTTTTTTTTTTATGTCAAAAAATGCCAAAAGCAGGATAATACAGAGATTTGACCCGTGGAACTGCAAAACCACAGTTATAGCTATGTGGCGTACACCAACATTTTTTAAACAGATATATTGGTGTCTGACCAGTCAGGAAGATACTATTACTGATTTTTTTTTGGCAAAAAATGCCAAAAGCAAGATATTACAGATATTTGACCTGTGGAACTTCAAAACCACAGTTATAGTTATGTGGCCTACACCACACTCTTTTAAACAGTTATATAGGGGTCTGACCAGTCAGGGAGATACTATTACTGATTTTTTTTAACGGCAAAAAATGCCAAAAGCAAGATAATACAGAGGCTTGACCCGTGGAACTGCAAAACCACAGTTCTATTTCTCTGGCATACACCAGACTCTTTTAAACAGATATATTGGTGTCTGACCAGTTAGGGAGACACTATTACAGTTTGTTTTTTACGGCAAAAAATGCCAAAAGCAGGATAATACAGAGATTTGACCTGTGGAACTGCAAAACCACAGTTATAGTTATGTGGCGTACACTAGAATCTTTTAAACAGATATATTGATTGGTTTCTGACCAGTCAGGGAGACATTATTACATTTTTTTTTTACGGCAAAAAATGCCAAAAACAGGATAATACAGAGATTTGACTCGTGGAACTGCAAAAATAAAGTTCTATTTCTCTGGCCTACACCAGACTCTTTTAAACAGATATGTTGGTGTCTGACCAGTCAGGGAGACACTATTACAGGTTTTTTTTTGCGTCAAAAAATGCCAAAAGCAGGATAATACAGAGATTTGACCCGTGGAACTGGAAAACCACAGTTCTATTACTCTGGCCTACACCAGACTCTTTTAAACAGATATATTGGTGTCTGACCCGTCAGGTAGACACTATTACTGTTTTTTTTATTGCAAAAAATGCCAAAAGCAGGATAATATAGAGACTTGACCCGTGGCACTGCAAAACCACAGTTATAGTTATGTGGCATACACTAGAATCTTTTAAACAGTTATATTGGTGTCTGACCAGTCAGGGAGACACTATTACAGTTTCTTTTACGGCAAAAAATGCCAAAAGCAGGAAAATACAGAGATTTGACCCGTGGAACTTCAAAACCACAGTTATAGTTATGTGGCGTACACCAGAATCTTTTAAACAGATATGTTGGTGTCTGACCAGTCAGGGAGACACTATTACCGTTTTTTATACCGCAAAAAAATGCCAAAAGCAGGATAATACAGAGATTTAACCCATGGAACTGCAACACCACAGTTCTATTTCTCTGGCCTTTACCAGAATCTTTTAAACAGATATATTGGTATCTGACCAGTCAGGGAGACACTATTACTGTTTTTTTTACGGCAAAAAATGCCAAAAGCAGGATAATACAGAGATTTGACCCGTGGAACTGCAAAACCACAGTTCTATTTCTGTGGCCCACACCACACTCTTTTAAACAGATATATTGGTGTCTGACCCGTCAGGGAGACACTATTACAGTTTTTTTTAGGGAAAAAAGTGCCAAAAAAAGGATAAAACAGAGATTTGACTTGTGGAACTGCAAAACCACAGTTCTATTTCTCTAGCCTACACCAGACTCTTTTAAACAGATATATTGGTGTCTGACCAGTCAGGGAGTCACTATTACTGTTTTTTTTACGGCAAAAAAGGCCAAAAGCAGGTTAATACAGAGATTTGACCCGTGGAACTGCAAAACCACAGTTATAGTTATGTGGCGTACACCAGAATATTTTAAACAGATATATTGGTGTCTGACCAGTCAGGGAGTCACTTTTACTGTTTTTTTTTTATGTCAAAAAATGCCAAAAGCAGGATAATACAGAGATTTGACCCGTGGAACTGCAAAACCACAGTTATAGCTATGTGGCGTACACCAACATTTTTTAAACAGATATATTGGTGTCTGACCAGTCAGGAAGATACTATTACTGATTTTTTTTTGGCAAAAAATGCCAAAAGCAAGATATTACAGATATTTGACCTGTGGAACTTCAAAACCACAGTTATAGTTATGTGGCCTACACCACACTCTTTTAAACAGTTATATAGGGGTCTGACCAGTCAGGGAGATACTATTACTGATTTTTTTTAACGGCAAAAAATGCCAAAAGCAAGATAATACAGAGGCTTGACCCGTGGAACTGCAAAACCACAGTTCTATTTCTCTGGCATACACCAGACTCTTTTAAACAGATATATTGGTGTCTGACCAGTTAGGGAGACACTATTACAGTTTGTTTTTTACGGCAAAAAATGCCAAAAGCAGGATAATACAGAGATTTGACCTGTGGAACTGCAAAACCACAGTTATAGTTATGTGGCGTACACTAGAATCTTTTAAACAGATATATTGATTGGTTTCTGACCAGTCAGGGAGACATTATTACATTTTTTTTTTACGGCAAAAAATGCCAAAAACAGGATAATAAAGAGATTTGACTCGTGGAACTGCAAAAATAAAGTTCTATTTCTCTGGCCTACACCAGACTCTTTTAAACAGATATGTTGGTGTCTGACCAGTCAGGGAGACACTATTACAGGTTTTTTTTTGCGTCAAAAAATGCCAAAAGCAGGATAATACAGAGATTTGACCCGTGGAACTGGAAAACCACAGTTCTATTACTCTGGCCTACACCAGACTCTTTTAAACAGATATATTGGTGTCTGACCCGTCAGGTAGACACTATTACTGTTTTTTTTATTGCAAAAAATGCCAAAAGCAGGATAATATAGAGACTTGACCCGTGGCACTGCAAAACCACAGTTATAGTTATGTGGCATACACTAGAATCTTTTAAACAGTTATATTGGTGTCTGACCAGTCAGGGAGACACTATTACAGTTTCTTTTACGGCAAAAAATGCCAAAAGCAGGAAAATACAGAGATTTGACCCGTGGAACTTCAAAACCACAGTTCTATTTCTCTGGCCTACACCAGACTCTTTTAAACAGATATATTGGTGTCTGACCTCTCAGGCAGACACTATTACTGTTTTTTTTTACGTTAAAAAATGCCAAAAGCAGGATAATACAGAGATTTGACCCGTGGAACTGCAAAACCACAGTTATAGTTATGTGGCATACACCAGAATCTATTAAACAGAAATATTGGTGTCTGACCAGTCAGCGAGACACTATTACAGTTTTTTTTTAACGGCAAAAAATGCAAAAAGCAGGATAATACAGAGATTTGACCCGTGGAACATCAAAACCACAGTTCTATTTCTCTGACCTACTCCAGACTCTTTTAAACAGATATATTGGTGTCTGAAAAGTCAGGGAGACACTATTACTGGGTTTTTTTAGGGCCAAAAATGCCAAATGCTGGAAAATACAGAGATTTGACCGGTGGAACTGCAAAACCACATTTATAGTTATGTGGCTTACACCAGAATCTTTTAAACAGATATATTGGTGTCTGACCAGTCAGGGAGACAATATTAGTGTTTTTTTTTACAGCAAAAAATGCCAAAAGCAGGATAATACAGAGATTTGACCCGTGGAACTGCAAAACCACAGTTATAGTTATGTGGCGTACACCAGAATCTTTTAAACAGATATACTGGTGTCTGACCAGTCAGGGAGACACTATTACTGGGTTTTTTTACGGCAAAAAATGCCAAAAGTAGGATAATACAGAGATTTGACCCGTGGAACTGCAAAACCACAGTTATAGTTATGTGCCGTACACCAGAATCTTTTAAACGGATATATTGGTGTCTGACCAGTCAGGGAGACACTATTACTGTTTTTTTTTACGGCAAAAAATGCCAAAAGCAGGATAATACAGAGATTTGACCCATGGGACTGCAAAAGCACAGTTCTATTTCTCTGGCCTGCACCACACTCTTTTCAACAGATATATTGGTGTCTAACCAGTCAGGGAGACACTATTACAGTTTCTTATACTGCAAAAAAATGCCAAAATCAGGATAATACAGAGATTTAACCCATGGAACTGCAAAACCACAGTTCTATTTCTCTGGCCTTCACCAGAATCATTTAAACAGATATATTGGTATGTGACCAGTCAGGGAGACACTATTACTGTTTTTTTTACGGCAAAAAATGCCAAAAGCAGGATAATACAGAGATTTGACCCATGGAACTGCAAAACCACAGTTCTATTTCTGTGGCATACACCACACTCTTTTAAACAGATATATTGGTGTCTGACCCGTCAGGGAGACACTATTACAGTTTTTTTTAGGGAAAAAAGTGCCAAAAGCAGGATAAAACAGAGATTTGACTTGTGGAACTGCAAAACCACAGTTCTATTTCTCTAGCCTACACCAGACTCTTTTAAACAGATATATTGGTGTCTGACCAGTCAGGGAGTCACTATTACTGTTTTTTTTTACGGCAAAAAAGGCCAAAAGCAGGTTAATACAGAGATTTGACCCGTGGAACTGCAAAACCACAGTTAAAGTTATGTGGCATACACTAGAATCTTTTAAACAGATATATTGGTGTCTGACAAGTCAGGGAGACACTATTACAGTTTCTTTTACGGCAAAAAATGCCAAAAGCAGGATAATACAGAGATTTGACCCATGAAACTGCAAAACCACAGCTCTATTTCTCTGGCCTACACCAGACTCTTTTAAACAGATATATTGGTGTCTGACCAGTCAGGGAGACATTATTACAGGTTTTTTTAACGGCAAAAAATGCCAAAAGCAGGATAATACAGAGATTTGACCCGTGGAACTGGAAAACCACAGTTATAGCTATGTGGCGTACACCAAAATTTTTTAAACAGATATATTGGTGTCTGACCAGTCAGGGAGATACTATTACTGATTTTTTTTTTGGCAAAAAATGCCAAAAGCAGGATATTACAGAGATTTGACCCATGGAACTGCAAAACCACAGTTATAGTTATGTGGCCTACACCAGACTCTTTTAAACAGATATATTGGTGTCTGACCAGTCAGGGAGACACTATTACCGTTTTTTTTTACGGCAAAAAATGCCAAAAGCAGGATAATACAGAGATTTGACCCGTGGAACTGCAAAACCACAGTTCTATTTCTATAGCCTACACCACACTCTTTTAAACAGATATATTGGGGTCTGACCAGTCAGAGAGACACTATTACAGCTTTTTTTTAACGGCAAAAAATGCCAAAAGCAGGATAATACAGAGGTTTGACCCGTGGAACTGCAAAACCACAGTTCTATTTCTCTGGCATACACCTGACTCTTTTTAACAGATATATTGGTGTCTGACCAGTTAGGGAGACACTATTACAGTTTGTTTTTTATGGCAAAAAAAGGCAAAAAGCAGGATAATACAGAGATTTGACCTGTGGAACTGCAAAACCACAGTTATAGTTATGTGGCGTACACTAGAATCTTTTAAACAGATATATTGAGTGGTTTCTGACCAGTCAGGGAGACATTATTACATTTTTTTTTTACGGCAAAAAATGCCAAAAGCAAGATAATACAGAGATTTGACTCGTGGAACTGCAAAACCAAAGTTCTATTTCCCTGGCCTACAGCAGACTCTTTTAAACAGATATATTGGTGTCTGACCAGTCAGGGAGACACTATTACAGTTTTTTTTTGCGTCAAAAAATGCCAAAAGCAGGATAATACAGAGATTTGACTCGTGGAACTGCAAAACCACAGTTCTATTACTCTGGCCTACACCAGACTCTTTTAAACAGATATATTGGTGTCTGACCCATCAGGTAGACACTATTACTGTTTTTTTTACGGCAAAAAATGCCAAAAGCAGGATAATACAGAGACTTGACCCGTGGAACTGCAAAACCACAGTTATAGTTATGTGGCGTACAATAGAATCTTTTAAACAGATATATTGGTGTCTGACCAGTCAGGGAGACACTATTACAGTTTCTTTTACGGCAAAAAATGCCAAAAGCAGGATAATACAGAGATTTGACCCGTGGAACTGCAAAACCACAGTTCTATTTCTCTGGCCTACACCAGACTCTTTTAAACAGATATATTGGTGTCTGACCTGTCAGGGAGACACTATTACTGTTTTTTTTTACGTTAAAAAATGCCAAAAGCAGGATAATACGGAGATTTGACCCGTGGAACTGCAAAACCACAGTTATAGTTATGTGGCGTTCACCAGAATCTTTTAAACAGATATATTGGTGTCTGACCAGTCAGGGAGACACTATTACTGGTTTTTTTTATGGCAAAAAAAGCCAAAAGTAGGATAATACAGAGATTTGACCCGTAGAACTGCAAAGCCACAGTTATAGTAATGTGGCGTACACCATCATCTTTTAAACAGATATATTGGTGTCTGACTAGTCAGGGAGAAACAATTACTGTTTTTTTTAACGGCAAAAAATGCCAAAAGCAGGATAATACACAGATTTGACCCGTGGAACTGCAAAACCACAGTTATAGTTATGTGGCGTACACCAGAATATTTTAAACAGATATATTGGTGTCTGACCAGTCAGGGAGACACTATTACTGTTTTTTTTTATGGCAAAAAAAGCCAAAAGTAGGATAATACAGAAATTTGACCCGTAGAACTGCAAAGCCACAGTTATAGTAATGTGGCGTACACCATCATCTTTTAAACAGATATATTGGTGTCTGACCAGTCAGGGAGACACTATTACTGTTTTTTTTAACGGCAAAAAATGCCAAAAGCAGGATAATACACAGATTTGACCCGTGGAACTGCAAAACCACAGTTATAGTTATGTGGCGTACACCAGAATATTTTAAACAGATATATTGGTGTCTGACCAGTCAGGGAGTCACTTTTACTGTTTTTTTTTTTATGTCAAAAAATGCCAAAAGCAGGATAATACAGAGATTTGACCCGTGGAACTGCAAAACCACAGTTATAGCTATGTGGCGTACACCAAAATTTTTTAAACAGATATATTGGTGTCTGACCAGTCAGGGAGATACTATTGCTGATTTTTTTTTGGCAAAAAATGCCAAAAGCAGGATATTACAGAGATTTGACCTGTGGAACTTCAAAACCACAGTTATAGTTATGTAGCCTACACCAGACTCTTTTAAACAGATATATTGGTGTCTGACCAGTCAGGGAGACACTATTACCGTTTTTTTTACGGCAAAAAATGCGAAAAGCAGGATAATACAGAGATTTGACCCGTGGTACTGCAGAACCACAGTTCTATTTCTCTGGCCTACACCACACTCTTTTAAACAGATATATTGGTGTCTGACCAGTCAGGGAGACACTATTACAGTGTTTTTTTATGGCAAAAAATGCCAAAAGCAAGATAATACAGAGATTTGACCCTTGGTACTGCAGAACCACAGTTCTATTTCTCTGGCCTTCACCACACTCTTTTAAACAGATATATTGGTGTCTGACAAGTCAGGGAGACACTATTACAGTTTCTTTTACGGCAAAAAATGCCAAAAGCAGGATAATACAGAGATTTGACCCATGAAACTGCAAAACCACAGCTCTATTTCTCTGGCCTACACCAGACTCTTTTAAACAGATATATTGGTGTCTGACCAGTCAGGGAGACACTATTACAGTTTTTTTTTAACGGCAAAAAATGCCAAAAGCAGCATAATACAGAGATTTGACTCGTGGAACTGCAAAACCACAGTTATAGCTATGTGGCGTACACCAAAATTTTTTAAACAGATATATTGGTGTCTGACCAGTTAGGCAGATACTATTACTGATTTTTTTTTGGCAAAAAATGCCAAAAGCAGGATATTACAGAGATTTGACCCATGGAACTGCAAAACCACAGTTATAGTTATGTGGCCTACACTAGACTCTTTTAAACAGATATATTGGTGTCTGACCAGTCAGGGAGACACTATTACCGTTTTTTTTTACGGCAAAAAATGCCAAAAGCAGGATAATACAGAGATTTGACCCGTGGAACTGCAAAACCACAGTTCTATTTCTATGGCCTACACCACACTCTTTTAAACAGATATATTGGGGTCTGACCAGTCAGGGAGACACTATTACAGTTTTTTTTTAACGGCAAAAAATGCCAAAAGTAGGATAATACAGAGGTTTGACCCGTGGAACTGCAAAACCACAGTTCTATTTCTCTGGCATACACCAGACTCTTTTTAACAGATATATTGTTGTCCGACCAGTTAGGTGACACTATTACAGTTTTTTTTTGCGTCAAAAAATGCCAAAAGCAGGATAATACAGAGATTTGACCCGTGGAACTGCAAAACCACAGTTCTATTACTCTGGCCTACACCAGAATCTTTTAAACAGATATATTGGTGTCTGACCCATCAGGTAGACACTATTACTGTTTTTTTTACGGCAAAAAATGCCAAAAGCAGGATAATACAGAGACTTGACCCGTGGAACTGCAAAACCACAGTTATAGTTATGTGGCGTACACTGGAATCTTTTAAACAGATATATTGGTGTCTGACCAGTCAGGGAGACACTATTACAGTTTCTTTTACGGCAAAAAATGCCAAAAGCAGGATAATACAGAGATTTCACCCGTGGAACTGCAAAACCACAGTTCTATTTCTCTGGCCTACACCAGACTCTTTTAAACAGATATATTGGTGTCTGACCTGTCAGGGAGACACTATTACTGTTTTTTTTTACGTTAAAAAATGCCAAAAGCAGGATAATACGGAGATTTGACCCGTGGAACTGCAAAACCACAGTTATAGTAATGTGGCGTACACCATCATCTTTTAAACAGATATATTGGTGTCTGACCAGTCAGGGAGACACTATTACTGTTTTTTTTTATGGCAAAAAAAGCCAAAAGTAGGATAATACAGAAATTTGACCCGTAGAACTGCAAAGCCACAGTTATAGTAATGTGGCATACACCATTATCTTTTAAACAGATATATTGGTGTCTGACCAGTCAGGGAGACACTATTACTGTTTTTTTTAACGGCAAAAAATGCCAAAAGCAGGATAATACACAGATTTGACCCGTGGAACTGCAAAACCACAGTTATAGTTATGTGGCGTACACCAGAATATTTTAAACAGATATATTGGTGTCTGACCAGTCAGGGAGTCACTTTTACTGTTTTTTTTTATGTCAAAAAATGCCAAAAGCAGGATAATAGAGAGATTTGACCCGTGGAACTGCAAAACCACAGTTATAGCTATGTGGCGTACACCAACATTTTTTAAACAGATATATTGGTGTCTGACCAGTCAGGAAGATACTATTACTGATTTTTTTTTGGCAAAAAATGCCAAAAGCAGGATATTACAGAGATTTGACCTGTGGAACTTCAAAACCACAGTTATAGTTATGTAGCCTACACCAGACTCTTTTAAACAGATATATTGGTGTCTGACCAGTCAGGGAGACACTATTACCGTTTTTTTACGGCAAAAAATGCGAAAAGCAGGATAATACAGAGATTTGACCCTTGGAACTGCAAAACCACAGTTCTATTTCTCTGGCCTACACCAGACTCTTTTAAACAGATATATTGGTGTCTGACCAGTCAGGGAGACACTATTACAGTGCTTTTTTATGGCAAAAAATGCCAAAAGCAAGATAATACAGAGATTTGACCCGTGGTACTGCAGAACCACAGTTCTATTTCTCTGGCCTACACCACACTCTTTTAAACAGATATATTGGTGTCTGACAAGTCAGGGAGGCACTATTACAGTTTCTTTTACGGCAAAAAATGCCAAAAGCAGGATAATACAGAGATTTGACCCATGAAACTGCAAAACCACAGCTCTATTTCTCTGGCCTACACCAGACTCTTTTAAACAGATATATTGGTGTCTGACCAGTCAGGGAGACACTATTACAGTTTTTTTTTAACGGCAAAAAATGCCAAAAGCAGGATAATACAGAGATTTGACCCGTGGAACTGCAAAACCACAGTTATAGCTATGTGGCGTACACCAAAATTTTTTAAACAGATATATTGGTGTCTCACCAGTCAGGGAGATACTATTACTGATTTTTTTTTGGCATACAATGCCAAAAGCAGGATATTACACAGATTTGACCCATGGAACTGCAAAACCACAGTTATAGTTATGTGGCCTACACCAGACTCTTTTAAACAGATATATTGGTGTCTGACCAGTCAGGGAGACACTATTACCGTTTTTTTTTACGGCAAAAAATGCCAAAAGCAGGATAATACAGAGATTTGACCCGTGGAACTGCAAAACCACAGTTCTATTTCTATGGCCTACACCACACTCTTTTAAACAGATATATTGGGGTCTGACCAGTCAGGGAGACACTATTACAGTTTTTTTTTTAATGGCAAAAAATGCCAAAAGCAGGATAATACAGAGGTTTGACCCGTGGAACTGCGAAACCACAGTTCTATTTCTCTGGCATACACCAGACTCTTTTTAACAGATATATTGGTGTCTGACCAGTTAGGGAGACACTATTACAGTTTGTTTTTTACGGCAAAAAAAGGCAAAAAGCAGGATAATACAGAGATTTGACCTGTGGAACTGCAAAACCACTGTTATAGTTATGTGGCGTACACTAGAATCTTTTAAACAGATATATTGGTGTCTGACCAGTCAGGGAGACACTATTACAGTTTCTTTTACGGCAAAAAATGCCAAAAGCAGGATAATACAGAGATTTGACCCGTGGAACTGCAAAACCACAGTTCTATTTCTCTGGATTACACCAGACTCTTTTAAACAGATATATTGGTGTCTGACCTGTCAGGGAGACACTATTACTGTTTTTTTTTACGTTAAAAAATGCCAAAAGCAGGATAATACAGAGATTTGACCTGTGGAACTGCAAAACCACAGTTATAGTTATGTGGCGTTCACCAGAATCTTTTAAACAGATATATTGGTGTCTGACCAGTCAGGGAGACACTATTACTGGTTTTTTTTATGGCAAAAAAAGCCAAAAGTAGGATAATACAGAGATTTGACCCGTAGAACTGCAAAGCCACAGTTATAGTAATGTGGCGTACACCATCATCTTTTAAACAGATATATTGGTGTCTGACCAGTCAGGGAGAAACAATTACTGTTTTTTTTTAATGGCAAAAAATGCCAAAAGCAGGATAATACACAGATTTGACCCGTGGAACTGCAAAACCACAGTGATAGTTATGTGGCGTACACCAGAATATTTTAAACAGATATATTGGTGTCTGACCAGTCAGGGAGACACTATTACTGGTTTTTTTTATGGCAAAAAAAGCCAAAAGTAGGATAATACAGAAATTTGACCCGTAGAAATGCAAAGCCACAGTTATAGTAATGTGGCGTACACCATCATCTTTTAAACAGATATATTGGTGTCTGACCAGTCAGGGAGACACTATTACTGTTTTTTTTTATGGCAAAAAAAGCCAAAAGTAGGATAATACAGAAATTTGACCCGTAGAACTGCAAAGACACAGTTATAGTAATGTGGCATACACCATCATCTTTGAAACAGATATATTGGTGTCTGACCAGTCAGGGAGACACTATTACTGTTTTTTTTTACGGCAAAAAATGCCAAAAGCAGAATAATACACAGATTTGACCCGTGGAACTGCAAAACCACAGTTATAGTTATGTGGCGTACACCAGAATATTTTAAACAGATATATTGGTGTCTGACCAGTCAGGAAGATACTATTACTGATTTTTTTTTGGCAAAAAATGCCAAAAGCAGGATATTACAGAGATTTCACCTGTGGAAGTTCAAAACCACAGTTATAGTTATGTAGCCTACACCAGACTCTTTTAAACAGATATATTGGTGTCTGACCAGTCAGGGAGACACTATTACCGTTTTTTTTACGGCAAAAAATGCGAAAAGCAGGATAATACAGAGATTTGACCCGTGGAACTGCAAAACCACAGTTCTATTTCTCTGGCCTACACCAGACTCTTTTAAACAGATATATTGGTGTCTGACCAGTCAGGGAGACACTATTACAGTGTTTTTTTATGGCAAAAAATGCCAAAAGCAAGATAATACAGAGATTTGACCCATGGTACTGCAGAACCACAGTTCTATTTCTCTGGCCTACACCACACTCTTTTAAACAGATATATAGGGGTCTGACCAGTCAGGGAGACACTATTACAGTTTTTTTTTAACGGCAAAAAATGCCAAAAGAAAGATAATACAGAGGTTTAACCCGTGGAACTGCAAAACCACAGTTCTATTTCTCTGGCATACACCAGACTCTTTTAAACAGATATATTGGTGTCTGACCAGTTAGGGAGACACTATTACAGTTTGTTTTTTACGGCAAAAAATGCCAAAAGCAGGATAATACAGAGATTTGACCAGTGGAACTGCAAAACCACAGTTATAGTTATGTGGCGTACACTAGAATCTTTTAAACAGATATATTGATTGGTTTCTGACCAGTCAGGGAGACATTATTACATTTTTTTTTACGGCAAAAAATGCCAAAAGCAGGATAATACAGAGATTTGACTCGTGGAACTGCAAAACCAAAGTTCTATTTCTCTGGCCTACACCAGACTCTTTTAAACAGATATATTGGTGTCTGACCAGTCAGGGAGACACTATTACAGTTTTTTTTTGCGTCAAAAAATGCCAAAAGCAGGATAATACAGAGATTTGACCCGTGGAACTGCAAAACCACAGTTATAGTTATGTGGCGTTCACCAGAATCTTTTAAACAGATATATTGGTGTCTGACCAGTCAGGGAGACACTATTACTGTTTTTTTTTATGGCAAAAAAAGCCAAAAGTAGGATAATACAGAAATTTGACCCGTAGGACTGCAAAGCCACAGTTATAGTAATGTGGCGTACGCCATCATCTTTTAAACAGATATATTGGTGTCTGACCAGTCAGTGAGACACTATTACTGTTTTTTTTTAACGTCAAAAAATGCCAAAAGCAGGATAATACACAGATTTGACCCGTGGAACTGCAAAACCACAGTTATAGTTATGTGACGTACACCAGAATATTTTAAACAGATATATTGGTGTCTGACCAGTCAGGGAGTCACTTTTACTGTTTTTTTTTTATGTCAAAAAATGCCAAAAGCAGGATAATACAGAGATTTGACCCGTGGAACTGCAAAACCACAGTTATAGCTATGTGGCGTACACCAAAATTTTTTAAACAGATATATTGGTGTCTGACCAGTCAGGAAGATACTATTACTGATTTTTTTTTTGGCAAAATATGCCAAAAGCAGGATATTACAGAGATTTGACCTGTGGAACTTCAAAACCACAGTTATAGCTATGTGGCCTACACCAGACTCTTTTAAACAGATATATTGGTGTCTGACCAGTCAGGGAGACACTATTACCGTTTTTTTTATTGCAAAAAATGCCAAAAGCAGGATAATACAGAGATTTGACCCGTGGAACTGCAAAACCACAGATATAGTTATGTGGCATACACTAGACTCTTTTAAACAGATATATTGGTGTCTGACCAGTCAGGCAGACACTATTACAGATTTTTTTTAACGGCAAAAAATGCCAAAAGCAAGATAATACAGAGGTTTGACCCGTGGAACTGCAAAACCACAGTTCTATTTCTCTGGCATACACCAGACTCTTTTAAAAAGATATATTGGTGTCTGACCAGTTAGGGAGACACTATTACAGTTTGTTTTTTACGGCAAAAAATGCCAAAAGCAGGATAATACAGAGATTTGACCTGTGGAACTGCAAGACCACAATTATAGTTATGTGGCATACACTTGAATCTTTTAAACAGATATATTGATTGGTTTCTGACCAGTCAGGGAGACATTATTACATTTTTTTTTTACGGCAAAAAATGCCAAAAGCAGGATAATACAGAGATTTGACGCTAGGAACTGCAAAACCAAAGTTCTATTTCTCTGGCCTACACCAGACTCTTTTAAACAGATATATTGGTGTCTGACCAGTCAGGGAGACACTATTACAGTTTTTTTTTGCGTCAAAAAATGCCAAAAGCAGGATAATACAGAGATTTGACCCGTGGAACTGCAAAACCACAATTATAGTTATGTGGCATACACTAGAATCTTTTAAACAGATATATTGATTGGTTTCTGACCAGTCAGGGAGACATTATTACATTTTTTTTTTACGGCAAAAAATGCCAAAAGCAGGATAATACAGAGATTTGACTCGTGGAACTGCAAAACCAAAGTTCTATTTCTCTGGCCTACACCAGACTCATTTAAACAGATATATTGGTGTCTGACCAGTCAGGGAGACACTATTACAGTTTTTTTTTTGCGTCAAAAAATGCCAAAAGCAGGATAATACAGAGATTTGACGCGAGGAACTGCAAAACCAAAGTTCTATTACTCTGGCCTACACCAGACTCTTTTAAACAGATATATTGGTGTCTGACCCGTCAGGTAGACACTATTACTGTTTTTTTTACGGCAAAAAATGCCAAAAGCAGAATAATACAGAGACTTGACCCGTGGAACTGCAAAACCACAGTTATAGTTATGTGGCATACACTAGAATCTTTTAAACAGTTATATTGGTGTCTGACCAGTCAGGGAGACACTATTACAGTTTCTTTTACGGCAAAAAATGCCAAAAGCAGGAAAATACAGAGATTTGACCCCTGGAACTGCAAAACCACAGTTCTATTTCTCTGGCCTACACCAGACTCTTTTTAACAGATATATTGGTGTCTGACCTGTCAGGCAGACACTATTACTGTTTTTTTTTTTACGATAAAAATGCCAAAAGCAGGATAATACAGAGATTTGACCCGTGGAACTGCAAAACCACAGTTATAGTTATGTGGCGTACACCATAATCTATTAAACAGAAATATTGGTGTCTGACCAGTCAGCGAGACACTATTACAGTTTTTCTTTAACGGCAAAAAATGCCAAAAGCAGGATAATACAGAGATTTGACCCGTGGAACATCAAAACCACAGTTCCATTTCTCTGGCCTACACCAGACTCTTTTAAACAGATATATTGGTGTCTGACCAGTCAGGGAGACACTATTACTGGTTTTTTTTAGGGCCAAAAATGCCAAAAGCTGGATAATACAGAGATTTGACCGGTGGAACTGCAAAACCACAGTTATAGTTATGTGGCGTACACCAGAATCTTTTAAACAGATATACTGGTGTCTGACCAGTCAGGGAGACACTATTACTGTTTTTTTTTACGGCAAAAAATGCCAAAAGCAGGAAAATACAGAGATTTGACCTGTGGGACTGCAAAAGCACAGTTCTATTTCTCTGGCCTACACCACACTCTTTTAAACAGATATATTGGTGTCTAACCAGTCAGGGAGACACTATTACAGTTTTTTATACCGCAAAAAAATACCAAAATCAGGATAATACAGAGATTTAACCCATGGAACTGCAAAACCACAGTTCTATTTCTCTGGCCTTCACCAGAATCTTTTAAACAGATATATTGGTATGTGACCAGTCAGGGAGACACTATTACTGTTTTTTTTACGGCAAAAAATGCCAAAAGCAGGATAATACAGAGATTTGACCTGTGGAACTGCAAAACCACAGTTCTATTTCTGTGGCCTACACCACACTCTTTTAAACAGATATATTGGTGTCTGACCCGTCAGGGAGACACTATTACAGTTTTTTTTACGGAAAAAAGTGCCAAAAGCAGGATAAAACAGAGATTTGACTTGTGGAACTGCAAAACCACAGTTCTATTTCTCTAGCCTACACCAGACTCTTCTAAACAGATATATTGGTGTCTGACCAGTCAGGGAGTCACTATTACTGTTTTTTTTTACGGCAAAAAAGGCCAAAAGCAGGTTAATACAGAGATTTGACCCGTGGAACTGCAAAACCACAGTTAAAGTTATGTGGCCTACACTAGAATCTTTTAAACAGATATATTGGTTTCTGACAAGTCAGGGAGACACTATTACAGTTTCTTTTACGGCAAAAAATGCCAAAAGCAGGATAATACAGAGATTTGACCCATGAAACTGCAAAACCACAGCTATATTTGTCTGGCCTACACAAGACTCTTTAAAACAGATATATTGGTGTCTGACCAGTCAGGGAGACACTATCACAGTTTTTTTTTAACGGCAAAAAATGCCAAAAGCAGGATAATACAGAGATTTGACCCGTGGAACTGCAAAACTACTGTTCCATTTCTCTGGCCTACACCAGAATCTTTTAAACATATATATTGGTGTCTGACCAGTCAGGGAGACACTATTACAGTTTGTTTTTTGCGGCAAAAAATGCCAAAAGCAGGATAATACAGAGATTTGTCCCATGGAACTGCAAAACCACAGTTCTATTTCTCTGGCCTACACCAGACTCTTTTAAACAGATATATTGGTTTCTGACCAGTCAGGGAGACACTATTACTGTTTTTTTATGGCAAAAAATGCCAAAAGAAGGATAATACAGAGATTTGACCCGTGGAACTGCAAAACCACAGTTATAGCTATGTGGCGTACACCAAAATTTTTTAAACAGATATATTGGTGTCTGACCATTCAGGGAGATACTATTACTGATTTTTTGGGGCAAAAAATGCCAAAAGCAGGATATTACAGAGATTTGACCTGTGGAACTTCAAAACCACAGTTATAGTTATGTGGCCTACACCAGACTCTTTTAAACAGATATATTGGTGTCTGACCAGTCAGGGAGACACTATTACAGGTTTTTTTTACGGCAAAAAATGGCAAAAGCAGGATAATACAGAGATTTGACCCGTGGAACTGCAAAACCACAGTTCTATTTCTCTGGCCTACACCAGACTCTTTTAAACAGATATATTGGTGTCTGACCAGTCAGGGAGACACTATTACAGTGTTTTTTTTACGGCAAAAAATGCTAAAAGCAGGATAATACAGAGATTTGACCCGTGGAACTGCAAAACCACAGTTCTATTTCTCTGGCCTACACCACACTCTTTTAAACAGATATATTTGTGTCTGACCAGTCAGAGAGACACTATTACAGTTTATTTTTAACGGCAAAAAATGCCAAAAGCAGGATAATACAGAGGTTTGACCCATGGAACTGCAAAACCACAGTTCTATTTCTCTGGCATACACCAGACTCTTTTAAACAGATATATTGGTGTCTGACCAGTTAGGGGAGAAACTATTACAGTTTGTTTTTTACGGCAAAAAATGCCAAAAGCAGGATTATGCAGAGATTTGACCTGTGGAACTGCAAAACCACAGTTATAGTTATGTGGTGTACACTAGAATCTGTTAAACAGATATATTTATTGGTTTCTAACCAGTCAGGGAGACATTATTACATTTTTTTTTACGGCAAAAAATGCCAAAAGCAGGATAATACAGAAATTTGACCAGTGGAACTGCAAAACCACAGTTCTATTTCTCTGACCTACACCAGACTCTTTTAAACAGATATATTGGTGTCTGAACAGTCAGGGAGACACTATTACAGTTTTTTTTACGACAAAAAATGCCAAAAGCAGGATAATACAGAGATTTGACTCGTGGAACTACAAAACCAAAGTTCTATTTCTCTGGCCTACACCAGACTCTTTTAAACAGATATATTGGTGTCTGACCCGTCAGGTAGACACTAGTGTTGAGCCACCCCCGTAGTGTTCGGGTTCGGTTCGGTTCGTCGAACACCGGGATGTTCGAGGAACTGTTCGTCGAACTGTTCGTCGAACACCTTAGAACACCGTCGAACACCGTTAAAACCAATGGCAGGCAAACAAAAACACATAGAAACACATAGAAAACACCTGCAAAGGTGTCCAAAAGCTGACAAACTGCTCAGAAGACACTCTGTTTAAAAAAGCCGGCCGGCAAATTCAGCAGCGGCATACACCGGTACCCGACAATTTAGACAAGAAGGAATAGAGCATCACACATAGATTAGATAGATAGAAACATGTCAGTCACACATATAAGAAGCACAGTGACAGTGTTGGTTACTGCATTTGTCATTTAGTGTAAAGGATTTATTAAAAAAAATATTAGTGTTTTCATGCACCGTCTCTTTAAAAAAGCCGGCCGGCAATTCAGCATCTGTACCCGACAATTTATAACAGACAGAATAGAGCTTCACACATAGATTAGATAGATAGAAACATGTCAGTCACATATATAATAAGTACAGTGATAGTGTTGCTTACTGTACTTGTCATTTAGTGTAAAGGATTTATTTAAAAAAATAATAGTGTTTTCATGCACTGTCTCTTTAAAAAAGCCGGCCGGCAATTCAGCAGCGGTACCCGACAATTTAGAACAGAAAGATAGAGCATCACACATAGATTAGATAGATAGAAACATGTCAGTCACATATATATGAAGTACAGTGATAGTGTTGGTTACTGTACTTGTCATTTAGTATTAAAATAAAGGATTTATTATTAAAAAAATTGGCGTGGGGTTCCCCTTAATTTTAGGCTCTAGCGGAGGTTAAGCAGACGGCTGGGGCAGATGTTTGAAGCCTGGGAAGGGGGTAATACCCACGGAGCTTCCCAGGCTACTAATATCAGCCCCCAGCTGAATACATAGCCTTTACTAGCTATTAAAATGGGGGACACCCCAAAAAAAATGACGTGGGGTCCCCCCTAATTTAATAGCTAGCAAAGGCTAGGCAGACAGCTGGGGGCTGATATTAATAGCCCAGGAAGGGAGCCATGAATATTGGCCCCCTCCCAGGCTAGAAACACCAGCCGTCAGCCGCCCCAGAAATGGCGCATTCATAGGATGCGCCAATTCTGGCACTTAGCCTCGCTCTTCCACGCTGCCCTGGTGCGGTGGCAGGGGGTAATAGGGTTGGGGTTGATGTCAGCTTATAATGCCAGCTGACATCAAGCCCAGGTTAGTAATGGAGAGGCGTCTATAAGACACCCCCATTACTAACCCCATAGTCAAAGTTAAAAAAAACACAAACACCCAGAATAAAGTCCTTTAATTGAAATAAAGACACAATCCTTTATTGTTCTAAATTAAACCATACCTACCATCACGCCCATTCCAGCTGAAGCCAACGATCTCCTGCAATAAAAGAAAAATAATAAAGCAACCTCATCCTTACCTTTCCATGGTTCCCACGACAGCTTCAGCTCTGCTACATCGAGATGACAGGCTGGACCGCAGCAGAACGCCGCCATCCAGCCTGTCATTCCGCAGACACTGAGAAGCGCAGGCTTGCTTGCGCTGCTCAGCGTCTCTCTGTGACGACATCCAGATGAGCCGAGTTCATGTCCAATGAACTCGGCTCAGCTCATGCACGTCACTGACAGCGTGGGAAAATTCTCACTCTGAAGCGCTGATTGCAGGAGAATTTTCCCACGCTGTCAGTGACGTGCAGGAGGTGAGCTGAGTTCATTGGACATGAGCTCACCTCATGCACATCACTGACAGCGTGGGAGAATTCTCCTGCACTCAGCACTTCAGCGTGAGAATTTTCCCACGCTGTCAGTGACGTGCATGAGGTGAGCCGAGTTCATTGGACATGACCTCGGCTCATCTGGATGCCGTCACAGCGAGACAGTGAGGAGCGCAAGCATGCCTGCGCTTCTCAGTGTCTGCGGGATGACAGACTGGATGGCAGCGTTCTGCTGCGGTCCAGCCAGTCATCTCGATGTAGCAGAGCTGAAGCTGTCGTGGGAACCATGGAAAGGTAAGGATGAGGTTGGTTTATTATTTTTCTTTTATTGCAGGAGATCGTTGGCTTCAGCTGGAATGGGTGTGATGGTAAGTATGGTTTAATTTAGAACAATAAAGAATCGTGTCTTTATTTCAATTAAAGGACTTTATTCTGGGTGTTGTGTTTTTTTTAAATACTTTACTAGAAATTCATGGCGGTCATGTCTAATACTGGCGTGACCCCATGAATTTTGGGCTTGGGGCCAGCTGATAATACCAAGCTGGCCCTAACCCCTTTATTACCCAGTGAGCCACCGCACCAGGGCCCTGGATGAGTTGGGTACAGCGCCAGAAGATGGCGCTTCTATGAACGCGCCATTTTCCGGGGTGGCTGCGGACTGCAATTTGTAGCGGGGGGGGGCCCAGAAAGCTTGAGCCTCCCTGCGCTGCAGATTCCAGCCCCCAGCTGCCTAGTTGTACCTGGCTGGACACAAAAATAGGGCGAAGCCCCACGTACTTTTTTTTTAATTATTTCATGAATTTCATGAAATAATTAAGAAAAAAAGGCCTTCCCTATATTGTTGTGTCCGGCCAGGTACAAATAGGCAGCTGGTGGTTGGGGGCAGCCCGTTCCTGCCTGCTGTACCTGGCTGGACACAAATATAGTGCGAAGCCCCACTTCAATTTTTTTAAATTATTTCAGGAAATTCATGAAATAATTTAAAAAAAATTGACGTGGGGCTTCGCACTATATTTGTGTCCAGCCAGGTACAGCAGGCAGGAACGGGCTGCCCCCAACCACCAGCTGCCTATTTGTACCTGGCCGGACACAACAATATAGGGAAGCCCTTTTTTTCTTAATTATTTCATGAAATAATTTAAAGAAAATTGACGTGGGGCTTCGCCCTGTTTTTGTGTCCAGCCAGGTACAACTAGGCAGCTGGGGGCTGGAATCCGCAGCGCAGGGAGGCCCAAGCTTTCTGGGCCACCCCCGCTGCAAATTGCAGTCCGCAGCCACCCCGGAAAATGGCGCGTTCATAGAAGCGCCATCTTCTGGCGCTGTACCCAACTCATCCAGGGCCCTGATGCGGTGGCTCACTGGGTAATAAAGGGGTTAGGGCCAGCTTGGCATTATCAGCTGGCCCTAAGCCCGAAATTCATGGGGTCACGCCAATATTAGACATGACCACCATGAATTTCTAGTAAAGTATTTAAAAAAAACACAACACCCAGAAAAAAGTCCTTTAATTGAAATAAACACACAATTCTTTATTGTTCTAAATTAAACCATACTTACCATCACGCCCATTCCAGCTGAAGCCAACGATCTCCTGAAATAAAAGAAAAATAATAAAGCAACATCATCCTTACCTTTCCATGGTTCCCATGACAGCTTCAGCTCTGCTACATCGAGATGACAGGCTGGACCGCAGCAGAACGCTGCCATCCAGCCTGTCATCCCGCAGACACTGAGAAGCGCAGGCTTGCTTGCGCTCCACAGTGTCTCTCTGTGAGGGCATCCAGATGAGCCGAGTTAATGTCCAATGAACTCGGCTCACCTCATGCACGTCACTGACAGCGTGGGAAAATTCTCCTGCACTCAGCGCTTCAGCGTGGGAGAATTCTCACACTGAAGCGCTGAGTGCAGGAGAATTCTCCCACGCTGTCAGTGACGTGCAGGAGGTGAGCTGAGTTCATTGGACATGAGCGCACCTTATGCACGTCACTGACAGCGTGGGAAAATTCTCCTGCACTCAGCGCTTCAGCGTGGGAGAATTCTCACGCTGAAGCGCTGAGTGCAGGAGAATTCTCCCACGCTGTCAGTGAAGTGCAGGAGGTGAGCTGAGTTCATTGGACATGAGCTCACCTTATGCACGTCACTGACAGCGTGGGAGAATTCTCCTGCACTCACCGCTTCAGCGTGAGAATTTTCCCACGCTGTCAGTGACGTGCATGAGGTGAGCCGAGTTCATTGGACATGAACTCGGCTCATCTGGATGTCGTCACAGAGAGACGCTGAGCAGCGCAAGCAAGCCTGCGCTTCTCAGTGTCTGCGGGATGAGAGGCTGGATGGCAGCGTTCTGCTGCGGTCCAGCCTGTCATCTCGATGTAGCAGAGCTGAAGCTGTCTTGGGAACCATGGAAAGGTAAGGATGAGGTTGCTTTATTATTTTTCTTTTATTGCAGGAGATCGTTGGCTTCAGCTGGAATGGGCGTGACAGTAAGTATGGTTTAATTTAGAACAATAAAGGATTGTGTCTTTATTTCAATTAAAGGACTTCATTCTGGGTGTTTGTGTTTTTTTTAACTTTGACTATGGGGTTAGTAATGGGGGTGTCTTATAGACGCCTCTCCATTACTAACCTGGGCTTGATGTCAGCTGGCATTATAAGCTGACATCAACCCCAACCCTATTACCCCCTGCCACCGCACCAGGGCAGCGTGGAAGAGCGAGGCTAAGTGCCAGAATTGGCGCATCCTATGAATGCGCCATTTCTGGGGCGGCTGACGGCTGGTGTTTCTAGCCTGGGAGGGGGCCAATATTCATGGCTCCCTTCCTGGGCTATTAATATCAGCCCCCAGCTGTCTGCCTAGCCTTTGCTAGCTATTAAATTAGGGGGGACCCCACGTCATTTTTTTTGGGGTGTCCCCCATTTTAATAGCTAGTAAAGGCTATGTATTCAGCTGGGGGCTGATATTAGTAGCCTGGGAAGCTCCGTGGGTATTACCCCCTTCCCAGGCTTCAAACATCTGCCCCAGCCGTCTGCTTAACCTCCGCTAGAGACTAAAATTAAGGGGAACCCCACGCCAATTTTTTTAATAATAAATCCTTTATTTTAATACTAAATGACAAGTACAGTTAGCAACACTATCACTGTACTTCATATATATGTGACTGACATGTTTCTATCTATCTAATCTATGTGTGAAGCTCTATTCTGTCTGTTATAAATTGTCGGGTACCGCTGCTGAATTGCCGGCCGGCTTTTTTAAAGAGACAGTGCATGAAAACACTATTATTTTTTTTGATAAATCCTTTACGCTAAATGACAAGTACAGTAAGCAACACTGTCACTGTACTTCGTATATATGTGGCTGACATGTTTCTATCTATCTAATCTATGTGTGAAGCTCTATTCTGTCTGTTATAAATTGTCGGGTACCGCTGCTGAATTGCCGGCTGGCTTTTTTAAAGAGACGGTGCATGAAAACACTATTATTTTTTTTGATAAATCCTTTACGCTAAATGACAAGTACAGTAAGCAACACTTTCACTGTACTTCGTATATATGTGGCTGACATGTTTATATCTATCTAATCTATGTGTGAAGCTCTATTCTTTCGGTTCTAAATTGTCGGGTACAGGTGTATGCCGCTGCTGAATTGCCGGCTTTTCATGTTTCACTGTTGGCACTGTTCCCATCGATTTGGGCAACCACTGTAATGCCACAACCACCATGGCTGTGGCATTACAGTGAGTGGCAGACAATCCCTGCATGATTGGTGCTCTAAATAGCGCCAGACATGCAGGACACGCTTTTGGTGCACGAACAGTTATCGAACATAACCTCGAACAGCCGAATTTTTTGCAAATCGTTCGGGTTCGTGGAACAACTCGAACACCGCCCAAAACAGCTCGAATTTGAGATTGGCGAACAGTTCTAGTCGAACACCGCTCATCTCTAGTAGACACTATTACTGTTTTTTTACGGCAAAAGATGCAAAAAGCAGGATAATACAGAGACTTGACCCGTGGAACTGCAAAACCACAGTTATAGTTATGTGGCGTACACTAGAATCTTTTAAACAGATATATTGGTGTTTGACCAGTCAGGGAGACACTATTACAGTTTCTTTTACGGCAAAAAATGCCAAAAGCAGGATAATACAGAGATTTGACCTGTGGAACTGCAAAATCACAGTTCTATTTCTCTGGCCTACACCAGACTCTTTTAAACAGATATATTGGTGTCTGACCAGTCAGGGAGACACTATTACAGTTTTTTTTTAACGGAAAAAAGTGCCAAAAGCAGGATAAAACAGAGATTTGACTCGTGGAACTGCAAAACCACAGTTCTATTTCTCTGGCCTACACCAGACTCTTTTAAACAGATATATTGGTGTCTGACCAGTCAGGGAGTCACCATTACTGTTTTTTTTTACGGCAAAAAAGGCAAAAAGCAGGATAATACAGAGATTTGACCAGTGGAACTGCAAAACCACAGTTCTATTTCTCTGGCCTACACCAGACTCTTTTAAACAGATATATTGGTGTCTGACCAGTCAGGGAGACACTATTACAGTTTCTTTTACGGCAAAAAATGCCAAAAGCAGGATAATACAGAGATTTGACCCGTGGAACTGCAAAACCACAGCTATATTTCTCTGGCCTACACCAGACTCTTTTAAACAGATATATTGGTGTCTGACAAGTCAGGGAGACACTATTACTGTTTTTTTTTACGTTAAAAAATGCCAAAAGCAGGATAATACAAAGATATGACCCGTGGAACTTCAAAACCACAGTTATAGTAATGTGTCGTACACCAGAATCTTTTAAACAGATATATTGGTGTCTGACCAGTCAGGGACACACTATTAAAGGTTTTTTTTAACGGCAAAAAATGCCAAAAGCAGGATAATACAGAGATTTGACCCGTGGAACTGCAAAACCACAGTTCTATTTCTCTGGCCTACACCAGACTCTTTTAAACAGATATATTGGTGTCTGACCAGTCAGTGAGACACTATTACTGGGTTTTTTTAAGGCAAAAAATGCCAAAAGCAGGATAATACAGAGATTTGACCGGTGGAACTGCAAAACCACAGTTATAGTTATGTGGCATACACCAGAATCTTTTAAACAGATATATTGCTGTCTGACCAGTCAGGGAGACACTATTACAGTTTTTTTTTAACGGAAAAAAGTGCCAAAACCAGGATAAAACAGAGATTTGACTCGTGGAACTGCAAAATCACAGCTCTATTTCTCTGGCCTACACCAGACTCTTTTAAACAGATATATTGGTGTCTGACCAGTCAGGGAGTCACCATTACTGTTTTTTTTTACGGCAAAAAAGGCCAAAAGCAGGATAATACAGAGATTTGACCCGTGGAACTGCAAAACCACAGTTATAGTTATGTGATGTACACCAGAATCTTTTAAACAGATATATTGGTGTCTGACCAGTCAGGGAGACACTATTGCTGTTTTTTTTTACGGCAAAAAATGCCAAAAGTAGGATAATACAGGGATTTGACCCGTGGAACTGCAAAAGCACAGTTCTATTTCTCTTGCCTACACCAGACTCTTTTAAACAGATATATTGGTGTCTGACCAGTCAGGGAGACACTATTACCGTTTTTTAAACCGCAAAAAAATGCCAAAAGCAGGATAATACAGAGATTTAACCCATGGAACTGCAAAACCACAGTTCTATTTCTCTGGCCTTTACCAGAATCTTTTAAACAGATATATTGGTATCTGACCAGTCAGTGAGACACTTTTACTGTTTTTTTTATGGCAAAAAATGCCAAAGGCAGGATAATACAGAGATTTGACCCATGGAACTGCAAAACCACAGTTCTATTTCTCTGGCCTACACCACACTCCTTTAAACAGATATATTGGTGTCTGACCAGTCAGTGAGACACTATTACAGTTTTTTTTACGGAAAAAAGTGCCAAAAGCAGGATAAAACAGAGATTTGACTCGTGGAACTGCAAAACCACAGTTCTATTTCTCTAGCCTACACCATACTCTTTTAAACAGATATATTGGTGTCTGACCAGTCAGGGAGTCACTATTACTTTTTTTTTTTACGGCAAAAAAGGCCAAAAACAGGTTAATACAGAGATTTGACCTGTGGAACTGCAAAACCACAGTTAAAGTTATGTGGCTTACACTAGAGTCTTTTAAACAGATATATTGGTGTCTGACCAGTCAGGGAGACACTATTACAGTTTCTTTTATGGCAAAAAATGCCAAAAGCAGGATAATACAGAGATTTGACCCGTGGAACTGCAAAACCACAGTTCTATTTTTCTGGCCTACACGAGAATCTTTTAAACAGATATATTGGTGTCTGACCAGTCAGGGAGACACTATTACTGTTTTTTTTAAGGCAAAAAATGCCAAAAGCAGGATAATACAGAGATTTGACCGGTGGACCTGCAAAACCACAGTTCTATTTCTCAGGCCTACACCAGACTCTTTTAAACAGGTATATTGGTTTCTGACCAGTCAGGGAGTCAATATTAGTTTTTTTTTACGGTAAAAAATGGCAAAAGCAGGATAATACAGAGACTTGACCCGTGGAACTGCAAAACCACAGTTATAGTTATGTGGCCTACACCAGACTCTTTTAAACAGATATATTGGTGTCTGACCAGTCAGAGAGACACTATTACAGTTTTTTATCCCGCAAAAAAATGCCAAAACAGGATGATACAGAGATTTATCCCATGGAACTGCAAAACCACAGTTCTATTTCTCTGGCCTACACCAGAATCTTTTAAACCGATATGTTGGTGTCTGATCAGTCAGGGAGACACTATTACTGTTTTTTTTTTACAGCAAAAAAGGCCCAAAGCAGGATAATACCGAGATTTGACCTGTGGAACTGCAAAACCAGAGTTATAGTTATGTGACCTACACCAGACCGTTTTAAACTGATATATTGCTGTCAGACCAGTCAGGGAGTCACTATTACAGTCTCCTATACGGCAAAAAATGCCAAAAGCTGGAGAATACAGAGATTTGACCCGTGGAACTGCAAAACCACAGATCTATTCCTCCAGCCTACACCAGACTCTTTTAAACAGATATATTGGTGCCTGACCAGTCAGGGAGACACTATTACAGTTTATTTTACCGCAAAAAAATGCCAAAAGCAGGATAATACAGAGATCTGACCCTTGGAACTGCAAAACCACAGTTCTATTTCTCTGGCCTACACCAGACTCTTTTAAACAGATATATTGGTGTCTGACCAGTCAGGGAGACACTATTACCGTTTTTTATACTGCAAAAAAATGCCAAAAGCAGAATAATACAGAGATTTAACCCATGGAACTGCAAAACCACAGTTCTATTTCTCTGGCCTTTACCAGAATCTTTTAAACAGATATATTGGTATCTGACCAGTCAGGGAGACACTATTACTGTTTTTTTACGGCAAAAAATGCCAAAGCCAGGATAATACAGAGATTTGACCCGTGGAACTGCAAAACCAGAGTTCTATTTCTCTGGCCTACACCACACTCCTTTAAACAGATATATTCGTGTCTGACCAGTCAAGGAGACACTATTACAGATTTTTTTACGGAAAAAAGTGCCAAAAGCAGGATAAAACAGAGATTTGACCCATGGAACTGCAAAACCACAGTTAAAGCTATGTGGCGTACACTAGAATCTTTTAAACAGATATATTGGTGTCTGACCAGCCAGGGAGACACTATTACAGTTTCTTTTACGGCAAAAAATGCCAAAAGCAGGATAATACAGAGATTTAACCCGTGGAACTGCAAAACCACAGCTCTATTTCTCTGGCCTACACAAGACTCTTTTAAACAGATATATTGGTGTCTGACCAGTCAGGGAGACACTATTACAGTTTTTTTTAACGGCAAAAAATGCCAAAAGCAGGATAATACAGAGATTTGACCAGTGGAACTGCAAAACCACAGTTCTATTTCTCTGGCCTACACGAGAATCTTTTAAACAGATATATTGGTGTCTGACCAGTCAGGGAGACACTACTACTGTTTTTTTTAAGGCAAAAAATGCCAAAAGCAGGATAATACAGAGATTTGACCGGTGGACCTGCAAAACCACAGTTCTATTTCTCAGGCCTACACCAGACTCTTTTAAACAGGTATACTGGTGTCTGACCAGTCAGGGAGTCACTATTAGTTTTTTTTTACGGTAAAAAATGGCAAAAGCAGGATAATACAGAGATTTGACCCGTGGAACTGCAAAACCATAGTTATAGTTATGTGGCGTACACCAGACTCTTTTAAACAGATATATTGGTGTCTGACCCGTCAGGTAGACACTATTACTGTTTTTTTTTACGGCAAAAAATGCCAAAAGCAGGATAATACAGAGATTTGACCCGTGGAACTGCAAAACCACAGTTTAGTTATGTGGCGTACACCAGAAACTTTTAAACAGATATATTGGTGTCTGACCAGTCAGGCAGACTCTATTACTGGGTTTTTTTACGGCAAAAAATGTCAAAAGCAGGAAAATACAGACATTTCACCCGTGGAACTGCAAAACCACAGTTATAGTTATTTGGCTTACACCAGACTCTTTTAAACAGATATATTGGTGTCTGACCAGTCAGGGAGACACTATTACAGTTTTTTTTTATGGCAAAAAATGCCAAAAGCAGAATAATGCAGAGATTTGATCCATGGAACTGCAAAACCACAGTTCTATTTCTCTGGCCTACACCACACTCTTTTAAACAGATATATTGGTGTCTGACCAGTCAGGGAGTCACCATTACTGTTTTTTTTTACGGCAAAAAATGCTAGAAGCAGGATAATACAGAGATTTGACCCGTGGAACTGCAAAAGCACAGTTCTATTTCTCTGGCCTACACCAGACTCTTTTAAACAGATATATTGGTGTCTGACCAGTCAGGGAGACACTATTACAGTTTTTTATCGCGCAAAAAAATGCCAAAACAGGATAATACAGAGATTTATCCCATGGAACTGCAAAACCACAGTTCTATTTCTCTGGCCTGCACCAGAATCTTTTAAACAGATATATTGGTATCGGACCAGTCAGGGAGACACTATTACTGTTTTTTTTACGGCAAAAAATGCCAAAAGCAAGATAATACAGAGATTTGACCCATGGAACTGCAAAACCACAGTTATAGTTATGTGGCGTACACCAGAATCTTTTAAACAGATATGTTGGTGTCTGACCAGTCAGGGAGACAGTATTACAGTTTTTTTTTTACAGCAAAAAAGGCCAAAAGCAGGATAATACCGAGATTTGACCTGTGGAACTGCAAAACCAGAGTTATAGTTATGTGACCTACACCAGACTCTTTTAAACTGATATATTGGTGTCAGACCAGTCAGGGAGTCACTATTACAGTCTCTTATACGGCAAAAAATGCCAAAAGCTGGAGAATACAGAGATTTGACCCGTGGAACTGCAAAACCACAGATCTATTTCTCCAGCCTACACCAGACTCTTTTAAACAGATATATTGGTGTCTGACCAGTCAGGGAGACACTATTACAGTTTATTTTACCGCAAAAAAATGCCAAAAGCAGGATAATACAGAGATTTGACCCGTGGAACTGCAAAACCACAGTTTTATTTCTCTGGCCTACACCAGACTCTTTTAAACAGATATATTGGTGTCTGACCTGTCAGGGAGACACAATTACTTTTTTTTTTTACGTTAAAAAATGCCAAAAGCAGGATAACACAGAGATTTGACCCGTGGAACTGCAAAACCACAGTTATAGTTATGTGGCGAACACCAGAATCTGTTAAAAAGATATATTGGTGTCTGACCAGTCAGCGAGACACTATTACAGTTTTTTTTTAACGGCAAAAAATTCCAAAAGCAGGATAATACAGAGATTTGACCCATGGAACATCAAAACCACAGTTCTATTTCTCTGGCCTTCAACAGACTCTTTTAAACAGATATATTGATGTCTGACCAGTCAGGGAGACACTATTACAGTTTTTTTTTAACGGAAAAAAGTGCCAAAAGCAGGATAAAACAGAGATTTGACTCGTGGAACTGCAAAACCACAGTTCTATTTCTCTGGCCTACACCACACTCTTTTAAACAGATATATTGGTGTCTGACCAGTCAGGGAGTCACCATTACTGTTTTTTTTTACGGCAAAAAAGGCAAAAAGCAGGATAATACAGAGATTTGACCCGTGGAACTGCAAAACCACAGTTAAAGCTATGTGGCGTACACTAGAATCTTTTAAACAGATATATTGGTGTCTGACCAGTCAGGGAGACACTATTACAGTTTCTTTTACGGCAAAAAATGCCAAAAGCAGGAAAATACAGACATTTGACCCGTGGAACTGCAAAACCACAGTTATAGTTATGTGGCCTACACCAGACTCTTTTAAACAGATATATTGGTGTCTGACCAGTCAGGGAGACACTATTACAGTTTTTTTTTACGGCAAAAAATGGCAAAAGCAGAATGATGCAGAGATTTGACCCGTGGAACTGCAAAACCACAGTTCTATTTCTCTGGCCTACACCACACTCTTTTAAACAGATATATTGGTGTCTGACCAGTCAGGGAGTCACCATTACTTTTTTTTTACGGCAAAAAATGCCAGAAGCAGGATAATACAGAGATTTGACCCGTGGAACTGCAAAAGCACAGTTCTATTTCTCTGGCCTACACCAGACTCTTTTAAACAGATATATTGGTGTCTGACCAGTCAGGGAGACACTATTACTGTTTTTTTTTAAGGCAAAAAATGCCAAAAGCAGGATAATACAGAGATTTGACCCGTGGAACTGCGAAACCACAGTTATAGTTATGTGGCGTACACCAGAATCTTTTAAACAGATATGTTGGTGTCTGACCAGTCAGGGAGACACTATTACCGTTTTTTATACCGCAAAAAAAATGCCAAAAGCAGGATAATACTGAGATTTAACCCATGGAACTGCAAAACCACAGTTCTATTTCTGTGGCCTTTACCAGAATCTTTTAAACAGATATATTGGTATCTGACCAGTCAGGGAGACACTATTACTGTTTTTTTTACGGCAAAAAATGCCAAAGGCAGGATAATACAGAGATTTGACCCGTGGAACTGGAAAACCACAGTTTAGTTATGTGGCGTACACCAGAAACTTTTAAACAGATATATTGGTGTCTGACCAGTCAGGCAGACACTATTACTGGGTTTTTTTACGGCAAAAAATGCCAAAAGCAGGAAAATACAGACATTTGACCCGTGGAACTGCAAAACCACAGTTCTATTTCTCTGGCCTACACCACACTCTTTTAAACAGATATATTGGTGTCTGACCAGTCAGGGAGTCACCATTACTGTTTTTTTTTACGACAAAAAATGCCAGAAGCAGGATAATACAGAGATTTGACCCGTGGAACTGCAAAAGCACAGTTCTATTTCTCTGGCCTACACCAGACTCTTTGAAACAGATATATTGGTGTCTGACCAGTCAGGGAGACACTATTACTGTTTGTTTTTTTTTACGGCAAAAAATGCCAAAAGCAGGATAATACAGAGATTTGACCCGTGGAACTGCAAAACCACAGTTATAGTTATGTGGCGTACACCAGAATCTTTTAAACAGATATGTAGGTGTCTGACCAGTCAGGGAGACACTATTACCGTTTTTTATACCGCAAAAAAATGCCAAAAGCAGGATAATACAGAGATTTAACCCATGGAACTGCAAAACCACAGTTCTATTTCTCTGGCCTTTACCAGAATCTTTTAAACAGATATATTGGTATCTGACCAGTCAGGGAGACACTATTACTGTTTTTTTTACGGCAAAAAATGCCAAAGGCAGGATAATACAGAGATTTGACTCGTGGAACTGCAAAACCACAGTTCTATTTCTCTAGCCTACACCAGACTCTTTTAAACAGATATATTGGTGTCTGACCAGTCAGGGAGTCACTATTACTGTTTTTTTTTTACGGCAAAAAGGCCAAAAACAGGTTCATACAGAGATTTGACCCGTGGAACTGCAAAACCACAGTTAAAGTTATGTGGCGTACACTAGAATCTTTTAAACAGATATATTGGTGTCTGACCAGTCAGGGAGTCACTATTACAGTCTCTTATACGGCAAAAAATGCCAAAGGCTGGAGAATACAGAGATTTGACCCGTGGAACTGCAAAACCACAGATCTATTTCTCCAGCCTACACCAGACTCTTTTAAACAGATATATTGGTGTCTGACCAGTCAGGGAGACACTATTACTGGGTTTTTTTTACGGCAAAAAATGTCAAAAGCAGGAAAATACAGACATTTGACCCGTGGAACTGCAAAACCACAGTTATAGTTATGTGGCTTACACCAGACTCTTTTAAACAGATATATTGGTGTCTGACCAGTCAGGGAGACACTATTACAATATTTTTTTACGGCAAAAAATGCCAAAAGCAGAATAATGCAGAGATTTGATCCGTGGAACTGCAAAACCACAGTTCTATTTCTCTGGCCTACACCACACTCTTTTAAACAGATATATTGGTGTCTGACCAGTCAGGGAGTCACCATTACTGTTTTTTTTTACGGTAAAAATGGCAAAAAGCAGGATAATACAGAGATTTGACCCGTGGAAATGCAAAACCACAGATATAGTTATGTGGCGTACACCAGAATCTTTTAAACAGAAATATTGGTGTCTGACCAGTCAGGGACACACTATTACAGGGTTTTTTTAACGGCAAAAAATGCCAAAAGCAGGATAATGCAGAGATTTGGCCCTTGGAACTGCAAAACCACAGTTCTATTTCTCTGGCCTACACCAGACTCTTTTAAACAGATATATTGGTGTCTGACCAGTCAGTGAGACACTATTACTCGGTTTTTTTAAGGCAAAAAATGCCAAAAGCAGGATAATACAGAGATTTGACCGGTGGAACTGCAAAACCACAGTTATAGTTATGTGGCGTACACCAGAATCTTTTAAACAGATATATTGGTGTCTGACCACTCAGGGAGACACTATTACAGATTTTTTTTTAACGGCAAAAAATGCCAAAAGCAGGATAATACAGAGATTTGACCCGTGGAACTGCAAAACCACAGTTCTATTTCTCTAGCCTACACCACACTCTTTTAAACAGATATATTGCTGTCTGACCAGTCAGGGAGACACTATTACAGTTTTTTTTTAATGGAAAAAAGTGCCAAAAGCAGGATAAAAAAGAGATTTGACTCGTGGAACTGCAAAACCACAGCTCTATTTCTCTGGCCTACACCAGACTCTTTTAAACAGATATATTGGTGTCTGACCAGTCAAGGAGTCACCATTACTGTTTTTTTTTACGGCAAAAAAGGCCAAAAGCAGGATAATACAGAGATTTGACCCGTGGAACTGCAAAACCACAGTTATAGTTATGTGGTGTACACCAGAATCTTTTAAACAGATATATTGGTGTCTGACCAGTCAGGGAGACACTATTACTGTTTTTTTCACGGCAAAAATTGCCAAAAGTAGGATAATACAGAGATTTGACCCATGGAACTGCAAAACCACAGTTATAGTTATGTGCGGTACACCAGCATCTTTTATACAGATATATTGGTGTCTGACCAGTCAGGGAGACACTATTGCTGTTTTTTTTTTACGGCAAAAAATGCCAAAAGCAGGATAATACAGAGATTTGACCCGTGGAACTGCAAAAGCACAGTTCTATTTCTCTGGCCTACACCAGACTCTTTTAAACAGATATATTGGTGTCTGACCAGTCAGGGAGACACTATTACCGTTTTTTATACTGCAAAAAAAATGCCAAAAGCAGAATAATACAGAGATTTAACCCATGGAACTGCAAAACCACAGTTCTATTTCTCTGGCCTTTACCAGAATCTTTTAAACAGATATATTGGTATCTGACCAGTCAGGGAGACACTATTACTGTTTTTTTTACGGCAAAAAATGCCAAAGGCAGGATAATACAGAGATTTGACCCGTGGAACTGCAAAACAACAGTTCTATTTCTCTGGCCTACACCACACTCCTTTAATCAGATATATTGGTGTCTGACCAGTCAAGGAGACACTATTACAGATTTTTTTACGGAAAAAAGTGCCAAAAGCAGGATAAAACAGAGATTTGACCCATGGAACTGCAAAACCACAGTTAAAGCTATGTGGCGTACACTAGAATCTTTTAAACAGATATATTGGTGTCTGACCAGTCAGGGAGACACTATTACAGTTTCTTTTACGGCAAAAAATGCCAAAACCAGGATAATAGAGAGATTTTACCCGTGGAACTGCAAAACCACAGCTCTATTTCTCTGGCCTACACAAGACTCTTTTAAACAGATATATTGGTGTCTGACCAGTCAGGGAGACACTACTACTGTTTTTTTTAAGGCAAAAAATGCCAAAAGCAGGATAATACAGAGATTTGACCGGTGGACCTGCAAAACCACAGTTCTATTTCTCAGGCCTACACCAGACTCTTTTAAACAGGTATACTGGTGTCTGACCAGTCAGGGAGTCACTATTAGTTTTTTTTTACGGTAAAAAATGGCAAAAGCAGGATAATACAGAGATTTGACCCGTGGAACTGCAAAACCATAGTTATAGTTATGTGGCGTACACCAGACTCTTTTAAACAGATATATTGGTGTCTGACCAGTCAGGGAGACACTATTACAGTTTTTTTTTTGCGTCAAAAAATGCCAAAAGCAGGATAATACAGAGATTTGACCCGTGGAACTGCAAAACCACAGTTTAGTTATGTGGCGTACACCAGAAACTTTTAAACAGATATATTGGTGTCTGACCAGTCAGGCAGACACTATTACTGGGTTTTTTTACGGCAAAAAATGCCAAAAGCAGGAAAATACAGACATTTGACCCGTGGAACTGCAAAACCACAGTTATAGTTATGTGGCCTACACCAGACTCTTTTAAACAGATATATTGGTGTCTGACCAGTCAGGGCGACACTATTACAGTTTTTTTTTACGGCAAAAAATGGCAAAAGCAGAATGATGCAGAGATTTGACCCGTGGAACTGCAAAACCACAGTTCTATTTCTCTGGCCTACACCACACTCTTTTAAACAGATATATTGGTGTCTGACCAGTCAGGGAGTCACCATTACTGTTTTTTTTTACGGCAAAAAATGCCAGAAGCAGGATAATACAGAGATTTGACCCGTGGAACTGCAAAAGCACAGTTCTATTTCTCTGGCCTACACCAGACTCTTTTAAACAGATATGTTGGTGTCTGACCAGTCATGGAGACACTATTACTGTTTTTTTTTACAGCAAAAAAGGCCAAAAGCAGGATAATACCGAGATTTGACCTGTGGAACTGCAAAACCAGAGTTATAGTTATGTGACCTACACCAGACTCTTTTAAACTGATATATTGGTGTCAGACCTGTCAGGGAGTCACTATTACAGTCTCTTATACGGCAAAAAATGCCAAAAGCAGGATAATACAGAGATTTGACCCGTGAAACTGCAAAACCACAGTTCTATTTCTCTGGCCTACACCAGACTCTTTTAAACAGATATATTGGTGTCTGACCAGTCAGGGAGACACTATTACAGTTTTTTTTACGGTAAAAAATGGCAAAAGTAGGATAATACAGAGATTTCACCCGTGGAACTGCAAAACCATAGTTATAGTTATGTGGCGTACACCAGAATCTTTTAAACAGATATATTGCTGTCTGACCAGTCAGGGAGACACTATTACAGTATTTTTTACGGCAAAAAATGCCTAAAGCAGGATAATACAGAGATTTGACCCATGGAACTGCAAAACCACAGATCTATTTCTCTGGCCAACACCAGACTCTTTTAAACAGATATATTGGTGTCTGACCAGTCAGGGAGACACTATTACTGATTTTTTTTTACAGCAAAAAATTCCAAAAGCAGGATAATACAGAGATTTGACCCGTGGAAATGCAAAACCACAGTTATAGTTATGTGGCGTACACCAGAATCTTTTAAACAGAAATATTGGTGTCTGACCAGTCAGGGAGACACTATTACAGTTTTTTTTAACGGCAAAAAATAACAAAAGCAGGATAATACAGAGATTTGACCCATGGAACTGCAAAACCACAGTTCTATTTCTCTGGCCTACACCAGACTCTTTTAAAAAGATTTATTGGTGTCTGACCAGTCAGGGAGACATTATTACTGTTTTTTTTTACAGCAAAAAATGCCAAAGGCAGGATAATACAGAGATTTGACCCGTGGAACTGCAAAACCACAGTTATAGCTATGTGGCATACACCAGAATCTTTTTAACAGCTATATTGGTGTCTGACCAGTCAGGGAGACACTATTACTGTTTTTTTTTTACGGCAAAAAATGCCAAATGTAGGAAAATACAGAGATTTGACCCGTGGAACTGCAAAACCACAATTATTGTTATGTGGCGTGCACCAGCATCTTTTAAACAGATATATTGGTGTCTGACCAGTCAGGGAGACACCATTACTGTTTTTTTTTACGGCAAAAAATGCCAAAAGCAGGATAATACAGAGATTTGACCCGTGGAACTGCAAAACCACAGTTATAGTTATGTGGCGTACACCAGAATCTTTTAAACAGATATGTTGGTGTCTGACCAGTCATGGAGACACTATTACTGTTTTTTTTACAGCAAAAAAGGCCAAAAGCAGGATAATACCGAGGTTTGACCTGTGGAACTGCAAAACCAGAGTTATAGTTATGTGACCTACACCAGACTCTTTTAAACTGATATATTGGTGTCAGACCAGTCAGGGAGTCACTATTACAGTCTCTTATATGGCAAAAAATGCCAAAAGCAGGATAATACAGAGATTTGACCCGGGAAACTGCAAAACCACAGTTCTATTTCTCTGGCCTACACCAGACTCTTTTAAACAGATATATTGGTGTCTGACCAGTCAGGGAGACACTATTACAGTTTTTTTTACGGTAAAAAATGGCAAAAGTAGGATAATACAGAGATTTCACCCGTGTAACTGCAAAACCATAGTTATAGTTATGCGGCGTACACCAGAATCTTTTAAACAGATATATTGCTGTCTGACCAGTCAGGGAGACACTATTACAGTATTTTTTACGGCAAAAAATGCCTAAAGCAGGATGATACAGAGATTTGACCCATGGAACTGCAAAACCACAGATCTATTTCTCTGGCCAACACCAGACTGTTTTTAACAGATATATTGGTGTCTGACCCGTCAGGGAGACACTATTACTGATTTTTTTTTACAGCAAAAAATTCCAAAAGCAGGATAATACAGAGATTTGACCCGTGGAAATGCAAAACCAAAGTTATAGTTATGTGGCGTACACCAGAATCTTTTAAACAGAAATATTGGTGTCTGACCAGTCAGGGAGACACTATTACAGTTTTTTTTAACGGCAAAAAATAACAAAAGCAGGATAACACAGAGATTTGACCCATGGAACTGCAAAACCACAGTTCTATTTCTCTGGCCTACACCAGACTCTTTTAAAAAGATATATTGGTGTCTCACCAGTCAGGGAGACACTATTACTGTTTTTTTTTACAGCAAAAAATGCCAAAGGCAGGATAATACAGAGATTTGACCCGTGGAACTGCAAAACCACAGTTATAGCTATGTGGCATACACCAGAATCTTTTTAACAGCTATATTGGTGTATGACCAGTCAGGGAGACACTATTACTGTTTTTTTTTTACGGCAAAAAATGCCAAAAGTAGGAAAATACAGAGATTTGACCCGTGGAACTGCAAAACCACAGTTATTGTTATGTGGCGTACACCAGCATCTTTTAAACAGATATATTGGTGTCTGACCAGTCAGGGAGACACTATTACTGTTTTTTTTTACGGCAAAAAATGCCAAAAGCAGGATAATACAGAGATTTGACCCGTGGAACTGCAAAACCACAGTTATAGTTATGTGGCGTACACCAGAATCTTTTAAACAGATATGTTGGTGTCTGACCAGTCATGGAGACACTATTACTGTTTTTTTTTACAGCAAAAAAGGCCAAAAGCAGGATAATACCGAGATTTGACCTGTGGAACTGCAAAACCAGAGTTATAGTTATGTGACCTACACCAGACTCTTTTAAACTGATATATTGGTGTCAGACCAGTCAGGGAGTCACTATTACAGTCTCTTATATGGCAAAAAATGCTAAAAGCAGGATAATACAGAGATTTGACCCGTGAAACTGCAAAACCACAGTTCTATTTCTCTGGCCTATACCAGACTCTTTTAAACAGATATATTGGTGTCTGACCAGTCAGGGAGACACTATTACAGTTTTTTTTACGGTAAAAAATGGCAAAAGTAGGATAATACAGAGATTTCACCCGTGGAACTGCAAAACCATAGTTATAGTTATGTGGCGTACACCAGAATCTTTAAACAGATATATTGCTGTCTGACCAGTCAGGGAGACACTATTACAGTATTTTTTACGGCAAAAAATGCCTAAAGCAGGATAATACAGAGATTTGACCCATGGAACTGCAAAACCACAGATCTATTTCTCTGGCCAACACCAGACTCTTTTAAACAGATATATTGGTGTCTGACCAGTCAGGGAGACACTATTACTGATTTTTTTTTACAGCAAAAAATTCCAAAAGCAGGATAATACAGAGATTTGACCCGTGGAAATGCAAAACCACAGTTATAGTTATGTGGCGTACACCAGAACCTTTTAAACAGAAATATTGGTGTCTGACCAGTCAGGGAGACACTATTACAGTTTTTTTTAACGGCAAAAAATAACAAAAGCAGGATAATACAGAGATTTGACCCATGGAACTGCAAAACCACAGTTCTATTTCTCTGGCCTACACCAGACTCTTTTAAAAAGATATATTGGTGTCTGACCAGTCAGGGAGACACTATTACTGTTTTTTTTTACAGCAAAAAATGCCAAGGGCAGGATAATACAGAGATTTGACCCGTGGAACTGCAAAACCACAGATATAGCTATGTGTCATACACCAGAATCGTTTTAACAGCTATATTGGTGTCTGACCAGTCAGGGAGACACTATTACTGTTTTTTTTTTCCGGCAAAAAATGCCAAAAGTAGGAAAATACAGAGATTTGACCCGTGGAACTGCAAAACCACAGTTATAGTTATGTTCCCTACACCAGACTCTTTTAAATAGATATATTGGTGTCTGACCAGCCAGGGAGACACTATTACAGTTTTTTTTTACGGCAAAAAATGCCAAAAGCAGGATAATACAGAGATTTGACCCATGGAACTGCGAAACCACAGTTCTATTTCTCTGGCCTACACCGCACTCTTTAAAACAGATATATTGGTGTCTGACCAGTCAGAGAGACACTATTACTGTTTTTTTTAACGGAAAAAAGTGCCAAAAGCAGGATAAAACAGAGATTTGACTCGTGGAACTGCAAAACCACAGTTCTATTTCTCTGGCCTACACAAGACTCTTTTAAACAGATATATTGGTGTCTGACCAGTCAGGGAGTCACTATTACTGTTTTTTTTTACGGCAAAAAAGGCTAAAAGGAGGATAATACAGAGATTTGACCAGTGGATCTGCAAAACCACAGTTAAAGTTATGTGGCGTATACTAGAATCTTTTAAACAGATATATTGGTGTCTGACCAGTCAGGTAGACACTATTACAGTTTCTTTTATGGCAAAAAATGCCAAAAGCAGGATAATACAGAGATTTGACCCATGGAACTGCAAAACCACAGCTATAGTTCTCTGGCCTTCACCAGACTCTATTAAACAGATATATTGGTGTCTGACCAGTCAGGGAAACGCTATTACTGTTTTTTTTTACGTTAAAAAATGCAAAAAGCAGGATAATACAAAGATTTGACCCGTGGAACTGCAAAACCACAGTTATAGTTATGTGGCGTACACCAGAATCTTTTAAATAGAAATATTGGTGTCTGACCAGTCAGGGAGACACTATTACAGTTTTTTTTAACGGCAAAAAATGCCAAAAGCAGGATAATACAGAGATTTGACCCATGGAACTGCAAAACCACAGCTATAGTTCTCTGGCCTACACCAGACTCTATTAAACAGATATATTGGTGTCTGACCAGTCAGGGAAACAGAGATTTGACCGGTGGAACTGCAAAACCACTGTTATAGTTATGTGGCGCACACCAGAATCTTTTAAACAGATATGTTGGTGTCTGACCAGTCAGGGAGACACTAATACTGGGTTTTTTCTACGGCAAAAAATGCCAAAAGCAGGATAATACAGAGATTTGACCGGTGGAACTGCAAAACCACAGTTATAGTTATGTGGCGTACACCAGAATCTTTTATACAGATATATTGGTGTCTGACCAGTCAGGGAGACACTATTACTGTTTTTTTTACAGCAAAAAATGCCAAAAGCAGGATAATACAGAGATTTAACCCATGGAACTGCAAAACCACAGTTATAGTTATGTGGCGTACACCAGAATCTTTTAAACAAATATATAGGTGTCTCACCAGTCAGGGAGACACTATTACTGTTTTTTTTTATGGCAAAAAATGCCAAAAGGAGGATAATACAGAGATTTGACCTGTGGAACTGCAAAACCACAGTTATAGTTATGTTGCGTACACCAGCATCTTTAAAACAGATATATTGGTGTCTGACTAGTCAGGGAGACACTATTACTGTTTTTTTTTACGGCAAAAAATGCCAAAAGCAGGATAATACAGAGATTTGACCCGTGGACCTGCAAAACCACTGTTCTATTTCTCTGGCCTACACCACACTCTTTTAAACAGATATATTGGTGTCTGGCCAGTCAGGGAGACACTATTACAGTTTTTTATACCGCAAAAAAATGCCAAAAGCAGGATAATACAGAGATTTAACCCATGGAACTGCAAAACCACAGTTCTATTTCTCTGGCCTACACCAGAATCTTTTAAACAGATATATTGGTATCTGACCAGTCAGGGAGACACTATTACTGATTTTTTTACGGCAAAAAATGCCAAAAGCAGGATAATACAGAAATTTGACCCATGGAACTGCAAAACCACAGTTATAGCTACAGTGCCTACAAGTAGTATTCAACCCCCTGCAGATTTAGCTGGTTTGATAAGATGCAAATAAGTTAGAGCCTTCAAACTGCAAACGAGAGTAGGTTTTATGAACAGAAGCATAAATCTTACAAACCAAAAAGTTATGTTGCTCAGTTGAATTTTATTAAATTTTAAACATAAAAGTGTGGGTCAATTATTATACAACCCCTATGTTTAATATTTTGTGGAATAACCCTTGTTTGCAATTACAGCTAATAATCGTCTTTTATAAGACCTGATCAGGCCAGCACAGGTCTGTGGAGTTATCTTGGCCCACTCCTACATGCAGATCTTCTCCAAGTTATCTAGGTTGTTTGGGTGTCTCATGTGGACTTTATTCTTGAGCTCCTTCCACAAGTTTTCAATTGGGTTAAGGTCAGGAGACTAACTAGGCCACTCCAACACCTTGACTTTTTCCCTCTTGAACCAGGCCTTGGTTTTCTTGGCTGTGTGCTTTGGGTCGTTGTCTTGTTGGAAGATGAAATTACGACCCATCTTAAGATCCTTGATGGAGGAGCGGAGGTTCTTGGCCAAAATCTCCAGGTAGGCCGTGCTATCCATCTTCCCATGGATGCGGACCAGATGGCCAGGCCCCTTGGCAGAGAAACAGCCCCACAGCATGATGCTGCCACCACCATGCTTTACTGTAGGGATGGTATTCTTGGGGTCGTATGCAGTGCCATCCAGTCTCCAAACGTCACGTGTGTGGTTGGCACCAAAGATCTCGATCTTGGTCTCATCAGACCATAGAACCTTGAACCAGTCTGTCTCAGAGTCCTCCAAGTGATCATGAGCAAACTGTAGACGAGCCTTGACATGACGCTTTGAAAGTAAAGGTACCTTACGGGCTCGTCTGGAACGGAGACCATTGCGGTGGAGTACGTTACTTATGGTATTGACTGAAACCAATGTCCCCACTGCCATGAGATCTTCCCGGAGCTCCTTCCTTGTTGTCCTTGGGTTAGCCTTGACTCTTCGGACAAGCCTGGCCTCGGCACGGGAGGACACTTTCAAAGGCTGTCCTGGCCGTGGAAGGCTAACAGTAGTTCCATAAGCCTTCCACTTATGGATGATGCTCCCAACAGTGGAGACAGGTAGGCCCAACTCCTTGGAAAGGGTTTTGTACCCCTTGCCAGCCTTGTGACCCTCCACGATCTTGTCTCTGATGGCCTTGGAATGCTCCTTTGTCTTTCCCATGTTGACCATGTCTGAGTGCTGTTCACAAGTTTGGGGAGGGTCTTAAATAGTCAGAAAAGGCTGGCAAAAGAGATCTTTAATCCACACATGTGAAGCTCATTATTCTTGGTGCCTGAACTACTTCTTAATACTTTTGGGGGACCAAACAGAATTCTTGTGGTTTGAGGGGTTGAATAATAAATGACACTCTGAATTAACTTTTAACGTTTTTAAAAAAAAACAAAACAAAAAACAAAAACAAAATTTGCTGCAGTGCATTTCCCACTTCCAGGCTGATCTACAGTACAAATGTCACAATGCCAAGTTAATTCCGCATGTGTCAACCAGCTAAATCTGCAGGGGGTTGAATACTACTTGTAGGCACTGTATGTGGCATACACCAGAATCTTTTAAACAGATATATTGGTGTCTGAGCAGTCAGGGAGACACTATTACTGTTTTTTTTTACGGCAAAAAATGCCAAAAGCAGGAAAATACAGAGATTTGACCTGTGGAACTGCAAAACCAGAGTTATAGTTATGTGACCTACACCAGATTCTTTTAAACTGATATATTGGTGTCTGACCAGTCAGGGAGACACTATTACAGTCTTTTATACGGCAAAAAATGCCAAAAGCAGGATAATACAAAGATTTGACCCGTGGAACTGAAAAACCACAGATCTATTTCTCCAGCCTACACCAGACTCTTTTAAACAGATATATTGGTGTCTGACCAGTCAGGGAGACACTATTACAGTTTTTTTTACTGCAAAAAAATGCCAAAAGCAGGATAATGCAGAGATTTAACCCATGGAACTGCAAAACCACAGTTCTATTTCTCTGACCTACACCAGAATCTTTTAAACAGATATATTGGTATCTGACCAGTCAGGGAGACACTATTACAGTTTTTTTTACGGCAAAAAATGCCAAAAGCAGGATAATACAGAGATTTGACCAGTGGAACTGCAAAACCACAGTTATATTTATGTGGCATACACCAGCATCTTTTAAACAGATATATTGGTGTATGACCAGTCAGGGAGACACTACTACTGGGTTTTTAACGGCAAAAAATGACAAAAGCAGGATAATACAGAGATTTGACCCGTGGAACTGCAAAACCACAGTTCTATTTCTCTGGCCTACACCAGATCCTTTTAAACAGATATATTGGTGCCTGACCTGTCAGGGAGACACTATTACAGTTTTTTTTACCGCAAAAAAATGCCAAAAGCAGCATAATACAGAGATTTAACCCATGGAACTGCAGAATCACAGTTCTATTTTTCTGGCCTACACCAGAATCTTTTAAACAGAAATATTGGTGTCTGACCAGTCAGGGAGACAGTATTACAGTTTTTTTTTACGGCAAAAAATGCCAAAAGCAAGATAATACAGAGATTTGACACGTGGAACTGCAAAACTACAGTTCTATTTCTCAGGCCTACACCAGACTCTTTTAAACAGATATATTGGTGTCTGACCAGTCAGGGAAACAGAGATTTGACCGGTGGAACTGCAAAACCACAGTTATAGTTATGTGGCGCACACCAGAATCTTTTAAACAGATATGTTGGGGTCTGACCAGTCAGGGAGACACTAACACTGGGTTTTTTCTACGGCAAAAAATGCCAAAAGCAGGATAATACAGAGATTTGACCGGTGGAACTGCAAAACCACAGTTATAGTTATGTGGCGTACACCAGAATCTTTTATACAGATATACTGGTGTCTGACCAGTCAGGGAGACACTATTACTGTTTTTTTTACAGCAAAAAATGCCAAAAGCAGGATAATACAGAGATTTAACCCATGGAACTGCAAAACCACAGTTATAGTTATGTGGCGTACACCAGAATCTTTTAAACAAATATATAGGTGTCTCACCAGTCAGGGAGACACTATTACTGTTTTTATTTACGGCAAAAAATGCCAAAAGGAGGATAATACAGAGATTTGACCTGTGGAACTGCAAAACCACAGTTATAGTTATGTTGCGTACACCAGCATCTTTTAAACAGATATATTGGTGTCTGACTAGTCAGGGAGACACTATTACTGTTTTTTTTTACGGCAAAAAATGCCAAACGCAGGATAATACAGAGATTTGACCCGTGGACCTGCAAAACCACTGTTCTATTTCTCTGGCCTACACCACACTCTTTTAAACAGATATATTGGTGTCTGGCCAGTCAGGGAGACACTATTACAGTTTTTTATACCGCAAAAAAATGCCAAAAGCAGGATAATACAGAGATTTAACCCATGGAACTGCAAAACCACAGTTCTATTTCTCTGGCCTACACCAGAATCTTTTAAACAGATATATTGGTATCTGACCAGTCAGGGAGACACTATTACTGATTTTTTTACGGCAAAAAATGCCAAAAGCAGGATAATACAGAAATTTGACCCATGGAACTGCAAAACCACAGTTATAGCTATGTGGCATACACCAGAATCTTTTAAACAGATATATTGGTGTCTGAGCAGTCAGGGAGACACTATTACTGTTTTTTTTTACGGCAAAAAATGCCAAAAGCAGGAAAATACAGAGATTTGACCTGTGGAACTGCAAAACCAGAGTTATAGTTATGTGACCTACTCCAGATTCTTTTAAACTGATATATTGGTGTCTGACCAGTCAGGGAGACACTATTACAGTCTTTTATACGGCAAAAAATGCCAAAAGCAGGATAATACAGAGATTTGACCAGTGGAACTGCAAAACCACAGTTATATTTATGTGGCATACACCAGCATCTTTTAAACAGATATATTGGTGTATGACCAGTCATGGAGACACTACTACTGGGTTTTTTACGGCAAAAAATGACAAAAGCAGGATAATACAGAGATTTGACCCGTGGAACTGCAAAACCACAGTTCTATTTCTCTGGCCTACACCAGACCCTTTTAAACAGATATATTGGTGCCTGACCTGTCAGGGAGACACTATTACAGTTTTTTTTACCGCAAAAAAATGCCAAAAGCAGGATAATACAGAGATTTAACCCATGGAACTGCAAAATCACAGTTCTATTTTTCTGGCCTACACCAGAATCTTTTAAACAGAAATATTGGTGTCTGACCAGTCAGGGAGACACTATTACAGTTTTTTTTTATGGCAAAAAATGCCAAAAGCAAGATAATACAGAGATTTGACACGTGGAACTGCAAAACTACAGTTCTATTTCTCAGGCCTACACCAGACTCTTTTAAACAGATATATTGGTGTCTGACCAGTCAGGGAGTCACTATTACAGTTTTTTTTTGCGGTAAAAAATGGCAAAAGCAGGATAATACAGAGATTTGACACGTGGAACTGCAAAACCATAGTTATAGTTATGTGGCGTACACCAGAATCTTTTAAACAGATATATTGATGTCTGACCAGTCAGGGAGACACTATTACAGTATTTTTTACGGCAAAAAATGCCAAAAGCAGGATAATACAGAGATTTGACCCGTGGAACTTCAAAACCACAGTTATAGTTATGTTGCCTACACCACACTCTTTTAAATAGATATATTGGTGTCTGACCAGTCAAGGAGACACTATTACAGTTTTTTTTACGGCAAAAAATGCCAAAAGCAGGATAATACAGAGATTTGACCCATGGAACTGCAAAACCACAGATCTATTTCTCTGGCCTACACCAGACTTTTTTAAACAGATATATTGGTGTCTGACCAGTCAGGGAGACACTATTACAGTTTTTTTAAAGGCAAAAAATGCCAAAAGCAGAATAATAAAGAGATTTGACCCGTGGAACTGCAAAACCACAGTTATAGTTATGTGGCGTACACCAGAATCTTTTAAACAGATATATTGGTGTCTGACCAGTCACGGAGACACTATTACTGTTTTTTTTTACGGCAAAAAATGCCAAAAGCAGGATAATACAGAGATTTGACCCGTGGAGCTGCAAAACCACAGTTACAGTTATGTGGCGTACACCAGCATCTTTTAAACAGATATATTGGTGTCTGATCTGTCAGGGAGAAGCTATTACTGGATTTTTTTACAGCAAAAAATGCCAAAAGCGGGATAACACAAAGATTTGACCCGTGGAACTGAAAAACCACAGATGTATTTCTCCAGCCTACACCAGACACTTTTAAACAGATATATTGCTCTCTGACCAGTCAGGGAGACACTATTACAGTTTTTTTTACTGCAAAAAAATGCCAAAAGCAGGATAATGCAGAGATTTAACCCATGGAACTGCAAAACCACAGTTCTATTTCTCTGACCTACACCAGAATCTTTTAAACAGATATATTGGTATCTGACCAGTCAGGGAGACACTATTACAGTTTTTTTTACGGCAAAAAATGCCAAAAGCAGGATAATACAGAGATTTGTCCAGTGGAACTGCAAAACCACAGTTATATTTATGTGGCATACACCAGCATCTTTTAAACAGATATATTGGTGTCTGACCAGTCAGGGAGACACTACTACTGGGTTTTTTACGGCAAAAAATGCCAAAAGCAGGATAATACAGAGATTTGACCCGTGGAACTGCAAAACCACAGTTCTATTTCTCTGGCCTACACCAGACCCTTTTAAACAGATATATTGGTGCCTGACCTGTCAGGGAGACACTATTACAGTTTTTTTACCGTAAAAAAATGCCAAAAGCAGGATAATACAGAGATTTAACCCATGGAACTGCAAAACCACAGTTCTATTTCTCTGGCCTACACCAGAATCTTTTAAACAGAAATATTGGTATCTGACCAGTCAGGTAGACACTATTACTGTTTTTTTTACTGCAAAAAATGCCAAAAGCAGGATAATACAGAGATTTGACCCATGGATCTGCAAAACCACAGTTATAGTTATGTGGCGTACACCACAATCTTTTAAGCAGATATATTGGTGTCTGACCTGTCAGGGAGACACTATTACTGTTTTTTTTACGGCAAAAAATGTCAAAAGCAGGATAATACAGAGATTTGACCCGTGGAACTGCAAAACCAGAGTTATAGGTATGTGGCGTGCACCACAATCTTTTAAACAGATATATTGGTGTCTGACCAGTCAGGGAGACACTATTACTGTTTTTTTTACGGCAAAAAATGCCAAAAGCAGGATAATACAGAGATTGGACCCATGGAACTGCAAAACCAGAGTTATAGTTATGTGGCCTACACCAGACTCTTTAAAACAGATATATTGGTGTCTGACCAGTCAGGGAGACACTATTACAGTCTTTTATACGGCAAAAAAATGCCAAAAGCAGGATAATACAGAGATTTGACTCGTGGAACTGCAAAACCACAGTTCTATTTCTCTGGCCTACACCAGACTCTTTTAAACAGATATATTGGTGTCTGACCAGTCAGGGAGATACTATTACAGTATTTTTTACGGCAAAAAATGCCAAAAGCAGGATAATACAGAGATTTGACCCGTGGAACTTCAAAACCACAGTTATAGTTATGTTGCCTACACCACACTCTTTTAAATAGATAAATTGGTGTCTGACCAGTCAAGGAGACACTATTACAGTTTTTTTTACGGCAAAAAATGCCAAAAGCAGGATAATACAGATATTTGACCCATGGAACTGCAAAACTACAGATCTATTTCTCTGGCCTACACCAGACTTTTTTAAACAGATATATTGGTGTCTGACCAGTCAGGGAAACACTATTACAGTTTTTTTAAAGGCAAAAAATGCCAAAAGCAGAATAATAAAGAGATTTGACCCGTGGAACTGCAAAACCACAGTTATAGTTATGTGGCGTACACCAGAATGTTTTAAACAGATATATTGGTGTCTGACCAGTCACGGAGACACTATTACTGTTTTTTTTTACGGCAAAAAATGCCAAAAGCAGGATAATACAGAGATTTGACAAGTGGAACTACAAAACCACAGTTCTATTTCTCTGGCCTACAACAGACTCTTTTAAACAGATATATTGGTGTCTGACCAGTCAGGGAGATACTGTTACAATTTTTTTTTACGGTAAAAAATGCCAAAAGCAGGATAATACAGAGATTTGACCCGTGGAACTGCAAAACCACAGTTATAGTTATGTGGCGTACACCAGAATCTTTTAAACAGATATGTTGGTGTCTGACCAGTCAGGGAGACACTATGTCAGTATTTTTTACGGCAAAAAATGCCTAAAGCAGGATAATACAGAGATTTGACCCGTGGAACTGCAAAACCACAGTTATAGCTATGTGGCGTACAGCAGAATCTTTTAAACAGATATATTGATGTCTGACCAGTCAGGGATATACTATAACAGTTTTTTTTTACAGCAAAAAATGCCAAAAGCAGGATAATACCGAGATTTGACCCGTGGAACTTCAAAACCACAGTTATAGTTATGTTGCCTACACCAGACTCTTTTAAACAGATATATTGGTGTCTGACCAGTCAGGGAGACACTATTACAGTTTTTTTTTACGGCAAAAAATGCAAAAGCAGGATAATACAGAGATTTGACTCGTTTAACTGCAAAACCACAGATCTATTTCTCTGGTCTACACCAGACTCTTTTAAACAGATATATTGGTGTCTGACCAGTCAGGGAGACACTATTACAGTTTTTTTTATGGCAAAAAATGCCAAAAGCCGTATAATACAGAGATTTGACAAGTGGAACTACAAAACCACAGTTCTATTTCTCTGGCCTACAACAGACTCTTTTAAACAGATATATTGGTGTCTGACCAGTCAGGGAGATACTGTTACAATTTTTTTTTACGGTAAAAAATGCCAAAAGCAGGATAATACAGAGATTTGACACGTGGAACTGCAAAACCACAGTTCTATTTCTCTGGCCTACACCAGACTCTTTTAAACAGATATATTGGTGTCTGACCAGTCAAGGAGACACTATTACAGTTTTTTTTTATGGCAAAAAATGCCAAAAGCAGGATAATACAGAGATTTGACCCGTGGAACTGCAAAACCACAGATCTATTTCTCTGGCCTACAGCAGACTTTTTTAAACAGATATATTGGTGTCTGACCAGTCAGGGAGACACTATTACTGTTTTTTTTTGCGTTAAAAAATGCCAAAAGCAGGATAATACAGAGATTTGACCCGTGGAACTGCAAAACCACATTTATAGCTATGTGCCGCACTCCAGATATATTGGTGTCTGACCAGTCAGGGAGACACTATTACAGTTTTTTTTACGGCAAAAAATGCCAAAAGCCGTATAATACAGAGATTTGACAAGTGGAACTACAAAACCACAGTTCTATTTCTCTGGCCTACAACAGACTTTTTTAAACAGATATATTGGTGTCTGACCAGTCAGGGAGACACTATTACAGTTTTTTTTACCGCAAAAAAATGCAAAAAGCAGGATAATACAGAGATTTAACCCATGGAACTGCAAAACCACAGTTCTATTTCTCTGGCCTACACCAGAATCTTTTAAACAGATATATTGGTATCTGACCAGTCAGGGAGACACTATTACTGTTTTTTTACGGCAAAAAATGCCAAAAGCAGGGTAATACAGAGATTTGACCCATGGAACTGCAAAACCACAGTTATATTTATGTGGCGTACACAAGCATCTTTTAAACAGATATATTGTTGTCTGACCAGTCAGGCAGACACTATTACTGTTTTTTTACGGCAAAAAATGCCAAAAGCAGGATAATACAGAGATTTGACTCGTGGAACTGCAAAACCACACTTCTATTTCGCTGGCCTACACCAGACTCTTTTAAACAGATATATTGGTGTCTGACCTGTCAGGGAGACACTATTACAGTTTTTTTTACCGCAAAAAAATGCGAAAAGCAGGATAATACAGAGATTTAACCCATGGAACTGCAAAACCACAGTTCTATTTCTCTGGCCTACACCAGAATCTTTTAAACAGAAATATTGGTGTCTGACCAGTCAGGGAGACACTATTACTGTTTTTTTGACGGCAAAAAATGCCAAAAGCAGGATAATACAGAGATTTGACCCGTGGAACTGCAAAACCACAGTTATAGCTATGTGGCGTACACCACAATCTTTTAAACAGATATATTGTTGTCTGACCAGTCAGGGAGACACTATTACTGTTTTTTTTTATGGAAAAAATGCCAAAAGCAGGATAATACAGAGATTTGACCCGTGGAACTGCAAAACCACAGATCTATTTCTCTGGTCTTCAGCAGACTTTTTTAAACAGATATATTGGTGTCTGACCAGTCAGGGAGACACTATTACTGTTTTTTTTTGCGTTAAAAAATGCCAAAAGCAGGATAATACAGAGATTTGACCCGTGGAACTGCAAAACCACAGTTATAGCTATGTGCCGCACACCAGAATCTTTTAAACAGAAATATTGGTGTCTGACCAGTCAGGGAGACACTATTACAGTTTTTTTAACGGCAAAAAATGCGAAAAGCAGGATAATACAGAGATTTAACCCATGGAACTGCAAAACCACAGTTCTATTTCTCTGGCCTACACCAGACTCTTTTAAACAGATATATTGGTGTCTGACCAGTCAGGGAGACACTATTACTGTTTTTTTTACGGCAAAAAATGCCAAAAGCAGGATAATACAGAGATTTGACCCGTGGAACTGCAAAACCACAGTTATAGTTATGTGGCGTATACCACATTCTTTTAAACAGCTATATTGGTGTCTGACCAGTCAGGGAGACACTATTACTGTTTTTTTTTATGGCAAAAAATGCCAAAAGCAGGATAATACAGAGATTTGACCTGTGGAACTGCAAAACCAGAGTTATAGTTATGTGACCTACACCAGACTCTTTAAAACAGATATATTGGTGTCTGACCAGTCAGGGAGACACTATTACAGTCTTTTATAAGGCAAAAAATGCCAAAAGCAGGATAATACAGAGATTTGACCAGTGTAACTGCAAAACCACAGATCTATTTCTCCAGCCTACACCAGACTCTTTTAAACAGATATATTGGTGTCTGATCAGTCAGGGAAACACTATTACAGTTTTTTTGCCACAAAAAAAAGCCAAAAGCAGGATAATACAGAGATTTGACCCGTGGAACTGCAAAACCACAGTTCTATTTCTCTGGCCTACACCAGACTCTTTTAAACAGATATATTGGTGTGTGACCAGTCAGGGAGACACTATCACTGTTTTTTTTACGGCGAAAAATGCCAAAAGCAGGATAATACAGAGATTTGACCCGTGGAACTGCAAAACCACAGTTATAGTTATGTGGCGTACACCAGAATCTTTTAAACAGATATATTGGTGTCTGACCAGTCAGGGAGACACTATTACTGTTTTTTTTTTATGGCAAAAAATGCCAAAAGCAGGATAATACAGAGATTTGACCCGTGGAACTGCAAAACCAGAGTTATAGTTTTGTAACCTATACCAGACTCTTTTAATCAGATATATTGCTGTCTGACCAGTCAGGGAGACACTATTACAGTCTTTTATACGGCAAAAAATGACAAAAGCAGGATAATACAGAGATTTGACCCATGGAACTGCAAAACCACAGATCTATTTCTCCAGCCTACACCAGACTCTTTTAAACAGATATATTGGTGTCTGACCAGTCACGGAGACACTATTACAGTTTTTTTACCGCAAAAAAATGCCAAAAGCAGGATAATACAGAGATTTGACCTGTGGAACTGCAAAACCACAGTTCTATTTCTCTGGCCTACACCAGACTCTTTTAAACAGATATATTGGTGTCTGACCAGTCAGGGAAACACTATTACAGTTTTTTTTTATGGCAAAAAATGCCAAAAGCAGGATAATACAGAGAATTGACACGTGGAACTGCAAAACCACAGTTCTATTTCTCAGACCTACACCAGACTCCTTTAAACAGATATATTGGTGTCTGACCAGTCAGGGAGACACTATTACAGTTTTTTTACGGCAAAAAAATGCCAAAAGCAGGATAATACAGAGATTTGACCCGTGGAACTGCAAAACCACAGTTATAGTTATGTGACATACACCAGAATCTTTTAAACAGATATATTGGTGTCTGACCAGTCAGGGAGTCACTATTACAGTTTTTTTACGGTAAAAAATGGCAAAAGCAGGATAATACAGAGTTTTGACCCGTGAAACTGTAAAACCACAGTTATAGTTATGTGGCGTACACCAGAATCTTTTAAACAGATATACTGGTGTCTGACCAGTCAGGGAGATACTGTTACAGTTTTTTTTTTATGGTAAAAAATGCCAAAAGCAGGATAATACAGAGATTTGACCCGTGGAACTGCAAAACCACAGTGCTATTTCTCTAGCCTACACCAGACTCTTTTAAACAGATATATTGGTGTCTGACCAGTCAGGGAGACACTATGTCAGTATTTTTTACGGCAAAAAATGCCTAAAGCAGGATAATACAGAGATTTGACCCGTGGAACTGCAAAACCACAGTTATAGCTATGTGGCGTACACCAGAATCTTTTAAACAGATATATTGGTGTCTGACCAGTCAGGGAGATACTATAACAGTTTTTTTTTACGGCAAAAAAATGCCAAAAGCAGGATAATACCGAGATTTGACCCGTGGAACTTCAAAACCACAGTTATAGTTATGTTGCCTACACCAGACTCTTTTAAACAGATATATTGGTGTCTGAACAGTCAGGGAGACACCATTACTGTTTTTTTTTACGGCAAAAAATGCAAATGCAGGAAAATACAGAGATTTGACCCGTGGAACTGCAAAACCACAGATCTATTTCTCTGGCCTACACCAGACTTTTTTAAACAGATATATTGGTGTCTGACCAGTCAGGGACACACTATTACTGTTTTTTTTTGCGTTTAAAAATGGCAAAAGCAGGATAATACAGAGATTTCACCCGTGGAACTGCACAACCACAGTTGTAGGTATGTGCCGCACACCAGAATCTTTTAAACAGAAATATTGGTGTCTGACCAGTCAGGGAGACACTATTACAGTTTTTTTAATGGCAAAAAATGCCAAAAGCAGGATAATAAAGAGATTTGACCCGTGGAACTGCAAAACCACAGTTAGAGTTATGTGGCATACACCAGAATCTTTTAAACAGATATATTGGGGTCTGACCAGTCAGGGAGACACTATTACTGTTTTTTTTTACGGCAAAAAACGCAAAAAGTAGGAGAATACAGAGATTTGACCCGAGGAACTACAAAACCACAGTTATAGTTATGTGGCGTACACCAGGATCTTTTAAACAGATATATTGGTGTCTGACCAGTCAGGGAGACACTATTACTGGATTTTTTTACAGCAAAAAAAGCCAAAAGCGGGATAATACAGAGATTTGACCCGTGGAACTGCAAAACCACAGTTCTATTTCTCTGGCCTACACCAGACTCTTTTAAACAGATATATTGGTGTCTGACCAGTCAGGGAGACACTATTACAGTTTTTTTACCGCAAAAAAATGCCAAAAGGAGGATAATACAGAGATTTAACCCATGGAACTGCAAAACCACAGTTCTATTTCTCTGGCCTACACCAGAATCTTTTAAACAGATATATTGGTATCTGACCAGTCAGGGAGACACTATTACTGTTTTTTTTACGGCAAAAAATGCCAAAAGCAGGATAATACAGAGATTTGACCCGTGGAACTGCAAAACCACAGTTATAGTTATGTGGCGTACACCACAATCTTTTAAACAGATATATTGGTGTCTGACCAGTCAGGGAGACACTGTTACTTTTTTTTATGGCAAAAAATGCCAAAAGCAGGATAATACAGAGATTTGACCCGTGGAACTGCAAAATCAAAGTTATAGTTATGTGACCTACACCAGACTCTTTAAAACAGATATATTGGTGTCTGACCAGTCAGGGAGACACTATTACAGTCTTTTATACGGCAAAAAATGCCAAAAGCAGGATAATACAGAGATTTGACCAGTGGAACTGCAAAACCACAGATCTATTTCTCCAGCCTACACCGGACTCTTTTAAACAGATATATTGGTGTCTGACCAGTCATGGAGACACTATTACAGTTTTTTTGCCGCAAAAAAATGCCAAAAGCAGGATAATACAGAGATTTGACCCGTGGAACTGCAAAACCACAGTTCTATTTCTCTGTCCTACACCAGACTCTTTTAAACAGATATATTGGTGTCTGACCAGTCAGGGAGACACTATTACTGTTTTTTTACGGCAAAAAATGCCAAAAGCAGGATAATACAGAGATTTGACCCGTGGAACTGCAAAACCACAGTTATAGTTATGTGGCGTACACCAGAAACTTTTAAACAGATATATTGGAGTCTGACCAGTCAGGGAGACACTATTACTGTTTTTTTTTTATGTCAAAAAATGCCAAAAGCAGGATAATACAGAGATTTGACCAGTGGAACTGCAAAACCACAGTTCTATTTCTCTGGCCTACACCAGAATCTTTTAAACAGAAATATTGGTATCTGACCAGTCAGGGAGACACTATTACAGTTTTTTTTTACGGCAAAAAATGCAAAAGCAGGATAATACAGAGATTTGACTCGTTTAACTGCAAAACCACAGATCTATTTCTCTGGTCTACACCAGACTCTTTTAAACAGATATATTGGTGTCTGACCAGTCAGGGAGACACTATTACAGTTTTTTTTACGGCAAAAAATGCCAAAAGCCGTATAATACAGAGATTTGACAAGTGGAACTACAAAACCACAGTTCTATTTCTCTGGCCTACAACAGACTCTTTTAAACAGATATATTGGTGTCTGACCAGTCAGGGAGATACTGTTACAATTTTTTTTTATGGTAAAAAATGCCAAAAGCAGGATAATACAGAGATTTGACACGTGGAACTGCAAAACCACAGTTCTATTTCTCTGGCCTACACCAGACTCTTTTAAACAGATATATTGGTGTCTGACCAGTCAAGGAGACACTATTACAGTTTTTTTTTATGGCAAAAAATGCAAAAAGCAGGATAATACAGAGATTTGACCCGTGGAACTGCAAAACCACAGATCTATTTCTCTGGCCTACAGCAGACTTTTTTAAACAGATATATTGGTGTCTGACCAGTCAGGGAGACACTATTACTGTTTTTTTTTGCGTTAAAAAATGCCAAAAGCAGGATAATACAGAGATTTGACCCGTGGAACTGCAAAACCACATTTATAGCTATGTGCCGCACTCCAGATATATTGGTGTCTGACCAGTCAGGGAGACACTATTACAGTTTTTTTTACGGCAAAAAATGCCAAAAGCCGTATAATACAGAGATTTGACAAGTGGAACTACAAAACCACAGTTCTATTTCTCTGGCCTACAACAGACTTTTTTAAACAGATATTTTGGTGTCTGACCAGTCAGGGAGACACTATTACAGTTTTTTTTACCGCAAAAAAATGCAAAAAGCAGGATAATACAGAGATTTAACCCATGGAACTGCAAAACCACAGTTCTATTTCTCTGGCCTACACCAGAATCTTTTAAACAGATATATTGGTATCTGACCAGTCAGGGAGACACTATTACTGTTTTTTTACGGCAAAAAATGCCAAAAGCAGGGTAATACAGAGATTTGACCCATGGAACTGCAAAACCACAGTTATATTTATGTGGCGTACACAAGCATCTTTTAAACAGATATATTGTTGTCTGACCAGTCAGGCAGACACTATTACTGTTTTTTTTACGGCAAAAAATGCCAAAAGCAGGATAATACAGAGATTTGACTCGTGGAACTGCAAAACCACACTTCTATTTCGCTGGCCTACACCAGACTCTTTTAAACAGATATATTGGTGTCTGACCTGTCAGGGAGACACTATTACAGTTTTTTTTACCGCAAAAAAATGCGAAAAGCAGGATAATACAGAGATTTAACCCATGGAACTGCAAAACCACAGTTCTATTTCTCTGGCCTACACCAGAATCTTTTAAACAGAAATATTGGTGTCTGACCAGTCAGGGAGACACTATTACTGTTTTTTTTACGGCAAAAAATGCCAAAAGCAGGATAATACAGAGATTTGACCCGTGGAACTGCAAAACCACAGTTAGAGTTATGTGGCATACAACAGAATCTTTTAAACAGATATATTGGGGTCTGACCAGTCAGGGAGACACTATTACTGTTTTTTTTTACGGCAAAAAACGCAAAAAGTAGGAGAATACAGAGATTTGACCCGAGGAACTACAAAACCACAGTTATAGTTATGTGGCGTACACCAGGATCTTTTAAACAGATATATTGGTGTCTGACCAGTCAGGGAGACACTATTACTGGATTTTTTTACAGCAAAAAAAGCCAAAAGCGGGATAATACAGAGATTTGACCCGTGGAACTGCAAAACCACAGTTCTATTTCTCTGGCCTACACCAGACTCTTTTAAACAGATATATTGGTGTCTGACCAGTCAGGGAGACACTATTACAGTTTTTTTACCGCAAAAAAATGCCAAAAGGAGGATAATACAGAGATTTAACCCATGGAACTGCAAAACCACAGTTCTATTTCTCTGGCCTACACCAGAATCTTTTAAACAGATATATTGGTATCTGACCAGTCAGGGAGACACTATTACTGTTTTTTTTACGGCAAAAAATGCCAAAAGCAGGATAATACAGAGATTTGACCCGTGGAACTGCAAAACCACAGTTATAGTTATGTGGCGTACACCACAATCTTTTAAACAGATATATTGGTGTCTGACCAGTCAGGGAGACACTGTTACTTTTTTTTTATGGCAAAAAATGCCAAAAGCAGGATAATACAGAGATTTGACCCGTGGAACTGCAAAATCAGAGTTATAGTTATGTGACCTACACCAGACTCTTTAAAACAGATATATTGGTGTCTGACCAGTCAGGGAGACACTATTACAGTCTTTTATACGGCAAAAAATGCCAAAAGCAGGATAATACAGAGATTTGACCAGTGGAACTGCAAAACCACAGATCTATTTCTCCAGCCTACACCGGACTCTTTTAAACAGATATATTGGTGTCTGACCAGTCATGGAGACACTATTACAGTTTTTTTGCCGCAAAAAAATGCCAAAAGCAGGATAATACAGAGATTTGACCCGTGGAACTGCAAAACCACAGTTCTATTTCTCTGTCCTACACCAGACTCTTTTAAACAGATATATTGGTGTCTGACCAGTCAGGGAGACACTATTACTGTTTTTTTACGGCAAAAAATGCCAAAAGCAGGATAATACAGAGATTTGACCCGTGGAACTGCAAAACCACAGTTATAGTTATGTGGCGTACACCAGAAACTTTTAAACAGATATATTGGAGTCTGACCAGTCAGGGAGACACTATTACTGTTTTTTTTTTATGTCAAAAAATGCCAAAAGCAGGATAATACAGAGATTTGACCAGTGGAACTGCAAAACCACAGTTCTATTTCTCTGGCCTACACCAGAATCTTTTAAACAGAAATATTGGTATCTGACCAGTCAGGGAGACACTATTACTGTTTTTTTTATGGCAAAAAATGCCAAAAGCAGAATAATACAGAGATTTGACCCGCGGAACTGCAAAACCACAGTTATAGTTATGTGGCGTACACCACAATCTTTTAAACAGATATATTGGTGTCTGACCAGTCAGGGAGACACTATTACTGTTTTTTTTTATGGCAAAAAATGCCAAAAGCAGGATAATACAGAGATTGGACCCGTGGAACTGCAAAACCAGAGTTATAGTTATGTGACCTACACCAGACTCTTTAAAACAGATATATTGGTGTCTGACCAGTCAGGGAGACACTATTACAGTCTTTTATACGGCAAAAAATGCCAAAAGCAGGATAATACAGAGATTTGACCAGTGGAACTGCAAAACCACAGATCTATTTCTCCAGCCTACACCAGACTCTTTTAAACAGATATATTGGTGTCTGACCAGTCAGGGAGACACTATTACTGTTTTTTTTACGGCAAAAAATGCCAAAAGCAGGATAATACAGAGATTTGACCCGTGGAACTGCAAAACCACAGTTATAGTTATGTGGCGTACACCAGAATCTTTTATACAGATATATGGTTGTCTGACCAGTCAGGGAGACACTATTACTGTTTTTTTTTTTTATGGCAAAAAATGCCAAAAGCAGGATAATACAGAGATTTGACCCGTGGAACTGCAAAACCACAGTTATAGTTATGTGACCTACACCAGACTCTTTTAAACAGATATATTGCTGTCTGACCAGTCAGGGAGACACTATTACAGTCTTTTATACGGCAAAAAATGCCAAAAGCAGGATAATACAGAGATTTGAACCATGGAACTGCAAAACCACAGATCTATTTCTCGAGCCTAAACCAGAATCTTTTAAACAGATATATTGTTGTCTGACCAGTCAGGGAGACACTTTTACCGATTTTTTACGGCAAAAAAATGCCAAAAGCAGGATAATACAGAGATTTAACCCATGGAACTGCAAAATCACAGTTCTATTTTTCTGGCCTACACCAGAATCTTTTAAACAGAAATATTGGTGTCTGACCAGTCAGGGAGACACTATTACAGTTTTTTTTTACGGCAAAAAATGCCAAAAGCAAGATAATACAGAGATTTGACACATGGAACTGCAAAACTACAGTTCTATTTCTCAGGCCTACACCAGACTCTTTTAAACAGATATATTGGTGTCTGACCAGTCAGGGAGTCACTATTACAGTTTTTTTTTGCGGTAAAAAATGGCAAAAGCAGGATAATACAGAGATTTGACACGTGGAACTGCAAAACCATAGTTATAGTTATGTGGCGTACACCAGAATCTTTTAAACAGATATATTGATGTCTGACCAGTCAGGGAGACACTATTACAGTATTTTTTACGGCAAAAAATGCCAAAAGCAGGATAATACAGAGATTTGACCCGTGGAACTTCAAAACCACAGTTATAGTAATGTTGCCTACACCACACTCTTTTAAATAGATATATTGGTGTCTGACCAGTCAAGGAGACACTATTACAGTTTTTTTTACGGCAAAAAATGCCAAAAGCAGGATAATACAGAGATTTGACCCATGGAACTGCAAAACCACAGATCTATTTCTCTGGCCTACACCAGACTTTTTTAAACAGATATATTGGTGTCTGACCAGTCAGGGAGACACTATTACAGTTTTTTTAAAGGCAAAAAATGCCAAAAGCAGAATAATAAAGAGATTTGACCCGTGGAACTGCAAAACCACAGTTATAGTTATGTGGCGTACACCAGAATCTTTTAAACAGATATATTGGTGTCTGACCAGTCACGGAGACACTATTACTGTTTTTTTTTACGGCAAAAAATGCCAAAAGCAGGATAATACAGAGATTTGACCCGTGGAGCTGCAAAACCACAGTTACAGTTATGTGGCGTACACCAGCATCTTTTAAACATGTATATTGGTGTCTGATCTGTCAGGGAGAAGCTATTACTGGATTTTTTTACAGCAAAAAATGCCAAAAGCGGGATAACACAAAGATTTGACCCGTGGAACTGAAAAACCACAGATGTATTTCTCCAGCCTACACCAGACACTTTTAAACAGATATATTGCTGTCTGACCAGTCAGGGAGACACTATTACAGTTTTTTTTACGGCAAAAAATGCCAAAAGCAGGATAATACAGAGATTTGTCCAGTGGAACTGCAAAACCACAGTTATATTTATGTGGCATACACCAGCATCTTTTAAACAGATATATTGGTGTCTGACCAGTCAGGGAGACACTACTACTGGGTTTTTTACGGCAAAAAATGCCAAAAGCAGGATAATACAGAGATTTGACCCGTGGAACTGCAAAACCACAGTTCTATTTCTCTGGCCTACACCAGACCCTTTTAAACAGATATATTGGTGCCTGACCTGTCAGGGAGACACTATTACAGTTTTTTTACCGTAAAAAAATGCCAAAAGCAGGATAATACAGAGATTTAACCCATGGAACTGCAAAACCACAGTTCTATTTCTCTGGCCTACACCAGAATCTTTTAAACAGAAATATTGGTATCTGACCAGTCAGGTAGACACTATTACTGTTTTTTTTACTGCAAAAAATGCCAAAAGCAGGATAATACAGAGATTTGACCCATGGAACTGCAAAACCACAGTTATAGTTATGTGGCGTACACCACAATCTTTTAAACAGATATATTGGTGTCTGACCAGTCAGGGAGACACTATTACTGTTTTTTTTACGGCAAAAAATGCCAAAAGCAGGATAATACAGAGATTTGACCCGTGGAACTGCAAAACCAGAGTTATAGGTATGTGGCGTGCACCACAATCTTTTAAACAGATATATTGGTGTCTGACCAGTCAGGGAGACACTATTACTGTTTTTTTTACGGCAAAAAATGCCAAAAGCAGGATAATACAGAGATTGGACCCGTGGAACTGCAAAACCAGAGTTATAGTTATGTGGCCTACACCAGACTCTTTAAAACAGATATATTGGTGTCTGACCAGTCAGGGAGACACTATTACAGTCTTTTATACGGCAAAAAAATGCCAAAAGCAGGATAATACAGAGATTTGACTCGTGGAACTGCAAAACCACAGTTCTATTTCTCTGGCCTACACCAGACTCTTTTAAACAGATATATTGGTGTCTGACCAGTCAGGGAGATACTATTACAGTATTTTTTACGGCAAAAAATGCCAAAAGCAGGATAATACAGAGATTTGACCCGTGGAACTTCAAAACCACAGTTATAGTTATGTTGCCTACACCACACTCTTTTAAATAGATAAATTGGTGTCTGACCAGTCAAGGAGACACTATTACAGTTTTTTTTACGGCAAAAAATGCCAAAAGCAGGATAATACAGATATTTGACCCATGGAACTGCAAAACTACAGATCTATTTCTCTGGCCTACACCAGACTTTTTTAAACAGATATATTGGTGTCTGACCAGTCAGGGAAACACTATTACAGTTTTTTTAAAGGCAAAAAATGCCAAAAGCAGAATAATAAAGAGATTTGACCCGTGGAACTGCAAAACCACAGTTATAGTTATGTGGCGTACACCAGAATGTTTTAAACAGATATATTGGTGTCTGACCAGTCACGGAGACACTATTACTGTTTTTTTTTACGGCAAAAAATGCCAAAAGCAGGATAATACAGAGATTTGACAAGTGGAACTACAAAACCACAGTTCTATTTCTCTGGCCTACAACAGACTCTTTTAAACAGATATATTGGTGTCTGACCAGTCAGGGAGATACTGTTACAATTTTTTTTTACGGTAAAAAATGCCAAAAGCAGGATAATACAGAGATTTGACCCGTGGAACTGCAAAACCACAGTTATAGTTATGTGGCGTACACCAGAATCTTTTAAACAGATATGTTGGTGTCTGACCAGTCAGGGAGACACTATGTCAGTATTTTTTACGGCAAAAAATGCCTAAAGCAGGATAATACAGAGATTTGACCCGTGGAACTGCAAAACCACAGTTATAGCTATGTGGCGTACACCAGAATCTTTTAAACAGATATATTGATGTCTGACCAGTCAGGGATATACTATAACAGTTTTTTTTTACAGCAAAAAATGCCAAAAGCAGGATAATACCGAGATTTGACCCGTGGAACTTCAAAACCACAGTTATAGTTATGTTGCCTACACCAGACTCTTTTAAACAGATATATTGGTGTCTGACCAGTCAGGGAGACACTATTACAGTTTTTTTTTACGGCAAAAAATGCAAAAGCAGGATAATACAGAGATTTGACTCGTTTAACTGCAAAACCACAGATCTATTTCTCTGGTCTACACCAGACTCTTTTAAACAGATATATTGGTGTCTGACCAGTCAGGGAGACACTATTACAGTTTTTTTTACGGCAAAAAATGCCAAAAGCCGTATAATACAGAGATTTGACAAGTGGAACTACAAAACCACAGTTCTATTTCTCTGGCCTACAACAGACTCTTTTAAACAGATATATTGGTGTCTGACCAGTCAGGGAGATACTGTTACAATTTTTTTTTACGGTAAAAAATGCCAAAAGCAGGATAATACAGAGATTTGACACGTGGAACTGCAAAACCACAGTTCTATTTCTCTGGCCTACACCAGACTCTTTTAAACAGATATATTGGTGTCTGACCAGTCAAGGAGACACTATTACAGTTTTTTTTTATGGCAAAAAATGCCAAAAGCAGGATAATACAGAGATTTGACCCGTGGAACTGCAAAACCACAGATCTATTTCTCTGGCCTACAGCAGACTTTTTTAAACAGATATATTGGTGTCTGACCAGTCAGGGAGACACTATTACTGTTTTTTTTTGCGTTAAAAAATGCCAAAAGCAGGATAATACAGAGATTTGACCCGTGGAACTGCAAAACCACATTTATAGCTATGTGCCGCACTCCAGATATATTGGTGTCTGACCAGTCAGGGAGACACTATTACAGTTTTTTTTACGGCAAAAAATGCCAAAAGCCGTATAATACAGAGATTTGACAAGTGGAACTACAAAACCACAGTTCTATTTCTCTGGCCTACAACAGACTTTTTTAAACAGATATATTGGTGTCTGACCAGTCAGGGAGACACTATTACAGTTTTTTTTACCGCAAAAAAATGCAAAAAGCAGGATAATACAGAGATTTAACCCATGGAACTGCAAAACCACAGTTCTATTTCTCTGGCCTACACCAGAATCTTTTAAACAGATATATTGGTATCTGACCAGTCAGGGAGACACTATTACTGTTTTTTTACGGCAAAAAATGCCAAAAGCAGGGTAATACAGAGATTTGACCCATGGAACTGCAAAACCACAGTTATATTTATGTGGCGTACACAAGCATCTTTTAAACAGATATATTGTTGTCTGACCAGTCAGGCAGACACTGTTACTGTTTTTTTTACGGAAAAAAATGCCAAAAGCAGGATAATACAGAGATTTGACTCGTGGAACTGCAAAACCACACTTCTATTTCGCTGGCCTACACCAGACTTTTTTAAACAGATATATTGGTGTCTGACCTGTCAGGGAGACACTATTACAGTTTTTTTTACCGCAAAAAAATGCGAAAAGCAGGATAATACAGAGATTTAACCCATGGAACTGCAAAACCACAGTTCTATTTCTCTGGCCTACACCAGAACCTTTTAAACAGAAATATTGGTGTCTGACCAGTCAGGGAGACACTATTACTGTTTTTTTTACGGCAAAAAATGCCAAAAGCAGGATAATACAGAGATTTGAGCCGTGGAACTGCAAAACCACAGTTATAGCTATGTGGCGTACACCACAATCTTTTAAACAGATATATTGTTGTCTGACCAGTCAGGGAGACACTATTACTGTTTTTTTTTAATGGAAAAAATGCCAAAAGCAGGATAATACAGAGATTTGACCCGTGGAACTGCAAAACCACAGATCTATTTCTCTGGTCTTCAGCAGACTTTTTTAAACAGATATATTGGTGTCTGACCAGTCAGGGAGACACTATTACTGTTTTTTTTTGCGTTAAAAAATGCCAAAAGCAGGATAATACAGAGATTTGACCCGTGGAACTGCAAAACCACAGTTATAGCTATGTGCCGCACACCAGAATCTTTTAAACAGAAATATTGGTGTCTGACCAGTCAGGGAGACACTATTACAGTTTTTTTAACGGCAAAAAATGCGAAAAGCAGGATAATACAGAGATTTAACCCATGGAACTGCAAAACCACAGTTCTATTTCTCTGGCCTACACCAGACTCTTTTAAACAGATATATTGGTGTCTGACCAGTCAGGGAGACACTATTACAGTTTTTTTTACCGCAAAAAAATGCCAAAAGCAGGATAATACAGAGATTTAACCCATGGAACTGCAAAACCACAGTTCTATTTCTCTGGCCTACACCAGAATCTTTTAAACAGATATATTGGTATCTGACCAGTCAGGGAGACACTATTACTGTTTTTTTTAACGGCAAAAAATGCCAAAAGCAGGATAATACAGAGATTTGACCCGTGGAACTGCAAAACCACAGTTATATTTATGTGGCGTACACAAGCATCTTTTAAACAGATATATTGGTGTCTGACCAGTCAGGGAGACACTATTACTGTTTTTTTTACGGCAAAAAATGCCAAAAGCAGGATAATACAGAGATTTGACTCGTGGAACTGCAAAACCACACTTCTATTTCGCTGGCCTACACCAGACTCTTTTAAACAGATATATTGGTGTCTGACCAGTCAGGGAGACACTATTACAGTTTTTTTTACCGCAAAAAAATGCGAAAAGCAGGATAATACAGAGATTTAACCCATGGAACTGCAAAACCAGAGTTCTATTTCTCTGGCCTACACCAGAATCTTTTAAACAGAAATATTGGTGTCTGACCAGTCAGGGAGACACTATTACTGTTTTTTTTACGGCAAAAAATGCCAAAAGCAGGATAATACAGAGATTTGACCCGTGGAACTGCAAAACCACAGTTATAGTTATGTGGCGTATACCACATTCTTTTAAACAGCTATATTGGTGTCTGACCAGTCAGGGAGACACTATTACTGTTTTTTTTTATGGCAAAAAATGCCAAAAGCAGGATAATACAGAGATTTGACCTGTGGAACTGCAAAACCAGAGTTATAGTTATGTGACCTACACCAGACTCTTTAAAACAGATATATTGGTGTCTGACCAGTCAGGGAGACACTATTACAGTCTTTTATAAGGCAAAAAATGCCAAAAGCAGGATAATACAGAGATTTGACCAGTGGAACTGCAAAACCACAGATCTATTTCTCCAGCCTACACCAGACTCTTTTAAACAGATATATTGGTGTCTGATCAGTCAGGGAAACACTATTACAGTTTTTTTGCCGCAAAAAAAAGCCAAAAGCAGGATAATACAGAGATTTGACCCGTGTAACTGCAAAACCACAGTTCTATTTCTCTGGCCTACACCAGACTCTTTTAAACAGATATATTGGTGTGTGACCAGTCAGGGAGACACTATCACTGTTTTTTTTACGGCGAAAAATGCCAAAAGCAGGATAATACAGAGATTTGACCCGTGGAACTGCAAAACCACAGTTATAGTTATGTGGCGTACACCAGAATCTTTTAAACAGATATATTGGTGTCTGACCAGTCAGGGAGACACTATTACTGTTTTTTTTTTATGGCAAAAAATGCCAAAAGCAGGATAATACAGAGATTTGACCCGTGGAACTGCAAAACCAGAGTTATAGTTTTGTAACCTATACCAGACTCTTTTAATCAGATATATTGCTGTCTGACCAGTCAGGGAGACACTATTACAGTCTTTTATATGGCAAAAAATGACAAAAGCAGGATAATACAGAGATTTGACCCATGGAACTGCAAAACCACAGATCTATTTCTCCAGCCTACACCAGACTCTTTTAAACAGATATATTGGTGTCTGACCAGTCACGGAGACACTATTACAGTTTTTTTACCGCAAAAAAATGCCAAAAGCAGGATAATACAGAGATTTGACCTGTGGAACTGCAAAACCACAGTTCTATTTCTCTGGCCTACACCAGACTCTTTTAAACAGATATATTGGTGTCTGACCAGTCAGGGAAACACTATTACAGTTTTTTTTTACGGCAAAAAATGCCAAAAGCAGGATAATACAGAGAATTGACACGTGGAACTGCAAAACCACAGTTCTATTTCTCAGACCTACACCAGACTCCTTTAAACAGATATATTGGTGTCTGACCAGTCAGGGAGACACTATTACAGTTTTTTTACGGCAAAAAAATGCCAAAAGCAGGATAATACAGAGATTTGACCCGTGGAACTGCAAAACCACAGTTATAGTTATGTGACATACACCAGAATCTTTTAAACAGATATATTGGTGTCTGACCAGTCAGGGAGTCACTATTACAGTTTTTTTACGGTAAAAAATGGCAAAAGCAGGATAATACAGAGTTTTGACCCGTGGAACTGTAAAACCACAGTTATAGTTATGTGGCGTACACCAGAATCTTTTAAACAGATATACTGGTGTCTGACCAGTCAGGGAGATACTGTTACAGTTTTTTTTTTATGGTAAAAAATGCCAAAAGCAGGATAATACAGAGATTTGACCCGTGGAACTGCAAAACCACAGTGCTATTTCTCTAGCCTACACCAGACTCTTTTAAACAGATATATTGGTGTCTGACCAGTCAGGGAGACACTATGTCAGTATTTTTTACGGCAAAAAATGCCTAAAGCAGGATAATACAGAGATTTGACCCGTGGAACTGCAAAACCACAGTTATAGCTATGTGGCGTACACCAGAATCTTTTAAACAGATATATTGGTGTCTGACCAGTCAGGGAGATACTATAACAGTTTTTTTTTACGGCAAAAAAATGCCAAAAGCAGGATAATACCGAGATTTGACCCGTGGAACTTCAAAACCACAGTTATAGTTATGTTGCCTACACCAGACTCTTTTAAACAGATATATTGGTGTCTGAACAGTCAGGGAGACACCATTACTGTTTTTTTTTACGGCAAAAAATGCAAATGCAGGAAAATACAGAGATTTGACCCGTGGAACTGCAAAACCACAGATCTATTTCTCTGGCCTACACCAGACTTTTTTAAACAGATATATTGGTGTCTGACCAGTCAGGGACACACTATTACTGTTTTTTTTTGCGTTTAAAAATGGCAAAAGCAGGATAATACAGAGATTTGACCCGTGGAACTGCACAACCACAGTTGTAGGTATGTGCCGCACACCAGAATCTTTTAAACAGAAATATTGGTGTCTGACCAGTCAAGGAGACACTATTACAGTTTTTTTAATGGCAAAAAATGCCAAAAGCAGGATAATAAAGAGATTTGACCCGTGGAACTGCAAAACCACAGTTAGAGTTATGTGGCATACACCAGAATCTTTTAAACAGATATATTGGGGTCTGACCAGTCAGGGAGACACTATTACTGTTTTTTTTTACGGCAAAAAACGCAAAAAGTAGGAGAATACAGAGATTTGACCCGAGGAACTACAAAACCACAGTTATAGTTATGTGGCGTACACCAGGATCTTTTAAACAGATATATTGGTGTCTGACCAGTCAGGGAGACACTATTACTGGATTTTTTTACAGCAAAAAAAGCCAAAAGCGGGATAATACAGAGATTTGACCCGTGGAACTGCAAAACCACAGTTCTATTTCTCTGGCCTACACCAGACTCTTTTAAACAGATATATTGGTGTCTGACCAGTCAGGGAGACACTATTACAGTTTTTTTACCGCAAAAAAATGCCAAAAGGAGGATAATACAGAGATTTAACCCATGGAACTGCAAAACCACAGTTCTATTTCTCTGGCCTACACCAGAATCTTTTAAACAGATATATTGGTATCTGACCAGTCAGGGAGACACTATTACTGTTTTTTTTACGGCAAAAAATGCCAAAAGCAGGATAATACAGAGATTTGACTCGTGGAACTGCAAAACCACAGCTATAGTTATGTGGCGTACACCACAATCTTTTAAACAGATATATTGGTGTCTGACCAGTCAGGGAGACACTATTACTTTTTTTTTATGGCAAAAAATGCCAAAAGCAGGATAATACAGAGATTTGACCCGTGGAACTGCAAAATCAGAGTTATAGTTATGTGACCTACACCAGACTCTTTAAAACAGATATATTGGTGTCTGACCAGTCAGGGAGACACTATTACAGTCTTTTATACGGCAAAAAATGCCAAAAGCAGGATAATACAGAGATTTGACCAGTGGAACTGCAAAACCACAGATCTATTTCTCCAGCCTACACCGGACTCTTTTAAACAGATATATTGGTGTCTGACCAGTCATGGAGACACTATTACAGTTTTTTTGCCGCAAAAAAATGCCAAAAGCAGGATAATACAGAGATTTGACCCGTGGAACTGCAAAACCACAGTTCTATCTCTCTGTCCTACACCAGACTCTTTTAAACAGATATATTGGTGTCTGACCAGTCAGGGAGACACTATTACTGTTTTTTTACGGCAAAAAATGCCAAAAGCAGGATAATACAGAGATTTGACCCGTGGAACTGCAAAACCACAGTTATAGTTATGTGGCGTACACCAGAAACTTTTAAACAGATATATTGGAGTCTGACCAGTCAGGGAGACACTATTACTGTTTTTTTTTATGTCAAAAAATGCCAAAAGCAGGATAATACAGAGATTTGACCAGTGGAACTGCAAAACCACAGTTCTATTTCTCTGGCCTACACCAGAATCTTTTAAACAGAAATATTGGTATCTGACCAGTCAGGGAGACACTATTACTGTTTTTTTTATGGCAAAAAATGCCAAAAGCAGAATAATACAGAGATTTGACCCACGGAACTGCAAAACCACAGTTATAGTTATGTGGCGTACACCACAATCTTTTAAACAGATATATTGGTGTCTGACCAGTCAGGGAGACACTATTACTGTTTTTTTTTATGGCAAAAAAATGCCAAAAGCAGGATAATACAGAGATTGGACCCGTGGAACTGCAAAACCAGAGTTATAGTTATGTGACCTACACCAGACTCTTTAAAACAGATATATTGGTGTCTGACCAGTCAGGGAGACACTATTACAGTCTTTTATACGGCAAAAAATGCCAAAAGCAGGATAATACAGAGATTTGACCAGTGGAACTGCAAAACCACAGATCTATTTCTCCAGCCTACACCAGACTCTTTTAAACAGATATATTGGTGTCTGACCAGTCAGGGAGACACTATTACTGTTTTTTTTACGGCAAAAAATGCCAAAAGCAGGATAATACAGAGATTTGACCCGTGGAACTGCAAAACCACAGTTATAGTTATGTGGCGTACACCAGAATCTTTTATACAGATATATTGGTGTCTGACCAGTCAGGGAGACACAATTACTGTTTTTTTTTTTTATGGCAAAAAATGCCAAAAGCAGGATAATACAGAGATTTGACCCGTGGAACTGCAAAACCAGAGTTATAGTTTTGTAACCTATACCAGACTCTTTTAATCAGATATATTGCTGTCTGACCAGTCAGGGAGACACTATTACAGTCTTTTATATGGCAAAAAATGACAAAAGCAGGATAATACAGAGATTTGACCCATGGAACTGCAAAACCACAGATCTATTTCTCCAGCCTACACCAGACTCTTTTAAACAGATATATTGGTGTCTGACCAGTCACGGAGACACTATTACAGTTTTTTTACCGCAAAAAAATGCCAAAAGCAGGATAATACAGAGATTTGACCTGTGGAACTGCAAAACCACAGTTCTATTTCTCTGGCCTACACCAGACTCTTTTAAACAGATATATTGGTGTCTGACCAGTCAGGGAAACACTATTACAGTTTTTTTTTACGGCAAAAAATGCCAAAAGCAGGATAATACAGAGAATTGACACGTGGAACTGCAAAACCACAGTTCTATTTCTCAGACCTACACCAGACTCCTTTAAACAGATATATTGGTGTCTGACCAGTCAGGGAGACACTATTACAGTTTTTTTACGGCAAAAAAATGCCAAAAGCAGGATAATACAGAGATTTGACCCGTGGAACTGCAAAACCACAGTTATAGTTATGTGACATACACCAGAATCTTTTAAACAGATATATTGGTGTCTGACCAGTCAGGGAGTCACTATTACAGTTTTTTTACGGTAAAAAATGGCAAAAGCAGGATAATACAGAGTTTTGACCCGTGGAACTGTAAAACCACAGTTATAGTTATGTGGCGTACACCAGAATCTTTTAAACAGATATACTGGTGTCTGACCAGTCAGGGAGATACTGTTACAGTTTTTTTTTTATGGTAAAAAATGCCAAAAGCAGGATAATACAGAGATTTGACCCGTGGAACTGCAAAACCACAGTGCTATTTCTCTAGCCTACACCAGACTCTTTTAAACAGATATATTGGTGTCTGACCAGTCAGGGAGACACTATGTCAGTATTTTTTACGGCAAAAAATGCCTAAAGCAGGATAATACAGAGATTTGACCCGTGGAACTGCAAAACCACAGTTATAGCTATGTGGCGTACACCAGAATCTTTTAAACAGATATATTGGTGTCTGACCAGTCAGGGAGATACTATAACAGTTTTTTTTTACGGCAAAAAAATGCCAAAAGCAGGATAATACCGAGATTTGACCCGTGGAACTTCAAAACCACAGTTATAGTTATGTTGCCTACACCAGACTCTTTTAAACAGATATATTGGTGTCTGAACAGTCAGGGAGACACCATTACTGTTTTTTTTTACGGCAAAAAATGCAAATGCAGGAAAATACAGAGATTTGACCCGTGGAACTGCAAAACCACAGATCTATTTCTCTGGCCTACACCAGACTTTTTTAAACAGATATATTGGTGTCTGACCAGTCAGGGACACACTATTACTGTTTTTTTTTGCGTTTAAAAATGGCAAAAGCAGGATAATACAGAGATTTGACCCGTGGAACTGCACAACCACAGTTGTAGGTATGTGCCGCACACCAGAATCTTTTAAACAGAAATATTGGTGTCTGACCAGTCAAGGAGACACTATTACAGTTTTTTTAATGGCAAAAAATGCCAAAAGCAGGATAATAAAGAGATTTGACCCGTGGAACTGCAAAACCACAGTTAGAGTTATGTGGCATACACCAGAATCTTTTAAACAGATATATTGGGGTCTGACCAGTCAGGGAGACACTATTACTGTTTTTTTTTACGGCAAAAAACGCAAAAAGTAGGAGAATACAGAGATTTGACCCGAGGAACTACAAAACCACAGTTATAGTTATGTGGCGTACACCAGGATCTTTTAAACAGATATATTGGTGTCTGACCAGTCAGGGAGACACTATTACTGGATTTTTTTACAGCAAAAAAAGCCAAAAGCGGGATAATACAGAGATTTGACCCGTGGAACTGCAAAACCACAGTTCTATTTCTCTGGCCTACACCAGACTCTTTTAAACAGATATATTGGTGTCTGACCAGTCAGGGAGACACTATTACAGTTTTTTTACCGCAAAAAAATGCCAAAAGGAGGATAATACAGAGATTTAACCCATGGAACTGCAAAACCACAGTTCTATTTCTCTGGCCTACACCAGAATCTTTTAAACAGATATATTGGTATCTGACCAGTCAGGGAGACACTATTACTGTTTTTTTTACGGCAAAAAATGCCAAAAGCAGGATAATACAGAGATTTGACTCGTGGAACTGCAAAACCACAGCTATAGTTATGTGGCGTACACCACAATCTTTTAAACAGATATATTGGTGTCTGACCAGTCAGGGAGACACTATTACTTTTTTTTTATGGCAAAAAATGCCAAAAGCAGGATAATACAGAGATTTGACCCGTGGAACTGCAAAATCAGAGTTATAGTTATGTGACCTACACCAGACTCTTTAAAACAGATATATTGGTGTCTGACCAGTCAGGGAGACACTATTACAGTCTTTTATACGGCAAAAAATGCCAAAAGCAGGATAATACAGAGATTTGACCAGTGGAACTGCAAAACCACAGATCTATTTCTCCAGCCTACACCGGACTCTTTTAAACAGATATATTGGTGTCTGACCAGTCATGGAGACACTATTACAGTTTTTTTGCCGCAAAAAAATGCCAAAAGCAGGATAATACAGAGATTTGACCCGTGGAACTGCAAAACCACAGTTCTATCTCTCTGTCCTACACCAGACTCTTTTAAACAGATATATTGGTGTCTGACCAGTCAGGGAGACACTATTACTGTTTTTTTACGGCAAAAAATGCCAAAAGCAGGATAATACAGAGATTTGACCCGTGGAACTGCAAAACCACAGTTATAGTTATGTGGCGTACACCAGAAACTTTTAAACAGATATATTGGAGTCTGACCAGTCAGGGAGACACTATTACTGTTTTTTTTTATGTCAAAAAATGCCAAAAGCAGGATAATACAGAGATTTGACCAGTGGAACTGCAAAACCACAGTTCTATTTCTCTGGCCTACACCAGAATCTTTTAAACAGAAATATTGGTATCTGACCAGTCAGGGAGACACTATTACTGTTTTTTTTATGGCAAAAAATGCCAAAAGCAGAATAATACAGAGATTTGACCCACGGAACTGCAAAACCACAGTTATAGTTATGTGGCGTACACCACAATCTTTTAAACAGATATATTGGTGTCTGACCAGTCAGGGAGACACTATTACTGTTTTTTTTTATGGCAAAAAAATGCCAAAAGCAGGATAATACAGAGATTGGACCCGTGGAACTGCAAAACCAGAGTTATAGTTATGTGACCTACACCAGACTCTTTAAAACAGATATATTGGTGTCTGACCAGTCAGGGAGACACTATTACAGTCTTTTATACGGCAAAAAATGCCAAAAGCAGGATAATACAGAGATTTGACCAGTGGAACTGCAAAACCACAGATCTATTTCTCCAGCCTACACCAGACTCTTTTAAACAGATATATTGGTGTCTGACCAGTCAGGGAGACACTATTACTGTTTTTTTTACGGCAAAAAATGCCAAAAGCAGGATAATACAGAGATTTGACCCGTGGAACTGCAAAACCACAGTTATAGTTATGTGGCGTACACCAGAATCTTTTATACAGATATATTGGTGTCTGACCAGTCAGGGAGACACAATTACTGTTTTTTTTTTTTATGGCAAAAAATGCCAAAAGCAGGATAATACAGAGATTTGACCCGTGGAACTGCAAAACCACAGTTATAGTTATGTGACCTACACCAGACTCTTTTAAACAGATATATTGCTGTCTGACCAGTCAGGGAGACACTATTACAGTCTTTTATACGGCAAAAAATGCCAAAAGCAGGATAATACAGAGATTTGAACCATGGAACTGCAAAACCACAGATCTATTTCTCGAGCCTACACCAGAATCTTTTAAACAGATATATTGTTGTCTGACCAGTCAGGGAGACACTTTTACCGATTTTTTACGGCAAAAAAATGCCAAAAGCAGGATAATACAGAGATTTGACCCATGGAACTGCAAAACCACAGTTCTATTTCTCTGGCATACACCAGACTCTTTTAAACAGATATATTGGTGTCTGACCAGTCAGGGAGACACTATTACAGTTTGTTTTACCAAAAAAATTGCCAAAAGCAGGATAATGCAGAGATTTGACCCATGGAACTGCAAAACCACAGTTCTATTTCTCTGGCCTACACCCGAATCTTTTAAACAGATATATTGGTATCTGAAAAGTCAGGGAGACACTATTACTGTTTTTTTTATGGCAAAAAATGCCAAAAGCAGGATAATACAGAGATTTGACCCGTGGAACTGCAAAACCACAGTTATATTTATGTGGCGTACACCAGCATCTTTTAAACAGATATATTGGTGTCTGACCAGTCAGGGATACACTATTACTGGGGTTTTTACGGCAAAAAATGCCAAAAGCAGGATAATACAGAGATTTGACCCGTGGAACTGCAAAACCACAGTTCTATTTCTCTGGCCTACCCCAGAATCTTTTAAACAGAAATATTGGTATCTGACCAGTCAGGGAGACACTAATACTGTTTTTTTTACAGCAAAAAATGCCAAAAGCAGGATAATACAGAGATTTGACCCGTGGAACTGCAAAACCACAGTTATAGTTATGTGGCGTACACCACAATCTTTTAAACAGATATATTGGTGTCTGACCAGTCAGGGAGACACTATTACTGTTTTTTTTATGGCAAAAAATGCCAAAGGCAGTATAATACAGAGATTTGACCCATGGAATTGCCAAACCAGAGTTATAGTTATGTGACCTACACCAGACTCTTTAAAACAGATATATTGGTGTCTGACCAGTCAGGGAGACACTATTACAGTCTTTTATATGGCAAAGAATGCCAAAAGCAGGATAATACAGAGATTTGACCTGTGGAACTGCAAAACCACAGATCTATTTCTCCAGCCTACACCAGACTCTTTTAAACAGATATATTGGTGGCTGACCAGTCAGGGAGACACTATTACAGTTTTTTTACGGCAAAAAAATGCCAAAAGCAGGATAATACCGAGATTTGACCCGTGGAACTGCAAAACCACAGTTATAGTTATGTGGCATACACCAGAATCTTTTAAACAGATATATTGGTGTCTGACCAGTCAGGGAGTCACTATTACAGTTTTTTTACGGTAAAAAATGGCAAAAGCAGGATAATACAGAGATTTGACCCGGGGAACTGCAAAACCACAGTTCTATTTCTCTGGCCTACACCAGACTCTTTTAAACAGATATATTGGTGTCTGACCAGTCAGGGAGATACTGTTACAGTTTTTTTTTATGGTAAAAAATGCCAAAAGCAGGATAATACAGAGATTTGACCCGTGGAACTGCAAAACCACAGTTCTATTTCTCTAGCCTACACCAGACTCTTTTAAACAGATATATTGGTGTCTGACCAGTCAGGGAGACACTATGTCAGTATTTTTTACGGCAAAAAATGCCTAAAGCAGGATAATACAGAGATTTGACCCGTGGAACTGCAAAACCACAGTTATAGCCATGTGGCGTACACCAGAATCTTTTAAACAGATATATTGGTGTCTGACCAGTCAGGGAGATACTATAACAGGTTTTTTTTACGGCAAAAAATGCCAAAAGCAGGATAATACCGAGATTTGACCCGTGGAACTTCAAAACCACAGTTATAGTTATGTTGCCTACACCAGAGTCTTTTAAACAGATATATTGGTGTCTGACCAGTCAGGGAGACACCATTACAGTTTTTTTTTACGGCAAAAAATGCAAAAGCAGGATAATACAGAGATGTGACCCGTGGAACTGCAAAACCACAGTTCTATTTCTCTGTCCTTCACCAGACTCTTTTAAACAGATATATTGGTGTCTGACCAGTCAGGGAGACACTATTACTGTTTTTTACGGCAAAAAATGCCAAAAGCAGGATAATACAGAGATTTGACCCGTGGAACTGCAAAACCACAGTTATAGTTATGTGGCGTACACCAGAAAGTTTTAAACAGATATATTGGAGTCTGACCAGTCAGGGAGACACTATTACTGTTTTTTTTTTATGTCAAAAAATGCCAAAAGCAGGATAATACAGAGATTTGACCAGTGGAACTGCAAAACCACAGTTCTATTTCTCTGGCCTACACCAGAATCTTTTAAACAGAAATATTGGTATCTGACCAGTCAGGGAGACACTATTACTGTTTTTTTTATGGCAAAAAATGCCAAAAGCAGAATAATACAGAGATTTGACCCGCGGAACTGCAAAACCACAGTTATAGTTATGTGGCGTACACCACAATCTTTTAAACAGATATATTGGTGTCTGACCAGTCAGGGAGACACTATTACTGTTTTTTTTACGGCAAAAAATGCCAAAAGCAGGATAATACAGAGATTTGACCCGTGGAACTGCAAAACCACAGTTATAGTTATGTGACCTACACCAGACTCTTTTAAACAGATATATTGCTGTCTGACCAGTCAGGGAGACACTATTACAGTCTTTTATACGGCAAAAAATGCCAAAAGCAGGATAATACAGAGATTTGAACCATGGAACTGCAAAACCACAGATCTATTTCTCGAGCCTACACCAGAATCTTTTAAACAGATATATTGTTGTCTGACCAGTCAGGGAGACACTTTTACCGATTTTTTACGGCAAAAAAATGCCAAAAGCAGGATAATACAGAGATTTGACCCATGGAACTGCAAAACCACAGTTCTATTTGTCTGGCATACACCAGACTCTTTTAAACAGATATATTGGTGTCTGACCAGTCAGGGAGACACTATTACAGTTTGTTTTACCAAAAAAATTGCCAAAAGCAGGATAATGCAGAGATTTGACCCATGGAACTGCAAAACCACAGTTCTATTTCTCTGGCCTACACCCGAATCTTTTAAACAGATATATTGGTATCTGAAAAGTCAGGGAGACACTATTACTGTTTTTTTTATGGCAAAAAATGCCAAAAGCAGGATAATACAGAGATTTGACCCGTGGAACTGCAAAACCACAGTTATATTTATGTGGCGTACACCAGCATCTTTTAAACAGATATATTGGTGTCTGACCAGTCAGGGATACACTATTACTGGGGTTTTTACGGCAAAAAATGCCAAAAGCAGGATAATACAGAGATTTGACCCGTGGAACTGCAAAACCACAGTTCTATTTCTCTGGCCTACCCCATAATCTTTTAAACAGAAATATTGGTATCTGACCAGTCAGGGAGACACTAATACTGTTTTTTTTACAGCAAAAAATGCCAAAATCAGGATAATACAGAGATTTGACCTGTGGAACTGCAAAACCACAGTTATAGTTATGTGGCGTACACCACAATCTTTTAAACAGATATATTGGTGTCTGACCAGTCAGGGAGACACTATTACTGTTTTTTTTATGGCAAAAAATGCCAAAGGCAGTATAATACAGAGATTTGACCCATGGAATTGCCAAACCAGAGTTATAGTTATGTGACCTACACCAGACTCTTTAAAACAGATATATTGGTGTCTGACCAGTCAGGGAGACACTATTACAGTCTTTTATATGGCAAAACATGCCAAAAGCAGGATAATACAGAGATTTGACCTGTGGAACTGCAAAACCACAGATCTATTTCTCCAGCCTACACCAGACTCTTTTAAACAGATATATTGGTGGCTGACCAGTCAGGGAGACACTATTACAGTTTTTTTACGGCAAAAAAATGCCAAAAGCAGGATAATACCGAGATTTGACCCGTGGAACTGCAAAACCACAGTTATAGTTATGTGGCATACACCAGAATCTTTTAAACAGATATATTGGTGTCTGACCAGTCAGGGAGTCACTATTACAGTTTTTTTACGGTAAAAAATGGCAAAAGCAGGATAATACAGAGATTTGACCCGTGGAACTGCAAAACCACAGTTCTATTTCTCTGGCCTACACCAGACTCTTTTAAACAGATATATTGGTGTCTGACCAGTCAGGGAGATACTGTTACAGTTTTTTTTTATGGTAAAAAATGCCAAAAGCAGGATAATACAGAGATTTGACCCGTGGAACTGCAAAACCACAGTTCTATTTCTCTAGCCTACACCAGACTCTTTTAAACAGATATATTGGTGTCTGACCAGTCAGGGAGACACTATGTCAGTATTTTTTACGGCAAAAAATGCCTAAAGCAGGATAATACAGAGATTTGACCCGTGGAACTGCAAAACCACAGTTATAGCCATGTGGCGTACACCAGAATCTTTTAAACAGATATATTGGTGTCTGACCAGTCAGGGAGATACTATAACAGGTTTTTTTTACGGCAAAAAATGCCAAAAGCAGGATAATACCGAGATTTGACCCGTGGAACTTCAAAACCACAGTTATAGTTATGTTGCCTACACCAGAGTCTTTTAAACAGATATATTGGTGTCTGACCAGTCAGGGAGACACCATTACAGTTTTTTTTTACGGCAAAAAATGCAAAAGCAGGATAATACAGAGATTTGACCCGTGGAACTGCAAAACCACAGATCTATTTCTCTGGCCTACACCAGACTTTTTTAAACAGATATATGGTTGTCTGACCAGTCAGGGAGACACTATTACTGTTTTTTTTTGCGTTAAAAAATGCCAAAAGCAGGATAATACAGAGATTTGACCCGTGGAACTGCACAACCACAGTTATAGTTATGTGCCGCACACCAGAATCTTTTAAACAGAAATATTGGTGTCTGACCAGTCAGGGAGACACTATTACAGTTTTTTTAATGGCAAAAAATGACAAAAGCAGGATAATAAAGAGATTTGACCCGTGGAACTGCAAAACCACAGTTATAGTTATGTGGCGTACACCAGAATCTTTTAAACAGATATATTGGTGTCTGACCAGTCAGGGAGACACTATTACTGTTTTTTTTTACGGCAAAAAACGCAAAAAGTAGGAGAATACAGAGATTTGACCTGTGGAACTGCAAAACCACAGTTATATTTATGTGGCGTACACAAGCATCTTTTAAACAAATATATTGGTGTCTGACCCGTCAGGGAGACACTATTACTGGGTTTTTTACGGCAAAAAATGCCAAAAGCAGGATAATACAGAGATTTGACCCGTGGAACTGCAAAACCACAGTTCTATTTCTGTGGCCTACACCAGACTCTTTTAAACAGATATATTGGTGTCTGACCAGTCAGGGAGACACTATTACAGTTTTTTTTACCGCAAAAAAATGCCAAAAGCAGGATAATACAGAGATTTAACCCATGGAACTGCAAAACCACAGTTCTATTTCTCTGGCCTACACCAGAATCTTTTAAACAGAAATATTGGTATCTGACCAGTCAGGGAGACACTATTACTGTTTTTTTACGGCAAAAAATGCCAAAAGCAGGATAATACAGAGATTTGACCCGTGGAACTGCAAAACCACAGTTATAGTTATGTGGCGTACACCACAATCTTTTAAACAGATATATTGGTGTCTGACCAGTCAGGGAGACACTATGTCAGTATTTTTTACGGCAAAAAATGCCTAAAGCAGGATAATACAGAGATTTGACCCGTGGAACTGCAAAACCACAGTTATAGCCATGTGGCGTACACCAGAATCTTTTAAACAGATATATTGGTGTCTGACCAGTCAGGGAGATACTATAACAGGTTTTTTTTACGGCAAAAAATGCCAAAAGCAGGATAATACCGAGATTTGACCCGTGGAACTTCAAAACCACAGTTATAGTTATGTTGCCTACACCAGAGTCTTTTAAACAGATATATTGGTGTCTGACCAGTCAGGGAGACACCATTACAGTTTTTTTTTACGGCAAAAAATGCAAAAGCAGGATAATACAGAGATTTGACCCGTGGAACTGCAAAACCACAGATCTATTTCTCTGGCCTACACCAGACTTTTTTAAACAGATATATTGTTGTCTGACCAGTCAGGGAGACACTATTACTGTTTTTTTTTGCGTTAAAAAATGCCAAAAGCAGGATAATACAGAGATTTGACCCGTGGAACTGCACAACCACAGTTATAGTTATGTGCCGCACACCAGAATCTTTTAAACAGAAATATTGGTGTCTGACCAGTCAGGGAGACACTATTACAGTTTTTTTAATGGCAAAAAATGACAAAAGCAGGATAATAAAGAGATTTGACCCGTGGAACTGCAAAACCACAGTTATAGTTATGTGGCGTACACCAGAATCTTTTAAACAGATATATTGGTGTCTGACCAGTCAGGGAGACACTATTACTGTTTTTTTTTACGGCAAAAAACGCAAAAAGTAGGAGAATACAGAGATTTGACCTGTGGAACTGCAAAACCACAGTTATATTTATGTGGCGTACACAAGCATCTTTTAAACAAATATATTGGTGTCTGACCCGTCAGGGAGACACTATTACTGGGTTTTTTACGGCAAAAAATGCCAAAAGCAGGATAATACAGAGATTTGACCCGTGGAACTGCAAAACCACAGTTCTATTTCTGTGGCCTACACCAGACTCTTTTAAACAGATATATTGGTGTCTGACCAGTCAGGGAGACACTATTACAGTTTTTTTTACCGCAAAAAAATGCCAAAAGCAGGATAATACAGAGATTTAACCCATGGAACTGCAAAACCACAGTTCTATTTCTCTGGCCTACACCAGAATCTTTTAAACAGAAATATTGGTATCTGACCAGTCAGGGAGACACTATTACTGTTTTTTTACGGCAAAAAATGCCAAAAGCAGGATAATACAGAGATTTGACCCGTGGAACTGCAAAACCACAGTTATAGTTATGTGGCGTACACCACAATCTTTTAAACAGATATATTGGTGTCTGACCAGTCAGGGAGACACTATTACTTTTTTTTTTTATGGCAAAAAATGCTTAAAGCAGGATAATACAGAGATTTGACCCGTGGAACTGCAAAACCATAGTTCTAGTTATGTGATCTACACCAGACTCTTTAAAACAGATATATTGGTGTCTGACCAGTCAGTGAGACACTATTACAGTCTTTTATACGCCAAAAAATGCCAAAAGCAGGATAATACAGAGATTTGACCAGTGGAACTGCAAAACCACAGATCTATTTCTCCAGCATACACCAGACTCTTTTAAACAGATATATTGGTGTCTGATCAGTCAGGGAGACACTATTACAGTTTTTTTGCCGCAAAAAAATGCCAAAAGCAGGATAATACAGAGATTTGACCCGTGGAACTGCAAAACCACAGTTCTATTTCTCTGGCCTACACCAGACTCTTTTAAACAGATATATTGGTGTCTGACCAGTCAGGGAGACACTATTACTGTTTTTTTTACGGCAAAAAATGCCAAAAGCAGGATAATACAGAGATTTGACCCGTGGAACTGCAAAACCACAGTTATAGTTATGTGGCGTACACCAGAATCTTTTAAACAGATATATTGGTCTCTGACCAGTCAGGGAGACACTATTACTGTTTTTTTTTTATGGCAAAAAATGCCAAAAGCAGGATAATACAGAGATTTGACCCGTGGAACTGCAAAACCACAGTTCTATTTCTCTGGCCTACATCAGAATCTTTTAAACAGAAATATTGGTATCTGACTAGTGTTGAGCCACCCCCGTAGTGTTCGGGTTCGGTTCGGTTCGTCGAACACCGGGATGTTCGAGGAACTGTTCGTCGAACTGTTCGTCGAACACCTTAGAACACCGTCGAACACCGTTAAAACCAATGGCAGGCAAACAAAAGCACATAGGAACACATAGAAAACACCTTCAAAGGTGTCCAAAAGCTGACAAACTGCTCAGAAGACGCTTTCTTTAAAAAAGCCGGCCGGCAATTCAGCAGCGGCATACACCGGTACCCGACAATTTAGACATGAAGGAATAGAGCATCACACATAGATTAGATAGATAGAAACATGTCAGTCACATATATATGAAGTACAGTGACAGTGTTGCTTACTGTACTTGTCATTTAGTGTAAAGGATTTCTTAAAAAATATAATAGTGTTTTCGTGCACCGTCTCTTTAAAAAAGCCGGCCGGCAATTCAGCAGCGGTACCTGACAATTTATAACAGACAGAATAGAGCTTCACACATAGATTAGATAGATAGAAACATGTCAGTCACATATATATGAAGTACTGTGACAGTGTTGCTTACTGTACTTGTCATTTACTGCAAAGGATTTATTAAAAAAAATAATAGTGTTTTCATGCACCGTCTCTTTAAAAAAGCCGGCCGGCAATTCAGCATCTGTACCCGACAATTTATAACAGACAGAATAGAGCTTCACACATAGATTAGATAGATAGAAACATGTCAGTCACATATATAATAAGTACAGTGACAGTGTTGGTTACTGTACTTGTCATTTAGTATTAAAATAAAGGATTTATTATTAAACAAAATTGGCGTGGGGTTCCCCGTAATTTTAGTCTCTAGCGGAGGTTAAGCAGACAGCTGGGGCAGATGTTTGAAGCCTGGGAAGGGGGTAATACCCACGGAGCTTCCCAGGCTACTAATATCAGCCCCCAGCTGAATACCTAGCCTTTACTAGCTATTAAAATGGAGGACCCCCCCCAAAAAAATGACGTGGGGTCCCCCCTAATTTAATAGCTAGCAAAGGCTAGGCAGACAGCTGGGGGCTGATATTAATAACCCAGGAAGGGCTATGGATGCGCCATTTCTGGGGCGGCTGACGGCTAGTGTTTCTAGCCTGGGAGGGGGCCAATATTCATGGCTCCCTTCCTGGGCTATTAATATCAGCCCCCAGCTGTCTGCCTAGCCTTTGCTAGCTATTAAATTAGGGGGGACCCCACGTCATTTTTTTGGGGGGGGTCCTCCATTTTAATAGCTAGTAAAGGCTAGGTATTCAGCTGGGGGCTGATATTAGTAGCCTTGGAAGCTCCGTGGGTATTACCCCCTTCCCAGGCTTCAAACATCTGCCCCAGCTGTCTGCTTAACCTCCGCTAGAGACTAAAATTACGGGGAACCCCACGCCAATTTTTTTTAATAATAAATCCTTTATTTTAATACTAAATGACAAGTACAGTAACCAACACTGTCACTGTACTTATTATATATGTGACTGACATGTTTCTATCTATCTAATCTATGTGTGAAGCTCTATTCTGTCTGTAATAAATTGTCGGGTACAGATGCTGAATTGCCGGCCGGCTTTTTTAAAGAGACGGTGCATGAAAACACTATTATTTTTTTTAATAAATCCTTTGCAGTAAATGACAAGTACAGTAAGCAACACTGTCACAGTACTTCATATATATGTGACTGACATGTTTCTATCTACCAAATCTATGTGTGATTCTCTATTCTTTCTGTTATAAATTGTCGGGTACAGATGCTGAATTGCCAGCCGGCTTTTTTAAAGAGACGGTGCATGAAAACACTATTATTTTTTTTAATAAATCCTTTGCAGTAAATGACAAGTACAGTAAGCAACACTGTCACAGTACTTCATATATATGTGACTGACATGTTTCTATCTATCTAATCTATGTGTGAAGCTCTATTCTGTCTGTTATAAATTGTCAGGTACCGCTGCTGAATTGCCGGCCGGCTTTTTTAAAGAGACGGTGCACGAAAACACTATTATATTTTTTAATAAATCCTTTACACTAAATGACAAGTACAGTAAGCAACACTGTCACTGTACTTCGTATATATGTGGCTGACATGTTTCTATCTATCTAATCTATGTGTGATTCTCTATTCCTTCTATTCTAAATTGTTGGGTACAGATGCTGAATTGCCAGCCGGCTTTTTTAAAGAGACGGTGCATGAAAACACTATTATTTTTTTTGATAAATCCTTTACACTAAATGACAAGTACAGTAATCAACACTGTCACTGTACTTCATATATATGTGACTGACATGTTTCTATCTATCTAATCTATGTGTGATGCTCTATTCTTTCTGTTCTAAATTGTCAGGTACCAGTGTATGCCGCTGCTGAATTGCCGGCTTTTCATGTTTCACTGTGAGCACTGTTCCCATCGATTTGGGCAATCACTGTAATGCCACAACCACCATGGCTGTGGCATTACAGTGAGTGGCAGACAACCCCTGCATGATTGGTGCTCTAAATAGCGCCAGACATGCAGGACACGCTTTTGGTGTACGAACAGTTATCGAACATAACCTCGAACAGCCGAATTTTTTGCAAATCGTTCGGGTTCGTCGAACAACTCGAACACCACCCAAAACAGCTCGACTTTGAGATTGGCGAACAGTTCTAGTCGAACACCGCTCATCTCTATATCTGACCAGTCAGGGAGACACTATTACTGTTTTTTTCACGGCAAAAAAATGCCAAAAGCAGGATAATACAGAGATTTGACCCGCGGAACTGCAAAACCACAGTTATAGTTATGTGGCGTACACCACAATCTTTTAAACAGATATATTGGTGTCTGACCAGTCAGGGAGACACTATTACTGTTTTTTTTTATGGCAAAAAATGCCAAAAGCAGGATAATACAGAGATTTGACCCATGGAACTGCAAAACCAGAGTTATAGTTATGTGACCTACACCAGACTCTTTAAAACAGATATATTGGTGTCTGACCAGTCAGGGAGACACTATTACAGTCTTTTATACGGCAAAAAATGCCAAAAGCAGGATAATACAGAGATTTGACCAGTGGAACTGCAAAACCACAGATCTATTTCTCCAGCCTACACCAGACTCTTTTAAACAGATATATTGGTGTCTGACCAGTCAGGGAGACACTATTACAGTTTTTTTGCCGCAAAAAAATGCCAAAAGCAGGATAATACAGAAATTTGACCCGTGGAACTGCAAAACCACAGTTCTATTTCTCTGGCCTACACCAGACTCTTTTAAACAGATATATTGGTGTCTGACCAGTCAGGGAGACACTATTACTGTTTTTTTTACGGCAAAAACTGCCAAAAGCAGGATAATACAGAGATTTGACCCGTGGAACTGCAAAACCACAGTTATAGTTATGTGGCGTACACCAGAATCTTTTAAACAGATATATTGGTGTCTGACCAGTCAGGGAGACACTATTACTGTTTTTTTTCTTATGGCAAAAAATGCCAAAAGCAGGATAATACAGAGATTTGATCCGTGGAACTGCAAAACCAGAGTTATAGTTATGTGACCTACACCAGACTCTTTTAAACAGATATATTGCTGTCTGACCAGTCAGGGAGACACTATTACAGTCTTTTATACGGCAAAAAATGCCAAAAGCAGGATAATACAGAGATTTGACCCGTGGAACTGCAAAACCACAGATCTATTTCTCCAGCCTACACCAGAATCTTTTAAACAGATATATTGTTGTCTGACCAGTCAGGGAGACACTATTACAGTTTTTTTACGGCAAAAAAATGCCAAAAGCAGGATAATACAGAGATTTGACCCATGGAACTGCAAAACCACAGTTCTATTTCTCTGGCCTACACCAGAATCTTTTAAACAGAAATATTGGTATCTGACCAGTCAGGGAGACACTATTACTGTTTTTTTCACGGCAAAAAATGCCAAAAGCAGGATAATACAGAGATTTGACCCGCGGAACTGCAAAACCACAGTTATAGTTATGTGGCGTACACCACAATCTTTTAAACAGATATATTGGTGTCTGACCAGTCAGGGAGACACTATTACTGTTTTTTTTTATGGCAAAAAATGCCAAAAGCAGGATAATACAGAGATTTGACCAGTGGAACTGCAAAACCACAGATCTATTTCTCCAGCCTACACCAGTCTCTTTTAAACAGATATATTGGTGTCTGACCAGTCAGGGAGACACTATTATAGTTTTTTTGCCGCAAAAAAATGCCAAAAGCAGGATAATACAGAAATTTGACCCGTGGAACTGCAAAACCACAGTTCTATTTCTCTGGCCTACACCAGACTCTTTTAAACAGATATATTGGTGTCTGACCAGTCAGGGAGACACTATTACTGTTTTTTTTACGGCAAAAAATGCCAAAAGCAGGATAATACAGAGATTTGACCCGTGGAACTGCAAAACCACAGTTATAGTTATGTGGCATACACCTGAATCTTTTAAACAGATATATTGGTGTCTGACCAGTCAGGGAGACACTATTACTGTTTTTTTTTATGGCAAAAAATGCCAAAAGCAGGATAATACAGAGATTTGACCCGTGGAACTGCAAAACCAGAGTTATAGTTATGTGACCTACACCAGACTCTTTTAAACAGATATATTGCTGTCTGACCAGTCAGGGAGACACTATTACAATCTTTTATACGGCAAAAAATGCCAAAAGCAGGATAATACAGAGATTTGACCCATGGAACTGCAAAACCACAGTTCTATTTCTCAGGCCTACACCAGACTCTTTTAAACAGATATATTGGTGTCTGACCAGTCAGGGAGACACTATTACAATTTGTTTTACCGCAAAAAAATGCCAAAAGCAGGATAATGCAGAGATTTAACCCATGGAACTGCTAAACCACAGTTCTATTTCTCTGGCCTACACCAGAATCTTTTAAACAGATATATTGGTATCTGACCAGTCAGGGAGACACTATTACTGTTTTTTTTATGGCAAAAAATGCCAAAAGCAGGATAATACAGAGATTTGACCCGTGGAACTGCAAAACCACAGTTATATTTATGTGGCATACACCAGCATCTTTTAAACAGATATATTGGTGTCTCACCAGTCAGGGAGACACTATTACTGTTTTTTTTTACGGCAAAAACTGCCAAAAGCAGGATAATACAGAGATTTGACCCGTGGAACTGCAAAACCACAGTTCTATTTCTCTGGCCTACACCAGACTCTTTTAAACAGATATATTGGTGTCTGACCAGTCAGGGAGACACTATTACTGTTTTTTTTACGGCAAAAACTGCCAAAAGCAGGATAATACAGAGATTTGACCCGTGGAACTGCAAAACCACAGTTATAGTTATGTGGCGTACACCAGAATCTTTTAAACAGATATATTGGTGTCTGACCAGTCAGGGAGACACTATTACTGTTTTTTTTTTTATGGCAAAAAATGCCAAAAGCAGGATAATACAGAGATTTGACCCGTGGAACTGCAAAACCAGAGTTATAGTTATGTGACCTACACCAGACTCTTTTAAACAGATATATTGCTGTCTGACCAGTCAGGGAGACACTATTACAGTCTTTTATACGGCAAAAAATGCCAAAAGCAGGATAATACAGAGATTTGACCCGTGGAACTGCAAAACCACAGATCTATTTCTCCAGCCTACACCAGAATCTTTTAAACAGATATATTGTTGTCTGACCAGTCAGGGAGACACTATTACAGTTTTTTTACGGCAAAAAAATGCCAAAAGCAGGATAATACAGAGATTTGACCCATGGAACTGCAAAACCACAGTTCTATTTCTCTGGCCTACACCAGAATCTTTTAAACAGAAATATTGGTATCTGACCAGTCAGGGAGACACTATTACTGTTTTTTTCACGGCAAAAAATGCCAAAAGCAGGATAATACAGAGATTTGACCCGCGGAACTGCAAAACCACAGTTATAGTTATGTGGCGTACACCACAATCTTTTAAACAGATATGTTGGTGTCTGACCAGTCAGGGAGACACTATTACTGTTTTTTTTTATGGCAAAAAATGCCAAAAGCAGGATAATACAGAGATTTGACCCGTGGAACTGCAAAACCAGAGTTATAGTTATGTGACCTACACCAGACTCTTTAAAACAGATATATTGGTGTCTCACCAGTCAGGGAGACACTATTACAGTGTTTTATACGGCAAAAAATGCCAAAAGCAGGATAATACAGAGATTTGACCAGTGGAACTGCAAAACCACACATCTATTTCTCCAGCCTACACCAGACTCTTTTAAACAGATATATTGGTGGCTGACCAGTCAGGGAGACACTATTATAGTTTTTTTGCCGCAAAAAAATGCCAAAAGCAGGATAATACAGAAATTTGACCCGTGGAACTGCAAAACCACAGTTCTATTTCTCTGGCCTACACCAGACTCTTTTAAACAGATATATTGGTGTCTGACCAGTCAGGGAGACACTATTACTGTTTTTTTTACGGTAAAAAATGCCAAAAGCAGGATAATACAGAGATTTGACCCGTGGAACTGCAAAACCACAGTTATAGTTATGTGGCATACACCTGAATCTTTTAAACAGATATATTGGTGTCTGACCAGTCAGGTAGACACTATTACTGTTTTTTTTTTATGGCAAAAAATGCCAAAAGCAGGATAATACAGAGATTTGACCCGTGGAACTGCAAAACCAGAGTTATAGTTATGTGACCTACACCAGACTCTTTTAAACAGATATATTGCTGTCTGACCAGTCAGGCAGACACTATTACAATCTTTTATACGGCAAAAAATGCCAAAAGCAGGATAATACAGAGATTTGACCCATGGAACTGCAAAACCACAGTTCTATTTCTCAGGCCTATACCAGACTCTTTTAAACAGATATATTGGTGTCTGACCAGTCAGGGAGACACTATTACAATTTGTTTTACCGCAAAAAAATGCCAAAAGCAGGATAATGCAGAGATTTAACCCATGGAACTGCTAAACCACAGTTCTATTTCTCTGGCCTACACCAGAATCTTTTAAACAGATATATTGGTATCTGACCAGTCAGGGAGACACTATTACTGTATTTTTTATGGCAAAAAATGCCAAAAGCAGGATAATACAGAGATTTGACCCGTGGAACTGCAAAACCACAGTTATATTTATGTGGCATACACCAGCATCTTTTAAACAGATATATTGGTGTCTCACCAGTCAGGGATACACTATTACTGGGTTTTTTACGGCAAAAAATGCCAAAAGCAGGATAATACAGAGATTTGACCCGTGGAACTGCAAAACCACAGTTCTATTTCTCTGGCCTACACCAGAATCTTTTAAACAGAAATATTGGTATCTGACCAGTCAGGGAGACACTATTACTGTTTTTTTTATGGCAAAAAATGCCAAAGGCAGGATAATACAGAGATTTGACCCATGGAACTGCCAAACCAGAGTTATATTTATGTGACCTACAACAGACTCTTTAAAACAGATATATTGGTGTCTGACCAGTCAGGGAGACACTATTTCAGTTTTTTTACGGCAAAAAAATGCCAAAAGCAGGATAATACAGAGATTTGACCAGTGGAACTGCAAAACCACAGATCTATTTCTCCGGCCTACACCAGACTCTTTTAAACAGATATATTGATGTCTGACCAGTCAGGGAGACACTATTACTGTTTTTTTAACGGCAAAAAATGCCAAAAGCAGGATAATACCGAGATTTGACCCGTGGAACTGCAAAACCACAGTTATAGTTATGTGGCGTACACCAGAATCTTTTAAACAGATATATTGGTGTCTGACCAGTCAGGGAGTCACTATTACAGTTTTTTTACGGTAAAAAATGGCAAAAGCAGGATAATACAGAGATTTGACCAGTGGAACTGCAAAACCATAGTTATAGTTATGTGGCGTACACCAGAATCTTTTAAACAGATATATTGGTGTCTGACCAGTCAGGGACACACTATTACTGGATTTTTTTACGTCAAAAAATGCCAAAAGCGGGATAATACAGAGATTTGACCCGTGGAACTGCAAAACCACAGTTCTATTTCTCTGGCCTACACCAGACTCCTTTAAACAGATATATTGGTGTCTGACCAGTCAAGGAGACACTATTACAGTTTTTTTTTACGGCAAAAAATGCCAAAAGCAGGATTACACAGAGATTTGACCCGTGGAACTGCAAAACCACAGTTCTATTTCTCTGGCCTACACCAGACTCTTTTAAACAGATATATTGGTGTCTGATCAGCCAAGGAGACACTATTACAGTTTTTTTTTACGGCAAAAAATGCCAAAAGCAGGATAATACAGAGATTTTACCCGTGGAACTGCAAAACCACAGATCTATTTCTCTGGCCTACACCAGACTTTTTTAAACAGATATATTGGTGTCTGACCAGTCAGGGAGACACTATTACTGTTTTTTTTTGCGTTAAAAAATGCTAAAAGCAGGATATTACAGAGATTTGACCCATGGAACTGCAAAACCAGAGTTATAGTTATGTGACCTACACCAGACTCTTTTAAACAGATATATTGCTGTCTGACCAGTCAGGGAGACACTATTACAGTCTTTTATACGGCAAAAAATGCCAAAAGCAGGATAATACAGAGATTTGACCGGTGGAACTGCAAAACCACAGATCTATTTCTCCAGCCTACACCAGACTCTTTTAAACAGATATATTGGTGTCTGACCAGTCAGGGAGACACTATTACAGTTTTTTTTACGGCAAAAAAATGCCTAAAGCAGGATAATACAGAGATTTGACCCATGGAACTGCAAAACCACAGTTCTATTTCTCTGGCCTACACCAGACTCTTTTAAACAGATATATTGGTGTCTGACCAGTCAGGGAGACACTATTACAGTTTGTTTTACCGCAAAAAAATGACAAAAGCAGGATAATGCAGAGATTTAACCCATGGAACTGCAAAACCACAGTTCTATTTCTCTGGCCTACACCAGAATCTTTTAAACAGATATATTGGTATCTGACCAGTCAGGGAGACACTATTACTTTCTTTTTTTACGGCAAAAAATGCCAAAAGCAGGATAATACAGAGATTTGACCCGTGGAACTGCAAAACCACAGTTATATTTATGTGGCGTACACCACAAACTTTTAAACAGATATATTGGTGTCTGACCAGTCAGGGAGACACTATTACAGTTTTTTTTTATACGGCAAAAAATGCCAAAGAGAGGATAATACAGAGATTTGACCCATGGAACTGCAAAACCAGAGTTATAGTTATGTGACCTACACCACACTCTTTAAAACAGATATATTGGTGCCTGACCAGTCAGGGAGACACTATTACAGTCTTTTATACGGCAAAAAATGCCAAAAGCAGGATAATACAGAGATTTGACCAGTGGAACTGCAAAACCACAGATCTGTTTCTCCGGCCTACACCAGACTGTTTTAAACAGATATATTGGTGTCTGACCAGTCAGGGAGACACTATTACAGTTTTTTTTACTGCAAAATAATGCCAAAAGCAGGATAATACAGAGATTTGACCCGTGGAACTGCAAAACCACAGTTCTATTTCTCTGGCCTACACCAGACTCTTTTAAACAGATATATTGGTGTCTGACCAGTCAGGGAGACACTATTACTGTTTTTTTTTACGGCAAAAAATACCAAAAGTAGGATAATACAGAGATTTGACCCGTGGAACTGCAAAACCACAGTTATAGTTATGTGGCGTACACCAGCATCTTTTAAACAGATATATTGGTGTCTGACCAGTCAGGGAGACACTATTACTGGATTTTTTTACAGCAAAAATGCCAAAAGCGGGATAATACAGAGATTTGACCCGTGGAACTGCAAAACCACAGTTCAATTTCTCTGGCCTACACCAGACTCTTTTAAACAGATATATTGGTGTCTGACCAGTCAGGGAGACACTATTACAGTTTTTTTTACCGCAAAAAAATGCCAAAAGCAGGATAATACAGAGATTTAACCCATGGAACTGCAAAACCACAGTTCTATTTCTCTGGCCTACACCAGACTCTTTTAAATAATATATTGGTATCTGACCAGTCAGGGAGACACTATTACTGTTTTTTTTACGGCAAAAAATGCCAAAAGCAGGATAATACAGAGATTTGACCCGTGGAACTGCAAAGCCACAGTTATAGTTATGTGGCGTACACCAGAATCTTTTAAACAGATATATTAATGTCTGACCAGTCAGGGAGACACTATTACTGTTTTTTTTTACGGCAAAAAATACCAAAAGTAGGATAATACAGAGATTTTACCCGTGGAACTGCAAAACCACAGTTATAGTTATGTGGCCTACACCAGCATCTTTTAAACAGATATATTGGTGTCTGACCAGTCAGGGAGACACTATTACTGTTTTTTTTTTATGGCAAAAAATGCCAAAGGCAGGATAATACAGAGATTTGACCCATGGAACTGCCAAACCAGAGTTATAGTTATGTGACCTACACCAGACTCTTTAAAACAGATATATTGGTGTCTGACCAGTCAGGGAGACACTATTACAGTCTTTTATACGGCAAAAAATGCCAAAAGCAGGATAATGCAGAGATTTGACCAGTGGAACTGCAAAACCACAGATCTATTTCTCCGGCCAACACCAGACTGTTTTAAACAGATATATTGGTGTCTGACCAGTCAGGGAGACACTATTACAGTTTTTTTACTGCAAAAAGATGCCAAAAGCAGGATAATACAGAGATTTGACCTGTGGAACTGCAAAACCACAGTTCTATTTCTCTGGCCTAGACCAGACTCTTTTAAACAGATATATTGGTGTCTGACCAGTCAGGGAGACACTATTACTGTTTTTTTTATGGCAAAAAATGCCAAAAGCAGGATAATACCGAGATTTGACCCGTGGAACTGCAAAACAACAGTTATAGTTATGTGGCGTACACGAGAATCTTTTAAACAGATATATTGGTGTCTGACCAGTCAGGGAGTCACTATTACAGTTTTTTTACGGTAAAAAATGGCAAAAGCCGGATAATACAGAGATTTGACCCGTGGAACTGCAAAACCATAGTTATAGTTATGTGGCGTACACCAGAATCTATTAAATAGATATATTGGTGTCTGACCAGTCAGGGACACACTATTACTGGATTTTTTTACAGCAAAAAATGCCAAACGCGGGATAATACAGAGATTTGACCCGTGGAACTGCAAAACCACAGTTGTATTTCTCTGGCCTACACCAGACTCTTTTAAACAGATATATTGGTGTCTGACCAGTCAGGGAAATACTGTTACAGTTTTTTTTTACGGTAAAAAATGCCAAAAGTAGGATAATACAGATATTTGACCTCTGGAACTGCAAAACCACAGTTCTATTTCTCTGGCCTACACCAGACTCTTTTAAACAGATATATTGGTGTCTGACCAGTCAAGGAGACAGTATTACAGTTTTTTTTTACGGCAAAAAATGCCAAAAGCAGGATAATACAGAGATTTGACCCATGGAAGTGCAAAACCACAGATCTATTTCTCTGGCCTACACCAGACTTTTTTAAACAGATATATTGGTGTCGGACCAGTCAGGAAGACACTATTACTGTTTTCTTTTGCGTTAAAAAATGCCAAAAGCAGGAGAATACAGAGATTTGACCCGTGGATCTGCAAAACCACAGTTATAGTTATGTGGCGTACACCAGAATCTTTTAAACAGAAATATTGGTGTCTGACCAGTCAGGGAGACACTATTACAGTTTTTTTAACGGCAAAAAATGCCAAAAGCAGGATAATAAAGAGATTTGACCCGTGGAACTGCAAAGCCACAGTTATAGTTATGTGGCGTACACCAGAATCTTTTAAACAGATATATTGGTGTCTGACCAGTCAGGGAGACACTATTACTGTTTTTTTTTGCGTTACAAAATGCCAAAAGCAGGATAATACAGAGATTTGACCCGTGGAACTGCAAAACCACAGTTATAGTTATGTGGCGTACACCAGAATCTTTTAAACAGAAATATTGCTGTCTGACCAGTCAGGGAGACACTATTACAGTTTTTTTAACGGCAAAAAATGCCAAAAGCAGGATAATACAGAGATTTGACCCGTGGAACTGCAAAGCCACAGTTATAGTTATGTGGCGTACACTAGAATTTTTTAAACAGATATATTGGTGTCTGACCAGTCAGGGAGACACTATTACTGTTTTTTTTTACGGCAAAAAATACCAAAAGTAGGATAATACAGAGATTTGACCTGTGGAACTGCAAAACCACAGTTATAGTTATGTGGCGTACACCAGCATCTTTTAAACAGATATATTGGTGTCTGACCAGTCAGGGAGACACTATTACTGGATTTTTTTACAGCAAAAAATGCCAAAAGCGGGATAATACAGAGATTTGACCCGTGGAACTGCAAAACCACAGTTCTATTTCTCTGGCCTACACCAGACTCTTTTAAACAGATATATTGGTGTTTGACCAGTCAGGGAGACACTATTACAGTTTTTTTTACCGCAAAAAAATGCCAAAAGCAGGATAATACAGAGATTTAACCCATGGAACTGCAAAACCACAGTTCTATTTCTCTGGCCTACACCAGAATCTTTTAAACAGATATATTGGTATCTGACCAGTCAGGGAGACACTATTACTGTTTTTTTTACGGCAAAAAATGCCAAAAGCAGGATAATACAGAGATTTGACCCGTGGAACTGCAAAACCACAGTTATATTTATGTGGCGTACACCAGCATCTTTTAAACAGATATATTGGTGTCTGACCAGTCAGGGAGACACTATTACTGGGTTTTTTACGGCAAAAAATGCCAAAAGCAGGATAATACAGAGATTTGACCTGTGGAACTGCAAAACCACAGTTCTATTTCTCTGGCCTACACCAGACTCTTTTAAACAGATATATTGGTGTCTGACCAGTCAGGGACACACTATTACAGTTTTTTTACGGAAAAAAAATGCCAAAAGCAGGATAATACAGAGATTTGACACGAGGAACTGCAAAACCACAGTTCTACTTCTCAGGCCTACACCAGACTCTTTTAAACAGATATATTGGTGTCTGACCAGTCAGGGAGTCACTATTACAGTTTTTTTTACGGTAAAAAATGGCAAAAGCAGGATAATACAGAGATTTGACACGTGGAACTGCAAAACCATAGATATAGTTGTGTGGCGTACATCAGAATCTTTTAAACAGATATATTGGTGTCTGACCAGTCAGGGAGACACTATGTCAGTATTTTTTACGGCACAAAATGCCTTAAGCAGGATAATACAGAGATTTGACCCGTGGAACTGCAAAACCACAGCTATAGCTATGTGGCGTACACCAGAATCTTTTAAACAGATATATTGGTGTCTGACCAGTCAGGGAGATACTATAACTGTTTTTTTTTGCGGCAAAAAATGCCAAAAGCAGGATAATACAGAGATTTGACCCGTGGAACTTCAAAACCACAGTTATAGTTATGTTGCCTACACCAGACTCTTTTAAACAGATATATTGGTGTCTGACCAGTCAGGGAGACACTATTACAGTGTTTTTTTACGGCAAAAAATGCAAAAGCAGGATAATACAGAGATTTGACCCGTGGAACTGCAAAACCACACATCTATTTCTCTTGCCTACACCAGACTCTTTTAAACAGATATATTGGTGTCTGACCAGTCAGAGAGATACTGTTACAGTTTTTTTTTTATGGTAAAAATGCCAAAAGCAGGATAATACAGAGATTTGACCCGTGGAACTGCAAAACCACAGTTCTATTTCTCTGGCCTACACCAGACTCTTTTAAACAGATATATTGGTGTCTGACCAGTCAGGGAGACACTATTACAGTTTTTTTGTGGCAAAAAATACCAAAAGCAGGATAATACAGAGATTTGACCCGTGGAACTGCAAAACCACAGTTATAGCTATGTGGCGTACCCCAGAATCTTTTAAACAGATATATTGGTGTCTGACCAGTCAGGGAGATACTATTACTGTTTTTTTTTACGGCAAAAAGTGCCAAAAGCAGGATAATACAGAGGTTTGACCCGTGGAACTGCAAAACCACAGCTCTATTTCTATGGCCTACACCAGACTCTTTTAAACAGATATATTGGTGTCTGACCAGTCAGGGAGACACTATTACAGTTTTTTTTTATGGCAAAAAATGCCAAAAGCAGGATAATACAGAGATTTGACGATTGGAACTGCAAAACCATAGTTCTATTTCTCTGGCCTACACCAGACTCTTTTAAACAGATATATTTGTGTCTGTCCAGTCAGGGAGACACTATTACAGGTTTTTTTTACGGTAAAAAATGCCAAAAGCAGGATAATACAGAGATTTGACCCGTGGAACTGCAAAACCACAGTTCCGTTTCTCTGGCCTACACCAGACTCTTTTAAACAGATATATTGGTGTCTGACCAGTCAGAGAGACACTATTACAGTTTTTTATGGCAAAAAATGCCAAAAGCAGGATAATACCGAGATTTGACCCGTGGAACTGCAAAACCACAGTTATAGTTATGTGGCGTACGCCAGAATCTTTTAAACAGATATATTGGTGTCTGACCAGTCAGGGAGACACTATTACAGTTTTTTTTTACGGCAAAAAATGCAAAAGCAGGATAATACAGAGATTTGACCCGTGGAACTGCAAAACCACACATCTATTTCTCTTGCCTACACCAGACTCTTTTAAACAGATATATTGGTGTCTGACCAGTCAGAGAGATACTGTTACAGTTTTTTTTTTATGGTAAAAATGCCAAAAGCAGGATAATACAGAGATTTGACCCGTGGAACTGCAAAACCACAGTTCTATTTCTCTGGCCTACACCAGACTCTTTTAAACAGATATATTGGTGTCTGACCAGTCAGGGAGACACTATTACAGTTTTTTTGTGGCAAAAAATACCAAAAGCAGGATAATACAGAGATTTGACCCGTGGAACTGCAAAACCACAGTTATAGCTATGTGGCGTACCCCAGAATCTTTTAAACAGATATATTGGTGTCTGACCAGTCAGGGAGATACTATTACTGTTTTTTTTTACGGCAAAAAGTGCCAAAAGCAGGATAATACAGAGGTTTGACCCGTGGAACTGCAAAACCACAGCTCTATTTCTATGGCCTACACCAGACTCTTTTAAACAGATATATTGGTGTCTGACCAGTCAGGGAGACACTATTACAGTTTTTTTTTATGGCAAAAAATGCCAAAAGCAGGATAATACAGAGATTTGACGCTTGGAACTGCAAAACCATAGTTCTATTTCTCTGGCCTACACCAGACTCTTTTAAACAGATATATTTGTGTCTGTCCAGTCAGGGAGACACTATTACAGGTTTTTTTTACGGTAAAAAATGCCAAAAGCAGGATAATACAGAGATTTGACCCGTGGAACTGCAAAACCACAGTTCCGTTTCTCTGGCCTACACCAGACTCTTTTAAACAGATATATTGGTGTCTGACCAGTCAGAGAGACACTATTACAGTTTTTTATGGCAAAAAATGCCAAAAGCAGGATAATACCGAGATTTGACCCGTGGAACTGCAAAACCACAGTTATAGTTATGTGGCGTACGCCAGAATCTTTTAAACAGATATATTGGTGTCTGACCAGTCAGGGAGACACTATTACTGTTTTTTTTTACCGCAAAAAATGCCAAAAGCAGGATAATACAGAGATTTGACCCGTGGAACTGCAAAACCACAGTTCTATTTCTCTGGCCTACACCAGACTCTTTTAAACAGATATATTGGTGTCTGACCAGTCAGGGAGACACTATTACTGTTTTTTCTTTACAGCAAAAAATGCCAAAAGCAGGATAATACAGAGATTTGACACGTGGAACTGCAAAACCACAGTTCTATTTTTCTGGCCTACACCAGACTCTTTTAAACAGATATATTGGTGTTTGAGGGGGGGGGGTATACCAAAAGGTTAATAAGATGCGTATTTCTACTGTCTGACTGAGGGGAAAAAAAAGGATTTAGAAGAAAAAAAAAGGATTTTTCCTGGCCCCTGAGACCGGGGGATAAGTCTAGCAATTTGACCAACAGGAGCACACAGGACTGTAATGCAGCGTTTGCTGGTATAACCACTGCGTCTCCTATACAGCCTGCCTGCCTGCCTGATATCTGGGATGGATATTAGTCCTGAGAAGGACTGTTTGTTTGATTTGGCAGGCTTTAGAGACCCTACACTAACTATTTCGGAGTATAAATCTCTCCCTAGCTCAGCAGCACTGACCCTATACTGGCTGATCCGGAGCGACTGTGTCCAAGATGGCGGTGCCCGGTTTTAAATAATCGAGGTGACGCTGTGCGGCCAGCCAATCACTGTAATGCCCACAAACAACATGTCTGCGGCATTACAGTGACTGGCTGGCAATCCCTGCATGTTCATTGGCTCTGTAAAGAGTGCCAAATGTGTAGGACGGAGACCCGAGCTCCCGCTCGAGTAACCCGGAAATGCTCGGTGCTCGCCGAACATCCCGAGTAGTGAGATGCTCGGGCAAGTAACGAGCAGTGTCGAGCATGTTCGCTCAACACTAATAATTATATATATTTATTTCCATATATATGCATGGCCTCATAATACAACGATATGATACTATAGCATAATAATAACAGACAATAGCATAACGGTACAATAGCAAGATGCCATATAAAGCAACCGCATAAAACACAAACATCCCACCGACCCCTCCAGTCCCTAACTCCACCTAACTACACCCCCCTCCCTTGAAACCAGCCTCCAAGTTCCAGAGAAAGTCCTCCAAGCTTGGGACCCCCAAAGTCCAGATGGGGCCGGGGCCAGTCCAAGGTAACACATCCAACCCCTCAAACACCCCACCCTACCTACCTAAAGCCCCCCAAGATAAAACAAAACAATAACAGCCTCCCAAAGGGCCAACATGCTATAGCCCATATCCTTGCACCAGTTCGGTGCTTGCAAACCCTTTTCCATCATATTTCTGCTTCCTAAACAAAAAACTATAGTGAGAGCTTAGCCCACCACCAGGAAGTTTGGCGTACTCCAGAACTAGGGCATTCGGAAGTAAAAACCCCTCCAGAAATCAAATGCCCCCCGCGCACCCAGTCTTTCATACTCCAAAGAGCGCACTTTCACTAGGTCACCAAGGATGTTGCTACATACCTCACCCATTGGGAGGATTTTACTGCCCGTCGACACTAAGCACCGTGCATTCCAGGTGAAAAACTTAACCACTACGCTAACTAGAAAAAGAGAGCACTGGTCCTATACACCAAGGTCTCTGAACACCTCATAGGCCCACTCAGCATAGGAGAGACCTGCCAGCCTAGGCCAGCCAATGGAAGCGCCCACCCTGCTATATACCTCTGTATTAAAGGGGCATCGAAGCAGGAAGTGCTCCATGGTTTCAAGCATGTCAGCACAACTTTCACGAGGACAATTCCTATCCTCGGAGTTCCTGTACTTTAGATTGTACCTCGCTTACAGCTTACCCCGAAAGCAGCGCCAATTCAAGTCCCAATACTTCGAGGGGATCCGTTTCAAATTCAAAAGACGTAACTCAACCTCCAGACCCCCACTTGGGCAGTCCCTGAGGGCCAATGGTTTTTAGAAATGGGTTGACAAGATCCTCTCATCGAGGAGTTTCCTCGTCAGAGTCCTCACCTCCCACACCCCTAAACCCCACCGGCGGATCACTTTCAAAACCGGGGTAACGTAAGTCGGGAGATACCCATGTGGTGAGCGAAGATCCTTCACACTCCCTCCTGTCTCCCATTCCTGGAAGAAGGGCTGCAGCCACCCCCTACAGGAGTTTACCCACAGAGGAGCCCTCTCTTTCCAGAGTTTTGATACATTCAATATAAGAAAGGTGCATACCAAAAACACCTCTGGGTTGACCATATTCAACCCCCCTAGTCTCCTCTTACGGTAAGTAACCTCCCGCTTAACCAGGTTCAGCCTGTTCCCCCATAACAGCTGGAAAAACAGGATGTAGACCCGCATCCAGAGAGGCTCTGGCAAAATACATACACTGCCCAGATAAATTAACAATGGGAGCAGGAAACCTTTGCACAAGCTTATCCTTTCCCTCAGGGTCAAAGACCAACCCTTGCATTGATCCACTCTCTGGGCAGCACTTTTCAGCCTACCTTCCCAATTTTTTGTTGGGTAATCACCCTGGCCAAATTCAATGCCGAGGTCCTTTGCATACTCCTGGGGCTCTGGGAGGGTGTCCGGGAGATCAAAACCAGGATCTCCTCCACCCAGCCAGAGACTCACACACTTGCTCTGATTGACCATGGATCCGGACGCTCTGGAGTAGCTTTCCACTTCAGACATCACTACCCTCACCTCCTCTTCCAAGGAAACAAAGACAGAGACATCGTCAGTGTAGGCCACCACCTTCAGGGAGGCCTCATGTTCGCCCGCCTGGTCCATCCTCACCCCCGCCAACGGTCCACGATCCACCCTCCTTACAAAGGGATCAATCATGAACACATACAGCAGAGGACTGAGAGGACATCCCTAGCGAACGCCGGAGTCCACCGCAAAAGCCCATCTAATCCAACCATTCACAAGTGGGAAACTCTCAGCCCCCCTGTCTTCAGCCAGTCCACAAACCCCCCTGGCAGACCATACCTCAGGAGAGCGGACCACAGGTACTCATGATCAACCCGGTCAAAAGCTTTTGCCTGGTCCAAGGACAGCAGAAACCCCTTCCATAGACCCACCCTACCCTGCTCCACAGCCTCCCGGACACCGAGAACAGCAATAAAAGTGCTACGGCCTGGAACACAGCAGTGCTGAGACTCCGAAAGAAGCCTTGGCGCAAACTTCACCAACCTGTTAAAGAGTACTTTAGCCAGAACCTTTCTGTCCACATTGAGAAGTGCTATCGGCTGCCAGTTCTCAATGTGTGACGGATCTTTCCCCTTTGAAAGAAAGATCAAAGCTGACTTCCTCATTGAACTTGGAAGAGTGCCCGAGGAAAGACACTCATTAAATACCTGAGTCAGCAGGGGGACAAAAAGGTTCCTAAGGGTTTGTAAAATTCGGACGTTAAGCCATCCCGACCTGGCGACTTTTTGAGCCGAAGCCCATCAATAGCCAATTTCACTTCCTATTCTTTGATTTCATCTACCAAAATGCCAAGCGAAGGGTCTACCCCTGCTTTAGATCCTTCCTCCCCAAGAGATGCGAGTCAAATGATCTGACTACCTCCAGAATCCCTGATCTGGACCTTACCAGGAATCCTGTACTGTCCTTCAGACCCACCACAACCTTACTACTCACTGACATCCTACAGTTTCTGTAGGGGTCGGGCGAGCGATACCTCCCTAAATCCCTCTCAAAAACCAAGGATGTGTGCCTATCATACTGGCATCTCTTTAGTAAGATTTTCACCCTGGTGATGTCCTCTCAGCCACCCCCAGTCGAGACCAGCTGTTCGAGTTTCCTCCTCAGGCTCTGATACAGGCGATCCCTGTTCAGGCTTCTGAGGTTAGAAAGCTGGTGGAACAATCTCGCTACCCAATGTTTGAAGATCTCCCACCACTCCGACTTAGAGTTACTAAGGCCCAGTAATGGTACCTGACTTTGAAAAAAATCCTCAAAGGACCGTCTTACAGCTGCTTCCTTAAGGAGTGACAAATTCAAATTCCAAAGACCTCTTCCCATCCGAAGAGTTTCTGTAACATTCAGAGAAAACATAATCAAACAGTGATCGGAGAATTCAACCTCCACCACCGATAAAGGTGAAGAGATTGCCTCCTCCTTTAAATAAAACCAGTCTTTTCTAGACCTACTCTGACTACCTCTAAAATAAGTGTAAACCGAGTGGCCTGTGGTGTTCCGGATGTGGACATCCACTAGGCGAGCCTCACTAACTATGCTATTCAAAGTGACGCAGTCATAGGCCACCCAGTCTCTGGAACCTCCTCTGTCCTGGGGCCTCGAGACATTATTGAAGTCCCCTCCAAAGACCACCTGTCGGCTACAAAACAGAAAGGGTTTAATACTCATAAAAAGATATTTACGATCCCGGTTAGTCTGGGGACCATAGATATTTATGAGCCGAAGCTCCTGTCCCCTCATGAGGACATCTAAGATCAAGCACCTCCCCATTTCCAACTCAATAATCCGTCGGCATACTACATCTGCGGTTTTGAAAAGGAGCGCCACCCCGCTATATGGCTCAGCCGCAAGAGACCAATAGGAAGGCCCATACACCCACTCCCTCTTTGCTTTTTCGAGGGATGTGAGGTCCGCCAACCTGGTCTCCTGCAAAAACAAAATGTCGGCATCAAGATAGCCAAGAAAATGAAAGGCTGTAAACTTAGCCGCATCAGACTTTATGCTGGCAACATTAATGACTGCCAACATCAATGGGGTGAGTTCTGCCATCATCAATGATCAAGTTGGACAGCAAGCTTCTTCCCTCCACCTTACCCTTTACCTGTATAGCACCCTCCTCTTCAGAGGAAGAAATGACTCGCTTCAGACATACAGACACATCCATACCAGTATTGCCCTTATTAGGCACACTTTTAGCTGCCACCCTTTTGTCTTTATCAGGCACACTTTTGCCTTTATCAGGTGCCCCCTTACCATTGTCAGGCGGCCCCGGGACGACCCCCCCCCCACCAGGGACCCAGTTCCTTCGACCCCCGATGCAGAAGGCCCTGCGTCCCCTGCAGCCCCGACCTCCTTGTCCGCAACCATCAGCACCAGACCCTCCTCCTCCCCCCATCCGAAGAAAGGGGAGATTCACTTAGGGCCTGGTACTGATTTGAGAGCTCCATCAGAGGAAGGGTGGATGAACCTTTCTTTGACATTTGGCCCCGGGTGGTTTCTTCCCTCTGGTTACTCTGCTTCTTCACCTCTTTTTTTTCCCTCTTTCTTTGCTGTTGCCACCCATCCTTACCCAAACCTTCCCTGGATGAGGATAAACAAGCAGCGACCCCATCCTCTCTAACCATCCTCCTGACCTCCTCATTTATTTCGCTGTATGGGTCCTCAGCTGCAAGCTCCCCCAAACTAGGGACCAAGGGCAGGGACATAACCTCTTGCTCCCCCTCTGCCAGTCTCCTCCAGCACTGCACCTGCTTTCTCTCCTCAGGGGGAGGTCTGCTCCTCATCAGTCCCCCGCTTGAGCTGCCGCTGCCAGTACCTTCACCAGCTAGGTTGGTCCTCTCTTCCTCCTGACCAACACCCCCTGGATTCAAACCAACATTGGCATAGGAGCGTGGACAACGATTAAACGAGTGCCCTAAGACACCACACAGTTAACAACGAATATCCCGACAGTATGCAGCCAGATGACCCACACCCCCACACATTGCACACTTCTCCACCTTACACCCAGCGCTGAAATGTGAGGGGCTACCGCACCTGTGACAGAGCTTCGGCTGCCCCTGGTAGAAGATCAGGATTCGGTCTCTTCCCAAGAATGTTGAAGTGGGAATATGAGTAACCGAGTAGCCAAAGACCTTTAGTTTTACCATAAAGGTTTTTCTTAGGCACCTGGTCCACCTCACCATAAATACTGAGCCAGGTCATGATGTCAATACCAGAAAGAGATTCGTTACTGGTCAGAACGGTCACTTTCTTTACCGAATTCTGGCGAGAGATAACCTGGACAATGAACTATCGCCACTCAGGGCAACTCCGAGCCAGCTTGTACTGAGACCAGAAGAGCTCCAGGTCCTCCGGCCTCACAAAACTGACATCGAATAAAGTGGTGCCGTAGGGATGAATCAGGGCATAGATGTCATTCGCCCCAAAGCCCATCCCCAGAAGAAGCTCCACCACCTTGTCCCTGGAAGGGCATGCATTACTGCCTTCCCACCAGAGGACTGCATTCCTATGGACACCACCTTGCCCCCTCTCGGCAGTGACCACCTGATATTCTCTGCCCCTGTCTCGGAAGGCTGACAGCCCGTGACGGTCTATCCAGAATGACAAATCAACCCCCCTATCATCCACAGTGATGGATTCTTCACCCCTCCTCAGGGCCTCCAGGAGGCGCCGTTGCAAGCCACCACTCCTAGGGCCACCTGACAAGGGCTCACCACTACTCCCAGCGGCAACTCTCGCAAAAGTGTGAACATGCGAGCCTGTTGCCAATGAGGGTGCGAAGGAACCAGCCCCCTTATTTTTGGGACGCACACTCTGCCCCTCATGCACACTCTCACTCTGGCCCATACTCACATCCACATCCCCTCCAACCGCACCATTCACTTCAGCCACACCATCCACTCCTCCCATATCCATATCCTCACCTTCAGCATCACACCCTACACCACCCGCACTCACACCAGTCAGAGCAGGTGGGGAACTGTCAACAATATTTCCTGCAGTTGTCCCGGCATCACTGGGGGCAGGTTTCAAGACAGCTACCACAGACACCGCAGTGCTGTCCTTACTCCCTCTTCTTCCCTCCGCCATCTTGGGCTTATTACCAGTAACACCAGCACTATTACTATTAGCAGCATTAGCAACATTAGCATCCTGAGCTTCACTGGGGCCCGAACTCAGGGTGCCAGATTTCACAGACCACTTAGGCCCAAGCCCAGTGTCCCATTCGCCCCGACACCTCCACTCTCGGTACCCAGCCCCTCTGCTTTTTGTTTGGCTGCAACCATACCACCAGAGCCCGTAGTATCAGAGTCCATAACACCAATGTCCTTTACTCTGGCAGATGGAACCGAGACAGTAGCTCCCTCCTCCTAAACCATCCGCCTAACCACAGCCAAGATTACAGCATCCGAAGCATTAACAATTCCTGCCCCCTGTCTACCTGTGACACAGAGACCACCAGAGACAGGGATGGGAACTCTGCTTTGCTAAATATGTTTGGCGCCTCCGCCTGTACTGACACCTCGCCACCCCCACTGTTACCCGTGGGGATCGCCACACCATTACCCTTCTTAATTTTTTCTCCCCATCAGAACTGCGCCTCGGATCTACTGCAAGATCCAGGCACCCATGCCCAGCGGGAGTCACACAAGAGGCAGCAGCCATAGTACTAGTAGTACTAGCAGACACATAACGCAGGCTTACCACCTCCTGTGCCGTCTTCCTCTGCTTCCTCTTTCCTTTTCCAGGACCGGAATCCTCATCACCGAACATGAAGTGCTGGAGGTCAACAAGGGACTCCAAAGACTTAATGGCCCTCAGGAGCCCCCCGGGCCCCGATGACTCCTCCATGTCCTCCTCTTCTGCTGATGAACCTGATGATGCAGGTAAGGCCACTTGCTCTGGCCACAGACCGGTGTATATTATCTCCTGGGACTCCATGGCTGGCTGCGCTCACGGGGTCTCATCCACTGCCTCCTCCATGGCTTCCCCAGCTGCCTCCATAGCTGACAGCGGTTCCTCACCACCTCCCACAGGGCAACGCCCACCCCCCTCCTTCCTCTCAGCCCCCTCAGCCCCCACCATATCCTCAGCCCCTTCCTTTCCCTCAGCCCCCTCCTTTCCCTCCTTCCCCTCAGCCCCCTCCTTTCCCTCCTTCCCCTCAGCCAAAGAAACTCCCCTGCCTGCACCAGATACCGGTGGGAGGAGCACGGAGTGGAGCGCTGGGCGAGGTTTCGGCATTGGGCTGGGTTTCGCCAGCCAGACTTTCAACACTGGATGGAGCACTAGGCGGGATACAGGGCACACCGTTGGGTGGGGTTTTGTCGCTAGGCAGGGCCTCGCCGGCCCGGAACCCGGTGCTGGGCGGAACACTAGGAGGGACATAAGGCTCTGAACAGGAGTCTCGCGGCGTGTCCTCGCCCTCTGATGGGCCTCCTGCACTCGCCCCCGCTTTTCAATGCCAGGTTAACCCCTTCATAGCTGAAAAACGCTGGTCATTAGCAAACTTCTCTAGGAAAGGACCTGCGTTTTTTTCAATTTCAGCCTGCCGCTCCTCCACCTCAGCGATTCTCCCTCTTAGCTTCTGTATATGCACAGCTATCCCAGGGCGTTTTTCTGGACAGCATTGTTATACTGCACTTTAGCCTGCCGCAATTCCTCTTGTAATTTGGACAGTGCGGCTTTTCCCTTTTCATGGCACCTCGGCATATCCACTACTCTTGCGGTATAGGTTTCCATCGTCTTCCCAGGGATTTTTACTGCCCATGAGGCTACACCTTTTCCCGTTGACTCACCGCCTTTCTGTTTGCTTGAGCCACTCTTGTCAGACGCCTTACCAGCTGGAGTCGGCATGTTCTTCACCGCAGCTGCCTCTCTCTTGGACAGCCTTTCAGACCTCCGCACACTGTCCTCCTGGGACTCCACGGACCTTCCGTCCCCACCCGGCCCAGACCGGGAGGGCCGGAGCCCAAGGCCTTTGTTTGACACCCCTGCCTCTTCCTGGGTAAGCAGCGAGACAAGGTCCTGAGCTTGGTTTCCTCACTGGAGCCTTCAGAGAGCTCCACACCACACACCACATGCACTGCTTCCTTGGCCACGCCCCCAACAAACTTCTCCTGTTGCTGCTGACAGCAGACAGAACTGGAATGGAAGCTCTTGCTATATGCACTGCAGTCTGCCACATACACTGCCTGCCTGACTAGCACTGATATCTATGCAGCTGGATTAGTCCTCAGAAGTACTGTTAGTTGAGATGGATATGTGTATAATATATGGTGGTATACCTACACTAACTAAGAAACAAGCAAATCTCTCCCTAGCTCAGCAGCACCTCTCCCTACACTGCCTGATTAGAGAGTAGACTGTGACGAGCATGGCGGCGCCAGGTCTGATATAGACCTGATGACGCTGTGCGGCCAGCCAATCACAGTAATGCCACAACCAACATGGCTGTGGCATTACATTGTGTGGCAGACAATCCCTGCATGTTCATTGGCTCTCTAAAGAGCGCCAAACATGCAGGGAGGGGACCCGAGCTCCCGCCGAAGAACCCCAGAAATACTCGGCGAGCGCCGAGCATCTCGAACAGTGAGATGCTCGGGCGAGTACCAAGCGGTAGTGAGCATGCTCGCTCATCACTAATCATAACCCCTTTACTTAAAAAGCCATCCTTGGACCAAAACTGCACTGCTAACTACAGACCAGTCTCTAATCTTCCTTTCATCTCTAAACTCCTGGAACGCTTGGTCCACTACCGTCTAATCCGCTATCTCTCAGATAACTCTCTCCTCGACCCTCTACAATCTGGTTTCCGCTCTTCACACTCCACTGAAACTGCCCTCACTAAAGTTTCTAATGATCTACTAACAGCTAAATCCAAAGGTCACTGCTCCCTTCTGATTCTCCAGGATCTCTCTGAAGCATTTAACACTGTGGATCACCAGCTCCTGCTCACTATGCTCCGTTCTATAGGCCTCAAGGAAACCGTTCTCTCCTGGTTCTCCTCCTACCTCTCTGAGCGCTCCTTCACTGTATCTTTCGCCGGCTCCTCTTCCTCTCCTCGTTCCCTTACTATCGGGGTTCCACAGGGCTCAGTCCTAGGCGCCCTCCTCTTCTCTTTATACACTGCCCCTATTGGACAATCAGCAGATTTGGGTTCCAGTATCATCTCTATGCTGACGACACCCAATTATACACTTCTTCCCCTGATATCACCCCTACCCTAATGCAAAATACCAAGGATTGTCTGTCTGCTGTCTCTAACATCATGGCCTCCCTCTATCTTAAACTGAATCTCTCCAAAACTGAACGTCTTGTGTTTCTCCCCTCTACTAACCAAACTCTAACATCGAAATTACATTTGAGGGTTCAACCATAACTCCCAAGCAGCACGCCCGCGGTTTTGGGTTCATATTCGACACTATCCTTTTGTTTACTCCCTATATCCGATCACTCACTCACTCTTGTCACCTGCATCTTAAAAACATCTCCAGAATCTGACCTTTTCTCACTTTTGAAACTGCTAAAACTCTTACTGTGGCACTTATTCACTCTTGTCTGGAATACTGCAACTCTCTTCTGATCGGTCTCCCTCTTACCAAACGTTCTCCTCTTCAATCCGTCCTGAATGCGGCAGCCAGCGTCGAATTTCTGTCCTGCCGCTTCAATGATGCCTCCATCTTGTGGCGGTCATTACACTGGTTGCCCATTCACTACAGGTTCCAATATAAACTCATCGCTCTCACCCACAAAGCTCTCCACAGTTCTGCACTGCCTTATATTTCTTCTCTCATCTCTGTCTATCGCCCTACACGTGCCCTCCATTCTACAAATGACCTAAGGCTAACATCCCCCGTAATCCGAACCTTGCACCTCTGTCTCCAAGACTTCTCTTGTGCTGTGCCAGTTCTCTGGAATGCACTACCCCAGACGATCTGACTGAAGCATAGCCACCACGTCTTTAAGCTCGCTTTAAAAACCCATCTCTTTAAACAAGCCTACCACCTCAACTACTCAGTAAACCAACTTTCCCCTGTTCCCTCCTTCTAAATATTATTCAGAATCTGCACTCTACTAGTCATCTGTCTCCTCACCCTCCATGCACACGATAACTGCACTCGATTATTGCACTTAAACATACTGGCTGATGACCGGATTATGCATCTTTATATGAAAATCCCTACTTATTATAATTGCCATACCTGAAATAACAAGCACTTTTCACCTATTGTGTCCATCCATTTCCTTGTAGAATGTAAGCTTGCAAGCACGGACCTCACTCCTAATGTAACTGTTTTACCTTTTATTGAATTTATTGTATGTTAATGTCCCCTCTTAATTGTAAAGTGCTGCAGAATATGTTGTTGGCGCTATATAAATTAAAATAATTATCTTCTTTCTCCTGTGACCACATCTGCCCAGGACTCAAACCAGAAACTCAGTGTCCAGAGGATGCAGCTCTAACCACTGAGCTACAGCTCTCAATGGTTATATAGGAGGATTTAGTTAACTTGACTCTACAATACAGTCAATGAATCCAGAAGCAGCTCATACAAGTCCATAGAAATACATTGTGTATAACAATGTATTTTTATGGTGCCTGTTTACTGAGAAAATGATTTTTTTGATCCTATAAATAAAAGTAGTGCATTTGTAAGCAATTACAAAAATGTGTTTTTTTTCTGTAAGTCTCTGGTCTTGAACCCACAACCTTAAAATATTACTAACACAGACACCTGCAGAGCCACAAGCTGAAGTGATGTCATTGCTAGAATTCTGTCTACTTGATCTGTACTGCTGGATCTGACTAGGCTGATAGAAATACACTACTGTGTATAATGAATGTATTTTTATACATTGTACACAGCAGAATATGAGATTTTTTCAGCCTATAAAACTGCTAAAAAATAATAAAGAAAAACATTTGATAATGAAAAAAATAGTAATTTTTAATGTGTTTTGTAAAAAATCACAAATCAGCAGATAACACGGACATATTTGATGTCCCTGTAATCGTAACAACCCGCATAACAAAGCAATCAGATTATTTATGGGGATCGTTAAATGACGTAAAAAAAATGGCGTAATTGATATTTTTCTCCATTAAACCCATAAAAAATCTAATAAAATTAATGCTGACGCCGTGTTCACACGTATCTTTAATGCTGCGTTCTTTCTGCTGCTTTTTTCTGCAGGTGTTCTCACCACACGACACAATAACAATCTTCTATGACTATTGTGTGTTTGCTGCGTTTCTTTTATGCGTTTTCCCGCTTATTTGATGTGATTTTGGTGCAGATATGAAGCAGAGTTTTTAACACTTTTTAATAGTACAGGAAAACTTTGATTCTGCGCTTAAAAATGCAGCGGCTTTTTTTTTCTTCATGCGCTTTTTTCAGAAGAAGCCTATAGAGAGAAATGGCCCAAAACCGCAGAGTAGTGATGAGTGAGCGTGTGTTGTAAACCTTTTCGGCGAGCATGCTCGGGGGTTCGCCGAGTATTTTCGGCATGCTCAACATATACGTTTGAACCGCGGCGGTTGCATGTGTCATGACTGTTAGACAGATGTGACTACTGCAGCCACGGTAGCACTAACATACATGCCGAGCACGCCAAAAATACTCGGCAAGCACCCAAGCGTGCTCGCCGAAAGGGTTAACAATACACGCTCGCTCATCACAACCGCAGAGTTCAGCAGCGTCTTCAGACGCTTCTATGTGGAGCCTAAAAAAAGGCAGATACTTGATTAAGTGCAAAATCAAAGCTTTTCTGTACAATAAGGCTATGTGCCCACGTTGCATTTATGAAGCAGAAAATTTCTGCTTCATTTCTGCAAGTCCTCTCCCGGAAAAACGCATGCGGAATTCCGCACGCGTTTATCGCGCATTTTTCGCGCGTTTATCACGCGTTTTCCACATGCGGAATTGCCTTGCGTTTTTTATGCATTGGACAAAGGCAATTCTGCTTGCGGAAACGCAAAATTAAATGACATGCTGCGGATTTTTGAACGCAGCATAAACGCTGCGGAAAAATCCGCAGCATGTGCATAGAACTTGCGGAATCACATTGGGGACCATGGGGTGCGGGTTACCAAGCGTTTTACAAGCGTTTCCGCTGCGGAAATTCCGCATCAAAAACGCTTGAAAAACGCTACGTGGGCACACAGCCTTAAAAGCACCTTAAAAACGCGGCTTCACATCTGCACCAAAACGCATCAAATAAAGGGGAGAAGATTGTTCTTGTGTAGTTTGCTGCAGACATCTGCAGGACACACAGATAACGTTGCGCTGCCCCGGAAGATAAGAGATTGCGGCCTCCCTCCAGTCGCCAGGTAGCACTGAACTAAACGCTGGACCAGAGACCCGGGAATCCATCCACTCATCTTTAGTAGAGATGTGCTGTGTTCGACTAGAACTATTCGCCAATCTCAAATTCGAGATGTTTTGGGAAAATTCTCCTGCTGAAGCGCTGAGCGCTGAGAATTTTCCCACGCTGTCAGTGACATGCAGGAGGTGAGCCGAGTTCATTGGACATGAGCTCACCTCATGCACGTCACTGACAGTGTTGGAAAATTCTCCTGCACTCACCGCATGCGCAGGAGAATTTTCCCACGCTGTCAGTGACGTGCATGAGGTGAGCTGAGTTCATTGGACATGACCTCGGCTCATCTTTATGCCGTCACAGCCAGACACTGCAGAGCGCAAGCATGCCTGCGCTTCTCAGTGTCTGCTGCATGGCAAGCTGGATGGCAGCGTTCTGCTGCGGTCCAGCCTGTCATGTCAATGTAGCAGAGCTGAAGCTGTCGTGGGAACCATGGAAAGGTAAGGATGAGCTTGCTTTATTATTTTACTTTTATTGCAGGAGATCGTTGGCTTCAGCTGGAATGGGCGTGATGGTAAGTATGGTTTAATTTAGAACAATAAAGAATTGTGTGTTTATTTCAATTAAAGGACTTTATTTTGGGTGTTTGTGTTTTTTTTAACTTTGACTATGGGGTTAGTAATGGGGGTGTCTTATAGACGCCTCTCCATTACTAACCTGGGCTTGATGTCAGATGGCATTATAAGCTGACATCAACCCCAGCCCTATTACCCCACTGCCACCGCTACAGGGCAGTGGGAAGAGCGAGGCTAAGTGCCAGAATTGGCACATCCTATGGATGCGCCATTTCTGGGGTGGCTGACGGCTGGTGTTTCTAGCCTGGGAGGGGGCCAATATTCATGGCACTCTTCCTGGGCTATTAATATCAGCCCCCAGCTGTCTGCCTAGCCTTTGCTAGCTATTAAAATAGGGGGGACCTCACGTCATTTTTTTTGGGGTCCTCCATTTTAATAGCTAGTAAAGGCTAGGCATTCAGCTGGGGGCTGATATTAGTAGCCTGGGAAGCTCCGTGGGTATTACCCCCTTCCCAGGCTTCAAACATCTACCCCAGCCGTCTGCTTAACCTCCGCTAGAGACTAAAATTACGGGGAACCCCACGCCAATTTTTTTTTAATAAATCCTTTATTTTAACACTAAATGACAAGCACTGTAATCAACACTATCATTGTACTTCTTATATATGTGACTGAAATGTTTCTATCTATCTAATCTATGTGTGATGCTCTATTCTTTCTGTTATAAATTGTCGGGTACCGCTGCTGAATTGCCGGCCGGCTTTTTTAAAGAGACGGTGCATGAAAACACTATTATTTTTTTTAATAAATCCTTTAACACTAAATGACAAGTACAGTAAGCAACACTGTCACTGTACTTCTTATATATGTGACTGACATGTTTCTATCTATCTAATCTATGTGTGATGCTCTATTCCTTCTTGTCTAAATTGTCGGGTACCGGTGTATGTGACGCGCCCCTGGGCCTGTGTCGCGCAGCGTTGCGCACGCGGGAGCTTACCCGGAGCCGGATCTGTTGAGGGTTGTAGTCTTGTGGCGGTGATCCGGTCCGTGCCCAGGGAGTCAGACTAAGTGGCGCTGTATCAGCGGTAGATGTTGGACGACTACGCCACCCGTTGAGTACAGCTAAGGAGCTGCTGCTGCAGGGCAGACCGCTGAGGCCGGTGGTAGGATTGTGCAGCGTGATAGTATAACCCCCAACGGGAGGGGTATGGCCTCAGGGCAGCCGACGTGGATGATGGGGGTAGCAGGAACCACTCGGAGACGGTACGGTGTAGTTCAGGGTCTTTACTGGTGACAAAGATAGACCCTCCCGGAGTACTGGCTAGCGATTGGGGCCTGGTCAGTCCTTGAGCAGATGGGATCTCCCCTGGCCAGGCGGAGTTGTAGGCCTCCCAAACTAACGACACTCTTCTGGCTACCTTGCTAGAGGCGGGTATAAGTAGCCCACGTCCCTGAGTGTACCGTGTGGTGCTCACCCGTATGGCCGGTGACTCGGGGCCTTCTAGTAGCTTTCGCTCCACGACGGCGGTGCTGGTCCCACGCGTGTGACCGTGCCTTCGGGTTTCTGGGCCAGAGGACCTGCAATCCCCTGCCGGTCGGTTTCTGCTGCTGGATAGGAGTTAATCCCCACAGCCTCGGACTCCGGGTCCGGTGATAACTTCTCAGTCAGGGCGAGCTCTGCAGCTGCCAGCCCCTGACTCCTTGTAGCACTGCTCCCACAGAGCTCCTGTTGTTTCTTCCTATGCTGCTTCTCTTCTCTACTTCTTCTCTACTCACTAACCCTGCCTCAGCCCTAGGTTTATCTAGGGGAAGTTCTTCCCCTCCCAGGACTGGGCAGGAGGTGTGGCATGCATAGGATCCCTGACCAAGAGACCTCCCACCTGCTCTCAGACGTAATATCTCTATCACTGTGGCAACCAGACCCCTGGGGTGTCACATTCCCCCCTAGTGAAATTTAGTACTCCGGGACTAAACATATTTTTAGAAAAACATAACAAGGTATAAACAATAATAATACAATAAGAAAAACACATAAAGATGGTTACGGCGTGTCCGCAACCGGGTGCAGTTTTGAAGAAAACAAAGGTGTCCATTTCACCAAAACAGGGAGACGTAACCAGGTAGGGGTCTGTCCTGCCCCGAGTCCTTATCAGTCTTTTAGTCCATCCTGGGTTACGCTCCAACTAATTGTACAAGGATTCCCGGTAAATCCACCAAGGACTCCTAAAAATAACTAGAAACACATAATTATTTACAAGCAACAAGAAAAACAGGTAACCACAAATAAAACAATTTATACATTTCAAATCCTCCAACGTGCAGGTAACTGGCCTCTAGTGGCCCTAGTGGACCTACGGAGCTGACTGTCTAGCCCTGAACTACAGGGTGTAGGAGCTGTCAAGGGTAAACTGGGCAGCTGTCTACCGGCTCTTTGGCTCACTAGGGGTACGGCAGGCTCACTATAAGCAGAGGGTTGATCCTCCTGTTCTGCTTGTGTGGAGTCTTCTGCCTCCTGGACCGGCTGTTCTTCCAGCTCTACCTGTTGCTCCGTAGGTGCTTGGGATGCTGGTTGGAGGAAGGTGAGTACGGGTACCACAACTGCGCCATTGACTTGAGTCCAAGACCGAGGGAAGTCTCCGAGCACAGTACTAACCATGTCTTCCCTTTCCTCTACGGGTCGAGGGTCTTCTTGTTCCTCTTCAGGGTTCCGTAGCTGTTCAGGACACTTCTTCAGGTGATCCCGGGATACAATGGTTGTGGTTTCCCCTCCGTCTTTACTGATGGTACAGACCTTTGGGTTGTCGTGGCTTGAGGGCAGTACGATGTACGGGTCCTTCTCCCACTGGTCGTCCAACTTGTGGAGCCGCCTTTTCCTCTTCAAGACCTGCTCTCCGGGTACCAGGGGAACAGCGGGAGCATACTGGTTGTAAGTTTTCTCTTGTCTTTCCCTAGCTTGACAGAGACTTCGCTCCACGCTCTCCTGTACTTTCCGGTACTGCTGCTGCCTCTCTGTGTCCCAGTCTGCTTCTGGTGAAGTGTCCTCGGGTGTCAGGACTCCCATCTCCAGGTCAACAGGTAGCTTACCAGGCCTTGCCCTCATCAGGTAAGCCGGTGTGTAGTTGGTGGAACCTACCGGGATGTGGTTGTATAGATCCACCAGATCGGGCAGCTTCTCAGGCCACAGACTGCGTTCTTCCAGGGGCAACGTTTTCAGAAGATCCATTACCACCTGGTTCATTTTCTCACAAAGTCCATTAGTTTGCGGATGATAGGGTGTCGTCCTTATCTTCCGGCAGCCATACAGATTGCAGAATTCCTGGAAGACCTCCGCTTCAAAGGCAGGTCCCTGGTCCGTCAGCACTTGGTCCGGGTACCCGTGTGGACGGCAGAAGTGCTGCTGGAAGGCTCTAGCTGCTGTTCGAGCTGTTAAGTCCTTGACGGGGACGACAACCAAGAACCGGGAGTAGTGATCCACGATGGTTAGTGCGTAAACGTAGCCACTTCTGCTTGGGGTCAGTTTTACATGATCCAAGGCTACCAGTTCCAACGGCTGCCGGGTGACGATGGACTGCAGGGGAGTCTTCTGGCTGGCACGGTCCTTCCTTCTTAGGTTGCACGGGCCACAGTCTCTGCACCACCTCTCGATGGTTCCCCTCATGCCTACCCAGTGGAACCGCCCGCGCAGCAGGAACTCCAGCTTCTTCCATCCGAAGTGTCCAGCCCCGTCGTGGTATGCCTCCATCACCATGGCTGCGTCTCTCCGTGGCACTACTACTTGCCAGATTAGTTCATGCGTCCGGGAGTTAACCATTCTGCGGCACAACTTCCCCTTGTAAAGGAACAGTCGACTCTTCTCAGCCCACAGTTGCTTGGCTTCCTCCGGAGCGTCTGGGTCAAGGCGAGCCTCTGGCCGAGTCAACATCTCCTTCACCAGTCGGACGGCAGGGTCACTGTCTTGCGTTTCCTCCCAGTTGTAGTGAGGCAAGGGGTTAAACGTAGCGGCTTGCTTACTCCTTACCCGATGGGAATACTGGATAGTCCCATGACGGTGGAACGCAGGGAGTTCAACTTCTTCCAGTCCCTCTGGATCTTCTTCTACGTCCGGTAGGTTTGGCATCCTGGACAGGGCGTCCGCGTTGGTATTGGAGCGTCCTGCCCGGTATTTGATTGTGAATTCGTAGTTGGACAGACGGGCCATCCATCTCTGCTCTAGGGCACCGAGTCTTGCCGTGTCCAGGTGTGTCAACGGGTTGTTATCCGTGTACACGGTGAACCGGGAAGAAGCGAGGTAGTGCTTAAAGCGTTCGGTGACTGCCCACACCACTGCCAGGAACTCTAGCTTAAATGAGCTGTAATTCTCAGGGTTTCTCTCGGTGGGTCGCAGTTTTCGGCTGGCGTAAGCGATTACTCGTTCTTTCCCCTGCTGGATCTGGGACAGCACGGCTCCTAGCCCGATGTTACTTGCGTCGGTGTAGAGGATAAAGGGCTGGCTGTAATCAGGGTACGCCAGGATTTCATCCCCCGTGAGGGCCATCTTCAGCTGGCGGAAGGACTCTTCTTCTAACTTCTCCCATCTGAAGGGTGGCTTCTGGTTCTTGGCCTTCCGGGACTGGCCTATCAGGAGGTCCTGCATAGGAGCTGCCTTTTTGGTGAAACCGGGGATGAATCTGTGGTAATAGCCTACCAACCCGAGGAACTGCCGCACTTCCTTTACACTGGAGGGACTTGGCCATTCCTTAATTGCGGTGATCTTATCAGGGTCGGGAGCCACTCCATCAGCGCTCACCACGTGTCCCAGGTACTGCACCTTTGGTTTCAGGAGGTGACACTTGGAGGGTTTCACCTTTAGGCCGTAGCTTGCCAGAGCTTCGAACACTTCCGCCAGGTGTTTCAGGTGGTCCTCATACGTCTTGGAATATACGATGACATCGTCCAGGTACAACAAGACCGTCTCGAAGTTTCTGTGGCCCAGACAGCACTCCATTAATCGTTGGAAGGTTCCTGGTGCGTTGCAGAGTCCGAACGGCATGCAGGTAAACTCGCTAAGTCCCATCGGGGTGGTGAATGCGGTCTTCTCCCGGTCCGCCTCTGCTACAGGAACCTGCCAGTACCCACTAGTGAGATCCAAGGTAGAGAAGAAGTTAGCAGATCTTAAAGCAGCCAAAGACTCCTCTATCCTTGGTAAGGGGTACGCATCCTTGTGTGTGATACGGTTGATTTTCCGGTAATCTACACACATCCTCATGGTGTTGTCTTTCTTTTTGACTAAGACTAGTGGAGCTGCCCAGGGGCTACAGCTATCCCTGATCACCCCAGCCTCCTTCATGTCTCTAAGCATCCCCTTGGTGTGTTGGTAGTGTGCAGGGGGTACGGGTCGATACCTCTCTTTTATGGGAGGATGGTCTCCCGTGGGGATGTGGTGTTCTACCCCCTTGACTCGCCCGAAGTCTAACGGGTGTTTACTAAACACTCTCTCGTACTCTTGAACCACCTGATAGACTCCCTGTTTCTGGTGTGAGGGAGTGGAGTCAGTACCCAAATGTAGTTGCTGACAACAGTCCTCCATTGTTTTCTTAGAGCCGTTACCTTCCTCCGGGGAAGATGGAGGCAAGGGTTCTACGGACTGTATGGAATCTTGATTGATGGTATACAATTTGGCTAGCGTGGCATACCGGGGCAGGTACACTTCCCTCTTCCCGATATTTATTATGCGAACGGGCACCCTCCCATGGCGTACATTGACCACCCCCCGTGCTGTCAAAATGGTGGGCCTACTGTCTGAGTAAACTGGTTCTACCATTGCCTGGTAATCTCTACCTCTCAGACCAATAGCTGCCCGGCACCAAATCATCATTTCACTTTTCGGGGGCATGGCAATAGGGAAAGGGTCACACATTCGCACGCTACCAATCTCACCACCGGAGAGTTCTAGCTGTTGCCGTCGCATCAGTGCCCGGATCTCTTTCTGGAGCACTCGCTGCTGGCCGGAGCTGGCGTTCTTGGCAACCTGCTGTAAAAGGAAAATCACCTCTGCAAGACAATTTTCAATTACATTAGTTCCTAGAGTTATCTTTGGGTGACTCTCGTGTTTGTCAATGTCTACAATGATCAGTCCCTGTGCTGCCAATTCGACTCTACCGATTTTAATGGTCACCTCTTTAAATCCAATCTGTGGCACGGGCTGACCATTGCTGGCGATGATACTCAAGTCGTCGTCAGGGTAGCGGGTGATATCCGAGTCATTCCAGTACTGCTTGAAGAGCACGTACGGGATGGTGGTGACCTGTGACCCGGTGTCCAGTAGGGCACTCATAGGAATACCATCCAGTACCACGGGTAAGACTGGACGTCCTCCCACATATTTGTCGCGCCAGTTCGATGGGCCTGGTGATCTTTTTCCTGGGGGTTGGCCCTCTACCCCAGGTTGTGCCAGTTTAAAGGACAGTACCTTGCCATATGTCCGGGTTGATTGCAGCGGCGGCAGATGGGTCGTCCGTCCTCGTTGTATCGGTCGCTGGGTCTTCCTCTGGCCGTTGGGGTCCTCCTTGGTCGACGCCACGGGATGTCCTCCGGTCCGGATGCCAGCTGGATCTTCCCTGGAGTGGAAACCTGTAAAGACTGTACAGTTCGGGTTAGCGCAGCAACGCTTTTAGCTAGCTCTTGGACCTGATGGTGCAGGTCTGGAGCCGGGTCATTGTTCAAAGCCTGCGCATCAGCTCCCACAGGCCCTGCCGACAAGGGCGCCGCCTCCTGGTGGTAAGTGGTAGTGGGGCGTCTGTGGGTCACAACGCCACCTGGTGCCGGTTCTCGAAGCACCCGGATGGCTCTGTCCTTGAACTGTGCAAATCCCAGATGAGGGTTCTGTAAGGCCATTGCCCGCAACTGGGTTCGGTGGACATTGCAATATAAACCCTCTATAAATTGTTCAGTCAACAGCCTGTCCTCGTCTCCCACGCCGTCAGGGTCGGTCTGCTTAATGGCTCTCAGGGCCTCTTGTAGGTTCAGGGCATAGTCCCTTATACTCTCATGTGCCCGCTGTTTGCACCCGTACAATCTAAGCTTGATCTCGGCTGAGGTGCGGGTATCAAAGGTGTCCCTCAGCCGGGTTAGTATCCCTGCGACAGTCCTCCCCCCAGGTGGCCAGGACTTTACCTCCCTTTGGGCTGCCCCGGTTAATTGGGCCACCAGGATGCTCACTTTTTGCTCCTCTGTGAGGGGGTACACCTGGAAGAGGCTATCCAGCTTTTCTCTAAAGTCATGCAGGGTATGTGACTCCCCTGAGTACTGGGGTAGCCAGGCTGCCCCCGGGATATAGGGCATGGTGAAAGGCATGACCGCAACAGCGGTGGCGCTGGCGTGGGTTAAAGCGGTGAAGCTCTCCTCCGTATCCGACATCCTTCTCCCCCCTAGTGGACCGTGGCCTACCTTGCGATGATCCTCTTCCGTAGGCCGCGGCTCAGCAGTGGATCGTCAGGGTTGAGGACCTTCCGTCGCGCTCCTGTGTCGTCGGCGTCTGCTGGGCTCCTTCCAGGACCTTACGCAACGTTGGGACGTGAGGCGGGGCTTCAGTTCTCGCGCGCTTTCGGAGTCCACGCCCCTCTTCTTCCCGCGCGGCGTCCTCAAGATGGCGTCCAATGGCGGGAAAACTCCACGTGTGGCAGGAAGAAGGCTGAAGATGGCGCCGGATGGCGGGAAAACTCCACCGATGGCGGGAAGGAAGCGGAAGATGGCGCCGGATGGCGGGAATCTTCACCACAGGTAAGTTTGAACAGTCTTTTTCAGGCACGCAGTACCCGGTGGATGCGGGCACGAGATCCTGCCGACTACGCCAAAAGTTGACGCGCCCCTGGGCCTGTGTCGCGCAGCGTTGCGCACGCGGGAGCCTACCCGGAGCCGGATCTGTTGAGGGTTGTAGTCTCGTGGCGGTGATCCGGTCCGTGCCCAGGGAGTCAGACTAAGTGGCGCTGTATCAGCGGTAGATGTTGGACGACTACGCCACCCGTTGAGTACAGCTAAGGAGCTGCTGCTGCAGGGCAGACCGCTGAGGCCGGTGGTAGGATTGTGCAGCGTGATAGTATAACCCCCAACGGGAGGGGTATGGCCTCAGGGCAGCCGACGTGGATGATGGGGGTAGCAGGAACCACTCGGAGACGGTACGGTGTAGTTCAGGGTCTTTACTGGTGACAAAGATAGACCCTCCCGGAGTACTGGCTAGCGATTGGGGCCTGGTCAGTCCTTGAGCAGATGGGATCTCCCCTGGCCAGGCGGAGTTGTAGGCCTCCCAAACTAACGATACTCTTCTGGCTACCTTGCTAGAGGCGGGTATAAGTAGCCCACGTCCCTGAGTGTACCGTGTGGTGCTCACCCCTATGGCCGGTGACTCGGGGCCTTCTAGTAGCTTTCGCTCCACGACGGCGGTGCTGGTCCCACGCGTGTGACCGTGCCTTCGGGTTTCTGGGCCAGAGGACCTGCAATCCCCTGCCAGTCGGTTTCTGCTGCTGGATAGGAGTTAATCCCCACAGCCTCGGACTCCGGGTCCGGTGATAACTTCTCAGTCAGGGCGAGCTCTGCAGCTGCCAGCCCCTGACTCCTTGTAGCACTGCTCCCACAGAGCTCCTGTTGTTTCTTCCTATGCTGCTTCTCTTCTCTACTTCTTCTCTACTCACTAACCCTGCCTCAGCCCTAGGTTTATCTAGGGGAAGTTCTTCCCCTCCCAGGACTGGGCAGGAGGTGTGGCATGCATAGGATCCCTGACCAAGAGACCTCCCACCTGCTCTCAGACGTAATATCTCTATCACTGTGGCAACCAGACCCCTGGGGTGTCACATATGCCGCTGCTGAATTGCCGGCCGGCTTTTTTAAAGAAAGTGTCTTCTGAGCAGTTTGTCAGCTTTTGGACACCTTTGAAGGTGTTTTCTATGTGTTTCTATGTGTCTTTGTTTGCCTGCCATTGGTTTTAATGGTGTTTAACGGTGTTCGACGGTGTTCGAAGGTGTTCGACGAACAGTTCCACGAACATCCCGGTGTTCGACGAACCGAACCGAACCCGAACACTACGGGGGTGGCTCAACACTAATCTTTAGTCCCAACTGTCCTGGATACAGCGGACAGTCCTGGATTTGGGTCTACGACCTGCAGTCTCGGCCGTCTACTGAATTTCCCTCACTACCACTACTAATCTCATCCTATATACATCATATGAGTGCAAGGTTGTGTACAGAGGTGTATTAGGCTACGTTCCCACAATGAGTTTTTTTACGCTGCATATTTTCAAAAAATTGCTAGTAACCTATTTTAATTAATAGATGCAGAAAAACTGCAACATCAACAACTCACCAAAAGCTCATTGTAGGAACATAGCTTTACTGTTCTGTAATTCCTCTGACCTGTGTGAAGCGGTAACATAGCTCATGTAATATATCAGCATTATCATTCTTTAGGGCCTAAAATGTGATTTCATGAAAAGTTCTGACCTGAAGAGAGCTGGGACCACAGTCTCAAACATTACCGTTACTAACACACTACGCTGTCATGTATTAAAATCCTGCAGAGCACGCAAGTTCCCCTGCTCACACCATGTCCAGGCCCTTTTGAAGTTCGCCAATGACCATCTGGATGATCCAGAGGAGGCATGGGAGAAGGTCATGTGGTCAGATGAGGCCAAAATATAACTTTTTGGTATCAACTCCACTCGCTGTGTTTGGAGGAAGAAGAAGGAGGATTACAATCCCAAGAACACTGTCCCAAACGTGAAGCATGGTGGAGGAAACATCATATGTTGGGGCTGATTTTCTGCAAAGGGGACGGGACGACTGCAGCATATTGAAGGGAGGATAGATGGGGTCATGCATGGAGAGATTTTGGCCTAAACCTCCTTCCCCCACTAAGAGCATTGAAGATGGGTCGTGGTTGCATCTTCCAGCATGACAATGACCCGAAACACACAGCCTGGGCAACTAAGGAGTGGCTCCGTAAAAAGCATTTCAAGGTCCTGGAGTGACCTAGCCTGTCTCCAGACCTGAAACCCATAGACAATCTTTGGAGGGAGCTGAAACTCAATGTTGCCCAGCGACAACCCTGAAAGATCTGGAGAAGATCTGTATGAAGGAGTGGGCTCCCTGCTGCAGTGTGTGCAAACTTGGTCAAGAACTACAGGAAACATCTGACCTCTGTAATTGCAAACAAATGTTTCTGTACCAAACATTAAGTTCTGTTCTTCTATTGTATCAAATACTTATTTCATGCAATAAAATACTAATTAATTAAGTAAAAATTGTACAATGTGATTTTCTGGGTTTTTTTTAGATTCTGTCTCTCACAGGTGAAGTGTACCTACAATAAAAATTACAGAATTCTCCATTCTTTGTAGGTGGAAAACTTGCAAAATTGGCAGTGTATCAAATACTTATTTTCCCCACCATATATGCACTTGCACTTTATTAAATGATTGTATCTACACAATATTTTCTATGGAAGATTCAGTGCACCTTGTATTATTTTTAACTCTTTAGAGCAGCAATATGACTGCCTCATGGAATAAGAGTATGTAGAACCTCTTCATGGCACATGTATTCATAACATGATCATTATCTCCATTTCTATATATTTTATCATGTTTTTATTGGAACACCACTGTAATCACTAATAAAGTTATGCTTTTAATCATTGATTGACTGTTGTCACTTTGTTTTTAATAGCATTGAGCTTTGTGTGACGACTCTTTTATCTAGCTATTAATGCTCCCCTGACCATGTGTTTTACCAAAAATTGTAGGTTGGCAAATTCAATTTTTCCATATTGTGCATCTTCAAATGTAATTTATCTCATAGAGTGCATTTGCAGTTTGCAGACTGCGCATGCGTGAGCCTCGGTGGCCATATTGTGGGATGTAATTTTTCAGTTTTGAACTGAAATTACACAGGCAATATTTAAAACAGTAGGCAGGTCACTGAAAGCACAGTGACCTGCCAGAAGGCACAGATAGGAATACATGAATACATAATGAGAGCACCAGAGGACATGCATATCATTATGGCAGAACTGAAAATAAAGATTACAGAATCACCACTGGACGGATTTCATCATCAAAGGTATCATTTTACTGAGTGTAATGGCGCCCACCTGACAGTGTATGTAGTTTACTAAGCACAATCCTGCTGACAGGTGCGCTTTAAGGGACCCGCTAAGAATTCAAAGACTTTTTAAGACACATCTTTGGTTCCATTTTCTTTCTCACTGTTTTTTTTACCAAATTCAGTTTCATATTGACTGAACAATCCCAGCATCCCTGAATGTATACTTTCCAACTCTATACCATTAGTGTGTTCAGTCATGTAGAAGCTGTAGAACAGTGGGGGTATGTCCGCGCTGCCAACGGTATCAAATGCAGAGAGAATGTAAAAATTCAAATTTGAAGCCCACCTGCTTTTTCCTCAGGACAAACCACAGAGATCTCTGTGGTTTGTTCTGAGGAAGTAGCGGGTGTGCTTCGAAACACGTTGAATAAAAACCGCATTTGAATTTCTACATTCTCTCTGCATTTGATACCGTTGGCAGCGTGGACATACCCCCACTTTTCTCCAGATTCTACATGTTATACCATTGTGGATCTGCAGCAGCCTATACCTTTCCAAACTAACACAGGGGCTGTGACTTTCACAATCCCGCCAGATGAATATTTCCTCTGCCTTTGATTTTCTTTTTAACCCGGATAAGATCCTATTGCGATCTTTATCTTTCAAGATTCCTTTATAATTGTCGAATTATCAGTGTGTCCAGACCATCGCCCATCACTCAGCAACGCAAGACACAGGCACTACAGCTGCTAGTCACATTATACAGTCACATTGTGTATGCGCTCTGCCTGTAATCTCTGGGTTACTAAGCAATGCGCTGAGATGGAATAAAAAAATTTAAAAAAACTACCAAGCAACATTTTTAACATCCAATTTTGTCATTGACTATTTTGTAACTTGTCTGTTTTACATTTACATTTTTGTTGTATAAGTAAATAACCCGTTTTGTGCTTTGATCTGTAAAGCCATTTAGTGGCACCTAGTGAGCAGTACCACAAGCTTTTGACGCGGTTTTATTGTATTCAAATCTCTTGTTCTGAAATTATCTACTCTACTTGTTCTTGTTCTGAAACATTTTCTCTCCAACTTGAAAAAGGGGCCGGAGAACCCTGAAATATGTTGTATTAGGAGACTTTCTCAATAAAACTACTTCATCACTGTCATTGACGGATTCTCATCACTGGATGTGAGCTCCCTTATTGTCTAAGACGCAGACTTAGGTCAATTGTAACCTCGTCTAAGTATATATCTTCATTCCAAGTATAAGGCGGTTGCTATCCCACTGGTAAAGGACATCAGCATCGCATCAGCTCCTTCCAGTATTCATGTTTATACTGGAGTTATAGCCATCCCTGAGTAATCCTTTAAGCTGAGCGCTTTATTATTCATCATTACAGTTTTACATTGTTGTAACTTGTTTACCTGATGAGAAATTTTTTCTGTGTTTTTTTTTTCGCTATTTACTTTTGATTTATCAAGGTGTTTTCTTGGTCTGCAATTTAACTAGATCTCCAATTGAGTATCTGTGAGATGTGCTTGAAAAAGAAGTTTAATTCTCATGGAAACCCTAACAATTTGCAGGACTTAAATGATCTGTTATCAAAGTCTTACTGCCAGATGTCACATGGACACCTTTACAAAATGGTTATTTTGGTTTATCTTTAATTTTGGTGCACATACTTTTGTCCTCTCAGAACCTATACATATCAGTTACCACTGGTCATATTCAAAAATTATCAAGTTTATTTTACTGTGTCATTGCAATTTCTAATAAATTTGTGCTTTTTAATTATTGTTTGTGTGTTGTTACTTTGTAGGTTTTAGTAAAAGTTTTAATTTGATTTGTCTCACCTGTTTGTGTGGTAGTAAAAATATGTGCACAATTTGCTATATTGATTCTGTAGGAATACGGCACTCCTAGATATAGTCGATGTTCGGATAAGGTCCTAACCCATATGCAAAAATTAAATATAGTAAAATATAAATGTAATTTTCTTCTGAATACCATGTTGACATTTTCTCTTATATTTTGTAACTCTTATTTACTAGTTTAGTTTACATAATTTTTTCTAAGTTTGATTTTTTTTTCATTTACAGTATTTTTCGGACTATAAGACACACCGGACCATAAGACAGACCCCAAATTTTGAAGTGGAAAAAGGGAAAGAAAGATAAAAAAATATTATTTATAAGATGGAGGTCCGTCTTATAGTCCAAATAGGTATCTTTCTTGGGGAACGCTTGAGCCTCACAAGAGGCATGGGGGGGTTGCGGCGGTGGTGGAGTGGAATCGCAGGAAGCAGGGTCCCTCCCTCAGGAACCCGGCAGCGGCAGAAGTGGTGAGATGCTGCAGGGCCAGCGTAAACGGTGAGGCAGAGCGGAGTGCATTCTTTTTCCAGCGGACATCTTCCTGAAGCCATGGTCTACAGGGAAATGGCTGCGCAAGCTGGCACATGCACAGACTGGGATCTCAGCGGCCTTTCCCCCGAGGCCCACAGCTTCAGGAAGATGGCTTCCTGAAGTGGCTCATGCACAGCTAAGATCTCGGCTGTGCTGAGATCCCAGTCTGCGCATGCGGCCAACGACTTCAGGAAAATGGCCACGGGAAAGCTCTGCCTGGCCGCCGATATTGAGCCCACAGATGCATCACATCGCTTCTGCCGCCGCCGGGTTTCTGAGGGAGGGACCCTGCTTTCTGCGATCCAGCTCCACCATCGCAACTCACATTACATTTCATTCGGTCCATAAAATGCACCCTCCATTTTCCTCCCAAATTTGGGGGGTGAAAAAAAGTGCTTTTTATGGTCCGAAAAAACAGTATGTTACTTCTACAGTGTATGTTTGACAAAGGTCGATGCAAAACCAGAATGTCACGTATTGTGCACACTACTTGGACCACATAATAAATTTCTCATCTGATTTCACGCAATTCCCATTCGAGTGCCGAATTATTTATATGGTAATTTATCAATTTGCTGTATTACCCTTCATGTCTGGAAAAAAATAAAAAGAACAAGTTTTATCCTTTCTAGGTTTGTTTCTGAATTTACTTGGTGTGATTGTATTTTTAAAGGTATTGAATTTACGGCATGTAAGTCTAGATCTTTTGGGAATAATACCCTTTAAGGTATCCAAGATAGACCAATGTTTGACAAGAATTTTTATGATCTTAGGAAGTTGATATAAAATGTAGTTATAAAGTTCACATGATATGTATTTTATTATGTCTTTTTGCATAATGATATTTTTTCATCCATTAAGGCAATTGTGTAAGGGTGCTTGCTGTAGCCTAGGCTCGTACCACCAGTAACCTGAGGTACGCGTCTTATAAATATCTTTGTTTCAATATTGCACTTCAAATGATATATTGATCATCACCAGTGCAATTTCACCTGATGTGCTTGAATTGGCTAAATGGTACATTGTTTTTCCATTGTTTGTAGTGTGCGCTTTTGTAAGGTAACTGGTAGGTAATGTCTACCATCTTGAAAAATGTTTTTTTTAATAAATCTCTGATCAATGTACTATATTAATGGCAGATATTCAATTCGTACATCAGAGGGAATACTGGTAAATGACAAACCTTAATGGCTACTAATGGGTAATGAGATGTTTGATGAAATCACTCCTATTATTTAGTTTGTTTGTCACAAATAACGATTAGGTCATCGACATATATCTTTTGTAAAAAGATTATCTCTCTAGACCAGGGGTTTTCCTGACATATAATGTTCTTCAAAGAGGCCTAAATATAAATTTGTGAAACTCTGGGCAAACCAAGTGCCCATCGCGGTTCCTTCTGAGTTTGTCTATACATGGAGCATTCAGCAGTGAATACATTATGAGTAAGCATGAAGTGTATAGTATGCAGAGGAATTGACTCTGGAGGGCAGGCATAGAAAGATCGTTCTTAAGAAATTGCATGACATAATTAGAGATGAGCGGTGTTCGACTAGAACTGTTCACCAATCTCAAATTCGAGCTGTTTTGGGCGGTGTTCGAGTTGTTCGATGAACCCGAACGATTTGCAAAAAATTCGGCTGTTCGAGGTTATGTTCGATAACTGTTCATGCACCAAAAGCTTGTCCTGCATGTCTGGCGCTATTTAGAGCACCAATCATGCAGGGATTGTCTGCCACTCACTGTAACGCCACAGCCATGGTGGTTGTGGCATTACAGTGATTGCCCAAATCGATGGGAACAGTGCCAACAGTGAAACATGAAAAGCCGGCAATTCAGCAGCGGCATACACCGATACCCGACAATTTAGAACCGAAAGAATAGAGCTTCACACATAGATTAGATAGATAGAAACATGTCAGTCACATATATATGAAGTACAGTGACAGTGTTGCTTACTGTACTTGTCATTTAGTGTAAAGGATTTATTAAAAAAAATAATAGTGTTTTCATGCACTGTCTCTTTAAAAAAGCCGGCCGGCAATTCAGCATCTGTACCCGACAATTTACAACAGAAAGAATAGAGCATCACACATAGATTAGATAGATAGAAACATGTCAGTCACATATATATGAAGTACAGTGACAGTGTTGGTTACTGTACTTGTCATTTAGTGTAAAGGATTTATTAAAAAAAATATTAGTGTTTTCATGCACTGTCTCTTTAAAAAAGCCAGCCGGCATTTCAGCATCTGTACCCGACAATTTAGAATAGAAAGAATAGAGCATCACACATAGATTAGATAGATAGAAACATGTCAGTCACATATATATGAAGTACAGTGATAGTGTTGATTACTGTACATATCATTTAGTGTTAAAATAAAGGATTTATTTAAAAAAAAATTGACGTGGGGTTCCCCGTAATTTTAGTCTCTAGCGGAGGTTAAGCAGATGGCTGGGGCAGATGTTTGAAGCCTGGGAAGGGGGTAATACCCACGGAGCTTCCCAGGCTACTAATATCAGCCCCCAGCGGAATACCTAGCCTTTACTAGCTATTAAAATGGGGGACCCCCCCAAAAAAATGACGTGGGGTCCCCCCTATTTTAATAGCTAGCAAAGGCTAGGCAGACAGCTGGGGGCTGATATTAATAGCCCAGGAAGGGTGCCATGAATATTGTCCCCCTCCCAGGCTAGAAACACCAGCCGTCAGCCGCCCCAGAAATGGCGCATCCATAGGATGCACCAATTCTGGCACTTAGCCTCGCTCTTCCCACTGCCCTGTAGTGGTGGCAGTGGGGTAATAGGGCTGGGGTTGATGTCAGCTTATAATGCCAGCTGACATCAAGCCCAGGTTAGTAATGGAGAGGCGTCTATAAGACACCCCCATTACTAACCCCATAGTCAAAGTTAAAAGAAAACACAAACACCCAGAATAAAGTCCTTTAATTGAAATAAAGACACAATCCTTTATTGTTCTAAATTAAACCATACTTACCACCACGCCCATTCCAGCTGAAGCCAACGATCTCCTGCAATAAAAGTAAAATAATAAAGCAACATCATCCTTACCTTTCCATGGTTCCCACGACTAGAGATGAGCGTTGTTCTACTCGAACTGTTCGCCAATCTCAAATTCGAGCTGTTTTGGGCGGTGTTCGAGCCGTTCGGCGAACACGAACAATTTGAGAAAAATTCGGCTGTTCGAGGTTATGTTCGATAACTGTTCGTGCACCAAAATCATAACTGGATTTTTTCTCAGTAATGATGAAAATTAATGTTAATACGCAGTTTGAGTGTACAGCGGGGTGCGGGGAGGGGCAGGGGATGGATCTCTGCAGGAACAATGAAGATCTCCATTTTTTTTTCTCTTTCCCGCATTTGCAGTGGGGAGGTGCAATCTGTCAGCCTATCAGCAGTGCACACACGGAGCGAAGTGCTTTTTTTCACACAAGCAAGGGCATGTGTCATTGGCAGTGTATGTCACATGTCCTTGCCCTATAAGACCAAGCCATTTTCCCCGTCGCCACCATTTTCTCACTGCTGCAGCTGCGTGTTAGACGGCACCGCTGTTGCTGTGTGCGCTATACCTTGTTAATTTCAAGCCAATTTTCGCACAAATCTACAGATAGCTTGGGAGTAGGGAATAGTTGTGATTGCAGTCCTTTTAAGGACTAGGTTACAGCATTTCCTACGACTTTTATCAGGCAGGTCTGTGCTCTTAAATAGATAGATTGTGGGAGTAAAGACTAATTGTAATTGGAGTCCTTTTCAGGACTAGGTTACATCAGTTCCTATCAGTTTTTGCCAGGCAGGTCTGTGCCAGTGCTGTGCAAGTTTTTTTCACAGCATTTGGCTGAATCTAGCAAAGCTAATCCTTTTTGGCCTATTGCAGAGTGTGTTAGTCAGTGGAGTAGCCTATCTGTGTTGCAAGATATACCACCTGTGTATAGAATACCAATTTTTTTACTGCACCTAGTGAAGTAAAATCTTTTGGGCATAGCATCATTCTATTAGTCCATCTATACTGACCTCCATCAGGTTGCAAATTGAATATAATTTTTTTCTGCATCTAGCTCTGAAAAAATATTGGGCTTCTAGCTGTGTGTGGGACTTGTTCTATTAATCCATCTATACAGACCTCCATCAGGTTGCAAAATGAATATATTTTTTTCTGCATCTACCTCTGAAAAAATATTGGGCTTCTAGCTGTGTGTGGGACTTGTTCTATTAATCCATCTATAGAGACCTCCATCAGGTTGCAAACTGAATATATTTTTTTCTGCATCTACCTCTGAAAAAATATTGGGCTTCTAGCTGTGTGTGGGACTTGTTGTATTAGTCCATCTATACTGACCTCCATCAGGTTGCAAACTAAATATATTTTTTTCTGCATCTACCTCTGAAAAAATATTGGGCTTCTAGCTGTGTGTGGGACTTGTTGTATTAGTCCATCTATACTGACCTCCATCAGGTTGCAAACTGAATATATTTTTTTCTGCATCTACCTCTGAAAAAATATTAGGCTTCTAGCTGTGTGTGGGACTTGTTCTATTAATCCATCTATACAGACCTCCATCAGATTGCAAACTGAATATATTTTTTTCTGCATCTAGCTCTGAAAAAATATTGGGCTTCTAGCTGTGTGTGGGACTTGTTCTATTAATCCATCCATACAGACCTCCATCAGGTTGCAAACTGAATATATTTTTTTTCTGCATCTACCTCTGAAAAAATATTGGGCTTCTAGCTGTGTGTGGGACTTGTTGTATTAGTCCATCTATACTGACCTCCATCAGTTTGCAAACTGAATATATTTTTTTCTGCATCTACCTCTGAAAAAATATTGGGCTTCTAGCTGTGTGTGGGACTGGTTCTATTAATCCATCTATACAGACCTCCATCAGGTTGCAAACTGAATATATTTTTTTCTGCATCTACCTCTGAAAAAATATTGGGCTTCTAGCTGTGTGTGGGACTTGTTCTATTAATCCATCTATACAGACCTCCATCAGGTTGCAAACTGAATATATTTTTTTCTGCATCTACCTCTGAAAAAATATTGGGCTTCTAGCTGTGTGTGGGACTTGTTCTATTAATCCATCTATACAGACCTCCATCAGGTTGCAAACTGAATATATTTTTTTCTGCATCTACCTCTGAAAAAATATTGGGCTTCTAGCTGTGTGTGGGACTTGTTCTATTAATCCATCTATACAGACCTCCATCAGGTTGCAAACTGAATATATTTTTTTCTGCATCTACCTTTGAAAAAATATTGGGCTTCTAGCTGTGTGTGGGACTTGTTCTATTAATCCATCTATACAGACCTCCATCAGGTTGCAAACTGAATATATTTTTTTCTGCATCTACCTCTGAAAAAATATTGGGCTTCTAGCTGTGTGTGGGACTTGTTCTATTAATCCATCTATACAGACCCCCATCAGGTTGCAAACTGAATATATTTTTTTCTGCATCTACCTCTGAAAAAATATTGGGCTTCTAGCTGTGTGTGGGACTTGTTCTATTAATCCATCTATACAGACCTCCATCAGGTTGCAAACTGAATATATTTTTTTCTGCATCTACCTCTGAAAAAATATTGGGCTTCTAGCTGTGTGTGGGACTTGTTCTATTAATCCATCTATACAGACCTCCATCAGGTTGCAAACTGAATATATTTTTTTCTGCATCTACCTCTGAAAAAATATTGGGCTTCTAGCTGTGTGTGGGACTTGTTCTATTAATCCATCTATACAGACCTCCATCAGGTTGCAAACTGAATATATTTTTTTCTGCATCTAGCTCTGAAAAAATATTGGGCTTCTAGCTGTGTGTGGGACTTGTTCTATTAATCCATCTATACAGACCTCCATCAGGTTGCAAACTGAATATATTTTTTTTCTGCATCTACCTCTGAAAAAATATTGGGCTTCTAGCTGTGTGTGGGACTTGTTGTATTAGTCCATCTATACTGACCTCCATCAGGTTGCAAACTGAATATATTTTTTTCTGCATCTACCTCTGAAAAAATATTGGGCTTCTAGCTGTGTGTGGGACTTGTTCTATTAATCCATCTATACAGACCTCCATCAGGTTGCAAATTGAATATAATTTTTTTCTGCATCTAACCCAGCCAATAGTTTTGGCCTAATACCACAGTTTGGCCACTCAGCTCTGCTCGGTTCCCATCCATTGTTTTTTTGTGCAAACAACTCCAGAGTTGTGAATTAGTTAACCACCAAAATGAGTGGAAAAAGGCCTGCTGCTGGTGGAAAGGGGAATAGGCGTGTTGGGAAGGGGAAAAAAGGTTGTGTCCGTGGGGTAGGTGTTAAAGCAACAGTAACATCTGCAGAAGAAAGACCATCTTCCAGCCAAACTAAAATGTCTACTTCTTTTAGCGGACAATGTGATAAGATCCCTTTCTTACGGCCACACCAATCGCTACAAATTCCAGATGAGGCACAAAAACAGCAGGTGCTTCAACGGATATCAAGTGCTCCTTTAAGTGGGCTCTCCTCCACATCAACTTCAACATCACAAATACTCCAGTCCTCAAAGGTGTCACCCCAATCGCACTTGCTTCCTCACAGCTCCCAAATCTCCAGCTGCCCGTCTGAGTATGAGGTAGAACAGATGGTTGAGTCTGCAGAGCTGTTTACTCATACTATAGCCTGGGAATCAGAGGTCGACTCCAGCGCTTCTGTGAATCCAGACGAGGAAATGATCTGCACTGATGCCCAGAATCTTTATGAGTCGGATCCAGGACCAGACGCAGAAGGTTCTGACCATAATGTAGACCCTCATTCCCAAACTGTAACTCCTGTTGGTGGCGACAATGAGGAAGACGATGATAAGACTCAAATAACTGATTGGAGCGACAACTTTAGTTTTTTGTCAGGGCAGGAACAGGTTGGCTCTGAGGACGACGGGTGTGATAACGCACAGGGTGATGATGATGAGGTTGGAGATCCCACTTACTGTCAACCCACAGTCAGCCAAGAGATGAGGTCAGCAGAGGAGGTGGAGGAAGATGCTAGTGACGACGAGGTCAGGTTGCGCCTTCCTGGACAGAGACGTCATACTGGAAGCACGTCAACAACTGCATCCTCAAGCACAACTCTGCCTCTCACCACAAGTCGTGGTGGCTCTTCAGGTCGCATGGGTGCTAAGCCTTGCATAGCCTGGGCATTTTTTCAGATCGATAAAGATGACCCAACTCGTGTTATCTGTAACATTTGTCAGCAAAAGCTAAGTAGAGGCCAAAAAATACATAGTTTGAGTACTTCATGCATGAACCGGCACATGGACATGAAGCATAAGTTGCAGTGGGAAGCTCAGTGTGCTACAATGCGGCCTAGCCGGCCGGGCCAACCACCGTCTGCCATATCTTGTGCATCCGCGGCCTCTTCATCCTCTGTGACTGGGGGGACAGCAGTCACACCTGTTTTGGGGCGCAGACCTGCCACCTCTTTACCCGCAACAGCCAGCGTGATTGGCAGGTCATCATTTTCTTTGGAGGTGGTAACACCAGCTGGTGTTGAGCGCTGTCCGACATCGATAGCACCACCTTTGGATCAAGGCAACCTAACATGTCCGCCTGCATCTTCCTCACAGACCGGCAGTTTGCCGGGGACACCCTTATCAACCCCGTCTAAGCACAATAGCCAGCCCTCGGTCCCTCAGATGTGGACAAGTAAAAGACCATTTCCTCCTAGCCATGAGAAAGCTAAGAGGTTGAATTTCACCATCTGCAAGCTCTTGGCTACAGAAATGCTGCCTTTCCGCCTGGTGGACACAGAGGATTTTCGAGACCTTATGTCCGTCGCAGTGCCCCAGTACCAGATGCCCAGTCGGCACTACTTCTCAAAGAAAGGTGTGCCTGCGCTCCACCAGCATGTCGCACACAACAACACCGCTTCTTTGAGAAACTCTGTGTGTGACAGGGTGCATTTCACCACAGACACTTGGACGAGTAGGCATGGACAGGGGCGTTACATGTCTCTGACTGGGCACTGGGTAACTATGGTGACAACAGGACAAGGGGCTGCTGTCCAAGTCTTGCCGTCCCCACGAGTTGTGCGTCAATCCTCTTTATGTCAAAGTTCCTCCACTGCTTCTGCCTCCTCAACCTCCTCTCGGTCTTCCACCTGCACCCAAAGCCTGTCTGGTCATGCCACAAGCTTTCTAACTGCGCAGAAGGGATCCTGCACACCTCCTTACTATGCTGGCAGTAGGGCTCAACGTTATCAGGCGGTTTTTACATTGAAATGTCTGGGAAATGTGAGTCACACAGCTGAGGAGTTGTGGTCAGCTCTGGAGAACCAATTTCATGAATGGTTGTCTCCACTGGACCTGAAACCAGGGAAGGCCGTGTGCGACAATGCTGCAAACCTGGGTGCGGCCCTTCGCCGGGGCAATGTCACACACGTGCCTTGTATGGCTCACGTGTTGAACCTGGTTGTCTAGCAATTTTTAGCCCACTATCCCAGACTAGATGGCCTTCTGCAGAGGGCACGGTCGCTGTGTGCTCACTTCCGCCATTCGCATCCCGCAGCTCAGCGACTTACATCTCTACAGAAGTCGTTGGGCCTGCCACTTCACCGGCTAAAATGCGATGTGCCTACCCGGTGGAATTCAACTCTGCACATGTTGCAGCGACTGTGGCAGCACCGACAAGTCCTGGTGCAATACGTTCTGACGTATAGCCTGGGCCAACGAGATTCAGAGGTGGGGCAAATCACGCTGGAGGAGTGGTCTCAGATCAGGGACCTATGCACCCTTCTGCACAGTTTTGAAATGGCGACGAAGATGTTTAGTGCTGACGATGCCATTATCAGCATGACTATTCCGGTGATTTACATGCTGGAGCACATGTTAAACAGAATTCGGAGTCAGGTGGTGGCACAAGAGGAGGTGGAGGAAGTAGAGGAGGAGGATTTGTATGCGGAAGGGCTAACATCTGCAAGGTCCAGACGGTCGGCAGCACCAAGGCGGCAGGCATGTGAGGGTGGGGGAGATGGTTTTACCAGGGCGCATGGTAGCAGCCAAACTAGTGAGGAAGGTGCAGGAGCCCAGGAAGAAGTGGAGGACGAACTGATGGAAGACTCATCAGATGAGGGAGACCTTGATCACATTTCTGTTGTGCGAGGTTGGGGGGAGAGGACAGAGGAAGGAAGCATGATTGTTACCTCGCCACCAACACAACAGGGACTTGGTGCTCCTGGATGCGCAACACACATGAGTGCCTTCTTGCTGCACTAGCTGCAACATGACCCTCGAATTGTGAGAATTAGAAATAATCCTGACTACTGGGTTGCCACACTGTTAGATCCCCGGTACAAAAGTAAATTTGCAGAAATTATTCCTGCCATAGAAAGGGATGCACGCATGCAGGAGTATCAGCAGAGACTGTTGCAGAATCTTACATGTGCTTTTCCACAAAATACCAGTGGTGCACGTAGTGAATCTCACATTTCCAACTTGCCAACCGTGGAACCGTCAAGTGTTCAGCACTCAAACCGTAACAGAACCACAGTATCTGCTGGTAACATCAATTTTGCGGAATCATTTCACCACTTTTTTAGCCCATCCTTTGCAAGGCCACAGGAGACAAGAAGTCTGACACATAGTCAACGCCTAGAGACGATGGTAAAGGAGTATCTACAAGTAAACATTGAAGCCACGACTGTGTCACTGGACCCTTGCTCTTTTTGGGCTTCCAATCTGGATAAATGGCCGGAGCTAGCCACTTACGCCTTGGAGATCTTGTCATGCCCCGCAGCCAGCGTTCTGTCTGAACGTGTGTTCAGCGCTGCTGGTGGTGTGCTGACAGATAAGCGCACGCGGCTCTCCACTGATAATGTAGACAGACTCATGTTCATAAAGATGAACAAATCATGGATCCGAAACGACTTTTCTACCCCTGTGTCATCCTGGGGAGAGTAAAAGCTTGATGATTGGTTAAAATCACCCTACCAACTGTTTTAAGCTTTCAAATTACTAATCATGTTTATCTGTATCTTGGCTGGAAAATAATTTGGGCTTTGTAGCAGTGTGCAGCACTGATTCTATTAGGCCATCTATAATAAGCTCCACCAGATTTAAAATTACTAATCATGTTTATCTGTATCTTGACTGGAAAATAATTTGGGCTTTGTAGCAGTGTGCAGCACTGATCCTATTAGGCCATCTATACTAAAGCTTCACCAGATTTAAAATTAATAATAATTTTTAGCTGCATCTAGCCCAGAAAATAATTTTGGGGCTCCGAGATGCGCAAGACACATAAGTGCCTTCTTGCTGCACTACCTGCAGCATGACCCTCATATTGTCAGAATTCGAAGTAATCATGACTACTGGGTTGCCACACTCTTAGATCCCCCAAACTTTTCGATCAACCTTTTCATTTTAATAAAGACCAAAAAAATGGTCATTTTTGAAATTATAAGCATTAGCAGGTTGTTAGAAACTGAAATCAAACAGTTTTCAACTCAAAATTTTATTCTAGGTGATGTTACATTTTCACATAGGACCCCTTGTTCGAAAGGAGCTTCTGAACTCTCTCGTCCATTGAATTTGTCAGGTTTTGGATGGTTTCTGATTCAATTGTTTTGCATGAGGACAGAATACCCTCCCAGAGCTGTTGCTTAGATGTGAACTGCCTCCCGCCATCATAGACACTCCTTTTAATGATGCTCCAAAGGTTCTGAATGGGGTACAGGTCAGGGAAGCATGGGGGTCACACCATAAGTTTGTCCCCTTTTATGCCCATATCAGCCAGAGATGCAGATGTTTTATGTGCAGCATGAGATGGTGCATTATCATGCAGAAAAATGATCTTGCTGTGAAATACACGGTTCTTCTTCTTGAACCATGGCAGGAAGTGCTGTTTGAGAAAATCCACATACATTATGGAGTTCATCTTTAGCGCCTTCAGGGATCCTAAAGGGGCCGACAATCTCTCTCCCCATGATTCCAGCCCAAAACATTACTCCACCTCCTCCTTGTTGGCGCTGTAGCCGTGTTTGCGTGGGGTGTCCATCAACCAGCCATCCTCCACTCCATCCATCTGGACCATCGAGCGCTGCACGGCACTCATCCGTGAACAAAACAGTTTTGAAATCAGTCTTCATGTAATGTTTGGCCCACTGGGGCCGTTTCTGCTTGTGTGAAGTGGATAGAGGAGGTCGACAGGATGGCGTATGCACAGCTGCAAACCTCTGAAGGACCCTGCATCTTGTTGTTCGGGGGACGTTGTAGGCACAAACAGCTTCAAAAACTTGTCTGCTGCTATGACAAGGCTTTTTTGCCGCAGTTCTTTCAACCTGACGTAATTGCCTGTAGGAAAGAGTCCTCAATTTGCCCTTATCAGCACGCACACGTGTGTACTGTGAATCAGCTACATACTTCTTGATTGCCAAGACACTTCATCCTGATCATCGCACAATGTTGATTGTAGTCATGCCTTGACCTAAACACTCCACAATTTGTTGCTTCTCAGCAGCCGACACATCCTTTTTCTTTCCCATTTTGGCAGAAAATGTAGGCTGCTTAATAATGTGAGACAACCTTCTTAAGTAGTCTTGCCTTTCATTGGACACACCTGCCAAACTAATTAGCACAGGTGTCTGCAATTGCTTACAGTGATATAAAGAGCCCTGACACACATCACCATCAATGAGTTTAACTGACAAACAAACAAATTCTTCCCTTATCACTCCTAAACACTTTTTGCATAATAATTTGGAACGCAGTGTACATGTGCTTTTCCACAAAACACCAGTGGTTCACGTAGTGAATCTTACAGTTCTAACTTGCCAACCGTGGTCTGTATGGAGTTGTTCAATAAAGGGCCCAAAATTAAGATAACATAGATGGGAGAGGTCTCTATGAATAGGAATTCCTAAGTATTTGATACCCTGTGAGGGCCAGGCAAAGGGAAAGTTGGACTGGATGGAATCCTATATGGATTTGGGGAGGGAGACATCAAGGGCCTCAGACTTCGCTGCATTGATTTTAAAATTTGACCATGTAACAAAGTGATCTATTTCAGCCATAACAGCATGGATGGATATATGTGATTGAGTGATATATACTAGGACATCATCAGCAAATAGAGAGCACTTGTACTCGGTGCCTCCCACCTCAATCCACCTAATATTGGGGTTATGGCGAATTGATGAGAGCAGGTGCTCCGTCACTGGGATGTATAAGAGAGGGGACAGAGGACATCCCTGCCTTGTCCCATTGGTGATTGTGAAAGGTGATGAAAATGTTCTGATGCACCCCCTGGGCCTTGGGACACCCGGAGCCGGACCCTTTTTGGTGGATGCTGGTGGTTGTAGTCTTCGTGGCGGCGACCCGGTTCCTTGGCTCAGGGTGGTCAAACCAGTGGCGGAACTATTTATGTGGTTTTGATGTTTAAATGTCCGACTACGCCACCCGTGGATTGCGGTCAGAGTGAACCGCCGCTGCAGGGCAGACCGCTGAGGCTGGTGTTGTGGGTGCAGCAGAGCGTAGCATAACTCCCCACGGGAGGAGTATAGCCTCAGGGCAGTGTATGCGGAGGATGGGGGTGATGGTGCAGGGCAGCAGCAGTAACGACACGGAGTCAGTGATGCAGTCCAGGGCCTTTACTCACAGTTCTTATTATCCAGACCACGTCTGCAGGTAACGGCTGCCCACGTCGTACTGTGCTCACCAGGTGAGGGGCTCAGACAACTCCCAGATAACTTTGGAGCGCTTCACAGGACCCCCTTTGTGTGTCCTTTGTCTGGCCTTTCTTACCAACCCTTCTGTCCGGCTGCCTCGGGCCTCCTCTTGGTAAACTTGGCGCCAGTTTCCCTGACCCTATGTGGTGCCTTCCTAGCGGGTGTAGCGAGGGGCTGCGCCACATAAAATGTCACAGCCTCCGGTTTCTAGCTGAGGGTCGTTTCCTGCCTCCACTAGTTTCGGGGACCGGTCTCCCCCTTTGGCCTGACCCCTCCACGCAGGTGGATTCGGGCGTGCGGTGGCGACTTGCCCGTCCGCACCCCTGGGATCCCTTCATTCCTCGTTCCTGGAGCCTTCTCCGCTCCTCTTCCTTCCTTCTCCCTCTTCCAGGCCTGGGCCTCTGTTACTAGGCCCGCCTCCGGAGCAGAGCTCATGCAGAGCCCCTGTTCCCTGCCACTTCTGCTCAGACTTCTCTGCACTGAACTAAGATGGTGCCCACCTTTTATACTCCCTTCTCAATGCACCCAGGAACTGCTTCCTCCCTGCTCCTGCACTACAGGGTTCCCCTTCCTCAGTGTTCCCTACCCCCACTCCAGCCAGGGACAGGGACTGTCGTGCCCATCTCAGAGGCATATTGGTCGCCCTGCCCCACGGCAATGTGGTGTAATGCATGCAGGTGTCGGGTCCTGATCCATACTCCATCCTTACCTGAGAGTGAGATATCACACCTCTGGGTGAGGTGCAATACCTCTGTAGCAGCCGAGCCCTCAGGGTGCTACAGTTCCATTTATCTTCAGCCTAGGTGACGTATTGTGATACAGGGCCGTGATTTTGGCTATAAAAGGGTCCCCTAGACCAGAGGTCCCCAACCGCCGGTCCGCGGACCAGGACCGGGCCGTTGGGGTTTTTCAGCCGGTCCGCGGGGAGAGGGGGCCCCTCCAGCCTCCAGCAGGGCCGCCATCAGGGCATGACTGCCCTGACTCCAGTATGGGGCCCGGCCGGTAGGAGCCCCCTCGGAGCCCCCCTCTTGTGCGTCTCTCTCCTCATGGGGCCCCCGGCCGCATGCTAAGCTCCGGGGCCGGGACATCTTAGCGCTGCGCTGCTGCGGCAGCACCTTCATGATTCCCCTGACTTCCGGTCATGTGACGGCGCCGTCACATGGCCGGAAGTCAGGACAACCTGGTGTCAGCGATTTGGATGAGCGCCAGGATTCTGCAGGGATCGCATGGGGGTAAGTATAACAAGTTTTATTTTTTTTTAAATACAATTAACTAGGAGTGGGGGGAATGGGAGATGCACATGGGGGGAGGGGAGAGATGAGAGATGCACATGGGGGAGGGGAGAGATGAGAGATCCACATGGGGGGGAGGGGAGAGATGAGAGATGCACATGGGGGAGGGGAGAGATGAGAGATCCACATGGGGGGGAGGGGAGAGATGAGAGATGCACATGGGGGGGAGGGGAGAGATGAGAGATGCACATGGGGGGAGGGGAGAGATGAGAGATGCACATGGGGGGAGGGGAGAGATGAGAGATGCACATGGGGGGAGGGGAGAGATGAGAGATGCACATGGGGGAGGGGAGAGATGAGAGATCCACATGGGGGGGAGGGGAGAGATGAGAGATGCACATGGGGGAGGGGAGAGATGAGAGATCCACATGGGGGGGAGGGGAGAGATGAGAGATGCACATGGGGGGAGGGGAGAGATGAGAGATGCACATGGGGGGAGGGGAGAGATGAGAGATGCACATGGGGGGAGGGGAGAGATGAGAGATGCACATGGGGGGAGGGGAGAGATGAGAGATGCACATGGGAGGGAGGGGAGAGATGAGAGATGCACGGGGGGGTTGAGAGATGCACGGGGGGTGGATGAGAGATGCACGGGGGGGTTGAGAGATGCACGGGGGGTGGATGAGAGATGCACGGGGGGTGGATGAGAGATGCACGGGGGGTGGATGAGCGATGCACGGGGGGTGGATGAGCGATGCACGGGGGTGGATGAGCGATGCACGGGGGGTGGATGAGCGATGCACGGGGGGTGGATGAGCGATGCACGGGGGGTGGATGAGCGATGCACGGGGGGTGGATGAGCGATGCACGGGGGGTGGATGAGCGATGCACGGGGGGTGGATGAGCGATGCACGGGGGGTGGATGAGAGATGCACGGGGGGTGGATGAGAGATGCACGGGGGGTGGATGAGAGATGCACGGGGGTGAGCTGCACATGGGGGGGTGAGAGATGCACATGGGGGGGTTATGTTTACATAACTTTGTTGCCTTATGAAGGGCGGGGGGGGCCCCCAAAAATTTCTTGCACAGGGGCCCACTACAGTCTGTGTCCGCCCCTGGGATGAAGTAAATGCAGCTGAACAGCAGCTGTCAGGACAGCTGCCCTGTCCTGCTGCAGGGCGTGATGGGGCCTCAGTGATGCGGCTCCTGGCACAGCACATTATGTGGGGCTCCTGGCATAGCTCCTGGCGGGGACCTGGTCTACACTATATGATAAGTATGCACTAAACTCCAAATCCCTCCATTACCCCGCCCCCATATGACCAAAGCCCCGCCCACCCCACCCCCTCCTTGCTGGGCCATGGAAAAATGATCTTGCTTCAAGCCGGTCCCTGGTGCAAAAAAGGTTGGGGACCACTGCCCTAGACCCCTACCCCAAGCTTTTTAAGAGAATCATATATGGCGTGCCAGGAGACTCTATGGAATGCTTTCTCAGCATCCAACGAGAGTATCTAATTACAAATTTTTAACTGCATCTAGCCCAGGAAATACTTTGTGCCTAGTAGCAGTGTCTGCTAGTCAGCGGATTATCCCGGCTGTTAAGCAAGCTACACCACCTGTAGTTTAGACACTTAATTTTTTCAAAGGAAATGATTCGGGACCATGGGATACTCAGTGAAGAGCATCAGGCGGCACCCCAAGGCATAGGGGCTGGGACTGGCAGTAGGATGCCTTGCGGTGGACAGCCGAGCTCGATCCTTATAAAAGCTTTTTAACTGCAGCAGCTTTAGTGGACGCTACTGGAGCTGGAATTACGCGGCTGCTGGCATGAGACTTGCCCTCCAATAGATCCTTGTAAATGGATTTAAAGTGTATTCATTCAAATTAGAGAGACAATTTAAATTAAAAAGCTTAGAGCTGCCTCCACCACAGGGGGGCTCGCTCGACCCACCAGCGGACAGGCACCAGTATTGGGAGAGGGGGGCTGGCCATCCGGGTTCACCGCGGCTCTGGCACAAACCCGGCGACACGGAGGTGGCACGGGCAGGAGCGGACTGGCCGTGTCGGCTTCTCACTTTTTGGATTTTAGAAGGGCATGACATGCCTATATCTGTGTCTCCCCCTCCTTTTACTCCTCCACCTCTTTTATTTTCGCATGACTATATGTACTTGTCACTTTTCCATGTGTTAGTTATGTCTTCTGAGCAGTTTGTCAGCTTTTGGACACCTTTGAAGGTGTTTTCCATGTGTTTCTATGTGTTTTTGTTTGCCTGCCATTGGTTTTAACGGTGTTCGAAGGTGTTCGACGAACAGTTCGACGAACAGTTCGGCGAACACACGGGTGTTCGACGAACCGAACCGAACTCGAACACTACGGGGGTGACACTACCCACGACAGCTTCAGCTCTGCTACATCGAGATGACAGGCTGGACCGCAGCAGAACGCTGCCATCCAGCCTGTCATCCCGCAGACACTGAGAAGCACAGGCATGCTTGCACTCCTCAGTGTCTCGCTGTGACGGCATAAAGATGAGCCGACAATGAACTCGGCTCACCTCATGCACGTCACTGACAGCGTGGGAGAATTCTCCTGCACTCAGCGCTTCAGCGTGAGAATTTTCCCACGCTGTCAGTGACGTGCATGAGGTGAGCCGAGTTCATTGGACATGAATGAGCTCACCTCATGCACGTCACTGACAGCGTGGGAGAATTCTCACGCTGAAGCGCTGAGTGCAGGAGAATTCTTCCACGCTGTCAGTGACGTACATGAGGTGAGCTGAGTTCATTGGACATGACCTCGGCTCATCTGGATGCCGTCACAGCGAGACACTGAGGAGCGCAAGCATGCCTGTGCTTCTCAGTGTCTGCGGGATGACAGGCTGGATGGCAGCGTTCTGCTGCGGTCCAGCCTGTCATCTCGATGTAGCAGAGCTGAAGCTGTCTGGGAACCATGGAAAGGTAAGGATGAGGTTGCTTTATTATTTTTCTTTTATTGCAGGAGATCGTTGGCTTCAGCTGGAATGGGCGTGACGGTAAGTATGGTTTAATTTAGAACAATAAAGAATTGTGTGTTTATTTCAATTAAAGGACTTTATTCTGGGTGTTGTGTTTTTTTTAAATACTTTACTAGAAATTCATAGTGGTCATGTCTAATATTGGCGTGACCCCATGAATTTCGGGCTTAGGGCCAGCTGATAATGCCAAGCTGGCCCTAACCCCTTTATTACCCAGTGAGCCACCGCACCAGGGCCCTGGATGAGTTGGGTATAGCGCCAGAAGATGGCGCTTCTATAAACGCGCCATTTTCCGGGGTGGCTGCGGACTGCAATTTGCAGCTGGGGTGACCCAGAAAGCTTGGGCCTCCCTGCGCTGCAGATTCCAGCCCCCAGCTGCCTAGTCGTACCTGGCTGGACACAAAAATAGTGCGAAGCCCCACGTATTTTTTTTTTTAATTATTTCATGAAATTCATGAAATAATTAAGAAAAAAAGGGCTTCCCTATATTGTTGTGTCCGGCCAGGTACAAATAGGCAGCTGGTGGTTGGGGGCAGCCCGTTCCTGCCTGCTGTACCTGGCTGGACACAAATATAGTGCGAAGCCCCACGTCAATTTTTTTTAAAATTATTTCATGAAACTAGATGGTGGCCCGATTCTAACGCATCGGGTATTCTAGAATATGTATGCGGCAGACCCGGCGCAATCAGCAGAGCGGTGTTTAAATTTGGCGCCAAAATCGCTGACTGGTCGCGGCCAGCAACCGCGACCAATCAGCAAAGCGGTGTTGAAATTTGGCGACTATATCACTGATTGGTCACGGCCGGCGATCGCGACTAATCAGCAGAGCGGGGTTTAAATTTTGCGCCAATAATGCTGATAGGTTGTGGTTGCGACCAATCAGCAAAGCGGTGTTTAAATTTGGCGCCAATAATGGTGATTGGTCACGACCTCGACCATTCAGCAGAGCGGTGTTTAAATTTGGCGGCAACAATGTTGATTAGTCACGGCCGGCGGTCGCGACTAATCAGCAGAGCGGGGTTTAAATTTTGCGCCAATAATGCTGATAGGTTGTGGTCGCGACCAATCAGCAAAGCGGTGTTTAAATTTGGCGCCAATAATGGTGATTGGTCATGACCTCGACCATTCAGCAGAGCGGTGTTTAAATTTGGCGGCAACAATGTTGATTAGTCGCGGCCGGCGGTCACGACCAATCAGCAGAGCGGGGTTTAAATTTGGCGCCAATAATGCTGATTGGTCGCAATCGCCGGCCGCGACCAATCAGCAGAGCGGTGTTTAAATTTGGCGTCAAAATCGCTGATTGGTCGCGGAAGGCAACTGTGACCAATCAGCAGAGCGGGGTTTAAATTTGGCGCCAATACTGCTGATTGGTCGCGGCCGGCAACCGTGACCAATCAGCCGAGCAGGGTTTAAATTTGGCGCCAATACTACTGATTGGTCGCGGACGGCGACCGCGATCAATCAGCAGAGCGGTGTTTAAATTTGGCGCCAATAATGTTGATTAGTCGCGGCCGGCATCCGCGACCAATTAGCAGAGCGGGGTTTAAATTTGGCGCCAATCTCGCTGATTGGTCGCGGCTGGAGTCCGCGACCAATCAGCAGAGCGTTGTTTAAATTTGGCGCCAATCTCACTGATTGGACGCGTCTGTTGTCCGCGACCAATCAGCAGAGCGTTGTTTAAATTTGGCGCCAAGCTCGCTGATTGGTCGCGGCCGCTATTTAAATGTGGCGCCCAAATCGGTGATTGGTCGCGGGCAGCGTCCGCGACCAATCAGCAGAGCGGTGTTTAACTTTAGCGCCAAGATCACTGATTGGTCGCGTGCGGAGAGCGCGACCAATCAGCTAATCGTATTGGTGAGGACCGGGGAGCGCCGCTGCCTGGTCGGATACTTCCGTTGCGAGAAGCCGGGAGATGAGCGACTGCTCGCAGCAGATGTATCCCGACCCGCAGCTCCGCTCCCCAGTCCTCCCTTGACACCCTAGCCGCTGATGTCCCCACAGTATCCGCATAGTACATAGTACATAGTTAGTAAAGCCGAATAAAGACTTGCGTCCATCAAGTTCGACCTGTTAGTTCTGTAATTGCTAAGGTTGATCCAGAGGAGGGCAAAAACCCCAAATGATTTGGCCAATCTTCACCTGAGGAAAAATTCCCTCCCGACTCTGAAACCAGCAGTCAGAATAAATCCCTGTATCAACCTACTATTTTATTTTATTTTTAAGTATACGCTGAAATCTGCCTGGTATCTAGAAATGCATCCAGTCCCCGCTTGAACTGGTTTAGTGAATCCGACATTACCGTCTCCTCACTCAGTGAATTCCATATTCTCACTGCTCTTACCGTAAAGAACCCCTTCCTATGCTGGTGCTGAAACCTTTTCTCTTCCAGTCTTAGTGAATGCCCTCTTGCTACCGTAATATCCCTCCTTTTGAACAAATCCCGGCCAAGGTCTCTATACTGTCCCCTAACATATTTGTACACATTTATTATGTCCCCCCTCAACCTTCTCTTTTCCAGGCTGAATAGTCCTAGTTTTGCCAACCTCTCTGGGTATTGCAGTCCCTCCATTCCCTTTATTAATTTTGTTGCCCTCCTTTGTACCTTTTCAAGCTCATTTATATCCTTTCTATATATTGGGGCCCATAACTGGGCACAGTATTCCAAGTGTGGTCTGACCAGTGCTTTGTACAGTGGAAGAACAATGTTCTCCTCCTTTGCAGCTATACCTCTTCTGATACATCCCATTACCCTGTTTGCCCTTACAGCAGCTGCCTGACTTTGGGCACTCCAATTTAGTTTGCTATCAATCAAGATGCCCAAGTCCTTCTCCATCTCTGAATTCCCCAATGATTTCCCATTCAGTGAGTACTGGTGACTTCCATTTTTCCTTCCCATATGTATGACCTTACATTTCTCCTCGTTAAACCTCATTTTCCATTTAATGCTCCACCTACCCAGCTTATCCAAATCCCTCTGTAGGTCTGCACTGTCCTCTTTTGTATTAATTGTTTAACATAACTTTGTGTCATCTGCAAATATTGATATTTTACTATTTATCCCGTTGACTATGTCGTTAATAAAGATATTAAATAACATTGGGCCTAGTACAGACCCCTGTGGTACCCCACTAGTGACGCTAACCCAATCTGAGTATATTCCATTTATAACCACCCTCTGCCTTCTATCCTTTAGCCAGTTAGCTACCCACTTGCAGACATTTTCCCCCAGCCCCATCATTCTCATTTTGTATACCAACCTATTATGTGGCACGCTATGGAACGCTTTTGAGAAGTCGAGATACACGACATCCACTGGTTCCCCCTGATCTACTCGAGAGCTAACCTCCTCGTAGAAGTCAATCAGGTTTGTTTGGCAGGAGCGATTCCTCATGAATCCATGTTGGTTCGGGGTTAATAGATTATTAGCATCAAGATGCTCCATGATTGCCTCATTAATAAAGCCTTCCAAAATTTTGCCCACAACGGACGTCAGACTTACCGGCCGATAGTTTCCGGCGTCACTTTTCGCTCCCTTTTTGAATATTGGCACTACATTCGCCTGTCGCCAATCAAGTGGCACAGACCCAGTCTCAACAGAGTCCTTAAATATAAGATATAATGGTCTGTCTATCACATTACTTAGTTCCCTTAGTACCCGTGGGTGTATGCCATCAGGTCCTGGTGATTTGTTTATTTTAATGTTACTGAGGCGTTTCTGTACCCCAGCTTGGGTTAGATTTGTCATACTTAGTGGAGGATTAAGTTTGTCACTTCTCATTTCGCCTGTTAGTTCTTTTTCCTTTGTGAAAGTTGACGAAAAAAATTTATTTAATAGATTAGCTTTATCCTCATCTTTCTCTATGATTTTGCCTTCATCACTTTTTATCGGTCCAATATTATTCGATTTAATCCTTTTACTATTTATATACGTAAAGAACAGTTTGGGATTTGATCTACTTTCCCTAGCAATACGTCTCTCTGTTTCCTCCTTTGCTATTTTTATTTGTTTTTTGCAGGTTCTCGTTTTTTCCTTGTAACACATTAGTGCCTCCTTGCTGTTTTCCTGTTTTAATCTCTTGAATGCCTCTTTTTTGCTATTTAACGCCCCTTTTACGCTCTTATTCAACCATATTGGTTTCCTCTTATTTCTGGCCCTTTTATTCCCATACGGTATATACCTCTCGCACTGAGTATTCAGAATTCTTTTGAAGGTTTCCCATTTACTATTCGTATTCCTTTGATTAAGAACTTTGTCCCAGTCTATAAGTTGAAGGTTTTCTTTCAGCTGATCAAACTTCGCCCTCCTAAAGTTTAATGTTTTAGTTGTTCCCTTATTGATAACCCTACTGAAGGGCATTTTGAAATTGATAATATTATGATCGCTATTACCTAGGTGCCCCCCTATCTGTACCTCAGTTATTCTATCAGGCCTATTAGTCAATATTAAGTCCAACACGGCCTTCCCTCTCGTTGGTTCCTGCACTAGTTGGGAGAGATAATTATCCTTGATATTTGTCAAGAACCTTTTTCCTTTCTGCGATCTACAGGTTTCTGTTTCCCAGTCAATATCCGGGTAGTTGAAGTCCCCCATTACAATCACCTCATTATGTTTTGCTACTTTGTCTATTTGTCCTAATAGCAGTTTCTCATTCTCCTCTGTTATATTGGGTGGCTTATAGCAGACCCCCAGTAATATTTTATTATTATTTTTTGCCCCCTCTATCTCTACCCACATGGACTCGACCCCCTCTTCTCCCTCTCCTATATCTTCCCTTAGTCTGGGCTTTAGACATGACCTTACATATAAGCAGACTCCTCCGCCCTTCCCCTGTTTCCGGTCCCTTCTAAATAAACTATAATCTAATAAATTTACCGCCCAGTCGTAGCTATCGTCTAGCCAAGTCTCTGTTATACCTACGATGTCATACCTCTCCTCCGATATAAGCGCCTGCAGCTCATCCGCCTTATTGGTCAGGCTTCTTGCGTTGGTCAGCATGCAAGATAAAACTTTGGGGTTATTTAGCATCCTATTCTTCTCTAACGATCTAACTGTACTATCCCCACCCCCCTCTCCACCTTCATTATATTCACTTCTCCCCTTCCCCCTTGCTTGCCTCACATCCCACCTATTTCCTTGGTTTCCCCCCCCGTCTCTAGTTTAAAAACTCCTCCAACCTATTAGCCATCTTCTTCCCCAGCACCGCTGCACCCTCCCCATTGAGGTGCAGCCCGTCCCTACGGTAGAGCCTGTAGCCGACAGCGAAGTCGGCCCAGTTCTCCATGAACCCAAACCCTTCTGCCTTGCACCAACTCTTTAGCCACTTATTCACCTCCCTAACCTCCCGTTGGCGCTCCTGTGTGGCTCGCGGGATTGGTAGTATTTCTGAGAAAACTACCTTGGAGGTCCTTGCCCTAAGCTTCCTACCTAGATCCCTGAAATCATTTTTAAGGACCCTCCATCTACCACTCACTTTGTCATTGGTGCCAATGTGGACCATGACCGCTGGGTCTTCGCCAGCCCCACCCAGTAACCTGTCAACCCGATCCGCGATGTGCCGGACTCGAGCGCCAGGGAGGCAGCACACCGTTCGGCGATCCCGGTCTTTGTGACAGATTGCCCTGTCTGTCCCCCTAATAATAGAGTCACCCACTACCAGGACCTGTCTAGCTTGCCCTACACTTCCCCCCTCCCCCTCATTACTGGAGCATACACTCCCCCGGCGGTCAGAGGATCTGTCGTGCTCCAATAATGCCGGTTCTGAACCAGCCTTCCTATACTTCTTCCCTCTATCCCTTCTAACTGTTACCCAGCTCCCTGCCTGTTCAGCCTGCGCTTCCCCACTAAGCTCCACCCCCAGTGTTGACCCATTGAGTGTCTGCTCGGTGAGCAGCAAACTCCGTTCCATGTTGTCGATGCTCCTCAGTACCGCTATCTGAGCAATTTATCTGATATTTAAATTTGGCGCCCAAATCGGTGATTGGTCGTGGGCAGCGCCAGCGACCAATCAGCGATTTTTAACACAAATGTCCGGACCTTTGTAACACCATGCGGATACTGTGGGGACATCAGCGGCTAGGGTGTGAAGGGAGGACCGGGAAGCGGCGCTGCGGGTCGGGATACTTCTGCTGCGAGCGCCCGCTCATGTCCCAGGTTCTCGCAGCGGAAGTATCCGCACAGGCAGCGCCGCTGACATCCATGCGGCTAGGGTGTGAAGGGAGGACCGGGGAGCGGCGCTGACATCCAATTGGTCGCGGTCGCTATTTAAATGTGCGGCACAAATCGGTGATTGGTCGCCGTCTTGACCGCGACCAATCACTGATCTTGCCGCCAAAGTTAAACACTACTGTGCTGATTGGTCACGGACGCTGCCCGCGACCAATCACAGATTTGTGCGCCAAATTTAAATATAGGCCGCGACCAATCACCGATCCACATTTAAACAACGCTGTGCTGATTGGTCGCGGCCGATATTTAAATGTGGCGCCCAAATCGGTGATTGGTCGCGGACGCTGCCCGCGACCAATCACCGATTTGTGCGCCAAATTTAAATATCAGCCTCATGCACGTCACTGACAGCGTGGGAAAATTCTCCTGCACTCTGCGCTTCAGCGTGAGAATTCTCCCACGCTGTCAGTGACGTACATGAGGTGAGCTGAGTTCATTGGACATGAGCTCACCTCATGCACGTCACTGACAGCGTGGGAAAATTCTCCTGCACTCAGCGCTTCAGCGTGGGAGAATTCTCACGCTGAAGCGCTGAGTGCAGGAGAATTTTCCCACGCTGTCAGTGACGTGCATGAGGTGAGCTGAGATCATTGGACATGAGCTCACCTCATGCACGTCACTGACAGCGTGGGAAAATTCTCACGCAGAAGCGCTGAGTGCAGGAGAATTCTCCCACGCTGTCAGTGACGTGCATGAGGTGAGCTCATGTCCAATGAACTCAGTTCACCTCATGCATGTCACTGACAGCGTGGGAAAATTCTCCTGCACTCAGCGCTTCAGCGTGAGAATTTTCCCACGCTGTCAGTGACGTGCATGAGGTGAGCCGAGTTCATTGTCGGCTCATCTTTATGCCGTCACAGAGAGACACTGAGGAGCTCAAGCATGCCTGCGCTTCTCAGTGTCTGCGGGATGACAGGCTGGATGGCAGCGTTCTGCTGCGGTCCAGCCTGTCATCTCGATGTAGCAGAGCTGAAGCTGTCGTGGGAACCATGGAAAGGTAAGGATGATGTTGCTTTATTATTTTTCTTTTATTGCAGGAGATCGTTGGCTTCAGCTGGAATGGGCGTGATGGTAAGTAGAGTTTAATTTAGAACAATAAAGAATTGTGTGTTTATTTCAATTAAAGGACTTTATTCTGGGTGTTTGTGGTTTTTTTTGTAACTTTGACTATGGGGTTAGTAATGGGGGTGTCTTATAGACGCCTCTCCATTACTAACCTGGGCTTGATGTCAGCTGGCATTATAAGCTGACATCAACCCCAGCCCTATTACCCCACTGCCACCGCTACAGGGCAGTGGGAAGAGCAAGGCTAAGTGCCAGAATTGGCGCATCCTATGGATGCGCCATTTCTGGGGCGGCTGACGGCTGGTGTTTCTAGCCTGGGAGGGGGCCAATATTCATGGCACCCTTCCTGGGCTATTAATATCAGCCCCCAGCTGTCTGCCTAGCCTTTGCTAGCTAATAAAATAGGGGGGAGCCCACGTCATTTTTTGGGGGGGGTCCCCCATTTTAATAGCTAGTAAAGGCTAGGTATTCAGCTGGGGGCTCATATTAGTAGCCTGGGAAGCTCCATGAGTATTACCCCCTTCCCAGGCTTCAAACATCTGCCCCAGCCATCTGCTTAACCTCCGCTAGAGACTAAAATTACGGGGACCCCCACGCCAATTTTTTTTTAAATAAATCCTTTATTTTAACACTAAATGACAAGTACAGTAACCAACACTGTCACTGTACTTCATATATATGTGACTGACATGTTTCTATCTATCTAATCTATGTGTGATGCTCTATCTTTCTGTTCTAAATTGTCGGGTACAGATGCTGAATTGCCGGCCGGCTTTTTTAAAGAGACGGTGCATGAAAACACTATTATTTTTTTAAATAAATCCTTTACACTAAATGACAAGTACAGTAAGCAACACTGTCACTGTGCTTCTTATATGTGACTGACATGTTTCTATCTATCTAATCTATGTGTGATGCTCTATTCCTTCTTGTCTAAATTGTCGGGTACCGGTGTATGCCGCTGCTGAATTGCCGGCCGGCTTTTTTAAAGAGAGCGTCTTCTGAGCAGTTTGTCAGCTTTTGGACACCTTTGAAGGTGTTTTCTATGTGTTTCTATGTGTTTTTGTTTGCCTGCCATTGGTTTTAACGGTGTTCGACGGTGTTCTAAGGTGTTCGACGAACAGTTCGACGAACAGTTCCTCGAACATCCCGGTGTTCGACGAACCGAACCGAACCCGAACACTACGGGGGTGGCTCAACACTCTATTCCTTTGTCATTTGGGTTATTGGAATAGAAATCAGGGCAGATGAGGTCTTCCATAATATGTTGTGCAACAGACTTGCAGAATTTTTTAAGTGGGATTTGAGAATAAGCATGCATCCACAAAATGAGAAAAATTGCATATCAAAGATGATATGCCATACATGATAGGTCTATAAAAACTCACTTTTCTCACGTAACTTAGTGAACGTATGATAAATTGCATAGATGATGATCAATATATAATTAAAAGATGTGGTACTGATAAAAAAAAATCTTTCTATCAAGTGGGTAACCTAAGACACTGGTGGAGCAAGCAAAGGCTAGAGCGGGCACCATTACACAATTTTATTGCCTTGCGTGGATGTAAAAATATCATGCAAAGTAAAGCCCCATCTAAAATGTATAAAGTATGACATTTATAACTACCTTTATGTTAAATATCAATTACCCTAAGATCACCAATTGATCAAATTCCAGAAAACAGATATGACTATTTTGTGGTACTGTGCAGATGAGAAATGTTTTGGATTCATAAGCTAAATTTTATATCCCATTTAGGTTAAATGAATGGCTTGAAAGCTTTTTTAATATTTTTTTAAATTTTCCTCTTAAAGGAAACCTGTCACCAGTTTTGATATAGCACCTAAAAATATCACCTTATTCAGCATCTGCTCTGCATTCTTTAAATCCTTATATAACCCACTGACTCCCCCTCTATTCCCCCGAAAAACTTTTTTAATGTCTCACGCTGTATGCTAATCTTCTTGGTCCAATCCGATGGGCGATGCTTCGTGCCTCTCCATCCCTTCCCTGGCTGCTGCTTGCCGTGCTCCTGCTTTGATTTACGTGGGTGACGCCTCCTGTGTCATCCAAATAGCTGGGTGAAATCCCACGCTAGCACAGAGAAATCGCCGGCTCGCGCCTGGGCAGCATGCTTTGCCCAGCTGCGGGCAAAGCTGAGAAACAGAAGTGCACATGTGCTGGCACACGTATTTCCGACTCAAGTACCGGAAGTATTCTGCGGCCATTGCTGTGCGCATGCGCACTGATGTTTTCAGCTCTGCCCGCAGTAGGGCAGACCATAGTGTGCAGGCATGAGTGGAATTTTACCCAGCTATTTGGATGGCGCAGGAGGCGTCAACCATGTAATATTCCCTGTGATATTCCCACTCTCATCATGGAGGATTTTAACATCCCCATTAATGAGCCGCTTTCCCCATCTGCCTCTCATCTCTTTTCTCTAACCGCCTCATTCGGTCTCTCACAGCTTACTAACTCTCCTACACCTGAAGACAGGAATACTCTGACCGGGTCTTCTCACAACTCTGCTCCCTGCTTGACTTTACTAACTCCCCTCTCCCACTCTCTGACCACAACCTTCTTTCCTTATCTGTCAAGAATGGTCTCAACACCTAAGACATCCCCACTTACCATACACACAGAAATCTACGTGCCATCAATGCCCAGCAGCTTATGAATAATCTACAGTTATCTTTAGCTCCCATTACATCCAGACTCAGCGTTGTCACACCATAACAACACATTGCAGAGCGCCTTGGATGAAGCAGCACCTGCTACATGCTGAATGACCTGGCATAGACTGCAGCCCTGGCACACGCTGCAAACACGTTTTCTCCAGCGCTGCTCAAGGTGCGCTGAGTGTCTGTGTAGAAAATCATTTTCAACAGAAGACTTCATCCACTATAAGTATGTGCTCAAACTTATAACTCTGCTCTCCATCTTGCTAAACAAGCCTACTTCACCACCCTCATCACGTCTCTAGCCAACAATCCTAAAAGATTTTTTGAAACCTGCCACTCCCTCCTGAGCCCTAAAGTACAGACCCACGTCACCAACCTAAGTGCTGACGATCTGGTCACTTATTTCCTACAAAAAATCAATCATATCCATCAAGACATCTTTGCACAATCCCCTCAGAACCAGGATCTCCTTACATCCCACACCTCAAGTTCACTTTCCATCTTCGAGCCTGTCACAGAAGAAGTGACCAGACTCCTCTCTTTCTCTCACCCTACAACCTGCAACAGTGACCCTATTACCTCACATCTCCTTCAGTCCCTTTCCCCAGCTGTCACTACCCACCTAATTAAAATATTTAACCTCTTTCTTTGGGTATATTTCCCTCTTCATTCAAACATGCCATCATAATCCCTTTACTTAAAAAGCCATCCATGGACCAGAACTACGCTGCTAACTACAGACCGGTCTCTAATCTTCCTTTCATCTCTAAACTCCAGGAACTCTTTGTTCACTCCTGTCTCATTCGCCATCTCTCCGATAACACTCTTCTCAACTCTTTACAATCTGATTTCCGCTCTTCACACTCTACTGAAACCGCCCTCACTAATGTCTCTAATGACCTACTAACAGTAAAATCCAATGGTCACAACTCCCTGCTGTTTTTACTGGATCTCTCTGCTGCATTTGACACTGTGGATCACCAGCTCCTCCTCACTATACTCTGCTCTATAGGCCTCAAGGACACCGTTCTCTCCTGGTTCTCCTCCTACCTCTCTGACTGCTTCTTCATAGCATCTTTTGCTGGCTTTGCATCCTCTAACCTTCCCCTTAATATCGGGGTTCCGCAAGGCTCAGTCCTAGGCCCCCTCCGCTTGTATACTCCTTGTATACTGCCCCTATTGGACAAACCATCAGCAGATTTGGTTTCCAGCATCATCTCCATGCTGATGACACCCAACTATACACCTATTCACCTGTCATCGCCCCCACTCTAGTACAAAATACCAGTGCTTGTCTTTCTGCTGTCTCTAACATCATGTCCTCCCTCTTATCTAAAACTGAATCTCTGCAGAACTGAACTCCTTGTGTTTCCTCCCTCTACTAACCTACCTACACTGTATGCCTAATTATTAGGCAAATGCATATTTTGATTACTTCGATACTTTTCATACATGTTGTCCTACTCCAAGCTGCATAGGCTTGAGAGCCAACTCCCAATTAAGTAAATCTGGTGACGTGCATCTCTGTAATGAGGAGGGGTGTTGACTAATGACATCAACATCCTATATAAGGTGTGCTTAATTATTAGGCAACTTCCTTTCCTTTGGCAAAATGGGTCAGAAGAGAGATTTGACTGGCTCTGAAAAGTCCAAAATTCTGAGATGTCTTGCAGAGGGATGCAGTAATCTTGAAATTTCCAAACTTTTGAAGCGTGATCACCGAACAATCAAGCGTTTCATGACAAATAGCCAACAGGGTCGTAAGAAGCGTGTTGTCCAAAAAAGGCCCAAAATAACTGCCCATGAATTGAGGAAAATCAAGCGTGAAGCTGCCAAGATGCCATTCGCCACCAGTTTTACCATGTTACAAAGCTGCAATGTTACTGGAGTATCAAAAAGCACAAGGTGTGCGATACTCAGGGACATGGTCAAGGTAAGGAAGGCTGAAAAACGACCACCTTTGAACAAGAAACATAAGATAAAACGTCAAGAATGGGCCAAGAAATATCTTAAGACTGATTTTTCAAAGGTTTTATGGACTGATGAAATGAGAGTGACTCTTGATGGGCCAGATGGATGGGCCAGAGGCTGGATCAGTAAAGGGCAGAGAGCTCCACTCCAATTCAGACGCCAGCAAGGTGGAGGTGGGGTACTGATATGGGCTGGTATCATCAAAGATGAACTTGTGGGACCTTTTCAGGTTGAGGATGGAGTGAAGCTCAACTCCCAGACCTACTGCCAATTTCTGGAAGACAACTTCTTCAAGCAGTGGTACAGGAAAAAGTCGGTATCGTTCAAGAAAAACATGATTTTCATGCAGGACAATGCTCCATCACATGCATCCAACTACTCCACAGCATGGCTGGCCAGTAAAAGTCTAAAAGAAGAAAAAATAATGACATGGCCCCCTTGTTCACCTGATCTAAACCCCATAGAGAACCTGTGGTCCATCATAAAATGTGAGATCTACAGGGAGGGAAAACAGTACACCTCTCGGAACAGTATCTGGGAGGCTGTGGTGGCTGCTGCACGCAATGTTGATGGAAAACAGATCAAGCAACTGACAGAATCTATGGATGGAAGGCTGTTGAGTGTCATCATAAAGAAAGGTGGTTATATTGATCACTAATTTTTTTGGTTTTGGTTTTTGCATGTCAGAAATGTTTATTTCTAAATTTTGCGCACTGATATTGGTTTACCTGGTGAAAATAAACAAGTGAGATGGGATTATATTTGGTTTTTATTAAGTTGCCTAATAATTCGGCACAGTAATAGTTACCTGCATAAACAGATATCATCCTAAGATAGCCAAATCTAAAAAACACTCCACTCCAACTTCCAAAAATATTAAGCTTGGATATTTATGAGTCTTTTGGGTTGATTGAGAACATAGTTGTTGATCAATAATAAAAATAATCCTCTAAAATACAACTTGCCTAATAATTCTGCACACAGTGTATACCTGACTTTTCAATTTCCTTGTGTGGTGCCACCATAACTCCCAAGCGGCAAGCTCGCTGTCTTGGAGTCATATTTGACACACAACTTTCCTTTATTCCCCATATACAATCACTCACTCGCTCATGTCACCTGCCTTAAAAACATCTCCAGAATCCTACCTTTTCTCACCTTTGAAACTGCAAAAACTCTTACTGTCACTCTTATTCACTCTCATCTGGACTACTGCAACTCTCTTCTAATCGGTCTCCCTCTAAACAAATTCTCTCCTCTCCAATCGGTCCTGAATGCAGCAGCCATGGTCGTATTTCTATCATGCCGCTTCACCGACGCCTCTACCCTGTGCCAGTCATTGCACTGGTTACCCATTCACCATAAAATACAATACAAACTCATCTCTCTCACCCACAAAGCTCTCCACAGTTCTGTACTGCCCTATATCTCATCCCTCATTTCTATCACCCTTCCCATGCGCTCCGCTCTGCAACTGATCTAAGACTAACATCCTCCATAATCTGAACCTCACACCTCCGTCTCCAAGACTTCTATTGCGCTGCACCAGTTTTTTGGAATGTACTACCCCAAACTATCGGACTAATGTCTAGCCCCCATGTTTTTAAGCATGCTTTAATAACACATTTGTTCAAGCCTATCATGTCAGCTCACTAACCTAACTCTCCCCTGTTCCCTCCTAAATGTTCATCTTAATCTGCTCCTGCCAATTCATCTGTCTCCACATCCTCCATGCACCCAATAGCACACGGTAACTGCACTTAGACAGATACTGGCTGATGATCATGTTCTCCTATTATGTCCCCCTATTTCCATATACTGTAGATTGTAAGCTTGCGAGCAGGGCCCTCACTCCTCATGTAACTGTTGAAATGTGTTACATTGTATTGTTTTTATTGTCTGTACATCTCCCTACTTAATTGTAAAGCACTGCAGAATATGTTGGCGCTATATAAATAAAAATTATTATTATATTATCATGTGAATTAAAGCAGGAGGACGGCGAGCAGCAGCTGGGGGGAGGGATAGAGAGGCCAGAAGCATCGCCCATCGGACCGGACCAAAAAGATTAGTATACAGTGAGAGACATTAAAAAGGTTATTCGGGGGTATAGAGGGGGAGTCAGGGGGTTATATAAGGATTTAGGGAATGCAGCGCAGATGCTGAATAAGGTGATATCTTTAGGTGCTATGTCACAAAACTGGTGACAGGGTTTCTTTAGGAGGAAAATTTAAAAAAATATCAAAAAATGCTTTCAAGCCATTAATTTAACCTAAATGGGATATAAAATTGAACTTATAAATCCAAAACATTTCTCATCTGTACAGTACCACAAAATAGTCATATCTGTTTTCTGGAATTTGATCAATTGGTGATCTTATGGTAATTGATATTTAACATGAAGGTAGTTATAAATGTCATACTTTATGTATTTTAGATGGGGCTTTCCTCTGCATAATGATATTTTTACATCCACGCAAGGCAATAAAATTGTGTAATGGTGCCCGCTCTAGCCTTTGCTTGCTCCACTAGTGTCCTGGGGTATCCACTTGATAACAAAAAAAATCTTTCTTTCAGTACCGCATCTTTCAATTATATATTGATCATCATCTATGCAATTTATAATAAGTTCGCTAAGTTACATGAGAAAGGTTAGTTTCTATAGACCTATCATGTATGGCATATCATCTTTCATATGCAATTTTTCTCATTTTGTGAAGGCATGCTTATTCTCATATCTCACTTAAAAAATTCTACAAGTCCAGCCCGAGAAGATTAACATACAGCGCGAGAGACATTAAAAAGGTTATTCAGGGGTATAGAGGGGGAGTCAGGGGGTTATATAGGGATTTAGGGAATGCAGCGCAGATGCTGAATAACGTGAAAATTTTAGCTGCTATGTCACAAAACTGGTGACAGGTTCCCTATAAGTTGTGTTGTCTTCATTTAACTTTCATTTTCAACAATGGTTCTAAGTAAAGATATGCCATGTATACAGTAGTTTTGTAGAGTATTCATTTACTACACATAAATGCCTACTTACTCTAAATAAAAGCAATCAACAAAATCTACATTTTTTCAGCGGAACTCAGTTGTTCTTCTAGTTTTTGCTTACTAACTTATGAAATACAGTTTTAACATTACTCTTATCATCTTCACCATGACCAGTCACCCAGAAGAGATTGAGCTAATAAATAGTGTTGAGCCACCCCCGTAGTGTTCGAGTTCGGTTCGGTTCGTCGAACACCCGTGTGTTCGCCGAACTGTTCGTCGAACTGTTCGTCGAACACCTTTGAACACCGTTAAAACCAATGGCAGGCAAACAAAAACACATAGAAACACATAGAAAACACCTTCAAAGGTGTCCAAAAGCTGACAAACTGCTCAGAAGACATAACTAACACATGGAAAAGTGACAAGTACATATAGTCATGCGAAAATAAAAGAGGTGGAGGAGTAAAAGGAGGGGGAGACACAGATATAGGCATGTCATGCCCTTCTAAAATCCAAAAAGTGAGAAGCCGACACGGCCAGTCCGCTCCTGCCCGTGCCACCTCCGTGTCGCCGGGTTTGTGCCAGAGCCGCGGTGAACCCTGACGGCCAGCCCCCCTCTCCCAATACTGGTGCCTGTCCGCTGGTGGGTCAAGCGAGCCCCCCTGTGGTGGAGGCAGCTCTAAGCTTTTTAATTTAAATTGTCTCTCTAATTTGAATGAATACACTTTAAATCCATTTACAAGGATCTATTGGAGGGCAAGTCTCATGCCAGCAGCCGCGGTAATTCCAGCTCCAGTAGCGTCCACTAAAGCTGCTGCAGTTAAAAAGCTTTTATAAGGATCGAGCTCGGCTGTCCACCGCAAGGCATCCTACTGCCAGTCCCAGCCCCTATGCCTTGGGGTGCCTCCTGATGCTCTTCACTAAGTATCCCATGGTACCGAAGCATTTCCTTTGAAAAAATTAAGTGTCTAAACTACAGGTGGTGCAGCTTGCTTAACAGCCGGGATAATCCGCTTACTAGCAGACACTGCTACTAGGCACAAAGTATTTCCTGGGCTAGATGCAGTTAAAAATTTGTAATTAGATACTCTCGTTGGATGCTGAGAAAGCATTCCATAGAGTCTCCTGGCACGCCATATATGATTCTCTTAAAAAGCTTGGGGTAGGGGTCTAGGGGACCCTTTTATAGCCAAAATCACGGCCCTGTATCGCAATACGTCACCTAGGCTGAAGATAAATGGAACTGTAGCACCCTGAGGGCTCGGTTGCTAAAGACGTATTGCACCTCACCCAGAGGTGTGATATCTCACTCTCAGGTAAGGATGGAGTGTGGATCAGGACCCGACACCTGCATGCATTACACCACATTGCCGTGGGGCAGGGCGACCAATATGCCCCTGAGATGGGCACGACAGTCCCTGTCCCTGGCTGGAGTGGGGGGAGGGAACACTGAGGAAGGGGAACCCTGTAGTGCAGGAGCAGGGAGGAAGCAGTTCCTGGGTGCATTGAGAAGGGAGTATAAAAGGTGGGCACCATCTTAGTTCAGTGCAGAGAAGTCTGAGCAGAAGTGGCAGGGAGCAGGGGCTCTGCATGAGCTCTGCTCCGGAGGCGGGCCTAGTAACAGAGGCCCAGGCCTGGAAGAGGGAGAAGGAAGGAAGAGGAGCGGAGAAGGCTCCAGGAACGAGGAATGAAGGGATCCCAGGGGTGCGGACGGGCGAGTCGCCACCGCACGCCCGAATCCACCTGCGTGGAGGGGTCAGGCCAAAGGGGGAGACCGGTCCCCGAACTAGTGGAGGCAGGAAACGACCCTCAGCTAGAAACCGGAGGCTCTGACATTTTATGTGGCGCAGCCCCTCGCTACACCCGCTAGGAAGGCACCACATAGGGTCAGGGAAACTGGCGCCAAGTTTACCAAGAGGAGGCCCGAGGCAGCCGGACAGAAGTGTTGGTAAGAAAGGCCAGACAAAGGACACACAAAGGGGGTCCTGTGAAGTTCTCCAAAGTTATCTGGGAGTTGTCTGAGCCCCTCACCTGGTGAGCACAGTACGACGTGGGCAGCCGTTACCTGCAGATGTGGTCTGGATAATAAGAACTGTGAGTAAAGGCCCTGAACTGCATCACTGACTCCGTGTCGTTACTGCTGCTGCCCTGCACCATCACCCCCATCCTCCGCATACACTGCCCTGAGGCTATACTCCTCCCGTGGGGAGTTATGCTACGCTCTGCTGCACCCACAACACCAGCCTCAGTGATCTGCCCTGTAGCGGCGGTTCACTCTGACCGCAATCCACGGGTGGCGTAGTCGGACATTTAAACATGAAAACCACATAAATAGTTCCGCCACTGGTTTGACCGCCCTGAGCCACGGAACTGGGTCGCCGCCACGAAGACTACAACCACCAGCATCCACCAAAAAGGGTCCGGCTCCGGGTGTCCCAAGGCCCAGGGGGTGCGTCAGAACATTTTCATCACCTTTCACAATCACCAATGGGACAAGGCAGTGATGTCCTCTGTCCCCTCTCTTATACATCCTAGTGACGGAGCACCTGCTCTCATCAATTCGCCATAACCCCAATATTAGGTGGATTGAGGTGGGAGGCACCGAGTACAAGTGCTCTCTATTTGCTGATGATGTCCTAGTATACATCACTCAATCACATATATCCATCCATGCTGTTATGGCTGAAATAGATCACTTTGTTACATGGTAAAATTTTAAAATCAATGCAGCGAAGTCTGAGGCCCTCGATGTCTCCCTCCCCAAATCCATATAGGATTACATCCAGTCCAACTTTCCCTTTGCCTGGCCCTCACAGGGTATCAAATACTTAGGAATTCCTATTCATAGAGACCTCTCCCATCTATGTTATCTTAATTTTGGGCCCTTTATTGAACAACTCCATACAGACCACGGTTGGCAAGTTAGAACTGTAAGATTCACTACGTGAACCACTGGTGTTTTGTGGAAAAGCACATGTACACTGCGTTCCAAATTATTATACAAAAAGTGTTTAGGAGTGATAAGGGAAGAATTTGTTTGTTTGTCAGTTAAACTCATTGATGGTGATGTGTGTCAGGGCTCTTTATATCACTGTAAGCAATTGCAGACACCTGTGCTAATTAGTTTGGCAGGTGTGTCCAATGAAAGGCAAGACTACTTAAGAAGGCTCTCTCACATTATTAAGCAGCCTACATTTTCTGCCAAAATGGGAAAGAAAAAGGATGTGTCGGCTGCTGAGAAGCAACAAATTGTGGAGTGTTTAGGTCAAGGCATGACTACAATCAACATTGTGCGATGATCAGGATGAAGTGTCCTGGCAATCAAGAAGTATGTAGCTGATTCACAGTACACACGTGTGCGTGCTGATAAGGGCAAATTGAGGACTCTTTCCTACAGGCAATTACGTCAGGTTGAAAGAGCAGCGGCAAAAAAGCCTTGTCATAGCAGCAGATAAGTTTTTGAAGCTGCTTGTGCCTCCAACGTCCCCCGAACAACAAGATGCAGGGTCCTTCAGAGGTTTGCAGCTGTGCATGCGCCATCCTGTCGACCTCCTCTATCCACTTCACACAAGCAGAAACGGCTCCAGTGGGCCAAACATTACATGAAGACTGATTTCAAAACTGTTTTGTTCACGGATGAGTGCCGTGCAGCGCTCGATGGTCCAGATGGATGGAGTGGAGGATGGCTGGTTGATGGACACCCCACGCAAACACGGCTACAGCGCCAACAAGGAGGAGGTGGAGTAATGTTTTGGGCTGGAATCATGGGGAGAGAGATTGTCGGCCCCTTTAGGATCCCTGAAGGCGCTAAAGATGAACTCCATAATGTATGTGGATTTTCTCAAACAGCACTTCCTGCCATGGTTCAAGAAGAAGAACCGTGTATTTCACAGCAAGATCATTTTTCTGCATGATAATGCACCATCTCATGCTGCACATAAAACATCTGCATCTCTGGCTGATATGGGCATAAAAGGGGACAAACTTATGGTGTGACCCCCATGCTCCCCTGACCTCTACCCCATTCAGAACCTTTGGAGCATCATTAAAAGGAGTGTCTATGATGGCGGGAGGCAGTTCACATCTAAGCAACAGCTCTGGGAGGGTATTCTGTCCTCATGCAAAACAATTGAAGCAGAAACCATCCAAAACCTGACAAATTCAATGGACGAGAGAGTTCAGAAGCTCCTTTCGAACAAGGGGTCCTATGTGAAAATGTAATATCACCTAGAATAAAGTTTTGAGTTGAAAACTGTTTGATTTCAGTTTCTAACAACCTGCTAATGCTTATAATTTCAAAAATGACCATTTTTTTGGTCTTTATTAAAATGAAAAGGTTGATCGAAAAGTTTGGGGGATCTAAGAGTGTGGCAACCCAGTAGTCATGATTACTTCGAATTCTGACAATATGAGGGTCATGCTGCAGGTAGTGCAGCAAGAAGGCACTTATGTGCCTTGCGCATCTCGGAGCCCCAAAATTATTTTCCGGGCTAGATGCAGCTAAAAATTATTTTTAATTTTAAATCTGGTGAAGCTTTAGTATAGATGGCCTAATAGGATCAGTGCTGCACACTGCTACAAAGCCCAAATTATTTTCCAGTCAAGATACAGATAAACATGATTAGTAATTTGAAAGCTTAAAACGGTTGGTAGGGTGATTTTAACCAATCATCAAGCTTTTACTCTCCCCAGGATGACACAGGGGTAGAAAAGTCGTTTCGGATCCATGATTTGTTCATCTTTATGAACGTGAGTCTGTCTACATTATCAGTGGAGAGCCGCGTGCGCTTATCTGTCAGCACACCACCAGCAGCGCTGAACACACGTTCAGACAGAACGCTGGCTGCGGGGCATGACAAGATCTCCAAGGCGTAAGTGGCTAGCTCCGGCCATTTATCCAGATTGGAAGCCCAAAAAGAGCAAGGGTTCAGTGACACAGTCGTGGCTTCAATGTTTACTTGGAGATACTCCTGTACCATCGTCTCTAGGCGTTGACTATGTGTCAGACTTCTTGTCTCTTGTGGCCTTGCAAAGGATGGGCTAAAAAAGTGGTGAAATGATTCCGCAAAATTGATGTTACCAGCAGATACTGTGGTTCTGTTACGGTTTGAGTGCTGAACACTTGACGGTCCCACGGTTGGCAAGTTGGAACTGTGAGATTCACTACGTGCACCACTGGTATTTTGTGGAAAAGCACATGTAAGATTCTGCAACAGTCTCTGCTGATACTCCTGCATGCGTGCATCCCTTTCTATGGCAGGAATAATTTCTGCAAATTTACTTTTGTACCGGGGATCTAACAGTGTGGCAACGCAGTAGTCAGGATTATTTCTAATTCTCACAATTCGAGGGTCATGTTGCAGGTAGTGCAGCAAGAAGGCACTCATGTGTGTTGCGCATCCAGGAGCACCAAGTCCCTGTTGTGTTGGTGGCGAGGTAACAATCATGCTTCCTTCCTCTGTCCTCTCCCCCCAACCTCGCACAACAGAAATGTGATCAAGGTCTCCCTCATCTGATGAGTCTTCCATCAGTTCGTCCTCCACTTCTTCCTGGGCTCCTGCACCTTCCTCACTAGTTTGGCTGCTACCATGCGCCCTGGTAAAACCATCTCCCCCACCCTCACATGCCTGCCGCCTTGGTGCTGCCGACCGTCTGGACCTTGCAGATGTTAGCCCTTCCGCATACAACTCCTCCTCCTCTACTTCCTCCACCTCCTCTTGTGCCACCACCTGACTCCGAATTCTGTTTAACATGTGCTCCAGCATGTAAATCACCGGAATAGTCATGCTGATAATGGCATCGTCAGCACTAAACATCTTCGTCGCCATTTCAAAACTGTGCAGAAGGGTGCATAGGTCCCTGATCTGAGACCACTCCTCCAGCGTGATTTGCCCCACCTCTGAATCTCGTTGGCCCAGGCTATACGTCAGAACGTATTGCACCAGGGCTTGTCGGTGCTGCCACAGTCGCTGCAACATGTGCAGAGTTGAATTCCACCGGGTAGGCACATCGCATTTTAGCCGGTGAAGTGGCAGGCCCAACGACTTCTGTAGAGATGTAAGTCACTGAGCTGCGGGATGCGAACGGCGGAAGTGAGCACACAGCGACCGTGCCCTCTGCAGAAGGCCATCTAGTCTGGGATAGTGGGCTAAAAATTGCTGGACAACCAGGTTCAACACGTGAGCCATACAAGGCACGTGTGTGACATTGCCCCGGCGAAGGGCCGCACCCAGGTTTGCAGCATTGTCGCACACGGCCTTCCCTGGTTTCAGGTCCAGTGGAGACAACCATTCATGAAATTGGTTCTCCAGAGCTGACCACAACTCCTCAGCTGTGTGACTCACATTTCCCAGACATTTCAATGTAAAAACCGGATGATGACGTTGAGCCCTACTGCCAGCATAGTAAGGAGGTGTGCAGGATCCCTTCTGCGCAGTTAGAAAGCTTGTGGCATGACCAGACAGGCTTTGGGTGCAGGTGGAAGACCGAGAGGAGGTTGAGGAGGCAGAAGCAGTGGAGGAACTTTGACATAAAGAGGATTGACGCACAACTCGTGGGGACGGCAAGACTTGGACAGCAGCCCCTTGTCCTGCTGTCACCATAGTTACCCAGTGCCCAGTCAGCGACATGTAACGCCCCTGTCCATGCCTACTCGTCCAAGTGTCTGTGGTGAAATGCACCCTGTCACACACAGAGTTTCTCAAAGAAGCGGTGATGTTGTGTGCGACATGCTGGTGGAGCGCAGGCACACCTTTCTTTGAGAAGTAGTGCCGACTGGGCATCTGGTACTGGGGCACTGCGACGGACATAAGATCTCGAAAATCCTCTGTGTCCACCAGGCGGAAAGGCAGCATTTCTGTAGCCAAGAGCTTGCAGATGGTGAAATTCAACCTCTTAGCTTTCTCATGGCTAGGAGGAAATGGTCTTTTACTTGTCCACATCTGAGGGACCGAGGGCTGGCTATTGTGCTTAGACGGGGTTGATAAGGGTGTCCCCGGCAAACTGCCGGTCTGTGAGGAAGATGCAGGCGGACATGTTAGGTTGCCTTGATCCATAGGTGGTGCTATCGATGTCGGACAGCGCTCAACACCAGCTGGTGTTACCACCTCCAAAGAAAATGATGACCTGCCAATCACGCTGGCTGTTGCGGGTAAAGAGGTGGCAGGTCTGCGCCCCAAAACAGGTGTGACTGCTGTCCCCCCAGTCACAGAGGATGAAGAGGCCGCGGATGCACAAGATATGGCAGACGGCGATTGGCCCGGCCGGCTAGGCCGCATTGTAGCACACTGAGCTTCCCACTGCAACTTATGCTTCATGTCCATGTGCCGGTTCATGCATGAAGTACTCAAACTATGTATTTTTTGGCCTCTACTTAGCTTTTGCTGACAAATGTTACAGATAACATGAGTTGGGTCATCTTTATCGATCTGAAAAAATGCCCAGGCTATGCAAGGCTTAGCACCCATGCGACCTGAAGAGCCACCACGACTTGTGGTGAGAGGCAGAGTTGTGTTTGAGGATGCAGTTGTTGACGTGCTTCCAGTACTACGTCTCTGTCCAGGAAGGCGCAACCTGACCTCGTCGTCACTAGCATCTTCCTCCACCTCCTCTGCTGACCTCATCTCTTGGCTGACTGTGGGTTGACAGTAAGTGGGATCTCCGACCTCATCATCATCACCCTGTGCGTTATCACACCCGTCGTCCTCAGAGCCAACCTGTTCCTGCCCTGACAAAAAACTAAAGTTGTCGCTCCAATCAGGTATTTGAGTCTTATCATCGTCTTCCTCATTGTCTCCACCAACAGGAGTTACAGTTTGGGAATGAGGGTCTACATTATGGTCAGAACCTTCTGCGTCTGGTCCTGGATCCGACTCATAAAGATTCTGGGCATCAGTGCAGATCATTTCCTCGTCTGGATTCACAGAAGCGCTGGAGTCGACCTCTGATTCCCAGGCTATAGTATGAGTAAACAGCTCTGCAGACTCAACCATCTGTTCTACCTCATACTCAGACGGGCAGCTGGAGATTTGGGAGCTGTGAGGAAGCAAGTGCGATTTGGGTGACACCTTTGAGGACTGGAGTATTTGTGATGTTGAAGTTGATGTGGAGGAGAGACCACTTAAAGGAGCACTTGATATCCGTTGAAGCACCTGCTGTTTTTGTGCCTCATCTGGAATTTGTAGCGATTGGCGTGGCCGTAAGAAAGGGATCTTATCACATTGTCCGCTAAAAGAAGTAGACATTTTAGTTTGGCTGGAAGATGGTCTTTCTTCTGCAGATGTTACTGTTGCTTTAACACCTACCCCACGGACACAACCTTTTTTCCCCTTCCCAACACGCCTATTCCCCTTTCCACCAGCAGCAGGCCTTTTTCCACTCATTTTGGTGGTTAACTAATTCACAACTCTGGAGTTGTTTGCACAAAAAAACAATGGATGGTAACCGAGCAGAGCTGAGTGGCCAAACTGTGGTATTAGGCCAAAACTATTGGCTGGGTTAGATGCAGAAAAAAATTATTTTGAATTTGCAACCTGATGGAGGTCAGTATAGATGGACTAACACAAATAGTCCCACACACTGCTAGAAGCCCAAATATTTTTTCAGAGGTACTGTAGATGCAGATAAAAATTATTTTTAATTTGCAACCTGATGGAGGTCAGTATAGATGGACTAATAGACCAAGTCCCACACACTGCTAGAAGCCCAAAAATATTTTTTCAGAGCTAAATGAAGAAAAAAAATATTTTTAATTTGCAACCTGATGGAGGTCAGTATAGATGGACTAATAGACCAAGTCCCACACACTGCTAGAAGCCCAAATATTTTTTCAGAGCTAGATGCAGAAAAAAATTATTTTTAATTTGCAACCTGATGGAGGTCAGTATAGATGGACTAATAGACCAAGTCCCACACACCGCTAGAAGCCCAAATATTTTTTCAGAGCTAGATGCAGAAAAAAATTATTTTTAATTTGCAACCTGATGGAGGTCAGTATAGATGGACTAATAGACCAAGTCCCACACACTGCTAGAAGCCCAAATATTTTTTCAGAGCTAGATGCAGAAAAAAATTATTTTTAATTTGCAACCTGATGGAGGTCAGTATAGATGGACTAATAGAGCAAGTCCCACACACCGCTAGAAGCCCAAATATTTTTTCAGAGCTAGATGCAGAAAAAAATTATTTTTAATTTGCAACCTGATGTAGGTCAGTATAGATGGACTAATAGACCAAGTCCCACACACTGCTAGAAGCCCAAATATTTTTTCAGAGCTAGATGCAGAAAAAAATTATTTTTAATTTGCAACCTGATGGAGGTCAGTATAGATGGACTAATAGACCAAGTCCCACACACCGCTAGAAGCCCAAATATTTTTTCAGAGCTAGATGCAGAAAAAAATTATTTTTAATTTGCAACCTGATGGAGGTCAGTATAGATGGACTAATAGACCAAGTCCCACACACCGCTAGAAGCCCAAATATTTTTTCAGAGCTAGATGCAGAAAAAAATTATTTTTAATTTGCAACCTGATGGAGGTCAGTATAGATGGACTAATAGACCAAGTCCCACACACCGCTAGATGCCCAAATATTTTTTCAGAGCTAGATGCAGAAAAAAATTATTTTTAATTTGCAACCTGATGGAGGTCAGTATAGATGGACTAATAGACCAAGTCCCACACACTGCTAGAAGCCCAAATATTTTTTCAGAGCTAGATGCAGAAAAAAATTATATTCAGTTTGCAACCTGATGGAGGTCAGTATAGATGGACTAATAGAATGATGCTATGCCCAAAAGATTTTACTTCACTAGGTGCAGTAAAAAAATTGGTATTCTATACACAGGTGTTATATCTTGCAACACAGATAGGCTACTCCACTGACTAACACACTCTGCAATAGGCCAAAAAGGATTAGCTTTGCTAGATTCAGCCAAATGCTGTGAAAAAAACTTGCACAGCACTGGCACAGACCTGCCTGGCAAAAACTGATAGGAACTCGTAACCTAGTCCTGAAAAGGACTCCAATTACAATTAGTCTTTACTCCCACAACCTATCTATTTAAGAGCACAGACCTCCCTGATAAAAGTCGTAGGAAATGCTGTAACCTAGTCCTTAAAAGGACTGCAATCACAACTATTCCCTACTCCCAAGCTATCTGTATATTTGTGCGAAAATTGGCTTGAAATTAACAAGGTATAGCACACACAGCAACAGCGGTGCCGTCTAACACGCAGCTGCAGCAGTGAGAAAATGGTGGCGACGGGGAAAATGGCTTGGTCTTATAGGGCAAGGACATGTCACATACACTGCCAATCACACATGCCCTTGCTTGTGTGAAAAAAAGCACTTCGCTCCGTGTGTGCGCTGCTGATAGGCTGACAGATTGCACCTCCCCACTGCAAATGCGGGAAAGAGAAAAAAAAATGGAGATCTTCATTGTTCCTGCAGAGATCCATCCCCTGCCCCTCCCCCCGCCCCGCTGTACACTCAAACTGCGTATTAACATTAATTTTCATCATTACTGAGAAAAAATCCAGTTATGATTTTGGTGCACGAACAGTTATCGAACATAACCTCGAACAGCCGAATTTTTCTCAAATTGTTCGTGTTCGCCGACCGGCTCGAACACCGCCCAAAACAGCTCGAATTTGAGATTGGCGAACAGTTCGAGTAGAACAACGCTCATCTCTACTAATAAACTGTTGTGGATGGAATTTGAATACCATTTACATTGACTCTTTTTTTTTTTATTTGATCTGATTTTACGTGTCGATACTCCTTTCAAACCATCCAGTCATTCAAGAAAGAGAAATCATAATTCTACCCACATTCTTCCTGGTAGATTACTCAATTAATTATCTTCACTAGTTACTCTGATTATCAGGAGACTGAATTTTGTGAGTTATAAGTAATCTAGTGATAGAGAATCTATAACTGGCTGAAAGAGGTTGAACTTGATAGATCTATGTCTTATTTCAACCTACAGTGCCTTGAAAAAGTATTCATACTCTATAAACTTTTTCACATTTTTTCACACTTGGGCTAAGGGCAAAATGCAAAATGTCACGGAAAACTAACTTTGCAAATCCCCCTGAAAACACCATCTCGACCGTCAAACATGGTGGTGGCAGCATCATGCTGTTGGGGTGCTTTTCTTAAGCAGGGACAGGGAAGCTGGTCAGAGTTGATGGAAAGATCGATGGAGCTAAATACACTAAATACAGGGCAATCATGGAGGAAAATATGTTAGAGGCTACACAAGACTTCAGACTGGGGCGTAGGTTCATCTGCTAGCAGGAAAAAGACCCTAAACATACTGCCAAAGCTATAATGAAAAGGTTTAGATGAATGCATATTCATGTGCATGAATGGCCCAGTCACAGTCCAGACCTAAATCCCATTGAGAATCTGTAGCAAGACTTGCAGAGAAAAATGGGCAAAAATTTCAGCCTTTAAATGTGCAAGACTGGTAAAAACATATATAGCAAAAGACTTGCAGCAGTAATTACAATGAAAGGTGGTCCTACAAAGCATTGACTCAATGTACGTCACAATTTTCAGATTTATATTTTTAATATATTTAGAAAACTATGTATCATTTCCTTTATTACACTGCACAAATAATTGCTACCAAATGTTTGTATATAAGAAAAGAGAAAAGAACAACCGAACATACGGTCCCTAGATCAATAGAAAACAATTGAATAATGGCTAAGAATAAAAAAGCCTTTATTTGATATGTAGAAACAATGGTACACCATACAAGAGAAGAGTATGTGCGCAGCACGTGACATGTGTTACATTAATAATTAATAATACATATTCAACATTATGATATCACAGGGCAGGCAATTGATATATAGTGATCTAAGCTATACCATGGTGCCTAGATCTCACCCCAGCGCTCCACCAAAAAAAAGGAGTAATATGTGTTTGGTATGAGTCCGGATTAGTGTCACCAGCCGCAGAGAAAAGAGGGGACAGGTAAATGCACCACAGGCTAATAAGATTTGAATGACCTCTGAATAAAGGACAAACTATATAGACCATTGTATGTATGCCTAATAGATGTGTGCAGAGCCCTTATCTCCAATTGCATCCATGCCGGATCAACAATCAAATGGGTGTAAGAAAAACGAGGGGGAATGGAATCAATAATAACCAATGTATCTAAATGTACAATGACATACCTGTGTATCAGCAAACCACTGCGCAACGTACACCCCGATGCGCGTTTCGGACCGCCGTTCCTTATGTATCTTTACTAAATGGTCTGCCATTCTATGGTCCTTGTGCTGACTTCCATAATTTGGATTTCATGCCGGAGACTGGATTCCAATACATTCTCATACCTGTATAGTTTTCCAGTGTTTTTTTCTTACAAATGTTTGTATATCATATAAAATCCCCCAAAAATATAGTTGTTTGTGGGTGTAATGTGAAAAAAATGCAGAAAAGTTCATGGGTTAGGAATACTTTTTCAAGGCACTGTATATAACTATGTAAGGGTATGGGCAGACTATCCGGAGCCGGCTGCGGCCCTGAGACTGCGGAGAAGCTTACTATACAAATGAGCGGCGGACGTTTTTTTTTTTTCTCACATGCAGACTTTCCCCATAGAGATTAGGTCTATGGGGAAAGCCCTCATGCGGACCCGCCGGAGAAATTGACATGCTGCGGTCTGGAAAGACATGCCACGTGTCAGTTTCTGCAGGTGATCTGCAGACGTATAGTGGGCATGGGATTTGTATAAATCCCATCCACTATGCTGTAACATCTGCCCGCTGTGGGTTGCACGCAGCATAATTGCGCTGCATCTAATCCACAGTGAACACTGTTCGTGTGCACAAACCCTAACTATAAATTTGTGCATAGGATCAGTTCTCGCTTCCCCACTCAAAGTCATATTCTCACTCACCACTGTCGATGTGGCCATAGTGTCACCTATCACCAAGCAAAGTATGATGATAATTACATCATGTTGTCATATTCAAAGACTCGGTCACTTACATTTTAATCCACATCTCTTAGGTTCTATTTTATTCCTTGTTTTTTACCAAATGTTGTTTTATATTGAATGAACAATCCCTGCTTCTCTGCACATATACATTGCAATTCAATACCATCATAGTGGCCAGAGCATTGTCCGTCACCCAGCAATGCATGACACAGCTGCTTCAGCTTAGTACATAATACAGTCTCATTATGCATATGTAAGAGGGGGGACAAGGAGTCTTGTGCCCCTCAAGAAGATGTTGTGACCAGTGTGTTGAAGAATATCTTAGTATGAAATTATATTTCTGCTTACAATATATAAAAATGTATTTTATCCCTATGGCTGGTGTGTGTGTCAGGTTCCTATAGGGTTAACGACAAGGGAGTGTAGAGGGCAGCCCTATAGGGGAACCAATGGGAAGGTTATAGTGATATAGTAAGCATTCAGTGTTGAATAGGCTGTGTATTGGGAAGGAGGAGAAAGAAGGAGGGCAGGTTTAACGGTTGTGGAACTACAAGGCTCAGCATGAGAAGAAGCTAGTTACAGAGGCGGCAGGACAGCACAGGTAAGGAGGGACCCCTTCAGAAAGGAAAGCTTATAAATCAAGGATACATATGGTCCAGTGGAAAAGGGGGAGCTTAGGAAAAAGGTAGCGCCCTGCTGTGAGTGCTGAAACAAGGAGCATTGTCTCAACGAGCGGCTCCTGCGACTGACACAGCTAAAGACTCCGGGTACTAGGGTCATAGCAATACACGTGGATCAGTATGACCCTACCCCTTTGAAAATACAGGCAATTCGAACTTCTCCCCGTGCCCTCTGTGGTACCTGTTGCCGGGAACAAAATGCAAACTGTAACTCTGGAAGTAGAGCCGGTGTATTGTGTGGAAGATGGAAAATGTATAACCTGTTATCCCTTGTTCACCAGATTGGACATTGTTTTTAAGGACTGGTCTGGCTTATTGATTGAAAAGGTAAAAGGGAGTGGGATTGCACTAAGTGCATAGGAAACGATGGTGCAGCGGATCCAGGTACAATGCCTCACACACCCACCAACAACACTCAATTTTCTGTAACAGGTCCCAACGTGGAAAAGGCGGTCCACTCACACGACTACCGCCAGGGGCCAGCTTACACATGCGTACTGCTATTGGCATTCTCTGGGCTATTAAGTGACCCAGTGAGATATTAACAAATCCAACCACTAACTGTTTAGCCAACATTTTCAGTTTACAATTTTGTTCTTCTCTTTTGTCACTTGTTTTACATTGAAAGTTTTATTGTCTAAGTCAATAAATAATCAGTTTTACATTTTGAACTTTAAGACCATGTAGTGCTGCCCAGTGGACGGCACCACAGACCTATGACGAGGATTTATTGTATTTAAATCATTTGTTTTGAAGCATTTATACTTGTCTATCCTATTTGAAAAAGAGGCAAGAGAGACCTAAAATGTGTTGTATTAAGAGACTTTTTCAAAAAAACTAACGACATTGACGGATTCTCATCCCTAGTTGTTAGCTCCCTTATTGTCCATAAAGTGGACAAAGGTCAGTTGTAACCCTGTCTCAGTGTATATCTTCAAGTCCTCATCTTGAACTCTTTGTCACGTTCCTCAATCCTTTTCAGGACATTTTTTTCATTGTTGGAGGGGTTTATTATACTGCTAAAAGGGACCACTGCCAATAGGGAATACTCTTGCCATAAAGGCTTGCACTTTGTCTGCAAAGATGTTAAAGTAGTACAGTAGGTAGCATATGTACTGTGCTAGTAAGGTCCATGTGAATGTCAGGACCTAGGGTTGCCCAGGACAGCATTCTTCAAAGCTTCTAATAGCCTCTATCATTTCAATGTCTGCTGTCATCTGTCTTGCAGATGACACACTCATTTATTCTGGTACAGAAAGCTAGGCTCCTGCAGCAATGTTTGGGATTAGAGATTACCTCTTAGATGCAAAGGTATGGCTAGAGGTCCAGCTCAGGGTGGATGCAACATTTGAGTGGGTGCCTAACAGGTAACCCTGATTACAACTATGGTGGCACATCCTAATCATGGGTATAGGGGAACCTCAGCAGATGACCACACTGTTGCTGAAAATAAATCTACAAAAAGACCAACACCAATATTACTATCATATGATAACCATATACAGTTGTGCTTTACATACTCCGGCAGAATTTTTCCTTTCTTGATTTTGTTTCAGAGAAATATGAATGATAGCAAAAAAACTTTTTCTCCACTCATGGTTATTGGTTGGGTGAAGCAATTTATTGTCAAACTACTGTGTTTTCTCTTTCTAAATCTTAATGACAAACAAAAACATCCAAATGACCCTGATCAAAAGTTCACATACCCCAGTTCTTAATACAGTGTATAGCCCCCTCTAACATCAATGACAGATTGAAGTCTTTTGTGGTAGTTGTGGATGAGGTTCTTTATTTTCTCAAATGGTAAAACTGCCCATTCTTCTTGGCAAAAAGCCTTCAGTTCCTGTAAATTCCTGGGCTTTCTAGCATGAACTGCACGCTTTAGATCTCCCCAGAGTGGCTCAATGATACTGAGGTCAGGAGACTGAGATGGCCACTCCGGAACCTTCACTTTGTTCTGCTATAGCCAATGACAGGTTGATTTGGCCTTGTGCTTTGGATTGTTGTCATGTTGGAACGTCCAAGTACATCCCATGCGCAGCTTCCGGGCTGATAAAAGCAAATTTGCCTCCAGTATTTGCTGATAACGTGCTGCATTCATCTTTCCTTCAACTTTTACCAAGTTTCCTGTACCTTTGTAGTTCACACGTCCCAAAACATCAGCAATCCACTTCTGTGCTTTACTGTAGGAATGGTGTTCCTTTCATCATAGACCTTGTTGACCTCTCTCCAAGTGTAACGTTTAATTTTGGTCTCATCACTCCAAATTACCTTGTTCCAGAAGTTTTGAGGCTTGTCTCTGTGCTGTTTGGCGTATTGTAAGCGAGATACTTTGTGGCATTTGCGCAGTAATGGCTTTCTTCTGGCGACTCGACCATGCAGCCCATTTTTCTTCAAGTGCCTCCTTATTGTGCATCTTGAAACAGCCACACCGCTAGTTTTCAGAGAGTCCTGAATTTCAGCTGATGTTATTTGTGGGTTTTTCTTTCCATCCTGAACAATTTTCCTGGCAGTTATGGCCGAAATTTTTCTTGGTCTACCTGACCGTGGTTTGGTTTTTACAGAGCCACAGATTTTCCATTTGTTAATTACAGTTTGAATGCTGCTGATTGGTGTTATCAATTCCTTGGATATTTTTTTGTATCCTTTTCCTGTGTTATACAGTTCAACTACCGTTTCCCGTAGATCCGTTAAGAATTCTTTTGCCTTCCCCATAACTCACAATCCAGAAAAGTCAGGCTGGATAAAAGATGCAAGAGTCTGTCTGGATCCCAGAAACTCACTCAGCTTTTATGCACACACCCTGATTACAAGCAAACCGGTCACAGGTGAGGATGTTACCTTTAGTAGCCATTCAAACTCATTTGTGCCAAATTCTGTGCATGTTATCAGGCCAAAATCACCAGGGTATGTGAACTTTTGATCAGGGTCATTTGGATGTTTGTGGTTGTTATTAGGGTTGAGCGAGTATGTTCTGTCCGAGTATGCTCGGGCTGAGCTCCGAGTATTTATAGAAATAGACATTCCTCACATGTAATAAAACTGTTAAACAGTTGCAAATCATGCACACGGGAGCGATTCAACCATATCACCGAGAAGCTATAAATACTCGGAGCTTGGCCAGAGCATTCTCGCCAAAAGGGTTAATAGAACATACTCGCTCAACACTAGTTGTTATTAAGATTTAAAAATAGAAAACACAGTAGTTTGACAATAAATGGCTTCACTCAACCAATAACCATGAGTGGATAAAAAGTTTTTTTTGTTATCATTCACATTCTCTGAAACAAGGCCAAGAAAGTAATAAATTCTGCCGGCGTATGAAAACTTTTGAGCACAACTGTAATAGTAGATATCAGTCCTGCAGAGGATATAAGAGAATATAAGAGATTACAGTACAGTTATCGATAGTAACTTACAACTGACATTATTTCAGATGGAGTTGTTCACTTTTCCCATGTTTTCCATCTTGCCCAGACAGACTGCTTCCAGCCACGACTTGTCTGCAGAAATTATCACAAATACACATCTGATTTCTCACATTTCCAGCCCCATCCCCATCTATTCTCAACCTGCACAAATCACTGATATCCCAATGTTGAGTCATTGCTGCCATATGTGTCCGTATTACTGCACCTGATGTTTTGCACAATGCCAATGCTCCTCTTACTGCCCCACATAGCACTGCCCACCATTGTGCTCCTTACATAGTAATAATGCCTCATTTGTGCCCTTTAGATGGTAAAATCGCCCCCTAGAAAATATTATTGTCCTGTGCAAATGGAAGTCATGTACCGGGAGTGTTCTTCAGAACACTGCGGAGCAACGGGCTAGAAAACCAACTGTTAGGCTGTGTGCCCACTATGTGTTTTTTAAGCGTTTCCGCAGTGGCAAAAACGCTGCAGAAACGCTTAAAAAACGCATGGTAGAAGGCCTGCTATGTTCCCCAATGATAATCCGCATGTGCTGTGCACATGCTGCGGAAATTTCCCCTGCGGATTATCATTGCGGAAAAAACGCAGCACTACCAATTATTTTGCAGAAGCGCTGCGTTTTCGCCACCATTGGCTTGCATTAGAATGCGCCAATTCCGCAAGACTGCATCTGTACTTGCGTAATTGGCGAGTTCTAATGTGCGGATGGTACCCGGGTGTGGAGGACAGGAGACTCTCCTCCGGACCCAGGTACCATAAAAGCTGTAAAAAAAAGAATAATATAAAAAATAAAGATTATATTCACCTTCCGACGGCCCCCGGACTCCATCCCTGTGCTTGCTGATAGATCGCGCATGACTGAAGGATCTGCGGTGACGTCATAGTCATGTGACGGCAGGTCCTTCAGTACAGCGTACCGCGATCTGCTGGCAGCCAGCACAGGAGCGCAGCAATACTGCAGGGGCCATCGGAAGGTAAGTATAGGTTTATTTTTTATTTTTTGACACTCTATCGAGTCACGCTATATAAATCCATGCCGTTTGCATAGATTTATATAGCGTGAAAGAGTTGTCAAGCACTTTCCAAGTGATGCTAAAATCGCTTGGAAAACGCTTGTCAACCCGCGTGCGGAAATGCATGTGAAGAACGCTTCACATCCGCATGTCCCTGGCAGGAAAAACGCATGTACAATCCGCATGTACAATCCGCATGCGTTTTTTCTTCCAGGGAGATGCAGAAACGCTCAAGAAAAAATCCGGAGCATTTCTGCATCGTGGGCACATAGCCTTACACAGTTTGATTCCAAAAGAACTATTTTAGTTGTTTAAGTGAATATTTTCACCCAGACAATACAAAACATTTAAATATTATGCAAACATTAGTCAACAACTGGAACCTCTGTGCTATACAGCGTGGCACCTTCCTCTTCCTCTATTTCCCCAGCCAAATTTCCCTTTCCCTTCCCGTAGTGTTTACAGAGGAACAGTCCGTCCACAACTGTATCAAAAATACCCAAAACAAACTACGGTGATGGCTGTTTAGCCGTAAATATAGTCGTATGCAGTTGAATACCTGTCCAGTACTAAAATGCTGTGCAGAAACTTTCTCCTCTAACAAAATGGAGTTTAAGTATAGTCCGGAGTCTGTTGTGTGCCGTGTCGGCACCTCAAAGTGCATTGGGATTTTCTTAGTTATTAAACCAGCATAAACCGTGGCAGCAAATCCAAAAGTTCTGGACGCTGGTATTAGGAACAAACGTTGGTTGTGTAAAGAAGTTAATATACCTAACTACAGGCTATATCTTAGCCTTGAATATTTAGGCGCCAAAATGTTATATTATGCGTGAACAGTTACTCACTGTGAGGCCCGTTTAACAGGTGAGCGGTACCATTGATGCTTGTAGCTTAATTTCTCAGTGGTGTCCAACACCGGGCCTTTCTCATCTCTGGACAGCGTTTCTGACAGGAATTTCCTCAAACTTGGACAGGTTCCGGTCGTGAGCAAGCTCAGCTCCAATATGCTGGTTTTCTGGTGTCAATGGGGTGTTCTCACTAGCAGATGCTGTTGAGTTCCCTTCCAGTGCGTCCTCTTCAGTTCAGGACATATTCCTGACTACCCCCAAGATGGCAGCTCCACTTATTCCTGTCATGTACTTTTCAACTGTCCACTGGGAATTCCCCTGAGCACAGTAACTAAGCCCCTCCCACACTGGAGCTAGACCAATAACCAACTGTTTCCGTTGGTTGCTGGGCAAACTTCATCTTTCACTCTACTGCAGTCACTACACCTTAACAACCTGCACTGAACTTTTTATAATCAATACATTAACTGCTTATTCTCCTTATATAATCATGTAATACAATGCATTTTAAATCATTCACAGAGTTAAAACCTTACATCACAATATATATACAGTCTTTCAACAAGTACACTGTTATACTGGTGTAGATACTGATTTACACAATCATATCACCCTGGTGAACCGACACACATCTCACATAAATGCCCTAGAAAACAATGTCCACATTTTGCCCCTAGAAAGTAATAATGCCCCTGTACACCTTTGACAGTCACAATACTCTGAGTGGCTCCATAAAAATAATGCTTCTTAAGTGCCCACTTAACATTTAATAATGTCCCCTGAGTCCCCCATATACAGCTCCTCTGTATAGTATGGTTGGCCCACAGCTCCCCTATACACAGTACATTGCCCTCACAGCTTCATTATACACAGTATAATGGACCCACAGCTCTCCTATACACAGTATGGTGGGTCCACAGCTCCCTTACACAAAATATGTCTCCACAGCTTCCCTATGTACAGTATAATGCCCCCAATGCTCCTCTATACACAGTATAATGGGCCAACAGCTCCCCTATACACAGTATAATGGGTCAACTGCTCTCCTATACTCAGTATTGTGGGTCCACAGCTCCCTTACACAAAGTATTATGTCCCCAGAGCTCCTCTATACACAGTATGATGGGCCCACATCTCTCCTATACACAGTATGATGGGCCCACAGCTCCCCTATATACGGTATAATGTCCCCAATGCTCCCTTATACACAGTTTAATGGGCCAACAGCTCTCCTATACACAGTATAATTCCCCCAATGCTCTCCTATACACAGTATGATAGGCCCACAGCTCCCCTATATACAGAATAATGGGCCAACAGTTCTCCTATACATAGCATAATGTCCCCATAGCTCCACTATACACACCATGGTGGGTCCACAGCACAGCTATACACAATGATACCCCCACATCTTCCCTATACATAGTATGATGTCCCCACTGCTGCCAAAAATGCAGTATAATGACCCCCACTGTAGCCCTCATACTGTATAATGGCCCCCACACTGTATAATGGCCTCCACTGCAGTCCCCAGTAGTGTTGAGCCACCCCCGTAGTGTTCGAGTTCGGTTCGGTTCGTCGAACACCCGTGTGTTCGCTGAACTGTTCGTCGAACACCTTCGAACACCGTTAAAACCAATGGCAGGCAAACAAAAACACATAGAAACACATAGAAAACACCTTCAAAGGTGTCCAAAAGCTGACAAACTGCTCAGAAGACATAACTAACACATGGAAAAGTGACAAGTACATATAGTCATGCGAAAAAAAAAGAGGTGGAGGAGTAAAAGGAGGGGGAGACACAGATATAGGCATGTCATGCCCTTCTAAAACCCAAAAAGTGAGAAGCCGACACGTTCAGTCCGCTCCTGCCCGTGCCACCTCCGCGTCGCCGGGTTTGTGCCAGAGCCGCGGTGAACCCTGACGGCCAGCCCCCCTCTCCCAATACTGGTGCCTGTCCGCTGGTGGGTCGAGCGAACCCCCCTGTGGTGGAGGCAGCTCTAAGCTTTTTAATTTAAATTGTCTCTCTAATTTGAATGAATACACTTTAAATCCATTTACAAGGATCTATTGGAGGGTAAGTCTCATGCCAGCAGCCGCGTAATTCCAGCTCCAGTAGCGTCCACTAAAGCTGCTGCAGTTAAAAAGCTTTTATAAGGATCGAGCTCGGCTGTCCACCGCAAGGCATCCTACTGCCAGTCCCAGCCCCTATGCCTTGGGGTGCCTCCTGATGCTCTTCACTGAGTATCCCGTGGTCCCGAAGCATTTCCTTTGAAAAAATTAAGTGTCTAAACTACAGGTGGTGTAGCTTGATTAACAGCCGGGATAATCCGCTGACTAGCAGACACTGCTACTAGGCACAAAGTATTTCCTGGGCTAGATGCAGTTAAAAATTTGTAATTAGATACTCTCGTTGGATGCTGAGAAAGCATTCCATAGAGTCTCCTGGCACGCCATATATGATTCTCTTAAAAAGCTTGGGGTAGGGGTCTAGGGGACCCTTTTATAGCCAAAATCACGGCCCTGTATCGCAATACGTCACCTAGGCTGAAGATAAATGGAGCTGTAGCACCCTGAGGGCTCGGTTGCTACAGAGGTATTGCACCTCACCCAGAGGTGTGATATCTCACTCTCAGGTAAGGATGTAGTGTGGATCAGGACCCGACACCTGCATGCATTACACCACATTGCCGTGGGGCAGGGCGACCAATATGCCCCTGAGATGGGCACGACAGTCCCTGTCCCTGGCTGGAGTGGGGGGAGGGAACACTGAGGAAGGGGAACCCTGTAGTGCAGGAGCAGGGAGGAAGCAGTTCCTGGGTGCATTGAGAAGGGAGTATAAAAGGTGGGCACCATCTTAGTTCAGTGCAGAGAAGTCTGAGCAGAAGTGGCAGGGAGCAGGGGCTCTGCATGAGCTCTGCTCCGGAGGCGGGCCTAGTAACAGAGGCCCAGGCCTGGAAGAGGGAGAAGGAAGGAAGAGGAGCGGAGAAGGCTCCAGGAACGAGGAACGAAGGGATCCCAGGGGTGCGGACGGGCGAGTCGCCACCGCAAGCCCGAATCCACCTGCGTGGAGGGGTCAGGCCAAAGGGGGAGACCGGTCCCCGAAACTAGTGGAGGCAGGAAACGACCCTCAGCTAGAAACAGGAGGCTGTGACATTTTATGTGGCGCAGCCCCTCGCTACACCCGCTAGGAAGGCACCACATAGGGTCAGGGAAACTGGCGCCAAGTTTACCAAGAGGAGGCCCGAGGCAGCCGGACAGAAGGGTTGGTAAGAAAGGCCAGACAAAGGACACACAAAGGGGGTCCTGTGAAGCGCTCCAAAGTTATCTGGGAGTTGTCTGAACCCCTCACCTGGTGAGCACAGTACGACGTGGGCAGCCGTTACCTGCAGACGTGGTCTGGATAATAAGAACTGTGAGTAAAGGCCCTGGACTGCATCACTGACTCCGTGTCGTTACTGCTGCTCCCCTGCACCATCACCCCCATCCTCCGCATACACTGCCCTGAGGCTATACTCCTCCTGTGGGGAGTTATGCTACGCTCTGCTGCACCCACAACACCAGCCTCAGCGGTCTGCCCTGGAGCGGCGGTTCACTCTGACCGCAATCCACGGGTGGCGTAGTCGGACATTTAAACATCAAAACCACATAAATAGTTCCGCCACTGGTTTGACCGCCCTGAGCCACGGAACCGGGTCGCCGCCACGGAGACTACAACCACCAGCATCCACCAAAAAGGGTCCGGCTCCGGGTGTCCCAAGGCCCAGGAGGCGCGTCAGAACATTTTCATCACCTTTCACAATCACCAATGGGACAAGGCAGGGATGTTCTCTGTCCCCTCTCTTATACATCCTAGTGACGGAGCACCTGCTCTCATCAATTCGCCATAACCCCAATATTAGGTGGATTGAGGTGGGAGGCACCGAGTACAAGTGCTCTCTATTTGCTGATGATGTCCTAGTATATATCACTCAATCACATATATCCATCCATGCTGTTATGGCTGAAATAGATCACTTTGTTACATGGTCAAATTTTAAAATCAATGCAGCGAAGTCTGAGGCCCTCGATGTCTCCCTCCCCAAATCCATATAGGATTCCATCCAGTCCAACTTTCCCTTTGCCTGGCCCTCACAGGGTATCAAATACTTAGGAATTCCTATTCATAGAGACCTCTCCCATCTATGTTATCTTAATTTTGGGCCCTTTATTGAACAACTCCATACAGACCACGGTTGGCAAGTTAGAACTGTAAGATTCACTACGTGAACCACTGGTGTTTTGTGGAAAAGCACATGTACACTGTGTTCCAAATTATTATGCAAAAAGTGTTTATGAGTGATAAGGGAAGAATTTGTTTGTTTGTCAGTTAAACTCATTGATGGTGATGTGTGTCAGGGCTCTTTATATCACTGTAAGCAATTGCAGACACCTGTGCTAATTAGTTTGGCAGGTGTGTCCAATGAAAGGCAAGACTACTTAAGAAGGCTGTCTCACATTATTAAGCAGCCTACATTTTCTGCCAAAATGGGAAAGAAAAAGGATGTGTCGGCTGCTGAGAAGCAACAAATTGTGGAGTGTTTAGGTCAAGGCATGACTACAATCAACATTGTGCGATGATCAGGATGAAGTGTCTTGGCAATCAAGAAGTATGTAGCTGATTCACAGTACACACGTGTGCGTGCTGATAAGGGCAAATTGAGGACTCTTTCCTACAGGCAATTACGTCAGGTTGAAAGAGCAGCGGCAAAAAAGCCTTGTCATAGCAGCAGACAAGTTTTTGAAGCTGCTGGTGCCTCCAACATCCCCCGAACAACAAGATGCAGGGTCCTTCAGAGGTTTGCAGCTGTGCATACGCCATCCTGTCGACCTCCTCTATCCACTTCACACAAGCAGAAACGGCTCCAGTGGGCCAAACATTACATGAAGACTGATTTCAAAACTGTTTTGTTCACGGATGAGTGCCGTGCAGCGCTCGATGGTCCAGATGGATGGAGTGGAGGATGGCTGGTTGATGGACACCCCACGCAAATACGGCTACAGCGCCAACAAGGAGGAGGTGGAGTAATGTTTTGGGCTGGAATCATGGGGAGAGAGATTGTCGGCCCCTTTACGATCCCTGAAGGCGCTAAAGATGAACTCCATAATGTATGTGGATTTTCTCAAACAGCACTTAATGCCGTGGTTCAAGAAGAAGAACCGTGTATTTCACAGCAAGATCATTTTTTTGCATGATAATGCACCATCTCATGCTGCACATAAAACATCTGCATCTCTGGCTGATATGGGCATAAAAGGGGACAAACTTATGGTGTGACCCCCATGCTCCCCTGACCTCTACCCCATTCAGAACCTTTGGAGCATCATTAAAAGGAGTGTCTATGATGGCGGGAGGCAGTTCACATCTAAGCAACAGCTCTGGGAGGGTATTCTGTCCTCATGCAAAACAATTGAAGCAGAAACCATCCAAAACCTGACAAATTCAATGGATGAGAGAGTTCAGAAGCTCCTTTCGAACAAGGGGTCCTATGTGAAAATGTAACATCACCTAGAATAAAGTTTTGAGTTGAAAACTGTTTGATTTCAGTTTCTAACAACCTGCTAATGCTTATAATTTCAAAAATGACCATTTTTTTGGTCTTTATTAAAATGAAAAGGTTGATCGAAAAGTTTGGGGGATCTAAGAGTGTGGCAACCCAGTAGTCATGATTACTTCGAATTCTGACAATATGAGGGTCATGCTGCAGGTAGTGCAGCAAGAAGGCACTTGTGTCTTGCGCATCTCGGAGCCCCAAAATTATTTTCCGGGCTAGATGCAGCTAAAAATTATTATTAATTTTAAATTTGGTGAAGCTTTAGTACAGATGGCCTAATAGGATCAGTGCTGCACACTGCTACAAAGCCCAAATTATTTTCCAGTCAAGATACAGATAAACATGATTAGTAATTTTAAATCTGGTGGAGCTTATTATAGATGGCCTAATAGAATCAGTGCTGCACACTGCTACAAAGCCCAAATTATTTTCCAGTCAAGATACAGATAAACATGATTAGCAATTTGAAAGCTTAAAACGGTTGGTAGGGTGATTTTAACCAATCATCAAGCTTTTACTCTCCCCAGGATGACACAGGGGTAGAAAAGTCGTTTCGGATCCATGATTTGTTCATCTTTATGAACATGAGTCTGTCTACATTATCAGTGGAGAGCCGCGTGCGCTTATCTGTCAGCACACCACCAGCAGCACTGAACACACGTTCAGACAGAACGCTGGCTGCGGGGCATGACAAGATCTCCAAGGCGTAAGTGGCTAGCTCCGGCCATTTATCCAGATTGGAAGCCCAAAAAGAGCAAGGGTCCAGTGACACAGTCATGGCTTCAATGTTTACTTTGAGATACTCCTGTACCATCGTCTCTAGGCGTTGACTATGTGTCAGACTTCTTGTCTCCTGTGGCCTTGCAAAGGATGGGCTAAAAAGTGGTGAAATGATTCCGCAAAATTGATGTTACCAGCAGATACTGTGGTTCTGTTACGGTTTGAGTGCTGAACACTTGACGGTCCCACGGTTGGCAAGTTGGAACTGTGAGATTCACTACGTGCACCACTGGTATTTTGTGGAAAAGCACATGTAAGATTCTGCAACAGTCTCTGCTGATACTCCTGCATGCGTGCATCCCTTTCTATGGCAGGAATAATTTCTGCAAATTTACTTTTGTACCGGGGATCTAACAGTGTGGCAACCCAGTAGTCAGGATTATTTCTAATTCTCACAATTTGAGGGTCATGTTGCAGCTAGTGCAGCAAGAAGGCACTCATATGTGTTGCGCATCCAGGAGCACCAAGTCCCTGTTGTGTTGGTGGCGAGGTAACAATCATGCTTCCTTCCTCTGTCCTCTCCCCCCAACCTCGCACAACAGAAATGTGATCAAGGTCTCCCTCATCTGATGAGTCTTCCATCAGTTCGTCCTCCACTTCTTCCTGGGCTCCTGCACCTTCCTCACTAGTTTGGCTGCTACCATGCGCCCTGGTAAAACCATCTCCCCCACCCTCACATGCCTGCCGCCTTGGTGCTGCCGACCGTCTGGACCTTGCAGATGTTAGCCCTTCCGCATACAACTCCTCCTCCTCTACTTCCTCCACCTCCTCTTGTGCCACCACCTGACTCCGAATTCTGTTTAACATGTGCTCCAGCATGTAAATCACCGGAATAGTCATGCTGATAATGGCATCGTCAGCACTAAACATCTTCGTCGCCATTTCAAAACTGTGCAGAAGGGTGCATAGGTCCCTGATCTGAGACCACTCCTCCAGCGTGATTTGCCCCACCTCTGGATCTCGTTAGCCCAGGCTATACGTCAGAACGTATTGCACCAGGGCTTGTCGGTGCTGCCACAGTCGCTGCAACATGTGCAGAGTTGAATTCCACCGGGTAGGCACATCGCATTTTAGCCGGTGAAGTGGCAGGCCCAACGACTTCTGTAGAGATGTAAGTCGCTGAGCTGCGGGATGCGAACGGCGGAAGTGAGCACACAGCGACCGTGCCCTCTGCAGAAGGCCATCTAGTCTGGGATAGTGGGCTAAAAATTGCTGGACAACCAGGTTCAACACGTGAGCCATACAAGGCACGTGTGTGACATTGCCCCGGCGAAGGGCCGCACCCAGGTTTGCAGCATTGTCGCACACGGCCTTCCCTGGTTTCAGGTCCAGTGGAGACAACCATTCATGAAATTGGTTCTCCAGAGCTGACCACAACTCCTCAGCTGTGTGACTCACATTTCCCAGACATTTCAATGTAAAAACCGCCTGATGACGTTGAGCCCTACTGCCAGCATAGTAAGGAGGTGTGCATGATCCCTTCTGCGCAGTTAGAAAGCTTGTGGCATGACCAGACAGGCTTTGGGTGCAGGTGGAAGACCGAGAGGAGGTTGAGGAGGCAGAAGCAGTGGAGGAACTTTGACATAAAGAGGATTGACGCACAACTCGTGGGGACGGCAAGACTTGGACAGCAGCCCCTTGTCCTGCTGTCACCATAGTTACCCAGTGCCCAGTCAGCGACATGTAACGCCCCTGTCCATGCCTATTCGTCCAAGTGTCTGTGGTGAAATGCACCCTGTCACACACAGAGTTTCTCAAAGAAGCGGTGATGTTGTGTGCGACATGCTGGTGGAGCGCAGGCACACCTTTCTTTGAGAAGTAGTGCCGACTGGGCATCTGGTACTGGGGCACTGCGACGGACATAAGTTCTCGAAAATCCTCTGTGTCCACCAGGCGGAAAGGCAGCATTTCTGTAGCCAAGAGCTTGCAGATGGTGAAATTCAACCTCTTAGCTTTCTCATGGCTAGGAGGAAATGGTCTTTTACTTGTCCACATCTGAGGGACCGAGGGCTGGCTATTGTGCTTAGACGGGGTTGATAAGGGTGTCCCCGGCAAACTGCCGGTCTGTGAGGAAGATGCAGGCGGACATGTTAGGTTGCCTTGATCCAAAGGTGGTGCTATCGATGTCGGACAGCGCTCAACACCAGCTGGTGTTACCACCTCCAAAGAAAATGATGACCTGCCAATCACGCTGGCTGTTGCGGGTAAAGAGGTGGCAGGTCTGCGCCCCAAAACAGGTGTGACTGCTGTCCCCCCAGTCACAGAGGATGAAGAGGCCGCGGATGCACAAGATATGGCAGACGGTGGTTGGCCCGGCCGGCTAGGCCGCATTGTAGCACACTGAGCTTCCCACTGCAACTTATGCTTCATGTCCATGTGCCGGTTCATGCATGAAGTACTCAAACTATGTATTTTTTGGCCTCTACTTAGCTTTTGCTGACAAATGTTACAGATAACACGAGTTGGGTCATCTTTATCGATCTGAAAAAATGCCCAGGCTATGCAAGGCTTAGCACCCATGCGACCTGAAGAGCCACCACGACTTGTGGTGAGAGGCAGAGTTGTGTTTGAGGATGCAGTTGTTGACGTGCTTCCAGTACTACGTCTCTGTCCAGGAAGGCGCAACCTGACCTCGTCGTCACTAGCATCTTCCTCCACCTCCTCTGCTGACCTCATCTCGTGGCTGACTGTGGGTTGACAGTAAGTGGGATTTCCAACCTCATCATCATCACCCTGTGCGTTATCACACCCGTCGTCCTCAGAGCCAACCTGTTCCTGCCCTGACAAAAAACTAAAGTTGTCGCTCCAATCAGGTATTTGAGTCTTATCATCGTCTTCCTCATTGTCTCCACCAACAGAAGTTACAGTTTGGGAATGAGGGTCAACATTATGGTCAGAACCTTCTGCGTCTGGTCCTGGATCCGACTCATAAAGATTCTGGGCATCAGTGCAGATCATTTCCTCGTCTGGATTCACAGAAGCGCTGGAGTCTACCTCTGATTCCAAGGCTATAGTATGAGTAAACAGCTCTGCAGACTCAACCATCTGTTCTACCTCATACTCAGACGGGCAGCTGGAGATTTGGGAGCTGTGAGGAAGCAAGTGCGATTGGGGTGACACCTTTGAGGACTGGAGTATTTGTGATGTTGAAGTTGATGTGGAGGAGAGCCCACTTAAAGGAGCACTTGATATCCGTTGAAGCACCTGCTGTTTTTGTGCCTCATCTGGAATTTGTAGCAATTGGCGTGGCCGTAAGAAAGGGATCTTATCACATTGTCCGCTAAAAGAAGTAGACATTTTAGTTTGGCTGGAAGATGGTCTTTCTTCTGCAGATGTTACTGTTGCTTTAACACCTACCCCACGGACACAACCTTTTTTCCCCTTCCCAACACGCCTATTCCCCTTTCCACCAGCAGCAGGCCTTTTTCCACTCATTTTGGTGGTTAACTAATTCACAACTCTGGAGTTGTTTGCACAAAAAAACAATGGATGGGAACCGAGCAGAGCTGAGTGGCCAAACTGTGGTATTAGGCCAAAACTATTGGCTGGGTTAGATGCAGAAAAAAATTATATTCAATTTGCAACCTGATGGAGGTCAGTATAGATGGACTAATAGAACAAGTCCCACACACAGCTAGAAGCCCAAATATTTTTTCAGAGGTAGATGCAGAAAAATTTTTTATTCAGTTTGCAACCTGATGGAGGTCTGTATAGATGGATTAATAGAACAAGTCCCACACACAGCTAGAAGCCCAAATATTTTTTCAGAGGTAGATGCAGAAAAAAAATATATTCAGTTTGCAACCTGATGGAGGTCAGTATAGATGGACTAATAGAGAAAGTCCCACACACTGCTAGAAGGCCAAATATTTTTTCAGAGCTAGATGCAGACAAAAAATTATTTTGAATTTGCAACCTGATGGAGGTCAGTATAGGTGGACTAATAGAACAAGTCCCACACACTACTAGAAGGCCAAATATTTTTTCAGAGCTAGATGCAGAAAAAAATTATATTCAGTTTGCAACCTGATGGAGGTCTGTATAGATGGATTAATAGAACAAGTCCCACACACAGCTAGAAGCCCAAATATTTTTTCAGAGGTAGATGCAGATAAAAATTATTTTTAATTTGCAACCTGATGGAGGTCAGTATAGATGGACTAATAGAGAAAGTCCCACACACTGCTAGAAGGCCAAATATTTTTTCAGAGCTAGATGCAGATAAAAATTATATTCAATTTGCAACCTGATGGAGGTCAGTATAGATGGACTAATACAACAAGTCCCACACACAGCTAGAAGCCCAAATATTTTTTCAGAGGTACTGTAGATGCAGATAAAAATTATTTTAAATTTGCAACCTGATGGAGGTCAGTATAGATGGACTAATAGAGAAAGTCCCACACACTGCTAGAAGGCCAAATATTTTTTCAGAGCTAGATGCAGAAAAAAATTATATTCAGTTTGCAACCTGATGGAGGTCAGTATAGATGGACTAATAGAGAAAGTCCCACACACTGCTAGAAGGCCACATATTTTTTCAGAGGTAGATGCAGAAAAAAATATATTCAGTTTGCAACCTGATGGAGGTCAGTATAGATGGACTAATGCAACAAGTCCCACACACAGCTAGAAGCCCAATATTTTTTCAGAGGTAGATGCAGAAAAAAATATATTCAGTTTGCAACCTGATGGAGGTCTGTATAGATGGATTAATAGAACAAGTCCCACACCCAGCTAGAAGCCCAATATTTTTTCAGAGGTAGATGCAGAAAAAAATATATTCAGTTTGCAACCTGATGGAGGTCAGTATAGATGGACTAATACAACAAGTCCCACACACAGCTAGTAGCCCAATATTTTTTCAGAGGTAGATGCAGAAAAAAATATATTCAGTTTGCAACCTGATGGAGGTCTGTATAGATGGATTAATAGAACAAGTCCCACACACAGCTAGAAGCCCAATATTTTTTCAGCGGTAGATGCAGAAAAAAATATATTCAGTTTGCAACCTGATGGAGGTTAGTATAGATGGACTAATACAACAAGTCCCACACACAGCTAGAAGCCCAATATTTTTTCAGAGCTAGATGCAGAAAAAAATTATATTCAATTTGCAACCTGATGGAGGTCAGTATAGATGGACTAATAGAATGATGCTATGCCCAAAAGATTTTACTTCACTAGGTGCAGTAAAAAAATTGGTATTCTATACACAGGTGGTATATCTTGCAACACAGATAGGCTACTCCACTGACTAACACACTCTGCAATTGGCCAAAAAGGATTAGCTTTGCTAGATTCAGCCAAATGCTGTGAAAAAAACTTGCACAGCACTGGCACAGACCTGCCTGGCAAAAACTGATAGGAACTGATGTAACCTAGTCCTGAAAAGGACTCCAATTACATTTAGTCTTTACTCCCACAATCTATCTATTTAAGAGCACAGACCTGCCTGATAAAAGTCGTAGGAAATGCTGTAACCTAGTCCTTAAAAGGACTGCAATCATAACTATTCCCTACTCCCAAGCTATCTGTAGATTTGTGCGAAAATTTGCTTGAAATTAACAAGGTATAGCGCACACAGCAACAGCGGTGCCATCTAACACGCAGCTGCAGCAGTGAGAAAATGGTGGCGACGGGGAAAATGGCTTGGTCTTATAGGGCAAGGACATGTGACATACACTGCCAATGACACATGCCCTTGCTTGTGTGAAAAAAAGCACTTCGCTCCGTGTGTGCGCTGCTGATAGGCTGACAGATTGCACCTCCCCACTGTAAATGCGGGAAAGAGAAAAAAAAATGGAGGTCTTCATTGTTCCTGCAGAGATCCATCCCCTGCCCCTCCCCCCACCCCGCTGTACACTCAAACTGCGTATTAACATTAATTTTCATCATTACTGAGAAAAAATCCAGTTATGATTTTGGTGCACGAACAGTTATCAAACATAACCTCGAACAGCCGAATTTTTCTCAAATTGTTCGTGTTCGCCGAACGGCTCGAACACCGCCCAAAACAGCTCGAATTTGAGATTGGCGAACAGTTCGAGTAGAACAACGCTCATCTCTAGTCCCCAGACTTTATGATGGCCCCTGCATTAGCTCACACACTGTATAATTGTCCCCGCATTAGCTTCCACACTGTATGATTGCTCCCATGGTAGGCCCCAAACTGTATGAGAGCCCCTACAGTAGCCCTCAAACTGTATAATGAACACTACAGTATCCCCCAAACTGTGTAATGGCTCTGACATTAGCTCCCACATTATATAAAGGCCCCCAAAGTAGTCCACAAACTGTATAATGATTAGTGTTGAGCCACCCCCGTAGTGTTCGAGTTCGGTTCGGTTCGTCGAACACCCGTGTGTTCGCCGAACTGTTCATCGAACTGTTCGTTGAACACCTTCGAACACCGTTAAAACCAATGGCAGGCAAACAAAAACACATAGAAACACATAGAAAACACCTTCAAAGGTGTCCAAAAGCTGACAAACTGCTCAGAAGACACAACTAACACATGAAAAAGTGACAAGTACATATAGTCATGCGAAAAGAAAAGAGGTGGAGGAGTAAAAGGAGGGGGAGACACAGATATAGGCATGTCATGCCCTTCTAAAATCCAAAAAGTGAGAAGCCGACACGGCCAGTCCGTTCCTGCCCGTGCCACCTCTGTGTCGCTGGGTTTGTGCCAGACCCGCGGTGGACCCTGACGGCCAGCCCCCCTATCCCAATACTGGTGCCTGTCCGCCGGTGGGTCGAGGCCCCCCACGGTGGGGGGGGGGGGAGTAACATCTGCAGAAGAAAGACCATCTTCCAGCCAAACTAAGATGTCGACTTCTTTTCGTGGACAATGTGATACGATCCCATTCTTACGGACACGCCCATCGCTACAAATTCTAAATGAGGCACAAAAACAGCAGGTGCTTCAACAGAGTGCTCCTTCAAGTGGGCTCTCCATCACCTCAATTTCAACATCACAAATACTCCAGTCCTCAGAGGTGTCACCCCAATCGCACTTGCTTCCTCACAGCTCCCAAGTCTACAGCTGCCCGTCTGAGTATGGGGTAGCACAGATGGTTGAGTCTGCACAGCTGTTTACTCATACTATAGCCTGGGAAACGGAGGTCTGCTCCAGAGCTTCTGTTAATCCAGATGAGGAAATGATCTGATCTGATGCCCAGAATCTTTATAAGTCGGATCCAGGACCAGATGAAGAAGGTTCTGAGCATAATGTAGACCCTTGTTCCCAAACTGTAACTCCTGTTGGTGGAGACAATGATGAAGACGATGATGAGACTCAAATACCTGATTGGAGCGACAACTTGACTTTTCGGTCAGGGCAGGAACAGGTTGGCTCTGAGGACGACGGGTGTGATAACACACAGGGTGAGATAACACACAGGGTGATGATGACGAGGTTGGAGATCCCACTTACTGTCAACCCACAGTCAGCCAGTCGATGAGGTCAGCAGAGGTGGTGGATGGGGATGACTCGGTACCCGGGCATTTGCCTGGCCTTGGGGATGTCGCGGTGGTCGGCTCCCTGGCCCGTACCCTGGGGTCTCTCTTTAAAAGGGTGGATAATTGTTAATTTTATAAGAGTTCATGACGCCACCTGTGGTATCTGGTGACAAGCACCAGCGCTGCAGCAGTCCACTGAGGCCGGTGATAAGGCAGCTCGATTGTATAGCTCCCCACAGGTGGACCTAGGTCTCAGGGCAGCGTATGCAGGGGGAATGCAGGACAGGCGAGACCCAGCTGGGTCAGAGCAAGAACGGGAACGGACACGGTAGTCACTTCAGTACCTTTTACTGGTGGAAATTCAGGCACATCCCGGAGCAATGTAGGGTGAAGGGTGCATATCAGGATCCTCCCCAATGAGCGGGTGTAGGGCCTCCTGTTTCTTGCCTCTGCGTAGTAAGTTTCTGACCTGCCTGGAGCTAGGCCTAACTTTGTCTCTGTCCTGCGCTGGCTGACCTTGTGGTAGGGCCTTCTCTTGGAGTTCACGCTCCCAGTATGCGGGGCCTAAGCGTCTCCTGGCTCTGTTACATATCAGCACCTTAGCGATCCTGGGACTTGTAGTTCTCCAGGGATTCCGGTTATGCCTTACTGGGTCATAGAGATACCGGTAAGCTTGGATCCTGTGTCCGGTAAATGCTTCGGGGTGAGCTGGTTAAGCTCCTCTGCCCCTTATGTACTAACTCGCCACTCGCCTTCGGCCTACTCGGGCCCTCACTAGGCTATAAACACTAACGGCAGCTTGCCGCGCTTCACTGATCTTACGGCACCGGCACACCTTAAGCTCTATCTGGGCTCCCTGAATCTAGCAAGCAGGAGCCTCGTGCTCCACTGCTGAACTATTAACTGCGTTCTCTAGACTAGACTGAGCTCCACTGCAGACTGACCTCTCTTAGGCTTCTCTACTGCAGGAACTCTTCAGAGGAACTGAACTGCCTAGCTCCACCTTCCCTATTTATATCCCTAACGGGCTCCCTCTGCTGGTCTGAGGTGGAAGGTGGAGATGTGTGAATGTTTATGGGGGCCTCTTGTGGAGGATTCCATCAATGCACTCTTCTAGGATCTGTGATACCAAGCGCAGTGGGGCATCACAGATGCTATTGACGACGAGGTTAGGTTGCGCCTTCCTGTACAGAGACGGAGTACTAGAAGCACGTCAACAACTGCATCCTCAACCACAACTCTGCCTCTGACCACAAGTCGTGGTGGCTCTTCAGGTCACATGGGCTCTAAGCCTTGCATAGCCTGGGCATTTATTCAGATCGATAAGGATGACCCAACTCGTGTTATCTGTAATATTTGTCAGCAAAAGCTAAGTAGAGGCCAAAAAATCCATAGTTTGAGTACTTCATGCATGTACCGTCACATGGATATGAAGCATAAGTTGCAGTGGGAAGCTCACTGTGCTACAATGCGGCCTAGCCGGCTGGGCCAACCACCGTCTGCCTCATCTTGTGCATCCGCAGCCTCTTCATCCTCTGTGACTGGGGGGACAGCAGTCACACATGTTTTTGGACGCAGACCTGCCACCTCTTTACCCGCAACAGCCAGTGTGATTGGCAGGTCGTCAGTTCATTGGGAAGTGGAAACACCTGCTAGTGTTGAGCGCTCTCCGACATCGAGAGCACCACCTTTGGATCAAGGCAACCTAACATGTCCGCCTGCATCTTCCTCACAGACCGGCAGTTTGCCGGGGACACCCTACTCAACACCGTCTAAGCACAACAGCCAGCCCTCGGTCCCTCAGATGTGGAAAAGTAAAAGACCATTTCCTCCTAGCCATGAGAAAGCTAAGAGGTTGAATTTCACCATCTGCAAGCTGTTGGCTACAGAAATGCTGCCTTTCCACCTGGAGGACACAGAGGATTTTCAAGACCTTATGTCCGTCACAGTGCCCCAGTACCAGATGCCCAGTCGGCACTACTTCTCAAAGAAAGGTGTGCCTGTGCTCCACTAGCATGTCGCACACAACATCACCGCTTCTTTGAGAAACTGTGTGTGTGACAGGGTGCACTTCACCACAGACACTTGGACGAGAAGGCATGGACAGGGGCGTTACATGTCGCTGACTGGGCACTGGGTAACTATGGTGACAGCAGGACAAGGGGCTGCTGTCCAAGTCTTACCGTCCCCACGAGTTGTGCGTCAATCCTCTTTATCTCGAAGTTCCTCCACTGCTTCTGCCTCCTCAACCTCCTCTCGGTCCTCCACCTGCACCCAAAGCCTGTCTGGTAATGCCACCTGCTTTCTAACTGCGCAGAAGGAATCCTGCACACCTCCTTACTATGCTGGCAGCAGGGCTCTACGGCATCAGTGTTTACTTTGAAATGTCTGGGAAATGTGAGTCACACAGCTGAGGAGTTGTGGTCAGCTCTGGAGACCCAGTTTCATGAAAGGTTGTCTCCACTGGACCTGCAACCAGGGAAGGCCTTGTGCGACAATGCTGCAAACCTGGGTGCGGCACTTCACCGGGGCAATGTCACACACGTGCCTTGTATGGCTCACGTGTTGAACCTGGTTGTCCAGCAATTTTTAGCCCACTATCCCGGACTAGATGGCCTTCTGCAGAGGGCACGGTCGCTGTGTGCTCACTTCCGCCGTTCGCATCCCGCAGTTCAACGACTTACATCTCTACAGAAGTCGTTGGGCCTGCCAGTTCACCGGCTGAAATGCGATGTTCCGACACGGTGGAATTCAACTCTGCACATGTTGCAGCGACTGTGGCAGCACCGACAAGCCCTGGTGCAATACGTTCTGACGTATAGCCTGGGCCAACGAGATCCAGAGGTGGGGCAAATCACGCTGCAGGAGTGGTCTCAGATCAGGGACCTATGAAGTTGACGCGCCCCCTGGGCCATGGGGTACCCTGAGCCGGGCCGGTAGACGCTGGGGGTTGTAGTCACTGTGGCGGTGACCCAGTCCGTGACCCAGGGCAGTCAATCCAAGGGTAATTTGTATATATGGATTTTTGTCACGCTGTCTCTGTATACTGGAGGTAGGGGGCCTAAGCTGACCCTAAGCTGGGGCCCTGACTAATCCCTCAACCTGGAGGTACTGTTAAAGGTACAGAGGTCCAGGCCGCCAGCGTAACCCCTACCTCCTGAGGATCCCTGCACCTAAGTAATCTAGTCCTGAGAAGGACCCCAATCACAACAAAAGAGGACAAGTAATAATATGCCCACACACAGTACTTAGACGAACGAGACAGTACAAGGGAAAAACCAAAACCACCTTGCATACAAAAACTACACAACTACAACAGAGGGAACACCAACGGGAAAGGAGATAAATGATAAAGCGAGGAAGGGAAAAAACACTCCAAATACACTTATCTCAGAAACTCCAAATACCACGATCCGCTCTGTAAGTCTGTATGAAATGCTTTCACCGACACTTCCCAAACAGACCAGCAGGCATTTGAAGGAGACTCACTACAGCAGCATTGATTGCAGCTGGGCGAGGCTGGACCTCGTCTAGCACAGAGAGAGAGAGAATTAACTCCCTCACTGCCGAAAACACAAAGCACCAAAAAGTCAGCTGCGAGAAGTCAGGCTGTGTAATCGTGACGATCTTCGTGGCGACACACCCGTGACAATTTTATAATGTCTGACTACGCCACCTGTGGAGTGCGGCCAAAGGGGCCGTCGCTGCGGAACAGTCCTCTGAAGCTGGTGGTTTTGCAGCAACGGTATTATTACTCACCACAGGAAGAGTGTAGCTTCAGGGCAGTGTGGGTGGATTATGGTGGTTGTAGTGCAGGGAGTCAGTAATGAACACAGAGTCCGTGTGATGCCGTCTCAAGATATTACTCACAGTTGTTGTAGTCCAGATTACAGGTACCAGAGCAATCTCCCCCGTCGTGCTGTGCATACTCAGTGAGGGGCTCAGTCCACCCCCAGATAGCTCCGGAGTACTTAGCAGGACCCCCTTCTGTGTGTCCTTTCTCTGGCCTTCTCCCTGCACCTCACACCCAGTGACACTTCTATCCGGTATCCTCGGGCCTTGGCGGGTGACGTGTGTTCCGTCCCCTGGGTCCTATGTGGCTTCCTTCTTAGTGAGACTGGTGTGGACTTTGGCCTGCAGTACATGAAATGCAGCAGCCTCCGGTTTCTAGTTGAGCCTTGCTGTTTCTCCGCTAGTTGAGGGACCGGTTCCCCTTATCTGGCCTGACCCCTCTACCTCCTGGTAGCAGCGGGAGTACGGGTGGCCTTCTGCACGGCCCGTAGCCGTAGGGTCCCTTCGGTTCCTGGAGCCTTCCAGCTCCCACTCCTCTCTTCTCTCCTTCAGTCCTGGGCCTCCCAGGCTAGGCCCGCCTCCGGAGCAGAGCTCATGCCTAGTCTCTGCTCCTGTCACTTTTCCTCCTCTATCTGGCTTGCTCTTTCTAAGATGGCTTCCTATTTATACTCTCCTTGTCATGTGCTCCCCTAAGCTGCTCCCCTAAGCACCCACTACATAGGACCCTCAAACCAGCTAGGGACCTGGGACTGTGCTCTCCCTTAGGAGCAATCTCGCCCTACCCCCACTGCGGGTATGTGTTGGATGCAGGAGTCAGGGTCCCGAGCCATACGCCTTCCTTACCTGAGGGTGAGATACCACACCTCTGGGTGAGATGCAGTAACTCTGTGGCGACTGAACCCTCAGGGGCGCCACACACCCTTCTGCACAGTTTTGAAATGGCGACGAAGATGTTTAGTGCTGACGACGATGCCATTATCAGCATGATTATTCCGGTGATTTACATGCTGGAGCACACATTAAACAGAATTCAGAGTCAGGTGGTGGGACAAGAGGAGGTGGAGGAAGTAGAGGAGGAGTCGTATGCGGAAGGGATAACATCTCCAAGGTCCAGACGGTTGGCAGCACCAAGGCGGCAGGCATGGGAGGGTGGGGGAGAGGGATTAACCAGGGCGCATGGTAGCAGCCAAACTGTTGAGGAAGGTGCAGGAGCCGAGGAAGAAGTGGAGGACGAACTGGCGATGGGCATGGAAGACTCATCAGATGAGGGAGACCTTGATCACATTTCTGTTGTGCGAGGTTGGAGGGAGAGGGCAGAGGAAGGAAGCATGATTCTTACCTCGCTACCAACACAACAAGGACTTGGTACTTCTGGATGCGCAAGACACATGAGTGCCTTCTTGCTGCACTACCTGCAACATGACCCCCGGATTGTCAGAATTTGAAGTAATCCCGACTACTGGGTTGCCACACTCTTAGATCCCCGGTACAAAAGTATATTTGCCGAAATAATTCCTGCCATAAAAAGGTATTGACGAATGCAGGAGTATCTGCAGACGCTGTTGCAGAATCTTACATGTGCTTTTCCACAAAACACCAGTGGTGCACGTAGTGAATCTCACAGTTCTAACTTGCCAACGGTGGGACTGTCGAGTCTTCATCACTCAAACAGTAACAGTAACACAGTATCTGCTGGTAACAGCAATTTTGTGGAATCGTTTCACCACTTTTTTAGACCATCCTTTGCAAGGCCACAGGAGACAAGAAGTCTGACACATAGTCAATGCCTAGAGAGGATGGTACAGGAGAATCTCCAAGTGAACATCGAAGCCATGACTGTGTCACTGGACCCTTGCTCATTTTGGTATTCCAATCTGGAATAATCGCCGGAGCTCGCCACTCACGCCTTGGAGATCTTGTCATGCCATGCAGCCAGCGTTCTCTCTGAACGTGTGTTCAGCGCTGCTGGTGGTGTGCTGACAGATAAGCGCACGCGGCTGTCCACTGAGAATGTAGACAGACTCACGTTCATAAAGATGAACAAATCATGGATTCGCAAGGACATTTCTACCCCTGTGTCATCCTTGGGAGATTAAAAGCTTGGGGATTTCGTAAAATCACCTCACCAACCGTTTTAAGCAACAGTGGGGCAATTGATGCCACTTAACCCTAGAACGCATGACCATAAAAATCTACACTTTCACATACCTGGGGCCCTTTAGGCCCGTGTGCAAATAACATGGAATAACTCAAACTCAAATGACAAACAACTATATACATGAAGAATACCTAGAGTTTCAAAATTCTAACTAAAGTAATCTTGCAGAAAATAGAAAACAATTAACTGGGCGGGCCTGCAAGGCCACAGGTATGCGTTCTAGGGTTAAGTGGTGTCTGTGCCACAATTTTGGGAGTCCCCTTGCTGTGTCTTACGTGACGTTGGCATCGTCAATTCCAGGTGGGTTGGGTCGCACCCCCCCCCTTTTAACTGTAAGAAACTACATACACTATGGCTTGGGGTAACACAGATGGTTGAGTCTGAAGAGCTGTTTACTCAGAGGTCTGCTCCAAATCTTCAGTGTCTGCTAGTCAGCGTAGAATTTTTAACTGCATCTAGCCTAGGCAATACTTTGGGCGTAGTAGCCCAGCTGCGAAGCAAGCTGCACCGCCTGTGTATCTAATAAGAATTTTTAAATGAATCTAGCCTAGGCAGACTGTAGGGACCCCCAACCAAACCCAGACGCTCAGCCCCCCTACCGCCCCCCTTTCATGGACAATACAATAATGTAACTCTTACAACTGGATGGGTGAGGATCGGTCACAGCTTTATTAACTCTTTATACTCATTCCATTAGAAAGGCATTTTATTTCTAAAATAATTCAGCTTGTTGCAGCATGCCCTGGGTCCCCACTCCGGCAAGTTGGCCAACAAGTGTAACTCTCCAACATGTCCTTTCTATTTCCAGGCCACGGAGGATCCAGCGTACTCTTATGCAGGACTCTGATCCCCACCCATCACTCTTAACGCTTGTTCCACTCCGTCCTGGAGTCCTGACAGGAATATGTCCAGTCCAATATCTATTAAGTGAACACCGTCGGGCCGTATGAGGCCTGCTTTATCTCCTTCCAGTTGTCGGTGTCGTATCACTACACCGCCTCTGTCTCTTCTAAATTTTGCCATCCGAATATTTATTACCCGCCTTGTCCATTCGATGGCCGTGATGTCTCGCGCACCTTGCCATACCGCTATCGGCACAATCTCTGACCATACTATAGCTAATTTTGTGAAAAATTCTCTGAAGCGCTCAGTGTCTAGTTTCATTATTGCCATTAGTTATGCGCTCTTGTGATGACCTAGGTTGTTTCCCCCGGCCTGTATAACTAAGATGACCGGACCTCTTGCCTCTCTCCCTACCTTGATTACCTCCATTAGTACCTGTGGCCATAGCAGGCCTCTAATACCTCTCCAGTTGAAATATGTGTTATGAAACTCTAATTTCCTCCCGCCTGGGCGGGCTTTCGCCCGTTTTTGTGCCCAATATATATATGAGTGGCCTATCACTCACACTGTTGGCTTAGCGTCACCTGTAAAAGAAACAAACCACGTTAGGATAACAAGTCCGGTCTTATGTATCTCGCCAAACACGTGGATCGCCATCTCCCTATCCTCTGAACTTCCGTTTCTGACAGTCCTGCTCTTGCTGCTTCCATGGCCGCACCTATGCAGAATGAGTGTGTCCCGCAATCTTTGGGGTGGTTCCCTGCCGATGTTATGCATTTATTAAATATAGCTTGGAACAGGTATCTTGATAATGGCGTTCCATCAATGTGTGATAGGAAGAAATTACTTTGTGATCTGATGGTTAGATATGTTTTTACTATTGTTACCCGACTCAGTATACCGTTTGTGGGTGGTAGAAGTACCCAAGTACCCCTGCCCGCTGGAACCGTTTTCGATTGGTGTATGCGTAGACGTATTGCATTATTGGCTATGACTACGTCCTGGTGTAATAAGCCTCCACTGGTGGTAATTTTGGATTGAGGGACTAATTCGCTTATACATAGCGCCCCGAAGAAGGCGATCACAAATGCAGTAGACATTAGTGTTGCTTCAAATTGTGAGTGTCATGTTAATGGTGTTAGGGATATGATGTGAGAAATCAGTTTTAGTGACACGGGACGGGACGTCTACATTACTGACTTGGCTGACCCCTTTTCCACCCTTTTATGGATTGTCTGATGATGAATCTTTGTCACATCTCCCCAATTCAGTAGTTGGAAGTGAAATGCTACTCCGGTCAGACACCGCTGCGCTGACGCTCCTGATATGCCCCTCATCATTAGCTGGTGGAGAAATTCTATGGTGACTTGTGATCTGGCTTGTTCACATTGGTCAACCCATCTGCCTGCTACTAGTCGTGTCCACTCTTCCCATGCCTTACCGTATGCTTGCCACGTTGACAGGGCAACTGACGCTCTGATTAATGGCATCAACTATTCGCCACTAGATCCCATAGGGAGGGTGGGCAACTGTTGCCCGATGGGTGGGCGTTGTGGAAGAGCTCTGTGAAAATCTGCCAATTGAATTGTTATAAAGCGTTAGCAGCAGCTTTATACCCCTCAGCATAGTGGCTAGCGCGGACCCATACATTGTGTTTTAGGCACAGGAATGCTAGCCTGCGTAGTAGGCCTAGCACTGGGAGAGACGATGATGCCATCTTATTAATGCAGTGCGCTAGGCTGGTGTTTTGTGTTATGAAGCGTATATTTTTGTTAGCCAGGCGCGCGCCCCATATTTCTATTGCTACCACTATTGGGAAAAATTATTTTCAGGGCTAGATGCAGCTAAAAATTATTATTAATTTCAAAGCTGGTGGAGCTTGGTATAGATGGCCTAATACAATGAGTCCCACACACTGCTAGAAGCCCAAATATTTTTTCAGAGCTAGATGCAGATAAAAATTATTTTTAATTTGCAACCTGATGGAGGTCAGTATAGATGAACTAATAGACCCAGTCCCACACACTGCTAGAAGCCCAAATATTTTTTCAGAGCTAGATGCAGAAAAAAATTATATTCAATTTGCAGCCTGATGGAGGTCAGTATAGATGGACTAATAGAACAAGTCCCACTCACTGCTAGAAGCCCAAATATTTTTTCAGAGCTAGATGCAGATAAAAATTATTTTTAATTTGCAACCTGATGGAGATCAGTATAGATGGACTAATAGACCAAGTCCCACACACTGCTAGAAGCCCAAATATTTTTTCAGAAGTAGAAGCAGAAAAAAATTATATTCAATTTGCAACCTGATGGAGGTCAGTATAGATGGACTAATAGAACAAGTCCCACACACTGCTAGAAGCCCAATTTTTTTTTCTGAGGTAGATGCAGAAAAAAATGATATTCAGTTTGCAACCTGATGGAGGTCAGTATAGATGGACTAATAGAACAAGTCCCACACACAGCTAGAAGCCCAAATATTTTTTCAGAGCTAGATGCAGATAAAAATTATTTTTAATTTGCAACCTGATGGAGATCGGTATAGATGGACTAATAGACCAAGTCCCACACACTGCTAGAAGCCCAAACATTTTTTCAGAAGTAGATGCAGAAAAAAATTATATTCAATTTGCAACCTGATGGAGGTCAGTATAGATGGACTAATAGAATGATGCTATGCCCAAAAGATTTTACTTCACTAGGTGCAGTAAAAAAATTGGTATTCTATACACAGGTGGTATGTCTTGCAACACAGATAGGCTACTCCACTGACTAACACACTCTGCAATAGGCCAAAAAGGATTAGCTTTGCTAGATTCGGCCAAATGCTGTGAAAAAAACTTGCACAGCACTGGCACAGACCTGCCTGGCAAAAACTGATAGGAACTGATGTAACCTAGTCCTGAAAAGGACTGCAATTACAATCAGTCTTTACTCCCACAATCTATCTATTTAAGAGCACAGACCTGCCTGATAAAAGTCATAGGAAATGCTGTAACCTAGTCCTTAAAAGGACTGCAATCACAACTATTCCCTACTCCCAAGCTATCTGTAGATTTGTGCGAAAATTGGCTTGAAATTAACAAGGTATAGCGCACACAGCAACAGCGGTGCCGTCTAACACGCAGCTGCAGCAGTGAGAAAATGGTGGCGACAGGGAAAATGGCTGGGTCTTATAGGGCAAGGACATGTGACATACACTGCCAATGACACATGCCCTTGCTTGTGTGAAAAAAAGCACTTCGCTCCGTGTGTGCAATGCTGATAGGCTGACAGATTGCATCTCCCCACTGTAAATGCGGGAAAGAGAAAAAAAAATGGAGATCTTCATTATTCCTGCAGAGATCCATCCCCTGCCCCTTCCCCCACCCCGCTGTACACTCAAACTGCGTATTAACATGAATTTTCATCATTACTGAGAAAAAATCCAGTTATGATTTTGGTGCACGAACAGTTATCGAACATAACCTCGAACAGCCGAATTTTTCTCAAATCGTTCGTGTTCGCCGAACGGCTCGAACACCGCCCAAAACAGCTTGAATTTGAGATTGGCGAACAGTTCGAGTAGAACAACGCTCATCTCTAATAATGATGTCCACATTAGCTCTTAGACTGTATAATAGCCCCCAAACTTTATAATAGCCCCCATGCTGTAAGATAACCCCTTACATTTTATTATGACCCCCCCCCCAGATGTGCCTACAATGTATGAGAGGCCCACTGTACGATGGGGCTCAGTTAGGCCTGGATACTTGGTTCCAGAGTCCTATTCTTAGGATTGCATCTTTTAGCATCACAGTAATAAAGGAGGTAAGTGGCTCTCTTATCATATCGTCTCTAAGAATACGCTGTACAGCTGGGATCAGCAATCCCCTGGGAAGAAACAGAAGTGAACAGCAAGTCAGGAGCAGGGAGCCTGTTTACCCAGTACTTTTATATTTAACTAGCTATTGAGCCCGTTCTATGCCCGGATGGCGAGCATTTTTATTGGTATATGGTCTCCCATGCTGGTATTTGTGCTGCCCCCATCCTGGTATTTGTGCTCCCCAATCCTGTTCCCCCATCCTGTTATGTGCTGCCTTCATCCCTATACTGGTATGCATGGCACGCCTCATCCCTATCCTGGAATGCATGGCACCCTAAAATAGAGAAGAAAAGAGGACATGCACTACAGCAGTGATCACCACCAATAATCAAAGTTCAGATAATGATTATGTAATATCAAAATTTTTTATTCAACACATGGACATACCAACAAAAATCTTAAAACACCATTAAAAAAGGAATGAAGGATATGGCACCTTCCATTTCTAATCAATCCCACTACTTCAATAACCTTTTATGATTAAGACAAATCTTGGATGCAAAGCAGTACACATACTGTACATAGAATGAAAACAGGCTTTATGGTGACACTGTGATGGTCAATATTGCACTGGCCCGGGTAATTACTGCCCAAAATTGATGTATGAGTGATGCAGCAGTTAAACACTGTTTGAGATATACTAACCCTTAATTCAAAACCATATATTTAAAAATATCCCCGCGACTGAAAACATGAGTATGCAATGGTGAATATCCAATCCAAGAGACCCTAACGGTCTTCAATAATACAATCAAGAATAATGTTACTGTTATGTAAAAGCTGTTTTAGACACAAAATGCTGCATGAGCCCAATACATCCTAATCCAGGGATATAACCAGGCAATAGTGTCCGAAGTTGGAAAGGCCTATTTGGCCAAGAGGTGTGGAGGGATCCTAATGTCCCTCTGACCCACCACTACAGGGACCCTTCATGATTGAAACAATTTTTATAAACATGATATTGTACATTCATCAATAGAGCACAGGCTTTGTAAAAGCTCTGTGACGATCAATATTGCACTAGCCCGGAATATATGGTAAGAGGTAAACAATACAGGATATGATTCAACAAATAGCAGCAATATTAGGGTTCACACGTTCTTAATATCAGGACATGCATATGAACAAGCCACTGTAAATATACACATAAATGTGCAGTGGTTGATCCTGACCTCAAATAACCCTAATACTACCAAATAGCTCAATCAAAGGGGGTGTCCCTATTATATATGAGTTGCTGTAAAGTGCAGGGTGCTGCATCAACCCAATTCAAACCCAACCAAAGATATACCTAGTGAACAATGTCACATGCTGGAAAGCCTGTTGCACCGAAAGGTGTAAAGGGGTGCTAGTAACCCAACGCGTATCGCCACACACGGTGGCTTTGTCAGGGGTCTATACGATGTAAGTCCATGTGTTAGTGTATAAATACATTCAATAATAGCCAATTACCAGGTAGTCAGCTGATGCTCGGGAAGCGCTGAGACTGCGCGCATAACGAAGTAGCGGTGTGGAAGCCGGAAGTCTGAGACAGCCACGCAGGCGCACTGTGCGCCCCCGGACCGCGTGAGGTGTTCACTAGCAGAGATGAGCGGTGTTCGACTCGAACTGTTCGCCAATCTCAAATTCGAGCTGTTTTGAGCGGTGTTCGAGCCGTTCGGCGAACACGAACGATTTGAAAAAAATCGGCTGTTCGAGGTTATGTTCGATAACTGTTCGTGCACCAAAATCATAACTGGATTTTTTCACAGTAATGCTGATAATCAATGTTAATACGCAGTTTGAGTGTACAGAAGGGCATGGGGGAGGGGCAGGGGATGGATCTCTGCATAAATAATGAAGATCTCCATTTTTTTTTCTCTTTCCCGCATTTACAGTGGGGAGGTGCAATCTGTCAGCCTATCAGCAGCGCACACATGGAGCGAAGTGCTTTTTTTCACACAAGCAAGGGCATGTGTCATTGGCTGTGTATGTCACATGTCCTTGCCCTATAAGACCCAGCCATTTTCCCCGTCGCCACCATTTTCTCACTGCTGCAGCTGCGTGTTAGATGGCACCGCTGTTGCTGTGTGTGCTATACTTTCAGTGTTAATTTCAAGCCAATTTTCTCAGAAATATACAGATAGCTTGGGAGTAGGGAATAGTTGTGATTGCAGTCCTTTTGAGGACTAGGTTCCAGCATTTCCTACGACTTTTAGCAGGCAGGTCTGTGCTCTTAAATAAATAGGTTGGGAGTAGGGTCTACTTGTAATTGCAGTCAGTCCTTTTGAGGACTAGGTTACAGCATTTCCTATGACTTTGAGCAGGCAGGTCTGTGCTCTTAAATAGACAGCTTGGGAGTAGGGACTAGTTGTAATTGCAGTCCTTTGGAGGACTAGGTTACAGCATTTCCTATGACTTTTTGCCAGGCAGGTCTGTGCCAGTGCTGTGCAAGTGTTTTTCACAACATTTGGCTAAATCTAAGCAAATCCTTTTTGGCCTCTTGCAGTGTGTGTTAGTCAGTGGAGTAGCGTATCTGTGTTGCAAGCTACACCACCTGTGTATAGAATACAATTTTTTTTTTACTGCAGCTAGCCAAGTAAAACCTTTTGGGCATAGCATCATTCTATTAGCCCATCTATACTAAGCTCCACCAGCTTGCAAATTATTAATAATTTTTATCTGCATCTAGCTCGGAAAATAATTTTGGGCTTGTAGCAGTGTGTGGGACTTATTCTATTAGTCCATCTATACTAAGCCCCACCAGCTTGCAAATTACAAAAAAATTTTAGCTGCATCTTGTCTGGAAAATAATTTTGGGCTTGTACCAGTGTGTGGTACTCATTCTATTAGGCCATCTATACTAAGCTCCACCAGCTTGCAAATTACTAATAATTTTTATCTGCATCTAGCTCGGAAAATAATTTTGGGCTTGTAGCAGTGTGTGGGACTTATTCTATTAGTCCATCTATACTAAGCTCCACCAGCTAGCAAATTACAAATAATTTTTATCTGCATTTAGCTCGGAAAATAATTTTGGGCTTGTAGCAGTGTGTGAGACTTATTCTATTAGTCCATCTATACTAAGCTCCACCAGTTTGCAAATTACAAATAATTTTTATCTGTATCTAGCTCGGAAAATAATTTTGGGCTTGTTGCAGTGTGTGGGACTTATTCTATTAGTCCATCTATACTAAGCTCCACCAGCTTGCAAATTACAATTAATTTTTAGCTGCATCTAGCTCGGAAAATAATTTTGGGCATAGTAGCAGTGTGTGGTCCTCATTCTATTAGGCTATCTATACTAATCTCCACCAGCTTGCAAATTACAAATAATTTTTAGCTGCATCTTGTCTGGAAAATAATTTTGGGCATAGTAGCAGTGTGTGGTACTCATTCTATTAGGCCATCTATACTAAGCTCCACCAGCTTGCAAATTACAAATAATTTTTAGCTGCATCTAGCTCGGAAAATAATTTTGGGCTTGTAGTAGTGTGTGGGACTTATTCTATTAGTCCATCTATACTAAGCTCCACCAGCTTGCAAATTACAAATAATTTTTATCTGCATCTAGCTCGGAAAATAATTTTGGGCTTGTAGCAGTGTGTGGGACTCATTCTATTAGTCCATCTATACTAAGCTCCACCACCTGTGTATGTAATAAAATTGTTTTACTGCATCTAACCCAGCCAATCCTTTTGGGCTAATACCACAGTTTGGCCACTCCGCTCTGCTCGGTTCCCATCCATCGTTTTTTGTGCAAACAACTCCAGAGTTGTCAATTAGTTAACCAGCAAAATGAGTGGAAAAAGGCTTGCTGCTGGTGGAAAGGGAAATAGGCGTGTTGGGAAGGGAAAAAAAGGTTGTGTCCGTGGGGTAGGTGTTAAAGCAACAGTAACATCTGCAGAAGAAAGACCATCTTCCAGCCAAACTAAGATGTCTACTTCTTTTAGCGGACAATGTGATACGATCCCTTTCTTACAGCCACGCCAATCGCTACAAATTCCAGATGAGGCACAAAAACAGCAGGTGCTTCAACGGATATCAATTGCTTCTTTAAGTGGGCTCTCCTCCACCTCAACTTCAACATCACAAATACTCCAGTCCTCAGAGGTGTCACCCCAATCGCATCGAGCTTCTGTGAATCCAGACGAGGAAATGATCTGCACTGATGCCCAGAATCTTTATGAGTCGGATCCAGGACAAGATGCAGTAGGTTCTGACCATAATGTAGACCCTCATTCCCAAACTGTAACTCCTGTTGGTGGAGACAATGAGGAAGACGATGATGAGACTCAAATACCTGATTGGAGCGACAACTTTAGTTTTTTGTCAGGGCAGGAACAGGTTGGCTCTGAGGACGACGGGTGTGAGAACACACAGGGTGATGATGACGAGGTTGCAGATCCCACTTACTGTCAACCCACAGTCAGCCAGTCGATGAGGTCAGCAGAGGAGGTGGAGGAGGATGCTAGTGACGACGAGGTCAGGTTGCGCCTTCTTGGACAGAGACGTAGTACTGGAAGCACGTCAACAACTGCATCCTCAAACACAACTCTGCCTCTGACCACAAGTCGTGGTGGCTCTTCAGGTCGCATGGGTGCTAAGCCTTGCATAGCCTGTGCATTTTTTCAGATCGCTAAGGATGACCCAACTCGTGTTATCTGTAACATTTGTCACCAAAAGCTAAGTAGAGGCCAAAAAATACATAGTTTAAGTACTTCATGCATGAACCGTCACATGGATTTGAAGCATAAGTTGCAGTTCGAAGCTCACTGTGCTACAATGCGGCCTAGCGGGCCGGGACAACCACCATCTGCCCCACCTGTATCATCCTGGGGAGACTAAAAGCTACTGCATAGTCTTTTCCATAAATTTGAGGAAATTACCACGGGAATGGTTTGGAAGAGGTATAAGAGTTTAGGTAGGAGGTTCATTTTTAGTATACTTATTCTGCCGAACAAGGAAAAATCCTTCACCGTCCAAGAAGTAAGATCTTTATGGAGTTGTTCAATAAAGGGCCCAGAATTAAGATAAAATAGACGGTCTCTATGAATAGGAATTCCTAAGTATTTGATACCCTGTGAGGGCCAGGCAAAGGGAAAGTTGGACTGGATGGAATCCTGTATGGATTTGGGGAGGGAGACATCGAGGGCCTCAGACTTCGCTGCATTGATTTTAAAATTTGACCATGTAACAAAGTGATCTATTTCAGCCATAACAGCAGGGATGGATATATGTGATTGAGTGATATATACTAGGACATCATCAGCAAATGCAGAGCATTTGACTCCCACCTCAATCCACCTAATATTTTGGTTATCGCGAATTGATGAGAGCAGGTGCTCCATCACTAGGATGTATAAGAGAGGGGACAGAGGACATCCCTGCCTTGTCCCATTGGTGATTATGAAAGGTGATGAAAATGTTTCATTTATCTTCAGCCTTGCTGACGGATTGCGATACAGGGCCATGATTTTGGCTATAAAAGGGTCCCCTAGACCCCTACCCCAAGCTTTTTAAGAGAATAATATATGGCGTGCCAGGAGACTCTATGGAATGCTTTCTCAGCATCCAACGAGAGTATCTAATTACAAATTTTTAACTGCATCTAGCCCAGGCAATACTTTGGGCCTAGTAGCAGTGTCTGCTAGTCAGCGAAGTAGCCACCGCCTGTAGATCTAATTGCAAATTTTTAACTGCATCTAGCCCAGGAAATACTTTGGACCTAGTAGCAGTGTCTGCTAGTCAGCGGATTATCCCACCTGTTAAGCAAGCTACACCACCTGTAGTTTGGACACTTAATTTTTTCAAAGGAAATGCTTCGGGCCCCCGGGACACTCGGTGAAGAGCATCGGGGAGGCACCCCAAGGCACAGGGGCTGGAACTGGCGGTAGGACGCCTTGCGGTGGACCGCCAAGCTCGATCCTTATAAAAGCTTTTTAACTGCAGCAGCTTTAGTGAACGCTACTGGAGCTGGAATTCCCGCGGCTGCTGGCATCAGACTTGCCCTCCAATAGATCCTTGTAAAAGGATTTAAAGTGTACTCATTCAAATTACAGAGACAATTTAAATTAAAAAGCTTAGACCTGCCTCCACCGCAGGGGGGCTCGCTCGACCCACCAGCGGACAGGCACCAGTATAGGGAGACGGGGGCTGGCCGTCAGGGTCCACCGCAGCTCTGGCACAAACCCGGCGACACGGAGGTCGCACGAGCAGGAATGGACTGGCCGTGTCAGCTTCTCACTTTTTTGGTTTTAGAAGGGCATGACATGCCTGTATCTGTGTCTCCCCCTCCTTTTACTCCTCCACCTCTTTTATTTTCGCATGACTATATGTACTTGTCACTTTTCCATGTGTTAGTTGTGTCTTCTGAGCAGTTTGTCAGGTTTTGGAAGGTGTTTTCTATGTGTTTCTATGTGATTTTGTTTGCCTGCCATTGGTTTTTAACGGTGTTCGACGGTGTTCGACGAACAGTTCGGCGAACATACGGGTGTTCGACAAACCAAACTGAACTCGAACACTACGGGGGTGGCTCAACTCTATTCACTAATGATGAGCGAGCACTAAAATGCTCGGGTGCTCGAAGCTCGGGTCGAGCACATTGGAATACTCGGGTGCTCGACCCGAGCAACAAGCCCAATGTAAGTCTATGGGAAACTCGAGCATTTTTCTTGTGGTTCCCCCCGGCGGTCTGCAGAAGGTCAAAAATTGCCCAAATCGATGGGAACAGTGCTCAATTAAATGTCAGACAGGCAGAATATATAGGCAGACAAGCAGGCAGGGTATATAGGAGGGTACATGAAAAACATAGCAGGGCACTTGGAACACATTAGTGCCCTCCGATTTTCATGCACCCGTCTCTTTAAAAAAGCCGCCGGCAATTCATCAGCGGCATACACCGTTACCCGACAATTTATAACTGAAAGAATAGAGCATCACGCATAGATTGCATAGATAGAAACATGTCAGTCAAATATATAATAAGTACAGTGACAGTGTTGGTTACTGTACGTGTTATTTAGTGTTAAAATAAAGGATTTATTAAAAAAAAATAATAGTGTTTTTGTCTCTTTAAAAAAGCCGGCTGGCAATTCATCAGTGGCAGACATCGGTACCCGACAATTTAGAACAGAAAGAATAGCGCATCACACATAGATTAGATAGATAGAAACATGTCAGTCACATATATAAGTACAGTGACAGTGTTGGTTACTGTACTTGTCATTTAGTGTTAAAATAAAGGATTTATTAAAAAAAAATTGGCGTGGGGTTCCCCGGAATTTTAGTCTCTATCGGAGGTTAAGCAGACGGCTGGGGCAGATGTTTGAAGCCTGGGAAGGGGGTAATACCCACGGAGCTTCCCAGGCTACTAATATCAGCCCCCAGCTGAATACCTAGCCTTTACCAGCTATTAAAATGGGGGACCCCCTCCAAAAAATGACGTGGGGTTCTCCCTATTTTAAAAGCTAGCAAAGGCTAGGCAGACAGCTGGGGGCTGATATTAATAGCCCAGGAAGGGTGAATATTGGCCCCCTCCCAGGCTAGAAACACCAGCCATCAGCCGCCCCAGAAATTGCGCATCCATAGGATGCGCCAATTCTGTCACTTAGCCTCGCTCTTCCCACTGCCTTGTAGCGGTGGCAGTGGGGTAATAGGGCTGGGGTTGATGTCAGCTTATAATGCCAGCTGACATCAAGCAGAGGTTAGTAATGGAGAGGCATCTATAAGACGCCCCCATTACTAACCCCATAGTCAAAGTTAAAAAAACACAAACACCCAGAATAAAGTCCTTTAATTGAAATAAACACACAATTCTTTATTGTTCTAAATTAAACCATACTTACCATCACGCCCATTCCAGCTGAAGCCAACGGTCTCCTGCAATAAAAATAAAATAATAAAGCAACCTCATCCTTACCTTTCCATGGTTCCCAGGACAGCTTCAGCTCTGCTGCATTGACATGACATAACAGCCGAAAGCTGCCATCCAGCTTGCCATGCCACAGACACTGAGAAGCGCAGGCATGCTAGCGCTCCACAGTGTCTGGCTGTGACGGCATCCAGATGAGCCGAGATCATGTCCAATGAACTCAGCTCACCTCATGCACGTCATTGACAGCGTGGGAGAATTCTCCTGCTCAAGCGGTGCCGGCAAATAACGTCACCGCTTGAGCAGGAGAATTCTCCCATGCTGGGATGGCATTGAGATGACAGGCTGGATCGCAGTTGAGCGCTGCCATCCAGCATGCCATCCTTCATAGACACTCCAGAGCGCAGGCATGCTTGCGCTCTGCAGTGTCTCTGAAGGATGGCATGCTGGATGGCAGCGCTCAGCTGCGATCCAGCCTGTCATCTCAATGCCATCCCAGCGTGGGAGAATTCTCCTGCTGAAGCGCTGAGCGCAGGAGATTTCTCCCACGCTGTCAGTGACGTGCATGAGGTGAGCTGAGTTCATTGGACATGATCTCGGCTCATCTGGATGCCGTCACAGCCAGACACTGAGGAGCGCAAGCATGCCTGCGCTTCTCAGTGTCTGCAGCATGGCAAGCTGGATGGCAGCATTCGGCTGCGATCCAGCCTGTCATGTCAATGTAGCAGAGCTGAAGCTGTCCTGGGAACCATGGAAAGGTAAGGATGAGGTTGCTTTATTATTTTACCTTTATTGCAGAAGACATTGGCATCAGCTGGAATGGGCGTGATGGTAAGTATGGTTTAATTTAGAACATTAAAAAATTGTGTGTTTATTTCTATTGAAGGACTTTATTTGCAGTGGGTGGGGCCCAGAAAGCTTGGGCCTCCCTGCACTGCGGATTCCAGCCCCCAGCTGCCTAGTTGCACCTGGCTGGACACAAAACTAGAGCGAAGCCCCACATATTTTTTTTTTATTATTTCATGAAATTCATGAAATAATTAAAAAAAACTGGCTTCCCTATATTGTTGTGTCTGGCCAGGTACAAATAGGCAGCTGGTGGTTGAATTTCATGAAATAATTAAAAAAAAAATTGACGTGGGGCTTCGCCCTATTTTTGTGTCCAGCCAGGTACAGCAGGCAGAAACAGGCTGCCCCCAACCACCAGCTGCCTATTTGTACCTGGCCGGACACAACAATATAGGGAAGCCCTTTTTTTTTTATTATTTCATGAATTTCATGAAATAATTAAAAAACAAAAAAATACGTGGGGCTTCGCCTTATTTTTGTGTCCAGCCAGGTACAACTAGGCAGCTGGGGGCTGGAATCCGCAGCGCAGGGAGGCCCAAGCTTTCTGGGCCCCCCCGCTGCAAATTGCAGTCCGCAGCCACCCCAGAAAATGGCGCGTTCATAGAAGCGCCATCTTCTGGCGCTGTATCCAACTCATCCAGGGCCCTGGTGCCGTGGCTCACTGGGTAATAAAGGAGTTAGGGCCAGCTTGGTATTATCAGCTGGCCCTAAGCCCGAAATTCATGGGGTCACGCCAATATTAGACATGACCGCCATGAATTTCTAGTAAAGTATTTAAAAAAAACACAACACCAAGAATAAAGTTCTTTAATTGAAATAAACGCACAATTTTTTAATGTCCTAAATTAAACCATACTTACCATCACGCCCATTCCAGCTGAAGCCAATGTCTTCTGCAATAAAAGTAAAATAATAAAGCAACCTCATCCTTACCTTTCCATGGTTCCCAGGACAGCTTCAGCTCTACTACATTCATATGACAGGCTGGATCGCAGCCGAAAGCTGCCATCCAGCTTGCCATGCCGCAGACACTGAGAAGCGCAGGCATGTTTGCGCTCCTCAATGTCGGGCTGTGACGGCATCCAGATGAGCCGAGTTCATGTCCAATGAACTCAGCTCACCTCATGCATGTCACTGACAGCGTGGGAGAATTCTCCTGCGCTCAGTGCTTGAGCAGGAGAATTCTCCCCCGCTGGGATGGCATTGAGATGACAGGCTGGATCGCAGCTGAACGCTGCCATCCAGCTTGTCATCCTTCAGAGACACTGCCTGCCTGCGCTCTGGAGTGTCTATGAAGGATGGCATGCTGGATGGCAGTGCTCAGCAGCGATCCAGCCTGTCATCTCAATGCCATCCCAGCATGGGAGAATTCTCCTGCTCAAGCGAAGTCGATCGCAGCATTGCGGTGGCTAAGGGGAGGTGATTGCAATACTCACCTCCTCTTCCGGCCTCCAGCGCTGTCTGCCGCGGCTTCCCGGGTGTTGCCATGACGACCCGATGTCGTCATGACAACATCCGGGTCACCAGACAGCAGGAAGATTGTTTGGTCATGGCAAGTGCATGACCAAACACTCTTCTCACTGTGCAGCGCTGACTGCCTGCATAGCACACGGATGGTGCTCCATCCCTATGCTATGCAGGCGATCAGAATAAAAGAAGTGAAAGTCCCAGAGTGGGACAAAGTAAAAAAGTAAAAAAAACTTTCAGAAAGAAAAAAAATGAATTCAAAAAAATTTGTAAAAATATAAAAAAAAAAAGAAAAAAAAGAATCCACCAAAAATAAAAATATAATGTACCCATCAATAAATATTATTATGAAAAAAACAAACAAACAATAAAAGTACACATATTTGGTATTGTCACGTCCGTAAAGACCTTACCTATAAAACTGTCTCACTAGTTAACCCCTTCAGTGAACACGGTAAAAAAAAAAAAAAAAAAACGAAGCAAAAAACAATGCTTTATCGTCATACTGCCAAACAAAAAATGGAATAACATACGATCAAAAAGACAAATATAGATAAAAATGGTACCGCTGAAAACATCATCATGTCCCGCAAAAAACAAGCCGCCATACAGCTCCATCATCCGAAAAATCAAAAAGTTATAGCTCTCAGAATAAAGCGATGCAAAAAAATATTTTTTTCTATAAAATAGCTTTTATTGTGTAAAAGCGCCAAAACATAGAAAAACTGTATAAATGTGGTACCACTGTAAACGTACTGACCCGAAGAATAAAGCTACCTTATCAATTTTACCACACGCGAAGCAGAATAAAAAAAAAAAAAAAAAACAATTCCTGAATTGTTGGTTTTTGTGTATTCTGCCTCCCAAAAGCTGGAATAGAAAGCGATCAAAAAATGTTGGGTGCCTGAAAATGGCACCAATAGAAACGTCAACTCATCCCGCAAAAAACAAGCAGTCACATGACTGTCGGCCAAAATATGGAAAAACTATAGCTCTCAAAATATGGCGATTTTTAAAACTAGATTTTACAAAATATGTGTCTTTTAGTATGTGACAGCTGTCAATCATAAAAACCCGATATGATTCTGGTATCTCTGTAGTCGCACCGACCCAAAGAATAAGGTCGTCTAATCACTTATACCGCACTAGGAACGGCGTAAAAAATAAACGCTAGGGCTGGGGTTGGGGTTAGGGTTAGGGTTGTGCTAATGTTACGGTTGGAGTTAGGGTTGTTTTTTTTTCAAAAGTGAAAAAAAAAAAAAATGACGATATGGCAACTAGTGTTGAGCGCAAGTGCCCGCTACTTGAGTTTGCATCGGGTGCTAGGGTATGCATTGAGTATCGCGGGTGCTCGAGTCTCCGCCCCATAGGCTTTGCGGCCCAAAAAAACTCGCGGGGATTGCCTGCCATGCACGAGCGATCCCCGCATGTTTTTTTTGGGGTGTCTAATAACCGTGAAACATGCGGGCGGGGACTCGAGCACCCGCGATACATGGTGCATACCTGAGTACCCGATGCAAACTCAAGTAGCGAGCACTTGTACTCAAGACTAATGACTAGTGTTGAGCCAACCCCGTAGTGTTCGAGTTCGGTTCGGTTCGTCGAACACCCGTGTGTTCGCCGAACTGTTCGTCGAACACCTTCGAACACCGTTAAAACCAATGGCAGGCAAACAAAAACACATAGAAACACACAGAAAACACCTTCAAAGGTGTCCAAAAGCTGACAAACTGCTCAGAAGACACAACTAACACATGGAAAAGTGACAAATACATATAGTCATGCGAAAAGAAAAGAGGTGGAGGAGTAAAAGGAGGGGGAGACACAGATATAGGCATGTCATGCCCTTCTAAAATCCAAAAAGTGAGAAGCCGACACGGCCAGTCCGCTCCTGCCCGTGCCACCTCCGTGTCGCCGGGATTGTGCCAGAGCCGCGGTGAACCCTGACGGCCAGCCCCCCTCTCCCAATACTGGTGCCTGTCCGCTGGTGGGTCGAGCGAGCCCCCCTGTGGTGTAGGCAGCTCTAAGGTTTTTAATTTAAATTGTCTCTCTAATTTGAATGAATACACTTTAAATCCATTTACAAGGATCTATTGGAGGGCAAGTCTCATGCCAGCAGCCGCGTAATTCCAGCTCCAGTAGCGTCCACTAAAGCTGCTGCAGTTAAAAAGCTTTTATAAGGATCGAGCTCGGCTGTCCACCGCAAGGCATCCTACTGCCAGTCCCAGCCCCTATGCCTTGGGGTGCCTCCTGATGCTCTTCACTGAGTATCCCGTGGTCCCGAAGCATTTCCTTTGAAAAAATTAAGTGTCCAAACTACAGGTGGTGTAGCTTGCTTAACAGCCGGGATAATCCGCTGACTAGCAGACACTGCTACTAGGCACAAAGTATTTCCTGGGCTAGATACAGTTAAAAATTTGTAATAAGATACTCTCGTTGGATGCTGAGAAAGCATTCCATAGAGTCTCCTGGCACGCCATATATTATTCTCTTAAAAAGCTTGGGGTAGGGGTCTAGGGGACCCTTTTATAGCCAAAATCACGGCCCTGTATTGCAATACGTCACCTAGGCTGAAGATAAATGGAACTGTAGCACCCTGAGGGCTCGGTTGCTACAGAGGTATTGCACCTCACCCAGAGGTGTGATATCTCACTCTCAGGTAAGGATGGAGTGTGGATCAGGACCCGACACCTGCATGCATTACACCACATTGCTGCGGGGCAGGGCGACCAATATAACCCCTGAGATGGGCACGACAGTCCTTGTCCCTGGCTGGAGTGGGGGGAGGGAACACTGAGGAAGGGGAACCCTGTAGTGCAGGAGCAGGGAGGAAGCAGTTCCTGGGTGCATTGAGAAGGGAGTATAAAAGGTGGACACCATCTTAGTTCAGTGCAGAGAAGTCTGAGCAGAAGTGACAGGGAGCAGGGGCTCTGCATGAGCTCTGCTCTGGAGGCGGGCCTAGTAACAGAGGCAAAGGCCTGGAAGAGGGAGAAGGAAGGAAGAGGAGCGGAGAAGGCTCCAGGAACGAGGAACGAAGGGATCCCAGGGGTGCGGACGGGCGAGTCGCCACCGCATGACCGAATCCACCTTCGTGGAAGGGTCAGGCCAAAGGGGGAGACCGGTCTCCGAAACTAGTGGAGGCAGGAAACGACCCTCGGCTAGAAACCGGAGGCTGTGACGTTTTATGTGGCGCAGCCCCTCGCTACACCCGCTAGGAAGACACCAAATAGGGTCAGGGAAACTGGCGCCAAGTTTACCAAGAGGAGGCCCGAGGCAGCCGGACAGAAGGGTTGGTAAGAAAGGCCAGACAAAGGACACACAAAGGGGGTCCTGTGAAGCGCTCCAAAGTTATCTGGGAGTTGTCTGAACCCCTCACCTGGTGAGCACAGTACGACGTGGGCAGCCGTTACCTGCAGACGTGGTCTGGATAATAAGAACTGTGAGTAAAGGCCCTGGACTGCATCACTGACTCCGTGTCGTTACTGCTGCTGCCCTGCACCATCACCCCCATCCTAAGCATACACTGCCCTGATGCTATACTCCTCCCATGGGGAGTTATGCTACGCTCTGCTGCACCCACAACACCAGCCTCAGCGGTCTGCCCTGCAGCGGCGGTTCACTCTGACCGCAATCCACGGGTGGCATAGTCGGACATTTAAACATCAAAACCACATAAATAGTTCCGCCACTGGTTTGACCGCCCTGAGCCACGGAACCGGGTCGCCGCCACGGAGACTACAACCACCAGCATCCACCAAAAAGGGTCCGGCTCCGGGTGTCCCAAGGCCCAGGGGGTGCATCAGAACATTTTCATCACCTTTCACAATCACCAATGGGACAAGGCAGGGATGTCCTCTGTCCCCTCTCTTATACATCCTAGTGACGGAGCACCTGCTCTCATCAATTCGCCATAACCCCAATATTAGGTGGATTGAGGTGGGAGGCACCGAGTACAAGTGCTCTCTATTTGCTGATGATGTCCTAGTATATATCACTCAATCACATATATCCATCCATGCTGTTATGGCTGAAATAGATCACTTTGTTACATGGTCAAATTTTAAAATCAATGCAGCGAAGTCTGAGGCCCTCGATGTCTCCCTCCCCAAATCCATATAGGATTCCATCCAGTCCAACTTTCCCTTTGCCTGGCCCTCACAGGGTATCAAATACTTAGGAATTCCTATTCATAGAGACCTCTCCCATCTATGTTATCTTAATTTTGGGCCCTTTATTGAACAACTCCATACAGACCACGGTTGGCAAGTTAGAACTGTAAGATTCACTACGTGAACCACTGGTGTTTTGTGGAAAAGCACATGTACACTGTGTTCCAAATTATTATGCAAAAAGTGTTTAGGAGTGATAAGGGAAGAATTTGTTTGTTTGTCAGTTAAACTCATTGATGGTGATGTGTGTCAGGACTCTTTATATCACTGTAAGCAATTGCAGACACCTGTGCTAATTAGTTTGGCAGGTGTGTCCAATGAAAGGCAAGACTACTTAAGAAGGCTGTCTCACATTATTAAGCAGCCTACATTTTCTGCCAAAATGGGAAAGAAAAAGGATGTGTCGGCTGCTGAGAAGCAACAAATTGTGGAGTGTTTAGGTCAAGGCATGACTACAATCAACATTGTGCGATGATCAGGATGAAGTGTCTTGGCAATCAAGAAGTATGTAGCTGATTCACAGTACACACGTGTGCGTGCTGATAAGGGCAAATTGAGGACTCTTTCCTACAGGCAATTACGTCAGGTTGAAAGAGCAGCGGCAAAAAAGCCTTGTCATAGCAGCAGACAAGTTTTTGAAGCTGCTGGTGCCTCCAACGTCCCCCGAACAACAAGATGCAGGGTCCTTCAGAGGTTTGCAGCTGTGCATACGTCATCCTGTCGACCTCCTCTATCCACTTCACACAAGCAGAAACGGCTCCAGTGGGCCAAACATTACATGAAGACTGATTTCAAAACTGTTTTGTTCACGGATGAGTGCCGTGCAACGCTCGATGGTCCAGATGAATGGAGTGGAGGATGGCTGGTTGATGGACACCCCACGCAAACACGGCTACAGCGCCAACAAGGAGGAGGTGGAGTAATGTTTTGGGCTGGAATCATGGGGAGAGAGATTGTCGGCCCCTTTAGGATCCCTGAAGGGGTAAAGATGAACTCCATAATGTATGTGGAGTTTCTCAAACAGCACTTCCTGCCACGGTTCAAGAAGAAGAACCGTGTATTCCACAGCAAGATCATTTTTATGCATGATAATGCACCATCTCATGCTGCACATAAAACATCTGCATCTCTGGCTGATATGGGCATAAAAGGGGACAAACTTATGGTGTGACCCCCATGCTCCCCTGACCTCTACCCCATTCAGAACCTCTGGAGCATCATCAAAAGGAGTGTCTATGATGGCGGGAGGCAGTTCACATCTAAGCAACAGCTCTGGGAGGGTATTCTGTCCTCATGCAAAACAATTGAAGCAGAAACCATCCAAAACCTGACAAATTCAATGGACGAGAGAGTTCAGAAGCTCCTTTCGAACAAGGGGTCTAATGTGCAAATGTAACATCACCTAGAATAAAGTTTTGAGTTGAAAACTGTTTGATTTCAGTTTGTAATAACCTGCTAATGCTTATAATTTCAAAAATGACCATTTTTTTGTTCTTTATTAAAATGAAAAGGTTGATCGAAAAGTTTGGGGGATCTAAGAGTGTGGCAACCCAGTAGTCAAGATTACTTCGAATTCTGACAATATGAAGGTCATGTTGCAGGTAGTGCAGCAAGAAGGCACTTATGTGTCTTGCGCATCTCGGAGCCCCAAAATTATTTTCCGGGCTAGATGCAGCTAAAAATTATTATTAATTTTAAATCTGGTGGAGCTTAGTATAGATGGCCTAATAGAATCAGTGCTGCACACTGCTACAAAGCCCAAATTATTTTCCAGCCAAGGTACAGATAAACATGATTAGTAATTTTAAATCTTGTGGAGCTTATTATAGATGGCCTAATAGAATCAGTGCTGCACACTGCTGCAAAGCCCAAATTATTTTCCAGCCAAGATACAGATAAACATGATTAGTAATTTGAAAGCTTAAAACGGTTGGTGAGGTGATTTTAACCAATCATCAAGCTTTTACTCTCCCCAGGATGACACAGGGGTAGAAAAGTCGTTTCGGATCCATGATTTGTTCATCTTTATGAACGTGAGTCTGTCTACATTATCAGTGGAGAGCCGCATGCGCTTATCTGTCAGCACACCACCAGCAGCGCTGAACACACGTTCAGACAATGCTGGCTGCGGGGCATGACAAGATCTCCAAAGTGTAAGTGGCTAGCTCCGGCCATTTATCCAGATTGGAAGCCCAAAAAGAGCAAGGGTCCAGTGACACAGTCATGGCTTCAATGTTTACTTGGAGATACTCCTGTACCATCGTCTCTAGGCGTTGACTATGTGTCAGACTTCTTGTCTCCTGTGGCCTTGCAAAGGATGGGCTAAAAAAGTGGTGAAATGATTCCGCAAAATTGATGTTACCAGCAGATACTGTGGTTCTGTTACGGTTTGAGTGCTGAACACTCGACGGTCCCACGGTTGGCAAGTTGGAACTGTGAGATTCACTACGTGCACCACTGGTGTTTTGTGGAAAAGCACACGTAAGATTCTGCAACAGTCTCTGCTGATACTCCTGCATGCGTGCATCCCTTTCTATGGCAGGAATAATTTCTGCAAATTTACTTTTGTACCGGGGATCTAACAGTGTGGCAACCCAGTAGTCAGGATTATTTCTAATTCTCACAATTCGAGGGTCATGTTGCAGGTAGTGCAGCAAGAAGGCACTCATGTGTGTTGCGCATCCAGAAGCACCAAGTCCCTGTTGTGTTGGTGGCGAGGTAACAATCATGCTTCCTTCTTCTGTCCTCTCCCCCCAACCTCGCACAACAGAAATGTGATCAAGGTCTCCCTCATCTGATGAGTCTTCCATCAGTTCGTCCTCCACTTCTTCCTGGGCTCCTGCACCTTCCTCACTAGTTTGGCTGCTACCATGCACCCTGGTAAAACCATCTCCCCCACCCTCACATGCCTGCCGCCTTGGTGCTGCCGACCGTCTGGACCTTGCAGATGTTAGCCCTTCCGCATGCAACTCCTCCTCCTCTACTTCCTCCACCTCCTCTTGTGCCACCACCTGACTCCGAATTCTGTTTAACATGTGCTCCAGCATGTAAATCACCGGAATAGTCATGCTGATAATGGCATCGTCAGCACTAAACATCTTCGTCGCCATTTCAAAACTGTGCAGAAGGGTGCATAGGTCCCTGATCTGAGACCACTCCTCCAGCGTGATTTGCCCCACCTCTGGATCTCGTTGGCCCAGGCTATACGTCAGAACGTATTGCACCAGGGCTTGTCGGTGCTGCCACAGTCGCTGCAACATGTGCAGAGTTGAATTCCACCGGGTAGGCACATCGCATTTTAGCCGGTGAAGTGGCAGGCCCAACGACTTCTGTAGAGATGTAAGTCGCTGAGCTGCGGGATGCGAACGGCGGAAGTGAGCACACAGCGACCGTGCCCTCTGCAGAAGGCCATCTAGTCCGGGATAGTGGGCTAAAAATTGCTGGACAACCAGGTTCAACACGTGAGCCATACAAGGCACGTGTGTGACATTGCCCCGGCGAAGGGCCGCACCCAGGTTTGCAGCATTGTCACACACGGCCTTCCCTGGTTTCAGGTCCAGTGGAGACAACCATTCATGAAATTGGTTCTCCAGAGCTGACCACAACTCCTCAGCTGTGTGACTCACATTTCCCAGACATTTCAAAGTAAAAACCGCCTGATGACGTTGAGCCCTACTGCCAGCATAGTAAGGAGGTGTGCAGGATCCCTTCTGTGCAGTTAGAAAGCTTGTAGCATGACCAGACAGGCTTTGGGTGCAGGTGGAGGACCGAGAGGAGGTTGAGGAGGCAGAAGCAGTGGAGGAACTTTGAGATAAAGAGGATTGACGCACAACTCGTGGGGACGGCAAGACTTGGACAGCAGCCCCTTGTCCTGCTGTCACCATAGTTACCCAGTGCCCAGTCAGCGACATGTAACGCCCCTGTCCATGCCTACTCGTCCAAGTGTCTGTGGTGAAATGCACCCTGTCACACACAGAGTTTCTCAAAGAAGCGGTGATGTTGTGTGCGACATGCTGGTGGAGCGCAGGCACACCTTTCTTTGAGAAGTAGTGCCGACTGGGCATCTGGTACTGGGGCACTGAGACGGACATAAGGTCTCGAAAATCCTCTGTGTCCACCAGGCGGAAAGGCAGCATTTCTGTAGCCAAGAGCTTGCAGATGGTGAAATTCAACCTCTTAGCTTTCTCATGGCTAGGAGGAAATGGTCTTTTACTTGTCCACATCTGAGGGACCGAGGGCTGGCTATTGTGCTTAGACGGGGTTGATAAGGGTGTCCCCGGAAAACTGCCGGTCTGTGAGGAAGATGCAGGCGGACATGTTAGGTTGCCTTGATCCAAAGGTGGTGCTATCGATGTCGGACAGCGCTCAACACCAGCTGGTGTTACCACCTCCAAAGAAAATGATGACCTGCCAATCACGCTGGCTGTTGCGGGTAAAGAGGTGGCAGGTCTGCGCCCCAAAACAGGTGTGACTGCTGTCCCCCCAGTCACAGAGGATGAAGAGGCCGCGGATGCACAAGATATGGCAAACGGTGGTTGGCCCGGCCGGCTAGGCCGCATTGTAGCACAGTGAGCTTCCCACTGCAACTTATGCTTCATGTCCATGTGCCGGTTCATGCATGAAGTACTCAAACTATGTATTTTTTGGCCTCTACTTAGCTTTTGCTGACAAATGTTACAGATAACACGAGTTGGGTCATCTTTATCGATCTGAAAAAATGCCCAGGCTATGCAAGGCTTAGCACCCATGCGACCTGAAGAGCCACCACGCCTTGTGGTGAGAGGCAGAGTTGTGTTTGAGGATGCAGTTGTTGACGTGCTTCCAGTACTACTGTAGCACCCTGAGGATTCGGCTGCTACAGGGGTATTACACCTCAAGCCAGAGGTGTGATATTCCACTCCCGGGTAAGGATGGAGTGTGGAACTGAGCTCAGTAGGCTGCATGCACTACATACATCCCATTTCCGGGGGACAGACCAATGGTACTCCCACTAGAGAAATGTGCAGGTACGACAGCGTCTGTCCCTGGCTGGAGTGGGAGGGGGGTGGAACATCCCAGTAGTGTAGGGGCAGATAGGGGGAGCAGTCTGGGTAATGCTAGGAGCTCATTGGGTGCTGGTCACCTGAGCTCACACATAGAGGGAGTATATAAGGTGGGAACCATCTTAGAACAGGGTCTTTTGTAGAGGTTTGGTCAGACAAGCAGAGCAGCTCAGCCAGCTCCAAGGCCAAGAGAGTGAGAGAGAGGAGAAAAGAAGGACCCAGAGGGGGAGAAGAGGGAACTCCAAGAACCCAAAATTAGACCAGAGGGTGAAGAGTTGGCACAAGGGTACCGGATCCCAAGCTGGTGGAGGGCACTAATCCTTAGCCAGAGACCGGAGCTCGTGGGCAGGATCTGCCACGACCACCCACTAAATCCACCCGGAAGGCAAACCAAGAATACGGTCAGGGAACCCAGAGACAAGGGTGTACCCACCAAGAGACCCGAGGGAGCCGGACATAGGTGGATCCCTGGTGGGGAAGGCCAGAGAGAAGGACAAGTCAGAAAGGGAGCTCAGGAACACGCTCCTGAATCACCTGGGGGTTGGCCGAGTCCAGGACCTGGTGGACGCAGCACGGCTCGGGTGGTCACTCAAGGCCGGAGTGACCAACACAAAAGCAGTAAGTAAAAACCCTGAACTGCACAGCCCGACTCTGAGTTTCATTACCATCCTCACTGCACCTCCACAACCACCATCCTCTGCAACTGACCCCCTGAGGCTATACCCCTCCCGTTGGGGGTTATACTACCAGAAGCTGCACACACACCACCAGCCTCAGCGGACCCTGCTGCAGCGGCGGCCGTATTGACCACAAATCAACGGGTGGCGTAGTCGACACTAAAGAACATCCAGTAACATCTGTAGGACTGCCACACACTGAGCTTGACACCCTGGGCACGGACCGGGTCACCGCCACTCGGAGACTACAACCCCCATCTGATCCGGCTCCGGGTATCCCCCAAACAACACTGGCCCAGGGGGCGCGTCAACTTTGGCGTAGTCGGCAGGATAACGTGCCCGCAACAACCGGGTACTGCGTGCCTGAAGAAAAGTTCACCGTTACCTTAAAAAGAAGTCTCCCGCCGGTTCCGGAGGGTCCCCGCCAACGGACCCCATCACAGGTCGTTTCCCGCCTGTTGTCCGCCATTTGCAGCTTTTTCCCGCCATCCGTGGAGTTTCCCGCCACTGGGAGACGATTCCCGCCATTTCCAAAGATTTCCCGCCTTGGAAGAGCGGACGCCATTATGGGCGTGCCAGAGGGTGGCAAGAGGCCACCTCCCATCGTGGGCCAGGTCGAAGAATGGCGCCAAAAGCGGAAACCGCGCCCACCAACAGAGACTGTGATGCTGGAAGTGTCCATCAGCGTGAGAGAACTGCCCCTGGAACTGACAATCACAAAGTTGCCCCGGGACCACCTTCAATGTGGGCGGAGACAGAACAAGAGAACGAAGATGGGTGTCGCCTGGAGCAGTCTGGAGAGAGCGCACCCGGAGACAAGAAGTCTGGAGAGGAGTCCAGAGAAAGCCTACCCGGAGATGGAGGGAGAGTCAGGCAGCACCGACCCAGTGGTCAGGAGCCTGCTACAAGCCACAACCCCACTAGGCCTAGTGGAGGTCCTGGCACAGCTCCCCCGAGACCGGGAGTGTGCACAGACTGCGCTGGAGGGCCTCGCACGGAGGATGGCCCAGGTGCAGCGAGAGACGTTGGCGGAGTGGAGCCGAGAGATGGCCCAGCGGACCGAAACCCGTCAGCGGAGCACGCCACCCGAGACGAGGAGACAGACCGCCTCTGAGGATGGTGCAGGAGGACTCAAGGCCAGAGACGGCGCCGAGAAGGGAGCTGAACGAATGGAGGCAGGTAAAGTGGACGTCTCTACCCCGAGCCGGGAAACCGCGTGCCTGCCCCAGCTCCCCGTCGCAGAACCCGAAATTTCCCCTGCCGTGCCCGTCGCTGCATCATCACCGCCGCAGACTAGGCCTCAACCGGAAACCGCGGCCGCGACCCCTGTGACGTCACGCGCTTCGACCCTGAGCGCGGCAAAGCAGGAAATACCATCGGCCTGGTCGCAAGGCCTAGTACACCCGGGCGCCGCCATTCCAACAGCGCCCCCTACCTCCGCGGAGCCACCAGCCTGGTCGCAGGGCCGAGTAACCACGGGCGCCGCCGTTCTTACGGTGCCCTTTTCCTTTAGCGTGCCCCAAGCCTGGTCGCAAGGCCTGGTCAACCTGGGCGCCGCTACCACCACAGCGCCCATAACACCTAAAGTACCGCACCTGGGTGAGGACCTGTTCGCCCAGCATACGTGCCCGGATGGGCAGCCCTTCATATGGCCCCAGGAGTACTACCAACTGGAACTCCAAAGGGCAAGGCCCCTGTGTGAGCGCCTGATTCCGACTCCGAAGCCCGTCAGGAGGACCCAGCCCCCGCTAGAGGAGGCACAGTTTGAGTGGGACCCCACAGGAGGAGACCTCATGGGGTTCACTCAGGAGACTCGGGCGGCCGCAGCGGAGCGTGCAGAGTGCTGCCGCCAGCAGCTCGAGGTCTTCGAGAAGGAGCGGAGAGAGAGGCGGGTCCGGGAACAGCAAGCACAGATAAGGAGCGCGGAGCAGAAGAGCCGGACCAGGAGGAACCCCCGTGCAGCTCATGGTCCCCGTACCACCGGGACTGTGATTAAATTCAACCTGCAGCATGGGTGGGGCTTCATAAGAGACCATCATACCCCCGGCGACGTCTTTGTAACCCGCAGAGACGTAGAGAGCCATCTGCCGGAGGGACACAGAGGTCGTGACCTGTACGTAGGGGACGAGGTCACGTTCACCCGGCACAAGTGTGCCAAAGGACCCTACGCCCTCCATGTACATCGCCTGACGGAGGAGGAGCTGCGGTGTGAGGAGGAGCAGGAGGACCCGGACGGGTCTGAATCCAAAGAAGGAGCAGGAGGACGCCGTCGTTAAAGTACGGTAAAGAGACTGTAAATAGTTACCCATCGGGGTACAGTGAACTGTTGCTGCTTTAAATATGTCCCCGTTGGGACAAGAGTGAACTGTTAACCCATGTGTCCCTATTCCCATTACCTGGCCGAGGACTGAGAGTGGCCATATTCCCCCTGTATATAGTTGCGCTTTCTAAGGCGCCCTCTACAGGTTTTATAGGAAAACCGTGTTTCTAAAGGAGACTGTCGCACTTTTCCCGGTCACAAGTTGCACCGTGGCCGGAGGAGCAAGAGTGTTTACAAGGATGTTATTTATGAAAAGTTTTATATGAAAAGTTTTATTGCTGATAATATATGTGATGTTTTATATGTTTATGTTTATGAAAAAAATTGTATGTTTTGGATGTTTTTTATATCTTACAGCCCGAGGACGTGCTGTGGTTTACCAGGGGGGAATGTAGCACCCTGAGGATTCGGCTGCTACAGGGGTATTACACCTCAAGCCAGAGGTGTGATATTCCACTCCCGGGTAAGGATGGAGTGTGGAACTGAGCTCAGTAGGCTGCATGCACTACATACATCCCATTTCCGGGGGACAGACCAATGGTACTCCCACTAGAGAAATGTGCAGGTACGACAGCATCTGTCCCTGGCTGGAGTGGGAGGGGGGTGGAACATCCCAGTAGTGTAGGGGCAGATAGGGGGAGCAGTCTGGGTAATGCTAGGAGCTCATTGGGTGCTGGTCACCTGAGCTCACACATAGAGGGAGTATATAAGGTGGGAACCATCTTAGAACAGGGTCTTTTGTAGAGGTTTGGTCAGACAAGCAGAGCAGCTCAGCCAGCTCCAAGGCCAAGAGAGTGAGAGAGAGGAGAAAAGAAGGACCCAGAGGGGGAGAAGAGGGAACTCCAAGAACCCAAAATTAGACCAGAGGGTGAAGAGTTGGCACAAGGGTACCGGATCCCAAGCTGGTGGAGGGCACTAATCCTTAGCCAGAGACCGGAGGTCATGGGCAGGATCTGCCACGACCACCGACTAAATCCACCCGGAAGGCAAACCAAGAATAGGGTCAGGGAACCCAGAGACAAGGGTGTACCCACCAAGAGACCCGAGGGAGCCGGACATAGGTGGATCCCTGGTGGGGAAGGCCAGAGAGAAGGACAAGTCAGAAAGGGAGCTCAGGAACACGCTCCAGAATCACCTGGGGGTTGGCCGAGTCCAGGACCTGGTGGACGCAGCACGGCTCGGGTGGTCACTCAAGGCCGGAGTGACCAACACAAAAGCAGTAAGTAAAAACCCTGAACTGCACAGCCCGACTCTGAGTTTCATTACCATCCTCACTGCACCTCCACAACCACCATCCTCTGCAACTGACCCCCTGAGGCTATACCCCTCCCGTTGGGGGTTATACTACCAGAAGCTGCACACACACCACCAGCCTCAGCGGACCCTGCTGCAGCGGCGGCCGTATTGACCGCAAATCAACGGGTGGCGTAGTCGACACTAAAGAACATCCAGTAACATCTGTAGGACTGCCACACACTGAGCTTGACACCCTGGGCACGGACCGGGTCACCGCCACTCGGAGACTACAACCCCCATCTGATCCGGCTCCGGGTATCCCCCAAACAACACTGGCCCAGGGGGCGCGTCACTCCGTCTCTGTCCAGGAAGGCGCAACCTGACCTCGTCGTCACTAGCATCCTCCTCCACCTCCTCTGCTGACCTCATCTCTTGGCTGACTGTGGGTTGACAGTAAGTGGGATCTCCAACCTCATCATCATCATCACCCTGTGCGTTATCACACCCGTCGTCCTCAGAGCCAACCTGTTCCTGCCCTGACAAAAAACTAAAGTTGTCGCTCCAATCAGGTATTTGAGTCTCATCATCGTCTTCCTCATTGTCTCCACCAACAGGAGTTACAGTTTGGGAATGAGGGTCTACATTATGGTCAGAACCTTCTGCGTCTGGTCCTGGATCTGACTCATAAAGATTCTCGGCATCAGTGCAGATCATTTCCTCGTCTGGATTCACAGAAGCGCTGGAGTCGACCTCTGATTCCCAGGCTATAGTATGAGTAAACAGCTCTGCAGACTCAACCATCTGTTCTACCTCATACTCAGACGGGCAGCTGGAGATTTGGGAGCTGTGAGGAAGCAAGTGCGATTTGGGTGACACCTTTGAGGACTGGAGTATTTGTGATGTTGAAGTTGATGTGGAGGAGAGCCCACTTAAAGGAGCACTTGATATCCGTTGAAGCACCTGCTGTTTTTGTGCCTCATCTGGAATTTGTAGCGATTGGCGTGGCCATAAGAAAGGGATCTTATCACATTGTCCGCTAAAAGAAGTAGACATTTTAGTTTGGCTGGAAGATGGTCTTTCTTCTGCAGATGTTACTGTTGCTTTAACACCTACCCCACGGACACAACCTTTTTTCCCCTTCCCAACACGCCTATTCCCCTTTCCACCAGCAGCAGGCCTTTTTCCACTCATTTTGGTGGTTAACTAATTCACAACTCTGGAGTTGTTTGCACAAAAAAACAATGGATGGGAACCGAGCAGAGCTGAGTGGCCAAACTGTGGTATTAGGCCAAAACTATTGGCTGGGTTAGATGCAGAAAAAAATTATATTCAATTTGCAACCTGATGGAGGTCAGTATAGATGGACTAATAGAACAAGTCCCACACACAGCTAGAAGCCCAAATATTTTTTCAGAGGTAGATGCAGAAAAATTTTTTATTCAGTTTGCAACCTGATGGAGGTCTGTATAGATGGATTAATAGAACAAGTCCCACACACAGCTAGAAGCCCAAATATTTTTTCAGAGGTAGATGCAGAAAAAAAATATATTCAATTTGCAACCTGATGGAGGTCAGTATAGATGGACTAATAGAGAAAGTCCCACACACTGCTAGAAGGCCAAATATTTTTTCAGAGCTAGATGCAGACAAAAAATTATTTTGAATTTGCAACCTGATGGAGGTCAGTATAGGTGGACTAATAGAACAAGTCCCACACACTGCTAGAAGGCCAAATATTTTTTCAGAGCTAGATGCAGAAAAAAATTATATTCAGTTTGCAACCTGATGGAGGTCTGTATAGATGGATTAATAGAACAAGTCCCTCACACAGCTAGAAGCCCAAATATTTTTTCAGAGGTAGATGCAGATAAAAATTATTTTTAATTTGCAACCTGATGGAGGTCAGTATAGATGGACTAATAGAGAAAGTCCCACACACTGCTAGAAGGCCAAATATTTTTTCAGAGCTAGATGCAGACAAAAATTATATTCAGTTTGCAACCTGATGGAGGTCAGTATAGATGGACTAATAGAGAAAGTCCCACACACTGCTAGAAGGCCAAATATTTTTTCAGAGCTAGATGCAGAAAAAAATTATATTCAGTTTGCAACCTGATGGAGGTCAGTATAGATGGACTAATAGAGAAAGTCCCACACACTGCTAGAAGGCCAAATATTTTTTCAGAGCTAGATGCAGACAAAAAATTATTTTGAATTTGCAACGTGATGGAGGTCAGTATAGATGGACTAATAGAACAAGTCCCACACACTGCTAGAAGCCCAAATATTTTTTCAGAGCTAGATGCAGAAAAAAATGATATTCAGTTTGCAACCTGATGGAGGTCAGTATAGATGGACTAATAGAACAAGTCCCACACACTGCTAGAAGCCCAAATATTTTTTCAGAGCTAGATGCAGAAAAAAATTATATTCAATTTGCAACCTGATGGAGGTCAGTATAGATGGACTAATAGAATGATGCTATGCCCAAAAGATTTTACTTCACTAGGTGCAGTAAAAAAATTGGTATTCTATACACAGGTGGTGTAGCTTGCAACACAGATAGGCTACTCCACTGACTAACACACTCTGCAATAGGCCAAAAAGGATTAGCTTTGCTAGATTCAGCCAAATGCTGTGAAAAAAACTTGCACAGCACTGGCACAGACCTGCCTGGCAAAAACTGATAGGAACTGATGTAACCTAGTCCTGAAAAGGACTGCAATTACAATTAGTCTTTACTCCCAACCTATCTATTTAAGAGCACAGACCTGCCTGATAAAAGTCGTAGGAAATGATGTAACCTAGTCCTTAAAAGGACTGCAATCACAACTATTCCCTACTCCCAAGCTATCTGTAGATTTGTGCGAAAATTGGCTTGAAATTAACAAGGTATAGCGCACACAGCAACAGCGGTGCCGTCTAACACGCAGCTGCAGCAGTGAGAAAATGGTGGCGTCGGGGAAAATGGCTTGGTCTTATAGGGCAAGGACATGTGACATACACTGCCAATGACACATGCCCTTGCTTGTGTGAAAAAAAGCACTTCGCTCCGTGGTGCGCTGCTGATAGGCTGACAGATTGCACCTCCCCACTGTAAATGCGGGAAAGAGAAAAAAAAATGGAGATCTTCATTATTCCTGCAGAGACCCACCCCCTGCCCCTCCCCCCGCCCCGCTGTACACTCAAACTGCGTATTAACATTAATTTTCATCATTACTGAGAAAAAATCCAGTTATGATTTTGGTGCACGAACAGTTATCGAACATAACCTCGAACAGCCGAATTTTTCTCAAATCGTTCGTGCTCGCCGAACGGCTCGAACACCACCCAAAACAGCTCGAATTTGAGATTGGCGAACAGTTCGAGTCGAACAACGCTCATCTCTACTAATGACAACTTATTCAATATGATGACCTAATGTCATCAAATTCTGTGTCGTACCTCTGGGTTCAAAATGTTCACTATACCCCTTGATAAAATCCTTGAGGGGTGTAGTTTCCAAAATGGGGTCACTTGTGGGAGGTTTCAACTATTTAGGCACATCAGGAACTCTCCAAACGCGACATGGCGTCCGCTCTCGATTCCAGCCGATTTTGCGTTCAAAAAGTCACACAGTGCTCCTTCCCTTCTGAACTCTGCCGTGCGCCCAAACACTGTATTTTCCCCACATATGGGGTATTGGCGTACTCAGGGGAAATTGCACAAAAGTTTTTGGGGTCCATTTTCTCCTCTTACCCTTGTGAAAATAAAAAAATTGGGGCTAAAACATCATTTTTGTGGAAAAAGTTTGATTTTTTTATTTTCACGGCTACATGTTGTAAACTTCTGTAAAGGACTTGGGGGTTCAAGGTGCTCACCACACATCTAGATAAGACCCTGAGGGGTCTAGTTTCCAAAATGGTGTTACTTGTGGGGGATTTCCACTGTTTAGGCACATCAGGGGCACATCCGCTAATTATTCAAGCAAATTTTACAATCAAAAATTCAAATGGCACTCCTTCCCTTCCGAACCCTGCCGCGCGCCCAAACAGTGGTTTTCCCCCACATATGGGGTATCTGCTAACTCAGGAGAAATTGCACCCTTATGAAAATGCAAAAGTGGGGGCTGAAAAACATTTTTGTGGGAAAATGTGAAAATTTTATTTTTACAGCTGAATGTTATAAACTTCTGTGAAGCACATGGGGGTTCAAGGTGCTCACCACACATCTAGATAAGTTCCCTGATGGGTCTAGTTTCCAAAATGGGGTCACTTGTGGGGGTTTCCACTGTTTAGGCACATCAGGGGCTCCCCAAATGCAACATGGCGTCCGCTAATTATTCAAGCAAATTTTACATTCAAAAAGTCAAATGGCGCTCCTTCCCTTCCGAACCCTGCCGTGCGCCCAAACAGTGGTTTTCCCCCCCATATGGGGTATCTGCTTACTCAGGAGAAACTGCACAACAAATTTTGTGGTCCATTTTTTCCTGTTACCCCTGCGAAAATAAAAAAAATTGGGTCTAAACATTTTTGTGAAAAAAGTTAAATGTTAATTTTTTTCTTCCACATTCCAAAAATTCCTGTGAAGCACCTGAAGGGTTAATAAAGTTCTTGAATGTGGTTTTGAGTACCATGAGGGGTGCAGTTTTAGAATGGTGTCACTTTTGGGTATTTTCTGTCATAAAGACCCCTCAAAGTGACTTTAAATATGATGTGGCCCCTAAAAAAATGGTTTTGTAAATTTTGTTGGAAAAATGAGAAATCGCTGGTCAACTTTTAACCCTTATAGCTCCCCAATAAAATAAAATTTTGGTTCCAAAATTGTGCTGATGTAAAGTAGACATGTGGGAAATGTTATTTATTAACTATTTTGTGTGACATATCTCTCTGATTTAAGGGCATAAAAATTAAAATTTTGAAAATTGCTAAATTTTCAAAATTTTCACCAAATTTCCATTTTTTTCACAAATAAACGCAAGTGATATCGAAGAAATTTTACCACTATCATGAAGTACAATATGTCACGAAAAAACAGTCTCAGAATCAGGGGGATCCGTTGAAGAGTTCCAGAGTAATTACCTCATAAAGTGACAGTGGTCAGAATTGTAAAAATTGGCCTGGTCATTAACGTGCAAACCACCTTGGGTTGTAAAGGGGTTAAAGTTGCGTCTGAGTCTCCCTACGCAGAGGGAACCTAAACAGTTATCCGTACCAGTCTATGTTTACGAACTGTCCCCATCCTGTGAGTGAACTCCTGTCTCATAAGGAGTCCTGAGCCATGACCTCGTAGAGATGTCCAAACAAAGAATGGGGAATTGTAGCAGACACCATTTTAGAGCTAATACCGATTGTGCGGCAATGCACCATTATACTAAGATCAACGCAGAGGGCACATGGCCTCCATATCACAGTTTATAGTGCATAGCAGCATACAAAAAGTTCTGCTGCTAAGCTCACATCTCTAATTGTTTCACTTAGAGGTATGTTTATATAGGCAGGAAGTTGTGTTTTGGAGGCGACAGCATATAATGACATAGGTGATAAAAGTACAGTGTGATGCTATCAAACCATCCCGCACTTGGCAATTGACAGAATAGTAAATGTGGAAATAACTGGGCTTGTATTCTCTCATATATTGAGCCAATTGCAAGAGGCAACCGAAACTTTAGCAATTAGTATAGTAGTGATGATTTAAACCCGCGCCACATGTTGGTCTATGGGCGCGTGAAAAGCATCAGGCTGCACTCGGATGTAATCCGAGTGCAGTGCGGTTATCAAGCCCAAGCAGTAGGAGCTATGTTTTAATGCCTACTCCCAGTGCTCTGCACCAGTGTCCGGATACTCTTGAACAAAGAGCCAGAGCCCAATGCAATGGCGCCTTGATCAAGTGTTATCCGAATCTGGCACCGAAACGCATATCCGATCAACCCCGGTTCTGTTGCCTGTAAAAATCGGCAACTGTATGTCTCAGGCACCATGAACCAATTATCCAACAAATTGTAACCCCAATCTACAGCCGTGATCAAATAGAGGGGCACGTCACAATTGCTGGGCCAAGCAGTTGTGGATCCCCCAGACGGGTGATGCCATGTGGTACCGCAGTTAGGTAACCCAGTCAGAGGAAAGCAATTACCCTAGCCAGTCCAAAAAGATTGTGGCTCCCTAGCGTCTCAGAGGGGTACAGGTCCTGAATCCCTCCACGACCGGAAAATGCAGCAAGGTATGAATAAAGGGGCGCCATGCTCCCATTTGCTGGACCATACGGAGCTAAATGCTCCGATAATCTTCAAACAACCTTGGTCTATGTGCAGATATAAAATCTGGCATCACCAATAACTATCCACATATGCCTTGATTTTATTGAGCACCATCATAGTGCATAGATGAAATACACGATCCTGGGGAGGGGTGTTATGCTAAATCCCCCTACCAACCTGGATCTAGAAGGGAAAAGGCCCAAAATATAGGGGGCCAGCTGTTAAACATTGACCACCACAGAGATATACAATGTCCAGGGAGTGGAATCCAAGCCACAGATTTTTCTTGAGCGGAATGAGGGATATCGGAGCAAAGAGTTCTGAAGGTCATTTTCTTCTGTGGTCCCATAGTCCAATGATGTATCCTTCTTGCTGGGGGATATTAGGATAGGGTTCTGATTTAGTCCAAAGAATGATACTCATCTCTCATCCACTGTTCGGACCTGGTCCACGATATAAAACACCGGATGTCACCTCATGTTTTCCTTTATTCTTGGGCCACCCCATGGCCTTCTATCACCACCTCTTCCAAATGGCTCGACTATGGTTGGTTCACAGGATCCAAAGAACATTGTGAAACAGGTATTGCGTGCTTGATCTCAACCGATATCTCTCGGCATGTCCACCCTATAAGAGAGACACCCCTCACCCCCAATCCTGGTACGCATGGCACCCCTCACCCTCAATCCGGGTACGCATGGCACTCCTCACCCCCAATCCTGGTATGCATGGCACCCCTCACAGTCAATACTGGTATGCATTGCACCCCTCATCCCTATCCTGATATGCATGGCACCCCTCACCTCCATGTTATGTTCTGCTACCAAAGCTAAGGAAAGAGAGGAGATCTGTCCCTACTATAAGACTCAGCTGAATCCCTACGATGTAACAGGGAACCTGATCCTGCGATCAGACCTGCTAAAGTCCTAATCTAGTCTGTACGAAGACCTATAGATGTGGGGAGGGAATCCCTACAAGTACTAAGGACTGGGAGGAATATGGGACACCTCCTAACAGAAATAGTAGCAGACAGACGAACAAACAAAATAGATAGAACATAGAGGTCCGTAGACCAAGCAAACTAACAGAGTTAGATACAGAGCACAGGCTAGCTAGAAAGTAGATATACAATGAAGTCCAGCAAAGCCAGAAGGGCGGAGCAGGATTAAATAGGCCAACAAGGTCATGTGACCAGCAAAGGAAAAAAAAACTAACAGCAAGGTTCTAACAGTACCCCCCCTTCTAAGAGGATCCTCCGGATCCCCTAGGACCAGGCTTATCAGGAAATCTCCTGTGAAACGCTCTGATAAGTCTGGACGCGGAAACATCATCTGACCTCACCCAAGAGTTATCCTCGGGTCCGAAACCTTTCCAGGCAACAAGATACTGCAAACTACCTCTATACCGTCTAGAGTCAAGGATGCGAGAAATTTCATATTCCCCGTCCTCCACCACCGGAGGAACAGAGGCAGAGGCGTCACCATCCGACACAACAGCTTTTTTTAACAGAGAGACATGAAAGACCGGATTAATTCTCCAGGAGGTAGGAACCTCCAACCTAACAGCAGATTGGTTGACAACCTGAAGCACCTTAAAGGGCCCTACAAACTTGGGACCCAATTTCTTAGAAGGAATCCTCAACCGCAGATTCCTAGAGGACAACCAAACCATGTCACCAACAGCGAACAAAACCTCCTGTCGTTTCCTATCAAAGTAGTCTTTAGATTTTCTGTTGGCCTCCTGAAGATTACCACGCACATCCGTCCAAACTCTTTCCAAATCACCGGAAAAATTCTCCTCCTCAGGCACGGCAGATCCCAACTTGGAGAACGACCCAAACGACGGATGTCTCCCAGAACAACAAAAAAAAGGCGAACAACCAGCAGAAGAAGATGTATGATTGTTCAGAGCAAATTCAGCAAGTGGCAGAAACTCAGACCACCCCTCTTGATTGTCTGCCACAAAACAACGCAAGAACTGCTCAACATCCTGGTTTTTCCTTTCTGTCTGGCCATTAGATTCAGGATGATATCCGGACGAAAACGACAAATGAATTCCCAACCTGTCACAAAAGGCACGCCAAAAACGAGCCACGAACTGAGGACCCCTATCAGAAACAATGTCAGTAGGAACGCCATGAAGTCTGACAATTTCCTTGACAAAGGCCTTAGCGAGAGTTTTAGCGCAGGGCAGTTTGATGAAGGGAACCAAGTGACACATCTTACTAAAACGGTCCACGAGCACCCAGATGACAGTAAAACCCTCAGAGGGGGGAAGGTCAGTTATAAAGTCCATAGCCAAATGTGTCCAAGGAGCACTGGGGACCTCCAAAGGACAAAGCAACCCCGCAGCAGGAGTATGTGAGGACTTAGATCTAGCACATACAGTACATTGGCGTACCCACTTAATGACTTCCTTCTGCCATCCAGGCCACCAAAAACTGCGACCCACCAGTCTCTTGGTCTCAGAGATTCCGGGATGACCTGCCAACCGAGATTCGTGACACTCAACAAACAAATCTCTCCTAAAGGTCCCAGGCACAAACAACCTCCCATGAGGAGTGTTAGATGGGGCATTCTCCTGAGCTTTAAGAATCTCATCTTCCAAAACGGAGTCTAAAGCAGCTATCACAACACCTTCTTGTAAAATGTTTTCCTCTTTCTCAGCACCGACTATGGGAGAAAAACTGCGAGACAAGGCATCCGCCTTAACATTCTTAGTACCAGGGATGTAAGTAACGGAGAAATTAAACCGCGAGAAAAACAGTGCCCACCTAGCCTGACGGGCATTCAGGCGCTTGGCAGCGTCAAGATATATCAGATTTTTATGATCCGTAAGAACCTGAACGGGAAATTCCGCACCTTCCAAGAAGTGGCGCCAGTGTTCAAATGCGAGTTTAATAGCCAATAATTCCCGATTACCAATATCGTAATTCAATTCAGTCTCCGAAAATTTTTTTGAAAAAAAGGCACAGGGATGTAATCCATCCCCGTTATCCTGAGACAATACTGCGCCAACCCCCACAGAGGAAGCATCAACCTCAACCAAAAACGGCCTAGTAACATCAGGCTGCATAAGGATGGGAGCAGAGGTGAACCTCTCCTTGAGATACACAAAAGCTTCAATGGCCTCAGAAGACCACTGAACCGCATCAGCACCTTTCCTGGTGAGATCAGTCAGAGGTTTGACAATACTAGAAAAAATTTTTATGAATTTTCTATAGTAATTGGCGAAACCCAAAAACCTCTGTATCGATTTCAAACCAATAGGCCTAGGCCATTCCTGCACAGCCTGAACCTTAACCGGATCCATCTCAAAACCTTTGCTGGAGATAATGTAGCCCAAAAAACTAATTCTCTGTACAGCGAACTCACATTTCTCCAGCTTAGCAAAAAGCGAATTGTCCATTAATAACTGTAATACCTCACGCACGCTCCGCCAATGAGACTCCAGATCTGGCGAATAAATCAAAATGTCATCCAAATACACAACCACATTTTTACCGATCAAAGGTCTAAGGATGTCATTAATCAGATTCTGAAAAAATGCAGGAGCATTAGTAAGACCAAAAGGCATAACCAGATTCTCAAAATGACCCACAGGAGTGTTAAAAGCAGTCTTCCATTCATCACCCTCCTTCATGCGCAACAGATTGTATGCCCCCTTAAGGTCAATTTTAGAGAACCACTTGGCCCCCAATAACTGGTTAAACAGATCAGGAATCAATGGCAGTGGGTAAGGATTGCGTACCGTAATTTTGTTAATCTCACGAAAATCCAGACAAGGACGTAAACCGCCGTCCTTTTTTTTTACAAAAAAAAATCCAACCGCCACAGGAGACTTAGAGGGCCTAATGTGACCGGCGGCCAAACTTGTCTGTATGTATTCCTCCAAAGCCTTCCTCTCAGGAATAGTAAGGTTAAATTAAACGACTTTTAGGAAGAGTCGCTCCAGGCACAAATTCAATAGAACAATCATAGTCTCTATGGGGAGGCAAAACCTGCGATTCCTTCTCAGAAAAAACTCTCCAAAAATCCTGAATAGGAACAGGCAATTCTCCCCTATCCAAAGCTGCAATACGCCCGTTACAACACTTGTCATAACATTTATGGCTCCAGGATTTAATTTCACTGGTAGACCAATCCAGTACAGGATTGTGACATTTTAACCAGGGCAATCCCAATATTACTGGAGAAGGCAAGTTATTCAACACTACCAAATCCAATTTCTCATGGTGAACACCATTAATAGTGAGAGGAAATTCACAGACCTTGAGAGTAATATTCTTCAAAGGGGAGCCATCCACAGAAACCACAGCAATGGGGGATGATAAAGGTTCAGGTTTTAAATTGAGTTTTTCCACGAATCCCCCATCAATTACATTCAGTGTAGACCCGCAATCAACAAACACCCGAAATTCCATTAATTTTTCCTGAGCAATCGTGGAAGCAGCTAAAAATACACCCTTGGAATTTAAACAGGCAATACGGGCATGACTGACCATTTTTTTTTCTTTCTTCATACGAAGCTCACAGCCTTTAATCAAATGACCAGATTTTCCGCAATAGAAACACAAGCCTTTCGAAAAACGACGGTCTTTTTCTTGAGAGCGAGGTGCCACCGATCCAATCTCCATCGGTTCACCACTGTTAGTACACACATTATCATAACCAGAAACTGACATAGCAGAGGATTTGCTCTCATTAACCCTAGCACGCAGTCTTCTATCCACCCGTATAGCTAATTGCATAGCCTGTTGCAAATCCTCAGGTGTAGGATAAGCAATTAGCAGGTCTTTAACCCTTTCACTGAGCCCAGCAAGAAATAGACTTTTCAGAGCAGAATCGTTCCACCCTGTTTGAGTGGACCAACGACGAAAATGTGTACAATATTTTTCGACATTACCTGATCCTTGTTTTAAACGTCTCAACTCAGTCTCAGCTGATGCGACACGGTCAGGATCATCATATAATAGTCCCAAAGCAGAAAAAAAACTATCCACTGATCTGAAGCATGTATCACTAGGTTGCAAAGAAAAGGCCCACTCCTGAGGCTCTTTGCGCAAAAGTGACATTATGAACCCTACGCGCTGGGTTTCATCCCCAGAGGACTTGGGTCTCAAACGAAAATACAATAAGCAAGCATTTTTAAATGAAAAAAATTCTCGATGTTCACCAAAAAATAAATCCGGCAAACATACCTTAGGCTCCAAGAAATGTGCTCCAGAACAGTTACTCACGTGCTGACGGACCTCGGTCACTTCCAGAGAGAGGCCCTGCAGGCGATGAGCCAAATCCTGAACCGACACCATGATGGAACAGAAAAATCTTTCCTTAGAGAATTTGCTGGCTGGACTTACTGTTATGTTCTGCTACCAAAGCTAAGGAAAAAGAGGAGATCTGTCCCTACTATAAGGCTCAGCTGAATCCCTACGATGTAACAGGGAACCTGATCCTGCGATCAGACCTGCTAAAGTCCTAATCTAGTCTGTACGAAGACCTATAGATGTGGGGAGGGAATCCCTACAAGTACTAAGGACTGGGAGGAATATGGGACACCTCCTAACAGAAATAGTAGCAGACAGACGAACAAACAAAATAGATAGAACATAGAGGTCCGTAGACCAAGCAAACTAACAGAGTTAGAAACAGAGCACAGGCTAGCTTGAAAGTAGATATACAATGAAGTCCAGCAAAGCCAGAAGGGCGGAGCAGGATTAAATAGGCCAACAAGGTCATGTGACCAGCAAAGGAAAAAAAACCTAACAGCAAGGTTCTAACACTCCAATCCTGGTATGCATGGCACCTCTCACCACTAATCCTGGTATGCATGGCACCCCTCATCACTATCCTGGTATGAATGGCACGCCTCATCCCTATCCTGGTATGCATAGCACCCCTCACCTCCAATCCTGGTATGCATGGCACGCCTCACCTCCAATTCTGGTACGCATGGCACCCCTCACTTCCAATCCTGGAATGTATGGCACCCCTCAACCCCAATCTTGGTATGCATGGCACCCCTCAACCCCAATCTTGGTATGCATGGCACCCCTCACCCCCAATCCTGATATGCATGGCACCCCTCATCCTCAATACTGGCATGCATGGCACCCCTCAACCCCAATCCTGGCATGCATGACGCCCCTTATCCTAGTATGCCTGGCTCCCTCATCCCTCATCGTGGTATGCATGATACCCCTCATCCCTGTCCTGGTATACATGGTACCCCTCATCCCTATCCTGGGTATGTATGGCCCCTCATCCAAATCCTTGTATGCATGGCCCCCCCTGATCCCTATCCTGGTATGCATGGTACCCCTCATCTCCCAATCCTGGCATTCATGGAACCACTCATCCCCAAATCCTGGTATGCATGGTACCCCTCAAACCCTCAATCCTGGTATGCATGGCACCCCTCTTCCCCCAATCCTGATATACATGGCACCCCTCATCCCAAATCCTGGTATGCATGGCACTCCTCGGCCCCCAATTCCGGTATGCATGGTACCCCTCATCCCCCTATCCTGATTTTCATGGTACCGCTCATCCTCCAATCCTGGTATGCATGGTACCGCTCATCCCCCAATCCTGGTATGTATGGTACCCCTCATCCCCCCATCCTGGAATGCGTGGCCCCCTCATCCCCCAATCCTGGTACGCATGGTACCCCTCATCCCTCAATCTTGGTATGCATGGTCCCCTCATCCCCCATTCCTGGTATGCATGATCCCCTCATCCCCCATTCCTGGTATGCATGGTCCCCTCATCCCCCCAATCCTGGAATGTGTGGCCCCCTCATCCCTCAATCCTGGTATGTATGGTACCCCTCATCCCCCAATCCTGGTATGTGTGGCCCCCTCATCCCTCAATCCTGGTATGTATGGTACCCCTCATCCCCCAATCCTGGTATGTGTGGCCCCCTCATCCCTCAATCCTGGTATGTGTTTCTCCCTCATCCCCCAATCCTGGTATGTGTGGCCCCCTCATCCCCCAATCCTGGTATGTGTGGCCCCATCACCCCCCAATCCTGATATGCATGGTACCCCTCATCCCCCAATCCTGGTATGTGTGGCCCCTTCACCCCCCAATCCTGGTATGCATGGTACCCCTCATCCCCCAATCCTGGTATGCATGGTACCCCTCATCCCCCAATACTGGTATGTGTGGTACCCCTCATCCCCCAATCCTGGCATGTGTGGTCCCCTCACCCCCAATCCTGGTATGTATGGTACCCCATAACCCCCAATCCTGGTATGTATGGTACCCCATAACCCCCCAGTCCTGGTATGTCTGGTACCCCTCATCCCCCAATCCTGGTATACATGGCCCCCTCATCCCTCAATCCTGGTATGCATGGTCCCCTCACCTCCAATCCTGGTATACGTGGCCTCCTCATCCCCAATCCTGGTATGCATGGCCCCCCTTTCCCCCAATCCTGGTATGTATGGCACCCCTCATCACCCAATCCTGGTATGCATGGTACCCCTCATCCCCCAATCCTGGTATGCATGCTACCCTTCATCCCCCAATACTGGTATGCATGGTACCACTCATCCCCCAATCCTGGTATGCATGGTCCCTTCGCCCCCCAATCGTGGTATGCATAGTCCCCTCATCCCCCAATCCTGTTATGCATGGTCCCCTCACCCCTCAATCCTGGTATGCATGGTACCCCTCATCCCCCAAACCTGGTATACATGGTAACCCTCATCCCCCAATCCTGGTATGTATGGTACCCCTCACCCCTCAATCCTGGTATGCATGGTACCCCTCATCCCCCAATCCTGGTATGCATAGTATCCCTCATCCCCCAATCCTGGTATGCATGGTACCCCTCATCCCCCAATCCTGGTATGCATGGTCCCCTCACATACCAATCCTGGTATGCATGGTACCCCTCATCCCCCAATCCTGGTATGCATGGTACCCCTCATCCCCCTAATCCTGGTATGCATGGTATCCTCTGCACACATACAAAAATAATAAACACTTATACTCACCTTTCTTCCCTGTGCTCCAGCGCTGCTGTGTCTTCTTTTACTGGAGGCCGGGGGAGGAGTGCGACGCTGGAGCACTGTGCTGTCCGGCGCCATTTTGCTGAAGACACACTGTAAATGTGTCTTCAGTAAAATGGCGCCGGATAGCAGTATGCGCATTCGCCGATTCCGACGCCTTCACTCCTCCCCCGGTCTCCAGCCAGAAGAGAGGCGCCGCGGCAACGCTCCTCCTGGTCAGGTAAGTATGTAAGTATGGCGCCGGAGATCGCAGTATACATTCAGTGTCTACGCATACTGCGATCTCCGGCGCCATACACTATTCCTCTTACCTGTAACGGCTCCATGCGTTCTTCTGTCTGGATCCAGACTGCGCGTTGCGCATGCACAATTTGTGGGGCCTTCAGACAGAGGGACGCTTGGCCGATTATATTATAAATGATATAAGCACTTTTTGTTATGTACTTTGCTGGTTATATATTTAATGTTTTATGCATTTGGCTAATATATAAGCCTCAATATCTGACCAATATAGTACCTTTAACATATCTATATAATGTGTACTGTGTTTCATGGAATCTAACCTCCGACTGTTTTTTTTTTCAGTGAGCTTTTCCCACCTTTATTTATATTTGTTTGTTTTATACAACTAGTTATGAAACTATTTCATAAAATTACTATTTTATTATGATGTATTTATTGTATGGTATTTGTTTGTTTTTTGTTTGTGTTTAAGCCAGTACCAGAGGTGTCTCTTAAACAGATTTTTATCCTTTCCATTGGATTAAAATAAATGTTTAAAACTGTCATCTCTTAATGCACTTAGAAAAAGTAATAAAATATTTAAAGGGTGCCTGTCATCAGATTCATATTGCCCGAAACATGGGCAGCATGCATTATAGATTTAGCTTTATGATTTCTGCCAGATTCATCAATACCACAACATTTCGGAGAATACATACTGTGAAAAGTCATTTGGGGAATATAGGGAGAAACCTGACTAGTCCAATACAATCCCCAGCTTGCTTTTCCCCTTAAAGATCCTTACGACTGACAGATCTCTTCCCATGTAGATACACAGAGAAAGACCTGTGAATTAACTGTAACAGGGTGCGGATAAGATCGCATTGGACTAGTCAGGTCTTTCCCAATAGTCCCAGCTTTTCTCTGAAACGCCCCAGCATTTAAGAGTAGAACCTACCTGAAAGCAATTATGCAGTCAAGCTATGATTCATGCTGCCTGTGGTCCAGGCAGCATGAATCCATTGCTAGGTTCCCTTTAATTAAGAAAAATATATATTTATTATAAAATACCTTTTATTGTACATACATAACACCTAGATAAACATTAATCAATGAATTTATAAAAAGTTCTACAACATTCTAATGTACTTTATGTTTGAATTCCTCATCATTTCAATATATTAGTATGCCATCTGGAAAGAGAAGATCCCTTGCTTACATCTAGAGCTGAAATGTGGAATCAATTGTATTAGTATAGGCCATGTTCTGTGGATTAAGCATCAGACTCCAGACTGATACATTGTAGCAAAGTCACAGAGATTTTTGCTGCTGCTAATGTATACCTGGGCAAAGTATGGGCTTCGGGTGCATGTGGCTCTTTGGTTGTTCCAGTTCAGTCCACGGACCGGGCTTTATGCAGTAGTGTACCACAAGGCAAATCATCTCACTTTCACCGGTATCTGCATCTTCAGGATGCAGATACCGGTATATATAATTAGCTATTGAGCCCATTCTACGCCCGGGTGGTGAGCATTTTTATTGGTATATGGTCTCCCATGCCGGTATGTGATGCCCCCATCCTGGTATTTGTGCTCCCCAATCCTGTTCCTCCATCCTGTTATGTGCTGCCCTCATCCCTATCCTGGTATGCATGGCACCCCTCACCACTAATCCTGGTATGCATGGCTCCCCTCACCCCCAATCCTGGTATGCATGGTACCCCTCACCCCCAATCCTGGTATGCATGGCACCCCTCACCGCCAATCCTGGTATGCATGGCACCCCTCACCCCCTATCCTGGTATGCATGGCTCCCCTCACCCCCAATCCTGGTATGCATGGTACCCCTCACCGCCAATCCTGGTATGCATGGCACCCCTCATCCCCAATCCTGGTATGCATGGCACCCCTCATCCCCAGACCTGCTATGCTTGGCACCCCTCATCCCAAATCCTGGTATGAATGGCACCCCTCATCCACAATCCTGGTATGCATGGCACCCCTCATCCCCAATCCTGGTATGCATGGCACCCCTCATCCCCAATCCTGGTATGCATGGCACCCCTTATCCCCAATCCTGGTATGTATGGCACCACTCATCCCCAATCCTGGTATGCATGGCACCCCTCACCCCCAATCCTGTATGCATGGTACCCCTCACCCCCAATCCTGGAATGCATGGCACCCCTCATCCCCAATCCTGGTATGCATGCACCCCTCTTCCCCAACAGTGGTATGCATGGCACCCCTCATCGCCAATCCTGGTATGCATGGCACTCCTCATCCCCAATCCTGGTATGATTGGCACCCCTCATCCCCAATCCTGGTATGCATGGCACCCCTCATCCCCTATCCTGTTGTGCATGGCACCCCTCATCCCCAATCCTGGTATGCATGGCACCCCTCACCCCCAATCCTGTATGCATGGCACCCCTCACCAACCAATCCTGGAATGCATGGCACACCCCATACCCAATCCTGGCATGCATAGCTCCCTCATACCCAATCCTGGTATGCATGGTACCCCATCCCTCATCCCTATCCTGGTATGTATGGTACACCTCATCCTGATATACATGGTACCCCTCATCCCTATCCTGTTATACATGGCCCCTCATCCGAATCCTGGTATGCATGGCCCCTCAGATCCTTATCCTGGTATGCATGGTTCCCTCATCCCTATTCTGGTTTGCATGGTACCCCTCATCCCTATATTGGTATTCATGTCACTCCTCATCCAAAATCCTGGTATGCATGGCACCCCTCATCCCCAATCCTGGTATGCATGGTACCCCTCACCCCCAATCCTGGTATGCATGGCTCCCTCATACCCAATCCTGGTATGCATGGTACCCCATCCCTCATCCCTATCCTGGTATGTATGGTACCCCTCATCCTGGTATGCATGGCACCCCTATCCTGGTATGCATGTCACCCCATCCCTCATCCTGATATACAGGGTACCCCTCATCCCTATCCTGGTATGCATGGCACCCTTCATCCCCAATCCTGGTATGCATGGCACCACTCATCCCAAATTTGATATACATGGCACCCCTCATTCCCCAATCCCGGTTTGTATGGTACCCAATCCCTCATCCTGGTATGCATGGCTTCCTCATCCCCAATCCTGGTATGCATGGTACCCCTTATCCCCAATCCTGGTATGCATGGTACTCCTCATCCCTATCCTGGTATGTATGGTACCCTTATCCTGGTATACATGGCACACCTCATCCAAATTCTGGTATCTATGGCACCCCTCATCCTCCAATCCTGGTATGTATGGCCTCCTCACCCCCCAATCCTGGTATGGATGGCCCCCATCATCCCCCAATCCTTGTATGCATGGTCCCCTCATCGCCAAACCTGGTGTGCATAGTCCCCTCACCCCCCAATCCTGGTATGCATGGTACCCCTCATACCTATCCTGGTATGCATGGCACCCTTCATCTCCAATCCTGGTATGCATGGCACCCCTCATCCCAAATTTGATATACATGGCACCCCTTATCCCAATCCTGGTATGTATGGCACCCCTCATCCCAATCCTGGTATGTATGGCACCCCTCATTCCCCAATCCCGGTATGTATAGTACCCAATCCCTCATCCTGGTATGCATGGCTTCCTCATCCTCAATCCTGGTATGCATTGTACCCCTTATCCCCAATATTGGTATGCATGGTACTCCTCATCCCTATCCTGGTATGTATGGTACTCCTCATCCTGGTATGCATGGCACCCCATCCCACATCCTGGTATGCATGGTACCCCGCATCCGTATTCTGGTATGCATGGTACCCCTCATCCTGGTATGCATGGCACCCCATCCCTCATCCTGGTATGCATGGCACCCCATCCCTCATCCTGGTATGCATGGTACCCCATATCCCTATTCTGGTATGTATGGTACCCCTTATCCTGGTATACATGGCACCCCTCATCCAAATTCTGGTATCTATGGCACCCCTCATCCTCCAATCCTGGTATGTATGGCCTCCTCACCCCACAATCCTGGTATGCATGGCCCACCTCATCTCCCAATCCTGGTATGCATGGTACCCCTCATCCCCCAATCCTGGTATGCATGGTCCCCTCACCCCCAATCCTGATGTGCATAGTCCCCTCACCCCCCAATCCTGGCATGCATGGTACCCCTCATCCCTATTCTGGTATGCATGGAACCCATCATCCTGGTATGCATGGCACTCCATCCATCATCCTGGTATGCATGGTACCCCACATTCCTATCCTGGTATGCATGGTACTCCTTATCCCAAATGCTGGTATGCATGGCACCCCTCACCCCCCAATCCTGGTATGCATGGCACCTCTCATCACCCAATCCTGGTATGCATGGTACCCCTCATCCCCCAATCCTGGTATGCATGGTACTTTTCATCCCCCAATCCTGGTATGCATGGTACACCTCATCCCCCAATCCTGGTATGCATGGTCCCTTCACCCCCCAATCCTGGTATGAATGGTCCCCTCACCCCCAAATCCTGGTATCCATGGTCCCCTCACCCCTCAATCCTGGTATGAATGGTCCCCTCACCCCTCAATCCTGGTATGCGTGGCCCCCCTCATCCCCCAATCTTGGTATGTAAGCACCCCTCATCCCTTTCACGCTGCACACATACAAAAAAAAGCACTTATACTCTCCTTTCTTCCCTGTGCTCCAGCGCAGCGGTGTCCTGTTTTGCCAGAGGCCAGGGGAGGAGTGTGGCGCCGGAGTACCATACCGCGCTGCCCGGCGCCTTTTTGCTGAGGACACACTGCAAATGTGTCTTCAGTAAAATGATGCCAGATAGCGCTATGCGCATGCACCGACTCTGACGCCTTCACTCCTGCCCCGGTCTCCAGCGAGAAGAGAGGCGCCACGGCAACGCTCCTCCCGGTCAGGTAAGTATGTAAGTATGGTGCCGGAGATCGCGGTATGCGTTTAGTGTCTACGCAAACCGCGATCTCCGGCGCCATACACTCCTCTTACCTGTAACTGCTCCATGCGTTCTTTTGTCTGGAGCCAGACTGTGCATCGCGCATGCGCAGTCTATAGAGGCTTCAGACAGAGGGACGCTTGCAGAGTTATATTATAGATCATGAAACAGGGAGCCATTAGCTCCCTATTCCATCATTGAGCCTGTATGCCTGAGAAAATGCAGCAGCAATGATGTCACTACATTGCACCAGCAGTCCCTCAGTACACAGCGCAGACAGGAGCTATAGAGAAAAGGGGTTAGGTGAATAGCTCTTTTTATTACATCATTCTCTGTGAAAATGGGGAGGGGGCATAATATTGCGCAAGAGGGCTGTTTGGGGACTTCAATCTGCATGGGGACTGTGTATGACATTATACTGTGCAAGGGGGCTGTGTGGGGAAATCTTTCTGCATGGGGACTGTGTGGGACATCATGCTGTGCAAGGGGGCTTTTTGGGGACATCTTTCTGCATGGGAACTGTGTGAGGGACATATTACTATGCAAGGGGGCTTTGTGGGGATATCTTTGCATTGGGGTTGTGTGGGGACACCATAATGGTGTAAGGGGACTGTGTGGGTACCTCTTTCTGCACGGGGGTTGTGTGGAGACATAAAACTATGTAGTGAGGCTTTGTGGGCACTTCATATTGTTTAGGGGGCTGTGTGGTGACATACTATATGGGGTGTAACAAAATCACTGGCAAAGGATTGGAGGGGAGATATGCTTCACTGAGACTATTAGCTTCAGTGATCTGAAACCTTGTAGTTTTCTCCAGCATATTCTGTGCTGAGGGGGTTAATCAGCCATTTTAAAAGGGCTTGGTTTTTGGTGAATGACCATAGTGCGGGTGGGATGTTTTTCACCATATCTCCACCCCAGGGTGTGGTCTGGGATATGAATAGCCAGCCTTTTGAACCATGTTTTGTTCAGTGTACGGAGAGGCTAGCTCCAGAGAGAGGAGCTTGTGGTTTGGTGCTAACCTGGACTGTGTGCTTCTGTTAACCTGAGTGGCCAGATCCCAGCTGATGGAAGGACTGTGCTATACCTTTTCTTTTGCTTTCCCGTTATGGCAGAAGGGCTGAGTTTGATTTGATGAACTGTCCATTGGTTTATGCTGCACTTTAAATAAATGACTGCGAGATTTAAAGAGACAGCATTCCGTGTCTAACTCCGTGTGCAACCGAGTAAGCCGATCTACCACAGGGGACATAATACTGTGTTTGAGAACTGTGGGCATCTTATTGTATTGGGAGCTGATGATCAAAATACAGGTAATGAATATTAGGAGCAATATAACTTACTGATTTATATAAACTTTATAAAAAGCAGTAAGTTATATGTTTCGGATTAGCTGCTACAGATAAATTTATCTATTTGGTTTGGCCCTCCACAACAGTCACAGTCTCTCATGCGGCCCCTTGGAAAAGTTAATTGCCCAGCCCTGTGCTAATGCATTTACAGTGGGTATGGAAAGTATTCAGACCCCTTTAAATTTTTCACTCTTTGTTTCATTGCAGCCATTTGGTAACTTCTAAAAAGTTCATTTTTTTCTCATTAAAGTACACTCTGCACCCCATTTTGACTGAAAAAAAATCAGAAATGTAGAAATTTTTGCAAATTTATTAAAAAAGAAAAACTGATATATCACATGGTCATAAATATTCAGACCCTTTGCTCAGACACTCATATTTTAGTCACATGCTGTCCATTTCCTTGTGCTCCTCCTTGAGATGGTTCTATTCCTTCATTGGAGTCCAGCTATAAAACTGATAGGACTTGATTTGGAAAGGCACACACCTGTCTATATAAGACCTCACAGCTCACAGTGCATGTCAGACCAAATGAGAATCATGAGCTCAAAGGAACTGCCCAAGGAGCTCAGAGACAGAATTGTGGCAAGGCACAGATCTGGCCAAGGTTACCAAAGAATTTCTGCATTACTCAAGGTTCCTACAAGCACAGTGGCCTCCATAATCCTTAAATGGAAGAAGTTTGGGACCACCAGAAGTCTTCCTAGACCTGGCCGTCCAGCCAAACTGAGCAATCGTGGGAAAAGAGCCTTGGTGAGAGAGGTAAAGAGGAACCCTAAGATCACTGTGACTGAGCTCCAGAGATGCAGTAGGGAGATGGGAGAAAGTTCCACAAAGTCAACTATCACTGCAGCCCTCCACCAGTCGGGCCTTTATGGCAGAGTGGCCCAACGGAAGACTCTCTTCAGTGCAAGACATATGAAAGCCCGCATAGAGTTTGCTCAAAAACACATCAAGGACTCCCAGACTCTCTGGTCTGATGAGACGAATATAGAATTTTTTGGTGATAATTGTAAGCAGTATGTGTGGAGAAAACCAGGCACTGCTCATCACCTGCTCAATACAATCACAACAGTGAAAGATGGTGGTGGAAACATCATTCTATGGGGGTGTTTTTCAGCTGCAGGGACAGGACGACTGGTTGCAATTGAAGAAAACATGAATGCTGCCAAGTACAGAGATAACCGGGAAGAAAACCTCTTCCAGAGTGCTCTGGACCTCAGACTTGGCCGAAGGTTCACCTTCCAACAAGACAATGACCTTAAGCACACAGCTAAAATAACAAAGGAGTGGCTTCAGAACAACTCTGTGACCATTCTTGACTGGCCCAGCCAGAGCCCTGACCTAAACCCAATTGAGCATCTTTGGAGAGACCTGAAAATGACTGTCCACCAACGTTCACCCTCCAACCTAATGAAACTGGAGAGGATCTGCAAGGAAGAATGGCAGAGGATCCCCAAATCCAGGTGTGAAAAACTTGTTGCATCATTCCCAAGAAGACTCATGGCTGTACTAGGTCAAAAGGGTGCTTCAACTCAATACTGAGCAAAGGGTCTGAATACTTATGACGATGTGATATTTCAGTTTTTCTTTTTTAATAAATTTGCAAAAATTTCTACATTTCTGTTTTTTTTCAGTCAGAGTGTACTTTAGTGAGAAAAAAAATTAACTTTTTAGAATTTACCAAATGTCTGCAATGAAACAAAGAGTGAAAACTTTAAAGAGGTCTGAATATTTTCCGTACCTACTGTAGTTCATAGAATATACTGCTTGAATTGTATCCTCTTCTCAGCAACTGAAGGACAAGGTATGTGTGGTGCCCCTGCTGCGCATTGGTGCCACAAATCCCAGAGGGGTGCATCCATGGAATTCTCCCCAGTGGCCTCAATACATACAGACGCCTCCACCAAGTCCACCAGATGGAGCCCTGTCAGGTATATAAATACTGGGGGGTGAAGTTCAGGAAGTCAGTCAGTGGGAAGCAGACAGTGTGACACCATGCTGAAGCCCCAGACTAGCTGAAGTCTGTGTGGCTGAAGGCCAGGCTAGACCCAAGCTGCAGGCTAGTCTGGCCAGTGAGAGCCTGGAGCGGGCTAGAAGGCAAGTGAGAGTTCCTGTCAGGCACAGACAGGGACAGAACTCAGAGAGTCTGCTCACGGAGTCTGCATGAGAGAGTCTGCAGACTGAGGAGAAGGAGGAGAAATGCATAGGGTGCAGAGGAGCATAACAGGCTCACCCGAACCATATACCGGACACCGGGTCCGAGCCTACAGGGATCTTTATGACCAGTAGGAACTACCGGAATCCCTGGAGAACTACAAGTCCCAGGTTAACCAACCGCTGACCACAGCAACAGGGTTAGGTACCACTAAGGCTCCAGCGACCAGGAATAGTAGGAACCAGGAGAAAACACTACCGCCAGGTCAGTAGGTACAAGAAGGAAGCAGCAAGCAAGTCAGGCATAGCTCCAGGCAGGCCCGAAGCTCAGAGAGTAAAAGACACAGATCAGGAGGCCTTACACCCGCTCACAGGGGAGAGTCCAGAAGTGTACCCTTTGCCCTGAGTGCCCTGGACCGTACCTGCATCACCGCCAGTAAAGGTATTGAAGTTTACCCTTGTGTGTGTGCCTGTACTTCCCCTGGGACCGTCCTGCCGTCTCCCTCCTGCTTCCACCATCTTTCTACACCTCTACACTGCCCTGAGGCCTGCTCCACCTGTGGGGAGCCGTCCCATCATAGCTGCCCCTAACATCAGCCTCAGTGGACTGTCGCAGCGCTGGTAACCTTTTACCACAATCCACAGGTGGCGTCACAAATTATTCTAAAACCCCTATTAATATAATCATTCCCCATTTCACTGACCGCTCTGGGTCACGGACCGAGCCAGCCACCGTGATATCCCCCGGCAACCAGAGGCCCAGCTGCCGAGTACCCCACGGCCCAGGGGCCAAGTCATCCAATTGGCGTCACGAACAGGATCACGTGCTCATTGCCACCGGGTACTGTGCGCCTTTAATAAGAACTGTTTGTTTAACTGTGGCGAAGATCGCCGCCATTACTGTGTTGCCGCGCAGGAAGAAGGGCGTAACCGCGGGAAACTGAGAGGCATGCCTGCTGAAGCGCGCGAAGCCCAGGACACGCCCCACACCGCGACGACGAACCAGGAAGCGCAAGGTCCTGGAAGGAGTCCAGTGAGCGCCCTGACGTCAGACACGAGCGACGCAAGGTCCTGGAAGGAGACCGTCGCTTGCGGAGCTGCAGCCTACCGGAAGAAAAGTAAAGAAGGTAGGCCACGGTTCACTAGGGGGTGCAATGATGTCCGAAGCCCAGCAGAACACCGCGGCCCTCGACAACGCCCCCGCAGGAGAAACTTCGTCCGGTGCTGCTCAGGCAAAAGCAGTCGCCGCACCAGCAGGAGCTGTGGCACGGATAGTGCCCATGGCTCTACAGCATGCCCTAAAATGTTCAGAGGGTGAGGGAACTGTTGGAACAGGACACCCTGACTGAACGGGAGGATGACCAGGACGGGTCACCCACCTCCCATAACCAGGCTAAGCCCAGGAGGGGGCGCCCTTGAGCTACTAGTTTCCCGGTAGCTCTCATGTAACCTGAACTTGGAGTACGTGAACTATGAACGGTCCCACCATTGTACATAGTTTGCACCTCCTGAGGTGCCCCCTGGTAGTTTTCACAAGACCACCACCACTAAAACCTGCTTGGTGTGGCCAAACAAGTGGTCCTACACCAGTCCTGCAGCCCGCCCAGGACCTTCGTTGGGGGTTTGGAGCAGGTCCCCCACAAGCCAGCTTACCCGGATGAGAGGGACACACTCGAGGAGGGATCTCATCAAAACTGGTCATTGCAGAACGTAAAGTTGTGTTGCTGCTAATGTGCATGTGCAGCCCACAAACTGTTTCCTTGTACATAATTGCACTCCCTGGAGTGCCTCTAAAGCTACCTATGCAGTGAAATGGACATCCTGTTAGGGGACTCACTGACATTTGCTCAAAAACTTTAACTATTGTATATATGTGTATTATTGATTATGTTTTTGCAACGTTCAAGAAATGTGCCTCCCATAAAGAGAAGAAATGTTATTGTTAACCTGTTTTTGAAAATTGCTTCAGTCCAGGAGTACTGAGTTTTACTAGGGGGGAATGTGGCACCCCTGCTGTGCATTGGTGCCACAGATCCCAGAGGGGTGCATCGATGGAATTCTCCCCAGTGGCCTCAATACATACAGACACCTCCACCCAAGTCCACTAGATGGAGCCCGGTCAGGTATATAAATACTGGGGGGTGGAGTTCAGGAAGTCAGTCAGTGGGAAGCAGACAGTGTGACACCATGCTGCAGCCCCAGACTAGCTGAAGTCTGTGTGGCTGAAGGCCAGGCTAGGCCCAAACTGCAGGCTAGTCTGGCCAGTGAGAGCCTGGAGCGGGCTAGAAGGCAAGTGAGAGTTCCTGTCTGGCACAGACAGGGACAGAACTCAGAGAGTCAGCTCAGGGAGTCTGCATGAGAGAGTCTGCAGACTGAGGAGAAGAAGGAGAAACGCATAGGGGGCAGAGGAGCATAACAGGCTCACCCCGAACCATATACCGGACACCGGGTCCGCGCCTACAGGGATCTTTATGACCAGTAGGAACAACCGGAATCCCTGGAGAACTACAAGTCCCAGGTTAACCAACCGCTGACCACAGCAACAGGGTTAGGTACAACTAAGGCTCCAGCGACCAGGAATAGTAGGAACCAGGAGAAAACCCTACCGCCAGGTCAGTAGGTACAAGAAGGAAGCAGTAAGCAAGCCAGGCCTAGCTCCAGGCAGGCCCGAAGCTTAGAGAGTAAAAGACACAGATCAGGAGGCCTTACACCCACTCACTGGGGAGAGTCCAGAAGTGTACCCTTTGCCCTGAGTGACCTGGACCGTACCTGCTTCACCGCCAGTAAAGGTATTGAAGTTTACCCTTGTGTGTGTGCCTGTACTTCCTCTGGGACCGTCCTGCCGTCTCCCTCCTGCTTCCACCATCTTTCTACACCTCTACACTGCCCTGAGGCCTGCTCCACGTGTGGGGAGCGGTCCAATCATAGCTGCCCCTAACATCATCCTCAGTGGACTGTCGCAGCGCTGGTAACCTCTTACCAGAATCCACAGGTGGCGTCACGAATTATTCTAAAACCTCTATTAATATAATCATTCCCCATTTCACTGACCGCTCTGGGTCACGGACCGGGCCAGCCACCGTGATATCCCCCGGCAACCAGAGGCCCGGCTGCCGAGTACCCCACGGCCCAGGGGGCGAGTCATATGTACCAGCTTTCCACCTCTGAATGTCAGCAACAATCTTCTCATTCACTGACAGCAAACACATCTATTGAGCATAGTGAGAGAACAAAGCACAATTCATATTGGAAAGGTGTGGAACTCTTAAGGATTAAGAATTATTAAGATAAGACCACAACACCGCTATAAAAGACATACCTTCAGGCAATTTTTTTATATATATACTTAAATACATGTATTTTAGGGTTAAAAATACTTTTTTCAATTGGTATATGACCACATCGATGTCAAACTCAATTTGGATATGATTCACAGTCATAGAACGGCATAGAGGAATTCAGAAAAAGACTGATAGAAGAATTACAAACTCCCCATCAGAACAAACTCACTTATTGCTTCTCACTTACAAAAAAAACAAGAACCCAACAGCAAAATTATTTTTAGCCCATATTACTTGCATTTGATTAAAAAAAATGCCCCTGAAGGAGTCCATACACATTTAAGCTTAGATATTATTGTTAAATTCACAGTCCTGAGACTTATACTTTACTGTCTTGATTATACAGTTATTTGACATGCCTCTATAGCATTTGGGAGGGGTTGAAATTTTTGATAGATTAACCCTTTTACCCCCAAAGGTTGTTTGCACTTAATGACCAGGACAATTTTTACAATTTTGACCAGTGTCACTTTATGAGGTAATAACTCTGAAACTCTTCAACGGATGCCCCTGATTCTGAGACTGTTTTTTCATGACGTATTGTACTTCATGATAGTGGTAAAATTTATTTAATCTGACTTGTGAATGATTTGTGAAAAAATCGGAAATTTGGCAAAAATTTAGAAAATTTTGCAATTTTCAAACTTTGAATTTTCATGCCCTTAAATCAGAGAGATATGTCACACAAAATAGTTAGTAAATAACATTTCCCACATATCTACTTTAAAAAAAATTTGTTTGGAAGTTATAAGGGTTAAAAGTTGATCAGCGATTTCTAATTTTCTAACAAAATTTACAAAACCATTTTTTTAGGGACCACATCACATTTAAATTGACTTAGAGGGGCCTTTATGACAGAAAATACCCAAAAGTTACACGATTCTAAAAACTGCACCCCTCAAGGTGCTCAAAACCACATTCAAGAACTTTATTAATCCTTCAGGTGCTTCACAGGAAGTTTTGGAATGTGGAAGAAAACAATGAACATTTAACTTTTTCACAAAAAAAGTTACTTTAGACCCAATTCTTTTTTATTTTCGCAGGGGTAACAGGAAAAAATGGACCCCAAAATTTGTTATGCAATTTCTCTTGAGCACACCGATACCCCATATTTGGTGGAAAACCACTGTTTGTGCACACAGCAGGGTTCGGAAGGGAAGGAGCGCCTATTTAAATTTGCTTGAATATTTAGGGGATGCCATGTCGCATTTGGGGAGCCCCTGATGTGCCTAAACATGTAAAACCAAACCCCACAAGTGATGCCATTTTGTAAACTAGACCCCTCAGGGAGCTTATCTAGATGTGTGGGGAGCACCCTGAACCCCCAGGTGCTTCACAGAAGTTTATAACATTAAGCCGTAAAAATAAAATTTTCACATTTTTCCCGCAAAAATGTTTTTCAGCCCCCAATTTTGCATTTTCATAAGGGTAACAGGAAACGTTGCACCATGCCATTTGTTGTGCAACTTCTCCTGAGTAAGTCGATACCCCATATGTGGGAGAAAACCACTGTTTGGGTGCACAACAGGGTTTGGAAGGGACAGAGAGCCATTTGACTTTCTGAATGCAAAATTTGCTTGAATAATTAGCGGATGTCATGTCACGTTTGGGGAGCCCCTGATGTGCCTAAGTAGTGGAAAACCCCCACAAGTGACACCACTTTGGAAACTAGACCCCATAAGGAACTTATCTAGATGTGTGGTGAGCGCTTTGGACCCCCAAGTGTTTCACAAAAGTTTATAACGTAGAGCCGTGAAAATCACAAAAATGATCTTTTAGCCCCAATTTTTTATTTTCACAAAGGTAACAGGAGAAATTCGACCCCAAAACTTGTTGTGCAATTTCTCCCGAGATACCCCATATGTGATCAAAAACGAATTTTAGAGGCACAGTGCAAAGCTCAGAAGGGAAGAAGCACCATATTGGAGTTCATATTTTGCTTGGCTGGTTGGACGGTGCAATTTCACATTGGCAGAGCCACTAAGGTTCAAGAACAGTAGAACCCCCTATAAGAGACCCCATTTTACAAACTACACCTCTCAATGAATTCATCTAGGGGTGCAGTGAGCATGTTGACACCACGTGTGCCTCACAGAATTTTACACCATTGGGCAGTGAAGAAAGAATAATTACATTTTTACCACCAAAGTTTTGTTTTAGCCCCAGATCTTACATTTTCACACTGGGAAATGGGTAAAAATGGCACCAAAATTTATCACAATATTTTGCTGAATGTAGAAATACCCCATATGTGACTGTATAGTACTGCTTAGCCACACGGTGAGAATCGGGAGGGACGGAGCGCTATCTGCCTCCTGGAGAGCAGATTTTCCTAGAGTAGTATGCAGACTCCATATACACAGCTCCTACATAATTCAGATGAACGCCCGAGAGATCCATTCACTATAATGAGGCAGCAGAGTTAGGCCTTTCTCCCACGTCAGTGTGTCCAGTACCTGTGCTGACAGTTTCCACATGTACCGGAGACACATACACACGCAGACCCATTCAAATGAAAGGGTCTGTGCACATCAGTGTGTTTCCACGGACTGTGTGTCTGTGGGCAAAACACATTGACATGTCTATTTTTTCACACTGCATGGGCCGCTAAATGTCCCACACTGATAATGTCATCCGTGTGTCATCAGTGTGACACGTACCGGTGCCTGGGAATCACTGTACAGTTAGCGCTGTTTCCAAGTACCGGGTGCTGAACGCTGCCCTCATGATTGTCTCCTGTTTGCACTGAAATCAGTGCGAGCAAGGGACAATAATGAGAGTAGCATTCTGCTCCCGCTATGTCCTGGTGTAAAAATAAGAATAAAATAAATAAATCCTTATACTTACCTGTCTGAAGATGTCCCCCACTGTAATCCACCTGACCGCTCACGCAGAGGAGCCTGGGAGAATGACTCACTGCAGCGAGCCCCGAAGCTGCACTGAGCTCAGGGACAGGACACGGCTCGCTGATCGTAGCTCTGGGTCCCGCTCGCTGGAGCGAGTCATTCTCCCCGGCTCGAGCAGTCAGATAAGTTACAGGGGGAACATCCTTCGAGAGGTGAGTATAAGGTTTTTTTTATTTTATTCTTATTTTTACACTAGGACACAACGGGAGCAGAATATTACTCTCAACATTGACCCTTGCTCGCACTGATCGCAGCGCCGGCTGAGGGCAGTGTTCAGCAACTGGCGGTTGGGAACAGTGCTAATTGTACCGCTGATTCCCAGGTGCCAGTACGTGTGCTCCTGATGCGGCACACAGTTGCCACACGTATCTTTCACACGAACACGGACATGTCCGGTACTGTTTTTTCCTGTACCTGAAATATCAGGATGTGTGAAACTCTGGACTCCGCCTGGCCTATAGTGGTTTTCTTTTTTTCAGAGGCTCACAAAACTGTGGCCAACGACACTTTTATGTACCACTAATAAAAAGAAGGACACCGTGGGATCACAGGCCAGACGGCATCCACGGTGCCTCCATCTGCCTCCTTACAGGGAATCTTCTGCCTTGGGTTCCGTCTGAATCACATACAGGTGCTTCTCACAAAATTAGAATATCATCTAAAAGTTAATTTATTTCAGTTCTTCAATACAAAAAGTGAAACGCATATATTATATAGAGTCATTACAAACAGAGTGATCTATTTCAAGTGTTTATTTCAGTTAATGTTGATGATTATGGCTTACAGTCCATGAAAACACAAAAGTCATTATCTCAGTAAATTAGAATACTTTATAACAACAGTTTGAAAAATTATTTTAAAATCCGAAATGTTGGCCTACTGAAATGTATGTTCAGTAAATGCACTCAATACTTGTTCGGGGCTCCTTTTGCATCAATTACTGCATCAATGCAGGGTGGCATGGAGGCGATCAGCTTGTGGCACTGCTGAGGTATTATGGAAGCCCAGCTTGCTTTGATAGCAGACTTCAGCTCGTCTCCATTGTTGGGTCTGGTGTCTCTCATCTTCCTCTTGACAATACCCCATAGATTCTCAATGAGGTTAAGGTCAGGTGCGTTTGCTGGACAATCAAGCACAGTGATACTGTTGTTTTTAAACCAAGTATTGGTACTTTTGGCAGTGTGGACAGGTGCCAAGTAGTGATGAGCGAGCAAGCTCACAACTGCTTGGTGCTCGCCCGAGTATCTCACTGCTCAAGATGCTTGGCGCTCCCTGAGTATTTCCGGGGTTGCTCGGCAGGAGCTCGGGTCTCCTCCCTGCATGTTTGGTGCTCTTTACAGAGCCAATGAACATGCAGGGATTGCCTGCCACTCACTGTAATGCTGTAGCCATGTTGGTTGTGGCATTACAGTGATTGGCTGGCCGCACAGCGTCATCAGGTCCAGGGGCGGACTGGCCCACCGGAGGATCGGGAAAACCCCCGGTGGGCCCCCGGGTCCCGATGGCCACGCCCCCAAGCCACGCCCCTACCCCCCCTGGGCCCTGTACAGAAAACAGAGGGCCCCCCGGTTCGATAATCATATCGGCAGCACTGCCGATATGATTAGTGATGGGCACTATTCAGCGGCAAAGCAGGGAGAGCGATCTCCCTGCTCTGCCTGCTGCCGCAGTGCCCCTCTGCCTCCTCTGCGCAGCGCGACTCTGCCGGCGCGTGCGCAGGAGGTCAGTCTCAGGGCGATGACCTCATCGCCCTGGGACTGCTTCCTGTGCGCACTGTGGAGGACGGAGCCGGCGTCGCCCAAGGCAGCGGCAGCAGAATCTATGGGCTTCTACCAGGTATATATAATTGGAGCCAGCAGAATCTTTGGGCTCCTACCAGGTATATATTATTGGAGACAGCAGAATCTATGGACTCCTGTCAGGTATATATTATTGGAGGCAGCAGAATGTATGTGCTCCTGTCAGGTATATATTATTGGATGCAGCAGAATCTATGGGCTTCTGTCAGGCATATATTATTGGAGGCAGGAGAATGTATGGGCTCCTACCAGGTATATATTATTGGAGCCAGCAGAACCTATGGGCTCCTACCAGATATATATTATTGGAGGCAGCAGAATGTATGGGCTCCTATCAGGCATATATTATTGGAGGCAGCAGAATCTATGGGCTCCTGTCAGGTATATATTATTGGAGCCAGCAGAACCTATGGGCTCCTGTCAGTTATATATTATTGGAGGCAGCAGAATGTATGGGCTCCTGTCAGGTATATATTATTGGAGGCAGCAGAATGTATGGGCTCCTGTCAGGTATATATTATTGGAGCCAGCAGAATCTATGGGCTCCTTTCAGGTATATATTATTGGAGGCAGCAGAATCTATGGGCTCCTGTCAGGTATATATTATTGGAGGCAGCAGAATGTATGTGTTATGATCTGCTACAAGAACTAAGGAAAGATAGGAAAACTGTCCCTACAATAGGACTAAGCTGATTCCCTACGATGCAGCGGGCAGCCTGTTCCTTGTGAACAGACCCGCCTTCGTCCTCAGCTAGTCTGAACGCAGATCTATAGATATAAGGGAGGGGTCCCTAAAAGTACTAAAGTACAGGGACAAAATTGGACACCTCCTGGCAGAAGTTGTAGCGGAGCAAAAAGACAAACAGACAAAAATACTTAGAGGTCCAAGGACCAAGCAAACTATAGAGATAGGTACAAAGCACCTGGCTAGATTAAGAGTCAAAGTAACATTGAAGTCCAGCAAAGCCAGAAGGGCGGAGCTGGAATAAATAGGCAGCAGGTCACGTGACCACAAAATAGAAAAAACTAACAGGAAGGTTCTAACAGTACCCCCTCTTCTATGAGGATCCTCCGGATCCTCCAGGCCCAGGCCTATCAGGAAACCTCCTGTGAAACGCTCTGATAAGTCTAGGAGCAGAGACATCATCTGCCCTTACCCAGGAGTTATCCTCAGGACCGAAACCTTTCCAAGCGACGAGATACTGCAATCTCCCTCTATGCCTTCTGGAATTCAGGATACGAGAAATTTCATATTCACCGTCTTCCACCACCGGAGGAACTGTGACAGTGGCATCCCTATCCGATACATCAACTTTTTTCAACAAGGAAACATGAAACACCGGATTAATCTTCCAGGAGGAGGGAATCTCCAACCTAACAGCAGACTGGTTAACCACCTGAAGCACCTTAAATGGTCCCACAAACTTTGGACCCAATTTCTTAGAAGGAATCCTCAACCGCAGATTCTTTGAGGACAACCAAACCATGTCACCAACAGTAAACAAAACCTCTTGACGTTTCCTGTTAAAATACTTCTTAGCCTTTTTGTTAGCCTCTTGAAGGTTACAACTTACATCAGTCCAAACTCTCTCCAAATCATTGGAAAAATTCTCCTCCTCCGTCACAGCCGACACCAATTTGGAGAACGAACCAAACGACGGATGTCTCCCAGTACAACAAAAAAACGGAGAACACCCAGCAAAAGAGGATGTATGGTTGTTAAGAGCAAATTCAGCAAGTGGCAGAAACTCAGACCACCCCTTTTGATTGTTACATAGTTACATAGTTACATAGTTTATAAGGCCGAAAAAAGACAAGCGTCCATCCAGTTCAGCCTATTTCTTGTGCACTGCAGCTATTCTGCAGCGTTGATCCAGGCGAAGGCAACAAAAAACCATGCGGTATAGGCCAATTTACATAATTGAGGAAAAATTCACTTCCCGACACCAATCTGGCAGTCAGATTAAATCCCTTGATTAATTAACTAAGCATAAGATGTAATTTTATTGTTCTCAAGAAAGGCGTCCAGGCCTCTCTTGAACTCTTTAAGTGAGTTGGACATCACCACTTCCTCTCCCAGAGAGTTCTAGAGTCTCACGGCTCTGACCATAAAGAATCCCCTTCTATGCTGGTGCAGGAACCTCCTTTCCTCCAGACGCATAGTGTGCCCCCTCGTCTTTGTCACCATCCTTGGTATAAACAGGTCATGGGAGAGATCTCTGTACTGCCCCCTGATGTATTTATACATGTTTATGAGGTCTCCCCTAAGCCTTCTCTTTTCCAACGTAAATAGGCCTAATTTTGACAACCTCTCTGGGTATTCTAGTCCCTCCATTCCCTTTATTACCTTAGTCGCCCTCCTTTGTACCCTCTCTAGCTCCAATATGTCTTTCCTGAGCACAGGAGCCCAGAACTGTGCACAATATTCTAAGTGCGGCCTTACCAGCGCTTTATACAGAGGAAGAACAATGTTCTCATCATATGCCCCTATTCCTCTTCTGATGCATGCCATGACTCTATTTGCCTTCGCAGCTGCTGCCTGACACTGGGCACTCCAATTTAATTTGCTATTAACCAAGACGCCCAGGTCCTTCTCCATGTCAGATTTTCCCAACGGTTTCCCATTTAATATGTATGGGTGACTGCTGTTTTTCTTTCCCATGTGCATGACCTTACATTTATCGGCATTGAACCCCATTTGCCATTTTTTGGCCCAACTCCCCAATTTATCTAAATCCTCCTGTAGCTGTGCCCTATCCTCATCTGTATTAACTACTTTACAAAGTTTAGTATCATCTGCAAATTTGCTATTTTACTATGCAATCCTTCCACTAGATCATTAATAAATATATTAAATAATATAGGGCCCAAGACAGACCCTTGAGGCACCCCGCTAGTAACCCTGACACACCCTGAGCTTACTCCATTGATAACCACCCTCTGCTTTCTATCACTCAGCCAGCTATTTACCCACTTGCACACATTATCCCCCAGACCAAGCATTCTCATTTTATATACCAACCTTTTGTGTGGCACGGTATCAAACGCTTTGGAGAAGTCAAGGTATACAACATCCACTGACTCTCCCCGGTCCAGCTGTAAGCTCACCTCCTCGTAGAAGGCGATCAGGTTTGTTTGGCAGGAGCGATCCCTCATGAATCCATGTTGATATGGAGTTATGCAGTTATTATCATTAAGATATTCTACAATAGCATCTCTAAGAAATCCTTCAAACAATTTACCCACAACAGACGTTAAGCTGACTGGTCTATAGTTCCCAGGGTCACGTTTAGACCCCTTTTTGAATATTGGTACCACATTTGCTTGGCGCCAGTCTAGTGGGACAGTCCCTGTCCATAAAGAGTGCTTGAATATAAGATACAGCGGCCTGTCTATCACATTACTTAATTCTTTTAGTACCCGGGGGTGTATGTCATCTGGGCCTGGTGACTTGTCTATTTTGATATTATTTAGGCGTTTCTGAACTTCCTCCTGGGTTAGGTGGGTGATATTTAGCGGAGGGTTTACTTTATCACTCTGCATTTCCTCCGATAAATTGTTTTCTTTTGTGAAAACAGTGGAGAAGAAGCTATTGAGTAGGTTTGCTTTACCCTCATCGCCCTCTATGATTTTACCCAGGTTATTCTTCAATGGGCCAACTCCATCAGTTTTAATCCTTTTACTGTTTATATAGTTAAAGAACAGTTTGGGATTCGTTTTACTTTCCTTGGCAATTAGTCTCTCTGTCTCCTCTTTTGCTATTCTTATTTGCTTCTTACAGATTTTGTTTTTTTCCCTATAAGATATTAGCGCTTCCTCGCTGCCTTCTTGTTTAAGTTTACCAAAAGCCCTTTTTTTGTTTTTTATTGCCCTCTTGACTTCCTTATTTAGCCACATTGGCTTCCTCCTATTCCTAGCCCTTTTATTCCCATAAGGTATGTACCTTCTACAGTGACTATGTAGGATTGTTTTGAAAATTTCCCATTTTCTATCCGTGCTCCTATTACTGAAGATACTATCCCAGTCTATAAGGTGAAGGGCATCTCTTAGCTGATCAAACTTTGCCCTCCTGAAGTTCAGTGTTTTTGTGACTCCCTTGCTGGGCACCCTACTGAAGCACATGTGGAATTGTATAATGTTGTGGTCACTATTTCCCAGGTGCCCCCCGACCTGCACCTCAGTTATTCTGTCTGGCCTGTTAGTTAATATTAAGTCTAAAAGGGCCGTCCCTCTAGTTGGTTCCTGCACAAGTTGTGACAAATAATTGTCTTTGATAATTGACAGAAACCTGTTTCCTTTCTGAGATCTACAGCTTTCGGTTTCCCAGTCTATATCGGGGTAGTTGAAGTCCCCCATAATAATCACCTCGTTATTTTTTGCTACTTCGTCTATTTGTCTCATTAATAGACTTTCCGTGGCTTCTGCTATATTTGGTGGTTTATAACAGACTCCTATGATAATTTTATTATTGTTTTTTGCCCCATGTATCTCCACCCATAAGGACTCGACCTCCTCATTTCCCTCCCATACATCCTCCCGTATTGTAGGCTTTAGACATGTCTTTACATATAGACAGACTCCACCCCCTTTCCGACTTCTTCGATCCCTTCTAAACAGACTGTAACTCTGTAAGTTAACTGCCCAGTCATAGCTTTCATCTAACCATGTCTCGGTTATTCCCACTATGTCATAGTTACCTGTAGATATTTCTGCTTCCAGTTCATCCATCTTGTTTGTCAGGCTCCTGGCATTTGCTAGAATGCAGTTTACATGATTTTGTTTTGTTCCAATCTTCTCCCTGTGGATTGTATTAGAAATTTTCTTACCTCCCTTCCAAGTATCTTGTCTTGGACCTTCTTTGTCGCACTTCATATCTTTCATTAGTATGTTCTCTGGTTGCATGTTCGTGTCTGGCGTTTTTCTTCCCATCCCCTCTTCTTCTAGTTTAACGCCCTCCTGATGAGTGTCTGCCACAAAACAACGCAAAAACTGCTCAACATCCTGGTTCTTTCTTTCTGTCTGTCCATTAGACTCAGGATGATACCCAGATGAAAATGACAAATGGACTCCCAACCTGTCACAAAAGGCACGCCAAAAACGAGCCACAAACTGAGGTCCCCTATCAGAAACAATGTCGGTGGGAACGCCATGGAGTCTGACAATTTCTTTGACAAAAGCCTTAGCGAGTGTCTTAGCGCAGGGTAGTTTAATGAAAGGAACCAAGAGACACATCTTGCTAAAACGGTCCACGACCACCCAGATGACAGTAAAACGCTCGGACAAAGGAAGGTCAGTAATAAAATCCATTGCAAGATGCGTCCAAGGTGCACTAGGAACCTCCAGAGGGCAAAGCAACCCCGCAGCAGGAGCATGTGAAGCCTTTGATCTAGCACACACCGTACATTGACGCACCCATTTAATGATTTCCTTCTGCCACCCAGGCCACCAAAAACTGCGACCTACCAGTCTCTTAGTCTCAGAAATTCCTGGATGACCTGCCAACCGAGACTCATGATACTCCACAAACAACTCTCTCCTAAAGGTCCTAGGTACAAACAACCTCCCATGGGGAGTGTTAGATGGGGCATCCTCCTGGGCTTTCAGAATCCCATCTTCCAAAACGGAGTCCAATGCTGCTATCACAACTCCTTCCTATAAAATGCTCTCCTCCTCCTCGGTACCAACCATGGGAGAAAAGCTGTGAGATAAAGCATCAGCTTTAACATTCTTAGTACCCGGGATGTAAGTAACAGAAAAATTAAACCGTGAAAAAAACAGTGCCCACCTAGCCTGCCGGGCATTCAAGCGCTTGGCAGCATCTAGATAGATCAGATTCTTATGATCAGTGAAAACGTGAATGGGAAATTTAGCACCTTCCAAGAAATGACGCCAATGTTCAAATGCGAGTTTGATAGCCAGCATTTCCCGATTACCAACATCGTAATTAAGTTCGGTTTCAGAAAATTTTTTCGAAAAAAAAAGCACAGGGATGAACCCCATCCTTGTTCTCCTGAGACAAAAACGCACCGACCCCCACCGAAGAAGCATCAACCTCGACCAAAAAAGCTTGGTCTCATCAGGCTGCATAAGGATGGGGGCAGAACTGAACCTCTCCTTGAGGAACACAACAGCTTCAATGGCCTCAGTAGTCCACTGGACCGTATTCGCACCGTTCCTGGTGAGATCGGTCAGCGGCTTAACAATTATAGAAAAATTCTTAATGAATTTTCTGTAATAATTGGCGAAACCCAAAAATCTCTGTATCGATTTTAAACCAATAGGCCTAGGCCATTCCTGCACAGCCTGAACCTTCACCGGGTCCATCTCAAAGCCCTCGCTGGAGATAATGTAGCCCAAAAAATGAATTCTCTGCACAGCGAACTTGCATTTCTCCAGCTTAGCAAAAAGTGAATTGTCACTTAATAACTGCAATACCTCACGTACGCTCTGCCAATGAGACTCCAGATCTGGCGAATAAATCAAAATGTCATCCAAATACACCACCACATTCTTACCAATCAAAGGTCTCAGGATGTCATTAATAAGGTTCTGAAAAACCGCTGGTGCATTGGTAAGACCAAAAGGCATAACGAGATGCTCAAAATGACCCACCGGAGTGTTAAAAGCAGTCTTCCATTCATCACCCTCCTTCATTCGCAACAAACTGTATGCCCCCCGGAGATCAATTTTAGAGAACCACTTGGCCCCCACTAACTGGTTAAACAAGTCAGGAATTAACGGCAGTGGGTAGGAATTGCGTACGGTAATTTTATTAATTTCGCTAAAGTCCACACATGGACGTAAACCGCCGTCTTTTTTTTTTTCAAAAAAAAATCCAACAGCCACAGGTGACTTAGAAGGTCTAATGTGACCAGCAGCCAAGCTCGTCTGTATGTATTCCTCCAAGGCTTTTCTTTCAGGGATAGTAAGATTAAATAAGCGACTCTTGGGAAGAGTAGCTCCAGGAACAAACTCAATGGTGCAATCATAGTCCCTATGAGGAGGTAGAATTTGCGACTCCTCGTCTGAAAAAACCTTCCAAAAATTCTGAATAGGTACAGGTAATTCCCCTCTTTCCACAGCAGCAATGCGACCATTACAACATTTATCATAACACTTAGGACTCCAAGATTTAATCTCATTAGTAGACCAGTCCAGTAAAGGATTGTGCAGTTTTAACCAAGGCAACCCTAACACTACTGGAGAAGGTAAATTATTTAATACCACTAAATCCAAATTCTCTTGGTGAATACCATTAATAGTGAGGGGAAATTCAAAAACCTTGTGAGTAATACATTTCAAAGGAGTGTTATCAACAGCAACCACAGAAATAGGAGATGACAAAGGTTTAGGTTCCAATTTAATTTTTTCCAAAAATCCCTTATCAATCACATTCAATGTAGAACCACAATCCACAAAAGCCTGAAATTCAATCAACTCATCCTGCAATGAGGTACTCCCTGAAAGAAATACTCCCTTAGAGTTTAAACAAGCAATACGGGCGTAACTGACCTTTTTTTTTTTCTTTGCTTAACAGAAGCTCACAATTCTTAACAAAATGGTCAGATTTACCACAGTAAAAACACAATCTCTTGGAAAACCTGCGATCTTTTTCCTGAGAGCGGAGTGGCATCGCCCCAATCTCCGTCGTCCCAGCAGACCCTCTGATGACTAGGAGCTGCCATAGCAGGAGTTTTCTCCTCATTAACCCTGGCACACAGTCTCCTGTCCACCCGTATAGCTAATTGCATGGCTTCTTGCAAGTTTCCAGGTGCAGGGAAAGCAATCAGCAGATCCTTAACCCTTCCACTTAGACCAGCAAGAAACAAACATTTTAACACCGAAACATTCCATCTCACTTCAGAAGACCACCTTCCGAAGTGTGTATAATAATTTTCAACATCACCTGACCCCTGCTTTAAACGTCTCAGTTGTGTCTCAGCAGAAGAGACTCGATCAGGCTCGTCATACAACAACCCCATAGCAGAAAAAAAATCTTCCACTAATCTAAAACACGGATCATTAGGTTGGAGAGAAAAGGCCCACCCCTCTGGTTCCTTGCGCAAAAGTGACATGATAAACCCAATGCGCTGTAATTCATTCCCAGAGGACCTGGGACTCAAACGAAAATATAATAAACAAGCATTTTTAAAGGAAAAAAAATCTTGTTGTTTACCATAAAAAAAATCAGGCAGTTCTACTTTCGATTCAACAAAATGCGCTCCAGGACAGCTACTCACGTGTTGCTGGAGCTCAGCCACCTCAAGAGACAATCCCTGTAGGCGTTGAGCCAATTCCTGAACAGACACCATGCTGATCTCCGGATCTCGTTCCTTAGGATTTTTTTTTCTTTTGGTTTTGGGCTGGACTTACTGTTATGATCTGCTACAAGAACTAAGGAAAGGTAGGAAAACTGTCCCTACAATAGGACTAAGCTGATTCCCTACGATGTAGCGGGCAACCTGTTCCTTGTGAACAGACCCGCTTTCGTCCTCAGCTAGTCTGAACGCAGACCTATAGATATAAGGGAGGGGTCCCTAAAAGTACTAAGGACTAGGACAAAATTGGACAACTCCTAGCAGAAGTTGTAGCAGAGCAAAAAGACAAACAGACAAAAATACTTAGAGGTCCAAGGACCAAGCAAACTACAGAGATAGGTACAAAGCACCTGCCTAGATTAAGAGTCAAAGTAACACTGAAGTCCAGCAAAGCCAGAAGGGCGGAGCTGGAATAAATAGGCAGCAGGTCACGTGATCACAAAATAGAAAAAAACTAACAGGAGGGTTCTAACAGTATGGGCTCCTGTCAGGTATATATTATTGGAGCCAGCAGAATCTATGGGCTCCTGTCAGGTATATATTATTGGAGGCAGCAGAATGTATGGGCTCCTGTCAGGTATATATTATTGGAGGCAGCAGAATGTATGGGCTCCTGTCAGGTATATATTATTGGAGGCAGCAGAATGTATGAGCTCCTGTCAGGTATATATTATTGGAGGCAGGAGAATGTATGGGCTCCTACCAGGAATATATTATTGGAGGCAGCAGAATGTATGGGCTCCTGTCAGGTATATATTATTGGAGGCAGGAGAATGTATGGGCTCCTGTCAGGTATATATTATTAGAGGCAGCAAAATGTATGGGCTCCTGTCAGGTATATATTATTGGAGGCAGCAGAATGTATGAGCTCCTGTCAGGTATATATTATTGGAGGCAGGAGAATGTATGGGCTCCTACCAGGAATATATTATTGGAGGCAGCAGAATGTATAGGCTCCTGTCAGGTATATATTATTGGAGGCAGGAGAATGTATGGGCTCCTGTCAGGTATATATTATTGGAGCCAGCAGAATGTATGGGCTCCTGTCAGGTATATATTATTGGAGCCAGGAGAATTTATGGGCTTCTGTAAGATATATATTATTGGAGGCAGCAGAATATATGGGCTCCTGTCAGATATATATTATTGTAGGCAGCAGAATCTATGGGCTCCTGTCTGGTATATATTATTGGAGCCAGCACAATGTATGGGCTCCTTTCAGGTATATATTATAGGAGCCAGCAGAATCTATGGGCTCCTGTCAGGTATATATTATTGGAGGCAGCAGAATCTATGGGCTCCTACCAGGTATATATTATTGGAGTCAGCAGAATGTATGGGTTCCTGTCTGGTATATATTATTGGAGGCAGGAGAATGTATGGGCTCCTGTCAGGTATGTATTATTGGAGGCAGGAGAATGTATGGGCTCCTGTCAGGTATGTATTATTGGAGGCAGCAGAATGTATGGGCTCCTGTCAGGTATACATTATTGGAGGCAGCAGAATCTATGGGCTCCTGTCAGGTATATATTAGGTATATATTATTGGAGGCAGGAGAATGTATGGGCTCCTGTCAGGTATATATTATTGGAGGCAGCAGAATGTATGGGCTCCTGTCAGATATATATTATTGGAGGCAGCAGAATGTATGGGCTCCTGTCAGGTATATATTAGGTATATATTATTGGAGGCAGGAGAATGTTTGGACTCCTGTCAGGTATATATTATTGGAGGTAGGAGAATGTATGGGCTCCTGTCAGGTATATATTATTGGAGGCAGGAGAATGTATGGGCTCCAGTCAGGTATATATTATTGGAGTCAGCAGAATGTATGGGCTCCTGTCAGATATATATTATTGGAGTCACCAGAATGTATGGGCTCCTGTCAGGTATATATTATTGGAGGCAGTAGAATCTATGGGCTCCTGGCAGGAATATATTATTGGAGGCAGCAGAATCTATGGGCTCCTCTCAGGTATATATTATTGGAGTCAGCAGAATGTATGGGCTCCTGTCAGGTATATATTATTGGAGGCAGGAGAATGTATGGGCTTCTGTAAGGTATATATTATTGGAGTCAGCAGAATGTATGGGCTCCTGTCAGATATATATTATTGGAGGCAGCAGAATGTATGGGCTCCTGTCAGGAATATATTATTGGAGGCAGCAGAATCTATGGGCTCCTCTCAGGTATATATTATTGGAGTCAGCAGAATGTATGGGCTCCTGTCAGATATATATTATTGGAGGCAGCAGAATGTATGGGCTCCTGTTAGGTATATATTAGGTATATATTATTGGAGGCAGCAGAATGTATGGGCTCCTGTCAGGTATATATTATTGGAGGCAGGAGAATGTATGGGCTCCTGTCAGGTATGTATTATTGGAGGCAGGAGAATGTATGGGCTCCTGTCAGGTATATATTATTGGAGGCAGGAGAATGTATGGGCTCCTGTCAGGTATATATTATTGGAGGCAGCAGAATCTATGGGCTCCTGTCAGGTATATATTATTGGAGGCAGGAGAATGTATGGGCTCCTGTCAGGTATGTATTATTGGAGGCAGGAGAATGTATGGGCTCCTGTCAGGTATGTATTATTGGAGGCAGGAGAATGTATGGGCTCCTGTCAGGTATATATTATTGGAGGCAGCAGAATCTATGGGCTCCTGTCAGGTATATATTATTGGAGGCAGCAGAATCTATGGGCTTCTGTCAGGTATATATTATTGGAGGCAGCAGAATGTATGGGCACCTGTCAGGTATATATTATTGGAGGCAAGAGAATGTATGGGCTCCTGTCAGGTATGTATTATTGGAGGCAGGAGAATGTATGGGCTCCTGTCAGGTATATATTATTGGAGGCAGCAGAATCTATGGGCTCCTGTCAGGTATATATTATTGGAGGCAGCAGAATCTATGGGCTTCTGTCAGGTATATATTATTGGAGGCAGCAGAATGTATGGGCTCCTGTCAGGTATATATTATTGGAGGCACCAGAATGTATGGGCTCCTGTCAGGTATATATAATTGGAGGCAGCAGAATGTATGGGCTCCTATCAGGTATATATTATTGGAGGCAGCAGAATCTATGGGCTCCTGTCAGGTATATATTAGGTATATATTATTGGTGGCAGGAGAATGTATGGGCTCCTGTCAGGTATATATTATTGGAGGCAGCAGAATGTATGGGCTCCTGTCAGGTATATATTAGGTATATATTATTGGAGGCAGGAGAATGTATGGGCTCCTGTCAGGTATGTATTATTGGAGGCAGGAGAATATATGGGCTCCTGTCAGGTATATATTATTAGAGGCAGCAGAATGTATGGGCTCCTGTCAGGTATATATTAGGTATATATTATTGGAGGCAGCAGAATCTATGGACTCCTGTCAGGTATACATTATTGGAGGCAGCAGAATCTATGGGCTCCTGTCAGGTATATATTATTGGAGGCAGCAGAATCTATGGGCTCCTGTCAGGTATATATTAGATATATATTATTGGAGGCAGCAGAATGTATGGGCTCCTGTCAGGTATATATTACTGGAGGCAGCAGAATGTATGGACTTCTGTCAGGTATATATTATTGGAGGCAGGAGAATGTATGGGCTCCAGTCAAGTATATATTATTGGAGGCAGCAGAAACTATGGGCTCCTGTCAGGTATATATTATTGGAGGCAGCAGAATGTATGGGCTCCTGTCAGGTATATATTATTGGAGGCAGCATAATCTATGGGCTCCTACCAGGTATATATTATTGGAGGCAGCAGAATGTATGGGCTCCTGTCAGGTATATATTATTGGAGGCAGCATAATCTATGGGCTCCTACCTGGTATATATTATTGGAGCCAGCAGAATCTATGGGCTCCTGTCAGATATATATTATTGGAGGCAGCAGAATGTATGGGCTCCTACCTGGTATATATTATTGGAGCCAGCAGAATCTATGGGCTCCTATCAGATATATATTATTGGAGGCAGCAGAATCTATGGGCTTCTGTCAGGTATATATTATTGGAGGCAGCAGAATGTATGGGCTCCTGTCAGGTATATATTATTGGAGGCAGGAGAATGTATGGGCTCCTGTCAGGTATGTATTATTGGAGGCAGGAGAATGTATGGGCTCCTGTCAGGTATATATTATTGGAGGCAGCAGAATCTATGGGCTCCTGTCAGGTATATATTATTGGAGGCAGCAGAATCTATGGGCTTCTGTCAGGTATATATTATTGGAGGCAGCAGAATGTATGGGCTCCTGTCAGGTATATATTATTGGAGGCAGCAGAATGTATGGGCTCCTGTCAGGTATACATTATTGGAGGCAGCAGAATCTATGGGCTCCTGTCAGGTATATATTATTGGAGGCAGGAGAATGTATGGGCTCCTGTCAGGTATATATTATTGGAGGCAGCAGAATCTATGGACTCCTGTCAGGTATATATTATTGGAGGCAGGAGAATGTATGGGCTCCTGTCAGGTATATATTATTGGAGGCAGCAGAATGTATGGGCTCCTGTCAGGTATATATTAGGTATATATTATTGGAGGCAGGAGAATGTATGGGCTTCTGTCAGGTATATATTATTGGAGGCAGCCGAATGTATGGGCTCCTGTCAGGTATATATTATTGGAGGCAGCAGAATGTATGGGCTCCTGTCAGGTATACATTATTGGAGGCAGCAGAATCTATGGGCTCCTGTCAGGTATATATTATTGGAGGCAGGAGAATGTATGGGCTCCTGTCAGGTATATATTATTGGAGGCAGCAGAATCTATGGACTCCTGTCAGGTATATATTATTGGAGGCAGGAGAATGTATGGGCTCCTGTCAGGTATATATTATTGGAGGCAGCAGAATGTATGGGCTCCTGTCAGGTATATATTAGGTATATATTATTGGAGGCAGGAGAATGTATGGGCTCCTGTCAGGTATATATTATTGGAGGCAGCAGAATGTATGGGCTCCTGTCAGGTATATATTATTGGAGGCAGCAGAATGTATGGGCTCCTCTCAGGTATATATTATTGGAGGCAGGAGAATGTATGGGCTCCTGTCAGGTATGTATTATTGGAGGCAGGAGAATGTATGGGCTCCTGTCAGGTATATACTATTGGAGGCAGCAGAATGTATAAGGCTCCTGTCAAGTATATATTATTGGAGGCAGCAGAATCTATGGGCTCCTGTCAGGTATATATTATTGGAGGCAGCAGATTGTATGGGCTCCTGTCAGGTATATATTATTGGAGGCAGCAGAATCTATGGACTCCTGTCAGGTATACATTATTGGAGGCAGCAAAATCTATGGGCTCCTGTCAGGTATATATTATTGGAGGCAGCAGAATCTATGGGCTCCTGTCAGGTATATATTAGATATATATTATTGGAGGCAGCAGAATGTATGGGCTCCTGTCAGGTATATATTACTGGAGGCAGCAGAATGTATGGACTTCTGTCAGGTATATATTATTGGAGGCAGGAGAATGTATGGGCTCCAGTCAGGTATATATTATTGGAGGCAGCAGAAACTATGGGCTCCTGTCAGGTATATATTATTGGAGGCAGCAGAATGTATGGGCTCCTGTCAGGTATATATTATTGGAGGCAGCAGAATCTATGGACTCCTGTCAGGTATATATTAATGGAGGCAGGAGAATGTATGGGCTCCTGTCAGGTATATATTATTGGAGGCAGCAGAATGTATGGGCTCCTTTCAGGTATATATTACTGGAGGCAGCAGAATGTATGGACTTCTGTCAGGTATATATTATTGGAGGCAGGAGAATGTATGGGCTCCAGTCAGGTATATATTATTGGAGGCAGCAGAAACTATGGGCTCCTGTCAGGTATATATTATTGGAGGCAGCAGAATGTATGGGCTCCTGTCAGGTATATATGTGGCACCCCAGGGGTCTGGTTTCCACAGTAATGTAATGTTATGTCTGAGAGCAGGTGGGAGGTCTCTTGGTCAGGAATCCTATGCATGCCACACCTCCTGCCCAGTCCTGGGAGGGGAAGGACTTCCCCTATATAAACCTGGGGCTGAGGCAGGGTTAGAGAGTTCAGAGGGAGAGTTCAGCCAGGAGGGCTGACAGGGAGCTGTGGCTCCGGCTGGGCCCAGCTCCTGGGCCATGCCAGAAGTAGAGACAGAGAAGAGAAGGAGCTATGGGAAGAAACAACAGGAGCTCTGTGGGAGCAGTGTTACAAGGAGTCAGGGGCTGGCAGCTGCAAAGCTCGCCCTGACTGAGAAGAGTTATTACCGGACCCGGAGTCCGAGGCTGTGGGGACTAACTCCTACCCAGCAGCAGAATCCGTCAGGCAGGGGATTTCAGGTCCTCTGGCCAAGAAACCCGAAGGCACGGTCACACGCATGGGACCAGCACCGCCGTCGTGGAGCGGAAGCTACTAGAAGGCCCCGAGTCACCGGCCATACGGTTGAGCACCACACGGTACACTCAGGGACGTGGGCTACTTATAACCGCCTCTAGCAAGGTAGCCAGAAGAGTACAGTTAGTTTGGGAGGCCTACAACTCCGCCTGGCCAAGGGGGATCCCATCTGCTCAAGGACTGACCAGGCCCCAATCGCTAGCCAGTACTCCGGGAGGGTCTATCTTTGTCACCAGTAAAGACCCTGAACTACACCGTACCGTCTCCGAGTGGTTCCTGCTACCCCCATCATCCACGTCGGCTGCCCTGAGGCCATACCCCTCCCGTTGGGGGTTATACTATCACGCTGCACAATCCTACCACCGGCCTCAGCGGTCTGCCCTGCAGCAGCAGCTCCTTAGCTGTACTCAACGGGTGGCGTAGTCGTCCAACATCTACCGCTAATACAGCGCCACTTAGTCTGACTCCCTGGGCACGGACCGGGTCACCGCCACGAGACTACAACCCTCAACAGATCCGGCTCCGGGTAAGCTCCCGCGCGCGCGATGCCGCGCGATGAAGGCCCAGGGGCGCGTCAACTTTTGGCGTAGTCGGCAGGATTACGTGCCCGCAACCACCGGGTACTGCGTGCCTGAAAAAGACTGTTCAAACTTACCAGTGGTGAAGATTCCCGCCATCCGGCGCCATCTTCAGCCTCCTTCCCGCCATCGGTGAAGATTCCCGCCATCCGGCGCCATCTTCAGCCTTCTTCCCGCCATCCGTGAAGATTCCCGCCATCCGGCGCCATCTTCAGCCTTCTTCCCGCCATCCGCGAAGTTTTCCCGACATCCGGCGCCATCTTCTGCCTTCTTCCCGCCATCCGTGGAGTTTTCCCACCGTTGGACGCCATCTTGAAGACGCCGCGCGGGAAGAAGAGGGGCGTGGACTCCGAAAGCGCGCGAGAACTGAAGCCCCGCCTCACGTCCGGACGTTGCGTAAGGTCCTGGAAGGAGCCCAGCAGACGCCGACGTCACAGGAGCGCGACGGAAGTCCTCAACCCTGACGAACCACTGCGGAGCCGCGGCCTGCGGAAGAGGATCATCGCAAGGTAGGCCACGGTCCACTAGGGGGGAGGAAGATGCCGGATACGGAGGAGAGCTTCACCGCTTCAACCCCCGCCAGCGCCACTGCTGTTGCGGTCATGCCTTTCACCATGCCCTATATCCCGGGGGCAGCCTGGCTACCCCAGTACTCAGGGGAGTCACATACCCTGCATGACTTTAGAGAAAAGCTGGATAGCCTCTTCCAGGTGTACCCCCTCACAGAGGAGCAACAAGTGAGCATCCTGGTGGCCCAATTAACCGGGGCAGCCCAAAGGGAGGTAAAGTCCTGGCCACCTGGGGGGAGGACTGTCGCAGAGATACTAACCCAGCTAACCGAGGAGGAGCTGCAGTACTACAAATACGAGGAAAGCCAAGAGGACCCGGACGGGTCTGATGACTACCCTCAGGAGGGAGCACAAAGAGGACATAGCTACTGAAGGGAAGTAGCGTGAATAAAGAGCTGTACATAGTTACCCGTTAGGGTACAAGGACTGCTGCTAATTAAAATATGGTCCCCGTTGGGATTAGTGAATTGTTCCCCGTGTGTCCCTATCCCTTACCAGGCTGAGGACTGTGAGCAGCCATCCCCTATCCCTTACCAGGCTGAGGACTGTGAGCAGCCAATCCTTATCCCCACTGGCCGAGGACTGAGAGCGGCCATATCCTGTAAATAATTATGTGTTTCTAGTAATTTATAGGAGTCCTTGGTGGATTTACCGGGAATCCTTTGTACAGTTAGTGGAGCGTAACCCAGGATGGACTAAAAGACTGTTAAGGACTCGGGGCAGGACAGACCCCTACCTGGTTACGTCTCCCTGTTTTGGTGAAATGGACACCTTGCTTTCTTCAAAGACTGCACCCAGTTACGGACATGCCGTGACCACCTTTATGTGTTTCTTTATTGTATTGTTATTGTTATATCTTGTTATGTCTTTCTAAAAAAAAAATATGTTTAGTCCCGGAGTACTAAATTTCACTAGGGGGGAATGTGGCACCCCAGGGGTCTGGTTTCCACAGTAATGCAATGTTATGTCTGAGAGCAGGTGGGAGGTCTCTTGGTCAGGAATCCTATGCATGCCACACCTCCTGCCCAGTCCTGGGAGGGGAAGGACTTCCCCTATATAAACCTGGGGCTGAGGCAGGGTTAGAGAGTTCAGAGGGAGAGTTCAGCCAGGAGGGCTGACAGGGAGCTGTGGCTCCGGCTGGGCCCAGCTCCTGGGCCATGCCAGAAGTAGAGACAGAGAAGAGAAGCAGCTATGGGAAGAAACAACAGGAGCTCTGTGGGAGCAGTGTTACAAGGAGTCAGGGGCTGGCAGCTGCAGAGCTCGCCCTGACTGAGAAGAGTTATTACCGGACCCGGAGTCCGAGGCTGTGGGGACTAACTCCTACCCAGCAGCAGAATCCGTCAGGCAGGGGATTTCAGGTCCTCTGGCCAAGAAACCCGAAGGCACGGTCACACGCATGGGACCAGCACCGCCGTCGTGGAGCGGAAGCTACTAGAAGGCCCCGAGTCACCGGCCATATGGGTGAGCACCACACGGTACACTCAGGGACGTGGGCTACTTATACCCGCCTCTAGCAAGGTAGCCAGAAGAGTACAGCTAGTTTGGGAGGCCTACAACTCCGCCTGGCCAAGGGGGATCCCATCTGCTCAAGGACTGACCAGGCCCCAATCGCTAGCCAGTACTCCGGGAGGGTCTATCTTTGTCACCAGTAAAGACCCTGAACTACACCGTACCGTCTCCGAGTGGTTCCTGCTACCCCCATCATCCACGTCGGCTGCCCTGAGGCCATACCCCTCCCGTTGGGGGTTATACTATCACGCTGCACAATCGTACCACCGGCCTCAGCGGTCTGCCCTGCAGCAGCAGCTCCTTAGCTGTACTCAACGGGTGGCGTAGTCGTCCAACATCTACCGCTAATACAGCGCCACTTAGTCTGACTCCCTGGGCACGGACCGGGTCACCGCCACGAGACTACAACCCTCAACAGATCCGGCTCCGGGTAAGCTCCCGCGCGCGCGATGCCGCGCGACGAAGGCCCAGGGGCGCGTCATATATTATTGGAGGCAGCAGAATCTATGGGCTCCTGTCAGGTATATATTAGGTATATATTATTGGAGGCAGCATAATCTATGGGCTCCTACCAGGTATATATTATTGGAGGCAGCAGAATGTATGGGCTCCTACCTGGTATATATTATTGGAGCCAGCAGAATCTATGGGCTCCTGTCAGATATATATTATTGGAGGCTGCAGAATGTATGGGCTACTGTCAGGTATATATTATTGGAGGCAGCAGAATGTATGGGCTCCTGTCAGGTATACATTATTGGAGGCAGTAGAATCTATGGGCTCCTGTCAGGTATATATTAGGTATATATTATTGGAGGCAGGAGAATGTATGGGCTCCTGTCAGGTATATATTATTGGAGGCAGCAGAATGTATGGGCTCCTGTCAGGTATATATTAGGTATATATTATTGGAGGCAGGAGAATGTATGGGCTCCTGTCAGGTATGTATTATTGGAGGCAGGAGAATGTATGGGCTCCTGTCAGGTATATATTATTGGAGGCAGGAGAATGTATGGGCTCCTGTCAGGTATATATTATTGGAGGCAGCAGAATGTATGGGCTACTGTCAGGTATATATTATTGGAGCCTGCAGAATGTATGGGCTCCTGTCAGTTATATATTATTGGAGGCAGCAGAATCTATGGGCTCCTGTCAGGTATATATTATTGGAGGCAGCAGAATCTATGGGCTCCTGTCAGGTATATATTATTGGAGGCAGTAGAATCTATGGGCTCCTGTCAGGTATATATTATTGGAGGCAGCAGAATCTATGGGCTTCTCTCAGGTATATATTATTGGAGGCAGCAGAATGTATGGGCTCCTGTCAGGTATATATTATTGGAGGCAGGAGAATGTATGGGCTCCTGTCAGGTATGTATTATTGGAGGCAGGAGAATGTATGGGCTCCTGTCAGGTATATATTATTGGAGGCAGCAGAATCTATGGGCTCCTGTCAGGTATATATTATTGGAGGCAGCAGAATCTATGGGCTTCTGTCAGGTATATATTATTGGAGGCAGCAGAATGTATGGGCTCCTGTCAGGTATATATTATTGGAGGCAGCCGAATGTATGGGCTCCTGTCAGGTATATATTATTGGAGGCAGCAGAATGTATGGGCTCCTGTCAGGTATACATTATTGGAGGCAGCAGAATCTATGGGCTCCTGTCAGGTATATATTAGGTATATATTATTGGAGGCAGGAGAATGTATGGGCTCCTGTCAGGTATATACTATTGGAGGCAGCAGAATGTATGGGCTCCTGTCAGGTATATATTAGGTATATATTATTGGAGGCAGGAGAATGAATGGGCTCCTGTCAGGTATGTATTATTGGAGGCAGGAGAATGTATGGGCTCCTGTAAGGTATATATTATTGGAGGCAGCAGAATGTATGGGCTCCTGTCAGGTATATATTACTGGAGGCAGCAGAATGTATGGACTTCTGTCAGGTATATATTATTGGAGGCAGGAGAATGTATGGGCTCCAGTCAGTTATATATTAGATATATATTATTGGAGGCAGCAGAATGTATGGGCTCCTGTCAGGTATATATTACTGGAGTCAGCAGAATGTATGGACTTCTGTCAGGTATATATTATTGGAGGCAGGAGAATGTATGGGCTCCAGTCAGGTATATATTATTGGAGGCAGCAGAAACTATGGGCTCCTGTCAGGTATATATTATTGGAGGCAGCAAAATGTATGGGCTCCTGTCAGGTATATATTATTGGAGGCAGCATAATCTATGGGCTCCTACCAGGTATATATTATTGGAGGCAGCAGAATGTATGGGCTCCTACCTGGTATATATTATTGGAGCCAGCAGAATCTATGGGCTCCTGTCAGATATATATTATTGGAGGCAGCAGAATGTATGGGCTCCTGTCAGGTATATATTAGGTATATATTATTGGAGGCAGCAGAATGTATGGGCTCCTGTCAGGTATAAATTATTGTAGGCTGGAGAATGTATGGGCTCCTGTCAGGTATACATTATTGGAGGCAGCAGAATCTATGGGCTCCTGTCAGGTATATGACGCGCCCCTGGGCCTGTGTCGCGCTGCGTTGCGCACGCGGGAGCTTACCCGGAGCCGGATCTGTTGAGGGTTGTAGTCTCGTGGCGGTGATCCGGTCCGTGCCCAGGGAGTCAGACTAAGTGGCGCTGTTTTAGCGGTAGATGTCGGACGACTACGCCACCCGTTGAGTGCAGCCAGGGAGCTGCTGCTGCAGGGCAGACCGCTGAGGCCGGTGGTAGAATTGTGCAGCGTGATAGTATAACCCCCAACGGGAGGGGTATGGCCTCAGGGCAGCCGACGTGGATGATGGGGGTAGCAGGAACCACTCGGAGACGGTACTGTGTAGTTCAGGGTCTTTACTGGTGACAAAGATAGACCCTCCCGGAGTACTGGCTAGTGATTGGGGCCTGGTCAGTCCTTGAGCAGATGGGATCTCCCCTGGCCAGGCGGAGTTGTAGGCCTCCCAAACTAACGATACTCTTCTGGCTACCTTGCTAGAGGCAGGTATAAGTAGCCCACGTCCCTGAGTGTACCGTGTGGTGCTCACCCGTATGGCCGGTGACTCGGGGCCTTCGGGTTTCTGGGCCAGAGGACCTGCAATCCCCTGCCCGTCGGTTTCTGCTGCTGGATAGGAGTTAGTCCCCACAGCCTCGGACTCCGGGTCCGGTGATAACTTCTCAGTCAGGGCGAGCTCTGTAGCTGCCAGCCCCTGACTCCTTGTAACACTGCTCCCACAGAGCTCCTGTTGTTTCTTCCTATATTTGCTTCTTTTCTCTGCTTCTTCTCTACTCACTCACCCTGCCTCAGCCCTAGGCTTTTTATAGGGGAAGTTCTTCCCCTCCCAGGACTGGGCAGGAGGTGTGGCATGCATAGGATCCCTGACCAAGAGACCTCCCACCTGCTCTCAGACATAACATTGCTGTTACTGTGGAAAACCAGACCCCTGGGGTGCCACATTCCCCCCTAGTGAAATTTAGTACTCCGGGACTAAACATATTTTAGAAAAACATAACAAGATATAACAATAACAATAAAGAAACACATAAAGGTGGTCACGGCATGTCCGTAACCGGGTGCAGTCTTTGAAGAAAGCAAGGTGTCCATTTCACCAAAACAGGGAGACGTAACCAGGTAGGGGTCTGTCCTGCCCCGAGTCCTTAACAGTCTTTAGTCCGTCCTGGGTTACGCTCCAACTATGTACAAAGGATTCCCGGTAAATCCACCAAGGACTCCTAAAAATAACTAGAAACACATAATTATACACAAGCAACAATAAACAGGTAACCACAAATAAAACAATTTATACACTTCAAATCCTCCAACGTGCGGGTAACTGGCCCCTAGTGGCCCTAGTGGACCTACGAAGCTGACTGTCTGGCCCTGAACTACAGGGTGTAGGAGCTGTTAAGGGTAAACTGGGCAGCGGTCTACGGGCCCTTTGGCTCACTAGGGATATGGCAGGCTCACTGCAAGCAGAGGGTTGATCCTCCTGGTCTGCTGGTGTGGGGTCTTCTGCCTCCTGGACCGGCTGTTCTTCCAGCTCTACCTGTTGCTCCGTAGGTGCTTGGGATGCTGGTTGGAGGAAGGTGAGTACGGGTACCACAACTGCACCATTGACTTGAGTCCAAGACCGAGGGAAGTCTCCGAGCACAGTATTAACCATGTCTTCCCTTTCCTCTACGGGTCGAGGGTCTTCTTGTTCCTCTTCAGGGTTCCGTAGCTGTTCGGGACACTTCTTCAGGTGATCCCGGGATACAATGGTTGTGGTTTCCCCTCCGTCTTTACTGAGGGCAGTACGGTGTACGGGTCCTTCTCCCACTGGTCGTCCAACTTGTGGAGCCGTCTTTTTCTCTTCAAGACCTGCTCTCCGGGTACCAGGGGAACAGCGGGAGCATACTGGTTGTAAGTTTTCTCTTGTCTTTCCCTAGCTTGACAGAGACTTCGCTCCACACTCTCCTGTACTTTCCGGTACTGCTGCTGCCTCTCTGTGTCCCAGTCTGCTTCTGGTGAAGTGTCCTCGGGTGTCAGGACTCCCATCTCCAGGTCAACAGGTAGCTTACCAGGCCTTGCCCTCATTAGGTAAGCCGGGGTACAGTTGGTGGAACCTACCGGGATGTGGTTGTATAGGTCCACCAGATCGGGCAGCTTCTCAAGCCACAGACTGCGTTCTTCCAGGGGCAACGTTTTCAGAAGATCCATTACCACCTGGTTCATTTTCTCACAAAGTCCATTAGTTTGCGGATGATAGGGTGTCGTCCTTATCTTCCGGCAGCCATACAGAGTGCAGAATTCTTGGAAGACCTCCGCTTCAAAGGCAGGTCCCTGGTCTGTCAACACTTGGTCCGGGTACCCGTGTGGACGGCAGAAATGCTGCTGGAAGGCTCTCGCTGCTGTTCGAGCTGTTAAGTCCTTGACGGGGACGACAACCAAGAACCGGGAGTAGTGATCCACGATGGTTAGTGCGTAGACGTAGCCACTTCTGCTTGGGGTCAGTTTTACATGATCCAAGGCTACCAGTTCCAACGGCTGCCGGGTGACGATGGACTGCAGGGGAGTCTTCTGGCTGGCACGGTCCTTCCTTCTTAGGTTGCACGGGCCACAGTCTCTGCACCACCTCTCGATGGTTCCCCTCATGCCTACCCAGTGGAACCGCTCGCGCAGCAGGAACTCCAGCTTCTTCCATCCGAAGTGTCCAGCCCCGTCGTGGTATGCCTCCATCACCATGGCTGCGTCTCTTCGTGGCACCACTACTTGCCAGATTAGTTCATGCGTCCGGGAGTTAACCATTCTGCGGCACAACTTCCCCTTATAAAGGAACAGTCGACTCTTCTCAGCCCACAGTTGCTTGGCTTCCTCCGGAGCGTCTGGGTCAAGGCGAGCCTCTGGCCGAGTCAGCATCTCCTTCACCAGTCGGACGGCAGGGTCACTGTCTTGCGTTTCCTCCCAGTTGTAGTGAGGCAAGGGGTTAAACGTAGCGGCTTGCTTACTCCTTACCCGTTGGGAATACTGGATAGACCCATGCCGGTGGAATGCAGGGAGTTCGACTTCTTCCAGTCCCTCTGGATCTTCTCCTACATCCGGTAGGTTTGGCATCCTGGACAGGGCGTCCGCGTTGGTATTGGAGCGTCCTGCCCGGTATTTGATTGTGAACTCGTAGTTGGACAGACGGGCCATCCATCTCTGCTCTAGGGCACCGAGTCTTGCTGTGTCCAGGTGTGTCAACGGGTTGTTATCCGTGTACACGACGAACCGGGAAGAAGCGAGGTAGTGCTTAAAGCGTTCGGTGACTGCCCACACCACTGCCAGGAACTCTAGCATAAATGAGCTGTAATTCTCAGGGTTTCTCTCGGTGGGTCGCAGTTTTCGGCTGGCGTAAGCGATTACTCGTTCTTTCCCCTGCTGGATCTGGGACAGCACGGCTCCTAGCCCGATGTTACTTGCGTCGGTGTAGAGGATAAAGGGCTGGCTGTAATCCGGGTACACCAGGATTTCATCCCCCGTGAGGGCCATCTTCAGCTGGCGGAAGGACTCCTCTTCCAACTTCTCCCATCTGAAGGGCGGCTTCTGGTTCTTGGCCTTCCGGGACTGGCCTATCAGGAGGTCCTGCATAGGAGCTGCCTTTTTGGTGAAACCGGGGATGAACCTGCGGTAGTAGCCTACCAACCCGAGGAACTGCCGCACTTCCTTTACACTGGAGGGACTTGGCCATTCCTTAATTGCGGTGATCTTATCAGGGTCGGGAGCCACTCCGTCAGCGCTCACCACGTGTCCCAGGTACTGCACCTTTGGTTTCAGGAGGTGACACTTGGAGGGTTTCACCTTTAGGCCGTAGCTTGCCAGAGGTTCGAACACTTCCGCCAGGTGTTTCAGGTGGTCCTCATAAGTCTTAGAATATACGATGACATCGTCCAGGTACAACAGGACCGTCTCGAAGTTTCTATGGCCCAGACAGCACTCCATTAATCGTTGGAAGGTTCCTGGTGCGTTGCAGAGTCCGAACGGCATGCAGGTAAACTCGCTAAGTCCCATCGGGGTGGTGAATGCGGTCTTCTCCCGGTCCGCCTCTGCTACAGGAACCTGCCAGTACCCACTAGTGAGATCCAAGGTAGAGAAGAAGTTAGCAGATCTTAAAGCAGCCAAAGACTCCTCTATCCTTGGTAAGGGGTACGCATCCTTGTGTGTGATACGGTTGATTTTCCGGTAATCTACACACATTCTCATGGTGTTGTCTTTCTTTTTGACTAAGACTAGTGGAGCTGCCCAGGGGCTACAGCTATCCCTGATCACCCCAGCCTCCTTCATGTCTCTAAGCATCCCCTTGGCGTGTTGGTAGTGTGCAGGGGGTACGGGTCGATACCTCTCTTTTATGGGAGGATGGTCTCCCGTGGGGATGTGGTGTTCTACCCCCTTGACTCGCCCGAAGTCTAACGGGTGTTTACTAAACACTCTCTCGTACTCTTGAACCACCCGATAGACTCCCTGTTTCTGATGTGAGGGAGTGGAGTCAGTACCCAAATGTAGTTGCTGACACCAGTCCTCCATTGTTTTCTTAGAGCCGTTAACTTCCTCCGGGTGAGATGGAGGCAAGGGTTCCACAGATTGTATAGCATTTTGGTTAATGGTATATAATTTGGCTAGCGTGGCATACCGGGGCAGGTACACTTCCCTCTTCCCGATATTGATTATGCGAACGGGCACCCTCCCATGGCATACATTAACCACCCCCCGTGCTGTCAAGATGGTGGGCCTACTGTCTGAGTAAACTGGTTCTACCATTGCCTGGTAATCTCTACCTCTCAGACCAATAGCTGCCCGGCACCAAATCATCATTTCACTTTTTGGGGGCATGGCAATAGGGAAAGGGTCACACATTCTCACGCTACCAATCCCACCGCCGGAGAGTTCCACCTGTTGCCGTCGCATCAGTGCCCGGATCTCTTTTTGGAGCACTCGCTGCTCGCCGGAGCTGGCGTTCTTGGCAACCTGCTGTAAAAGGAAAATCACCTCTGCAAGACAATTTTCAATTACATTAGTTCCTAGAGTTATCTTTGGGTGACTCTCGTGTTTGTCAATGTCTACAATGATCAGTCCCTGTGCTGCCAGTTCAACTCTACCAATTTTAATGGTCACCTCTTTAAATCCGATCTGTGGCACGGGCTGACCATTGCTGGTGATGATACTCAAGTCGTCGTCAGGGTAGCGGGTAATATCCGAGTCATTCCAGTACTGCTTGAAGAGCACATACGGGATGGTGGTGACCTGTGACCCGGTGTCCAGTAGGGCACTCATAGGAATGCCATCCAGTACCACAGGCAAGACTGGACGTCCTCCCACATATTTGTCGCGCCAGTTTGATGGGCCTGATGATCTTTTTCCTAGGGGCTGGCCCTCTACCCTAGGTTGTGCCAGTTTAAAGGACAGTACCTTGCCATATGTCCGGGTTGATTACAGCGGCGGCAGATGGGTCGTCCGTCCTCGTTGTATCGGTCGCTGGGTCTTCCTCTGGCCGGTGGGGTCCTCCTTGGTCGACGCCACGGGATGTCCTCCGGTCCGGATGCCAGCTGGATCTTCCCTGGAGTGGAAACCTGTAAAGACTGCACAGTTCGGGTTAGCGCAGCAATGCTTTTAGCTAGCTCTTGGACCTGATGGTGCAGGTCTGGAGCCGAGTCATTGTTCAAAGCCTGCGCATCAGCTCCCACAGGCCCTGCCGACAAGGGCGCCGCCTCCTGGTGGTAGGTGGTAGTGGGGCGTCTGTGGGTCACAACGCCACCTGGTGCCGGTTCTCGGAGCACCCGGATGGCTCTGTCCTTGAACTGTGCAAATCCCAGATGAGGGTCCTGTAAGGCCATTGCCCGCAACTGGGTTCGGTGGGCATTGCAATATAAACCCTCTATAAATTGTTCAGTTAACAGCCTGTCCTCGTCTCCCACGCCGTCAGGGTCGGTCTGCTTAATGGCTCTCAGGGCCTCTTGTAGGTTCAGGGCATAGTCCCTTATACTCTCATGTGCCCGTTGTTTGCACCCGTAGAATCTAAGCTTGATCTCGGCTGAGGTGCGGGTATCAAAGGTGTCCCTCAGCTGGGTTAGTATCCCTGCGACAGTCCTCCCCCCAGGTGGCCAGGACTTTACCTCCCTTTGGGCTGCCCCGGTTAATTGGGCCACCAGGATGCTCACTTTTTGCTCTTCTGTAAGGGGGTATACCTGGAAGAGGCTATCCAGTTTTTCTCTAAAGTCCTGCAGGGTATGTGACTCCCCTGAGAACTGGGGTAGCCAGGCTGCCCCCGGGATATAGGGCATGGTGAAAGGCATGACCGCAACAGCGGTGGCGCTGGCGGGAGTTGAAGCGGTGAAGCTCTCCTCCTTATCCGACATCCTTCTCCCCCCTAGTGGACCGTGGCCTACCTTGCGATGATCCTCTTCCGTAGGCCGCGGCTCCGCAGTGGATCGTCAGGGTTGAGGACCTTACGTCGCGCTCCTGTGACGTTGGCGTCTGCTGGGCTCCTTCCAGGACCTTACGCAACGTCCGGACGTGAGGCGGGACTTCAGTTCTCGCGCTTTCGGAGTCCACGCCCCTCTTCTTCCCGCGCAGCGTCCTCAAGATGGCGTCCAATGGCGGGAAACCTCCACGGATGGCGGGAAGAAGGCCGAAGATGGCGCCGGATGGCGGGAAAACTTCGCGGATGGCGGGAAGAATGTAGAAGATGGCGCCGGATGGCGGGAATCTTCACCACTGGTAAGTTTGAACAGTCTTTTTCAGGCACGCAGTACCCGGTGGTTGCGGGCACGAAATCCTGCTAACTACGCCAAAAGTTGACGCGCCCCTGGGCCTGTGTCGCGCTGCGTTGCGCACGCGGGAGCTTACCCGGAGCCGGATATGGTGAGGGTTGTAGTCTCGTGGCGGTGATCCGGTCCGTGCCCAGGGAGTCAGACTAAGTGGCGCTGTTTTAGCGGTAGATGTCGGACGACTACGCCACCCGTTGAGTGCAGCCAGGGAGCTGCTGCTGCAGGGCAGACCGCTGAGGCCGGTGGTAGAATTGTGCAGCGTGATAGTATAACCCCCAACGGGAGGGGTATGGCCTCAGGGCAGCCGACGTGGATGATGGGGGTAGTAGGAACCACTCGGAGACGGTACTGTGTAGTTCAGGGTCTTTACTGGTGACAAAGATAGACCCTCCCGGAGTACTGGCTAGCGATTGGGGCCTGGTCAGTCCTTGAGCAGATGGGATCTCCCCTGGCCAGGCGGAGTTGTAGGCCTCCCAAACTAACGATACTCTTCTGGCTACCTTGCTAGAGGCGGGTATAAGTAGCCCACGTCCCTGAGTGTACCGTGTGGTGCTCACCCGTATGGCCGGTGACTCGGGGCCTTCGGGTTTCTGGGCCAGAGGACCTGCAATCCCCTGCCCGTCGGTTTCTGCTGCTGGATAGGAGTTAGTCCCCACAGCCTCGGACTCCGGGTCCGGTGATAACTTCTCAGTCAGGGCGAGCTCTGTAGCTGCCAGCCCCTGACTCCTTGTAACACTGCTCCCACAGAGCTCCTGTTGTTTCTTCCTATATTTGCTTCTTTTCTCTGCTTCTTCTCTACTCACTCACCCTGCCTCAGCCCTAGGTTTTTTATAGGGGAAGTTCTTCCCCTCCCAGGACTGGGCAGGAGGTGTGGCATGCATAGGATCCCTGACCAAGAGACCTCCCACCTGCTCTCAGACATAACATTGCTGTTACTGTGGAAAACCAGACCCCTGGGGTGCCACATATATATTAGGTATAAATTATTGGAGGCAGGAGAATGTATGGGCTCCTGTCAGGTATATATTATTGGAGGCAGCAGAATGTATGGGCTCCTGTCAGGTATATATTAGGTATATATTATTGGAGGCAGGAGAATGTATGGGCTCCTGTCAGGTATGTATTATTGGAGGCAGGAGAATGTATGGGCTCCTGCAGGTATATATTATTGGAGGCAGCAGAATCTATGGACTCCTGTCAGGTATACATTATTGGAGGCAGCAGAATCTATGGGCTCCTGTCAGGTATATATTATTGGAGGCAGCAGAATCTATGGGCTCCTGTCAGGTATATATTAGATATATATTATTGGAGGCAGCAGAATGTATGGGCTCCTGTCAGGTATATATTACTGGAGGCAGCAGAATGTATGGACTTCTGTCAGGTATATATTATTGGAGGCAGGAGAATGTATGGGCTCCAGTCAGGTATATATTATTGGAGGCAGCAGAAACTATGGGCTCCTGTCAGGTATATATTATTGGAGGCAGCAGAATGTATGGGCTCCTGTCAGGTATATATTATTGGAGGCAGCATAATCTATGGGCTCCTACCAGGTAAATATTATTGGAGGCAGCAGAATGTATGGGCTCCTACCTGGTATATATTATTGGAGCCAGCAGAATCTATGGGCTCCTGTCAGATATATATTATTGGAGGCAGCAGAATGTATGGGCTCCTACCTGGTATATATTATTGGAGCCAGCAGAATCTATGGGCTCCTGTCAGATATATATTATTGGAGGCAGCAGAATGTATGGGCTCCTGTCAGGTATATATTAGGTATATATTATTGGAGGCAGCAGAATGTATGGGCTCCTGTCAGGTATAAATTAATGTAGGCTGGAGAATGTATGGACTTCAGTCAGGTATATATTATTGGAGGCAGCAGAATGTATGGGCTACTGTCAGGTATATATTATTGGAGGCAGCAGAATCTATGGGCTCCTGTCAGGTATATATTAGGTATATATTATTGGAGGCAGGAGAATGTATGGGCTCCAGTCAGGTATATATTATTGGAGGCAGCAGAAACTATGGGCTCCTGTCAGGTATATATTATTGGAGGCAGCAGAATGTATGGGCTCCTGTCAGGTATATATTACTGGAGGCAGCAGAATGTATGGACTTCTGTCAGGTATACATTATTGGAGGCAGCAGAATCTATGGGCTCCTGTCAGGTATATATTATTGGAGGCAGCAGAATCTATGGGCTCCTGTCAGGTATATATTAGATATATATTATTGGAGGCAGCAGAATGTATGGGCTCCTGTCAGGTATATATTACTGGAGGCAGCAGAATGTATGGACTTCTGTCAGGTATATATTATTGGAGGCAGGAGAATGTATGGGCTCCAGTCAGGTATATATTATTGGAGGCAGCAGAAACTATGGGCTCCTGTCAGGTATATATTATTGGAGGCAGCAGAATGTATGGGCTCCTGTCAGGTATATATTATTGGAGGCAGCATAATCTATGGGCTCCTACCAGGTAAATATTATTGGAGGCAGCAGAATGTATGGGCTCCTACCTGGTATATATTATTGGAGCCAGCAGAATCTATGGGCTCCTGTCAGATATATATTATTGGAGGCAGCAGAATGTATGGGCTCCTACCTGGTATATATTATTGGAGCCAGCAGAATCTATGGGCTCCTGTCAGATATATATTATTGGAGGCAGCAGAATGTATGGGCTCCTGTCAGGTATATATTAGGTATATATTATTGGAGGCAGCAGAATGTATGGGCTCCTGTCAGGTATAAATTAATGTAGGCTGGAGAATGTATGGACTTCAGTCAGGTATATATTATTGGAGGCAGCAGAATGTATGGGCTACTGTCAGGTATATATTATTGGAGGCAGCAGAATGTATGGGCTCCTGTCAGGTATACATTATTGGAGGCAGCAGAATCTATGGGCTCCTGTCAGGTATATATTAGGTATATATTATTGGAGGCAGGAGAATGTATGGGCTCCTGTCAGGTATATATTATTGGAGGCAGCAGAATGTATGGGCTCCTGTCAGGTATATATTAGGTATATATTATTGGAGGCAGGAGAATGTATGGGCTCCTGTCAGGTATGTATTATTGGAGGCAAGAGAATGTATGGGCTCCTGTCAGGTATATATTGTTGGAGGCAGGAGAATGTATGGGCTCCTGTCAGGTATATATTATTGGAGGCAGCAGAATCTATGGGCTACTGTCAGGTATATATTATTGGAGGCAGCAGAATCTATGGGCTCCTGTCATGTATATATTATTGGAGGCAACAGAATCTATGGGCTCCTGTCAGGTATATATTATTGGAGGCAGTAGAATCTATGGGCTCCTGTCAGGTATATATTATTGGAGGCAGCAGAATCTATGGGCTTCTGTCAGGTATATATTATTGGAGGCAGCAGAATGTATGGGCTCCTGTCAGGTATATATTATTGGAGGCAGGAGAATGTATGGGCTCCTGTCAGGTATGTATTATTGGAGGCAGGAGAATGTATGGGCTCCTGTCAGGTATATATTATTGGAGGCAGCAGAATCTATGGGCTCCTGTCAGGTATATATTATTGGAGGCAGCAGAATCTATGGGCTTCTGTCAGGTATATATTATTGGAGGCAGCAGAATGTATGGGCTCCTGTCAGGTATATATTATTGGAGGCAGCCGAATGTATGGGCTCCTGTCAGGTATATATTATTGGAGGCAGCAGAATGTATGGGCTCCTGTCAGGTATACATTATTGGAGGCAGCAGAATCTATGGGCTCCTGTCTGGTATATATTAGGTATATATTATTGGAGGCAGGAGAATGTATGGGCTCCTGTCAGGTATATATTATTGGAGGCAGCAGAATGTATGGGCTCCTGTCAGGTATCTATTAGGTATATATTATTGGAGGCAGGAGAATGTATGGGCTCCTGTCAGGTATGTATTATTGGAGGCAGGAGAATGTATGGGCTCCTGTCAGGTATATATTATTGGAGGCAGCAGAATGTATGGGCTCCTGTCAGGTATATATTATTGGAGGCAGCAGAATCTATGGACTCCTGTCAGGTATACATTATTGGAGGCAGCAGAATCTATGGGCTCCTGTCAGGTATATATTATTGGAGGCAGCATAATCTATGGGCTCCTGTCAGGTATATATTAGATATATATTATTGGAGGCAGCAGAATGTATGGGCTCCTGTCAGGTATATATTACTGGAGGCAGCAGAATGTATGGACTTCTGTCAATTATATATTATTGGAGGCAGGAGAATGTATGGGCTCCAGTCAGGTATATAATATTGGAGGCAGCAGAAACTATGGGCTCCTGTCAGGTATATATTATTGGAGGCAGCAGAATGTATGGGCTCCTGTCAGGTATATATTATTGGAGGCAGCATAATCTATTGGCTCCTACAGGTATATATTATTGGAGGCAGCAGAATGTATGGGCTCCTACCTGGTATATATTATTGGAGCCAGCAGAATCTATGGGCTCCTGTCAGATATATATTATTGGAGGCAGCAGAATGTATGGGCTCCTGTCAGGTATAAATTATTGTAGGCTGGAGAATGTATGGACTTCAGTCAGGTATATATTATTGGAGGCAGCAGAATGTATGGGCTACTGTCAGGTATATATTATTGGAGGCAGCAGAAAGTATGGGCTCCTGTCAGGTATACATTATTGGAGGGAGCAGAATCTATGGGCTCCTGTCAGGTATATATTAGGTATATATTATTGGAGGCAGGAGAATGTATGGGCTCCTGTCAGGTATATATTATTGGAGGCAGCAGAATGTATGGGCTCCTGTCAGGTATATATTAGGTATATATTATTGGAGGCAGGAGAATGTATGGGCTCCTGTCAGGTATGTATTATTGGAGGAAGCAGAATGTATGGGCTCCTGTCAGGTATATATTAGGTATATATTATTGGAGGCAGGAGAATGTATTGGCTCCTGTCAGGTATGTATTATTGGAGGCAGGAGAATGTATGGGCTCCTGTCAGGTATATATTATTGGAGGCAGCAGAATCTATGGACTCCTGTCAGGTATACATTATTGGAGGCAGCAGAATCTATGGGCTCCTGTCAGGTATATATTATTGGAGGCAGCAGAATCTATGGGCTCCTGTCAGGTATATATTAGATATATATTATTGGAGGCAGCAGAATGTATGGGCTCCTGTCAGGTATATATTACTGGAGGCAGCAGAATGTATGGACTTCTGTCAGGTATATATTATTGGAGGCAGGAGAATGTATCGGCTCCAGTCAGGTATATATTATTGGAGGCAGCAGAAACTATGGGCTCCTGTCAGGTATATATTATTGGAGGCAGCAGAATGTATGGGCTCCTGTCAGGTATATATTATTGGAGGCAGCATAATCTATGGGCTCCTACCAGGTAAATATTATTGGAGGCAGCAGAATGTATGGGCTCCTACCTGGTATATATTATTGGAGCCAGCAGAATCTATGGGCTCCTGTCAGATATATATTATTGGAGGCAGCAGAATGTATGGGCTCCTACCTGGTATATATTATTGGAGCCAGCAGAATCTATGGGCTCCTGTCAGATATATATTATTGGAGGCAGCAGAATGTATGGGCTCCTGTCAGGTATATATTAGGTATATATTATTGGAGGCAGCAGAATGTATGGCTTCCTGTCAGGTATAAATTAATGTAGGCTGGAGAATGTATGGACTTCAGTCAGGTATATATTATTGGAGGCAGCAGAATGTATGGGCTACGGTCAGGTATATATTATTGGAGGCAGCAGAATGTATGGGCTCCTGTCAGGTATACATTATTGGAGGCAGCACAATCTATGGGCACCTGTCAGGTATATATTAGGTATATATTATTGGAGGCAGGAGAATGTATGGGCTCCTGTCAGGTATATATTATTGGAGGCAGCAGAATGTATGGGCTCCTGTCAGGTATATATTAGGTATATATTATTGGAGGCAGGAGAATGTATGGGCTCCTGTCAGGTATGTATTATTGGAGGCAAGAGAATGTATGGGCTCCTGTCAGGTATATATTATTGGAGGCAGGAGAATGTATGGGCTCCTGTCAGGTATATATTATTGGAGGCAGCAGAATCTATGGGCTACTGTCAGGTATATATTATTGGAGGCAGCAGAATCTATGGGCTCCTGTCAGGTATATATTATTGGAGGCAACAGAATCTATGGGCTCCTGTCAGGTATATATTATTGGAGGCAGTAGAATCTATGGGCTCCTGTCAGGTATATATTATTGGAGGCAGCAGAATCTATGGGCTTCTGTCAGGTATATATTATTGGAGGCAGCAGAATGTATGGGCTCCTGTCAGGTATAGATTATTGGAGGCAGGAGAATGTATGGGCTCCTGTCAGGTATGTATTATTGGAGGCAGGAGAATGTATGGGCTCCTGTCAGGTATATATTATTGGAGGCAGCAGAATCTATGGGCTCCTGTCAGGTATATATTATTGGAGGCAGCAGAATCTATGGGCTTCTGTCAGGTATATATTATTGGAGGCAGCAGAATGTATGGGCTCCTGTCAGGTATATATTATTGGAGGCAGCCGAATGTATGGGCTCCTGTCAGGTATATATTATTGGAGGCAGCAGAATGTATGGGCTCCTGTCAGGTATACATTATTGGAGGCAGCAGAATCTATGGGCTCTTGTCTGGTATATATTAGGTATATATTATTGGAGGCAGGAGAATGTATGGGCTCCTGTCAGGTATATATTATTGGAGGCAGCAGAATGTATGGGCTCCTGTCAGGTATATATTAGGTATATATTATTGGAGGCAGGAGAATGTATGGGCTCCTGTCAGGTATGTATTATTGGAGGCAGGAGAATGTATGGGCTCCTGTCAGGTATATATTATTGGAGGCAGCAGAATGTATGGGCTCCTGTCAGGTATATATTATTGGAGGCAGCAGAATCTATAGACTCCTGTCAGGTATACATTATTGGAGGCAGCAGAATCTATGGGCTCCTGTCAGGTATATATTATTGGAGGCAGCAGAATCTATGGGCTCCTGTCAGGTATATATTAGATATATATTATTGGAGGCAGCAGAATGTATGGGCTCCTGTCAGGTATATATTACTGGAGGCAGCAGAATGTATGGACTTCTGTCAGGTATATATTATTGGAGGCAGGAGAATGTATGGGCTCCAGTCAGGTATATATTATTGGAGGCAGCAGAAACTATGGGCTCCTGTCAGGTATATATTATTGGAGGCAGCAGAATGTATGGGCTCCTGTCAGGTATATATTATTGGAGGCAGCATAATCTATGGGCTCCTACAGGTATATATTATTGGAGGCAGCAGAATGTATGGGCTCCTACCTGGTATATATTATTGGAGCCAGCAGAATCTATGGGCTCCTGTCAGATATATATTATTGGAGGCAGCAGAATGTATGGGCTCCTGTCAGGTATATATTAGGTATATATTATTGGAGGCAGCAGAATGTATGGGCTCCTGTCAGGTATAAATTATTGTAGGCTGGAGAATGTATGGACTTCAGTCAGGTATATATTATTGGAGGCAGCAGAATGTATGGGCTACTGTCAGGTATATATTATTGGAGGCAGCAGAATGTATGGGCTCCTGTCAGGTATATATTAGGTATATATTATTGAAGGCAGGAGAATGTATGGGCTCCTGTCAGGTATGTATTATTGGAGGCAGGAGAATGTATGGGCTCCTGTCAGGTATATATTATTGGAGGCAGCAGAATGTATGGGCTCCTGTCAGGTATATATTATTGGAGGCAGCAGAATCTATGGACTCCTGTCAGGTATACATTATTGGAGGCAGCAGAATCTATGGGCTCCTGTCAGGTATATATTATTGGAGGCAGCAGAATCTATGGGCTCCTGTCAGGTATATATTAGATATATATTATTGGAGGTAGCAGAATGTATGGGCTCCTGTCAGGTATATATTACTGGAGGCAGCAGAATGTATGGACTTCTGTCAGGTATATATTATTGGAGGCAGGAGACTGTATGGGCTCCAGTCAGGTATATATTATTGGAGGCAGCAGAAACTATGGGCTCCTGTCAGGTATATATTATTGGAGGCAGGAGAACGTATGGGCTCCTGTCAGGTATATATTATTGGAGGCAGCATAATCTATGGGCTCCTACCAGGTATATATTATTTTAGGCAGCAGAATGTATGGGCTCCTACCTGGTATATATTATTGGAGCCAGCAGAATCTATGGGCTCCTGTCAGATATATATTATTGGAGGCAGCAGAATGTATGGGCTCCTACCTGGTATATATTATTGGAGCCAGCAGAATCTATGGGCTCCTGTCAGATATATATTATTGGAGGCAGCATAATCTATAGGCTCCTACCAGGTATATATTATTGGAGGCAGCAGAATGTATGGGCTCCTACCTGGTATATATTATTGGAGCCAGCAGAATCTATGGGCTCCTGTCAGATATATATTATTGGAGGCAGCAGAATGTATGGGCTCCTACCTGGTATATATTATTGGAGCCAGCAGAATCTATGGGCTCCTTTCAGATATATATTATTGGAGGCAGCAGAATGTATGGGCTCCTGTCAGGTATATATTAGGTATATATTATTGGAGGCAGCAGAATGTATGGGCTCCTGTCAGGTATAAATTATTGTAGGCTGGAGAATGTATGGACTTCAGTCAGGTATATATTATTGGAGGCAGCAGAATGTATGGGCTACTGTCAGGTATATATTATTGGAGGCAGCATAATCTATGGGCTCCTACCAGGTAAATATTATTGGAGGCAGCAGAATGTATGGGCTCCTACCTGGTATATATTATTGGAGCCAGCAGAATCTATGGGCTCCTGTCAGATATATATTATTGGAGGCAGCAGAATGTATGGGCTCCTACCTGGTATATATTATTGGAGCCAGCAGAATCTATGGGCTCCTGTCAGATATATATTATTGGAGGCAGCAGAATGTATGGGCTCCTGTCAGGTATATATTAGGTATATATTATTGGAGGCAGCAGAATGTATGGCTTCCTGTCAGGTATAAATTAATGTAGGCTGGAGAATGTATGGACTTCAGTCAGGTATATATTATTGGAGGCAGCAGAATGTATGGGCTACTGTCAGGTATATATTATTGGAGGCAGCAGAATGTATGGGCTCCTGTCAGGTATACATTATTGGAGGCAGCAGAATCTATGGGCACCTGTCAGGTATATATTAGGTATATATTATTGGAGGCAGGAGAATGTATGGGCTCCTGTCAGGTATATATTATTGGAGGCAGCAGAATGTATGGGCTCCTGTCAGGTATATATTAGGTATATATTATTGGAGGCAGGAGAATGTATGGGCTCCTGTCAGGTATGTATTATTGGAGGCAAGAGAATGTATGGGCTCCTGTCAGGTATATATTATTGGAGGCAGGAGAATGTATGGGCTCCTGTCAGGTATATATTATTGGAGGCAGCAGAATCTATGGGCTACTGTCAGGTATATATTATTGGAGGCAGCAGAATCTATGGGCTCCTGTCAGGTATATATTATTGGAGGCAACAGAATCTATGGGCTCCTGTCAGGTATATATTATTGGAGGCAGTAGAATCTATGGGCTCCTGTCAGGTATATATTATTGGAGGCAGCAGAATCTATGGGCTTCTGTCAGGTATATATTATTGGAGGCAGCAGAATGTATGGGCTCCTGTCAGGTATATATTATTGGAGGCAGGAGAATGTATGGGCTCCTGTCAGGTATGTATTATTGGAGGCAGGAGAATGTATGGGCTCCTGTCAGGTATATATTATTGGAGGCAGCAGAATCTATGGGCTCCTGTCAGGTATATATTATTGGAGGCAGCAGAATCTATGGGCTTCTGTCAGGTATATATTATTGGAGGCAGCAGAATGTATGGGCTCCTGTCAGGTATATATTATTGGAGGCAGCCGAATGTATGGGCTCCTGTCAGGTATATATTATTGGAGGCAGCAGAATGTATGGGCTCCTGTCAGGTATACATTATTGGAGGCAGCAGAATCTATGGGCTCTTGTCTGGTATATATTAGGTATATATTATTGGAGGCAGGAGAATGTATGGGCTCCTGTCAGGTATATATTATTGGAGGCAGCAGAATGTATGGGCTCCTGTCAGGTATATATTAGGTATATATTATTGGAGGCAGGAGAATGTATGGGCTCCTGTCAGGTATGTATTATTGGAGGCAGGAGAATGTATGGGCTCCTGTCAGGTATATATTATTGGAGGCAGCAGAATGTATGGGCTCCTGTCAGGTATATATTATTGGAGGCAGCAGAATCTATAGACTCCTGTCAGGTATACATTATTGGAGGCAGCAGAATCTATGGGCTCCTGTCAGGTATATATTATTGGAGGCAGCAGAATCTATGGGCTCCTGTCAGGTATATATTAGATATATATTATTGGAGGCAGCAGAATGTATGGGCTCCTGTCAGGTATATATTACTGGAGGCAGCAGAATGTATGGACTTCTGTCAGGTATATATTATTGGAGGCAGGAGAATGTATGGGCTCCAGTCAGGTATATATTATTGGAGGCAGCAGAAACTATGGGCTCCTGTCAGGTATATATTATTGGAGGCAGCAGAATGTATGGGCTCCTGTCAGGTATATATTATTGGAGGCAGCATAATCTATGGGCTCCTACAGGTATATATTATTGGAGGCAGCAGAATGTATGGGCTCCTACCTGGTATATATTATTGGAGCCAGCAGAATCTATGGGCTCCTGTCAGATATATATTATTGGAGGCAGCAGAATGTATGGGCTCCTGTCAGGTATATATTAGGTATATATTATTGGAGGCAGCAGAATGTATGGGCTCCTGTCAGGTATAAATTATTGTAGGCTGGAGAATGTATGGACTTCAGTCAGGTATATATTATTGGAGGCAGCAGAATGTATGGGCTACTGTCAGGTATATATTATTGGAGGCAGCAGAATGTATGGGCTCCTGTCAGGTATATATTAGGTATATATTATTGAAGGCAGGAGAATGTATGGGCTCCTGTCAGGTATGTATTATTGGAGGCAGGAGAATGTATGGGCTCCTGTCAGGTATATATTATTGGAGGCAGCAGAATGTATGGGCTCCTGTCAGGTATATATTATTGGAGGCAGCAGAATCTATGGACTCCTGTCAGGTATACATTATTGGAGGCAGCAGAATCTATGGGCTCCTGTCAGGTATATATTATTGGAGGCAGCAGAATCTATGGGCTCCTGTCAGGTATATATTAGATATATATTATTGGAGGTAGCAGAATGTATGGGCTCCTGTCAGGTATATATTACTGGAGGCAGCAGAATGTATGGACTTCTGTCAGGTATATATTATTGGAGGCAGGAGACTGTATGGGCTCCAGTCAGGTATATATTATTGGAGGCAGCAGAAACTATGGGCTCCTGTCAGGTATATATTATTGGAGGCAGGAGAACGTATGGGCTCCTGTCAGGTATATATTATTGGAGGCAGCATAATCTATGGGCTCCTACCAGGTATATATTATTTTAGGCAGCAGAATGTATGGGCTCCTACCTGGTATATATTATTGGAGCCAGCAGAATCTATGGGCTCCTGTCAGATATATATTATTGGAGGCAGCAGAATGTATGGGCTCCTACCTGGTATATATTATTGGAGCCAGCAGAATCTATGGGCTCCTGTCAGATATATATTATTGGAGGCAGCATAATCTATAGGCTCCTGCCAGGTATATATTATTGGAGGCAGCAGAATGTATGGGCTCCTACCTGGTATATATTATTGGAGCCAGCAGAATCTATGGGCTCCTGTCAGATATATATTATTGGAGGCAGCAGAATGTATGGGCTCCTACCTGGTATATATTATTGGAGCCAGCAGAATCTATGGGCTCCTTTCAGATATATATTATTGGAGGCAGCAGAATGTATGGGCTCCTGTCAGGTATATATTAGGTATATATTATTGGAGGCAGCAGAATGTATGGGCTCCTGTCAGGTATAAATTATTGTAGGCTGGAGAATGTATGGACTTCAGTCAGGTATATATTATTGGAGGCAGCAGAATGTATGGGCTACTGTCAGGTATATATTATTGGAGGCAGCAGAATGTATTGGCTCCTGTCAGGTATACATTATTGGAGGCAGCAGAATCTATGGGCTCCTGTCAGGTATATATTAGGTATATATTATTGGAGGCAGGAGAATGTATGGGCTCCTGTCAGGTATATATTATTGGAGGCAGCAGAATGTATGGGCTCCTGTCAGGTATATATTAGGTATATATTATTGGAGGCAGGAGAATGTATGGGCTCCTGTCAGGTATGTATTATTGGAGGCAGGAGAATGTATGGGCTCCTGTCAGGTATATATTATTGGAGGCAGGAGAATGTATGGGCTCCTGTCAGGTATATATTATTGGAGGCAGCAGAATGTATGGGCTACTGTCAGATATATATTATTGGAGGCAGCAGAATCTATGGGCACCAGTCAGGTATATATTATTGGAGCCTGCAGAATGTATGGGCTCCTGTCAGTTATATATTATTGGAGGCAGCAGAATCTATGGGCTCCTGTCAGGTATATATTATTGGAGGCAGCAGAATCTAAGGGCTCCTGTCAGGTATATATTATTGGAGGCAGTAGAATCTATGGACTCCTGTCAGGTATATATTATTGGAGGCAGCAGAATCTATGGGCTTCTGTCAGGTATATATTATTGGAGGCAGCAGAATGTATGGGCTCCTGTCAGGTATACATTATTGGAGGCAGCAGAATGTATGGGCTCCTGTCAGGTATATATTATTGGAGGCAGCCGAATGTATGGGCTCCTGTCAGGTATATATTATTGGAGGCAGCAGAATGTATGGGCTCCTGTCAGGTATACATTATTGGAGGCAGCATAATCTATGGGCTCCTACAGGTATATATTATTGGAGGCAGCAGAATGTATGGGCTCCTACCTGGTATATATTATTGGAGCCAGCAGAATCTATGGGCTCCTGTCAGATATATATTATTGGAGACAGCAGAATGTATGGGCTCCTGTCAGGTATATATTAGGTATATATTATTGGAGGTAGCAGAATGTATGGGCTCCTGTCAGGTATAAATTATTGTAGGCTGGAGAATGTATGGACTTCAGTTAGGTATATATTATTGGAGGCAGCAGAATGTATGGGCTACTGTCAGGTATATATTATTGGAGGCAGCAGAATGTATGGGCTCCTGTCAGGTATACATTATTGGAGGCAGCAGAATCTATGGGCTCCTGTCAGGTATATATTAGGTATATATTATTGGAGGCAGGAGAATGTATGGGCTCCTGTCAGGTATATATTATTGGAGGCAGCAGAATGTATGGGCTCCTGTCAGGTATATATTAGGTATATATTATTGGAGGCAGGAGAATGTATGGGCTCCTGTCAGGTATGTATTATTGGAGGCAGGAGAATGTATGGGCTCCTGTCTGGTATATATTATTGGAGGCAGCAGAATGTATGGGCTCCAGTCAGGTATATATTATTGGAGGCAGCAGAAACTATGGACTCCTGTCAGGTATACATTATTGGAGGCAGCAGAATCTATGGGCTCCTGTCAGGTATATATTATTGGAGGCAGCAGAATCTATGGGCTCCTGTCAGGTATATATTAGATATATATTATTGGAGGTAGCAGAATGTATGGGCTCCTGTCAGGTATATATTACTGGAGGCAGCAGAATGTATGGACTTCTGTCAGGTATATATTATTGGAGGCAGGAGAATGTATGGGCTCCAGTCAGGTATATATTATTGGAGGCAGCAGAAACTATGGGCTCCTGTCAGGTATATATTATTGGAGGCAGCAGAATGTATGGGCTCCTGTCAGGTATATATTAGGTATATATTATTGGAGGCAGGAGAATGTATGGGCTCCTGTCAGGTATGTATTATTGGAGGCAGGAGAATGTATGGGCTCCTGTCAGGTATATATTATTGGAGGCAGCAGAATGTATGGGCTCCTGTCAGGTATATATTATTGGAGGCAGCAGAATCTATGGACTCCTGTCAGGTATACATTATTGGAGGCAGCAGAATCTATGGGCTCCTGTCAGGTATATATTATTGGAGGCAGCAGAATCTATGGGCTCCTGTCAGGTATATATTAGATATATATTATTGGAGGTAGCAGAATGTATGGGCTCCTGTCAGGTTTATATTACTGGAGGCAGCAGAATGTATGGACTTCTGTCAGGTATATATTATTGGAGGCAGGAGAATGTATGGGCTCCAGTCAGGTATATATTATTGGAGGCAGCAGAAACTATGGGCTCCTGTCAGGTATATATTATTGGAGGCAGCAGAATGTATGGGCTCCTGTCAGGTATATATTATTGGAGGCAGCATAATCTATGGGCTCCTACCAGGTATATATTATTGGAGGCAGCAGAATGTATGGGCTCCTACCTGGTATATATTATTGGAGCCAGCAGAATCTATGGGCTCCTGTCAGATATATATTATTGGAGGCAGCAGAATGTATGGGCTCCTACCTGGTTTATATTATTGGAGCCAGCAGAATCTATGGGCTCCTGTCAGATATATATTATTGGAGGCAGCATAATCTATGGGCTCCTACCAGGTATATATTATTGGAGGCAGCAGAATGTATGGGCTCCTACCTGGTATATATTATTGGAGCCAGCAGAATCTATGGGCTCCTGTCAGATATATATTATTGGAGGCAGCAGAATGTATGGGCTCCTACCTGTATATATTATTGGAGCCAGCAGGATCTATGGGCTCCTGTCAGATATATATTATTGGAGGCAGCAGAATGTATGGGCTCCTGTCAGGTATATATTAGGTATATATTATTGGAGGCAGCAGAATGTATGGGCTCCTGTCAGGTATAAATTATTGTAGGCTGGAGAATGTATGGACTTCAGTCAGGTATATATTATTGGAGGCAGCAGAATGTATGGGCTACTGTCAGGTATATATTATTGGAGGCAGCAGAATGTATGGGCTCCTGTCAGGTATACATTATTGGAGGCAGCAGAATCTATGGGATCCTGTCAGGTATATATTAGGTATATATTATTGGAGGCAGGAGAATGTATTGGCTCCTGTCAGGTATATATTATTGGAGGCAGCAGAATGTATGGGCTCCTGTCAGGTATATATTAGGTATATAATATTGGAGGCAGGAGAATGTATGGGCTCCTGTCAGGTATGTATTATTGGAGGCAGGAGAATGTATGGGCTCCTGTCAGGTATATATTATTGGAGGCAGGAGAATGTATGGGCTCCTGTCAGGTATATATTATTGGAGGCAGCAGAATGTATGGGCCACTGTAAGTTATATATTATTGGAGGCAGCAGAATCTATGGGCAGCAGTCAGGTATATATTATTGGAGCCTGCAGAATGTATGGGCTCCTGTCAGTTATATATTATTGGAGGCAGCAGAATCTATGGGCTCCTGTCAGGTATATATTATTGGAGGCAGCAGAATCTATGGGCTCCTGTCAGGTATATATTATTGGAGGCAGTAGAATCTATGGGCTCCTGTCAGGTATATATTATTGGAGGCAGCAGAATCTATGGGCTTCTGTCAGGTATATATTATTGGAGGCAGCAGAATGTATGGGCTCCTGTCAGGTATATATTATTGGAGGCAGGAGAATGTATGGGCTCCTGTCAGGTATGTATTATTGGAGGCAGGAGAATGTATGGGCTCCTGTCAGGTATATATTATTGGAGGCAGCAGAATCTATGGGCTCCTGTCAGGTATATATTATTGGAGGCAGCAGAATCTATGGGCTTCTGTCAGGTATATATTATTGGAGGCAGCAGAATGTATGGGCTCCTGTCAGGTATATATTATTGGAGGCAGCCGAATGTATGGGCTCCTGTCAGGTATATATTATTGGAGGCAGCAGAATGTATGGGCTCCTGTCAGGTATACATTATTGGAGGCAGCAGAATCTATGGGCTCCTGTCAGGTATATATTAGGTATATATTATTGGAGGCAGGAGAATGTATGGTCTCCTGTCAGGTATATATTATTGGAGGCAGCAGAATGTATGGGCTCCTGTCAGGTATATATTAGGTATATATTATTGGAGGCAGGTGAATGTATGGGCTCCTGTCAGGTATGTATTATTGGAGGCAGGAGAATGTATGGGCTCCTGTCAGGTATATATTATTGGAGGCTGCAGAATGTATGGGCTCCTGTCAGGTATATATTATTGGAGGCAGCAGAATCTATGGACTCCTGTCAGGTATACATTATTGGAGGCAGCAGAATCTATGGGCTCCTGTCAGGTATATATTATTGGAGGCAGCAGAATCTATGGGCTCCTGTCAGGTATATATTAGATATATATTATTGGAGGCAGCAGAATGTATGGGCTCCTGTCAGGTATATATTACTGGAGGCAGCAGAATGTATGGACTTCTGTCAGGTATATATTATTGGAGGCAGGAGAATGTATGGGCTCCAGTCAGGTATATATTATTGGAGGCAGCAGAAACTATGGGCTCCTGTCAGGTATATATTATTGGAGGCAGCAGAATGTATGGGCTCCTGTCAGGTATATATTATTGGAGGCAGCATAATCTATGGGCTCCTACCAGGTATATATTATTGGAGGCAGCAGAATGTATGGGCTCCTACCTGGTATATATTATTGGAGCTAGCAGAATCTATGGGCCCCTGTCAGATATATATTATTGGAGGCAGCAGAATGTATGGGCTCCTGTCAGGTATATATTAGGTATATATTATTGGAGGCAGCAGAATGTATGGGCTCCTGTCAGGTATAAATTATTGTAGGCTGGAGAATGTATGGACTTCAATCAGGTATATATTATTGGAGGCAGCAGAATGTATGGGCTACTGTCAGGTATATATTATTGGAGGCAGCAGAATGTATGGGCTCCTGTCAGGTATACATTATTGGAGGCAGCAGAATCTATGGGCTCCTGTCAGGTATATATTAGGTATATATTATTGGAGGCAGGAGAATGTATGGGCTCCTGTCAGGTATATATTATTGGAGGCAGCAGAATGTATGGGCTCCTGTCAGGTATATATTAGGTATATATTATTGGAGGCAGGAGAATGTATGGGCTCCTGTCAGGTATATATTAGGTATATATTATTGGAGGCAGCAGAATGTATGGACTCCTGTCAGGTATATATTATTGGAGGCAGGAGAATGTATGGGCTCCTGTCAGGTATATATTATTGGAGGCAGCAGAATGTATGGGCTCCTGTCAGGTATATATTATTGAAGGCAGCAGAATCTATGGACTCCTGTCAGGTATACATTACTGGAGGCAGCAGAATCTATGGGCTCCTGTCAGGTATATATTATTGGAGGCAGCAGAATCTTTGGGCTCCTGTCAGGTATATATTAGATATATATTATTGGAGGTAGCAGAATGTATGGGCTCCTGTCAGGTATATATTACTGGAGGCAGCAGAATGTATGGACTTCTGTCAGGTATATATTATTGGAGGCAGGAGAATGTATGGGCTCCAGTCAGGTATATATTATTGGAGGCAGCAGAAACTATGGGCTCCTGTCAGGTATATATTATTGGAGGCAGCAGAATGTATGGGCTCCTGTCAGGTATATATTAGGTATATATTATTGGAGGCAGGAGAATGTATGGGCTCCTGTCAGGTATGTATTATTGGAGGCAGGAGAATGTATGGGCTCCTGTCAGGTATATATTATTGGAGGCAGCAGAATGTATGGGCTCCTGTCAGGTATATATTATTGGAGGCAGCAGAATCTATGGACTCCTGTCAGGTATACATTATTGGAGGCAGCAGAATCTATGGGCTCCTGTCAGGTATATATTATTGGAGGCAGCAGAATCTATGGGCTCCTGTCAGGTATATATTAGATATATATTATTGGAGGCAGCAGAATGTATGGGCTCCTGTCAGGTATATATTACTGGAGGCAGCAGAATGTATGGACTTCTGTCAGGTATATATTATTGGAGGCAGGAGAATGTATGGGCTCCAGTCAGGTATATATTATTGGAGGCAGCAGAAACTATGGGCTCCTGTCAGGTATATATTATTGGAGGCAGCAGAATGTATGGGCTCCTGTCAGGTATATATTATTGGAGGCAGCATAATCTATGGGCTCCTACCAGGTGTATATTATTGGAGGCAGCAGAATGTATGGGCTCCTACCTGGTATATATTATTGGAGCCAGCAGAATCTATGGGCTCCTGTCAGATATATATTATGGGAGGCAGCAGAATGTATGGGCTCCTGTCAGGTATATATTAGGTATATATTATTGGAGGCAGCAGAATGTATGGGCTACTGTTAGGTATATATTATTGGAAGCAGCAGAATGTATGGGCTCCTGTCAGGTATATATTAGGTATATATTATTGGAGGCAGCAGAATGTATGGGCTCCTGTCAGGTATAAATTATTGTAGGCTGGAGAATGTATGGACTTCAATCAGGTATATATTATTGGAGGCAGCAGAATGTATGGGCTACTGTCAGGTATATATTATTGGAGGCAGCAGAATGTATGGGCTCCTGTCAGGTATACATTATTGGAGGCAGCAGAATCTATGGGCTCCTGTCAGGTATATATTAGGTATATATTATTGGAGGCAGGAGAATGTATGGGCTCCTGTCAGGTATATATTATTGGAGGCAGCAGTATGTATGGGCTCCTGTCAGGTATATATTAGGTATATATTATTGGAGGCAGGAGAATGTATGGGCTCCTGTCAGGTATGTATTATTGGAGGCAGGAGAATGTATGGGCACCTGTCAGGTATATATTATTGGAGTCAGGAGAATGTATGGGCTCCTGTCAGGTATATATTATTGGAGGCAGCAGAATGTATGGGCTACTGTAAGTTATATATTATTGGAGGCAGCAGAATCTATGGGCACCAGTCAGGTATATATTATTGGAGCCTGCAGAATGTATGGGCTCCTGTCAGTTATATATTATTGGAGGCAGCAGAATCTATGGGCTCCTGTCAGGTATATATTATTGGAGGCAGCAGAATCTATGGGCTCCTGTCAGGTATATATTATTGGAGGCAGTAGAATCTATGGGCTCCTGTCAGGTATATATTATTGGAGGCAGCAGAATCTATGGGCTTCTGTCAGGTATATATTATTGGAGGCAGCAGAATGTATGGGCTCCTGTCAGGTATATATTATTGGAGGCAGGAGAATGTATGGGCTCCTGTCAGGTATGTATTATTGGAGGCAGGAGAATGTATGGGCTCCTGTCAGGTATATATTATTGGAGGCAGCAGAATCTATGGGCTCCTGTCAGGTATATATTATTGGAGGCAGCAGAATCTATGGGCTTCTGTCAGGTATATATTATTGGAGGCAGCAGAATGTATGGGCTCCTGTCAGGTATATATTATTGGAGGCAGCCGAATGTATGGGCTCCTGTCAGGTATATATTATTGGAGGCAGCAGAATGTATGGGCTCCTGTCAGGTATATATTATTGGAGGCAGCAGAATCTATGGGCTCCTGTCAGGTATATATTAGGTATATATTATTGGAGGCAGGAGAATGTATGGGCTCCTGTCAGGTATATATTATTGGAGGCAGCAGAATGTATGGGCTCCTGTCAGGTATATATTAGGTATATATTATTGGAGGCAGGAGAATGTATGGGCTCCTGTCAGGTATGTATTATTGGAGGCAGGAGAATGTATGGGCTCCTGTCAGGTATATATTATTGGAGGCAGCAGAATGTATGGGCTCCTGTCAGGTATATATTATTGGAGGCAGCAGAATCTATGGACTCCTGTCAGGTATACATTATTGGAGGCAGCAGAATCTATGGGCTCCTGTCAGGTATATATTATTGGAGGCAGCAGAATCTATGGGCTCCTGTCAGGTATATATTAGATATATATTATTGGAGGCAGCAGAATGTATGGGCTCCTGTCAGGTATATATTACTGGAGGCAGCAGAATGTATGGACTTCTGTCAGGTATATATTATTGGAGGCAGGAGAATGTATGGGCTCCAGTCAGGTATATATTATTGGAGGCAGCAGAAACTATGGGCTCCTGTCATGTATATATTATTGGAGGCAGCAGAATGTATGGGCTCCTGTCAGGTATATATTATTGGAGGCAGCATAATCTTTGGGCTCCTACCAGGTATATATTATTGGAGGCAGCAGAATGTATGGGCTCCTACCTGGTATATATTATTGGAGCTAGCAGAATCTATGGGCCCCTGTCAGATATATATTATTGGAGGCAGCAGAATGTATGGGCTCCTGTCAGGTATATATTAGGTATATATTATTGGAGGCAGCAGAATGTATGGGCTCCTGTCAGGTATAAATTATTGTAGGCTGGAGAATGTATGGACTTCAGTCAGGTATATATTATTGGAGGCAGCAGAATGTATGGGCTACTGTCAGGTATATATTATTGGAGGCAGCAGAATGTATGGGCTCCTGTCAGGTATACATTATTGGAGGCAGCAGAATCTATGGGCTCCTGTCAGGTATATATTAGGTATATATTATTGGAGGCAGGAGAATGTATGGGCTCCTGTCAGGTATATATTATTGGAGGCAGCAGAATGTATGGGCTCCTGTCAGGTATATATTAGGTATATATTATTGGAGGCAGGAGAATGTATGGGCTCCTGTCAGGTATATATTAGGTATATATTATTGGAGGCAGCAGAATGTATGGGCTCCTGTCAGGTATATATTAGGTATATATTATTGGAGGCAGCAGAATGTATGGGCTCCTGTCAGGTATATATTATTGGAGGCAGGAGAATGTATGGGCTCCTGTCAGGTATATATTATTGGAGGCAGCAGAATGTATGGGCTCCTGTCAGGTATATATTATTGGAGGCAGCAGAATCTATGGACTCCTGTCAGGTATACATTACTGGAGGCAGCAGAATCTATGGGCTCCTGTCAGGTATATATTATTGGAGGCAGCAGAATCTATGGGCTCCTGTCAGGTATATATTAGATATATATTATTGGAGGTAGCAGAATGTATGGGCTCCTGTCAGGTATATATTACTGGAGGCAGCAGAATGTATGGACTTCTGTCAGGTATATATTATTGGAGGCAGGAGAATGTATGGGCTCCAGTCAGGTATATATTATTGGAGGCAGCAGAAACTATGGGCTCCTGTCAGGTATATATTATTGGAGGCAGCAGAATGTATGGGCTCCTGTCAGGTATATATTAGGTATAAATTATTGGAGGCAGGAGAATGTATGGGCTCCTGTCAGGTATGTATTATTGGAGGCAGGAGAATGTATGGGCTCCTGTCAGGTATATATTATTGGAGGCAGCAGAATGTATGGGCTCCTGTCAGGTATATATTATTGGAGGCAGCAGAATCTATGGACTCCTGTCAGGTATACATTATTGGAGGCAGCAGAATCTATGGGCTCCTGTCAGGTATATATTATTGGAGGCAGCAGAATCTATGGGCTCCTGTCAGGTATATATTAGATATATATTATTGGAGGCAGCAGAATGTATGGGCTCCTGTCAGGTATATATTACTGGAGGCAGCAGAATGTATGGACTTCTGTCAGGTATATATTATTGGAGGCAGGAGAATGTATGGGCTCCAGTCAGGTATATATTATTGGAGGCAGCAGAAACTATGGGCTCCTGTCAGGTATATATTATTGGGGCAGCAGAATGTATGGGCTCCTGTCAGGTATATATTATTGGAGGCAGCATAATCTATGGGCTCCTACCAGGTATATATTACTGGAGGCAGCAGAATGTATGGGCTCCTACCTGGTATATATTATTGGAGCCAGCAGAATCTATGGGCTCCTGTCAGATATATATTATGGGAGGCAGCAGAATGTATGGGCTCCTGTCAGGTATATATTAGGTATATATTATTGGAGGCAGCAGAATGTATGGGCTACTGTCAGGTATATATTATTGGAGGCAGCAGAATGTATGGGCTACTGTCAGGTATATATTTTTGGAGGCAGCAGAATATATGGGCTCCTGTCAGGTATACATTATTGGAGGCAGCAGAATCTATGGGCTCCTGTCAGGTGTATATTAGGTATATATTATTGGAGGCAGGAGAATGTATGGGCTCCTGTCAGGTATATATTATTGGAGGCAGCAGAATGTATGGGCTCCTGTCAGGTATATATTAGGTATATATTATTGGAGGCAGGAGAATGTATGGGCTCCTGTCAGGTATGTATTATTGGAGGCAGGAGAATGTATGGGCTCCTGTCAGGTATATATTATTGGAGGCAGCAGAATGTATGGGCTCCTGTCAGGTATATATTATTGGAGGCAGCAGAATCTATGGACTCCTGTCAGGTATATATTATTGGAGGCAGCAGAATCTATGGGCTCCTGTCAGGTATATATTAGATATATATTATTGGAGGTAGCAGAATGTATGGGCTCCTGTCAGGTATATATTACTGGAGGCAGCAGAATGTATGGACTTCTGTCAGGTATATATTATTGGAGGCAGGAGAATGTATGGGCTCCAGTCAGGTATATATTATTGGAGGCAGCAGAAACTATGGGCTCCTGTCAGGTATATATTATTGGAGGCAGCAGAATGTATGGGCTCCTGTCAGGTATATATTATTGGAGGCAGCATAATCTATGGGCTCCTACCAGGTATATATTATTGGAGGCAGCAGAATGTATGGGCTCCTACCTGGTATATATTATTGGAGCCAGCAGAATCTATGGGCTCCTGTCAGATATATATTATTGGAGGCGGCAGAATGTATGGGCTCCTGTCAGGTATATATTAGGTATATATTATTGGAGGCAGCAGAATGTATGGGCTCCTGTCAGGTATAAATTATTGTAGGCTGGAGAATGTATGGACTTCAGTCAGGTATATATTATTGGAGGCAGCAGAATGTATGGGCTACTGTCAGGTATATATTATTGGAGGCAGCAGAATCTATGGGCTCCTGTCAGGTATACATTATTGGAGGCAGCAGAATCTATGGGCTCCTGTCAGGTATATATTAGGTATATATTATTGGAGGCAGGAGAATGTATGGGCTCCTGTCAGGTATATATTATTGGAGGCAGCAGAATGTATGGGCTCCTGTCAGGTATATATTAGGTATATATTATTGGAGGCAGGAGAATGTATGGGCTCCTGTCAGGTATGTATTATTGGAGGCAGGAGAATGTATGGGCTCCTGTCAGGTATATATTATTGGAGGCAGCAGAATGTATGGGCTCCTGTCAGGTATATATTATTGGAGGCAGCAGAATCTATGGACTCCTGTCAGGTATACATTATTGGAGGCAGCAGAATCTATGGGCTCCTGTCAGGTATATATTATTGGAGGCAGCAGAATCTATGGGCTCCTGTCAGGTATATATTAGATATATATTATTGGAGGCAGCAGAATGTATGGGCTCCTGTCAGGTATATATTACTGGAGGCAGCAGAATGTATGGACTTCTGTCAGGTATATATTATTGGAGGCAGGAGAATGTATGGGCTCCAGTCAGGTATATATTATTGGAGGCAGCAGAAACTATGGGCTCCTGTCAGGTATATATTATTGGAGTCAGCAGAATGTATGGGCTCCTGTCAGGTATATATTATTGGAGGCAGCATAATCTATGGGCTCCTACCAGGTATATATTATTGGAGGCAGCAGAATCTATGGGCTCCTGTCAGATATATATTATTGGAGGCAGCAGAATGTATGGGCTCCTGTCAGGTATATATTAGGTATATATTATTGGAGGCAGCAGAATGTATGGGCTCCTGTCAGGTATAAATTATTGTAGGCTGGAGAATGTATGGACTTCAGTCAGGTATATATTATTGGAGGCAGCAGAATGTATGGGCTACTGTCAGGTATATATTATTGGAGGCAGCAGAATCTATGGGCACCAGTCAGGTATATATTATTGGAGCCTGCAGAATGTATGGGCTCCTGTCAGTTATATATTATTGGAGGCAGCAGAATCTATGGGCTCCTGTCAGGTATATATTATTGGAGGCAGCAGAATCTATGGGCTCCTGTCAGGTATATATTATTGGAGGCAGTAGAATCTATGGGCTCCTATCAGGTATATATTATTGGAGGCAGCAGAATCTATGGGCTCCTGTCAGGTATATATTATTGGAGCCAGCAGAATCTATGGGCTCCTGTCAGGTATATATTATTGGAGGCAGCAGAATCTATGGGCTCCTGTCAGGTATATTTTATTGGAGGCAGCATAATGTATGGGCTCCTGTCAGGTATATATTATTGGAGGCAGCAGAATGTATGGGCTCCTGTCAGGTATAAATTATTGTAGGCTGGAGAATGTATGGACTTCAGTCAGGTATATATTATTGGAGGCAGCAGAATCTATGGGCACCTGTCAGGTATATATTATTGGAGCCTGCAGAATGTATGGGCTCCTGTCAGTTATATATTATTGGAGGCAGCAGAATCTATGGGCTCCTATCAGGTATATATTATTGGAGGCAGCAGAATCTATGGGCTCCTGTCAGGTATATATTATTGGAGCCAGCAGAATCTATGGGCTCCTGTCAGTTATACATTATTGGAGGCAGCAGAATCTATGGGCTCCTACCAGGTATATATTATTGGAGGCAGCAGAATGTATGGGCTCCTGTCAGGTATAAATTATTGGAGGCAGCAGAATGTATGGGCTCCTGTCAGGTATGTATTATTGGAGGCAACAGAATGTATGGGCTCCTGTCAGGTATATATTATTGGAGGCAGCAGAATGTATGGGCTCCTGTCAGTTATGTATTATTGGAGGCAGGAGAATGTATGGGCTCCTGTTAGGTATATATTATTGGAGGCAGCAGAATGTATGGACTCCTGTCGGGTATATATTATTGAAGGCAGCAGAATGTATGGGCTCCTGTCAGGTATATATTATTGGAGGCAGCAGAATCTATGGGCTCCTGTCAGGTATATATTATTGGAGGCAGCAGACTGCATGGGCCCCTGTCAGGTATATATTATTGGAGGCAGCAGAATGTATTGACTCCTGTCAGGTTTATATTTTTGGAGCCAGCAGAATGTATGGGCTCCTGTCAGGTATATATTATTGGAGGCAGGAGAATGTATGGACTTCTGTCAGGTATATATTATTGGAGGCAGGAGAACGTATGGGCTCCTGTCAGGTATATATTATTGGAGGCAGCAGAATGTATGGGCTCCTGTCGGGTATATATTTTTGGAGGCAGCAGAATGTATGGGCTCCTGTCGGGTATATATTATTGGAGGCAGCAGATTGTATGGGCTCCTGTCAGGTATATATTATTGGAGGCAGGAGAATGTATGGACTCCTGTCAGGTATATATTATTGGAGGCAGGAGAATGTATCGGCTACTACCAGGTATATATTATTGGAGGCAGCAGAATCTATGGGCACCAGTCAGGTATATATTATTGGAGCCTGAAGAATGTATGGGCTCCTGTCAGTTATATATTATTGGAGGCAGCAGAATCTATGGGCTCCTGTCAGGTATATATTATTGGAGGCAGCAGAATCTATGGGCTCCTGTCAGGTATATATTATTGGAGGCAGTAGAATCTATGGGCTCCTGTCAGGTATATATTATTGGAGGCAGCAGAATGTATGGGCTCCTGTCTGGTATATATTATTGGAGCCAGCAGAATCTATGGGCTCCTGTCAGGTATATATTATTGGAGGCAGCAGAATCTATGGGCTCCTGTCAGGTATATATTATTGGAGGCAGCAGAATGTATGGGCTCCTGTCAGGTATAAATTATTGTAGGCTGGAGAATGTATGGACTTCAGTCAGGTATATATTATTGGAGGCAGCAGAATCTATGGGCACCTGTCAGGTATATATTATTGGAGCCTGCAGAATGTATGGGCTCCTGTCAGTTATATATTATTGGAGGCAGCAGAATCTATGGGCTCCTATCAGGTATATATTATTGGAGGCAGCAGAATCTATGGGCTCCTGTCAGGTATATATTATTGGAGCCAGCAGAATCTATGGGCTCCTGTCAGGTATATATTATTGGAGGCAGCAGAATCTATGGGCTCCTGTCAGGTATATATTATTGGAGGCAGCATAATGTATGGGCTCCTGTCAGGTATATATTATTGGAGGCAGCAGAATGTATGGGCTCCTGTCAGGTATAAATTATTGTAGGCTGGAGAATGTATGGACTTCAGTCAGTTATATATTATTGGAGGCAGCAGAATCTATGGGCTCCTGTCAGGTATATATTATTGGAGCCTGCAGAATGTATGGGCTCCTGTCAGTTATATATTATTGGAGGCAGCAGAATCTATGGGCTCCTATCAGGTATATATTATTGGAGGCAGCAGAATCTATGGGCTCCTGTCAGGTATATATTATTGGAGCCAGCAGAATCTATGGGCTCCTGTCAGTTATATATTATTGGAGGCAGCAGAATCTATGGGCTCCTACCAGGTATATATTATTGGAGGCAGCAGAATGTATGGGCTCCTGTCAGGTATAAATTATTGGAGGCAGCAGAATGTATGGGCTCCTGTCAGGTATGTATTATTGGAGGCAACAGAATGTATGGGCTCCTGTCAGGTATATATTATTGGAGGCAGCAGAATATATGGGCTCCTGTCAGTTATGTATTATTGGAGGCAGGAGAATGTATGGGCTCCTGTTAGGTATATATTATTGGAGGCAGCAGAATGTATGGACTCCTGTCGGGTATATATTATTGGAGGCAGCAGAATGTATGGGCTCCTGTCAGGTATATATTATTGGAGGCAGCAGAATGTATGGGCTCCTGTCAGGTATAAATTATTGGAGGCAGCAGAATGTATGGGCTCCTGTCAGGTATGTATTATTGGAGGCAACAGAATGTATGGGCTCCTGTCAGGTATATATTATTGGAGGCAGCAGAATATATGGGCTCCTGTCAGTTATGTATTATTGGAGGCAGGAGAATGTATGGGCTCCTGTTAGGTATATATTATTGGAGGCAGCAGAATGTATGGACTCCTGTCGGGTATATATTATTGGAGGCAGCAGAATGTATGGGCTCCTGTCAGGTATATATTATTGGAGGCAGCAGAATCTATGGGCTCCTGTCAGGTATATATTATTGGAGGCAGCAGACTGTATGGGCCCCTGTCAGGTATATATTATTGGAGGCAGGAGAATGTATGGACTCCTGTCAGGTATATATTATTGGAGGCAGGAGAATGTATGGGCTACTACCAGGTATATATTATTGGAGGCAGCAGAATCTATGGGCTCCTGTCAGGTATATATTTTTGGAGCCAGCCGAATGTATGGGCTCCTGTCAGGTATATATTATTGAAGGCAGTAGAATCTATGGGCTCCTGTCAGGTATATATTATTGGAGGCAGCAGAATGTATGGGCTCCTGTCAGGTATATATTATTGGAGGCAGGAGAATGTATGGACTCCTGTCAGGTATATATTATTGGAGGCAGGAGAATGTATGGGCTCCTGTCAGGTATATATTATTGGAGGCAGCAGAATGTATGGGCTCCTGTCGGGTATATATTATTGGAGGCAGCAGAATGTATGGGCTCCTGTCGGGTATATATTATTGGAGGCAGCAGAATGTATGGGCTCCTGTCAGGTATATATTATTGGAGGCAGGAGAATGTATGTGCTCCTGTCAGGTATATATTATTGGAGGCAGCAGAATGTATGGGCTCCTGTCAGGTATATATTATTTTATAATCATGCCCATTGCCCAGCTCCCGCCATATGTTGATCGCCAGCCAGATAAAACAAGGCTGCTGGGGGCTAGGATTCGCAGCATGGTAAGGCCCAAGCGTTCTTGGCCCCCCAGGCTGAAAATCGCAGCCCGCAGCCACCCCTGAAAATGGTGCGTTCATCATAGCACCATTTCCAGGTGCTTTACCCCGCTCTTCCAGCGGCCCTGGTGGTGAGTGGCACCCTGGGTAATAATAGGGTTAGTACCAGGCCAGCTTTGTATTATCAGCTGGTATTAAGCCCGAAATTCATAGTGTCACGCCAAATTAAACATAGCCACCATGAATTTCTAGTAAACAGAAAAAAAAAGACAGAATTTTTTTTTTTATTAAAAATAAAACACATTTAGGGACTCCATCTTTAATAAAGAAAAATCCTCACTCCAACGTAATCCATAGGTCTTCTGTCTTCACGTCTGCTACATCTTTGCCATCAGACAAATATGTCTGCTGACAGATGAGCAGGCACAGAATGACACTGGAGCACTGTTACTGTGTAGTGCGGCACTAGGTTTCTTTTTTTGTCATTTCATGCAGTGTAGAAATCTTGTGAAAAGTATGGATTGTGCTCTGGAAGTGATCAGTTATAGCTAACTATGTTATTTTCTGCAGAGATAAGTCCTGCATAGAAGATGTGATATATCGGTCTGCAGATAAAGAACTTCACCTAGAGACATCACTGGTGAGTATGTGTATTACCTATACACACACACTGACACTATATACAGAGCTCCTGTGTGTAATATCACTGGTGATCACTATATTACCTCTACACTGACACTATATACAGAGCTACTGTGTGTAATGTCACTGGTGATCTCTGTATTACCTATACACACACACACAGACACTATATACAGAGCTCCTGTGTGTAATATCACTGGTGATCATTGTATTACCTATACATACAGACTGACACTATATACAGAGCTCCTGTGTGTAATATCACTGGTGATCACTGTATTACCTCTACACTGACACTATATACAGAGCTCCTGTGTGTAATGTCACTGGTGATCACTGTATTACCTATACACACACACTGACACTATATACAGAGCTCCTGTGTGTAATGTCACTGGTGATCACTGTATTACCTATACACACACACTGACACTATATACAGAGCTCCTGTGTATAATGTCACTGGTATTTCACTGTATTACCTCTATACGGACACTATACACAGAGCTCCTGTGCATAATGTCACTGATAATCTCTACATTATCTGTACACTGACTCTATATACAGAGCTTTTTTACATTTTCATTATCAGTCACTATCCGGTGCCATTATGTGTCATGGTCATGGCGTGGCGGTATTTGTCCCTATTATTCGGACAGTCACTATGTGGTGGTAATATGTGGTCTTCTCATGGTGTGGCAGTATATATACCTTGTACTTGGTAGTATTTGATCACTATGTGGTGGTATGTGTTCTGGTCATGGTGTGGCGGTATTTCTCTCTTCTATATGGTATTATTAGTCTAGGTATAGTGGATTGTTGTCAGTCATTTGTTTTTTGGGATATTAAGAATGGGAACATTCTTTATTTGCAATACATATTAAATACTTGGATGTTTAACCTCTCCCTGTGTTGTGACTACTACACAGCAGCAGAGATGGACGTCAGCTCAAGACGCAAAAAATAAGCCGTCACACAGCCCCAGATCCAAAAAAATGAGAACACTACGGTGCGCAGAACATGGCGTGAAAAGTGTGATTTTTTTTTTCAAACTTTGAATTTGTTTTCACCACTTAGATACCAGTAAAGGTATACATGTTTGGTATCTACGAACTTGTACTGACCCGAGGCATCACACTGTCATGTCGGTTTTACCATATAGTGAACATGGTGACTAAAAAACCCAATAAACAAACGTGTAATTGCACTTTTTTTGCAATTTTACTGCACTTGGAATTTTTGTTGCCATTTCCCCGTACACTATATGGTAAAATAAATGATTGCATCTGAAAGTACAACTAGTCCCCCCAAAAAACTGTCTTTCCTGCTGCTACAGACTTTTATATGACTACAATTTACATTCTGCTGCTTACACAAACATTTTTGCAGTTTACAAGACACTTCTTACACTTGCTTGCACCCAGGTTTCATGTGAAAGAGTGTTCTCAAAGCTGAAAATTGTAAAAAATCGTCTGAGGTCTTCGATTGGACAGGAGCTTTTAGAGTCACTCCTTCTGTTGAACATTGAGTATGACATTTCAAGGAACTTAGACTATGATGACATTATTAATACGTATGCAATGTCATCTTCTGTTCTGAAAAAAAAAACTTTAGCAATTTTGCTGCTGAATGACTGTAAGGCTGTGTGCCCACGATGCTTTTTTAATGCGTTTCTGCAGCGTTTTTGCAGCTGCGGAAACGCATTAAAAACGCATGGTAGAAGGGCAGCAATGTTCCCCAATGATAATCCGCATGTGCTGTGCACATGCTGCGGAAGTTTCCGCTGCGGATTATCATTGCGGAAAAAAACGCAGCACTACCAATTATTTTGCGGAAATGCTGCGTTTTCGCCGCCATTGACTTGCATTAGAACGCGCCAATACCGCATGACTGCATCTGTACTTGCGTAATTGGCGCGTTCTAAAGTGCGGATGGTACCCGGGTGTAGAGGAGAGGAGAGTCTCATCCACACCCAGGTACCATTAAAAAATCAGTAAAAAGAATAAAATAAAAAATAAATGTATATTTACCTTCGGGCGGCCCGCGCTGCGCTCCTCCTTGCTTCCCGGCACTTCGCGGTGGATTGAAGGACCTGCGCTGACGTCAGAGTCATGTGACGGCTCACGCGACGCTGACTTCGGCAGATCTTTCAATTCACCGCAGCCGGGACCGAGCGAAACAAGCCAGCGCGGGCCATCGGAGGGTAAGTATAGATTTATTTTTTTATTTTTAACCACTCTCTCGGTCACGGTATATAAATCCATGCCGTTTGCATGGATTTATATAGTGTGACCTAGTTGTCAAGCACTTTCCAAGTGATGCTAATCGCCTGGAAAGCGCTTGTCAATCTGCATGCGGAAATGTCAGTGAATAACACTCCAGATCCACATGTCCCTGGCAGGAAAATGCATGTACAATCCGCATGTACAATCCGCATGTACAATCCGCATGCGTTTTTTCTGCCAGGGAGATGCAGAAACGCTCAGGAAAAAATCCTGAGCATTTCTGCATCGTGGGCACATAGCCTTAGTGTGTGTTTATTTGTTGTTTTGGGCCTTTCACTAACAATTGAATGGTACTGTATTATAGAGGAGAGGAAAACGTGCAATACAAACTTACAAAATGCTTACAGAATTCTTTAAGTTTTCCCAGTGGGCCAAGTTTGGTGCTGCTACAATGATGCTGGCTGCTGGGATGCTAGATAGATGCAGGTTCAATTTGTGGCTCTTATACTTTAAGACAATGTACCTTGAAAGTATTTATTGTTATTGTTCTGTTATGGCACTTTATCACACACTGATGTGAATAAGATAACAGTGTTTCTCTTTTGCCAGGAGTGTTTCTTTAGTTTATTTATTCATTATATTGGTTATTTATTGGTTAATAAAGTTGATTCATTTTGAAAGAGTTTGTGGACTTATGTTATTCCTATATACGGTAACTGCATGGTGCTGGTGGGCCCCAAGATTGATTTTTTTCCTGGTGGGCCCCAGGTACTCCAGTCCGGCGCTGATCAGGTCTATATCAGACCTGGTGCCGCCATGCTCGTCACAGTCACTCCGGAATCAGACAGTGTAGGGAGAGGCGCTGCTGAGCTAGGGAGAGATTTGCTTGTTTCTAGTTAGTGTAGGTGTACCAAACTATATTAGAGACACATATCCATCTCAACAAACAGTCCTTCTGGGGACTATTCCATCTGCAGAGATATCAGGCAGGCAGTGTATATAGGCAGGCAGGGAATATAGCAGACTGCAGTGCACATAGCACAAGAGGCAGCTGCTGCTGTTAGATATTTCTAGAAATAGGCCCAGGTCTCAGGGGCCAGGAATAATTTTTTTTTATCTTAATCCTCATTATTTGCTTAAAAAGCAATCCAGAGAACACCGTTGTTCTGCGCCATTTGCTTGTTGGCACTGCAGAATACAGCCAGGTCCTTTCCATATTACAGAGCTAAAAATCCAGCTATTTAAAACTGTAGTTTGTCCGTCACATGGATCACATATAACTGCGCTGAAAATACTGCCATTTCTGGCATTCATTAAAAATTTGTTTCAGTGTGTCAGTGAAGCAATTGACACCAGTTTGCTGTTCAAAATAGTTAACTACAAGCCAGGTATTTAAAGCTGTGGTTTGTCCGTCACACGGATCACATATATGTTTTCAGAAAATACTGCCATTTCTGGCCTCCATTACATTTTTTTTTCAGTGTGTCAGTGAAGTAATTGACACTAGTTTGCTGTTCAAAATAGTTACCTACTGGCCAGGTATTTAAAACTGTGGTTTGTCCGTCACATGGATCACATATAAGTTCACTCCAAATTCAGTCATTTGTAGTGAGCGTGGAAGATATTATCCTCCATTTAAAATGGGCAAGGCACATGGCAAGGGACGGGGAACTGGACGTGATTATGATGGTGCATGCAGAGGCCAAGGCCGTGGGCAAACTGAAATTGTGCCACAACAAACACCCACATCTTCTCGCCCAGTTAATAGGGGACCGCAGAACACCGCTATTGAACACAGAGTTGTGTCAAAAGGTTATTGGTTGGATAGCAGATAATGCTTCCAGTCACTTAGCCACCACCACAATCACCTTGTCTTTCACACGGTCAAGTCTCAGTAGCTGTGAGTCTGGACCGCATATTCCTCACCCTGAACCTCCTTCCTTCCACCATGCCGAGTGCCCGGAAACAACTGATTCCACACTTGGACACTCTGAAGAGCTTTTCACTTTTCCATTTATAGAATCAGGCCTCTTATCTGGTCCACTTGAAGTGAGGCAAGAGGAGATCGCATGTAGCGATGCCCAAATATTTGAGAAGCCACGGTCACACGAAGGCGACAGTGGGAAAGTGTCACAAGAGGTGGACGATGATGACACACAATTGCCAGAAAGTCAAGAGGAGGACCAGAGTGCGTAAGTGGAAGACAAGGTGGTGAATGATATAGTAACTGACCCAACCTGGCAGGAGGACATGCAAAGCGAGGAGAGCAGCACACAGGGGGAGGGAGGCAGTGTTAGAACCCTCCTGTTAGTTTTTGCTATCTTGTGTTTTGCGGTCACGTTACCAGCTGCCTATATATTCCAGCTCCGCCCTTCTGGCTTTGCTGGACTTCAGTGTTTTCTAGACTGTCTTTCTAGCCAGGTGCTTCGGTGCCTATCTCTGTCGGTTTGCTTGGTCCTCTGGGAACTCTAGTACTTTTTGTCAGTTTGTCTTTTTGCTCTGCAACAACTTCTGTTATGAGGTGTCCCTTTTTGTCTCAGTCCTTAGTTCTTTTAGGGACCCCTCCCTTTATTCTATAGTAGAGATGAGCGTTGTTCTACTCGAACTGTTCGCCAATCTCAAATTCGAGCTGTTTTGGGCGGTGTTCGAGCCGTTCGGCGAACACGAACGATTTGAGAAAAATTCGGCTGTTCGAGGTTATGTTCGATAACTGTTCGTGCACCAAAATCATAACTAGATTTTTTCTCAGTAATGATGAAAATTAATGTTAATACGCAGTTTGAGTGTACAGCGGGGTGGGGGGAGGGGCAGGGGATGGATCTCTGCAGGAATAATGAAGATCTCCATTTTTTTTTCTCTTTCCCGCATTTACAGTGGGGAGGTGCAATCTGTCAGCCTATCAGCAGCGCACACACGGAGCGAAGTGCTTTTTTCACACAAGCAAGGGCATGTGTCTTTGGCAGTGTATGTCACATGTCCTTGCCCTATAAGACCAAGTCATTTTCCCCGTCGCCACCATTTTCTCACTGCTGCAGCTGCGTGTTAGACGGCACCGCTGTTGCTGTGTGCGCTATACCTTGTTAATTTCAAGCCAATTTTCGCACAAATCTACAGATAGCTTGGGAGTAGGGAATAGTTGTGATTGCAGTCCTTTTAAGGACTAGGTTACAGCATTTCCTACGACTTTTATCAGGCAGGTCTGTGCTCTTAAATAGATAGATTGTGGGAGTAAAGACTAATTGTAATTGCAGTCCTTTTCAGGAGTAGGTTACATCAGTTCCTATCAGTTTTTGCCAGGCAGGTCTGTGCCAGTGCTGTGCAAGTTTTTTTCACAGCATTTGGCTGAATCTAGCAAAGCTAATCCTTTTTGGCCTATTGCAGAGTGTGTTAGTCAGTGGAGTAGCCTATCTGTGTTGCAAGATATACCACCTGTGTATAGAATACCAATTTTTTTACTGCACCTAATGAAGTAAAATCTTTTGGGCATAGCATCATTCTATCAGTCCATCTATACTGACCTCCATCAGGTTGCAAATTGAATATAATTTTTTTCTGCATCTAGCTCTGAAAAAACATTTGGGCTTCTAGCAGTGTGTGGGACTTGTTCTATTAGTCCATCTATACTGACCTCCATCAGGTTGCAAACTGAATATAATTTTTTTCTGCATCTAGCTCTGAAAAAATATTTGGCCTTCTAGCAGTGTGTGGGACTTTCTCTATTAGTCCATCTATACTGACCTCCATCAGGTTGCAAACTGAATATATTTTTTTTCTGCATCTACCTCTGAAAAAATATTGGGCTTCTAGCTGTGTGTGGGACTTGTGCTATTAATCCATCTATACAGACCTCCATCAGGTTGCAAACTGAATATAATTTTTTTCTGCATCTACCTCTGAAAAAATAATTGGGCTTCTAGCAGTGTGTGGGACTTGTTCTATTAGTCCATCTATACTGACCTCCATCAGGTTGCAAACTGAATATATTTTTTTTCTGCATCTAGCTCTGAAAAAATATTGGGCTTCTAGCTTTGTGTGGGACTTGTTCTATTAATCCATCTATACAGACCTCCATCAGGTTGCAAACTGAATATAATTTTTTTCTGCATCTACCTCTGAAAAAATATTTGGGCTTCTAGCTGTGTGTGGGACTTGTTCTATTAGTCCATCTATACTGACCTCCATCAGGTTGCAAACTGAAAATAATTTTTTGTCTGCATCTAGCTCTGAAAAAATATTTGGCCTTCTAGCTGTGTGTGGGACTTTCACTATTAGTCCATCTATACTGACCTCCATCAGGTTGCAAATTAAAAATAATGTTTATCTGCATCTACCTCTGAAAATATATTTGGGCTTCTAGCTGTGTGTGGGACTTGTTCTATTAGTCCATCTATACTGACCTCCATCAGGTTGCAAACTGAATATAATTTTTTTCTGCATCTAGCTCTGAAAAAATATTTGGCCTTCTAGCAGTGTGTGGGACTTTCTCTATTAGTCCATCTATACTGACCTCCATCAGGTTGCAAATTAAAAATAATTTTTATCTGCATCCAGCTCTGAAAAAATATTTGGCCTTCTAGCAGTGTGTGGGACTTTCTCTATTAGTCCATCTATACTGACCTCCATCAGGTTGCAAATTAAAAATCATTTTTTGTCTGCATCTAGCTCTGAAAAAATATTTGGCCTTCTAGCAGTGTGTGGGACTTTCTCTATTAGTCCATCTATACTGACCTCCATCAGTTTGCAAACTGAATATATTTTTTTTCTGCATCTACCTCTGAAAAAATATTGGGCTTCTAGCTGTGTGTGGGACTTGTTCTATTAATCCATCTATACAGACCTCCATCAGGTTGCAAACTGAATATAATTTTTTTCTGCATCTACCTCTGAAAAAATATTTGGGCTTCTAGCTGTGTGTGGGACTTGTTCTATTAGTCCATCTATACTGACCTCCATCAGGTTGCAAACTGAAAATAATTTTTTGTCTGCATCTAGCTCTGAAAAAATATTTGGCCTTCTAGCAGTGTGTGGGAGTTTCTCTATTAGTCCATCTATACTGACCTCCATCAGGTTGCAAATTAAAAATAATTTTTATCTGCATCCAGCTCTGAAAAAATATTTGGCCTTCTAGCAGTGTGTGGGACTTTCTCTATTAGTCCATCTATACTGACCTCCATCAGGTTGCAAATTAAAAATAATTTTTATCTGCATCCAGCTCTGAAAAAATATTTGGCCTTCTAGCAGTGTGTGGGACTTTCTCTATTAGTCCATCTATACTGACCTCCATCAGGTTGCAAATTGAATATAATTTTTTTCTGCATCTAACCCAGCCAATAGTTTTGGCCTAATACCACAGTTTGGCCACTCAGCTCTGCTCGGTTCCCATCCATTGTTTTTTTGTGCAAACAACTCCAGAGTTGTGAATAAGTTAACCACCAAAATGAGTGGAAAAAGGCCTGCTGCTGGTGGAAAGGGGAATAGGCGTGTTCGGAAGGGGAAAAAAGGTTGTGTCCGTGGGGTAGGTGTTAAAGCAACAGTAACATCTGCAGAAGAAAGACCATCTTCCAGCCAAACTAAAATGTCTACTTCTTTTAGCGGACAATGTGATAAGATCCCTTTCTTACGGCCACGCCAATCGCTACAAATTCCAGATGAGGCACAAAAACAGCAGGTGCTTCAACGGATATCAAGTGCTCCTTTAAGTGGGCTCTCCTCCACATCAACTTCAACATCACAAATACTCCAGTCCTCAAAGGTGTCACCCCAATCGCACTTGCTTCCTCACAGCTCCCAAATCTCCAGCTGCCCGTCTGAGTATGAGGTAGAACAGATGGTTGAGTCTGCAGAGCTGTTTGCTCATACTATAGCCTGGGAATCAGAGGTCGACTCCAGCGCTTCTGTGAATCCAGACGAGGAAATGATCTGAACTGATGCCCAGAATCTTTATGAATCGGATCCAGGACCAGACGCAGAAGGTTCTGACCATAATGTAGACCCTCATTCCCAAACTGTAACTCCTGTTGGTGGAGACAATGAGGAAGACGATGATGAGACTCAAATACCTGATTGGAGCGACAGCTTTAGTTTTTTGTCAGGGCAGGAACAGGTTGGCTCTGAGGACGACGGGTGTGATAACGCACAGGGTGATGATGATGAGGTTGGAGATCCCACTTACTGTCAACCCACAGTCAGCCAAGAGATGAGGTCAGCAGAGGAGGTGGAGGAAGATGCTAGTGACGACGAGGTCAGGTTGCGCCTTCCTGGACAGAGACGTAGTACTGGAAGCACGTCAACAACTGCATCCTCAAACACAACTCTGCCTCTCACCACAAGTCGTGGTGGCTCTTCAGGTCGCATGGGTGCTAAGCCTTGCATAGCCTGGGCATTTTTTCAGATCGATAAAGATGACCCAACTCGTGTTATCTGTAACATTTGTCAGCAAAAGCTAAGTAGAGGCCAAAAAATACATAGTTTGAGTACTTCATGCATGAACAGGCACATGGACATGAAGAATAAGTTGCAGTGGGAAGCTCAGTGTGCTACAATGCGGCCTAGCCGGCCGGGCCAACCACCGTCTGCCATATCTTGTGCATCCGCGGCCTCTTCATCCTCTGTGACTGGGGGGACAGCAGTCACACCTGTTTTGGGGCGCAGACCTGCCACCTCTTTACCCGCAACAGCCAGCATGATTGGCAGGTCATCATTTTCTTTGGAGGTGGTAACACCAGCTGGTGTTGAGCGCTGTCCGACATCGATAGCACCACCTTTGGATCAAGGCAACCTAACATGTTCACCTGCATCTTCCTCACAGACCGTCAGTTTGCCGGGGACACCCTTATCAACCCCGTCTAAGCACAATAGCCAGCCCTCGGTCCCTCAGATGTGGACAAGTAAAAGACCATTTCCTCCTAGCCATGAGAAAGCTAAGAGGTTGATTTTCACCATCTGCAAGCTCTTGGCTACAGAAATGCTGCCTTTCCGCCTGGTGGACACAGAGGATTTTCGAGACCTTATGTCCGTCGCAGTGCCCCAGTACCAGATGCCCAGTCGGCACTACTTCTCAAAGAAAGGTGTGCCTGCGCTCCACCAGCATGTCGCACACAACATCACCGCTTCTTTGAGAAACTCTGTGTGTGACAGGGTGCATTTCACCACAGACACTTGGACGAGTAGGCATGGACAGGGGCGTTACATGTCGCTGACTGGGCACTGGGTAACTATGGTGACAGCAGGACAAGGGGCTGCTGTCCAAGTCTTGCCGTCCCCACGAGTTGTGCGTCAATCCTCTTTATGTCAAAGTTCCTCCACAGCTTCTGCCTCCTCAACCTCCTCTCGGTCTTCCACCTGCACCCAAAGCCTGTCTGGTCATGCCACAAGCTTTCTAACTGCGCAGAAGGGATCCTGCACACCTCCTTACTATGCTGGCAGTAGGGCTCAACGTCATCAGGCGGTTTTTACATTGAAATGTCTGGGAAATGTGAGTCACACAGCTGAGGAGTTGTGGTCAGCTCTGGAGAACCAATTTCATGAATGGTTGTCTCCACTGGACCTGAAACGAGGGAAGGCCGTGTGCGACAATGCTGCAAACCTGGGTGCGGCCCTTCGCCGGGGCAATGTCACACACGTGCCTTGTATGGCTCATGTGTTGAACCTGGTTGTCCAGCAATTTTTAGCCCACTATCCCAGACTAGATGGCCTTCTGCAGAGGGCACGGTCGCTGTGTGCTCACTTCCGCCGTACGCATCCCGCAGCTCAGCAACTTACATCTCTACAGAAGTCGTTGGGCCTGCCACTTCACAGGCTAAAATGCGATGTGCCTACCCGGTGGAATTCAACTCTGCACATGTTGCAGCGACTGTGGCAGCACCGACAAGCCCTGGTGCAATACGTTCTGACGTATAGCCTGGGCCAACGAGATTCAGAGGTGGGGCAAATCACGCTGGAGGAGTGGTCTCAGATCAGGGACCTATGCACCCTTCTGCACAGTTTTGAAATGGCGACGAAGATGTTTAGTGCTGACGATGCCATTATCAGCATGACTATTCCGGTGATTTACATGCTGGAGCACATGTTAAACAGAATTCGGAGTCAGGTGGTGGCACAAGAGGAGGTGGAGGAAGTAGAGGAGGAGGAGTTGTATGCGGAAGGGCTAACATCTGCAAGGTCCAGACGGTCGGCAGCACCAAGGCGGCAGGCATGTGAGGGTGGGGGAGATGGTTTTACCAGGGCGCATGGTAGCAGCCAAACTAGTGAGGAAGGTGCAGGAGCCCAGGAAGAAGTGGAGGACGAACTGATGGAAGACTCATCAGATGAGGGAGACCTTGATCACATTTCTGTTGTGCGAGGTTGGGGGGAGAGGACAGAGGAAGGAAGCATGATTGTTACCTCGCCACCAACACAACAGGGACTTGGTGCTCCTGGATGCGCAACACACATGAGTGCCTTCTTGCTGCACTACCTGCAACATGACCCTCGAATTGTGAGAATTAGAAATAATCCTGACTACTGGGTTGCCACACTGTTAGATCCCCGGTACAAAAGTAAATTTGCAGAAATTATTCCTGCCATAGAAAGGGATGCACGCATGCAGGAGTATCAGCAGAGACTGTTGCAGAATCTTACATGTGCTTTTCCACAAAACACCAGTGGTGCACGTAGTGAATCTCACAGTTCCAACTTGCCAACCGTGGGACCGTCAAGTGTTCAGCACTCAAACCGTAACAGAACCACAGTATCTGCTGGTAACATCAATTTTGCGGAATCATTTCACCACTTTTTTAGCCCATCCTTTGCAAGGCCACAGGAGACAAGAAGTCTGACACATAGTCAACGCCTAGAGACGATGGTACAGGAGTAAATCCAAGTAAACATTGAAGCCATGACTGTGTCACTGGACCCTTGCTCTTTTTGGGCTTCCAATCTGGATAAATGGCCGGAGCTAGCCACTTACGCCTTGGAGATCTTGTCATGCCCCGCAGCCAGCGTTCTGTCTGAACGTGTGTTCAGCGCTGCTGGTGGTGTGCTGACAGATAAGCGCACGCGGCTCTCCACTGATAATGTAGACAGACTCACGTTCATAAAGATGAACAAATCATGGATCCGAAACGACTTTTCTACCCCTGTGTCATCCTGGGGAGAGTAAAAGCTTGATGATTGGTTAAAATCACCCTACCAACCGTTTTAAGCTTTCAAATTACTAATCATGTTTATCTGTATCTTGACTGGAAAATAATTTGGGCTTTGTAGCAGTGTGCAGCACTGATCCTATTAGCCCATCTATACTAAGCTCCACCAGATTTAAAATTAATAATAATTTTTAGCTGCATCTAGCCCGGAAAATAATTTTGGGGCTCCGAGATGCGCAAGACACATAAGTGCCTTCTTGCTGCACTACCTGCAACATGACCCTCATATTGTCAGAATTCGAAGTAATCATGACTACTGGGTTGCCACACTCTTAGATCCCCCAAACTTTTCGATCAACCTTTTCATTTTAATAAAGACCAAAAAAATGGTCATTTTTGAAATTATAAGCATTAGCAGGTTATTAGAAACTGAAATCAAACAGTTTTCAACTCAAAACTTTATTCTAGGTGATGTTACATTTTCACATAGGACCCCTTGTTCGAAAGGAGCTTCTGAACTCTCTCGTCCATTGAATTTGTCAGGTTTTGGATGGTTTCTGCGTCAATTGTTTTGCATGAGGACAGAATACCCTCCCAGAGCTGTTGCTTAGATGTGAACTGCCTCCCGCCACCATAGACACTCCTTTTGATGATGCTCCAGAGGTTCTGAATGGGGTAGAGGTCAGGGGAGCATGGGGGTCACACCATAAGTTTGTCCCCTTTTATGCCCATATCAGCCAGAGATGCAGATGTTTTATGTGCAGCATGAGATGGTGCATTATCATGCAAAAAAATGATCTTGCTGTGAAATACATGGTTCTTCTTCTTGAACCATGGCAGGAAGTGCTGTTTGAGAAAATCCACATACATTATGGAGTTCATCTTTAGCGCCTTCAGGGATCCTAAAGGGGCCGACAATCTCTCTCCCCATGATTCCAGCCCAAAACATTACTCCACCTCCTCCACCTCCTCCTTGTTGGCGCTGTAGCCATGTTTGCGTGGGGTGTCCATCAACCAGCCATCCTCCACTCCATCCATCTGGACCATCGAGCGCTGCACGGGACTCATCCGTGAACAAAACAGTTTTGAAATCAGTCTTCATGTAATGTTTGGCCCACTGGAGCCGTTTCTGCTTGTGTGAAGTGGATAGAGGAGGTCGACAGGATGGCATATGCACAGCTGCAAACCTCTGAAGGACCCTGCATCTTGTTGTTCGGGGGACGTTGGAGGCACCAGCAGCTTCAAAAACTTGTCTGCTGCTATGACAAGGCTTTTTTGCCGCTGCTCTTTTAACCTGACGTAATTGCCTGTAGGAAAGAGTCCTCAATTTGCCCTTATCAGCACGCACACTGTGTACTGTGAATCAGCTACATACTTCTTGATTGCCAAGACACTTCATCCTGATCATCGCACAATGTTGATTGTAGTCATGCCTTGACCTAAACACTCCACAATTTGTTGCTTCTCAGCAGCCGACACATCCTTTTTCTTTCCCATTTTGGCAGAAAATGTAGGCTGCTTAATAATGTGAGACAGCCTTCTTAAGTAGTCTTGCCTTTCATTGGGCACACCTGCCAAACTAATTAGCACAGGTGTCTGCAATTGCTTACAGTGATATAAAGAGCCCTGACACACATCACCATCAATGAGTTTAACTGACAAACAAACAAATTCTTCCCTTATCACTCATAAACACTTTTTGCATAATAATTTGGAACACAGTGTACATGTGCTTTTCCACAAAACACCAGTGGTTCACGTAGTGAATCTTACAGTTCTAACTTGCCAACCGTGGTCTGTATGGAGTTGTTCAATAAAGGGCCCAAAATTAAGATAACATAGATGGGAGAGGTCTCTATGAATAGGAATTCCTAAGTATTTGATACCCTGTGAGGGCCAGGCAAAGGGAAAGTTGGACTGGATGGAATCCTATATGGATTTGGGGAGGGAGACATCGAGGGCCTCAGACTTCGCTGCATTGATTTTAAAATTTGACCATGTAACAAAGTGATCTATTTCAGCCATAACAGCATGGATGGATATATGTGATTGAGTGATATATACTAGTACATCATCAGCAAATAGAGAGCACTTGTACTCGGTGCCTCCCACCTCAATCCACCTAATATTGGGGTTATGGCGAATTGATGAGAGCAGGTGCTCCGTCACTAGGATGTATAAGAGAGGGGACAGAGGACATCCCTGCCTTGTCCCATTGGTGATTGTGAAAGGTGATGAAAATGTTCTGATGCACCCCCTGGGCCTTGGGACACCCGGAGCCGGACCCTTTTTGGTGGATGCTGGTGGTTGTAGTCTTCGTGGCGGCGACCCGGTTCCGTGGCTCAGGGTGGTCAAACCAGTGGCGGAACTATTTATGTGGTTTTGATGTTTAAATGTCCGACTACGCCACCCGTGGATTGCGGTCAGAGTGAACCGCCGCTGCAGGGCAGACCGCTGAGGCTGGTGTTGTGGGTGCAGCAGAGCGTAGCATAACTCCCCACGGGAGGAGTATAGCCTCAGGGCAGTGTATGCGGAGGATGGGGGTGATGGTGCAGGGCAGCAGCAGTAACGACACGGAGTCAGTGATGCAGTCCAGGGCCTTTACTAACAGTTCTTATTATCCAGACCACGTCTGCAGGTAACGGCTGCCCACGTCGTACTGTGCTCACCAGGTGAGGGGCTCAGACAACTCCCAGATAACTTTGGAGCGCTTCACAGGACCCCCTTTGTCTGTCCTTTGTCTGGCCTTTCTTACCAACCCTTCTGTCCGGCTGCCTCGGGCCTCCTCTTGGTAAACTTGGCGCCAGTTTCCCTGACCCTATGTGCTGCCCTCCTAGCGGGTGTAGCGAGGGGCTGCGCCACATAAAATGTCACAGCCTCCGGTTTCTAGCTGAGGGTCGTTTCCTGCCTCCACTAGTTTCGGGGACCGGTCTCCCCCTTTGGCCTGACCCCTCCATGCAGGTGGATTCGGGCGTGCGGTGGCGACTCGCCCGTCCGCACCCCTGGGATCCCTTCGTTCCTCGTTCCTGGAGCCTTCTCCGCTCCTCTTCCTTCCTTCTCCCTCTTCCAGGCCTGGGCCTCTGTTACTAGGCCCGCCTCTGGAGCAGAGCTCATGCAGAGCCCCTGCTCCCTGCCACTTCTGCTCAGACTTCTCTGCACTGAACTAAGATGGTGCCCACCTTTTATACTCCCTTCTCAATGCACCCATGAACTGCTTCCTCCCTGCTCCTGCACTACAGGGTTCCCCTTCCTCAGTGTTCCCTCCCCCCACTCCAGCCAGGGACAGGGACTGTCGTGCCCATCTCAGGGGCATATTGGTCGCCCTGCCCCACGGCAATGTGGTGTAATGCATGCAGGTGTCGGGTCCTGATCCACACTCCATCCTTACCTGAGAGTGAGATATCACACCTCTGGGTGAGGTGCAATACCTCTGTAGCAACCGAGCCCTCAGGGTGCTACAGTTCCATTTATCTTCAGCCTAGGTGACGTATTGTGATACAGAGCCGTGATTTTGGCTATAAAAGGGTCCCCTAGACCCCTACCCCAAGCTTTTTAAGAGAATCATATATGGCGTGCCAGGAGACTCTATGGAATGCTTTCTCAGCATCCAACGAGAGTATCTAATTACAAATTTTTAACTGCATCTAGCCCAGGCTACTAGTGCCTAGTAGCAGTGTCTGCTAGTCAGCGGATTATCCCGGCTGTTAAGCAAGCTACACCACCTGTAGTTTGGACACTTAATTTTTTCAAAGGAAATGCTTCGGGACCACGGGATACTCAGTGAAGAGCATCAGGAGGCACCCCAAGGCATAGGGGCTGGGACTGGCAGTAGGATGCCTTGCGGTGGACAGCCGAGCTCGATCCTTATAAAAGCTTTTTAACTGCAGCAGCTTTAGTGGACGCTACTGGAGCTGGAATTACGCGGCTGCTGGCATGAGACTTGCCCTCCAATAGATCCTTGTAAATGGATTTAAAGTGTATTCATTCAAATTAGAGAGACAATTTAAATTAAAAAGCTTAGAGCTGCCTCCACCACAGGGGGGCTCGCTCGACCCACCAGCGGACAGGCACCAGTATTGGGAGAGGGGGGCTGGCCGTCAGGGTTCACCGCGGCTCTGGCACAAACCCGGCAACACGGAGGTGGCACGGGCAGGAGCGGACTGAACGTGTCGGCTTCTCACTTTTTGGATTTTAGAAGGGCATGACATGCCTATATCTGTGCCTCCCCCTCCTTTTACTCCTCCACCTCTTTTCTTTTCTCATGACTATATGTACTTGTCACTTTTCCATGTGTTAGTTGTGTCTTCTGAGCAGTTTGTCAGCTTTTGGACACCTTTGAAGGTGTTTTCTATGTGTTTCTATGTGTTTTTGTTTGCCTGCCATTGGTTTTAACGGTGTTCGAAGGTGTTCGACGAACAGTTCGGCGAACACACGGGTGTTCGACGAACCGAACCGAACTCGAACACTACGGGGGTGGCTCAACACTATTCTATAGGTCTCCATTCAGACTAGCCGAGGACAAAGGCACAGGCAGCCCGCTACATCGTAGGGATTCAGCTTAGTCTTATTTTAGGGACAGCTTTCCCTATCTTTCCTTAGTTTATGTTGCAGATCATAACAGTAAGTCCAGCCCAAAAAAAAAAAAAACTAAAAAGGAAAGAAATTCGGGAATCAGTATGGTTTCCGTCCAGGAGTTGGCTCAACGCCTGCAGGGATTGTCTCTGGAGGTGGCCGAGCTTCAGCAACACGTGAGTAGATGTCATGGAGCGCATTTTGTCGAACCGAAGGTAGGACTGCCTGATGTTTTTTATGGTAAACAGCAAGATTTTTTTTCCTTTAAAAATGCTTGTTTGTTATATTTTCGTTTGAGACCGAGGTCCTCTGGGAATGAATCACAGCGTATTGGTTTTATTATGTCACTTTTGTGCAAAGAACCACAGGGGTGGGCCTTTTCTCTCCAACCTAATGATCCTTGTTTAAGTTCTGTTGAAGAATTTTTTTCTGCTATGGGGCAATTATATGACGATCCTGATAGAATCTCATCTGCTGAATCAAAACTTAGACGTTTGAATCAGGGGTCAGATGATGTTGAAATTTATTGCACACACTTCAGGAGATGGGCTTCAGAAGTTAAGTGGAATGATTCAGCGTTGAAAAGTTTATTTCTTGCTGGTCTGAGTGAAAGGGTTAAGGATTTGCTAATTGCATTCCCTGCACCTGAGACACTGCAGGAGGCTATGCAGTTAGCTGTTCGTGTCGACAGGAGAATAAGGTCCAGGGTCAATGATGTAAAAACTCCTGTAACTTCAGGTCCTAGTTTCCCGAAGATCTGCTCTGACAGCGGAGAACCAATGGAGGTTGGGGCGACGTCACTCCGCTCTCAAGATAGAGATCGGAGATTCGCCGAAGGTTTGTGTCTTTATTGTGGTAAAGCTGATCATTTGATTAAGTATTGTGAGCGTCGTTTAAGTAAAGAAAAAAAAAAGTCAGTTACGCCCATATAGCTTATTTACTCTCTGCAGGAGTGTTTCTTTCTGGGTGTACTACTCTGCGGGGAGATTTGATTGAATTTCAGGTATTTGTGGATTGTGGTTCAACACTTAATGTGATTGATAAAGGGTTTTTGGAAAAACTTAAATTGAAATCCAAACCTTTGTCATCTCCTATTTCTGCGGTTGCAATTGATAACACTCCTTTGAAATGTATTACTCACAAGACTGCTGCATTTCCTCTCACTATCAATTGTGTTCACCAAGAAATTTTGGACTTGGTTGTTTTGGATAATTTGCCCTCTCCAGTTGTTCTAGGATTGCCTTGGTTAAAACTGCACAATCCTTTGTTGGACTGGTCTACTAATGTGATTAAGTCTTGGAGTCCTAAGTGCTATGATAAATGTTGTAATGGTCGCATTGCGGCTGTGGAAAAAGGGGAATTACGAGTACCTATTCAAGATTTTTGGAAGGTTTTTTCGGAGGAGGAGTCGCAAGTTTTACCTCCTCATAGGGATTATGATTGCGCCATTGAGTTTGTTCCGGGTGCTACTCTTTCCAAAAGTCGCTTGTTTAATCTGACTATCCCTGAAAGAAAGGCCTTGCAGGAGTACATAGAGACTAGCCTGGCTGCTGGTCACATTAGACCTTCTAAGTCGCCTGTGGCAGTCGGATTCTTCTTTGTTAAAAAAAAGGACGGCGGTTTACGTCCATGTCTGGATTTTTGTGAAATTAATAAGATTACCGTACACAATTCCTACCCATTGCCATTAATTCCTGACTTGTTTAACCATTTAGTGGGAGCCAAGTGGTTCTCAAAAATTGATCTCCGAGGGGCATACAATTTGTTACGTGTGAAGGAGGGTGATGAATGGAAAACTGCTTTTAACACTCAGGTAGGTCATTTTGAGAATCTGGTGATGCCTTTCGGTCTTACCAATGCACCTGCATTTTTTCAGAACCTTATTAACGACATCCTGAGACCTTTGATTGGTAAGAATGTGGTTGTGTATTTGGATGACATTTTGATTTATTCACCAGATTTAGAGTCCCATTGGCAGAGTGTACGTGAAGTTTTGCAGTTATTGAGTGATAATTCACTCTTTGCTAAGCTGGAGAAATGCGAGTTCGCTGTGCAGAAAATTTAGTTTTTTGGGCTACATTGTCTCCAGCGAGGGCATTGAGATGGACCCTGTGAAGGTTCAGGCTGTGCATGAATGGCCTAGGCCTATTGGTTTGAAATCTATACAGAGGTTTTTGGGTTTTGCCAATAATTACAGGAAATTCATTAAGAATTTTTCTGTAATTGTTAAACCTCTAACCGATCTCACCAGGAAAGGTGCGATTACGACCCAGTGGACTACTGAAGCCATTGAAGCGTTTGAGTATCTCAAAGAGAGGTTCAGTTCTGCCCCTATCCTTATACAGCCTGATGAGACCAAACCTTTTTTGGGCGAGGTCGATGCTTCATCGGTGTGGGTCGGAGCAGTTTTGTCTCAGGAGAACAAGGGTGGAGTACATCCTTGTGCCTTCTTTTCGAAAAAATTTTCAAAAACCGAACTGAATTATGATGTTGGAAATCGGGAGTTGCTGGCTATTAAACTTGCGTTTGAACACTGGCGTCATTTTTTGGAAGGCGCTAGATTTCCTATTCAGGTTTTCACTAATCATAAGAATTTGATCTATCTGGATGCTGCCAAGCGCTTGAATGCCCGTCAAGCTAGGTGGGCACTTTTTTTTTCTCGGTTTCATTTTTCTGTTACCTATATCCCTGGTACTAAGAATGTTAAAGCCGATGCTTTATCTCGCAGCTTCTCTCCTACGGTCGGTGCCGAGGAGGAGGAGAGCATTTTCCACAAAGGTGTTGTGGTGGCGGCATTGGACTCCGATTTGGAGAATGGGATTCTGAATGCTCAAGATGATGCTCCATCTAACACTCCCCATGGGAGGTTGTTTGTGCCTAGAGCCTTTAGGAGAGATTTGTTTGTGGAGTGTCATGAGTCTCGGTCGGCAGGTCATCCAGGAGTTTCAGAGACTAAGAGACTTATCAGTCGCAGTTTTTGGTGGCCTGGATGGCAGAAGGAAGTCATCAAGTGGGTGCGTCAGTGTACTGTGTGTGCTAGGTGAAAGGCTTCTCATACTCCTGCTGCGGGGTTGCTTTGCCCTCAGGAGGTTCCTTGTGCGCCTTGGACGCATCTCACTATGGATTTTATTATGGATCTTCCTGTGTTTGAGGGTTTTACTGTCATCTGGGTGGTCGTGGACCGCTTTAGTAAGATGTGTCATTTGGTTCCATTCATTAAGTTGCCCTGCGCCAAGACACTCGCTAAGGCGTTTGTTAAGGAGATTGTCAAGCGCCATGGCGTCCCCACAGATATTGTTTCTGATAGAGGACCTCAGTTTGTGGCTCGCTTTTGGCGTGCTTTTTGTGACAAGTTGGGAGTTCATTTGTCATTTTTGTCTGGTTATCATCCTGAGTCTAATGGACAGACTGAAAGAAAGAACCAGGATGTTGAACAGTTTTTGCATTGTTTTGTGGCAGACAATCAAGAGGTGTGGTCTGAGTTTCTGCCTCTCGCAGAATTTGCTCTTAACAATCATACATCCTCCTCTGCTGGGTGTTTTCCTTTTTTTTGTTGTACTGGGAGACATCCGTCTTTTGGTTCGTTCTCCAAATTGGGGTCGGCGGTGCCGGAGGAGGCGAATTTTTCCGGTGATTTGGAGAGAGTTTGGACTAATGTACGTTGTAACCTGCAAGAGGCTAACAAGAAGTCCAAGAAGTATTTTGACAGAAAACGTAAAGAGGTTTTGTTTACTGTGGGTGACATGGTTTGGTTGTCCTCGAAGAACCTGCGGTTGAGGATTCCCTCTAAAAAACTGGGTCCTAAGTTTGTGGGTCCATTTAAAGTGCTTCAGGTTGTTAACCCATCTGCTGTCAGGTTGGATGTCCCTACTTCCTGGAAGATTAATCCTGTGTTTCATGTTTCCTTGTTGAAAAAGGCTTACGTTTCTAATAGGGACGCCACTGTCACAGTTCCTCCTGTGGTGGAAGATGGTGAATATGAAATTTTTCGTATTTTGAATTCAAGATGGCATCGAGGGAAATTACAGTATCTTGTCTCCTGGAAGGGTTTCGGTCCCGAAGACAACTCCTGGGTAACGACAGATGATGTCTCTGCTCCTAGGCTTGTTAAAGCTTTCCACAGGAGGTTTCCTGATATGCCTGGGCCTGGAGAATCCGGAGGATCTTCATAGAAGAGGGGGTACTGTTAGAACCCTCCTGTTAGTTTTTGCTATCTTGTGTTTTGCGGTCTCGTTACCAGCTGCCTATATATTCCAGCTCCGCCCTTCTGGCTTTGCTGGACTTCAGTGTTTTCTAGACTGTCTTTCTACCCAGGTGCTTCAGTGCCTATCTCTGTCAGTTTGCTTGGTCCTATGGGACCTCTAGTACTTTTTGTCAGTTTGTCTTTTTGCTCTGCAACAACTTCTGTTAGGAGGTGTCCCTTTTTGTCCTAGTCCTTAGTTCTTTTAGGGACCCCTCCCTTCATTCTATAGGTCTCCGTTCAGACTAGCCGAAGACGAAGGCGGGTCTGTTCACAAGGAACAGGCAGCCCACCACAATCACCTTGTCTTTCACACGGTCAAGTCTCAGTAGCTGTGAGTCTGGACCGCATGTTCCTCACCCTGAACCTCCTTCCTTCCACCATGCCGAGTGCCCGGAAACAACTGATTCCACACTTGGACACTCTGAAGAGCTTTTCACTTTTCCATTTATAGAATCAGGCCTCTTATCTGGTCCACTTGAAGTGAGGCAAGAGGAGATCGCATGTAGCGATGCCCAAATATTTGAGAAGCCACGGTCTCACGAAGGCGACAGTGGGAAAGTGTCACAAGAGGTGGACGATGATGACACACAATTGCCAGAAAGTCAAGAGGAGGACCAGAGTGCGGAAGTGGAAGACAAGGTGGTGAATGATATAGTAACTGACCCAACCTGGCAGGAGGACATGCAAAGCGAGGAGAGCAGCACACAGGGGGAGGGAGGCAGTGTTAGAACCCTCCTGTTAGTTTTTGCTATCTTGTGTTTTGCGGTCACGTTACCAGCTGCCTATATATTCCAGCTCCGCCCTTCTGGCTTTGCTGGACTTCAGTGTTTTCTAGACTGTCTTTCTAGCCAGGTGCTTCGGTGCCTATCTCTGTCAGTTTGCTTGGTCCTCTGGGACCTCTAGTACTTTTTGTCAGTTTGTCTTTTTGCTCTGCAACAACTTCTGTTATGAGGTGTCCCTTTTTGTCCCAGTCCTTAGTTCTTTTAGGGACCCCTCCCTTTATTCTATAGGTCTCCGTTCAGACTAGCCGAGGTCGAAGGCACAGGCAACCCGCTACATCGTAGGGATTCAGCTTAGTCTTACTTTAGGGACAGCTTTCCCTATCTTTCCTTAGTTTATGTTGCAGATCATAACAGGCAGAGTACCCCAACAGGCAGGAAGAAGCAATGTGGTGGCCGCAGAAAGAAGGCAGGCAACCGTTCCCCATAACACCAACACGAAGGAAGTTGCCAGTACAACTGTTAGGTCTTCCCGATTCTGGTTGTTTTTTAAAGACTCTGCCGATAACCCCAAAAAGGCCTTTTGCACCACCTGCCAGTGCAGCATCAGCAGGGGTGGCAAACCGACCAGCCTGACCACCACCAGCATAATCAGGCACATGGCAGCAAAGCACCCGACTTTGTAGGCCAAACCCCAGGGTCCAGGAGCAGTGTCTGCAGGTGGCACCACTGCTTCTTCCGCTGTTGTGCATTCAAGCCAATCCCCTGTCCATGGTGCATGTAAAGATACCTCCTGCCCTGCACCTGTCATTGCACACTCTCAAGTAGCAGCATCAGGAAGCACGTCCTGGCAACATTTTTATGAGGCCCTCTAAGTCTCTTTCAAGGGGCTTTGGAGGGCCTCCCAATTTTTGGCAGCCCTTGCATTGTTGTTACTGGGTCCCTGCTTTATGTGTCTTTAAATTGCTAGTGGGGTTTTTCCTAAATTTGGTCAGCCGTTGGACTCACTGCATACCCTATAACTGTATAGCAGAATCTCTCCTTTCTAATGGGAACATGTCGTACTTGTTAACTGTGGCCCTGCTCTGTGTGTCTTTAAATTCTTAGTGGGGTTTTTCCCAAATTTTGGCAGCCCTTGCAGTCACAGCATGGGCATTACCACTATAGGAGACCCGCTCCTTTATTATGGGAACATTATTTTTACTGAGACCCTCCTCTATGTCTCTTCAAAGGGGTATTGGGTTGCGTTCGAATTTTTGGCAGCCCTTGCAGTCACTGCATAAGCAATAATAGTATAGGAGACCCACTCATTAATAATGGGAACAACAAAGCATAGCCGGCTGATGGCTCTCTAACAATAGCGAGGGCCGACTACTGGCCTTTTAAGAATAGTAAGGGCCGCCTGATGAGTCCCTCCATCATAAATGAAACAGGATGTGTCTGATGATGTGTCACACACCACATTGCCAGATAAGGTTGTAAAATGTTAAAATGACATTGCCCGGTGAATGCATTTGTCTTAAAAAATAACGTAGAAAAAAACAGTAGGATCTTTCTTTAGTATAAAAACCAGAGTCGCCAATGTAACCTCAATGTAATGACATTGTTCAGCTCCTGCACCTCTTCCTCCATCTCCAAAATGACCACATCAGTCACAAGCTGAAAGCACTGTAGCACTGCCTTGGCCAAGCGGCAACAAGCTGTGCTGATGATAACATGCTTAATGCTTAGGTGACAAACCGCACAATGCTGAAGAGTTGTGGACAGCTCTGAAAGAGCAGGCAGTTCAGTGGCTCTCACTGCTGAACATACAGCAAGGCATGGTCGTGTGTGACAATGGGCTGTTGACTGGCTCTGTACCATCCCTGGCCACATTCACCTGTCCACGTGTTTGTGGTTAGGTGATACTTCACAGTAAGTGCACTGGGGAGGGCACGGGTAATGTTGTGGGACCCGTGCTTGTGGAAGGCGGAGACAATACCGGGAGAAATAGTGGCGGTATGGACATGCCGCCGGCATGAGATTGTGAAAAGCTTCCGCCTCCACGAGCCTAAAAGGCTACATTTCAAGTGAAAGCAGCTTTAGAGGACTTCCTGGAAGAAATGACAGCTGGAGTCGATATGGTTTCCCAAGTCTTTCACCAAGCTAAAGAATATGGCTGTGGTGAAATACAACCAAGCAAAAAAAGCTGTGGACTGCCTCCATACCGTCCCTGGCCACATTCACTTGACCACGTGTTTTTGGGTAGGCGGTCCTTCCCAGTAAGTTCACTGGGGAGGGCACGGGTAATGTTATGGGACCCATGCTTGTGGAGGGCGGAGACGACACCAGGACAAATAGTGGCGGCTGGGGACCGAGTATGGATACCCGGTCACCACCGCCATAAGATTGTGGACAGCTTTCGCCTCCATGAGCCTAAAAGGCCATATTTCAAGTGCAAGCAGCTGTTAAAAATTTGGTAGTATAGTATTGCAGCCTGTGGGTGGGTGGGTGGCTGGCTGCATACTTGCGCTTGCATTCCAAGGAATGGGGTAGGGACAACTGAATGCTGCACTAGGACAAGGACGTGGATGGTGATTGCTGCAAGTCTGCAATGACTGGTGCATGGTGGGAGGCATCTTTGCATGTGCCAAGGATCACTTATGATGGGCACACTTTTAGGCAGTGACCTGGGAGTCAGAGATGCTTCCAGAGGTCTTCCCCATGCTGTTCCCATGTCTTTTCAGCACTGTATGCATGTGTCTGATGATGTGTCACACACCACATGGCCAGATAAAGTTGTAAAATGTTAAAATGACATTTCCCAGTGAATGCATTTGTCTTGGTTGAAAGCAATGCAAAAGTGCAAAAATGCATCAAAAACGCTACGTGTGAACATAGCCCAAGGTGTGGAGGAGTATTTTTGGCTTTGGTTATTTATTTAGCCTTATATACAAGTCATTACCCTGGAAAGGATGTTCCTTAACATATTTCCCAGGAAAATCCATTTTGGATTCGTTTTTGTATGCTTTATTGTGAGTCCGTAAAAGTGGCGTAATAACTCTGACAACGTTGTTGACAGCAGTGACCTGGGAGTCAGAAATGCTTCCAGGGGTCTTCCCCATGCTGTTCCCATGTCATTTGAAGACTGTTCCCATCGATTTGGGCAATTTTTAGGCCCTCTGCAGACCGCCAGGAGGAGTCGCGTGAAAAATGCTAGAGTTTCCCATAGACTTACATTGGGCTCGTTGCTCGGGTCGAGCACCCGAGTATTCCAATTAGCTCGACCCGAGCAACGAGTACCCGAGCATTTTAGTGCTCGCTCATCACTAGTGCCAAGTCCTGCTGGAGAATGAAATTTCCATCTCCAAAAAGCTTGTCGGCAGAAGGAAGCATGAAGTGCTCTAAAATTTCCTGGTAGACTGCTGCGCTGACTTTGGTCTTGATAAAACACAGTGAACCTACACTAGCAGATGACATGGCTCTTCAAACCATCACTAATTGTGGAAATTTCACACTAGACCTCAAGCAGCTTAGATTGTGGCCTCTCCACTCTTTCTCCAGACTCTGGGACCTTGATTTCCAAATGAAATGCAAAATTTACTTTTATCTGAAAACAACACCTTGGACCACTGACCAATAGTCCAGGTCTTTTTCTCCTTGGCCCAGGTAAGACGCTTCTGGCATTGTCTATTGGTCATGGCTTGACACAAGGAATGCGACACTTGTAGCCCATGTCCTGAATACGTCTGTGTGTGGTGCCTCTTGAAGCAATGACTCCAGCAGCAGTCCACTCCTTGTGAATCTCCCCCAAATTTTTGAATGGCCTTTTCTTAACAATCCTTTCAAGGCTGCGGTTATCCCGGTTGCTTGTGCACCTTTTTATACCACACTTTTTCCTTCCACTCAACTTTCCATTAATATGCTTGGATATCACACTCTGTGAACAGCCAGCTTCTTTAGCAATGACCTTTTGTGGCTTACCCTCCTTGTAGAGTGTGTCAATGACTGCCTTCTGGACATCTGTCAAGTCAGCAGTCTTCCCCATGATTGTGGAGCCTACTGAAACAGACTAAGGGACCTTTTTAAATGCGTAGGAAGCCTTTGCAGGTGTTTTTTGTTCATTATTCTAATTTACTGAGATAATGACTTCTGAGTTTTCATTAGGTGTAAGCCATAATCATCAACATTAACAGAAATAAACACATGAAATAGATCACTCTGTTTGCAATGACTCTATATATGAGTTTCACTTTTTGAATTGAAGAATGAAATAAATTAACTTTTTGATGATATTCTAATTTTGTGAGAAACACCTGTATTTTAGAGATTTACACGGAAATCCCGGTGTAAGCGCTCAGCAGAGAGCGCAAGTTAATATGAGCCAAGCCATACTGCGATCTTTGGGAGGCAGAATGAACAAATCAGCAGCAGGTGAAGAATTGGTTTTATTTATTTTCACGCCGTTCCTCGTGCAGTATAAGTGATTAGATGACTTTATTCTTCGGGTCGGTGCGATTACAGCGATACCAGATTTATAGCGGGTTTTTATGTTTGGCAGCTATCACACACTAAAAAACTTTTTTTTTTTTAAAAGACTAGTTTTTGCATCGCCATATTTTTAGAGGTATAATTTTTCCATATTTAAGCCAACAGAGTCATGTGAGGGCTTGATTTTTGCTGGACAATTTGAAGTCTTTATTGGTACCATTTTCAGGCGCATGACCTTTTTTGATCACTTTCTATTCCGTTTTTTGGGAGGTAGAATAAATAAAGACCAACAATTCAGGAATTACAAAATTACAAAATCCTGCTGACAGGTTCTCTTTGAACATATTCCTTTAAAAGAGTGGTGCACATGACAAAATTATAGCACTGCTTGTACAGATATGTAATAGGTTGCCTACTGTAGAGTCCATGAACACTGTGATTTCATGATTTTGGACAAATTCTTTGTAGAAGTATTAGGTTCATACATTAGGCATACAATAGATGCAGAGTATTTGTTAATAAAGGGGTAGTTTTATCAAGGAATATGATTGAGTACTGCTTGGCTGTGAGCCCACCAATCCTTGTCCTGGTGCCACTTCTTTTTAGCAAGAAGTAGTGGCTGTGATGGAGAAATTGCTGTCAGCAGGACAATAATGACACATCCAATCCATATGTTCCTATATGTCTATGATGAGATAACTACTTCAATAAAGACTGTTGGTAGAGGGAACTGCTGAATTGTCAGGAGTTTCAGAAAATATTTTTTCTCCCTATGATAAGTTAGTCTATGACATTAAGAGTATTTTTTTTTCATTTTAATCAATTGGTATTTGTGGTTACAAAGTGGGAATTTGGCAAACATGTGTCATGAGTTCACAGTTTCTTACCTTTTTTTAATTGAAAGATCATTCCATAAGCAATCTTCAGGATTCATGTGTCTTCCACTTTCCATTGCCGGTCAGAGATCCACTTTGAATTCTTTTAGTTTAGTGTGTAATGATTTCTTTCATTCCAGACTATAGTAATTTCAGGCTGAGATGTGTGCAAATCTCAAAGGCACATACCATATACACCAATATTTCAGCAACTGTTCATTTTATGTAGTGATGCAGGCTAGAGAGTTCCTCCATAGCATTTTGTAGAACACCGATGAAAAAGCCGCTTCAAACTCCTCTTAGTGGCACATGCAGGTGCTTCTCACAAAATTAAAATATCATCAAAAAGTTTATTTATTTCAGTTCTTCAATACAACAAGTGAAACTCCTATATTACATAGAGTCATTACAAACAGAGTGATGTATTTCAAGTGTTTATTTCTGTTAATGTTGATTATTATGGCTTGCAGCCAATGAAAACACAAGTCATTATCTCAGTGAATTAGAATAATTAACAAAAAACACCTGCAAAGGCTTCCTACGCATTTAAAAAGGTCCCTTAGTTTGTTTCAGCAAGCTCCACAATCATGGGGAAGACTGCTGACTTGACAGATGTCCAGAAGGCAGTCATTGACACACTCCACAAGGAGGATAAGCCACAAAAGGTCATTGCTAAAGAAGCTGGCTGTTCACAGAGTGCTGTATCCAAGCATAATAATGGAAAGTTGAGTGGAAGGAAAAAGTGTGGTATGAAAAGGTGCACAAGCAACCGGGCTAACCGCAGCCTTGAAAGGATTGTTAAGAAAAGGCCATTCAAAATTTGGGGTAGATTCACAAGGAGTGGACTGCTGCTGGAGTCATTGCTTCAAGAGCCACCACACACAGATGTATTCAGGACATGGGCTACAAAGTGACGCATTCCTTGTGTCAAGCCACTCATGACCAATAGACAACGCCAGAAGCGTCTTACCTGGGCCAAGGAGAAAAAGACCAGAACTGTTGCTCAGTGGTCCAATGTGTTGTTTTAAGATGAAAGTAAATTTTGCTTTTCATTTGGAAATCAAGGTCCCAGAGTCTGGAGGAAGAGTGGAGAGGCCACAATCCAAGCTGCTGGAGGTCTAGTGTGAAGTTTCCACAATCAGTGATGGTTTGGGAGCCATGTCATCTGCTGGTGTAGGTCCACTGTGTTTTATCAAGACCAAAGTCAGCGCAGCCGTCTACTGGGAAATTTTAGAGCACTTCATGCTTCCCTCTGCCCACAAGCTTTTTGGAGATGGAAATGTCATTCTCCAGCAGGACTTGGCACCTGTCCACACTGCCAAAAGTACCAATACCTGGTTTATAAACAACAGTATCACTGTGCTTGATTGGCCAGCAAACTCGCCTGACCTTAACCCCATAGAGAATCTATGGAGTATTGTCAAGAGGAAGATGAGAGACACCAGACGCAACAATGCAGACGAGCTGAAGGCTGCTATCAAAGCAACCTGGGCTTCCATAACACCTCAGCAGTGCCACAGGCTGATCCCCTCCATGCCACGCCGCATTGATGCAGTAATTGATGCCAAAGGAGCCTCGACCAAGTACTGAGTGCATTTACTGAACATACATTTCAGTAGGCCAACATTTCAGATTTTAAAATCATTTTTCAAGCTGGTAATATACAGTATTCTAATTTACTGAGATAATGACTTTTGTGTTTTCATTGGCTGTAAGCCGTAATCATCAACATTAATAGAAATAAACACTTGAAATAGATCACTCTGTAATGACTCTATATAATATGAGTTTCCCTTTTTGTGTTGAAGAACTGAAATAAATTAACTTTTTGATGATATTCTAATTTAGTGAGAAGCACTTGTAGGTGTTTATTCATACAGTGTAACCAAGTATAACATGGTAAAACATCTTAGCAGGAAAAGTAGGCAGATGTTTCAGGCAATCCAATAAAAATGTCCACATTAGTGTAATAGCTGGATTGATTTTCAAACATCCCAACAAATTCTGATGGATGCTATTGACTAATAAGCATATTGTAGATATAAAGAGTAACCCTCGTTTTATTTTTATTTCTTAAACCAATAATATATGTGTAGACTGTGACCCCTCGTGGGCAGGGTCCCTTCTCCTCCTGTACCAGTCGCCGACTTGTATTGTTCAAATTTATTGTAATTTTTTGTGCTATGTACAGTACAGACCAAAAGTTTGGACACACTTTCTCATTTAAAGATTTTTCTGTATTTTCTTGACTATGAAAATTGTACATTCACACTGAAGGCATCAAAACTATAAATTAACACACGTGGAATTATATACTTAACAAAAAAGTGTGAAACAACTGAAAATATGTCTTATATTCTAGGTTCTTCAAAGTAGCCACCTTTTGCTTTGATGACTGCTTTGCACACTCTTGGCATTCTCTTGATGAGCTTCAAGAGGTAGTCACCGGAAATGGTTTTCACTTCACAGGTGTGCCCTGTCAGGTTTAATAAGTGGGATTTCTTGCCTTATGAATGGGGTTGGGACCATCAGTTGTGTTGTGCAGAAGTTTGGTGGATACACAGCTGATAATCCTACTGAATAGACTGTTAGAATTTGTATTATGGCAAGAAAAAAACAGCTAAGTAAAGAAAAACTAGTGGCCATCATTACTTTAAGAAATGAAGGTCAGTCAGTCCGCAAAATTGGGAAAACTTTGAAAGTGTCCCCAAGTGCAGTTGCAAAAACCATCAAGCGCTACAAAGAAACTGGCTCACATGAGGACCGCCCCAGGAAAGGAAGACCAAGAGTCACCTCTGCTTCTGAGGATAAGTTTATCCGAGTCACCAGCCTCAGAAATCGCAGGTTAACAGCAGCTCAGATTAGAGACCAGGTCAATGCCACACAGAGTTCTAGCAGCAGACACATCTCTTCAACAACTGTTAAGAGGAGACTTTGTGCAGCAGGCCTTCATGGTAAAATAGCTGCTAGGAAACCACTGCTAAGGACAGGCAACAAGCAGAAGAGACTTGTTTGGGCTAAAGAACACAATGAATGAACATTAGACCAGTGGAAATCTGTGCTTTGGTCTGATGAGTCCAAATTTGAGTTCTTTAGTTCCAACTACCGTGTCTTTGTGCGACGCAGAAAAGGTGAACGGATGGACTCTACATGCCTGGTTCCCACCGTGAAGCATGAAGGAGGAGGTGTGATGGTGTGGGGGGCTTTGCTGGTGACACTGTTGGGGATTTATTCAAAATTAAAGGCATACTGAACCAGCATGGCTACCACAGCATCTTGCAGCGGCATGCTATTCCATCCGGTTTGCGTTTAGTTGGACCATCATTTATTTTTCAACAGGACAATAACCCCAAACACACCTCCAGGCTGTGTAAGGGCTATTTGACCAAGAAAGAGAGTGATGGGGTGCTACGCCAGATGACCTGGCCTCCACAGTCACCAGACCTGAACCCAATTGAGATGGTTTGGGGTGAGCTGGACCGCAGATTGAAGGCAAAGGGCCAACAAGTGCTTAGCATCTCTGGGAACTCCTTCAAGATTGTTGGAAGACCATTTCTGGTGACTACCTCTTGAAACTCATCAAGAGAATGCCAAGAGAGTGCAAAGCAGTCATCAAAGCAAAAGGTGGCTACTTTGAAGAACATAGAATATAAGACATATTTTCAGTTGTTTCACACTTTTTTGTTAAGTATATAATTCCACATGTGTTAATTCATAGTTTTGATGCCTTCAGTGTGAATGTACGATTTTCATAGTCATGAAAATACATAAAAATCTTTAAATGAGAAGGCGTGTCCAAACTTTTGGTCTGTACTGTATACCCCTTTTCACATGTAAAGTGCCAAGGAATGAATGGTGCTATAATAATAAATAATATGTGAACATAAGAAACTTTGTCTTATCTTATTATAGAAACATGCTTATATCTTCAAACATCTCAATTCATAGGAAAAGTCTGTATTCAGTGAAGAGATATTTGGAGAAAGGAGACGACAGTTGCTGACAATAAGATTCTATGGAGGGAGAGGAGCTAGAGGCAGACATATACACTCTGCTGCAGTCTCCTGAAAGGTTCCTGGATTCTTGTGAATATAATGGTAGGAAGTATGTCTGCACTCAAACTGCATATTCCCTAATGTGAATAAAACTTAAGAAAATGGCTTTAAAGAGAATCTGTCACCAGGATTTTGCTACCTCACCTGAGAGCAGAATGGTGTAGGGGAAGAGAACCTGATTCCAGTGATGTGTTCCTTACTGGGCTGCATGATGTAATTTGGATAAAATTCCTGTTTTATCTGCTGCAGATCTATCAGTTCTCTGAATGCTGAGCTGTGTCTAACCCCGCCCACACCACTGATTGACAGCTTTCTGTGTACACTGTCATTAAGTAGAAAGTGGTGGGAGCAGAGTAAAGGCTCGCTCACACTAGCATATAAATCGGACTAGTGTAATCCGATAAAAAATCGGATTGTACTTGGATCAATTCTATTCAATGAGGCAGTGCAGATATGAATATTTTTTTTCTCAGTTTTATTCAGCATGAGAAAAAAGTTGCAGCACGCTGAGATTTCATTCCGAAATCGGACAGCGCGAAAAAAAAATTGCATGTCATACGGACCATCATTATGACATCCGATTTTTATGGATACATTGCAATTCCGTAGCATAGAAAACTGTAAAAGGTCTTGTAAATGATTAATACCTGCTGAGTAAAAAAACAGATTGTATAAAGCACACAGATGACAAGTTAGAAAAAATTGTCCCATTCTACTGGGTGAGAGTAGGGCTGATTATACAGGTCTGCAAGGATAAAATTGTTTGAAAAGTAAGAGGTGATTTTTATATACTTTCAATCACTGAACTCAGCAAAATTATCGAAAAAATTCCATCAAGTACAGTTTTTTCACAAATATGGACTCCATAGGCTTTTTCTTGCACCATAATTTATCCCTTTGAGTAACCTTTAGTGGATGATTTTGGTGTCATTAGATTGGTTAGAAATGGTTTTTCTTGGTACAGAAGCAGAAAGAAGTAATTCCTTTGATACTTTTCTCAAGATGGTGCTCTAGTGTATTGCAGTGATGTTCCTGGGCTGATGGAGAAATTTAACATTGAGTGCAATGTGAGAGAGAGGAGACTCTTTACTGATTCATCCAAAAAAAGTGTGTCAAAGCTGTGCTACTGCACAATGGCAGCAAGTATGTTTCAGTGCCTGTAGGACATTCTGTGCACTTGAAGGAAAGCTATGAGAATTTAGACTTTATTCTTAAGAAACTTAACTATGAGAATCAAGAATCATCAATATGTGGTGATCTGAAAATACTCTCTTTGCTCCTTGGGCGGCAAGAAGGATGCACAAAGTACCCATGCTTTTTGTGTGGATGGGACAGCCGGTATACAACTCATCACTGGAGCCAAAAAAGTTGGCCAACGAGAACATCTTTGCAACTTGGACTCAAGAACATAGTTGCGGAAAGTTTAATTGATCCCACTAAAGTTCTCCTGCCACCACTCTACATTAAACTTAGACTGATGAAGCAGTTTGTGAAAGCTCTACCATAAGGAGAGACTTTTAAAGTTACATAGTTAAATAGGTTGAAAAAAGACCTAGGTCCATCAGGTTTAATCTTTCTCCACCAATTGTACATTTTGGCACTAATTTAACTATAACCCACAATGTTGTGTGTACTGAGGAAATAATTTAGACGTTTTTTTAAAAGCTGCTGTATTGTCTGCCATTACTACCTCTTGTGGTTGGGCATTCCATAGTCTCACTGCTCTAACTGTAAAAAACCTTTTCCTACTTAGCTGCCGGAATCGCCTATCTTTCACCCGTAATGAGTGCCTCTGGTCCTTAGTATGGTCTTGGGTAGGAATAAGTCATGTGCCAGTACTTTGTACTGACTGCACATATAGTTATACATATAAATGAGATCTCCTCTGAGGTATCCTTTTTCTAAGCTAAACAAGCCCAACTTTTCCAACCTCTCATCATATGAGAGGCCTTTCATCCCATGTAATAATCTAGTTGCGTGCTTTTGAACTGAATCTAGCTTCTGAATATCCTTTTTAAAATGTGGAGCCCAAAACTGGACCTCATATTCTAAATGTGGCCTCATGAGTGATTTATTAAGGAGTAACAATACGTCGGGATCGCTGGATTTTATCTCTTTTTTTTTTTTATACACCCTAAAATCTTGTTTGCTTGTGCAGCTCCTGCTTGACATTGAGTACTGCTGCTCAGCTTACTTGTAACCAGAATACCCAAGTTCTTCTCCTGTTCTGTAGTCCTGAGTATACTCCCATTTAATGTGTATGCAGCAATAGGATTACTCCGTCCTAGGTGAATTACTCTACATTTATCTACAGTACATTAAACCTCATCTGCCAAGTGTTTGCCCATTCAGTCATCTTATCCAGATCGGTTTGCAATATTGTAATGTCAAGGAGATTTTAGTATCCTACATAGTTTGGTGTTATCAGCAAAGACTAACACTTTACTCTCAATCCCATCCACTAGGTCATTGTGGAAAGTTTAGTTGATCCCACTAAAGTTCTCCTGCCACCACTCCACATTAAACTTGGACTGATGTAGTAGTTTGTGAAAGCTTTACCAAAAGAAGGTGAGATTTTATGTATCTGTGTACAAAGTTTCAGGGACTGTCAAAAGCAAAACTGAAGGGGGGAATGTTTGTGGGTCTGGATATTCGGAAACTCATGAAGAACGTCATGTTCGAAGCAAAAATGAAAGCTGTTGAGAAAAATGCTTGGGGTTCTTTTAAAGAAGTGGTGAATACATTTCTAGGTAACATCAAAGATCCAAAATGGAGAGTCCACTATGGAGAACATGCTGTAACGTTTCAACGCATTGGGTTGTCTGATGAATTTGACGTTACATTTTTTACATTCCCATTTGGACTACTTTTCTGAAAACCTTGGTGCTGTTAGCGAAAAGCAAGGAGAAAGATTTCATCAGGATATCAATGATACCAATACCAAGGTAGACGGAACGAGAACATAGTGGGGGGCTAGTGCTGGATGCTTCACAGAGAAGATCTGCAGGCCTTCTATACGAGCAAAGGTGTCAAGCTCTGAAGAGAAAAGGAAAAGGCGTAAGAATTACTTTTCAATAAGGCAGAATGAATGTTCAATACATTTTTATATATAATATGTTGTACATTTTCTTGTTCATCTCACTCAACATAATTTCACACGTCCTTTGTGCAAAATCCCTACGTGATGGTTAAAAAATAAAAGTGTTTTTTTTTTTTTTAAATCAGGGCATAAGAAAACATAAGAATCAGTCATAGGATTTGAACATTTTTTCATAAATTCAAATTTTGCATACTTGTGTTATTTATAAGCATATGTGAGCAAACCCTTATACAGAGCTCATGAATGTGGAGGATAGCATGGGCTTATTAGTCCTATAGTGATAATCTCCTGCTGAAAAAACTATGATTCTATTGAAACTGCAAAAAGCAGCCCAGTAAGTGACTCGTGGCTTGAACCAGGGAATCTGTCTCTACTGCTCTAAGATTATCTGGAAAAAAGCATAGTGAGAAATTCCTTTTAAGGAAAGAGACTGGTAAATCAAACTTTCTGTAAAGATTATCACTCATTTTTCATAAATGTTGCTAAACTGATACTTAGTATTTGTGCACATGGAGGTTTTTGGTTATGTGCACACAGTCTTTTTGAGGCAGGTTCTACCAGAAAACCACCTGAAAAAGCACTGCAAAAGCACCCCATGAAATAAACATACATTGCTGTACAGATGTTCCTGAGGTGGATTTGCCTGGGAAAACTCAGAGGCTGTACCGGTGTCTAAATTAGGTGGTGTGCACATAGCCTTTTTTTAGAGCAGATCAACAAAAAAAAAACACCATAAAACCAACTTAAACATGCTCAGACTCATCCTATTTACTTCTATTTTAACCCACTTTGTTGTACATATCTTCAGCATTTTGAGATTTTTTTTCCGCTTCAGGTTTTAAAAAAATACTTGGAAAGGACAAATGTGCAAGCCATTTCTTTGAAGTGGATCCTGATGGAATCCACTCCAAACTAGGCACTGTCCAATTAAAAAGCTTTAAAAACACTCCTGGAAAAAACTCTTCCAAAATGGTCAGGAAATGAAAAACTTCAAAACTATCCAAAGATGATCGTTTTTTAAAGTTGTTTCCAACAGAAAATCCATTGTCTTTGACTGCTTCAACAAATAGGTTCCCTTTAATGCGTGTACATGTCAAATGGATCTATATCTTAAATGTAATAGGAGTGCTTTATCAGGCTTTCAATAACTCTTTCAATCATGTCTTTAAGTGACTGTTAGTGCATTGTGTAATAATAATATTTAATCCTGGTGCTTGAGTACTCAGACTAGTCCAGAACTGGCACCACTCATTTATGCATTTCTCTTGTATCACTCCCACAGCGGAGTGATTGACAAAGCAGTATGAGCTGAGAGGAGAAGAAGAGGGACTTCTTTTCCTTTCCCCCTGCTCATGTTGGTTTGTCCATCACTCCGCTGTGGACATGACACAAGTGAAGGGCAGTGATGAATGACAGCACTTCTGAACTAGTCTGGGTACTCAAGCGCCAGGATTAAACATTGTTTTTAAACACACTATACAAACATTTAGGTGAAAAAAAGTAATGACTAAAAATATTATTTGGGTGACATAATTGAATTTTTGGATAATTGAATTCACCTAGTTCAATTAGTTTAAAAAAAATATTTGCTGCAAATTTCAATACTGTACAAATTTCAATACTTTCAAATCTCCTATTGTCATAGAAAGATATGTGTAACAATCTGAGGTCTCATAGAACTGGATCTAACTAGTGTTGAGCCACCCCCGTAGTGTTCGAGTTCGGTTCGGTTCGTCGAACACCCGTGTGTTCGCCGAACTGTTCGTCGAACTGTTCGTCGAACACCTTCGAACACCGTTAAAACCAATGGCAGGCAAACAAAAACACATAGAAACACATAGAAAACACCTTCAAAGGTGTCCAAAAGCTGACAAACTGCTCAGAAGACATAACTAACACAAGGAAAAGTGACAAGTACATATAGTCATGCGAAAATAAAAGAGGTGGAGGAGTAAAAGGAGGGGGAGACACAGATATAGGCATGTCATGCCCTTCTAAAATCCAAAAAGTGAGAAGCCGACACGGCCAGTCCGCTCCTGCCCGTGCCACCTCCGTGTCGCCGGGTTTGTGCCAGAGCCGCGGTGAACCCTGACGGCCAGCCCCCCTCTCCCAATACTGGTGCCTGTCCGCTGGTGGGTCGAGCGAGCCCCCCTGTGGTGGAGGCAGCTCTAAGCTTTTTAATTTAAATTGTCTCTCTAATTTGAATGAATACACTTTAAATCCATTTACAAGGATCTATTGGAGGGCAAGTCTCATGCCAGCAGCCGCGGTAATTCCAGCTCCAGTAGCGTCCACTAAAGCTGCTGCAGTTAAAAAGCTTTTATAAGGATCGAGCTCGGCTGTCCACCGCAAGGCATCCTACTGCCAGTCCCAGCCCCTATGCCTTGGGGTGCCTCCTGATGCTCTTCACTAAGTATCCCATGGTCCCGAAGCATTTCCTTTGAAAAAATTAAGTGTCTAAACTACAGGTGGTGCAGCTTGCTTAACAGCCGGGATAATCCGCTTACTAGCAGACACTGCTACTAGGCACAAAGTATTTCCTGGGCTAGATGCAGTTAAAAATTTGTAATTAGATACTCTCGTTGGATGCTGAGAAAGCATTCCATAGAGTCTCCTGGCACGCCATATATGATTCTCTTAAAAAGCTTGGGGTAGGGGTCTAGGGGACCCTTTTATAGCCAAAATCACGGCCCTGTATCGCAATACGTCACCTAGGCTGAAGATAAATGGAACTGTAGCACCCTGAGGGCTCGGTTGCTAAAGACGTATTTGCACCTCACCCAGAGGTGTGGTATCTCACTCTCAGGTAAGGCTGTAGTGTGGATCAGGACCCGACACCTGCATGCATTACACCACATTGCCGTGGGGCAGGGCGACCAATATGCCCCTGAGATGGGCACGACAGTCCCTGTCCCTGGCTGGAGTGGGGGGAGGGAACACTGAGGAAGGGGAACCCTGTAGTGCAGGAGCAGGGAGGAAGCAGTTCCTGGGTGCATTGAGAAGGGAGTATAAAAGGTGGGCACCATCTTAGTTCAGTGCAGAGAAGTCTGAGCAGAAGTGGCAGGGAGCAGGGGCTCTGCATGAGCTCTGCTCCGGAGGCGGGCCTAGTAACAGAGGCCCAGGCCTGGAAGAGGGAGAAGGAAGGAAGAGGAGCGGAGAAGGCTCCAGGAACGAGGAATGAAGGGATCCCAGGGGTGCGGACGGGCGAGTCGCCACCGCACGCCCGAATCCACCTGCGTGGAGGGGTCAGGCCAAAGGGGGAGACCGGTCCCCGAACTAGTGGAGGCAGGAAACGACCCTCAGCTAGAAACCGGAGGCTCTGACATTTTATGTGGCGCAGCCCCTCGCTACACCCGCTAGGAAGGCACCACATAGGGTCAGGGAAACTGGCGCCAAGTTTACCAAGAGGAGGCCCAAGGCAGCCGGACAGAAGTGTTGGTAAGAAAGGCCAGACAAAGGACACACAAAGGGGGTCCTGTGAAGTGCTCCAAAGTTATCTGGGAGTTGTCTGAGCCCCTCACCTGGTGAGCACAGTACGACGTGGGCAGCCGTTACCTGCAGACGTGGTCTGGATAATAAGAACTGTGAGTAAAGGCCTTGAACTGCATCACTGACTCCGTGTCGTTACTGCTGCTGCCCTGCACCATCACCCCCATCCTCCGCATACACTGCCCTGAGGCTATACTCCTCCCGTGGGGAGTTATGCTACGCTCTGCTGCACCCACAACACCAGCCTCAGTGGTCTGCCCTGTAGCGGCGGTTCACTCTGACCGCAATCCACGGGTGGCGTAGTCGGACATTTAAACATGAAAACCACATAAATAGTTCCGCCACTGGTTTGACCGCCCTGAGCCACGGAACTGGGTCGCCGCCACGAAGACTACAACCACCAGCATCCACCAAAAAGGGTCCGGCTCCGGGTGTCCCAAGGCCCAGGGGGTGCGTCAGAACATTTTCATCACCTTTCACAATCACCAATGGGACAAGGCAGTGATGTCCTCTGTCCCCTCTCTTATACATCCTAGTGACGGAGCACCTGCTCTCATCAATTCGCCATAACCCCAATATTAGGTGGATTGAGGTGGGAGGCACCGAGTACAAGTGCTCTCTATTTGCTGATGATGTCCTAGTATATATCACTCAATCACATATATCCATCCATGCTGTTATGGCTGAAATAGATCACTTTGTTACATGGTAAAATTTTAAAATCAATGCAGCGAAGTCTGAGGCCCTCGATGTCTCCCTCCCCAAATCCATATAGGATTCCATCCAGTCCAACTTTCCCTTTGCCTGGCCCTCACAGGGTATCAAATACTTAGGAATTCCTATTCATAGAGACCTCTCCCATCTATGTTATCTTAATTTTGGGCCCTTTATTGAACAACTCCATACAGACCACGGTTGGCAAGTTAGAACTGTAAGATTCACTACGTGAACCACTGGTGTTTTGTGGAAAAGCACATGTACACTGCGTTCCAAATTATTATACAAAAAGTGTTTAGGAGTGATAAGGGAAGAATTTGTTTGTTTGTCAGTTAAACTCATTGATGGTGATGTGTGTCAGGGCTCTTTATATCACTGTAAGCAATTGCAGACACCTGTGCTAATTAGTTTGGCAGGTGTGTCCAATGAAAGGCAAGACTACTTAAGAAGGCTCTCTCACATTATTAAGCAGCCTACATTTTCTGCCAAAATGGGAAAGAAAAAGGATGTGTCGGCTGCTGAGAAGCAACAAATTGTGGAGTGTTTAGGTCAAGGCATGACTACAATCAACATTGTGCGATGATCAGGATGAAGTGTCTTGGCAATCAAGAAGTATGTAGCTGATTCACAGTACACACGTGTGCGTGCTGATAAGGGCAAATTGAGGACTCTTTCCTACAGGCAATTACGTCAGGTTGAAAGAGCAGCGGCAAAAAAGCCTCGTCATAGCAGCAGACAAGTTTTTGAAGCTGCTTGTGCCTCCAACGTCCCCCGAACAACAAGATGCAGGGTCCTTCAGAGGTTTGCAGCTGTGCATGCGCCATCCTGTCGACCTCCTCTATCCACTTCACACAAGCAGAAACGGCTCCAGTGGGCCAAACATTACATGAAGACTGATTTCAAAACTGTTTTGTTCACGGATGAGTGCCGTGCAGCGCTCGATGGTCCAGATGGATGGAGTGGAGGATGGCTGGTTGATGGACACCCCACGCAAACACGGCTACAGCGCCAACAAGGAGGAGGTGGAGTAATGTTTTGGGCTGGAATCATGGGGAGAGAGATTGTAGGCCCCATTAGGATCCCTGAAGGCGCTAAAGATGAACTCCATAATGTATGTGGATTTTCTCAAACAGCACTTCCTGCCATGGTTCAAGAAGAAGAACCGTGTATTTCACAGCAAGATCATTTTTCTGCATGATAATGCACCATCTCATGCTGCACATAAAACATCTGCATCTCTGGCTGATATGGGCATAAAAGGGGACAAACTTATGGTGTGACCCCCATGCTCCCCTGACCTCTACCCCATTCAGAACCTTTGGAGCATCATTAAAAGGAGTGTCTATGATGGCGGGAGGCAGTTCACATCTAAGCAACAGCTCTGGGAGGGTATTCTGTCCTCATGCAAAACAATTGAAGCAGAAACCATCCAAAACCTGACAAATTCAATGGACGAGAGAGTTCAGAAGCTCCTTTCGAACAAGGGGTCCTATGTGAAAATGTAACATCACCTAGAATAAAGTTTTGAGTTGAAAACTGTTTGATTTCAGTTTCTAACAACCTGCTAATGCTTATAATTTCAAAAATGACCATTTTTTTGGTCTTTATTAAAATGAAAAGGTTGATCGAAAAGTTTGGGGGATCTAAGAGTGTGGCAACCCAGTAGTCATGATTACTTCGAATTCTGACAATATGATGGTCATGCTGCAGGTAGTGCAGCAAGAAGGCACTTATGTGCCTTGCGCATCTCGGAGCCCCAAAATTATTTTCCGGGCTAGATGCAGCTAAAAATTATTTTTAATTTTAAATCTGGTGAAGCTTTAGTATAGATGGCCTAATAGGATCAGTGCTGCACACTGCTACAAAGCCCAAATTATTTTCCAGTCAAGATACAGATAAACATGATTAGTAATTTGAAAGCTTAAAACGGTTGGTAGGGTGATTTTAACCAATCATCAAGCTTTTACTCTCCCCAGGATTACACAGGGGTAGAAAAGTCGTTTCGGATCCATGATTTGTTCATCTTTATGAACGTGAGTCTGTCTACATTATCAGTGGAGAGCCGCGTGCGCTTATCTGTCAGCACACCACCAGCAGCGCTGAACACACGTTCAGACAGAACGCTGGCTGCGGGGCATGACAAGATCTCCAAGGCGTAAGTGGCTAGCTCCGGCCATTTATCCAGATTGGAAGCCCAAAAAGAGCAAGGGTCCAGTGACACAGTCGTGGCTTCAATGTTTACTTGGAGATACTCCTGTACCATCGTCTCTAGGCGTTGACTATGTGTCAGACTTCTTGTCTCCTGTGGCCTTGCAAAGGATGGGCTAAAAAAGTGGTGAAATGATTCCGCAAAATTGATGTTACCAGCAGATACTGTGGTTCTGTCACGGTTTGAGTGCTGAACACTTGACGGTCCCACGGTTGGCAAGTTGGAACTGTGAGATTCACTACGTGCACCACTGGTATTTTGTGGAAAAGCACATGTAAGATTCTGCAACAGTCTCTGCTGATACTCCTGCATGCGTGCATCCCTTTCTATGGCAGGAATAATTTCTGCAAATTTACTTTTGTACCGGGGATCTAACAGTGTGGCAACCCAGTAGTCAGGATTATTTCTAATTCTCACAATTCGAGGGTCATGTTGCAGGTAGTGCAGCAAGAAGGCACTCATGTGTGTTGCGCATCCAGGAGCACCAAGTCCCTGTTGTGTTGGTGGCGAGGTAACAATCATGCTTCCTTCCTCTGTCCTCTCCCCCCAACCTCGCACAACAGAAATGTGATCAAGGTCTCCCTCATCTGATGAGTCTTCCATCAGTTCGTCCTCCACTTCTTCCTGGGCTCCTGCACCTTCCTCACTAGTTTGGCTGCTACCATGCGCCCTGGTAAAACCATCTCCCCCACCCTCACATGCCTGCCGCCTTGGTGCTGCCGACCGTCTGGACCTTGCAGATGTTAGCCCTTCCGCATACAACTCCTCCTCCTCTACTTCCTCCACCTCCTCTTGTGCCACCACCTGACTCCGAATTCTGTTTAACATGTGCTCCAGCATGTAAATCACCGGAATAGTCATGCTGATAATGGCATCGTCAGCACTAAACATCTTCGTCGCCATTTCAAAACTGTGCAGAAGGGTGCATAGGTCCCTGATCTGAGACCACTCCTCCAGCGTAATTTGCCCCACCTCTGAATCTCGTTGGCCCAGGCTATACGTCAGAACGTATTTACCAGGGCTTGTCGGTGCTGCCACAGTCGCTGCAACATGTGCAGAGTTGAATTCCACCGGGTAGGCACATCGCATTTTAGCCGGTGAAGTGGCAGGCCCAACGACTTCTGTAGAGATGTAAGTCGCTGAGCTGCGGGATGCGAACGGTGGAAGTGAGCACACAGCGACCGTGCCCTCTGCAGAAGGCCATCTAGTCTGGGATAGTGGGCTAAAAATTGCTGGACAACCAGGTTCAACACGTGAGCCATACAAGGCACGTGTGTGACATTGCCCCGGCGAAGGGCCGCACCCAGGTTTGCAGCATTGTCGCACACGGCCTTCCCTGGTTTCAGGTCCAGTGGAGACAACCATTCATGAAATTGGTTCTCCAGAGCTGACCACAACTCCTCAGCTGTGTGACTCACATTTCCCAGACATTTCAATGTAAAAACCGCCTGATGACGTTGAGCCCTACTGCCAGCATAGTAAGGAGGTGTGCAGGATCCCTTCTGCGCAGTTAGAAAGCTTGTGGAATGACCAGACAGGCTTTGGGTGCAGGTGGAAGACCGAGAGGAGGTTGAGGAGGCAGAAGCAGTGGTGGAAAAATGACATAAAGAGGATTGACGCACAACTCGTGGGGACGGCAAGACTTGGACAGCAGCCCCTTGTCCTGCTGTCACCATAGTTACCCAGTGCCCAGTCAGCGACATGTAACGCCCCTGTCCATGCCTACTCGTCCAAGTGTCTGTGGTGAAATGCACCCTGTCACACACAGAGTTTCTCAAAGAAGCGGTGATGTTGTGTGCGACATGCTGGTGGAGCGCAGGCACACCTTTCTTTGAGAAGTAGTGCCGACTGGGCATCTGGTACTGGGGCACTGCGACGGACATAAGGTCTCGAAAATCCTCTGTGTCCACCAGGCGGAAAGGCAGCATTTCTGTAGCCAAGAGCTTGCAGATGGTGAAATTCAACCTCTTAGCTTTCTCATGGCTAGGAGGAAATGGTCTTTTACTTGTCCACATCTGAGGGACCGAGGGCTGGCTATTGTGCTTAGACGGGGTTGATAAGGGTGTCCCCGGCAAACTGCCGGTCTGTGAGGAAGATGCAGGCGGACATGTTAGGTTGCCTTGATCCAAAGGTGGTGCTATCGATGTCGGACAGCGCTCAAGACCAGCTGGTGTTACCACCTCCAAAGAAAATGATGACCTGCCAATCACGCTGGCTGTTACGGGTAAAGAGGTGGCAGGTCTGCGCCCCAAAACAGGTGTGACTGCTGTCCCCCCAGTCACAGAGGATGAAGAGGCTGCGGATGCACAAGATATGGCAGACGATGGTTGGCCCGGCCGGCTAGACCGCATTGTAGCACACTGAGCTTCCCACTGCAACTTATGCTTCATGTCCATGTGCCGGTTCATGCATGAAGTACTCAAACTATGTATTTTTTAGCCTCTACTTAGCTTTTGCTGACAAATGTTACAGATAACACGAGTTGGGTCATCTTTATCGATCTGAAAAAATGCCCAGGCTATGCAAGGCTTAGCACCCATGCGACCTGAAGAGCCACCACGACTTGTGGTGAGAGGCAGAGTTGTGTTTGAGGATGCAGTTGTTGACGTGCTTCCAGTACTACGTCTCTGTCCAGGAAGGCGCAACCTGACCTCGTCGTCACTAGCATCTTCCTCCACCTCCTCTGCTGACCTCATCTCTTGGCTGACTGTGGGTTGACAGTAAGTGGGATCTCCGACCTCATCATCATCACCCTGTGCGTTATCACACCCGTCGTCCTCAGAGCCAACCTGTTCCTGCCCTGACAAAAAACTAAAGTTGTCGCTCCAATCAGGTATTTGAGTCTTATCATCGTCTTCCTCATTGTCTCCACCAACAGGAGTTACAGTTTGGGAATGAGGGTCTACATTATGGTCAGAACCTTCTGCGTCTGGCTCTGCAGACTCAACCATCTGTTCTACCTCATACTCAGACGGGCAGCTGGAGATTTGGGAGCTGTGAGGAAGCAAGTGCGATTTGGGTGACACCTTTGAGGACTGGAGTATTTGTGATGTTGAAGTTGATGTGGAGGAGAGCCCACTTAAAGGAGCACTTGATATCCGTTGAAGCACCTGCTGTTTTTGTACCTCATCTGGAATTTGTAGCGATTGGCGTGGCCGTAAGAAAGGGATCTTATCACATTGTCCGCTAAAAGAAGTAGACATTTTAGTTTGGCTGGAAGATGGTCTTTCTTCTGCACCTACCCCACGGACACAACCTTTTTTCCCCTTCCCAACACGCCTATTCCCCTTTCCACCAGCAGCAGGCCTTTTTCCACTCATTTTGGTGGTTAACTAATTCACAACTCTGGAGTTGTTTGCACAAAAAAACAATGGATGGTAACCGAGCAGAGCTGAGTGGCCAAACTGTGGTATTAGGCCAAAACTATTGGCTGGGTTAGATGCAGAAAAAAAATATTTTTAATTTGCAACCTGATGGAGGTCAGTATAGATGGACTAATAGACCAAGTCCCACACACTGCTAGAAGCCCAAATATTTTTTCAGAGCTAGATGCAGAAAAAAATTATTTTTAATTTGCAACCTGATGGAGGTCAGTATAGATGGACTAATAGACCAAGTCCCACACACCGCTAGAAGCCCAAATATTTTTTCAGAGCTAGATGCAGAAAAAAATTATTTTTAATTTGCAACCTGATGGAGGTCAGTATAGATGGACTAATAGACCAAGTCCCACACACCGCTAGAAGCCCAAATATTTTTTCAGAGCTAGATGCAGAAAAAAATTATATTCAGTTTGCAACCTGATGGAGGTCAGTATAGATGGACTAATAGAATGATGCTATGCCCAAAAGATTTTATTTCACTAGGTGCAGTAAAAAAATTGGTATTCTATACACAGGTGTTATATCTTGCAACACAGATAGGCTACTCCACTGACTAACACACTCTGCAATAGGCCAAAAAGGATTAGCTTTGCTAGATTCAGCCAAATGCTGTGAAAAAAACTTGCACAGCACTGGCACAGACCTGCCTGGCAAAAACTGATAGGAACTCATGTAACCTAGTCCTGAAAAGGACTCCAATTACAATTAGTCTTTACTCCCACAACCTATCTATTTAAGAGCACAGACCTCCCTGATAAAAGTCGTAGGAAATGCTGTAACCTAGTCCTTAAAAGGACTGCAATCACAACTATTCCCTACTCCCAAGCTATCTGTATATTTGTGCGAAAATTGGCTTGAAATTAACAAGGTATAGCGCACACAGCAACAGCGGTGCCGTCTAACACGCAGCTGCAGCAGTGAGAAAATGGTGGCGACGGGGAAAATGGCTTGGTCTTATAGGGCAAGGACATGTGACATACACTGCCAATCACACATGCCCTTGCTTGTGTGAAAAAAAGCACTTCGCTCCGTGTGTGCGCTGCTGATAGGCTGACAGATTGCACCTCCCTACTGCAAATGCGGGAAAGAGAAAAAAAAATGGAGATCTTCATTGTTCCTGCAGAGATCCATCCCCTGCCCCTCCCCCCGCCCCGCTGTACACTCAAACTGCGTATTAACATTAATTTTCATCATTACTGAGAAAAAATCCAGTTATGATTTTGGTGCACGAACAGTTATCGAACATAACCTCGAACAGCCGAATTTTTCTCAAATTGTTCGTGTTCGCCGACCGGCTCGAACACCGCCCAAAACAGCTCGAATTTGAGATTGGCGAACAGTTCGAGTAGAACAACGCTCATCTCTAGATCTAACCCCTTTCAAGCTCAATGTTTTTTTATTTTTTTTAAAAACAAAATACGGTCCAAAATGTATCCCTCTTTATCATATGTGATCAAGGTAGTTCTGTGCAGAATGATGACTCAAAATGATGGTGTCGCCATCAGAGGTAACATCATTCTGCTGTTATTGAAATGAGTGATGTACAGTGCAGGCAAAAAAAATCTTTACAAGTTCAATGAAACCACAAAATCTTAATATTCAAGTGGATTCAAGTGTTTTATTGTGGATATTTTATTACAATTAGTATTTTGTCATGTCACCCTTACATTTTATCACCATCTGCAGTCGTTTAGGCATGGACTCAGCAAGGCTGGCTAAGTAGGTGGAGTCCATGTTTACCCACAGTGTCTTCAGCACCTCCTTTAGATTGTTTATGTTGCTGGGTCGGGGCTCTTGAACCTTGTTTTTCATTAAATTCCAGGCATTTTCTATGGGGTTAAGGTCAGGGGAATTACCTGGCCACTCTAAAATGTTAATGTTATGGTCACTGAGAAACTTTCTCACGGCCTTGGCTTTGTGGACAGGGGCTCCATCACGCATAAAGTAATCACACTGATGTATGACCCAAAAAGTAAGCATGTGTTCTTCCAAAACAGTAATATAATTGCTTGCTTTCATAGTTATAATCTTAGGAAGGAAGTACAAACCTGCCCTGCCCATGCTTCCACTAAATGCACCCCACACCATCACACTGTCAGGGTGTTTAACAGTCTTAACTGTATATTTTGGGTCATAACGTGACACTGTACTCGGGCGACACACAACCTTTGAGCCTCCCCTGACCAGCCTGAAAGTGCTCTCATCACTAAACATCACTTTCTTCCACTCTTCAGATGTCCAATCTTGATATTTCTTACAAAAGGGCAGCCTTTTCTTCTTCATTGCTGCTGTGAGCAGGGGCTTCTTTGAGGCACGGCAACTTGGTAGACCCAGGTCCTTTTGCAGCCGGTGACGAATTGTCCTAGTTGCGATGTTCTGGAGGAGTATAGGGTACTTTTTTTTTATTTCAACGGCAGTTATAGAAGGATGTGACATCACTTCATGCTTCAGAAACTTATCAGTCCTTGGTGAAGTCTTCTTAGGTGCGCCAGAGCCTGACTTCCTCTGCGGTACCATCCCAGGACGCAATGATGCCGCCAACCGCTTCAGTTGAAAATTGCTTCTCTTGACACTCCCAGATCTCTAGCTACAGCAATCACCGAATCCCCCTTCTCGAGCAGAGTCAAGGCACGGGATTGCTCTTCCATTTTAAGCTTCTTTCGACCCATTGTGGGAGATAATATAAAACTGAGGGAAATAATAAAAGACTGCCTAATAGCAAAACTGGCTGAGCTGCACATAACAACCAATCAGAGTGCAGCTTTCGCTTGAACAGAGAAGTGAACACTGAGCATTGATTGGTTGATATTTGCAACAAAGCCAGCTTTAATATTAGACAGTTTTTTATTATCTCCCCCATTGTGTACACTTTTAAAAAGTGAAATTATGATGTGGATTTTATATGTAAAGTTTTTTTTTGCTGCGCAAGTGTAAAGATTTTTTTTGCCGGCACTGTATCATATATTCCATAATGCCTTCTGCTTCTTCTCTACCAATGTGTCCATTTATGGACTGTGTTTGTTAGTTCTACTGCCTGTTGTGGTGGCGGTGCTTCTGCTGCTTCTATCGGCTCCTATATTAATACATTTTGACAAAGTAAGTTACAAGAAATGCTAGGTAGGTAGGTACACATAAAGAAAAATGTGGCAGCAGACCGCAGTATAGGTTTAGTATGCAGGGTACATTTGCTAAATTTAACTAGTAAAAACAGGTGTGCAAAAACAGACATGCAAAGTTAAATGTCTACAAAATTCAACCCTTTTCAAGAAAATTCAGTACCAACACATGCTACATAGGTACATATCCAAAATGCTAGCATCTGAGAAAAGGGCGCTGTAATGGTGAGGTGTGAATAGATACAACATTTGGCTAATAAAACAGATGTGCAGAAAACAAATTTTGTGCGGTACACAAACTTTTTTTGAGGTAGACAATCACAGTTAAATGTCTGTATTTTGGAGAATTTTCTTTGGTATTTAAAAAAAACATTCCTCTTTCTCAAAAGAATTATGCAAGAAATGCAAAAACTCAGCACTGGGACAAGCAAACACACCTTCTCTGACTGGCACTGATTTCAGGTTTTCTTTTCTGTAAAAATATTATGCTGGCTTGCTGCTTTCTAGTGCATTATGATATTGAAGAAAAAGCAGGACATGGGCGCTGCTGATAGTAATTGTCCAAAGAATAGTGGTTCCTTTTATAGTAAGACATTCAACATATGCATTTCAACATTGAAATGGAATCTCCAGCAGTTCATTATGTGGGAGCATTGAGAATGAGGAAAAAAATGAATAATTGTAATTCAAATACGGCATAACAAATGCTATCTACATAATGTCATTGATCAATTATACTGAGTTTGGCAATGCTGCTGACACCTCTTCTATCTCTCTCCTCCTATTGATTCCATCTCTCTAGACTACTACACTCATCTTCTTCACTGCTCCAGTTGTACAAAACACACTGTCTGGAGTATTCATGTTTTAGGGCTTTCTCTTCCTACCTCTACAGCTAAACTGTGAGCTCTGACATCCTCTCACTATCCTAAATCCCCATAAAACGGGTGCTGCATTCCCTTCCTTGGATTTTATACAGGCTAAGATAGTCCCTCTTGTTTGGCTGTACTATACTATGTGATATGATAGCAACAAGGAAGCCTGCATGATTGAGCCTAATGTCATATTTTGTGCTATTTGTAAGTTGGAAGACATCTTTTTCCTGATTCACCCAAATAAAATTGCAAAATGTTTAAATTTGCCAGAATTTGCACATATCATAAATTTTGACACAAATTTGATTTGCATCACTTCACATGTCACCATGTCACTGATCAATTACACTGAGTCTGGCACTGCTGCTGACACCTTTCTTATCTGTCTCACCTATTAATTGAATATCTGTAGACTACAACACTCATCTTCTTTACTGCTGCAGTTGTACAAAACATACTATCTGAAGTATTTGTCCATTGTTTTAGGGCTTTCTCTTCCTACTTCTACAGCTAAGGTGTGAACTTTGACATCCTCTCACTATCTTGAATGACCACAAAATGTCTGCTGCATTTCCTCCTTTGCATTTTTTTACAGGCTATCATAGTCCCTCCTAGTTGGTTGCGCTATACTGTGTGATGTGATAGCGGCAAGGAAGCCTGTGAGGTTGAGCATGAAGTCCAATTCTGTGCTGATGTAATCTTCTGCTACATGTAAAATTGTAGAAGGAGGCATTTTTTGACAATTCATCCAAAACGAATCGCATCTTGTTCAAATTTTCCAGGATCTGCCCATTTAAAAGTGTTTGAGACAAATTTGATTTGCATCAATTCGCTCATTATTTGTATTATGAGGAGCCTTATGAAGTACTCCTATTACATTATAGGGGTTAATTCCTTTGACAAGTTTCCTTTAAATAAATTGTATAAGTCAGAGGAAAGAATTCACTTTTATTGAGTGAAGCCCAGCACATCTAGTCAACATGCAGCTGCAAGTATGCAAATCTCATACTTGTGGTAACATGACCTGCCATTTAGGCAGCAATGCTGGAGAATCCTGACCACATGCAGCAAGCATGCTTTAAATATTCAGAAGTTTGCAGTTACATAGCATGACTTTCATCTCAAGGCTGGACAACCCCTTTAACTGAGAATATCTGCAAAGAAGTGAGGCATTTAGCTCAGAAAGGGGGGTCATGCCCCTGTTTGTACAAAGTACAAGAGATTACAGCAAAACCAAAGGAATGAGCCAGACTATGAGATGGTACAATATATGTGAGGAGCTGCCCACTTTCTAAAGACTATGATACTTTTCCAGCAATGGACCACCATTTTTGTTAATATTATTATTGTGTTTTATTAGTGATTTACTTGTTATGTTTTATATAGTTCTGCTAACTTGTCAGCATGTGCACTAGATTCACTTGTAAAATGTCCAGCATTCCACTAATCTGTATCTCAGGATATCTGTATCTCAGGAGTATCTAACCATTGTTCCAATAGCCGATAATCTCATTATGTGTGTGTAGATTGTAGACACAGTGGAGCCATCACCACAGGAGGTCTTATATGCAGTCTCAGATGAAGGCTTCTAGAATATTCTTCATTGTTTTAGCGAACAGTGAATGTTTAAGGGGGAGGATGTGATCACTTCTGACCTGGGAGGGGACTGATCCTAGTGGAAGAAAGTGAAGACATGTTTTAGAGAGTTGTGTGGAAGGATTGAAGGAAGAGGATGGAGACCGTGGACTTGGAAGGATAAATGGATAAACATGTTACCATTATGGATTATGTCATTTGGATTTACACTTTCTTAAAAGGACTGCTACTACTGGATACCTGGGCTTTCATCGTTTTATCTGCCATCTAGAGGATCATGGACTGTGGCTACAGACTATACTGGCTGGAGATACGAAATCTGTGGGCCAACCAAAAGTTGGGAGACAGTGAGTATGGCCTTATACAAAGCCAGTGGAACTATTGAACCCAGATTGGGAACTTGAGGACTGAGAGAACTGTATTTTGGCCATTTACCTGGAACTGCTTTATTACCATGGCTGTGATCAATAAAACATTGCTGCATTGTTAACCTGCCTAGGTGTTTACTTACAACCCACAACCTCAGATCTTTACAGTATAAGTGCAAAAAAAGTATACCGGCTTACAGTCCAGCCCATTTATTTGGATTTGCTGAGAGAAGAGAGAGGGTTAAACAAAATAAATATACTATAAATGTGTTGCATTTGGATTGAGATGTTCAATCATTTAAAATGACTATGATCATATATGTTTGCTTCATGATGTGTACCTCATTAGGCATCATTCCTTCTACGCAGGATACAGATCCTCTGGGTACTGGCTGCAGTGTTTTTAAATCTTCTCTAATACCTGTCAAAATAAACCTTCTGAATAAATACAGCAAGGACAGAGCAGGCAGAAAAGACTGAAGCCAGTAACACGAGGATTCGTTGCTCTCTAAAAATAGAATGAGCTCAATGATGTGTCTTACTGACATGCAGGACCACTCTGGCAATGTAATGAAAAAGTAAAAACAAATATAATAAAACCTATATGGTTTGTATGTATCATGAAGACATACATCTTACATTGCACCAAAATAGTTCATTTGGAAAAGATATCCTTGAGTAAAATATCTTATCTCTTTGCTAGAAATAAGAAACAAAAAGAGGATTATACACATGGCTGCATTATAGTCCCATGATGCACTGATCCATAATTAAAAGTCCACAGACTCCTATGTGCCTCAACAGAGGTTTTCTTATGGATTCATATTTCATATAGAACTGTGTGTTCAAACCACATACCATAAAGGCAGCCCACCCCTCTCGTATGGCGCACAATGTTGGAATTGTCTCTTACTGTATACAGTCATGGCTGGAAGTGTTGGCACCCTCGAAATTGTTACAGAAAATGGAGTATTTCTCCAACAAAATTATTACAATTACACATGTTTTGTTATACACATGTTTATCTCCTTTGTGTATATTGGAGTAACACAAAAAACTGAGAAAAAAAGTCAAACTGGACATAATCTCACGCAAAATCCCCAAAATGGGCGTGACAAAATTGTTGGCTCCTCTCCAAAATTATGGGTAAGCAACTTTGTTTCAAGCATGTGATGCTTGTTCAAACTGAACAGTGGCAAGTAACAGGTGTGGGCAATATGAAAATCACTCCTGAAACTAGATAAAAAGGAGAGAAATTGACAATATTTGCATTGTGTGTGTGTGTGCCACACTAAGAACAGAAAAAGGAGAAGAGAACTGTCTGAGGACTTGAGAACCAAAATTGTGCAAAAATATCAACAATCTCAATGTTACAAGTCCATTTCCAGACATCTTGATGTTTTTTTGTCCACTGTGCGCAACATAAACAAGAAGTTTAGAATCCATGGCACTTTAGCTAATCTCCCTGGATGTGGATGGCAGAGAAAAATTGATGAAAGGTTGCAATGCAGGATAGTCCCGATGGTAGATAAGCAGCCCCAATCAAGTTCCAAAGAAATTAAAGCTGTCCTGTAGACTGAGGGTGCATCAGTGAGCGTGAACTATCCGTCAAAAATTGAATAAAATTAAATGCTATAGCAGCAGACCCAGCTAGACTGCAGTTTGACAAAATGTACGTAAGAGAAAAAAACTTTTGGGAAAGCGTCTTGCGGATAGATGAGACTAAGACAAAGATTTTTGGTAAAACACATCACTCTACTGTTTACCGAAAATGGAATGAGGCTTACAAAGAAAAGAAGACCGTACCTACAGACAAATATGGTGGAGGTTCAAAGATTTTTTGAGGTTGTTTTGCTGCCTCTGGTACTGGATGCCTTGACTGTGCGCAAGGCATCATGAAATCTGAAGTTTACCAAAGGATTTTGGGTTGAAATGTGGTGCACAGTGTCAGAAAGCTGGGTTTGCATCCTAGGTCATGGATCTTCCAGCAGGACAATGACCCCAAACAGTTTAAGAAGCACCCAGAAATGGATGGAAACAAACCACTGGAAAGTTCTGAAATGGTCAGCAATGAGTCCGGATCTAAATCCCATTGAATATATGTGGAGAGAACTTAAAATTGCTGTTGGGAGAAGGCACCCTTCAAATATGAGAGGCGTGGAGCAGTTTGCATAAGAAGAGTAGTCCAAAATTCCAATTGAGAGGTGTAAGAAGCTTGTTGATGGTTTTAGGAAGCGATTGATTGTAGTTATTTATTCCACAAAGTGTGCAACCAAATATTAAGTTGAGGGTTCAAACAATTTTGTTTGGCCCATTCTGAGTGTTTTGTGTGAAATTATGTCCAATTTGCCTTCTTTTCTCTGTTTTTTTGTGTTGTTCCAAGACACACAAAGGAAATAAACATGTGTACAACAAAACGTGTGATTGCAATAATTTTCTGTGAGAAATACTTCATTTTTTGGAACAATTTCAAGGGTGCCAACACTTTCAGCCATGACTGTAGGTGCTGAGAATGCATGAAGGGATCTCCTCTTCACAAACATATGTGAAATTAACCCAGTGTTAAGTATGTAAGGGTGATTATAGCTCCAAGCATAAAAAGGAAGGGCCACTACCAAGTATGCTACCTGACCCTGGAACCTCTACAATAGTGCTTAAAAGTTTGGGAACTCTTTAGAATTGATATATTTCTGCCTAACACTATATCAGATTTTCACTCAAGGCCTCAAAGTAACTAAAGAGAACTAAATCAAAAAGAATGAGTCTCAAATATTAGACTGACATTTTTTAAATGAGCAATATGATTCAATATCGCATATCTATGTGAACCTTGGATTTCAGTATCCAGTGTGATTCTACATGATTAATACCAAGACTATGATTTGGTAATTCCAAAATGTTAACTTAATTCCTCTTTAACCATTTTTTGTAGAACAAATTGTTTAGTTTGGTTAGTTGTCTTGCTGTATGAACCACATTCTCTTGAGATTGAGCTCTTGAACAGATGTCCTGAAATTTCTCTTTAGAATTTGCTGGTTTAATTCTGAATTCATTGCTCCATCAATAATGCAGAAAAATAGGTCCAAACCATTGTACTACCACCGTGTTTCACAGATGGTATGAAGTTTTTTTTATCTGCAATGCATAGCTTGTTTCTCCAAACATAATGCTTCTCAACTAAACCAAAAAACTCTATTTTGGTTTCATATGTCTACAAAGCATTCTTCCTTGCTTTCTGTCTTGTCCAAGTGATCTTTAGGAAATTGAAAACTGACAACAATATTTCTTCTGAAGAACAGTGAGTTTTGAGTTTTTCCTTGCAATCCTGCTGAGCACACCAATGTTGTTCAGGTGGAGCCCTTGTGGCAGAGGATTCATTAAATTAATATTAGCTATTATCTTTAGTTGCTCAGTGGTTACCTCGGGTTCCTTTGTGAACTTATTCACCTTGGAGGATAATAACAGACTTCAATTTCCTCTCTTTGTGCACAATCTGTCTGAAAGTGGATTGGTGGAGTCCAAACTCTTTAGAGATGGTTTTGTAAAAATTTCCAGCCTGATGAGAATCAACAACTCTTCTTCTGATGTCCTCAAAATTATCCTTTGCTTGTGTTATGATACACTTCTGCATGCCTATGTTTTGAAAATCAAACATTGATAGAGCCTTGTTCTTTGAATAAAACAGGTTACACAGTCACACCATCCCTTCGATTGAAACCACCAAAGTCTAATTTACCTTTCAAATTATCTGATAATCACAGAGGTTAAGATTTTTCACTTTTCCTCATGCATTATTTTCCTCATTTAAAAAAGGAGAAAGTGTAATATTTTTGAATCATATCTTTGATTTCGTTCTCCTCACTCCGTACTTTTAGGACTCATCTGGAAATCTAATGTAGTTTTAGGTCAAATATGTTCAGAAATATGGAAAATTTTGAAGGGTCCACAAACTTTCAAGCACCACTGTATGTATTCGGCTAGTTTCAAGACAAGCTTTAATGGGAAAATATGTTCACTCGGAAAGGCATCATATGGTAGTACACAGTGTGCCTACTGGTTCGAAATATGGCATCCAAGTGAAACCCAAATGCAAGGTTTTGAACTCTTAACTCATATTACCTTTGAGTGTCCTATTACTGGATTCATATATGTCCATTTCTCTTTCTGTAAAGCAAATAGGCAAACAAATAACACCAAACTAAAAATGTATAATGACTTCCTTGACATAATAACAGTATATTTTGTTTTATTTAAAAATTCCCATCGTTAGATTGTAAGTAGAACTTCTCATAGAACAGTAATGAGCATATCAGGAATGTTCCTGTATATATCTTATAGCTGAGTGATTTGTAAAGTTTGTGACCTTTATCGTGTTGTTTTTTTTACAGACAATTTTGTAAATGTATAAAATGAAGATATTTTCATTGAAATAACACAAAACAATTCTTTTCTTATATAAGTGTATAACTCATAAGTCGCAAAGTCTCTGGCAAAATTCCATTGAGTCCTTTATTTTTTTTTTCTTTTTATTATAGCAGTTAAGAGGCGTGAAAAATTGCCTTCAAAATTTGTTTGTTCGATTTTACACACATATAAACAACATGAAAGTCAGAGAGAATTTTGACCTCTTATTTTTTTTTTTCTTTAAACATTTGACTTAAAAAAAACACCCTGTTTCATAATGTAAAACGCCTGTGAATTACTTTCAATTAATATATATATGTACATATATATAGGTTATTTTTCATTTAAAGTTTTTGTCCCTTTAAAACTTTTATTTGTAAACAGCAGAGGAGGAATTATAGTAAACATTTTTTTTAATTTTTTTTTTTCTTGTTCATGAACACATTTGAAAAAAAATAATAAAATAAAACCTTAAAAAATTTAACACAACAGGGAAAAAAATATCACAGTTCTGGCTTTCTGTACACCACAATTAGCTGCTTCCATTTCTCTCCTGAGCTGTGATGCACATCACTGTGTGAATGAACTAGGTTTTCCGATTTCCAAATACCAGCATGGAAATGTTAAGTCACTGTCATTCTGCTCTCTGTATATATCCAATGGATGTAACGATTTCCCCATTTGTTTTTTTCGCATCACTCATATAACAAAGCACTAAAAGTGTTGACTTTGTAATAGAAGCATGATAATATTTGATACTGAATTGAACTTGGGCAGCAATAATGGTAGTGATTATTTACTTGGGCACGTCCATATAGCAGCTTAGAAGGAGGTGATATGTACAATGATCTCTACATGGATGTGAGTAAATGAGTACTGCAGGTCAGTAAATTTAGTGCTAGTGTTATATGAGCAATTTTTGGCTAAGAACATCATTACACAGCAATTCATTGGAATATCTACTGCTCGGTATCTCAAACTAATCTACCCATATCTTAGACGTCAAGTTCAATGAGGGACTTGTAAATGAATGCAAGCAGTGTTGTGTTTCATGTACTATAGAATGGATTATTTTATTAACAGTTTATTGGCCAAAATTTAGTGAACCACACAGTTAAAAAGTTGTCACCTTACATTAACTCCCAGAATAAAAAATAATACTGTGATAACATTACTCTACAAAGTATTTTCTACCCTATAGAGTTCTTATAGTTTAATCTGTTAAACAGAGATTCTTTTTTTTAATAATATATTTTATTAGACTTTTTAGATTTGCGAACTGACCTATTTCTGCCATTTATGTTCCCAACCACATCTCGACCTCCTTACTAAAGTTGTAGACCTATTTTCTATTATGGATAGACAGTAAGCTGAAAAAGCTACCTCTGTTTAAAACTTCTGAAGTTCTCATCGGTAGACATTCTTGCTCAAATTCCTATAATCTTTTATACATTAACTCTGAGCTAGCAGCTGAAGAAGCCAACATTTACATGGGTGTTTCTCCCTCTTTATTTTAGATATCTCTGGTAGTCTATGCTCTTCGATTCCTACTTTTTGTTTCTAAAAAAAACTTTGCCAGAAGTTTTCTAAATGTAGAGGTAGACTAACCAAGAAGTTGTTTTGATTTTTTTTCTTTTTACATTCATCTCTTTCCCTTCTTAAAACACCTTGCCAGAAGTTTTTTTCTTTAGTGTATATAAAATTGCTGGAGTCCTCTTCTTTGTTTCTATTGAAGGAGTTTTATGTAAATGAGTGCAATCATCACACAATGAAAAGTTCCACAACTTTTAAAATGTATTTGTATCTTACGTTTTCTCTACTTTAAGATCTGCACTTGCTATCCTAGAATGGAGACATTATTTTTTATATCCAAATGATCTAATATTAAGACTCTGCTACAAATCTATCCAGCTTTTGGGAAAAAGTGCCTGGACTCTCGAGAAATACATTTTGTGTAAACTTAAATATTAGAAAAAAGAATCTGAATAAAATACATATTTTTGCTTCTGATCTTGAAAATGATAAGAAATCAAAACACAAAACTCCTGATTCATCAAAGTGTTTTTGCCAGAAATCTGGTGTAAAAGACTTTGATAAGTTCCAGAATTTTGTGACTTTTGGTATGTTTACTCCAGTTTCGCCAAACTCCCTCAAAATCAGCAGAGCCGGGGTGTGACTGGGGGCGGAATTGTGGTGCAACACCACAGCTCATCTAATTCATGACGAGTTGTACCATACCCTACACTGGAAATATTGCTCCTGTCCCTGACTTGGGTAAGATTTATGCCGAGGCACACGGAGGTGCACCACACTTTATATGCATGTCTTGATGAATCAGGGCCAATGTGTATGGGAAAGTTGCAGAACTTTTTATCATGAATGAGCAGCTTTATTTTACTTAAAACCAGATAGCTCCTTTATAAGAGTGAACACTACGAGGCTTCTGAATGCTGAGCATTGACGGTGACTGCCCTAACAGTATTAGAAATCTTCAAGGATTACTTCTCCTATATGTTTGAACCTGTGCACCCATTGGCAAAACATGACTTAGATCATGTGTTTGGCACTGAATATTGACCTAACTACAAGTTGGTCAAGTGTTTCCACAAATGAAATTCTTTGAAAGCACAAGTCCATCTGGTGGCAAATCCAGAAAGCTTATCATGAAGTTTATCAGGTATATGGTAGCAGCATCTAGAGAGAATGAAATTCAGCCAGAAAAGCAGCTGAGATTGTGAAGAAGAAATAAAGGAAAAAAAATAACCAAATGAGCAGATAGAGCCAACCACACAAGAAAAAGCTACTCAAGAAATGAAGTGTTTCCTATACATCAACAGCAAACATTTCTACAGCCAAAAAGTGGAAAACCACAAAGGATAGAAGAAATTACACGCTTGAAATTACATATTAGGCTGACTGTATCATTATCTGTATCCCTGAAATACCTAATCCTCTTCAATCTTTATCTGGGCTACAAGTCTCTAGGGAATTTCAGACACAAATGTGAGAAAAAATATATGCATAAACTGGATTTTACAATTTTCCCATTCACTTAATGGCATATGTATCAAGGAGGGATTGGACTTCAAATGAATTTCAATGACATTATTTGTACTAAATGAATGTAACATAGAATTGTAAACCTCACATGTCTTGAGATAAAGTTGGATGTCGTATTAGTCAGCAGTACCTTGCGATGGTTTGTTATTGTCAGGACCAAAATAACAATATTAATCTCAATAAACTATATGTAGCTTAGAAAACTTCTGTGAAATTCGGAAACACCCAGCAAACTCACCTGATGCGGTTCCTTTGGACTATTACATGTTTCCTAAAGTAGGACACATCTCAAGTCTGCAGAAGGACACATTAACCAAGGATGAATAGAATCAAAAAAAATTTCTTGAGCGGGAACAACAAAGTCATGCCATAATTTGTTGCTTTCCGACTTTATTATGATTTCATTTCAGTACATAGTGGTGGCTGTTTACTAGTGGTTGTACATTACTATGGGCATTTTACAATTGGTCCCCATGTACCTTGTATTTTATAAGTAATTTACTACTCTATAGTATAGGAAATTATCAGTAAAATGGGCATTATGAGAAAGGTTAGCACACCGCATATTTAGTTCTCCCATGGGTGTCGACTATTGCTTTTACTTATTTACTTACAGCGAGGTATATGTTTATTTTGTTTGTCTTAGGTTTTGTCTGTTTAATGGCCAGTGTGAACATGCTTCTATTTTGCATGTATACCAGCTTATACTCCAGTTCTTTTTTTGGTTAAGTTTCAGGTTTCTGTATTTAGTGCAGGTTAGGGCATGGCCTCCCTTTCTTTGAGCTGGACATAACGTTTATATAGCTTCCCATTTGCTGGGTATCCGTTCAGGACCCGATCCTACTTTGCCCTTATTCACATTGACGTTATTTTGACAAATAATAAGGTTTTAATATTAGAGGTTAGGACCATGCCGATTGCGGTAAACCTTGACACTGGTGCGATGGCTTTTACACTTTGATCAAAAACGGTGTTTACTAAGTACCCAATGTTATTTGTATGCACTATTGCTTTTACTTATTTACTTACAGCAGGATATATGTTCATTTTGTTTCTGTCTTGGACTTTTTAGGAAATTATAAGTAAAATGGGTATTAGGAGAAAGGTTAGCACAGCGCATGTTTATTTCTCCCCTAGGTATTGTCTAGTATATCAGCTACAAAAATGACATCAATATCATTTAGGATATCCTAAATGATACCCTAGACGACACTTAGGGGAGAAATAAACATGCTCTGTGTTTACAGTGGATCCATTTCAAAATCCACATCAAAGAGTATTCAAGGCATTTTTGAAGTGTTTTGGATGTGAATTTTGAAGCATATATGTAAAAAATCTGTGTGAACATACCCTTAAAGCCATTCACTAATAGTTCTATAGCTTAAGTGCGTTTATATCTATATCCATCTATATGTATGTATTGTGATTTACAGGGTAAATACCATGTCTACCGATGTCCTGACTTTTCAATTCATTTTTAATTTGAGTGGACTAAATAATATAGACGTTTAATACAAATTAATATTATTTAATGCATATGTATTACTTAGTGGCAGACACAGTCAGAAAACAGCCTCTGTGCAAGAAAAATACATAAGCCCTTTGTAATCCAATAGCTCATCAAAGTACTAAATTCCACCTGTTTTGGCGGTGGTAGTGGGCACCATTACTTTGGCCCCCATGCGGCTGCACAGGTTTCACTAATGATATGTTCACTCCTGTGTATACAGCTATAGACAAAGACTATTTGGTCAGGTCTGTGTATTTCATCAGAAACACTAATTTCAGTCATATATTAAAGTGCAGAAATAAGCTACTTTGCCTGTATCCTCTTTTTAATGTGTCATGTGCTTGAATGAAGTAACATAATTAATGACCAAGTTCTTTGAATGTGTTATAAGCCAATACACATGACATCATAGTCAGCGCTCAGACTGACACTGCAATTACAGCATCACACTTGCAATTATCCTTTGAATACATGATTACATAAAGATAAATGCAATGAATGTGTAATTGCAGCTAAATTGCACACAGAAGCTCTTGCCATGTGAAGTACCTTCTACCAAAGCAAGTGGGTTTTTAGGATCAGAATTATCTATACATTCATATTGGGCCAGATGATGTGCTGCATTTGTATAGTGTGCAATGCTATGTCCAGCTCCTTAATCTATGTTTAAGTATACATAACTGTGGCGCCCTGCAGCGCCACATAACCATGATACATACGTCATGTACTGGCACACTGCACCACACGTATAGTGAATAGTTATGCAGCAAAATGTCTGATGGCTGTTTACTGATGGGAATAACGAAGCAACATTCTAACCTTAAAGGGGTTGTCCAGTCTTAAGCTACAAGTCTACTGTCATTCAATAGGACTGCAGACTTGTGAATCCTGACATCGCGCGCACTGCGGATTCTCCGGTGCCAGCTGCGGGTGACTATGTGACTAGACTGTATCTGGCCTCGCTCAATACACCTGCATTGAGCGAGGTTGCGCCCATCTAGTCGGCATGTGACCGCATGTTTGCAAATCACATAAATGCGGTCACGCACCCGGCACCGGAGAATCCTCAAGGCGTGCAGCGTGTGCTGTGTGACGATTCACAAGTCTGCAGTCACATAAAGACTTGCAGCTTAAGAATGGACAACCCCTTTAAGTACTTTATGTTCTTTACATGACATAAATTAATGTTTATTGTCATTGAAAAAAAGCCACATTCAACTGGATAAATTAGAAAAGTAAGGAAATACTTATAGCTAGAACAACTTATAGGGATATCTAGTAAACTGTAAGGAAAGAAAACTGCCAAAGATAATTAATAAAATGAATACAATAAAGCAGTTTTTTCACTAAATACATTTTTCACCTACCTATAATATAGGTGACAAATGTCTGATCCATGGGGGACTGGATGCTGAGACCCCTACCAATCATTGGCATGGATGTCTTGATTCCCTTTTCCTTTTCCCTATAGTTGGGATTGCATGGAGTGGCATGAGTACTAAAACTCTATTCACCATCTTTGTGAATAATGAAGACAGATGAGGTTATGATTCACATTTTATATCTTGCTTTGATAATCATTTACATAATTTATTTTGATATGTCTATGTTTATTATTGTATGGTCCATACACGTTGTATGAACAGGATTTTGGTTTTCTGATAAGCTGTTGAAGACACTTGGAATAAGGTTTAAGCCAGAAGTGAGTCAGCTTTTTCTGTAACTTACATATCCTTTTGTGATAATGTACTATGATTTCCTCTTTTCTGAAGACAATAAAAACCAAATACATTTGGGGATGGGCCAGTCGGGCTTTGCGCACAGACAAACTCATATATATGCTTTGTCTCTGATCGATCGTCACCTTGATTTTGACAACACTGGCAAATGTGTGAGATCCCTTGTGTCTCCCCTAAAGCTCTCCCTACAGAGGGGTTTCCACGACACTGAGCACTGTACATGTCTGTGTTCGTCATTCACAAGGATAATGAATGAAGTGGCAACATGCACAAGAAACCATGTAGTTCCTTTTAATCTTGGCCACAGAGAGGAGGATCAGAGGATTGGAGACACCATTTTAGTAATAGTGGAGGTTCCATCCGTCAGACCCTCCACTGGATAGGCGATAAATATATTTCACAGGGAAACTCTTTTAACTTCAAAAATAAAATACTTAAGATCATATATTATGCACCAAAACACTGATACATGAAGTAAATTACTTACATCTTTCATATATCGATTTTTGCATTACTTTTAACAAAATAGTCTCTTAAAGAACTATATAACAGTGAGGAGGATACACCACGTAAGGTACTGCTTACTAAAATGCATCTCCCTAAATCATTTTGTTGCTTTCCATGTAGCCATACTATTAGTCACCAAGTATATTTAATATACAACTTAATTTACCTACTGTACATATAGAACAGATCATTCAGTGTCAGGTTTAAAGAGTGGGTTCAGTTCTATAGAACTGAGTCATTGTCCTTTATATATGCAAAAATCACTGCAGTACTAACTCTACAAACCAAACTGAACCTTGATACACATGCCCCAAAGTGTTCATTGGACCTCAAGAGATATCTTTCATTTCTACACCTTTTAAAGAGTTAACTGAGGAACAACATGGCAGAGAAGGGGTTAAATAATGTTCTATCAGCGACTCCACCATATAACAACATGGATAAAATACCAGTTTCACATTCTGGTTGAATGGCTTCATAGATGTGTAGGCTATTAAGTCAGGGTAAAAGTTGATGAGAGTCTCATATCTAAGGTGGCTTCAGTATTTTGGCACATGGATTTTGAGCCTGGCATTGGACAACTCAAAGCAATTGGCACATAAAAGAGCTTCTCACCCCTCCAGGACCATGCTCTATAAATTGGCACATGAAGTTGATTAAAAAAAAAAGAAATAAGAACTATGATCCAGAAGCTCAGGGAAATGGCACAGGGATACAGAGCCTTGAAACCTATAAAAATAGGTGTCTCAGGGGAAGGACACGCAGCCATCTCCCTCTGTGTCACTATAAATTCATTTATAAGTCTATTCAAAAAAGTTTCAACCACATATTTACAAAAAAAAGAGAGAGAGAGAAAATAAATTAACTATGGACAGTGTGATTCCATCCTGGTTTTCTGATGACCGAAGCGGCACCCTGATTTCTCTCCCCTCACATTCAATGTGACGGAAGGACTAATTGGAGGCTAGGTTGACGCTTCCCTTTATCTCTAGCTATAACCAAGTATCATCTAAGAGAAATGAAGATTAATGCCCTTGTTGTCATAGCTCTTGTGCTAGGGTACTGCCCACAATCACCACATCAACCATACCATTTCCAATACAATCTTCCCATTGTCCATCCATTCAGCTTCTAATGTATGACTTTGCTTTATAAAATGTAATGATTATACGTAGGTGAACCTATCACTACAGACTGAGATGCAGCTGAATCAAGATACCATCATGGTAACGTCATACTTGATCCTTGTTAGCAATCATTGCTTGCTACCTTAATTCGAGCTGCTCATGCATCCATGACCATTAAAACATAGGTTTCCGTAAGAATGTGATTGCCTATCTGTAAAGACAAATAGCATTTTGTGGAACTATTTTAAAGACGTTTAAACTGCCCCCATTTCTTCCTTCACTATGAAGGACATTATTAGTTTTTAGCCCAGACTGGTGCTATACAGTATGTTTCTGAAAAGACAGTGCCATGCTAGGAAGCCCTTGGATCCTGATGTCATTTGTATCATATAGTTATACATGTTTATTTCCATTGTCTATGTCTAATTTACTAAAACAGTCAGTTAAATTATGTTTATTATGACTGAAAATACTGAAATAATGAACTGCTGGACCGTAAAATCTAGAATTTTTTACAGCCAACTAAATATAAAAAGTTATAAAAACTATCCTAAGTTTACATTGCTGGATTTAATGTAAGAGTTTACTATTTATAATGTAGTTTTTGCTTATGGATTAAAATGTTCATGCGCAGTTATGTCAACAGCCTTGAATATTATAGCGTTGTTGTCTTCCTGAGCAATCGGCAAACATTAATTTTAGGTTATTAAAGAAAATATTAATTGTTTTGTTAGCAGTGAATATATATTTATTATAACCCTAAACAATTAGTGACTAGAGAGACTATATGTGATAGATAAATGGAAGGAACCTGAATCAGATGTGCAATGTGTACCAGCAAAATCAGTAAATGTGAGTTTAATATGGACAAGTGGATATGTCTTCCTTTATGATGCATAAATCATAGACATCTGGCTAGCAGTGTCTTCAGACATCCTCAGTACAAACATACATTATCACTTACAATGGGCAGTTCCCAGTAACCCTTTCGATAGATATAACAGATATCATTGGCTCAATATCAGGGATGCTTACTGTGCACCCTTATTCCCAGAAGGTTTGTGGAAGCTTCCTATAATGTAAGCAGTGCCCTCTGTCATACTATATCTTTCCCTGTGCCACCATCTCTTTATTCTTTGCAAAAAACCTTCCTCCTCCTGGAACTTAGTCTTCTCCCAGCTCTTCATTTCTTGGTTTTGGAAGAAAACTCAGGAATGTCTGTATATACTGTATTCATTCCTCCTCCCTCCCTTACAGCGCTCAGCCCAAGTCTTTTGTGAATTAAAACAGATTCCCCACCCCATCTGATGTCATCTTGATGCTTCTTCAGGCTGGGATATGAACTTCACATGAAATAGAAATACTAGATGGCCCCAGAAAGAAGAAATATGAGAGGGAATAAAAAGGTTGCATCTTATCCCACTCCAACAGCATTCAGGAACACCTCTGTCCTGTTTCACTGTAAGAATAACATTTTGTAATTGGGAAGGGGAGAATTTAGGTCCCAGCCCACCTCCCCCTCAGACATCAGATTCAATGCTGGATAACTTCTCATACACATGGCCATTGGTAGAGTTGTTGAAAGATCTGGGGTTCTTATTGTTTGCAACGCAGGCATTGGGTTGGTTCCCTATACAAATGTCTTTTTGGAAACGTCCTGGGGGACCTGCATGTAGAGAAGTGAGTGATTTACCAGTCCCTCGGAAGTCCGACCTTCCCTTCAAGCCACCAATAGCAGGCTGCCTAAAATAGTAGGGCTTGCTCCCATGCAGCAGACATTGGTCATCCCCAAATGTGGGAATAAATGGGTTATCGGTGACTCGGTCAGGGTAAAGGGAGCGGCTGAGCATGTATCCCCCAGGATTGTGGCTTTGGCCATGGGACTTGCTGGCAAAAGAGGATTCATTGGGCATTTCAAACATGTGGGCATATGGGCTACCATCCAGGAAGCGTTCCTTATCCTTTAAGCTGACACTGCGGGGTGCTAAGGTCACATCTTCTTTCTGAAGGTCTACAAAAGTGTCATAAGAATGCTGGCGATGAAGTTTACTTCGGTTACGCTTCTGCGCTTTGCCATTCGATGGACTTTGAGGATATTTAGAATTGGCAGGTGGAATTGGTCTGGCATCCAAATCTTGTAGAGAATTATCCTCACTGATGTCATAAAGGTTTCCTGCTTTCTTGCACACCTCACAACGAATACATGCTGAGCGATTAGCATTTTGCCCTGTGTAGTTGTGCATCTTTGAAGGGCAATTGCGACAGAAGTTGGTTGAAGTTCTGTCCTCCCACTCCATATTACCAATATTTTTCTCCCAAGCATTTCCTCCGGTTCCATGTTTACGTTCATTCTGCCCAAACTCACCAGTATGTTTCTGATGTTGCCTGTTAGAACAAGAACTTTCATGTTTAAAATCCTCCCCTCGCTCTTTGTAGATATCTGTTAGGTCTACATGTTCCCAATGTGGATTGTTCTCCTTTGTCCGGAACTGATCCAGATAAAAATCTCGCAGTCCCTCCTTGTCTCTAAAGTAACGCTTGTGATCAGGAGATCTTGGGCGTCTACGATAGGCTAACTCTATCTCATCAAATTCTCTACGTGATTTAGCTGATGCTGGACGTTTCTTTAAACTATCTTTATATTGTTTTCTCCTTTTTGCATTACCTTCAATATTGCCGTAGGTGACCGTATGTGTAGATATATCTGAAACATCTGATCTAATTAAGTCATCATGGGCTCCATACCGATCATTTTTAATTGAAAATTTTCCATAAAGATCCCCTATTTGTGGAGTTGGGTGTTTGGATGGTAAGCCTATATCTAAAGGTTTCTTTGACAGTGATCTTGGCTGTGTTGTGAAAGGAGCATTATCACAGTCATACAGCCCATCGATAGAACTATTACTTCCTATACTGTGTGGTCTATGATGATGGAAATGATCTTGGTACACATTGCTGTCTTTAAGTTGAAGGTTACCAAAGGTCCTTTCCACTTCAGAGATGTAGTCACTGAAAAGATTCTCCTCTGGCTGAAAGGATTTACAGTCGGAATGAGTAAAACTCCTCCGGTGTTCAGAGATATCATATACTGAAGATTCTCGTCTTATGAAGTCTAATGCACTCTGTGGAGAACCATTCACTCCGGAAAGATTGGCCATATTTTTGGCAGTACGTAGAAGACGAAGTATATTAGAGTGAGTGTTATTCATTGTGGCTGATGGAGAGTTCATGGTAGACTGTCGATCTTCAATAGGAACTCCATGAATACAGCTGTATATGCCCTAAAGTGCAAAAACAAATTAGCTTTAGAATACACCCCCATCATTTTTTTAATGAAAGAACATCATAGTAAACATTTTCATATCACTTACTTATCCTAATATTCTATGTTTATTGTTGTAACTAGAGATGAGCGAGTATGTTCTGTTAACCCTTTTGGTAAGCATGCTTGGGTGTTCGCCAACTATCTTCAGCGAGCTCGGGTGTTATGTTTTAGTCACGCCATGCGCATGATTTGCGGTTGTTTGACAGCTTTAATACATGCGAGGAATGCCTAAGAAACAGGCATTCCTCACATGTATTAAAGCTGTTAAACAGTCGCAAATCATGTGCACAGCGTGACTCAACCATAACACCCGAGAGTGCTGAAGATACTCTGAAAACACCCGATCATGCTCATAAATCTCGAGTAGCGAGCATGCTTGCTCATCACTACTTGTAACCAAATATATAGTATACAAAGAAGTAATAACAGTATATTCAAGAAAATGAACAAAGAACAGAGCAAGCTGTAGATTGTAATCTGATGATTATAATCATTTCTTCATTTAGAAAGATGTCAGAGTTCTAAACCCTATAAAACACCAAAAGCTGATCACTGCCTAATTTTTTTCTTTTGGCCTAAACATAATACAACTTTACTGTACACTAAAAATACACTAAAAGATTTCTTTTTTTTACATTTCTTCAAATGACACCAGCTAACAACTAGAGTAGATTTGGGAGGAGACTGGCAGAATTGCCTATATCCCCTATGCCAGGAGCACCGGCCAAGTGCTATAATTTGTGAACAGTTTTGCCAGCTCAGCTTGGTTTGATACTAACTAAATGCTTGTGACAGTCTGGTAACGGATTTTAGCTGCTGAAATCAATTATGCGTTTATAACTGACTTCTGTGGCTCATGCTGTAACACTGTAACTACAGCCAGTGCAATCCTAGAAAATAGCCACTAGATTTTATTGGAAATCTCCATAGCGTTGGTCTAGTGGGTAGCAGCTGGTGTGCATTTTGCATTGCCATTTGCATTTAACTCTAATGATAACATGAAAGAAACATAAATGGAACAAAATAATTCACAGTTCCTTCTTCGAATGATTTTCTGCTGACCTCCCTGCGTTCAGCTGACTGTCACCATAACTTTGTCTCAATTCTGCAGCTCATAAAATGCTATTATCAACTGTATTACCAAGCACATGCTCAATATATTTTACAGCAAATCGTATATTTTATACCAATATAATGCCAGTAAAACATTTCTGAATTAAAATCCAATTGCAAAAAAATATAAAACTTTATCATTGAAAATATGCAATACTCAAAAACAGGAGAACCGCGAGCCATAACTCTATTTAGAGATATATTATTTTATTCACATATTAAAAACAATAGGATCAATTCTAAAACAATCCACTCAAGATACAACTATAATAATAAAGTGACATGAGATATCTAAACAGGTTGCTTACATCCGCAAAGGCATCCACTATAGTAACCGATGCTACCTGTAGCTTTATTCGGGTGGTTGTATCTTACATTAATTGTTTTTTATTGATCATACTGTTTTTTTTTAAATAATATTTGCATATTTTTAAATAGCTTTAAGACTTGAGGTTTTCCTGTTTTTGAATACAATGTGTACAGTATCTACCAGAGGTCCATTCACTGTGTTCGCCAGCTTTACCCTCATTAGGCATTTTTTCAGTTCAGGGGACAGGAAAAAATACTAGAGCAGTTTTACGTATATATAAGATGCAACTTGCAGATGTTAAACAGATGGTAATGAAATCTGTAGATTTCTCACTCGGTTCAACGTTGTTTTGTTCAACCTTTAAAGGGTTATTCCCAAATTCACAATGTGATCTTATAATAACGTACACATACATTCATTGATTTTTAAATCTGCCCCGTCCTGCACATATCACCCACCTAAGGATAACACTCTAGGCTCTATTTACTATTCAGTTGCCATTGGAACCATACTATAATTTCAGGGGCCCTAGTCGATCATGCACATTGAGGTCACTCCTAGCCAGCATCCAGTCAGCATAGCTGTGCTGGGTCTAGAATAGAGCTTCTGCCATGATGGATGATGTCACAGAAGATAGTGGAGCCTCCTTCATTACAGTACTGGAGCTCATACCAGGAAGCAATGGTGTTTGTGTGCTGATAACTAAGAAGAGCGATGTGCGGAAGGATGCGCTACATACAGGGGCTGTGAGGAGAGATATATTGTAGTATGGGACTCTGTATACAGGCGCTGAGATTAGTTAAGCTGTGTTTTTTGCCTGTTGTTGATAGTTCAGTGATGTGAAACCACAAATGCCTCTCTATTTATACATATGGTAGAGGATTATCTTCTGCTATATGCATCAATATAGTGGCATGTGTAGGTTTGCATCACTGATCAGTCGGATGCAGGCAACAAATAAAAATCTGTACTGTCGTTATGGACATGTATTGGACTATTGAGTTTTGTTAGTGTAGAGAGATGAGTATAGTTGATGCCTAGCTGAATAACTGCAAACAAACACTGCCATCTGCTGGTCAAAGGTGAAACAGAGTAAAGGAAGAATTACAGTAGTAGGAACTAAATAGGGGAATTCTATTTTCCGAGAGGAAGAGTTGAAAGATGACACCCAGGTAAGGTGACACCTGTGTCGCAGTGACTAATTATAAAAGGCCAGGCTGGGCTGAGAAGGGCAGTTGGCGCCAGAACTTGGACCAGGACAGGTCATGTGGCTGCTATATGGGCTTACAGTCACCATCGCCACAGAAGAGCCCGGTACTGATGAGATGTCAGAGAAGGCCTGAGCTGAGAGGAAGATCGGTGACCTGAGCTGATGAGAAGATCCGTGACCATAAGTAGCACCAGTAGAAGATCCGTACCCCGCGCCAGTAGCAGATTCATACTCTGCACCACTAGAAGATTCATACCCCACGCAAGTAGAAGTCTGTGACCAGATTCAAACCGGGTTCAGGAGACGATCTGGCTGTAGCATAGGACCGTTCCTGTGCGCCATTACTTCCAGCGCAGACGTATGATACAGGGTTTTGGCTGGAGAAGAGAATGGAGATGGCCAGTGTGACGAGCATACTGTATACCCAGTGACTCGCATATCTTGTCCTACTTGCGGCCTAGCAGGACATACCGGTGACCCGACGCTAGGGCCAGTGCAATGATCAGAGGTGTTTATAGAGACTTTGACGGAGACGGGCCCAGTACGGAGAGTGATGCCCGTGAAGTTGAGACATAAAGGCATTAACAGTCGTTTAACTGATAGATATTGTATTCAGTTGTATTGCTGTCATAATATATTGTATTGACCCTGTTCCTGTAACCCGCCATATAGTGCTTACTTGCATATACATACTTATAAATAGATTTTCCTTTTTGTGTTAAATAGTGTTGGTTAAGTATCACGGTCTCCTCATTATCTGCATCCACGCAACATGCTTACATTAGAACCAGCTAATATTTTAAAACCATACTTCAGCTATTATGATGTAGATGGAAGAAGTTAAAATTGGTCAGGCAGGATACTGTACAGGAGCAGAGAGTGCACAGAGGTGAATAGTACACTTAGGGGGCTAGTCAGGAGCACCTTGGAGACAGAGGGAGGGGTCTGCAGCACTGAGGAGAAGCAATGTTGTTGGGAAGTTTAGTTTTAGCAGATAAAAATAAGGCTGACCATTCTGTTATGTGAAGCTGGATGCACAGAGGGGCAAACAAAGATGAAAAAAGACACAAAGGTAAAAAAAAAAGAAAAGTTATCTTGGGTTTAGTCTATATATTAAGAATAAGAAAGCATTTACTGTGCTTTGTGAAAAATAATGCTATTCTAGGAATAACCCTTTTATAGTGTTATTAAAGTGCCTACCATTATAAAGCCTTGTGCACATTACTGTAATACAGATCCTTTCGGTAAGATTACATATTATACAAAGGAATGTACAGCTGCTGTATCCTATCCCTCTGTTCTGTGACCTGTGCAGCGCTAGTGACATTAACCCTTTCTTCCTTACAAAGTTTTAATTAGTAAAAATAATTTTTTTCCTGTTTTCTGTAATCTAAAACCTGCATCGGATACATCCTGAAGTCCAAAAAATGCAGTATTTGAAGGCCCGTAATAAGAACTCATTGGGTATTATGGTGTTTTACAGGGTCCATTTACCCAATAATGATTTTTTTAGACTTATTCATACTTGTATCTTATACGTTAGTCTTTTAAATATTGTATCGGACTTCAATATTACTTACAATAACTGTAATCCATTTTCATCTCTTCAAAACCTGCAGATACTTAATTATTACAATTAAGTAGAGTCCATAGTTATCAGTTATGGAATGTATCTATCATTAAGTTTATTAAATATAAAATGGCATAAAAGGACATCTAGATACTATATTACTAACGTCCATTCTGTAGTTTGAAGAATAAAGACACTTTAATGCATTATTTTCGCATTAAGTGTACTTTTAATGATACTGCTCCTTTGCATAGTATGGTGTGCTGCCTTCTAATGTCTTTAATGGATTTCTTTTATTTTACACTGCTCACCATTCCTGTTATATATATATACATTTTTCTTATTTGGCATCATTATTCATGTTTTTAATTATACATGCTTTGATACTTCTCTGGTATTCCTGCTTATATATATATTCTTAATAAAGTGTCAGATGATTTTTAAGCAAAGTAGTTGTCTTTCTGTTTTGGATCACTGCATAATTCTTAGTACTTTTATAAAAAAAATGTCACAGCATGACCAAAGTATAATGTTGGCTAGTATTTGAAAATATAAGGCATTTTTCATGCTACGGGCTCCAGTGATATTTTTGCTGTCAAAAATAAAGGGACCCTGACAGAAATGTGATGAGCCTTGGGATTTGCAGGGACATAGATAAAGTATATTTAGATTAAAACAAAATAATAATATATATATATATGCACCTTGAGAATGTCATTCAAGAAAATGCAGTTCTGTAATGAAGGACAAAAATAAATTGGCAGAAGGTTTTTTTTTTTTTTTTAGCTACCTGCTCTATATCTACCGTGTTGGCCAAGATAGCAAGACTACTAAGTATTATGGGTAACTGCAGTAAATTTCTCAGCAATTCCACATCAGTAACTGAAGTTGTATTCTTGACTGCCTTACAATCTGTGGGAAAAATCATGTCCTATACATTGTAATACAATCTATTGAACTAAGAATATGATGGACAATAAAATATCTGATATGTTTTGTACTTACCCTGCTGACAGAAAATACCAGGCCTGGCTTTCCAGAACAAACTCCCATAAAGCAGTGACGGAATTGCCAAAAGAAGAGGTGCTCCATGATGAATGTGATGAGACTCAGAGCCATAGCGGCGCCCAGCATGTAAAAGACTCCAGCCATGTTGTCAATATCCAGCTGACTGCTCATAACCTCATTCTTCTCATTATGGCAAATGCCAGTTAACCAGAGGGCTTCCAGCTCCTCCATTTCCCCTAAAAATGTAAAAATCATGCCATATTAAAAATGGAAAACCAGTCTTTAAATTTAATGTCCATTATTAAGCTCTGGAGTCAGAGAGGTGAGCGCTAAGGTGAGTATAAGGATTTTTTGTATTTTTTTAACCTTTTGACTGCCCTTTATGGTCAATAACGGACAGTACCAGCCATTTTGCCTTATCTGAGTGGAAGCGCATTACAAAAAGTCTACACTTTGGCTAATGCAGATTTTTGTAAAATTCGTGAAGAATTCAATCACGCTCTAATTTATTTACTCATCTCTAATATCTATATTTAAATATATATACATACATACACACACATATATACAGTTATATGAAAAAGTTTGGGCACCCCTATTAATCTTAAGCTTAATGTTTTATAAAAATTGGTGTTTTTGCAACAGCTATTTCAGTTTGATATATGTAATAACTGTTGGACACAGTAATGTTTATGCCTTGAAATGAGGTTTATTGTACTAACAGAAAATGTGCAATCTGCATTCAAACAAAATTTGACAGGTGCATAAGTATGGGCGCCTCACCAGAAAAGTGACATTAATATTTAGTAGATCCTCCTTTTGCAAAAATAACAGCCTCTAGTCGCTTCCTGTAGCTTTTAAAGATTTCCTGGATCCTGGATGAAGGTATTTTTGACCATTCCTCTTTACAAAACAATTCCAGTTCAGTTAAGTTTGATGGTCGCCGAGCATGGACAGCCCTCTTCAAATGATCCCACAGATGTTCAATGATATTCAGGTCTGGGGACTGGGATGGCCATTCCAGAACATTGTAATTGTTCCTCTGCATGAATGCCTGAGTAGATTTGCAGCAGTGTTTTGGATCATTGTCTTGCTGAAAGATCCATCCCCTGCGTAACTTCAACTTTGTCACTGATTCTTGAACATTATTCTCAAGAATCTGCTGATACTGAGTGGAATCCATGCGTCCCTCAACTTTAACCAGATTCCCGGTGCCGGCATTGGCCACACAGCCCCAAAGCATGATGGAACCTCCACCAAATTTTACTGTGGGTAGCAAGTGTTTTTCTTGGAATGCTGTGTTTTTTTGCCGCCATGCATAACACCTTTTTGTATGACCAAACAACTCAATCTTGGTTTCATCAGTCCACAGGACCTTCTTCCAAAAAGAAATTGGCTTCTCCAAATGTGCTTTTGCATACCTCAGCCGACTCTGTTTGTGGCGTGCTTGCAGAAACGGCTTCTTTTGCATCACTCTCCCATACAGCTTCTCCTTGTGCAAACTGCGTTGTATAGTTGACCGATGCACAGTGACACCATCTGCAGCAAGTTGATGCTGCAGCTCTCTGGAGGTGGTCTGAGGATTGTCCTTGACTGATCTCACCATTCTTCTTCTCTGCCTTTCTGATGTTTTTCTTGGCCTGCCACTTCTGGCCTTAACAAGAACTGTCCCTGTGTTCTTCCATTTCCTTACTATGTTCCTCACAGTGGAAACTGACAGGTTAAATCTCTGAGACAGCTTTTTGTATCCTTCCCCTGAACAACTATGTTGAATATTCTTTGTTTTCAGATCATTTGACAGTTGTTTTGAGGAGCCCATGATGCCACTCTTCACAGGAGATTCAAACGGGAGAACAACTTGCAAGTGGCCACTTTAAGTAGCTTTTCTCATGATTGCATACACCTGGCTATGAAGTTCAAAGCTCAATGAGGTTACAAAACCAAAAAAAAGTGCTTTAGTAAGTCAGTAAAAAGTAGGTAGGAGTATTTAAAACAAGAAAATGATAAGGGTGCCCATACTTATGCACCTGTCAAATTTTGTTTGAATGCAGATTGCACATTTTCTGTTAGTACAATAAGCCTCATTTCAAGGCAGAAACATTACTGTGTCCAACAGTTATTACATATATCAAACTGAAATAGCTGTTGCAAAAACACCAATTTTTATAAAACATTAAGCTTAAGATTAATAGGGGTGCCCAAACTTTTTCATATAACTGTATTATATATATATATATATATATATACACACATACATACATACACATACACACACACACACACACACACACACACACACACACACACACACACACACACACACACACACACACATATATATATATACCCACACATATATGTAAGTATATAAACATAGATAGATGTATATAGATATATCAAAACTTACTACTGGGATAACGTAGCATGCCTATTATATATATGTTTAAGACATTTCTAGTAAAATGATTATCATGCAGTCATATAGTAGGATTATTATAAAATTCAAGGACAGATTGCATAAATATATCAATGCAAACGCAAGGAAGAAAACAACGATCAATTGTCCTAAGTACAGTGGGTACGGAAAGTATTCAGACCCCTTTAAATTTTTCACTCTTTGTTTCATTGCAGCCATTTGGTAAATTCTAAAAAGTTAATTTTTTCTCATTAAAGTACACTCTGCACCCCATCTTGACTGAAAGAAACAGAAATGTAGAAATTTTTGCAAATTTATTAAAAAATAAAAACTGAAATATCACATGGCCATAAGTATTCTGACCCTTTGCTCAGTATTGAGTAGAAGCACCCTTTTGAGCTAGTACAGCCATGAGTCTTCTTGGGAATGATGCAACAAGTTTTTCACACCTGGATTTGGGGATCCTCTGCCATTCTTCCTTGCAGATCCTCTCCAGTTCCATCAGGTTGGATGGTGAACGTTGGTGGACAGCCATTTTCAGGTCTCTCCAGAGATGCGCAATTGGGTTTTGGTCAGGGCTCTCGCTTGGCCAGTCTAGAATGGTCACAGAGTTGTTCTGAAGCCACTCCTTTGCTATTTTAGCTGTGTGCTTAGGGTCATTGTCTTGTTGGAAGGTGAACCTTCGGCCAAGTCTGAGGTCCAGAGCACTCTGGAAGAGGTTTTCATCCAGGATATCTCTGTACTTGGCCGCATTCATGTTTCCTTCAATTGCAACCAGTCGTCCTGTCCCTGCAGCTGAAAAACTTCCCCATACCATGATGCTGCCACCACTGTGTTTCACTGTTGGGATTGTATTGGGCAGGTGTTGAGCAGTGCCTGGTTTTCTCCACACATACCACTTGGAATTATCACCAAAAAGTTCTATCTTCGTCTCATCAGACCAGAGAATCTCATTTCTCATAGTCTGGGAGTTATTCATGAATTTTTGAGCAACCTCTATGCGGGCTTTCATATGTCTTGCACTGAGGAGAGGCTTCCGTTGGGCCATTCTGCCATGAAGGCCCGACTGGTGGAGGGCTGCAGTGATAGTTGACTTTGTGGAACTTTCTCCTATCTCCCTACTGCATCTCTGGAGCTCAGCCACAGTGATCTTGGGGTTCTTCTTTACCTCTCTCACCAAGGCTCTTCTCCCACGATTGCTCAGTTTAGCTTGACTGCCAGGTCTAGGAAGACTTCTGGTGGTCCCAAACTTCTTCCATTTAAGGATTATGGAGGCCATTGTGCTCTTAGGAACCTTGAGTAATGCAGAAATTCTTTTATAACCTTGGCCAGATCTGTGCCTTGCCACAATTCCGTCTCTGAGCTCCGTGGGCAGTTCCTTTGAGCTCATGATTCTCATTTGGTCTGACATGCACTGTGAGCTGTGAGGTCTTATATGGACAGGTGTGTGCCTTGCCAAATCAAGTCCTATCAGTTTAATTAAACACAACTGGACTCCAATGAAGGAGTAGAACCATCTCAAGGAGGATCACAAGGAAATAGACACCATGTGACTTAAATATGAGTGTCTGAGCAAAGGGTCTAAATACTTATGACCATGTGATATCAGTTTTTCTTTTTTAATAAATTTGCAAAAATTTCTACATTTCTGTTTTTTTTTCAGTCAAGATTAGGTGCAGAGTGTACTTTAATGAGGAAAATAAATTAACTTTTTTAGAATTTACTAAATGGCTGCAATGAAACAAAGAGTGAAACATTTAAAGGGGTCTGAATACTTTCCGTGTCCACTGTATTTATCAAATAATTAAAAATTTAATTGAGAGACCAAAAGTTGGGGGGAGGGGTGGTATACATACACATAAAGAAAAGGACGCACATTCCATAGTAACATATGAACAATTGTACAAAATATTTTGTCATAGGGAGTAATATGCATAATCCACACACGAAGGCTGAGCACTGAAAACGCGTGTCAGGGTGGATGCCATTCCAAAGAGGAGTCTTTTTACAATATTGCTTCCAGGTAACTGACCATCTAATTGTGCACAATAATATACTGACATTTCAGGCTACATGTATAGATAAGGCATAATATAATACAATTGTGGTGAATGAACGCTGGGGCTTTGCCACTGTGTATGGGTTATTTATATTACTCCCTATGTGAAAATATTTTGTACAATTGTTCATATGTTACTATGGAATGTGCATCATTTTCGTATATAGATATTCTAGATATACAAAGATAAATATTTTCTATTTCAATAGAAGTGAAATTGCATAAACCTGGTACATTTCAATACAATATACAGTTTTATACACTCACAATGGCTTCTGAATTATGTTGTTTTTTTCTACCCAAGACAGAAGGAGCTCCTGTTTGTTTTCAGTCCCATACCGTGACCCCCTTCCTTGTTAAAAATGCAGTGACTTTGGAGAGCGAAGACCATGGATGAGCGCTAAGCTCCATCTCTCCAGGAGCCTCATACCAGCCACATTTTCTGCATCTATGGTATGTACAGTACGCCCTTTGTCAAGTAAATGTAATACAGCATCCAATAATATCTATAGCCACAAATCAAGTAGATTTTTACTAGTCATTTAAGAGGTAAACCTACTCTTGCAATGAATTGCAGAAAGCCTGGCTAGGTATAATATTATGCAGTACAATGAAACATTCTGGACTGCAAATTGCACTTTTCTATTAAAGCCCACACTAATCTCTTTTACACTTCAGTCCACCCCAACATGTTTTACACGGGTAGTGAATTTTCATCAAAACTTTTTTTAGGTATTTATCTACATAATAGTAATCTATTTTATTATTGTGATTTACCAATCATTTATAGATGAATGCACACAGAATAGTGATGATGCTTGCCTCCAGCTACATTCATTAACAGGTCCCTTAGTAAAGCTATAAATTATTTCATAACACTGTGCTACATATTTTCAAAAGTTGTCAGGCTCAGTTATGAAACCGGCCATTTCTTAATGATTTTGACCTCCTGAATTCAAATTTGACAATGACAATTTTTAGTTGTCTCTTGTTTCTATGATATCAAAGAGTTTGCCTTTTACTGCTACATATAATTAATGCATAAAAGTTTCAGTACTTGAAACATTAATTTTGCAAATATAAAGATGCAGAGTATTTTTGTGACAATTTTCTGCTATTTAGAGGAAATTTAGCAACCATTCATATAAGTAAAACATGTCTAAACACTATTGCGAATTATAAATAATTACAGAACTTACACTACAAAATTTGGTCCTCATTCAGTGACTTTTTACTTGTAATACAAAAAGCAGAGAGGCGCACCCTAAGAAGCACCCGGTGGTCTAGTGGGGAAATGTGTTAAGGTGGGGAATTATCCGCTCACCTGGTGCGGTTGTGCACCCTTGCACAACACTGGCAACGGCACGATATTAAGAGGCTTCGGGCTGCTGCAGGATCACTGCCCCATCCTCCTTCCCGGTGAGGTCATGTGGTACGGAGTCCCGGTCAACTGACGTCGGCGTTTCCGGATAATTGTCATTTAAGGTCCTGGAAGGCTCTTGAGAGCTCACTAACAGCTCCAAGCAGCTCCAACCACAATCCCAAGGTCGGGAAAGGCAAATTTTGAAACAAACAATTTGTGGTCAGGAACAGAGCGCTAGGTAGCAAAAATACTCTCAGAGAGGAGATGTTATACAGACCTGTTTTTTACACAATCACCGCGTTTCGACAGTGGCCTGCTGTCTTCCTCAGGTGGTTTTAAGCCCACCTGAGGAAGACAGCAGGCTGCTGTTGAAACGCGGTGATTGTGTAATTAACAGGTCTGTATAACATTTCCTCTCTGAGAGTCTCCTTGCCACCTGAGGAAGACCGCAGGCCGCTGTCCAAACGCGGTGATTGTGTAATAAACAGGTCTGAATAACATCGCCTCTCTGAGAGTCTCCTTGCTACCTAGCGCTCCGTTCCTGACCACAAATTGTTTGTTTCAAAACTCTTTTTACTAGTCTCTTGTACTCCTGCTTCGTATCATCTCTTACAATTGCCCAACAGTAATCTGCAAGCATTGATGGATTCCAGTTTCCGTGATATATTTTCTCCATAGCCACAATATCTTGATAAAATCTCTCATCGTGCTTGTTGCTCACTGCTCCGCAATTTGGAGGAAAAAAAGTCTAGATGCGAATGTAAGAAATTAATCTTTGAGGACATGTTTCAGCCAAGATCCTTATAAGTTTTGAGGAGATTTTCCACCAACTTTTCATAGTTATCTTCTCTTGAGTTTCCCAAAAAATAAGTTACCGCTGATGCAAATGCTACCCATGGAGCCTTTTTTTTAACCCTGTAAAAACTGAGAGACTCCTCATCTTAAAGAAGCTTACGAATCTGAGGTCCAATAAAGACTCCTTCCTTTAACATTGCTTATCATTGAATCATAAAAATGTAGAGTTGGAAGGGACTTCCAAGGTCATCTGTTCCAACCCCTTGCTCAATGCAGGATTCATTAAAACATTTCAGACCGATGTCTGTCCAGCCTCTTTTTGAAGATTTCTATTGAAGGAGAACTCACCACCTCTCATAGCAGCCTGTTCCCCTCATTAATCACCCTCACTGTCAAAAAGTTTTTTCTAATATCTAATCTATATCTTCTCCCACTCAGTTTCATTCCATTGCTTCTAGCCTTTCTTCCTGCAAATGAGAATAAAGCCGATCCCTCTACAGTGCGAAAGTCCTTGAGATATTTGAAGACAGCTATTAAGTCTCCTCTCAGTCTTCTCTTTTGCAAGCTAAACATTCCCAAATCATCTAGCCGTTCCTCATAAGACATGGTTTGCAGACCAATCACCATTCTGGTCGCTCTTCTCTGAACTTGCTCCAGTTTGTTTTTTCATGTCATTTTTAAAATGTGGTGCACAGAACTGGACACAGTATTCCAGATGAAGTCTGACCAAAGAGGTGTAGAGAGGGATAACTACTTTACGTGATCTTGACTGTATGCTTCTGTTAATGCAATCCAGAATTGTGTTTGCGTTTTTGCTGCTGCATCACACTGTTGACTCATGTTCAGTCTGTGATCTATTAGTACACCCAAGTCTTTTTCACATGTGTTGTTGCTTAGCCTTATTCCTCCTATTCTATATATGCATTTCGCCATGTTAAAAACCATTCTGTTCGTTGCTGCCAAAAGTTCCAGATCTTTTTGAATCCTCTCTCTCTCTTCTCTAGTATTAGCTATCCCTCCTAGCTTTGTGTGATCAGCAAATTTAATCGGTTTACCCTCAATTCCTTCATCTAACTCATTGATGAAGATGTTGAACAACACAGGGCCCAGGACAGAGCGTCACTCAGCCTTGGAAATTTATCAATGAGATACTTAAATGCTTTTGTAATTTTATCTATTGCTTTTATAAAGGTCTTTATTAGGCCCAACTTGATATACAATGGTGGTAAAATCTTATGTGGGTCAACAAGTGATGCAGGACATTTTTACTTTGTGACTGAAGTGAATGTCGGAGAGGCTGGTCTATTTAATTGTAGTGATTTTCTCTTGCACGACTATCCCCCACATACAGAAAGCAGCAACACTTTGTGTATCCACCCTGGAGACCAAGTAAGAGGACAACCACCTTTAAGTCACCACAGCGGGGCCACAAATTTTTGCTCATAGTTCAGGCACCTCAACAGCTATATCATGTTGTCATAGGTTTCTTTCATGTGGACTGCATAACCAACTGGGATTGAAGGTATCGCATTGCTATTATGCAGTAAGAGAGCTTTTAGGCTTGCTTTGAACGAAACGATGAAGAGCCTCCATTCCTCTAGATTATGATTTATCTTCAGTGTTTCCATTAAACTGTTGATTTTGTTGCATTCCACAAGATCGCCCTCCATGAAGAAATATTGGACAAGATCTTTATCACGGTTGCGGAACAAAGAAATCTGAGCATGGCCCGCTAGGAGATTCCACTGCTGTAGCTCTTGGGCATATCCAAATCTCTAACAAGATCATTTAGTTCACTTTGAATTATAAGGTGTGGTTCAGTTGAGGTTGCTGACAAAGTCTGAGTCATGATAGGAAGATGCTTCATGACACCAAGCGCCCTCTTGTTCCTCACTTGACTCGACTGAGAATGTTTCTGGTGCTTTTGGAACAGGTAGTTCTTCTGTATGTGGCACTGGGCGTATTGCAGATGGAATATTTGAATACTATAGAGTCCACTTCCTCTTCCTTGAAACTCCTGAGCCCGCATCAAAGGCAAGGACACGACATAACATGTAAATATACGTCACACAGTATGTTGTGAAGGGGTTATGAAAGTTTCTTTGTGAAATGCAATCTATCAAGAAAACTACAACATCCAGCAGGTCTTGAAGGTCGGCAGTTATCAGGGCGTGATGGGAGTTACATCTCTCCATGGAGTGATGACAGGAACTTAAAAAAAATAAATGGCTCTATTTGTCCTATGAGGTGAACTGTGCCAACCACTGCTCATCTACTGGGGTGGGGGATGTACAGTTGAAACCAGAAGTTTACATACACTATATAAAAAGGCACATGTGCATGTTTTTCTCTATATCTGACTTTTTGGGCATAATGACCATTGTTACGTTTTGAGGAAAAAGGAAGAAGCTTGGAAGCGTAAGAACACCATCCCAAACTGTGAAACACGAGGGTGGCAGCATCATGTTGTGGGGTTGTTTAGCTGCAGAAGGGACTGGTGCACTTTACAAAATAGGAAGCAGGAAGTTAAAGCTTGGGTGGAAATGGGTCTTCCAAATGGACAATGAGCCGAAGCATACTGCCAAAATAGTAACAATGTTTTGGAGTGGCCATCACAAAGCCCTGATCTCAATCCTATTGAAAATTTATGGGCAAAGCTGAAAAGGCAGGTGCGAGCAAGGTGACCTACAAACCTGGATCAGTTACACCAGTTTTGTCAGGAGGGATGGGCCCAAATTCCGACCAACTATTGTGAGAAGCTTGTGGAAAGATATCCTAAATGTTTGACTCAAGTCATTCAGTTTAAGGGCAATGGTACCAAATACTAATGAAATGTAAGTAATAAAAATGCCTTAAAACATTCTCTCTCTCATTATTCTGGCAATGGCAAATATTAAAAATTATGGTAATCCTAATTGGCCTAAAATGGGAAAGGCTTATTCAGATTTCATCTCAGATATTGAGGAAAACATGCATATGTGTCTTTTTATATAGTATATGTAAACTTCTGGTTTCAACTGTATATGAATGTGTATGTATATGCATACCGTATATAATATATATATATATATATATATATATATATATATATATATATATATATATATATATATATATATATATATATATATATATATATATATATACAGTACAGACCAAAAGTTTGGACACACCTTCTCATTTAAAGATTTTTCTGTATTTTCATGACTATGAAAATTGTACATTCACACTGAAGGCATCAAAACTATGAATTAACACATGTGGAATTATATACTTAACAAAAAGTGTGAAACAACTGAAAATATGTCATATTCTAGGTTCTTCAAAGTAGCCACCTTTTGCTTTGATAACTGCTTTGTACACTCTTGGCATTCTCTTGATGAGCTTCAAGAGGTAGTCACCGGAAATGGTTTTCACTTCACAGGTGTGCCCTGTCAGGTTTAATAAGTGGGATTTCTTGCCTTATAAATGGGGTTGGGACCATCAGTTGTGTTTTGCAGAAGTCTGGTGGATACACAGCTGATAGTCCTACTGAATAGACTGTTAGAATTTGTATTATGGCAAGAAAAAAGCAGATAAGTAAAGAAAAATGAGTGGCCATCATTACTTTAAGTAATGAAGGTCAGTCAGTCCGAAAAATTGGGAAAACTTTGAAAGTGTCCCCAAGTGCAGTTGCAAAAACCATCAAGCGCTACAAAGAAACTGGCTCACATGAGGACCGCCCCAGGAAAGGAAGACCAAGAGTCACCTCTGCTTCTGAGGATAAGTTTATCCGAGTCACCAGCCTCAGAAATCGCAGGTTAACAGCAACTCAGATTTGAGACCAGGTCAATGCCACACAGAGTTCTAGCAGCAGACACATCTCTATAACAACTGTTAAGAGGAGACTTTGTGCAGCAGGCCTTCATGGTAAAATAGCTGCTAGGAAACCACTGCTAAGGACAGGCAACAAGTAGAAGAGACTTGTTTGGGCTAAAGAACACAAGGAATGGACATTAGACCAGTGGAAATCTGTGCTTTGGTCTGATGAGTCCAAATTTGAGATCTTTGGTTCCAACCACCGTGTCTTTGTGCGACGCAGAAAAGGTGAAAGGATGGACTCTACATGCCTGGTTCCCACCGTGAAGCATGGAGGAGGAGGTGTGATGGTGTGGGGGTGCTTTGCTGGTGACACTGTTGGGGATTTATTCAAAATTGAAGGCATACTGAACCAGCATGGCTACCACAGCATCTTGCAGCGGCATGCTATTCCATCCGGTTTGCGTTTAGTTGGACCATCATTTATTTTTCAACAGGACAATGACCCCAAACACACCTCCAGGCTGTGTAAGGGCTATCTGACTAAGAAGGAGAGTGATGGGGTGCTACGCCAGATGACCTGGCCTCCACAGTCACCAGACCTGAACCCAATCGAGATTGTTTGGGGTGAGCAGGACCGCAAAGTGAAGACAAAAGGGCCAACAAGTGCTTAGTATCTCTGGGAACTCCTTCAAGATTGTTGGAAGACCATTTCCGGTGACTACCTCTTGAAGCTCATCAAGAGAATGCCAAGAGAGTGCAAAGCAGTCATGAAAGCAAAAGGTGGCTACTTTGAAGAACCTAGAATATAAGACATATTTTCAGTTGTTTCACACTTTTTGTTAAGTATATAATTCCACATGTGTTAATTCATAGTTTTGATGCCTTCAGTGTGAATGTACAATTTTCATAGTCATGAAAATACAGAAAAATCTTTAAATGAGAAGGTGTTTCCAAACTTTTGGTCTGTACTAATATTATATATATATATATATATATATATATATATATATATATATATATATATATATATATATATATATATATATATATATATATATATATATATATATATATATTAGCAGCCCGAGTTCCGAAACAAATTCGGAAGCTAGAAAAGTGTGCTCTACATTATAAAAACTAACTCAAATTACCCATGTCTAATCACTTTCAGCCTTTTTACAAGATACACAACAAAGTTGTCATAATTAATAAATTAGTAAATGGCATTACGGAAATCAAAAATACAATTTAGAGGATTACAGAGACATTTGCCAATTGAGAAAATGAATTGCCCAGGGCAGATGGCGTGGAAATCTCTCTGTAAGCCTTATCACCTGCAGCTGATCCTGTTAAAATCTCGGCCCCAAGAACATTTCTATTCAATGATGTTACAACTAATCTTGTACCATTGCAGAGTCCTCATTTTGTAATCAAATTTCTCAACAACATAATAATGCTGCCCACCTCAAGTCTAAGGCAATGACTTGGCATGCCTGATGGGGTTAAGCTATTTAAAAATTCAGTAGGAAAATGTCCCCTTTCATTGTCGTCATCTACAATAACAGTCATCGCTCCAACGTCAGCTGATATTTTTCTCAAACACACCTCAACATTAAGCTCTTTATGTAGTAAGATACCACTACATTACATACTATTTACATAGCTCCTGTTTATAATGTCACTGGTAATCACTGTACTATTTGTAGCCCTTAAATTATATACTATATACTTCTACAGAGCTCCTGTGTATAATGTTACTGTGATCACTGTATTACTTGTACACTATATACTATTTACAGAGCTCATGTGCATAATGTCACTGGTAATCACTGTACTATTTGTATACTTACAATATACAGGGTGGTCCAAAAGTAGGAGGCCAGAAAATAATAACATTTATTTTGATTTATATATAAAATTATATTTACTAACACAAGCATAACATTGATAATTAAATTTTATTCTGAACAATAATACAGAAGCCCTTACATTTTATCAACGCAGGTGCTCAAACTGTTTTCCATTACAATTTGCACAGCTTTGAAGTCTGCCTCTTACGCTTCGACAAACTTTTTTGCACAAGTCTCTTTGGGTATTAATTTTTTGAAATGCATCTCTTATGTAATTTTTCAAATCACTGACACTTTTTGGTTTTCGACTATAAACTTTGTCCTTGAGTACTCCCCAAAAGAAAAAATCCATTGGGGTCAAGTCTGGTGAACGTGCCGGCCAATCAAGTGGGCCTCTTCGGCCAATCCATTTATTAGGAAATGTTTCATCAAGATACTCGCGGACTACTCTTGAATAATGTGGAGGAGCCCCATCTTGTTGGAAATAAAGGTAATTTGAATTAGGCTGTTGCTGTAACTGGGGAACAACTTGATTCATTAGAATTTCAAGATACTTATCTCCTGTGACTGTTCCATCAAAAAATATTGGCCCTATAACACCAAAACTTGAAATACCACCCCAAACATTGACACCAGGCTCATTTTTTTGTTGCTCTAATGTTAAATACATGTTCTCATTATACCAGTAAATACAATTATATCTGTTAATATGGCTGGAGAATTTGAAAGAAGCTTCATCACTCCACATAATCACTTTACACCATGTTTGATAAATCTCCCCCTTCATAACCTTATTACACTTTCTGTCCACCTACTTTTGGACCACCCTGTATACTATATACAGAGCTTCTGTGTATGATGTCACCGTGATTACTGTATTACCTGTACACTATATACAGAACTTCTTTGTATTCACTGGTGATCCCTGTATTAGCTGTACACTTATACTATATACGATCAACAGAGCGACAGTGTATAATTTTACCGTGATCAAATTATTATCTGTACACTATGTACTATATTCTATCTACACAGCTCCAATTTATAAGGTCACCCATGATCATTGTATTACTTGTACACTTACAATATCCACCAGGCTTGGATTGGCCTACAGGGGACATTTGATTCACTATGTACAAACAAATTTGTGTTTGTATCCTGAAGAAGAAGTTGGATAACTTTGAAACGTGTAGATTTAATAACCATAAAATAAAAAAAGGTTTTATTTCATCTTTATCTCTTGAGTCCATTCGTGGGATATCACCAGCAGCGCAGAAAAACCGCCTATTTCCATACAACTATGTAAAGACAAACGCAGCATCTCATCTTTAACCATTCATTTAAAATCAATCCAGTTTATTATTGTTATATAGAAGCATAAGTAGTTTGTGAATGAGGGTAATGTATTATTTGCATGTGACTGAACAGTGGGCCCCCAGAGTCAATGTTGGTAGTGGGTCTTTCGTACCCCATTCCAACACTGCTATACAATATGTACGATCTACAGAGCTCCTGTGTATAATGTCACTAGTGATATTAGTATTAGTACTGTGCTTTTTGTTAATGATCAATATGGTAGTATGATCTAGTCACTATGTAGGGCTAATATGTCTTCTGGTCATGCAGTGGCGGTATGTGTACCTTGTATATGATATTATTCGGTCACTATCTGGTGGTAATATGTGGTCTGGTCATGGTGTGGTGGTATTTGTTCCTTATATATGGTATTATTTGGTCACTATGTGATGGTAATATGTAGTCAAGTCTTGGTGCGGCAGTATTTTATTTCATTATTAGTTGGTCCCTATGCGACAGTAACATCTGGTCCGGTCATGGCGTTGCGGTATTTGTCGCTTGTATGTTGTATTATTTGCTCACTAGAAGGTAGAAATATGTGGTCTGGTCACGGTGCGATAGTATTTGTCACTTGTTTGTTGTATTATTCGGTCACTATGTGGTGGTAAATTGTGGTCTGGTCACGGTATGTTGATATTTGTCCCTTGTATGTTGTATTATTCGGTCACTATGCGGTGATAATATGTGGTCTGGTCATGGTGTGGCAGTATTTGTCCCTTGTATGCTGTATTATTCAGTCACTATATGGTGGTAATAGGTGGTCTGGTCATGGTGTAGTGGTATTTCTATCTTGTCTGTTGGATTGGTCTAGGTATTTCTTAGTATTGTGGATTGTGATGTGTATGGAGGTCACTTGTTCTCTCTGATATCAATAAGGAGAAGATTCTTTATTTCAATTAGAGATTAAAAACTTTAAATTTAACCCCTATCTGTCCTGTGACATTCTATTACACTGTGGCGGAGATGCACTTACAGGGGTTCTCTGGTGAAATCAAGTTATTTGTTGACAGGACAGGATAGGCTGGAACCTGCACTGATCGACAGAATGGGTATCTTTTATCCCAGATAGAATGGATTGGCATGTTTGACCACCACTTTATTTATACCCTATGTGGCTGCCGAGCACTGTGCTTGTCTTTTTTTGGCAGCCCAATAGGGAATGAGAAGAGCAGCGGTCAGACATCCAACCTGTCATTCCATCTTGAAACGGGGATAAAAGTGTCCTGTGGGAGATAAAAGTTTTGTGTTCTTCCTATTGGTTTGGGTTCCAGTAGTCGAACACCCCACTGATCCTACAAACCAGCCATAATTGCACATCCCAGTTATGGTGTGGTAGATGAACAGGAGCCATCCGTATTTTATAGTCCAATCTAACGAGGACAGTGAGTAAATGGTATTTGCATATGGCGGTAATGTGGGCAACTAGAGTCAATTCTACCTGTGGTACCAGGCACACCAGTCCGACACTATACATATCTATATGATATTATAGTATTTCTGTGTATGTACAGTACAGACCAAAAGTTTGGACACACCTTCTCATTTAAAGATTTTTCTGTATTTTCTTGACTATGGAAATTGTACATTTAGACCGAAGGTATCAAAACTATGAATTAACACATGTGGAATTATATACTCAACAAAAAAGTGTGAAACAACTGAAAATATGTCTTATATTCTAGGTTCTTCAAAGTAGCCAGCTTTTGCTTTGATGACTGCTTTGCACACTCTTGGCATTCTCTTGATGAGCTTCAAGAGGTAGTCATCGGAAATGGTTTTCACTTCACAGGTGTGCCCTGTCAGGTTTAATAAGTGTGATTTCTTGCCTTATAAATGGGGTTGGGACCATCAGTTGTGTTGTGCAGAAGTCTGGTGGATACACAGCTGATAGTCCTACTGAATAGACTGTTAGAATTTGTATTATGGCAAGAAAAAAGCAGCTAAGTAAAGAAAAACGAGTGGCCATTATTACTTTAAGAAATGAAGGTCAGTCAGTCCGAAAAATTGGGAAAACTTTGAATATGTTCCCAAATGCAGTTGCAAAAACCATCAAGAGCCACAAATAAACTGGCTCACATGAGGACCGCCCCAGGAAAGGAAGACCAAGAGTCACCTCTGCTTCTGAGGATAAGTTTATCCGAGTCACCAGCCTCAGAAATTGCAGGTTAACAGCAGCTCAGATTAGTGACCAGGTCAATGCCACACAGAGTTCTAGCAGCAGACACATCTCTACAACAACTGTTAAGAGGACACTTTGTGCAGCAGGCCTTCATGGTAAAATAGCTGCTAGGAAACCACTGCTAAGGACAGGCAACAAGCAGAAGAGACTTGTTTGGGCTAAAGAACACAAGGAATGGACATAAGACCAGTGGAAATCTGTGCTTTGGTCTGATGAGTCCAAATTTGAGATCTTTGGTTCCAATCACTGTGTTTTTGTGCGACGCAGAAAAGGTGAACGGATGGACTCTGCATGCCTGGTTCCCACCGTGAAGCATGGAGGAGGAGGTGTGATGGTGTGGGGGTGCTTTGCTTGTGACACTGTTGGGGATTTATTCAAAACTGAAGGCATACTGAACCAGCATGGCTACCACAGCATCTTGCAGCAGCATGCTATTCCATCCGGTTTGCGTTTAGTTGGACCATCATTTATTTTTCAACAGGAAAATGACCCCAAACACACCTCCAGGCTGTGTAAGGGCTATTTGACCAAGCAGGAGAGTGATGGGATGCTACGCCAGATGACCTGGCTTCCACAGTCACCAAACCTGAACCCAATCAAGATGGTTTGGGGTGAGCTGGACCGCAGAGTGAAGGCGCAAAAGGGCCAACAAGTGCTAAGCATCTCTGGGAACTCCTTCAAGATTGTTGGAAGACCATTTCCGGTGACTACCTCTTGAAGATCATCAAGAGAATGCTAAGAGTGTGCAAAGCAGTCATCAAAGCAAAAGGTGGCTACTTTAAAGAACCTAGAATATAAGACATATTTTCAGTTGTTTCACACATTTTTGTTAAGTATATAATTCCACATGTGTTAATTCATAGTTTTGATGCCTTCAGTGTGAATGCACAATTTCCATAGTCAAGAAAATACAGAAAAATCTTTAAATGAGAAGGTGTGTCCAAACTTTTGGTCTGTACTGTATACACATATATATATATATATATATATATATATATATATATATATATATATATATATATATATATATATATATATATATATATATATATATATATATATATATATATATATATATATATATATATATATATATATACACACACATATACACACATACATACACACTGCTCAAAAAAATAAAGGGAACACTTAAACAACAGAATATAACTCCAAGTAAATCAAACTTCTGTGAAATCAAACTGTCCAATTAGGAAGCAACACTGATTGACAATCAATTTCACATGCTGTTGTGCAAATGGAATAGACAATAGATGGAAATTATTGGCAATTATCAAGACACACTCAATAAAGGAGTGGTTCCGCAGGTGGGGACCATAGACCACATCTCAGTACCAATGCTTTCTGGCTGATGTTTTGGTCACTTTTGAATGTTGGTTGTGCTTTCACACTCGTGGTAGCATGAGACGGACTCTACAACCCACAGAAGTTGCTCAGGTAGTGCAGCTCATCCAGGATGGCACATCAATGCGAGCTGTGGCAAGAAGGTTTGCTGTGTCTGTCAGCGTAGTGTCCAGAGGCTGGAGGCGTTACCAGGAGACAGGTCAGTACACCAGGAGACGTGGAGGGGGCAGTAGGAGGGCAACAACCCAGCAGCAGAACCGCTACCTCCGCCTTTGTGCAAGGAGGAACAGGAGGAGCACGGCCAGAGCCCTGCAAAATGACCTCCAGCAGGCCACAAATGTGCATATATCTGCACAAACGGTTAGAAACCGACTCCATGAGGGTGGTATGAGGGCCCGACGTCCACAGATGGGGGTTGTGCTCACAGTCCAACACCGTGCAGGACGCTTTGCATCTGCCACAGAACACCATGATTGGCAAAGTCGCCACTGGCGCCCTGTGCTCTTCACAGATGAAAGCAGGTTCACACTGAGCACATGTGACAGATTTGACAGAGTCAAGTGGAGAGCGATCTGCTGCCTGCGACATTCTTCAGCGTGACCGGTTTGGCAGTGGGTCAGTAATGGTGTGGGGTGGCATTTCTTTGGAGGGCCGCACAGCCCTCCATGAGCTCGCCCGAGGTAGCCAGACTGCCTTTAGGTACAGAGATGAGATCCTCAGACCCCTTGTAAGACCATATGCTGGTGCGGTTGGCCCTGGGTTCCTCCTAATGCAGGACAAAGCCAGACCTCATGTGGCTGGAGTGTGTCAGCAGTTCCTGCAAGATGAAGGCATTGAAGCTATGGACTGGCCCGCCCATTCCCCAGACCTGAATCCGATTGAGCACATTTGGGACATCATGTCTCGCTCCATTCACCAACGTCACATTGCACCACAGACTGTCCAGGAGTTGGCGGATGCTTTAGTCCAGGTCTGGGAGGAGATCCCACAGGAGACCATCCGCAACCTCATCAGGAGCATGCCCAGGCGTGGTAGGGAGGTCATACAGGCACGTGGAGGCCACACACAATACTGAGCCTCATTTTGACTTGTTTTAAGGACATTACTAGTGTTGAGCCACCCCCATAGTGTTCGAGTTCGGTTCGGTTCGTCGAACACCTTCGAACACCGTTAAAACCAATGGCAGGCAAACAAAAACACATAGAAAACACCTTCAAGGGTGTCCAAAAGCTGACAAACTGCTCAGAAGACACAACTAACACATGGAAAAGTGACAAGTACATATAGTCATGCGAAAAGAAAAGAGGTGGAGGAGTAAAAGGAGGGGGGAGACACAGATATAGACATGTCATGCCCTTCTAAAATCCAAAAAGTGAGAAGCCGACACGTTCAGTCCGCTCCTGCCCGTGCCACCTCCGCGTCGCCGGGTTTGTGCCAGAGCCGCGGTGAACCCTGACTGCCAGCCCCCCTCTCCCAATACTGGTGCCTGTCCGCTGGTGGGTCGAGCGAGCCCCCCTGTGGTGGAGGCAGCTCTAAGCTTTTTAATTTAAATTGTCTCTCTAATTTGAATGAATACACTTTAAATCCATTTACAAGGATCTATTGGAGGGCAAGTCTCATGCCAGCAGCCGCGTAATTCCAGCTCCAGTAGCGTCCACTAAAGCTGCTGCAGTTAAAAAGCTTTTATAAGGATCGAGCTCGGCTGTCCACCGCAAGGCATCCTACTGCCAGTCCCAGCCCCTATGCCTTGGGGTGCCTCCTGATGCTCTTCACTGAGTATCCCGTGGTCCCGAAGCATTTCCTTTGAAAAAATTAAGTGTCTAAACTACAGGTGGTGTAGCTTGCTTAACAGCCGGGATAATCCGCTGACTAGCAGACACTGCTACTAGGCACAAAGTATTTCCTGGGCTAGATGCAGTTAAAAATTTGTAATTAGATACTCTCGTTGGATGCTGAGAAAGCATTCCATAGAGTCTCCTGGCACGCCATATATGATTCTCTTAAAAAGCTTGGGGTAGGGGTCTAGGGGACCCTTTTATAGCCAAAATCACGGCCCTGTATCGCAATACGTCACCTAGGCTGAAGATAAATGGAACTGTAGCACCCTGAGGGCTCGGTTGCTACAGAGGTATTGCACCTCACCCAGAGGTGTGATATCTCACTCTCAGGTAAGGATGTAGTGTGGATCAGGACCCGACACCTGCATGCATTACACCACATTGCCGTGGGGCAGGGCGACCAATATGCCCCTGAGATGGGCACGACAGTCCCTGTCGCTGGCTGGAGTGGGGGGAGGGAACACTGAGGAAGGGGAACCCTGTAGTGCAGGAGCAGGGAGGAAGCAGTTCATGGGTGCATTGAGAAGGGAGTATAAAAGGTGGGCACCATCTTAGTTCAGTGCAGAGAAGTCTGAGCAGAAGTGGCAGGGAGCAGGGGCTCTGCATGAGCTCTGCTCCGGAGGCGGGCCTAGTAACAGAGGCCCAGGCCTGGAAGAGGAAGAAGGAAGGAAGAGGAGCGGAGAAGGCTCCAGGAACGAGGAACGAAGGGATCCCAGGGGTGCGGACGGGCGAGTCGCCACCGCACGCCCGAATCCACCTGCGTGGAGGGGTCAGGCCAAAGGGGGAGACCGGTCCCCGAAACTAGTGGAGGCAGGAAATGACCCTCAGCTAGAAACAGGAGGCTGTGACATTTTATGTGGCGCAGCCCCTCGCTACACCCGCTAGGAAGGCACCACATAGGGTCAGGGAAACTGGTGCCAAGTTTACCAAGAGGAGGCCCGAGGCAGCCGGACAGAAGGGTTGGTAAGAAAGGCCAGACAAAGGACACACAAAGGGGGTCCTGTGAAGCGCTCCAAAGTTATCTGGGAGTTGTCTGAGCCCCTCACCTGGTGAGCACAGTACGACGTGGGCAGCCGTTACCTGCAGACGTGGTCTGGATAATAAGAACTGTGAGTAAAGGCCCTGGACTGCATCACTGACTCCGTGTCGTTACTGCTGCTGCCCTGCACCATCACCCCCATCCTCCGCATACACTGCCCTGAGGCTATACTCCTCCCGTGGGGAGTTATGCTACGCTCTGCTGCACCCACAACACCAGCCTCAGCGGTCTGCCCTGGAGCGGCGGTTCACTCTGACCGCAATCCACGGGTGGCGTAGTCGGACATTTAAACATCAAAACCACATAAATAGTTCAGCCACTGGTTTGACCGCCCTGAGCCACGGAACCGGGTCGCCGCCACGGAGACTACAACCACCAGCATCCACCAAAAAGGGTCCGGCTCCGGGTGTCCCAAGGCCCAGGGGGCGCGTCAGAACATTTTCATCACCTTTCACAATCACCAATGGGACAAGGCAGGGATGTTCTCTGTCCCCTCTCTTATACATCCTAATGACGGAGCACCTGCTCTCATCAATTCGCCATAACCCCAATATTAGGTGGATTGAGGTGGGAGGCACCGAGTACAAGTGCTCTCTATTTGCTGATGATGTCCTAGTATATATCACTCAATCACATATATCCATCCATGCTGTTATGGCTGAAATAGATCACTTTGTTACATGGTCAAATTTTAAAATCAATGCAGCGAAGTCTGAGGCCCTCGATGTCTCCCTCCCCAAATCCATATAGGATTCCATCCAGTCCAACTTTCCCTTTGCCTGGCCCTCACAGGGTATCAAATACTTAGGAATTCCTATTCATAGAGACCTCTCCCATCTATGTTATCTTAATTTTGGGCCCTTTATTGAACAACTCCATACAGACCACGGTTGGCAAGTTAGAACTGTAAGATTCACTACGTGAACCACTGGTGTTTTGTGGAAAAGCACATGTACACTGTGTTCCAAATTATTATGCAAAAAGTGTTTAGGAGTGATAAGGGAAGAATTTGTTTGTTTGTCAGTTAAACTCATTGATGGTGATGTGTGTCAGGGCTCTTTATAGCACTGTAAGCAATTGCAGACACCTGTGCTAATTAGTTTGGCAGGTGTGTCCAATGAAAGGCAAGACTACTTAAGAAGGCTGTCTCACATTATTAAGCAGCCTACATTTTCTGCCAAAATGGGAAAGAAAAAGGATGTGTCGACTGCTGAGAAGCAACAAATTGTGGAGTGTTTAGGTCAAGGCATGACTACAATCAACATTGTGCGATGATCAGGATGAAGTGTCTTGGCAATCAAGAAGTATGTAGCTGATTCACAGTACACACGTCTGCGTGCTGATAAGGGCAAATTGAGGACTCTTTCCTACAGGCAATTACGTCAGGTTGAAAGAGCAGCGGCAAAAAAGCCTTGTCATAGCAGCAGACAAGTTTTTGAAGCTGCTGGTGCCTCCAACGTCCCCCGAACAACAAGATGAAGGGTCCTTCAGAGGTTTGCAGCTGTGCATACGCCATCCTGTCGACCTCCTCTATCCACTTCACACAAGCAGAAACGGCTCCAGTGGGCCAAACATTACATGAAGACTGATTTCAAAACTGTTTTGTTCACGGATGAGTGCCGTGCAGCGCTCGATGGTCCAGATGGATGGAGTGGAGGATGGCTGGTTGATGGACACCCCACGCAAACACGGCTACAGCGCCAACAAGGAGGAGGTGGAGTAATGTTTTGGGCTGGAATCATGGGGAGAGAGATTGTCGGCCCCTTTAGGATCCCTGAAGGCGCTAAAGATGAACTCCATAATGTATGTGGATTTTCTCAATCAGCACTTCCTGCCATGGTTCAAGAAGAAGAACCGTGTATTTCACAGCAAGATCATTTTTTTGCATGATAATGCACCATCTCATGCTGCACATAAAACATCTGCATCTCTGGCTGATATGGGCATAAAAGGGGACAAACTTATGGTGTGACCCCCATGCTCCCCTGACCTCTACCCCATTCAGAACCTTTGGAGCATCATTAAAAGGAGTGTCTATGATGGCGGGAGGCAGTTCACATCTAAGCAACAGCTCTGGGAGGGTATTCTGTCCTCATGCAAAACAATTGAAGCAGAAACCATCCAAAACCTGACAAATTCAATGGACGAGAGAGTTCAGAAGCTCCTTTCGAACAAGGGGTCCTATGTGAAAATGTAACATCACCTAGAATAAAGTTTTGAGTTGAAAACTGTTTGATTTCAGTTTCTAACAACCTGCTAATGCTTATAATTTCAAAAATGACCATTTTTTTGGTCTTTATTAAAATGAAAAGGTTGATCGAAAAGTTTGGGGGATCTAAGAGTGTGGCAACCCAGTAGTCATGATTACTTCGAATTCTGACAATATGAGGGTCATGCTGCAGGTAGTGCAGCAAGAAGGCACTTATGTGTCTTGCGCATCTCGGAGCCCCAAAATTATTTTCTGGGCTAGATGCAGCTAAAAATTATTATTAATTTTAAATCTGGTGGAGCTTAGTATAGATGGCCTAATAGAATCAGTGCTGCACACTGCTACAAAGCCCAAATTATTTTCCAGCCAAGATACAGATAAACATGATCAGTAATTTGAAAGCTTAAAACGGTTGGTAGGGTGATTTTAACCAATCATCAAGCTTTTACTCTCCCCAGGATGACACAGGGGTAGAAAAGTCGTTTCGGATCCATGATTTGTTCATCTTTATGAACGTGAGTCTGTCTACATTATCAGTGGAGAGCCGCGTGCGCTTATCTGTCAGCACACCACCAGCAGCGCTGAACACACGTTCAGACAGAACGCTGGCTGCGGGGCATGACAAGATCTCCAAGGCGTAAGTGGCTAGCTCCGGCCATTTATCCAGATTGGAAGCCCAAAAAGAGCAAGGGTCCAGTGACACAGTCGTGGCTTCAATGTTTACTTGGAGATACTCCTGTACCATCGTCTCTAGGCGTTGACTATGTGTCAGACTTCTTGTCTCCTGTGGCCTTGCAAAGGATGGGCTAAAAAAGTGGTGAAATGATTCCGCAAAATTGATGTTACCAGCAGATACTGTGGTTCTGTTACGGTTTGAGTGCTGAACACTTGACGGTCCCACGGTTGGCAAGTTGGAACTGTGAGATTCACTACGTGCACCACTGGTATTTTGTGGAAAAGCACATGTAAGATTCTGCAACAGTCTCTGCTGATACTCCTGCATGCGTGCATCCCTTTCTATGGCAGGAATAATTTCTGCAAATTTACTTTTGTACCGGGGATCTAACAGTGTGGCAACCCAGTAGTCAGGATTATTTCTAATTCTCACAATTCGAGGGTCATGTTGCAGGTAGTGCAGCAAGAAGGCACTCATGTGTGTTGCGCATCCAGGAGCACCAAGTCCCTGTTGTGTTGGTGGCGAGGTAACAATCATGCTTCCTTCCTCTGTCCTCTCCCCCCAACCTCGCACAACAGAAATGTGATCAAGGTCTCCCTCATCTGATGAGTCTTCCATCAGTTCGTCCTCCACTTCTTCCTGGGCTCCTGCACCTTCCTCACTAGTTTGGCTGCTACCATGCGCCCTGGTAAAACCATCTCCCCCACCCTCACATGCCTGCCGCCTTGGTGCTGCCGACCGTCTGGACCTTGCAGATGTTAGCCCTTCCGCATACAACTTCTCCTCCTCTACTTCCTCCACCTCCTCTTGTGCCACCACCTGACTCCGAATTCTGTTTAACATGTGCTCCAGCATGTAAATCACCGGAATAGTCATGCTGATAATGGCATCGTCAGCACTAAACATCTTCGTCGCCATTTCAAAACTGTGCAGAAGGGTGCATAGGTCCCTGATCTGAGACCACTCCTCCAGCGTGATTTGCCCCACCTCTGGATCTCGTTGGCCCAGGCTATACGTCAGAACGTATTGCACCAGGGCTTGTCGGTGCTGCCACAGTCGCTGCAACATGTGCAGAGTTGAATTCCACCGGGTAGGCACATCGCATTTTAGCCGGTGAAGTGGCAGGCCCAACGACTTCTGTAGAGATGTAAGTCGCTGAGCTGCGGGATGCGAGCGGCGGAAGTGAGCACACAGCGACCGTGCCCTCTGCAGAAGGCCATCTAGTCTGGGATAGTGGACTAAAAATTGCTGGACAACCAGGTTCAACACGTGAGCCATACAAGGCACGTGTGTGACATTGCCCCGGCGAAGGGCCGCACCCAAGTTTGCAGCATTGTCGCACACGGCCTTCCCTGGTTTCAGGTCCAGTGGAGACAACCATTCATGAAATTGGTTCTCCAGAGCTGACCACAACTCCTCAGCTGTGTGACTCACATTTCCCAGACATTTCAATGTAAAAACCGCCTGATGACGTTGAGCCCTACTGCCAGCATAGTAAGGAGGTGTGCAGGATCCCTTCTGCGCAGTTAGAAAGCTTGTGGCATGACCAGACAGGCTTTGGGTGCAGGTGGAAGACCGAGAGGAGGTTGAGGAGGCAGAAGCAGTGGAGGAACTTTGACATAAAGAGGATTGACACACAACTCGTGGGGACGGCAAGACTTGAACAGCAGCCCCTTGTCCTGCTGTCACCATAGTTACCCAGTGCCCAGTCAGCGACATGTAACGCCCCTGTCCATGCCTACTCGTCCAAGTGTCTGTGGTGAAATGCACCCTGTCACACACAGAGTTTCTCAAAGAAGCGGTGATGTTGTGTGCGACATGCTGGTGGAGCGCAGGCACACATTTCTTTGAGAAGTAGTGCCGACTGGGCATCTGGTACTGGGGCACTGCGACGGACATAAGGTCTCGAAAATCCTCTGTGTCCACCAGGCGGAAAGGCAGCATTTCTGTAGCCAAGAGCTTGCAGATGGTGAAATTCAACCTCTTAGCTTTCTCATGGCTAGGAGGAAATGGTCTTTTACTTGTCCACATCTGAGGGACCGAGGGCTGGCTATTGTGCTTAGACGGGGTTGATAAGGGTGTCCCCGGCAAACTGCCGGTCTGTGAGGAAGATGCAGGCGGACATGTTAGGTTGCCTTGATCCAAAAGGTGGTGCTATCGATGTCGGACAGCGTTCAACACCAGCTGGTGTTACCACCTCCAAAGAAAATGATGACCTGCCAATCACGCTGGCTGTTGCAGGTAAAGAGGTGGCAGGTCTGCGCCCCAAAACAGGTGTGACTGCTGTCCCCCCAGTCACAGAGGATGAAGAGGCTGCGGATGCACAAGATATGGCAGACGGTGGTTGGCCCGGCCGGCTAGGCCGCATTGTAGCACACTGAGCTTCCCACTGCAACTTATGCTTCATGTCCATGTGCCGGTTCATGCATGAAGTACTCAAACTATGTATTTTTTGGCCTCTACTTAGCTTTTGCTGACAAATGTTACAGATAACACGAGTTGGGTCATCTTTATCGATCTGAAAAAATGCCCAGGCTATGCAAGGCTTAGCACCCATGCGACCTGAAGTGCCACCACGACTTGTGGTGAGAGGCAGAGTTGTGTTTGAGGATGCAGTTGTTGACGTGCTTCCAGTACTACGTCTCTGTCCAGGAAGGCGCAACCTGACCTCGTCGTCACTAGCATCTTCCTCCACCTCCTCTGCTGACCTCATCTCTTAGCTGACTGTGGGTTGACAGTAAGTGGGATCTCCAACCTCATCATCATCACCCTGTGCGTTATCACACCCGTCGTCCTCAGAGCCAACCTGTTCCTGCCCTGACAAAAAACTAAAGTTGTCGCTCCAATCAGGTATTTGAGTCTTATCATCGTCTTCCTCATTGTCTCCACCAACAGGAGTTACAGTTTGGGAATGAGGGTCTACATTATGGTCAGAACCTTCTGCGTCTGGTCCTGGATCCGACTCATAAAGATTCTGGGCATCAGTGCAGATCATTTCCTCGTCTGGATTCACAGAAGCGCTGGAGTCGACCTCTGATTCCCAGGCTATAGTATGAGTAAACAGCTCTGCAGACTCAACCATCTGTTCTACCTCATACTCAGACGGGCAGCTGGAGATTTGGGAGCTGTGAGGAAGCAAGTGCGATTGGGGTGACACCTTTGAGGACTGGAGTATTTGTGATGTTGAAGTTGATGTGGAGGAGAGCCCACTTAAAGGAGCACTTGATATCCGTTGAAGCACCTGCTGTTTTTGTGCCTCATCTGGAATTTGTAGCGATTGGCGTGGCCGTAAGAAAGGGATCTTATCACATTGTCCGCTAAAAGAAGTAGACATTTTAGTTTGGCTGGAAGATGGTCTTTCTTCTGCACCTACCCCACGGACACAACCTTTTTTCCCCTTCCCAACACGCCTATTCCCCTTTCCACCAGCAGCAGGCCTTTTTCCACTCATTTTGGTGGTTAACTAATTCACAACTCTGGAGTTGTTTGCACAAAAAAACAATGGATGGGAACCGAGCAGAGCTGAGTGGCCAAACTGTGGTATTAGGCCAAAACTATTGCCTGGGTTAGATGCAGAAAAAAATTATATTCAATTTGCAACCTGATGGAGGTCAGTATAGATGGACTAATAGAGAAAGTCCCACACACAGCTAGAAGCCCAAATATTTTTTCAGAGGTAGATGCAGAAAAAAATTTTATTCAGTTTGCAACCTGATGGAGGTCTGTATAGATGGACTAATAGAACAAGTCCCACACACTGCTAGAAGGCCAAATATTTTTTCAGAGCTAGATGCAGATAAAAATTATTTTTAATTTGCAACCTGATGGAGGTCAGTATAGATGGACTAATAGAGAAAGTCCCACACACTGCTAGAAGGCCAAATATTTTTTCAGAGCTAGATGCAGATAAAAATTATATTTAATTTGCAACCTGATGGAGGTCAGTATAGATGGACTAATAGAACAAGTCCCACACACAGCTAGAAGCCCAAATATTTTTTCAGAGGTACTGTAGATGCAGATAAAAATTATTTTTCATTTGCAACCTGATGGAGGTCAGTATAGATGGACTTATAGAGAAAGTCCCACACACTGCTAGAAGGCCAAATATTTTTTCAGAGCTAGATGCAGAAAAAAATATATTCAGTTTGCAACTTGATGGAGGTCAGTATAGATGGACTAATACAACAAGTCCCACACACAGCTAGAAGCCCAATATTTTTTCAGAGGTAGATGCAGAAAAAAATATATTCAGTTTGCAACCTGATGGAGGTCTGTATAGATGGATTAATAGAACAAGTCCCACACACAGCTAGAAGCCCAATATTTTTTCAGAGGTAGATGCAGAAAAAAATATATTCAGTTTGCAACCTGATGGAGGTCAGTATAGATGGACTAATACAACAAGTCCCACACACAGCTAGAAGCCCAATATTTTTTCAGAGGTAGATGCAGAAAAAAATATATTCAGTTTGCAACCTGATGGAGGTCTGTATAGATGGACTAATAGAATGATGCTATGCCCAAAAGATTTTACTTCACTAGGTGCAGTAAAAAAATTGGTATTCTATACACAGGTGGTATATCTTGTAACACAGATAGGCTACTCCACTGACTAACACACTTTGCAATAGGCCAAAAAGGATTAGCTTTGCTAGATTCAGCCAAATGCTGTGAAAAAAACTTGCACAGCACTGGCACAGACCTGCCTGGCAAAAACTGATAGGAACTGATGTAACCTAGTCCTGAAAAGGACTCCAATTACAATTAGTCTTTACTCCCACAATCTATCTATTTAAGAGCACAGACCTGCCTGATAAAAGTCGTAGGAAATGCTGTAACCTAGTCCTTAAAAGGACTGCAATCACAACTATTCCCTACTCCCAAGCTATCTGTAGATTTGTGCGAAAATTGGCTTGAAATTAACAAGGCATAGCGCACACAGCAACAGCGGTGCCGTCTAACACGCAGCTGCAGCAGTGAGAAAATGGTGGCGACGGGGAAAATGGCTTGGTCTTATAGGGCAAGGACATGTGACATACACTGCCAATGACACATGCCCTTGCTTGTGTGAAAAAAAGCACTTCGCTCCGTGTGTGCGCTGCTGATAGGCTGACAGATTGCACCTCCCCACTGTAAATGCGGGAAAGAGAAAAAAAAATGGAGATCTTCATTGTTCCTGCAGAGATCCATCCCCTGCCCCTCCCCCCACCCCGCTGTACACTCAAACTGCGTATTAACATTAATTTTCATCATTACTGAGAAAAAATCCAGTTATGATTTTGGTGCACGAACAGTTATCGAACATAACCTCGAACAGCCGAATTTTTCTCAAATTGTTCGTGTTCGCCGAACAGCTCGAACACCGCCCAAAACAGCTCGAATTTGAGATTGGCGAACAGTTCGAGTAGAACAACGCTCATCTCTAGACATTACATCAAAGTTGGATCAGCCTGTAGTGTGTTTTTCCACTTTAATTTTGGGGGTGACTCCAAATTCAGGCCTCCATTGGTTAATAAATTTGATTTCCATTGATGATTTTTGTGTGATTTTGTTGTCAGCACATTCAACTTTGTAAAGAACAAAGTATTCGATGAGAATATTTCATTTATTCAGATGTAGGATGTGTTATTTGAGTGTTCCCTTTATTTTTTTGAGCAGTGGATATATATATATATATCTACATATATTGTGACAAAGTCACTGGTAGTGTGTCAGAAGGGAGGCATGTGTCGCTGAGACTCTTAACCTCAGTGATGTGAAAACATGCAAGTTTCTCCGGCACATTTGGTGCACAGAGTGTTAATAGAACCACATTTACAAGGGAATGATTTTAGTGGATAACGAAAGTGCTGGGCGGGACGTTATCCACCATACCTCCCAATCAGGGTAGTGTCTGGGCTTTAAATAGCCAGCCCTGACACTCAGGTGTGTTCAGTACCTGGGGAAACATTGCTTCAGGAAGGAGCTAGCATGAGGTGTACTGAACCTGTGTGTGGCTAACTTGTGAGTGGCCAGACCTTGGCCAAAACACGGCCTGTGCAGCAAGTTTTGTATTTTGTTTTGTCTCTTTTGTCAAATAAGGCTGTGTTTTCTTTATGGACTACCGGGTAGTTTATGCCTACTAAATAAATTAACCCGAAAATTTAAAGAGACAGTATCCCGTGTTTTACATCCGCATACAGCCGAGCTTGTCGCTATACCACAATATACAGTATATACTGTACATGTATGCTACAACATCATATAGATATACTGTATATTACAAAGTTTTTAAATACACGTACAGAGAACAGAGAATAAGAAATATGTAATACATACTTAAAATCATCTCGCCTCTACAGTTACTGACAGCCGCGAAGAACTACATACCATCACCAAATAGTTGCAGGATTGCCAGGTCAATCTGCCTTTTCCATCCAGAATCCTTTTGGATAGCAATACCATAACCAGTGGATGCAAAGACTTTGCCGCTACCAATAGTCACTAGTTTACAGCCTTCATCCCTCCCGGCCATGTAGTTCAGTACAGCAGCATCATAAATAAAGGCGTCCAGTTTACTATAATATGAGAAAAGACATGAAATTGTCATTACAAACGTTTTAGTATGGATTTACTAGAAGGCAATATTTTCCTGCTGAAATAATTCTGTAAATTATTTAAAAACAATTGATAAAAATATTTGGAACCCGACTTAAAATCTATGTGATTTATTGTGCAATTTACCATTATGACTTACACTGACTGATATGGTTTTAAAATTCAGCTTTAACAGTTAATACAAAAGAAATCCTGAGATTTGTAATATATTCCATCAGCGGATTATTCTTCGGTTACAGCTGGACTAAGAACCATCTCAGCTGCATGCCGGACAGAAACTGCACTCCTGTATTCCACATAGGTAGCCTTGCTACAATGCTACTGATTACTAATAGTGATGAGCGAGCATGCTTGTTACTTGAGATTTACGAGCATGCTCGGGTGTTTCCTGAGTATCTTCAGCGTGCTTGGGTGTTATGTTTTAGTTGAGCTGTGTGCATGATTTGCGACTGTTTGACAGCTTTAATGCATGTAAGGAATGCCTATTTCTAAGGCATTTCTCACATATATTAAAGCTGTCAAACAGATGCAAATTATGAGCACTGAGTGACGAAAACATAACACCCAAGTACGCTAAAGAAAAGGGTTAACAAAACATACTCGCTCATCACTAATTACTATATCTGTCAGCACAAGTATAATCCACTGATAATATATGAAGTACCGCAAGGGGAAGATGTAACATTTATATCTTAGGCCTCATTCACACATCCGTGTTGCATGTACATGCACAGATACCACACATACCCATTATAATCTCTGCTGCTGTTCACATGTTTGTGTTTTTCACAGATCGTGTGTCTGCGCAGAACTCACGGAGACAGGTTTGTTTTTTTCCGGCAGCAAGGAGACAAGGGCCAATACAAGTCTATGGGTCACTGAAAAACACGTACCGCACATGGATGGCATCAGTGTACCAGCCATGTACTGTCCATATACGAACATTGCAGAGGATAGGAGAAGCTTTGTCATTCATTTGTGTTGAGCGAGTGTGCTCGTTTAACCCTTTAAATGAGCACCCTCGGGTGCTCGACCGAGTATTTTCAGCGTGCTCGGCATCTAGGTTTGATCCACCGTGGCTGCATGTGTCATGGCTGTTGGACAGTTGTGACACATGCAGGGATTGCCTAACAAACAGGCAATCCCTGCATGTGTCGCAGCTGTCTAACAGCCATGACACATGCAGCCGCGGCAGATCAAACCTAGATGCCAAGCACAACGCAAATACTCAGCGAGCATCCGAGCTTGCTCGTTTAAAGGGTTAAACGAGCACGTTCACTCAACATTATTATTTATCCATCTGTGAAAAACACTGATGACTGGTGGTAAAAATGGACCCAAACTGAAGACAAACCGATGGTAATAACGGACACATGGATGATACACCGATGGTAATAACGGACACATGGATGAGACACCGATGGTAATAACGGACACAAGGATGACACACTGATGGTAATAACGGACACAAGGATGACACACTGAAGGTAATAACGGACACAAGGATGACACACTGATGGTAATAACGGACACAAGGATGACACACTGATGGTAATAACGGACACAAGGATGACACACCGATGGTAATAACGGACACAAGGATGACACACCGATAGTAATAACGGACACATGGATGACACACCGATGGTAATAACGGACACATGGATGACACACCGATGGTAATAACGGACACATGGATGACACACCGATGGTAATAATGGACACATGGATGACAAACCGACGGTAATAACGGACACATGTGTGGCGCCCCTGCGGGTTCAGTCACCACAGATGTACTGCATCTCACCCAGAGGTGTGGTGCCCCACTCTCGGGTAAGGAGGGAGTACTGCCAGGGACCCACCCACCTGCATCCAACACTACATCATTCCAGACCAGCAGGCGGGGCAAGCAAGATGCACTTGTTCACTGCTGAGCCCTGTCCCTAGTTGGAAGTGGGGGGAACCGAGAGAGGGGGAACCATGTAGTGGGTGTGGGTGGAGTAAGTAGTTCAGGGGAGCACCTTCAATAGGAGAATAAGAAGGGAACCATCTTGAAGGAGACAGTTCAGTCTGAGAGGAGAAAGAGTGGGAGCAGGAGCTCTGCTCAGGAAGAGAGGAGAGAGGAGCGGGCCTAGACTGAGAGGCCCAGGAGGACAGGCTGGAAGAGGAAGGGAGCAGAGGGAAGGCTCCAGGAACAGAGGGGATCCCGGGGGCACGGCGAGTGCGGAAGCCACCCGTACGCCCGAATCTACAAGGACGTGGAGGGATCAGGCCGCAAAGGGGACCGGCCCCTAACTAGTGGAGAACAACCAGGCTCCGCTAGATAACCGGAGGCTACTGTACTTTCAGGGTGCAGCTGCCCACTACCATAATTATATCGCCGAAAAGGTGGCCGCATAGGATTCAGGGGACTGCATGATGCCCGCCAAAATCCAAGGCTGCCGTCTTGGGACACTGAGTGTGAGGCGCAGGGCAGGAGGGTGAGATCCAGCGCAGGAAGACAACCGAGGAAGGCACACAGAAAGGGGTCCCGTTAAGTATCCCTGAAATAACTGAGAGATTGCTGAACTCCTTCCTTGGTGAACACAGGACGACGTGGGAGGTTACCCTGGTACTGGGAACCTGGAGTCTGACAACTGTGAGTAAATCTGAAGAATGCACCCCACTGTGTCCTAGAATTATTATCTGCACCATCACCTGCATTACACCGCACTGCATCTACACTATAGTATCACTACATCCTGCCTTGGAGCTAAGCTCTGCCTGTGGAGAGCTGAACCAACTCTGCTGTGTCACCATCAGCTCCAGAGGATCTGCACCGCAGCGGTGGCTCCATATAGCCGCATACCACAGGTGGCGTCACGAACATTATCTATAAAAACTTTATTCCCTTTCACTTCATTCCCCTTTTATTGACCGCACTGGGTCACGGACTGGGTCACCGCCACTGTGACACCCCCAGCATCGACCGGCCCGGCTACCGAGTACCCCACGGCCCAGGGGGGCGCGTCACATGGATGACACACCGATGGTAATAACGGACACATGGATAACACACTGATGGTAGTAACGGACACACTGATGGTAATAAAGGACACATGGATGACACACTGATGGTAGTAACGGACACACTGATGGTAATAAAGGACACATGGATGACACACTGATGGTAGTAACGGACACACTGATGGTAATAAAGGACACATGGATGACACACTGATGGTAGTAACGGACACACTGATGGTAATAAAGGACACATGGATGACACACTGATGGTAAAAACGGATACACTGATGACTGGTGGTAAAAATGGACACACTGAAGACAAACCGATGGTAATAAAGGACACATGGATGACGTTGATGGTAATAACGGACACACGGGTGACACGTTGATGGTAATAACGGACACACGGGTGACACGCTGATCGTAATAAGGGACACACGGTTGACACGCTGATGGTAACAAGGGACACACGGGTGACACGCTGATGGTAATAACGGACACACGGGGTGACACGCTGATGGTAATAACGGACACACGGGGTGACACGCTGATGGTAATAACGGACACACGGGTGACACGCTGATGGTAATAACGGACACACGGGTGACACGCTGATGGTGATAACGGACACACGGGTGACACGCTGATGGTGATAACGGACACACGGGTGACACGCTGATGGTAATAAAGGACACACGGTTGACACACTGATGATAATAACGGACACATGGATGACACTGATGGTAATGGACACACTAATCCAAAACACTGATGACACTGCTACCATTATTTGCACGTACATGATTAAACACAGATGTGAATGAGGCCTTATATTGAAAGATTAAAGGGAACCTGTCACCAGAAAAATTGGTATTAACCTGCAGTTATGGGATTAATCTGCAGGTTACTAATGTTACTAACCTGACCGGCGCCTGCACTTAGCCGAACACTGTGGGGAGAAAATTAACTTTATTCTCCCCAACAGCATTTGGTTTCAGTCACGGGAGCGGTGCCAGCACTGGTTCAGTCACTGCACTGACAATGCAGAACAGTGGCTGTAACGGCGCCCCAGTCCAGATAGACTGCTTAGCCCCAATGTAGAGCCAGTGTCAGTCAGGGCCGGGGATGCAGTTACAGCGGCAGCTCTGTATTCTCAGAGCGATGACTGAACCAGCGCTGACATCGCCTCCATGACTGAAACCCGAACGCTTCGGGGGGGAATAAAGTTCATTTTCTCCCCACAGCATTTGGCTAAGGGAAGGCGCCAGGTGGGTTAGTAACGCTATTACCCTGCAGATTAACCCCATATCTACAAGTTGATAGAATTTTTTCTGGTGACAGGTTCCCTTTAAACAGTCAAATTAGTCAGAATTTAGGCCCTAGATTGCAGAAAGTCTCTGTTTTCCTTTATTTTCTGGCTCCATGGTACACTAAACACAACTTACCCAGTTTTTAAAGAAAGTAAAGCATCTTGCACTGATCGCTGGTTAAATTTCACCATGTACGTATGCATCTCGAGGTAGTTGTTACGGATATTTCTTTCTGTGCTGCCATTCGGGACCGTGCCAAATCGGAAAGCGGGGGAGAAATCATTGGGTCTTTGAAACTGTAACAAAATGAGAAAAGTTCATCAGTCCGTATCAGAGGAAAAACTGATATAAAAAAGTAGTTACACTATTTCCATATTTCCATTAAAGGGAATCTGTCAGCAGGTTTTTGCTATGTGACCTTACAATAGCATGAGGTAGGGGCAGAAGCCCTGATTGTCACTGAATGTGTTTCTGTATCAATAAATTCAGTGTTTAATCAGCAGGAGATGATCACTATCTGACTAGCTGCCTCATGCCTCCTGGTCCAGCCACAACCCACCACTCTTCAGCAGCTCTCTGTCACTGTACAATGTACACATAAAGCTGTGGTGTGGGCGGGGTTATACAGAGCTCAGCATTCTGAGCTCTGCTAAATCCGCAGCAGAGAAAACTGGGATTCTGTCATAACTACTGCACCCAATAAACTAAATGATATATCACTGGAATCAGGGTCTCTGTTCCTACATCATGCTGTTGTCAGATTACATAGCAAAACCTGCTGACAAATTCCCTTTAAAGAGAGCAATTAGGAATGAGAAACATCATTAATACAACCGAACATTTTTAGATTTTCCATCCAGAGTATTAGATTTAGACTAGATTCCCTGACAAAGATCACAGTGTTGCATTTTAGGACTGCATCAAATTATTGGGGTCATGTTGAGACCCACAACTTACTGAGACCATGATTCAATTACTGAATTTGGATAATTGCATGCAATGTTATTCCTGTAGACTGAAGTGCAAGCTGCGTAGAACCAGACTGCATTGATGTGTCCATGCATACATATGTACAGAATGTAGATTTTTTTTATACATTAGGGAGAAGACACAGAGAGAAAAGAGCCCCTGTGCAAGAACAGTATATGGGCCCTTTGCAGCCCAATAGCTCCTTATAATGCACAATTCCACCAGCTTTGGGGGAGATAGTGGGCCCCCTTCCCTCTTGGGCCCTGTGGGGCTTTACTGGTTGCACCAATGGTGAGTCCGCCCTGAACACACTAGTAGATCAAATAAAATCCATTATGGCTCATCTCCAAAAATGAAAATATGGAGATCCCGCTTGTCTCCGGCAAGATAACCACAGTGCTATAATTATGACCTACAGTAATATATTTTGTAATGTTTTCATTCATGATCATAAAATGATTGATAAAGATCCATTTATATCGCAAAGTGCACATGTATGACCTTACTGTATTTCTATAAAAAATGCATTACTTTTTTTGTCTTTTTATTTTGGATTCTATTTTTCAATGCTATTGTTTAAAATTAGGCCATGGTTATTACTTGTATAAATGCATTATTCATTAAAAAGCCAAACTACAGCTTTCCAACAAAGCATGAAATTCTACTGAAATTAAATTAGGATTTCATTAAAGATAATATTCCCACAATCCTCTGCTCATGCAGGGAAGAATAATTGGTTCAGAAAGTCTTTTACTGGCAATAAATCTGGTCATTTTCTCTTGTTAATCTATGTGAGGTTGTAAAATTTTAACCTCCTTGTTTTATAGTAGATGCTGTCAATTCCAGATTCTTTATAATCAATAGACGTGTTAAAGATTTATTTGACTGATTTGCACTCCAAGAACGATTAATGAGGGATAGTTTCTCAATTTAAAGCCGTTTTCTGGTCTATGATAAAAAATCTGCTTAACGCTGACTGCTAAATTGTGACACTGTGCACTGTACACACTACCACAATTCCCCTGTATTCCCCATGTGAGTTGGTGGTCATAAGACCGCATGTAGGCAATTTGCGTACTTACAGTCACAAGCCGACTAGCCTCATCTGGCTTCACTCCTTTCTCTTCTATTGAGAGAAACTAGCCAGTACATTGGCCTACGAAAGGACAAGGGTGTGACGCCACAGCTCACCTAATTCATGGCATTGCTTATGTCAGAATCTTACTCCAGTCAGTGACTGGAGTAAGATTTGTGGTGCAGTGCATGGATTAATGAATTCATGGATTAATGAATGAGAAGCATCTGACACTGTCACACTCACTCATCAGGGCAAGCGAGAAAATTGCCGGTTTTGATGAATTAGGGCTGATAAGTTTGATATCAAAATAGCTTCATTCAGTCTTTATATGGCAGCTTTATTTTACAGTCACTGTATGCTGGTATTATGCAGGCACTAAATGGTGGTATTATTAGTTAATAGATTGAACCCATTGAAATAGTCCCATTTACAGTGTCTGTTTTTGGCCACTGACATGAGATTTTTGACTCAGTGCCACATCTTTTCTGGTTACAATTTTTTATAAGGAAACTAAGCCTTAGTTGTCCCGGTACCTAAGCACTGGGGCATGCCCTGCGTATCTCAACATATTATCTTGACAGCGTATGTAGGGAATGCATAGAAGAGCAATCAACCAATAACGTCTCCTTTCTCCTCGCTGGTGGACACCGACATAAAAGGGTCCCTATGCAAGAACAGTATATGGGCTTTTACAGTCCAATAACTCATCATAATGCACAATTTTTCCTTCTATGGAGGTGGTAGTGGCCCCCTTATCTCTTGGGCCCCTGTGCGGCTGCACAGATTGCATCTACTTCTCCTTCTTGCTGCCATATTTTATTACAAAGACACATGCCTTCATTCAGTGATACGCTGCATACTATTAACAGCAGGCGCACAGTTTACTCTTTCCACATTGTTATTGCATTTTCCAAACAGACTGGCCCTGATGTGCGGATTCCTGGTCCCATTATCCATCACTGCGCCTACTCATCTGGATTGCTGCTGTGTGTCAAATAAAATCTTGTTCTCCTCCAAAAGCTTTTTACGTGGCACTCTATAGCAGAGCGGAGCCATTGTTACAGGTGCACAAGATCAATCTCTTTTTTTGCAGCGCATTCAAAACTACAGTACATTGTACATGACTCCTTTTAGCTCACAAATACGGCTTCTTCCATAAATCTTCGTGATGGACACTGACGTCAGAAGTTTTTTTTTTTCTTCTTCTTTCAAATCCATGAGGCCCCTAGCCTTGTTAAAATGTAACAGAATAAAAATGAATATGCAGCGGGTCAGAGAGCCGGTATTCCTGCAGCCTTAGTGCAATTACAATAGACGCTGGGTAAACCTTGGTTATAAGGTCACTGTCACACAGTAAACCCAGAATCTGCCTCTGCTGCCGCAGACTGATTAGTAGTTTGGAGATGTGCAGCAGATGAAGGCTTTGGAGGGAACTATTGTTAGGAGCTTGGAAGTACAATTTACATAATGAAGTAGCTAAAAGCATCTGTTGATTGGCCAGAATCAAGCTCAGATTCTGACTGGCTACAATTAAAGAGACATGCTGACTCTGTGCCTCCGTAGCAATGTCTCATGGGAGAATTGGCTTCTTCAAATTTTCTATTACTCTTCTCCCAGTAAAGATAAAATCAATGTAGAGTATGTTCTGCAATAAGATATCGAATTGCAGGACTAAAGGAATTAGATGATCTATATAAATGAGGGGAGACGCAAGCATTTATTTATAACAGCAAACAATTAGTAGCATTATACCCACCTCACTGTTTTATTTAGCTACAATTCTGCAGTCACTCTATGTTACTGGAGACTTGTGAGTCTTCACATTGCGCGCACTCTCCGGTGCCAGTGGTGGGAGCGAGCGGTCATGTGACCTCAACTATATGACTTACTGTACATACATGCGGTCACGTACTGACTAGACACTCCGTGCAAGTCTATTGATCGAGGCTGGATACAGTCTTGTGGGATATTGGAGTATGTAAATCACTTACTTGCAGTCACATGACTGCCAGCTCCTGGCGCCGGAACCGGAGAACCCCCCACAGCATGCAGTGCGCACTATGTGAAGATTCACAAGTCTGCAGTCACATGGAGTGGCAGCACACTTGAAGACTGAGGCTGGACAACCCATTTGAAGCATCTACTAAAGAAAGTTACAAAACCAAAACTGACCAGCGCCAAAATGAGTAAAATATGAATAGGCACATATTGTTGTGACTACAAACAAAGAAATGCCGCAGGACATTGAATGCGTCAAGGTTGACACTGACTACCATATATTTCACTCCCCCCCCCCCCAAATTTGGGAGGAAAATGAAGATTGCGTCTTATAGTCAGAATGTAGCATACCAGGGAGTTGTGGTGGAGCGGCATTGCAGGAAGCAGGGTCTTAGCCTCGCTTAGGAACCCGGTGGCAGAAGTGGTGAGATGCTGCGGGGCTGGTGTCGGCGGTCAGGCAGAGCGGAGTGCATTGCTTTTCTGGCAGCCATGGACATCTTCCTGAAGCCGTAATCTACAGGGAAATGGTTGTCCAATCTGGCGCATGTGCAGACTGGGATCTCGGCGGCCATTTCCCTGAGGCCCACGGCTTCAGAAAGATGGCCACCGAGATGGCCACTGACTGCTCGGTTAGCTATTTCTCTGTAGATCATGGCTTCAGGAAGATGGCCGCAGCCTCCGGAAAAGCAATGCATGCCACTTTGCCTGACCACCGACACCGGCCCCGTAGCATCTCACCGCTTATGCCACCGCCGAGTTCCTGGAGGAGGGAGGGACCTTGCTTCCTGTGATCCCGCTTGACCACTACCGCAACCCCCCGCTACTAGGGCTCCCCCTTCTCCCACCCACGGTCCGCAGCATTGTTCCACTTCTGCCACCGCCGGCTTCCTGAGGGACCCTGCCTCCTGTGACCCCAGTTCTACTGCCCCCAGGTAAGATAACTATAGGAACTATAAGACGGACCCCCATCTTATAAAAAAAAAATTTTCTATTTTCCACCCCAAAATTTGGGGTGCGTCTTAAGGTCCAGGGCGTCTTATAGTCCAAAAAATATGGTATATGATTTGAAATATATATGTAGTCTGTTAGCAGCAATTCAGTTCAACATTCATATTTTCTATATATTTATATATGAATTTTGATCTGCAATACTGCTACATATTGGTGCATTTCCAAAAATGACATATAGTGGGGAAAATAAGTATTTGATACACTGCCGATTTTGCAAGTTTTCCCACCTACAAAGAATGAAGAGGTCTGTAATTTTTATCGTAGTTACACTTCACCTGTGAGAGACAATCTAAAAACAAAAATCAGAAAATCACATTGTATGATTTTTAAATAATTAAATAGCATTTTATTGCATGAAATAAGTATTTGATTACCTACCAACCAGCAAGAATTCTGGCTCTCACAGACCTGTTAATTTTTCTTTAAGAAGTCCTCCTACTCTACACTTATTACCTGTATAAATTGCACCTGTTTGAACTCGTTACCTGTATAAAAGACACCTGTCCACACACTCAATCAATCACACTCCAACCTTTTCACCATCGCCAAGACCAAAAAACTGTGTAAGGACACCGGGGACAAAATTGTAGACCTGCACACGGCTGGGAAAGGCTACAGGACAATAGACAAGCAGCTTGGTGAGAAGGCAACAACTGTTAGCACAATTATTAGAAAATCATAAGTTGTGAATGCAAGAAAGTGCCAATGATTCTGCGCTCCTCCGGGTCAGAAGAAGGGATGCATTACCCAGTGCTTGGTTAAGAGTCCATTTATTTAGAAGCTAAAATCAGACACATTTCGTGGACGTCCTGTCCACTTCATCAGTGCATAGCTTGCGTCAGGTATAGCAAGGAGTGGACATATATATATACAAAAAATGTGAAAAAAACTGGTGCCAAACCAAGGTGGTCATTAAGTCAGAAAAGTACAATCAATAAAAAGGCGTAAATTTGAGTATCCATCAATGTATATATGCGTCGGGAATAAAATATTGTTAGCATGATTAAAAAATAATTAAGAACCGATAAAGTTCAATGCAAAAAAATAAATAAATAATTAAACAAAAAAAAATATATATATATATATATATATATATATATATATATATATATATATATATATATATATATATATATATATATATATATATATATATATATATATATATATATATATATATATATATATATATATAACAACTCCTGAAGTGGGAATTGAACCTCATAGGCACAATGTTGCTACAGGTTTTTTAAAACATGGTTTATCACGACATATGGCAATCCATCACAATAAAGACTTTGGGTGTCTTAAAATCTTGCCCATAGAGCATATTCCGTGCACCACTCCCAGTAGAATTCAGTGTCTCATTAGGAAAGAGATATACTGGATATATCAACTAAATACTTTGAAACCTCGGGGTCTCAATGAAATAGCAGAGGTTTTTATTTGAAAGCACTGGCAAATATGATCTACCTCTACATGGTCCGGAACATATGTCTAGGCTTATTCTTGATCCACTGTCCTGATCAGGTTTTGACTGAGTTAAGTTTCCTTTTCTTCTTATGATCATTGCGTTCTGTTCCCAGTAGTCTGCAGCATTCCCTAGGACACTTTCAGTGCTCATCATACCACCTGGTGGACATTAATGCGCACGACTATTCTCTAGTACTACACCGGTAATATGGACACACTCCTAAAGAAATCATTCATGTTCTGCAAATAATTCTGGTTGCAGATACGATCACATATTCTATTATAAGAAGAATAAAAAAAAAAAAAATTGGTGAACAATTGATTGTATGTGAGTACACATTTCATGCATTTGGGCTGTATAATACAGACAAGGGTGACTGGTACATCTCTGAATACGTATTATCCATAAGACACATTCTGTTATTAGGCACTGTCTTTTGGATCTTGACATACATTTTTATTTTGTTTCGTATGTACACATAAGTTAGAAATATCTTTTAATATTCGTTTATTACCTCCTATCAGAACAAGATCAATATACATGACCACCCATATCTTAGAGGGTTGCATCACAATTAGGATCTAAACATGATCCAGTTGATTGCAATACAACAGGTTCAATTCCCACTTCAGGAATTATATATATATATATATATTTTTTTTTTTTTTTAAATTATAATTTTTTTTTTTTGCATTGAATTATATTGGTTCTTAATTATTTTTTAATCATGCTAACAATATTTTATTCCCGACGCATATATACATTGATGGATACTCAAATTTACGCCTTTTATTGATTGTACTTTTCGGACTTAATGGCCACCTTGTTTTGGCGCCAGTTTTTTTCACATTTTTTGTATATATATGTCCACTCCTTGCTATACCTGACGCAAGCTATGCACTGATGAAGTGGACAGGACGTCCATGAAACGGGTCTGATTTTAGCTTCTAAATAAATGGACTCTTAACCAAGCATTGGGTATTGCATCACTTCGTTTGACCCGGAGGAGCACGGAATCATTGGCACTTTCATGCATCCACAACTTATGGTACTCGGACCCTTGAGGTTTGGTGTCTACTGCAGCACTCCACTATACCATCATATGAGTTGTGCATTTCACAACTTACCAAGGTGAGCATCCTTTTTCCTTTATACCACTACTTGTCTCGGTAACAGCACTATTGGCGCCCCCTCTCCATCTTATTGCAATTATTAGACAATGGAAGAAACACAAGATGACACTCAATCTTCCTCGGTCTGGGGCTCCATGCATGATCTCGCCTCGTGGGGTAAGGATGATTATGAGAACAGTCAGGAGTCAGCCCAGAACTACACTGGAGGACCTGGTCAATGATCTGAAGAGAGCTGGGACCACAGTTTGAAACATTACTGTTAGTAAAACACTACACCGCCATGGATTAAAATCCTGCAGGGCACACAAGGTCCCCCTGCTCACACCAGCACATGTCCAGGCCCATTTGAAATTCACCAATGACCATCTGGAAGATCCAAAGGAGACATGGGAGAAGGTCATGTGGTCAGATGAGACCAAAATAGAACTTTTTGGTATCAACTCCACCAACCATGTTTGGAGGAAGAAAAATCATGAAGGGGGGGGGGGGGGGACATCATACTTTGGGGGTGCTTTTCTGCAAAGGGGACAGGATGACTGCACAGTATTGAAGGGACAAGTTAAGAGAGTCATTTACCTAAATTTAGCAAAGGTGCCACATCCCCAACGCGTGTTTCAGCGGGCGTGCCTTCTTCCGGGGGATACATTAGATTATATAGTTATTTTGGCATTATGCTCCATGCTCTTGTTGCATAATACTATATTTTTGGCTCACTACATTTTCATCACTTCATATTTGGTATAACAGGATTGTATATATCTGTATTTATCTACCAACCATTGTTACTGTGATCATGTAATGCCACCAGCTTTATTTATTATTTACTTCTCTGTATGTTGTATACATTTTTTGTAGACCTGGTTGAGATTTGGTGCCATCTTTCTGGCTTTTTACCATGCATCACCTGCCCATCATTTTATCAGATTTTCTCCATGTTTGTCTTTGTATTCAATAAAATTGGTTTATTTTTAATATAGTTCTGTATGCGCAAATTTTTTCATATATGATCTCATGCCTCTGCATGCGCTGAACTTTTTGCTTGTTTGACGTTCTCACAGGTACCAGAAAGATTTTTAGACTTTTATATTTTAGGTTTAAATATTGGTACTTTAGCCAACTGCTGTACTTTTGATTTATCAAATTCATTGATGTCTTGTTTCCTTTTGGGCCTTCAGAAAAAATGAGAAAGGAGTTCAGCAGTTCGTTTAACTCTCGGGTTACCGGAGAGAAGAGAATAATGGGCCCAAGATAAGACTTTACGTTGGAGGGTTTTTGAGACAAGTTATCTTCAAGTTCGAGAATTGGAAGATACAATCAGGTTCAATTACATATGAGGGCGCATTTTCAAAGGCATCAGAAGGTTTACAGGACCTGGATAGGGCATCATCCTTCCAATTCTTCTTGGCTGTACGGTAGGTGAAGATGAAGTAAAACTGACTACTTAACTCAGTGGGAAATCAGCCTACATACAGGCCGACTTAAGATGTTCCAGATATTTGTGGTCAGTCCAGATGGTCAGCGGGAGATTAGCTCCTTCAAGTAGATGTCACCATTCTTCAAAAGCTAATTTTAGTCCTAAGAACTCATGGTTGCAAATGGAATAATTCTAATATGCTGGAAAAAATATCTTTGGGAACAAGTTTGCAGAGATGATTTCTCGTTTTACGGGAATTTTATTAAAGAATGATCACTACACCAAATGCAAAGGCATTCACTTCAAGGAAAAATGGTCGGCTGACATCAGAATGGTGTAGGACAGGAGCAGTGGAAAAAATTATTTAAGTTGTTAGAAGGCTTGAAAAGCAGAATGCGACCAGGTCCGAGAAGTTGCGCCTTTCTGAGTTATGGCCGTAAGAGGAGCAACCATTTGAGGGTAGTTTTTAATGCACTGGCAGAAAAAATTTGCAAGGCTGAGGAATCTCTGGAGAGCTTTGAGATAAATAGGTTGTGGCCAATGTAAAATAGCCAAAAGATTTTCCTTGAGATGAGATAACAACTGAAAAACAGCAGTTCATGGTGCTTAAAGTGACATTTTTGAAGCTTGGCATAAAGATAGCTTTGTCGCAATCACTTTCAAACGGAGTGAACATAAAGAAAGTGAGAGTCTAGGTCTCTAGAGAAGATTAAGATATCATTCCAGAATAGCACATACTAATACAGAACATCACAAAAGATCTAATTAACAAAGTGCTGGAATGTAGCCAGTGTGTTGCATAATCCGAAAGGTACAAATAGATATTCAGAGTGACTATCACAGATGATAAACGCGGTCGTCCATTCATCTCCCTCTTTAATACGGATTAGGTTATAAATAGTGATGAGCGAGCATGCTCGCCACTGCTCGGTACTCGCCCGAGCATCTCAGTACTCGAGATGCTCGGAGCTCGCTGAGCACTTTCAAGATGTTCGGGCGGGAGCTAGGGTCCCCGTCCTGCATGTTTGGCGCTATTTAGAGCACCAATCATGCAGGGATTGTCTGCCACTCACTGTAGTGTCACAGCCATGGTGTTGTGGCATTACAGTGATTGCCCAAATCGATGGGAACAGTACTCACAGTGAAACATGAAAAGCCGGAAATGCAGCAGCGGCATACACCGGTAGCCGACAATTTAGAACAGAAAGAATAGAGCATCACATAGATTCGATAGATAGAAACATGTCAGTCACATATATAAGAAGTACAGTGACAGTGTTGGTTACTGTACTTGTCATTTAGTGTTAAAATAAAGGATTTATTAAAAAAATAATAATAGTGTTTTCATGCACCCGTCTCTTTAAAAAAGCCGGCCGGCAATTCACCAGCGGCAGACATCGGTACCCGACAATTTAGAACAAAAAGAATAGAGCATCACACATAGATTAGATAGATAGAAACATGTCAGTCACATATATAATAAGTACAGTGACAGTGTTGGTTGCTGTACTTGTCATTTAGTGTTAAAATAAAGGATTTATTAAAAAAAAAAAATTGGCGTGGGGTTCGGCGTAATTTTAGTCTCTAGCGGAGGTTAAGCAGACGGCTGGGGCAGATGTTTGAAGCCTGGGAAGGGGGTAATACCCACGGAGCTTCCCAGGCTACTAATATCAGCCCCCATCTGAATACCTAGCCTTTACTAGCTATTAAAATGGGGGACCCAAAAAAAAATGATGTGGGGTCCCCCCTATTTTAATAGCTACCAAGGGCTAGGCAGACAGCTGGGGGCTGATACTAATAGCCCAGGAAGGGTGCCATGAATATTGGCCCCCTCCCAGGCTAGAAACACCAGCCGTCAGCCGCCCCAGAAATGACGCATCCATAGGATGCGCCAATTCTGGCACTTAGCCTCACTCTTCCCACTGCCCTGTAGCGGTGGCAGTGGGGTAAAAGGGTTGGGGTTGATGTCAGCTTATAATGCCAGCTGACATCAAGCCCAGGTTAGTAATGGAGAGGCGTCTATAAGACACCCCCATTACTAACCCCATAGTCAAAGTTAAAAAAAAACACAAACACCCAGAATAAAGTCCTTTAATTGAAATAAAGACAATTCTTTAATGTTCTAAATTAAACTCTACTTACTGTCACGCCCATTCCAGCTGAAGCCAACGATCTCCTGCAATAAAAGTAAAATAAGAAACCAACCTCATCCTTACCTTTCCATGGTTCCCAGGACAGCTTCAGCTCTGCTGCATTGACATGACAGGCTGGATCGCAGCAGAACGCTGCTATCCAGCTTGCCATGCCACAGACACTGAGAAGCTCCTCAGTGAAGCTCCTCAGTGTCTGGCTGTGATGGCATCCAGATGAGCCGAGTTCATGTCCAATGAACTCAGCTCACCTCATGCACATCACTGACAGCGTGGGAGAATTCTCCTGCGCTTGCGGTGTCGGCAAATTACGTCACCGCTTGAGCAGGAGAATTCTCCCATGCTGGGACAGTATTGAGATGGCAGGCTGGATGGTAGCAGAACGCTGCATCTAGCATGCCATCCTTCAGAGACACTGCAGAGCGCAAGCGTGCCTGAGCTCCTCAGTGTCTCTGAAGGATGGCATGCTGGATGGCAGCATTCTGCTACCATCCAGCCTGCCATCTCAATGCCGTCCCAGCGTGGGAGAATTCTCCTGCTCAAGCGGTGACGTCATTTGCCGGCACCGCATGCGCAGGAGAATTCTCCCACGCTGTCAGTGACGTGCATGAGGTGAGCTGAGTTCATTGGACATGAACTCGGCTCATCTGGATGCCGTCACAGCCATACACTGAGGAGCTTCACTGAGCAGCTTCTCAGTGTCTGCGGCATGGCAAGCGGGATGGCAGCGTTCTGCTGCGATCCAGCCTGTCATGTCAATGTAGCAGAGCTGAAGCCATCCTGGGAACCATGGAAAGGTAAGGATGAGGTTGGTTTCTTATTTTACTTTTATTGCAGGAGATCGTTGGCTTCAGCTGGAATGGGCGTGACGGTAAGTAGAGTTTAATTTAGAACATTAAAGAATTGTGTCTTTATTTCAATTAAAGGACTTTATTCTGGGTGTTTGTGGGTTTTTTTTAACTTTCACTATGGGGTTAGTAATGGGGGTGTCTTATAGACGCCTCTCCATTGCTAACCTGGGCTTGATGTCAGCTGGCATTATAAGCTGACATCAACCCCAACCCTATTACCACACTGCCTCCACTACAGGGCAGTGGGAAGAGCGAGGCTAAGTGCCAGAATTGGCGCATCCTATGGATGCGCCATTTCTGGGGTGGCTGACGGCTGGTGCTTCTAGCCGGGGAGGGGGCCAATATTCATGGCACCCTTCCTGTGCTATTAATATCAGCCCCTAGCTGTCTGCCTAGCCTTTGGTAGCTATTAAAATAGGGGGGACCCCACCATTTTTTTTTTAGTCCCCCATTTTAGTAGCTAGCAAAGGCTAGGTATTCAGCTGGGGGCTAATATTAGTCGCCTAGGACGCTCCGTGGGTATTACCCCCTTCCCAGGCTTCAAACATCTGCCCTAGCCTCTGCTTAACCTCCGCTAGAGACTAAAATTACGGGGAACCCCACGCCAATTTTTTTTTTTAATAAATCCTTTATTTTAACACTAAATGACAAGTACAGTAACCAACACTGCCACTGTACTTATTATATATGCGACTGGCATGTTTCTATCTATCTAATCTATGTGTGATGCTCTATTCTTCCTGTTCTAAATTGTCGGGTACCGATGTATGCCGTTGATGAATTGCCGGCCGGCTTTTTTAAAGAGAAGGGTGCATGAAAATCGGAGGGCACTAGTGTGTTCCAAGTGCCCGGCTATGTTTTTCATGCACCCTCCTATATACCCTGCCTGCCTGTCTCCCTATATATTCTGCCTGCCTGACGTTTAATTGGGCACTGTTCCCATCGATTTGGGCAATTTTTGACCTTCTGCAGACCGCCGGGGGGAATCGCCAGAAAAATGCTCGAGTTTCCCATAGATTTACATTGGGCTCGTTACTCGGGTCGAGCACCCGAGTATTCCAATGTGCTCGACCCAAGCTTCGAGCACCGAAGCATTTTAGTGCTCGCTCATCACTAGTTATAAACTGAACGCAGGTTTAATTTGGTGAATATGGTAGTATCTTTAATAATTCAGAGATATGGAGCAATGGATAACGATCCTTCAGCTTCATTTTATTCAAACCCTGATAGTCTGTGCAAAGCCCAGGAGACCCATCTTTCTTTTTTTACAAAAAAGAAGCCTGCACAAGATGAAGATTTTGGGGTGAATCCCCTTTCCAGATTCCTCTTGATGTTGGAAGGTATCACCGCAGTCTCAGGGAGAGATAAAAGACATACTCTCCCTCAGTGTAGTTCTGCACCAGGAAGAACAGGAATAGTGCAGTCAACCGGCCACTGTGGAGGTATAGATTTGCAAAGGATAGTCAAAAAATAAAATACCTGGCGCCATTTCACACATGTTGCACACACAGTGAGCAGGTTAACGGCATCAGGTGTGGCAGCGCAAGCTTCCTCATAAAGCCCTGCAGCAATTCAACCACATGGTATAGCATAGCCAATTGGAGGGGGAGGTAGCGCACTCAATATAAAATACAGGGGCCAGCCAAGGAATGACATTTTATGCCTGTACAGTCTAGGGATAAGAGTACTCAGAACACACAGCATAGGGATAGATAAAGGCCTAATGTCATTGTGGTGTACTACTTCAGTACTGATGTACCAGATTGAAAAAGGGAGTGATAGTCTCTGTCTGTGAATAGAAATCCAAAATTCAAGTGATATATGTAGGGGGGTGGAAAGGGAGATGAAGACGCCGTGGCAGCAGGAGAGTTGTGTGACTTGATATATACACTGCTCAAAAAAATAAAGGGAACACTTAAACAACAGAATATAACTCCAAGTAAATCAAACTTCTGTGAAATCAAACTGTCCACTTAGGAAGCAACACTGATTGACAATCAATTTCACATGCTGTTGTGCAAATGGAATAGACAATAGATGGAAATTATTGGCAATTATCAAGACACCTTCAATAAAGGAGTGGTTCTGCAGGTGGGGACTACAGACCACATCTCAGTACCAATGCTTTCTGGCTGATGTTTTGGTCACTTTTGAATGTGGATTGTGCTTTCACACTCGTGGTAGCATGAGAAGGACTCTACAACCCACAGAAGTTGCTCATGTAGTGCAGCTCATCCAGGATGGCACATCAATGCGAGCTGTGGCAAGAAGGTTTGCTGTGTCTGTCAGCATAGTGTCCAGAGGCTGGGGACGCTACCAAGAGACAGGCCAGTACACCAGGAGACGTGGAGGGGGCCATAGGAGGGCAGCAACCCAGCAGCAGAACCGCTACCTCCGCCTTTGTGCAAGGAGGAACAGGAGGAGCACGGCCAGAGCCCTGCAAAATGACCTCCAGCAGGCCACAAATGTGCATGTGTCTGCACAAACGGTTAGAAACCGACTCCATGAGGGTGGTATGAGGGCCCGACGTCCACATATGGGGGTGGAGCTCACAGCCCAACACCGTGCGGGACGCTTGGCATTTGCCACAGAACACCAGGATTGGCAAAGTCGCCACTGGCGCCCTGTGCTCTTCACAGATGAAAGCAGGTTCACACTGAGCACATGTGACAGACGTGACAGAGTCTGGAGACTCCATGGAGAGCGATCTGCTGCCTGCAACATCCTTCAGCATGACCGGTTTGGCAGTGGGTCAGTAATGGTGTGGGGTGGCATTTCTTTGGAGGGCTGCACAGCACTCCATGTGCTCGCCAGAGGTAACCTGACTGCCATTAGGTACCGAGATGAGATCCTCAGACCCCTTGTAAGACCATATGCTGGTGCGGTTGGCCCTGGGTTCCTCCTAATGCAGGACAATGCCAGACCTCATGTGGCTGGAGTGTGTCAGCAGTTCCTGCAAGATGAAGGCATTGAAGCTATAGACTGGCCCGCCCGTTCTCCAGACTTGAATCCCATTGAGCACATCTGGGACATCATGTCTCGCTCCATCCACCAACGTCACGTTGCACCACAGACTATCCAGGAGTTGGCGGATACTTTAGTCCAGGTCTGGGAGGAGATCCCACAGGAGACCATCTGCAACCTCATCAGGAGCATTCCCAGGCATTGTAGGGAGGTCATACAGGCACATGGAGGCCACACACAATGCTGAGCCTCATTTTGACTTGTTTTAAGGACATTACATCAAAGTTGGATCAGCCTGTAGTGTGTTTTTTCACTTTAATTTTGGGGGTGACTCCAAATCCAGGCCTCCATTGGTTAATTAATTTGATTTCCATTGATGATTTTTATGTGATTTTGTTGTCAGCACATTCAATTTTGTACAAAACAAAGTATTCAATGAGAATATTTCATTCATTCAGATCTAGGATGTGTTATTTGGGAGTTCCCTTTATTTTTTTGAGCAGTGTATATACACTGTGTGCAGAATTATTAGGCAAGTTGTATTTTAGAGGATTATTTTTATTATTAATCAACAACTATGTTCTCAATCAACCGAAAAGACTCATAAATATCCAAGCTTAATAGTTTTGGAAGTTGGAGTGGTTTTTTTTTTAGATTTGGCTATCTTAGGAGGATATCTGTTTGTGCAGGTAACTATTACTGTGCAGAATTATTAGGCAACTTAATAAAAACCAAATATAATCCCATCTCACTTGTTTATTTTCACCAGGTAAACCAATATCAGTGCACAAAATTTAGAAATAAACATTTCTGACATGCAAAAACAAAAAAATTAGTGATCAATATAGCCACCTTTCTTTATGATGACACTCAACTGCCTTCCATCCATAGATTCTGTCAGTTGCTTGATCTGTTTTCGATCAACATTGCGTGCAGCAGCCACCACAGCCTCCCAGACACTGTTCCGACAGGTGTACTGTTTTCCCTCCCTGTAGATCTCACATTTTATGATGGACCACAGGTTCTCTATGGGGTTCAGATCAGGTGAACAAGGGGGCCATGTCATTATTTTTTCTTCTTTTAGACCTTTACTGGCCAGCCACGCTGTGGAGTAGTTGGATGCATGTGATGGAGCAGTGTCCTGCATGAAAATCATGTTTTTCTTGAACGATACCGACTTCTTCCTGTACCACTGCTTGAAGAAGTTGCCTTCCAGAAACTGGCAGTAGGTCTGGGAGTTGAGCTTCACTCCATCCTCAACCCGAAAAGGTCCCACAAGTTCATCTTTGATGACACCAGCCCATACCAGTACCCCACCTCCAACTTGCTGGAGTCTGAGTCGGAGTGGAGCTCTCTGCCCTTTATTGATCCAGCCTCTGGCCCATCCATATGGCCCATCAAGAGTCACGCTCATTTCATCAGTCCATAAAACCTTTGAAAAAATCAGTCTTAAGATATTTCTTGACCCATTCTTGACATTTTATCTTATGTTTCTTGTTCAAAGGTGGTCGTTTTTCAGCCTTCTTTACCTTGGCCATGTCCCTGAGTACCGCACACCTTGTGCTTTTTGATACTCCAGTAACATTGCAGCTCTGAAATATGGCAAAACTGATGGCGAATGGCATCTTGGCAGCTTCATGCTTGATTTTCTTCAATTCATGGGCAGTTATTTTGCGCCTTTTTTGGCCAACAAGCTTCTTGCGACCCTGTTGGCTATTTGCCATGAAACGCTTGATTGTTCGGTGATCACGCTTCAAAAGTTTGGAAATTTCAAGACTGCTGCATCCCTCTGCAAGACATCTCACAATTTTGGACTTTTCAGAGCCTGTCAAATCTCTCTTTTGACCCATTTTGCCAAAGGAAAGGAATTTGTCTAATAATTAAGCACACCTTATATAGAGTGTTGATGTCATTAGTCAACACCCCTCCTCATTACAGAGATGCACATCACCAGATTCACTTAATTGGTAGTTGGCTCTCAAGCCTATGCAGCTTTGAGTAGGACAACATGTATAAAAAGTATCAAAGTGATCAAAATACGCATTTGCCTAATAATTCTGCACGCGGTGTAGTGTGATGTGATATGTTTTATTTATATGTGTAATAAAAAAATGTTATATTTTATCCCTATTACTGGTGTTATATTTAGGTTCTCCCCTAGGCTTTGCCTTAAGGCCATCCCTGAGTATGCGGGAGGTCTGTCCACTAGGGGAACCATACAGTACATACGGATAAAGTTTGCACTAGAGAGTAAACAGTTAATAGTGTTGGGATTAGCCCACGGTTTGAGAAAGGTTAGTGGAGTTTTATAGAAAATATTTTTTTTCTTGGGTCAGTGGAGTCAGTTCAAGGTGGAGTCTAGTCAGTGAAGGAGAGTGGAGTGGAGAGAAGGAAGGCTAGACATCACAGGAAAACAGGTTCTAAAAAGTAGATGCAGCAGAACTGGAAGGGTTCTATCTGTGCAAGTCTCCCAACAGAATGAGGACACACCTGAAGCCTCACCGGGACGGTCTTGGGCCTAATGTCTAGAAGAGGTATTGAGAGTCATACTTCGGTCTCCCTGATAAGGAAAATGTCGACCGTGTTGTAGAGAAAGGGGAAGATGGTGGGTCTTAGGACAGGACAGTTGCAAGGACTGGTACGACACAGAACCAAGGGAGCATCACTAAAAGTAGACTCTGTCTTAATCTGTATGCTACAGTGATGTGTAAATGAATTGCACAGTACAGCCGAACCTGTTAACCTGGACCCAAGATCTCCTGTCTGGTTTGTAGCCGGAACTGGTCCCAAGGATGAGGAGGTAACGAGGACTCCCGAATTAAAAGTGAGTAAAGAACAAACTCCACCACACAACACACTTCACTCTCATTCCTGTTTAGAAGAGGGGTTTAAGGGCAAAGAGAATTCAGTTTCAGCCCACAGCAAACCGGCCCTGTGCCCCTCTTCATATACAGTGAACTGTTGTAGGGTCTCATCATCACCACTCGGTGTGCGACTGTGAATTAATACATATGTGACATACTGCAGGAACAACACCTTAATAGCTGTATTTTTTCATGCAGTGCCAGCAAGTAAGGGTAGTATTAAACCACTCATTGCAGATTTTGCAACTAAATAAATATTCTGAATTCAAAGCTTGTTTCTGTTTGCAAGGCTGGGGTCACACAAGCACGGATTGATTACGCTAATGACACCTATCTCAAACTCTGAACAGAGATTGAGCCGAGGGTCACTTTGCTGTGATCTGATTGTCTTGCAGGAGAAAAATCATATTACAGGTGCAGAGAAGATGGACAACTTAATTTCTCCATTGTCTGTGTTGGTGTAAATCGGATTGCCCTTGGATGACATCCTAGTGCAGTCCAATGTTTTACACACACCTATAGACTTGAATGGGTGCGCATGCTCCGATTTGCAGAGCCACTCGTAGTATTCTGCAATGTTGTTTCTCATGCCGAATCGGTAAGAGAAAAAAAAATGGCAGATCTGCACTGACTCATAGCATAATGTGGTGGAGGGCTACCCGATAAAATATTGTATAGCACTAGTTATACACTTGTGTGAGCAAGCCCTAAATGAAAGGGTGATCCCTGTGTTTTGAGACGCACATTTTTTTAGAGGAATACTTATAATTCTGAAACTTAAACACAGGTGTTTACCTACTAATGTGTGCACTTTGTTTTAAAGTCTCTTCATTGCTCCATTAGTCTAATATTAGACGCGTACATATGCCGATTGAATACAGCACCAAGTTACAGGTGCTTGCTTGTGGGAAGCAATTATACTTATATTTTCTGGTTCCATCCTATTTTGTAAAGGAGCATTTACTTTATAGTTTTCTTCACCTTCAACATAAATGTTCTCTTTTCATTTTTGGAATACCTGTTTTCATTGTCTTCTCTAGATACTGTCCACCCCATGATTATACTGCTGTTTTTGCCGCATGTTGGTCTTCAGCCGTTAACCAACGTATAGCGACCTGCAACCTTGCATTTAAGGTTTCATTAAATTATTTCATTTTGGTTGAAAGTCATTATTTAAAAATAAATAAAGAAACAAAAAACAAGAATAAGAGGTTAACGTTTTGCAACTGCTTGACTAGTCACATTTATCAATTGCCACAACAATACTGCAGGCAAATTGTGTACTCATGTAGCTTCCTCTTTATTTAGGATTAAAGGGAACCTGTCAGGTCCTCCATGTCCTCCAACCTAGCAGCATTCACCTATGTATGAGTAAATTCCCTTCCTAACCAGCATTTATAATTTCCGTTTCCTATGCTAATAAATGCCTTGACTAGTCGATGGGGCGTTAGATGCCCCAGGCTAGTCAGCCCTCTTTCCGTGTTATCATGCCCCTGTGGGAGTGATAACATAATTTGCACAATCTAGTGTCATTGCCAGCTCATGCAAATCTTGCGCATGCACGCCGCTCAATTCGGCAGCTTCACTGCATCTCTGCAGCCAGGTGTGTGCTTCACAGCTTCAGAGGCGCACTGTACATGACCAGAAGTTCAGAAGATGACTTCCGGTCAAGAGCAGTGTGCATCTGAAGCCGAGAAGCGTACACCGGGCTGCAAAGATGCAGTGACACTGCCAAAGTGAGCAGCACATGCTTGAGATTTGCATGAGCGGCGATGACGCCAGTTTGTGAAGAATATGTTATCACGCCAACAGCGGCATGATAACATGGAAAGAGGGCTGACTAGTCAGGGGCAACTAATGCCCCATCGTCTCGTCAAAGTCTTAATTAGCATAGCAGACATTATAAATGCTTTTTTTATACCTCATTTTCACTGAATAGCATTATACAGGGCTCGTTAGGCAGGGAATTTACTCATATATAGGTGAATGCTGCTAGGTTGGAGGGCATTGGGGACCTGATAGTTTCCCTATAAAGGGAACCAGTCACCAGAAAAAATGCTATTAACCTGCAGATATGAAGTTAATCTGCAGCTTAATAGCTTTCTGAACCTGCCCGGCGCCAGCACTTAGCCAAACGCTGCTGGGAGAAAATTAACTTTATTCCCCCCGGCAGCATTCCAGTTTCAGTCACGGGGGCGGCTCCAGTTCTGTCACCACTCTGAGTATAGAGAGAGGCAGCTGTAACCGTGCCCCTATTCCTCTGCTTTGGAGCCAGTTGTCAGTCAGTGCTGGGGGCGCGGTTACAGACACCGCTCTGTATACTCAGAGCGGCAACTGAGTCTGCGCCGGCGCCACGCCGTGACTGAAGCTGAATGCTGCCGGGGGGGGGGGGGGGATAAAGTTAATTTTCTCCCCGAAGCGTTCGGCTAAGTTTGGGTGATATGCCGGTTAGTAACACTATTAACCTGCTGATGAACCCCATTATCTGCAAGTTAATAGCGTTTTTTCTGGTGACAGATTCCCCTTAAACTTTTTCTATGAGGAGTGGGGAATTTTAAACCAAAGTTTGTCGCCAAAATTTATAAACAATTTAAACATTATACTATTGTTTAAAATGTGTGCTGAACCGTAACATGGCACAAGTGACAGATGTGGCAAGCTGATAGAGGGAAAACCTAATATCAAGGATAAGAATGTGATTACCGCTAGCAGCAGCTGTAACACCACCGGTAGTGCTGGCAGTAACCATCCTGGTAGTAGTAGTACCAAAAACAAGTCAAATTTGTCCTCTTTTGCCTCTGGCAGGGAGGAAGCAGAGGGCAAAATGGAGTATATGTCCCATCGCTCATTACAATCACAGCATGATAATGTTGTCTCTGACAGCAACACCATCAGATGGAGTCAGTGTTCTGCTCAGCCTACTTCCTTCACCACCATAACTGTGTTGTATGTAGGGGAATTTCCAATTCATCAATAACACCTGTTTCTACTCTGTCCCACAGTCCCCTAACACACAGCACCTTGGGGCGCTAAGGAATAGAGATGAGCGTTGTTCTACTCGAACTGTTCGCCAATCTCAAATTCGAGCTGTTTTGGGCGGTGTTCGAGCCGTTCGGCGAACACGAACAATTTGAGAAAAATTCGGCTGTTCGAGGTTATGTTCGATAACTGTTCGTGCACCAAAATCATAACTGGAGTTTTTCTCAGTAATGATGAAAATTAATGTTAATACGCAGTTTGAGTGTACAGCGGGGTGGGGGGAGGGGCAGGGGATGGATCTCTGCAGGAACAATGAAGATCTCCATTTTTTTTTTTCTCTTTCCCGCATTTACAGTGGGGAGGTGCAATCTGTCAGCCTATCAGCAGCGCACACACGGAGCGAAGTGCTTTTTTTCACACAAGCAAGGGCATGTGTCATTGGCAGTGTATGTCACATGTCCTTGCCCTATAAGACCAAGCCATTTTCCCCGTCGCCACCATTTTCTCACTGCTGCAGCTGCGTGTTAGACGGCACCGCTGTTGCTGTGTGCGCTATACCTTGTTAATTTCAAGCCAATTTTCGCACAAATCTACAGATAGCTTGGGAGTAGGGAATAGTTGTGATTGCAGTCCTTTTAAGGACTAGGTTACATCAGTTCCTATCAGTTTTTGCCAGGCAGGTCTGTGTGGAAATTAGAGTTTCATAACACATATTTCAACTGGAGAGGTATTAGAGGCCTGCTATGGCCACAGGTACTAATGGAGGTAATCAAGGTAGGGAGAGAGGCAAGAGGTCCGGTCATCTTAGTTATACAGGCCAGAGGAAACAACCTAAGTCATCACAAGAGCGCATAACTAATGGCAATAATGAAACTAGACACTGAGCGATTCAGAGAATTTTTCACAAAATTAGCTATAGTATGGTCAGAGATTGTGCCGATAGCGGTATGGCAAGGTGCGCGAGACATCACGGCCATCGAATGGACAAGGCGGGTAATAAATATTCGGATGGCAAAATTTAGAAGAGACAGAGGCGGTGTAGTGATACGACACCGACAACTGGAAGGAGATAAAGCAGGCCTCATACGGCCCGACGGTGTTCACTTAATAGATATTGGACTGGACAAATTCCTGTCAGGACTCCAGGACGGAGTGGAACAAGCGTTAAGAGTGATGGGTGGGGGTCAGAGTCCTGCATACGAGTACGCTGGATCCTCCGTGGCCTGGAAATAGAAAGGACATGTTGGAGAGTTACACTTGTTGGCCAACTTGCCGGAGTGGGGACCCAGGGCATGCTGCAACAAGCTGAATTATTTTAGAAATAAAATGCCTTTCTAATGGAATGAGTATAAAGAGTTAATAAAGCTGTGACCGATCCTCACCCATCCAGTTGTAAGAGTTACATTATCGGGTTGTCCATGAAAGGGGGGCGGTAGGGGGGCTGAGCATCTGGGTTTGGTTGGGGGTCCCCACAGTCTGCCTAGGCTAGATTAATTTAAAAATTCTTATTAGATACACAGGCGGTGCAGTTTGCTTCGCAGCTGGGCTACTACGCCCAAAGTATTGCCTAGGCTAGATGCAGTTAAAAATTCTACGCTGACTAGCAGACACTGAAGATTTGGAGCAGACCTCTGAGTAAACAGCTCTTCAGACTCAACCATCTGTGTTACCCCAAGCCATAGTGTATGTAGTTTCTTACAGTTAAAAGGGGGGGGTGCGACCCAACCCACCTGGAATTGACGATGCCAACGTCACGTAAGACACAGCAAGGGGACTCCCAAAATTGTGGCACAGACACCACTTAACCCTAGAACGCATACCTGTGGCCTTGCAGGCCCGCCCAGTTAATTGTTTTCTATTTTCTGCAAGATTGCTTTAGTTAGAATTTTGAAACTCTAGGTATTCTTCATGTATATAGTTGTTTGTCATTTGAGTTTGAGTTATTCCATGTTATTTGCACACGGGCCTAAAGGGCCCCAGGTATGTGAAAGTGTAGATTTTTATAGTCATGCGTTCTAGGGTTAAGTGTCATCAATTGCCCCACTGTTGCTTAAAACGGTTGGTGAGGTGATTTTACCAAATCCCCAAGCTTTTAGTCTCCCAAGGATGACACAGGGGTAGAAATGTCCTTGCGAATCCATGATTTGATCATCTTTATGAACATGAGTCTGTCGACATTCTCAGTGGACAGCCGCGTGCGCCTGTCAGCACACCACCAGCAGCGCTGAACACACGTTCAGAGAGAACGCTGGCTGCATGGCATGACAAGATCTCCAAGGCGTGAGTGGCGAGCTCCGGCGATTTTTCAAGATTGGAATACCAAAATGAGCAAGGGTCCAGTGACACAGTCATGGCTTCGATGTTCACTTGGAGATTCTCCTGTACCATCCTCTCTAGGCATTGACTATGTGTCAGACTTCTTGTCTCCTGTGGCCTTGCAAAGGATGGTCTAAAAAAGTGGTGAAACGATTCCACAAAATTGCTGTTACCAGCAGATACTGTGTTACTGTTACTGTTTGAGTGATGAAGACTCGACAGTCCCACCGTTGGCAAGTTAGAACTGTGAGATTCACTACGTGCACCACTGGTGTTTTGTGGAAAAGCACATGTAAGATTCTGCAACAGCGTCTGCAGATACTCCTGCATTCGTCAATACCTTTTTATGGCAGGAATTATTTCGGCAAATATACTTTTGTACCGGGGATCTAAGAGTGTGGCAACCCAGTAGTCGGGATTACTTCGAATTCTGACAATCCGGGTAGTGTTGCAGGTAGTGCAGCAAGAAGGCACTCATGTGTATTGCGCATCCAGAAGGACCAATTCCTTGTTGTGTTGGTAGCGAGGTAAGAATCATGCTTCCTTCCTCTGCCCTCTCCCTCCAACCTCGCACAACAGAAATGTGATCAAGGTCTCCCTCATCTGATGAGTCTTCCATGCCCATTGCCAGTTCGTCCTCCACTTCTTCCTCGGCTCCTGCACCTTCCTCAACAGTTTGGCTGCTACCATGCGCCCTGGTTAATCCCTCTCCCCCACCCTCCCATGCCTGCCGCCTTGGTGCTGCCAACCGTCTGGACCTTGGAGATGTTATCCCTTCCGCATACGACTCCTCCTCTACTTCCTCCACCTCCTCTTGTCCCATCACCTGACTCCGAATTCTGTTTAACATGTGCTCCAGCATGTAAATCACCGTAATAGTCATGCTGATAATGGCATCGTCAGCACTAAACATCTTCGTTGCCATTTCAAGACTGTGCAGAAGGGTGCATAGGTCCCTGATCTGAGACCACTCCTCCAGCGTGATTTGCCCCACCTCTGGATCTCGTTGGCCCAGGCTATACGTCAGAACGTATTGCACCAGGGCTTGTCGGTGCTGCCACAGTCGCTGCAACATGTGCAGAGTTGAATTCCACCGTGTCGGCACATCGCATTTCAGCCGGTGAACTGGCAGGCCCAACGACTTCTGTAGAGATGTAAGTCGTTGAACTGCGGGATGCAAACGGCGGAAGTGAGCACACAGCGACCGTGCACTCTGCAGAAGGCCATCTAGTCCGGGATAGTGGGCTAAAAATTGCTGGACAACCAGGTTCAACACGTGAGCCATACAAGGCACGTGTGTGACATTGCCCCGGCGAAGTGCCGCACCCAGGTTTGCAGCATTGTCGCACATGGCCTTCCCCGGTTGCAGGTCCAGTGGAGACAACCTTTCATGAAACTGGGTCTCCAGAGCTGACCAAAACTCCTCAGCTGTGTGACTCACATTTCCCAGACATTTCAAAGTAAACACTGATGCGTTGAGCCCTGCTGCCAGCATAGTAAGGAGGTGTGCAGGATTCCTTCTGCGCAGTTAGAAAGCAGGTGGCATTACCAGACAGGCTTTGGGTGCAGGTGGAGGACTGAGAGGAGGTTGAGGAGGCAGAAGCAGTGGAGGAAGTTCGAGATAAAGAGGATTAACACACAACTCGTGGGGACGGTAAGACTTGGACAGCAGCCCCTTGTCCTGCTGTCACCATAGTTACCCAGTGCCCAGTCAGCGACATGTAACGCCCCTGTCCATGCCTTCTCGTCCAAGTGTCTGTGGTGAAGTGCACCCTGTCACACACAGAGTTTCTCAAAGAAGCGGTGATGTTGTGTGCGACATGCTAGTGGAGCGCAGGCACACCTTTCTTTGAGAAGTAGTGCCGACTGGGCATCTGGTACTGGGGCACTGTGACGGACATAAGGTCTTGAAAATCCTCTGTGTCCTCCAGGTGGAAAGGCAGCATTTCTGTAGCCAACAGCTTGCAGATGGTGAAATTCAACCTCTTAGCTTTCTCATGGCTAGGAGGAAATGGTCTTTTACTTTTCCACATCTGAGGGACCGAGGGCTGGCTGTTGTGCTTAGACGGTGTTGAGTAGGGTGTCCCCGGCAACTGCCGGTCTGTGAGGAAGATGCAGGCGGACATGTTAGGTTGCCTTGATCCAAAGGTGGTGCTCTCGATGTCGGAGAGCGCTCAACACTAGCAGGTGTTTCCACTTCCAAATGAACTGACGACCTGCCAATCACACTGGCTGTTGCGGGTAAAGAGGTGGCAGGTCTGCGTCCAAAAACATGTGTGACTGCTGTCCCCCCAGTCACAGAGGATGAAGAGGCTGCGGATGCACAAGATGGGGCAGACGGTGGTTGGCCCAGCCGGCTAGGCCGCATTGTAGCACAGTGAGCTTCCCACTGCAACTTATGCTTCATATCCATGTGACGGTACATGCATGAAGTACTCAAACTATGGATTTTTTGGCCTCTACTTAGCTTTTGCTGACAAATATTACAGATAACACGAGTTGGGTCATCCTTATCGATCTGAATAAATGCCCAGGCTATGCAAGGCTTAGAGCCCATGTGACCTGAAGAGCCACTACGACTTGTGGTCAGAGGCAGAGTTGTGGTTGAGGATGCAGTTGTTGACGTGCTTTCAGTACTCCGTCTCTGTTCAGGAAGGCGCAACCTAACCTCGTCGTCAATAGCATCTGTGATGCCCCGCTGCGCTTGGTATCACAGATCCTACAAGAGTGCATTGATGGAATCCTCCACAAGAGGCCCCCATAAACATTCACACATCTCCACCTTCCACCTCAGACCAGCAGAGGGAGCCCGTTAGGGATATAAATAGGGAAGGTGGAGCTAGGCAGTTCAGTTCCTCTGAAGAGTTCCTGCAGTAGAGAAGCCTAAGAGAGGTCAGTCTGCAGTGGAGCTCAGTCTAGTCTAGAGAACGCAGTTAATAGTTCAGCAGTGGAGCACGAGGCTCCTGCTTGCTAGATTCAGGGAGCCCAGATAGAGCTTAAGGTGTGCCGGTGCCGTAAGATCAGTGAAGCGCAGCAAGCTGCCGTTAGTGTTTATAGCCTAGTGAGGGCCCGAGTAGGCCGAAGACGAGTGGCGAGTTAGTACATAAGGGGCAGAGGAGCTTAACCAGCTCACCCCGAAACATTTACTGGACACAGGATCCGAGCTTACCGGTATCTCTATGACCCAGTAAGGCATAACCGGAATCCCTGGAGAACTACAAGTCCCAGGATCGCTAAGGTGCTGATATGTAACAGAGCCAGGAGACGCTTAGGCCCCGCATACTGGGAGCGTGAACTCCAAGAGAAGGCCCTACCACAAGGTCAGCCAGCGCAGGACAGAGACAAAGTTAGGCCTAGCTCCAGGCAGGTCAGAAACTTACTACGCAGAGGCAAGAAACAGGAGGCCCTACACCCGCTCATTGGGGAGGATCCTGATATGCACCCTTCACCCTACAGTGCTCCGGGATGTGCCTGAATTTCCACCAGTAAAAGGTACTGAAGTGACTACCGTGTCCGTTCCCGTTCTTGCTCTGACCCAGCTGGGTCTCGCCTGTCCTGCATTCCCCCTGCATACGCTGCCCTGAGACCTAGCTCCACCTGTGGGGAGCTATACCATCGAGCTGCCTTATCACCGGCCTCAGTGGACTGCTGCAGCGCTGGTGCTTGTCACCAGATACCACAGGTGGCGTCACGAACTCTTATAAAATTAACAATTATCCACCCTTTTAAAGAGAGACCCCAGGGTACGGGCCAGGGAGCCGACCACCGCGACATCCCCAAGGCCAGGCAAATGCCCGGGTACAGAGTCATCCCCATCCCCAGGGCTAGTCACATCCTCCTCCACCTCCTCTGCTGACCTCATCGACTGTCTGACTGTGGGTTGACAGTAAGTGGGATCTCCAACCTCGTCATCATCACCCTGTGTGTTATCACACCCGTCGCCCTCAGAGCCAACCTCTTCCTGCCCTGACCGAAAAGTCAAGTTGTCGCTCCAATCAGGTATTTGAGTCTCATCATCGTCTTCATCATTGTCTCCACCAACAGGAGTTACAGTTTGGGAACAAGGGTCTACATTATGCTCAGAACCTTCTTCATCTGGTCCTGGATCCAACTTATAAAGATTCTGGGCATCAGATCAGATCATTTCCTCATCTGGATTAACAGAAGCTCTGGAGCAGACCTCCGTTTCCCAGGCTATAGTATGAGTAAACAGCTGTGCAGACTCAACCATCTGTGTTACCCCATACTCAGACGGGCAGCTGGAGACTTGGGAGCTGTGAGGAAGCAAGTGCGATTGGGGTGACACCTCTGAGGACTGGAGTATTTGTGATGTTGAAATTGAGGTGATGGAGAGCCCACTTGAAGGAGCACTTGATATCCGTTGAAGCACCTGCTGTTTTTGTGCCTCATCTAGAATTTGTAGCGATGGGCGTGTCCGTAAGAATGGGATCGTATCACATTGTCCACGAAAAGAAGTCGACATCTTAGTTTGGCTGGAAGATGGTCTTTCTTCTGCAGATGTTACTCCCCCCCCCACCGTGGGGGGCCTCGACCCACCGGCGGACAGGCACCAGTATTGGGATAGGGGGGCTGGCCGTCAGGGTCCACCGCGGCTCTGGCACAAACCCGGCGACACAGAGGTGGCACAGGCAGGAACGGACTGGCCGTGTCGGCTTCTCACTTTTTGGATTTTAGAAGGGCATGACATGCCTATATCTGTGTCTCCCCCTCCTTTTACTCCTCCACCTCTTTTCTTTTCGCATGACTATATGTACTTGTCACTTTTCCATGTGTTAGTTGTGTCTTCTGAGCAGTTTGTCAGCTTTTGGACACCTTTGAAGGTGTTTTCTATGTGTTTCTATGTGTTTTTGTTTGCCTGCCATTGGTTTTAACGGTGTTCGAAGGTGTTCAACGAACAGTTCGGCGAACACACGGGTGTTCGACGAACCGAACCGAACTCGAACACTACGGGGGTGGCTCAACACTACTAAGGAACATACTAAACCAGAAAAACATCATTGATATTTTAGAAGACATGAACAGTCAGCCTAGTGGTGTAACTAGAGTTCGATGGGACCCAGTGCAAAATTTGGACATGGGCCTCCACCTGGATATTGGTTAGATGTATCGGCCTATGCTGCATTCTATAGCCTATAAAAAAATGTGTTCACTTCCCCATGCAATTAAGTAATTATGTGCCCATTCTGGCTCCTCCTTGTAATAATGTCCAATATCCTGGGTCCCTTCCGGTAATGTCACCTGTCCTGGGTCCGTTCCTGGTATAATATCTCCCATCCTGGGCCTCTTCCTCGTCTAATGTCCCTGTTCCTGGGCCCCTTTCTGGTGTAATGTCATTCATTCTGCCGCTCTTCTCCAACACATTTAAACAATAAATAAACTAATTTTCATACCTTCCCACGCTCCCACGACATGCAGAATCTCCTTTAATAGCGGGCGCAGAGGTCGGCAGCAGACTTCGGAATGCCCGCACGTGATGGCCAAACCAAAGTCAGCAGCTGTCCTCTGATTGGGCAGTGGCATGTACTGTAATACAGAGAACTGGTGGGTCCCTGCACCACAATACATTTCAGTTAAATGTGTGATCTCGGTTGGGAGTCCCCTTCCTGCTTGGGCCCAATCGTGGTCACACCCTTTGTGACAATAGTTGTTACACCCCTGGTTCAGCCTTTGTTGTCAGAAAACATGGTTCTGGAGGAGATGGACAACACAATTCTAATGCCAATATGTGTTACAGGCTCTGCTAGCCGAGGTGGTAGGAACCCTGTCTTTGCTAGTGGCTCTCTGAGACAGGGCGAATTTTCAGGTGGGAATCATATGGGAAGTCAAGTGGCACTGGCCATTTTACACACAGGCATCGGTCAGCCAAATTATGGATGATAATGACGATGATTATGATGATTCTGTGTTGGACAAAACTTGGGAACCAATCAATGGTGAAGAGGAGTTGAGGTCATCAGAGGAGGAGGTTCCTATGGGGCCAATCAGATTTTCCTGCGGTCAGATCTGGAGCATGGAATGCCATGCATGCTGTTGTTGGCAGAGGCTCTACAGCACCTCAAAGGTCTGATCACAATGGTGGCCAATCGTAAGTGAGGAAATCTGTTCTATTGTGTAGCCAAAGCTGTTGGAAAATAAGCCGGGTACACTCTGGCACACATCAAATAGGAGCTGCATTACTCCATAAGCACATGATACGGCATCACCTGTTCATGTGGGGAAAGCAAACTGACCAGCAAGATGAGCAAGGCCAAGCTGTCTTCCTTCCTCTCTTTGTGATTGTCTAGTAAACAGTCTGCACCCACAAGTAGTGTCTTATCACTAGCCTCATCATCATCATCCTTTTCACCTACTGTTGTCCATACACTTCCTCCTCTAACTCCATTATATCATCAGTTCTCCTTTTGTGTGCCCAAAAAACATGCATTTAGTCATCCAATAACATGGAAATTGTACTCCCATATATTCAAGTTCACCACAATTGATGGCCGACCACCTGGATTGTTTTACCTATTGCGAAAGATTCGCATGCGCTCAGACTGGGCACAAAACTGAAAATTTTTTCAACAACAAAGTTTAAGTCAAATATTATTGCGATTACACCAGGCTTGAATTTTCTTGGTAGCACCCTGATCAAGATTGTGAGAAAGGGCAAAATTGTTAAAAAGTATCAAACCAAAATTCTTTGAACTTGATAAGTTAATTTTTCTGGAAAAAAAAAATTGCTATTTTTTTTTTAAATTGTTAAGAATTTTTTGGGTTGGTGAAATTGGCATATTATTAGGAAAATCTGTGTTTCCAAATCAGTGTAACGCACAGCAAACAGTTGCTGACCATGTCTTACCAGGAGAACCATTTTTACACTTTGCGAAGTCAACACGTTCCTGCAACTCCAGCACAAGGCAGTTCAGTAAGAAAAAAAAAATTGCTAGAAAAAGCAAAATTGTTTACAATTATCAAACCAAAATTATTTGACTTCCTTGAATGCAATCTTCTTTACCAAAATAATATTTTTTTCCCCAAAAGGTTAATAATTTTTTGGAGTTTGGTAACTGGTGTATTACCAAGAGAATCTGTGTATCCTAATTGTTGAAGCCCTTGCAAAACAGACAGTTGCTGACCACATTTCTGAACAGGTGACCGATATCCACTCACTGTATAGTTAACACTACCCACATGTGCAGCCCCTGTGCAAGGGCAGGTCAAAAAAAAGAAATGGTTTAAAATGATCAAACCAAACATTTTGACTTCCAGAACTGCAACTTTCTTTACTAAAATTATGATTTTTTTTCCAAAATTGTTAAAAAATGTTTGGGGTGGGAGAATTGGTATTTTATCATGAAGCTTTGGTAAAGCTGATTGAAAATTTCATGTGTGACCAGGTAACTACCATCAGCTTCTACATCATCAACTCTTTCTCGCTAGTGCATTCCATATGTAGCTCATATCAGAAAGGGAAAAATTGTCAGGAAGGCTAAGTAGTATAAAATTATCAAAACACAATTCTTTTAACACACAAGTGTCATTTTTCTTTCACAAAATTAAAAAAAATTTAAGAACAACCATGGCAGCAGCAGCACCACTTTAATACATATGACATGATGGACCAGATGGTGGTGCAACAAACTGATGCAAGTCAGCAAACAGAGTTGCACTGATTGAACAGCCATATTAAATCACACTTGCACTTCATCCTTTCTCTAGCAGATACCTTAAGCTCTGAACTCATGGACTTCTGGCTCAGCAGATTGGACCAGTAGAAAGAAGTGAATGAAACAGGCATGGAACAGTACCAACTTTCATTTATTTATGGCTGATGCCAATTATGTCTGCCTTACTGTCCATTGCCTGTCTTCAATCCCAAGCTCAGACAGACATCAACTCTCAGTCTATCAAGTCATCTATTCTGTAATGCTGCTGCTGGGACTGCCATTGCTGGTCCTTCACTGCCACACATTTCCTTGTCTGTCCCATCTTAATTCTAAACTGTTTGGGTTTTGCCACAGCCATACACCTCGTGGCTGCACCCCTGTGTTTCATAGTGCTAGAATGTACTGCTTCTGGGGCTGCTGTTTCTGGCAGCAAACTGCCAAGCATTTCTTTACCTGCCCGATCCTAACTTTTTACCATGCTGCTCCTGTTGCAGCCAATGCACTGCCACGCCAATCACAAATACCCTGGCTGCCCTCTCTGTTTTGTAGTGCTGGACAGTAATACTGACGCTGGGAAACAAAGAACCATGTATTTGTGTCATATCGGTAACTCTCACCATGGTCACTGTGCGGTGTCTCCTCACATCAGGTCGGTTAGCTGAGGTTTGCTTCTTGCAGCACTCCTCTGCACGTTTGCTACAGTATGGTGTTTCCATTTGGCCTTAGGGGGGCATGGCCGGTCTCTGCAGGAATTTAACCTGCTGTGTCCTGCAGAGATCTTGTTCCCTGGTCTATCTCATGCGAGCAGGCACTGTATCAGTAAGCTCTTCCCATCACTCCTTGCTTGAACGTTTTGTTCCTACCCTGTAGTCCATTGTTCATGCTCATCTCTGTCATCTGTTTCCCGTTACTGACCTGGCTAGTTTTCCGTCGTGCCTGACCTCTCCACCCCAGATCTCGGCTATACCTTCTGATCCTGTGCTGCCTGCCCTGATATCGGACCGTCTGACCACATTTTGCCTGTGTCCTCCTATACCGCGTACCCATGCCTCTGACACTTTGGTCAGCTGCTGCGGTTCCGGGGACTGCCCTGCCCTGGAGAGGTACCTGGTGACTACCTGTGGCTAAGCCTAACTCGCCATCAGAGGCTCTAACGAAAATAAGGTAGTCGTTTAGTCTCGCCGCTCCAGGGTAAGTCCGGCCCGTGGTGCAGTGGGTTCATACACACAGAGCTATACAATTTGTACCCTCAAGAAACAGCTCTCAGAATAGAGCATAACTTCTTCAGTTTCAAAGCAGCACTCCTGTTTTGTCGACAGAAAAAAGGGATAATTTTTGGAAGGAAAAGAATTGCCTAATCATTTTGTGAAAAAGGGTTAACTTCCCACTCCTGGTTGAGAATCCATAAAGTTTTCTTGTTTAAAATAGTGCAATTGTTTTGTCTGCAGGAAAAATGAGGATCATTTTTGGATGGCTTGATAAAAAGCCTTTGTAATTGCCTAATCATTTTGTGATTATCAAACCAGTTGCAGACCCCTAAAAAGGGATTTCTTTTCACTTCTATTCAACAAGCTATTAATTCTTCACACTAAAAACAATACTGCACACCTGTTAAACACAATTGTGTGACACCATGAATGAAATGACAATGTAGAAAGTTTATTGTAATAAATGAATAATTAACAATAGTGGAATAAATAATTAAGAATAAATAAATCCCTCAGTAGAATTCAAATAAACAAACAAAACCACATAATATATAAGAAGTAAAACATCTAATACATAAATAATGAGAAGAGTACACGAAGGAGCTATGAAAGAGGAAACCCGACAAAGGTAGCACAGCTCGCACTTCCTCTTACACAGCTTCTATCTGTAGGCAGTAAAATCCTAAAATGACTGCTGCTTTTCCTGACCTGATCTGGGAATTTTTTTTGCTGATCCTAGGATTGCCAGGATCTGCGAATTTCAGGACATTCGACTCCAAATCAATTTGCAGCAGATTGATCGGCTCTTCTGTAGTAAAAAGGAAGTGGGCATTTTCTGACGATTTATGTCAATTGAATCACAAATTGTTCAAACTTGCCGGGACATCTAAATTCCATAAAATATGACATGAATTCGATTTGCATCGAATGTACTCTCTCATCTCTAGTGAAAAGGCTTTATGAGCACAGGACCTGGGCACTTTGGCTTCACTGCACTGAGCCATGAATTTGACACTGTACCAGATATTTCTTAATGAGATATACATGTTCATGAGCTAAATTCCATTTTTTTTCATAAATTGTTATTAAGAAGTTATGATTTGTCCATGTCCTGTATGACAGGGTTGAAATATGGAGTTCCTACATACAGTAAATACAGTTATAATTACTATTAAAGGGGTTGTCTGAAACTTAATAGCCAACCTAATACTTAATGTCTATTTAATTCTAAAAACGAAGCACTTGTAATTTTCATGAATGAAGCTTTTCCTCCCATTCCCTCTCTACTCTACGCCTACTCTTTCCTACCATTCTTACCATTCTGCCCTCAAACGGGTCATCGGTGACGTCCGTTTCAAGGGCTGATCTGGTCTTTGTTGTACTGAGCATACACAGGTTGCCAATTCTGACGTAGTATTAAACCAAAGTTGGCTGAATTAGGTTTCAGACAAACCCTTTACTTACTGTTATCTTGCAACTTGCTTAAATACTCAAAGGGGTTCTCCGGTCAAAAGGGATAAGTCTGCAGTCACACTGTGTGACTGAAGACTTATGAATCCCTCCAGCACACGCACTGTGCTCTGCGGAGATTCACAGGTTTCAAACCCGGGACCAGAGGTTATGTATAAGTTATACATACTCCCGGCCAGTCAACGCCGCCTCGCTCCATACACTTGTCTAGTGATGAGGACGGCCAGTGGGCGCTCTGTGTGACTGCAGACTTATGAATCCCTCCAGTGCACACAATGTGCACTGCAGGGAGGAACCAGGAGCTATTAGTTATTTATACATACCCTCATCGAGTCGGTGCCGCCTTGCTCTATACACTTGTATTGAGCAAGGCCACGCCCCTGTCTAGTGATGCGGACGCCCAGTGGGTGCGCCCAAATACAAGGCGCGGCCTCGCTCAATACAAGTGTATGGAGAGTGAGGCCACGCCCACTGGCCCGGGGGTATGTATAATGCATGCATACCCTCCGGTCCCTGGTCTGAAACCGGTAAAACCCTGCAGCACACAGTGCGTGCGCTGGGGGGATTCATATGTCTGCAGTCACACACAGTGACTGCAGACTTATCACTTTTAACTGGACAACCCCTTTAAAGCCATCAACCCCCGGGCTATTTTCCATTTTTTCTCTCCTTCCTAAAGCCATAACTTTTTTATTTTTCCATCAATATGACTATGTGAGGGCTTGTTTTTTTCAGGACGAGTTTTACTTTTGAACAAAATCATTGATTTAACCATATAATGTACTTGCAAATGGGAAAAAAATCCAAGTGCAGTGAAATTGCAAAAAAAGTGCAATTCCACAGTTGTTTTTTGGGGTTTTTCTTTTACCACGTTCACTAAATGCTAAAACTGACCTACAGTACCATTATGATTCTCCAAGTCATTAAGAGTTTGTAGATACTAAACATGTATAAGTTTGTAAAAAAATAAATAAAGTCGCCATTTTCTGAGACCCATGGCGTCTCTTTTCTGGGATCTGGGGCTGATTGGGGCTTATTTTTTGCGAGCTGACCTGAAGTTTTTATTGTTACCATTTTGGGGTAGAAATGATGTTTTGATCACCCGTTATTGCATTTTAATGAAATAATTCTGGCGTTTTGATTTTTTTCTCATTACGCCGTTTACCGTATGGATTAATTAATTGCATTTTGATAGATCGGGCAGTGCAATACTAAATATGTGTATTTTTCATTTTTTATTGTTTTATTTTGAAGGGGGGGATTTGAACTTTTATATTTTTTTAATTTTTTAAATATTTTTAAAAACATTTTTTTTTACATGCTTCAATAGTCTCCATGAGAGACTAGAAGCTGCGGTCATATGATCGCTTGTGCTACACATAGCAGGGCTGCAGCTCTGTTATGTGTAGCAGAATTGATCATCTGCAGTGGATGGCACTCATAGCAGATCGGCAACGACAACCACAGGGGTCTCCTGCAGACCCCGGGTTGTCATGCCAACCCATCGGCGCCCCGCATTCATATGACAGGGGTGCCAATTGGCGGAGTTAGTGACGCTCATGCGGTTTGCGTAAGTTAAATGCAGCTGTCAGAGATTGACAGCGGCATTTAACTAGTTAACAGCCACGGGTAGATTGCGATTCCACCCGCGGCTGTTAGGGGCACATGTCAGCTGATGAAATCAGCTGTCATGTGCCTGAAACGATGCGGGCTCAGCACCAGAGTCTGCAATCAAAGGGGAAGACATGACATGTGAGGTAACTATACATCATATGTCGTGAAGGGGTTAAGACTAATAAAGTTATAATAATACACATGGGGGCAGCAAAGATTTTTTCTTCTTAGAACTATATATGGTAGGATAATGAGTATATACCTATATGTTTATTTGTGCCATTTTGATCTACTAGACATTTCGGAGAAAACAAAGTTTGTGGTTTTATTGACGATTAAAACATATTTTATTGGTGATTAAAACATTTTTATTTTGTAATGAATGAACATATAATTAAAAATGTAAATGGATTACAAAACAAAAGTTTTAAATGACCAATTCTTGGATAATATAACTTTATACCACCCAGGTACAGTGATAGTGAAACTCAATACTTTGATTCCCCAAAGATATCTATAAGACCATGGTCCAGCAAGGCGATCAGGTGACAGCAAACCCTAAATATATGCTATGCCTATAAACAAAGCTCCTAAAGTGACTGCATACATTTTTTGCAAGCTGGACCACCCGATAACGGAGAAATCTGTATTTCACAGTATTGAGGACACCTATAATCCTGTTTATACATTATTTACTTCACAGGTAATACATGTAGTCAACTAAACAGTCTGATCTGCTGAGATATTCAATTGCTAATGACTAAAGTATGAGTGTAAAATGAAGGAGACCATTAATCCTGACCAAATTGCCAACATAATTTGCTGAAATACAGCCCCAAACTTGTAAGGAACCTCCACCATACTTTACTGCTGCCTGCAGACATTCATTATTGTACCGCTCACAAGCCCTTCGGTGAACAAACTGCCTTCTGCTACTGCCAAAAATTATGAATTTTGACTCATTATTCCAGAGCACCTGACGCCATTTTTCTGCACCCCAGTTCCTATGTTTTCATGGATACTGTAGGTGAGTCACTTGGTTCCATGTTGAAGGTATGACTTTTTTCCCACAATTCTTTCATAAAGACCACTTCAGGCCAGGCTTCTCTGAACAGTAGATGGGTGAAGCGGAGTCCCTTGGTTTCTGCCAGTTCTGAGATATTGACACTGATGGGTATCTTCCGATTTTGAAGGGCAGTATGCATGTTGTGTCCTTCATCTGCTGCACTAAGTTTCCTTGGGCGACCACCCAATCTACAGTCTTCAACATTGCCCATTTCTTGGTGCTTCTTCAAGAAAGTTTGAATAGCATATCTTGTAACCCAAGTCTGTCTTGAAATGTTTGCCTGGGAGAGACCTTGATGTTGCAGCATAATTATGTTGTGTCTTGTTACTGTGCTCATCCTTCGTCTTGCCATGGTGTATGACCTGTGACATGAAACGGTCTTCTGCAATCTCACCTTTGTAGCAGAGTTTGTCTGTTCCTCATCCTGTTTTAAGCCTCCTATACAACTCTTTCTGTTTCAGTTAATGGCTATTTTTCAACCTACATATGAAAATGATGATTATTATCACCTGTTTTGTATAATTGGTTACTTCTACACCTGACTACAATCGTATGTAATACCCCAGAGTTGGGTATTATTATAATTTTGTGTATTGTTATTCATAATATTGGAGTTTAGTATTATTTCATGTAAGAATTGGTCTAAGTGTCACTGTATTTCAACACTCCTTGCAGTAGCCCAGATAGTGATAAACCAGGATCCCCGGTTGGGGACCAGCCAGTGACCCAGCCAGAAAACATGTCAGGGGATTCATTTTCCCTTTCCAGTGGGCCGAATAGGGATGGACTGACCCGAATAAACCTGTAGGATAGCCTGAGGACTAGCACCCTTGCTCTACACAGCACCCTAAGCCTACCAGAATACCACGCTGTGTACGCAGGAGGCGTGCGGGCCTGAAGGGTAGTCCCCCATGATGAAGATGGATATCCGGAGTCCTGCAATATAATGAAGATCAGAGGAAACAGGGATATGGGGGTCTGCTGGGGAAAGTCACTCCAGTGGGATAGAAGAAGACTATCCTGTCAGCTTGGATAACAGGATAGGCTCTGTTCACACTTGCTGTTTACCATGCCTCACATATGCCGTTTCCTGCATCCATTACCAAGTGCCCGTCTGAGGAACTTTGTCATCTACGCGTGTTATGTTGTAACCCCTATGGCTGTAATCCATCTATCTGGCTGTGATCCTTTGTTAAGGCTGAACATTTCAAGTAAAAGTCTCATCTGTTTTTAAAGTACACCTGCCTCCTGACTCTCCTGTTACCCTCCGCACCAACATCACGGGGAACGCTGCCATTACCACCACACAAAGAGGGAACAGTAACAGCGGCATTTAACCCCCACACACCCTTAGCCGTGTGTCATCTAAATGTGACCTCTGCAGCGCCAGACGTCTGGAATGGCCACCAGCGACCTTGTGACCAGGGACCGCAGAAAGGATCTGACCTATGCCCGGCATACTGGAGGGTCTAGGCCCTGCGCTCCGTTGTGTATCACACTTACAAAATCCCTCACTGTGTGCAAGTGTACCTAGAAGAATTAACTATTTTAAATAAAATATGGTGATTGCAGCAAATATTGTTTTGTTTAGATTTCTTTTTTGTTCAATCACTTTGCATTTTGTTTATTGATAAACAAAAACCACTCACATTATTTTTGAAACCATTCTTACGTTGTAGAATTTTTTTCACACCTGCCTAAAACTTTTGCCCAGTATTGTATATAAAGTAATTGTATGACTTAAGTGACAGTATGTTGATCACAATTCCAAATACAGTATGATACTGCAAATAGTTCAAGCTCCTAAGCCCATCCTTTACTGATGCTGAACACTAGAGGACTTCAAGAGTACAACTACAGAAGATTAGATTTGAAGGAAATATGTGTGAATTAAGGCACAGCAACCAAGCACAAAAATACAGAGTTTCCAGGTTGTCACATACAAATAAGTGGGAAAACACTGGTCTAAATAAGCGTTTGACAATATTTTCTAGTCTAACTTTGTGGCATCCACGTTTTCAGCAATGAGCTGATAAGCCTGAAGATGCTCTGATCTGTCAGGATGGATTTAGATCTGGCAGAACACTCCGTCTCTGCTGCGTTGAGTCAGAAGGTCTCATCAGGTCGTGTCTGTCCACATCGCTTCTTGGGGCTGAGGGATGAGTCAGGTTTCATAGGAGCCTTTTTAGGAAGCCCAGTATCCTGCATCGTTCACGCTTTGTCACTTCCAGTTCCCTTGGCACAGAGTTTGACGGCCATCCAAAGATTCTGTGCCTCTACCCTTTGGGAATTTTTACCTTCTCTAGAGTTTATTTTAGATGCAGTGAAGAATCACCAAAGCATGCTTTTGTGCATTAAGAAATTAAAATGATGGAAACATTTCTAGGATTTATCATGGCTTTATAATGACAGAATAAAACCGCCGTCACAAAGCTTAAACCCAAGTGATTGCTGTGTTACGTTTCTATTATCTGGAGTATAAAAGGCACTTTTTCTACAGGCACAAAGCTGAACATTTAAGATTTCTTTCAGCACACTATGCTTTCTATTTTACTGGTAACTGTGGGCTTGATATTGCAACTGCAAGAATGAAAAAAATTTGATTCCTCCTAAATGTTACTTTCTTCTGCTTTCTAGAAAAAAATATGAAGTATAGAGCAAGACCGTTCAAAACACTGGCTGACGGGGCTCCTAGGAAACAGCTTTAAAGCTTCCCAATAAAGACAGGGCTATTGGCAATGTAACTGCTGAAACCCTCTGTAAACAGCCATTATCAGGGTAAGCTGCTAGTGCGAACAGATTTAACCTGTAGTGATGCCACAAAAACATTTACACCATGTTTCCATTTCCTTTTCTCCTACAGGTGTCCACACCAAAAAACACAAAATCTTGCTAACATTCCTGCTGCTTTTTTTAAGCATTTTCCCCTTTTTTGGTGACTTTAGTGCAGATTTGACGCAACTTTTTTAGAGCCGAGAAACTCTGGTTTTGGACTCAAAAAGTATGTTTTTTTTAATTAGCATTTTTTATGTGGTATATTTTAAGGGAATAGCGCAACAAACAATGCAGAGTTCAAGAGAGTTATTTAAAGCAAAGAGAATGAGTTTTCATGAAATCAAATCCACTTTGCTTGAACTGTTAAATGCAGCAGATTTTGTACAAAAAAAACACAGGAAAAAAAAAAACACAGAGCTTGAATTACATGGGGAACATGACCTTAAGAATATATAGTGCACATTAAAGGGCACGAATGATTACGTAACATAGCAATTATCCAGTTGAGCGGAGTCTGTAGTGTGAAAGCTTTAAATGGTTTCCAGCTTTTACGTTCAAACCTTCCCTGCTTATTCTGTGCCTCATCACAACTTGCTCTTGTGATCTATAGTCTAGAATCTTTACACCAGCATACTTACTGATGTTTTGATCTGAAAATCCAAGACTTTTAAAGCTGTGGTTTGAAACTAATATTGATTTTCATCCTAAATGTCTCTCTATTTATTTTAATAATATAATAGTTTTTCTAATATGGTTTAATTAAAAAACCCTATCCTTCCTTCTCTCTATTTTATTTTTTGATAATGCTTTAAGAACCCCCAGTGCATGCTGGGGTGTCATCAGGGGGCAGAGCGGTCACTTTCATAGCCTCTATCCCCACTTTGAAACGAAGCGTCAGTGATGTCCGTTTCAGGGGCTGGGCAAGTCCCAGCTCTACTGAGTATGCATCGGTTGTCAATTCCAACGTATGCTCAGTACGAGTTCCCTTCTTACTGTGCACTATTCTTCTCAGTGCACAGTGACAGTGCGCTCCCTCGCCGTCTCTAATTGAAAGTGATGAGCAGGCAACAGAGCACACTGTCAGTGCTCATTGTAAAGAGATAGACCAGCGAGCAGAGATAACCCTGCAACAGACATTTTTCTCATGACTTTAAACAATATGTAAACACTAATTGTCACGCATAGTAATTAATTGGGTCTATTAAGAGGAATTCAGGTTCCAGGAAAGTTTAACATGCCCTGTGTTTTTCTTCATGGGACAACCCCTTCAAGCAGTTAGACAACTTGTCATTGACCTAACTAGATGAAGGGGTTGTCCCATGAATATAGTGCATTTTTATCAGTAGATCTTGGAATAAAAATAAGTTCCACAATTGAATATATTAAAAATAAATGTTCCTGTGCTGAGATAATAATTGTACACCTGTTATGTACTGTGTAATGGCTGTGTCTGACCGTACAGGAACATGTTGTGCACACACCACATCTCCTGGCCAGAGGATGAAGGATAAGTGATTATACAGATGACATAGCAATGACGCTTTCTCTGAGGTAAAACGTTTCCCTGCCTGTTTTGTCTGGGCTGAGACGCTCATTCTGCCTCGGTTTTATGCTTACACTAGGGATCCAGTCTCTTTGCCCTTGTCCATATGTATGTCACTTGACAAATGGTAAGGTTTTCAATATTAGAGTTAGGACTGTCCCATAAGGGTTGCCGTGAAGTGGCGGATGGCTTTTACATTATTTTGATCAAAATTATGTTAACTAAATACCCTTTATTATTTATTATTATTTTTGCACTGTGTGATCTATACATTTACTTTCAGTTATTTGGGTATTTTTCTTGTCTTTGGTTTCTCTCTGTTTAATGGCCTTGTGTGAACATGCATTTACACTTTGCATGCACATCAATTTACGTTTCAGTTCAGACCTTCACGTTTTTTTCTGTTTTGTTTCTGCCATGTCTCCAGTCCTGTGAGCTCATCATAAATCAAATCAGTGAAGTAGGAGCTCCGCCTGCCGCTAAGCTTTTATATCGCTGACTTGATTAATGATGAGCTCAGAGTGCTGGAGACATGGCAGACACATATCCTGTGATAAAACATGCAGGGAAATTCTTTACCTCACAGAAAGATGAGGCTGTGAGCCACTAATATGTCATCTGTATAAACACTTATTCTTCTTTTCCTAGCCAAGAGTTGTATGATCAGACCATGTCCCTGTACGGTCAGACACAGCTATTACACAACAAATAGGAGAGGCACATTTATAAGATTATCTCAGTGCAGGAACATTTTTTTAAATACATCCAATTTTAGAATTAATTAATATGTACTTCATTCATGAGACAACCCCCTTAATGCTGAGACACAATAGACATTCTTACCACCACTTGGATGTCTAGTATATCTGAGATCTCACTTTTCCTGCTAAAAATGTATAAATTTGTGCATTAAATGTGACAAATTAATTCACTTTTTTTATCCTGAGTGTATTTTTTTTCAGTGGACTTACTTAATAAAAAAATTTAGCTAAATGGGGGTATCTTTAGTCTCAGTGCCAAGGGCAACATGGAGATTTATACAGGCCATATAGTTATTACATGACAATCAGTGTGACTGATCTATATTTATACTGTATCTTACACAGAGTTAGGGCTCACTGTAATTCTGTGCAATAAGAGTTAAAGTGCGCGCTAACTCTTATTACACAGAGTGAGAGTGAGTGACTTATCAAAGAAAGGGCAACTAAACTTTGTGCACCATGCACAATAGGGAGTCAAGGGGACCCCCGAAGACTTTGTGTCAGTGGCTTGCCAGTTGTCCTTTCTTTGAGCACTTTTGGTAGGTACTAAACACAGGGGACACCACACAAGACCTGGAATGTTAAATATTTTCTGACCCAGTCACCTAGCTATCCCGATTGGCCTTTATGAAGTGGCTTGCTTCTCCATTGTTCCTGATTCTAACAAATCAACAAGTTGCTGCAGTATAAAATGACCACCATTCCCCAGATATTATTACTTCCAGTTTTATCCATGGTGTACAGCTTCAGATGGCATCTCAGACTGAAAGCTATCAATGACGTTTATGGCAATACTGGTTCTTCCTCCTAATGTACGAAGCCTCACATCACAGGCACCATGGCAAGTAGATGGCTTTTATTTATTGAGAATGTGGAACACGGCTCAGAGTAAGCTTACTCCGTGCACAATGGGGGTGCATTAAGTTTCATGTGTACTTTAAACACTGGATTGGATGGAGTGAAACTGTTTTTTTTTTGCTATCGATTTAGTGAACAGTGAGCAAGCTTCCTGGGACCGGCACTCACTAAATATTGAGAATAGTGCTGCTTTCATTAGGACAGAGAGATGATGGATAGATAGATAGATTAGATAGAAAGAAATAGAAAAAGCAGGCAGCACTCCAATATTTACCAAAAGCAAAGTGGACTTTATTTAGCCCATGTGGCATGGAGACGTTAAAGTTGCAGTGACCTTTTTTCTTGAATGTTCACTGCAACCAAAACGTTGCCATGCCACATGGGCTAAATAAAGTCCACCTGCTTTTTCTATTTTTATATATTTTCGCAAATAGCAGATATTTTGCATGGGAGACCCTGCACCCATTATATTTAGTATAAAGTGAGCTGTTCCAATTCTCTATTTTAGATACAGTGTGGAATATAAGTATTTGATACACTGTCGATTTTGCAAGTTTTCCCACCTACAAAGAATAGAGAGGTCTGTAATTTTTATCATAGGTACACTTCACCTGTGAGAGGCAGAATCTTAAAAAAAAAATCCAGAAAATCACATTGTATGATTTTTACATAATTAAATTGCATTTTATTGCATGAAATAAGTATTTGATCACCGACCAACCAGAAAGAACTCTGGCTCTCACAGACTTGTTAGTATTTCTTTAAGAAGCCCTCCTACTCTGCACTCATTACCTGTATTATTTGTACTTGTTACCTGCATAATATACACCTGTCCACACACTCAATCAATCACACTCTAACCTCTCTACCATGGCCAAGACAAAAGAGCTGTCTAAGGACATCAGTGACAAAATTGTAGACCTGCACAAGGCTGGGATAGGCTACAGGACAATAGGCAAGCAACTTGGTGAGAAGTCAAGCAACTTGTTGAGAAAGCAACAACTGTTAGCGCAATTATCAGGAAATGGAAGAAACACAAGATGACTGTCAATCTTCCTCGGTCTGGGGCTCCATGCAAGGTCTCAACTCGTGGTGTAAGGATGATTCTGATTAAAAGCCAGGAATCAGCCCAGAACTACACGGGAGGACTTGGTCAATGACCTGAAGAGAGCAGGGACCACAGTCTCAAACATTACCGTTCGTAACACACTACACCATCAAGGATTAAAATCCTGCAGGGCAAGCAAGGTCCCCCTGCTCACACCAGCACATGTCCAGGCCCGTTTGAAGTTTGCCAATAATCATCTGGATAATCCAGAGGAGGCATGGGTGAAGGTAATTTCAGACCAAAATAGAACTTTTTGGTATCAAGTCCACTTGCCGTGTTTGGAGAAGGAAGAAAGATGAGTACAACCCCAATAACACTGTCCCAACCATGAAGCATATTGGGGGAAACATCATACTTTGGGGGTACTTTTCTGCAAAGGGGACAGGATGACTACACCGTATTAAAGGGAGGATTGATGAGGTCATGTATTGCAACATTTTGGCCAACAAGCTCCTTACCTCAGTAAGAACATTGAAGATGGGTTGTAGCTGGGTCTTTCAGCATGAGAATGACCCGAAACACAGAGCCAGGGCAACTAAGGAGAGGCTCCGTAAGAAGCATTTCAAGGTCCTGGAGTGGCCTAGTCAGTCTCCAGACCTGAACCTAATAGAAAATCTTTGGAGGGAGCTGAAACTCAATGTTGCCCAATGACAGCCCGGTTTCTGTACCAAATATTAGGTTCTGTTTTGCTATTGTATCACATACTTACTTCACAGTTGAAGTGTACCTACGATAAAAATTACAGACTTGTCCATTCTTTGTAGGTGGGAAAATTTGCAAAATCTGCAGTGTATCAAATACTTATTTTCCCCACAATAGATAGGTAGAGTGGCATGTAAAAGTTTGGGCAGCCGTGGTCAAAATTACTGTTATTGTGAACAATTAAGCAAGTTGAAGATGAAATGATCTCTAGAAGGGCTAAAGTTAAAGATGACACATTTCCTTTATATTTTAGGCAAATATATATATATATATATATATATATATATATATATATATATATATATATATATATATATATATATATATATATATATATATATATATATATATATATATATATATATATATATATATATATATATATATAGTCATTTTTTTCCCCATTTTAAAATTTACAAAAAGGAAAATGGGAGGATGCAAACGTTTGGGCACCCTTGCAGATTTGTGCGCTCACATAACTTTGACCAAGGTTTTCAGACATTAATTAGCCTGTTAGGGTTATGGTTTGTCCTCCATCATCCTTAGGAAAAGCCAGGTGATGCAAATTTCCCAGCTTTATCAAAACCCAGCCTCCTCTAACTTTGTGCCAAAAAACAGCAGCCATGGGTTCTTCGAAGCAGCTGCCTAACACTGTGAAAATAAAAATGGTGGAGACCCACAAAGCAGGAGAAGGGCTATGTTGCCCTTTTCTCAGTTGGAAATGGAATTAAAAAATGGCAGTTAACCGTAACAGTGGAGGGCAAGAAAAGGTCTAGAAGACCAAGCAAAATTTCAGTGAGCTGCTCGTAGGATTGATAGAAAGGCAAATCAGAACCCCCAATTGACAGCAAAAGACCTTCAGAAAGATTTAGCAGACTCTGGATTTGTCGTACATTGTTTTACTGTTCAGAGACCCCTGCACAAATACGGCCTTCATGGAAGAGTCATCAGAAGAAAATCTCTGTGGCATCCTTACCATAAAATTCAGGGTCAGATGTATGCAAAAGAACATCTAAACAAACAATTTTGAAAACACGTCCTGTGTCCTGTGAGGTTAAAATAGAACTCTTTTGCCACAATGATCAAAGATATGTGTGAAGAAAAAAGGGCACTGAATTTCAGGAAAAGAATACCTCGCTAACAATTAAGCATGGAGGTGGATCAATCATGCTTTGGGGTGGTGTTGCAGGCAATAGCACATGGAACATTACACAAGTAGAGAGAAGAATGGATTCAATGAAATTTCTACAAATTTTGGATGCAAACAAAACACCATCTGTAAAAAAGCTGAAGTTGAAAAGAGAATGGCCTCTACAAATGGATAATGATCCTAAACACACATCAAAATCCACAATAGACTACCTCAAAAGGCTCAAGCTGAAGGTTTTACAATGGCCCTCAAGGTCCCCTGATCTGAACATCATTGAAAATCTTTGGTTACATCTCAAAAGAGCAGTGCATGCAAGACAACCCAGGAATCTCACAGAACTGAAAGAATTTTCCAAGGAAGAATGGATGAAAATCCCTCAAACAAGAACTGAAAGACTCTTGTCTGGCTACAAAAAGCATTTACAAGCTGTGATACTTTCAAAAGGGGTGCTACTAGGTACTAACCATGCAGGGTGCCCAAACTTTTGCAATGGCCCATTTTACTTTTCGTAATTTTTAAAAAGTAAAAGATGAATATATATATTTGTTGCCTATAATTCAAAGAAAATGTGTCATCTTTAACTTTAGGCCTTTTAGAAATCATTCCATCTTCAACTAACTTAAGGCTATGTGCCCACGATGCAGAAATGCTCAGGATTTTTTCCTGAGCGTTTCAGCATCTCCCTGGCAGAAAAAAACACATGTGGATTGTACATGCGTTTTCCTGCCAGGGACATGCGGAAGTGAAGCGTTCTTCACTTGCATTTCCGCATGCGGGTTGACAAGCGCTTTCCAAGCGATTTTAGCATCACTTGGAAAGTGCTTGTCAACTTGGTCACACTATATAAATCCATGCAAACAGCATGGATTTATATAGTGTGACCAAGAGAATGTCAAAAAATAAAAAAAATAAATGTATACTCACCCTCCGATGGCCCGCACTGTCTTGCTTCACCGTCCCGGCTGCCGGCAGCGGTGGCTTGAAGGACCTGCCGACGTCAGCGTCGCGTGACCCGTCACATGACTCTGACGTCAGCGAAGGTCCTTCATTCCATCGCGAAGTGCCGGGAAGCAAGGAGGAGCGCAGCGCGGGCCGCCGGAAGGTAAGTATATATTTATTTTTTATTTTATTCTTTTTTTACAACTTTTTTAATGGTACCTGGGTGTGGATGAGACTCTCCTCTCCTCTACACCCGGGTACCATCCGCACATTAGAACGCGCCAATTACGCAAGTACAGATGCAGTCTTGCAGAATTGGCGCGTTCTAATGCAAGTCAATGGCGGCGAAAACGCAGCACTTCCGCAAAATAATTGGTAGTGCTGCGTTTTTTTCCGCAATGATAATCCGCAGCGGAAATTTCCGCAGCATGTGCACAGCACATGCGGATTATCATTGGGGAACATTGCAGGCCTTCTACCATGCGTTTTTAATGCGTTTACGCAGCTGCAAAAATGCTGTAGAAACGCATTAAAAACGCATCGTGGGCACACAGCCTAACTGCTCACACTAACTAATTTTGACCAGGGGTGGCCAAACTTTCACATGACTCTGTAGATAGATAGATACATACAGTGCTGGCCAAAAGAATTGGCACCCCTGCAATTCTGTCAGATAATACTCAGTTTCTTCCTGAAAATGATTGCAATCACAAATTCTTTGGTATTATTCTCTTCATTTAATTTGTCTTCAATGAAAAAAAACACAAAAAGAATTGTCCTAAAGCCAAATTGGATATAATTCCACACCAAACCTAAAAAAGGGGGTGGACAAAAGTATTGGCACCCTTTGAAAAATCATGTGATGCTTCTGTAATTGGTGTAATTAACAGCACCTGTAACTTACCTGTGGCACCTAACAGGTGTTGGCAATAACTAAATCACACTTGCAGCCAGTTAACATGGATTAAAGTTGACTCAACCTCTGTCCTGTGTCCTTGTGTGTACCACATTGAGCATGGAGAAAAGAAAGAAGACCAAAGAACTGTCTGAGGACTTGAGAAACCAAATTGTGAGGAAGCATGAGCAATCTCAAGGCTACAAGTCCATCTCCAAAGACCTGAATGTTCCTGTGTCTTCCGTGCGCAGTGTCATCAAGAAGTTTAAAGCCCATGGCACTGTGGCTAACCTCCCTAGATGTGGACGGAAAAGAAAAATTGACGAGAGATTTCAACGCAAGATTGTGCGGATGGTGGATAAAGAACCTCGACTAACATCCAAACAAGTTCAAGCTGCCCTGCAGTCCGAGGGTACAACAGTGTCAACCCGTACTATCCGTCGGCGTCTGAATGAAAAGGGACTGTAAGGTAGGATACCCAGGAAGACCCCACTTCTTACCCCGAGACATAAAAAAGCCAGGCTGGAGTTTGCCAAAACTTACCTGAGAAAGCCTAAAAAGTTTTGGAAGAATGTTCTCTGGTCAGATGAGACAAAAGTAGAGCTTTTAGGGAAAAAGCATCAACATAGAGTGTACAGGAAAAAAGAGGCATTCAAAGAAAAGAACACGGTCCCTACAGTCAAACATGGCGGAGGTTCCCTGATGTTTTGGGGTTGCTTTGCTGCCTCTGGCACTGGACTGCTTGACCGTGTGCATGGCATTATGAAGTCTGAAGACTACCAAAAAATTTTGCAGCATAATGTAGGGCCCAGTGTGAGAAAGCTGGGTCTCCCTCAGAGGTCATGGGTCTTCCAGCAGGACAATGACCCAAAACACACTTCCAAAAGCACTATAAAATGGTTTGAGAGAAAGCACAGGAGACTTCTAAGGTGGCCAGCAATGAGTCCAGACCTGAATCCCATAGAACACCTGTGGAGAGATCTCAAAATGGCAGCTTGGAGAAGGCACCCTTCAAATATCAGGGACCTGGAGCAGTTTGCCAAAGAAGAATGGTCTACAATTCCAGCAGAGCATTGTAAGAAACTCATTGATGGTTACCGGAAGCGGTTGTTCGCAGTTATTTTGGCTAAAGGTTGTGCAACCAAGTATTAGGCTGAGGGTGCCAATACTTTTGTCCGGCCCTTTTTTTGGAGTTTTGTGTGAAATGATCAATGATTTGATTTTTGCTTCATTCTCTTTTGTGTTTTTTCCTTGCAAGCAAATTAAATGAAGAGAATAATACCAAAGAATTTGTGATTGCAATCATTTTCAGGAAGAAACTGAGTATTATCTGACAGAATTGCAAGGGTGCCAATACTTTTGGCCAGCACTGTAGATACATAATAGATAGATACAGTAGATAGATAATATACACAAACATTTTCCCTTCTTTCATGACCCACCTTTTTATCACTGAGACCAGACACCTGGTCCACATACTCTTCTTGAATCATGAAGGCAGCAAGGTTGGCTGTATAACTGGCCAGAAAGATCACAGCGAAGAAGGCCCAAACCGACACCATAATCTTACTTGTAGTTCCCTTTGGATTTTGCACAGGCACAGAATTGTTGAACACCAAGCCCCAAAGTAGCCAGATGGCTTTGCCAATTGTGAACGAAGGACCACCCGGCTCTGAAGATGAAATAGAATATAAGATTAGAAGTTAGATACTTTTAAACTGAATGTGATTATTATTCTCCAAACTAAAGTTTATACTTAGAGGTAAGTTGAAAGGGTTTTTCCTCATATCAATCACATATCACCCTGGTTTTACAATTAAAAATGCATTACGACGACCCTACTGCTTAGTTATTTTTCACATTTCATTACTTTACAGACCATGACCTGTACAACATTAATGATGCATTTAATTTAATACCAGCCCAACAAAGCACAGTAAGAGCCTGATACACATCTATAATGTGACTGCATAAAATTATTTATTAGAACTTCACACCCAAAAATAAGGAACTCATATTTGCTGTATTTAATACACTGAGTCCTTCTTGTAAGGGTAGGTTCACATACGGTGTTTTTTATATAGAAATTATTGCAACTGTCCGATACATCTCAATGTGACTGTCTGCAATACATGTACTTGCTGCAAAACAACCCTTAGGCCACAGCCCCACTATCAGTATTTGGTCAGTATTTTTTCTCAGGAGTGGGAGCCAAAACCAGGAGTGGGTGATGAATGCAGAATTTGTGACTTGTTTCTAATATACCTTTTCTCTGATTGTTCCTCGCCTGGTTTTGGCTCCCACTCCTGAGAAAAAATACTGATCGAATACTGACCAAATACTGATAGTGGGGCCGTGACCATATAATGTAACTGAGAGGAACAGCCTGCCACGAGAAGTGGTGAATTCTCCTTCAATGGAGGTCTTCAAACAGAGGCTGGACAGACATCTGTCAGATGGTTTAGTGAATCCAGCATTGAGCAGGAGGTTGGACCAGATGACCCTGGAGACCCCTTCCAAGTCTAACATTCTATGATTCTATGATTCATCAAAAAAATGCAAAAACAATTTTGAACTTTTTAGATGCAGTCTATTGGCTTTATAAAGCTCCAACAAAGAAACTACAGACTACTGACTGCATGTCAACCTGAGGCTACGTTCACACAATGAGTATTAGATTTTCTGTATCATTTCTGCACTTATTGGGTAAACTAGATTACTTGTGTTTTGTTTTTTTTATTGTGTTTGCAAGTGCGTTTTTTTACTTGCGTTTTTGACGCTGCCGATTTGGTCTCTTGTTGGTTTTGTCATGATTTAGTTAAAGCTGCTTTGTCCTATTATTTGGCTTTGACAAGATTGTATTGGCAGTTGTGTGCAGATTATATGTCCAAAATGGAAACAGACTAAGAACTCATATGTGTTTTTTTACTTGTTTCTTTACTTGTGAATTTCCCGCATCTAATGCAAATCTATGGTGAAAATCAGCACATAAAACTTAGTGTACCCACAAGAGAAATTGACATGTTGGAGATTTCAGACACGTACTGCAGGTCAGTTTACGCAGCATAAATATGCCTTTTTAGATATATTTTCAGAATGCTGCTTAAAAAAAATAAGGTTGACAACACGCGTTAAAGGGGTTGTCCAGGACATTTTATTATTTTTACTATGGGCCTAAAAACTAACAGGCTGGTAGTTGCTAACAGGGGCAACTACCGTATTTGCTCGTTCAACCTGCTACCGGCTCAGAGAGAGCACAGACCGCTTCTGCCAGTGATTCAGCTGCTCAACGCCAACAGAGCAGCTGTTCTTCTTCTGGGCTGCTCTGTCGGCAGGGCGTGACTGACGTGACATCATGCTGGTTGACAGCCGGCTTCCCACAGTTAGGCCGCAGGGAGCCGGCTGTCAATCAGCATGATGTCGGCAGTCACTCCCTGTCAATAGAGCAGAGCAGATGAGAAGCCTTTGCTCTGCAGACACGATATCAGTAGAAGCCTGCAGGAGCAATATATGACCGCTTTGTGCCGGCAGAGATCGGTGCCGGGCACAACAGGCAGAGTGTTCGCAACCGCCTGTCTGTTAGTTCTTCAGACCACAATAAAAAAATAATAGTTCTGGATAGCCCCTTTAATTAAATGTGTGCTTTTCAAATATTTGTTTCCTAATGATATATTATACAGTTATATATTTGCTTCAGTTTGTATGTAATTGGTTGATCTTCTAAACTGCATACCGGTGATAAATGTGAGAAAATGCTTCCTCTGTAATGAAAAACAATTTGTAGGATTTTTGATAAGAATACTGTATTAGATAAGAACAATTAAGTCACAATAAAAGTTTAATTAATTAACAGTAAGTGTTCTTCTCACCTCGGCCATCTGCAAGGCACCTGTTGTACCCCACCGGACTGAAGTACTCAAATACAAACACCGCCACCGCAGACACTATCAGGAGCATCACAAACATCATGACCCAAACATCGGCACTGAAGGGCTCTATAGAAGAAAGAGAACGTTTTCCATTAGATGATTATAGGTTAAGAGTAGATAGAGGAATGGAGTAAGGAAAGAGCTGGAAGGAAAAAGTATGGTGAAGGTTGAAGAAGTCAAGAACGTGGGCATATTAGGATAGAGAAAAGATAACAAAAAATATAAAAGCATAATATTACAAGAAATGTATCTTCTGTGAATTACCAAGAAAAGCGGACGGAGAAACTGTTCCATTGCTTCTTGATACCATGACACTTATACCAGTCTCTATAAATGGCACTGAAAAATCCACTACTTCTGAGCGCTCCTCATTGATGGTAAGGGACCCAACAGCCATGTATGCTCGTTTCGTCACCACCTAATGGATAAAAAAAGATGATGAAGCTATAAGAAACATAATGTGATGAACAGAAGTAATCCAGAGGAGGTAGAGACGTCTAAGCTGGACTATGAGTCACAGGGTTCCCTCTCCAGGAAAAAATAATTTACCAAAAAGTTAATTATTACAATTAGAAGACCGAAGTGATCCGTTCCATATCAGAAAGTGGTGGCACTTTGCTAGGATACACCATCTCTAAATGGGGTTCAGTGACCTGTAAGACCCCCACCGTTAGAGAATTGAGGGACGACAGAGTGCAGCACCACCCTTACAGTTTTACCTTTGCACAGGGGTGTTCACTAGTCACCCTTTGTATTGCAGCTCTTTTAAAATCAATGGGACCAGCTGCAGTTACCGGCACAGGCTGAAATTGGCTGAAAGCGCTGTGCATGGGAAAACTGAAGTAGACACAGAGCTAAAGACGCACTGTGACCCCTTCATTATCAGAATCAGAAGATATGGACCTTTTTATTTGGTGCTAATTTTTATGGTCTTTGCCAATACGGTGTACTTCTCAGGATCCCCTGGGGCGTGTCTTTAGGATGCTCTGTATTATTTTCCTGTTAGCTTTGCCCCTTTGGTAAAGACCATACAAATTAGAACAAAAAGCCCATATCTCTAGAACTGTACGGTGGATTTTAAAATTTTGAAAACTTGAAAACTCATCGGAGCAGCAAAAATAAGAGAAAAAACACTTTTGACAGGTTCTTTTTAAATAATGACATATATTAGCGGTATGTCATCACTTACTGAGATGAGAATCTCTTGTCAGGGGTGCAAGACTTGTCTACATGCATTTTGGCTTCCTTATATTCTTATATCCAGTATTATTTTCTCATTGACACAATGTGTTTCTTTTCAAATGAGTTGTGCATGGATTTAATAGTAAAAGATCTTGCAGCTCAGAAGTATATAGTAACAAGAAATATACAGGACAGGAGAAGTCCTGATGCCTCTATCACTTGGTGTAGGACAATGATCGACTACTTACATATGAGTGGCTCTAAGATTAAACCAGTGAAAGAACAATTGACCAAAATAAACCTGCATAAATTTAGTACAAAAATAAGACCCAGAAAAAGTTAATTGGAAATATCATTATGGATGAAAGACAAAGAGGAAGCGGAAGAGCAGCAGATGAATGGATACAATCACATAAATCAGGAACGTGCCAATGAGGAGTCCACAGAGAATACACCATGTTCTTTTTTTGTGTGATGCAATTTAATAAAATTTACAATTTTATTGAATTAGGGGTAAATTAAATAATATCTTAAGGGAAACTTGCCTTAGTAATCAATGTTAGCATTCTGCCATCGCCAGATGTATTACTGTATAAATCTAAAATGGGTTGTCCACTCCTGGGCAGCTTCTTCTTAATTGCTTAAATGACCCACATAAATTAAAAAACCCGTATACTTACTTTCCAGACTAACACCACTCCTGCGACATCGGCATTAGGAGTCCGGTGGTGATTGGCTACAGCAGCCAGTTGCCATAATAATCTGCTGACATCATAGGAGCGGTGTCATTCCAGGAGGAATGAATATACTTTTTTATTTTATGTACGACATTTAAAAGTGCTGGCCCCTGCTTTTTTTTTATTGATGGCTTATTCTTATGATTGGCCATCAATACATGATCAGTGGGGGTGTGACACAAGGCACTCCCGCTGTTCCTGGTGCCTGGAAGTTCAGCTTCTCCATCATTTTATTGAGGCTGTGGCCGGGTACTGCACATCCATCCCCTATTTTTTTGAATAGGGAGTGGATCTGTAGTACTCGGTGGTGGCCACTTTAGTTTTGATAGAGCTGCTGTGTTCCGGCAGCTTCAGAGAATGTCTGGCCTCTGTCAGCTCCGATAACTGAAGATCGGCAGGCAATCAATAAAAAAAGGCCATCAATAAAAAAGTAGAGGCCAACCTCTTTCAGCAATGAAAAAGGCGTTGTCCAGTAGTTGACAACCCATTTAAGAATGGGATGTACAGTGCCTACAAGTAGTATTCAACCCCCTGCAGATTTAGCTGGTTTGATAAGATGCAAATAAGTTAGAGCCTTCAAACTGCAAACGAGAGTAGGTTTTATGAACAGAAGCATAAATCTTACAAACCAAAAAGTTATGTTGCTCAGTTGAATTTTATTAAATTTTAAACATAAAAGTGTGGGTCAATTATTATTCAACCCCTATGTTTAATATTTTGTGGAATAACCCTTGTTTGCAATTACAGATAATAATCGTCTTTTATAAGACCTGATCAGGCCGGCACAGGTCTGTGGAGTTATCTTGGCCCACTCCTCCATGCAGATCTTCTCCAAGTTATCTAGGTTCTTTGAGTGTCTCATGTGGACTTTATTCTTGAGCTCCTTCCACAAGTTTTCAATTGGGTTAAGGTCAGGAGACTGACTAGGCCACTCCAACACCTTGACTTTTTCCCTCTTGAACCAGGCCTTGGTTTTCTTGGCTGTGTGCTTTGGGTCGTTGTCTTGTTGGAAGATGAAATTACGACCCATCTTAAGATCCTTGATGGAGGAGCGGAGGTTCTTGGCCAAAATCTCCAGGTAGGCCGTGCTATCCATCTTCCCATGGATGCGGACCAGATGGCCAGGCCCCTTGGCTGAGAAACAGCCCCACAGCATGATGCTGCCACCACCATGCTTAACTGTAGGGATGGTATTCTTGGGGTCGTATGCAGTGCCATCCAGTCTCCAAACGTCACGTGTGTGGTTGGCACCAAAGATCTCGATCTTGGTCTCATCAGACCATAGAACCTTGAACCAATCTGTCTCAGAGTCCTCCAAGTGATCATGAGCAAACTGTAGACGGGCCTTGACATGACGCTTTGAAAGTAAAGGTACCCTACGGGCTCGTCTGGAATGGAGACCATTGCGGTGGAGTACGTTACTTATGGTATTGACTGAAACCAATGTCCCCACTGCCATGAGATCTTCCCGGAGCTCCTTCCTTGTTGTCCTTGGGTTAGCCTTGACTCTTCGGACAAGCCTGGCCTCGGCACGGGAGGACACTTTCAAAGGCTGTCCAGGCCGTGGAAGGCTAACAGTAGTTCCATAAGCCTTCCACTTACGGATGATGCTCCCAACAGTGGAGACAGGTAGGCCCAACTCCTTGGAAAGGGTTTTGTACCCCTTGCCAGCCTTGTGACCCTCCACGATCTTGTCTCTGATGGCCTTGGAATGCTCCTTTGTCTTTCCCATGTTGACCATGTCTGAGTGCTGTTCACAAGTTTGGGGAGGGTCTTAAATAGTCAGAAAAGGTTGGCAAAAGAGATCTTTAATCCACACATGTGAAGCTCATTATTCTTGGTGCCTGAACTACTTCTTAATACTTTAGGGGGACCAAACAGAATTCTTGTGGTTTGAGGGGTTGAATAATAAATGACACTCTGAATTAACTTTTAACGTTTTAAAAAACAAAACAAAAAAAAAACAAAAACAATATTAGCTGCAGTGCATTTCCCACTTCCAGGCTGATCTACAGTACAAATGTCACAATGCCAAGTTAATTCCGCATGTGTCAACCAGCTAAATCTGCAGGGGGTTGAATACTACTTGTAGGCACTGTATGTTAATAAAGATCCAATGGATAATGTTTCTCCTGGTGGAGAGCGACATGCCGGTGTGAGAAGACTTATAGGTCATGCATAGTCCTCTGGGAAATTAAATATGCAAATTGTCTCTTCAGAGAGAGGAATTGAACTCTAGCACCACCTACTGGAAGTAACAACCCTAAAAGTCAATAACTTCACTTTAAGGAGAATTGCCACATGACTTAGGATGAAAACCAAACCAGAATTTCTATTTGCAGACACATGTTTTGGGGTGTTAGTCCTCCTCAGTCATTAATTCCTTCCTACCAGCATTTTTCATTTCTTCACTTTCTTGTTTTCCTTTCAATCTTCCAAGAGCCAAAACTTGTAGCTTTTTTCCTTACCATTGCTGCATTATGGATTGTTTTCTGTTACACAAGTAATAGTTTTGAATGTCCCCATTTATTTATCACATGATATACTAAAAATTTTAAAATATATATTTTTGGGGGGCATTGGAAGAAAAAACATAATTTTACCATTATTGCTTGGATTTCTTTTTTACAGAATTCACCGAGTAATAAAATAGAGGGGTAAAAAATTACATTTTAAATTTATTCTGCAGGTCAGTACGATTATGGCGATATCAAGTTTTGTGTGAAATTATGTCCAATTTGCCTTTTTTCAGTTTTTTTGTGTTGTTTCAATACACACAAAGGAAATAAACATGTGTATAACAAAACGTGTGTAATTGCAATAATTTTCTGGGAGAAATACTTAATTTTCTGAAACAATTTCAAGGGTGCTAACACTTTCGGCCATAACTGTAATGCCTTGTGACATGGTCTCCATCATGGTGGAAAAAAGCATTGTTTATCACCAAATTGCTCCTGGATTGTTGGGAATAGCTGCTCTTGTTGAATGTTTAGCTTCCATTCTTTATTCATGACAGTAGAGTTGGGTGAATTTATTTGAATGGAATTAAATTCTACTTGAATTTTACAAAAATCTATATTCTTCAGAATGCTGGTTTTGGGAATTTGTAGAAAAAATATAATGAAAAACTAATTCTCATCTCACTGCTCACCTACTGATGACCTTCACTGCACGCTCTCCCCCATGTGGTCCTCTGCATCTTTTTTTACCGCTACCGCGTGCTGAAATCCTGAAATAAATTTGCTGCAAATCAAATTTCCTATTAAAATCCAGCAGATCTAGAGAGTTCTGCAAATCTGCTCATCTCTGCCTGGCAATATTCTTGTGAGTCCACTCCCTTGGATGAAAAGTAACCCAACACATGAGTTGTCTCAGGATGCTTTACTATCGGCATAGCTAAGGACTCATGGTAGCGCTTACCTTTTCTTCTCTGGACAATCATTCTTAGAGATGTACCAAATAGTCTGAAGGGACATTCATCAGACAAAATAACTTTACCCCTGTCCTCTAAAATCTACTCCCTGTACTTCTTGCAGAATGTCAGTCTGTCCTTGATGTTTTTCTTGGAGAAGTGGCTACTTTACCACCCTTCTTGACACTAGGCGACTTCTCACTGTGCATACAGATACACCTGCTGCTGCCATTCATGAGCAATCTCTGGTGTTGAACCAATCCCATAGCTGAATCCTCTTTTGGATACAGTCCTGGCACTTGTTGGACTTATTGAGCACACTGAATCCTTCTTTGCCACAATTGAACCTCTTTCTTTGAACTTCTTATTGATCCAGTCAGTGGCGTACCGCCAATGGCGGAAGGCCACGCGACTGCTATGGGGCACGTGAGCCGGGGGGGCCCCCGCCACCACTCCTGCATCGGGCCCCCGCCGCCCCTCCTGCATCTGCCCTTTCCCTTCTCTGGCCAGTCAGCGTTGCACCCCCCGCTCCGCATTCAACTGTATCGGCGGGCAGATGCAGATACAGTTGAAAGCAATGATGGGAGGAGGGAGCGTCATCTGACACTCCCTCTCCCATCATTCCACCTCTGCATCTGATGCAGGTCACCGCAGGTCCGGGCGCTGGTATATGCGGTGCTGGGACCCATCGTGATGAAAGCCAGGGAGACAAAAAAGGAGCTCCAGCAGGTGAGACAGTGCGGCAGACTACAGGACCCAGGAAGGCTCCGAGCATCTAGCACCAGGAGCGACCGGAAGCGGCATGTCCCAGAATCAGGAGGATGACACCGGGGGCAGCAGAGCCGAGCTTGTCCTAGCACTGTAGCCGCCTCCACTCTGCTGCATCTGCCTGACTGCATCATCCGCTGCTGCCTGCAAACTCCCGGCAGCTTCTACTGCCCCCTGCCTACACTGCACTGCTTCTATACTGGGGTCACACAGGGCGCAGGGTGGGGAGGAGGGATCGCACACCTGCTGACAGCACTCACAGGCGGCAATCCCCAGAATATCCCCCTCTAAAAAAAATATACAGCGGAACTGTGTGTGTGTGTGTGTGTGTGTGTGTGTGTGTGTGTGTGTGTGTGTGTGTGTGTGTGTGTGTGTGTGTGTGTGTGTCTGATGTGTCTGCTGCTAGAACTCTGTGTGGCATTGACCTGGTCTCTAATCTGAGCTGCTGTTAACCTGCGATTTCTGAGGCTGGTGACTCGGATAAACTTATCCTCAGAAGCAGAGGTGACTCTTGGTCTTCCTTTCCTGGGGCGGTCCTCATGCGAGCCAGTTTCTTTGTAGAGCTTGTTTCGTAAAGTAATGATGGCCACTCGTTTTTCTTTACTTAGAATTTGTATTATGGCAAGAAGAAAGCAGCTAACAGTCTATTCAGTAGAAATATCAGCTGTGTATCCACCAGACTTCTGCACAACAGAACTGATGGTCCCAACCCCATTTATAAGGCAAGAAATACCACTTATTAAACCTGACAGGGCACATCTGTGAAGTGATAACCATTTCCGGTGACTACCTCTTGAAGCTCATCAAGAGAATGCCAAGAGTGTGCAAAGCAGTCATCAAAGTAAAAGGTGGCTACTTTGAAGAACCTAGAATATAAGACTATTTTCAGTTGTTTCACACTTTTTTGCTAAGTATATAATTCCACATGTGTTAATTCATAGTTTTGATGCCTTCAGTGTGAATGTACAATTTTCATAGTCATGAAAATACAGAAAAATCTTTAAATGAGAAGGTGTGTCCAAACTTTTGGTCTGTACATATATATATATTTATATTTATATTTATTTCTCTTTCTCTCTCTCTCCCTCTCTTTTTATCTTTCTCTCTCTCTCTGGCACAAGAATGGGCATTATTGAAAGGGTTAAGTGACTTTGGGCCACTGATTTTACACTGCAGACACACAGATCATGATGCCCCACATCGCAGTGCACTATACTGGTGGAGGACCATGGGGAGTGCATTATACTCTGTGGAGTGTGAAGGTTTGTGTGGGGGCCATTATACTGTTTGGAGGGCTAGTTCGGGCCATTATAGTGTATGTAGGCCCATTATACTGCATGGAGGACTGTGTGGGGGTCACAGTTGGGGTCACCATTCTTTGCCTTGGGAGTTGCGGTGGGTACAGTAGGGTCATTATACTGTGCATGTGGAGGAATTCACCATGGGGGTATAATACTGTGTTTGGCAGGCACTTTTGTTGGCATCATACTTTATGGGACAATGAAAAAGGGATCTGGGACTTCAGCAGGGGGGAAATAACTTTGTAAAGGTAGGAGAGATATGGTATTCTGTGACCCCAACAATTATTTACATTTTTTTGTTGGGGGGGGGGCCCCCAATTAGAACTTCTGCTATGGGGCCCCATGATTCCTATGTACGCCCCTGGATCCAGTAAATGGTTGATGTAGGACAATCTTACAAGCAGCAATGCCCTTGCCTATAAATCCCTTTTGATGCAAAGCAATGATAACCGCATGTGTTTCCTTGTAGGTAACAATGGTTAACAGAAGTAGACAATGATTTCCAGCCCCAGCCTTCTTTTTCAGCAAACTTTAAAATCTACCAGTCAGTTTTTATAATTCAATCAAAATGACAGTGATGTCAGCTGCCTTGTCCTTGTTAACAGTTTCTCCTGAGTTAAAGAGAAGATCACTGAAATTATGTAAGCAGGTCATTTTGTGGCAGCCCTGAAATTCAGTGGCATTGGTGTTTTTGTGACTAAGTCAATTTTCATGGTAGGGAATGGCTTTGGAATTTTTTTTCACCTCATCTGCTCACTCTTCATAACACTCTACAGTTAATGCAAATTGCCACTATAAAAACTGAAAAGGAAACTTTGTGAAAACCAAACTTTGTGTCTCAAAATTTTTGGCCAGGAGTGTATACCCAAAGTTGTCCACAGGTACTAATCCTCCACACCTGCCATAAATACAGCAGTCAGTAACCTGTGTACAGCCAGCACCATACACACCACAGAAGGACCCAATATATGGCCAGCACTATGCACACTGGATACACAAAACCTGCATTATATGCAGTATACGACCAGTATTCCAGCTTGTACCCATCCCCTAAAGCCATCACATATACAGCAGCCAGAAAACCATGTCTAATTCATACCATGCATGGCCACAAGGCAGAAAACATGGTCAGCACCACTTACAGTACAGACCAAAAGTTTGGACACACCTTCTCATTTAAAGATTTTTCTGTATTTTCATGACTATGAAAATTCTACATTCACACTGAAGGCATCAAAACTATGAATTAACACATGTGGAATTATATACTTAACAAAAAAGTGTGAAACAACTGAAAATATGTCTTATATTCTAGGTTCTTCAAAGTAGCCACTTTTTGCTTTGATGACTGCTTTGCACACTCTTGGCATTCTCTTGATGAGCTTCAAGAGGTAGTCACCGGAAATGGTCTTCCAACAATCTTGAAGGAGTTCCCAGAGATGTTTAGCACTTGTTGGCCCTTTTGCCTTCACTCTGCGGTCCAGCTCACCCCAAACCATCTCGATTGGGTTCAGGTCTGGTGACTGTGGAGGTCAGGTCATCTGGCGTAGCACCCCATCACTCTCCTTCTTGGTGAAATAGCCCTTACACAGCCTGGAAGTGTGTTTGGGGTCATTGTCCTGTTGAAAAATAAATGATGGTCCAACTAAACGCAAACCGGATTGAATAGCATGCCGCTGCAAGATGCTGTGGTAGCCATGCTGGTTCAGTATGCCTTCAATTTTCAATAAATCCCCAACAGTGTCACCAGCAAAGCACCCCCACACCATCACACCTCCTCCTCCATGCTTCATGGTGGGAACCAGGCATGTAGAGTCCATCCGTTCACCTTTTCTGCGTCGCACAAAGACACGGTGGTTGGAACCAAAGATCTCAAATTTGGACTCATTAGACCAAAGCACAGATTTCCACTGGTCTAATGTCCATTCCTTGTGTTCTTTAGCCCAAACAAGTCTCTTCTACTTGTTGCCTGTTCTAAGCAGTGGTTTCCTAGCAGCTATTTTACCATGAAGGCCTGCTGCACAAAGTCTCCTCTTAACAGTTGTTGTAGAGATGTGTCTGCTGCTAGAACTCTGTGTGGCATTGACCTGGTCTCTAATCTGAGCTGTGATTTCTGAGTCTGGTGACTCGGATAAACTTATCCTCAGAAGCAGAGGTGACTCTTGGTCTTCCTTTCCTGGGGAACTCCTCATGTGAGCCAGTTTCTTTGTAGCGCTTGATGGTTTTTGCAACTGCACTTGGTGACACTTTCAAAGTTTTCCCAATTTTTCGGACTGATTGACCTTCATTTCGTAAAGTAATGATGGCCACTCATTTTTCTTTACTTAGAATTTGTATTATAGCAAGAAAAAAGCAGCTAACAGTCTATTCAGTAGGACTATCAGCTGTGTGTCCACCAGACTTCTGCACAACACAACTGATGGTCCCAACCCCATTTATAAGGCAAGAAATCCCACTTCTTAAACCTGACAGGGCACACCTGTGAAGTGAAAACTATTTCCGGTGACTACCTCTTGAAGCTCATCAAGAGAATGCCAAGAGTGTGCAAAGCAGTCATCAAAGCAAAAGGTGGCTACTTTGAAGAACCTAGAATACAAGACATATTTTCAGTTATTTCACACTTTTTTGTTAAGTATATAATTCCACATGTGTTACTTCATAGTTTTGATGCCTTCAGTGTCAATGTACAATTTTCATAGTCATGAAAATACAGAAAAATCTTTAAATGAGAAGGTGTCCAAACTTTTGGTCTGTACTGTACACTGGATGTGGCAACCCTCCACTGTATTCCTAGAGTTCCCTTATCACATACAAAAGGAGATACACTTCAAATTTAAAGTAAAAAAAGAGAAGGAGATTGCCGAGAGCACACATTGAGATGTGAATTGAGCTGGTGGAGTACGATCAGGCACCCTTCCATCTCTAGTGTTCTTTGAATTCCTTACTTTTGCACTGCCTATTCACTAGTTCACATCTACGCTAGAACTTGATTATTTTATTTTGCTGTAAAAAAAATAGTATGGGATGCTTTGCTATTTATCTGATTAATATAACTAAATATGTAGACAATTATTTTTTACTATGCATGTATCTGGGGCTAAAAAATCAGATTTGCCTTTCAGTTTCATTAAAAATGTTTGCTTTTATAGTCTATTTGTTTCCCTGTATATGCAAGGTAGATGTAGTCAGTGACCAAAAATAAGTTGATAAGAGCCCAAAAAGGCCAGATGAGAGTTACAATCTATCCCATTAGATCGTAAGAACGAGTTCACTGACATGTTCTTGGGTAATTCTTTCTGCAGCAAAAAGTAGGCAGTGCAAACAGAAGCTATAAAACGCAAAGGGTGCAAAATTATTAATAAAAACTAATTACAACAATTATTATTAGCCAAAAATACATACATTTAAGTAAGAATAAAAAATCATCCCCAAAAGTGGATAAACCCTTTTCCTACACATCTGTTAAACCTTCCACCATCAGTCATGAATCTCTAGTAGTGAACTGGGCAGAAAACTTTTGTAATGCATAGGACAAGGCGATCAAGAAATATATACTACATAGCTAACATCTTACCTCGCCAATCATTCCGTTCCACGTGCCATTAATCTTCTTTCCATGCTTGCCATTAGTTACCAGATAAAGATCATAGGTAAATTTCACAGTTTTAGCTATTTTCTTCAAGATATCAATGCAGAACCCCTTGCAGCATCTCTTGATGTAGTTTCCTCCTTCTTCTGTGCGGTTCCTAATGATCAAAACAAGATCAACATAAAGAACTGGAAGACTGACAAGTTCCCCTGAGTCACAGAAACTTTGTTTTCTAGGGACTTCCAGCAAAAGGTCCCTCTTACAGCAAGCTCATAAAACAGCGATTCTATTCAGAATTTAGTTTATTTTTTCCTTGCTCTTTACCTCTCACTATAATTATTCATTTTCAAGACAAAAACATTCATCCAACCTACAAAAAGGCTTCTCAGATGAAAATAAAAAATACTTTTATTAGGCTAAGTGCCCACGCTGCGGAAATGAAGCATATTTTTTACGCTTCTCCCTGGCAGGAAAAAAGCATGCGGATTTTACATGCGGTTTTCACGCCAGGAAGAAGCGTTTGTCAAGTGTTTTTGCATGCATTTCCGCATGCGGATTAACAAGCGCTTTTCCAAGCGATTTTAGCATCACTTGGAAAAGTGCTTGACAACTTGTTCACACTATATAAATCCATGCAACCGGCATGGATTTATAGTAGTGTGACCAAGTTAGTTAAAAAAAAGAATAAGAATGGTGAAAAAAAAAAAAAGTTTATACTCACCTTCTGATGTCTTCCCGGTGTTTTGTCTGCTCCGTCAGGTGTCTAGCATTGCTTGCGGTAGTGTGAAGGACCTGCGGTGACGTCATTGAGCCATGTGGTGGGTCACATGACTCAGTGACGTCATGGCAGGTCCTTCACATCAACGCGAACATTGCAAGACACCGTCCCGGAGCAGACAAAACACCGGGAAGACATCGGTAGGTGAGTATAAACTTTATTTTTTATTTTAAATTCTTTTTTTACAGTTTTCTATGGTACCCAGGTCTGGATGAGAGTCTCCTCTCCTCTAGACCTGGGTACCATCCGCACATTGAAACGCATATAATCCGTGAGTACAAATGTAGTGACACGGATAATATGCGTTTCAATGCAAGTCAATGGCGGCGATTACGCTGCGTGTCCGCAAAATTAATGGACATGCTGCGGATTTTTGAGCACAGCATAAACGCTGCGGAAAAATCCGCAACATGGGCATTGAAAGTGCGGCTTGTCATTGGGGACCATGGGGGGCGGATTACCAAGCGGTTCCCAAGCGTTTATGCTGCGGAAATTCCACAGCATAAACGCTTGTACCTCTGGATGTCTTCATTTGTCTGAAAGAGAGGAGCGTGAAGCCAGCGCCGATTGTCCTCAGGGATCACGTGACATAACAATGTCATGAGAGCTCCGGGAGAACCAGTGCTAGAACAGCGCTGGCACCGGAGATGAGTATAAGTATTCTTATTTTACTGGGGGGAAACAGAGATTCAGAAGGGGTTGTCTGAGTAGTGGACTACCCCTTTAACTTAGGCTTTAAAGAAATGGCAGCACAACCTCCAATTTGCATGAAGTTGTAAAAGGGCTCTCTTAGACCACTATGAGGCACTACTACAGTATACTTCATCTGCCTCCAATTTAATACAAAAACATACATAGTAGAGATGATAGAATCTTTTCAACTTCAAATATGCCAGCGTAGGCAAATTTTTCACAAAAACTCGATTTGTAATTAATTTATTTGTGGCAAATTGCAGATACTTTAATTTCACTGAAAATACTTGTATAATACTTTGAAGTCTTCTAAGACCGTACCAACATCTTTCAAGCTTTTAATGAAAACACAACCTTAGTAATATCAAAGTGACCTCCACATATACTTTAAGGCTCTTCACTTCTGGTTTGTCACATACTATTTGTATTCAGAGGTTTTTTATTTTCTTTTTTTCCTTTTTTCTATTGGTAAATTGTGAGCTGTGACATCCTCTCACTAAATAGATTTACTCCAAAATGGTTGCTGCATTAAGTGCCTCTGCTTTTATACAGGGTATGATAGACTGTTCTGTACTATGTTATATGCTATGCTATACTATGTGATGTGACAGATGCAAGGCATTTTGGGAAGCCTTCCGGTCACACTCAAACTTTGGGGATCCTTCTCTGGCTGATGCAAACTTAGTCATTGTGTAAAACAGCAGTGGACATTTAGTTCATTCGAATTGTTCAATTTTGCCAGATCCAGCAAATTTCTTAAAATTTGACACATATTAAATTTGCATCAAAATGATTCGCTCATCACTAAACAAAGAGTTTTAATCTAGAGGATTAAGTATAAATCTGTAGTACAGAGCTCTACGGAACTTGGTTGACCTCTTCCAAATAATTTACCCAACTTTGCTGTGTTCATGAGCCCAAATTGTGTAATTTGAGACATGTAGAATGTACATACTAGCTATAGGTAAAAAATAGGTAAAAAAATGAATACTGTACAGTCATGGCCAAAAGTATTGAGAATGAGACAAATAGTAATTTTTCCAAAGTTTACTGCTTCATTTTTTGTAATGGAAATTTGCATATACTCCTGAATGTCAAAGAGTGATCAGCTTAACAGCAATTACTGTACTTGCAAAGTCAATATTTGCCCAGAAAATGAACTTTAACCCCCAAAACACATTTCAACATCATTGCAGTCCTGCCTTAAAAAGGAGCAGCTAACATCATTTTAGTGAGTGATCCATTAACACAGGTGTGGGTGTTGATGAGGACAGGGCTGGCGATCAGTCATGATTAAGTAAGAATGACATCACTGGACACTTTAAAAAGGAGGCTGGTTCTTGGTATCATTGTTTCTCTTCAGTTAACCATAGTTATCTCTAAAGAAACACGTGCAGCCATCATTGCATTGCACAAAAATAGCCTAACAGGGAAGAGTATCGCAGCTACAAAGATTGCACCTCAGTCAACAATCTATCGCATCATCAAGAACTTCAAGGAGAGAGCTTCCATTGTTGTCAAAAAGGCTCCAGGGCGCCCAAGAAAGACCAGCAAGCGCCAGGACAGTATCTTAAAACTGTTTCAGCTGCGGGATCGGAATACCAGCAGTGCCGAGCTTGCTCAGGAATGGCAGCAGGCTGGTGTGAGTGCTTCTGCACGCACTGTGAGGCGGAGACTCTTTGAGCAAGTGCTGGTTTCAAGGAGGGCAGCAAAGAAGCCACTTCTCTCCAGAAAAAACATCAGGGACCGACTGATATTCTGCAAAAGGTACAGGGAGTGGACTGCTGAGGACTGGGGCAAAGTCATTTTCTCTGATGAATCCCCTTTGATTGTTTGGGACATCTGGAAAACAGCTTATTCGGAGAAGAAGAGGTGAGCGCTACCACCAGTCTTGTCTCATGCCAACTGTAAAGCATCCTGAAACCATTCATGTGTGGGGTTGCTTCTCAGCCAAGGGAATCGGCTCACTCACAGTCTTGCCTAAAAACACAGCCATGAATAAAGAATGGTACCAGAATGTCCTCCAAGAGCAACTTCTCCCAACCGTCCAAGAGCAGTTTGGCGCCCAACAATGCCTTTTCCAGCATGATGGAGCACCTTGCCATAAAGCAAAGGTGATAACTAAATGGCTCATGGAACAAAACATAGAGATTTTGGGTCCATGGCCTGGAAATGCCCCAGATCTTAATCCTATTGAGAACTTGTGATCAATCATCAAGAGACGGGTGGACAAACAAAAACCAACAAATTCTGGCAAAATGCAAGCATTGATTATGCAAGAATGGACTGCTATCAGTCAGGATTTGGTCCAAAAGTTGATTGAGAGCATGCCAGGGAGAATTACAGAGGTCTTGAAGAAGAAGGGGCAACACTGCAAATATTGACTTGCTGCATTAACTCATTCTGTCAATATAACCTATTGGTACTCATAATATGATTGCAATTATATTTCTGTATGTATGTGATATAAACATCAGACAAACACTAATAAAAACCAGAGGCCAGCAGATCATGTGAAAATATAATTTTGGTGTCATTCTCAAAACTTTTGGCCATGACTGTATATTTTGAATCTATGGAATTCCAAACTTTACAAATTATGCAATTGATTTCAGAACAAGTGTGTGCATAGTTCCCAAGTAATTACGGTAGTAACATGTGTAACCCATGTTTATGAAGCCATTCAATGCCTACATTTTCCTTCTAATTAATATACCAGATGATTCAATCACACCTCATTTGGGGGTTCCCTTCCTTTACACTCCTATGTCAGTGCTGACATCAGTGAATCACGATATACAATTGTGCTCAAAAGTTTACATGCCCCGGTAGAATATTTCCTTTCTTGGCCTTGTTTCAAAGAATATAAATGATAACAAAAAAAACTTTTTCTCCACTCATGGTTATTGGTTGGGTGAAGCCATTTATTGTCAAACTACTGTTTGCTCTTTTTAAATCTTAATGACAACCAAAAACATCCAAATGACCCTGATCAAAAGTTCACATACCCTGGTGATTTTGGCCTCATAACATGCACAGAATTTGACACAAATGGGTTTGAATGGCTACTAAATGTAAAAGTTGAGTGGGGTTCTGGGATCCAGACAGACTCTTGCATCTTTCATCCAGCCACTGACATTTCTGGATTGTGAGTCATGGGGAAAGCAAAAGAATTGTCAATGGATCTACGGGAAAAGGTAGTTGAACTGTATAACACAGGGAAGAGATACAAAAAAATACCCAAGGAATTGATACTACCTGTCAGCAGCATTCAAACTGTGATTAACAAATGTAACAAATGGAAAATCTGGGGCACTGTAAAAACCAAAGCACGGTCAGGTAGACAAACAAAAATTTTGGCCACAACTGCCAGGAAAATTGTTCAGGATGCAAAGAAAAACCCACAAATAACATCAGCTGAAATTCAGGACTCTCTGAAAACTAGCGGTGTGACTGTTTCAAGATGCACAGTAAGGAGGCACTTGAAGAAAAATGGGCTGCATGGTCGAGTCGCCAGAAGAAGGCCATTACTGCGCAAATGCCACAAAGTATCTTGCCTATAAAAGCCAAACAGCACAGAGACAAACCTCAAAACTTCTGGAACAAGGTAATTTGGAGTGATGAGACCAAAATTTAACTTTTTGGCCACAACCATAAATGTTACATTTGGAGAGAGGTCAACAAGGCCTATGATGAAAGGAACACCATTCCTACAGTAAAACACGGAGGTGGATCACTGATGTTTTGGGGATGTGTGAGCTACAAAGGCACAGGAAACTTAGTAAAAGTTGAAGGAAACTGAATGCAGCACGTTATTAGCAAATACTGGAAGCAAATTTTCACTCATCAGCCCTGAAGCTACGCATGGGACATACTTGGACATTCCAACATGACAACGATCCAAAACACAAGGCCAAGTCGACCTGTCATTGGCTACAGCAGAACAAAGTGAAGGTTCTGGAGTGGTCATCTCAGTCTCCTGACCTCAATATCATTGAACCACTCTGGGGAGATCAAGCGCGCAGTTCATGCTAGACAGCCCAGGAATTTACAGGAACTGGAGGCTTTTTGCCAAGAAGAATGGGCAGCTTTACCATCTGAGAAATTAAAGAACCTCATCCACAACTACCACAAAACACTTTAAGCTGTCATTGATGTTAGAGGGGGCAATACACGGTATTAAGAAATGGGGTATGTAAACTTTTGATCACGGTCATTTGGATGTTTTTGGTTGTCATTAAGATTTAAAAAGAGAAAACACAGTAGTTTGACAATAAATGGCTTCACGCAACCAATAACCATGAGTGGAGAAAAAGGTTTTTTGTTATCATTCATATTCTCTGAAACAAGGCCAAGAAAGGAAAAATTCGGCCGGGGTATGAAAACTTGAGCACAATTGTATATAAGACCCAACAATCTTAGTGAAATCATTTCTCATGTGCTGGCCTCCTAGCACTATGTGATAGATATTACCCACGACTATTGAATGAAGGGTAGTACCTTACTATTGAGTCAACTAGACAAGGTGATTGAAACATCTCCCTTTCCCTTCCAAGTGCATATGTGTAACGTGTCTATGTGATGTATGGCACCGATCATACGGAATGAAATCTTCACTTTGCCAATCTGCTCATCCTCTTGCTACCTTTCCCTTTTTGCTGTCATGTATACAATAATAAATATCTCTGATGCCCATCACAGACAAGATGAAGATTACAGATCCTATGGGTAATCTTTGATATTTCCAAGGTGATATACAGAACAAGTGATAGCCTCGAATTTGGAACAAAGTTGTTTGTCACTTCACATACTGGCATATGCCTCCTGATATGATAACATCTCCGCCATGACATAGGGCATGTCTGTTACTGTCAGCCTGATTTCTCCAGTGTTCAGAACACAGAAAGAAGTCTCTCTCATACAGTCAGAGTGAAAAGACGGTGCAAAGGTCAGCTTTATTTCTTATAGTGAAAGGAACACAGATTGGAGCTATGAAAGTCTCTGCGGATGTCACACAGTGAAGCATTCCCATCTACATTAGCAGCTATTTAAAGCAGCAATCCATCAAAGACTTGAAAAATGTAAGACTTTCATGAAGCACACTCACAAGCCAGTATGGGCGCATTTGCAATTCTGAGATAAAAGCATCAAATGAACATTGCAATGAGTCGTCCATATATGTATTTTAGTTTAGTTTATTACATTTTTAGCTTTAGATTGTGTAACTACTGCAAAATGTATAGACCATTTTAAGGGAATTTTGAAAGATTTTTTTAATAAAGGCACATTTAATGAGCTTTGAGCCAATATTTATCCTCTATGCAGTGTGCACCACATTCATTAATAGGGCTCTGTAAGACCAGGATAAGAACAAAGCCAAACAGATTTGGGGAAGCCGGGGTCTTGGGTGGGAAAATGACAAACGAAGTCTAACGCAGGGTAAGACATTTAAATTAAAGAAGCACTCCTCCTCCCATCAAAATTGTTATCCTCTTAATATATTGCAATCATCATATTATATAGCACTGTGTACTTACAATTGCTCATTTTGCCTTTCTGCCCAGTTAAGTCTTCTGTTTTCCATTAGGTCTATGACATCACATGATTAAAAACTGACTGGCTGAATCCTTCTAAGCTCTAGGTAGAAACTGGAAGTCAATTTTTCCTGTATGAGTCATGAATCACTGCAAAAGTCTATGGCATGGGGGAGGAGGGAGCACCTAGGTCAGGAGTTGAATTGGGGAATGATAAATACAGGGACAAGACTTCCTGTTGCTACATAGAGCAGAGAAAAGAGAATAATTAGCTGAGTAGAAGGGAAAAATGAGCAATTGTAATTAAACAGTACTATATAATATGATGATTGCAATATATTGGGAGGATAAAAACTTTGATGGGAGGAGTGCTTCTTTAAGGTTATGCAATGGGACTGACGTTGCAGAAGTAAAGTGGGTGTAGAAGATGCCTCCAGGGTAATTAAGAGACTGGGTGGAGTGCAGTACTAAGACAGGCTATTGATTTTGGAAAATTATGTATTGGGGGTGATTTTCTTACAATGTTTAAATATATGTAATGCCTGCAACAAAGACAAAGGGTAAAACCCTCTAGATCTACTGAAAATAAGGTTACACCATTATCATAGATGAGGATTCATTACCTCCAGAACAGAGAAACTATGGAAATTTTTTCCAGAAAATGTTGTGATGGTCAAGTCATTGAACAAGGCAAATATACTTCTCACAAAATAGGGGATAGATTGTTGATTCAGGGATGTACAGGGAATATAAAAAATTTACACACCCTTGTTAAAATACTATGATTTTGTCATGTAAAAAAATCATACTAAGCAGAATCATTTCAGATCATTTTTCCACTTTTAATCACTCCAAAATAAATTGTACAAATTGAGAAACATACTGAAATCAATTTGAGGGGGGAAATAAAAATAGAAAAACTAAAATAGTGTAGTGACCACCCTCTTATATTTGGGGATGTAGCTGTGTTCAGAATTTGCCAATCACATTTAAACTAATGTTAAATAGTAGTCAGTACACAGTTGCCATCATGTAGAGTGATTCTGGTCAACCCCATATAAGGTTTAGATGTTCATTTTGTAGTTGCATTTTACAGCAAAAGTCATAGCCTGTAAACAGCTTACAACACAGCAAAGGGATTTAGTGGTTAAAAGTGGTCAGTCAGGAGAAGGGTAATAAAAAATGTAAGGCATTAGATATACCATGGAAAACTGTGCAGATGATCATAAAGAAGAGGCTTAAATTTAGTATAACATTGACACAAGAACTTGACGCCCCTCAAAAGCTGACGAAAAGACAAGAAGAAAATTGGTCTGAGAGGCTGCCAAGATTTTCTGACAAGTACTGGCATGTGACAAGAATCTCCTGTTTTCTTTATATGTCTGACCTGTGAAGTAGAGTTGCAATTTAGAGGTCTTTTATTACAAAAAAAAAAACATCCAAGCCCAGCTATGTTTTGCCAAATCTACATCAAGTCTGCCAAAAGCCAGCAGGAATATGTGGAATATGTGTTATGGTCTGATGAAACCAAGGTTGAACTTTTTGGACATAATTTCAAAAGGTATGTTTCCAATTGAAAATTGACCTTTAGAGTATTGACCTGAGGAGAGTGCTGTACACAGAAGTCCTAACAATCTGACCGACTTGGAGCGCTACTGCAAGGAGGAGCGAGCAAAGATTTCTCAGCCATGCTGATATATTCCTACCCAAAAAGACTGAACGCTGTTATGAATTAAAAGGGTTTTTAAACAAAGTATTAGTTTAAGGGTGTGTATATTTATGCAACCACATTATTTTAATTCTTTATTTTTCTTTTTCCACCTGAAAAGATTTTAGATTGTTTTTTTCAATTGAATTGTACAGATTATGGGTGACAATAAAGGTGGAAAACGTTCTGAAATTATGCTTCTTGGTATAGTTTTTTACATGGCAAAAACCTGTAATTTTAACAGAGATTTGTAGGCTTTTAAAATCCATTGTATGTGAAGTTAGGGGATAATTTTTCCCCTGTCATTGGGAAATTGTCATCTGCCCTGAGATTTTTGCTTTCATATAAAACAACTTGATAACAGTTTTAGTCTCCAACTGACAGAGTTGTACACTTTTTTCCAACCTTACCAACTATGTCACACTGTAATATTTTTAAAGCGAACTTGACAGGTGAACTTGAGAGGTGATACATGCTGTCTTTACAATCACAGCAATGTATATTTGACTCTAAGATGCTGCAGAGTTTTAGAGAAGAACATACATTTAATAGCTGCCTCTGCCTACTGATAGTTACTTACAAGCCTCTGCCTACAGTGGCATATAAAAGTTTGGGCACCCCTGATCAAAATTACTGTTATTGTGAACAGTTAAGCAAGTTGAAGATTAAATGATCTCTAAACGGGCTAAAGTTAAAGATGACACATTTCCTTTGTAATTTAGGCAAAATAGTCATTTTTTACATTTTAAAAATTACAAAAAGGAAAATGGGCCGATGCAAAAGTTTGAGCACCCTGAATGGTTAGTTTTGTGCAATTCTAATACTAAGCAATCACCCCCTCCATGAATTGGTAGGTTGTGAGCAGTTGTCTCATCAGTATTTTGCACCTGTTTTGACGTCATTTTTACTATATGGGTTTGCTGCATCCTGATAGTGCATTAGTTCTGAGACCTGGGCAGGTAAATACTGCTGCCCCTTTTTTTTGGCTGTGTTAATTCACCCTGCATGGCTAGTACCTAGTAGCACCCCCTTTTGCAAGTATCACAGTTTTTTGTAGCTAGACAATTGTCTTTCAATTCTTGTTTGAGGGATGTTTATCCATTCTTCCTTGGAAAACTCTTCCGGTTCCCTGAGATTCCTGTGTCGTCTTGCATGCACTGCTATTTTGAGGTGTTGCCACAGATTTTCAATGATGTTCAGATCAGGGGACTGTGAGGGCCATTGTAAAACCTTCAGTTTGCACCTTTTGAGGTAGTTTATTGTGGATTTTGATGTGTGTTTAGGATTATTATCCATTTGTAGAAGCCATCCTCTTTTTAACTTCAGCTTTTTTACAGATGGTGTATCAAGAATTTGCATCAAGAATTTGTTGATATGTATTAAATCCATTCTTCCCATGAAATGTTCCCCTGCAACACAACCCCAAAGCATGATTTATTCACCCCCATGCTCAATGGTTGATGAGATGTTCTTTTTCTGAAATTCTGTGCCCTTTTTTCTCTACACATACCTTTGATCATTGTGGCCAAAGAGTTCTATTTTAACCTCATTGGTTCACGGGACTTTCCAAAATGCATCAGGCTTGTTTAGTGGTTCTTTTGCATACTTCTGACACTGAATTTTACGGTGAGAACGCAGGAAAGGTTTTCTTCTGATGAATCTTCCATGAAGGCCATATTTGTGCAGGTGTCTCTGAACAGTAGAACAATGTACCACAACTCCAGAGTCTGCTAAATCTTTCTGAAGGTCAAGTAGGGGTTCTGATTTGTGTCTCTAGCAATCCTACCAGCATTTCTCACTGAAATTTTGCTTGGTCTTCCAGACCTTAGCTTGATCTCTACTGTATCTGGTAACTATCATTTCTTAATTACATTTCGAATCTGAGGAAGTTAACTTGAAAACGCTTTGCTATTTTCTTATAACCTTCTCCTGCTTTGTGGGCCTCCACCATTTTCATTTTCAGAGTGCTAGGCAGCTGCTTAGAAGAACCCATGGTTGATTTTTTGGCACAAGGTTAGAGGAGGCTGGGTTTTTATAAAACTGGTAAATTTGCATCACCTGGCCTTTCCTACTGATGATAATGAACAAGCTATAACCTTAACAAGCTAATTAAGGTCTGAAACCTTGGTCAAAGTTATTGGAGCACAAAAATCTCCAAGGGTGCCCAAACTTTTGCATCGGCCCTTTTTGTAATTTTTAAAATTTAAAAAATCACTTCTTTTTTTTTTGCTTAAAAAGGAAGGAAATGTGTCAATTTAACTTTAGCTCTTTTAGAGATCATTTCACCTTCAACTTGCTAAACCGTTCACTATAACAGTAATTTTGATCACGGGAGCCCAAACTTTTACATGCCACTGTATGTGCATGTACAGGAAGAGGCTTGTCAGTCATTGTCAATGGGCAGGGAGAAGCTACTATATTTGCTACAGTATTCTTGACTGATAATTAAAGCCGCTGATTTTCTTGTAGCCTTCACCTTTTTTGTATAAAGAAATTATTTCCATTCTCAGTAATTATTGCATTTCTCTTCCATGTGGTGCCATTGCTGAAAGCATGAAATAGGAAGGGGTTTTCTTTGTTATGTAATATCCTTTTTTAGTTAACTGTCTGCTGGACACATGTTTAATGAATAATTAGACATACTGATGATTGAATTCTTATTAATTAGAATTTTGTAGTCTAAACTTTGCTCTCAAGACTTTCATTGGGGTGTACTCTTTTTGCAACATGATCTTGAAGGAATTTAATAGGAATATTACTTTTTGGGTGTGCAAAATACAAATTTTGTTAGCAATCAATGGCAAACATTTGTGTGAATATTATGTAGTATGGTATCCTCTAGAAAATGTTGATTCTGAAAGGAAACACTTTTTCTGACAAAGCTGTTTGGTTGTACTCATTTATCCTGAGCACTCACTGTATATAGATATATTTTAACAATGTAAAATGTCACGCTAATATATTTTATGTAGCTGGATTTAACTTTTTCATTCCAAAGAAAAGTCAAACTTGCTTCACTGCAAACACCTATGGTGCGCCTAGAATATTATTGACTTTGTACTGAAAAGGTTAATCGATAGACCTTATGGTTACGCTCTGTTAGCTGCTGTTGAGGAATTGTTAGACCGCTTGACAAAATCCATGAATTTTAAAGCAGAACCTCACTTTGAAAAAAAATAAACAAATTGCAAAAAATGTTTAGAATTGTAAAATATAATATTATGTAAGTAACACGTGGAATTCTTTAACTAGAACAGGTTAACTGTATTATTCAGTACTTAAAATAGACTATTAATGTTTGACCATCAGGGATTTGACCTGCAGGACCCCACCTATCAGCACAATAGAGTCCCTTTTGTTGTTTACATAGACACAGTCTCTCATCTATATGGGCAGCTCTGTTACTGCAGTGTTTTCTATTTATATGAATGGCACTGGATGGGACAAGCGGCAGCACCAGACACAGCAACAGCAGTACTATACAGCCAAGCTACTGTGCTGGAGTAGATAATTAAGAACCTGACCCCCATCAATCAAACAATTGTCACTTCTTAGAGGGGTGGTCTAAAACTAACATTGATTTAATCCTAAATGTTTACCTATTTATTGTAATAATCTAATCTCTATTCTAATATACTTTAATTAAAAAGTCCTTACCATTACCTCAATATTGGTCCAGTAGTTGAGGCCTCAATCCTGCTTGGCCCTTATTCACATTTACATAATTTGACACATGGTAAGGTTTTAATACTAGAGGTTAGGACCATCTTGAGTAGGGTCACCTTGACGTGGTGGGATGACTTTTACTTTTTTTTATCAAAACAATGTTAACTAAGTACCCTATGTTATTTTCATGCACTCTTTCTATGTATTTACTTATGCAAATAATATTTTCTCAGATTTTCCCAAATTACCTATATGAATTGCAGTCAGTTATTTTCCAGTCAAATAACTATTAGAGTACAACTGAAAGGTTTTTGTACAAACTGCCTATGATAACAGTATATTTTTTAAAAAATAAAAAACTCAAACTGCACTCAAAATGCATGTTCCAAATTATTATGCACAGCAGAGTTTTCAACCTTTTCATTTTAATAAAGAACAAAAAAATGGTCATTTTTGAAATTATAAGCATTAGCAGGTTATTACAAACTGAAATCAAACAGTTTTCAACTCAAAACTTTATTCTAGGTGATATTACATTTGCACATAGGACCGCTTGTTCGAAAGGAGCTTCTGAACTCTCTCGTCCATTGAATTTGTCAGGTTTTGGATGGTTTCTGCTTCAATTGTTTTGCATGAGGACAGAATACCCTCCCAGAGCTGTTGCTTAGATGTGAACTGCCTCCCACCATCATAGACACTCCTTTTGATGATGCTCCAGAGGTTCTCAATGGGGTTGAGGTCAGGGGAGCATGGGGGTCACACCATAAGTTTGTCCCCTTTTATGCCCATAGCAGCCAGAGATGCAGATGTGTTATGTGCAGCATGACAAATTCAATGGACGAGAGAGTTCAGAAGCTCCTTTCGAACAAGGGGTCCTATGTGCAAATGTAACATCACCTAGAATAAAGTTTTGAGTTGAAAACTGTTTGATTTCAGTTTGTAATAACCTGCTAATGCTTATAATTTCAAAAATGACATGCATTTTGAGTGCAGTTTGAGGTTTTTATTTTTTAAAAAATATACTGTTATCATAGGCAGTTTGTACAAAAACCTTTCAATTGTACTCTAATAGTTATTTGACTGGAAAATTACAATGACTGCAATTCATATAGGTAATTTGGGAAAATCTGAGAAAATATTATTTGCATAATAATTTGGAACACAGTGTAATGCCCAAAGAAGAATCAGTTTGATGAATTGGGGCCTCTATATGTGTGAAGTAGAGACTAAAGAAGAATGAGCAAATTTTCTAAGTAGCTTTGCTAAATGGTTGATACTGATTGCATAGGGAAGTAGAGACTTGAAATAGGCTTTATATTGACCTACTCTATCCTTTTATAATTTTGTTAAAAAAAATTCAATAAAAACTATTACAAAATTAGTTTTCAGAACATACAGCAGCTGCTACAAAACATTTATAGCACACAATAGCATAGTAAACCCAAATTTATAGAGTAGCAGTGGTTAAACAATGAAGAAAGCGTTTCCTACATACTCAATGCGTATCTGCTTGCGGCAGGGAACTGTATTTCTCATGCAGGTGCCACTCAAGGGATCAACATCTTCTACAATGACAAAAGGAGCTTCCTCCAGTGTAACAATGCTCAGATGTTCATCTTTATGTTCCTCTGAGTTTGGATACAGTTCAAACACTGGCCACACATAATACTTCATTTGTAGACTACGGTCCTTGTATTTGCCAACCTAAAAAATAATAAAAAAGAAAAGATGAATGAAATTAATAAACCATGTGATCATAAAACGCTTCAAATAATCCACAGCATAAATACATGTACAGGGAGAATAGGGGAATCCTAGGGAACAATGAAAGTAAAACATGTCCAGGAAACGAAAATGTTGTTAAATCTGATGGCAATGACATCTTCCTAATTTTATTTTCAAGCACCAAAACGCCTGTTCTGACAGTTAAAACTGATCTACGATGTGCAGAAGTGCGCAGGTCGGATCATTAATTAAGCAGTAGAGTGGTTTAAATTAAAATCTCATGTAAAAATAATGTAGCTCAAAACATTAAGGGATGTTTTATGCCATAGTGGTTTTGACTCCAAATCCATTGCTTTGTGTTTTAAAGGGAGCACATTCCAAAAAGCGCTAAAGTAAATGTCTTCAAGTCATAGGAAACATTAATGCCCTAATTATATACAGTTGCATTTTATTGCATGAAATACAGTTATATGAAAAAGTTTGGGCACCCCTATTAATCTTAAGCTTAATGTTTTATAAAAATTGGTGTTTTTGCAACAGCTATTTCAGTTTGATATATGTAATAACTGTTGGACACAGTAATGTTTCTGCCTTGAAATGTGCAATCTGCATTCAAACAAAATTTGACAGGTGCATAAGTATGGGCACCTCACCAGAAAAGTGACATTAATATTTAGTAGATCCTCCTCTTGCAAAAATAACAGCCTCTAGTCGCTTCCTGTAGCTTTTAATGATTTCCTGGATCCTGGATGAAGGTATTTTTGACCATTCCTCTTTACAAAACAATTCCAGTTCAGTTAAGTTTGATGGTCGCCGAGCATGGACAGCCCTCTTCAAATGATCCCACAGATGTTCAATGATATTCAGGTCTGGGGACTGGGATGGCTATTCCAGAACATTGTAATTGTTCCTCTGCATGAATGCCTGAGTAGGTTTGGAGCGGTGTTTTGGATCATTGTCTTGCTGAAAGATCCATCCCCTGCGTAACTTCAACTTTGTCACTGATTCTTGAACATTATTGTCAAGAATCTGCTGATACTGAGTGGAATCCATGCGTCCCTCAACTTTAACCAGATTCCCGGTGCCGGCATTGGCCACACAGCCCCAAAGCATGATGGAACCTCCACCAAATTTTACTGTGGGTAGCAAGTGTTTTTCTTGGAATGCTGTGTTTTGTTGCCGCCATGCATAACACCTTTTTGTATGACCAAACAACTCAATTTTGGTTTCATCAGTCCACAGGACCTTCTTCCAAAAAGAAATTGGCTTCTCCAAATGTGCTTTTGCATACCTCAGCCGACTCTGTTTGTGGCGTGCTTGCAGAAACGGCTTCTTTCGCATCACTCTCCCATACAGCTTCTCCTTGTGCAAAGTGCATTGTATAGTTGACCGATGCACATTGACACCATCTGCAGCAAGTTGATGCTGCAGCTCTCTGGAGGTGGTCTGAGGATTGTCCTTGACTGATCTCACCATTCTTCTTCTCTGCCTTTCTGATGTTTTTCTTGGCCTGCCACTTCTGGCCTTAACAAGAACTGTCCCTGTGTTCTTCCATTTCCTTACTGTGTTCCTCACAGTGGAAACTGACAGGTTAAATCTCTGAGACAGCTTTTTGTATCCTTCCCCTGAACAACTATGTTGAATAATCTTTGTTTTCAGATCATTTGACAATTGTTTTGAGGAGCCCATGATGCCACTCATCAGAGGAGATTCAAACAGGAGAACAACTTGCAAGTGGCCACTTTAAGTAGCTTTTCTCATGATTGCATACACCTGGCTATGAAGTTCAAAGCTCAATGAGGTTACAAAACCAAAAAAAGTGCTTTAGTAAGTCAGTAAAAAGCAGGTAGGAGTATTTAAAACAAGAAAATGATAAGGGTGCCCATACTTATGCACCTGTCAAATTTTGTTTGAATGCAGATTGCACATTTTCTGTTAGTACAATAAACCTCATTTCAAGGCAGAAACATTACTGTGTCCAACAGTTATTACATATATCAAACTGAAATAGCTGTTGCAAAAACACCAATTTTTATAAAACATTAAGCTTAAGATTAATAGGGGTGCCCAAACTTTTTCATATAACTAAGTATTTGATCACCTACCAACCAGCAAGAATTCTGGCTCTCACAGACCTGCTAGTCTTTCTTTAAGAAGCCCTCCTACTCTGCACTCATTACGTGTATTAATTGCACCAGTTTGAACTCGCTACCTGTATAAAAGACACTTGTCCACACACTCAGTCAATCACACTTCAACCTGTCTACCATGGCCAAGATCAAAGAGATGTCTAAGGACACCAGTGACAAAATTGTAGACCTGCACAAGGCTGGGCTACAGGACAATAGGCAAATAGCTTGGTGAGAAGGCAACAACTGTTGGCACAATAATTAGAAAATGGAAGAAACACAAGATGACTGTCAATCTTCCTCGGTCTGGGGCTCCAGGCAAGATTTCACCTCGTGGGGTTAGGATGATTCTGAGAAAGGTCAGGAATCAGTCCAGAACTACACTGGAGAACCTGGTCAATGACCTGAAGAGAGCTGGAACCACAGTCTCAAACATTACAGTTAGTAACACACTACACCGCCATGGATTAAAATCCTGCATGGCATGCAAAGTTCCCCTGCTCACGACAGCTCATGTCCAGGCCCATTTGAAGTTCGCCAATGACTAATGACTATTTGGATGATCAAGAGGAGGCATAGGAGAAGGTCATGTGGTCAGATGACACCAAAATAGAACTTTTTGGTATCAACTCCATTTGCCGTGTGTGAAGGGAGAAGGATGAGTGCAACCCCAAGAACACCATCCCAACTGTGAAGCATGGTGGGGGAAACATCATACTTTGGGGGTGCTTTTCTTCCTTCAATACTTTGCTTCACAGTATTGAAGGAAGGTTAGATTGGGTCCTGCATCGCAAGATGTTGGCCAACAACCTCCTTCCCTCAGTAAGAGCATTGAAGATGACTCACGGCAGTGTCTTCCAACATGACAATGACTCGAAAAACACAGCCAGGGCAACTAAGGAGTGGCTCCATAAGAAGCATTTCAAGGTCCTGGAGTAGCCTAGCCAGTCTCCAGACCTGAACCCAATAGAAAAGCTTTGGAGGGAGCTGAAACTCAATGTTGCCCAGTGATAACACCAAAACCTGAAAGATCTGGAAAAGATCAGTATGGAGGAGTGGGCCAAAATCCCTGCTGCAGTGTGTGCAAATTTGGTCAAGAACTAAAGGAAGCATCTGACCTCTGTAATTGTAAACAAAGGTTTCTGTACCAAATATTAGGTTCTATTTTTCTATTATATCACATACTTACTTCATGCAATAAAATGCAAATTAATTATGTAAATATTATACAAATGTTATTTTCAGGATTCTTTTTTAAGATTCTGTCTCACAGTTGGAAGTGTACCTACGATAAAAATTACAGACTTCTCCATTCTTTGTAGGTGGAAAAACTTGCAAAATCGGCAGTGTATCAAATACTTATTTTCCCCACTGTATCAGGGCTTGTAGTCATTATACAGAGGTCTTTATTCAAGAGGCTATCATCAAAAAATTATATATTGTTTTAATCAAGTTTTGTGTTAAATGTATTTTTTTATTTTTGATAATTGCTTTCTTCCCTTATCACAATTTGCATAAAAAATTAGAAATCTTGAAATTTTTACACCTGCCTTTTTAAGGTATAACATCCTGTTGTTTCAGGAAACAACACATGTACATTGGCCACAATTAGCCTTGCTCAAAACTCTTCAGGAAGGAAATATTAGACTAAGAAAGCCCTAATGGTCACTGTGAAGATTGCAAGATCACCAAGTTTGGTTTGTATTAAAATAATGATAGGAAAACAAATTGCTATTTTTTAATACATGTAAGAATAGGTAATTTTCTAATGATGGCTTTGTCACGGGTGTGTCGCCACGAAGATCGTCACGAGTACACAGCCTGACTTCTCGCAGCTGACTTGTTGGTGCTTTGTGTTTTTCGGCAGTGAGGGAGTTCATTCTCTCTCTCTCTGTGCTAGACGAGGTCCAGCCTCGCCCAGCTGCAATCAATACTGCTGTAGTGAGACTCCTTCAAATGCCTGCTGGTCTGTTTGGGAAGTGTCGGTGAAAGCATTTCATTCAGACTAACAGAGCGGATCGTGGTGTTTGGAGTTTCTGAGATAAGTGTATTTGGAGTGTTTTTTCCCTTCCTCGCTTTATCATTTATCTCCTTTCCCGTTGGTGTTCCCTCTGTTGTAGTTGTGTAGTTGTTGTATGCAAGGTGGTTTTGGTTTTTCCCTTGTACTGTCTCGTTCGTCTAAGTACTGTGTGTGGGCATATTATTACTTGTCCCCTTTTGTTGTGATCGGGGTCCTTCTCAGGACTAGATTACTTAGGTGCAGGGATCCTCAGGAGGTAGGGGTTACGCTGGCGGCCTGGACCTCTGTACCTTTAACAGTACCTCCAGGTTGAGGGACTAGTCAGGGCCCCAGCTTAGGGTCAGCTTAGGCCCCCTACCTCCAGTATACAGAGACAGCGTGACAAGCTTACCCTTAAGGGGGTTGGTTCTTTTTAGACAACCCCAGTCTACATGCCCTATTTTAAACTATAAATACTATGATATAAAAGCTTTACACATATCATATGATCATAAAGGTCTAATCATTTATTTTTTCATTTAATCAATAAATTAACTCCAAACATAGCTTCAAATGGAGTTTTTTTTATGTTGGACCTTTGTGCCCCATTACATCAGAGCAGACACTCCTTCAAATGGATTCTGGTTGTAATAGAAATGTAATGACTGCATTTGGTTTTCAATTTCAACACACTATACTCTATATTGTTCTGGTAGGTCTTGCTTTAAAGTGGATTTGTCAGATATTATAACACAAGCGGCATACATTATAAAATAGTTCTTTTAGACTTGATACGAATGATGTATTTACTTTAAAAGCCATGTAAGAATGGCTGTATATTCCTTAATGAAGTTTAAACTTAATCTCCACCCACCTATCCTGACTGACAGCTCCTCAGTGTCTCTCCTGCTGCAGAGACCTCACACTGCTCAGTACAAGCTGCAGCTGTAAGTCAGGCTGGGTGGGTGGGAGGACATAATTTGAATACATATAGATTGATAAGCTATTTCATTATATCGCTGGACTGAAAAAATGCTGTTCTTGATTATTTCAGGGTCATAAAGCCATTCTTACATGGATTTTCAATTGAAATACACCACACTCTTAAGCTCTAAGAAAGTTTTTTGATAACATTTGCAGCTTGTATTGTGAAATTTGGGGATAGATCTTCTTTAACTAACATCCTTTAACCAATTAAGAACATATGTTATAAGTTATAAATATAAAAAACATATTACAGACTTTTTCAGAGTTGTAGAATTAAAAATATGAATAATTGCTGGGGACCCCAACCAATCAGTAGAAGAAAGGGTCTTAAAATGGGGTCTCGGTCAGAGGAGGTCCCACTAAAGGATCCTTAGTGATTATGCATTTATCTCATGTATTGTGGATAGGTGATCAGGGTGGGTGTAGGAGTTGCACCTTGGCCCTAAAGCCTAAGGAGGAGCAAAAGGTCCCTTTGGTGCATATGAGAAGACCCGTGATAGTTTGGGGTCTTGTTTGGGAATTAGTTCACAAGATTCAAGTTATGCAGGTGTAGGTGATTAATGTTTCTATTTTTTTGTAAACTAACCACTTTAAACTCATGCTATAGAATATGTATAGTTCAACTAAATGCACTGTTTATACTATTAACATAATAGAGGTTCCCTTTAGCATTTGGATATAATACAAAGCTGAAAGCTACAAGTATACAATGTACCCATTATTCTCAAATATTTTAAATTCATAAATAGCTTTTGTAAACATGATATACTTTGCATCATATTCTATTAAAGGAAAATGCCCATGTTTCTACTTATTAGATACCTCTTTCTCCGTATTTTTGGATATAGTATTGCCTCTAGCTGTTTAGAAATTCTGCACTCACTGAAAAAAATTTCAATTGTGAGGCAATACCTTAATGGGGCTAAGGGATTATTTTACCCAGAAAAGGACTACAGAGAGTATGTGCAAGAGAGAGAACATGAAGAATAGAGAAAGGGGAGTCAGTCTGCTAGTGGACGCACGCACACACATGTAACTGCAGTGGGACAGTTAGCCATGGACTTCATATTTATTAGCAAAGTCATAGCATAATTTTAAAAGTTATTACTGACTCATAAGACGTAACCATAATTTTTTTTTATAAATCAATAGTACACATGAAAATAGGTAACTTTGTAATATATCTTATCAGAGAAATCTGCTTCTTTCTCCTTCTGGATTGATCTTTCATTCTCAATTCAGGTTTAGATGACAGTCAGTGATTATTAAATTCTATAGAGAGAAGAGTGGGGAGTCGGAGAAGCTAGAGATAGAGAGAAGAGTGAGGAGTTGGAGAAGCTACAGACAGAAGAGTGAGAAATCAGAGAAGCTAGAGATAGAGAAAAGAGTGGGGAAGTTGGAGGAGATAGAGAGAAGAGTGGAGAATATGAGAAGCTAGAGAGAGAGGAGTGGGGAGTCTGAGAAGCTAGAGACAGAGAAGAGTGGGGTATCTGAGAAGCTAGAGAAATCAGAGAAGCTAGGGATAGAGAGAAGAGTGGGGAATCTGAGAAGCTAGAAATAGAAGAGTGGGGAGTCGGAGAAGCTAGAGATAGAGATAGCGAGAAGAGTGAGGAGTCAGAGAAGCTAGAGAAAATGAGAAGAGTGGGGGGTTGGAGAAGCTAGAGATAGAGAGAAGAGTAGGGAGTCACAGAAGCTAGAGGGGTATCTGAGAAACTAGAGATAGAGAGGAGAGTGGGGAATCTGAGAAGCTATAGATAGAGAGAACATTGGAAGTTAGAGAAGCTAGAGATAAAGAAAAGAGTGGGGAGTCGGAGAAGCTAGAGATAAAGAAATGAGTGGGGAGTCAGAGAAGCTAGGGATACAGATAGAGGTCCTGCTGCAAGTTCTCCTGAAATAACAGTTACAGTGTAATTTTTTTTTACCATAGATCTAATGTGGAACTGTAATTTCAGAACTTGCAGCAGCATGTCTGTGCCTCCAGCTCATCCTCACTGAATACAGATTTTACAGCTTTTACCTCTGAATTGAGTATGAATGACCAGTCTATGAGGAGAAAGAAGGGGATTGCTCTGATATATTACAAAGTTACTTCTTTTCATGTTTACTATTGATTTATGAAATTTACATGACAGTCACTTTTTAATTTTGAACAAAATAAAATATAACATAAAAATAGTAGCATCTCTGGGAATTTTCGTAAAGGATTAACATCAGTTTTAGATATATAACAAGTCTCTTTTTATAACACCACTGGACCTATTTCTGGAGAATATAGTATCTGCTATCCAAACATGTATATTCTAACAAACCATATCCTGTCACTGTTGAATTATCTCCTTCTACGTAGATTCCGTAGTGCATTAGAACCTGTTGCAGATGTTACGGTTCTCTAATGGGTCTGATAACAGTCTTGTTTGAAGAATGTCCCAGGAGAAGCAATTAAAATTAACAGGGAACAGCTTGTTAGGAGTCTGTGCCAGACTGGAGAAGCAAGAGAGGCAATATGAAGCAGGTATGAGGTTATGGCAGCAGTTATGGTAAGGAAACAAGCAGTTTAAGTATAATGTTGCAAATGCGTGTTCTGGTTCTCCTATGTTTGTGTAACCGAAAGCTATAAAATAGACCATGTCAGGAGGCAGCAGTCATGTTCACATAGCTCCAATTATATCCCATATACATGCAAGTCTATTATTATGAAGCTATATTATTCAGAATGAGTCTGCTTCATCTATACTAAGGTATGATTACTCGCTTATCTGAACTGCATAGAATCTTTTTTTGTACATGTCTTTGCTGTTTCCATTGAACCACATACGATGTGCAAGGATTTAAACATAATAATCATGCCTTCTTCTAAAGCCAGGGCCGTATTTACAATTAGGCATACAAGGTCACATGCCCAGGGCGACATAAAGTAGGTGGTGGTATATTGCTATATCCAGATAACATTAAAATCTGGTGAAACAAGGCGGGGATGAAGAGAATGTCTGCGATAGATGCAGGACTAGATCGCTGGACAGCTGTATATACCGGTAGTTTTTGAGCCAGTGAGCAGTTGCTAACATTAAGCAATCACCCAGCAGTTCTGTACTGCACTTACCTGGCAGCATTGATGTATACATGCCAACAGCATACAGTATACTTCAATAAAAAGTCTGCCTGATAACTAGGTTTGCCCCATCCTCAGTCAAAGAAATCAAACCATAGATGTCCATAAATTAAGTTATGTGTAATCATGAGAAATGGCAACGGGAAACAGTATTGAACACATGAAGAAAGAGATGCAAAAAGCCTTGGAAAGTCTTGACACCAGCTGAAATCTATCAGTAATTAGAAAGTAATCCTGCCACTTAGTAAAAAATAATATCAGCTGGTTCAACTTATGGCCTATAAAGAGTTGTCTCATTACCAAGGTGCCACACAAGAAACACCTCATGATGGGTAAAACCAGTGAGCTGTCTCAAGACCGTTGTAACCTTATTGTTGCAAAACATACTGATGGCATTGGTTAGAGAAGAATATCAAAACTACTTAAGGTTCCCGTGAGCACTGTTAGGGCCATAATCTGGAAGTGGAAAGAACATCATTTCACCATAAACCAGACATGACCAGGTGCTTCCCGCAAGATTTCAGATAGAAGAGTGAAAATAATTATCAGAAGAGTTGTCCAAGAGCAAACGACCACCTGCGGAGAGCTGCAGAAGGACCGGGAATCAGGTACAATTGTTCCAAAGAAAACTATAAGAAATGCACTCAACCCCCATGGCCCGTATGCACGCTCAGCATATAAGACTCTATTGCTGAACAAAAAGCATGTTCAAGTACGTTTAAAGTTTTCTCATTTAGACAAGCCTGTGAAATACTGGGAGAATATAGTCTGGTCAGATGAGACCAAAATTGAACTCTTTGGATGCCATAAATACACACGATGTTTGGAGGCCAAAAGGCACTGTATATTACCCCAAAAACATTATACCAACAGTGAAGTTTGGAAGTGGGACAATCACAGTTTGGAGCTGTTTTTCAGAATATTGCACTGGCAAACTTCCTATGACTGAAGGGAGGATGAATGGACAAATATTTTAAGATATTCTTGATAAAAATCTGCTGCCATCTATCAGAATTATGAAGATATCAGCAAGACAATGATCCCAAAGATACAGCCAAGGAAACTCTCAATTAGTTTCAGAGAAAGAAAATAAAGCTGCTCGAAAGGCCTAGTGTTACATGCACGCCGCTAGGTTCAGATAAGGGTGAGACAGGTTACATGAATTCTTTGGAATCCTGGGGGAACCGTTACTCAGGGTGACCATAGACCATGTGCTGCAGCTTCTCTCAGGCACACAAGGGTATTGACCCTCAGGCACAGACACGTAGGTTGTTTCACTTGCTGACCAGACACACTTGACAAGAGTCCTCGTAAACTGTAGAACAGTAGCATTTAATAAGAAGTCGCACAGCCAGTGCAAGTTAAGTCTTATGAGCAACAGGCTCCAGTGGCAAACAGTACAGTTTCCTTAGCAGCACAGCAGTTCACAGTCTTCCCAGTAGTACAGGACAGTGCAGTTCTAATGCAAAGGCACATTAATGAACACAGCATTCTTTACAGCACAGTGAGATGGAGGAGGGGGGGGGGGTTTGCTGAGGGAGATGATCCCCGTGACACAATTTTTTCCAGTCCTTATCTTTCTGCCTGACAATACTCTGCACTGCTAGTTCAGGAACTCTACCTGACCTGAGCTTCACTCCTGACTTGAATGCTTTTCACTTGCAGGGGTGCGTCTGTGAGATACAGAACACACACCACCTTTCTCTTCAGCTTCAGCCAGACAGAAACAGCTTCCCCACAATCCTCCTGGGGCTCTGCTAAAACACTCTCCTTCTCCTTTGACTGTGTTAACCCCTCTAGTTGCTGGATGCTTCTGGATAACAACACTTCCTGTCTCCTGTGCGTGTGTTACTTCTAAAAGTTGCCGAATGCTTTTAAAGCAACAGCACTACTTCTCCATGTCACATCAGCCAATCACCTGACCTAAATCCAATAGAAAATTTATGGAAGGAACTAAAGATCACAGTTTATAGAAGGAGCCCACAGAGGATTCAGGATTTGGTGAGTGTGTGTGGAAGAATAGGCCAAAACCAAACTTGAGTAATGAATAGTTTCACCAAATAGGAGGCATCTTGAAGCTGTCATCACGAGCAAAGGCTTTTGTATGAAGTATTAAATAATCAGTAAGCATGTTCAATACTTTTTTTCTGTGTCATTTGTCATTATTACAGATTATGGACATATATGGTTTGACTTCTTAGCCTGTGTGGATTGGATGTGTTGTTACCGACATCTGGTCTGGTGAGAATAGCATCACGTCAATAGCACCTTTAGAAATATATTTACTTAAAAAATTGATGACGTGTTCAATACTTATTTCACCCACTGTATATGTGAATATATATATATATATATATATATATATATATATATATATATATATATATATATATATATATATATATATATATGAATACATACATACATACATACATACATACATACATACATACGCACACACACACACACACACACACCAAAAGTTTGGACACACCTTCTCATTTAAAGATTTTTCTGTATTTTCATGACTTTGAAAATTGTACATTCACACTGAAGGCATCAAAACTATGAATTAACACATGTGGAATTATATACTTAACAAAAAAGTGTGAAACAACTGAAAATAGGTCTTATATTCTAGGTTCTTCAAAGTAGCCACCTTTTGCTTTGATGACTGCTTTGCACACTCTTGGCATTCTCTTGATGAGCTTCAAGAGGTAGTCACCAAAAATGGTCTTCCAACAATCTTGAAGGAGATCCCAGAGATGCTTAGCACTTGTTGGCCCTTTTGCCTTCACTCTGTGGTCCAGCTCACACCAAACCATCTCGATTGGGTTCAGGTCTGGTGACTGTGAAGGCCAGGTCATCTGGCGTAGCACCCCATCACTCCCCTTCTTGGTCAAATAGCCCTTACACAGCCTGGAGGCGTGTTTGGGGTCATTGTCCTGTTGAAAAATAAATGATGGTCCAACTAAACGCAAACCGGATGGAATAGCATGCCGCTGCAAGATGCTGTGGTAGCCATGCTGGTTCAGTATGCCTTCAATTTTGAATAAATCCCCAACAGTGTCACCAGCAAAGCACCCCCACACCTCCTCATCCATGCTTCACGGTGGGAACCAGGCATGTAGAGTCCATCCGTTCACCTTTTCTGCGTCGCACAAAGACACGGTGGTTGGAACCAAAGATCTCAAATTTGGACTCATCAGACCAAAGCACAGATTTCCACTGGTCTAATGTCCATTCCTTGTGTTCTTTAGCCCAAACAAGTCTCTTCTGCTTGTTGCCTGTCCTTAGCAGTGGTTTCCTAGCAGCTATTTTACCATGAAGGCCTGCTGTACAAAGTCTCCTCTTAACAGTTGTTGTAGAGATGTGTCTGCTGCTAGAACTCTGTGTGGCATTGACCTGATCTCTAATCTGAGCTGCTGTTAACCTGCGATTTCTGAGGCTGGTGACTCGGATAAACTTATCCTCAGAAGCAGAGGTGACTCTTGGTCTTCCTTTCCTGGGGCGGTCCTCATGTGAGCCAGTTTCTTTGTAGCGCTTGATGGTTTTTGCAACTGCACTTGGGGACACTTTCAAAGTTTGCCCAATTTTTCGGACTGACTGACCTTCATTTCTTAAAGTAATGGTGGCCACTCATTTTTCTATACTTAGAATTTTTAATATGGCAAGAAAAAAGCAGCTAACAGTCTATTCAGTAGGACTATCAGCTGTGCATCCACCAGACTTCTGCACAACACAACTGATGGTCCTAACCCCATTTATAAGGCAAGAAATCCCACTTATTAAACCTGACAGGGCACACCTGTGAAGTGAAAACCATTTCCGGTGACTACCTCTTGAAGCTCATCAAGAGAATGCCAAGAGTGTACAAAGCAGTTATCAAAGCAAAAGGTGGCTACTTTGAAGAACCTAGAATATAAGACATATTTTCAGTTGTTTCACACTTTTTTGTTAAGTATATAACTCCACATGGGTTAATTCATAGTTTTGATGCCTTCAGTGTGAATGTACAATTTTCAAAGTCATGAAAATACAGAAAAATCTTTAAATGAGAAGGTGTGTCCAAACTTTTGGTCTGTACTATATAATAATAATATATATATATATATATATATATATATATATATATATATATATATATATATATATATATATATATATATATATATATATATATATATATATATATATATATATATATATATATATATATATATATATATATATATATATATATATATTGGAGTTTGGAGTGTGACTGTTTGAGGTTGCGGACAGGTGTCTTTTATACTGATAACAAGTTCAAACAGGTGCCAGTACTATACGTAATGAGTGGAGGACAGAGGAGCCTCTTAAAGAAGAAGTTACAGGTCGGTGAGAGCCAGAAATCTTGCTTGTTTGTAATTGACCAAATGCTTATTTTCCACAAAATTTGAAAAAAATTTCTTTCCAAATCAGACAATGTGATTTTCAGGATTTGTTTTCTCATTTTGTCTCTCATAGTTGAGGTCTACCTATGATGTCAATTACAGGCCTCTCTCATCTTTTTAAGTGGGAGAACTTGCACAATTGGTGGCTGACTAAATACTTTTTTTCCCCCCACTGTATAGAGACAGTGCAGACAGTGCAAAAAGGACATCAAATACCAATGAATCAAACAGCCACTACCAATGATGAAAAACAACTTTTATCATAACATTATGGATCTTACATTTTTCCAAAAAAAGAAAGCCCACCATTTGGATTTTGAAACCACAAAAACAGTTATGCCAATTTATTTGAAGGTAATGGATGTCTGACAGGTAAATACAAAGCAGCATGCAAGAAATGTGCCTGTAGCTTTAAAGCTATCACTTAAGAGGTATAACAGCACCAGTACAGGAAAGAACAGACTGAATGCAAAGTAAGGTTAGAGTAAAGAAACCATTGAGCAAGTTAAGAATATGGTATGTATCGATCTGAAGCCACTGAACAAGGCACTAAAAAATCATTATCCAATGCGTACAACAGAAGACATCCTGCCAGACTTGTCGTATCCAAAAATATTTTCTGTATATGATATGAAAAAGGATCTAGAACTGTATGAAAAATTAAGTGTATTATCATTGATAAAATAATGTTTTTTTTTTCTTTTGGATTCTATAGATGGTTGGCAATGCCCTTGGGTGTAGGTCATGTCCTATAGTTAATGAAAGCATCTGAAAGTCTCAGGAGTAAAAACACAAGGAATCCTTGAGTGAGTGAGGTGAGTGCCAGACTCAGAAGTTTAGTTTTAGAGGACACAGATTTTATTATCCAGCTGAGCAGAAGATGTGCTTAGTGCACTTATTTATGCTTTAATGTTGTTATGTTCCTTTTTATGAATGCATTCTGAGTGTGCTTTGTGCCTGAGCGCTGAGTGACACCAACACTGCGGTAGCCCAGTCAGTTAGGGGTTATCTGAGTGTGATTGGGCAGGTATTATATAGGTTACTTAGAAGCAGTTTCCAGTCACTGCATCAGTTGCAGAGAGAATGTGGAGTGACGAGGAGTTCCAAAGAGATTGCCTCTGTGACTGTCTGGATCAGAGGAGGCTATTCCCACCCTTAAAAGAGTAGCCCCGTCTACAAATCTGCAGTCACTCTATGTGACTGCAGACTTGTAAATCCTCACTGTGCGGATTCCCCAGGGCTGGAGCCGTGAGTGGTGGTCATGTGACAGAGAGAGAAGGCGATATGCATACTCCCTGCCAAATTCTGACTAGATTGGCGCAGCCTCGTTCACTTCAAGTGTGTTGAGCTAGACTGGAAACAGTCTAATGGGAAAGTGGTCAAAAGTATGCATATCGCAGTGCGCGCAATGTGAGGATTCACAAGTCTGAAGTTACATAGAGTGTCTACAGACCTGTACCACAAGGTCAGACAAACCTTTTAAGATGTAGAAGACCTGGGGAGACAAGCAGCTGTAGCCGCCAGGAGAGAGGTTACTGTAACAGTCAACGTTTGAATGAGCAGAGCAATAGAAAGAGTGAGTGTAGAATGTCCGCCGCATGAAGTAGCTTACAAAGTCAAAGCCAGGTGGGGAAGAAAGAAGCCGATGCGAGGACTGTACGATGAGCAATGAGAAAGCCACAGCGGGAATGGAGGAACTGATAAGAGATGTGCAGAGTACGAGTAAAGATCTGTTTACATAGACCATCTAGCAGTATGATATGATGGCCGATCTGTACAGTTTTACCAAGTGGCGGTCGTGTATATGCCTGTTTGCACAAGCAGACCAAAGCAAACAATTTGCACTGAACAAGCTGCAATTGTTCGCTCAGTGCACACAGGCTGCCATGGTTCTCGGCAGCATGAGTTCTTTCTACACAGGACCATGTGTAAGAGGGAAGACCGGGGTGTAAGTACTTTCAGAACAAGGGATCCAGAACTGCCGGGGCCGTACCTCTGGTTGCAGGGAGAAGACAGACTTCCAGCACAGGAGTCAGGTGACTGGAAAGCTGGGGGCATGTCCAGAGTGAGAGCGGGGAGGTCAGGTGACCATAAAACTGGTGGCGTGGCTAGAGAAAGGGAGAGACGAGGACTTTTGCGCGGGAAAGCGAGAGCAGAGTCCCGCTCAGGAGAGCAGTGTGAGAGGGTCCAGGCTCCTGGCTCCAGTACTGGGAGCAAGATCCGAGTGCAGTGGACTGGAGGAGTCAAGCCGGCTAGAGGGAGAAGAGACGCAGGGTCTGTGGAGCAGAGCACGTGAGGTGCCGTGTTATGGACTAGGGGCTCAGCGGGTAAAACCGGAGACCGCCCGCTGCCGCCAGAAGACGGGGCATTGTTTGGGCGGGGAAGCCTGAAGAAATCAACACCGGCATCAACTGGCAACTGCCTTGTGGAGGAAAAGAGTCAGCTAAGTGTAAAAACTGTCGATTACAACCGGTTCGACTCTGCTACATCTAATTAAACTGTGAACTGTCAGTTAAAGACTTTTACCTGCTACTTCCCTGGTTTTCCCCCTGTTACTCCCTGCGTGGAGATTGACCCGGTTATCATAAACTTCCCCTGTTTATTAACCCAGTATTGGCTGCTCTGTGTTTGTGTCACTGCATCTAAAGTACCCGTGTTACACATGCACGGCCGAGAACAATGCTGCACAAAAGATCATTTCAACCGATAAACAAGCATTTTGCTGATTCAACAGTTGGTCGGCAGTCTGTTTACATGGCACGATAGTCATCAAACAAGCGTATTTAACAACGTTTCTTCACAATTATCTTGCAGTTTAAATGCTTCTAAAGCCTCATTGAGCAAATTGGACCAATGAGACAGGAATTAAGGTCTTCTACATGAGAACGGAGTGATGTGAGCACAGGCACACCCTGGACTGACTATAAAGAAGGGTCTACAAGAAGCCAGCACGGTGACCGGAAATATTTACACTGATGCCTTTTCCGGCTCGGTGCCTCCTGATGGACATTGAAAATGATACACTTTGAGCTGTTTGCTCATGTCGACTTCTTGTTGAGGTTCTCAGTGTAGTGCTCAGTCCTGACCACAGGAGGGCATCTCAACATCGGATGCCTCCTCCCCTTACACTGAAAAGGTGACGGCAATACAAGTCATGCCTATGCCTACAGATTTACATGGACTACAGTTATTCCTGGGTATGGCACATTTGTGTGAGACACTGAAACAACTAAAAAAGATGAACTCTGGAAAAGGACAGAAACCAGAAAAGAAAGATATTGCTGGCACAGCAAGCCAAAAATACTGTGATCCAGATGAAGCATTGGTAGAACACTGTGATGCCTGGAAAACAGGTGTTGAAGCTACAGTGTAAACAGTAGGCCAAGTAGGAGGAGGTCTTTATTGCTTGGAATGTATGACTACATAAGAAATTTTATAGCAAAATGTAAAGTATAATACTGTAATGGGCAACAAAGAGACATTGCAAATACCTACAGCTACAAAAAGGTTGTGGCTGAAAACAGGAAAAGACAAAGAAATCCTGATAACCATGGACAATTTTTCCAACTTCTTGGCAGGATCCTATTTACAGCACATGAGCAAAAAATATAGTTAAAAACACCAACCCCGTTTTGCACGGATTGTCATTCCTAATTGTGTGTTATCTGACACTGCTCAATTTAGCTCTGAAGATTTAAAAAAATTCACTGATATGTGGACATTTTTATCAGCAAACATCATTTAAAGGATGTCCTTAACCCTTTTACGACCTTGGGATTTTCTGTTTTTGCATTTTCGTTTTTTGCTCCTCTTGTTCCTAGAGCCATAGCGTTTTTATTTTTTGGTTAATATGGCCGTGTGAGGGCTTATTTTTTGTGGGACGAGTTGTACGTGTAAACGCCATTACTAGTTTTACCATATCATGTACTGGAAAACGGGAAAAAAATTCAAAGTGTGGTGAAATTGCAAAAAAATGCAATTCCACAGTTGTTTTTTTAACCAGGTTCACTGAATGCTGAAACTGACCTGCCATTATTATTCTCCAGGTTATTACGAGTTCGTAGACGCCAAACATGTATAGGTTCTTTTTTATTTAAGCGGTGAAAAAAAATCCAAAGTTTGCTAAAAAAAAATAAAATAAAATGGCGCCATTTTCCGAGATCCGGAACATCTCCATTTTTCGGGATCTAGGGCCGGGTGTGGACTTTTTTTTGCGTGCCTGCCTGACGTTTTCATTGATACCATTTTGGGGTAGATCCATTGCTTTGAGCGCCCGTTATTGCAATATTGTGGCGACCAAAAAAAGTAATTCTGGCGTTTGGAATTTTTTTCTCATTACGCCGTTTACCGATCGGATTCTTTTTTTATATTGATAGATCGGGTGATTTTGAACGCGGCGATACCAAATGTGTATGTGGGGTTTATTTTTTATTATTTTATTTTGAATGGGGCAAAAGGGGGGTGATTTAAATTTTTTTAAAACATTTTTTTTTCACTTTTTGCTTGCTTCTATAGTCTCCATAGGAGAATGCCTCTGCTACATAGAGGAGATGAGCAGATCACATCTATGTAGCAGAAATGCTCCTGTACTATGAGTGCCAACCAGTAGGTGGTGCTCATAGCGATCTTTACATGACAACCACTGGGGTCTGCTGCAGACCCCGGGTTGCCATGCCCATCCATCAGTGACCCGCGATCACGTGACGGGGTCATCGATGGGCGGGTTAAGTGACGCGCTTCCGGCGTGGCGCTGTTACATGCCGCTGTCAGAGATTGACAGCGGCATTTAACTGGTTAACAGCCGCGGGTGGATCGTGATTCCACCCGCGGCTGTTGTGTGTACACTTCAGCTGTAAGAATCAGCTGACATGTGCCCGATTCAGTGCGAACTCAGCACCGGAGCCCGTGCTGAACCGGAGATGATGGCCCGGGGCGTGCTAATACGCCCCAGGCCAATAAGGGGTTAAAGTAATGGCAAAGGAGAGTTGGAAATGAAAACAGCCAAATGGCTCCTGTAGAGTGCAAGATCGGCAGGTACAGATATCTGACTATGTACGGTGGAAGAAATAAGCACATGAGCTTGGCCTAACCAGCAGTCCAGCACAAAAACCCATGAGTCAGCATACCAGGACTCTCCAACCAACTGCTAATAAACCTGTAAAGTCAAAGCTCTTGGGAAATGTTAAAACTCCAATGAACAAGCTGCCAATATCGACAGGTTTCAGCCAACGGTTTAATGTGTAGGAGGGCCACCGACACTACCTCAACACATCAGAGGAGATAAGGATCCAACATGTCTGATGTCTGGCAGCGGTTATCTCATCTCATAGAGAACATAAAGTATGGGGGCTTAAGAGTCAAAGTGAAGGGGATTCAAGGTTATCTGGAATCTCAGACTTCGGACCTATGAAAATGTATAGAATAGAAAAAATATTCTTGTTCATGTTATATTACCTTCACAGAGACTACAATCTAGCTAACACGGTCTCACATCTCACTCCTACTCTTAGGGCATTCTCTCCACTCCAGCACCCTTGTACCTGGGGCCTTCTCACTCTTTACTGCTGCCTCTATATCTTTAAAGAAGTCGGTCACCAACAAATCGACAAAACACAATTTAAACTACTTGTAAAGCCCTAAGGGACTTAGGCCCCACAAAACTCATGTACAGAAAAACGGTTTCATTGTATATGTACCTCATGGAGCAGCAGTGCACCCTTGTCTTGGTCAAGGTCTTAGTACCGCCCCTTCAATCACCATGCCGCGCATCCCACCCCCCTTTAGCTTTAATGCAGCCACATGCTATTGTATGATGTAGTGTATTTTTTCTAAAACTGTCATCAGAGTAGAGGGGGGTACTTTAAGGAATCTAAGGTTGAAGACATATGCTGTGTCCCTTCACAGTTTTGCTGCCTTCAGTCTGAATCTATAATGTGCACTTTACAATAAGAACAAGGAAAGTTATTACATGAACAGTTGCGTCCAAACTTTTGACTAGTACTGTATATACCCCAAAATTATATCAATAAAAATGTCAGCAAAAAATATTTTACAAACTTCAAAAAAAATTGTAACCACTAAAATATAAATAAAAATCTTATAAGTCTGCTATCCCTGCCCTCATACTGACCGAGAGAATCATAAAACCAGGTAATTTTTACTGCATAGTAAATGCCATGTAATCAAAAGTCAAAAAATAATGTCAGAATTGCGGGGGTTTTTACCATTTTACCGTATTTGGAACTTATTTTTTCCATTTTTCAGTATATCATATGGCAGTATGAATGGTGGCATTCAAAACTACACTTCATTGAACAATGCCCTCAAACGGTTATGCAAAAGGAAAAATTAAAAAGTTATCGGTCTTGGAAGAAAGGGATGAAAAAAAAAGTGCAAAAATTACGAAAAAAGTACCCAGTCTATAAGGGGATAAATAATGGCCCCGATTCAACATCTGCATTCTTTTTCGTCAGTTTCCTTTTTTGTCCTGTGGTATTAGTTGTCGTTTTTAGTGCCAAATTCATCAAAAAAAGTGCATGCAATTCATGAATTTGGCACAAAGTCAAAAATGGGCTTTTTCACAAAAATTTGCACCAAAAGTTTATCATACTCAAAAATACACCATGGAAGACTGTGCCATATCTTTTAAAAAAATTGCAATTGATGAATCAGGCAACCCTGGCTAAACTCCGGCCACAAAACAGAAAACAAACAAAAAAAAAAACAATTAAAAATTAGGCGAGTGCATGTAATATAGACATTAAAAGGGAGCAAGAAAAAAGGGGGTGTAAAACACGCAAAAGTAGACAAAAAAACAGGAATACTGAATTGGCAATTTGTAACCAAATCCTCATCAATTTTGCTAAATTTCAGCATCCACTTTGAGTAGAGGACTTCATACTCACATGCACTGGAAGAAACTTCTGCACAGTTTTCAGCTAGCTTTACACACGTGGAGTATTCAGCTTGGAAACCTTATTGAATAACAGTGGGGATTAACCTCTAGCAGAGAGTCATGCTCAGATTTGTGCCGCAGATTCTTACAATTTTACAATTTTTAATTCTATAATTTACCTGTTAGTCGATACCACTTTAATGCACTAAGGGAAAGTTTACAAACGTAAGTGGAATAAACATGCCAAATGGAAAATGAAATCTGCTCTCAGGTAAGGAGGCGGCGGCTGGCACCGCTCTAAATGGTGTTTCTATGTTCCTGGTGTTATTTTTACTCTTTTAAGCAGTAATCTCCTGAATTATTTACAGCCTCTGAAAGGGCATTTAGTGAATAAAAGCCGAGAGCCAGCTGGATTGTCAAAATGCTGAGCATCCAGCTACATCAGAGGTGTATAATGTCAAAATTGACGCTATAGATATATTGTATGTTATGCATGCTTGTATGGAGATCAGTAGGAGTATGTTATTTGTCTCAACCAGTCAGAAAATAAAAGTAGACAAGTACAATAGCAGTACAAACACAATTCTAGACCCACACTTGTATTATTTCCAATTTAAAAGCAATTTCCAGTTAACGTTGCGTTTACCAAGCTATGGTAAAGTATTGGTATAGGATCAGATGGCTTCACCCAATAGGTCATAGGCACTGGTGTATTCTGCAACATTAGGAGCCTCTCTTCACATGTCACCACCTTAGTGAGAGACCTGATGAGTACCATAATAAGTCAGTGAAGCCTATTGGACACCTCGTGTATCCGTCACATTACCGTCCGATCAACCACAACGTTGTAGGTTCCATCATGCAAAGAACATTAAAGAATGTTAGGCCTCGCTCACACCATCGTAAACCCGGACGAGTGCAATCTGATAAAAAAGGAATTGCACTCAGACCAATGTTATTCCATGAGGCAGTGCAGATCTGCGGGTTTTTTCTCAGCTGTATTCGGCATGAGGAAAATTTTGCAGCATGCTGCGATTTCACTCCTAAATCGGTGTGAGAAAAAAAATCACATGTCATATGGACCATCAGTATGGTATCTGATTTTTACGGATACATTACAGTTCTGTAAGATGGGACACTGTAAATGGTTCTGTAAATGTTTACTAGCTGCTGAGTAAAAATATTGATTTTACACTGCCAGAATTACGGATGACAAGTGAGAAAAATCGTCCCACTTTTCTGGATGAAAATTAGACAGATACTGGAATGTGACCCTAAACTAAGGACATGTTCACACGTTCAGTATTTGGTCAATTTTTTACCTCAGTATTTGTAAGCCAAAAGGAGGAGTGGGTGATAAATACAGAAGTGGTGACAGGTTTCTATTATACTTTTCCTCTGATTGTCCCACTCCAGATTTTGACTTATAAATACTGAGGTAATTACTGATCAAATACTGAACGTGTGAATGTGGCCTAATAGTTAGACTCTAATGACTGCCATGTTCTCAATGGATTTGTGGGAAGAAAATGTGGAACCAATATTTAAAACACGGCTCTGGGTCTACTCCAGGTAATTATTCGCCAGTAAGTTTAACATTAATTGTTGGAAAACTGGTTGATGGCTTTAAATGGACTAAGCACTTAACGGGAATCTGTCACCACATTTCATATATCTAAACTAATAATATGGGCATACAGGTTATAGACGGCTGAGGACAGTGATACCTGTATGCCTCATATCTGATGTCTTGTTGTTGAGAAATCATCTTTTACCACTTTATATAAATGACCTTTTACAGGCTATGGGGAGGACACTGCCTGGAAGATACCGCTGTCTCCAGAGATTATTATACATGAAGGGGAGATACCAGTGTGATGTGTAATGGCCGCTCTCTGCTCTCCTGATCTCACTTCAGAGTTGTGTGTGACTAAGACCATTTGATGCAATATGCTAATGACACTCGGCTCAAACTCTGCTGCGAGCGTGAGCCCAGGGCTGGAGTCACCACCCGGCGCACCCAGGCAAGCACTGGGGCCCTGAGCAAGCCATCACCACTATAGGGCCTGTGAGTTGGGGGGGGCGGTGCTCCCCCTAAACTGTTTGAAATACTCACCTCTCCCTGTTCCTCTTCAGCTCCGGTCTCTTCCGCGTCTTCTGGCTGTGACGTCTCAGTGCAGAGGGAGCGATGACATCACTACAATGCACTCTCCGCTCTGAGCAGCGCAGAGAGCCAGAAGACGCAGAAGAGACCAGAGCTGCAGCTAGCAGGGAATGAAGAAAAGGGAGTATTCGATTTTTTTTTCCGCAAACCTAGTGTGAGGGTCAAAGGGAGATCATTTGTAGGATGAGATTACACAGCTTTTTCATCTTGTCATGGAGATGTGTACTTTACAGTGCATGCTGCTGAAAAGAAGGAAACGTTGTTCTCCTCCCCCACTATATACAGTACAGACCAAAAGTTTGGACACACCTTCTCATTTAAAGATTTTTCTGTATTTTCATGACTATGAAAATTGTACATTCACACTGAAGGCATCAAAACTATGAATTAACACATGTGGAATTATATACTTAACAAAAAAGTGTGAAACAACTGAAAATGTGTCTTATATTCTAGGTTCTTCAAAGTAGCCACCTTTTGCTTTGATGACTGCTTTGCACACTCTTGGCATTCTCTTGATGAGCTTCAAGAGGTAGTCACCGGAAATGGTCTTCCAACAATCTTGAAGGAGTTCCCAGAGATGCTTAGCACTTGTTGTCCCTTTTGCCTTCACTCTGCGGTCCAGCTCACCCCAAACCATCTCGATTGGGTTCAGGTCTGGTGACTGTGGAGGCCAGGTCATCTGGCGTAGCACCCCATCACTCTCCTTCTTGGTCAAATAGCCCTTACACAGCCTGGAGGTGTGTTTGGGGTCATTGTCCTGTTGAAAAATATATGATGGTCCAACTAAACGCAAACCGGATGTAATAGCATGCCGCTGCAAGATGCTCTGGTAGCCATGCTGGTTCAGTATGCCTTCAATTTTGAATAAATCCCCAACAGTGTCACCAGCAAAGCACTCCCACATCATCACACCTCCTCCTCCATGCTTCACGGTGGGAACCAGGCATGTAGAGTCCATCCATTCACCTTTTCTGCATCGCACAAAGACACGGTGGTTGGAACCAAAGATCTCAAATTTGGACTCATCAGACCAAAGCACAGATTTCCACTGGTCTAATGTCCATTCCTTGTGTTCTTTAGCCCAAACAAGTCTCTTCTGCTTGTTGCCAGTCCTTAGTGGTTTCCTAGCAGCTATTTTACCATGAAGGCCTGCTGCACAAAGTCTCCTCTTAACAGTTGTTGTAGAGATGTGTATGCTGCTAGAACTCTGTGTGGCATTGACCTGGTCTCTAATCTGAGCTGCTGTTAACCTGCGATTTCTGAGGCTGGTGACTCGGATAAACTTATCCTCAGAAGCAGAGGTGACTCTTGGTCTTCCTTTCTTGGGGTGGTCCTCATGTGAGCCAGTTTCTTTGTAGCGCTTGAAGGTTTTTGCAACTGCACTTGGGGACACTTTTAAAGTTTTCGGACTGACAGACCTTCATTTCTTAAAGTAATGATGGCCACTCATTTTTCTTTACTTAGCTGCTTTTTTCTTGCCATAATACAAATTCTAACAGTCTATTCAGTAGGACTATCAGCTGTGTACCCATCCGACTTCTGCACAACACAACTGATGGTCCCAACCCCATTTATAAGGCAAGAAATCCCACCTATTAAACCTGACAGGGCACACCTGTGAAGTGAAAACCATTTCCGGTGACTACCTCTTGAAGCTCATCAAGAGAATGCCAAGAGTGTACAAAGCAGTCATCAAAGCAAAAGGTGGCTACTTTGAAGAACCTAGAATATAAGACATATTTTCAGTTGTTTCACACTTTTTTTGTTAAGTATATAATTCCACATGTGTTAATTCATAGTTTTGATGCCTTCAGTGTGAATGTAAAATTTTCATAGTCATGAAAATACAGAAAAATCTTTAAATGAGAAGGTGTGTCCAAACTTTCGGTCTGTACTGTATGTGGCCCATTCTGTATGGAGCACTATATGTGGCCCATTCTGTATGGAGTATTATATGGGGCCCGCTCTGTGTGGAGCATTATATGGGGCCCATTATGTATGCAGCATTATATGGGGCCCATTCTGTATGGAGCATTATATCATCATAGAATCATAGAATGGTAGAGTTGGAAGGGACCTCCTGGGTCATCTGGTCCAACCCCCTGCTCAAAGCAGGATTCACTAAATCATCTCAGACAGATGTCTGTCCAGCCTCTGTTTGAAGACATCCATTGAAAGGGAACTCACCACCTCTCGTGGCAGCCTGTTCCACTCATTAATCACCCTGTCAAAAAGTTTTTTCTAATATCTAATCTGTGTCTCCTCCCATTTAGTTTCATCCCATTGCTTCTAGTCTTTCCTTGTGCAAATGAGAATAAAGATGATCCTTCTACAATGTGACAGCCCTTGACATATTTGTAGACAGCTATTAAGTCTCCTCTCAGTCTTCTTTTTTGCAAGCTAAACATTCCCAAATCCTGCAACCGTTCCTCATAGGACATGGTTTGCAGACCAGTCACCATTCTGGTCGCTCTTCTCTGAACTTGTTCCAGTTTGTCTATGTCTTTTTTAAAATGTGGTGCCCAAAACTGTACACAATATTCCAGATGAGGTCTGACCAAAGAGGAGTAAAGACCGATAATGACTTCACGTGATCTAGACTGTATGCTTCTGTTAATACATCCCAGAATTGTATTTGCCTTTTTTGCTGCTGCATCACACTGTTGACTCATGTTCAGTCTATGATCTATTAGTATACCTAAGTCTTTTTCACATGTACTGTTGCTTAGCTCTATTCCTCCCATTCTGTATATGCTTTTTTCATTTTTATTGCCCAGATGTAGTACTTTGCATTTTTCCCTGTTAAAAACCATTCTGTTGGTTGCTGCCCACTGCTCCAGTTTATTTAGGTCTTTTTGAATCCTCTCTCTCTCTTCTCTAGTATTAGCTATCCCTCCTAGCTTTGTGTCATCAGCAAATTTAATCAGTTTACCCTCAATTCCTTCATCTAAATCATTGATAAAGATGTTGAACAATACAGGTCCCAGGACAGAGCCCTGTGGTACCCCACTTGAGACATTCATCCAGCTGGATGTGAAGCCATTTACAACCACCCTTTGAGTCCGATCACTAAGCCAGTTATGAATCCACCTAACAGTTGCCTGGTCCATTGCATACTTGGTCATTTTTTCAATAAGGATGGTGTGAGATACTTTGTCAAATGCTTTGCTGAAGTCAAGATATACTATATCTACAGCATTTCCCTGATCCACCCAGTCAGTGATTCTGTCATAGAAGGAAATTAAGTTAGTCTGACATGACTTGTTAGTTACAAACCCATGCTGACTCTGGTTAATCACTTCATTCTTATCCATGTACTTACATACATGTTGTTTAATAATTTGTTCAAAGATCTTTCCTGGTATAGAAGTCAGACTCACCGGCCTATAGTTCCCTGAGTCCACCTTCTTCCCCTTTTTGAAGATAGGAACAACATTTGCTCTTCTCCAGTCTTCTGGGACTTCTCCTGTTCTCCAAGAATTTTCAAAGATTATGGAGAGTGGTTCTAAAATTTCTTCTACGATCTCCTTCAGTACTCTGGGGTGTAATTCATCTGGACCTGGAGACTTGAACTCATTTATGTTAGCTAAATATTCCCTCACAATCTTTCTGTTTACAGATAACTTGGATTCCTCTATTCCTTTAAAAGGACAGTGAAGATCAGTTGATGTTACATTTTCTTTCTGAGAGAAAACAGATGCAAAATAGGAATTAAAAAGTTCGGCCTTCTCAACATCCTCTCTTACCATTTCTCCATTTTCATCCTGTAAAAATCCTATAGCATCTTTGACTTTTCTTTTACTTTTGACATACCCCCAAAATCCTTTTTTATTGCTTTTGACATCTCTTGCAAGCCTTAATTCATTGTCAGCTTTAGCTAACCTGATACGTGCCCTGCAGGATCTGCAGACTGCATTATAATCTTCTTTAGATATGCCTCCCTCTTTCCATTTAATAAACATTTCTTTCTTTCTTTTTAGCATGTGTTTAAGTTCTGTGTTCATCCATGCTGGTTTCCTTAAATGCTTCCCATTCTTCCTACTTTTTGGGATTGTTAACGATTGTGCTTTGAGAATCTCATTTTTAAAAATTTCCCATCCTTCCTGGACATTTTTGTCCTTAAGGACATCCAGCCATTGGATCCCTCCTATTCTCTTTCTGAGTCTCTTAAAATCTGCCTTTCTAAAATCTAACCTTGAAGTTTGAGTCTTCACATGTCTTCCTCCTCTAGTTATCCAAAATTCTATAATAGCATGATCGCTGCCTCCTAGGGTCCCAGCCACCTTTACCTCCTCAACCATTTCCTCCCTGTTTATAAGGATTAGATCCAAAGTAGCAGATCCCCTTGTTTTCTCCCCTACCTTTTGGAAGATAAAGTTGTCAGCAAGAGAGGATAAGAATTTGCTTGACCTGTTAGTTTTACTTGAGAGAGATTCCCAACAAATGTCTGGATAGTTGAAATCTCCCATGACCACTACGTCATATTTTTTGGAGAACTTGGTCATTTGATACATAAAGAGTTCATCCATATCTTCAGCTTGCCCAGGTGGCCTGTAGTAAATGCCTACAATGGTGTCCTTTCCGTTGTTCTCTCCTTGTATTCTTACCTAAACAGTTTCCACAGAACTCCCAGTCTCTGAAGCTTCAATCTCTGTGCAGATATACGCTTTTCTAACATACAATGCGACACCTCCTCCTCGTTTATCAAGTCTGTTTCTTGCAAATAAGTTGTATCCTTTTAGCCTTTTATTCCAATCATGTGTATCGTCCCACCAAGTTTCAGTGATTCCAATGACATCATATTTCTTTTCCTGCATTAGTAGTATGGGGTCCATTATTCCGTATGGAGCAATATATGGGGTTCATTACTCTGTATGGAGTATTATATGTGGTCCATTATTCTGTATGGAGTATTATATGTGGTCCATTATTCTGTATGGAGTATTATATGGGGTCCATTCTGTATGGAGAATTATATGGGGCCCATTAAGTATGTGGTGCCTATAATACTGTATGGAGCATTATGTGGTGCCCATAATACTGTATGGAGCACTATGTGTTGCCCATAATACTGTATGGAGGACTATGTAGTAGCCATTACTGTATAGAGCATGGAGCCCTATGTGGTGCCCTTAATTCTGCATGGATCACTATGTGGTGACTATAATACTGTATGTAGGACTATGTGGTGCCCATAATGCTGCATGGAGGACTATATTGTGTCTATTATACTGTATGGAGCACTATGCGGTGCCCTTAATACTGTATGGAGCACAATGTGGTGCCCATAATACTGTATGGAGCACCATGAGGCACCCATAATACTGTATGGAAGACTATGTGGTGCCCATAATACTGTATGGAGGACTATGTGGTGCCCATAATTCTGTATGGAGCACTATGTAGTGACTATAATACTGCATGTAGGACTATGTGGCACCCATAATACTGTATGGAGCATTATGTGGTGCCCATAATACTGTATGGAGGACTATGTGGTGCCCATAATTCTGTATGGAGGACTATGTGGTGCCCATAATTCTGTATGGAGGACTATGTGGTGCCCATAATACTGTATGGAGGACTATGTGGTGCCCATAATACTGTATGGAGGACTATGTGGTGCCCATAATACTGTATGGATGACTATGTGGTGCCCATAATACTGTATTGAGCATGGAGCACTATGTGGTGCCCATAAATCTGTATGGAGGACTATGTAGTACCCATAATAATAATAATAATCATTTTTATTTTTATAGCGCCAACATATTCCGCAGCACTTTACATTTTAGAGGGGACTTGTACACACAATAAAAGACACAACAGAATAACGATAATCACATAAATCAACAGATACCAGGAGGAGAGAGGACCCTGCTCGAAAGCTTACAATCTATGAGAAAATAGGGGAGACACAAAAGGTGGATGGTAACAATTGCTTGTATTGTACAGTCAGCCATCAATGTAATAAAAAGGGTATTCAGATAATGCTAAATGAACGAGTCACTAACCAGTATTAGAACAAGTACAGACACAGTAGTCTTAAGTGATGGGGTGTGTGAACAGAAGATACGAGGGACCTGATTTGGAAGGAAGTTTTGTATGGGGGGAAAAAAAAGGGGTAGTTAGGTAGGTGAGGTAAGGTGATAGGCCAGAACAAAGAAATGCGTTTTTAGAGCACACTTAAAACTGTGGGTATTGGGAATTAATCGAAAAGTTCCAGAAATGGTGCGCACGTATCAAGTTTTGGAGACAGGAGTGGGAGGCCCGGATTATTGAGGATGTTAATCTTAGGTCATTAGCAGAACGGAGGGCACGGGTACAGTGGTAGACTGAGACAAGAGAGGAGATGTAGGGTGGTGCTGAAGCATGGAGCTCTTTGTGGGGGAGATTGATGAGTTTATATTGAACTCTGTAGCGGATGGGTAACCAGTGCAACGACTGGCACAGGGAAGAGGCATCAGTGTATCGGTTGGTAAAAAATATGATCCTGGCTGCTGCATTTAGGACAGATTGGAAAGGGGAAAACTGGTGTTTTGTAATAATTCAGGGGTGAGGTCAGGAGACGATGTGTATAATTGGATGTCATCAGTATAGAGATGGTACTGAAAACCAAATCTACTGATTGTTTGTCCAATAGGGGTGGTATATAAGGAGAAGAGGAGGGGGCCTAGGACCGATCCTTGAGGGACCCCAACAGTAAGGGGAAAAGAGGAGGAAGAGGAGCCGACAAAAGACACAGAAGGAGCGGTCAGATAGGTAGGAGGATAACCAGGAGAGAGCGGTGTCCTTGAGGCCGATAGAGCAAAGCATAGTGAGGAGGAGCTGGTGAGCCATATTGTCGAATGCTGCAGAGCGATCCAGGAGAATCAGCAGGGAGTAGTGACGATTAGATTTAGCTGTTAGTAGATCATTAGAGACTTTAGTGAGGGCAGTTTCAGTGGAGTATAAAGAGCAGAAACCGGATTGTAGAGGGCCAAGAAGAGAGTTATCTGAGATGTAGCGGATTAGACGGGAGTGGACCAAGCGTTCCCGGAGTTTAGAGATAAAGGGAAGATTTGAAACAGGTCTGTAGTTAGCAGCAGAGTTTTGGTCGAGGGATGGTTTTTTAAGTAATGGATGTATGCTGGAATGTTTAAATGAGGAGGGAAAGATACCCGATGAGAGAGAGAGATTAAATATTTTAGTTAGGTGAGTGGTGACATGGTGACAGCCGGGGAAAGGGACTGAAGGAGATGTGAGGGAATAGGGTCACTGCTGCAGGTGGTAGAGTGAGAAGATGCAAGAAGTCTGAGCACTTCCGTGACTGGTTCAAAGACAGAGAGTGAGCTAGATGTAATGGGAGAGGGAGGATGGTGCATGGTAGTAGGGGATTGGGAGAAAATTTCCTGTCTGATATGGTCAATTTTTTTCTTTGAAATAATTAGCCAGATCGTCAGCGCTGAGGTCGGTAGTTGGGGCTTTCACTATTGGTTGGAGGAGGGAATGAAAAGTGTCAAAGAGGCATTTAGGATTTTTGGAAAGTGAGGTGATGAGGGTATTGAAATAGGTTTGTTTGGAGAGGTGAAGGGCGGAGCTGTATGTTTTAAGCATAAACTTATAATGGATGAAGTCTTCAGCCAGATTAGATTTTCTCCACAGACGTTCAGCACACCTGGAGCACCACTGTTGAAGACGTGTTTGCAGCGTGTGCCAGGGTTGTCGCCATCTGTGCCGAGTTGTTCTAAGTGTGATACTGTATGGAGGACTATGTGGTGCCCATAATTCTCTATGGAGGACTATGTGGTGCCCATAATACTGTATGGAGCACTATGTGGTATCGCATTGCACTCCTCCGTATTATACGTATGTGTGAGAGAGCTCTAAAACTGACACATCTGCAGGCTCCTCTCAGCTTCAGCTTCCATCTCACAGACAGGTCTGCAATACTGTTTCAATACAGCAGAGCTCAAGAGAGAAACAATAAATGTGTTTGCAAGAAGACAAAGCTCTGTTCTGTATTAGTTACTTGTCTCACACTGGTAACTCCCCCTTGATTCCAAAATAATCTCTAGAGGAGGAGTTATTTTTCTGGAAGTGTCCTCCCCATAGTCTGGAAAAGGTCATTAACATAAAGTGATAAAAGATGATTTACCAACAAGGCATCTGATAAGAGGCATACAGGTAGGAGTTTTTTTCAGCAGTCTATAACCTGTATGCCCATATTAATAGTTTAGATAGCTCAAATGTGGTGACAGTTTACATTTAAATGGAACCTGACAGGTCCCCCATGCCCTCCAAACCACAAACATTTGCATATTCCTTTTCAAAATCCCTGACTAACAAGCCCTGTATAGTGTTTGACACAAACAGATGTTTAAAAAAAAGTATTTTTACAGTCCGTTTTTAATATGCAAATTTACTTTTCAGTAGTTGATGGGGTGTTTGTGACGCGCCCCCTGGGCCTGTGCTGTGCAGGGGATACCCGGAGCCGGATCGCTGGTGGGATGCTGGGGGTTGTAGTCTCCGTGTGGCGGTGACCCGGTCCGTGCCCAGGGTGGTCAAACCAGTGGCAGTCTATTTGTGTTGTAATAAGTGTCCGACTACGCTACCCGTGGATTGCGGTCAGTGGGGACCGCCGCTGCGCTGCAGACCGCTGAGGCTGATGTTATATGCGCAGCCAAGAATGGGATAACTCCCCACGGGAGAAGTATTGCCTCAGGGCAGCTAGAGTAGATGATGGTAGTGATGGTGTGAGCGTCCCAGTACTAATGGTGCTAGTGCGGCGATGAAACACAGAGACGTGTGGTTGCAGTTTCCAATGCTTTACTCACAGTTCTTTACTGGTCCTAGTCACCTCGGTACCGGCGGTGACTGCCCAAGCCGTGCTGCGTCCACCAGGCAAGGGGCTCAACCAACTCCCAGGCAATTCCAGAGCGTGGCACAGGACTCCCTTCCTTTCCTTTCTCTGGCCGTCCCCACCAGTGACCCAGCTTTGTCCAGCTTCCTCGGGCCTTCTGTTGGCGAAACCTCTCCCGGTTTCCCTGACCCTATGCGGTATGCCTTTCTGGTGGATGTAGTGAGGGGTCGCACCAAGATGTGGTCACAACCTCCGGTTTTGGCTGAGGATTAGTCGCCTCCACCAATTTGGGTTCCGGTACCCTATTCTGCCAACCCTTCACCCAGTATCTCCTCTGGGCATATGGGGTTCCTTCTGCCTTCGTGTCTCTGGGCCTTTCTCTGTGTTCCTTGCTTCCTTTCTCCTCTGTTCCAGTTCCTTTCTTACTTTCCTTTCTGTTCCTCCTCCTCTCTCTCTCTCTCTGCTGCTTCTGGCCTCCACTCCAGGCCTGCCTCTGGAGCTGGGCCCAGACTGAGCCACAGCTCCCTGTCAGCCCTCTCTGGCTGAACTCCTCTCCTCTTCTCCTCCTGCCTGAACTGAACTCTGTTCTAAGATGGTGCCCACCTTATATACCTCCTTCTGACACCCGAGCCCAGGTGACTAGCAACCAATGGGCTCCTATCTATGCCCAGAAACCCACCCCTATCTGCTCCTACACCACTGGGTTTTCCTCCCCCTCCCCACTCCAGCCAGGAACAGAAGCTGTCGTGCCTGCACTCTGTCTAGTGGGAGCACCGTTGGTCTGTTCCTCGGAAATGGGGTGTGTGTGGTGCATGCAGCTTACGGAGTCCTGGTCCACACTCCATCCTTACCCGGGAGTGGAATATCACACCTGTTATGTTCTGCTACCAGAGCTAAGGAAAGAGGAGATCTGTCCCTACGATAGAACTCAGCTTAATCCCTACGATGTAACAGGGAACCTGATCCTGCGATCAGACCTGCTAAAGTCCTAAGCTAGTCTGTACGGAGACCTATAGATGTGGGGAAGGAATCCCTACAAGTACTAAGGACTGGGAGGAATATGGGACACCTCCTAACAGAAATAGTAGCAGACAGACGAACAAACAAAATATATAGAACATAGATGTCAGTAGACCAAGCAAACTAACAGAGCAAGACACAGAGCACAGGCTAGCTAGAAAGTAGATATACAATGAAGTCCAGCAAAGCCAAAAGGGCGGAGCAGTATTAAATAGGCCAACAAGGTCATGTGACCAGCAAAGGAAAAAAAAACCTAAGAGCAAGGTTCTAACAGTACCCCCCCTTCTAAGAGGATCCTCCGGATCCCCTAGGACCAGGCTTATCAGGAAATCTCCTGTGAAACGCTCTGATAAGTCTGGACGCGGAAACATCATCCGACCTCACCCAAGAGTTATCCTCGGGACCGAAACCTTTCCAGGCCACAAGATACTGCAAACTACCTCTATACAGTCTAGAGTTAAGGATGCGAGAAATTTCATATTCCCCGTCCTCCACCACCGGAGGAACAGAGGCAGAGGCGTCACAATCCGATACAACAGCTTTTTTCAACAGAGAGACATGAAATACCGGATTAATTCTCCAGGAGGAAGGAACCTCCAACCTAACAGCAGATTGGTTGACAACCTGAAGCACCTTAAAGGGCCCTACAAACTTGGGACCCAATTTCTTTGAAGGAATCCTCAGCCGCAGATTCCTAGAGGACAACCAAACCATGTCACCAACAGCGAACAAAACCTCCTGTCGTTTCCTATCAAAGTAGTCTTTAGATTTTCTGTTGGCCTCCTGAAGATTACCACGCACATTCGTCCAAACTCTCTCCAAATCACCAGAAAAATTCTCCTCCTCAGGCACGGCAGATCCCAACTTGGAGAACGACCCAAACGACGGATGTCTCCCAGAACGCCTTTTTTTTGTTGAACAACCAGCAGAAGAAGATGTATGATTGTTCAGAGCAAATTCAGCAAGTGGCAGAAACTCAGACCACCCCTCTTGATTGTCTGCCACAAAACAACGCAAGAACTGCTCAACATCCTGGTTTTTCCTTTGTCTGGCCATTAGATTCAGGATGATATCCGGACGAGAACGACAAATGAACTCCCAACCTATCACAAAAGGCACGCCAAAAACGAGCCACGAACTGAGGACCCCTATCAGAAACAATGTCAGTAGGAACGCCATGAAGTCTGACAATTTCCTTGACAAAGGCCTTAGCGAGAGTTTTAGCGCAGGGCAGTTTGACGAAGGGAACCAAGTGACACATCTTGCTAAAACGGTCCACGACCACCCAGATGACAGTAAAACCCTCAAAGGGGGGAAGGTCAGTTATAAAGTCCATAGCCAAATGTGTCCAAGGAGCACTGGGAACCTCCAAAGGACAAAGCAACCCCGCAGCAGGAGTATGTGAGGACTTAGATCTAGCACATATAGTACATTGACGCACCCACTTAATGACTTCCTTCTGCCATCCAGGCCACCAAAAACTGCGACCCACCAGTCTCTTGGTCTCAGAGATTCCGGGATGACCTGCCAACCGAGATTCGTGACACAACAAACAAATCTCTCCTAAAGGTCCCAGGCACAAACAACCTCCCATGAGGAGTGTTAGATGGGGCATTCTCCTGTGCTTTAAGAATCTCATCTTCCAAAACGGAGTCCAAAGCAGCTATCACAACACCTTCTTGTAAAATGTTCTCCTCTTTCTCAGCACCGACTATGGGAGAAAAACTGCGAGACAAGGCATCAGCCTTAACATTCTTAGTACCAGGGATGCAAGTAACGGAGAAATTAAACCGCGAGAAAAACAGTGCCCACCTAGCCTGACGGGCATTCAGGCGCTTGGCAGCATCAAGATATATCAGATTTTTATGATCCGTAAGAACCTGAAAGGGAAATTCCGCACCTTCCAAGAAGTGGCGCCAGTGTTCAAATGAGAGTTTAATAGCCAATAATTCCCGATTACCAATATCGTAATTCAGTTCAGTCTCCGAAAATTTTTTTGAAAAAAAGGCACAGGGATGTAATCCATCCCCGTTATCCTGAGACAATACTGCGCCAACCCCCACAGAGGAAGCATCAACCTCAACCAAAAACGGCCTAGTAACATCAGGCTGCATAAGGATGGGAGCAGAGGTGAACCTCTCCTTGAGATACACAAAAGCTTCAATGGCCTCAGAAGACCACTGAACCGCATCAGCACCTTTCCTGGTGAGATCAGTCAGAGGTTTGACAATACTAGAAAAATTTTTTATGAATTTTCTATAGTAATTGGCGAAACCCAAAAACCTCTATCGATTTCAAACCAATAGGCCTAGGCCATTCCTGCACAGCCTGAACCTTAACCGGATCCATCTCAAAACCTTTGCTGGAGATAATGTAGCCCAAAAAACTAATTCTCTGTACAGCGAACTCACATTTCTCCAGCTTAGCAAAAAGCGAATTGTCCGTTAATAACTGTAATACCTCACGCACGCTCCGCCAATGAGACTCCAGATCCGGCGAATAAATCAAAATGTCATCCAAATACACAACCACATTTTTACCGATCAAAGGTCTAAGGATGTCATTAATAAGATTCTGAAAAAATGCAGGAGCATTAGTAAGACCAAAAGGCATAACCAGATTCTCAAAATGACCCACAGGAGTGTTAAAAGCAGTCTTCCATTCGTCACCCTCCTTCATGCGCAACAGATTGTATGGCCCCTTAAGGTCAATTTTAGAGAACCACTTGGCCCCCATTAACTGGTTAAACAGATCAGGAATCAATGGCAGTGGGTAAGGATTGCGTACAGTAATTTTGTTAATCTCACGAAAATCCAGACAAGGACGTAAACCGCCGTCCTTTTTTTTTTTTTACAAAAAAAAATCCAACCGCCACAGGAGACTTAGAGGGCCTAATGTGACCGGCGGCCAAACTTGTCTGTATGTATTCCTCCAAAGCCTTCCTCTCAGGAATAGTAAGGTTAAATAAACGACTTTTAGGAAGAGTCGCTCCAGGGACAAATTCAATAGAACAATCATAGTCTCTATGGGGAGGCAAAACCTGCGATTCCTTCTCAGAAAAAACTCTCCAAAAATCCTGAATAGGAACAGGCAATTCTCCCCTATCCAAAGCTGCAATACGCCCATTACAACACTTGTCATAACATTTATGGCTCCAGGATTTAATTTCACTGGTAGACCAATCCAGTACAGGATTGTGAAATTTTAACCAGGGCAATCCCAATATTACTGGAGAAGGCAAGTTATTCAACACTACCAAATCCAATTTCTCATGGTGAACACCATTAATAGTGAGGAAATTCACAGACCTTGAGAGTAATATTCTTCAAAGGGGAACCATCCACAGAAACCACAGCAATGGGGGATGATAAAGGTTCGGGTTTTAAATTGAGTCTTTCCAAGAATCCCCCATCAATAACATTCAGAGTAGACCCACAATCGACAAACACCCGAAATTCCATTAATTTTTCCTGAGCAATCGTGGAAGCAGCTAAAAATACACCCTTGGAATTTAAACAGGCAATACGGGCATGACTGACCTTTTTTTTTTTCTTTCTTCATACGAAGCTCACAGCCTTTAATCAAATGACCAGATTTTCCGCAATAGAAACACAAGCCTTCAAAAAAATCGACGGTCTTTTTCTTGAGAGCGAGGTGCCACCGATCCAATCTCCATCGGTTCACCACTGTTAGTACACACATTCTCATAACCAGAAACTGACATGGCAGAGGATTTGCTCTCATTAACCCTTGCACGCAGTCTTCTATCCACCCGTATAGCTAATTGCATAGCCTGTTGCAAATCTTCAGGTGTAGGATAAGCAATTAGCAGGTCTTTAACCCTTTCACTGAGCCCAGCAAGAAATAGACTTTTCAGAGCAGAATCGTTCCACCCTGTTTGAGTAGACCAATGACGGAAATGAGTACAATATTTTTCCACATTACCTGATCCTTGTTTTAAACGTCTCAACTCAGTCTCAGCTGATGCGACACGGTCAGGATCATCATATAATAGTTCCAAAGCAGAAAAAAAACTATCCACTGATCTGAAGCATGTATCACTAGGTTGCAAAGAAAAGGCCCACTCCTGAGGCTCTTTGCGAAAAAGTGACATTATGAACCCTACACGCTGGGATTCATCCCCAGAGGACTTAGGTCTCAAACGAAAATACAATAAGCAAGCATTTTTGAATGAAAAAAATTCTCGGTGTTCACCAAAAAATAAATCCGGCAAACATACCTTAGGCTCCAAGAAATGTGCTCCAGGACAGTTACTCACGTGCTGACGGAGCTCGGCCACCTCCAGAAAGAGTCCCTGCAGGCGATGAACCAAATCCTGAACCGACACCATGATGGAACTGAAAAATCTTTCCTTAGAGAATTTGCTGGCTGGACTTACTGTTATGTTCTGCTACCAGAGCTAAGGAAAGAGGAGATCTGTCCCTACGATAGAACTCAGCTTAATCCCTACGATGTAACAGGGAACCTGATCCTGCGATCAGACCTGCTAAAGTCCTAAGCTAGTCTGTACGGAGACCTATAGATGTGGGGAAGGAATCCCTACAAGTACTAAGGACTGGGAGGAATATGGGACACCTCCTAACAGAAATAGTAGCAGACAGACGAACAAACAAAATATATAGAACATAGAGGTCAGTAGACCAAGCAAACTAACAGAGCAAGACACAGAGCACAGGCTAGCTAGAAAGTAGATATACAATGAAGTCCAGCAAAGCCAAAAGGGCGGAGCAGTATTAAATAGGCCAACAAGGTCATGTGACCAGCAAAGGAAAAAAAACCTAAGAGCAAGGTTCTAACAACACCTCTGGACTGAGGTGCAATACCCCTGTAGCAGCCGAGCCCTCGGGGTGCTACATTTGTTTCTCCAGACTAGTAGTCCACCTCAGCATGTTATCACAACCCTGTGGGTGTGATAACATGATTTGCAAGAGCTAGTGTCATCTGCCTGCTCTCTGCAAATTTCGCACATGCTCATGGCTTTCTTCCACCCACTGCAAATGTCGAGAAGTGAAGATCTGTTCCAGTGGCTGATCTTTGGCTCCTAAGTGGACATCAGACGTCTTCTATGCTTCTGGACATGCGCAGTGCGCCTCTAATGCCAGGGAGCATACACCCATCTTCAGAGGCACAATGATGCATAGACAAGAAAGTCACGTGCAAAATTTGCAGAGAAACGTAGACCATGCACTCCATTCATTTACTATTGCAGTGAAGATGAATGGGGATGGTGACCCTGTGCTAGTGATTGTCACAATTCCTCCACTCAGTGTGGCGAGAGCAGCTCAGCTGACCAATCTGGGACAGGGACATGCTGAGCTGTCAGTGTGGTGAGTGGCAGTCGAGTTGCCCAATCAGGGCCGGGACGTGTTGGGTTTCCTACAGGCGTGTCCTGTTCGGTATGATTCTCAGTTTATTTAGCTGGCTGTCTGATGACTGCCAGTTGCAGCTTAGCTTAAATGGTGTGCGCTTGCTCTATTCTCTGTGTTCCTGTATTTGATCTTTGTTGCCCGACCTTGGATCTTGCCTTTAACCCTCCGTCACATACAATAGGCCTGACAGGCACATCTCTTTTACTTTCATTTCTCCTTCCTCACCAGATTGTGAGGAAATCCCCTCCCTCCAGGTTAAGTAAATGTTTTTTTTGCACCTGATTATGTGTAGTCTCTTTTATTACATCCCTATGAAGGTCACTGATCACTTTTAGAGCACTGAAATTGCAAACATTAGATATTATAGGTATTTTTCTAGCCTGCGCCTGACAGTCACATTGTATGTGAACTCGTTAGAACCAATATTGTATGTGACGGAGGGTTAACCATCCATTTGCCATGCCCTTTTGTCTTGATCTGCTACCTTCCCAGAATTCTGACCTCAGACTTTGACCTGACTACGCCTTTGCCTTACCTCTTTGTTTATGATGAGCCCTCTTGACATCTGACCATGGACCTCTTGACTACCCAGCCTCGTGGCTTGTCCGTGATTAGTGACTAGCGGCACATGATCGCTGGGGGTAATAAATTCCCTAAGCCATTCAGAGTTTAAGAAACTTTTTGCACATTGCTTCATGGGCAGACATATCATCGGTGCAATCTGTGCAGGCTCACAGGGGCCCAAGACGTATGGGGGCCCACTACTACCTCGGAAGCAGGTGGAATCATGCATTATGAGGAGCTATTGAACTGCAAAGGACCAATATATTGTACTTGCACAGGGGCCCTTTGCTGTCCACCAGTGCATTGCTTGACAGGGAGATGTGGCTTAGCAGAAAAAGCTCATGGATTAGTGGCTTTTGACTGTATGGATGGATGCAGTATAAAATTAGAGAAAGGTGCCTGAAAATGCACTTAAGTCAAATTTATCATCTGGCAGAAGCTAAATTTGGCACTTCTATGCTACTCCTAATGTGTGTAAATTGAGGACAACACTAATAAATCTGCCCCGATCAGTTTATTTTTAATATCCTTGAACTCAAAACTGCACCAAAAGGGTAAAAATGGCCATAAGCCACAAAGATGGACAACAGTACAGCAAATGGGCTCTGTGGATGTGGCATAACAATGTTTTAATTCTAGACTGAGACATATTAAAACAAGCAATTTTCAAATTAATATTATACATTTTATACAGTGTGAAGTCATTGCATGTAATAGCTGGGGGGTCGGCTATCGATTCTCCGTCATGGCCAGTGATCAACACCTCTGCAAATAAGTGGAGTAATAAATAATTTGTGCTTGTTTTTCCCTCCCCTGAAGCTAATAGAGAGCTACACAAACCCTGATGGTGTGATGGGCAGGAAGGGCTAAGTGATGTGATGTGTCTCCACAGCTTCTGTTTCAGCCTCACTGATAATGTAATTCGCTGGCTCCTCTCTGTAGACTTGGTGGTAAATTTTGTTCTCCTTGGCTGCTTTTTCAGGAGAGCATTGATGAGTTGTGGAGTTGAGAGACATGCCAGCTTTCTACCACCCACCAGACACATTTCTATATTTCCCTCCTACTTTAGAAAAACAGCACACTATGTTCTCTCCATCACAAGACTGGGAGGCATTTTACTTGACATGTATAAAACCATTCACATATCTAGAGGAAGGGGTTACGATGGAGCGATATGTCTTCAGAATTAGGATGCACCATGCATTGTATCTCCTATATCAGGATTTTATGTCTGACACCTTATCCATTATTTACTCTTATCTAAGCAATGGATAATGTGTTCTTGGCTGCTGTTTAGCTTCTGTGCAGTTTAGCAGAACAACATATAGGGTACGTGCTGGTTATACTGGATCTGCTCTAAATTTACAGCTCACTGGTTGAGAACTTTGGGGAATATGGTAAATGAAGTCGGACTCATAATTTGTTCTTTAGCAAAGTCAATAGTCATAGTTTTCTTATATATCTGACTACATGGTTATTTACAAAGTAATTTTTTCTGTGTCTTAACATTTAAGGGAATCTGTCGCCAAGTTTTTGCTACATTACCCGAGAACAGCATAATGTAGGAAAAGAGACCCTGATTCCAGTGATGTACCATTTAGTTTACTGGGTGCTGCAGTTGTGATACAATCAGAGTTTTTAGATGTAACATACAGTGGAAAGCTGACTGCACCCATACCAGGTTCTCCGTGTACATTGTCTATTGACTATAAGCTGCTCATCAGTTCTGGGGGTGTGGTCAGACCATGTCTAAAGAGGGTACCAGTCCGGGCAGTGATAATCTCCTGCTGATAAAACACACATTGTATTGAAACAACAGCACACAGCCTAACAAGTAACACATCACTGAAATCAGTGTCTCAGCCCCTACCTCATGTCACCCTCAGATTACACAGCAAGAACCTGCTGACAGATTCCCTTTAAGGGTTACTGCACACAAGAGATATGCTGAAGATTTTCCCTTATGATTTCATGTGCAGAAAATTAGCAGTATATTGCAGTACCAACAAAGTGAATGAAATACAAACAAATCCTGTCCACACAACGCATAAAAACTTTGCATGGACTCCACATAGTAATTGAGCGATGCTGTGGATTTTAAATCCACAGCGCTACAGTCTGTCTATGGAATTTTACCTTGTTTTTTTTTTACACTTTGAATTGTATAAGGTGAAATCAGTTGCAAATCTAACTCAAAATTCCTGAAAGTCATATGACTATTGCTATGGCTGAGGTTGCTGATAGAGATGGTGTGAATAGAGTTGTAGGGCCCAGTTCAGCAAGTAAGTCAGTAATCTGTGGTTACTAGACAGAAGCCCAACAAACATCCTCCTATCTGCCAACATCTATGGCTGTTCATTTGATTGGTTGGCTTGGTGCAACATCATCATTTCTGCGTGATGAACAAGGACTACACATCAAAAGAAGAGCCAAGAATACCATCAAGTAAGAGGCAGTTTATTGGGCTCCCATCCAGCAGCCACAGATTACAGACTAAAATCACAATGGATGTCTAGTGTAAATGTACCCTGAGCAGGGCCGGTGTATGGAGGGGTGGAAAGACTGGGCAATTGCCCAGGGCCCCCATCACCTTGGGGGCCCCAGCATCTACAGCAGGAGGTACACTGCTGTGTAGTTTCCAATGTGGAAATTGCTTCAGAACCTTTGGTGACATCACAATCATGTGAGCGGTCATGTGACCGTGATGTCACCACAGGTCCTGCACTCTCTGGGAGTCAGAAAAACTGAAGAGGAGATGAACTGTTGGTAAGTCCTCTATTGTCTGTCTGAGTCTGTCTGTCTGTGTGTGTGTTCCTTCCTCATAAATTCTACATCTGCACTGCCAAAATTATATGGTAGAGTTCTACATCAATATATTAGACCAACCAAAATAGAAAGGCCATATAGTAACAAAGAGGAGACATAAAAAATATTTTTTTTTTTATTGAGAACAAACAATATGCCATGGTTAAAACCAATTAAATTCAAAATGTACAAGACACTAACAACCCTTTAGTTAGAGAAATATAATCGAGTCTACTCCAATATGAGACAAAAAAAATCTGAAAAGTATATTTTGGTGCATATACTATACATCCAAAATGATATAATGTCATACAATATTCAAATGAAGCACTATCAGTCAAAATACAAACTGTATAAACTGTGAATACTATATATGCTTATAAGCAATAAAGGTGCAAATAATGTGGGTATATGTACACTAAACCAATAAAAAGAAATATATATAACAAACCCTAAATATGGCACCGGAGTAACCTGAAAAACAATACGGATGTCAGTGGGAAAAGAACCACACGCGTATCACTGCTCGAGAGACAGCTTCATCAGGGGAAAGACCTTTCTTTTTGCTTTATATTTCGACTGATAGCACTTTATCTGGATATTGTATGACATTATATCTTTTTTGGATGTATAGTATATTCACCAAATATATACTTTTTTTATTTTTATTCTCTCATGTTTGAGTATATTGTAAACTCAATTATGTATCTCTAAATTAAAGGATGTCAGTGTCTGGTAGATTTTTGTTTTAATTGGCTTTAACCACAGCATATTGTTTATTCTCAATAATAATTTATATTTGGTATAGATGTGCTCATTGCTACTGTATTGCTTTTCTTTTCTTTGTTGTGTTCCTTCCTCATCACCCTGGAGCCAGAGCCGTCTAGAGACTTGGCCATCCTTGGGGTCAGCATGCTGTTTGCCCGATGCAGTCTATGTGCAGTATTCTGGTGAAGTATCTGTAACAAGTGCACACAGTGTCGGCGGTCGGGTGCTTTGTCGCATTTATTTGGTTGAAAATTTTAGAAAATGTTGCATATTGAAGGGTGCGTCATTTTTTGAGATTGAGATTTATCCTCTGCCAAAGTCTGTGGATCGTACAATTCAGATATAGCAGAGTGGAGTGTGTTATATGATTAGACTACACAGATGTAGCAGAGCGGAGGTTTCTGGGCACATGCTGATTAAGTGACAGAATCACTACTCAGCTCTGCTACATCTGTACAGGTTAGATACAGAACATATACAGATGTAGCAGAGTTAAGTGTGTTTTTGCTATATTTCCTGTATTGTTAGACTGTTCTGATGTAGCACAGCAAAGTCTGTTTTCAGTCACCTTATTACCTGCATGATCATGGATGATGTTGGGGGGGGTGTGGCACTTGCATACAGATGAAGCAGAGCAGAGTTTCTTTTTCTCTTTATATTACTTATACAATGAGACTATATGATTGTAGGAGAGCTGAGTTTGTTGTACGATCAGATTATATCACTATTGAATAATCCTTTAAAGCTTTACCTAAAGTCAAGACAGATTTGAGCTTGGTATTGCCCATCATGGTACTTGTATGATGAGACTATGGATATAGCAGAGCTGAAATTGGTGTTTACACATTGTGTCTGTATGTCTGGATTTGCTCTGTGTATATATGTCTATGTATATATATGCTCTGTGTGCATGTATTTGTGTATATGTTTGTGCTCTGTGTATGCATGTATGTGCTCTGTGTATGCATTCATCTGTATGTAAGTGCTCTGTGTATGTTTTCATATGTGTGTATGTGTGTATGTGCATTTATCTGTATGTATGTGTTCTTTCTAAGCACTTATATGTATGTGCTCTGTGTATGCATGCATCATCTGTATGTATGGGCACTGTGATTGCATGTATCTGTATGAAAGTGTTGTGTATACACATGTCTTTGTACACATATATGTCTATGTATGTGCTCTTTGTATGAATGTGTCTGTATGTATGTGCTCTGTGTATACATATATGTATGTATGTGTTCTGTGTATACATGTGTGTATGTGCTCTGTGTATACATGTGTGTATGTGCTCTTATACTTATTTATGTGTGTATGTATGTGCTCGGTGTATGCATCCGTGTGTGCTATGTGTGTATAACATGGAGCTGGGGGACACATTCTCAGTCCTGTTTAACATCAGGGTGGCTGGTGATGCCGCCATGCCTGGTAATTTATGTCTTATTGCAGAGTGCTGATTGTTGTTGTAATTACCTCTTTGCTGTGAGCCTTGGGTGGGGCCATACCCTACTCACACCACCAGCAGCTTGCTTTAAGTTGCTAGTTATAATTTGTTACTTACCGTGGTCTACTGCTTACTTTAGCCTGCAGAAAAACTGCTATGGCTTCCAGTATAGAGGGAATAATTGCTAAAAGTGCAGGACACAAGTCATATAGTGCCCAGAAACACATCACAGCTTATTTTGTAAAGTCATTTGAAAGAGCAATTCCACATTAAATCCTTTTTAGGTGTCATAATCTAAAGCTGAGATCGACATCATATCATCAAGCAAAATGGTTTTATGTATAAGTTCCTTATTCTGTTAAATATAGCTCATTAGTAGATTCCAAACGAAGACACTGGGAATAACCTCCGAGAATACAGCACATAGGCAATGTGTATTTGACAGTTACATTTCAGACTGCCATATACATCATGTTTGCATGTCACTGTTACAAGGACAGATCTGTTCAGCATGTAAAAGCGACTGAGCAAGGTCTTATGGGATTGAAGTCCTGTTATTCAACTCTGAATGATCTGATAGAGCATTAAGAGCCGTCAATTAAAGGCTTTTCAAAGTGTCAATCCTGACGACTGCCAATTGGCAAGACAAATCCTATAAAAAAAACACACAGCCCTGTGAGTTACTAAGAGCACATATGCAGGCTGGGAATCCTGCCAAGTGTGAGAAAGAATGGAAACTGCAGAATAAAAGGTAGGTGTGGAGAATCACTAAGACAAGTGGGGGCTGGAGCTTTACTTAACACCATAAGAACTAGAAAAAATACCACAAATGCAAGAATAGGTAGGTTCAGGTTATAAAAACATAATCAGCATTCATGTCTGTCATTACACTCAAACAGATGCAAATTGATATTATGCAGTTACACTGCCAAAGACTTGCAAAAATGGGCATTAACATAAAGGAGCAATGCAATCTGTAGAAATAGGGCAATCAAACATTTGCATTTCAAAGAAATAGAAAACTGTGCGCTCTATACACTACAAGCAAATATAGGAATTTACGGTCATAGTTCATATACTTAGAATTTAAGGCTATTTCTCAATATGACCATTTAAAAATTGACATTATCATTATTAGACACTTGTGGAATTCCCCTCTACTTGGCTGCAAGTGCTTAGAAACAGTACCAGAGAGACGTGGCCAAACTGTGCACAGAGCCGCCAGTGCACGGCCAATTAGATCTGAATAGGGCCACCTTACGGCACGTCTAACCAAGAGGGACACATTACTGGCACCATCATTTACTGTTTGATTCATTTTGTATAGGATTAGTTTAAAAATTGTCACTTAAAACCTAGAGCACTCTCACTGTAGCCCGTTATTATATTCCTGGACTTCAAAGGGTTTGGGCTCATTTCTGTAGTTCCAATCCATTTTCAGAGCTTCGATAAATGCAGAAAAATATAGCTTATAATAATGTACATAATAATTTCCTTCTGAAACTTTGATATCATGGATTATGGCGCATAGCAGCCTATCCTGCAGCATTTCATGTGTTCAATGCTGATTTTGATCATTACATGTACCTTTTTACAACTTGCTCCTTTGGTATTGATATGTGCTTCTAGTACTAGACCAGCTTTATCTCCTCATTCTGACATTTAGGCCACGGCCCCTCTATCAGTATTTGGTCAGTTTTTTTTCTCAGGAGTGGGAGCCAAAACCAGGAGTGGGTGATAAATGCGTAACTACTCTCAGACAGAACCACTGTACTTCAAAGGGCCCATATACTGTTCTTTCACAGGGGCCCTTTTCTGTCTGTGTCCGCCAGTGCCCATCTTGGAAATTACACCCTCAAGGAATTTGTGGATGGATGTGATGATCATATTGAACCCACAGGTGCTTTAGATAATTTTATAATAATGGACCATGAAGAAAATTAAATAATCCTTTTGTTCATGAAAATGTTGATTTAGCTCAAATTTCTCCTTTTCGGAAGCGTTACAGGAGAAATTGTACAAAAAGATTATGGGATCCATTTTCTCCTGACTACGATGATACCCCACAGGTGATCACAAATTACTTTTTGACACACAGCAGGGCTCAAAAGGGAAGGAGCACCATTTGAAGAGCACCTGATATGTCAAAAAAAAAACTGAACCATCCTACAAGTGATCCTATTTTGGAAACAGCACTTCAAGGAATTTATCTACAGTTATAATAATGTAAGTTTTAAACCCACAAGTGATTTGATGAATTTTATAACTGTAGAAATGAAATATTGTGGGTTTTTTTCCACAAAAATGTTGCTTTAGGCCAAAATTTCTCATATCATCGGTATCAAGAAATAATTGACCCAACAGTTTATTTTGCAATTTCTCTTGAGTACAGCAATACCCCATACATGTTCGGACACTAGTGTTTCGGCACACAGCAGAGCTTGGAAGGGAAGGTGCGTTATTTTGCTTTTGGATCACAATTTTGACTGGAATAGATTGTGGACGTCATTTCTCATTCGGAGAGACCCTGAGATGTCAAAATATCAGAAACCCTCACAAATGACCATATTTTTAGAAAGTACACCCATCAAGGAATTCATGAAAGGGTGTAGTGAGTATTTTAATCCTACAGTTTATTCACAGAATTTTATAGCATTAGCCACTAAATGTTGCTTTAGCCTCAAGTTTTTAACTTTCAAAAGGCTAATAGGAGAAAATGGACCACATGATTTGTTACACAATTTCTCCTAAGTACACCGATACCCCATATATTGTCAGAAACTACTTTTCAGACACAGTGTAAAGCTCAGAAGGGAAGACGTGCCATATTGGAGTGGAGATTTTGCTGGAATGATTTGCAGGTGCCATGCAACATTGGCAGAGACGTTGAGGTGCCAGAACAGAAGAAATCCCCCACAACTGACCCCATTTTACAAATGACACCCCTCATTGAATTCATCAAGGGGTGCAGTGACACAGGAGTGTCACAAAATGTTATACCATTGGGTGGTGAAGAAAACATAATTACATTTTTACCACTAAAATTTTGTTTTAGCCCTAGATTTTACATTTTCACTAGAGAAAATAGGTGAAAATGGTCTCATAATTAGTTAGCCAATTTTTCATGAACACGGAAATACTCTACATAAGGTTGTAAAATTCTGATTGGATCCACAGCAGGGCTCGGGAGGGGAGGAGTACTATTTGACTCTTGGAGTGTAGAACTTCCTAGAATAGTTTGCAGACTCCATTTGTAGAGACTTTAAGTGCTAGAGCAGCAGAATCCCCACTCAAGTGACCGCATTTTGGAAATTACACCTCTCTGGGAATTCATCTACAAGTGTAGTCAGGATTTTGATTGCATGGATGTGTTCCAGAAACAATCAGCAATGGATGTTACAGATTGAAAATTGCAAATATGCCAGTGTAAGTGCCCTGTACTTTGTGCCCAGCTCATGCTTCTGGAGACATGGACACCGAAAATTGTAAAAAGGGATCAGTTATTTGGTTTTTGTTACCTGTTCTGAGAGAAGCATGATGTTGGAGGAGAAGAGACTATGATTTCAGCACTGTATCACATCCTAGGCTGCGTTCTACAGTTTTAATAAGAACCTTGATTTAAAATAATCTCTAGAGGCAGATTCTCATGGAGATCAATGTCCGGCCCATAGTCCTGAGCAGCTCATTTACATACAAGAAAAATGTGGATTTCTCTGGAATAAGACATCAGATCGCAGATATCAAGGTATCATTTTATTCAGCTTCCTATGACCTACATGCCCATATAGATAGCGGAGGAGGGTTATTCCTACTGACAGATCCCCTTTAAATAAAAAAAACTGCATATTTGGTATTCCCATGATCATACTGATCTGGAGAATCATATCGCTGGATAATTTTTGCCACAAAATGAACACTGTAAATAATAAAAATACACTATTGTGGAATTGTCATTTTTTCTCAGTTTTGCTGCACTTGGCATTTTTTTCCTCTTTCCAGTACAGAACATGATAAAATTAGTAGCATCATTGAAAAGTATAACTCGTCCTGGAAAATTAAGCCCTCGGATGGTTGTGTTGATGGTCAATTAAAAAAACGTATCATATTTTTCGGACTATAAGTCACACTTTTTTCCTGCAAAATTTTGGAGAAAAGTGTGTGTGTGTGGGGGGGGGGGGGGTGTCTTCTAGGCCAGATAATACATTCCGGCTGTAGATGGTGGGGTGTGGGCTTGGAGCGGTGGCGATCTTAGGGTAGGTGCAATTACCATGATACCAGATTTATATATTTGCCAGTTTTGATACTACCACACATTGAAAAATGTTTTTTTTGTTTTACAAACAAATTTTTTTGCACCAAATAATTTTTTTATTTTTCTGTCAACAAAAAAATCATCCAATCAGATAAGTTGAAGTTTTTATTGGTACCCTTTTGGGGTACGTAACAGTATTTGATCACTTTCTATTCTTATTTCTGGGAGTCAGACTGAACAAAGAACAGCAATTCAGGAATTGTTATTTTTTGTATTTACAGCATTGCCCGCATAGTCTACACACCAATCTCTGGCTGTCATTACATTCAAGAGAAAAGTGTGACTCATAACTGAAGAGGATTGATTTCTTTTCCAGCCTCCATTGCCAACTTGATCTGCACCATAGCCTATGACAGCAGTGGCATAAGGTCACTGAACACCTGTAGCTGGACGACTGACCCATAGCCCTATGTCATGCAAATGCCTTTTGATGGTTTGTGAAGACACTGACACCTTAGGCTTGGTATTTGATGTTTAATTTCACTTGCAGAACAGAATGGATCAATCATGGCACCAGTGGTATGGCCATTTTTTCAAAGTGTGCCAGGAGCCACTTTTTGACATGATAATGTCAACAATGTATTTTCCTTGTGCTATTGTGAGCAACCTGCATGACCTAAGCTTGCTACCATGGCCTGCAGCATTTCCGGAGTGGTCTCCTATCAAGCACATCTGGGATGCCATTAGTCAGCAATTGAAAAGAAAGCTGCCAGCAGTGGATCTTGATGATTCCATGCCCGAGTGCATTCAGCGTGGCAGAACATTCATCAGACATCCTTTAATAACCTCATTGATAGCAGCCAAGGTGTGAGAGAGTGCATATATTTCTGAGTGTGGCACTCATACTTGATACTAAATAAAATGCAATGCTTTGAAAGGTTTTCATTTTTCGTAATTTGCACATCATTAACATGTCCAATTTCCATAATTTCACATCATTTCATTCTTGGTGTTACAATTTAAATATTGAGGAGTGAGTGTATATTATATATATATATATATTACACATACATATATATATTTATATTACACATACATATATATACATACACACACATACACGGTATATAGAAATACTGTATACATATATTGTACAAGTAATGGTGGCTCAAGATGTAATATTTTAATAAGAAATGGGTAAAAAACTGTCCTGACCCTCAATTGTGTGCTTCTGGCAATGACTGTACTTTTAGAAACAGCCCCGAAACTAATTAAATTAAATATAATCATAACTTTACCAATTTTAGGGTACAGGAAAATGGACAGTTGAATTACAAGAACACATTGAGTAAAAGCTAGATAATTTAAAGACGTTTTAACATAAAATATCTAAAAAATATTATTTATATTTATTAAAATATTTTTTTCTGCAATACTTCTTTCATTTAAGTTTGTGCAGAGCATGATTTTGAGAAATTATGATTACTGATAGAATAATAGATCATCACAAACGTGCCATAAATACAGAAGTACGGTTGTCAAGGAAAAGATAAGAATTAGAAATCAGCAAGGTGAGACTGTAAGAAAAGAGATTATCTGCTTACATGTTTTCAAGATCACAATATAACAAAAAATATAACAAAATGGAAATTATCACTGTAAAACCAGAAGGGAGCAACTTCCGATAGATGCTCAGACCTGTAAAGCAACGTCATCTTCTCACTGTTCTCTTTTTTCCTTCCTTCCTTCTTTCCCGCTGTCCTCTTTAATCACCCTCGCTCTTGTTTGAACTGTATGAGCCTGTGCTGATGACAGGAGAGTTTGCCGGTGATGGACAGTTTAAAGAGATGCAATAAACAGATGCACAACTATTTGGGTCATGTTTCTTGAAGAAACGTGAGCTGGGAAATCAGACTGTTGAAACAGACTTGTACTGAACAAAACCAGATTGCTGCACTATATAAACGAGTTTAGCAACATTACAGAACAGCCACAATTGAAGAAACTATCAGGTAATTTGTAACATCTATCTTCTCAAGTCCGAAAAGTCCACATTTCCAATCTGTTGGTCTGACCAAGTGCCACTTATGAAGGTAAAACCAACCCAGATTTGTCCAAATACACATTTTTAGGTTTTCTCTCCAGCTATTTCAGGCTATTAGGTGATTACTTATTGAAATTATTTGGTCAGCTATGATGTCTAAAGGGTAAAGTTTCTCCTTGTGTAGAGAGCCAAGTCGGCGTAGGAAGACTTCTAGGCCATGCAATCCTCCGCTGGGAATTTAAATATGCATATAGTCCCGGAAGAGATCAAAAACTCTAGTGCCACCTACTTAACATAGTGATAATAAAAGACAATATCAACCCTTTAAAGGGGGCTTGCCACAGGGCTAAGGATCAGAAGCCAAACCAGAAACTCCAATTGCAGATACATGTTTCTGGTTCTTTGCCCCTTATTAGTGCAAAGCAGAATTGATATGGCTGAGTGAGAAACCTCCAACAGGGAGTCTAAAGGTTTCTCCTTGTGGACAGTGCCAAGTCTGTGTAAGGAGACTTAAAGGCCCTGCAATTCTCCTCTGGAAATTTAAGTATGCAAATAGCCACTTGAATGAAGAAAAGAGGAGGGACTCAGTGCTACCTATTGAAAATAACAACACTAAAAGTCATTATCGGCAGCTATAAAATTGATGGTCAGCTATGGGCATGATGATGCAGTAATATTGAAATATTTATGTACCTCAAACATATTCCCCAGGGCTTTTCAATCAGTTGAAGCAGTAAACGCACAATATGACGAAAACTTAAGCTTACAATCAGTAAGTGCAAAGTGCTGATTTTGTCCAGAGTACTAGCTATTTAATCACAAAATAGGAAAGAAATTGATTAATCTGTAACTACTACAACTACTATTACTAGAATGTCTTCTATTATCAGAAAATGAACATTAATTATTATTATTAATTATTTGCACTAGGCATCATAGTGATAGTGACATGTTAGAAGTTTCATTTAGTAGGATGTTGGTGCCAAGACCCCTATTGATGTGATGGGGTATACGCAACAGATCCTGGGAGAGGCATGGTTATTGGTATGCAGGCCACAGGTTTTCTAGGAGCGTATATAGCTCCATTAGGTTCTCTGGAATATCAGAACAAGCCCAAGAGGAACAGCACTAAACTGAGTGTTTCTGCCCCTTCATCCCACTATGACAAAGCTCTGACCAGTGCTGTGTGGAAAGATAAAAGTGTTAATAAGTCTCATAAGCTACAGGTTAGGTAGATTTGCTTCACGTAATCCTTACATGCCTTCCAAATGTGACTGTAACATGTCCATCACACCATAAAAGCTGTAGACTGGGAGTCACCAGAATGTCAACATGAAGTTCAAATAAGTCAACAAGTAATAAGAAGTTTGTTTCCGGAACGTACCCTTTCCCATTTTCTTTCCTGGTTAAGAAGAATAATGACCAATTTCGGATGCATCTGGTATCCATCTTCACTAAACGAGAGGTTCCGTCCTTCAAATGTTACATTAATTAAGTACCTATAAAAAGCAAAGAAAAATGTCACTACACATAAAACATTAGTCTATTAAAAATGTCAAGGTTGCATAACAATTCCCTGATGGGCAGATCATGGTGTAAAATAATAAATTCTATATTCCAAAGTTTGAACCCCCATGGATCTAGTGCAGGTCTCTCTGGTGACCTTAATTGGAACTAGATGTAATGACGTCCCTTTCTTTGGACACTTGAACGCTTAGGTCTGTGCTTGGCTGCAGCGGTAAGGTATGTGGTACCGCCTGTCATTGGCTAATGAAGTCCTGTTCTAGTCACCTCATTGGCTAATGAAGTCCTGTTCTAGTCCCCTGACTGTTGCAGCCAATCACAGGCCTCACCGATCAAGTGACCAAAGAATGGGACAACATCACTTCCATCCCAGGACAATAGCACTGGAGTGTTCTGCTTGGAGCCACAAGGGTTCAAGCTGGTGAGTATAGTGTCATTAATTATTTTAGCTGTTAACTGCTTGTTGGGGAAATTTTATTTATCCTGGACAACCCCTTGAAGCAACAACTTCAATGTCCTTCCTGCGCAGTAATATGAGAATACTTTCTACAATTATGATACTGCATTGCTGAAAATTACGGTACATAATTAAGGTATGGTACAAGTGTCACTTTATCTAGTAATAACTTTGGAATGATTCTTCCAATTCCAACGATTTTAAGACCGTTTTTCAGGATACGTTGTACTTTATGTTAGTGGTAAATTGACATGATTTGCATTTATTTTCAAAATTTGATTTTCGACAAAAATGTTTAAAAATTAGCAATTTTTTAAATATTTGAATCTTTCTAACATTAAAGATGATATTTATAGCACACAAAGTTAATAACATTTACCAACATCTACATTATGTCAGCATCATCTTTTAAATGGACATTGAGGGGCCTATTGGAATACTGTGTACAGTTTCGGTCTCTGGTGTATAAGAAGCACATTGATGAAATAGAGTGGGTGCAGAGAAGAGCGACCAAGGTTATTAAGAGAACGCGGTGGACTACAATACCAAGACAGGTTATCAAGGTTGGGATTATTCTTTGGATAAACAAAGACTTAGGGTCGATCTTATTGCAATGTACAAATTTATGAGGGGGACAGTACAGAGGTCTTTCTAATGAGCTCATTCCACCTAGACCAGCAACGGTGACCCTTGGGCATCCGCTACGTCATAGTTAAAACCATAATGTATAAAAAAACAAATCCTGTATGGTAATTAAATAAAATTGATGTCCTTTGTGTACCATGACTGAGACAATGTACAAACTGATGTCATAGTACAGGGATAAAGGACATTGTAACATAAGTTTTAAAGGATCTATAATGAATATGAAATTGCAGAATAAATGTTCAATAATTTTTTATATATAATATTGTGTACATTTTTGGCTACAATTTCACGCTCATTTTGTGCAAAATCCATACGTGATGGTTAAAAAAAAAATAAGCGTTTTTTTTAAATCAGGGCATAAGAAAACATATAGACCAGTCATTGGATTTGAAAAAAATGTAATAAACTCAAATTTTGCATATCTGTGTGATTTAATGGCATTGCAGTACAAGATGCCACACAGTGACGTCACGGTACTGGGATGTAGTACACATACATGTCACAGCAAGATGATAAATCACAGAGGGATGTTGCAGTGTAGAATAATCTACTACCGAGGAGCCGCAGCACAGAAACAACAGAAAAGGGATTTCACAATACAGGGATAATGCACAAAATGTCACAGTGCAGGGGTAATGCATATGATTAGATTACAGCACCGGAATACACATGCACAAAAATATGAGCATGCTTGTAGTGACATCATAGCACAGAAAAATTCACATAATGATGTCACTGCACAGGAATAAGGGAAAAGTGATGCGCAGAAGAAGGATAATGCTCACAGATAAATTACTACACAGCTAACTTGGCAAATTTCTCCTCTCTGGACATTGAAAGTTTATTCCCAAAAAATTATGGAACTGCAGGGAATATAAAAACATAAGGACTGAGCACCACCCATGTAGTATGGAAAAATACGGTAGGTACTACAAGCCAATATAGCAGCAAAGCCTGTATAGCAACACACACATAGAAAAAGGATAGGTAGCTACATTAAGGGGGTAATCTACATTGAATAACAATTAATGTAGTTTATTGGGTAAATCAGTACAGATAATTAGCTAAAAATATTTAAAGAGGCAATTCTCCTCCCATCAAAGTTTGTAAGTTTCCTCTTAATATATTGCAATCATATTATACAGCACTGTGTACTTACAATTGCTCATTTTGTCTTTCTACCCAGCTTATTCTTCTCTTTTCCATTAGGTCTATGACATCACGTGATTAAAAACAGTCTATTGAATCCTTCTAAGCTCTATGTAGAGACAGGAGGTCACTTTTCAACACAAGATCCAGCTGCTCCACTCCTCCCCTATGCCAGGGACTTTCAGTGATGACTCATACAGGGAAAAGAGACTTCTTGTTTCTAGAGCTTAGAAGGATTCAGACAGTCAGTTTTTAATCACGTGATGTCATAGACCTACTGGAAAAGCGAAGATTTATCTGGGTAAAAAGGCAAAATGAGCAATTGTAAGTACACAATGACATCTAAAATGATGACTGCAATATATTAAGAGGATAACATTTTTGATGGAAGGAGTGCTGTAAAAAGTTCATGACAGCACAAAGATAAATACAAGATCTACCAAAACACAATGATAAATGTAGGGATCAAAAATATCCCCTATCTCATCATATATGATGTCAAATCTGCTAGCATAGAAAGTACAACATATCACATACTGTGCGAAGTATCACGTGCAAAGAAATGGTGCTGCAATGTTTGAAAGTCCAAGATAATAAATAAACCAATAAAGTATACCAAGAAATAATATAGCAATACATTAATAAATAATTATAAATATTACCAAAGTGAATTCTACAAGCTAAAGAGGGCTGCAAAAAAGAAGGGGCTATGTGGTAACCCCTTGCATACTGTTACAAATGACACTCAGGGGTCGCACTTCTGTTTCAGTCAAGACGTTGTGCTGCCGAGCGGCTGGGACAGGGGATAAGGTTTTATTTGGGGAGTAACCCTTTAGATATATAAATGATATCTTAAAACCTACAAATAATATCCTCTTGTCATGTTACTGTCCATGTATTATGTCTTACTGTAGGTTATGTTAGTGTAATAGAATTACTATGAGGATCCCCTGCCCCCATCGCCAGCACTGGCCTTTCTGCTAATAGCAGCTGGAACGTAAATGAGATGGAGAATGGAACTTTTGTTTACATTCAGTAATTTCGCTTGTGACGCTAAAGAAGATGCAATTTGATGAGCGTCTCCTGAGTTCAACATTTCCAGCATTTGGGCTCCTGGAATCACACAAGGAAGCTGCAGCCATTTAAACAATTACTCCCATGTGGCTGTCTTCATTAGTTGCAGTTGCTTATGAGGGTGAAGTGGGATGATTACTTTACAATGAAGGGAACAGTAAATGAGATACTGTGCAGAGCAGCTTCTTATGCAGAAGGGGAACTGCAATAACAAACAGTCTCACTCTTTTAATAACATGTCAGGCCCAAAATGGGATACACTTGCTGTAATAAATTATTGCAGGTGTGTACTACAACGTAACATTCTATCCATGTTTGTAGGCATTAAAGAAGCACTCCTCCTTCCATCAAAGTTATCCTCTGAATATATTGTAATCGTCATATTATATAGCTCTATGTACTTACTATTGCTTATTTTTCCTTTCTACCCAGATAATTCATCTCTTTTCCATTAGGTCTACACTTGATTAAAAACTGACTAGCTGAAGCCTTCTAAGCTCTATGTAGAAACAGGAGGTCAATTTTACCAGCATGAGGCATCACTGCAAACGCCCCTGACAGGAGGGGAAGGGAGCAGCTAGGTCAGGAGTTCAAGAGGGGAATGATAAATGCAGGGACAAGAGACTTCCTGATTCTACATAGAGCAGAGAAAAGAGAAGAATTAGCTGGGTAGAAAGGCAAAATAAGCAATTGTAAGTACACACTGCTATATAATATGATGGCTGCAATATATTAAGAGGATAAAAACTTTGATGTGAGGAGTGCTTCTTTAATATGAGAGGCAGTAGAAATCTGGGTTTGCGTCTCAAGATAACCTTTAGCACTACTGATAATCAATGACACTGTTTAAAAAAGTGTATTCCTGCCAACCAAAGCTCTACACAAAATGAAATTGTCATGTTAATTCACATCCCCCTAATAGTGAAGCTTGTCTGATCTCACCTCCTGCCAGTATAGACAGAATACTGGCAGATGTCCAGATCTACAGGGAATGTGCCGGGTTATGGAAAGTGTCCTTGAGGTTTTGGTTCTTTAAAATATCCCTTTTTTTCTTGGCAAGTTTGACCAACATTAAAACAATTACATTTACACATTTAAGGACAATTTTAAGACGCAGTCTGCATGAAGTCGGCAAGTATAAACATACGTCCGTGAAACGTACACCATTAGATGGGTGTCCCAAACCCAGCAGGGTACAAGTATAAACACCACGTAAAAATGCTGTAAACTGAAACACAGTATACAGCTAATTATTGTCATTTTTAGCAACATTTTTTAGATGTTTTTCTAAACATTTTTGAAGTTACAAGGAACATCCAATGTGGGAAAAATGACCCAAAAAACTTCATACCTTCAAAAAGCACCTTTTTTAAAAAAAAAAAATAACTGTCACCTCTCCGCTGTTTCTATAGATGTTTTATGATGTGCAATAAATTCTGCCCTCAGCAATTTATCACAAAAAACAACCAAGGTGCCCTCTTAGTTACATAATGTTATGATTATATAGATGGGTTGTAGAAGAGCCATTAGACAGGACCTGTCTCCTGGCCAAAAGTAACCAGTTTTTTGCTCTTATTTTATTCCTGTTGCTCCTCTCAGTATTCCCCTTTTTTGTATTTTTGAATTCCACCATATGGTTCCAGAGATACGGGTGTTTATTTAGTGCAAATTTTTTTATCTTTACCAAGGGGCTGAGGTCACAGGATTGTATGGAGCATGTCTTTAGGCTGCTCTGCATTATTACCCTGTTAGTCACGCCCCCTTAGTAAAGACCATAAAATTAGCACCAAATAAAAAAGGCCAATATCTCTGAAACTTTATGGCAGATCTCAAAAATACAATAAATGTAATAGTTATACGGGCAGCACGGTGGCTCAGTGGTTAGCACTGCTGCTTTGCAGCGCTGGGGTCCTGGATTCAAATCCCACCAAGGACAACATCTGCAAGGAGTTTGTATGTTCTCCCCGTGTTTGTGTGTCACCCTGGCCTGGATGCCACAAAATGTAATAAAGCTGTGTCTGAGAGCAAGGGGGAGGTTCTCTAGTCAGGGGAACATTAGCATGCAATGCCTCCTGTCTCAGGCCAGTAGGGGAAGCTGGCTGCCCCTATAAAAGCTGGTACTGGGGGCAGGGTTAGAGAGAACTGGATGACCTGTCTCAGGATTCAGGTCCCAGAGCAGAGAGGGACAGTTGTATTGCACCTAAGAGGAAGTGTGGCAGTAGGAGAGCCACAAGCCAGAGACAAGAGGCGAAGTGAGCCTGTCTTGGCAGATAATGGACTTAATTTACCAGACTTTGGTGTCTGAGGCTTTGAGGATTCTACATCCCCCAGCAGATAACCAGTTTGCAGGGGACTGTATATTCCTTGGCCTAAGAAGCCTGGAGGCCCTGCCACAACAGAAGGGACCAGCAAAGCCGTACAAGGCTGGGAGCAGAAAGGAACCCACGTCCCAGGCCATACAGGCGAGAGTACATGGAAAGCTTGGAAACGTGGGCTGTTACCCTATAACGAGGAGATAGCCAGAAGGAGCACAGAAAGCACGGTAGGCCTACACCCTCACCCTGACCAGGGCCAATTTCCCCATTGCTCTCAGACATCCAGGTCCCCTCCTAGCTGGGACTGTTTGTGGGTCAATTTACCTGTTCTAGTAAAGACCCTGGACTGCAACCTGTTGTCTGCGTGCTCCTTGCTCCTCCAGCACTATCAGCACTGGGACTCTCACTACCATCACTCTCAACATCCACTACACTGCCCTGGGGCCGCACTCTTCCCGTGGGGAGTCACACCATCTCAGCTGCATACATCAGCCCCAGCGGTCTGCCTTGCAGCGGCGGTTCCTAATGACCGCAAATCCACGGGTGGCATAGTCGGACATAATAGCACATAACGGACTACCACTGGCCTGACCACCCTAAGCCACGGAACCGGGTTGCCCCATCGTCTCCCCTATTGCCCGGATCCAAGTGCCCCACGGCCCAGGGGACGAGTCATTTGCGTGGGTTTCTTCCGGGCTCCCTGGTTTCCTCCCACACTCCAAAGACATACTGATAGGGCATAAAAAACCAAGCAATGTGAATTGAGGTCTAAAATGGTACACATGCTAGAAATAGGAGCATGTTCACACTAGCAAAAAGAAGCAAAACCTACAACAGACAAAAAATATTAGGTGGTCTGATATTTGTCTACCCTTTTATATGCAGTACTTCAACTTTGATATACAGTAAGGTTTTTAATATAGACAGTGTAGGAACCGTCCCAATTTAGGGTCACCTTGTCGCTGGCGGGACGGCTTGTATACTTTTTTTGATCAAAAATAGTTCACTAAGTACCCTATATGTCATATGCAACTTTGCTTTACATTTATATATAATGATGGTAGGGTATGAGATATTTTTTGTCTTTTGTAGGTTTTGATAGGGAATGTAGATTGTGAGCCCCAATGGGGACAGTGCCCATAAAGCGCTGTGGAATTAATGGCACTATATAAGTGAGTAAAATAAATAAATAGTTAGGGGAACAGCGGGAATAAATAAGAGTAAACACTGGTTACTTTTGACCTGATATAGTTTGAATTGAATAATACGTATATCCAATTTATTTTTCTTTGTAAGGCTATGTTTACACGTTGCATTTTTGCTGATTTTTTTATGCAAATTTTAATCTGCATTGTACAGTACCAGCAAAAGCTATTTCAGAAATCTCATGCACACACTTTTTTCCCTGACTGAATTGGAAAACGGCTGTGTTTTTGAAAACTGCAGCATGTCATTTCTTTCAGCATTTTTTGCAGCGTTTTTTCACCCATAAAAAGCAATGAGTAAGTGCAAAAATGCAGCAAAAGACGCAGGTATCAGCTTTTGCTGCATTTTTAGTGAAAAAAGCAAGTACCGCAGTATGTGAAATGCATTTATTTTTGTGATTTTCCCAACTTTAAACCATAATGCCTTGGTCTCATAACCTGAAAATGACAGGATAGTTAGGATTAGTACAGTTTAATTAAATTAGTGATCTGTGTAAAGTAAACATTGGCCGACCAAGGTGTGAAACTGAACAATACCTGGTCACCTCAAGGGCTGAGCAAAGTGTGAAAGTAAACAGTGTCCTACAAACTCAATGCTCTGCCAATGTCTTAGGTAAACTATTCCCAACCAATTCTCCTCCTTACGTTTTTACCTTTGTAATTGTGTATATTTTCATGAACTCATGTGAACTTTTTAGTTCAGAATAGTCACTATTTGAGACATAAAAATCTTTTTCCACTAAATAATTTGATCAAATTGCCCTTTTTGCCAAAAATGGTTTTATGGTTTCACATATGTCTTGCATTGGTGACCTGTGTTCATGCTTCTGTGGTGGAAATTAAGCTGAACTTTCGGATCCTGAAAAACGCAGCAAAAAATGCAGAAAAACCTGCTTTTTTGTAAGCAGATTTTTTACTATCAAGAGAGCAGGTTTTGTCTGCCGAAAAAACGCAGCAAAAGCACAACGTGTGAACCTAGCCTTAAGGCTCATTGAGGCGAGGATATCGGTCTTCAGCTGTCTATGTGTGCCACTGACAGTACACGGAGAGCACACAGCCACATTACAGCCAATGAGCCAGGTGGCCTGCGTAAAAAAAAATTGCAGCACTCTCTATTTTGGTTCATTTTACGCAGCTACTTATTTAATGCAGCTACAGCACCCAGCTGCAATGTGAACGAGCACAAGGAGCCAGTTACGTCACTTACGAGCAATTTAGATGCCGTCGTATGTTGAACTTGACTGATTTGCTTTAAAAATATAAATTATTATTTGATGGTTGTCATTTCTCTATTAGTGAAGGCTCAGATCTAGCCTGGAGTACTGAATTACTACTGCGTCTGGCTGTGCTGGAAACTGCAGCAAGGCCCCATTCACTTAAATAAGTCTGTGCTGCAATCCCTTGTACAGCATGTGGCCAAGGCACAGCTGTGCAAGACAGAAAAATAGTAGATGCAGCACTTGACTAGTCTTCTGGTCCCTTTACTCTCAGACCTGGTAGGGGTCCCCCCTCCGGGCATATCTGAGTATAATCATCCCTTTTTAAGATGGTAATAATCCTATATTGGAAGGTGTTTTAGGAGCAATTCTCACTATTGTCAGCTATGGTGGGATGGTTCTCCTAGTCCTAGGGTCAGTGATCAGTAGAAGTCTTTATATTTCTGTGCTGCCATATTGAATTCTCCTATATAGTCAGGGTCGGACTGGGCTGGCAGGGTACCGTGGATTTCCTCGGTGGGCCCTGCCCCCTGCTGCAGATGAAAGGGGGGAGAATGTGGGAAGAAAAAAAAAAAAAACACCTGTGGTTTTAAGGGGCACGGGCCCTTTAAAAGCGCAGGCAAAGTGTATGCAGGGACACGGGCACGTGGCGTTCACTACGTGAACCGTCGCGGCGCACGTCCCAGTGAAGCAGCTGAAGCTGTGCATCTCCATTTGCCAGCCGGCGTACGATGTCATCGTCATGCGCCTGCTGTGAAGGAAGCGCGCAATTCAGACGCCAGAGAAGGAGGACACCGCACGGGAGCGCAGGAAGGTAAGAGGAATCTGTGTGTGAATATGTGTATGAATGAATGCAGAATGGGATGGGGCCCTGGCTAGACACACAAAGGAGGGAGGGAGCCCCGGCTGGACACACAAAGGAGGGAGGGAGCCCCGGCTGGACACACAAAGGAGGGAGGGAGCCCCGGCTGGACACACAAAGGAGGGAGGGAGCCCCGGCTGGACACACAAAGGAGGGAGGGAGCCCCGGCTGGACACACAAAGGAGGGAGGGAGCCCCGGCTGGACACACAAAGGAGGGAGGGAGCCCCGGCTGGACACACAAAGGAGGGAGGGAGCCCCGGCTGGACACACAAAGGAGGGAGGGAGCCCCGGCTGGACACACAAAGGAGGGAGGGAGCCCCGGCTGGACACACAAAGGAGGGAGGGAGCCCCGGCTGGACACACAAAGGAGGGAGGGAGCCCCGGCTGGACACACAAAGGAGGGAGGGAGCCCCGGCTGGACACACAAAGGAGGGAGGGAGCCCCGGATGGACACACAAGGAGGGAGGGAGCCCCGGATGGACACACAAGGGGGGAGGGAGCCCCGGATGGACACACAAGGGGGGAGCAGGCTGGACACATGGAGGCCAGGACTGATATATGGCGGGGCAGGCTGGACACATGGAGGCTAGGACGGATATATGGGGGGGCAGGCTAGACACATGTAGGCCAGGATGGATATATGGGGGGGAAAACGGGACACATGGAGGCCAGTATGGATATATGGGGGGGCAGGCTGGACACATGTGGGGCTAGGATGGATATATGGGGGCAGACTCGATACACGTAGGCTAGGATAAATATATGGAGGGGCCACGCTGGACATATGGGGGCCAGAAGGGATATATAGGGGGGGCAGGATGGATATATGGGGGTGCGGCAGGCTGGACAAGGGACGTAATTACTGTTTGGGGGCCAGATTGAGGAACATACTTTATTAGTTTATGGTGGCGAGTGGGGAACATTATTACTTTAGAGTCCAATTAGGGACATTATTACTTCTGTAATATAATTTACTTTAGGAAACTGTTTTCCATGGGAGGGGACAAAAGGGAGGAAAGGGGTCTTGTTACTGTGTAGGGCGGCACTATGTCGCTTTTTTTCTTCAACTGGTGTAGTGCAGAAGTCGGGGGGAAAAGTGGGAATGTGCTCTAGAAGAGATCAGTTATTGATAACTTATTTTCTGCAGAGATGATTCCTGGCTGGAAGAAGTGATGGCCGTCTGTGCCAGGTGAAGAAAAAAAGCGAAAATGAAGGACTTCACCTAGAGACGTCACTGGTGAGTCAGTGTATTACATGTACACTTACACTATATAGTATATACAGAGCTCCTGTGTATGTCACTGGTGACCACTGCATTACCTATACACGATATACAGAGCTCCTATAATGCCACTGGTGATCACTATTACCTGTACACTGACACTATATACAGAGCTCCTGTGTATAATGTTGCTGGTGGTAATAACAGTGTTGTTAGTATTGTGGTTTGTATTCATGATCAGTATTGTAATATTTGGTCCAGTCATGGTGTGGCAGTATTTGTTCCTTGTATGTGGTATTATTTGTTCACTTTGTGTTGGTAATATGTGGTCCGGTCATGGTGTGGCCGTATTTGTTCCTTGTATGTGGTATTATTCGGTCACTGTGGTGGTAATATGTGATCTGGTCATGGTGTGGCGATATTTGTCCCTTTTGTATGTGGCATTATTGGTGTTGGTATAGTGGATTGTGTTGTGTGTGGCGGTCATTTATTCTCGCTGACATTAACTAGATAAAGATTTTTCCACTAGGACACAGCCCCACTAGCACTATTTGGTCAGTATTCGGTCAGTATTTTTTCTCAGGAGTGGGAACCAAAACCAGGAGTGGTTGATAAATGCAGAATTGCTGACTTGTTTCTATTATACCTTTTCTCTGATTGTTCCTCACCGGGTTTTGGTTCCCACTCCTGAGAAAAAATACTGACCGAATACTGACCAAATACTGATAGTGGGGCCGTGGCCTTAGAGATTAAATACTTGGACCAGAGCGGCAGAGATGCACTTGCAAAGGTCTCGGATGAAAACAAGTAATCACCTCTCCACAGGATAAGTGATAACTAGTGTTGAGCGAGCACTAAAATGCTCGGGTGCTCGAAGCTCGGGCCGAGCTCGCCGTGATACTCGGGTGCTCGACCCGAGCAACGAGCCCAATGTTAGTCTATGGGAGACTCGAGCATTTTTGTGGTGGCACCCCCGGCAGTCTTTTAAAAGCCTAACAAGTGCCCAAAACGATAGTGACAGTGCTCAAATGACATGGGGACAGCATGGGGATCGCCCCAGGAAGCATTTCTGACCCCCAGGTCACTGCTGTCAACAACGTGGTCAAAGGTATTAAGCCACTTATACAGGCTCACAATAAAACGAAAGTGAAACTTTTTTCCTGTGAAATATGTTAAGGAACATCCTTTCCAGGGAAAAGACTTGTGTATAAGTTAAAATAAATGACCAAAAACAAAAATACTCCTCCACACCTTCGGCTATGTTCACAAGTAGCATTTTTTATGCGTTTTTGCACTTTTGTATCGCTTTCAACTATGACAAATGCATTCACCGGGAAATGTCATTTTAACATTTTACAACCTTATCTGGCCATGTGCTGTGTGATACATGCATAAAGTGCTGAAAAGACATGGGAACAGCATGGGGAAGACCCCTGGAAGCATCTCTGACTCCCAGGTCACTGTCTAAAAGTGTGCCCATCATAAGTGATCCTTGCCGCATCAGAAGATGCAGACTTGCAACTATCCCCATGCAAGTTCTAGTCCCAGGGCAGTGTTCAATTGTACCTCCCCCATTCCTTGCAATACAAGCGCAAGTAAGCAGCCTGCCACCCACCCACCCCCAGGCTGCAATACCATACTGCTTGCTTGCTTGAATTTGAAATTGGGCCTTTTAGGCATGTGGAGGCGGAATCTGGCCACCACGTCATGGCTGTGTTGGCGGCCTGGAATCCATACTCAGTCCCCAGCCGCCCCGCGGCCGAGTGTCCACACGGTCCCCAGCCGCCTGGGGGCAGTCGGGTGTCCATAAACGGTCCCCAGCCGCCCCCATTTCTCCTTGGAACATCCCCCCACACACTTTTCTCAGCCCGGCCTGCTTTAGGCAGCATTGGACGAGCCCACCAGAGAACCAGACTCCTCCGGTGGGCCCTGACTTCTCCATCGGTGGAGTTGAGAGTGCCAAGGTGAGGAGCATGATGATGATAATAGAAGTTAGCATCTGCTAGGTTTTCTTTTAATGCAAGTGTAAGTGTAAGTGTGAAGCCTGCCACCCACCCAACCCCAGACTGCAATTCATACTGCTAGCTTGCACTTGAAATGGGGCCTTTTAGTTTAGAGGAGGCCGAAGCTGGCCACTACCTCATGGCTGCTTCGGCAGCGAGGTATCCATACTCAGTCCCCAGCCGCCCCTATTTGTCCTGGTGTGCCTTACACACAAGATTAAGTGCGTATACCAAAACATTACCTGTGCCCTCCCCAGTGCATTTAGTGGGAAGGAGAGCCTATTCCGCTGTAGTGTGTGCATGCCAAACCCCTGTTCATGGTACATGCGAAGATGCCTCCCACCTTGCACCTGTCCTTGCAGACTTGCAACTATCCCCATTCAAGTCCTTGTCCCAGGGCAGTGTTCAATTGTACCTCTCCCATTCCTTGCAATGCAAGCGCAAGTATGCAGCCTGCCACCCACCCACCCCCAGGCTGCAATACCATACTGCTTGCTTGCAGTTTAAATTGGGCCTTTTAGGCATGTGGAGGCGGAATCTGGCCACCACGCCATGGCTGTGTCGGCGGCCTGGTATCCATACTCAGTCCCCAGCCGCCTGGTGGCCGGGTGTCCCTGCTTGCTCCCCAGCCTCCAGGGGGTGGCCGGGTGTCCATACTCGGTCCCCAGCCACCCCTATTTGTACCGGTAACTTTTCCCACACTTTTCTTAGCCTGGCCTGCTTTAGGGCAGCATTGGCCGAGCCCACCGGACTATCAGACTCCTCCGGTGGGCCCTGGCTTCTCCATCAGGGGAGTTGAGAGTGCCAAGGTGAGGAGCATGATGAGGATGATAGAAGTTAGCATCTGCTTTGTTTTGTTGTAATGCAAGCACATGTATGTAGTAGCGGCTAGGCCTGAGGAGGTCAGCGTTTTGGCGCATATCCTACCTCCTCCAAGGATTGCTAGATGTTTTCCTGCTACTATCCAAGTTCTATGACTCCCGTTAAAACAAAGCTTCAGGTGATAAATGATGGATGAGGTAGTGGCAAAGGAGAAAGAGCAGGAGGAACAGGGACCATTCACATCAATATCAGGCCAGTCAACCAGATATGTCTTGTAGGATATGTTTCTGTAACAAAAGGAGCGGTTCGGCTACACAGTTATAGGGCATACAGTGAGTGCAATGCCTACCAAAAATTTCGAGGCACTCCAATGCCCCTTGGAAATGATATGGAGGTCAGAGGGCGTTAACTAAACCTTTTTTTCCATTTATAGCAACTGGGTCTCCTGTGCACTGTTGGCCTAAGCAGTGAATGGAAAGCTTTCCAAAAATTATGAGGTACTGCAATGCCCCTTACAAGAGCCATGTGTGGCACCCCAGGGGTCTGGTCACCACAGTAATAGAGATTACGTCGGAGAGCAAGTGGGAGGTTTCCTGGTCAGGATCCCTTAAACATGCAACATCCTCCTGCCCCAGTCCTGGGAGGGGAGAATTCTGCCCTTATAAACTGGATCTGGGGCGCGGTTGAGTGAGTCAGAGAACAGTCAGAGTCAGAGTGAGAGCAAGGGAAAGTAACAGCAAGGAGCTCTGTAGGAGCTAGGAGCTAAAGACGAGGGGCTGGAAGCTGAGCAAAGCTCGCCCTGGCAGAAGACCATAGGAACCGGACACAGGAGTCCGAAGCTGTGAGGACTTTTATATCCAGCAGCAGAAACTAGCCGGCAGGGGATTTCAGGTCCTCTGGCCATAGAAGCCCGGAGGCTCAGTCACAAGCAAGGGACCAGCACCGCCGTCGTGGAGCAGAGGCTAACAGAAGGCCCCAAGTCACCAACCATACGGGTGAGCACTACACGGTACACTCAGGGACGTGGGCTACTTCTACCCGCTTACAGCAAGGTAGCCAGGAAGAGTGCAGACAGACGGGGAGGCCTACAACTCCACCTGGCCAGGGGAACTCCTGCTTGCTCACAGACTGACCAGGCCTCTTATGCTAGCCAGTACTCCCGGGAGGGTCTACCTTATAATCATCAGTAAAGACCCTGAACTGCACTGCAAAGACTCTGAGTCATTCCTGCTGCGCTCGTGCACCATCACCCCCATCATCCACACTCACTGCCCTGAGGCTATACTCCTCCCGAGGGGAGTTATCCCATTCTATGCTGTGCACACAACACCAGCCTCAGTGGTCTGTCTCGCAGCGGTGGTACTCCCTGACCGCAATCCACGGGCGGCGCAGTCGGACAATTAACCTCAAAACCTAAGAAAGATTGCCACTGGTTTGACCAGCCTGAGCCACGGGACCGGGTCACCGCCACGGAGACTACGGACCCCAGAGACCCGGCACCGGGTATCCCACTCACGTGTACACACGGCCCAGGGGGCACGTCACATGCAGTACAGCATATTACAAACATAAGTCCCATTATTGGGGAGTGGGTCTCCCATAGTATTTGCTTATGCTTTCCCAGCAAAAGCTGCCAAAAATTAGGACGGAGCAACTTGCAATGCTGGCACCCTGGTGGTATAGTGGTGGTGGAGGCTGAGGATAAGGAGAAGAAGATTAAACAGCTGAAACGAGGAAGCGTATACCCATGTGTGGGTGTGAAGCGGTGCATGTGAATACACCTCCCGAAATAACACAGTGGATTTGACTATGTTACTCTGCTGTCATTTGGTGGTGATGAGAAGTCTGGCCCAATCCAGCCCTTGTTCATTTTGATAAGGGTCAGCTTGTCAGCATTGTCAGTTGACAGGCGAGTGCGCTTATCAGTTATAATTCCCCCAGCGGCACTAAAACCACGCTCTGATAACACACTAGCGGCAGGGCAGGCCAGGACCTCCAAGGCGTACAGAGCGAGTTCATTCCAAGTGTCCAGCTTGGATACCCAATAATTAAAAGGCACAGAGGAATCACGGAGGACGCTGGTACGATCGGCAAGGTACTACCTCACCATCTTTTAAAACTTTCCACTCCTTGTGAGAGTACCCCGCGCCTCAGGGCCTGTAAGCTGGGCGGGTGTCAGAAAACTGTCCCAGAACGTTGACAGTGTTCCCCTGCCTCTGCTGGATTGGAGTTGCATCTCTCTCGCCTGTACGCCTTGGTTGGGCAACGAACTGTGACCTCTGCCGCTAGCGTGTTCAGATGGGAATTTTTTTTAGAGTTCCGCAGCAAGGGCCTTCTGGTATTGCCCCATTTTTGTAGACCTCTCCACCTCAGGAATAAGAGAGTGAAAGTTCTCCTTGTAGCGGGGGTCTACAAGTGTCACCAACCAGTAATGACTGTCACCCAACATTTTGACAACGCGGGGGTCATGGTTAAGGCAGCGTAACAAAGTCAGCCATGCGTGCCAGACTGGTAACGGGCAAGATTTCCGTGTCCTCACCAAGATGACGACTGACCATGCTCTCCTCCTCCTCCTCTCCCTCATTGTCCCCCAATGCACGTTGGGATGGGATGAGATGAGGCTGGGCTGTGTGTAATCGCCCGCTACGGCTTCTTGATCCATCTCATCATACTCTGGCTGCAATGCCTCCTCTTTAATTCTCTGGAGAGAGCGTTGCAAAAGACAGACAAGTGGGATGCTGACACTAATGATGGCGTCATCGCCACTCACCATCTTGGTGGCCTCCTCAAAGTTTGTCAGGATGGTACATATGTCAGACATCCAGGTCCACTCCTGAGGTCTTATGTGTGGAGTCTGACCTGAATATCGACGGCCTTGTTGCAGCTGGTACTCCACAACTGCTCTCTTCTGCTCACAAATCCTTTGCAACATGTGGAGGGTAGAGTTCCAACGTGTGGGGACATCACACACCAGTCGGTGTGCCGGAAGCTGCAAACGCTGCTGCAACACAGCAAGGGCGGCGGAAGCTGTAGCCGACTTGCGAAAATGAGCTGACAGGCGGCGTACTTTCACGAGCAGATCTGGCAACTCAGGGTACGATTTAAGAAACCGCTGAACCACGAGGTTAAGCACATGAGCCAGGCATGGTACGTGTGTGATCTCACCTCAGAGCCGCCACCAGGTTACGGCCATTGTCACACACGACCATGCCGGGATGTAGGTTCAGCAGTCTCAGCCACAGATCTGCCTGCTCTTTCACAGCTGTCCACAACTCACAAGCAGTGTGAGGTTTATCACCTAAGCTTATGAGTTTCAGCACAGCCTGTTGCCGCTTGGCGGAGGCAGTACTGCAATGCTTCCAGTTTGTAACTGATGTGGTGATATCTGAGATGGAGGCTGAACATGAGGAGGAGGAGGATGCGCAGGAGCTGTACACTGTGGGGGCAACTCTGACTGACATAGGGCCCGCAATCCTCGGTGTGGGGAGGATGTGTTCCGTCCCAAGGTCCGACTGGGTGCCGGCTTCCACTATGTTTATCCAGTGTGCCGTCAGAGAGATGTACCGTCCCTGGCCACAAGCACTTGTCCACGTGTCCGTTGTCAGGTGGACTCTCCCAGTAACTGCGTTGTTGAGCGCACGGCAGATGCTTTGGGACACGTGCTTGTGTAGTGCGGGGTTGGCACACCGGGCAAAATAGTGTCGGCTGGGGACCGAGTACCGAGGGACGGCCACCGCCATAAGATTGCGGAAGGATTCCGTCTCCACCAGCCTAAAAGGCAGCATTTCCAATGCAAGCAGTCGTGAAATGTGCGAATTTAGGACTGTGGCCTGTGGGGCGTTAGCTGCGAATTTCCGCTTTCGTTCAAAGGTCTGGGATATGGACAATTGAATGCTGCGGTGGGACGTGGACGTTGATGCTGTTTCTTGAGAAACTGCCATAACAAGTGAAGACTGAGAGGAGGGGGCATCTTTACATGCAGTATGGACAGGGGATTGCCTTGCACACACAACAGGGGGTTCTATTGCATGCACAACAGTGGAAGAAGCAGTGGTGACACCCGCTGACACTGGTCGTGGACCCTGGGTTTCGCCCCACAAAGTCAGGTGCTTTGCTGCCATGTGCCTGATCATGCTGGTGGTGGTCAGGCTGGTAGTTTTGTCACCCCTGCTGATGCTGGCATGGCAGGTGGACCATATGGCCTTTTTGGGGTTATCAGCAGAGTCTTTAAAAAAATTCCAGACTCTGGAAGACCTACCGCTTGTACTGGCAACGTCCCTCGTGTTGGTGTTACGGGGAAAGGTTGCCTGCCTTCTGTCTGCGGCCACCACACTGCTTCTTCCTGCCTGTTGGGGTACTCTGCCTCCCTCCCCCTGTGTGCTGCTGGCCTCACTCTGCATGTCCTCCTTCCACGTTGGGTCAGTTACTAGATCATCCACCACCTCCTCCTCTTCCACTTGCGCACCACGATCCTCCTCCTCACTTCCTGGCAATTGTGTCTCGTCATCGTCCACCTCTTGTGACAGATTGCCAACGTCGACTTCCTGTGGCCGTGGCTGTTCAAATATTTGGGCATCGCAACATGGGATCTCCTCTTCCACCACTTCAAGCGTATCAGGCGAGGGGCCCAAATATGGAAATGGACCAGTGAACAGCTCTTCAGAGTGTCCAAGTGTGGGATCACTTGCTGTCTGACGACACTCGGCATGGTGGGAGGAAGGAGCATCAGGGTGAGGAGGAGTATGCGGTCGAGACTCACGGCTACTAAGAGTTGACCGTGTGGAAGACAGACCGGAGGTGGTGGTGCCCAGGTAACTGGAAGTATTGTCTGCTATCCAATTAATAACCTGTTCACACTGATCAGTTCTCAATACTGGTGTTGTTCTGTGCTTCCCTAGTAATTCGGTCAAGAAGTGGGAGCAAGTAGATGTGGCTGTTGGTTGTGGCACATTTTCACCTTGGCCACGGCCCCGTCCTCTGCACGAACCATCACCAGAACGTCCACTTCCACGTCCCTTGCCACGCGCCTTGCCCATTGTAAATGAAGTAAAATAGCTTACACTTGCACCATCAATGGAAAAAGGGTAATAAAGAGTAGATTAGAACCGTGGAAGAGGAAAACCAGTTATTGTTTACTGGGGTATACCACACTTTTTTAAATAGAGATATTTGCGGCTGAACAGTGAGCGACACACTCAAACTGCTTTTTTTTTTTAGATACCAAATGCCCAAAACTGGATAGTACAGCGATTTGACCCGTGGAACTGCGAAACCACACTGGGATGTCGGGCCTACACAAGACTATTTTCAACAGATATATTTTTGTAAATAAATCCAAGAAAACAAGATAATGGGTGACCAGATATCCCTTATTAAATAAAGAACCTATAAATGTGACTCATGGTCAATATAAAAATATATCCTGGTAAAAGCCTACGGCGAAACGCGCGTCGGACCTGTGTGGACTCTGAGGGACTTTCAGGTAGCTCATTCGATATACTTATGTCTCTTTTCTAGTACCTTTGACCCCTGTACCAGCTGTCTTACCTATTAACTTATTGACCCCTTTTCTATATGGTCTGTGTATTTACCCACTTGGGACATCTTTGATGCACTTTTGCACTTTACTTGAATGATGGTCCCCATATGTATTTTTACCTCAGGCCGACTTGGGTCACTGTGTGACATGATTTATTTATTGATTTATGCTTCTACCTTCCCTCAGATGCCCATTTTTCTGTTTACTTTTTTCCTCGTTTGTATTATTGGTCTTTATGTGTTTTTATGAATTCTTCAATAAATGCTTATTTTATATTGACCATGAGTCACATTTATAGGTTCTTTAGATATATTTTTGTGTCACAACAGTCAGGAGACACTACTGTTTTTCTTTACGGAAAAAACTACCAAAACATGAATAATAGAGATTTTTTACCATGGAACAGCAAAAGCACACTTCTGTCTCTCTGGCCTACACCAGACTATTTTCAACAGATATATTTGTGTCTGAAAAATCAGAGGCACACTTTTTTTTTGGGGGGGGGGGGCACCAAAAGGTTAATAAGATGGGTATTTGTACATTGTGAAGGAGGAAAAAAAAAAAAGAGGATTTAGATTAAAAAAAAAGGATTTTTCCTGGCCCCCGGGACCTGGAGCTAAGTCCAGCAATTTCAGCAACAGGAGGAGCACACAGGACTGTAATGCAGCGTTTGCTGGTATAACCACTGCGTCTCCTATACAGCCTGCCTGCCTGATATACCTGGGATGGATATTAGTCCTGAGAAGGACTGTTTGTTTGATCTGGCAGCCTTTACAGACCCTACACTAACTATTTTGCAGGATATATCTCTCCCTAAATCAGCAGCGCTGTCCCTACACTGTCTGATCCGGAGCGACTGTGTCCAAGATGGCGGCGCCCGGTTTTAAATACTCGAGGTGACGCTGTGCGGCCAGCCAATCACTGTAATGCCCACAAACATGGCTGCGGCATTACAGTGACTGGCTGGCAATCCCTGCATGTTCATTGGCTCTGTAAAGAGCGCCAAACATGCAGGGCGGAGACCCGAGCTCCCGCCCGAGTAACCCGGAAATGCTCGGTGCTCGCCGAACATCCCGAGTAGCGTGATGCTCGGGCGAGTACCGAGCAGTGTCGAGCATGTTCGCTCAACACTAGTGATAACTTATTGATTGGTGGGGGTCTGACTGATGGCACACAATCGGCAGAATGTGGAGCTTTTCTCCCCATTAGACTGGAGCTCATGTGCGACTTGACCACTGATCCATTCATTCCCTCAGTGGCTGTGAGCGCTGCTCTTTTTTGGAAGCCCCCAAGAGAATGAATAGAGCTGCGGTCAGACGTCCCACCTGTTGCTGCGTTTTAAAATGGGGATAAGTGTCCTGTCAGGGATAAAACTTCCCCATTCTTCCGATAGGTGCAATTTCCAATGTTTGGACCCAAACGGTCAATAATTGACCACCTATCCTGTAGAGCCCATGGATCGGTGATAACTTGTTTTAACCAAAGAACCCCTTTAATGCAAACTACAGTAATTGTACATCCAAGTTATAGTATGTGCATGGTAGATGTTTAGGAGCCGCCAGTCAATGCTCCATTATAACAGGGATAGCAGATAACAGATATGTGCATATTCCTGTAGGTGGGCCCCTAGAGTCAATTCCCCCTGTGGACCCCAGACACCCCAGTGTGGCCCTGTATATATTTATTTGTGATTAAAAAAGTTTCCCTAATAACTATTAATACCACTGCTCATAAAGTAACGGTCTCGTCCCTCTTGATTGTACCACTGCAGCCTCATGAGCAGCACTTTCCCTGACATAATTTTATATACACATAAAAGAACCCATTCTGGTGCAAATTGTGCCCCAACTGCTCCCATAATGTCCGCTTCTATTGAACTCTCCCCAAGATTCTCAGACATTACTTCTAGTTTGGTGTCCAAAACTGGTTTCCATATTTCTGATATTGGTATATAAGTGTGAATTCAATTGAATCATACATTTTATCTCTTTATATGCCCTGGACTGTATTCGCTTTGGTGTCTGGAGACTCTGATTGCATGCTGAAGCAATGTACTCCATTATTCCGTATGCCCAATGTTTGCCAACTGCATGTCAATTAATGTACAGATAGGCAGCCATACTTTAACTGTGTCTAATGTGCATATCTGTTGTGCTGAAGGGGATCTCCAGGGTTCCCTATTGAGTCTCATTTGCCTCAGTACATTTGTGACAATTAGTTTACAATCTTTTTCTCACTGGTAGATTAGCTCTTGGTAGTTTATAATTATTCTGCCCTTGTTATAATTGAAATGAGCACTTGGTCGTGAGCTGGTGCTTATAGAAGGCAGAGCTGCAGTGTAAAGGATTGAAAGGACTGAGAACGGCGGTCTGATGTAGTATCACTCCACTAGAAAATGTAGCTACGCCGAAGTAAATGATCATAGTTGTGAGTGACTTAACGGAGCAGAACCAACAACACTTGTAAGAGTGTCACCAGAGAAGAAACACTCTCCAGTTCCCTGAAGAAACATATGTATTTTTCAAGGTACAGTATAATTTGAAATATTGTTTACTTTCTACTGTTTAATATGATTTTATGTAATGTCTCCCGTTGGGGTGGTAGCTGGGAATGAAAGATAGCAGTCAATAGTGATGGGTCATTCGTGACTAATCCAAGACAATGAGCCGGCTCTCTTCTGGAAATGATGGGAGCTAGTACCTCAGTGAGAGCCACTCAATTCTCTGAATGGTTCTCATTGGGAATGAAATGATGTTCGGAGGCGAAAATCCCACCCATTGTCTACAAGTAGGCAGCGTTTTGGCCATGGGTGGTCGAGGTTTCAACTGGGTACACTTCATCTTACATGTGTTCACCTATGGTGAACACATTTAATGGGGATTCATTTAAAATCCAAAACAGCCATCTCTTTTTGGTGTGCTAAGCCAAGTGATCCAGATCACCAAAAAGAGCCAAACTACCCATCACTACCAGTCAGCCCAGGTTGTGGGAGGAGATGCTAGGAACAAAACTAGAACTAGTTCCCATTTTTTTTCAATTATAAAAAAGGAAGTGAAAGACAGGATGATCCAAGATGTAGCCGTACAGTGTGTGTGTATGCAGGAAGGATTTTCTGAAGGTAGCAAGCCCTTAGAGAAAGTAACTGGAGAAGTGGCAGTTCAGATCTAGACAGGACCGGAACATCAGAGAAACTGGATGTTTATATAGAAGAGGGGGCCCATCCTAAGTCAGTAAGGCCAGAAGGTAAAACTACGGGTTTGTGGGGACCCTGGACAGCTAGAGAAATGGGCTGAGGAGGCCATGTGTAGAATGTACCTGGAAAGTATAGTGAAGGAAGGAAAAACACAGCAAAAAGGTAAACCGAATTTACCAAAACAGGTCAGAAACTACATGCACTTACAGAATGCAGCAGCCATCATTGATAAGGGTGGAGGCAACACAGGTGCAAAATACTGATGAGACAAACACTAACACACCTACCAACACACAGCCTTTATCTGCTGCATCCTGTAAGTGCATTAGTTTTCTGACCTGCATTGGTATAACTAAGGAAGATTACACTTGCCAGGCCAGGGCACAGGTATCGAGCCGATGTGCAGTAGTGTGAAGGGAAAGTGTTAGATGGAGCACCCGAATCATATGTACAATGTATTTGAAAAGTGCTTTGCAAGTTTTATGCCGCCACTTATAACTATGAAGCCTTTGCCAATGCTAAATGCAGATGTGAATGCTGCCTTGTGTACCTGCTACATGTTCACTTTGGTTCTATAGAATGGACTGAAACCATCCTTGAATATTTGAGGATATTGGGGGCGGTTTATAAATATTTGAATTTAAAGGGGTTTCCCCGTGAACAAAGTTTCTTTTAATCAATAGATCTTGGAATAATAATAATTTCCACAATTGGATGTGTTTAAATAAAATGTTCCTGTGCTGAGATAATGTTATAAGTGTGCCCCTGCTGTGTACTGTGTAATGGTTGTGTCTGACCGTACAGGAACATGGTCTGATCATACCACAGCTCCTGGGCAGAGGAGGAGCAAAAGAGTATACAGACATTACAGCAGGGGATCGCAGCTGATTCTTTCTTTCTTTGAGGTAAAGCATTGTTTAAAAAAGGCAGTGAAATGTTTATCCTTACAAAAAGAATCAGCTGTGATCCCGCGCTGTAATGTCTGTATACTCTTTTGAGGGACAACCCCTTTAAAAGGAATCTGTTACCATGTTTTTGTTACTCCATTTGAAAACAGTATGATGTAGGGGCAGAGACCCTGATTACCGCAATATGCCACTGGACTTTAGTGTAGTTTTGAGAAAATCACTGTAAACAGAGATGGGAGAATGGTTTTGTGAGACTGTGGTCCAGCAGGCAGGTCTATATTCTGTGGTTGTCGGACAGGAGGCTTGTGAATTGTGGCTTACCCAACGCCAACCGTGGCTTCTCTTTTGATCAGCCAGGCTAGTTGGTGAACCTAGTGACAGATTCCCTTTAAATTCCCATATTTACAAACCTTTTGAAAGGCAAAGCCAGGACATTTAGATCCCTCCCCAATGTCCTCAAATGAACCAGGAGCACGGTTTGCATACCCAAGATTTTCAGCCCAACCTGCTGGAGTATCATAACTTTGCCATTTGAGATTTAATTATCCGCGCCGCTTATATTTACGAGTGCAAACAAGTGTAACAATAAATGTGATGAGTGCAATGATATTTTGGCATACAATTAAATAGTGCTAAGTCTACATATAATATTTATCAGTTAATTTAGTGCAGCATTTACACAGAATAATGCAGCAAAATGAAAATATTAGTTGCATAATTGTGACAATCATGATATATGATGCATACGCACAATAACCCTACAGTTTTACAGGACCCAAAATCCTATGCTGCTTATACCTTAATAGGTTAACAATTTAAAGAGCGTGTAATTTCAGAAGCATAAAGGATAGAGTTGCCATGGAAACATCTACCCACAGAGGGCGAGATGCAGAACACAGGAAGAAGAGAAGAATGAGGATGCAAGAATGTTGCCCGTGGATGTCATGGTCCAATGATCAAACCGAGATTTTTCAGGTTTAGAAGTTATGTTTCATAACACATACCCACACACTCCAGAATGTACAAATACTGGGCTTTTATGACACAGAATTAGTGCTCGGAGACCTCAGAATAAATTCCCCTTGTATATATGGTCCGGGCGGAGAGCATGAGCATAATAAAGCGTGATACTGACATGTAACACTAAGTGCGCGCATAGTGCATGAGATGATTGCTGGATGTGAGCAAAGAACCATTCTGCTGTCACAAGACATTGACAGTAAATCCAAAAAAACTGGTAAGATTTTACAATATTAACAATCCTCAAATGATCACACTTTCCAAAATCTATTTCATCAAAAATCATAAATGAACAAGCAGAGAAAAACATAAAAAGGTGCATAAATTAAGTGATCGCATGGATACTTAATATGATCTTATATGATGAGATAGGGGATATTTTTGACCCCTACACGTATCATTGTGTTTAGGTAGATCTTGTATTTAGCTTTGTGCTGTTATGACCTTTTTAAAGCACTCTTTACATCAAAGTTTTTATCCTCTTAATATTCTGCAATCATCATATCATGACTGTGTACTTACAATTGCTCAATTTGCCTTTCTACCCAGCTAATTCTTCTCTTTTCCATTAGGTCTATGACATCATGTGATTAAAAACTGACTAACTGAATCCTTCTAAGCTTCATGTAGAAACAGGTAGTCTGTTTTCCCTGCATGAGAAGCTGAGGGAGGTAGCTAAGACCCTGGAGAACACGATCAGGGCCGTTTATTTTCGGTCCTCAATCATATGATCACTGTTATTTTGTGAATAATGGCCATCACAGAAAATAAAAGTAAGATCCGATGTAAAAATCATTTCTCTCTCCTCAGACATGATCTAACATGTCAGAGGAGAGAGAAATGGTGTCCCCAGGACCCCTCTGGTACCTTAGTACTAGAACCACCATCCCCCGGCCCTCCTCCTCCTGTTCTTGAAGCTCATGCGCAGTGTGCCCTTCGAGATCTGCTGGTTGGCACCTGGCAACTGCAGGAATTAACCCCATTGGTTTCTGACTTTTGATCACTGTTATAGACCTTATCACAGTGATTAAAAGACCAACAATTAATAAATATGGTAGCACTTGGGCTATACCTCGCTGCGCACCCCCTCGATCATCCCCACCTGTGTCATTTCCCTAGTCAGATTACATTTTTTTATTTTATCATTTTTATTTCTTTCATTCTTTGCAGTTAGGGTTGGGCTTCGGCTTAGGGTTAGGCTTAGGGTTTTTTCAAAAGTTTAAAAAAAAATTATGACAACATAATCAATATGACGACCTAATGTTATTAAGTTCTGTGTAGTACCTGTGGGTTAAAAATGCTCGCTATACCCCTAGATAAAATCCTTGAGGGGTTTAGTTTGCAAAATAGGGTCACTTTGGGGTGGTTTCTGCTGTTTAGGCACCTTAGGGCTCTGCAAATGCGACATGTCGCCCGCAATCTATTTTAGCCAAATTTGTGCTAGAAAATTTAAATATTGCTTTCATTCAGAGCCCTGCCGTTTGTCCAAACAGAACTTTTTGACTACATGTGGGGTATTGCTGTGCTCAAATGTAAGTGGGTAGCAAACTGTTGGGTCCACTTTTTGGCATTATTTCTTACAAAAGTGAAAAAATTGGGGCTAAAGCAACATTTTAGAGGAAAAATTAAGTTTTTTTCCATTCCACTTTGCATTAATTGTGTAATACCTGAAGAGTTACAACATTTCCTGGCAACAGTTTTAAAGTATCTGTGGGGTGCAGTTTTTAAAATGGTATTACTTTTGGGGGAGTTTCCAATATATAGGCCCCTTAAAGTCTATTGAAATCTGAATAGATCCGTAAAGAAACAGGTTTTGTAAATTTGTTGAAAAAAAATGAGAAATTGCTGCTAAAATTAACCCCCCTAACATCCTAACAAAATAAAATGACCTTTGAAAAACAATGCAGATGTACAGTAGACATATGGAAAATGTTTTTTATTAATTATTTTGTACAGCATGACTAACTGGTTTAAGGATATATAGATTCAAAGTTTGAAAATTGAGATTTTTTTCAAAATTTTCACCAAAATTGCGGTATTTTCACAAATAAAGTGATATCGAATTTTTTTTTACCACTATCATGAAGTACAATATGTCTCGAAAAAACAATCTCAGAATCACTGGGATCCGTTGAAGCATTCCAGAGTAATTACCTCATAAAGTGACACTGGTCAGAATTGTAAAATTTGATTTGGTAATTCTGGTCAAAATTAGCTCCGTCACTAAGGGGTTAATCCCCAACTATAGAGATGATGCGCTGTCTATAACAATGATATCATATCATAATTATTCTGTGCACATAAAGTTGTGGTTGGACTATTTTGATTAATTCCTTCCATAACTTTATTTTTCCATCGATATAACGATATGAGGACTTGTTTATCGCAGAACAAGTTATAGTTTTGAACGGCACCATTCATTTTAGCATTAATTGTACAGAAAATAGTGAAAAAAATGTCTAAGGCGAAGGAAAAAAAAAAAAAACACAATTCTGGCGTTTAGTTTTTTTTTCTTTTGACCGTGTTTACTGATTGGACTTTTACGGATACATCCATACCAAATAAGCTTTTTTTCTTAATTCAGTTTTTAGTTTTCTTTATTTATCATGGGGGAAAAGTGGATGATTCAAATTTTTATGCCTTTTTTCATATTTAGAAAAAGTTTTTGTTTTACTTTAGTTTTAGTCCCTCTAGGGACTTGAACCTGTGATTGTTTGATCGCTTATACTATATGCTGCAATACTATAGTATTTCAGTATTAAGTTAAAAGATCCTGCCATGACAACCCATCGGATCTCCGTAATTCTGTCACGGGGGGGGGGGGGGGGGGGGGGGGGGAGGTAGAAGCTGGTGACCGTGCTTGATGGCCCTAACATTTAAATGCTGGTGCCAGAGATTGAATAGCGGCATTTACGTGATTAAACTACAGTGATCAAAGTGCGCTCTGGCCACTGAAGTTTCAAGCAGATGCCGGCTAAGTGACTATGACTGCAGACTTGTGTGATGCCCTCCCTGAGCAGATGGCGGAGGGGGGGGGGAGGGGTACTCAGAGCCGGGCCTTGCGGATGTTGTGGGGATGCAGTCGTGGCCTAGACCCGTTCCGTGCCCAGGGCTGTCACATGAAAAATGGGCTTCTGGTTGAGTGGTTGTTCGACTATGCCACCTGTGGTTTCTGGTGAAGGCCACCAGCGCTGCAACAGTCCTCTGAGGCGGATGTTCTGGCAGCTAAGTTGGTGCTACTCCCCACAGGCGGAGTAGGCCTAAGGGCAGTGTTTGAAGAACTGTGTGGAGGTATGATGGGTGCAGTGCCGTGCAGGAACAAACAAGCGGAGGCGGTACATGAAGTCATCCAGGTCTTTACTCACTTTAGATGCTCTTTCAGCCGCAAAGCTTCTCTCTGCTACACACGGCGTACTGCGACCACCGGGAAGGGATTCATTACTCCCCAGGTAGACCAGGAGCACCTGTCAAGACCCCGCTGGTGTGTTCCTCTCCTTAGTAATTTCTCCCACTGAGTCTTCTCCTGACTGTGTGGTATGAACGTGGTGTAAGGCCGGGTCCCACTGTGTAAACGCAGGTTGAGAGATACAGGTGGTGACTCCGCTCCGTCCGTATCCCCCTGGGATCCACTAAGCCTCCGGGGTTTTCTGACTGAGACGTGAAGTGACAAAGTCAGATATCGGGGGCCGGTTACCCCTTTTGCAGCAGGAGTCCCTCTGGCTAGGCCAGAGTGAAGAATACAGGTGGCGACTCCGCTCCGTCCGTATCCCCCTGGGATCCTTTTGCCTGTGGAGCCTATCTCCTCTGCTCCCCTCCAAGGCCTTCTTAGAACGGGACCTTGACTGGGCAGAGACACTTGTTAACTCTGACCCGCTCCTCGCCTCAGGCCCGAGAGCGAGGACCGCAAATCTTCAGCCAGCTACAGACTCTTGCTGGACCCTGACAGAAGACCTAAAATCAAAGACCTTGAACTAAAGATGGCCAAATATTATATATGACTCTATAAGTGCTTCCTGTAAGTGTTTCCTCCTCCCTCACCCACTACTTGGTTCCCCCCCCCCCCCCCCATCTCCTCTATCCCGGGCCGGGGCAGCACCCTGGTGCATTTAGACCCCCTACAGAGGTGCAGTACCCCTGTGGTGACTGAACCCTCAGGGGTGCCACACTTGTAAATCTTAACATTCTGTGCACTGTGCACTATGAGGATCCTCCAGAAGCAGGTGGTCATGTGGCAAGTACAGTAAGCGATTTGCATACCTCTGGTCACATTCTGACTAGACATGTCCGGCCTCATTCAATACACTTGCACTGAGCCTGGTCTCGCCAATCTCATTGGCACGTGACCACATGTAGGCAAATCACATACTTACGATCACATGCCCGCCACCGGAGAATCCTCACAGCGTGCAGTGCACTGAATGTGAGGATTCACAAGTCGGCAGTCACTTAGATTAATTAGCAAAAGGACAAACAACCCCTTTAAACTAACACATAAAAAAGATATCATGGTGCAGAAAGTTAACTTAACACAACAAAGCTGTCTCGGGTGTGTCGGAAGTGACAGACAGTTGCCCTGCAGTTGGTTGCAGGAGATCTCTACATTTGGCATTACAGACATCTTCTTAGAGGCTGGCTGTCTCTAGGACCCAGCAGCTACCTCCCTCTGGTTAATTAACTCCCTGGTCTGGGTGTATAAATACCTGGTGTGTCAGAGGGAGGTGCCGGTGATATTCATTACTCCTTGTGAGACTTTAGCAAGAGCAGTACTTGTGTTTGAGGACGTGTGCGCATTTGTCTGGAGTCGTCTAAAAGCTAAGCGATTTCCCCTGTTTGTCCTTCCTTTTTGTCTTTAGAGTTCAGTGGAGATCAATTAGTGCTCATCTCCTCCCTTCCCTAGCCTGAGTCTAACGCCAGGGAAAGGCAGTGCGAAAAACGCGTGCGGCGATTGGTTAAGAGCTAATATAGGGACGATAGTTGAGACAGGGAGACACTAGACCAGACTAGAAGGTCTCCACTTCCCCCTTTCCCTAGTGTCTGGGCTCCCTTTCCCTCTTCCCTCTGTGTTGCACTAAGTCTTTCCCACACCTTGAGTGACAAAAGCCATTGAACTTGTATTGTCAGGTGATGAATTCCACTCCTCTGCTCCAGGATATCTTTCATCATCTTGTGATCTTTCTGCATTGTGACATCTTTGTCATTTTAAGAATGGCTACATCTGCAGGTCATTTATCATCCATAGCCGGCTCGTCTAAATGGCCACTTCTTGGGAAATTTTTCTTGCAATATTGTGAAAAATAATTTGCACCCCCCAGACACTAGGCCATCAGGATGGATTGGATTAAATAGTCATTGCTGATGTATTTCAGTATTCCAATACACAGGAATGATCAGGCCCCATAGCAAGAAATAGGACCCAATCTGCCTCCAAAGTATACTTTTTTTTATATAAATTTAATGCTCATCATTTGGGGGTTTTGGATAAAAAACTCCTCTCCTGTTCCCCGATTCATAGCCATCTAGTTACATAATAAAATTCTGTCTGTCTGGGGGGCCGCTAACAACATACAGGTTTCTGGATGAAGTATTCAATGTGGTACCGGCTGTGAAAGTCTCTGTAGAATATGGCTGTCCAGTGCATTTCTGTAATAAGTTGCTACACTCTGCCACGTACACCGGCCATTTACCACTTTTCACTTGAAGTTTGATGATTTATCATCTTAAATTATCCTCTTTTGCTAATTCATATTGATCGCAGTTTACGCTGTATGATAAAGGCATGAGAATAACCCCGGGGTAACCTTTCTTTGGGTCAGTAATAATTGTATCGATCTAATGATCTGTTTCTTAGAAAGATCAATATCGGAGAAGGCTGAAGTGCTTTTGTTAGCGCAACATCTCACATCTGCATTGCTGAATTTTCTATCATATGAAAAGACCAGCATAGTGGGGACACTACCGTAGGTGAATGTAATATGTGTAGGGCTGTAGTTTACTCAATAGTGTGGATATATATCACTGTCATTCTCTATTTGATGAGAGCAGATCTGTAAAATAAGCTTATGTATTGCAGTCCCTTTACGATCTGCCAGGAATTACTGTGATGTGGCGTAATGGTCCGAAAAAAAAATCCCTTTTAAAAATGCAAAACATCACAGCCTACAGTATGAAGACATGTAATTCACCTCCATACTTTGTAATGTCCAGAGATTGGAGAACTACCCTCAGATTTAACATTTAAAGCTAATTTTAAGGGCCAAGGTTCATGGGCTGTTGGGGACCACCAAGACAATATTCCAATTATGAAGCGACCCCACAAATATACAACTGGGCTTTCATAGTTTTTTTTTAAAAAGGTGTTATCCTCTACTGGACAAGGTCTGCTTACTCGCTCCAGTGGCCCAAATAACAAAAAATATCGCTGCTCACCTCCCGCAGCAGTGGCGTTCCTGCAATGTGGGTGCTGCTATTTTTGACCGGTCACATTAAATTGTTGTGTCACTTGACCATTGCAGCCAATCAATGACCCCTGATTGGCTGCAGCCCTTCTGTATTCCATCATTGTGGATATCCACTTTGATAGAAGAGAAAAGTCAGCACAGCAGCGCCAACATTGCAGAATGGTGTAGATGCGGGAGGCAAGTATTGATTTTTATTTTTTATGGGGTCCAAAGTGACTGAGCGGGGCTTGTCCCCTTAAGCCTGAGCTGAATACAACTAATGCAATGTTGTGTATTTTGTGCAGATCCCTTGTAGAATCAGATCTGGCTCTGAAGTGCCAGGTAAACGAGAATGATCCCATCCAGTGTTTTTCTCTCCAATTTTTAAGAAAAAAAAGCAGGATGGTCGGATATGTGGAAAAGAGACCTAGCCTGACTTGAGGCATTTACTGCATATTACAGATCTTCTTTGCCATTTTGGTTAACCCTAAATATGTGTTGAAGATCTTTTAAAATAGTGTGATTTTGCATCTCTCTCTCACGAGATGCCCCTGATCTGTGTCTCTATGTGTGGCCACCAATAGTTGTGATGTCAACTGTAACCTGTCAAGGGGCTTGCTAACATCAGAGTCCTTGGCCAAATTCACTGAGCGCACACATCTGTAGCGCTGGCCCAAAACCCCAACGTACATCAGGCAGATAAAAGCAAAGATTGCGAGTCACAGACATACAAACAGGTTCTTATAGGGTTTTTCTAGCAGAGATCTTGGCCTTGTGGATAGTTGTGATCTGGAAGTGCATAAGTGAAATACAGTGCTGATATTATTAGTCATGTGAAGTCCTAATGATGGGGCTCCCCAGCTAGTAAATGATGCTAGGCGGGGACCCGATAGGCACGTCCAATGCACACAGCTGGAACGGCACCGGCACCAGATTAGAGTATAAGAATTATTATTTTTCTGGGATGAAACATAAGGATTCAGAAGGGGATGTCTGAGTAGTGGACAACCCCTTTAATCAGAGTTGGGACTTTTTATACTGTCCAGGGCAGATTCTTTCTAGAAAGTGCAATTGCAGGTCAGCCTGTGACTGAAGCGGACTCACAGAATAATGGCTGGTATAAAGAGTAGTCTTTATTCTGCTGAAGGGACTTGTAAGAAAACATTCGACCTTCGACTGTATTGTGATAGATTTTTCGCGAACAAATATTTTACAATCGAAAATAAGACCATGATAAAGCTGTCTAATCACATGTCCCGGGGGGACTAATGGCCCGAATGGTAACTCATTTATGTACACAATGGGTTAATTGTTTCATTTGAACAGAAGGGTTTTATCTCAAACAGTTTTGACGAAACTACAAAAAAAAAAAAAAAACACCGAAGTCTTAAAACAGTAGAACAATTTTGATTCAAAGAAACTCTTAACCCAAAGCAAAAGGAATATATAAACTAAAATTTCCTTTCTCAGACAAATAGATTAGGCTTGTTGCTTGTTAGTTAGAAAATAGCTCGTGTTCCCATTCCCCCGGAGGAACTCTGCATGAGGGGAATAGATATAATGAGAATGCATTTAATGAAACCAGTCTGTTGGAATTTCAAAGACTGCTTTAAAATGCCACATAAAACACGAGCCTCATTCAAGCCCGTCTCTGACTTTGAACTTGTTTCCGTATACAGAATGTGCAGATGAGAGACAGAATTTTACACACTGCCGAAAATGAATTTATTGTGTTACAATGAAAAAAAAGTTACATTCTGTCAAAGTTTTATGCAGACATTGGTATAAGGAGTACAGCTCCGAAAATATATGTGGTTTGGCATGTCGTGATGTCTAAGGACAATGATGTTCTTTGGGGGGAGGGTAAAAAGCAGGAAGACACTCCGGTGTGGGATAAGATGGCTACACAAAGACCTAAGTGATCTTATTCCAAAGTTTTGAGAAGGGGGGGGGGGGTTTAAGTTAGTCACTCCTCACCAGGAGGATGGCAACATTTACTTGATTAAAAATGTCAACTTTCTATACAAGATTCACATATTTCTAAAGCTGGATTTATTCTGTCCGATTATCGTCAAAGAGCAAAACGCTGGACAAATTAGCAAAACACTTGTTCGTCGGGTGAAATGATTTTTAGGCAGACTTAATGGGAATATGTCAGCAGTTTTCTTCTAGGTCATCTGAGAGCAGCCCGATGTAGGGACAGAGACCCTGGTTCTAGAGTTGAGTCACTGTTTACTGGGTGAAGCAGTCATGATAAAAATCACAGTTTCCTCTGTAGCAGATTTAGCAGAGCTCTGAATGCTGATCTGTATATAACCCCCGCACCACTGATTGGCAGCTTTCTGTGTATATTGTATATTGACAGATTGCTACTAATCAGTGTGTGGGGTGTGATTGGACTAGCAGGCATGATGCAGCTTGTCCTGTAGTGATAATCTTCTGATAAAACACTGATTAATTTGAAACAGGAAAACAAATCCTCATAAGTGACACATCACTGGAATCAGGCTCCCTTCCCCTACATGATGCTGCTGTCAGGTAACATACAAAAAAACTGATGACTGATTCCCTTTAAAAATCATAATTTTCAGCATCACTTTGTATTATGTAAATAAGAAATGTGCTGCTGAGAACAAAGAAAGCGGATGCGCACAGAATGATAGGTAATTGATAAGGTATGCGGTCTGCCTGTGTATACAGGCTATTAATTGATCCCCGCATGTTTTTTTGGGGGTGTCTAACAATCGTGAAACATGTGGGGCATATCACTTGAGCACGGGCGATACATGGTGCATACCCGAGTACCCGATGCAAACTCCAGTAGCGAGCACTTGCGCTCAAGACTAATGACAACTTATTCAATATGATATCCTAATGTTATCAATTTCTGTGTCGTACCTCTGGGTCCAAAATGTTCACTATACCCCTTGATAAAACCCTTGAGGGGTATAGTTTCCAAAATAGGGTCACTTGTGGGGGGTGTCCATTATTTAGGCGCATCAGTGGCTCTCCCAACGCATCATGGCGTCTGCTCTCGATTCCTACCAATTTTGCGTTTAAAAAGTCACACAGTGCTCCTTCCCTCCTGAACTCTGCCGTGCGCCCAAACACTGTATTTTCCCCACATATGGGGTATCAACACAACAGTTTTTGGGGTCCATTTTCTCCTCTCACCCTTGTGAAAATAAAAATTTGGGGCTAAAAGACTATTTTTGTGGAAAAAGAGTTTGATTTTTTTATTTTCACGGCTCTACGTTATAAACTTCTGTGAAGCACCTTGGGGGTTCAGGGTGCTGACCACACATCTAGAGAAGTTCCTTGAGGGGTCTAGTTTCCAAATGGGGTCAGTTGTGGGGGGTGAGGTTTCCACTGTTTAGGCACATCAGGGGCTCCTCAAACACGACTTGGCGTCTGCTAATTATTCAAGCAAATTTTACATTCAAAAAGTCAAATGGCGCTCCTTCCCTTCCTAACCCTGCCGTGCGCCTAAACTGTGGTTTTCTCCCACATATGGGGTATCGGCTTACTCAGCAGAATTTGCACAACAAATTTTGGGGTCCATTTTTTCCAGTTACCTTTGCAAAAATAAAGAAATAGGGGTCTAAAGTAACATTTTTGTGAAAAAAAGTTAAAATGTTCATTGTTTTCTTCCAGATTCCAAAAATTCCTGTGAAGCACTTGAAGGGTTAATAAACTTCTTGAATGTTTTTGAGCACCTTGAGGGGTGCAGTTTTTAGAATGGCGTCACTTTTTTGTATTTTCTTTCATAAAGGCCCCTCAAAGTGACTTCAAATGTGATATGGTCCCTAAAAAAATGGTTTTGTAAATTTTGTTGGAAAAATGAGAAATCGCTGGTCAACTTTTAACCCTTATAAGTTCCTAACAAAAACAAGTTTTGGTTCCAAAATTGTGCTGATGTAAAGTAAACATGTGGGAAATGTTATTTATTAACTATTTTGTGTGACATCTCTGATTTAAGGGCATAAAAATTCAAATTTTGAAAATCGCGAAATTTTCAAAATTTTCACCAAATTTCAGATTTTTTCACAAATAAACGCAAGTTATATCGAAGAGATTTTATCACAATCATGAAGTACAATATGTCACGAAAAAATAATCTCAGAATCAGCGGGATCCATTGAAGCGTTCCAGAGTAATTACCTCATAAATTGACTGGTCAGAAACTGTAAAAATTGGCCTGGTCATTAACGTGCAAACCACCCTCGGGGGTAAAGGGGTAATGCTGACTATTTTTAGCAGGCTAAAGCGATGATGCTGGTTATTACACACAACTACATAGTTGAATTACAGAATTATCATCCTTATAGAAGATAGCATGCTGAGAGAGTTTATGTACTGTACATATTCACCTAAGTCCCGGATAACCCCTTTAATTAGACAGGCACAAAAAGGTGGAAGGAGAAATGTCCATAAAAATCTCCAGCCACTGGCTGTAGGGCAGAGGAGTAGAGAAGTCCAGACTAGCAAGATGGCTGAGACTGCAGGGATCCAGAAAGTGTAGTCCAGCAAGGCTGTTTACACCACAAGGAGGAGGATTTTGTGACCCAATCTCAACTGTCATTGATGTCACCCCCTCAATGAGGAGGACTGTCTGCCCTAATCCCCGGCTGAACCCAGACCCAGCTGAGATGGATGCAGAGGAAGCCTATGGATTGCAGCACATGGCGATAAGGGTCATGCCAACCTACACGCAGTAACGTCCTGCAAGGTAAATGGGATTTTGGAGACCCAATGGGGAGTATCTACCCTGTGTAGAGTATAGGAAAAAGGTGAAGCATGTATTTCAGTCTTCCAGAGGATAAAGAGATTCATAGGACTATCCTGGAAGCCATTGCGCTGTACACTATATGTATCCCACAACGCCTGCCTCTGCTGTTGTAAGATAAGACTGCATGAATGTGATGTGTAACCAACAAGATTATGCACCATCTTTTGTCTGACAGTAAAGCTAGCTTTCTTTCAGCTACCACTACTCTCCAGTTCCCTCATTATTTCCATCATGTGGTGCGCCACCGCTAGACATTCAGCTGTGAGGGGACAGTAATGGCCGGCATTATCCCCGCACATGTATAACTATATGCCCACTACTGCAGCAGAGCCCAAGGCACCAGGCCCGGCCACCACCAGAGGCACATAGGATCTGAACCATGCCCCATGTACTTGGTACTGTGCACTGCATTCGCGCTATTGAACAAAGCTTATCATTTCTTTACGGAAGTTTCATTGTAAAATCCCATAGCGCCCAATCTATTATTTAGGGATATAAAACTAATTTTAGCTTGAACAGTAGGGAGCACTTCAGGGCTGAGCTCACAGTAACAGGACCGGGTACAGATCACACACACACCATGACATACAGATGGGAACAATCATTGGAAGTCTAATAACTAGAGATGTGCAAATTGACTAGAAGGGCAATGGACTAGATCAATACTTGATTGGCGCTGTGCATCTGACAGCATTGCACTAACTTACAAATAAATACATAGAATACCAAATAATTGCATAGAATATGTCTCCCAGTAGGTGAACGACTGATAACTAGATATTTAGATGTAACAGCTTGGCTTTTTTTGCTGTTGTGCTCCAATCTGTGCATCCTCCCATCTTTAGTAACAGGACAAAACATGACACACTTATAAATAATTTCATTGAGTCGCTTCTCAATACACAAGGAAAATAATTTATTCTCAATCAAAAGAAGCCTGTAAGATTAAATTACTTCCTTACAATTTGACTGTATTCATTTTCTCACAATCAGCAAAATAGGCCCAAGGGATTTCTTTGTATCTCAGAGACCCTGGAGCTGGAGCCCGGACAATGCATGTTCCATGGAGCTTCTCTATTGCCGATAAACATTTGGAATGGAATTTCAGCAGTTTTATAAACTACTGCTTATGATTTATCCCGGGGATTTCTGCCTGTGTCAGAAAAATGTTGTGTCATTTCCAACTTCTCTTAAAAGGCTGGGATGGTGTTAAATGTTATGTCATTTGATTTGCCGCTCGTGAATGAACATAAATGTTTACCACCTCCAACAGTTGGTCCAGTTCATCACTGAAAACAATAAACCATAGAAGCGTTACCCATTGATTTGATGTACAGGAATTACATATTTGTAGCACAAATCTTCTGAGGATAATCATAATTGGTTCTTAAAGAATCACCATCATTGTAATTGTTATTTCATAAACAAATAGTACACTTGAGAATAAGAAACTTTGTAATGTATCTTATCCAAGAGATCTGCTTCTTTCTCCTCCTGGACTGATCATGCATTCTTAAAATTCTCAGTTATATGGGTAAAATCTGTATTTAGTGACGACAGATTTTATATTACTGAAATAGGAGATGGCAGTTGGTGCTCATAAGTGTAATGATTCCACCTCTCAGTGTAGAGCTGTGCAGTGATTGGCAGCTCAATTGTCCTGTCTGGTGGAGGGGCATGCTCACCTCATTCAAGCCATATCTGACCTCCACACCACCTGTTATGACCTAGATTAGCACCAAAAAAGAACCCTCTCGTAACTGACCAAGATTCAAGAAACATAAGAGCAGGTGGACAGGCTGTTCTTAGGCCCTGGGGCCATAGGACTGTAAGCTTATGCAGCTCTTTATTTCTCTTAAAAGGGGTACTACACCATGTAACATCCCTGGCGGCATGCTGGCATGGTTTACCACCTCCCACCATGCAAGACTGCCATCTTACCTATCAGTCCAGGCTGCACACTTTGCTCCAGTACCTGCTGTGTGCATGTCTCTTGTCTGATTGCTTAGGGCGGCAGCGCGGTTACTGCCTGATTCTTATAATTACTGTTTGTGCACTCCTAATGCGTCCCCAGCCTATTGTTGTGAGTCACTGGATACTTAAACGCCCTCCACCCAGTAGGAGGTGCCTGAGCAACACTTTCTTTCAGTGTGTTCTTGCAACGGAGTTGCCAGGTCCTGTTCTGTATCTTGTCTGTTTCCGCCACCCTAGGGGCTGAGTTCCCAGGCTCGTTTCTGCATCTTGTTCCTGGTTCAGTTTCTGTCTGAACAGTGTACTAGCCCGTTACTTGTCTCTATGTTCATATCTTTCCTTTTCCTGCAGTGTCTGAACCTGCACCCAACTCCAACTCGTTGTCTCTGCACTTCTGTTTGTGAGTTTAGTGTCCACTGGCTACGTCATTGTAAGTACCTTGTGTGTATCCGCTCTGCTCGTCTACCGCACCTGCGGGTTTTGCTCCGCTCTGCTCGTCTACCGCACCTGCGGGTTTTGCTCCGCTCTGCTCGTCTACCGCACCTGCGGGTTTTGCTCCGCTCTGCTCGTCTACCGCACCTGCGGGTTTTGCTCCGCTCTGCTCGTCTACCGCACCTGCGGGTTTTGCTCCGCTCTGCTCGTCTACCGCACCTGCGGGTTTTGCTCCGCTCTGCTCGTCTACCGCACCTGCGGGTTTTGCTCCGCTCTGCTCGTCTACCGCACCTGCGGGTTTTGCTCCGCTCTGCTCGTCTACCGCCGGCTCTGTTCCTGTATCCCAGTCTGTACTGGTCCCTATCCTGCCTGCGTTCCTACCTGCCAGTACCCACCTGTCTGTATACCAGTCGTGCCTGCCAGTATCCACCTGTCTGCATACCAGCCGTGCCTGCCAGTACCCACCTGTCTGCATACCAGCCGTGCCTGCCAGTACCCAACTGTCAGTATGCCAGCCTAACCTGCCAGTTCCTGCATTCCCTGGTGTGGGTCAACAGCTGTGAACGGGGTCTGACCTGGAGTAGCACCTGGTCCCTCTGCTCGGTTCCACCCTGGTTCACGGAGTCAACTGAGCCGCCGTGCGACCTTGGTCGGACCGAGTTGATACTTAGTCACGCCGCTCCAGGCACTCCTCAGTTCATGGTCTAGTGGGATCACTAATACACCACAACCCCTTTTCCAAAGCATTCTCACCAATCAAGGCACTCTAAAACCCCCATGTGATATAACTAACTGCCCCTCACCCCACCCATCTGTCCTTAAAGAGGCCCTATCATGAAAACTTACCCTTCCCTTTTTATTTGATTATATTGCTGGTACAGAAACAAACTAAATGCTAAATATAAGTTATTAAAAAATCTGTGAGAAAAGGGCTTTTATTAATGGAGGGGAAATATGCAAATGATATGCTAAATCAACTTTTAATAACAAGTCGCCATTATTTCTCGACATGTATAGCGGTGCTATGTCACTCCGCAGCACAGAAGTGATGTATGTACCCTGAGCAGTGTGACCTCACTTCTCAGATTCCATGTTCAATGTTGGAGTGAGTGTGTGAGCAGCGCCAGGGGACATATTACTACTTTATTAGGAGACTTTTCCATGCCTGTCATCAGCTTCACCATCTACCATTGTCACATTGGTCTGTGCCGTGGGAAAATGCTCCAATCAGAGCAAAGACCAGTGTGATAGTGATAGAAAAGCTGCTGACAGCCAGGGATAACTGTAATATACTTTTCGCTGGTGGAGGATAGAGGAGCAGCGGTGATCGGTCTTCTAATAAAGTGCAGCAATGTCATCAAGAGCCACATAAATGATAACACTGTCTGGTCTCTCTCCTCACTAAGTATCGCAGGATCTTTGCTTAGCAAAGAGAGAGACCAGGAAGTGTTATCATATGTGCTGCTGCCAGGGACATTGCTGCACTTTATTAGAAGACCGATCACCGCAGCTCCCCTGCACTTCACCAGCGATAAGTACAGTTGTCCCAGTCTGTGAGCAGCTTCCCTGTCTATCACTATCACACTGGTCTTTGCTCTGATTGTAGCATTTTCACAGAGCACAGACCAGTGTGACAGTGGTAGACAGTGAAGCTGCAGATAGGCAGGGAAAAGTCTTCTAATAAAGTGTGTCCTCCGGAGCAGCGTGCTTCTAGTCTATCTGCCTGAGGACGCGCATTTGAAGCATGCGTAATGCAGAAGGATGAGTATGAAGCCATGCCATCCACAAGATGGCAGCCTGCTTCCACTGAAAAATAGGTAAAAAAAAAAAATGAAGGTTCTTAGATGGATACTGTTTTGAAAATCATTATCTAAAATAATTAAGCACAAGCATATAATCATATTTTTGCTTTTTAATTAAACTAGATTTTTGGTGATAGGTCCTCTTTAACTTGCTAATTAACCCCTTAATTGCTTATCCCTCTAAACCCTGTCATGTCCATGCTTACACTTCACCTGCGCCCGTTAAGGCCCTCTCTTAAGACATCTACCAATGTGCAAGAGCATGTGAATAGACCTCAAGGTTACCAATTTTCCGTAATTTGTAGAGTTCATAAAAATTTGTGAAGAGTCTGTAATTATAATGGTCAATAATTACTGTTTTACAGACCATTAAAAAAAGTGTTGATATCTGTATTCTGAGTTGTAACCCTGTATAAAATGTATTTCTATCATTATAGTTTTCCAATTTGCCAGTAAAAAACGTTAGCTGCAAGATAATTTGCCCAGAAAAAAAAAATAAACAGGTGGACATGGTTGCACAAAGCGATTAGGGAGAAGTCATTCATAGAAAGGATCATGGAGACACAGACGAATGAGAAGACACCAGGTGCCACCATAAATATTGCTAGAAGGTCCCAGCTGTGGAGATGCTGCACGTACACTAAGCGGTGTAGACTTGTTACGGCTTTCTAGGTTAAAAAAACTTAGTATGACTATTTGGTTATACATTTACCTGCAACCTAATCATCTGCTGTAACATATCTTTCCTTAATTACCAAGCTCAGGAAATGTGCATTTTTCTCATCTTACTTTCAACTACAAAATCCTCCTTTTCCACACAGAGATCCTGTAAGGCTTGAATGCTTAGCAAGAACTGATCAGTTAAAGTTACTTTGCATAAGCTTTATGTCTTGGCTATGTTAGAAAGCCAAATATTAACTTATCTTTTCTACACTATGTATATAAGACTATATCATTCTATGAATATATTTGAGGTTGCAATACACAAATACCTTAAAGGAGTTGTTCAACTACCCGGACAACCCCTTCTAAATCTTTCTTGTAAAATAATAACAACTATACTCACCTCCGTTGCCATTCCAGCGGTGTCAGCACTCACTTTCCCAGGAATCGCGTGATCGTGTGACCAATCAGCAATGGCTTTGTAGCACCCTGAGGATTCGGCTGCTACAGGGGTATTGCACCTCAACCCAGAGGTGTGATATTCCACTCCCGGGTAAGGATGGAGTGTGGAACTGAGCTCGGTAGGCTGCATGCACTACATACATCCCATTTCCGAGGAGCAGACCGACGGTACTCCCACTTAGAAATGTGCAGGTACGACCGAGTCTGTTCCTGGCTGGAGTGGGAGGGGGGTGGAACATCCCAAGTAGTGTAGGGGCAGATAGGGGGAGCAGCCTGGGTAAAGTTAGGAGCTCATTGGGTGCTGGTCACCTGAGCTCACACATAGAGGGTGTATATAAGGTGGGCACCAACTAAGAACAGGGTCAGATGCAGAGAGAAAGTCAGGAGCAGAGGAGAAGAAAGACCCAGAGTGAGAGAGGAGAAGAGAGAGACCCAGAGGCACAGAAGAAAAGGACTCTAAGATCCCAAATTAAAACCCCGGGTGAAGAGTCGGCATCAGGGTACCGGAACCCAAGCTGGTGGGGGTAAAAACATTCCCCAGCCAGAGACCGGAGACCGTGGGCAGCGTTTGCCACGGTCACCCACCACATCCACCCCGAAGGCACACCACATGAAGGGTCAGGGAACCCAAGGCCAAGGGTGTCCCAACAGAAGGCCCGAGGGAGCTGGACCTAGGTGGATCACTGGTGGGGACGGCCAGAGAACGGGACAGAAGGAGAGCTCAGGGCCACGCTCCAGACTTGTTTGGGGGTTGGCTGGATCCAGGACCTGGTGGACGCAGCACGGCTCGGGTGGTCACTCGAAGCTGGAGTGACCAGTACAACATCTGCAGTAAGTAAACACCCTTAACTGCACAACCCGACTCTGTCTTCACTGCCGTCTGCACTGCACCACCACAACCCCCATCCTCTGCACCTGTCCCCCCTGAGGCTATACCCCTCCCGTTGGGGGTTATCCCACCAAGCTGCGCACCCACCATCAGCCTCAGCGGACCCTGCTGCAGCGGCGGCCACAGTGACCGCATCACAACGGGTGGCGTAGTCGACACAAAAGAACTCTTAATAACATCTGTAGGACTGCCACATAACACTGAGTTTGACGCCCTGGGCACGGGCCGGGTCACAGCCGCTCGGAGACTACAACCCCCCCCCCCCCCCCCCCCATCTGATCCGGTGCCGGGTATTCCCCTCAAAAAGGAATATGTCCCAGGGGGCGCGTCAGCTTCGCTCTCCCTTCCTGCAGACGTAACTGACATCCAGAGGTAGTGAGAGCTGCAGCTGCTCTCACTTCTTCCAGATGTACAGTATGTGATATGTCTGAAGGCGGGAGAGTGAATCAGCCGCTGGTTGGTCCGCAGGGATCGCAGGACATAATGTCACTCCATCCCTGGGAGAGCCAGTGCAGACACCGCTAGAATGGTGACAGCACCAGAGGTGAGTACAGGTGTTATTAATTTACAAAGGAGAAACATAGGGATTGAGAAGGAATTGTCTGAATAGTGAATAACACCTTTAAATCATGTCAGTTGGGGTTATTTTATGATTATCTAAGTCATGTGTGGGGAGCCTTTTTTCTGCCATGGGCCATTTGAATATTTATACCATCATTCGAGGGCTGTAGGAAATCAACTTGATATTTATCCTGCTATATAAACATTTAATTAACTAACCCATAATGGAACTGCTTCTCTTTGATGCGGCTGTGATGTTAGGTGGTATTGATGTTGCTACTCAACTGATTTTCCAGATTTGGGTCGGTCTGGAGTGCAATCGACTCTTTGCGATGAATTTTGAAAAGAGGGGCTAGGGGCACATACATGTCACAGGAGGGGCTGGGGGCATACACAAAACAAGAGACATGGGGACATACACATCACAGGAGACATGGGGAAATACACATCACAAGAGCGGCTGGGGGCTGTAGCGAAGCCAGGTAGGACAGGGTTAAATCCCAGCTCTGCAGGGTTTGATTAGAGGCACCTGCATAGCTTTTTATTAGAAGCAGGATGATCACTTGGTGTTCAGTGTGCTGGAGAACTGAGCAATGTGTGGATTATTCTGGGAGCTGCAGAATATCTTTGTTGCAGACTAAATTGAGCCAGGTGAGGTGCCAGTATTGCCCCATGGGTGAGAGATTGTGGTCTGTCTGGGAGGAGAGGTGAGAAGACCTCTATGTGCTGGTCTCTCTGACAGAACGTGAGACAGCTGGACATTTATCCTGTCCTATTATCCTATTTGCCTGTATATGGAGTGTTTATTTTGTTGAGAAAGGCTGTTTGTTTTCTGTTCTGCCCTTCAATAAACCTCCCTGTTTGACCCAGAAACTATGTGCCTGTGTGAATGCTACCAGCTGCCTAAAAGCCAGTAAATCCCTACAGGGCATACACATCATAGAAGGGGCTGGGAGACACTGGGACTGTTACGGAGGTCTTCATTGGTGGGACGGGATTGCCCAATGCACTGGCTCAGCCTACAAAGTATGTCCTCTTGCTGGCACTCGCACTCCTGATTTTGGCTCTAAATACTGATGTAAAATACTGACCACATACTGAAAGTGTGAATGTGGCCTTACTAAAAACGCTGTGTTTTCTTGCAGCTAAAGAGTGAAACACGGCAAAAATGCAACTTGTGAACATACCCGTACACGGAAAAGAAAAACCCAGGGGTGAGTTTATTTAGACATTTCCAGGAGAAATAACTTAAGAAGAACACAATACAGACTTCTAAGACACTAGATGGGGGCCCGATGCTATCGCATCGGGAGGGCGGTAGTGTCACGATGGGGGCAGGCTTTGCAGCGATGGGAATCTCCCCCCCCCCCCCCCCCCCCATGTGCTTGCCCACCTATCCACTCTCTCTCCCCCATGTGCTGACTTCTCCCGTCTGTGCTCTCTTCATTGACCTGTCTACCCCATGTGCTATCCCCTTGTCTGCTGTCTCTCTCCTTCCTGTGCTGTGTTCTCCCCTCATGTGCTGTCCCGTTTGAGCTGTCTTCCCTCTGTGCTCTGTCTCTCTCCCCGCTGAGCACTTTCTCTCTCCCCCCCATCTGCTGTCTTCTCCTCTCATGTGTTCTCTCGTTTGAGCGGTCTCCCCACGCAGTAAATCAGACCGCCGCCATCTTTGTGCAGGCAGATAGCGTCAGTCACATTAAAACTGCGCATGCGCTCCTCCTGTACAAGGATGGCGGCGGTCAGTGAATCATTCAGCTGATCCCGGCGGCGGGGTGTAAGGCGTGTTCCGCAAGAGGTTGGTACCACCAGCGGTTTCCATATTGAGACACCCATCACTTGGGTGTCCCAATATGGCGGTCGATAAACTTCCGCCACTTTGAATTCTGAGATCCGGACGGAACAGGATGTGAAGACATTACAAGGTAAGTATATTATAGATTATGCTGGAGCTTAATACAATTAAGTGAAGAACTACTGTGAATATCTGGTTGTCCTCTGCAGTCTGTTTCTACCACATCTCTTTTGTTCCTCCTTTTCTTTCCATTGTACTTCCTAGTCTCTGGCACTGCCAAATCTCAAAGCCCCAAGCTGCAAATTACAGATGTACATTAACAGACCTCCTGACATTGCTAAGGGGAGAAGTGAAGGTATCACAGGAGGATCATCTCTATTCAGCAGCACTAGACAAATATATCAGCTCAAAGACAATAGCCCCCGGAGACGATCTGTACAAGCCAAGCACAAAAGATCTTCAGTGTGCCTAACTAATTATATAAATGAGTGTAATTATAACTAAAGGAAATTCTGCTTGGAGCTGCTCAGTGGGAAAACCTACATTCAAAGTGTGACTTGTCCATATTAGTTGTTTTAATTTGCTACACAGAGTAAAGGTTGGAGCAGTGGAAACACCAAAGTCTCTTTCTGCTTTGAGAATAGATTCGATTGAAACTTAATAAAAAAAACTACAATATAAATTAATATAGAACAAACTGGAAGGTGTAACACAAGGACATTATGGAATTTTATAACTGACAGAAATCATTTACTCTATTAAAGTCTAATTAAGTATGAATGTATTGTCTGTACATTTATATCTGGAGTTATTATGCATTAAACAGAAATGGTTTGCGAACAAAAGAGATTTGAAGGTGTTGACTCACATAGAAAACTTTCTGCATTTGATATTTGTAAAACAAACGAAGGATAGGACACCCACATTACTCACAGCACCCAACACTTGGTGTACGAAACTTAAAGGAATTATCCAAAACTTTTTTTTTTTTTTACTACGGGTCTAAGAACTTATAGACAGGTAGTTGCTAACTACCTGCCTGTTGTGCTCAGAGCCGATCTCTGCTGGCATAGAGAGGTCTCAGACTGCTCCTGCCGGAGATTCATCAACTTCCAGTGACGTCACCGACAGAACAGCAGCTTCTCTTCTACTCTGCTCTGTTGACGGGGCATGGATGCGATATCATGCTGACTGACAGCTGTCTTCTAACTGCAAGGAGCCGGCTGTCAATCAGTATGACGTCGGCAGAGCAGCCCAGAAGAGGAAGAGCTGCTCTGTTGATGTGGAGCAGTTGAATTGCCGGCTGGATTGGTCAGTGATCGCTCTGTGCTGGCGCCGGATAGAACAGGCAGGGAGTTAGCAACTACCTGCTTGTTAGCTTTTAGGTCCATAGTAACAAAAAAAAGTCCTGGATAAACTCTTTAAAAATGTCAATTAAACAGAACTTGAAATTCTATTCATGAGGCCCAAACCACAGGCAGTAAAAATGAAAGCCTGGCTGAACAATTGCCACCAAGTATGTTTTTCTCTGAAACGCCCCAGCGTTCCAGAGTGGGCATAGATTAAAGATCCATCCGGGGACTATAGGGAGAGACAGACTGGTCCAGCGCTGTCTCCGGCTGACATCTCCACGCTCTGCTCTGGTTGATTCACAAGTCTCTGGCTATGTGCACACACACGGGAGAGCTGTCAATCACTTGGAGCAGAGAAGGGAGAAGCCAGACGACAGAGGCACCGTACTAGTTTAGTCTGTGCCCAGAGTTCCCAGCTGAATCTTCAAACTATGTTTTCTCTGAAATGCCAGAGTGTCCTAGAGAAAAACATACCTGGCTGCAATCAGGCTCTGAGTCCTGCTGCCCCTGGCTGAGCAGCATGAATTCACTGGCAGGATCCCCTCAAAGTGTAACTGTCACTAAATAAAAGTTTTTATATATATGACAGGGGCTGCACAATACTGCTGATCAGCGGGGGTCTGGGTCCTGAGACCCCCACCGATCAGTCAAAACACCGCTATGAAGTCCTCAGCTTCTGAATGACCTGCACGCACAGACATGACTACAGGCTCAATAGTTTATGGGTACATACACGGTTATGTGAGTGAGCGTATGGATTCAAACACCCCGATTCATCAAAGTGATTATGAAAGACATAAATTGGTTTGAAAAGTCGCAACATTTTTTTGTGCAACACAGAGTTGTACAAAAATTGTGCAACTTTTGCCATTTCCACACCAGTTTTGGCCAAATGGGTGGAGCTGTGGTGGGACAGTACATGGCGACACCCACACTGGTTAAATTCATGAGAAGCTGTGGCATACAATATGCCACATACCTCATTCCAGTCTATGACTGGAGTAAGATTTGTGGGAGGCCCGGAGGTGCACAAAACTTTTAAGATGCGGTTTCCTCCCATGCTCCAAAGACATACCGATAGGGAATGTAGATTGTGAGCCCCAATGGGGACAGTGATGATAATATCTGTAAAGTGCTGCGGAATTAATGGCGCTATATAAGTGAGTAAAAAAATAAATGCTGCCTCTGCAGAGTCTGCGCAAGGTAGCTATATAACTGTATTTAAAAGTGGGGCAAATATACTAAAATACTCATGTTGGTATTATTTAAAGAAAATCTGTTAACATAGAAAATCTGAGCTCCTGGGCCTAATGCAAAAGTTGCAACAAGGTCCCCGCCTATGATAGGCCATTTATAACACCGGTGTGCCGAGGTGCAGCTCCTATCACTGCAAACCTTATAGTTTGGTTAAACATTTACAATTTAACATATCTATTTTAAATGAACACATCTTTTTTCCACAATCTTGCCATAATAGTAGAGATTGGGGCTGAGGATGGAGTTCCAGTTGAATTTCCTAAAATTGGTGGTTTTAGACAAATTCAAACATTGAGATTCTATTCACGATTCCCCAAAAAAACCAAACTTGTCCAACACCATTTCCCACACTGTTTTAGCATCAGAAAGCAGACTAACGTCATTTTGGGATGCCATGCGGGCCTCCCCATAATGCCCTGTGGAGATGACATCTTAGGGACTATCATACCTTGTACATTGGTGTACAATATTATAACAACTCTCTAGAAATGATTCTCCGGCAGCTGCCACAAAACATCTACCACCGCTCGTATTGTTGCACAAGGGCTGAAATCTTTGTAAATGATACAGAGAAGAAGAAAGAAAATGAAGAAAGCACATCTCATCTTTATTGTCACCTAGAGGATATGAATGACATAACGTTCAGTGGACTCTTAGAAGCCAGTAGATCTTCATTCACTCCTTTACTTATGTTAGGTTTCCTTGGAGAATAATAATTTGCTGTTCCCTGTCTAAAAGAAGAATATTCAGTCTCAGAAGCAGATACTCTCTTGTAATCTTGTTCCTAAAAATGACAATTTTTCACGGCTTTTATATTTGCACATGCAGAAAAGACCTTGGAGGTGATACTATGAGAAAGCAAACTCATTCAGCTGCTGTGAGAATGGGTTTCTTCATACTCTGAGCTTCGAGCATGTAAAATGACGTGCACGATTGGAGAAAATGCTATGCGCTCAGCACAGACAGGGATACTAAGGTTATATTTATGAGGCCCTATAGATTTGTAACACTGAGAGATTACTATAATTAGAGTCTTAATAGCAAGGCTCACAATCCAAAATAAAAGCTATGGGCAGTAACCCCATCGTCACAGGTAATGATGTGTTCTGCTGACTGTGCTGCCAAGTATTTCATACATTCATCTGTGATCTGTGGTAGTCTACATGTAGTCTGCTGTCACCCTCAAAAGCCACAAGTCATACGTTATTATATATGTATATATGCTATGTGAGATTAGACTAAAGTCTGACATTTTTCATCCACAAACAGCACCATCTTTGATCATGGGTTGTGTAGGTAATTATAACAACCCCACTTGGTGGATTTTATTCTCCAGAATAGAAGGGTTTTCAAACCCTTGAAATTATGCCGGAAACTGATATGGCAGGTAAGAAGCCGCCTGGAGTCTTAGAGGCAAAGAGGTAATCTTAAAAAAACAATGCTTATTTTGTAAGGAACTTTGTTAATATTTACAATGGCTCAAAACTACAGGTAGACAGCATTCAACCAGAGAATTAGGGAATTGTTAGAAAGCAATGATAGCGATGCTCTAGGACAAATGTCTTGTTCTCTCCAAATTTGAAATGCAATAGAAAACTAATTGCCCACATACGATACAATGTGGTTTTGCCTCATATCAGATTTCTGAATATAATGAGAGAATGTAAATCAATGGAAGTGGACATGAGCTTTTAAGGGATTCTGTTTGAAATCTGTATGACAGCAGCATAAATCGGGGCAGTGACCTTGATTCAAGTGCGGTGTCACTTACTAGCTTTCTAGCTATAGACTTGATGAAAGCACTGTTTAATCTGCTGTAGCCCTACTAGTCTTTACATTGACGAGCTCTGTCTAACATGCCTACACCATTGGTTGACTGCATTCTGCCTATACTTTGCATAGGCAGAAAGTTACCAATGATGAGGTGCGGTGAGAGCAAGACCTCACGAATATCGAGTACTACATAGCGGAAGCTTATCATTGAGAAGACTAGCAGAGCTGCAGCAAGTGAAATAGTGTTTTATCAAAACTACATCTTAAAGCTCAAAGTGAAACACAGAAGGAATCTGGGTCTCTGCCTCTATATTATGCTGCTCTCAGATGGGCTAGCAAAAACCTGGTGACAGATTCTTTATAGGTCATAGTATTGGTCCTAAAGGGGTATTCTGATAAGTATCATTAGTATTTGACTTGTAAATACAGATAATATCTACAGCACAGACAAGAATCCAGGATTTATGGTAATTTTTTTTTTTTTTTTTTTATTTATTTTACTCAGCTATATAGCACCATTAATTCCATAGCGCTTTACAGACATTATGGGCACTGTCCCCATTGGGGCTCACAATCTAGATTCCCTATCAGTATGTCTGGAGTGTGGGAGGAAACTGGAGAGCCCAGAGGAAACCGACACAAACACGGGGAGAACATACGGACTCCTTGCAGATGTTGTAATTATTGCAATGTGTCTACAAAATAACACAATCATATGAATATAAGTACTATTTGATATCAACTTTGAGATTTTATTATTACTTATTACTAGAGATGAGCGAACCCGAATTGTAAAGTTCAGGGCTCGTACCGGATGGTGCTGACCTCCAAACATGTTCTTTTCCTGGAAATCAATTTCAGTGTTTGGAGTTTCAGGAGAGCGGTGTTACAGAGGGAGAGAGAGAGAGAGGGGGGGGGGGGGGGGAGAAAGTCCCTTAGCCTCTGCGGCTACGGGTTTAAGTTTGGGTAGATTTCTGGTAACCAAACTGAACTTTGTACAAAAGTTTGTTCGAACCCGATGAACCCAAACATCCACGGGTCCGCTCATCCCTACTTATTACTTATTTACTCATGTATATATCTGTTTGATTGGCAGTTATATGATAGTGGCAAGCTATAAGACACCTGCATGCTTCAGAAAAAGCCTACAGGGTGAAACCCATGATATGGCAGATGTATGGAGTGCTGTTGTGTTTTTATTTATCTGATAGTCATGTACAGTAGTTCCAATCACTTGTGGTCATAATAAAAACCTTTGTACTAATTGTGAGATTGTAGTTACATTAGGTTGGGATTTTTCTCTTATGCACAGCTCTAAAATGTTCACATTATGTAGGTGTATCCAAAAATTCCACATATTGCCCCTGTATTTGGTGGGAAAGTAGCATTTATATTAGAGCCAGTACTGTGGTAGAAGAGAGCATTTCACAATGGTATACAATACAAGTATGCTTTGTTCTGGAGGAGAGGAAGAGGCCATCAAAAGGTAACACCGTTGACTTGTCTGATCCCAAGCTCCATGCTGAGGAGTAATATTATATATTTACTGTATATATAAATAGGTTATCTGGAAAGATGGTGCTCAATAGTGAACATTTCTATCATTTTTATTTTCAGAGTCTGTCCTATAAACAATATATAACACCAACCCACAAATAAGAAGATATTATACATATGATCATCATTGCCAAGAATCTGACTCCACTGATTCCAATAACAATGGGTGGTCAATGTTCCCTGTGTGAATAGTGTGACCACCACTCCTATAAGCTGCGGATTGAACACACATGTTGGCCACACATGCCCACTACTGCTTTCTTCACATTGGGGTCTTTAGAACCCCCGTCGTCATGATCTGTGGTGTTCCCAAGCAATGACACCTTTATCACCTATTCTGTAACTAGGTAATATATACTGTTCCTGGGACAACTTTCAATGCTAACTTGACAATTTAATCATAAATTGTAGTTTATTGTAGTCGCGTCTCTGTACATTACTAGTCATGTATCTGTCTACAATTCAATGAAATCAGCCTATTATATAAATAATGCTGTTTTTTTTTCTTGCTGTAAGTCTATATTGTCGTAGCTGCCAACTCTCAGGTTATTCTTAATTGTTTGTTTTTAGTTCTTTAGGTTTTTGATTCTATTTGTAAACTCTTTCCTAACAAGAATCATTTATAAAGCACGACTGTAAATTAAGACTTGATTAGAACATTTTACTTGGCCGCAAACACCTCCTCCGTCAGAGCTCTTCTTCTATTCCACGTAGTTGTCGTGAATGTATCTGCAGGTATGAAATAGTCTGCCACAGGTAGAAAATGTGTCGGCCATGTACCTAACTTACCTCTCCTTATCTGCCTCTACACTATGCAAATCCTTTCACTGGTTTCTTATTCCTTCCTGAATCAAATGTGAAATCCTCGGTCTTACACCTAAATCCCTTAATCATAATCACCCTGCCCTCACTTACTGCTGCCGTTATGTCCGAACCTCTGCACAACCATTTCCAGCTGCACGAACGCCTTGTTCTTCTGCCTCATCATCCATTTCTAGTTTCAAGACCACTACAGCGCCCGACCTCTGGAGCTTGTAAGCGGAGATGGGAAGATACTGGAACCATACGCTAAATCGTCACTTTTTTATTTAATTTACAGCCATTTATTTTCATTTATCTTACAGCCATTAAAAGGTATCAACCATTGAGGACTCAATTTTTAATATATATTTTTTTCATTTATTTAATTTTCTTTTGCTAAAACCTCTAAGAACTAAATCCTGGGCCATTATTGATCAGCCCTCTATACATATACTGTACTCATTCTATCCTATAAATATGCTGGCAATGTAATTTACAATAAAAGTGAATACCTAATTATGCTAAAATTATAATTTAGGACATAAAACCCCAAGGCACAATGATTTTGGATGTGCACCCCATGATAGGAAAATATTAAGCTGCATAATGTCTATAGACAAGTCACATTTCACTGGATGTATCCAACATTTACTTTACCTTCAAATTACGGTACATCATTAGCAAAATAAAAAAAGCAAATACTCTCCTTCCAATCTGCTGCCACTCCAGCATCCCTGATTTTTCCCTGCCTCATGTGCCTTGCTTACTAAGATCATCACTGTGGCCAGTAATGGACCAGTGCAGACAAGTGCGGATGTATCACAACTAGTGATGGGCGAGTATGTTCTGTTAATCCTTTCGGCGAGCATGCTCAAGTGCTCGCCGAGTATCTTCAGCGTGCTTGGGTGTTATGTTGGTCACACTGTGCATGATTTGCGACTGTTTGACAGCTTTAATACATGTGAGGAATGCCTAAGAAACAAGCATTCCTCACATGTATTAAATCTGTCAAACAGTCGCAAAGTCATGCACACAGAGAGACTAAAACATAACACCTGAGCACGCTGAAGATACTCGTGAAACACCTGAGCATGCTCTTAAATCTCGAGTAACGAGCATGCTCACTCATCACTAATCACTACACTAGCCAATGTGAAAGACTGGAAGGAGACAGTGGACTGGTGGCATTAGGAAAGCAGGAGATTATTAAATGGGTATTTGTTTGTTTTTTTGCTAAATTATACCATTTGAGGGTAAAAGTAATTTTGTGTAATGCCTTAATACCTCTTTCACCCTTGTTTCCTTTGTTCTTAGTAGATAGGTTGTTCTATGCTTGCACTAATGTGCTGACTACACACAGCTATCATTAGTGGGAGCAATCTCAAGATAAATCTCTATGGGCTCACTAAGGGTCCGTTCACATGGACCTGTCGGCAGCGCAACACGACCGCTGATCGGTAAACTCTCATTGATCGGCAGTCATTTAAATGCCGGCGTACACAGGCAGACCAAAGTAAGTGATGTGCACTGGGTGATCTATACCAGCTGCCATTGCTCTTGGCAGTGTGACTCCCGTTTATATCGGACGATGCAGCGCCAAGAACGAGCAAGATCTTCTGCGCTGTACAACAGATCATTTCACCCAATAGAGCATTTTGCTCATTCACAGGGTGATCGGCAGTTTTTCTACGTGGTACAAAGTTAATTTACGATTATCTCGCAGCGTAAATGCAACTTAGGCCACGGCCCCACTATCAGTATTTGGTCAGTATTTTTTCTTAGGAGTGGGAGCCAAAACCAAGAGTAGGTGATAAATGCAGAATTGGTGACTTGTTTCTGTTATACCTTTTCTGATTGTTCCTCACCTGGTTTTGCCTCCCACTCCTGAGAAAAAATACTGACCGAATACTTATAGTGGGGTCGGGACCTTAAAGAAGCACTCCAGAGATTTTATCCTCTTAATATATTGCAATCATCATATTATATAGCACTGTGTACTTACAATTGCTCATTTTGTCTTTCTACCCAGCTAATTCTTCTGTTTTCCATTAGGTCTATGACATCACATGATTAAAAACTGACTAGCTGAATCCTTCTAAGCTCTAGGTAGAAACAGGAGGTCAATTTTCCCTGAATGAGTCATCCCCCTCTTCAACTCTTACCTGACCCAGCTTCTCTCTCCTCACCTCTGCCAGGGACTTTGCAGTGATGTAGAATTGTAGTTCTAATGAGAACGCATGCAGGGAAAGAGAGGCTTCCTGTTTTTATATAGAGCTGAGAAGGATTCAGCCAGTCTGTGTTTAATCACATGATGTCATGGAACTTATATAAACGAGAAGAATTAGCTGGGTCGAAAGGCAAAATGAGCAATTGTAAGTACACAGTGCTGTATAATATGATGATTGCAATATATTAACCCATTTCCGGCCCAAGGCATACTAATACATATCTGCGCCCAGGGACTTAAGAGCCTGATACATATTAGTACGCCTCGGCGATTTCACCTGCACACAGGCTGTGCGGGCGCGTTCGCTGCCGGGTGTCAGTTGATTGTCACAACTGACACCCGGTGCTATGTGCAGGGAATGGTCCCGCACCGCTCCCTGCACATTAACCTCTGAAATGTTGCGATCGGGTAGGTAAGCGCCGATACCTGCCTCCTCTCCGGTCCCAGATGTTATCATGGTGACCCGATGTCATCATGGCAACATCCGGATCACCAGGAGGCAAGAAGCAACTTTGGTCATGCCCAGTGCGCAACCAAAGTAACTTCTCCCTGTGCAGCGCTGACAGGCTGTATAGCACAGGGATGGTGCTGCTGTTCTCTATGCTATACAGCCGATCAGAATGTAAAAACTGTAAAAGTAAGAACACTTCAGAAAGTAAAAGAAAAAAAAAAAAATTGTAAATTTTTTTAAAAAAAATAATCCAAAAAATAAAAATATATTGTACCCATAAAAAAAATAATCTTATGAAAAAAAAATAAACCAATAAAAGTACACATATTTGGTATCGCCGCGTCCGGAACGACCTGACCTATAAAACTGTCTCACTAGTTAACTCCTTTAGTGAACACGGTAAAAAAAAAAAAAAAAAAACGAAGCAAAAAAAACTTTTATCATCATACCGCCAAACAAAATATGGAAATGCTAGGGTTAGGGTTGTGCTAGGGTTAGGGTTGTGCTAGGGTTAGGGTTGTGCTAGGGTTAGGGTTGTGCTAGGGTTAGGGTTGTGCTAGGGTTAGGGTTGTGCTAGGGTTAGGGTTGTGCTAGGGTTAGGGTTGTGCTAGGGTTAGGGTTGTGCTAGGGTTAGGGTTGGGATTTTTTCAGAAGTAAATAAAAAAAATTACGACGATATGGCGACTAGTGTTGAGCACAAGTGCTCGCTACTTGAGTTGGCATAGAGTGCTCGGGTATGCACCGAGCATAACGGGTGCTCGAGCGCCATGTTAGAGTCCCCGTCCCATATGTTTTGCATCTGTTATACAGCTAAAAAAACTTGCGGGGATTGCCTGCCGTGCACGAGCCATCCCCGCATGTTTTTTTTGGGTGAATCATGCGGGCGGGGACTCGAGCATGTCACTCGAGCACACGCGATACATGGTGCATACCCGAGTACCCGATGCAAACTCAAGTAGCGAGCACTTGCACTCAAGAATAATGACAACTTATTCAATATGATGACCTAATGTTATCAAATTCTGTGTCGTACCTCTGGGTCCAAAATGTTCACTATGCCCCTTGATAAAATCCTTGAGGGGTGTAGTTTCCAAAATGGGGTCACTTGTGGGGGGTTTCCACTGTTTAGGCACATCAGGGGCTCTCCAAACGCAACATGGCGTCCGCTAATTATTCAAACAAATTTTACATTCAAAAAGTCAAATGGCGCTCCTTCCCTTCCGAACCCTGCTGTATGCCCAAACAGTGGTTTTCCCCCACATATGGGATATCGGCTTACTTAGGAGGAATTGCACAACAAATTTTGGGGTTAATTTTTTAATGATACCCTTGCGAAAATAAAAAAAATTGGGTCTAAAGTAACATTTGTGAAAAAGTTAAATGTTCATTTTTTTCTTCCACATTCCAAAAATTCCCGTGAAGCACCTGAAGGGTTAATAAAGTTCTGGAATGTGGTTTTGAGCACCTTGAGGGGTGCAGTTTTTAGAATGGTGTCACTTTTGGGTACTTTCTGTCATAAAGGCCCCTCAAAGTCACTTCAAATGTGATGTGGTCCCTAAAAAAATGGTTTTGTAAATTGTGTTGTAAAAATGAGAAATTGCTGGTCAACTTTTAACCCTTATAGCTCCCTACTAAGGGTGCTATATGTGCTGATGTAAAGTAGACATGTGGGAAATGTTATTTATTAACTATTTTGTGTGACATATCTCTCTGATTTAAGGGCATGAAAATTCAAATTTTGAAAATTGCAAAACTTTCTACATTTTTGCCAAATTTCCATTTTTTTCACAAATAAACGCAAGTGATGTTGAAGAAATTTTACCACTATCATGAAGTACAATATGTCATGAAAAAACAATCTCAGAATCAGGGGGATCCGTTGAAGCGATTCAGAGTAATTACGTCATAAAATGACAGTGGTCAGAATTGTAAAAATTGGCCTGGTCATTAACGTGCAAACCACCCTAGGGTGTAAAGGGGTTAAGAGGATACAAAACTTTCATGGGAGGAGTGCTTCTTTAACTACCACCCTACTAGAAGCTTGCATAACATCAATTATTAAATTTCACTATTACAAAATTTGTATTATCTGAGTTACATGGGACCGTCCCTTATATAATACAAAGTGAATGATAGTAATATTGAATGCTTTCTAATGTCAGAAATATACAATGTATTTATTATAGGGTGATTACTAAACCCTATTCTGTGTTTGCAGTTATGGAATGTTTTACTCCCATATAATTCTTGGCTTTGACTTTTAGAATGGGCTTGATTGTTTTTTTTGGGGTATTTTTTTTTACATAATATGTGTCGCTTTTTAATAAACTTTCAAGCAGCATACCTAGACAACATGCTATAATATATATGTGGCCACCACATGTCCTGAATAATTCGTCCATTTGAGTCCATTGTGAGAGATGGGTAATAGAAATGTTTGTTCTTGTTGCTTGAAAATCAATATAAATTAGTATTCAGAGAACAAGATAAAAAGTATGAATTTGACATAAAAGTCCTTCTTCCTCTCATTTTAGCCAAATATGTTGCTTTTAAATCCAGAGTTTATATTGAAGAACGGCTTCATTTGCCTGATTTTTGGCTACAAAAAGAACACAAGTATTAAACTGATATTGTGCGGGGAATGATTGTAGAGATTGAGGACAGTGCGGTGTAGTGGAACCTTTATTACATTGCCTTGATCACAACTACTACTAATGCTCAAGCCTCACAACTACAGAAAGAAAAGCTGCTGTTCTGCAGACTCTGAAGCGCCATTGTATGACATGGGACAAAGACTCTGTACTGTGCTCCTTTATATGACTGTCCCTGAGCAGAAATAAGAAAGAAACACAAACATCAGCACTGAAAAGCCACAGAACCCTCCTCACCTAGTCCTTGGGACTGCGAGGAACACTCTCATATTCCTGTGATTTACTTGTTTCCATCTTTCTCTTTGAATTGAAATATGAATAGAAATAAGGGATGAGAAGGTTCAAGATTCACAATGGTCAAAACTCCCGGAAAAATCAGTGTAAAAAGAGCCACAACGGGAAAACCCCTTTAAGGCCTCCTTTAGACATGAGTGAATCAAGAACATGCTCTGCCTGTGATTTTCACACAGCCTATAATGGGTACGTGTCCTATGGTGCTATTCACATATCCTTGTTTTTTTTCAGACTTTGTGCAATCAGAAAGCACCATGATGTAGTGGAAGAGACCCTGATTACAGCAAAATGTCATTTATGGGCAGTGTTTTGCTGTTTCAATACAGTGTTTTATCAGCAGGAGTTTTTCACTACAGGACAACTGGCCTTGTGCCCCCTAGTCCAACCACGTCTCAGCACTGATTAGCAGCTATACAGTGTACACAGAAAGCTGTGGTGCGGGGTTATCACAGCTCAACATCCGAGCTCTGCTACATCTGCAGCAGAGAAAATTGTGACGCTATCACAGCTGCTGCATCCAGTAAACTAAGTGATACATCCCTGGAATCAGGGTTTCTGTCCCTAAATCATTCTGCTGTCAGATTACATAGCAAAATCTGATGATAGAAAAAGTTTATGGTACAGAGAATCTATTAGAGGAGTAAGAAGATCAGTAAACATGACTAATTATACACTATTACAAAATGTTTCATTTTGATTCCAAATTGCATTAAGGTGCCTAAGTGCATAAGCAGAACGAGTTTGACTAATTCTGTATTTCCCTGAAGAGTGACCAGACAAGCATAGCCACCACCCACAGGGGAATGGATGGCTAAGCTCCATCATTCTTCTGATTTGCAGTTATTTATGACACATAGATTTGAAATACCGTAAATGCATTTCAAGTGAAACCCATTCAACTGTCCTTACTCATTTTCACTCTGTATCCTATATTAATTTTATAGCCACTAAGTACAGTGCCTAAATAATTTAAAGAACACATTTTATCAAGTGCACACCTGTTTTACCAGTCCAATTTGATAATTGTACATGACAAAATTATGCTGCGGCTTGTTGCCACGTTCTACTTTTGCCCATGTACCTACCTACCTAGCATTTCTTGTTACTGTATATACTCGAGTATAAGCAGACTTTTTCAGCACATTTTTTAGGCTGAAAAAGCCCCCCTCGCTTATACCCAGGTATATACATTCCGGTGGTGGGGGTGGTTGCGTCAGTGGAGCAGCGGGCACAGGTAGTAGCCGGCTGCTGCAGCTACCACGTGTGCCCGCTGCTAAAGGAAAATTAATATTTACTCATCTCCACGCCCATGGGAGTGGAGAGAATATTCATTTCTTTAGTAGAGGGCGCAAAGTGTCAGCAGCGCCGCAGCGATCCTCCGTGCCCACTATTAAGAGAGTATGAATATTCACTCCTCCCCACTCCCATGAGAGTGGAGAGGAGTGAATATTCATTCTCTTTAGTAGCGGGCACAAAGAATCGCTGAGCCGCAGCGGGAGCTGTGGCGCTGCTGACTCTGTGCACCCTCTATTAAAGCACATGGATATTCACTCCTCCTTTCCACTCCCATGGTTTTGCGGTGGAGAGGAGTGAATATCCCGGCAGCTCATCTCAGCGTCTGAGGGCGCATGGCAGTGACGTCATGCGCTGCTCAGATACTGAGATCAGCTGAGAACAGAACGCAGCTCTGGAGCAGAGGGAAGAAAGGTGAGTAGAAGTGTTTATTTTTCTTTTTTCAAAAGATTTAATTAGCTCCAGTTTTCTGCTAGGTAGGGCAATGCTGTGTGAATATACATAATATCTCAGGTGCTATGTACAGACTGTAAAAAAACCACCAAACCAATAAGGGGGCAGCTAAAAAAAAATATTAAACTAATGCGGTATATTCCCTATATAACAGTGCCACACACTGATAAGATTTAATACTACCCTGTAGCGTATGCCAGCAGAGGCAGTCGGTTCATGTATGGCATACCTGTACAACTTACATGATGTAATCTATTGGTAGACTGTCTGGGTATACGAGCACTGAATCACAATACTGTCAGCACCATGTTAATATTAAAAGACTAATTAATTAAAGTATTTAAAACAGTGAGATGCTTAAAGGGTTTTCCTGGGAATACATAAATATAGCTTAATTAACTGAGCACTATACATCCTCTAACTTCCTAATAAACTTAATTAAAATTCAGTGCCTCAGTTATATTGGGAGCTGAGGCTTCTAGGAGGCCACATTTGTCTTCATACACAGGTCTAAGAACGTGGGATAAATATCTCAGATTTGTGGTTAAGTGTAGCCTCTGAGATATGAGTTTGGAGACCAATTTCTAGCTGTTTATTAGAAAGTTGGACAATGATAAATTATCCATACACATACACCCATTATCCTCCATATAAGATTTACAATTTATATACTTTTAACAAATACATACAAACAACGCAACATAGCAACCATTATATAACAAGGTAAAAGGAGATGATCAAGTTCTACCTTACAATATACGGGACATACATGGTAGATACAAACGTTTGGAGAATGTGTATAAAGAGTAGCTGATTCCGGTGGGTCGAATGCAGCATACGTAGGGCTCAGACACTGGACATCTGTGGGTTTGATGCATTTTGGTTGAGTTTGGGATAAGTGGGAGGCCAGAACAGGATTTCACACTTCAGGTAATTTTTCATTTCCAAACCTAATCAGTGGTCTAAACATACCGAGAAGGTGAAGAACAACAAGGTACTACAATGTTTCTACAATAGTATAATGCAGGTCAAAGGCTGCTTTAGACACCAGTTTTTCTCTTCGGAGTTTTATCCATGTTTTTTACAGATAGAACACAAGCCCCTTATATCTGTTCATATGTCCAAGTATTTTTGCAGACACAGTGATCCGCACCAATACCAGAATGAGCCTGTGAAACACGTTGAGGTACAAGCAATGAATGATAAGTTATTATCTCCATATCTATAATTACGTTGTAGACTGTGGACTCTCAGTTGTCTACTTGTATGTCTTGCACCACTGTTGCCATTATCTCTAATCAGCTATATGGATTTCCTTCATTACAGCAGGGTTTACTAAGGTTATCTCATCCTATATAGGGTGCCAAGCTCTGCGATTAGGCAACATCAGTTTAGGCCACCAGATCAGGGACTCACAGGGTCATTGGTGTTTACAGGTGGAGTCATCTATATCCATATTTCTCTGGACTACGATATCGTAGGTCCATTAAGACTATTTTGAGTTCTTTTTTTCATGGCTATTAGTAGCACAGTCTTTTTTTGTGTATTTTAAATATATTTAATAAATCACTAATTTCAGGCTATGTACCCACGATGCAGAAATGCTCTGGATTTTTCCTGAGCATTTCTGCATATCCCTGGCAGAAAAACGCATGCGGATTGTACATGCGGTTGTGAAGCGGTCTTCACATGCATTTCTGCATGCGGGTTAACAAGTGCTTTCCAACTTGGTCAAACTATATAAATCCATGCAACAGGCATGGATTTTATATAGTGTGACCAAGTTAGTTAAAAAAAAAAGAATAAAAATGGTAAAAAATTTAAAAAAAAAAAAAAAACATTCTGCTCACCTTCTGATGGCCCCCGGTCTCCTGTATGATGCGTCCGGTCTTACCGGTGTCTCACGGTTGTGTAAAAGGACCTTCCATGATGTCATTTAGTCATGTGACGGGTCACGCGACCGCCGACGTCAGCGGTCGCGTGATCCGTCACATGACTAAATGACGTCATGGTTGGTCCTTTTAGACCATCGTGAACGGCCGGGAAGCATCATACAGGAGACCGGGGGCCATCAGAAGGTGAGCAGAATGTTTTTTTTAAAAATTTTTTACCATTTTTATGCTTTTTTTTAACTAACTTGGTCACACTATATAAAATGTATATTTGAATTCTCTCTTTTTTTTTTTTTTTTTTTTTTTTTTTTACAGACCCGGGTACCATCCGCACATTGAATCGCTTAATATATGCATGTGTACGTGTAGTCATGTGGATATTAAGCGATTCAATGCAAGTGAATGGTGGCGAAAACGCCGCGATTACGCAGAATAATTCGTAGTGCTGTGGATTTTTCCGCAATGATAATCTGCAGTGGAAATTTCCACAGCATGTGTAAAGTACATGCGGATTATCATTGGGGAACATGGCAGGCCTTCTACCGCTTAAAAAATAGGAATTATCTGCTTCACTGCATCAATACTTGGAGACAAGTCCAGTTTTGATCATGGATCAAGCTTGTCTATGGGTCTGTGAAAATATTCAGACAGCACAAGATGCCATCTATGTGCTGTCCACCTTTCATGTTAGTTTGATAGTAGAGGCTTGGTAAAACTTCCAAAAAAACCAAATACACTGCACATAACACATCTGCATCTCTGGCTTCTATGGGCATAAAAGGGGACAGACTTATCGTGTGGCCCCCCATGCTCCCCTGACCTCAACCCCATTCAGAACCTCTGGAGCATCATCAAAAGGAGTGTCTATGATGGCGGGAGGCAGTTCACATCTAAGCAACAGCTCTGGGAGGGTATTCTGTCCTCATGCAAAACAATTGAAGCAGAAACCATCCAAAACCTGACAAATTCAATGGACGAGAGAGTTCAGAAGCTCCTTTCGAACAACGGGTCCTATGTGCAAATGTAACATCACCTAGAATAAAGTTTTGAGTTGAAAACTGTTTGATTTCAGTTTGTAATAACCTGCTAATGCTTATAATTTCAAAAAGGACCATTTTTTTGTTCTTTATTAAAATGAAAAGGTTGAAAACTCTGCTGTGCATAAAAATTTGGAACATGCATTTTGAGTGCAGTTTGAGTTTTTTATTTTTTAAAAAATATACTGTTATCATAGGCAGTTTGTACAAAAACCTTTCAATTGTACTCTAATAGTTATTTGACTGGAAAATTACAATGACTGCAATTCATATAGGTAATTTGGGAAAATCTGAGAAAATATTATTTGCATAATAATTTGGAACAGTGTAAATGATGAAACTCTGATGGTAAAAACTGACACAAGCAAATACTGATGAAAAGAAGATCCAAAACACTAATGAAAATACGTCATTTTTTGAGTATGAAAAAAAATCACTGGCATCTAAATGAGCCCTAATAATGTTTTAGGTAAAAATCATCTCACTATTCAACTGTAAAGACAATGTCCCAGGGCTTTCTTTCTCTTCTAACAATGACGTTCCAAAAATGTCTAATGTATTCTTTATCTGTTGAACGTTAAAGACTCTTGTAAAGGAGAAGAAGCTGTTGACAACCCTTGAAGATCCGATAGTGATATAATGCACGGTCATGGTTTGAATGTTGTTTTATCTATTTTGTGGCTACGGTTAACTATTGGGGTCAGACCATGGTGGGAGAAGCTAAGTGGGCATATGAAATTCAGTTTCCTGTTGGTTAGGCAGTTAGTGGAAAATACTGGATAGAGGAGGACCTATGGTCCTATTGTTAACACCCTTTTCAATGCAGGTCTGTGATGTGTGAAGAAGGGTGACCTTATTCAGAAAGCAAAGTTCTAGAGTGAACAAGTATGGAGAAGCAGAAGAAACCTTATCTCAGGCAAGTGGGGGTCTACAGCAAACATCTCTTCTAGAGAAGAAGTGGAAGTGTAGCCAGACGTGAAGGTCATAGAGAAGACGATGACCAGGCTGGGACACATGTTAACCTATAGGAAACTGAAGATGCAATGGCACACCAAGGGGCATGTGGCACACATCAATTGGAAGTTGAAAATGGTTGTGAGGGGTCGTAGCAGGACACCTAAAGGAGTGCGGCCTACTCAAGGAAAGATGGAGGTTCCCATTGTGATTTGTTTGTATAGTGCGACATGTAATGGAAGAATTGTATTGTCACTTGTAACCGTGAAGTTCCTGCCTCTGGATTGTCCAGAAGATGTATTCTTTAAGTGTCATGAATGCCATCTTATGTGTATACTTTTCAGCAGTTTGTTCAGTAAAGAAGATTTTTTTTGGAATTCTGGTCTTCATTATTCACCTCTACTTCATCAGGTCCTGGCCTGCCATGTCAAGTGGCAGCACGCGGTCTGCAATGGTATTGCTAAGGTAAAAGCGCACACACACCCAGCTAGGGTTCCCATATTTCTGTAATGTCCGGGAATATGGAAAAAACCCTCGGACAGGGGGTCTGCCGGCGTTAAACACTGTCTGCTTTTTTAAAAAAAGGATCATCCAACAATGGTCTGATGATCACAAGATGGCCTGCTTATTTGTGGTAAAAAACAGCAAATGTACAAATTCCCTGCAGGCACCATGTAGTTGTCTCGTCTGTGGTAGATGTGTTTCCAATATGGAAGACCTTCTTTATTCATTCAGAATCCCCTTGTAGTGCATGTCAAATTGGATTTTCTGACTCCATTTCTAGAGTATAAACTAAAAAGAATCTAAGAAACCGAAAGCAAAAATTGTCTTCCAGGACTTTACCATGTGTAACATCTGTCTACCCCTAGACAGTATAGTACCGTATAGACATGTGCATATTGTACCGCACTACATGAGACACACCAAGACCAGGTGGACCTCTGCTAATGTTTCCTTCTGCAGCTGTCAGGTCCTATATTCTTGTACTGTACAAATCACAGCGAGGACTATGCTTGATGAGAAAATCAGAAGAAAATATGTAACGTTTCACATGTCTGCAGCCTACGATACAGTATCACATTTTGCAACATAAGAGTTAAAGGCCTCTCAAGACTGCACTGCTGTGGGTATCCAGGTGGCACGGAGATGCCATCCTAGCATTATGCTGAATAGATGTTATTTTTAGAGCTGCAAATTTTAATGGGTTTATCAAGTTAAAATTCTCTGTGCATAGAAGTTGCTGACTTTCCCAGCGTTTCTAGGCAGCAAACATTAGACAATCGATAGGTTAAAGTGTGTATCTCATCTACCAACAGGTAATCCGGAGGATTATACACTCTCAGGGTCAATCACCTGAAGAACTCAAAGGATTAGCATAAAAACACTAATTCTCCTGTAAAGGCTTGTGGCGCTGAGCTGCAGTCTAAACAATATTTTACATACATAATTGATATGATCTGCAGATTGTAGAGAACCGGAACCATTATGGTCTATAAGAATCTGTCCAGAAAGCAGCTCTACCTGGGCAGGAAAAACCTACCGACTCGCGCACCGGAGGATCGTGTGCTCCAAGGTTTGGCACAACATTGGGGATCCGGCATAATTAGGGTATTTGCACGCGGCATCTATTAGATGTCGGCGTACCTGTAATATTTTTGAGGCAGAAGACGATTCAGGAAAATGATTGTTTTCTGATTTTTTTGGACTCCTTTTGAGGTGGCTTTGCCCCCAGTGTCTTTTAATTTCCGTATATAACATTGTGGTGGCTTCTAAGCAGAACCCACCAGGATAACAGATCAATCACTTCTTCTAGCTGCTTCAAGGGTTTCAAAGCCAGAAGTGGTTAAAAGAAGTTACAAAGTACGGAACATATGCAGAAGTCATTTTGACATTGCTGTGCATATCTTCCTTCTTTCTGGCACTTTTTCAGGAGAGTTCTTGGCAGCAACTGCCTTTAAATGATGCTATACCCTTCGGGTTAATCAGTAGACAAGGTTACATGAAGTTAAAGGGAATCTATCAACAGGTTTTTGCTACACCATTTGAGAGCAGCATAGTGTGGGGGCAGAGACCTTGATTGCAGTGATTTATCATTTACTGGGCTGCATGCTGTAGCTTTGATGAAATCACTGTTTTATTTGCTGCAGATCCAACAGTTCTCTAAATGCAGAGTTCTGTATGACTGGAGTAAAATTTGTGCTGCGGCGCATAAAGGTGACGCTCATTATTTATTAAAATGCTTAAAGGCAATCAAATCTATCAGCAGGTTTTTAGCTATGTAATCTGAGAACAGCATGACGTAGCAGCTGAGACACTGAATTCAAGGATGTATCATTTATTAGGCTGTGCGCTGTTTACTTACAATGAAGGTTATATCACTAGGAGATTATCATTGCCAAGTCTGATGTGCACGTGACTGCTAGTCCGACTCCGCCCCCCTCCTGTGATAAGCAGATCACTAGACTATGTACATACAGAGCCTGGTGTTTGCGGGGGCAGCTTTCTCAGCTCTGCTACATTTAGGAACTCTAATTGTGTCACAACGGCTGCACCCAGTAAACTAAGTGACATCGCTGGAATCGGGCTCAATGGCCCTACATTATGCTACTCTCAGATTAACAAAATCCTGGTGACAAATTCCCTTTAATGAATCAGGAAGATCTGACTCCGCCATGCCCCCTCACCATGAACGTCTACAAGGGTCTTGATGAATCGGGCCCATAATTGCCTCACAGCCTGCTACCCAGAAGGCAGGCTATAGAGGTAGTATGGCCACAGGAGCAGCAGGAGCTTGATCAGGGGGTATACAGCTTTTTTTGCATGTAGTGGATCAGCTGTAAATCCCCCTCACTATCTGCCCAGTATGGCGTGGACTTGCTGCTGCAGACTCTCCTGCACATTTCAGCAGACATGTTGCAGTAAATCTGATCGATGTGAACGTACCCTGTGCGGTCCTGACCACAGGTGAGGTGTGGAAGCACACGGACGAGCACACGGAGAGCTGAACACTTCGTGTACTCGTACAGGTGCTGCAAAGCAGGAGTAGCCATCTCTGCTCACCGATAAGACTACACATGTTCCCATCACGTGCTCCACTACACATATCTATGTAGCAAGAAGCTGGGACTGAGCGCTCAGTACTGCAGAGCAGCATATGGCTCTTTCATGATAAGCTGCATTTCCCCTCTCCGCCACTAGGAGCAGACAGTGACCACGAGGCGCACACTGCTGCATTCCCATGAATCTCCAAGAGTTAAATAGTAGAAAGGAGGCGCTTCCCAGACCCAATCCTGCCAGCAACGGAATGTGGGAGGGGGTTACCTAGCAACAGTCTCTCCATCTTGGTTACCTAGGAGACAAGCCATACAGTAGGACCGTATCTTTTCTTTTCAGCAGAACAAGAATGCCTTAATAACGGGCTGAAAACACAAGACGCAATCACACTTAATATTCCCGGATCCAGGCCACATGGCCAGATAATGGGACGATGAGAGCGGCAGCTTGTCTGTAGATGCAGTTAGGCTCCACGCCCGGGGGTGACATGGTGGATATGGGACGTCTCATCTACAGCTCTGCTGCTTTATTCACCTTCCAGAGAATACAGGGAAGACGTCCCTGTGTAGCCTGCTATACACAGCTGTGTAATGTGGAAACGCTGTGGATTCACCTTACATGAGGACGGAGATGGTGCAGAAAGGACACGTAGAACAATACATACATCTGACAGCGTGGGAACGTGCCACTAGTGGCTCCATGTGACGGCTGTCCTCCCCTAAATCCAACATATTCCTCATTTCTAATACTTTCCATCATTAGTAGGGGCTGATCATCTTCCATGATCTATGGGGCAGCATGTCCTGCAATATGTCCTGGGTGATATACATTCATCCCTCACACATGGGAGTGAATGTGGCACCTTTGTTGAGATACAGAAGCGTATGTGCCCCCGCCTCCCTGGATTGGCACTCCAGGGGGACCGTCTTGTAGGCAAAACCGTTCCTGTAAAGTTCTATGTGGCTTTATTATCTGGATTGGAAAATGCCTTAAAGATGCGTCTCTCAGGCTGCGATCCCACAACCGCTTTCTCTCATCCAAGAAAATTGGTCCAATTATGCTAATCACACTCTGATCAGAGATTGATCAGAGTGATATGACTTTCTTGGAGGTGGAGAAAAAAAAAGTTTCTCTATCTTCTCTGTTCAGTCTGTCTGTAAAATCAGGCTGCACTTGGATGTCATCCAAATGCAGTCCGATGTTATCCATTGAACCAATGACTTGAATAGTTGAGTGCAATCCAATTATCGGAGGTAAATCGTGCATGCCACAAGGTCCGAGGAGAAAATCGGACATGTGCGCGGCTTCATTGAATAACATGGGGATGAGTACCATCTGCCAAAACGACAGGTGGCACTCGTCCGAGTTATACCGTTGTCCGCTCGAGCCCATGTAGAGAACATAGTTAATTCCTTGGCCTCGATGCATCTTTGTTGTTTCTCCTTTCTGGAGTAATTTGCTCAATTCTTAGTGGTTTTAGTATTTGCACCTCATTCTTTATATGATATTCACTCTTTTTTAAGTTGTCTTTCTATTTTAACTCTAAAGACATACTGATGGGGAATTTAGGTTGTAAGCCCCAATGGGGACAGTGATGATGATGTTTGTATTTCAATTTTGCTAATCCAGATTCATGAAATGAGACATTTATCAAATGTCACATTTTTGGGGGCACTTCTCACGCCAGTCTACTCCTAGAGTAAAGTTTCTGGAGACATTGTCAATTTGGTGCATTTTCAGATGAATGTGTGACTTTTTAAAGGATATGCAGCTAAAAAAAATCCTGAAAAAAATGTTTAACCCCTTCACGACGACATATATTTACATCATATGTCATGTCCCCGATTTTGATGTGAGCCCGCATCTTTCCCCGCACATGATGGCAGATTTAATCATCTGTCATGTGCCTTTAACAGCCACGGGTGGATAGGAGCGCCACCTACGGCTGTTAACCAGTTAATTCCTGCTGTCAATCTCTGACAGCGGGATGTAATATGCTCCAGCCAGAAGCATATCACAAATTCTGCCAATTGTTGCACGTGTCGCGTGATCGGGGGCGCCGATGGGATGTCATGACAGCCGGGGGTCTGCAGAAGACCCCCGTGCCGGTCATTGTGAATCTCCTGTGAATGTTTGCTCGTAGCTGGCATTCATAGGAGATTGTGATTTTTGCTATACATAGCAGCTGAAGCCCTGCTATGTATAGCACAGGTGATCGGAGGATCGCAGCTTCACGTCTCCTAAGGGGACTATTAAATACAGTAAAAAAAAAGTTTTAAAAAAAAAACAAAAAAAAAAAAAAAAAACACAAGTTCAAATCATCCCCCTTTTGTCCCATTGAAAATAAAACAATTAAAAAAATACACATACTTGGTATTGCTGTGCTCCGAAATGTCCAATCTATCAAAATATAAAGTAAATGAATCCGATCGGTAAATGGTGCAACGGGAAAAAAAAAAAAAAAAAAAACACCAGAATTGCAATGTTTTTGGCTGACAGAAGATTGCAGCACTAAAATGCAATAAGAGGCGATCAAAAGATTGTATCTACCCCAAAAAAGTATCACTAAAAAAATCAGTTCAGTGAGCAAAAAATAAGCTCTTATCTGGCCCCAGTTCCCTAAAAATGGAAACGCTACCGGGCTCAAAAAATGGCAACAAACACAAAAACTTTGTTTCATACAAATACAGGAATTTGTTTTCACTGCTTAAATAAAAAAGAACCTATACATGTTTGGGATCTGCTTACTCGTACTGATCTGGGGAATCATAATGGCAGGTCAGGTTTACTATATAGAGAACATTGTAAATAAAAAACCCAAAATACAATTGTGGAATTGCACTTATTTTGGAATTTTTTTCCAGTACACTATATGGTAAAATCAATGGAGCTATCCAAAAGTACAACTTGTCCCGCAAAAAACAAGCCCTCATACTGCTATATTGACTTCAATAAGTAACTTCAATAAATCGCAAATGATGAATCAGGCCTTTGTAAATTGTAAATCGCTAATATAACTAAACGAGGATCATGATGCCTATATTTACAGTAGGTATCTCCACCTGTTAGACACTTACAGCATTTTCTATGAAGATCTCCTGTAAAGGCAGAGTACTTGCATTAGCTTTGCACAGAGCATTAGGCTAAGGGTACGTGCACAGTCTTTTTGCAGAGTTTTCGGAATACCAGAACTTTCAAGTTTTTGAGGAGTAATTGGAGTTTCCACTCAGTTTTTGCCCCAAAACCTCCTAAAAAAACCTCTGTGTGCTCTTATCCTAAGGGTATCAGCATACATTGTAGTTTTAACACAGATTGCAAAAAGTGCCGCAGAGCCACCCCAAAAAATCTCCATAGTGGACAGCAATGTAAATGATATTGCTGTGCACATGTTCCACCTTTTGCTACTTCTTCAAGCTACTGGCTACTATAGTAAAGTCGCTTCTGAAAAAAGACTGCCGGCGTTTTGCCTAGAAAACCTTGATGGTTCGGCCAATGGAAAAATGACGTAGTGTGCACATAGCCAAAGAGTGGTTACGTACCAGCCAGATGGCACAGCTTTTTCCAAGCTGACTATTACCTAGTAAGTTGCAGGCGTTTTATATGGCGGCCGTTTGCCATACACTTTTGTCTTCTGTGGTTCTACAGGTGACAAATTCTTTCACATTCTTTAATCTGTAATAGCTGCGTGGGCAAAAAAGAAGGTATTTTTTCTGACGGTAATTGTCCTCACAGCTGGAGCACAGTGCCCCCTTAATCAGTATATACTAATGCTTAATACCGAACTATAATGGCTATTTGGTTTCTTATAACTAAAAGCAATAGAAAGTATTAGAAAACAGTGGAATATCAAGAAGTGAGATAAGCAAAAGACAAAAATATTACCTGGCCCTGATTTCTCCAAATAATCCAGCAGAAATCAGTGCAAGAATTACGACATCACTGCAGGTAATTACAGAGGCCTCCAGCAACATGAAAGAGAAGCAACGTAGATAAAATGACTCTTTAAGTAATAATTAATAACATCTTTTCTATGGAATATTGCTGTAATTACTTAAAAAGCCAAAGATCTTTCTGGAATCATAAGTAGAACTGCTAAAAGCTTCAGAGAGTGAAGAGTAAAGTTATAAAAGGGGAAACTCTCGACTTCATTTATTATTTTTTACCTTTCTGTTTCATTGGAATGCCATCTAAAGGGAAGTGGCGGTATCCTCCGGAAAAGCAAAGTGGTAATGGCAGCGGCTTGTGGCCCTCTCATTATGAGAGCACGTGCACTTTTGGATGAGCTTGGTAGAATAAAAGCAGTCAACTGCATGTGCATTCAACCGACAACTAAGATGTAGGTTCACATTTATGGATATGGAGTCATATTACAGCACCCAAAGCATTTTATGGGGTCCTGCTGTCCAAAGCCGGTATAGGCTGCACCTGCACAGTGTGGCCACAGTCAGAAGGACGCATCTAGCATTAATACACCGGCGGTCCAGTGCCTCGAGGTGACAGGGAGAGGAAAAAAGCTGGAGGAGGAGTGTGGCGCCGTAGTCAGCGCCTATCCCCTCCCCATCACCATTATCCCTATGGCTGGCGCGTGCGCACTGCTATGTTAGTACATTACTTCAATAAAATGGTCCCGGAGTCAGCGCATGCAATCTCCAGTGCCAATTTATTGAAGACACTGTATATGCGAATTCACAGACACAGTGTCTTAAAAAATGGCACCGAAAATGTACCATTGAAAATGCTTGCCACCCAGGCGTAGAACGGGTTTAATAGCTAGTACATTTTAAATAGTGACATACAGAGTTTTTCTGTTGGATTTTGTGTGAATCTTTAAAAAAAGAGAGGAATGTCTTGTCAAATGCTGCATTATGGTATGTGTTATGAACTGACCTGGGTTGGAGTAGTGGTATTGCAACCACTAGGGGCAGCACCGGCAGGTAGTGTAGTCAGAAAAAGCCAGGAATCAGTACACAGGAAAAGCAGTATAATCTTGTATGAGGCAGCAAGTGAAGGGAGAGCTTGACTAGAGGTTGGGAGCTCAATAATCTCAGAAGGAAGGAGGTGCCAAGCTAGGTTTAAATAGGGTGTTCAATCAGGAACTCACAGGATGTAGCTAATCAGGAACAACACAGGGTGGAGCCGCTCAGGAACAACACAGGTACTAGAATCTAGGTTAGCCAGGAACTGTCTAGCAAGCTGAATAGCTCAGAGGGAAGAGCTGCTGCCTGGTGCACAAGAGCTGCTGGGTTTGAGTCCTGACAGTATGGTTCCACAGAAAAATGTAAGAGAATGTGGAAAACCATTTGTGAAGTGTTTGGTGCTATTACAGTTCTATTATAAGGTTGAAGTCTTAGACTGCTCATCTGCACTTTCTTGCAAATACTAGATGGGCCAGTGCCATAAATAGGCCACTTATGGACTACAGTTGCAATTTTTTTCTTCAAATAGTTAGTCTATGAGCCTCCCTTGACAGGCTCTTGAAGTGCATGCTGCAGTGTCAGCATAAAGGCTCATTCAGACGTCTGTGCAAATCGGTCCGAGATTGGACTACTATTGCAAGGACTAGCCGTGGGTCTACCGACCCAAGTGTGACAGTTTCATGTATTTCTTCAAGGTTTTCCTGCTCAGGTTGGGAGAGCCTCTGCCAGTCCATGCATTATGGTCCGACCTTGGACTGATGTGCACGGACATCTGAATGAGCCGTAAGAGAGAAGTGTGCTCTGCATGCAGGGAACATGCAGCACCCTTAAAAGGAAATCTGTCACATCCAAAACTATTTAGATATTTGTATAGGGTTAGCCCCTATACAGTGGCGTACATAGAAAACATGGAGACCCACAGCAGAAGTCCTATTTGGACCCCTTCACAAAAAAACACAATATTCAGCATTGTCACAGATGAGCATAACTCACAACTTTGCAGCCCTTAAGCTATTTTGCTCCTATTGAAGCCCAATAGTATTCCCATGCACCTTTCATCGCCCCTTTAAAGTATTTTGCCAACAAAAGTGCCCCCCAAACTCAGTATGATACCCACCACAGTACATTTCTCAACAGTACCTTCTACACACTCAGTATGTTGACCCTATAGTACCCCAACAAAGTATCATGCTCTCACAGGGACCCACACACTGTATGATGACACCAACAGTCGCTCACACACAGTAGAATGGCCCGTACACAGCCCTCCACACAATATGATGGCCCCCACACAGCCATCCATACAATATCATGGCCCTCCATACAGGTTAATGGTCCTTTATACAGTATAATGGGCTCCACACTATATAATGGCTCGCACACAATATATTGGCCCTTGCTAGCCCTTCAAACAGTATATTTGCCCCCCATATAGAGTTTCAAACAGTAAAATGGCGCCCACATGACCCTCCAAACAGTATAATTGTCTCCAAATAGCCCTCCAAACAGTAATATTGTCCCCCATATAGCCCACCAAACCGTATAATTGGCCCCTATATAGCCCTCCAAACAGGGTAACTGGCCCTCACACAGCTATCCAAACAGTATAATTGCCGCCCTCACAGCCCTCCAAACAGTATAATTGACCCCACACAGCTCTCCAAACAGTATAATTGACCCCACACAGTCCTCCAAACAATATAATTGGCCCCCACAAATCCCTCCAAACAATCTAATTGGCCCCCACAAAGCCCTGCAGACAGTATAATAACCCCCACACAGCTCTCCAAACAGTAAAATGGCCACCACACAATATGAAGGCCCCCACATAGCCCTCTAAATAGTATAATGACCTCCACATAGCCCTCGAAATAGTATAATGGCCTCCACATAGCCCTCCAAATAGTATAATGGCCACAACATTGCCCACCAAATAGTATAAGGGCATCCACATATCCCCCCAAACAGTATAATAACCCCCACATAGCCTTCAAAATTGTATAATGCCCCCACATAGCCCTCCAAATAGTATAATGGCCTCACATAGCTATTCAAATAGTAGAGTGGCCCCCTTATAGCTATTCAAATAGCATAATGGTTCCACATAGCCTTCCGAATAGTATAGTGGCTCTCATATAGCCCTGCAAATATGTTTGTGGCCACGAAAAGCTCTCCATTGGGGACATTAAATATTTGGAAGGCTATATGGAGCCACTATACTATTTGGAGGGCTATGTGGGGGCCATTATACTGTTTGTGTCATGGTTAACTGGAGCTTATTGTATTTGTACTCTATCATGTAGCACCTGAAGCATACACAGAGTGTAAAACCATATTTTGCTTTACCTGGCAATTTAGTGCAGGCAGCGTTCCAAAGTCAGTGCTGTCAATCAAAATAAGGTGAGGGGATGGTAATTGAAGGGGTGGTACAGAGCAGTGAGCCCTTGGCCATGTCAGGGGTGCATCTAAGACCCCTCATTTACACATGTAATAAAACTTTTTATATCAAATGAAATTAGTAAACTCTTCAATAGCAGTATGGTTTTTATAGGGCTCTATATGAATGTCTAAAAAGTTCAATTTGAGTTTTGGTGTGAAAGAATCCCTTTAAACCCATTCCCATCGTTCGCACTCCTAAGGAATCTTGCAGTCTTTCCTCACGTACAGACTGTCCCTGTCACTACACATCAGCTCCAGTGAGCCCTGAAATTCTGCTCCTAGGAGTATTTATTACAAGATTATTCTAGGACATTGGGTTCCAATGTGTATTTATTTATTAGTAGGCCATGCTGGGACCTGTAGTAGCTCAACCCCCCCCCCCCCCTTCATATTACCAGTTTCCACTGGGTAATAATTCATTGCTAGTTTATGCTGGGACTAGTGATGAGCGAGTATGTTCTGTTAACCCTTTCAGCGAGTATGCTCGGGCAAGCACCGAGTATGTTCCCCGTGCTTGGGTGTTATGTTTAAATCACTCCGTGTGCATGATTTGAGACTGTTTAACAGCTTTAATACATGTGAGGAATGTCTGCTTCTTAGGCATTCCTCACATGTATTAAAGCTGTCAAACAGTCGCAAATCATGCACACGGGAGTGACTGAAACATAACACCCGAGCACGCTGAAGATACTCGGCAAGCACCCGAGCATGTTCGCCGAAAGGGTACACAGAACATACTCGCTCATCACTAGCTGGGACTTGTAGAGTCTCGGTGTTTTATTGAACCTCAGTGTTCCAGCTTGTAATTACTCCTTTTTAGAATTATATTCTAACATTTCAGAAGGTGAACAGACGATGGTGAGCAAGGACAACAGCTACATTCACTCAAATGGAGCATCTTAGACTACCAGCCTCAACAGGAACCTGTGGGCTTAGAGGTAAAACGATATTAGATTACATACTACCAAGATCAAGGCCAAACTACTCCCAAAGAACTCCTTCAGTATGGCATAGCCCATTTTTCTGCTAAAAGAAGCAACTAACCTGATGAGGTAGGCTTTGCGTCACACGTGCATCAATGAGTCTTGAGCATCCATGTCCATTTCACAGGTTCAGTGGTTTTCCTTCCTTGGTCCACCTTTGGTACTAACCACTGCATACTAGGAACACCCCACAAGACCTGCTGAATTGGAGATGTTCTGATCCTGTTATCACAGTTTGGCCCTTGTCAAAGTTACTGAGATATCTATGTATCCTGCTTCCAACACTTCATTGTCAAAGACTGAGGGCCCAATTTCGGCCCAGTGTTTTCCCAGCCTTTGCCATGCACCATTGTAACAAGATAACCAATGTTATTCACCTTTAATTTTACAGTTGATTGAAATGTTGCTGCACAGGAGGGCAGATCACATCCATTCCATCCCCGCAGCGTTTCCCCTATATGTGACCCAGGAGTGGACCGAAGAGGCCCTTATGCAATAAGAGTATGTGGGCCCTTTGCAGTCCAATATCTCATCACAATGTACATTTCCACCTGCTCTGGAGGTGACAGTGGCCCCCATTACCTCGTGAGCCCCTGTTTGGCTGCACAGGTTTCACCAATGGTTTCTCCACCCATGATGTGACCTGAATACGAAAGCTTCGGAGCTTTGGAGCCTTGACTATCTCACTGTGGCGATTATGGTGAAAATGTACCTATCTTCCTTGAACTTGAAAGTGGAATATACAAGATATATCTTTGATAGCAGAACCTGCCTGACCAAACTGAGGTGTCAGATGATTTACATGAAAGTGCTGAGAGAACTGTTTCATGTATTCCTGTGATGACCAGACTCTGGTTAGCCTTCATAGAAGACCATGATTAGAATAATATGCTAATACCAATAATATACTAATGTTCACAGGTTCAAGTCCCCTGGGAGTGGGACTAAAAAAAAGTGCAAAGTAAAAAAGAATTAAATCTCCCCACTTTATCTATATTAAATATAAAGACATTTTCAAAATAAAAAATAGGCATATTTGGCATCACCGAATCCATAAAATCCAATCTATCAAAATATACTGTAAATTTTTTTATCCTGTATGGGAAATGGGGTAACAGCAAAAAAAAAATTGAAAAACTAGAATTGCCGATCCATTATTTTGTCACTGCGCCATTCAGAAAAAAAAGCAATAAAAAGCGATCAAAAACAGTATGTACCTCAAAACTCTATTGATGGAAAAATAAAAAGGTAGTAGTCTTGGAAAATGGAAACACAAACTATTTATTTTTTTAACGCTCAGAAAGTCACTCAAAGGGAATCTGTTAGTGGGATTTTGTTATGTAATCTGAGAGCAGCATAATGTAGGGGCAGAGACCCTGATTACAGTGATGTGTCACTTACTGGGCTGCTTGTTGCAGTTTCAATAAAATCAGTGCTTTATCATCAGGAGATTATCGCTAGAGGTCTAGTTGTCTCATGACATGTAGTCCTCCTGCTCTGTGTAACCCCGCCTCCATTACTGATTGGATGCTTTCTGCCTATGCACAGTGTATACAGAAAGCTGCCAATCAGTGGTGTGGGCGAGGTTATATAGAGCTCAGCATTGAGAAAACTGGTAGATCTGCAGCAGAGAAATCTGTGATTTTATCAAAATGACAGCAAGCAGCCCAGTAAGTGATACATCATTGGAATCAGGGTATTCTTATATACAACGGATCACATAGCATAAACCTGGTAAAAGATTCCCTTTAAATAGCAAAACACTACTCATGGTTGGTATCGGTATATTCATACTGACCTGGAAAATCATGTTGCCAAGTTATTTTTACTGCACAATTAATGCTGTAAAAATGACCAACCCCCTTAAAAAAGATGTATATGTATGTATATATTAGAGATGGATCCTTTGAAATTCGAATTTGCCGACTTTGCTGTATTTACCTCAAAACTTTGATTCATTGCAAATAAATTCATGCGCATTTCAATACTTGAAAGCTTGTAATTGATCGTAAAATACACAGAGGAAGAGGAGAGAGGAACCTGCTGACCATAAGAGCTTACATTCTACAGAAGACTGAAAAGACCCCGCTGACCATAAGAGCTTACATTCTACAGAAGACTGAAAAGACCCCGCTGACCATAAGAGCTTATACTCTACAAAAGAGAGAGAAGATCCCACTGACCATAAGAGCTTACATTCTACAGAAGAGAGAGAGAGAGGACCCCGCTGACCATAAGAGCTTATACTCTACAGAAGAGAGAGAGAGGACCCCACTCACCATAAGAGCTTGCACTCTACAGAAGAGAGAGAAGACCCCGCTGACCATAAGAGCTTACATTCTACAGAAGAGAGAGAGAGAGGACCCCGCTGACCATAAGAGCTTACACTCTACAGAAGAGAGAGAAGACCCCGCTGACCATAAGAGCTTACATTCTACAGAAGAGAGAGGGGAACCTGCTGATCATAAGAGCTTACACTCTACAGAAGAGAGAGAGGACCCTGCTGATCATAAGAGCTTGCACTCTACAGAAGAGAGAGAGGAACTCGCTGACTATAAGAGCTTACACTCTACAGAAGAGAGCAAGCTGCGGACCATAAAAGCTTACACTTTACAGAAGAGAGAGGGGAACCTGCTGATCATAAGAGCTTACACTCTACAGAAGAGAGAGAAGACCCCACTGACCATAAGAGCTTGCACTCTACAGAAGAGAGAGAGGACCCTGCTGATCATAAGAGCTTACACTTTACAGAAGAGAGGGGAACCTGCTGATCATAAGAGCTTATACTCTACAGAAGAGAGAGAAGACCCCACTGACCATAAGAGCTTGCACTCTACAGAAGAGAGAGAAGACCCCGCTGACCATAAGAGCTTACATTCTACAGAAGAGAGAGAGAGAGGACCCCGCTGACCATAAGAGCTTACACTCTACAGAAGAGAGAGGGGAACATGCTGATCATAAGAGCTTACACTCTACAGAAGAAAGAGGGGAACCTGCTGATCATAAGAGCTTACACTCTACAGAAGAGAGAGAAGACCCCGCTGACCATAAGAGCTTACATTCTACAGAAGAGAGAGGGGAACCTGCTGATCATAAGAGCTTACACTCTACAGAAGAGAGAGAGGACCCTACTGATCATAAGAGCTTACACTCTACAGAAGAGAGAGAGGAACTCGCTGACTATAAGAGCTTACACTCTACAGAAGCGAGAGAAGACCCCGCTGACCATAAGAGCTTACACTCTACAGAAGCGAGAGAAGACCCCGCTGACCATAAGAGCTTACACTCTACAGAAGAGAGAGAGAGGACTCCGCTGACCATAAGAGCTTACACTCTACAGAAGAGAGAGAGAGGACTCCGCTGACCATAAGAGCTTACATTCTACAGAGGAGAGAGGGGACCCTGCTGATCATAAGAGCTACAGAAGAAAGACTTACCCAATGACCTTGGAAATGGAAAACGACCCTGCCGTACAATCTGAGCCCCACTGGGAACCTCTGATTGGTGATGGCCCCGGTACTGACCACCACTGTACAAGGTATGATAATCCGTAAAATGCCATAGCTGCAGGGCATTATGGGGAGCCCCACGTGGAAACCCGAAATGACATTAGCCCACTCTCTGAAGTTTCCGCAGTCTGGAAAACGGCACCGGGCAAGGTTTTGGTTTTTATTGCGAACAGTGAATTGAACGTCAAAAGGGTTCGAAGTCGCATTAAACCATAAATTTCAGGAAATTCGACTCAAAATCAATTCTTTTCGAATTGATATTTTTGTTACTAATATTACTATATCATAATATCACAACCTAATGATATGCTTATGATTATATCATTTACATTGAGAACTTGATTTATTCAGTTTTCCTAAATTGTTAAATTGTCATTTTATACCTTTTTTTTTTTTTTTTTTAGGAAAGTAAAATGGTCGTTTTCTATAATAATTTATATGTAAGTAACGCAAGATTTTCTGTGCGAAAAATGATATCTGTTTAATAATATTTAGAGACGATTCCCATGAGTATAATGCCATTATGAACAGCTTTAACAATGTAATGGTGGATGTTATGGCTCCGTTCAGATACAGAATACAGTTCTATCCTCCATTATAGGAACATGATCTGGTAGAAAATGAAGTGTTTAATCATAGCCATTTGCAGCGACCACATGGGAGGCAGGCAGCTGCTGTCCATGGTGCTGGAATAATAAAGCCTCCGCCGCTCAGCAGGCGCTCTCCATGCACTCGGCGCACTCGACTCTCCCTGGTGCTCAATGGGAATATGCATTGCAAGGACAAAGAAGAGAGCGAGCCATGAAATCTTTTGATTATAGGTGCATTTACTCTATACTTTACTTTTAACCCTTTTTCGGCTTTACTTTATGTTCAACAACTACTTTTAAGGTTCATTTCGGCCACAATTCACTGAGATTACAATGTCCGTAGAATAAGTCTGCATTATTATTATTGCGTAATAGAGTAAATATAACATTACACAATCTGATACATAGTGTATAAGTGTTCACATTTCCAGATCTCCATCACACTGTACACTACCCCCAACGAACCCCGCAGCCCTGCCGCAATCATGATCATGTGAGAACCTACAGACAGTGAGATCAGATTGGTGGCAACTGATGGAGAAAATGTCGTATTGCAGAAATAGTTAAATGTGCATAATAACGTTTAGCAACATTAAATAAAAGCTCGCTCAAAGTCACATTGTCATGGAAACAGATCTTATAACCAATCAAAATGATAGACAACTTCAAGTCCCCGATTAGTGGGACGGCCTTGAACCAGTTTATAGGTGTTTCCAGGAATTATTCATTCCTATGGAGACCAGTTTCCATAGTGAGACATTTCCAGCCAATCCAGTTCCATAAAGATCGGTCTTGAAAAGTCTAATTGATTGTTTTCATACAATGCTGTCTTTCATTATGCTGAAAATATATAGTTATCCGCATAGGCAAACATAACATGGATGTGTGAGTAAATGTATTGCATATATAGAAATATTTACAGAAACAAATATAGGAGCCAGCACCCTGTCTTGGGGACACACTTATACAGCACAATACTTGAAAGAGCCACATTGTGGCATCTACTTTAACAAAAATGTAATTATTTTAAATTAATCTTTCAGCAGGTTTTTGCTATGTAATCTGAGATCAGCATAATGTAGGGGCAGAGTCCCTGATTCCAGCAATGTATCACTTACTGGGCTGTTTGGTGAAGTTATTATAGAATCCCTGTTTTCTCTGTAGTAAATGTAGCAGTGCTCAGAATGCTGAGCCAAGTATAACCTCACCCCCACCACTGATTGGCAGCTTCCTGTGCACACTGTATACTGTCAGCAAATGGCCTATCAGTGTTGGGTGTGTGGTTATAAGGATTAGCTAGACTGGTCTGTAGGAGACCTAGTCCTGCAGTGATAATCTCCTGCTGATAAAATATTGATTTTATTAGCACCCAGCCTAATAAGTGACACATCCCTGAAATAAAGGTTTCTGCCCCTATATTATGATGCTCTGAGATTAAATAGCAAAAACTTGCTGACAGATTCCCTTTAAACAGGTTGGCCAGTTTACCTTTATTTTAACATATGTATTGAGAAGATGATTTATTGGCATAAAGTATTACAGGTTCTCCTCCTTCAACACAGAAGGCACAGCTCATCTGCTGCAAAATTGTTGCTAATGGAGAAGGATGTGACCACACCTGTCCATCAGTCTCCTCCAACTGAAGAAGAGAATTTTCTGCACAGAATTGTTCAATTTTTCGATAGACTGACATTTTATGTACATGAAAGCTGTGCGGTCTGTGAGAAAGGAGAACGTGTAATACTGCTACATTACTAAGTGCCACAAAATCCTGTCCTCGACATATTCCAAAAAAAGAAGGAAGAAGTGTCTAACCTCTTTAAAGAGGTTTGTACAACCTAATCAGCAGGGCAGCACGGTGGCTCAGTGGTTAGCAGTGCAGCCTTGCAGCACTGGGGTCCTGGGTTTAAATCCAACCAAGGACACATCTGCAAGGAGTTTGTATGTTCTCCCTGTGTTTGCATGGGTTTTCTCCCACACTTAAAAGATATACTGATAGGGAATTCAGATTCTGAGCCCCAATGGGGACAGCTATCCTTTATAAATAAAAAAAATAATCAGAAAGCAGCATGATGTAAAGACAGCATCCTTGATTCCAGTGATGTGTCACTTACAGGGCTGCTTGCTGTAATTTTGATAAGATCACTGTTTTATCAGCAGGAGATTATCACTAGAGGACTAGTAAACCTGCTACCAGCTAGTCCTCCATTCATGAGCTTTGTAATACCCCACCCCCACCACTGATTGGCTGCTTTCTGCCCATGCACAGTGTACACAAAAATCTGCCAATCAGGGGTGTGGGTGGGGTTACACAGAGCTCAGCATTCAGAGAACTGCTAGGTCTGCAGCAGATAAAAGTGTGATTTTATCAAAACTGGGAACAGATTACCTTTAAATACACTTTAAGCAACTAAAGCTGACAGTATTCTGAAGCTAAAAAATGTTGATGATTATGGATTCTCTGAATGTAAAATAGTCTAGTTTGAGGCTACAATACACAATATTTTTGTACACCTAAAGATATAACCTTAATAGAATCATGGTGGCTTACAATAATAATAGAAAACTCAAATTATGCTGCAACATACTGTCATAGCATGGAATCATGAGAACAAGGTGATTCTATTTGTTATGTAGTCTTTCCTAAATAAATATCGATTCATACTTCTGTTATGACGTTTGTTGTCCTGCAATGCATATATGGCAAATATGATTTAATACATGGCTTTAAAAGGAATATATTAGCAGGATCACCGCCTCCTAAGCCGTCTATATGGGCATGCAGGTCATAGGAAGCTGAATAACATGACACCCTGATATCTGTGATCTGATGTCTTATTCCAGAGAAATCCATGTTTTTCTTATGGCGTTACCAGTGTGATGTGTAATGGCCGCTCTCTGCAGAGCTGTGTGTGATTATCCCTGACACATCTGCAGGTGAACTCTCAGCTTCCATCTTAGGCCATGTGCCCATGATCAGGAATAGCAGCGTTTTGGACACAGCGTATTTTCACTGCGTTCTAACCACACACTTAAATCCGCATGTGTTCAGTGAAAATGCATATTTACCGCATCTAATGACTGACTGTTGGGAAAACTACACAGCTGTGACCAGCGTCTGCATTACAGAAATTGACATGCTGCGGCTAGTAAACCCACGCCGCGGGTGAGTTTACACAGCGTTAAAAAGTAGCACAGTTGGTGTGGGATTTCTATAAATCCTATCCACTGTGCTTGCAATTTAGAACGCAGCATTTTGGACGCATAAAAATACGCTGCGTCCAATACACTGCTATTCTTGATTGTGGGCATGTAACCTTACAGGCAGACAGGGTTGTAATACAGCAGAGTTGTGAGAGCTGCAGAAAATGTGTTTGTAAGGAGACAAAGTTCAGTTCTACTGTTTTGTGTTAGTTACATACCTCACACTGGTAACTCCCCCTTCATGTAAAATAAGCTCTGTAGGCAGATCAGTGTTCGGCCCATAGATCTTAACAGCTCATTGACATATAAGAAAAACGTGGATTTCTCTGAAATAAGACATCAGATCACAGATTTCAAGGTATCTTGTTATTCAGCTTCCTAGGACCTACATGCTCATATAGACGGCTTAGGAGGGGTGATCCTACTGGCACATTCCCTATCAAAATGGTTGTAGAATATTATAGCTACATCACATACGTAGTTGCAGAGAATTTATTTGTGTGTCCATTCAAACAGATGCATGCCTATGTCATAAGAGTATAACCTTAATATATGTCCTGTCACTGACATATAATCTGTGTGTAGTTACTTCTGGATAAATCAATGCTTAGCAAATTAGCAAATTCCCAAATGGGGATCCAAACATTAATGATGTAATCATTAGGATAAAGACTGTATGGGTAGGAGTAGAATAAACAATTTTAATAATCGACAATAGATAAGAGTGGGGTAGGGGCTGTACAAATAGCATAGGAAAAACAACACACAGATGATAAAATAAAGTGCAAAAAAACACCAGTGCCGAATAGAAAGGTTTTTATCTCACCTAATGGGTGACCAAAGTATGCCGTCCAAGGCCAGGAGGGGATGATGACTACAAAGGCACTATTCAACTCCCTGTCCTGCCCCGTGTGAAATCTCTGTCCTGAGGACAGTGCTTAAGTGTGGTCCTGTCCCGCTAACGTGTTCTTAAATTCCCTCCTGACGCGTTTCGTCCAACAGCATTGGAGGACTCATCAGGGGAGCAAGGATATATGCAGGGATTAATGTATGGGTTGAGCTGAATGTTAGAACCCTTAGTGGAATCATGGGGACAATACATGGATGCCGGCGGGGACAGGAGCCCTGTAAGAAGGCAGAGGGCTGCGCGGCTGCAGAGATAAATGGCTGACTTTACTTTATCATCTGTGTGTTGTTTTTCCTATGTTATTTGTACAGCCCCTGCCCCATTTATTATCTATTGTTGACTATTAAAAGTTAGGTTTTATTACTCCTACACATACTTATTCTTGCTGATTACAACATAAATCAATGCTTACACACAAACATGGTAAGTCTATGGTTTTTTTTTTTCATGCACCAAAAAATTTCACAGGCGTCTCACAGGCAGTGGCTTTTTGTGCAATTCTTGTAACAATTTATATTTGGGGAGAAAAATGCATTGGGTGTTGGCACTTTGTTATCATCCTGTAGACCAATATTGCCATGGCTGAGGGTCTTTCCATAGAATGGCAGTATCATTTGAGAAATTAAAGCAACTTTCTTTTTTTGCCATAGTTTTGCCTCAACTGCATCTATTGTCTTACATGAGAATACAGCAAATGATGACAAATATTAGGAAACCAATATATTTATCCATGTATCAGGCCTCTATGGATTTTATAGTTTATTTATAAAGATTGTATAATTGGTCATTTATAAATGATTTTATGTGATTAGAAAACAGTTTATAGATATGATAAATAATTATCAGTTTTGAGCAGGATCCATCAACAATGTGGATTTCTCTCTTCTGTTGGTGGACAAGAGAAATGACGGCAACAGTGAGAACCATGGGAGGGGAAGTCCACCGGGAGAAATACACTGTGAAAACAAACAGCAAAAAAGACAAGAGGGTTTCCCCAGGGATACACCATGGAAATGCTGCTAAATAGGGCTGGATGACAAGATGCAGGGTCAGGGCGGCTCAGCTGCTATGTGCAGACTTCTCACACCACACACACTTGCAGGAAAAGCATTTCATTACATCAGCTCCACTGGTGACATTGCCTGGATATACCGGACGTCCATCATTTGTTTGGAAAAGCACATTAATCCAACTATAAAAAAGACTTTGTATCTGATGTGACATTTTCCAAAATATAACAGAATGTAACTGAGTACGTTTATTGCGATCAAATATTGAATACTCTTAACAATAGTTTTGTGATGCGTACTGAATGAAAAAAAAAAATGCCTTAACCCCAGGGAAAAATACGCTGTATTTATATTTGACCAGGGTAAACCAGCATAGTTCAATGAATGCTTACGGAAACTTCCGGCATAGCTAAAGTGATCCCTTTAAGAATTATTACAATAGAATACAATACAATAGTTGCAGAGTTTGATAATGTAACTAAAAAGTTGATACAATTCCAGTACCTGGTGTAAACATTCATTCCTACATCAAATCATAGTTAAAAAGCACATGCAGCTGTGTGCCACAATCATAAGCAGAGCTTTTGCCCTTCAAGTGTGTCCACACTTAGTCATAGCTATGATTAAAGGGGTTTTCCAGACTCGGGACTCAAGTCTGCAGCCAATCTATGTGACTGCAGACTTGTGAATCCTCACAGCGCGCAGTGCGAATGCTGTGAGGATTCTCCAGTGCTGGCACTGGGACCTGGCAGGCGCGTGACCACAAGAATGCAATTTACATGGCCACCCGCTCCCGACACCAGCACTGGAGAATCCTGACAGTGCGGACTGTGTATACTGTTAGGATTCACAAATGTGCAGCCACATAAGGGAACACATAAATCACTTATTGAAGCTCGATGAAGTTGAAAGTTTCAAGCTGAAATCCCTTACTGATATAAATTGTGTAATTCATTGAGAACAAACTGAGATATAAACTGTCAATGAAAACCAAAGTTATCAACCAACTCAGGTCTGGATTACAAATCATTTGAATATCCCAGTAAAATAAAAATTGAAATCACAGGCAAATCCAATTTGTGTGAATTTCATGATGGAAGCTTATAATGTATTGTGTATATCCCCACTTGCTTTTATGCACGCCCAACAAAATCTGGGCATACTCCTGAAGAGATGGTGGTTTGTGTCCTAGGAGACCAGGGATCTGCTCCCAGACCTGGATCAGAGCACCAGTAGAAACTACTTGGCGGCAGATGCGCTGATAAATAATATCACCAGTGGTTATCCATTGGATTCAGGTCTTTGGGAACTTGAGTCAGTCAATCTAAGTGCTGCCTCTAGCCACATGAGGCCGGGCGCTGTCCTGCACCAAGAGGAACCCATGGTCCACTGCACCAACATAAGTTCTGACCATGGCTTTGAAGATTTCATCCTGGGTACTGAACAGCAGTCAGGGTCCTCCTCAGACCATCATTGACCCACCAGGAAACCACTCATGCTAGATGATGATGCATGCAGCATACCATTCACACTGTGTTTCCAGACTCTTTTCTATCTGTCACCTGCTCTATGTGAACTTACTGTCCTCCGTGAAAAGAACAGGACACCTTTGACCGATCTGCCAAACCAGTTGTTCTTTGGTGAATATCAATCCAGCTGCATGGTGCTGAGTGGTGAGCACAGGTCCTGATAAAGTCCATCAGGCCCTCATGTCACCCTTATGGAGTATGGTTCTGACAGTTTTGCAATACATAAGCCCACCAGTAGCTCATTGGAGGTCATTTTGTGGCACTCTGGCAGTGCTCCTCTTGTTCCTCCTTGCACAAAAGAGCCAATACCAATACTACATCCTCTAAATTTATTTATTTAAAGACATACAGTACAGACCAAAAGTTTGGACACATCTTCTCATTTAAAGATTTTTCTGTATTTTCATGACTATGAAAATTGTACATTCACGCTGAAGGCATCAAAACTATGAATTAACACATGTGGAATTATATACTTAACAAAAAAGTATCAAACAACTGAAAATATGTCTTATATTCTAGGTTCTTCAAAGTAGCCACCTTTTGCTTTGATGACTGCTTTGCACACTCTTGGCATTCTCTTGATGAGCTTCAAGAGGTTGTCAATGGAAATGGTCTTCCAACAATCTTGAAGGAGTTCCCAGAGATGCTTAGCACTTGTTGGCCCTTTTGCCTTTACTCTGCGGTCCAGCTCACCCCAAACCATCTCGATTGGGTTCAGGTCTGGTGACTGTGGAGGCCAGGTCATCTGGCTTAGCACCCCATCACTCTCCTTCTTGGTCAAATAGCCCTTACACAGCCTGGAGGTGTGTTTGGGGGTCATTGTCCTGTTGAAAAATAAATGATGGTCCAACTAAACGCAAACCGGATGGAATAGCATGCCGCTGCAAGATGCTGTTGCAGCCATGCTGATTCAGTATGCCTTCAATTTTGAATAAATCCCCAATAGTGTCACCAGCAAAGCACCCCCACACCATCACACCTCCTCCTCCATGCTTCACGGTGGGAACCAGGCATGTAGAGTCCATCCGTTCACCTTTTCTGCGTCGCACAAAGACACGGTGGTTGGAACCAAAGATCTCAAATTTGGACTCATTAGACCAAAGCACAGATTTCCACTGGTCTAATGTCCATTCCTTGTGTTCTTTAGCCCAAACAAGTCTCTTCTGCTTGTTGCCTGTCCTTAGCAGTTGTTTCCTAGCAGCTATTTTACCATGAAGGCCTGCTGCACAAAGTCTCCTCTTAACAGTTGTTGTAGAGATGTGTCTGCTGCTAGAACTCTGTGTGGCATTGACCTGGTCTCTAATCTGAGCTGCTGTTAACCTGCGATTTCTGAGGCTGGTGACTCGGATAAACTTATCCTCAGAAGCAGAGGTGACTCTTGGTCTTCCTTTCTTGGGGCGGTCCTCATGTGAGCCAGTTTCTTTGTAGCGCTTGATGGTTTTTGCAACTGCACTTGGGGACACTTTCAAAGTTTTCCCAATTTTTCGTACTGACTGACCTTCATTTCTTAAAGTAATGATGGCCACTCGTTTTTCTTTACTTAGCTGCTTTTTTCTTGCCATAATACAAATTGTAACAGTCTATTCAGTAGGACTATCAGCTGTGTATCCACCAGACTTCTGCACAACACAACTGATGGTCCCAACCCCATTTATAAGGCAAGAAATCCCACTTATTAAACCTGACAGGGCACACCTGTGAAGTGAAAACCATTTCCGGTGACTACCTCTTGAAGCTCATCAAGAGAATGCCAAGAGTGCGCAAAGCAGTCATCAAAGCAAAAGGTGGCTACTTTGAAGAACCTACAATATAAGACATATTTTCAGTTGTTTCATACTTTTTTTTGTTAAGTATATAATTCCACATGTGTTAATTCATAGTTTTGATGCCTTCAGTGTGAATGTACAATTTTCATAGTCATGAAAATACAGAAAAATCTTTAAATGAGAACGTGTGTCCAAACTTTTGGTCTGTACTGTATATGTGAATAGACAAAGAGGTTACAAACAAAGGAATCGCGCAGTGTATGCCAGACCAAGCAGGATGAGACAATACATAATAAACATGTATAGAAATGTAGAATATTAAACCACTAAAATGCTACAATAGTACCATGGACAAAATATTGAAACTATCAGAGTACAATGCAATGGTGATCTAGAAGTTATGTGGGTATAGATGATGTACAATGCACTGTACATCAAATCGTAACAGACACACAATGGCCACCCTGAAACCACAGATCTATATGTGGGCTAAAGAGTCATAAATATAGCAAGAAATAACAGGCTTACAACTACATAGCAAACAGTATCTGTGTCCTCCTCTTGGAATGACGCTGGACCCCGAAACGAATTTCAGCAGAAGGCTTCATCAGGGAGTGGTGCCAGACCAGCAAATGGCTCTTATACGGTACCTCCGGGCCAGCAAATGGCTCTTATACGGTACCTCCGGGCCAGCAAAGGGCTCTTATACGGTACCTCCGGGCCAGCAAAGGGCTCTTACACAGTACCTCCGGGCCAGTAAATTGTAACGACCGCTATTATTAGTGAATGGCAAATCATAATGCAATGGAAACAGAGCAAGGACATCACAGAGGGCGTCAACCAGAGCACAATGCGAGTTCACATCCGACACAATAAGGCAACATGGCGCCACACAAAGCCAGCAGACAACGCTGTCCAAGATGCCTCCACACACCCCACAAGAAGCATGCAGACGATTCTTCAAACAGCAAATAGTAAATGGCCAAATAAAAAGACCAGAAAGGGTCAGCAAAGCAGAGCAATGTATGTCATTAACCAGTAGTAGACTGGGTCATTTACCTCATTTTTGACCAGGCACATTTTCAGGTTTTTTTTTCGCACATATGGTTTAAAGAGCTATACATTTTTAGATATTCAAGTAATTTTTGAGTCTCTTTTTCGTGATACATAAAGCTTTATTGTCACATTCTCTTTTTTTTTGCTGATATTGGGCGATATTGGTGGAAAAAAATAAGAAAAATAAGTGTCTGTTTTTCCCTCTTTATATTTTTTGTATGACCACAAAAGACCACTAAAATACATTTAAAAATTGCTCCCCATTCTGTCCTAATTATTTTTATATATTGGACCCCCTTTTTCTTTTACAGGGGAAGGTCCAGTAACAGCAACTTGGATTGACTGTGGCCTTTTATTTATTTATTAATTTATTTACTTTTTGTTATTTTTGGTTATTTTTTTATTCTTCATTCATTTTACACATTGTTCCCCTATAGAGCCATAAAAGAACTTTGGGGGTGGGAGGGTTGTATTTAAATATTGAAACATTTATTATTTTGATCTTATTTCTCTTGTAACTGGGGCTGGTATATCACAAGGGAAATGCAGCTCCTGCTTCCCCCTATACACAGTGATCACAAGACCACTGTATGTGGAGGAGAAAGTGCCAGTAGTGCTTCCTATTACTGCATACACAGCTCTTCATTAGCGCTGTGTATACAGGGATGGAGAAGGCACAGATGGTAATAAACCATCTCTGTCTGCTCTATGGGGACTGCGGCTCTCTGTGACATCTGTAATCCCATTTCAACAGCTACATAATCGTATGTAGTAGTGCTCTTTTTCAGTGACATTTTATTCTATGGGCGGTCCAAAAGCAGGAGTGCAATAAACAGGAGTGCATCGAAACAATGATATAGAATAAAAGAATAAAAATAAATCAATAGATAATAATGGATGGAATATATCGACATGTGTGAGAATTAAAATGAAATAGAGTAAGAGGCTAATGACAGTTGAAAAATTTACAAGTAGGAATGGTGAAAAAAATACACAATATGAATATGGGCTAAACAATATATACAATATTAAGGAATAATGGGAGCTATAAACATGATTGGAATATATAATGATGTACCGTAACAGCATGTGTGACATGCAGAAGTAGTGCTGTTGCTTCCAAAGCATCCAGCAACTGTCACAAATAACACAAGCACAGGAGACAGGAAGTGTTGTGCGTCAAAATAATCCAGCAACTAGAGGGGTTAACACAGTCACAGGAGAGAGGGAGTGTTTTAGCAGAGCCCCAGGGGGCTTGTGGGGAACTTGCTATTATAGTCTGGCTGAAGCCGAAGAGAAAGGTAGTGTGTTACCTGGATCTAACAGAAGGCAACTGAACAGGATTCAGATCAGAAGAGAAGCTAAACACAGGTCAGATAAACTCCCTGAACTAACAGTGCAGAGTATTATCAGGCAGGAAGATAAGGACTGGAAGGAATTGTGTCACAGGATAATCTCCCTCATCAAACCTCCCCTCCTCCATCTCCATGCAGGATAAAGAATGCTGTGTACTACTGTGTCCTTGTGAAGGAAAAGCCTGTGGTTTTGTATGCATAGAAGTGTGCTGCTAAGAGATCTAATCTATGCTGAATTATGCTAATGAAGAGACTGTAATACTGTGCCTTGTGAAGAAACTACTGTATTGTTACTGAAGCCGGTTGCTCAAGAAACTCAGACTGTACTGTAATGAAGATTGTTGCTGTAACATCTCTGAATTGCACTGCTCATGCTTCAGATTAAACTCCGTTAAACTTTTGAAAAAGATTCTCGTCAGATGTGTCTGGTCAGCAACTGAATCTACTATGTGCCTGAGAGAAGCTGCAGCCTATGGTGGCCCTGAGTAATGGTTCCCTCAGGATTCCAAAGAATTCATGAAACCCGTCTCGCCCTATCTGAACCTAGCGGCGTGCGTGTAACACATGCCCTATACCACAGTCTAACCAACAAAAAGAGGAGGCGGGATGAAGGCAAAGACAAAATGGGTATTGAAACACACACATAAAAATATGTAGGTATAGTGTGGAAAACCACATAATATGGTACCAATCCTGCAAATGGACCAATGCCCTTAGACGTCCCTTTCTGACTCTCCTTGTGGAATGGTACATGCACCGGTCTCGGCTCAATGCCATTGAGACTGCTCTGGGAGACACAGAAAATCTTCTTGAGACAACAAATGTAGATGTGCCATTGTGAAGGAGCTGGACTACCTGTGCACCGCCTCATGCTACCAGAAGTGACAAGGACAATGGCAAAACGCAAAGCAAGAGAAGAATCAGGAAGGAGGAGTGAGTAATTGTCTGTGGCCACCTCCTGCAAAACCAGTTCTTTTTTAGAATCTGACTGGTGCCTCCCCAGCGCACCCATTGTCACTATCATTTGTGCCCCAGGGCCTAGTTAGAACCTTGGGCAATGCACATTGTAACATTGTGGCATTACGACGTGCATCGTGTCATCGGAGGCCTACTCGGTGCTCGAGGAAATGCAGAAAGGAAAGGCAAGATGGCAGGCTGAACAGGCGAGCGGTGAGGTGACTATTCATCTTTTTTTTACACCCTACATTTATGATTTTCTGAGATCTGGAGAGAACCAAAAGCATAAGAAGGAGCAAAATCTAATTTCCCTACCAAAATCGAGCAATCTCCCGAATTCAAAGCTCAGCAGATTGGTCCATCTTTAATGAAGATTGTGAGATCACTGGTCAGTTCTAAGCTCACAAGTAGTGAGAGTCATAGGGCTGACTGTGTATTGCACTGTGCTCTGTATATAGAATTTACCGTGTACAGAAGAAGACAGGGGGCATTTAAAGTCATGTTCACACGTGCAGTCTTCACTGTGGTTTCCATCATAGGAGCAGAATAAGGACACTGATGGCAGTATCGCTTCCATGTAATTATGGACGCCAAGCTATCTTGACAGACGCCACTGACTGTAAAGGGGTATGTCGGGTTTCTGTCATGGTTTTATGATGACGTTCAGGGTCTTTACTATTATGTATTTTTGGCTGCACAAAGCCCCCAATGCAGATATCAACGGAGCTAGAGAAAAAAGGGGCAACAGAAGTAAAGTAATATAAGAGGCACATAGTCGTTTCAGTCTTTAGGTGGATGTACTGATTATAAGAAAAACAGGAAAAATGATAGTAGATAAAATGATAAGACTTTTGTCCATTATATATAACTAGCAAATCAGATGATTTCTCTCAGTATAACAGGGATATAGGTTTTACTTTCACTTTACCAAAGTGAGGGCCAAATCTGGGGCGACTATCTTCTCTGGGAGGAACCAGTTGTGAAGGGGGAGCTGATTCTCTCCAGCATCTCTATGGTAAAGTGGAGCACTGTGCTAAGATCTGGCCAGATTTGGCTGTTTTGCTATTTTGTTGATCCATAAAATATAATGAGAGAATTAATCCACTTATTTTTTCCATAAAGTCACCAAAAGAAAATCAATGAAGGGACCAAAACCAATGAGGCTAAAAAGTACCTCCCCTTTAACAAGGAGCATAAACTTTACCTCACACTGAATATTATTATTTATCAGCTACATCCAATATATAGATAACACCGCCTCCCCTGTATTTATATGCTCCAGTCCTGTCCCCCCCTACACACAGTGGAACCTCCCAATTGAAAAGCAGGAAGTCTAATAAAGCTGTCAAACAGTGAGACAGCAGAGAGACCCCACTTCAGTGTTTATTAAAGGGCCAGAACTATTAGCAATTTATCAATAAATTGGGAATTTGTTTAGTTTTACCAATTATAACAAAGCTGTGCTAAAGTTTTAGGCAGGTGTGGAAAAAATTCTGCAAAGTAAGAAAGAGTAGAAGGATTTATTTTTAATCAATTACTAAAATACAAAATGAATGAATAAAATAGGAATCTGCATTAGATCAGTTATACAAAACAGGTGATAATGATCAGCATTTTCATATGTACATTGAAACACAGTCATTAATTAAAACAGAAACAGCTGTGTAGGAGGCGTAAAACTTGGTGAGGAATAGCCAAACTCTGAGGTGAGGTTATGGAAGACAGTTTCATGTCACAGGTCAAAGACCATGGAAAGACTTATCACAGCAACAAAACACAAAGTAATTATACCGCAAGATCTCTGCCAGGCAAAGATTTCAAAGTATGCTGGGGTTTCAAGGTTTGCTGTTCAAGATTTTTTGAAAAACATCAAGAAATGGGCAATATTGAGCACCACGGACGCAGTGACTGTCCAAGGATACTTAGTGCAGGAGATAATAGACCTATTATGATTGATTACTTTCCTTGGAAATTGCAAGATGACCAGCAGTGCTAACAGCTCAGAACTGGTATTAACAAGTGATACCCAGTGGTATTCATGGAAAAATTGTGGCAAAAAAGCCACACCCTTGACATGGCTACAAGGCCAAGTGACTCAACTATACAGGGAAATATATCAACTGGGGTGCAGAAAATTGGCAGCTGTGCTCTGGACCAATGAGTAAAAATGTAAATCATTTGGGTTTTAACAGATGGCAGTTTGTTTGCTAAAGGGCTTTAGAGAGGTACATTAATGAGTGTCTGCAGGCAACAATCAAGCATGGTGTCCTTTATTTTAAGAAATACAAGCAGATAATTATCCATCATATAATACCCCCAGAGAGGCAACTGATTGGCTTCAAATTTATTCTTCAGCAGGACAACGACCCCAAATATTCCACAAATATCATTAGGAACAATCTTCAGCGTAAAGAAGAACAGGGATTCCTGGAAGTGATATGGCCTGCACAGAGCCCTGATCTCAATATCATCAAGTATGTCTGGAATTACATGAAGATACAGAAGGATTTGCACAAGCCTCATACACAGAAGATCTGTGGTTACTTCTCCAAGATGTTTGGAACAACTTCCCTGTTGAATTCTTTTAAAAACTGTGCAAGTGTACCTAGAATAATTGGTGCTGTATTGAAAGCTAAGGGTGGTGACACCAAATACCGATTTTGTTCATTCACTTTGCATTTTGATAATTGATAAAAATAAACTTCTAACAATTCTACTTTTGAAAACATTCCGTGCAAGCATTTTTTTCCACATCTACCTAAAATTTTTGCACAGTATTCTATATTTGAGAAAGGTTTAATACTTTGGTCTATTTTATTATGGGGACATATTCCAGAATGTGTTAGATCCTCGTTAAAGATTTCGGTTCACTCAGCCTAATATATTGTAACACGTGTATGTAGAATAGATATTGGCCACAGTTTTCATTTCTGCAAACTTCGGACAATGATTTTTCAGTCTTTCCATTGTATTGTTTTTAAACGCCATTATACAAGATGTCATGCTTCACAAGCTTACCTGTTTAGCACATGGGCATCGTCGTGTCTACTCTCCTGAATGTTGTAGCAGCTGCTCTTGGACTGTGGAATGGATTTGTGCTCAGACAACATGGTAGAAGCTGCAGTGGTGATTATCGCAATCCCATCTCTCACCCGAGCAGGAAGGTCATAGTCCCACTCATCATAGGACACAGAGATGAGTCCTGTAGGGAACTCAGCTGGCACAGTGTCAGTGTCTCCAGCCACCAAGCTGGGTACAATCCATGTGTAGCCATAACCAGTCAATCCCACTGAATGGGCCACTTCAAATATATAGGTGGCTTCTTCTTTTGTGCAATACAGCAGGATGACAGGACTCTGGAGCTTCTTAAGTTGGTTTTGGATCTTAGAGTCAATGTCTTCTAAAGACATATCCAGATGTATAACTTCTTCTAGTTCCCAACCTACAAAGCTATTTTCAATGGTGCTCCGCACCTTAGTCTCAAAGTCTTGGTATCCAGGGAAGTAGGTAGTAACAATGGAGAAAATGTACCAGTCATATTCCTCCATGATGTTAAGCATTACAGAAGCCTGTTGTTCAATCGAGGGCCCAAACTGGAAAAACATTGAAGATTCTTCCTGTAATGAAAAGAATTTTCTGCAGTGAATAATAATGCACACATTTCATATTCAAAGTCACATATTCATGTAGCTAGTGAATAGAAAAAAAGATCTAAGTATATCAAGGTTAACCATTTTTTTTACAAATCCTCTATAAAAGGCAATAGGTCAGTCTACAATCATCAGAATGCAAATGGGGAAAAATGCATATTTGCACAAGCCTCCATCCACAGAAGATCTGTGGTTTGTTCTCCAAGATGTTTGGAACAAACTCTCTGACGAATTCTTTTAAAAACTGTATGTTACTTAGAAGTGTTGACGCTGGCCGCTCACAGGCATCACGTGACCCGCCACTGATGTCACGTCAAGTGAGACGTGACATCAGTGGCGCGGCCCCCGCGGTGGATGCTGGGCTGTGGGCAGGGTTACCCCACCGCGTCACACCCAGCATCCACTGCGTGCTTTCCCAATGAATGGGGAGAGGGAGAGCGCGCGGTGGATGCTGGGTGTGAGGCGCGGGGTAACCCCGCCCACAGCCCAGCATAAACCGTGGAGCGCAGCACTGAGTCACACCCGGCTGCAGCCGGAACTTGATGTGACATCAGCGGATGTCAGAGCCGGCTGCAGCCAGGGGTCACATGATGCCTGTGAGCGGCCAGTGATAGCGCCGCTCACAGGCAGTAACTGCAATTCGAGGTATTTACAAAAACCCTTATAGGCCCCAGGGGAATACATTAGGGGGATAATAAAAAGTAGTGGACAACCTGTTTAATGGCATTTTTTTTGCTTAATTTATTAGGTGGGCACCTCCACGCCCCATCCCACCCATGCTCTACCTCCTTTTGGGGAGGTGGCCATGACTGGCGTGAAAATGCCAACAGTCACAATATTTTTGTGCAACTTTGCATTGTGCAAAAAAATAAAAGTTTTCAAAGTGTTTTAAGCCAGACAATTGGCATAAACACTTTGATGAATCAATCCGATAATATCTGATGCTTTTACATCTGCTGCTGGACCCCAGCAATTACATCAATGACGGCTTCCATTTCTTTGGACATCTAGTGAGTTCCAATGTGAAGAAGATCATCAGTATTGTTTCCAATGTGTATTACAGCTAATAATTATTCCTTGGCACTGACCGAAGACCAAAGAATGAAACGTTGATGCTGGTTTATATGTACAATATGAAAAAGATAAGTATGAAAGAAAATAATAAGAATGTTTTACATTTATCCACTTTTCCTACTTGATCAACATTTTGATGCTTGTTTTTTATGTTTTCTTGTTTTTGCATAAAGATCTTTTTTTCTTCTATGACACTAGATGTCAGCTCAACAGATGCACACTTGGGGCTGGTAAACCAAGGACATGTTACTTTCCAGCCTGTTGTGATGACTGAATGTGACATTTCATTACCACAAGTAGGTGGAGATTAGAATAACATAACAATGCTTCTCTTCTCTTGTGGCAGCATAGACAGGCTGGCCATACATGGAGAACATTTGTACCACTTCACTCACTCCTTCGGCATAAAATTTGAAGATATATTATGTTTTTATTTAAACCATTTAAATATCAACCGGTCCCTAAACCAGTACAGTTACTATGAGAGATGAGCGAAACAGGAAAAATTCTAATTTGACTATTTGCCCGATTTTTCCCAGGATTTGCGGAGAAGTTATTCTCCATGAACTTAATGTCCCTCTTTATGATCTGGGGTAATAAATATAAAATGTAAAAAATAAAAAAAATCTTTATACTCACTTTACCGCTCACCTCTCCGGCCCCTCCGCTCCTCACCAGCATTAATTCGGTCCTCGTCACGTCTTCGGATTGCCACCGCTCCTGCTGAATTCCCCGAGCTCTCACATTGAGCTGGGACTTCCGACTCTAATGAGACCCGGGGTGGTTCTGTGCATGCGCGCAAAAAGCCATGACGTCATGAAATCATGATGTGCACCGTCACGTGGCTCGCGTAGCTGCAGAACCACCCAGGATCTCATCAGAGTAGAAAGTCCCGGCTGAGTGTTAGAGGCCCATGGATTTCAATGCTCATGCCGGAAATCAGAAGATGTGAAGAATACTGGATGCATGGCAGTGAGGAGCAGAGGGACCGGATAGGTGGGCACTACGGTGCATATAATGATTTTTTTTATTTTTTTTTAACCTTTTGATGGTCCTTTAGACATCAGAAGAATTCTGAATTCACAAGGAAGCATATAACTAAAATTCACATTTTGGCAAATGCAGATTTTTGGAAAATTTGAGTAGAATTCAATTTCACTTAAGTTAATTCGCTCATCTTTAGTTATGATGTAACAGATCTCCCCATGTCTATGTGGGTTTCCTCTGGGTTCTCTGGGATTGTGAACCCCAATGGGGACAGTGATGATGATGTCTGTAAAGTGCTGCGTATATAAGTGAGCATAATGAATAATAAATATATAGATTGTAGCACTGTCATTGATTAACTGGGTCAATGTTAAGGAACACAAGTGTTTTCCACAGTACACAAAATCCAAAGATTCCCCCACCATAATCTTTCAAAGCGACTATTTTATTTGGTGGAAGCTGATGCTCTGCTTAACTTCTGGATTTTTTAGGTCTCACTCTAAAGGTACTGTAGGTCTCAATGCCTTGCCATAACCCAGAGCTACATGATACATAACAAGAGTGAAGAACCTCTGAAGATGAGGCCGATGCAGGCAATGGCAAATGGGTGAGGCATGAGGTTACACAAAAGAATCAGTAACAAGAAACCAGCTCATCTCTGATATATATATATATATATATATATATATATATATATATATATATATATAAATATACATACAGTATATATACAGTACAGACCAAAAGTTTGGACACACCTTCTCATTTAAAGATTTTTCTGTATTTTCTTGATTATGAAAATTGTACATTCACACTGAAGGCATCAAAACTATGAATTAACACATGTGGAATTATATACTTAACAAAAAAGTGTGAAACAACTGAAAATATGTCTTATATTCTAGGTTCTTCAAAGTAGCCACCTTTTGCTTTGATGACTGCTTTGCACACTCTTGGCATTCTCTTGATGAGCTTCAAGAGGTAGTCACCGGAAATGGTCTTCACTTCACAGGTGTGCCCTGTCAGGTTTATTAAGTTGGATTTCTTGCCTTATAAATGAGGTTGGGACCATCAGTTGTGTTGTGCAGTAGTCTGGTGGATACACAGCTGATAGTCCTACTGAATAGACTGTTAGAATTTGTATTATGGCAAGAAAAAAGCAGCTAAGTAAAGAAAAACGAGTGGCCATCATTACTTTAAGAAATGAAGGTCAGTCAGTGTGAAAAATTGGGAAAACTTTGAATGTGTCCCAAAGTGCAGTTGCAAAAATCATCAAGCGCTACAAAGAAACTGTCTCACATGAGGACCGCCCCAGGAAGGGAAGACCAAGAGTCACCTCTGCTTCTGAGGATAAGTTTATCCGAGTGACCAGCCTCAGAAATCGCAGGTTAACAGCAGCTCAGATTAGAGACCAGGTCAATGCCACACAGAGTTCTAGCAGCAGACACATCTCTTCAACAAGTGTTAAGAGGAGACTTTGTGCAGCAGGCCTTCATGGTAAAATAGCTGCTAGGAAACCACTGCTAAGGACAGGCAACAAGCAGAAGAGACTTGTTTGAGCTAAAGAACACAAGGAATGGACATTAGACCAGTGGAAATCTGTGCTTTGATCTGATGAGTCCAAATTTGAGATATTTGGTTCCAACCACCGTGTCTTTGTGCGACGCAGAAAAGGTGAACGGATGGACTCTACATGCCTGGTTCCCACCATGAAGCATGGAGGAGGAGGTGTGATGGTGTGGGGGTGCTTTGCTGGTGACACTGTTGGGGATTTATTCAAAATTGAAGGCATACTGGACCAGCATGGCTACCACAGCATCTTGCAGCGGCATCCTATTCCATCCGGTTTGCGTTTAGTTGGACCATCATTTATTTTTCAACAGGAAAATGACCCCAAACACACCTCCAGGCTGTGTAAGGGTTATTTGACCAAGAAGGAGAGTGATGGGGTGCTACGCCAGATGACCTGGCCTCCACAGTCACCAGACCTGAACCCAATCGAGATGGTTTGGGGTGAACTGGACAGCAGAGTGAAGGGAAAAGGGCCAACAAGTGCTAAGCATCTCTGGGAACTCCTTCAAGATTGTTGGAAGACCATTTCCGGTGACTTCCTCTTGAAACTCATCAAGAGAATGCCAAGAGTGTGCAAAGCAATCATCAAAGCAAAAGGTGGCTACTTTGAAGAACCTAGAATATAAGACATATTTTCAGTTGTTTCACACTTTTTTGTTAAGTATATAATTCCACATGTGTTAATTCATAGTTTTGATGCCTTCAGTGTGAATGTACAATTTTCATAGTCATGAAAATACAGAAAAATCTTTAAATGAGAAGGTGAGTCCAAACTTTTGGTCTGTACTGTATACAGTATATATTTATATTTATATATATATATATATATATATATATATATATATACAGTAAGTATATATATATATATATATATATATATATATATATATTTTATATACAAAAAATCTATCATGAAAACAAAGACATAATTTGTGTTATTACTATTGGTAATGTCACATTACTATTATGGACTGGGAACAGTATCTGGAGAACATACTCTACTGTGGCATGGCGGTGTTATATGGGGACTACTGTGTTGGCACTATGGAGTATTTATCTACTTTTTGGCAGGAATTGCTACGTGGCACTGCTGTGTGAGAACAATTTCTCTGTGGGCATTACTTGATGTGAACTTTGTTTGGATCTAAGGTAGCACGAGTTTCTTTAGCAATCATTTAGCAGTAATTCACTTGTGCGCAGGGCTGACCTTTTCTGTTTCAGATTTTAGAAGCAGTTGTTGCTCGAGCCATGGGAAAAGGTTTCTAAGTTACGGATATACATGATAAATTAGCAAGATGAATATATACTAACTAGTGTTGAGCATTCCGATACTGAAATATCGGGTATCGACCGATATTCGCGGTATCGGAGTTCCGATACGGAGTTCCGATACTTTTAGAATATCGAATACCGGAATCGGAAGTTCCCATAATGCCTGCGCTCTGCAGAGTCTCTGAAGGATGACAAGCTGGATGGCAGCGCTCAGCTTACTGAATTCTCACGCTGAAGCGCTGAGTGCAGGAGAATTTTCCCACGCTGTCAGTGACATGCATGAGGTGAGCGGAGTTCATTGGACATGAAATCGGCTCATCTGGATGCCGTCACAGCCAGACACTGAGGAGCGCAAGTATGCCTGCGCTTCTCAGTCTCTGTGGCATGGCAAGCTGGATGGCAGCTTTCTGCTGCGATCCAGCCTGTCATGTGAATGTAGCAGAGCTGGAGCCGTCCTGGGAACCATGGAAAGGTAAGGATGATGTTGCTTTATTATTTTACTTTTATTGCAGGAGATCGTTGGCTTCAGCTGGAATGGGCGTAATGGTAAGTATGGTTTAATTTAGAACAATAAAGAATTGTGTCTTTATTTCAATTAAAGGACTTTATTCTGGGTGTTTGTGTTTTTTTTTTTAACTTTGACTATGGGGTTAGTAATGGGGGTGTCTTATAGACGCCTCTCCATTACTAACCTGGGCTTGATGTCAGCTGGCATTATAAGCTGGCATCAACCCCAGCCCTATTACCCCACTGCCACCGCTACAGGGCAGTGGGAAGAGCGAGGCTAAGTGCCAGAATTGCCACATCCTATGGATGCGCCATTTCTGGGGTGGCTGACGGCTGGTGTTTCTAGCCTGGGAGGGGGCAAATATTCATGGCACCCTTCCTGGGCTATTAATATCAGTCCCCAGCTGTCTGCCTAGCCTTTGCTAGCTATTAAAATAGGGGGGACCCCAAGTCATTTTTTGGGGGGTCCCCCATTTTAATAGCTAGTAAAGGCTAGGTATTCAGCTGGGGGCTGATATTAGTAGCCTGGGAAGCTCCGTGGGTATTACCCCCTTCCCAGGCTTCAAACATCTGCCCCAGCTGTCTGCTTAACCTCCGCTAGAGCCTAAAATTACGGGGAACCCCACGCCAATTTTTTTTTTCATAAATCCTTTATTTTAACACTAAATGACAAGTACAGTAACCAACACTGTCACTGTACTTATTATATATGTGACGGACATGTTTCTATGTATCTAATTTATGTGTGATTCTCTATTCTTTCTATTCTAAATTGTCGGGTACCGCTGCTGAATTGCCGGACGGCTTTTTTAAAGAGACGGTGCATGAAAACACTGTTATTTTTTTTAATAAATCCTTTACACTAAATGACAAGTACAGTAACCAACACTGTCACTGTACTTCTTATATATGTGACTGACATGTTTCTATCTATCTAATCTATGTGTGATTCTCTATTCTTTCTGTTCTAAATTGTCGGGTACCGGTGTATGCCGCTGCTGAATTGCTGGCTTTTCATGTAATATATTCTACATTATTCTTAGTTGTTTTCCTTCATGTAGAATTAACCTACAAGGAAAGGAAGGGTTTATTTTTATTCCGATATTTGTGTCCCATTGACTTGCATTGGTTTCCGGTATCGTCCGATCCAATCCGATCCGATAATTCCTGATATCGGAAGGTATCGCTCAACACTGATACTAACCCAAGTGTCACTGCCTTAAATACCCAGCTGATAACGGCACTATACACTATTATTCATTTATGGAATCATGAAATCAAATCGGGAAGTCACAATTTTCAGACAAGATAATACAGACATTAATAGTGACACGACACAAGGAAAAAAGTATGGAGAAAGCATTGCTGCTATTAATAATTACTCCTTAGCTCTAAATTTATAGGTAAATTGTAGTCCCTCTATCACCTGACACAGGTGTCTATCCTTTTGTGAACTGTGCACGTGCTACTTGTATAAGTGCACTGTATGTATAGAAGTGTGGTTACTGTGTGTATATGTGCACTGTATGTATAGAAGTGTGGTTACTGTGTGTGTATATGTGCACTGTATGTATAGAAGTGTGGTTACTGTGTGTGTATATGTGCACTGTATGTACAGAAGTGTGGTTACTGTGTGTATATGTGCACTGTATGTATAGAAGTGTGGTTACTGTGTGTATATGTGCACTGTATGTATAGAAGTGTGGTTACTGTGTGTATATGTGCACTGTATGTATAGATTTGTGGTTACTGTGTGTGTATATGTGCACTGTATGTACAGAAGTGTGGTTACTGTGTGTATATGTGCACTGTATGTATAGAAGTGTGGTTACTGTGTGTATATGTGCACTGTATGTATAGAAGTGTAGTTACTGTGTGTATATGTGCACTGTATGTATAGATTTGTGGTTACTGTGTGTATATGTGCACTGTATGTATAGAAGTGTGGTTACTGTGTGTATATGTGCACTGTATGTATATTATTGTGGTTACTGTGTGTGTATATGTGCACTGTATGTATAGAAGTGTGGTTACTGTGTGTATATGTGCACTGTATGTATAGAAGTGTGGTTACTGTGTGTGTATATGTGCACTGTATGTATAGAAGTGTGGTTACTGTGTGTATATGTGCACTGTATGTACAGAAGTGTGGTTACTGTGTGTGTATATGTACACTGTATGTATAGACGTGTGGTTACTGTGTGTATATGTGCACTGTATGTATAGAAGTGTGGTTACTGTGTGTATATGTGCACTGTATGCATAGAAGTGTGGTTACTGTGTGTGTATATGTGCACTGTATGTATAGAAGTGTGATTACTGTGTGTGTATATGTACACTGTATGTATAGAAGTGTGGATACTGTGTGTATATGTGCACTGTATGCATAGAAGTGTGGTTACTGTGTGTATATGTGCACTGTATGTACAGAAGTGTGGTTACTGTGTGTGTATATGTACACTGTATGTATAGAAGTGTGGATACTGGGTGTATATGTGCACTGTATGTATAGAAGTGTGGTTACTGTGTGTGTATATGTGCACTGTATATATAGAAGTGTGGTTACTGTGTGTATATGTGCACTGTATGCATAGAAATGTGGTTACTGTGTGTATATGTGCACTGTATGCATAGAAATATGGTTACTGTGTGTATATGTGCACTGTATGTATAGAAGTGTGGTTACTGTGTGTATAAGTGCACTGTATGTATAGAAGTGTGGTTACTGTGTGTATATGTGCACTGTATGTATAGAAGTGTGGTTACTGTGTGTATATGTGCACTGTATGTATAGAAGTGTGGTTACTGTGTGTATATGTGCACTGTATGTATAGATTTGTGGTTACTGTGTGTATATGTGCACTGTATGTATAGAAGTGTGGTTACTGTGTGTATATGTGCACTGTATGTATAGATTTGTGGTTACTGTGTGTATATGTGCACTGTATGTATAGAAGTGTGGTTACTGTGTGTATATGTGCACTGTATGTATATTATTGTGGTTACTGTGTGTGTATATGTGCACTGTATGTATAGAAGTGTGGTTACTGTGTGTATATGTGCACTGTATGTATAGAAGTGTGGTTACGGTGTGTATATGTGCACTGTATGTATAGAAGTGTGGTTACTGTGTGTATATGTGCACTGTATGTATAGAAGTGTGGTTACGGTGTGTATATGTGCACTGTATGTATAGAAGTGTGGTTACTGTGTGTGTATATGTGCACTGTATGTATAGAAGTGTGGTTACTGTGTGTATATGTGCACTGTATGTACAGAAGTGTGGTTACTGTGTGTGTATATGTACACTATATGTATAGACGTGTGGTTACTGTGTGTATATGTGCATTGTATGTATAGAAGTGTGGTTACTGTGTGTATATGTGCACTGTATGCATAGAAGTGTGGTTACTGTGTGTGTATATGTGCACTGTATGTATAGAAGTGTGGTTACTGTGTGTATATGTGCACTGTATGCATAAAAGTGTGGTTACTGTGTGTGTATATGTGCACTGTATGTATAGAAGTGTGATTACTGTGTGTGTATATGTACACTGTATGTATAGAAGTGTGGATACTGTGTGTATATGTGCACTGTATGCATAGAAGTGTGGTTACTGTGTGTATATGTGCACTGTATGTACAGAAGTGTGGTTACTGTGTGTGTATATGTACACTGTATGTATAGACGTGTGGTTACTGGGTGTATATGTGCACTGTATGTATAGAAGTGTGGATACTGTGTGTATATGTGCACTGTATGTACAGAAGAATGGTTACTGTGTGTGTATATGTGCACTGTATATATAGAAGTGTGGTTACTGTGTGTATATGTGCACTGTATGCATAGAAATGTGGTTACTGTGTGTATATGTGCACTGTATGTATAGAAGTGTGGTTACTGTGTGTATATGTGCACTGTATGTCTAGAAGTGTGGTTACTGTGTGTATATGTGCACTGTATGTCTAGAAGTGTGGTTACTGTGTGTATATGTGCACTGTATGTAAAGGAGTGTGGTTACTGTGTGTATATGTGCACTGTATGTACAGAAGTGTGGTTACTGTGTGTATATGTGCACTGTATGTATAGAAGTGTGGTTTCTGTGTGTATATGTGCACTGTATGTATAGAAGTGTGGTTACTGTGTGTGTATATGTGCACTGTATGTATAGAAATGTTGTTACTGTGTGTGTATATGTGCTCTGTATGTATAGAAATGTGGTTTCTGTGTGTATATGTGCACTGTATGTATAGAAGTGTGGTAACTGTGTGTATATGTGCACTGTATGTATAGAAGTGTGGTTACTGTGTGTGTATATGTGCACTGTATGTATAGAAGTGTGGTTACTGTGTGTGTATATGTGAACTGTATGTATAGAAATGTTGTTACTGTGTGTGTATATGTGCTCTGTATGTATAGAAATGTGGTTTCTGTGTGTATATGTGCAGTGTATGTATAGAAGTGTGGTTACTGTGTGTATATGTGCACTGTATGTATAGAAGTGTGGTTACTGTGTGTATATGTGCAGTGTATGTATAGAAATGTTGTTACTGTGTGTGTATATGTGCTCTGTATGTATAGAAATGTGGTTTCTGTGTGTATATGTGCAGTGTATGTATAGAAGTGTGGTTACTGTGTGTATATGTGCACTGTATGTATAGAAGTGTGGTAACTGTGTGTATATGTGCACTGTATGTATAGAAATGTTGTTACTGTGTGTATATGTGCAGTGTATGTATAGAAGTGTGGTTACTGTGTGTATATGTGCACTGTATGTATAGAAGTGTGGTTACTGTGTGTATATGTGCAGTGTATGTATAGAAATGTTGTTACTGTGTGTATATGTGCACTGTATGTATAGAAGTGTGATTACTGTGTGTATATGTGCACTGTATGTATAGAAGTGTGGTTACTGTGTGTGTATATGTGCTTTGTATGTATAGAAGTGTGGTTAATGTGTGTATATGTGCACTGTATGTATAGAAGTGTGGTTACTGTGTGTGTATATGTACACTGTATGTATAGAAGTGTGGTTTCTGTGTGTATATGTGCACTGTATGTATAGAAGTGTGGTTACTGTGTGTATATGAACACTGTATGTATAGATTTGTGGTTACGGTGTGTATATGTGCAGTGTATGTATAGAAGTGTGGTTACTGTGTGTGTATATGTGCACTGTATGTATAGATTTGTGGTTACGGTGTGTATATGTGCACTGTATGTATAGAAGTGTGGTTACTGTGTGTATATGTGCACTGTATGTATAGAAGTGTGGTTACTGTGTGTATATGTGCACTGTATGTATAGAGGTGTGGTTACTGTGTGTATATGTGCACTGTATGTATAGAAGTGTGGTTACTGTGTGTGTATATGTGCACTGTATGTACAGAAGTGTGGTTACTGTGTGTATATGTGCACTGTATATATAAAAGTGTGGTTACTGTGTGTGTATGTGCACTGTATGTATAGAAGTGTGGTTACTGTGTGTATATGTGCACTGTATGTATAGAGGTGTGGTTACTGTGTGTATATGTGCACTGTATATATAGATTTGTGGTTACTGTGTCTCTATGTGCACTGTATGTATAGAAGTGTGGTTACTGTGTGTGTATATGTGCACTGTATGTATAGATTTGTGGTTACTGTGTCTCTATGTGCACTGTATGTATAGAAGTGTGGTTACTGTGTGTATATGTGCACTGTATGTATAGAAGTGTGGTTACTGTGTGTATATGTGCACTGTATATATAAAAGTGTGGTTACTGTGTGTATATGTGCACTGTATATATAGAAGTGTGGTTACTGTGTGTGTATGTGCACTGTATGTATAGAAGTGTGGTTACTGTGTGTATATGTGCACTGTATGTATAGAAGTGTGGTTACTGTGTGTGTATGTGCACTGTATGTATAGAAGTGTGGTTACTGTGTGTATATGTGCACTGTATGTATAGAAGTGTGGTTACTGTGTGTATATGTGCACTGTATGTATAGAAGTGTGGTTACTGTGTGTGTATATGTGCACTGTATGTATAGAAGTGTGATTACTGTGTGTGTATATGTACACTGTATATATAGAAGTGTGGTTACTGTGTGTATATGTGCACTGTATGTATAGAAGTGTGGTTACTGTGTGTATATGTGCACTGTATGTATAGAAGTGTGGTTACTGTGTGTATATGTGCACTGTATGTATAGAAGTGTGGTTACTGTGTGTATATGTGCACTGTATGTATAGAAGTGTGGTTACTGTGTGTATATGTGCACTGTATGTATAGAAGTGTGGTTACTGTGTGTGTATGTGCACTGTATGTATAGAAGTGTGGTTACTGTGTGTATATGTGCACTGTATGTATAGAAGTGTGGTTACTGTGTGTGTATATGTGCACTGTATGTATAGAAGTGTGGTTACTGTGTGTGTATATGTGCACTGTATGTATAGAAGTGTGATTACTGTGTGTGTATATGTACACTGTATATATAGAAGTGTGGTTACTGTGTGTATATGTGCACTGTATGTATAGAAGTGTGGTTACTGTGTGTATATGTGCACTGTATGTATAGAAGTGTGGTTACTGTGTGTATATGTGCACTGTATGTATAGAAGTGTGGTTACTGTGTGTATATGTACACTGTATGTATAGAAGTGTGGTTACTGTGTGTATATGTGCACTGTATATATAGAAGTGTGGTTACTGTGTGTATATGTACACTGTATGTATAGAAGTGTGGTTACTGTGTGTATATGTGCACTGTATGTATAGAAGTGTGGTTACTGTGTGTATATGTGCACTGTATATATAGAAGTGTGGTTACTGTGTGTTTATGTGCACTGTATATATAAAAGTGTGGTTACTGTGTGTATATGTGCACTGTATATATAGAAGTGTGGTTACTGTGTGTTTATGTGCACTGTATGTATAGAAGTGTGGTTACTGTGTGTATATGTGCACTGTATGTATAGAAGTGTGGTTACTGTGTGTATATGTGCACTGTATGTATAGAAGTGTGGTTACTGTGTGTCTCTATGTACACTGTATGTATATAAGTGTGGTTACTGTGTCTCTATGTGCACTGTATGTATAGAAGTGTGGTTACTGTGTGTGTATATGTGCACTGTATATATTGAAGTGTGGTTACTGTGTGTATATGTGCACTGTATGTATAGAAGTGTGGTTACTGTGTGTATATGTGCACTGTATGTATAGAAGTGTGGTTACTGTGTGTATATATGTGCACTGTATGTATAGAAGTGTGGTTACTGTGTGTGTATGTGCACTGTATGTATAGAAGTGTGGTTACTGTGTGTATATGTGCACTGTATGTATAGAAGTGTGGTTACTGTGTGTATATGTGCACTGTATGTATAGAAGTGTGGTTACTGTGTGTGTATGTGCACTGTATGTATAGAAGTGTGGTTACTGTGTGTATATATGTGCACTGTATGTATAGAAGTGTGGTTACTGTGTGTATATATGTGCACTGTATGTATAGAAGTGTGGTTACTGTGTCTCTATGTGCACTGTATGTATAGAAGTGTGGTTACTGTGTGTATATGTGCACTGTATGTATAGAAGTGTGGTTACTGTGTGTATATGTGCACTGTATGTATAGAAGTGTGGTTACTGTGTGTGTATGTGCACTGTATGTATAGAAGTGTGGTTACTGTGTCTCTATGTGCACTGTATGTATAGAAGTGTGGTTACTGTGTGTATATGTGCACTGTATGTATAGAAGTGTGGTTACTGTGTGTATATGTGCACTGTATGTATAGAAGTGTGGTTACTGTGTGTATATGTGCACTGTATGTATAGAAGTGTGGTTACTGTGTGTATATGTGCACTGTATGTATAGAAGTGTGGTTACTGTGTGTGTATGTGCACTGTATGTATAGAAGTGTGGTTACTGTGTGTATATATGTGCACTGTATGTATAGAAGTGTGGTTACTGTGTCTCTATGTGCACTGTATGTATAGAAGTGTGGTTACTGTGTGTATATGTGCACTGTATGTATAGAAGTGTGGTTACTGTGTGTATATGTGCACTGTATGTATAGAAGTGTGGTTACTGTGTGTATATGTGCACTGTATGTATAGAAGTGTGGTTACTGTGTGTATATGTGCACTGTATGTATAGAAGTGTGGTTACTGTGTGTGTATGTGCACTGTATGTATAGAAGTGTGGTTACTGTGTGTATATGTGCACTGTATGTATAGAAGTGTGGTTACTGTGTGTATATATGTGCACTGTATGTATAGAAGTGTGGTTACTGTGTCTCTATGTGCACTGTATGTATAGAAGTGTGGTTACTGTGTGTATATGTGCACTGTATGTATAGAAGTGTGGTTACTGTGTGTATATATGTGCACTGTATGTATAGAAGTGTGGTTACTGTGTCTCTATGTGCACTGTATGTATAGAAGTGTGGTTACTGTGTGTGTATGTGCACTGTATGTATAGAAGTGTGGTTACTGTGTGTATATGTGCACTGTATGTATAGAAGTGTGGTTACTGTGTGTATATGTGCACTGTATGTATATTATTGTGGTTACTGTGTGTGTATATGTGCACTGTATGTATAGAAGTGTGGTTACTGTGTGTATATGTGCACTGTATGTATAGAAGTGTGGTTACTGTGTGTGTATATGTGCACTGTATGTATAGAAGTGTGGTTACTGTGTGTATATGTGCACTGTATGTACAGAAGTGTGGTTACTGTGTGTGTATATGTACACTGTATGTATAGACGTGTGGTTACTGTGTGTATATGTGCACTGTATGTATAGAAGTGTGGTTACTGTGTGTATATGTGCACTGTATGCATAGAAGTGTGGTTACTGTGTGTGTATATGTGCACTGTATGTATAGAAGTGTGATTACTGTGTGTGTATATGTACACTGTATGTATAGAAGTGTGGATACTGTGTGTATATGTGCACTGTATGCATAGAAGTGTGGTTACTGTGTGTATATGTGCACTGTATGTACAGAAGTGTGGTTACTGTGTGTGTATATGTACACTGTATGTATAGAAGTGTGGATACTGGGTGTATATGTGCACTGTATGTATAGAAGTGTGGTTACTGTGTGTGTATATGTGCACTGTATATATAGAAGTGTGGTTACTGTGTGTGTATATGTGCACTGTATGCATAGAAATGTGGTTACTGTGTGTATATGTGCACTGTATGCATAGAAATATGGTTACTGTGTGTATATGTGCACTGTATGTATAGAAGTGTGGTTACTGTGTGTATAAGTGCACTGTATGTATAGAAGTGTGGTTACTGTGTGTATATGTGCACTGTATGTATAGAAGTGTGGTTACTGTGTGTATATGTGCACTGTATGTATAGAAGTGTGGTTACTGTGTGTATATGTGCACTGTATGTATAGATTTGTGGTTACTGTGTGTATATGTGCACTGTATGTATAGAAGTGTGGTTACTGTGTGTATATGTGCACTGTATGTATAGATTTGTGGTTACTGTGTGTATATGTGCACTGTATGTATAGAAGTGTGGTTACTGTGTGTATATGTGCACTGTATGTATAGATTTGTGGTTACTGTGTGTATATGTGCACTGTATGTATAGAAGTGTGGTTACTGTGTGTATATGTGCACTGTATGTATATTATTGTGGTTACTGTGTGTGTATATGTGCACTGTATGTATAGAAGTGTGGTTACTGTGTGTATATGTGCACTGTATGTATAGAAGTGTGGTTACGGTGTGTATATGTGCACTGTATGTATAGAAGTGTGGTTACTGTGTGTGTATATGTGCACTGTATGTATAGAAGTGTGGTTACTGTGTGTATATGTGCATTGTATGTATAGAAGTGTGGTTACTGTGTGTATATGTGCACTGTATGCATAGAAGTGTGGTTACTGTGTGTGTATATGTGCACTGTATGTATAGAAGTGTGGTTACTGTGTGTATATGTGCACTGTATGCATAAAAGTGTGGTTACTGTGTGTGTATATGTGCACTGTATGTATAGAAGTGTGATTACTGTGTGTGTATATGTACACTGTATGTATAGAAGTGTGGATACTGTGTGTATATGTGCACTGTATGCATAGAAGTGTGGTTACTGTGTGTATATGTGCACTGTATGTACAGAAGTGTGGTTACTGTGTGTGTATATGTACACTGTATGTATAGACGTGTGGTTACTGGGTGTATATGTGCACTATATGTATAGAAGTGTGGATACTGTGTGTATATGTGCACTGTATGTACAGAAGAATGGTTACTGTGTGTGTATATGTGCACTGTATATATAGAAGTGTGGTTACTGTGTGTATATGTGCACTGTATGCATAGAAATGTGGTTACTGTGTGTATATGTGCACTGTATGTATAGAAGTATGGTTACTGTGTGTATATGTGCACTGTATGTCTAGAAGTGTGGTTACTGTGTGTATATGTGCACTGTATGTCTAGAAGTGTGGTTACTGTGTGTATATGTGCACTGTATGTAAAGGAGTGTGGTTACTGTGTGTATATGTGCACTGTATGTACAGAAGTGTGGTTACTGTGTGTATATGTGCACTGTATGTATAGAAGTGTGGTTTCTGTGTGTATATGTGCACTGTATGTATAGAAGTGTGGTTACTGTGTGTGTATATGTGCACTGTATGTATAGAAATGTTGTTACTGTGTGTGTATATGTGCTCTGTATGTATAGAAATGTGGTTTCTGTGTGTATATGTGCACTGTATGTATAGAAGTGTGGTAACTGTGTGTATATGTGCACTGTATGTATAGAAGTGTGGTTACTGTGTGTGTATATGTGCACTGTATGTATAGAAGTGTGGTTACTGTGTGTGTATATGTGAACTGTATGTATAGAAATGTTGTTACTGTGTGTGTATATGTGCTCTGTATGTATAGAAATGTGGTTTCTGTGTGTATATGTGCAGTGTATGTATAGAAGTGTGGTTACTGTGTGTATATGTGCACTGTATGTATAGAAGTGTGGTAACTGTGTGTATATGTGCACTGTATGTATAGAAATGTTGTTACTGTGTGTATATGTGCAGTGTATGTATAGAAGTGTGGTTACTGTGTGTATATGTGCACTGTATGTATAGAAGTGTGGTTACTGTGTGTATATGTGCAGTGTATGTATAGAAATGTTGTTACTGTGTGTATATGTGCACTGTATGTATAGAAGTGTGATTACTGTGTGTATATGTGCACTGTATGTATAGAGGTGTGGTTTCTGTGTGTATATGTGCACTGTATGTATAGAAGTGTGGTTACTGTGTGTGTATATGTGCTTTGTATGTATAGAAGTGTGGTTAATGTGTGTATATGTGCACTGTATGTATAGAAGTGTGGTTACTGTGTGTGTATATGTACACTGTATGTATAGAAGTGTGGTTTCTGTGTGTATATGTGCACTGTATGTATAGAAGTGTGGTTACTGTGTGTATATGAACACTGTATGTATAGATTTGTGGTTACGGTGTGTATATGTGCACTGTATGTATAGAAGTGTGGTTACTGTGTGTATATGTGCACTGTATGTATAGAAGTGTGGTTACTGTGTGTATATGTGCACTGTATGTACAGAAGTGTGGTTACTGTGTGTATATGTGCACTGTATGTATAGAGGTGTGGTTACTGTGTGTATATGTGCACTGTATGTATAGAAGTGTGGTTACTGTGTGTGTATATGTGCACTGTATGTACAGAAGTGTGGTTACTGTGTGTATATGTGCACTGTATATATAAAAGTGTGGTTACTGTGTGTGTATGTGCACTGTATGTATAGAAGTGTGGTTACTGTGTGTATATGTGCACTGTATGTATAGAGGTGTGGTTACTGTGTGTATATGTGCACTGTATGTATAGAAGTGTGGTTACTGTGTGTATATGTGCACTGTATATATAAAAGTGTGGTTACTGTGTGTATATGTTCACTGTATATATAGAAGTGTGGTTACTGTGTGTGTATGTGCACTGTATGTATAGAAGTGTGGTTAATGTGTGTATATGTGCACTGTATGTATAGAAGTGTGGTTACTGTGTGTGTATATGTACACTGTATGTATAGAAGTGTGGTTTCTGTGTGTATATGTGCACTGTATGTATAGAAGTGTGGTTACTGTGTGTATATGAACACTGTATGTATAGATTTGTGGTTACGGTGTGTATATGTGCACTGTATGTATAGAAGTGTGGTTACTGTGTGTATATGTGCACTGTATGTATAGAAGTGTGGTTACTGTGTGTATATGTGCACTGTATGTACAGAAGTGTGGTTACTGTGTGTATATGTGCACTGTATGTATAGAGGTGTGGTTACTGTGTGTATATGTGCACTGTATGTATAGAAGTGTGGTTACTGTGTGTGTATATGTGCACTGTATGTACAGAAGTGTGGTTACTGTGTGTATATGTGCACTGTATATATAAAAGTGTGGTTACTGTGTGTGTATGTGCACTGTATGTATAGAAGTGTGGTTACTGTGTGTATATGTGCACTGTATGTATAGAGGTGTGGTTACTGTGTGTATATGTGCACTGTATGTATAGAAGTGTGGTTACTGTGTGTATATGTGCACTGTATATATAAAAGTGTGGTTACTGTGTGTATATGTTCACTGTATATATAGAAGTGTGGTTACTGTGTGTGTATGTGCACTGTATGTATAGAAGTGTGGTTACTGTGTGTATATGTGCACTGTATGTATAGAAGTGTGGTTACTGTGTGTGTATGTGCACTGTATGTATAGAAGTGTGGTTACTGTGTGTATATGTGCACTGTATGTATAGAAGTGTGGTTACTGTGTGTATATGTGCACTGTATGTATAGAAGTGTGGTTACTGTGTGTATATGTGCACTGTATGTATAGAAGTGTGGTTACTGTGTGTATATGTGCACTGTATGTATAGAAGTGTGGTTACTGTGTGTATATGTGCACTGTATGTATAGAAGTGTGGTTACTGTGTGTATATGTGCACTGTATGTATAGAAGTGTGGTTACTGTGTGTATATGTGCACTGTATATATAGAAGTGTGGTTACTGTGTGTTTATGTGCACTGTATATATAAAAGTGTGGTTACTGTGTGTATATGTGCACTGTATATATAGAAGTGTGGTTACTGTGTGTTTATGTGCACTGTATGAATAGAAGTGTGGTTACTGTGTGTATATGTGCACTGTATGTATAGAAGTGTGGTTACTGTGTGTATATGTGCACTGTATGTATAGAAGTGTGGTTACTGTGTGTCTCTATGTACACTGTATGTATATAAGTGTGGTTACTGTGTCTCTATGTGCACTGTATGTATAGAAGTGTGGTTACTGTGTGTGTATATGTGCACTGTATGTATAGAAGTGTGGTTACTGTGTGTGTATATGTGCACTGTATGTATAGAAGTGTGGTTACTGTGTGTATATGTGCACTGTATGTATAGAAGTGTGGTTACTGTGTGTATATATGTGCACTGTATGTATAGAAGTGTGGTTACTGTGTCTCTATGTGCACTGTATGTATAGAAGTGTGGTTACTGTGTGTATATGTGCACTGTATGTATAGAAGTGTGGTTACTGTGTGTATATGTGCACTGTATGTATAGAAGTGTGGTTACTGTGTGTGTATGTGCACTGTATGTATAGAAGTGTGGTTACTGTGTCTCTATGTGCACTGTATGTATAGAAGTGTGGTTACTGTGTGTATATGTGCACTGTATGTATAGAAGTGTGGTTACTGTGTGTATATGTGCACTGTATGTATAGAAGTGTGGTTACTGTGTGTGTATGTGCACTGTATGTATAGAAGTGTGGTTACTGTGTCTCTATGTGCACTGTATGTATAGAAGTGTGGTTACTGTGTGTATATGTGCACTGTATGTATAGAAGTGTGGTTACTGTGTGTATATGTGCACTGTATGTATAGAAGTGTGGTTACTGTGTGTATATGTGCACTGTATGTATAGAAGTGTGGTTACTGTGTGTATATGTGCACTGTATGTATAGAAGTGTGGTTACTGTGTGTGTATGTGCACTGTATGTATAGAAGTGTGGTTACTGTGTGTATATATGTGCACTGTATGTATAGAAGTGTGGTTACTGTGTGTATATGTGCACTGTATGTATAGAAGTGTGGTTACTGTGTCTCTATGTGCACTGTATGTATAGAAGTGTGGTTACTGTGTGTATATGTGCACTGTATGTATAGAAGTGTGGTTACTGTGTGTATATGTGCACTGTATGTATAGAAGTGTGGTTACTGTGTGTGTATGTGCACTGTATGTATAGAAGTGTGGTTACTGTGTGTATATGTGCACTGTATGTATAGAAGTGTGGTTACTGTGTGTATATATGTGCACTGTATGTATAGAAGTGTGGTTACTGTGTCTCTATGTGCACTGTATGTATAGAAGTGTGGTTACTGTGTGTATATGTGCACTGTATGTATAGAAGTGTGGTTACTGTGTCTCTATGTGCACTGTATGTATAGAAGTGTGGTTACTGTGTGTGTATGTGCACTGTATGTATAGAAGTGTGGTTACTGTGTGTATATGTGCACTGTATGTATAGAAGTGTGGTTACTGTGTGTATATGTGCACTGTATGTATAGAGGTGTGGTTACTGTGTGTGTATATGTGCACTGTATATATAGAAGTGTGGTTACTGTGTGTATACGTGCACTGTATGCATAGAAGTGTGGTTACTGTGTGTGTATATATGTGCACTGTATGTATAGAAGTGTGGTTACTGTGTGTGTATGTGTGCACTGTATGTATAGAAGTGTGGTTACTGTGTGTATATGTGCACTGTATGTATAGAGGTGTGGTTACTGTGTGTATATGTGCACTGTATGTATAGAAGTGTGGTTACTGTGTGTGTATATGTGCACTGTATGTATAGAAGTGTGGTTACTGTGTGTATATGTGCACTGTATGTATAGAGGTGTGGTTACTGTGTGTATATGTGCACTGTATGTATAGAGGTGTGGTTACTGTGTGTGTATATGTGCACTGTATATATAGAAGTGTGGTTACTGTGTGTATACGTGCACTGTATGCATAGAAGTGTGGTTACTGTGTGTGTATATATGTGCACTGTATGTATAGAAGTGTGGTTACTGTGTGTGTATGTGTGCACTGTATGTATAGAAGTGTGGTTACTGTGTGTATATGTGCACTGTATGTATAGAAGTGTGGTTACTGTGTGTATATGTGCACTGTATGTATAGAAGTGTGGTTACTGTGTGTGTATATGTGCACTGTATGTATAGAAGTGTGGTTACTGTGTGTATATGTGCACTGTATGTATAGAGGTGTGGTTACTGTGTGTATATGTGCACTGTATGTATAGAAGTGTGGTTACTGTGTGTGTATATATGTGCACTGTATGTATAGAAGTGTGGTTACTGTGTGTGTATGTGCACTGTATGTATAGAAGTGTGGTTACTGTGTGTATATGTGCACTGTATGTATAGAAGTGTGGTTACTGTGTGTGTATATATGTGCACTGTATGTATAGACGTGTGGTTACTGTGTGTGTATATATGTGCACTGTATGTATAGAAGTGTGGTTACTGTGTGTGTATGTGCACTGTATGTATAGAAGTGTGGTTACTGTGTGTATATGTGCACTGTATGTATAGAAGTGTGGTTACTGTGTGTGTATATATGTGCACTGTATGTATAGACGTGTGGTTACTGTGTGTGTATATATGTGCACTGTATGTATAGAAGTGTGGTTACTGTGTGTGTATGTGCACTGTATGTATAGAAGTGTGGTTACTGTGTGTGTATATATGTGAACTGTATGTATAGACGTGTGGTTACTGTGTGTATATGTGCACTGTATGTATAGAAGTGTGGTTACTGTGTGTATATGTGCACTGTATGTATAGAAGTGTGGTTACTGTGTGTATATGTGCACTGTATGTATAGAAGTGTGGTTACTGTGTGTGTATATGTGCACTGTATGTATAGAAGTGTGGTTACTGTGTGTGTATATGTGCACTGTATGTATAGAAGTGTGGTTACTGTGTGTATATGTGCAGTGTATGTATAGAAGTGTGGTTACTGTGTGTGTATATGTGCACTGTATGTATAGAAGTGTGGTTACTGTGTGTGTATATGTGCACTGTATGTATAGAAGTGTGGTTACTGTGTGTATATGTGCAGTGTATGTATAGAAGTGTGGTTACTGTGTGTGTATATGTGCACTGTATGTATAGAAGTGTGGTTACTGTGTGTATATGTGCACTGTATGTATAGAAGTGTGGTTACGGTGTGTATATGTGCACTGTATGTATAGAAGTGTGGTTACTGTGTGTATATGTGCACTGTATGTATAGAAGTGTGGTTTCTGTGTGTATATGTGCACTGTATGTATAGAAGTGTGGTTACTGTGTGTATATGTGCTTTGTATGTATAGAGGTGTGGTTACTGTGTGTATATGTGCACTGTATGTATAGATTTGTGGTTACTGTGTGTATATGTGCACTGTATGTATAGAAGTGTGGTTACTGTGTGTATATGTGCACTGTATGTATAGAGGTGTATATGTGCACTGTATGTATAGAAGTGTGGTTACTGAGTGTGTATATGTGCACTGTATGTATAGAAGTGTGGTTACTGTGTGTGCATATGTGCACTGTATGTACAGAAGTGTGGTTACTGTGTGTATACGTGCACTGTATGCATAGAAGTGTGGTTACTGTGTGTGTATATATGTGCACTGTATGTATAGAAGTGTGGTTACTGTGTGTGTATGTGTGCAGTGTATGTATAGAAGTGTGGTTACTGTGTGTATATGTGCACTGTATGTATAGAAGTGTGGTTACTGTGTCTCTATGTGCACTGTATGTATAGAAGTGTGGTTAATGTGTGTATATGTGCACTGTATGTATAGAAGTGTAGTTACTGTGTGTATATGTGCACTGTATGTATAGAAGTGTGGTTACTGTGTGTATATGTGCACTGTATGTATAGAAGTGTAGTTACTGTGTGTATATGTGCACTGTATGTATAGAAGTGTGGTTACTGTGTGTATATGTGCACTGTATATGTAGATTTGTGGTTACTGTGTCTCTATGTGCACTGTATGTATAGAAGTGTGGTTACTGTGTGTATATGTGCACTGTATGTATAGAAGTGTGGTTACTGTGTGTATATGTGCACTGTATATATAGATTTGTGGTTACTGTGTCTCTATGTGCACTGTATGTATAGAAGTGTGGTTACTGTGTGTGTATACGTGCACTGTATGTATAGAAGTGTGGTTACTGTGTGTATATGTGCAGTGTATGTATAGAAGTGTGGTTACTGTGTGTGTATATGTGCACTGTATGTATAGAAGTGTGGTTTCTGTGTGTATATGTGCACTGTATGTATAGAAGTGTGGTTACTGTGTGTATATATGTGCACTGTATGTATAGAAGTGTGGTTACTGTGTGTGTATATGTGCACAGTATGTATAGAAGTGTGGTTACTGTGTGTGTATATGTGCACTGTATGTATAGAAGTGTGGTTACTGTGTGTATATGTGCACTGTATGTATAGAAGTGTAGTTACTGTGACTCTATGTGCACTGTATGTATAGAAGTGTGGTTACTGTGTGTATATGTACACTGTATATATAGAAGTGTGGTTACTGTGTGTATATGTGCATTGTATGTATAGAAGTGTGGTTACTGTGTGTATATGTGCACTGTATATATAGAAGTGTGGTTACTGTGTGTATATGTGCACTGTATGTATAGAAGTGTGGTTACTGTGTGTATATGTGCACTGTATGTATAGAAGTGTGGTTACTGTGTGTGTATGTGCACTGTATGTATAGAAGTGTGGTTACTGTGTGTATATGTGCACTGTATGTATAGAAGTGTGGTTACTGTGTGTATATGTGCAGTGTATGTATAGAAGTGTGGTTACTGTGTGTATATGTGCATTGTATGTATAGAAGTGTGGTTACTGTGTGTATATGTGCACTGTATATATAGAAGTGTGGTTACTGTGTGTGTATGTGTGCAGTGTATGTATAGAGGTGTGGTTACTGTGTGTATATGTGCACTGTATATATAGAAGTGTGGTTACTGTGTGTATATGTGCACTGTATGTACAGAAGTGTGGTTACTGTGTGTATATGTGCACTGTATATATTGAAGTGTGGTTACTGTGTGTATATGTGCAGTGTATGTATAGAAGTGTGGTTACTGTGTGTATATGTGCACTGTATATATAGAAGTGTGGTTACTGTGTGTATATGTGCAGAGTATGTATAGAAGTGTGGTTACTGTGTGTGTATGTGCACTGTATGTATAGAAATGTGGTTACTGTGTGTATATGTGCACTGTATGTATAGAAGTGTGGTTACTGTGTGTATATGTGCACTGTATGTATAGAAGTGTGGTTACTGTGTGTGTATATGTACACTGTATGTATAGAAGTGTGGATACTGTGTGTATATGTGCACTGTATGTATAGAAGTGTAGTTACTGTGACTCTATGTGCACTGTATGTATAGAAGTGTGGTTACTGTGTGTATATGTACACTGTATATATAGAAGTGTGGTTACTGTGTGTATATGTGCATTGTATGTATAGAAGTGTGGTTACTGTGTGTATATGTGCACTGTATATATAGAAGTGTGGTTACTGTGTGTATATGTGCACTGTATGTATAGAAGTGTGGTTACTGTGTGTATATGTGCACTGTATGTATAGAAGTGTGGTTACTGTGTTTGTATGTGCACTGTATGTATAGAAGTGTGGTTACTGTGTGTATATGTGCACTGTATGTATAGAAGTGTGGTTACTGTGTGTATATGTGCACTGTATGTATAGAAGTGTGGTTACTGTGTGTGTATATGTGCACTGTATGTGTAGAAGTGTGGTTACTGTGTGTGTATATGTGCACTGTATGTATAGAAGTGTGGTTACTGTGTGTATATGTGCAGTGTATGTATAGAAGTGTGGTTACTGTGTGTATATGTGCACTGTATATATAGAAGTGTGGTTACTGTGTGTGTATATGTGCACTGTATGTATAGATTTGTGGTTACTGTGTCTCTATGTGCACTGTATGTATAGAAGTGTGGTTACTGTGTGTATATGTGCACTGTATGTATAGAAGTGTGGTTACTGTGTGTATATGTGCACTGTATGTATAGAGGTGTGGTTACTGTGTGTATATGTGCACTGTATGTATAGAGGTGTGGTTACTGTGTGTATATGTGCACTGTATGTATAGAAGTGTGGTTACTGTGTGTATATATGTGCACTGTATGTATAGAAGTGTGGTTACTGTGTGTGTATATGTGCACTGTATGTATAGAAGTGTGGTTACTGTGTGTATATGTGCACTGTATGTATAGAAGTGTGGTTACTGTGTGTGTATATGTGCTTTGTATGTATAGAGGTGTGGTTACTGTGTGTATATGTGCACTGTATGTATAGAGGTGTGGTTACTGTGTGTATATGTGCACTGTATGTATAGAAGTGTGGTTACTGTGTGTATATGTGCAGTGTATGTATAGAAGTGTGGTTACTGTATGTATATGTGCACTGTATGTATACAAGTGTGGTTACTGTGTGTATATGTGCACTGTATATATAGAAGTGTGGTTACTGTGTGTATATGTGCACTGTATGTATAGAGGTGTGGTTACTGTGTGTGTATATGTGCACTGTATGTATAGAAGTGTGGTTACTGTGTGTATATGTGCACTGTATGTATAGAAGTGTGGTTACTGTGTGTGTATATGTGCACTGTATGTGTAGAAGTGTGGTTACTGTGTGTGTATATGTGCACTGTATGTATAGAAGTGTGGTTACTGTGTGTATATGTGCAGTGTATGTATAGAAGTGTGGTTACTGTGTGTATATGTGCACTGTATATATAGAAGTGTGGTTACTGTGTGTGTATATGTGCACTGTATGTATAGATTTGTGGTTACTGTGTCTCTATGTGCACTGTATGTATAGAAGTGTGGTTACTGTGTGTATATGTGCACTGTATGTATAGAAGTGTGGTTACTGTGTGTATATGTGCACTGTATGTATAGAGGTGTGGTTACTGTGTGTATATGTGCACTGTATGTATAGAGGTGTGGTTACTGTGTGTATATGTGCACTGTATGTATAGAAGTGTGGTTACTGTGTGTATATATGTGCACTGTATGTATAGAAGTGTGGTTACTGTGTGTGTATATGTGCACTGTATGTATAGAAGTGTGGTTACTGTGTGTATATGTGCACTGTATGTATAGAAGTGTGGTTACTGTGTGTATATATGTGCACTGTATGTATAGAAGTGTGGTTACTGTGTGTGTATATGTGCACTGTATGTATAGAAGTGTGGTTACTGTGTGTGTATATGTGCACTGTATGTATAGAAGTGTGGTTACTGTGTGTGTATATGTGCTTTGTATGTATAGAGGTGTGGTTACTGTGTGTATATGTGCACTGTATGTATAGAGGTGTGGTTACTGTGTGTATATGTGCACTGTATGTATAGAGGTGTGGTTAATTTGTGTATATGTGCACTGTATATATAGAAGTGTGGTTACTGTGTGTGTATATGTGCACTGTATGTATAGAAGTGTGGTTACTGTGTGTGTATATGTGCTTTGTATGTATAGAGGTGTGGTTAATGTGTGTATATGTACACTGTATGTATAGAAGTGTGGTTACTGTGTGTATATGTGCACTGTATGCATAGAGGTGTGGTTTCTGTGTGTATATGTGCACTGTATGTATAGATTTGTGGTTACGGTGTGTATATGTGCAGTGTATGTATAGAAGTGTGGTTACTGTGTGTATATGTGCACTGTATGTATAGAAGTGTGGTTACTGTGTGTATATGTGCACTGTATGTATAGAAGTGTGGTTACTGTGCGTATATGTGCACTGTATGTATAGAAGTGTGGTTACTGTGTGTATATATGCACTGTATGTATAGAAGTGTGGTTACTGTGTGTATATGTGCACTGTATGTATAGAAGTGTGGTTACTGTGTGTATATGAACACTGTATGTATAGATTTGTGGTTACGGTGTGTATATGTGCAGTGTATGTATAGAAGTGTGGTTACTGTGTGTGTATATGTGCACTGTATGTATAGATTTGTGGTTACGGTGTGTCTATGTGCAGTGTATGTATAGAAGTGTGGTTACTGTGTGTGTATATGTGCACTGTATGTATAGATTTGTGGTTACGGTGTGTATATGTGCAGTGTATGTATAGAAGTGTGGTTACTGTGTGTATATGTGCACTGTATGTATAGAAGTGTGGTTACTGTGTGTGTATATGTGCACTGTATGTATAGAAGTGTGGTTACTGTGTGTATATGTGCACTGTATGTACAGAAGTGTGGTTACTGTGTGTATATGTGCACTGTATATATAGAAGTGTGGTTACTGTGTGTATATGTGCACTGTATGTATAGAAGTGTGGTTACTGTGTGTATATGTGCACTGTATATATAGAAGTGTGGTTACTGTGTGTATATGTGCACTGTATGTATAGAAGTGTGGTTACTGTGTGTATATGTGCACTGTATGTATAGAAGTGTGGTTACTGTGTGTATATGTGCACTGTATGTATAGAAGTGTGGTTACTGTGTGTATATGTGCACTGTATATATAGAAGTGTGGTTACTGTGTGTATATGTGCACTGTATATATAGAAGTGTGGTTACTGTGTGTATATGTGCACTGTATGTATAGAAGTGTGGTTACTGTGTGTGTATATGTGCACTGTATGTATAGATTTGTGGTTACTGTGTGTATATGTGCACTGTATATATAGAAGTGTGGTTACTGTGTGTATATGTGCACTGTATATATAGAAGTGTGGTTACTGTGTGTATATGTGCACTGTATGTATAGAAGTGTGGTTACTGTGTGTGTATATGTGCACTGTATGTACAGAAGTGTGGTTACTGTGTGTATATGTGCACTGTATGTACAGAAGTGTGGTTACTGTGTCTCTATGTGCACTGTATGTATAGATTTGTGGTTACTGTGTGTATATGTGCACTGTATGTACAGAAGTGTGGTTACTGTGTGTATATGTGCACTGTATATATTGAATTGTGGTTACTGTGTGTATATGTGCACTGTATGTATAGAAGTGTGGTTACTGTGTGTATATGTGCACTGTATATATAGAAGTGTGGTTACTGTGTGTTTATGTGCACTGTATGAATAGAAGTGTGGTTACTGTGTGTATATGTGCACTGTATGTATAGAAGTGTGGTTACTGTGTGTATATGTGCACTGTATATATAGAAGTGTGGTTACTGTGTGTATATGTGCACTGTATGTATAGAAGTGTGGTTACTGTGTGTTTATGTGCACTGTATGAATAGAAGTGTGGTTACTGTGTGTATATGTGCACTGTATGTATAGAAGTGTGGTTACTGTGTGTGTATGTGCACTGTATGTATAGAAGTGTGGTTACTGTGTGTTTATGTGCACTGTATGAATAGAAGTGTGGTTACTGTGTGTATATATGTGCACTGTATGTATAGATTTGTGGTTACTGTGTGTCTCTATGTACACTGTATGTATAGAAGTGTGGTTACTGTGTCTCTATGTGCACTGTATGTATAGAAGTGTGGTTACTGTGTGTATATGTGCACTGTATGTATAGAAGTGTGGTTACTGTGTCTCTATGTCCACTGTATGTATAGAAGTGTGGTTACTGTGTGTATATGTGCACTGTATGTATAGAAGTGTGGTTACTGTGTGTGCATATGTGCACTGTATGTACAGAAGTGTGGTTACTGTGTGTATACGTGCACTGTATGCATAGAAGTGTGGTTACTGTGTGTGTATATATGTGCACTGTATGTATAGAAGTGTGGTTACTGTGTGTGTATGTGTGCAGTGTATGTATAGAAGTGTGGTTACTGTGTGTATATGTGCACTGTATGTATAGAAGTGTGGTTACTGTGTGTATATGTGCAGTGTATGTATAGAAGTGTGGTTACTGTGTGTGTATATGTGCACTGTATGTATAGAAGTGTGGTTACTGTGTGTATATGTGCAGTGTATGTATAGAAGTGTGGTTACTGTGTGTGTATATGTGCACTATATGTATAGAAGGGTGGTTACTGTGTGTGCATATGTGCACTGTATGTATAGAAGTGTGGTTACTGTGTGTGTATATGTGCACAGTATGTATAAAAGTGTGGTTACTGTGTGTATATGTGCACTGTATGTATAGAAGTGTGGTTTCTGTGTGTATATGTGCACTGTATGTATAGAAGTGTGGTTACTGTGTGTGTATATGTGCTTTGTATGTATAGAGGTGTGGTTACTGTGTGTATATGTGCACTGTATGTATAGATTTGTGGTTACTGTGTGTATATGTGCACTGTATGTATAGAAGTGTGGTTACTGTGTGTATATGTGCACTGTATGTATAGAGGTGTATGTGTGCACTGTATGTATAGAAGTGTGGTTACTGAGTGTGTATATGTGCACTGTATGTATAGAAGTGTGGTTACTGAGTGTGTATATGTGCACTGTATGTATAGAGGTGTGGTTACTGTGTGTATACGTGCACTGTATGCATAGAAGTGTGGTTACTGTGTGTGTATATATGTGCACTGTATGTATAGAAGTGTGGTTACTGTGTGTGTATGTGTGCAGTGTATGTATAGAAGTGTGGTTACTGTGTGTATATGTGCACTGTATATATAGATTTGTGCTTACTGTGTCTCTATGTGCACTGTATGTATAGAAGTGTGGTTACTGTGTGTATATGTGCACTGTATGTATAGAAGTGTGGTTACTGTGTGTATATGTGCACTGTATATATAGAAGTGTGGTTACTGTGTGTATATGTGCACTGTATGTATAGAAGTGTGGTTACTGTGTGTGTATATGTGCACTGTATGTATAGAAGTGTGGTTTCTGTGTGTATATGTGCACTGTATGTATAGAAGTGTGGTTACTGTGTGTGTATATGTGCACAGTATGTATAGAAGTGTGGTTACTGTGTGTGTATATGTGCACTGTATGTATAGAAGTGTGGTTACTGTGTGTATATGTGCACTGTATGTATAGAAGTGTGGTTTCTGTGTGTATATGTGCACTGTATGTATAGAGGTGTATATGTGCACTGTATGTATAGAAGTGTGGTTACAGTGTGTGTATATGTGCTTTGTATGTATAGAGGTGTGGTTACTGTGTGTATATGTGCACTGTATGTATAGATTTGTGGTTACTGTGTGTATATGTGCACTGTATGTATAGAAGTGTGGTTACTGTGTGTATATGTGCACTATATGTATAGAAGTGTGGTTACTGTGTGTATATGTGCACTGTATATATTGAAGTGTGGTTACTGTGTGTATATGTGCAGAGTATGTATAGAAGTGTGGTTACTGTGTATGTGCACTGTATGTACAGAAGTGTGGTTACTGTGTGTATATGTGCACTGTATGTACAGAAGTGTGGTTACTGTGTGTATATGTGCACTGTATATATTGAAGTGTGGTTCCTGTGTGTGTATGTGCACTGTATGTATAGAAGTGTGGTTACTGTGTGTATATGTGCACTGTATGTATAGAAGTGTGGTTACTGTGTGTTTATGTGCAGTGTATGTATAGAAGTGTGGTTACTGTGTGTATATGTGCACTGTATATATAGAAGTGTGGTTACTGTGTGTATATGTGCACTGTATGTATAGAAGTGTGGTTACTGTGTGTATATGTGCACTGTATGTATAGAAGTGTGGTTACTGTGTGTATATGTGCACTGTATGTATAGATTTGTGGTTACTGTGTCTATATGTGCACTGTATGTATAGATTTGTGGTTACTGTGTCTATATGTGCACTGTATGTATACAAGTGTGGTTACTGTGTGTATATGTGCACTGTATGTATAGAAGTGTGGTTACTGTGTGTATATGTGCACTGTATGTATAGAAGTGTGGTTACTGTGTGTGTATATGTACACTGTATGTATAGAAGTGTGGTTACTGTGTGTATATGTGCACTGTATGTATAGAAGTGTGGTTACTGTGTGTGTATATGTGCACTGTATGTATAGAAGTGTGGTTACTGTGTGTATATGTGCACTGTATGTATAGAAGTGTAGTTACTGTGTCTCTATGTGCACTGTATGTATAGAAGTGTGGTTACTGTGTGTATATGTGCACTGTATATATAGAAGTGTGGTTACTGTGTGTATATGTGCACTGTTTGTATAGAAGTGTGGTTACTGTGTGTGTATATGTGCACTGTATGTATAGAAGTGTGGTTACTGTGTGTATATGTGCACTGTATGTATAGAAGTGTGGTTACTGTGTGTATATGTGCAGTGTATGTATAGAAATGTGGTTACTGTATGTATGTGTGCACTGTATGTATAGAAGTGTGGTTACTGTGTGTATGTGTGCACTGTATGTATAGAAGTGTGGTTACTGTGTGTATATGTGCACTGTATATATAGAAGTGTGGTTACTGTGTGTATATGTGCACTGTATGTATAGAGGTGTGGTTACTGTGTGTGTATATGTGCACTGTATGTATAGAAGTGTGGTTACTGTGTGTGTATATGTGCACTGTATGTATAGAAGTGTGGTTACTGTGTGTGTATATGTGCACTGCATGTATAGAAGTGTGGTTACTGTGTGTGTATATGTGCACTGTATGTGTAGAAGTGTGGTTACTGTGTGTGTATATGTGCACTGTATGTATAGAAGTGTGGTTACTGTGTGTATATGTGCACTGTATGTATAGAAGTGTGGTTACTGTGTGTATATGTGCAGTGTATGTATAGAAGTGTGGTTACTGTGTGTATATGTGCACTGTGTGTATAGAAGTGTGGTTACTGTGTGTGTATATGTGCACTGTATGTATAGAAGTGTGGTTACTGTGTGTATATGTGCACTGTATGTATAGAAGTGTGGTTACTGTGTGTGTATATGTGCACTGTATGTGTAGAAGTGTGGTTCCTGTGTGTGTATATGTGCACTGTATGTATAGAAGTGTGGTTACTGTGTGTATATGTGCACTGTATGTATAGATTTGTGGTTACTGTGTCTCTATGTGCACTGTATGTATAGAAGTGTGGTTACTGTGTGTATATGTGCACTGTATGTATAGAGGTGTGGTTACTGTGTGTGTATATGTGCACTGTATGTATAGAAGTGTGGTTACTGTGTGTATATGTGCACTGTATATATAGAAGTGTGGTTACTGTGTCTCTATGTGCACTGTATGTATAGAAGTGTGGTTACTGTGTGTGTATGTGCACTGTATGTATAGAAGTGTGGTTACTGTGTGTATATGTGCACCGTATGTATAGAAGTGTGGTTACTGTGTGTGTATATGTGCACTGTATGAATAGAAGTGTGGTTACTGTGTGTATATGTGCACTGTATGTATAGAAGTGTGGTTACTGTGTGTATATGTGCACTGTATATATAGAAGTGTGGTTACTGTGTGTGTATGTGCACTGTATGTATAGATTTGTGGTTACTGTGTGTCTCTATGTACACTGTATGTATAGAAGTGTGGTTACTGTGTCTCTATGTGCACTGTATGTATAGAAGTGTGGTTACTCTGTCTCTATGTGCACTGTATGTATAGAAGTGTGGTTACTGTGTCTCTATGTGCACTGTATGTATAGAAGTGTGGTTACTGTGTGTATACGTGCACTGTATGCATAGAAGTGTGGTTACTGTGTGTGTATATATGTGCACTGTATGTATAGAAGTGTGGTTACTGTGTGTGTATGTGTGCAGTGTATGTATAGAAGTGTGGTTACTGTGTGTATATGTGCACTGTATGTATAGAAGTGTGGTTACTGTGTGTATATGTGCAGTGTATGTATAGAAGTGTGGTTACTGTGTGTGTATATGTGCACTGTATGTATAGAAGTGTGGTTACTGTGTGTGTATATGTGCACTATATGTATAGAAGTGTGGTTACTGTGTGTGTATATGTGCACTGTATGTATAGAAGTGTGGTTACTGTGTGTATATGTGCACTGTATGTATAGAAGTGTGGTTTCTGTGTGTGTATATGTGCACTGTATGTATAGAAGTGTGGTTACTGTGTGTGTATATGTGCACTATATGTATAGAAGTGTGGTTACTGTGTGTGTATATGTGCACTGTATGTATAGAAGTGTGGTTACTGTGTGTATATGTGCAGTGTATGTATAGAAGTGTGGTTACTGTGTGTGTATATGTGCACTGTATGTATAGAAGTGTGGTTACTGTGTGTGTATATGTGCACTATATGTATAGAAGTGTGGTTACTGTGTGTGTATATGTGCACAGTATGTATAGAAGTGTGGTTACTGTGTGTATATGTGCACTGTATGTATAGAAGTGTGGTTTCTGTGTGTATATGTGCACTGTATGTATAGAAGTGTGGTTACTGTGTGTGTATATGTGCTTTGTATGTATAGAGGTGTGGTTACTGTGTGTATATGTGCACTGTATGTATAGATTTGTGGTTACTGTGTGTATATGTGCACTGTATGTATAGAAGTGTGGTTACTGTGTGTATATGTGCACTGTATGTATAGAGGTGTATGTGTGCACTGTATGTATAGAAGTGTGGTTACTGAGTGTGTATATGTGCACTGTATGTATAGAAGTGTGGTTACTGAGTGTGTATATGTGCACTGTATGTATAGAGGTGTGGTTACTGTGTGTGCATATGTGCACTGTATGTACAGAAGTGTGGTTACTGTGTGTATATGTGCACTGTATGTATAGAGGTGTGGTTACTGTGTGTGCATATGTGCACTGTATGTATAGAAGTGTGGTTACTGAGTGTGTATATGTGCACTGTATGTATAGAGGTGTGGTTACTGTGTGTGCATATGTGCACTGTATGTATAGAAGTGTGGTTACTGTGTGTGAATATGTGCACTGTATGTACAGAAGTGTGGTTACTGTGTGTATATGTGCACTGTATGCATAGAAGTGTGGTTACTGTGTGTGTATATATGTGCACTGTATGTATAGAAGTGTGGTTACTGTGTGTGTATGTGTGCAGTGTATGTATAGAAGTGTGGTTACTGTGTCTCTATGTGCACTGTATGTATAGAAGTGTGGTTACTGTGTCTCTATGTGCACTGTATGTATAGAAGTGTGGTTACTGTGTGTATATGTGCACTGTATGTATAGAAGTGTAGTTACTGTGTGTATATTTGCACTGTATGTATAGAAGTGTGGTTACTGTGTGTATATGTGCACTGTATATATAGATTTGTGCTTACTGTGTCTCTATGTGCACTGTATGTATAGAAGTGTGGTTACTGTGTGTGTATACGTGCACTGTATGTATAGAAGTGTGGTTACTGTGTGTATATGTGCAGTGTATGTATAGAAGTGTGGTTACTGTGTGTGTATATGTGCACTGTATGTATAGAAGTGTGGTTACTGTGTGTGTATATGTGCACTGTATGTATAGAAGTGTGGTTTCTGTGTGTATATGTGCACTGTATGTATAGTAGTGTGGTTACTGTGTGTATATATGTGCACTGTATGTATAGAAGTGTGGTTACTGTGTGTATATGTGCACTGTATGTATAGAAGTGTGGTTACTGTGTGTATATGTGCACTGTATGTATAGATTTGTGGTTACTGTGTGTATATGTGCACTGTATGTATAGAAGTGTGGTTACTGTGTGTATATGTGCACTGTATGTACAGAAGTGTGGTTACTGTGTGTATATATGTGCACTGTATGTATAGAAGTGTGGTTACTGTGTGTATATGTGCACTGTATGTATAGAAGTGTGGTTACTGTGTGTATATGTGCACTGTATGTACAGAAGTGTGGTTACTGTGTGTATATATGTGCACTGTATGTATAGAAGTGTGGTTACTGTGTGTATATGTGCACTGTATGTATAGAAGTGTGGTTTCTGTGTGTATATGTGCACTGTATGTATAGAAGTGTGGTTTCTGTGTGTATATGTGCACTGTATGTATAGAGGTGTATATGTGCACTGTATGTATAGAAGTGTGGTTACTGTGTGTGTATATGTGCTTTGTATGTATAGAGGTGTGGTTACTGTGTGTATATGTGCACTGTATGTATAGATTTGTGGTTACTGTGTGTATATGTGCACTGTATGTATAGAAGTGTGGTTACTGTGTGTATATGTGCACTGTATGTACAGAAGTGTGGTTACTGTGTGTGTATATGTGCACTGTATGTATAGAAGTGTGGTTACTGTGTGTATATCTGCACTGTATGTACAGAAGTGTGGTTACTGTGTGTATATGTGCACTGTATATATTGAAGTGTGGTTACTGTGTGTATATGTGCAGAGTATGTATAGAAGTGTGGTTACTGTGTGTGTCTGTGCACTGTATGTATAGAAGTGTGGTTACTGTGTCTCTATGTGCACTGTATGTATAGAAGTGTGGTTACTGTGTGTATATGTGCACTGTATGTACAGAAGTGTGGCTACTGTGTGTATATGTGCACTGTATATATTGAAGTGTGGTTACTGTGTGTATATGTGCAGAGTATGTATAGAAGTGTGGTTACTGTGTGTGTATGTGGACTGTATGTATAGAATTGTGGTTACTGTGTGTGTATATGTGCACTGTATGTATAGAAGTGTGGTTACTGTGTGTATATGTGCACTGTATGTATAGAAGTGTGGTTACTGTGTGTTTATGTGCAGTGTATGTATAGAAGTGTGGTTACTGTGTGTATATGTGCACTGTATATATAGAAGTGTGGTTACTGTGTGTATATGTGCAGAGTATGTATAGAAGTGTGGTTACTGTGTGTGTATGTGCACTGTATGTATAGAAGTGTGGTTACTGTGTGTATATGTGCACTGTATGTATAGAAGTGTGGTTACTGTGTGTATATGTGCACTGTATGTATAGAAGTGTGGTTACTGTGTGTGTATATGTACACTGTATGTATAGAAGTGTGGTTACTGTGTGTATATGTACACTGTATGTATAGAAGTGTAGTTACTGTGTCTCTATGTGCACTGTATGTATATAAGTGTGGTTACTGTGTGTATATGTACACTGTATATATAGAAGTGTGGTTACTGTGTGTATATGTGCACTGTATGTATAGAAGTGTGGTTACTGTGTGTATATGTGCACTGTATGTATAGAAGTGTGGTTACTGTGTCTCTATGTGCACTGTATATATAGAAGTGTGGTTACTGTGTATATGTGCACTGTATGTATAGAAGTGTGGTTACTGTGTGTATATGTGCACTGTATGTATAGAAGTGTGGTTACTGTATGTATGTGTGCACTGTATGTATAGAAGTGTGGTTACTGTGTGTATGTGTGCACTGTATGTATAGAAGTGTGGTTACTGTGTGTATATGTGCACTGTATATATAGAAGTGTGGTTACTGTGTGTATATGTGCACTGTATGTATAGAGGTGTGGTTACTGTGTGTGTATATGTGCACTGTATGTATAGAAGTGTGGTTACTGTGTGTGTATATGTGCACTGTATGTATAGAAGTGTGGTTACTGTGTGTATATGTGCACTGTATGTATAGAAGTGTGGTTACTGTGTGTGTATATGTGCACTGTATGTGTAGAAGTGTGGTTACTGTGTGTGTATATGTGCACTGTATGTATAGAAGTGTGGTTACTGTGTGTATATGTGCAGTGTATGTATAGAAGTGTGGTTACTGTGTGTATATGTGCACTGTATATATAGAAGTGTGGTTACTGTGTGTGTATATGTGCACTGTATGTATAGATTTGTGGTTACTGTGTCTCTATGTGCACTGTATGTATAGAAGTGTGGTTACTGTGTGTATATGTGCACTGTATGTATAGAAGTGTGGTTACTGTGTGTATATGTGCACTGTATGTATAGAAGTGTGGTTACTGTGTGTATATGTGCACTGTATGTATAGAGGTGTGGTTACTGTGTGTGTATATGTGCAGTGTATGTATAGAAGTGTGGTTACTGTGTGTGTATATGTGCAGTGTATGTATAGAAGTGTGGTTACTGTATGTATGTGTGCACTGTATGTATAGAAGTGTGGTTACTGTATGTATGTGTGCACTGTATGTATAGAAGTGTGGTTACTGTGTGTATATGTGCACTGTATATATAGAAGTGTGGTTACTGTGTGTATATGTGCACTGTATGTATAGAGGTGTGGTTACTGTGTGTGTATATGTGCACTGTATGTATAGAAGTGTGGTTACTGTGTGTATATGTGCAGTGTATGTATAGAAGTGTGGTTACTGTGTGTGTATATGTGCACTGTATGTATAGAAGTGTGGTTACTGTGTGTGTATATGTGCACTGTATGTATAGAAGTGTGGTTTCTGTGTGTATATGTGCACTGTATGTATAGAAGTGTGGTTACTGTGTGTATATATGTGCACTGTATGTATAGAAGTGTGGTTACTGTGTGTGTATATGTGCACAGCATGTATAGAAGTGTGGTTACTGTGTGTGTATATGTGCACTGTATGTATAGAAGTGTGGTTACTGTGTGTATATGTGCACTGTATGTATAGAAGTGTGGTTTCTGTGTGTATATGTGCACTGTATGTATAGACGTGTATATGTGCACTGTATGTATAGAAGTGTGGTTACTGTGTGTGTATATGTGCTTTGTATGTATAGAGGTGTGGTTACTGTGTGTATATGTGCACTGTATGTATAGATTTGTGGTTACTGTGTGTATATGTGCACTGTATGTATAGAAGTGTGGTTACTGTGTGTATATGTGCACTGTATGTACAGAAGTGTGGTTACTGTGTGTATATGTGCACTGTATATATTGAAGTGTGGTTACTGTGTGTATATGTGCAGTGTATGTATAGAAGTGTGGTTACTGTGTGTATATGTGCACTGTATATATAGAAGTGTGGTTACTGTGTGTATATGTGCAGAGTATGTATAGAAGTGTGGTTACTGTGTGTGTATATGTGCACTGTATGTATAGAAGTGTGGTTACTGTGTGTATATGTGCACTGTATGTATAGAAGTGTGGTTACTGTGTGTATATGTGCACTGTATGTATAGAAGTGTGGTTACTGTGTGTGTATATGTACACTGTATGTATAGAAGTGTGGTTACTGTGTGTATATGTACACTGTATGTATAGAAGTGTAGTTACTGTGTCTCTATGTGCACTGTATGTATATAAGTGTGGTTACTGTGTGTATATGTACACTGTATATATAGAAGTGTGGTTACTGTGTGTATATGTGCACTGTATGTATAGAAGTGTGGTTACTGTGTGTATATGTGCACTGTATATATAGAAGTGTGGTTACTGTGTATATGTGCACTGTATGTATAGAAGTGTGGTTACTGTGTGTATATGTGCACTGTTTGTATAGAAGTGTGGTTACTGTGTGTGTATGTGCACTGTATGTATAGAAGTGTGGTTACTGTGTGTATATGTGCACTGTAGGTACAGAAGTGTGGTTACTGTGTGTATATGTGCAGTGTATGTATAGAAATGTGGTTACTGTATGTATGTGTGCACTGTATGTATAGAAGTGTGGTTACTGTGTGTATGTGTGCACTGTATGTATAGAAGTGTGGTTACTGTGTGTATATGTGCACTGTATATATAGAAGTGTGGTTACTGTGTGTATATGTGCACTGTATGTATAGAGGTGTGGTTACTGTGTGTGTATATGTGCACTGTATGTATAGAAGTGTGGTTACTGTGTGTGTATATGTGCACTGTATGTATAGAAGTGTGGTTACTGTGTGTATATGTGCACTGTATGTATAGAAGTGTGGTTACTGTGTGTGTATATGTGCACTGTATGTGTAGAAGTGTGGTTACTGTGTGTGTATATGTGCAGTGTATGTATAGAAGTGTGGTTACTGTGTGTATATGTGCACTGTATATATAGAAGTGTGGTTACTGTGTGTATATGTGCACTGTATGTATAGAAGTGTGGTTACTGTGTGTGTATATGTGCACTGTATGTATAGAAGTGTGGTTACTGTGTGTATATGTGCACTGTATGTATAGAAGTGTGGTTACTGTGTGTGTATATGTGCACTGTATGTGTAGAAGTGTGGTTACTGTGTGTATATGTGCACTGTATATATAGAAGTGTGGTTACTGTGTGTGTATATGTGCACTGTATGTATAGATTTGTGGTTACTGTTTCTCTATGTGCACTGTATGTATAGAAGTGTGGTTACTGTGTGTATATGTGCACTGTATATATAGAAGTGTGGTTACTGTGTGTGTATATGTGCACTGTATGTATAGAAGTGTGGTTACTGTGTGTATATGTGCACTGTATGTATAGAAGTGTGGTTACTGTGTGTATATGTGCACTGTATGTATAGACTTGTGGTTACTGTGTGTGTATATGTGCAGTGTATGTATAGAAGTGTGGTTACTGTGTGTGTATATGTGCAGTGTATGTATAGAAGTGTGGTTACTGTATGTATGTGTGCACTGTATGTATAGAAGTGTGGTTACTGTGTGTATATGTGCACTGTATATATAGAAGTGTGGTTACTGTGTGTATATGTGCACTGTATGTATAGAGGTGTGGTTACTGTGTGTGTATATGTGCACTGTATGTATAGAAGTGTGGTTACTGTGTGTATATGTGCAGTGTATGTATAGAAGTGTGGTTACTGTGTGTGTATATGTGCACTGTATGTATAGAAGTGTGGTTACTGTGTGTATATGTGCACTGTATGTATAGAAGTGTGGTTACTGTGTGTGTATATGTGCACTGTATGTATAGAAGTGTGGTTACTGTGTGTGTATATGTGCACTGTATGTATAGAAGTGTGGTTACTGTGTGTATATGTGCACTGTATATATAGAAGTGTGGTTACTGTGTGTATATGTGCACCGTATGTCTAGAAGTGTGGTTACTGTGTGTATATGTGCACTGTATATATAGAAGTGTGGTTACTGTGTGTGTATATGTGCACTGTATGTATAGATTTGTGGTTACTGTGTCTCTATGTGCACTGTATGTATAGAAGTGTGGTTACTGTGTGTATATGTGCACTGTATGTATAGAAGTGTGGTTACTGTGTGTATATGTGCAGTGTATGTATAGAAGTGTGGTTACTGTGTGTATATGTGCACTGTATATATAGAAGTGTGGTTACTGTGTGTATATGTGCACCGTATGTCTAGAAGTGTGGTTACTGTGTGTATATGTTCACTGTATGTATAGAAGTGTGGTTACTGTGTGTATATGTGCACTGTATATATAGAAGTGTGGTTACTGTGTGTGTATATGTGCACTGTATGTATAGATTTGTGGTTACTGAGTCTCTATGTGCACTGTATGTATAGAAGTGTGGTTACTGTGTGTATATGTGCACTGTATGTATAGAAGTGTGGTTACTGTGTGTATATGTGCACTGTATGTATAGAGGTGTGGTTACTGTGTGTATATGTGCACTGTATGTATAGAAGTGTGGTTACTGTGTGTATATGTGCACTGTATGTATAGAGGTGTGGTTACTGTGTGTATATGTGCACTGTATGTATAGAAGTGTGGTTACTGTGTGTATATGTGCACTGTATGTATAGAAGTGTGGTTACTGTGTGTATATGTGCACTGTATGTATAGAAGTGTGGTTACTGTGTGTATATGTGCACTGTATGTATAGAAGTGTGGTTACTGTGTGTATATGAACACTGTATGTATAGAAGTGTGGTTACTGTGTGTGTATGTGCACTGTATGTATAGAAGTGTGGTTACTGTGTGTTTATGTGCACTGTATATATAGAAGTGTGGTTACTGTGTGTATATGTGCACTGTATGTATAGAAGTGTGGTTACTGTGTGTGTATATGTGCACTGTATGTATAGAAGTGTGGTTACTGTGTGTATATGTGCACTGTATGTATAGAAGTGTGGTTACTGTGTGTATATGTGCACTGTATGTATAGAGGTGTGGTTACTGTGTGTATATGTGCACTGTATGTATAGAAGTGTGGTTACTGTGTGTATATGTGCACTGTATGTATAGAAGTGTGGTTACTGTGTGTATATGTGCACTGTATGTATAGAAGTGTGGTTACTGTGTGTATACGTGCACTGTATGCATAGAAGTGTGGTTACTGTGTGTGTATATATGCACTGTATGTATAGAAGTGTGGTTACTGTGTGTATATGTGCACTGTATGTATAGAAGTGTGGTTACTGTGTGTATATGTGCACTGTATGTATAGAAGTGTGGTTACTGTGTGTATATGTGCAGTGTATGTATAGAAGTGTGGTTACTGTATGTATGTGTGCACTGTATGTATAGAAGTGTGGTTACTGTGTGTATATGTGCACTGTATATATAGAAGTGTGGTTACTGTGTGTATATGTGCACTGTATGTATAAAGGTGTGGTTACTGTGTGTGTAATTGTGCACTGTATGTATAGAAGTGTGGTTACTGTGTGTATATGTGCACTGTATGTATAGAAGTGTGGTTACTGTGTGTGTATATGTGCACTGTATGTGTAGAAGTGTGGTTACTGTGTGTGTATATGTGCACTGTATGTATAGAAGTGTGGTTACTGTGTGTATATGTGCACTGTATGTATAGAAGTGTGGTTACTGTGTGTGTATATGTGCACTGTATGTGTAGAAGTGTGGTTACTGTGTGTGTATATGTGCACTGTATGTATAGAAGTGTGGTTACTGTGTGTATATGTGCAGTGTATGTATAGAAGTGTGGTTACTGTGTGTATATGTGCACTGTATATATAGAAGTGTGGTTACTGTGTGTGTATATGTGCACTGTATGTATAGATTTGTGGTTACTGTGTGTGTATATGTGCACTGTATGTATAGAAGTGTGGTTACTGTGTGTATATGTGCACTGTATGTATAGAAGTGTGGTTACTGTGTGTATATGTGCACTGTATGTATAGAAGTGTGGTTACTGTGTGTATATGTGCACTGTATGTATAGAAGTGTGGTTACTGTGTGTGTATATGTGCACTGTATGTATAGAAGTGTGGTTACTGTGTGTATATGTGCACTGTATGTATAGAAGTGTGGTTACTGTGTGTGTATATGTGCACTGTATGTATAGAAGTGTGGTTACTGTGTGTATATGTGCACTGTATGTATAGAAGTGTGGTTACTGTGTGTATATGTGCACTGTATGTATAGAAGTGTGGTTACTGTGTGTATATGTGCACTGTATGTATAGAGGTGTGGTTACTGTGTGTATATGTGCACTGTATGTATAGAGGTGTGGTTACTGTGTGTATATGTGCACTGTATGTATAGAAGTGTGGTTACTGTGTGTATATGTGCACTGTATGTATAGAAGTGTGGTTACTGTGTGTATATGTGCACTGTATGTATAGAAGTGTGGTTACTGTGTGTATATGTGCTTTGTATGTATAGAGGTGTGGTTAATGTGTGTATATGTACACTGTATGTATAGAAGTGTGGTTACTGTGTGTATATGTGCACTGTATGCATAGAGGTGTGGTTTCTGTGTGTATATGTGCACTGTATGTATAGATTTGTGGTTACGGTGTGTATATGTGCAGTGTATGTATAGAAGTGTGGTTACTGTGTCTATATGTGCACTGTATGTATAGAAGTGTGGTTACTGTGTGTATATGTGCACTGTATGTATAGAAGTGTGGTTACTGTGTGTATATGTGCACTGTATGTATAGAAGTGTGGTTACTGTGTGTATATGTGCACTGTATGTACAGAAGTGTGGTTACTGTGTGTGTATGTGCACTGTATGTATAGAAGTGTGGTTACTGTGTGTATATGAACACTGTATGTATAGATTTGTGGTTACGGTGTGTATATGTGCAGTGTATGTATAGAAGTGTGGTTACTGTGTGTGTATATGTGCACTGTATGTATAGATTTGTGGTTACGGTGTGTATATGTGCAGTGTATTTATAGAAGTGTGGTTACTGTGTGTATATGTGCACTGTATGTACAGAAGTGTGGTTACTGTGTGTATATGTGCACTGTATGTATAGAAGTGTGGTTACTGTGTGTATATGTGCACTGTATGTATAGAAGTGTGGTTACTGTGTGTATATGTGCACTGTATGTATAGAAGTGTGGTTACTGTGTGTGTATATGTGCACTGTATATATAGAAGTGTGGTTACTGTGTGTATATGTGCACTGTATATATAGAAGTGTGGTTACTGTGTGTATATGTGCACTGTATGTACAGAAGTGTGGTTACTGTGTGTATATGTGCACTGTATATATTGAAGTGTGGTTACTGTGTGTATATGTGCACTGTATGTATAGAAGTGTGGTTACTGTGTGTATATGTGCACTGTATATATAGAAGTGTGGTTACTGTGTGTATATGTGCACTGTATATATAGAAGTGTGGTTACTGTGTGTGTATGTGCACTGTATGTATAGAAGTGTGGTTACTGTGTGTTTATGTGCACTGTATGAATAGAAGTGTGGTTACTGTGTGTATATGTGCACTGTATGTATAGAAGTGTGGTTACTGTGTGTCTCTATGTACACTGTATGTATAGAAGTGTGGTTACTGTGTCTCTATGTGCACTGTATGTATAGAAGTGTGGTTACTGTGTCTCTATGTGCACTGTATGTATAGAAGTGTGGTTACTGTGTGTCTCTATGTACACTGTATGTATAGAAGTGTGGTTACTGTGTGTATATGTGCACTGTATGTATAGAAGTGTGGTTACTGTGTGTATATGTGCACTGTATGTATAGAAGTGTGGTTACTGTGTGTGTATATGTGCACTGTATGTATAGAAGTGTGGTTACTGTGTGTGTATATGTGCACTGTATGTATAGAAGTGTGGTTACTGTGTGTATATGTGCACTGTATGTATAGAAGTGTGGTTACTGTGTGTATATGTGCACTGTATGTATAGAAGTGTGGTTACTGTGTGTATATGTGCACTGTATGTATAGAGGTGTGGTTACTGTGTGTATATGTGCACTGTATGTATAGAGGTGTGGTTACTGTGTGTATATGTGCACTGTATGTATAGAAGTGTGGTTACTGTGTGTATATGTGCACTGTATGCATAGAGGTGTGGTTTCTGTGTGTATATGTGCACTGTATGTATAGATTTGTGGTTACGGTGTGTATATGTGCAGTGTATGTATAGAAGTGTGGTTACTGTGTCTATATGTGCACTGTATGTATAGAAGTGTGGTTACTGTGTGTATATGTGCACTGTATGTATAGAAGTGTGGTTACTGTGTGTATATGTGCACTGTATGTATAGAAGTGTGGTTACTGTGTGTATATGTGCACTGTATGTACAGAAGTGTGGTTACTGTGTGTGTATGTGCACTGTATGTATAGAAGTGTGGTTACTGTGTGTATATGAACACTGTATGTATAGATTTGTGGTTACGGTGTGTATATGTGCAGTGTATGTATAGAAGTGTGGTTACTGTGTGTGTATATGTGCACTGTATGTATAGATTTGTGGTTACGGTGTGTATATGTGCAGTGTATTTATAGAAGTGTGGTTACTGTGTGTATATGTGCACTGTATGTACAGAAGTGTGGTTACTGTGTGTATATGTGCACTGTATGTATAGAAGTGTGGTTACTGTGTGTATATGTGCACTGTATGTATAGAAGTGTGGTTACTGTGTGTATATGTGCACTGTATGTATAGAAGTGTGGTTACTGTGTGTGTATATGTGCACTGTATATATAGAAGTGTGGTTACTGTGTGTATATGTGCACTGTATATATAGAAGTGTGGTTACTGTGTGTATATGTGCACTGTATGTACAGAAGTGTGGTTACTGTGTGTATATGTGCACTGTATATATTGAAGTGTGGTTACTGTGTGTATATGTGCACTGTATGTATAGAAGTGTGGTTACTGTGTGTATATGTGCACTGTATATATAGAAGTGTGGTTACTGTGTGTATATGTGCACTGTATATATAGAAGTGTGGTTACTGTGTGTGTATGTGCACTGTATGTATAGAAGTGTGGTTACTGTGTGTTTATGTGCACTGTATGAATAGAAGTGTGGTTACTGTGTGTATATGTGCACTGTATGTATAGAAGTGTGGTTACTGTGTCTCTATGTGCACTGTATGTATAGAAGTGTGGTTACTGTGTGTCTCTATGTACACTGTATGTATAGAAGTGTGGTTACTGTGTCTCTATGTGCACTGTATGTATAGAAGTGTGGTTACTGTGTGTATATGTGCACTGTATGTATAGAAGTGTGGTTACTGTGTCTCTATGTGCACTGTATGTATAGAAGTGTGGTTACTGTGTCTCTATGTGCACTGTATGTATAGAAGTGTGGTTACTGTGTGTATATGTGCAGTGTATGTATAGAAGTGTGGTTACTGTGTGTGTATATGTGCACTGTATGTATAGAAGTGTGGTTACTGTGTGTATATGTGCACTGTATGTATAGAAGTGTGGTTACTGTGTCTCTATGTGCACTGTATGTATAGAAGTGTAGTTACTGTGTGTATATGTGCACTGTATGTATAGAAGTGTGGTTACTGTGTGTGCATATGTGCACTGTATGTACAGAAGTGTGGTTACTGTGTGTATACGTGCACTGTATGCATAGAAGTGTGGTTACTGTGTGTGTATATATGTGCACTGTATGTATAGAAGTGTGGTTACTGTGTGTGTATGTGTGCAGTGTATGTATAGAAGTGTGGTTACTGTGTGTGTATATGTGCACTGTATGTATAGAAGTGTGGTTACTGTGTGTGTATATGTGCACTGTATGTATAGAAGTGTGGTTACTGTGTGTATATGTGCAGTGTATGTATAGAAGTGTGGTTACTGTGTGTGTATATGTGCACTGTATGTATAGAAGTGTGGTTACTGTGTGTGTATATGTGCACTATATGTATAGAAGGGTGGTTACTGTGTGTGCATATGTGCACTGTATGTATAGAAGTGTGGTTACTGTGTGTGTATATGTGCACAGTATGTATAGAAGTGTGGTTACTGTGTGTGTATATGTACACTGTATATATAGAAGTGTGGTTACTGTGTGTATATGTGCACTGTATGTATAGATTTGTGGTTACTGTGTGTATATGTGCACTGTATGTATAGAAGTGTGGTTACTGTGTGTATATGTGCACTGTATGTATAGAGGTGTATGTGTGCACTGTATGTATAGAAGTGTGGTTACTGAGTGTGTATATGTGCACTGTATGTATAGAAGTGTGGTTACTGTGTGTATATGTGCACTGTATGTATAGAAGTGTGGTTACTGAGTGTGTATATGTGCACTGTATGTATAGAGGTGTGGTTACTGTGTGTGCATATGTGCACTGTATGTACAGAAGTGTGGTTACTGTGTGTATACGTGCACTGTATGCATAGAAGTGTGGTTACTGTGTGTGTATATATGTGCACTGTATGTATAGAAGTGTGGTTACTGTGTGTGTATATGTGCACTGTATGTATAGAAGTGTGGTTACTGTGTGTATATGTGCAGTGTATGTATAGAAGTGTGGTTACTGTGTGTGTATATGTGCACTGTATGTATAGAAGTGTGGTTACTGTGTGTGTATATGTGCACTATATGTATAGAAGTGTGGTTACTGTGTGTGTATATGTGCACAGTATGTATAGAAGTGTGGTTACTGTGTGTGTATATGTGCACAGTATGTATAGAAGTGTGGTTACTGTGTGTGTATATGTGCACTGTATGTATAGAAGTGTGGTTACTGTGTGTGTATATGTGCACTATATGTATAGAAGGGTGGTTACTGTGTGTGCATATGTGCACTGTATGTATAGAAGTGTGGTTACTGTGTGTGTATATGTGCACAGTATGTATAGAAGTGTGGTTACTGTGTGTGTATATGTGCTTTGTATGTATAGAGGTGTGGTTACTGTGTGTATATGTGCACTGTATGTATAGATTTGTGGTTACTGTGTGTATATGTGCACTGTATGTATAGAAGTGTGGTTACTGTGTGTATATGTGCACTGTATGTATAGAGGTGTATGTGTGCACTGTATGTATAGAAGTGTGGTTACTGAGTGTGTATATGTGCACTGTATGTATAGAAGTGTGGTTACTGTGTGTATATGTGCACTGTATGTATAGAAGTGTGGTTACTGAGTGTGTATATGTGCACTGTATGTATAGAGGTGTGGTTACTGTGTGTGCATATGTGCACTGTATGTACAGAAGTGTGGTTACTGAGTGTGTATATGTGCACTGTATGTATAGAAGTGTGGTTACTGTGTGTATATGTGCACTGTATGTATAGAAGTGTGGTTACTGAGTGTGTATATGTGCACTGTATGTATAGAGGTGTGGTTACTGTGTGTGTATATGTGCACTGTATGTATAGAGGTGTGGTTACTGTGTGTATACGTGCACTGTATGCATAGAAGTGTGGTTACTGTGTGTGTATATATGTGCACTGTATGTATAGAAGTGTGGTTACTGTGTGTGTATGTGTGCAGTGTATGTATAGAAGTGTGGTTACTGTGTGTATATGTGCACTGTATGTATAGAAGTGTGGTTACTGTGTCTCTATGTGCACTGTATGTATAGAAGTGTGGTTACTGTGTGTATATGTGCACTGTATGTATATAAGTGTGGTTACTGTGTGTATATGTGCACTGTATGTATAGAAGTGTAGTTACTGTGTGTATATGTGCACTGTATGTATAGAAGTGTGGTTACTGTGTGTATATGTGCACTGTATGTATAGAAGTGTGGTTACTGTGTGTATATGTGCACTGTATGTATAGAGGTGTGGTTACTGTGTCTCTATGTGCACTGTATGTATAGAAGTGTGGTTACTGTGTGTATATGTGCACAGTATGTATAGAAGTGTGGTTACTGTGTGTGTATATGTGCACTGTATGTATAGAAGTGTGGTTACTGTGTGTGTATACGTGCACTGTATGTATAGAAGTGTGGTTACTGTGTGTATATGTGCAGTGTATGTATAGAAGTGTGGTTACTGTGTGTGTATATGTGCACTGTATGTATAGAAGTGTGGTTACTGTGTGTGTATATGTGCACTGTATGTATAGAAGTGTGGTTTCTGTGTGTATATGTGCACTGTATGTATAGAAGTGTGGTTACTGTGTGTATATATGTGCACTGTATGTATAGAAGTGTGGTTACTGTGTGTGTATATGTGCACAGTATGTATAGAAGTGTGGTTACTGTGTGTGTATATGTGCACTGTATGTATAGAAGTGTGGTTACTGTGTGTATATGTGCACTGTATGTATAGAAGTGTGGTTTCTGTGTGTATATGTGCACTGTATGTATAGAGGTGTATATGTGCACTGTATGTATAGAAGTGTGGTTACTGTGTGTGTATATGTGCACAGTATGTATAGAAGTGTGGTTACTGTGTGTGTATATGTGCACTGTATGTATAGAAGTGTGGTTACTGTGTGTATATGTGCACTGTATGTATAGAAGTGTGGTTACTGTGTGTGTATATGTGCACTGTATGTATAGAAGTGTGGTTACTGTGTGTGTATATGTGCACTGTATGTATAGAAGTGTGGTTACTGTGTGTGTATATGTGCACTGTATATATAGAAGTGTGGTTACTGTGTGTGTATATGTGCACTGTATGTATAGAAGTGTGGTTTCTGTGTGTATATGTGCACTGTATGTATAGAAGTGTGGTTACTGTGTGTATATATGTGCACTGTATGTATAGAAGTGTGGTTACTGTGTGTGTATATGTGCACAGTATGTATAGAAGTGTGGTTACTGTGTGTGTATATGTGCACTGTATGTATAGAAGTGTGGTTTCTGTGTGTATATGTGCACTGTATGTATAGAGGTGTATATGTGCACTGTATGTATAGAAGTGTGGTTACTGTGTGTATATGTGCACTGTATGTATAGAAGTGTGGTTACTGTGTGTATATGTGCACTGTATGTATAGAAGTGTGGTTACTGTGTGTGTATATGTGCACTGTATGTATAGAAGTGTGGTTACTGTGTGTATATGTGCACTGTATGTACAGAAGTGTGGTTACTGTGTGTATATGTGCACTGTGTATATTGAAGTGTGGTTACTGTGTGTATATGTGCAGTGTATGTATAGAAGTGTGGTTACTGTGTGTATATGTGCACTGTATATATAGAAGTGTGGTTACTGTGTGTATATGTGCAGAGTATGTATAGAAGTGTGGTTACTGTGTGTGTATATGTGCACTGTATGTATAGAAGTGTGGTTACTGTGTGTATATGTGCACTGTATGTATAGAAGTGTGGTTACTGTGTGTATATGTGCACTGTATGTATAGAAGTGTGGTTACTGTGTGTATATGTGCACTGTATGTATAGAGGTGTGGTTACTGTGTGTATATGTGCACTGTATGTATAGAGGTGTGGTTACTGTGTGTATATGTGCACTGTATGTATAGAAGTGTGGTTACTGTGTGTATATGTGCACTGTATGTATAGAGGTGTGGTTACTGTGTGTATATGTGCACTGTATGTATAGAAGTGTGGTTACTGTGTATATGTGCACTGTATGTATAGAAGTGTGGTTACTGTGTGTATATGTGCACTGTTTGTATAGAAGTGTGGTTACTGTGTGTGTATGTGCACTGTATGTATAGAAGTGTGGTTACTGTGTGTATATGTGCACTGTATGTATAGAAGTGTGGTTACTGTGTGTATATGTGCACTGTATATATAGAAGTGTGGTTACTGTGTGTATATGTGCACTGTATGTATAGAAGTGTGGTTACTGTGTGTATATGTACACTGTATATATAGAAGTGTGGTTACTGTGTGTATATGTGCACTGTATGTATAGAAGTGTGGTTACTGTGTGTATATGTGCACTGTATATATAGAAGTGTGGTTACTGTGTATATGTGCACTGTATGTATAGAAGTGTGGTTACTGTGTGTATATGTGCACTGTTTGTATAGAAGTGTGGTTACTGTGTGTGTATGTGCACTGTATGTATAGAAGTGTGGTTACTGTGTGTATATGTGCACTGTATGTATAGAAGTGTGGTTACTGTGTGTATATGTGCACTGTATATATAGAAGTGTGGTTACTGTGTGTATATGTGCACTGTATGTATAGAGGTGTGGTTACTGTGTGTGTATATGTGCACTGTATGTATAGAAGTGTGGTTACTGTGTGTGTATATGTGCACTGTATGTATAGAAGTGTGGTTACTGTGTGTATATGTGCACTGTATGTATAGAAGTGTGGTTACTGTGTGTGTATATGTGCACTGTATGTGTAGAAGTGTGGTTACTGTGTGTGTATATGTGCACTGTATGTATAGAAGTGTGGTTACTGTGTGTATATGTGCAGTGTATGTATAGAAGTGTGGTTACTGTGTGTATATGTGCACTGTATATATAGAAGTGTGGTTACTGTGTGTATATGTGCACTGTATATATAGAAGTGTGGTTACTGTGTGTATATGTGCACTGTATGTATAGAGGTGTGGTTACTGTGTGTGTATATGTGCACTGTATGTATAGAAGTGTGGTTACTGTGTGTGTATATGTGCACTGTATGTATAGAAGTGTGGTTACTGTGTGTATATGTGCACTGTATGTATAGAAGTGTGGTTACTGTGTGTGTATATGTGCACTGTATGTGTAGAAGTGTGGTTACTGTGTGTGTATATGTGCACTGTATGTATAGAAGTGTGGTTACTGTGTGTATATGTGCAGTGTATGTATAGAAGTGTGGTTACTGTGTGTATATGTGCACTGTATATATAGAAGTGTGGTTACTGTGTGTGTATATGTGCACTGTATGTATAGATTTGTGGTTACTGTGTCTCTATGTGCACTGTATGTATAGAAGTGTGGTTACTGTGTGTATATGTGCACTGTATGTATAGAGGTGTGGTTACTGTGTGTATATGTGCACTGTATGTATAGAAGTGTGGTTACTGTGTGTATATGTGCACTGTATGTATAGAGGTGTGGTTACTGTGTGTGTATATGTGCAGTGTATGTATAGAAGTGTGGTTACTGTGTGTGTATATGTGCAGTGTATGTATAGAAGTGTGGTTACTGTATGTATGTGTGCACTGTATGTATAGAAGTGTGGTTACTGTGTGTATATGTGCACTGTATATATAGAAGTGTGGTTACTGTGTGTATATGTGCACTGTATATATAGAAGTGTGGTTACTGTGTGTGTATATGTGCACTGTATGTATAGAAGTGTGGTTACTGTGTGTATATGTGCAGTGTATGTATAGAAGTGTGGTTACTGTGTGTATATGTGCACTGTATATATAGAAGTGTGGTTACTGTGTGTATATGTGCACTGTATATATAGAAGTGTGGTTACTGTGTGTGTATATGTGCACTGTATGTATAGAAGTGTGGTTACTGTGTGTATATGTGCACTGTATGTATAGAAGTGTGGTTACTGTGTGTGTATATGTGCACTGTATGTATAGAAGTGTGGTTACTGTGTGTGTATATGTGCACTGTATGTATAGAAGTGTGGTTACTGTGTGTATATGTGCACTGTATGTATAGAAGTGTGGTTACTGTGTGTGTATATGTGCACTGTATGTATAGAAGTGTGGTTACTGTGTGTGTATATGTGCACTGTATGTATAGAAGTGTGGTTACTGTGTGTATATGTGTAGTGTATGTATAGAAGTGTGGTTACTGTGTGTATATGTGCACTGTATATATAGAAGTGTGGTTACTGTGTGTATATGTGCACCGTATGTCTAGAAGTGTGGTTACTGTGTGTATATGTGCACTGTATGTATAGAAGTGTGGCTACTGTGTGTATATGTGCACTGTATATATAGAAGTGTGGTTACTGTGTGTGTATATGTGCACTGTATGTATAGATTTGTGGTTACTGTGTCTCTATGTGCACTGTATGTATAGAAGTGTGGTTACTGTGTGTATATGTGCAGTGTATGTATAGAAGTGTGGTTACTGTGTGTATATGTGCACCGTATGTCTAGAAGTGTGGTTACTGTGTGTATATGTGCACTGTATGTATAGAGGTGTAGTTACTGTGTCTCTATGTGCACTGTATGTATATAAGTGTGGTTACTGTGTGTATATGTGCACTGTATATATAGAAGTGTGGTTACTGTGTGTATATGTGCACCGTATGTCTAGAAGTGTGGTTACTGTGTGTACATGTGCACTGTATGTATAGAAGTGTGGTTACTGTGTGTATATGTGCACTGTATATATAGAAGTGTGGTTACTGTGTGTGTATATGTGCACTGTATGTATAGATTTGTGGTTACTGTGTCTCTATGTGCACTGTATGTATAGAAGTGTGGTTACTGTGTGTATATGTGCACTGTATGTATAGAAGTGTGGTTACTGTGTGTATATGTGCACTGTATGTATAGAGGTGTGGTTACTGTGTGTATATGTGCACTGTATGTATAGAAGTGTGGTTACTGTATGTATATGTGCACTGTATGTATAGAGGTGTGGTTACTGTGTGTATATGTGCACTGTATGTATAGAAGTGTGGTTACTGTGTGTATATGTGCACTGTATGTATAGAAGTGTGGTTACTGTGTGTATATGTGCACTGTATGTATAGAAGTGTGGTTACTGTGTGTGTATGTGCACTGTATGTATAGAAGTGTGGTTACTGTGTGTATATGAACACTGTATGTATAGAAGTGTGGTTACTGTGTGTGTATGTGCACTGTATGTATAGAAGTGTGGTTACTGTGTGTATATGTGCACTGTATGTATAGAAGTGTGGTTACTGTGTGTTTATGTGCACTGTATGTATAGAAGTGTGGTTACTGTGTGTATATGTGCACTGTATGTATAGAAGTGTGGTTACTGTGTGTATATGTGCACTGTATGTATAGAAGTGTGGTTACTGTGTGTATACGTGCACTGTATGCATAGAAGTGTGGTTACTGTGTGTGTATATGTGCACTGTATGTATAGAGGTGTGGTTACTGTGTGTATATGTGCACTGTATGTATAGAAGTGTGGTTACTGTGTGTATATGTGCACTGTATGTATAGAAGTGTGGTTACTGTGTGTATATGTGCACTGTATGTATAGAAGTGTGGTTACTGTGTGTATATGTGCACTGTATGTATAGATTTGTGGTTACTGTGTGTATATGTGCACTGTATGTATAGAAGTGTGGTTACTGTGTGTGTATATGTGCACTGTATGTATAGAAGTGTGGTTACTGTGTGTATATGTGCACTGTATGTATAGAAGTGTGGTTACTGTGTGTGTATATGTGCACTGTATGTATAGAAGTGTGGTTACTGTGTGTATATGTGCTCTGTATGTATAGAAGTGTGGTTACTGTGTCTCTATGTGCACTGTATGTATAGATCTGTGGTTACGGTGTGTATATGTACACTGTATGTATAGAAGTGTGGTTACTGTGTGTATATGTGCACTGTATGTATAGAAGTGTGGTTACTGTGTGTATATGTGCACTGTATATATAGAAGTGTGGTTACTGTGTGTGTATATATGTGCACTGTATGTATAGAAGTGTGGTTACTGTGTGTATATGTGCACTGTATGTATAGAAGTGTGGTTACTGTGTGTATATGTGCACTGTATGTATAGAAGTGTAGTTACTGTGTGTATATGTGCACTGTATGTATAGAAGTGTGGTTACTGTGTGTATATGTGCACTGTATGTATAGATTTGTGGTTACTGTGTCTATATGTGCACTGTATGTATAGAAGTGTGGTTACTGTGTGTATATGTGCACTGTATGTATAGAAGTGTGGTTACTGTGTGTATATGTGCACTGTATGTATAGAAGTGTGGTTACTGTGTGTGTATATGTGCACTGTATGTATAGAAGTGTGGTTACTGTGTGTGTATATGTGCTCTGTATGTATAGAAGTGTAGTTACTGTGTGTATATGTGCACTGTATGTATAGAAGTGTAGTTACTGTGTGTATATGTGCACTGTATGTATAGAAGTGTGGTTACTGTGTGTATATGTGCACTGTATGTATAGAAGTGTGGTTACTGTGTGTATATGTGCACTGTATGTATAGAAGTGTAGTTACTGTGTGTATATGTGCACTGTATGTATAGAAGTGTGGTTACTGTGTGTATATGTGCACTGTATGTATAGATTTGTGGTTACTGTGTCTATATGTGCACTGTATGTATAGAAGTGTGGTTACTGTGTGTATATGTGCACTGTATGTATAGAAGTGTGGTTACTGTGTGTATATGTGCACTGTATGTATAGAAGTGTGGTTACTGTGTGTATATGTGCACTGTATGTATAGAAGTGTGGTTACTGTGTGTGTATATGTGCACTGTATGTATAGAAGTGTGGTTACTGTGTGTGTATATGTGCACTGTATGTATAGAAGAGTGGTTACTGTGTGTGTATATGTGCACTGTATGTATAGAAGTGTGGTTACTGTGTGTGTATATGTGCACTGTATGTATAGAAGTGTGGTTACTGGGTGTATATGTGCACTGTATGTATAGAAGTGTGGTTACTGGGTGTATATGTGCACTGTATGTATAGAAGTGTGGTTACTGTGTGTATATGTGCACTGTATGTATAGAAGTGTGGTTACTGGGTGTATATGTGCACTGTATGTATAGAAGTGTGGTTACTGGGTGTATATGTGCACTGTATGTATAGAAGTGTGGTTACTGTGTGTATATGTGCACTGTATGTATAGAGGTGTGGTTACTGTGTGTATATGTGCACTGTATGTATAGATTTGTGGTTACTGTGTCTCTATGTGCACTGTATGTATAGAAGTGTGGTTACTGTGTGTATATGTGCACTGTATGTATAGAAGTGTGGTTACTGTGTGTGTATATGTGCACTGTATGTATAGAAGTGTGGTTACTGTGTGTGTATATGTGCACTGTATGTATAGAAGTGTGGTTACTGTGTGTGTATATGTGCACTGTATGTATAGAAGTGTGGTTACTGTGTGTGTATGTGCACTGTATGTATAGAAGTGTGGTTACTGTGTGTGTATGTGCACTGTATGTATAGAAGTGTGGTTACTGTGTGTGTATATGTGCACTGTATGTATAGAAGTGTGGTTACTGTGTGTGTATATGTGCACTGTATGTATAGAAGTGTGGTTACTGTGTGTATATGTGCACTGTATGTATAGAAGTGTGGTTACTGTGTGTATACGTGCACTGTATGCATAGAAGTGTGGTTACTGTGTGTGTATATATGCACTGTATGTATAGAAGTGTGGTTACTGTGTGTATATGTGCACTGTATGTATAGAAGTGTGGTTACTGTGTGTATATGTGCACTGTATGTATAGAAGTGTGGTTACTGTGTGTATATGTGCACTGTATGTATAGAAGTGTGGTTACTGTGTGTATATGTGCTCTGTATGTATAGAAGTGTAGTTACTGTGTGTATATGTGCACTGTATGCATAGAAGTGTGGTTACTGTGTGTGTATATATGCACTGTATGTATAGAAGTGTGGTTACTGTGTGTATATGTGCACTGTATGTATAGAAGTGTGGTTACTGTGTGTATATGTGCACTGTATGTATAGAAGTGTGGTTACTGTGTGTATATGTGCACTGTATGTATAGAAGTGTGGTTACTGTGTGTATATGTGCTCTGTATGTATAGAAGTGTAGTTACTGTGTGTATATGTGCACTGTATGTATAGAAGTGTGGTTACTGTGTGTATATGTGCACTGTATGTATAGAAGTGTGGTTACTGTGTGTATATGTACACTGTATGTATAGAAGTGTGGTTACTGTGTGTATATGTGCACTGTATGTATAGAAGTGTAGTTACTGTGTGTATATGTGCACTGTATATATAGAAGTGTGGTTACTGTGTGTGTATATATGTGCACTGTATGTATAGAAGTGTGGTTACTGTGTGTATATGTGCACTGTATGTATAGAAGTGTGGTTACTGTGTGTATATGTGCACTGTATGTATAGAAGTGTAGTTACTGTGTGTATATGTGCACTGTATGTATAGAAGTGTAGTTACTGTGTGTATATGTGCACTGTATATATAGATTTGTGGTTACTGTGTCTCTATGTGCACTGTATGTATAGAAGTGTGGTTACTGTGTATATGTGCACTGTATGTATAGAAGTGTGGTTACTGTGTGTATATGTGCACTGTATGTATAGAAGTGTGGTTACTGTGTGTGTATATGTGCACTGTATGTATAGAAGTGTGGTTACTGTGTGTGTATATGTGCACTGTATGTATAGAAGTGTGGTTACTGTGTGTATATGTGCTCTGTATGTATAGAAGTGTGGTTACTGTGTGTGTATATGTGCTCTGTATGTATAGAAGTGTGGTTACTGTGTGTATATGTGCACTGTATGTATAGAAGTGTAGTTACTGTGTGTATATGTGCACTGTATGTATAGAAGTGTGGTTACTGTGTGTATATGTGCACTGTATGTATAGAAGTGTGGTTACTGTGTGTATATGTGCACTGTATGTATAGAAGTGTAGTTACTGTGTGTATATGTGCACTGTATGTATAGAAGTGTGGTTACTGTGTGTATATGTGCACTGTATGTACAGAAGTGTGGTTACTGTGTGTATATGTGCACTGTATATATAAAAGTGTGGTTACTGTGTGTGTATGTGCACTGTATGTATAGAAGTGTGGTTACTGTGTGTATATGTGCACTGTATGTATAGATTTGTGGTTACTGTGTCTCTATGTGCACTGTATGTATAGAAGTGTGGTTACTGTGTGTATATGTGCACTGTATGTATAGAAGTGTGGTTACTGTGTGTGTATATGTGCACTGTATGTATAGAAGTGTGGTTACTGTGTGTGTATATGTGCACTGTATGTATAGAAGTGTGGTTACTGGGTGTATATGTGCACTGTATGTATAGAAGTGTGGTTACTGGGTGTATATGTGCACTGTATGTATAGAAGTGTGGTTACTGGGTGTATATGTGCACTGTATGTATAGAAGTGTGGTTACTGTGTCTCTATGTGCACTGTATGTATAGAAGTGTGGTTACTGTGTGTATATGTGCACTGTATGTATAGAAGTGTGGTTACTGTGTGTGTATATGTGCACTGTATGTATAGAAGTGTGGTTACTGTGTGTGTATATGTGCACTGTATGTATAGAAGTGTGGTTACTGGGTGTATATGTGCACTGTATGTATAGAAGTGTGGTTACTGGGTGTATATGTGCACTGTATGTATAGAAGTGTGGTTACTGTGTGTATATGTGCACTGTATGTATAGATTTGTGGTTACTGTGTCTCTATGTGCACTGTATGTATAGAAGTGTGGTTACTGTGTGTATATGTGCACTGTATGTATAGAAGTGTGGTTACTGTGTGTGTATATGTGCACTGTATGTATAGAAGTGTGGTTACTGTGTGTGTATATGTGCACTGTATGTATAGAAGTGTGGTTACTGTGTGTGTATATGTGCACTGTATGTATAGAAGTGTGGTTACTGTGTGTGTATATGTGCACTGTATGTATAGAAGTGTGGTTACTGTGTGTGTATATGTGCACTGTATGTATAGAAGTGTGGTTACTGTGTGTGTATATGTGCACTGTATGTATAGAAGTGTGGTTACTGTGTGTATATGTGCACTGTATGTATAGAAGTGTGGTTACTGTGTGTATATGAGCACTGTATGTATAGAAGTGTGGTTACTGTGTGTATATGTGCACTGTATGTATAGAAGTGTGGTTACTGTGTGTATATGTGCACTGTATGTATAGAAGTGTGGTTACTGTGTGTGTATATGTGCACTGTATGTATAGAAGTGTGGTTACTGTGTGTATATGTGCACTGTATGTATAGAAGTGTGGTTACTGTGTGTATATGAGCACTGTATGTATAGAAGTGTGGTTACTGTGTGTATATGAGCACTGTATGTATAGAAGTGTGGTTACTGTGTGTGTATGAGCACTGTATGTATAGAAGTGTGGTTACTGTGTGTATATGAGCACTGTATGTATAGAAGTGTGGTTACTGTGTGTATATGTGCACTGTATGTATAGAAGTGTGGTTACTGTGTGTATATGTGCACTGTATGTATAGAAGTGTGGTTACTGTGTGTATATGTGCACTGTATGTACAGAAGTGTGGTTACTGTGTGTATATGTGCACTGTATGTATAGAAGTGTGGTTACTGTGTGTATATGTGCTCTGTATGTATAGAGGTGTGGTTACTGTGTGTATATGTGCACTGTATGTATAGAAGTGTGGTTACTGTGTGTATATGTGCACTGTATGTATAGAAGTGTGGTTACTGTGTGTATATGAGCACTGTATGTATAGAAGTGTGGTTACTGTGTGTATATGTGCAGTGTATGTATAGAAGTGTGGTTACTGTGTGTATATGTGCACTGTATGTATAGAAGTGTGGTTACTGTGTGTGTATGTGCACTGTATGTATAGAGGTGTGGTTACTGTGTGTATATGTGCACTGTATGTATAGAAGTGTGGTTACTGTGTGTATATGTGCACTGTATGTATAGAAGTGTGGTTACTGTGTGTATATGAGCACTGTATGTATAGAAGTGTGGTTACTGTGTGTATATGTGCAGTGTATGTATAGAAGTGTGGTTACTGTGTGTATATGTGCACTGTATGTATAGAAGTGTGGTTACTGTGTGTATATGTGCACTGTATGTATAGAGGTGTGGTTACTGTGTGTGTATGTGCACTGTATGTATAGAAGTGTGGTTACTGTGTGTATATGTGCACTGTATGTATAGAAGTGTGGTTACTGTGTGTGTATGTGCACTGTATGTATAGAAGTGTGGTTACTGTGTGTATATGAACACTGTATGTATAGAAATGTGGTTAGTGTATTTGTATGAGAAATGTGGTCATTAATCGCTGACCCCAGAACATGTTAACCAAACAATAATATGAAAAAATCCCTGAAACATAATAAAACAATATTAAAAAATCCGACCATGATAAGAAAGTGATTTTGCTATTGTAGACATTTCTGTCAGTATTTTATGATTTTAAGTGGTTTTTTTTTATTACAGGTTTCTCGGATTTTTGTTGGAAGGGATTTAGAGGAGTGTGGAAGAAAAGTAAAATGGAATTGGCCAATAATATCATCCTCTTCCCCAAACCACATATATATGGACATGCAGGTCTTTGAAATGTAAATCCATTGAGACCTTTATATCTTGTATCTGTTGCTGCATTCTCAAGTAATTAGTGTTTTCATACTTAGACAAATGAGGCATTAAGTGCTCTGGGCATGACAGAGTACTAAACATACCTTTCCCTCCCACAGTTGATTTTCCTCCAGTACTTTGATTGATAGCTCACTACCTGTGTAATGCCAGGTTCTAGGCTAGGAAATCAAAGAGAAAGATATCATTCAAGCAAAAGGAGCTGGTGCTGGGTGGGTACATAACCTGGGAGGCAGAGGCATGTTAAGTACTTTGAGATGCTCAGAACACTAAACTCCTTATTTGCATTTGAATGAAAACGGTAATTATCTGGGAATTCAGCTGCAACAGATATAAGATATAAAGGTGTCAACGGATTTACATCTCAAAGACCTACATGCCTATTATATGTGGGTTGGGGAAGTGGATCTTATTGAGAGATTCCCCTTAAGGAAAAGCTGCCTTTTGCTATTATTGCTAAATATCACTTTTTCTTAATAGAGCAAGATCTAAAGCTGAGATGCTCAAAGGCATAGTGGAAAAGAAAGGTATACTGTGTACATTTTTTAAAGTGAGAGCCTATTGGCGACACAAGTCACTGTGTTCCTATACAGCTGAATACCTCAGCCTCACAATGGAGGATTGCATTATATGGGGACTGGTGGGTATTCTCTTGATGTATCCCTTCAATGTAGTCTTAACCCTACAGGTACAATGCGGTTTATCTTTCCTAAGTACAATGGGGATTTCCAGGTCCTTGTTATTATATATGAATTTTTAGTTCCACTTCCTTCAGTTAAACAATGTGGAAGGTGTCTAAAGTCAATTTATTAAGTTGTTCTCGAGTTCTTCAAGTCAGCTAAGCAAGAAGGCTTCCCACAATTTAGAATCTAGAAACAATGGATCATTGCAGTCTACATTTAACAAGCATCCCTAGTGCAGGAAAAGAGCTGTTATCTCTAGGGACAGGAGGTGTAAATGACTTCTCATTGAGATCTATCTGATTACAGAAGGGCATTAAGCATTGAGGGATCCTACTATGAAGTCCTGATACTGCTGTGTGTGTCACTAGAATGGGAAGCTGGTAATTCATTAGTATGACAAGTAGTAATTTATATGTCCGACCAAGGCTTATATTCTTCACGCACATTCAATTTAACATAAACCTGTAACCCACATGTTTATATATCCTCGTTCTAATTGACTAAATCTGATCAGCAACATTAATCATTTTCAACCTAGTAGACAATTTCATCAGCTGCTCGATCCAATCCCAGCTGCAGTGGCATTGCACTCCATTTTACAAGAATGTCAAAGAGTTCAAGAAGTTGTCCGGTACTTTTTTAAATTGCCCAATGTATTCAGCATGTGGGCATAAGTATTTTTGTAATTACCTTGCCTTGCTGATACTGCCTGTGACCAGCGCTATCGGTGGCCGCTCACAGGCATCACGTGACCCCGCGCTGACGTTACGACAATTGAAGCGTTACTCAGCGCTGGGGTCCCCGCGGTGGCTGCTGGGCTGTGGGCGGGGTTACTCCCCGCGTCACACCCAGCATCCACCGAACGCTTTCCCAATGAATGGGGAAAGGGAGAGCCAGCAGTGGATGCTGGGTGTGACGCAGGGGAATAACCTCGCCCACAACCCAGCAGCCACCGGGGGAACGCGGAAGAGGGACCCTCGGCTGCAGCCTGGACTTGTCGTGACGTCAGCGGATATCAGCGCCGGCTGCAGCGGAGGGTCACGTGATGCCTGTGAGCGGCCAGTGATAGCGCCGCTCACAGGCATTATCTGCAACACAAGGTATTTACAGAGATACTTATTATGCCCACATGCTGAATACATTGGGCAACTTAAAAAAAAGCACCGGACAACCCTTTAAGTAGTTAAGAATAACTACAGAAACTGCATTGCTGTTAGTGAAGGCAGTCACCCAAAGTAGATAAATGTGAAAGAGGTTGTCCAGGCCTGAGACAAGGTCTGCAGTCACTCTAGGTGACCGATGGCTCCCGAATTGTGACAGCGTGTGGTGCAGTCACGTGACAACATATATCTGATTTGCATACTTTTGATTATGTGCTGAGTAGTCTCAACCTTATTATTATTAACGGCCTACAGATTGATCTCGAGCCATGGCGACTTGATGGATGAACGTTCTGTAGAAGATCGATCTTGTGCATGCCTAGATAGGTCCACCAGCATCAAGTCTCATCCTGCTTCTTTCAGCTATCTTCTACTGAGAGGAGCTGGACTTGATTAGTCAGCATATGGCTGCAAGTATGCAAATCACATACATGCAGTCACCTGACCACCTTGTTTCCCCAGGAATACAGAGAAACGGAACAGTGTGCGTACCACATGCTTTCATGATTCGGCACTCTGTAGTCATATAGTGTGCCTGCAGACTTTTTCCCCAAGTCTGGACATCTCATTTAAGGCCCACTTACACGCGAGAATAAAGTTTGCCAAACCCACCAATGTCAGTGGAATTGTCCAACAGTCTACAGTACTGTGTTTGGGAGGTTCTCTCCCAACAGGTGGGTCAGACAGTATGAATTTTAATGCCCACCCCTCTTTTTCTTCAGGAGATAAGCCGCAGATCCTTGTGGCAGAGTCTTTTTCCGCTCTCTTCTTTAAAAACACATGGACAATCAGCCAAGCTGTACAGTACAGACTAAAAGTTTGGACACACCTTCTCATTTAAAGATTTTTCTGTATTTTCATGACTTTGAAAATTGTACATTCACACTGAAGGCATCAAAACTATGAATTAACACATGTGGAATTATATACTTAACTGAAAATATGTCTTATATTCTAGGTTCTTCAAAGTAGCCACCTTTTGCTTTGATGACTGCTTTGCACACTCTTGGCATTCTCTTGATGAGCTTCAAGAGGTAGTCACCGGAAATGGTTTTCACTTCACAGGTGTGCCCTGTCAGGTTTAATAAGTGGGATTTCTTGCCTTATAAATAGGGTTGGGACCATCAGTTGTGTTGTGCAGAAGTCTGGTGGATACACAGCTGATAGTCCTACTGAATAGACTGTTAGAATTTGTATTATGGCAAGAAAAAAGCAGCTAAGTAAAAAAAAACGAGTGGCCATCATTACTTTAAGAAATGAAGGTCAGTCAGTCCGAAAAATTGGTCAAACTTTGAAAGTGTCCCCAAGTGCAGTTGCAAAAACCATCAAGCGCTACAAAGAAACTGGCTCACATGAGGACCGCCCCAGGAAAGGAAGACCAAGAGTCACCTCTGCTTCTGAGGATAAGTTTATCCGAGTCACCAGCCTCAGAAATCGCAGGTTAACAGCAGCTCAGATTAGAGACCAGGTCAATGCCACACAGAGTTCTAGCAGCAGACACATCTCTTCAACAACTGTTAAGAGGAGACTTTGTGCGGCCTTCATGGTAAAATAGCTGCTAGGAAACCACTGCTAAGGACAGGCAACAAGCAGAAGAGACTTGTTTGGGCTAAAGTACACAAGGAATGGACATTAGACCAGTGGAAATCTGTGCTTTGGTTTGATGAGTCCAAATTTGAGATCTTTGGTTCCAACCACCGTGTCTTTGTGCGACGCAGAAAAGGTGAACGGATGGACTCTACATGCTTGGTTCCCACCGTGAAGCATGGAGAAGGAGGTGTGATGGTGTGGGGGTGCTTTGCTGGTGACACTGTTGGGGATTTATTCAAAATTGAAGGAATACTGAACCAGCATGGCTACCACAGCATTTTGCAGCGGCATGCTATTCCTTCCGGTTTGCGTTTAGTTGGACCATCATTTTTCAACAGGACAGTGACCCCAAACAAGCCTCCAGGCTGTGTAAAGGCTATTTGACCAAGAAGGAGAGTGATGGGGTGCTACGCCAGATGACCTGGCCTCCACAGTCACCAGACCTGAACCCAATCAAGATGATTTGGGGTGAGCTGGACCGCAGAGTGAAGGCAAAAGGGCCAACAAGTGCTAAGCATCTCAGGGAACTCCTTCAAGATTGTTGGAAGACCATTTCCGGTGACTACCTCTTGAAGCTCATCAAGAGAATGCCAAGAGTGTGCAAAGCAGTCATCAAAGCAAAAGGTGGCTACTTTGAAGAACCTACAATATAAGACATATTTTCAGTTGTTTCACACTTTTTTGTTAAGTATATAATTCCACATGTGCTATTTCATAGTTTTGATGCCTTCAGTGTGAATGTACTATTTTCATAGTCATGAAAATACAGAAAAATCTTTAAATGAGAAGGTGTGTCCAAACTTTTGGTCTGTACTATATGTTTATCTGTATGTGAAAATTGGTAGAGATAGCTGATGTCAAAATGAGCTCTCACCCCTCAGCCACTGAATGTGTATGGTCAGCATTACCTATACCATACATCTGTGACCTAGTCTCCCGATATTTACCTGCACGCATCCTCCGATCCTCACAAGATCTCCTTATCCACTCCCCTCTTATCTCCTCTTCCCACAATCGCATACAAGATTTCTCCCGTGCATCCCCCCTAATCTGAAACTCTCTACCCCAACACATCAGACTCTCGCCTACCGTGGATATCTTCAAAAGGAACCTAAAGACCTACCTCTTCCGACAAGCGTACAACCTGCAGTAACAACGGTCCAACATACCGCTGCATGACCAGCTCTACCCTCACCTACTGTATCCTCACCCCTCCCTTGTAGATTGTGAGCCCTCGTGGGCAGGATCCTCTCTCCTCTTGTACCAGTCGCTGACTTGTATTGTTCAAAATTATCGTAATTGCTTGTGCTTTGTATATCCCTTTCACATGTAAAGCGCCATGGAATAAATGGCGCTATAATAATAAATAATAATACCGACTGATTTGGACAAACTCATCTACTATGTACTAGGTAGTGCTAGCTTTACCCTCAATAGAATCTCACTGGAGATAAGTCAACGTCACAGATGTTGGGCAGTGTCTTCCTCCTCTTTCCCTATTGAGAACGCATGCCTTCCCTATTAGGAAACTGCATTTCTGCATTCATATGCTGCCGATTTTGCCACCAAGCATTTGAAAAATGCTTCAACAAGGGACATGACTTACTGAAATAGTTTCCATGAGGATTCCGCATGGAAACTCTGTTGGATAGGTACAGGCGATGTAGATCCTTGAACAGGGCTAATCCATATGAACTCCCACAGCAGTTCAATATGCAAATTTGCATCCGAAACCTTTGGGGCAATCTTAGATTTCTGCAATGAAATCAATAATCAATTCATATGGCTCCAAAGCTCCCCCTACTGGTGGCTGCAGAGAAAATTAATTCTAATCTCAAATCTCTTCAAGGGAGATATGTGTGTGTAGTGTGTACAGGTTACTGTACAGTAATGTAGTACAGCATAGTAGTACTAGAAATGAGTACATCACTTATCGGATCGGATAATGCAAGTTTCGGAAACCATTCACAGCTGAGTCCTTTTTAAGTCACACTTTCAAGTTCTTGCTCTTTTTCGAACAGCGCTACATGTATATTTATGCCTTTAAGAGAAAACCCCACTTGTTAATATTGTCCCTTGTGATTATGGTCCAGCTGCTGACATATGTTATGTGCTTGCAGGCTACGGTCAGAGAAGCAGCTGCTGCTTGTGTTGTGTCCCAGCTTGTCACAATGAGATCAGGGAACGAAACCATTGCGAAATAGTAGGGGTAATGAGATGAGCGGAAAGCCCGACAGGCTAGGTGGGGGTCGTCACTGGATTTTTAAGCTCATTTCCTCGGCTGCAGATGGACTCAATTGTCCTCAATTTGCTCGGTGATTCCTCTGCAAAATTGCCAAGTCAGAGCAAATACCAAGAGTGTTGTCAACAGCTATCAATTGTGCAAAATGAACGTCTAGAGCTGCTAATGGACAGTATTAGATTTAGACAGCTTATAATAGCACTGATGGGATTATACAGTCACAGAATGAACCAGAGAAAGTTTAGACATGCACTTTAGGTCCAGCAATTGAATATCTTCTCCAATTGGCCCTCTAAACCAAACTCCAGACATTGTGAAGGTTTGTATTTTATTATTGTTAATATGTTTAGATTTTTTATTCAACATTTATGATGAAACATTGAACAATACACTATGAAAACGAAAGGTAATTCTGAACACATGAATAAGTTATTGTTCACATCAGCCTGGTTAAGTTCCATTGCTTTGTGGCCAGCGGTACAGAATATACAGCTGTGCTCACCTCTTACGTGCTGGACACCAACAACACCCTGAAGATCTCATGGACTGCCAAAGAGTCTGTTAGTTTTTTCTTGTGGTGTCCAGCGCTTTAATGGACAAAATAGTACGGCATCCTTCAAAGGCAAATGTTGTAGAATGTTGCCTTAGTTTACTTGTCAGCAAGAATTAGGATTCATGGACATGGCAAAGCAACATTGTTGGGTTTCACAAGGAATTCCAACAGTTTGCTTCTCCGTGTCACTTCTCAGTCTAATGTTTTTAGGGGGAAAATATCGACATAAGCATAGTAACAAGTTACTGTGCGGATCGTGCTCAAATGTTCCAAGGCACCAAATAGTAGAAAGTGTCTACAGCAGTCCAACATTACATTTAGATGTGCTGATCAAGTTGATTAGTGTTCGTAAGCTGGCCAGTGTACAGAGGTCCGTCAAATACTAACGGGGACAGAACCATGGTAGCAAGCTACTGTGCGGATCATGCTCAAATGTTCCAAAGCACCAAGAAGTACAAAGTGTCTACAGCAGTCCAACATTACAGTTAGATGTGCTGATCAAGTTGATTAGTGTTTGTAAGCTGGCCAGTGTACAGAGGTCCATCAAATACTAACGGGGACAGAACCATGGCAGCAAGCTACTGTGCGGATCATGCTCAAATGTTCCTAGGCACCAACACGTACGAAGTGTCTATAGCAGTCCAACATTACATTTAGATGGGTTGATCCATTTTCGTAAACTGGCCAGTGTACAGAGGTTCATCAAATACTAATGGGGACAGAACGCTCGTGAATATGATTGTTCTGTTTCCATGCAGTATCATGTTATCAGCAGCACATCCCTTGATCCAAAGATGCTACAAGGACCGGATGGGTGGCGGTGTGGAGCAGAGGGGCCTGGAGGTGAGCGGTGAGGTGACTATAAGGATTTTTTTTTACATATTAGGTTTATTATGATCTAGAGTCTGGAGAAAACAACCACGCAAACAGGCGAATTCAAATTTTGTTTTATTCGCTCAACTGTAATGTGTGGCCAATAGCGCTGATTTTTACACCGACATAAAATATCCGAACACTTGATGAGCAAGTTGTGATGATACAACTTAAAATCTTAATTAGCCAGACGATTAGATTTGTTAATCCAAGAGAAATACCTTATTGTATTTTATTAGAGATTGCTGGCTGTGTTTTATTAATGTTCTGCTTGCTGGTCAGTTTATGTACACTAATTTAACTTGTAAAGTTTCCAGCATTCCACTAATCTCATTAGTATCTCAGGAGTCTCTAACCATTGTTCAAAAATCATCTAGACCCATTGTGTAAGTGTTGAAAGAAGATCCGGCGAAGCCTTCACCACAGTGAGTCTCACATGTAGACCCAGGTGATGTGGTCGACCTGAGAAAGATACCTCCACTAATGCACACTTAGGTTTGGGGGAGAGGCTGAGAGCAGTTCTGCCATTCAGGGGGCTGAGCCCAGAGAAGCAGATAGGACATGCGTTTTTGTAGCAGTCAGACTTGGGAAGCAGAATCAAGAAACATCAGCAAGACTTTACAAGGAGAATGAGAGACATCCTTCAGGACAGTAGATGGATTGCATGGAATTACCCAAAGAGACACAGATTTGTATTCTACATGATTCTAGCCTAAGGGTACAGCCCTGACTGGAAAGATTCGGATCTGCTCCATTGACCATCAGAGAGACATGGATACATTTTGGGGAGACCAGGGTGAACGAGGAAGTCACCTGGCCCCATGGATATGTTGTTTGGGGTTGCCAGGAGGGACCCACCGGTCTCCTGCAACCCACGGAAACTCTCGGAGAGGCCAGGGTGGGACTCTCGGGTCTCCTGGCCTTGTACCTCGATGGACTGCTAGCTTCCTAAGCTTGCTGCAACCTTCTCTTTGTGGGAGCCCACCAGAAGAGGGGGACCACTGGTTGAGGTAGTCGGCCCTGGAAGTCTAGAAAGTTGCAGCTGTTCTATCCCAGGCGGGTGGAGAAGGAAGGGTGAGACTGTGTAATGTTGTACCATCTTGAGTATTTGCTGGGACTGTTCTGTGTGTTTACTGTCCGCTTTGTGGTTCAATAAAGTATTGCCACGCTGTTTTACCCTCACCCTGTGTTGTCTGAGTAGTGTTACGCCCACGGAAGACCCCGGGTCTTCACATATTGGTGGCAGAGGTGGGATACTACTCAGCCCAGCAGAGCTGGGGGAGCTGCAGGGGACTGGTGTAAGCACACACCGTTCAAAGGGCTCCACAACCAGGGAGGCATATAGACAGACCTAGAAGACCATAGGTGAGGCATACACAGCGGGTTTCGGATGCTACCATGTCCAACCCCACCAGCCTGGCCTTGGGAGGAGGACCAGAGAGGATGTATAACAGCAACAAGAAACGGCAACTACAGATGCTGTGCCAGCTTCAACGGAGTGAATACCAGGCCACCGACACTCATCGGATTTAATTTGTGTTTATTGTCCGCTCTGTGGTTCAATAAAGTATTGCCACGCTGTTTTACCCTCACCCACCCTGTGTCTAAGTAGCGTTACGCCCACGGAATACCCTGGGGCTTCACACAAGCCTTTTTGGGTGACCTTTGGCACCTTAACTAGAGCTGATAATGGGGAATGAGAATTCATACGATTGGCGGCCCCTCTAGATGCAACTTTAGGGCTCGTGCAGACTACCGTTTTAATTGAACAAGTGCTATCCGTGGTTTTTACAGGTAACACTCGTACCCATGTTATTCTATGGGGCAATGCACATGTCCAATTTTTTTGTCAGACCAAGCGGTCTGAGGAAAAAAATTGCAGAATTCATAATAATATGACTCTGAGAACCCATTCACGTCTACGGGTCTATGAAAAAAATCTGACCGCACTCAGATGACATCTGAGTGCAGTCTGATTTTAACCGAATGACATAATGGAGAAGGTGGAAAAGCATTTTTTTTCTCTTTCCCCTTCCAAGAAAATCGGATCGCATTCTGATCACCATCTGATCAAACAATTTCAAACTTTGATCTCAAATATATAAAAAAACAGTCCTTTGCACCTACAGATCCATTTGTGGAAATTTCTTTACATACCATTTCTATTTCTATTTTTTCTGCTTTCTGTTTCCATACATAAAATACATTTTTTTTTTTAGCAAAATGTGCATTTTTTCAATTAGGTCCATAAGTTTATGTACTTGTAATCTATATGAGTGTAGCACCCTGAGGATTCGGCTGCTACAGGGGTATTGCACCTCAACCCAGAGGTGTGATATTCCACTCCCGGGTAAGGATGGAGTGTGGAACTGAGCTCAGATAGACTGCATGCACTACATACATCCCATTCCAGAGGAGCAGGCCGACGGTACTCCCACTTAGAAATGTGCAGGTACAACCGAGCCTGTTCCTGGCTGGAGTGGGAGGGGGGTGGTACATCCCATGTAGTGTAGGGGCAGATAGGGGGAGCAGTCTGGGTAGTGATAGGAGCTCATTGGGTGCTGGTCACCTGAGCTCACACATAGAGGGATATATAAGGAGGGCACCAACTTAGATCAGGGTCAGACGCTGAGAACAAGTCAGTTGGAGAGGAGAGAGAAGGAAACAGCAGCCCTGGAGAGAGAGAGAGGAGAAAGAAAGAGAAAGACCCAGAGGGGGAAGACTGAAGGGACCCAAGAACCCAAATTAGAGCACCGGGTGAGGAGTCAGCACAAGGGTACCGGAACCCAAGCTGGTGGGGGCAAAAACATCCCTAGCCAGAGACCGGAGGCTGTGGGCAGCATCTGCCACGGCCACCCACTACATCCACCCTGAAGGCATACCACATGGAGGGTCAGGGAACCTAAGGCCAAGGGTTGCCCAACAGAAGGCCCGAGGGAGCTGGACCTAGGTGGATCACTGGTGGGGACGGCTGAAGAAAGGACAGAGGGAGAGCTCAGGGCCACGCTCCGGACTTGTTTGGGGGTTGGCTGGATCCAGGACCTGGTGGACGCAGCACGGCTCGGGTGGTCACTAGCAGCTGGAGTGACCAGTACAACATCTGCAGTAAGTAAACACCCTTAACTGCACAACCCGAGTCTGTCTTCATTGCCGGCTGCACCGCACCACCACAACCCCCATCCTCTGCGCCTGTCCCCTCTGAGGCTATACCCCTCCCGTTGGGGGTTATCCCACCAAGCTGCGCATCCACCATCAGCCTCAGCGGACCCTGCTGCAGCGGCGGCCACAGTGACCGCATTACAACGGGTGGCGTAGTCGACACAAAAGAACTTTAGTAACATCTGTAAAGCTGCCACATAACTCTGAGTTTGACGCCCTGGGCACGGGCCGGGTCACAGCCGCTCGGAGACTACAACCCCCCATCTGATCCGGTGCCGGGTATTCCCCTCAAAAAGGAATATGTCCCAGGGGGCGCGTCAACTTTGGCGTAGTCGGCAGGATTACGTGCCCGCAACACCCGGGTACTGCGTGCCTGAAGAAAAGTGCAAGTTTACCTCAGAAAGAAGTCTCCCGCCGGTTCCGGAGGGTCCACGCCATCGGACTCCATCACCAGTCGTTTCCCGCCGATTGTCCGCCATTTCCAACTTGTTCCCGCCATCTGCAGAGTTTCCCGCCACTGGGCGACGCTTCCCGCCAAAACCGCAGATTTCCCGCCTTGGAAGAGCAGCGGACGCCATTATGGGCGTGCCAAAGGAGGGCAAGAGGCCACCTCCCATCGTGGGCCAGGACAGAAAATGGCGCCAAAAGTGGAAACCGCCCCCACCAACGGAGACTGTGATGCTGGAGGTGTCTGTCAGCGTGAAAGAACTCCCCCTGGAGCTGACAGTCACCGAGTTGCCCCGGGACCGCCCTCGAAGTGGGAGGAGACGAAAGAGAAGAGAAAAGATGGGTGTCGCTTGGAGCAGTCTAGAACGAGCGCACCCGGAGGCAAGGTGTCCAGAGCGAGAGCACCCGGAGTCGAGGAGAGGAAGAATAGACCCGGGAATGGAGCGGCAGCAGCGCAGCACCGGCCCGCTGGCCAGGAGCCTGCAAAAGGAAGAAAGAGGAGAGCAGAGCAGCACCGACCCGATGGTCAGGAGCCTGCTGGAGTCAACAACCCCGCTAGGCTTAGCGGAGATCCTGGCGCAGCTTCCCCGAGATCGGGAGTGCGCGCGGAGTGCCCTGGAGGGCCTCGCGGGAAGGATGGCCCGAGTGCAGAGGGAGATCCTGGCGGAGTGGGGCCGGGAGATGGCCCAGCAAGCTGGAACCCGTCCACGGAACCCGCTCCCTTGGAAGAAGACACCGACTGCCTCTGCGGATGACGCGGGAGGACCCAAGGCCGGAGACGGCGCAGAAGAGGGAGCGAGATGCATGGCAGCAGGTAAGGGGGACGCCTATACCCCATACCGGAAGGCCGCTTATCTGCCCCAGCTCCCCGTCGCAGAGCCGAAGGTCCCCCGGCCGTACCCGAGACCGCCATGACACCGCCACCGACTAGGCCCCGACCGGAAGCCGCCGTCGCGACCCCGGTGACGTCACGCGTCGTGACCCGGAGCGTGGCGAAGGAAGAGGAGCCTCCGGCCTGGTCGCAGGGCCTAGCGTTTCCGGGCGCCGCATCCCCAGCAGAGCCATCTACCTCCGCGGAGCCTCCGGCCTGGTCGCAAGGCCAGGTAGCCCAGGGCGCCGCCGTGTTAACAGTTCCATTTACCTTCCAGATGCCCCCGGCCTGGCCGCAAGGCCTGGGTAACCTGGGCGCCCCCACCATCGCGCCCGCACCCGAAACACCAAGGGTGCCATATCTGGGAGAGGACCCCTTCAGCCAGCTAGCGTGGCCGGACGGGCGGCCTTTCATCTGGCCCGAAGAATTCTTGGAACTGGAGCGACAAAAGAAGTTAGGTCCCCTGTGTGAGCCCCTGATTCCGGCTCCAAAGCCCGTGACTCGGGTCTCGCCTCCACTAGAAGAAGCCCAATTCGTGTGGGACCCCACGGGAGAAGATTTGATGGGGTTCACCGGAGAGACTCGGGCAGCTGCAGCTGAACGCACAGAGTGTTGCCGTCAACAGCTGGCAGAGTTTAAGAGAGAACGGGAGGAGAGGCGGGTCAGAGAGCAATGGGCCCAGACCCGCAGCGCGGAGCAAAAGAGTCGGACCAGAAGGGACCCCTGTGCAGCAAATCGTCCCCGTACCATCGGGACGGTAATAAAGTTTAATGCGCAGCATGGGTGGGGCTTCATAAAGGACCGGAACACCATGGATGACGTCTTCGTTACCCGACGGGACGTCGAGTCCCACCTGCCAGAGGGTCACAAAGGCCGTGACCTCTACGTCGGTGACGAGGTAACGTTCACCCGGCACAAGTGTGCCAAGGGACCTTACGCCCTCCACGTGCATCGCCTGACAGAGGAGGAGTTGCGGTGTAGGGAGGAGGAGCCAGAAGACCCAAACGGGTTCAAGGCTAGAGGGTACTATGACTGAGATAGTACAAAGGACTGTATATAGTTACCTGTCGGGGTACCCAAGTAACCGTGGCTGCTTTAAAGTTTAGTCCCCGTTGGGACCAGTGAACAGTTCAACCCGTGTGTCCCCTACCCAAACCAGGCTGAGGACTGTGAGCAGCCATCCCTTTCCCTTTACTTGGCCGGGGACTGAGAACGGCCAAATTCCCCTGTAAATAGTTGCGCGTCCTAAAGCGCCCCCTACCGGTTTTATAGGAGAAACCATTTTTCTAGAAAGACTGTCGCACTTTTCCCGGACACACGTTGCACAGTGTCCAGAGGAGGAACCTGAAACCAGAGACGACGAGAATGTTTATATGAAAAAGTTTTATATATATATAATGTTTTATATGTTTTATATGTTCATATAAAAATTTTGTATGTTTTGGTGTTTTTGTCTTTACAGCCCGAGGACGTGCTGTGATTTACCAGGGGGGAATGTAGCACCCTGAGGATTCGGCTGCTACAGGGGTATTGCACCTCAACCCAGAGGTGTGATATTCCACTCCCGGGTAAGGATGGAGTGTGGAACTGAGCTCAGATAGACTGCATGCACTACATACATCCCATTCCAGAGGAGCAGGCCGACGGTACTCCCACTTAGAAATGTGCAGGTACAACCGAGCCTGTTCCTGGCTGGAGTGGGAGGGGGGTGGTACATCCCATGTAGTGTAGGGGCAGATAGGGGGAGCAGTCTGGGTAGTGATAGGAGCTCATTGGGTGCTGGTCACCTGAGCTCACACATAGAGGGATATATAAGGAGGGCACCAACTTAGATCAGGGTCAGACGCTGAGAACAAGTCAGTTGGAGAGGAGAGAGAAGGAAACAGCAGCCCTGGAGAGAGAGAGAGGAGAAAGAAAGAGAAAGACCCAGAGGGGGAAGACTGAAGGGACCCAAGAACCCAAATTAGAGCACCGGGTGAGGAGTCAGCACAAGGGTACCGGAACCCAAGCTGGTGGGGGCAAAAACATCCCTAGCCAGAGACCGGAGGCTGTGGGCAGCATCTGCCACGGCCACCCACTACATCCACCCTGAAGGCATACCACATGGAGGGTCAGGGAACCTAAGGCCAAGGGTTGCCCAACAGAAGGCCCGAGGGAGCTGGACCTAGGTGGATCACTGGTGGGGACGGCTGAAGAAAGGACAGAGGGAGAGCTCAGGGCCACGCTCCGGACTTGTTTGGGGGTTGGCTGGATCCAGGACCTGGTGGACGCAGCACGGCTCGGGTGGTCACTAGCAGCTGGAGTGACCAGTACAACATCTGCAGTAAGTAAACACCCTTAACTGCACAACCCGAGTCTGTCTTCATTGCCGGCTGCACCGCACCACCACAACCCCCATCCTCTGCGCCTGTCCCCTCTGAGGCTATACCCCTCCCGTTGGGGGTTATCCCACCAAGCTGCGCATCCACCATCAGCCTCAGCGGACCCTGCTGCAGCGGCGGCCACAGTGACCGCATTACAACGGGTGGCGTAGTCGACACAAAAGAACTTTAGTAACATCTGTAAAGCTGCCACATAACTCTGAGTTTGACGCCCTGGGCACGGGCCGGGTCACAGCCGCTCGGAGACTACAACCCCCCATCTGATCCGGTGCCGGGTATTCCCCTCAAAAAGGAATATGTCCCAGGGGGCGCGTCATGAGCAACCTAGATATTCACTTTCATGACAGCTTTTAACTGATTTGTTGCCAACTGCAGCCAGTGGGCTACAATCTAAAATACATTATTGTATCTCATGTAGCTTTCAAAAATTCTTCCATCCATACAGGAGAGGTCTGACGAGGAGGGTTGTGCTACCGGCACATGGATGACAGAATACCTTGCGCTGCACTGTCAATGCATCAAGTAAACACTCGGCTCTGTAGTTGAAACCTTTAGAGTCAGCAGCACTGGGCTGTGAAATTAACTTTTCATGTTTGTGGTTAGAGTGTATCTTATAAATGAAGGAGAGAGGTCATATTAACCCCATACTTGCTGCTTTTTTATTGCCTTTGGAATGGAATAACTCGACTACTTGCTATCTAAATGCATTTCCGGGACAATTAATTGAATTAAAAGTGCAATAATGGATCTGAAGTAGGCGATGTACAGCACATGAGGAGCTGACCCTGGGCAAGCAACTTGTGTGCAAGCAAAAGGCAGACGTTTTCCATCTGTCAGTTTCTTCACAGTTTTTGTTAAAGATCTCAACTTTGGAATTTGCTCGTACATAAGATTAAACCAATATGACTTTATGCTGCCATTATGTTGTTATAGGCCAATCTTCGGTCCAGTAAGGTGTAAAAAGTAATATGGCGACATAATGGTCAAAATCCATTTTCTTAAGGGATTATGGATTTGTACTGTGACCCTTTATTTCAACAATCAAGATAAATTTTTCATTTCCAAAGTCTATAATTAACCTCTTTTCAAACACAATGACCTACAGAATAAAGTCATTTAGATAATATTGAATGAGTTGCGTTATCACATTGTACCAACTTCTACCATGGAGCCGCATAACAGAGTGTTATCCTGACATAATCAGAAGTAGGGAGATTTAACGGTAGAGTATAAGGGCATAAAGGACAAGAAGGCCGGAAATTACAGGTTAATTTAAATTAAACATAGGAAGAAACTTTTAGAAGAGAGAAGCTGATTCATATAGACGTGTGGCGAGCACCTTGAACCGCAGGTGCCTCACAGAATTTTATAACGTTGAGCCGTAAAAATAAAAAATCAAATTTTTCCAACAAAAATGTTTCTTTAGCCCAAATGTTTTATTTTCACAAGGGTAACAGGAGAAAATGGACCATACAATTTGTGCAATTTCTCATGATTACACCATCCTCCATATGTGGTGGAAAACTACTGTTTGGGTGCACGGCAGGGCTTGGAAGGAAAGCAGCACCATTTGATATTTGGAACGCAAAATTAACTGGAATCCAGAGCAGATATCATGTCACGTTTACAGAGCCCCTGATGTGCCTACACAGTGGAAACCCCCCACAAATAACCTCATTTTGGAAACTACACCCCTCAAGGAATTCATATAGAGGTGTTGTGAGCACCTTGAACCCACAGGTGCTTCGCAGAATTTTATAACGTTGAACCGTGAAAATTAAAAAAAAATCTATTTTTCCTACAAAATGTTGCTTTAGCCCCAATTTATTTATTTTCACAAGGGTAACAGGAGAAAATGGACCATACAATTTGTTGTGCAATTTCTCCTGAGAATGCCGATACCCAATACGTGGTAGACAACTACTGTTTGGGCACACGGCTTGGAAGGAAAGGGATGCCATTTTGGCTGGAATAGGTTGCGGACGCCATGTCACATTTGAAGAGCCATGTCAAAACAGGAGAAGCCTCCACAAGTGACCCCATTTTGGAAACTAGACCTTTCGAGAAGTTCATCTAGGGGAGTAGTGAGTATTTTTTAACCTCAGGCGATTCACAGACTTGTATAACATTGCGCTGAGAAAATGAAAAATTACTATTTTTCCACTGATAGTTTGCTTTAGCCCTAAGTTTGTAATTTTCAAAAGGGGGTAATAGGAGAAAATGAACAGTACATTTTGTTGCTTTGGCCCTACGCAATTTCTCCTGAGTACGCCAATACCCCATAAATGGTCGAAAACTACTTTTGAGTAGTAGTGCAAATCTCAGAAGGGATGAAGCGCCATTTTTCAGGGAAGATTTTTCTGCTATGTATTGCGGGTGCCATGTCACATTGGCAGAGACCCTGAGGTCTGAGAACAGTGGAAGCCCACATAAGTGACCCCATTTTACAAAATACACCTCTCAATGAATTCATCTAGTGGTGCAGTGATCATATTGACACCACAGGTGGGTTACAGAATTTTATACCACTGGGAGGTGAAGAAAAAATAATTACATTTTTACCACAAAAAAATTGTTCTAGCCCCAGATTTTACTTTTTTACAAGGGAAAAAAGGGAAAGTGGCAACAAAATTTGTCACACAATTTCAGCTGAACATGGTTATACCCTATATGTGACTGTACAGTGCTGCTTAGCCACACGGCAAGACTCGGGAGGGACAGACATCTATTTGACTATTGGAGAAGAATAATTTGTTGCGGACATTATGCCCAGCTCGCGCTTCTGGAGACACTAACCCCGTAAATTAAGCGAACTCTCATCGTCACAGAAATGCCAAACATGTGGACGCTAAATGTGGTTTAGGCACACTGTGCGGCTCAAAAGGGAGGGGGACATTTGGATTTGGGAGTGCAGAATTCGGTGGATTTTTATTTTTTGGGGGGGTGGGGGGAACCATAGGATTTTTCCAGTGCCTTTGTGCTAACAGTAATGTGGAAGCCCCCTATATTTCCATTAACAGATGAAGCTTTTATTGGGACCATTTTACATAACGTTTGGGATCACATTTACCCTGTGCTCTATGCTGAGCACTTATATCAGGGTTTCCATGTAAATATCCGAATGACGTAATTCAGATGAAACTCCCGAGGAATCCATTCACTTTAATGAGGCAGCAGAGTTACTCACAGCGTGGATTGCTATTTCGCTAAATATTATATTCTGCTGCTTTGATCATGGAAGATTTTTTTTCACTTATGTTATATATTTGTTGTGTTTTTTGTTGGGTATTAGTAAATATATATGTTTTTGATGTTTTTAAAGTGAGGTCTAATAAAACTTGCATTTTTATACTATTTGTGGATTGAAGGTGTGCGCATTTGTATATGTACCATCTTTTCTTCTCCTTTTGTGATTACTTGCAATTGGTACATTATGTCGCATCCTAATTTATTATATAGGTTGTGCATCCATTTCCCTCAGTTTTCCTAAGCGCTCAGCATAGAGCGCAGGATAATGTGAGCTGAACCTCACTATGACCTTTGGGAGGCAAAATGAACAAATCAATAGCAGGTGAAGAATTGGTTTTATTTACTTTTTACGCTGTTCCTCGTGCGGTATAAATGATTAGACGGCTTTCTTCTTTGAGTCGGTGCGATTACAGTGATACCACATTTATATAGTTTTTTATGTTTGGCTGCTGTCACACACTAAAAAACACTGTTTATACAAAAAAGTACAATATTTCTGCCGACAGAGTCAAGTTTTTATTGGTACCAGTTTTGGGCTCGTAATATTTTTTGATTGCTTTCTATTCAGAATTTTGAGAGGCAGAATGAACAAAAACCAACAATTCAGGAATTTTTTTTTTTTGATGTGTTTTTAATGCCCTTCACTGTGTGGTAAAAGTGATAAGTCAGCTTTATTCTTCGGGCCAGTACATTTACAGCGATACTACATCTATGTAATTTTTTTTGTGTTTTGCTGCTTTTACAGAATAAAAAATATTTTATAGAAAAAAGAAGGGTTTTTGCATTGCTATATTCTGAGATGTAGAACTTTTTAATGCCTCCATAGACAAAGCTGTATGGCGGCTTGTTTTTTGCAAGGCAAGAAGATGTTTTCAGCGATACCATTTTTCTTTACATTTGACTTTTTGATCGCGTTTTATTTCACTTTCTGTTCAGCAGTATGATGAAAAAGCATCGGTTTTTGCCATGTTTTTTATTTTATTTTTTTACGGTGTTCACTGAATGAGTTAAGTAGTGAGACAGTTTTAAAGATCGGGTCGTTTTGGATGCGACGATACCTTATACATTTTTTGTTTATTTTGGTTTTTACATAAGTATTTATTGGTTTAAAGAAGTTGTCCACTACTTTTACATTGATGCCCTATCCTATCAATATATGATCAGCCGGGGTCCCCGCCGATTAGCTGTTATCGGTGACGGCGGCAGCGGCCGCCGGGAGGAAGTGCTCACCTGCGGAGCTCCGCCGTCAAATGGTAGTGACTGCCGCGGTGTACTGCAGATTTGTCTCCCATTCAATTGAATGGGAGGCGGATGTGCAGTACAGATAACGCTGATTGGCGGGGGTGCATCCTATATCCTATGGATAGGGCATCAATGTAAAAGTAGTGGACAACCTCTTTACTATTTTAAATTTTTTTCATTTATTTTGTGATTTTTTTAAATAGTTTTTAAATATATATATATTTTTTTTTACTTTTTTACTTACTGTTCTCATTCATTGCAATACATATGCATTGCAATGAATTAGAACTGTCAGCTTTACACTGGCAGAATGAATATTCTGCTGGTTGAGCCTAACAGGCCACCGTAGCTGATCTCTGGCTGCCATGACAACCCTCAGCTCCCCCATGATCACGTCGCTGGGGTGCTGGAGGGTTGGGAGAAGGAGCCCACTCCTTCTCACAAACTTCTAAGTGCAGCAATTGCTATTGATCGTGGCATCTAAAAGATAACACAGGGTTAACCTCATCGGGACCTGAGACAATTAGGTCCCAATGATGTCGCCAGTCAGAGCTATTGCTCTGCACCAGAATCTCAGTGGTTGTAGGACTCTGGGGGTCCCGAGCGATGCAAGACCGCCGACTGCAGAGAAACGTCAATGCTGCACAAAGCAGGATGTCGTGAAGGGGTTAATTACAGGTAAAGATGATTAAACCATTTGAAATTCTAATTCGACAGCTTTGCCTAATTTTCCCAAACAATTTGATTTGCAGCAAATAAATTTGCCTTGAATCTCAATAATGCAAAGCATTTAATTGCCCTGAAAATAGGTGTATAACCCTCTGAGGTCTCATAGGAGTCAATTAAAATCCCTTTTGAGCTCTTTAATGCAAACACAGCCTTATTAATGTACAAGTGACCTAACCTATCTGGCAGAGGAAAATAGAAGGCAAGTGCTGGTAACCAGCAATGGTATTTGGGTGGCATGGAAGGGTCTAGTATTGAACTGCTAAAACAAAGAAGTGTGTAAAAAAAAGAACATTTGTAAAACAACATGCACACATTGTAAGGTAAACAGTTGATTTAAAATTTCTGGATTCTGGGGGTTTACATATATGGCCCTCTGCTTGTGATACACAAGCCTAAGTATCAAGATTCTTTTTTACTAGCAAAATTAGTACTTGGGGTATCAAACTGCCATCTTTGTTTCCAGTGTGTAAAGAATAACTAAAAAGACTGTTATTAAAGGGGTTGTCCACTAATCAGAAAACCCCTTATCAATCCTCATGTTTCCCCCCAGTAAATTACTAACATTGATACTCACCTCTTGTGCTAGCGCTGTTGCAGCAGTGTCGGCACTGGCTTTCCCGAGGATACAAGCAGCCGCTGTTGCTCTTTTGCTTCCTCCAGATGTATGTGATTTATCCAGGGGTGGGAGAGTGAGTCAACCGCATATTGTGTAACATTGTTATGTCCCTGGGAGATCCAGTGCTAACACTGCTGGAAAGGCGCTGACACCGGATGTGGGTCGAGGTGTTATTTTACTGGGGCGAAACGTAGGGATTGAGTAGTGGACAACCACCTTAAGGTGTGTTCTGCAGTATATCACAGATCAATGATTTTACCATTACACTGACTCTGCAGGTACAGAACCTCCCTTGTTCACCTGAATCTGTGGATTAATATTCATAGACTGAATACAACTTCCATTGTCATTGTACTTCAGCACCAGTGCAGCACTGCAACACAATACAGTTTTGGCATTTGTCTGACCCTATGTGAATGAGCTGTGCACTCTGACCTCCTAACCCTATCATGTAAAAGCATAACATGGCGCTACTTGTCCGGCCACCATCTTTTATACAGGATGTCATAGTCCCCACTGATTGGCTGTGCTAGACCTTGTGATGTGGTAGCTGTAGGGCATCATGTGGAGCCTGACATGATTAGCCAGCTCTGCTCAGCAGTGTGTGAAATTTTTTTGGGCAACGCGTGTAAATAAACTCATGGAGACCTGTGAATTTCAGGAAATTTGACTTGAACTCGATTCTCCGCAGATTGATTCAATAATCTCTCGTAACAGGTGTAACTTGAAGCTCTAGGGTCCTAACACACATTCAGTATCAGGTCCACCCACACCACATATGTACCATTTACAATTATCCTGACTTCATAGTAGAGTTTGGGGCCCTCTTAGGCACTTAGACCAGGGGACAGCTGTTGCAACCCCTTATAACTATGTCCCGGCTGTTAGTAAATGTACTCTAAATCTGCATTTACAGTAATGTGCAGATATACAGTACAGACCAAAAGTTTGGACACACCTTTTCATTTAAAGATTTTTCTGTATTTTCATGACTATGAAAACTGTACTTTCACACTGAGGGCATCAAAACTATGAATTAACACATGTGGAATTATATACTTAACAAAAAGGTATGAAACAACTGAAAATATGTCTTATATTCTAGGTTCTTCAAAGTATCCACCTTTTGCTTTGATGACTGCTTTGCACACTCTTGGCATTCTCTTCATGAGCTTCAAGAGGTAGTCACCGGAAATGGTTTTCACTTCACAGGTGTGCCCTGTCAGGTTTAATAAGTGGGATTTCTTGCCTTATAAATGGGGTTGGGACCATCAGTTGTATTGTGCAGAAGTCAGGTGGATACACAGCTGATAGTCCTACTGAATAGACTGTTAGAATTTGTATTATGGCAAGCAAAAAGTAGCTAAGTAAAGAAAAATGAGTGGCCATCATTACTTTAAGAGATGAAGGTCAGTCAGTCCGAAAAATTGGGCAAACTTTGAATGTGTCCCCAAGCGCAGTTGCAAAAACCATCAAGCGCTACAAACAAACTGGCTCACATGAGGACTGCCCCAGGAAAGGAAGACCAAGAGTCACCTCTGCTTCTGAAGATAAGTTTATCCGAGTCACCAGCCTTAGAAATCGCAGGTTAACAGCAGCTCAGATTAGAGACCAGGTCAATGCCACACAGAGTTCTAGCAGCAGACACATCTCTACACAACAACTGTTAAGAGGAGACTTTGTGCAGCAGGCCTTCATGGTAAAATAGCTGCTAGGAAACCACTAAGGACTGGCAACAAGCAGAAGAGACTTGTTTGGGCTAAAGAACACAAGGAATGGACATTAGACCAGTGGAAAACTGTGCTTTGATCTTATGAGTCCAAATTTGAGATCTTTGGTTCCAACCACTGTGTCTTTGTGCGATGCAGAAAAGGTGAACGGATGGACTCTACATGCCTGGTTCCCACCGTGAAGCATGGAGGAGGAAGTGTGATGGAGTGGGGGTGCTTTGCTGGTGACACTGTTGGGGATTTATTCAAAATTGAAGGCATACTGAACCAGCATGGCTACCAGAGCATCTTGCAGCAGCATGCTATTTCATCCGGTTTGCGTTTAGTTGGACCATCATTTATTTTTCAACAGGACAATGACCCCAAACACACCTACAGGCTGCGTAAGGGCTATTTGACCAAGCAGGAGAGTGATGGGGTGCTACGCCAGATGACCTGGCCTCCATAGTCACCAGACCTGAACCCAATCGAGATGGTTTGGGGTGAGCTGGACCGCAGAGTGAAGGCAAAAGGGCTAACAAGTGCTAAGCATCTCTGGGAACTCTTTCAAGATTGTTGGAAGACCATTTCCGGTGACTACCTCTTGAAGCTCATCAAGAGAATGCCAAGAGTGCAAAGCAGTCATCAAAGCAAAAGGTGGCTACTTTGAAGAACCTAGAATATAAGACATATTTTCAGTTGTTTCACACTTTTTTGTTAAGTATATAATTCCACATGTGTTAATTCATAGTTTTGATGCCCTCAGTGTGAAAGTACAGTTTTCATAGTCATGAAAATACAGAAAAATCTTTAAATGAGAAGGTGTGTCAAAACTTTTGGTCTGTACTGTATATTTGCTTTTGGTTATTCCCAACAGGAATGTTATCAGAAAACAGGTGGCACTTACGGATCCCATGTTGTGTTTATAAGAAATGGGGAGAAGATGCCGCTGGCTCTCAGGACAGAGTGCATTCTACTAACGACACGAGCAGAACACTTGTGCGGAGCAGGATCCAGTGCTGATACTTTTCTTTAAGGCTAAATGCCCACGATGCAGAAATGCTGCATATTTTTTCCGCTTCTCCCTGGCAGGAAAAGCGCATGTGGATTTTACATGCGTTTTTCCGCCAGGTAGAAGCGTTTGTCAAGCGTTTTTGCTTGCATTTCTGCATGTGGGTTATCAAGCGCTTTTCCAAGCGATTTTAGCATCACTTGGAAAAGTGCTTGACAACTTGGTCACCCTATATAAATCCATGCAATCGGCATGGATTTATATAGTGTGACCAAGTAATAGTTAAAAAAAAAGAATAAGAATGGTAAAAAATAAAAAATAAAGATTATACTTACCTTCCGATGGCCCCCCGGTCTTTTCTCCGCTGCGTCCGGTCTGTTGTATGGGTCGCAGTGGTGTGAGAGGACCTGCGGTGACGTCATTAAGTCATTAATAAATAAAGACCAAGCTCAACTTATGAAGAAGGGTGCCAGGAATACAACACATGTATCCGTTTAGATAAAGATTCCGGCACACCAAATAATGTAGAAAAGTCTCATATGGGTGATATAAAAGTAGATGCTTTATTTCTCCAACAATAACTGGTTCAAATCCTTGTCAATATAGTTGCCCAACGTTTCAACCCCAACGGAGTTTTCCTCAGGGGCATCAGAAGAGCTAGTTACTATACTCTGCTAAATTTCTGGGGATCTTCCCACGTAACTTGAGAGTCTTTCAGGAATAATTACTATGAAAAGCACCAGTTGTTGCTGTTGTAGGGGAAATGTGTCTACCGGCAATAGTAGCTGTGAACAATTGTAGTAGTTGTGACCGAGGGGATATTCCTCTAGGATATGGCAAGTGTGCCTGTGTACCTCTGGGTTAGCGTGTCCTGCCGGTGGTGGACAATAGATTATGTCTGTAGGATAGGATATAGTTAATGGATAGAACTAGCCCAGTTGATGGGGTCTAGTGTTAGTGAAGAGTGGGCACTTCCTGGTAATGGGTCAGATAGGGAAGTACCGTGACAAGGTCAAGTTCAAAAACAGTGAGCTGCAAGGCCGGCATGTACCAGTCGTTCAAAGCAATGGGAGGCCCTACTGGAATCCCTGTCGTGTCTGAAGCCCAAGGTCTGTCATAGGGGCTGACGGGCACATTGTTTCCTCTGGTGTACAAGGGAAGATGGACAGAGACTGTGTAGACGGAAGGTGAAGGATCCTGGGTGCACTGCTGAAGTGGACTGGAAATTCCTGGGGCTGACTGAGTCAGTGGGCTTAGGAATAGTCCAGGACAAATGATTGGCAGAGCTGAAGATACATTGGAATAAGGAAGTAAGAAACATGAAGTGCTGTGTCCTATCCCACTTGTTACACCCAGATGAGCTTGAACTGACCAGTAAACTTTTGCTTGTTACAATGAACTTTGTGTCCCCTGAATTGTGTGCGGTGGCTCCTGAAGATGGAGGCCTGGAGACAGTGGAGGCCCACGGCCTACAAGTGAGTGTGATGCTCCTCACACCTGACAGCACACTGGGACTGGGACACTGTTTTCCTGTAAAGTGCCAGAGCGAAAGCGGAGACCACGGATACAGAGAATTGAGAAGATGGAGAAATCATGTCTTCCCTGCACCTGCGATACGCTTCTCTCATGCAGGAGGATCGTATCACACTAAGACGACTCTCAGATCAAACTTTCACAGAGTTTGAGCCTAGTGTCATTAACATAATCGGCACCATACTCTTTCATGAGAGAATCTATGTCTGTGTGAGCGAGCCCATACACTGAGCTTCAAAAGACACTGCAATTTATAGCAGAAGCAATTGGACAATTGCAGGTTCAAGTAAAAAAGAGGTTTTAAAAAAATAAATAAAAATGCATTAAAATTCAAATTACTCTCCTTTTTTGAGTTGAAAAATAAAGGAAAAAAAAAGTTCTCATATTGCTACTTCCATAAAAATCTGATCTATCAAAATCCATAATTAATTAACCAGAAAAACAAATGTCGCAAGACTCAAAATGCCAAAAATGTCAGATGTACCCCAAGAGACCCAGCGATATTCCAGCAATGTAGGTATCTGTAGGTAGATATCTGTTATCTTTATTTTACAAGGGGACAATTTCATTTAAAAGGGGGGTGCCCAGGTAGTGGACAACCCCTTCTATAGTCCATGTGTACATCTAGCTTAAAATAGCTAGTAGCGTTTTCTTAAAAAGGATGTCCTCTGCTTTGAATGACTGCTGCTGGCATCGCTTATTAGTCTCCTGCCTTCCTCTTCGGGTTGAGGATGTCAGATGACCACTGCAGCTAATCAGTGTCAAGTGATGGGCTGCAGCAGTTTTGATGTTTCATCTGAGCCAGGAGAAATAGTCTCCTTTTGTAGCTTGTATGAATGATAAGGTTGATGTCCCCTGCCAGAAGAGACCTGTGGGGGACTATGTGGCCCCCAGAGACAGAGGAAACCATTTGGACTGGGGGACATTGGCAGCAGTATGGTACCAGTCCGGTATGTGAGGACTTTTGCAGCAGTATGGACCCATTAAAAAGCTTTAAAAGTAGTTAACAACCCCTTTAAAATACAATTCACAAGACCACAACTGATGCGGCTTTTCATTCATGCAATCAGTTTTTGTTGTGTCAGCGGCACAAATAATGCTTTTTAATATAAAGCAGAATATCATCTGCTGCTGGAATCAGAAATGTTGTGTATAAAAGTTGCTGATCGCAGCATGAAGGAGACATACTACATACTGTATATATTACTTCTGCCTACGCTGTGCTTCTCACTCATCCGTAATGTGCAACAAAACAAATTTTAGTATCTTGTCACATCGGACGGCTTCATATATTAAATAAGCAATTCGATGTATATTCAGATATTATGTTACGCCCTTTGTGACCCCTGGTTTGGTACAATATGGCCACAACCATACTCACATGCTCTGCTTTAGCTTTTAATGTCATATGAATCTTTTCATAAAATCTAGATTCATGGCAAATATACTTTGAATAAAGAACCATCAGCAAATGCATCACCCAATGTCTCGCTCAAAACTGCCAGGAGGGTTTGAGAAAATAAAGGGAATCTGTAATCAGATTTTTGCTACACTATCTGATAAAGGGGCAGAGACCCTGATTCCAACAATGTGTCACTTACTGAACTGCTTGCTGCAGTTTTGATACAATCCCTGTTTTCTCTGCTGCAGATCTACCAATTCTCTGAAAGCTGAGATCTGCATAACCCCACCCACACCACTGATTGGCAGTTTAATGTGTAGACTGTGCATAGGCTGAAAGCTTTGCGGGCTGTACAGAGCTCATGAATATGGAGAACTATATGGCAGCAGTTTTACTAGTCCAGTCTAGTGATAATCTCCTGCTGATACACGATTGTTTCAGAGCTAAGCAAGCAGGCCAGTAAGCAACACATCACTGGAATCAGGATCTCTGCCCCTACATCATGCTGTTCTCAGATTAGGTGGCAAAAGCTTGATGATAGATTCCCTTTAATATTAATCTTGTTTTAAATAAGAACCCAAAATGCAGAGAAACTGGTTTTCTAGTGGACATTCCTATGGTATAAAAGGGTGAATAATTATAGGGTGCAAATAGGGTTAAACAAAGATTGCTCAAGGGCAAACATTTTTTATGGGAGGCGCATCACAACATGTCTATAGTGTATAAATATACCTTTAAAGAGAAGCTGTCAGCAGGTTTTTGCTATGTAATCTGAGGGCAGCACGGGGTAGGGGCTGAGACACTGATTTCAGCAATGTGTCACTTTCTAGGCTGTGTGCTATAGTTTCAATACAATTAGTATTTTATCAGCAGGAGATTATCACTGCCTGCCTGATCCAGGTCCAACCCCGCCCCCACTACTGATTAGCAGTTTACTGTAAATCTACTATGTACACAGCAAGCTGTTAATCAGGATGTGGTTGGGGTTAGCCTTTGAGCTCTGCTACATCTACAGCAGAGAAAACTCTGATTGTATCACAACTCATGCACCCAGTAAACTAAGTAACACATCACTGGGATCAGGGTCTCTTTTCCTACATTATGCTTCTCTCAGATGGTGTACAAGAAACCTGCTGATAAATTCCCTTCAAGGCAATTGACGACTGCACCGCCTTAAGCTACAAGCAAGTGAACTGATTGGCATGTATCTAGCCAGATTTCCATGCTTTACTATAGTAGAACATGGATATACTGTCAGTGTGACCATTTTGCATATTTCCCTATATATTCCCATATTTTCAAATATCTTCCATTTTGCATCATTTTTGCATGTCACTGTGCTATTACTCTTTCTTGCATAGTGTAATGGTTTAACCAGCAGAGTCAGCAGTGATCAGACGTTTCGCTGGCCTTGTGCTGAGTTAGGGGGACGTAAAGGGCATTTACACTGTACAATTATCGTGAACAAGTGCTCCTAGGAACGATAATTGTGCAGTCTAAACAGGCTGCCGATCACCTGATGAACAAGAAAAACTCACATAATCTTTTGGTTTGCCCACAACATCTTCATTCTCGGCAGCTCATCGTCCTGTGTAAACCGGATTACCGCTGCCGAGAGCAGTGCAGCGTGTACACAAGGAATGATCTATTACAGATTCTTCAGTGCTCATCCGAAGCGTAGTCTGCCTGTGTAAACAGCCTGTTCAGTGTCTTTAAATAGCACATATTGTACAATGTAAAAGCCCCCTTATATAGTGATAACCAACATTATTGACCATGAGCAGTGGGCAGCAACCAACAGAATGGTTTTTAACAGGGAAAAATGCAAAGTACTACATCTGGGCAATAAAAATGAAAAAAGCATATACAGAATGGGAGGAATAGAGCTAAGCAACAGTACATGTGAAAAAGACTTAGGTATACTAATAGATCATAGACTGAACATGAGTCAACAGTGTGATGCAGCAGCAAAAAAGGCAAATACAATTCTGGGATGTATTAACAGAAGCATACAGTCTAGATCACGTGAAGTCATTATCGGTCTTTACTCCTCTTTGGTCAGACCTCATCTGGAATACTGTGTACAGTTTTGGGCACCACATTTTAAAAAAGACATAGACAAACTGGAGCAAGTTCAGAGAAGAGCGACCAGAATGGTGACTGGTCTGCAAACCATGTCCTATGAGGAACGGTTGCAGTATTTGGGAATGTTTACCTTGCAAAAAAGAAGACTGAGAGGAGACTTAATAGCTGTCTACAAATATGTCAAGGGCTGTCACATTGTAGAAGGATCATCTTTATTCTCATTTGCACAAGGAAAGACTAGAAGCAATGGGATGAAACTAAATGGGAGGAGACACAGATTAGATATTAGAAAAAACTTTTTGACAGTTAGGGTGATTAATGAGTGGAACAGGCTGCCACGAGAGGTGGTGAGTTCCCCTTCAATGGATGTCTTCAAACAGAGGCTGGACAGACATCTGTCTGAGATGATCTAGTGAATCCTGCTTTGAGCAGGGGGTTGGACCAGATGACCCAGGAGGTCCCTTCCAACTCTACCATTCTATGATTCTATGATTCTATGAGTCTGCTTTATGTGTAAGTGCATGTCTTTTGTCATTTATAGGGAATCTGTCAGTAAGATCAAACCTCACAATCCACATATATGGGCATTCAGATCTTTGAAATGTAAATTCATTGACGTCTTTATATTTTCTATCTGTTGCAGCGTTCCTAAGTAATTATTTTAAGTCGCAAGCAATTGAAGCGTTACAGTATGTGCTCTGAAAATGATAGAGCACTTAAGAAGTCACTAACTCCTGAAGTTGTTTTTCTGCACAGCACCAACCTCTTTAGCTTCTCTGATAGCTCACTGTCCTGATTTCCTTGCCTTCCTCCAGACAGTGAACTATCAATCAAACTGAAGAGGCTGGTGCTGGGCAGGAAAACAACCTTGGGAGGTAGAGATTAAGTGCTATCACGCCCACAGCACATAACGTCTCATTTGCATGAAATGCTAATTACTCAGGAATGCAACAACAGAGAAAAGATATAAAGGTGGTAATGGATTTTACATTTCAAAAACCTGCGTGCCTATATATATCTGGTTTTGATCTTACTGAGATTCCCTTTAAAATTCAAAAGTAACCTACAGTGTCCAAAAACCTTCCAAAATGTTTTTTTTTTCTAAAAGTCTTTACAAAAGGGTAGACTACATTAAAATATTAACATGTTAGGGGTGCTTGACTGCAGTTATTGCTGGTAAGAAGCTGTCAATGTGTTGAAGAGGACACTTACTTTTTTAAGTAATGCTGGTATTAGATATCTATTCATAAAAACAAATACAGAACCGTGTTTTTTCGCTGATTTTACATCTATTCTGAAGATAAAAAATGACGGCGTGCTGGATTCCTCACACCAAAGGCTCCTGACTTGATCCCCTTTGAGTTATAATGGGGTCAGATGGGTTCCGTTGTGATGTCCATCATTTTGATGAATAGAATAAAGCTGTATGCTATTCTTGGCGTCAAATAACATTTGAGGACAATTTAAGACATTAATAATGAGCAGTGGACATACCAAGTTTATTCAGCTGCCAGCATGGTGGAGCCACGTGTAATCAAACATTCCCTACTAAAGGTGCAGCGCATAAAATCTTTATGTCACGTCTTGTGCAGTACTAAGTAGCTGTCTTACAACACAGGTGTTACTGCTCAAAAATTTTGTTTAAAAGGGGTTATCCACAACTATTTAATTATTTTACTTCGAGCCTAAGAACTTACAGTCAGGTAGTTGCTAACTCCTTACCCATTCTGCTCGTCGCTGGTCTTTGCTGGCACATACCGGTCGGAGACTGCTCCTACTAGCGATTTAGTGACTTCTGCTGACATCAAGTTGACAGTGCAGTGGCTTCTCTTCTGCTCTGCTCTGTTGTCAGGGTGTGACTGCCAATGTTATGCTGATTGACCGCCAGCTCCCTGCAGCCTAACTGCTGAGAGCCAGCTGTCAATCAGAATGATGTCTGCAGTTACATCCTGTCAACAGAGCAGCCCAGAAGAAAAAGAGCTGCTCTGTTGATGTGGAGCAGCTGAATCACTGGCAGCAGCGGTTGATGACTACACTGAGCAAGCGCCAGGTAAAGCAGGCAGGTAGTTGCCTCTGTTGGCAACAACCTTTTTAGTTTTTAGGCCCATAGTAAAAAAAAAAAAAAATAGACAAGCCTTTTAACAATAATTGTAAACTAATTAAAAAAACCTCACTCAACTGCTAAAAAATAACACCATTAGCTTACAGCAACCAATCCCATGACAGCAGGTTTGAAACTGTACAAGGGGATCATAATTCATATTTCACAATTTCTAAAAAGAAGTATACATTTTCCATTTATAGTTGAAAAAAAAAGATTACTCTGGCATGGGTGGTATACACTACGTGTCGCTGCTTCATCCGACCACTTAAATAACTAAATAACCTTGTAAAATTTGCAGTCACTTTTAGAATTGCTTTACATAACATAATTGTGTGATGATTTGGCACCACCACCTGGCACAGTCTGCAATATCACCCGTAAGAAATGCAATAGTTAAGTGTTTCTGGGCTGTCATTCCGAGATATTACCTAATCAAATATGTTACTGAAAAATGTACTGGAGAATTGTAACATACAGCGATAGATAGAGAGATATATAGATAGAGAGATATATATATAGAGAGAGATAGATAGATAGATAGATAGATAGAGAGATATATAGATAGAGAGATATATAGATAGAGAGATAGATAGAGAGATAGATAGAGATAGAAAGATAGAGAGAGATAGAGAAATAGATAGATAGAGAGAGATAGATAGATAGATAGATAGAGAGATAGAGAGATAGATAGAGAGAGATAGAAAGATAGAGAGAGATAGAGAAATAGATAGATAGAGATAGATAGATAGATAGATAGATAGATAGATAGATAGATAGATAGATAGATAGATAGATAGATAGATAGATAGATAGATGAAGCAGCACAACTTGCAAAAAAAAAATCAAGAAACTCACGGTACAAGCCTCCTGGACCAACAATCCCATAATCCGTCAGATATATAAAAATGTAAAGAGGCAGCACTCCATTAATAAGCAGAAATTGTGGACTTGATTAGCCCATGTGGCGACATTTTGGACCTTGCTTCACAAAGGTTCTGTGATAGGACCGAAACGTCACCATATGGGCTAATAAAGTCCACACTTTCTGCTTATTAATGGAGTGCTGCCTCTTTTTGTTTTTAGATAGATAGATAAGTCTCTGTTCACATCTGCGTTTTGAGTTCTGTTTCTCTGTTCAGTTTTAGAAACAGAGAAACAGAATTCATAGGGAAAACAGATCAATTGCAAAAAGGGATGCAAACTATCAGGTCCGTCTGGTTGAGTGTTCATCCGTTTTATAACGTATTATTTTTTGCACATGAACTCAGGATAGCAGTGTGAATAAGAGATAGCAAGGTTCAATGTGGAGAAATGTAAAACTATGCACCTAGGCAATAATAACCTGCTGGCATAATATGTTCTAGGTGGAGTAAAACTAGGAGAGTCACTGGTAGAGAAGGATCTGAGTATACTTGAGGATCACAGACTAAATAGCAACATATCATATCAATCAATCATTTCTAAGACCAGCAGAATATTGTCATGTATCATAAGTGGCATGGACATACAGGACTGGGACGTAATACTACAACTTTTCAGAGCATAAGTGTGATCCCATGTGGAATATGCTCAATTTTATTCTAAGAGATAGTATTTTATTCTAGTGGTTCTGGGCAGAAAAACAGCTACGCTTTACTTTTTTATTTGTCTTTTGTAACTACTTTTGTCATTGTACCTATTTCTCTGGATCCAGCCCGGTTCATATAGATTCTTCCCTCAACTCTTCCTACGGGCTCAGCCACACAACCGTACTTTTGGCCAGAGTGCTATTTGTTAAAAAAAAAGATCGTACACAGAACAGTGTTATTCAATGGGGCCCTGCAAATGAACGATTTTTTTCTGAAACAAATTGCAGCATCCTCTAGTTTCCTCCGAAAATCAGATGAAATTCACCCATTCAGGTCTATGGGTGCGAGAAAAAAAAAATCGGATGCCATGCGAAACCATCCAATTTTTACGGATACATTGCAGTTCTGTAACATAGGAAACTGTAAGTGATCTAGTAAATGATTAATAGCTGCTGAGTAAATGGATTGTATATGGACTGAACACGGACGACAAGTGAGAAGAAAATCATCCCACTTTTCTGGATGAAACTCTGAACGATTTTTTACTATCCTGTTAACCTGCGCTACCAGTGTGCAGCTACTCTATGGGCACAACCAGGGGCCTCTGCACATGAGGCCATATTTCTGTATAGTGGTGGCAGGGGAAGCCAAAGAGCTCTTGTAATCTACTAAGAGAGCAGCTGGTGCGATGTCTGTCCGACAGGAGCCTTTTTACCCTTATAAAGTGGAGAACTATCACTAAGCTGCAATTGGAACCACAAAATGATTTCACGTCCTTGCTGCGAAAGGGGTTAAAATCTTGAAAACATTAAAAGGTTCAGACGTTTTATTTTAAATTAAAGACAAGCAGATATCTGCGCTGCATATCACATAGCCACGCACTACTACTGTGGACGGGTGCATTTATACTGAGTAAAATAGATTTGCATTTTATAACAGCAGCAGTTTAGACATTACAACATTATTATATTGTAACTGTAAATTATAATGATTTATTTCCCGTTGAAAGTGATGCTCCCTGCATGCAATTGTCATGTTAATAGCTTTCATAAGCTCCCGCCTGCTCCATGGGCTGTGATGAATGGATGCGCCTACCTGTTATAATCAGGTCATTTTTCAGGTTGCCCTTTGTTACATAAAAAACAACACATCAAGTCGGCTTTACTGCTCGCTCTCAGCGTTCACCTGGATGCTGGGACTTCCTGCATGTCCTCACGACAGCACATACATAAGGGTTAGTTCCTTCACCTGCTGGGAACTGGAAACATGGACTCCAACTGGATTAAAAAAGCCTAATCTTGCCCCTATTTAATGATTATTCTTCCTACCTGCTGAGGTAAGCAGGTATCAGGATTCCTGAGGTAGGTAAATGTCTAGGCAGTAGTTCTGGGTGTCATCCGGTCTGACACCAAGGTCTGCCGTCGTAGGTGTAGGTGAAATTCAAGGGTCCTGCAGGGACATTTTGTTAATAAGCAGAGCAAAAGGAAGGTGGATTGGCAGGGATTCTGTTCACCCTTTCTTGGGAATTTAGGCCGTTTAGATAACTACATAGTTAATACAGTTGAAAAAACACAATAGTCCATCAAGTTCAACTAAGGGATGAGAAAGGAAGAGGTAAATCCACAGGAACAATGCATAATCCAGTTCTGCCCCAAAAGAATTAATCTTTCCTACTTGATACTCATTGTCAATCCGCTGAACGAAACTTTCAAAAAAGAACTTTACACATTTACTGAAGTATTTAGATTATTTTCTTTAAAAAAAGAAACATCAACGTTTTTTTTTAAAACCATGAGAAAAATGGACTTGGCACTCCAATAGGATGAAATAGTAAAGTTTTATAAGATAAGATAGCAACCCAGAATGTGAAAACATTTCGGTCCAGATACTAGACCTTCTTCTGTTTGCGGATTGCTCTGGACAAACTGCATAGATTATAGCACAAATGTGGACATGCGGGGTCCACCGCAATAAGTGGTAAAGACAAGAGGCGCCACCTCATGTACACATTCGCGCTATAATCTATTCAGTTCGCCCAGAGCAATTCGCAAACTGATGAAGGTCTAGTATCTGGACCGAAAGGTTTTCCCATTCTGGATTGCTATCATATCATCTAATAAAATTTCACTAGTTCATCCTATCGGAGTGCCAAGTCCATTTTTCTCTTGAGTTACGGGACAGGATCCTACTTGAGCACCCATTTCCAGAAATTCCATGGTTGACCGCAACATTTTCTGAAACAATAAGCGGTTTCCACTGTGACCAGCTCCTGAGGTACACTATTCCAGAGGTTAATAGTTCTTATGGTAAAGAAGGCTTGTCTCCTCTGGAGATTTAACCTTTGTTTCTCAAGACGGAGGGAGGGCTCCATTACTTTGTTTACGTGAAGTTTTTGACCTTACATTTTGTAAGAGCCATTTATGTGCTTGTGCAAATTAATAATATGCCCTCTTAGATTCCTCTTCTTAAGACTAAATAAATGTAATTCTTTTCATCTTTCTTCATAACTCCATGTCCCTTATCATTTTTATGGCGATACCTTTATTGACTCCACAACATCCGTTCTATGAACTGGTGGTCAGGATGGAACTGAGCATATTCCACATGCGATCACATTAATGCTTTGAAAAGTTGTAGTATTACGTCCCTGTCCTGTGAGTCCATGCTGCTTATGATACATGAAAATATTCTGCTAGTCTTAGAAACCATTGATTAATATTGTATGTTATTATTCAGTCTATGATCTTCAATTATACTCAGATCCTTCTGTACAAGTGACTCTCCTAGTTTTACTCTCCCTAGAAAATATTATGCCAGCAAGTTATTATTGCCTAGGCGCATAGTTTTACATTTCTCCACATTGAACCTCATATACGAAGTGGATGCCCAAACAACCAGTTTGTCTAAATCATCCTGTAACTTATGGACATGACTGTACTATACTACCTAGTTTTGTGTCATCTGCAAAAAATAGAAATAACACTATTAATCCCATCTTCTAGATCATTAATAAATAAGCTGAATAATAGGGGACCCAGCACAGACCCAACGGGTGCACCACTCATAACCGGAAACCATGCAGAGCAGCAGTCATTCACCACAGCTCTCTGGGTGTGATCTTTGAGACCGTTTTTAATTAAATTATAAACCTTACTTCCTAATCTTATAGACCTTAATTTACCCAGTAGGTGTCTGTGTGGGACAGTGTCAAATACCAAATCCAAAAACGCTATAACCACAGCTACCCCTCACTTCTGTCCTTAGTAAAATCATGGGGGCTATCACTTATTATATTATTTTCTATCACATACGCCTGTATGTAAGGTTCTTGCTTCAGATGACAAGGGCCTGCTGAGGAGTTTCATAGTTTTAATGTTAAAAGAAGACACAAGTTCAACCTATAACTTAACATGTTCTTCCACAGGAAGGCAAAAACCTGATGAGGCCGATGCCAACTGCCCCACATTTGGGGAAAAACATCTTCTCAACGTCACACATGATAATCAGATTAGTTCTTTGGATCAACGTCACATCTCAGAATTTAGTACCCATAGCAGTAATATATTTCTCAAGAAAGGCATCCAGGCCCTCCATGAACTTGTTTAGTGAATCAACCATTACAACATCATGTGGCAGAGGGTTCCATAGTCTCACTGCTCTTACAGTAAAGAATCCGCGTCTGTGATTATGATTAAACCTGCTCAATAGAGACATAAACTAATGCTCAAGTACCTATTTTTCCATGACTCCAACTTTCAAGAGATCAGATAATTTGTGTCACAAAAGGTAGACATAATAGGGGAGCAAAAGCCTCTAGGTGTACAATTGCTCACTGGCTTAAGAACTGCATTGCAAATTGCTATAAAAGAGCAGGCCTTTCCCCTCCATAATGTATCTGTGGTAGTGATGAGCAAGCATGCTCGTTACTTGAGATGTTATGTTTCAGTCACTCCGTGCTCATGATTTGCGACTGTTTGACAGCTTTAATATATGTGAGGAATGCCTGTTTCTTAGGCATTCCTCAGATGTATTAAAGCTGTCAAACAGTCGCAAATCATGAGCACTGAGTGACGAAAACATAACACCGAGCACCGCTGAAGATACTCGGCGAGCACATGAGCATGCTCGCCGAAAGGGTTAACAGAGCATACTCGCCCATTACTAATCTGTAGCCATTCCAATAGGGCCAGGGTAACGTCATAGACTCATAGCTAGAAATAGTTCAGGTCTCCATTGGCAGAAATTGCAGAGTTGCATACTGAAGGTCATCTAAGGCATTCCTGGAGGTCATCTAATGCATCCACAAGGCAGGATATCATGGGCTCCCGAGCTTCTGAGCAGGCAGGATTACAGTCCTCTGTTACATTAGACTTCATCCAGGTTTGTGCTGCTGCAAAAAAACACCCAGGAAAGTGCTAAGTTACTTTAACTTTTTTTCTTCCTTGTAGACGAAGTAGCAGCATGATTTTTGTCCAATAATAGATAATTTTTTCTGACGTTTTTCATTTGGGTTCTTGAAAAGTACACAAGGGGAGGGTGACAAGATTAGACTCTAATTAGAGCCTAATTAGTCTTGGTAGCTATCCTAGCTCTCAGAAGGCTAGGCCCCATATGTATGAGCTGCTGCTGCTGCCGCTTGGACAACAGGAAGGAATTACATAAGTAAATTTGCATTTACTTTCCAGCCAACCTCTAGTGAACCAGGATCAAGAGAGTCTAATAATAGCAGCAAAAATGCCTGTCTGTAATAATGATATACCGCAGCATAAATGGCCAGTACCAATAATCTGTACAGCTACAGAAATGAATATAACAGCAACATTTCCAGAAATATGGTATATCTGACAATTACCAATCGTTAAAGGGGTTGTCCGGCCTTAGGCTAAAAGATTTGTGAATCCTCACTTTGGATGTACTGCGTGTTGTGAAGGTTCTCCGGTTCCGATGCGTGAATGCAAGTATTTGATTTGCATACATGTGGTCACGTGCCAACTAGACATGCGAGGGTGGACACGTCTAGTTGTAATGTGACCAGAAGTTTGTAAATTGCATACTTCCGGTCACATGATCGCCCGCTCTAGGAACCCGAGAATCCTGAAAGCGTATGATGCGCCCAGGGGATGGGGACGACTCGGCGCCCGGGCCTTGTTGTTGCCTGATCTTGGGGGATGTCGCAGTGGTCGGCTCCCGGGCCCGTACCCTGGGGTCACTCTTAAAAGAAGGGGGGAAGTTGTATGGGATAGGGAAATGTTCGTGACGCCACCTGTGGTGTCTGGTGAGGATCACCAGCGCTGCGACAGTCCTCTGAGGCCGGTGTTTAGGCAGCTTAGTTGGTGCGGCTCCCCACAGGTGGTGCGGGGCCTCAGGGCAGCGCAAGTGTAGGGATGCAGGACGGAGGGGACCCAGCCGGGTCAGAGGAAGAATAGGCGCACACACAACAGTTCACTTCAGTACCTTTACTGGTGGTGTTTCAGGCACGGTTCAGGGTACTTCAGGGTGAAGGGTGCATATCAGGACTCTCCCCAGTGAGCGGGTGTGGGGCCTCCTGTTCCTTGCCTTTCCTTGATAAGTTTCTGACCTGCCTGGAGCTAGGCCTAACTTGGTCTCTGTCTTGCACCTGCTGACCTGGTGGTAGGGCCTTCTATTGGAGTTCACACTCCCTGGTCTCTGGGGCCACCGTGACTCCTGACCCTGGTACGTAATCAGCTTTTGGTGTTCCTGGGACATATAGTTCGCTAGGGGTTCCGGTTGTCTCTGCTGGGTGTAAGGAATCCCTGCAGACGCGGACCCGGTGTCCGGTATATTTTCTTGGGGTGAGCGGGTAAAGCTCCTCTGCCCCCTATGTTACTCTCTTTCCACTCGCCTTCGGCCACAGTCGGGGCCCTCACTAGGCTTCACACTGCAGCAGGCACGCTGCGCTTCACCGCTCTCTGAGCGTTGGCACGCTCTAGGCTCACTAACTCGAGCTCTCTGAGTCTGGACTTGACTGACTGAGCTCCGCTGCAGTCTAGCTTCTCCAGGAGCTCCTCTCAACAGACTGACCTCCTTACAGACTGTAGACTCCAGACTGAACTGCCTAACTCCACCCTCCAGTATATATATCCCTATCCAGGCTCCCTCTGGTGGTCTGAGGTGGTAGGGTGGAGGTGTGTGAATGCTATGTGAGGGCCTCTTGTGGAGAAGTCTATCCATGCACCCCTCTGGGATCTGTGGCACCAATGCGCAGCAGGGCGCCACACGTACAGTGCGTGCAATGTGAGGATTCACAAGTCTTCAGTCACAAAGAGTGAAGGCAGAATTGTACCCCAAGGCTGGACAACCCCTTTAAGGTGTGGATCAATTGCTGATTACCTGTCTGATTAACAGATCGTCTCTATCTCTATGCGGTTTCTTGTATTAAATAAGCAATGCACATATTACTTATGGTCTAGTCTTTGAGTAAACTGTATATTTCTCAAAGGAGCTCGAGAAGTAAGAGATGTTTTTCATATTGCTGCTATGGAAACAGTTATTTCGTCAATGCTCGCTGCTTCTTGTCCTACTGCCAACTCCAGTTCTCCCGAGATACAAATCTGCTCCTGGTTTTGTAAATCTCCCCAGAACGCAGCCCCCTCCTAACATTGCAACTTACAGAAGACACTTTGCTGGCTTTTCAAGTCTCCACAGAGATGCACAGTGCGAACACTTCATTATACAAATTTGTATAAAACCCGGCTTATTATACAGACCGCATTATAACCTTCAATACTAAGCAAATGCATAATTTAAACAGAAGCAATGAAGCAGATAAGCGCTTTTAAAAGCCACTATACAAAGACAACATGAGGTACAAAAATGACATTAGATAAGGAGGGTTTGTGAGACCGTGGAGCAACACGGTGGAAATAGCATCTCCACGTCATTTACTGGTTATTAATAAAGAATACCAGGTTATTGGATTATTTCTTGTGTCAGAAAACAGAAAAGAATGTAGTGTTTTAGTAAATGCCTTTGTATGGAATTACTTATCTATACACACAAGGACTTGTGCACACGACATTGCTTTCAGTCCGGGCATCATTCGACAAAACATTGGATCATACGCTGACCAATGTTAGTCTACGGGGCTATGCACATGCCCAGTATTTTCCTTGGACTGGTCCGAGGAAAAAATTGCAGCATGCTTGAGTTTGATCCGATTATCAGATCGCACTCGTCCATACAAGTCTGAAAACTATCGGACTGCACTCGGATGACATCTGAGTGCTATCCAAATTCCACAGACTGACACAATGGAGAAGATGGAAAAAAAACATCCCATCTATTCCTCATCCAAGAAAATTGGAGCACACTGTGATTACACTCTGATCAAACTCTGATCAGAATGTGATCTCTATAATCATCCCGATTCTCTTGGATGAGAGAAAATCGTGTCACCCTAGCCTTATAGTCAGTTTCAAAGCCAATATACAGTCATGGCCAAAAGTTTTGAGAATGACACCAAAATTATATTTTCACATGATCTGCTGGCCTCTGGTTTTTATTAGTGTTTGTCTGATGTTTATATCACATACAGAAATATAATTGCAATCATATTATGAGTACCAATAGGTTATATTGACAGTTAGAATGAGTTAATGCAGCAAGTCAATATTTGCAGTGTTGCCCCTTCTTCTTCAAGACCTCTGTAATTCTCCCTGGCATGCTCTCAATCAACTTTTGGACCAAATCCTGACTGATAGCAGTCCATTCTTGCATAATCAATGCTTGCATTTTGCCAGAATTTGTTGGTTTTTGTTTGTCCACCCGTCTCTTGATGATTGATCACAAGTTCTCAATAGGATTAAGATCTGGGGCGTTTCCAGGCCATGGACCCAAAATCTCTATGTTTTGTTCCATGAGCCATTTAGTTATCACCTTTGCTTTATGGCAAGGTGCTCCATCATGCTGGAAAAGGCATTGTTGGGCGCCAAACTGCTCTTGGACGGTTGGGAGAAGTTGCTCTTGGAGGACATTCTGGTACCATTCTTTATTCATGGCTGTGTTTTTAGGCAAGACTGTGAGTGAGCCGATTCCCTTGGCTGAGAAGCAACCCCACACATGAATGGTTTCAGGATGCTTTACAGTTGGCATGAGACAAGACTGGTGGTAGCGCTCACCTCTTCTTCTCCGAATAAGCTGTTTTCCAGATGTCCCAAACAATCGAAAAGGGGATTCATCAGAGAAAATGACTTTGCCCCAGTCCTCAGCAGTCCACTCCCTGTACCTTTTGCAGAATATCAGTCGGTCCCTGATGTTTTTTCTGGAGAGAAGTGGCTTCTTTGCTGCCCTCCTTGAAACCAGCCCTTGCTCAAAGAGTCTCCGCCTCACAGTGCGTGCAGAAGCACTCACACCAGCCTGCTGCCATTCCTGAGCAAGCTCGGCACTGCTGGTAGTCCGATCCCGCAGCTGAAACAGTTTTAAGATACGGTCGTGGCGCTTGCTGGTCTTTCTTGGGCGCCCTGGAGCCTTTTTGACAACAATGGAAGCCCTCTCCTTGAAGTTCTTGATGATGCGATAGATTGTTGACTGAGGTGCAATCTTTGTAGCTGCGATACTCTTCCCTGTTAGGCCATTTTTGTGCAGTGCAATGATGGCTGCACGTGTTTCTTTAGAGATAACCATGGCTAACTGAAGAGAAACAATGATACCAAGAACCAGCCTCCTTTTAAAGTGTCCAGTGATGTCATTCTTACTTAATCATGACTGATTGATCGCCAGCCCTAGGTGGTCTGGAGTTGGGACCCGGTCCTATTTGTCTACCCTTTTATATGCATTACTTCAACTTTGATATACAGTAAGGTTTTTAATATAGACAGTATAGGTACCGTCCCAATTTAGGGTCACCTTGCCGCTGGTGGGACGGCTTGTATACTTTTTTTGATCAAAAATAGTTCACCAAGTACCCTATATTTATTATGCAACTTTGCTTTACAATTATATATAATGATGGTAGGGTATGAGATATATTTTTTGTCTTTTGTAGGTTTTGCTTCTTTTTGCTAGTGTGAACATGCTCCTATTTCTTGCATGTCTACCATCTTAGACCTCAGTTCACATTGCTTGGTTTTTTGTCTTGTTTGCATTCTGTGCAATTTAAGGGTGTGGCATCCCCTTTGTTGAGCTGATTAGTATATATGTAGCTTACCACGGGCCTAGGAGGTCTGGAGTTGGGACCCGGTCCTATTTGTCTACCCTTTTATATGCATTACTTCACTTTGATATACAGTAAGGTTTTTAATATAGACAGTATAGGTACCGTCCCAATTTAGGGTCACCTTGCCGCTGGTGGGACGGCTTGTATACTTTTTTTGATCAAAAATAGTTCACTAAGTACCCTATATTTATTATGCAACTTTGCTTTACATTTATATATAATGATGGTAGGGTATGAGATATATTTTTTGTCTTTTGTAGGTTTTGCTTCTTTTTGCTAGTGTGAACATGCTCCTATTTCTTGCATGTCTACCATCTTAGACCTCAGTTCACATTGCTTGGTTTTTTGTCTTGTTTGCATTCTGTGCAATTTAAGGGTGTGGCATCCCCTTTGTTGAGCTGATTAGTATATATGTAGCTTACCACGGGCCTAGGTGGTCTGGAGTTGGGACCCGGTCCTATTTGTCTACCCTTTTATATGCATTACTTCAACTTTGATATACAGTAAGGTTTTTAATATAGACAGTATAGGTACCGTCCCAATTTAGGGTCACCTTGCCGCTGGTGGGACGGCTTGTATACTTTTTTTGATCAAAAATAGTTCACTAAGTACCCTATATTTATTATGCAACTTTGCTTTACATTTATATATAATGATGGTAGGGTATGAGATATATTTTTTGTCTTTTGTAGGTTTTGCTTCTTTTTGCTAGTGTGAACATGCTCCTATTTCTTGCATGTCTACCATCTTAGACCTCAGTTCACATTGCTTGGTTTTTTGAGGTGCAATCTTTGTAGCTGCGATACTCTTCCCTGTTAGGCCATTTTTGTGCAGTGCAATGATGGCTGCACGTGTTTCTTTAGAGGTAACCATGGTTAACTCAAGAGAAACAATGATACCAAGAACCAGCCTCCTTTTAAAGTGTCCAGTGATGTCATTCTTACTTAATCATGACTGATTGATCGCCAGCCCTGTCCTCATCAATACCCACACCTGTGTTAATGGATCAATCACTAAAACGATGTTAGCTGCTCCTTTTAAGGCAGGACTGCAATGATGTTGAAATGTGTTTTGGGGGTTAAAGTTCATTTTCTGGGCAAATATTGACTTTGCAAGTACAGTAATTGCTGTTAAGCTGATCACTCTTTGACATTCAGGAGTATATGCAAATTGCCATTACAAAAAATGAAGCAGTAAACTTTGGAAAAACTACTATTTGTCTCATTCTCAGTACTTTTGGCCATGACTGTATTCTCTGTCTCACTTCCCAACGTAATTGACAAGCTAATTTGTCTATTTGACAAAAGTTCTCAGATTCTTCCCTTTCCAGACCCTACTACACCACACATTTTAATTTGACTCTCCAAAACTTGAGAATGTCACCAAAGAAACCCACACCAAAGCCAGATACTTTAGAAAGGAAATGCAAGGGCCAGGTACAGACATACAATGAGTGCAAACTGTGCAACCGCTAGAGGTAAGAGGGCTCACTTCCAGCTCCAAAGGAGGTGGAATTGGGCATTATGATGAGCTATTAGACTAAAAAAGGCCCATGTCATGTTCTTGCACAGGGCCCTCTCCCGCCTGTGCCCACCCCTGCATGGCGTTCCGATGGTGGATGAATGAACCCACTACTATTTACTAATCAATGATTTCAGAAATGCTATTATTCTACCCCAACACTCAGTTTTCCAAACCATTGCTCACTTTTCTTTTATCATTGTATTTTAAACTCTACTCTAATTGACCAATTAGTTTGGATTTCATACAAAAGTATAATTGGTTGCTATGTTCATATTTACATTTAAAGAGGACTTTTCACCAAATGTTTCAAGTTGAACTGGACACACAATGTAATAGGTACTGAACTACAGAACAAAACTTTTTTTTTTTATTTCACCTCTCCGCTGGGGAGATATCAGCAATCAAAGTATCTGGCACCTAAATAGTGAATTTGTTATTCAAGTCCAAGTGGGCATTAACAGAGAGATTTCACTGGGGGCGTGTACTTCTTCCTCGTTCTGACGCTGACCCATCATAAGAAAACACTAGAGAAAGAAGAGCACATCCCCACAAATGGCCTACTCTCCTCACTGCAGTTATGATGACGTGCTGGAGCACAGCAGACCTGACTGTGATTAACTGACAGTTTTCATCTCTTATCTTTGGCAGTCAGTGTGGGGAAATGGGCAATAATGCAGAAATTTAGTCTCGTTAAAAACACTTCCAGTAGCTCTCCTCTTAATTTAAATAAGCTTTATTGACGGGACCAAATAAATATTAGCATTACCAAAGCAAGTGTAGTGCTGCCAACTCTGCTGTACTGGATCTGCCCCTTACACTGCTGGAGATGAAAGCTGTTAATCAAACTCAGGTCTGCTGTGCTCCAGCACATGTAATCACTCTGCATGGAGGAAAGCAGACTGTGTCATTATATCTCACATGTAGTTTGTTCTAAGCTATAGTGGTGGTGTGTTCCCCCCACCCCCATGTATGTGAGTGCCGGCTTATGATTAACAGGGCTGGTAGCACTATAGGATGAGAGCTACTAGAAGTGTTTGTAATGAGAGCTGAGAACCAGAGATGAGAGATGAAAGCTGTCAGTTAATCACACTCAGATCTGCTGTGCTCCGACATGTCATCATTGCAGCGAGGAAAGCAGACTATTTGTCAATGCTGTTGTGTTCTTCTTTCCCCAGTGTTTTGCTGCCTACTTATAATCAATCAGCATCAGAAAAAGGAAGTACCCACCCCCAGTGAAATCTCTCTGGTAATGCCCAATTCAACTTAAAAAAAAAACCTGTTTAAGTGGCAAATACTTTGATCACTAATAACTCCACCACAGACATGCAAAACAAAGACTAAAAAAAAGTTGTATTCAGCTCTGCAGCGGCTATTACATCGTGTGTCCACTTAAACATGAAAAATTTGGTGAAATGTTTTCTTTCAGTATCACTTGGCAATAAAATGTTTGTTACCATACATTAAAAGGATTAGCAACTTTATCTTTATTGCAACAAATGTGTTGGAGACATGATTTTGTGGCACTTACCAATATATACTGCATGTATTACCTCTTTTTCATCTTTTTGAAACTCTTTTTGTTCGTGCAGCCTTCCCCACAGACAGCATATTCTCCTGTTCTTAAAAGTAAAGTTGTTTGAGGAGAACGTCACCAGACCCGTCCACAGGTCTCCTCAACTTGAAGAAAGGTGTCCATGTACAGTATTTTTCATCAGGAAGAAGCTATTGCACAAGTCTGCTTACATGCTCCTCTACTAACTTCCATTTTGATAACAGGAGCCCTGTGCAGGTTGTGAGGAAAGCTGCACTAATGCACTTCACAAAGCAGACAAAGTGCATTTTTTAAATGAAGATAAAGTGATCAGGGATATTCTCAAGTTTTTAAATTGCTTTTATTAGTTAGACAGAAAGAAAATAAGCTAGTTTGTAATTGAATTGCTTTTTCTGTCTGCTGCCTGCAATGACAGTTTTATCTTTGATAGTGTACAGCTGGTTTCCATGGAGCTTGGCCTCCAGGCCCTGGCTGAGTGTGTGCAGTAGCTACATTGCAAGGAAGGAGTTAACTCTTAACATCCATGTCAACTCTCTCTAGTCCATTGATTTCTATTCAGCAGTGGTTCTCATCTTCCTCCCCCTCCCTCTCATCTTCTGAAGAAATACACTTTTAAGGAGAATGTTTTACCGAGTAAGCTTCAACAATCCACACTTAGAGAGTGCTTGACCCATCCTATGTCCCTTCTGTGAATCCAATTTGCAAGGAGATAGGTTGAACTACTTGGAGTGCAAGTTTTTATGCTTTCTAAGTAAGAGTATTATACTTTATTTTTCCTCTGTCTATTATTCTCTTGGCTTCTTTTTGTATGATTTTTTTGCTTGGTTACTTTATAGATATGTCACCATTTCTGCTCAATATGGCCTCTGAATAGCTACGTCTGAAATCAGTCTGGGAAATGATTAAATTAAATTTATACAAGATACAAAAAATATATTTTGCTATCCAAATTAAAATTAATATAACTTACTTATGCACTTTATTTTTTAGTATTGAACTGTTGGCCCAACTGCATACCTCCTTTTTTGACAGAAAGCTGCCTCCTTTTTGTGTGTCCTTGAAATGCTTGCTTGGGGTTGGCTATCAGGCTCAGTTCATCATTGTAGCTGTCTCTGCAGTGGCAGTAATAGATAAGTGGGCTGGCTTAGCTAATAAAGTCAGCATCACAGTCTGTACCCGACATCATGGCACAGACACAAAGAGGGGAAGGACAACTCTGCAGGTGTCGGAAAAACACTAGAAGTAGTGATGAGATGAGAGAAGGTCAGAAGTGGGCCGATAATGAATTAAAGTACTTTGTTAAGTTCTATTCGTTTCCATTTGGACAATAATAAAAATCACTGTTTATTTAACTAAACAGCCACTTTATTATAGTTTTATTCACTGCTTGACAATGCCTTTTGAATGTTGCTAAATAAAACAAGAAAAAAATGATCCCTGGTGAATTAGTGACATTGTTTATGTGATGCGAGTGCTACAGACTATTATTGGCCATTGATGGACTGCAGTTTTTTGCTACTTAAACTGAGAGCAGCATGAGATAGCAACAAAGAGTCTGATTCCAGGGATGTGTCACTTGCTCAGCAGGTTGTTGTAGATTCAATACAATCAGTGTTTTATCATCAGGAGATTATCACTACCTGACTAGGTCTCACATGCAGGTCAGTCCAGATAATCAGTGTAACCACCAGCTATTGGTAACTTGATGACAATGTACAGAGAAAGCTGCCAATCAGTGGAGTGGGCAGGGTTATATACAGCTGAGCAGTTATAGCACTACTACTTCTACAGCAGAGAAAACAGGGATTCTATCAAAACTGCACCAAGCAGTACAGTAATCGAAACATCACTGGAATCAGGATCTCTGCCCCTACATCATGCTGCTTTATATTACATAGCAAAAAAAACTGCTGACAGATTCCCTTTAACTATCTGTCTTGGATTCCTTAAGGGGTCTGACTATCCCGCATTACTCTTGTGCACCTACTAGCCCTTCCTGGACACCCCTAATTGGAGAAGGTGAGCACAAATTTAAAAATATTCTATTGCTCTTTTGATTTATTTTTGTATCGTTACTTAGTTTAGAAGCAATCATAGGTAACAATGAAATCAGGACTGAAGGTGGAAGAAACATACATAATTGATATTAGGAATCTGAGGATTCATTTCCCTTTTTCCTGTCTAAGAAATTTCATCTAACAATACATCAACTGCGCAATGGGAGCCGCAGACACCGGACAACACTGGAAGGGTCAGATGTTTCTCTAAAGTCTTTGGTGAGTGAAGAGGAAAAGGGAGTTGAGGGGGTTCTGGAGAACATAGAAAAATGTAGCTAGGAGAAAATGTCCTAATTTAGAGAGACAAGTTTTGTTGCTACAGCAACGTTAGTCTAAAGGCAGCAGGGTGTTGAGTTCTTTTCAGCTTCAAAATTTCAAGAAAAAAGAACAGAAGGAAGAAATTTTTGACAGGCATGGAGCGGTCAACAACTGAAGCAGCTTGAAATAAGGGGAAAAAGCAAATGAAAAAACTGTGAAACATATCCTGCGAAGAATACATCAAAATGCACACGACCTGAGGATGGATAAGCATTGACACAATCCGGTCTCCCATTCCTACAATCTTTGCATTATACCAAGAAATGCTTCATACTATGTCCCATCTCACATGCAGTTACATTTATGTTTATCCTCATTACATTTCCTGAAATATTGCACTCTACTTGCTTCAAAAAAGGTTAAGAGGCCAGTTTTACATAATACAGGTTTATTATGTTCCCCATATTGTGTCCACAAAGCAGAATCTGACTGCGCTCTAGTGACGAGGCCTAACGCATTAGTGCCCTACGAAAAGAGATCACATTCATACCATCAATTAGAAATTGCCCATGGCTGGTGACGATAACCAAGTATATGCTTACACCACATTGGATAGAAGTGTTTGAGGTATGCAATGATTGGCCTATTAGGGTTTCATGGAATTACTAATGATGAGAAAATCTTTTAAAATTTGAATTTGCTAGATTCTCCAAAAAAAATCACTTGCGGCAAAGTGCACTACTTTCAAAGACTGAAAAGCCTTGAAAACCTATGTGTGATGCTCTGAGGTTTCCCAGGGCTGTGTCCAACCTCTTTTAAGCTCTTTAACAATGGCCAAACAACAGCAAAGTATTCTAGGAGTGATACCTTTATAGGCTATCCGGAAAAATTATATTTGCAAGTTTTCAGAGCACAACGGCTCCTTTAACATGAACACTCTTTAGTACTGTCAAAGTGACCTCAACATATATCGCTATGGGTGAAAAAATGGTAACTGGTGGTAACCAACAGTCTGCACTGGGGGAGTTCTTACGCTATTTAAAATTTAAAAACGTTCCAAAAATGATCAGATGCTTGCCTTGCCGGTGTTTATACATGTTTTGCATACAGTCTTTTTGACAAACGGTGAACCAAAAATGACTTTTTTAGGGAGTAGTAACAGGTTTAATGTTGAAAAATTGAAGAATCAAAGGATTGGCTTCTAAAAAATTATCACCTTTTGTGGAGTAACAGCAAGTGAATAAGCAATGGGGAAGCACCAATCCAGGGTCAAGACACCAAATAGTCCATTTCAACTTGGTCTTGGGAGAAACAAAAGGATAAAAAAGCCATGGAATGGCCTCTGCCTTATGATGTTGTAATAGTTGATCCAGCATTATGAATATTTGAGCCATGACAACAAACTAATTTTTTTTTTTTGCCAGCAATAACATTTTGTTGCAAAAATTGTAACATTTCTTGTCCACTGCATAAAGCCTGTAAAAAAGCAATGGCTTTTAATAAATCATTCAAATTTATTTTTCTTTTTTTTTAGGTGAGCAACAGGATTGTTGTCTGGAAAGTGAAGAAGTAGAGGCTTTTTAACAAGACTTCCTGTAATTATTCTTTTTATTTGGGATCAGGAACAGGTTGGTTGTTTGAAAAAATTAAGAAGAAATGGCTTTTTAACAAGCTTTCCAAAATGTTTCCTTTTTGGCAGCAGAAATAGGTTTCCCCTATAGAAAATGTAGACGCAATGGCTTATAAAAACGCCATTCCAAATTATACCTTTTTGGGAACAGTATAATGTTTCTAACATATACCTTGTGCAGAGTACGGTTCCCAGCCGCAGTACAGTACCAATGTAAAACACAACAGAAATGCAGTAGACTTGTGGCTATCTATTGGCACTGGCGGCAACAGCACAGTATAGAATATGATGGTGTAGGAAGGACACCCTGGCTGTGTATGGGCAACACTGGCAACCTTGGCAGCAGCAGTAGTGCAGTATAGATATAGAACACAATGGAAAAGTATTACCCCATGAGCAACTTGACCAAGTAGGAGTTGAGCTGGCACACTAGCATATTATTGTTTGCTGATCACATAATCAGGTATGGATATCTGACGGTATGACAGAGAAGGAGGATTAGGAGTGCCAAAAGCAGTAGATGGTGACACTGACCAGCTACTACTTGACAATGTGGCCTGACTACCAGAAAGACCATCATGGAGAAGGAGGATAGTTTGAGCCATGCTTATATTGATGGCCAGTTTTCTAAGTAAGCAGGTGATGCCGCTTCATGTGCTGACGAAGAGCCATCATTCCTAGTCAACTTGTGCTGGGATGTCAATGGATTATTTTTCTTTTGCAGAGAGTGAACACTGCAAAAGATTTGTTGGCCAGTAATGTGCAAAAGAATTCTCACACCACCATGACCCTGACCAGAGCCTTCAAGTGCTGTTCAGCCTCCTTAGCAGTTGCAGCATTGCTTGCTCCCGTTCTGACCACACAAGAAACAGATCTTTGGCTTGACATTAGCTCTATTCTATTTCAATGATGCCACCACCTTCCTTCACTGATGACATCACCCCATCTACACCCCAATCTGGTTCCCAGGTCCTGTCCACCACAACATCATCAACATCATCATCCTTGAGTTGGCTGACAGTTATCTCAGTATGTAAAATGTCCTAAGCTCTTTACCCTTCATCCTGATTGCCACCTCTAGATTTGCCCCTACTCAGAGTGCCATTAATCCATTAACTTTCACTGGCAGTCCCCCCATCACCACAGCTGCCCCTGCTAACACCACCAACATAGCTAGCTCATTAAGTCAAATCTTACACCGCCTCCTCTTCCCCATCTCATCCAAGCCCAAATGCTGACTCTTGTCATCCAAAACATCAACTGGAAGAAGTTGTTATGAAATATATTTTTCACCATTCAGAGTGCTGTGGCTTAGGGGACTCGCGTTAGATAAGACAGACATGTCATAAAAAGAACTGAAAGTCTATACCCGCCTCAGTGAAAAAAACAGATGCAACTGGAATTACTTCTAAACAAATCTGTCCTTTTCTCTCGTATTGTAACACTCACATGCAGCCTTGAAGTGAGCCTCAAAACCAAAACTGGAAATGTTCCTTTTGCTTAATTACATGTTACCATGAAATTGCTGTTTCGACTTTACCGTTTAACTATGCGGGAGCCGGAATATCACCAGCGAGTACCTGCGAGTCTACGTACAAAGGAGTCAGATGATTGGATCATGTTCTGTTAAGCAGAGGAAGATTTCCTAATCACTCTCACAGTTGGCTCATGTCAACTCCACTAAGTTGTCAAGCAGCAGCGTTGGGCAGAGGTAAGTCCTCAAGTAAGCAGACATCTTGAATGGTGGTACATGACCTATGGATCTCTCATTGAAAGTTTCATCCCGGTTTGGGCCTAGTCTGCTCTTTGAAAAACAGATTTAGGAAGCCGTTTTGATGATGAATGTATGTACAAGCTAAGAAGGATTGACTTTCAGAGTATTACTTTTTCATAGTCAATAAAAATAGAGCAATCTACAAAGAGATGGCCATTGGAGACGTAGTGGGACATCATTCGTTTAATGGTGTAGAAATGCAGAGAATGGCAGAGTGATACAACATTATGCCTCCTGCACAGGTGACAGGGGCACAAATAATCAGAAATATTTCACTCCCATAAAAGCTGCTTAGTGAACTCGGGAGCAATGCGGAAGCCATTCTGCTGGTGAATTCTTGATGTATACAGAAAGAGCACACGATCGCTTTGAATGATGAATGAGGCTGCACTGCAAGGTAATGAGCCCCAGACGTGTCTGTGAATAAAGCCCTGTAGCTGTGAATGAGACAGATAATGGGAGAGGCCTTATCTCTGTCAGTGTTATGAGTAAGTGAAAACTCATTGCAGCAAAAATTTTCAGCAGAGGAATAAATAAAACACCTTGACAACCAGGAAGGCGGGAACAGAAGGCAGTAATATATGTGTGATTCCCATACACACCGTGCACAGAACCATACAAATGTACAGCATGCTGCTATGAGTATACATAGCTAAAAGCGGACTGGCCCACGGGAGGACAGGTAAATCCTCCGGTGGGCCCCTGTGCAGGAGTTGGTCCTCAAACACCTTATATGAGCAGTAATTTGCACAACAAACTTAATTCACTAAAGTATAAAGGCAGCATCTCATCATTCATTTAACAAACTGTCCAGTTTATTACATGGTAAATTTGTCAGTGCAGATAATGTAATATATGTATGTATATGTATAGTGGGCCACCAGAGACAATGTGACTGGTGAACCCTTGGTTTTCAAGTCACACACTATTACATATCCCACAATAACTGAATGGATAAAAGTGGTATGCAGTTAACTTTTACAACACAACACTTTACAGATATTGTTTTCCGGGTTCAAAATTAGATTTTTTTCAATCAACAAAATGACTGCCTTGTATTATTTATTTTAAAGACAATTTAAATGGTTTGTCCATTATTGTTGTCAAAATGTCTGTTATTGAGAAGTATACAATATCCCCTTATCACAAATTCCGTGTGCTTCCAATTGTCTCAGTACCGATACTAAATGGTTGGACATTGTGCAGTCAACACACATGTTACACACACACCGCTAGGTTCAGATAGGAGCGAGACAGGTTACACGAATTCTTTGAAATCCTGGGGGAACCGTTACTCAGGGCGATCGTAGACCATGGTCGCGCTTGCAGGGGCGCTTCTGTGGGATACAGAACACACACACCACCTTTATCTTTTGCTCCAGCCAGACAGTAAACAACAGTATAAAGTAGACAACTTCCCCAAAATCCCCCTGGGGCTCTGTTAAAAAAACACTCCCCTTTTCCTGTGACTGTGTTAACCCCTCTAGCTGCTGGATGCTTCTGGAGCACAACACTTCCTGTCTCCTGTGCTTGTGTTACTTCTAATAGTTGTTGAATGCTTTGAAAGCAACAGCACTTCTTCTGCATATCACACACAGCAAGATGCTCCACATTCCTTCTATGTTAACTTATTATAGATTGTGATGATGTCCCCCACAACCACAGCAACCCCCTCTGCTACACACTGTACTATGACACGTCCCATCACCGCCACAGCACTACCCCCGTGATGGTGTGTCCCCCTCAACCATGGCAACTCATCACTAAAAGCTGAACCCTGGCATGCCTCACACTGCCACGTCACTACCCACGTGACGTTACCACATGAGATTGTCACACGATGTGAAGCACTTCCGGTCCTGCGGCCGTGGACTACAAATACCAGCACATTACTATGCTACATGCCAGACGAGCTGATTTACATACATACATGTAAACCAGATGTGCGCCTAGAGCTGTGGGATATAAATATTTATACCTCAAATAGTTATACCTCATACGGTTATCTTAAGTGAGGTTCCTGCATTGGCCGTCTCTATGCTCCTTATTCTTTATACTTTAGACAACATGTTTATAAACAAACAGGTCCGTAAGCGATGTGAGACCCAAGTAATAGACTTACTTTACATCTTGTTTTCTATGGATAACACCATAGATCTATATATGAGGTATATAGTGTATGACCACATGTATTTTCTTGTTTAATAGTTTTATCTGATCACTTTGTATATATTACACTCAACAAGTGTTCTCCTTTTCTCCCGAGCGACATTGTGAACAAGACCCAGGAAGGGTCGAAATATTATAACAGTATTGTCACATTCCCTCCTGCACCGCTATGTCACATTCCCTCCTGCACCGCTATGTCACATTCCCTCCTGCACCGCTATGTCACATTCCCTCCTGCACCACAATGTCACATTCCCTCCTGCAGCGCTATGTCACATTCTCTCCTGCACCACTATGTCACATTCTCTCCTGAACCACAATGTCACATTCCCTCCTGCACCGTTATGTCACATTCCCTCCTGCACCGCTATGTCACATTCCCTCCTGCACCGCTATGTCACATTCCCTCCTGCACCACAATGTCACATTCCCTCCTGCACCACTATGTCACATTCCCTCCTGCACCGTTATGTCACATTCCCTCCTGCACCACAATGTCACATTCCCTCCTGCACCACTATGTCACATTCCCTCCTGCACCGTTATGTCACATTCCCTCCTGCACCACAATGTCACATTCCCTCCTGCACCACTATGTCACATTCCCTCCTGCACCGTTATGTCACATTCCCTCCTGCACCACAATGTCACATTCCCTCCTGCACCACTATGTCACATTCCCTCCTGCACCGTTATGTCACATTCCCTCCTGCACCACAATGTCACATTCCCTCCTGCACCACTATGTCACATTCCCTCCTGCACCATTATGTCACATTCCCTCCTGCACCACTATGTCACATTCTCTCCTGCACCACTATGTCACATTCCCTCCTGCACCGTTATGTCACATTCCCTGCTGCACCGCTATGTCACATTCCCTCCTGCACCACTATGTCACATTCCCTCCTGCACCGTTATGTCACATTCCCTCCTGCACCGCTATTTCACATTCCCTCCTGCACCGTTATGTCACATTCCCTCCTGCAGCGCTATTTCACATTCACTCCTGCACCACTATGTCACATTCCCTCCTGCACCGCTATGTCACATTCCCTCCTGCACCGTTATGTCACATTCCCTCCTGCAGCGCTATGTCACATTCCCTCCTGCACCGTTATGTCACATTCCCTCCTGCAGCGCTATGTCACATTCCCTCCTGCACCGTTATGTCACATTCACTCCTGCACCGCTATGTCACATTCCCTCCTGCACCACTATGTCACATTCACTCCTGCACCGCTATGTCACATTCACTCCTGCACCACTATGTCACATTCCCTCCTGCACCACTATGTCACATTCCCTCCTGCACCGTTATGTCACATTCCCTCCTGCACCGCTATGTCACATTCACTCCTGCAACCGCTATGTCACATTCCCTCCTGCACCGCTATGTCACATTCCCTCCTGCACCGTTATGTCACATTCCCTCCTGCACCGCTATGTCACATTCCCTCCTGCACCGTTATGTCACATTCCCTCCTGCACCGTTATGTCACATTCCCTCCTGCACCGTTATGTCTCATTCCCTCCTGCACCGTTATGTCACATTCCCTCCTGCACCGCTATGTCACATTCACTCCTGCACCGCTATGTCACATTTCCTCCTGCACCGATATGTCACATTCCCTCCTGCAGCGCTATGTCACATTCCCTCCTGCACCGTTATGTCACATTCCCTCCTGCAGCGCTATGTCACATTCCCTCCTGCACCGTTATGTCACATTCACTCCTGCACCGCTATGTCACATTCCCTCCTGCACCGCTATGTCACATTCCCTCCTGCACCACTGTCACATTCCCTCCTGCACTGTTATGTCACATTCCCTCCTGCACCGTTATGTCACATTCCCTCCTGCAGCGCTATTTCACATTCCCTCCTGCACCGCTATGTCACATTCCCTCCTGCACCACTATGTCACATTCCCTCCTGCACTGTTATGTCACATTCCCTCCTGCACCGTTATGTCACATTCCCTCCTGCACCGCTATTTCACATTCCCTCCTGCACCGTTATGTCACATTCCCTCCTGCAGCGCTATTTCACATTCCCTCCTGCACCACTATGTCACATTCCCTCCTGCAGTGCTATTTCACATTCCCTCCTGCACCGCTATGTCACATTCCCTCCTGCACCGTTATGTCACATTCCCTCCTGCACCACTATGTCACATTCCCTCCTGCACTGTTATGTCACATTCCCTCCTGCACCGCTATTTCACATTCCCTCCTGCACCGCTATGTCACATTCCCTCCTGCACCGCTATGTCACATTCCCTGCTGCACCGTTATGTCACATTCCCTCCTGCACCGCTATGTCACATTCCCTCCTGCACCGTTATGTCACATTCACTCCTGCACCGCTATGTCACATTCACTCCTGCACCGCTATGTCACATTCCCTCCTGCACCACTATGTCACATTCCCTCCTGCACCGTTATGTCACATTCCCTCCTGCACCGCTATTTCACATTCCCTCCTGCACCGTTATGTCACATTCCCTCCTGCAGCGCTATTTCACATTCACTCCTGCACCACTATGTCACATTCCCTCCTGCACCGCTATGTCACATTCCCTCCTGCACCGTTATGTCACATTCCCTCCTGCAGCGCTATGTCACATTCCCTCCTGCACCGTTATGTCACATTCCCTCCTGCAGCGCTATGTCACATTCCCTCCTGCACCGTTATGTCACATTCACTCCTGCACCGCTATGTCACATTCCCTCCTGCACCACTATGTCACATTCACTCCTGCACCGCTATGTCACATTCACTCCTGCACCGCTATGTCACATTCCCTCCTGCACCACTATGTCACATTCCCTCCTGCACCGTTATGTCACATTCCCTCCTGCACCGCTATGTCACATTCACTCCTGCAACCGCTATGTCACATTCCCTCCTGCACCGCTATGTCACATTCCCTCCTGCACCGTTATGTCACATTCCCTCCTGCACCGCTATGTCACATTCCCTCCTGCACCGTTATGTCACATTCCCTCCTGCACCGTTATGTCACATTCCCTCCTGCACCGTTATGTCACATTCCCTCCTGCACCGTTATGTCACATTCCCTCCTGCACCGCTATGTCACATTCACTCCTGCACCGCTATGTCACATTTCCTCCTGCACCGCTATGTCACATTCCCTCCTGCAGCGCTATGTCACATTCCCTCCTGCACCGTTATGTCACATTCCCTCCTGCACCGTTATGTCACATTCCCTCCTGCAGCGCTATGTCACATTCCCTCCTGCACCGTTATGTCACATTCCCTACTGCACCGTTATGTCACATTCCCTACTGCACCGTTATGTCACATTCCCTCCTGCACCGTTATGTCACATTCCCTCCTGCACCGCTATGTCACATTCACTCCTGCACCGCTATGTCACATTTCCTCCTGCACCGCTATGTCACATTCCCTCCTGCAGCGCTATGTCACATTCCCTCCTGCACCGTTATGTCACATTCCCTACTGCACCGTTATGTCACATTCCCTACTGCACCGCTATGTCACATTCACTCCTGCACCGTTATGTCACATTCCCTCCTGCACCGTTATGTCACATTTCCTCCTGCACCGCTATGTCACATTTCCTCCTGCACCGCTATGTCACATTCCCTCCTGCACCGCTATGTCACATTCCCTCCTGCACCGCTATGTCACATTCCCTCCTGCACCGCTATGTCACATTCCCTCCTGCACCGCTATGTCACATTCCCTCCTGCACCGCTTTGTCACATTCCCTCCTGCACCGCTATGTCACATTCCCTCCTGCACCGCTATGTCACATTTCCTCCTGCACCGCTATGTCACATTCCCTCCTGCACCGTTATGTCACATTCCCTCCTGCAGCGCTATGTCACATTCCCTCCTGCACCGTTATGTCACATTCCCTCCTGCACCGTTATGTCACATTCCCTCCTGCACCGTTATGTCACATTCCCTCCTACAGCGCTATGTCACATTCCCTCCTGCACCGTTATGTCACATTCCCTCCTGCAGCGCTATGTCACATTCCCTCCTGCACCGTTATGTCACATTCACTCCTGCACCGCTATGTCACATTCCCTCCTGCACCACTATGTCACATTCACTCCTGCACCGCTATGTCACATTCACTCCTGCACCACTATGTCACATTCCCTCCTGCACCACTATGTCACATTCCCTCCTGCACCGTTATGTCACATTCCCTCCTGCACCGCTATGTCACATTCACTCCTGCAACCGCTATGTCACATTCCCTCCTGCACCGCTATGTCACATTCCCTCCTGCACCGTTATGTCACATTCCCTCCTGCACCGCTATGTCACATTCCCTCCTGCACCGTTATGTCACATTCCCTCCTGCACCGTTATGTCACATTCCCTCCTGCACCGTTATGTCTCATTCCCTCCTGCACCGCTATGTCACATTCACTCCTGCACCGCTATGTCACATTCCCTCCTGCACCGCTATGTCACATTCCCTCCTGCACCGCTATGTCACATTCTCTCCTGCACCACTATGTCACATTCTCTCCTGCACCGCTATGTCACATTCCCTCCTGCACCACAATGTCACATTCCCTCCTGCACCGCTATGTCACATTCCCTCCTGCACCGCTATGTCACATTCCCTCCTGCACCGTTATGTCACATTCCCTCCTGCACCGCTATGTCACATTCCCTCCTGCACCGCTATGTCACATTCCCTCCTGCACCGCTATGTCACATTCCCTCCTGCACCGCTATGTCACATTCCCTCCTGCACCGCTATGTCACATTCCCTCCTGCACCGCTATGTCACATTCCCTCCTGCACCACAATGTCACATTCCCTCCTGCACCACTATGTCACATTCTCTCCTGCACCGCTATGTCACATTCCCTCCTGCACCACAATGTCACATTCCCTCCTGCACCGTTATGTCACATTCCCTCCTGCACCGCTATGTCACATTCCCTCCTGCACCGCTATGTCACATTCCCTCCTGCACCACAATGTCACATTCCCTCCTGCACCACTATGTCACATTCCCTCCTGCACCGTTATGTCACATTCCCTCCTGCACCACAATGTCACATTCCCTCCTGCACCACTATGTCACATTCCCTCCTGCACCACTATGTCACATTCCCTCCTGCACCACAATGTCACATTCCCTCCTGCACCACTATGTCACATTCTCTCCTGCACCGCTATGTCACATTCTCTCCTGCACCGCTATGTCACATTCCCTCCTGCACCACAATGTCACATTCCCTCCTGCACCGTTATGTCACATTCCCTCCTGCACCGCTATGTCACATTCCCTCCTGCACCGCTATGTCACATTCCCTCCTGCACCACTATGTCACATTCCCTCCTGCACCACTATGTCACATTCCCTCCTGCACCGCTATGTCACATTCCCTCCTGCACCGCTATGTCACATTCCCTCCTGCACCGTTATGTCACATTCCCTCCTGCACCGCTATGTCACATTCCCTCCTGCACCACTATGTCACATTCCCTCCTGCACCGTTATGTCACATTCCCTCCTGCACCACAATGTCACATTCCCTCCTGCACCACTATGTCACATTCCCTCCTGCACCACTATGTCACATTCCCTCCTGCACCACAATGTCACATTCCCTCCTGCACCACAATGTCACATTCCCTCCTGCACCATTATGTCACATTCCCTCCTGCACCGCTATGTCACATTCCCTCCTGCACCGCTATGTCACATTCCCTCCTGCACCACTATGTCACATTCCCTCCTGCACCACTATGTCACATTCCCTCCTGCACCGCTATGTCACATTCCCTCCTGCACCGCTATGTCACATTCCCTCCTGCACCACTATGTCACATTCCCTCCTGCACCGTTATGTCACATTCCCTCCTGCACTGCTATTTCACATTCCCTCCTGCACCGTTATGTCACATTCCCTCCTGCAGCGCTATTTCACATTCACTCCTGCACCACTATGTCACATTCCCTCCTGCACCGCTATGTCACATTCCCTCCTGCACCGTTATGTCACATTCCCTCCTGCAGCGCTATGTCACATTCCCTCCTGCACCGTTATGTCACATTCCCTCCTGCAGCGCTATGTCACATTCCCTCCTGCACCGTTATGTCACATTCACTCCTGCACCGCTATGTCACATTCCCTCCTGCACCACTATGTCACATTCACTCCTGCACCGCTATGTCACATTCACTCCTGCACCACTATGTCACATTCCCTCCTGCACCACTATGTCACATTCCCTCCTGCACCGTTATGTCACATTCCCTCCTGCACCGCTATGTCACATTCACTCCTGCAACCGCTATGTCACATTCCCTCCACCGCTATGTCACATTCCCTCCTGCACCGTTATGTCACATTCCCTCCTGCACCGCTATGTCACATTCCCTCCTGCACCGTTATGTCACATTCCCTCCTGCACCGTTATGTCACATTCCCTCCTGCACCGTTATGTCTCATTCCCTCCTGCACCGTTATGTCACATTCCCTCCTGCACCGCTATGTCACATTCACTCCTGCACCGCTATGTCACATTTCCTCCTGCACCGATATGTCACATTCCCTCCTGCAGCGCTATGTCACATTCCCTCCTGCACCGTTATGTCACATTCCCTCCTGCAGCGCTATGTCACATTCCCTCCTGCACCGTTATGTCACATTCACTCCTGCACCGCTATGTCACATTCCCTCCTGCACCGCTATGTCACATTCCCTCCTGCACCACTGTCACATTCCCTCCTGCACTGTTATGTCACATTCCCTCCTGCACCGTTATGTCACATTCCCTCCTGCAGCGCTATTTCACATTCCCTCCTGCACCGCTATGTCACATTCCCTCCTGCACCACTATGTCACATTCCCTCCTGCACTGTTATGTCACATTCCCTCCTGCACCGTTATGTCACATTCCCTCCTGCACCGCTATTTCACATTCCCTCCTGCACCGTTATGTCACATTCCCTCCTGCAGCGCTATTTCACATTCCCTCCTGCACCACTATGTCACATTCCCTCCTGCAGTGCTATTTCACATTCCCTCCTGCACCGCTATGTCACATTCCCTCCTGCACCGTTATGTCACATTCCCTCCTGCACCACTATGTCACATTCCCTCCTGCACTGTTATGTCACATTCCCTCCTGCACCGCTATTTCACATTCCCTCCTGCACCGCTATGTCACATTCACTCCTGCAACCGCTATGTCACATTCCCTCCTGCACCGCTATGTCACATTCCCTCCTGCACCGTTATGTCACATTCCCTCCTGCACCGCTATGTCACATTCCCTCCTGCACCGTTATGTCACATTCCCTCCTGCACCGTTATGTCACATTCCCTCCTGCACCGTTATGTCTCATTCCCTCCTGCACCGCTATGTCACATTCACTCCTGCACCGCTATGTCACATTCCCTCCTGCACCGCTATGTCACATTCCCTCCTGCACCGCTATGTCACATTCTCTCCTGCACCACTATGTCACATTCTCTCCTGCACCGCTATGTCACATTCCCTCCTGCACCACAATGTCACATTCCCTCCTGCACCGCTATGTCACATTCCCTCCTGCACCGCTATGTCACATTCCCTCCTGCACCGTTATGTCACATTCCCTCCTGCACCGCTATGTCACATTCCCTCCTGCACCGCTATGTCACATTCCCTCCTGCACCGCTATGTCACATTCCCTCCTGCACCGCTATGTCACATTCCCTCCTGCACCGCTATGTCACATTCCCTCCTGCACCGCTATGTCACATTCCCTCCTGCACCACAATGTCACATTCCCTCCTGCACCACTATGTCACATTCTCTCCTGCACCGCTATGTCACATTCCCTCCTGCACCACAATGTCACATTCCCTCCTGCACCGTTATGTCACATTCCCTCCTGCACCGCTATGTCACATTCCCTCCTGCACCGCTATGTCACATTCCCTCCTGCACCACAATGTCACATTCCCTCCTGCACCACTATGTCACATTCCCTCCTGCACCGTTATGTCACATTCCCTCCTGCACCACAATGTCACATTCCCTCCTGCACCACTATGTCACATTCCCTCCTGCACCACTATGTCACATTCCCTCCTGCACCACAATGTCACATTCCCTCCTGCACCACTATGTCACATTCTCTCCTGCACCGCTATGTCACATTCTCTCCTGCACCGCTATGTCACATTCCCTCCTGCACCACAATGTCACATTCCCTCCTGCACCGTTATGTCACATTCCCTCCTGCACCGCTATGTCACATTCCCTCCTGCACCGCTATGTCACATTCCCTCCTGCACCACTATGTCACATTCCCTCCTGCACCACTATGTCACATTCCCTCCTGCACCGCTATGTCACATTCCCTCCTGCACCGCTATGTCACATTCCCTCCTGCACCGTTATGTCACATTCCCTCCTGCACCGCTATGTCACATTCCCTCCTGCACCACTATGTCACATTCCCTCCTGCACCGTTATGTCACATTCCCTCCTGCACCACAATGTCACATTCCCTCCTGCACCACTATGTCACATTCCCTCCTGCACCACTATGTCACATTCCCTCCTGCACCACAATGTCACATTCCCTCCTGCACCACAATGTCACATTCCCTCCTGCACCATTATGTCACATTCCCTCCTGCACCGCTATGTCACATTCCCTCCTGCACCGCTATGTCACATTCCCTCCTGCACCACTATGTCACATTCCCTCCTGCACCACTATGTCACATTCCCTCCTGCACCGCTATGTCACATTCCCTCCTGCACCGCTATGTCACATTCCCTCCTGCACCACTATGTCACATTCCCTCCTGCACCGTTATGTCACATTCCCTCCTGCACTGCTATTTCACATTCCCTCCTGCACCGTTATGTCACATTCCCTCCTGCAGCGCTATTTCACATTCACTCCTGCACCACTATGTCACATTCCCTCCTGCACCGCTATGTCACATTCCCTCCTGCACCGTTATGTCACATTCCCTCCTGCAGCGCTATGTCACATTCCCTCCTGCACCGTTATGTCACATTCCCTCCTGCAGCGCTATGTCACATTCCCTCCTGCACCGTTATGTCACATTCACTCCTGCACCGCTATGTCACATTCCCTCCTGCACCACTATGTCACATTCACTCCTGCACCGCTATGTCACATTCACTCCTGCACCACTATGTCACATTCCCTCCTGCACCACTATGTCACATTCCCTCCTGCACCGTTATGTCACATTCCCTCCTGCACCGCTATGTCACATTCACTCCTGCAACCGCTATGTCACATTCCCTCCACCGCTATGTCACATTCCCTCCTGCACCGTTATGTCACATTCCCTCCTGCACCGCTATGTCACATTCCCTCCTGCACCGTTATGTCACATTCCCTCCTGCACCGTTATGTCACATTCCCTCCTGCACCGTTATGTCTCATTCCCTCCTGCACCGTTATGTCACATTCCCTCCTGCACCGCTATGTCACATTCACTCCTGCACCGCTATGTCACATTTCCTCCTGCACCGATATGTCACATTCCCTCCTGCAGCGCTATGTCACATTCCCTCCTGCACCGTTATGTCACATTCCCTCCTGCAGCGCTATGTCACATTCCCTCCTGCACCGTTATGTCACATTCACTCCTGCACCGCTATGTCACATTCCCTCCTGCACCGCTATGTCACATTCCCTCCTGCACCACTGTCACATTCCCTCCTGCACTGTTATGTCACATTCCCTCCTGCACCGTTATGTCACATTCCCTCCTGCAGCGCTATTTCACATTCCCTCCTGCACCGCTATGTCACATTCCCTCCTGCACCACTATGTCACATTCCCTCCTGCACTGTTATGTCACATTCCCTCCTGCACCGTTATGTCACATTCCCTCCTGCACCGCTATTTCACATTCCCTCCTGCACCGTTATGTCACATTCCCTCCTGCAGCGCTATTTCACATTCCCTCCTGCACCACTATGTCACATTCCCTCCTGCAGTGCTATTTCACATTCCCTCCTGCACCGCTATGTCACATTCCCTCCTGCACCGTTATGTCACATTCCCTCCTGCACCACTATGTCACATTCCCTCCTGCACTGTTATGTCACATTCCCTCCTGCACCGCTATTTCACATTCCCTCCTGCACCGCTATGTCACATTCCCTCCTGCACCGCTATGTCACATTCCCTGCTGCACCGTTATGTCACATTCCCTCCTGCACCGCTATGTCACATTCCCTCCTGCACCGTTATGTCACATTCACTCCTGCACCGCTATGTCACATTCACTCCTGCACCGCTATGTCACATTCCCTCCTGCACCACTATGTCACATTCCCTCCTGCACCGTTATGTCACATTCCCTCCTGCACCGCTATTTCACATTCCCTCCTGCACCGTTATGTCACATTCCCTCCTGCAGCGCTATTTCACATTCACTCCTGCACCACTATGTCACATTCCCTCCTGCACCGCTATGTCACATTCCCTCCTGCACCGTTATGTCACATTCCCTCCTGCAGCGCTATGTCACATTCCCTCCTGCACCGTTATGTCACATTCCCTCCTGCAGCGCTATGTCACATTCCCTCCTGCACCGTTATGTCACATTCACTCCTGCACCGCTATGTCACATTCCCTCCTGCACCACTTTGTCACATTCACTCCTGCACCGCTATGTCACATTCACTCCTGCACCGCTATGTCACATTCCCTCCTGCACCACTATGTCACATTCCCTCCTGCACCGTTATGTCACATTCCCTCCTGCACCGCTATGTCACATTCACTCCTGCAACCGCTATGTCACATTCCCTCCTGCACCGCTATGTCACATTCCCTCCTGCACCGTTATGTCACATTCCCTCCTGCACCGCTATGTCACATTCCCTCCTGCACCGTTATGTCACATTCCCTCCTGCACCGTTATGTCACATTCCCTCCTGCACCGTTATGTCACATTCCCTCCTGCACCGTTATGTCACATTCCCTCCTGCACCGCTATGTCACATTCACTCCTGCACCGCTATGTCACATTTCCTCCTGCACCGCTATGTCACATTCCCTCCTGCAGCGCTATGTCACATTCCCTCCTGCACCGTTATGTCACATTCCCTCCTGCACCGTTATGTCACATTCCCTCCTGCAGCGCTATGTCACATTCCCTCCTGCACCGTTATGTCACATTCCCTACTGCACCGTTATGTCACATTCCCTACTGCACCGTTATGTCACATTCCCTCCTGCACCGTTATGTCACATTCCCTCCTGCACCGCTATGTCACATTCACTCCTGCACCGCTATGTCACATTTCCTCCTGCACCGCTATGTCACATTCCCTCCTGCAGCGCTATGTCACATTCCCTCCTGCACCGTTATGTCACATTCCCTACTGCACCGTTATGTCACATTCCCTACTGCACCGCTATGTCACATTCACTCCTGCACCGTTATGTCACATTCCCTCCTGCACCGTTATGTCACATTTCCTCCTGCACCGCTATGTCACATTTCCTCCTGCACCGCTATGTCACATTCCCTCCTGCACCGCTATGTCACATTCCCTCCTGCACCGCTATGTCACATTCCCTCCTGCACCGCTATGTCACATTCCCTCTTGCACCGTTATGTCACATTTCCTCCTGCACCGCTATGTCACATTCCCTCCTGCACCGTTATGTCACATTCCCTCCTGCACCGCTATGTCACATTCCCTCCTGCACTGCTATGTCACATTCCCTCCTGCACCGCTATGTCACATTCCCTCCTGCACCGCTTTGTCACATTCCCTCCTGCACCGTTATGTCACATTCCCTCCTGCACCGCTATGTCACATTCCCTCCTGCACCGCTATGTCACATTTCCTCCTGCACCGCTATGTCACATTCCCTCCTGCACCGTTATGTCACATTCCCTCCTGCAGCGCTATGTCACATTCCCTCCTGCACCGTTATGTCACATTCCCTCCTGCACCGTTATGTCACATTCCCTCCTGCACCGTTATGTCACATTCCCTCCTGCAGCGCTATGTCACATTCCCTCCTGCACCGTTATGTCACATTCCCTCCTGCAGCGCTATGTCACATTCCCTCCTGCACCGTTATGTCACATTCACTCCTGCACCGCTATGTCACATTCCCTCCTGCACCACTATGTCACATTCACTCCTGCACCGCTATGTCACATTCACTCCTGCACCACTATGTCACATTCCCTCCTGCACCACTATGTCACATTCCCTCCTGCACCGTTATGTCACATTCCCTCCTGCACCGCTATGTCACATTCACTCCTGCAACCGCTATGTCACATTCCCTCCTGCACCGCTATGTCACATTCCCTCCTGCACCGTTATGTCACATTCCCTCCTGCACCGCTATGTCACATTCCCTCCTGCACCGTTATGTCACATTCCCTCCTGCACCGTTATGTCACATTCCCTCCTGCACCGTTATGTCTCATTCCCTCCTGCACCGTTATGTCACATTCCCTCCTGCACCGCTATGTCACATTCACTCCTGCACCGCTATGTCACATTCCCTCCTGCACCGCTATGTCACATTCCCTCCTGCACCGCTATGTCACATTCCCTCTTGCACCGTTATGTCACATTCCCTCCTGCACCGCTATGTCACATTCCCTCTTGCACCGTTATGTCACATTCCCTCCTGCACCGTTATGTCACATTCCCTCCTGCACCGTTATGTCTCATTCCCTCCTGCACCGTTATGTCACATTCCCTCCTGCACCGCTATGTCACATTCCCTCCTGCACCGCTATGTCACATTCCCTCCTGCACCGCTATGTCACATTCCCTCCTGCACCGCTATGTCACATTCCCTCTTGCACCGTTATGTCACATTTCCTCCTGCACCGCTATGTCACATTCCCTCCTGCACCGTTATGTCACATTCCCTCCTGCACCGCTATGTCACATTCCCTCCTGCACCGCTATGTCACATTCCCTCCTGCACCGCTATGTCACATTCCCTCCTGCACCGCTTTGTCACATTCCCTCCTGCACCGTTATGTCACATTCCCTCCTGCACCGCTATGTCACATTCCCTCCTGCACCGCTATGTCACATTTCCTCCTGCACCGCTATGTCACATTCCCTCCTGCACCGTTATGTCACATTCCCTCCTGCAGCGCTATGTCACATTCCCTCCTGCACCGTTATGTCACATTCCCTCCTGCACCGTTATGTCACATTCCCTCCTGCACCGTTATGTCACATTCCCTCCTGCAGCGCTATGTCACATTCCCTCCTGCACCGTTATGTCACATTCCCTCCTGCAGCGCTATGTCACATTCCCTCCTGCACCGTTATGTCACATTCACTCCTGCACCGCTATGTCACATTCCCTCCTGCACCACTATGTCACATTCACTCCTGCACCGCTATGTCACATTCACTCCTGCACCGCTATGTCACATTCCCTCCTGCACCACTATGTCACATTCCCTCCTGCACCGTTATGTCACATTCCCTCCTGCACCGCTATGTCACATTCACTCCTGCAACCGCTATGTCACATTCCCTCCTGCACCGCTATGTCACATTCCCTCCTGCACCGCTATGTCACATTCACTCCTGCACCGCTATGTCACATTTCCTCCTGCACCGATATGTCACATTCCCTCCTGCAGCGCTATGTCACATTCCCTCCTGCACCGTTATGTCACATTCCCTCCTGCAGCGCTATGTCACATTCCCTCCTGCACCGTTATGTCACATTCACTCCTGCACCGCTATGTCACATTCCCTCCTGCACCGCTATGTCACATTCCCTCCTGCACCACTATGTCACATTCCCTCCTGCACCGCTATGTCACATTCCCTCCTGCACCGTTATGTCACATTCCCTCCTGCAGCGCTATGTCACATTCCCTCCTGCACCGTTATGTCACATTCCCTCCTGCAGCGCTATGTCACATTCCCTCCTGCACCGTTATGTCACATTCACTCCTGCACCGTTATGTCACATTCCCTCCTGCACCGTTATGTCACATTCCCTCCTGCACCGTTATGTCACATTCCCTCCTGCACCGCTATGTCACATTCACTCCTGCACCGCTATGTCACATTTCCTCCTGCACCGCTATGTCACATTCCCTCCTGCAGCGCTATGTCACATTCCCTCCTGCACCGTTATGTCACATTCCCTCCTGCACCGTTATGTCACATTCCCTCCTGCAGCGCTATGTCACATTCCCTCCTGCACCGTTATGTCACATTCCCTACTGCACCGTTATGTCACATTCCCTCCTGCACCGTTATGTCACATTCACTCCTGCACCGTTATGTCACATTCCCTCCTGCACCGTTATGTCACATTTCCTCCTGCACCGCTATGTCACATTCCCTCCTGCACCGTTATGTCACATTCCCTCCTGCACCGCTATGTCACATTCCCTCCTGCACTGCTATGTCACATTCCCTCCTGCACCGCTATGTCACATTCCCTCCTGCAGCGCTTTGTCACATTCCCTCCTGCACCGTTATGTCACATTCCCTCCTGCACCGCTATGTCACATTCCCTCCTGCACCGCTATGTCACATTCCCTCCTGCACCGCTATGTCACATTCCCTCCTGCACCGTTATGTCACATTCCCTCCTGCAGCGCTATGTCACATTCCCTCCTGCACCGTTATGTCACATTCCCTCCTGCACCGTTATGTCACATTCCCTCCTGCACCGCTATGTCACATTCCCTCCTGCACCGCTATGTCACATTCCCTCCTGCACCGTTATGTCACATTCCCTCCTGCACCGCTATGTCACATTCCCTCCTGCACCGCTATGTCACATTCCCTCCTGCACCGCTATGTCACATTTCCTCCTGCACCGCTATGTCACATTTCCTCCTGCACCGCTATGTCACATTTCCTCCTGCACCGCTATGTCACATTCCCTCCTGCACCGTTATGTCAAATTCCCTCCTGCACCGTTATGTCACATTCCCTCCTGCACCGCTATGTCACATTCCCTCCTGCACCGTTATGTCACATTTCCTCCTGCACCGCTATGTCACATTTCCTCCTGCACCGCTATGTCACTTTCCCTCCTGCACCGCTATGTCACATTCCCTCCTGCACCGCTATGTCACATTCCCTCCTGCACCGCTTTGTCACATTCCCTCCTGCACCGTTATGTCACATTTCCTCCTGCACCGTTATGTCACATTCCCTCCTGCACCGTTATGTCACATTCCCTCCTGCACCGCTATGTCACATTTCCTCCTGCACCGTTATGTCACATTCCCTCCTGCACCGTTATGTCACATTCCCTCCTGCACCGCTATGTCACATTCACTACTGCACCGCTATGTCACATTCCCTCCTGCACCGTTATGTCACATTCCCTCCTGCACCGTTATGTCACATTTCCTCCTGCACCGCTATGTCACATTCCCTCCTGCACCGCTATGTCACATTCCCTCCTGCACCGCTATGTCACATTCCCTCCTGCACCGCTATGTCACATTCCCTCCTGCACCGTTATGTCACATTCCCTCCTGCACCGTTATGTCACATTCCCTCCTGCACCGTTATGTCACATTCCCTCCTGCACCGCTATGTCACATTCCCTCCTGCACCGTTATGTCACATTCCCTCCTGCACCGCTATGTCACATTCCCTCCTGCACCGCTATGTCACATTCCCTCCTGCACCGCTATGTCACATTCCCTCCTGCACCGTTATGTCACATTCCCTCCTGCACCGCTATGTCACATTTCCTCCTGCACCGCTATGTCACATTTCCTCCTGCACCGCTTTGTCACATTCCCTCCTGCACCGCTATGTCACATTCCCTCCTGCACCGTTATGTCACATTCCCTCCTGCACCGCTATGTCACATTCCCTCCTGCACCGCTATGTCACATTCCCTCCTGCACCGTTATGTCACATTCCCTCCTGCACCGTTATGTCACATTCCCTCCTGCACCGTTATGTCACATTCCCTCCTGCACCGCTATGTCACATTCCCTCCTGCACCGTTATGTCACATTCCCTCCTGCACCACTATATCACATTCCCTCCTGCACCGCTATGTCACATTCCCTCCTGCACCGCTATTTTTACTGATTACACGTCTCATCTAATAAAGATATTTGCATTTTTGAAACAAAGAGTGTGCGGTGAATTACTCCACATCCCGTCCACCAGCACCTTGCACCACAGACTGAGTGCACGTCAATCCACCTTCCTTCCAATTTCATACTAGACACTAAAATATTTTATTGTGATTAATTAATACAGAGACATATTTCCCCAGATATGACAATGGAGGATAAAATCTGCATCTATTTTTCAGAATTTCATGTCTCCAATGCCCTGAATGTGGAATTACCAGTCTCTAATAAGAAGTTCTTTTGTCAGCAAAACTTCATTCACAAAGTGAATTTTCACAGATTTGTTCATCATTATTCCAAAGTTTGCCTAACCCTGAAACTACACCTTAGATGAAGGAACGCCAACATTGCTACCATAGTAATAACACAACCATTGGGTTTCATGCACTACACTACATTGTCCCTGGCCTGTTATAGGATGCCATTCTCCATTATCACTGTGATAGACGCAGCCTTGTTTGAAGAAAATAGTAAAAGTGTCAATTCTGGATTCTTTTTTAGATCTGTCTGTTGACGTTATATTCAGATATTCAGTCAAGGGCATTTGGTGAGGGGATTGGTATCCATACAGTTTGATTATTCTATAGTCTTAAAGAAAATCTAGCACAAACCACCCCCTTCATACCTCTATTGATCTACATGGTCATGTTGCCCTATGAAAGATACGGTCATCCACAGCTTTACTGATGCAATCTGTAGCTCCCTGACTGAAAAATTGCTGTTTAAATTCATATGCAAATGAGGCTTAAGTGCTCTGGCTGTGTCAAAGCACTTCCCAAACCTCTGTTTCCCTGTTTCTATTACCCTCCCAGCCCCACCCTCTTCTGCTTGACTGACAGATCACTGGATGACCTGACAGATTCCTTTTACACTACTTATAATAATTTGGATTTGGATTGTATCAAAATTATGAGATATAAGTGTGAAAATATGATTTTTTTCTTGATAAATTTCTCCATTCCTATATATATATATGATTTATCAACTGTAGCTCTTTCATTCCAGTTTCTTTGGAGAGGAGGTTTGTATGGAGTCAGAGACGTAATCTCATTTTGTATGTGGGTGCAAACCTCATGGATTGCTAGGCAACGAGTTTTAGTTCTTTGTACTGTTTGGGAACATAGCACAGCCCATGTGTTCACAGTTGGACACACATTCTGTTTTTTAAGCAATGGAAATAATAGCTGGATGAGCAGAAATTGTACTGTAGTCAGGTCTATTGGTGATTTAATGATGAACTTGCATGAATCTGCATAGGCATTAGCTTGCATGTACTGCATAGTCATCTAACATGTCATTAAATTGGCTAAAACATTTAACAATGTAAAACAAACAAGCGCTATGATTCCTTTTTTTTCAGAGAAAAAAAAAAGAATCCATAGGATATAGTTTCCATTTAGCTGTATTTCTTCAGCCTCTGCAAGCTCTGTGTGTATGCAGTGACTCAGTTTAACCCTTTATAAGCAGCTATGACCTATTCTAGCAAATTAACTCTTTATGAGCAGCTATGTCCTCCTCCAGCAGATTTACTATTTAAAAGCAATTATGTCCTCCTCTAACAGATGTGGAGAAAGTTTATTGACATTGGCTCATTATTATAAGAGGCCTACGTGAGGAAAGATGAACTTAAATAGAAAAAAAAAGAAAGAAGGAAATAAACAGTGTGCTTCATAGTGCTGGAGACATACTGTCAGGTAATGCACTCACCTTGGTTAGTTGTGCATATGTCAGGCACACCTCTATTGCAGGTACTCAGCTGCTGCTACTTCTTTACAGCCAGTTGGCTAGACCACCATAATATCAGTAAGAAAATTTACAAATAAAATAAAGAAATTGCTGCCGATTAATAGCAGGTACCGTATACGAAAAAGCTTTCAGAAACACTGAATGTTTATTGCTGTTAAAACAATAAATTATGTGGCAAATAAAAAGCATCGGGTTTCTACATCTCAATGATGTCTTCCTCAGTCCAAGTGTGTGTAAGGGTATGAAAGAGACTGTCGTGTACCTACCCCTGAAGACAACAGTTGTAAAGTGTGTACTGTGACATGCGGCTTGATTGCGGTTTATGGTGTAATGTAAAATGCAATATGTTATAAGTACTGGTGCTGCTGTGTGGTTACTGTATTTGTAATGCCTAGAGTAGCTCTATACACTCAACTCAGGTTTAGGGAAAGAATAGGATATAAGTTAGTATTGAGGTAGTGAATAGTTAGGAACTTTAAGACCCAGAATAGTTACAGATAGATTAAGATAGGTAGTGGTGGGCCTATTAGTGTGTTAGTATAAGTATTGTTAGTATAGTGTTAATGTAGGAAAGTAATGCAAGCTGTGTGCTGGAATGTAGGTGAAAGGTTAGACTGTTCCAGCAACAGACTGCAGGAACAGATACAGTTAAATGTTTGGGACCAGCCCAGCATGGGAGGGAGAGGTCAAGCAAGAAGGGGATTCATTTCCTGGTTTAGTCAGTCTAAGTTAGTGAGAGGTTCGTGTCATGTTCAGATTGAAATGGCAGTGGGCTGGAGGCACATGGAGCACATAGTCAGCATGAGGTTGTCCAGAATTTCCTGCTGACACTGTTGTAGCACCTGAGGCCTACTGCACAAACTAGGCATTGGGAAGTGTGCCTTAATCCCTTCCATACAGAGGAAGCTGTACGGGGAACCATGTGAGGGAAACATAGCGGGTCTCTGGAGTGCTGTGGGGTCGGACAGGAAATTCCTGAGGCTCACAAAAGGATCAAACATAGGGATAATCCGAGCTGAACGTAAGTAGAAGCTTGAAATGTGCTGTGTTGATGAAACTGGAACTAGAGGATGCTGTCCCTGACACTACATGTTAAAAAATGTTATATCTTAACTGTCCAGTAAAGTTGAATTTGTTATAAAAAACCGGGTGTCCCCTTATGTGTATGCGGCTGTTCCTGGACCAAAGGACGTGGATGCATCGAGGCCTCCAACCTGAAAGTGAGTACGCTGCATTGTACACAGCACAACATTGGTGGACTGGGACTTAAATTAAAGCAATGTCGACTACATGATAATAATCCATAAGATGTTAGTAATATATTGCTTTACAAAGCTAAAAAACAACAACAAAGGAGAGAGTGGGTGTGTGTATGGGGCTGGAGACAGACAGTAACATTGTGGTTTTGGACCGGTAACCATAAAGATGTCAGAAAAACAGAATTTGCACCAATTGTAGATTGCACATGGGCAATGCAAGTGAGCTGAGCATACAGGATGAAAACAGGGTTTAGATATTATAAAACAAATTTAAGCGTAGGACAGGCAACCCCAAAATCCATTTGTGTTCAGACGAGCCTCGTTGTCATCTACTCATCATTCAGTCTTTATCGACCCCAGACCTAGAGACCTATCTGTCACGGGTGTGTCAGAGGTGACAGACAGTCGTCTTGCAATTGGTTGCAGGAGATCTCTACGTTTGGCATTACAGACATCTTCTTAGAGGCTGGCTGTCTCTAGGACCCAGCAACTACCTCCCTCTGGCTAATAAGCTCCCTGGCCTGGGTGTATAAATACCTGGTGTGTCTGAGAGGGAGGTGCCGGCGATATTCATTACTACTTGTGAGGCTTTAGCAAGAGCTACGTCCTTTCTGGTGCTTGAGGACGTGTGCACATTTGTTTGGAGTCGTCTAAAGCTAAGCAATTCTCCTCTGCTTGTCTACCCTTGTTGTCTATAGAGTTTAGTGAAGATCAACAAGTGCTCATCGCCTCCCTTCCCTAGCCTTAGCCATGCGCCAGGGAAAGTCAGGGCGAGGCACGCGTGCGGCGATTGGTGAAGAGCCTATATAGGGACAGTAGTTGAGACAGGGTGACACTAGACCAGAGTAGGAGGTCTCCATGCCCCCTTTTCCCTAGTGTCTGGGCTCCCTTTCCCTTTTCCCTCTGTGTTGCACTAAGTCTTTCCCACACCTTGCATGACACTATCTCAGAAGTCAGACCCAAATCCAGTTTCTATCCCTTACATCACAATGGTCCAGCAGATGAAACCTTCTCCAGCCTGGTCATAAATGACAAACATAAGTTGGAAAAATCCATCAAACACAATACATTTCACACTCACTAAGCAACATGCCATTTAGTCCCTCTCTAATAACACCAATCTAGTTATATGGGCAACAGACAAGGTGGCGGCATTATCCTCCAGGATAAAAAAAATGACAATCTGGCTGATGATAACTGTATTCTTTCAGACCAAGAAGTCTATGATCAACTTGACTATTACCCACTCAAGGAATATACCAAATATTATAAAACACCTACCCGATGAATAGAGCCTCCTTTCAAGAATACAAAAAAGAAGGCTCTTTCCTCCTTAATAAGTTGAAAGTTCTTTTATCATCTTCCCTAAGATACATACTGTAAGTGATTTTCCAATCTGCCGAACCAGTCCAGTTATTTCTGGCACTGGCTCTTTAACAAGTAATTTGTCACACAACATGGATTTGATCTACAGAGATGGGTGCTATCCCTTCCACCTTATCTAATAGACCCCACATAACTTTTCAATACTTTACTTCTACTTGGCTTGGACATTCTGGCAAATGCTACTTTTCTCACAGCATACTGTATGTAAATGCTTTATACTTTAACCCACCAGCAAGGTTTACAAGCTGTTAACCATTTTCTATCTCTCAAGACGGAAATGCTCGTTGCATAATGTGATTTTTTTTCCTTCAAGCCATTGAATTCAACCTCTACAATAAAATACTTAAATTAAATTCACAACTATACAAGCAAACCTGTGGCAGTTCAGTGGGCAATCGTTTTGTACCATCATTTGCCAACCTCTACATGGACAATTTTGAACAGCACTATATCTAATCAAATAATTGTAAGGGGGATGGACGCCACCACCCCTTTAAGAAGGACTTTTCTCTGTTATTATTCCCACGTGCAGCAGTAGTTGTCCCTGTGTGAGTGTAATGTCTAATGTAATGTTGATGCTTTTATGTGTTCTCCCTGTATTGTACAGTGCAGTAGTTGCCTAGTGACAGCAGCATGGCAGAACTGGCCGGGGAGAGCAGCATAGCAGGGAGGAGCAGAGGCAGTGAGCTTAGAGACAGGAAGTCAAGGAGCAGTGTCCGGGCGGCCATGCCCAGGACAAGGTGTTAGAGAAGAGCTCCAGAGAAAGGGAGCTTGTGTGAAGACGGGGGTGTCCCCGCAAAGAAGGAGTCGAGGCAGTGGGGGCCGTAAGCCCACGAGAGAGGACCTGCTCGTGACAGGTCGGGACCGAGGACAGGTCGAAGCAGTGGGGCCGTAAGCCCATGAGTAAGGACCAGTGATAGTGTAAATGCACTCAGAGAAGAGGCCAGTACATGAGACATCAAGGGTCCAGGTGAGTACCAGAGAGTCCGGCAGCCAGAGACCTGAGCCAGGGTTAGAAGGTGCGCGGATCCGAGGACAGAGACTAGGCACTAAGCAGAGTGCGGCAGCCATAGACCCAGGCCAGGGTTAGAAGGTGCGGATCTGAGGACAAAGACTAGGCACTAAGCAGAGTCCAGCAGCCATATACCCAGGCCAGGGTTAGAAGGTGCGCGGGAGAGAGAGGGAGTGCCGACAGCCCTCAGCAGGAGCTGAGGACCGAACAGAGGCTGTGGAAAAGAGATGTACATATATATCTATATCCGAGCAGCACAGCGAGAGAGAACAGGGACTGTGGAAAAAGGGATAGCAGCCTTATCCGAGTAGCACAGCTTCCCTAGGACAAGCGGCAACCAGGACAGAGGGTGTACTGAAGGTGAAAGTCTGCCTGCTGTGATAAACTGAGTCGGAAGGTACAGAAACGGCTTACTGTCCCTGCATAAGACCTGGGCCTGAGAATATCTGCTGCATCAGCCTGTACACTGCAATCTGTCAGTAAAGTTGGTTTTATTTAAAAGCACTGACTCTATCCGTGTATTCATGTGCGAGGTGCCGGGGTGCTCGCTGAAGGTTGCTCAGTAGACTCGCCCACGACTACCAACCCATGCCACCTCGTTACACTATCCTCTCAGCCAAAACATCATACTCTTCCGTCATTACATTGATGACCTATTTTTCTTATGGCAAGGTAATGATAATGAAGCAAAACTATTTATCAATTAATCATAATATATTTGCTATTTCATTCTTGTATCATTTTTCTCTACTTCCACCATTGATTTCTTGGATATGACAATCTCCATCAATAGCAACAAGCAGATTAAAACTAGCGCATTCTGTCGATGTAAAGAGTTATTTGGGTTATAATAGTTCTCTCCACCCACTCTGGCTATAAGAAGTCCTTTTTGGTCATAACCAGCAGATAAGAAAGAACTGCAACAATAATTTTATGTTTTACAAACAGGTGAAGATTCTCAAGACTTGCATTAAGCAAAAAAAGCTATCTAAATTTATTGAAGTAGCATATTGCAGAATCATACAACTCACTCAGTCCCAATGTCTTACAACTATTCCCTCACCCCAGGACAAGAGGCCACAACACATAGAGCTTAACACATGGTCTATAACTTACCATACTTAGAGTAACTGGCCACAATCCATCACCAGTACTGCATCAACACTTTGCAGCCCCACCCTCTGCAACCTTCTATAGAGCCCCAACATTAGCTTTGCCTTCAAGGGCAGGGCTAACATTGTTAAGGCCCCGTCACACTTAGCGACGCTGCAACGATCCCGACAACGATACGACCTGTCAGGGATCGTTGCTGCGTCGCTATGTGGTCGCTGGTGAGCTGTCAAACAGGCAGGCTCACCAACGATCAGGGGAGCAGTGACATCGTGGAAAGAATCTTTCCACGATGTCCTGTTCCTGGTTACGAGCCTGCTGAAGCAGGAGCAGGCTGGTAACTATGGTAAACATCGGGTTACTAGGGGCACACGCGCTCCTAGTAACCCATTGTTTATCATGGTTACCACTCTGCTACAGTGAGCGGGAGGTTACCGCTCACTTTAGCAGGCTCGTAACCATGATAAACAACGGGTTACTAGGTGCGCGTGTGCCCCTAGTAACCCGATGTTTACCATAGTTACCAGCCTGATCGCTGCTCCCGCTGGTCACACACAGCGATGTGTGCTGACCTGCGGGAGAGCAACGACCAAAAAATGGTCCAGGACACTTTGCAGCGATCAGCGACCTCACAGCAGGGGCCTGATCGTTGCAAAGTGTCACACATAGCGACATCACTGGTGAGGTCGCTGTTGCGTCACCAAAACCGTGACACAGCAGCGATCTCGCTATGTGAGACGGGACTGAGCAGCACATGCAAGGCCTCTTCACCTTGCAAAACACACAGACAAAGTGAGACAGGCGCAGCTGCCTTAAATCAGCCCTTCCAAGACCTGGACTGGGGGTAAGTGAGCAGCAGTCCCCCCCCCCCAGTTCTTTCAGCTGCTCTTAAAACCTGGACCCATAATCCGGGCCCATTAACTCCCTCTCAGCACTATGTGTGCTGGAGCCTGCTTCTCCAGGTCCTACATCACTGAGGCTTGGCACCTCGGGGATACATACCTCCCATCCACAACCTGTCCAGCTGCCACCTTACACTATGTACAGAAGTTTCCCTTGGGCCTGAACAAGTGCAGATTTATGAGCTTAAACATCCCATCCACATTAATAGGTGTGATTTGCACACAGGCACATAATTCTTGTTTGACTTTATATTTATCCGTTCACATAATACAAGGCTCATCTTTTCACGTTTTGCACCTCTGCCTATGAATCTGGATATTTGCACTAAATTTAAAGCACATTTCAAAATAATTAAAGTACTAATCAGGATGAACAACAAAATTGCTTGTTTAAAATCCCATGTCTCTGCTTTCTTTTCATGCAGTTATGCCTCCGGCTGCCAGCTATATTGATTTCTATTGAAATCCTAGTAAGAGGAAAAGCTGGTAAATTTTTCCCTCTTGGTGTCATTATTTAACTTCACTTCCAACTTCCACAGGATTTTTTTTAAATAGAATGCTAGTTACCTTATGCTGCTTGGTGGAAAAATATAAATCTGGTACGGAAGCCACATTGTGTTCCACATTCTGTAGATCTACAGTTGGCTCAATTAAAGGCAACCTGTCACCAGGTCATCCTGTAAGGCAAAAAAAAGCACCTTCTATTATACTCCCCTAAGGAGCGGTCGTGTCTGATGGAAGTGTCTGGTCTTGATCCAGCGCCTCTTCTCTTCTTGTGATATCGTCCTTCTTACATCCTAAGTCATCCACACAGGGTTCCCCTTCACACTCCTATGCCTGCGCACTTCTCGCTGCCCTGTCGAGAATAGATCAAAGTACTGTGATGCGCATGCGCAGGTACTCTTTAGCCTTTCCCCGCGCATGCGCAGAACAGTACTTTGCTCTGCACTCGTCAGGGTGGAGAGAAATGCACCCATGTAAAAGCGAGAAAGGGAACACTGTGTGGATGACGTAGGACGCGTCATCCACACAAAGCAGAGAAGGAGGACGCTGCCATTAACAAGATAGCTTTTTTTTTATTCTTTATGGGAGAAATTGAGTTTGCATACTTTTTTCCCAAAAAAGCATTGCCAATAAGGACTCCATAAAAATCAGACCTCCTTAAGAAGTGCCAACCATATTCCCTCATTCGAGATACATGAAAAATCTTCACAGGGCCCACCTACAAACAACACTTATAGCATATGTCTACTTTCCAATGGTTAATAGGTCATTTGTCAATCAACGCGAGATAAGACGTAGACTAGCAATGTGCTGTAAAGTAGGGTGTGTGCACACGGTGGCGTTTTCAGGCGGATTACGGTAAGCGTTATAAAGAATGAACATATGCTCAGTAATGTCCAATAACTTGTTCTGCGTATGATCTGTCTTTTGTAACGTCCTTTAAAAACTTCAGGCTATGAAAATGGTCAAAAGTAATGAGCAGTCCATTCTTCTGAGGACTTCCACCTGGAAACTACCACTATGTTATATATGGAAATACAATAAAAAAAGCTTGATAAAAGGCATCAAAGAAGACACTTCTACAAAAACACCGCCAGCGTTTTCCTAACAGCTTAAAAAATGATGAAGGTATGCCGGCATCTATAAGACACCGTGTATATGTACCCCAAGGTTCTGTTTGCAAAACCTTGAAAAGAATACAAACTTTGACCCGCATGATGATCTGGTACACTAGTGTGAGATACTACTGTATAGCCCTAGGCATATCCATAAAACATAATTGACTTTCATATGATATTTTAACATTTATAGCAACATGTTTATATCAACCTCCATCTTAGAACTAATACAGAAATCTGTGCACTTGACTGCATAGTAAAAGTTAAGAGATGTACAGAACTGCTCAATCAAATTAAAAGGAATCTGTCAGCAAGTTTTTGTCATTTATTTTGAGAGCAGCATGATACAGGGGCATAGAGCCTGTTCCCGGAGATGTGATACTTGCTCAGCATCTTCCCGTAGTTTCAATACAATCAGTGTTTTATCATCAGGAGATTATCATTGCCTGACTAGGTCTCACATGCCAGCCAGTCCAGTTAGTGTTTGTAACCCCGCCCCCACCACTGATTGGCAGCTTGCTGAAAGTGCACAGTGTACACAGGAAGCTGCCAATGAGTGGCGCTATACACAGCTCAGCATTCTACATCTACAGCAGAGAAAACAGGGATTCTATCAAAACTGCACCAAGCAGTCCAGTAAGGGAAGAGTCACACAGCCGTATAACTCTCATGAGGATTGCAACGCGATGCTTGGACTGGCTGTTGGCTGTCCGAATCCCATTATATATTTCTATGCAGCTGTCAATCTCGGGTTTGTAGAGCCGCTGGCCAGTCCGAGCATTGCGTTGCGATCCCCATCCGAGTTATACTGCCATCTGACTTTTCCCTTAGTGACACATATCTGGAATCAGGCTCTCTGACTCTACATCATGCTGCTCTCAGATTACGTAGCAAAAACCTGCTGACAGATTCCCTTTAAAGATTTCCTCCTCTAAGGTTAGATTTTGGTTTTAATACAACCAGATGACAATAAACCAGTAGCATTTTTGTGACTCCCAATATAACTTTGATGCTTCAGGTAGTGAAATAGGGGAAGCAGAACATATTTCTCAAGGAAATAATTGGAGGTTCTGCATATGAGTCAGGAGTCGGATTCTCTGGGGAGTTTCGGTCAATTTCTATAAATGAACTCTTAAGGTGTCTCTGCGCTCTTCACCCGGTGGATTTTTCTAATATGGAAACTTCCCCCAGGCTGGCAGTTTCTTGAACTACTGTAGAAAAACTCATTGACCAAAGAAAAAAGGAACGTCTTGTTGAGGTCCTATAAAGGACTTCATATTACCATTTGTCCTGCTTTTAGATCCCCTGTGAACTGTTCTCTTTTGCCATCCGTCTCAACGACCTAAAAAATGAGATCCTGACAAGACTGTGCTTGAGAAACAGAAAAAGCTGCAGACAAGTCTCCTGTGAGATATAAACTGTAATTTTAATGAAGGCTACAAAGGAACTGACAATTTTTCAATTCAGAGAAAGAACACCTCTGTCAAGGAGGCAAGCCAGCAACACCCGCAGCGATGTGCTACAGGACCGTACATTGATCAGTTGAGGCTGGCTCCTTTATACATCTGTTAATGATTATGTGTAACGGAATTAATTATTAATGAACTGGTAATGTGGGACCAAGTCACGCTGACGTCTATAAATACGGTCTCATCTCCATGTAGTGTTGAGGTACGGTAGATTGTAAGCAATACACTAGCTGAGAGTTGTATTTCTTTTCTATTTCCAGGACAAAGAGGTTAGCAAAATACCGAGCACCTCCGAGTTTGGTTCTTTAAATAGCTGCTTATGCCAATGCAAAGTGTCACAAATGGAAGATTGTGCAGCCTTTCTACCCTGGCAGTCGGAAGGTGCGCATGGCTATTTATAGAGAAGTAGCTGCCCACAGGGCTCCAAGCACAAATGCAGCTTCTTCTGATACTTCTTGATGAACTTTTCTGAGCCAAATCCAGGAGTAAATCCATAAAGCGGGAAGAAATAAAGGAACGACTGATACTTCTTTCTTTTTGTAAAACAAAACGTAAAAATCTGGCGGAAAATAAGAAATCTTGGTTCCCAAATTTAGGAGGAGAAGGGGGTTGCGTCTTATAATCTGAAGGTACAGTATTTTCACCTGGCTGGTGGCAGCAGCGGTGGAGCGGGGTCACAGCTTCAGGAAGTCGGCGGCAGGACGATGCTGCGGGCCCCGTCCTCTCAGAAGATGTTGGCGGAGGTCTTCTCTCCTGTACATATCCCTGTGGTGGGCTTTGGAAAAATGGCTTGAGCAGATCGAGATCTCGGGAGGAGAGATCTCAGGAGACGAGTTCTCATCTCTCGAGATCTCAATCTGCGCATGTGCTGCCTCCAGTGGCCATTTTCAAAAAGCCCACAGCAGGAATATGTACAGGAAAGGAGACCTCCGCTAACATCTTCTGAGAGGATGGGGCACGCAGCATTGCCCAACTCCTGCCGCCACCGCCAACCTCCTGTTGCAGTAACCTTGACTCCTGTGACCCTGCTCCATCGCCCCTCAGGTAAGCTACCGATAAAAAGGATTATAAGGTGCACTATTTTATTTAAAAAAATCTTTTTTCCTATTTTCCAACCCAAAATTTGGGGTGTTTCTTATAAACCGATGCATCTTATAATCCGCAAAATACGGTATTTCATGTGATACACCTATACACAATTAATTACAATATGTAGCTTAATATATAAAATAAAATACATTATTATATGACTTTATCACTGGTGTATACAATATGTGGAGCATATTTTTGCTATATAAATTATATTCTTGTCACTAAAGCACTTTATGTATTTAACTATATTTAATTATTGTCAATTGTGGAACGCTGTAATTGTTGCACTATTTAAGTTACTTTGTACACCAGAACACTGCTTGAAAAAGGTTGCATAATAAATCACCTTATTTTATTTCTTGGAGTACTACCAATTTTTAATATTAGGCACAAAATCAATTATTTTCTGCATATCAGGAGTACCCATATCACACCGGGTGGTGGTAGCTTGGGGACAGTCATAAATGTCAGAATAGAATGATGGCATATTCCAACTTTCCTTCAGTCTATCAGAACGAGATGACGTGACCCATCATGACAGACCACATTTTAGTCACCGACTATGTGGATAACTATGCGGATAAAAAGAAAGCACTAGAAACTGGCAGAAGTTATAGGAACAGGCAGAAGCTCCAGACTCAGGCAGAAGCTCCAGACTCAGGCAGAAGCTCCAGACTCAGGCAGAAGCTCCAGACTCAGGCAGAAGCTCCAGACTCAGGCAGAAGCTCCAGACTCAGGCAGAAGCTCCAGACTCAGGCAGAAGCTCCAGACTCAGGCAGAAGAGCAAAAACAGAAAAAAAACAACCCACCAGATTCAGCTCCTGGATCATAAGTAGACCCAGATCTTTATCCAATATGCTAATAAGTATCATGCATGTTTCCTTTATAAAAACTATCATACTTCATATATCACCATACATGTCCTAACCCATTGTGTTTGCATATACCCTAACCATTTATGTGCTACTCTAATAACCCTAACTGGGTTTGTGTTGCACGCCTGAGTCCCCTTAGAGACAGGCATAGTCAATACTGTCAAGTGGAGGGGAGTACGCTTGTGTATGCATACAGTATGCATGTCTTTATAAGTGGGTGGGTGAAGGTACTTTTACTGGTGTTTTCATATATTGTAAATATGTATAAATTATTATACAGATATCATATTGATTAGCATGTGCTAATATTGGACTGTTTTATATGTTGTGATGAAACTGTGTGAGGTCAGCCAATAAACCTGTTATATAACATAAAGTGTTGGGAACAAGTGCATTCACATATAACAAAATGCTAGGAAATAGAAATATTTTAACACAAGAAAAAAGGAGGGAAACCAGGTAATCCACTCTGAAACTAATAAAGTGAGAGGTTATTAGTAAAACATAATAATCAAATAAGCCCCAACATTTGCAAAGGGTGAGATACGTCTTTATTTATTGCTAATATTTATCTCTGACAATGGTGAGGGAGCCAGGAGTGCTTTAGTCTCCTCTTACATTGGCGAGCCTGCCGGGAGTGTATTTATCTCCTTTTACACTTTTGTGTCCTCTGTGGCTACAAATACTGCTAGAAAACAACATGTGGCATTTTTGCAGTAGCCTATGCAAATTGTCTCTTTAGAGAGGAAGAGGACTTGAACTCTAGTGCCAGCTATAGGAAGTAGCAATCCTACAAGTCATTATCGACCCTTTAACGAGCCTTGTCACATGACTTAGGATAAAAGCCAGAACCAGAATCTCAATTTGTAGACACGTTACCCCTTAGATCCCAGTCTTAGCCTGTCACCCAGCCAAATTAGATCTCATGCTTTGTACTGACGAGGGGCAATACCCCAAAACACGGTGTATATTTCAAGGCTCGTTAAAGGGTCGATAATGACTTTTAGAATTGCTACTTCCTATAGGTGGCACTAGAGTTCAAGTCCTCTTCCTCTCTGAAGAGAGAATTTGCATATTTAATTTCCCAGAGGAGCATGCAAGGTTTTTAAGTCTCCTCATACTGGCGTGCCAGACTTGGCATGTCACTCTCCGCAGGGAGAAACCTTACCCCTTAGATTGCATTAGCCTAGACACACTCATGCAGTTTTTGATCATTTTTTCATGTGTGCTTTTTTAGCTAATGACAAGAAGAACTATACATCTTTACATATCCCATTCCTTGTGAAAGCACTTCTAGCTTTGACTCAAAAAACTGCAACAAAACAAGGAATGTGTGATTCAAGCCTCAATGTTGTATCTAAAGGTGTTGTCCACAATGGGCGATCCCCCAACAATAAGTGGATCACGCGGCCTCTCCCTGCTGAGACCCCCAGCAGTCAACTCTAATCAGTGGAAGGATTTTTCAGCAATTGTTCAATTTTTTCCGTGACGTCACGGCACGCAGTTCATTGTTAGTAGAAATACTTTCTGGGTTCTCCAGAAACAGAGGTGTTCTCTGCTAATAAATAAGTGTCCTCAATGGGTGTACTCAACTCTTCTTACTCAAAATTCCCTAGTGGGTTATTCAAAAATAGGTCTGTTTTCTAGAGCAGATAATCCCTTTATCTGGTTTATAAAGTGTTAAATGACAAATTCAGCAATACAATATGTGTACATCATGGAATTGCCCATAAATCTAATTGCCTAATAATGAAAACAAAAGGGATGAAAGCGCCAATTATGAGGGTATTTGTCTATGTAGAGCTTAGGAGCTGAGTGGTTCATAGATAAGCAACAGCGGAAGCAGCTTCTGCATTAAACCGCCATTTACACAATGGTCCAGATATTCCTATAAGTGATTGTCTACGTAAGTGTTCTAAATTCATCAATTTGACACCATGTTACTAATGTCGCAGGTTACCTATCAATCTCATCATTCATGTTACACACTAGCTGTTGTGTTAACCTACGGTCATTGTTATGTTCACAAACGATTATTCACACAATCAACAAGCATTTTATTGTTCATGTGAGTTATTTTTTGCTCTTATATAGCGTCATTAATTCCACAGTGCTTTACAGACTTCATCATCACTGTCCCCATTGGGGCTCACAATCTAGATTCCCTACCAGTATGTCTTTGGAGTGTGGGAGGAAACCCACGCAAACACAGGGAGAACATACAAACTCCTTGCAGATGTTGTCCTTGGGGGGATATGAACCAAGGACCCCAGAGCTACAGGGCTGCACTGCTAACCACTGAGCCACCGTGCTGCCCTGTTTCACCTTTTTATCGCATATGCTCTCGCTTGTTTGTGTTCTTTTTGGGCTGAATATATCCACTCGTGTAAATCGGCCATATTTAGAGTTGAGCAAAAGATTTCCAGCAATTGTGGCCATCAGACCCGAGCACTGCAAACCTTCTACTATATGTGCCATCCCTGGTGGCACTTCTGATTAGTATACCTCCCCACCCCAACATCACACGTGTGCTGTGCTGCAATATGTTGATGTTGAGTGACCCACTAATCAGAAGAGGTGCCGGGGATGCCGCAGGTGGTATGAGGTTTGCAGTAACATGGTCTGGTAGCCATGGACTATTAACGTGGTCATTGGACCAGGGTCCTGAAAATCTGTTTGATCAACTCTAACCATAACTTTTTGCTGCTTTGCAGTCCATGGATAACACGGATACTCATACACGGATCTAACTCTATATAGACGCCCTCAACTCTATAAACTATATCAAAATCCACAAACGGGCGTATACAAGCCCACATAGCCAGAGTATTTTTCAACCAAAAATATTTTATTGTTCACATACATAAAACAAAAATGTATTAAAACAACATAGTACTACTGAAAATTAGGATCAATACTCCATACAACAATCCAATTGATATTACTTACATACAGTACAGACCAAAAGTTTGGACACACCTTCTCATTTAAAGATTTTTCTGTATTTTCATGACTATGAAAATTGTACATTCACACTGAAGGCATCAAAACTATGAATTAACACATGTGGAATTATATACTTAACAAAAAAGTGTGAAACAACTGAAAATATGTCTTATATTCTAGGTTCTTCAAAGTAGCCACCTTTTGCTTTGATGACTGCTTTGCACACTCTTGGCATTCTCTTGATGAGCTTCAAGAGGTAGTCACCGGAAATGGTCTTCCAACAATCTTGAAGGAGTTCCCAGAGATGCTTAGCACTTGTTGGCCCTTTTGCCTCACTCTGCGGTCCAGCTCACCCCAAACCATCTTGATTGGGTTCAGGTCTGGTGACTGTGGAGGCCAGGTCATCTGGCGTAGCACCCCATCACTCTCCTTCTTGGTCAAATAGCCCTTACACAGCCTGGAGGTGTGTTTGGGGTCATTGTCCTGTTGAAAAATAAATGATGGTCCAACTAAACGCAAACCGGAAGGAATAGCATGCCGCTGCAAGATGCTGTGGTAGCCATGCTGGTTCAGTATGCCTTCAATTTTGAATAAATACTCAACAGTGTCACCAGCAAAGCACCCCCACACCATCACACCTCCTCCTCCATGCTTCACGGTGGGAACCAGGCATGTAGAGTCCATCCGTTCACCTTTTCTGCGTCGCACAAAGACACGGTGGTTGGAACCAAAGATCTCAAATTTGGACTCATCAGACCAAAGCTCAGATTTCCACTGGTCTAATGTCCATTCCTTGTCTTATTTAGCCCAAACAAGTCTCTTCTGCTTGTTGCCTGTCCTTAGCAGTGGTTTCCTAGCAGCTATTTTAACATGAAGGCCGGCTGCACAAAGTCTCCTCTTAACAGTTGTTGAAGAGATGTGTCTGCTGCTAGAACTCTGTGTGGCATTGACCTGGTCTCTAATCTGAGCTGCTGTTAATCTGCGATTTCTGAGGCTGGTGACTCGGATAAACTTATCCTCAGAAGCAGAGGTGACTCTTGGTCTTCCTTTCCTGGGGCGGTACTCATGTGAGCCAGTTTCTTTGTAGCGCTTGATGGTTTTTGCAACTGCATTTGGGGAGACTTTCAAAGTTTTCCCAATTTTTCGGACTGACTGACCTTCATTTCTTAAAGTAATGATGGACACTCGTTTTTCTTTACTTAGCTGCTTTTTTCTTGCCATAATACAAATTCTAACAGTCTATTCAGTAGGACTATCAGCTGTGTATCCACCTGACTTCTGCACAACACAACTGATGGTCCCAACCCCATTTATAAGGCAAGAAATCCCACTTATTAAACCTGACAGAGCACACCTGTGAAGTGAAAACCATTTCCGGTGACTACCTCTTGAAGATCATCAAGAGAATGCCAAGAGTGTGCAAAGCAGTCATCAAAGCAAAAGGTGGCTACTGTGAAGAACCTAGAATATAAGACATATTTTCAGTTGTTTCACACTTTTTGGTTAAGTATATAATTCCACATGTGTTAATTCAAAGTTTTGATGCCTTCAGTGTGAATGTACAATTTTCATAGTCATGAAAATACAGAAAAATCTTTAAATGAGAAGGTGTGTCCAAACTTTTGGTCTGTACTGTATGTCAATTAGAGCTATTCTGATTATGCTGCCCCAAATTGATCAAAGACCAAAATATTTATAAAGTGTCGAGTGCAAGGTGCAATAGATCATGTATTTTTAATCCTGGTAGATAATGTGATTATAGCTCTGTAAAATAATACAATCCACTGATCTACTTGGTCCCGTCATCTCCAAATATATTACAATAAACAGTCTGTCAAAGTGACAAGTGCAGAGTCAAGGTTATGGGGGAGTATTATTCTCTTTTTGTAAATATAAATGCCAATAGCACTAATTAGAAAGCCATTGGAGTGGGCATAGAAAGTACATAATCTATTAGTCACAATATTTCAACTAGGCGATCAAAAGCTTGTAGAGAAATACATGCACTTACATATCAGTAGAGGGTCTGGAGTGAGTGTCCTCGCGCCCCAACGCGCGTTTCACCCTTTCTTCGTCAGGGGGCGTGTTTATGGGCAATGAGAATTTTCTTTAAATAGGGCACATTGCCCAATCATGATGGCATTCAAGTAGCACCTCCGGTGTGTGTAGTGATGCAGAGAGTGCATAACGCATACAGCGTCTGTCCCGGTCGGCGCGTGCGTCACTGCGGGTCACTTTTTAGGGGATCATAATCATGTCCATGATAATACATATGTAATTAATATCAATTGGATTGTTGTATGTAGTTTTGATCCTCTTTTTCAGTAGTACTATGTTGTTTTAATAAATTTTTGTTTTATGTATGTGAACGATAAAATATTTTTGGTTGAAAAATACTCTGGTCATGTGGGCTTGTATACGCCCGTTTGTGAATTTTGCAGTACATGGACCTGTTAGCCACATATAAATAAAAGAGTGCAGTATTCTGGACCTCAACGGTTAATCTACATTCTATAAATGGCTTCCGTAAAGGCAATTGAAGCTAAGTGTGCAAAATATTTAAAGGGAATCGGTCACCAGGTTTTTGCTACCTAACATGAGAACAGTATAATGTAGGGACATAGACCCTGATTCCAGTGATGTGTCACCAGACCTTTCTCTGCTGTTGATGTAGCATTGCTCAGAAGCTGACCCCATCTACACCACAGCGTTCTGTGTATATTGTATTGGCAGTAAGCTGGGATGTGATTTGACCAAGGAGCACATGGGCATCCAGTCCAACATTAATAATCTCCTGCTAATAAAACTTTCACTGTATGGAAACATAATCAAACAGCCTAGTAAGTGACACATCCCTGAAATCAGTGCCTCAGCCTCTACCTCGTGCTGCCCTCACATTACATAATAAAAACCTGCTGACAGATTCCCTTTACGTTTGACAGCAGAGAAGTCCCTTTCCTTCTTACTATTTGTGGTTTTGAACTATTTCCCTTTTTTGAATATACACAATAGACAGTAGATCATATAACATTTCTCTGTTTGCACTGTGTGGGGAAGATGACAAACTATATTTTGAAAGGTGCTGACAAAGCAGATAGAATAGTATTAAACTGTACCTGTCCACGTGTCCTGTATAAAGCACAGTCATCTCCCACAAGTTAAAAGTGATTTTGGTGCATATATCCATCTAAAATATACAGGAACTATCCTGATTCTCATGCACTGTATCATGTCATTCACTCTTTTTGAATGAGCGGTACTCTGATAGCACTATAAGTGCTGGAACACCACCACCGCTCCCAGCATTCATTGCTCCAATTATTGTCTAATGCCTTGCTTGGTCCATACTGAAAGGCTGCTTCTCGATTATTTTTGGGTGTAGTTTACCAGACAGGAGAGCATGAGCAGAAGTCATTTTTCAGGAGAATGACCACATACAGAAATTCTTAAAGTGATTTGCGCATTGCTATTTAGCACATTATATAGTACTAGATGGTGGCCCGATTCAAACGCATTGGGTATTCTAGAATATGTATGCGGCCGACCAGGCGCAATCAGCCGAGCGGTGTTTAAATTTGGCGCCAATATCGCTGATTGGTCGCAGCCAGCGTCCGCGACCAATCAGCGAACTCTGTTACTGAGGACCGGAGAGCGTGTTTAAATTTGGCGCCAAAATCGCTGATTGGTCGCGGCCGGCGGTCACGACCAATGAGCAGAGCGGTGTTTAAATTTGGCGCCAATATCGCTGATTGGTCGCGGCCGGCGTCCGCAACCAATCAGCGAATCGTATTAGTGAGGACCGGGGAGCCGCGCTGCGGGTGCGGGTACTTCCGCTGCGAGTAGCCGGGAGATGAGCGACTGCTCGCAGCAGAAGTATCCCGAAAGTCGGCGGCTAGAGCCGGTCATCTCCCGACTGCATCGCCGCTGACCTCTGTGCAGCAGATGAGCCGCTAACGGCCGCCATCTTTTTCCGAAATCCCGCGTAGCTGATTGGCCGCGGCCGGACCAATCAGCGACGCGGGATTTCCTGGACAGAAGGACAGACAGACAGACGGGATAAGACGATTATATATATTAGATATCGAGTGAGATTAAGTTTCCTGAAATACAGGAACCATTTCAATATTCTCAGCCTGTAATAAATGATACACACACTCTATGGCCCTTGCAGTTGTTGAGGAAAACTTATATTGGATTTTTTATAGAATAAAATCGCTGTAATACAATAAATATCACCTACAACTAAAGTATACCTGATTTATATACAAGACAATGCCTACAGGAATATATGAGAAAGATAAATCCATCTTGTGACCAATTAACCATATAATGCCTTCATGCTGCAGCTTTATGCTTTTATGTTTTTCTGCACTCAGCCGAGAGTGAAGGGTTAAAAAATCCCTCGGAGACTAATTAAGTCCATAACTGCAAACATCCCAGCAGCTCTCCCTATGGATGTCTCCATTACTGGATTGCTTATCTTAAAGACCCACAGACAGCACAGGGGTCAGCAGGTTAAAAGACAGAATGCTTAGATCCCAGGCTCTGCAGCTTCCTGGAGCTGCACTTATTGTCTTGGCAGTAATATGATGGAAGGATTGGTGTGCGGATCATACAGCGCATGTATTTATCATCCATCCAGAAAATCACAGTACCAAAATCCATGCTGAGACCCTTTTCCCCTGCACTGTCGGGGCAGAAACCCCAGTGCACTTTATAATGTTTGCCTATGGGAATCAGCATGAAATAAGAGAAAACTGCATTCTCTGCACTTCAAGAAATGTTCCATAATTCAGAAAAATACAAAATAACTCTTCAGAATCTCGATTTCTTTACTTTCGCAACTACAATTTAATTTAATTATACTGATGAACCATTAAGACAAACTTACACCACTTTCAGATGGTCATTATACAGACACATTTTACAGAGGAAAAGCCTGGACCTCCCATGGATATACTGAATTCAAATTAGAGGTTCATAGGGTACTATGGTGATTTAAAGGGATTGTCAGAAAAGGTTTACTCCAGCTGCATTTTGTTAAAAACAACAAACCACGCTGTGCTCACCTTCCCCAGGTCCACAGGTGAGTCTCCACCACTGCTCCTGATGTGTGGCATTGGCTATAGCTCTGATGTCATGTCAACCAGTGAGCTCAGTGGTTCTGAAGGAGTGAAGGTGGTGCTCCATCTACAGGGGCAGAGAAACGGAGCTCAATGATTGGCTGCTCTGCTGTCGATGTGACTTCAGCACCGCAGCCAATGCCAGATGCCAGGAGACCTGGGGAAGGTGAGTACAGAAAATTTGCTGTATTTTTTTTTAACAAACTACAACCAGGGCAAAACATTGTCTGAAAAAGGCACAACCCCTTTAAGTCCGGTTTGTCAGTACGGTAGAAAGCCTAAGCAATTATTTTTATTTTTTGCAAAATGCTCTGAATGGTACACAATTAACTAAGGAAGTAGTAATCCCCTTACCACCCTCATTGCTCCCGTTCCACCAATTCCAGCTCCACCTGTTTGGTGCGGTGGTCACATTGCCCCCCCCCCCTCTCCCGAAAGGCTCTGTAGTTACTTCCATATGGGCAAACAATAGTGATTGGCCAATGCAGTCACAAATCTGTCCAGATAGAAGTATAGGGACCAGCATTGGACCAGGGAAGTTCCGATATGATAGGGACCAGCATTGGACCGGGGAAATCTCAATATGATAGGGACCAGCATTGGACCAGAGAAGTCTCGGTATGATATGGACCAGCATTGGACAGGGGAAGTCTCGGTATGACAGAGACCAGCATTGGACCAAGGAAGTCCCGATATGACAGGGACCAGCATTGGACCTGGGAAGTCTCAATATGATAGGGACCAGCATTGGACCGGGGAAGTCTCGGTATGATAGGGACCAGCATTGCACCGGGGAAGTCTCGGTATGTTAGGGACCAGCATTAGACCGGGGAAGTCCCGATATGATAGGGACCAGCATTGGACCGGGGAAATCTCAATATGATAAGGACGAGCATGGGACCGGGGAAGTCTCGGTATGATAGGGACCAGCATTGGACCGGGGAAGTCTCGGTATGATAGGGACCAGCATTGGACCGGGGAAGTTCGGTATGATAGGGACCAGCATTGGACCTGAGAAGTCTCGGTATAATAGGGACCAGCATTGGACCGGGGAAGTCTCGGTATGATAGGGACCAGAATTGGACCTGGGAAGTCTCGGTATGATAGGGACCAGCATTAGACCAGGGAAGTCTCGGTATGATAGGGACTAGCATTGGACCGGGGAAGTCTCGGTATGATAGGGACCAGCATTGGACTGGGGAAGTCTCGGTATGATAGGGACCAGCATTGGACCTGAGAAGTCTCGGATTGATAGGGACCAGCATTGTACCTGAGAAGTCTCGGTATGATAGGGACCAGAAATGGACCAGGGAAGTCTCGGTATGATAGGGACCAGCATTGGACCTGGGAAGTCTAGGTATGATAGGGACCAGCATTGGACCTGGGAAGTCTCGGTATGATAGGGACCAGCATTGGACCGGGGAAGTCTCAGTATGATAGGGACCAGCATTGGACCGGGGAAGTTTCGGTATGATAGCAACCAGCATTGGACCGGGGAAGTCTCGATATGATAGGGACCAGCATTGGACCGGGGAAGTCTCGGTATGATAGCGACAAGCATTGGACCGGAGAAGTCTCGATATGATAGGGACCAGCATTGGATCGGGGAAGTTTCAGTATGATAGCGATCAGCATTGGACCGGGGAAGTCTCGGTATGATAGGGACCAGCATTGGACCTGGGACGTCTCGATATGATAGGGATCAGCATTGGGCTTGGGAAGTCTCGATAAGATAGGGACCAGCATTGGACCGAGGAAGTCTCGATATGATAGATATCAGCATTGGACCGGGGAAGTCTCAGTATGATATGGACCAGCATTGGACAGGGGAAGTCTCGGTATGATAGGGACCAGCATTGCACCGGGGAAGTCTCAGTATGTTAGGGACCAGCATTGGACCGGGGAAGTCCCGATATGATAGGGACCAGCATTGGACCGGGGAAATCTCAATATGATAAGGACGAGCATGGGACCGGGGAAGTCTCGGTATGATAGGGACCAGCATTGGACCGGGGAAGTCTCGGTATGATAGGGACCAGCATTGGACCGGGGAAGTCTCGGTATGATAGGGACCAGCATTGGACCGGGGAAGTCTCGGTATGATAGGGACCAGCATTGGACCTAGGAAGTCTCGAAATGATAGATACCAGAATTGGAAAGGGGAAGTCTCGGTATGATAGGGACCAGCATTGGACCGGGGAAGTCTCGGTATGATAGGGACCAGCATTGAACCAGGAAAGTCTCGGTATGATAGGGACCAGCATTGGACCAGGGAAGTCTCGGTTTGATAGGGACCAGCATTGGACTGGGGAAGTCTTGCTATGATAGGGACCAGCATTAGACCGGGGAAGTCTGGGTATGATAGTGACAGGGGATCAGTAAGATGAGTATTCTTTATTTTATTCACAAGCAAGAATAGAATTCTATTCTTGCTTGTGATTGAAATATTTCTTGGATGTGCACCACCGTTTAAGTCTTGAAGCACACAGTCTGAATTATGTCCTGGTGATTGATCCTTTGAAAAAACAGCGTGGTGCCAGAATGATTCTCTTACATTTGAATTCTTTATTTTATTATTTACACATTACTGAGCTATTTTTTGTTATTCTTGATGGCTTGATAATCCTTGATAATAAAATCATATAAGTATACTTTTTCTCACAAAGCCATTATAGTAAGCAGAGAAAACCTGTTTAAACAGTTTTTAAAGAGTTTATTTAGGATTATTTGACTCTGTCCAAGAGTTTTGGTATTTTAATCCACTTCTACACAAATTATTTGACATAGGTCATGGGTGACACGTGAAATAATATACAATAATAAATACCTAACTATATGGTCCATCAAGTTCAGCTGAGAAATGGGAGATGATGAAGGATCCGGTATAGGTACAAATATAATGCATGATACCCCAAAAAGGTTTCCTTTTCTCAACCCAAGAGTCCATCTACTGAATCACTGTGAGAATATTAATAATTAATGGTACTTTGTAGAATGTAAGTATCTGAAGTGCTAAGGTTCAATGAGTTTAGACTTCTGTAACTTCTTGAAGTTTATCTATTTAATGACTGTGACATAACCGTGGATATTCAGTGTGTCGATATCTTCTGCCGCGTTTCGGATCAGTATAATCTATCTCAGCCTTTGAGTGTTCTTTATGGCCTACATGCAAATGTAAAGAATAGAAAATCATTGGTGCTCTATGGGAGGTACATAACCTAAGCTTTTTAAATACACTTTATGGAATCAAATCCTTCAGAACAACACTTGGCTTTGACTCTCTCCCACAGAGCTTGGATATATATATAGAGAGACATCTTTACAATCAACTCCATTCTTCTGACTTGAAATGTCACCAAAAAGTAACACTAAAGTTATCAGCTACGAACAAGTTCAGCTCTGCACAAATCTCCTTACTTTCTCAAGAAGAGAGAAATGTACGCGTCTTGGTTACTTTGGGCAATTCTTCTATTTAACTTGTGCCCCAAAAGTAGACTGAACACAGAAAATCTCACTGACTAGATTCTCATCCGATTCTCTCAATAGAGCACTAATAGAAGCACATAAGAATATAGTCGGCACATGTGTTTTGTATACTGGCGATCTAATGATGTGGAGATTGAGGGTAATCCTGATAGAGTGCATAATGACACCGTCATTACTGGCTAATCCGCAGCCAGGTAGTGACCTCAAGCCCAGAAGACCCCTTATTGTCAGCCTCATAGACATTGAGTTGAGCATGACCATGACACCAGTGTTCGGAACAATGCCACTCCATTCAATATTCTTTTCACTGTGGTTGTACAATCAGGAGAAATGGTAGGTTTGGGACAACCGTTCTAGTGATCGTGGGCGATGAAACAAGCAGACATGTATCACACTTCATCGTGTGCAAACCCTTATAGGATACATTTTTGAGACACTCCAATGGTCACATCATGTACCTTCTTCTGTCAAAAGCATTGTTGTATTCATATCACTATATAGAGAAATGTACACCTGGCTTAGATATAGCCAGCTATGCAGAAATCAGAAATGTAATCATTAGAAACCCAGTAATGCTTGCGTACATAGGGCCATCATATTCCACTGCATTTTACAGACACCAGCATCACTGTGCCCATCGGGGCTCACAATCTACATTCCCTATCAGTATGTCTTTGGAGTGTGGGAGAAAACCGAAGAACCCCAAGGAAACCCACACAAACACAGGGAGAACATACAAACTGCTTGAAGATGTTGTCCTTGGTGGGATTTGATCCCAGGACCCCACCACACCATCATGTTAGTTTGTGTTTTAAAAATCCTGTTTTTGTATTTTTTAAAGCCAAGAACAATGAGTTGGATGTTTGCTGTTAATCCAAAGAAACCAATTGATATTTCTAGAAAAATAGTTTCTTATTTGCGTCATTCTTTTTATTTTTCAGTGCAGTACGCTATAAGTGTGACGGGGATGTTATTTTTTATCTATGTAAAGATTACTATAACTTTTAATATGCCATAAAGTTCAAAGAAGTATAAAAAGTCACATCATTTCACAAATACAACAAAACAACATAAAACAACTTTAGATCACCGCAGATAGTTTTGTAGGCGTTTTTGTAGAAAGTCCTGTTTGAACCCATCCTAATACTTTCGGACGGTAAATTCCATTGATTGTATCTCAGTGAAAATGTCAAAGATTAAAACATGGTTTTCAGATTTTTAGTCTGTACTAAATCAGGTTTTTATCATTTTATTTTGAGAGAACATCTTTACATTTTATAATACTTATCAAAAACCATACATGACAAAGTGTCCAGAAGGCTCCCAGAATAAAAATAAGAGGAGACAGTAAAATTGTATTTCTTCCCAGAAAGTAGCGGTTCTGAATGGCACCACACGATTTAGGGAAGGGTTCACTGACTGAAGCAGCCGGGTCTCAAGAGGCACAATAGAGTTCTTAAACCAAAATTGGCTTACACTATTTCTCTGATGCTTGGAAGATGTTCTAGAGGTGATATCTCTGGGTGAGGGTCAGAGGTCCGTGTAGGGGTACACGTACTCCTCCTTGGCGGTTGACGGTTACTCTGGAAGTGAAGTGGTGAACTGGAAGGCAGATTTGCTCACCAGGAGTCCAGCGACTGGCATATTTGCTTCAACTATAGTTATAATTTACATGATACGTTAACTGGTTTCATGGTTGGATTTTAATTAAGAGCTATGGCCGACCTCATCCAACAAAAGAGTTCATTTGTGTTGTGTGTTATTAGGTCAAGGTCAGCCGGAGGGCCACATTTGTTAGGTTAAAAATGTTGGTCTCTGCAGTCTAGAAGGTTTCTTGTACAAGATACAAGGATTATCTATCATGAAATGGATTATCCATCAAGAAATGGAGCATCCCGCGCCTAAACACACAATGAGGGAGGGTGGAATCAGACAGAAACTTTCTGCACCGCTCCCCAAGGCCATCTCTTTAAAAGTTGGAAATTATGCTTTAAACTATAAAGACTTTAAAAATGACTGCAGCATATCTGCAACATCCATCCAGCGTCAGACTGGCTCAACGGGACACTGGATGATCCTCAGGTGGGCTCTCTAGATGGATATACAGGTAAGGTAAGGCTATGTGCCCACGATGCAGAAATGCTCCGGATTTTTCCTGAGCGTTTCTGCATCTCCCTGGCAGAAAAAACGCATGTGGATTTTACATGCATTTTTCCTGCCAGGGACAAGCGGAAGTGAAGCGTTTTTCACATGCGATTTCGCATGTGGGTTGTCAAGCGCTTTCCAAGCAATTTTAGCATCACTTGGAAAGTGCTTGACAACTTGGTCACACTATATAAATCCATGCAACCGGCATAGATTTATATAGTGTGACCAAGTTATAGTAAAAGAATGGTAAAAAATAAAAAATAAACATTATACTCACCTTCCGATGGCCCCCGGTCTCCTCCGGTGCATCCGGTGTGTTGGGTGGCTCACGGTGGTCTAAAAGGACCTTCCATGACGTCATTTAGTCAAGTGACAGGTCACACGACCACCGACGTCAGCGGTCGCGTGACCTGTCACATGACTAAATTACGTCATGGAAGGTCCTTTTAGACCATCGCGAGCCGCCGGAAAGCCAGGACGCACCGTAACGGAGACCGGGGGCCATCAGAAGGTGAGTATAATGTATTTTTTTTATTTTAAATTCTTTTTTTTTACAGGTACTATGGTACCCGGGTCTGGAGGAGAGTCTCCTCTTCTCCAGACCCGGGTACCATCTGCACACTGAATCGCTTAATATCCGCATGTGCACATAGTCATGCGGATATTACGCGATTCAATGCGAGTCAATGGCGGCAAAAACGCTGCGATTACGCAAAATAATTGGTAGTGCTGCGGACAATTGGGGAACATGGCAGACCTTCTACCAAGCATTTTTTAAGCATTTCTGCAGCGGAATTGCCGCTGCTGAAACGCTTAAAAAATGCATAGTGGGCACACAGCCTAACTGCGGTTGTTAGAACAACCACAGGCCTATCAGAGGCTGCGCGTTTCAGCACATGGTGCATAGTAGTGACGATAAGCTGGCCAATCAAAAGCAGCGCATATCAGCATGTGGCCTCTGATACGCCATCGGCCATTGAACGTTACTGCTATGAGCCGGGCGCATAGGCTGATGGCCATATAATGTTACTGCTATCAGAGGATGCACGCTGACGTGCATGGCCATTGATAGGCTAACAGCCTTTCAATGTCACTGCTGTGCCCTGCACACTGGTGTCAGTGCGTGGCCTCTGATGGGTCGGCGGCCACTTTAACAACCGCGCCAGAAATGAAGCCGCAAGAGGATACTGGAGGAGCGCAGGAAGGTGAGAAGATTCTTTTTCCCTCTGTGAGTGAGCAGGGTAGTGGACATAGGGGCTCAGGATGGGGCAGTATAGAGGCCCAGAATGGTGGACATAGGGGCCCAGGATGCAGGAATATAGTGGCCCGGGACGAGTGAACATAGGGGCCCAGGATGGGGCATCTTAGAAGCCCAGGATTGGGTGACATAGGGGCCCCAGATGGAGGAACATAGGGTTCCGGTATGGAGGAACATTTGGCCCCAGGATGAAGGACATAATTACTCTCTTATTTTCTGCAGAGATGAGTCCTGGCTGGAAGAAGTGATAGTGGTCTGCACCAGATGAAGAAGAGAAGTAACAATGAATAACTTCAACTAGAGACATCACTGTTGAGTCACTGTATTACACATAGGCGCACCCTATGCACTATTTAAAGAGCTCCTATGTATAATGTCACTGTGATCACTGTATTACCTGTATACTTTATATACAGGAGCTCTGTGTATAGTGTAAGTGTACAGGTAATACAGTGATCACCAACGATATTATATGCAGAAGCTCGAAGTATAGCGTCAGTGTACAGGTAATACTGTGATCACCAGTGACATTACACACAGGAGCTCTGTATATAGCGTCAGTGCACAGGAAATACAGTGATCACCACTGACATTATACACAGAAGCTCTGTATATAGTGTCAGTGTACAGGTAATACAGAGATCACCAGTGACATTATACACAGGAGCTCTGTATATATTGTATAGTGTACAGGTAATACAGTGATCACCACTGACATTATACACAGGAGCTCTGTATATAGTGTCAGTGTACAGGTAATAGAGATCACCAGTGACATTATACACAGGAACTCTGTATATATTGTCTGTGTACAGGTAATGCAGGGATCACCAGTGACATTATACGGAGGAGCTCTGTATATAGTGTTAGTCTACAGGTAATACAGTTACCACCAGTGACATTATACACAGGAGCTCTGTATATAGTGTCAGCATACAGGTAATACAGTGATCACTAATGACATTATACACAAGAGCTCTGTATATAGTGTCAGCGTACAGGTAATACAGTGATCACCAGTGACATTATACACAAGAGCTCTGTATATAGTGTCAGCGTACAGGTAATACAGTGATCACCACTGACATTATACACAGGAGCTCTCTATATAGTGTCAGTGTACAGGTAATACAGAGATCACCAGTGACATTATACACAGGAACTCTGTATATATTGTATAGTGTACAGGTAATACAGTGATCACCACTGACATTATACACAGGAGCTCTGTATATAGTGTCAGTGTACAGGTAATACAGAGATCACCAGTGACATTATACACAAGAGCTCTGTATATAGCGTCAGTGTACAGGTAATACAGAGATCACCAGTGACATTATACACAGGAGCTCTGTATATCGTGTCAGTGTACAGGTAATACAGTGATCACTAATGACATTATACGCAAGAGCTCTGTATATAGTGTCAGCGTACAGGTAATACAGTGATCACCACTGACATTATACACAGGAGCTCTGTATATAGTGTCAGTGTACAGGTAATATAGAGATCACCAGTGACATTATACACAGGAGCTCTGTATATATTGTATAGTGTACAGGTAATACAGTGATCACCACTGACATTATACACAGGAGTTCTGTATATAGTGTCAGTGTACAGGTAATACAGAGATCACCAGTGACATTATACACAAGAGCTCTGTATATAGCGTCAGTGTACAGGTAATACAGAGATCACCAGTGACATTATACACAGGAGCTCTGTATATCGTGTCAGTGTACAGGTAATACAGTGATCACTAATGACATTATACACAAGAGCTCTGTATATAGTGTCAGTGTACAGGTAATACAGTAATCACCAGTGATATTATACACAGGAGCTCTGTATATCGTGTCAGTGTACAGGTAATACAGTGATCACTAATGACATTATACACAAGAGCTCTGTATATAGAGTCAGTGTACAGGCAATACAGAGATCACCAGTGACATTATACACAGGAGTTCTGTACACGTTCACTATTTGGTAAGTATTTTACATCAGTGAGTGAATAATGCAGAAGTGGTGACGTGTTTCTATTATACTTTTCCTCTGATTGTTCCACTCCTGGTTTTGGCTTACAAATACTGTGTTAAAATACTGAACAATTAATGAACGTGTGAACGTAGCCTTTGGATAACTGATAAGTTATTAATTGGAGGGGGTCTGACTGCTGGGACCTGCACCGATTGGCCAAATGTGCAACATTAATCCCCATTAGTATGAAGCGGCATGGTCGACTCATCCACTGATCCATTCATTCCCTCAGTGGCTGCGAGCACTGCACTTGGCTTTTTCTGTAATCCCCAAAGTGGATGAATGGAGCTGCGGTCAGACATCCCACCTGCCGCTGCATTTTATAAAGGGGATAAAAGTGTTCTGTCAGGAATAAAAGTTCCCCATTCTTCCAATATGTGCGGTTTCCAATGGTCGGATTCCACCGATCAATAGGATATCCCCTACCTAACCTGTGGATCGATGATAACTTGTTTTCATCAAAGAAGCCCTTTAATGCAAACTACCGTAATTGTACATCTCAGTTATGGTGGCGCACAGTAGATGTGCAGGAGCTGCCAGTGTTTTACAGTCAATGCTCCACTATAACAGGAATAATGGCTAACAGGTATTTGCACATAGCTGTAGGGTGGGTCCCTAGGATCAATTCCCCCTGTGGGCCGCAGACACCCCAGTCCGACCCTGCATCCATCAATCCATCCAACTGCTGCACAGATGGCAGCTGATCAGGTATGATCATTTTGAACAAATTCTGGTTTCTCATTTAGACACCTGTTCCTGTGAAGTCTGCGGTGCAAAAAAGTCAACATATATTATGTCCTGCACAATATAACAATTAACTAGCAGCTATGTGAGGAGTAAACCCCACAGATAACACACAGTGATAACTCTCTGGGTACATACAGTACAGACCAAAAGTTTGGACACACCTTCTCATTTAAAGATTTTTCTGTATTTTCATAACTATGAAAATTGTACTTTCACACTGAAGGCATCAAAACTATAAATTAACACATGTAGAATTATATACTTAACAAAAAAAGTGTGAAACAACTGAAAATATGTCTTATATTGTAGGTTCTTTAAAGTAGCCACCTTTTGCTTTGATGACTGCTTTGCACACTCTTGGCATTCTCTTGATGAGCTTCAAGAGGTAGTCACCGGAAATGGTTTTCACTTCATAGGTGTGCACTGTCAGGTTTAATAAGTGGGATTTCTTGCCTTATAAATGGGGTTGGGACCATCAGTTGTGTTGTGCAGAAGTCTGGTGGATACACAGCTGATAGTCCTACTGAATAGACTGTTAGAATTTGTATTATGGCAAGAAAAAAGCAGCTAAGTAAAGAAAAACGAGTGGCCATCATTACTTTAAGAAATGAAGGTCAGTCAGTGTGAAAAATTGGGAAAACTTTGAATGTGTCCCCAAGTGCAGTTGCAAAAACCATCAAGCGCTACAAAGAAACTGGCTCACATGAGAACCGCACCAGGAAAGGAAGACCAAGAGTCACCTCTGCTTCTGAGGATAAGTTTATCCGAGTCACCAGCCTCAGAAATCGCAGGTTAACATCAGCTCAGATTAGAGGCCAGGTCAATGCCACACAGAGTTCTAGCAGCAGACACATCTCTTCAACAACTGTTAAGAGGAGACTTTGTGCAGCAGACCTTCATGGTAAAATAGCTGCTAGGAAACCACTGCTAAGGACAGGCAACAAGCAGAAGAGACTTGTTTGGGCTAAAGAACACAAGGAATGGACATTAGACCAGTGGAAATCTGTGCTTTGGTCTGATGAGTCCAAATTTGAGATCTTTGGTTCCAACCACTGTGTCTTTGTGCGACGCAGAAAAGGTGAACGGATGGACTCTACATGCCTGGTTCCCACCGTGAAGCATGGAGGAGGAGGTGTGATGGTGTGGGGGTGCTTTGCTGGTGACACTGTTGGGGATTAATTCAAAATTGAAGGCATACTGAACCAGCATGGCTACCACAGCATCTTGTAGTGGCATGCTATTCCATCCGGTTTGCGTTTAGTTGGACCATCATTTATTTTTCAACAGGACAATGACCCCAAACACACCTCCAGGCTGTGTAAGGGCTGTTTGACCAAGAAGGAGAGTGATGGGGTGCTATGCCAGATGACCTGGCCTCCACAGTCACCAGGCCTGAGCCCAATCGAGATGATTTGGGGTGAGCTGGACTGCAGAGTGAAGGCAAAAGGACCAACAAGTGCTAAGCATCTCTGGGAACTCCTTCAAGATTGTTGGAAGACCATTTCCGGTGACTACCTCTTGAAGCTCATCAAGAGAATGCCAAGAGTGTGCAAAGCAGTCATCAAAGCAAAAGGAGGCTACTTTGAAGAACCTAGAACATAAGACATGTACAATTGTCATAGTCATGAAAATACAGAAAAGTCTTTAAATGAGAAGGTGTGTCCAAACTTTTGGTCCATACTGTATAATGTAGTAGATGTTACCTGCAGTCCTATGTAGCACCACAGGTAACACAGAGTGATAACTCTCTGGGTACAGATAATGTAGATGCTACCTGCAGTCCTATGTAACACCACATCTAACACAGTTTTAACTCTCTGAGTATAGGTAATGTAGTAGAGGTTATCTGTAGTTCTATAAAACACATATTCCTGTATAGTGATTGGGTCAGGTACAGCAGACAAACCAACAAGACACATGTCAGAATGGAGCAGTGGACTTCTAGCTTCCTATTAGAGCTAGCAGCACAGTGTGGAGGAGCTAAGCCCACTGACACTGCTGTGACCTGTAAGTCATTGTAAGACAGAAGACCACTGTGATGAGAGTGCTGAGGAAGGTGTGGCAGCCCAACAGCACTAATCTTACTTCCTGCAGGGATTCGCACATACACTTACTATCTAAGAGCTTCACAACACCTCTGATAATGCACAACCATATATTTCAGTGAACCAAACATATCTCCATAGGATTTTATAGGGTGGGTCTCCTGATCCAAATTTGATGGCTTCATATAAGCCTATGAGGCTGTCAAGTTTCAGATCAAGAAAGATCCAAAACACAAATGTGTGAAAATAGCCATAGGCTTTATTCACCCAACTGTAAGAGTATATTACAATTTTTTAAAGAGGGCCTGTCACTTGCTCAAAATATTGAGCTAAATAGCTTGTAAAACTCCCTGGGCTCCCTTGATTTTACAACTTTTTTCCATTTTTCGCTGCGCCGCTCCATTGCAGAGATATTCACATTCATTTTTTTTGGAGCATAGTATGTGAAATCTCTGCTTGTATTTCAACTGGGCGTTTCTTCAGAGTCTTCTCTAGCGGCGTGCACCTTCTCCCCTACTCCCATATGCTGCTAATCACAGCTAAGCTGCATCTGAGACTGACACACTGCTTGATCAGCTGCCAAGCGGTGTTTGGGTGTGTCTGGGAGGAAAGGGAACAAGCGCACATCCTGAGAGACGAGGAAACACCCAGATGAGCTACCAGCAGAGATTTCAAATACTGCGCTCCAAAAGTAACAAATGTGAATATCTTTGCAAGGGAGCAAAGCTGCGCAAGACGGATAAAAATAGACAGAATCTGGGAAGCTCAGGGATCCTAACAAGGTGTTTAATTACATTTTTTGAAGCAAGTAATCAGTTTTCTTTATATCTAAGGCCAAGAGTGGACTCAGAAATATAAGTCTTAGTCTTTCCTTTATATGTATACTCCAGTTATTATTCGCGCTGGCTTTGTATTTATTCTCTGCATCATAAAACCTGGGGAACGCACCCTTATAGTGCCATGTTTTAGACTTGGTGCTACAGCAGTTCAACCAAAGACATTATAGATATTATAAAAAGGCCACATTCAAGGAGCCTGAATAAGTCTAAGGCTATGTTCACATTAATACAGTGCTCTCTATGGAGCACTATGTCCCGGTTTCTGTTGGAACCCCCAAAAATGTTATTCTGATGGGAACCCCAAAGAAGGGATTTACTTTAATGAAGCCAATGGAGTCACCATGGACACTGTGTGACCTCCATCATGGTAATATTTTTGTTATTCAGACATTCACAAAAACATATTTTTTCTGACCACCTATCCAGATTGTTCTCAAGATTGCATCTTAACGCTCTTATTTTGCGCTTTCTTGACAACAACCAGTCTCCACCTGCTTAAATCCTTATGCTTAGATCAGCGTGACTAATAAACAAGTGTTCACACTGATCTAAGGATTCAAGCAGTATTTCCCTGGAAGTTTCAGTATCCAAATAAAATACAACAGAAGTCTTGTCTTTGAAGCAGCCGATGACTTTTTTTCCCAATGGCAGCGACCTTTAAAGGGGTTTTATAACCACATACATTTCTGAGTTAATTACAGCTGATTACGACTGATTAGATGCTAACATCAAGGAGATAAGTACACCTGAAGCTCGTAAAAAAAAAAAGAAAAGAAAAAACGCACAGTAAGTCTTGTGCCGGCAGATCTTTTACAGAACATTGTAAATACCACTGTCACCTGCAAAAGACTCGCCTGGCCGCAAAAGAGTAATAGGATCAAAATCGAATATATGTGAGGGTCATGAATAGTTTTACATAAATATCCCCTTAAAAATATAAACACCAACATAAAACATAAACATATAATATCTGCCATATCTGAGAAGTGCTTGTATCTCTGTGCAGTGATTATATACAGTATATATTCATGGTTTTGTACATTGGAACACATATTGCATATATTGCAGTTTATTGCCTGATGATCCTTAAAGAGGTTGTCTACTTCTTGAACAACTTCTTCTCATACCCCACGCTTGGCCCCGATAAATAAAAAAGCCTATACTTACCTACCATGCTGGCGCCGGTCCTGCGGTGTCGGCACTCACAGTCCTGGGGCTCCCATGCGGTTGTTGTGACACGTGGTGCCCAGCGCCCAATCAGCGCTGGCGTCACTGCCCCCGCATCTTGTCGAATTGAACATGAAATGGACGTCAGATCAGCTTCAGACCTGGCTTCCTCTTCCTCATGTTCAATTTGTCCGAAGGGGAAGACAGTGACACCAGCGCTGATTGGGCATCATCTGTCACAACAACCGCACGAGAGCCCCAGGGAGAGCGAGTGTCAGCACCACGGGCACAGCGCCAGCAAGGGAGGTGAGAATAGGCTGTTTTATTTTATTGGGGCCAAATATTTAGATCAAAAAGGGATTGTCCAAGTAGTTGATAACCCCTTTAATTGCCTGGCAAACATATGTTATAAGGGACCCTTTTATCGTAGACTAGACAGAATTCAATAGGGTCGGCCACTGGTGAGTGGGGGCGTTACTTGGGTATATGTAATGGTTCCAACCTCTGCGTTCAGGCAGTATCGAGAGCAGGGAATGCATTTAGGGCACTGATAGTGACAGCATTGTGTTGATGTATCAGAAGACAATACTTAGCCCTCTTTTTTATATATATATGTTATGTTGGTGTTTGTTGGTGTTTGTTTTTAACATTTGATCAATAAAAAATATATTTTTAAAGGGAACATTTATATAAAACTAAGATGTTTTAGGTTAAATTCCCACAATGAGTTTTTGATGAGCTTGTGACGCTATATATTTTCAATACTTTTGGTGAGTTTTTGATGTTGCAGATTTCTTGCACCATTTCTGCACCTATTTTTTCAAAAATCTGCTACATCAAAAACTCCCCAAAAGCTCATTGTGAAAACATAGCCTTACAGTTCCAGCAAAGTGGATGGGATCTATAGAAATTCTCATGCCCACAGTGCTTTTTTATACTCAACACAAATGTTTTGAGTTTATTAAAAAAAAAAAAAACTGAAATACACAAAAAATTTGTAAAAAAACATTGGCAGTTTTTAAACTTAAATTTTTGCATCCATAATCCCTTTTCTCCACAACCAATTTTCATTTTTGCTCTTGTTTTTCGCTTCCTTTCTTCCAAAACCCATAATTGTTTTATATTTCTTTCAGCATAACATCAACATAACCATCATTTTTTTACTTTTAAATGGAGAAAAACAATTCAGAAACTTGTAAAAGAATGTTTTTCATGTTTTGTGACTCCTTTTTCCGAGATCTGAAACATTTTTATTTTTCCCACGATTGAGCTACTTGAAGACTTAATGTAAGAAGCTGACGATTTTATAGATGGGGTACATATTACATTTTGGTCTGTTTGTATTAAAATTTCTTAGGTGAGATGACCAAAAAAATGTAATTTTGTTGGTTTGATTTTTTTCTAGTTACCATGTTTTCCAGTTGGGATAATTAATTTTATACTTTCATAGATTGGACTTCTATAAATGCAGTGATACCAAATATGTTTAACTTTTTATTTTTAATGGGGAAAAGGTGGATGATTCAAACTTTTATTTTTTTTTATATTTTAATAACATTTATTTTTATTTTTCACTTTGTTAGTGCTCTTAGGGGATTTGAGCCTGCGATTATCCAGTCACTTATACTATATACTGCAATACCACAGTACTGTAGTATATAGTATAAATATCAGTCTCCTTTGAAGCTCAGCATATAGTTGAGCTTCAGAGAATGACCAAGATGGCAGCGACCAGCGATGGGGGCTCGGCTATCATGTCATGGAATGGTGATGGGAATCGGTATCCACAAGCAAGTTGTCAGAGATTGTTATATCATAAAATTAGTTAATAATTAACTTTTGCCATATGTTTATTTTATCTTGGCATTATTTTTTATATATCCATTTATTCTTGGGAGACATTACATGGCTTATAAGTTTAGCTGAAATTTTCCATATTTTCGATAAACTTACAGAAACCTTTTTTTAATGACCAGTTCAGTTTTAAAGTGCCTTTGTGTATGTATTAGAAATCCCACCACCCACAAATTACCCCACTTTAAAAAGTGCACCCCTTAAATATTCAAAATCATGTTTAGGATGGAAGTGTTTTAACTGGACTTGAGCAAATCTCCCAACATTCAATTCAGGAAAATTCACTCAAATCCAAGGGAAAATCAGATTTGCATCAAATAAATTTGATGCAAATTGAATCAGCTGGGAAGGGGTAGAAAGAAAATGTTATACTCACCTCTCCTCTGCAAACTGCCACCATTGATACTCCTATGGACTCTTCTGTCTTCCTTTTTCCATCTTTCCTCTGATTGGAAATTGGAAGAAATGCAAGAGCACAATAGAGTCTTATTCACATTAAAAAAAGGTTGATGATTAAAGGTAGAACCCCTCAACCTATATGGTTGTGTGAGACACAACACTTATTGAGCCTGAAAACCAGATGCAGCAGCTTCCATGAAAAAGTAGATTAAAGTAGAAAGATTGGAAGTGTTTCTGTGCTCTCCAGAATATGACACAAAATATGTTAAAATAAAATTGTAGTCTCAATGCGTTTCGGAGTCCACTGACTCCTTCTTCAGGACAACCTTCTTCAGGACAACCATACATAAATAACTCATTATTTATGTATGGTTGTCCTGAAGAAGGAGTCAGTGGACTTCCAATCCTGCTACTTTAATCTACTGATTGGGTCTTTCACTCACTAGGTACCACGTTGTTACGTGGGGCACAATGTACATCATTGACATGCGTCTTGTCCCACAAGAAGATTTGGGACCTAGTGAATGTAAAACCTGTCTGGAAGAAAAATAGAAGATAAAAGAACTGACTGGAGGATGGCGGCCAACAAGGTACAAGGAGGGCAGAGGAGAGGAGGGCATAAGAAATTTTTTAACCGTATCTCTGCGTTTAACAATAACAAAATAGCAGCTGGCCATTATTCTGGATTCATCCAAAGCGAATAGGAAAACATTATGTTCGAAAAAATATCAGCTTACCATCTTTGAAAGAACTTGTTTTTTGGGTGCACGGCCATAAGGAGGGACAAACACCAAAGTCCTACTTTTCGGTATTAGGGAATATCTTGCTCTTTGTTCAGTTCCAGAAAGGTTATAAGAAGATACCATGCAGCATTACGTTTCAAACACACAGTTCTAATTCAAAGAAAGATTCAAAATGCGTTGCTCTGTTGCTTTAAAACCTCTTTGGAACAATATAATAATAAAGAGCAAGAAAGTGGGGTACTGGTGTTTTGTCTCTTTCAAACATTCAAATTTAATGTATTTTTTTCTGCAATGGAGCAGGTCAACTCTGGGAAATGTAACTCAATATATACTGTATTACCCTGTTTTTGCAGTTTTTAAAAATAACCCATTCATGGCCCCAGTGTGTTATTTTACAAAAATATGGGCTTCAGAATTGAAGGAGAGCCTCATGAATTTTGGGGCCTCATTTTTATTAGGATTTTTTCAGGCACCATTTTAGTTTGCAGAGGATTTAAAGGGCCAAGACAAAATTTCTTTCAAGGAATATATCTTGTTTGTGTAATAATAAGGCTATTTAAAAAAATCATTTTTACATCACCATATTCTGGGAGCCATAACTTTTTATATGAGTGGTTATTTTCATGGGAAGAGCAGAGCTGTGGATCCACAGAGCTACTATTGAGCTCAAACATCACGTGCGTGCGCAGCTTCAGAGCTACTTTGGGCTATCGCTAAAAGGTAAATTTTTTCACCAAACGTACCGTATATACTAAAATTTAAGCAATAGAAAAAATTAACATACTTGGTATTTCTGTATGCATAAATATAGAAATATATGGTTAATAACAATAGCAAAAGAATCAAATCACCAGAATTAGTTGTTGGTCATCGAATTTCCCCTAAACAAAAAAAATAAAAAGCAAACAAAATATTGCATGTACCCCAAAATAGTATCTATAAGAACACAAGCTTAGAGCCCAACAAAAGCCCCCACGCAGGGCCATTAACATAAAATAAGAAAGTTATGGATTTCAGAAAATGGTGACACAAACCACGTTTTATCTTACAAAGTACTGATTTTTTTTTACTATAAAAATATTTTAAAAGGTTTTAAAAATTTGTTATCACCATACTCGTACTGACCCGGAGAACTATTCTGTGAGGTCACTTTTACCCTACCCTATAATAAACGCTGATACAACAAAACCTAAAAACAATGGTGGAAATGCTATTTATTTTCACCATTTCCCTGTACTTGGGAGTTTTTTTGTGTTTTTTAGTACTTTTATATTGTAAAATGAATGGTAACATTCAAGACTACAACTCATCCTGCAAAAAAAACCTCATATGGCTGAGTAGATGGAAAAATAAAGTTATGGCTGTTGGAAGAAAAGAAAAAAAACCCTGAAAGAACAGGAGGAAAAAATCACTTTGTGGTTAAAATGCAAGAGAGGGATATTTACTTTTTTAAAAGGCTTTTTTATTGTTTCTTTTTCTATAACATTTTTATTTGCTTTCTTTTTATTTTTATTTAGTCTCAATATGGGACTTGAATATATCACACTTTGATCACTGGTGTCTTACAACTGTCAGTTTTATGGTTGCTTTGATGGGCTATCGCCTGGGGTCTCAGGACCTGAAATTCCCTACAGATCAGCAACATTTTGCAGCATGTAACATAATGTTAGTTATGATAGTTACCATTTAAGACAAAAATAATACTTTCTTCTTTTGTCAAAAGGGTGTCCTTTTTTTGGAGAATGAAGTATAGTTTACGTTGGTATAGTTTTTGGGTTCATGTGACTTTTTGAACACTTTTTATCCAATATTTGGAAGAAAGATGACAAAAAATATAAATTCTTTTTGACCATTATTATTATTTTATTAATTCATTATTTATTGATCACCGGTCAGATTAAGTGTTTTATAGCTTAGGCTGTTATGGACATGGCAATAACAAATATGTCCAGTTTAATAATATGGGACTGCTCAGGTACAGGTGCATGTATGGTGGCTGTGTACTATCACTATACGGGGCTGGCTCAGTAGCTGAGCCCACTCCATAAAGTGTGGGGTGCTGGCTGCATTACACAGCTGGTACATGACAGCTGAATTTAAAAGGTTAAAATGATAAAATCAGAGCTGGCTCTAATCACATCAGTTTTTTCTTAAATGCTTAAAAGTGTGACAGCAGCATTTAAAGGAAATCTGTCTGCAGGTTTTTGCTACCTTATCTGAGAGCAGCATAATGTAGGAAAAGAGACCCTGAATACAGCGATGTATCAGCTAGCTTACAAGGTGCAGCCGTTCTGAGACAATCAGAGTTTTCAGCTTTAGCAATGCAGCAGAGCTAAGAAAGCTAACCCCGCCCACACCACAGCTAACCCTGCCCACACCAGGCTTTCTTTATAGACAGTGAGCTGCTCATCACAGAAAGGGGCAGAGTTGGACCAGGACTCACACAACCAGTTAGTCACAGCAATGTTAATCATAAGGTGATTAACCCCTTTACAATCTATGGCGTATACAGTCATGGCCAAAAGTATTGAGAAATAGACAAATAGTAATTTTTCCAAAGTTTACTGCTTCATTTTTTGTAATGGCAATTTGCATATACTCCTGAACGTCAAAGAGTGATCAGCTTAACAGCAATTACTGTACTTGCAAAGTCAATATTTGCCCAGAAAATGAACTTTAACCCCCAAAACACATTTCAACATCATTGCAGTCCTGCCTTAAAAGGAGCAGCTAACATTGTTTTAGTGATTGATCCATTAACATAGGTGTGGGTGTTGATGAGGACAGGGCTGGCGATCAATCAGTCATGATTAAGTAAGAATGACATCACTGAACACTTTAAAAGGAGGCTGGTTCTTGGTATCATTGTTTCTCTTCAGTTAACCATGGTTATCTCTAAAGAAACACGTGCAGCCATCATTGCACTGCACAAAAATGGCCTAACAGGGAAGAGTATCGCAGCTACAAAGATTGCACCTCAGTCAACAATCTATCACATCATCAAGAACTTCAAGGAGAGAGCTTCCATTGTTGTCAAAAAGGCTCCAGGGCGCCCAAGAAAGACCAGCAAGCGCCAGGACCCTATCTTAAAACTGTTTCAGCTGCGGGATCGGACTACCAGCAGTGCCGAGCTTGCTCAGGAATGGCAGCAGGCTGGTGTGAGTGCTTCTGCACGCACTGTGAGGCGGAGACTCTTTGAGCAAGGGCTGGTTTCAAGGAGGGCAGCAAAGAAGCCACTTCTCTCCAGAAAAAACATCAGGGACCGACTGATATTCTGCAAAAGGTACAGGGAGTGGACTGCTGAGGACTGGGGCAAAGTCATTTTCTCTGATGAATCCCCTTTTCGATTGTTTGGGACATCTGGAAAACAGCTTATTCGGAGAAGAAGAGGTGAGCGCTACCACCAGTCTTGTCTCATGCCAACTGTAAAGCATCCTGAAACCATTCATGTGTGGGGTGGCTTCTCAGCCAAGGGAATCGGCTCACTCACAGTCTTGCCTAAAAACACAGCCATGAATAAAGAATGGTACCAGAATGTCCTCCAAGAGCAACTTCTCCCAACCGTCCAAGAGCAGTTTGGCGCCCAACAATGCCTTTTCCAGCATGATGGAGCACCTTGCCATAAAGCAAAGGTGATAACTAAATGGCTCATGGAACAAAACATAGAGATTTTGGGTCCATGGCCTGGAAACTCCCCAGATCTTAATCCCATTGAGAACTTGTGGTCAATCATCAAGAGACGGGTGGACAAACAAAAACCAACAAATTCTGGCAAAATGCAAGCATTGATTATGCAAGAATGGACTGCTATCAGTCAGGATTTGGTCCAAAAGTTGATTGAGAGCATGCCAGGGAGAATTACAGAGGTCTTGAAGAAGAAGGGGCAACACTGCAAATATTGACTTGCTGCATTAACTCATTCTAACTGTCAATATAACCTATTGGTACTCATAATATGATTGCAATTATATTTCTGTATGTGATATAAACATCAGACAAACACTAATAAAAACCAGAGGCCAGCAGATCATGTGAAAATATAATTTTGGTGTCATTCTCAAAACTTTTGGCCATGACTGTAGGTATGTCATAGATCACCTCCCCTCTTTGGTGCGGGCCCCAGCACTGAGCCTGCACTTTTTCCGGCACATGACAGCTGATCTGATCAGCTTTCATATGCCCGTAACAGCCGCATGTGGAATCGCGATCCATGTTAACATGTAAAATGCCGCTGTCAATCTCTGACAGCGGCATTTAACTTGCGCAAACCGGATGTGTGTCATTGGCTCCGCCCATTGGCACACCTGTCACATGATCGTAAACCACCGATGTGTTGGCATGACAACCCAGGTTCTGTAGGAGACCCCTGTGGTTGTCATGGCCAATCTGCTATGAGCGCCGCCTAGCAGTCGGCTTTCATAGCAGATGCGCATTTTTGTCACACATAGCAGGGCTTCAGATCTGCTACATGTAACACAAGTAATCAGATTATCTCAGATTCAAGTCTCCTAAGGAGACTATTGAAGCATGTAAAAAGTAAAAAAAAAAGTTTTAAAAATAAAAAATATAAAAGTTCAAATCGCCCCTCTTTTGACCTATTCAAAATAAAACAATTAAAAAAAATCAAAAATACACATTTGGTATCATTCATAATCGCCCGATCTATCAATATATAAAAAGAATTAATCTGATCGGTAAACGGCGTAACGAGAAAAAAAATTAAAACGGCAGAATTACATTTTTTGGGTCGCCGTAACATTGCAATAAAATGCAATAACATGTGATCAAAACATCGGATCTACCCCAAAATGGTATCAATAAAAGCATCAGCTCGGTGCGCAAAAAATAAGCCCTCACTTGGCCCCAGATCTCGAAAAATGGAGACGCTACAGGTCTCGGAAAATGGCGCTATTTTTTTTTTCTTCAAACAAACTTTGGATTTTTTTTTCACCACTTAAATAAAAAAGAACCCATACATGTTTGGTGTCTACGGACTCGTAATGACCTGGAAAATAATAATGGTAGGTCAGTGAACGTGGTAAAAAAAAAATAAATAAATAAACAATTGTGGAATTGGACTTTTTTTGCAATATCACCGCACTTGGAATTTTTTTCCCGTTTTCCAGTACTTAATATGGTAAAACCAATGAGTACAACTCGTCCCGCAAAAAACAAGCCCAAACATGGCGATATTGATGGAAAAATCAAAAAGTTATGGCTCTGGGAAGAAGGGGAATAAAAAACTAAAACGGAAAAACCCAAGGTGGTGAAGGGGTTAATGCTTTAGTCTAAGTAAACAACAGCACGCAGCCTGACATGTGACACATCATTGCATTCATATTACACAGCAAAAACCTGCTGACAGATTCCCTTTAGAAGGTCTCCAAGATGGCTGCTGTCCGTTCACAGCCCATCAGTCCCCTCACGCAATGCAACGTATTTGCGGTGGCCTTCTGAAGGCCTCCATGTTAGCCAAGGTATCATTTCTTTGAAGCCCAGTCTGTTGAGAACAGTAATTTTATAATACACTGCAATACTGCAAAATTGCTGTGTATTGTATGAACAGATCACTGGTTTAATTCTCAGAAAAGGATTAATAAAAAGTGCAAAAAAAAAACCTATTAAAAATACTTAAATAAATGATAAAAGGTAAATTTTTTCACCAAACGTACCGTACATACTAAAATTTAAGCAATAGAAAAAAATAACATACTTGGTATTTCTGTATGCATAAATATAGAAATATATGGTTAACAACAATAGCAAAAGAATCAAAACACCAGAATTAGTTGTTGGTCACAGAATTTCCCCTAAATAAAAAGCAAACAAAATATTGCATGTACCCCAAAATAGTATCTATAAGAACACAAGCTTAAGATCTCAACAAAAGCCCCCACGCAGGGCCATTAACATAAAAATAAGAAAGTTATGGATTTCAGAAAATGGTGACACAAACCACATTTTATCTTACAAAGTACTGATTTTTTTTTACTATAAAAATATTTTAAAAAGGTTTTAAAAATTTGTTATCACCATACTCGTACTGACTCGGAGAACTATTCTGTGAGGTCACTTTTACCCTATAATAAACGCTGATACAACAAAACCTAAAAACAATGGTGGAAATGCTTTTTATTTTCACCATTTCCCTGTACTTGGGAGTTTTTCCGTGTTTTTTTAGTACTTTTATATTGTAAAATGAATGGTAACATTCAAGACTACAACTCATCCTGCAAAAAAACAAAACCTCATATGGCTGAGTAGATGGAAAAATAAAGTTATGGCTGTTGGAAGAAAGGAAAAAAAAAACCCCGAAAGAACAGGAGGAAAAAATCACTTTGTGGTTAAAAGGCAAGAGAGGGCTATTTACTTTTTTAAGAGGCTTTTTTATTGTTTCTTTTTCTATAACATTTTTATTTGCTTTCTTTTTATTTATTCTCAATATGGGACTTGAATATATCACACTTTGATCACTGGTGTCTTACAACTGTCAGTTTTATGGTTGCTTTTGATGAAGGTGGGCCTCCTGGATGAAGGTGGGCCTCCTGGGTGAGGTGGGCCTCCTGGGTAAGGTGGGCCTCCAAATCCTCTGCTGTTAGTATCTCTTCCAATTCCTATTCTACTAGGTTGTTCTATAATTTTGTCAGTCATTTGCCTTTATATTACATTTGTCTTTGATGCAGTTTTAGCACTGTTAGAATAACTACCATTGCAAGCCTGATATTAGGAAAGGTGTGCTTTATATAATGGAGACATTCCTGTTGATATACAGTGGTGTGAAAAAGTTTTTGCCCTCTTACTGATTTCTTATTCTTTTGCATGTTTGTCACACTTAAATGTTTCAGATCACAAAACATATTTAAATATTAGACAAAGACAACACAAGTAAAGACAAAATGCAGTTTTTAAATGAAGGTCTTTATTATTAAGGGGAAAAGAAGTTCAAACCTAGAGGACCCTTTGTGAAAAGTGATTGCCCCTACACCTAATAACTGGATGGGCCACCCTTAACAGCAACAACTGGAATCAAGCGTTTGCGATAACTGGCACTGAGTCTTTTACAATGCTCTGAATGAATTTTGGCCCACTCATCTGTGCAAAATTGTTGTATTTCAGTCACACTGGACCGCCTTTTTAAGGTCATGGCACAGCATCTCAATCGGATTAAGGTCAGGACTTTGACTAGGTCACTCCAAAGTCTTAATTTTGTTTTTCTTAAGCCATTCACAGGTGAACTAGCTGGTGTGTTATGGATCACAGTGCTGCGTATAACCCAAGTGTGCTCCCAGCTTGAGGTTATAAACAGATGGCCAGACATTCTCCTTCAAGATTTTTTAGTAGAAACCAGAATTCATGGCTTCATTTAACACAGCAAGTCTTCCAGGTCCTGAAGCAGCAAAACAGCCCCAAACTATCACACTACCACCACTATATTTTACTGTTGGTATGATGTTCCTTTTCTGAAATGCTGTGTTACTTCTACGGTAGATGTAATGGGACATATACTGTACTTTCAAAAAGTTCAACTTTTGTCTCGTCAGTCCACAGAGTATTTTCCCAAAAGTCTTGGCGATCATCAAGATGTTTTCTGGCAAAACTGAGATGAGCCTTTATGTTCTTTTTACTCAGCAGTGGTTTTTGTCTTGGAACTCTGCCATGCATGCCATTTCTACCCAGTCTCTTTCTTATGGGGGAATCATGAACACTGACCTTAACTGAGGCAAGTGAGGCCTGCAGTTCTTTGGATGTTGTTGTGGGGTCTTTTGTGACCTCTTGAGTCGTCACTGTACTCTTGGACTAATTTTGGTCGGCCAGCCACTCCTGGTAAGATTCACCACTGTTCCATGTTTTTGCCATTTGTGGATAATGGCTCTCACTATGGTTCACTGGAGTCCCAAAGCTTTGGAAATGGTTTTATAACATTTTCCAGACTAATAGATCTCAAATACTTTGTTTCTCATTTGCTCCTGAATTTCTTTGGATTGCAGCATTATGTCAAGCTTTTGAGGATGTTTTGGTCTACTTCACTTTGGCAGATAGGTCCTACTTAAGTGATTTCTTGATTGGGAACAGGTATGGCAGTAATCAGGCCTGTGTGTGGCTAGAGAAATTGAATTCCGCCTCCCAAAGATGTGATAAACCACAGTTACAGTCTAGGTGTGGTCGCTATTGACTGCGGCATCTAGAGGCAGTGTCAGACTGGGATGCTTAGGGCCCACCAGTAACAATGGCTCTGGGGTCCCACTTTTCAGGCACATTCAAATATTGCATTACCCTCATTCACAAATGTATATAATAAAAAACTGGGGAGTTTGTTACATGAATAAGGAGATGCTTTCCCAGTACATAGTGAATCAAGTGTATGGTGCCAAGCACTGCTCATACAGGTGGATGGGAGGCCCACTCATTCACAGGGGCCCATCAGGGAATTCACCTGCTTCTTTGTGGGCCAGTCCCAACCTGTCTAGGACAGTCAGGATTGGAGCTAGCAGGGTGACAGCTGTATATGTATATTACATCTGTCACTCCTTCAAGTTCGGGCCCTGCTCTTGTGCCAGCACAATGTGGCTGCCGTAACAGTAAGTAATGGAATAGGAATTAATTACAGAGTTATTCCCATCCTGGACTTTTGCAGGAATGAACTGAATGGAGAGAGCTACCTACTTATAAGCAGCGCTCTCCCCACACCCAGAGGTGGAAACAAGCCCTCTTTTCAAGATTGGTGATAGATGCCTGTCCCATCTCTGAGACTATCAGACATTTTCCGACCATTTTCCGACATTCTTTGGATATGCCATAAAATGTTCCAGATGGGAATTTGTATATCCATTATAGCCTCTTTCTGAATACTGTCTGGAATAATTGTAGAATTATGCCTGTGTTCACATACATTTATGTGCTTACATATCTGCAAATATTCAAGGAGGGAAGTAGGTTCTGTCGGGTACCGGGCAAATTACAAAAGGTGACCGATGACTACTGGAGGCTGACATATGGATATGAAAAGATCCAAAAATCCAAGGCACCAGAGATTCATATAAGACTTTACTTTTATTTATTGTGTCTGATTAAAAATGAATTTCAGCAACATTTCAATCAGTTTGGCCTTTAGTCTGCGTGCCCACTATGCGTTTTTCAAGCGTTTTTGCCGTGGAATTTCCGCAGCGAAAATGCTTAAAAAACGCTTGGTAATACGTGCTCTATGGTCCCCAATGATAATCCGCATGTCCTGTGCACATGCTGTGGAAATTTCCGCTGCAGATTATCATTGCGGAAAAATCCGCAGCATGTCCATTAATTTTGCGGACACGCAGCGTAATCGCCGCCAATGACCCATTGACTTGCATTGGACCATGTGACATCCGCATCACTGCATCTGCACATGCGGATATCACACGTTTCAATGTGCGGATGGTACCCGGGTGTGGAGGACAGGAGACTCTCATCCCGACCTGGGTACCATAGTACCTGTAAAAAAAAGAATTTAAAATAAAAAATAAAGATTATACTTACCTTCTGATGGCCCGCGGTCTCCTCAGCGATGCTTCCCGTCTGTTGTATGGGTCGCAGTGGTGTGAAAGGACCTGCCATGACGTCATTTAGTCATGTGACAGGTCACGCGACCGCTGACGTCGGTGGTCGTGTGACCTGTCACATGACTAAATGATGTCATTGCAGGTCCTTTCACACCACCGCGACCCATACAACAGACCGGACGGAGCGGAGAAAACACCGGGGGCCATTGGAAGGTAAGTATAATCTTTATTTTTTATTTTTTACCATTCTTATTCTTTTTTTTTTTAACTATTACTTGGTCACACTATATAAATCCATGCCGGTTGCATGGATTTATATAGTGTGACCAAGTTGTCAAGCACTTTCCAGTGAAGTAGTGACACCCATCCAGGAGGTAAGTAGGCTTTTTTTAATTTGATAGACACAATAGGGCCATTGTAAAGGGATTGTCCAGTAGTGCACAACCCCATTAAGATTTTTAAGCAAATTGTGTTGGATTCTGAACTTTGAAAAATTGTCAGGTTTGAGGCCATATATGTCGATATTAATTTGTAATTTTCTGTATGTCTCCTGGTAAGAAGATTTATTACAGAACAGCTTCATAATAACATCGCACACAGATGAAAAGGGGACAATTGCATCACCATAAGAACGGGCTTTCATTTGGATTATTTTATAGCTCTACCAGGGTGATGTACAGGTAAAGTACAGATCATACCAGTAGAGAGGCTGTCATACTTATTGACATTAACTCCTGTGAAGACAATAGCTTGGCAGGACCCAGGGTCATTTTAAGTTCTGTTCACCGCTAATGGCTTTTCCCGCATAATGCAGCTCAGCTCCTATAGAAGTGAATAGGTATTAATGTTAGGTCAGCAATATCATAAACCTGGAAATCCCCTATAAAAAATAATCATCATTTTAACGTTTTTATGTTCCTAAAACACTAGTAAATGAAAAAAAAAGAAACTTTGTAATATTTTATTAGAGAATTCTGCTTCTTTCTCCTCCAGGACTGATCTTTCATTCTCAAAATTTTATTTCAATGGGTAAAATCTGTCTTCAGTGAATACAGACTTTCTCATTACTGAGATAGACGATTACAGTTGGTGCTCATAAAGTTATATGGAGAACTGCAACTATCATTTTAGGAGAACTTGCAGCAGAATGTCTGTCTGCCTCTCGCTCCTCCTCACTCCCTCTCCATAGAGTTTTAAAAGCACTTTTCTCAGTAATAGGAAAATCTGTCTTCACTGAATAAAGATTTTGCAGATTTAACCCATAAATAGAGAGTTAAAGATCAATCCAGGAGGTGAAAGAAGCAGATTTCTCCTATAAGATATATTACAAAATTGCTCATTTTCATGTGTACTATTGATTTCTGAAATACAAATTAAAATGCTGGTTACTTTTTGAGCTGAGCTTTTTGCAGTGGTCTATAGAAGTATGACTGAGATTTACACAAAAATATTACAGCAAATCAAAAAGTACAGACCAAAAGTTTGGACACACCTTCTCATTTAAAGATTTTTCTGTATTTTCATGACTATGAAAATTGTAAATTCACACTGAAGGCATCAAAACTATGAATTAACACATGTGGAATTATATACTTAACAAAAAAGTGTGAAACAACTGAAAATATGTCTTATATTCTAGGTTCTTCAAAGTAGCCACCTTTTGCTTTGATGACTGCTTTGCACACTCTTGGCATTCTCTTGATGAGTTTCAAGAGGTAGTCACCGGAAATGGTTTTCACTTCACAGGTGTGCCCTGTCAGGTTTAATAAGTGGGATTTCTTGCCCTATAAATGGGGTTGGGACCATCAGTTGTGTTGTGCAGAAGGCTGGTGGATACACAGCTGATAGTCCTACTGAATAGACCGTTCACCTTTTCTATGTCACATAAGGCACGGTGGTTGGAACCAAAGATCTCAAATTTGGACTCATCAGACCAAAGCACAGATTTCCACTGGTCTAATGTCCATTCCTTGTGTTCTTTAGCCCAAACAAGTCTCGTCTGCTTGTTGCCTGTCCTTAGCAGTGGTTTCCTAGCAGCTATTTTACCATGAAGGCCTGCTGCATAGTCATGAAAATACAGAAAGATCTTTAAATGAGAAGGTGTGTCCAAACTTTTGGTCTGTACTGTATAAGCCTGTAACCTACATATTATTTAAAAAAAAGGCCATTAAAGCATAGAAAATACTTTATTATTCACTCTCCTTGCTTTGATGGTTTCCTTCTAATTCACTACTATTCAGCAAAACAACTACATTACATTTTTTTCTAGTATTGGAAGAATTATAATGGCTTTTTGTTAATATTTTATACAAAAGGAGCAGAACAGTGAAGTGATATCTAATTACTCTGCAGTGTGAAATAAAATGCAACAAGAAATAGTGTCCTATGTACTTCTTAATTTTGCTAGTCAGCCCGCCTATACATAGGACAGTCCCAAAGGAGAGGCAAGAGGCAGCTTTTAAAAAGCAGCCTCTCCTAATTAAGAAAAAGCTGATGGTCCCTGCCTGTTCCACGAGGCGAGAGTTGTAGCCTTGTGGGAACATAGTTTCCACAATTAATATGCTCCAATTTGGAGAAAAGAGTATGTTTTAGAAAATCCTCAAGTGACTATTGGTGGCTAGGTACTGCTTGAAAAATTCATTGTCTCTGAGAGCCAAAGCTGGGCAGGGACTATAAAGTAGCCTTGATCGACAAAGGATGACAAGCGTTTATGGTCTAGCTTTCACATATCAGCTATAACAATAAAATGACCTTCCTAACATTTCGTTGGTTCTCAATATAATGCCAAAAAACACTGACCCATCAAGGCATGGACTGTAAAGGTCCTCTAAAAATGCCCTCTGGTATCTGGCACCAAGACGTTGGGAGCAGTTCCAGTAAGTTTGAGGTTGGGCTTCCACTGGACTTTTTTCTCAAGCACATCCCTCAAACACTTGATTAAATTGTGATCGAGGAGGACGTGGATCACAGGAAAGGGCTGATCGTGGCCATCTTGGAAAGAAGAAGATGAAAGCTAGAAGAGGGAGGTGCATCTCCATCCAGTGCCATCCGCGCAGCCGTGTGTTCTAGGGTGACGAAGACTGCACCGGATAACAGAGGATTCCCTCCCATTCCAATTCCACCGACGGGAGAAGTTTACAGTGATGACATCAGCAGGAGAGAGCAGAGCCAAATCCCCAGGAACCAGTATCAGAGAGGCAGCTGGAGGGCCTTCCAGCAAGTCAGCAGTGGTATCACATGCCGGCTGGAGACCCTTCATCCCCTGCTCACACAGTCTTTGGCCAGGCAGACGCAACTCTGCAGTGTTACAGTGACCAGACCCAGACCGGTAAGTCCTCAGTTCAGTCCCACTGCAAGGATCACAGTGGGAGTGTGCACGCACGCACAGTTAGTTTGGCGCCAAACTTAGTTTCAATATTTGCAGATGACACTAAACTCTGCAGGGTAATCAATACAGAGGGGGACAATTTTATATTACAGGAGGATCTATGTAAACTAGAAGCTTGGGCTGATAAATGGCAAATGAGCTTTAATGGGGATTAATGTAAGGTAATGCACTTGGGCAGAGGAAATAAAATGTATAATCATATGCTTAATTGTAAAACACTGAGCAAACCGGTAACTGAAAAAGACCTGGGTGTATTGGTGGACGACAAGCTCACTTTTGGTGGCCAGTGTCAGGCAGCTGCTGCAAAGGCTAATAAAATAATGGGAAGCATTAAAAGAGGCATAGATGCTCATGAGGAGAACATAATTTTACCTCTATACAAGTCACTAGTGCGACCACACTTAGAATACTGTGTACAGTTCTGGTCTCCGGTATATGAGAAAGACATAGCTGAACTAGAGCGGGTGCAGAGAAGAGCGACCAAGGTTATTAGAGGACTGGGGGGGGTCTGCAATACCAAGACAGGTTATTACACTTGGGGTTATTTAGTTTGGAAAAACTAAGGCTTAGGGGTGATCTTATTACCATGTACAAGTATATGAGGGGACAGTACAAAGACCTTTCTACTGATCCTTTTACTTTGAGGCCTGAGACGGGGACAAGGGGGCATCTTCTACGTCTGGAGGAAAGAAGGTTTAAACATAATCACAGACGGGGATTCTTTACTGTAAGAGCAGTGAGACTATGGAACTCTCTGCCGCATGATGTTGTAATGAGTGATTCACTACTAAAATTTAAGAAGGGCATGGATGCCTTTCTTGAAAAGTATAATATTACAGGTTATATATACTAGATTCCTTGATAGGGCATTGATCCAGGGAACTAGTCTGATTGTCGTATGGAGTCGGGAAGGAATTTTTTTCCCCAATGTGGAGCTTAGTGTTGCCACATGGGTTTTTTTTGTCTTCCTCTGGATCAACATGTTAGGCTATGGGTTGAACTAGATGGACTTAGTCTTCCTTCAACCTTAAAAACTATTTTACTATGTACCTTGATAACACCAGTGTCCACCAGACTCGGCTTCCTGAGCCACCAGTGCCTTTTAGAGACCCCAGCAGTAAAGCAGAATATACCAGAGTATACAATGGTGTCCGGTGAGAAGCCCCATCGTGCTGAAGTGGTTCTTAAAGTGAACACCACATTATATAAATCGTTCTTGATGTGAATTTACCCACACTTAAGATGTCTTTCATTGGGACACATAGTTGAATGCAGTACTAAATCAATAACTGCATTCTACCTAGGAGGTCCCCCCCCCCTTCCCCATGTGTGCCAACTCCGGCTGAGCAGTACTCGTTTAGCCACCAGTGGATAGAAGTAGGTTTAGAGTCTTTTCGTTAAGTTTTTGCTCTGCTGTGCTGCATCACCAATAAGCCATCCCTGACATTCATTTGATTGTTCCAGAGTTCCAGGTAAACGCTCGGTAACTGCACTCAGCGGGTGCACGACTAGGTATATTATAGCATCGTAGTCGCTACTTCTGGGCCTACTGAGTGGGGCAGCGTAGTGGTCCTGGTCAGTCCTGACTGGGTGTGTACCGGTTAACTTGTTTCTTTTTTTTGGTTGTTGGAAAAGGACTCTGTCTAAATTTGTCAGTAAAAGTTCATCTGGCATATTTAGAGTTAGCTGCTTTTCTTGTCCATGGCTTCGTTGTATCCTGGAGATCCCACCCCATTACATGGTATACACATTACCCTGCTGAAAGTGGCTAGTGACATTACTTAGTGGCTGCTATTTCTATTCTTCTGGGCTTGTTTAGCACAACTGCAACTTCATTGGGCCAGCTGAACAGAAAGGCATCTCTCCTAGAATAAGAATCAAGGTCCCAAGACTGGAGTTTGAGTGAAAAAACAACTAATATACTATAGCATTTGGACTTAAATATTGAAGACATGGATATTAGTTGTGGTCTCAACTGACTTCACACATCTGGTGGGTTTACTGCTTATCTGGTGTCCACCTTTCATTCAATCTTTGGATCCATTGAGAAACATTTCTTTGCTGTTGTTTAAAACTCTGCTTAGTGCATGTCCTTTCCAAAATAAGGGACACTTGGTCTCCACCAGTATTTTGGTAGATCGGATGTGTCAATGCCAGGACTCAAAATTTCCCAGTAGAAGGTTGCCCAGAGCATCACACTGCTGGCTTGCCTTCTTCCCATAGCACAACATGCAGCTGTCCATCCTCACGATGTAAAGGAAAACGTGAATCACTGGACCAGAAAGGCTACATGATCTAAGAAACAAGTCAAACAGTTACTGTAACTCTCTAAGAGAACCTGTCAGATGATTCATGATGTCCAAACCACCGCAGCCTGAATCACGGCCTGCCTGCATGATTGCAGCCCAGTATGATTTTCTCTGAAATGCTCCAGTGTTTTGGAGAGAACATAGTTTATAGATCCAACCGGGTGCTAAAGGCAGAGACAAGTCAAATCCAGCATGGAGGCCATGCTGGACTCGTCTCTCTTCTGATTATGGTGCCAAGTGAGATCTATAAACTATGTGACGCGCCCCCTGGGCCAGTGTTGTTTGGGGGATACCCGGAGCCGGATCAGATGGGGGTTGTAGTCTCCGAGTGGCGGTGACCCGGTCCGTGCCCAGGGTGTCAAGCTCAGTGTGTGGCAGTCCTACAGATGTTGCTGGATGTTCTTTAGTGTCGACTACGCCACCCGTTGATTTGCGGTCAATACGGCCGCCGCTGCAGCAGGGTCCGCTGAGGCTGGTGGTGTGTGTGCAGCTTCTGGTGGTATAACCCCCAACGGGAGGGGTATAGCCTCAGGGGGTCAGTTGTAGAGGGTGGTGGTTGTGGTGGTGCAGTGAGGATGGTATTAAGACTCAGAGTCGGGCTGTGCAGTTCAGGGTGTTTACTTACTGCTGTTGTTCTGGTCACTCAGGCCTTGAGTGACCGCCCGAGCCGTGCTGCGTCCACCAGGTCCTGGACTCGGCCAACCCCCAGGTAATTCTGGAGCGTGATCCTGAGCTCCCTTTCTGACGTTCCTTTTCTCTGGCCTTCCCCACCAGGGATCCACCTATGTCCGGCTCCCTCGGGTCTCTTGGTGGGTACGCCTCTTCTGGGTTCCCTGACCCTATGCTTGGTCTGCCTTTCAGGTGGATTTAGTGGGGGGTCGTGGCAGATCCTGCCCACAACCTCCGGTCTCTGGCTGAGGATTAGTGCCCTCCACCAGCTTGGGATCCGGTACCCTTGTGCCAACCCTTCACCCTGTTGCTTGTATTTGGGCTCTTGGGGTTCCCTCTTCTTCCCCTCTGGGTCCTTCTGACTCCTCTCTCTCTCTTCTTTCAGGACTGCTTGACCCTCTACAACAGACTGACTAGTAGCTGTCTGCCTGTCTGACCCTGATCTAAGATGGTTCCCAGCTTATATACTCCCTCTATGTGTGAGCTCAGGTGACCAGCACCCAATGAGCTCCTAGCATTACCCAGACTGCTCCCCCTATCTGCCCCTACACTACTGGGATGTTCCACCCCCCTCCCACTCCAGCCAGGGACAGACACTATCGTACCTGCACATATATTGGTGGGAGTACCGTCGATCTGTCCCCCGGAAATGGGATGTATGTAGTGTATGCAGCCTACTGAGCTCAGTTCCACACTCCATCCTTACCCGGGAGTGGAATATCACACCTCTGGCTTGAGGTGTAATACCCCTGTAGCAGCCGAATCCTCAGGGTGCTACATTCCCCCCTGGTAAATCACAGCACGTCCTCGGGCTGTAAGAGAACAAACATCCAAAACATACAAATTTTTTTCATAAAACATAAACATATAAAACATAATAAACATTCTTGTTCCTCCGGCCACGGTGCAACTTGTGACCGGGTAAAGTGCGACAGTCTCTTCAAGAAAAACAACAGTTTCCTATAAAACCGGTAGGGGGCGCCTTAGAAAGCGCAACTATATACAGGGGATATGGCCGCTCTCAGTCCTCGGCCAGGTATAAGGAAGGAATGACCGCTCTCAGTCCTCGGTCAGTTGGTTTAAGGGACAAACAGGTTAACAGTTCAATTTGCTGGTCCCAACGGGGACTATATTTTAACTAGCAGCAGTAACAGTTCACTGTACCCCGACGGGTAACTATATACAGTCTCTTTACCGTACTTTAACGACGGCGTCCTCCTGCTCCTTCTTTATCTTCAGACCCGTCCGGGTCCTCTTGCTCCTCCTCACACCGCAGCTCCTCCTCCGTCAGGCGATGTACATGGAGGGCGTAGGGTCCTTTGGCACATTTGTGCCGGGTGAACGTGACCTCGTCCCCTACGTATAGGTCACGACCTCTGTGTCCCTCCAGCAGATGGCTTTCTACGTCTCTGCAGGTTACAAAGACGTCGCCGGGGGTATGATGGTCTCTTATGAAGCCCCACCCATGCTGCAGGTTGAATTTAATCACAGTCCCGGTGGTACGGGGACCATGAGCTGCACGGGGGTTCCTCCTGGTCCGGCTCTTCTGCCCTGCGCTCTGTTCCTGCAGCCGCTGCTCACGGATCCGCCTCTCTTTTCGCTCTTGCTCAAAGGCTGCCAACTGCTGGCGGCAGCACTCCACTCGCTCTGCTGCAGCTGCCCGCGTTTCTTGAGTGAACCCCATGAGGTCTCCTCCGGTGGGGTCCCACTCGAATTGTGCTTCTTCTAGCGGGAGCGGGGTTCTCCTGACGGGCTTCGGAACCGGAATCAGGGGCTCGCACAGGGGCCTTGCTCTTTGGAGTTCCAGTTGGTAGTACTCCTGGGGCCATACAAAGGGCTGCCCATCCGGGCACGTGTGCTGGGCAAATAGATCTTCGCCCAGGTGCGGCACTCTAGATGTTGAGGGCGCGTTGATGGTAGCGGCGCCCGGGTTGACCAGGCCTTGCGTCCAGGCTTGGGGCACCCTAAAGGAAAAGGGCACCGTAAGGACAGCGGCGCCCGGGGTTACTCGGCCCTGCGACCAGGCCGGTGGCTCCGCGGAGGTAGAGGGCGCTGTTGGAATTGCGGCGCCCGGGGGTACTAGGCCTTGCGACCAGGCCGTTGGTATTTCCTGTTTGGTCGCGCTCAGGGTCGAGGCGTGTGACGTCACAGGGGTCGCGGCCGCGGCTTCTACTTGAGGCCTAGTCCGGCACGGTGACGATGCAGCGACGGGCACGGCAGGGGGAATTTCGGGCTCTGCGACGGGGAGCTGGGACAGGTACACGGTTTCTCGGCTCGGGGTAGAGACGTCCCCTTTACCTGCCTCCGTCCGTTCAGCTCCCTCCTCGGCGCCGTCTCCGGCCTTCACTCCTCCTGCACCATCCTCAGAGGCGGTCTGTCTCCTCGTCTCGGGTGGCGTGCTCCGCTGACGGGTTCCGGTCTGCTGGGCCATCTCACGGCTCCACTCCGTCAGCGTGTCTTGCTGCACCTGGGCCATCATCCGTGCGAGGCCCTCCAGCGCGGTCTGTGCACACTCCCGGTCTCGGGGGAGCTGTGCTAGGATCTCCACTAAGCCTAGTGGGGTTGTTGCTTGCAGCAGGCTCCTGACCACTGGGTCGGTACTGCCTGTCTCTCCCTCCATCTCCGGGTACGACTTCTCCGGAGTCCTCTCCAGACTTCTTGTCTCCGGGTGCGCTCTCTCCAGACTCCTCCAGGCTGCACCCATCTTCGTTCTTTTCTTCTGTCTCCGCCCACATTGAGGGTGGTCCCGGGGCAACTTTGTGATTGTCTGTTCCAGGGGCAGTTCTCTTACACTGATGGACACTTCCAGCATCACAGTCTCTGTTGGTGGGCGCGGTTTCCGCTTTTGGCGCCATTCTTCGACCTGGCCCACGATGGGAGGTGGCCTCTTGCCACCCTCTGGCACGCCCATAATGGCGTCCGCTCTTCCAAGGCGGGAAATCTTTGGAAATGGCGGGAATCGTCTCCCAGTGGCGGGAAACTCCATAGATGGCGGGAAAAAGCTGCAAATGGCGGACAACCGGCGGGAAACGACCTGTGATGGGGTCCGTTGGCGGAGACCCTCCGGAACCGGCGGGAGACTTCTTTTTGAGGTAACGGTGAACTTTTCTTCAGGCACGCAGTACCCGGTTGTTGCGGGCACATAATCCTGCCGACTACGCCAAAGTTGACGCGCCCCCTGGGCCAGTGTTGTTTGGGGGATACCCGGAGCCGGATCAGATGGGGGTTGTAGTCTCCGAGTGGCGGTGACCCGGTCCGTGCCCAGGGTGTCAAGCTCAGTGTGTGGCAGTCCTACAGATGTTGCTGGATGTTCTTTAGTGTCGACTACGCCACCCGTTGATTTGCGGTCAATACGGCCGCCGCTGCAGCAGGGTCCGCTGAGGCTGGTGGTGTGTGTGCAGCTTCTGGTGGTATAACCCCCAACGGGAGGGGTATAGCCTCAGGGGGTCAGTTGTAGAGGGTGGTGGTTGTGGTGGTGCAGTGAGGATGGTATTAAGACTCAGAGTCGGGCTGTGCAGTTCAGGGTGTTTACTTACTGCTGTTGTTCTGGTCACTCAGGCCTTGAGTGACCGCCCGAGCCGTGCTGCGTCCACCAGGTCCTGGACTCGGCCAACCCCCAGGTAATTCTGGAGCGTGATCCTGAGCTCCCTTTCTGACGTTCCTTTTCTCTGGCCTTCCCCACCAGGGATCCACCTATGTCCGGCTCCCTCGGGTCTCTTGGTGGGTACACCTCTTCTGGGTTCCCTGACCCTATGCTTGGTCTGCCTTTCAGGTGGATTTAGTGGGGGGTCGTGGCAGATCCTGCCCACAACCTCCGGTCTCTGGCTGAGGATTAGTGCCCTCCACCAGCTTGGGATCCGGTACCCTTGTGCCAACCCTTCACCCTGTTGCTTGTATTTGGGCTCTTGGGGTTCCCTCTTCTTCCCCTCTGGGTCCTTCTGACTCCTCTCTCTCTCTTCTTTCAGGACTGCTTGACCCTCTACAACAGACTGACTAGTAGCTGTCTGCCTGTCTGACCCTGATCTAAGATGGTTCCCACCTTATATACTCCCTCTATGTGTGAGCTCAGGTGACCAGCACCCAATGAGCTCCTAGCATTACCCAGACTGCTCCCCCTATCTGCCCCTACACTACTGGGATGTTCCACCCCCCTCCCACTCCAGCCAGGGACAGACACTATCGTACCTGCACATATATTGGTGGGAGTACCGTCGATCTGTCCCCCGGAAATGGGATGTATGTAGTGTATGCAGCCTACTGAGCTCAGTTCCACACTCCATCCTTACCCGGGAGTGGAATATCACACCTCTGGCTTGAGGTGTAATACCCCTGTAGCAGCCGAATCCTCAGGGTGCTACATATGCTCATCAAAACCAGCAAACGCCTGCCTCAATGAGGGAGCACGAGTGAGATGTGCCTGGTTCATTAAGAAGCGAGTGCCTTCATATATGGTACTGCAGACAGGGCTTGGAGCAGCATTGGCTGCATAAGTTACGCCACAGCTAGTTAGACAAGCGAGCATTGCCATGCCCCATCCTGCCCGAACTAGACACAAAACTGGCATGAAAACGGCAAAAGTCATCAAATTTTTGGGCAACTGTGTGTTTGGCAAAAACTCTTGTGACTTTTCAAAGCTTTTTGCACATAATTTGCTTAGATGGATCTGGGCTAAAGGGTTTATTCCTCCCTGTAGTGTAGTAAATAGACCCCACAGATCACTCCTCCCATGTTTTTAACTATGTATAGAAAAGTCAAACATTGTCATTTAGCTTGTCACAAGCTTGGAAGCCATTATCAGAGCAAGATACAGAACTGTGGCTTTAATATTTCATCTACGTATTTTCTCTCATAAAACTATATATTGAAACACAGCCTTTTTTAATATTTTTTTTCCTATGTAATTAAATAATTTTTAATTCTGCAGTAGTTTCTGTATACGATTATAATGACTGCCATCATGTCTGAAAAGCATTCAGAAATATGTTCTACAGCAGCTACATAGACTATAAGTATTAAAAGACAGGAGATATATATTCACATCTATGAGAAAGCTTTCTAGGCGTGCTCTGTACTCAGTGCAGAGGTCAATGCGCAGAGAGGGAGAGCTATGGTCATCTATTATGGTGGATCCTGTGTTACCTATATAGGTGTTAACTTTCATTGTAATCTTTCCTGTGAATATAATCGGATAAGTACTGAAAAATCACCTGTAAAGAAGATAAAGGGCCTGATTCATTAAGGTGTATATGCTAGAATTTTGTTTTAAAACACCCTAAAAAGTTGCAAAATTTTGGTGCAAATCAGAAGTTGTTACGACTTTTGGGGTGTTCGCGGTAGCTCCAGCCATCCTGCCCAAAATAGGAAGAGCATGGACAGGGCAGGGCACGGCTACATCCAGCCATCTAATTCATGAAGTTACGACAGATGACTGGGACTGGACTACATCTTTGGCCGAGATGCACAGCACTTCTAAGATGCCCCATTTCATTAAAATGGTTGTCTTGTCTTTTTTCCTATTCTGAGTGTGTAGCTAGGCTGCGGAATGCTGACAGTGTGTATTACACTCCCTGTCAGGATTCTGTACTGTTGCCTAGATACCACACTTAGACATGTGACCAGCTCTCTCTTGATTCTGGAGTAGCTGGTCACATCCAGACTAGAGGCCCGGCTCCAGCAAGCACTCCTCCTGCAGAACAGCTCTCTGACAATGCTGATAGGCCTGATCTGTCCAATCAGCTGTAAGGAGGAGGGACATCCCAAGTATATTCACATCAAGTGGACAGATCATTCTTATCAGCTGTGTCAGCGCTGACATGAGGATGGTATCCATGACTGGTGCATATGACAGTGAAGTGACCGCTGCCTCCGCTCCTCCATACTAGGTTCTGTAGAACAGGCAAGAAAGCTTGTAAAAGAACTGCAACATGACATTTCAAGGATGGAGTGAGACTGCCTTCTACTGGCCAGATACAGTCAAGCGGAACCAAAATATACAAAGGAAGTTGCAGGGAGAGCAGGTTCAGACGCTGGACCCGATCAGGTGACTTCCAGGAAGGAGTTCAGGGAGATAAGAGGCCAGCGCGCCAAACCTGAGGGGTCTTTGGCGCCAAGCAGCAGAAAGGAGCAGACGTGCTCCCTGCGTCCTGAGAAACCCCGCGTGGCAAGCCAAATCCAGAGGCCTGAGAGGTGCTCCAGCCGGGCACCGGTAAAAGAGCTCCGGATCCCTCACAGTTGTGACTCGAGTGCTGTGCCTGCTGAGGAGACTAGGAACCTGATCGCGGTGCTGAGTGAGCTCGCGGAACCCGACGTCGCCCGCCGACAGACGAGGCCTGGATCCCCCTATCCAAGGCTCGAGAGACTGCATACGTGAGCAGGGCCGTCACTTCCACTGCTCACCCACGGTATCGGGGACAATTGGGTTTAAGTACTCAGGTTGGGAGGGGAACGGTTGGGGCTACAGTTGCACAACGTGATTTGATTGAATTTATCCGGAAGAGACTCACGGCCTAGCGGGAATAACCGATGACCCCCGCTAGGGCCAAATTCACAGTTAAAGAACTTGTGTGGTGTCTCTCATGATTGAGGGCACCACCTTACTTTAAGAGACTGCGCCTTATTTTAAGAGACTGCGCCTTACTTTGAGAAATTTCGTATTTTTCTGATATTTCAAACCACTGTTCATTACCCTTGTTGCTAATCCCTTGTTTCAGTATACCTGTTGTATAAAACTGTTTACAAACATCTCTGACTGTTCTCGCCTTGTGTCTCTGTGCGTTGCATTCCGGCACCTGCATTACAGTTCCATAGCCTCAGGCAGGTCAGGGAGTGTTACCAGAGCTGTCACCACAGCAGTGCCCCCTCTCCAGTGCTCAGCCAGCTTCTGTCTCCATCCCACAGGGGGAGATGCACTGGAAACCGCTCCTAAATCCATGGAGTGAAGTTGGGACCAGAAGAGAAGAGGGAGGAGTGAGCTGGAAGGAGAGGGTGACTTCCTGGGCTACTTCTGATCTCTCCCACAGACACATTCCTTCTCTCACTGCCTCACCAGCCCTAAGCTCCTCCTGATTGTCTCTCTTGGCAGTGAGGTGACTGACCCTCCCCCACCCCCTCCATGGTTGCTGTGACCCCCTGTCAGGTACTATAAACACTGCAGAGAAGCTTGTAAATGGCCAGACTTCCCTATAACAAATCTGCCCTGCCATGCAGAGTTTGGAGGGACTGCGGTCTCTCTATTAATTTAAGAATAGAAGGCTGGAAGTGCAGTGATCACTGACACCAAAGTGCACAGTAATCAGGGGACAAGATTTAAATTACATTCAGGACCCGAGGAAAGCTGGGTATTAACTGGTATAGGTATTGTAATGATCAGTGTATGTTATCTACCTCACATGCAGGCTTAGATACAGTGTTTCTGCAGACAGTACCACACAATACTGTGTTGTAAGATAGTATCATATATGAAATACTTAGCCTAGGTTCACACTTGCTTTGGAGCCACAGTAAGGAAGTAGCAATGCAAGATGGATTCGATCCATTGAGTGAAAACTGGCACCCGAAACACTGCTATGTTTGGCAGTGTGACTTGCTATGACCAAAATTTCATGTAGCCTAAACATAAATTTTAAAGATGTTGTACAGGTTTTTCACGAAATTCTGCAGTCACTCCATGTAACTGCAGCCTTGTAAATCTTTACACAGCACACACCGCGCACTGTCAGAATTATCCGATGCCATCACCGAGAGTGGGAAGTCATGTGACTGCAAGTGTGCGATATGCAGACTTCCTGCCACATTTCAACTAGATGTGACCGGCTAAATACAAGTGTATTGAGCAAGGCTACGCATGTCTAGTTGGAATGTGGCCGGGCGTATACATATCACATATTTGCGGTCACATGACTGTAGGCTCCCGGCAACAGAAAATCCTCACAGTGTGTGCGATGTGAGGATACATAAGTCTTTAAGATTTGTTTTGGTAGTAACATAAGTCACACTGCCAGACATTGCAGTATGTCACTGCTACATTGTAGTGTGATGCAGGCCAGTAATGTGGCATTCAGTTCAGTACCGCTAATAGCCTCTCCCTTCCAGTGTCACGCTTTCAATGGTATCTGCATCCTGGATGCACATGCACAATGATGGAACAAAGAGCAGAGTTGCCAACCGTCCAGAAATTCCAGGACTGTCCCTAAAAATCAGGCACTTTTTTGCTCTGTGCAAAAAAAAAATCTAAAGTGTCGGTGATTTTTTTTGAAGCTGAAGAAACTTATACAGATTATTTTAACTCTAATTATCAGCATTTTACAGTTTACAGTGAATGCAGCTGATGTCTTCATATCAGAATTATGGGCTTTCAACACGTATTATTTATAATCATAATGATTTAATATGGCTTTTCGATGTGTCTGTAAAAATGTTGTCTGTCTGTGATTTTTGGATAAGTTGTCCAGAAAAAATAAAAAGTCAAGTTGGCAACCCTGACACGGAGCCATAAGCTCCCTGTACCATCACTCACCCCATGCATCTGAGCCTCGGCATAGCGGACAAAATAATGTCTCTATAACCCCTTTAAATAAAATGTATATGTGTAAATATATATACTTATCTGTATAATTATATAACTACATGAAGGAAAAATTATAGACTAGATATATGCACGTCTTAAAAAATAGATGCATGCATGTATAAATCATTACCCATATATTGTACACCCATGGTATATATATCTACTATAGACTCATATTAGGTGCTATATATAGTTTTCATTACACAGTATTCCTATGTCAGGGGGACATGTGAAGGATGTCACCACTGTGGATGTGATGTAGGGGACATGTGACCCTCTATCACCACTATGGATGTGATGTAGGGGACATGTGACGCTCTATCACCACTGTGGATGTGATGTGGGGGGACATGTGACGCTCTATCACCACTGTGGATGTGATGTGGGGGGACATGTGATGCTCTATCACCACTGTGGATGTGATGTGGGGGGACATGTGACGCTTTATCACCACTGTGGATGTGATGTAGGGGACATGTGACCCTCTATCACCACTATGGATGTGATGTAGGGGACATGTGACGCTCTATCACTACTGTGGATGTGATGTGGGGGGACATGTGACGCTCTATCACCACTGTGGATGTGATGTGGGGGGACATGTGACGCTCTATCACCACTGTGGATGTGATGTGGGGGGACATGTGACGCTTTATCACCACTGTGGATGTGATGTGGGGGGACATGTGATGCTCTATCACCACTGTGGATGTGATGTGGGGGACATGTGATGCTCTATCACCACTGTGGATGTGATGTGGGGGACATGTGATGCTCTATCACCACTGTGGATGTGATGTGGGGGACATGTGACGCTCTATCACCACTGTGGATGTGATGTGGGGGACATGTGATGGCTGTCACCACTGTGGATGTGATGTGGGGGGACATGTGAAGGATGTCACCACTGTGGATGTGATGTGGGGGGACATGTGACGCTTTATCACCACTGTGGATGTGATGTGGGGGGACATGTGACGCTTTATCACCACTGTCGATGTGATGTGGGGGACATGTGATGGCTGTCATCACTGTGGATGTGATGTGGGGGGACATGTGACGCTTTATCACCACTGTGGATGTGATGTGGGGGACATGTGATGGCTGTCACCACTGTGGATGTGATGTGGGGGACATGTGACCCTCTATCACCACTGTGGATGTGATGTGGGGGACATGTGATGCTCGATCACCACTGTGGATGTGATGTGGGGGGACATGTGACGCTTTATCACCACTGTGGATGTGATGTGGGGGGGACATGTGACGCTCTATCACCACTGTGGATGTGATGTGGGGGACATGTGACGCTCTATCACCACTGTGGATGTGATGTGGGGGACATGTGACGCTCTATCACCACTGTGGATGTGATGTGGGGGACATGTGACGCTCTATCACCACTGTGGATGTGATGTGGGGGACATGTGATGGCTGTCACCACTGTGGATGTGATGTGGGGGGACATGTGAAGGACGTCACCACTGTGGATGTGATGTGGGGGGACATGTGACGCTTTATCACCACTGTGGATGTGATGTGGGGGACATGTGACGCTCTATCACCACTGTGGATGTGATGTGGGGGACATGTGACGCTCTATCACCACTGTGGATGTGATGTGGGGGACATGTGATGGCTGTCACCACTGTGGATGTGATGTGGGGGGACATGTGAAGGACGTCACCACTGTGGATGTGATGTGGGGGGACATGTGACGCTTTATCACCACTGTGGATGTGATGTGGGGGACATGTGATGGCTGTCACCACTGTGGATGTGATGTGGGGGGACATGTGACGCTCTAACCATTGTAGATGTGATGTTTGGGAATATGTGACGCTCTATCACCACTGTGGATGTGATGTGGGAGACATGTGATGGCTGTCACCACTGTGGATGTGATGTGGGGGGACATGTGACGCTCTAACCATTGTAGATGTGATGTTTGGGAATATGTGACGCTCTATCACCACTGTGGATGTGATGTGGGGGACATGTGATGGCTGTCACCACTGTGGATGTGATGTGGGGGGACATGTGACGCTCTAACCATTGTAGATGTGATGTTTGGGAATATGTGACGCTCTATCACCACTGTGGATGTGATGTGGGGGACATGTGATGGCTGTCACCACAGTGGATGTGATGTGTAGTGATCGGTGCTGCACCGCCACAGATGAGAGTATCAGGGTCCCTGCTCTGTCACCTCCAATGTTGGGAGGAATGACAGAGGTCACTGCTGGGGCATATTACTGACAGATAATGAGTGTGTAGTGGGTGGGCAGAGGGTGGAGCTGGACACTGAGGCCGGGGCGGGGCTACCTCTGGCCATGAGCTTAGAGAGAAAGCCCAGGGAGCATGTAAACAGACTGGGTACAGGCAATGAAGATGGAATTTAGGAGGAACGAAAGGTAGAAACAAAAACAAAATTTATAGGGGTGTTATATATTACAATATAGCACAGATTGGCTGACAAATTTTTTGAGGGGATTTCTTGGTCAGACAACCTCTTTTAAGTGGCATACGTCTCTTAATGAATTAGGCACAGCTTAAGACACATCTTTACCCCACTACAAGTACAACGTCATTCCTAATGATTCAGACCTATAACGAGAATCATTTAAAGAGTGAAAACTGTGAGATTTCAGGATTAAAAAAATCAATAAATACCAACATGGAAAATTCTTAAAGTACCTAATAAATATGGTTAAAGTTCTTGTCTTGTGGTGAAAATCTTCAGTCACTTTTTGTGACTGCAGATTTCTTAATCCTTACAACCTGAGCACTGCATGTTATCAGGATTCTTTGATGTTGCGAGCGAGAGCGGGCGGTTACCTGATTACAAGTTTGTGATTTGCATATCTCCAGCCACATTCTGACTAGACGTGCCGCTGTGAGAGCGAGCCATCACGTGAAAGCAAGTATAGGATTTACATACATGCAGTTACGTTACGACTAGACGTGATCAAATTCACTCAATGCAAGTAAATTGAGCAAGGCCAAGCACGTCTAGTCAGAATGTGGCTGGAGATATGCAAATCACAAACTTGTAATCATGTAACCACCCGCCCGCTCTCACCCGCAACATCAGAGAATCCTGATAGCAGGAGGTGCACAGGTTGTAAGGATTCACAAGTCTGCAGTCACATAGTCAAATAGGTCAAACAGAGCTTCTGGCTCCCATTGTAAGACATATAACAGGCCTTCATCTACAGTGGTGGCCAAAAGTATTGGCACCCCTGCAATTCTGTCAGATAATGCTCAGTTTCTTCCTGAAAATGATTGCAATCACAAATTCTTTGGTCTTATTATCTTCATTTAATTTGCTTGCAAGGAAAAAACACAAAAGAGAATGAAGCAAAAATCAAATCATTGATCATTTCACACAAAACTCCAAAAATAGGCCAGACAAAAGTATTGGCACCCTCTGCCTAATACTTGGTTGCACAACCTTTAGCCAAAATAACTGCGAACAACCGCTTCCGATAACCATCAATGAGTTTCTTACAATGCTCTGCTGGAATTGTAGACCATTCTTGTTTGGCAAACTGCTCTGGGTCCCTGATATTTGAAGGGTGCCTTCTCCAAACTGCCATTTTGAGATCTCTCCACAGGTGTTCTATGGGATTCAGGTCTGGACTCATTGCTGGCCACCTTAGAAGTCTCCAGTGCTTTCTCTCAAACCATTTTATAGTGCTTTTGGAATTGTGTTTTGGGTCATTGTCCTGCTGGAAGACCCATGACCTCTGAGGGAGACCCAGCTTTCTCACACTGGGCCCTACATTATGCTGCAAAATTTGTTGGTAGTCTTCAGACTTCATAATGCCATGCACACGGTCAAGCAGTCCAGTGCCAGAGGCAGCAAAGCAACCCCAAAACATCAGGGAACCTCCGCCATGTTTGACTTTAGGGACCGTGTTCTTTTCTTTGAATGCCTCTTTTTTTTTCCTGTACACTCTATGTTGATGCTTTTTCCCAAAAAGCTCTACTTTTGTCTCATCTGACCAGAGAACATTCTTCCAAAACGTTTTAGGTTTTCTCTGGTAAGTTTTGGCAAACTCCAGCCTGGCTTTTTTATGTCTCGGGGTAAGAAGTGGGGTCTTCCTGGGTATCCTACCATACAGTCCCTTTTCATTCAGACGCCGACGGATTGTACGGGTTGACACTGTTGTACCCTCGGACTGCAGGGCAGCTTGAACTTGTTTGGATGTTAGTCGAGGTTCTTTATCCACCATCCGCACAATCTTGCGTTGAAGTCTCTCGTCAATTTTTCTTTTCCGTCCACATCTAGGGAGGTTAGCCACAGTGCCATGGGCTTTAAACTTCTTGATGACACTGCGCACGGAAGACACAGGAACATTCAGGTCTTTGGAGATGGACTTGTAGCCTTGAGATTGCTCATGCTTCCTCACAATTTGGTTTCTCAAGTCCTCAGACAGTTCTTTGGTCTTCTTTCTTTTCTCCATGCTCAAGGTGGTACACACAAGGACACAGGACAGAGGTTGAGTCAACTTTAATCCATGTTAACTGGCTGCAAGTGTGATTTAGTTATTGCCAACACCTGTTAGGTGCCACAGGTAAGTTACAGGTGGTGTTAATTACACGAATTAGAGAAGCATCACATGTTTTTCAAACAGTGCCAATACTTTTGTCCACCCCCTTTTTTAGGTTTGGTGTGGAATTATATCCAATTTGGCTTTAGGACAATTCTATTTGTGTTTTTTCATTGAAGACAAATTAAATGAAGATAATAATACCAAAGAATTTGTGATTGCAATCATTTTCAGGAAGAAACTGAGTATTATCTGACAGAATTGCAGGGGTGCCAATACTTTTGGCCACCACTGTACAATGTAGTATTAGTAATAGTGTTGTCTTGTTTAATGAAGTAGGGGACCATAGCCCGGATGCTGATGCCACCTCCACAGCCCTCTATAGCCAAGTGCTCTGGTTTAAGAGATCTCCATAAAGAGCTACATTACTATAATAGTAAAGTGGTAAAAATAAATTACAAATGGAGATATCCAATGAAATAATTACAGATACATTTTGGCATTATACTGATATTGATAAACTAATAAATATTGCTTACTTATATTACTGTACTTTCTTCTCAATCACCATGACACACAGGAATGTTGGTGTATAAGACAAGATGGTGGAGTTTATTGATTTAATCCGCAATGTTTATTGTGCAAAATACAAATATAAGCAAAACTTGTATCATACTGTACTGGTGAAAAGAGGCATCAATAGAAAAGCTTATAAATACTCTATGGAAGCAGCGAATTTCGGAACTCTGGTATCCTGGCACCTGGAAATTATCCGGCTGCGACTGAATAGCCTGTACAAATCATGAAGATTTTCGCGAACAGCTGGTGTTTGAAAGGCAGAGACATGTGTAACAGGCATTCAAAGAAAAGCTGACATTTGATGAAAAATAGCCCTGTAGTTATTTTGCATTGTTCTGTGTATTTCACCCCCTCTTCTCAGTATGAATTTATTAAAGTTCCTCTTGTGTTAAAATGCTGTACAATATTTAATGCAGTATACTGGCGTAACTGATTCACTTTTTGCATTAGTTACAGCGTGCGTCCCTATTCAAGTAAACAGCTAAAATGCCAGGACTGCTATGCGTCATTATGTTCTAGCATTAAGCATTTTAGCAAAGATGTATAACAGCATGCAGCGAGCTTGTTTAGAAAATGCTGGAACTATTGGTGGAAGCAGTTCAAGCAGCACTTCTGTAAAAGGGGTGCACATAGCGAAGGCTCAAAGGGACCCCTTGTACTTTTATAAGGACTTAATCCCTACAAGGAGGTATAATCCTAGCAGCTAAGGAATTGCCAAGCCAGAAATTAATGTAAAAAATCAGTATGCCAATAGGTTTAGTGTATTACTGATAAATATTTTGTTTTGTTTTTTTAATGAAAGGTAAAGGGGTTGTCTACTTTCAAAACAACATTTTTTTGAGTTAAGGATGAGTTAGGCACAGTTTGTTTAAAAACGCTTTAAATTAGTTTACCAAGGTTGTGTGCGGTATTGAAGTGCAAGGGAACCTGGTAGGTGATTCATGCTGCCCAAAATCAAAGGCAGCACAAAACACAGCTCTACTGTATGATCGCAGCCCGGTATTTTATTCTTTGAGATGCTCTTGCTTTCAGAGAAACTATACTTTGAAGATCTGGCCTGGGACCATAGCCAGAGACCAAACTAGTCTGGCGCTGCTTGCCCCTGGCCTACTCTTCCCTGCGCTTACCCAGGTGATTGACAGGTCACCCTGTCAGTCACCAATTGCGGTGCTGAGAGGAGTCGACCAGGGGCATCGCTGGACCAGTCTCATCTCCATCTATGGACTCCAGTTGTTTCTTCAAATTATATCATCTCTGAAATGCTAGAGTGTTTGATAAAATAATAGAACTGGTTGCTATTCATGCTGCCTGTGGCTTGGGCATCATGAGTAAGGACAGATTCCCTTTAGGCCCAATATTGAAAATTATCATCTATCCACAAAGGGTAACATTTCTCCTTGTGGAGAGTGACATTCCAGGCCTGGTATGCCAGTGTAAGGAGGCTTATAAGCCAAGCAATGCTTCTCTGAGAAATTAAATAGGCAAATTACCTCCTCAGAGAGGAAGAGAGCTAGAATTCTAGTGCCATCTATTCTAAAAAGCAATCCTAAAAAAAATATCGACCCTTATCGAGTCTTGCTCCTAACTCATGCAGCAAGGCTCTTTAAAGAGTCGATACAGCCTTCAAGGATTGCTACTTCCAATGGGTGGTGCTAGAGTTCTCACCCTCTTCCTCTCTGATGAGATAATTTGCACACCTATCCACAAACTGCTCAATATAAAGATAATCTATAATCACTCGATATAGGAATAGTCATTTCATTTTTAGAGCTCCATTCTCTGGATTGATGGAGGTTCCAGTGGTCGGACCCTCACCAAACAGAAAGCTATCACCTAACCTATGGATAAGTTATAACTTTTAATGTTGGGAATACCAGACTCAACCCATAAACAGGTGTGGCACAGTTTTTAGAAGAAGGTCACTTATAATGAAATCACATTTCCTATAGACAATCTACTTATTGAGCGGTTTGTGGTTATCGGCACACACCAGTCAAACCATTTACAGCACAGACTAGTTGTCTCTCATAATGTAATTAAATGCAGTAAATATCTGCTTTGCTCGGAAGGAAGGCAGGTAATTGATCACCCGGAAAGTGATTTATGCATCTTTCTTAACATTGAATCTATGTTATTCAATTGACTTCATTGGATGACCAAGGTAAGTCATAAGTTACACTAAAGATTTGGAAGTGGCCAGTCTCCAAGCCTAGAGATTGATCAGTACTGTCACAGATACACTTCCATTGACAATAATGTATGTAAAGCGCTGCGGAATATGTTAGCGCTATATAAAAATAAATATTATTATTATTTGTTGTCTCTGCATTCCTAGCTGCACAGTCGGGATCTGAGGATGTGATCACAATTACAACATGATGAGAGAACACGTAAATGTCTCCTATCTGGTCCTATCACAATTACATATCACACTGAGTTTATCCACAATGCAGACAGAATAGGACAAGATTATATTAATTGAAGACAACAAAGTACATTTTCAGAAGACTATAGAGTAGATATTGAAATGATGCCCTTCCAACCGGGACAGTGACAAATCACTGCGCAAAATTCATGTACAGACAATTGCAATGAGGCCGCCAGCCCGAATGTGCGAAATGAGTCCTGAATAATAAGCATTTGTGCGTGTACATAAGAGATCCATGGCCTTAATGAATTGGAAATAATACAAACAAGGTCACAAGGTTCCTAATTAAGCGGACTCGTTCAGACTGGAAGAGGTGGAAAATCTATTTTTTCACCGATATCCAAAAATATGTTAAGAAAAGGACACCGAGTGTTTGCTAAACAGAATGAGCGGACATGCACGTCCCTCTACAGCCCCGTAATATAATAGGACATTAAGGCTGCGTGCCCACTATGCGTTTTTTAAGCATTTCCGCAGCGTAATTTCCACCGCGGAAATGCTTAAAAAAACGCTTGTTAATAAGTCTGCAATGGTCCTCAATGATAATTCGCATGTGCTGTGCACATGCTGCGGAAATTTCTGCTGCGGATTATCAAAAAAATCCGCAGCACGTCCATTATTATTGCGGAATCGCTGCATTATTATGCCGGTTGCATGGATTTATATAGTTTGACCAAGTTGTCAAGCACTTTCCAAGTGATGCTAAAATCGCTTGGAAAGCGCTTGTCAACCTGCATGCAGAAATGCATGTGAAGAACGCTTCACTTCCGCATGTCCCTGGCAGGAAAAACGCATGTACAATCCGCATGTACAATCCGCATGCGTTTTTTCTGCCAGGGAGATGCAGAAACGCTCAGGAAAAATCCAGAGCATTTTGCTTCGTGGGCACATAGCCTTAACCTTATCAGGTGGATAGTTTGGCAGTGAATGTAACAAAAAGGAGCACTGGTCATTCTAGCAATCCTTGTTACATTTATTTTATGTTTCCATGATCAACACCAGAAATTATACAGCAACCTGCTTTCCTATTAATGTCCCGTTCTTACAAAGAACACAATTGTAATGGATGATTTTAATTCTTGCATATGTTTTGAGGCATAATTCTCCAGAACTTTCCATAAATAACAATCTACAATAAAATAACAATGCTCATTAAGACTAAAACAAAATGTTACTATTTCTTTTTGTAATTTAAACTCTGTCTCTAGCCAAAAACTGCTGAAAAACAGAATAGGACTAGTGAGTAATCCTTGAATATGGAGCAGGGCAGCAGGAGGCGAGGTGATTTCAATTATAGGAAGGATCTGATAATTATAAATAAAAGTTAAGTCATCATGTATTTGGTTAAAAATAAATTGAAACTGCTCAGTGTGAACCCAATGTAGGAGAGATTTTGGATCACTAATACACAATAGTCACAACAATCTAGGACTGACCCACTGGGGAATAGGTGAATTCCCCGGTGGGCCCCCACTCGTCCTATATGAGTAGTTGCTGGCACAATTCACTTGTTTCAGTATGTACAGACAATAGAAGCATTTACAATCAATTTACAAACTATCCAGTTTATTATTATATAGAAGCATAAGTAATGAGGTTAATGTAATATTTGTATGTAGCTGAACTGTGGGTCCCAGATTTAACGTTACTGGTTGGTCCCTGGCAGTTTTTTTTTTTGTTATGTGCATCACTCATTGGTTATGAAGTATAGATGAACCTTATGGGACCTTTTAAAACATGTTAGGAAAATAGTGTTCTTATGTAGCGTTTTTACTGTATTGGTTTGTTAGTTGTATTGAATATGTCCACTCTATAGCATCTTTTCTCTAGCTGTCAGTCACATTGCCGGCATCACAGAATACCTGCCTTGTTTATGCCAGAATATATATATTTCCTGCCTCAGAATTGTTCTCATGCACTGTATGTTTAGCATAATTCCATTTTCATAAGCACATGCTGTTCATCCTCTTGGTCCTATCAGAAAGGATTTATAAAAGGAAAAGACCTTGTGGTTGTATAAGTGGTGCACTAGGTAAAGCTGGTTAGATATGTGTTTTCCTTTTGCGGAATGAAGACCTAAAACATTGTGGTTTAAGCTAAAAATTTGCTATATTTAGAGTTAAAGCGCACCTGTCAGCAGGATTGTGCTCAGTAAACCACATACACTGTCAGGTGGGCGACATTACACTGATTAAAATGATACCTTGGTTGATGAAATCCGTACTGTGGTTCTTGTGTAATCTTTACTTTCAGTTTGGAGATAATGATATGCTCGTGCTCCGGGGTGGCCTGTGGGGGGCGCTCTATCTGGTGCTTTGCTTATATATTCATCTGTATGCTCTTATGACAGCTCCCTGTGCCTTCACTGACCTGCCTCCTATTTTACATAATGCATCTAGTGGTGCGGGGCTAGGTAAAATAGGAGGCAGGACAGTGAAGGCACAGGGAGCTGTCATAACAGCATACAGATGAATATGTAAGCAGAGCACCAAATAGAGCACCCCCCCACAGGCCACCCCGAAGCACGAGCATATCATTATCTCCAAACTGAAAGTAAAGATTACACAAGAACCGCAGGATGGATTTCATCAACCAAGGTATCATTTTAATCAGTGTAATGTCGCCCACCTGACAGTGTATGTAGTATATTGAGCACAATCCTGCTGACTGGTGCGCTTTAAACTTAATTATACACTGAATCATCCATAACCCCTTCACGCTGCGGCCCTTTTCCATTTTTCGCTTTCATTTTTTGCTTCACTTCTTCCCAGACACATAACTTTTTTATTTTTCAATCAATATGGCCGTGTGAGGGCTTGTTTTTTTGCAGGATGAGTTGTACTTTTGAACGACACCATTGGTTTTACCATATCTTGTACTGGAAAATGGGAAAAAAATTCAAAGTGCGGTGAAATTGCAAAAAAAAATTTATATCGTGTTCACTAAATGCTAAAACGGATCTGCCATTATGATTCTACAGGTTATTACAAGTTCATAGATACCAAACACATATATGTTGATTTTTATTTAAGTGGGGAAAAAAAATTTCAAACTTTGTTAAAAAAAAAAATAAAAAAAAATGGTGCCATTTTCCGAGACCCATAGCGTCTCCATTTTTCGTGATCTGGGGCCCGGTGGGGCTTATTTTTTTGCACGCCGAGCTGAAGTTTTTGATACTATTTTGGGGTAGATACAATGTTTTTATCGCCTGCAATTTAATTTTATTGCAATATTGTGGCGCCCCAAAAAACATAATTCTGGCTGTTTTATTTTTTTCTCATTACGCCATTTGCCGATCGGATTAATTATTTTTATATATTGATAGATTCTGAAAGTGGCGATACCAAATATGTGTATTTTTTGTATGGTTTTATTTTGAATGGGATGATTTGAACTTTTATATTTTTTACATTTTTTAACATTTTTAAACTTTTTTTTTCTTCATTTTACTTGCTTCAATAGTTTCCATGTGAGACTAGAAGCTACGATCTTCTAATCGCCTGTGTTACATATAGCAGGGCTGACAAAAGTGCTCATCTGCTATGAGCGCCGACCGCTGTTAATATGTTAACAGCTGCGGCTGGATTGCGATCCACCCGCGGCTGTTAGGGGCACAAGATAGCTAATGAGATCAACTGTCATGTGCCCAGAAAGGTGCGGACTCATCGCCGAAGCCCGTGCCAAAGAGGGAGACACGACATGCACCGTATATATACGGCGCATGTCGTGAAGGGGTTAAAATATATCTTACAAAGAACATCTCTGCCAATATGGCCTGTTAGAGCACATGGACAACGTACAAAGACCCCTACTTCTATGAGATAGCTGCTAATACAATGGTTCTCACTTTGATGGACTTGACATGTCCATATCCAATACGGATATATTTTATTTTCCTAGCACAGATTTAGAGGTGGAATCATGATGTAATCTAGGCCTGAAAGCGTAAATGCATTTTATAGGTAGGAAAAAACAGTAATTTGTAGATATCTTCATTTAGAGGGTCATTTCCAATAAATCAAGTTACCCCCTATTCCTTGCTGATCTCTTGGGGTTCCAACTGCTGGGATCCTCAGTGATCCTGAAATCGGGGGTTCATTCACAATTCTTGGTCCTCCAATGATCCATTACATTAGGGCGCTAGATCCCAGAGAATGGGGTTCTGAAGCCCCATCCTAAATGAAGCAGAGGTGTGCAAGCTTGGCCACTCAGTTATTTCCAGAAGTCCCTTAGACAATGAAGAGTGCAGAGGCTGAGCATGCACACCTCTGCTTCATTTACGACAGGGCTTCAGAACCCCATTCTCTGAGATCCAGCACCCTGATCTTGGGATCGTTGGGGGTCCAAGCAGTCTGATCCCCAGCAATAGGTAAGTTACTTAACTTTATTTTTTTAAAATAACATTATGTTACATTTACTGTACATTGGCTAACAATTGGGAATGAGTTTTCCTAGGACCATTAGTTTCCCAAATAAACAGGCTGCTGTTCACTTAATGAACAAGCTAAACACTTGTTCCTTGGGTCAAATGATGTTTAATCTTGTGTAAACAGGACAGAAGCTGCTGAGAACAATGATGCTCTATGCACGCAGAACAATAAAACTAACGCTTGTTCTGTGCTCATGAAGGTGCAATTGGCTTATCTAAGTAGGCTATTAAACGACCCCTGAATAGCTTACATGTAGCCGACTGGCAGTTGTTTCAATTCTGCGATTAGTCTTACTCTACAGCTATGATACGCTTTATCTCCCAATATGCTTCTAACTCTCACAGTGTGAGTGATATACAGTAACAAGACGACCACATATACTAATGCTTTAATTACCCAGGTTGTCCATGCTGAAAACCTTTGTTAAAGTGGTTATCTGGGTGTCACGCTAGGAATGGAGAGAACCCAGCCTATAACGATGGGAAGAGGGAAAGGAGCCTAAATCTAGGGAAGGAGAGAGTGGAGACCCCTAATTAAAATGATAGACAAACCCTAACTTCCCTATCAACCCTAAATAGGTTCTGCACCTATCGCAGAGCAAGAAACCTGGCCCTAGTAGACCCTAAGGCTAGGCCCTAGGAAGGGAGTGGGAGGGGTGAGCACTAAGTCAGCCCCACTAAAAACTAAAGAAAACACAGGGAAAACAAACATGGGAATATACTTAGCTCCAAGCTGACACCGAAGAAAGCACAGCAAATATCCACGATGAAACGCCAAAGTAATTCTAGTCGACTACTAGAATCCCAGGCCTGAATAGGTATAACACGCTATCACCAGCAACTCTCGGAGGGTCTGAGTATATTTAAGGACACAGAAAGGAAGTGCTGATTAACAGCAGAAAGGTGAGGTTAACTCATGGTCCTAAAGGGAAAGGTATAATCCCCAAGCAAAGTGTGGCTCACCACTGGTTCCTAGAGAGAAATGTATAATAAAAGGATCAGGGAGATGTTTGTAAGGCCAAAAGCTGCAACCTTCTACAGCTGGACACCATATGACTGTCTGTCAACCCTGACACACCCGTGACACTGGACCTCAGGGTTGGTTTCCTATTGGTTAAGAACTTATTAACTGCCTGTTCAGCCCTGTGGAGATTCCTCCTGGCTCAAGTGGCGATTACCCAACTTCTGTTGATCTCACATCAACAGAGCACCTTCTCTTCCAGGCTGCTCTGTCGACGGACCTTCACTGCCGACATAATGCTGATTGACTGCTGGCTCCCCACAGTTAGGCAGCGGGAGCCGGTGCATTACATAAGTAGTCACGCCCCATCAACAGAGCAGAAAGGAAGAGAATAAGCTCCTCTGTCGACAGACTGTCACTAGAAGTAGAAACACCCTGCAGGAGCAGTCCGTGACTGTTCTGGACAGGGGCAGATCGGCGCCAAGCAAAACAGGCAGGTAGTTAGCCTGCTAATAAGTTCTTTGCTCTATAGGAAAAAAAAGCCCCAAGCCATGTTTTTTTATATTTTACACATCCCTTTTAATATTTATATTTTTGCTACCCACTTTACAGTGTTCACATTAGACTGCATAGGATACAATGGTGTAAAACTGAAGATTCAGTACAAGCTCTGTTCATCAAATTGCTATATATCAGAATACTGCCACAAATCTACAGTAAATGAGTATAACAGCATAGAATCAGTCTATAAGTTTAGTATGCATAGAAGCTCAGCCCTGTTTACTTCAATGAGGCTGAACTGCAATACCACATACCACTCCTAGACATGTGTGGCGCTGTGTTTGGAAGAAAGTAGTCATGTTTTTCTAATCCTGTACTACCCCTTTAAATTGATGCTGTAAACTCCTTTAATCAGACACTTGAAGATGAAGAGTGTTATATTATTTGGAAAAAGTGTCACTTTTGTCCATGGTCTCTTGCTTCACATCTCATCCCCACTAATGTTATAGGAACTGAGCTGTTACCCATCACAGTCTCTGGACAGTTCCTATTAAAAAGACCCTTTTTCTATTTCTGGACAATCCCTTTATTTTTTTCACTGGCTTTTCATTGTGCAACAGAAGCTCCTAACGGATTGTAAATCTATAATTTTTTTTGTGATTCACAATTTTCAAGGTTCATACCCTGGAAGTTCAGTTCAACCTCATCTCGCGGCTCCAGAAGTGATCTGGTAACACAGACTTTAGTCTGCCACTGCAGAAGTCCTCAGAAAGCAGGGCTGTCTGGACTCTGAGCACCCTGCTGTCATGATCTCTATGTGCATCAGATCATTCAGCATTTCTAGTCGTACATGTCGAAAAACGGATCAATGTTCTGTACGGAAATAAGAAAAAACGCATGACCATGAGCAATTAAAAATGATAACCCAAGAAGTGACAGTGCAGCAATGTAAAGTAACCCAGAACGCAGCCATCCTGCATGCAGATGGAGGCCAGCTCTCACCACGGCTAGGCAGCACAAGCACTGAGAATTCTGCACACGTGTGCCATGCTGCCTTGGGACTCTTGCTCTCTTTCCATTGATTTGTAAATTAAAATGCACAGATCTTGAAGCGCGGTGTCTGACTGCAGCGCTGAGAACACTCTGTATGCAGCCCCTGACCCACCACTACTGCACCAAGGACAGATCCTTGTTTAGAGCCTGCAAAAGTGCTGTGCTTCCCAACACAGAATCTACATAATGTAGAAAATCATTGCACAAAACAATAAACAGCTCCACAGATTACAAGTATGCCATTGTAATTGCTCGCTTTATTATTAGAACGCACCATCTATAGAAATACACCCATTTTCTGGTGCACAGTCGAGGTCTAAAAATCAGACATTACCAACTTGAACGTGATGCTGCATGATACAAATACTGACTGAATACAAAGGGGATTTATTCATATATGCAGATTAGAAAGTACATCGGAACAGAGCGATCACTGCGTCACAGTTCTAATTAAGAGGGTCCTTATAACTGTCTCAGGTGACATACTACGTATGTGCCAAACAGCTGCCACAATGTTAAAAGGGTTATCCGTGACTATTTTATTTTTTCTTATGAGGCTAAGCATTTACAGGCAGGCAGTTGGTCACTAACTGCCTGTCCGGTCTGGTGCCGATCTCTGCCGGCTGAAAGCAGTCACGGACCGCTCCTGCGGCTTCTGATGATGTGATGCCAACAGAGCAATTGCTTCTTTTCTGCTCTTCTGTTGATGGGCCGTCACTACCAATGTCATGTTGATTGACAGCTGCCTAATTGCAAGAACCCGTCTGTCAACCATCATGAAGTTGGCAGTCACACCCCATTGACACAGTAGTCTGGAAGAGGAAGCACCTCCCTGTTGGCGGGAGTTCAAGTGAAGCAGCAGAATTGTTGGCAGGAGCGGTCTGTGATCACTCTGAGCAGATGTGGGGCAGAACAGGCATGAAGTTAGCACTTCCTAGCTGTCAGTTTTTTTTAGCCCCATGAGAAAAAAATAAAATAGTCACAGAATACCCTTTTAAAGGCTACTCACAACTGGAGATGGGTGAATTTATTTGAGTGGAATTGAAAGCTATTCAAATTTTAAATAAAACCTTATTTTCCAAAACGTGGATTTTCTGTAATGCACTCCGCACTAATTCAGCAAGTTGTCATCTGACTGGCAGCCATTTTGTTGATCCATAGGGGGCTGGCAAAAGGTTAAAAAAAGATAAACTAATAGCTCTTTGCTCACCCCTCCAACCACCTCCATTGCTCGCGCTCCGTCATATTAACCTTTACAAAGCATTAAACATGCCGGAATTGAGTATTTTCAGTCACCACACCTCCCTAAAAAAATTAAAAGAGGTCAAAAAGTCTTATGGATCCTAAAATGGTATAACAGCTCGTAATGCAAAAAACAAGCCCTCACACAGCTTCATTGATGAAAAATTATGGTGGTGACACACAGAACAATTTTTTTTCTTTTTTATAAATGTCTGAATTTTTTTCACTACCTGAATAAAAACAAATATGCAGGTTTGGTATCCCCATAATTGTACAGACGTGGAGAAACATGTTTCTTGTTAATATTTACCATACAAATGATGGCAGAAAAACAAAACCCCAAAAACAATGGCAGAATTACATATTTTTCACCATTTCAAAACACATGAAATTTTTTTTCCTGTTTTTCTTTACATTATACAGTAAAATTAATTTTTGTATTCAAAATCATTACTCCTCCTGCAAATAATAAGCCCTCAGACAGCTATGGTGACGGGAAAATAAAAAAAGTTATGGCTCATGAAAGAAGGGAGGAAAAAACGAAAGTTTGAAATCAAAAAATTGCCTGGCAGTGAGCGGGTTATTATTATTTTTTTTAATGGAACGATGCTAATTATAAGGGGGCCGAAGGAACGTTAATACATTAATATGATCATTCGATCGCTATACAGTTTGCACTGGGAAATTTTTAGGATTCAATCAGCTGTGGAACAAGTGTGCTCATTTGTCGGCTGATCACTGCCATGTATACATGGGTCAGCTGTTATACTATCCATGTACAGTAAAGAGCCTTTATAGTATGTGTAGTCTATATTATAGTGTTTATTGCTTGTCTTTTTGTCAAATGTAACAAACTACCCAATATGCATGGATTTAAATGGCCCCACAAAGAGTCTGATGTTGCTCCTGCTGCATATAAAACAGCATTAATGAAGTTGTGCGCACAGAGCAGTGTATGGGCTCAATAGTGACTCTATGGAGCCGTCCACCACGCTTTGCACAGAGTAAGGCAAAGTTTTCACTTAGACTATACTATTTGTATGCGGTGTTAAAGTGATCCTGTCAGCTGACTGATGCTTCCCGAACAATGGCAGCATCGATTCAAAACCACTCCGGCATTACAAACATTATATGTTTTCATTTTTTAGAGAAAAGCATGGCCTGAGATGAGTTGGTAACTCCAAGAGGTCCTTTCTCAGCCATCTTCTCCATGACTGATCAGCTAGACGGAGGAGCTAGGAGCTAGGTGTTTCCCTATACACCCATAAAGAGAAACTTGTAAGTACCTGAACAGGTGGGTACATGACTAGTCACCTCATCCCCGATCATGCTATCACCTTGTTTTTTTACTGAAATGCTACGGCATTTCGGAGAAAAACACAGATGTTTGTAAGGAAGGAACCGGTCTATGATTCATGCTTTCCGAGGTCTGGGCAGCATTAATCAGCTGATAGGTTCCTTTTAAACTGAAATAATGCTGATTTTTAAGGATTTCTTCCATAAACAGCTCAGTGTCATGAACCTTTATGTATTTTAGGAGCTGTCCAAGACGATATTGCAGTGTTTACAAATCTTTTCCGCAGCCCATATAACACACACTGCATTAAGTGTGACTCTTTGTTATCGAATGGTCCATTTATCAATGTGGTAACAGTCTTCAATTTATCTCCTGCAAAGTAGCTGCAGGATAAAATGCTCTTAGGATTGTGGTAGACAAGCAAGATATTGACCTTGTTCCGCTGTGTTAAATCACTTTTCTGAGTGCCTATCAAGGATATGAAAGTTTATGTCACAGTTGCACTGTGGCACCATGCCAGGGATCACAATCCATAAGAAATAGGTCATAGTGTCAAAACTATACCATAAAGTACATGAATATCTTTAAAACTGAAAATATACATTTCTTAAGAGCTTATAATTAATCACATACCTGACTTTACTATACACAGTCACATATTTTTAATTTAATAAATATATACAGTATATACAGTAGAGACCAAAAGTTTGGATACACCTTCTCATTTAAAGATTTTTCTGTATTTTCATGACTATGAAATTTGTACATTCACACTGAAGGCATCAAAACTATGAATTAACACATGTGGAATTATATACTTAACAAAAAAGTGTGAAACAACTGAAAATATGTCTTATATTCTAGGTTCTTCAAAGTAGCCACCTTTTGCTTTGATAACTGCTTTGCACACTCTTGGCATTCTCTTGATGAGCTTCAAGAGGTAGTCACCGGAAATGGTTTTCACTTCACAGGTGTGCTCTGTCAGGTTTAATAAGTGGAATTTCTTGCCTTAAAAATGGGGTTGGGACCATCAGGTGTGTTGTGCAGAAGTCTGGTGGATACACAGCTGATAGTCCTACTGAATAGACTGTTAGAATTTGTATTATGGCAAGAAAAAAGCAACTAATTAAAGAAAAATGAGTGGCCATCATTACTTTAAGAAATGAAGGTCAGTCAGTCCGAAAAATTGGGAAAACTTTGAAAGTGTCCCCAAGTGCAGTTGCAAAAACCATCAAGCGCTACAAAGAAACTGGCTCACATGAGGACCGCCCCAGGAAAGGAAGACCAAGAGTCACTTCTGCTTCTGAGGATAAGTTTATCCGAGTCACCAGCCTCAGAAATCGCAAGGTAACTGCAGCTCAGATTAGAGACCAGGTCAATGCCACACAGAGTTCTAGCAGCAGACACATCTCTTCAACAACTGTTAATAGGAGACTTTGTGCAGCCGGCCTTCATGGTAAAATAGCTGCTAGGAAACCACTGCTAAGGACAGGCAACAAGCAGAAGAGACTTGTTTGGGCTAAAGAACACAAGGAATGGACATTAGACCAGTGGAAATCTGTGCTTTGGTCTGATGAGTCCAAATTTGAGATCTTTGGTTCCAACCACCGTGTCTTTGTGTGACGCAGAAAAGGTGAATGGATGGACTCTACATGCCTGGTTCCCACTGTGAAGTATGGAGGAGGAGGTGTGATGGTGTGGGGGTGCTTTGCTGGTGACACTGTTGGGGATTTATTCAAAATTGAAGGCATACTGAACCAGCATGACTACCACAGCATCTTGCAGCAGCATGCTATTCCATCCGGTTTGCGTTTAGTTGGACCATCATTTATTTTTCAACAGGACAATGACCCCAAACACACCTCCAGGCTGTGTAAGGGCTATTTGACCAAGAAGGAGAGTGATGGGGTGCTAAGCCAGATGACCTGGCCTCCACAGTCACCAGACCTGAACCCAATCGAGATGGTTTGGGGTGAGCTGGACCGCAGAGTGAAGAGAAAAGGGCCAACAAGTGCTAAGCATCTCTGGGAACTCCTTCAAGATTGTTGGAAGACAATTTCCAGTGACTACCTCTTGAAGCTCATCAAGAGAATGCCAAGAGTGTGCAAAGCAGTCATCAAAGTAAAAGGTGGCTACTTTGAAGAACCTAGAATATAAGACATATTTTCAGTTGTTTCACATTTTTTTGTTAAGTATATAATGCCACATGTGTTAATTCATAGTTTTGATGCCTTCAGTGTGAATGTACAATTTTCATAGTCATGAAAATACAGAAAAATCTTTAAATGAGAAGGTGTGTCCAAACTTTTGGTCTGTACTGTATATATTTTTGCATTTAATTATTTATCCTTGGCCTTGATAAGGCGGAGCATAGTGAGGAGGAGCTGGTGATCCACAGTATCAAATGCTGCAGAGAGATCCAGAAGAATCAGAAGGGAGTAGTGACCATTAGATTTACTGTAAGTAGATCATTAGAGACTTTAGTAAGGGCAGTTTCTGTAGAATGTAGTGAGAAGAAATCTGATTGTAGAGGATCAAGAAGAAAGATACCTGAGAAATCGCGGATTAGATGGGAGTAGATTAAACTTTTCAGGAGTTTAGAGATGAAGGGGAGATAAGAGACAAGTCTGTAGTTACTAAGCAGAAACCCATAAGGAACAACGAAACCATATTGAAAGAGTCAAAAGGGAATCAATGTCCCAAATGACCTTCGAAGCAACTCCATATACATGAATATGAAACAAAGGAGAATACTGGAGTCTTAAATTGCTTCAAAGTTAAGAAAATTTTTAATTAGTACAAATACTAAAAAACATACATCACATAGAATGACAATAAAGTGTATGACAGACACAAGAATTAAGCTGAAAGCAACAATTGGTGCCAATATTACCTGGAACTAAGTCCACATAGTAACCGAAACTGGGAAGTTAAACAGTGAATCGGAATCAACTACATCAACAAACCTGAACATCATAACAAAGACGACAATAATGTTTTATGTAGTTCAAAAAGCACATGGGATTTCATAGTGTCACAATTGAACCATGGTCATGATCCCATACAAGGTGAATGCCCGTGTGTTTATAGATAAATTTCCATCTTACTAAAAAATTCCCAGAACATATGAAAGATAGAAGCAGGCACCAAAGGAGCAATCAGCCAAAAAAGAAGACCCCCAAGGGGTGTTTTTTCAGTTAAGGACTTATAATGGCATGTTTGAAGAAGGAGGGAAAGATACCAGATAAAAGATTCTGGTTTAAGGTTTGAGTTAGGTGCCAGGGAGAGGTACTGGAGAACGTCAGAGGGAACAGAGATATTGGTGCAGGTAGTAGGGCGAGAAGAAGCAGGGAGCCTGGTAACCTCTTCTTCTGTGATCAGTTAAAGAATGGAAAGTGAACTTGATGAAGTGTGAGAGGGAAGAGGATCCATGCAATTAGTGGATTGGAAGAAAATGTCCTCTCAGATATGGTCAATGTTTTCTTTGAAATAAGTGGCCAGACTGTTAGGTTGGTGATAGGGACCTGTACTTTCGGGCTGAGGAGGGAGTAAAAGGCGTCAAAAAGTCATTTTGATTGTATGTGTTAGAACCCTCCTGTTTGTTTTTTCTATCTTGTTTTGTGGTCACGTGACCATCTGCCTTTATATTCCAGCTCCGCCCTTCTGGCTGTGCTGGACTTCAGTATTTGACTGTTTCTCTAGCCTGGTGCTTCAGGTGCCTTTCACTGTCAAGTTCGCTTGGTCCTCTGGGACCTTTAGTACATTTTTGTCAGTTTGTCTTTTTGTGTTCTGCAACAACTTCTGTTTAGGAGGTGTCCCATTTTTGTCCCAGTCCTTAGTTCTTTTAGGCACCCCTCCCTTAATTCTATACATCTTCGTTCAGACTAGCCAAGGACTAAGGCGGGTCTGTTCACTAGGAACAGGCAGCCCACTACATCGTAGGGATTCAGCTTAGTCTTACTGCAGGGACAGCTTTCCTTCTTTCCTTAGTACATGTTGCAGATCATAACAGTATGCATGAAGAGCCATATCATATATATATATATATATATATATATATATATAAACCTAGATAGTTTAAATTTCCCTCTCCAGCTACACTGCTATAATCTACTTCTATGAGTTGTCCTATGTTCAGCTTGTCTTGACATTAATCTTATACCATGAAAGGCTCAGATCTCATTCCAAAATTGCAGGAGATCTTTCCATGAAATAATCTACAATATATGAGTTCTGTACTAACCTCAAAAGGGTTAAATTGCATTACAGTAATAAATGTTTCACAGCTCATTAGGCCACAGGGTGATGAGAAGGTTAATCTTGGAGCATGCAGGAACAGAGGAGGAATGTTGTCCAAGCCTGATGGATTCTGTATTAGATCAGGGGAGGTGGAGTGACCTTTTCCATCAGGCTGAAACAAATTCTCATTCTCTGAGTCAATACCATGATGTTGGCTCTTAAAAAATTGCCAGCGAACTGAAGCCTGTCCATTATAATAGAAGCAAATGTGACAGCAAAGAAACAGCATGTTCCACATAAATGTCCGCTGCCCCATTCACCATCCGCGTATGAGAACACAAACTGATTTACACCAAACTGGATCAGTAATTGCTGGCATTGTGTATGGATTGTAACACATACAGAAGGTCTGTGTTAGACTAATGAATGCACTATTTACTTGTTTCAAAGAAGAAAAAAGAAATTCACTTCAATACGTGCTGGCAGATATAGGCTGTTCAGGCAATTTAGGCCAGGAAATAGTTGACGATACACTGACATGAGACAAGTATAGGAAGCCCAACAGCACCCAATGGCCGGACACACGTCCAAAGTCTCCAAGGAACCCACTCGGAAAACATCAGTCAGGGTACAAGATAGACCGCGTCCAATCCAGGGTGTTTCAGTCAATAAAAAAGAGTATTTATTCTGCCACCATATAAAAAATATGTTTTGACCTACAGTATTACAGGTCTTTATCAAGTACTTACTTGATACTTTATAAAGACCTGTAATAGGACGAAATGTTGTATTTTTTTACATGATGACAGAATAAATACTATTTTTTATTGATTGAAACACCCTGGATTGGATGCTGTCTATCTTGTACCTTGACTGTTACACGGGCATGAGATTCCCCACAAAGCTAAATTTTTGGGTATTGCAAAAATATGTAACGGAGCTTTTATCTGCATGAAACAACTAACAGATGATAAAATGTAGTCTTTGTAGAGAAGAGGGCATAAGCAAATACTAATCCTGACGCCATTAGAAAGCTTTAACTCTTCACTTTATCCCTGATGGGCAGGTGACAGTAAATTCTGCTCTCAAAAGATGTTAAAAGCCTTCTAAATAAGTATAAATAAGCAATATAAGCAGATTTTAGATATAGTGGTATTCTTAATCAGCAGCAAGATATACTTCCACCAAAGGGGGCTCTAAATGTGTGTATCCCCCCTACACAGCCCCTTTCCATATGCCTAATTAATGAACATGTAGGGAAATCAGGGGGACATTAAAAAGTGATTAATGTCCAAGGTTTACTCCGAACGTGCTCTGTCTCTGCACACTTGTGACGATGAGACTGTTCTATTTCACTAAAGGATCAACTCTTCCGTTCCGACCAAAGACTGGACCATTTGATGTCTTTACACCCAGCGCCTTTATGAAGTCACTCCATCTGGTGTTGTAACAATATCACCACCGGGGTCCTTCTCTAATAACGAGAGTGAACAAGGCTAATCGATTAACAATATTTTGCAGAGAGTGAAAAAGAAATGAACTTGGAAAGGGGTCAACGTCTTCACTTCTGTTTTGAGAAATGTAGATTATACTGTTAGGAAACTATCCATGGAATTGTGTTAAAATAGTAAAATACTTTATGCATGTCTGATAAAGCTCCATAAAAAAACAGGTCCAGATCCAAAACCTATAAATAAATGAAATGTATGACTCTCAGCACCACACATTATAAGTAGGCAGCAAGGTATTTATTCTGTGCTGCAGAGGATCCCAGGGGATTTAATAGTGAATTAGAGTGACCTTTAAGAGCAGGAGATTATCGCCTCAGTAATTACCCTGCACCGTAGTGGTGGACAGCACACGTTTTTTTCTCTTTATAGCTCAGTTTTCGATTAGAACCATTCATCCTCTACCATGTGATGTCTATTTACTGGTGGTTAGCCAAGCCGGTCTCGTGCCCACTGCACCAACCATCACTGATATAAAGCAGTATATTACAAGACACATAGTCAGTCCACTACCCATCCTTACAGAACTGCTTTACATCGGTCTCAGCAGAATTCAATAAATTACCACTAATCACAAAAATATTGTTGGAAACAGAGCAACTGTTAATTATTGTAAAATTCACAATAACACAAATTACTGTCATATTTACTTATCATCATTGGCACCACTAATCTCCTCTTATGTTCTCACCAGTATCGGAGTCACTTCCAGACCTGTACTATCTTGCCTCTCCAATCAATTAGCTTAGTGACGTTTAACCAGATGAGTGATTAATTCTCCCAGAGCATCACAGGAACCTGTTACTTACTGATCACAAGCTGCACATCAAGAGTACAAATTAATTTCTGCTGCATCTTTCACACACTTTTTCCTCCCATGAGGACTGATGCTTAAACAAAACTGACAGCATCACAGGAAGAACCCTCACAAGCCACATCTATATAGGCCAAGAATCGCTCTTCCCAATGTCACAAGCAAATGTATAGAACGAGGTTTCCATCAGTATTCCTGACAGCATGCTTTGGTACATGCTCACTCCCAAAATTACACTGCACTGATTTAGTGTCCATTCAGTCGCCTAACCCAGGAGAGGACATATCAGTAGAGCAACCTGTGCAGCAGCACAGGGGCCCAAGGTGGAAGGGGGTCCATTTTCCCCTTCAAAGCAGGTGGAATTTTTCATTATGTTGGATTGCAAAGGGCCAATATTCTGCTCTTGCACCAGGGACCTTTTTTGTCCATGTCCACCAGTGCCCTAAAGGAGTGGTGACTTGTTGCAGTATCGGGTGTTACCTATGACTGTAATCCCTCCTATGAAGAAACTGTAAACTATTCCTGAAACAGCAAGAAGTATGAGCCTAAAAAAGCCTCAGTTGCCAGTGTGTGAAAATTGCAAGATAGCTAATTTAGTTTTTTTTTTTAGTAAATAATGATATGAAAGAAAGAAAAACACACATTGGCAAAAATTTACAAAAAATACAAAGTAATACAAATATAGGTTTCCTTTAATACATACTATTGTTGTCCCTGCCAAGAATGGATGTGATAACGTCTCGTCCATTCAATAACCTCACCACTGAGGCCACAAATTGTTAGCTGACAGATGGACTAGGTATCACCTCCATACACAGGATCCACCAATCACAATAGGTGATGTCACAGCTGACCTGCTCCTCCTCCTTTCACAATGATCTTTGCGCATGCTCAATAGGTGCCTCAATATAACAGATAGTCTGAGTCTGTACATTGTGGCTATGTACATATGTGGGCTTCTTGAAACAACAGGAAGCTACAGACTAAAAAAAGCCAGAGTGAAAATTGCAAGATTTATATTTTATATTGTCACTACAGATTGTGGTAATAAAAACAAAATCACACACACATTATATATATACACACCGTGTTTTTCAGACTATAAGATGCACCGGACCATAAGACGCACCCCAAATTTTGTGGTGGAAAATAGGAAAAAAAAATTTGTTATAAGATGGGGGTTTGTCTTATATTCTGAATAGGTATCTTACCTGGGGGGCGGTGGAGAGAGAGTCACAGGAGCCATGGTCCATGAGGAAGCAATGCTGCGGACCCTGAGTGGGAGAAGGGGGTGCCTCAGCAGCGGGGGTTGCGGTGGTAGTCGAGCGGGATCGCAGGAAGCAGGGTCCCTCGCTCAGGAACCTGGCGGTGGCAGCAGAAGTGGTGAGATGCGGGGCCGGTGTCAGCAGTGAGGCAGAGCGGCATGCATTGCCTTTCCGGCGGCCGCAGCCATCTTCCTTTTTTCCTTAACAATGCAGACCTTCATTTAAAAACTGCATTTTGTGTTCTACATGGCTTGAAGAAGATGGCCGCTGAGATCCCAGTCTGCACATGCGCCGGCTCGGGCGGCCATTTCCCTGTAGATCACGGCTTCAGGAAAAGCAATGCACGCCGCTCTGCCTAACTGCCAACAGCCCCACAGCATCTGACTGCTTTCGCTGCCGCCGCCAGGCCCCTGTGGGGGGGGGAACCTGCGACCCCGCTCCACCACCGCCGCCGCAACACCCAGGAAAGCTACATTCAGACCATAAGATGCACCCCCCATTTTCCTCCCAAATTTTGGGGAAACAATGCGCTCTATGGTCCGTAAAATACGGTATATATGGTGGTATCAATAATTGTTTGCTCCCTTCCCGATTTCTTATTCTTTTGCATGTATGCCACACTTAAATGTTTCAGATCACAAAACATATTTAAATATTAGACAAAGACAACACAAGTAAACACAAAATGCAGTTTTTAAATGAAGGTCTTTATTGTTAAGGGAAAAAGAAATCCAAACCTACAGGGCCCTGTGTGAAAAAGTGATTGCTCCGAACCCTGTTAAAACAGAAATTAACTGTGGTTTATCACATCTTTGGGAAGCACAGTTCAATTTCTCTAAGCACACATAGGCCTGATTACTGCCACACCTGTTCTCAATCAAGAAATTAATTAAATAGGACCTGTCTGACAAAGTGAAGTAGACCAAAAGATCCTCAAAAGCTTGATATCCTGCTGTGATCCAAAGAAATTCAGGAACAAATGAGAAACAAAGTATTTGAGATCTATTAGTCTGGAAAAGGTTATAAAGTCATTTCTAAAGCTTTGGGACTCCAGTGAACCACAGGGAAAGCCATTATTCACAAATGGCGAAAATATGAAACAGTGGTGAATGTTCCCAGGAGTGGCCTGTCTAACAAAATTACCCCAAGAGTGCAGCGACGACTTATCCAAGAGGTCACAAAAGACCTCACAACAACATCCAAAGAACTGCAGACCTCTGTTAAGGTTCTTGACTCCACAATAAGAAAGAGACTGGGCAAAAATGGCATGCATGGCAGAGTTCCAAGACGAAAACTACAACTGAGTGAAAAGAACATAAAGGCTTGTCTCAGTTTTGCCAGAAACCACCTTGATGATTGCCAAGACTTTTGGGAAAATACTCTGTGGACTGACGAGACAAAAGTTGAACTTTTTGGAAGGTGTATGTCACATTACATCTGGCATAGAAGTAACACAGCATTTCAGAAAAGGAACATAATACCAACAGTAAAATATGGTGGTGGTAGTATGATGGTCTGGGGCTGTTTTTCCGCTTCAGGACCTGGAAGACTTGCTTTGGTAAATGGAACCATGAATTCTGCTGTCTACTAAAAAATCGTGAAGGAGAATGTGTCAGGCCATCTGTTTGTGACCTCAAGCTGAAGCAGACTTGGGTTATGCAGCAGGACAATGATCCAAAACACACCAGCAAGTCCAGCTCTGAGTGACTTAAGAAAAACAAAATTAAGACTTTGGAGTGGCCTAGTCAAAGTCCTAACCTTAATCTGATTGAGATGCTGTGGCATGACCTTAAAAAGGCGGTTCATGCTCAGAAACCCTCATGTGGCTGAATTACAACAATTACAACAAAAGTGAGTGGCCAAAACTCCTCCATAGCATTGTAAAAGGCTCATTACCAGTTATCGCAAACACTTGATTGCAGTTGTTGCTGCTAAGGGTGGCCCAACCAGTTATTAGGTTTAGGGGGCAATCAATTTTTCACACAGGGCCCTGTAGGTTTGGATTTATTTTTCCCTTAATAATAAAAAAATATTTAAAAACTGCATTTTGTATTTATTTTTGTTATCTTTGTCAAATATTTAAATTTGTTTTGTGATCTGAAACATTTAAGTGTGACAAATATGCAAAAGAATAAGAAATCAGTAAGGGGACAAACACTTTTTCACACCACTGTATATGTAAATTCAACATAAAGATCTGATTTAAATAATATATCATTCTGATTTCTGACACTGGTTTCCTTTTTATTGTTTCTTTCATTTTAATAACTTTTCCTCTGGTCAGTTTGAACGAATAATTTTGCAATTTTTATCTATGCAAAGATGATGGGAACGAAAGGATTAGGGGTGAGAAGAAGGACCAGTTACATAGGGATCACATAGAACCAGCTTGGCAGTTGGTTACATGAGAAGTGCTGCTAAGTGATCCACACTGTTTCTTTATATTGTGGGATCATGAAGTTTTGTATATAAAAAAAGAATGTGTGGATGCATTCATCGTTTAATGGCCTGTCTTCTCAGGAAGATTAAAATACGATGCGCACTGAACAATCAGTAATAGATCACTCAGTACACACAAGCCGCCATGGTTCTCGGCAGTGAGAGTCCTGTTTACACAGAACAATGCGCCGTTGAGAATGATGATCTTTTTGTGCTGCTCAAAAAATCATTTCACCCAATGAACGAGCCTTTTGCTCTTTCATTGGGTGATTTCTCTATTGTCTATTAGTGTAAATGTAACTTTCCTTCTTGACATGGTTTATCTGGCTAGTTCCAAATATTTTACCTTTTTAAAAGAGTTTTGTATTAATGTCAGTTTTATTGGTTTGGTGTTGAATTTAATGCAATTTTTTTTATAGATTGTAAAATGAATCCACTTCAGTCACATACCAGAGCAGGGGTATTTATTATACCCCTAATATTTATTTATTGATTTATTTTACTCACTTATGTAACACCATTAGTTTCCACAGCACTTTACAGATATTGTCATTTATTTCCCCATTGGGGCTCACAATCTACATCCCCTATCAGTATGTCTTTGGAGTGTGAGAGGAAACCGGAGAACTCGGAGGAAACCCACACAAACACGGGGAGAACATACAAACTCCTTGCAGATGTTTTCCTTGGTGGGATCTGAACCCAGGACTAATATACCCCCAAATGCCTGTTATCTAGCTGTTGCATACACCACAGAAAATAACAAAATGGCTGTATGTTCCTAGGAGAAGTTGCCAAAGATGATGCCCTCTTTCTGGCACCTCAGAGCACTGCAGCAGTTGGATGAAGCCTCGCTGACTTCCTGCTCCGTTTGCTCCCTGCACATGATCATTTACCACTGAGAGTTCTCTGCTCATTGTAGCTTTTTCTTTCTGTATTTGAACTGGAAAGCAAAGTGATTATCTGAAACTGAGCAAATTTACAAATGATTTTTTGTGTTTTAGATGCACTGGAACAATACAAAGTGTTTACAAATGGGTGAATATTCTTTATCCTGCCTAGAAATTCAGCTGCTCAGAGGTTGCCTGCAGTGCTCAGAGAGGTAACGAAAGCAAGTTCCCAAGGTGCTGTGTTTGCCATGTTGCAGAGAAACAAAGCTGCTGCATGTTACTGAACTGTACAGAAGTTGTAACAACAACAACGCTCCCTTCTCTGACATCGATCAGTCAGTGCTGCGCATCTACTAGAGAAGCAGCACTTCAGAGCTAGCTGGACCAAAAATAAGAAAGAACCATTAAAAGGAAGTCTGTCCGCCTAAACTGACAGTTTGAAGTAAGCACATCCCAATCGTATTCTTAGTGTTTCCTACATAAAATGTAGATTTATTAGATATACTACTTAGAGTCCCCTTGAGAAAGTCACAGCGCTGAAACGCGCGTCGGGGAAACACGTGCTGATGCAGGTTGATGTGGTGCTTTTCTATTTATACTAAGGTAATTACGGCCTATGGTGGCTATGTATGATGTGAAGGACATTGATATGTATGCACAATAGTATGCTATTCACTATCTGCTGTCCACATGCGGTTATCTCATGTGATGCTTCTCTTCTTTATTTACCAGCACCCCTATATCCCATATTATTTATAGATACGGCTTAGTATTATTGTATAGGGGCCCTATAGCTGCATCTTGCATGTTGTGTATCTGCTTTTAATATGTAAAAACACTGCAAAAACGCTTAAAAAACGCGTGTAAAATCCGCAAGCGTTTATACTGCCAAAGACATGCAGAAACGCTGCAGAAATTTTCTGCTTCAATTCTGCATCGTGGGCACATAGCCTAACACTCTCCTCAGCCCTCAGGTTCCAGTGCCCGCCAGTCTGTCTATCAGCCGTGCCCTCCTGCCTGTCTATCAGCCGTGCCCGCCAACCTGTCTATCAGCCGTGCCCGCCTGCCTATCAGCCGTGCCCGCCAGCCTGTCTATCAGCCGTACCTGTCGGCTTGCCTACCTGGATCACCTGTCAGGTTACCTGCTGTGCCCGTCTGCTTGCCTACCCGGATCACCTGTCTGGCTACCTGCCGTGCCCGCCTGCTTGCCTACCCGGATCACCCGTCAGGCTACCTGCCGTGCTCATCCGCTGTATCTGTCAGCCTCAGCCATCTGACCCGTGGGAGTTGCCTGCTCTCACACAAGGTCGATCCCAGAGTGGCACCAGGTCCACCTGCCCGTTCCCTCCCTGGTTCACGGAGTCGACTAAGCCACCGTGTGGCCAGGGTCGGCCTGAGTTGGCACTTAGTTATGCCCCTCTGGTCTCTCCTTGCATCTCAGCACAGAGGTTCCACCACCCGGATCCGTAACACATACAATAAATGGATGGAAAAAGCACTGTGTACAGGAGGACCTAAATAATATGAGGCAGTTTTGTAATTTCTGTGGTATTAAAGGGAACCTGTCAGCAGGCTTTAGCTGTGTAATTTGAGGACAGCATAAGGTAGAGGTTAAAACACTGAATTCAGCGGTGTGTCACTTATCAGGCTGTGTGCTCTTGTTCATGTAGAGTGAAGGTTTTATCACCAGGACATTATCATTGCTGTGGCTAGCTGGCTTGTGAGCAGTTGTCTGACCACGCTTCCTCCTGTGATAAGCAGCTGACTATATCAATAGACAATGTACAAAGAAAGCTGAGATGTGGGCGGGGCTAGCTTCCTCAGCTCTGCTTTGTTACATCTAAGAACTCTGATTGTATCAAAACTATTGCACCCAGTAAACTAAGTGATACATCCCTGGAATCAGGGTCTCTTTTCCTACATCATACTGCTCTCAGATGAGGTCGCGAAAACCTGCAGACATATTCCCTTTAAGGACCTTGAGTGTACGGAGCACCTTGATAGAAAGGGATATAAAGACGAAGCAACTTTGCATATATGTTTTATTAAAAAAGTTCCTACGTGTCTCCATGGTTACAGACTATAATCAAACTTGTCCTATATGTAGTGTGAAGGCTATCCATACTAACGGCATACACAAAATGGAGGGATGCTTCTATTAAATGAAAATTATTTGCAAAGTTACTTTATTTTTTTAGATGCAATAAAGTACGTATGACCCCAAAAGTTTACTCATTGCCCCCTTCTCTACCACTTCTATGCTATTTTCCAACAGTCACTACTATTAAAAGAAAATGCTTAGCCTCCATAAGATTAGTAATGACTATTAGAAAGGCAATACAATCCGGCAGCGATGTTAGGAGAAGTAATACAAATGCCCTAAATTACCAGGACGCGGCATATGCCCCATTAGTCACCGCTGCCTGTTGTGTCACGTGGAGCGACACCAGTGCAGTCAGACATAATGAACTGATGTTACAATCTGAACAGGCAATTTGACACGAGCAGTGATCTCACAGCAATGCCAAAAATAGAAAGATACTGGAGCTGAATGCTGTGTCCTGCTGCTGGGATTCCCTCCGACGTCAGAGGATGCTTGGAGCATGGTCTTACATCTCCTCCCCTCACAAGCACACACACACATTCATCTGGCCTCCTGCATCACAATATCTTGGTGTCACAAATTCCCACCTGTTTCTTCCTCACTTCCTTTTTTTTTCTTGTTTTATGTTTCTCAAGGTCGCCCACACTATTCCCACCCCCGGCCTGTCTTCCTGAGGAACGTGGGGTTTCCATGGCAACACAATCACTGTTTCCTGCTAAGACGATAACAATCTATTCAATTAGCAGATAGTGGATGCTCATGTTGAAATAGAAGGGAAATCATGTCTTACAGAAAAAAGTGGAAAGAAAATTTCCCTGGTATTAGCTTTTTGCTGACATTCTCATCTGCGCTGCTTGGGACCTGTCTTTTGCTCTTTCCTGATTCTGCATTTCCACCGATCCACACTTCTCCCTTTTTTCCACATTGGAAGGTACAATAGTGAGTGGGGCACATTACGTCACCCTAGGCACCACTGATGAGCTACCTGGAAGTCACTGCAGGTCAACAAACCAATAAGTCATCAGTGGCACCGGCCTATTAAGGGTGCTTTCACACTGCGCTCTTCCCCACATTCAGTGGTCCCATCAGGGCTTACGTCCGAACCCCCGGCAAAACGGGATTTGGGCTTATTCGCAGACGAGGCCATTGACTATAATGGTGAAGAATGAGTCACCGTGTACTCTGTCATGCATCATTTTTGGGTGTCCACCTCCAGTAGGCGTATATGCCCAAAAATGGTGCATAACAAAGCACACGGGAACTCCGTCTGCACTATTATGGTCAATGGCACCATCGGCACATATGCCCAAATCCTGTTTTGCAGGGGATTCGGATTTAAGGCTGGATGTATCCACTGAACGTGGCGAAGAAGCAGTGTGAAAGCACCCTAACAGTTCACACATTTCTTGACTTATTTTTCTGATCATGAGTCAACAAGCGATACATAAAGTCAGGGGCGAACATACTATTGGTGCAACCTGTGCTGCCGCACAGGGGCCCAAGAAGCAAGAGGGCCCCTCTCCACCTCTAAAGCAGGTGGAATTGTGCATTATGATAACCTATTGGACTGCAAGGGGCCCATATATTGTTCTTGCACCGGGCCCCTCTTTTATCTGTAAAGCGAAAAGGATTAGTCGGCACTCTGTGGTTATATGGTGGTGCACGTGGAATATTCCAAGGAAAAAGCACATTATTCCACATATCAAATGGCAAGAATAGCAAAACGTTTGAGCCCCTCCAAAAAAGCCCAGGAGGGGCTGAAACATTTTGCCATTCTTTCCATTTGATATGTGGAATAAATTAATCAGTTTTTTAATATGTGAGTACCGGGACCTGCTTTTTCCTCTTCTATCTGTGTCTGCCAGTGCCTAAAGTCACATGCGTTTGCATTACTTATTGTAACGGGTCTGGGAGGTGGAACCTCTGAGCAATTATACAAAGGGGAAGTCTTTGTAAGGAGGCAGGTGGCTCCCAGGGAAGGCGGGAAGGTAGACACGGCAGGTGACAAGAACAGTCTCAGGGTAGAGGGACAGAACGGACACGGCAAGTGACGGGAACAGTCTCTTGACAGGCGGGTGGTCACGGCAAGTGACAGCAGAGCCTCCAGGTAGGCTAGCAGGCAGGTAACAGGTGAGCGCTCCCAGGTGAGTGGGCAAGAGTCTCTGGACAGGCAGGTGGTCACAGCAAGTGACGGCTAAGCCTCCAGGTAGGCTAGCAGGCAGGTAGCAGGTGGGCGCTCCCAGGTGAGCGGGCAAGAGTCTCTGGACAGGCAGGTGGTCACAGCAAGTGACGGCTAAGCCTCCAGGTAGGCTAGCAGGCAGGTAGCAGGTGGGCGCTCCCAGATGAGCGGGCAAGAGTCTCTGGACAGGCAGATGGTCACAGCAAGTGACGGCTAAGCCTCCAGGTAAGCTAGCAGGCAGGTAGCAGGTGAGCGCTCCCAGGTGAGCGGGCAGACTGATCCATAGACAGACTGGCAGGTGCTGGTAGGCAGACTGTCGGACCGCAGGAATGCAAGCAGATAGACAGGAATCAGGCAGGAATCAAGCAGGAATCTGGCAGGTAACTGGCAGGTATCTGGTAACGGGACCTGAGGGCTGAAGCAGAGTTGAAAGGCTTTGCAACAACATTGCTCGGGCACCTCCATTTTGGAGGAGGTGCCTTATATATGGTGAGGTCCTCTGGCTATTGGCAGGGGACTCCTTAGGACGGCGCGTGCGGCCCCTTCAAGAGAGAGGGAGCACGCGTGCGCGCGCCCTAAGCACAGTGACCGGGAAGCAGCGCGCGCTGCCAGCAGAGCGGGAGGAAGACGCCGGGCACGGAGCGGAGAGGTGAGGGGAACGGCATCCCTGCCTAGCAGGAGGCAGGGATGCCGACGCTACACTTATCTAATTCCTCTGCTGTCTTTTTCATTACTAGACCTAAAGGCACAGCACCTTGTACCCAGCAACTCATGGTTCAAACTGATGAGTATTGCCAATCATTTGAATCCCAAAGAAATGAAGCAGGAAAATTATATATCTTTGCACCATGTTAGCCAGTAGACAGAAAAATATTTAGATTTGAGAGTCCTCAGTGGTTGATACCTTTTAATGGTTAACTGAAAAGATGGTAACAAATTGCAAACTTTCGAGACTACTCGGGTCTCTTCATCAGGTATATGAGTAGTCTCGAAAGCTTGCAAACATTTTTTTTGCTTGCTTGGTTTTTCCAAAATACATGCCAATAGTAAGGGAAGTTACTGGTTTGGATGAAGTCAAACACAGTTATATGTTGAAGTGTATACAAAAAGAGTATATAGTGCAAGCTAATAATATATTTTCATGACAATATTATCATACAAATGGACAAACATTGGGTAGATATACAGTATGGAACTAGCTAAAAGAAAAAGTGCCTGTGCAGCCCATAGCAATGAACGCACAAGAGAGCAGATTTCATTTTTTAAGAGCAGCTTACAAAATGTGTTAAAAGGGTGGACAAGTATATACATTTTTTTTCAAAAAGTTAAGGAGAGTAATAAAGCAATAAAATAACTAAAACTCATCCCTTTAAGCCCCATCGCACTGCTCCCCGCTGGTCAGCGGCTTAGATGGTTTAGCTACCAGGAATGAAACTGAGACAGGCAGGATTTAGAATGGTGTAGCTTAAAGGAGTAACTACTGCTTATTTTATTATTTTGTCTCATAACTTGCCTTTTGAAAAAGACATGAGTTGGTCTTTCTTTAAAGTCTTTGTGACCTCATTGGGCATTGGGAAAGGGGTTTTGAAACGTCGGTAATCTGAAGCCAAGTGTCCCTTGCCTATATCTTATAACATTGAATGTTCTGCCTGATTGCTAAGCTTCCTCTTTCATGCATGGGTATTGATGGTCGAAAAGAATAGCTGCTAATAGAGTGTTCAGCAAATAACCACTAAATGTTTATGGCCATTTTTAGTTGTGATATAAGATAAAGTGCAGTTGAATGCAGTATACATATTAAGACCACGGCCCCACTGTCAGTATTCGGTCAGTATTGAGTCAGTATTTTTTCTCAGGAGTGGGAGCCAAAACAAGGTGAGGAACAATCCGAGAAAAGGTATAATAGAAACAAGTCACCAATTCTGTATTTATCACCCACTCCTGGTTTTGGCTCCCACTCCTGAGAAAAAATACTGACCAAATACTGTTAGTGGAGCCGTGGCCTAAGTGCTTAATTCAAAGCAAAAATTGTGGTGCACTGCTAGCTCTGTACAGCTGTGGGCAAAAGTTTTGAGACTGACACAGATTTTGGTTGTTTGCAGCTTCAGTGATTTTAGATCTTTTAGTCAGATGTTTCTATTCTTACTGAAATACAATTATCAGCATTTCATAATTTTTCAAACTTTTACTGACAAATACATCAAGTTTATATAAAGACTTAATATTTACAGCGAAGACCCTTATTTTTTCAAGACTTCTACAATTCGCCATGGCATGGTGGATATTAGTTTCTGGGTCAAATCCTGACGGATGGCCGCCCATTCTTGCCTTATCAGTGCTTGGAGTTTATCACAATTTTTGTGTTGTTTGTCCCTTTGCTTTTTGAGGATTGACCACAAGTTTTTAATGGGATTGAGATCTGGGGAGTTTCCTAGTCATAGAGCCAAAATAAAAATGTCAATCTTTTATTCACCAAGCCACTAAGTTATCACTTTTGTCTTTTGATCCGGTGTTCCATCATAATGTAAAAGACATTGTTTATCACCAAATTTCTCCTGGATCATTGGGAGAAGTTGCTCGTGGAAGATGATTCTTTATTCATGGCAATGTTAGGAAAAATTGTAAGTGAGCCCACTTATTTGTATGAAAAGTAACCCTACACATGAATGGTGTCAGTATGCTTTAGTGCTGGCAGCAGTAGGCAAAGGGTGGGTTTCTTTTAGCACTCATTTTTTCTTCTCCGGAGAATCATCTTTTCAGATGTTCCAAACAGACTGAAAGGAACATCATTAGCAAAAATAACTTTACCCCAGTCCTCTACGGTCCAATCATTGTGTTTTATGCAGATTGTCCTTTTGTCCATTATGTTTTTCTTGAAGAGGAGTGGCTTCTTTGCTATTCTTTTTGACACTAAGCCAGTCTCTAAAAACCTTTGTCTCACTGTCCTGGCTGCTGCCATTCTTGAGCAAGCTCTGCACTGACGTTAAACTGCTCCAATTGCTGAATCCTCTTTAGGAGATGGTTCGAACTCTTATTGGACCTTTTTGGTCTCCCTGAATCCTTTTTTCACAGTAATTAAAGTTCTCTCTTTAAAGTTCTTGATGATTCAATAAATTACTGATTTATGAGCAATCTTAAAAGTAGCAATGTCCTTTCCTGTAAATATTTTCTGATGCAAAGCAATGATGATAGCATGTGATTCCTTGGAGGTAACCATGCTCAATAGAAAATAATGATTTCACGCACCAGGCCCTTTTAAAGCAACTAGTCTGCTCTTATCTTCAGCATGAGAGAATGATATCAGATGCCTTGTCATGTTATTACCTTTTCCTGAGCAACTGAGAACACATAAATAATGTAAGCAGGTCATTGTCATTTTGTTGCAAAACTAAAACCCAGTAGAAATTGTTTTTATGATTTAGTTTATTTTCATAAGGAATGACTGCAAATTTTTACAATTCATCTGATCACTCTTATTAACAATCTGAAGTTAGTCCATAGTGCCACTCTAAAAACTGAAGCAGCAAACATTGTGACAGTCTCAAAATTTTTGACCACAACTTTATATACTGTACCAAACATTTAGAAGGCAAATAATCAAAAGTGGCATTGGGCAAAACGCCAGTGGAAAATCTGTCTTTTTAAAAACTAAAGCTGCTTGAAATTAAATCTGTTTAGTTGCTATCATACATTTCAACTAATGATAATAATGTCTGTAAAGTGCTGCAGAATATGATGACGCTGTATTAGCAAAGCATAATAATAATAACTTTGTAATAGTTTTCATACATCTAAACCATTGTGTGGCTACTTTTTATGAGCAGGTGAATTAATATCGGATAGAAAGCACAATGCATGGTATGGTATGGTTACATCAGTAGAGCTCCTATACAAACGAAGAAAAACCATCAATAGAGGGCAGAACGGTGGCTCAGTGGTTAGCACTGGGGTCCTAGGTTCAAATCCCACCAAGGACAACATCTACAAGGAGTTTGTATGTTCTCCCCGTGTTTGCGTGGGTTTCCTCCGGGTTCTCCGGTTTCCTCCCACCCTCCAAAGACATACTGATAGGGAAGGTAGATTGTGAGCTCCAATGGGGACAGTGCCCATAATGTCTGTAAATTGTCTGAATTGTAAAGCACTGCAGAATATGTTGGCACTATATAAATAAAAAGATTATTATTATTTATTAATAGATGTCTGACAAGCGTTCTTTATGGAAAAATATATATATATTTTTTAATGGTACTGCCTGCAAAAAGCATTTGCTTTTCTGCCATCAATAGAGGAATGTTAAGGCTTGCTTTATTATGCCTACTGTAATTAATCAAGAGCAGAGATGTGGAAAGTAACACAAAAAAGAATACATCGCAAGTCTACACAAAAAAGGATACATCGCATGACTACACAAAAAAGAATACATCGCATGTCTACACAAAAAAGGATACATCGCATGTCTACACAAAAAAGGATACATCGCATGTCTACACAAAAAAGGATACATCGCATGTCTGCTATGATGTAAAGAAGAGGTCTTTGTCCCAGAAGACGTAATCAGTGACTAACTTTGAATAAAAATATAGAGGGTAAGTGCAATATCTTGGTTTTTCATGCCACTAGCCACATCTCTGCTCTATAGGTGATCCAATTTGGAGGCAATTTGTATACTTACATTAAGTTCCCAAGGTGAGTTTTGCAAACTTTTTGATTCATAGAAATCTCATGTCCACTGTGCTTTTTTATGCTGCGTAGCCCGACCAGCGGTGTGTTTGTGAAATCTACAACATGTCAATTTCTCTAATTTACCTAATAGGTAAATGTTAATTTAACCTAATTTACCTAATAGGTACAGAAATGCTGCAGAAAATCAGCAACATCAAAAACTCACCAAATACTCAGCGTGGGAACATAGCCTGTAACTGCCTTTCCAGCGACTCTAGCACCAAAAATTTTTGAAACAGGTTTCTAAATTGTTGTTTCAATACACAACCTCAAAATTGAAGTAGCTTTCCTTTAGGAACTTCCGGTGGATTATCCCCATAATAATGGTACTACGCAAGGGAGTTCTTAGTCTCTATTTTTGTAGTAGGATACATCAAAATAAACAGGCAGCTTACAAATGATCATTTCATGATGTCTTAATATGCTAATTAACACGAATCACATTAAAAAGGCTGCAGCAGATTAGAAAAATAGATTTGGTCCAATTTCCTAACACAGTGCAAGCCTTTGCTGGGTCTTGTATGTAAGTTTTTTTCTTGATCACATGCAATCCCCTTAATGGGCTCGTATAGGATATGAGTGGGCATTGTGTCATTAAAATCGATGTCATTTTGTGATTGTAGATTCTCAATTATGGCATTTCCTGATCAATATATATAAGAGAAGACCTCCACTCTTATTAGAGATAGCAGCTATTGATTTCCACTGTACTGCAGCAATGCATTTATCATGACACCATTCTCATTACGTTCCTATTTGGCTATGTGTAACACATTTCATATGAGCAAAATAATCCTGAGGATGATAAGAGAATAAACAATTAGCACAAAGTCCCATAATTAAAAGATAAACGTAGCATTGTTAATTTGCGATAAGGAAATTTCACTGACATCAAAGCTCTTCTAGTGTTAAAAGTTAATGTTACTGAAACTCAATTAATAGCTACATTCCTGTAGTGCAAATGAAGAGAGATAAAAGCGCAGGTCAACCTGGGATCCGGCAGTGGAGAACACTTGTCTGGGATCTGATGGCGACTTCCACTTACTGTTGAAATGGATGATCTGCACAATTAGATTTGCATCCCATGATAACAAATACTCTTTACCTTATTATGTACAATAAGGTGAACAACTAATTATTGTTATTACATTTTAATGGTCACTATTGTTATATTTCCTATTCTTTATTACTGCTAGTATTGGAATAGTTCATAACTTCATGTTTAGTGACACATTGGGTCTTCACAGAACCAGGTCCACAGATAGAAAGCTTCACTTAAGTGCAAGAAATATTATTATATTATATATCACTGACATAGCACCATCATATTCCGCAGCGCTTTACAGATATTGCCATCGCTGTCCCCATTGGGGCTCACAATCTAAACTCCCTATCATTATGTCTCTGGGGTGTGGGAGGAAACCCACGCAAACATGGGGAGAACATACAAACTCCTTGCAGATGTGTCCTTGGTGGGATTTGAACCCAGAACTCCAGTGCTAACCACTGAGCCACCGTGCTGCTATTCACAAGCTTCAAAAATGCTTGTCATGACAAACAATTCTACAAGTCATGTTACGCTTTTTTTGCCTTCATACTGACGGTCTCTGATCGGGGAATACTAGTAATGAGCAGGTCTTGAATTTGGCCATGAAAGTCTCCCACTCCTGAGAAAAAATACTGACCGAATACTGACCAAATACTGATAGTGGGGCCGTGGCCTTAGTCATGTAATTCACTTCTGTAAGGAAATGAAGCAATTCATTAAAGCGAACCTGGCAGCAGGATTTTGCTAAGGAAACTACAGACAGTATCATGTTGGGGCTGCTGCACTGATTAATATGATACCTGAGGTGAAATCCATCTTGTGGTTCTTGTGTAATCAGTGTTTGCAGTTTTGAGTTAATGATATGCCCGTGCTCCGGGGCGGGACTGTAAGCAGGGTCTGATCCTGGTGCTCTAGGCCAGATCAGCAAGAAAAGACCTGCCCACAGGCCCAGACCCAGGAGATAGGGGCTGAAACACAGATTTTAGTGATGTGTCACTTATTAGGCTGTGGTAAACAACACTTGGCACTCTAAATGAGTAATTTAGATACATTTTTTTAAATTTCAGTGCAGCACAGGTGAGAAAACAGACGTTTCAGTCGGCGAGACCTTCATCTGCATGTGCAGACTGTGTAGATAGAGGAGAGTGAATACGGATTCAGTGTCCCAATCAAAGAGGGGAACGCCCCATGAGGAAAGTGGTGCAGGAGGCAAGGCATAGAACTCGGAGTCCACATGGCAGCTCCTGGACAAGCAGTGGACACCACGTTCTACGCCTTGCCTCCTGCACCACTTTCCTCATTGGGCATTCCCCTCTTTGATTGGGACACTGAGTCCGTATTCACTCTCTTCTATCTACACGGTCTGCACATTCTGATGGAGGTTTCGCCGACCGAAACGTCTGTTTTCTCACCTGTGCTGCACTGAAATTGAAAATTTTTTTTATTAAATTACTCATTTGGAGTGCCAAGTCTTGTTTACAATATGACTGGTTTTGGACCCTACTTGAGCACCCACCCGGCAGCGCTACATTTTTAATATACTTATTAGGCTGTGTGCTGTTGTTTACTTACAATGAAGGTTTTATCGCCAGGCTATTATCACTGCCACAGGTGTCCTGTGCCTGCTAGACCGACTCCACCCCCTCATGTGATAAGCAGCTCACTGTCTATAGGCAATATACATGGAGAGCCTGGTGTGGGCGGGGGCAGCTTTCTGAGCTCTGCTACATGTCACAACTGTTGCACTCAGTGAACTAAGTGATACATCGTTGGAATCAGGGTCTCTTTTCCTACATCAGGCTGCTCTCAGATGAGGTAGCAAAAACCTGCTGACAGATTCCATGTAAGTGGAATTGGGTGAGTGTACACATTGGGTGTTGATATTTCTCCTTACTGTAAGAATACCTGGAAAATAAAGAAGTTTCAAATGTTGCCACTGTGTGAGAACACATCGATATTCCTCCCAGTACTGTGCCAACTCCAGCATGTACAATCAGGAGCTATAGACTGGTAGCGGTCACGGTAGTTTAGTTTTAACCAAAACTGCTCAAGGGTGTAGAAGCTATTAAATTATTTCTTTTGTGGCTTTTAACATGTAATTTCTTCTGACTAATTTATTATTGTGCACACACTGAGACTGCCTAGAAAATGCATTGATTTATGAGTTATAGATAAGAACTATAGTTCATATATCTTACAGAAATGGTGTCTCATTGTATACAAAGTTAGAATTATGGTAAACTCTGCTCTTTTAGAAATCACTGCATGTAAAAACTATACGTACCTCAACTGTTTTACTGGAGCATTAAAAGGGTCTGCCTTTTTAGTCCTGCTTTGACCATTTGAAATATTAAGGCTATGTTCACACATTGTTTTTGCAGCGTTTTTTTCTGCAGATCTACAACATGTGAACATAGCCTAAGATCTCTGATGATGAGTCTATATAAAAGATACAGTGTGAATACTGCAATACCTAAAACTATGAAACATGGCGTTTTTTCACATAAATAACATTTTCATTCCAGGTATAATGATTTTCTTCTTTCCATTCAAGTAACAATCATTGTGACCCCTAGAGGAAGCTCATTTACTCTTTGTTAAATACAAATGGCTTTACAGTATGTAAGACTGAACGCTTATGGGGCAGCGGAGTCAAATTCACTGATGCAAATCACGAAAAAATAAGAAAAGTTAAGATCAATGGCAGCAAAGGTCAAAACCTGCTTGTTTTATTTTACAAGCTTAGTGCGGACTAGAAACATATGATGTTTGAGAGGCGTATACAATGGAGGCAATGGGCAATGCTATATCCTTTACTTCATCTCAGATGTTGTAGACCATACATGTCAAACTCTGGCCCGGGGGCAAAATCTGGCCCACAGACTGGTTATATTTGGCCCACGACACAAGGACCGCCACCTCTCTGTGGGGCCATTATAATGTATGAGGACTATGTGGGGCCCATTATTCTGTATAGAGGACTATGTGGAGTCCATTATTCTGTATGGAGGACTATGTGGGGCCCATTATTCTGTATGGAGGAATATGTGGGGCCCATTATTCTGTATAGAGGACTATGTGGGGCCATTATTCTGTATGGAGGACTATGTGGGGCCATTATTCTGTATGGAGGACTATGTGGGGCCCATTATTCTGTATGGAGGAATATGTGGGGCCCATTATTCTGTATAGAGGACTATGTGGGGCCATTATTCTGTATGGAGGACTATGTGGGGCCCATTATTCTGTATAGAGGATTATGTAGGGCCCATTATTCTGAATGGAGGACTATGTGGGGCCATTATTCTGTATGGAGGATTATGTAGGGCCCATTATTCTGAATGGAGGACTATGTGGGCCTATTATTCTGTATAGAGGACTATGTGGGGCCCATTATTCTGTATGGAGGAATATGTGGGGCCCATTATTCTGTATAGAGGACTATGCGGGGTCCATTATTCTGTACGGAGGACCATGTGGGGCCCCTTATTCTGTATGGAGGACTATATGGGGCCAATTTTCTGCATGGAAGACTATGTAGGGCCCATTATTCTGTATGGAGGACTGTGTGGGGCCCATTATTCTGTATGGAGGACTATGTGGGGCCCATTATACTGTATGGTGGACTATGTGGGGCCACTATTCTGTATGGAGGACTATGTGGGGCCAATTATTCAGAATAGAGGACTATGTGGGGCCCATTATTGTGTAAAGAGCACCATGTGAGGCCCATTATACTGTATGGTGGACTATGTGGGGCCCATTATTCTGTATTCAGGACTATGTGGGGCCCATTATTCTGTATAGAGGACTATGTGGGGCCCATTAATCTGTATGGAGGACTATGTGGGGCCCATTATTCTGTATAGAGGACTATGCGGGGCCCATTATTCTGTACGGAATACTATGTGGGGCCCATTATTCTGTATGGAGGACTATGTGGGGCCCATTATTCTGTATGGAGGACTATGTGAGGCCATTATTCTGTATGGAGGACTATGTGGGGCCCATTATTCTGTATGGAGAACTATGTGGGGCCCATTGTTCTGTATGGAGGGCTATGTGGGGCCATTATTCTGTACGGAGGACCATGTGGGGCCCATTATTTTGTATAGAGGACTATATGGCACCCATTTTCTGTATGGAAGACTATGTAGGACCCATTTTCTGTAAGGAAGACTATGTAGGGCCCATTATTCTGTATGGAAAACTATGTGGGGCCCATTATTCTGTAAAGAGGACCATGTGGGGCCCATTATTTTGTACGGAGGACCATGTGGGGCCCATTATTCTGTATGGAGGACTATATGGGGCCCATTATTCTGTATGGAGGACTATGTGGGGCCATTATACTGTATGGAGGACTATGTGGGGCTTATCATTCTGTATGTTGAGGCCCATTTTCTGTATGGAGGACTATGTGGGGCCATTATTCTGTATGGAGGACTATGTGGGGCCCATTATTTTGTATGGAGGACTGTGTGGGGCCCATAATACTGTATACTAATTGGCCCGCTACTTTGTCCAGGTTTTTCATTTTGGCCCTCTGTGTGTTTGAGTTTGACAGCCCTGTTATAGACTTATGGTCAAATAGAATATTTCTGCAGTCTGGTGCAGCATTTTTATAGCAGAAATATGGATATCTTGTTTAAAATGGACATATTTTAGGAAAAAACATTACCGATAGTTTCCTGACAACAACTATCACTTTGTACTCAATAAGACAAGTGAGCAATTTGCAGCAGGTACGTGTTCACACTATTAGAAGTTTGACAGCCTTTTTTCTGACCATGTGTCCCTCCCATTCAGTCACAGGTGGTTTTAACTAGCTCTACCAGCCCATACATTGTAGGTTAAAAGCCCAAGCAGAGACATATTGTCCATACAGGCTTACAGCCCAAGAGTGGCATATCCAGTGGTAGCGTAGTTTCCCATCATACGAAGGTGACCTTGTCGTGGTTGATGGGCACACATAAATTGGCCAACTTATGCGCAAAAAACCTTCATTTTTCAAAGTGACATTAGTCTAGATACAATATTTCTTATATATTCATGTATGGAGTGCCGAAGTTCTTTTTGCAATTGAGATTACTCTTTTCTTCAGAGCACCCGAATAGACCAGTGAGCGACCCCTCTCTTTTTTTCTATTAATCATTTTTGGGATCCCGCTCCTGGAGCATTGCAGCAGGTACGTGTTCACACTATTAGAAGTTTGACAGCCTTTTTTCTGACCATGTGTCCCTCCCATTCAGTCACAGGTGGTTTTAACTAGCTCTACCAGCCCATACATTGTAGGTTAAAAGCCCAAGCAGAGACATATTGTCCATACAAGCTTACAGCCCAAGAGTGGCATATCCAGTGGTAGCGTAGCGTAGTTTCCCATCATACGAAGGTGACCTTGTCGTGGTTGATGGGCACACATAAATTGGCCAACTTATGCGCAAAAAACCTTCATTTTTCAAAGTGACATTAGTCTAGATACAATATTTCTTATATATTCATGTATGGAGTGCCGAAGTTCTTTTTGCAATTGAGATTACTCTTTTCTTCAGAGCACCCGAATAGACCAGTGAGCGACCCCTCTCTTTTTTTCTATTAATCATTTTTGGGATCCCGCTCCTGGAGCATTGCAGCAGGTACGTGTTCACACTATTAGAAGTTTGACAGCCTTTTTTCTGACCATGTGTCCCTCCCATTCAGTCACAGGTGGTTTTAACTAGCTCTACCAGCCCATACATTGTAGGTTAAAAGCCCAAGCAGAGACATATTGTCCATACAGGCTTACAGCCCAAGAGTGGCATATCCAGTGGTAGCGTAGTTTCCCATCATACGAAGGTGACCTTGTCGTGGTTGATGGGCACACATAAATTGGCCAACTTATGCGCAAAAAACCTTCATTTTTCAAAGTGACATTAGTCTAGATACAATATTTCTTATATATTCATGTATGGAGTGCCGAAGTTCTTTTTGCAATTGAGATTACTCTTTTCTTCAGAGCACCCGAATAGACCAGTGAGCGACCCCTCTCTTTTTTTCTATTAATCATTTTTGGGATCCCGCTCCTGGAGCATTGCAGCAGGTACGTGTTCACACTATTAGAAGTTTGACAGCCTTTTTTCTGACCATGTGTCCCTCCCATTCAGTCACAGGTGGTTTTAACTAGCTCTACCAGCCCATACATTGTAGGTTAAAAGCCCAAGCAGAGACATATTGTCCATACAAGCTTACAGCCCAAGAGTGGCATATCCAGTGGTAGCGTAGCGTAGTTTCCCATCATACGAAGGTGACCTTGTCGTGGTTGATGGGCACACATAAATTGGCCAACTTATGCGCAAAAAACCTTCATTTTTCAAAGTGACATTAGTCTAGATACAATATTTCTTATATATTCATGTATGGAGTGCCGAAGTTCTTTTTGCAATAGCAATTTGAAGAACACCTAAACCTAGAAATGAATATCTAGATTAAACAAAGCATATTGTTGCCTTGGATAGTTGTTTACTAGTCTGCAACATTTTCCGCATGATCCTGAAGTAATCATCCTTGTAGAATTACGGCAGATAACAGAGGGGTTATTGATACTAATCAGTTATTGATCAGTCCCATCTTTGGCTGGCAGCTGACAGAACCCCGGTCCTTAGTCATGGGCCTAGCAATCATTTGTCCTACTCCGACCAGAGCACAACAGGAAGGATTCTGCTACAGTAAGTTGTCTTATAGCCAGATTCCAGAGGACGAGGGGAGGCACATGGCTGACATCCTGAGACAAAGAGAAGATTTCTTATATAGTTTGCAAATTTAATTGTAATCAAAGTAGAATTAAAGAAAATGAGAGTATTTAGTAAGGAAGTGCTTGGATATATTTTTCTTTTTGTGCATTTTCGGTGTTTAGTGTTTTTTTAAGTATGCCACCATGTAATTGCAGAGGCTTAGTAACTATCTAGCCTGCACATGGCCATGTTTCCGACAATACAAATATTTCAGTTGCTAGAGAAACGGTAGCACCATCAATATGCAGCAAGCGATGTGGGCATATTGGCTGATTGTTAAATTTAGTGCTTATCGTGCTGTATTTTTAGGTTGCTATTTTTTCTGTTAAAGGTAATTTATGGGGAAGTTCTCATTAAGAGAAAGTACATTTGCATACAAGGACCATTATTTAGTGTTCTTCACGGTACACAACTACAAAGTAGTTGCCAAATATTTCCTTAAAGGGGTTATCCAGGTCTATATAATTTTTTTATTATGGGCCTAAGAACTAACTAGCAGGTAGTTACTAAGTACCTGCCTGTTCTGTCCAGCTCAGATCTCTGCTGGTACAGAGCAGTCATGGACCACTCTTGCCGGCGATTCAGCTGTTTCACGTCAGGCTGCTCTGTCGACAGGGCATGACTGCCAATGGCATGCTGATTGACAGCCGGCTTTACACAGTTAGACAGCGGGGAGTCAGCTGTCAATCAGCATGACATCAGCAGTCACAAGCCATGAACAGAGCAGAGCGGAAGAGAAGATGCTGCTTTGTCAATGTGACGTCAGCAGTAGCCGCAGAATCGCTGGCAGGAGCAGTCTTTGGCAGCTCTGTGCCGGGAGAGATCAACTACCTGCCTGTACGTTCTTAGCCCCAAAGTCCTGGATAACCCCTTCAACTCTATATGATTAAGTGGGAACCAAAGGCGAATGACTATTCAGGGAGAGTTTTCGATCTATCCTGGGTCTTTTCCGCTCAGTCGCTGTGCCTAGTGTGGAGAAAAGGGTGAATAAGGTGTATACACCTATCGCGCCTGTGTATACACCTCAATAGTCACCTTTTGTTTCCACATAATCATATACTATGTGCTGGATACACCAATAAAGTATCTTCTTTTTGAGCATCATAAAGAAAGAGTGTGGTTGATTCTACTTTCCACTGATTATCGGGACCATTCTTAGTTGAACCAGAACCCATAATTAATGTGGGGTGCACACCAATGCCCTACAACCTCTTCAGCCCTGACACCACCCATTGTTCTGCTGCAATCAGCAGAAACCAAACGTCACAAGCTCCAGCTTTCCTGTCTACTACATCTTGGTTGTGCTTTTTAGAGCTTTGCTCATTTTCAGCTTCAAAATGCAGAAAGCAATGGAAAGGGAGCAGGGCGCTCTCATTATAAACTCTTGGTGACCACATGAATAATGTTTCTTCTGTTCCTTCAAAACTGTCTCCTCTTGTGTTTGCATTTTCAGGCTACTCAGTGCCGAGTTAAGGCAAGATTTAGTCATGTGATCACTGAGCAGGAAAATACATGCAAGCCGTTGGCACAGGAGTCCGGCGAGGGCTGTCTACAGCAATGAGAGCCATTCTAACAGAACTGAAACAAAATATTCAGTTTACCTTTGATTCATTTTTAATGAATTCTATTGCTTGGGAAATATTTTTATGTAGGTATTATAACCTTACATTACAAGGATAAATAGAGACGATCTGTCCTTTCAGTTCTCTTCTCACCTCCCTCTAATTGCCATTTTAAGCAGCATGTTATCGTATCTCCCACAGTGGTAAATATCTATACAGCATCTCCTATGTTCTTAACTATTATGTCAGCCCTTTCACCCGCTGCTCCTTTCCACTTGAACAATGTCTGCGCTTGCTACATCAAGGCTTTTCATGTATACTTTATGCAGCACCTTTCTACTAGACTTTCTCGTAGCAATACTTAACTGATTTTTTTTACTTGTGATATCATACAAAAATGGATTATTATGCCATGTGTTAGATAGTTCTGATACCTTGGGACCTTCACCAGGAATACAACTAATTTTCTAGTATCAATTCATTTTCATAGTTACATAGGTTGAAAAAAGACCTAGGTCCGTCAACCTTTCTCCACCAATTGTACATTTTTTGTCACTAAATTATCTATAACCCACAATGTTATGTGTACTGAGGAAATCATCCAGCCCTTTTTTGAAAGCTGTTATAGTGTCAGCCATTACTACGTCTTGTGGTCGGCATTCCACAGTCTGACTGCTCTAACTGTAAAGAACCCTTTCCTGTTTGTGCTGGAATCGCTTTTCTTCCACCCGTAATGAGTGCCCCCTGGTCCTTAGTATGGTCTTTGTAAGGAATAAGTCATGTGCCAGTCCTTTGTACTGACCACACATATATTTATACATGTAAATGAGATCTCCTCTGAGACATCTTTTTTCTAAGCTAAACAAGCCCAACTTTTCCAACCTCTCGTCAGATGAGATGCCTTCCATCCCTTGTAATAATCTAGTTGCCGCCTTTGAACTGACTCTAATTTCTGAATATACTTTTTAAAATGTGGAGCCCAAAACTGGATCCCATATTCCAGATGTTGCCTCACCAGTGATTTATAAAGGGGCAACAGTACATTGGGATCGCAGGATTTTATTCTCTCTTTTTATACACCCTAAAATCTTGTTTGCTTTTGCAGCTGCTGCTTGACATTGAGTACTGCTGCTCAGCTTACTTGTAACCAGAATACCCAAGTCCTTCTCCTGTTCTGTAGTCCTGAGTATACTCCCATTTAATGTATATGCAACAATAGGATTACTCTGTCCTTGGTGTATAACTCTACATTTATCAACATTAAATTTCACTTGCCAATTGTCTGCCCTATTAATAAATCTTATCCAGATTGTTTTGTAATATTGTACTATCAATGTCAGATTTTAATATCCTACATAGTTTGGTGTCATCAGCAAAGACTAACACTTTACTCTCAATCCCATCCACAAAGTCATTAATAAAGAGGTTAAAAAGAATCGGTCCTAGCACAGATCCCTGTGGCACCCCACTGCTGACTATATCCCATTTAGAGAATGTACCAATTATGACGACTCTTAGTTTCCTGTGATGTAGCCAATTCCTTACCCATCTACATATAGTTCTCCCAAGTCCCTGCATCTGTAGCTTCAGTATAAAGCTGTTATGTGGTAAAGTGTCAAATGCCTTTGAAAAATCCAGATAGATCACATAAGCCGCATTACCAACATCCAGATTTGCACTTACCTCCTCATAGAAACCCAAACCCAACATGTTGGTTAGACACAACCTATCTTTTATGAATCCGTACTGGTTGTCAGTTATTATATTATTTTCTGTGATATAATTCTGCAGGTCATCTCTTATGATGCCCTCAAAAACCTTGCACACTACTAATGTAAGACTTAATGGATGGTAGTTACCTGGATCCACCTTTTTACCTTTCTTAAATATCGGTACCATATAGGCTATCCTCCAATCCTGTGCCACCAACCCTGTTATAAGAGAGTCTAAGAATATGAGATACAGCGGTGTGTTAATTACTGAGCTCAATTCCCTCAGTATCCGTGGATGAATGCCATCTGGGCAGGGAATTTCTCAATGTTTAATTTGCTCAGACACAGACGTACATCTTTTTGTGTAAAACTAGTTATATCAGGTGATGAACTTTGATTTATGCCTTGTTGAATGATACCTGGAACAGTCAGTTCATTGATGAACAGGGATGAAAAGTGCCTGTTTAACATCTCAGCCTTTACTTTGTCCTCTATAATTATCTTGGTATTATCATCTTTTAAAGGGGCCAATACCATCCATTTTTCTTTTGCTGGCATTGATGTATTTATAAAAAAATGTTGGACTTATTTACATGTTGCTGGCGATTTGTGTTTCTCTGTAAATAACTTTGCTAGCTTGATTTCTTTTTTACATTTCCTATTAAAAAAGATCTTTATACTCCTGAAATGCTATTTGTGCATTCTCAGCCTTCAAAATTTTGAAAGCCCTTTGTTTTTGTCTTGTTATACTTTGTACTGTCTTATTTATCCATAATGGTTTCTTTTTATTCCTGGACATTTTAATACCAGAGGGTATAAGTTTTCTACGGGATTCTAGTAGTATATCGTTAAACATGCCCCATTTATGTTCGGTATCCCCAGTTACCATGACATTGTCCCAGTCTACACGATTAAGCTCTTCCCTTAATTTGTTGAAATCAGCTTTTCTAAAGTTCCAGGTGTTTGCATTTACCCTTTGAAATTTCAATGTAATATTCAATAAAACATTTAACATATTATGGTCGCTGCATCCCAAACGCTTCCGGACCTGTAGATCTAAAATTGTATCTGGTCTATTTGACAGTACCAGATCCAGCAGATTACCTCCCCTGGTTGGTTCATCTACCAGCTGAGAGAGGTAATTGTCCAGAACTGTGGATAAGAACTTGCAGATTCTAGCACAGCCAGAAGATTCTATGTTCCATTGAATGTCTGGATAGTTAAAATGACCCCTAATAAGGACCTTATTATTATTTGCTGCCTTTTTAATTTGTTGCAGCATTTCATCCTCTACCAGTTCAGCTATATTAGGTGGCTTATAGCAAACTCCAATTAGCAGCTTTCCTTTATTACTATTGCCATACTAACTCTACATTGTCGCAGCTCCGCCAATTTCGTCATTGAGCACAAGTCTTAAAGGGGTATTCCCATCTTCAAGATCCCATCCCAACATGTAATAGGTGTAATAATAATAATAATAATAATAATAATATTAGCAAATACCTCCAATTAGAAATGTTGCATAGTACTTTTGATTCACTATCTCTCTTTCCTCATGTGCAGGCATTGCAGAACCTTAGGTATCCATGGTTACGTCCACTGATAAAGTCACAGTTAGTTAGCTAGTTGCTAGTGGACGTAACCAGGTCCTGCAATGCCTGCACATGAGGAAAGAGAGATTGTGAATCAAAAGTACTATACTACATTTCTAATTAGAGATATTTGATAACATTATTATTATTACACCTACTACATATTGGGATAGGATCTTGGACATGGGAATACCCCTTTAAGTTTTTGTAAGTTGGATTTTAATAAAAATACACACCCATCCACCTTTTTTTTGTCTTTCCTATCCTTTCTGAATGTAGTCTAACCCTCAACGGTGGTCACCCAGTCATGGCTTTTGTTGAGCCAGGCTTCAGTAATGCCCACCACATCGTAATCTATGGATGGCATGAGACTCCAATTCATTCATTTTGTTTGCAAGACTTCTTGCATTTGCAAGCAGACATTTAATGCTATTAGCACATTCATTACTGCTACTCACCTCCCTACTTTCTTTGCATGCCCCAGACCCCCTAAATTCTCATTGACCCCTATTGTCTGCCTCTCTCTGTCTTATCTATCTACATCCTTATTTGCACAACTACCCTCCCTCCCCCCAGATCCTAGTTTAAAAGCTCCTCAATTCCTCTGGCCATTTTCCCCCAGCACAGCTGCACCCTACCCATTGAGGTGAAGTTAGTCCCTACCGTAGAGACTGTAGCCGACAGATAAGTTGGCCCAGTTCTCCATGAACCCAAACCCTTCCTTCCTGCACCAATTTCTAAGCCACTTTTTTATCTTCTTAGGCTCCCTTTGTCTTTCTAGTGACACTCATGGCACTGGCAGTATTTCTGAAAACACCACCTTGGAGGTCCTGGACTTCAGCTTCTCTCCTAGTTCTCTGCAATCATTTTTAATAACCTTCCATCTCCCTCTAACTTTGTCATTGGTACCAATGTGTACCATGACCACTGGGTTTTCCCCAGCCCCATTCAACAATCTGTCTATCTGATCTACAATATGCCGAACCCGAGCACCCAGCAGACAACACACTGTCCGGCATTCACGGTCTCGGTGGCAGATGACCCTGCCTTTCCGCCTAATTATAGAGTCCCCAACCACCAACATCTGTCTGGCCTTTGCTGCACTCCTATTTCCCTCCTTCCTACAGCAGTCATTTTCCTGGTTTCTTGGAGTAACGTCCTGCTGTAGTGATACTAGTATAGGGTTTGCATTCCTACCTAATATCAGCCAAACAGGCATATTTACTAGGTTATGGCAGATCATGGCTGATAGGCTCTCTGATAATCATTCTCCGAACTACAGAAGCACGTGCTTCCTGGTTCGACTCTACTCTTTTTGTGATAAGCATGTTACTGTCTATAGTCAATGTACATACAGAGCCTGGTGTGGGCGGGGTTAGCTTTCTCAGCTCTGCTGCACTTTACATCTAAGAACTCTGATTGTGTCAAAATGGATACCCAGTAAACTAAGTGATACATCGTTGGATTCAAGGTCTCTTTGCCTACATCATGCTGTTCTCAGATGGGGTAGAAAAAACCTGTTGACAGATGCCCTTTAACTCTTAAAAGGTTTGTTTTATGAAATGAACCCTTTGTGCTATTAGGGATCCATTGTATGAGCCAGAATGGTGAGTAGCTCTGTACAAAAAGTTCCCATTGTAGGGGACTAGCCATCTTTGTATTAGGTCCCTTTTTACATAGGTATAGTAATCAGCTAAAGGGGGTTAAAAGATCTTGTATAATGTATGATATACAGTACAGACCAAAAATTTGGACACACCTTCTCATTTAAAGATTTTTCTGTATTTTCATGACTTTGAAAATTGTACATTCACACTGAAGGCATCAAAACTATGAATTAACACATGTGGAATTATATACTTAACAAAAAAGTGTGAAACAACTGAAAATATGTCTTATATTCTAGGTTCTTCAAAGTAGCCACCTTTTGCTTTGATGACTGCTTTGCACACTCTTGGCATTCTCTTGATGAGCTTCAAGAGGTAGTCACCGGAAATGGTTTTCACTTCACAGGTGTGCCCTGTCAGGTTTAATAAGTGGGATTTCTTGCCTTATAAATGGGGTTGGGACCATCAGTTGTGTTGTGCAGAAGTCAGGTGGATACACAGCTGATAGTCCTACTGAATAGACTGTTAGAATTTGTATTATGGCAAGAAAAAAGCAGCTAAGTAAAGAAAAACAAGTGGCCATCATTAATTTAAGAAATGAAGGTCAGTCAGTCCGAAAAATTGGGAAAACTTTGAATGTGTCCCCAAGTGCAGTTGCAAAAACCATCAAGCGCTACAAAGAAACTGGCTCACATGAGGACCGCCCCAGGAAAGGAAGACCAAGAGTCACCTCTGCTTCTGAGGATAAGTTTATCCGAGTCACCAGCCTCAGAAATTGCAGGTTAATAGCAGCTCAGATTAGAGACCAGGTCAATGCCACACAGAGTTCTAGCAGCAGACACATCTCTACAACAACTGTTAAGAGGAGACTTTGTGCAGAAGGCCTTCATGGTAAAATAGCTGCTAGGAAACCACTGCTAAGGACAGGCAACAAGCAGAAGAGACTTGTTTGGGCTAAAGGATACAGGAATGGACATTAGACCAGTGGAAATCTGTGCTTTGGTCTGATGAGTCCAAATTTGAGATCTTTGGTTCCAACCACCGTGTCTTTGTGTGACGCAGAAAAGGTGAACGGATGGACTCTACATGCCTAGTTCCCACCGTGAAGCATGAAGGAGGAGGTGTGATGGTGTGGGGGTGCTTTGCTGGTGATACTGTTGGAGATTTATTCAAAACTGAAGGCATACTGAACCAGCATGGCTACCACAGCATCTTGCAGCGGCATGCTATTCCATCCGGTTTGCGTTTAGTTGGACCATCATTTATTTTTCAACAGGACAATGACCCCAAACACACCTCCAGGCTGTGTAAGGGCTATTTGACCAAGAAGGAGAGTGATGGGGTGCTATGCCAGATGACCTGGCCTCCACAGTCACCAGACCTGAACCCAATCAAGATGGTTTGTGGTGAGCTGGACCGCAGAGTGAAGGCAAAAGGGCCAACAAGTGCTAAGCATCTCTGGGAACTCCTTCAAGATTGTTGGAAGACCATTTCCGGTGACTACCTCTTGAAGTTCATCAAGAGAATGCCAAGAGTGTGCAAAGCAGTCATCAAAGCAAAAGGTGGCTACTTTGAAGAGCCTAGAATATAAGACATATTTTCAGTTGTTTCACACTTTTTTGTTAAGTACCGGTATATAATTCCACATGTGTTAATTCATAGTTTTGATGCCTTCAGTGTGAATGTACAATTTTCATAGTCATGAAAATACAGAAAAATCTTTAAATGAGGTGTGTCCAAACTTTTGGTCTGTACTGTATGTATAAATACACGTCCTGCATGTATCTCAAGATCATGAGCCACTGTAGGTGGTGTAGTAGTTGGAATTTGCATGCATTTGTATGGGAATGCCAACCACCTCTCCAGTTATAACAACACAAGATAGGTCCCATTGTGGGACCTACATCTACCCATACTATACATTTATATTATATCATGTAGCTATGCCATAAATGTAAAAGATGGGTAAACTCCTTTAACATGTAGAGTGCATAAGAAAACGAAACAACAATTAACACTGCACCGATCAGCCGAAGACAGACGATCAAACGCTTGTTCGGTGGTTGAGTGCATCTCTTATGCAGGCATAAAATCATTGCTGTTGGCTGCACATCTTTTTTTGTAAAAAAGGAATGTGCTGCCAACAATATGAAAACTGTATGGGGATCGAACAATGGTACTAACGATTTTTCGTTCCCATAAAGTTTTCATCATCCCATGTACAAGGGCCTTTAAATGAGCATTGATCGATTTGTTTTATCATGTTAACCATTCCTTACAATGACGACCATTCATCTGTATGGCTGACATTTAATACATGGCTTCCCCTCGGCAAATCAACTGTGTACAGGATCTGAGTGATCAACTTTAAAATAAAAGATTGTTTTGTTGGGTATAAACAATAAAATGCGATAAATGATATAAGGGTATTCAAAAATATACAACAACAAAAATAGCAACAGAAAAATTACCCCTTTAAAAATGTGGAAATATTTATTAGATAGATTCATTAAAAACACCCAAACACCGCCACAAATCTACACACACACAATGAGGGGGAACAAGAGGATCTACTCAAAAAACAATAGGGTAGGAAGTTGAGAGGGCACCTACAGTATCCCTGTAAGACTCTAATACTCACTTGCCCCTACCTGAGCCACGGAGGTTGGAGTCCTGAAATCATATAATTGTGTCCCACCTCAATATAGACTAAACTCTATTATTAGCAATACATTTTAAGTCTATTGATAATGCTATGGGAATAACTAACAGGATATCATACAGTATACAGTAATCATAGATAGAAAATATATCCATACTATAAAAAGGAGTACATTTTTACAAAACCATGTTACCGCTTCTACACTTTTCCCCCATGATACATCAGGTTCATTAGGAGGCCAGGAGGTAAGTCTTCAGTCCTGAATAGGATGATGCATAGGAACGCCAGATGAGGAGCGTTTCCATTGTGATAAAGTTAAGTTTCTCAAAAGTGTCTAAAGTCACTTTTTCTAGAAGTTAAAAGGTTGATTTAAAGCAGGGCTCCCCAACCTGCAGCTCAGGAGCCACATGTGGCTTGAGGGTCCATGATGTGTGGCTCGCGGCTGTATGCCAGCTTGGTGCAATAGCACTAGGTCTGATAAAAAGTTATGAAGAGCAGGTCTACAGATGTTGACTTTTCTGAGTAGCCCACACAGAAGAGCAGATCTGTAAGTACATATGCAGGACTTTGGGTTGGTATGGTAAGAATGAGGTAGGATGCTACTGCCAGTTAGGGAGGTGTCTGAAGCTGGATGCGATAGTGTGGTGGCAGTGCCTGTTGCAAGAATACCAAATGGGCGTAAGGTGGGAACCCCTAGATGTAAGTATACTGCCTCGGTATGATTTTTTATGGGGAAGCTTTCACTGTAATTATTCCAGTATTGGGGGTCTCTGGGTGTCACTATTGTGGGTGGGAAGCAGGACCTGGATGTCACTGTTTGGGTCGCTCTGGATTTAGCTTGTGACCCTCTCTGAGAGCAGAATGTGGCTCCCAAGTTAAAAAAGTTGGAGACAACTGGCTTAAAGGATTGGTGCAAAAATAACTATTTAGCTTTTCAGCTAGAATGAGACTATTCGGACAATAGCCTGTTATACAGACAAATCTTTAGACTTTGATCATAATCTGATCAATTATTTATAAAAAATATTCGCAGCATTAAATCTATATATATAATTTGGTGGGATGAATAAAAGAAATTAAAATACAGTAATAAAACTATAGGGGATCAGATCTTGCCTCATGCTACCAACTGGATAATGTTTTGTACATTACAGCTGTGTACAGAATGGCTAATGCTGATAATTGGACACATACATTTTATAAAATACAAGGTCATCCGATTATGTTTCTATTAATCTAAAGGATAATTGGTTTAGCGGTGCTTTTTCTATTGATCTTTTGGAAACACTCTACTAATCTGCCTCGGGCACATACATTATAACTCTCTCCATCGTACTGTAGTGTTGTTCATTGATTAATATAAAATAATTCTATTAGGTTCTTTGGTACAAATTAAAAAGGCACTGTCATTTCTTAAAGAATGCCAGGATTTAAAGGTCAGGCGTCACTTGCCATTTCTTGAAAATTTACATAAGGATCTATAAGTGACAACCAACTCTTTAAAAAAATCAGTTTTAAAAAAAATAGTTTTCATGGCAAAATGATAATCCTCCAGAGTGTGCCAAAGGCATGCACTGAAAAGCCTGGCACGTTACATGTATTGACGCGCCCCTGGGCCTGAGTCGCGCAGCGTTGCGCACGCGGGAGCCTACCCGGAGCCGGATCAGATGGGGGTAGTAGTCTCGTGGCGGTGACCCGGTCCGTGCCCAGGGAGTCAGACTAAGTGGCAGTCTATTAGCAGTAGATGGTGGATGACTACGCCACCCGTTGAATGCAGCTATGGAGCTGCCGCTGCAGGGCAGACCGCTGAGGCCGGTGGAAGGATGGTGCAGCGTGGATGGTATAACCCCCAACGGGAGGGGTATGGCCTCAGGGCAGCCGACGTGGATGATGGGGATAGCAGGGACCACTCAGAGACGATGCGGTGTAGTTCAGGGTCTTTACTGGTGACAAAGATAGACCCTCCCGGAGTACTTGCTAGCAATCGGGGCCTGGTCAGTCCTTGAGCAGATGGGATCTCCCCTGGCCAGGCGGAGTTGTAGGCCTTCCCAACTAACTGTACTCTCCTGGCTACCTTGCTAGAGGCAGGTAAAAGTAGCCCACGTCCCTGAGTGTACCGTGTGGTGCTCACCCGTATGGCCGGTGACTCAGGGCCTTCTAATGGCTTCCGCTCCACAATGGCGGTGCTGGTCCCACGCGTGTGACCGTGCCTTCGGGTTTCTGGGCCAGAGGACCTGCAATCCCCTGCCGGTCGGTTTCTGCTGCTGGGTAGAGATTAGTCCCCACAGCCTCGGACTCCGGGTCCGGTGATACTTCTCAGTCAGGGCGAGCTCTGCAGCTGCCAGCCCCTGACTCCTTGTAACACTGCTACCACAGAGCTCCTGATGTTCTGTTCCTATATTTGCTTCTTTTCTCTGTCTCTACTTCTTCTCTACTCACTAACCCTGCCTCAGCCTTAGGTTTTTATAGGGGAAGTTCTTCCCCTCCCAGGACTGGGCAGGAGGTGTGGCATGCATAGGATCCCTGACCAAGAGACCTCCCACCTGCTCTCAGACGTAATATCTCTATCACTGTGGCAACCAGACCCCTGGGGTGTCACATATCATATAGTCAGGTGCAAGAAAAATACATTTACATATATTAAGGAACTCAGAAAAGTACAAGGCAATGTAATTCAGAGAGCTTTGAGATCTGTTAAGATGAACAGTGGCAGGTTTAGAAACACTTATGATCCCAGCACAGGTAGCTGATATAGGTCAATGAAGGGTAGATGAAACACAAACTGACATTATGTAGTAAAAGACTAGAGAGACCATGAATTCTTCAAATGGAATGGATTGCTGACGCTAAATAGTGATAATAATCATTGGTAATCTTCATTTTATTCTAATACTTTGTACATGGTGCTGCACATCATTTTATTTTAGGCCTCCGTTTTGGTAAACTCTTCTTCTAAAGTATTTTAGGGTTCTTTTTTCTGCAGAAAGAAAAAGTTTTGGTTTTGTGCTCCAAAAGGAGAGAGGCAAAGTCAACTTTGTTTAGGTGGCCATTCACTTGTGGAAGCAGTCCTTACATTCTCCATCTGGCACTAAAAGTCTACCACTCGAGAGACCGAGATACATTCTTAGAAAGCGCAGCTGGTAGGATCTACTGATCTGACCATGTACTTGGGGTATGAGAGTTGGGTTCTCATGAATATATCCGAAACAAGATTCCTACAAACAAGTGAGGTAATTTGTAGAGTTGAACAAAAAGATTTGCAGGACCCTGGTTCTCCGGACACATCAGTAGTCTGTAACCAAAGCCCTGTGAACATAGATGGGCAGATCAATCTGTGGACGATTGAGTTTGAGCCAAAACTCCTGAAATGTGCAGATTCACAAGAATTGGAACACTTTGAGATTTGATTTGCTGTTTGCAAAAAAAAGCAAAACACTTTTCCACACCGCTGAAGCATCTGAGAGTGGTATAATGTAATTTTTTGCTGTACATGGACCTCCCCATAATGTCCTGCAGATATGACCTCTTACAGAATACCATACCTTATACAATGGTGGTCAGTACCTGGGCCATCACAGGTCAGAGGTTCCCAGTGGAGCACAGTTTGTACGGCAGATTCATTTTCTATCTCCAGAATCACTGAGTAAGCTTTTTTCTCTGCTGTAGAGTGTAATCTCTTATGGTCACTGGGGTCCCCCCTCTCTCTCTAGCTCTATCTCTCCTGTAGAGTGTAAGCTTTTATGTTTAGCAGGGTCCCCTCTCTCCTGTAGAGTGTAAGCTTTTATGATCAGCAGGATGCTCTCTTTCTCTCTCTCCTGTACGTTGTAATATCTTATGGTCACCAGAGTCATCTTTCTCTCTCTGTCTATCTCTCCTGTACAGTGTAAGCTCTTAAGATGAGCGGGGTCCCCACTTTTTCACCTGTAAGGTGTATGATCTTATGGTCAGGGGGGTCCTCTCTGTTTCTGTTCTGTAGAGTTTAAGCTCTTATCAGCAGGGTTCTACCTCTCTCTTTGTCTCTCTACTGTAGAATGTAAGCTCTTATAGTCAGTGGGGTCCTCTCTCTCTCTCCTGTACAGTGTAACCTCTTATGGTCAGAGGTGTCCTCTCCTTCTCATCTGTACAGTGTACAGTACCTTCTTAGGGTCATCTCCTTCTCACCTGTAGGCTATGTTCACACGTTGCGTTTTTGCTGCTTTTTTTTACAGGCAAAACCTGCTCTCTTGGCAGTAAAGAAGATGCTTACAAAAAGCAGATTTTGCTGTGTTTTTGGTGCATTTTTATATGCGTTTTTCAGGATCCCAAAGTTCAGCTTTGCTTCCACCACAGAAGCATGAACACAAGTCACCAATGCAAGACATATGTGAAACCATAAAACCATTTTTGGAAAAAAGGGCAATTTAATCAAATTATTTAGAGGAAAAGGATTTTTAAGTCTGAAAAAATAGTGACTATTCTGAACAAAAAAGTTCATATGAGTTTATGAAAAAAATACACAATTACAAATGTAACAGCGGGGGTAGGTGAATTGGTCAGGAATAGTTTACCTAAGACATTGACAGAGAATTGAGTTTTTAGGACACTGTTTATTTTTACACTTTGGTCAGCCTTTAAGTTGATCAGGTATTATTCAATTTCACACCTTGGTCGGCCAATGTTTACTTTTCACACATCACTAATTTAATTAAACTAATCCTAATTAGATTGTACTAATCATAACTGCCATTCTCAGGTGTTGAGACCAAGACATTATGGTTTAAACTTGGAAAAAGGCACAAAAATAAATGAGTTTCATATACTGCTATTTTTTTTTCACTAAAAATGCATCAAAACCTGATATCTGTGTTTTTTGCTGCATTTTTGCACTTACTCATTGCTTTTATGGGTGAAAACACGCTGCAAAACTCAGAAAAAAAACGCTGACAGAAGTGACATGCTGCAGTTTCAAAAGGGCAGCAGTTTTCCAATACAGTCAGGAAAAAAAAAACAATGTGTGTGCATGAGATATCTGAAATCTCATAGCTTTTGCTGGCACTGTAAAACGCAGCTTAATGTTTGAATAAAAAGACTCAGAAAAAAAACACAGCAAAAACGCAACGTATGAACATAGTCTTACAGTGTAAATTCCTACGGTCATCAGGGTCCTATCTCTTCTGTAAACTGTAAGCCCTTATGGTCATCAGGGTTGTCTCTCCCCTCCCCCACGTGTATTTACAAAGAATTACAAGCTTTCCAGTATTGAGATTATCACAAATTTATTCACCGCAAATTTTGGTTAAAATTTGGTGAATTTCAAAAGATTCGCTGATCCCCACTTGTGAATCTTCTCCTACCTGCTAGCATCTATGGTGCTTCTTCTGACTACTAGGCCAAGCATTGTCATCATTGTGGTGACATCTTGTCAGTAGTGTTGAGCGATACCTTCCGATATCAGGAAATATCGTATCGGATTGGATCGGGCCGATACCCAAAAAGTATCGGATATCGCCGATTCCGATACCGGAAACCAATGCAAGTCAATGGGACACAAATATCGGAATGAAAATAAACCCTTTCTTTCCTTGTAGGTTAATTCTACATGAAGGAAAACAACTAAGAATAATGTAGAATGACATGAAAAGCCGGCAATTCATCAGCGGCATACACCGGTACCCGACAATTTACAACAGAAAGAATAGAGCATCACACATAGATTAGATAGATAGAAACATGTCAGTCACATATATATGAAGTACAGTGACAGTGTTGCTTACTGTACTTGTCATTTAGTGTAAAGGATTTATTAAAAAAAATAATAGTGTTTTCATGCACCGTCTCTTTAAGAAAGCCGGCCGGCAATTCAGCATCTGTACCCGACAATTTAGAACAGAAAGAATAGAGAATCACACATAGATTAGATAGATAGAAACATGTCAGTCACATATATATGAAGTACAGTGACAGTGTTGATTACTGTACTTGTCATTTAGTGTTAAAATAAAGGATTTATTTAAAAAAAAATTGGCGTGGGGTTCCCCTTAATTTTAGGCTCTAGCGGAGGTTAAGCAGACAGCTGGGGCAAATGTTTGAAGCCTGGGAAGGGGGTAATACCCACGGAGCTTCCCAGGCTACTAATATCAGCCCCCAGCTGAATACCTAGCCTTTACTAGCTATTAAAATGGGGGAACCCCCCCCAAAAAATAACGTGGGGTCCCCCCTAATTTAATAGCTAGCACAGGCTAGGCAGACAGCTGGGGGCTGATATTAATAGCCCAGGAAGGGTGCCATGAATATTGGCCCCCTCCCAGGCTAGAAACACCAGCCGTCAGCCGCCCCAGAAATGGCGCATCCATAGGATGCGCCAATTCTGGCACTTAGCCTCGCTCTTCCACGCTGCCCTGGTGCGGTGGCAGGGGGTAATAGGGTTGGGGTTGATGTCAGCTTATAATGCCAGCTGACATCAAGCCCAGGTTAGTAATGGAGAGGCGTCTATAAGACACCCCCATTACTAACCCCATAGTCAAAGTTAAAAGAAAACACAAACACCCAGAGTAAAGTCCTTTAATTGAAATAAAGACACAATTCTTTATTGTTCTAAATTAAACCATACTTACCATCACGCCCATTCCAGCTGAAGCCAACGATCTCCTGCAATAAAAGAAAAATAATAAAGCAACCTCATCCTTACCTTTCGATGGTTCCCAGGACAGCTCCAGCTCTGCTACATCGAGATGACAGGATGGACCGCAGCAGAAAGCTGCCATCCAGCCTGTCATCCCGCAGACACTGAGAAGGCAGGCATGCTTGCGCTCCTCAGTGTCTCTCTGTGACGTCATCCAGATGAGCCGAGTTCATGTCCAATGAACTCAGCTCACCTCATGCACGTCACTGACAGCGTGGGAAAGTTCTCCTGCACTCAGCGCTTCAGCGTGAGAATTCTCCCACGCTGTCAGTGACATACATGAGGTGAGGTCATGTCCAATGAACTCAGCTCACCTCATGCACGTCACTGACAGTGTGGGAAAATTCTCACGCTGAAGTGCTGAGTGCAGGAGAATTTTCCCACGCTGTCAGTGACGTACATGAGGTGAGCTGAGTTCATTGGACATGACCTCGGCTCATCTTTATGCCGTCACAGCCAGACATTGAGGAGCACAAGCATGCCTGTGCTTCTCAGTGTCTGCGGGATGACAGGATGGATGGCAGCGTTCTGCTGCGGTCCAGCCTGTCATCTCGATGTAGCAGAGCTGAAGCTGTCGTGGGAGCCATGGAAAGGTAAGGATGAGGTTGCTTTATTATTTTACTTTTATTGCAGGAGATCGTTGGCTTCAGCTGGAATGGGCGTGATGGTAAGTATGGTTTAATTTAGAACAATAAAGAATTGTGTGTTTATTTCAATTAAAGGACTTTTTTCTGGGTGTTGTGTTTTTTTAAATACTTTACTAGAAATTCATGGTGGTCATGTCTAATATTGGCGTGACCCCATGAATTTTGGGCTTAGGGCCAGCTGATAATACCAAGCTGGCCTTAACCCCTTTATTACCCAGTGAGCCACCGCACCAGGGCCCTGGATGAGTTGGGTACAGCGCCAGAAGATGGCGCTTCAATGAACGCGCCATTTTCTGGGGCGGCTGCGGACTGCAATTTGCAGCGGGGGTGGCCCAGAAAGCTTGGGTCTCCCTGCGCTGCGGATTCCAGCCCCCAGCTGCATAGTTGTATCTGGCTGGACACAAAAATAGGGCGAAGCCCCAAGCATTTTTTTTTTTAATTATTTCATGAAATTCATGGAATAATTAAGAAAAAAAGGGCTTCCCTATATTGTTGTGTCCAACCAGGTACAAATAGGCAGCTGGTGGTTGGGGGCAGCCCATTCCTGCCTGCTGTACCTGGCTGGACACAAATATAGTGCGAAGCCCCACGTCAATTTTTTTTTAATTATTTCATGAAATTCATGGAATAATTAAGAAAAAAAGGGCTTCCCTATATTGTTGTGTCCGGCCAGGTACAAATAGGCAGCTGGTGGTTGGGGGCAGCCCGTTCCTGCCTGCTGTACCTGACTGGACACAAATATAGGGCGAAGCCCCACATAATTTTTTTTTAATTATTTCATGAATTTCCTGAAATAATTAAAAAAAAATTGACGTGGGGCTTCACACTATATTTGTGTCCAGCCAGGTACAGCAGGCAGGAACGGGCTGCCCCCAACCACCAGCTGCCTATTTGTACCTGGCCAGACACAACAATATAGGGAAGCCCTTTTTTTCTTAATTATTCCATGAATTTCATGAAATAATTAAAAAAAAAAAAACGTGGGGCTTCTCCCTATTTTTGTGTCCAGCCAGGTACAACTAGGCAGCTGGGGGATGGAATCTGCAGCGCAGGGAGGCCCAAGCTTTCTGCCCCCCGCTGAAAATTGCAGTCCGCGGCCGCCCCGGAAAATGGCGCGTTCATAGAAGCTGGATGCTGTACCTGGCTGGCATACAAAAATATGGCGAAGCCCACGTCAAAAGTTTTGGGAAAAATTTATTAAAAAATAAATAATAATTTAGGGACTGCATCTTTATTAAGTCCTCAAATGTCATTTAGTGTTAAAATAAAGGATTTATTTTAAAAAAAAATGGCGTGGGATCCCCCATAATTTTAGTCTCTAGCGGAGGTTAAGCAGACGGCTGGGGCAGATGTTTGAAGCCTGGGAAGGGGGTAAAACCCACGGAGCTTCCCAGGCTACTAATATCAGCCCCCAGCTGAATACCTAGCCTTTACTAGCTATTAAAATGGGGGACCCCCCCAAAAAAAATGACGTGGGGTCCCCCCTATTTTAATAGCTAGCAAAGGCTAGGCAGACAGCTGGGGGCTGATATTAATAGCTCAGGAAGGGTGCCATGAATATTGGCCCCCTCCCAGGCTAGAAACACCAGCCGTCAGCCGCCCCAGAAATGGCGCATCCATAGGATGCGCCAATTCTGGCACTTAGCCTCGCTCTTCCACGCTGCCCTGGTGCGGTGGCAGGGGGTAATAGTGGTGGGGTTCATGTCAGCGCCAGCTGCCATGAAGCCCAGGTTAGTAATGATGGGTGTCTATAAGACACCCCCATTACTAACCTACAAAGTGTTAAAAAGAAAAAACACACTACACCCAGAAAAAAATAATTTATTTGAAATAAAACACCATTTTATTTAATTCTTAGTTTACTAAAAATAAATAGTTACCTGTCCACGTTCCTGCGCTGATCTCCCATGCACAGCTGTCACATCTGGAGATGGTGACAGCTGTGCATGGCTGCTGTAAGCTCACGCTGCCGGGAACACGTCCGCTCCCGGCAGCGGGAGCCACTGACTGAGGTTACCGGAGTGCATTCAGGCAGCGCAGCTCCGGAGACCTCCTTTACGGCAGTGCTGTACCGTGGGAATTTCTCACGATACAGCAGTGCCGTAAAGCAGCTAACCGGAGCAGCGCTGCCTTAACTCTGGTGAACCCTTACGGCCCCGTCATTCTAGCGGCGGCAGCGGTTCAGAGCGGTCACATTCTATGTGGCTGCTCTGAACTGGAGATCTTCGTGGGACACTCGTGGACTGCTACGGAGGGGTAAGGATAAGGTTGTGGTTTATTATTTTATATTTTATTACAGGAGATCGATGGCTTCGGGGAATTAGGTGTCTAGGTGAGTATAGGTGTAGTTTTTTATTTTTTACTTTATTTTAGGTGACGATCGGCGGGGACAGGTAATGTATAAACTAATTTCTTTTAGGTAACCACTGGCCACCAATGACATGTATCTAACATTTATTGGGGACACAGTAGGGCAATTTATATAGCAGGATCAGGCTGATGGGAACTACTGCTCCCATCGAGCTGATCCTGCTGGCACGAGTGGACGGGGGACAGACATAGGCCGATGGGAGTAGTAGTGTCACATCGGCCTATGTCTGCCTGCACGCACAGACACCCCGCACACACACCCCGCACACACACACACCCCGCACACACACACCCCGCACACACACCCCGCACACACACACACCCCGCACACACACACCCCGCACACACTAATCATGACGGGTCTGGGAGGTGAGGCTGACCTGTGCGGCCGTGGGAAAGTTCATGTGAGTTCATGCAGTCAAGCATGAACTCACATGAACCCTCTGAGGGCACCGCGGCTACTTCAAATGAACAGCTGATCGGCATCACCTGATACCTCAGCTGTTCATTTGAAATAACCGGCGGGAAAGCGCAGCACAGAACGGGAAAGCCGGCGGTGAAGTCTTTTCACTGCCGGCTTCCCCGCCCGGGTCCTTCGCTCCTTGGTGCTGCGCTCCCCGCCCGGTCCTAATTTACGATTGGGATGGGAGGTGGCGAGGGGAGCGGAGGATCGGGGTGGGAGGCTGCGGGGAAGCAGTATGGGGCTGTGTGATTGTTTAAAAGCCGGCGGCTTTTTACCGCCCGCCGGCTTTTAAACAATCAGGAGAATTCTCCCACGCTGGGATGGCATTCTGATGACAAGCTGGATCGCAGCTGAGCGCTGCCATCCAGCTTGTCATCCTTCACAGACACTGCAGAGCGCAGGCATTATGGGAACTTCCGATTCCGGTATTCGATATTATAAAAGTATCGGAATTAAGTATCGGAATTCCGATACAGTGAATATCGGCCGATACCCGATATTTCAGTATCGGAATGCTCAACACTACTTGTCAGGCCTACTAATCAGAAGAGGGGGTGGTTATGTGGGCATGTAGGAGATTTGCAGGACTCTGGTCCAGCATCCATGGATTACCCATGGGCGGCTGAATCAGGTCCCTAATATCCTTTTGCTGAACTCTAGTAATTTCTGATCCATTAATAATATGTAGACATTTTGGTGCCACAGATTTAATAGAGGTCCTTAAAATCACTAATAGCTTAGCTAAGAAACTAGAGGTTTTTGTGTTCTACATTTATTATGACACATTTACATCATAGGAAGGTCATTGTCATTGACCCTTGGAGATATGGCGCCACCCCGGTGGGATCATTAATAATGGGATTGTGAGGATTATATATTTTAGCTCTGTTCACCATTCTGCACACTGATGAGGTTGTATCTGTAGCTTGTCTAACTATTTGTGTGCTTTAGGCCTTCTGATCTAACATGTCTTGACTGTAGGCAGTCTCCTGTATAAATACGTATGTCTGGCTGCACTGTTAAATTTGACTTTGCAGAAACAGCTGGTGACAAAAGCCTGCACAGTCCAGCTCCTAAAATAAAAACCTCTGACAGCTGTGTAGCAGCACGCACGATAAATGAATACGAATCCTTGTCAGTCGGAATGACCTTCGCTTCCTCTCAATATGAACACTGCATTTTGTATGCATGGGAGACGCTAAGTTGTGAGCGCTGAAGAATGAATTGCTTGGTGCAGACTGTTTGCAATCCCAGCATTAATAGAAAGAATATATTTTATTAACAAGGGCATAGAAAAAAATATCCACTTATCTTATTTATGTGCGAAGCCAGTGTCAACACTAGGGGGCCCGATTAATTAAGACTAACATTTTGCATGCCAGTCTTAATGAACGGACCGCTGGAGTAAGATGTGCCTAATTCATCAGAAGCACACCACTTAATGAATAAGGCGCATCTTACAAGTGCCGTCGCCAAAAATGTTACTATAATTAGGGACTGGTAATAATTTCTGGTGTAAGTTACAACACTAAAATACAAGGAAGATATTATTTTTAGGACAATGTTGATCAAGGTCAACATCTGCATTTGCAGTACTTACCTCTCCCTGTTCCACCACAGCTCCGGTGTCTTCCGCGTCTTCAGACTCTGTGATGTCTCAGGGAAGAGAGCGCGATGACCTCACTACAGCTCGCCCTCTGCTCTGAGCAGTCACAGTACAGAGAGCCGGAAGATGCTGAGGAGTCCGGAGCAAAGCAGCAGCCAGCGAGGAAAGGTGAGTATTTGATTTTTTTTAATGTATGGAGCATAATATGGGGCCCATACTGTATGGGGCATTATTTGTGGGGCCCATTATGTATGGACCAATATATGGGGCCCATACTGTATGGGGCATTATATGTGGGGCCCATTATGTATGGAGCAATATATGGGGCCCACACTGTATGGAGCATTATAATGAGGGGGCCCATTATGTATGGAGCAATACATGGGGCCCATATTGTATGGAGTATTATATGGGGCCCATTCTGTATGGAGCATTTTATGGGGCCCATTCTGTATGGAGCAATATATGGGGCCTGTTCTGTATGAAGCAGTATATGGGGTCCATTCTGTATGGAGCATTATATGGGGCCCATTCTGTATGGAGCAATATATGGGGCCTGTTCTGTATGAAGCAGTATATGGGGTCCATTCCGTATGGAGCATTATATGGGGCCCATTCTGTGTGGAGCATTTTATGGGGCCCATTCTGTATGGAGCAATATATGGGGCCTGTTCTGTATGAAGCAGTATATGGGGTTCATTCAGTATGGAACAATACATGGGGCCCATTATACTGTATGGAGGACTATGTGGTGCCTATAATACTGTATGGAGGACTATGTGGTGCCCATAATACTGCATGGAGCAATATATGGGACTCATTATACTGTATGGAACAATATATAGAGTCCACTATACTGTATGGAGGACAATGTGGTTCTCATAATACTGTGTGGTGCCCATAATACTGTATGAAGACTATATATTATCTCGTCTTAAAATGAAAACTTATGAATCCCCCCAGGGCCCACACTGTGCGCTGCGAGGATTCGCCGGTATCTGAGCTATTGTAGAATTTACAATAGATATCACTCATGTGATGTAAGAAGTCAGTGAAATCTTTGGCATTGTACTATATATATATTTCTCTGCTGTATTTGTACATCATGAATTGTGATATGTGTTAAAGGGGCCAACTGAGACTCTTTCGCCCAGGGCCCATGAAAACCTAGAGCCGGCCCTATGCATCAGCCATGACAGGAAAGAGGACTGATTCAGCTACTGAAATCAGTTGCAGATATCCAACCCTCTTCATACACAGCTCTGCTCATGGGCTGACACAGGAAATGCTGTCATGTGCTAAACACAAGGTCGGAAATGAATCCGCCAAAGACAGGCACCGGAGAAGCTATGAGAGTACTGGGCCATCTGTTACAATTTAACTATACTAATTGGTTGTATTACTCATTTATTCTCATTTATTTTGGGGACTGGACAACTCCTTTAAAAGGTAACCAAACTTTTTTTTTACTTAAAGGGAATTTGTCAGTATAATCAACTCATGTAGGTCATAGAAAGCTGAATAAAATGAAACCTTGATATCTGTGATCCGATGTCTTATTCCAGAGAAATCCCTGTTTTTCTTAATATGTAAATGAGCTGTTTAGATCTATGGGGCAGACACTGATTTGCTTGAGAATCTGCCTCCAGAATTCATTTTAAAGTAAAGGGGCGTTACCAGTGTGAGACCTGTAATGACTGACAATCTGCTCTTCTGATGTACATGTCTCACACTAGTAATGCCCCCTTTCATTTAAAATTAGCTTTGGACACAGATACTCAGAGAGATCAGTGTCCGGCCAATAGATATAAACAGCTCATTTACATATTAAGAAAAATGTGTATTATCTTATTCAATTTTCTATGATCTGTGTGCCCATATAGATGTCTAAGGAAGGTTGATCATACTGGCAGATTCCCTTTAATTAACGATCAGCCTTTATAAAGTTATAAATATTTGTAATAAACTTCATTATCTTATTTTGTTTCCTTTCTTTTTTAAAGAGTAACCACCATTATTATTTTCATTTCATAAACCAATAGTACAGATGAAAATAAGCAACTTTGTAATATATCTTATCAGAGGAATCTGGTTCTTTACCTACTGGATTGATATTTCACTTTCAATTAATAGGTAAAATCTATAAAATCTGTATTCAGTGAAGACAGATTTTTACATGACTGATTCAAGAGATGCCAGTTGCTGCTTTTAAAATTCTATGGAGAAAGGAGGAGCGGCATTCTGCGGCAAGTCCTCCTAAAATGAGTTACAGTTCTCCAGAGAACGTTGTGATCACCATCATCTTCTATCCCAATAATGGGAAAATACTGAATACAGATTTTACCTGTGAATTGAGAATTTTGAGAATGAAAGAGCAGTTCAGGTGGAGAAAGAAGCAAATTTCTCTAGTAAGATATTTTACAAAGTTTATTAATTTCTTGTATACTATTGATTTATGGATTAAAAAATATAGTAAAACACGGTTACGCGAAAATGTTGGCTTGTCTTTCTAGTTCATACCCTTAGTAGTTGATTTGAACTGCAGAGATCCGTACTTAGAGACTAAGCTTCTCTACTCCCCTTCCCCATACTTACATGTCTGAGCATGGGGGAGAGGAGCAGAGAAGCTAAAGGTCCGTTTACATGGAGCGACCAGTGGCACTATGCAACCACTGATCTGTAAACTTTTACCAATCAGTGGTTGTTTAAATGCCTGTATAAACCAAAAGACCAAAGTAAATGATGCACACTGAGCCGCGATGGTTTTTGGCAATGTGAATCTTGTTTACACAGCAAGATGCACTGTGTAGTGCAGTGGCCAGAGTCCCTGCATGGTGTCACCTTATCCCTCCATGCAGGGACACTGGCTTATTCAACAGTCCTCTGTGCGTCCCATGTTTTGTGCTCTGTATTGAGTCCCGGCGGTGCTTCTAGTGTGTGCGCCCCCCTGCTGGTAAAGGGGCAGCGTGCATATGGTAAATGCCCTTAGCCTGTTGCTGTTCTGTTGCTGATACAGAAAAATCTTTAAATGAGAAGGTGTGTCCAAAGTTTTGGTCTGTACTGTATATATTCTATGTCTGTGGTCTCTGCTTAAAACTTGCGTCATGGAATGTCTGACTAAGATACTGGTTTCCTGTGAATTCCCTGACAAGAAGGTTTTACATTGGGCCAAGGGAAGTGTGTTATCACTGATTGTCTATTTCGGTTTCCTGTTCAGTTGTATGTAACAATTGTAGTTCCGTTTTGTCTAGCTAATAAATGTGGTGAGTCTTAGCTGCCGCACAGAAGACTCTACCTGCTGACAATGCATGTCGCATGTATTTTGTCTCTCTCCCTACATCGATGAAGTATTTTAATTTGAATCTCACTGGCAATGTGAAGACCTTTTGCTGTCTATTCCAAAGTTCTCCCTAAGAAAGAAGGGTCACCACAACAATAGCAAGATTTGTTGTTTGGGACTGTGTCAAGGAGTAGAGAAATTTATCCTTTTCTTGAAGAACGTTTTCCCTGGAGACTGAGGACCTGAGATAACACACAACACTGCGTGTCAGCCATTTCTGCGAGAGTGAAGCAAGGAAAAGACTCAAGTGAATTCATCCAGCTCTTTCCCACCAGGAACAAGCGGCGGCCGCCATCTGTACCTGATCTGTGCAAACATGAGTGACCCATTGATGTGAACTATGCTAGGGTTTAGCGTAGTTTTCTGTAGCTAGAACGCTGTAGCAACGTGGCCCTAATAGCGGAAAAACAGATAGGGGATTAGAACAGAGTAGTTTGTGAAACTGGTTGTGCACTGTTTATTCTGAGCTTTCATTGCCATAGCTGGAGCATAGTTTGTGACTTGCTCCAGCTATATCTACATATGTTCATGTTGGTAATATCATTATTGTTATTCTCATCTCCCGGCATATAATTCCTTTGTATATAATAAAGCCGGAGTTTTGTTTCAGTCTTTTCTTCTGCTGTGCCGTATTTGAATCCTGCCTTGCGGTGTTCTTTGGACACCACTACACATTGTTCCCTGGTCCTGGTGTGGCCAGTCCTGTCCTGAAGTTCCCTAGTCCTGGTGCGGCCATTGCCTAAACATTGTCCCGTGGTTCTGGTGCTGCCAGTTCTGTTCCCGAAGTCCCCTGGTCCTGGTGCAGCCAGTATCAGATAGTTTCCCTATCTGAATCTCCATGTCAGTAACCGTTCTGCAGTGCTCCTGAACTGAACCTATTAGACTGAACGGAGCCCTAGTCTGTGTCAGCTAATCTGCCCCCTGGGGTCTGCTGCAGTACCGGCATTTGCCTAGGGGTGGTACCTGGCGGCTACCTGCAGCTCAGCATGTCTCCACCATCTGGAGCTGCAGTGAACATTAGGTAGCCTCTCAGCTATGCCCCTACCTAGCAGACCCGGCCTTGTGGCAAAGTGGGTCCACTAATCCACATGCAAAAGATAATTTCACCCAATGAACAAGCGTTTTGCTTGTTTTGCTCCTTCATCGGGTGATCGGCAGCCAGTTTACATGGCAAGATAATCGTTTTTACCAACGCTCATTCACGATTTTCTTGCAGTGTAAATGTAGAATTACTGTCAGAGTACAGACATGAGCCAGACATGCAGTTTCAGCATAGTGTTAAATACAGAAAAAGCAAAAAAATAATCAAAAATCACCTAAGAAAAATAGATACTCTAAATTTCTGGAAACATCTACGTAGTAGCTTTTGTACGTTTATCTGGCCGACTGGTTCCACGTATTCATGGTGATATATTAGTCAGGTCTAAACAGATGGGATGCCTCGGTCTTCCGGATTTTAGAAAATACTACATGCCAGTCCATGCCAGAATACTCGATTATTTTCACCATCAACATGGGAAGCTTTGGGTTCATATAGCACAAACTATATGTCCAAGGGCATTAACTACACTCCCCTGGAACCCACATCCCTCAGTCCTTAAACCCTCTCAACAATCCTAAAGCACATACTGTACAATCCTATCCCTACGTCAAGACAATAAGAAGATCTCTCTAATTGACCCACAGGGCCCATTATACCCTCTCTCATACAATCCCACCTTTTTACCGGGGCTATCTTCCAATCGATTTCTGGGTAGAAGTAAATATCGCCCTCTTCACTTTGCTCATGTACTATCTAACGCATCTTTAATAGCACTCAACGAGATATTTCAGGACTGCTCTATCCCTCCAAGAGCCAACTATGACTATAGACAATTGCAACATTTCTATTCCCATGTTAGAAAAGATAGACAGCTCAATAAGGATCTTACAAATTTTGAAAAACTGTGCCTGTCGTCATCTTTAACCTTGCACTCCATCTCATTGCTCTACAAACACCTAATAGCCCATACTACAACTATCAAACCACCCTATTGCGATGCATGGGAAAGAGAACTGGGCAAATCTTTTGAAGACTTACAATGGGCTAAATGTTTTCAATTTCTCACCAAACATCAGTTGCAATCAAAGCTCAAGAGACCTCCTTTAAGATAATCTCCAGATGGTACCGGGTTTCTATATCCCTTCATAAGTGGTTTCCCACAGTATCATATAGATGCTGGAGATGTGAAGAGGAAGAGGGGACGATGACATACATTTGGTGGAGCTGTCCCATAATAAGAGGTTTCTGGACTCCGGTAATTCAGACTTTTAAACAAATGACTAGTCTCTCTGTGCTCGATTCTCCTGAATCTCTTCTGCTCTTTATTATCCCAACTACTCTCACCAAATACAAAACGTCTTTAATAAGCTACCTTATACAGGCTGCTAAGAATGTCATTCCTCGCCACTGGAAAAGTACTTCACCTACTCTGGAGGAGTGGTTCTGTGAAACAGCCCTTCTAAATAGGATGGAACATTTGACTGCCCAATCCCCCACTGATTGTGATAGATACTGTGAGACTTGGAGAGACTGGATTGAATTCCAGGAATCTGATGTCTACCGTCTTACATCAGACTGATGTGACCCATCCTTTTCTCTGGTGCGTTTCTTCTCTGTCCGGATTGTGCTCCGTGTTGGTTTGCGCCTGGCTGCACTATGTATGGTTTCCATTGGATTTTAGTAACTTCATAATTGTAATACTGATGGCCTAAAATGTTCCCTTCCTTCCTTTTTCTTCCTATAACTGGATGTTTTATTGGACGTTATACTTATATTCTATGATATATTGATGCTGATATTGTCCTGATAATTCCTTTTTTTGTATTTTTGTAATTGAAAATGATTTAACCTTTAAATAAAAGTAGTAGTCCTAGCTACTACAGGTGCATCTCATTAAATTAGAATATCATCAAAAAGTTAATTTATTTCAGTTCTTCAATACAAGAAGTGAAACTCATATATTATATAGAGTCAATACAAACAGAGTGATCTATTTCAAGTGTTTATTTCTGTTAATGTTGATGATTATGGCTTACAGCCAAAGAAAACACAAAAGTCATTATCTCAGTAAATTAAAATAATTAACAAAAAACACATGCAAAGGCTTCCTACGCGTTTAAAAGGTCCCTTAGTCTGATTCAGTAGGCTCCACAATCATGGGGAGGATTGCTGACTTGACAGATGTCCAGAAGGCAGTCACTTACACACTCCACAAGGTCCCAGAGTTCCAATTTCATTTGGAAATCAAGGTCCCAGAGTCTGGAGGAAGAGTGGAGAGGCACACAATCCAAGCTGCTTGAGGTCTAGTGTGAAGTTTCCACAATCAGTGATGGTTTAGGGAGCCATGTCATCTGCTGGTGTAGGTCCACTGTGTTTTATCAAGACCGAAGTCAGCACAGCCGTCTACCAGGAAATTTTAGAGCACTTCATACTCCCCTCTGCCGACAAGCTATTTGGAGATGGAAATTTCATTCTCCAGCAGGACTTGGCACCTGTCAAAAGTACCAATACCTGGTTTAAAAACAACAGTATCACTGTGCTTGATTGGCCAGCAAACTCGCCTGACCTTAACCCCAGGAAGATAAGAGACACCAGACCCAACAATGCAGACGAGCTAAAGGCTGCTATCAAAGCAACCTGGGCTTCCATAACACCTCAGCAGTGCCACAGGCTGATCGCCTCCATGCCACGCGGTATTGATGCAGTAATTGATGCCAAAGGAGCCCTCGCCAAGTATTGAGTGCATTTACTGAACATACAGTACAGACCAAAAGTTTGGACACACCTTCTCATTTAAAGATTTTTCTGTATTTTCATGACTATGAAAATTGTACATTCACACTGAAGGCATCAAAACTATGAATTAACACATGTCGAATTATATACTTAACAAAAAAGTGTGAAACAACTGAAAATATGTCTTATATTCTAGGTTCTTCAAAGTAGCCACCTTTTGCTTTGATGACTGCTTTGCACACTCTTGGCATTCTCTTGATGAGCTTCAAGAGGTAGTCACCAGAAATGGTCTTCCAACAATCTTGAAGGAGTTCCCAGAGATGCTTAGCACTTCTTGGCCCTTTTGCTTTCACTCTGCAGTCCAGCTCACCACAAACCATCTCGATTGGGTTCAGGTCTGGTGACTGTTGAGGCCAGGTCATCTGGCGTAGCACCCCATCACTCTCCCTCTTGGTCAAATAGCCCTTACACAGCCTGGCGGTGCGTTTGGGGTCATTGTCCTGTTGAAAAATAAATGATGGTCCAACTAAACGCAAACCGGATGGAATAGCATGCCGCTGCAAGATGCTGAGGTAGCCATGCTGGTTCAGTATGCCTTAAATTTTGAATAAATCCCCAACAGTGTCACCAGCAAAGCACCCCCACACCATCATACCTCCTCCTTCATGCTTCACGGTGGGAACCAGGCATGTAGAGTCCATCCGTTCACCTTTATTGCGTCGCACAAAGACATGGTGGTTGGAACCAAAGATGTCAAATTTGGACTCATCAGACCAAAGCACAGATTTCTACTGGTCTAATGACCATTCCTTGTGTTCTTTAGCCAAACAAGTCTCTTCTGCTTGTTGCCTGTCCTTAGCAGTGGTTTCCTAGCAGCTATTTTACCATGAAGGCCTGCTGCACAAAGTCTCCTCTTAACAGTTGTTGAAGAGATGTGTCTGCTGCTAGAACTCTGTGTGGCATTGACCTGGTCCCTAATCTGAGCTGCTGTTAACCTGCGATTTCTGAGGCCGGTGACTCGGATAAACTTATCCTCAGAAGCAGAGGTGACTCTTGGTCTTCCTTTCCTGGGGCGGTCCTCATGTGAGCCAGTTTCTTTGTAGCGCTTGATGGTTTTTGCAACTGCACTTGGGGACACATTCAAAGTTTGCCCAATTTTTCGGACTGACTGACCTTCATTTCTTAAAGTAATGATGGCCACTCGTTTTTCTTTACTTAGCTGCTTTTTTCTTGCCATAATACAAATTCTAACAGTCCATTGAGTAGGACTATCAGCTGTGTATCCACCAGACTTCTGCACAACACAACCGATGGTCCCAACCCCATTTATAAGGCAAGAAATCCCACTTATTAAACCTGACAGGGCACACCTGTGAAGTGAAAACCATTTCCGGTGACTACCTCTTGAAGCTCATCAAGAGAATGCCAAGAGTGTGCAAAGCAGTCATCAAAGCAAAAGGTGGCTACTTTGAAGAACCTAGAATATAAGACATATTTTCAGTTGTTTCACACTTTTTTGTTAAGTATATAATTCCACATGTGTTAATTCATAGTTTTGATGCCTTCAGTGTGAATGTACAATTTTCATAGTCATGAAAATACAGAAAAATCTTTAAATGAGAAGGTGTGTCCAAACTTTTGGTCCGTACTGTATATTCTGTATACTAGTAGTGTGTGTAGCACAGTGGCAGAAGATCAGATCATTTAATATTACACACAGTCATGTTATAATGAAAGGAGGAGGGCTGTTCTGTTCTTTGTTAGTTTGCAGATAAAGGTGCCCTGAAGTGTTTTACCCTCTCAGTGCTGATCGTAATAGATGCGTCACTGATTGACTTATATAAAGCAGAGTTTATTATTTGCCTTCCTAACTAGGATGACATTGTGATTGTACATTTTTCTCTAAAGGGGTTTGTCCATGACTTTGATATTCATAGCCTATTCTTAGGATAGGTCATCATCAGTAATAGATCAGAGGGAGTGTGAAAAACCCCTAGACCTGTTGTTAGCAGGAACTGCAGCCTGCAGTACCCAGGAACAGCCACTATGCAGTGTAGAGAGTTGTGGTGATCCAGCTCCACAAACTAGGCATATCCCGTTCCTATACGAGCTGTTAACAACTGATCAGTGGGAGCGTCAGACCCCACCGATCAATATTGACGACCTATCATAAAGACAGGCCATCAATTTCAAAGTCCTTGTAAACCCCTTAAGCTTAAACATTTTTTGTATTCTGTCATATCTTGAGTTACAATAACAATATGTTTACCTATAGTCTTTTGGGAAAACCCTAGATAACACAAGGCGATGAAACAATAAACAGGTTGAACATTCTTTTTTTTTTTAAATAGCTCATATTGCTTAAAAAAATAATAGCATTTAATCACCTTACTGATCCCCCTCCAATTCTGGTCCAGTGCCGCCATTGCTGTGCATCACTTTTCTGGACTTACAAGCATGTGACTGCTGCACCGCTGCTGCCAGTGTATAGAAGCAATGTCACAAGCCTGTCTGGCCAAAAGAGGGAGCATGGACACTAGTGGGAGACCTGGCCAGACATTAAAAAGGGTTTGCAGGGGAAAGTAAGGCCAGTGTAATGAGATATGTATCACTAATCATGCGAGCAAACCTTTCTCCAACATTATTCTTCCAAAATGTTTCTTCCTTTCCAAATCTGTCACATAATCAGGATGGGTTTTCATCGTCTGAATTTCAGTTTATGAGCCATATTTTGAATAAAACATTAATTTTATTTAATTAAATACTTAATTATAATGGTCATGGAGTACCAGCTGCATCTAATTGAACAAGTGACTGTATACATGGTAGCGAACCAATATTGTGACTCTCAGTCCATTTACTAGTATCCTATTACAATGCTGGCTTATAGGGAACCCCAAACCACCAAAATGTATTTATTGATCCCTTTGTACCCTTCCTATCAAGCCCTTTTAGTGGCTCACTGATTTCTGCATATGGCTAAAATCAATTTTATATCTGCGGTGATGATATGCTAATTAGTGGGTGACTAGTTGTGGGGGCATTGTTTACCCCAGACTAAATCTTCCCACTAATCATGTTATTTCTCCCCTGTTGGCATGAGTCTCTGCGTTCCTGGCAAGGTGCAGTAAAGCCGGGTGTGTGCTTCCCGGTTTCATTGGTGCAGGGAAGCAGTAGTGATGCAGGACTCAGCTACGAGAGTTGCGGTGCCCTCAGTAACGGCTTGCTGAGACCTGCGTCACTGCTCCCCCCCGGGCATGCACAGAGCGCTGATTAAGCCAGGGTACGTACAACCTGCTTACAGCATATTGCCAGGGAGGCAGATATTCACAAAGACCTAGCAGTGACACAACTCATGTCATTCACACCCACAGGGGTGGGATAACATGATTATTGGAATGATTAGTCATTGCCCATTGTATATCGTGAGCCCGGTTATAAAATTGATTTTAGCCATATGCTGAAATCAATGAGCCACCTAAAGGGGCTTGTTAGGAAGGGTATAAAGGGATCAATAAACATATGGTGGCAATACAGGGAGTCTGAGGAAACTAATAGGTTGCATATAAAGATTACAATTAAAGATGAGCAAATCGATTCAATGTGAATCAAATTCGTATTTAAGTTTTAGGAATTCATTGATCCTGGCGAATTTTAAAAATTTACAATTCAATTTGTGTGGATAGCCTAAAATACCCGCCGTCATTTTACACACTGAGAAAAAGATTGTATCCGCCAGAGAAGGCTCACATGATCTCAAGCATTGACAGTCAGACTTCCCTATAATGTCTTACAACCATCACATTGTATAGTACAGCCTATCAGGAGGGACTATCATAGCCAGTATAAAAGCCAAAGATATGAATTTAGCAGCCATTTTGTGCCGAATCTATATAGTGAAAAGACGTCCAAGTTCAGCAACAGAGAAAGCCATAAAACACTAAATAAACATTACAGCTAGTAGGTGACTGGACAACAGTGAAGAACAGTTACTACCTATAGCCATCTACCTATAGCCATATATGTGGAGGTCACTTTGATACGTTGGATACAGTCCTAGGAGACCTCAGAATGTTATACATGTCTTTTCAGGGCAACTGAAGTACTTGCTATTCGATGTGAGCTGATTTTCCGCATATCAAAGTTTGGGGAAAATTTCATTGAAGTTGGATATTTGTACATTGGAAAAATTTGCTCATCTCTCATTATAATGTTTTAAGTTTTATCAGGATTATGTCAGTGCTCCTTAGCATCAAATTATAATTTTCTTACAATTCACTAGTAGAAATTTAAATGACATGCGGCAAATTTCATTGAAGATATAAAACACATTTTAACTAGATCATGGTCCAAACTGGTTTGCAATAATAAACAAGAGAAATAAAGTACTTTACCTTATCAGCCATTATCATTGATGATCCACCATGAATGCCTAGGATGGGAGTGAGGGTCTGAGCAGAAATAAAGTCCAAAATTTGAGCAATAGCTTCCTGGTCAGTGTCATCACCAAATACAACCCCTTGCACCTTCTTGTCTGACATGAGGTCACAGATTCTCGTGATGATACTCTTAGGATCTGATTCATTCATAGTAACCAAAGCAACCCTTGGTGTCACTGATAAATTGTGGAAGTCATCTTTTTCGTGAACATCTTTGATGGCTACCTCGTCTGAGGTGCCTACCAAGATTACAGCTATGTCCATACTGGGGTGTTTCTGAGCAAAGCAACCCACATAGAAAAGAATCAGGAGGCTGATTTTTAAGAAGTAGCAGGCTTCTGTAGGCCTCATCTTCAACTCTTACTCTCCCTGAAAGACAAGAAAAATATACATGACAGATCAGTATGAATTCTCAGTTCTGCACATAATCTGTGAAATATTAATAAAATACATTTGTGCATAAATCACAAAGTGCATATTAATACAAGAGCTACAATGACATGCTCAATATTCCAATACTCCAAATATAAAGTAACAGACACACTGACTGCTATACTGTAAGATATACAGATAAAGCCCATCTTGTATACAGATAGTGGCCTCCCTTAACCTCAGAATAATGAGGATTTAGAAACTGATGTAATCAAGTAGATAAACCTTCAGCAACTAGACATGATGATGTGCATTATCATTTGATACATGCTTAGAAGTTCATGAATTATAATAAAAATTATAGGAATTGACCTAATAATGCATTTTTATAATCAGCAACATCAAATAATCAAGAGATTCAACTGCACCCTACAAGAAACAGCTGAAATCAGGCCACAATGAGGAATATTTACTGCGTATAATTATCAGTGCTCTCTATTATCCCAGCAATGCCATAAGCGCGGCACGGAAGTCTGAGAATGGACACATCACCATCAGTCAGGCATTCTGGACACCTGTGGACAGCTCTGCAGGTACTAACATGTAAGAATCAGTATTAAATCCAAACATAATGGCCTTTTCACATGTAGTTTTTAGGTCCAAAATTTGGTCTAATTTTATAATGTGTATACATTTTAAGAATATACAAATGAAGAAAAAATGGGAAAAAACTGTTTGCCTGATATCAATGAGATTATTAATGATTGAGAAACGTTTTGCCACACTAAATGCACTTGGGCACACAAATTATCAAGATCCGCTGCTGGCAGCTCCCTTTGCAATTGCTGACCAATGATGTCCCAGAAGTTCTCTATTGGAGACTAGTCCGGAGATGCTGCAGGCCACTGTAGCAAGTTTAGGCCACACAGGCTTCTCATAGTAGCACGAGCAACATTCAGCCTGTCATGTCAGCGTTGTCATGTTGAAAAATGGCTCCTGTGACACAAATAAATTAATGAGAGTTTAACTGGAATGTTAGTGTACCTGGAATGAAGACTAAAGAGTTTCAGCTACCATAAATTATGCTACCCCACATCATAATCCTGGGATGACCAGTGTTACTTTCCTTGTGAAGGCATCTTCACTGAGTTACCTCATGATCTCCAGACCAAACTCAGACTATAAATGAATCTGAGACAAAAGCAGGACTCATCACAGAAGAAGATAGACCTCTATTCCAGCCTCCATTGTGGTTTTGCTCTGCATCATGATAACCTTTGAGAGTGGTAGTGAAGTGACCGCGGGCAAGGCCGCGCATTGGTATCTATGATCTGGCCAAGCAAGCTCCCCACACACAGACTCCATCTTGATAACCGTATCTTTACTCGTATACATTTTTAACACAGCAAAGAAAAAAAACAATAAATGACAACCGTAAATATGCACAGTAATAACGTGTAGTGATAAGCTGACCCTCACTGTCCCTACTCACACGTTACCAGTCCTTTACTCCAGAAGGATGTGTCCCCCGTCGCAGGCCTGTCTGTCTTTGCAGGAAGGGGTCCCAGCCGGAGAAAAAAACAGGAACAACAAATTACGCTGAAAGGAGGGAATACTTCGGCCTCTCGCCAGAGGACCCGCTTACAGTCTCTCTGATCCGGATAGCAGCTTTGGTGGATCTCTTATGTAGTCCACACTCCAGTAGCAGGGAGTGTAATAGCTGTATCCCTCAGCAGTGAAGAAGCTGGGGAAGGCCCCGAGGATATGGTGTCAGGTAAAAGAAATCCTGTTGAGAGTCTCTCCTGTGCCACGCACGAGGGCCTGCACACCGTCCTGGCTCTTTTCACAGACCACAGCAAACTCCTCGCGCGCTTTTTCCTGCTTCCCACTTTGGTCACGTGACTCTCTAGGGCGGGACACAGGAGGCTCAGTCTTTTTCTCTGTCATCACACCCTGCGCAGGTGCAACCTCTGGCCACAAGGTGGCAACATCAACCTGCGTAATCACTTCTGTAACAGACTCTATTTCAATGATCACAGAACGGCCAGAGCCTGCCAGCTCACTACAGTAGCATGAGGTTCATAACCCAATGTGATGCAAACACCTGATGGTTTGTGGAGACACTGACTCCTAAAGCCGGCCATACACATTAGATAGCTGTTGGGCGAATGATGCTTGGGCCAATCGTTTGGCCGACAGCCATCTCAGTCAAACTTCCCATACACAGGAGTGCTCACTCATTCCTGTGTTTTCTATGAGAAAGTCGCCAGCTGACACTTCGGCCGGCGGCTTATCTCCATGAGAACAATGTGATTGGCAGTCTGAAACTTGACATGTCAATCGACATCACCTCTGACTTGCAATCGGCTGGCACCTCCATACACATTTGATAGTCGGCTGAATCCGTTGATACCGGCAGGCTCAGATGACATTAGTCTAATAGATATAAAGGCCTTAAAGTTTGATATGTGACATCCAATTTCCCTTGCAGTACAGAATGGATCAATCATGGAATCAGTGATATGGTCATTTCTCCAAATTGTTCCAGAACCAGCATGCTACCATGGCTTGCAGCGTCTCTGGCCTTTTCTCCATCTGGGATGCCATTGGTCAGCAATTGCAAAGGGAGCTGCCCGCAGCAAAACTTGATTAGTTGCGTGTCCAAGTGCATTCAGCATGGCAGACCATTCCTCATAAAACCATTAATAACCTCACTGATAGCAGCCAAGGCGTGTATGTGCGAGGATTTCTGCACATCTTACCCTATAGTGAATGAATCGAGACATTTTGAAAATTTGTTTCCATTTTTTCATCATTTGCATATAATTATCATGCATATCCATCCTGTGATTTCTTAAACAACTTTTCCTTCTTGGTGTTACAATTTCAGTGTTGAGGGGTGTATTTTCATAAATTGTAAGCTTGCAAGCAGGGCCCTCACTTCTCTTCTTAATTGTTGAATTATGTGTTATTCCATAATGTCTGATATTGGGCTCAGGGGTGGATTAAGAGTAGCAAGGACCCCGGGCAGTTTAGAAGGCGCGCCCCCCCCCCCACACACACACAAATCCGGAGCATTTCTGCATCGTGGGCACATACAATTAATGTAAGGCTATGACTCAATATTGAGCACACATAGCCATCTATACACAGCAGAGGACGCACGTAGCCATCTATACACGGCAGGAGGCCGCACGTAGCCATCTATACACGGCAGGAGGCCGCACGTAGCCATCTATACACGGCAGGAGGCCGCACGTAGCCATCTATACACGGCAGGAGGCCGCACGTAGCCATCCATACACGGCAGGAGGCCGCACGTAGCCATCCATACACGGCAGGAGTCCACACGTAGCCATCCAAAACACGGCGGGAGGCCGCACGTAGCCATCCATACACGGCGGGAGGCCGCACGTAGCCATCCATACACGGCGGGAGGCCGCACGGCGCCATCCATACACGGCGGGAGGCCGCACGGCGCCATCCATACACGGCGGGAGGCCGCACGGCGCCATCCATACACGGCGGGAGGCCGCACGGCGCCATCCATACACGGCGGGAGGCCGCACGGAGCCATCCATACACGGCGGGAGGCCGCACGGAGCCATCCATACACGGCGGGAGGCCGCACGACGCCATCCATACACGGCGGGAGGCCGCACGACGCCATCTATACACGGCGGGAGGCCGCACGTAGCCATCCATACACGGCAGGAGGCCGCACGTAGCCATCCATACACGGCAGGAGTCCACACGTAGCCATCCATACACGGCGGGAGTCCGCACGTAGCCATCCATACACGGCGGGAGGCCGCACGTAGCCATCCATACACGGCGGGAGGCCGCACGTAGCCATCCATACACGGCGGGAGGCCGCACGGCGCCATCCATACACGGCGGGAGGCCGCACGGCGCCATCCATACACGGCGGGAGGCCGCACGGCGCCATCCATACACGGCGGGAGGCCGCACGGAGCCATCCATACACGGCGGGAGGCCGCACGGAGCCATCCATACACGGCGGGAGGCCGCACGACGCCATCCATACACGGCGGGAGGCCGCACGGCGCCATCCATACACAGCGGGAGGCCGCACGGAGCCATCCATACACAGCGGGAGGCCGCACGGAGCCATCCATACACAGCGGGAGGCCGCACGGAGCCATCCATACACAGCGGGAGGCCGCACGGAGCCATCCATACACAGCGGGAGGCCGCACGGAGCCATCCATACACAGCGGGAGGCCGCACGGAGCCATCCATACACAGCGGGAGGCCGCACGGCGCCATGCATACACAGCGGGAGGCCGCACGGAGCCATCCATACACAGCGGGAGGCCGCACGGAGCCATCCATACACAGCGGGAGGCCGCACGGAGCCATCTATACACAGCGGGAGGCTGCACAGTGCCATCTATACACAGCGGGAAGCCGCAAGGCGCCCCCCCCCAAAGACAGCAGGAGGCTGCACGGCGCCAACTATACTCAGCAAGAGGCCGCACGCAGTCACACACACACACAAACATATACAGACATATACACACACACACACGCATAAACACATTTGAAACACAAAAATACATATAAACAGACATCACACAATGATATCTGCCTGCACACACATACATACATACATATACACACACACACACACACACACTCACCATCCCCCTGCTCGGCTCCAGTCCTCCTGGCTCCTGCTCCTCTCCGGTGGTAAGTAGCAGTGCAGGCCGGGCGCACACTGCGTGACGTCACAGCTGGGAGACACGGCCGCGCACAGGGCCGTGTCTCCTAGCAGTGACGCGGCCGGGCCAGCACAGGGAAGTTAACTACTGCAGTGCTGCCCGGCCGAAGCAAAAGCAGCGGTCGTGCACCGCTGCTGGGGGAGCGGTCCGGGGGCCCTCCCCGCCACTGCTACCGGTATGTGCCGCGGGGCCGCACATATAATGAGGGCAATCCGGCCATAGACACCCCGGGCCCCCTGGAGACCCGAGGCCCCGGGCGGTAGCCCGGATTGCCCTCATTATAATCCGCCTATGATTGGGCTCATGCAGACGAGCGTATAACTCGGACGTGTGCTGGCTGATTATTATTCAGATAGCACACGGACAGCCATTAGTGCGGTTCTTATGAATTATTTTTTTCTCGATCTGTCCATGAGAAAAAAATCACAACATACATTTCTTTCTTCCGAATCTCAGAAGAGATCCATTCAAGTCGCTGAAAACTAACACCTGACAATTGCACTTTAAATAATAATATATTTCACCAACATTACCTACTATGTATGGGCAGCTTCATTTACAAAATCAGCTACAACAAAAGGTGTCATTTTATCAGCAGACCTTAGTCCGTGACATCTAGTTGATTGCCGTGCATATAAAATGTTTCTGTACACTCCATAATATACTAATTTTGTAAAACATGTTGAACGTCTGTTTATCATATATGTATATTTTATGTACAAGTATATTTAGCATATGTGAACATGTTAAAAATATTAATAAAGAGGTCATTTATTTCCAGGGAATATTTCAAATTAATTTAGAAAATAATTCGGCAGCCAAGCAAATATTGCTATTTTCAGCCAGTTAGAAGACCCAACTGGTCTGTTCTTTGATCACTGGACATGATGCTAATTCACTGATACTGAAATCAGAACATGCATCTGTTAAGAGTTTATGTAACATACAACACAAAACAGATACATAAAAATGCATTTTGCAAATCACAAAAGTAAAAATACTACAATGCAAGAGACAAAATTTTCCAGAGGCAAAACTTCAAAACCTTGAACTGTCCATCTGGCAAGCGTAGCGCATGTTCTGTGTGCAGATGAAAATCTCGGCTCTTCTGATTTAGCATTCTGTTTAACTTAAGGTTAAGTGAAGTATGATAATCAATTTCAATAGTCAGTGATGTAGCAAACATGTCAGATACCTACAGATAAGACGGCACACAAACCTCTTGATAGAGGCCTTCAGCCCGAGTATATAGGGTTATGTCTCATACAAATGGCAGAAATTACAGAGTCGTGAACAACCCCTTGAGAAAAAAAGAATTGCAATTTGTTGCTTTACTATAATTATTTTTGCTTGGTGGTAACAATGAACCTGAAAGTATTTGCAATGAACATGCTACACCAACAGTTATGGCCAGCTTATAACTGGACAGTGCCGTAGCTATCTATATTTCTCCGAACATTAAATTTTCATGTTTTAATAAAGATTTTTTTTTTATTCTAGATGCATACAGCTATTAACAGCAGGGTTAAGTTATAAAGAACCAAAACGGTCAAATACCTTCGAGCCTCCATTATTTGATGACCTCTACAAGGACAATTCACAGTGGGGTGTAATCACAAGTCAGTTATGCTTAGCATGGAAGTCAGCAAGCATTGTTCAGCTTCTGAAGTGAATGGAGTGTTTATTACAGCACAATAAAGTACTGGGATTTGGGTACTGTGGTAGCATTATTTAGGCAGTACAGTTATTTGTGGTCGATAAAAATATAGTGATCGTCTTTGCAACTTTTTACATATTCATTTTTTTTTAATACAGCTTTAGAGATCCTTTAAAAGAGGTCTCTAAAGACATATTTTGATCCTGTTTTGGAGGACAATGCAAGTTATTTTTTCTGCTGACCTACCCATGCCAAATTATAATAATCTTAATATAATTTGAATTTTTTTCCATTAAAATTAGATTGTAATGTTATCACTTAGTTTGCAATGCAACTTAAACATTGTAGGTTTTGTTGCTGAAGGTTTAAATTCAAAGTGACCGTCAGTCTAACAATAGAAAATCCACAAAGAGAGCATAATACTCATTTAAAATACATGTGTCACATCTTTTTGATCTTTCTATTGCAGTTCCTATTCCCTTCTAACATTTAATAAATTATCTGCCAACTACTCTTTGCACATTAGCTTTGATAGTCCATCCAAGAACAGGGGCATTATCTTAGGGTAGACTGTGCACAATCCATTTTTGTAGCCTAAGACACCCACTACTGACTACTCTAAGCTGGTCCATCCGAGTACAGGTGGAGTGTCTCAGGATAGACCGTGCACACTGTGGTTTGGTAGTCTGAGACACCTCCTAATGCTCTAAGATAGTCCATCCAAGAGCAGGTTGAGTGTTTCAGGGTAGACTGAACACACTGTGGTTGGTAGTCTGGAACACTCCACAGTGCTCTAAGCTGGTCTAAAAGTAGAGGGAGGGCCTCAAGGTAGATTGTGCACACTGTTCTAAACTAGTCCATCGAAGAGCAGGGGGAGTGTCTCACGGTAGACTGTGCACACTGTGGTTTGGTAGCCTGAAACACCCTCCACTGCACTAAGCTAGTCCATTCGAGAGCAGGGGTGTGTTTCAGGATAGATTGTGCACATTGCTCTAAACTAGTCCATGCAAGAGCAGGGGGAGCGTCTCAGGATAGATTGAGTACACTGTGGTTGGTAGTCTGGGACACTCCCTACTGCTCTATGCTGGTCCATCTAAAAGTAGGGGGAGTGTCTCAAGGTAGATTGAACACACTGTGGTTTGGTAGTCTGAGACATCCCCTAGAGCTGTCAGCTGGTCCATCCAAGAGCAGGGGAGGTTGTTTTATATTTTCTAAATAAAAAAACTGCAGGGAATAGACTCAGGGGGTTAGAAGTTATTCCCCATGAATAATATAGTGGACAACTTCCCTATCACTGAGAATCTGACCCCAGCAACCCCCATTGATCATAAAATCTGGAGCTCTGAAGACCCCCTTATGAATTGGTGGTTGATTGTGTGCACTTCCATTCCATTCATTCTTAAGGCCCCGTCACACTTAGCGACGCTGCAACGATACGACCTGTCAGGGATCGCTGCTGCGTCGCTATGTGGTCGCTGGTGAGCTGTCAAACAGGCAGGCTCACCAACGATCAGGGGAGCAGCGACATCGTGGAAAGAATCTTTCCACGATGTCCTGCTCCTGGTTACCAGCCTGCTGAAGCAGGAGCAGGCTGGTAACCATGATAAACATCGGGTTACTAGGGGCACACGCGCACCTAGTAACCCGTTGTTTATCATGGTTACCACTCTGCTACGGTGAGCGGGAGGTTACCGCTCACTTTAGCAGGCTCGTAACCATGATAAACAACGGGTTACTAGGTGCGCGTGTGCCCCTAGTAACCCGATGTTTATCATGGTTACCAGCCTGATCGCTGCTCCCGCTGGTCACACACAGCGATGTGTGCTGACCAGCGGGAGGGCAACGACCAAAAAATGGTCCAGGACACTTTGCAGCGATCAGCGACCTCACAGCAGGGGCCTGATGGCTGCAAAGTGTCACACATAGCGACATCGCTGGTGAGGTCGCTGTTGCGTCACCAAAACTGTGACTCAGCAGCGATCTCGCTAGCGATCTCGCTATGTGAGACGGGGGCTTAAGTGCAACCACTGGAAATAGCCAAGTGCTGCTTTCAGCTCTACATTATACATTAAGTGCACTCAGCCTTTACACAAACTATAGCCCATGAAAGAATAACACAGAAGAGATGTGTAAACCAGTATACATTTTTAATGAAAGATCATTCATCTTTTTGTTCAGGGTCAATGAAAACGTATGGTTTCTTTGAACAACTGTATCAGCCAATATGTACGAAAAAACTTCTATCTAATGTGCATGGCCTCCATTATACAGGGGTAGACAATTCCACAATTTGCTAAACTGTGTGACCCTTCAATCCTCTGCAAGGGTTGTGCTTACACTTACTGGTCATGGACTTCTTTAAAAACAAAGCAACTACAATTCGAGTTTTAGTGAACTTTTGACACGTATGTTTGTATATAACCTGCAAAATGGTGTTAGAAGGTGGCAGATGCTGTTCTCAAGATCAAACAGCAAATTATATATAAAAAAAGGAATTTATTGTAAATGAATTACAAATATGCAAGTAAGAAATGACAACTGAACTATTACAGTGTGAGCCCAGTTGCCTTGAATTTAAAGAGTAACCGAAAATCAATAGTACACTTGAAAATAAGTAATTTTGTAATAATAATACAAATTTTTATTTATATAGCGCCAACATATTCCGCAGCGCTTTACAATTAAGTAGGGACATGTACAGACAGTAAAAACAATACAATGTATCACAATTCAACAGTTACATGAGGAGTGAGGGCCCTGCTCGCAAGCTTACAATCTATATGGAAATAGGGGGACACAATAGGTAGAACATGATCATCAGCCAGTATCTGTCTAAGTGCAGTTACCGTGTGCTATTGGGTGCATGGAGGATGTGGAGACAGATGAAGATTAAGATTAACATTTAGGAGGGAACAGGGGAGAGTTAGGTTAGTGAGTTGAGGTGATAGGCTTGTCTAAACAGATGTGTTATTAAAGCATGTTTAAAAACATGGGGGCTAGATATTAGTCGGATAATTTGAGGTAGTGCATTCCAAAAAACTGGCGCAGCACGAGAGAAGTCTTGGAGACGGAGGTGTGAGGTTCAGATTAAGGAGGATGTTAGTCTTAGATCAGTTGCAGAACGGAGGGCACGGGAAGGGTGATAGACAAAAATGAGGGATGAGATATAGGGCGGTGCAGAACTGTGGAGAGCTTTGTGGGTGAGAGAGATGAGTTTGCATTGTATTCTGTGGTGAATGGGTAACCAGTGCAATGACTGGCACAGGGTAGAGGCGTCGGTGAAGCTGCCTGACAGACCGATTAGAAGAGATTTGCAGTAGTCCAGATGAGAGTGAATAAGAACGACAGTGAGAGATTTTACAGTATCAAAGGTAAGAAAAGGTCGGATTCTGGAGATGTTTTTAAGGTAGAGGTGACATGAGCGAGTGAGTGATTGTATATGTGGAATAAAGGAAAGTTGTGTGTCAAACATGACTCCAAGACAGTGAGCTTGCTGCTTGGGAGTTATGGTGGCACCACACAAGAAAATTGCAAAGTCGGCTATAGGTAGGTTAGTAGAAGGAGGAAAAACAAGGAGTTCAGTTTTAGAGAGATTCAGTTTCAGATAGAGGGAGGACATGATGTTAGAGACAGCAGAAAGACAGGCACTGGTATTTTGTATTTGAGTGGGGGTGATGTCAGGTGAAGAGGTGTATAGTTGGGTGCCATCAGCATAGAGATGATACTGAAAACCAAATCTGCTGATGGTTTCTCCAATAGGGGCAGTATACAAGGAGAAGAGGAGGGGGCCTAGGACTGAGCCTTGTGGAACCCCGCTAGTAAGGGGAAGGTTAGGGGAAGAAGATCCGGCGAAAGATACTGTGAAGGAGCGGTCAGAGAGATAGGAGGAGAACCAGGAGAGAACGGTGTCCTTGAGGCCTATAGAGCAGAGCATAGTGAGGAGGAGCTGGTGATCCACAGTGTCAAAAGCGGCAGAGAGATCCAGGAAAATCAGCAGGGAGCAGTGACCGTTAAATTTAGCTGTTAGTAAATCATTAGAGACTTTAGTGAGGGCAGTTTCGGTGGAGTGTGAGGAGCGGAAACCGGATTGTAAAGGGTCGAGAAGAGAGTTATCTGAGAGATAGCAGATTAGATGGGAGTGGACCAAGCGTTCCAGGAGTTTAGAGATGAAGGGAAGATTAGAGACCGGTCTGTAGTTAGCAGCGGAGTTCTGGTCCAGGGATGGCTTTATAAGTAAAGGGGTTATGATGGCATGTTTGAATGAAGAGGGAAAGATACTCGAAGAAAGAGAGAGGTTAAAAATTTTAGTTAGGTGGGTAGTGACAGCTGGCGAAAGGGACTGAAGGATATGTGAGGGAATAGGGTCATTGTTGCAGGGTGTAGGGCGAGAAGAAGCGAGGAGTCTGGTCACTTCTTCTTCTGTGACTTGCACAAAGATGGAAAGAGCACTTGAGGTGCGGGAGGGAAGGGGATCCAGACTCTGAGAGGATTGTGCAAAAATGTCTTGATGGATACAATTGATTTTTTGTAGAAAATAAGTGGCCAGATCGTCAGCACTTAGGTTGGTGACAGGGGTCTGTACTTTAGGGCTAGAGATGTTGGCTAGAGATGTGATAAGGGTGGTAAAGTAGACTTGTTTAGCCGATGGAGAGCAGAGTTATAAGTTTTGAGCATGAACTTATAGTGGATCAAGTCTTCTGCGGAAAGTGATTTTCTCCACAGACGCTCAGCGCATCTTGAGCAGTGCTGGAGAAAATGTGTTTGAACCGTGTGCCAGGGTTGCTGTCGATGCTGGGTCATTTTGCGTGTAGCAGGTGCTACTTCATCCAGGGCACTCTTCAATGTGTTGTTATAAAGTGACAATGCTGAGTCTGGAAAGGAGAGGGAGAGGATGGAAGCCAAGGATGACTGTAGATTGTTCATAATCTGCTGGATATAGATGGCACATAGATTTCTGTGTGTATGTTAAGTGGGGGTGTCCCGGGTGAGGAGGCAGTCCTTAACAGAGAAGGAAAGAAGGCTGTGTTCAGAGAGTGGTAGAGGGGAGTTCATAAAATCATGCAGAGAGCAGAGTCGTGAGAAGACCAAGTCCAGAGTATTCCCATCTTCATGTGTAGGAGAGTTAGTAAGCTGTGAGAGGCCGAATGAGTTGCTAAGAGAAAGAAGATGAGAGGCAGATGGGGAAAGCGGCTTATCAATGGGTATGTTAAAATCCCTCATGATGAGAATGGGAATATCACAGGATAGGAAGTGTGGAAGCCAGGTGGCAAAGTGATTCAGAAACTGACAGGAGGAGCCTGGAGGGCGATACAAAACCGACAATCGCAGGGAGAAGGGTTTGAAGAGTCCAATAGTGTGGACTTTGAAGGAAGGAAACACAAGTAAGGGAATTAGGTGGATGACCTGGAAAGCACATTATGGTGTAAGGAGCAAACCAACACGGCTACCTTGTCTGCTCTCAGGTCTGGGGGTATGTGAGAACTGTATCCCGTCGTATGACAGAGCAGCTGTGGCAGTTGTCAGACTGCTGGATCCATGTTTCAGTGATAGCCAGAAGGTTAAGGGAATTTGAAAGGAAGAAATCTTGGATGTAGAGAAGCTTATTGCACGCTGAGTGTGAGTTCCAACGGGCACAATTAAAAGAGACAGGATAAGGTGAGAAACGAATGTTTATAAGATTGGCAGGACTTCTATGTGCAGCAGGATGAGAGTTATGTATGCTAGTCTGTGGAGACCCAGGGTTGGGAGAGATGTCACCAGCGACTACGAGGAGGAGGCAGAAGAGAAAGAGCAGGTGGTTCAATGATTTGTGTGAGTGTTTTGTGCGCTGTATGGTGGTAGTGGATGGTTTGGAGTGATTAAGAAATGTCAGTAAGGCCTCAGTGTTGTACATTGGGGAGGGGAGGAGAGAGGGACTGATGTAGAGAGAATGTGTCGAATATGTCAAAGGGCGGTAGAGATGAGAGTAAACAGCAGTTAGAACATATATGAAGCAAAGAGATATGGAAATTAGATGGTGTAGTACAACTGAACAAAGAGCATGTTTGTTTGAATATCTGGTATAGCTGACCCATCTCCTACTCTGTCCACTTGCCATGTTTATCTGGAGAGACACCTTGAATATTTTGGACATAGAATTAATTCCACAAGTGCCCCCGCACACGTGTTCTCTTTAAGCCAGATCTGGATATATTGGAAGTATATGCTGGGATGTAGGACCAGTTTGCCTTCTTGAATAGGCAATTAGCAAGAGACTGCAGCAGGCATTACTATGCAAAATATATAAACATCCACGCTGGACAGACAGACCACAAATCATCAAGTGAAATAAAACAGAAAAGAAGTAAAGCAAGCACCTAAGTGAATAATCCCTTCTGGTCACTTCTGGGACATTTCCGGGATATTTCCGTTAGCTACTTTGGAAATTGCTACTTCCGATAACTGCTCAGAGACCATGGTCAGAGACCATGCCCTCTAGAGTTATACCTCTTAACTAATTACACATGAAAGAAGCCAGGTGTGAATAGAAAGGAGGAGGCACAGGGAGACAGGTAAGAATTCAACAAATGGAATAAATTAACAGACAGGAGATAAGAGAAGTTTGCTACCAACACAGCAGGGAATTTAATAGGATGAAAACATACTGGCAAAGACAGACACACAGTTTTGAATGGGGTGTTCAATGAATATGCAGGCTATTGCAGGATGAAAACATACCAGCAAAGACAGACACAAAGTTGTATCTTATCAGAGAAATCGGCTTCTTTCTTTGCCAGGACTGATCTTTCATTCTCAAAATTCTCAACTCAAGGGTAAAATCTGTATTCAGTGAAGACAGATTGTTACATTACTGATATAGGAGATACCAGTTGTTACTGATAAGATTGTAAAAAAAGGTAGGAGGAGGGAGGAGCTAGATGCAAAGTTCCCCCAATCTACAAAGAATCTTATCCGTAATAACTATCATCTCTTATCTCAGTAATGTAACGATTTGTCATCATTGAATACAGATTTTACCCATTAATTCAGGGTTTTGAAAATAAAAGATCAGTCCTGGAGAAGAAAGAAGCCGATAAATTACAGAGTTGCTTATTTTCAAGTGTATTATTGATGTATTAAATAAAAATTACACTTTAAGTTATCCTAAGTCATATTGCAAGACTCATTAAAGGGTTGATTGTAACTTGTTGGATTGCTGCATCCAATAGGTGGCGAAATAGAGTTCAAGTCCTCTTTCTCTCTGAAGAGGCAATTTGCACTTTAAGTTAGGGGACTTAAGCATGGAGGTTGTCCCTAATGCCTGTTAGACAGCTGTGACACATGCAGAGATTGACTGACGGACAGTCAATCTCTGCATGTGTTACAGTCAATCTCTGCATGTGTCACAGCTGTCTAACAGCCGTGACACTTGCAGCTGCGGTGACAATAAAAGAAATCCTGAGCACGCCGAAATACTCGACGAGCACCCAAGCATGCTCGCCGGAAACGGTTAATGAAACATACTCGATCATCACTACTGTTAATCTGTCTTTTAGACAGAGTCCATCTTTATTTCTTCTCTTGTATTCGTTCCCCATAAAAAGGTTTAATACAGCAAACAGAAAAACTACCATTATTCCTATAATTCCTGTGCAATATTTAAAGGGGTTGTCCACTACAACTCTGGTGGTCACTGTTCCAGCAGTGTCAGCACTGGCTCTCCCAGGGTTCGCGTAAGATTTTAATGTCTCGCGATCCCAGCGGCAAATCAGCACTGGCTTCACTCTCCCCGCCTTTGGTTGTATCACATACATCCAGACGAAATGAGAGAGACCCAGATCTATTTCCTCCGGATGTTTGTGATTTTTCTGAAGGCAGGAAGAGTGAAGCCAGTGCTGATTGGCCGCAGGAATCATGAGACATAAAAATGTAACGAGATTCCCAGGAGATCCAGTGCTGACAAGGCTGGAATGGCACTGGCACCAAACGTGAGTATACGTGCTATTATTTTACAAGGGGTAAACATGAGGATTGAGAAGAGGTTTTCCGAATAGTGGACAACCCTTTTAACCCTTTTGGCACTGACTTACTTTGGGCCTTCTGGATGAAGTTTTCAAATTCAAAGAGCCATAACATTTTTATTTTTCCTTAAACATCACTATCAGAGGAATTGTTTTTTTGTGGGATGAGTTGCATTTATTGGTGGCACCATTTGGGGGTACAAATAACATAATAACCAATTTTTTATTAACCGTTGTGAGCATGAAGAGAAAACAAACAATTCTGCCATCGAGCTGTACAAATCAAGTGTTATCTCCTTTCCGTGGGTCAGTATGACGCCAAATTTTTACTGTTTTATTTTTGTTTTATTACTTTTGCGCAATAAATACACTGTATGAAAAAAAAAATTGTTTTTGTATCACTATATTCTGAAGCAAGATGTTATATTTCAAGGCAAGATGTAGTTTACACTAGTACCATTGTATGGTATGTACAACTTTATGATACTTTTTTATTACACTCTGTGAAAGGTGGAATGAACAAAAATCTTAAATTCAAGAATACATTTATATTTTCAAACACCAAATTGATGTTGTTTTCTTATGTTTTACTTCTTTTGAACAGAAAAACACACACAAAAAATAATCACTTTTTTTGTTGATCGCCAAATTTTTCTGTAGACAACGTATTTTATAATTAATTGTTTTTCTGGCACAAACTGTACTTTCACTGGTACCAATTTTCTAAACTTTTAACTTATTGATTTCCTTTAATTCAATCTTTTTTTTCCCAAGGATGAATAATAAGCAATAAATCTGGAAAATATTTTTAATTCCATTTTTTCAATATTCACTATGCAGTAAAATTAACACGTTTGTTTCCTTTATTCTGCATGTCTATAAACTTTCAGTGGTACCCTATTTACAGATTTTTTTATATTACTGCACTGTGTGCAGAATTATTAGGCAAATGAGTATTTTGATCACATGATACTTTTTATGCATGTTGTCCTACTGCAAGCTGCATAGGCTTGAGCCAACTACCAATTAAGTAAATCTGGTGATGTGCATCTCTGTAATGAGGAGGGGTGTTGACTAATGACATCAACACCCTATACAAGGTGGGCATAATTATTAGGCAACTTCCCTTCCTTTGGCAAAATGGGTCAGAAGAGAGATTTGACGGGCTCTGAAAAGTTCAAAATAGTGAGATGTCTCACAGAGGGATGCAGCAGTCTTGAAATTTCCAAACTTTTGAAGCGTGATCACCGAACAATCAAGCGTTTCATGGCAAATAGCCAACAGGGTCGCAAGAAGCGTGTTGGCTAAAAAAAGCGCAAAATAACTGCCCATAAATTGAGGAAAATCAAGCGTGAAGCTGCCAAGATGCCATTCACCACCAGTTTTGCCATATTTCAGAGCTGCAACGCTACTGGAGTATCAAAAAGCACAAGGTGTGCGATACTCAGGCACATGGCCAAGGTAAGGAAGGCTGAAAAATGACCACCTTTGAACAAGAAACATAAGATAAAACATCAAGAATGGGCCAAGAAATATCTTAAGACTGATTTTTCAAAGGTTTTAAGGACTGATGAAATGAGAGTGAGTCTTGATGAGCCAGATGGATGGGCCAGAGGCTAGATCAGTAAAGGGCAGAGAGCTCCTCTCCGACTCAGACGCCAGCAAGGTGGAGGTGGGGTACTGGTATGGGCTGGTATCATCAAAGATGAACTTGTGGGACCTTTTCGGGTTGAGGATGGAGTGAAGCTCAACTCCCAGACCTACTGCCAGTTTCTGAAAGACAACTTCTTCAAGCAGTGGTACAGGAAGAAGTCGGTATCGTTCAAGAAAAACATGATTTTCATGCAGGACAATGCTCCATCACATGCATCCAACTATTGCACAGCGTGGCTGGCCAGTAAAGGTCTAAAAGAAGAAAAAATAATGACATGGCCCCCTTGTTCACCTGATCTGAACCCCATAGAGAACCTGTGGTCCATCATAAAATGTGAGATCTACAAGGAGGGAAAACAGTACACCTCTCGGAACAGTGTCTGGGAGGCTGTGGTGGCTGCTGCACGCAATGTTGATCGAAAACAGATCAAGCAACTGACAGAATCTATGGATGGAAGGCAGTTGAGTGTCATCATAAAGAAAGGTGGCTATATTGATCACTAATTTTTTTTGTTTTTGTTTTTGCATGTCAGAAATGTTTATTTCTAAATTTTGTGCGCTGATATTGGTTTACCTGGTGAAAATAAACAAGTGAGATGGGATTATATTTGTTTTTTATTAAGTTGCCTAATAATTCTGCACGGTAATAGTTACCCGCACAAACAGATATCCTCCTAAAATAGCCAAATCTAAAAAAAAAACCACTCCAACTTCCAAAAATATAAGTCTTTTGGGTTGATTGAGAACATAAGTTGTTGATCAATAATAAAAATAATCCTCTAAAATACAACTTGCCTAATAATTCTGCACACAGTGTACTTTTGCAGCAGAAAATCTTTATACAACAAATTTTGGGGGGTGTGGGGTTCATCATTTTGTGAGAACTATAATGTTTTCATTTTCCTTGCTTGCAGAGCTGTGTAAGGGCTCGCTCCCACTAGCGATTAAATCGGACAAATGCAATCCGATAAAAAATCGGATTGCGTTTGGTCCAATGTTAACCTATGATGTTGTGCTAATATGCATTTTTTTTAGCTCCATTTGGATTGAGATCGGACAGAAAAAAAAATGTAGCATTACTTTCTCCATCTCCTCCGCAGCTGTACTCTGATTCTCTCATGCCAGAGGACTGGAGCGCAGGGTACTGACACTCGGATCAGACTCGCAGCAGAGCAGGAGCCGAGTGTTATTAGAATATCGCATCCCATGCTCTTGCACCGGATGCTATATGCTAACAGGACTCCGGCCTATAGGCTTGTATTTGTGCAACAATTTGTGCTTTTTATTGGTACCATTTTGGGGTGCAGTTAAGGCCCACGATGCAGAAATGCTCCGGATGTTTCCTGAGCGTTTCCGCATCTCCCTAGCAGAAAAAACGCATGCGGATTTTACATGCGTTTTCCCAGCCAGGGACAAGCGTTTATCACGCGTTTTGCAAGTGCAATTTCGCATGCGGGATATCAAGCGCTTTCCAAGCGATTTTAGCATCACATGGAAAGTGCTTGACAACTTGGTCACACATTATAAATCCATGCAACTGCCATGGATTTTATATAGTGTGACCAAGTTAGTTAAAAAAAAGAATAAAAATGGTAAAAAATAAAAAAACATTATACTTACCTTCCGATGGCCCCCGGTCTCCCTGGTAGCTCGTGATGGTGTAAAAGGACCTTCCATGACGTAATTTAGCCTTGTGACAGGTCACGTGACCACTGACGTCAGCATCACATGACTAAATGACGTCACGGAAGGTCCTTTTAGACCATCGCGAGCCGCCGGGGAGCCAGGACGTATCACTAAGCAGACTGGGGGCCATCAGAAGGGGAGTATAATGTTTTTTTTTTATTTTAAATTCTTTTTTTAACAGGTACTATGGTACCCGGGTCTGGATGAGAGTCTCCTCTTCTCCAGACCCGGGTACCATCCACACATTGAACCGTGTGATATCCGCATGTGCACATGTAGTGATGGGGATATTAAGCGATTCAATGCAAGTCAATGGCGGCAAAAACGCCGCACTTACGCAAAATAATTGGTAGTGCTGCGGATTTTTCCGCAATGATAATCCACAGCAGAAATTTGTGCACAGCAGACCTTCTACCAAGCATTTATTTAAGCGTTTCTGCGGCGGAATTGCCGCTGCGGAAACACTTAAAAAACTCATAGTGGGCAAACAGCCTTAATCTTGGTTTGGTTACTTTTTATTTTAGATTAATGTGAGGCGAGATAAATATACAAAAATAATACAGCATTGTTTTTCAAAAATGTTTTTGCAGTGCTCTCCAACTGAGATAAATAATGAAATTGTTTTATAACGTGTCGTACGAATACGGCAATACCAAATATGTGTTGTTTTTGCAGGTTATATTGTTTTTACAAATAAACCATTTTGTATGATTAAAACTGGGATTTGGGGCTTTTTAGTTACATAGCCGTCATATTCCTGTAACTACAGCAACCAAGGTTTGCTCCAATCGCTGCAGTTTAACCATTAAAATGCTGCTGTCAATTTCTGACAGAGCCACCAGCTTCCATTGGCACCACGTAATGCAATCACAGGGAGCCAACAGCTTACCATTGTAGCCATAACTGCAGTCTTAGTCCACAAGCTGAGCTTCATAGGGGAACCCTAATTTCTCTATTAGCTACAATACTGTGGTATTGCTGCAAGTAGTATAAACAATCAAAGGTTCAAGTCCCCTAAGAACATTAAAAAATACCTTGCTTTAAAAAAATAAAAAAGTTATGAGATTAAATCAGCCCCTTTTCCCTCCTTCAAAATTAAAGAAATTAAAAGTAAAAAAAACAAACATATGTGGTATTGTCATGTCTGAAAAAGTATTTAAATGCCAAAAAACACTAGATTTGCTGTTTTTTTGTTTGTTGTACTTTCCCCCAAAAAATACAATAAAAAGCAATATAAATGTCACATGTACCCCGAAATAGTATCAATAAAAACGTCAGCTCAGAGCACAAAAAACAAGCCGTCACGCATCTCATCAATAGAGAAATTTAAAAAAAAAACGTATGGCTTTAAAAAAACAAGTAACATTTTTTACAAGGTTCTGAATTTTTTTAACCACTAAAATCTTTAAAAAAAATGCATGTTTGGTATCATGGCAATTGTACTTTCCCGGAGAATCATATTACCAGGTCATTTTTACAGCAGAATAAATGCTGTAATACCGAAAACAGAAATGACAGAATTGTGGTTTTTTTTCACCAATTTCACCACACTTGGATTTTTTTTTCCTGTTTTTGTGTACATTGTTTGGGGTCTTCCAAAACTACAAAAAAAAAAAAAATCACTCCTTCACATGGCTAACTCAATGGGAAAATCAAAGTGATGTCTCTTTAAACAACGAGACTTAAAAATTAAAGTGCAAACACTAAAAATGTACGGCCCCTCATCGGGCTCATGTAAATGGAACACATTTAAGAAAAATACAAACAAGCAAAAACCACATTTTTGGAAGGAGTATCTCATTGGGCACCACCATCACCTCCATAATTAGTGGAGGTGCGAGGCGCAGAGGCTGTTGGTGCTTACTATACAGTTCTGTCACCATACTAGAACTTGTAAAGTATTTTTTATTATGTATATGGACGGTCTTATTTATGAATATTTTTTATGCATTTATGGCTTACATTTATTTTATTATAAATACCTTTAACCCTATAAATGTTTTATCCATGGACCATTTTTAAACTGTGAATGCGTTTATTTTTTATAGGTAACTCTGCTACATAATAAAGCTTTATTCCTGTACTGCTTATTAGCATGACTCCTCTAATACCCCCCTTTTTTTTTTTTTTGCACCATTTTTTGTATTTAAACTGCTGTCCGCAAACTATCTGCATCTCAGCCATCTGAATAAATGCCAAAACAACACACTTTAAATGCCTGATACCTAATAAAGATCATGATTATTTCACCTCCGTAGTCTCAGGTTTCCATAGAAGGATGATCCTGGTCCGGGTTCTCCCTTTTGCTCTTATTGTATCGCTGATGATCCTGTCTGTTGAAGATGATCCTGAGATGATGGCACCTTCCTTTCATTGTAAGATCATTTATAGGTTGCTCAGTCTTTCACACTAATATAAGGGTTGAGCATGTTTGACACTGACACTGCACTGTGCAATGAGGGCCTCTGCCTTTGTTTTTTAGCTATAGTGTCTACTCCATCAGTCATGTCATGAACTACTGAGCTATCTCACCTTTATTTGTATTCTACATCACATACTATAGAATCTGAAGTCATCTCAAGTATGGCAAGCAAGTTCTATAGAGCCAATCGTTCTTCTACAAGGCCAGGAAGATGCTACTACAACATCTTCCCTTATTAAAGACTGTTACCATGGAAACACATAGGTTTGAATAAGAAATGTATGTACATAAGGGATCATTCACACAACAGTATTTTAGGTCCGAGTGACATCTGTGAAAAATCCGGACAGCACTCAGACCAATGTTATCCAATGGGGCAGTGCATACAGATTTTTTTTCACTGACCCAATCTGCGTGTGAAGAAAACCTCCCAGCATGCTCTAGTTTCTTTTACACATTGGATGAGACTTATCCATTCAAGTCTATGGGTGTATAAAAAAAGTCAAATGTCATATAGAGACACTTTATAATATCTGTTTTTTTACAGATACATTGCAATTCTGTGAATAGAAAACTGTAAAAGGTCTTGTAAATTATTATAATTGCTGCTGTAAAAAACGGATTGCACACAGATGGCAAGTGAGAAAAAAATTGCCCCAGTTTTCTGGATGAAACTCTGAGCTATTTTATATACGCTATGAACCTACCCTTGCAGTAAGATTTTAGATCAAGACTACTTGCAGCATATTTATTAATTGAAATTCACTTTGGATTTCAAAGAAACTTTGAATACATTTTTATTAAAAATATCCCTTTTGGGTCTGCAGCTCCCATGCATTGCTATATTTCTACATTGATAGAGAATGTACACAATACCTGAGGACTCTAATCTTGCATTCTCACTATATATGTCCCCTACTTGTTGGTCATCTATGGTGGATTGTTAAGAAAGAAGTAAAGAATAGAAGGAGGCGAGTATAATTGCAGGATCAGATTAATTAGATTGTATTAGCCTATAAGCACAAATACACATGGGACTGCATAGGAGCTGTGGGCGAAAAACTGTAAAATCAAACCTACGGTAGGTATAAAAGTACTGTTTTCAATTATACATCCACTCAAGTTAAAAAGAATTAGGGTACACCCTTAAAAAGGAACCCGTCACCAAAGTACTGTAATGGGCATGTGCCAGCTTTTCCTCTGGGTCATCGGCGCTCTATGGTCTCTCCTGGCGCATGCACAGTACATAACTTAGATCTGCCCTCAGCAGGGAAGACCGAAGTATGGAGCTTGATTGGTGGACACTGTGTGGATGACATAGGACACGTCAGCCACATGAAGCAAGCTGGAGACTGCGACAAGAGAAGCAGCACCGAAGCAAGATCAGCGATGCCCATCGGACTGGACCGTGCCGTATGGGGGATTATAAAAGTTTTTTTGGTGCTTTGCAGAGGGGATTGGGGACATACATCCAGCTTACTAGAATCCCATAAAAGAGGCCTTAAAGGTGGTGGCCGTGGTTTATATTGGGAAAACCTGGTGAGAGGTTCCTTTTATCTTAGTGGCCGGCAAAACAAAATCTGTTGATAGATGAATATGCCCTACAGTTTCAAGCCCAAATGGACCAAGCAATGCCACATCTTGTGCACAGCCTCAAAATGGTCTCAACAGAAAGAACTGCAGTGTTCATTTATCCAATGGTCATCTTCCTAAGGAAACCTCCTTATAACATTTTCACCATTGATAGGTTGATTCTAGAATGTGAAATGATTACTACGCAAATGCCAAGGTATATTAATCTGAAGCCAAGCCAGATACTGTCCATGTGGAACAATTAACTATTACAGCATTGTCAGTGACTGATAAATATAAATGTAAAAGAAAGTGCTATTAAAAGAAATAGAACAGAGACACTTGATGGCGTGACTTATAGAGTAATTAGAATTATATTAGCACAACTTCCATTATTATAATACAGCGTGTGAGTGAAATGCTACATATGTGTTCATTAACCTTGACATTTTTATGGCAATCCACTTTATTCCCTCCTACTCTCTACACAGGAAACTGCAGGAGAATGGTTTATTTTCTGTCTCTACTTCTTTTCTTTCTCCCACTCCATGCACGGGAAATGCAGAAAGAATGGAAGTCTGTGTGTTCTTATACATTATTGCCTCCCACTTCCCAACAAAGGCCGCTGCAGGGAATAGGACTGAGTGCTTGCAATGTTTGTCACTGTACATAATCAGTCTTATTGACTGAGAAAAATTACATTTCCAGTAAGTAAGCTTCTAGCATATTAAAAAAAAACTCATGCATTCAATTTGATAAACTCAGACATTTAAGTGTTTGCAGAAGATGAGCCTCGAGAGCTTCAAAAATTGGGATTCAAAAATAACAGATCAAATTTTGCAATTGATCGAACCCTCCCTTCTCCAAGGGAACCAAAAGCAAAACTTTTCATGCATTTGATATTTATGGCAAAAATCCTCATTTTGACAAGGCCAGATATTTCCCTTGTCGAATCACAATAAAGAATGTCTCTTATTCAGCTTCTGTTGCCTTATATTAGGACATTATTTTTCACAGAGTAGAACTAAGAACTGTCACAATATCCTGTGCAAAAGATTTATTTTACACTTAAGTATAAATACGGATATGTGTCCTGCCATCAGAATTATTTTACAGCAGCATATGCTCCAAATTTTACTTTCCATTCCAGTCATATTGAATAAGTTCTACAGTTTTACTTTTATGTTCGTGTGAAAGTTTTTTTAGATAACTTTTTCCACGTCTAAAAACTACACCCATGTAGGAAGAGATGTCACATAAGGAGAGTGGGATGAGGAGAAGCCATAGAAGATTTGACTCTTGTACTAGTCACTTGAGCCACATGGCTCCTGGCCAGCTTTTACAAATGTTTCTCTGAAGAACCACAGCATTTCAAAGGAAAAAACATCAGGCTGAAATGATGGTGCCAGTGCTTGATTCATGCTGCCCGTGGTTCAGACACCATGAATCAGCTTTCAGGTTCCCTTTAATTTTTTGTATATATAGTGGTGTTGATGCTTAAGAATGTTAGTTTTATTCCCTGTTCCTTATTAACAGTGGCAAAAACAGAGCTAGCTGATCTGACCTGAAATGTTATTGTGTCCAAGCACAAGCAGTCTAAAGGGTTCAAGACAGTCTCTAAAGGGTTTAACCTTGGCACCACACCGCCGCCACACCCCTGACCCGACCCAGCTCTGCCCATTTTGGCAGAGCTGAGAGAAACTGGCATGAAAACATTAAAAGTAGCAATATTTTGCTGCACCTCTGAATTGCACCAAAATTTTGCAACTAATTAAAGCTTTAACGCCACTTTTTTTGGCATAAAAGCTTTGATGTTTCTACTTTATAAGTTGACTGCATTTATGTTGACAGGTCCATTTTTGTTGAATGTATTTGGAGATACTACCAAAATATTATAATTAGGGATAAGTGGACCTGTGGAAGTTCGGGTTCTGGTACAAAACTTTACCTAAACTTACACCAGAACCCGAATCCCAATGAAATGTATAGGGACCCGAACTTTAGAACTGGAAAATACTCTCTCTCTCATGGACTTTCCCTGGAACTCAAAACATTGCAACAGACTTCAGGGGAAAGTCAGTGTTCAGCGTTTAGCACTGGACACTAACTGTCTGGTATGAACGCCAAACTTTTAAGTTCGAGTTCTCTCATCTCTAATTTTAATATTACACAATTGGAGCATAGCCTCTTATTTCTTAAGTTATTGGCTTGCTTTCATAATAAACAATCAAGGAGGTCCATTATGTTGACCTGAACTGTATGCTCTATTGGGGTATTTAACCTTCATCACTTTCTACCTCGCACATCTACTAGTAAGAATAGCATATCATTTACTATTTCATTTATAATTTAATTTTACTATCATTGAATTTTAATGAGAGTAAATGCATGGACTTATGTATACCTACTGTTTGCATGACAATTTACTCCCTCTTTAGAAAATGTTGCTGCCTTTGCAGGAACCTAATCTTCATTCATGAAATGCTTCCATGTATATTAGCAACACCAGATCATACATGGTAAGGTTTCATTAATATTCATTTCCCACTAATGTGCAACAGGATGATTTAATTGTAGCAGACATTTCTCATGGCCTCATGTTAACTAACAGCGGAAACACCAGGTGAATAAAGGATTGGACACACAATTAAGCAGAGGTCTGACTCTACCATATCTAGATGGTGTTCGGCATCCTTGCAGCACCCCTTATCCTATTCAATTCTATGGTCCTTACCCAGGGACTCCCTAAGGATATAAATGTACATAAAAATCCTAAAAAGTTTCCATAGAAGAAAATCCTCAGCCAAATCCACAGTGGTGAACAGACACTACACATTTTATTGCAGAAATGCTATGGACTGACCACACCTTTCATCTTTGGAAGTAGAAAGGGTAAAATCCATATTGAAATGCACTGAATAATTTAACATGCTGAGGATTTCAAATTTGCAGTGTCAACTTAATTTAATTAATGCAGATTTTCTATGATTTTTCTAAGTGACAATGCTGCTACTGTAATATGCCTTGTAAATTTGGACAGAAAATATTCTACGTATACAACCCACTGTGCACATACCATTTTACTGCACATTATTCATTTTTTTTCTTGAACAGTTACTGTATGTTTAAGTGCAAATTTGACTCAGGAAATGTACTAATGTATAGACATCCTATTGCCTAACCATAGTGTCCATATAAATTATACACTGATATTTACTATATTATGATATTTTGGCACTTTGTATATGGCTGGAAGTTTGTTTCTCTAATGTATACGAAATATACCAGAAATTCACCTGTGTGACATTTTTCATGCAGTTTTTTTTGCCTTTTTTGCATTCAGTAGTTCCATAAAAATATATCGTAAAATATAAAGTACACCCTATAAAATGCATTTCATTTGTAAAGTTTTGTGGGTTTTTTTTTTTTTTGGGGGGGGGGGATCAGTGGTGTTTTTTCCAAGTATCTAAGGGGGTAACATCTCTCCTAGTAGGAAGTTACATGCCTGACATGCCGATATGAGAAGACTTGAAGGCCATGCAATGCTCCTCTGATAAATTAAAGGGCTTGTCCACTACTTTGACATTGATGCCCTATTCATAGGTATCAAGGTATGATTGGCTGGGGTCCCACACGTGACACCCTTGCTGATCAGCTGTTATCGGTGCTGGTGGCAGCGGGCGCCGGTTGGAAGTCTTTACCTGTGGTGCTTAGCCGTCAAGTTGTAGTGACTGCCGCTTGTAACTGCACATCTGCCTGTCATTCAATTGAACGGGAGGCGGATGTGCAGTTATAAGGGGCGACCACTACAGATGGACGGCCAGGCACCGCAGGTAAGGACTTCCAGCCGACGGCCGCTGCAGCCAGCACTGATAACAGCTGATCGGCGGGGGTGCCCCGTGCGGGAACCCGGCCGATCATACATAGGACATCAATGTTAAAGTAGTGGACGACTTCTTTAACATTGCTTTTTCAGAGAGAAAGCAGTTTCGCACACTAGTGCCACCTACAGGATGTCACAATCTCACAAGTCAATATTGACTAAGCACTGGGAATGATACTTTTTCTGGCGTTCTTCAAATGAGATTCTATATTGAATTCTGTTTGAAGTCTTCAAACAGGCTGGACAGACATCTGTCTGAGACGGTTAAGTGAATCACGCACTGAGCAGGGCAGGGGATTGGACACTACGACCCTGGAGGTTCCTTCCAACTCTAACATTCTATGTTTCAAAGTACTTGTATTTAATAATAATACAAAGAAAAACATCAAAAACAGTTGTAAAACATGCAATGAAAAATTCCTAAAATTCATGTTTTTTATACAAGTGTTTTTCAACATTTTTAAAATGTGTTTAAAGGAGCCTTAAAATAACAAAATACAGGACAGATACAATGTAACTAGTAGTTGGTATCCATGGGAACACACAGAAAAGCATAGGAGCTGCAGACACAAAATAGTAAAATTACTTGAATCAAGAGTATTTATAAAGTTACATATTTTTAATTTTAGATTCTCTGGAGGAATAAAATAATAGTGAAGTGAACATACCACTTAACCTTTTATTACATATGACACAAAGCGTGTTCAGTCTTGTGTGAAACTCTCAGTGTCACTGTACAAGCATGTGACATGTGTCCACTGTATCAGAAGTGTCAGAGGTCACTGCTTTCCACAGGATCAGTTTGATCACTTAGTTCTGACATTAATGTTGTTTGTCTACTGATTGCTACATCCAAGCAGGAGACACCAAAGTAGAGAAGGCTGAACACAATGGAGTAACATAGAGATGAGCGAATATATAGAGACTAGAATTGAATTCTGCTTGAATTTTAAAAAAAATGCAATCACTGATTTTTTGTCATTTGCTTCCGTGCAGATTCAGAAAAATAGCCGCGCTTGACCGCCATTTTTCTAAACAATAAAGGTCCCTCAAAAAGTCCTTATATTCACGTTAGCGTTCATGTTTCTGCCCCTTCCGCTCCTCACTGTCACCCATCTGGTCCTCAACATGTCTTCTAATCCCCACTGCTGCGAGCGCTAAAATTTGTACATTGTGATGTCATGCCATCATGACCTTTCATGAGTTATCACAGAACCCTCCCGGGCCTCATCAAAGCTGGTAGTCCCAGTTCACTGTGATTTCAGCACTTGCGGTGGGGGGATTTCAGCATTGCAGCAGTGATCAGAAGATGCAGCAAGGGAAACTATTATCAGAAAATTACTTATTGCTTAAAGCGTTCCCGACATTAGCTGTATGTCCAATGTCGGGTCCCTGTCTTTGATGCGGGCTCAGTAGTTGAGCCTGCATCATTGCTGGCAGATGATGGCTGTGTTACATAGCCAACATCTACCTCTAACAGCACAGCTGTGTTTGGCCCAATGCTGTTAACTTATTAAATGGTGCTATCAATCTCTGACAGCTACACTTACAGCGCGGACACCAGCATGATTGTGGAGCACAGATGGGTTGCTATTAAACTTGAGGACTGTGTGGCTGGCTTCATAGTGGACTGTGATTGCTGCAATATTGTGGTATTGTAGTATATAGCACAAGTGATTGGATGATAGCAGGTTTAAGTCCCCTAAGGGGACTAAAAAATACAATAAAAATGAATGGAAAAATGGAAATCATTCATCTTTTTCCCTCCATTAAAGATAAATAAATAAAAAATACATATATGTAGCATTGCTATGTCTGTAAAAGTCCAACCTATCAAAGTATAACATTAATTAAACACTGCAAAAAGAAAAAAAATCAAAACCCCAGAATTGAGGTTCTTCGGCAGCTGCAACACCGCAAAAAAATGCAATAGGAAATGTATCTACTGGTATCAATAAAAACAACAGCTCACCATGCAAAAAATAAGCCCTCAGAGTACCAATGGCAAAATGCTTTATTAACTAATTGCCATAAAGCAAATTATCCCTAACTCAAGATTCTCTATTAATACATAACTTTTATTTACCATTAACAATAAAAGAAAAATTGTGCAATTTTAATATTACAGTGAATGTGTGGTCTTTATATTGTCTTGATGTAAAGTGTTCTAATTTATTGATTTGTCATCAGTGAGAGAAATTGTATTATCTTTTCCAAGGTATCACCTATATTCATTGATAATGAACACGTCCACTAGAGGACATCTCCTACTAGTTCAACGTTGTCTCACTGCCAATATTTCCCATATAATGAGGAACTAAACAATTATTAATAAACTCTCAATGCTAACAGTTTGGTCAACGTTAACCATTCACATATATATATATATATATATATATATATATATATGTAGCACCCTGAGGACTCGGTTGCTACAGGGGTATTGCACCTCAAACCAGAGGTGTGGTATTCCACTCCCGGGTAAGGATGGAGTGTGGAACGGAGCTCAGTTAGCTGCATACACTACACTCACCCCATTTCCGGGGGACAGATCAACGGTACTCCCACCAGATAGATGTGCAGGTACGACAGCGTCTGTCCCCGGCTGGAGTGGGGAGGGGGGAGGAATATCCCAGTGGTGTAGAAGCAGACAGGGGAGGGACTCTGGGCATAGGTAGGAGCCCATTGGTTGCTGGTCACCTGGGCTCGGGTGTCAGAAGGAGGTATATAAGGTGGGCACCATCTTAGGAGAGGTCGGTCTGTCTGTCGGTGCAGAGAGGAGCTCAGCCAGAGAGGGCTGACAGGGAGCTGTGGCTCAGTCTGGGCCCAGCTCCAGAGCCAGGCCTGGAGTGGAGACCTAAGGCAGAGAGAGAGAGAGAGAGAGAAGGAAGAAGAAGTAACAGGAACATCAGGAAAGGCCCAGAGACACAAGAAAAGAAGGAACCCTAAGATCCCACGGAATAACGGGTGAAGGGTTGGCAGAACAGGGTGACGGATCCCAAACTGGTGGAGGCCAATTATCCTTAGCCAGGAACCGGAGGTCGTGGTCAAGTTTTGGCGCGACCCCTCGCCACATCCACCAGGAAGGCATACCATATAGGGTCAGGGAAACTGGGAAAGGTTTCACCACCAGAAGGCCCGAGGGAGCTGGACAAAGGTGGGTCCCTGGTGGGGACGGCCAGTAGGAAGGAAGAGAGGGGAGCTCAGGACCACGCTCTGGAACTGCCTGGGAGTTGGCCGAGTCCCGCACCTGGTGGACGCAGCACATCTCGGGTGGTCCTAACTGTGCACAAGGGACCTGATAAAGAACTGTGAGTAAAGCTGTGAAAACTGCAATTGCACGTCTCAGTGATTCCTCGTCGGACTGGCACCATCAGTGCTGGGACATACACACCATCTCTCCCAACATCATTCTCATCCTCTGCCCTGAGGCCATACCCCTCCCGTTGGGGGTTATACCATCCACGCTGCACATCCGTACCACCGGCCTCAGCGGACTGCCCTGCAGCGGCGGCTTCATAGCCGCATTCAACGGGTGGCGTAGTCGGACACTAATACCATCATACCAATAACGCCACTTAGTTTGACACCCTGGGCACGGACCGGGTCACCGCCACGTGGACTACTACCCCTATCGGATTCGGCTCCGGGTATTCCCGCGTGCGCAACGCTACACAACATGGCCCAGGGGGCGCGTCATATATATCCAGGTATAGTCCAGTCCCATATAACGTATGGACTAGCTGTCTACACTGGTAATTACGCTTGTTAACTTTAGCTATAGAGCTTATTGCTCTAGTATCACTCTGCTTGATGTGGCTGCTTATTTCTTTGACCAAACACATCTATTGCTTTCTTAAAAGACATAACCATCTGCCTCCCCAACATGTTTCGCCATAACTGGCATCTCCAAGGGAATTGCGGCCTCAATTGCACTGATTTTGCAATTTCACTTCACTTAAAAAGTTTTTTTCCTGTTTTCCAGCACATAATATGGCAAAATGAATAGTTTCATTCAAAACTACAATTTGTCCTACAAAAATCAAGCCCTCACATGGTTAAGGCAAACACGGAACAATAGCAAATGTAATGGTTTTTGTAAGAAGTGGAGGAAAAAAGAGAACAACGAAAAATCACCAGGTTGGGAAGTAAACCAGGATGTTATGTTCTATGGGGGGAGGGGTGTTATCATAATGTTTTTTTTCATATCATAATTTGTATTAAAAATAAAAAAAAATGTTGATATCTTGTAATTTTCACTTTGGCCATTGGGCTTTTTTCTAGACTCTTAATTTCCTGCTTCATGAAACAACACATGTAGATTAGTCACAGCGAACAGACTATCTTTTATATTGAAGGATCTAATGAGTACGTGCAAATGTCAATGTGTAAGGAAGGGGAGCAGGTTCAGCTGTGACATTGCCTATTGTGATTGGTGGATCCTCCATTACCAGCCAGTTACAGGTCATTGTAATCCAGCCTCTGCTGATAAGGAGCCTGCTGAAAACTGTTTAGGAAAGCATAGGAAGTATGAGCCATTAATAGCCCTAGTGGCCACTATAAAATTGCACAATTACTGATTTTGCTTGTTACTAAAGTTGTAATAAGAACAAAAAAATTGCAAAAATGGTAAAAAAAAATATATGTAGCAAAAATACTAATTTAAACACTAGGCTGTTTTCTGATGACAGCTTCCCTTTAAAAGATCTAGTATTTAATTTAACTGTTCGTACAGCCCAACAAGTTTGTGCCATCATGCTGGCAGCAGATAACGCAGCCTGTTCCATGCACAATCTAATCTTTTTGTGATTCTCTCCCAGAATCCATTCATCCTATAAAATCAATCAGCTCTACCCAACGTCGTTCTACTAAATTCGGCCCATGGTTATGTAACTTTCTATCTAAATTTAACCCAAGCCTTGTCATCTCCTATTGTCAAACTGCCACACTGAAACGTCTTATTATACAATCTTCCTCAGGTTCTTCCAAATCATTCAATATTGTTGGTTTTAGGGCAGTCTATTTTTTTTTTCACTTCATTTAATGTAAATCATTGAAACACTAGGCATTGCTTTACAATTAAATGCATTGATTCAGACAGTGTGTGTCTCCTTTTTGCTGATGCATGCATAAGCCCGCACAGAACTTGCTCTGGGTCAGGCCCGAGTCTCATTTTTATCTGATGATATTTCTGAAATGTAGAACAACACAATGCTTCCGAGGTGTAATATCACGGCGATCAGATGTGAAATGTGCTATATATTTAGGGATTATAAGAATTAAATTATTAAAATTAAGTAATTATTTAAAAATGTAATAAAGTCAAATATCTCCAAAAGAAAGGAATTACTTGCTGATGCTCTATATACTTGTCAGGAGCTGCAGGTTGTTATAAGGGTCTCCTGTAAGGGCAGCACAATGGCTAACACTTTAGCCTTGCAGCACTGGGGTCCTGGGCTCAAATCCCACATCTGCATGTAGCTTATACTTTCTCCCTGTGCTTCCTCTGGGCTCAGTGGCATAGCTAGAGTCCAATAGGTCCAAGTGCAAAATTTGTACCTGGACCCCACCTACATTTTTGGTCAGATGTATGGGCCCTTGTAGCATTGTATAATCTATAAAAACATATGTATCCCCCCATGTAACAATGTCCATCCTTCTTCTCCACCAAATTTTAAAAAGAAGTAACTGATTATTATTACCTTCCACAGCTCCCACCACGTGAGGCGTCCTCTTCTATGATGTTGCTGTCTATAACAAGCAAGAAAATATCAGCTGCCGGCCTCTGATTCCACCACGGATGCACATCCAGGCGGAATAGGTACTGGCTGGCTCCCCTCCTATACAGGCTAGGTCGTGGTCGTACCCTCTGTGACCACGATCGTTATGCCCTTCTCCGGTTTCCTCCCACACTCCAAAAACATAGTAACAGAGAATTTAGAATGTGAGCCCCAATGGGGACAGTGATGATAATATTTGTAAAGAGCCGTGGAATTAATGGCGCTATATAAGTAAGTATAATAAATAAGTAACAACATAACATGGTAATGTATAAAGCTTTGTTCCCACTTGGAACATGGTTTCTGTTGATAACTGTGACAGATCCATTTTCTAATGAATCCAAACAGAAACTGATGGACATTACTGATTTTATTAAGGACCATGGGCATCTGTACTGTCAGATCCAATAGCAATAAATGGAGCATGGGCACAGCAGTGGGGGTCCCAGGGTTGGGGTCCTCTGGTAAAAAGATGCCTATAAGCATTGCTTGCAACTTTGGAAGAACAGAAAGAGGGACAGATTATTCGCTGTGCTACAGCAAATTTTGGCCACGCCATGGGCACACCCCAATCCACACCCATTTACTATTTCTTTCTACCCTGGCAGGAGGAGATGTCAGTGGGGCTGTGGTAGTGACGGAAAATCAGCAGGCACCCGAGAGCCGAGACAGCAGGGCGTAGACCCAAATCTGGGACTGTCGGCTGTATCTGGAACAGTTGGGACTAGAGATGAGCGAATCGATTTTCGGTCTCTGGTCCAGTGTCCAGGTCAGTGGTACTTGGCGGCTGGAGGGAGGCCGCAAATCTCTAACCTTCCGGCATCCTCACCACAGCTTTTGATTAGCCAGAGCTGGCGGGACATCATCTGTGCGTCCAGAGCTGTGCGTTGGAACCTGTGAATTTATTTTTGTTCTTTCATTCACAGTCGGAGCAACCAAAACTTTCTCATCTCTATGTAGCTTCACTATACGACATCTGGCTTTTTTGTGTTTGTAATGCCGTGTTCACATGTAGCAGAAATACTGTGTTTTTTGTTTTCTGCAGATATCCGCACCAAACTACACAAGAACAATCTTCTCTGATTATAGAATTTTTGCTGAATTTTTAGGCCTTTTCCCCCTTATTTGATGCATTTCTGGTGCAGATGTGAAGCTGCGTTTTAATGTGTTTTTTTATAGTACAGAAAAGCTTTGATTCTGCATTTAAAAAAGTAACTGCAGCTTTTTTTAAGCTCCACATAGAAGACAAGAGAGTAAAAAAAGCACCAAAACTGCACAGCGTCTTTAGTCGCACAGGGGGCACAGTTTTCATGAAATTACATCCACTTTGTTTGAACAGTTAACCGATTCCCGACCGTCCACTGTAGATAAACGTCGGCGCTTGCTGGGCTCTGTGCAGCGCCGACGTTTAAAAATGGTGGGTGGTCTCGCAGCGCTCAGGACCTCCAGGGTCCTGCAAGCGCTGCGATTCCGGTGCAGAGCATTAGCTCTGACAGGGGACATCATCGGGACCTGATTGGATCAGGTCCCAGTGATGTTAACTCTTTGCTATGTTCTATATGCCGCGATCTATAGTGATCGCGGCATATAGAAGATAGAAGGAGGAGAGGGGGTCGTCTTACATACCTCTCCGACGACCCCTGATAGCTTCCAGGACCTGGGGTTGCTATGGCAGCTGGAGGTCACATGACCGCCTCCAGATCTGCCATATATGGTGTCCTGCCTGTGTCAGCCTGCAGCTGAAGCCAGGCAGGAGACTGACTGTGAAACAGTCAGCGAAGATCTTATGTAATGTAATACATGCCTATTACATTACATGAGATCAGAAAAATAAAAATTAATGTCCCATACAGGGACTAAGTAAAAATGTAAAAAAAAAGTAAAAAAAAAGTTTTTAAACTGTTAAAAAAAAAAAATCACAAAATAAATAAAAATAAATAAATAAAATATTAAACCAATAAATCCATATATTTTTACAAAACCAAAAAAAGTACACATATTTGGTATCGCCGCGTCCCAAACAACCCGAGCTATAAAACTGTCACACTAATTAACTCCTTCTGTGCACACCGTAATAAAAATAAATAAAAAACGGAGCAAAAAAATATGCTTTTTCATCATATTGCCAAACAAAAAGTGGAAAAAAAATGCGAAAAATAAAAAAGTTCTAGCGATCAGAATAAAGCAATGCAAAAAAAATATTTTTTTCTAGAAAATTGTTTTATTGTGTAAAAGCGCCAAAACATAAAAAAAAATACAGTAAGTATAGTATCACTGTAAATGTACTGACCCGAAGAATAACGCTGCCTGATCACTTTTAGCACACGCAGAACGGCATAAAAAAAACCTCAAAAAACAATTCCTGAATTGTTTGTTTTTGTTAATTTTACCTCCCAAAAAACGGAATAGAAAGCGATCAAAAAATGTCACGTACCCAAAAATGGTACCAATAAAAATGTCAACTCGTCCCGCAAAAAACAAGCCGTCACATGACTCTGTCGGACGAAATATGGAAAAATTATAGCTCTCAAAATATGGTGATGCAAAAACTAGATTTTGCAAAAAAAAGCGTCTTTTAGTGTGTGACAGCTGTCAGTCATAAAAACCCGATATAAATCTGGTATCTCTGTAATCGCACCGACCCGAAGAATAAAGTAATCTCATCACTTATAACGCACGAGGAAAGGCGTAAAAAATAAATAAAACCAATTCTTCACCTGCTACTGATTTGTTTATTATGTCTCCCAAAGATCACAGTAAGGCTCTGCTCACATTTATCCTGCGCTCTGCGCTGAGCACTTACACCAGAGTTTCCGTGTAAATCTCTGAAATACATGATTCAGCCAGAATCCATGACGGAAGATTCCCTGTAATGAAGCAGATATAGGCCACTGTGGATGCTGTGTGGCCTGTGATCCCACGGTGTCATTTGTTTTAGGCGTGCATAAAAGTGCGGTTGGCCACAGTTTTGTGTACTTCTGAAAAAAAGGACACCGCTAAACAGAGGCCAGACAGAGTCCAGAGTAACTCTGCTGCCTCATTACAGTGAATGGATCCCGCAGGGGTTTCATCTGAATTATATCACTTGGAAATTTAGATGGAAACCCCGATGTAAGTACTCAGCCTAGAGCGCCGGATAAATGTTACGTAAAATGTTCCCAATAAAAGCTTCAACTCAGTCCTCAAAAAAAGCTAGTCCCCACTCAGGTCCGTCATCTGTTAAAAATATAAGGGACTTCCAAGTTACTGGTAGCAGAAAGGCTCTGGAAAAGCAAAATGGCCCGTGTCCCCCAAAAGAAATTCAGAAAATCCAAATGCCTATTCTACAATAATTTGTTCTCCAATTGTCAAATAGCACTCCGTCCCCCCCAGATCTCGCCGTATGGCAAAGCGGTACGATACAGCCACATATGGGGTATTGCCACTTTTATAACAAATTGTGTGACACATTTCGGCACCATTTTTACCCATTGCCCTGTGTGAAAATGTAAAATCTGAGGGTAAAACATTTTTTTGTGGTAAAAATATAATTATGCTTTTTTCACTGCCCAATGGTATAAATTTAAAAATGTAAAAATACTCACTACTTCCCTAGATGAATTCCTTGTGAGGTGTAGTTTACAAAATGGGGTCACTTGTGGGGGTTTCTGCTGTTTCGGCATGTCAGCGACTCTTCAAATGTGACATGGTGTCTGCTGCCTATCCCAGCCAACATAGCGCTCCTTTCTCTTCCGAACCCTGCCGTACACCAAAGCAGTGGTTTTCCCCCACATATGGGGTATTGGTGTACTCAGGAGAAATTGTACAACAAACTTCATGGTGCAATTTATCCTGTTACCCTTATGATAATACAAAATTAGGGAATGAAAAACATTTTTTGTGGGAAAAATGTGAAAATTTTATTTTTACGGCTCAATATTATAAACTTCTGTGAAGCAGCTGGGGGTGCAAGGTGCTCACCACACATCTAGATATGTTCCCTAAGGGGTCTAGTTTCCAAAATGGTGGCACTTGTGGGGGGTTTCCACTGTTTAGGCACATTAGGGGCTCCCCAAATGCGACATGGCGTCTGCTAATTATTCAAACAAATTTTACATTCAAAAAGTCAAATGGCGCTCCTTCCCTTTCAAACCCTGCCATGCGCCCAAACAGTAATTTGCCTCCACATATGGGGTATCAGCGTGTTCAGGAGAAATTGCACAACAAATTTCATGGTGCAATTTATCCTATTACCCTTATGATAATGCAAAATTAAGGGATGAAAAACGGTTTTGTGGGAAAAATGTGAAAATTTTATTTTTACAGCTCAATATTATAATCTTCTATGAAGCACCTTCGGGTTCAAGGTGCTCACCACACATCTAGATAAGTTCCCTCAGGGGTCTAGTTTCCAAAATGGTGTCACTTGTGGGGGTTTCCACTGTTTAGGCACATCAGGCGCTCTCCAAACGCAACATGGCGTCTGCTAATTATTCAGACAAATTTTACATTCAAAAAGTCTAATGGCGCTCCTTCCCTTCCAAACCCTGCAGTGCGCCCAAACAGTGGTTTTTCCTCACATATGGGGTATCAGAACGCTCAAGAGAAATTGCACAAAAAAATTTGGGGTCCATTTTTTCCTGTTACCCCTGTGAAAATAAAAAAAATTGGGTCTAAAGTAACATTTTTGTGAAAAAAGTTAAATGTTAATTTTTTTCTTCCACATTCCAAAAATTCCTGTGAAGCACCTGAAGGGTTAATAAAGTTCTTGAATGTGGTTTTGAGCACCTTGAGGGGTGCAGTTTTTAGAATGGTGTCACTTTTGGGTATTTTCTGTCATAAAGACCCCTCAAAGTGACTTCAAATATGATGTGGTCCCTAAAAAAATGTTTTTGTAAATTTTGTTGGAAAAATGAGAAATCGCTGGTCAACTTTTAACCCTTATAGATCCCTAACAAAAAAAAATTTTGGTTCCAAAATTGTGTTGATGTAAAGTAGACATGTGGGAAATGTTATTTATTAACTATTTTGTGTGACATCTCTCTGATTTAAGGGCATGAAAATTCAAAGTTTGAAAATTGCAAAATGTTCAAAATTTTCGCCAAATTTCCGATTTTTTCACAAATAAACGCAAGTTATATCGAAGAAATTTTACCACTATCATGAAGTACAATATGTCATGAAAAAACAGTCTCAGAATCAGGGGAATATGTTGAAACGTTCCAGAGTAATTACTTCATAAAGTGACAGTGGTCAGAATTCAAAAAATTGGCCTGGTCACAAAGGCAAAAACAGGCTCTGGCGCAAAGTGGTTAAATAAAGCAGCATTTTTGTGCAAAAAAAGCATCAGAAAATATGCAGCATTTACGCTACATGGGAACAAGGTCAAAATTTCATGCGATTCCATGAAATCTCTGCCCTCTGTGGTCTGGAGAAGCTGCTGAACTCTGTGGTGTTAGTTTAGGTGCATTTTTTCTTTATAGGCTTCTTCTGAAAAAAACGCAAGTCAAAGCTTTTCTGTACTATTAAAAGAGTGTTAAAAACTCTGCTTCATATCTGCAAAGCCTGCACTACAGATGAAGTACACAAAATTCTCTCCATTACATCATGAGAGCTTGTGGCTCAGCAGCTTAAGTGCCTGTCAGCAATGTTAAGGCTAGGTTTGAGACCTGGGAAGACTTGCAGAAAAAAAAAAAAATTGTAATTTTTCTTCATCTCAGTATACATGGACCATAAAATATGCATTGTTATACATATTATATCTCCATGGAAATGTATAATCTGCTTCTGGGTTCAGTGTCTGCAATAGAGGTCAAGATTACCACATTCTCCGACTTACGTCATTGTGGGCTGTGACTCCTGGATAGAGCATCAGTCTGAAAACACATAGATGCGAGTTCAAGTTGGGAGACCTGATCACAGGAGGGAGAAGTAAATAATACAGTTTCATTTGTGCACTGAGCTGAGAGCAACCCTGTCCCTCGAGGAGAAGGAGCTATGGAGCGATGAAGACATCGAAGAGGAGAGGTAAGTATAGAAGTGGGATAAAAGTTCTGGCGTGATGGGATGCAGGACTGAGTCTTCAATTCGGGACAGTCTCGCTGAATCCGGGATGGTTGGGAGCTATGCTTATCAGTTATGCTCTTAAAAGGGGATGAGTAATTGAGTGACAACCCCATTACTACCAAAAGACAAAGTGTAGTCTTGATAATCAGTGAATATGAATAGCGGTACCAGAGCGCCAATAACAGGGCAAAAATATTAAAAGGACTGGTTTATTAATACACACAACGCGTTTTGGTGGACACAGCCACCTTCATCAGGTGTGTCCCTTTCCCCCTGTTGGGGTGCGGTAGAGCTGCCTTTAATCTATTGTTCTTTCACCTGTGGGAGCAATTTAATTAGAATTACTACCCTGGTTTTCCAAGCTGCGCTGCCCTAACCCCTCGGGAACGCTGCCGGGGGTGTTGGTGAAGCCGGGCGTCCATCTCGGCGTTACATGCTACTAACCTGACCACGTGATCCACCACCAAGAGATCAGGATCTGTGAACGCCGCTGGAAATAGATGACAGCCACCAACAGAGCGGAGCTTGTGGAGCTTTACACTGGGGGTTGTGCAGAGGTGCACAACTTCATAAGGTTAGTAGCCATCCCCACACTCCTCTAACAATTGCAATACTGAGTCACTCATTGCGCCTTGTTCTCTCCTCTCTTTACAAAGTGTAGTCTTGAGCACAGATACTAACATAAGCTAGGTGTGAATACCCCAGATTACTGTTATGCTCCCAGCATATAGCTGCACACTCTTGCATTACACTTGTACAGATGCATAAGGCGACATCTTCAGATATAAAGCAAAATTTAAAGTAAACCTGTCAGCTGGATTACTATCACCGCTGAAGTCACCCCAGCACATTAAATGGTCACTGTCACTTAAATCTATTAAGAGCTGCCAGTCTACACTGAACTGAGCTACGTTACAATAGGGTACAATACGGTGCAGACAGATAACTGGAAATCTTGTTGGGGAAAGTCTCATCGCTACATCTACTACCAACGTTGTATGAAGTAAACATGGCACAAGTCATTTTTGTAATCAATTACAGACTGCTTAAAACAATATAACATTTTTTTACACCATTACATAGGTTGACGAAGAAGGGAACATTAATCCTACACTGAGGTAGGATCACCCACATGACAGCCCACAGGCACAGTGACTGCAAGGACTTTAAGTCCTACTCCCACAGTGGCTTTAACCCCTTCATCCCCGGGCCATTTTCCATTTTAGTTTTTTCCTCCCCTTCTTCCAAGAGCCAAAGCTTTTTTATTTTTCCATCAATATAGCCGTATGAGAGCTTGTTTTTTTGGGACGAGTTGTACTTTTGAATGACATCATTCATTTTAACCTTTGTTGGGTGAAGAGAATGGGGCATCAGACTGCGCTGCTCACCTGTCAGAATAATGTACCAGAGGAATCCAAGTCGATGTAATGATGAAATAGACTTTATTTCTACGCGTTTCGTGGTGATCACACCACTTCCTCAGGACAGTCTATACACATACACATACATGGTCTGTTACTTATAGCAAAAGAATGCACATGGAGACGCCTCCCTTCAAAAAAAATCACCACACCTAGTGGGTGGGTAATCAGACTAAATGCAAGTATACACCATAAAGCACACACAAAACAATCATAAAGCATAATGGAGTATATCACTTAAAAACATTACTCATACATTTAAAAATATAAATGCAGAATTTTTTTTTTTTTAAATATGTTAAAAAAGTAGTTAAATGAATAAATAAATTTTACAAGCTAGGGGGGTGCTTGAACCTATGATGTTGACCCATTCATTCTTTGTCAGTACCCTGCTGCTGCTGTTTTAAGCCATTGAGCCATGGGTGAATTTGATTTGAGCTCTTTATTTGGTGATAGTTTCACAAGAATCTATGAGATCAAAAAAAATAAAATGAATAATAATAATAATGGATAAAAGAAGCTCCAAAGCTCTTGGACTAGTTTAAAAGAAGGAATGTTTAATATTATGAGAGATTGCAGTTAGGTGATCCTTATAAAAATCACAAAGCAATTGATGGGTCAAAACTAATGGAAAATCGGGGGTTAAAAAAAAGGAAGGAAAGACAAAACCACAATGAAGGGATGAAACCCCTTCATAGAAACAACGGATGTTTGTCAGTAACATTCATCATTACAAGATACAGAGAAAAAGGAGGTGGATTGTACAGAGGAACAAAGCAGAATCCATAGATATATCTCAATTAATTGAACAAATCATAATATTGAACATTCCCTCTTTTAAACTAGTCCAAGAGCTTTAGAGCTTCTTTTATCCATTATTATTATTATTCATTTTATTTTTTTTGATCTCATAGATTCTTGTGAAACTATCAACAAATAAAGAGCTCAAATCAAATTCACCCATGGCTCAATGGTTTAAAACAGCAGCAGCCGGTTGCTGACAAAGAACGCAAAAAAACAAGCCCTCACACGACTCTTTTGTCAGAAATCTAGAAAAATTATAGCTATCAAAATATAGCGATACAAAAATTAGTTTTTGCAACAAAAGGTGTCTTTTAGTGTGTTACAGCAGCCAAAATAAAGAAAAACTATATAAATCTGGCATTGCTGTAATCGCACCAACCCGAGGAATAAAGTCTTCTAATCACTTATACCGCACGAGGAACAGCGTAAAAAATAAATAAAAATAATTCTTCACCTGCTTTTTATTTGTTTATTCTTCCTCCCTAAGACTGCAGAAAGGCTTGACTCACATTTATCCTGCACTCTGCACTGAGCGCTTACATTGGGGTTTCCGTGTAATGAAATAAGTGATTCAGATGGAACCCCCGGCTGGTGGAAAATTCCTTATAAAGAGGCAGATGGAGGAACTGTGAACTCTGTCTGGCCTATGATCTGGCAGTGTCTGTCTTTTTAGACATGCATAAAAGTGCCGTCGGACACAGTTTTGTTCACTTCTGAAACGGAGGACAGCGCTGAACAAAGGCCAGATGGAGTCCAGAGTAACTCTGCTGCCTCATTATAGTGAATGGATCCTTCAGCGGTTTCATCTGAATCACGTCACTCTGAGATTTAGATGGAAACTCCAGTATAAGTGCTCAGTGTAGAGCGCAGGATAAATGTGATCCCAAATGTTATGTAAAATGTTCCAAATAAAAGCTTCAAATCAATCCACAAAAAAAGCCCCCACTCAGGTCCGTCATCTGTCAATGATAATATAGGGCCTTCCACGTTACTATTAGCACAAAGGCTGTGGAAAAGCAAAATTGCTTCTTGCCCCCCAAAACAAATTCAGCAAATTCTGAGTTCCCAAATAGTTTAATTTCCCATTAACATGAATTGAAATGCTATTAATCAGTTCCAACCCCCCAAAAAACACACAATTTTTTTTGTTAGATGGCTTACAAATACTGAGGTAAAATACTCACCAAATGCTGGTCATATAAATCGGACCGAGATCATACCGCAATGCTCGTACTCACCGCTGATCTCCTGACCCAAGCATATATTTCTATGCAGCCGTTATGTTTGGGTCAGAAGAGCCACCGGACAGTCCGTGTATAGTGATTCGATTTCGGTCCAATTTATTTGTGGCCGTAGGGAATTGATAATAGTTTCTTGTGGGTTCACCAGGCATACTTTACCGTTAGGATAGCCACTATGTTAAATTTTTGCCCCCATGAGTTCTACTTCTCAGAAGACAAAGCCAAGACAAATAAAAGATTGTATCAGTTTTTATAGATACATGTGTAATGATGCACAGTGAGAGGGAAACAAATGCAGACATAGTGTTATGCTTCTAGCTCGGTTAGACAGGATTATGGAAGCTAGTTAAACTGATAAATGTGCTGCAAAGGGATGTTTTCTGTGTGATTGCAGCTGAACCTTTTCACAGGGCACCGTTATTCATTTGGCAGTTCACCTTTATAAAGCATTTTGTGATTACAGTACAAGTCCATGATTCCTGTCTCTCTTTGTTTAGAGTTAATGACCAGTAAATGGCAGGGGTCCCTCACTGATTTCAATCTGCTTTCACACTACATTAGAGAAGTGCAGCAGACCATACCTACTTTGACAGGCTGTTATGGTCCCATCTACTGGATCTACATCTGGGCATCACCAGAATCTGACCTCCTCTAACAAACACTTAGCATATTAACATCACCTAATTCCAGTCTGTAATGGGGTAAATGGCGATGCTGGAATAATAAAGAGGTGCCTTGCTGCAGACCACAAACACACACCTTGCTACATGCCATTCTGCTACATTGATATCCAGAGCAGGTACAGATTCTGCAGTTGGAAACCATGACCCACAGGAGAAGATAAAACAGGCTGCAGCAGAAAGAAAATCTGAAATGCGTTCTGCTCTTCTGCAGTCGTAGCGATTTACAGCACAAAATACTTAACATTTTAGGAAGCACAACTAAATACTCATTGACTAGAAAAACTACTGAACGCCAAATATGCCATTCTAGATTTCAGATAAAGAAGCAGCAGAGCTTAGTGTAGCAAAAAGACACTGTCGGGATCAGCTGACTTTCTAGATCTGATAGGATAAAAGCTGAAATTTGCAAACGCACCGTTAAATGGTCAATTCCAGATAAGGAATTAAGTTTGCTCCATCTGTATAGTCACTGGCGATTCAGAAATATAGAGCTATTGCAATAGAAGAAAACCGATTAACAATGCAAATTAGTAGGAGAGTAAAAGTAAAGTATAAATCCTACAAATAATGTAACTCCCTCCAATTAACGCAATATATTATTTGTTTATTAGAAATATTAAAACCCATTATATCAGTTAAAGTAAATGTGTACTAGAAAAATTCATTACATATAAGCGGACATAAAGGGTTAAGGGTATAATAAGTTGTCTCATCACAAAATCTATGTAAATATGCTGCTATTAGTGTTGAGTGAGCATGATCAACACTGCTCATTACTCGCCCGAGCATCACGCTACTCGGGATGTTCGGCGAGCACCGAGCATTTCCGGGTTACTCGGGCGGGAGCTCGGGTCTCCGCCACGTTTAGCGCTCTTTACAGAGCCAATGAACATGCAGGGATTGCCAGCCAGTCACTGTAATGCCGCAGCCATGTTGTTTGTGGGCATTACAGTGATTGGCTGGCCGCACAGCGTCACCTCGAGTATTTAAAACCGGGCGCCGCCATCTTGGACACAGTCGCTCCAGATCAGCCAGTGTAGGGTCAGTGCTGCTGAGTTAGGGAGAGATATATAGTGCAAAATAGGTAGTATAGGGTCTCTAAAGCCTGCAAAATCAAACAAACAGTCCTTCTCAGGACTAATATCCATCCCAGATATCAGGCAGGCAGGCAGGCTGTATAGGAGATGCAGTGGTTATACCAGCAAACGCTGCATTACAGTCCTGTGTGCTCCTGTTGGTCAAATGGCTAGATTTATCACCCCGGTCTCAGGGGCCAGAAAATTTTTTTTTTTTTCATCTAAATCCTGTATTTTTTTTTTCCTCAGTCAGACTGTCCAAATACGCGTCTTATTAACCTTTTGGTATCCCCCCCCCCCCCCCCCAAAAAAAATAAATTGAGTGTGTCTGAGACTGTTCAGACACTAATATATCTGTTTAAAAGAGTCTGGTGTAGGCCAGAAAAATAGAACTGTGGTTTTGCAGTTCCACGGGTCAAATCTCTGTATTATCCTGTTTTTGGCATTTTTTGACGTAAAAAAAACTGTAATAGTGTCTGCCTGACTGGTCAGACACCAATATATCTGTTTAAGGCTATGTGCCCACGTTGCGGACCTGAAGCATATTTTTTACGCTTCTCCCTGGCGGGAAAATCGCATGCGGTTTTCCCGCCAGGTAGAAGCGTTTGTGAGGCGTCTTTGCATGCATTTCCGCATGCGGGTTATCAAGCACTTCTCCAAGCATCACTTGGAAAAGTGCTTGACAACTTGTTCAGAATGGTAAAAAATAAAAAAATAAACTTTATACTCACCTTCTGATGCATTCTCTGCCCCGTCCGGAGGCTTGAGCGGCTCACGCTGTTGTGTGCAGGACCTGCGGTGACGTCATTGAGTCATGTGGTGGGTCACATGACTCAATGACGTGGCAGGTCCTTCAGACAACAGCGCGACGGAGGGAAAACATCAGAAGATAAGTATAAACTTTATTTTATTCTTTTTTTCTTTGGTACCCAGGTCTGGATGAGAGTCTCCTCTCATTCAGACTTGGGTACCATCCGCACATTGATTCCGCTGCGCTTCCGCAAAATTAATGAACATGCTGCGGATTTTTGACCGCAGCATATACGCTGCGGAAAAATCCGCAGCATGGGCATTGACATTGCGGAATGCCATTGGGGACCATGGGGTGCGGATATACATGCGTTTTTCAAGCGTTTACGCTGCGGAAATTCCGCAGCATATACGCTTGAAAAACGCTACGTGGGCACACAGCCTAAGAGAGTCTGGTGTACACCACATAACTATAACTGTGGTTTTGCAGTTCCACAGGTCAAATCTCTGTATTATCCCGTTTTTGGCATTTTTTGCCATAAAAAAACGGTAATAGTGTCTCCCTGACTGGTCAGACACCAATATATCTGTTTAAAAGAGTCTGGTGTACGCCACATAACCATAACTGTGGTTTTGCAGTTCCACGGGTAAAATCTCTGTATTATCCAGTTTTTGGCATTTTTTGCTGTAAAAAAAAACAGTAATAGTGTCTCCCTGACTGGTCAGACACCAATATATCTGTTTAAAAGAGTCTGGTGTACGCCACATAACTATAACTGTTGTTTTGTGGTTCCACGAGTCAAATCTCTGTATTATTCTGCTTTTGGCATTTTTTGCCTTAAAAAAAAACAGTAATAGTGTCTACCTGACTGTTCAGACACCAATATATCTGTTTAAAAGAGTCTGGTGTAGGCCAGAAAAATAGAACTGTGTTTTTGCAGTTCCACGGGTCAAATCTCTGTATTATCCTGTTTTGGGCATTTTTTGCCGTAAAAAAAAACTGTAATAGTGTCTCCCTGACTGGTCAGACACCAATATATCTGTTTAAAAGAGTCTGGTGTAGGCCAGAAAAATAGAACTGTATTTTTGCAGTTCCATGGGTCAAATCTCTGTATTATCCTGCTTTTGGCATTTTTTGCCGTAAAAAAAACTGTAATAGTGTCTCCCTGACTGGTCAGACACCAATATATCTGTTTAAAAGAGTCTTGTGTACGCCACATAACTATAACTGTGATTTTGCAGTTCCACTGGTCAAATCTCTGTATTATCCTGTTTTTGGCATTTTTTGCTGTAAAAAAAAACAGTAATAGTGTCTCCCTGACTGGTCAGACACCAATTTATCTGTTTAAAAGAGTCTGGTGTACGCCACATAACTATAACTGGTTTTGCAGTTCCACGGGTCAAATCTCTGTATTATCCTGCTTTTGGCATTTTTTGCCGTAAAAAAACAGCAATAGTGTCTCCCTGACTGTTCAGACACCAATATATCTGTTTAAAAGAGTCTGGTGTAGGCCAGAAAAATAGAACTGTGTTTTTGCATTTCCACGGGTCAAATCTCTGTATTATCCTGTTTTTGGCATTTTTTGCCGTAAAAAAAACTGTAATAGTATCTCCCTGACTGGTCAGACACCAATATATCTGTTTAAAAGAGTCTGGTGTAGGCCAGAAAATAGAACTGTGGTTTTGCAGTTCCACGGGTCAAATCTCTGTATTATCCAGCTTTTGGCATTTTTTGCCGTAAAAAAAAGAGGAATAGTGTCTCCCTGACTGTTCAGACATTCATATATCTGTTTAAAAGAGTCTGGTGTAGGCCAGAAAAATAGAACTGTGGTTTTGCAGTTCCACGGGTCAAATCTCTGTATTATCCAGCTTTTGGCCTGTTTTACGCAAAAAAACAGTAATAGTGTCTCCCTGTCTGTTCAGTCACAAATATATTTGCTTAAAAGATTCTGGTGTAGGCCAGACAAATAGAACTGTGGTTTTCCTCTTCCACGGTTCTAATCTCCTTTTTATTACCCTTTTTCCATTGATGGTGCGAGTGTAAGCTATTTTACTTCATTTACAATGGGCAAGTCGCGTGGCAAGGGACGTGGAACTGGACATTCTGGTGATGGTGCGTGTAGAGGACGGGCCGTGGCCAAGGTGAAAATGTGCCACAACCAACAGCCACATCTTCTCGCTCCCACTTCTTGACCGAATTACTAGGGAAGCACACTACAACACCAGTATTGCGAACTGATCAGTGCGAACAGGTTATTAATTGGATAGCAGATAATACTTCCAGTTACCTGGGCACCACCACCTCCGGTCTGTCTTCCACACGGTCATGTTTTAGTAGCCGTGAGTCTCGACCGCATACTCCTCCTCACCCTGATGCTCCTTCCTCCCACCATGCCGAGTGTCGTCAGACAGCAACTGATCCCACACTTGGACACTCTGAAGAGCTGTTCACTGGTCCATTTCCATATTTGTGCCCCTCGTATGCACCACTTGAAGTGGTGGAAGAGGAGATCCCATGTAGCGATGCCCAAATATTTGAACAGCCACGGCCAGAGGAAGTCGACGCTGGCAATTTGTCACAAGAGGTGGATGATGATGAGACATAATTGCCACGAAGTGAGGAGGAGGATCATGGTGTGGAAGTGGAAGAGGAGGAGGTGGTGGATGATCTAGTAACTGACCCAACGTGGCAGGGGGACACGCAGAGCGAGGCCAGCAGCACACAGGGGGAGGGAGGCAGAGTACCCCAACAGGCAGGAAGAAGCCGTGTGGTGGCCGTACACAGAAGGAGGGCAACAGTTCCCTGTAACACCAACACGAGTGACGTTGCCAGTACAACCAGTAGGTCTTCCAGAGTCTGGAATTTTTTTATAGACTCTGCTGATAACCCCAAAAAGGCCATTTGTACCACCTGCTATGCCAGCATCAGCAGGGGTGACAAAACTACCAGCCTGACCACCACCAGCATGATCAGGCACATGGCAGAAAGCACCTGACTTTGTGGGGGGCGAACCCCAGGGTCCACGACCAGTGTCAGCAGGTGTCACCACTGCTTCTTCCGCTGTTGTCCGTGTGATAGAACACCCTGTTGTGCGTGCAAGGCAATCCCCTGTCCATACTGCATGCAAAGATGCCCCCTCCTCTGAGTCTTCACTTGTTATGGCAGTTTCTCAAGAAACAGCATCAACGTCCACATCCACGTCCTACCGCAGCGTTCAATTGTCCATATCCCAGAGCTTTGAACGAAAGCACAAATTTGCAGCCAATGCCCCACAGGCCACAGTCCTAAATTCGCACATTTCACGACTGCTTGCGTTGGAAATGCTGCCAACTGGTGGAGACGGAATCCTTCCGCAACCTTATGGCGGTGGCCGTCCCTCGGTACTCGGTCCCCAGCCGACACTATTTTGCCCGTTGTGCCATCCCCGCACTACACAAGCACGTGTCCCAAAACATCTGCCGTGCCCTCAACAAGGCAGTTACTGGGAGAGTCCACCTGACAACGGACACGTGGACAAGTGCTTGTGGCCAGGGACGGTACATCTCCCTGACAGCACACTGGGTAAACATAGTGGAAGCCGGGACCCAGTTGGACCTTGGTACGGAACACATCCTCCCCACACTGAGGATTAAGGGCCCTATGTCAGTCAGAGTTGCCCACACAGTGTACAGCTCCTGCGCATCATCCTCCTCCTCATGTTCAGCCTCCATCTCAGATATCACCACATCAGTTACAAGTTGGAAGCACTGCAGTACTGCCTCAGCCAAGTGGCAACAGATTGTGCTGAAACTCATAAGCTTAGATGATAAACCTCACACTGCTTGTGAGTTGTGGACAGCTGTGAAAGAGCAGGCAGATCTGTGGCCGAGACCGCTGAACCTACATCCAGGCATGGTCGTGTGTGACAATGGCCGTAACCTGGTGGCGGATCAGAGGCAAGGCGAGATCACACACGTACCATGCCTGGCTCATGTGCTTAACCTCGTGGTTCAGCGGTTTCTTAAATCGTACCCCGAGATGCCAGATCTGCTCGTGAAAGTACGCCGCCTGTCAGCTCATTTTCGCAAGTCGGCTACAGCTTCCGCCGCCCTTGCTGTGTTGCAGCAGCGTTTGCAGCTTCCGGCACACCGACTGGTGTGTGATATCCCCACACATTGGAACTCTACCCTCCACATGTTGCAAAGGATTTGTGAGCAGAAGAGAGCAGTTGTGGAGTATCAGCTGCAACAAGGCCGTCGATATTCAGGTCAGACTCCACACATAAGACCTCAGGAGTGGACCTGGATGTCTGACATATGTACCATCCTGACAAACTTTGAGGAGTCCACCAAGATGGTGAGTGGCGATGACGCCATCATTAGCGTCAGCATCCCACTTATCTGTCTTTTGCAAAGCTCTCTGCAGAGAATTAAAGAGGAGGCATTGCAGCCAGAGTATGATGAGATGGATCAAGAAGCCGTAGCGGGCGATTACACACAGCCCAGCCTCATCTCATCCCAACGTGCATTGGGGGACAATGAGGGAGAGGAGGAGGAGGAGGAGGAAGAACAGGAGCTTGTATCATGCGCTGTAGACGGTAGTACCTGTACAACTGTCATACCGTCGCTTCAGCGTGGGTGGCCTGAGGACAGGGGGGAGGAGGAGGAGGAAGAGAGCATGGTCAGTCGTCATCTTGGTGAGGACACGGAAGTCTTGCCCGTTACCAGTCTGGCACGCATGGCTGACTTTATGTTACGCTGCCTTAACCGTGACCCTCGCGTTGTCAAAATGTTGGTTGACAGTCATTACTGGTTGGTGACACTTTTAGACCCTCGCTACAAGGAGAACTTTCACTCTCTTATTCATGAGGTGGAGATGTCTGCAAAAATGGGGCAGTATCAGAAGGCCCTTGCTGCAGAACTGTTAAAAAAATTCCCATGTGAAGACGCTAGCGGCAGAGGTCACAGTTCGTTGCCGAACCAAGGCGTACAGGCGAGAGAGACGCCACTCCAATCCAGCAGAGGCAGGGGAACACTGTCAACGTTCTGGGACAGTTTTCTGAGACCCGCCCAGCTTACAGGCCCTGAGGCACGGGGTACTCTCACAAGGAGTGGAAAGTTTCAAAAAATGGTGAGGGAGTACCTTGCCGACCATGTCAGCGTCCTCCGTGATTCCTCTGTGTCTTTTAATTATTGGGTATTCAAGCTGGACACTTGGAATGAACTCGCTCTGTATGCCTTGGAGGTCCTGGCCTGCCCTGCCGCTAGCGTGTTATCGGAGCGTGTTTTAGTGCCGCTGGGGGAATTATAACAGATAAGAGCACTTGCCTGTCAACTGACAATGCTGACAAGCTGACCCTTATCAAAATGAACAAGGGCTGGATTGGGCCAGACTTCTCATCACCACCAAATGACAGCAGAGTAACATAAAGTCAAATACACTGTGTTATTTCGGGAGGTGTATTCCCATGCACCGCTTCACACCCACACATGGGTATACGCTTCCTCATTTCGGCTGTATTTTGCTCTTCTCCTTATCCTCAGCCTCCACCACCACTATACCACCAGGGTGACCTTGGTCCGTGTTGCCAGCATTGCAAGTTCCTCTGTCCTAATTTTTGGCAGCTTTTGCTTGGAAGGCATAGATAGGCAAAGACTATGGGAGACCCACTCCCCAATAATGGGAATAATGTTTTTGAGATGCTGTACTGCATGGCTCTTCCAAGGGGCATTTAAACCGTCTTGTTAAGCTACTGCAATCTCCACGTCTCTTCCAAGGGGCATTAAAACCGTCTTGTTAAGCTACTGCGACCTCCACCACTTTTCCCAGGGGCATTGATATTGTCTTTTTATTCCACTGCGACCTACACCATTCTTCCAAGGGGCATTAAAACCGTCTTGTTAAGCTACTGCAACCTCCACGTCTCTTCCAAGGGGCATTAAAACCGTCTTGTTAAACTACTGCAACCTCCACGTCTCTTCCAAGGGGCATTAAAACTGTCTTGTTAAGCTACTGCAACCTCCACGTCTCTTCCAAGGGGCATTAAAACCGTCTTGGTAAGCTACTGCCACCTCCACCACTTTCCCCAGGGGCATTAAAACCATCTTGTTAAGCTACTGCGACCTCCACCATTCTTCCAAGGGGCATTAAAACCGTCTTGTTAAGCTACTGCAACCTCCACGTCTCTTCCAAGAGGCATTAAAACCATCTTGTTAAGCTACTGCAACCTCCACGTCTCTTCCAAGGGGCATTAAAACCGTCTTGTTAAGCTACTGCGACCTCCACGTCTCTTCCAAGGGGCATTAAAACCGTCTTGTTAAGCTACTGAGACCTCCACCACTTTTCCCAGGGGCATTGATATTGTCTTTTTATTCCACTGCGACCTCCACCATTCTTCCAAGGGGCATTAAAACCGTCTTGTTAAGCTACTGCGACCTCCATCACTTTTCCCAGGGGCATTGATATTGTCTTTTTATTCCCCTGCGACCTCCACCATTCTTCCAAGGGGCATTAAAACCGTCTTGTTAAGCTACTGCGACCTCCACCACTTTTCCCAGGGGCATTGATATTGTCTTTTTATTCCACTGCGACCTCCACCATTCTTCTGGCTGTCTATAGCCACTGCAGATGTAACTGGGGTCTCATTTATGAGGATTGCCTCACAGTAAGATCGTTCTGGCTGTCTATAACCACTGCAGATGTAACTGGGACCTCACTTATGAGAACTGCCCCACAGTAAGATCATTCTGGCTGCCGCTCCTTTTGGTACAGAAACATATCCTACAAGACATGTGTGCTTGACTGGCCTGATATTGATAGGAATGGTCCCTGTTCCTCCTGCTCTTTCTCCTTTGCCACCACCTCATCCATCATTCATCACCTGAAGCTTTGTTTTAACGGGAGTCATAGAACTGGGATAGTAGCAGGAAAACATCCAGCAATCCTCGGAGAAGGTAGGATATGCGCCAAAACGCTGACCACCTCAGGCCTAGCCGCTACTACATACATGCGCTTGCATTCGAAGAAAACAAAGCAGAACGCTAACTTCTATCATCATCATCATGCTCCTCATCTTGGCACTCTCAACTCTCCTGATGGAGAAGCCAGGGCCCACCGGAGGAGTCTGGTTCTCTGATGGGCTCGTCCAATGCTGCCCTAAAGCAGGCCAGGCTAAGAAAAGTGTGGGGGAAGTTTCAAGGAGAAATAGGGGCAGCTGGGGACCATTTATGGACACCCGGCCGCCCCCAGGCGGCTGGGGACCGTGTGTGGACACCCGGCCGCGGGGCGGCTGGGGACCGAGTATGGACACCTGGCCGCCCCCTGGCGGCTGGGGTCCGAGCGTGGACACCCGGCTGCCGGGCGGCTGGGGACTGAGTATGGATACCTCGCTGCCGAAGCAGCCATGAGGTAGTGGCCAGCTTCGGCCTCCTCCAAACTAAAAGGCCCCATTTCAAGTGCAAACAAGCTAGCAGTATGGTATTGCAGCCTGGGGGTGGGTGGGTGGCAGGCTGCATACTTGCGCTTGCATTGCAAGGAATGGGGTAGGTACAATTGAACACTGCCCTGGGACAAGAACTTGCACGGGGATAGTTGCAAGTCTGCATCTTCTGATGCGGAAAGGATCACTTCTGATGGGCACACTTTTAGGCAGTGACCTGGGTGTCAGAGATGCTTCCAGGGGTCTTCCCCATGCTGTTCCCATGTCTTTTCAGCACTATATGCATGTGTCACACAGCACATGGCCAGATAAGGTGGTAAAATGTTAAAATTACATTTCCCGGTGAATGCATTTGTCACGGTTGAAAGCAATACAAAAGTGCAAAAACGCATAAAAAATGCTACTTGTGAACATAGCCCAAGGTGTGGAGGAGTATTTTTGTTTTTGGTTATTTATTTTACCTTATACACAAGTCTTTACCCTGGAAATGAAGTACCTTAACATATTTCACAGGAAAACCGTTTCAGTTTCGTTTTTGAACGTTTTATTGTGAGCCCGTTAAAGTGGCTTAATACCTCTGACCACGTTGTTGACAGCAGTGACCTGGGGGTCAGAAATGCCCATGCTGTCCCCATCTCTTTTGAGCACTGCCACTATCGTTTTGGGCACTTTTTAGGCTTTCTGCAGACTGCCGGGGGTGCCGCCGCAAAAATGCTCGGGTCTCCCATAGATTAACATTGGGCTCGTTGCTCGGGTCGAGCACCTGAGTATCACGGTGAGCTCGGCCCGAGCTTCGAGCTCCCGAGCATTTTAGTGCTCGGTCAACACTAGCTGCTATATAATATATTATCTTAAGGGCGCAGTCAGATGGACATATAAATCAAGCCAAGACCTGACCGCAATGCTTGGACTGACCGCGTCTCTCCCAACCCGAGCATATATTTTAATGCAGCTGTCACGCTTGGGTCATGAGAGACACCGGCCAGTCCGACCATAGCGATCCGATCTCAGCCCGATTTATACAGCCGTCTGACTGCAACATAATAATTGAATCCAGCCAGTCAAGGTAGGTAAGTATATGCATATGTGATGGTCTATATCCTACACAAATATAGTCAGCACAGTAAATGGAACAAACATAAAGGCAATATCCATAATATAAACATTAGTTACCCAAACATCTCAATAATTGACCACGCCCTGACTTATGTTTCGCACTCTGCTTTCTCAAGGGGATTTATACTATTATAATAGGTAAGATTTACTGAACGTGTCTGGAAAAAAATAGATATATTCACTGGTTCCTGGAAGTAATTCAAATCAAATTGGAGGCCCCACCCTCTCATACAATAAGAGTACAGGTCTGGTCACCCCATAATAAATTAATCTGCACAAGGTAACTGATATTTATGTGAGAGCTTCAACAAGATGATCAGATTATGGTGAGACTGTGAATCATTAAGATCAATAGATCATTTCCATGAAAGGGACATTAGGCAATGAATATTAGACAGGGCTTTTCAGGGAATAAAACAGCAAAGATTAGCCTCCTAGCAGTACCTAAAGGGATACATATTCAATGCCTACATTTGGCATATTAATAAATGATTAGATTATAAAAAGAAAAATACAATATATGCTCTACAGAACACCATCTGTGCCTTCTGTACTGCACGGTTCCACCAAGCACTCTATAAATACCAGCTTTGTTTTTTTCACTTAAGCATATACAGATTATAAGAGCCAAAACTTTTTTACTTTTCTTTGTCATGAGCATATGAGGGCACAGGTTTTTGCAGATTGAGTTGTAGTTTCTAATGGCACCATTTAATTTATCTTATAATGGAACAGCAAAATAATGGAAGCATTATATGGGTCAGTAAAATTGCAACAGTAAATTTATATTGGTACCGTATTTTTCGGACCATAAGATGCACTTTTTTCCCCCAAATTTGGGAGAAAAATGGGGGATGCGTCTTATGGTTCGAATGTAGCTTACCGGGGAGTTGCGGTGATGGTGGAGTGAGATCGCATGAAGAAGGGTCTCTCTCTCAGAAACCCAGTGGCGACAGAAGAGGGCCCAGGATTGGCGGTCAGGTATTGGCAGTCAGGCAGAGCTTTCCCGGCGGCCATTTTCCTGAAGCCATAAGCCGCATGTGCAGACTGGGATGTCGGCCCAGTTGAGATCTCAGCCGCACATGCGCCGCCTTCGGCAGCCATCTTCCTGAAACCATGGCCCTCAGGGAAATGGTCACTGAGATCCCAGTCACGGCTCAGGCGGCCATTTCCTTGTAGACCACAGCATCAGGAAGATGGCCACCGGAAAAGCAATGCAGTCCGCTCTGCCTCACCAGCCCCGCAGCATCTCACAACTTCTGCCGCGGCCGGGTTCCTAAGGGAGGGACCCTGCTTCCTGCGATCTCGCTCCACCATCGCAGCAACCCCCTGTTGCTTGGGCACCCCCTTCTCCCACCCAAGGCCCGCAGCATTGCTCTACTTCTGCCACCGCACATCTCATCTTTAACACCAGACTAAAAATACTGCGATCATGACAACTCAAAATCTCCCCATTTCATGAGATTTGCCCCCCCAAATTTAGGTTCTATAGAAATAAAGGCGAAAATGAGTGTCTGTGTGTTGAATGCAAAACCACAGATTTTGCCCAAAGAGTCTTAAAGAATTAAAGCGACAGCGCCAAAAGTGTCGCTCTTAAAGGGGCAGCAACCACATAGTCGCTAAAGTGGTGCAACCTGATAAGTCACTCTAAAGTTTGTAATTATAGGAACGACTGTTGCATATGTAACTGGGGCCTCATTTATGAGAATTACCTCACAGTAAGATAGACCTGGCTGCCTATAGCCACTGCAGATGTAATTGAGGCCTCATTTATGAGAATTACCTCATAGTAAGATAGTCCTGGCTACCTATAGCCACTGCAGATGTAACTGAGGCCTCATTTATGAGAATTGCCTCACAGAAAGATCATTATGGCTGTCTATAGCCACTGCAGAAGTAATTGGGGCCTCACTTATGAGAATTACCTCATAGTAAGATCGTTCTGGCTGTCTATAGCCACTGCAGAAGTAATTGGGGCCTCACTTATGAGAATTACCTCATAGTAAGATTGTTCTGGCTGTCTATAGCCACTGCAGATGTAACTGGGGCCTCATTTATGTGAATTGACTCACAGTAAGATCGTTCTGGCTGTCTATAGTCACTGCAGATGTAACTGAGGCCTCATTTATGAGAATTACCTCATAGTAAGATAGTCCTGGCTACCTATAGCCACTGCAGATGTAACTGAGGCCTCACTTATGAGAATTACCTCACAGTAAGATCGTTCTGACTGTCTATAGCCACTGCAGAAGTAACATGGGCCTCATTTATGAGAATTGCCTCACAGTAAGATTGTTCTGACTGTCTATAGCCACTGCAGATGTAACTGGGGACTCATTTATGTGAATTGCCTCATAGTAAGATAGTCCTGGCCACCTATAGCCACTGCAGATGTAACTGAGGCCTCACTTATGAGAATTACCTCACAGTAAGATCGTTCTGACTGTCTATAGCCACTGCAGAAGTAACATGGGCCTCATTTATGAGAATTGCCTCACAGTAAGATCGTTCTGGCTGTCTATAACCACTGCAGATGTAACTGGGGCCTCGTTTATGAGAATTGCCTCACAGGAAGATCGTTCTGGCTGTCTATAGCCACTGCAGATGTAACTGGGGCCTCATCTATGAGAATTGCCTCACAGTAAGATCGTTCTGGCTGTCTATAACCACTGCAGAAGTAATTGAGGCCTCACTTATGAGAATTGCCTCACAGTAAGATCATTATGGCTGTCTATAGCCACTGCAGAAGTAATTGAGGCCTCACTTATGAGAATTGCCTCACAGTAAGATCGTTCTGACTGTCTATAGCCACTGCAGAAGTAACTTGGGCCTCATTTATGAGAATTGCCTCACAGTAAGATCGTTCTGGCTGTCTATAGCCACTGCAGAAGTAACTGGGGCCTCATTTATGAGAATTGCCTCACAGTAAGATCATTCTGTTTGTCTATAGCCACGGCAGAAGTAACTGAGGCCTCATCTATGAGAATTTCCTCACAGTAAGATCGTTCTGGCTGTCTATAGCCACTGCAGATGTAACTGGGGCCTCGTTTATGAGAATTGCCTCACAGGAAGATCGTTCTGGCTGTCTATAGCCACTGCAGATGTAACTGGGGTCTCATCTATGAGAATTGCCTCACAGTAAGATCGTTCTGGCTGTCTATAACCACTGCAGAAGTAATTGAGGCCTCACTTATGAGAATTGCCTCACAGTAAGATCATTATGGCTGTCTATAGCCACTGCAGAAGTAATTGAGGCCTCACTTATGAGAATTGCCTCACAGTAAGATCGTTCTGACTGTCTATAGCCACTGCAGAAGTAACTTGGGCCTCATTTATGAGAATTGCCTCACAGTAAGATCGTTCTGGCTGTCTATAGCCACTGCAGAAGTAACTGGGGCCTCATTTATGAGAATTGCCTCACAGTAAGATCATTCTGTTTGTCTATAGCCACGGCAGAAGTAACTGAGGCCTCATCTATGAGAATTTCCTCACAGTAAGATCGTTCTGGCTGTCTATAGCCACTGCAGATGTAACTGAGGCCTCATTTATGAGAATTACCTCATAGTAAGATAGCCCTGGCTACCTACCACTGCAGATGTAACTGAGGCCTCATTTATGAGAATTGCCTCACAGTAAGATCATTATGGCTGTCTATAGCCACTGCAGAAGTAATTGAGGCCACACTTATGAGAATTGCCTCACAGTAAGATCGTTCTGACTGTCTATAGCCACTGCAGAAGTAACATGGGCCTCATTTATGAGAATTGCCTCACAGTAAGATCGTTCTGGCTGTCTATAACCACTGCAGATGTAACTGGGGCCTCGTTTATGAGAATTGCCTCACAGTAAGATCGTTCTGGCTGTCTATAGCCACTGCAGATGTAACTGGGGCCTCATTTATGAGAATTGCCTCACAGTAAGATCGTTCTGGCTGTCTATAACCACGGCAGATGTAACTGAGGTCTCATTTATGAGAATTGCCTCACAGTAAGATCATTATGGCTGTCTATAGCCACTGCAGAAGTAATTGAGGCCTCACTTATGAGAATTGCCTCACAGTAAGATCGTTCTGACTGTCTATAGCCACTGCAGAAGTAACTTGGGCCTCATTTATGAGGATTGCCTCACAGTAAGATCGTTCTGGCTGCCTATAGCCACTGCAGAAGTAACTGGGGCCTCATTTATGAGAATTGCCTCACAGTAAGATCGTTCTGGCTGTCTATAGCCACTGCAGAAGTAACTGGGGCCTCATTTATGAGAATTGCCTCACAGTAAGATCATTCTGTTTGTTTATAGCCACGGCAGAAGTAACTGAGGCCTCATCTATGAGAATTGCCTCACAGTAAGATCGTTCTGGCTGTCTATAGCCACGGCAGAAGTAACTGGGGTCTCATCTATGAGAATTTCCTCAAAGTAAGATCGTTCTGACTGTCTATAGCCACTGTAGAAGTAACTGGGGCCTCATCTATGAGAATCTCCTCACAGTAAGATCGTTCTGGCTGTCTATAGCCACTGCAGAAGTAACTGGGGCCTCATCTATGAGAATTGCCTCACAGTAAGATCGTTCTGGCTGTCTATAGCCACTGCAGATGTAACTGGGGCCTCATCTATGAGAATTGCCTCACTGTAAGATCGTTCTGGCTGTCTATAGCCACAGCAGAAGTAACTGGGGCCTCATGTATGAGAATTGCCTCACAGTAAGATCGTTCTGGCTGTCTATAGCCACTGCAGATGTAACTGGGGCCTCATTTATGAGAATTGCCTCGCAGTAAGATCGTTCTGGCTGTCTATAGCCACTGCAGATGTAACTGGGGCCTCATCTATGAGAATTACCTCACAGTAAGATCATTCTGGCTGTCTATAGCCACGGCAGATGTAACTGAGGCCTCATTTATGAGAATTGCCTCACAGTAAGATCGTTCTGGCTGTCTATAGCCACTGCAGATGTAACTGAGGCCTCATTTATGAGAATTGCCCCACTGTAAGATCGTTCTGGCTGTCTATAGCCACTGCAGATGTAACTGAGGCCTCATCTATGAGAATTACCTCACAGTAAGATTGCTCTGGCTATCTATAGCCACTGCAGATGTAACTGGGGCCTCATTTATGAGAATTGCCTCACAGTAAGATCGTTCTGGCTGTCTATAGCCACTGCAGATGTAACTGAGGCCTCATTTATGAGAATTGCCTCACAGTAAGATCGTTCTGGCGGTCTATAACCACTGCAGATGTAACTGGGGCCTCGTTTATGAGAATTGCCTCACAGTAAGATCGTTCTGGCTGTCTATAGCCACTGCAGATGTAACTGGGGCCTCATCTATGAGAATTGCCTCACAATAAGATCGTTCTGGCTGTCTATAACCACGGCAGATGTAACTGAGGTCTCATTTATGAGAATTGCCTCACAGTAAGATCATTATGGCTGTCTATAGCCACTGCAGAAGTAATTGAGGCCTCACTTATGAGAATTGCCTCACAGTAAGATCGTTCTGACTGTCTATAGCCACTGCAGAAGTAACTTGGGCCTCATTTATGAGAATTGCCTTACAGTAAGATCGTTCTGGCTGTCTATAGCCACTGCAGAAGTAATTGAGGCCTCACTTATGAGAATTGCCTCACAGTAAGATCGTTCTGACTGTCTATAGCCACTGCAGAAGTAACTTGGGCCTCATTTATGAGAATTGCCTCACAGTAAGATCGTTCTGGCTGTCTATAGCCACTGCAGAAGTAACTGGGGCCTCATTTATGAGAATTGCCTCACAGTAAGATCATTCTGTTTGTCTATAGCCACGGCAGAAGTAACTGAGGCCTCATCTATGAGAATTGCCTCACAGTAAGATCGTTCTGGCTGTCTATAGCCACTGCAGATGTAACTGAGGCCTCATCTATGAGAATTACCTCACAGTAAGATTGCTCTGGCTATCTATAGCCACTGCAGATGTAACTGGGGCCTCATTTATGAGAATTGCCTCACAGTAAGATCGTTCTGGCTGTCTATAGCCACTGCAGATGTAACTGAGGCCTCATTTATGAGAATTGCCTCACAGTAAGATCGTTCTGGCGGTCTATAGCCACTGCAGATGTAACAGAGGCCTCATTTATGAGAATTGCCTCACAGTAAGATCGTTCTGGCTGTCTATAACCACTGCAGATGTAACTGGGGCCTCGTTTATGAGAATTGCCTCACAGTAAGATCGTTCTGGCTGTCTATAGCCACTGCAGATGTAACTGGGGCCTCATCTATGAGAATTGCCTCACAATAAGATCGTTCTGGCTGTCTATAACCATGGCAGATGTAACTGAGGTCTCATTTATGAGAATTGCCTCTTAGTAAGATCATTATGGCTGTCTATAGCCACTGCAGAAGTAATTGAGGCCTCACTTATGAGAATTGCCTCACAGTAAGATCGTTCTGACTGTCTATAGCCACTGCAGAAGTAACTTGGGCCTCATTTATGAGAATTGCCTCCCAGTAAGATCATTCTGGCTGTCTATAGCCACTGCAGAAGTAATTGAGGCCTCACTTATGAGAATTGCCTCACAGTAAGATCGTTCTGACTGTCTATAGCCACTGCAGAAGTAACTTGGGCCTCATTTATGAGAATTGCCTCACAGTAAGATCTGTTATGTTCTGCTACCAGAGCTAAGGAAAGAGAGGAGATCTGTCCCTACGATAGAACTCAGCTGAATCCCTACGATGTAACAGGGAACCTGATCCTGCGATCAGACCTGCTAAAGTCCTAAGCTAGTCTGCACGGAGACCTATAGATGTGGGGAAGGAATCCCTACAAGTACTAAGGACTGGGAGGAAAATGGGACACCTCCTAACAGAAATAGTAGCAGACAGACGAACAAACAAAATATATAGAACATAGATGTCAGTAGACCAAGCAAACTAACAGAGTTAGATACAGAGCACAGGCTAGCTAGAAAGTAGTTATACAATGAAGTCCAGCAAAGCCAGAAGGGCGGAGCAGGATTAAATAGGCCAACAAGGTCATGTGACCAGCAAAGGAAAAAACCTAAGAGCAAGGTTCTAACAGTACCCCCCCCCTTCTAAGAGGATCCTCCGGATCCCCTAGGACCAGGCTTATCAGGAAATCTCCTGTGAAACGCTCTGATAAGTCTGGACGCGGAAACATCATCTGACCTCACCCAAGAGTTATCCTCGGGTCCGAAACCTTTCCAGGCCACAAGATACTGCAAACTACCTCTATACCGTCTAGAGTTAAGAATGCGAGAAATTTCATATTCCCCGTCCTCCACCACCGGAGGAACAGAGGCAGAGGCGTCACCATCCGACACAACAGCTTTTTTTAACAGAGAGACATGAAATACCGGATTAATTCTCCAGGAGGTAGGAACCTCCAACCTAACAGCAGATTGGTTGACAACCTGAAGCACCTTAAAGGGCCCTACAAACTTGGGACCCAATTTCTTAGAAGGAATCCTCAACCGCAGATTCCTAGAGGACAACCAAACCATGTCACCAACAGCGAACAAAACCTCCTGTCGTTTCTTATCAAAGTAGTCTTTAGATTTTCTGTTGGCCTCCTGAAGATTACCAAGCACATCCGTCCAAACTCTCTCCAAATCACCGGAAAAATTCTCCTCCTCAGGCACGGCAGATCCCAACTTGGAGAACGACCCAAATGACGGATGTCTCCCAGAACAACAAAAAAAAGGCGAACAACCAGCAGAAGAAGATGTATGATTGTTCAGAGCAAATTCAGCAAGTGGCAGAAACTCAGACCACCCCTCTTGATTGTCTGCCACAAAACAACGCAAGAACTGCTCAACATCCTGGTTTTTCCTTTCTGTCTGGCCATTAGATTCAGGATGATATCCGGACGAGAACAACAAATGAACTCCCAACCTGTCACAAAAGGCACGCCAAAAACGAGCCACGAACTGAGGACCCCTATCAGAAACAATGTCAGTAGGAACGCCATGAAGTCTGACAATTTCCTTGACAAAGGCCTTAGCGAGAGTTTTAGCGCAGGGCAGTTTGTCGAAGGGAACCAAGTGACACATCTTGCTAAAACGGTCCACGACCACCCAGATGACAGTAAAACCCTCAGAGGGGGGAAGGTCAGTTATAAAGTCCATAGCCAAATGTGTCCAAGGAGCACTGGGAACCTCCAAAGGACAAAGCAACCCCGCAGTAGGAGTATGAGAGGACTTAGATCTAGCACATATAGTACATTGACGCACCCACTTAATGACTTCCTTCTGCCATCCAGGCCACCAAAAACTGCGACCCACCAGTCTCTTGGTCTCAGAGATTCCGGGATGACCTGCCAACCGAGATTCGTGACACTCAACAAACAAATCTCTCCTAAAGGTCCCAGGCACAAACAACCTCCCATGAGGAGTGTTAGATGGGGCATTCTCCTGTGCTTTAAGAATCTCATCTTCCAAAACGGAGTCCAAAGCAGCTATCACAACACCTTCTTGTAAAATGTTCTCCTCTTTCTCAGCACCGACTATGGGAGAAAAACTGCGAGACAAGGCATCCGCCTTAACATTCTTAGTACCAGGGATGTAAGTAACGGAGAAATTAAACCGCGAGAAAAACAGTGCCCACCTAGCCTGACGGGCATTCAGGCGCTTGGCAGCATCAAGATATATCAGATTTTTATGATCCGTAAGAACCTGAACGGGAAATTCCGCACCTTCCAAGAAGTGGCGCCAGTGTTCAAATGCGAGTTTAATAGCCAATAATTCCCGATTACCAATATCGTAATTCAGTTCAGTCTCCGAAAATTTTTTTGAAAAAAAGGCACAGGGATGTAATCCATCTCCGTTATCCTGAGACAATACTACGCCAACCCCCACAGAGGAAGCATCAACCTCAACCAAAAACGGCTTAGTCACATCAGGCTGCATAAGGATGGGAGCAGAGGTGAACCTCTCCTTGAGATACACAAAAGCTTCAATGGCCTCAGAAGACCACTGAACCGCATCAGCACCTTTCCTGGTGAGATCGGTCAGAGGTTTGACAATACTAGAAAAATTTTTTATGAATTTTCTGTAATAATTGGCGAAACCTAAAAACCTCTGTATCGATTTCAAACCAATAGGCCTAGGCCATTCCTGTACAGCTTGAACTTTAACCGGGTCCATCTCAAAACCTTCGCTGGAGATAATGTAACCCAAAAAACTAATTCTCTGTACAGCGAACTCACATTTCTCCAGCTTAGCAAAAAGCGAATTGTCCATTAACAACTGTAATACCTCACGTACGCTCCGCCAATGAGACTCCAGATCCGGCGAATAAATCAAAATGTCATCCAAATACACAACCACATTTTTGCCGATCAAAGGTCTAAGGATGTCATTAATAAGATTCTGAAAAAATGCAGGAGCATTAGTAAGACCAAAAGGCATAACCAGATTCTCAAAATGACCCACAGGAGTGTTAAAAGCAGTCTTCCATTCGTCACCCTCCTTCATGCGCAACAGATTGTATGCCCCCTTAAGGTCAATTTTAGAGAACCACTTGGCCCCCATTAACTGGTTAAACAGATCAGGAATCAATGGCAGTGGGTAAGGATTGCGTACAGTAATTTTGTTAATCTCACGAAAATCCAGACAAGGACGTAAACCGCCGTCCTTTTTTTTTACAAAAAAAAATCCAACCGCCACAGGAGACTTAGAGGGCCTAATGTGACCGGCGGCCAAACTTGTCTGTATGTATTCCTCCAAAGCCTTCCTCTCAGGAATAGTAAGGTTAAATAAACGACTTTTAGGAAGAGTCGCTCCAGGGACAAATTCAATAGAACAATCATAGTCTCTATGGGGAGGCAAAACCTGCGATTCCTTCTCAGAAAAAACTCTCCAAAAATCCTGAATAGGAACAGGCAATTCTCCCCTATCCAAAGCTGCAATACGCCCGTTACAACACTTGTCATAACATTTATGGCTCCAGGATTTAATTTCACTGGTAGACGAATCCAGTACAGGATTGTGAAATTTTAACCAGGGCAATCCCAATATTACTGGAGAAGGCAAGTTATTCAAAACTACCAAATCCAATTTCTCATGGTGAACACCATTAATAGTGAGAGGAAATTCACAGACCTTGAGAGTAATATTCTTCAAAGGAGAACCATCCACAGAAACCACAGCTATGGGGGATGATAAAGGTTCGGGTTTTAAATTGAGTCTTTCCAAGAATCCCCCATCAATTACATTCAGAGTAGACCCACAATCAACAAACACCCGAAATTCCATTAATTTTTCCTGAGCAATCGTGGAAGCAGCTAAAAATACACCCTTGGAATTTAAACAGGCAATACGGGCATGACTGACCTTTTTTTTTTCTTTCTTCATACGAAGCTCACAGCCTTTAATCAAATGACCAGATTTTCCGCAATAGAAACACAAGCCTTCAGAAAATCGACGGTCTTTTTCTTGAGAGCGAGGTGCCACCGATCCAATCTCCATCGGTTCACCACTGTTAGTACACACATTCTCATAACCAGAAACTGACATAGCAGAGGATTTGCTCTCATTAACCCTTGCACGCAGTCTCCTATCCACCCGTATAGCTAATTGCATAGCCTGTTGCAAATCTTCAGGTGTAGGATAAGCAATTAGCAGGTCTTTAACCCTTTCATTGAGCCCAGCAAGAAATAGACTTTTCAGAGCAGAATCGTTCCACCCTGTTTGAGTAGACCAACGACGGAAATGAGTACAATATTTTTCCACATTACCTGATCCCTGTTTTAAACGTCTCAACTCAGTCTCAGCTGATGCGACACGGTCAGGATCATCATATAATAGTCCCAAAGCAGAAAAAAAACTATCCACTGATCTGAAGCATGTATCACTAGGTTGCAAAGAAAAGGCCCACTCCTGAGGCTCTTTGCGCAAAAGTGACATAATGAACCCTATGCGCTGGGATTCATCCCCAGAGGACTTGGGTCTCAAACGAAAATACAATAAGCAAGCATTTTTAAATGAAAAAAATTCTCGGTGTTCACCAAAAAATAAATCCGGCAAACATACCTTAGGCTCCAAGAAATGTGCTCCAGGACAGTTACTCACGTGCTGATGGAGCTCGGCCACCTCCAGAGAGAGTCCCTGCAGGCGATGAGCCAAATCCTGAACCGACACCATGATGGAACAGAAAAATCTTTCCTTAGAGAATTTGCAGGCTGGACTTACTGTTATGTTCTGCTACCAGAGCTAAGGAAAGAGAGGAGATCTGTCCCTACGATAGAACTCAGCTGAATCCCTACGATGTAACAGGGAACCTGATCCTGCGATCAGACCTGCTAAAGTCCTAAGCTAGTCTGCACGGAGACCTATAGATGTGGGGAAGGAATCCCTACAAGTACTAAGCACTGGGAGGAAAATGGGACACCTCCTAACAGAAATAGTAGCAGACAGACGAACAAACAAAATATATAGAACATAGATGTCAGTAGACCAAGCAAACTAACAGAGTTAGATACAGAGCACAGGCTAGCTAGAAAGTAGTTATACAATGAAGTCCAGCAAAGCCAGAAGGGCGGAGCAGGATTAAATAGGCCAACAAGGTCATGTGACCAGCAAAGGAAAAAACCTAAGAGCAAGGTTCTAACAAGATCATTCTGTTTGTCTATAGCCACGGCAGAAGTAACTGAGGCCTCATCTATGAGAATTGCCTCACAGTAAGATCGTTCTGGCTGTCTATAGCCACTGCAGATGTAACTGAGGCCTCATTTATGAGAATTACCTCATAGTAAGATAGTCCTGGCTACCTATAGCCACTGCAGATGTAACTGAGGCCTCATTTATGAGAATTGCCTCACAGTAAGATCATTATGGCTGTCTATAGCCACTGCAGAAGTAATTGAGGCCTCACTTATGAGAATTGCCTCACAGTAAGATCGTTCTGACTGTCTATAGCCACTGCAGAAGTAACTTGGGCCTCATTTATGAGAATTGCCTCACAGTAAGATCGTTCTGGCTGTCTATAACCACTGCAGATGTAACTGGGGCCTCGTTTATGAGAATTGCCTCACAGTAAGATCGTTCTGGCTGTCTATAGCCACTGCAGATGTAACTGGGGCCTCATCTATGAGAATTGCCTCACAGTAAGATCGTTCTGGCTGTCTATAACCACGGCAGATGTAACTGAGGTCTCATTTATGAGAATTGCCTCACAGTAAGATCATTATGGCTGTCTATAGCCACTGCAGAAGTAATTGAGGCCTCACTTATGAGAATTGCCTCAGAGTAAGATCGCTCTGACTGTCTATAGCCACTGCAGAAGTAACTTGGGCCTCATTTATGAGAATTGCCTCACAGTAAGTTCGTTCTGTTTGTCTATAGCCACGGCAGAAGTAACTGAGGCCTCATCTATGAGAATTGCCTCACAGTAAGATCGTTCTGGCTGTCTATAGCCACGGCAGAAGTAACTCGGGCCTCATCTATGAGAATTTCCTCAAAGTAAGATCGTTCTGGCTGTCTATAGCCACTGTAGAAGTAACTGGGGCCTCATCTATGAGAATCTCCTCACAGTAAGATCGTTCTGGCTGTCTATAGCCACTGCAGAAGTAACTGGGGCCTCATCTATGAGAATTGCCTCACACTAAGATCGTTCTGGCTGTCTATAGCCACTGCAGATGTAACTGGGGCCTCATCTATGAGAATTGCCTCACTGTAAGATCGTTCTGGCTGTCTATAGCCACAGCAGAAGTAACTGGGGCCTCATATATGAGAATTGCCTCACAATAAGATCGTTCTGGCTGTCTATAGCCACTGCAGATGTAACTGGGGCCTCATTTAAGAGAATTGCCTCGCAGTAAGATCGTTCTGGCTGTCTATAGCCACTGCAGATGTAACTGGGGCCTCATCTATGAGAATTACCTCACAGTAAGATCATTCTGGCTGTCTATAGCCACGGCAGATGTAACTGAGGCCTCATTTATGAGAATTGCCTCACAGTAAGATCGTTCTGGCTGTCTATAGCCACTGCAGATGTAACTGAGGCCTCATTTATGAGAATTGCCTCACAGTAAGATTGCTCTGGCTATCTATAGCCACTGCAGATGTAACTGAGGCCTCATTTATGAGAATTGCCCCACTGTAAGATCGTTCTGGCTGTCTATAGCCACTGCAGATGTAACTGAGGCCTCATCTATGAGAATTACCTCACAGTAAGATTGCTCTGGCTATCTATAGCCACTGCAGATGTAACTGGGGCCTCATTTATGAGAATTGCCTCACAGTAAGATCGTTCTGGCTGTCTATAGCCACTGCAGATGTAACTGAGGCCTCATTTATGAGAATTGCCTCACAGTAAGATCGTTCTGGCGGTCTATAGCCACTGCAGATGTAACTGAGGCCTCATTTATGAGAATTGCCTCACAGTAAGATCGTTCTGGCTGTCTATAACCACTGCAGATATAACTGGGGCCTCGTTTATGAGAATTGCCTCACAGTAAGATCGTTCTGGCTGTCTATAGCCACTGCAGATGTAACTGGGGCCTCATCTATGAGAATTGCCTCACAATAAGATCGTTCTGGCTGTCTATAACCACGGCAGATGTAACTGAGGTCTCATTTATGAGAATTGCCTCACAGTAAGATCATTATGGCTGTCTATAGCCACTGCAGAAGTAATTGAGGCCTCACTTATGAGAATTGCCTCACAGTAAGATCGTTCTGACTGTCTATAGCCACTCCAGAAGTAACTTGGGCCTCATTTATGAGAATTGCCTCACAGTAAGATCGTTCTGGCTGTCTATAGCCACGGCAGATGTAACTGAGGCCTCATCTATGAGAATTGCCTCACAGTAAGATCGTTCTGGTTGTCTATAGCCACGGCAGAAGTAACTGAGGCCTCATCTATGAGAATTGCCTCACAGTAAGATCGTTCTGGTTGTCTATAGCCACGGCAGAAGTAACTGGGGCCTCATCTATGAGAATTTCCTCAAAGTAAGATCGTTCTGGCTGTCTATAGCCACTGCAGAAGTAACTGGGGCCTCATTTATGAGAATTGCCTCACAGTAAGATCATTCTGTTTGTCTATAGCCACGGCAGAAGTAACTGAGGCCTCATCTATGAGAATTGCCTCACAGTAAGATCGTTCTGGTTGTCTATAGCCACGGCAGAAGTAACTGGGGCCTCATCTATGAGAATTTCCTCAAAGTAAGATCGTTCTGGCTGTCTATAGCCACTGTAGAAGTAACTGGGGCCTCATCTATGAGAATCTCCTCACAGTAAGATCGTTCTGGTTGTCTATAGCCACTGCAGAAGTATCTGGGGCCTCATTTATGAGAATTGCCTCACAGTAAGATCGTTCTGTCTGTCTATAGCCACTGCAGATGTAACTGGGGCCTCATCTATGAGAATTGCCTCACAGTAAGATCGTTCTGGCTGTCTATAGCCACTGCAGATGTAACTGGGGCCTCATTTATGAGAACTACCTCACAGTAAGATCATTCTGGCTGTCTATAGCCACGGCAGATGTAACTGAGGCCTCATTTATGAGAATTGCCTCACAGTAAGATCGTTCTGGCTGTCTATAGCCACTGCAGATGTAACTGAGGCCTCATTTATGAGAATTGCCCCACTGTAAGATCGTTCTGGCTGTCTATAGCCACTGCAGATGTAACTGAGGCCTCATCTATGAGAATTACCTCACAGTAAGATTGCTCTGGCTATCTATAGCCACTGCAGATGTAACTGGGGCCTCATTTATGAGAATTCCCTCACAGTAAGATCGTTCTGGCTGTCTATAGCCACTGCAGATGTAACTGAGGCCTCATTTATGAGAATTGCCTCACAGTAAGATCGTTCTGGCGGTCTATAGCCACTGCAGATGTAACTGAGGCCTCATTTATGAGAATTGCCTCACAGTAAGATCGTTCTGGCTGTCTATAACCACTGCAGATATAACTGGGGCCTCGTTTATGAGAATTGCCTCACAGTAAGATCGTTCTGGCTGTCTATAGCCACTGCAGATGTAAGTGGGGCCTCATCTATGAGAATTGCCTCACAATAAGATCGTTCTGGCTGTCTATAACCACGGCAGATGTAACTGAGGTCTCATTTATGAGAATTGCCTCACAGTAAGATCATTATGGCTGTCTATAGCCACTGCAGAAGTAATTGAGGCCTCACTTATGAGAATTGCCTCACAGTAAGATCGTTCTGACTGTCTATAGCCACTCCAGAAGTAACTTGGGCCTCATTTATGAGAATTGCCTCACAGTAAGATCGTTCTGGCTGTCTATAGCCACTGCAGAAGTAACTGGGGCCTCATTTATGAGAATTGCCTCACAGTAAGATCATTCTGTTTGTCTATAGCCACGGCAGAAGTAACTGAGGCCTCATCTATGAGAATTGCCTCACAGTAAGATCGTTCTGGCTGTCTATAGCCACGGCAGAAGTAACTGGGGCCTCATCTATGAGAATTTCCTCAAAGTAAGATCGTTCTGGCTGTCTATAGCCACTGTAGAAGTAACTGGGGCCTCATCTATGAGAATCTCCTCACAGTAAGATCGTTCTGGTTGTCTATAGCCACTGCAGAAGTATCTGGGGCCTCATTTATGAGAATTGCCTCACAGTAAGATCGTTCTGTCTGTCTATAGCCACTGCAGATGTAACTGGGGCCTCATCTATGAGAATTGCCTCACAGTAAGATCTTTCTGGCTGTCTATAGCCACTGCAGATGTAACTGGGGCCTCATCTATGAGAATTGCCTCACAGTAAGATCGTTCTGGCTGTCTATAGCCACTGCAGATGTAACTGGGGCCTCATTTATGAGAATTGCCTCGCAGTAAGATCGTTCTGGCTGTCTATAGCCACTGCAGATGTAACTGAGGCCTCATCTATGAGAATTACCTCACAGTAAGATTGCTCTGGCTGTCTATAGCCACTGCAGATGTAACTGGGGCCTCATTTATGAGAATTGCCTCGCAGTAAGATCGTTCTGGCTGTCTATAGCCACTGCAGATGTAACTGGGGCCTCATCTATGAGAATTACCTCACAGTAAGATCATTCTGGCTGTCTATAGCCACTGCAGATGTAACTGAGGCCTCATCTATGAGAATTACCTCACAGTAAGATTGCTCTGGCTATCTATAGCCACTGCAGATGTAACTGGGGCCTCATTCATGAGAATTGCCTCACAGTAAGATCGTTCTGGCTGTCTATAGCCACTGCAGATATAACTGAGGCCTCATTTATGAGAATTGCCTCACAGTAAGATCGTTCTGGCTGTCTATAGCCACTGCAGAAGCAACTGGGGCCTCATTTATGAGAATTACCTCACAGTAAGATCATTATGGCTGTCTATAGCCACTACAGATGTAACTGAGGCCTCATTTATGAGAATTACCTCACAGTAAGATCATTATGGCTGTCTATAGCCACTGCAGATGTAACTGAGGCCTCATCTATGAGAATTACCTCACAGTAAGATTGCTCTGGCTGTCTATAGCCACTGCAGATGTAACTGGGGCCTCATTTATGAGAATTGCCTCACAGTAAGATCGTTCTGGCTGTCTATAGCCACTGCAGATATAACTGAGGCCTCATTTATGAGAATTGCCTCACAGTAAGATCGTTCTGGCTGTCTATAGCCACTGCAGAAGCAACTGGGGCCTCATTTATGAGAATTGCCTCGCAGTAAGATCGTTCTGGCTGTCTATAGCCACTGCAGATGTAACTGGGGCCTCATCTATGAGAATTACCTCACAATAAGATCATTCTGGCTGTCTATAGCCACTGCAGATGTAACTGAGGCCTCATTTATGAGAATTGCCTCACAGTAAGATCGTTCTGGCTGTCTATAGCCACTGCAGAAGCAACTGGGGCCTCATTTATGAGAATTACCTCACAGTAAGATCATTATGGCTGTCTATAGCCACTACAGATGTAACTGAGGCCTCATTTATGAGAATTACCTCACAGTAAGATCATTATGGCTGTCTATAGCCATTGCAGATGTAACTGTGGCCTCATCTATGAGAATTACCTCAAGTAAGATCTTTCTGGTTGTCTATAGCAACCAGAGTGCAGCTTTCAGCATTGAAGCTGCTGAGGTAAAGTGAAAGCTGAGCTCTGATTGGTTGCTATGGACAACTAGAACAGTCTGACTGTGACTGAGATTTGACTTAACTTCTATCAAATGTTACCTGCTCTTAAAGGAGCAACACCAGCAGACAAGCTGAACGCCTGTTTAAAATCTTATTTATGGAGACATATTCAGAAGCCAATTCTGAGTACTAATATGCGGGTTCACTTGATGGGAGATATTACTGCCGACTATGCCTCGCAAACGACAGGTTCCCTACAGATTCCACTACTGGCGTAATTTCCTTCCTGGAAGACTTTTGCAAACTGACGTCCTCGGTACTGGAGGTTATTGATCAAGTTTTGCTGGATATTTGTAACAATTTTAACAACCATCAGTGGCTTTGTGAACGCACAATCCTAGCGCCTAAAAATGATAGTGTTGACTCCATAAATCTACAAATACAGGGAAGACTGCCCGGTCCAGCAACCACATACAGGTCCATTGATCCAGCCATCGATAGTGAACAAGCCGTAATGTACCCATTGGAGATTCTGAATTCTCTGGAGCCTCCTGGATACCACCACATAGACTCACTATAAAATAGGAGCCACTTAATGTTGCTTAGGAACCTTGACCCACCAAAATTGTGTAACGGCACAAGGTTGAGTGTTAAGAGTCTTATGCCCAACGTTATTGAAGCCACTATCCTTACAGGAAACTCTAAGTGAGAAAATGATAACATTCCGCGTATCACCTTGCTATCAAGCGACATGCCCTTCCAATTTAAGCGTCTGCAGTTCCCAATCCAACTTGCATTTGCTACGACTATAAACAAAGCACAAGGTCAATCACTTAAAATAGTCAGCATTAATTTGGAGAGCAAGTGTTTTTCACATGATCAACTCTACGTTGCTTGCTCTAGGGTGAGCATCTCCAAAAATCTTTTCATATATGTACCTGAAGGTAAAAAAGCACTACAATAGACAGTGGCGTATCTGTAAATCAATCTTACTCCTTTGTCCGTTAACCACTGGGGGGGGAAGGGTTGCACAATGCTGTACCCTTCTTAATTTTCTTGCGTGTTTGTGAAAGGAGAGTACATTTAACCCCTGTACAACCTTGGACGTATGAGTACATCCAAGGTCGTATCCCTGTACTCCATGCGGGCTCCGGCTCTGGGCCCGTATGTTTTCGGGCACATGACAGGTGATCTGTACAGCTGACATGTGCCCCTAACAGCCGCGGGTGGAATCGCATTCCACCAGCGGCTGTTAACATGTTAAACACCACCGTCAAACTCTGACAGCGGTATTTAATATACACGTGCTGGAAGCGCGTCACTAGCGTCACTAATCCCGCCCATCGGAGCCCGAGCCACATGACTGCGGGTCACAGATGAGTTGGCTTGATTACAGCGTCTAGTCTCCCATGGAGACTACTGAAGTCAGTGAGAAGTGAAAAAAAAACTCTACGGGTCTCGGAAAATGTCGACTTTTTTTTTTGCCACTTAAAAATGAACCTATACATGTTTGGTATCTACGAACTCGTAATGAACTGGAGAATCATGATGGCAGGTCAGTTTAGCAGTTAGTGAACATGGTAAAAAAAAACAATTTTCAAATTGAACTTGTTTTGAAACTTCAAAGCACGTTTCTTTCCCATTTTCCATTACACGATATGGAAAAAACCAATGGTGTCGTTCAAAAGTACAACTCATCCCACAAAAAATAAGTCCTCACATGGCCATATTGACCGAATAATAAAAAAAGTTAAGGCTTTGGGAAGACGGAGCAAAAAACGAAAACACAAAATCGACAAACCCAACATGGTAAAGGGGTTAATATTTAATAAAAATTAGTTCAAAATTTAGTTGTTGTTTTCCTCAGTGTTATGACAAATTTGTAAAAATAAACAACTAACAAAAGAGAAGAGTTTAAAAAACTAATTTTAAATGCTGAAGATGTCAACCAGAGTGATACTGAAAATTTACCTTAGTTAGTGTAACCAACAATTTGACATATCATTCTTTGCGAGTGAAGCTGCGGGTATTTTGCTAGTGTTTTATATATATTTATATACTCAGTCAATAATTCACAGAAAGGGTGTTCACAGAAATACTGGGGCTCAATAGCATTAGTCCATATTGGGCACAGTCACAGGAGATCATACATTCCAACTTTTAAACACAGGGAGAGGGACATGTATTGCAGCAGATACTCAGAAATAATGCCCCTATTGAAGCCCTTAGCTTTCTCATCCACTACAATACCCCTTTCATAGCCTCTATACAGTTTGATAAATGCCACACACACAATATGATACCCCACAGTGAATACCACCACATGACCCCACAGTATCATACCCCAATAATCCTCTACACAATATGAGGGTTCCTACAGTCCCCTGACATAGTATGATGTTACCATAGTCCACCACACACAGTATGATGGCTCCCACAATCCTGCCCAACCAGGATGATGGCCCCCACAACTCCTCATACAGTATTATACCCACATAGTCCCCTCATACAGTATGATGGCCACCACAAGTAGTAAAAGTATTAAAAATAAATGCCCTGTTTCCCTGGCACGCTGCTACTGTCTGAGGCGCCGCTCAGCAGGCGTGATCTAGTGACATCATTGCACCTGCTGCACTGAGTCTCAGACGCATAGGCTGAATGGTGGAAGACAGAGCATTGAAATCAGAATGCCTGACAGAAGAGTGAGTGCCACTCAGCACTGGGCTCTTCAGCTCACAGGCCCTATAGAAGTCCCCTGGTCTGTCACTATGGGCAGTATGCCAATTTTCATGAACATTGGCTATTTTCATGAATAACATGAAGACAAATGATACTTCCCATGAATGTCAGCAGAAATTGCACATTGAAGGAGATCGTTGCATATCTTAACCATTGAAAGAAATGCTTATGTAACTCAAATAACATGTAACTAAAGTCATATGGCACAAGTCCCCAAGGTGGTGATGGCTCTGCGGATATTGCCAGGGTTGCCAACTGACTGCTCACAGTAAATGCTGTTAATGACTTCATTCATATCAGTGCGCTGTAGATACATAGCTATAATCTTACAATCACCTTTAATCTGCATAACACATTACGATTTTCCAAAGTGTGTGTAAGAATGTTAAGTGTCATTTTTTGACAAGTGTTCCTGAAAAATAATCAGATTGGCAACACTGGTACATGCCCGTGTGCTCGTCCTATAATCACACAAAATTGTGAATGTAGATCAGCTGCACTCATCCTCGTGACTGCAGATTGCTTTGACGAGTTCTGATGGGTTCTTAAGTTAGGAACAAGTATCTCTGTGTTTTGAAGAAAAAGCTCACACAAGACAGCTCACAGTAGTAGAAAAGGCTTGTGTATAGAGAAGCTGCGAGAGAGAACACAGAGTGAGAGAGCTCAGATCAGACCGCTGCCAGGAATACTAAAAGATGGCAGTGCAACAATCTAGTGCTGTTCTTTATTCTCTAACCAGGAAAGTGGATAAAGCAGGTAGCCTGAGCTTTAAAAAAAGGAAAAAAAACACCCTTTTTCTTTTTGTTTTATTTGACCACAAGCAACGATTTTGTGTAGCTACTGTGTATGAATATGTGTAAAATTTCTTCTTCTTTGATTGAGACAGTTTTACATTGGCCATACACATGAACTAGCTGTCGGCAGACCCTAGTTTAGATGACCGCTATCTCCCCTGACTACACTATCAACATGCATGCTCAGATCAGCTGTGCGCATAGGTTTACCATTACAGGTAGAAGGGGATAAATCTCAAGGCTTTATTTCTTAAATGTACACCGGCACAAAAGGGTTAATCTAAACCATCTTATAGGGCTGCTCTGCCCATCTGTCAAGTGTCAGATGGGCCAGTGTGGGCATATTTGTTTATTTTATTTTTTTACTCACTTATATAGCGCCATTAATTCCACAGCGCTTCACAGACATTATCATCACTGTCCCCATTGGGGCTCACAATCTAAATTCCCTATCAGTATGTCTTTGGAGTGTGGGAGGAAACCAAAGTATCCTGAGGAAACCCGAACAAACATGGGGAGAACATACAAACTCCTTGCAGATGTTGTCCCTGGTGGGATTTGAACCCAGGACCCCAGCGCTTCCTCTCTTTCCTCCCTGGCAGACCTATACATCCACCACGTAGGCTGTTAATGTAGGTAAGTGACTGTCTGTATGTTACGGTGATATTACTGTAACATCTGTGCTGATTTCCGGTCCACTCTATATCCACTAAGGCCATTATGTAGACCGTTATCTTGTTGCAAGCGACACGTGACAGCGACAGTCCTGTTTTATTCCTGAGACTTTTGATGCAGCTAAATCAGGAAGCTATTGGGATAGTTTTTGTCTGGTTTAGATTACATCTTCCTGAGAGCCCAGGCAGGACTGTCTTCTATTTATACCCTATGATGAACAAGATGGATGAACTGGAAGCAGAAATATCTACAGGTAACTATGACATAGTGGGAATAACCGAGACCTGGTTAGATGAAAGCTATGACTGGGCAGTTAACTTACAGGGTTACAGTCTGTTTAGAAGGGATCGAAGAAGTCGGAAAGGGGGTGGAGTCTGTCTATATGTAAAGACATGTCTAAAGCCTACAATACGGGAGGATGTATGGGAGGGAAATGAGGAGGTCGAGTCCTTATGGGTGGAGATACATGGGGCAAAAAACTATAATAAAATTATCATAGGAGTCTGTTATAAACCACCAAATATAGCAGAAGCCACGGAAAGTCTATTAATGAGACATAGACGAAGTAGCAAAAAATAACGTGGTGATTATTATGGGGGACTTCAACTACCCCGATATAGACTGGGAAACCGAAAGCTGTAGATCTCAGAAAGGAAACAGGTTTCTGTCAATTATCAAAGACAATTATTTGTCACAACTTGTGCAGGAACCAACTAGAGGGACGGCCCTTTTAGACTTAATATTAACTAACAGGCCAGACAGAATAACTGAGGTGCAGGTCGGGGGGCACCTGGGAAATAGTGACCACAACATTATACAATTCCACATGTGCTTCAGTAGGGTGCCCAGCAAGGGAGTCACAAAAACACTGAACTTCAGGAGGGCAAAGTTTGATCAGCTAAGAGATGCCCTTCACCTTATAGACTGGGATAGTATCTTTAGTAATAGGAGCACGGATAGAAAATGGGAAATTTTCAAAACAGTCCTACATAGTCACTGTAGAAGGTAATACCTTATGGGAATAAAAGGGCTAGGAATAGGAGGAAGCCAATGTGGCTAAATAAGGAAGTCAGGAGGGCAATGAAAAACAAAAAAGGGCTTTCGGTAAACTTAAACAAGAAGGGAGCGAGGAAGCGCTAATATCTTATAGGGAATAAAACAAAATCTGTAAGAAACAAATAAGAATAGCAAAAGAGGAGACAGAGAGACTAATTGCCAAGGAAAGTAAAACGAATCCCAAACTGTTCTTTAACTATATAAACAGTAAAAGGATTAAAACTGATGGAGTTGGCCCATTGAAAAATAACCTGGGTAAAATCATAGAGGGCGATGAGGGTAAAGCAAACCTACTCAATAGCTTCTTCTCCACTGTTTTCACAAAAGAAAACAATTTATCGGAGGAAATGCAGAGTGATAAAGTAAACCCTCTGCTAAATATCACCCACCTAACCCAGGAGGAAGTTCAGAAACGCCTAAATAATATCAAAATAGACAAGTCACCAGGCCCCGATGGCATACACCCCCGGGTACTAAAAGAATTAAGTAATGTGATAGACAGACCGCTGTATCTTATATTCAAGCACTCTTTATGGACAGGGACTGTCCCACTAGACTGGCGCCAAGCAAATGTGGTACCAATATTCAAAAAGGGGTCTAAAGGTGACCCTGGGAACTATAGACCAGTCAGCTTAACGTCTGTTGTGGGTAAATTGTTTGAAGGATTTCTTAGAGATGCTATTGTAGAATATCTTAATGATAATAACTGTCTAACTCCCTATCAACATGGATTCATGAGGGATCGCTCCTGCCAAACAAACCTGATCGCCTTCTACGAGGAGGTGAGCTCACAGCTGGACCGGGGAGAGTCAGTGGATGTTGTATTCTTTGACTCCTCCAAAGCGTTTGATACCGTGCCACACAAAAGGTTGGTATGTAAAATGAGAATGCTTGGTCTGGGGGATAATGTGTGCAAGTGGGTAAATAGCTGGCTGAGTGATAGAAAGCAGAGGGTGGTTATCAATGGAGTAAGCTCAGGGTGTGTCAGGGTTACTAGCGGGGTGCCTCAAGGGTCTGTCTTGGGCCCTATATTATTTAATATATTTATTAATGATCTAGTGGAAGGATTGCATAGTAAAATAGCAATATTTGCAGATGATACTAAACTTTGTAAAGTAGTTAATACAGATGAGGATAGGGCACAGCTACAGGAGGATTTAGATAAATTGGGGAGTTGGGCCAAAAAATGGCAAATGGGGTTCAATGCCAATAAATGTAAGGTCATGCACATGGGAAAGAAAAACAGCAGTCACCCATACATATTAAATGGGAAACCGTTGGGGAAATCTGACATGGATAAGGACCTGGGCGTCTTGGTTAACAGCAAATTAAATTGGAGTGCCCAGTGTCAGGCAGCAGCTGCGAAGGCAAATAGAGTCATGGCATGCATCAGAAGAGGAATAGGGGCATATGATGAGAACATTGTTCTTCCTCTGTATAAAGCGCTGGTAAGGCTGCACTTAGAATATTGTGCACAGTTCTGGGCTCCGGTGCTCAGGAAAGACATATTGGAGCTAGAGAGGGTACAAAGGAGGACGACTAAGGTAATAAAGGGAATGGAGGGACTAGAATACCCAGAGAGGTTGTCAAAATTAGGCCTATTTACGTTGGAAAAGAGAAGGTTTAGGGGAGACCTCATAAACATGTATAAATACATCAGCGGGCAGTACAGAGATCTCTCCCATGACCTGTTTATACCAAGGATGGTGACAAAGATGAGGGGGCACACTATGCGTCTGGAGGAAAGGAGGTTCCTGCACCAGCATAGAAGGGGATTCTATACGGTCAGAGCCGTGAGACTCTGGAACTCTCTGGGAGAGGAAGTGGTGATGTCCAACTCACTTAATGAGTTCAAGAGAGACCTGGACGCCTTTCTTGAGAACAATAAAATTACATCTTATGCTTAGTGATAGTTAATTAATCCAGGGATTTAATCTGACTGCCAGATTGGAGTCGGGAAGTGAGTTTTTCCTCAGTGATGTAAATTGGCCTATACTGCATGGGGTTTTTTTGCCTTCCCCTGGATCAACACTGCGGAATAGCTGCAGTGCACAAGAAATAGGCTGAACTGGATGGACGCTTGTCTTTTTTCGGCCTTATAAACTATGTAACTATGTAACTATGACTTCCACTGCCAGTCAATAAGTTCAGCTCACCTGGTCTAAAGCCCTATTCCTTGCTATTGATTACCTTGATTATCCTGTTTTCTGACATCAGCTTGAATTTTGACTATATATTTATCTTATGATGTTATCACTGACTTGACTTTGTGGTTATGACCCTGCATGATGACCTTTATTGCTGTCAGCTCGCACCACCAGGCAGCAGTCCAGATCACTGTACAGGTGTTAAAGAATGAAGGCCAGGACAACCCTTGGGATCTGGTAAACGGAGTGGCTAGCACAAAACCTGTCCCTGGAGGCCCTCTTTAAAAGCTGCCAGATGACTATGAAGAGTGTCTCCCATGACAATTAGATTCTATGACTAGCACTGAGTTCGAGATTAAAGATAAGATAGTGGGACTACATATCGATATTCATCCCTGATATCATACATTTTGTATTTTGACTTTTCTTGACAATCAATAAACTATTGTAAATTTTGAAAATATTTTTAACATATAAATAATAAAAATCCTTCACTTAGGGAACTAGTTGTAGGGAGAAGTACAGTGGGGAAAATAAGTATTTGATACACTGCCGATTTTGCAAGTTTTCCCACCAACGATGAATGGAGAGGTCTGTAATTTTTATCATAGGTGCACTTCAACTGTGAGAGACAGAATCTAAAATTAAAAACCAGAAAATCACATTGTATGATTTTTAAATAATTGAATTACATTTTATTGCATGAAATAAGTATTTGATCACCTACCAACCAGCAAGAATTATGGCTCTCACAGACTTGTTAGTTTTTCTTTAAGAAGTCCTCCTACTCTACACTTATTACCTGTATAAATTGCACCTGTTTGAACTTGTTACCTGTATAAAAGACACCTGTCCACACACTCATTCAATCACACTCCAACCTCTCCACCATGGCTAAGACTAAAGAGCTGTATATGAACACCAGGGACACAATTGTAGACCTGCACAAGGCTGGGATGGGCTATAGGACAATAGGCAAGCATCTTGGTGAGAAGGCAACAACTGTTGGCACAATTATTAGAATATGGAAGAAATACAAGATTACTGTCAATCTTCCTTGGTCTGGGGCTCCATGCAGGATTTCACCTCATGGGGTAAGGATGATTCTGAGAAAGGTCAGGAATCAGCACAGAACACTGGAGGACCTGGTCAATGACCTGAAGAGAGCTGGGACCACAGTCTCAAACATTACTGTTAGTAACACACTAAGCCTTCATGGATTTAAATTCTGCAGGGCACACAAGGTCCCCCTGTTCACGCCAGCACATGTCTAGGCCTGTTTGAAGTTCACCAAGGACCATCTGGATGATCCAGAGGAGGCATGGGAGAAGGTCATGTGGTCAGATGAGACCAAAATAGAACTTTTTGGTATCAACTCCACTCGCCGTGTTTGGAGGAAGAAGGATGAGTACAACCCGTAGAACACAGTCCCAACCGTGAAGCATGGTGGGGAAAACATCATACTTTGGGGGTGCTTTTCTGCAAAGGGGACAGGGCGACTGCACTAAGAAATGGCTCCGTAAGAAGAATTTCAAGTTCCTGGAGTGGCCTAGCCAGTCTTCAGACCTGAACCCAATATAAAATCTTTGGAGAAGCTGAAACTCAATGTTGCCCAGCGACAGCCCCGAAACCTGAAAGATCTGGAGAAGATCTTTATGGAGGAGTGGGCCAAAATCCTTGCTTCAGTGTGTGCAAACTTGGTCAAGAACTACATGAAACATCTGACCTCTGTATTTGCAAACAAAGGTTTCTGTACCAAATATTAAGTTGTTTTTCTATTGTATCAAATACTTATTTCATGCAATAAAATGCAAATTAATTATGTAAAAATCATACGATGTGATTTTCTGCATATTTTTTTAAGATTCTGTCTCTCACAGGTAAAGTGTACCTATGATAAAAATTACAGACCTCTTCATTCTTTGTAGGTGGAAAACCTTGCAGAATCGGTAGTGTATTGAATACTTATTTTCGCCACTGTATGTGCTTAATTGTTCTTTGTCTGCATGTAATAGAGACCATGGTGGTATTTATCAAAAAATGGCCTTGTCTCCTATTAACATCAATGGAGATTGACCTGGGTGAAAATTTAACTTATATATGATATCATCCCAGTTTTGTCTGCGGATCGTTTATGGCAGCTTGCATTCTGTAAATATGACATACATAGGGCCAGCCTTAGACCGAATTGTGCTGTGTGCCCTTTGGTGCGCCTACCCCACTGTTTGTTTACTCAATACACATGAGTGGACAGGTTTGTACATGATCTGTACATTGTCTCTTCATTTTCAGCTGCCGCAGGGTCTGTGAAGAGCTGAACATGGGAGGTGACAGGTGTCAGACCCAAAAATAGTCCGATACTGATGACCTATCCAAAGTATAAGGAAACGCCATCTATATCTAAGATCTTGGATAAGTGCATGTGACTATTGATGAGAATTTACAAATACAGGCCTTCTGATGAGAATAACAGTTTGGTGTCAACCCTAATTTCATGTGTGATTCTGTTAGAGGAGACGATGCTTCTAAGCTCACCTTGTATGAAACCCGGGGAGGGTGAATAGGCTTTTTTTTTTTTATAATGGACTGCGGCTGGGAACACAGTTTTTCTGAAGATGGAAAACCCCTTTAAAGTGAACCTGACAGTGGATACATGCTGCCCAATTTGTAGGCAGTATGTATCAGCACTGGCTGTATTAGCTGAGCCAGGTATGATTGACTCTGAAAAGCTAGAGTGTTTCAGTGAAAAGCATATTTTAAAAGCCGCCGGGAATTGAGACCGCCCCATAGACTAGTCAGACAGGTGGGTCCCCGGTATCTTCTCCCCACCTTCTCCCCTCCGCTGCTCTGGATTGACATGTCTCTGCTTACGTGACCTGTCAATCTTGGCCAGCGGATGGGGTGAAGCCGCGGAGACACACTTGTTCGACTAGTCTCCTTCGTGTTTTGGTCCCTGGTAGCTATTAAAATATGTTTTTCAAACATACCTGGCAGAGATACCATCAGTACAGGAATAAATCACCCGACTTATGAACAGTACATGCATACATAACCAGAACCGTCATCAATATATGCATACATAACGAGAACCACCATCAGTACATGCATACGTTACCAGAACTACCCTCAGTGTATGACATCATCAAATCCACCATCAATACATGAGTACAGCACCAGGACCACCATCACACACGTATACACATGCACATATTAGAAGAGCCAATATTGGGTGTTATTTTATGACCAGTTAGTATATGATTATATTCCAGGAGAGCATTATGGTGGTGTGGGGGCCTTATTCAACCCCTTACAAACATATGACATACTGTTATGTCATATGTTGGCTCCCTAAGGAACTGCGCCCTTTGCCAGCAGATGATAGCTATGTTATTCAGCCATCATCTGCCTTCAATAGCAGCTAGTGGAGCTCCGCTCATGGCTTTTAACCTGTTAAATGTCACTGTCAATTTGTGGTACTGACATTTACAGCATGCGGGGAGGTTTCGATGGGTGGTTAGAATAGCACACCCCCACGACACGATCATAAGGCGCCAATGGGATGACAGCCGGAGGTCTGCTGAAGACCCCTGTGCCTGTCATGACAGTACTCCCATGAAAGGCAGCCTATGGCTGGCAATCATAGGAGACCGTGGTAATAGTCTGATTTATCAAAATATAAAATTAATGAACCTGATCAATAAATGGTGTAATGAGAAAATAAATGAAAATCCCTGAACTGCGGTTTTTCAGCTGCCCAAACACTGGGAAAAATGCAATAAGAAGCTATTAAAAATTGTATTAAAAATGGCAACTCAGGCACAAAAAAACTTAGTTAAAAATAAATAAATAAATTTGCATGTTGATATCACCCTAACTATACTGATGAGGAGTATCATATTGCCTGGTCATTTTTACAGTCTAATGAGTGCTGTAAATACAAAGCCCAAAAAACTATTTAGGAATTGCGCTTTTCTCGCAATCTTGATGCACTTTGAATTTTTTTCTAACTTTCCAGTACATAACGTGATCAAACGGATGGTGTTATATAAAAGTACAACTTTATTTCACGATAATAAATTAAGGTGGCTTAATTCTTTGATTATTTCAGGAATGGAGGCGTTATTGTTTGCTAACAAGCTGGAAGGGGGTGGTTATTTTATTGATTATACTCCGTGGATGAGGGCATTATGTTATTATTATACTCTAGGAGTTTGGGTCGATTTTCTATTATTATACTCCAGGGGTGGGGACGTTATTTTATTTTTATACTCCAGAGGTGAGGGTGTTATTATTATACTTCAGTGGTTGGGGCGTGTTTCCATTATTATACTCCAGGGGTTGGGGTGTGTATCTATTATTATACTCCAGAGGTGGGGGCATTATTTTATTATTATACACTAAGAGTGGGGGCATGTTTCTATTATTATACTCTAGAGGTGGGGCCGTTATTTTATTATTATACTCCATGTGTGGCAGAGTTATTCTATTACTATACTCCAGGGATGGGGCACGTTTCTATTATTATACTCCACAGTGGGGGGTGTGTTTCTATCATTACTCTAGGGATGGGGGCATTATTTCATTATTATACTCCAAGGGTGGGGGCGTTATTTTATTATTATACTCTAGGAAGGGGGGCGTTACTTTACCATTATACTTCAGGGATGGGGGGCATTATTTTATTATTATACTCCAGGGGTAGGGGCGTTGTTTTATTATTATACTCCAGGGGTGGGAGGAATGTTTCTATGATTACAATTTTGGGGAGGTTGCGTTATTTTATTATTATACACTAGGGATGGATGTGTTACTTTATTATTATACACTAGGGATGGGGGCGTTAATTTATTATTATTATTATACACCACGGTAGGGGGCATAATTCTATTATTATACACTAGGGATTGGGGTGCTATTTTATTATTATTATTATTATTATTCTCTAGAGGTGGGGCATTTTATTATTATACTCCAGGGGTGGGGTGTTATTTTACTATTATAGTCCAGGAGTGGAAGGCGTGTTTCTTTGATTATAATCCAGGGGAGGTCACTTTATTTTATTATTATACTCAAGGGGCGGAGGCGTTATTTTATTATTATTATACTCAAGGGGTGGAGGCGTTATTTTATTATTATACTCAAGGATTGGAGGCGTTATTTTATTATTATACTTCACTGGTGGGGGCGTTATTTTATTTTAATACTCCAGGGGTGGGGGAAGTATTTTATTATTATACAGCAGGGGTGGGATGTTATTTTCTTATTATACTCCAGAGGTGGGGTGTTATTTTATTATTACACTCCAGCGGTGGGGGCATTATTTTATTATTATACACTAGGGGTGGGGGCATTATTTTACTATTATATTAAAAGGGTTTATTTCATAATTTTTAATTAAGGGGCTGTCATTTTACAACAATGGGTACATGTGATTATACTGCTGTGTGGCTCTGATGTATGTGATTCATACACACAACACCCCTTGCAGTAAAATAAAGACCCCCAACTCCATGGACGTAATCATATGATTAATGATCTTCAAATAAACTGCCCCTCTCTCCGCATTAAAGTATAAGCACATGAAATTCCCGCACTCTCCCAACTGCATCTATATTTTAATATTATCTGAAGAGTAATGGAGCCCCCTCTACACCCCTCACATCTCTCCCCTGTGCCCCTGCTAGTGACCTCACACACACAACAGAGCAGTGCGGTGTTACCCACACAGAAGACGTCCTGTGGGTCCTTCTATTACAGACAGCATCACTTATGGACTGTCAGGCAAAGGCTTAGTCTGCAGCAGGACACCCGGCTGGGGCGCAGCAAGTCATTCAGGAGATGGTTTTCCCGCTCTCACACTCCTCTGCTACTGCTGAGTGACTGTGTGACAGGCAAACGTGCAGTGAGGGGAGCAAGAGCAACAAGTGACACAGTCTTGCTGTCTCTCTGCGGTGCCCCCTCTTTAGTCTGATGGCTGCGCTGTTCGCACATAGGTAAGGCCGGCCATGGATATACATATTGTAGGGATTGTACTCACTTGGGTGCGTTTGGAGGCAAACAAGAGACATGTTCCTTTAAATGTCCATAACGGTTTATTTGCTTCATAAACAGGTCAAAAGCAGAATGCAAACAAACAGCCTTTAGTGAAGGAAAAAACAAAGAAAACGGTCCTTTGAGCAAAGTCTCTGGTCAGCCAGTCCTGTGGTCACACTGGCTGGCAGGCATCCAGTTCACGGCCCAGTCTGGAGACAACCACACACAGGAGGCCTTCTCCCTCCAGACACACAGGCCATGTGCCAAACAACAGCCTCCATTTTATAGGTTGTTAACCACACCCAGAGGTGAGGTATGTGGGGAGCTGGACCCACCCATCTCTCTAAGCTACCCGTAACCTGGTCCCAGGTGCACCAAACAGGCTCTTAGTGCTTACATGCACTAGAGAAACACTCCGGGTTATATCACAGAGGGCAGCCATCTCTGTGACACATACCTCACATCGACTATGCGACCATTAGCCACCTTACAACATTAATCAGCCATAACCCACAAGCACTCAAGTATATTTCACACTAATCACAACACAAGAGGGCTTATGTCAGGGCTGACTTTGAGGGTGATTTGGGCTGTGCAGTGATACTATATGTCAGTCTGACAATGGTACAGCATCAACCACAATGTGCTCTTAGATTTATGTTGACACCTAACCTTCAATATAAAAGCCAAATTAATATATTTCTTTTATATATGATTGCATATGAAATCCAAGGTTACCCTCTGCCGTACAAAACACACTATAACACCCACACTCGCTCAGTCCTGGGTAGAGATGCCAAGGTGGCTGTATGCCTCATCAAGCACCAGATCGAATAGATATAATACATCTGAGTAAGTTTCAAATTAGTGGCTAGATGCCATGTCTTGGGCTATTTGAGATGGTCACTCTGCCTGCGCCCCCACACTCCTTACGGAGCTCGAGATGGAGTGTGGGGCAACAATTTTCTTTCCATATCATCAACCCAGATCATTAGTGACATAATAAGTACAACAATGGTTGACATTATCGGCAGTAAAGCATTACTTAGTACATCAATTGCCACACTTAACATTTTTACCAGGTTCATCATCAGCAATAGCACATATTTTTACTTACTGGTGTTCTTTATACTCCTAAACCCCCATCAAGTTTTTAATGCATCCTGTTATACATGTTGTTTTTACACATCCATTAAATCAAGTGAGCGCAATGAAGACATTATCTTGATATATGTACTTACGTTGACTAATTGTTTGTAAATAAAGAGTGCAGTCATGGCCAAAAGTATTGAGAATGAGACAAATAGTAATTTTTCCAAAGTTTACTGCTTCATTTTTTGTAATGGCAATTTGCATATACTCCTGAATGTCAAAGAGTGATCAGCTTAACAGCAATTACTGTACTAGCAAAGTCAATATTTGCCCAGAAAATGAACTTTAACCCCCAAAACACATTTCAACATCATTGCAGTCCTGCCTTAAAAGGAGCAGCTAACATCGTTTTAGTGATTGATCCATTAACACAGGTGTGGGTGTTGATGAGGACAGGGCTGGCGATCAATCAGTCATGATTAAGTAAGTATGACATCACTGGACACTTTAAAAGGAGGCTGGTTCTTGGTATCATTGTTTCTCTTCACTTAACCATGGTTATCTCTAAAGAAACACGTGCAGCCATCATTGCACTGCACAAAAATGGCCTAACAGGGAAGAGTATCGCAGCTACAAAGATTGCACCTCAGTCAACAATCTATCGCATCATCAAGAACTTCAAGGAGAGAGCTTCCATTGTTGTCAAAAAGGCTCCAGGGCGCCCAAGAAAGACCAGCAAGTGCCAGGACCGTATCTTAAAACTGTTTCAGCTGCGGGATCGGACTACCAGCAGTGCCGAACTTGCTCAGGAATGGCAGCCGGCTGGTGTGAGTGCTTCTGCATACACTGTGAGGCGGAGACTCTTTGAGCAAGGGCTGGTTTCAAGGAGGGCAGCAAAGAAGCCACTTCTCTCCAGAAAAAACATCAGGGACCGACTGTTATTCTGCAAAAGGTACAGGGAGTGGACTGCTGAGGACTGGGGCAAAGTCATTTTCTCTGATGAATCCCCTTTTCGATTGTTTGGGACATCTGGAAAACAGCTTATTCGGAGAAGAAGAGGTGAGCGCTACCACCAGTCTTGTCTCATGCCAACTGTAAAGCATCCTGAAACCATTCATGTGTGGGGTTGCTTCTCAGCCAAGGGAATCGGCTCACTCACAGTCTTGCCTAAAAACAGCCATGAATAAAGAATGGTACCAGAATGTCCTCCAAGAGCAACTTCTCCCTACCGTCCAAGAGCAGTTTGGCGCCCAACAATGCCTTTTCCAGTTCCAGCATGATGGAGCACCTTGCCATAAAGCAAAGGTGATAACTAAGTGGCTCATGGAACAAAACATAGAGATTTTGGGTCCATGGCCTGGAAACTCCCCAGATCTTAATCCCATTGAAAACTTGTGGTCAATCATCAAGAGACGGGTGGACAAACAAAAACCAACAAATTCTGGCAAAATGCAAGCATTGATTATGCAAGAATGGACTGCTATCAGTCAGGATTTGGTCCAAAAGTTGATTGAGAGCATGCCAGGGAGAATTACAGCGGTCTTGAAGAAGAAGGGGCAACACTGCAAATATTGACTTGCTGCATTAACTCATTCTGTCAATATAACCTATTGGTACTCATAATATGATTGCAATTATATTTCTGTATGTGATATAAACATCAGACAAACACTAATAAAAACCAGAGGCCAGCAGATCATGTGAAAATATAATTTTGGTGTCATTCTCAAAACTTTTGGCCATGACCGTAGTCAGGTTCCGTAAATAAGATTGGTGCTGGTAATGTAGAAAAGGGGTCTTTAATTTTACTCCTAGCAGCTCCTTTACATATTCTGCATTTTTGAGAGAAAATGTCTTTAGAAAAAATCAAGATCTTCTCTTTCTTCAGACTTAAAAATATTCTTAAGTGTTTTTATTCAAGCTTCCAATATGAGAAGACTATATATGCCTCCTATAAATGCATTTATCTTTATTTTTCGTTTTTCATTACAATTACTTTATCACCACTTGTTAGTCACCTAAAACAACTGATTGATTTTAAATCCCCTATAGTAGTAAACATAATGGTTACTGCCAAAATTCCTGGGTGTACAGAACTGTTAACAATGTGATGGGACAATACAAGAACTTACAACTACTCCTCAATACCAGAGCTTTGCTATGAGCGTCTTCTAACCTTGCCATGGCTTTGTAGTGTAGATGAGACTCTAACTTCCTTTTTTCCAAGGCGATGATATTATGTGATCTACATAAAAATGCAAAAGACCTCCTTAGAGTGATAGAGAGACTCTTGCACCCGACATGCTGAGTCGATATCCACTCCGGGCTCAATTTAAGCCCAGGGTAGCTAGTGAATATTGATGAATGTGGGCATCCTGCCAGTACAAGAGAACCTTCCTTTTTTGAGCATTATGGAAATCTTGCAGCTTTTAGAACTCATTCTGTGAAGAATTCTGGATATTCTTCAGTAAACAAAACCATACTAAAGATTACTTTACATAACCTGTCTATTTTACGATAGCCCATATTCTGTACAAGCATTTACGCCAACTAGACAGGGGTAGGGCGACTGGTGGGATATTTACTTTAAAGAATAAACTATAATAAATTACCAAGTTTTTGCTGCCCCATTTGAGATATGCATAATTTATTGGCAGAGACTATCATGCCAGTGAAGTATCACTTACTGGGCTGCTTGTTGTAGTTTTGATAAAATCGCCATTTTATTTGCTGAACATCTACCAGTTCTCTGAATACTGAGCTCGGTATAACCTCCACCACCAGCAGTGATTGGCAGCTTTCTGTGTGTACACTGTGCTGCCAATTAGTAATGGGGGGCAGGTATAGCCAGAGCTCATGAATATTGAGGATTACATTGCTACAGGTCCGCTAGACCTCTCAGTGATAATTTCTCCAGCTGAGAAAAAAAGTAATTTAATCAAAACTACAGCAAGCAGGCCAGCAAGTGACATATCACTGGAATCAGGTTCTCTTCCTCTACTTTATTATGTTTTCAGATGAGATAGTAAAAACCTGGTGACAAAGTATCTTTAAATGACCTACCTACTAAAGTTGAGCAAATTGATTTGATGCTACTTAAATGCATATGAAATTTTATAACATTTGCTGTGCCCAGCAAAATTGCCTGAAAAATACCCAGCGCCATTATACACAAAGTTCCTGTATCAGGCACAGAAGGCTCACTTGATCTCAAGAACGACCATGAGGGCTTCCACGTAATGTCTTGCAGCTATCAAATCACATGGTATAGCTGTCAAGCAAGTTGTGGGAAGGAACAAGTCTACAACACTGGGAAGAGGAGGAAGGGAGCCCAACAAATAGGGAAAGGGGGAGTGGAGACCACTAGGCAGATCTAATTACCCTATCGTCCCTATATAGGTTCCGCACCTATCGCCGAGCAGGAAACATAATCCCTGAATGTCCTTAAAGCTAGGCCCTAGGTAGGGAGGGGGCAGGGTGAACACTAGTCAGGCCCTACTGTAACTAAAAACAACAAGGTAATCAAACAAAGGGGATACACTTAGATTGAGAAGACACCAGAGAGATAACACCAAATGTCCTTTAAGGGAAGTCCAAGAAGAAACTAGCCGACTACCAGTACTCCAGGCGTGGACAGAGGAACATAGAACTATCAACGGCGACTCTCTGGCGACCCTGAGAGTTTTTAACTACCAAGCAAGGGTGTGTCAATTAGCAGCAGAAGGTGGAGGTCGCGGCTGGGTCCTAAAGAAAGAAGGATATCACTACACTACAGAGATGAGAGAATCAAGAAGGCATCTGCAATGCCAAGCGCAGTGACCTTCTACAGCTGGATCCAGACCGACTGTCTGTCACACTTGATACACCCGTGACAATAGTACAGCCAATTAGAAGGAACTCTCTTAGCCTGTATAAAAGCCAAGGCAGGGAATGCAGCAGCCATTTTAGATTCATTCTGAACCACCATCATGATCATTATTTACTACTTTCTCTCCTTTTCCTCCTCTTACTTCACTTACTCATAGTTATGCTCTGCAAACAAACATCCAGTTTTCTGTTTTTATGGAAACTCAACTCCCACATGTTCAAGTTCACCACAATCACTGCTATAACATGCATTTTGTGCTGCTTTTTGTGAAATGATGGCATGCACTTGACCTTGATGAAAAAAAAACCTAGTTGCCATTATTTTTTAAGAAAGCCATCCCTGCTTTGTACTGCTATGTGGTAGAGTCAGTGGTCCGCTTCTTGAAAAACTAAGGTTGTGCTGCAAAGTGCACTCCACTATCAACAACAGTAATTGTAGTCAGGTACTTCACATCACCATTGAGTAAATGTTTTAAACAGCGTTAATGCACAATTGCAAGCCGGCCAGGTGTTTACTGCTGGAACATCTATACCAGGTGATGCTAATAAACCTCCTCAATGGACAGATCCCGTGACTCCCAGCAACAGGGCAAAATGTATCAAATATCACACTAGATGGCTCCTCGTCAACTACAAGTGAGCAACTTAATACCAAAAATAGAAAGCAACAATACCAGAAAAATCATGACGGCCATGCGTTTGGGTAATGTAACACATGATAGCAGCATGGCGCATGTCTTCAAATTCATTCTGCACAAAAAGCAGAAACGTTTTCAAGCAAAACTGTATGGGCTTCCAATCTTCTTTACCATCATCATTTTTAGTAAATGTCTGCACAGGATTGGCCCTTCTTAAGGATGGACACAAAAGGCAAACTTTTTTGTGAAACAAACATTTATTGGCCATCTTCACCTTTTATCGGAGCCACTGCGGCCAGAGCCATCTTTTGACCGCAACTTCTGACTGTCCGGAAGTCAGAAGAAACGGTCACAAGTTCTCAATGTGAGTGTATGAGAGCCAGAACAAGGTTCTCATAGACTTTCATTGAAAACTGACTTCCAGCTCACCGAGCAAACACTGTAGAGATCAAGAAGGTCACAAACTGCTGGAGACCGATGAGAGCGGCGGCGATTGGAGGTGAAGATGGTGGATGGTGAATATAAGACAAGGGTTGGGGACCTTAGATTAGAAGTATCACTCCAGAGCTGCAATAAAAAAAAAACGCTGGGGTATTTTAATTCCCCTGGTAGATCGTTGTGCAGATTGGGCCCCTGCTCAGGACTGGGAACATAAAAATTTGATTTTTCATCACTAAACTCACATGTTTGGAGATGGTAATTGAACCAAGAACTGAACCCGGACTACGTTTCCCATGATCTGAACAGCATAAAAAGACACAAAAAGCAACATACAAAGGTGATAGGACAGACAGTGACACAAGAATGGATGGTCGCGATCAAGTCCTGGTCACTGCATACATTGTGCATTAAATGAAGGGTCAAATTAGGTTTGGCGTGGAACAAAGGTCTAGGAATGTGACTTTTTAGTGGGCTCCTGCGCAGATAATTTCAGTCTTCGTGTTGGACTTACAGGCAGTGAAACAGTGATCTGCCTAATCATAAAAAGCTAAGAGCGATAGTTTATCAATGGTTATGTAATAAAAAAAAAATACCGTAACTGAAAGTCTGTGAGGGCGCTGCATCATTAAATGGGCTGTTGATTACTACCAGTTTACCATCGTTTCTAAGGGGAGGTCACTTTGACATTACTAAGGCTATGTTTGTGTTAAGAGGATCGGTCACCAGCCCAAAAGTTCCCAGTACTTGTTCTTATTTTATTTGATTTTATTATTTTTGCTTTTTTAAATCTACCATTTGGTTCCGGAGATACGGGTCTTTATATTTAGTGCTAATATTTCTGGTATTTAAGAAAGGGGAGGGGCTCACAGGATTCTCGGGGGGGTGTGTTTTTAGGTTGTACCGCCTTATTACCCTGTAAGCCATGCCCTCTTGCAAAAAGAATGAAAATTGACACTAAATAAAAAGAGCCATACGTCTCTGGAACTGATTGAAAAACAGAAAAAATATATAGCGACAAAGCAGCAGGAATAAAATAAGGACAACGTTTGGCCACTTTTGACCTGGTGACAAGTCCTCTTTAAAGCGTTTTAAAGGGATACAATCCTAGGAAACTTAAAAGTGTTATACACGTCTTTTTAGGGCAGTTCAAGGATTTGGAGTATCTGTGATTTGCCATGAATTGAATTTTAGGGAAAAGTTTGTCAAACCTGGTGCATTCGAATCTCTAAAGATTTTCTCATCTCTAATACCTACATTATGTGGGGAATAGATAGAATTTACTGTATGCTGTATATAGTAAGTTCTATTTGGAAGATCTTTTTTTAATTTTTCATTATGATGAATGGTCAGTTATTTTCCCCCATGATTTTTAATACCACAAACCCAATAATATTTACTGTGACTCACTGTTCCAGGAGATATTCATGTCTACAAAATGTGTGTGCTCAGCAATATATGAATGCAGGGCAAGGACAAGGGCGATGAAGGAAACGTCTGCAGGAAGTGGACCAGCCTTTTATCTTTATGGTACTTTACCATCTACAGTGTGAGATGCAATGATTACTAAACATAAAGATGTATTCACACTGAAAGATTATGGTGAATAAAGGTTTTTAAGAACACTCGATTCACGATAGTCTTTCAGTGTAAACAGGCTGAAGATCACCCGATGAACGACCAAAGTGCTCATTCATCAGGTGAAATGATCTTTTGTGCTGCATAAATGATCATCGTTCTCGGCAGTGCAACGTCCTGTGTAAACAGGATTCACATTGACGGGAACAATGGCAGCCTGAACAAAGTGCTCTGAATGATTTATTACAGATCACTCAGAGCACATCATTTACCACGCTCTGCCTATGTAAGCAGGTTATTAAACCACTGCCGATTGGTAACAATTTACCGAGTGGTGGTCATTTAGATGGTCCATGTAATTCAAAAATATGGAGTTTACCAAAAATGCCACCTTTTTTTATGGCAGAAAACTACTGTAAAGTCAATATTAAATCTTAGAGGGGCCTTCCAGGTTTATCGCAAACGTCTGCAGGTACTCTATGTGTGACTGTCACATTGAACACAGTGCGTACTGCGAGGAATCTCTGGTGCCGGTGGCGAGAACAAGTGGTTATGTGACGGCAAGTATGTGATATGCAAACATTAAAGATTTTTATGTTTTTTATATATAAGTTTTTATCCAATGAGTATTCACAATAAAGTACTGTGGCAAGAAAAAAAGTAAATCCTGCAAAGTGTTGTTTCTTCTCCTTCATTTTTAAATAGGTGTTATAGGACATCCACACATCTGCGTGTCACAGTCTGAGCATGGACTATGATGCACGGACTGTCCATAGGTCTTCTGACCCGAACGTGACAGCCCCAAATATCTAGGCGTCTGTCAAGATCAGGTCAGGAGACCCGCGGACAGTGTGTGCATCATGGTCTATGATCGGACAGTGATACATGGATGTGTGAATATCGCATTAACACCGATTTTTTCCTTGGATCAAGTGGTCAGAGGAAAAAAATAGCAGCATGCACTATTTGCCTCCGATAATTGAATCACACTTGGCCATTCATGTCTATGGGTCTGTGGAAAGCATCGGACTGCACTCTGATGACATCCAAGTGAGATCTGATTTTCAAGGACAGACTGAGTGGAGAAGATGGAGAAACTTTTTTTTAATTCTCTACATCTGAGAAAAATAGTTCCCACTCTCATCACACTCTGGCCCAGGAATGGACACAGACTGTAGAGGGCCCCTGTGCAAGAAATATGTATGGGCCTCCCTTCATACCACAATGATGTTATTGAAACGTATACAAGACTGTATAGAACACAAGTTTCAAACCTAAACAATAAACTGAAGTTCCATATTTGACAGAATATAACACACAGCACTCATGCAATCTGGATATAATATGTGCATGTATTTAGCAGTACTAACAGTCAACTACTTATTGGGGGCACAGTTATGTATAAAATGGAGCCGAGTCATTGGAGGTACTCTGTCCCACCCAGAGCATTTCCAAACTCATTTGCATACCACTTCTAAAGTGGATTCCATTGCAGCAGATCAACGTTTTGTTTAATACGGTTAAGGATTCATTTTGACACACGTCATCAGTTTGGTAGCAGGGGTAAAATTAGCTAAAATATTCCCTTTAAAGGGCTTGTGCCTTTAAAAATGTATTGCATGATAAGGTAGCAGAGCTGCTAGGCCCCCAGCTGCCATGAAAGCCACCAACAGTCTGCAGTTTGCAGTCCCGTGACGAGGGCACCGCTTGGGTGACAAAGGTAGCTCCCGTCTTCTTTCTAGACCAGGGATGTCTAATTCAAAACACACAGAGGGCCAAAATGAAAAGCTTGGACAAAGCCGCAGACCAACCAGTGTACAGGATACTAGGCCCCACATAGTCCTCCATAAAGAATAATGGCCCCACATAGTCCTCCATACAGAATAATGGACCCCACATAGTCCTCCATATAGAATAATGGGCCCCACACAGTCCTCCATACAGAATAATAGCCCCACATAGTCCTCCATACAGAATAATGACCCCACAAATCTTTCCATACAGTCTAATGGGCCCCACATATTCCTCCATACAGAAAAATGGGACCCACACAGTCCGCTGTACAGAATAATGGACCCCACATAGTTCTCCATACAGGATAATGGCCCCACATAGTCCTCCAAATATTATAATGGCCCCACATAGTCCTCCAAACATTATAATGGCCCCACATAGTCCTCCATACAGAATAATGGCCCCACATAGTCCTCCAAACATTATAATGGCCCCACATAGCTTTCCATACAATATAACTGACTCCACATAGTCCTCCATACAGTATAATGGGCCCCACAGAATCATGGACCTCACATAGGGGTGGCGGTTCTGGTGTCGCAGGCCAAATATAATCACCCCGCGGGCGAGATTTGGCCCATGGGCCAGAGTTTGCCACGTGTGTTCTAGACACTTAGTGTCAGTTGCTGCTGCACCTGTTACCTAAGTGGTTAAAAGGCTGAGAGCAGCATGTGATAGCAGATGCAAAGAAAAAATAGATTATCAGCTCACCCATCCAAAAGTGCAAGGATCCAAATTCCAAAGGAAACAGTCCATGTAAAGAAGGGAATTGATCCAGCACTTCAGGTAAGGGATCACACCCATATCTGTGAATAAAAATGTTCCGATATCTGGACCGAAAAAACGGACGAGTGTCATGCGACTTTCATTTAATGTGAGAACAATGCAATTTTCTCACCTAGCATCCGATTTACATCCGATTGTCATGCGTATGCGATCCGATTGCAATGCGATTGTAACATGGGCTTTTACATAGAGAATTCCTCTATGTCATGTACACATAGTTTTCCAAGGAAATATATATATAGATAGATAGATAGATAGATAGATAGATAGATAGATAGATATAAAAAAAACAAAAAAAAACAAAAGCAGCACAAAAATTGTAGCAGGAGATGCTCAGTCACCCAGGTACATACCAGTCCTATGAATATTCACAAAAAATGGAGGCAGCACACAAATAGAGACTGAAAAATGTATTAGCCCATGTGGCTGTGGCGACGTTTCGGTCAATATTGTGGACCTTTCTCAAGCTTGAGAAAGGTCCACAATATTGGACCGAAACGTCGCCACAGCCACATGGGCTAATAAATTGGATATTTTTCAGTCTCTATTTGTGTGCTGCCTCCATCTTTTGTGGATATATATAGATATATATATATCTATATCTATATATATATATATATATATATATATATATATATAATTATATATATATATGATAGCTAGATACGTACATGAATATAGAAATATATACAGTACAGACCAAAAGTTTGGACACACCTTCTCATTTAAAGATTTTTCTGTATTTTCATGACTATGAAAATTGTACATTCACACTGAAGGCATCAAAACTATGAATTAACACATGTGGAATTATATACTTAACAAAAATGTGTGAAATAACTGAAAATATGTCTTATATTCTAGGTTCTTCAAAGTAGCCACCTTTTGCTTTGATGACTGCTTTGCACACTCTTGGTATTCTCTTGATGAGCTTCAAGAGGTAGTCACCGGAAATGGTCTTCCAACAATCTTGAAGGAGTTCCCAGAGATGCTTAGCACTTGTTGGCCCTTTTGCCTTCACTCTGCGGTCCAGCTCACCGCAAACCATCTCGATTGGGTTCAGGTCTGGTGACCGTGGCGGCCAGGTCATCTGGCGTAGCACCCCATCACTCTCCTTCTTGGTCAAATAGCCCTTACACAGCCTGGAGGTGTGTTTGGGGTCATTGTCCTGTTGAAAAATAAATGATGGTCCAACTAAACGCAAACCGGATGGAATAGCATGCCACTGCAAGATACTGTGGTAGCCATGCTGGTTCAGTATGCCTTCAATTTTGAATAAATCCCCAACAGTGTCACCAGCAAAGCACCCCCACACCATCACACCTCCTCCTCCATGCTTCACGGTGGGAACCAGGTATGTAGAGTCCATCCGTTCACCTTTTCTGGGTCGCACAAAGACACGGTGGTTGGAACCAAAGATCTCAAATTTGGACTCATCAGACCAAAGCACAGATTTCCACTGGTCTAATGTCCATTCCTTGTGTTCTTTAGCCCAAACAAGTCTCTTCTGCTTGTTGCCTGTCCTTAGCAGTGGTTTCCTAGCAGCTATTTTACCATGAAGGCCAGCTGCACAAAGTCTCCTCTTAACAATTGTTGTAGAGATGTGTCTGCTGCTAGAACTCTGTGTGGCATTGACCTGGTCTCTAATCTGAGCTGCTGTTAACCTGCGATTTCTGAGGCTGGTGACTCGGATAAACTTATACTCAGAAGCAGAGGTGACTCTTGGTCTTCTTTTCCTGGGGCGGTCCTCATGTGAGCCAGTTTCTTTGTAGCGCTTGATGGTTTTTGCCACTGCACTTGGGGACACTTTCAAAGTTTTCACAATTTTTCGGACTGACTGACCTTAATTTCTTAAAGTAATGATGGCCACTCGTTTTTCTTTACTTAGCTGCTTTCTTCTTGCCATAATACAAATTCTAACAGTCTATTCAGTAGGACTATCAGCTGTGTATCCACCTGACTTCTGCACAACACAACTGATGGTCCCAACCCCATTTATAAGGCAAGAAATCCCACTTATTAAACCTGACAGGGCACACCTGTGAAGTGAAAACCATTTCCGGTGACTACCTCTTGAAGCTCATCAAGAGAATGCCAAGAGTGTGCAAAGCAGTCATCAAAGCAAAAGGTGGCTACTTTGAAGAACCTAGAATATAAGACATATTTTCAGTTGTTTCACACTTCTTTGTTAAGTATATAATTCCACATGTGTTAATTCATAGTTTTGATGCCTTCAGTGTGAATGTACAATTTTCATAGTCATGAAAATACAGAAAAAGAGAGAGCAGAGGGGCTACATGGTGACTGCTCAGTGTAACCGCTCTCCCTGCAGCACCGCGCGTCTCCTGCACAGCTCCTGTTAGCGGCGGCTCCATCAGTAACAGGAAAGGCAGGGACCCTTCACTGCAGAGTGAAGCAGAGAGGGCCCCCTCTGTCTGCAAGTGACAGCAGAGTGGGCTGCTGTCTCTAAGATGTACCAAGCATTGTCCGTAGTTGTTTGGTCCCCCCTCCTTCAGGGCCCCGGTGCAGCAGCACCGGCGGTATGTCCACCCCTGCTCTGGCCACACTCCGATTAGTATAATTAGATAATTTTTCTCTGATGGAGAACATAGGGTGGTCTGCATCTGCCCCTACAGAGCTACGCCATTTTGGAGTTCCAAAACTACCTCTGATGTGTATATTTGCGACTCTAGCAGAACGCCAGAGACCTGTATTTTTTTAACATCAAAACGTAATTAATCATTGGATTTCTATCTGAAATATACTAAACATTATTCATCTAACAAAATATCATTGAACAGATTATAAAAATAAAAAAATAATAAAAAATGTGTTGATTTTCTGTATCTGTCATTTTTCTCCCTTCATAAGATCTAGATAATAAAAGATAGCTGATGTCCCACATAAAAATAAAATAATGAATCACTCAACTAAGAAATAAAAATAATGAAAGCCCAACCCATACTCCTACTTAGTGAGGCATAAAGAGCTCGATCTGCCTGGTGAGGGCTGACTTTTGGTTTTTGTATAGCTAAAGAGTTACAAAGGTGCAAGGATTCATTTTGTTGTAAATCTATATCTATATAAGAAAAATCCTAAGAAAGTTGATGTTCTTGATGCGGGTAAACGAAGCTCCTGATTACAGAACGCTGCCCAGGATCTTCAAACGTGCAGTGTGAAAGGCATGGATGCATCCCACAGAAATACAGGCACCTCAATTGGAAGCTATGACGACGTGCAGATTGAAGTCGCCCACGGCTACCAGCCGTTAACAAGAAGCAATCTGCACAAGAAGAAGATCTGCAAGCAATGAATTCTGCCTGCACTATAGAGCCAATTTATGACACTTGCCTGACTCTTACTGTATAATATCATAGCAGCCACAATGCACAAACTAAACAGCCAACACCGGCGCATTAGCGGAGATAGCTCAGAATCCGTTATTCTATTGAAGGATGAGAAAAACGAATGCTCCAGATAATGCTATTCATCAATCATTCATGGAATATAGACCCTGCTTTTATTATTATTAATTATTATTATTCCAGTATCTACAACTGCATAAATAGTTCCAATATATTCTTGTACCGTGTTAGCCAGTAGATAGAAAAATATTTAGATTTGAGAGTCCTCAGTGGTTGATACCTTTTAATGGCTAACTGAAAAGATGGTAACAAATTGCAAACTTTCGAGACTACTCGGGTCTCTTCATGCCTGATGAAGAGACCTGAGTAGTCTCGAAAGCTTGCAATTTGTTACCATCTTTTCAGTTAGCCATTAAAAGGTATCAACCACCGAGGACTCTCAAATCTAAATATTTTTCTAAATAGTTCCAGTGTGTGTTTACCCAGAGGTTATTTACATCAGACTATATGATGTTTTTGGAGCATAACCTATGGCAGTAATCTGAGGCTGGCCGTGTGCTTTCTGCCATGGTGAACTGCAGCCGGTCACTCATCGAATAGGGCTAATCCACATGTGGCTACCCACTGAGGTGTCCAGGAGATATCCAAGCGAAATCCACTTCAATAAGTAATGTGACATTTCTCGATATTCCAAGCGACTAAGGAAAAATCTTTGGGGTGTAAGAAAGGAAATGAAGATGGCCCAACGGGAGGAATTTTGTGGGGTATGAACTAAAATTCTCTTGAATAAAAGTTAAATGTAAACATAACCTAATATAATAAGTTACATATTAAGAAAGTATTCAAAATGATAACAGTACACCAAAAAAGTCATCCCAAAGTAAAACACAAGGATGGTCTTGTCTGCAGGGGGATGTGGTCTTCACAAGTGGGAGCGAACAAGGAATTAGAAAATATCCTGAAATCACAAGATCGGACCTCCTGATGATGACATTGAAATTCACCTGCATTTTATATGCTATTATTCAGCTTAAGTATGGCCCAAATGTATGGAAAAGGGCGAGATCAGTCAGGTGATGTAATGATAAACTGCTGCCAATGGATCCTGGACAATATATAGTATTAGTAATCCTAAGGGCACATGTCCTGGAATACAGCAGGTAGGGGATCTAAAAGGAAACCGGACATATTGAAGATGGAGTCTGATCCGCCATCGTATAGAGCGGGAGAAGCTAAGCAGACTGATATATAGCTTTGAGGGAAAAGATTCATGATGTATTTTCTACATTAAAATCCTGCTCATTCTGAGCTTTCGGGCTCGCTTACACGAGTGTATACATCGGCGCATGCTATTCCATGTTCAATCAGATAGCACTCGGCCCAATGTTATTCTATGGGCCAGTGCTCATCAGTGCTTTTTTCTCATGCCAATTCGGCATTCTACGAGTGGCTCCGCAAATCGGATCACGTGCACCCATTCAAGTCTATGGGTGCGTGGAAAACAACGGACTGCACTCGGATGACATTGGAGTGCACCCTTATTTCCGCGGTCTCACACAATGGAGAAGATGGAGAAATTTTGTTCTCCATCTTCTCCTCACCTATGCTGTGATTCTACAGGTTTAGGGTGAGCATGCCTGTTACATTAAAAAAAGGCAGTTAGTGCCTTCTTATACTAATCTTATTATGATCTATGTTCTACAATGGGTTAAATAGATTGTACACTTGTTGCTGATTTTGAAACATATAAGTCTATGATCAGTGCCCACTGATAAAGCTCTTTAGGTCTCAATCCAAATACGGGACTTATAGAGTCCAATGGGACCCCACTATACCTCCATACGCCTCCTATTTCATATGAAGGCATAGAGTTTCATGCTACATCATTGTTAGCTAAGCATCTCCATGTCGTACACTCGCAGCCTGCGCTGTCAGTGCCATCCTTGGAATATGACATTTACAACCAAATATTAGAATGGATTCATGTGACTAAGGGTCAGCACTACATTTGCTCATGTTAGGTAATCCATTTTGGTATTATATAAAAGTGTAAAAACCTTTCAGATTTCACAGTGCATTTTTCTATTTGACATGTATGTCAGTGTCAGCCACCAAACTGACTTCAATCTGGCTTCATTTTTAGGTCATTAACTAATAAATGAAATTAACTTGTGAACTTTCTGGTACTTCACATTCAACCTGTCAAATTGGAAAAGGTTATAAGCATATCAAGTAATTGAGTAATGCTCGAATTTAACTAATTAATGATGATAATATTGACCTTTCACTCGGTACTCCAAGGTAATGTACATATACTGTATATATATATATATATATATGTATATATATATATATATATATATATATATATATATGTATATTCTGTATATGCCGCTAAGAATACTCTGTACCAACTCCTGAAATGTTAAACGTCAGAGAATTTCTGCGCGTCCAAAGATCATAATCTGATATTACACAGCTATCAACCAGGGTAAGGCTACCACTTACTCATTTTTTGTGAACCTTCTGACCAGTGGTGTAACTTGTAGCTCGAGGGGCACAATGTAAAATTCCCAACAGGGTGCCCCAACTATTGCAGGTCATATACTGTATAGCAATGATCTTTTTGTATGGGCCAAAGAGATCTTTTGGGTCCCCTAGCTTCAGGCCCAGGGTGTGAATGCAACCCCCGCGCCTATTATAGCTACGTCAATGCCTCCAAATGACAAGTAAAAGGAAGCAGATTATTTCAGATTATATGCAATTTATATGCAAATTGGCCCTATTCTGTCAATGAGACACTTTTGGTTCTTATGTGTCTAAGAGACATATCTTGGTTTAACGCATCAATGTCAAAGTGTATTTTACATACAGCCATTTGCTAATATTTGACATATTAAAAGGGAATCCGTCAGTAGGATCACCCCTCCTAAGCCGTCTATATGGGAATGTAGGTCCTAGGAAGCTGAATAACAAGATACCTTGATATCTGCAATCTGATGTCTTATTCCACAGTAATCCCCGTTTTTCTTAATATGTAAATGAGCTATTAAGATCTATGAGCTGGACACTGCTCTCCTGAGAATCTTCCTCCAGAGATTGCTGTAAAAGAAAGGGGGAGTTACCAGTGTGAGACATGTAATGACTGACAGTTTGCTCTCCTGATATACATGTCTCACACTGGTAACTCCCCCCTTTATTTATAGCAAACTCCGGAGGCAGGTTCTCTGAGAGATCAGTGTTCAGCTCATAGATCTTAACATCTCATTTACATATTAAGAAAAATAAGGATTTTTCTGGAACAAGACATCGGATTGCAGATATCAAGGTATTATTTTATTCAACTTTATATAACCTACATGCCCATTTAGACGGCTCAGGAGGGACGATCCTATTGATGGTCTCCCTTTAATTAACATTCATGATTTCTTTCTGCATTTAAAAAAAAAAAGTAACTGACTCAAGAATCGCACCACTAATAAGGAAAATACAGTATTTTATGTGCACTTTATATTTCTCTATTAACTTACTGTATAGCTAACACATGGTTGTATGAAACCGCAGTATGCAATGTGAACGAGGGGTGATGTACATTGTTCATTGTACTGTACATATAGTAAATGGCAATAATATGCTGCATATACCTAGAGAAGAGAATTCTTTGAAGGATTGATACAGGCTTATACTTGCTTTTACTTACAGCATGTATTTTGTTACTTACTGAATGCACGGCCTTTCTTCAGAAAGAGGAGTTGGCATCACCTCGATCAAACACCCACTGCAATCAGTCACACAGTGAACACAAACCATAGCTTCTGCTCTAATGGCACTGCATGGTAGCGCTAGCCCGGTGGTTGGCAGAGGTCCACTACATCTTTGTACACTAACACTGGCAGACAATATTTAGGAAGAAAACGCTTCTTTTTCTTTTTCTTCTGTAACTGACTCATTTTTGTTTTGTTTTGGTTTCAATACTGTTTTTGGTATCTTCAGAAATTTACAAAAGAAAAAAGCTAAACTAGAAGCAACGGTAACAACCACAGTGTAAATTCAGCCCGTCGGAGCATAGGGTGGTTTCATTATCAGGAAGTGGGGGCCAAAAGTGACTTATGATGTCTACTGAACAAAAGGAGGGAGTGAATGGGTCAAGAAACAGATGGGCACAAGATACATAAGGGTCCCAGATTTACAGGAACTTTTGGTCGGGTGTCCCTAAATACACTTCATTTCTGAAGGTTCCTTCTCACAGCCTATGGATAAAATGATATATGGAATACTACATACTTATTACATACTGTATACTGCTCAGGGGGGGCTATGTGAGATGTCACTGGTTTGTTACATTGTCCTTTTTACCCAGAAGATAATCTTTTTTCAGTATATTGCACTAATTGTCACCTTAGACCACAAATTCATAGAAAAAGTTGCTTCCAGGGATGAAACATAACTGTAATGTATGATTGACCAGACTGGAAGTACAAGGGCTTGTACTGGATAAAAGTAAATAAATAAAAAATATCACAAATATATATATATATATACTAGATGGTGGCCCGATTCTAACGCATCGGGCATTCTAGAATATGTATGCGGCCGACCGGGCGCAATCAGCAGAGCGGTGTTTAAATTTGGCGCCAATATCGCTGATTGGTCGCGGCTGCATCACGGCAGCGAACCGTGTTAGTGAGGACCGGAGAGCGTGTTTAAATTTGGCGCCAAAATCGCTGATTGGTCGCTGCCGCCGCCGGCCGCGACCAATCAGCAGAGCGGTGTTTAAATTTGGCGCCAATATCACTGATTGGTCGCGGCTGCATCTCCCGGCTGCATCGCCGCTGACCTCCATGCGGCTACAGTCAGGAGATCAGCGGCTAGGGCCGCTGATCTCCCGACAGCAAGTGTGAAGGGAGGACTGGGTCGGGGTACTTCTGCTGCGAGTAGCCGTGAGATGACACGTTAGCACCGCTCATCTCCCGGCTGCGTCGCCGCTGATCTCCCGACGGTGGCCTGCATGTTTCAAATCAGGCGCCAATTCGCGGCCGGACTGTGACAGCCGCTCATTGGTCACGGCCGGTGGCCGCGACCAATCAGCGAACCGTATTAGTGAGGACCGGGGAGCGGCGCTGCCTGTGCAGGCACTTCCGTTGCGAGCAGCCGGGAGATGACTGGCTAGCGCCGGTCATCTCCCGGCTGCATCGCCGCTGACCTCCGTGCGGCAGATGAGTCACTAACGGCCGCCATCTTGGTCTGAAATCCCGCGTCACTGATTGGCCGCGGCCGGACCAATCAGCGACGTGGGATTTCCTGGACGGACAGACAGACGGGATAAGACGATTATATAGTAGATATAGTCACAAGTTGCATATGGACTCCTTTCTGGGGATCAGAGCCCTTTTTCTGTGAATGCAGAGATGGCTGAGCATGAGCAGCTCTGTCTATTCTCATCTTTCCGAGTGCGGAGCATGGTTGCTTGCCTATCTTCAGAACTGCCATAGAAGTCAACAGAGAGGGGCATGCATGCACGTTCACATTTCCACTGACAGAGGTATGAGACAAGGCCCTGTATTTCAGGATGTGAGGGCCCTATATTTTTTCTTTTTTTGTAGTACATATTGAGGTGTGGCCCCCTCCAGGGCTCAGGACCCTTATCCACTCATCTTTCCCACACAAGGTTTTCATAGAGATACGCCTGGTTTTCTTTCACTTCCCATTCAGATGAGGCCTGGTTTGGCGCATGGAGAGATAGGACATTAGTAATAGAGACCATCCATTATGGCATATACTACAAATATTCTACAAATGCCTGAAATAGTAATATCCCTTTATTATAGGTAAATAAACCACTAAATAGACCTTATAAATATGCACGTCCTCCTATTTATGCCAGGTGCCGCTTCCTCCTAAAGCTTCAGAAAGGGCAGCGTGCCTGCAACGTGGATATTTTAGCTGATGACATTTGTGCTAAAATTAAATTCATTAAATTCACTTTACTTACCTGACATTTTGGAACACTTTGGTCTAAATTTCTTATCATCGCTGGGCAATTTCCCTTCTAAGTAAGCGGTTGATTCAGTCGTTTATATTTTGATATTTCTACTTTTACCCTCATGTACAATATCACCATAATGGATTTAGCTTTTAGAACAAAAATAAAAATCTCTTGCTTATTGAGATTTACGTTGCTAGGCAACCCGTGCTATTCCGACCCCTAGAAACTACACAATAACGTCAAACTCGCCAGATTCCAGCTCCTACACTACGGCTGGTGAAAAGAGCTCCGCGGTCAGATTTATCCATGTGTGCTCACTATATATTACAGACATCCATCGCTCTGGATGTCTTCAGGGTTCCACGTGCTTAAAAAGCAGCAGAATGTAGCTGCCATACAGAGGAGTGATTCATTGTCTTGTCGCTTCTTGTCATTATTTATCACTTGTCCATTCCATCATAACACTTCATAGTTGATTAAAAGGTCAATGGGTTTATATTTTGGCAGTTTGGAGGCAATTATGGAATGACAAGTGTGTTTAGGGTTGATCTCTCAGTTTATAGGATAGTTGGGAAAGGCACAGGAAGTAGATTGTTCTACCAGCCAATCAGGGATATGATAGCGGCTGATATTTGCTTTTATACCATGACCTACTTGGTCTTTTTTGGGTGTCAGTGGTTGTAATGTTCATTTGTGGCAGAGGTTTTCTAGTTTGCCAAACTAATATCTTGGGTTTAATAAAATCTGAAAATGGAGCAAAGAAGCAATGGTGAATTTAGGGTGCATCTGTCACTGTTTTTGAGTTAAAGTTATTATGTTATATATAGCTATATTACACGGTGGCTCAATGGTTAGCACTGGGGTTCTGGGTTCAAATCCCACCAAGGACAACATCTACAAGGAGTTTGTATGTTCTCCCCGTGTTTGTGTGGGTTTCCTCCTACACTCCAAAGACATACTGATAGGGAATGTAGATTGTAAGCCACAACAGGGATTGTGATGATAATGTCTATAAAGCGTGGGGAATATCATGGCGCTAGATAAGACATGCATAATAATTATTGCTATATTTATATATAGTACAGTACAGACCAAAAGTTTGGACACACCTTCTCATTTAAAGTTTTTTCTGTATTTTCATGACTATGAAAATTGTACATTCACACTGAAGGCATCAAAACTATGAATTAACACATGTGGAATTATATACTTAACAAAAAAGTGTGAAACAACTGAAAATATGTCTTATATTCTAGGTTCTTCAAAGTAGCTGTGGCACCCCAGGGGTCTGGTTTCCACAGTAATGCAATGTTATGTCTGAGAGCAGGTGGGAGGTCTCTTGGTCAGGAATCCTATGCATGCCACACCTCCTGCCCAGTCCTGGGAGGGGAAGGACTTCCCCTATATAAACCTGGGGCTGAGGCAGGGTTAGAGAGTTCAGAGGGAGAGTTCAGCCAGGAGGGCTGACAGGGAGCTGTGGCCCCGGCTGGGCCCAGCTCCTGGGCCATGCCAGAAGTAGAGACAGAGAAGAGAAGCAGCTATGGGAAGAAACAACAGGAGCTCTGTGGGAGCAGTGCTACAAGGAGTCAGGGGCTGGCAGCTGCAGAGCTCGCCCTGACTGAGAAGATTTCTTACCGGACCCGGAGTCCGAGGCTGTGGGGACTAACTCCTACCCAGCAGCAGAATCCGTCAGGCAGGGGATTGCAGGTCCTCTGGCCAAGAAACCCGAAGGCACGGTCACACGCATGGGACCAGCACCGCTGTCGTGGAGCGGAAGCTACTAGAAGGCCCCGAGTCACCGGCCATACGGGTGAGCACCACACGGTACATTCAGGGACGTGGGCTACTTATACCCCCCTCTAGCAAGGTAGCCAGAAGAGTACAGTTAGTTTGGGAGGCCTACAACTCCGCCTGGCCAGGGGAGATCCCATCTGCTCAAGGACTGACCAGGCCCCAATCGCTAGCCAGTACTCCGGGAGGGTCTATCGTTGTCACCAGTAAAGACCCTGAACTACACCGTACCGTCTCTGAGTGGTTCCTGCTACCCCCATCATCCACGTCGGCTGCCCTGAGGCCATACCCCTCCCGTTGGGGGTTATACTATCACGCTGCACAATCCTACCACCGGCCTCAGCGGTCTGCCCTGCAGCAGCAGCTCCTTAGCTGTACTCAACGGGTGGCGTAGTCGTCCAACATCTACCGTTAATACAGCGCCACTTAGTCTGACTCCCTGGGCACGGACCGGATCACCGCCACGAGACTACAACCCTCAACAGATCCGGCTCCGGGTAAGCTCCCGCGTGCGCAACGCTGCGCGACACAGGCCCAGGGGTGCGTCATAGCCACCTTTTGCTTTGATGACTACTTTGCACACTCTTGGCATTCTCTTGATGAGCTTCAAGAGGTAGTCACCGGAAATGGTCTTCCAACAATCTTGAAGGAGTTACCAGAGATGCTTAGCACTTGCTGGCCCTTTTGCCTTCACTCTGCGGTTCAGCTCAACTTAAACCATCTCGATTGGGTTCAGGTCTGGTGACTGTGGAGGCCAGGTCATCTGGCGAAGCACCCCATCACTCTCCCTCTTGGTCAAATAGCCCTTACACAGCCTGGAGGTGTGTTTGGGGTCATTGTCCTGTTGAAAAATAAATGATGGTCCAACTAAACGCAAACCGGATGGAATAGCATGCTGCTGCAAAATGCTGTGGTAGCCATGCTGGTTCAGTATGCCATCAATTTTGAATAAATCCCCAACAGTGTCACCAGCAAAGCACCCCCACACCATCACACCTCCTCCTCCATGCTTCACTCTGGGAACCATTCATGTAGAGTCCATCCGTTCACCTTTTCTGCGTCGCACAAAGACACGGTGGTTGGAACCAAAGATCTCAAATTTGGATTCATCAGACCAAAGCACATATTTCCACTGGTCTAATGTCCATTCCTTGTGTTCTTTAGCCCAAACAAGTCTCTTTTGCTTGTTGCCTGTCCTTAGCAGTGGTTTCCTAGCAGCTATTTTACAATGAAGGCCTGCTGCACAAAGCCTCCTCTTAACAGTTGTTGTAGAGATGTGTCTGCTGCTAGAACTCTGTGTGGCATTGACCTGGTCTCTAATCTGAGCTGCTGTTAACCTGCGATTTCTGAGGCTGGTGACTTGGATAAACTTATCCCCAGAAGCAGAGGTGATGCTTGGTCTTCCTTTCCTGGGGCGGTCCTCATGTGAGCCAGTTTCTTTGTAGCGCTTGATGGTTTTTGCAACTGCACTTGGGGACACTTTCAAAGTTTGCCCAATTTTTTGGACTGACTGACCTTCATTTCTTAAAGTAATGATGGCCACTCATTTTTCTTTACTTAGCTGCTTTTTTCTTGCCATAATACAAATTCTAACAGTCTATTTAGTAGGACTATCAGCTGTGTATCCACCAGACTTCTGCACAACACAACTGTTGGTCCCAACCCCATTTATAAGGCAAGAGATCCCACTTATTAAACCTGACAGGGCATACCTGTGAAGTGAAAACCATTTCCGGTGACTAACTCTTGAAGCTCATCAAGAGAATGCCAAGAGTGTGCAAAGCAGTCATCAAAGCAAAAGGTGGCTACTTTGAAGAACCTAGAATATAAGACATATTTTCAGTTGTTTCACACTTTTTTGTTAAGTATATAATTCCACATGTGTTAATTCATAGTTTTGATGCCTTCAGTGTGAATGTACAAATTTTCATAGTCATGAAAATACAGAAAAATCTAAATGAGAAGGTGCGTCCAAACTTTTGATCTGTACTGTATTTCAAATAATATACATAATAATATATTTTATAATACTGTGCAAAATTTCTAAGCAGATGTGGAAAAATGCACAGCATGGATGCTTTAAAAAACAGAAGAGTTACTGTTTTTTGTCAGTTAACAAAATGCAAGGTGAATGAACGAAAGAGAAATCTAAATAAAAATCAATATTTTATGTGATCACCCTTTGCCTTCAAAACAGTATCAATGCATCAATTCTTCTAGGTGCATTTGCACACAAAGTTTGAAAGAACTCAGCGGGGAGGTTGTTTCAAACATCTTGGAGAACTAACCACAGATCTGTGGATGTAGGGTTGTGCAAATTCTTCTGTCACTTCATGTAATCCAAGACAGGCTTGATGGTGTTGAGACCAGGCCTCTGTGGGGCCATACCACTTACAGAGTTAATGATATTCGCTGTATGTTTAGGGTGGTTGTTCAGCTGCAGAATAAATTGACACCTCCCTGATGGTATTGCATGATAAATGAGTATCTGTCTGTATTTCTCAATTTGCTGAATTGCAGCCCCAAACTTGCAAAGACCCTCCACCATGCTTCACTGTTGCTTGCAGACACTCATTATTGTCCCACTGTCCAGCCCTTCGGCAAACAAACTGCCTTCTGTTACACCAAATATTTCATATTTTAACTCATCAGTCCAGAGCACCTGCTACTATTTTTCTGTAAATCAGTTACTATGTTTTCATTCATAATTGAGTCATTTGGGCTTACTTCCATGTCAAAGCTATGGAGTTTGGCCACAATTCTTCTACGAAGACCACTTCTGGCCAGACATCTCTGATCAGTAGATGGGTGATCCTTCTGGTTACAGCCAGTTCTGAGCTGATGACACTGCTGAACATTTTTGGTAGTATAATAGCCTCATATAAAAAAAAAATAAGTTCAAATCTTTAGATTTTCACGCTTAAGAAAAGGATCTGTCCCAAAACGTCACGGATGTGCCAATCTGCCTCCACGATGTCTTCATAAGCTCTATCTGTGCATGCTGCTTGTTTTTCTCCCTCCATAGATTCAATATTATCTGGTATGACCACATGAATCTGTGAAGATATCATATGAAGACTAATGCACTTTAAATTAGATTTTTGAACCATTGAAGACTTGTGGTATATTTGCTATGTTTTGTCATCAATGTAGTGTTTTGTCTATTCATTATATATGATATTCATGTACATGTATTTGAGGAAAGATATAATATAAGCAATATTCTAAAAATCTCAAGTTTTGAACTTGTTTTTGTTATATGCGGCTATTTTACTATCTAGAACTATGGAGAAACCAATCAGCTTGTGTTCTACATTCAGCTGCCATAATCACTGCTTATTTTTGACTGCTGGATATCGTCCAATTCTGAAAGGAAGTAAGCATGATTTCGTTCATCTGTTGCACTAAGTTTTCTGGATTGATGACTGCATCCATGATCCTAAATGTTGCCCATTTCTTGGTGTACTCAGTGCTGAGAAATGCAGGCAGATATTTATTCATCATGCAAAACCATCAAGTAGGTTCCAAGGCAAGAGAGGAAAACGACAATGACACCAAACATACAGACAATTTCATTAAGAATTCAGCGTAAAGAAGAACTAGGAGTCCTGGAAGTGATAATATGGTTCCTATACAGCCCTGATCGCTACCTCATTGAATCTGTCTGGAATTAAATGAACAGAATGAAGAATTTTCACAAGTGACATTCACTAAAGATGTGTAGTTAGTTCTCCAAAATGTTTGGCAAAACTTCCCTTCTGCGTTCCTTCAAAAACTGTGTGCAAGTATACCTAGAACACACATGTCAAACTCTGGCCCGTGGGCCAAAGCTGGCCCTCAGTGTGATTATATTTGGCCCATGACACAGCCGGGGACTATATTGGGCCTTTATACTGTATGGAGGACTATGTGGGGCCAATTATAATGTATGGAGGACTATGTGGAGCCCATTATATTGTACAGAGGACTATGTGGGGCCTATTATACTGTCTGGAGGACTATGTGAGGCCCATTATACTCTCTGGAGGACTATGTGAAGCCCTCTATACTGTCTGGAGGACTATGTGGGGTCCATTATACTGTCTGGAGGACTATGTGGTGTCCATTATACTGTATGGAGGCTATGTGGGGCCCATTATACTGTCTGGAGGACTATGTGGGGTCCATTATACTGTCTGGAGGACTATGTTGGGTCCATTATACTGTATGGAGGACTATGTGGGGTCCATTATACTGTATGGAGGACTATGTGGGGCCCATTATAATGTCTGGAGGACTATGTGGGGCCCATTATACTGTCTGGATGACTATGTTGGGACAATTATAATATTATAATGTGCTAATTTTATTTTAACCTCTATTAATTGGAATGTTCTTTGTTCGTGGAACAAGCCCTTTAAGTTTGTTTCCATATGAAAAGTTTCATCGTTATATTTGATGGTAAGGAAAAACTTCCTTAATTGTAGACATTTTATTAATAAATATCAAGGTTGGCCTGCGACTTTGTTCAAGGTATTAAAGGGGTTGTGCGGTACTTTAGATTATCCCCCCATGCATTCCCCCCCAGGTCCCTAAGACTTTTTGTAAATACCTTCTGCTGTTGATAATGCCTGGGAGCAGCGCTATCGGTGGCCGCTCACAGGCATCACGTGACCCCCGACTGCAGCCGGCTCTGACATCTGCTGATGTCACGTCAAGTGCTGGCAGCAGCCGGGGGTCACAAGCTTCCTGGTTCCAGGTGGGTGCCAGGCTGTGGACGGGGTTACCCCCCCGTGGGAGGGTAATCTAAAGTACCGCACAACCCCTTTAATTTTGGCTGTCTGTGTATTTGAATTTGGCATCCCTGACCTAATTGATGCAGTTTTGAATGCAAAGGGCGGTCAGGTCACAGCATATATTGTTTTATTTTAGATTTCTCTTTTAATTCACTTTGCATTTAGTTATTTGGTAAAAGTAAACTATTAACACTCCTATTTTTTTAAAGCATTCTTACTCTGCATCATTTCTTCCATGCCTGTCTAAAACTTTTGCACAGTGCAGTATATCATATAGTATATTATTATGTTATATTACAATTAAAAGCATGATTTGGTCAGAATTGAGTTAGATGACTACCAGAACACAGTAGCAGCCGGAGACCAAGCTGTCAGGTGAGCTACAGTGCATTGTGAAAGTATTTGGCCCTCTTGAACTTTTCTACCTTTTGCCACATTTCTGGCTTCAAACATAAAGATATAAAATTCAAATTTTTTGGGGAAGAATCAACAACAAGTGGGACACAATCGTGAAGTGGAACGTAATTTATTGGATATTTTAAACTTTTTTAAAAAAAAATAAAAAATGAAAAGTGGGGTGTGCAATATTATTCGGCCCCTTTACTTTCAGTGCAGCAAACTCACTCCAGAAGTTCAGTGAGGATCTCTGAATGATCCAATGTTGTCCTAAATGACTGGTAATGATACATAGCATCCACCTGTGAGTAATCAAGTCTCCGTATAAATGCACCTGCTCTGTGATAGTCTCAGGGTTCTGTTTCAAGCGCAGAGAGCATCATGAAGACCAAGGAACTCACCAGGCAGGTCCGAGATACTGTTGTGTCGAAGTTTAAAGCCGGATTTAGATACTAAAAGATTTCCCAAGTTTTAAACATCTCAAGGAGCACTGTGCAAGTGATCATATTGAAATGGAAGGAGTGTCAGACCACTGCAAATCTACTAAGACCCGGCCGTCCCTCTAAACTTTCATCTCGAACAAGGAGAAAACTGATCAGAGATGCAGCCAAAAGGCCCATGATCACTCTGGATGAACTGCAGAGATCTACAGCTGAGGTGGGAGAGTCTGTCCATAGGACAACAATCAGTCGTACACTGCATAAATCTGGCCTTTATGGAAGAGTGGCAAGAAGAAAGCCATTTCTCAAAGATATCCATACAAAGTCTCGTTTGCAGTTTGCCACAAGCCACCTGGGAGACACACCAAACATGTGGAATAAGGTGCTCTGGTCAGATGAAAACAAAATCTAACTTTTTGGCCACAATGCAAAACGATCTGTTTGGCATAAAATCAACACAGCTCATCACCCTCAAAACGCCATCACCACTGTCAAACATGGTGGTGGCAGCATCATGGTTTGGGCCTGCTTTTCTTCAGCAGGGACAGGGAAAATGGTTAAAATTGATGGGAAGATGGACGGAGCCAAATACAGGACCATTCTGGAAGAAAACCTGTTGGAGTCTGCAAAAGACCTGAGACTGGGACGGAGATTTATCTTCCAAAAAGACAATGATCCCAAACATAAAGCAAAATCTACAATGGAATGGTTCAAAAATAAACATATCCAGGTGTTAAAATGGCCAAGTCAAAGTCCAAACCTGAATCCAATCGAGAATCTGTGGAAAGAGCTGAAAACTGCTTTTCACAAACGCCCTCCATCCAACCTCAATGAGCTCGAGCTGTTTTGCAAGGAAGAATGTGCAAGAATTTCAGCCTCTCGATGTGCAAAAACTAATAGAGACATACCCCAAGCGACTTGCAGCTGTAATCGCAGCAAAAGGTGGCGCTACAAAGTATTAACTCAAGGGGGCTGAATAATATTGCACGCCCTACTTTTCAGTTTTTAATTTGTTAAAAAAAGTTTCAAATATCCAATAAATTTCGTTCCACTTCACGATTGTGTCCCACTTGTTGTGGATTCTTTCCCCAAAAATTAGAATTTTATATCTTTATGTTTGAAGCCAGAAATGTGGCAAAAGGTAGAAAAGTTCAAGAGGGCCAAATACTTTCACAATGCACTGTATTTGACGGATTTGACAGAGAATGGACTCAGCAGTTTGCTACATACTATTGTACAAAAAAGCTGCAAAAATTTTTAAAAAAGCTATTATAAAAGGTGCATTTTAGCTCAATATAGCGGATCTGAATAAAAAAAAGTCCCTCACAGCCTTTAATAAAGTTGTTTTTCCACTGCCACTTTCCCCTTCTGACAATATTTGTACTTTTTCAATTCTAATCCTAGCTATTTATTAGTTTGGACAGAAAGCACTTATCTAGATTTAGCAACCAGCAGAAGCATTGTGGTCATGGTTTACTTTCTGCACTTCATTTCTGAGTATTAGATTTTACCAGCAGTCTTGCAGCTGGGCAGATTTTTTTTCTGATTTCTGCCTAGTGTTGAAATTGTTATATAATATTTTCCTAAAGATGCCATTTATTGACCATTTAATCAACTGTCTGTCTGACCACTTCGCGGATAAAGTATAGTCTTCCTAAGATGATTGGGTCATGGTGTTAGTGGAGCTGAAGAGTGGCTATTATGTGCTGACAGATAAGAGGTCACATTCTGGCCACTTCATTCTTACAATGTAAAAAAATAAAATAAATAAAGATAACAAATTCCTGGTATATGTTGGTGTAAAGAACGAACAGATCTTAAAAAAATATTGGGTAATATATTCAATAGGTTTTAGACTGAGCAAATCCATCATATTTTTAGCTGAAGTTAACAAAACTTTGATTTGTAAGTGTTAAAACTTGGACTTGATGGACATCGCATTCCCATTCAGAACTGAGGCTCTAATTCATCCAAGTAGTTTTGCCAGAATTCTGACGTAAATTGACTTGAAAAGTTGCTAAATTATGTATTTTGGTGCTTTCACACCAGATTCTCCCAGTTCCGCCATAATGGGGTGCTGATTCAACAGCTTGTCTAATTCATGATGAGCTGTGGTGTTCCTTATGCTAGAAAGGTTTCATCAGTAAAGAACTGGAGTAAGGTTTCCAGTGTGGCACACAGAGGCGCACCCCACTCTTTAGACGCTCCTGATTCATGAAAAGGCGTGCACCCCTTCATGAATCAGGAGCATCTGACTCCACCATGATGTCATAGAACTAATGGAAAGTAGAAGAATTAGCTGGGTAGAAAGGCAAAATGAGCAATCTCTCCACCGTGAGAAAATCTCCGGTCTTGATGAATCGAAGCCTATATGTTTAATTATGAGACAATAAAAATGAGTATGTTTTTCAGATCATACAAAGCATCCCAGTCTTAAATATCAGAAAATTCAAGAGAAATATGTCAAATTAATTAAAAGTGCCTTGGTAGTCTAAAAAAGCAAAAAAGTTAAAATCGCTGTTCTTTAGTGTTCTAGGCTAGAACTCGTGGTGAGGTGGAAAGGGGGATATTGTATGTCTTAATACAAGTGGGTAGTTGGCCATTGTGGTGACATGAAGAGGCTGTTTAAAGAAGCTCTCCCATCAAAATTTTTACCCTCTTAATAGATTACAATCATCATATTATGTAGCACTGTGTACTTACAATTGCTCATTTTGCCTTTCTACCCAGTTAATTCTCTTTTCCATTAGGGGTATGACATTACGTGATTAAAAGCAGACTAGCTGAATCCTTCTAAATGCTATGCAGAAAGTCTGTTTTCCCTTCATGAGTCATCATTAGAACTACAATTCAACATCACTGAAAAATCCCTGGCATGGGGGAGCGGAGAAGCTGGGTCAGGAGTTGAAGAGGGGGATGACTCTTACAGGGAAAATTGACCTCCTGTTTCTACCTAGAGCTTAGAAGGATTCAGCTAGTCAGTTTTTTAATCACATGATGTCATAGACCTAATGGAAAACAGAAGAATAAGTTGTGTAGAAAAGCAAAATGAGCAATTTTAAGTACACAGGGCTATATATGATGACTGCAATATAGTAAGAGGATACAAACTTTGATAGGAGGAGGAGTGCTTCTTTAATTGAGGAAGCTGTCAAGTGGACTCATGAAACCCCCTGACTGCGGACAATAAGAAGAAGCTGGGAATTTTTGCAGATCTAAAAAGATGTAAAAATACATTACCACATTGCAGCCAAATAGCTAAAACAGAGAAATTGTACCAACGGCAGTAGACTGCAGAACAAAACGTAGTGCACTGCTGATGAGAATTCAGAACTTTTCATTTTTGACTTCATATCATTAGTCACCCAGGTATGGCACTTTGTAGCTGACTACCAAAAATAACTGGTATACTGAGTGTACGCTGTGTTGTCTTCAATCATTTTATATCTGGTGTTCAGACAAGTCTCGATAGTGCGAGTTCTGAGCATAAATAACATAATGATAAGGCGCTACCGAGACATTATTACCATAACAATGGATAATTTACATTTATGATTATTCATACCTGTAAAGCAAGTTGCAGACTCTGTTTCTGTTATCTGAATGTCATAAACGTCCCTTCAATGAGCAGGTATATTCTCTGCAACTATTTTGTTACGTCTCAATGCATTGTCAAATTATTCTAGAAAATAGATGGTTCAGTCTTACGATCGAGCAAATAAAATTGCATGCAGAGTGTTCTGTTTAGACATGTATCGAGATATCACAATGAGATGCCACCAGGTAAGCCATAATGACTGCACTGGATATTATGTGCTTTGGAACCTAAAATTAATCCTTTTAACCCCTTCACGACTGCCGATGGTAAATAAATGTCGGCGCTTGCTGGGCTTTGTGCAGCACTAACGCTTCTCTATGGTCAGCGGTCTTGCAGCGCTCAGGACCCCCAAGTGCTGAGATTCCGATGCAGACCATAGCTCTGACCAGTGACATCATCGGGACCAATTGGCTCAAGTCCCGATGATGTTAACCCTGTGTTATCTTCTTAATGCCACGATCAATATCAATCATGGTATTTTGACGTTTATGAGAGGGAGGGGGCTGCTTCTCTCACTCTTCTGGCACCCCCGCAACGTGATCATGGGGGCGCCGAGGGTTGTCATGGCAGCCAGAGGTCAAATAATGATCTCCGGGTCTGCCAGCTAAGATGGTGTGTTAGGGCTTGCTCACATGAGCAAATAAATCGGACGAGTGCAATCCGATAAAAAAATCGAAATGCACTCAGCCCAGTGTTACACTATGGGGCATCTCACATCTGCGATTATTTTCACATGCCGATTCAGCATGCGAAAACAATTGCAGCATGCTACGAATGGATGTGAGAAACAGATTGCACGCACCCATACAAGTCTATGGGTGCATGTGAAACATCGCACTGCACTCGGATGTCACCCGAGTGCAGTGTGATTCCCGCAGACGCCGGAAATAGAGGAGATGGAGAAATTAATTTCTCTGTCTCCTTCGCAGCTGTGGTGAGATCCTCTCATGCGAGAGGATCAGAGCACAGAGCACTGACACTCAGCTCACACTCATAGCCGAGATTGAGCCAAGTATCATCAGCATATCACATCCGATGTTCTCGCATCGGATGCTATACACTAATGTGACTCCGGCCTTAGACTCAGCCAGCAACGGGCATTCTGATGGTGTAAAACTGACAGATCTCATGCATTACAATATATGTGCCGAACAGGTCCTTGAGGGGAGATATGTATCATCGAGGTTAGTGGATTTGGTGATGTAAGCCCGGGAAAGCATGCTCCAGCATGTACAGTGCTGAGACAGCTAATAGGGCGTATCAGGGCTGGGTTTTGCAAGCAGTCGAAGAGATGGGTGGGAGTGGCTGCTCACATATCCCCACCCGGGGACGTGGTTTGGCAGATAAAATGGAGACCAAGTGTCTCATGTGGTGTCTGTGACTGGAGGTGTGGAGACCTCCAGTGTGTTTGCTAAAGGACACTGACCTGAGTGGGTGAACCCAGCATACTGTATCGACTGTTTATTCTCTGTTTTTCCACTCTGTGCCGGAAAAGGCTGCCATTTTGTTTACTTCTGAAGTGCGGTTTATGCAGTTATAATAAACCAGTCAAGACATTTTAATGAAACCGCTTCCTGTGCCTACCTCAACCGCAGTTGAGTGAGTACAAAACTCTGCAATACGTATATTATGTAAAAACAAAAATAAACAAAAAAATACACATATTTGTATAACCGCATCAGGAATGACCCAATCTATAATTCTGTCACACTAGTTAACCCCTTCAGTGAACACCATAAAAAAATGAATGTGGCAAAAACAAGCCCTCGCATGACTTTGTCAGCAGAAATATAGAAACATTTTAGCTCTCAAAATATGGAGATACAAAAACTATTTTTTTTAATAAAAAAGGCATCTTTTAGTCTGTGATAGCAGCCAAGCATGAAAAAACTATATAAATCTGGCATCGCTGTCATCGCACCGTCCCGAAGAATAAAGTCGTCTAATCAATTATACTACACAGTGAACAGTGTACAAAAAAAAAACAATTCTTCACCTGCTATTGGTTTGTTCATTCTGCCTCCCAAAGATCGCAGTAAGGCTCGGCTCCCATTTATCCTGCGCTCTGCGGTGATCGCTTACACCGAAGTTTCCATGGAAATTTCTGAAATATGTGATTCAGACGGAACCACCGATGAAAGATTCCCTATAATGAGGCAGATGGAGGCACTGTGGATGCCGTCTGGCCTGTGATCCGGTGGTGTACGTCTTTTTAGGCATGCATAAACGTGCCGTCGGCCACAGTTTTGTGCACTTCTGAAAAGGACAATGCTGAACAAAGGCCAAACGGAGTCCAGAGTAACTCTGCTGCCTCATTATAGTGAATGGATCCTTCAGGGGTATCATCTGAATCAAGTCACTCAGAGATTAGGATGGAAAACCCAAAGTAAGTGCTCAGCATAGAGCGCAGTATAAATGTGATCCAAAATGTTAATGTAAAATCTTCCCAATAACAGTTTCAACTCAATCCACAAAAAAACAAGTCCCAACTCGGGTCCATCATCTGTTAATGGAAATATAGGGGGCTTCCATTTAACTGGTAGCGCAAAGGCCCTTGAAAAGTGCTATGGCCCACCCCCCAAAAAAAGAAAAAACAGAAAATTCTGTGTTCCCAAATCCTAATGCCCTCCTCCCTTCTGATCCCCTCAGTGTGCCTAAACTAGATTTAGTGTCCATGTTTGGCATTTCTGTAGCAATGAGAGCCTGCTTTAATTACGGGGTCCATTTCTCCAGAAGCAATAGCTGTGCACAATGTATGGGCACTACAACTTACTGGGCACTACAACTTACTGGGCACTACACCAGCATATTTGCAATTTTCGTTAAGCAACATCCCTTGCTGCTTTTTTCTGGAAAACACCCATGGAGTCAAAATCGTCACTACACAGGGGTGCAATTTCCACAATTTGGTCACATGAGGGAGGTTCTGCTCTCCAGCACTTAGGGGCTCTGTATATGAAGTCTGCAAACTATTCTAGGAAAATCTGCTCTCCAGGAGGCAAATAGCGCTCCGTCCATCCTGAGTCTCACCGTGTGACTAAGCAGCACTGTACAGCCACAGGTTATTGCCACGTTCAGCAGAAATTACATGGCAAATTTTGGTGCCATTTTTACCCATTTCCCAGTGTGAAAATGTAAAATCTAGGGCTAAAACTTTTTTTTTTCTTAAAAATGTAATATTTTTTTCTTTAATGCCTAATGGTATCAAATTTTGTGATACACTTGTGGTGTCAATATGATCACTGCACCCTTAGATGAATTAATTGAGAAGTGTAGTTTGTAAAATGGGTCACTTATGGGGGGGTTCTGCTGTTCTTGACCCTCAGGGACTATGCCAATGTGACATGGCACTTCAAACCATAACGGCAAAATCTGCACTCAAATATGGCACTCCTTCCCTTCTGAGCTTTGCACTGTACCTCTAAAATAGTTTTCGATCACTTATGGGGTATGAGCGTAATCAGAAAAAATTGCATAACAAATTGTACTGATTGTTTTCTCCTGTTACCCCTTTGGAAAATTGCAAACTTGGTGTCATGACTCCTACCCTGTCCCTAACGCTAGGGGTGCCCTAGCTGGCCCTGTTCCCTGGATTACTACTGAAGGTGAAGACGCCAGGGCCATGTACTTTGTCTGAGCTCCTCAATCCGCTCTCAGTCTGTTCCCTTCTCCCACCCAGGGAAGAGGGGAGTAGTAGTGTACACCAACCAGACTAACAAGGTAATACAAACAGGGCAAAAGGAAAATACCAATTATACAAATATATGCACACAAACAACAGAGGTTAACACCACGAAAGTGGAAGTTCGGGATGAAACCAAAATAGGAGAAGAATCAGATTAACACACAGCCTAAACCACACAACAGTCTTATCTTAAATCCACCAAACACCTTCTCAAACAACAACTCTCCACCACACTCCTAGTACCAAGCAGCATGAAGCTAGCTCTGGCAATGACAGTTTGGCAAAGCCCAGAATATATAGGAGCGGGGAGTGGCTAACAATGAACAGCTGAAAGCCTAAATAAAGGTAAACTTCCAGGAGCTCACAACTGAGCAGATTAACCCCTGCACTGCTAAAAGAAACCTGCACCATTTAATATAAAGGTGAAAGGCTTCTAATGTGTGCAGGAGTGGCAGGAATCAGACGTTGCGGTCCTCTGACTCCTCTCTGTCGCGGTAAACCCGTGACACTTGGTGCCAAAGCAACATTTTAGTGGAAAAAAATGGTAATATTTAATTTGCTCAGTCCAATGTTATCCAATTCTGTGAATCGCCTGAGGGTTAAAAATACTCACTACTTCCCTAGATGAATTCCCTGAGAGGTGTATTTTCTAAAATGGGGTCACTTGTGGAGGTTTCTGTTATTTTGGCATGTCTGGATCTCTTCAAATGTGACATGGCGTCCACAACCTATTCCAGCCAAAATGGTGTCCCTTCAGAGACATGCCGTGCGCCCAAACAGTAGTTTTCTACCATATATGGGATATCGGCATACTCAAGAGAAATTGCACAACATATTGTATGGTCTATTTTCTCCTGTTAACCTTGTGAAAACAAAACAATTTGAGCTAAATCAGCATTTTTGTAGGAAAAATGTGATTTTTTTATTTTCACGGTTCATCGTTATAAAATTCCGTGAAGCACCTGTGGGTTCAAGGTGCTTACCACACCTCCAGATGAATTCCTTGAGGGGTGTAGCTTCAAAATGTAGTCACTTGTGGGGGGTTTCTGTGGCACCCCAGGGGGTCTGGTTGCCACAGTGGTAGCAATACCATGTCTGAGAGCAGGCAGGAGTTTCCTAGTCAGGAGTGCTTTACATGCATCACCTCCTGCCGCAGGCCAGGAAGGGGAGGATCCTGCCCTTTATAAACTGGATCTGGGGCGGGGTTAGGGAGTAGTTCCAGAGACAGGGACAGAGCAGCAAAGCAAGGAGCCTGTAGCGCCGGCGTCCCTGCCCTCTGCTAGGCAGGGACGCTGTTCCCCTCACCTCTCTGCTCCGTGCCCGGCGTCCTCCTCCCGCTCTGCTGGCAGCGCGCGCTCCTTCCCGGCCACTGTGCTTAGGGCGCGCGCGCTCTCCCTCCCTCTTAAAGGGGCCGCGCGCGCCGTCCTAAGGAGTCCCCGGCCAATGGCCGGAGGACTTCACCATATATAAGGCACCTCCTCCAAAATGGAGGTGCCCGAGCAATGTTGTTGCACTGTTCACTACTCTGCTTCAGCCCTCAGGTCCCGTTGCCAGTTACCTGCCAGTTACCTGCCAGATTCCTGCCTGATTATCTGCTACCTGCCTGCTAGTCTGAGGTCCGACGGTCTGCCTTACTACTCCTGTCAGTCTGTCTAAGGACCAGCCTGCCCGCTCACCTGGGAGCGCACATCAGCCACCTGCCTGCTTGCCCGAGGTCCGACGGTCTGCCTTACTACTCCTGTCAGTCTGTCTATGGACCAGCTTGCCCGCTCACCTGGGAGCACACACCTGCTACCTGCCTGCTAGTCTACCTGGAGGCTCCGCCGTCACGTGCTGTGACCACCTGCCTGTCCAGTGACTCCTGCTCGCTCACCTGGGAGCGCTCATCTGCTGCCTGTCTACTAGCCTACCTGGAGGCTCTGCCGTCACGTGCTGTGACCACCCGCCTGTCCAGAGACTTCTGCCCGCTCACCTGGGAGCGCTCATCTGCCGCCTGTCTGTTGGTCTTCCTGGAGGCTCCGCCGTCACATGCTGTGACCACCCGTTCATCCAGAGACTCTCGCCTGCTCACCTGGGAGCTCATGTCTGTCATCAGCCGCCACAGGTCGTACCAACCCTTTACCTAGAGACTGCCCCGGTCACTTGCCGTGACCATCTGCCCGTTCATCCAGAGACTGCTCCGGTCACTTGCCGTGACCATCTGCCCGTTCATCCAGAGACTGCCCCGGTCACTTGCTGTGACCATCTGCCCGTTCATTCAGAGACTGCCCCGGTCACTTGCCGTGACCATCAGCCCGTTCATCCAGAGACTGCCTCGGTCACTTGCCGTGACCTCCAGCCCGTTCACTCAGAGACTGTCCCGGTCACCTGCTGTGACCTCCTGCCCGTCTTCCCTGGTCGCCACCCGCTCCCTTACAAGGACTGCCCCCTTGTATAGTAGCTCAGAGGTTCCGCTTCCCAGACCCGTTACAGTTTGCTCGGGCCATGGAACCCGGTGGCACCCAAGCTCCCTCGCTCTCGGACCTGTGTCATGAACTGTCCCGTCAAAGGTCCCAACAGGAGTCCATCCTGGGTCACCTGCGGAATGTCAATACTCGCCTGGACACTCTGACTGCTCCACCAGCAACCTCCGCCAGTGCCATGTCTCGCAATCCGGCAGCTCCGCTGCCCACTAATACCATGGTATCCTACCCCGGACCCCGGCTTTCTGCACCTCCTCGCTTCGGAGGCGACTCCGCCCAGGCTCGGGGCTTCATAAATCAGTGCACCCTGCACTTTGAACTATTGTCCCACCAGTTTAACTCCAACCGGGCCAAAATTGCATTCATCATGTCCCATCTCACCGGGGAGGCCCTGGCCTGGCTAAATCCTCTATGGGAGAGAGGAGACCCCCTGGTGTCCAACTTGCCTGCTTTTCTCACGGCTTTCCGGAAAGTCTTCGACGAACCCGGACGGAAGACCTCATCCGCATCATCTCTGCTACGCCTCCGTCAGGGAAGTCTCACCGTGGGCCAATATGCCATACGGTTCCGTACCCTTGCCACGGAGCTGGCCTGGGATAACGACGCTCTGGTATCCGTCTTCTGGGAGGGTCTGTCCGGCCGTATTAAAGATGAACTTGCCGGTCGGGACATTCCTACCACTCTCGATGACCTAATAACTCTTGCCACCCGGATTGACCTACGGTTCCAGGAGCGTGCCAAAGAGGTCACCCGTGAGAGGAGGTTACCATGTCTAGCTCCTACTTTTCAGAAACCCGTCACTCCCTCCGTCTCTACCCAGGTACACTCTCCTGAGTCTATGCAGGTCGACCAGACCAAGATGGTCAAAACCCGTCAGGACTTACGCCGTGCCGAGGGGAGCTGCTTCTACTGTGGCAGTAAGGAGCACCGGATCCGTGCCTGCCCGGAGAGGTCGGGAAACGCCTGTGTCTAGGTTCGCTCAGAGAGGTCAACCTAGACAAGAATAAATCCTCTCCATCTCTGCTGCTGTCAGTCTCAATCGTCTGCGGGGAGAACCGTTATTTCGAACTAGCCCAACTAGACTCTGGAGCAGCCGGGAATCTTATTTCACAGTCCCTGGTAGAGAAATACCGCATCCCCACCAAACCTCTGGCTGTACCCTTGTCTGTTGCTGCCGTGGATGGGGGCCTCTTACCACGCCCCATCCAACTCATCACCGAATCCATTACTCTGCAGGTGGGAATGCTGCATTCTGAGAGTATCTCCTTTCATGTTCTGCCTGGACTCTCTCACGCCCTCTTGCTAGGCCTACCTTGGCTCCAGAGACATGCACCCGTGCTTGACTGGCAGACCGGAGAAGTCCTTCGCTGGGGACAGGACTGCCATAAGACCTGTCTGGTTCCCGTCCATCCCGTCCGTCCTTCTCCTACCCCAGCTAATCTACCTGGACTTCCGATTCCTTATTGGTCTTATGCTGATGTCTTTAATAAAAAGGAAGCAGAGACACTACCTCCTCATAGACCATACGACTGCCCTATCGACCTGTTACCTGGTACTACTCCTCCCCGTGGGCGTATTTATCCTTTATCCGCTGCTGAGACCCGGTCGATGTCCGAATATATTGAGGAGAATCTGGCCAGGGGATTCATCCGGAAATCTACCTCCCCGGCGGGAGCAGGCTTCTTTTTCGTCAAAAAGAAGGACGGCTCTCTCCGTCCCTGTATAGACTATAGAGGCCTTTACCAGATCACGGTGAAGAATAAGTACCCCCTTCCGCTCATTCCAGAGTTATTTGATCGTCTGAGGGGGGCTAGGATCTTCACCAAACTGGACCTCCGTGGGGCGTACAACCTGGTTCGTATCCGTCAGGGGGATGAATGGAAGACGGCATTCAACACCCGGGACGGCCACTATGAATATCTGGTAATGCCCTTTGGTCTCTGTAACGCTCCTGCCGTCTTTCAAGAGTTGGTCAATGACATCTTCCGGGACCTTCTCTACTCCTGCGTAGTGGTGTACCTGGACGACATCTTGGTCTTCTCTCCGGATCTCCAGACTCACCGGAGGGACGTTCGTCAGGTCCTGCTCAGGCTCAGGCAGAATCACCTCTTCGCTAAATACGAGAAGTGCCTCTTTGAGCAGACCTCGCTTCCGTTTTTGGGCTACATTATTTCTCAGACCGGCCTACGAATGGATCCAGAGAAACTGTCTGCCATCGAGAAATGGCCTCGACCGGAGGGGTTGAAGGCCATTCAGCGATTCCTGGGCTTCGCCAACTACTACCGCCTCTTCATACCACACTTCTCTTCCCGGACTGCCCCAATTTCCGCGCTCACCCGTAAGGGTACTAATCCCAAAGAGTGGCCGCCCGAAGCAGAGGAGGCCTTTCTTTCCCTAAAACAGGCCTTCTCTTCCGCCCCGGTGCTGCATCGCCCGGACGGCAACAAGCAGTTCTTCCTGGAAGTTGACGCCTCCTCCTCTGGAGCCGGAGCGGTACTTACTCAAAAATCATCTTCTGGGAGAATGGTAACTTGTGGCTTCTTCTCCAAACTCTTCTCCTCTTCTGAGCGCAACTATTCCATAGGAGACCGAGAGTTATTGGCCATCAAACTGGCATTGGAGGAGTGGCGTTACCTTCTCGAGGGGGCTCTTCACCCGGTAATAATTTACACTGACCACAAGAACTTGGCTTACCTCCAGCATGCCCAGAGACTTAACCCGCGCCAAGCCCGGTGGTCCTTGTTTTTTGCTCGCTTTGATTTTGTTCTTCATTTTCGCCCGGCTGACAAAAACGTCAAAGCAGATGCCTTGTCCCGATCCTTTCTGGTGTCCGATCTCGAGGAAGAACCTAAACATATCATCGATCCCGCCAGAGTAATGCAGGTGGCTCCCGTGAGCCTAAATCGTCTCCCTCCCGGTAAGACGTTCGTATCAGTACCTGATCGGGAGAAGATCCTACACTGGGGTCACTCGTCTAAACTAGCTGGCCACGCCGGTCAGAAAAAGACCCTCCAGCTTATTGCCCGGCACTACTGGTGGCCTACCCTGCACAAGGACGTAATAGACTTTGTTTCTGCCTGTGTGTCCTGCGCCGGCAACAAAGTCCCGAGACACCTGCCAGCGCTTCCTGTGCCTGCTGCCCCCTGGCAGCATATTGCTATGGACTTCATAACTGATCTCCCCGTCTCTGCCGGTTGTACGGTCATTTGGGTGGTCGCTGACCGCTTTTCCAAGATGGCTCACTTTATTCCCCTGCCTGGCCTCCCGTCTGCACCCGAGCTGGCTAAAGACTTTATCCGCCACATCTTCCGTCTTCATGGCCTGCCCCTCCACATTGTGTCGGATCGTGGGGTACAGTTCACCTCACGTTTCTGGAGAGCCACTTGTAAACTGCTAGACGTCACCCTGGACTTCTCCTCCGCTTACCACCCACAGTCCAATGGTCAAGTGGAGCGGATCAATCAGAACCTGACCAGTTACCTCCGGCACTTCGTTAATGCCCATCATTCTGACTGGGTGGATCTCCTACCTTGGGCCGAGTTCTCCTATAACAATCACGAGAGCGAATCCTCCTCCAAATCCCCGTTTTTTGTAGTCTTCGGTCAGCATCCTCGGATTCCTTTTCCTGTCTCCACCTCTGTGGACAACCCGGCTGCGGAATCTCTCGTTAGCAAATTTTCCTCCATTTGGGAGAGTACCCGATCCGCACTCCTTCAGTCGTCCGAACGGATGAAAAGACACGCTGACAAAAAACGCCTGGATCCTCCACAATTTCGTCCCGGAGATAAAGTCTGGCTCTCATCTAAATATGTCCGACTCAAGATACCTTCTTACAAGTTAGGGCCTCGGTTCATCGGTCCTCTGGAGGTCATCAGTCAGATCAACCCGGTGGCCTATAAATTAAAACTCCCGGCCAACTTACGGATCCCTAACTCCTTCCATGTATCTCTCCTCAAACCTGTGGTACTTAACTCTTTTTCCAAGTCTACAGGTACGCCTCCTGCTCCGGTTTCTGCTGAGGACGAGTTTGAGGTAGAGAACATTCTTGCCACCAAAAGGGTAAGAGGAAAGACTTTTTTTCTAGTAGATTGGAGGGGGTTTGGTCCTGAGGAGAGAACGTGGGAGCCCCGGGAGAACATCCATGCCCTTCTTATCCTAGCTAAATTTCTGTCTGGTCTAAAAAAGGGGGGGCCTAAAGGGGGGGTACTGTAGCGCCGGCGTCCCTGCCCTCTGCTAGGCAGGGACGCTGTTCCCCTCACCTCTCTGCTCCGTGCCCGGCGTCCTCCTCCCGCTCTGCTGGCAGCGCGCGCTCCTTCCCGGCCACTGTGCTTAGGGCGCGCGCGCGCGCTCTCCCTCCCTCTTAAAGGGGCCGCGCGCGCCGTCCTAAGGAGTCCCCGGCCAATGGCCGGAGGACTTCACCATATATAAGGCACCTCCTCCAAAATGGAGGTGCCCGAGCAATGTTGTTGCACTGTTCACTACTCTGCTTCAGCCCTCAGGTCCCGTTGCCAGTTACCTGCCAGTTACCTGCCAGATTCCTGCTACCTGCCTGCTAGTCTGAGGTCCGACGGTCTGCCTTACTACTCCTGTCAGTCTGTCTAAGGACCAGCCTGCCCGCTCACCTGGGAGCGCACATCAGCCACCTGCCTGCTTGCCCGAGGTCCGACGGTCTGCCTTACTACTCCTGTCAGTCTGTCTATGGACCAGCTTGCCCGCTCACCTGGGAGCACACACCTGCTACCTGCCTGCTAGTCTACCTGGAGGCTCCGCCGTCACGTGCTGTGACCACCTGCCTGTCCAGTGACTCCTGCTCGCTCACCTGGGAGCGCTCATCTGCTGCCTGTCTACTAGCCTACCTGGAGGCTCTGCCGTCACGTGCTGTGACCACCCGCCTGTCCAGAGACTTCTGCCCGCTCACCTGGGAGCGCTCATCTGCCGCCTGTCTGTTGGTCTTCCTGGAGGCTCCGCCGTCACATGCTGTGACCACCCGTTCATCCAGAGACTCTCGCCTGCTCACCTGGGAGCTCATGTCTGTCATCAGCCGCTACAGGTCGTACCAACCCTTTACCTAGAGACTGCCCCGGTCACTTGCCGTGACCATCTGCCCGTTCATCCAGAGACTGCCCCGGTCACTTGCCGTGACCATCTGCCCGTTCATCCAGAGACTGCCCCGGTCACTTGCCGTGACCATCTGCCCGTTCATTCAGAGACTGCCCCGGTCACTTGCCGTGACCATCAGCCCGTTCATCCAGAGACTGCCCCGGTCACTTGCCGTGACCTCCAGCCCGTTCACTCAGAGACTGTCCCGGTCACCTGCTGTGACCTCCTGCCCGTCTTCCCTGGTCGCCACCCGCTCCCTTACAAGGACTGCCCCCTTGTATAGTAGCTCAGAGGTTCCGCCTCCCAGACCCGTTACAGAGCCCTGTAGGCAAGACAGGAGCAGAGAGCCAGGGACGGGAGCGATTAGAGCTCGTCCTGCCTGGAGACACCACAAACCGGACACCAGAGTCCGAGGCTGTGGGGATTATACGCCCAGCAGCAGAAACCTCTGGCCATAGGAAGCCCGGAGGCTCAGCCACACGAAGGGGACCGGTACCGCCACAGAGGAGCGAGGAATACCAGGGGCCCAAGTCGCCAGCCATACGGGTGAGCACCACACGGTACACTCAGGGACGTGGGCTACCACACGACTACAGCAGGGTAGCCAGAAAGTACTACAGCAGGGTAGCCAGAAAGAGTACAGTCAGAACGGCAGGCCTACAACTTCACCTGGCCAGCGGAACTCTTAGTTTGCTCTCAGACCGGCAGGCCTCCACTGCTAGCCAGTACTCCCCGCGAGGCCTTAATAATTGCCATCAGTAAAGGCCCTGAACTGCTTGTGGGGAAAAAGTAAAATTTTCAGTTTTTCCTTCCATATTACTTTAATTCTTGTGAAGCACCTAAAGGGTTAAAAAACTTCTCAACTGTAGTTTGAGCACTTTAAGGGGTACAGTTTTAAAAATGGTGTTACTTTTGTGTATTTTATATCACATAAGCCCCTCAAAGTTGCTTCAAATGTGATGTGGTCCCTAAAATAATTGGCTTTGTAAATTTTGTTTGAAAAAATGAGAAATTGCTGATAAACATTTAACCCTTCTAACTTCTTAACCCCAAAAAAATGATGTTTCAAAAATGATGCTGATGTAAAGTGGACATGTAGTAAATGCTATTTATTAACTATTTTGTGTGATATAACTAGTCTAGTTCAAGGGTATAAAAATTTAAAGTTTGAACATTTTCAAAATATTCACCAAAATTCCAATATTTTCACAAGTAAATGCAAAAAATATCGACCTAAAATGACCAATAACATGAAGTAGAATATGTCATGAGAAAACTGTCTCAGAATCATGGGGATATGTTGAAGCGTAGAGTTATTACCACATAAATCTACACTGGTTAGAATTGAAAAAAATTGGCCTGGTCAGGGAGGTGTAAACAGGCTCTAGTATGAAAGGGTTAAAGCACCACTCCAGAATTTTTTATTGCAGCACTGGAGTGGTGCTTCTAATCTAAGTTCCCGTTCCCAGTCTTAGACCCCCCCTGCCACTGTCTTCTTCTATCGGAGGTGCTCACATCGGTCTCTAGCAGTTTGTTACCTGCCGGATCACTAAAATGTTTGCTGAAGTTAGCTGGAGGTCACTTTTCAATGCAAGTCTTTGAGAGCCTTGTTCTGGTTATCATAGACTTGCATTGAGAGCTGATGACGTAACTGGTCTGTCGGAAGACCTGTCAGAAGTTTCAGTCATAAGATGGCACCGCTGGACTGGAGCGGCACCTTTAAAAGGAAAAATATAAGTCTTCAGCACTGAAAAAACTCGCTGGAATGGTGCTTTAATCCCAGAATTATTAAACTGTTCAAAGTATTGTTGTCATTACAATACAAGCTTTTCCTAAATTATTTTGGTCACCATTCTCTTCACCCACTCTGGTTTAGCTTGGTCTATATTATACATATGTGGCCAGAACTGTGCACAGTATTTCATTTGTGGCCTGATAATATTTCATTTGAATTATGTACAGTATTTATTGGCTGAACCAAATGTATGAATGTATGTAGGAAAGACCACAGCACTTCTTACTTGCAGTGAACAAAATGTTATTGATCCATCAGCATGCCATGTTTTAGGGTACCCTACTTTACAAGAAAGCCAATGTTTAGGACCTCCCAGACCATGATCATAGCCTGGTAGGACCAGTGTGGTGGACACTCAGTGGAGAGGCTGACAACACACTCGGCGTGAGCACATTGAGTGTACTGTCAGCCTCTCCACTGGGTGTCCACCACACTGCTCCTAAAAGGCCGCGATCAAGATCCGGGAGGACCAAAATGTTGGTCATCTTGAAAAGTGTGGTTCTCTTTAACATGACATGCTGACGGTTCATAATAATTTTCTATACTACAACATTATTGTCTGGATATCTATCCTACCACTGAGCACCACAATCCATCCATGACTATAACGTTTATCCCGTTGATTATCCTAGGGTTTACGTAGGTAGGAGGAAGAGCCATTACAGTCCTGATTAAGCATAGTTTGGACAGCTGTGTGAGTTCAGGAGAAATTGCTAATTATTAGTAGCTGTTAGCCCTAGAATTTTCCCCTACAGCAACAGCTTTTATCAGGGTTATTTTCTAACTTCAGGTATTTAACCTCTCAATGCTAACAACGGTGCCTAATTGACTTTGCAGCAGGAAGAAGCTCCCACTCTAAGACACTCAACGCACCCTTCAATGTCTTGCTAAGCTTATTAGTGGCTCTCTTAGATTAAACCTAGTAGGTTGTCTATATAAGGCCAAATTCAGAAATCCAAGTACAGACTGCGATGTACGGTTCAGCTGTGAGTCTCCGGACCCTAACTCGACAGCCTCAAAAATTCCTATGAGGCTGTTAATATCACATCCAGCGACCCCGGGTCAGTTCAGGTCTCATGGTCCTCACGTGGTCAGACAGTGATACGTGAATGTCTGAATTCATCCTAATACTGACAGGACTAGTACACTGCAGTATGGAGTATTTAGTTTTTTATTTTTACACAGTTTTGACTAGGTAAAAAAAATAGTTTTGCCTTAGAAGACAGTTTATTCATGCAAAAAAAAAAGAATAAACAATCTACACATTGGCATTGTCGCATCTGTAATGACCTGTACAATAAAATTAACATAGTTTCATAGTTTTAAAGTACCACTCTAGTGATTTCTAAAATGCTTCTCTCAGCTAGGTATCATGTGTGTAAATGTTGTGAAAGTAGTAGCATAATCAATCACCAGTCACCATCTTCTCCCGGTTTCAGCAGCATGCCAGTCTATTGTGGCACCACTTGACTACATTTGTGACCTGCCGAATCACACAGTAGTTGCTGTGTGGAACAGAGGCCACATTTTGAATTTTCTCCTTGCAAATCTATGACACTCAGAACGTGGTTAGAGTTCCTCGTTCTGAGTCTCTAGACTTACAGTAAGAGAGTAATGGGCAATCAACACAGTTATCCGGCAGGTTACAGATGTGGTCAAGTGGTGCTGCAACGGACAGGAGCACCGTTGAAACTGGGAGAAGACATTGACTGGTGAGTAGGCTACTACCTTCAGGATACTTACACCCATGATACTGAACAAAGGGTAAATAAAAAAAATCACATAACTGGAGTACTGAATTAAGTTTGAAAGACCCAAATCCATTAAGTTCAACCTATAATCTAACATGTGGATCCAGAGGAAGGCAAAAATCCCATGATGCAGATGCTAATTGCCTAATATTAAGGGAGAAATTATTTCCATATATTCCACATATAGCAATCAGACTAGATCTCTGGATCAATGACCCATCACAGAGTCTAGTACGTATAACCTGTAGAATTATTCAAGGAAGGAATCCCGGCCCTAATTGAATTTGTTTAGTGAATCAATCATTACAACATTATGTGGCAAAAAGTTCAATAATCTCACTGCTCAAACATTAAAATATCCCTGTCTGTGATGATTAAACCTTCTTTCCTTTAACCAGAGATCACCCTATCATAATTACAGATCTAGGTGTAAAAAGATTCTCTTAATAGATAGGTAGCTCTTCGCAGCATCCACTCAGGTTCAGCTATGTACTTCTTATATACTGAAGGCCAAAATTGTACACAGTATTCTAAGTGTGGCTGTACTAGCGACTTGTATAAAGGCAAAACTATGTGCCTCTTTTAATGCAGGGTTCCCCAACTCCAGTCCTCAAGGCCCACCAACAGGTCATGTTTTCAGGATTTCCTTAGTATTGCACAGGTGATAATTCCATCACCTGCACAGGTAATAATTCCATCACCTATGCAATACTAAGGAAATCCTGAAAACATGATCTGTTGGTGGGCCTTGGGGACTGGAGTTGGGGAGCCCTGTTTTAATGCATCCCATGATTTTATTTGACTTTGTAGCAGCTGCCTGGCACTGGTCACTAAAGTTGAGTTTGTTGTCCACCAATACACCCAAGTCTTTTTCAGTGGCAGTTTTTCGCAGGGTTTTACCATTTTTTACAGAATTTTTTTTTTTACTCACTTATATAGCGCCATTAATTCCACACCGCTGTTCAGACATTATTGGCATTATCCTCCACTGTGTTATTGAGTTTAGCATCTTCTACAAATATTGAAATTCTACTATGTATGCCTTCTACAAGGTTATTAACAAATATGTTAAAAAAAAGAGGGCACAATACTGATCCCTCGGGTACCCAACTGATTATTATGACCTAATCACAATTTGTCCTATTAACAGACACCCTCTGTTCCCTATCACTGAGCCAGTTGTTAATCCAATTACAACATATTCTCCCTAGTCCCATTCTTCTCATTTTATTTCCAGCCTTTCACGTGGCACTGTATCAAACACCTTTGAAAACAACCACGGCCTTTCCCTGGTCAAGTCTGGAACCTTCCTCCTAATAGAAGCTGATCAGATTAATCTGACTTACTGGATCCCTCAAAACCCATGTTGATGCTGTGTTATGATGTCACTTTTATTGAGATACTCCAGGATAGTATTTCTTAGAAAACCTTCAAAGATTTTGCTGACAATCAAGGTTAAACTTACAGACCTACAGATTCCATTTTCAGTTATTGGCCCCTGTTTGGGTATTGGTGGCAGATTTGCTATGTACCAGTCTTCTGAAACAGACTCTGTTTTATGGAGTCCTTGAATATTAGAAAGAATGGTACGTCTATCATGGTGCTTAATTCCTGTAGTACTCAAGGTTGACTGCCATCCAGGCCCAGTGATTTGTCTACTTTAGTGTTTTTGTGCCGTTATACTCTGAAAGCTATGTGTTTTACAATTTTCCTTCAATGGAGCAGTACAAGTGGTTATTTTTGGAGTGGCTTGATGTAGTTTTCAGGGGAATTGGATGTTTCGCCCCCAGCAATTCGCCCCGGGTAAGTTTCGCCCCCGCACATTTCGTCCCCAGCATTTGGCCCCCAGGATGTTTTGCCCCTGCACGTCTCACCCCCACACATATCGCCCCAAGTTCGCCCCCGCCCAGGGGCGAAACGTGTAGGGGCGAAATGTGCGGGGGCGAAATGTACCTGGGGGTGAACAGATGGGGGCGAACTGCTGGGGGCAAATTGCTGGGGGCGAAACTTCCTATAACCAATTTTCAGTGGTACTGTTTTCTGGTACAAACCTCTTTTCAATTAATTTTTATTAAAACACAATTTTTTAGAGGAGAAATGTACAAATGAAACAAGAATTCTGGATTATTTTTTCCTTTTATTTAACCAACAATTACTCTTCAGCTTTATTTACATATTAACTTTATTTATAACACCCAACTTCGATTTTTTTAATATTTTACTAGTCTCACACGAAAAAAAAATCAATTTAAAAAATATTTTTTTTGAAAGGTTTGCCATGTTTTGAAACCCATGACTTTTTAATTTTTCTGTAGACAGAGCAATATGAATGTTTTTTTTTATTGCGGGAAAAGCTTTAGTTTTTACTTGTGCTATTTTTGAGTATATATGCAAATTGCCTCTTAAGAGAAAAAGAGGACTTGTACTCTATAGTGCCACCTATTGGAAGTAGCAATCCTACAAGTCACAATCAACCCTTTAACGAGTCATGCAATATGACTTAGGATAAAAGCCAAATCAGAATCTCAATTTGCAGACACTGTGTTTCGGGCTGTTGGCCCTCGTCAGTGCAAAGTATGAGAACTGATTTGGCTAGGAGAGAGGCTCTGGACTGAGGTCTAAGGGGTAGCGTTTCTCCTTATGGGGAGTGACACACCAGCTCTGGCACGTCAAGGTAAGGAGGCTTATTCGCCATGCAATGCTCCTCTGGGAAATGTAATATGCAAATTGCCTCTTCAGAGAAAAAGAAGACTTGTACTCTATAGTGCCACCTATTGGAAGCAGCAATCCTACAAGTCACAATCAACCCTTTAACGAGTCATGCAATATGACTTAGGATAAAAGCCAAATCAGAATCTCAATTTGCAGACACGGTGTTTCAGGCTGTTGGCCCTCATCAGTGCAAAGTATGAGAACTGATTTGGCTAGGTGAGAGGCTCTGGACTGAGGTCTAAGGGGTAGACGTATTGCACCATGCAGGATAAATGTATAGTTTTATATTATGGTTCGATACTATTACAGTAACAATTTACACAAATATTTTACTACTTTTACAGAAGAAAATCACATTTTTACAATTAACTTTTTTTGTGTCTGAGACTCATAATTTTTCATTTTTTTAAATTTATTAGCTGAATGAGGTTTTTTTTGCATAACATAGTATTTATGGGCAACATTTTAGGATATGTACAACATTTTGATCACTTTTTTATAATGAGGTGGGTAGAACAAAAATGGTAGTTTATGTGATTTTTTCTAACCTTTATTTTTCTGAAGCATTTGCCAAGCAGGATAAATGATTAATGACATAATGTTATAGTATGAGTCCTTACAGAAGATACAATACCAAGTATGTGATGCTTTAAGGTTTGTTTATTTTTCCAGATTAAACAATTTTTAGGATTTGGAAAACCTGGGATTTTGGGAAGGGTGTTTTTTAATTTTTAAATAAAAAACTATTGAACATGCAATCTCAAGACAGCATTAGTATTACACTATCCTGTCAGTGCTTGACTGATCTGGTAGGGTAGACATTTTTGTCAGGCCTGTGGTTGCCAAAGCAACCCATCAGTGCGATGGGCAAAAGTATTATGAACTAACTGATAGAGTGCCCTCTTTCTCTGCAAACTCTTCATGTCCTCCTGCCACTATTTAAAGGGGCACATTAGGGATTCAACTGCTAGGATTGGCATTCTCGGTGCGCTTTCCACATTGTCAATGGATCTCAGTGTTGCAAGTTGCTCAGATAGATCTAGGATCTGGGTTTCCATCTGCTCGACAACATGTCCACATCTTGCACATCAGCATGCAATCTCAAATGGGCAACTCAAAGAAAACATACACATGACAACATGTATACCGAATGGCATTGTTAAAAGTAAATCACATGGTCACTGAATCTCGTCACACAATTAAGATAAAACACTCACAAGCTCGCTCACTCTCTTTTTCAGGCGCTTTTAAAGATTCTTCCTTGTTCTTAGCTGTAATAAAGCCTGAATCTCACTGCAATGTATGCAACAGAACTGTAGGCCTCAAGCAGCTGCTATTGAATTATTGCTAAATAGGTACTCCCACCTCCAATTCATTACCTATGCAACACCCTTGAAGCTGATCTGTCTAATAAATCTTTGTGATTATTTCTATACTTCAGAAAGTATCTTTAACCCCTTAATGACCACAGATACATTTTTTTTATGGCAGTCATTAAAGAAGCAGTCGCATAAAAGTTTTTACCCTCTTAATATATTACAATTATCATATTATATAGCACTGCGTACTTACAATTGCTCATTTTGCCTTTCTACCCAGTCAATTATTCTCTGCTCTATGTAGAAACAGGAATTCTCTGCATTTATCATTCCCCTCTTCAACTCCTGACCCAGACACTCCCTCCTCCCCCTGCCATTGACGTTTTCCCTGACTTATGACTTGTGCAGACAATAGAGATTTCCTATTTCTACCTAGAGCTTAGAAGGATTCAGCCAGTCAGTTTTTAATCATGTGATGTCGTAAGACTAATGGAAAACAGAAAAAATAGCTGGTAACGCAAAAGGAGCAATTGTAAGTACGCAGTGCTATATAACATGATGAGAGCAATATATTAGGAGGATAAAAATTATAATGAGAGCGCTTTTTTCATGGGTCTAAGTCCTCCATGCCTCCTTTTTGACAGCACTGAGGAATAAGTAAACAGTGCCCCTCGAAAAGGTAAAAATGCAACAGATGTCGGTTATCGACAACCTACTGCATTGGTCATGGTTGGTTTTAGCACCGATCGTGGTAGTTTAACTTTCTAGATGCCACTGTCAATCATAACCATTGCATGTAGATGTGTAACAGAGAGAGAGGGATTTCTCTATAACCCTATCAGCATCCAGGATTGGACATGTGCAAGTGCGGACACCGCTGGAATGGCGCCAGCACGGGAGGTGAGTGTAAGCTTTTTTATTTTAATCGGGGCCAAACATTTAGTTAAAGAAGGGGTTGTCCTAGTAGTGGACAACTCCTTTAAGTCCAAAATTGGCTGTGTCAATAAAGGGTTAAACACAATATGATTAACCTTTCAACAAAAACAGACATACCTACGATAATCAGATATAGGTACCGTAAGGTAAAAGACTGCTGTGAACTGAAGAGAGAGAAAGGACAATTAAAAAGTTAGGTAGTAATGCAGCCAACAATGCACATAGGTATTTGTTAAAGAATTCCCAAATACTTCTTTACAAAATCTCAAGTCATACACTTAAGACAAAACACACTTTAGACACAGCACTCGCAAGCTTGCTCACTCGCTTTTTGAGATGCTTTTAGGCTATGTGCCCACGTTGCGGAACTGAAGCATATTTTTTACGCTTCTCCCTGGCAGGAAAATCGCATGCAGATTTTACATGCGGTTTTCCCGCCAGGTAGAAGCGTTTGTGAGGCGTCTTTGCAGCGTCTTTGCATGCATTTCCGCATGCGGGTTATCAAGCACTTCTCCAAGTGATTTTAGCATCACTTGGAAAAGTGCTTGACAACTTGTTCACACTATGTAAATCCATGCAACCGGCATGGATTTATATAGTGTGACCAAGTAATAGTTTAAAAAAAAAGAATCAGAATGGTAAAAAATAAAAAACTAAAGTTTATACTCACTTTCCGATGCATTCTCTGCCCCGTCCGGAGTCTTGAGCGGCTCACGCTGTTGTGTGCAGGACCTGCGGTGAAGTCATTGAGTCATGTGATGGGTCACATGACTCAATGACGTGGCAGGTCCTTCAGACAACAGCGCGACGGAGGGAAAACGTCAGACGATAAGTATAAACTTTATTTTTTCTTTTTTTTACAGGTTCTTTGGCACCCAGGTCTGGAGGAGAGTCTCCTCTCCTCCAGACTTGGGTACCATCCGCACATTGATTCCGCATGTGGAAACGCAAAATTAATGAACATGCTGCGGATTTTTGACCGCAGCATATACGCTGCGGAAAAATCCTCAGCATGGGCATTGACATTGCGGAATGCCATTGGGGACCATGGGGTGCGGAAATTCCGCAGCATATACGCTTGTAATACACAACGTGGGCACGCAGCCTTAAAGTTATTTTCTTATTTTCTTGTCCTTAGCTGTAATACAGCTTTGCAAAATATGCTATTTATCCCTCATGTACACAGAAAAACAAAAAAAAAACAGAAAAGCTGTTTTTTGTTAATTTTGCCTCCCAAAAACAGGAATAAAGAGAAACTAAAAAGTTATATATATATCCCAAAATAGTACCAATGAAAACTACAAGCCTTGCCGTAAAAAAATAAGCCCTCATATGGATCCCTTAGAGGAAAAATCAAGGGGTATTTCTAGTATTTAAAGTTATCCCATAGCCTACCATGGGATAGGGATTACTTTAATAAATGCTGAGTCCCAGCAATATTAAGAACAGGTCTCTGAATTCCAAGAACAGGAATGGAAGTGCACATGGCCGACCTCCACGCCATTCATTGTCTATGGAACTGCCAAAAATACCAGAGCATTATTTCTCTGGAAGTCCTAAACACAATTAGTGGAGTGAAGGTCAAGAATGTGCTCCTCTACTCCATTCAGAACTTGTTCTTGATGCCATAGCACCATTCTCAGGATTGATTTTCAGTTGTGGGACTACCCCTTTAAATAGATTACACTTCTTGGAATGCTGTAGAATAAAAACAAATTATTTTTTAAAACAAGGTGTTTTTTTTGTTCAAAAGAAGTAAAAGATAAAAAAACTAATATGCATTTGTTATCGCCAAAATCTTAACAACTTGCATTAAAATGGTAGCATTTGGTAAACACCAAAAGAATAATTTTCCCAAATACAAAGCAAAATTGCTGTTTTTTTTCCATTCCTCCCTCTGGGTATGTGCATACAGTTTTTTTTTCAGGAATCTTTTGGAGCAGGTCCGATCCAAAAAACACTTGAAAGACTATCACTATTCATTTTGATTGTAAATTGCTGGTCATATGTGCAGTCTTTTGAGCATTTTTCTTCTGCTTCAAGATTTGACAAATGCCTGGCGGGAATAAAAACAGTACATGCCACTTCTTTGAAGTGTCTCTTGATGAAAAATGCTCAAAACTAGACAGTGTCCAATCAAAAACAAACTTAGGAAAAAAATATTTCACAAACATTTCAAAAACTCTTCAAAACAACTTCAGGAAATGAAAAGTTCCCCAAAACACTCCCCAAAGTTGTGTTTCCTAAAGTGATTTCCACTAAAAATTACGTCTTTGACTGCTTCAAATGAACTTTTTGTGCACATATCCTAAAAGTTTAATAATAGTTTTCAATGCATTATATGCACCCTAAAATGTTTCCTAATAAAATCTCCAATTAGTCCTCAAAATACCATGTTTCATACATCTACAATGAATAAAAACTAAAAAGATTATGACTGGTGGAACACAAAGGGGGAAAAAGAGTATTCCCATCCCATATCATAGCAATATGACATCAACATATGCCTGTGGGGGTTCAGCCTCTGAAACCCCCTACCTGTTATGATCTGCAACAAGTACTAAGGAAAGATAGGGGAAAGCTGTCCCTACTGTAAGACTAAGCTGAAAACCCTATGATGAGCGGGCACTGTTCCTAGCGAACAGACCCGCCTTAGTCCTCAGCTAGTCTGAACGAAGACCTATAGCATAAGGGGAGGGGTCCCTAAAAGAACTAAGGACTGGGACAAAAAAGGGACACCTCCTAAACAGAGAAGTTGTTGCAGAACACAAAAAGACAAACTGACAAAAAGGTACTAGAGGTCCCAGAAGGACCAAGCGAACTGACAGAGAAAGGCACTGAAGCACCTGGCTAGAGAAACAGTCAAACACTGAAGTCCAGCACAGCCGAAAGGGCTGAGCTGGAATATAAAGGCAGATGGTCACGTGACCCCAAAACACAAGATGGAAAAAACAAACAGGAGGGTTCTAACAGTACCCCCTCTTTTATGAGGATCCTCCGGATCCTCCAGGCCCAGGCCTATCCGGAAACCTCTTGTGGAAAGCTTTAACAAGCCTAGGAGCAGAGACATCATCCGTCTTTACCCAGGAGTTGTCTTCGGGACCGAAATCCTTCCAGGAGACAAGATACTGTAATCTCCCTCTAAGCCATCTAGAATTCAAGATACGAGAAATTTTATATTCGCCGTCTTCCACCACAGGAGGAACTGTGACAGTGGCATCCCTATCTGATACATCAGCCTTTTTCAACAAGGAAACATGAAACACAGGACTAATCTTCCAGGAAGTAGGGACATCCAACCTAACAGCAGATGGGTTAACAACCTGAAGCACTTTAAATGGACCCACAAACTTAGGACCCAGTTTTTTAGAGGGAATCTTCAACCGCAGGTTCTTTGAGGACAACCAAACCATGTCACCCACAGTAAACAAAACCTCTTTACGTTTCCTGTCAAAATACTTCTTGGACTTCTTGTTAGCCTCTTGAAGGTTGCAATGTACATTAGTCCAAACTCTCTCCAAATCACCGGAAAAATTCTCCTCCTCCGCCACCGCCGACCCCAATTTGGAGAATGAACCAAAAGACGGATGTCTCCCAGTACAACAAAAAAAAGGAGAACACCCAGCAGAAGAGGATGTATGATTGTTAAGAGCAAATTCTGCGAGAGGCAGAATCTCAGACCACACCTCTTGATTGTCCGCCACAAAACAACGCAAAAACTGTTCAACATCCTGGTTCTTTCTTTCAGTCTGTCCATTAGACTCACGATGAAAACCAGACGAAAATGACAAATGGACTCCCAACCTGTTACAAAAAGCACGCCAAAAGCGAGACACAAACTGAGGTCCTCTATCAGAAACAATATCCGTGGGAACGCCATGGAGCTTGACAATCTCCTTAACAAACGCCTTAGCGAGTGTCTTGGCGCAGGGCAACTTAATGAATGGAACCAAATGACACATCTTACTAAAACGGTCCACGACCACCCAGATGACAGTAAAACCCTCGGACACAGGAAGATCAGTAATAAAATCCATTGTGAGATGCGTCCAAGGCGCACTAGGAACCTCCAGAGGGCAAAGCAACCCCGCAGCAGGAGTATGTGAAGCCTTTGACCTAGCACACACAGTACATTGACACACCCACTTGATGACTTCCTTCTGCCATTCAGGCCACCAAAAACTGCGACTGATAAGTCTCTTAGTCTCCGAAATTCCTGGATGACCTGCCAACCGAGACTCATGACACTCCACAAACAAATCTCTCCTAAAGACTCAAAGCACGAACAACCTCCCATGGGGAGTGTTAGATGGAGCATCATCTTGAGCTTTCAGAATCCCATTCTCCAAAACGGAGTCCAATGCCGCCACCACAACTCCTTTCTGTAAAATGCTCTCCTCCTCCTCGGCACCAACCATAGGAGAGAAGCTGCGAGATAAAGCATCTGCTTTAACATTCTTAGTACCAGGGATATAGGTAACAGAAAAATGAAACCGAGAAAAAAAAAGTGCCCACCTAGCTTGACGGGCATTCAAGCGCTTGGCAGCATCCAGATAGATCAAATTCTTATGATCTGTGAAAACCTGAATAGGAAATCGAGCGCCTTCCAAAAAATGACGCCAATGTTCAAATGCGAATTTAATAGCCAGCAACTCCCGATTTCCAACATCATAATTCAGTTCGGTTTCCGAAATTTTTGTCGAAAAGAAGGCACAAGGATGTACTCCATCCTTGTTCTCCTGAGACAAAACTGCTCCGACCCCCACCAATGAAGCATCGACCTCGGCCAAAAAAGGCTTGGTCTCATCAGGCTGCATAAGGATAGGGGCAGAACTGAGATTCTATCAGGATTGTCATATAATAGCCCCATAGCAGAAAAAAATTCTTCTACAGACCTTAAACACGGATCATTAGGTTGGAGAGAAAAGGCCCACCCCTGTGGTTCATTGCACAAAAGTGACATAATAAAACCAATGCGCTGTGATTCATTCCCAGAGGACCTTGGTCTCAAACGAAAATATAACAAACAAGCATTTTTAAAGGAAAAAAAAATCTTGCTGTTTACCATAAAAAACATCAGGCAGTCCTACCTTGGGTTCCACAAAATGCGCTCCAGAACAGCTACTCACGTGTTGCTGTAGCTCGGGCACCTCCAGAGACAATCCCTGCAAGCATTGAGCCAAATCCTGGATGGAAACCATACTGATCCCTGAATTTCTTTCCTTTTAGTTTTTTGGGCTGGACTTACTGCTATGATCTGCAACAAGTACTAAGGAAAGATAGGGGAAAGCTGTCCCTACAGTAAGACTAAGCTGAATCCCTATGATGTAGCGGGCTGACTGTTCCTAGCGAACAGACCCGCATTAGTCCTCGGCTAGTCTGAACGAAGACCTATAGCATAAGGGGAGGGGTCCCTAAAAGAACTAAGGACTGGGACAAAAAGGGACACCTCCTAAACAGAGAAGTTGTTGCAGAACACAAAAAGACAAACTGACAAAAAGTACTAGCGGCCCCAGAAGGACCAAGCGAACTGACAGAGAAAGGCACAGAAGCACCTGGCTAGAGAAACAGTCAAACACTGAAGTCCAGCACAGCCAAAAGGGCGGAGCTGGAATATAAAGGCAGATGGTCATGTGACCGCAAAACACAAGATGGAAAAAACAAACAGGAGGTTTCTAACACCACCGATCCAAGAAAATTTAAGGCTGTTGCCACTAAACAGTCCATCTTTTCACAGTTGTGGCCTTGGCCAGCTGCACTTCCATGAATATCCATGAGTACAGGAGTGCTACTTTTCAGGTATAAACAAGCGGCCGCAATGTTTCATTTTTTAGGATTTGTAGGAATCTGAGAGGTCGGACACCCACCGATTATAAGGTAAAGCTTTATCCAAACTTTATGCCATCACTTTATAAAATAGGAAACCTTTCTCAGGCTTATGTAATAAGGGGTAGAGACAAATTCAAAACCTACAATAAAAAGTGGCATTTTATAGAAGGTTTTATCAGTTTTATTCTGTTAGAGGGTTAAATATCAGTGTATATAGACTAGTACACTCTACTTCTCAAGTTCCCGACATCTACAAGCATTTGTATACAAGATAGAAAATGTGATTAAAATGTCAGCACTAGAAGGACAATTGGCAGTAAAACCAGATCAGATCCATGTCCTCTATCGTAAAAGCATAGTAACCGAATGACCAAAACAACACCGATGGCTCAGATGAGCAGAACAATCATCCACACTTCTTGCTTTACATTATTTCATTTTTGCAGCAATATAATGTGAAATAAATATGAGATACCATACAGCTTATAGAACAAAGTATTGTCCGAGGGGTTGAAAGGAATGTATAATGCATTTCTAGAAAGTGATAACAAGAATTACATTATCCATTGGAGACCAAGCAAGTCGACATTTTGTTTGGCAAATGCAATTTTTATATTATTTCAAATAATATAACCCTTCTGATTTACTGAGAAATTCTAAGCCTATTCTATATTAATAAAGCACTTTTAGTATAGTTATTAGAGAGCCAATGGTTTCAGGGTCTGTATACCTCTTCCCTAACCCCCCCACCCACAAAAAAACATACAAAAAACTGCACAAACTAAAAAGCATTTTACTTTAAATAAAATCACCAGTCAATGTATTTGATTTGTATTTTATGAGTTTCTAATTCTATTTAGTTCTCCAACTTATCTCTATCTGAGCATCATTGCCATAGAGGTGAAACAAGAGTTAAAGGGGTTGTCCGGTCCAAATCGATAATCTGTAGTCACTCTGTGTGACTGAAGACTTATGAATCTCCCTAGGACAGGCACTGTGCGCTGCGGAGATTCGCAGGTTTCTGACCCAGGACCGGAGGCTATGTATGAGTTATACATGCTCCCAGCCAGAACCCGTCTAGTGGGCGCAACCTCACTTCATACACTTGTATAACATGAGGCCGCGTCCGAAGCAGGCCAGCGGGCCGGCCAGTGGGCACGACCTGCCAGAGTGACTACAGACTTATCGATTTGGACCAGACAACCCCTTCAAGGAGGGTCAGAATTACACTTTGTAGACATGTGTCAATGGTTTCTATATAAAGATTACTGGCAAAATCTTGGAAAGAGGGAAGGCCAGCTTTGGCTACTGTGGAAAGCATCTTTTAAAGGGGCTGTCAGGGAATTAAAAAAAAATAACTGAAGGAAATATTATTAGAATTAAATTCCTAAAGACTTTTATTAGAATGTCACAATCATTTTGTCAAGGGAGGCAATCAGTATAGATTTAAAATGGCAGCCGCCTTGTTACACTGACAAAAACCTTCCTACAACCAACAAATCAGCTCAAAATAAAAAAATCTTTATTGAAATTGAAAAATATAAATACATAGATAAATGACTTACTAATACATACACAACCATCCCAGACAAAACAAAGACAAGCCCCTAAAGACAATGCAGACCTTCCCCAGAAACCTCCTCTTACATAGACATCATCCCACAATGGGATCTACAGGTTGCCGATAAAGTAGGAAAAGATTGTGTCAAATCAATATATACAGATCCATAAACTAGTAATCAATACATTATCCCCACATAGCATCAGTACCTGCAGATATTGTGAGGCAGGAAAGGGAAATCAGAAACTTGTCCTAGAATGCTAAGACACCTCAGTCTAAGTCGGAAGCTCTACTGCAGTGACCTTAAGATATCTTATACCATGTTTTTTCATTCAGAATGATAGTGTGGGCAGCAGTATGAACAGCCTCTTCTTATCTCAGTACCCTTGTATCTACAGTATTAGATTAGATAGAAAGGGTGGACAGCAGTGTGAGCAACTTCTTCTTTCATCAGCATCCCTGGTACCTCCAGCAATGTGACCAGCCCCTTCTTCTCTCATCATTTCTGAAATTTCTAGTATTAGATCAGATAGACAGAATAGATAGCAGTATGAGCAGCTTTTTCTTACCTCAGCACCCCTAGCATCTCTAATATTAGATCAGATAGACTGGTTGGACAGCAGTGTGAGCAGTGTCTTCTTACCTCAGCACCACTAGTATCTCCAGTATTAGATCATATAGACAGGGTGGACAGCAGTGTGAGCAGCCTCTTTTTACCTCAGCACCACTATTATCTCCAGTATTAGATCAGAAAAACTGTTATGTTCTGCAACTTAGAATTAAGGAATAGGAGGGAAAAGCTGTCCCTGCACTGAGACTCAGCTTAACCCTACGCTGGGGTGGGTGCCCTATTCCTTGTGAATAGCCCCACCGAAACTCCTGCACTGAACTCAAACAAAGACCTGAAGGAAGGGGAAAGGGGTCCCTAAAAGATCTAAGGACTGGGAGCAAAAACAGGAAACCTCCTAACAGAAAATTTAGTTGCAGAAACGAAGATTAAAGGGAACAAAACTGGTGGAACAAGAAGTCCCAGGATATCAATTGTCCAAAGCACAAAGAATTTAACAAGGCAACTTAGCCAGAGCACAAACATAACAACACTGATGTCCAGTGGGGAATGGGAGACAGGTGCTGAGTAATAAAGAGTGAAGAGATCACGTGACCAAGACACCCAGCACCAAAGGAAAAGACTAGAAGCCAGCAAACCACAACAAGATGGCCGATAGATAAACAACATAGATTCTAGCAAAAAAAATGGTGGATAGCAGTGTGAGCAGCCTCTTCTTACTTCAGCATCTCTGATATTTCCAGTATTAGATCAGACAGACAGAGTGGACAGCAGTGTGAGCAGCTTCTTCTCACCTCAGCACCTCTGCTATCTCCAGTATTAGATCAGACAGACTGGTTGGACAGCAGTGTGAGCAGCCTCTTCTTACCTCAGCACCACGGGTATCTCCAGTATTAAATCAGACAGATTGGGTGGACGGCAGCACCCCTGATATTTCCAGTATTACATAAGATCGATAAGGTGGACAGCAGTGTGAGCAGCCTCTTCTTACCTCAGCAACCCTTGTATCTCCAGTTTTACATCAGAAAGACATGGTGGACATTGCTAGGGCAATGGGCTGCTGTGACTACAGGGAAAAGTTTGAAACTGTCATTGAAAGCAATTATTCAGTTGTGAGACTATTTAAAGTGCTTCCTTCTTGCTATTAATTTTGTTCATTCTCTGGCAGCTTTAAACGTCAGTTCTATTCACTCAGAACTGTGAACTGTGACTACTGTTTAGATGTAGTGCCTTCGGGGAATCTGTGGTAGTGTGAAACACCCCCGTCTTAGCATTGGCTCAGGCTGCTGCCCTTTCCCTCCTCTCTGCAGTTCTCCCTCCTCAGATTGGTGCTGTGTATAAAGACAAATGTGTCACAGGCTCACCAGGAAGTCCGTGCATGGAAGGCCATTTTCTAATTCTTCCATGAGAATGATTATCAGGCACACATTACTGAACCGCCAGTCAAATACAGATCATTATCAGGTAATTGCCACACATATACTTAGGCAAATTAGCCTTAGTAAGGGGATGTCTGGAGAATCGCTTTAATTCTGAGGGAGGTAGAGCACTGGCATCATTTTTGCAGACAAATGGGGGAGAAGCTGTGATAACTGTTTCTCAATTTTAATTGGTCCCAAATACAGAGGAATCGCTAGTGAAGTACGACTGCGGTGACAATATAATCGTAAGCCGAATTTCAAATTTATGACACCTGGCTTCAAAAAGTACCGCCTCATTTTATTATACTGGCACCTAGTACAATGGTAGAGTTTAGGCTGCTGAATGGATTCATTCCTTCCCCCCTCACACAAATAAGGAGACATATGCATTGGGGCCGTAATAGGATGTAAAGCATTGCTTGCAGACATATTGTGGCAATAACAGGTGTTTTCCACCTAAGGGTATGTGCAGATTTTAAGCAGAAATTTCCTGAGCATTTTTACCTCTCCCTGGCAGAAAAAACACAGGCAGATTTTACATGCGTTTTTTCTGCCAGGGAGAAACGTTTTTAAGTGTTTTTACATGTGTTTTTGCATGCGTTTTTTCAAGCGCTTTTCCAAGCGATTTTGAGCATCACTTGGAAAAGTGCTTAACAAGTTGGTCGCACTATATAAATCCATGCAACCGGCATGGATTTATATTGTGTGACCGAGATTTCTGCTAAAATACTGCACCTATAGTAAAAAAAAAAGTGTTCTGCCAGGACCTGCGGTGACGTCATTTAGTCAGCTGATGGTCACGCAACCATTACCTGACTTCTGACGTCAGCAGTCGCGGCAGAACACTGCGGGCCGCCAATATTTTTTTTATTTTTCACTTTATAATCCTTTTTTAACTTGCAGGTTCTATGGTACCCGGGTCGGATGAGAGTCTCCTCTTCTCCAGACCCTGGTACCATCCGTGCATCGAACTGCATAACATCTGCATGTGTACATGTATACATGCAGATGTTATGCGGTTTAATGCAAGTCAATGGCGGCAATTACGCTGCGTGTCTGCAAAATTAATGGACATGGTGCGTACTTTTCCCAATGGAAATTTCCGCAGCATGTGCACAGCACATGCGGATTATAATTGGGAAACATGGTAGATATCTTAACAAGCGATTTTAATGCATGTCCGCGGTGGAAATACCGCATTGTCGGCACACAGCCTAATACCCAAGTAGAAAGATGTAACAACTTTTCAAAAGTTTCTATGTATTTATGTTTGTTGTGTTCTGCATATGTTATATGCCATTTACTGTATTAACATCAGTAAGGTAAAAACAATGTAAAATATATAAAGTATAATGTAAAGTATTGTAAAATAAAGCATACTATTATCATACTAAGTGATAGGACATCCAAGCAATCACCTATCTGCTGACTGACCTATCACGCTGATCCCTAGAATAAATGGTGACTGAGCTGCTGCACCTGCACGATGCCTGGTTATTAAAGGACATAAAATAAGACAGGGCTCCCGCAGACGACTTTATTTTTGGTCCGAGTGCAATCTGGCAAAATATCGGATTACACTCAGACCAATGTTATTCTATGGGGTGGTGCACATCAGGGCCGGCGTCAGCACCCGGCGCACCCGGGCAAATGCCGGGGCCCTGAGCAGGCAGAGGGGCCCACTGGCGGTCGCGCACCCCGCTGGGCTATGGGCGGAGGAGAGCGGTGTCAGCGCCCGCCCTTCTCCGCCGCTTGCTCAGGGCCCCGGCAGCCGGATACTTACCTCTCCCCGTGCCTCCGCAGATCAGCTGTCTTCCTGCTCTGCGCTCCCTGTGACGTCTCAGGTCAGAGGGCGCGGTGACGTCTTTACACCACGCCCTCCCCTGAGCCGTCACAGGGAGCGCTGAGCGGGAAGACGCCGACAACGCTGGAGTTCGGACCCGAGCAGCGGGCAGCAGGTAGCAGGTGAGGAGAAGGGAGGTGAGTATTTGATTTTTTTTTTTAAATGTATGGAGGCATGGGGCAGTATAAAGAGAAGGGGGGGGGCATCCTCCATGGAGCATTATAAAGAGAGGGGGGGACATCCTGCATGGGGCATTATAAAGAGGGGGGGGTGACATCCTGCATGGGGCATTATAAGGTGGGGAACAGCCTGCATGGGGAATTATAAAGGGGGGGGGGCAGCCTGCATAGTGCATTATGTGGGGGGGAACAGCCTGCATGGAGCATTATAAGGGGGGGACAGCCTGTATGGGGCATTATGTGGGGGGTAACAGCCTGCATGCAGCATTATATGGGGGCCAGTATTCTGTATGGAGCGTTATAAGGGGACCGGTATCCTGTATGGAGCATTATATGGGGGCCAGTATCCTGTATGGAGTTTTATAAGGGGACCGGTATCCTGTATGGAGCGTTATATGGGGGCCAGTATCCTGTATGGAGCTTTATAAGGGGACCAGTATCCTGTATGGAGCGTTATATGGGGGCCAGTATTCTGTATGGAGCCTTATATGGGGGCCAGTATTCCGTATGGAGCCTTATATGGGGGCCAGTATTCCGTATGGGGCCTTATATGGGGGCCAATATTCCGTATGGAGCCTTATATGGGGGTCAGTATTCCGCATGGAGCCTTATATGGGGGCCAGTATTCCGTATGGAGCCTTATATGGGGGCCAGTATTCCGTATGGAGCCTTATATGGGGGTCAGTATTCCGCATGGAGCCTTATATGGGGGCCAGTATTCCGTATGGGGCCTTATATGGGGGCCAGAATTCCTTATGGGGCCTTTTATGGGGGCCAGTATTCCGTATGGGGGCCAGTATTCCGTATGAAGCGTTATATGGGGGCCAGTATTCCGTATGGAGCCTTATATGGGGGCCAGTATTCTGTGTGGAGCGATTCGCCGGATTCTGAGCTATTGTGAAATTTACAGTAGATATCACTCATGTAATGTAAGAAGTGAAATCTTTGCATTGTACTATATACATATATATATATATATATATATATATATATATATATATATATAATTTCTCTGCGGTATCTGCGCATCATGAATCGTGGTATGTGTTAAAGGGGCCACTGAGACTCTTTCGCCCGGGGCCCAGAAAAACCTGGAGCCGGCCCTGGTGCACATGTTCAATTTTTTTCTCGGACCGAGTTTTTCCCGAGGGAGTAATTGTAGCATGCACGATTTGCATCCGGAAATTGAATCACACCCTGATCAGAGTGTGATTAGCATAATCAGGCAGATTTTCTCAGATGAGAGAAAATACTGTGGTGTGACCCTAGCTTTACAGTTTCACTTCACAGGCATTTTCCGCAGGCTCTCTCTAACTTCCCATTATCTCTGATCTAATAGATGGACACTGGTTGGTATGATGTCCCCCATAAACATTACAGAGGAGATCCTGCTTCTCTATCTTTCTGTAGCATTCCCACAGAAGAAAGAGCTGGAGCACGGATGAAATTATACAGTAGCATTGGGATGAGAAAAAACACTTACTAGGAAGCAACAGCTAAAATTGATCTCTGATTTTAGAAGTATTTTAAAGTGAATGGCGCGTTCAGGAGATGGGGAGGAGAAAAAGTGGCAGTTAAATGGAAAAAGTGGCATTTTTTATAAAGTTTATGAAAAGTAATTTCTATTCCTTGTGCTGCTGAATAATACGCGGTTTCTTGAAATGACAGTTGACCATTTAATAATCAGACCTCAGACAGGAATCTACTTCTGAAATACCCCAAATGACCAAATGAGAGCTACTCATTAGCCCTTCATCTTCTTAGAGTTTGCATAATTTTTGATAGTGATAATTGTAAAAGCAAAATGTTTAACCCCTTCCCAAAGTGTGCCATACATGCAGATCACACACTGAGTGCCAGTTCCTGAACATTTAATAATTTAGATGCTGACATTCACTGACAGCAGCATTTAAATGACCAATTGCTCATGCTCGCGTGCTATGGCCCTCATTAGCCCCCTAAAATGTGACCATGGGGTGGCTTATATACTGTCAAGAAAACAAAAAACTACTGTGGAATTGCATTTTTTTAAATGATTTCACCCACACTCCAAAGACATACTGATAGGGAATGTAGAATGTGAGCCCCAATGGGGACAGTGATGATAATGTCTGTAAAGCGCTATGGAATTATTGGCGCTATAGAAGTAAAGCATAATAAATAAAAGGATTTCAAGTGCATTTTCTGGCATATGAGAAAGATTTTAACATGCAAAAGTTTAGATTAAGGAGTGCAACACAGCCTGAAGCTGGTCATATATATTAAGCTTTCGGCAGAAGAGACATTTCCATCTCCCCCGACTCCCCCATAAACACACACAGATGGGTCGAGCGTGCATGTTCACTGCCTAAAAGCCTGAAGCAGTTAGGGTATGTGCACACGAAAATTTCTGCATAATTTCTGCATCTCCCTGGCAGAAAAAACGCATGCAGATTGTTCATGCGTTTTTCCTGCGGAATACATGCGGATTCACATGCGTTTCCGCATGTGGATTAACAAGCGCTTTCCAGGCGATTTTAGCATCACTTGGAAAGTGCTTGACAACTAGGTCACACTATATAAATCCATGCAAACAGCATGGATTTATATAGTGTGACCCGAGAGAGTGTATATACCTTCCTCCGCTGGCCCTCGCTGTCCTGCTCAATCCATTCTCCCTCGCCGGCAACATTGAATTGAAAGACCTGCCGACGTCAGCGTCACGTGACCCGTCACATGACTCTGACGTCAGCGCAGGTCCTACAACTCACTGCAAAGTGCCGGGAACCAAGCAGGAGCGCTGCGCGGGCCGACAGAAGGTAAGAATACATTTATTTTTTATTTTATTCTTGTTTTACAGCTTTTAATGGTACCTGGGTGTGGATGAGACTCTCCTCTCCTCCACACCCGAGTACCATCCGCACATTAGAACGCGCCAATAACTCAAGTACAGATGCAGTCTTGCGGAATTGGCGCGTTCTAATGCAAGTCAATGGCGGCGAAAACGCCGCGTTTACGCAAAATTAATTGACATGCTGCGGATTTTTGAGCGCAGCGTTTACGCTGCGGAAAAATCCGCATCATGGGCACAGCACATGCGGATTTCAATTGGGGAACATTGCTGCCCTTCTACCATGCGTTTTAAATGCGTTTCCGCGGCGTTTACGCAACTGCAAAAACGCTGTGGAAACGCATTAAATGCGCATCGTGTGAACTCAGCCTTACTGTTATGAGTCATATGTTTGTAAACCAATGGAACAATAACTGCTCAGTATGAATGTACAAAATAATGTAATATTAAAGCTGATCATTCATACGTAAGACAGCTATGACAAAGAGAGTTAACATATTAGATCAATAGATCCGGACATCATTGATCTAATGGACAGCTGTAGACAGATCTCTGACATGTCTAGCACAGACTAAAAGCCCCCATCCACATTAGATGGCTGTGAGAGAATGATGCTTCAGCTCATCGTTCAGCCGACAGCCATCTTAGCAGACTCGCCCATGTACAACAACACTCGTTCAGTGTTCTCTATGGGAAAGCATCTGGCTGACACGTCAGTTGTCATCTTATTTCTGAGCGATCGACAGTCTCAAATCAGACATGCCTGATCTACATCTCCACAACCATCATCTCCCCAACCACGCCCTCATACACATTACATTGTCAGCCGAACCCATCAGTATTGGTGGATTCGGATGACAGTACTCTAATGTGTATGGGGACCTTTTCTCAGAAATGATATCTTGCAATCCAATCTGTAGTCAGCTCCACCTCATAAATGTAACTCTTGCGTGGAAATTACTCAATACCTTAGGAGACTTAGCTAAAGGCTCATGAACCCTGATACAAAAGTTCTCCTTACCGTACAGCCTTCTCATAAATTTTAGATGCATTAGTGGTTTAGAGTCATGGCTGAAAGTGTTGGCACCCTTGAAATTGTTCCAGAAAATGAAGCAGTTCTCCCAGAAAATTATCGCAATTACATGTTTTGTTATACATGTTTATTTTGTTAATGTGTATTGGAACATCACAAAAAAACTGAGAAAAAAGGGCAAATTGGACATAATTTCACACAAACCCCCCAAAAATAAGTTGGACAAAATTGTTGGCACCCACAACTAAATATTTGGTTGCACACCCTTTGGAATAAATAACTGCAATCACATCCTATAACCATCAACAAGTTTCTTGCCTTTCAACTGGAATTTTGGACCACTCTTCTTTTGCAAACTTCTCCAGGTCTCTCATATTTGAAGGGTGCCTTCTCCCAATAGCAACACAATTAAGGTACTCAGTGCCAGAGCCAGCAAAACAACCCCAAAACATATTTGAACCGCCACCGTATTTGACTGTAGCTACTGTGTTCTTTTCTTTGTATGCCTCATTCTATTTTCGGTAAACAGTATAATGATGTGCTTCACCAAAAAACTCTATCTTAGTCTGATCTGTCCACAAGACGCTCCCTTCTGTCCCAGAAGGATTTTGGCTTGCTCACGTTCATTTTGACAAACAGCAGTCAAGCTTTTTTATGTCTCTGTGTCAGCAGTGGGGTCCTCCTGGGTCTCCTGCCATAGCGTTTCATTTTATTTATATATGTTGACGGATAGTTCATGCTGACACTGATGCACTCTGAGCCTGCAGGGCAGCTTTAATTTGTTTTGAACTTGATTGGGGCTGGAGATGGACTTGTAACCTTGTTTTTCACCAATTTTGGTTCTCAAATCCTCAGACAGTTCTCTTCTCCTCTTTCTATTCTCCATGCTTAGTGTGGCACACAGACACACAATGCAAAGATTGAGTCAACTTCTCCCCTTTTTATCTGGTTTCAGGTGTGATTTTCATATTGCCCACACCTGTTACTTGCCGCAGGTGAGTTTGAACGAACATCACACGCATGAAATAAAGTTGTTTAACCACAATTTTGCAAAGGTGCCAACAAATTTGTTTGGCCCATTTTGGGGGTTTTGTGTGAAATTATGACCAATTTGCCTTTTTTCTCTGTTTTTGTGATGTTCCAATACACACAAAGGAAATAAATATGTGTATAACAAACACAGTGGTAATTGCAATAATTTTCTGGGAGAAATACTTCATTTTCTGGAACAATTTCAAGGGTGCTAACACTTTCGGCCATAACTGTAAATGAGAATTGTACTTTCATCAAACTTTGCGCAAATCAATAATACAGTTGCAATATAAGAAACCTTTTAATATATCTTTTCAGAGAAATGTGCTTCTTTCTCCACTTATGATCCATTTCTTCCCTTTCTTCTGCTTTCTGAACTTATTATTCAGGCTGGAAAAACAGCAGAGTTAGGTGTCAATTTACACAGCATATTGAAGTCTACAGAGAGAGAAGGGGGAGGAGGCAGATAAATATATCCTGGAAATCTATCTAGCTCACTTCAATGCTGGATTCCCAACTACTCTTCTCAGTACTACTGTATAATTCCATCGGTGCGCTACCAAAGGGAAAAAAGAGCTGGAATCACTATTTATGTGTGTTAGTGTATGGGAGACATTAAAGCAGCTAGTCTCCACCTACTAACAAAGAAAGTTGAATAATGCAGGATACAAGTCATATAATTCCCAGAAATAGAGTTATTCCTTAATTACACACATGACAACTTATTCTACAAAGATGCTTTAAAGTATTGTTCTCCTTTAAAGGGAACCTGTCACCAGTTATGTCATATAAGGCGCACGTTCAGAATTTGAATGCCGAAATTTCTGTAGCTTTTCTGCATCACTTGGCAAGAAAAACGCTGCGGATTTTTAATGCGTTTTTTTATGCATTTTTGGACATCAATGAATGCCTTTTGGAGCTAAATAAAGATATTTGAAAAAGAAACGTGGGACATTGCTTAAATCCTTGGATTACCATCATACCTGGGGTGAGTATATCGGTTAATTTAAATGATTAAAAAATGTGTCTGTTGTATTTCAAATAAAGTGTTTACTCTGTGTCTGTGTGTTTATTTAACTCTTTACTTTACTTTAATTAGCTTTTAATAATGAAAGGGTCTGATTGACATCTTGTCATCACCAAATAAAAGGGCTAGGTGTCAGCTAATCCCATACACCCTATCTCATTAGCATTCCATTCAAGTCATTTTTGGGGCAGCTGAGATGTGCCATTTTTAGCCTAGGAAGGTGCCATTAGGCAAACATGTTCTGTGGCTATTAATAACAGCTCACAGCTGTTTCATTAGCCGCTATGTCCCACCCGATCAGCAACAAGCTTTGGATGCAGCATATTTTCGCTGCGTCCAAAATGCTGTGTTCTAATGCCGTACTTTTGTTGTCAATACATGTGGATCCACCACATCTAATGACATTTCAATTGATCAAAATCTGCAGTGTCTCCGCTACAGAAATTGACATGCTGCGGGTGAGTTTGGGTATGTGGCCACGTTCAGGAGCCGCTGCAGGTTTGAAGCTGCGTGTTTATGCAGCGCCAAACCAGCAGCGTCCAGATGTTACTGTATAATGGATGGGATCTCTATAAATCCTAATTCCACTATGCGTGCATCTGAGGCTGCGAATCGCCCGCGGACTGACATGCGGCGCGTCTTTCAGGACCGCAACATGTCAAATTCTCTTGCGGAGTCACTAGCCTCCGCAACAGAAATTTGACCAATAGAATGTATTGAATGCGGTAAATCCATATGGTTAAGTGAACCTGCGTTCAATAGAACGCAGAGTTTTGGACGCAGCAAAAATATGCTGAATCTAAAGCGCTACTACGTCCGGATCGTGGGTATATAGTCTAAAAAATGTAAAAAAAAAATGGCATGGGCTCCCTCATCATTTTTATAACCAGTAGAGGGTAAGCTGACTGCTGGGAGCAGATATTAATAGCCAAAAATGTTCCCTGGCTATTAATAACAGCCAACAGCTGTTTGCTTAGCCTTTACTGGCTAGATTACAGGGGGACCCCAGAAAAAAATTGACGTAGGGTTCCCCTATAAAATCTAACCAGAAAAGGCTAAACAGACAGCTGTGGGCTGATATTAATAGCCAGGGAAGGGGCCATGGATACTAGCCCCCTCCGTGGCTAATAATATCACCCCTCAGCAGTCCTAGAAATGGTGCATCCATAAGATGCGCCAAATCTGGCTCTTAGCCTCTACTCTTCCCACTGCCGTCTAGCAGTGGTGAGTGGGGTGATGGGTTCATGTCAACCTTGTATTGGCAGCTGACATGAAGCCCAGGTTAGTAATGGAAAGGCGTCTATAAGATGCCCCCATTACTAACCCCTTAGTAACGTTTTCAACACTTTTTCAATAATGACACGACCAGAATAAAGTTTTTTATTGAAATAAAATGACACATGGTTTTAATATTTTTTTTATTGTGCTCTCAATCCCCGATGACTTTGTCTCCTGAAGAAAAAAAACAACCATATCCCTCACCTGTCCGCCGTTACGACATAATCCAGATTGTCCCACGGTGATCTGGGTCACTTCTACAGCAGCCACATCAATCACTGATGTGGCTGCTGTAGAAGACAGCACTGTACACTGACAGGAGTGTAAAATCACTCCTGTCAGTGTACATGGCTGTGCTGCAGGCTGAGGTCAGGTGAGTTCATTAGCTGAAGATCAACTAATCAGCTCTGGTGACCTCATACTGCATCAGTGGTACGTGGGAACATTCTTGAGAAAGTTCCCACGCAGCATCGGTGCCGTAAAGTGAGGTCCCGGAGCTTTCAGCTGATCTCCAGCTGGTGAATTTGCGTGACTTCTGCCGACACTGCAGCGATGTACACTGCTGGGAGCAAGCACGCTCCCGTCAGTGTATCACCGGCCGCCGGGATGATTGCGTCGCCAGGGGACATCAGGAGGAAGGCAGGACACCAGGGGACGCCGGACAGATGAGGATAAAAGTTGTTTTTTATTTTAATAATGATTTTTACTTTTTTCTTTACACAGCGCACAGCCCTCGCTCGGTTGATGAGACTACTTCTCCCCTCAGTCGCGCCGCTGTTGCTGTTATCAGCGGGAGCGGTGGTCAGATGATGGGAGAAGTAGTCTTCTCCTCCGACCCAGGTACCATTCTTTGAGCGTTTTTGCGCTGCAGAAACGCTACAAAGAATGGACATGCTGCATATTTTAACGCAATGACAATCCTGAGCGAAAAATTCAGCATCATGTGCGCAGCACATCAGGATTGTCATTGCATTAGCTGGCAGACAGATTACCTAGCATTGTTGGTGCATTTCTGCACGAAAAAAACACTGCGAAAACGCATCAAAAACGCTCAGTGTGCACTTAACCTAACAACTAAAGCTATGACCTTATTCAGCGCCTGTGCTGCACTCCTTAAATGCTTATATAACCCCCTAACACTCACTGTATACTCCCCAAAAACCTTTTTAAGTTCTCCTGCGCTGTAAGGGAATTAGGTCCGTCTGGTCTGATGGGCGTGGATTTGGGCCTCGCCATCTCTCCCCCCTGCTGCTGCTCACCGTCCTCCTTCTTTAATTGATGTGGATGATGCCTTACATCATCCACATTGCTGGACGAAATATTGCGCCTGTGCACAGAAATCGCAGCTTGTGCCTACGCACTATTCTTTGCTCTACATGCTCACTTATGTTTTTGACTATGCCTGCAGTAGGGCAAAGCATCGTGCGCAGGCGCAAGCAGCGATTTCTGTGTGAATGTGCAAGACTATGCCCGGCTAAGTGGATAATGCAAGGCATCATCCATGCCAATTAAAAAAGGAGGATGATGAGGAGCAGCCGGGGAGGAGGGATGGCCAAAAACACTTCCATCAGACCATACCAACCCAATTTCCATACAATGCGTGAGAACTTAAAAAGGTTTTTGGGGGTATACAGTGGGAGTCCAGGGGTTATATATGCATTTATGGAGTGCAGCAAAGGCGCTGAATAAGGTCATAGTTTTAGTTGTTATATAACAAAACTGATGACAGGTTCCCTTTAAGGGACCAATTGATGCAACAGTATTAACCAATTCAGGCCTATGAGCAGTCCTGGCTATGGAGGTAACCTAAAGTTCTTGTGCGACAATACAATATCTGTATCAGGGCCACGCACCGACCATTTACTACTACTAATACTGGCACCATCTTATATGGTGCTTTGGGTTATATCAAACTCCAGGATTTGTGTACAATGGCTACATCTGCACCTTACCATAGCTATACCCTTCACTTATACCCATCTGCAAACCTGAGCTGCCATGTAAATCATGAAAGAGGAAGAAGGCAGCAGCGTGTGCTTAGAATACTGTATCATCTGTCCTTACTGAAAATACAACCAAGCAAATACAGCAGCCTCTGTAAGCGCTAAGATGGATGCAAACATTGAATATATGACATTTGAACTGCATTACTGCTATATAGAATATACTTATAAAAAGGAAGGTACTTAGTGCATAAATTGGCAAATTCATGAGTGCCCATTAGCCATGAAGAGGTGACCTTTTCTGATGGGACCCTAAACGTAATATTTATCAAATATGCCTCTCCCCTGCTCAAAGCCTCCTGAAAACAGCTCTACCCTAATGGATCATGCAGCTTGCATATTATTAACCATTTAGCCGTGAGTACCTGCAAATCTGACAAATGATATATTTTTCATGCCATCATTTGTTGCATGAAGTACTGCTCCCCTAGAACCAATGCTGAAAATACAGCCATGACAGATCATATGCAGCAGCACATAGGCCGCCAGTGTGTGAAGGGGTCTGACGCATGTACGAGTCCTAATACCGTGTGTGTTTCTTATATTGCAATTAAAAAAAAAGCATTCCTTTATCTCCAGCTTCTATATTCTCATGCGCACCCTTGCAAGATATTCTCCATTACTTGCTTCATGAGTGCAGGATTTCTGCTTGAAGAGATCAATGTGCATATTTAAATGTTTTATTCAGGAGATCAGTGGGCATGTGTGAATGTTTTATTCAGCAGATTATTAGGCTGTATATGTGCTTCAGGAGATCAGAGTTTTAATATTACATGATAAATTGCTTCTTCTTTAAGAATGGATTGTGCAAATGTTTATATTTAATACGTTGCAGAGTCTTTCGAAGACAAGGTGGGAAACCTAGTAATACTGGCCACGGTCTGAAAATTCATCATGCATCAGTGTCATCTACATGGGTAAGCACTGTTAATGATTACGGGGCCAAAAGTGTCCCGCTGGTAAGTGTTCATTGAGTTGTGCTTAAAATAACTCTTAAAGTGTAACCATTGTTTTCATTCGTATTTCATAAATCAACAGAACACAAGAAAATAAGCAACTTTGTATTAATTTACCAGATAAACCTGGTTGTTTTTTTTTCTCCTCCTTCACTCAAAATTCATGGGTAAAATCTGTATTCACTGAAGACAGATTTTCTGATTTCTGAGATAGGAGATGGCAGTTGGTGCTTATAAGATTATATGGAGAAGGGAGAGGACACAAGGAAAGAGGAGCTAGAGACATTCTACTGAAATGTCAGTTACGAACCTCCATAGTAATTTATGAGCACCAACTGTCATCTATCTGAGTAATGGGAAAATCTGTATGCACTGAAGTAATTATCAATTCAAGAGGATACATAAGTACAATAAGATAAAAGAAGAAATAGAAGCGCCTACTGGTGCAATTCATTTGGTATAATTGAGAAAAAAAAGGAGTTTGCTGAGGGCGCAACACCAGAACTGACATATACAGTAAATCAACCAACCATTGCTTTCCCACTGCATCCACTTGTGGCCAAAAAAGTAATATAAACAGGCATTGTTGATATGCACCTAGTGCAAAAGGAGCTTTCAGAGTAACGGACTAGGACCTGGGTGTAGATGCGCTGAATGAATGCAATAGCTCTAGATGAATTCCTGGAATGCTACGACCTTATGGTCTAAACTTACTACAACAAGTGGTAAAAAATGTATTTAATAAAAACTGGTGCGTGTTTCAGCCACCATCCCCCTTGTCTTCATAAGTTTGATGAAGACCAGAGATGCTTGAAACATGTTGCTGTATCTGTTTTAATCCATTAAATATATTTTTTACCACCATTTTAGACCATAAGGTCCTAGCATTTCAGCAATTCATCTAGAGCACATATGGCAAACTCCAGCCCGTGGGCCAAATCTGTATATTGGGCGGGTCCCGCAAGTATATTTGGCCTGCGAAGCAAGGCGGGTAACCCACCCGGCATAGCATTTTCAACTACTGTATATATTGGCTTCCTAGATGCAGATACAGTTGACAGCAATGATGGATTAGGGAGCGTCCGCCGACATTATACTGTATGGAGGACTATGTGGGGCCATTACACTGTGTGGAGCACTATGTGGGGCCATTACATTGTATGGAGCACTATGTGGGGCCCATTATTCTGTATGGGGGACTATGTGGGGCCATTATTCTGTATGGAGGACTATGTGGGCCCATTACACTGTATGGAGGACTATGTGGGGCCATTACATTGTATGGAGCACTATGTGGGGCCCATTATTCTGTATGGGGGACTATGTGGGGCCATTATTCTGTATGGAGGACTATGTGGGGCCATTACACTGTATGGAGCACTATGTGGGCCCATTACACTGTATGGAGGACTATGTGGGGCCATTACACTGTATGGAGCACTATGTGGGGCCCATTATTCTGCATGGAGGACTATGTGGGGCTTATTATACTGTATGGAGCACTATGTGGGCCCATTATACTGTATGGAGCACTATGTGGGGCCATTACACTGTATGGAGCACTATGTGGGGCCATTACACTGTATGGAGGACTATGTGGGGCCATTACACTGTATGGAGGACTATGTGGGGCCCATTATTCTGTATGGAGGACTATGTGGGGCCCATTACACTGTATGGAGCACTATGTGGGGCCCATTATTCTGTATGGGGAACTATGTGGGGCCATTACACTGTATGGAGGGCTATGTGGGGCTTATTATACTGTATGGTGTACTTTTTGTGGCCATTATACTGTATGGAAGACTATTTGGGGCACATTATACTGTATGGAGTATTTTGGGGCCATTATACTATATGGAGCACTATATGGGGCCATTATATTGTATGGAAGGCAATACAAGATCCCGATATACTGTTTGGAACACTATGTGGGGCCATTATACTGTATGGAGCAATTTTTGTGGCCATTATACTGTATGGAGGGCTGTGTGGAGATTACATTTGGAGAATCATACTGTGATGGGGTCACCCTTCGTTGGCGGGATTGAGCGAGGGCTTACAGTAGGGTCATTATATTGTGCATGTGGACAGTACTGTGGAGGAATTCACTGTAGGGGTATCATACTGTGTTTGGGGGCACGTTTGTTTGCATCATACTTCATTATCTGTATTATTCAAGGTTTTTTATCCTTTGTTATTACATATTAAGTTAGGCCACTGGACCATATACTTTTTACATATTATATTATTTCAATATTTTATTTTAAGATCTATTAATTAAAATATACTTTATTTGTGAGACAACCCCTTTAAGTTTGTTTTCATATGAAAAACTTCATAGTTATATTTGATAAGGAAAAACTTCCTCAATTGTAGAATTTTTTTTAATGAATATCAAGGTTGGCCCACGTCCAAGCTTTTAATTTTGGCCCTCTGTGTATTTGAGTTTGATATTCCTGATCTAGAGCTATTTCGTTGTGGTGTACTACTTGATTTATGAAAAACATGCTAATGATAATACTCTATAAGCCCAGTCCATTTTATCCACACATATTTGTTTTATCTCGATAGCTTGTCTAGCTATTATGAAAATGAATAAAAGTCAAAACACTACAGACACTAATATGTACTAAGACTGAGGAGACTACAATATTTTTTTATGAAGACAAAATTTATATTGCTCCTGAAAAATTTTTTAAAAAAACATAAAAGTTCATATAGGGAAAAAAAATAAGTCTTGTCCATAACAAGATAAATCGTCGATCTGATAATTACTCCTCTCATACACTCATGGGATAATTTTTAGGTCAACACTTTCTGCTATGGTTCGGTTTAAGGCCACTTTCACACAGGTGTACTTTGGTCAGTATTTTCTTTTTAATATCCGGCAAAATCAAGATTGAAACATAAATGTAGAAACGGTGTAATGGAAAGATTTGTACCTTTTTGTGTAGGTTTCAAATACTGACACAAAATACTTTAGTGTGAAAGCAATGTAAAGGTCACCATACACATAAGAAATCAGTAGGAAATCGATTGGAAAACCAAGCATATCACCAACAGTGCAGATAAAAGTAGGCAGATGTAGCAGGGAGTAAAAAAATGATTAACCAGAATAAATACAGTTGAAGAGGAGAGAGTGACCACTATTACATGCTTTATTCTTTTGAATGGGTATCAAGAAATGCTTCATATTTTTTTAGCATGGCTGTAGAAGAAATATGTGGCTGCCCACAGCTCACGGTAGTATTGAGTGACTGCTCTCCTCATTCAGAAAAGTTAGAATACAAGTAATAGAAAAGGATTTGTTCCACTATAATAGGTCTCAGCAGTGTTGGACTGGGGCGCCAAGGGCCAACCGGTAACATAGACTCTGGAGGTCTATTGTTCAGCTACCTGCAAATATTACATTACGCTCATTCACAACCTATGCTTCTATGTATTTATAAAATGGGTATTTTGTTAATTGAGTGATGAGATTCTTCCGATATCTGTACATAGTTAGAGAATTTTGCCATCTACTGCTCATATAGGTTGCTTGGTGGGTCCACACTTGCACAGGGGCCCACCAGGGGATTCACCTGTTTCTCTGTGGCCAGTCTGAGCCTGGATCCCAGCAAGTCAATGCAAAAATCCGTCCATACAGGTGGTTCACACCTCCCTCTTCAAATCAATGAAATAATCATGTCTTCATCCTTCTTTTATTCAGACATAAAAAAAATTTAGAGACAATTTTAAAAGTTCATGTTTTTATGCCTGAATAAAAGAACCTTGAAGAAATATTGACCTCTCTGATTACTTCCATGGATTAAGAAAATAAGTAGTGGAGAAGCGTTACCTTGAAATTGCAATTATATATGAATATGGACTTCTATTTCAACTTTATTCTCTTAAATAATAACTCTACTTTCAAGAAACCTTTCACATAGAGACATGACAGAATTTTTAATGATTGGGGGGAGGTTGGGTACTGAGACCACAAATGATTGTTAAAAAAAGTGACTGAAGCACTGGGCAGAGTGTGTTTTCCCTTCAACATAGAAGATGAGTCTATACACTTTCTAATCTGCCCATCTTCCATCTATCTCTGAGGAGAGCAGCATTTGCTAAGCGCTTCTGACCCTTTATTTTAGTTATCGATGGAGGTATCAGAGCCTGGACCCATACCAATCAAAACTCTGACATGTCTCTATATCAATAGAGAAACAAATGCTGGACACAGGAGCAGCTGATCATGACCATCCAGTGAATAGGGAATGAACTCAAGGTTCCATTCTTGGTAAGATATTCAGGCTATACATTTCAGCACCGAACTGATGATATCTTCATCAGGCCAAGAACCTGACGAAACTACTAATTCGGTACCGAAATGCGTAGCCTGAATATATTACCAAGAATGGAACCTTGAGTTCATTCTCTATTCTTTGGATGGTCATTATAAGCAGCACCCGTGTCCTGCATTTTTTCTATATTGTTTTGTATCCTATGGTATCTTTTGTCCACCATCGCTCAGGAAAGGAGCAGCCATTGACAGAACAGAAGTCTATAAACCTTTACTAGGGTTATGTCTTTAATTCCACAACCCCAGAAGATGAGCGCATCCTCTACTAATCTGACAATGAATCTGCATTGTACTGGGTCTCTTGCGCTAGGAGGCGACATGTCTCTATTTTATCTTTTGCATCAACTCTTTGTTGAAATTGCTGGTACTACTTAAAGGGATGTTTCCATCCTTATGGAATATTCAAGTCTCCAGGAAAGAAAATAATTAAATACAACGCAGGAAGCATAGATTGAAATAGTTTTAGCCCTTCAAGTACTAGGTTTTGATCTTGGAAGATTCGATTAATATTCTAATGGTCTACCATCTGAAACTAAATCAAAATGTAGCTGATCTGTGTTGTTGGTGGTGTAGTTAAGTAAACCTGGCACACTTTTGTCTTTTTGGAGGCCAAAGGAGATTGTTATTCTCCATTAAGAAGTATCTAGTTTTATTTCTATGCATCTTTGTTCTCAAAATTTGGATCAGTAGCATGCTAACCTCCGAATTCTTGCCCATGGGAAGGGAGCAGTGATTGTTTCATAACAAATTATCCAAAGCTTTCAGTTGGCAGACTCCTTGCCATCTATAAACCATTCTTATGTTTCTGCCTCCTGCTCGGACTGTCATTGAGGACGATTTATAATTAGAAGTGTTCATCAATCAGGAGTCTGTCATCCTATACCAGGCTTCTGGAAGGGAACACCTTTACATTTATATCTACACTTAGCTTGACAAGGAAACTTCAGAAGTGATTCTTATGCCTTGTTCCTATACATTCAGTTTAAGCAAGATCTAAGTTTTGATCAGTGGGGGACCATGTGCCGAGCCCCCCAGAAAATACTAAAACAAAAAGGACAGCATAGGTCAGCTGTTCACTGCCCTAATACCAGACTGAAGACAGATTCATAGACTTTGTATCAAGCCCTTCTTCAGGTAGGCACTTCTGCTCCTATGTTTTAGCAACGGTCAGGAGGGTCTCTATAAACAAAGTGCCAAGTCTGGAATGTCTAAAGAGATTGTAATCAGTGGAGCTGTTCAGTTTCTGCAATATTTGTGAGCAATCATAATAAAGGACATGGTAATGCGAATATTGTGTCAGTTATGCCAAAAAAGCAACACAAATTCATAAGGAAGTTATCAGCAAATAAAACAATACTGTATAAAACAGATAAATACTTATCACCTCAGCTTAAATTTGACTTATCAATAAAAGTTAGCATATACAGTACAGACCAAAAGTTTGGACACACCTTCTCATTTAAAGATTTTTCTGTATTTTCATGACTATGAAAATTGTACATTCACACTGAAGGCATCAAAACTATGAATTAACACATGTGGAATTATATACTTAACAAAAAAGTGTGAAACAACTGAAAATATGTCTTATATTCTAGGTTCTTCAAAGTAGCCACCTTTTGCTTTGATGACTGCTTTGCACACTCTTGGCATTCTCTTGATGAACTTCAAGAGGTAGTCACCGGAAATGGTTTTCACTTCACAGGTGTGCCCTGTCAGGTTTAATAAGTGGGATTTCTTGCTTTATAAATGGGGTTGGGACCATCAGTTGTGTTGTGCAGAAGTCAGGTGGATACACAGCTGATAGTCCTACTGAATAGACTGTTAGAATTTGTATTATGGCAAGAAAAAAGCAGCTAAGTAAAGAAAAACGAGTGACCATCATTACTTTAAGAAATGAAGGTCAGTCAGTGCGAAAAATTGGGAAAACTTTGAAAGGGTCCTCAAGTGCAGTTGCAAAAACCATCAAGCGCTACAAAGAAACTGGCTCACATGAGGACCGCCCCGGGAAAGGAAGACCAAGAGTCACCTCTGCTTCTCAGGATAAGTTTATCCGAGTCACCAGCCTCAGAAATCGCAGGTTAACAGCAGCTCAGATTAGAGACCAGGTCAATGCCACACAGAGTTCTAGCAGCAGACACATCTCTACAACAACTGTTAAGAGGAGACTTTGTGCAGCAGGCCTTCATGATAAAATAGCTGCTAGGAAACCACTGCTAAGGACAGGCAACAAGCAGAAGAGACTTGTTTGGGCTAAAGAACACAAGGAATGGATATTAGCCCAGTGGAAATCTGTGCTTTGGTCTGATGAGTCCAAATTTGAGATCTTTGGTTCCAACCACTGTGTCTTTGTGCGACGCAGAAAAGGTGAACGGATGAACTCTACATGCCTGCTTCCCACCGTGAAGCATGGAAGAGGAGGTGTGATGGTGTGGGGGTGCTTTGCTGGTGTCACTGTTGGGGATTTATTCAAAATTGAAGGCATACTGAACCAGCTTGGCTACCACAGCATCTTGCAGTGGCATGCTATTCCATCCGGTTTGCGTTTAGTTGGACCATCATTTATTTTTCAACAGGACAATGACCTCAAACACACCTCCAGGCTGTGTAAGGTCTATTTGATCAAGAAGGAGAGTGATGGGGTGCTACGCCAGATGACCTGGCCTCCACAGTCTCCAGACCTGAACCCAATCGAGATAGTTTGGGGTGAGCTGGACCGCAGAGTGAAGGCAAAAGGGCCAACAAGTGCTAAGCATCTCTGGGAACTCCTTCAAGATTGTTGGAAGACCATGTGTTAATTCATAGATTTGATGCCTTCAGTGTGAATGTACAATTTTCATAGTCATGAAAATACAGAAAAATCTTTAAATGAGAAGGTGTTTCCAAACTTTTGGTCTGTACTGTACATACTGTATGTTTCTACTAACTTCACTGAAAATCGTAGAGGCATATGCCCTCCCTTCACCCAGAAAGTGTATATATGATATATATAAAGTTTGGACACACCTTCTCAGTTAAAGATTTTTCTGTATTTTCATGACTTTGAAAATTGTACATTCACACTGAAGGCATCAAAACTATGAATTAACACATGTGGAATTATATAATTAACAAAAAACTGTGAAACAACTGAAAATATGTCTTATATTCTATGTTCTTCAAAGTAGTCACCTTTTGCTTTGATGACTGCTTTGCACACTCTTGGCATTCTCTTGATGAGCTTCAAGAGGTAGTCACCGGAAATGGTCTTCCAACAATCTTGAAGGAGTTCCCAGAGATGCTTAGCACTTTTTGGCCCTTTTGCCTTCACTCTGCGGTCTAGCTCACCCCAAACCATCTCGATTGGGTTCAGGTCTGGTGACTGTGGAGGCCAGGTCATCTGGTGTAGCACCCCATCACTCTCCTTCTTGGTCAAATCTGTGAAATCAAGCTGTCCACTTAGGAAGCAACACTGATTGACAAGCAATTTCACATGCTGTTGTGCAAATGGAATAGACAATAGATGGAAATTATTGGCAATTATCAAGACACACTCAATAAGGGAGTGATTCTGCAGGTGGGGTCCACAGACCACATCTCAGTACCTTTGCTTTCTGGCTGATGTTTTGGTCACTTTTGAATGTTGGTTGTGCTTTCACACTCGTGGTAGCATGAGACGGACTCTACAACCCACAGAAGTTGATCAGGTAGTGCAGCTCATTCAGGATGGCACATCAATGCGAGCTGTGGCAAGAAGGTTTGCTGTGTCTGTCAGCGTAGTGTTTAGAGGCTGGAGGCGCTACCAGGAGACAGGTCAGTACACCAGAAGACGTGGAGGGGGCAGTAGGAGGGTAACAACCCAGCAGCAGCCTTTGTGCAAGGAGGAACAGGAGGAGCACTGCCAGAGCCCTGCAAAATGACCTCCAGCAGGCCACAAATGTGCATGTGTCTGCACACACAGTTAGAAACCGACTCCATGAGGGTGGTATGTGGGCCCGACGTCCACCGATGGGGGTTGTGCTCACAGCCCAACACCGTACAGGACGCTTGGCATTTGCCACAAAACACCAGGATTGGCAAAGTCGCCACTGGCGCCATGTGCTCTTCACAGATGAAAGCAGGTTCACACTGCCTGCAACATCCTTCAGCATGACCGGTTTGGCAGTGGGTCAGTAATTCTGTGGGGTGGCATTTCTTTGGAGGGCCGCACAGCCCTCCATGTGCTTGCCAAACTTAGCCTGACTGCCATTAGGTACCCAGATGAGATCCTCAGACCCCTTGTGAGACCATATGCTGGTGCGGTTGGCCCTGGCTTCCTCGTAATGCAGGACAATGCCAGACCTCATGTGGCGGGAGTGTGTCAGCAGTTCCTGCAAGATGAAGGCATTGAAGCTATGGACTGGCACGCCCGTTCCCCAGACCTAAATCCGATTGAGCACATCTCAGGACATCATGTCTCGCTCCATCCACCATCCAGTTGGCGGATGCTTTAGTCCAGGTCTGGGAGGAGATCCCACAGGAGACCATCCGCAACCTCATCAGGAGCATGCCCAGGCATTGTAGGGAGGTCAAACTGGCACGTGGAGGCCACACACAATACTGAGACTCATTTTGACTTGTTTTAAGGACATTACATCAAAGTTGGATCAGCCTGTAGTGTGTTTTTCCACCATAATTTTGGGGGTGACTCCAAATCCAGGCCACCATTGGTTAATAAATTTGATTTCCATTGATGATTTTTGTGTGATTTTGATGTCAGCACATTCAACTTTGTACAGAACAAAGTATTCAATGAGAATATTTCATTCATTCAGATCTAGGATGTGTTATTTGAGTGTTCCCTTTATTTTTTTGAGCAGTGTATATCTACACATACAATTGTGTTACTGGGTAAAAGTTTTAAACTTGTGTGGAAATTCTACAAAGTAAGAATGATTTAAAGAATAGAAGAGTTTATAGTTTATTTCTATCAATTAATGAAATTCAAAGTGAATGAACAAGAGATAACTCTAAATTCAATCAATATTTGCTGTGACCACCCTTTGCTTTCTAACAGTAGTACTACCGTAGGGGTAATTTTGACCCTTTTGCGATTTATTTTTCTTATAATTTCTTAAATTTTAACAAATGAGTTCTGAGTTTTTGTGACTTTTATTTATTCCTGGTAGTGTATATTTTAGAATACAAAAATAAATTGTAATTTTTTTCAGAGGCCCAGATTTTACAATTCATACCTATAAGTACCAAAGGGGTCAATTTGACCCCATACTTCTGAAATCTTACAGGTCCCTTTTCGCCACGTATATTTGAAGCATGAGTAAGCAGAGGGGTCTTACAAATGACAACATTTTGAAATGTCTTTAGAATTTATCAGAAAATGAGTCAGAAGAAGAAAGTCAGGAACAAATAGACTCAGAGTCTGATGAAGAATATTTTCCTCATGACATTTCCAAAGAATCAGAGTCAAGGAGTAACAGTGATATAATTGATGATACCAAAGATTATGGAGCAGATGACGGACATCCTACTACGTCAACAAGATGTACGGCAAAAGTTCTTTAATTTATTGGCAAAAAAAAGTTATTTTTATTTCAGAGTCAGTACTTTTGAATGGGGGTCAAAATGACCCCAATGGTAGTTATAGGTATTATGAAACATGCGGTAGTTCTAGTGCTAAATAGCATCAATTCCTCTAGTTACACTTGCAAATAATTTTAGAGGGAACTCGGCAGGGAGATTGTTCCAAACATGTTGGAGAGCTAACCACAGGTCTTTTGTGGATATATGTTTGCACAAATCCTTCTGTCTCTTCATGTAATGAAGAACAGACTCAATAATGTAGAAATCAGGGCTCTGTGGGGACCATATCACATTTCAAGGACTCCTTGTTCTTTTTACTTAAGATAGTTCTTTATGACATTGACTGTATGTTTGGGGTCGTTCTCCTGCTGCAGAAGCAATTTGCAGCCAATGAGATGACAGTTAGCACTTCTGCAGCATGTCAATCCCCTAGTGGATCCTAGAGTTAGGCTATATTCACACATCCTGGTGCTACCATCCAGGAAAAAAGGACTGATTTTTTCTCAGGGTCATCCTAGTTACATCAGTTTTTTTCTCATCCCTTATTTTCCACTGAAGCAGGCAGACCATCTGAACCTTTTTATCCATTGGCTCTTAACTTTGTATCAGTTAAAAATGGATGAAACTCGGAAGCACAAAGTCTGTCTTCCTAGCATCCATGTTTTATAAATCCATCTAGACTTTAATGGCGAAGTCTGTCTCGCAAAACAGATGACCCTCTGTGAGCCTCATGGGCTGAAGACATGGACCCATTTTTAACACTGATGTGTGTATGGCTTATGATGGTTGCAAACAAGGTTATGAAAACTCGTCCGAGTTTCATCCAGAAAACGAGGACAATTTTCAACCAATTTTCATCCGATTTTCATTTTTGTGCCATGTGTGTGTCCATGTGACATCTGTGTGACGTCCATGTGACATCCATGTGCAATCCATTTTCATACATCTATATTAAAAAAATGTATTATTAGTATTGTCAAAGGATTATCATTTCAAGTCCTCTTGTGGGTAAGCATTGTAAAAGAAATACAAAACAATAACAAAAAGAAATATTTTTAAATGTCTAAAAAAGGAAACATTAAAGAACCAAAAATCAAACTTTTAATAATAAAAAAGTGATATATTTCGAAAATAAACAACCCTGTAAATATAACACAAAGTATAAAATTCTAATAATTTGTATCATGTACTCTGAAGGTCGCTAAAAAAATCAGAAAAATTATGCCATAATTGCTGTTTTTGTTCATCTTGGCTCAAAAAATTAAATAAAAAATGAGATCAAAAAGTCGTATGTATTCCAGAATGCTGACAATAAAAATGACAGCTCGTTACATGGAAAAACAGAAAAGTGAAAAAGTTAGGGTTCTTACAATATGATGACCAAAGTAAGAGCAATTTTTTTTTTGTTTGTAAAACATAAAGGTTTAAATTGGGTATGACTGTGACCGTATCAACCTGCAGAATAAAGGTAATATGTCCGTTTTTCTGCTCATTGAACAGTTTCAATAAATTTAATTTAAAAACAATTTTTGTTCATGCCTACAGTCATGGCCAAAAGTTTTGAGAATGACACCAAAACTATATTTTCACATGATCTGCTGGCCTCTGGTTTTTATTATTGTTTGTCTGATGTTTATATCACATACAGAAATATAATTGCAATCATATTATGAGTACCAATAGGTTATATTGACAGTTAGAATGAGTTAATGCAGCAAGTCAATATTTGCAGTGTTGCCCCTTCTTCTTCAAGACCTCTGTAATTCTCCCTGGCTTGCTCTCAATCAACTTTTGGACCAAATCCTGACTGATAGCAGTCCTTTCTTGCATAATCAATGCTTGCATTTTGCCAGAATTAGTTGGTTTTTGTTTGTCCACCCGTCTCTTGATGATTGACCACAACTTCTCAATGGGATTAAGATCTGGGGAGTTTCCAGGCCATGGACCCAAAATCTCTATGTTTTGTTCCATGAGCCATTTTGTTATCACCTTTGCTTTATGGCAAGGTGCTCCATCATGCTGGAAAAGGCATTTTTGGGCGCCAAACTGCTCTTGGACGGTTGGGAGAAGTTGCTCTTGGAGGACATTCTGGTACAATTCTTTATTCATGGCTGTGTTTTTAGGCAAGACTGTGAGTGAGCCGATTCCCTTGGCTGAGAAGCAACCCCACACATGAATGGTTTCAGGATGCTTTAAAGTTGGCATGAGACAAGACTGGTGGTAGCGCTCACCTCTTCTTCTCCGAATAAGCTGTTTTCCAGATGTCCCAAACAATCGAAAAGGGGATTCATCAGAGAAAATGACTTTGCCCCAGTCCTCAGCAGTCCACTCCCTGTACCTTTTGCAGAATATCAGTCGGTCCCTGATGTTTTTTCTGGAGAGAAGTGGCTTCTTTGCTGCCCTCCTTGAAACCAGCCCTTGCTCAAAGAGTCTCCGCCTCACAGTGCGTGCAGAAGCACTCACACCAGCCTGCTGCCTATCCTAAGCAAGCTCGGCACTGCTGGTAGTCCGATCCCGCAGCTGAAACAGTTTTAAGATACGGTCCTGGCACTTGCTGGTCTTTCTTGGGCGCCCTGGAGCCTTTTTGACAACAATGGAAGCTCTATCCTTGAAGTTCTTGATGATGCGATAGATTGTTGACTGAGGTGCAATCTTTGTAGCTGGGATACTCTTCCCTGTTAGGCCATTTTTGTGCAGTGCAATGATGGCTGCACGTGTTTCTTTAGAGATAACCATGGTTAACTGAAGAGAAACAATGATACCAAGAACCTGCCTCCTTTTAAAGTGTCCAGTGATGTCATTCTTACTTAATCATGACTGATTGATCGGCAGCCCTGTCCTCATCAACACCCACACCTGTGTTAATGGATCAATCACTAAAACGATGTTAGCTGCTCCTTTTAAGGCAGGACTGCAATGAAGTTGAAATGTGTTTTGGGGGTTAAAGTTCATCTTACGGGCAAATATTGACTTTGCAAGTACAATAATTGCTGTTAAGCTGATCACTCTTTGACATTCAGGAGTATATGCAAATTGCCATTACAAAAAATGAAGCAATAAACTTTGGAAAAATTACTATTTGTCTCATTCTCAATACTTTTGGCCATGACTGTACTACCTTAAAAAGTAATTAAAAAGTTATCAAAAGCTGTATGTATCCAAAAATAGTACAAGTATAATGTACAGCTTGTCCCACAAAAAACAAGCTCTCATACTACAGAACTCCATCTACAGAACAATAAGAAAGTTATGAGTGACCCCCTACCAAAATAAAATAGATTTTTTTAAAAGTTGGTATTGTGCAAAAGTAGCAAAATGTTAAAAAGCCTTATGTCAATTTGGTATTGGCGTAATCAACCCACAGAAGAAAGATAACATGACAATGATACTTAATGATGAATTGTGTTGAAAAATATACAGTAAATAAACAAAATATAGTACTGCTTTTTTGTTCATTTTGCCTTCCAAAGAGTAATAAAAAAATATTTTAAAAATTATCAAAATGTTTCAGGTACCATAAAATAACACCAATGAAAACTACAGCTTTTCACGCACAAATAAGCCTGATGAAAAATTGTGAAATTTATGGCTCTCAGAATATGGCCACCCTAAAAACAAATGATTATCTTTTCAAAGAGAGTATTTTTTCTACATAAATAATAATAAAAAATAACTAAAACCACAGAAATTTGGTATTACCATCATCATGCTGACCCACATAGTAAAGCTTTCACTTTATTTGTATAGCACGGTGAATAGCGTAACATTTAAAACTCATAGTCAGAATTGCTGTTTTGTCATATTTCTTCCCGTAACTTATTAATAAAAGTTTATAAATAAGTTCTGCTTACCCCAAAATTAAAATGATGCTACTGAAAAACACAACTCATCCTGAAAAAACAGGCCCTGACATGACTATGTCACCGAAGAAATAAAAAAACGTATGGCTCCTGGAACGCGTTAATAGTAAAGTCGAAAAAAAAGATCTGTCATTAAGCCCAAAACTGACTGTGATGCTAAGGGGTTAAGCTGGTTTTATAAATGCTCCAACTAGAGAAACCGTTTTCTATCAGTCAGAATTGTCAGTCATTGCTACTGCAATATTAGCTCAGCTCCAGTCCCCTGCTGCTACTTGTGTGTCTGAGAGACTGAGAAGATGAAGTATTTCCATAATATGTTTAGGAGACCACCTGTTACGGGTAACCATTCAACTCAGTCATTGCTTTTACAAGCAGATGATGGAGGCATGTCTTCAAACACAATTTTCTAATTCTGTGAACATACTTCTTGTGCACTAAAGGACAGAGAGATTGGCTGGCATATACCAAGCACCATTTCCTATTGTTCCACCATTGACTGCTTAGATTTCCATAATTACAGCAGATTTCCAGCCACAACTCATTTTTATTGCATACAACTATGGTGTGGGTATAACACTATTATCAAAATGTATGTAGCGTCAGTGTCCCTGCACACTTCTCCCCACCTCCCGGCAGGGACGCCAACTCACTCTCCACCGCGGCCCGCTTCCCGCACTCCCTCCTTCTCCGGCTGCTGTCCAGGGTCTGCACATTGCGTGCAGTTTCCCGGGTACTGCGCTTAGGGTGCGGTGCGCTCCCTCCTACTTAAAGGGACCGTGCGTGCCATCCTAAAGTATCCCCAGCCAATGACTGGGAGACACTTATTTAAGGCACCGCCACCTGAATGGAGGTGCCTATGTAATGCGTATAGTTAGTCTCCTGAACGCTTGCTAGTGGTCAGGTCCCCAGTACCTGGCAGTCAGTCTACCAGTCCAATATCTGTCTGCCCGTACTTGCCTTTTGTTCTTGTATTTCAGCCTTGCCCACCTGCCTTTATATCAGCCGTGTCCGCCTGTCCGCATAGCAGCCTGCACCTGCCAGTGTCTATCTGTATAGCAGCCTGCACCTGCCGTGCCCATCCATATACCAACCCATACCTTCCAGTGCCTATCTGTAGTCCAGCCATACCAGCCTGCACCTGGCATTGCCTATCTGCAGACTAGCCTTACCCACCAGCATCTGTGATTCCAGTGTTCCCGCTGTGTCTGCCAGCACCAGCTGTACTCTCCTACTGGGCCGTTCCAGCTGCCTGTCCTTTGTGGGTCAGATGCTGTGCGTTCGAGATCTGACCTGGAGTAGCACCTGGTATACATCGGGAGCCAAGCCTAACCTCACCATCAGGGGCTTCTAGTGAAGAGTCTGGTGTTCAACTAGTTACGCCCCACCAGGCTCTCCTCAGACCACGGCAAAATGGTTCCACCACTCCCGTTACAACGTATACCTACAATAACCTGACTGTGCCATGCTGTGAAATCTGCAGATATTTACATTTCAGTAGCTAGTGTCAGCAACAGCAGAAGAACTGACTATTCATCTTGTAGGTGACAGTCAACCTGATATCAGGAAAAAATCCTAAACTATCTAACAGGGAGACAATTTTGTCATTCAGTGGATTAGATGGGTCTTGAAACTGTTTATATTGCTGAAAATATCCTCAAGAGAAGGTATCCTCAAATGAAACAGTCAGTAGGCTCATCTCATCTCATCTTGAAATTGTAAAGAAACATGCTGGTATTTTGCCAAACTTAAATTATATAGCTCTTTATACGGTTACTAGATTACTGATGGCTCATCTCTGGGTTGTAATATTGACAGATGAGACTCGGATGTTATAACTCCTAGCAATATCCCTTTGCCAGGAGAAAAGAATTTGGAGTTGGTGTTTTATATATAGAGGGCTCATCCGGCGTCCTCACTTGCCTCCGTTATTCAGAACTTGCAATCTCCATAATAATACAATTATGGAGCATCTTTTCTTACAACTCTGTATCGTGCTGTTCCTTCTGCAAGAAATGTATGAATAAATGACAACTGGGTGTTATGAGTCTTCTTCTCAGTAGCGTATGCCCCTGCACAACGTGCCCCTGTGCGCTCTGGTTGGACTTTGTGAGTGTTTGCAGGGACACCCTTCCAAATGGAAACACCCAGGTAACAATCTTCATAAATTTATAGTAGGAATAACAGAGGAACAACATCAGCTTACGTTCTGTTCAAGCAATCTCCATTTATAACATAATTTATAGAAACTTGGCACTCAAATGTGATAAATAAAAATGCAATTTTATTTGTGGTAATATCCAGACAAAGAAAAAACGTTTCAGTCTACAACTTGACCTTCATCAGTCAGCTTGATTGAAGAGTAACTGATTGTACAGCGCAGGGTAAAGCTATGCGGTGTCCACCGCTATGCAGGAGAGGTGCTCTATTATATGATGGGATAGGATCCGACTTCTGCACCAACCCACTGGAAGTGCTGTGTCTACCTTTCTGCTTCCATTTAGAACATAACTATGACATCTGTGGGGACTTTGTTTTTACCTGCAACTATATGTGTCTGATTTAAGGTATTTTTTTTGCCAATAGTATCACTGTAGACCACAGAATTCATTTAAAAAGCCAACAATCCTAGTGTGAACCAAGCCAGAAAGCTGAGATCATTACCAAACACATCATCACCACATGCGTTAGCTTTACAATTTCCTTTCTGTATTTTTTAAAGGAAATCTGTCAGCAGATTTTTGCTATGTAATCAGAGAATAGCATGAAATAGTGGCTAAAACACTGAATTCAGCGATGTGTCACTTATTAGGCTGTGTGCTATTGTTTGCTTACAATAAAGGTTTTATCACTAGTATATTATCATTGCTGGGACTAGCTGCCAAGTGGTCTAACCACGCCCCCTCCTGTTATAAGCACCTCACTGTCAATAGACAATGTGTTATGATAGGCTACAAGCACTAAGAAAAGACAGGAGATCTGTCCCTACAATAGAACTAAGCTAGATCCCTACGATGTAACGGGGAACCTGATCCTGCGATCAGACCCGCTAAAGTCCTCAGCTAGTCTGAACGAAGACCTATAGATGTGAGGGAGGGATCCCTACAAGAACTAGGGACTGGGAGAAAGATGGACACCTCCTAGCAGAAATTGTAGCAGTAAAAAGACAAACACACAACATAGAACATAAAGGTCAAAAGACCTAGCAAAACTGACTGAGAAGGATTACAAAGCACCTGGCTAGCTAAAGAGTAGAAAATACAATGAAGTCCAGCATGGTCAGAAGGGCGGAGCAGGATTAAATAGGCAAAAAGGTCATGTGACCAGCAAAATAGAAAAAACCTAACAGGAGAGTTCTAACACAATGTACACAGATAGCCTGGTATGGGCGGGGTTAGCTTTCTGAGCTCTGCTTTCTTACATCTAAGAACTCTGGCTATGTAACAGCTGCTGCCCCCAGTAAACTAAGTGATACATCACAGGAATCTGGGTCTCTTTTACTACATTATGTTGCGGTCAGATAAGGTAGCAAAAACCTGGTGACAGATTCCCTTTAAGGGTATGTGCACACGATGCAGAAATGAAGCAGAAAATTTCTGCATCATTTCTGCATCTCCCTGGCAGAAAAAACGCATGCGGATTGTACATGCGTTTTTCCTGCGGAATACATGCGGATTCACATGCGTTTCCGCATGTGGATTGACAAGCGCTTTCCAGGCGATTTTAGCATCACCTGGAAAGTGCTTGACAACTAGGTCACACTATATAAATCCATGCAAACAGCATGGATTTATATAGTGTGACCCGAGAGAATGGTAAAAATAAATGTATACTTTACCCTCCGATGGCCCGCGCTGTCCTGCTCAATCCGTTCTCCCTTGCCGGCAACATTGAATTGAAAGACCTGCCAACGTCAGCATCACGTGACCCGTCACATGACTCTGACGTCAGCGCAGGTCCTTCAACTCACTGCAAAGTGCCGGGAACCAAGCAGGAGCGGTGCGCGGGCCGACAGAAGGTAAGTATACATTTATTTTTTATTTTATTCTTTTTTTACAGATTTTTTAATGGTACCTGGGTGTGGATGAGACTCTCCTCTCCTCTACACCCGGGTACCATCCGCACATTAGAACGCACCAATTACGCAAGTACAGATGCAGTCTTGCGGAACTGGCGCGTTCTAATGCAAGTCAATGGCGGCGAAAACGCAGCACTTCCACAAAATTAATGGACATGCTGCGGATTTTTGAGCGCAGCATAAACGCAGCGGAAAAATCCGCAGCATGGGCACAGCACATGCGGATTTCCATTGGGGAACATTGCTGCCCTTCTACCATGCGTTTTTAATGCGTTTCCGCAGCTTTTCCGCAGCTGCAGAAACGCATAAAAAACGCATCGTGTGCACACAGCCTAAGTGCTAACATCATTAACATCATCATTAGTAATTTATACCAGGAAAATGTAATTTGGTAAAACATTCTGAACAGTACTGTTAATTTAATAAATGTTTTAGATTCTGATGAACCTTCTGGATTATTATGAAAAATGTCCCAGAAAAACCTGACATTGTCCTGAGCAGCCAGTATCTTTGTATGCAATGTTCTCCCTAACCTGCCATTGTTTTTTAGAGGTCAGTCCCTTTGTATGCACAGTGTCCTCTTTGGATGGCTGAAATGTGCTTCTTCTGAATCTAAAATGATATCCTTTCCTAGTCGGCTACATAAAAGTGAAATGGAGGATGTTTGATTTATGAGAATCTGGAAAAATAAGATGTTGAAGGACAGGGAAGAAGTGATGAGCAGGTAAGTGAGATTGAAGAAAGCTGAACGGTTTGATGAAAGGAAACCATTTATATCAGCTGTATAAATAAATAATGGAATGGAGCATGTACAGGCTAATAATAAAATATGGGATAGGACACACAGGCGCATGACATGAAGATGAAGAAGGCTTCTAGAAAATGCTCAAGGGCATAATCAAGAAAATATATTATTTTTTTGTTATTTATTTTTTTAACGTTACATGTGGTAGAAACGGAATAAGAAATATATATAGTATTTTATATATGGAGAGAACCTTTCCAATAATCTACAGCATAGTTTACTTGATATGACCAACAGGTTCTGCTCTTAATAGTTCTCCATTGACTAGCTGACCCAAACGAGACCTTTAAATTGCAGAATTTTAGCAATTATTATCTTAATGCCAATCCAGTTTAGAAGAAACATTTGTTAAGCAGAGAATTGCCTTCATGAGGTTGTAAAAAGTTACTGTATGTTTTTTTTGCTTCCCCAGAAATAGTATAACGTATGTCTATGGGCTGTGTCTAATGTCGCTTCCCATCCCCATTTCCTTGAATGGGGAAAAATGTTAAATACCAGCCAATCTGATGGACAAATGTGGCACAATTTCGGAAAAAAAGTATACCTTATTTTGTAATTCAAGACAACTTTATGAGGTCAGATATCCTCCCCCTTATTTTTGTTGTCTATCTTCAGTAGAAGCATGACAATACTGTTTCATGTATTGCTCTCAAAGTGTAACTGACATTTTAATTTTTTACCGTAAATCAATAGCACAAGTGAATATAAGAAACTTTGTAATGTATTTTATTATATAAATCTCCTTTCTATACTTTTCCTCCAAAATTGATCTTTCACTCTCTGTTCCCTGGAAAAAATGTTTCTTCAGTGAATGCCGATTTTTCCAAAAGCTAAGATAGGAGATGACAGTTATAAAATTCTATGGAGTGCGGAGGGAGGAGAGAGAGACAGAAACACTCATTATGTTACAAGTTCTACTCAAACGGAAGTAAAATTTGGAAAAACAGAATAAATGTATCACTTCCATCTCTACCAAACTAATTATCATTTAGCCTGGCACAAACTGTATGCGTACATACTGTCTTTGAGTTAATGATTAACCTCTTTAATTTGAAATATAAGTTATAGCCCCCACATACATTAGACTAAAGCTGTCCGAGAAGCCACCAATATCAGCAGGATTGGCCAACAGTCTAATGTACAGTGGCATGAAAAAGTGTTTGCCCCCTTCCTGATTTTTTAGTCTTTTGCATGTTTGTCACACTTAAATGTTTCAGATCACAGAACAAATTTAAATATTAGACAAAGACAACACAAGTAAACACAAATGCAGTTTTTAAATGAATGTCTTTATTATTAAGGGAAAAAGAAATCCAAACCTACAGGGCCCTGTGTAAAAAAAATGATTGCCCCTACACCTAATAACTAGTTGGGCTACCTATGTGTGCGTATAGACCAAGGCTGGCCAGTCACTGTCAGTGGGCGGGGAGAAGCTGCCGGGGACCTGCCTTTATGACTAGTCAATAGCTCGGTTTGTCCCTTTTCTTTGAAACACCACAGCGTTTTAGAGACATACATGGCTGTGATACAACAGCCAGTGGCTGATAAATGCTGCCCACAGTTTGGGCACCATGTATCAGCTGGCAGGTTCCCTTTAGCAAAGTTTGTAGAAAGTTAAGGGTTGGACATACATATATGTATATATTGTGACATGATTAGGAGATTAGCTCAAGGGATCGTCTCCTGGGTTAGATAGGCACTTCAAACACTACAAAGGCACAGTCCACAACAGGCAGGTTTGATACAACTGTCCACAACAAGTTGTACTGGTTTCGTACAACAACAAAACAAGATATAAAGGATACAAGGAGTCTCTGGCAACTTATTAACCACTTCGCGCCAGAGCCTGTTTTTGCCTTCGTGACCGGGCCAATTTTTTCAATTCTGACCACTGCCAGTTTATAAAGTAATTACTCTGGAACGCTTCAACGTATTCCCCTGATTCTGAGAGACTGTTTTTTCGTGACATATTGTACTTCATGACAGTGGTAAAATTTCTTCGATATAACTTGTGTTTATTTGTGAAAAAATCGTAAATTTGGCGAAAATTTTGAAAATTTAGCAATTTTCAAACTTTGAATTTTCATGCCCTTAAATCAGAGAGATATGTCACACAAAATAGTTAATAAATAACATTTCCCACATGTCTACTTTACATCAGCACAATTTTGGAACCAAAATTTTTTGTTGTTAGGGAGCTATAAGGGTTAAAAGTTGACCAGCGATTTCTCATTTTTCCAACAAAATTTACAAAACATTTTTTTAGGGACCACATCATATTTGAAGTCACTTTGAGGGGTCTTTATGACAGAAAATACCCAAAAGTGACACCATTCTAAAAACTGCACCCCTCAAGGTGCTCAAAACCACATTCAAGAACTTTATTAACCCTTCAGGTGCTTCACAGGAATTTTTGGAATGTGGAAGAAAAAAATTAACATTTAACTTTTTTCACAAAAATGTTACTTTAGACCCAATTTTTTTTATTTTCACAGGGGTAACATGAAAAAATGGACCCCAAATTTTTTTGTGCAATTTCTCTTGAGCGTGCTGATACCCCATATGTGAGGGAAAACCACTGTTTGGGCGCACGGCAGGGTTCGGAAGGGAAGGAGCGCCATTAGACTTTTTGAATGTAAAATTTGCCTGAATAATTAGCAGACGCTATGTTGCATTTGGAGAGCTCCTGATGTGCCTAAACAGTGGAAACCCCCCACAAGTGACACCATTTTGGAAACTAGACCCCTTAGGGAGCTTATCTAGATGTGTGGTTAGCACCTTGAACCCCAAGGTGCTTCACAGAAGTTTATAATATTGAGCTGTAAAAATAAAATTTTCACATTTTTCCCACAAAAACGTTTTTCATCCCTTAATTTTGCATTATCATAAGGGTAATAGGATAAATTGCACCATGAAATTTGTTATGCAATTTCTCTTGAGCGTGCTGATACCCCATATGTGGAGGCAAATTACTGTTTGGGCACATGGCAGGGTTTGAAAGGGAAGGAGCGCCATTTGACTTTTTGAATGTAAAATTTGTTTGAATAATTAGCGGACGCCATGTCACATTTGGGGAGCCCCTAATGTGCCTAAACAGTGGAAACCCCCCACAAGTGACACCATTTTGGAAACTAGACCCCTTAGGGAACTTATCTAGATGTGTGGTGAGCACCTTGCACCCCCAGCTGCTTCACAGAAGTTTATAATATTGAGCCGTAAAAATAAAATTTTCACATTTTTCCCTCAAAAAATGTTTTCATTCCCTAATTTTGTATTATCATAAGGGTAACAGGATAAATTGCACCATGAAATTTGTTGTGCAATTTCTCCTGAACACGCCGATACCCCATATGTGGAGGCAAATTACTGTTTGGGCACATGGCAGGGTTTGAAAGGGAAGGTTCGCCATTTGACTTTTTGAATGTAAAATTTGTTTGAATAATTGTGTGATATAACTGATTAGATTACTTTATTCTTCGGGTCGGTGCGATTACAGAGATACCAGATTTATATCGGGTTTTTATGACTGACAGCTGTCACACACTAAAATACGCTTTTTTTGCAAAATCTAGTTTTTGCATCACCATATTTTGAGAGCTATAATTTTTCTATATTTCGGCCGATAGAGTCATGTGACGGCTTGTTTTTTGCAGGACGAGTTGACATTTTTATTGGAACCATTTTTGGGTACGTGACATTTTTTGATCGCTTTCTATTCCGTTTTTTGGGAGGTAAAGTTAACAAAAACAAACACTTCAGGAATTGTTTTTTGAGTTTTTTTTATGCCGTTCTGCGTGTGGTAAAAGTGATCAGGCAGCGTTATTCTTCGGGTCAGTACGTTTACAGCGATACTACACTTACTGTATTTTTTTATGTTTTGGCGCTTTTACACAATAAAACAATTTTATAGAAAAAAAAATATTTTTTTGCATTGCTTTATTCTGAGCGCTATAACTTTTTTATTTTTCGGCTGATGGAGCTGTATGGCGGCTTTTTTTGCGGAACAAGATGAAGTTTTCAGTGGTACCATTTTTATTTCTATTCTGCTTTTTGATCGCATTTTTTTCCACTTTTTGTTTGGCGATATGATGAAAAAGCATATTTTTTTGCTCCGTTTTTTATTTATTTTTATTACGGTGTGCACAGAAGGAGTTAATTAGTGTGACAGTTTTATAGCTCGGGTTGTTTCGGATGCGGTGATACCAAATATGTTTACTTTTTTTGGTTTTGTAATAATATACGGATTTATTGGTTTAATATTTTATTTATTTATTTTTATTTATTTTGTGATTTTTTTTTTTAATAGTTTAAAAACTTTTTTTTCACTTTTTTTTACATTTTTACTTAGTCCCTGTATGGGACATTAATTTTTATTTTTCTGATCACTGATCTCATGTAATGTAATAGACATATATTACATTACATGAGATCTTCACTGACTGTTTCAGTCAGTCTCCTGTCTGGCATCAGCTACATACAGGCTGAAGCCAGACAGGAAGGACACCATATATGGCAGAGCTGGAGGTGGTCATGTAACCTCCAGCTGCCATAGCAACCCCAGGTCCTCAAACGAAACGGAGGTCTTCGGAGGTAAGTAAGACGACCCCCTCTCTTCCTGCTGTCTCCTATATGCCGCGATCACTATAGATCGCAGCATATAGAAGACAGCAAAGGGTTAACATCACTGGGACCTGATCTAATCAGGTCCCGATGATGTACCCTGTCAGAGCTAACGCTCTGCACCGGAATCGCAGTGCTTGCAGGACCCTGGGGGTCCTGAGCACTGCGAGACCACCCACCGTTTTTAAACGTCGGCGCTGCACAGAGCCCAGGAAGCGCGGACGTTTATCTACAGTGGGCGGTCGGGAACCGGTTAAACAGGCAAAGTCCTGACTCACCAAAGCTGAGACTAGTGCTCAGCTCCTAACCAAACAATTGCTTTACTCACAGCTCTTTTGCCTGGAGCAGAGAGAGACATCAGTTTGTGGATTCTCTGGCCTTTTATACCATTCCTGAGCATTGCAGGGGATTAGCCAGTGTGGCTAAATAGATCAGGAAAAATACACAGTTCTCTGCTATTAAATTGCCTGGATGGTTTATCGACACAGTTTAAGATAGGATCCTAGGAGAAATGTAGACACCATAATTCACTTTTCCCCTATTTCTTCTATTTCTTATTATATATATACAAATACATGACAAACGTGGTCAAAATTGTTCGTACCCCTCGTTTAATGAAAGAAAAGCCCACAATGGTCACAGAAATAACTTGGATCTGACAAAAGTAATAATAAATTAAAAATCTAGGAAAATTAACAAATGACAGTCAGACATTGCTTTTCAACCCTGCTTCCGGAGAATTTAAAAGAAAATTAAACTCATGAAATAGGCCTGGACATAAATGATGGTACCCCTGAAAATAATGTGACAAAAGGGACATGTTAAATCAAGTTGTGTCCACTAATTAGCATCACAGGTGTCGACAATCTTGTAATCAGTCAGTGGGCCTGTATATAGGGCTACAGATACTCACTGTGCTGTTTGTGACATGATGTATACCACACTCCACATGGACCAGTGGAAGCAAAGGAAAGAGTTGTCTCAGGAGATTAGAAAGAAAATTATAGACAAGCATGTTAAAGGTAAAGGTTATAAGACCATCTCAAAGCAGCTTGATGTTCCTGTGACTACAGTTGCACATATTATTCAGAAATTTAAGATCCATGGGACTGTAGCCAACCTCCCTGGACGTGGCTGCAGGAGGAAAATTGATGACAAATCAAAGAGACAGATAGTATGAATGCTAACAAAAGAGCCCAGGATAACTTCTAAAGAGATTAAAGGTGAACTTCAAGCTCAAGGAACATCAGTGTCAGATCACACCATCCGTCGTTGTTTGATCCAAAGTGGACTTCATGGGAGACAACCAAGGAGAACACCATTGTTGAAAAAAATCATAAAAAAGCCTGACAGATTTGCCAAACTACATGTTGACAAGCCACAAAGCTTCTGAGAGAATGTCCTATGGACAGATGAGACAAAAATAGGAGTTTTTGGCAAGGCACATCAGCTCTATGTTCACAGACAGAAAAATGAAGCATATCAAGAAAAGAACACTGTCCCTACTGTGAAACATGGAGGAGGCTCTGTTATGTTCTGGAGCTGCTTTACTGCATCTGGCACAGGGTGTCTTAAATTTGTGCAGGGTACAATGAAATTTCAAGACTATCAAGGGATTCTAGAGAGAAATGTGCTGCCCAGTGTCATAAAGCTTGGTCTCAGTCGCAGGTCATGTGTCTTGCAACAGGAAAATGACCCAAAACACACAGCTAAAAGCACCCAAGAATGGCTAAGAGGAAAACATTGGACTATTCTGAAGTGGCCTTCTATGAGCCCTGACCTAAATCCTATTGAGCATCTTTGGAAAGAGCAGAAACATGCCGTCTGGAAAAGGCAACCTTCAAACACGAGACAACTGGAGCAGTTTGCTCATGAGGAGTGGGCCAAAATACCTGTCGAGAGGTGCAGAAGTCTCATTGACAGTTACAGGAATCGTTTGATTGCAGTGATTGCCTCAAAAGGTTGTTCAACAAAATATTAAGTTAAGAAGAGTACCATCATTTCTGTCCAGGCCTATTTCATGAGTTTAATTTTTTTTAAAATTCTGTGGAAGCAGGGTTAAAAAGCAATGTCTGACTTTCATTTGTTCATTTTCATAGATTTTTAATTTATTATTACTTTTGTCAGATTTAAGTTATTTATGTGATCATTGTGGGTCTTTCATTCATTAAACGAGGGGTACCAACAATTTTGACCATGTGTGAATATATATACAGTATCTCTATATATATTTATGTATACATATAGATAGAGAGCTATATATGTATATATATGTCTATATACATATATATATGGTGTTCACTATCATGACAATTGTGTATCCTGTGTACATAAAGGCATTTCATTCCTTATCCTTACATGCAATCAAAAAATCCTTTGAAATGATTAGAAGATTCAAAAATAAGGAAATATGAAATGTCTCTTCACACTGAATGCCAACATAAAGGTATGTAAAACGTCAGTGACAGATACAAAGACTTACACATACCACTTGCTGTAAGGCGCATATAAATACTGTCAGATAAGTACAAAGTTAAAAGATAAATACACATGTGCTAGATTTCTGACTGTTAAAGAAATGACAGCCCCTACAGAGGCAGCATCTAATCCAGTAGAGACAGTCAAGTTGTCAACTTGGAGCAAAGGGATGAAAAGGTCTCATGCCCAAAGGAAATAGAGGTGAAAAAAAGACAGAAAATGACAAATCTGCCCTTTGGTAGACTTCAGCTTAGTTGCTATACTCTGTGAGACCCCACTACACTTCATCTGTCATATTAGAAAGCGATAAGGTAAAAAAGCATTGTATGTGTTTGACAGGTCAACAACCATACTGAAATAACACTTAAGAAGCCTTATTCCATATGGGTGGTCCATTATAAAGATTACTGTGGGGTCCTCTAGCGATGCTGGAGCAATTTCTTACATCTGTATTGCAGACCTCTTAATGGCAGTGTTACACTACAGGTAAACTTATCTTTTCCAGCCAATTTTCACTATTTTCCATGAAGGCACAGTGTGCGTCATTTGAATGGAATGAAATCTTACTGGCACTTTTATTACTGAATAGACACTTTGGTTGATACTATTTTATGACCATTATATAGAGTACAAAGTATTATTATGTGAACACATCTATGTATGAATATACTATAGGTACTACTATTTGTTGAATTATATAGAATATTTAGTATTATTGTATAGAAAGTAGTGCTGGCATATTAAAGCTGCACTCATATGGATGGTTATGGCAGATAAATTATGTGAGCTCTCTATGGCAGGCACTATTATATTGTTACTGTATACAGCATTCTATGGATGATGCACAGCACTACCTTAAGGTGAAATGCAGCAGCATTATATGCATACTGTTGTACTGTATTATCTGCACAATGGCTACAATTCATGGCAACTCTATGGCACTAGAATTATATTACTTTACGCCACTATTATTCATGTATGTATGTCAATGCAGTGTTTTTTAGGTATTATATTGTTACTGTACACAGCATACTATGGATGATGCATAGCACTACCTTAGGGAGAAATGGAACAGCATTATATGGGTGCTGTAGTACCTTATTATCTGCATAATAGCAATAATTCATGGCAACTATATGGCACTATAATTACATTACTTTACGCCACTATTATTTATGTACAGTACAGACCAAAAGTTTGGACACACCTTGTCATTTAAAGATTTTTCTGTATTTTCATGATTATGAAAATTGTACATTCACACTGAAGGCATCAAAACTATGAAGTAACACATGTGGAATTATATACTTAACAAAAAAGTGTGAAACAACTGAAAATATGTCTTATATTCTAGGTTCTTCAAAGTAGCCACCTTTTGCTTTGATGATTGCTTTGCACACTCTTGGCATTCTCTTGATGAGCTTCAAGAGGTAGTCACCGGAAATGGTTTTCACCTCACAGGTGTGCCCTGTCAGGTTTAATAAGTGGGATTTCTTGCCTTATAAATGGGGTTGGGACCATCAGTTGTGTTGTGCAGAAGTCTGGTGGATACACAGCTGATAGTCCTGCTGAATAGACTGTTAGAATTTGTATTATGGCAAGAAAAAAGCAGCTAAGTAAAGAAAAACGAGTGGCCATCATTACTTTAAGAAATTAAGGTCAGTCAGTGCGAAAAATTGGGAAAACTTTGAAAGTGTCCCCAAGTGCTGTTGCAAAAACCATCAAGCACTACAAAGAAACTGGCTCACATGAGGACCGCCCCAGGAAAGAAAGACCAAGAGTCACCTCTGCTTCTGAGGATAAGTTTATCTGAGTCACCAGCCTCAGAAATCGCAGGTTAACAGCAGCTCAGATTAGAGACCAGGTCAATGCCACACAGAGTTCTAGCAGCAGACACATCTCTACAACAACTGTTAAGAGGAGAATTTGTGCAGCAGGCCTTCATGGTAAAATAGCTGCTAGGAAACCACTGCTAAGGACAGGCAACAAGCAGAAGAGACTTGTTTGGGCTAAAGAACACAAGGAATGGACATTAGACCAGTGGAAATCTGTGCTTTGGTCTGATGAATCCAAATTTGAGATCTTTGATTCCAACCACCGTGTCTTTGTGCGACGCAGCAAAGGTGAACAGATGGACTCTACATGCCTGTTCCCACCGTGAAGCATGGAGGAGGAGGTGTGATGGTGTGGGGGTGCTTTGCTGGTGACACTGTTGGGGATTTATTCAAAATTGAAGACATACTGAACCAGCATGGCTACCATAGCATCTTGTAGCGGCATGCTATTCCATCTGGTTTGTGTTTAGTTGGACCATCATTTTTCAACAGGACAATGACCCCAAACACACCTCCAGGCTGTGTAAGGGCTATTTGACCAAGAAGGAGAGTGATGGGGTGCTACGCCAGATGACCTGGCCTCCACAGTCACCAGACTTGAACCCAATCGAGATGGTTTGGGGTGAGCTGGACCGCAGAGTGAAGGCAAAAGGGCCAACAAGTGCTAAGCATCTCTGGGAACTCCTTCAAGATTGTTGGAAGACCATTTCCGGTGACTACCTCTTGAAGCTCATCAAGAGAATGCCAAGAGTGTGCAAAGCAGTCATCAAAGCAAAAGGTGGCTACTTTGAAGAACCTAGAATATAAGACATATTTTCAGTTGTTTCACACTTTTTTGTTAATTATGTAATTCCACATGTGTTAATTCATAGTTTTGATGCCTTCAGTGTGAATGTACAATTTTCATAGTCATGAAAATACAGAAAAATCTTTAAATGACAAGGTGTGTCCAAACTTTTGGTCTGTACTGTATGTATGTAAATGTAGTGTTTTTAGGGTGGTCTATATATTTATTGTGTGTGGCTAAAGTAAGGCATTTGCAAATCATATAGCAAGATTCTGCAAGTCTTAGATAAATTAATTATATTTAAATGGAATGTGTCAACAGAAAATTAACAACTTTTAAATTTTTTTTTTTAAATGTTTTTTAGTTTACAATTTTGGTAGTTTATTTTCTTATTTTTCATATCACAATCTGTATTAAAAAAAAATCAGAAATCTTGTAATTTTTCATACTGTTTGAGGAAAATCACATGTAGATTACCAGCAATGGACATAGTGACACCTATATTTTGCATTGAAGCATCTAATGAGAGGGTGCAAAGATCATTGTGAAGTGAGGGGAGCAACATCAGCTGTGACTTCTATTGTGAATGGGTATCAACTGTATATAGAGGTATTACCTGTGTGGTATAGCGACTTGCTTGGCTGTTTGCGGAGAGAGACACAGGACACTGTCTGTTTACATTTCGGGTTAGTTTATTAGGCGTCATAAACTACCCTGGAGTCAATAAAGAAAAACACAGCCCATATGGCTAAAAATGGCAAAACAAAATACAAAGGCACACAAGGGTCAGCACACCATGTGCACGCTCCTTTCTGGAGCAGGTTTCTCCAAACACTGACCAACACCTGAGTATAAAGGCTGGTTATATAAAGCCCAGACCACTCCCTGGATTGGAGACATGGTGGATGGTGTCCCGCCCTGCACTTCGCCATCCACTAAAAACATGCCCTTGTAAACCTGGGCCGTTAACCCTCTCTGCACCTAATGTGCAGGAGAAACTTCCATGTTTCACATCACTGAGGCTAAGAGTCTCACTGACACATATCTCCCTTCCGACACACTACCAGTGACTTTGTCACACCTGTCATTGTAATCCTGCCAGCAATGATAATGAGACTTCTAAAAACTCTTCCTAGAAGAATAGAAAGTTTGAGTACGTGTCTAAAATAGCTCCAGTGGCCAGTATGATACTTGATAAAATGTTTTAAACAATACATTTAACACAATTGATTTAAACAAATAGTCATTTTCTGACACATTACCTTTAACATCTTGTGCCGTTATACATTTATACTTATTGAAATCTGAAGGAAATCTGAAGAAAGGGGAATCCTGACATTGTGCACTTTGCACACTGTAATGATTTAGGAGTCTGAAGACACAGAAATTATGTTGAGCCCAGAAAAGTCCTTTACATTATATTAATTTTACATATAATGAAAAAGGTTAATAAAGCACTAGTAACAAAGCTGATATAATTATGCACCATGTATGTGATAGGCTGTGTGCCCACTATGAGTTTTTTAAGCATTTCCGCAGCGGCAATTCCGCCGCAGAAAAAAAACGCTTGTTAGTAGGTCTGCTATGTTCCCCAATGATAATCCGCATGTGCACAGCACATGCTGCGGAAATTTCCTCTGCAGATTATCATTGCGGAAAAATCCGCAGCACTACCAATTATTTTGCGTAATCGCTGCCATTGACTTGCATTGAATCGCTTACTATCTACATGACTACATGTGAACATGCGGATATTAAGCAATTCAATGTGTGGATGGTACCCGGGTCTGGAGAAGAGGAGACTCTCATCCAGACCCGGGTACCATAGTACCTGTAAAAAAAAAAAGAATTTAAAATAAAAAAACACATTATACTCACCTTCTGATGTCCCCCGGTCTTCTATATGGTACATCTTGGCTCCCCAGTGGCTCGCGATGGAGTAAAAGGACCTTCCATGACGTCATTCAGTCATGTGTCACGTCACGCGACCGCTGACGTCTGCGGTCCCGTGACCTGTCCCATGACTAAATGACGTCATGGAAGGTCCTTTTACACCACCGCGAGACACCCGGGAGACCGGACGCATCGGAGAAGGAGACCGGGGGCCATCGGAAGGTGAGTATAATGTTTTTTTTTTTTTTACCATTTTTATTCTTTTTTTTAACCAACTTGGTCACACTATATAAAATACATGCCATTTGCATGGATTTATATAGTGTGACCAGACTGTCAAGCACTTTTTCAAGTGATGCTAAAATTGCTAGGAAAGCGCTTAACAACTCGCATGCGAAATCGCACGTGCAAAACGCGTGACAAACGTTTGTCCCTGGCTGAAAAAACGCATGTACAATCCGCATGTACAATCCGCATGTACAATCTGCATGTACAATCCGCATGTACAATCCGCATGTACAATCCGCATGCGTTTTTTCTGCCAGGGAGGTGCAGAAACGCTCAGGAAAAATCCAGAGCATTTCTGCATCGTGGGCATATAGCCTTATATTACTGATTTACAACATGTAAATGCCACTTCACTTATATGTCACGTTAATTTCCCTACACATCATATGATAAACATGTTAATATTCATGGGGACAACTGCTATTAATATCTATGCCATAGACACTGCAATCATTTGTCAAGTCATTGCCAAGAGCTTTTCATTTTATTTTATGTATCGTGACATCTAATTTTCAACTCATTTTCAATACTGATTTTTATTTATAGGGTATGTGCACATTTTACAAACAGGTATTTAGGCGACTATAAATTACAGTGCCATTTACATTTATCATGATTAAACTAAAAATACAGGCAAGTGTAATTAAACATTTAAAATGAAAGAAATATGATATGTAATATATTCTTTGACCATCCATGCTTCATCGCAGCTAACCTACAAGGGTTTTGAACAGTGGCGTAACTAGAGTATGATGGGCCCCGGAGCAAAATTTGGATCTATGCCTCCACTTACATGTTGTTTAGATGTATTAGCCCTTGTAGCATTCTAAAGCCTATAAAGACATACGTGATTCCCCCCATAGTATAATAATGTCCCCCATTCTGTACTCATATCACTCATTCAGAAACCCTTCCTGGTATAATGTCCTCCCTCCTGTTCCCCTTCCAGGAATAATGTCGCCTATCCTGTGCCCCTCCCAGTAATAATGTACCCAATCCTGATGTGATGTCCCCATCCTGGCTCCTTCCAGTAATATATGTCCCCATCCTGTGTCCCTTCCTGTAATATGTGTACCCCATCCAGGGCCCCTTCCAGTAATAATGTCCTCCATCCTGGTGTAATGTCACCATCCTGACACCTTTCAGTCATATATGTCCTTCATCCTGGGCCCCTTCATGATATAATGTCCCAGATTCTGGGCCCATCCTGTAATTAGTGTTGAGCCACCCCCGTAGTGTTCGAGTTCGGTTCGGTTCGTCGAACACCCGTGTGTTCGCCGAACTGTTCGTCGAACACCTTCGAACACCGTTAAAACCAATGGCAGGCAAACAAAAACACATAGAAACACATAGAAAACACCTTGAAAGGTGTCCAAAAGCTGACAAACTGCTCAGAAGACACAACTAACACATGGAAAAGTGACAAGTACATATAGTCATGCGAAAAGAAAAGAGGTGGAGGAGTAAAAGGAGGGGGAGACACAGATATAGGCATGTCATGCCCTTCTAAAATCCAAAAAGTGAGAAGCCGACACGTTCAGTCCGCTCCTGCCCGTGCCACCTCCGTGTCGCCGGGTTTGTGCCAGAGCCGCGGTGAACCCTGACGGCCAGCCCCCCTCTCCCAATACTGGTGCCTGTCCGCTGGTGGGTCGAGCGAGCCCCCCTGTGGTGGAGGCAGCTCTAAGCTTTTTAATTTAAATTGTCTCTCTAATTTGAATAAATACACTTTAAATCCATTTACAAGGATCTATTGGAGGGCAAGTCTCATGCCAGCAGCCGCGTAATTCCAGCTCCAGTAGCGTCCACTAAAGCTGCTGCAGTTAAAAAGCTTTTATAAGGATCGAGCTCGGCTGTCCACCGCAAGGCATCCTACTGCCAGTCCGAGCCCCTATGCCTTGGGGTGCCTCCTGATGCTCTTCACTGAGTATCCCGTGGTCCCGAAGCATTTCCTTTGAAAAAATGAAGTGTCCAAACTACAGGTGGTGTAGCTTGCTTAACAGCCGGGATAATCCGCTGACTAGCAGACACTGCTACTAGGCACAAAGTATTTCCTGGGCTAGATGCAGTTAAAAATTTGTAATTAGATACTCTCGTTGGATGCTGAGAAAGCATTCCATAGAGTCTCCTGGCACGCCATATATGATTCTCTTAAAAAGCTTGGGGTAGGGGTCTAGGGGACCCTTTTATAGCCAAAATCACGGCCCTGTATCGCAATACGTCACCTAGGCTGAAGATAAATGGAACTGTAGCACCCTGAGGGCTCGGTTGCTACAGAGGTATTGCACCTCACCCAGAGGTTTGATATCTCACTCTCAGGTAAGGATGTAGTGTGGATCAGGACCCGACACCTGCATGCATTACACCACATTGCCGTGGGGCAGGGCGACCAATATGCCCCTGAGATGGGCACGACAGTCCCTGTCCCTGACTGGAGTGGGGGGAGGGAACACTGAGGAAGGGGAACCCTGTAGTGCAGGAGCAGGGAGGAAGCAGTTCCTGGGTGCATTGAGAAGGGAGTATAAAAGGTGGGCACCATCTTAGTTCAGTGCAGAGAAGTCTGAGCAGAAGTGGCAGGGAGCAGGGGCTCTGCATGAGCTCTGCTCCGGAGGCGGGCCTAGTAACAGAGGCCCAGGCCTGGAAGAGGGAGAAGGAAGGAAGAGGAGCGGAGAAGGCTCCAGGAACGAGGAACGAAGGGATCTCATGGGTGCGGACGGGCGAGTCGCCACCGCACGCCCGAATCCACCTGTGTGGAGGGGTCAGGCCAAAGGGGGAGACCGGTCCCCGAAACTAGTGGAGGCAGGAAACGACCCTCAGCTAGAAACAGGAGGCTGTGACATTTTATGTGGCGCAGCCCCTCGCTACACCCGCTAGGAAGGCACCACATAGGGTCAGGGAAACTGGCGCCAAGTTTACCAAGAGGAGGCCCGAGGCAACCGGACAGAAGGATCGGTAAGAAAGGCCAGACAAAGGACACACAAAGGGGGTCCTGTGAAGCACTCCAAAGTTATCTGGGAGTTGTCTGAGCCCCTCACCTGGTGAGCACAGTACGACGTGGGCAGCCGTTACCTGCAGACGTGGTCTGGATAATAAGAACTGTGAGTAAAGGCCCTGGACTGCATCACTGACTCCGTGTCATTACTGCTGCTGCCCTGCACCATCACCCCCATCCTCCGCATACACTGCCCTGAGGCTATACTCCTCCCGTGGGGAGTTATGCTACGCTCTGCTGCACCCACAACACCAGCCTCAGCGGTCTGCCCTGGAGCGGCGGTTCACTCTGACCGCAATCCACGGGTGGCGTAGTCGGACATTTAAACATCAAAACCACATAAATAGTTCCACCACTGGTTTGACCGCCCTGAGCCACGGAACCGGGTTGCCGCCACGGAGACTACAACCACCAGCATCCACCAAAAAGGGTCCGGCTCCGGGTGTCCCAAGGCCCAGGGGGCGCGTCAGAACATTTTCATCACCTTTCACAATCACCAATGGGACAAGGCAGGGATGTTCTCTGTCCCCTCTCTTATACATCCTAGTGACGGAGCACCTGCTCTCATCAATTCGCCATAACCCCAATATTAGGTGGATTGAGGTGGGAGGCACCGAGTACAAGTGCTCTCTATTTGCTGATGATGTCCTAGTATATATCACTCAATCACATATATCCATCCATGCTGTTATGGCTGAAATAGATCACTTTGTTACATGGTCAAATTTTAAAATCAATGCAGCGAAGTCTGAGGCCCTCGATGTCTCCCTCCCCAAATCCATATAGGATTCCATCCAGTCCAACTTTCCCTTTGCCTGGCCCTCACAGGGTATCAAATACTTAGGAATTCCTATTCATAGAGACCTCTCCCATCTATGTTATCTTAATTTTGGGCCCTTTATTGAACAACTCCATACAGACCACGGTTGGCAAGTTAGAACTGTAAGATTCACTACGTGAACCACTGGTGTTTTGTAGAAAAGCACATGTACACTGTGTTCCAAATTATTATGCAAAAAGTGTTTAGGAGTGATAAGGGAAGAATTTGTTTGTCAGTTAAACTCATTGATGGTGATGTGTGTCAGGGCTCTTTATATCACTGCAAGCAATTGCAGACACCTGTGCTAATTAGTTTGGCAGGTGTGTCCAATGAAAGGCAAGACTACTTAAGAAGGCTGTCTCACATTATTAAGCAGCCTACATTTTCTGCCAAAATGGGAAAGAAAAAGGATGTGTCGGCTGCTGAGAAGCAACAAATTGTGGAGTGTTTAGGTCAAGGCATGACTACAATCAACATTGTGCGATGATCAGGATGAAGTGTCTTGGCAATCAAGAAGTATGTAGCTCATTCATAGTACAAACGTGTGCGTGCTGATAAGGGCAAATTGAGGACTCTTTCCTACAGGCAATTACGTCAGGTTGAAAGAGCAGCGGCAAAAAAGCCTTGTCATAGCAGCAGACAAGTGTTTGAAGCTGCTTGTGCCTCCAACGTCCCCCGAACAACAAGATGCAGGGTCCTTCAGAGGTTTGCAGCTGTGCATACGCCATCCTGTCGACCTCCTCTATCCACTTCACACAAGCAGAAACGGCTCCAGTGGGCCAAACATTACATGAAGACTGATTTCAAAACTGTTTTGTTCACGGATGAGTGCCGTGCAGCGCTCGATGGTCCAGATGGATGGAGTGGAGGATGGCTGGTTGATGGACACCCCACGCAAACACGGCTATAGCGCCAACAAGGAGGAGGTGGAGTAATGTTTTGGGCTGGAATCATGGGGAGAGAGATTGTCGGCCCCTTTAGGATCCCTGAAGGCGCTAAAGATGAACTCCATAATGTATGTGGATTTTCTCAAACAGCACTTCCTGCCATGGTTCAAGAAGAAGAACCGTGTATTTCACAGCAAGATCATTTTTCTGCATGATAATGCACCATCTCATGCTGCACATAAAACATCTGCATCTCTGGCTGATATGGGCATAAAAGGGGACAAACTTATGGTGTGACCCCCATGCTCCCCTGACCTCTACCCCATTCAGAACCTTTGGAGCATCATTAAAAGCAGTGTCTATGATGGCGGGAGGCAGTTCACATCTAAGCAACAGCTCTGGGAGGGTATTCTGTCCTCATGCAAAACAATTAAAGCAGAAACCATCCAAAACCTGACAAATTCAATGGACGAGAGAGTTCAGAAGCTCCTTTCGAACAAGGGGTCCTATGTGAAAATGTAACATCACCTAAAATAAAGTTTTGAGTTGAAAACTGTTTGATTTCAGCTTCTAACAACCTGCTAATGCTTATAATTTCAAAAATGACCATTTTTTTGGTCTTTATTAAAATGAAAAGGTTGATCGAAAAGTTTGGGGGATCTAAGAGTGTGGCAACCCAGTAGTCATGATTACTTCGAATTCTGACAATATGAGGGTCATGCTGCAGGTAGTGCAGCAAGAAGGCACTTATGTGTCTTGCGCATCTCGGAGCCCCAAAATTATTTTCCGGGCTAGATGCAGCTAAAAATTATTATTAATTTTAAATCTGGTGAAGCTTTAGTATAGATGGCCTAATAGGATCAGTGCTGCACACTGCTACAAAGCCCAAATTATTTTCCAGTCAAGATACAGATAAACATGATTAGTAATTTTAAATCTGGTGGAGCTTATTATAGATGGCCTAATAGAATCAGTGCTGCACACTGCTACAAAGCCCAAATTATTTTTCAGCCAAGATACAGATAAACATGATTAGTAATTTGAAAGCTTAAAACGGTTGGTAGGGTGATTTTAACCAATCATCAAGCTTTTACTCTCCCCAGGATGACACAGGGGTAGAAAAGTCGTTTCGGATCCATGATTTGTTCATCTTTATGAACGTGAGTCTGTCTACATTATCAGTGGAGAGCCGCGTGCGCTTATCTGTCAGCACACCACCAGCAGCGCTGAACACACGTTCAGACAGAACGCTGGCTGCGGGGCATGACAAGATCTCCAAGGCGTAAGTGGCTAGCTCCGGCCATTTATCCAGATTGGAAGCCCAAAAAGAGCAAGGGTCCAGTGACACAGTCGTGGCTTTAATGTTTACTTGGAGATACTCCTGTACCATCGTCTCTAGGCGTTGACTATGTGTCAGACTTCTTGTCTCCTGTGGCCTTGCAAAGGATGGGCTAAAAAAGTGGTGAAATGATTCCGCAAAATTGATGTTACCAGCAGATACTGTGGTTCTGTTACGGTTTGAGTGCTGAACACTTGACGGTCCCACGGTTGGCAAGTTGGAACTGTGAGATTCACTACGTGCACCACTGGTATTTTGTGGAAAAGCACATGTAAGATTCTGCAACAGTCTCTGCTGATACTCCTGCATGCGTGCATCCCTTTCTATGGCAGGAATAATTTCTGCAAATTTACTTTTGTACCGGGGATCTAACAGTGTGGCAACCCAGTAGTCAGGATTATTTCTAATTCTCACAATTAGAGGGTCATGTTGCAGGTAGTGCAGCAAGAAGGCACTCATGTGTGTTGCGCATCCAGGAGCACCAAGTCCCTGTTGTGTTGGTGGCGAGGTAACAATCATGCTTCCTTCCTCTGTCCTCTCCCCCCAACCTCGCACAACAGAAATGTGATCAAGGTCTCCCTCATCTGATGAGTCTTCCATCAGTTCGTCCTCCACTTCTTCCTGGGCTCCTGCACCTTCCTCACTAGTTTGGCTGCTACCATGCGCCCTGGTAAAACCATCTCCCCCACCCTTACATGCCTGCCGCCTTGGTGCTGCCGACCGTCTGGACCTTGCAGATGTTAGCCCTTCCGCATACAACTCCTCCTCCTCTACTTCCTCCACCTCCTCTTGTGCCACCACCTGACTCCGAATTCTGTTTAACATGTGCTCCAGCATGTAAATCACCGGAATAGTCATGCTGATAATGGCATCGTCAGCACTAAACATCTTCGTCGCCATTTCAAAACTGTGCAGAAGGGTGCATAGGTCCCTGATCTGAGACCACTCCTCCAGCGTGATTTGCCCCACCTCTGGATCTCGTTGGCCCAGGCTATACGTCAGAACGTATTGCACCAGGGCTTGTCGGTGCTGCCACAGTCGCTGCAACATGTGCAGAGTTGAATTCCACCGGGTAGGCACATCGCATTTTAGCCAGTGAAGTGGCAGGCCCAACGACTTCTGTAGAGATGTAAGTCGCTGAGCTGCGGGATGCGAACGGCGAAAGTGAGCACACAGCGACCGTGCCCTCTGCAGAAGGCCATCTAGTCTGGGATAGTGGGCTAAAAATTGCTGGACAACCAGGTTCAACACGTGAGCCATACAAGGCACGTGTGTGACATTGCCCCGGCGAAGGGCCGCACCCAGGTTTCCAGCATTGTCGCACACGGCCTTCCCTGGTTTCAGGTCCAGTGGAGACAACCATTCTTGAAATTGGTTCTCCAGAGCTGACCACAACTCCTCAGCTGTGTGACTCACATTTCCCAGACATTTCAATGTAAAAACCGCCTGATGACGTTGAGCCCTACTGCCAGCATAGTAAGGAGGTGTGCAGGATCCCTTCTGCGCAGTTAGAAAGCTTGTGGCATGACCAGACAGGCTTTGGGTGCAGGTGGAAGACCGAGAGGAGGTTGAGGAGGCAGAAGCAGTGGAGGAACTTTGACATAAAGAGGATTGACGCACAACTCGTGGGGACGGCAAGACTTGGACAGCAGCCCCTTGTCCTGCTGTCACCATAGTTACCCAGTGCCCAGTCAGCGACATGTAACGCCCCTGTCCATGCCTACTCGTCCAAGTGTCTGTGGTGAAATGCACCCTGTCACACACAGAGTTTCTCAAAGAAGCGGTGATGTTGTGTGCGACATGCTGGTGGAGCGCAGGCACACCTTTCTTTGAGAAGTAGTGCCGACTGGGCATCTGGTACTGGGGCACTGCGACGGACATAAGGTCTCGAAAATCCTCTGTGTCCACCAGGCGGAAAGGCAGCATTTCTGTAGCCAAGAACTTGCAGATGGTGAAATTCAACCTCTTAGCTTTCTCATGGCTAGGAGGAAATGGTCTTTTACTTGTCCACATCTGAGGGACCGAGGGCTGGCTATTGTGCTTAGACGGGGTTGATAAGGGTGTCCCCGGCAAACTGCCGGTCTGTGAGGATGATGCAGGCGGACATGTTAGGTTGCCTTGATCCAAAGGTGGTGCTATCGATGTCGGACAGCGCTCAACACCAGCTGGTGTTACCACCTCCAAAGAAAATGATGACCTGCCAATCACGCTGGCTGTTGCGGGTAAAGAGGTGGCAGGTCTGCGCCCCAAAATAGGTGTGACTGCTGTCCGCCCAGTCACAGAGGATGAAGAGGCCGCGGATGCACAAGATATGGCAGACGGTGGTTGGCCCGGCCGGCTAGGCCGCATTGTAGCACACTGAGCTTCCCACTGCAACTTATGCTTCATGTCCATGTGCCGGTTCATGCATGAAGTACTCAAACTATGTATTTTTTGGCCTCTACTTAGCTTTTGCTGACAAATGTTACAGATAACACGAGTTGGGTCATCTTTATCGATCTGAAAAAATGCCCAGGCTATGCAAGGCTTAGCACCCATGCGACCTGAAGAGCCACCACGACTTGTGGTGAGAGGCAGAGTTGTGTTTGAGGATGCAGTTGTTGACGTGCTTCCAGTACTACGTCTCTGTCCAGGAAGGCGCAACCTGACCTCGTCGTCACTAGCATCTTCCTCCACCTCCTCTGCTGACCTCATCTCTTGGCTGACTGTGGGTTGACAGTAAGTGGGATCTCCAACCTCATCATCATCACCCTGTGCGTTATCACACCCGTCGTCCTCAGAGCCAACCTGTTCCTGCCCTGACAAAAAACTAAAGTTGTCGCTCCAATCAGGTATTTGAGTCTTATCATCGTCTTCCTCATTGTCTCCACCAACAGGAGTTACAGTTTTGGAATGAGGGTCTACATTATGGTCAGAACCTTCTGCGTCTGGTCCTGAATCCGACTCATAAAGATTCTGGGCATCAGTGCAGATCATTTCCTTGTCTGGATTCACAGAAGCGCTGGAGTCGACCTCTGATTCCCAGGCTATAGTATGAGTAAACAGCTCTGCAGACTCAACCATCTGTTCTACCTCATACTCAGACGGGCAGCTGGAGATTTGGGAGCTGTGAGGAAGCAAGTGCGATTGGGGTGACACCTTTGAGGACTGGAGTATTTGTGATGTTGAAGTTGATGTGGAGGAGAGCCCACTTAAAGGAGCACTTGATATCCGTTGAAGCACCTGCTGTTTTTGTGCCTCATCTGGAATTTGTAGCGATTGGCGTGGCCGTAAGAAAGGGATCTTATCACATTGTCCGCTAAAAGAAGTAGACATTTTAGTTTGGCTGGAAGATGGTCTTTCTTCTGCAGATGTTACTGTTGCTTTAACACCTACCCCACGGACACAACCTTTTTTCCCCTTCCCAACACGCCTATTCCCCTTTCCACCAGCAGCAGGCCTTTTTCCACTCATTTTGGTGGTTAACTAATTAACAACTCTGGAGTTGTTTGCACAAAAAAACAATGGATGGGAACCGAGCAGAGCTGAGTGGCCAAACTGTGGTATTAGGCCAAAACTATTGGCTGGGTTAGATGCAGAAAACAATTATATTCGATTTGCAACCTGATGGAGGTCAGTATAGATGGACTAATAGAGAAAGTCCCACACACTGCTAGAAGGCCAATATTTTTTCAGAGGTAGATGCAGAAAAAAATATATTCAGTTTGCAACCTGATGGAGGTCAATATAGATGGATTAATAGAACAAGTCCCACACACAGCTAGAAGCCCAATATTTTTTCAGAGGTAGATGCAGAAAAAAATATATTCAGTTTGCAACCTGATGGAGGTCAGTATAGATGGACTAATACAACAAGTCCCACACACAGCTAGAAGCCCAATATTTTTTCAGAGGTAGATGCAGAAAAAAATATATTCAGTTTGCAACCTGATGGAGGTCTGTATAGATGGATTAATAGAACAAGTCCCACACACAGCTAGAAGCCCAATATTTTTTCAGAGGTAGATGCAGAAAAAAATATATTCAGTTTGCAACCTGATGGAGGTCAGTATAGATGGACTAATACAACAAGTCCCACACACAGCTAGAAGCCCAATATTTTTTCAGAGGTAGATGCAGAAAAAAATATATTCAGTTTGCAACCTGATGGAGGTCTGTATAGATGGATTAATAGAACAAGTCCCACACACAGCTAGAAGCCCAATATTTTTTCAGAGGTAGATGCAGAAAAAAATATATTCAGTTTGCAACCTGATGGAGGTCAGTATAGATGGACTAATACAACAAGTCCCACACACAGCTAGAAGCACAAATATTTTTTCAGAGGTGGATGCAGAAAAAAATATATTCAGTTTGCAACCTGATGGAGGTCTGTATAGATGGACTAATACAACAAGTCCCACACACAGCTAGAAGCCCAATATTTTTTCAGAGGTAGATGCAGAAAAAAATATATTCAGTTTGCAACCTGATGGAGGTCAGTATAGATGGACTAATACAACAAGTCCCACACACAGCTAGAAGCCCAATATTTTTTCAGAGGTAGATGCAGAAAAAAATATATTCAGTTTGCAACCTGATGGAGGTCTGTATAGATGAATTAATAGAACAAGTCCCACACACAGCTAGAAGCCCAATATTTTTTCAGAGGTAGATGCAGAAAAAAATATATTCAGTTTGCAACCTGATGGAGGTCTGTATAGATGGATTAATAGAACAAGTCCCACACACAGCTAGAAGCCCAATATTTTTTCAGAGGTAGATGAAGAAAAAAATATATGCAGTTTGCAACCTGATGGAGGTCAGTATAGATGGATTAATACAACAAGTCCCACACACAGCTAGAAGCCCAATATTTTTTCAGAGCTAGATGCAGAAAAAAATTATATTCAATTTGCAACCTGATGGAGGTCAGTATAGATGGACTAATAGAATGATGTTATGCCCAAAAGATTTTACTTCACTAGGTGCACTAAAAAAATTGGTATTCTATACACAGGTGTTATATCTTGCAACACAGATAGGCTACTCCACTGACTAACACACTCTGCAATAGGCCAAAAAGGATTAGCTTTGCTAGATTCAGCCAAATGCTGTGAAAAAACTTGCACAGCACTGGCACAGACCTGCCTGGCAAAAGCTGATAGGAACTGATGTAACCTAGTCCTGAAAAGGACTCCAATTACAATTAGTCTTTACTCCCACAATCTATCTATTTAAGAGCACAGACCTGCCTGATAAAAGTCGTAGGAAATGCTGTAACCTAGTCCTTAAAAGGACTGCAATCACAACTATTCCCTACTCCCAAGCTATCTGTAGATTTGTGCGAAAATTGGCTTGAAATTAACAAGGTATAGCGCACACAGCAGCAGCGGTGCCGTCTAACACGCAGCTGCAGCAGTGAGAAAATGGTGGCGACGGGGAAAATGGCTTGGTCTTATAGGGCAAGGACATGTGACATACACTGCCAATGACACATGCCCTTGCTTGTGTGAAAAAAAGCAGTTCGCTCCGTGTGTGCTCTGCTGATAGGCTGACAGATTGCACCTCCCCACTGCAAATGCGGGAAAGAGAAAAAAAAATGGAGATCTTCATTGTTCCCCTGCCCCTCCCCCCACCCCGCTGTACACTCAAACTGCATATTAACATTTATTTTCATCATTACTGAGAAAAAATCCAGTTATGATTTTGGTGCACGAACAGTTATCGAACATAACCTCGAACAGCTGAATTTTTCTCAAATTGTTCGTGTTCGCCGAACGGCTCGAACACCGCCCAAAACAGCTCGAATTTGAGATTGGCGAACAGTTCGAGTAGAACAACGCTCATCTCTACCTGTAATAATGCTCCCTGTTCTCCTGCTACTTTCTAACACATGTAAAAAAAAAAAAAAAGCAATTTTTCTCATCTTCCCCCGCTACCACGATGCACAGTGTCCTCTTCTGTGGCCAGCACAGAGGCCGGCAGCTATCTTCAGGGTACCTGCTATGGGCAATGCACGATGTCACTGCTGTGCAGCACCTGTGACTGGGACGCCAACTACAGCTTCCGGCCTCCAACTGGCAGGTGGCATCTCTTGTGGTGAAATGACTGGCAGGTCTCTGCACCACAAACAGTTCAGCTGAATGTGGGTCCTCGGTCACTGCTGTCGGCGGGCCCACTTCTGCACGGTCGCGATCGCACCATCTACGACCACGATCGTAACGCTCCTGGTTTTCACTTTGTATAGACTTGCAGAAGATGGCAATATCATGTTCAACCTTCCTCACAGTAGAAAGAAAAAAAAATGTTCTTTAAAGACCAAATATCAGCTATATTATTTCAGAATAATTAAAAATAGTCAGTGAAACACACTTAGAGGTTACAGAATGCATAAAATACCCGCCGTCTTCATCTGACAATCAACGCCTAGACAGTATGTGCAAACATCTGTAGTGTTACTTTAGTGCTAGTGCTTACACTAAGCATGGAGGACATGGTTCTGCTTCCATGGACAGACTATTTCTACGTCCACTTGTTAACTGACGTTAGATGAATTACCTCTGTATCCATGCCAACCATTACATGGTGCATATTGCATTTATGATGCGTCCAAAATGAATCCATACATAACAATAAAAGCATGAGAAAAACTCATACAGCGCGTAGTATCCAAAAAGATCGCATTAAATCACTCTAAATACTGTTCCAGATTTAATCTCTGCAGAATCATCAGCACTCAGACATTGTCATAGTAATATACTTAGGACATACAAACATTAGTTATGTTATCACAACATGGAGGAGTAGCACAATCTCAACTGAGAGGTCATACAATAGAGCAGGCCTGCACAACATATGAGCCACATGTGGCCCGCCGAGGGATGATGTGCAGCCCATGGAGTTGTCCTGGAGACGCCGCTCCCTTCTTCCTATATTCAGATGTATTTGTGTCCAATCTGATGTCACAGAACATAGATAGATAATAAACACACTGATAGACGGAAATAGCTCCTGCACATAGTGATGTCATTGTGATGTCACAGTGCTGGTATGAGACAAGGTGATGTCACAGAACATAGATAATAAACACACTGATAGACGGAAATAGCTCCTGCACATAGTGATGTCATTGTGATGTCACAGTGCTGGTGTGAGACACGGTGATGTCACAGAACATAGATAATAAACATTAATGACAGGAAATAGTTCCTGCACACAGTGATGGCATTGTCATGTCACAGTGCTGGTGTGAGACACAGTGATGTCACAGAACATAGATAATAAACATTAATGACAGGAAATTGTTCCTGCACACAGTGATGGCATTGTCATGTCACAGTGCTGGTGTGAGACATGGTGATGTCACAGAACATAGATAATAAACACACTGATGGCAGGAAATAGTTCCTGCACACAGTGATGTCGTTGTGATGTCACAGTGCTGGTGTGAGACATGGTGATGTCACAGAACATAGATAATAAACACTCTGATAGCAGGAAATTGTTCCTGCACACAGTGATGTCATTGTGATGTCACAGTGCTGGTGTGAGACATGGTGATGTCACAGAACATAGATAATAAACACACTGATGGCAGGAAATTGTTCCTGCACATAGTGATGTCATTGTGATGTCACAGTGCTGGTGTGAGACATGGTGATGTCACAGAACATAGATAACAAACACACTGATGGCAGGAAATAGCTCCTGCACACAGTGATGTCATTGTGATGTCACAGTGCTGGTGTGAGACATGGTGATGTCACAGAACATAGATAATAAACACACTGATAGCAGGAAATTGTTCCTGCACACAGTGATGTCATTGTGATGTCACAGTGCTGGTGTGAGACATGGTGATGTCACAGAACATAGATAATAAACACACTGATGGCAGGAAATTGTTCCTGCACATAGTGATGTCATTGTGATGTCACAGTGCTGGTGTGAGACATGGTGATGTCACAGAACATAGATAACAAACACACTGATGGCAGGAAATAGCTCCTGCACACAGTGATGTCATTGTGATGTCACAGTGCTGGTGTGAGACACGGTGATGTCACAGAACATAGATAATAAACATTAATGACAGGAAATAGTTCCTGCACACAGTGATGTCATGATCTTTTTATCCAGTTATTGAATATGCGGTGTGATGCAGATGTGTTCCCCATCACAGTAAAATCAACAAAGATTGGTCATTTAAAAAAAATCCCCAAAAATAAAATTGATTGAAATACCACTGTGAGCAGACAAATATGGAAGGTACGGTAGGCTAATCTTTGAGTTGAGGTCAGTGCAGCTGGTTTTGCTATAGACCAATGATGCTTAGCTGTGACGTGTGGTAATGGCTGACGGATATGCGTTTTCGCTTCTGAATGTTCCTGCAGCCATTTGCTCGCTTCCTCCCATGTGCAATGTCTATGAATACTGGTGTGTAGGCGAGCTCGCCGTGAATGCATTTCTGAGCTTGCAGTTCAGTGACAAGCTTTCCAAGGGTCTGCAATCACAGAGTATAATTATACACGAGCTTACCAGGGCGGACAATGGCAGTTTAGAAAGGCACAGCTGCCCTCCCCCTGTCCTCTGTTCAGCACACTGTAATGACAACAAGATGATTCAGCTCCCAACTAGAATTCTTGATGAACTCACCATGGAGACAGAAGAAGGCAGATACTACATACATGCCAACAGTATAGAAAAAGCTTCGCTGAAATACACCCACTCATGTTCAACAAGCCCTCCCCTATACACATCAGCTGTCCCAAGAAGACTTCAATGGTAGATACTTCTTAAAAAAAGAATACCCTTAATTAAACACTGTACTCGCAGTACTTACAGTCTTACACATCAATGGCATCATCCTCTTACACACATCATTAGATTTTAGTGGATTTACTTTCCTACACAGATTAGTATCCTTTAAATAATTCAAAGTGATCGCCTGCATACACACGCTACATTACAAGAGATTTTCAAACAATCTCACCTCAGTTTGTGCAGCCGCTTACGAAAAAAAAAAGGAGAAGCGGCACATTACTTTAACCCATTAGCTTCCAAATGTTATTGCCAAAATGTACCGTAATTGTCGTAACAATGGTCTTTAAAACATACAATTTGTTCTGCTTAAAAGTTTTGACAGCTTCATTGCTCATTCATTCCAAAATATCCTAAACGGGAGTTACTCATATGTTCAATATTGGCTTCTGCCCCAGTGAATCCTGCGATCTAATCCAGGCAGACGCACATTACGGTCTGTGTAATAAGAGGGCAATTATGAAGTAAAGTGAAGAAAATAAAAGTTTAGCATTTCACTTCCAACTTTTCTCAGTTTTCATCACCATCAGGATCCAGCACTCATGGTGAAAGGCTGACCCAAGCATCAGTATTATTGAAACATTGTAGGCTCACAAGTTTTCTTTTTTGCAAAGGATGGAAATTAGTTTCTTTATTTTCTTTAATATTTACAATTTCCAATCTACTAAGAGGAATGCCTGGCCACACGTTTTTGTCTTATCAGTAGATGTGTTATTCTTTCGGTGTTCTTTCATACTTTCAATATTTACTTCTAAATCTCATTCACATTTTGTGAAAGAAATCCACAGCAAGAATTGACCAGCGCATTGGATATAAAATGTGTCAATTTATGATGTGGATTTCAACCTTTGATAAGCAAATGCTGAGATGTGCAGAAAATCAGCAACATTTCCATATTGAAATCCACAGTGGTTTTTGCTCACATGGGCCCTGAAACATTAATTCTCACTTTGTGCATGCTGGTTTTAATGAAGGGGCCAGTGGAGTAAGATGTGACTAATTCATGGAGACTGTCTCTTCAGAGAGGAACTCTAGCGCCACCTATAGCAAGTAGCAATCCTAAAAGTCAATATCGAAGTAAGTGATGCCACTAAACTGGACGAGACTAGCATAAAAATGCCACGAGTCGCAATATTTTTGCAATTGCAACATATTAAGGTGTTTTTACCCCAGAAATCTGATGTAAACACCTTCATGAATTTGCCCCACACATCCGTGATGGTGTATTGATTTTGCCCATCATTCTCCTGCTGGGTGCACCCCTAAACTAGAATATGTTTATGGCATATTCTGTGAATATTCTTTTAAAGAAGTATGTATTTTTTTTAATTGTTTGAAAAAAAATGATTTAAAAAATTCTATAAAAATAATGGCAAATATAGGGCTGAAAGAGAAGAGTTATACTTCTGATATAGTAGCAACATAGCAATTTACAGCTCTGATGTCATCATACACATCAGTCCCTATCCCCAATGGGGTTCATATTCTAGTTTCCCAATATCAGACATACACATAGAGGCCCTTTTGATTGGACGCTAATAAATCTACTACAATGTTTGTTTGGATTGTGGAAATAAAGCCACACACATAGGGAGGAGATACAAACTCCACACACATGATGGTCTTGGTCAGATTTAAAGCCAAGACCTTACATCACAATTTATATATGAATTAACACTACAGAATATGGTAACATTATATATAAAATATTCTGCATCAGCATGAAGGAGCCCGGCATACGGGAGACATCTACTGTGGCTGCAGCAGGGTTTGGACAATGTAAAGGCGAGCTTTATTTCTAAAAAGCTGCCAATCCTTGTCTTTGTCTACAGGGCTTTAAAAAGTCACAGCTAAGGGAAAAGAAATGATGTTTCTTGTCAATTGAAATAAATGGTGCTGCTGTGCTTCTCATTTCTATGGAATGAGATGTAGTTAGGTGAGGAATACACCGAAATACCGGGTGTAGGCAGCGCAAGTGATTAATGCCCCAAGGGACACATTTGCTGAAGGCAAAGACCAAAATAGACTAAAGTGAGCTGTGTTAGACTATGCAGAAGAGTTTGGTCATGTGAGAGGAGCGCTGATTCCCCAACCTTTCATTCCCAAGACAATCCAGCTCATGCCATATGGCAACAGTTAGTTCAGTCTTCTTATTAGCTCTGCCCAATAAGGTTGAGATGTTTGCCTGAAAATATTAGTATTTCCTATAGAATAAATTCACAAGAGAGACCTGTTCTACCTGCAAATTATACCGCAAGATCATTCCCATCTTAAAACTTATTGCAAATTACTGTAGTAATGTATGGTATAGAGGATCCACTCCTGGGTTATTACTTTGGCTGATTGTATTTAGTTTTATTGTAATGTAATAATTGCATTTGTTCCTTTTATAAAACTGGAAATATGGCAATGTCCTTGTAAAAAAGGAAAAGATATCCCTTGCTATGCTTAAATAATGCCATGCATAAATGAAACGGAACCTGGCTGCTGAAACCGGCTGCGTGATCCACAAAATTATTTCAGCCAGTTATGTTCAACTCTGGAACACTGCTGCGTTTCAGAAACAAATATAGCTTAACAGCTGTCGGGACTAAGCCGCACAAGACACTAGTCGGACAGGCTTCTCCCTACAGAGAGAGAGACCTGTCACTCCAATGCAGCAGGCCGGGAAAAGCTTCCGGGGATCCGCCTGTCTGACTTGTCTCCAGTGCGGCTCGGTCCCAGGTGGACTATATTTTTCTCTGAAATGCCGCAGCTGAATTTTCACCTTTTATCTGGATTATTACTTAAGGATATGTGCACATTGGTCCTATCCACATCAGACCTCCCATAAAGAAAAAGTTTACTGCAGTTTTTGTTGCGGGAGTGCACTGCAAAGTCCACAGCCCCACTAGCTATAACCAGGAGTGGGTGATAAATGCAGAATTGGTGACTTTTTCTATTATACCTTTTCCTGATTGTTCCTCATCTGGTTTTGGCTCCCACTCCTGAGAAAAAATACTGACTGAATACTGATAGTGGGGCTGGGGCCTAAGAGTGTATTCTGTGGTGATAGCCAAAGAATTATTTTACATGTTGAAAATTTCAAATTCGCAGCTCGGGTTAATTTACGATGCAGATTATTTAAAGGGTGTGAATGAGAATTAAGATTTGCGATATCTCGTTCACATCACTGCTGTTATAATCTGCAGCAACTTTCTGAATTTACAATCCGGATGGAAAGTCTACTGAGTTCATGACCCATGTGATGAGAGTGTAGGCCTGAACACCATCGTCCTGTATCTGTAGCTCATGTCCTATTTATCATGTTCACTTTTGTACGGTATACTGAGCAAGAAAACAGTGTTACAAGGAGACATAATGGTAGGTCATTGTGTACAGTTTATTTTTACTTGGGGGCTAATCTCTAAAAATACGAGAATTGACCAGGTTCTTTTTTGTTTGCCATGCAAGTCTAGATACCACAAAGGGCTGGATTTACACTGATAACTACACATCTTCTGGTTCTTTAAACACCATTATTTATACTTTTAAGGAATTTATAATTATTTGAGAAACTTACAATGTTTATAATTCATGCCAAAACAGATCCATTCTGACACTTTCCCCCCCAAACCTATGAACACTTGTGCCTTCACCACCATGCTATGTACAGTCATGGCCAAAAGTATTGAGAATGAGACAAATAGTAATTTTTCCAAAGTTTACTGCTTCATTTTTTGTAATGGCAATTTGCATTTACTCCTGAATGTCAAAGAGTGATCAGTTTAACAGCAATTACTGTACTTGCAAAGTCAATATTTGCCCAGAAAATGAACTTTAACCCCCAAAACACATTTCAACATCATTGCAGTCCTGCCTTAAAAGGAGCAGCTAACATCGTTTTAGCGATTGATCCATTAACACAGGTGTGGGTGTTGATGAGGACAGGGCTGGCGATCAGTCATGATTAAGTAAGAATGACATCACTGGACACTTTAAAAGGAGGCTGGTTCTTGGTATCATTGTTTCTCTTCAGTTAACCATGGTTATCTCTAAATAAACACGTGCAGCCATCATTGCACTGCACAAAAATGGCCTAACAGGGAAGAGTATCGCAGCTACAAAGATTGCACCTCAGTCAACAATCTATCGCATCATCAAGAACTTCAAGGAGAGAGCTTCCATTGTTGTCAAAAAGGCTCCAGGGCGCCCAAGAAAGACCAGCAAGCGCCAGGACCGTATCTTAAAACTGTTTCAGCTGCGGGATCGGACTACCAGCAGTGCCGAGCTTGCTCAGGAATGGCAGCAGGCTGGTGTGAGTGCTTCTGCATGCACTGTGAGGCGGAGACTCTTTGAGCAAGGGCTGGTTTCAAGGAGGGCAGCAAAGAAGCCACTTCTCTCCAGAAAAAACATCAGGGACCGACTGATATTCTGCAAAAGGTACAGGGAGTGGACTGCTGAGGACTGGGGCAAAGTCATTTTCTCTGATGAATCCCCTTTTCGATTGTTTGGGACATCTGGAAAACAGCTTATTCGGAGAAGAAGAGGTGAGCGCTACCACCAGTCTTGTCTCATGCCAACTGTAAAGCATCCTGAAACCATTCATGTGTGGGGTTGCTTCTCAGCCAAGGGAATCGGCTCACTCACAGTCTTGCCTAAAAACACAGCCATGAATAAAGAATGGTACCAGAATGTCCTCCAAGAGCAACTTCTCCCAACCGTCCAAGAGCAGTTTGGCGCCCAACAATGCCTTTTCCAGCATGATGGAGCACCTTGCCATAAAGCAAAGGTGATAACTAAATGGCTCATGGAACAAAACAGAGATTTTGGGTCCATGGCCTGTAAACTCCCCAGATCTTAATCCCATTGAGAACTTGTGGTCAATCATCAAGAGACGGGTGGACAAACAAAAACCAATAAATTCTGGCAAAATGCAAGCATTGATTATGCAAGAATGGACTGCTATCAGTTAGGATTTGGTCCAAAAGTTGATTGAGAGCATGTCAGGGAGAATTACAGAGGTCTTGAAGAAGAAGGGGCAACACTGCAAATATTGACTTGCTGCATTAACTCATTCTAACTGTCAATATAACCTATTGGTACTCATAATATGATTGCAATTATATTTCTGTATGTGATATAAACATCAGACAAACACTAATATAAACCAGAGGCCAGCAGATCATGTGAAAATATAATTTTGGTGTCATTCTCAATACTTTTGGCCATGACTGTACAGAGAAATAAACTTCTCTGCTACTGCCACCTATTGGCTCAAGCCTAGATAAAATCCAGGATTACTAGGACAGCTGAAGCACGCTGGTAATGTGAGCAACCATGTTGTGTATAAGCTGGGGAACATATTGTAGATGCCCTGCTTGTCATACTTGGAATCACCTAAAAATATCATATTTCTAATCTATGAAAGACGATGGCACTTTTATTGATTAGTCTATTGCTTTGCAGCCAGCTACAGTGAAGTGGGATTGTTGTCACTAATGCCCCCTTGGTATAAGCAGTGTACCAATGTATCCAGGGGGCATACACCCATCTTCATTGGCATGATCTGGAAGGCAGAACGTTGTGCTCATGCATGAGAGCTGAAGAATTCTGATGGTGACATCACCTTGGGTGTAAATTTGGGAGAATCATTGCCCCACCGAATTAGTCCTGGCTAATTTGCAAACCACAGGCTAGATTTCTAGCTTGATTTTTCAGACCTTCTTATAATCATGCAATAGGCTTATATAAAGTTATTGTGGTGGTTCAGGAGGGGTTGGGAAGCTGGCAGGTTCACTTTAAAGAGGACGTCTCAAGTTTGGAAGTTTTCCCCTATTCATTGGATAGGGGATGATTTCCTGATTGTTAGGGGTCTGACCTTTGAGACCCCCACCAATCCCAAGAACCGTAGCTCTTCTGTGTGAATGGAGCAGTGGTTGATCATGCGTACTGCTGCTCCATTCATTCTTAATGGAACTGATATCTGAGCGCTGCATCCAGGTGGCCTTCGGCATTCCCATGAGCGGCAGTTACATGATCAACCTCCAATCCATTCAAGAGCCCTGGTTCTAGAGATTGCTGGGGATCCCAGCAGTCGGACCCCCAAAGATCGAGAAGTTATCCCCTATCCATTGGATAGGGGTTAACTTTCAAATTTAAGATGACCTCTTAGAATAAATCAATATGTTAAGTAGACTTGCTCCTCTTTTACCATAGTGACCTGTAGAATCTTCTTTGTTCTGCATTGGCCTTAGGGAAATACAGGTGAATACAAACACACTAAATAGAACCAGATACAGAATCTTTTTTTTTCTTATCCATTTAGATGAATTTCTCATTGTAGATGATTTTTTTCTGTATGTTTTGTCTGATTTGCTGTTAATAGCACACAGAAATATTCTGCTCAGCAGCCAGATGGACCATTGGCAATAATAATCTGGAAATGTCCAATGACTTCTATGGGACATTTTAGGCATTAGCATAGGTCATTGTTTAGGGAGGGGGAAAAGTTGAGTTGTCTCAATCACCTAGTGAGAATAGTATGAGTTTGTGATATCTTTATAAAAGTGTCAGTTTATTATAAGGCTCAGTCCCAGAGAGAAAACTGCAAGATATCAGGATTTTTTAAATGTTTTTTTTTCCATTTTTCTCTCTAGTATGATATTGACAACTAATCCTTAAAACAGGTCAATATCAGCTAGTGGGGGTCCTACACTCAGCACTCCCATCGACCTACTGTTACTATGTGAATTTGAACTTCCTTGAGGAGTCTTTAAAATGACCATAAGTGTATTATTCTGAAAAATATTTAACCGCTTCACGCCATGGCCATTTTCTGTTTTTTTCCTCCTATCCTTCCAAGAGCCATAACTTTTTTATATTTCCATCAATATAACCGTATGAGGGCTTGTCTTTTGCGAGACAAGTTTTACTTTTGAATGACACCATTGATTCTACCATATAGTGTACTGGAAAATGAGAAAAAAATTCCAAATGCCCGTGAAATTTTTATTTAAGTGTTATTTGTATGAAAAAGTTTTTGCGTTTGTCATAATTTTTGGAGACCCATAGCGTTTTCATTTTTTTGGGAACTGGGCTAGGTGAGGGCCTATTTTTTGGGCACCGAGCTGTTTTTACTGATACCATTTTGGGGTAGACACAATATTTTGATCGCCTGTTATTGCATTTTATTGCAATGTTAAGGGGGCCAAAAACCATAATTCTGGCATTTTAATTTTTCTCATTTACCATTTACTGATCGGATTAATTTACTTTATGTTTTGATAGATTGGACATTTCGATATCAAAAATGTGTCTATTTTTATTTTTATTTTTAGTTTTACTTTCAATGGGGCAAAATGGGGGGATTTGAACTTGTGCTTTTTTATTTCTTTTTCATATTTTTTAAACTTTTTTTTTTTTACTTTTTACTATCTTTATTAATCCCCTTAGGAGACTTGAAGCTGCGATTGTCCGATCACCTGTGCTACACATAGCAGTGCTGAAGCACTGTTATGCATAACAGAAATCACGATCTCCTATGAACGACGGCCACGAGCCAGCCTTCACAGGAGTATCATAATGACAGGCACAGGGGTCTTCAGCAGACCCCCTTTTGTTATAACAACCTCATGTGATGGGGCGCCATTGGGTGGAATTTATAACGTGCTTCTGGCCAGCGCGTGTTAAATGCTGTCAGTGATCGACAGCAGGATTTAACTAGTTAACAGCCGTGGGTGGACCTGTTAAATCAGCTGCCATGTTGGGGGAAAGATGCGGGCTCAGTTTCAAAGCCTACATCAAAGTCAGGGACACGACATAAGACGTAAATATATGTCATATCTCGTGAAGGGGTTAAAGCACCACTCCAGTGTTTTTTTATATTGCAGAGCTGGAATGGTGCAACTAATCTAAGCTTCCTGCCACTGTCTTCATCAGTTCTCGGCTCCGCTGGTGACTCTGTCTGCATCCGTCTGGAAGTTATGGGCTTCCATAACACCTCAGCAGTGCCACAGGCTGATCGCCTCCATGCCACGCCGCATTGATGCAGTAATTGATGCAAAAGGAGCCCCGACCAAGTATTGAGTGCATTTACTGAACATACATTTCAGTAGGCCAACATTTCAGATTTTAAAAACATTTTTCAAGCTGTTGTTATAAAGTATTCTAATTTACTGAGATAATGACTTTTGTGTTTTCATTGGCTGTAAGCCATAATCATCAACATTAACAGAAATAAACACTTGAAATAGATCACTCTGGTTGTAATGACTCTATATAATATGAGTTTCACTTTTTGGATTGAAGAACTGAAGTAAATTAACTTTTTGATGATATTTTAATTTTGTGAGATACACCTGTATCTAGAATAATGAGCACTACATGTAAAATCCAAAAACACAGGTCATTGCACCAATGTATGTAAATGATCTAGTTACATGAATTGCTGCAATGACTGGTGTCTATTATTTATACAAGCTTATTTTGTTGATATTTACTGTCGAAGAGCGAATTTGTCCATTCTCATTCTGATGGGCTAAGTTTTCTTCAGAGATCAGAGCTTAGCCAGTAATGAAAAAAATATCACCCATTAAACTTAAAAATATCTTTTCTGCTGTTCTTATATTGTCTTGTGGAAAGGCTGGATGAAAGCTAAAATAGATGGTGTTTACAGATTCCATAGGTTGTTTTTTTCAAGAATTTCACACTGGCAAATTTGTTTTGTTATTTAATGTTAAATTCTGTCTCCAGTGTCATCACAACTGCAAGAAAAGTTGGATTATGACTCCTATGGGAGCAGTTGTGAAGGTCAAGTAGTTTGAGGTCTTACCTGGATGGAACGTAAGTACAGGGGAGCAATACAGCAGTTTAGCTGCAGCCCTGCTCATCTTGTGTTTTGGTAATGTCGGCTTGTTAGTAGGGGCCAGGCTCGGACTGGCCACAGGGGAACAGGAGAATCCTCCGGTAGGCCCCTGCGAAAGAGTGCTAAAAGGCCTTTACTCTTGATTCACAATTTGCAGAAAAGGATATCATCTCACCATTAAACAAGCTAGCCAAATTAATATTACATAGAAGCAAAAGTAAATTTGTGTATTAGGGTTAGGTTATCTTTACATGTAGCTGAACAGTGGGTCCTAAGAATCAATGTTACTGGTGGGCCTTTGCCAACCCAGTCCAACACTGGTAGGGACTAGTTTGAATCAGACTGCATGAAGTGGCAAATAGATTATTACAGTATGGCAACAATCTGTACTACAAGCCTCATTATATAGTTTGCATGTTTGGACCATGTATGAGTTCATCAGCTTAACTCGGTAGGCAAAGGCTCGTAATGTCACTCATTAGTATGGCCATCAACTCCACAATGAAGCCCATACCTATGGAAAATGGAGCTAGAGGGCACTAAGACTCAGTATGTATTATTTTATTAGAAAATAAAATTGTCAATGTATTTGATTTGCCAAGAATCTGCAGGTCATATATCTGTGATCTATTTTTACAGTACATAGTAATTCTTTAGATAAGAGTTTTACCATAAGATAAACCTAGAATGAACACATCATTAAGGCCCCCATACACATTAGACGGATATTCTCTTATTCTGACTTTTCTCTAGATAGTAATCTCTTCCAATATTGCTGTAAATGTTAAACACTAATGTACTACCTCTCAATGTGCCAAACTAGGGCCCATCTGCATGAAAAGTGGAAGGAAACCAGGCATAGCTGGCAACTAAAACCTTGCGTGGGAAGTAAGGTTGGATAAGGGTGTTGAGCCAAACTTGTCTACAGTGGTGTTACTATAACAGAGGCAGGGAATGCAATTGCTCCCAGGCACTGGAGCCTAAGGGGCCCAAAAGGTCCTTTTGGCCTATATGAAAAGACCATTTCTATTGAAGATTTGCAATAATTAGGGCCTGGCAAAGCTTTTGCATTAAATGGGTTGTCCACTACTTTTAATATTTGGCCATTCTATTTTTATGTTGAAAATAAGTATCCTAGTAAACACCTTGCTTTGCAGTTACTGCCTGTGAGCGGCGCTATCGGTGGCCGCTCACAGGCATCACGTGACCCCGCGCTGATGTCACGACAAGTGAGGCATGACATCAGTGATGGATGCTGGGCTGTGAGCGGGGTTACCCCGCGTGTCACACACAGCATCCACCACGCATTTCCCAATGAATGAGGAGAGGGAGAGCACGCGGTGGATGCTGGGTGTGAGGTAACCCCGCCCACAGCACAGCATACACCGTGGAATGCAGAAGAGAAACCCCCGGCTGCAGCCAGAACTTGACGTGACATCAGCAGATGTCAGAGCCAGCTGCAGCCGGGGTCACGTGATGCAGTAACTGCAAAGCAAGGTATTTACAAAGATACTTATTTTCAACATAAAAATAGAATGGCCAATTATTATTAATAGTAGTGGACAACCCCTTTAAGGCCCATGAACTTCACGCCACTGCCCATCTATAGTGGTGGTAGTGGCCGACATTAGTCTAATGTGTAGGGAGGGGAAACAAACCCTTACTTGAGTGTCTTTGTGAGCAGAGGGAGGGTATTAAGGTAAGAGTGTGTGTGTGGAGGGGCAGCAAGAAGGAGCAGGGTGTGTGGCCTCACACCTGCTTAATTGGAACCTGTCTCATTGTACACACAGTCTAATATGTGGTTTAGAGAAGCTTAGCAGAATGATATAAAGGATTGCTGGAAAAGATTCAGTATAACTTGTATTTTCTTCATTGAGATTCCTGGTGTATGTATATATAGGAGTCCAGCGGGTGGTCCTAATCAGTGACTGACAGTCTTCCCTTTATGACTTTGCATCCAGAGTTAGCTGTCAGTCACTAGTAGGACCACCCGCTGAACTCGTATGCACCAGGAATGTCAATGAATAAGGTGTAAGTTTTACTGAAACTTTTCCCACGAAAATATATATATATATATATCAATCTATCAGCTCCTCCTGCTCTATAACATCCTGCCTGCAGATCAGATACCATTTTCAACATGACAGGTTCCCTTTAATTAAGCCATAGTGTTAAGTTTGTGCTAAAAGGAATGGTGATTGGAACTTATATTCCCTCTGCTGTATAAAGACTGTCATGGTGGCATCTCCATACGATCTCTGAGATTCAGAAGTGTCACTTATCTGCTGTATAGAGACTGTCATGGTGGCATTGTGGCACCCCAGGGGTCTGGTTGCCACAGTAATAGAAATATTATGTCTGAGAGCAAGTGGGAGGTTTCTCTGGTCAGGAGCCCTAAGCATGTAACACGGCCCACCCATACCTGGGAGGGGAGGAATCTGCCCTTATAAACTGGGTCTGGGGCGGGATTAAGAGAGACAGAGACAGAGCCTGCAGAACAAGCAGAGCAGTCAGAGCTTAGAGTGAAGTCCCAGACAGACGCAGTCAGGTCTGGAGGACAGCAGACAGAGGGAAAGCAAGAACTAGGAGCTCTGTAGGAACAGGAGCGAGTGCCAGAGGCTGGAAGCTAGAAAGCTCGCCTTGGCTGAAGACACTAAACCCGGACACGGAGTCCGAGGCTGTGGGGACATCCAGGTCCAGCAGCAGAATCCAACCGGCAGGGGATTCCATGTCCTCTGGCCATAGAAGCCCGGAGGCACGGTCACAAGCAAGGGACCAGCACCGCCATCGTGAAGCGGAGGCTAAAGGAAGGCCCCAAGTCACCGGCCATACGGGTGAGCACCACACGGTATACTCAGGGACGTGGGCTACTTCTACCCGCATAGAGCAAGGTAGCCAGGAAAGAGTGCAGATAGTCGGTGAGGCCTGCAACTCCACCTGGCCAGGGGAGATCCTACTTGCTTTCAGACTGACCAGGCCCCTACTGCTAACCAGTACTCCCGGGAGGGTCTGCGTTATACCATCAGTAAAGACCCTGAACTGCACCACACGTCTCTGTGTTTCATCTCCGCACCAGCACCATCAGTATTGGGACGCTCACACCATCACTCCCATCATCCACACTAGCTGCCCTGAGGCAATACTTCTCCTGTGGGGAGTTATCCCATACTTGGCTGCGCATACAACATCAGCCTCAGCAGTCTGCAGCGCAGCGGCGGTCCCCACTGACCGCAATCCACGGGTGGCGTAGTCGGACATTGTTATTACCTAAGACTGCCACTGGTTTGACCGCCCTGGGCACGGACCGGGTCACCGCCACACTGAGACTACAACCCCCAGCGATCCGGCTCCGGGTATCCCCTGCACAACACAGGCCCAGGGGGTGCGTCAGCATCTCCATACGATCTTTGAGATCCAGAGGTGTCACATCTCTGCTGTATAGAGACTGTCATGGCGTTATCTCTATGGGATCTCTGAGATCCAGAGGTGTCACTTCTCTGCTATATAGAGACTGTCATGGTGGAATCTCCATAAGATCTCTGAGATCCAGAAGTGTCACTTCTCTGCTGTATAGAGACTGTCATGGTAGCATCTCTATGGCATCTCTGAGATTCAGAGGTGTCACTTCTCTGCTGTATAGAGACTGTCATGGTGGCATCTCCATGGGATCTCTGAGACCCAGAGGTGTCACTTCTCTGCTGTATAGAGACTGTCATGGTTGTTGGTATGTGCAAAATGGTATAGAGCATCAAAAGACTGTTCCATACATACCTGAACAAAATGGAGTAACAGAAAGGAAAAACAGAACTCCGACTGAAATGATAAGGTGACAGATTCCAAAATATCAGAGAAATATTGGGGCGAAGCAGCAATGACAGCTACATATCTACAGAACAAACTTTTTTCTAGAAAACTGAAAAAAAAAACATATGAACTGTGGCAAGGTATGAAACCAAGTGTAAATCATTTAAGAGTTTTTGGTTGCAAAGTTTTTGTATTCATTCCAACAGAAAAACGTTCCAAACTTCAAAATAGGTCCATGGAAGGAATATTTGTTGGATATAGTGAAAATTGCAAAGGATATAGAATCCTAGATCCCAAAACAGACAGAGTTATGGTGAGTAACAGTGTGACATTCATTGAGGAACTAAATGAAGACACTATGATTTCACTGGAAACAAAAAATGAGAAACACAGCAATGATATAGCTGAAGGAATATCTGATGAAAAAGAAGTTGAAATGAATAAAAAACAGAATACTGAAAGTGAAGAGAAACAACTACAAACAGACACAGAGCCAAGATGTTCAATGAGAGAAAACAAAGGAAAACCACCAATACGCCTTTCATACAAGGCAAGTACAAGTAAAATTTATGAGCCTACCTCTTGGGAAGACATATCTCGACTTCCTGAAGAAGAAGCCAATAAATGGATAGAGGCAACAGAAATAGAAATAAAATCCATGCATGACTCAAAAACATGGACCCTAACAGAATTACCAGAAGGAAGAAAAGCAATAGGATGTAAATGGGATTTTAAAGTAAAGTACCGAACAGATGGCACAGCTGAACGATACCGAGCAAGACTCGTACTAAAGGTTATTCTCAAAAATATGGAGAAGACTATGATGAAACATTTGCTCCAGTTGTCAAACATACTACAATAAGAACTTTGTTTGCAGTTGCAGCAATGAAACAAATGGAACTGAAACATCTGGATGTAAAGACAGCATTTTTAAATGGAAGTTTAACAGAAGATATTTACATGGAACAACCTCCAGGATTCAAAGATGAAAGTAACCCAAACATGGTTTGCAAATTACATAAAAGTATATACGGTTTAAAACAAGCTGCTAAAGCATGGAATGATAAAATCACGGAGGTGCTCACAAATGAAAAATTTAAAAGAAGCGAAGCTGATCCTTACCTGTACACAAAAAGACTAATGAACAGATGGATCTATGTACTTATATATGTTGATTGTAGCAGGATGAAGTAGGTGCCGGGAAAAAATCCGCGCTCCTCCGTAGTTTTTTTACCACGTGTTGTTTTATGTATATAAGACCGTTTGATAAATCGGTCTACATCAGCTATGTACCTGAGGAAGTGGGTGGGACGTCCATGAAACGCATAGTAATCGTAGCTTTTAGCAATAAACTACAAGATTGTATAATTAAACAATCTCTAGTCAAATTTCTTCACTACGGAGGAGCGCGGATTTTTTCCCGGCACCTACTTCATCCTACTACAGACAACCTTACAAGATCCCTAAGGATTCTGTGCGGGCTGCAGCCCTTCGCTACAAATTCTTACATGAGTTGTGCATTACACAACTTATAAAGGTGAGCACATTTTCTTTTTACCTACTTGGTTGTTGTTGGATAACAGCGCTATTGCGCCCCTATCTTTCTACTTATTTTTTTATATATGTTGATGACATTTTAGTTTGTTTTGAAAAAGAAAGGGATAAAGAGGACATACTAAAAATCCTGAATCAACATTTCGAGATCAAAGACTTGGGAAATGTGAAACAGTACTTAGGAATACAGATAGAAAGAGAAGAAGATGGAAGTTTCCTACTTAATCAAAATCACATGATTCAAGACATAACCGAAACATTTGGATTGAAGGATGCAAAACCAGCAAAGTCTCCAATGGAAACTATCTTAAAGAGATGAGTAGTGAGAAAAATGTGTTAACCAAATAATGAAGAGTACAGAATGGCGATAGGAAAATTACTGTATATAGCGACTGTTACAAGGCCAGACATTGCAGCAGCAGTAGGAATTCTGAGTAGAAAAGTGTCCAAGCCAAATAAAGCAGATTGGAATGCTGTGAAGAGAGTAATACGTTATTTGAAAGGAACCAGCAATGTTAAACTGAAACTGCCTACAAGTGATAAATGCATTTTAACTGGATACGTTAATGCAGATTGGGCTGGAGATCCAACTGACAGTGGCTATCTTTTTTCTCTCAGATGGACCAATTAGTTGGACTAGTAAAAAACAATCAATAGTAACGCTGTCGCCAACAGAAGCAGAATATGTTGCAGCAGCACATGTGAGTCAAGAAGTTCTATGGTTAAGACAATTGCTAACAGACCTAGGACAAGCACAGTTGGAACCAACAAAAATAAATGAGGACAATCAGGGATGTCTTGTTCTTGCTCAGATGGAAAGAGTTAACCCAATAACCAAGCACATTGATGTGAAGTATCATTTCTTGAGGGACCATCAGGAACAAGGAATCCTGAAATTAGAATATTGTCTAACTGAAGCTATGACAGCAGACATTTTCACAAAGGCATTGAATGCTGAAAAACATCAGAGACTAATGAAGAAATTAGGTTTCACTGAATAAGTCCTTACTGTTGAGAAAGGGTGTTGGTATATGCAACAGTTGTGGACTTCTTTGTTTGTGTGAAGGAGGACTTTATGCTGATCTGACAGTAGATGGCGATGTTGTGTAAAGTTTCCTTGTTTACTGTATTGTAAAAGAAAAAAGTCTCTCTTGTATTTTCTGTTTTGTTCTTACTTCCTGGTGCAGTACTGTGTGACCGTGCATTTTTTCCTCTACCTCATGTTCTGAGAAGTAAAAGCTTGTTATCCCATGTAATCTGCTCTGTGAAGTTTCTAACGCAACTGTGGGTATCCAGAAGCTGTGCAACAATGGTGGCATCTCCATAAGAACTCTGAGATCCAGAGGTGTCACTTCTCTTGCTGTATAGAGACTGTCATGGTGGCATCTCCATAAGATCTCTGAGATCTAGAGGTGTCACTTCTCTGCTGTGCACAGACTGTCATGGTAGCATCTCTATGGCATCTCTGAGATCCAGAGGTGTCACTTCTCTGCTATATAGAGACTATCGTGGTGGAATCTCCATACGATCTCTGAGATTCAGAAGTTTCACTTCTCTGCTGTATAGAGACTGTCATGGCAGCATCTCTATGGCATCTTTGAGATCCAGACGTGTCACTTCCCTGCTGTATAGCTACTGTCATAGTGGCATCTCCATGGGATCTCTGAGATCCTGAGGTGTCACTTCTCTGCTGTATAGAGACTGTCATTGCGGCATCTCCATGGGATCTCTGAGTTCCAGATGTCACGCTGTCTCTGTATACTGGAGGTAGGGAGCCTAAGCTGACCCTAAGCTGGGGCCCTGACTAATCCCTCAACCTGGAGGTACTGTTAAAGGTACAGAGGTCCAGGCCGCCAGCGTAACCCCTACCTCCTGAGGATCCCTGCACCTAAGTAATCTAGTCCTGAGAAGGACCCCGATCACAACAAAAGAGGACAAGTAATAATATGCCCACACACAGTACTTAGACGAACGAGACAGTACAAGGGAAAAACCAAAACCACCTTGCATACAAAAACTACACAACTACAACAGAGGGAACTCCAACGGGAAAGGAGATAAATGATAAAGCGAGGAAGGGAAAAAACACTCCAAATACACTTATCTCAGAAACTCCAAATACAACGATCCGCTCTGTAAGTCTGTGTGAAATGCTTTCACCGACACTTCCCAAACAGACCAGCAGGCATATGAAGGAGTCTCATTACAGCAACATTGATTGCAGCTGGGCGAGGCTGGACCTCGTCTAGCACAGAGAGAGAGAGAGAATTAACTCCCTCACTGCCGAAAACACCAAGCACCAAAAAGTCAGCTGCGAGAAGTCAGGCTGTGTAATCGTGACGATCTTCGTGGCGACACACCCGTGACACCAGAGCTGTCATTTCTCTGCTGTGTAGACACTGTCATGGCGGCATCTCCTTGGGATCTCTGAGATCCAGAGGTGTCACTTCTCTGCTGTGTAGAGACTGTCATGGTAGCATCTCCATAAGATCTCTGACATCCAGGTGTCACTTCTCTGCTATATAGAGACAGTCATGGCAGCATCTCCATAGGATCTTTGACATTCAGGAGTCACTTCTCTGCTGTATAGAGACTGTCATGGCGGCATCTCCATAGGATCTTTGACATCCAGGTGTCACTTCTCTGCTATATAGATACTGTCATGGCGGCATTTCCATAGGATCTCCGAGAGCCAGGTGTCACTTCTCTGCTGTGTAGAGACTGTCATGGCAGCATCTCCATAAGATCTCTGACATCCAGGTGTCACTTCTCTGCTATATAGAGACTGTCATGACAGCATCTCCATAGGATCTCTGAGATCCAGGTGTCACGTCTCTGCTGTGTAGAGACTGTCATGGTGGCATCTCCATAAGATCTCTTACATCCAGTTGTCACTTCTCTGCTACATAGAGACAGTCATGGCGGCATTTCCATAAGATCTCTGAGATCCGGAAGTGTCACTTCTCTGCTATATAGAGACTGTCATGACTGCATCTCCATAGGATCTTTGACATCCAGGGGTCACTTCTCTGCTATATAGAGACTGTCATAGCAGAATCTCCATAAGATCTCTGACATCCAGGTGTCACTTCTCTGCTGTATACAGACTGTCATGGCGGCATCTCCATAGGATCTTTGACATTCAGGTGTCACTTCTCTGGTATATAGAGACTGTCCTGGCAGCACCTCCATAGGATCTTTGACATTCAGGTGTCACTTCTCTGCTGTGTAGAGACTGTCATGGTGGCATCTCCATAGGATCTCTGACATCCAGGTGTCACTTCTCTGCTATATAGAGACTGTCATGGTGGCATCTCCATAGGATCTCTGACATCCAGGTGTCACTTCTCTGCTATATAGAGACTGTCATGGTGGCATCTCCATAAGATCTCTTACATCCAGTTGTCACTTCTCTGCTACATAGAGACAGTCATGGCGGCATTTCCATAAGATCTCTGAGATCCGGAAGTGTCACTTCTCTGCTATATAGAGACTGTCATGACTGCATCTCCATAGGATCTTTGACATCCAGGGGTCACTTCTCTGCTATATAGAGACTGTCATAGCAGAATCTCCATAAGATCTCTGACATCCAGGTGTCACTTCTCTGCTACATAGAAACTGTCATGGCGGCATCTCCATAGGATCTTTGACATCCAGGTGTCACTTCTCTGCTGTGTAGAGGCTGTCATGGCAGCATCTTCATAGGATCTTTGACATTCAGGTGTCACTTCTCTGCTGTATACAGACTGTCATGGCGGCATCTCCATAGGATCTTTGACATTCAGGTGTCACTTCTCTGGTATATAGAGACTGTCCTGGCAGCACCTCCATAGGATCTTTGACATTCAGGTGTCACTTCTCTGCTGTGTAGAGACTGTCATGGTGGCATCTCCATAGGATCTCTGACATCCAGGTGTCACTTCTCTGCTATATAGAGACTGTCATGGTGGCATCTCCATAGGATCTCTGACATCCAGGTGTCACTTCTCTGCTATATAGAGACTGTCATGGTGGCATCTCCATAGGATCTTTGACATTCAGGTGTCACTTCTCTGGTATATAGAGACTGTCATGGCAGCATCTGCATAGGATCTCTGAGATCCAGGTGTCCCTTCTCTGCTGTATGGAGACCGTCATGGCAGCATCTCCATAGGATCTTTGACATTCAGGTGTCACTTCTCTGGTATATAGAGACTGTCTTGGTGGCATCTCCATAGGATCTCTGAGATCCAGATGTAACTTCTCTGGTATATAGAGACTGTCATGGCAGCATCTCCATAGGATCTCTGACATCCAGGTGTCACTTTTCTGCTATATAGAGACTGTCATGGTGGCATCTCCATAGGATCTCTGACATCCAGGTGTCACTTCTCTGCTATATAGAGACTGTCATGGTGGCATCTCCATAGGATCTTTGACATTCAGGTGTCACTTCTCTGGTATATAGAGACTGTCATGGCAGCATCTGCATAGGATCTCTGAGATCCAGGTGTCCCTTCTCTGCTGTATGGAGACCGTCATGGCAGCATCTCCATAGGATCTTTGACATTCAGGTGTCACTTCTCTGGTATATAGAGACTGTCTTGGCGGCATCTCCATAGGATCTCTGAGATCCAGATGTAACTTCTCTGGTATATAGAGACTGTCATGGCGGCATCTCCATAGGATCTCTGAGATTATAGAGACTGTCATGGTGGCATCTCCATAGGATCTTTGACATTCATGTGTCACTTCTCTGCTGTATAGAGACTGTCATGGCGGCATCTCCATAGGATCTCTGACATCCAGGTGTCACTTCTCTGCTTTGTAGAGACTGTCATGGCAGCATCTCCATAAGATCTCTGACATCCGGGTGTCACTTCTCTGCTATATAGAGACTGTCATGGTGGCATCTCCATAAAATCTCTGAGATCCAGAGGTGTCACTTCTCTGCTGTGCAGAGACTGTCATGGTGGCATCTACATAGGATCTCTGACATCCAGGTGTCACTTCTCTGCTTTGTAGAGACTGTCATGGTGGCATCTACATAGGATCTCTGACATTCAGGTGTCACTTCTCTGCTTTGTAGAGACTGTCATGGCGGCATCTCCATAAGATCTCTGACATCCGGGTGTCACTTCTCTGCTGTATAGAGACTGTCATGGTGGCATCTCCATAAGATCTCTGAGATCCAGAGGTGTCACTTCTCTGCTGTGTAGAGACTGTCATGGTGGCATCTCCATAGGATCTCTGAGATCCAGGTGTCACTTCTCTGCTATATAGAGACTGTCATGGCGGCATCTCCATAGGATCTCTGAGATCCAGGTGTCACTTCTCTGCTATATAGAGACTGTCATGGCGGCATCTCCATAGGATCTCTGAGATCCAGGTGTCACTTCTCTGCTATATACTGTCATGGTGGCATCTCCATAGGATCTCTGAGATCCAGGTGTCACTTCTCTGCTATATAGAGACTGTCATGGCGGCATCTCCATAGGATCTCTGAGATCCAGGTGTCACTTCTCTGCTATATACTGTCATGGCGGCATCTCCATAGGATCTCTGAGATCCAGGTGTCACTTCTCTGCTATATAGAGACTGTCATGGCGGCATCTCCATAGGATCTCTGAGATCCAGGTGTCACTTCTCTGCTATATAGAGACTGTCATGGCGGCATCTTCATAGGATCTCTGAGATCCAGGTGTCACTTCTCTGCTATATACTGCCATGGCGGCATCTCCATAGGATCTCTGAGATCCAGGTGTCACTTCTCTGCTATATACTGTCATGGCGGCATCTCCATAGGATCTCTGAGATCCAGGTGTCACTTCTCTGCTATATAGAGACTGTCATGGCGGCATCTCCATAGGATCTCTGAGATCCAGGTGTCACTTCTCTGCTATATACTGTCATGGCGGCATCTCCATAGGATCTCTGAGATCCAGGTGTCACTTCTCTGATATATAGAGACTGTCATGGCGGCATCTCCATAGGATCTCTGAGATCCAGGTGTCACTTCTCTGCTATATAGAGACTGTCATGGCGGCATCTTCATAGGATCTCTGAGATCCAGGTGTCACTTCTCTGCTATATACTGTCATGGCGGCATCTCCATAGGATCTCTGAGATCCAGGTGTCACTTCTCTGCTATATACTGTCATGGCGGCATCTCCATAGGATCTCTGAGATCCAGGTGTCACTTCTCTGCTATATAGAGACTGTCATGGCGGCATCTCCATAGGATCTCTGAGATCCAGGTGTCACTTCTCTGCTATATAGAGACTGTCATGGCGGCATCTCCATAGGATCCCTGAGATCCAGGTGTCACTTCTCTGCTATATAGAGACTGTCATGGCGGCATCTCCATAGGATCTCTGAGATCCAGAGGTGTCACTTCTCTGCTGTATAGAGACTGTCATGGCGGCATCTCCATAGGATCTCTGAGATCCAGGTGTCACTTCTCTGCTGTATAGAGACTGTCATGGCGGCATCTCCATAGGATCTCTGAGATCCAGGTGTCACTTCTCTGCTATATAGAGACTGTCATGGCGGCATCTCCATAGGATCTCTGAGATCCAGGTGTCACTTCTCTGCTATATACTGTCATGGCGGCATCTCCATAGGATCTCTGAGATCCAGGTGTCACTTCTCTGCTATATAGAGACTGTCATGGCGGCATCTCCATAGGATCTCTGAGATCCAGGTGTCACTTCTCTGCTATATACTGTCATGGCGGCATCTCCATAGGATCTCTGAGATCCAGGTGTCACTTCTCTGATATATAGAGACTGTCATGGCGGCATCTCCATAGGATCTCTGAGATCCAGGTGTCACTTCTCTGCTATATAGAGACTGTCATGGCGGCATCTTCATAGGATCTCTGAGATCCAGGTGTCACTTCTCTGCTATATACTGTCATGGCGGCATCTCCATAGGATCTCTGAGATCCAGGTGTCACTTCTCTGCTATATACTGTCATGGCGGCATCTCCATAGGATCTCTGAGATCCAGGTGTCACTTCTCTGCTATATAGAGACTGTCATGGCGGCATCTCCATAGGATCTCTGAGATCCAGGTGTCACTTCTCTGCTATATAGAGACTGTCATGGCGGCATCTCCATAGGATCCCTGAGATCCAGGTGTCACTTCTCTGCTATATAGAGACTGTCATGGCGGCATCTCCATAGGATCTCTGAGATCCAGAGGTGTCACTTCTCTGCTGTATAGAGACTGTCATGGCGGCATCTCCATAGGATCTCTGAGATCCAGGTGTCACTTCTCTGCTGTATAGAGACTGTCATGGCGGCATCTCCATAGGATCTCTGAGATCCAGGTGTCACTTCTCTGCTATATAGAGACTGTCATGGCGGCATCTCCATAGGATCTCTGAGATCCAGGTGTCACTTCTTGGCTGTGGCCCTTTTTACTTAGCAGCTACACAATTACCTCTTTGTAATTCTTTTACTGATTTAATAGCATTGATTCAAGGACTAACTTAATTATACATAACTATATTTTACATTTTGTCTTTATGTCTAGCATTTTCAAAATGGCCAACCTTAATCTACGCTCTGATGTTTCCATGGTGATGGCAGCGGAGGTTTCAAGCTAACAATTTACAATATAAAAGCTTTGAACTAAAACATAAAAGCCAAATTCTGCAATGGCTGGTGGTGTTAATTGTAATGGTTGGAGGCCTTTACATTTAAAATGTTCAGAATTCAGAATTAACTACAAAAAAAAATGCCACCCACTAAATGCAGTCTCTGCGGGTTGCTATGGTGATATAAGTAACGGCAGGTTTAAGGCCTTTAATTTACATTCTAAAAGCCTGGAAGAAATAAATAAATAAAAACAAGATTCTGCTGGTTTCCATGACACAGGACTGAATGTAGTATGGGGAGAAAATATAACGGGGAGAGACAGGACACGTAGAGTGTGAATCTGCCCTCGCTGCTCACTGCCATCTGCATCATTCATCCATCATTCATCCATCATTCATCGATCATTTATCGATCATTCATCAATCATTCATCGATCATTCATCGATCATTCATCGATCATTCATCCATCATTCATCGATCATTCATCGATCATTCATCCATCATTCATCCATCATTCATCCATCATTCATCGATCATTCATCCATCATTCATCCATCATTCATCCATCATTCCTAAAATCCATACAAAAATATCAAACAAGAAGATTTGCAATATAAAACTTTCAAATGACACTCCGTAACACTGAAATTGTACCACCAAGAAGGAAAAATCGTGGAATTATGGAGATCACAGGATTAATAGACATGTTAATAAGATGCAAATAATGAAAAAATGAGAATAGCATTTTAAAAACATATCGATTTATTCAGTATCAAGTATGAGCGTCACATGCAGAAATAGACACACTTACACGCCTTGACTGCTATCAGTGAGGTTATAAGTGGGAATCTGTCTCAAGATTTTTCTCTTCCATCTGAGAGCAGTATGATGTAGGGGCAGAGACTGATTCCAGTGATTTATCACTTACTGGGCTGCTTGCTGCAGTTTTCATAAAATCCCTGTTTTTTCTGCTGCAGATCTACCAGTTTTCTGAATCCTGAGCTCTGTGTAACCCCGCCCACACCACTGATTGGCAGCTTTCTGTATACACTGTGCATAGGCAGAAAGCTCAATGAGGGGGACGGGATTATACAGAGCTCATGAATGGTGGACTATATGGCAGCAGGTTTACTAGTCCTCTAGTGATAAAATCACAGTTTTTTTTCAGCAGGAAACTATAGTAAGCAGCTCAGTAGGGACACATCACAGGGATCACCATCTCCATCTCTACATTAAGCTGCTCTCAGATTAGAAGGCAAAATCCTGGTAACAGATTCCTTTACTGGCTGTCTGAGGAATATTCTGCCATGCTGAATGTACTTTGTCACATAAATCATCCATATCCGCTGCTGGCAGCTCCCTTTGCAAATACTAACCAATGACGTCCCAGATGTGCTCAAAGTCCAGAGAAGCTGCAGGCTACGGTAGCACATTTAGACCACACAGGCTGCTCACAGTAGTACGAGCAACATGCTGCCTGGTGTTGTTATATTGAAAATGGCTCCTGGAAAGCTTCGGAAAAACACGTACCACTGGTTCCATGAAAAATCAATGTATCGCTGAACTGTAAATGTACCTGAAATGAACACTAGAGGGGTTTGGCTACCATACAATATTCCACCCCACACCATAATCTGTCGTTACATTCAATCGTGAAGGTTTCTTGCCCACGTGTTAATACTTACAGGGGATTTTACCAAGATCACATCTTTGACATATTCACAGAATAGATGATAACTGTGTAATTACTGGGGGTCTAAATGCTGAGACCCCAACCGATCATGAGAATAGTGGTCATTCACATTGTCACTTAAGTTAAAGTCCAAGGGACTGACATAGATAGTGAGTTTAGCCAAAAAGGGCCCATATACTGTAGCATCAAAGCAATCAAGAGGTGTTAAAGGGACACTCATGATAAAGCCAATTGTGTGCCTGAATCCTCACCTATAGTGACTGTGTCTTACATGATGAGTTTTAATATAAATGTGGGCAATATCACACATCTTCTACCCGTCCAGACTGCCAGGATAACTTACCCTTTGAATCAGGTATTCATTGACCTGTACCACAGTTACTGGCCCATGAGACCGTCCTGTAAATGTATTTAGACTACACCTTTAATTGATGAATCTCGGAGGTCTGGTCTCCGCTCCAGAGATGCATTTAATGTGTGGCACAGCTAGGTTTTAAAGGCCATATTTTATATGATTTTTCTTGTAACTGCTCTATAAATCGTGAACATCTTCTCCTTGCTCTAGCAGTTACTAGGCAATGCTGAAGGCCTGGCTCAGCCCCCAGTGTTTGACAGCAGAGTTGGTGGTGTCAATGCCTGCTCAGTATTGTGCCTTTCTAACCTACAGAGGCCGAAGCCAATAAAAGTCATCAGCCAACGAGTGCAGACATTTCACAATGAAAAAAGGCAGATTGAAGCCACTGACTGAATGCCGACACCCCACGACCTCCCTCAGATAAATAGAACGTGTACCCTCAGATGTTCAACATTTTGTATTATAGCATTAGTCTATATGGGCTTTACCAATCACATACAACAAACATTGTGGCCATAACCCCTAATAAGGCAATGTGAAGTGCTCCTAAGGCGGTCCGTCGATGGAAAATGCTCTTGGCTCTCTGCATATTGGTCTCTACAAGTCTTCCCCTCAGCTCTTGAGTGACAGCTCCTTGGATAGACACTACAGCCGTCACTCATGCAGGGAGCCAGAAGTTGCACTTGAGGGATAATCTTTGGAGCACTTGTGGAAGCAGCACTTGGTGGAATAAAACTTCATTTTCCCATTAAAGAACTGCTATGTAATCCGATCTGAGAGCACCATGATGTAGGCGAAGGGAATCGGATTCCAGCAATGTGGCACTTACTGGGCTTTCTTTTGCTGTTTCAATACAATCAGTTTAATCAGCAGGAGATTATCATTACAGGACAAGCTGCCCTCGAGCCTGCTAGTCCAACCCTGCTCCCACCACTCATTAGCAGCTGTATACAGAATATTGGTGTGTACATTGTATACAGAAAGCTGCCAATCAGTGGTGTGGACGGGGTTATACACCGCTCAGCATTCTGAATTCTACTATATCTGTAGCAGAGAAATCTGTAATTGTATCACAACTGCTGCACCCAGTATGTGAGGTGATGGGGAATATGCCGCTGTTACCCACCATTAACCGTTTGCATTATACTAACATTCGATTTACAGCAGCTGTTCTGTTTCAATAACAATGGATATGGCAGAGCTCGGCATGGACATTGAGAACACTAGTTGCCTGCAGAACTAACCACCGGCCACAGGGGGGCACTATTTCCCCTGTTACGCCTCTATAGACTCTTGTTGGAACTTGTGTACAGGGCAGATACATCCATACCTCCCAACTTTTGAAAAACAGAAAGCGGGACAAACTATACAGAACGCTATGCGCGCCATGGCAAATTTGGGCCACGCCCCAGGCCACACCCCAATTCATGCCCATTTATCATTATATTTCTCCCCTGGCAGGAGGAGTTGTCAGAGGGGCGCTGGTAGTGAAGAAAATTCAGCAGATGCCGGAGACTGCAGGCTGTAGACCCAAATCCAGGACTGTCCCCTCTATCCAGGACAGTTGGGACTAGAGATGAGCGGATGGATTCCCGGGTCTCTGGTCCAGCATCAAGATCAGTGCTACTTGCAGCTGGACTGGAGGCTGCAAATCTCTTATCTTCTGGGGCAGCGCGACATCATGTGTGCATCCTGCAGATGTCCGCACCAAACTCCATAATAACAATCTTCTCCCCTTTATTTGATGCGTTTTGGTGCAGATGGGAAGCCGCGTTTTTAGGTGCTTTCTATAGTACAGAAAAGCTTTGATTTTGCACTTTATCAAGTATCTGCCTTTCTTTTAGGCTCCACATAGAAGCGTCTGAAGACGCTGCTTAACTCTGCGGTTGTGATGAGCGAGCGTGTATTGTTAACTCTTTCTGCAAGCATGCTCGGCATGTATGTTACTGCCGCCGCAGCTGCATGTGTCACGGCTTCCTGCCTGTGTCATGGCTGTTGGGCAATCCCTGCATGTGTCATATCTGTCTAACAGCCGCGACACATGCATCCGCTGCGGCTCAAACGTATATGCTGAGCACGCCAAAAATACTCTGCGAGCACCCGAGCATGCTTGCTGAAAGGGTTAACAATACACGCTCGTTTATCACTACTCTGCGGTTTTGGGCCATTTCTCTCTATAGGCTTCTTCTGAAAAAAACGCATGAAGAAAACAAACTCCGCTACATTTTTAAGCGCAGAATTAAAGTTTTTCTGTACTATTAAAAAGGGTTAAAAATTCTGCTTCATATCTGCACCGAAATCACATCAAATAAGCGGGAAAACGCATAAAAGAAACGCAGCAAACACACAATACTCAGAAAAGATTGTTACTGCGTCGTGTGGTGTGAACACCTGCAGAAAAAAGCAGCAGGAAGAACGCAGCATTAAAGCTACATGTGAACACAGCGTCAGCATTATAGTTTCATTACATTTTTATGGGTTTAATAGAGAAAAAATAGACTGCAGCAGTAAAGAGTAATCTACCGGAGTATACAGAGGTGCTCCAGGAAGAAGCCCCATCGTGCTCACGTGCCTCTTGAAGTGAACACCATGGTACATAAATCGTTCTTGATTTGAATTTACCCGCACTTAAGACGTTCTTCATTGGGATACACGGTTCAGGGCAGAACTAAATCCATTACTGGACTCCACCTAGGAGGGTTCCCCCCCTCCACCATGTGTGCCAACTCCGGCTAAGCAGTACTCGCTTGCCCACCAATGGGGAGAGGTGGGTTTAAAGTCATTTTGTTAAGTTTCTGAGCTGCATCACCAATAGACCATCCCTGACATTCATTTGATTGTTCCAGATGCTCGCTCATCCCTAGTGTTGAGTATTTAAAACCTCGGTCTTGTCTAGTTTAACCAGAATACTTTCAAAAGACCATTCAAAGTGCTTATGCCTAAAATGTCCGTCACATCTATATAAAGAACTCTGGATAAAGCCTTATAGTGCGAAGAATGACTAAGATGTTAGATTCCCATCATACCTTCTCATACTAAACAAAAAACACAAGTATACAACAATCACCAATAATACAATGTGTCAGGGTGACCCAGTTAGGAGCACTGAGGACTGCAGCACCTGAGGCTTCTAACTTTGAATTTGGCACACATACGCGTAGGTCTGCTTGGGCCTCTTGCATTTCAATAGGTTTCCTCTCAGTTTTCCAATTTTAATAACTTTTTCAGTTCCATATTGCTTATCTTGTTAGTCTGTAAAAATATTATACCAGTGATGTTAAAGGGAACTTGTCATGTCCCCAAATGCTATTAACTTGCAGATATAAGGTTAATCTGCAGGTATGTAGCGTTACAATGCTGTCTGGCCGCCTTACTGAAAGCTCGGCTAACGGGAGGAAATTAACTCTCTTCCTCCTGGGAAGCACCAGCTTTATGTCACAGATGTGTGCCTGTGTGGTGACAGTCATCACTCACTACACCGTAACTGGTGGCTATAAGCCCGCCCCGCCACTGTGATTGACAGCTTGCTCTGCAGTGCATTCGTGGAGAGCGAGCTGTCAATCAAAGCAGTGAGGCATGCTGTGAGCGGGGACCGAAGCCGCGCTGGGCATGTTTGTATAACTTAAAGCTGGCGGCTTCATAAACTGCAGTATATCATACTAGTCTGCGGAACTAATACTGAATTCATGGCTATTCTTTAAGGAAAAAATAGAGAATATTCAGTATTCTCCAGCGTGGCCATTAATAATACATAGCTTAAGGTTAGTTTGTCCTCAGGCATATTGAAAATAAGGACAGCTATAATAGCTGCATTATTTTTAAGACCCTTACGTATTTCCTTTTTCGGTCATTTTGTCTCACATGCCAAAATCAAATCTGCACCCCTTTTTGTCACAGATATAAAGAAATGTATAAATCTTGTATACCTGCAAGCACACACGTACTCATGATATGTGTTTTACGGCACACAGAAGCAGGCTTCAGGCTCGCTACACAGCACAAGTGCAGGCTCCGTCACATCACCTAGGAAACAGTGGGAAAGAACGGGGCTTTCAGAGACAGTCCATCAAAAGCTGGATCTGTCCGCAGCAGTCGATATATTGCTGCTTTATCCGCACAGTGGCATAGTGATGGACTGAGGCACCCAGAGCACACTGTCTGCACTGCTGACGTTAGGAAAGGAGCCTGCATAATCCACCTGAACTACTCAACATCTGTAAATTCCATGATTTTATTTTTTCTAGTTATGTGTGAAGGGTCCTGACAGTGAGCACTTAGTAAAAATTAAAACCAGAGGAAGTGCTTTACTATATTCCACGATTTGCAAATATCCTCTTCAGAGAGGAGGAGGGTTTAAACTCTATCACCACCAGCTGGATGTGGCTGTCCTAAAAGTCAATACCGACATTTAACAAGCCTTGCCACATGGCTTTGGATAAGAAGCTGAACCAGAAACTCCATTTGTAGGCAAATGTTTGAGGCGTTTCCCCCTCCTCAGTGCAAAGCAGTAGATCTGATTTGACTAGGTGAGTGACCTCTGATTGGAAGTCTGACAGTACAGTGTCCATTTTAGGACATGATCAGATATCAAAATCAAATATCAGAATGATGTCAGTTTGAGGCTAAATACCCTGTCTGACAAGTGATCCTGACTAGTGATTTTGACAAGCGATTCTGACAAATGATTCTGACAAGCGATCCTAACAAGTGATTTTGACAAGTGACTTTGATAAGTGACTTTTGCAACTGTAATAATAACAAAAAGAAAGTCACTGTTCGCTGATGGGACTTGAACCCAAAATTCTGTGCCCAAAAGCCAGTGCTCTAACCACTGAGATATGAACTCTGTTGTTAAAACCTACGAGTTATATTTGGTTATATGATTTTCAGTGCAAACCTGTCTGAAACTGATTGGGACTTTCAGAAATACCTCCCCAAGGCAAATTCAAATGATGTTTGATTTTGATGTGTGAGTCTGATGTGTGACTTTCTTCAAACATCAGAATCAGAATCACAATGATTTTTAGTCACCCTGAGTATTTTCATGGTGAATCTCATAAGACAAGAAAAGCTACCTCTTGCTCTCACATGGCTGGATAGCTCAATGGTAAGGCATCCGGCTCTAAAACTACAGTGTCAGGGCTCAAATCCCAATCAGCTTGTTATTATTATTTTTTTTAATTATGCCTATTTAGCTCACAAACTACAGGGGTGTTTTACTTCTAATATCTGACATTCAGATTGTCATCCTGACGTATTAAGAGTTTCAGACACGCTGTCTATTTGCATGGTAAATTACATAGCCAAAGTAAATTGGGAGGCACTAATTTACTACATATCTATTTCCAAGAGACTGTACATTTGCATAATTTCTTACAGGGGGCTAATGATAACATTTCTTTATTGTAAATTTTTCTTTCCATCCACCCAAGAACTGGCTGCAAACTCCCAATTTACTTTTGCTATGTAATTATTATTATATATCACTACCTAAATAATCAAACAATCAACCTACAGTTTAATGGTAAGCCATCTGTGTCACACATAGTTTTGGTTTGAAAGGATAATAATAATAGTAATAATAATAATAATTAATAATAAAAAGTTCAGTGTCCCTACAGGTTTTTCTTGGCTTATGAGATTAACCATGATAATACTCTGGGTATCTAAAAGTAATTGTGATTCTTATTCTGATGTGTGAGAAAAGTCAGATATCAAAGCCAAGCATCACTGAAGTTTGTGTGCTCGCCAGCATAATTTAAAAAACAAAAGCTTATTTTTCTGCAGCAGGGATTTGAACTTAGAACTTCCATTCTGTGAGGCACGAGAGCTACCATTCTGCTATAAGCTCAAATGATTCAGCATAATGTTTTTTCTTGCTTTATAAGATTTACCATGCAAATACTCATGGTGTCTTTGATTCTGATGTGTGAAGAAAGTCAGGTATCAAACTCATTCATCAAACTCATACATCATTTGAATTTGGTTTGGACAAGGTCTGTGTAAAAGTCATGATTGCACTGGAAATAAGATAACCAAGTATCATGCCTCCTTTTCGTTAATGAGTATATAGCTCAATTGTAAGTGTGCTGATTGTGAAGTATATGCTTTTGGGTTAGAGTCCCAGTAGGCACACTGAACTTTTTATTATTAATAATAATGTATTATTATTATTATTATTATTATTGTTATCCTTTCAAACCAAAACTATGTGACACAGATGCCTTACCATTAAACTGTAGGTTTGTATGTTCATTATTTTATGAAAGTAAATTGGGAGTTTGCAGCCAGTTCTTGGGTGGATGGAAAGAAAAATTTACAATAAAGAAATGTTATTATTAGACCCCTTTAATAAATTCTGCAAATGTACAGTCACTTGGAAATAGATATGTAGCAAATTATTGCCTCCCAAGTTACTTTGGATATGTAATTTACCATGCAAATAGACAGCATGTCTGAATCTCTTAACACGTCAGGATGACTATCCGAATGCAAGATATTAAAAGTAAAACACCACTGTAGTTTGTGAGTTAAATAGGCATAATTAAAAAAAATAATAATAATAATAATAACAGTCCGATTAGGATTTGAGCTCTGACACTATAGCTTCAGAGGCTGATGCTTTACTACTGAGCTATCCAGTCAAGTGTTAGTAACTTTAGCTTTTCTTGTCTTATGAGAGTCACCATGAAAATACTCAGGGTGACTAAAAGTCATTGTGATTCTGATTCTGATGTTTGAAGAAAGTCACATATCAGACTCACACATCAAAATCAAACATCATTTGAATTTGGCTTGGGGGAGGTATTTCTGAATGTCCCAATCAGTTTCAGACAGGTTTGCACTGAAAATCATAGAACCAAATATAACACCTAGGTTTCATCAACTGAGTTTATAGCTCAGTGGTTAGAGCACTGGCTTCTGGACACAGAATTTTGAGTTCAAGTCCCATCAGCGAACAGTGACTTTTTTTTGTTATTATTATTACAGTTGTAAAAGTCACTTATCAGGATCACTTGTCAGAATCACTTATCAGACAGGGTATTTAGACTCAAACTGACATCATTCTGATGTTTGATTTTGATATCTGATCATGTCCTAAAATGGACATTGTATAACAGGGACCATTTCTCATGTGGAGAGCACAAAGCCAGCTTAAGGAAATTTATAAGCCATGCAATGTTCCTCTGGGAATTAAAATATGCAAATAGCCTCTCCATAGAGGAAGATGACTTGAACTCTAGTGCCATCTATTAGACCTTCTGGCAAAGGCCTCCGACCTGGCCAAATCAGACCTCCTGCTTTGAACTGAGAAGGGGCAAACATCCTGAAACACGTCTGCAAATGGAGTTTCTGGTCTGGCTTCTTATCTGAAGTCATGTGACGAGGGTCGTTAAAGGGTTGACATTGACTTTTAGGATTGTTCCATCTAATAGATTGCACTAGAGTTCAAGTCCTCTTCCTCTATGAAGAGGGTAGATGCTTTGCATTGCCTATAAGGCTCCTTACGCCGGCTTGGCACTCTCAACAAGAAGAAACATTTCCCCTTCATAATCCTCATACAAGCTCATTTTCTGTCCCACACTTCTACATCATACTGGAAAAGTAAGATGGAATAATAGCATTACCCACTAATGTGGAACTGCTATGAAATGTAATGGATGTTAGCATAATCCTTATATAGTAATCTTCATATAGGGTAACTAATTTGTAGCTGCTACTAGTAGTGTTTTTTACCTTCTTATTTGTCACCCTACAGCACAGATTCATTTTGTGCATTTCTAATTACGGAGACATAAAATGTTCTACAATATTATTACAAGTGTGATGAATATTTGTATTATAATCATTTTAATAAAATGCTGCATCAACCTTTTTTATATAATTGGCTGTCTAAAATTCAAATATTTGAGGCACAGAAGTTATGCAGCGCCTTGGGCCAATTAGCCCTATCCACTTCAGCCTGACACATTATGTTAAACATAACTTCAATACAATAATTAGGAGAGTTACTGAGATGTATGAGCGATCCCATAGCAGTATTGTCAGTCATTTCTGTTCACTGTCATCAGGTTTTGAAATCCAAAATGTACCATAGTGGATAATATAGGGATTGTCTGATTATGAAATTGGTTTTGAAAGAAAGCGCCCTACCAGTCACTTTGCATACTGAGGGAGCCCATCTAGTGATACTGCAGAGGAAATTAAAGGGAATCTGTCAGAAGGTTTTTACTACCTCTTCTGAGAGCAGCATGATGTAGAGACAGAGACCCTGATTGCAGTGATGTCACTTACTGCGTTGCTTTATCTAGTTTTCACAAAAACATTATTCTATCAGCATGAGATTATCACTAGAGGATTACATGGCCTGCTGACATATAGCCCAACCCCAACCCTACCATTGATTGGCAGCCTTCTGCCTATGCATAGTGTATGCTGAAAGCTGCTAATCAGTGGTGTGGGTGGGGGTATTCAGGACTCGGCATTTAGAGAACTGCTAGATCTGCAGTAGATAATAGATTTTAATCAAAACTGCAGCGAGCAGCCCAATAAGTGACACATCGCTAAAATCAGTGTCTCTTCTACTACATGATGCTGCTCTCAGATAGGGGAGCAAAACCCTGCTGGCAGATTCCCTTTAAGCATTACACATTGCCATTAGCCACTGTACCTGAAAAAGATGACACGTGCCTTTGCCACTTCTACAAATTATATTTATGTGGCAGCAAATAGGAAGAATTTCATTCACAGAGATTCTTCAATATAATTAGGGAAATATTGCTTCCAATGCCAATATACATTTTAAATGTAATTTATGAGGCTTAGCACACGACTGATTTTCTCGTACGAGTGCTATCCATGGTTTTCATGGATATACTCATACCTATGATAGTCTATGGGGCTGTGCACATGTTTGATATTTTCCTCGGACTGAGTGGTCTGTGGAAAAAACGGAGACATGTCTAATTTTGATCGGAGGGGTCAAATCAAAATGGGCAATGCAAGTCTATGTGACCGTAAAAAACCAGACCACCAGAAACAAGCACAATACCATGAGGGTAGGATGGACAGACTACCAGGAACAAGTACAATACCATGAAGGTAGGGTGGACAGACCACCAGGAACAAGCACAATACCATGAAGGTAGGATGGACAGACCACCAGGAACAAGCACAATACCATGAGGGTAGGATGGACAGACCACCAGGAACAAGCACAATACCATGAAGGTAGGATGGACAGACCACCAGGAACAAGCACAATACCATGAGGGTAGGATGGATAGACCACCAGGAACAAGCACAATACCATGAGGGTAGGATGGACAGACCACCAGGAACAAGCACAAAACCATGCAGTTTACTATAATGGAAAAGGAACCAATGAACAAACTTCTTGCCAGAGACAAAACATAAAAATATGTGGCTGCAAAATTCTTGTGTAATGCAAATGGTCTGCAAACTGCAATCATATAACTCCCTAGTCACTAATCTAGTGGATGGGGAAGGCAGGGAAGATATAATCACTGCAGCCAAGATTGGCACAAATGGGTGTAGAAATACTCATTTGTGGATGAATCGGGTACTTCATTGCCCTGCAGTATCATTGACTGTGTGTCATTTTTTAGCACTTCTTCATGGCGTCATTATGTAGGAATAGTGTCTAGTCTTTTTGCTGAGGGAGCCAATCAGTGAACAGGCGTGCTGTGACACATTTAACAGAACATGGTGTTTTGTGTTTGTATGTGTTTTATACCCTAGGAAAATTGATTGAAGCTTTCTTCACATTTAGGCCCCTGTTCATTGAGATTGGCATTTTGTACATTTTGTAGGCCAGTCCTAATGAATAAAGAACTGGAGTGCAATGCACCTAATTCATTAATGTGTTGCTCCAATACTTTTACATTGATATTCCTAAGAATAGGTCATCAATATTAAATTGCTGGGGTTCTGACCCCTAGCACCTATACCGATGAGTTGTTCTCAATGCCAGCGTCCGGATGTTAGCAGTTTTGGAGCGGAAGAGCACGACTTCTTCAACTGAACAGTGACCATGGCTGAGTACTGCAGATTCATTCCTATTCGCTTGAATTGGAGTGGGTCGGCAGTACCTGCCAGCAGTCACTACAGAGTAGATAAAGATGTAGTGTTCTGATCTGCACCTGCTAACATCCAGCCGCCGGCACTGAGAACCGCTGAGGTCGAAACCCCCATCGAACAGTAAAAGTAATGGAGCAACCCCATAACAGACGTGTTCATCTTAATGAATTAGGAGTACTGCTTCACTGCAAATATAAGTCAAGCCACGGGCTGCAGTTCATTTCTGGTATAATTTACCCCACCTTTGTGGCATAAATTATGAGGAAATCTGATCAGTGGGTTTCGCCACTTACCACACACTCCATATTGCAAACATACCACACGCAGCCCTCACATACTGGCTGTATACCGCACATAGAGCTCACACACTGGCCATATATCACACACAGCCCTCGAACACTGACTGTATACCACACATAGAGCTCACACACTGGCCATATACCACACGCAGCCCTCACATACTGGCCGTATATCGCACACAGCCCTCGCACACTGACTGTATACCACATATAGAACTCACACACTGGCCATATATCACACACAGCCCTCACATACTGGCCGTATATCACACACAGCCCTCGCACACTGACTGTATACCGCACATAGAGCTCACACACTGGCCATATATCACACACAGCCCTCACATACTGGCTGTATACCGCACACAGTCCTCACACACTGACTGTATACCGCACACAGAGCTCACACACTGGCCATATATCACACACAGCCCTCACATACTGGCCGTATATCACACACAGCCCTCGCACACTGACTGTATACTGCACATAGAGCTCACACACTGGCCATATATCACACACAGCCCTCACATACTGGCTGTATACCGCACATAGAGCTCACACACGGGCCATATATCACACACAGCCCTCACATACTGGCTGTATACCGCACACAGTCCTCACACACTGACTGTATACCGCACACAGAGCTCACACACTGGCCATATATCACACACAGCCCTCACATACTGACTGTATACCACATATAGAACTCACACACTGGCCATATATCACACACAGCCCTCACATACTGGCTGTATATCGCACACAGCCCTCGAACACTGACTGTATACCGCACATAGAGCTCACACACTGGCCATATATCACACACAGCCCTCACATACTGGCTGTATACCGCACATAGAGCTCACACACTGGCCATATATCACACGCAGCCCTCACATACTGGCCGCATATCGCACACAGCCCTCACACACTGACTGTATACCGCACATAGAGCTCACACACTGGCCATATATCACACGCAGCCCTCACATACTGACTGTATACCGCACATAGAGCTCACACACTGACTATAAAACCATACACAGCATACACACTCTAACCATATATCACACACTGGCCATTTACCGCACATATATACTTTCTGTATACCACACACAGCCCTCACACACCTGCTGTATACCACACACATCACTTGCACACTGGCTATACTGTACACCGCACACGACACAGACACGGGCCATATACATCACACATGCACTGGACATATTATATATCGGACACAGCCTTCACACCCTGGCCATTTACCGCACAGAGCACTTATATACTGGCTGTATATCGCACACAGCACATGCGGACTGGCCATATGTCGTACACAGCCCTTACATACTAGCTGTATACCACACACAGCACTCATATACTGTCTATGCCGCACACAGCACTGACACACTGGATATATCCCACATACAGCCATCACACACTGGGCATATCCCACATACTGCCCTCAAAAACTGGACATATCCCACATACAGCCCTCACACACTGGACAGATCTCATATACAGCCCTCACACACTGGACATATCCCACATACAGCCCTGACACACTGGACATATATCACATACAGCCCTTACACACTGGACAGATACCACAAACAGCCCTCACACACTGGACATATACCACATACAGCCCTCACACACTGGACATATCCCACATACAGCCCTGGCACACTGGATATATCCCACATACAGCCCTCACACACTGGACATATCCCACATACAGCCCTCACACACTGGACATATCCTACATACAGCCCTCACACACTGGACAGATCCCACATATAGCCCTCACACACTGAACATATACCACATACGGCCCTCACACACTGGATATATCCCACATACAGCCCTCACACACTGGACAGATCCCACATACAGCCCTCACACACTGGACATATCCTACATACAGCCCTCACACACTGGACAGATCCCACATATAGCCCTCACACACTGAACATATACCACATACGGCCCTCACACACTCGACAGATCTCATATACAGCCCTCACACACTGGACAGATACCACATACAACCCCCACACACTGGACAGATCTCATATTCAGCCCTCACACACTGGACAGATACCACATACAGCCCTCACACACTGGATCCACATACAGCCCTCACACACTGGACAGATTCCACATACAGCCCTCACACACTGGACATATACCACATACAGCCCTCACACACTGGACAGATCTCATATACAGTCCTCACACACTGGACATATCCCACATACAGCCCTCACACACTGGACAGATACCACATACAGCCCTCACACACTGGATCCACATACAGCCCTCACACACTGGACAGATACCACATACAGCCCTCACACACTGGACAGATATCACACACAGCCATCACACACTGGACAGATATCACACACAGCCCTCACACACTGGACAGATACCACATACAGCCCTCACACACTGGACATATACCACATACAGCCCTCACACACTGGACAGAACTCATATACAGCCCTCACACACTGGACATATCCCACATACAGCCCTCACACACTGGACAGATCTCATATACAGCCCTCACACGCTGGACAGATACCACATACAGCCCTCACACACTGGACAGATACCACATACAGCCCTCACACACTGGACAGATATCACACACAGCCATCACACACTGGACAGATATCACACACAGCCCTCACACACTGGACAGATACCACATACAGCCCTCACACACTGGACATATACCACATACAGCCCTCACACACTGGACAGATCTCATATACAGCCCTCACACACTGGACAGATACCACATACAGCCCTCAAAAACTGGACAGATACCTAAATACAGCCCTCACACACTGGATAGATCTCATATACAACCCTCACACACTGGACAGATCTCATATACAGCCCTCACACACTGGACATATCCCACATACAGCCCTCACACACTGGACATATACCACATACAGCCCTCACACACTGGACATATACTACATACAGCCCTCACACACTGGACAGATCTCATATACAGCCCTCACACACTGGACATGTGTCACCCAGGGGGATATATGGGGGAGACTCGGTACCTGGGCCTTTACCTTCTTTGCAGGATATCACGGCAGTCGGCTCCCGGGCCCGTCCTCTGGGTCACTCTTTAAAAGGGGTTTTAGTGTTTTTGTTAACAGTTTGTCTCGTGATGCCACCTGTGGTTTCTGGTAATAGTTTCCAGCGCTGCTGCAGACCTCCGGAGGTGATGGGATTGCAGCTGGGATGTTTCTGCTCCCCACAGGCGGAGCCGGCCCCGGGGGCAGGGTTGATAGAAGGGATGCAGGTGAGGGATGGCCCGGTTGGGTCAGGGGGAATGACGGACACACACACTGGGGATTCAGTACCTTTACTGGTGTAAAGGCAGGTATGGTCCAGGGTACTTGCTAGGAAGGGTGCACTTCAGGACTCTCCCCAGTGAGCGGGTATAAGGCCTTCTGATCCGTGTCTTCCTCTCTCTAAGCTTCTAGCCAGCCTGGAACTTGGCCTAGCTTCTATGTTGTGTTGCTCTCTCACCTGACCGCTTGGTAGTAGGACTTTTCCTTGGCAACCACTATCCCTGGACGCCGGGGACATTGTGGTTCCTAGGCTTGTTATTGCTGGTAGCTTCAGGATGACCAGGGGTCTGGAAGCCTCCTGGTATGCCGGTTGTCCCTACTGCGTATAGAGGACCCTGTAGGCGCGGACCCGGTGTCCGGTTTGTGTCTTGGGGTGAGCCTATGATGCTCCTCTGCCCCCTCAACTCCTCTCTCCTCTCCTTACTGCCTCCGGCCACACTCGGGGCCCTCAACCCAGCAGCGGACATGCTGCGTCTTCTCTGCTCTCAGTGGCAGTACACTCTCTGAACAACTAACTAACTGAGCTGCCTGGCTCCACCTTCCATATATATATCCCTAACAGGGCTCCCTATGGTGGTATGAGGTGGAAGGGTGGAGGTGTTTGCATGTAATGAGGGCCTCTTGTGGAGAAGTCCATCCATGCACCCTTTTGGGTCCTGTGGTACCTGTGAACAGCAGGGTGCCACAGACACATCTCATATACAGCCCTCACACACTGGTCAGATCTCATATACAGCCCTCATACACTGGACAGATTTCATATACAGCCCTCACACACTGGATAGATCTCATATACAACCCTCACACACTGGACAGATCTCATAGACAGATCTCATATACAGCCTGGACATATACCACATACAGCCCTCACACACTGGACAGGTCTCTTATACAGCCCTCACACACTGGACAGATCTCATATACAGCCCTCACACACTGGACAGATACCACATACAGCCCTCAAACACTGGACAGATACCACATATAGCCCTCACACACTGGACAGATCTCATATACAGCCCTCACACACTGGACAGATCTCATATACAGCCCTCACACACTGGACAGATCTCATATACAACCCTCACACAGTGGTCAGATCTCATATACAGCCCTCACACACTGGACAGATCTCGTATACAGCCCCCACACCCTGGACACTGGAGTCACTAATACATCAGATATATGGTGTGTATATACACTGCTCAAAAACATAAAGGGAACACTAAAATAACACATCCTAGATCTGAATGAATTAAATATTCCAATTGAATACTTTGTTGTGTACAAAGTTAAATGTGCTGACAACAAAATCACACAAAAATCATCAATAGAAATCAAATTTATTAACCAATGGAGGCCTGGATTTGGAGTCACCCCCAAAATTAAAGTGGAAAAACACACTACAGGCTGATCCAACTTTGATATACTGTCCTTAAAACAAGTCAAAATGAGGCTCAGTATTGTGGGTGGCCTCCATGTGCCTGTATGACCTCCCTACAATGCCTGGGCATGCTCCTGATGGGGTTGCGGATGGTCTCCTGTGGGATCTCCTCCCAGACCTGGACTAAAGCATCCGCCAACTCCTGGACAGTCTGTGGTGCAACGTTGGAGGATGGAGCAAGACATGATGTCCCAGATGTGCTCAATCGGATTCAGGTCTGGGGAACGGGCGGGCCAGTCCATAGCTTCAATGCCTTCATCTTGCAAGAACTGCTGACACACTCCAGCCTCATGAGGTCTGGCATTGTCCTGCACTAGGAGGAACCAGGGCCAAAAGCCCCAGCATATGGTCTCCCAAGGGGTCTGAGGATCTCATCTCGGTACCTAATGGCAGTCAGGCTACCTCTGGCTAAGCACATGGAGGGCTGTGCAGCCCTCCAAAGAAATGCCACCCCACACCATTACTGACCCACTGCCAAACCGGTCATGCTGAAGGATGTTGCAGGCAGCAGATCGCTCTCCACGGCATCTCCAGACTCTGTCACGTCTGTCACATGTGCTCAGTGTGAACCTGCTTTCATCTGTGAAGAGCACAGGGCGCCAGTGGCGACTTTGCCAATCCTGGTGTTCTGTGGAAAATGCCAAGCGTCCTGCACGGTGTTGGGCTGTGAGCACATACATAGTGATGTATAGATAACATGCGGTTTTTATCCATTTCCACCATGGAAATACACTAAAGATGCATTTGCGTTTTTTACTTCTGGATTTTCCGCATCTAATGCAAGTCTATGGGGAAAATCTGCAGATAATCCTCAGCGTACCGGCAAGAGAGATTGACATGTTGTGGATTTGAAACTCGCACCGCAGGTCAGGTTACGCTGAGTAAAATAGAAGCACAGCGGGCATGAGATTTCTATACATCCCATCCACTTTGCTGGAACGGTAAGACGCTGCGTTTTTTAAGCAGCATCAAAATTCATTGTGGGCACACAGCCTTAGCCCTCCTTCGCATGTCCGTGTTTCCTGTACATGTGGTATCTGTTCTTTTCACAGATACAACACATACCTATGATAATTTATGGGGCTTCTCATATGTCCGTGTTATTCCATAGACCGTGCGTCCGTGCAACCATATGGACACATGTCCGCCTTTTTCCTGCAGTACTGATGACAAGGGCCAGTACACGTCTATGGGACTGTGAAAAACATACCCAACACATGGATGGCATCAGTGTATCATCCATGTGCTGTACTTGTTTAACATTGCAAAATAAAGGAGATGCTTTGTAATTTCGTTATTAATTGGTCCTTCTGTGAAAAACACTGATTAAAAAACACACACGCGGATGGCACACTGATCCAAGACACTGATGACACCAGTTCCGATATTTCACGGACGTATGAATGAGGCCTTAGGTTCAGACTTTGCGACAGAGAACACAAATTACTGCTTTCTACAAAAGATCTTAACTGTAACTGAGTCAAAGGATACTCATTAGATCACGGCCCCACTGTTAGTATTCAGTCAGTATTTTTTCTCAGGAGTGGGAGACAAATCCAGGAGTGGGTGATAAATACAGAATTGGTGACTTGTTTCTATTATACCTTTTCTCGGATTGTTCCTCACCTGGTTTTGGCTCCCACTCTTGAGAAAAAGACCAAATACTGATAGTGGGGCCGTGACCTTATTGTTATAATCAGAAATTTCCAACATCATTTCTCTGTCAAGCCATTCAAAAATGGAGTACCAACCAATGTGATATATTATCCCATATACAACACTAAACGGCAACATACAAATGCAAAATATGATTTGTGGCAGAGCAATTTTTTCATGCAATTCCTAATATAAATCAGCAGTTTCTCATTAAAATGTAATTTTCCTTTGCAGGCTCCTATATCTCATTGATTTTGCCTCTTGGATGCAGACATCTGTGTCCAAAGCGAGACACTTAATTACCAGGCGTGCACCACGCTAGGCATTCATAGCCAATGGGCAGAGTGGAAACGGTGCATAGATTTCAAGGTGTATTGGAAATACTGATGGTCGGATGGTGGTGGAGAACATCATTTTGTGTGTGACTAAGCGGCTACATTCCTGCACACAATCTGGATGTGGCTCCACAATAAGCCCAGCTCCCTCCATCCTGCTATGCCAATAATGCACCCCATAAAGCACGCCACATATTTACTTTTGTGTTCTTCCATCCACCTCTTACTCCTCTGCTTTTGCTTTGTGTAAACCCACTTGCTGCTTGCGAGTGTATAATAGCTGAGCGGACCTGCAGAGCCTCCTGTGTCTCTGCAATGAGTTACTATGGAGATAGCGTATCAGGGCTAACTCCGAATGCAGCAAGCCTCGTGTGGGAGGGAAAGACAGCCTGTGCCTTGGCTTTCGCAGCACCTGAATCCCTACCACCATTATCCTCAGCTAAAGGAGTCCTAGTGAGAACACATTAACCCCTTCACTGAGCAATTACCTGACACACTGCAAATAAGGCAAGGAAGCGGCACACAACGACGTGGCCATTTTTGTGCATCATTTCCTCTGTCCTTTATTACGTGAAATCAGAATGTAAAAAAAAAGATGCGACTGCGAATGGAAAATAATTATGACCGATACATATAAAATAATCTGCAGAAATGCCGGGTGACTGCTAATGGCGTAGATAATACCACATTTTAGTCCCTCAGATGTTAGGGCACACAGTTTTGTTCTATGAATTCTACAGTGTGGAAATGTTCAACCCTAATTATTGCCTAACATTTACATGTGAGCGAGGGGGTGTTAGTAAAAGTATCTGTATCACGCCTACATGGCAAAACTGTTTAGTCAGAATTTTTAAGCATGTAACAAAAATATTTCGATTTGAGAGTCCTCGGTGGTTGATATCTTTTAATGGCTGGCTGAAAAGATGGTAACAAATTGCAAGCTTTCGAGATTACTCTGGTCTCTTCATCAGGCATAGAATAACACAAAATACTATGGCTGATGAAGAGACCTGAGTAGTATTGAAAGCTTGCAACTTGTTACCATCTTTTCAGTTAGCCATTAAAAGGTATCAACCACTGAGGGCTCTCAAATCTAAATATTTTTCTATCTACTGGCTAACACGGTACAAGATATATATTTTCCTAAGCATATTACAACATCAAAAATGCATCGATTCGCACAATCGCAATTAGAGTATGTGCACTGCACATGTCTTTTTCAAGCGGACTCTGACCGAGATTCCCCTGAAAAAGCATTTCAAAAGCCCCTCTTAAAATAAAAATAATGCACAGCAATTTCAAAGCGACATTGATGTGTACACGTTCCGCCTTTTTCACTTCTTTTAACCACTTCAGGGAAATCTTGCGGCAGTTAAAATAAGTGACATGCTCATATTTTGGGTGGCGTGTTCTATATACTTCACAATACAGAATAAAAGTCACTGGTGGCAAAATAGACGTCAAAGCTGCTTCAGAAACCTACTACCAATGTCTAAAAGACACTGTGTGCACATACCGTAACCAACCTCCAGTCTACTGAGTGTTATTTAGAGCACTTAATGCCATATGAAGGCCACCTCAGGGTAAATACAGGTCATTTTTGTTGCTCTTATACAAATGTAGAGTTCAATTCATGAAGACTGATGCTGTACATGCCAGTCATAAAGCACAACGCCATCGTTTTTTTTACTGCTGCGTTGGAGTCGTGCTACTACTGTAAGTTCCCTGCTCCCAGTCTTCAGCCACCATCTTCATCTGTTTTCTCCGCAGCTGCAATCGGTCTCCAGCAGTTTGTGGCCTGCTGGATCGCTTCAGTGTGTGCTGGGCGATCTGGAAGTCACAACTCAGTGTAAGTCTAGGAGAGCCAGAACGAGGGTGTCATAGACTTACAAATGCTTCTCACTAAATTAGAATATCATCAAAAAGTGAGTTTATTTCAGTTCTTCAATACAAAAAGTGAAACTCATATATTATAAAGAGTCATTGCAAACAGAGTGATCTATTTGAAGTGCTTCTTTCTGTTAATGTTGATGATTATGGTGCACAAGCAACCGGGATAACCGCAGCCTTGATAGGATTGTTAAAAAAAGGCCATTCAAAAATTTGGGGGAGATTCACAAGGAGTGGACTGCTGCTGGAGTCATTGCTTCAAGAGCCACCACACACAAACGTATCCATGGGCTACAAAGTGGCGCATTCCTTGAGTCAAGCCACTCATGACCAATAGACAATGCCAGAAACGTTTTACCTGGGCCAAAGAGAATATGACCTGGACTGTTGCTCAGTGGTCCAAGGTGTTGTTTTCAGATGAAAGTAAATTTTGCATTTCATTTGGAAATCAAGGTCCCAGAGTCTGGAGGAAGAGTGGAGAGGCCACAATCCAAGATGCTTGAGGTCTAGTGTGAAGTTTCCACAATCAGTGATGGTTTTGGCAGCCATGTCATCTGCTGGAGTAGGTCCACTGTGTTTTATCAAGACCGAAGTCAGCACAGCCGTCTACCAGGAAATTTTAGAGCACTTCATGCGCCCCTCTGTCGACAAGCTATTTGGAAATGGAAATTTCATTCTCCAGCAGGACTTGGCACCTGTCAAAAGTACCAATACCTGGTTTAAAAACAACAGTATCACTGTGCTTGATTGGCCAGCAAACTCGCCTGACCTTAACCCCCAGGAAGATAAGAGACACCAGACACAACAATGCAGACGAGCTAAAGGCTGCTATCAAAGCAACCTGGGCTTCCATAACACCTCAGCAGTGCCACAGGCTGATCGCCTCCATGCCACGCCGCATTGATGCAGTAATTGATGGCAAAGGAGCCCTGGCCAAGTATTGAGTGCATTTACTGAACATACATTTCAGTAGGCCAACATTTTGGATTTTAAAAATTTTTTCAAGCTGTTGTTATAAAGTATTCTAATTTACTGAGATAATGACTTTTGTGTTTTCATTGGCTGTAAACCATAATCATCAACATTAACAGAAATAATCACTTGAAATAGATCACTCTGTTTGTAATGACTCTATATAATATATGAGTTTCACTTTTTGTATTGAAGAACTGAAATAAATTAACTTTTTGATGATATTCTCATTTAGTGAGAAGTACTTGTATATTGAGTGCTTGAGACCATTACCTCTGACTCCAGATCAGACAGAAGTTGCAGTCACAAGATGGTGGTGCAGGACCAGTGCGGTGCCAGGAGAAGCTGAAGACAGCAGCTTGTAAGCATAATACAGAGGGGCAGGGAACTTAGATTAGTTACACCACTTCAGCGCTGAAATAAAAAGAACACTGGAGTGGTGCTTTAGTGAAGGCAACTCTGGAGTAAGCAGCGCCTAATTCATGGAAGGCTACATTCCCACGATGAGTGTTTAATGGGTTTTTGATGCTGCATTTCTGTACCTATTAGCAAAGTTAGGGTACTTGGGTTTTTTCTTTATGTTCCTGGGTGCATTTTTCCATGCGATTTTCTAGTGTTTTTCTTTTTCAGCTGCATTTTTTGCCTCTTATCGTGTTTTAAATAAAACTGCTTTGTTTGGCATCCTTCCTGTTACCTAACTTTGATAAAACTTTATAAGTAATTGGATATTGGTTATGTGCAGAAATGCACTAAAAATGCATATGAGCTGTTTTATCTGCGCATTTTCCTCATCTCATTCATGGATATGGGGAAAAACCACATATAAAACGCTAATTTACCGTAACAAAAATTGAAATGCGGACATCAAAAACATACGGCAGGTCAGCTTACGTAGTGTTGAAAAAAAGCACTGTGGGCATGAGATTTCTATAAATTCCATAAACTTTCCTGAAACTGTAAGATGCTTCATTTTTTGAGCAACGAAAATACAGCAAATACTCATAGTGGGAACTTATCCTAAGAGCTGCCTCTTAATGAATTAGATGCATCTTACAACTGCCGTGAACGTCTGCCAGACTTGTTACTCCGGTCAGGGACCACAGCACATTTCTGGCGTATTTTATGCCACACAAGTGGCTGATTGTTAGATTTGCCAGGCAAGCTTAGCCAAGCCCAAGCCCATAGAAAGCTCCATCCACTTCTATCCCCAATAAAAAAAAGAAAACTCGCCAAAAATGTACAACATGCTTCATTTTTTAACTTGTACTGTAAAAATCAGCTTTCCTGAAGAAAATGAGTGGTGCTGAATGTGCGCCTCAGGAATCAGCTAATCATGGGCAATCACTCTGTGGTTTATAAATACATGCAAATAACCGAGATATAGGGCTCTATTTGCAGAATAGCTTACTCCCCAGAGTTACTCTGAAAATTACAACTGCTTCTTTAGGTTTGTCTAAATTATCTAATAGTTTTTACTCACTGAATTAACCAAGTCAAGTTTAAAGCCAGTTTCCAATATACAGCCTTTACATCAACAATTTTTTTATGTTTATGATTTAGGTAGAAAAACATATTTTCCTACCTCTTTTCTCTTGACTATCTACAGCTTTTTTTGAAAAAAAAAACGCAGCAAAACCAGCACCAAATCTGCAATGTGTGAGTTTGTCCTTGTGGGCACATTGCAATACAGGTCTTGGTACATTAATAGGTTGAGATAAAAGCAGACTTATGACTGAGTAAAAGAATTTACTGAGCAATATGAAAATCATACACAAGGCTGTATTTCCAGCTCACGCTGCCCTAGGTACTAAACCTGGATATCACCACCACCATAAAAGTCACTCACAGAGGAATTTTTATCAATGACAAAATGTTTATTCATGATGCAATAAAAATCATTGTTGCTGGTGACATCATTGAGAAATGTAAATGACGCTTAGTGCCACACAGTAACGTCATGGCATTTGGTTGGGTGGACAGGACAGTACCTGGCAAGACTCATATGCTCTATTAGGAAGTACAGTGCACACTATTGGGTGTCAGATTCTGGAATCTGTTTACCAGGAGAGGACACAGACTGAAGCAGGACCCTGTGCAAGAACAGTATGTGGGCCCTTGGCAGCCCAGTAGCCATCATAATGCACAATTCTAGTGGGTTTAGCAGAAACGGGCCACCTTACCTCCTGGGCCCCTGTGCAGCTGCACAGGTTGTACCAATGGTGTGTCTGTCCTTGCTGTTTAAATACATTAGCCCTACCCCTAAATATTAGTAAACATGCCTCTTTGTTGTGACTGAATAAGAGTCCATTTATATAAAGTTTTTAGTGAAGAAAAGGTCCCAATGAATATATTAAATGGATGCCTGTGACAAATGCCATACAGTAGCAAATATCACTTTGGACTATCATCTTACAAAAACAAACTGTGGTGATACAGCCTATAATCTTAATAAGCCAGACGTTTAGATTTGTTAATCCAAGAGAAATACACTATTGTGTTTCTGTTGACTTGTGAATGTATGTGCCTGGTCAATAAGAACAGACCAGTATTTGTATAACCCTGATTGTTGTCTCCTCTTTGATTCTGAAACAAAGATGTTGATTTAAAGAGCCCCTGCTATACCAGCTATGTAAATTGATTAGCTCAAACAATGAGACCTGAGTGAGCCCTGCAACTTTACCTCTATCCCTGACCTGTGACTGATGACCTTTATATGTAAATAGAAAAAGGGTTTATCTATCCTGCTGAAGAGAGACTTGGGACAGAGAATCAAGGAGAAACAAGAGGACACTCAGACTCTCTTCACACCATCAGCTTGGTAGTATGGCTTTACCCAAAGAGACACAGATTTGGATTCTACATGACTCTAGCCTAAGGGTATATAGCTCTGACTGGAAAGATACGGATCTGCTCCATTAACCATCATAGAGCCCATGAATACATTTGGGGAGACCAGGTTGGTATAATGAAGTCACCTGCCCCATAGATATGTTGGTTGCCAGGAGGGACCCACCGGTCACCAGGAACTCATGGGACATTCGGAGAAGCCAGATTGGGACCCGCCGGTCATCTGGCGCCGTGGAAACTCTCGGAGAGGCCAGGGTGGGACCTTCGGGTCTCCTTGCCTTGTACCTCGATGGACTTCTAGTTTCTTAAGCATGCCACTACCTTCTCTCTGTGGGGGCCCGCCAAAGTGGGAGGCCGCTGGTTGAGGTAGTTGGCCCTGGAAGTCCCAAAGTCGCAGCTGTTCTATCCCAGGTGAGCGGAGCGGAAGGGTGAGACTGTGTTGTACCATCTTGGGTATTTGCTGGGACTGTTCTATGTGTTTATTGTACACTTTGTGGTTCAATAAAGTATTGCCACACTGTTTTACACTCACCCTGTATTGTCTGAGTAGCGTCACGCCCACACAAACACTATTATTTTTTATGGTCTCTACTTTGAGGAACAGTAGAGAATATTAACTAATGCATTCACCTTATACTAAGCTCAGTGATTGGCTGCTGCACTTGACGTCAACACTGCAGCCCATATCAGCAACCTGGGGCAGTGGTGGAGACTCAGTGGAGGACCTGGCCACAGTTGGTAAAGCGCAATTTGTTTGTTCTTTTTAATAACAAACTGCACCTGGGAATCAGGATTTTAGTAAAAGGGGACAAGCCCTTGTCTATTGCCCATACTCATTCCTCTCAGTGCGCCTGTCTATCTCCATTATATCTATATTCATTCCTAGTGCTTCCCCTGAAGTGGCAGTAGCTGATTGATAAATTATCTGTGGGAGGCATGTAGGTCCATATGCAACTGAAAAGACAATGGATTTCATAGTAATTTTTTTCATTTACCCCAGCAGAGTGCCGCCCTAGGCACTGGCCCTCAAGTGCCTAGTGAATAAATACGGCTCTGCCCAATATACCTCACATATATGCCATATACTTGATTCAATAATATGTTTCTGATGGGGAGAAGGGAATAGACTACTGACACTTTCCTCTGACAATAGCTTATCTCCCACAAGATCAAACAACTGGGCATATTAAAAGCAAACATGACTTATCTTTCTTTTACCTAATATCTGTCATTGGAGGGAGAATCAGAAGACCACCTAACACATTAGATAAGTCTAACCTTGCCATAGTTTGTGGGTTCAGCTTAAGTTTTTTTAATGTGCATAACCACCTTACTCGAGAAACTAGTGAGCTCAATGTGACTCTTGACCCATCATTTAAAAAACTTCTTACACTTTCCTAGCACTCAATATATTCTATTTGATTCTATATGAAGAATGTCTAAAAAAAGAATACAATCCCAAATGACTGAAATGGACCATGAAATGTTAAGGGTAATATTTAGAGCTATTCACACAAGATTAACTTAAAAAGGTTGTCCACTACTATAGAGATTGCTCCCGTCGATTTAAAAGGTGGAAATAAGATTTTTTGTATGTACCCTGTGTTGTGATTCTTGCCTGTGTGCGGAGCTATTGCTGACCGCTCACCAGGCATCACGTGACCCATATGAAGCCGGCACTGGCATCCGTTGATGTCATGTCAAGTTGCAGCCGGGCGTGACCCAATGACGCGCTCCCCACTGATTGATGGGCTGTGGGCAGGGTTTTACCGCGCGTCACATCCCAGTATCCACAGCACGCTTTCCCTCTCCACTGCTTTCATTGGGAAAGTGCGAGGTGGATGCTGGGCTGTGACGTGCGGTGAAACCCTGCCCACAGCCCATCAATCAAGGGGGAGCGCCTCACTGGATCACACCCGGCTGAATTTGGAATTTGATGTGATAGCAGATGCCAGAGCCGACTGCAGCTGGGGGTCACGTGATGCCTGGTGAGCGGTCAGCAATAGTGCCGCTCACAGGCAAGAATCGCAACACAAGGTACATACAAAAAATCTTATTTCCACCTTTTAAATCGACGGGAGCATTCTCTATAGTAGTGGACAACCTCTTTAATGGGTTTACTTCATCCTCCCTCTAATACTGATTTGTCTACACTGTTAGTAACATTAATGCAAAGAAGAGGTTAATGCTGAATCAACATGGCACCCTTTAGGTGGCATTTACACACTACATGATTTTATTTAAAGCCAATGCTTATGACGAGATTTTAAATGGCCTGGCAATTCCCATGGCACAAGGATTGTTTCAACCAAGAGGCAAAGTTGTTTCAAGATAATAACATACTATTTACACAGCATTGTGAGATTGGGGAACATGAAGACAAAACTCCTGTGGCCAAAACAATCACCAGGTCTGAGCCTCTCTGAGCCATTGAGAACAAAAATACAGGAAAACTGGAATTCTTCTTGCTTAAGAATAAGAACAAATATTTTGTTTAGTAAATTCTCTATTTCATTTACTACAGTTCCCCGGTTTTGGATACATTTACTTTTAACCATAATAGAATAAAACACATTCAGTGATAATTATAACTGGATACATTTTCATGATGAAAAATTATCAGTTAATGGTAGACTTGTATTAAAAATGGTGGGATTGATTTTTTTTTTCTTTTTAATTGCAGACACTGGAACAAATTGTACAATTGTATAGTAAATGCACCCACTTCAGGATGAACACACCCATGAATGGCTGACTTATAATTAAATGATCACTTTTATTTCATCTCCTTGAATACATTCAATTAAATATTAAAAAGGACCGGTCACTATTAAATAATTGTTTCTAATTGAAAAACACATTTGGGTTAGACACTTAATTTGATTTTAGTCTTGTCTTTTCTTTCAGGTAGTTCTAAATGCCAGTGGCATTGTAAGAACATATAATAATGAATATTATGAAGATATTGTATAGTAATATTTAGAGGATATTCCATTAGCTTAAAGAACTTTTATTTCTCAAAACTTGCACTAAACTAAATACACAGAGTAAGGAAACTTTTTACTGCATACATCTCATCTTTATAGACAGCAATTATATTCACATTGTCAGCTATCATTTGTAAAAAAGGTCTACCACTTTTGATATATGTATATTGTGTGTATACATTTTTAATCTTCTTAAATGATAGATGACAATGTGACTATGTGAATATAAATACTGGCTATAAAGATGAGATGTTAGATGTGGTTTAAACTAGCCATTTCTCCAAATTGTCCCAGGAGCCATTTTTTAACACAACAACGCAAGGTCGCATGCTACTGTGAACGGCCTCTGTGGCCTAAACGTGCTACTATGGCCTGCAGCTGTTCCAGACTTGTCCTCATTGAGTACATCTGGAATGTCATTGGTCGGCAATTGCAAAGGGAGCTTCCAGCAGCGAATCTTGATGATTTGTGTGGCCAAGTACATTCAATATGGCAGAATATTCCTCAGACAACCATTAGTAACCTCATTAACAGCAGCCAAGACATGGAAGTTTGGGGATTTCTGCATGTGCTGCTCATATATGATAATGAAAAGATCGAGATGCTTTGAAACATGATTTTTTCATCATTTGCATATCAATAACATGCCTACTGATCCTGTGATTTCTATCATTCCACGACTTTTCCGTCTTAGTGTTGCAATTTCAATGTTGAAATTGAAATTGTATGATACCGGTATGTGTATGTGTCATATAGTTGTCCTGTGCATGTGTATATATTTAAATCACTCTTGGGGCATACATTGTGATAGTTTTACAGAATATATTGTCTTCAGTTGGTGATCAACATGTTACTCTAAACTGACAGATCAATGAATTATCTTACAAAACAATACTATAGGAAACTTGGTAGAATTGATCATTTTTTTATGAACGTGCCAGCCCACCACTGTTAAAAAAAAGTCCAAGCAGACAAATCACATTTTTCTCAGGCAATAACCTGATCATCCATATATAAAATAAGCCATTTCAGCCATCATTTATCTTATGTATATTATGCGTATGGGCAGGCCTCATTCAAATGTCTAATTTCCATGTGTGCGCTGGATCAGATTATTATCATCATGTTTGGGCAATTTGTCAGTTTTTATCATGAGTGTTTTATCAGTTTTTCTCATATGCAAAGAAAATTGATGGAGGTTTCCAAGTTTTTCCAGCCAGTCAATGAAAAACAGATAGCACGAGAATGCAATTAGGATACCATCCAAGTGCTGTGTGACTTTTTCATGAACCCGTAGATCTGAATGTATGACTTTAATACATGACACAGAAACCTGGATATGTCTCTGTTTTTTTGGGCAAAAAACATGGACATGTGAACAGCCCCATAGAGTGTAATTTGTATGTGTGCTATCTATGACAAACACAGACAGAACATATACGTGATATATGGAAGTCTGAATGAGATGTTAGTGTGCGGTTCTGTGAAACTTTACTGTAGTCTAAATCCACTACTATATTCTAAATGTTGGAGACATGTATTAAACCAGAATGTATATATATTTGAAAAAATGTAACAAATCAAATTTTTTCTAGGCCTACTTTTAGAAAGAAGCATTCAAAATTGCCAGCTATGCCATGAGTTGATTCACCGCGAATTGCAGATTTGGAAAGCTTTCAACTGCCCAGAAAAGACGTGTGTAACACTCTGAGGTCTCTATTGAACCTCTTTTAAGTTCTTTAATGCAAACACAGCCTTAGTATTGTTGAAAAGACCTAGCTATATAAACAGATGGTAACTCAGTAGAAACTGACAGCCCATTTAATAGCACAGTGCACTGACAGACTTTTTATGTTTTTTACAATCAAAAAATGGTCCAAAAATTATCCCATTTAGTTTTTTTATGATCAGGCAGATTGCTTTGTCACTGCCTGTAAGTCTCAGAGAAATTTCCTGCACAGGAGCCTTTAAAGAACGCTTAGGCCTGTGGTCTACTCCAAACCAAACCTGGTTGACCCTGCAGTTTGTGAATGATGCATGCAGGGGCTGGGACTTCATGACAACAATCTATTCATGTGGTTATCCAAAAGAAAAAAGGGGGCTGACAGCACTCACTAACCACTCCAACCAACTTGGAGGATCAACAGCATACAAGTAAACAAACAGCGTCCAATCCAGGGTGGTAAATTCCAAAAAAAATAAAGTTTTACCCCCCCCCCCCCCATCATGGAATTTACCAGCCTGGATAGGACAATGTTTTTATACTTTTAAACAATGTAAACAATCTATTCATGTGTCACTGACACTGAGTCCTAGCAACTATGTATATTACTTTCTGTGCTTAACATGGTGTCCAGACCTCAAAAAACATAGAATGAGGGTTAGACTCTCTCTCTCTCGAACCATGTGAATTAGTGACAAAAAATAACACTACAACAGACTTTTATGTTCTTAGTTCTGAGCAGAGGCCCAATCCTGCAGTGGGTTCTACTGAGGAACTTCGTACCAGTTGAAACACAAAAAAAAATCCTCATTTTTATTTAAATGAGAATTTGGTTGAAGAAAATTGCAGTCACAGAAAATAAAATCAATTTGTTTAAAGAGAACCTGTCAGCACAATTTTGTAATGGTGCTGTAATACGATTAAATTAAAGCATTTGGTGAAGAAATCCGCTTTGTTTTTCTTTTTTAATCACCATTTAATTTTTTCTGCTAATTAGATTTCGGTGCACAGGGGCCGAACTGTGCACTGGGTCTTCTCCTCCCTGTCTGTGATTCCCGGCCCCTCCACCTTCCTCCAGTATTTGAATGACAGGTCACTGCTGAGATTTCAGAGGAGGAAGGTCATTCACAGACCAGAGGAAGGCGGAGGGGCCGGGGAGTCACAGACAGGGAGGAGAAGACCCAGTGCACAGTTCAGCCTCTGTGCACCTCAATCTAATGTATGCAAGGTTATACAAAGCTCACAAGTATGCTTGATTATTTCACAGCAGCTTTACTAATCCTCTAATAATAATCTCATGGCTGATAAAACAGTGATTTTATCAAAACTACACAGCCCAATAAGTGACACACAGCTGGAATCATATTAGGTAGCAAAAACCTGGTGACAGATTCCCTTTATTTATGTTTTATAACCAGTTAATAAAATTAAATCTTATATACCAAAAAGGACGTAACAAAAAATGGCAAGTAGGTACATACCCAAAAATCAAAACGTGGCAAAAGGCAGCAATATTGTTGTGTACTGCACAGTTATCAAATTGGACCACTAAAACAGGTATGCGAAATGGTAAATGTGTAGATTTTTTTTATAGTTCTTTTAAAAATTTTAACACTATTTTCCCTCAACTTGACAAAACAGCCATAATAAAAATAAAACAATGTTGGTAGATACGCACAAAAGGGGTCTACAGCCCATGGTATTGTTGTAGCTGTAAGGTTGGTAAATTGCACTAGTAAAATAGGTATGTAAAAAGGTAAACGTGTCGTTGTTTTTTTTTACATTTTTTAACAATATTCTGCCAACCTTGTCAAAAGGGACTCAACAAGAACAAGCAAGGAAAGAAAGAATGGAATGTTAGATCTTTCTATAGCCAGTAACAGCCATAACACTCTAAAATAGTTGCTGCATTCCCTGCCTCAGCTTTTATAGCGGCTCTAATTCTTATTGTCCTTTCTGATGGGCTATGTTATATGTGTTATGTAATAGCTGCACAGCATTATGGGGAAGCCCGCATGGCCACATCTGAGCTCATGCGAGCCCTTTTTGGCTGATGTAATCCTTGACAATGGGTAAAATAGCATATTTTTAGTGTTTTAATTATTTTTTTCCATTTGGAATCGCAAATTGTTTAAATTCATTGGGACCTGCAGATTTCATAAAATTTGACACAAAAATCGACTCGTATTAAGTCAATTCACTCATCTTTACCTATTTACCAAATGTCAGCTGTTTATCCTAAATTAGAGTTTCAATGAATATTTCGTTAACAGAAGAAACCCATACTTGTTTGTTTACCTGCAACCTACAACAAACACACAGTAATTGATAGCCCCCTTGTGGATTTTCAAAAGGTATTGTGTCTGTAAGTGATTTTAATAGCCTGTGTCCCTACAGAGTCATGATCTGTGTTATTTCATTAGGCCAAGCCACACCACAAGCATTAGCATTCTGCATTAATGGGATAATTAAAGGATTTCATGGTCCACTTTCATTCACAATGAGGACAAACTAGAAAGAACGGAATATTAGTTCATTATTTCATATTAATTAACTTTGCTTGTTATCCATATTCAGGACAATATGGAGCGGTAAACACATCCAATGTCACAGCCAGTTTAGTAACCGATATAAACTTTTTAATAAATCTACTGTAGTATCTTGTAAACTATTTTTCTCACTTTTCATTTCATGTATTCTAAAAATTGTTGGACCATATCATAGACTCAGATTATACATACTAGCGGGTGCATAATCTACCACCAATGTGACGCTCCTGTGCCCTGTCAATTCTTCTCTGCAGCCCTTTCGTTTATTTCTTGGTATGTATAGACAGGACTATGATGGACTGCATACTCTTATTGAAATGACTATACATACACTTACTTTGGCACTTTATTGACTAGTGGTAGATTATGCACCCGCTAGTATGTGTATTGATTGTCAATATTTGTTTACATACATGTATCTTTTCAATTGTGGATTAGATGTTTAATGCTGCACTTAGTGGAGCAATCTCTTTTTTCAAGGTTCGGAATGGCTATATTTACATTTATAATTATCCTAAGGGTATGTGCACACGATGCAGAAATGAAGCAGAAAATTTCTGCATCATTTCTGCATCTCCCTGGCAGAAAAAACGCATGCAGATTGTGCATGCATTTTTCCTGCAGAATACATGCGGATCCACATGCAGATTCACATGCGTTTCCGCATGCAGATTGACAAGCGCTTTCCAGGCGATGTTAGCATCACCTGGAAAGTGCTTGATAACTAGGTCACACTATATAAATCCATGCAAACAGCATGGATTTATATAGTGTGACCCGAGAGAGTGTATATACTTACCTCCGATGGCCCGCGCTGTCCTGCTCACTCTGTTCTCCCGGCTGCCGGCAACTTTGAATTGAAAGACCTGCCGACGTCAGCGTCACGTGACCCGTCACATGACTCTGACGTCACCGCAGGTCCTACAACTCACTGCAAGTGCCGGGAACCAAGCGGGAGCGCTGTGCAGGCCGACAGAAGGTAAGAATACATTTATTTTTTATTTTATTCTTCTTTTTACAGATTTTTTAAGGGTACCTGGGTGTGGATGAGACTCTCCTCTCCTCCACACCCGGGTACCATCCGCACATTAGAACGCACCAATTACGCAAGTACAAATGCTGTCTTGCGGAATTGGCGCGTTCTAATGCAAGTCAATGGCGGCGAAATCGCCGCGTTTCCGCAAAATTAATTGACATGCTGCGGATTTTTGACCGCAGCGTTAACGCTGCGGAAAAATCCGCATCATGGGCACAGCACATGCGGATTTCCATTGGGGAACATTGCTGCCCTTCTACCATGCGTTTTTCATGCGTTTCCGCGGCGTTTACGCAACTGCAAAAACGCCGCGGAAACGCATGAAATACGCATCGTGTGAACACAGCCTAAATCATGCTTGTTGCTATTTATAATAAAGTTTATTGAACTATTTTTCTAAATATTGGCTTATTGATCGTTTTCTTGCTTGTATGTACTATCTTGTTTGTACGATTTAGCCTATAATAAGTCCATTAAATTGGTAGTCCTTATTGAAGTTATTAATAATTGTATATAATATAGACTTTCTCCCTGTTTTGGGATAATTGTACTACCTGTTCTTTCCATGAATTGTATGTACTTTGTAATATACTGTAGATATAATACCTATAGTTATATCACTTACAGTTTATTTGGGGGATGTTAGGAGACTAATGGTTTTATAATTAAAATGGTGGTCCGAAACTAACATTTATTTTAATCCTTAATGTCTGTCTATTTAATGTCATAGTCTAATTTCTAATATACTTTCATTAAAAAGTCCCTATCGTTCCCTCACTATGCTATGTAACTGCTTTAATATTTTTTCTTTTACCTATTTCCTGTTTCATGATGCTTCCTCAATTGCAGGGTGGCGCTGGTCTCTGCTTGCTGGGGTCTCTCCTTACAATGTGCACTGACATTTCGCTCTCTTGCTGGCTCGTCACTTCTCATCAGAGCCGGTGAGAGAGCGCAGTGTCACTGTACACTGAAAAGAATATTGCACAGTGAGAAGATTCTACTGAGCATATATTGGAACTGACAACCTACGCATGCTCAGTAGAGTAGGGACTGGTCAAGACCCTGAAATGGACAGCACTGATGAAGCTTTGTCTCAGGGTCGGGGCATATGTTGTGGCAGTGTCTGCAGCCTCTGCTCCCTGATAACTTGTTTGAGCATCCAATCATGGACTGAGGAGTCTCAAAAGAAGTGTCATTAAACAGAAAGTAGGTAAAAATAAATAAAACAGTGAGATAGCGTAGTAAGGGAACAATAGGAAATTTTTAATGAAAGTATACTAGAAAATAGATTAGATTATGACATTGAATAGACAGACATTTAGAATTAAATGAAAATTCAGGCCACCCCTTAAAGTCCATCAAAAGACAGACAAGCCCATCAGAGGTTCTCCAAACCAAAGAGCAGCTCAAACTGTAACTAAAAACCTATTTCTGAATAACGTCCTAGTCTGAGATGTCATCCAACAAATTCTGATGGAGACGTACTACCAACAATACCATGAAAAGAAGGTTTATTTCAGATCCTCTTACCCAGGGGAACAATAAGATTCATCCTTTTCTTTTTTTGTAAACCACTAAAATATGTTCTAAAAAATATTAACCCAGGTCACAAATTGATTGTTTCTACAAGCACTGACATGTCTGGAATAAATGTACGCTGAATGTAATTCCCTGGTTCACATACAAGTACAGGTACATATTATTACAGGCGAGCTCACAAGTAGACAGTTTCCATGATTTATGGAAATTATACACTACAGTTAATGGTAGAATTAAAAGTTGGGTAAAGAGTAGTCAAAGTAAAAAAACAAAAATCACGACCCCACTACAATGGACTGCATTCAGAATAAAACATGCTGAAAATGGAATGAGATGGCACAGGTGATACGGTAGCATCTTCACACCTCCATGCTGATGGTTTTCTACTCTTGAAAACTCAAATCTTCAAAGCATTTGTCTCTACAGTAAAACAATCAAGTTCTTGAGTTGCCTTCTTCTTAGTTATATCTGTTTCTGGCGAAGGTAGTGGATGACTCATGTAACTTATAGCATGATAAATGGAAGTAGATGAAAGACACTATGCAAGATTTTGCATTGGGATCAAGGAGTTTTGCCTCTCTACGTCAGTGTGTGTAAATTGTCATACTAGTTGTCACCCTACTTTCCCAGAAACATATAGCAAAGGGACAAGCGCATTTTCCACAGCTCTATTCTTAAAGGATATTTGCAAGATTTTTTTTTCCTTCTAGAATATAGTATCCACATGTTCTTACTGTCACAGATAATAGAATATTAAATGTATCTTCTCACACACAGGGTAATAGCGTAAGGCCTTCTTTCAGCATATGTAAAGTATCTGTCACCCCCGGCACTCGGCAGTCTGTGCATAAAGCGAATCCTGCTGATGTGTTAAAATCCTCTCTATATGGGGCGACTATATGAAGACTGTGATATAGGAGGATGTCAGGGAGCATCTGTTACTGTAGTTACAGCACTTTCTGAATTGGCTTATTGGCTTCTTTAAACCAAATCGTGTGGTCGTGACTTGCTGGCTGCTGTTCTGCTGCCACTGAATGGAAAATGGATGGGAGAAAAATGAGGGGCACACGAACGATTTCTCACAAAAGATACATTCATAACCTCACATATACAATATAAATAAGATAAGATTCTGATTGAGGGTTTAGGTCCTTCTGATGATTCTGGTGGCAATTAATATATGACCACTATTAATCCTCTAATATTACTTAACATTGAAACTACCGTACATAGCAAACACGACAATTTTTGATATATAGAGAAAGATAATAAATATAATAAGAACATATTCAAATACATTTCCTATTTGTTGCATTTCCATAAAGCCTGAACCCTGGGGATAATTTGTGTGCATTACTATACTGAATCTAATGCTGTCACTTCCAAGGAGATTCTGAGATAAGTAACTACAAATCAAAGAGCATTCTAGAATTTACCGTATACATTTGATTTCATTAATACGTATAATGACATCTACGTCATAAGCAATGGCTCATTTTGGAAACGACAATTCTTATGATACCTCATTATCACAAGTGCTTCATTATAATTATTACTATACCTCCTTTTCTATATGTACCGTATAGTGATTATTGTGGATAAAGGATCTGTATCTAGCACATCTACAACTCCTTGTACACCTGTATGAGTGGAGAGTTATTTTCTAGGAGAAGCTTGGCCTACCATTAGAGTAACTCATCACTTAAAAAAAAAATCCACAATTTATCAAGTGTACCCATGAAAACAATTGATTATTTTCCTACATCTCCACAAAACAGAATGATAATATCTCCGGCAACAGCCACAAAACTGAAAAATTGCTATCTAAATACGAGAAGACTTTGACGCTGAGTGGATGGGTAGAGGCCATATTTGATAAAAAATACAAGGTATAGTATAGGATGCGCGCACCCCTAGTTTCAGTGCAGTGTACTACAGATATCTGCTTATATAAAAGAAAATAGATATATTGTTTGTATGTATAGTATTATCTGATTTATAAAAATACAATAAAGAAGACTTTTCCCTATGTGAGATTTCTAAGTGCCATTTAATACAATGGGTATAGTAAATGTATCCAGAGTGTTCAACAGGTCATTTACACACCTGATGTCAAAATGCCATCCAAATAATGGCAGATCTGGATGGCAGATGCTGTACCATGTAATTCTCTCCCAATATTCTGCCACTGATGAAAAGTCACAAAGGCCCAACTGATAGGTTATAGTGACGGGGTGATCTCGGACAGGTGATACTACATGTATATGTACATAGGTGGCTCGTTACCTGTAGTGTAGGCACTCGTTACAAGATAACTAATGACTTCATGACTCTATAACATCATTATATTTCATTTATGCTGTATTCTGGTAATTACATAGATATGAAACGTAGCAGCTGTGACGTCGTTTGTAGGGAAGGAAGTGAAGATGTATACGTATATATTTAGTATATGCTTAGATAATACCTAGGATCCATGTTAACGGTATATGTCTATATATGATGTACTGTTCAGTGGTACACACTATTGCCAATGCCTCATATTGATCACACTTCGCAATAAATTGCTTTCATGGAATTAAAAATATGGCTGTGGCAACTGAAGCCTGTAAAATATATCTGACATAGGTAAGAAAAATACATTCAGTCATATACAGAGGCCATTGCACCATTGTCCATTCTGTGATAAAACGCATCAATGAAATGGAATAAATAACCAAATTCAACCCAAAAGTCTTTCATGTTCTGCATTATTCCTCAAGATGGTGAAATAAGAAGTAAAATCAGTGAAGACATGCCAAGCCGTGGTGGTATCTGCATACAGACAGGTGGGATTTACTGAACACTTGTGTGATGACACCTCTGACATGTAAACTATACAGTTATTTCTCCATATATATCAGACATATATCTATTTCATGAACATTCATTGCATCTGTATCTAATGCAGGGGCCTCCTTCACTAACCAGGCCTGAAACCTGCATTTTACCACTGCTCTGCATCAGTATGTGACCCGACTATTGGAAGGCCCATATTAAACACCACAACACTGTACACATGTAGTGCACAAATGACAAGAAGAATGACGTATATACTGTACATACTATAGTACATAATGACAAGCACATCACCTTCTATGCAGGTACCAATGCCCAGGGTAATGCTATACTAGTGCAGGGCTATGCACATGGCAGCAAATAGACATTTAAATGTAAATATTATGACTGTGAGGGAAGTTCTGCGTTCAATACAAACTACATAGTATCATGACTATATTCAATGGATAAACATTTACTATTCTGGTGTCTATGTCTAGATCCGGCACCTGATGACAATCCCGAACATTACAGCAGAAAGGTGATTCTAAATGGAAATCATAGTCGAAATCGACAGAACAGGTTTCTTCACAATGGCCATGCAGAGACTGGAGAATGCAACAGCTACTACAGGTATGAGGCACGTTGCATGTTCATGCAAAGCAGATACAAGGCTAGCATGGGGAGCACAATTCCAGACTGCAGTTTATGCTGTTTTCCCATAAGATGATGGATAAATATCGAAACACTGATATCGGAGCACATACCTGGGCTTGAAGACACAGTTCCTTTAGTCTGCTGGGTTAAAGCACTGGACATGGTGGGATTATGCTCTCCTTTCTTCTACCTTGCATATCCACATAAGCAAACAGGGTGCAGAAATACATAAAAATCAAACAAATCAAGACGATTGGGGATGCGAGGGTGACAAGTGAAATCCTTTTGTGTTGCAGGCAATATCCTTCCTAGCTTTGAGCAGCAAAGGCAAAAATTTCGGGAATAAGATGAACAAATGAGGGATTCTTCAGTAAAGCACAATTCAAGGCAAGGATGAGAGGCTCCTTCTGTGGTCAGATCCTGGAGCTTTGGAGAGGTGGCTCGAGAAGGCTTATTTGTTTCTTAGCTGATCAGTGCTGTTGCTATCTGCAGCATACTGGTCTCCTTTACAACACCCCCCATCCTATAGAGGAGAAAGAAGATTCAATCAATATTTTATTAGAGAGAAGACGCTGAAAAGGGGAGATCTGGCATCTAGATTTTCTAAACCCCAAAAATCCATAGAAGAGAGCAAGGGAATTGGAAAAAAATGGTCATGTATTATTCATCAGACATGTTCAGCCATATCATACTCTGAATATGCATACTGCTAAAGATAGGCAAGGAGAGAGGCGAATTCACACACACACACACACACACACACACACACACACACACACGCACACACGCACACACACACCTATTGTAAATGCCACAAGTCATTCCTATAAAAGCCATTCATACTGTACATATGTTGTGTGTATACATATATATAGATACACATATCTGATTAACCCTGTACATGACACTATGATGTGCATTGTGCATATGATCATCATTCACATACGGTTAAATGACACAGCTATGGTGGTATACATGGATGGAATGTGTCAGACATCGGGGATGATGAGTACCTTATACATATTGCAATTTACACTTAATGATAAATCAGAATTGACAAATGGCATAGAGAGGTGCAATGATGTACTTACAGATATGTCATTCACTTCCAACCCTGTATTGCAGAGACCTGATTTCTTATCCCATCCACGCTATACACACTGCCAGGATCTGGAAGAAGGGAGAATTTCCCTGTTAAGAATCCCTTCCCTGTGACTTGTGCTGAAACTGATTGGATCTCCAACGTCATGTTCTGTAATAAGGGAGAAGGAGCTCCCCCTAATGGTGAAATTTAGAACTGTAGCAAAGTTTTCTAGTGGGACCTGCTGAAAATACAGTTGAAGCATTTAAACCAACAGGGCTGCTCTTTTAATGGCTTAAAAGATTTCGAATGTTACCAGCACTAATTACGTGAACAGTTCTGACCCTGCAGACTTGAGAATGAAAGAGATGCATGTGTTTGCAGGGAGTACACCACCCAAATAAAGTAAGGGAGAGGTATACCTGAAATAAAATGATTTACATGCTATTAATGTGTGCTTTCAACTGTTAATAAGAAACTTCCTAGAACAGTGAAATTTGAAATGCTAATACAGGTGATGTAATGGGTGGTGAAAAAAAATGCTGAAAAAATGCACAAAAAAAATGCAGGTGTCAAGTTTTTCAGCGTTGTTTGTGCCAAAACCAGAATGAGATTTTTTTTTTCACTGAACTTTATGTACATGCATAAAAAAGACAAAAGGAGTGTGAAAAAAAACGCAGAAAAAAGGCATAAAAAACGCACCAAAAACAAGCAAAAAAGCAAGAAAAATTCTGAACAACCTCCTGGCAAGAGATCAGGTTTTGCTGCAGAAAAAAAATGCTGAAAAAACCATGACATGTAAACATAGCTTTACAGTGAGAAAAGAATAGCTTTCTTATTTCCATACTCTAACCATGATACAACTTTTCCAATTACGAAAGATAAAGCCACTTTAAAAACATAAATTGCTACAATAATTATTAAAATGCTATTTACAGCTGGAACAAGTATTGCTAAAAAGTATAGCTTGCAAAAAAGTATAATATATTGAAAAAAGAAACATGATAATGAGTGTATAAGGAAAAGACATAAATTCATAATTTTGGATTCACAGTTAAAATTGTATTGGTTTCAGGGCGTAATAAAGGCTAATGTTTAACTTGGCAATCTTGACATGTTTGCGGATAAGTGGTCTTAAAAAGGCTTAATCCCATCAAGTGTAATCTTTTATACTTACAGACGCTAGTTTATCCAGGGGATTTAAAAAAAACAATTTATCATAAAATGAAAAAAAAAAAAAAACATTTTTGGCCCCTGCTAGCAATGAAACATATCCATGAATCAACATGCTACATTGACTCACCAGTAGCACCAAGTAGTCATACACCTTACACAGCTGTGTTGGCCGAATGCTGGTGTGGCAGACCGCTATTTTTCCAGATCCCTCCCCATAAAGATGCATGTTGGCTGAGTGTGAATGTGTTTGAAATAGAGAGAGGGGAAGAAACCACCAGCAAACAACTCTTTTTTCTTTCAAAGTAAAGGATTTGAATGCTGTCGGATGAGAAGGTGGTGGGGTCAAGGCACCACCTTAAATATTCTATTGTGACCAATATCCAGTTAATTTTTCATAATTTTAGGCTGTGTGCCCACGATGCGTTTTTTAAGCATTTCCGCAGCGGCAAAAACGCTGCAGAAACGCTTAAAAAACGCATGGTAGAAGGCCTGCCATGTTCCCCAATGATAATCCGCATGTGCTGTGCACATGCTGCAGAAATTTCTGCTGCGGATTATCATTGCGGAAAAAAATGCAGCACTACCAATTATTTTGTGGAAGTGCTGCGTTTTCGCCGCCATTGACTTGCATTTGAACTCGCCAATTCCGCAAGACTGCATCTGTACTTGCGTAATTGGTGCGTTCTAATGTGCGGATGGTACCCGGGTGTGGAGGACAAGAGACTCTCCTCCACACCCAGGTACCATTAAAAAAGTTGTAAAAAAAGAATAAAATAAAAAATAAATGTATACTTACCTTCTGGCGGCCCACGCTGCGCTCCTCCTTGCTTCCCGGCACTTCGCGATGGAATGAAGGACCTGCGGTGACGTCAGAGTCATGTGACTGGTCACGCAACGCTGACGTCGGCAGGTCCTTCAGTGTACCGCTGCTGGCAGCCGGGACGGTGAAGCAAGCCAGCGCGGGCCATCGGAGGGTAAGTATACATTTTTTTTTTTTTTTTTTTTGACATTCTTTCGGTCACACTATATAAATCCATGCTGTTTGTATGGATTTATATAGTGTGACCAAGTTGACAAGCACTTTGCAAGTGATGCTAAAATCGCTTGGAAAGCACTTGTCAACCCGCATGCGGAAATGCATGTGAAGAACGCTTCACTTCCGCATGTCCCTGGCAGGAAAACGCATGAACAATCCGCATATGTTTTTTTCTGCCAGGGAGATGCAGAAACGCTCAGGAAAAAATCCTGAGCATTTCTGCATCGTGGGCACATAGCCTTACAGTTCAGACCGTCGAAGGGGTTGTTTACTTTATCTTTAGTTTAACAAATGTGTTTGGAACATAATTTTGTGGCACTTACTGATATATACAGCGGGTAAAATAAGTATTAAACATGTCACCAATTTTTTACATAAATATATTTCTAAAGGTGCTATTGACATGAAATTATCACCAGATTTTGGTAACAACCAATCCAATCCACACTGGCAAAGAAATCAAACCAAAGATGTCCATAAATTAAGTTATGTGTATTAATGAGGAATTACACAGGGAAAAAGTATTGAACATGCTTACTGAAATTATATTAATACTTCCTACAAAAGCCTTTGTTGGTGATGGGCGCTTCAAGATGCCTCCTGTATGAAGAAACTAGTCACATGCATTTCTCAGGTGTGATTTTGGCCCATTCTTCCGAAACAGTCTTCAAATCCTGGAGGCTCCATGGACTTCTTTTATGTAATCTGAGCTTTAGCTCCTTCCAGAAATTTTCTATTGGATTCAGGTCAGGTGATTGGCTGGGCCATTCTAGCAGCTTTATTTTCTTTCTCGGAAACCAATTGAGAGTTTCTTGGGCTGTGTGATTGGGATCATTGTCTTGCTGAAATGTCCACCCTTGTTTCATCTTCATCATCCTAGTAGATGGCAGCTGATTTTTATCAACAATGTCTCGGTACATTTGTCCATTTATCCTTCCTTCAAGTTACATCAAGTTTGCTAGTGCCGTATACTGAAAAACAGCCCTACACCGTGATGTTCCCACCTACGAACATTACTGTTGGTATGGTGTTTTTGGGGTGATATGCAATGCCTTTTGGCCACTAAACATGGTGTGTATTATGGCATCCAAAAAGTTTAATTTTGGTCTCATCTAACCAGACTATATTCTCCCAGTATTCCACGGGCTTGTCTAAATGTTGTTGAGCAAACTTTAAAGGGAACCTGTCATATCCTATCTACTATCTACACTGCCCCCATTGCTTTGTTAGTGATGCAATGTGCATCACTTAGAAGCTTTTTTCATAAAAATTGGTGGTGTTATAATGATTCTATAACATTGTATTACTTACAGTTATATGAAAAAGTTTGGGCACCCCTATTAATCTTAAGCTTAATGTTTTATAAAAATTGGTGTTTTTGCAACAGCTATTTCAGTTTGATATATGTAATAACTGTTGGACACAGTAATGTTTCTGCCTTGAAATGAGGTTTATTGTACTAACAGAAAATGTGCAATCTGCATTCAAACAAAATTTGACAGGTGCATAAGTATGGGCACCTCACCAGAAAAGTGACATTAATATTTAGTAGATCCTCCTTTTGCAAAAATAACAGCCTCTAGTCGCTTCCTGTAGCTTTTAATGAGTTCCTGGATCCTGGATGAAGGTATTTTTGACCATTCCTCTTTACAAAACAATTGCAGTTAAGTTAAGTTTGATGGTTGCCGAGCATGGACAGCCCTCTTCAAATGATCCCACAGATGTTCAATGATATTCAGGTCTGGGGACTGGGATGGCCATTCCAGAACATTGTAATTGTTCCTCTGCATGAATGCCTGAGTAGATTTGGAGCGGTGTTTTGGATCATTGTCTTGCTGAAAGATCCATCCCCTGCGTAACTTCAACTTTATCACTGATTCTTGAACATTATTGTCAAGAATCTGCTGATACTGAGTGGAATCCATGCGTCCCTCAACTTTAACAAGATTCCCGGTGCCGGCATTGGCCACACAGCCCCAAAGCATGATGGAACCTCCACCAAATTTTACTGTGGGTAGCAAGTGTTTTTCTTGGAATGCTGTGTTTTTTTGCCGCCATGCATAACACCTTTTTGCATGACCAAACAACTCAATCTCAGTTTCATCAGTCCACAGGACCTTCTTCCAAAAAGAAATTGGCTTCCCCAAATGTGCTTTTGCATACCTCAGCCGACTCTGTTTGTGGCGTGCTTGCAGAAACGGCTTCTTTCGCATCACTCTCCCATACAGCTTCTCCTTGTGCAAAGTGCGTTGTATAGTTGACCAATGCACAGTGACACCATCTGCAGCAAGTTGATGCTGCAGCTCTCTGGAGGTGGTCTGAGGATTGTTCTTGACTGATCTCACCATTCTTCTTCTCTGCCTTTCTGATGTTTTTCTTGGCCTGCCACTTCTGGCCTTAACAAGAACTGTCCCTGTGTTCTTCCATTTCCTTGCTATGTTCCTCACAGTGGAAACTGACAGGTTAAATCTCTGAGACAGCTTTTTGTATCCTTCCCCTGAACAACTATGTTGAATAATCTTTGTTTTCAGATCATTTGACAATTGTTTTGAGGAGCCCATGATGCCACTCTTCAGAGGAGATTCAAACAGGAGAACAACTTGCAAGTGGCCACTTTAAGTAGCTTTTCTCATGATTGCATACACCTGGCTATGAAGTTCAAAGCTCAATGAGGTTACAAAACCAAAAAAAGTGCTTTAGTAAGTCAGTAAAAAGTAGGTAGGAGTATTTAAAATAAGAAAATGATAAGGGTGCCCATACTTATGCACCTGTCAAATTTTGTTTGAATGCAGATTGCACATTTTCTGTTAGTACAATAAACCTCATTTCAAGGAAGAAACATTACTGTGTCCAACAGTTATTACATATATCAAACTGAAATAGCTGTTGCAAAAACACCAATTTTTATAAAACATTAAGCTTAAGATTAATAGGGGTGCCCAAACTTTTTCATATAACTGTATATCCTACCTGCTTGTTTTCAGTCATAGGGGTGTGATCCTCATATTCAGTCATGGGCGGATGCAGCATTCAGTCACTGCTGGCGCTGCCCACGTATTTGAAATTTGCTCCCAGTCAACGCTGATAATTGTGGGGCGCATGCGCAGTTTTACATGTCTGACCCTGGGTCCCCGCGCGTGTGCAGTGAGGCTGTGTAGTTCGCCGCTTCACTGCGCATACGCTATGACCTGCGGCTCCCCATGCATGTTAACTACACAGTCTCACTGTACATGCACGGGGAGCAGCGGGTCATAGTGCATGCACAGTGAAGCTGCAAAGTACACATCCTCACTGCGCACGAGCGGGGACCCTAAACCGGACATGTAAAACTGCGCATGCGCCCCACAAATATCAGCGCTCGCTGCGAGCAAATTTCAAATACATGGGCGGCGCCAGCAATGACTGAATGTTGCCCCCGTCCCTGACTGAATATGAGGATCACACCCCTATGACTGAAAACAAGCTGGTAGGATATAAGTAATAAAATGTTATAGAATCATTATAACACCACCAATTTTAATTAAAAAAGCTTGTTAGTGATGTACATTGCATCACTAGCAAACCAATGGGGGCAGCGTAGATACTAGAAAGGACATGACAGGTTCCCTTTAACCCCTTTACTCCCGAGGGTGGTTTGCACATTAATGACCAGGCCAATTTTTACAATTCTGACCACTGTCACTTTATGAGGTAATTACTCTGGAACGCTTCAACGGATCCCCCTCATTCTAAGATTGTTTTTTCGTGACATATTGTATTTCATGATAGTGGTAAATTTCTTCAATATCACTTGTGTTTATTTGTGAAAAATTGGAAATTTGTTGAAAATTTTGTAATTTTCAAACTTTGAATTTCCATGCCCTTAAATCAGAGAGATATGTCACACAAAATAGTTAACAAATAACATTTTCCACATGTCTACTTTACATCAGCACAATTTTGGAACCAAATTTTTTTTTGGGTTGGGAAGTTATAAGGGTAAAAAGTTGACCAAGCGATTTCTCATTTTTCCAACAAAATTTACAAAACCATTTTTTTAGGGACCACATCACATTTGAAGCGACTTTGAGGGGCCTTTATGACAGAAAATACCCAAAAGTGACACTATTCTAAAAACTGCACCCCTCAAGGTGCTCAAAACCACATTCAAGAAGTTTATTAACCCTTTAGGTGCTTCACAGGAATTTTTGGAATGTGGAAGAAAAAAATGAACATTTAAATTTTTCCACAAAAATTTTATTTAGACCCCAATTTTTTTTATTTTTGTAAGAGTAATAGGAAAAAATGGACCCATGAATTTGTTGTGAAATTCCTCCTGAGCACACCGATACCCCATATGTGGGGGAAAACCACTGTTTGGGCGCACAGCAGGGTTCGGAAGGGAAGGAGTACCATTTGACTTTTTGAATGTAAAATTTGCTTGAATAATTAGCGGATGCCATGTTGCATTTGGGGAGCCCCTGATTAGAGTTAAGCCACCCCCGTAGTGTTCGGGTTCGGTTCGTCGAACACCGGTGTGTTCACCGAACTGTTCGTCGAACACCGTTAAAACCAATGGCAGGCAAACAAAAACACATAGAAAACACCTTGAAAGGTGTCCAAAAGCTGACAAACTGCTCAGAAGACACAACTAACACATGGAAAAGTGACAAGTACTTATAGTCATGCGAAAAGAAAAGAGGTGGAGGAGTAAAAGGAGGGGGAGACACAGATATAGGCATGTCATGCCCTTCTAAAATCAAGAAAGGCTGGAGTAAAAATCTAAAATCAGCCTACCAACACCCAGACGTCGTGACAAGAAAATTAAAAAAAGAAATATCTTTAGGTAGAATGGCGGTTCCATTCAGAACACTTTCCTTACAAGACGTAGTGGTATCCCCGATGTGAGTTGTGCCAAAAACGGTACCCAATACATTCGGACTAATCCACCATTTGTCATATCCAAGGGGCAGGTCAGTAAACGACAACATCGACGCGGAACCAAGTACAGTAGTATATACTGTACATCCTTTAACAAGGCAATCAGGCGGATCAAGAAGTTGGGAAGGGTCACCCTAATGGCCAAAACAGACATTGATGTGGCGTTCCGGTTACTTACTACCTGTGCCTCTGAATAGTGTCCACCTATTGGGCTGCTTCTGGGAAGGAGAATACTATATAGATCACTGTTTGCCAATGGGGTGGTCCAGATCCTGCTCACTATTTGAGGCGTTTAGTTGCTTCCTCGAATGGGTTGTAATGGACGTTTCTAAGGGGGCACATATTATCTATTACCTCGACAACTTCTTATGCCTGGGCCCAAAAGATTCGCCACAGTGTGAATACACGTGGTAGTCCACCTGTGAGAAGGAGAGAGCTGGAGGGAGAGCGGACACCACAGAGCCGAGGGGTTAGATGGAGAACGGAAGAAGGAAAGAGGGCGAGGGAGGTAAGGGAGTACAGTGGAAGGCCGACCTGAGCTCCCCCACGTTCCTGCTGGGCGGGGAACAGCCCTGGGAAGAAAAGCTGCTTGCGCATCCCTTTGGGGTTACGAGCGCGAGTGGGCAGAGGAACTACGCTGGAATGCGAAGCCGACACGGCCAGTCCGTTCCTGCCCGTGTGACCTCCGTGTCGCCGGGTTTGTGCCAGAGTCGCGGTGGACCCTGACGGCCAGCCCCCCTCTCCCAATACTGGTGCCTGTCTGCTGGTGGGTCGAGCCCCCCCACGGTGGGGGGGGGAGTAACATCTGCAGAAGAAAGACCATCTTCCAGCCAAACTAAGATGTCTACTTCTTTTCGTGGACAATGTGATACGATCCCTTTCTTACGGAAATGCCCATCGCTACAAATTCCAGATGAGCCACAAAAACAGCAGGTGCTTCAACGGATATCAAGTGCTCCTTCAAGTGGGCTCTCCTCCATCTCAACTTCAACATCACAAATACTCCAGTCCTCAGAGGTGTCACCCCAATCGCACTTGCTTCCTCACAGCTCCGAAGTCTCCAGCTGCCCGTTTGAGTATGGGGTAACACAGATGGTTGAGTCTGCACAGCTGTTTACTCATACTATAGCCTGGGAAACGGAGGTCTGCTCCAGAGCTTCTGTTAATCCAGACGAGGAAATGATCTGCACTGATGCCCAGAATCTTTATGAGTCGGATCCAGGACCAGATGAAGAAGGTTCTGAGCATAATGTAAACCCTCGTTCCCAAACTGTAACTCCTGTTGGTGGAGACAATGATGAAGACGATGATGAGACTCAAATACCTGATTGGAGCGACAACTTAACTTTTCGGTCAGGGCAGGAAGAGGTTGGCTCTGAGGACGACCGGTGTGAGAACACACAGGGTGATGATGACGAGTTGGAGATCCCACTTACTGTCAACCCACAGTCAGCCAGTCGATGAGGTAAGCAGAGGAGGTGGAGGAGGAAGCTATTGACGACGAGGTTAGGTTGCGCCTTCCTGGATAGAGACGGAGTACTGGAAGCACATCAACAACTGCATCCTCAACCACAACTCTGCCTCTGACCACAAGTCGTGGTGGCTCTTCAGGTTGTATGGGCTCTAAGCGTTGCATAGCCTGGGCATTTTATCAGATCGATAAGGATGACCCAACTCGTGTTATCTGTAATATTTGTCACCAAAAGCTAAGTAGAGGCCAAAAAATCAATAGTTTGAGTACTTCATGCATGAACGGTCACATGGATATGAAGCATAAGTTGCAGTGGGAAGCTCACTGTGCTACAATGCGGCCTAGCCGCCTGGGCCAACCACCGTCTGCCCCATCTTGTACATCCGCGGCCTCTTCATCCTCTGTGACTGGGGGGACAGCAGTCACACATGTTTTTGGACGCAGACCTGCCACCTCTTTACCCGCAACAGCCAGTGTGATTGGCAGGTCATCATTTCATTTGGAAGTGGAAACACCAGCTGGTGTTCAGCGCTCTCCGACATTGAGAACACCACCTTTGGATCAAGGCAACCTAACTTTTCCGCCTGCATCTTCCTCACAGACCGGCAGTTTGCCGGGGACACCCTACTCAACCCCGTCTAAGCACAACAGCCAGCCCTCGGTCCCTCAGATGTGGACAAGTAAAAGACCATTTCCTCCTAGCCATGACAAAGCTGAAGTTGAATTTCACCATCTGCAAGCTGTTGGCTACAGAAATGCTGCCTTTCCGCCTGGTGGACACAGAGGATTTTTGAGACCTTATGTCCGTCGCAGTGCCCCAGTACCAGATGCCCAGTCGGCACTACTTCTCAAAGAAAAGTGTGCCTGCGCTACACCAGCATGTCGCACACAACATCACCGCTTCTTTGAGAAACTCTGTGTGTGACAGGGTGAATTTCACTACAGACACTTGGACGAGTAGGCATGGACATGTCGCTGACTGGGCACTGGGTAACTATGGTGACAGCAGGACAAGGGGCTGCTGTCCAAGTCTTGCCGTCCCCACGAGTTGTGCGTTAATCCTCTTTATCTAGAAATTCCTCCACTGCTTCTGCCTCCTCAACCTCCTCTCGGTCCTCCACCTGCACCCAAAGCCTGTCTGGTAATGCCACAAGCTTTCTAACTGCGCAGAAGGAATCCTGCACACCTCCTTACTATGCTGGAAGCAGGGCTCAACGGCATCAGACGGTGTTTACTTTGAAATGTTGTGGTCAGCTCTGGAGACCCAGCTTCATGAATGGTTGCCTCCACTGGACCTGCAACCAGGGAAGGCCGTGTGCGACAATGCTGCAAACCTGGATGAGGCCCTTCGCCAGTGCAATGTCACACACGTGCCTTGTATGGCTCACGTGTTGAACCTGGGTGTCCAGCAATTTTTAGCCCACTATCCCGGACTAGATGGCCTTCTGCAGAGGGCACGGTCGCTGTGTGCTCACTTCCGCCATTCGCATCCCGCAGCTCAACGACTTACATCTCTACAGAAGTCATTGGGCCTGTCAGTTCACCGACTGAAATGCGATGTGCCGACACGGTGGAATTCAACTCTGCACATGTTGCAGCGACTGTGGCAGCACCGATAAGCCCTGGTGCAATACGTTCTGACGTATAGCCTGGGCCAACGAGATCCAGAGGTGGGGCAAATCACGCTGCAGGAGTGGTCTCAGATCAGGGACCTATGCACCCTTCTGCACAGTTTTGAAATGGCGACGAAGATGTTTAGTGCTGACGATGCCATTATCAGCATGACTATTCCGGTGATTTACATGCTGGAGCACACGTTAAACAGAATTCGGAGTCAGGTGGTGGGACAAGAGGAGGTGGTGGAAGTAGAGGAGGAGTCGTATGCGGAAGGGAAAACATCTCCAAGGTCCAGACGGTCGGCAGCACCAAGGCGGCAGGCATGAGAGGGTGGGGGAGAGGGATTAACCAGGGCGCATTGTAGCAGCCAAACTGTTGAGGAAGGTGCAGGAGCTGAGGAAGAAGTGGAGAACGAACTGGCGATGGGCATGGAAGACTCATCAGATGAGGAAGACCTTGATCACATTTCTGTTGTGCGAGGTTGGGGGGAGAGGGCAGAGGAAGGAAGCATGATTCTTACCTCGCTACCAACACAACAAGGACTTGGTCCTCCTGGATGCGCAAGTCACATGAGTGCCTTCTTGCTGCACTACCTGCAACATGACCCTCGGATTGTCAGAATTCTAAGTAATCCCGACTACTGGGTTGCCACACTCTTAGATCCCCGGTACAAAAGTAAATTTGCCGACATAATTCCTGCCATAGAAAGGGATTCACGCATGCAGGAGTATCAGCAGAGGCTGTTGCAGAATCTTACATGTGCTTTTCCACAAAACACCAGTGGAGCACGTAGTGAATCTCACAGTTCTAATTTGCCAACCGTGGGACTGTCGAGTCTTCATCACTCAAACCGTAACAGTAACACAGTATCTGCTGGTAACAGCAATTTTGTGGAATCGTTTCATCACTTTTTTAGACCATCCTTTGCAAGGCCACAGGAGACAAGAAGTCTGACACATAGTCAATGCCTAGAGAGGATGGTACAGGAGTATCTCCAAGTGAACATTGAAGCCATGACTGTGTCACTTGACCCTTGCTCATTTTGGGCTTCCAATCTGGAAAAATGTCCGGAGCTCGCCACTCACGCCTTGGAGATCTTGTCATGCCCTGCAGCCAGCGTTCTCTCTGAACGTGTGTTCAGCGCTGCTGGTGGTGTGCTGACAGATAAGCGCACGCAGCTGTCCACTGAGAATGTAGACAGACTCACGTTCATAAAGATGAACAAATCATGGATCTGCAAGGACTTTTCTACCCCTGTGTCATCCTGGGGAGACTAAAAGCTTGAGGATTTGGTAAAATCACCTCACCAACCGTTTTAAGCAACTCTTGGGCAATTGATGCCCCTTAAGTGGTGTCTGTGCCACAATTTTTGGAAAAAATGGAGACTATTTTTGGTGTCCCCTTGCTGTGTTTTATGTGACGTTGGCATCGTCAATTCCAGGTGGGTTGGGTCGCTCCCCCCCCCTCTTTTAACCATAAGAAACTACATACACTATGGCTTGGGGTAACACAGATGGTTGAGTCTGAAGAGCTGTTTACTCAGAGGTCTGCTGCAAAGCTTCAGTGTCTGCTAGTCAGCGTAGTAGCCCAGCTCTGAAGCAAGCTACACCGCCTGTGTATCTAATAAGAATTTTTAACTGCATCTAGCCTAGGCAATACTTTGGGCGTAGTAGCCCTGCCGTGAAGCAAGCTGCACCGCCTGTGTATCTAATAAGAATTTTTAACTGCATTTAGTCCAAGCAATACTTTGGGCGTAGTAGCCCAGCTGCGAAGCAAGCTGCACCGCCTGTGTATCTAATAAGAATTTTTAACTGCATCTAGCCTAGGCAGACTGTGGTGACCCCCAACCAAACCCAGATGCTCAGCTCCCCTACCGCCTCCCTTTCCTTGACAATACAATAATGTAACTCTTACAACTGGATGGGTGAGGATCGGTCACAGCATTATTAACTCTTTATACTCATTCCATTAGAAAGGCATTTTATTTCTAAAATAATTCAGCTTGTTGCAGGATGCCCTGGGTCTCCACACCGGCAAGTTGGCCAACAAGTGTAACTCTCCAACATGTCCTTTCTATTTCCAGGCCACGGAGGATCCTGCGTACTCGTATGCAGGACTCTGACCCCCATCCATCACTCTTAACACTTGTTCCACTCCGTCCTGGAGTCCTGACAGGAATATGTCCAGTCCAATATCCATTAAGTGAACACCGTCGGGCCGTATGAGGTCTGCTTTATCTCCTTCCAGTTGTCGGTGTCGTATCACTACACCGCCTCTGTCTCTTCTAAATTTTGCCATCCGAATATTTATTACCCGCCTTGTCCGTTCGATGGCCGTGATGTCTCGCGCACCTTGCCATACCGCTATCAGCACAATCTCTGACCATATTATAGTTAGTTTTGTGAAAAATTATCTGAAGCGCTCACTGTCTAGTTTCATTATTGCCATTAGTTATGCGCTCTTGTGATGACCTAGGTCGTTTCCCCCGGCCTGTATAACTAAGATGACCGGACCTCTTGCCTCTCTCCCTACCTTGATTACCTCCATTAGTAACTGTGGCCATTGCAGGCCTCTAATACCTCTCCAGTTGAAATATGTGTTATGAAACTCTAATTTCCTCCCGCCTGGGCGGACTTTCGCCCTTTTTTCTGCCCAATATATATACGAGTGGCCTATCACCCACACTGCTGGCTTAGCGTCACCTGTAAAAGAAACAAACCACGTTAGGATAACAAGTCTGGTCTTATGTATCTCGCCAAACACGTGGATCGCCATCTCCCTATCCTCTGAACTTCCGTTTCTGAGAGTCCTGCTCTTGCTGCTTCCATGGCCGCGCCTATGCGGAATCAGTGTGTCCCGTAATCTTTGGGGTGGTTCCCTGCCGATGTTAGGCATTTATTAAATATAGCTTGGAACTGGTATCTTGATAATGGCGTTCCATCAATGTGTGATAGGAAGAAATTACTTTGTGATCTGATGGTTATATATGTTTTTACTATTGTTACCCGACTCAGTGTACCGTTTGTGGGTTGTAGAAGTACCCAAGTGCCCCTGCCCGCTGTAACCGTTTTCGATTTGCGTATGCGTAGACGTATTGCATTATTAGCTGTGACTACGTCCTGGTGTAATAAGCCTCTACTGGTGGTAATTTTGGATTGAGGGACTAATTCGCTTATGCATAATGCTCCGAAGAAGGCGATCGCAAATGCAGTAGACATTAGTGTTGCTTCAAATTGTGAGTGTCATGTTAATGGTGTTAGGGATATGATGTGAGAAATCAGTTTTCGTGACACGGGATGGACGTCTACACTCCTGACTTGGCTGAGCCCTTTTCCACCCTTTTATGGATTGTCTGATGATGAATCTGTTTGTCACATCTCCCCAATTCAGTAGCTGGAAGTGAAATGCTACTCCGGTCAGACACCGCTGCGCTGATGCCCCTGATATGCCCCTCATCATTAGCTGGTGGAGAAATTCTATGGTGACTTGTAATCTGGCTTGTTCACATTGGTCAACCCATCTGCCTGCTACTAGTCCTGTCCACTCTTCCCATGCCTTACCGTATGCTTGCCACGTCGACGGGGCAACTGACGCTCTGATTAATGCCATCAACTATTCGCCACTAGATCCCATAGGGAGGGTGGGCAACTGTTGCCTGATGTGTGGGCATTGGGGAGGAGCTCTGTGAAAATCTGCCAATTGAATTGTGATAAAGCGTTAGCAGCAGCGTTAGACCCCTCAGCATCATGGCTAGCGTGGACCCATACATTGTGTTTTAGGCACAGGAATGCTAGCCGGCGTAGTAGGCCTAGCACTGGGAGAGACAATGATGCCATCTTATTAATGCAGTGCGCTAGGCTGGTGTTTTTTGTTATGAAGCGTATATTTTTGTTAGCTAGGCGCGCGCCCCATATTTCTATTGCTACCACTATTAGGAAGAGTTCCAGGAGTGTCTGTTTTTTTGTCAGCACTTGTTCTGCCCAATACGGAGGCCATAAGCTTGTGCACCATTGGTTATTTAGTATAGCTGCATTTCTGTACAGATGGGCTACTCCAATGAGTAACAGACACTGCTACAGGCCCAAAAGGTTTTACTTGGCAAGATGCAGTAAAAAATTGTTATTAAATACAAAGGTGGTGTAGCTTGGTACAGATGGGCTACTCCAATGAGTAACAGACACTGCTACAGGCCCAAAAGATTTTACTTGGCTAGATGCAGTAAAAAAATTGTTATTAAATACAAAGGTGGTGTAGCTTGGTACAGATGGGCTACTACAATGAGTAACAGACACTGCTACTATGCCCAAAAGGTTTTACTTGGCTAGATGCAGTAAAAAATTGTTATTAAATACAAAGGTGGTGTAGCTTGGTACGGATGGGCTACTACAATGAGTAACAGACACTGCTACAGGCCCACAAATATTTACTGGGCTAGATGCAGTAAAAAATTGTTATTAAATACAAAGGTGGTGTAGCTTGGTACAGATGGGCTACTCCAATTAGTAACAGACACTGCTACTATGCCCAAAAGGTTTTACTTGGCTAGGTGCAGTAAAAAATTGGTATTAGATACATAGGTGGTGTAGCTTGCTACACAGATAGGCTACTCCACTGACTAACACACACTGCTAGAGGCCCAAAAGGATTGGCTTAGCTAGATTTAGCCAAATGCTGTGAAAAACACTTGCACAGCACTGGCACAGACCTGCCTGTCAAAAAGTGCTATGAACTGCTGTAACCTAGCACTCAAAAGGGCTGCAATTACAACTAGTCCCTACTCCCTAAACCTATCTGTCTATTTAAGAGCAAATTCGCTTGCAATTCACACAGTTACAAAGTATAGCGCCCACAGCAGCAGCGGTGCCGTCTAACACTCAGCTGCAGCAGTGAGAAAATGGTGGCGACGGGGAAAATGGCTGGGTCTTATAAGGCAAGGACATGTGACATACATAGTCAATGACACATGCCCTGGCTTGTGTGAAAAAAAAGCACTTCGCTGCGTGCGTGCGCTGCTGATAGGCTGACAGACTGCACCTCCCCACTGTAAATGCGGGTGCACGAACAGTTATTGAACATAACCTCAAACAGCCGGATTTTTTGCAAATCGTTCGGGTTCGTCGAATGGCTCGAACACCGCCCAAAACAGCTCGAATTTGAGATTGGCGAAAAGTTCGAGTCGAACACCGCTCATCTCTACTCCTGATGTGCCTAACCAGTGGAAACCCCCCACAAGTGACACCATTTTGGAAACTAGGCCCCTCAGGGAACTTATATAGATGTGAGATGAGCTCATTGAACCCCTAGGTGCTTCACAGAAGTTTATAACATTGAGCCGTAAAAATAAATTTTTCACATTTTTCCCACAAAAATGTTTTTCAGCCCCCAATTTTGCATTTTCATAAGGGTAACAGGAGAAATTGCACCATACCATTTGTTGTGCAATTACTCCTGAGTAAGCAAATACAACATATGTGGGAGAAAACCACTGTTTGGGCACACAGTAGGGTTCGGAAGGGAAGGAGAGCCATTTGACTTTTTGAATGTAAAATTTGCTTGAATAATTAGCAGGCGTCATTCCACGTTTGGAGAGCCCCTGATGTGTCTAAACAGTACGCCGATACCCCATATGTAGGGAAAATACACTGTTTGGGCGCACGGCAGGTTTCAGAAGGGAAGGAGCACTGTGTGACTTTTTGAACGCAAATTGGCTGGAATTGAGAGCGGACGCCATGTCGCGTTTGGAGAGCCCCCTGATGTGACTAAATAGTGGAAACCCCCCACAAGTGACCCATTTTGGAAACTAGACCCTTCAAGGATTTTATCAAGGGGTATAGTGAACATTTTGAACCCAGAGGTACGACACAGAAATTGATAACATTAGGTTATCATATTGAGTTGTCAAAAAAAATGATGACGATATGGGGACTAGTGTTGAGCGCAAGTACTCACTACTTGAGTTTGCATCTGGTACTTAGGTATGCACCATGTATCGTGGGTGCTCGAGTGACATGCTCAAGTCCCCACCCCGCATGTTTCACGGTTGTTAGACACTCAAAAAAAAACATGCGAGGATCACTCATGCATAGCAGGCAATTCCCGCAAGGTTTTTTTGGCCGCGAAGCATATGGGGCGGAATCTCGAGCATGTCACTCCAGCACCCGCGATACTTGGTGAATACCTGAGCACCCAATGCAAACTCAAGTAGCGAGCACTTGCGCTCAACACTAGTCCCCATATCGTCATCATTTTTTTTTCTTTACTTTTCAAAAAACCCAACCCCAACCCTAACCCTAGCACAACCCTAACCCTAGCACAACCCTAACCCTAACACAACCCTAACCCTAGCACAACCCTAACCCTAGCACAACCCTAACCCTAGCACAAACCTAACCCTACCCCTAGCACAACCCTAACCCTAGCACAACCCTAACCCTAGCACAATCGTAACCCTAGCACAACCCTAACCCTAGTACAACCCTAACCCTAGTACAACCCTAACCCTAGCACAACCCTAACCCTTGCACAACCCTATTAACCCTAGCAAAACCCTAAACCTAGAGTTTATTTTTTACGCCTTTCCTCATGCGGTATAAGTGATTAGACGACTTTATTCTTCGGGTCGGTGCGATTACAGTGATACCAGATTCTTATGGGGTTTTTATGATTGACAGCTGTCACACACTAAAAGACGCTTTTTTTTGCAAAGACTAGTTTTTGCATCGCCATATTTTGAGAGCTATAATTTTTCCATATTTCGACCAACACAGTCATGTGACGGCTTGTTTTTTGCAGGACAAGTTGACGTTTTATTGGTACCATTTTCAGGTATGTGACATTTTTTGATTGCTTTCTATTCCGATTTTTGGGAGGCAGAATAAAAAAAAAAAAACAATTCAGGAATTATTATTATTTTTTATGCCGTTCCGCGTGTGGTGAAATTGATAAGGCAGCTTTATTCTTCGGGTCAGTACATTTACAGCAGTACCACATTTATATCCTTTTTTTATGTTTTGGCTCTTTTACACAATAAAAACTATTTTATAGAAAAAATATTTTTTTTTTGCATTGCTTTATTCTGAGAGCTATAACTTTTTTATTTTTCGGCTGATGGAACTGTATGGCGGTTTGTTTTTTGTGGGACAAGATGACGTTTTCAGCGATACCATTTTTATTTACATTGTCTTTTTGATCGCGTTTTATTCCATTTTTTGTTTGGCGGTATGATAATAAAGCATCGTTTTTTGCTTTTTTTTTTTACCGTGTTCACTAAAGGGGTTAACTAGTAGGATACTTTTATAGGTCAGGTCGTTCTGGACGTGGCGATACCAAATATGTGTACTTTTTTTTTTTTTTTTCATAATAATATTTATTGATGGGTACATTATATTTTTATGTTTTGGGGATTATTATTTATTTATTTTTTTTATATTTTTACAATTTTTTTGGTGACCCGGATCTAGTGACATCTGGTGACCCGGATGTTGTCCTGACGACATCCGGGTCACCATCACAACCATGGGACCCGGCCTCAGACAGCGCGGGACGCCGGGGAAGAGGTGAGTACCGGCGCTTACCTCCGGAATGCTGCGATCGACTTTAATCGCAGCATTTCGGGGGTTAATGTGCAGGGAGAGGTGCGGGACCGCTCCTTGCACATAGTACCGGGTGTCAGCTGTGACGATCAGCTGACACCCGGCGGCGATCGCTCCCAGACAGCCTGTGTGCGGGATGGGGAGAGCAAAAGATCCATTGGGAGTGGGGGTGGGGAGAGAAAATGATGAATTGGGAGTGGGGGGAGAGCAAATAATGAATTGGGAGTGGGGGGAGCAAATGATGAATTGGGGCTGGTGGAGAATAAATGATGAATAGAGGGTGGGGGTGAGAGAGAGAGGACATGACAATGATTTGGGACGGAGGGGAGCATGTAAATATAATGAATCGGGGGAATGGGAGGAACAGAGTGAGGGACGTTGAGGATGCTGAAGTGTGACTGATAATGAACTGGGGGAAACAGTACAGGTTCTAATTAATTCATATATTTATTGGGTGGGGAAAGTGGCTATTTATAGTTTTAGTGGAGGTGCAGTGGTGGATTACAATTTATATTTGGAATGGTCGGTTGCATAATAACTAACTATATATTAATGGTTGGTGCACGTCTGTATCCAGTTGCTTAGTGTAGAAGTTGGGGAGTGCGCTCTGGAAGCGGTGCTGTAGATAACTGTGTGTTATTTTATGCAGAGACGAGTCCTGGCTAGAAGAAGTGATGGCGGTCTGCGCTGTATGAAGGTGAAAAGCAAAGATGAAGGACTTCAACTAGTGACATCACCAGTGAGTCAGTGTGTTATCTGTACACTGACACTATACACTATATACTATGTACAGAGCTCCTGTGTATAATGTCACTGGTGATCACTGTATTACCTGTACACTACACACTATATGCAGAGTTCCTGTGTATAATGTCATTGGTGATCACTGTATTACCTGTACACTATACACTATATACAGTGCTCCTATGTATAATGTGACCAGTGATCGCTATATTGCCTGTACACTGACACTATATACAGAGCTCCGGTATATAATGTCACGTGATCACTGCATTACCTGTACACTTACACTATACACTGTATACTATGTACAGAGCTCATGTGTAGAATGGCACTTATGGTAATATTAGTATTGTGTTTTTTTATGAATGATAAGTATTGTAGTATTTGGTCACTATGTGGTGGTAATATATGGTCTGGTCACGGTGTGGAGGTATTTGTTCCTTGCATGTGGTATTATTCGGTAACTATGTGGTGGTAATATATGGTCTGGTAATTGCTTATCGGTATTTTTTCTTTGAATGTTGTATTATTTGGTCACTATGTGGTGGTAATATGTGGTCTAGTTATGGTGTGACGGTATTTATTACTTGTATGTGGTGGTAATATATGGTCTAGTCATGGTGTGGCAGTATTTGTTCCTTGTATGTGGTATTATTCAGTCACTATGTGGTGGTAATATGTTATCTGGTCATGGTGTGGCGGTATTTGTTCCTTGTACTGTATGTGGTATTATTCGGTCACTATGTGGTCTGGCCATAGTGTGACAGTATTTGTCCCTTGTATGTGATATTATTGGTCATTTTAAAAAATGTATGTGACACATTCCCTTAAAGAAAAATAAATAAAAATATATCTAAAAAGAGCATTAGGTATTATAAGAAATGATTAATAGGTTAGAGAAGAGTAGGGCCCGGCCAGAAGAGTTTCCTTATCATGGTGGCGACTTAAAAAATCTTTTGGCCAAAACAAAAGCTGATGGCTATGTATGTGATATGGTTTCAATGGGAACTGTTAATGTTTGATTGATGAGGACTTAGTGCAGAAGTGAAGTTTTTCCAAGGGCGGTGGGACTCTGGAAGGCTTGAGTGGTGGAGGCAGAGCTGGGGTGCAGCCTGGGTGGAGTCTCAAGAGGGCCCTAAAATGTTGCCAGTATAGGGCACTGAAATTCCTGGTGGCAGCCCTGTGTGTGACATGCAGTGTGTGTTTGTTTATTAGCATGCAGTGTGTATGTGGGTAACATGCAGTATTTATGTGTAATATGCAATGTGTGTAATGTACAGTTTTGTCTGTAATGCCAAATGTAGAGATCTCTTGCAACCAACTGCAGGGCGACTGTCTGTCACCTCTGACACACCCGTGACAGTAGAGTTCTGGTACCCGAACTGAACTTTGGACTAAAGTTCGCTCAAACCCGACGAACCCAAACATCCACGAGTCCTCTCATCTTTAGTGCCAACACTTTTGGCCATGAGTGTAAGTGTTAGGAGGGCGGTTGCAAACAACTTTAATTTAATGGAATGCAACCGACCCCGGAGTCCGCAATGCAGCCTGGTGGACTGCTGCCGAACACTTTCCGGGTGGAAAGTAAAGCGACAAACTTAAATATTAAACCAATCCATGTTTCTCCACACAGGAACGGATATAGCGGTACACTCTATCTCCGTTAACTGCACGGGAGAAGAGCGCCCGAGAAAGTACCTACTAAACTGATAAACCACTCCGTGTTAAAGCACACGGAGCGGGTTTCAGCGGTTTGCACAATCTCCAAGAACCGCAGGGAGACGTGCGACCGAGGGAAAAGCAGTAGCCCTGTCTGCGATACAGGCGCTACGCAGTAGGAGTTGGCGCTAGTGTGCGGGTATAACGGTTCACACAATCTCCAAGAACCGCAGGGAGACGTGTGACCGGGGAAGAAGCAGTAGCCCTGTCTTCGATACAGGCGCTATGCTATAGGAGTTGGCTCTAAGATGTGTGTGTGACTCACGCCGACGGGTACGTGCCCTCTGCCGGCGTGCTACCGGACAGAGGAGTATTTCTCCATGTGGTCCACAGGTGTCTACAGGGAGTAGGAAGTCTGCAGGCTGCTCGGGGTGAAGGCGACCCCTACTGACAGAGCCAGACTGCAAGGCGAAGCTAACTGCCTACTTTCACTAGCCTGCCTACTTTCACTAGACCTGCCTGAGGAAATTACACGTGGAGCAAGGACGTCCACACAACAGCATCATGTTCAAATGATCTGAGCGCGTCGCCATGTTTGTGGGCGGGCCTTTTAAAGACTAAGCCCTGCCCACCGATGCGCCATTGGTGACGTTACCGGTGGACCAATCAGGCGGTGCCAGGTCACCGGGTCAGGTGGGTGCCAACCCACCAATCATGATCCGCCAGGTCACGGACATGCTCAGTGTGGCAAATCCTGGACTTTGATTCCACAAGCCCTGTCTCCCTCTGCAACCCAGGCTTAACATTGCTAGGCACAACTACCTGGGGGATAAACAGTGCTTGCGGACTAGCTAGGCGTTGAGGCTGATGGTGATGCTGAGCAGCATCAGCCCTGGCTGGACTGAAATGGGAGACCACAGAAGGTTCTGGACCCATTTCAAATCCGACACCTAACAGTAAGTGTTTGATTTCTGGTTTGAATACGATCACTAGTCTCTGTGAGGTAGTGCTAAAAAATAACACTACAACTGTCTTTTATGTTCTCAGTCCTTGGCAGATGCCTAATGAGGGAATTCATGTAAAGGGACAAAAAAACCCCCTAATTTTTACAAAATATAATGATGGAATACATATAGTAGTTATAGAAGCTAATGAATTGTTTTCTTGTAGTTTACTTTTTCACCTGTGTAAGGGTCCAATCCTGCACAGAGGCTTATCGAAAAAACTCACAACAGACAATTACCTAAAAATAATATTCATCAAAAATGTGGATGATGGCACAGAAAATAGTAGTTAATAGTCATGGAAACAAATGAATTTTTAGGAAAGAAATGTTTGCCTTTTTTGCCCAGCTCTTCGTAAGGACCCTATCCTGTGCAGGGACTTACCAGAGAAATTCGTACTAGTCACAAAACCTCCTAATATTCACTAAAAATTATGATGATGGTAAAGAAAACTATCGTAATGAAAGCCAATGATTTTTTTTTCATTTTTGTATTTTGCGCCCAGGTCTTCATAGGAGCCCAGTCCTGTGCTAGGGCCTACAGCAATTCAATATAGGATTTTTTCACCAGTCTAGGCATAAAAGATACTAATTATTGTAAAAAATCATACAGATCTGTATCAATCTGTTTGTCCCTGGTACGTGTTCTGCACCTCATATCTGATATACCATTGATCCCCGCTTGTATCAATCTGTTTGTCCCTGATACGTGTTCTGCACCCCATATCTGATGTACCCATTGATCCTCGCTTGTATCAATCTGTTTGTCCCTGGTTATCACCTCACTCCTTTGATCCCAATTCACACTGGTCCCCATCTGTCTACTTTTTCTATGAATTCAGCCTCCTTCCTAATTACTCCCCACCTCCTCCCTGTGCTCTGTGTCCAGTCTCCCTGTGGCTCCTCCCTCCTGCCTTCTGATCACAGCTGATCAAACTCCATGTGCTGTTAAGAGCTTCATATATCCAGAGTCCAGAGGTCTGGTGCTGAAGGGTCGCGTTTAAGGGTCTTATCTGAAATATGCCAAAATAGGTCAGAAGTAGCCAGAAGGTAGGATTACCTATTTTCTAATTGTGCTTAGTTTCTCTCTCATTCACACTTAAACCTTCATTATGCTTACATATGCCCTTACTGTCTTTGCACCACTAATTCTTACTCTCCTTTGCTATCCCCAAACCCTAGCACCCTCTAACCAAATCATCATCTCTCCTTCCCTCTTACCTCCTCACCTGACCTCATCTGCAGACCTGCTCCTCAACCTCAGATCTATTCTACCAAAACATAAAACAAGCCAGACACTCTCCTTCTCCCACCTGCTCTCCCTCTCTCTGCTTCTCCTCACAGCTGGCGACATATCTCCCAATCCTGGACCCCCACAACTCCCACCTCCCACCAATTCCTCCTCCTATCGCTTCCAAACTACTGCAAACTACCGCAACCTCTTCTACATAAAACCCATGCCCCTGACGCCCACCCCCTCTGCTCCCTCTCTCTGGAGAACTCTGGAATTCCCGTTCTGTCTGCAATAAGCTCCTCTTTACCTCTCGTCATCTCTCCTTCCTGGGCATAACAGAGACATGGTTGACACCCTCTGACACTGACTCCTCTGCTGCGCTGTGTTACGGTGGCCTCCACTTCACCCACACTCCTCGCCCTGGTAACAGACATGATGGAGGAGTGGGTCTTCTCCTTTCTACCAACTGCACCTTTAGAACTATCCCACCTCTACCCTCCCTTACTCTCCCTGCTTTTGAAGTCCACTCTGTCCGCATCTACTCTCCCTCCAACCTCCAAGTGGCCGTCATATACCGACCACCGGACTCGGTCACTGCATTTATTGACCAATTCTCCACCTGGCTTCTTTACTTTCTTTCTACTGACATTCCCACAATCTTCATGGGCGATTTCAACATCCCCACTGACATTGGCCAGTCAATAGCATCCAAACTCCTGTCGCTTACTTCATCCTTTGGACTTACTCAGTGGTCCTCCTCAGCCTCCCAAACAGACGGACACACACTAGACCTCATCTTCACCAGACTCTGCTCCCTATCTAAGCTCACAACCTACCCCTTACCGTTATCTGACCACCATCTACTCACTTTCTCATCCCTGTCCTCCTCACCTGTCACCCATGTCCAGCAACTAGCACACCCCCGCAGAAACCTTGCACATCTAGACACTCACACACTCTCTGACTCTACCACTGACATCCATATCCTCACTCCACGACACAGACGGCGCCACTGCTTTCTACAATGCTACTCTCACATCAGCTATTGCATCGGTCGCCCCTCTTATGCATGGCAGAGCACGACGAGTCAATAGGCAACCCTGGCACAACTACCTCACTAAACATCTTCGGGAAGCATCCAGGTTTGCGGAGCGGCATTGGAAGAAAACACATTTGCAAGATGACTTCACTGCATTCAAACAAGCAACACTCACATTCAAATCAGCCCTCACCTCTGTTAAACAGGCCTACTTCACAACCCTCATATCTTCCTTATCCTATACCCCCAAACAGTTATTCAACACTTTTAAATCCCTCCTCCGCCCTCTACTGCCCCCTCCGACCTCCATCATCTCTGCTGAGAAGTTTGCCACACACTTCAAAAACAAGACTGACCAAACAAGGCAAGTCTTTACTGTCCAACCACCACAACTCCTTTGTTTCCCAGACCATTGCCCTTCCCCCATAACCTCCCTTTCCTACATCAAGGAAGGAGACCTCACTCATCTCCTCTCCAAATCACACCTCACCACTTGTGCACTTGACCCCATCCCATCCCACCTCCTCCCCAACCTCAACCTCACACTCATCCCATCCCTAACCCATCTCTTCAACCTATCACTAACTTCTGTTACCTTCCCCGCTGACTTCAAACATGCCACAATCACGCCCATCCTCAAAAAGTCATCCTTCGACCCAACCGCCTTGTCCAGCTACCGCCCCATATCGCTGCTCCCATTTGCCTCCCAACTCCAAACTCACGCTGAACTTACCTCTCACTTCTCATCTAACTCTCTCTTTGGCAACCGGCAATCTGGCTTCCGCCCCCACCATTCCACCGAAACTGCCCTTACCAAAATTACTCTTGACTTACTTACAGCCAAAGCTAACAGACAGTTCTCTGTACTCCTTCTTCTTGACCTGTCCTCTGCCTTTGACACAGTTGACCACTGCCTCCTACTACAGCTCCTCGCTTCCTTTGGCGTCAAAGACCTTGCTCTATCTTGGATCTCCTCATACCTTTCCAACCGCACATTTAGCATCTCCGACTCCCACGCTACCTCCTCATCCCGCCCCCTCTCTGTTGGAGTCCCTCAAGGCTCTGTCCTAGAACCCCTACTCTTCTCAATCTATACCCTTGGTCTGGGACAGCTCATAAAATCCCATGGCTTCCAATACCATCTGTACACTGATGACACCCAGACCTACCTCTCTGGCCCCGATGTCTCCTCTCTGTTGTCCAGAATTCCAGCATGTCTATCAGCCATATCCTCCTTCTTCTCCTCTCGCTTCCTCAAGCTCAATGTAGACAAAACTGAACTCATCATCTTTCCCCCATCTCGCGTATCTTCCCCACCTGATCTTTCTATCACAATAAATGACACCACACTTTCCCCAGTACCAGCAATCCACTGCCTCGCATTAACCCTTGACTCTGCCCTGTCCTTCAAACCCTACATCCAAGCTCTCGTCATCTCCTGTCGCCTCCAGCTCAAAAATATTTCCAGAATCCGTCCTTTCCTCAACCCTCAATCTACTAAACTGCTTGTGCATGCCCTCATCATCTCCTTCCTCGACTACTGCAACATCCTCCTCTGTGGCCTACCTGCTAACACTCTTACACCTCTCCAGTCCATCCTTAACTCTGCTGCGTGACTGATTCATCTCTCGCCTCGCTACTCCTCCACTACCCGCCTTTGCAAATCCCTTCACTGTCTCCCAATAGCCCAGCATATACAGTTCAAACTACTAACACTGACCTACAAAACCATCCATAACCTTTCCCCTCCTTACATCTCTGAACTAATCTCCCGATATACTCCCTCACGTAATCTCCGGTCCTCCCAAGACCTCTTTCTCTCCTCCACACTTATTCGTTCCTCACCCAATCGCCTCCAAGACTTCTCCCAAATGTCCCCCATCCTATGGAAATCTGTGCCTCTACATGTCTGATTAGCCTCCACATTTGGATCCTTCAGACGGAATATGAAAACCCATCTCTTCAAACAAGCTTACAGCCTGCCATGACCTTGCTTGCTGCCACCTCAACACCGGAGCTACTGCAACACTCCCAACCTACTGTCTCCTTCCCCGTTCCTGTAGAATGTAAGCCTGCAAGGGCAGGGTAATCTTCCCTCTGTATCAGTCTATCATTGTTAGTTTTGTTTACTGTAAGTGATGTCTGTATCTGATATATAACCCCTTCTTATGTACAGCACCATGGAATCAATGGCGCTATATAAATAAATAATAATGATAATAATAATACAGATGCTTATTATCATATGTAATTATAGAAACAATGGCTCATTTTATAAAGTGTGGGCCCCTGACCACACAATATTTTTTTGCAGAGCAGTAATTAAATACCTATAAATGTTACATTTTTGTCCACCATATACCAAGGAAAAGGCCCAAAGTGGTAATAATTACATTATTAAGCAATGTGAAACAGCAGGAGCAGGCCCATACCCAACAGCCCATGAAAAAGCAATAGAAGCACCATGTACCCGAAACTGACCCAGAGCGGCGGGATAAGTTTGGATGTTGCTATTCTTCTTCCATCCCTTGTTGCATCTGTAGCACCCCGAGGACTCGGCTGCTACAGGGGTAGTGCACCTCGAGCCAGAGGTGTGGTATTCCACTCCCGGGTAAGGATGGAGTGTGGGACTGAGCTCAGCTAGCTGCATGCACTACACTCATCCCATTTCCGGGGGACAGATCAATGGTACTCCCACTAGGTGAATGTGCAGGTATGACAGTGTCTGTCCCTGGCTGGAGTGGGAGTGGGAGGGGGGGTGGAACATCCCAGTAGTGTAGGGGCAGATAGGGGAGGGGCTCTGGGCATAGAGATAGGAGCCCATTGGGTGCTAGTCACCTGGGCTCACACATAGAGGGAGTATATATGGTGGGCACCATCTTAGGACAGGGCGAGGGAGTGAGTCAGTCAGTCAGTCAGTCAGTCTGAGGAGGGCTGACGGGGAGATGTGGCTCCGGCTGGGCCCAGCTCCAGGGCCAAGCCTGCAGTGGAGAGAGAGGAGGAAGAAAGGCCCAGAGACGCAGAGCCAGAGGGAACCCTTAGATCCCACAAGTTACCGGGTGAAGGGTTGACGGAAACGGGTACCGGAACCCAAACTGGTGGAGGCTAATGATCCTCAGCCAGGAACCGGAGGTCGTGGTCAAGTTTTGCCACGACCCTCACCATATCCACCAGGAAGGCACACCACGAGTAGGGTCAGGAAAGCCAGAGAAGGTTTAACCACCAAGAGGCCCGAGGGAGCCGGACAAAGGTGGATCCCTGGTGGGGACGGCCAGCAGAAAGAGAGAGAGAGGGGAGCTCAGGACCACGCTCCGGAACTGCCTGGGGGTTAGCCGAGTCCCGCACCTGGTGAACGCAGTACGGCTCGGGTGGTCACTCCCGGCCGAAGTGACTGAAGTACCATCTGTGAGTAAAAACCCTGAAACTGCACCATACGTTTCTGACTCTCCTTGCTGCACCATCACAACCCCCATCATCTACACCTGCTGCCCTGAGGCCATACCCCTCCCGTTGGGGGTTATACCATCCCCGCTGCACCATCCTTCCACCGGCCTCAGCGGTCTGCCCTGCAGCGGCAGCTCCAAAGCTGCATTCAACGGGTGGCGTAGTCATCCAACATCTACTGCTAATAGACTCGCCACTTAGTTTGACTCCCTGGGCACGGACCGGGTCACCGCCACGAGACTACTACCCCCATCTGATCCGGCTCCGGGTAAGCCCCCGTGCGCGCGATGCCGCACGACACAGAAGGCCCAGGGGCGCGTCAACTTTGGCGTAGTCGGCAGGATCACGTGCCCGCCACCACCGGGTACTGCGTGCCTGAAGAAAAGTTTATCTGTACCGCAAGAAGAAGTCTCCCGCCGGTTCCGGAGGGTCCCCGCCATCGGACGCCATCTCGGATCGTTTCCCGCCGTTTGCCCGCCATCTGCAGTCTTTTCCCGCCATCCACAGAGTTTCCCGCCATTGGGAGACGGTTCCCGCCATCTGAGAAGATTTCCTGCCCTGGCAGAGCGGACGCCATTATGGGCGTGCCAGAGGGTGGCAAGAGACTACCTCCCATCGTGGGCCTGGTCCCAGAAGAGCGCCAAAAGCAAAGACCGCCCCCACCAGCAGAGACTGCAATGATAGAGATGTCCATCAGCGTGGGGGGACTGCCCCTGGAACTGGCAATCACCAAGTTGCCCCGGGACCACCCTCAGTGTGGGCGGATCAAGAACAAAAGAGTGAGGATGGGTGCAGCCTGGGGGAGTCTGGAGAGTTCGCACCCGGAGATGGAGGGAGAGTCAGGCAGCACCGACCCTGTGGTCAGGAGCCTGCTGCAGGCCGCCACCCCAGAAGGCCTGGTGGAGATTCTGGCACAGCTCCCCAAAGATCGGGAGCATGCACGGACCGCGTTGGAGGGCCTGGCTCGGAAGATGGCCCGAGTACAGCGAGAAGTACTAGCTGAGTGGAGCAGAGAGATGGCCCTGCAGGCTGGAACCCACCAGCAAAGGACACCACCCGCAACGAGGAGCACGCCTGCCCCTGAAGCCGGTGCGGAAGGGATGAAGGCCGGAGACGACGCCGTGGAAGGAGCTGAAGAGACGGAGGCAGGTAAAGGGGACGTTACTACCCCAAGCCCAGCAACCGTAAGCCTGCCCCAGCTCCCCGTCGCAGAGCCCGAAATCCCACCGACCGTGCCCGTTGCTGCACCGCCACCGCTCCAGACTAGGCCTCAAGCAGGAGCCGCGGCCAAGCCCCCTGTGACGTCACGCGCCTCAACCCCGAGCGCGGCCAAGCAGGAGACGCCACCGGCCTGGTCGCAGGGCCGAGTACCCCCGGGCGCCGCAGTTCCAACAGAGCCCTCTATCTCCACCAAGTCACTGGCCTGGTCGCAAGGTCGAGTACCCCCGGGCGCCGCCGTCTCCGCAGTGCCCTTCACCTTTAAGGTGCCACCGGCCTGGTCACAAGGCCTGGTGAATCCGGGCGCCGCTGCCATCACCGCGCCCTCAACCCTCAAAGTCCTGCCCTTGGGTGAAGACCTGTTCGCCCAGCATGCTTGCCCGGATGGGCAGCCCTTTGAGTGACCACCGGAGTACTACCATCCCCGACTCCGGAAGGAAGGGCCCCTGTGTGAGCCCCTGATCCCGGCTCCGGCACCCGCCAAGATCACCCCACTCCCGTTGGAGGAGGCGCAGTTCGCATGGGACCCCACTGGAGAAAACCTCATCGGCTTCACCCAAGAGACCCGGGCAGCCGCAGCCGAGCGTGCGGAGTGCTGCCGGCAACAACTGGAGGTCTTCGACAGGGAGCGGCGAGAGAGGCGGGTCCGCGAGGAGCGGCTGCAAGTTCAGAGTGCGGAGCAGAAAAGCCGGACCCGGCGAGACCGCCGTGCGGCCCACGGTCCCCGCGCCACCGGGACCGTAATAAAGTTCCAACTGGAGCACGGTTGGGGCTTTATCCGGGATCACCGAACCCCCGGCGACGTCTTTGTCACCCGCAGGGATGTCGAGTCTCATCTGCCGGAGGGAAATCGCGGACATGACCTTTACCTGGGTGACGAGGTCACTTTCACCCGGCACCAGTGTGCCAAAGGACTGTACGCCCTTCATGTACACCGGTTGACGGAGGAAGAGCTGCGGTATGAGGAGAATCAAGAGGACCCGGACGGGTTTGAAGATTACCCTCAGGAAGGAGCAGGAGGACGCCGTTACTGAAGTACGGTAAAGTGGAACTGTACATAGTTACCCGTAAGGTACTTGTCATGCTGCTAGAGTAAAGTGAGTTCCCCGTTGGGACAAGTGTGAACTGTTACCTGCGTCCCCTATCCTTAAACAGGCTGAGGACTGTGAGCAGCCATTCCCCTATTCCCACTGACCGAGGACTGAGAACGGTCGTTCTTTCCCTTTACCTGGCCGAGGACTGAGAGCGGCCATACCCTGTATATAGTTGCGCTTTCTAAAGCGCCCCCTACCGGTTTTAAAGAAAAACTGTTTTTCAACAAGTGACTGTTGCACTTTACCTGGTCACAAGTTGCACGGTGGCCAGGGATCAAGAATGTTTCTTATGAAAAAGTTTTTATTATGCTAAAAGAGTTAATGATATTTTATAAATGTGTGTGTTCGTAATGTTTTATACTTGTAACGTTAAAAGAGAAAAGTACCTCCCATAAAGGGATGAGTGAAACTTAAAATATCTTATATGTAAGTGCACTTTTAAAATTTTTTTGTATGTTTGTATGTTTTGCTCTTTTACAGCCCGAGGACGTGCTGTGGTTTACCAGGGGGGAATGTAGCACCCCGAGGACTCGGCTGCTACAGGGGTAGTGCACCTCGAGCCAGAGGTGTGGTATTCCACTCCCGGGTAAGGATGGAGTGTGGGACTGAGCTCAGCTAGCTGCATGCACTACACTCATCCCATTTCCGGGGGACAGATCAATGGTACTCCCACTAGGTGAATGTGCAGGTACGACAGTGTCTGTCCCTGGCTGGAGTGGGAGGGGGGGTGGAACATCCCAGTAGTGTAGGGGCAGATAGGGGAGGGGCTCTGGGCATAGAGATAGGAGCCCATTGGGTGCTAGTCACCTGGGCTCACACATAGAGGGAGTATATATGGTGGGCACCATCTTAGGACAGGGCGAGGGAGTGAGTCAGTCAGTCAGTCTGAGGAGGGCTGACGGGGAGCTGTGGCTCCAACTGGGCCCAGCTCCAGGGCCAAGCCTGCAGTGGAGAGAGAGGAGGAAGAAAGGCCCAGAGACGCAGAGCCAGAGGGAACCCTGAGATCCCACAAGTTACCGGGTGAAGGGTTGGCGGAAACGGGTACCGGAACCCAAACTGGTGGAGGCTAATGATCCTCAGCCAGGAACCGGAGGTCGTGGTCAAATTTTGCCACGACCCTCACCATATCCACCAGGAAGGCACACCACGAGTAGGGTCAGGAAAGCCAGAGAAGGTTTAACCACCAAGAGGCCCGAGGGAGCCGGACAAAGGTGGATCCCTGGTGGGGACGGCCAGCAGAAAGAGAGAGAGAGGGGAGCTCAGGACCACGCTCCGGAACTGCCTGGGGGTTAGCCGAGTCCCGCACCTGGTGAACGCAGTACGGCTCGGGTGGTCACTCCCGGCTGAAGTGACTGAAGTACCATCTGTGAGTAAAAACCCTGAAACTGCACCATACGTTTCTGACTCTCCTTGCTGCACCATCACAACCCCCATCATCTACACCTGCTGCCCTGAGGCCATACCCCTCCCGTTGGGGGTTATACCATCCCCGCTGCACCATCCTTCCACCGGCCTCAGCGGTCTGCCCTGCAGCGGCAGCTCCAAAGCTGCATTCAACGGGTGGCGTAGTCATCCAACATCTACTGCTAATAGACTCGCCACTTAGTTTGACTCCCTGGGCACGGACCGGGTCACCGCCACGAAACTACTACCCCCATCTGATCCGGCTCCGGGTAAGCCCCCGTGCGCGCGATGCCGCACGACACAGAAGGCCCAGGGGCGCGTCACATCCATTTCTGCATTTTTTACAATATAATTAAGAAGGGAATGCCATGGCTGATTATCCCTACTAACACATTTTGTAGCCTCTTCGAAGGGCCCCAGTAAGTCATATTCCTCCCTTTTCACCAGTGAATGGCAGATCTCTAGCTTACACAAGCTCCAGTCTCTCTGCTGCATGATATAATTCCATGCCTTTCGTTGCCCACGCAAATGTTGCAGCGTTGAAATCCATCATGTTGCAATGTCTCAAATCAGATGGGGCTCAATCATACTGGTCAATCATACTGAAACTGTAAATCCTAGAGGCCATTCTTTGCCAGATAAGAATGGTTGAAGTGCTCATTCACTTTCATGACACTGATCACCACCTTGTTCAGATGGGTATAATTGTTTAAAAAAATGTTGCATGATAACATTTAGGACGTGCATCATGCAGGAAGCATGTGTTTCGTTGTTCAAATGCATTGCAGCCACAATATTTCTGGAATTGTCACTTTTTAAGTTGCCCAGTTGTAGTTGACAAGGAGCCATCCAGTGTGATATATGATAGAACGTTCCGCTAAATTGCTAGTAGAGATGTCTAAATGTCCATTGTGGAGGATATGCATTAGCGCCTTCTGGTGTGGAGGTGTCACCAATCACCACCTGTAATATCAACCAGGTGAAATGAGAGTTGTATCATATAGTCCATAAGTACCTCTGCTTCCTCCCCAAGAATATGCTTGCTAGAGACAAAGGAGAACAATTGTGACCTGCGTTTGATAGTACTACTGCCCGTATAGCTTGTTCTAGCGGTGATGTTGCCGCTGCTTGCTGCTTCTATATTGTTATTGCCAGATGCAATTCTATGGGTTTTTTATTTCTTTCACTTTACTCCATTGCAATTGCCACTTTTTCTTTTTGTGGGTCAGAAAAAATCCTCCTAATAATAAAATATATAAATCTTTATGAATACGCATTAAAACTCCATATATACCATATGTACTCGTATATATATATATATATATATATATATATATATATATATATATATATATATATTTATATAGTACAGACCAAAAGTTTGGACACACCTTCTCATTTAAAGATTTTTCTGTATTTTCATGACTAAGAAAATTGTACATTCACACTGAAGGCATCAAAACTATGAATTAACACATGTGGAATTATATACTTAACAAAAAAGTGTGAAACAGAAAATATGTCTTATATTCTAGGTTCTTCAAAGTAGCCACCTTTTGCTTTGATGACTGCTTTGCACACAATTGGCATTCTCTTGATGAGCTTCAAGAGGTAGTCACCGGAAATGGTCTTTCAACAATCTTGAAGGAGTTCCCAGAGATGCTTAGCACTTGTTGGCCCTTTTGCCTTCACTCTGCGGTCCAGCTCACCCCAAACCATCTCGATTGGGTTCAGGTCTGGTGACTGTGGAGGCCAGGTCATCTGGTGTAGCACCCCATCACTCTCCTCCTTGGTCAAATAGCCCTTACACAGCCTGGAAGTGTGTTTGGGGTCATTGTCCTGTTGAAAAATAAATGATGGTCCAACTAAATGCAAACCGGATGGAATAGCATGCTGCTGCAAGATGCTGTGGTAGCCATGCTGGTTCAGTATGCCTTCAATTTTGAATAAATCCCCAACAGTGTCACCAGCAAAGCACCCCCACACCATCACACCTCCTCCTCCATGCTTCACGGTGGGAAAAAGGCATGTAGAGTCCATTCGTTCAACTTTTCTGCGTCGCACAAAGACACGGTGGTTGGAACCAAAGATCTCAAATTTTGACTCATCAGACCAAAGCACAGATTTCCACTGGTCTAATGTCCATTCCTTGTGTTCTTTAGCCCAAACAAGTCTCTTCTGCTTATTGCCTGTCCTTAGCAGTGGTTTCCTAGCAGCTATTTTACCATGAAGGCCTGCTGCACAAAGTCTCCTCTTAATAGTTGTTGAAGAGATGTGTCTGCTGCTAGAACACTGTGTGGCATTGACCTGGTCTCTAATCTGAGCTGCTGTTAACATGCGATTTCTGAGGCTGGTGACTCAGATAAACTTATCCTCAGAAGCAGAGGTGACTCTTGGTCTTACTTTCCTGGGGCGGTCCTCATGTGAGCCAGTTTCTTTGTAGTGCTTGATGGTTTTTGCAACTGCACTTGGGGACACTTTCAAAGTTTTCCCAATTTTTCGCACTGACTAACCTTCATTTCTTAAAGTAATGATGGCCACTCGTTTTTCTTTACTTAGCTGTTTATTTCTTGCCATAATACAAATTGTAACAGTCTATTCAGTAGGACTATCAGCTGTGTATCCACCAGACTTCCGCACAACACAACTGATGGTCCCAACCCCATTTATCAGGCAAAAAATCCCACTTATTAAACCTGACAGGGCACACCACGTGAAAACCATTTCCGGTGACTACCTCTTGAAGCTCATCAAGAGAATGCCAAGAGTGTGCAAAGCAGTCATCAAAGCAAAAGGTGGCTACTTTGAAGAACCAAGAATATAAGACATATTTTCAATTGTTTCACACTTTTTTGTTAAGTATATAATTCCACATATGTTAATTCATAGTTTTGATGCCTTCAGTGTGAATGTACAATTTTCATAGTCATGAAAATACAGAAAAATCTTTAAATGAGAAGGTGTGTCCATATATAAGGCACCTCCTCCAAAATGGAGGTGCCCGCGCAATGTTGTTGCAAAGCCTTCACTCTGCTTCAGCCCTCAGGTCCCGTTTCCAGTCACCTGCCAGTCACCTGCCAGATTCCTGCCTGTTACCTGCCAGTCACCTGCCAGATTCCTGCCTGTTACCTACCAGTCACCTGCCAGATTCCTGCTTGATACCTGCCAGATATCCGTTTACCTGCTTGCAAGCCTGCGGTCCGACGGTCTGCCTTCCGACACCTGTCAGTCTGTCTATGGACCAGCCTGCCCGCTCACCTGGGAGCGCTCATCTGCTACCTGCCTGCTAGCCTACCTGGAGGCTCCGCCGTCACTTGCCGTGACCACCTGCCTGTCCAGAGACTCTTGTCTGCTCACCTGGGAGCGCTCATCTGCTACCTGCCTGCTAGCCTGCCTGGAGGCTCCGCCGTCACTTGCCATGACCACCTGCCTGTTCAGAGACTCTTGTCTGCTCACCTGGGAGCGCTCATCTGCTACCTGCCTGCTAGCCTACCTGGAGGCTCCGCTGTCACTTGCCGTGACCACCTGCCTGTCCAGAGACTCTCGCCTGCTCACCTAGGAGCGCTCACCTGCTACCTGCCTGCTAGCCTACCTGGAGGTTCTGCTGTCACTAGCCGTGACCACCTGCCTGTCCAGAGACTTTCCCTGTCACTTGCCGTGAGTACCTGCCCTTCTACCCAGAGACTGTCCCTGTCACTTGCCGTGTCTACCTGCCCTTCTACCCAGATACTGTCCCTGTCACTTGCCATGATTACCTGCCCGTCTTCCCTGGGAGCCACCCGCTTCCTTACAAGGACCGCCCCCTTGTATAGTTGCTCAGAGGTTCCGCCTCCCAGACCCGTTACAGTTTGCTCGGGCCATGGAATCCGGTGGCACCCAAGCTCCCTCGCTCTTGGACCTATGTCATGAACTGTCCCGTCAGAGGTCCCAACAGGAGTCCATCCTGAGTCACCTGCGGAGTGTCAACTCTCGCCTGGACACTCTGTCTGCTCCACCTGCAACCACCGCTAGTGTCATGACTCGCAACCCGGCAGCGCCGCTGCCCACCAATACCATGGTATCCTGTCCCGGACCCCGGTTTTCTGCATCTCCTCGTTTCGGAGGTGACTCCGTTTTAGCTCGGGGCTTCATAAACCAGTGCACCCTGCACTTTGAACTCTTGTCCCACCAGTTTATCTCCGACCGGTCAAAAGTAGCCTTTATCATGTCCCACCTCACGGGGGAGGCTCTGGCTTGGCTAAATCCTCTGTGGGAGAGAGGAGATCCCCTGGTGTCCGACCTGCCAGCCTTTCTCACGGCTTTCCGGAAAGTCTTCGACGAACCCGGACGGAAGACCTCATCCGCATCGTCTCTGCTACGCCTCCGTCAAGGAGATCTCACCGTGGGCCAATATGCCATACTGTTCCCTACCCTTGCTTCGGAGCTGGCCTGGGATAACGACGCTCTGGTGTCTGTCTTCTGGGAGGGTCTGTCCGGCCGTATTAAAGATGAACTCGCCGGTCGGGACATTCCTACCACTCTCGACGACTTAATAACACTTGCCACCCGGATTGACATCCGATTCCAGGAGCGCGCCAAAGAGGTCACCCGTGAGAGGAGGTTTCCACGTCTAGCCACCTTCCAGAAACCCGTCACTCCCTCCGTTACTCGCCAGGCACACTCACCTGAGCCTATGCAGGTCGACCAGACCAAGATGGTCAAAACCCGTCAAGACTTACGCCGTGCCGAGGGGAGCTGCTTCTACTGTAGCAGTAAGGAGCACCGGATCCGTTCCTGCCCAGAGAGGTCGGGAAACGCCTGTGTCTAGGATCGCTCAGAGAGGTCGCCCTAGACAAAAGTAAACCCTCTCCATCTCTGATGCTGTCAGTCTCTATCACCTGCGGAGAGAACCGCTATTTCGAACTGGCTCAACTTGACTCAGGAGCTGCTGGAAATCTCATTTCTCAGTCTCTGGTAGAAAAATACCGCATTCCCACCAAACCTCTAGCTGTACCCTTATCTGTCGCTGCCCTGGATGGGGGCCTCTTACCACATCCCATCCAACTCATCACCGAATCCATAACTCTGCAGGTGGGAATTCTGCATTCTGAGAGCATCTCCTTTCATGTTCTGCCTGGACTCTCTCACGCACTCTTGTTAGGCCTACCTTGGCTCCAGAAACATGCACCCGTGCTTGACTGGCAGACCGGAGAAGTCCTTCGCTGGGGACAGGACTGCCATAGGACTTGTCTAGTTCCTGTTCATCCTGCTCGTCCTTCTCCTACCCCAGTCAGTCTACCCGGTCTACCGGTTCCCTATTGGTCTTATGCGGATGTCTTCAATAAAAAAGAAGCAGAGACATTACCCCCTCATAGACCATACGATTGTCCAATCGACCTGATACCCGGCTCTACTCCTACCCGTGGGCGTATCTACCCTTTGTCCGCAGCGGAGACCCGGTCCATGTCAGAATATATTGAGGAGAATCTGGCCCGGGGATTTATCCGGAAATCTACCTCCCCGGCGGGAGCAGGCTTCTTCTTCGTCAAAAAGAAGGACGGCTCACTCCGTCCATGTATAGATTATAGAGGCCTTAACCAGATTACAGTGAAGAATAAATACCCCCTCCCGCTCATTCCTGAATTATTTGACCGCCTGAGGGGGGCTAGAATCTTCACCAAACTGGATCTCCGTGGGGCGTATAACCTGGTCCGTATCCGTCAGGGGGATGAGTGGAAGACGGCATTCAACACCCAGGACGGCCACTATGAGTACCTTGTAATGCCCTTCGGTCTCTGTAACGCTCCTGCCGTCTTTCAAGAGTTGGTCAATGACATCTTCCGTGACCTTCTCTACTCCTGCGTGGTGGTGTACCTGGACGACATCTTGGTCTTCTCTCCGGACCTTCCTACTCACCGGAGGGATGTTCGTCAGGTCCTGCTCAGGCTCAGGCAGAACCACCTCTACGCTAAATATGAGAAGTGCATCTTTGAGCAGACCTCTCTTCCATTTCTGGGCTACATAATCTCTCAGACCGGCCTACAAATTGATCCTGAGAAACTGTCTGCCATCCAGAAGTGGCCCCGACCAGAGGGGTTGAAGGCTATTCAGCGGTTCCTGGGCTTCGCCAACTATTACCGCCTCTTCATACCGCACTTCTCTTCCCTTACTGCCCCTATCTCTGCGCTCACCCGTAAGGGGACTAATCCCAGAAGATGGCCGACCGAAGCAGAGGAGGCCTTTCTTTCCTTAAAACAGGCCTTCTCCTTCGCCCCGGTGCTGCATCGTCCGGACGGCAACAAACAATTCTTCCTAGAAGTTGACGCTTCCTCCTCCGGAGCCGGGGTGGTACTTACCCAAAAGTCATCTTCCGGAAGAATGGTAACCTGCGGTTTTTTCTCCAAACTCTTCTCCTCTTCTGAGCGCAACTATTCTATTGGAGACCGTGAATTGTTAGCCATTAAGCTGGCACTGGAGGAGTGGTGTTACCTGCTCGAGGGGGCTCTTCACCCGGTAATAATTTACACGGACCACAAGAACTTGGCTTACCTTCAGAGCGTCCAGAGACTTAACCCGCGCCAAGCCCGGTGGTCCTTGTTTTTTGCCCGCTTTGATTTTGTTCTTCATTTTTGCCTGGCAGACAAAAACATCAAAGCTGACGCCTTGTCCCGATCCTTCCTGGTATCTGATCTAGAGGAGGAACCTAAGCACATCATTGATCCCGCCAGAGTAATGCAAGTGGCTCCCGTGAATCTAAATCGTCTCCCTCCCGGTAAGACGTTTGTAACTGTACCTGATCGGAAGAAGGTCCTACACTGGGGTCACTCGTCTAAGCTAGCTGGCCACGCCGGTCAGAAAAAGACCCTCCAGCTCATTACCCGGCATTACTGGTGGCCTACCCTGCACAAGGATGTAATAGACTTTGTTTCTGCCTGTGTGTCCTGCGCCCGCAACAAAGTTCCGAGACACCTGCCAGCCGGTCGCCTTCTTCCTCTTCCAGTACCTGCTGCCCCGTGGCAGCATATTGCTATGGACTTTATAACGGATCTTCCTGTCTCTGCCGGTTGTACGGTCATTTAGGTGGTCGCTGATCGCTTCTCCAAGATGGCGCACTTCATTCCCCTGCCGGGTCTCCCGTCTACACCCGAACTGGCTAAAGACTTTATCCGCCACATCTTCTGTCTCCATGGCCTGCCCCTCCACATCGTGTCAGATCGTGGGGTTCAGTTCACCTCACGCTTCTGGAGAACCACATGTAAGTTGCTTGACGTCACTCTGGACTTCTCCGCTTACCATCCACAGTCCAATGGTCAAGTGGAGCGGATCAATCAGAACCTGACCAGTTACCTCCGGCACTTCGTTAATGCCCCCCATTCGGACTGGGTGGATCTCCTACCATGGGCCGAGTTCTCTTACAATAATCACGAGAGCGAATCTTCCTCCAAATCCCCGTTTTTTGTAGTCTTCGGTCAGCATCCTCGGATCCCATTTCCCGTCTCCACCTCGGTGGACAATCCGGCTGCGGAATCTCTCGTTCGCGAATTCTCCTCCATTTGGGAGAGTACCCGATCCGCACTCCTTCAGTCGTCCGAAAGGATGAAAAAACACGCTGACAAGAAACGCCTGGATCCTCCACAATTCCGTCCTGGAGATAAAGTCTGGCTCTCGTCCAAATATGTCCGGCTCAAGATTCCCTCCTACAAGTTAGGGCCTCGGTTCATCGGCCCACTGGAAGTTATCAAACAGATCAACCCGGTGGCCTATAAATTAAAACTCCGGGCCAACTTACGGATCCCTAACTCCTTCCATGTATCCCTCCTCAAACCCGTGGTACTTAACTCTTTTTCCAAGTCTACAGGTACGCCTCCTGCTCCGGTTTCCGCTGAGAACGAGTTTGAGGTAGAGAACATTCTGGCCACCAAAAGGGTAAGAGGAAAAACCTTTTTTCCGGTAGATTGGAAGGGGTTTGGTCCTGAGGAGAGAACGTGAGAGCCCCGGGAGAACATCCATGCCCCTCTCATCCTTGATAAATTTCTCTCTGGCCTAAAAAAGGGGGGGGGCCTAAAGGGGGGGGTACTGTAGCGTCGGCGTCCCTGCCTCCTGCTAGGCAGGGACGCTGTTCCCCTCACCTCTCCGCTCTGTGCCCGGCGTCTTCCTCCCACTCTGCTGGCAGCGCATGCTGCTTCCCGGCCACGGTGCTTAGGGCGCGCGCGCTCCCCCTCTCTTAAAGGGGCCGCGCGCGCCGTCCTAAGGAGTCCCCGGCCAATGGCCGGAGGACTTCACCATATATAAGGCACCTCCTCCAAAATGGAGGTGCCCGAGCAATGTTGTTGCAAAGCCTTCACTCTGCTTCAGCCCTCAGGTCCCGTTTCCAGTCACCTGCCAGTCACCTGCCAGATTCCTGCCTGTTACCTGCCAGTCACCTGCCAGATTCCTGCCTGTTACCTGCCAGTCACCTGCCAGATTCCTGCTTGATACCTGCCAGATATCCGTTTACCTGCTTGCAAGCCTGCGGTCCGACGGTCTGCCTTCCGACACCTGTCAGTCTGTCTATGGACCAGCCTGCCCGCTCACCTGGGAGCGCTCATCTGCTACCTGCCTGCTAGCCTACCTGGAGGCTCAGCCGTCACTTGCCGTGACCACCTGCCTGTCCAGAGACTCTCGCCTGCTCACCTAGGAGCGCTCACCTGCTACCTGCCTGCTAGCCTACCTGGAGGCTCTGCCGTCACTAGCCGTGACCACCTGCCTGTCCAGAGACTGTCCCTGTCACTTGCCATGAGTACCAGCACTTCTACCCAGAGACTGTCCCTGTCACTTGCCGTGTCTACCTGCCCTTCTACCCAGAGACTGTCCCTGTCACTTGCCGTGATTACCTGCCCGTCTTCCCTGGGAGCCACCCGCTTCCTTACAAGGACCGCCCCCTTGTATAGTTGCTCAGAGGTTCCGCCTCCCAGACCCGTTACAGTATGCAGGCACGACTGACTATGTCCCTGGCTGGAGTGGTGAGGGGGGGAACCTAGTGATGTACGAACAGATAGGGGTTGGTTTCTGGGCATAGGAAGGAGCAGGTCACCTGGGCTCAGACACAGAGGAGGAGGTATATAAGGTGGGCACCATCTTAGAGTTCAGTCCAGTCTGTGAGGAGAAAGTGAGAGTGGAGGAGAAGGAGAGCAGAGGCTCCGCTGGAGTTCTGCTCCAGAGCCAGGCCCAGGGACACGGGCAGGGCGAGAGGGAGAGAGAGGAAAAAGGAACAGAACAGAAGGAGAAAGGAACAGAACAGAAAGAGAAGGAACCAAAGAATAGAAAGGCCCAGGAACACGAAGGTAGAAGGGACCCTAAGGACCCAGGAGATTACGGGTGACGGGTCAGGCAAGAAAAGGGTACCGGATCCCAAGTTGGTGGAGGCAAATAATCCTCAGCCAAGAACCGGAGGTCGTGATCATTTATTGGTGCGACCCCTCGCTAAACCTACTAGGAAGGCACCACATAGGGCCAGGGAGGCTGGCGCCAAGTTCTCCCAGAGAAGGCCCGAGGCAGCCGGACAGAAGTTTGGTCACTGGTGGGGCACGGCCAGAGGAAGGATAGAAGGGAGTCCTGTGCCATACTCCTGAATTGCCTGGGGGTTGACCGAGCCCTGCACCTGGTGGACGCAGCACGGCTTGAGCAGTCCTACTCGCGCAAAAGTGACTTGGATAACAACTGTGAGTAAAAGAACCTGAACTGCAACACTTTGTCTTTGTGCTTCCTCGTCGTGTCAGCACTAACGGTACGGGGACGCCCCGCACCATCACCCCCAGCATCCTACCACACTGCCCTGAGGCTACACTCTTCCTGTGGGGAGTTATACTATCTCAGCTGCACACACCATCAGCCTCAGTGGACTGCCTTGCAGTGGCGGTTTATAATAGCCGCAACCCACGGGTGGCGTAGTCGGACATTGCAAAACATATAGAAGACTGCCACAATTTGGTCTGACCACCCTGAGCCATGGGATCGGGTTGCCACTACTACCCCCATCAGCACCGTACACTAGAAGGCCCGGTTCCGAGTACCCCACGGCCCAGGGGGCGAGTCATAAGTACATGCTCACACTGGCTACTAGACAGACAAAACCCAAGAGAAAAACAGACTGTGAGGACCCCCAACCAAACCCAGATGCTCAGCCCCCCTACTGCCCCCCTTTCCTTGACAATACAATAATGTAACTCTTACAACTGGATGGGTGAGGATCGGTCACAGCTTTATTAACTCTTTAGACTCATTCCATTAGAAAGGCATTTTATTTCCAAAATAATTCAGCTTGTTGCAGTATGCCCTGTGTCTCCACACCGGCAAGTTGGCCAACAAGTGTAACTCTCCAACATGTCCTTTCTATTTCCAGGCCATGGAGGATCTTGCTTACTCGTATGCAGGACTCCGACCCCCATCCATCATCATTAACGCTTGTTCCACTCCGTCCTGGAGTCCTAAAAGGAATATGTCCAGTCCAATATCTGTTAAGTGAACACCATCGGGCCGTATGAGGCCAGCTTTATCTCCTTCCAGCTCACGGTGTCTAATAACTACACCACCTTTTTCTTTTACAAATTTTGCCATCTGAATATTTATTAGCCGCCTTGTCCGTTCGATGGCCGCGCTGTCAAGTGCACCTCGCCATACTGCTCTCGGCACAATCTCTGACCATACTATAGTTAGTTTTCTAAAAAATGCTCTGAAGCGCTCAGTGTCTAGCTTCATTATTGCTGTTAATTCTGCGCTCTTGTAATGACCTAGGTCGTTTCCCCCGACGTGTATAACTAATATGACTGGACCTGTTGCTTCTCTCCCTATCTCGATTACCTCCATTAGTACCTGTGGCCATCGCAGGCCTCTAATACCTCTCCAGTTGAAATATGTGTTATGAAACCCCATATTCCTGCCACCTGGGCGGACTTTCACCCTTTTTTCTGCCCAGTATATGTACGAGTGGCCTATCACCCACACTGTTGGCTTTGTGTCACCTGTAATAGAAACAAACCAGATAACAAGTCTGGACTTATGTATCTCGCAAAACACGCGGATCGCCATCTCCCTATCCTTTGCACTTCCGTTTCTGACAGTCCTGCTCTAGCTGCTTCCGTGGCTGCGTGTGTCCCGTAATCTTTGGGGTGGTTCCCTGCTGATGTTAGGCATTTATTAAATATAGATTGGAACTGGTATCTAGATAATGGCGTTCCATCAATGTATGACAGGAAGAAATTGCTTTGTGGCCTGATGTCTGTATATGTTTTTACTATTGTTACTGGACACAGTGTACTGTTAGTGAGTTGTAAAAGCACCCAAGTACCCCTGGATCCATTTTCGATTTGCGTAGGTGTGGCACCCCAGGGGTCTGGTTTCCACAGTAACGGCAATGTTATGTCTGAGAGCAGGTGGGAGGTCTCTTGGTCAGGAAATCCTATGCATGCCACACCTCCTGCCCAGTCCTGGGAGGGGAAGAACTTCCCCTATATAAACCTGGGGCTGAGGCAGGGTTAGGGAGTTGAGAGGGAGAGTTCAGCCAGGAGGGCTGACAGGGAGCTGTGGCTCCGGCTGGGCCCAGCTACTGGGCCATGCCAGAAGTAGAGAAGAGAAGCAGCATAGGAAGAAACAACAGGAGCTCTGTGGGAGCAGTGTTACAAAGAGTCAGGGGCTGGCAGCTGCAGAGCTCGCCCTGACTGAGAAGATTTCTTACCGGACCCGGAGTCCGAGGCTGTGGGGACTAACTCCTACCCAGCAGCAGAATCCATCAGGCACGGGATTTCAGGTCCTCTGGCCAAGAAACCCGAAGACACGGTCACACGCATGGGACCAGCACCGCCGTCGTGGAGCGGAAGCTACTAGAAGGCCCCGAGTCACCGGCCATACGGGTGAGCACCACACGGTACACTCAGGGACGTGGGCTACTTATACTCGCTTCTAGCAAGGTAGCCAGAAGAGTACAGTTAGTTTGGGAGGCCTACAACTCCGCCTGGCCAGGGGAGATCCCATCTGCTCAAGGACTGACCAGGCCCCAATCGCTAGCCAGTACTCCGGGAGGGTCTATCTTTGTCACCAGTAAAGACCCTGAACTACACCGTACCGTCTCCGAGTGGTTCCTGCTACCCCCATCATCCACGTCGGCTGCCCTGAGGCCATACCCCTCCCGTTGGGGGTTATACTATCACGCTGCACAATCCTACCACCGGCCTCAGCGGTCTGCCCTGCAGCGGCAGCTCCATAGCTGCATTCAACGGGTGGCGTAGTCGTCCAACATCTACCGCTGATACAGTGCCACTTAGTCTGACTCCCTGGGCACGGACCGGGTCACCGCCACGAGACTACAACCCTCAACAGATCCGGCTCCGGGTAAGCTCCTGCATGCGCAACGCTGTGCGACACAGGCCCAGGGGTGCGTCAACTTTTGGCGTAGTCGGCAGGATCTCGTGCCCGCAACCACCGGGTACTGCGTGCCTGAAAAAGACTGTTCAAACTTACCAGTGGTGAAGATTCCCGCCATCCGGCGCCATCTTCTGTCTTCTTCCCGCCATCCGCGAAGTTTTCCCGCCATCCGGCGCCATCTTCTGCCTTCTTCCCGCCATCCGTGGAGTTTTCCCGCCGTTGGACGCCATCTTGAAGACGCCGCGCGGGAAGAAGAGGGGCGTGGACTCCGAAAGCGCGCGAGAACTGAAGCCCCGCCTCACGTCCGGACGTTGCGTAAGGTCCTGGAAGGAGCCCAGCAGACGCCGACGTCACAGGAGCGCGACGGAAGGTCCTCAACCCTGACGACCCACTGCGGAGCCGCGGCCTACGGAAGAGGATCATCACAATGTAGGCCACGGTCCACTAGGGGGGAGAAGGATGTCGGATACGGAGGAGAGCTTCACCGCTTCAACCCCCGCCAGCGCCACCGCTGTTGCGGTCATGCCTTTCACCATGCCCTATATCCCGGGGGCAGCCTGGCTACCCCAGTACTCAGGGGAGTCACATACCCTGCATGACTTTAGAGAAAAGCTGGATGGCCTCTTCCAGGTGTACCCCCTCACAGAGGAGCAAAAAGTGAGCATCCTGGTGGCCCAATTAACCGGGGCAGCCCAAAGGGAGGTAAAGTCCTGGCCACCTGGGAGGAGGACTGTCGCAGAGATACTATCCCAGCTAACCGAGGAGGAGCTGCAGTACTACCAATACGAGGAAAGCCAAGAGGACCCGGACGGGTCTGAGGACTACCCTCAGGAGGGAGCACAAAGAGGACATAGCTACTGAAGGGAAGTAGCGTGAATAAAGAGCTGTAAATAATTACCCGTAAGGGTACAAGGACTGCTGCTAATTAAAATATGGTCCCCGTTGGGATTAGTGAATTGTTCCCCATGTGCCCCTATCTTAAACCAGGCTGAGGACTGTGAGCAGCCATTCCTTATCCCCACTGGCCGAGGACTGAGAGCGGCCATATCTTGTAAATAATTATGTGTTTCTAGTAATTTATGGGAGTCTTTGGTGGATTTACCGGGAATCCTTTGTACATAGTTGGAGCGTAACCCAGGACGGACTAAAGACTGTTAAGGACTCGGGGCAGGACAGACCCCTACCTGGTTACGTCTCCCTGTTTTGGTGAAATGGACACCTTGCTTTTCTTCAAAAAACTGCACCCGGTTGCGGACACGCCGTGACCATCTTTATATGTTTTTCTTATTGTACTATTGTTGTTTATACCTTGTTATGTTTAAAAATATGTTTAGTCCCGGAGTACTAAATTTCACTAGGGGGGAATGTGGCACCTCAGGGGTCTGGTTTCCACAGTAACGGCAATGTTATGTCTGAGAGCAGGTGGGAGGTCTCTTGGTCAGGAAATCCTATGCATGCCACACCTCCTGCCCAGTCCTGGGAGGGGAAGAACTTCCCCTATATAAACCTGGGGCTGAGGCAGGGTTAGGGAGTTGAGAGGGAGAGTTCAGCCAGGAGGGCTGACAGGGAGCTGTGGCTCCGGCTGGGCCCAGCTCCTGGGCCATGCCAGAAGTAGAGAAGAGAAGCAGCATAGGAAGAAACAACAGGAGCTCTGTGGGAGCAGTGTTACAAAGAGTCAGGGGCTGGCAGCTGCAGAGCTCGCCCTGACTGAGAAGATTTCTTACCGGACCCGGAGTCCGAGGCTGTGGGGACTAACTCCTACCCAGCAGCAGAATCCGTCAGGCAGGGGATTTCAGGTCCTCTGGCCAAGAAACCCGAAGGCACGGTCACACGCATGGGACCAGCACCGCCGTCGTGGAGCGGAAGCTACTAGAAGGCCCCGAGTCACCGGCCATACGGGTGAGCACCACACGGTACACTCAGGGACGTGGGCTACTTATACTCGCTTCTAGCAAGGTAGCCAGAAGAGTACAGTTAGTTTGGGAGGCCTACAACTCCGCCTGGCCAGGGGAGATCCCATCTGCTCAAGGACTGACCAGGCCCCAATCGCTAGCCAGTACTCCGGGAGGGTCTATCTTTGTCACCAGTAAAGACCCTGAACTACACCGTACCGTCTCCGAGTGGTTCCTGCTACCCCCATCATCCACGTCGGCTGCCCTGAGGCCATACCCCTCCCGTTGGGGGTTATACTATCACGCTGCACAATCCTACCACCGGCCTCAGCGGTCTGCCCTGCAGCGGCAGCTCCATAGCTGCATTCAACGGGTGGCGTAGTCGTCCAACATCTACCGCTGATACAGCGCCACTTAGTCTGACTCCCTGGGCACGGACCGGGTCACCGCCACGAGACTACAACCCTCAACAGATCCGGCTCCGGGTAAGCTCCTGCATGCGCAACGCTGTGCGACACAGGCCCAGGGGTGCGTCATAGGCGTATTGCATTATTGGCTATGACTACGTCCTGGTGTAATAAGCCTCCATTGGTGATGATTTTGGATTGAGGGACTAATTCGCTTATGGGTAGAGCCCTGAAGAAGGCGATCGCAAATGCAGTAGACAGTAGTGTCGCTTCAAATTGTGAGTGGCATGTTACTGGTGTTAGGGATATGATTTCTGACAGCAGTTTTAGTGACACGGGACGTCTACACTCCTGACTTGACTGAGCCCTTTTCCATCCTTTTAAGGCTTGTGTAATGATGAATCTCTTTGTCACATCTCCCCAATTCAGTAGTTGGAAGTGAAATGCCACTCCGGTCAGCCACCGCTGCGCTGACGCCCCTGATATGCCCCACATCCTTAGCTTGTGGAGAAATTCTATGGTGACTTGTAACCTGGCTTGCTCACATTGGTCAACCCGTCTGCCTGCTACTAGTCGTGTCCACTCTTCCCATGCCTTACCGTATGCTTGCCACGTTGACGGGGCGACTGACGCTCTGATTATTGGCATCAGCTGTTCACCACTATATCCCAGAGGGATTGGGGGCAACTGGTGCCTGACGGATGGGCGTTGGGGAGGAGCTCTCTGAAAACCTGCCAATTGAATTGTGATAAAGCGTTAGCAGCAGCGTTAGACCCTTCAGCATCGTAGCTCGCGCGAACCCATACACTATGTTTTAGGCACAGGAATGCTAGCCGGCGTAGTAGGCTTAGCACTGGGAAAGACGATGATGCCATCTTGTTTATGCAGTGCACTAAGATGGTATTTTTTGTTATGAAGCGTATATTTTTGTTCGCCAGGTGCGTGCCCCATATTTCTATATTTTCTATCTGTTGTAGTGTTACTTTTCGTACTGCGCAAAATCCTTCGATCAGGTGTAATGTTTTTTTGTTTTTTTTTTGTATTTTTTCCGTTGGGAGGCGGAACAACCTTGCCGTGGTGTCGATTTCGATGCCTAAGAACGACAGCTTTGTTGTGGGGCCTATGGTTTTTGTTGGGCATAATGGGACTCCGAACCGTTACGAAATGTTTGTGAATTCTTTGAGTAATGATTGGCATTGATTTGAATCTTTGGGTCTGACGAATAGGAAGCCATCTAGGTAATGTGTGACGGACCTATTGCCGGTTTCGTACCTCAGCACCCATTCTAGGAAAGAACTGAATAGTTCGAAGTAATAGCAAGATATTGAACAACCCATTGGGAGGCAAGTGTCAAAGAAGTATTCATTGTCCACTTGGCATCCCAACAGGTGGTAGCAATCTGGGTGTACCTGTAGTAGGCGAAAGGCGGATTCTATGTCGGATTTAGCGAGCAGCGCTCCAGGCCCCGCATAGCGTACTAACATTACTGCTCTGTCGAACGACGCGTAGGAGACCGAGGCGTCTTCAGACGAAATACCGTCATTCACAGATTCTCCTTTTGGGTAAGATAAATGATGGATAAGCCGGAATGAGCCTGGCTCTTTTTTGGGGATTATTCCCAGAGGGGAAACTCTTAGGTTACTGAATGGTGGTGTTGGGAAAGGGCCCGCTACTCTGCCTAGGGATACTTCTTTTTGTATTTTTTTTTTTTGCCTAAGTATTTGGGGGTGCTCTTTTGCCAATTTAAGGTTATTTGCAAAGGTAGGCAATTTATTAAGTTTGAAAGGGATGAAAAAACCATATGTGAAACCAAAACGTAACTGCCCCGCCGCGTCTCTCTTAGGATATTGGTCTAGCCAGGGGCCCATCGCATTTACGCTCGCCGGGGTCCTTGAATTCTGACTGTGGGAGTTTAATTGATAATTTGCTTGCGGGATGAGAACATCTTGTTGCGGGGTGGGCAGGCTGAGCATTCATGTTTGTATCTGCATAAGGGGTAAAAATGACAGTGTCCCTCGTTAAACTGCCAGCAGGCCCCTGGTGTACGTACGACCACTGAATTTTCCCCTGCTGTTGCCGGTTGTCCAGTAGCCGTTGTTGGAAAGGGATGATGTTTCTGTGACAGCATTAGTCTCAATCATACGTCCATAGCTTTCACCTCCCAGCCCAGCTGTGGTTGCAGGGCCAACCGCCTCCGGAACTCTTTGTCGTAGCGCCACCATGCTGAACCTGGTATATGAATAGTTCCGAGCAGCGTTCCGGATGCTTTTGGCCCATTATACAACCTAGCACAGAAAACACTTGTAACCAGTTACTCATTGTCTTTGCGACATTTTGCCTGTCTCTGTCGAATGGTCTGTCGGCTACGCTTCTCTCTTTGTTTATAGTATGGTGGTCCGTGGATACCAGGGACCAAATGTCGATGTAGTCATTATTCCATATTTTAATTCTTGTTTCCTTGTCTATGTGTGAACCTAGTGGGTTAATCCCGCAAAAGAATGCGTCCTTGTGTATGCTGGCTAATGGTGGAGTTGTTTTCGTAGAATTTTGTATTGCGCCTGGTGGCGTAGATAGTTGTTCAACCATGGCCTTAATGGCCGCTATTAAGTTGGTGTTATTATTTCCCATTCCAGTTATACTTATATTGCACTCACCCATTCCTGCGGCTGGAGGAGGGTCTCCGATGTGTGGAGGAACTCCGGCACCAGACTCGAGCGGGGTGAGCGGCGTGCCTCTGCTCGTAGACCTGCATGAAATCGATGCATTGTGCAGGCTGTAAGCTCTGGAGGGTGCCATTGTGTCATTTCTGTCCCCCGGAGGACGGGATCGGTGCAAGCGGCTGTTGGGGCTCGACGATGCGCTCGACATCTCTGATGCGGAGGATGGTGAGTGCCACCTTGAAAACCTTGACCTGTGACCCCTCATGTGGGATGCCGATCTCCGCTTTGTTTGGGACGACCAATTCCTTCGCCGGTGACTTGTGTGCGATGGTGTAGATCTGTTGTCGGAGGAACTACAGCGAGTTCGCCTGGAGCGAGTACGCCTGGTGTCTCTCTGTCCGTGAGGGTGTATGGGGGGTTCTGTGCCGTTTACATGCGTCCCGCCGGGACATGTTAGTGCTCTTTGTGGCCAACTGGAGGGCGTCAGGGGAACATTAACTAATAAATGATCAAATTGGCATTGCGATGCTATAGTGGTGTCAAGCTCGTGCGTCGCTGCGCTATTATAGGGGTATATGGAGGAGGCGAGGATGGGCGCTGAAGCGTTTAAGCTCCGCGTAGTGTCCATCAAGGGGTTATTGTTACTGTGAATGAGCAATAGATGGACTGCGGTGATTACAGGGGCTGCAATGTCCCCTGGTTGTGTAGTGTCTTGTGTTCTGCTTTGGGAACTTTTTCTTTTATTGTAGGGGTTTCTGGGGGGGGGTGTTTGGGGGGGAGGCAGAGCACAGCCCCCGGCAGAGGATTCCTGTCCGGAGCTCTGCTCTGCCGCAGCCCCTGCTGTGTGTTGAGGGGGCGGGGACTGATTAATGTGTGGCCGGCAGCTTCTTCTGTGAGGCTGTGGGGTGCTGTGCCTAAAGCGCTCTGGAGGGCAGGAGTGCCGGCTGGACCTCCACTCTCCAGGGCGCTCCCGGCAGGATGCAGGACGGGTGTGTTCAGGGGGGTGGGGAACAATAGACTCTGTGCTGTCCCCAGAGCCGGCGGCGGGCAGGAGCCCTGAATCAGCTCTGAGCCCGCCGCTGCCCTGCAGACAGCACACCTTCAGTTATTAGTGCAGCGGAGCCCTGCGCCGGCTGTGAGTGAGGCGCAGGGCCCGTCGCCACATGAGGAGCAGCCTCCTCCTTTGCCCCGCAGCATCCTGGACTGGGGGGCGCGGCCTGCAGGGTCACATGCGGCGCTGCCGGCTCTCTAGCCACGCCTCTCCCAGCGTGCCTCTCTGGCCCAGAGGAGTCGCGCGCCTGCTCCCCTGCACCTGCGCGCGACCGCAGAGCCAAACACTTTAACCACTCGCTGGCGTGCGCGCGAGAGCCGAACACTTTAACCCCTCGCTGGCATGCGCGTGAGAGCCGAACACTTTAACCTCTCGCTGGCGTGCATCCGCCGCTTCACCGCAGCCGCCAGCTCCCCTGCGCCGGGGTGCGTGGCCAGATGAGACATATGACGCTGTGCTGCTGCGGCGGCCGGGCGAGAAATGCAGCCCCCATCCCAGGTGACCCGACCGTCGCACTTGGAGTGATGGGAACTGCTGAACCGTGGGCAATTGCTCCTAATGGAGTGGGTGAGTGAGCCTAAGGGGCGCGGGGAGGACTGGGTCTTGGGAATAAGATGTTCCCATAAGGAGTTGAGGGCCTGGGGTAGGGTGATCCGGGAATTTAAAGCTGGGGCCAGGGGGATGAGCGCTGAGCCCTGAGCCCAGACACGAGGGCCTGTAACCAGCGCTCGACCCCCTGTGCAAACCCAGCCCGGAGGGCCTCAGCAATCTGACCTGATCCAGACTTGTCCATAGCGACGTTCGACTCCGGGACCAACAAAGAAAGGAAGGAAGGTGGGATGTCCCGGTGTTTATGTATCCATGGAACGGCTTGTGGCAGCCGTCCCTTCCGCTTCATTGGACCCTTCCGGGGACTTCAGGATCACTGGTCAGTAAGGGGCAGTGAAGGGGGGTCACCAATCGTCACGGCCCGGGGAGAGGCTACCACAGTCAGTGACTCCTTCCTTATTTAGTATGGAGTCTACCAAAATGAGCAAATACCCTGCAGTCAATAATTAAATAGCAACAGTGCATGAAAATAATATAGGGTACTTGGTTAACATATTTTTGATAAAGAAAATGTAAAAGCCATCCCACCACATCACGGTGACCCTATTCAGGATGGTCCTAACCTCTTGTATTAAAACCTTACCATGTGTCTATTGACATATGTGTGAATAAGGGCAGAGAAGGACCGAGGCCCGACTAATGGAAACCCAACTGTGGGGAGATTTTTAAATGTAATGTCCAGCTCCAAGAAAAGGGAGGCCACGCCCCTATCTGCTGACTGTACTTTACAGTGACTGGCGAAAGTATTCACCCCCCCTTGGCTTTTTACCTATTTTGTTACATTGCAATCTGTTTTTAAATATTTTTGTAATTTGATTTGTGTGTGATGCATCAGCACTAAATAGTCTAAGTTGGTAAAGTGAGAAAAAGATAGGCATAAATAAAATTTATGGGATCACATAGCAAAAAAATGGCGTGTGCATATGTATTCACCCCTTTTGCTATGAAGCCTCTAAAAATTTCTGGTGCAAGCAATTACCTTCAAAAGTCACATGCTTAGTGAAATGAAGTCCTCCTGTGTGCAAGTGTCTCATCGTCTATCAGTATATACACATATTTTCTGAAAGTCCACAGAGGCTGCAACACAATTAAGCAAGAGGCACCACTAACCAAATAACACCATGAAGACTAAGGAGATCTCAAAACAAGTCAGGGACCAAGTCAGGGTTGAGTTATAAAAAATATCCAAATCTCTGATGATCTCCTGGAGAACCATCAAATCCATTATCATCAAATGATAAACAGGCATTCTTCACATGTATTAAAGCTGTCAAATAGTCGTAAATCATGTTCAGGGAGCGACGAAGACTTAACGCCCGAGCACACTAAAGATAATAGGTGCTCGCCCGAGCATGCTCGTAAATCTCGAGCAACGAGCATGCTCACTCATCACTAAACATGTTATCACAACAAACTTGCCAAGAGAGGGCCGCCCACCAAAACTTTCAGCTTTGGCAAGGAGGACATTAATCAGAGAGGCATCACAGAGACCAAAGGTAATCCTGAAGGAGCTGCAGAGTTCCCAAAGAAGACTGGAGTATCTGTCCATACAACCACAATAAGCCATACATTCCATAGAGGGGGACTTTATGGAAGAGTGGTCAGAAAAAAAGCCTTTGCTTACACACAAAATTTGTAAGGCTCATTTTGAGTTTGCCAAAAGACATGTGGAAGGCTCCCCAAATGTATGGAGGAAGGTGCTGTGGTCAGATGAGTCCAAAATTGAGCTTTTTGGCCACCAAGGTAAACACTATGTCTGGCGCCAAACCAACACATCTCATCACCCCAAGAATACCACCCCCACAGTGAAACATGGTGGTGGCAGCATTATGCTGTGATGTTTTTTGACAGCAGGGAAAGGGAAAATAAATGGTCCAGGGCAAGGGGAAGATGGATGGTGTGAAATACAGGGTTATTCTTGACCAAAACCTGTTTCAGTCTGTCAGTGATTTGAGTCTGGGATGGAGGTTCACCTTCCAACAAGACAATGACCCAATGCATTCTGTTAAAGCAATACTCGAGTGGCTTAAGGGGAAATATGTAAATGTTTTGGAGTGGCCTAGTCAAAGCCCAGAACTTAATCCAATTGAAAATCTGTGGTCAGACTTGAAGATTGCTGTTCACCAGAGGAAACCATCTAACGTGAAGGAACTGGAACAGTTTTGACTTGAGGAATGGGCAAAAATCAAGATGTGGAAAGCTCATAGAGACTTATCCAAAGTGACTTGCAGCTGTAATTGCAGCAAAAGGAGGTTCTACAAAGTACTGACTTTAGGGGGGTGAATAGTTATGCACACTGACGTTTTCAGTTATTTTGTCCTATTTGCTGTTTGCTTCACAAAAAAAGAAAACCAAATGTTCACAGTTGTAGCATGTTCTTTACATGAACTGCTGCAAACCCTCAAGAATAACCAGTGAAATCCTAGGTTGTGAGATAGCAAAAAATGCCAAGGGGGTGAATACTTTTGCAAGCCATTGTATATTAAGAAAACCTGGAAACAGGTTCTGTCACCAGATTTAAGATTGCATGAGTTATGTGAATTCATGTCACAATGGAATTAAAATCCTAGTATTGAAATGAGAATTTTAAAAGTAATTCACATTAGCAGAAAAGAGATGTCAAGCAAAAGAGTGTGAGAGCTCATGAGTCCAAGTATATTCAGTTTCATTTCTGTCCTATCAGCTTAAATGGCAGCTGCAGCTTGTGCTGAGTAGTGTGAGTAAATTTCAGCAGCAGTAGTGAGGAAGGACACTTAGGGACTGACAATCAGGCCAGATGGGCATAGATTAATTCAAAACTTGTGTGAGACCCATCATGGTCCACTAATAATCAGCTTACTCGTGGATAAAGGAATCCCTGTTGACAGTCTTGTAGTACTTCAAGATACCACCGACAAAAATTTTTATAAATCCAGGAAAGGGTCCCATAGAAAAATTGTATTTATTTATTTAAAGTCTATTAAAATTCACAAATATTAATAACCACATAGAGTAAGGTTACATTTTCAAAAATCATTATTCAACTGTCTTGAAATAGATTTCCTAAATTAAATTTCAGCCTGATCAGGTCTAAGAGATCTGGTTACGAATTTATGCAGCTTGTATTGTAAAATCGAGTGACAAATCCACTGTATCCCCTTGACGAATGCTGATATGCCTTTTTACAGTGGTCATTAAAGGTGCTTAAATCTGTCTTTTTACAATGATTAAGGATTAAGTAACTAGTGTCTCCTCATGGGGAAAAATGCAGTGGATGTCAGCTGGATATTATAGATGAAATCCTGCTGCATCCGCTATGATCAGTTTTAGCACCAGATGTGGACATTTAGCCCCCGAGATTCATCTGTCAATTGCAACAGCAGCACCTATGTGATTGAACCCTATCAGTACCCCCACCCCAGATTAGTAATGGCTTTGAGGGTAGGTTGGCCTCTTAGGCCCTACCATAAGCAGGGTCTAACAGATTGTGTCAGTGTGAAACTGTGACAGGTCTCATGTAATACAGAAGACCTTTCAGAAGTATTGCAATAGCATTCTATGAGACCAATGATCAAAGTGAAAACTATTCAAGTCCCATAACGGGACTAAGAAAAATGTAGAAAAAAAAGTTCAATAACACTTTTAAAAACATAAAACCAATGTAAAAAACACACAAAAAGTACAAAGTATGAAAAAATGTTGAAAAACAGTTTTTCCATTAAAAACGCAGCTTTTGTGTAAAAGCAAACCTAAACATAAGAACCCCATTCACATAATTGAAATTGCTGCGTTCAGAATGACCCAAACTATAAAACAGTCACAATATGTATCCTGTACAATGAACACCATAAAAAAAATGTGTTGCTCTATTCATCATAGTAACACAAAAAATGTAATAAAAAATGATCAACACTATAAATGTGAAAAAAAAATTATATCAATGAAAACATTAACTCGCCTTGAAAAACCAAAACATCATATGGATTTGTTGGTAGAAAAGTAAACAATTTACAGCTCTCAGAATATGGCAATGCAAAAAAATATATTTTTTAGTTTGCAAAAGTACACAAATGTTGTGGGCCATTGGGGAGACGCCAGATGTTGCAGAAGGGCCCGCTGGGCTGTGTAGTCTCACTGGCAGCATGTCACAGTAGCTGAAGTGGGTCGCTGGACCCCTCAACACTTCCCTCGTGTTCACAACAATTGTCAAAAGCGGGAGATGGCACTTGGGGTTGGTATAGGACCCCCCGGGGGCACTCCTGTAACGATAGTGTCTGGGTGCAGGTTTTGGAGTGCCCGTGATGTTTGTGCAATCTCAAGCAACCAGACATGCAGGTGACCTTGTAAACATAACAATTTTACTCAAGGAGGTAACAGGGTACAATCTCTCTTAAAGGCAAAGTTCACAGTATGTTGTGCATATGAAAGTAATGGTTCTCTCCTCATGAGACAAGAGAGGTTATGGCCTCTCAGGGCGGCTGGTAAAGAGTTCTCTTCACTTGCTAGTAGAGAAAATGCTATGCACAATCCAAGAAATATTACACTGATGGAGGGACCTTCACAGATTGGCTCTCTGTGGAAACACACTAAGGTGGTTTTACTCACAGGTTTTAGCCCACCGTACCCTTTCGCAGGGGGTAAGTTTAAACAAAGTCGGTGGCGTGGCAGCCACTTGGATCTGGTCCTGGCTAGAACAAAACAGGATAACCAGCGTTCAGGAGAGCACATGTACAGCGTTATCTCTCCTGACTGGAAGAGGCTTCACTCTTTTTGTGAAGGAGATTATGTGAGGAAAAATGTCCCCCTAGCATTGACTGGCATGGGAAAACTGATCTGAGAGAAATAGTGTCTGTCCCCTATATCTTCTTTAGGCAGCTTGAACCACCCACAACTGGTTTGTACCAGTGCTCAGTAAGTGTGCGAGCCCTGAGATGGGAGACTGCTCCCAGCCGTTTCTATTGTAGCTTGTTGTGAGGGGAATAATCACTTAACTTTCATATGCAAATTGCCTCTTCAGAGAAAAAGAGGACTTGTACTCTATAGCGCCACCTATTGGAAGTAGCAATCCTACAAGTCACAATCAACCCTTTAATGAGTCATGCAATATGACAGGATAAAAGCCAAATCAGAATCTCAATTTGCAGACACGGTGTTTCGGGCTGTTGGCCCTCGTCAGTGCAAAGTATGAGAACTGATTTGGCTAGGTGAGAGGCTCTGGACTAGCAAATGGCAGGAAAGTACAATTTACAATGCAATGTATTATATCCCCTAATTCACAGTGTCCACACTGAAAGAAATCTACTGCCACACGACAACTGTCTCATTTAGCAGCAGTAGAATGGGTAACGGGATGCCACACAAACATACAAAACAATTTTAAAGCTAGTATCACGGTAATTATACTAACCTGAAAAACAAAGCTGTCATTTTTACCCCACACTGATGGCATACAAATGTAACTAAAAACAATTTTCTAAATTGCTGTATTTGTTCATTCTGTCTCCGAAAAATCAGAATAGAAAGAGATAAAAAAATTACATATCCCAAAATGATGCAAATAAAAAATTAAATTTATCTTACTAAATGCAATCGGTCATTCACCTTTATTGGCAAAGAAAAGAAAAAAGTTATAGTTCTCCTAAATATTGCAGTGAAAATATAATTTTGGATAAAAAATTGTTTTTATTGGGCAAAAAATTTCAAACCACAAAAAATAAATAAATCTGGTATCACTGTATTTGTACTGACCCGAAGAATAAAGCTTTCCCATCAGTTACAGTGGGTACGGAAAGTATTCAGACCCCTTTAAATGTTTCACTCTTTGTTTCATTGCAGCCATTTGGTAAATTCTAAAAAGTTCATTTTTTTTCTCATTAAAGTACACTCTGCACTCCTTCTGGCGGTCCTAAACTTCTCCCATTTAAGGATTAATGGAGGCCACTGTGCTCTTAGGAGCCTTGAGTAATGCAGAAATTCTTTTGTAACCTTGGCCAGATCTGTGCCTTGTCACAATTCTGTCTCTGAGCTCCTTGGGCAGTTCCTTTGAGCTCATGAATCTCATTTGGTCTGACATGCACTGTGAGCTGTGAGGTCTTATGTAGACAGGTGTGTGCCTTTCCAAACCAAGTCCTATCAGTTTAATTAAACACAGCTGGACTCCAATGAAGGAGTAGAACCATCTCAAGGAGGATCACAAGGAAATGGACAGCATGTGACTTAAATATGAGTGTCTGAACAAAGGGTCTGAATACTTATGACCATGTGATATTTCAGTTTTTCTTTTTTACTACATTTGCAAAACTTTCTTCATTTCTGTTTTTTTTCAGTCAAGATGGGGTGCAGGGTGTACATTAATGAGAAAAAAATGAACCTTTCAGAATTTACCAAATGTCTGCAATGAAACAAAGAGTGAAAAATTTAAAGGGGTCTGAATACTTTCTGTACCCACTGTACATTGTGTAAAAAAATAAAATGAAAACAATTTTTGCACTGCTATTTATTTTTTCATTTTGTCTCTCAAAAATCAATACTATAAGGTTTGGCTTTCATTTATCCTGTGCCTTATGCTGAGTACTTATGTTAGGATTTCTGTCAAAGTCCTCAAAAAATGTGATTTACATAAAACCCCCGACAGAATCACTCACTATGATAAGGCAGATGGAGTCACTTTGGAATTTGTCTGGCCTCTGTTCTGGCGGTGTCCATTTTCTAGCCATCTTTTTAGCTCATAAAATTGACCACAGTTGTATGCATGCATAAACAGACGGGACCTTGCTGGAACAGAAGCCAGACTGAGTCCAAAGTGACTACATCTGACTAATCATAGTGAATAGTTCTATCTGGGATTAAAATTTTGGGAGATTTAGATGGAATCTCCAATGTAAGTGCTCCCCATAGAATTTAGGAGAAATGTGAAGTTAGCTTTAAAAGTGCTCAAAAATTAATACTTACCCCAATATGGTGCCAATATAATCTACAACTCAATTGCAAAAAGCAAGTTCATACTCAGGTCCAATATCTGTCAATGGAAAAATAGTGGATTTACACATTGCTGGTTGCACCAACACTTGTGTAAAGTACCATGGCTCCCACCCCCATCAAATAAAATGCAGTGAAATTTGTGCCCCAAAGTCTGCATATATGGCATTAATGTAGTGGCAAAGCCTCCTTGTCAGTTGACAAGGTATGTGTCTCCAGAAGCACAAGCTGGGCACGGTATATTGGGTACTTAGTAGTGTTGAGCCACCCCCGTAGTGTTCGAGTTCGGTTCGGTTCGTCGAACACCCGTGTGTTCGCCGAACTGTTCGTCGAACTGTTCGTCGAACACCTTCGAACACCGTTAAAACCAATGGCAGGCAAACAAAAACACATAGAAACACATAGAAAACACCTTCAAAGGTGTCCAAAAGCTGACAAACTGCTCAGAAGACACAACTAACACATGGAAAAGTGACAAGTACATATAGTCATGCGAAAAGAAAAGAGGTGGAGGAGTAAAAGGAGGGGGAGACACAGATATAGGCATGTCATGCCCTTCTAAAATCCAAAAAGTGAGAAGCCGAGACGGCCAGTCCGCTCCTGCCCGTGCCACCTCCGTGTCGCCGGGTTTGTGCCAGAGCCGCGGTGAACCCTGACGGCCAGCCCCCCTCTCCCAATACTGGTGCCTGTCCGCTGGTGGGTCGAGAGAGCCCCCCTGTGGTGGAGGCAGCTCTAAGCTTTTTAATTTAAATTGTCCCTCTAATTTGAATGAATACACTTTAAATCCATTTACAAGGATCTATTGGAGGGCAAGTCTCATGCCAGCAGCCGCGTAATTCCAGCTCCAGTAGCGTCCACTAAAGCTGCTGCAGTTAAAAAGCTTTTATAAGGATCGAGCTCGGCTGTCCACCGCAAGGCATCCTAGTGCCAGTCCCAGCCCCTATGCCTTGGGGTGCCTCCTGATGCTCTTCACTAAGTATCCCGTGGTCCCGAAGCATTTCCTTTGAAAAAATTAAGTGTCCAAACTACAGGTGGTGTAGCTTGCTTAACAGCCGGGATAATCCGCTGACTAGCAGACACTGCTACTAGGCACAAAGTATTTCCTGGGCTAGATGCAGTTAAAAATTTGTAAGTAGATACTCTCGTTGGATGCTGAGAAAGCATTCCATAGAGTCTCCTGGCACGCCATATATGATTCTCTTAAAAAGCTTGGGGTAGGGGTCTAGGGGACCCTTTTATAGCCAAAATCACGGCCCTGTATCACAATACGTCACCTAGGCTGAAGATAAATGGAACTGTAGCACCGAGGGCTCGGTTGCTACAGACGTATTGCACCTCACCCAGAGGTGTGATATCTCACTCTCAGATAAGGATGGAGTGTGGATCAGGACCCGACACCTGCATGCATTACACCACATTGCCGTGGGGCAGGGCGACCAATATGCCCCTGAGATGGGCACGACAGTCCCTGTCCCTGGCTGGAGTGGGGGGAGGGAACACTGAGGAAGGGGAACCCTGCAGTGCAGGAGCAGGGAGGAAGCAGTTCCTGGGTGCATTGAGAAGGGAGTATAAAAGGTGGGCACCATCTTAGTTCAGTGCAGAGAAGTCTGAGCAGAAGTGGCAGGGAGCAGGGGCTCTGCATGAGCTCTGCTCCGGAGGCGGGCCTAGTAACAGAGGCCCAGGCCTGCAAGAGGGAGAAGGAAGGAAGAGGAGCGGAGAAGGCTCCAGGAACGAGGAATGAAGGGATCCCAGGGGTGCGGACGGGCGAGTCGCCACCGCACGCCCGAATCCACCTGCGTGGAGGGGTCAGGCCAAAGGGGGAGACCGGTCCCCGAACTAGTGGAGGCAGGAAACGACCCTCAGCTAGAAACCGGAGGCTCTGACATTTTATGTGGCGCAGCCCCTTGCTCCACCCACTAGGAAGGCACCACATAGGGTCAGGGAAACTGGCGCCAAGTTTACCAAGAGGAGGCCCGAGGCAGCCGGACAGAAGTGTTGGTAAGAAAGGCCAGACAAAGGACACACAAAGGGGGTCCTGTGAAGCGCTCCAAAGTTATCTGGGAGTTGTCTGAGCCCCTCACCTGGTGAGCACAGTACGACGTGGGCAGCCGTTACCTGCAGACGTGGTCTGGATAATAAGAACTGTGAGTAAAGGCCCTGAACTGCATCACTGACTCCGTGTCGTTACTGCTGCTGCCCTGCACCATCACCCCCATCATCCGCATACACTGCCCTGAGGCTATACTCCTCCCGTGGGGAGTTATGCTACGCTCTGCTGCACCCACAACACCAGCCTTAGCGGTCTGCCCTGTAGCGGCGGTTCACTCTGACCGCAATCCACGGGTGGCGTAGTCGGACATTTAAACATCAAAACCACATAAATAGTTCCGCCACTGGTTTGACCGCCCTGAGCCACGGAACCGGATCGCCGCCACGAAGACTACAACCACCAGCATCCACCAAAAAGGGTCCGGCTCCGGGTGTCCCAAGGCCCAGGGGGTGCGTCAGAACATTTTCATCACCTTTCACAATCACCAATGGGACAAGGCAGGGATGTCCTCTGTCCCCTCTCTTATACATCCTAGTGACGGAGCACCTGCTCTCATCAATTCGCCATAACCCCAATATTAGGTGGATTGAGGTGGGAGGCACCGAGTACAAGTGCTCTCTATTTGCTGATGATGTCCTAGTATATATCACTCAATCACATATATCCATCCCTGCTGTTATGGCTGAAATAGATCACTTTGTTACATGGTAAAATTTTAAAATCAATGCAGCGAAGTCTGAGGCCCTCGATGTCTCCCTCCCTAAATCCACATAGGATTCCATCCAGTCCAACTTTCCCTTTGCCTGGCCCTCACAGGGTATCAAATACTTAGGAATTCCTATTCATAGAGACCTCTCCCATCTATGTTATCTTAATTTTGGGCCCTTTATTGAACAATTCCATACAGACCACGGTTGGCAAGTTGGAACTGTGAGATTCACTACGTGCACCACTGGTATTTTGTGGAAAAGCACATGTAAGATTCTGCAACAGTCTCTGCTGATACTCCTGCATGCGTGCATCCCTTTCTATGGCAGGAATAATTTCTGCAAATTTACTTTTGTACCGGGGATCTAACAGTGTGGCAACCCAGTAGTCAGGATTATTTCTAATTCTCACAATTCGAGGGTCATGTTGCAGGTAGTGCAGCAAGAAGGCACTCATGTGTGTTGCGCATCCAGGAGCACCAAGTCCCTGTTGTGTTGGTGGCGAGGTAACAATCATGCTTCCTTCCTCTGTCCTCTCCCCCCAACCTCGCACAACAGAAATGTGATCAAGGTCTCCCTCATCTGATGAGTCTTCCATCAGTTCGTCCTCCACTTCTTCCTGGGCTCCTGCACCTTCCTCACTAGTTTGGCTGCTACCATGCGCCCTGGTAAAATCATCTCCCCCACCCTCACATGCCTGCCGCCCTGGTGCTGCCGACCGTCTGGACCTTGCAGATGTTAGCCCTTCCGCATACAACTCCTCCTCCTCTACTTCCTCCACCTCCTCTTGTGCCACCACCTGACTCCGAATTCTGTTTAACATGTGCTCCAGCATGTAAATCACCGGAATAGTCATGCTGATAATGGCATCGTCAGCACTAAACATCTTCGTCGCCATTTCAAAACTGTGCAGAAGGGTGCATAGGTCCCTGATCTGAGACCACTCCTCCAGCGTGATTTGCCCCACCTCTGAATCTCGTTGGCCCAGGCTATACGTCAGAACGTATTGCACCAGGGCTTGTCGGTGCTGCCACAGTCGCTGCAACATGTGCAGAGTTGAATTCCACCGGGTAGGCACATCGCATTTTAGCCGGTGAAGTGGCAGGCCCAACGACTTCTGTAGAGATGTAAGTCGCTGAGCTGCGGGATGCGAACGGCGGAAGTGAGCACACAGCGACCGTGCCCTCTGCAGAAGGCCATCTAGTCTGGGATAGTGGGCTAAAAATTGCTGGACAACCAGGTTCAACACGTGAGCCATACAAGGCACGTGTGTGACATTGCCCCGGCGAAGGGCCGCACCCAGGTTTGCAGCATTGTCGCACACGGCCTTCCCTGGTTTCAGGTCCAGTGGAGACAACCATTCATGAAATTGGTTCTCCAGAGCTGACCACAACTCCTCAGCTGTGTGACTCACATTTCCCAGACATTTCAATGTAAAAACCGCCTGATGACGTTGAGCCCTACTGCCAGCATAGTAAGGAGGTGTGCAGGATCCCTTCTGCGCAGTTAGAAAGCTTGTGGCATGACCAGACAGGCTTTGGGTGCAGGTGGAAGACCGAGAGGAGGTTGAGGAGGCAGAAGCAGTGGAGGAAAAATGACATAAAGAGGATTGACGCACAACTCGTGGGGACGGCAAGACTTGGACAGCAGCCCCTTGTCCTGCTGTCACCATAGTTACCCAGTGCCCAGTCAGCGACATGTAACGCCCCTGTCCATGCCTACTCGTCCAAGTGTCTGTGGTGAAATGCACCCTGTCACACACAGAGTTTCTCAAAGAAGCGGTGATGTTGTGTGCGACATGCTGGTGGAGCGCAGGCACACCTTTCTTTGAGAAGTAGTGCCGACTGGGCATCTGGTACTGGGGCACTGCGACGGACATAAGGTCTCGAAAATCCTCTGTGTCCACCAGGCGGAAAGGCAGCATTTCTGTAGCCAAGAGCTTGCAGATGGTGAAATTCAACCTCTTAGCTTTCTCATGGCTAGGAGGAAATGGTCTTTTACTTGTCCACATCTGAGGGACCGAGGGCTGGCTATTGTGCTTAGACGGGGTTGATAAGGGTGTCCCCGGCAAACTGCCGGTCTGTGAGGAAGATGCAGGCGGACATGTTAGGTTGCCTTGATCCAAAGGTGGTGCTATCGATGTCGGACAGCGCTCAAGACCAGCTGGTGTTACCACCTCCAAAGAAAATGATGACCTGCCAATCACGCTGGCTGTTGCGGGTAAAGAGGTGGCAGGTCTGCGCCCCAAAACAGGTGTGACTGCTGTCCCCCCAGTCAGAGAGGATGAAGAGGCCGCGGATGCACAAGATATGGCAGACGGTGGTTGGCCCGGCCGGCTAGACCGCATTGTAGCACACTGAGCTTCCCACTGCAACTTATGCTTCATGTCCATGTGCCGGTTCATGCATGAAGTACTCAAACTATGTATTTTTTGGCCTCTACTTAGCTTTTGCTGACAAATGTTACAGATAACACGAGTTGGGTCATCTTTATCGATCTGAAAAAATGCCCAGGCTATGCAAGGCTTAGCACCCATGCGACCTGAAGAGCCACCACGACTTGTGGTGAGAGGCAGAGTTGTGTTTGAGGATGCAGTTGTTGACGTGCTTCCAGTACTACGTCTCTGTCCAGGAAGGCGCAACCTGACCTCGTCGTCACTAGCATCTTCCTCCACCTCCTCTGCTGACCTCATCTCTTGGCTGACTGTGGGTTGACAGTAAGTGGGATCTCCGACCTCATCATCATCACCCTGTGCGTTATCACACCCGTCGTCCTCAGAGCCAACCTGTTCCTGCCCTGACAAAAAACTAAAGTTGTCGCTCCAATCAGGTATTTGAGTCTTATCATCGTCTTCCTCATTGTCTCCACCAACAGGAGTTACAGTTTGGGAATGAGGGTCTACATTATGGTCAGAACCTTCTGCGTCTGGTCCTGGATCCGACTCATAAAGATTCTGGGCATCAGTGCAGATCATTTCCTCGTCTGGATTCACAGAAGCGCTGGAGTCGACCTCTGATTCCCAGGCTATAGTATGAGTAAACAGCTCTGCAGACTCAACCATCTGTTCTACCTCATACTCAGACGGGCAGCTGGAGATTTGGGAGCTGTGAGGAAGCAAGTGCGATTTGGGTGACACCTTTGAGGACTGGAGTATTTGTGATGTTGAAGTTGATGTGGAGGAGAGCCCACTTAAAGGAGCACTTGATATCCGTTGAAGCACCTGCTGTTTTTGTGCCTCATCTGGAATTTGTAGCGATTGGCGTGGCCGTATGAAAGGGATCTTATCACATTGTCCGCTAAAAGAAGTAGACATTTTAGTTTGGCTGGAAGATGGTCTTTCTTCTGCACCTACCCCACGGACACAACCTTTTTTCCCCTTCCCAACACGCCTATTCCCCTTTCCACCAGCAGCAGGCCTTTTTCCACTCATTTTGGTGGTTAACTAATTCACAACTCTGGAGTTGTTTGCACAAAAAAACAATGGATGGTAACCGAGCAGAGCTGAGTGGCCAAACTGTGGTATTAGGCCAAAACTATTGGCTGGGTTAGATGCAGAAAAAAATTATTTTTAATTTGCAACCTGATGGAGGTCAGTATAGATGGACTAATAGACCAAGTCCCACACACCGCTAGAAGCCCAAATATTTTTTCAGAGCTAGATGCAGAAATTTTTTTTATTCAATTTGCAACCTGATGGAGGTCAGTATAGATGGACTAATAGACCAAGTCCCACACACTGCTAGAAGCCCAAATATTTTTTCAGAGCTAGATGCAGAAAAAAATTATTTTTAATTTGCAACCTGATGGAGGTCAGTATAGATGGACTAATAGACCAAGTCCCACACACCGCTAGAAGCCCAAATATTTTTTCAGAGCTAGATGCAGAAAAAAATTATTTTTAATTTGCAACCTGATGGAGGTCAGTATAGATGGACTAATAGACCAAGTCCCACACACCGCTAGAAGCCCAAATATTTTTTCAGAGCTAGATGCAGAAAAAAATTATATTCAATTTGCAACCTGCTGGAGGTCAGTATAGAAGGACTAATAGAACAAGTCCCACACACTGCTAGAAGCCCAAATATTTTTTCAGAGCTAAATGAAGAAAAAAATTATTTTTAATTTGCAACCTGATGGAGGTCAGTATAGATGGACTAATAGACCAAGTCCCACACACTGCTAGAAGCCCAAATATTTTTTCAGAGCTAGATGCAGAAAAAAATTATTTTTAATTTGCAACCTGATGGAGGTCAGTATAGATGGACTAATAGACCAAGTCCCACACACCGCTAGAAGCCCAAATATTTTTTCAGACCTAGATGAAGAAAATTTTTTTATTCAATTTGCAACCTGATGGAGGTCAGTATAGATGGACTAATAGACCAAGTCTCACACACTGCTAGAAGCCCAAATATTTTTTCAGAGCTAGATGCAGAAAAAAATTATTTTTAATTTGCAACCTGATGGAGGTCAGTATAGATGGACTAATAGACCAAGTCCCACACACTGCTAGAAGCCCAAATATTTTTTCAGAGCTAGATACAGAAAAAAATTATTTTTAATTTGCAACCTGATGGAGGTCAGTATAGATGGACTAATAGAACAAGTCCCACACGCTGCTAGAAGCCCAAATATTTTTTCAGAGATAAATGAAGAAAAAAATTATTTTTAATTTGCAACCTGATGGAGGTCAGTATAGATGGACTAATAGACCAAGTCCCACACACTGCTAGAAGCCCAAATATTTTTTCAGAGCTAGATGCAGAAAAAAATTATTTTTAATTTGCAACCTGATGGAGGTCAGTATAGATGGACTAATAGACCAAGTCCCACACACCGCTAGAAGCCCAAATATTTTTTCAGAGCTAGATGCAGAAAAAAATTATATTCAATTTGCAACCTGCTGGAGGTCAGTATAGAAGGACTAATAGAACAAGTCCCACACACTGCTAGAAGCCCAAATATTTTTTCAGAGCTAAATGAAGAAAAAAATTATTTTTAATTTGCAACCTGATGGAGGTCAGTATAGATGGACTAATAGACCAAGTCCCACACACTGCTAGAAGCCCAAATATTTTTTCAGAGCTAGATGCAGAAAAAAATTATATTCAGTTTGCAACCTGATGGAGGTCAGTATAGATGGACTAATAGAATGATGCTATGCCCAAAAGATTTTACTTCACTAGGTGCAGTAAAAAAATTGGTATTCTATACACAGGTGGTATATCTTGCAACACAGATAGGCTACTCCACTGACTAACACACTCTGCAATAGGCCAAAAAGGATTAGCTTTGCTAGATTCAGCCAAATGCTGTGAAAAAAACTTGCACAGCACTGGCACAGACCTGCCTGGCAAAAACTGATAGGAACTGATGTAACCTAGTCCTGAAAAGGACTCCAATTACAATTAGTCTTTACTCCCACAATCTATCTATTTAAGAGCACAGACCTGCCTGATAAAAGTCGTAGGAAATGCTGTAACCTAGTCCTTAAAAGGACTGCAATCACAACTATTCCCTACTCCCAAGCTATCTGTATATTTGTGCGAAAATTGGCTTGAAATTAACAAGGTATAGCGCACACAGCAACAGCGGTGCCGTCTAACACGCAGCTGCAGCAGTGAGAAAATGGTGGCGACGGGGAAAATGGCTTGGTCTTATAGGGCAAGGACATGTGACATACACTGCCAATCACACATGCCCTTGCTTGTGTGAAAAAAAGCACTTCGCTCCGTGTGTGCGCTGCTGATAGGCTGACAGATTGCACCTCCCCACTGCAAATGCGGGAAAGAGAAAAAAAAATGGAGATCTTCATTGTTCCTGCAGAGATCCATCCCCTGCCCCTCCCCCCGCCCCGCTGTACACTCAAACTGCGTATTAACATTAATTTTCATCATTACTGAGAAAAAATCCAGTTATGATTTTGGTGCACGAACAGTTATCGAACATAACCTCGAACAGCCGAATTTTTCTCAAATTGTTCGTGTTCGCCGACCGGCTCGAACACCGCCCAAAACAGCTCGAATTTGAGATTGGCGAACAGTTCGAGTAGAACAACGCTCATCTCTAGTACTTAGTTTGCATATTTGCAATATTCACTGTAATCATAGATAAATTCACTTAGGGGTCTAGTTTAGAAAGTGGGGTCACTTTTTTTTTTTTTCTGCAGTTCTTGGACCATGGAGCTAAGCACATGGTACCTGTAAAGTAGTCCCGCAAAATCTACATTCCAAAAGTCAAATGGCGCTCCTTTCTAATAAAGACATATAGGGTATTCCCACATTCGGGAGAAATTGCGTAATTAACTCTATTGTCCATTTTATCCTAGAACCCTTGATGAACATGAAACAAATTGCAGATAATTTAAAATATTTTTTTTATTTTCTCTGTCCAAAGTTATAAAATTCAGTGAGAATCTGTGGGTCTGAAATACACCCTACAACCCTACATGAATTCCAAACTCCTTGAGCAGTGAAGTTTCCAAAAATGGGGTCAGTTGTCTTTTTTTCTTCTCTTACACCTTAGGAGCTCTGCAAATGGTGCCCATAATCTATTTGGCAAAATCTGCATTCCAAAAGTCAAATAGCACTCCTTCCCTTCTGAGCCCTGTCTTGTGCTCAAGTAGTAGTGTACAAGCACATATTGCCACATTTAATAGAAATTCCATAACAAATTGTCTGGTCAATTTTTTCTACTGCTTGTCAGAATAACAAATAAATTTGAGCATAAATAACATTTTAGCAGAAAAAAACATACTTTTTCGTTTTCTCAGCCCAACCTTGTAAAATTATGTGAAGCACCTGTAGGCTAAAAATTTTTACCACATGCATAAATGAATTTCCTGAGTGGTTTAGTTTCCAAAATACGATCACTTATGAGTATGTTTCTGCTTTTTTAACACCTTAGGTACACTACAAATACAACATTAGATTTTCACCACATATGAGTTGTTTAGGAGAAATTGTATAATGAATTGTGAGGTTCATTTTCCCCTATCACTCCTCATGAAAATTTGGCACTAAAACAACATTTTACTAGAAATTTTTTTTCTTCATGTTCTAATGTTACGTATATTGTTCTGGGAAGAATCTGTTGATCCAATTGTTCACCACACCGCTATTTGAATTACTTGAAGGGTTTAGTTTCCAAAATGAGGTCACTTGTGTGGGGTTTCTGCTGTTTTGGTATCTCAAGGGCTCCGCAAATGTGACACGTAGTGTTGAGCGAACATGCTCGACACTGCTCGGTACTCGCCCGAGCATCATGCTACTCGGGATGTTCAGCGAGCACCGAGCAATTCCGGGTTACTCGGGCGGGAGCTCGGGTCTCCGCCCTGCATGTTTGGCGCTCTTTACAGAGCCAATGAACATGCAGGGATTGCCAGCCAGTCACTGTAATGCCGCAGCCATGTTGGTTGTGGGCATTACAGTGATTGGCTGGCCGCACAGCGTCACCTCGAGTATTTAAAACCGGGCGCCACCATCTTGGACACAGTCGCTCCGGATCAGACAGTGTAGGGACAGCGCTGCTAATTTAGGGAGAGATATAAACTGCGAAATAGTTAGTGTAAGGTCTGTAAAGGCTGCCAGATCAAACAGTCCTTCTCAGGACTAATATCCATCCCAGATATCAGGCAGGCAGGCTGTATAGGAGACGCAGTGGTTATACCAGCAAACGCTGCATTACAGTCCTGTGTGCTGCTCCTGTTGCTGAAATTGCTGGACTTAGCTCCAGGTCTCAGGGGACAGGAAAAATCCTTTTTTTTCATCTAAATCCTCTTTTTTTTTTCCTCCTTCACACTGTACAAATACCCGTCTTATTAACCTTTTGGTGTCCCCCCCCCCCAAAAAAAAAGCGTGTCTCTGATTTTTCAGACACAAATATATCTGTTGAAAATAGTCAGGTGTAGGCTAGAGAAACAGAAGTGTTGTTTTGCACTTCCACAGTTCAAACCTCTGTATTATCCACTTTTGGGCCATTTGTATCTAAAAAAAAACAGTTTGAGTGTGTAGTTCACTGTTCAGCCGCAAATATATCTATTTAAAAAAGTCTGGTATACCCCAGTAAACAATAACTGTGGTTTTGCCATCCCACGGTAAAAAATCTCTATTATTCAGGTTTTGGTATATTTTCCGTAAAGAAAAACAGTAGTGTCTCCTGACTGTTGTGACTCAAAAATATATCTGTTGAAAATAGTCTGCTGTAGGCCCGACAAATTCCAGTGTGGCTTTGCAGTTCCACGGGTCAAATCTCTGTACTATCCAGTTTTGGGCCTTTGGTATCTAAAAAAACACAGTTTGAGTGTGTCGCTCACTGTTCAGCCGCAAACCTATATATTTAAAAAAGTCTGGTATACCCCAGTAAACAATAACTGTGATTTTGCCATCCCACGGTAAAAAATCTCTATTATTCAGGTTTTGGTATATTTTCCGTAAAGAAAAACAGTAGTGTCTCCTGACTGTTGTGACACAAAAATATATCTGTTGAAAATAGTCTGGTGTAGGCTCGACAAATCCCAGTGTGGTTTTGCAGTTTCACGGGTCAAATCTCTGTACTATCCAGTTTTGGGCCTTTGATATCTAAAAAAAAAACAGTTTGAGTGTGTCGCTCACTGTTCAGCCGCAAATCTATATATTTAAAAAAGTCTGGTATACCCCAGTAAACAATAACTATGGTTTTTCCATCCCACGGTAAAAAATCTCTATTATTCAGGTTTTGGTATATTTTCCGTAAAGAAAAACAGTAGTGTCTCCTGACTGTTGTGACACAAAAATATATCTGTTGAAAATAGTCTGGTGTAGGCTCGACAAATCCCAGTGTGGTTTTGCAGTTTCACGGGTCAAATCTCTGTACTATCCAGTTTTGGGCCTTTGGTATCTAAAAAAAAAACAGTTTGAGTGTGTGGCTCACTGTTCAGCCGCAAATCTATATATTTAAAAAAGTCTGGTATACCCCAGTAAACAATAACTGTGGTTTTGCCATTCCACGGTAAAAAATCTCTATTATTCAGGTTTTGGTATTTTTTAAGCAAAGAAAAACAGTAATAGTTTCTCCCTGATTGTTCAGATTGTTTAAAAGTCCGGTCGGGTGTAGGCCAGAGAAATAGAACTGTGGTTTTCCTCTTCCACGGTTCTAATCTACTTTTTATTACCCTTTTTCCATTGATAGTGCAGGTGTAAGCTATTTTACTTCCTTTACAATGGGCAAGGCGCGTGGCAAGGGACGGGAAAGTGGACGTTGTGGTGATGGTTCGTGCAGAGGACGGGGCCGTGGCCAAGGTGAAAATGTGCCACAAACAACAGCCACATCTTCTCGCTCCCACTTCTTGACCGAATTACTAGGGAAGCACAGAACAACACCTGTATTGAGAACTGATCAGTGTGAACAGGTTATTAATTGGATAGCAGATAATACTTCCAGTTACCTGGGCACCACCACCTCCGGTCTGTCTTCCACGCGGTCAACTCTTAGTAGCCGTGAGTCTCGACCGCATACTCCTCCTCACCCTGATGCTCCTTCCTCCCACCATGCCGAATGTCGTCAGACAGCAATTGATCCCACACTTGGACACTCTGAAGAGCTGTTCACTGGTCCATTTCCATATTTGTGCCCCTCGCCTGATACGCTTGAAGTGGTGGAAGAGGAGATCCCATGTAGCGATGCCCAAATATTTGAACAGCCACGGCCACAGGAAGTCGACGCTGGCAATTTGTCACAAGAGGTGGACGATGACGAGACACAATTGCCAGGAAATGAGGAGGAGCATCGTGGTGCGCAAGTGGAAGAGGAGGAGGTGGTGGATGATCTAGTAACTGACCCAACGAGGCAGGAGGACATGCAGAGTGAGGCCAGCAGCACACAGGGGGAGGGAGGCAGAGTACCCCAACAGGCAGGAAGAAGCAGTGTGGTGGCCGCAGACAGAAGGCGGGCAACCGTTCCCCGTAACACCAACACGAGGGAAGTTGCCAGTACAAGCTGTAGGTCTTCCAGAGTCTGGAATTTTTTTAAAGACTCTGCTGATAATGCCAAAAAGGCCATATGTTCCACCTGCCATGCCAGCATCAGCAGGGGTGCCAAAACTACCAGCCTGACCACCACCAGCATGATCAGGCACATGGCAGCAAAGCACCCGACTTTGTGGGGCGAAACCCAGGGTCCACGACCAGTGTCAGCGGGTGTCACCACTGCTTCTTCCACTGTTGTGCGTGCAATAGAACCCCCTGTTGTGTGTGCAAGGCAATCCCCTGTCCATACTGCATGCAAAGATGCCCCCTCCTCTCAGTCTTCACTTGTTATGGCAGTTTCTCAAGAAACAGCATCAACGTCCACGTCCCACCACAGCGTTCAATTGTCCATATCCCAGACCTTTGAACGAAAGCGGAAATTCGCAGCTAACGCCCCACAGGCCACAGTCCTAAATTCGCACATTTCACGACTGCTTGTTCTGGAAATGCTGCCTTTTAGGCTGGTGGAGACGGAATCCTTCCGCAATCTTATGGCGGTCGCCGTCCCTCGGTACTCGGTCCCCAGCCGACACTATTTTGCCCGGTGTGCCATCCCCGCACTACACAAGCACGTGTCCCAAAGCATCTGCCGTGCCCTCAACAACGCAGTTACTGGGAGAGTCCACCTGACAACGGACACGTGGACAAGTGCTTGTGGCCAGGGACAGTACATCTCTCTGACGGCACACTGGGTAAACATAGTGGAAGCCGGGACCTTGGGATGGAACACGTCCTCCCCACACCGAGGATTGCGGGCCCTATGTCAGTCATAGATGCCCCCACAGTGTATAGCTCCTGCGCATCATTCTCCTCCTCCTCATGTTCAGCCTCCATCTCAGATATCACCACATCAGTTACAAGCTGGAAGCACTGCAGTACTGCCTCCGCCAAGCGGCAACTGGCTGTGCTGAAACTCATAAGCTTAGGTGATAAACCTCACACTGCTTGTGAGTTGTGGACAGCTGTGAAAGAGCAGGCAGATCTGTGGCTATGACCGCTGAACCTACATCCCGGCATGGTCGTGTGTGACAATGGCCGTAACCTGGTGGCGGCTCTGAGGCGAGGAGAGATCACACACGTACCATGCCTGGCTCATGTGCTTAACCTCGTGGTTCAGCGGTTTCTTAAATCGTACCCTGAGTTGCCAGATCTGCTCGTGAAAGTACGCCGCCTGTCAGCTCATTTTCGCAAGTCGGCTACAGCTTCCGCCGCCCTTGCTGTGTTGCAGCAGGTTTTGCAGCTTCCGGCACACCGACTGGTGTGTGATGTCCCCACACGTTGGAACTCTACCCTCCACATGTTGCAAAGGATTTGTGAGCAGAAGAGAGCAGTTGTGGAGTACCAGATGCAACAAGGCCGTCGATATTCAGGTCAGACTCCACACATAAGACCTCAGGAGTGGACCTGGATGTCTGACATATGTACCATCCTGACAAACTTTGAGGAGGCCACCAAGATGGTGAGTGGCGATGACGCCATCATTAGTGTCAGCATCCCACTTGTCTGTCTTTTGCAACGCTCTCTGCAGAGAAATAAAGAGGAGGCATTGCAGCCAGAGTATGATGAGATGGATCAAGAAGCCATAGTGGGCGATTACACACAGCCCAGCCTCATCTCATCCCAACATGCATTGGGGGACAATGAGGGAGAGGAGGAGGAGGAGGAAGAACAGGAGCTGCTATCATGCGCTGTAGACGGTAGTACCTGTACAAGTGTCATACCGTCGGTTCAGCGTGGGTGGCCTGAGGACAGGGGGGAGGAGGAGGAGGAGGAGGAGGAGAGCATGGTCAGTCATCATCTTGGTGAGGACACGGAAATCTTGCCTGTTACCTGTCTGGCACGCATGGCTGACTTTATGTTACGCTGCCTTAACCGTGACCCTCGCGTTGACAAAATGTTGGGTGACAGTCATTACTGGTTGGTGACACTTTTAGACCCCCGCTACAAGGAGAACTTTCACTTTCTTATTCCTGAGGTGGAGAGATCTACAAAAATGGGGCAGTACCAGAAGGCCCTTGCTGCAGAACTCTTAAAAAAATTCCCATCTGAACACACTAGCGGCAGAGGTCACAGTTCTTTGCCCAACCAAGGCGTACAGGTGAGAGAGATGCAACTCCAATCCAGCAGAGGCAGGGGAACACTGTCAACGTTCTGGGACAGATTTCTGACACCCGCCCAGCTTACATGCCCTGAGGCGCGGGGTACTCTCACAAGCAGTGGAAAGTTTCAAAAGATGGTGAGAGAGTACCTTGCCGACCGTACCAGCATCCTCCGTGATTCCTCTGTGCCTTTTAATTATTGGGTATCCAAGCTGGACACTTGGAATGAACTCGCTCTGTACGCCTTGGAGGTCCTGGCCTGCCCTGCCGCTAGCGTGTTATCGGAGCGTTTTTTTAGTGCCGCTGGGGGAATTATAACTGATAAGCGCACTCGCCTGTCAACTGACAATGCTGACAAGCTGACCCTTATCAAAATGAACAAGGGCTGGATTGGGCCAGACTTCTCATCATCACCACATGACAGCAGAGTAACATAAAGTCAAATCCACTGTGTTATTTCGGAAGGTGTATTCACATGCACCGCTTCACACCCACACATGAGTATACGCTTCCTCATTTCGGCTGTTTTATGTTCTTCTCCTTATCCTCAGCCTCCACCACCACTATACCACCAGGGTGCCAGCATTGCAAGTTCCTCCGTCCTTATTTTTGTCATCTTTTGCTTGGAAGGCATAAGCAAAGACTGTGGGAGACCTACTCCCCAATAATGGGACTTATGTTTGTAATATGCTGTAGTGCATGGCTCTTGTAAGGGGCATTGCAAGTTGCTCCGTCCTAATTTTTGGAAGCTTTTGCTTGGAAGGCATAAGCAAATCCTATGGGAGACCCACTCCCCAATAATGGGACTTATGTTTGTAATATGCTGTACTGCATGGTTCTTGTAAGGGGCATTGCAAGTTGCTCCATCCTAATTTTCGGAAGCTTTTGCTTGGAAGGCATAAGCAAATCCTATGGGAGACCCACTCCCCAATAATGGGACTTATGTTTGTAATATGCAGTACTCCATGGCTCTTGTAAGGGGCATTGCAAGTTGCTCCGTCCTAATTTTTGGAAGCTTTTGCTTGGAAGGCATAAGCAAATCCTATGGGAGACCCACTCCCCAATAATGGGACTTATGTTTGTAATATGCTGTACTGCATGGCTCTTGTAAGGGGCATTGCAGTTCCTCATAATTTTTGGAAAGCCTTCCATTCACTGCTTAGGCCAACAGTGCACAGGAGACCCAGTTGCTATAAATGGAAAAAAAGGTTTAGTTAAGGCCCTCTGACCTCCATATCATTTCCAAGGGGCATTGGAGTGCCTCAAAATTTTTGGTAGGCATTGCACTCACTGTATGCCCTATAACTGTGTAGCCGAACCACTCCTTTTGTTACAGAAACATATCCTACAAGACATATCTGGTTGACTGGCCTGATATTGATGTGAATGGTCCCTGTTCCTCCTGCTCTTTCTCCTTTGCCACTACCTCATCCATCATTTATCACCTGAAGCTTTGTTTTAACGGGAGTCATAGAACTTGGATAGTAGCAGGAAAACATCCAGCAATCCTCGGAGGAGGTAGGATATGCGCCAAAACGCTGACCACCTCAGGCCTAGCCGCTACTACATACTTGCGCTTGCATTCCAACAAAACAAAGCAGATGCTAACTTCTATCATCCTCATCATGCTCCTCACCTTGGCATTCTCAACTCCCCTGATGGAGAAGCCAGGGCCCACCAGAGGAGTCTGGTTGTCTGGTGGGCTCGGCCAATGCTGCCCTAAAGCAGGCCTGGCTAAGAAAAGTGTGGGAAAGGTTACCGGGACAAATAGGGGTGGCTGGGGACCGAGTATGGACACCCAGCCGCCCCCTGGAGGCCGGGGAGCTAGCGGGGACATCCGGCCACCGGGCGGCTGGGGACTGAGTATGGATACCAGGCCGCCGACGCAGCCATGGCGTGGTGGCCAGATTCCGCCTCCACATGCCTAAAAGGCCCAATTTAAAGTGCAAGCAAGCAAGCAGTATGGTATTGCAGCCTGGGGGTGGGTGGGTGGCAGGCTGCATACTTGCTCTTGCATTGCAAGGAGTGGGAGAGGTACAATTGAACACTGCCCTGGGACAAGGACTTGAACGGGGATAGTTGCAAGTCTGCAACGACAGGTGCAGGGTGGGAGGCATCTTCGCATGTACCATGAACAGGGGTTTGGCATGGACACACTACAGTGGAATAGGCTCTCCTTCCCACTAAATGCACTGGGGAGGGCACAGGTAATGTTTTTGGTATACGCGCTTAATCTTATGTATAAGGCACACCAGGACAAATAGGGGCGGCTGGGGACTGAGTATGGATACCTCGCTGCCGAAGCAGCCATGAGGTAGTGGCCAGCTTCGGCCTCCTCCAAACTAAAAGGCCCCATTTCAAGTGCAAGCTAGCAGTATGGCATTGCAGTCTGGGGGTGGGTGGGTGGCAGGCTGCAAACTTACACTTGCATTAAAAGAAAACAAATCAGATGCTAACTTCTGTCATCATCATCATGCTCCTCACCTTGGCACTCTCAACTCCCCTGATGGAGAAGCCAGGGCCCACCGGAGGAGTCTGGTTCTCTTGTGGGCTCGTCCAATGCTGCCCTAAAGCAGGCCGGGCTAAGAAAAGTGTGTGGGGGGATGTTCCAAGAAGAAATAGGGGTGGCTGGGGACCGTTTATGGACACCCGGCTGCCCCCAGGCGGCTGGGAACTGTGTGTGGACACCGGGCCGCGGGGCGGCTGGAGACCGAGCATGGACACCCGGCCGCCGGGCGGCTGGGGACTGAGTATGGATTCCAGGCCGCCAACGCAGCCATGACGTGGTGGCCAGATTCCGCCTCCACATGCCTAAAAGGCCCAATTTCAAGTGCAAGCAAGCAGTATAGTATTGCAGCCTGGGGGTGGGTGGGTGACAGGCTGCATACTTGCGCTTGTATTGCAAGGAATGGGGGAGGTACAATTGAACACTGCCGTGGGACTAGAACTTGCACGGGGATAGTTGCTAGTCTGCATCTTCTGATGCGGCAAGGATCACTTCTGATGGGCACACTTTTAGACAGTGACCTGGGTGTCAGAGATGCTTCCAGGGGTCTTCCCCATGCTGTTCCCATGTCTTTTCAGCACTTTATGCATGTGTCACACTGCACATGGCCAGATAATGTTGTAATATGTTAAAATGACATTTCCCGGTGAATGCATTTGTCACAGTTGAAAGCAATACAAAAGTGCAAAAATGCATAAAAAATGCTACTTGTGAACATAGCCCAAGGTGTGGAGGAGTATTTTTGTTTTTGGTTATTTATTTTACCTTATACACAAGTCTTTACCCTGGAAAAGAAATTCCTTAACATATTTCACAGCATTTTTGAACGTTTTATTGTGAGCCCGTAAAAGTGGCTTAATACCTCTGACCACGTTGTTGACAGCAGTGACCTGGGGGTCAGAAATGCTTCCTGGGGCGATCCCCATGCTGTCCCCATGTCATTTGAGCACTGTCACTATCGTTTTGGGCACTTGTTAGGCTTTTAAAAGACTGCCGGAGGTGCCACCGCAAAAATGCTCGGGTCTCCCATAGACTAACATTGGGCTCGTTGCTCGGGTCGAGCACCCGAATATCACGGCGAGCTCGGCCCGAGCTTCGAGCACCCGAGCATTTTAGTGCTCGCTCAACACTAGTGACATGGCATCTGCAATTTATTCCAGCAAAATTTGTGCTCCAAAAAGTGTTTTGTTCCTTTCCAAGCCCTGCTGTGTGCATAATCAGCAGTTTTTTTTAACATGCATAAGATATTGCCTTGTTCTGTAGAAGTTGCATTGCAAAGTGTGCTCTCCGTTTTCTCCTTTTACCCTTTGTGAAAATTACAAATTTTGGGCTAAATCAATATTTTAATGGAAAAAAAACATTTTTTTCATTCCACTTTGCATTAATCAATATAAAAAGTCTACACACCCCTGTTAAAATGCCAGTTTTTTGTCATGTAAAAAAAATGGTACGACGGATAACTTTTCCACCTATAATGTCACCCATTATCTGTACAAATCCACTGAGAAACAAGCTGCAAACATTTTGAGGGGAGAATCAAAATAACCAAACTAAAATAATGTGGTTGGATAAATGTGAACACACTCTTCTAACTTGGTATATGGTTTTCTTCTGAATTAGCTAATCATGTTTAGACTCATGTGACTAAAGAGCTTCTGATCTTAATCAGCCAGACATCTAGATTTGTTAAGCCAAGAGAAATACACTATTGTATTTGTGTTGACTTGTGAATGTACAGTATGTGTTTTTCTGTGGCTTGCCAAGAAAGATAGTGAATCCGTGTTTGGGAACAATGATGTTTGTTACTATGCTAATTGCATATTGTACTAAGCCAGCTAGTTTATTTACAGGAGCAGGGGGATTAGCTCAAACAATGAGACCTGAGCACTGCACCTTCCCCTCCCCCCCGACTTGTGACTGATGACCTTAACCACAGATGTAAATATAAAGAGGGTTTTTTATCCTGCTGCAAGGAGAATCAGAGAATCAGAAAGACTTTACAGGACAGTAGCTTGGAAGCATGGCTAGATCCAGAGAGACACAGATTTGGATTCTTCATTATTCCGGCCTAAGTGATACAGCCTTGACTGGAAGGATACAGATTTGCTTCATTGTCCATCAGAGAACCCATGGATACATTTTGGGAGACCAGGTTTGGACAATGAAGTCACCTGGCCCCATGTTGTTTGCGGTTGCCAGGTGGGATGCTCTGGTCACCTGGAACCCATGGAGACATTCGGAGAAGGCAGATTGGGACCAGCTGGTCATCTTGCCCCATGGAAATATGGCGCCCCTGAGGGTTCAGTCGCCACAGAGGTACTGCACCTCACCCAGAGGTGTGGCATCTCCTTTTCTCAGGTAAGGATGGAGTACTGCCCGGGACCCTAACACCTGCACTCAACACTACACTACTCCAGGCCGGCTGGAAGGGCATTATGCAATTCTTTTGCTGCCCTGTACCTGGCTGGAGTGGGGGGAACCAAAAGTGAGGGGGAACCAAGTAGTGGGTGTGGGTGGAGGACGAAGACCAGGGGAGCACTTAGAGAAGATATATACAGTACAGACCAAAAGTTTGGACACATCTTCTCATTTAAAGATTTTTCTGTATTTTCATGACTAGGAAAATTGTACATTCACACTGAATGCATCAAAACTATGAATTAACACATGTGGAATTATATACTTAACAAAAAAGTGTGAAACAACTGAAAATATGTCTTATATTCTAGGTTCTTCAAAGTAGTCACCTTTCGCTTTGATGACTGCTTTGCACACTCTTGGCATTCTCTTGATGAGCTTCAAGAGGTAGTCACCGGAAATTGTCTTCCAACAATCTTGAAGGAGTTCCCAGAGATGCTTAGCACTTGTTGGCCCTTTTGCCGTCACTCTGCGGTCCAGCTCACCCCAAACCATCTCGATTGGGTTCAGGTCTGGTGACTGTGGAGGCCAGGTCATCTGGCGTAGCACCCCATCACTCTCCCTCTTGGTCAAATAGCCCTTACACAGCCTGGAGGTGTGTTTGGGGTCATTGTCCTGTTGAAAAATAAATGATGGTCCAGCTAAACGCAAACCGGATGGAATAGCATGCTGCTGCAAGATGCTGTGGTAGCCATGCTGGTTCAGTATGCCTTCAATTTTGAATAAATCCCCAACAGTGTCACCAGCAAAGCACCCCCACATCATCACACCTCCTCCTCCATGCTTCACGGTGGGAACTAGGCATGTAGAGTCCATCCGTTCACCTTTTCTGCGTCGCACAAAGACACGGTGGTTGGAACCAAAGATCTCAAATTTGGACTCATCAGACCAAAGCACAGATTTCCACTGGTCTAATGTCCATTCCTTGTGTTCTTTAGCCCAAACAAGTCTCTTCTGCTTGTTGCCTGTCCTTAGCAGTGGTTTACTAGCAGCTATTTTACCATGAAGGCCTGCTGCACAAAGTCTCCTCTTAACAGTTGTTGAAGAGATGTGTCTGCTGCTAGAACTCTGTGTGGCATTGACCTGGTCTCTAATTTGAGCTGCTGTTAACCTGCGATTTCTGAGGCTGGTGACTCAGATAAACTTATCCTCAGAAGCAGAGGTGACTCTTGGTCTTCCTTTCATGGGGCGGTCCTCATGTGAGCCAGTTTCTCTGTAGCGCTTGATGGTTTTTGCAACTGCACTTCGGGACACTTTCTAAGTTTTCCCAATTTTTCGCACTGACTGACCTTCATTTCTTAAAGTAATGATGGCCACTCATTTTTCTTTACTTAGCTGCTTTTTTCTTGCCATAATACAAATTCTAACAGTCTATTCAGTGGGACTATCAGCTGTGTATCCACCAGACTTCTGCACAACACAACTGATGGTCCCAACCCCATTTATAAGGCAAGAAATCCCACTTATTAAACCTGACAGGGCACACCTGTGAAGTGAAAACCATTTCCGGTGACTACCTCTTGAAGCTCATCAAGAGAATGCCAAGAGTGTGCAAAGCAGTCATCAAAGCAAAAGGTGGCTACTTTGAAGAACCTAGAATATAAGAGATATTTTCAGTTGTTTCACACTTTTTTGTTAAGTATATAATTCCACATTTGTTAATTCATAGTTTTGATGCCTTCAGTGTGAATGTACAATTTTCCTAGTCATGAAAATGCAGAAAAATCTTTAAATGAGAAGGTGTGTCCAAACTTTTGGTCTGTACTGTATATAGGGAAGCCATCTTTTAGGGAGTTGAATGGAGGGAGAGAGAGTGAGAGGCTGTGAGGGGCAGAGGCTCTCCAGGAGCTCTGCTCGGTAGGCAGTCTCGGCCTGTCATGCCCAAGGCTGAGAGAGGAGTGGGAGCAAGGGAGGAAGGCTCCAGGAACTGAAGGGATCCCAGGGGGTACGGTGAGTGCAGGACGGCACCCGTACGCCCGAATCTGCCAGGCGTCAGAGGGATCAGGCTGCAAGAAGGGAACCGATCCCTGGACTAGCCGAGTTACTTTAGGTCTCAGCTAGAAAACCGGAGGCTTCTGCACTTTCAAGGTGCAGTTGCCACATCCGCACCTAAGCCGCCGAGAAGGGCACCAAGCAAGGTCCGGGAACTTCAAGTTGCCCAGAGGGATCTCAAGGTACCCGATCGGGACTTTGTGTGGCGGGGTGCAGGGCAGGAGGGAGAGACCCAGCGCGGGAAGTCGGCTAAGAAAGGAGCATACAGAGAGGGGTCCCGTTAAGTGCTCTTGAGATACTTGAGGGAGTGCTGAACCCCTGCCTGGTAAATGCAGCGCGACGTGGGAGACTGGCAGCTGTATAGTGCTACCTGAGGAACCTAAATAACTGTGAGTAAACTCAGATGACTGCACCTCACTGTTTCTGTCAGTTATTTCTACCACGCTATCGCTCCTGCACTACAACGGCCAGCATCACCATCTGCACCTACACTGCCTGTGGAGAGCCGCACCAACCCAGCTGCCCTAACATCTGCTCCAGAGTTCTGCAGCAGCGCCGGTACCCATTACCGGGAACCACAGGTGGCGTCACGAGACAAAACTGTTATTCATCCCTTCAAGTAACAAACCCCTTTTAAAGAGTGACCCCAGGGTATGGGCCCGGGAGCCGACCGCCGTGACATCCCAAGAAGGTAAAGGCCTGGGTACCGAGTCACCCATATCCCCCTGGGATAGTCAGAAACTCTCAGAGAGGCCAGGAAGGGACCCTCGGGACTCCTGGCCTTGTACCTCGATGGACTGTCAGCTTCCTAAGCTTGCCGCTATCTCCTCTCTGTGGGGGCCCGCCAAAAGCGGGGGGTCACTGTTTGAGGTAGTTGGCCCTGGAAGTCCCAAAGTAGCAGCTGCCATTGGGCCAGCAGAAGGATGAGACTGTGTAATTTTGCACCATCTTGGCTATTTGCTGGGACTGTTCTATGTGTTTATTGCTTGTTTTTTGGTTCAATAAAGTATTGCAACACTGTTTTACCCTCACCCTGTGTAGTGTTCTGCCCACGGAAGACCCTGGGTCTTCACAACTCATGTTACATAGTAGTTGGTACATAGCTCCCATTATTTACAGTGATTCTGACCATCTCCATATAAAGTTCATCTATTCTAGTAGCATTTTCCTGACATTTTCTAAGTTTCATTTTACTTCAAAACCCAGCAAAACAGCTTACAATACAGCAAAGGGATCTCAAGGTTGCAAAAATGTTCAAGGCATTAGAGATACCATTAAACACTGTGGAGATGGTCATCAAGAAGTAAGCAAAAGAAGGTGGCTTCAGTATCCAATGATGTTCAACTTGCTTTATTATGGCATCACAAATACGGAAACAGCAGCAACATTTCGACCCCTAGTATAAGTCTGGGTCTTTGTCAAGCTTTCAATAGCTTATTAGCTATACTAGGGGTCAAAATGTTGCTGTTGTTTCTATATTTGTGATGCTATAATAAATCAACTTGATCATCATTGCATGCTGAAGCCACATTCTTTTATTTGGATTTTTCTTGGTAAAAAGGGATCATCCCACATTTGGCATTTGTGCATCTTCATGGTATTGAAGCTTGATGCTGTCTCAACACCAGTATTTTTCGTCATCAAGAAGTGGCTTAAATCTCCTTAAAAAAATTATTAAAAGACTAGAAGAAAACTGATCCTTGAGGCTACCAAGAGGCCTACAGCAACATTAAAGGAGCAACAAAGTACTAAAAATTAACATTTTATTTATAATAAAGTTAATTTGTCCAATTACTTTTGAGCCCCTGAAATGAGGAGGCTTTGTAGAAAAATGGTAGCAAATCCTAAACATTTCACGTTATATTTTTTTTCAACCCCATTTAATTAAACTTGAAAGTCTACACTTCAAGTGCATCTAAGTTGTTTCATTTTAAATAAAAAATTGTGGCATGCAGAGCTGAAATTATGGAGATTTGGTCACTGTCCAAATATTTTTTGGACCTAACTTTACCTGCTTTTAGTATTTTATATGTCTGAATTTTGTATGTCTATTTTTATGCTTTTAATTATTTTGTTATTCAACAAAGTCTATCATTTTTTATTGATTTTGAGCCTTGCACATTTCTATATAGGTATTCTTCTATTCTTCAGTTGATTTGTACAAATTATGGGTGACATCAAAGGTGAAAAATTTCTGAAATGATACTTATTGATGGGATTTTTTATTACAAAAAAACAGCCATTTTAATATGAGGGTAAAAAGTTTTTATATCCACTGTAGGTTTCTCAAAATCACATAAAAACTGAAAAGGTCCATAAAAAGTATGATTTGTAAATTTCTTTTGTAAAAAAAGAAGAAAAAAATGTCTGCAAAATTTTGACCCTTGTAACAAAATACAAGGATAATTGAAAAATGGTGCCTTAGAAGAACAAACAGTAGCCAACTCACCCTTCCTACAGCCTTTGCAGTTCACTCGGGGCTTAGGACTCATTGTTGCCAAATGCAAAGACATAAAATTTCAAGAAGATATTGCAGCTCTTAGAGCGTGTGATAAAATCTTTACATCATTAAAATACAGAGTAGTAACAGTTGAGATAATCAACATGTTTCAAATGCTCTCAGGCATCCTTAGTCATAATGTAACTCTAAATCTAGTACAACGACAATTTAAATACTAAAATTCTTACATGGTCAGTCTGAGGAGGAGACATATAATTTAACTCCTTTATAATTAACCAAATAAGCCACATCAGTAAGGATAGTTACACATGAAAGATTAAGTGCTTGATTCATTAAAGCACCAATCCAACAATTTTTTTTCCATTTTTCCACTGGAGTGGTGCTTCAAATCTATGTCTCCTGCCCTCTGTCTTACACTCACCTTCCGGCATCTTCATCTGTTATCAGCGCCGGTGCATAAATCTGTTAACCCCTTAATGACCAGGCCAAATTTTTGAAATCTATCATGTGTCACTTTATGTAGTAATAACTCTGGAATGCTTCAACATATCCCATTGATTTTGAGATTGTTTTTTTGTGACACATTTTTGTGACATGCAGAAGTAGTGCTGTTGCTTCAAAAGCATCCAGCAACTAGAGGGGTTAACACAGTCAAAGGAGACAGGAAGTGTTTTAGCAGAGCCCTGGGGGGATTTTGGGGAAGTTGTTTGCTGTCTGGCTAGAGCCAAAGTAAAAGGTGGTGCATAATCTGTATCTCACAGAAGGCAAGGGAACAGAATTCAGGTCAGGAGGGAAGCTAAACACAGTTCAGATAGACTCCCTGAGCTAACAGTGTGGAGTATTATGGGGCAGAAAGATAAGAACTGGAAGGAATCCTGTCATTTCCCTCATCAAACCCTCTCCCCCTTCATCTCCAAGCAGGATAAAGAATGCTGTGTACTATTAAGTCCTTGTGAAGGAAAAGCCTATGGTTGTGTATGCATTAAAACTGTGCTGTACTGTGCTACTGGATAGACTGTGCATTGCTGTTCTGCGAAGGAGGTTGCACTGTTGTTACTGGAGCCTATTGCTCAAAGAGACATTTAAATTGCACTGGCCGTGCCTCATTAAATGTTACTGTTGTACCGTTTCTGAGGACTCTAGTCAAATGTGTCTGGTCAGCAATTGAATCTATCCTGTGCCTGAGAGAAGCTTCAGCCTATGGTCGCCCTGAGTAACGGTTCCCGCAGGACTCCAATGAATTCATTTAACCGATCTCACCCCTATCTGAACTTAGGTGGCGTACGTGTAACATTATACTTTATGATAGTGGTAAATTTAGGTCGATATTTTTATAAATAAACACAAAACGTCAGAAATGTGACAAAAAATTAGCAATTTTCAAACTTTGAATGATAATTCCTTTAATCCAGCTAGTCATACAACACAAAAAAATTAATAAATAACATGTCCCTCATTTCTGCCTTACATCATCAGCATTTGTAAAATATTGTTTTTTTTTGTTAAAATTTTAGAAGATTTAAAAATGTAGCAGTAATTTTTTAATTTTTTTCAAGGAAATTTACAAAACCTATTTTTTTAGGGACCTATTCAGTTTTGAAATTACTTTGGGGGTCCTATATATTGGAAATCCCCAAAAATGATACCATTTTCAAAACAGCACCTCTCAACATATTCAGAATGGCTTTCAGGTAGTTTATTAACCCTTCAGGTGCTTTTCAGGAATTAATGTAAAGAGACATGACAGGAATGAAAAAATGTATTTTTAACCACCTAAATGTTTCTAACTTCTGAACAGTTGGAAGACTTTAAGGCCGTTATTTGGCTATGAATTGCCATGGCAAAAATCAGGACCAGACAATCAAGATCTCAGGATGCCGATGAGGTTAACGAGGGAGCCCCCACACACTGTTAACCATCTAGATGCTGTAAATGGCCTTGGTTGGTACCAACACTGATCGTGGCTGATGCACCAAGTTGTCAGCTATAGTGTACGGCTGATAGCTGCTGGATTGTGACCTGTCAGAAGATGCTAGCCTCTTGTATCGCAGGTCAGTTTTAAGTCGTATTGTCGGTCCTTAAGGGGTTAATATTACTTTCAGTCTTCCCAGATCTACCACTTTTCTCGTACAAACAGCCCCCTAGTTTAAGGAATATCCTTGTTAGAAGTGTTCTCTCATTACCATTAGAGACGGGCATATTCCCCTGTAACAATAAAAAATGCAGAACGTGTACCCACATATTACCAACAAATAAAGTTCACAAATCAGGAATACAAGATCATGGATTTCTTCTCATATACATTCTCCAATGTGGTGTATATGATATAATGTACAATGCGCCCTGGAGGTACTTATATTGGGAAAACCATGCAAAAGCTACAAACGAAGATGAATTTAAAGAAATGGTGAATCCAGCTTCTCAAATGCAAAAAACTTTATTCTTCAAAAATGTAAAAACATGATAGCAAGGATTTCATAGTGATCTGCAAGCTACGCGTTTCAAACACTGTTTCTGTGTCCTTTTTCATAGAATGACTACAGATTCATCACAAACTTGTACAACCCCTTTAATGCTCATAACATGAAAAAAATATGAAAATTAGTCAGTATTGCAAAACATTTACATCCAGGTACCTGATAGATGACGTTTTCTCTGGAGTCGTTCTCTTTCTTTTCTTCTTCATTTTGTTTAGTCTCCATGATGCGTTTTCTAATCCACAGCTCGTCTCTGCAGACTTCCATCTTCTCCGCTCTTCTGCAGCACATCTCCACACGATACCTTTAAAGGTAATGGAAATTATAATGCTCTTGAATAAAAATATCTGCCCTACACTGAGCCCCTGAATAAATAATTGCCACTCATTATATTGCTTGCACAAAATACAACCCCTACACTGTCCCTCTTATGGTACATGCTCACCACACTGCCCCCTCCTTTCTGTACTGGGCCCCCTCTCACACTGTCCACTCAAACTGTGTCCCCCTTATAGGGCCCTGTCTATATACTGTGCTCCCTCACCATACTCCTCCTCCTTGGCTTACTATCCCTTCCTGGCTGTGCTCTTGCACTGTCCCCCCATGCTACCCCCCCCCCACACACACGCACACTACTCAGTCTCTATTCTGTGCCCACTTACACTTTTCTCCCCCCATACGGTCTCTTGGCACTATTCCCTTCAATAGTCTCTTGACACGTTTTCCCCTCCCACTTTCCGTAAGCCCTCCTCGCACATCCCCGCTGACCCCCCATACTGTGTCCGCACTGATACCCCCATACATACCTCCATCTCACCCCTTGCTCCACATATTGTGTCTTCAAATTTCTCCTGCTCCCCATAATGTGTCTGCACCTGCCCTTCCTTGCTCCCCAAACTTGTGTCCTCAAATCATCCTCACCCCATTATAATAAATCTCCCCCACACACATGGTAAATCTCCCCCACACAGTAAATCTCCCCAAGCCCCGTTACACTAAATTTCCCCCCACACAGTAAATCTCCCCCAGCCCTGTTACATTAAATCTCCCACACAGACAGTAAATCTCCACCAACTCTGTTGCACTAAATCATTCCCAAACAGTAAATACCCCCCACAGAGTAAATACCTCCCCCACCCACACAGTAAATACCCTCCCACACAGTAAATACCCTCCCACACAGTAAATACCCCAAAACCCCATTATACTAAATCACCCCCACACAGTAAATACCCCCCACAGTAAATTATTCTCACAGTAAATAACCCCCCACACAATAAAAACCCCCACACATACAGTAAATACCACCCAACACAGTAAATTCTCCCCATAGTAAATACTTCTCACAGTAAATACCCCCCAACACACAGTAAATACCACCCCACACACAGTAAGTATCACCCCCACACAGTAAATATTCCCCACACAGGAAAAATTTCCCACACAGTAAATATTCCCCCCCACAGTAAATATTCCTCACACACAGTAAATATTACCCCCACAGTAAAAATCCCTCAGACACAGAAATATTCCCTCCCACACAGTAAATATCTCCCCACGCTGTACATATGCCCCACACACACAGTAACCCTCCCCCCCACACACATTAAATATCCACCAGCCCCCCGTTATATTTAATCTTCGGTGTCTTCAGCACTTTCCACCAATGTTCTTCGCTCACCTCTGGCACCTTTGAGTGATGTCAGCAGCGTGGTCACATGACCTGATCACACTGCTGGCATCGCTTTGACCCGGAGGTCAGAGCTTCAATTGTACTCACGGCTGAAAAACTCGAGTACAATTGAACACTGGCAGCTGGTTCACTGCACGTTCTGTGAGCCTGCTGTCAACTTGACAACCGGCTCAGAGAACTGCCGACTCCTAGTCCAGGGGGCGGCAGAATGCAGCCGCCAGGGGAGACACTTCGGATGACCCAGACTGCTTGCCCCTTCTTGATGTGCCCGGGGCAGATGCCACGGCTGCCCCCCCTAGATACGCCTCTAAATAAAGGTATCACTCCTAGAATACTTTGGTCATTTTTGGGCATAAAAGTATTTACAGTGAAATATTTGGGTGTAACAGAAGGCAGTTTGTTCTCAATGGGTATGAAGTGATACAACAATAAAGCATGATGGAGGTTCCTTAGAAGTTTGTGGCAACATTTCAGCTAAATGAGTTGAGGATTTGATTAGAAATAATAGTGTCCTCAGTGCTGAGAAATTAAGGCAGTTGCATATCCATTATCCAAAACAATCAGAATGGTGTCTGAAAGTGTCTCAGTGGGCCCTTTAACACATACCATGATTCATGATGAACAGATGTGGCAGAGAAATATACTGTAGGTATAGTGCAATGCCAAAACTTTCACTAACCTTTTACATTACATGAGTGATATCTATTGTAAATTCTACAATAGCTCAGAAACCGGCGAATCCTTGCAGCGCACAGTGCGTGCCCAGGGGGAATTCAAAAGTTTTCATCTTAGACCGGACAGTATAGTCCTCCATACAGTATTATGGGCACCACATAGTCCTCCATACAGTATAATGAGCCCCATATATTGCTTCCTGCAGAATAATGGGCCCATATAATGCTCCATACAGAATAGGCCCTATATAATGCTCCATACAGAATAATGCACCTCATATAATGTTCCATACAGAATAATGAACCCCATATAATGCTCCATACAGAATAATGTGCCTCAAATAATGCTTCATACAGAATAATAGACCCCATATAATGTTCCATACATAATTATGGACCCCATATAATGCCCTATACCGAATAATGGGCCTCATATAATGCTCTATACATAATAATGGGCCCCATATATTGTTGATTCATACAGAATAATAGACCTCATATAAAGCTCCATACAGAATAATGGGCCTCATATAATGCTCCATTCAGAATAATGAGCCCCATATATTGCTCCAAACAGTATTATGAGCTCTATGTAATGCTTCATACAGAATAATGGGCCCAATATAATGCTACATACAAAGTAATGGACCCCATATAATGCTACATAGAGAAAAATGGGCCCCATATAATTCTCCATACAGAATAATGGACCCCATATAATGATCTATACAGAATAATAAGCACCATGTAATGCTCCATACAGAATAATGGGCCCCATTATGTGCTCCATATAGAATGGGCCCTGTCAGGAAATATTAAAAATCTCTCTCTCTCTCCAAACTCCTCACCCCCCCTCCCCTATATCATTTGCAGTAAGAAGAGCTATCAATCTAAAAAAGCTGCTTCTATGTCAAATGGCAGAGTACAAAAGAAGTGACAAACTTAATTATCCAGGCGAATTACCATATGAAATGGAGCTCCTGGTAAAAGAGACATGTGTGACCAATAGACACCTTTGAACATATGGGCCAGAGACTGAAGGAGATGTGTATGAGATAACGAGTAAGACACAAATTGAAAGGGATAGGAAACATTTCTCTAAGGAAAGGTAAAATCGCAATAAAAAATATGGCATCACTTGCTAACTTCTGCGATCATTGAGCGAGGAGATATCACAGGAATTAGAGATTTAATAAAACCATGAAGGGCGGAGACCAGCCCACGTGAGGTCATCACAGGGGAGAGTGTGGGCAGGGCCCACTTCGGCATAAAAGATCAAGCCGAATATTGACCTATGCTCATGCTGGAAGATACATATTTGTGTAAGCAGGGGTCACGTTCGCGAAACGGCCAAATCAATTGGGGTGCTCTCCTCCGACTAAACTGAATCGTCTCTGCGATCGGTATAGTAAGTTTTTCTATTAATCTCTTTTATTTTGTGTAACTGTATATGCTGTATTGTTTTGTCCCCCTTTGTAAAATCTTTTGTACATTTTTTTCATAAACACTGCCTCCCTTTGAATTAAATATAAAATTTAATAGTTCTGTTTCTTTTGCTCTGTAATCGTTCCTTCCCCGAAGCCACACGCTATCTATAAGGTGTCCAATCGCCCAGAATGATTGGTGGTGGCAGCTAATAACCTTTATTGTGTTATCGTGAAGCTAGCTGTGATCGTATGAGGGTGTATACATATATTCCATGTGTTGGAAGGAGGTGTGTATGCCATGCGCTCACTGTTATCTTTCCAATAACTAATAAATGAGAACAGTCTGTGGTCCCCTCGGTTGATCGTCGGCCAATCATGCAATTGTCCGGACGATAGGGGGCGGCAAAGATCTGTTTGCTCCGGAGATCACAGTGGGTGGTCTCTGTGAGTAATCAGGATCGTGTGGAATCCCTGACAGGCCCCATATAATGTTACATACAGTATGGGCCCCATATATTGCTCCATACAGTTTGGGCCCCATATATTTCTCCATACATAAAAAAAAAATTCAAATACTCACCTCTCCTCGTTCCCCGCTGCCACCGCAGTGCTCTGGACTCCTCAGCATCTTCCCACTCTCTGCACTGACTGTTCAGCATAGAGGGCACACGTAGTGACATCATCATGCCCTTTGCCCTGAGACGTCACAGAGTCAAAAGATGCGGAAGACAACGAAGCTGCTGGTGGAACAGTGAGAGGTAAGTATTGCAAGTGCTGGGGCCCTAAGCAAGCGGGGGCCCACTTACGGGCACTTGCTCCAGGCTCCTCTCACGGGCTCCATAGCGTGCCGGTGACCCCGACGGCGAATGGGTCCCCCACTTGCCTGGGTGCGCCGGATAGTGACGCCGGCCGTGGTCATACCTATACGAATTAGGCCACAAGGGCAGCTGGCATGATAAATAACTGCTGTTCCTATGTATCTTGCTGTATTGAGTTATTCTTTACACATTATTGAACTATATTGTGCAATATTTTTTGTATACGCTATGTTAATGCAAATTCTTTGGTCATTATATATATCTTGATATTGCTTTTACATGCCCTGCTGCATTTATCTCTATGTATTGCACAATACTTTTTATACTGCGGTGAGTTATGTATATGTTCAATGTCAAAATTTTCTCTTATGCTATATAGGATCACTATTACCAGTTAGGAGCACAGATAAAGGGGACTTTTTTGCCTCTTATTTTAGGGAATATACAATATATTCTCCCTATCTATGTTTTTAGCCTTGTTTCTTCCTTACAGTACCAATTGTTGCTATTATAATTGATGCAATGAACTTATTTTTGTTATATTTTCTGGCCCTACTTTATGTTGCTGTTTTTACATTTACCTCTCTAAATGAGGTTTACTCATTAATTGTTGCTATACATCCTCAGAGGTGGTCTTGAAGAAGCCTTTTTTTGGTTCTATATACAGGTGCATCTCACTAAATTAGAATATCATTAAAAAGTTAATTTATTTCAGTTCTTCAATACAAAAAGTGAAACTCATATATTATATAGAGTCATTACAAACAGAGTGATCTATTTCAAGTGTTTATTTCTGTTAATGTTGATAATTATGGATTACAGCCAATGAAAACACAAAACTCAATATCTCAGTAAATTATAATAATTAACAAAAAAACACCTGCTTCCTAAGCGTTTAAAAAGGTCCCTTGGTTTGTTCCAGTAGGCTCTACAATCACGGGGAAGACTGCTGACTTGACAGATGTTCAGAAGGCAGTCATTGACACACTCCACAAGGTCCCAAAGTTCCAATTTTTATTTGGAAATCAAGGTCCCAGAGTCTAGAGGAAGAGTGGAGAGGCCCACAATCCAAGCTGCTGGAGGTCTAGTGTGAAATTTCCACAATCAGTGATGGTTTGGGGAGCCATGTCATCTGCTGGTGTAGGTCCACTGTGTTTTATCAAGACCAAAGTCAGCGCAGCCATCTACCAGGAAATTTTAGAGCACTTCATGCTTCCCTCTGCCGATGGAGATGGAAATTTCATTCTCCAGCAGGACTTGCCACCTGTCCACACTGCCAAAAGTACCAATACGTGGTTTAAAAACAACAGTATCACTGTGCTTGATTGGCCAGCAAACTCGCCTGACCTTAACCCCATAGATTCTCAAGAAGAAGATGAGAGACACCAGACCCAACAATGCAGACGAGCTGAAGGCTGCTATCAAAGCAACCTGGGCTTCCATAACAACTCAGTAGTGCCACAGGCTGATCGCCTCCATGCCACGCCGCATTGATGCAGTAATTGATGCAAAAGGAGCCCCGACCTAGTATTGAGTGCTTTTACTGAACATACATTTCAGTAGGCCAACATTTCGGATTTTAAAAACATTTTTCAAGCTGTTGTTATAAAGTATTTTAATTTACTGAGATAATGACTTTTGTGTTTTCATTGTCTGTAAGCCATAATCATCAACATTAACAGAAATAAACACTTGAAATAGATCACTCTGTTTGTAATGACTCAATATAATATATGAGTTTCACTTTATGTATTGAAGAACAGAAATAAATTAACTTTTTGATGATATTTAGTGATGGGCGAGCACTAAAATGCTCGGGTGCTCGTTGCTCGGGTCAAGCAAATTGAAATGCTCAGGTGCTCGACCCGAGCAACAAGCCCAATGTAAGTCTATAGGATACTCAAGCATTTTTCCGGTGGCTCCCCCCGGCAGTCTGCAGTGGGCATAGAAATTGCGGAAATAAATGGGAACAGTGCTCTAATGACATGGGAACAGCATGGGGAAGACCCCTGGAAGCATTTCTCACTCCCAGGTCACTGCTGTGAACAATGTTGTCAGAGTTATTATGCCACTTTTACGGATTCACAATAAAACATGCAAAAATTAAGCTAAAATGTATTTTCCTTGGAAATATGTTAAAAAACATCCTGACCAGGGTAATGACTTGTATATAAGGCAAAATAAATAACCAAAAACAAAAATTCTCCTCCAAACCTTGGGCTATGTTCACACGTAACGTTTTGATGCGTTTTTTCACTTTTGCATTGCTTTCAACCAAGACAAATGCATTCACTGGGAAATGTCATTTTAACATTTTCCAACTTTATCTGCCCATGTGGTGTGTGATACATCATCAGACACATGCATACAGTGCTGAAAAGACATGGGAACAGCATGGGGAGGACCCCTGGAAGCATCTCTGACTCCCAAGTCACTGCCTAAAAGTCTGCCCATCATATGTGATTCTTGGTGCATGCGAAGATGCCTCCCGCCATGCACCTGTCGTTGCAGACTTGCAACAATCACTGTCCACGTCCTTGTCCCACCGCAGCATTCAGTTATCCCTACCCCATTCCTTGGAATTCAAGCGAAAGTATGCAGCTAGCCACTCACCCACAGTCTGCAATACTATACTGCCACATTTTTGGACAGCTGCTTGCACATGAAATGTGGCCTTTTAGGCTCGTGGAGGCGGAAGATGTCCACAACCTCATGGTGGTGGTGGCCGGGTGTCCATGCTAGGTCCCCAACTGCCACTATTTGTCCCAGTGTCGTCTCCGCCTTCCACAAGCACGGGTCCCACAACATTACCTGTGCCCTACCCAGTGGACTTACTAGGAAGGACCGCCTAACCACAAACTTGTGGTCAAGTGAATGTAGCCAGGGGCGGTACGGAGCCAGTCCACAGCTTTTTTTGCTGAGATTTGTATTTCACCACAGCCATATTCTTTAGCTTGGTGAAAGGACTTGAGAAACCATATCTACTCCAGCTGTCATTTCTCCCAGGAAGTCCTCTAAAGCTGCTTGCACTTGAAATGTGTCCCTTTATGCTTGTGGAGGCAGAAGCTTTTCACAACCTCATGCCGACAGCGGCCGGGTGTCCATACTCGGTCCTCAACCGCCACTATTTCTCCCGGTATCGTCTCCACCTTCCACAAGCAAGGGTCCCTGAACATTACTGCTGGTACTTTTCTGTTGGAATCTTCTTGCCTCCTACCAGCCTGTAATATTTCCAGTGACCTATGGTACGACACCATGGTATTAGCACTGCCCCCAGTACCAGTAGCAAAGCCATCCCCAATTTCCTTCTCAGGAATTCTATTGGGTAGACTGAGTGGCTGCCCAAATACATTAGCTTCTCACAAAGGAGCTGAAGATAGAGTGACAGCAGGTGCAAGTTCCTCCAGCCTGTTAGATATCAGAGGGTGAACGGCAGCACATTGGCTCAGTGGTTAGCACTGAAGCCTTGCAGCACTGGGATCCTGGGTTCAAATCCCAGCAAGGACAACATCTGCAAGGAGTTTGTATGTTCTCCTCGTGTTTGCATGGGTTTCCACCTCAGTAAAAATGGAGCCATAGATTGTCTGGGAACTTCCCACACACTTTTCTTAGCCAGAACTGCGTCACAGCAAGGTTGGAAAGTCCCACCAGAGAATCCTTGGGTGGGCTCTGGCTCCTCCATCAGGAGAGTTCATGATAGCGCAAACTTTGCAGCAGCTATGGGGCTCTTGAGCGGGGGAGAAAGGTGAGCCCTCAGAATCAAATTCTCTGGTGGGCCCAATGTTTTTCAGTTTGAAACTGCTTCTCAGTGGGAGTTGTATTTCACAACAGCCATATTTTTTAGCTCGGTGAAAGGACTGGAATAGTGGGAAACCATATATACTCTGGCTGTCATTTCTCCGTCACCAGGTTCCGCCTATTGTCACACACGACCATGCCTGGCTGTATGTTCAGCGGTGAGAGCCACAGATAAGGCTGCTGTGTTACAGCTTTCAACAACTCAGCAGCGGTGGGCAGTTTGTCACCTAAGCATTAAGCATGTTATCTTCACCACAGCCAGTTGCCGTTTGGCCAAGGCAGTGCTGCAGTGCTTTCAGCTTGTGACTGATGTGGTCATTTCGGAGATGGAGGCCGAACTGGAGGAGGAGGTGCAGGAGCTGATGTTACATTGGCGACTCTGGTTTTTATACTAAAGAAAGATCCTACTGTGTTTTTTTTTTTACGTTATTTTTTAAGACAAATGCATTCACCCGGAAATGTTATTTTAACATTTTACAACCTTACTGAAAGTCACAAAGCCTATTTTTATAGGGCCATCAGGCGGCCCTTACTATTCTTAAAGGGCCAGCAGTCGACCCTCGCTATTGTTAGAGAGCCATTAGCCGGCTATGCTTTGTTGTTCCTATTATTAACAAGTGGGTCTCCTATACTGTTATTATGTATGCAGTGACTGCAAGGGCTGCCAAAAATTTGGACGCAACCCCTTTGAAGAGACATAGAGAAGGGTCTCAGTAAAACAAATGTTCCCATTATAAAGGAGTGGGTCTGCTATAGTGGTAATGCCCATGCTATGACAGTAAGGGCTGACAAAATTTGGGGAAAACCCCACTAACAATTTAAAGACACATAGAGCAGGGCCACAGTAATGAGTACGACATGTTCCCATTAGAAAGGAGAGGGTCTGCTATTCAGTTATAGGGTATGCAGTGAGTCCAATGGCTGACAATTTTAGGAAAAAACCCACTAACAATTTAAAGACACATAGAGCAGGGGCACAGTAACAACATATTCCCATTAGAAAGGAGGGGGTCTCCCATATTGTCTGCCTGTGCAGTGACTGCAATGGCTGTCAAAAATTTGGAGGAACTCCAATGCCCTTGCAAGAGATGTAGAGGTCGGAGGGCCTACTGAAAACATTGTTCCCATTATTAGGAAGTGGGTCTCCCATACTGTTTACCTATGCAGTGAAGCAACGGCTGCCAAAAATGTGGAGGAACTCCAATGCCCCTTGCAAGAGACGTAGAGGTCAGAGAGCCTCCTAAAAACAATGTTCCCATTATTAGGAAGTGGGTCTCCCATAGTGTTTGCCTATGCAGTGAAGCAACGGCTGCCAAAAGTTTGGAGGAACTCTAATACCCCTTGCAAGATATGTAGATATGTTGATATGGTACATATGGTGGTGATATGGTGGTGGAGGATGAGGCTGCGGAGAAGGTGGAGGACAAGAGAAAATAGACAAAATCAGGAAGCGTATACCAATGTCTGGGTGTGAAGACAGAGGTGCATGGGAATAGAGTTAGACCTCCCCAAAAAAAGACACTGTATTTGAGTTTATGTTACGCTACTATCATTCGGGGGTGTTGAGAAGTCTGGCCCAATCCAGCCCTTGCTCATTTTTATAAGAGTCAGCCTGTCAGCATTTTCGGTTGACAGGCGGATGCGCCTATCGGCTATAATTCCACTGGCGGCACTAAAAACCCGCTCTGACAAAACGATAGCGGCAGAGCAGGCCAAGACCTCCAAGGCATAGAGAGCCAGCTCATGCAACGTGTCCAGCTTGGATACCCAATAATTATAAGGCACAGAGGAATCACGGAGGACGTTGGTACGGTTGGCCCTCGCCATCTTCCCGAAACTTTGCACTCCTTGTGAGAGTACCCCCCGCCTCAGGACCTGTGCAATGGGAGGGTCTGAGAAAACTGTCCCAGAACTTTGACAGTGTTCTCCTACCTCTGCTGGATTGCATTTGTGGCTCTCTTGCCTGTACTCCTTGGTTGTCCAACGAACTATGACCTCTGCCGCCAGCGTTTTCAGATGGGAATTTTTTCACTAATTCAGCAACAAGGGCCTTCTCGTACTGCCCCATTTGATTAGGCCTGTCCTGCAAAGGAATAAGAGACATAAAGTTCTCCCTGTAGTGTGGGTCTAGAAGCGTCACCAACCAATAATGACTGTCACCCAAAATTTGGACAACGAGAGGGTGACGGGAAAGGCATCGTAACATAAAGTCAGCCATGTGTGCCAGACTGTAAAGAGGTAAGACTTCCGTGTCCTCACCAAGAGGACGACTGACCATGCTCTCCTCCTCATCCTCCTCCTCTTCCTCCTACTTCCTGTCCTCAGGCCATCCACGCTGAACAGTTGTGCAGGTAGTACCGTCTAAAGCGCAGGAAAGTAGCTCCTGTTCTTCCTCCTCCTTCTCTTCCTCCTCATTGTCACCCAATCCACGTTGGGATGAGATGAGGCTGGGCTCTCTAAAGAGCGCCAAACATGCAGGGAGGGGACCCGAGTTCCTGCCCGAGCAACCAGGAATTACTCGCAAAGCGCCGAGCATCTCGAGCGCTCATCGCTCATCACCATTGATATTCTAATTTAGTGAGATGCACCTGTACTTTCAGATGATGAATGTAAAATTTTCGATCACTCCTTAGAAGAAGATCTTACCTAGTGGGAATCTGAAATACAAAACACTAAAACTAAGAGATATTTGTGAGATCTTGGAGACTACCAGTCCAAACACATATACCATTGGTGTAAAAAATGCTAAACTCAGATCCCAATCACAATCTGTATCTAATATATCTACTACATCTGAGGAAGAATGTGGTACATGTTTTTTAGGCAAATGTTTTATGCGAGTCGAGGAGAAAGCTCAAATAAATCCATTTCAGCACTCCTGAAAACATCATACATTTATCCAGTGTTCGAGAACTTTTCAGGATTACAGTCCTCCGTGCCAGACAAGAAGATATTTTCTTCTCGATTAATTAAGGTCTGGAGGGAGGTTGAAAGGGGTCTTATGGTAGTGAGTGACCGGGTGAAAAAAGGTGCTAACTGCACACATAGGAAGGCTCCTGTCTTTAGGGTGGGAGATTTATTGTGGTTATCCTCAAAAAATCTGCACTTAAAGGGAACCTGTCACTTAATTTTTAGCAACTAAACTGTCCCCAGTGTGTTGTTAGTGATCATCACTAACACATTGTTTTCAATCAAACTGGCGCAGTAATCATCTCCAAAAATCACTTTGCATAATTATATAGTACCTTTTCTTTCGGTCATAAGGGTGGCGCTTCATTTTCTTTCAGTCATGGGCTCGTCATATTGTCGACACCCACGCACTCTAATTGATGTTCCGGAGTGCGCTGGCATCACTGGAATCTGCACTAAAATCCCGCGCTTGCGCATTGAAGAATGGCTCCTCGTGCATGCTTACTGAATCTGGGTGTATGTACCCAGCTTCATTGACTGTGTGCACATGTGCCAGAGCCGCTGCTAGTCATGAGCTCTGTGACTGCGGGGAGCCGCTCGACACTGTGCAAGCACGGGAATCCACTCGACAGTGGGCAAGCGCAGGATTTTAGAGCAGATTCCGGATATCACTCAAGTATCTGGGTGCTCAGATGTGCTTGTTAGGTGCCTTTCAGAAGTCGGTGTTTTGAGTACGTGCTGTGTCCGTTTCCACTGGAGACACTGATACACGTAGAACCATTCAAGTGAATGGGTCTGTGCACATGTCAGTGTGTTTCCTCAGAATGTGTCTCTGTGGGCAAAACACGCTGACTGTCCATTTTTTTCTCACAGCACGGGCCGCAAATAGTCCCACACACGTGCAGAGTGATGACAGACGAATGACAACCGTGTGTCATCAGTGTGACACGTACCAGCGCCTGTAAATCAGCGGTACAGTTAGCGCTGTTTCCAAGCGCCGGGTTCTGAAAGCTGCCCTCATCATTGTCCCCTGCTGGCACAGCAATCAGTGCAAGCAAGGGACAATGATGAGAGTGGTATTCTCTCCCGCTGTGTCCTGGGGTAAAAATAAGAATAAAATAAAAAAATTCTTATACTCACCTGTCCAAATATGTTTCCTGCTGTAATCAATATGACCACTTACGCCAAGGAGACCAGGAGAAATGACTCGTTGCAGCATGCGGGCCCCGGAGCTGCGCTCAGTGAAACAGGATAGGACACTGCTCGGTGAGCTCAGCGGAGGTACGGGGCCCACTTGCATGCGGGGATTGCCTGCGAGTCACTGTAATACTGTGGCCATTTTGGTAGTGGCATTTCTGCGATTGGCTGGCCGTATGAAATCATCAGGGGTTATAAAAGGACAGGTGCCACCAGGCTCGGCACACTGACACCATTGCACAGCTCTGTGACAGTTATTATTGAAGGGAGAGAGTGCTTGTCCAGGCGTGTGTGTGCACAGTATAACGAATTAGAGTCCTGTAGTGGTGATACTGGTGCTGAAACTGAACCATCATACTAAGAGCCCTTGTAAGGGCTAATCCTTTGCTTTGCTGTTTGTATCATTTACATTCTGCATTTAGTCTAGGTAGGGCAAGAGAGTTGCATGAGCAGGGAGAGTGGCTGAATAGATTGTGTAGGTAGGTATTAAGGCTTCGCAGTTCCTTGCAAAATAAATAGCTGTGTGTGAAAAAATTTAATATATTGTGATCCATCGAGTATTACCTGCTTAGTGGTACATTTTGGTGTTATATAACACTCCAAAAAAGTGTTGAAAATTTTTTTTATGGATTAAATTTCTCACCCATAGAGTATTCCATGCTCTCGGGTACATTTCTGTGATATATAACACTCCAAAAAAGCGTTGAAATTTTTTTCCTGAATTAAATTATTCACCCATAGAGTATTCTGTGCTCTGGGGTACATTTATGTGGCATATAACACTTCAAAAAAGCATTGAAACATTTTTCTGGATTGAATTTGTCCTGTATACTTTTTTTTTACGTAATTTCTGTTACATTACGGAGGTATTAAACTCCAAAAAATGCTTTGACTGATGCAGGTGGCCAATTTTTTTCTTTTATTAAAAATAAACTTGATTTCAAGAGACCTAGCAATTAGAAAATTCACAAGGCGTATGGTAAGGGATGGGGAGGTGGAAGTGATGATTGTGCACGCAGACGCTGAGGACGTGGGACAGGTGCGACTACGCCTGTTGCTGCAGTACAAAAAACTTTGCAGGGAGGCACAGTACACCACTTCTGAAGCCAGGTAGTCTGTGGATAGCAGATAATGCTTCCAGCATGCTTGCCAGCACCACCCAGTCTTCCACATGGCCCAGTCTCACCAGCCTACAGTCTGGATCACTTAATCCTCACCCTGATCCTCCTTCCTCCCACCATGTTGAGTCCCAGGAGACTAGTGATCCCACACTAGGACACTCAAAGGAGCTCTGTAGAATATAATTTCTTGATTGTGGCCTCTCAACCTCCATGCTCCAAGAGGAACAGGAGGACATGCTGTTTAGTGGTACACCAAACTTAGAGCAGTCATGGCCACAAGAAGATGATGGTGGGGAATGACAAATTTTGTCTGAGGAGGAAGATGATGAGACACAGTTGCTGCTAAGTCTTGTCATTGTTAAGTCACAAAATCAAGAGGGCCAGGGTGCGGTGGTGGAAAAGACGTGATTGATGACGATGTCACTGACACAACCTAGGAAGCTGGCATGCAGAGTGAGGCTAGCAGAGCTGAGGGGGGAGGGATCAGCAGCACCAAAACAGGCAGGAAGAGGCAGTGGGGTGACCAGAGGGAGAAGGCGGGCAACTGTCCCGCAGAGCACTGACACTCGTGAATTTCTCAGTCAAACAGTTACCCAGTCTGGGGCTTTTTTAAAGAGAGTTATGAGGCAAACAAAATGGTCATTTGCAATGTGTGCCATTCAAGAACAGCAGGGGCCTGACCACTAAGAGCCTAACCACCAGAATGATCAGGCACATGTCATCTCAGCTCCCGACTGGGTGGGCCGAACACCTGGGTCCATGAATGGTGTGGTGCCAGTAGGTGACACCACTGCCTCGTTCCCTGTGCTAGGTGCTTCGCAATCTGCTATCCATGACACTAGCGCCGATGCTTCTCGCCCTGCACCTGTTCTTGCACATTCTGACACACCATCATAAGGCACTTCCAAATCCTTGTTCCAGCACAGCATTCAGCTGTTCCTACCCCAGGACTTGAAACTAAAGAGAAAATTTCCATCCACCCACCCACAGGCTCAAACGCTAAACAGGCACATTTCCAGGCTGCTTGCCATGGAAATGTTGTCGTTTAGGCTTCTTGACACAGAAGATTTCCGCAGACTTAGGCTATGTGCCCATGTTGCAGAAATGAAGCAGAAAATTTCTGCTTCATTTCTGCAAGTCCTCTCCCGGAAAAATGCATGCGGAATTCCGCACGCGTTTATCGTGCGTTTATCGCGCGTTTTCCACATGCAGAATTGCCTTGCGTTTTTTATTGCATTGCAATAGGCAATTCCACTTGCAGAAACGCAAAATTAATGGACATGCTGCGGATTTTTCCGCACATCAAAAACGCTGCGGAAAAATCCACAGCATGGGCATAGAACTTGCGGAATCCCCTTGTGGACAATGGGGGGCGGATTACCTAGCGTTTCACAAGCGTTTACGCTGCGGAAATTCCACAGCATATACGCTTGAAAAACGCTACGTGGGCACGCAGCCTTATGGCAGCAGCCATCTTTTGGTACTCGGTCCCCAGACTCCACTTTTTCTCCCGGTGTGGCGTACCCACCTTGTACCAGCACATGTCCAGGAACATCACCTGTGCCCATAGCAATGCACTTACTGCCATTGTCCACATAACGGCGGACACAGGACAAGCGCTTTTGGCCAGGGACGCTACATATCCTTGATGGCGCACTGAGTGAACATTCTGGAGGCTAGGGCCAAGTCACACCCTGGCACGGCACATGTGCTCCCGATGCCGAGAATTTCTGGCCCTATTTCTATCAGGGCTTCCTCCACCTCCTTCATCAGTACCTGCACACAGGACTGGCCCACAGTAGAACAGGAGAATCCTCCGGTGGATCCCTGTGCTGGAATGGGCCACCACCCTCTTATATGAGCAGTACTTGGCACTATATACATGATTCACTATGTACAGACAAAGGCAGCATCTTATTCATTTAACAATCTACCCAGTTCATTGTTATATAAATTTGTGATTGAGAATAATGTCACATTTGCATGTAGCTGAAAAGTGGGGCCCTGGAGTTGGTTACTGGTGGGCCCTTGGCACCCCAGTGCGACAATGCTTGTGTCTCTTGTATTTGGCGGCTGTGTGTCCCGGTGTTCAGTCTTCTATCAGGTAGTTTGTTGTGTAGGACATATATTATTTTAGTGCCCTTCCCCCATCACAGAGATCAGCCCCAATAACACTTGTAATGTAACTTGGGACAGGAGCTGACATTATGATACCACAATGGGTGGAGATATATGTGGTCTGCCGTCTGTAAATGGCGCCCCCATAATTCCTGTTTCTACTTGTGGAATATTGAGGGTAGTAATGATAAAATAGTCAAGACAAAAAACCTCACATGACACTTTTCTTTTCTTTCTTTTTAGTTTTTATTGGAATAGCAATAAGCAACAATGTAATAAAAACATTACTGTCCCTTTAAGAAATTAAACTATGATCGCAAAGACTCTCAGGTCAGTCCCCATAGAGACCACAGAACTAGCTGTGGTCATTGCGGATCGGCTGAGAGCCACTGGACCGAAAGATCCAGAGGAAGGCGAAGAAACCCCCGGAGAGTTCGGCCTCAAGGGGGGGGGGGGGGAATTCCCTCCTGACCCCAGTAGTTGTGGCGATCGGATATTTCCCTGGATCACGTCTGTCCTGCTGCATATTGCTGTATATCTGCATGTATTATACGCTCAGGAGAGTCGACATGGAAAGGAAAAGATAAATATACCCTGCTCAAGAGGAGCTTATGACGCACCCCTGGGCCTATGTCGCACAGCGTTGCGCATGCAGGAGCTTATCCGGAGCCGGATCTGTTGAGGGTTGTAGTCTCGTGGCGGTGACCCGATCCGTGCCCAGGGAGTCAGACTAAGTGGCGTTGTATTAGCGGTAGATGTTGGACGACTACGCCACCCGTTGAATGCAGCGAAGGAGCCTCCGCTGCAGGGCAGACCGCTGAGGCCGGTGGTAGGATTGTGCAGCGTGATAGTATCACCCCCAACGGGAGGGGTATGGCCTCAGGGCAGCCGACGTGGATGATGGGGGTAGCAGGAATCACTCAGAGACGATGCGGTGTAGTTCAGGGTCTTTACTGGTGATAAAGATAGACCCTCCCGGAGTACTGGCTAGCGATCGGGGCCTGGTCAGTCCTTGAGCAGATGGGATCTCCCCTGGCCAGGCGGAGTTGTAGGCCTCCCAAACTGACTGTACTCTTCTGGCTACCTTGCTAGAGGCGGGTATAAGTAGCCCACGTCCCTGAGTGTACCGTGTGGTGCTCACCCGTATGGCCGGCGACTCGGGGCCTTCTAGTGGCGTCCGCTCCACGACGGCGGTGCTGGTCCCACGCGTGTGACCGTGCCTTCGGGTTTCTTGGCCAGAGGACCTGAAATCCCCTGCCGGGCGGTTTCTGCTGCTGGGTAAAGATTAGTCCCCACAGCCTCGGACTCCGGGTCCGGTGATAGCTTCTCAGTCAGGGCGAGCTCTGCAGCTGCCAGCCCCTGACTCCTTATAGCACTGCTCCCACAGAGCTCCTGATGTTCTTTTCCTATATCTGCTTCTCTTCTCTGTCTCTACTTCTTCTCTACACACTAACCCTGCCTCAGCCCTAGGTTTATATAGGGGAAGTTCTTCCCCTCCCAGGACTGGGCAGGAGGTGTGGCATGCATAGGATCCCTGACCAAGAGACCTCCCACCTGCTCTCAGACATAACATTGCTGTTACTGTGGAAACCAGACCCCTGGGGTGCCACACTTACAGTCTAACGTACAATATACAGGCTGCTCCTTAGGGTACACAGAATAATGTACACCCTGTCCTAGGAGCTTACAATCTAATATACACTATACATGCTAATCCTGAGAGCATTCAGAATAATGTACACCCTGTCCTAGGAGCTTACAATCTAATATACACTATACATGCTGCTCCTGAGAGCATACAGAATACTGTACACCTTGTCCTAGGAGCTTGCAATCTAATATACAATGTACATACTGCTCCTGAGGGCATGCAGAATAATCTACACCCTGTCCTAGGAGCATACAATCTAATATATAATATGCAGGCTGCTCCTGAGGGTATACAAAATAATCTACACCCTGTCCTAGGAGCTTACAATCTAATATATAATATACAGGCTGCTTCTGAGGGCATACAGAATAATCTACACCCTGTCCTAGGAGCTTACAATCTAATATACAATGTACATACTGCTCCTGAGGGCGTGCAGAATAATCTACACCCTGTCCTAGGAGCTTACAATCTAATATATAATATACAGACTGCCCCTGAGAGCATACAGAATAATCTACACCCTGTCCTAGGAGCTCACAATCTAATATATAATATACAGACTGCTTCTGAGGGCATGCAGAATAATCTACACCCGGTCCTAGGAGCTTACTATCAAATATATAATATACAGGCTGCTCCTGAGGGCATGCAGAATTATCTACACCCTGTCCTAGGAGCTTACAATCTAATATACACTATACATGCTGCTCCTGAGGGCATGCAGAATAATCTACACCCTGTCCTAGGAGCTTACAATCTAATATACACTATACATGCTTCTCCTGAGAGCATACAGAATAATGTACATCCTGTCCTTGGAGCTTACAATCTTATACAGGTTGCTCCTGAGGGCATGCAGAATAATGCACACCCTGTCTAGGAGCTTACAATCTAATATATAATATACAGGCGGCTCCTTAGGGCATGCGGAATAATGCACACCCTGTTTTAGGAGCTTACAATCTAATATATAATATACAGACTTCTTCTGAGGGCATGCCGAATAATCTACACCCTGTCCAAGGAGCTTACTATCTAATATGTAATATACAGGCTGCTCCTGAGGGCATGCAGAATAATCTACACCCTGTCCTAGGAGCTTACAATCTAATATACACTATACATGCTGCTCCTGAGAGCATACAGAATAATGTACATCCTGTCCTTGGAGCTTACAATCTTATACATGCTGCTCCTGAGAGCATACAGAATAATCAACACCCTGTCCTAGGAGCTTACAATCTAATATATAATATACAGGCTGCTCCTGAGGGCATGCAGAATAATGCACACCCTGTCCTAGGAGCTTACAATCTAATATATAATATACAGACTTCTTCTGAGGGCATGCAGAATAATCTACACCCTGTCCTAGGAGCTTACTATCTAATATGTAATATACAGGCTGCTCCTGAGGGCATGCAGAATAATCTACACCCTGTCCTAGGAGCTTACAATCAAATATACACTATACACATTGCTGAGAGCATACAGAATAATCTACGTCCTGTCCTAGGAGCTTACAATCTAATATACACTATACATGCTGCTCCTGAGAGCATACAGAATAATCGACACCCTGTCCTAGGAGCTTACAATCTAATATATAATATACAGGCTGCTCCTGAGTTCATGCAGAACAATCTACACCTTGTTCTAGGAGCTTACAATCTAATATATAATATACTGGCTGCTACTGAGGGCATGCAGAATAATCTACACCCTGTCCTAGGAGCCTACAATCTAATATATAATATACAGGCTGCACCTGAGGGCATGCAGAATAATGTACACCCTGTCCTAGGAGCTTACAATCTAATATACAATGTACAGGCTGCTCCTGAGAGCATACAGAATAATCTACACCTTGTTCTAGGAGCTTACTATCTAATATATAATATACAGACTGCTCCTGAGGGCATGCAGAATAATGCACACCCTGTCCTAGGAGCTTACAATCTAATATATAATATACAGCCTGCTCCTGAAGTCATGCAGAATTATCTACACCCTGTCCTAGGAGCTTACAATCTAATATACACTATACATGCTGCTCCTGAGGGCATGCAGAATAATGTACACCCTGTCCTAGGAGCTTGCAATCTAATATATAATATACAGGCGTCCCCTGAGAGCATACAGAATAATGTACACCCTGTCCTAGGAGCTTACAATCTAATATTCACTATACATGCTGCTCCTGAGAGCATACAGAATAATGTACACCGTGTCCTAGGAGCTTACAATCTAATATACAATGTACATACTGCTCCTGAGAGCATACAGAATAATGTACACCCTGTGCTACGAGCTTACAATCTAATATACAATATATAGGCTGCTCCTGAGGGCATGCAGAATAATGTACACCCTGTCCTAGGAGTTTACAATCTAATATATAATATACAGGCTGGTCCTGAGAACATACAGAATAATGTACACCCTGTCCAAGGAGCTTACAATCTAATATACAATATACAGGTTGCTCCTGAGAACATACAGAATAATATACACCCTGTCCTAGGAGCATACACTCTAATATACAATATACAGGCTGCTCCTTAGGGCATGCAGAATAATGTACACCCTGTCCTAGGAGCTTACACTGTAATATACAATATACAGGCTGCTCCTGAGGGCATGCAGAATAATGTACACCCTGTCCTAGGAGCTTACAATCTAATATATAATATACAGACTGCTCCTGAGGGCATGCAGAATAATGTACACCCTGTCCTAGGAGCTTACAATCTAATATATAATATACAGGTGGCCCCTGAGACCATACAGAATAAGGTACACCCTGTCCTAGGAGCTTACAGTCTAATATAAAATATACAGGCTACTCCTGAGAACATACAGAATAATGTACACCCTGTCAAAGGAGCTTACACTCTAATATACAATATACAGGCTGCTCCTGAGGGCATACAGAATAATGTACACCCTGTCCAAGGATCTTACAATCTAATATGCAATGTACATACTGATCCTGAGGGCATGCAGAATAATGTACACCCTGTCCTAGGAGCTTACAATCTAATATATAATATACAGGCTGCTCCTGAGGGCATGCAGAATAATGCACACCCTGTCCTAGGAGCTTACAATCTAATATATAATGTACAGACTGCTCCTGAGGGCATGCAGAATAATTTACACCCTGTCCTAGGAGCTTACAATCTAATATATAATATTCAGGCTGCTCCTGAGAACATACAGAATAATGTACACCCTGTCTAGGAGCTTACAATCTAATATACAATATACAGGCTGCTCCTGAGAGCATACAGAATAATGTACACCCTGTCCTAGGAGCTTACAATGTAATATACAATATACAGGCTGCTCCTGAGAACATACAGAATAATGTACACCCTGTCCTAGGAGCTTACAATCTAATATACAATGTACATACTGGTTATGAGGGCATGGAGAATAATGCAAACCCTGTCCAGGAGCTTACAATCTAATATATAATATACAGGCAACTCCTGAGGGCATGCAGAATAATGTACACCCTGTCCTAGGAGCTTACAATCTAATATATAATATACAGACTGCTTTTGAGGGCATGCAGAATAATCTACACCCGGTCCTAGGAGCTTACTATCTAATATATAATATACAGGCTGCTCCTGAGGGCATACTGAATAATGTGCACCCTGTCCTAGGAGCTTACAATCTAATATACACTATACATGCTGCTCCTGAGAGCATACAGAATAATGTACACCCTGTCCTAAGAGCTTACAATGTAATATACACTATACATGCTGCTCCTGAGAGCATACTGAATAATGTACACCCTGTCCTAAGAGCTTACAATCTAATATACACTATACATGCTGCTCCTGAGAACATACAGAATAATGTACACCCTTTCCTAGGAGCTTACAATCTGCTATACAATGTACATACTGCTCCTGAGGGCATACAGAATAATGTACACCCTATCCTAGGAGCTTACAATCTAATATATAATATACAGGCTGCTCCTGAGGGCATGCAGAGTAATATACACCCTGTCCTAGGAGCTTACAATCTAATATATAATATATAGGCTGCTCCTGAGGGCATGCAGAATAATCTACACCCTGTGCTAGGAGCTTACAATCTAATATATAATATACAGGCTGCTCCTGAGGGCATGCAGAATAATCTACACCCTGTTCTAGGAGGTTACAGTCTAATATACAATATACAGGCTGCACCTGAGGGCATGCAGAATAATGTACACCCTGTCTCAGGAGCTTAGAATCTAATATACACTATACACATTGCTGAGAGCATACAGAATAATCTACACCCTACTCCCCCTATTCCTATGAGTTTATAATCTAATATACACTATAGGCTATACACCCTGCCCCTAAGAGTTTACAATGTACAATATCCAAATGTAACTTACCGGGGGATGGCTGCAGTGGAGCGGAGTCACAGGAGGCAGTGTCGCTGCTTCAGGAAGACGGTGTCGACGGGCCCTGGGCTCTAATAAGATGTTGGCGCCGGTGAGCAGAGTCCCTTTTCCCATTGATTGCCCTGCAGTGGACTTTGGGAAAATGAACGCTGGAGGAGGCGCATGCGTCTCCAAAGATCTCAATCTGCGCCGCCTCTAGCAACCATTTTCCCAAAGCCCTCTGCAGGGCAATCAATAGGAAAGGGGACTCCGCTCACTGGCGCTGACATCTTATGAGAGCCCAAGCCCGCTGCATCGCCCCACTCCTGCCGCTGCTGGCCCCCTGAAGCAGCGACCCTGCCTCCTGTGACCCTGCTCCACCGCCGCCGCCTCCCCTTCTAGTAACCTACCATTAATTGGACTATAAGAGGCACCACCATTTTATTTAAAAAAATTATTTCCCACCCGGGTGTGTCTTATGGTCCGGTGTATCTTATAGTCTGCAAAATATGGTAATTGCAATGCAAGTCTATGGGTCCGTGAAAAATTGGACCGCATTTTGATGACATCTGAGTGTGGTCTGATTTTTACAGACTGACAGAAGGGAGAAGGTGAGAAACCTTTTTTATCTCATCTCTACATCAGAGAAAAACTGATGCCACTCTAATTAAAGTCTGATCAAAGTCTGATCAGAATCTGTATCTCCATTACGCCAGTTGCTGTTGCTTCATTTCTGCTCGTGATTTCCTGTGGTTCCAATTCTGGTCCTCTAGTCAAGCTATTACGTTCTCCCTTGTTTCTGCTCAGCCATCCTGTGGCGCCCTGCTGCGCATAGGTGCCACAGAACCCAGAAGGGTGCATGGATGGACTTCTCCACAAGAGGCCCTCACACATTCACACACCTCCACCCTACCACCTCAGACAAGTAGAGGGAGCCCGTTAGGGACATATATAGGGAGGGTGGAGCCAGGCAGCTGAGATTGGTTCCTGCTTAGAGACAGAGAGGGACAGAGCTCAGAGTTGAGCAGAGAGCGTGCTGACGCTCAGAGAGCAGCATGGAGGCAGCAAGCTGGCTGCAGTGAGGGCCTTGAGTGGGCGGAAGGCGAGAGGAGAAGCTAGAAGTAGCAAGGGGGCAGAGGAGCATACCAGGCTCACCCCGATATATATACCGGACACCGGGTTCGCGCCTACAGGGACCCTTTATACCCAGTAGGAACCACCGGAACCCCTGGAGGACTAAAGGCCCCAGGTTCACCAAACGCTGATTACAGTACCAGGGCTAGGAGTCACGGAGGTCCCAGCGTCCAGGGAGAGTGATCTCCAAGGAGAAGGCTCTACCACCAAGTCAGCAGGTGCAAAGAGAGACAGTAACCAAGCTAGGCCTAGCTCCAGGCAGGTCAGAAGCTTAGAGAATAAAGCAACGGATCAGGATGCCCTATACCCGCTCACTGGGGAGAATCCAAAAGTGCGCCCTTCGCTTGGAGTACCCTGGACGTGCCTGCACCATCACCAGTAAAGGTACTGAAGCTTACCCCCGTGTGAGTGTCCGTCTTTCCTCCGGGACCATCCTGCCATCTCTCCCCTGCACCACCATCCATTACACCCCACGCTGCCCTGGAGCTAGCTCTACCTGTGGAGAGCCACACCATCCCTGCTGCCGTAACACCAGCTCCAGAGGACTGCTCCGCAGTGGCGGCTCCCTCTAGCCGCAATCCACAGGTGGCATCATGAACACTTTCCCAAATCCCCTATAAAGCTCCCCCTTTTTACTGACCACCCTGGGTCACGGACCGGACCAGCCCCCGTGATATCCCCCGGCAACCAGAGGCCCGGCTGCCGAGTACCCCACGGCCCAGGGGGTGCATCAGACTTGGCGTCACGAACAGGATTCCGTGCCTGTTGCCACCGGGTACTGTGCGCCTTAAAAGACTGCAATACTCACTGTGGTGAATGTTTCCCGCCATTCCCGAGATTTCCCGCCATTGTCCGCCATTTTTCCTGTCGCCGCGCGGAAAGAAGAGGGGCGTAACTGCAGGAATCAGAGAGGCGTAAGCGCTGGAAGCGCACGAATCCCAGGACATACCCCGCCCCTGATGTCGAACCAGGAAGTGTCAGGTCCTGGAAGGAGCCCAGAGGACACTCTGATGTCAGACGTGAGCGACGCAAGGTCCTGCAAGAAGACCGTCGTCCGCAGAGCTGCGGCCTACCTGAAAAAGAAAGTGAAGAAGGTAGGCTCCCGTTCACTAGGGGGCGCAACCATGGCCGATGACCAACAAGGCGCCGGAGCACCGGTTAACGCTCCTGATGCCCAACCTACGCCCGGCGCTGCGCAGGCCGGGACGGCCGCTCCACCAGCAGGGGTCGTGACCCCGTTGATACCCATGGCCCTGCCGTATATCCCTGGAGCGAAGTGGCTCCCCCAGTATAATGGCAAACCGGACACCCTGTTCGGATTCAAGAGAAAAATATGCGGTGTGCTAGACATGTATTCTATGACTGGTAAGCTGGACAATTGACTGGTGCCGCAGAGCGGGAAGTTGAAACCTGGCCAGCCGCAGACCAGGAATCAGTATCCATCATCTTTAAGAGACTGCAAACTGTGTTTTAAAACCGCACTGAGACAGATCTCCGGATGAGGTTCTACCACTGTGTCCAGAAACCTGAGGACAGTGTCCGGGACTACGCCTGGCGCTTACAGGAAGCCCTGAAACAGGTTAGTCCAGCCAGCATACAGAATGAAAATAAAATGCTTACTGAACAGCTCATCCGGGGGTTGAGTTCCCGGGAAGAGAGCAGAACTGTACGGTGGTGGGCCTTAGATCATCCAGATGCCACCTTTGACACCCTTAAGGACATGGCTATAAAGGGTCTGCAGCCCCTGGAAACATCAGATACTGCTATCCAGCGTTACCAGGGTGGGGCCACCCCAGTGCCCGCAGCACCCACTGCTCCTTCACTAACGGCTGAAACAAAGCTGCAAACAGTGCCCCCTAGTGAGCTGGACAGCCTACGATCTGAAGTGCGTCAGCTAAGTAAAACCCTGGCCACTGTCTTGAGCACCCTGCAGCTACAGGAGGAGCCCGAGCCGGAAGGAAGGATACTACTCGCCGACAGCCCTGAGGATGTCCCCTGGATGAGAAGAAGAAGGAGGACAACACCACCCCGGAGGAGGACAACGCCACCCCGTGGGAGGACCCACGACCAACGTCACCCTCCAGTAGAGTTCGTCTGCTATCGCTGCCAGAAGGCAGGCTACACAACGCGGAACTGTCCTTTAAAAGAGCAAACCCTTGGGCCGAGGGCCGACACCCAGGAGTAAATCAAGCAGGCCCATCAAACTGGTACCATCGGTTCGTGGGAGGAAGACCTTTCCTGTCCATTGTGCTGGATGGCATCGCGACACCTGCCCTGCTGGACACTGGATCTCAGGTAACCATCATGCCAGATGTCCTCTACAAAAGGTTCTGGTCCATAGACGAACTTCACCCGCCAGCTCCAAACCTTTCCGTGTATGCCTCCAATGGCCTTCCCCTTAACCTAGTCGGGGTTAAGGATGTGGCAGTAAAGGTGGGAAGAGTGGAACTGAAGGACCAGGAACTAATTGTAGTAGAGACTAATTCTGATGATACAGACTTGTACATGATACTTGGTACTAATGTTGTTGGTAACTGTTTGGGAGAAGTGTTTTTCTTGCTCCAACAGATGGCTGACACTGCCAAGCCAGGGCAGAGGAGGGTGCTCCAGAAAGAGATCCGAGCCCTTATGTACCAGCAACAGGTAAAGCTAACAGGTGGTGAAATTGGTAATGTACGGGCGACAGACCCGATACCCATTGTGATTCTCCCGATGAGTGAAATGCTGATTTGGTGTAGGGCAGCAATAGGTCTCAAAGGACAGAACTATCAGGCGGTAGTGGAGCCCACTAGTTTGGAGCACAGACCTACACTCTTAACTGCCAGAGGGATAGTGGATGTACGCAATGGGAGGGCGCCCGTATGCCTCCTAAACTATGGAGAGGATGAAGTCAAATTACCACGATATGCCACTGTTTCCAGATTGTACACTGTAAATAACAACGCTATCCACACAGTGGAGTCCTTAACCTCACCAGACAGAGTGGAGGATAACGACTCAGAAACCCAGGTGGGGGATTGGTGTCAACAGCTCCATGTTGGGACTGACGCCACTCCTGTCCATCAGAAACAGGGTGTACACAGGGTGGTTCAGGAATATGAGGGAGTATTCAGCAAACACCCACTTGATTTTGGGAGGATTAAAGGGGTACAACACCATATACCCACAGGTGACCATCCACCCATCAAAGAACGTTATAGGCGAATCCCACCAGCACACTACCAGAAAGCGAAGGAAATGTTGCATGACATGAAGAAGGCAGGGGTAATAAGAGATAATTGTAGCCCCTGGGCAGCTCCCCTGGGCCTGGTCAGGAAAAAGGATGGAAGCATGAGGATGTGTGTAGATTACAGACAGGTAAATCGCATAACACACAAAGATGCATACCCTTTACCCCGTATAGAGGAATCACTGGCTGCATTAAAGTCTGCAAATTACTTCTCTACCCTTGACCTCACTAGTGGGTACTGGCAAGTAGCAGTTGCTGAGGAGGACCGGGAGAAGACGGCCTTCACTACCCCGATGGGACTCTGCGAGTTCAACAGTATGCCGTTTGGACTCTGCAACGTTCCAGAGACTGATGGAGTGCTGTTTGGGACACCGTAACTTCGAGACCATGCTGCTATACCTGGATGCCGTGATAGTGTACTCCAAGACGTATGAGGACCATTTGAAGCACCTGGCGGAGGTATTTGAGTCATTGTCCCGGTATGGGATGAAATTAAAGCCTTCCAAGTGAAACCTGCTCAAGCGGAAGGTTCAGTACCTGGGGCACATCGTCAGTCCAGAAGGAGTAGCACCAGACCCAGAGAAGGTCACTGCCATCCAGAAATGGCCGGAGCCGATGAATCTCAAAGAGGTACGTCAGTTCCTGGTACTGGTCGTGTATTACCGGAGATTTGTGAAGGACTACACCAAGAAGGCAGCGCCTTTGCAAGATCACCTGGTAGGACAGTCCAACAGAGGCAAGAACCCTCCCTTCCAGTGGGGTAAAGAGCAGGCTGAGTCCTTCGCAGTAATGAAAGAGATCCTGACCGGCGAAGAAATCCTGGCCTACCCTTAATACAGCCAACCTTTCCTGCTGTACACTCATGCCAGCAGCGACGCACTAGGAGATGTGTTGAATTCCAGATATGACAATAGGAAAACCTGTCTAATTAGCAAAGACGGAGGAAGAACAACTGCAACGGTATCAAGAGACCATCTGAAGTTCTGCCCAAGTCCGCTGAAGCCCCAGGAGGAAGTGCCTCTCACCGGAGCCTAAAGAAGAAGTACTCCATACTGTCTTAGGAGATTTCCCGGCAGGTTGGCCTCAACTGGATGGAGCGGTAATAATACCTGTACTACACTTCTACCAACAGCCAGAAGACTCTCCACTGCAAGTGAGACCTGAAATTGTCCCAGAAGAGCCTGCTCAGGAAGAATTCCCGGAAGAAGGATCACCAGTAGAAGCAGAGCCAGAAGGCCCAGTAAGCACTGTACTTGCCAGTCCCATAGAGAGGTTAAGGCAGTCTTGCAGTCCACTAACACAGAGAGCGGAAAATAGCGCAAGCATCCACACTACACGCATCCCAGTACTACGTAGGTCATCGCGTAGCACAAAAGGCCAGACCCCTGTCAGGTATAGAGAGTAAATAGAGATACCTGCAGTGTAAATAGTTACCCAGTCGGGTATTGCATATTGTTTATTATATAAACTGAAAATTAACTATATGTGTTTATTTAATTACCCGTCAGGGTATATATAAAGGACTAGGTGGCTTAGGACTGTGAGCAGCACAAAAACTGTCATGTACATAGTTGCACTCCCTGGAGTGCCCCTTAAGTGACCACGGAAAAAAAAAACGTTTGGCGTGGCTGAAGATGTGGTCCAGCACCTGGATCACCTATGCCCTGTAGCCACGCCCAGGGCCTATGTTGAGGGTTTTCTGGCGGGTCCCTCATGTTCCTTCATCGGTGAAATGGACACCAAGTACGGGACTTAACTGTAGCTGAATTAATGTTATTTATAATTGTTATTATTGCATTATAATGTTTCCTGCAACGTTCAAGAAAAGTGCCTCCCATAAAGGGAAGAAATGTTATTGTTTAGCCTGTTTTGAAAAAAATTCTTTTACTAGGGGGGAATGTGGCGCCCTGCTCCGCACTGGTGCCACAGAACCCAGAAGGGTGCATGGATGGACATCTCCACAAGAGGCCCTCACACATTCACACACATTCACACACCTCCACCCTACCACCTCAGACCAGCAGAGGGAGCCCATTAGGGACATATATAGGGAGGAGCCAGGCAGCTGAGATTGGTTCCTGCTTAGAGACAGAGAGGGTCAGAGCTCAGAGTTGAGCAGAGAGCGTGCTGACGCTCAGAGAGCAGCAAAGAGGCAGCAAGCTGCCTGCAGTGCTTAGGCGAGCCAAGGCCTACAGCACGTGTGAAGGCCTAGTGAGGGCCTTGAGTGGGCCGAAGGCGAAAGTAGAAGGAAGAAGTAGCAAGGGGGCAGAGGAGCATACCAGGCTCACCCCGATATATATACCGGACACCGGGTCCGCGCCTACAGGGACCCTTTATACCCAATAGGAACCACCGGAACCCCTGGAGGACTACAGGCCCCAGGTTCACCAAACACTGATTAGAGTACCAGGGATAGGAGTCATGGAGGTCCCAGCGTCCAGGGAGAGTGATCTCCAAGGAGAAGGCTCTACCACCAGGTCAGCAGGTGCAAAGAGAGACAGTAACCAAGCTAGGCCTAGCTCCAGGCAGGTCAGAAGCTTAGAGAATAAAGCAACGGATCAGGATGCCCTATACCCGCTCACTGGGGAGAATCCAAAAGTGCGCCCTTCGCCTGGAGTACCCTGGACCGTGCCTGCAGCATCACCAGTAAAGGTACTGAAGCTTACCCCCGTGTGAGTGTCCGTCTTTCCTCCGGGACCGTCCTGCCGTCTCTCCCCTGCACCACCATCCATTACACCCCACGCTGCCCTGGAGCTAGCTCTACCTGTGGAAAGCCACACCATCCCTGCTGCCGTAACACCAGCTCCAGAGCACTGCTCCGCAGCGGCGGCTCCCTCTAGCCGCAATCAACAGGTGGCGTCATGAACACTTTCCCAAATCCCCTATAAAGCTCCCCCTTTTTACTGACCGCCCTGGGTCATGGACTGGGCTTGCCACCGTGATATTTCCCCCCAGCAATCAGAGGCCCGGCTGCCGAGTACCCCACGGCCCAGGGGGCACGTCAATCCTGTCCGTGCTTCATTACAGCTGCTCATCTGAACTAGATGAGACATAACACCTATCTTACAAAAAAGAGGATTCAATGATAGGTCCTATTTAAGGAATTATCCTGATACACAAGAGAGGACTCGTCACTCAGAGATGTTCGCTGAGATTTTTTAGGGGTAAATGGTGCAGCTCTACACTTCACCACAAACACCTCACAATGTGTGAATGGGGCCTTAGTGTTAAGTGAACAGCTGCCTACCTGGACTTGTCTTCCTCAAGCTGCTGCCTGTGGGACACAAGATGGTTCAGGATTAGAACTGTATACATTCTGTACCAAATGTGATGTCATGTGTTATCTTTGATGTTATGTGCCCTGTGATGTCATCCCCTGTGATGTCATAATAACTGCCACTGCGGTCGCGTGACCTGTCACATGACTAAATGACGTCATGGCAGGTCCTTTCTCACCACTGCGACCCATACAACAGACCGAACGGAGCGGAGAAAACACCGGGCGCCATCGGAAGGTAAGTATAATCTTTATTTTTTATTTTAAATTATTTTTTTAACAGGTTCTATGGTAACCGAGTCTGGAGGAGAGTCTCCTCTTCTCCAGACCCGGGTACTATCCGCACATAGAATCGCATAATATCCGTATGTGCAAAGGTGCTCACGCGGATATTATGAGTTTCAATGCAAGTCAATGGTGGCAATTACGCTGCGTGTCCACAAAATTAATGGACATGCTGTGTATTTTTCCGCAATGATAATCCGCAGCGGAAATTTCCGCAGCATGTGCACAGCACATGCGGATTATCATTGGGGATCATGGGGCACGTATTACCAAGCGTTTTTTAAGCATTTTCGCTGTGGAAATGCGCGGCAAAAACGCTTGAAAAAATGCATAGTGGGCATGCAGCCTTAGGAATGAATTATGATAAATAAGGAATAATGAAGTTGAAATGAGTACACAAGATTTCGCTCAAATTATGCCTTTTTTGATAAATGTGAACCATTGTGTTTTTATGTTACACCACAATATTAGCACGTTTTACCACACAATCAGTGGACTTGTATTATTTCTATGTAGCTTCATAGTGGGCCCCAGGGATTATTTTCTCTGGTGGGCCCAAGGCACACCTGTCCGACGCTGCCTGCACCCACTCCTGCTCCTCCTCATTCTCCATCACTGATGTGCTATCTCAGAGCATGTTGTCCACATCAGCTGGAAGCTCTGTACCACTGCCTCAGCCAATCATCAACAGGCTCTGCTGAAGCTAATTTGTCTAGGAGACAAACCGCACACTGTGGCAGAGTTACTTAAAGGGGGTTTCCCATGAACAAAAGTTCATTTTAAAAATTGGCTGTGTCTGATCATGTATGGAACACGGTCTGATCATACCACAGCTCCTGGGCAGGGGGGAAGGAGAAGAGAATACAGATATTACAGCAGGGGGTCACAGAGGATTCATTTTGTGAGGTAAAATATTGTTTAAAAACAGGCAGTGAAATATTTTACCTCACAAAATGATTCCTCTGTGATCCCCTGCTGTAATGTCTGTATACTCTTTTTGCTTCCTCCCCTGCCCAGGAGATGTGGTATGTTCCGTACACTGTCAGACACAGACAATTTTTAAAATTAACTTTTGTTCTTGGGAAAGCCCCTTTAAAGGATTAACAGACCAGACAGATGTATGTTTTTTGCCACTGATACTCCAACCAGGCATGGTCGTGTGTGATAATGGGAGTAACCTGGTGGTGGGTGTGAATCTTGGCAAGCTCACACATATACCATGCTTGGTATGTGTTCTCAATTTGGTAGTTCAGCGGTTTCTGAAAACAAACCCAGATTTCCCAGTTAAAGGTACGTCACGTAAGTGCCCATTTCCGCAAGTCGGCAATAGATGACGCTGCTCTAGCAGTGCTGCAGCATCGCATGCAAGTGCCAGCTCTCTGACTGGTGTGCGACGTGACTACATGCTGGAACTCCACACTGCACATGCTAGAAAGGCTTTGTGAGCAGCAGGGGCCAGTTGTTGAGTACCAGCTCCAACACACCCGTCGGTATTCTTGTCAGCCTCCGCACATAACAACTGAAGAGTTGGCATGGATGTCTGACATTGGTGGTGTTCTCCATGACTTTAAGGACTACATAAAGATGGTGAGCAGCAATGGCGCCATAGTCAGCACAACTATCCCACTTCTGTGCTTACTTAAACAGTCACTGCTCACAAATAAACATGAAGCTATGCATGCGGACCAGGTGAAGATGGGAAAAGACATGAGACAGAGATACTACCCAGCCCAGTGTCATCTCATCTGCTCAACACGGATTGGGTAACAATAAGGAAGTTGACACTAAGGAAGAGGAGGAAGAAGAGGAACAGGAGCTGGTGACTAGCGCAATGAAGGCTGGTACCCACACAACCTTCGTCCCGTCTCTCCTACGTAGATGGGCTGAGGATGGAAATTAGGACTGAGGAGGAGGAGGAGATGGAGAGTCATCATCATGGTGGAGACAGGCGTTTTGATTTTTTTTTCGGTACGCAGTTTATCGATCGGATTCATTCTTTTTATATATTGAGAGATCTGGCGATTCTTAACGCGGAGATACCAAATATGTGTATATTTGAATTTTTTTATTGTTTTATTTTGAATGAGGCGAAAGATGATTTCAACTTTTATATATTTTTTATTTTTTTTTATATTTTTAAAAACATTTTTTTTTACTTTACAAATGTTTCAATAGTCTCCATGGGAGACTAGAAGCTGCAATTGTCTGATCTCCTCTAATACACACAGCAGCAGAAATGCTCAATGGCTTTGAGCGCCGACCGCTGGGCGGCGCTCATAGCTTCCCGGCAATGACAACCGCAGGGGTCTCCTGCAGACCCCGGGTTGTCATACCAGCCCATCGGTGACCCATGGTCATGTGACACGGACGCCGATGGGTGGGACTAATGCAGTATCTCTGTGGCGACTGAACCCGCAGGGGCACCACATACCCCCCTGGTAAAACACAGCACGTCCGCGGGCTGGAACAGAGTAAAACAAGGTTTTAGACGCACAATTTTTAGAATGCATTCACATAGAAGAATAATACACAACTTTTTCTTCCCTTTATGGGAGGCACATTACTTGAACGTTACATGTCTCTTATCAAGACTTTTTAAAACATTATAAAACTTTTTCAATACAATTTTCTTCACATTTATAAAACATTCCTCATATAAACCATTTTTCAGCTCAATACAGTGAGATTCATAACCGGGTGTCCATGTCACTGAAGAAGGTGCAATTTTGAGCAATATGAGAGACCCGTCCGAAAACCCTCAACGTATGCCCTGGGCGTGGCTGCAGGGCATAGGTGATCCGGTCGTTGGACCACGTCTTTGGCCACGCCAAACGGGTTTTTGTTCTGAGGTCTTTGTATACAAAACCAATAAGAGGCACTTTAATAAGTGCAAACTATTTATAGGTAAAGTTTTTGGCTTCTCACAGTCCTCAGCCTGTCAGTTTTTGGTACCCTTACAGGGTAACTGGGTAACACACAAATAACCTTTTTTTTCAGTTCACACAAGCCATGCTATACCCTTCCGGGTAACTATTTACAGTTCAGTTCCACATACTGCACATAGTAGTGGTGCTCCCTCCTGGGAAACACCTAGTTGCTGCAGGCTGACCAGCCGGGTCATCAGCCTCTGATTGCAGGGGCATGTCCTCTTCTTCCAGTACCCTGTGGACGTTCAGGGCATACCATCCCCGCTCACCTCAGTGCCTGGTGTAGGTGATGCGGTCACCAGGGTACCGGTCTCTGTCTGGATGTCCTTCCTTGAGGTGGGACTCCATGTCCCTCCTATTGATGAAGAAATCCGTCTCGGCCTGTGGATCCCTGATGAAGCCCCAGCCGGCTTCCAGGTTAAATTTTACGACAGTCCCTTCTGCACGGGGACCGGGTGTGGCTGCTCTTGTCTTGCGGGCCCGAGTCTTCTCCTCTAGGTTACGGGCCTCCATTTTCTCCCAGCGCACCTGCTGGATGCGCCGCTCCTTTTCCAGCTGCAGGAGTTCCCGTCTGCAAAGCTCCTCCCACGTGCAGCCTCCCTTTGAGTCTCCCGGGGAAAACCCATGAGGTCCCCCCCCGGGTTATCCCACAGGAATGGATCTCCTTCTTCCTGGTGGGCGACTGAGGACTCAGGAGTGGGCAGTAATGGGAGGCTCTGGTCTCCCAACTCCGCGGACCAGTCCCAGGCCGTTTGCCCATACAACCATCCGGGTGTGGGAGCAGGCGGCTCTTGAAGGGGGCCTAGGAGCAGGCCCTCCTCACCAGCGCCTGGGGTTGATGGTTCCGGGCCCAGGAGCAGATCTTGGGCGTGAGCGCCCAGGGATGGAGGTTCCGGAGGGGGACCAGGGAGGGGGCAGCGTCAGCCGGGTCCGGGACAGGGACTTCACTCCTACCTGCTCCCGCGACTGACATCTCCTGGTCTGTGTGCGGCTCCGTCGGGGCTGGGGCGCTGCTGGTGGAACGATCTTCCTCAGCAGCTCCTCCTTCCAGCTAGCGATGGCAGCCTGCTGGGCCTTCTTCATTCTCCGGCCTAGTTCCTGTACCTCGGCGTGGAGGAACTCCATATCCTCCAGGGATAATTTAGAGATCACCTCCTCCAGGGTGAGGTGCATCTCGGGTTGCTGCAGGCTACGGGCGGGAGCTCGGTCCCGATTCCTCTCCATGCTGCCTGCCGGGTGCGGTCTGTCTGGTCTGCTGGAAACCACACCCTGTCTCCACTGTTTCTCTTCTCCTCTCCCCTTTTGGGGGTGGTTCCATGGCAGCTTGCTGTCGGCCACACCTAGGGGCGGCCCTCCCACCTTGATGGACACATCTACATACATGGCCAGTGCAACTCGGGGCGGGCCCCTCTTTTGGCGCCATTCTGGAACCTGGCCCACGATGGGAGGTGGTTTCTTGTTGTCTTTGATCACGCACATAATGGCGCCCGTTCTTCTGGGGTGGGTGCCACATTCAGTATCAAACACAGTCTCTAGGCGCACAATACCCGGTGATAACGGGTGGGTTCATATCCTGTTCGTGACGCCAAAGATAACGCGCCCCCTGGGCCGTGGGGTACTCGGTGCCGGGCCGGTCGTTGCTAGGGGAGATGTCACAGTGGCGGTGACCCAGTCCGTGACCCAGGGTGGTCAATAAAAGGAGTGATTTACAGGGGTTTTATAGTTTTTATATAAAGTGTTTGTGACGCCACCTGTGGTATGCGGCTATATGGAGCCGCCGCTGCGGAGCAGGTCCTCTGGAGCTGGTTAATGCAGCAGAGTTGGTTCAGCTCTCCACAGGTAGAGCTAAGCCCTAGGGCTGTGCTGAAATGTTATAGATGTTGAGGTAGCGGTTGTGGTGCAGTGTAGTGCAGGGGGTGATGGCGCAGCCTAATAATTCACAGAGACAGTGGGGTGCAGTCTTCCAGATTTACTCACAGTTCTCACTTTGCTCCTGGTTACAACTGCAGATTATAACTTCCAACGTTGTGCTGCGGTCACTGGGCAGGGGTTCAGCAATCCCTCAGGTATTTCAAGAGTGCCTGACAGGACCCAGTTCTATATGCCCTTCTCAGCCGTCTTCCTGCGCTTGCTCTCACTCTTCTTGCCCTGCGCCTCGCAAACAGTGTCCCAAGCCGGTATCCTCGGATCTTTCTGGGCAACCTGGAGTTCCCTGGATCCTATGTGGTTACCTTTTTGGCGACTTAAGTGTGGATGTGGCAACTGCACCCTGAAAGTACAAAAGCTTCTGGTTTCTAGTTGAACTTTGTAATTCTCACTAGTTATGGGCCGGTCCCCTTTGCGGCTTGATCCCTCCACCGCCTGGTAGATTTGGGCGTACGGGTGGCCTCCAACACTGCCCATACCCCTGGGATCCCTTCTTCACTCCTAGAGCCTTCCCTCTGCTCCCATTCCTTCCTCCTCTCCTTCTCCTGGGCCTCCTCACTCAGGCCCGCGCTTCCCTGAGCAGAGCTCCTGCTCCCAACTCTTCCTCTGACTCAATCTCCTCAGACTCAGACTCCACTCTAGAATGTTCCACCTTCTCTTTTATATCGCTTCTTACTGAGCTCCACTGAACTTCTTCCTCCACCCACACCCACTACATGGTTCCCTCTACTTTTGTTCCCCCCACTGCAGCCAGGGACAGGGCTCAGCAGAGGAGCAGCGCATCTTGCCCCTCCTGCCGGCCTGGAGTAGTGTAATGTTGGATGCAGGTGTGTAGCGTCGGCGTCCCTGCCCTCTGCTAGGCAGGGACGCTGTTCCCCTCACCTCTCTGCTCCGAGCCCGGCGTCCTCCTCCCGCTCTGCTGGCAGCGCGCGCTCCTTCCCGGCCACTGTGCTTAGGGCGCGCGCGCGCGTGCTCCCTCCCTCTTACAGGGGCCGCGCGCGCCGTCCTAAGGAGTCCCCGGCCAATGGCCGGAGGACTTCACCATATATAAGGCACCTCCTCCAAAATGGAGGTGCCCGAGCAATGTTGTTGCACTGTTCACTACTCTGCTTCAGCCCTCAGGTCCCGTTGCCAGTTACCTGCCAGTTACCTGCCTGATTCCTGCCAGAGTCCTGCCAGTTTGCTGTCTGTTTCCTGCCTGATATTCCTGCTACCTGCTTGCTAGCCTGAGGTCCGACGGTCTGCCTTCCTACTCCTGTCAGTCTGTCTATGGACCAGCTTGCCCGCTCACCTGGGAGCGCTCCTCTGCTACCTGCCTGCTAGCCTACCTGGAGGCTCCGCCGTCACGTGCTGTGACCACCTGCTATTCCAGAGACTCTTGCCCGCTCACCTGGGAGCGCTCCTCCGCTACCTGCCTGCTTGCCTACCTGGAGGCTCCGCCGTCACGTGCTGTGACCACCTGCTATTCCAGAGACTCTTGCCCGCTCATCTGGGAGCGCTCCTCCGCTACCTGCCTGCTTGCCTACCTGGAGGCTCTGCCGTCACGTGCTGTGACCACCTGCTATTCCAGAGACTCTTGCTTGCTCACCTGGGAGCACACATCTTCCATCTGCCTGCTAGCCTACCTGGAGGTACAGCCATCACAGGTCGTACCTACCCTTTACCCAGAGACTGCCCCGGTCACTTGCCGTGACCTCCTGCCCGTTCACCCAGAGACTGTCCCGGTCACCTGCTGTGACTGCCTGCCCGTCTTGCCTGGTCGCCACCCGCTCCCTTACAAGGACCGCCCCCTTGTATAGTAGCTCAGAGGTTCCGCCTACCAGACCCGTTACAGTTTGCTCGGGCCATGGAACCCGGTGGCACCCAAGCTCCCTCGCTCTCGGACCTCTGTCATGAACTGTCCCGTCAGAGGTCCCAACAGGAGTCCATCCTGGGTCACCTGCGGAATGTCAATTCTCGCCTGGACACTCTGACTGCTCCACCAGCAACCACCACCAATACCATGGTATCCTACCCCGGACCCCGGCTTTCTGCACCTCCTCGCTTCGGAGGCGACTCCGCTCAGGCTCGGGGCTTCATAAATCAGTGCACCCTGCACTTTGAACTCCTGTCCCACCAGTTTAACTCCGACTGGGCCAAAATTGCCTTCATCATGTCCCATCTCACCGGGGAGGCCCTGGCCTGGCTAAATCCTCTATGGGAGAGAGGAGACCCCCTGGTGTCCGATTTGCCTGCCTTTCTCACGGCTTTCCGGAAAGTCTTCGACGAACCCGGACGGAAGACCTCATCCGCATCAGCTCTGCTACGCCTCCACCAGGGAAATCTCACCGTGGGCCAATATGCCATATGGTTCCGTACCCTTGCCTCGGAGCTGGCTTGGGATAACGACGCTCTGGTATCTGTCTTCTGGGAGGGTCTGTCCGGCCGTATTAAAGATGAACTCGCCGGTCGGGACATTCCAACCACTCTCGATGACTTAATAACCCTTGCCACCCGGATTGACCTACGGTTCCAGGAGCGTGCCAAAGAGGTCACCCGTGAGAGGAGGTTTCCACGTCTAGCTCCTACTTTTCAGAAACCCGTCACTCCCTCCGTTTCTCCCCAGGTACACTCTCCTGAGCCTATGCAGGTCGACCAGACCAAGATGGTCAAAACCCGTCAGGACTTACGCCGTGCCGAAGGGAGCTGCTTCTACTGTGGCAGTAAGGAGCACCGGATCCGTACCTGCCTGGAGAGGTCGGGAAACGCCTGTGTCTAGGTTCGCTCAGAGAGGTCCACCTAGACAAGAATAAATCCTCTCCATCTCTGCTACTGTCAGTCTCTATTATCTGCGGGGAGAATCGTTATTTCGAACTAGCCCAACTTGACTCTGGAGCGGCCGGGAATCTTATTTCACAGTCCCTGGTAGAAAAATACCGCATTCCCACCAAACCTCTGGCTGTACCATTATCTGTCGCTGCTGTGGATGGGGGCCTCTTACCACGTCCCATCCAACTCATCACCGAATCCATAACTCTGCAGGTGGGAATGCTGCATTCTGAGAGCATCTCTTTTCATGTTCTACCTGGACTCTCTCACGCCCTCTTACTAGGTCTACCTTGGCTCCAGAGACATGCACCCGTGCTTGACTGGCAGACCGGAGAAGTCCTTCGCTGTGGACAGGACTGTCATAAGACTTGTTTGGTTCCTGTTCATCCCGTCCGTCCTTCTCCTACCCCAACTAATCTACCTGGACTTCCGATTCCCTATTGGTCATTTGCTGATGTCTTTAATAAAAAGGAGGCAGAGACATTACCCCCTCATAGACCATACGACTGTCCTATCGACCTGTTACCCGGTACTACTCCTCCCCGTGCGCGTATTTACCCATTGTCCGCTGCTGAGACCCGGTCGATGTCCGAATATATTGAGGAGAATTTGGCCAGGGGATTCATCCGGAAATCTACCTCCCCGGCGGGAGCAGGCTTCTTCTTCGTAAAAAAGAAGGACGGCTCTCTCCGTCCCTGTATAGACTATAGAGGCCTTAACTAGATCACGGTGAAGAATAAGTACCCCCTTCCGCTCATTCCAGAATTATTTGATCGCCTGAGGGGGGCTAGAGTCTTCACCAAACTGGACCTCCGTGGGGCGTACAACCTGGTCCGTATCCGTCAAGGGGATGAATGGAAGACTGCATTCAACACCCGGGAAGGCCACTATGAATATCTGGTAATGCCCTTTGGTCTCTGTAACGCTCCTGCCGTCTTTCAAGAGTTGGTCAATGACATCTTCCGGGACCTTCTCTACTCCTGCGTTGTGGTGTACCTGGACGACATCTTGGTCTTCTCTCCGGATCTCCAGACTCACCGGAGGGACGTTCGTCAGGTCCTGCTCAGGCTCAGGCAGAATCACCTCTTCGCTAAATATGAGAAGTGCCTCTTTGAGCAGACCTCGCTTCCGTTTTTGGGCTACATTATTTCTCAGACCGGCCTACGAATGGATCCAGAGAAACTGTCTGCCATCGAGAAATGGCCCCGACCGGAGGGGTTGAAGGCCATTCAGCGGTTCCTGGGCTTCGCCAACTACTACCGCCTCTTCATACCACACTTCTCTTCCCGGACTGCCCCAATTTCCGCGCTCACCCATAAGGGTACTAATCCCAAGGAGTGGCCGTCCGAAGCAGAGGAGGCCTTTCTTTCCTTAAAACAGGCCTTCTCTTCCGCCCCGGTGCTGCATCGTCCGGACGGCAACAAGCAGTTCTTCCTGGAGGTTGACGCCTCCTCCACTGGAGCCGGAGCTGTACTTACTCAAAAATCATCTTCCAGGAGGATGGTAACTTGCGGCTTTTTCTCCAAACTCTTCTCCTCTTCTGAGCGCAATTATTCTATAGGAGACCGAGAGTTATTGGCCATCAAGCTGGCATTGGAGGAGTGGCGTTACCTACTCGAGGGGGCTCTTCATCCGGTAATAATTTACACTGACCACAAGAACTTGGCTTATCTCCAGCATGCCCAGAGACTTAACCCGCGCCAAGCCCGGTGGTCCTTGTTTTTTGCTCGCTTTGATTTTGTTCTACATTTTCGCCCGGCTGACAAGAACATCAAAGCGGACGCCTTGTCCCGATCCTTTCTGGTATCTGACCTCGAGGAGGAACCTAAACATATCATCGATCCCGCCAGAGTAATGCAGGTGGCTCCCGTGAGTCTAAATCGTCTCCCTCCCGGTAAGACGTTCGTATCGGTACCTGATCGGGAGAAGATCCTACACTGGGGTCATTCATCGAAACTAGCTGGCCACGCCGGTCAGAAAAAGACCCTCCAGCTTATTACCCGGCACTACTGGTGGCCTAACCTGCACAAGGATGTAATAGACTTTGTTTCTGCCTGTGTGTCCTGCGCCCGCAACAAAGTTCCGAGACACCTGCCTGCCGGTCGCCTCCTTCCTCTGCCAGTACCTGCTGCCCCCTGGCAGCATATAGCGATGGACTTCATAACTGATCTTCCCGTCTCTGCCGGTTGTACGGTCATTTGGGTGGTAGCTGACCGCTTTTCCAAGATGGCTCACTTCATTCCCCTGCCAGGCCTCCCGTCTGCACCCGAGCTGGCTAAAGACTTTATCCGCCACATCTTCCGTCTTCATGGCCTGCCCCGTCACATCGTGTCGGATCGTGGGGTACAGTTCACTTCTCGTTTCTGGAGAGCCACTTGTAAATTGCTAGACGTCACCCTGGACTTCTCCTCCGCTTACTACCCACAGTCTAATGGTCAAGTGGAGCGGATCAATCAGATCCTGACCAGTTACCTCCGGCACTTCGTTAATGCCCACCATTCTGACTGGGTGGATCTCCTGCCATGGGCCGAATTCTCGTACAACAATCACGAGAGCGAATCCTCCTCCAAATCCCCGTTTTTTGTAGTCTTCGGCCAGCATCCTTGGATCCCGTTTCCCGTCTCCACCTCGGTGGACAATCCGGCTGCGGAATCTCTTGTTAACAAATTTTCCTCCATATGGGAGAGTACCCGGTCCGCACTCCTTCTGTCATCCGAGCGTATGAAAAGACATGCTGACAAAAAACGTCTGGATCCTCCTCAATTCTGTCCAGGGGATAAGGTCTGGCTCTCGTCCAAGTATGTCCGGCTCAAGATTCCTTCCTATAAGTTAGGGCCTCGGTTCATCGGTCCTCTGGAGGTCATCAGTCAGATCAACCCGGTGGCCTATAAATTGAAACTCCCGGCCAACTTGCGGATCCCCAACTCCTTCCATGTATCTCTCCTCAAACCCGTGGTACTTAACTCTTTTTCCAAGTCTACAGGTTCGCCTCCTGCTCCGGTTTCCGCTGAAAACGAATTTGAGGTAGAGAACATTCTGGCCACCAAAAGGGTAAGAGGGAAGACCTTTTTTCTAGTAGATTGGAAGGGGTTTGGTCCTGAAGAGAGAACGTGGGAGCCCCGGGAGAACATCCATGCCCCTCTCATCCTTGCTAAATTTCTGTCTGGCCTAAAAAAGGGGGGGCCTAAAGGGGGGGGTACTGTAGCGTCGGCGTCCCTGCCCTCTGCTAGGCAGGGACGCTGTTCCCCTCACCTCTCTGCTCCGAGCCCGGCGTCCTCCTCCCGCTCTGCTGGCAGCGCGCGCTCCTTCCCGGCCACTGTGCTTAGAGCGCGCGTGCGCTCCCTCCCTCTTAAAGGGGCCGCGCGCGCCGTCCTAAGGAGTCCCCGGCCAATGGCCGGAGGTCTTCACCATATATAAGGCACCTCCTCCAAAATGGAGGTGCCCGAGCAATGTTGTTGCACTGTTCACTACTCTGCTTCAGCCCTCAGGTCCCGTTGCCAGTTACCTGCCAGTTACCTGCCTGATTCCTGCCAGAGTCCTGCCAGTTTGCTGTCTGTTTCCTGCCTGATATTCCTGCTACCTGCTTGCTAGCCTGAGGTCCGACGGTCTGCCTTCTTACTCCTGTCAGTCTGTCTATGGCCCAGCTTGCCCGCTCACCTGGGAGCGCTCCTCTGCTACCTGCCTGCTAGCCTACCTGGAGGCTCCGCCGTCACGTGCTGTGACCACCTGCTATTCCAGAGACTCTTGCCCGCTCACCTGGGAGCGCTCCTCCGTTACCTGCCTGCTTGCCTACCTGGAAGCTCCGCCGTCACATGCTGTGACCACCTGCTATTCCAGAGACTCTTGCCCGCTCACCTGGGAGCGCTCCTCCGCTACCTGCCTGCTTGCCTACCTGGAGGCTCTGCCGTCACGTGCTGTGACCACCTGCTATTCCAGAGACTCTCGCTTGCTCACCTGGGAGCACACATCTTCCATCTGCCTGCTAGCCTACCTGGAGGTACAGCCATCACAGGTCGTACCTACCCTTTACCCAGAGACTGCCCCGGTCACTTGCCGTGACCTCCTGCCCGTTCACCCAGAGACTGTCCCGGTCACCTGCTGTGACTGCCTGCCCGTCTTCCCTGGTCGCCACCCGCTCCCTTACAAGGACCGCCCCCTTGTATAGTAGCTCAGAGGTTCCGCCTACCAGACCCGTTACAAGGTGTTAGAGTCCCGGGTAGCACTTTATCCTTACCTGAGAGTGAGATACCACACCTGTGGGTGAGATGCAGTACCTCTGTGGTGACTGAACCCGCAGGGGAGCCACACTTGTTTCCTCCGTCCCCTACCGCCAAACATGAACAGAGAGGGGATGATTATCCTCTTCCTCTTCCATTTGTTCCTCGCCTTCACTAACACCTCCACTAACAGATTTTATGGTATCGCCAAACCCCCTCCATCGCAGGGAACCACCCTCCCTTGGCACCCTGAGATGTCCCCTAGTGTATGATGTGATTGAGGCCTGGATGAAATAGGAGATATGCTATGAACAATTTCAAACTGAGATGTCCCCTACTGTATCACATTAGTAACAGAAGAAACCAAGGGAGGAGTCCTGAGGAGATAATTTGCATATTCCCACTGCATTTTGGGGTAAGTGAAGAGTCTCCGTGAGCTCAAAGAACACTGGATTTTGGCTGTTGGAGCTGAAAAGAGGACATCGGTAAACCGCGCGCCGGCATTTTGAAGCTTTTTTTTTTAAGCTTTTTTCACTGTTTTCAGAACATTAACAGTAAGAACATGGAAGAGTCCAGGAGCCATTTGGTGAGCTGCATATCCTGCTACATGTTCACAGACTTGCCAGTGGAAAAGCCAAACTTCACATGCCAGAAATGCAAGCTTGTGTCCCTGTTGGAGGAAAAGTTGCGAAATCTAGAAGAGAGGTTAACTACCTTGAAAATCATTAAGGAAGGTGAAGAGTTCTTAGACAGAGCAGAATTATCTCTTCATGATTCAGAAAGAGAAGAAATTCGAACTGCACCTGAGGAAACAGAGGAATGGAAGCATGTGACCCAGAGAAGCAGGAGGATAGAGAGGCAGTCAGCACCTATACTGCTCAGGAACCAGTACCAGGCTCTCTCGCAGGAGAACCATGAAGAAATACAGCAAGATAAGACTTTGCCAGCAATGAATAACCTTGTAAGCCCTCAGAATCCTCCTGGATGGAGAAAGAAGAATGTTGTGAAGAAAAAACGGAGAGTGGTGGTCATGGGGGATTCCCTGTTAAGAGGAACAGAGGCTGCTATCTGCAGACCAGACATAACCTCAAGAGAAATGTGCTGTCTTCCAGGAGCAAAAATTAAAGATGTGTCTGACAGGATATCAAGACTCTTCAGACCTACAGATCACTACCCATTCCTGCTAATACATGTGGGGACAAATGACACCGCAAGAAAGGACCTGGAAACCATCTGCAGTGACTTTGAAGACTTGGGCAAGAAAGTGAAAGAATTGGGAGCGCAGGTGGTCTTCTCATCCATCCTCCCAGTGGATGGCCATGGAACAATGAGGTGGAATAAGATTCTACAGGTGAACAACTGGCTACGTCGATGGTGCCGTCAACAAGGATTTGGATTTCTGGATCACGGAATGAATTACCTATACGATGGACTACTTGCTAGAGATGGGGTGCACCTTACGAAGACTGGAAAACATGTATTTGGAAGTCGCCTTGCTGCACTCATCAGGAGAGCTTTAAACTAGAACAATGTGGGAAGGGAAGCAAAAGGCCAGAAAAAGCCATACAGCTGACAAATACTATTGAGATCTCTGCTACTGGAAGTGGAAAGGAAGAACAAAGACAAAACAATTTAAATAATAAAAATATGGGAGGAAGAGAAACCAATCACAAACTAAAATGTTTTTATACAAATGCACAAAGCATGGGCAACAAACAAGGAGAATTAGAACTACTAACGCAGGAAAAGAAATATGATGTCATGGGAATCACTGAAACTTGGTGGGACGATACACATGATTGGAATAAAAGGCTAAAAGGATACAACTTATTTGCAAGAAACAGACTTGATAAACGAGGAGGAGGTGTCGCATTGTATGTTAGAAAAGCGTATATCTGCACAGAGATTGAAGCTTCAGAGACTGGGAGTTCTGTGGAAACTGTTTGGGTAAGAATACAAGGAGAGAACAACGGAAAGGACACCATTGTAGGCATTTACTACAGGCCACCTGGGCAAGCTGAAGATATGGATGAACTCTTTATGTATCAAATGACCAAGTTCTCAAAAAAATATGACGTAGTGGTCATGGGAGATTTCAACTATCCAGACATTTGTTGGGAATCTCTCTCAAGTAAAACTAACAGGTCAAGCAAATTCTTATCCTCTCTTGCTGACAACTTTATCTTCCAAAAGGTAGGGGAGAAAACAAGGGGATCTGCTACTTTGGATCTAATCCTTATAAACAAGGAGGAAAGGGTTGAGGAGGTAAAAGTGGCTGGGACCCTAGGAGGCAGCGATCATGCTATTATAGAATTTTGGATAACTAGAGGAGGAAGACATGTGAAGACTCAAACTTCAAGGTTAGATTTTAGAAAGGCAGATTTTAAGAGACTCAGAAAGAGAATAGGAGGGATCCAATGGCTGGATGTCCTTAAGGACAAAAATGTCCAGGAAGGATGGGAAATTTTTAAAAATGAGATTCTCAAAGCACAATCGTTAACAATCCCGAAAAGTAGGAAGAATGGGAAGCATTTAAGGAAACCAGGATGGATGAACACAGAACTTAAACACATGCTAAAAAGAAAGAAAGAAATGTTTATTAAATGGAAAGAGGGAGGCATATCTAAAGAATATTATAATGCAGTCTGCAGATCCTGCAGGGCATGTATCAGGTTAGCTAAAGCTGACAATGAATTAAGGCTTGCAAGAGATGTCAAAAGCAATAAAAAAGGATTTTGGGGGTATGTCAAAAGTAAAAGAAAAGTCAAAGATGCTATAGGATTTTTACAGGATGAAAATGGAGAAATGGTAAGAGAGGATGTTGAGAAGGCCAAACTTTTTAATTCCTATTTTGCATCTGTTTTCTCTCAGAAAGAAAATGTAACATCAACTGATCTTCACTGTCCTTTTAAAGGAATAGAAGAATCCAAGTTATCTGTAAACAGAAAGATTGTGAGGGAATATTTAGCTAACATAAATGAGTTCAAGTCTCCAGGTCCAGATGAATTACACCCCAGAGTACTGAAGGAGATCGTAGAAGAAATTTTAGAACCACTCTCCATAATCTTTGAAAATTCTTGGAGAACAGGAGAAGTCCCAGAAGACTGGAGAAGAGCAAATGTTGTTCCTATCTTCAAAAAGGGGAAGAAGGTGGACCCAGGGAACTATAGGCCGGTGAGTCTGACTTCTATACCAGGAAAGATTTTTGAACAAATTATTAAACAACATGTATGTAAGTACCTGGATAAGAATGAAGTGATTAACCAGAGTCAGCATGGGTTTATAACTAACAAGTCATGTCAGACTAACTTAATTTCCTTCTATGACAGAATCACTGACTGGGTGGATCAGGGAAATGCTGTAGATATAGTATATCTTGACTTCAGCAAAGCATTTGACAAAGTATCTCACACCATCCTTATTGAAAAAATGACCAAGTATGCAATGGACCAGGCAACTGTTAGGTGGATTCATAACTGGCTTAGTGATCGAACTCAAAGGGTGATTGTAAATGGCTTCACATCCAGCTGGATGAATGTCTCAAGTGGGGTACCACAGGGCTCCGTCCTGGGACCTGTATTGTTCAACATCTTTATCAATGATTTAGATGAAGGAATTGAGGGTAAACTGATTAAATTTGCTGATGACACAAAGCTAGGAGGGATAGCTAATACTAGAGAAGAGAGAGAGAGGATTCAAAAAGACCTAAATAAACTGGAGCAGTGGGCAGCAACCAACAGAATGGTTTTTAACAGGGAAAAATGCAAAGTACTACATCTGGGCAATAAAAATGAAAAAAGCATATACAGAATGGGAGGAATAGAGCTAAGCAACAGTACATGTGAAAAAGACTTAGGTATACTAATAGATCATAGACTGAACATGAGTCAACAGTGTGATGCAGCAGCAAAAAAGGCAAATACAATTCTGGGATGTATTAACAGAAGCATACAGTCTAGATCACGTGAAGTCATTATTGGTCTTTACTCCTCTTTGGTCAGACCTCATCTGGAATACTGTGTACAGTTTTGGGCACCACATTTTAAAAAAGACATAGACAAACTGGAGCAAGTTCAGAGAAGAGCGACCAGAATGGTGACTGGTCTGCAAACCATGTCCTATGAGGAACGGTTGCAGGATTTGGGAATGTTTAGCTTGCAAAAAAGAAGACTGAGAGGAGACTTAATAGCTGTCTACAAATATGTCAAGGGCTGTCACATTGTAGAAGGATCATCTTTATTCTCATTTGCACAAGGAAAGACTAGAAGCAATGGGATGAAACTAAATGGGAGGAGACACAGATTAGATATTAGAAAAAACTTTTTGACAGTTAGGGTGATTAATGAGTGGAACAGGCTGCCACGAGAGGTGGTGAGTTCCCCTTCAATGGACGTCTTCAAACAGAGGCTGGACAGACATCTGTCTGAGATGATTTAGTGAATCCTGCTTTGAGCAGGGGGTTGGACCAGATGACCCAGGAGGTCCCTTCCAACTCTACCATTCTATGATTCTATGATTCTATGAAAGTATTTTTATTGTGGATGAGGCCTGTATAACATACGAAATATTCTCCAAACTAATTCAAACTGAGATATCCCCTGCTATATAACGTTAGGAATCGAATAAAGTATTTTTTGACTGTGGATGAGGCCTGTATAGCATAGAATATATGCTCCAAGATATTTGAAACTCAGATCTAGCCTGCTGTATCACATTAGTCACAGTAAAAAATAGATTATTTTACTCTGCATGAGCTCTGCATACAGCTTAATTTCACTGCCACTAAAATAGTAGGTGGCTTTTAGCAAAGTGTATCACATTTGGACACAAAAAAAATCTTTTGTGGACTGTGGCTAGCAACAGAAAAAAATAATTTTTTTTACTTTGAAAACAGCTGAAGTTCACTGCCACTAATGTAGTACTTAATATATAGAAGAGTGTATGACATTTGCCACACAAAAAAATCTTTGGTGGACTGTGGCTAGTGTAAGGCAACTCTATTCATCACGCTGGGGGACACTCGCTTCTCCAGGGGGTGAATTAAAGCACACATGCAACTTCTTTCCGGTATTTCACAATCCAGCAGTTTATTACACTTCATAACTGCTTATAACATAGTCCATCTCAGTGGCTCACCGGCATGTTTACACACATAACATCCAAGAGCCTTTCAAGTGGCAGACAGCCCACTTGGCTCCAGTTACAGCCTTCAGCAAAGTAACTATATCAATGTCCATATAACGCAGCGTTTTTACCTTTGCCGGGTCGTAACTGCTTCAGTCAGCTTTGTTCTGTCACAGCTGTGGCTTTACGGCTTCCCAGATGGGGGTCTCCAGCCCTTTTACCTTCCAAGGTTACTGGCATCTCTTACACACACAGGGATCCAGCCTCTGCCTTTCAGGACTCTGGTCTTCCAAGCCTCCTGCCCTCTGTAACGGGTCTGGGAGGCGGAACCTCTGAGCTACTATACAAGGGGGCGGTCCTTGTAAGGGAGCGGGTGGCGACCAGGGTAGACGGGCAGGCAGTCACAGCAGGTGACTGGGACAGTCTCTGAATGAACGGACAGGAGGTCACGGCAAGTGACCGGGGCAGTCTCTGGATGAACGGGCAGGAGGTCACGGCAAGTGACCGGGGCAGTCTCTGGATGAACGGGCAGGAGGTCACGGCAAGTGACCGGGGCAGTCTCTGGGTAAAGGATTGGTATGACCTGTGGCGGCAGATGATAGACGTGAGCTCCCAGGTGAGCAGGCGAGAGTCTCTGGATAATCGGGTGGTCACAGCATGTGACGGCGGAGCCTCCAGGAAGACCAACAGACAGGTAGCAGATGAGCGCTCCCAGGTGAGCGGGCAAGAGTCTCTGGAATAACAGGTGGTCACAGCACGTGACGGCGGAGCCTCCAGGTAGGCAAGCAGGCAGGTAGTGGAGGAGCGCTCCCAGGTGAGCGGGCAGGAGTCTCTGGAATAGCAGGTGGTCACAGCACGTGACGGCGGAGCCTCCAGGTAGGCTAGCAGGCAGGTAGCAGATGTGCGCTCCCAGGTGAGCGGCCAAGCTGGTCCATAGACAGACTGACTGGAGTAGGAAGGCAGACCGTCGGACCTCAGGCTAGCAAGCAGGTAGCAGGAATATCAGGCAGGAAACAGACAGCAAACTGGCAGGACTCTGGCAGGAATCAGGCAGGTAACTGGCAACGGGACCTGAGGGCTGAAGCAGAGTAGTGAACAGTGCAACAACAATGCTCGGGCACCTCCATTTTGGAGGAGGTGCCTTAAATATGGTGAAGTCCTCCGGCCATTGGCCGGGGACTCCTTAGGACGGCGCGCGCGGCCCCTTTAAGAGGGAGGGAGCGCGCGCGCGCGCGCCCTAAGCACAGTGGCCGGGAAGGAGCGCGCGCTGCCAGCAGAGCGGGAGGAGGACGCCGGGCTCGGAGCAGAGAGGTGAGGGGAACAGCGTCCCTGCCTAGCAGAGGGCAGGGACGCCGACGCTACACCCTCCAAGGCTACTGGCATCTCTTTCACACAAGGATCCAGCCTCTGCCTTTCAGGCTTCACCAGGCTTCACCAGGCTTCTCTAGGCCTCACTAAGCCTCTCCAGGCTAACGGTGTCCCACACAAGGGGAACAGGTCTCACGCCTTTCACACACTGTTTCAAAAGCACCAGGATTTATATATCCTTCAGTGCCCCCAGGACCTGTAATGATGTCACAGTCATGTGATCAGTCCTTCTGAAGGAGAGGTACATGGTCAGCCAGAACACCCCTGGACCATTACAGTAATGCCGCAAGCCGCTGCATTACACTAGCAACAGAAAAAATATATTTTTTTACTCTGAAAACAACTGAAGTTAACCACCACTAACGTAGTAGCTGACATATAGCAGAGTGTATCACGTTTGCCACACAAAAAAACTTTTGTGCCAACAGAAAAAAATATTTGTTTTACTGTGCATACTCACTAATTTTGAGTAAAAACACTCGGGGTTACGATCACAAATCCGAATGTGCAATGATCGGGCCAAATTTGAAAAAAACTAATGTTTTCTGAACATGTTCACTCATCTCTAATCACAAAGACATCTGCAGCTCCTAAGAACAAGGATTTATGGCTTCCTATGCATTAATAGTTGTGACTTTTCACAGTAAAACAAAATGTTGACTCTCGCTTCTGCCACTATGCTTATACTGTATTACACTATGTGTTGTACTCCGCTTTTTTGTTAATTGTTATCTACATTTTTATTCAACAAAAAACCCTCCCTGGCCCTCTACCGTTTACCCAAAGTGCACAAACATATTACCAAACAGACTGGACATCAGATCATTTTAGGGATTAGGTCATTAACAAGGAATTTATCATAGTTTGTTAACTTACATCTGCCAAAATATATTTTTCACTTTGCCATCATATCTTGCATGGCCCCCTCATTCTCCAATCCTGGTATGCATGGCCTCCTCAATCCCCAATCCTGGTACGTATGGCAACTCTCATCCCTCAATCCTGGTATGTGTGGCCTCCTCAATCCCCTAATCCTGGTATATGTGGCACCCCTCATCCCTCTATCCTGGTATGTGGGGTACCCCTCATCCCCCAATCCTGGTATGTGTTGCCTCCCCAATCCCCCAATCCTGGTAAGTGTGGCCTCCCCAATCCACCAATCCTGGTATGTGTGGCCTCCCCAATCCTCCAATCCTGGTATGCATGGCCCCCTCATCCTCCAATCCTGGTGTGCATGACTTCCCCAATCCTGGTACGTATGGCACCCCTCATCCCTCAATCCTGGTATGTGTGGCCTCCTCAATCCCCCAATCCTGGTATGTGTAGCCTCCTTAATCCCCCAATCCTGGTGTGAGTGGCCTCCTCAATCCCCCAATCCTGGTATGTGTGGCCTCTTCAATCCCCCAATCCTGGTATGTGTGGCCTCCCAAATCCTGGTATGTCTGGCCTCCTAAATCCCCCAATCTTGGTATGTGTGGCCTCCTCAATCCCCCAATCCTGGTATGTGTGGCCTCCCCAATCCTCCAATCCTGGTATGCATGGCCCCCTCATCCTCCAATCCTGGTGTGCATGGCTTCCCCAATCCTGGTACTTATGGCACCCCTCATCCCTCAATCCTGGTATGTGTGGCCTCCTCAATTCCCCAATCCTGGTATGTGTGGCCTCCTCAATCCCCCAATCCTGGTATGTGTGGCCTCCCCAATCCTCCAATCCTGGTATGCATTGCCCCCTCATCCTCCAATCCTGGTTTGCATGGCTTCCCCAATCCTGGTTCGTATGGCACCCCTCATCCCTCAATCCTGGTATGTGTGGCCTCCTCAATCCCCCAATCCTGGTATGTGTAGCCTCCTCAATCCCCCAATCCTGGTATGTGTAGCCTCTTTAATCCCCCAATCCTGGTGTAAATGGCCTCCTCAATCCCCCAATCCTGGTATGTGTGGCCTCTTCAATCCCCCAATCCTGGTATGTGTAGCCTCCCCAATCCCCCAATCCTGGTATGTGTGGCCTCCCAAATCCTGGTATGTGTGGCCTCCTAAATCCCCCAATCCTGGTATGTGTGGCCTCCTCAATCCCCCAATCCTGGTATGTGTGGCCTCCTCAATCCCCCAATCTTGGTGTGAGTGGCCTCCTCAATCCCCCAATCCTGGTATGTGTGGCTTCTTCAATCCCCCAATCCTGGTATGTGTGGCCTCCCCAATCCCCCAATCCTGGTATGTGTGGCCTCCCAAATCCTGGTATGTGTGGCCTCCTAAATCCCCCAATCCTGGTATGTGTGCCCTCCTCAATCCCCCAATCCTGGTATGTGTAGCCTCCTCAATCCCCCAATCTTGGTAGGTGTGGCCTCCTCAATCCCACAATCCTGGTACATGTTGCCTCCTCAATCCCCCAATCCTGGTATGTGTGGCCTCCTCAATCCCCCAATCCTGGTATGTGTGGCCTCCTCAATCCCAAAATCCTGGTATGTGTGGCCTCCTCAATCCTTTAATCCTGGTATGTGTGGCCTCCTCAATTCCCCAATCCTGGTATATGTGGCCTCCTCAATCCCCCAATCCTGGTATGTATGGCCTTTTCAATCCCCCAATCCTGGTATGTGTGGCCTCCTCAATCCCCCAATCCTGGTATGTGTGGTCTCCTCAATCCCCCAATCCTGGTATGTGTGGCCTGCTCAATCCTTTAATCCTGGTACATGTGGCCTCCTCAATCCCCTAATCCTGGTATATGTGGCCTCCTCAATCCCCCAATCCTGGTATGCGTTGACTCCTCATCCCCCAATCCTGGTATGCGTGGTCCCTTTATCCCCCAATCCTGGCATGCGTGGCCCCCTCATCCCCCAATCCTGGTATGCATGGCCTCCTCACCCCCCAATCCTGGTATGCATGTGTAAGGGGAAGACCGGGGTGTAAGTACTTTCAGAGCAAGGGATCCGGAACTGCCGTGCCGTGCCTCTGGTTGCAGGGGGAAGACAGACTGCGAGCACAGGAGTCAGGTGACTGGGAAGCTGGGGGCATGTCCAGTGTGAGAACTGGGAGGTCAGTTGACCGAGAGACTGGTGACGTGGGTAGAGAGAGGAAGCAACGAGGACGTTTGCGCGGGAAAGCGGAGCTGGGTCCTGCTCAGCAGAGCAGTGTGAGAGGATCCAGGCTCCTGGCTCCAGGACTGGAGCAAGAGCCGAGTGCAGTGGACTGGAGGAGGCAAGCCAACTAGAGAAGAGATGCAGGGTTTGTGGAGCTGGGCACGTGAGGTGCCGTGTTATGGACTAGGGGCTCAGCAGGTAAAACCAGAGACAGCCCGCTGCCGCCAGAAGATGGAGCATTGTTTGGGCGGGGAAGCCTAAAGAAATCAACACCGGCCCCATCTGGCAACTGCTTTGTGGAGGAAAAGAGTCAGCTAAGTGTAAAAACTGTCGATTACAACCGGTTCTACTCTGCTATATCTAGTTAAACTGTGAACTGTCAGTTAAAGACTTTTACCGGCTACTTTCCTTGTTTTTCCCCATATTTTCCCCTGTTACTCCCTACGTGGAGGTTTACCCTGTTATTATAAACTTCCCCTGTTTATTAACCTGTATTGGCTGATCTGTGTTTCTGTGTCGCTGCATCTAAAGTACCCGTGTTACACATGGCCTCCTCATCCCCCAATCCTAGTATGTATGGCCCCAATCACTGCACACACAAAATAAATACTCACCTTCCTTCCTCATCTCTGCTCCAGCGCTGCGTCCTGTCTGCTGCAGCTCATGTCGGCATCTGAGCAGCGCATATTCACTCCTCTCGACGCCGGGACTATGTGCGTGGACAAGACAGACTATGCATTCTCTTTAGCAGCGGGCACTGACAGCAAGAGCAGCGGCTCAGCGCTCCTCCGTGCCCGCTACTTAAGAGAATGAATATTCTCTCTTCTCCACGCCCATGGGAGTGGAGAAGAGGGAATATTCATGCCCGTTTTGCAGCGGGCACACGTGGAGCTGCAGCAGCTGCTACTGCATGTGCACTGCTCATCCACCGCCGCAACCTCTCTCCCCCCCAATATTCACCTATCCTCCTGGTTCCCACGCTGCTTGGGGCCCTCCCGGCTCACGGGCCCCCCTCTGGTCAAGGGCCCCATAGCAGTGGCGTGGCCTGCCTCCATTGGCGGTACGCCACTGACCACAGCCTCGATTTATCAAGACTCGCAATTTTCTCACTGGCCTCGATGAGGGGATGTGTAGGAGTCAGATCCTCCTGATTAATTAAGATGTGCACACACATTAAGAGGAGCATCAAACCAGTTTTGTGTGTCATGCCCTGATTGGGGTTAAAGGGAATCTGTCAACCCCTGGGCGATACTAGACCTCTACTATGGCCATACAGGGTATAGAAAAGTAAATCTATACATACTTGTATGGCCCATAGCAGAGGTTTGATTGCAGAGAATAGCATTTTAATCAATTCTTTCTTCCACAGGCTTGGCGTCCGGGGGACGCTAACCATTTCCCACCTTTCTGCTTATTATTCCCCTAAATCCCCGCCTCTCTACTTAATTATCATATCCCCCCTCCCCCACCCCAGCTCTGCCCAATTTGGCAGAGCTGAGCTAAACTGGCGAAAAACTGCCAAAAGCCTCACATTTTTTGTGCAACTCCTCACTGCGCAAAAATTGTGCAACTTTTCAAAGCTTTTACAACAGTTTTCTGGCATAACAGCTTGATGAGGAGGCCCCTAAGAATCAGCAAGAGTAACAAGCGGTTAGTATCAACTGTCTAATTCTGTTCAAGTCAAACAGTTGCTTTCTGTGAGACCGTTGAAACCATCTTTTTGCCTCAATGTTAGGCCGGTTTCACACGTCCGGATATTTCCCGTACCGGAAAAACTGTACCGGAGATATCCGTGTCCCATGAGTCCATGTGTGTCAAACGTGTGGCAACTGTGTGCCGCATCAGGATCACACGGATGGCACCTGGGAATCAGCGCTACAGTTAGCACTGTTCCCAAGCACCAGTGCTGAACGCTGCCCTCATCACGGTTCCCTGCCGGCACTGCGATCAGCACCAGCAGTGACAATGATGAGGGTAGTGGTAGTCTGCTCCCGCAGTGTCCCCACCTGTAAATATAAGAATAAATTAATCAAATTTACTCACCTCTCCTAAGTGTCCCCCGCTGTTATCCATGTGACTGCTGCTGCCGAGGAGCCGGGGAGAATGAGCCGCTCCGGAGCTGCAGCTCTGGAGTGGTGTTCTGTCACTCACAGAGTGCAGCTCCAGAGCGGCTCATTCTCCCTGGCTCCTCTGTGTCTGCGGTCACATGGATTACAACGAGGGACACCTAGGAGAGGTGAGAATATGGATTTCATTATTTTACTTTTATTTTTACAGGTGGGGACACCAGCATCAGACTACCACTACCCTCATCATTGTCACTGCTGGTGCTGATCGTGGCGCCGGCAGGGAACCATGATGAGGGCAGTGTTCAGCACCTGGTCCTTGGGAACAGCGCTAACTGTAGCACTGATTCCCAGGCACCGGACCGTGTCACACTGATGACACACGGATGTCACCCGTGTGTGTTCACCGTGAGGCACTTTTGCAGATCATGTATCCACACAAAAAAACTGACTTGTCTCTGTGTGGAGCACACGGACACATGGTCTGTGAAAACACACTGAGATGTGCACAGGCCCATTCATTTGAATGGGTCAGTGTCTCTGGTACGTGTGGAAACTGTACCTGAGATACTGACGTGTGAAAGAGCCCTTAGACTGTGTAACCATCAAGCTTACTGCTTCCTAGCGAGTAGAATAATTGCACTGTAACCTATGTAATACGTCATCTTTCCACCCCTGAGTGGGAAGCCCTATTCCACCGAGAGCCACTATATCCTATATTTAATTAATTAATGGAGCAATCTATCCTTTAATGCTTTTTAAAGTGGTTCACCCCCACACACAGGATGCAAATAAAAGAACCGAACAAATGTGATTTGGGTGATTTAATTGAAATTGTTGCTCTGGATACCTGCCACTAGGAAAACATTTTTTTCTATTAATAAAGCTATTTTACTTCTTAAAAGGGGTTCTACAAGAATGCAATAAATATGGTCCCATCAATAGTGATGAGCGAGCACTAAAATGCTCGGGTACTCGTTGTTCAAGTCGAGCAAATTGGAATGCTCGAGTGCTCGGACCGAGTAACGAGCCCAATGTAAATCTATGGGAAACTTGAGCATTTTTCCGGCGACTCCCCCGGCAGTCTACAGAGGAACTAAAAATTGCCCAAATCAATGGGAAAAGTGCTCAAATGACATGGGATTAGCATGGGGAAGATCCCTGGAAGCATTTCGGATGCACAGGTCACCGCTGTCAATAATGTTGTCAGAGGTATTACCCAACTTTTACGGACTCACAACAAAACATGCAAAAACGAAACCAAAATGGATTTTCCTGGGAAAAATGTTAAGGAACATCCTTTCCAGGATAATGACTTGTATATAAGGCAAAATAAATAACCAAAAACAAAAATGCTCCTTCACACCTTGGGCTATGTTCACATGTAGCGCTTTTAGTGCAGTTTAGCATTGCTTTCAACCAAGACAAATGCATTCACTGGGAAATGTCATTTTAACATTTTACAATCTTATCTGGCCATGTAGTGTGTGACACATCATCAGACACATGCATACAGTGCTGAAAAGACATGGGAACAGAATGGGGAAGACCCTTGGAAGCATCTCTGACTCCCAAGTCACTGCCTAAAAGTGTACCCATCATAAGTGATCCTTGGCTCATGCGAGGATGCCTCCCCCCATGCACCTGTTGTTGCAGACTTGTAACAATCACCGTCCACATCCTTGTCCCAGCGCAGCGTTCACTTGTCCCTACCCCATTCCTTCGAATGCAAGCGCAAGTATGCAGCCAGCCACCCACCCACCCACAGGCTGCAATACAATACTGGCAAATTTTTAACAGCTGCTTGCACTTGAAATGTGCGCCTTTAATTTCATGACTATAGAGTTGGGCAATAACCTGATCTGCAATGCAGTTTCAGAAATAACATGCATAAGCACGTCCAATCCACATTAAAAAGCAGCCATAGAGTGTCCGCGAACCTTCCAACACCCACACACTTTTCTTAGCCAGGGCTGCTTCTCGTCAGGGTTGAACAGGCCCACCAGAGAACCGGAGAATCCTCTCCTTTGGGAGAGTTCATAGTGCCGAGGTGAGGCCATGATGATGATAGAGGCCAACATTTGCTTAGTTTTCTATTACTTGGTATGTAAGTGCAAGTATGCAGCCAGCCACCCACCCACAGGCTGCATTAGTAAACTGCTAGATTTCTGGGCAGCTGATTGCACTTGAAATGTGTCCTTTTAGGCTTGTGGAGGTGTAAGCTTTTCACAACCTCATGCCGGCGGCGGCCAGATGTCCATACTCGGTCTCCAGCCACCACTATTTCTCCCGGAATTGTCTCCGCCTTCTACAAGCAAGGGTTCCTGAACATTGCTGCTGGTACTTTTCTGTGGGAATCTGCTTGCCTCCTACCAGCCTGTAAAATTTCCAGTGAACTATGGTACGACGCCCAGGTATTAGCGCTGCCCCCAGTACCAGTAGCAAAGCCATCCCCAATTTCCTTCTCAGGAATTCTATTTGGTAGACTGAGTGGCTGCAAAAATACATTAGTTTCTCACAAAGGAGCTGAAAATAGAGTGGCAGTAGGTGCAAGTTTCTCCAGCCTGTTAGATATCAGAGGGTGAATGGCAGCACATTGGCTCAGTGGTTAGCACTGAAGCCTTGCAGTGCTGGGATCCTGGGTTCAAATCCCAGCAAGGACAACATCTGCAAGGGTTTTGTATGTTCTCCCCGTGTTTGTGTGGGTTTCCACCTCAGTAAAAAAAGGAGCCATAAAGTGTCCGGGAACCTTCCTACACACTTTTCTTAGCCAGGACTGCTTCTCGGCAGGGTTGGACAATCCCACCAGAGAATCCTCGGGCGGGCCCTGGCTTCTCCATTAGGAGAGTTCATGATAGCGCAAACTTTGCAGCAGCTATGGGGCTCTTGAGCGAGCGGGGGAAAAAGATGAGCCCTCAGAATCAAATCCTCTGGTGGGCCCAATATTTTTCAGTCTGACACTGCTTCTCAATTAGAGTTGTATTTCACCACAGCCATATTCTTTAGCTCGGTGAAAGGATTGGCATAGAGGGAAACCGTATCTACTCCGGTTGTCATTTCTCCACCACTAGATTCCGCCCATTGTCACATACGACGATTATTTTTTAAGACAAGTGCATTCACCAGGAAGTGAAATTTTAGCATATTCCAACCTTATCTGGCCATGTGGTGTGTGACACATCATCAGACACATCCTGTTTCATTTATGATGGAGGGATTCTGAAAGTCACGAACCCTATTTTTATAGGGTCATCAGGTGGCCCTTACTATTCTTAAAGGGACAGCAGTCGGCCCTCGCTATTGTTAGAGAGCCATCAGCCGGCTATGCTTTGTTGTTCCCATTATTAACAAATGGGATTCCTATATTGTTATTGCATATGCAGTGACTGCAAGGGCTGCCAAAAATTTGGACCCAACCCAATACCCCTTTGAAGAGACATAGAGGAGGGTCTCAGTAAAAAAAATGTTCCCATTATAAAGGAGCAGGTCTCCTATAGTGGTAATGACCATGCTGTGACTGCAAGGGCTGCCAAAATTTGGGAAAAACCCCACTAACAATTTAAAGACACATAGAGCTGGGCCACAGTAATGACTATAATGTGTTCCCATTAGTTTAGTTTAGTTTATAAGGCCGAAAAAAGACAAGCGTCCATCCAGTTCAGCCTATTTCTTATGCACTGCAGCTATTCCGCTATTCCTATACCATGCGGCATAGGCCAATTTACATCATTGAGGAAAAATTCACTTCCCGACACCAATCTGGCAGTCAGATTAAATCCCTGGATTAATTAACTAAGCATAAGATGTAATTTTATTGTTCTCAAGAAAGGCGTCCAGGCCTCTCTTGAACTCATTAAGTGAGTTGGACATCACCACTTCCTCTCCCAGAGAGTTCCAGAGTCTCACGGCTCTGACCGTAAAAAATCCCCTTCTATGCTGGTGCAGGAACCTCCTTTCCTCCAGACGCATAGTGTGCCCCCTCGTCTTTGTCACCATCCTTGGTATAAACAGGTCATGGGAGAGATCTCTGTACTGCCCCCTGATGTATTTATACATGTTTATGAGGTCTCCCCTAAGCCTTCTCTTTTCCAACGTAAATAGGCCTAATTTTGACAACCTCTCTGGGTATTCTAGGCCCTCCATTCCCTTTATTACCTTAGTCGCCATCCTTTGTACCCCCTCTAGCTCCAATAAGTCTTTCCTGAGCACCGGAGCCCAGAACTGTGCACAATATTCTAAGTGCGGCCTTACCAGCGCTTTATACAGAGGAAGAACAATGTTCTCATCATATGCCCCTATTCCTCTTCTGATGCATGCCATGACTCTATTTGCCTTCGCAGCTGCTGCCTGACACTGGGCACTCCAATTTAATTTGCTATTAACCAAGACGCCCAGGTCCTTCTCCATGTCAGATTTCCCCAACGGTTTCCCATTTAATATGTATGGGTGACTGCTGTTTTTCTTTCCCATGTGCATGACCTTACATTTATTGGCATTGAACCCCATTTGCCATTTTTTGGCCCAACTCCCCAATTTATCTAAATCCTCCTGTAGCTGTGCCCTATCCTCATCTGTATTAACTACTTTACAAAGTTTAGTATCATCTGCAAATATTGCTATTTTACTATGCAACCCTTCCACTAGATCATTAATAAATATATTAAATAATATAGGGCCCAAGACAGACCCTTGAGGCACCCCGCTAGTAACCCTGACACACCCTGAGCTTACTCCATTGATAACCACCCTCTGCTTTCTATCACTCAGCCAGCTATTTACCCACTTGCACACATTATCCCCCAGACCAAGCATTCTCATTTTATAAACCAACCTTTTGTGTGGCACGGTATCAAACGCTTTGGAGAAGTCAAGGTATACAACATCCACTGACTCTCCCCGGTCCAGCTGTAAGCTCACCTCCTCGTAGAAGGCGATCAGGTTTGTTTGGCAGGAGCGATCCCTCATGAATCCATGTTGATATGGAGTTATGCAGTTATTATCATTAAGATATTCTACAATAGCATCTCTAAGAAATCCTTCAAACAATTTACCCACAACAGACGTTAAGCTGACTGGTCTATAGTTCCCAGGGTCACTTTTAGACCCCTTTTTGAATATTGGTACCACATTTGCTTGGCGCCAGTCTAGTGGGACAGTCCCTGTCCATAAAGAGTGCTTGAATATAAGATACAGCGGTCTGTCTATCACATTACTTAATTCTTTTAGTACCCGGGGGTGTATGCCATCTGGGCCTGGTGACTTGTCTATTTTGATATTATTTAGGCGTTTCTGAACTTCCTCCTGGGTTAGGTGGGTGATATTTAGCGGAGGGTTTACTTTATCACTCTGCATTTCCTCCGATAAATTGTTTTCTTTTGTGAAAACAGTGGAGAAGAAGCTATTGAGTAGGTTTGCTTTACCCTCATCGCCCTCTATGATTTTACCCAGGTTATTTTTCAATGGGCCAACTCCATCAGTTTTAATCCTTTTACTGTTTATATAGTTAAAGAACAGTTTGGGATTCGTTTTACTTTCTTTGGCAATTAGTCTCTCTGTCTCCTCTTTTGCTATTCTTATTTGTTTCTTACAGATTTTGATTTTTTCCCTATAAGATATTAGCGCTTCCTCGCTGCCTTCTTGTTTAAGTTTACCGAAAGCCCTTTTTTTGTTTTTCATTGCCCTCTTGACTTCCTTATTTAGCCACATTGGCTTCCTCCTATTCCTAGCCCTTTTATTCCCATAAGGTATGTACCTTCTACAGTGACTATGTAGGACTGTTTTGAAAATTTCCCATTTTCTATCCGTGCTCCTATTACTAAAGATACTATCCCAGTCTATAAGGTGAAGGGACATCTCTTAGCTGATCAAACTTTGCCCTCCTGAAGTTCAGTGTTTTTGTGACTCCCTTGCTGGGCACCCTACTGAAGCACATGTGGAATTGTATAATGTTGTGGTCACTATTTCCCAGGTGCCCCACGACCTGCACCTCAGTTATTTTGTCTGGCCTGTTAGTTAATATTAAGTCTAAAAGGGCCGTCCCTCTAGTTGGTTCCTGCACAAGTTGTGACAAATAATTGTCTTTGATAATTGACAGAAACCTGTTTCCTTTCTGAGATCTACAGCTTTCAGTTTCCCAGTCTATGTCGGGGTAGTTGAAGTCCCCCATAATAATCACCTCGTTATTTTTTGCTACTTCGTCTATTTGTCTCATTAATAGACTTTCCGTGGCTTCTGCTATATTTGGTGGTTTATAACAGACTCCTATGATAATTTTATTATTGTTTTTTGCCCCATGTATCTCCACCCATAAGGACCCGACCTCCTCATTTCCCTCCCATACATCCTCCCGTATTGTAGGCTTTAGACACGTCTTTACATATAGACAGACTCCACCCCCTTTCCGACTTCTTCGATCCCTTCTAAACACACTGTAACCATGTAAGTTAACTGCCCAGTCATAGCTTTCATCTAACCATGTCTCGGTTATTCCCAGTATGTCATAGTTACCTGTAGATATTTCTGCTTCCAGTTCATCCATCTTGTTTGTCAGGCTCCTGGCATTTGCTAGAATGCAGTTTACACGATTTTGTTTTGTTCCAATCTTCTCCCTGTGGATTGTATTAGAAATTTTCTTACCTCCCTTCCAAGTATCTTGTCTTGGACCTTCTTTGTCGCACTTCATATCTTTCATTAGTATGTTCTCTGGTTGCATGTTCGTGTCCGGCATTTTTCTTCCCATCCCCTCTTCTTCTAGTTTAACGCCCTCCTGATGAGTGTTGCGAGTCTCCTGGCGAATGTGTGTTTCCCGGGTTTGTTGAGGTGTAGTCCGTCTCTGGCAAGGAGTCCGTCATAGAGGTAATTCACACCGTGGTCCAGGAATCCAAATCCTTGTTGTCTGCACCATCGTCTCAGCCAGTTGTTCACATCAAGGATTAGAAAGGATAGGGTCTGCTATTCAGTTATAGGGCATTGTGACAGAGTCACTGGTATGGTTTATGAGGGGAGGTATGTGTCACACAGGTTGCTGGCCTGTGTGAACTGAAACCAATAAACTTTCTGCCAGCATGTTATATGCTGGAGGTTAACTCTTTTAAAGGGTGTAGTTTTATGGGAATGATGTAGAGATGGGAGAGAAGTCATTCCCCATAACTCCGCCTCAGGGTGTGGCTGAAAAAGGTTTAAATGCTCAGTCACCATTTTTTTTTCTGCTGTTGAGTTTGGAGTGGCAAGGACTCCAGACCCTAAGGCCACAGCTCAGAGAGGAGCGGAAAGCTGGGACTACAACCTGTGTGGCTGATTCCACACTGCTATTGACTCGCTCCCTGGGCCGTGGGGCACCCGGAACCGGGCTTCGGTGCGATGTTGGGTGTAGTAGTGGCGACCCGGTCCCGTGGCTCAGGGTGGTCAGACCAGTGGTAGTCTACTATGTGCTTTGCAATGTCCGACTACGCCACCCGTGGATTGCGGCTATTATGAACCGCCGCTGCAAGGCAGTCCCCTGAGGCTGATGGTGTGTGCAGCTGAGATCGTTTAACTCCCCACAGGAAGAGTGTAGCCCCAGGGCAGTGTAGTAGATGGTGGGGGTGATGGTGCAGGGAGTCCCAGTACCGTTAGTGCTGGCGAAGTAAGAAGCACAAAGACTACATGTTGCAGTCCAGGGTCTTTTACTCACAGTTCGTATACTCCAAGCCACTTCGGTACCGGTAGTGACTGCCCAAGCCGTGCTGTGTCCACCAAGCGAGGGGCTCGGTCAACCCCCAGGCAATTCAGGAGCATGGCACAGGACTCCCTTCTATCCTTCCTCTGGCTCGTGCCCCACCAGTGACCAAGCTTTTGTCCAGCTGCCGCAGATCTATGCGGGTAAACGTGGGCCCCGTTTCCCGCTATCCTATATGGTGCCTTCCTAGCAAGGTTTAGCAGGGGGTCGCACAAAGTGATGATCACGACCTCCGGTTCTTGGCTGAGGATTATTTGCCTCCATCAACTTGGGATCCGGTACCCTTTTCTTGCCTGACCCGTCACCCGTAATTTCCTGGGTCCTTAGGGTCCCTTCGGCCTTCTTGTTTCTGAGCCCTTCTGTTTCTCTGTCACTCCTCCTCCTTTCCTGTTCCTTCTTCTCCTCCTTCCCTCGGCCTCTTCTCCAGGCCTACTTCTCCTTCTCCTCCCAGGCTCCGGCCTTCACCCTAGGCCTGCCTTTGAGCAGAGCTCCTACAGAGCCTCCGCTCCGTGTCTTCTCCTCTCACTGTACTTCACCCAGAACTAAGATGGTTCCCACCTTTTATACCTCCCCTCTGAGTGTGAGCTCAGGTGACCAGCACCCAATGAGCTCCTACCTATGCTCAGAAACCGTCCCCTCCTGATCCTATATCACTGGGTTTTCCTCCCCCCTCCCCACTCCAGCCAGGGACATGGTCTGTCGTGCCTGCATTACTGTTTAAATTGGAGCACCGCTGAGCTGTCCCCCGGAAATGGGGTGTGTGATGCATGTAGCTTACTGAGCCCTGGTCCATACTCCATCCTTACCCGGAAGTGGAATATCACACCTCTGGCAGAGGTGCAATACCCCTGTAGCGGCCGAACCCTCGGGGCGCTACATTCCCCCCTGGTAAACCACAGCACGTCCTCGGGCTGGAAAAGAGTAAAGACATTTGATTACAAAACATGCACAACTTTTTCAAAACTTTTCACATTAGAAAACGGACGACATTGTTCAATTCCCTTTATGGGAAACACTTTTCTTTGTCATAGTTAATACTACTGGAACTCTTTTGTCACATAAAACATCATATAAAACCTTTGCATTATCACCTAGCAGCATATAAAACTTTTTCATATAAAACATTTTTAAGTAAGACATATTCTTGGGTACTGGCCGCGGTGCAACTTGCGACCAGGTGTTCATTCTTCTTAAAGGTGCAACAAAAGTTGTCTTGAGGTAGACGTTGCAGTCTTTTTTTTATAAAACCAATAGGGGGCGCTTTAGGAAGCGCAACTATTTACAGGGACGGCCGCTCTCAGTCCTCGGCCAGTTTGGAAAAGGGAATGGCTGCTCTCAGTCCTCAGCCAGGTTACTTGGGGAAGGGGACAACTTTTAAACAGGTAGCAGTCCCATAATAGTCCCAACGGGGACTACACACTCAGTGGAAACAGTCCCAGAACAGTTCTTTCTACCCTGACGGGTAACTATGTACATTGGCGCTTTTTCCTTGCTCTCTACAGTCATCCTCCATACGTGCCTTGCTCCTCCTGGTCATCTTCAGGCCCGTCCGGACACTCTTGACTCCCTCCATGATGATACTGCAGCTCTTCCTCTGTTAGCCGGTGGACGTGGAGGGCGCACCACCCTTTTGCACCCTTATGCCGGGTGTAGGTCACCACGTCACCCAGGTACAGGTCTCGTCCTCGATGTCCCTCTGGCAGGTGACTCTCAACGTCCCTCCGGGTCACAAAGACGTCGCTGATGGTCCCAGGATCTTTGATGAAGCCCCAGCCGTGCTCAATTTGAAATTTCACCACGGTCCCGGTGACTCTGGGACCGCTGGCGGCTCGGGGGTTCTGTCGGGCTCTCCTTTTCTGCTCCACACTTTGCACTTGGAGCCGCTCTTGCCGGACACGCCGCTCCCGCCACTCTCTCTAAAACATTGCCAACTGCTGACGGCAGGACTCTTGTCGACGGGCTGCGTCCGCCCGGGTTTCTTGGGTGAACCCCATCAGATTTTCTCCGGTGGGGTACCATTCGAACTGAGCGTCCTCGAGCGGGGGCTGGGCAACGTCTATAGGCTCCGGAACAGGTATTAGGGGTTCAGGTGCGGCTCTGGCCTCCGCAGACAGGCTTCTCTGGAGGCGGGGGTTGACATAATCGGGCGGCCAGATGAAGGGTTGCCCATCCGGACAGGTGTGCTGGACGAACAAGTCCGCGCCCAGGGGCTGTATGGCAGGGGGCACCGGTGGGGGAGCGGCGCCTGGGGGCACTCGGCCTTGCGACCAGGCCGGTGGTCGTCTTCCGGTCGTGCCCGGGAGTGGCACAGCTAAGGCAAGGGGTGCTGGCGGGGTAGCGGCGCCCAGAAGTCCTAGGCCTTGTGATCCGGCCTGTGGCGTCTGTTTCTTAATCGCGCCCGGGGTTAAAGGGCACGGCGCGGGGCGGGGCGTAACCGCAGCGCTTGCAGCCTGAGGCCTAGCTGGTAGCGGCGGAGGCGTGGTGACATGCACGGTCCCCGGGGCTTCGGGTCTCGTAACGGGAGGCTGAGGCAGGTCCGCAGCTTCAGAACTGGGGTTGGTGACGTCCCCGTTACCTGCCTCGGTCGTTGCAGCCTCCCCCGCGGCGTCGTCCTCGGGCTCCGGTCCACCTTCACCGCCCTCGGAGGCAGGCGTGCTGCTGGGTGGTGGTAGCGCCTCCTGCGGTCGGATCACGGCCTGCTGGGCCAACTCCTCCTTCCACCCGGCAATCACATTCCGCTGTGCCCGGACCATCCTCCGGTCCAGATCTTCTAGCGCAGCTTGCGCACGATCCGGGTTCTTGGGGAGCTGTGCTAGCAGCTCCGCGAAGCTGCAGGGTGACTCGGCCTGCAGCAGGCCACGCGCCAGGGTGCTGGTGCTGTTCCCTTCCTCCATTCCCGGGTGCGGTCCGTACAGACTGATCCAGACCGCACCCTGCCCCACAGTTTTCTTCTCTTTCCGCCCCCACTGGGGGTGGTCTTGGGGCCATTTGCTGACAATCACTTTCAGGGGCAGCCCCCCACCTTGATGGACATCTCCACAGCCGCACTCATGGCTGTTGGGGGTGGGCTCCTTCTTTCTGGGACCATTCTGGGACCTGGCCCACGATGGGAGGTGGCTTCCTGTTGTCTTTTGGTGCGCACATTATGGCACTCGTTCTTCTGGGGCGGGCGCCATTTTTAGTACAGTGAAACAGTCTCTTTTCAGGTGCGCAATACCCGTTTGTGGCGGGTTGGTCACGATCCTGCCGACTACGCCAAAGCTGACTCGCTTTGCAATGTCCGACTACTCCACCCGTGGATTGTGGCTATTATGAACCGCCGCTGCAAGGCAGTCCCCTGAGGCTAATGGTGCGTACAGCTGAGATCGTATAACTCCCCACGGGAAGAGTGTAGCCCCAGGGCAGTTTAGTAGATGGTGGGGGTGATGGTGCAGGGAGTCCCAGTGCCGTTAGTGCTGGCGAAGTAAGAAGCACAAAGACAACATGTTGCAGTCCAGGGTCTTTTACTCACAGTTCGTATACTCCAAGCCACTTCGGTACCGGTAGTGACTGCCCAAGCCGTGCTGTGTCCCCAGGCAATTCAGGAGTATGACACAGGACTCCCTTCTATCCTTCCTCTGGCTCGTGCCCCACCAGTGACCAAGCTTTTGTCCAGCTGCCGCGGATCTATGCGGGTAAACGTGGGCCCCATTTCCCGCTATCCTATATGGTGCCTTCCTAGCAAGGTTTAGCAGGGGGTTGCACCAAGTGATGATCACGACCTCCGGTTCTTGGCTGAGGATTATTTGCCTCCACCAACTTGGGATCCGGTACCCTTTTCTTGCCTGACCCGTCACCCGTAATTTCCTGGGTCCTTAGGGTCCCTTCGGCCTTCTTGTTTCTGAGCCCTTCTGTTTCTCTGTCACTCCTCCTCCTTTCCTGTTCCTTCTTCTCCTCCTTCCCTCGGCCTCTTCTCCAGGCCTACTTCTCCTTCTCCTCCCAGGCTCTGGCCTTCACCCTAGGCCTGCCTTTGAGCAGAGCTCCTACAGAGCCTCCGCTACCTGTCTTCTCCTCTCACTGTACTTCGCCCAGAACAAAGATGGTTCCCACCTTTTATACCTCCCCTCTGAGTGTGAGCTCAGGTGACCAGCACCCAATGAGCTCCTACCTATGCTCAGAAACCGTCCCCTCCTGCTCCTACATCACTGGGTTTTCCTCCCCCCTCCCCACTCCAGCCAGGGACATGGTCTGTCGTGCCTGCATTACTGTTTAAATGGGAGCACCGTTGAGCTGTCCCCTGGAAATGGGGTGTGTGTGATGCTTGTAGCTAACTGAGCCCTGGTCCCTACTCCATCCTTACCCGGAAGTGGAATATCACACCTCTGGCAGAGGTGCAATACCCCTGTAGCGGCCGAACCCTCGGGGCGCTACATTATGAACTGTGTTATAGTTTATTTTTTTGTTTTGTTGTTTTGCCATTAAGTCTGTGTTTATTTTTTGCTGTAGTGCAGAGCTTTATGCCACATAATAAAGCCTGCAGGGAAAACACGGTTCCTGAGTCTACTTCCAGAAGCAGCCGAGTGAGTCGTCCTACCACAGTTGGTGGAGAATGTGGGCAAGATTCCGGGAAAACGTGTACCTGTCACAGAGACCAATTTGTGGACATCCGCTCCACCCTCAGATCCACGTGATTACACACATGTCAGGAAAACGGTAAGGAGAACTTTACAGAAGATGACCGCGGAGGATGACATTGAGTCATTCCTAACTGTTTTTGAAAGGGAGGCAGAACGGGAGATATTACCTCCGGAGCAGTGGGCGGAGGTTCTGGTGCCATATTTGACCGGGGAGCCGCAGAAGGCCTATTACGATCTGACTTTACAAGACGCAAAGGAGTACGCAAAATTAAAAATCGAGATATTGGCATGCTCAGGAGTGATTATGTCAGAGCGCAAAGGGTCCACCACTGGGCGTACGCTGGCGACAAACCCCCATGCTCACAGATGTTCGACTTGTTACATCTATTCCAGAAGTGTCTTCAGCCAGAGTCTTCCACTACTGCCCAGATGGTTGAGTGTGTGGTGATGGACAGGTTCATCTATTTCCTACCCAGGCCGGTGCAGACCTGGGTTGCCCAGGGTGACCCTCAGAATGCGGACGACCTCGTGGGCCTGGTAGAGAGTTACCAAGTGCTTGAAAAATCCCTAGGGAAACCCGACATAATCATCTCCCGTACTGGAGTGCCCAAAAAGGGGCGGGTTCATCACGGAAGGGGTTCAGAGCCACAACTGGGGGGCGTCCCACTTCCACTGAAGGGGCCGCAAGGACTGTTGTTAAGGATGTGATCTGTTGGCAGTATCGCAATCCGGGACACGTAGCCGCCCAATGTCATAAGTCTGCTGAGCCAATGGACTGCATCCTTGGCATGCGATGTTCATATTATGCTTACCCAGCTGACAGTGTGGACTGTCAACCCAGCGAGGGCCCACAGGCATGTACCATATCCATTAACAGAGTGATGGTCCTGGGACTGTTGGACTTCGGGAGTCTGGTAACCTTAATTAGTGCCACCCATCCCCACCAGCTGATCCCTACCAAATCTGTGGGTGTCCGCTGCATACATGGGGACGCCAAGAACCACCTGGTGGCCAGAGTGACTGTTGGAATAGACTGTGGCGCCCAATCCCATGAGGTCGGGGTGGTCAGGGACCAGATACATCCCGTCATTTTGGGAAGAGATTTTCCCTTGTTCTGGGACTTGTGGGGGAAGGGATCCAGACTGAGTCCTGTGGAAAAAAGCCAGGACCCTAGAGAAATACCTCGGTCGACATTGGAACTGGATGAGTTTCCACTATGTGTCTTTGTCGGCGACGAGGACGAGACTGTGTCTGAGGTGGTTGACCTCCCTGAATTAGAGGTGCCCAGAGAGAACTTTGGGTCAGCTCAAGTTCAGGACTTGATCTTGAAAGGGGCGTGGAATAATGTTACTGTTTGTAATGGTGTTGCTCAAAAGCCGGGGGCGGACACCAGGTACCCACACTTTGCAGTTCAGGGGGAGCTATTATACCGGGTGACCAAACTAAAAAGTGAAGAGGTAGTGGAGCAGCTGTTAGTTCCAGGTTCATACCGTCTGAGGGTATTAAGCATGGCACACTCACATATTCTGGGGGGACACCTAGAGGTTGAGAAAACCCAGGAGAGAATAATGAGGAGGTTTTATTGGCCAGGATGTTATCAGGAAATGTTAAACTATTGTAGGTCCTGCCCCACTTGCCAGATAACCGCGCCCACCTCCCACTTTCGTAGTCCCTTAGATCCACTACCTGTCATAGAGGTTCCCTTTGAGAGGATTTCCATGGACCTCATGGGTCCCTTAGTTAAATCGGCCCAGGGCCACCAATACATCCTGATGGTCATGGACTATGCGACCCGGTACCCTGAAGTGGTACCCCTAAGGAACGAGGTCACACCCCACTGGAGCATAATCGAACATGTCGCCCAGTTACAGGAGAAAATGGCGAAGGTGATGCCCATTGTGAAGGTACATCTTCTCCAGGAGCAGGAAGCCCAGGTGAGGGTGTATAACCGGTCAGCAAGGCTGAGACAGTTCCATCCTGGGGATCGTGTCCTGGTTCTCATTCCCACCGTTGAAAGTAAGTTTCTGGCCAAGTGGCAAGGCCCGTATGAGGTGGTGGAGAAGCTCGGTGAAGTGAACTACACCAGTCTGGCCGAAGAAAGCCACACCAGGTGGTAGAACATGACGTGCTAAGGGTGAACCTGAAACCATACAGGATTCCTGAAGCACGCCGGGAGGTGATCTTGGCCGAGGTGAAGAGAATGTTAGACCTTGGTGTGATAGAGGAGTCAAAGAGTGAATGGTCGACCCCCATCGTGCTCGTGCCAAAACCCAGCGGAGAGTGGAGGTTTTGTAATTACTACCGCCGGCTGAATGAGGTGTCCAAGTGTGATGTGTACCCGATGCCCCGCGTCGAAGAATTCGAGAGGCTTGGACTGGCGAGGTACATCAGCACTCTTGACCTGACGAAGGGCTACTGGCAGATCCCCATGTCCCAGATGGCCAAGGAGAAGACGGCTTTCTCAACACTTGATGGGTGCTTTCAATTCACTCGGATGCCATTTGGACTACAGGGGTCTCCAGGCACTTTCCAGAGGGCTATGGATCGGATCCTAGCCTCACATAAGAAGTATGTCACAGCCTACCTTGATGACATTGTAGTCTTTAGCCCAGACTGGGCTAGTCATCTACCTAAACTACAGGCCATTCTGGATGCTCTAAGGAAGGCGGGTTTTACAATAAATCCAAAAAAATGCGCCGTTGGAAAAGAGGAGGCCAAGTACTTGGGCTATGTTGTCTGGAGGAGAGGTGAAATAAAGCCTTAACGTAATAGAGTGGAGGCAATCCAGACATGTCCGAAAGCGCTCTCCAAGAAGCAAGTGAGAGCATTCCTGGAAATGGTGGGATATTACAGGCGGTTTATCCCAAATTTTGCCATGATGTCCTTGTCACTGACGGATCTCCTAAAAGGCACCAGATCAACCATGGTGAAGTGGATGGAGGAAACAGAGACCGCGTTTCAACTGTTGAAGTCAGCACTGTGTGAACAGCCGGTCCTGGTCGCACCAGACTTCAAGAAAGAGTTTGTGGTCCAGACTAGAGATGAGCGGTGTTCGACTCGAACTGTTCGCCAATCTCAAATTCGAGCTGTTTTGGGCGGTGTTCGAGCCGTTCGGCGAACACGAACGATTTGAAAAAAATTTGGCTGTTCGAGGTTATGTTCGATAACTGTTCGTGCACCAAAATCATAACTGGATTTTTTCTCAGTAATGCTGAAAATTAATGTTAATACGCAGTTTCAGTGTACAGCGGGGCGGGGGAGGGGGAGGGGATGGATCTCTGCAGGAATAATGAAGATCTCCATTTTTTTTTCTCTTTCCCGCATTTACAGTGGAGAGGTGCAATCTGTCAGCCTATCAGCAGCGCACACACGGAGCGAACTACTTTTTTTCACACAAGCAAGGGCATGTGTCATTGGCAGTGTATGTCACATGTCCTTGCCCTATAAGACCCAGCCATTTTCCCCGTCGCCACCATTTTCTCACTGCCGCAGCTGCGTGTTAGACGGCACCGCTGTTGCTGTGTGCGCTATACCTTGTTAATTTCAAGCCAATTTTCGCACAAATCTACAGATAGCTTGGGAGTAGGGAAGAGTTGTGATTGCAGTCCTTTTAAGGACAAGGTTACAGCATTTCCTACGACTTTTATCAGGCAGGTCTGTGCTCTTAAATAGATAGGTTGGGAGTAAAGACTAATTGTAATTGCAGTCCTTTTCAGGACTAAGTTACATCAGTTCCTATCAGTTTTTGCCAGGCAGGTCTGTGCCAGTGCTGTGCAAGTTTTTTTCACAGCATTTGGCTAAATCTAGCAAAGCAAATCCTTTTTGGCAGTCAGTGGAGTAGCCTATCTGTGTGGCAAGCTACACCACCTGTGTATAGAATACCAAATTTTTTTACTGCACCTAGTGAAGCAAAACCTTTTGGGCATAGCATCATTCTATTAGTCCATCTATACTAACCTCCACCAGGTTGCAAATTGAATATAATTTTTTTCTGCATCTAGCTCTGAAAAAATATTTGGGCTTCTAGCAGTGTGTGGGACTTGGTCTATTAGTTCATCTATACTCACCTCCATCAGGTTGCAAATTAAAAATATTTTTATCTGCATCTAGCTCTGAAAAAATAGTTGGGCTTCTAGCAGTGTGTGGGACTTGTTCTATTAGTCCATCTATACTGACCTCCATCAGGTTGCAAATTTAATATAATTTTTTTCTGCATCTAGCTCTGAAAAAATATTTGGGCTTCTAGCAGTGTGTGGGACTTGGTCTATTAGTCCATCTATACTGACCTCCATCAGTTTGCAAATTGAATATCATTTTTTTCTGCATCTAGCTCTGAAAAAATATTTGGGCTTCTAGCAGTGTGTGGGACTTGGTCTATTAGTCCATCTATACTGACCTCCATCAGGTTGCAAATTAAAAATAATTTTTATCTGCATCTAGCTCTGAAAAAATATTTGGGCTTCTAGCAGTGTGTGGGACTTGTTCTATTAGTCCATCTATACTGACCTCCATCAGGTTGCAAATTAAAAATAATTTTTATCTGCATCTAGCTCTGAAAAAATATTTCAGCTTGTAGCAGTGTGTGGGACTTGTTCTATTAGTCCATCTATACTGACTTCCATCAAGTTACAAATTCAATATAATTTTTTTCTGCATCTAGCTCTGAAAAAATATTTGGGCTTCTAGCAGTGTGTGGGACTTGGTCTATTAGTCCATCTATACTGACCTCCATCAGGTTGCAAATTAAAAATAATTTTATCTGCATCTAGCTCTGAAAAAATATTTCTGCTTGTAGCAGTGTGTGGGACTTGTTCTATTAGTCCATCTATACTGACCTCCATCAGGTTGGAAATTGAATATCATTTTTTTCTGCATCTAGCTCTGAAAAAATATTTGGGCTTCTAGCAGTGTGTGGGACTTGGTCTATTAGTCCATCTATACTGACCTCCATCAGGTTGCAAATTGAATATAATTTTTTTTTGCATCTAGCTCTGAAAAAATATTTGGGCTTCTAGCAGTGTGTGGGAATTGGTCTATTAGTCCTTCTATATGGACCTCCATCAGGTTGCAAATTGAATATCATTTTTTTCTGCATCTAGCTCTGAAAAAATATTTGGGCTTCTAGCAGTGTGTGGGACTTGGTCTATTAGTCCATCTATACTGATCTCCATCAGGTTGCAAATTAAAAATATTTTTTATCTGCATCTAGCTCTGAAAAAATATTTCAGCTTGTAGCAGTGCATGGGACTTGTTCTATTAGTCCATCTATACTGACCTCCATCAGGTTGCAAATTGAATATAATTTTTTTCTGCATCTAGCTCTGAAAAAATATTTGGGCTTCTAGCAGTGTGTGGGACTTGGTCTATTAGTCCATCTATACTGACCTCCATCAGGTTGCAAATTAAAAATAATTTTTATCCTCATCTAGCTCTGAAAAAATATTTGGGCTTCTAGCAGTGTGTGGGACTTGTTCTATTAGTCCATCTATACTGACCTCCATCAGGTTGCAAATTCAATATAATTTTTTTCTGCATCTAGCTCTGAAAAAATATTTCAGCTTGTAGCAGTGTGTGGGACTTGTTCTATTAGTCCATCTATACTAACCTCCACCAGATTGCAAATTCAATCTATTTTTTTTCTGCATCTAGCTCTGAAAAAATATTTCAGCTTGTAGCAGTGTGTAGGACTTGTTCTATTAGTCCATCTATACTGACCTCTATCAGGTTGCAAATTCAATATCATTTTTATCTGCATCTAACCCAGCCAATACTTTTGGCCTAATACCACAGTTTGGCCACTCAGCTCTGCTCGGTTCCCATCCATTGTTTTTTTGTGCAAACAACTCCAGAGTTGTGAATTAGTTAACCACCAAAATGAGTGGAAAAAGGCCTGCTGCTGATAGTAAGGGGAATAGGCATGTTGGGAAGGGGAAAAAAGGTTGTGTCCGTGGGGTAGGTGTTAAAGCAACAGTAACATCTGCAGAAGAAAGACCATCTTCCAGCCAAACTAAAATGTCTACTTCTTTTAGCGGACAATGTGATAAGATCCCTTTCTTACGGCCACGCCAATCGCTACAAGTTGCAGATGAGGCACAAAAACAGCAGGTGCTTCAACGGATATCAAGTGCTCCTTTAAGTGGGCTCTCCTCCACCTCAACTTCAACATCACAAATACTCCAGTCCTCAGAGGTGTCACCCCAATCGCACTTGCTTCCTCACAGCTCCCAAATCTCCAGCTGCCCGTCTGAGTATGGGGCAGAACAGATGGTTGAGTCTGCAGAGCTGTTTACTCATACTATAGCCTGGGAATCAGAGGTCGGCTCCAGAGCTTCTGTGAATCCAGACGAGGAAATGATCTGCACTGATGCCCAGAATCTTTATGAGTCGGATCCAGGACCAGACGCAGAAGGTTCTGACCATAATGTAGACCCTCATTCCCAAACTGTAACTCCTGTTGGTGGAGACAATGAGGAAGACGATGATGAGACTCAAATACCTGATTGGAGCGACAACTTTATTTTTTTGTCAGGGCAGGAACAGGTTGGCTCTGAGGACGACGGGTGTGATAACACACAGGGTGATGATGATGAGGTTGGAGATCCCACTTACTGTCAACCCACAGTCAGCCAAGAGATGAGGTCAGCAGAGGAGGTGGAGGAAGATGCTAGTGACGACGAGGTCAGGTTGCGCCTTCCTGGACAGAGACGTAGTACTGGAAGCACGTCAACAACTGCATCCTCAAACACAACTCTGCCTCTGACCACAAGTCGTAGTGGTTCTTCAGGTCGCATGGGTGCTAAGCCATGCATAGCCTGGGCATTTTTTCAGATCGATAAAGATGACCCAACTCGTGTTATCTGTCACATTTGTCAACAAAAGCTAAGTAGAGGCCAAAAAATACATAGTTTGAGTACTTCATGCATGAACTGGCACATGGACATGAAGCATAAGTTGCAGTGGGAAGCTCACTGTGCTACAATGCGGCCTAGCCGGCCGGGCCAGCCACCGTCTGCCACATCTTGTGCATCCTCTGTGACTGGGGGGGACAGCAGTCACAACTGTTTTGGGACGCAGACCTGCCACCTCTTTACCCGCAACAGCCAGCGTGATTGGCAGGTCATCATTTTCTTTGGAGGTGGTAACACCAGCTGGTGTTGAGCGCTGTCCGACATCGATAGCACCACCTTTGGATCAAGGCAACCTAACATGTCCGCCTGCATCTTCCTCACAGACCAGCAGTTTGCCGGGGACACCCTTCTCAACCCCGTCTAAGCACAACAGCTAGCCCTTGGTCCCTCAGATGTGGACAAGTAAAAGACCATTTCCTCCTACCCATGAGAAAGCTAAGAGGTTGAATTTCACCATCTGCAAGCTCTTGGCTACAGAAATGCTGCCTTTCCGCCTGGTGGACACAGAGGATTTTCGAGACCTTATGTCCGTCGCAGTGCCCCAGTACCAGATGCCCAATCGGCACTACTTCTCAAAGAAAGGTGTGCCTGCGCTCCACCAGCATGTCGCACACAACATCACCGCTTCTTTGAGAAACTCTGTGTGTGACAGGGTGCATTTCACCACAGACACTTGGACGAGTAGGCATGGACAGGGGCGTTACATGTCGCTGACTGGGCACTGGGTAACTATGGTGACAGCAGGACAAGGGGCTGCTGTCCAAGTCTTGCCGTCCCCACGAGTTGTGCGTCAATCCTCTTTATCTCGAAGTTCCTCCACTGCTTCTGCCTCCTCAACCTCCTCTCGGTCCTCCACCTGCACCCAAAGCCTGTCTGGTCATGCCACAAGCTTTCTAACTGTGCAGAAGGGATCCTGCACACCTCCTTACTATGCTGGCAGTAGGGCTCAACGTCATCAGGCGGTTTTTACTTTGAAATGTCTGGGAAATGTGAGTCACACAGCTGAGGAGTTGTTGTCAGCTCTGGAGAACCAATTTCATGAATGGTTGTCTCCACTGGACCTGAAACCAGGGAAGGCCGTGGGCGACAATGCTGCAAACCTGGGTGCAGCCCTTCGCCGGGGCAATGTCACACACGTGCCTTGTATGGCTCACGTGTTGAACCTGGTTGTCCAGCAATTTTTAGCCCACTGTCCCGGACTAGATGGCATTCTGCAGAGGGCACGGTCGCTGTGTGCTCACTTCCGTCGTTCGCATCCCGCAGCTCAGCGACTTACATCTCTACAGAAGTCGTCGGGCCTGCCACTTCACCGGCTAAAATGCGATGTGCCTACCCGGTGGAATTCAACTCTGCACATGTTGCAGCGACTGTGGCAGCACCGACAAGCCCTGGTGCAATACGTTCTGACGTATAGCCTTGGCCAACGAGATCCAGAGGTGGGGCAAATCACGCTGGAGGAGTGGTCTCAGATCAGGGACCTATGCACCCTTCTGCACAGTTTTGAAATGGCGACGAAGATGTTTAGTGCTGACGATGCCATTATCAGCATGACTATTCCGGTGATTTACATGCTGGAGCACATGTTAAACAGAATTCGGAGTCAGGTGGTGGCACAAGAGGTGGTGGAAGAAGTAGAGGAGGAGGAGTTGTATGCGGAAGGGCTAACATCTGCAAGGTCCAGACGGTCGGCAGCACCAAGGTGGCAGGCATGTGAGGGTGGGGGAGATGGTTTTACCAGGGCGCATGGTAGCAGTCAAACTAGTGAGGAAGGTGCAGGAGCCCAGGAAGAAGTGGAGGACGAACTGATGGAAGACTCATCAGATGAGGGAGACCTTGATCACATTTCTAATGTGCGAGGTTGGGGGGAGAGGACACAGGAAGGAAGCATGATTGTTACCTCGCCACCAACACAACAGGGACTTGGTGCTCCTGGATGCGCAACACACATGAGTGCCTTCTTGCTGCACTACCTGCAACATGACCCTCGAATTGTGAGAATTAGAAATAATCCTGACTACTGGGTTGCCACACTGTTAGATCCCCGGTACAAAAGTAAATTTGCAGAAATTATTCCTCCCATAGAAAAGGATGCACGCATGCAGGAGTATCAGCAGAGACTGTTGCAGAATCTTACATGTGCTTTTCCACAAAACACCAGTGGTGCACGTAGTGAATCTCACATTTCCAACTTGCCAACCGTGGGACCGTCGAGTGTTCAGCACTCAACCCGTAACAGAAACACAGTATCTGCTGGTAACATCAATTTTGCGGAATCATTTCACCACTTTTTTTGCCCATCCTTTGCAAGGCCACAGGAGACAAGAAGTCTGACACATAGTCAACGCCTAGAGACGATGGTACAGGAGTATCTCCAAGTAAACATTGAAGCCATGACTGTGTCACTGGACCCTTGCTCTTTTTTGGCTTCCAATCTGGATAAATGGCCGGAGCTCGCCACTTACACCTTGGAGAGCTTGTCATGCCCCGCAGCCAGCGTTCTGTCTGAACGTGTGTTTAGCGCTCTGGTGGTGTGCTGACAGATAAGCGCACGCGGCTCTCCACTGATAATGTTGACAGACTCACGTTCATAAAGATGAACAAATCATGGATACGAAACGACTTTTCTACCCCTGTGTCATCCTGGGGAGAGTAAAAGCTTGATGATTGGTTAAAATCACCTCACCAACCGTTTTAAGCTTTCAAATTACTAATCATGTTTATCTGTATCTTGGCTGGAAAATAATTTGGGCTTTGTAGCAGTGTGCAGTACTGATTCTATTAGGCCATCTATACTAAGCTCCACCAGATTTAAAATTAATAATCATGTTTATCTGTATCTTGGCTGAAAAATTATTTGGGCTTTGTAGCAGTGTGCAGTACTGATTCTATTAGGCCATCTGTACTAAGCTCCACCAGATTTAAAATTAATAATCATGTTTATCTGTATCTTGGCTGGAAAATAATTTGGGCTTTGTAGCAGTGTGCAGTACTGATTCTATTAGGCCATCTATGCTAAGTTCCACCAGATTTAAAATTAATAATAATTTTTAGCTGCATCTAGCCCGGAAAATAATTTTGGGTCTCCTAGATGCACAAGACACATGAGTGCCTTCTTGCTGCACTACCTGCAACATGACCCTCAGATTGTCAGAATTCGAAGTAATCCTGACTACTGGGTTGCCACACTCTTAGATCCCCCACACTCTTCGATCAACCTTTTCATTTTAATAAAGAACAAAAAAATGGTCATTTTTGAAATTATAAGCATTAGCAGGTTATTAGAAACTGAAATCAAACAGTTTTCAACTCAAAACTTTATTCTAGGTGATGTTACATTTGCACATAGGACCCCTTGTTCGAAAGGAGCTTCTGAACTCTCTCGTCCATTGAATTTGTCAGGTTTTGGATGGTTTCTGCTTCAATTGTTTTGCAAGAGGACAGAATACCCTCCCAGAGCTGTTGCTTAGATGTGAACTGCCTCCCGCCATCATAGACACTCCTTTTGATGATGCTCTAGAGGTTCTGAATGGGGTAGAGGTCAGGGGAGCAGGGGGCTCACACCATAAGTTTGTCCCCTTTTATGCCCATATCAGCCAGAGATGCAGATGTGTTATGTGCAGCATGTGACGGTGCATTATCATGCGTGAAAATGATCTTGCTGTGGAATACACGGTTCTTCTTCTTGAACCATGGCAGGAAGTGCTGTTTGAGAAACTCCACATACATTATGGAGTTCATCTTTACCCCTTCAGGGATCCTAAAGGGGCCGACAATCTCTCTCCCCATGATTCCAGCCCAAAACATTACTCCACCTCCTTCTTGTTGGCGCTGTAGCTGTGTTTGCGTGGTGTGTCCATCAACCAGCCATCCTCCACTCCATCCATCTGGACCATCGAGCATTGCACGGCACTCATCCGTGAACAAAACAGTTTTGAAGTCAGTCTTCTTGTATTGTTTGGCCCACTGGAGCCGTTTCTGCTTGTGTGCAGTGGATAGAGGAGGTCGACAGGATGGCTTATGCACAGCTGCAAACCTCTGAAGGACCCTGCATCTTGTTTTTCGGGGGACATTGGAGGCACCAGCAGCTTCAAAAACTTGTCTGCTGCTATGACAAGGCTTTTTTGCCGCTGCTCTTTTAACCTGACGTAATTGCCTGTAGGAGAGAGTCCTCAATTTGCCCTTATCAGCACGCACACGTGTGTACTGTGAATCAGCTACATACTTCTTGATTGCCAAGACACTTCATCCTGATCATCGCACAATGTTGATTGTAGTCATGCCTTGACCTAAACACTCCACAATTTGTTGCTTCTCAGCAGCCGACACATCCTTTTTCTTTCCCATTTTGGCAGAAAATGTAGGCTGCTTAATAATGTGGGACAGCCTTCTTAAGTAGTCTTGCCTTTCATTGGACACACCTGCCAAACTAATTAGCACAGGTGTCTGCAATTGCTTACAGTGATATAAAGAGCCCTGACACACATCACCATCAATGAGTTTAACTGACAAACAAACAAATTCTTCCCTTATCACTCCTAAACACTTTTTGCATAATAATTTGGAACACAGTGTACATGTGCTTTTCCACAAAACACCAGTGATTCACGTAGTGAATCTTACAGTTCTAACTTGCCAACCGTGGTCTGTATGGAGTTGTTCAATAAAGGGCCCAAAATTAAGATAACATAGACGGGAGAGGTCTCTATGAATAGGAATTCCTAAGTATTTGATACCCTGTGAGGGCCAGGCAAAGGGAAAGTTGGACTGGATGGAATCCTGTACGGATTTGGGGAGGGAGACATCGAGGGCCTCAGACTTCCCTGCATTGATTTTAAAATTTGACCATGTAACAAAGTGATCTATTTCAGCCATAACAGCAGGGATGGATATATGTGATTGCGTGATATATACTAGGACATCATCAGCAAATAGAGAGCACTTGTACTCGGTGCCTCCCACCTCAATCCACCTAATATTGGGGTTATGGCGAATTGATGAGAGCAGGTGCTCCGTCACTAGGATGTATAAGAGAGGGGACAGAGGACATCCCTGCCTTGTCCCATTGGTGATTATGAAAGGTGATGAAGATGTTCTGACGCGCCCCCTGGGCCTTGGGACACCCGGAGCCGGACCCTTTTTGGTGGATGCTGGTGGTTGTAGTCTCCGTGGCGGCGACCCGGTTCCGTGGCTCAGGGCAGTCAATCCAGTGGCGGAACTATTTATGTGGTTTTGATGTTTAAATGTCCGACTACGCCACCCGTGGATTGCGGTCAGAGTGAACCGCCGCGGCAGGGCACACCGCTGAGGCTGGTGTTGTGGGTGCAGCAGAGCGTAGTATAACTCCCCACGGGAGGAGTATAGCCTCAGGGCAGTGTATGCGGAGGATGGGGGTGATGGTGCAGGGCAGCAGCAGTAACGACACGGAGTCAGTGATGCAGTCCAGGGCCTTTACTCACAGTTCATATTATCCAGACCACTTCTGCAGGTAACGGCTGCCCACGTCGGACTGTGCTCACCAGGTGAGGGGCTCAGACAACTTCCAGATAACTTTGGAGCGCTTCACAGGACCCCCTTTGTGTGTCCTTTGTCTGGCCTTTCTTACCAACGCTTCTGTCCGGCTGCCTCGGGCCTCCTCTTGGTAAACTTGGCGCCAGTTTCCCTGACCCTATGTGGTGCCTTCCTAGCGGGTGTAGCGAGGGGCTGCGCCACATAAAATGTCACAGCCTCCGGTTTGTAGCTGAGGGTCGTTTCCCACCTCCACTAGTTTCGGGGACCGGTCTCCCCCTTGGCCTGACCCCTCCACGCAGGTGGATTCGGGCGTGCGGTGGCGACTCGCCCGTCCGCACCCCTGGGATCCCTTCGTTCCTCGCTCCTGGAGCCTTCTCCGCTCCTCTTCCTTCCTTCTCCCTCTTCCAGGCCTGGGCCTCTGTTACTAGGCCCGCCTCCGGAGCAGAGCTCATGCAGAGCCCCTGCTCCCTGTCACTTCTGCTCAGACTTCTCTGCACTGAACTAAGATGGTGCCCACCTTTTATACTTCCTTCTCAATGCACCCAGGAACTGCTTCCTCCCTGCTCCTGCACTACAGGGTTCCCCTTCCTCAATGTTCCCTCCCCCCACTCCAGCCAGGGACAGGGACTGTCGTGCCCATCTCAGAGGCATATTGGTCGCCCTGCCCCACGGCAATGTGGTGTAATGCATGCAGGTGTCGGGGTCCTGATCCACACTCCATCCTTACCTGAGAGTGAGATATCACACCTCTGGGTGAGGTGCAATACCTCTGTAGCAACCGAGCCCTCGGGGTGCTACAGTTCCATTTATCTTCAGCCTAGGTGACGTATTGCGATACAGGGCCGTGATTTTGGCTATAAAAGGGTCCCCTAGACCCCTACCCCAAGCTTTTTAAGAGAATAATATATGGCGTGCCAGGAGACTCTATGGAATGCTTTCTCAGCATCCAACGAGAGTATCTAATTACAAATTTTTAACTGCATCTAGCCCAGGAAATACTTTGTGCCTAGTAGCAGTGTCTGCTAGTCAGCGGATTATCCCAGCTGTTAAGCAAGCTACACCACCTGTAGTTTGGACACTTAATTTTTTCAAAGGAAATGCTTCGGTACCCCGGGATACTCAGTGAAGAGCATCAGGAGGCACCCCAAGGCATAGGGGCTGGGACTGGCGGTAGGACGCATTGCGGTGGACCGCCGAGCTCGATCCTTATAAAAGCTTTTTAACTGCAGCAGCTTTAATGGACGCTACTGGAGCTGGAATGACGCAGCTGCTGGCATGAGACTTGCCCTCCAATAGATCCTTGTAAAAGGATTTAAAGTGTATTCATTCAAATTAGAGAGACAATTTAAATTAAAAAGCTTAGACCTGCCTCCATCACAGGGGGGCTCGACGATACACCAGTGGATAGGCACCAGTATTGGGAGAGGGGGGCTGGCCGTCAGGGTCCACCGCGGCTCTGGCAAAAACCCGGCGACACGGAGGTGGCACAGGCAGGAACGGAGTGGCCGTGTCGGCTTCTCACTTTTTGGATTTTAGAAGGGCATGACATGCCTATATCTGTGTCTCCCCCTCCTTTTACTCCTCCACCTCTTTTCTTTTTGCATGACTATATGTACTTGTCACTTTTCCATGTGTTAGTTATGTCTTCTGAGCAGTTTGTCAGCTTTTGGACACCTTTGAAGGTGTTTTCTATGTGTTTCTATGTGTTTTTGTTTGCCTGCCATTGCTTTTAACGGTGTTCGAAGGTGTTCGATGAACAGTTCGGCGAACACAAGGGTGTTCGACGAACCGAACCGAACTCTAACACTACGGGGGTGGCTCAACACTAGTCCAGACAGATGCTTCAGAGGTTGGTCTAGGAGCCATATTCTCTCAAGAGATAAATGGGGAAGAGCATCCCAGTCTCTATCTGAGCCGGAAGCTTTTGTCCTGTAAGAAAAACTACGCAATAGTAGAAAAGTGTGTTTAGCCATAAAGTGGTCTATGGATACACTAAGATACTACCTACTAGGCCGGAAGTTTATGTTGGTGCCCCGTTGAGATGGTAAAAAAAGAGGGGTAAAAATGCCAGGGTAACTAGATGGTTCCTAGCTCTTCAGGACTTCAACTTTCACGTAGTGCATAGATCCGGGAAGTTACACGGGAACGCTGATGCCTTTCCAGAATTCCCTGTCTGGTATCGGAAGGTGCCCAAACCCCCGGCTTTGGGCAGAGGGGGGGAATATGTGACAGAGTCACTGGTATGGCTTATGATGGGAGGTATGTGTCACGCAGGTTGCTGGCCTGTGTGAACTGAAACCAAAAGACTTTCTGCCAGCATGTTATATGCAGGAGGTTAACTCTTTTAAAGGGTGTGATTTTATGGGAATGACGTAGAGATGGGAGGGAAGTCATTCCCCATACCTCCGCCTCAGGGTGTGGCTGAGCAAGGTTTAAATGCTCAGTCACCATTTTTTTTTCTGTTGTTGAGTTTGGAGTGGCAAGGACTTCAGACTGTAAGGCCACAGCTCAGAGAGGAGCTGAAAGCTGGGACTACAACCTGTGTGGCTGATCCCACACTGCTATGAACTGTGTTATCGTTTATCTTTTTGTTTTGTTGTTTTGCCAGTAAGGCTGTGTTTATTTTTTGCTGTAGTGCAGAGCTTTATGCCACATAATAAAGCCTGCAGAGAAAACACGGTTCCTGAGTCTACTTCCAAAAGCAGCCCAGTGAGGCGTCCTACCACAGTATGCAGTGAGTGCAATGGCTAGGCCACAGCAACGAGTACGACATGTTCCCATTAGAAAGGAGAGCGTCTGATATTCAGTTATAAGGTATGCAGTGAGTCCAACGGATGCCAAAATTTAGGAAAAACCATACTAACAATTTATAGACACATAGAGGTGGGCCACAGTAACGACATGTTCCCATTAGAAAGGAGAGGGTCTGCTATTCAGTTATAGGGTAAGCAGTGAGTCCAACAACTGAAGAAATTTAGGAAAAACCCCACTAACAATTTAAAGACACATAGAGCTGGGCCTCAGGAATGACATATTCCCATTAGAAAGGAGAGGGTCTCCCATACTGTTTGCCTATGTAGTGACTGAAATGGCTGTCAAAAATTTGGTGGCACTCCAATGCCCCTTGCAAGAGAATTAGAGGTCAGAGAGCCTCCTGAAAACAATGTTCCCATTATTAGGAAGTGTGTCTCCCATACTGTTTGCCTATGCAGTGAAGCAACGGCTGCCAAAAATTTGGAGGAACTCCAATGCCCGTTGCAAGAGACATTGAGGTCGGCGGGCCTCCTGAAAACAATGTTCCCATTATTAGGAAGTGGGTCTACCATACTGTTTGCCTATGCACTGAAGCAACGGCTGCCAAAAATTTGGAGGAACTCCAATGCCCCTTACAAGAGATGTAGATATGTTGATATGGTACATATGGTGGTGATATGGTGGTGGAGGATGAGGATACGGAGAAAGAGGAGTACAAGAGCAAATAGACAAAATCAGGAAGCATATACCCGTGTCTGGGTGTGAAGACAGAGGTGCATAGGAATAGAGTTAAATCTCCCCAAAAAAGACACTGTATTTGAGTTTACATTACGCTGCTATCATTCGGTGGTGTTGAGAAGTCTGGCCCAATCCAGCCCTTGTTCATTTTTATAAGAGTCAGCCTGTCAGCATTTTCAGTTGACAGGAGGATGCGCCTATTGGTTATAATTCAACCGGCGGCACTAAAAACCCGCTCTGACAAAACGCTAGCGCCAGGGCAGGCCAGGACCTCCAAGGCATAGAGAGCCAGTTCATGCCACGTGTCCAGCTTGGATACCCAATAATTATAAGGCACAGAGGAATCACGGAGGACGTTGGTACGGTCGGCAAAGTACTCCCTCACCATCTTCCGAAACTTTGCACTTATTGTGAGAGTACCCTGTGGCTCAGGGCCTGTGCGATGGGAGGGTCTGAGAAAACTGTCCCAGAACTTTTACAGTGTTCCCCTGCCTCTGCTGGATTGCATTTGTGGCTCTCTCGCCTGTACTCCTTGGTTGTCCAACGAACTGTGACCTCTGCTGCCAGCGTTTTCAGATGGGATTTTTTTTTATTAATTCCGCAACAAGGACCTTCTCTTACTGCACAATTTTATTAGGCCTCTCCTGCAAGGGAATAAGAGACAGAAAGTTCTCCCTGTAGCGTGGGTCTAGAAGTGTCATCAACCAGTAATGACTGTCACCCCAAATTTGGACAACGCGAGGGTCACGGGAAAGGCAGCGTAACATAAACTCAGCCATGTGTGCCAGACTGCAAAGAGGCAAGATTTTCGTGTCCTCACTAAGAGGACGACTGGCCAAGCTCTCCTCATCATCCTCCTCCTCTTCTCTGTCCTTAGGCCATCCATGCTGAACAGACGGTATGACAATTGTGCAGGTAGTACCGTTTATAGAACAGGAAACTAGCTCTTGTTCTTCCTCCTCCTACTCTTCCTCATTGTCACCCAATCCATGTTGGGATGAGATGAGTCTGGGCTTTGTGTAATCACCCTGTATGTTTCCTTTCTCCATCTCACTTTGCTCTGCCTGCAATGCATCCTCTTTAACTGAGATCAGAGAGAGTTGCAGAAGACAGAGTAGCGGTATGGTGACGCTAATTATGGCGTCATTGCCGCTCACCATCTTGGTGGAGTCCTCAAAGTTTTGGAGGATGGTACAGATGTCTGACATCCATGTCCACTCCTCAGGTTTTATGTGTGGAGTCTGACATGAATACCGACGGCCTTGTTGATGCAGGTAGTCAACAACTGCCCTCTTATGCTCACAAATCCTTCCCAACATCTGAAATGTAGAGTTCCAATGCGTGGGGACATCACACACCAGTCGGTGAGCCGGTAGCTGCAAATACTGCTGAAGCATGGCAAGTGTGGCGGAAGCTGTAGCTGACTTTCTAAAAGGGGCACACAGGTGGCGTACTTTGACAAGCAGTTCCCGCAGATCCGGGTAGGTTTTGAGAAACTGCTGAACATCAAGGTTAAGCACAAGAACCAGGCATGGTACGTGTGTGAGCTTGCCTCGCCTCAGAGCCACCACCAGATTCTGGCCATTGTCACACACGACCATGCCTGTCAGCCACAGATCTGCCTGCTCTTTCAGAGCTGTCCACAACTCTTCAGTGTGGTTTGTCACCTAAGCATATTAGCTTCAGCACAGCCTGTTGCCGCTTGGCCGAGGCAGTGCTGCAGTGCTTCCAGCTTGCGACTGATGTGGTCATTTCAGAGATGGATGCTGAAGAGGAGGAGGTGCAGGAACTGTAGAATGTGGGGGCAACCCTGATTGACCCAGGGCCCGCAATCCTCGGCATCGGAAGGACATGTTCCGTCCCAAGGTCCGACTGGGTCCTAGCTTCCACTATGTTAACCCTGTGTGCCGTCAGCGAGATGTACCATCCCTGCCCACAAGCACTTGTCTACGTGTCCGTGGTTAGGTGGACATTCCCAGCAACTGCATTGTTGACGGCACGGCTAATGTGGGACACGTGCTTGTGTAATGCAGGGATGGAACACCGGGAGAAATAGTGGCGGCTGGGGACCGAGTACCGAGGGACGGCTGCCGTCATCAGGTTGCGGAAAGCTTCCGTCTCTATGAGCCTAAAAGGCTACATTTCGAGCTCAAGCATTTGCGAAATGTGTGAATTTAGTAGTGTGGCCTGTGGGGCGTTAGCAGCATATTTGCACTTGCGTTCCAAGGACTGGGGTAGGGACAACTGAACGCTGCGCTTGGACAAGGACGTGGACGTGCTTGCTGATGGTTCTATTTGAGAGTGTTCAACGACAGATGCAGGGCGGGAGGCATCTTGGCATGGGCCATGGACAGGGGATTGGCGTGCAGGCACAACAGCGGAACAAGCAGTGGTGTCACCTGCAGACACTGTTGCTGGACCCTGGGGTTCGGCCCATTTAGTCGGGTGCTTTGCTGCCATGTGCCTGATCATGCTGGTGATGGTCAGGCTAGTAGTTTTACTACCCCTGCTGATTCTGGCCTGGCAGGTGGTGCAAATGGCCTTTTTGGGGTTATCGGCAGAGTCTTTAAAAAACAATCAGACTCGGGAAGATTTTACAGTTGTACTGGCAACTTCCGTTGTGTTGATGTTACATGGAATGATTGCCCGCTTTCTGTCTGCGGTCACCTCACTGCTTGTTCTTGCCATTTGTGGTGCTACGCCTCCCTCCCCCTGTGTGCTCCTGTCCTTGCTCTGCATGTCACCTTGTCAGGTTGGGTAAGTGACTTCATCGTCCACCACCTCGTCTTCCACTTCCGCACCCTGGTCCTCCTCCTGGCTTTCTGACAATTGTGTCTCAAAATCATCCACTTGTGACAGTTTCCCACCATCGCCTTCGTGTGACCATGGCTGCTCAAATATTTGGGCATTGCTACATGAGATCTCCTCTTGCCCCGCTTCAAGTGGACCGGGTGAGAGGCTTGAATCTATAAATGGAAAAGTGAACAGCTTTTCGGAGTGTCCAAGTGTGGGATCAGTTGTCTCCGGGCACTCAGCATGGTGGGAGAAAGGAAGATCAAGGTGAGGAATATGTAGTCCAGACTCACAGCTACTGAGACTTGACCGTGTGGAAGACAGGGTGGTGGTGGTGGCTAATTGACTGAAGCATTATCTGCTAACCAACCAATAACCTTTTGACACTGCTCTGTGTTCAATAGTGGTGGTCTGTGGTCCCCTATTAATTGAGACAGAAAAGTCGAGTGACAAGATGTGGGTGTTTGTTGTGGCACAATTTCAGCTTGCCCACGGCCTCGTCCTCTGCATGTACCATCACCATCACATCCACTTCCCGGTCCCTTGCCACGCGCCTTGCCCATTTTAAATGGAGGACAATATTTTCCACGTTCACTACAAATGGCTGGATTTGAACCGCAGTGATATGTGATACGTGTGACGGAAAACCACAGTTTTAAATAGCTGGCCTGTAGGTTACTAATTTTCACAGCGACCTGGTGTCAATAACTTCACTGACACACTGCAACAAAATTTAAATAGAGGACAGAAATGGCTGAATTTGGAGCGAAGCTATATGTGATACGTGTGACGGAAAACCAGTAAACCACAGTTTTAAATAGCTGGCCTGTAGGTTACTATTTTTCACAGCGACCTCATGTCAATAACTTCACTGACACACTGCAACAAAATTTAAATGGAGGCCAGAAATTGCTGAATTTGGGTCACACATATACAGTGGGTACAGAAAGTATTCAGACCCCTTTACATTTTTCACTCTTTGTTTCATTGCAGCCATTTGGTAAATTCTAAAAAGTTCATTTTTTTTTCTCATTAAAGTACACTTTGCACCCCATCTTGACTGAAAAAAAACAGAAATGTAGAAATTTTTGCAAATTTATTAAAAAAGAAAAACTGAAATATCACATGGTCATAAGTATTCACACCCTTTGCTCAGACACTCATATTTAAGTCACATGCTGTCCATTTCCTTGCAATCCTCCTTGAGATGGTTCTACTCCTTCATTGAAGTCAAGCTGTGTTTAATTAAACTGGTAGGACTTGATTTGGAAAGGCACACACCTGTCTATATAAGACCTCACAGCTCACAGTGCATGTCAGACCAAATGAGAATCATGAGCTCAAAGGAACTGCCCAAGGAGCTCAGAGACAGAATTGTGGCAAGGCACAGATCTGGCCAAGGTTACAAAAGAATTTCTGCATTACTCAAGGTTCCTAAGAGCACTGTGGCCTCCATAATCCTTAAATGGATGAAGTTTGGGACCACCAGAAGTCTTCCTAGACCTGGCAATCCAGCCAAACTGAGCAATCGTGGGAGAAGAGCTTTGGTGAGAGAGGTAAAGAAGAACCCCAAGATCACTGTGGCTGAGCTCCAGAGATGCAGTAGGGAGATGGGAGAAAGTTCCACAAAGTCAACTATCACTGCAGTCCTCCACCAGTCGGGCCTTTATGGCAGAGTGGCCCGACAGAAGCCTCTTCTCACTGCAAGACATATGAAAGCCCGCATAGAGTTTGCTCAAAAACACATGAAGGACTCCCAGACTATGAGAAATAAGAATCTCTGGTCTGATGAGACGAAGATAGAAGTTTTTGGTGATAATTCTAAGCGGTATGTGTGGAGAAAACCAGGCACTGCTCATCACCTGTCCGATACAATCCCAACAGTGAAACATGGTGGTGGCAGCATCATGCTATGGAAGTTATTTCAGCTGCAGGGACAGGACGACTGGTTGCAATTGAAGGAAACATGAATGCGGCCGGGTACAGAGATATCCTGGATGAAAACCTCTTCCAGAGTGCTCTGGACCTCAGACTTGGCCGAAGGTTCACCTTCCAACAAGACAATGACCCTAAGCACACAGCTAAAATAACAAAGGAGTGGATTCAGAGCAACTCTGTGACCATTCTTCACTGGCCCAGTCAGAGCCCTGACCTAAACCCAATTGAGCATCTCTGGAGAGACCTGAAAATGGCTGTCCACCAGCGTTCACCATCCAACCTGACAGAACTGGAGAGGATCAGCAAGGAAGAATGGCAGAGGATCCCCAAATCCAGGTGTGAAAAACTTGTTGCATCATTCCCAAGAAGACTCATGGCTGTACTAGCTCAAAAGGGTTCTTTTATAATAAATTTGCAAAAATTTCTACATTTGTTTATTTTTTCAGTCAAGATGGTGTGCAGAGTGTTCTTTAATGAAAAAAAATGAACTTTTTAGAATTTACCAAATGGCTGCAATGAAACAAAGAATGAAAAATGTAAAGGGGTCTGAATACTTTCCGTACCCACTGTATGTAATACATGTGACGGAAAACCACAGTTTTAAATAGCTGGCCTGTAAGTTATTATTTTTCACAGTGACCTCGTGTCAATAACTTCACTGACACACTGCAACAAAATTTAAATGGAGGCCAGAAATTGCTGAATTTGGAGCACACTTATATGTGATACGTGTGATGTAAAACCACAGTTTTAAATAGCTGACCTGTAGGTTACTATTTTTCTCAGCGACCTCGTGTCAATAACTTCACTGACACACTGTAACAAAATGTAAATGGAGGCCAGAAATGCCTGAATTTGGAGCGAACTTATATGTGAAACGAGTGACGGAAAACCACAGTTTTACATAGCTGGCCTGTAGGTTACTATTTTTTAAAGCGACCTGGTGTCAATAACTTCACTAACACACTTCAACAAAATTTAAATGGAGGCCAATATTTTCCACGTTGACTACAATTTTCTGGATTTTTATAGCTGTAATATGGAAAGGATCTGGCTGTATTCTGCAGTGGTAACAAGCAAATGGTGCTCTCTGGATTGCTTTTTAAGCAAATAATCAGGATTAAGATAAAAAAAAACAGCAGCAGCAGCCGACAGAACTGGAATGGAGCCTCTTGTGCTGTATGCACTGCAGTCTGCCACATGCACTGCCTGCCTGTCTAGCTCAGATACCAAAGAGAAATATATATATAGTACAATGCAAAGATTTCTCTTCTTACATTACATGAGTGATATCTATTGTAAATTCCACAATAGCTCAGAAACCGGCGAATCGCTCCACACAGTATACTGGCCGCCATAAAATGCCCCATACAGGATACTGGTCCCCATATAACGCTCCATACAGGATACTGGCCCCCATATAACGCTCCATACAGAATACTGGCCCCCATATAACGCTCCATACAGAATACTGGCTCCCATATAACGCTCCATTCAGGATACTGGCCCCCATATAACGCTCCATACAGAATACTGGCCCCCATATAACGCTTCATACAGAATACTGCCCCATATAACGCTCCATACAGAATACTAGCTCCCATATAACGCTCCATACAGGATACTGGCCCCCATATAATGCTCCATACAGAATACTGGCCCCCATATAACGCTCCATACAGAATACTGGCCCCCATATAATGCTCCATACAGGATAATGGCCTCCATATAATGCTCCATACAGAATACTGGCCCCCATAAAATGCTCCATACAGAATACTGGCCCCCATATAACGCTCCATACGGAATACTGGCCCCCATATAACACTCCATACAGGATACTGGCCTCCATATAACGCTCCATACGGAATACTGGCCCCCATATAACAATCCATACAGGATACTGGCCCCCATATAATGCTCCATGCAGGATATTGGCCCCCAGATAACGCTCCATGCAGGATACTGGCCCCCATATAACGCTCCATACAGAATACTGGCCCCCATATAATGCTCCATACAGAATACTGGCCCCCATATAACGCTCCATGCAGGCTGTTCCCCACACATAATGCCTCATGCAGGCTGTTCCCCCCCACATAATGCCCCAAGCAGGCTATTGCCCCCACATAATGCCCCACGCAGGCTGTTCCCCCCACATAATTCCCCATGCAGGCTGTTCCCCCCCATATAATGCCCCATGTAGGATGTCACCCCACCTTATAATGCCCCATGCAGGATGACACCCCCCCCCCTTCCTTATAATGTCCCATGCAGGATGTCACACATCCCCCTCTCTTATAATGCCCCATGCAGGATTTCACACACCCCCCTCCCTTATAATGCCCCATGCAGGATGTCACACCCCCCTCCCTTATAATGACCCATGCAGGATGTCACACACACCCCCTCCCTTATAATGCCCCATGCAGGATGTCACACATTCCCCCTCCCTTATAATGCCCCATGCAGGATGTCACACACCCCCCTCCCTTATAATGCCCCATGCAGGATGTCACACCCCCCTCCCTTATAATGCCCCATGCAGGATGTCACCCCCCCTCCCTTATAATGCCCCATGCAGGATGTCACACACACTCCCTCCCTTATAATGCCCCATGCAGGATTTCACACGTCCCCCCTCCCTTATAACGCCCCATGCAGGATGTCACACACCCACCTCCCTTATAATGCCCCATGCAGGATGTCACCCGCCCCTTATAATTCCCCATGCAGGATGTCACCCCCCCCTAAGGCCGAATGCAGGATGTCACCCCCCCTTATAATGCCCCAGGCAGGATATCACCCCCCCTTATAATGCCCCATGCAGGATGTCACCCCCCCTTATAATGCCCCATGCAGGATGTCACACAACCCCACCTCACCCCCCTCCCTTATACTGCCACAGGCCTCCATACAATAAAAAAAAAATCAAATACTCACCTCACATCTCACCTGCTACCGCTGCTCCGGACTCCAGCGTCGCCGGTCTCATCTTGCTCTGCGCTGTGACTGCTCAGGAGAGAGCGCGGTGAAAAAAGATGTCACCACTCCCTCTGACCTGAGACGTCACAGTGCAGCAGCCGCGCAGGATGCAGGAGCTGCTGCAGAGGCACGGGGAGAGGTAAGTATTGTGCCGGGTGCCGGGGCCCTGAGCAAGCGGGGGGGAGCGGACGCTGACGGTGAGGGGCCCCCCCGCCTGCTCAGGTCCCCGGCATTTGCCCGGGTGCGCCGGGTGCTGACGCTGGCCCTGGTGTGCGGCTTGTGTGCCTGTTTCTAGGGGGGGCAGCTTCCCCATGGTGGGTACGCCCATGTATATATATATGTTGCGGAATACCTAGACTAACAGGACGTTCGATGGACCCTCTTGCTATATGCACTGCAGTCTGTCACATACACTGCCTGCCTCTCTAACTCCTGCTGTCACCACTGAATAGATGCAGCTGGATTAGTCCTCAGAAGGACTGTTAGTTCAGATGGATATACAGTTATGCTCAAAAGTTTACATACCCCGGCAGAATTTTTGCTTTCTTGGCCTTGTTTCAGAGAATATGAATGATAACAAAAAAACTTTTTCTTCGCTCATGGTTATTGGTTGGGTGAAGTCATTTATTGTTATACTACTGTGTTTTCTCTTTAAACATCTTAACGACAATCAAACACATCCAAATGGTTGTGGCCACATAGATGTTGTGGAATACCTACACTAACTAATAAACAAGCAAATCTCTCCCTAGCTCAGCAGCATGTCTCCCTACATTGCCTGTTTCCGGGGTAGACTGTGACGAGCATGGCGGCGCCAGGTCTTACATAGACCTGATGACGCTGTGCGGCCAGCCAATCACTGTAATGCCACAACCAACATGGCTACGGCATTACAGTGTGTGGCAGGCAATCCCTGCATGTTCATTGGCTCTCTAAAGTGTGCCAAACATGCAGGGGGGGACCCGAGCTCCCGCCCGAGCAGCCAGGAAATACTCGAAGAGCGCTGAGCATCTCGAGCAGTGGCGAGCACATTTGCTCATCACTACCCATCATGTAATTCAAACTGCAGCCAATTTTAGTCACCTATCAGGACTTGTGATCACACATAGCACAGGGAACTGCTGGAGTACGGCTGTGACATGAGAAGAAATAAATCTCCTCACTTTCCATTTTACCTCTGTCCATTTTAAATGAGTTTTGGCCCAGAGAAGGCAGCAGCGTTTCTGGATTGTGTTGATCTATGGCAGGAGTCCTCAAACTTTTTAAACAGGAGGCCAGTTCACGGTCCCTCAGACCATTGGAGGGCCGGAATATAGTTTTTAAAAAAAACTATGAACAAATTCCTATGCACACTGCACATATCTTATTTTGAAGTAAAAAAAACAATACAGCAACAAATACAATATTTAAAATGAAGAACAAGTAAAGTTAAATCAACCGATATTTCAATAGGTAGGTAACTGTACCCAATAGGCAGCATAGGTCCCCAATAGGCAGGTAAATGTCCCCAATAGGAAGGTAAATGTCCCCAATAGGCAAGTAAATATCCCCAATAGGCAGGTAAATATCCCCAATAGGCAGGTAAATATCCCCAATAGGCAGCATAGGACCCCAATAGGCAGCATAGGTCCTCAATGGGCAGGTAAATGTTCCCAATAGGCAGGCTGTTTCCGCCTTATAATGCCATATGCAGGCTGCCCCCCCCCTTATAATGCCCCATGCAGGCTGTTCCCCCCTTATAATGCCCCATGCTGGATGCCACCCCCCATATAATGCCCCATGCAGGATATCCCTTTCTCACACCATATAATGCCCCATGCAAGATATCACTCCCCTGTCTTTATAATGCCCCATGCAGGATGTCCCTTCCCCCCCATATCATGCCCCATGCAGGATGTCACCCCCCATATAATGCCCCATGCAGCATGTCACCCCCCCATATAATGCCCCATGCAGCATGTCACCCCCCCATATAATGCCCCATGCAGCATGTCACGCCCCCATATAATGCCCCATGCAGCATGTCACCCCCCCATATAATGCCCCATGCAGCATGTCACCCCCCATATAATGCCCCATGCAGCATGTCACCCCCCCATATTATGCCCCATGCAGCATGTCACCGCCCCATATTATGCCCCATGCAGCATGTCACCCCCCCATATTATGCCCCATGCAGGATGTCACCCCCCATATAATGCCCCATGCAGCATGTCACCCCCCCATATAATGCCCCATGCAGCATGTCACCCCCCCATATAATGCCCCATGCAGCATGTCACGCCCCCATATAATGCCCCATGCAGCATGTCACCCCCCCATATAATGCCCCATGCAGCATGTCACCCCCCATATAATGCCCCATGCAGCATGTCACCCCCCCATATTATGCCCCATGCAGCATGTCACCGCCCCATATTATGCCCCATGCAGCATGTCACCCCCCCATATTATGCCCCATGCAGCATGTCACCCCCCATATAATGCCCCATGCAGCATGTCACCCCCCATATAATGCCCCATGCAGCATGTCACCACCCCATATTATGCCCCATGCAGCATGTCACCCCCCCATACTATGCCCCATGCAGCATGTCACCCCCCAATATTATGCCCCATGCAGCATGTCACCCCCCCATATTATGCCCCATGCAGCATGTCACCCCCCCAGATAATGCCCCATGCAGGATGTTACCTCTCCCCCCCCCATATTATGCCCCATGCAGGATGTCCCTTTCCCCCCATATAATGCCCCATGCAGGATGTCACCTCCCCCATATTATACCCCTTGCAGGATGTCACCCCCCCATATAATGACCTATGCCTCCATACATTAAAAAAAAAAAAAATCCAATACTCACCTCACTTCTTACTTGCTGCCGCTGCTTTACGCTGGTCTGGACTCCAGCGTCGCGGCGGCGTTGTCCCGCTCTGCGCTGCCTGTGACGGCACTCGGGAGGGCGCGGTGTAAAGACGTCACCGCACCCTCTGACCTGAGACGTCACAGGAAGGGCAGAGCAGGAAGACAGCGGATCTGCGGAGGCACGGGGAGAGGTAAGTATCCGCCTGCCGGGGCCCTGAGCAAGCGGGGGGAAGGGCGGGCAATGCACTGCTCTCCTCCGCTCATAGCCCGGCGGGCCGGATAAAAGTCCTCCGTGAGCCGCATGTGGCCCGCGGGCGGTAGTTTGAGGACCCCTGATCTATGGCTTCTTCTTTGTAGGATAGAGCTTTAACCCCTTTGAGACCTTGGGATTTTCCGTTTTTGCATTTTCGTTTTTTGCTCCCTTTGTTCCCAGAGCCATAACGTTTTTATTTTTTGGTCAATTTGACCATATGAGGGCTTATTTTTTGCGGGACAAGTTGTACTTTTGAACACCATTACTGGTTTTACCATATCATGTACTGGAAAACGGTAAGAAAATTCCAAGTGCGGTGAAATTGCAAAAAAATGCAATACCACAGTTGTTTTTTTGTTTTTTTTTCCACGTTCACTGGATGCTAAGGCTATGTGCCCACGATACAGAAATGCTGCATATTTTTTCTGCTTCTCCCTGGCAGGAAAAACGCATGTGGATTTTACATGCGTTTTTCCAGCCAGGTAGAAGCGTTTGTCAAGCGTTTTTGCATGCATTTCTGCATGCGGGTTATCAAGCGCTTTTCCAAGCGATTTTAGCATCACTTGGAAAAGTGCTTGACAACTTGGTCACATTATATAAATCCATGCAACCGGCATGGATTTATATAGTGTGACCAAGTAATAGTTAAAAAAAAAGAATAAGAATGGTAAAAAATAAAAAATAAAGATTATACTCACCTTCCGATGGCCCCCGGTCTCCTTCTCCGCTCCGTCCAGTCTCCCCGGTGTCTCGCGGTGGTGTGAAGGACCTGCGATGACATCATTGAGTCACGTGACAGGTCACGTGACCACCGACGTCAGTGGTCACGTGACCTGTCACATTACTCAATAACGTCATGTCAGGTCCTCACACCACCGTGAGCCGCCCAACACACCGCACGCATCGCTGAGGAGGCCGGGGGACATCGAAAGGTAAGTATAATCTTTATTTTTTATTTTAAATTCTTTTTTTTTACAGTTTCTATGCTACCCAGGTCTGGATGAGAGTCTCCTCTTCTCCAGGCCTGGGTACCATCTGCACATTGAATCGCTTCATATCCGCGTGTGCAGATGTAGTGATGCGGATATGAAGCGTTTCAATGCAAGTCAATGGCAGCAATTACGCTGCGTGTCCGCAAAATTAATGGACATGCTGTGTATTTTTCCGCAATGATAATCCGCAGCGGAAATTTCCGCAGCATGTGCACAGCACATGTGGATTATCATTGGGGACCATGGGGCGCGTATTAGCAAGCATTTTTTAAGCGTTTTCGCGGCAAAAACGCTTGAAAAACGCATAGTGGGCACGCAGCCTAAAACTGACCTGCCATTATTATTCTCCAGGTCAGTACGAGTTAATAGACACCAAACATGTACAGGTTCTTTTTTATTTAAGTGGTGAAAAAAAAATCCAAAGTTTGTTAAAAAAAATGGCGCCATTTTCCGAGACCCGTAGCGTCTCTATTTTTTGGGATCTGGGGCTGGGTGAGGGCTTAATTTTTGCAAGCTGGGCTGATGTTTTTATTGATACCATTTTGGGGTAGATACGATGTTTTAATCGCCCGTTATTGCATTTTATTGCAATGTTGTAGCGACCAAAAAAACGTAATTCTGGTGTTTGGAATTTTTTTCTCATTACGCCGTTTACCGATAGGATTAATTCTTTTTTATATTGATAGATTGGGCGATTCTGAAAGCGGCGATACCAAATATGTGTATGTGGGGTTTATTTTTTATTATTTTATTTTGAATGGGGCAAAAGGGGGGTGATTTAAACTTTTATATTTTTTTAATTTTTTAAATATTTTTAAAAACATTTTTTTAAAACTTTTTGCTTGCTTCTATCGTCTCCATAGGAGACTAGAAGCAGCAACTGTCTGATCGCCTCTGCTACATAGAGGTGATCAGCAGATCCCCTCTATGTAGCAGAAATGCTCCTGTGCTATGAGGGCCGACCACTAGGTGGTGCTCATAGTAATCTTTACATGACAACCACTGAAGTCTGCTGCAGACCCAGGGTTGTCATGACCACTCATCAGTGACCCGCGATCACGTGACGGGGTCATTGATGGGCGGGGCTAATGCCGCGCTTCCGGCGCTGCGATGTTAAATGCCGCTGTCAGAGATTGACAGCGGCATTTAACATGTTAACAGCCGCGGGTGGATCGCGATTCCACCCGCAGCTGTTGCGGACACATGTCAGCTGTAATAATCAGCTGACATGTGCCCGGTTCAGTGCGGGCTCACCGCCGGAGCCCTCACTGAACCGGGGGTGATGGCCTGGGGCGTACTAATACCCCCCAGGCCAGTAAGGGGTTAAAGGGAATCTGTCACCACTTTGAAGTTATCAGACCTCTACTATGGCCATACAGGGTATAGAAAAGTAAATCTATACATACCTGTATGGCCCATAGTAGAGGTCTGATTGCAGAGAAAAGCGCTTTAATCAATTCTACACTGTGTTCCAAATTATTATGCAAATAATATTTTCTCAGATGTTCCCAAATTACCTATATGAATTGCAGTCATTGTAATTTTCCAGTCAAATAACTATTAGAGTACAATTGAAAGGTTTTTGTACAAACTGCCTATGATAACAGTATATTTTTAAAAAAATAAAAAAACTCAAACTGCACTCAAAATGCATGTTCCAAATTATTATGCACAGCAGAGTTTTCAACCTTTTCATTTTAATAAAGAACAAAAAAATTGTCATTTTTGAAACGATAAGCATTAGCAGGTTATTACAAACTGAAATCAAACAGTTTTCAACTCAAAACTTTATTCTAGGTGATGTTACATTTGCACATAGGACCCCTTGTTCGAAAGGAGCTTATGAACTCTCTCGTCCATTGGATTTGTCAGGTTTTGGATGGTTTCTGCTTCAATTGTTTTGCATGAGGACAGAATACCCTCCCAGAGCTGTTGCTTAGATGTGAACTGCCTCCCGCCATCATAGACACTCCTTTTGATGATGCTCCAGAGGTTCTCAATGGGGTTGAGGTCAGGGGAGCATGGGTGCCACACCATAAGTTTGTCCCCTTTTATGCCCATAGCAGCCAGAGATGCAGATGTGTTATGTGCAGCATGAGACAGTGCATTATCATACATGAAAATGATCTTGCTGCGGAATGCACGGTTCTTCTTCTTAAACCATGGAAGGAAGTGCTGTTTGAGAAACTCAACATACATTATGGAGTTCATCTTTACCCCTTCAGGGATCCTAAAAGGGCCGACAATCTCTCTCCCCATGATTCCAGCCCAAAACATTACTCCACCTCCTCCTTGTTAGCGCCGTAGCCGTGTTTGCATGGGGTGTCCATCAACCAGCCATCCTCCACTCCATCCATCTGGACCATCGAGATCATTTCATGCATGATAATGCCCCGTCTCATGCTGCACATAACGCATCTGCATCTCTGGCTGCTAATGGCATAAAAGGGGACAAACTTATGGTGTGGCACCCATGCTCCCCTGACCTCAACCCCATTGAGAACCTCTGGAGCATCATCAAAAGGAGTGTCTATGATGGCGGGAGGCAGTTCACATCTAAGCAACAGCTCTGGGAGGGTATTCTGTCCTCATGCAAAACAATTGAAGCAGAAACCATCCAAAACCTGACAAATTCAATGGATGAGAGAGTTCAGAAGCTCCTTTCGAACAAGCGGTCCTATGTGCAAATGTAACATCACCTAGAATAAAGTTTTGAGTTGAAAACTGTTTGATTTCAGTTTGTAATAACCTGCTAATGCTTATAATTTCAAAAATGACCATTTTTTTGTTCTTTATTAAAATGAAAAGGTTGAAAACGCTGCTGTGCATAATAATTTGGAACATGCATTTTGAGTGCAGTTTGAGTTTTTTATTTTTTTAAAAATATACTGTTATCATAGCCAGTTTGTACAAAAAAACTTTCCATTGTACTCTAATAGTTATTTGACTGGAAAATTACAATAACTGCAATTCATATAGGTAATTTGGGAAAATCTGAGAAAATATTATTTGCATAATAATTTGGAACACAGTGTATTTTGTACAGGGAAATCCCCGCCTATGTGCTTATTATTCCCCCAAATCCCTGCCTATGTGTGTATTTATCATATTCCTCCCCTCCCCAGGCCCTGTAACGTGCACTGTGCTCCCTGACATCCCGGGTATGCGCAAAGCGCCGTTCACATGGAGTGCTCTTTGCTTCATCCCGGCCCGTCTGCCTGTGCACTGCGCCAAAGGTTTCTATTGCAGAGGTGACGGGCAGTCACTGTCACTTCCTGGTGCCTGCGCAATAGAACTCTGCAGTGCAGTGCACAGGCAGATGGGGCCAGGAGTAAGCAAAGCACGCTCTATGTGAGTGGCGCTTTGTGCATGCCCGGGATGTCAGGGAGCACAGTGCGTGTCACAGGGCCCTGTGACGTGCAGGGGAGGGGGGGGGGGGATATGATAATTAAGTATATAGCTGTTGTCAGGACTTCAAATATTTTTGATTACATTTTGGGCGTTTTTGCCCTCTTTCAAGAAGGTGTCTTTTGTCTCATGTGCCCTTGTCTTCCTGCCTTATAACTCCACCACAGCCTTTAGTCAGTGCTGGAGTATTCTGCCTGTGATCTGTTCCTGGTGGTTTCCTAGTTTCCTGCTCTCTCCTGCAGACCTGTGTGGATCTCCTGTTACCTGCTTTCAGAGATTCTGCGGCATTCACTTGTTACCAGCATTCCTCCTTCTCCTGGCTGCTCCTGCTGCTTCCTCTGAGCCTCAGTCCTCACCTGCATTTTGCTTAAAAGCAAGCTGGTTTCTGCTCTGATTCACCTTCATTAGATAGTTGCAGAGAACGGGACTGTGCTGCATTATCAGAGACTTCCTACCCAGGCCTCCCTGGATTATCTAATATATTGTATGGACTTACTTATACACACACACATATATATATGACGCGCCCCCTGGGCCATGTTCGGGGGATACCCGGAGCCGGATCTGGGTAGGGGTAGTAGTCCTTGTGGCGGTGACCCGGTCCGTGCCCAGGGTGTCAAACTAAGTGGCAGTCTATGGCAGTAGATGTTAACTTGATCGACTACGCCACCCGTTGAGTGCGGCTTTGAAGCCGCCGCTGCAGAACAGTCCACTGAGGCCAGGTGTATAAGGATGTGCAGCGTGGTGGTATAACCCCCAACGGGAGGGGTATGGCCTCAGGGCAGCAGGTGAAGATGAGGGGGGTTGTGACGGTGCAGTAAGAAGAGTCAGAGTCAGGAGATGCAGTTTCAGGGGTTTTACTCACAAGTGTTCTCTCAGTCACTCTGGCCTTGAGTGACCACCCGAGCCGTGCTGCGTCCACCAGGTCCTGGACTCGGCTAACCCCCAGGCAGTTCTGGAGCGTGGTCCTGAGCTCCCTTCTCCCTCTCTGTCTCTGGCCATTCCCACCAGGGATCCACCTTTGGCCGGCTCCCTCGGGTCTCTTAGTGGTCAAACCTCCTCTGGGTTCCCTGACCCTATGCTTGGTGTGCCTTTCTGGTGGATTTGGTGAGGGTCGTGGCAAATCTTGACCACGACCTCCGGTTCCTGGCTGAGGATAAGTGGCCTCCACCAGTTCGGGTTCCGGTACCCGTGTCCGCCAACCCTTCACCCTTTTTGGTCTGATTCTGGGTTCTTAGGGTTCCCTCTGGTCTTCCACTCTGGGCCTTTCTTTCTCCTCTCTCCTCTGCAGGCTTGGCTCTGGAGCTGGGCCCAGCCGGAGCCACAGCTCCCTGTCAGCCCTCCTGGCTGAGCTCCTCTGCTCTGCTCCTCCTCAGACTGACCTCGACCCTGTCCTAAGATGGTGCCCACCTTATATACTCCCTCTATGTGTGAGCCCAGGTGACTAGCACCCAATGAGCTCCTAGCTTTACCCAGAGTACTCCCCCTATCTGCCCCTACACTACTGGGATGTTCCACCCCCCTCCCACTCCAGCCAGGGACAGACGCTGTCGTACCTGCACATATACTTGGTGGGAGTACCGTAGTTCTGTCCCCCGGAAATGGGATGTATGTAGTGCATGCAGCCTACTGAGCTCAGTCCCACACTCCATCCTTACCCGGGAGTGGAATACCACACCTCTGGGTCGAGGTGCAATACCCCTGTAGCAGCCGAGTCCTCAGGGTGCTACATATATATATATATATATATATATAAATCGCCCCCTGGGCCGTGGGGCACTCGGATCCGGGCAATAGGGAGACAATGGGGGTAGTAGTGGCGACCCGGTTCCGTGGCTCAGGGTGGTCAGGCCAATGGTAGTCTGCTATGTCCTGCTGATAATGTCCGACTACGCGACCCGTGGATTTGCGGTTATTAGGAACCGCCGCTGCATGCAGACCGCTGGGGCTGATGAGGTGTGCAGCTAGGGTAATGTGACTCCCCACGGGAAGAGTGCGGCCCCAGGGCAGTATAGTAGATGGTGGGAGTGATGGTAGTGAGAGTCCCAGTGCTGATAGTGCTGGAGGAGCAAAGAGCACACATACAACAGGTTGCAGTCCAGGGTTTTTACTAAACAGGGAAAATGACCCACAAACAGTCCCAGCTAGGAGGGGACCTGGATGTCTGAGAGCAACGGGGAAATTGGCCCTGGTCAGGGTGAGGGTGTAGGCCTACCGTGCTTTCTGCGCTCCTTCTGGCTATCTCCTCCTGATAGGGTAACAGCCCACGTTTCCGAGCTTTCCGTGTATTCTCGCCTGTATGGCCTGCGACGTGGGTTACTTTCTGCTCCCAGCCTTGTACGGCTTTACTGGTCCCTTCGGTTGTGGCAGGGCCTCCAGGCTTCTTAGGCCAAGGAATGTACAGTCCCTTGCGGACTGGTTCTCTGCTGGGGGATGTGGAATCCTTCCAGCCTCAGACACCAAAGTCTGGCAAAGTTAAGTCTTTTCTCTGCCAAGACAGGCTCTCTTCGCCTCTTGTCTCTGGCTTGTGGCTCTCCTACTGCCACACTTCCTCTTAGGTGTAACACAACATTCTGTCCCTGCTCCACTCTGAGACACGTCTCAGTGTTGAGACAGGCAATCCAGTTCTCCCTAACCCTGCCCTCAGTACCAGCTTTTATAGGGGCAGCCTGCTCCCCCTACTGGCCTGAGACAGGAGGCATTGCATGCTAATGTTCCCCTGACCAGAGAACCTCCCCCTTGCTCTCAGACACAGCTTTATTAGACTTGTGGCATCCAGGTAGGGTGACACATTCCCCCCTAGTGAAATTTAGTACTCTGGGACTAAACAGTAAACAAAGATAATATACATAACAATAAAACATTAATAGACAGATGACGCACAAATTGAGTTCTTAAGGTCACAGTGTGGTCTGTGACCGGGTGTCCATATCACCAAAACAACGGGGAGCCTTAACCAGGTGGGGGTCTGTCCTACCCCAAGTCCTTCACAGTCTTAGTTCATTCCTTGGTTAGGCTCCAAACGCAGTCCATACAAGGTCCCGGTTATAAAAAGTCCATAACCTGTGAGTCCTTACGGTAGCTGCAAGAAACTGAAACACACTATCAATAAACATGCAGGTAACTTTGGCAAACAATTCAACATTTGGCAACAGGGTTATTTACAATTTTAGTACATTCTATATTCTCCAGCGAGCGGGTATCTGCCCCTTTGTGCTCCTGGTTGACCTACGTAGCCCACTGTCTGGTGGTGGACCAACCTGGCTTTCCCCACTAGCGTTAGGGGTACAGCTACCAGCTGGGTGTACAGGTAGGGCAGGCAGCTGTCTGCGGGTTCTTTGGCTTACCGCAGGCATGGCAGGCTCACTGTCAGCAGAGGGTTGACTCTCCTGGGCTGCTGGTACAGGCTCTTCTGCCTCTGGAACTGCTTGATCCTCTTCACCTTCCGGCTCTGGTGTTGGTTGTTGCTGGGCCGGTTTCAGGAAATGCAGGACAGGTACCACTATGGCATCATTTATGCGAGTCCAGGACTGAGGGAACTCTCCGAGAACGGTGCTGATCATTTCTTCCTTGTCCTCTGCGGGTTCAAGGTCACTCTGATCCTCTTCTGCACTACGGAGTTGCTCGGGGCACTTTTTGAGGTGGTCTCTGGAGACGACACTAGTGGTTTCTCCTCCGTCCTTGGTGATTACGCACACCTTTGGGTTGTCGTGGTCAGACTGCAGTACGGTGTAGGGTTCCCTTTCCCACTGGTCGTCCAACTTATGTAGCCTTCTTTTTCGCTTTAGGACTTGCTCACCAGGTTCTAGGGGACCAGCAGGGGCGTGTTGATTGAAGAGTCTTTCTTGCTTCTCTCTCACCTGGGCCAGGCTCTTCTCCACACTCTCCTGTACCTTCTTGTACTGCAGTTGCCTTTCCGTATCCCAGTCCGCATCCGGGGAGGTGTCCTCAGGTATTAGGACTCCCATCTCCAGGTCTACGGGCAGCTTACCTGGTCTAGCTCGCATCAGGTAAGCCGGGGTGCAGTTTGTAGCATTCACCGGGATATTGTTGTACATGTCTATCAGGTCCGGCAGTTTTTCTGGCCACAGGCTGCGTTCCTCCAGGGGCAACGTCTTCAGGAGATCAATGACTATATTGTTCATCTTTTCACACATCCCGTTGGTTTGGGGGTGGTAAGGCGTTGTCCGAATCTTCTTACAGCCATAGAGGTTGCAGGACTCCTGGAAGATTTCAGCCTCGAACGCTGGACCCTGGTCCATCAGGACCTGTTCCGTATACCCGTGTGGACGGCAGAAGTATTGCTGGAAGGCTCTGGCCGCTGTTTGGGCTGTTAAGTCCTTTACCGGGACCACCACTAGAAAACGGGAATAGTGGTCCACGATTGTCAGGGCATAGATGTATCCTGACCGGCTGGGAGCCAATTTGACATGATCCAGAGCTACCAGCTCAAGAGGCTGCGTGGTGACGATGGGCCTCAAGGGTGTCTTCTGGCTGGTGCGGTCCTTCCTCCTCAGGTGACAAGGGCCACAGTCTCTGCATCATTTTTCTACAGCTCCTCTCATGCCGACCCAAAAGAACCTTCCTCTTAGTAGGAACTCCAGTTTCTTCTAACCGAAGTGTCCTGCTCTGTCATGGTAAGCCCCCAGGACCATAGCTGCATCCCGCCTTGGGACCACGACTTGCCAGGTCAGCTCGTGCGTCCGGTGGTTGACAATCCTTCTGCACAACTTGCCTTCGTAGAGGAACAGCTTGCTCTTCTCCTTCCATAGCTGCTTGGCTTCCTCTGGGGCATCTGGATCTAGGCGGGCGTCTTCCCAGGTCAGCAGATCTTTCACCAGGCGGACTGCAGGGTCACTATCTTGGGTCTCGGCCCAGCTGTGGTGAGGTAGGGGATTCATCATCACAGTTGTTAGATCCTCCTCCTTCACGCGGTGAGAGTGTTGAGCGGCTCCATACCGGTGAAACGCGGGGAGTTCTACCTCCTCCAGCTTTTCTGGGTCTTCGTCACCTTCAGGTAAGTGAGGCATTCTTGATAGGGCGTCCGCGTTGGCGTTGGTTTTGCCTGCCCGGTATTTGATCATGAAGTCATAGTTGGAGAGAAGGGCCATCCACCGCTGTTCCAGGGCACCCAGTCTTGCATTGTCCAGGTGTGTCAACGGGTTGTTGTCCGTGTACACAGTGAACTTTGCGGAGGCCAGGTAATGCTTGAAGCGTTCCGTCACGGCCCACACCACCGCCAAGAATTCTAGCTTAAAGGAGCTGTAATTCTCCGGGTTCCTCTCGGTGGGCCTCAGCTTCCGGCTGGCGTACGCGATCACCCGTTCTCTGCCCTGTTGGTTTTGGGACAATACGGCTCCCAGTCCCACATTACTGGCGTCCGTGTGGAGAATGAAAGGCTGGCCGTAATCAGGGTAGGCCAGGATCTCGTCCCCTGTGAGGGCCATCTTTAGCTGGCGGAAGGACTCCTCTTCCGGTTTATCCCACTTGAAGGGCGGCTTTTGGCTCCTGGACTTAGACTGTCCGATCAGGAGGTCCTGCATAGGAGCTGCCATCTTGGTGAACCCGGGGATGAATCTTCGGTAGTAGCCTACCAACCCGAGAAACTGTCTCACCTCTTTGATGTTCGAGGGGCTTGGCCAGCTCTTGATTGCCGTGACCTTGTCAGGGTCGGGGGCCACTCCTTCCGCGCTTACCACGTGCCCTAGGTACTGGACCTTTGGTTTCAGCAGGTGACACTTCGATGGTTTCACCTTCAGGCCATAGCCTGCCAGGGCTTCGAACACCTCGGCCAGGTGCTTCAGATGGTCCTCGTAGGTCTTCGAATAGACGATCACGTCATCCAGGTAGAGGAGGACCGTCTCGAAGTTTCGGTGCCCTAGACAGCATTCCATCAGCCGCTGGAAGGTCCCTGGTGCGTTGCAGAGCCCGAAAGGCATGCAGTTGAATTCGCTCAGTCCCATCGGGGTGGTGAAGGCGGTCTTCTCCTTGTCAGCCTCTGCCACAGGAACCTGCCAGTACCCGCTAGTAAGGTCCAAAGTAGAAAAGAAGTTAGCTGATTTTAGTGCGGCTAAAGACTCCTCTATTCTAGGCAGCGGATATGCGTCTTTGTGAGTGATACGGTTGATTTGTCTATAGTCCACGCACATTCTCATGGTGCCGTCTTTCTTTTTGACCAGAACCAAGGGGGCTGCCCAGGGGCTACAGCTGTCTCTAATGACCCCAGCTTCCTTCATCTCTCTTAGCATGCCCTTTGCGTTCTGATAATGTGCAGGGGGTACAGGTCGGTGTCTTTCCTTTATCGGTGGGTGGCTCCCTGTGGGGATGTGGTGTTCTATCCCTTTTACTCTGCCGAAGTCTAGCGGGTGTTTACTAAAGACTCTCTCGTACTCCTGTACCACCCGGTAGACTCCTTGTTTTTGGTGCAGGGGAGTGGAGTCAGCACCCACGTGGAGTTTCTGGCACCAGTCCTCCTTTTGTTTCTGGGAGCCATTACCCTCCGCCTGAGGAGATGGAGGCAAGGGTTCCACGGCCCTGATAGCTTGGTGTTCGACAACAAACAGTTTGGCGAGTGTAGCGTACCTGGGTAAGTGTACTTCCCTCTCCCCAATGTTGAGGATGCGGACGGGCACCCTCCCATGACGGACATCAACCACCCCCCGGGCTGTCAAAATGGTGGGCCTGCTGTCTGAGTACACGGGTTCTACCATGGCTTGGTAGTCTCTACCTCTCAACCCGATTGCAGTCCGACACCAGATCATCATTTCACTTTTGGGAGGCATGGAAATGGGGAATGGGTCACTCAGTCTTATGCTACCGATCTCACCACCAGACAGTTCTACCTGCTGCTGTCTCATCAGGGCTTTTATCTCCTTGTTGAGGACTCTCTGTTGGCTGGAACTAGCATTCACCGCCACCTGTTGTAGAATTACAATTACCTCTGAAAGACAATTTTCAATTATGTTAGTACCCACAGTTATTTTAGGGTGACTTTCATGACGGTCAATGTCCACAATAATCACTCCCTGTGCCGGCAGTTCAACTTTACCAATTTTAATGGTCATCTCCTTGAACCCCATCTGTGGCACGGGTAAGCCATTACTGGCGATGATGCTCAAGTTACTGTCTGGATACCGTGTGATATCAGCATCAGTCCAATACTGCTTAAAAAGTACATAAGGGATTGTGGTTACTTGCGACCCAGTATCCAGCAAGGCGCTCATGGGGATACCGTTCAGCACCACGGGTAAAACCGGGCGCCCCCCAACGTACTTATCACGCCAATTATAAGGGCCTGGTGATCTTATGCCTGGGGGTCGGCCCTCTGCCCCAGGTTGGACCCGTTTAAATTACAGTACCTGGAAATGTGTCTGGGCTGGTTGCATCGATGGCAAATGGGCTGTCCATCCTCTGTGTAGCGGTCTGTGGGCCTCCCTCGGAACGACGGGATCCTCCTCTGTCTACGCCACGGGACCTCCTCCGGACTTGAAGCCAGCTCGATGGGTCTTGACGGGTCCACTTGCAACGCCTGGACGGTCCTGGTCAACGCCGCGACGCTCCTGGTCAGCTCCTGGACTTGGTGGTGCAGGCCTTTCGACGGGGCTTGGTTCAGGGCCTGTGCATCAGCCTCCACGGAGTCCATAGAGGAGGGCGCCGCCTCCTGGTGGTAGGTGATAGCAGGGCGCCGGGGGTTTATAGCGCCACTGGTTGCAGATTCACAGAGCACCCTTATGGCCCTGTCCTTAAATTGGGCAAAGGTCAGGTCGGGGTTCTGAAAGAACATGAGGCGCAGTTGGGCCCTGTGGGCGCTAGACAGCAGACCCTCTATGAATTGTTCTGTTAGCAGTTTATCTGTTTCCTGCACACTGCCAGGGTCAGTTTGTTGAATAGCCCTCAAGGCTTCCTGCAGATTTAGGGCATAGTCTCTGATGCTGTCCGTGCCCGCTGCCTACATCCATAGAACCTCATTTTAATCTCAGCGGAGGTACGTGTATCAAAGGTACCCCGCAGCCGGGCCAGAATACCCTTCACAGTCCTTTTCTCCTCAGTAGGCCATGATTTTACCTCCCTTTGGGCTGCGCCAGTTAACTGCCCTGTCAATATGCTGACCTTCTGCTCCTCTGTCAGGGGGTAAACCTGGAACAAACTGTATAGCCTTTCCTTGAAGTCAGTTAGGGCATGGGGCTCCCCTGAGTACTTGGGCAGCCAGGCCGCTCCAGGGATGTAGGGCAGGGAAAAGGGCATCACCGCTGCTGCAGCTGCGTTGGTGGTAGTGGGCGCCTCTGTGTCCGACATCTTCCTCCCCCCTAGTTAAGCGTGGCCTACCTTCCGGCGATCCTCTTCTGTAGGCCGCGGCTCCGCTGCTGCTGCTATGGACGAGGACCTGGCGTCGCGTCCTGATGACGTCAGCGTCGCTCTCTCTCCCTTCCAGGACCTTGCGCAGCGTCGGTGCGTGGGGCGGAGCTTCGGATCTCGCGCGGTTTTGACGTCCACGCCCCTCTTCTTCCCGCGCGGCGTCCTGAAGATGGCGTCCGATGGCGGGAAACAGCTGCGGATGGCGGGAAGACGGCAGAAGACGGCGGGAAATGGTCCAAGATGGCGTCTGATGGCGGGAATCGGCTCCGGATGGCGGGAAACGACTCCGGACGGCGGGAAACTTTGCCACAGGTAAGTTACAAAAGTCTTTTTCAGGCACGCAGTACCCGGTGGTTGCGGGCACGAAATCCTGCCGACTACGCCAAAGCTGACTCGCCCCCTGGGCCGTGGGGCACTCGGATCCGGGCAATAGGGAGACGATAGGGGTAGTAGTGGTGACCCGGTTCCGTGGCTCAGGGTGGTCAGGCCAATGGTAGTCTGCTATGTCCTGCTGATAATGTCCGACTACGCCACCCGTGGATTTGCAGTTATTAGGAACCGCTGCTGCATGCAGACCGCTGGGGCTAATGAGGTGTGCAGCTAGGGTAATGTGACTCCCTACGGGAAGAGTGCGGCCCCAGGGCAGTATAGTGGATGGTGGGAGTGATGGTAGTGAGAGTCCCAGTGCTGATAGTGCTGGAGGAGCAAGGAGCACACAGACAACAGGTTGCAGTCCAGGGTCTTTACTAAACAGGGAAACTGACCCACAAACAGTCCCAGCTAGGAGGGGACCTGGATGTCTGAGAGCAACGGGGAAATTGGCCCTGGTCAGGGTGAGGGTGTAGGCCTACCGTGCTTTCTGCGCTCCTTCTGGCTATCTCCTCCTGATAGGGTAACAGCCGACGTTTCCGAGCTTTCCGTGTATTCTCGCCTGTATGGCCTGCGACGTGGGTTCCTTTCTGCTCCCAGCCTTGTACGGCTTTACTGGTCCCTTCGGTTGTGGCAGGGCCTCCAGGCTTCTTAGGCCAAGGAATGTACAGTCCCTTGCGGACTGGTTCTCTGCTGGGGGATGTGGAATCCTTCCAGCCTCAGACACCAAAGTCTGGCAAAGTTAAGTCTTTTCTCTGCCAAGACAGGCTCTCTTCGCCTCTTGTCTCTGGCTTGTGGCTCTCCTACTGCCACACTTCCTCTTAGGTGCAACACAACTTTCTGTCCCTGCTCCACTCTGGGACACGTCTCAGTGTTGAGACAGGCAATCCAGTTCTCCCTAACCCTGCCCTCAGTACCAGCTTTTTTAGGGGCAGCCTGCTCCCCCTACTGGCCTGAGACAGGAGGCATTGCATGCTAATGTTCCCCTGACCAGAGAACCTCCCCCTTGCTCTCAGACACAGCTTTATTACACTTGTGGCATCCAGGTAGGGTGACACATATATACATATATATATATATATATATATATATATATATATATATATATATATATAATTCGTGTATGGAATTGATAAAGACTTACTTGTTTTCTAGCATCCTCTAGTGTGAACTGTGCCTTACAGACTGCTCTGCTGATTGCATTTTCCCCTGAGTGTTTATGGACTTTGAGTTTTCGTCTGCACTTGTTTGAAACACCGTGTGTTTATAATATAAACTTTGATATCTATAAACTGTGTTCTGTAGTATCTTTGTTCCACGCAAAGAGACTCCTGGGGTATCCATTATAATTATTACAGGCGGGGATTTGGGGGAATAATAAGCACATTGGCGGGGATGGCTTGGTGTCCCCCGGATGCCAAGCCTGTACAAACTAGAATTGATTAAAGCACTTTTCTCTATCAAACTTCTACTATGGGCCATACAGGTAGGTATAGATTTACTTTTCTATACCCTGTATGCCCATAGTAGAGGTCTGATAACTTCAAAGTGGTGACAGATTCCCTTTAACTTACATTTGTAGATTACACTACAAACTAAGTTCACAGACAATGATTTCTGAATGTATTCCCAAGCCCATGCTGTGATTTGTATGACCAAATCATGCCTGTTTTGATGCAGTGCCACCTAATGACCTATAGATCACAAGAATCCAATATTAATCACCGGTGTTGTCTCTTGTGCCCATAGATTTCTACAGTTATGCGACTTAGTTGAAAATTGATTCTTCAGCTGTGTTTCATTATTTGCATTTAATTTTGCTATCCCTGTCCCAACATTTTTGACATGTGCTGCTGCAATCAATTTCTAAATGAGTTTAATTTTTTCAAACAAAATGGAAAATTGGTTAACTTTCAGCTTCTGATGTGTCCTATGTTTTGTTGTGAATAAAATATGACTGTAATATATTTCCAAATCATTACATTCTTGTTTTCTTTTCGTTTTTCACAGCGTCCCAACTTTTTGGAAATTGGATCTGTAATATTACATGGCCTTAATGAGTCCTCCAGAGCCATACTTTACAGCAACTCTATCCTGTGGCTTAGAGTGCGTAGAATTTTAGATGAAGCTACCCTTTCTAGACAGTTTTCCAGTTAAGAATACCTATTTTTATGTGCTCTCTTTGTAAATTCTGAGTTAATAGAATGGAGCCTCATATTTTGGCCAGCGCAGAGAGGTTCTAAAGAGTGTCTCTTTCTGGAGGATCTGTCCTGTCTTGAATTAAAGAGTAAAACCATTTATTTCAATGGGTACTGTGTAATGCTTATTTTCCTTTGTTATTAACCTATATGACAGTTGAGCACTTACTGCTGGGTGACACGTTGTACTCTGCTAGCAAATAGGGATTGTCCAAAGAGTGACTATTTTAGTCACTATGGGCTACATTCATGTCACCATGAACTCATAAAAATAAAAAATGGTGGTAAATATAGTTTAACATTGTCAGATATACACAGATATAAACAATATAAACATTACAGTTATAACATTAATGGCTCTAGTCCCTTTTTTTCTCTAAATTCTTAGACTAAAATAAGTCAACTTGCGGTAATTTTTTGTGTTTATTTGAGAATTCAATTATTTCAGTGCAAAAAGATAATTTCAACATTTTCTGAGTAATAAAGAATTAAAGGAGAGCAGGGAGAAGCAGGGAAGTGAGACATGTAGTGCCTTATTTGTCTTGTCACTCATTTCTCACAAGATGTTCTTGAAACTGAAATATGCGAATATCAGCTATTACATAGAGAGAAGACTTTCATTCAGCTTGATTAATATTTTTTTTATTTATTTGCATTTTTTTTTTAGCAGTATCTTTTATTGACGCAGCTGTAATACCATCCGGGAATTTTGATGAGATTCATTGTTTTGTAGTTTGCTGGAAATTAATTTTATGCTGTGTGCATGCAGAAATAGCACAAATTCTGAAGCTCTTGGCCTAGAATTCAACTTACAGCATTCAGCTAAAGTGTAATCCATAGCTATGACTTGACGAAAGAGCCGCTCTGCATTCAATTATTTAGCTTATCAGGTCCAAAATACTGGTCCACTAATTTAGGTGTTGTTAAAGCGCACCTGTCAGTTTACTAATGTAACAGTTTGCGCTGTGAAATCTGGTGACAGGTTTTCTTTAAAGCGCACCTGTCAGCAGGATTGTGCTAAGTAAACCACATACACTATCAGGTGGGCGCCGTTACACTGATTAAAATGATACATTGGTTGATAAAATCCATCCTGTGGTTTTTGTGTAATCTTTTCCTTCAGTTTGGAGATAATGATATGCTCGTGCTTCGGATCGGCCTATGGAGGGGGCGCTCTATCTGGTGCTCTGCTAACATATTCATCTGTATGCTCTTATGACAGCTCCCTGTGCCTTCACTGACCTGCCTCCTATTTTACCTAGCCAAGCACTAGTAGATGCATTATGTAAAATAGGAGGCAGGTCAGTGAACGATCAGTGACTTTTCATAAGAGCATATAGCTGAATATATAAGCAGAGCACCAAACAAAAAATGGAATAAAACGTGATCAAAAAGACGAATGTAAATAAAAATGGTACCGCTGAAAACATCATCTTGTCCCGAAAAAAAGCAAGCCGCCATACAGCTCCAATGGCTGAAAAATAAAAAAGTTATAGCTCTCAGAATAGAGCGATGCAAAAACAATTCCTTTTTCTATAAAATAGTTTTTATTATGTAAAAGCGCCAAAACATAAAAAAAATATAAATGTGATACCGCTGTAAACATACTGACCCAAAGAATAAAGCTGTCTTATTAATTTTACCACACGCAGGAAAAAAAACAAAAAAAAACAATTCCTGAACTGTTGGTTTTTGTTTATTCTGCCTCCCAAAAATCGGAATAGAAAGCGATCAAAAAATGTCACGTACCCGAAAATGGTACCAATAAAAACGTCAACTTGTCCCACAAAAAACAAGCCGTCACATGACTGTCTGCCGAAATATGGAAAAATTATAGCTCTCAAAATATGGCAATGCAAAAAGTAGTCTTTGCAAAAATAGGGTTTTTTAGTGTGTGACAGCTGTCAATCATAAAAACCAGATATGAATCTAGTAATTGCACCAACCCGAAGAATAAAGTCGTCTAATCACTTACACTGCACGAGGAACGGCGTAAAAAATAAACTCTAGTGTGAGGGGTTGCGGTTGGGTTAGGGTTATGGGTGGGGATGTATTAGGGTTGGGGCTAGGCTTGTGGTGGGGATGGGATTTTTCAGAAGAAAAGAAAAAAAAATGACGACAATATGGCGACTAATGTTGAGCACAAGTGCTCGCTACTTGAGTTTGCATCGGTGCTCGGGTATGCACTGAGTATAACAGGTGCTCGTGTGACATGCTCGAGTCTCCGCTCCATATGTTTTGCAGCTGTTATACAGTCAAAAAAACCTTGCCTGCCATGCACGAGCGATCCCCACATGTTTTTTTTGGGTATCTAATAACCGTGAAACATGCAGGTGGGGACTCAAGCTTGTCACATGAGCACCCGCGATACTTGGTGCATACCCGAGCACTCGATGCAAACTCAAGTAGCGAGCACTTGCACTCAAGACTAATGACAACTTATTCAATATGATGACCTAATGTTATCAAATTCTGTGCCGTACCTCTGGGTTCAAAATGTTCACTATACCCCTTGATAAAATCCTTGAGGGGTGTAGTTTCCAAAATGGAGTCACTTGGGGGGGTTTCCACTGTTTAGGCACATTAGGGGCTCCCCAAACGCAACATGGCGTCAGTTAATTATTCAAATAAATGTTACATTCAAAAAGTCAAATGGCACTCCTTCCCTTCCGAACCCTGCCGTGCACCCAAATAGTGGTTTTCCCCCACATATGAGGTATTGGCTTACTCAGGAGAAATTGTACAACAAATTTCATGGTGCAATTTCCCCTGTTACCCTTATGAAAATGCAAAATTGGAGTCTGAAAAACATTTTTGTTGGAAAAATGTGAAAATTTTATTTTTACGGCTCAATGTTATGAACTTCTGTGAAGCACCTGGGGGTTCAGGGTGCTCACCACACATCTAGATAAGTTCCCTGGGGTGTCTAGTTTCCAAAATGGGGTCAGAGTAATTACCTCATTAACCGGTTCCCGACCGCCCACTGTAGATAAACGTCGGCGCTTGCTGGGCTCTGTGCAGCGCCGACGTTTAAAAACGGTGGGTGGTCTCGCAGCGCTCAGGACCCCCAGGGTCCTGCAAGCGCTGCGATTCCGGTGCAGAGCGTTAGCTCTGACAGGGGACATCATCGGGACCTGATTGGATCAGGTCCCAGTGATGTTAACCCTTTGCTATGTTCTATATGCCGCGATCTATAGTGATCGCGGCATATAGAAGATAGACAGAGGAGAGGGGGTCGTCTTACTTACCTCTCCGACGACCCCTGATACCTTCCAGGACCTGGGGTTGCTATGGCAGCTGGAGGTCACATGACTGCCTCCAGATCTGCCATATATGGTGTCCTGCCTGGCTCAGCCAGCAGCTGAAGCCTGGCAGGAGACACAATGTGAAATAGTCAGCGAAGATCTCATGTAATGTAATACATGTCTATTACATTACATGAGATCAGTGGTCAGAAAAAAAAATTAATGTCCCATACAGGGACTAAGTAAAAATGTAAAAAAAAGTAAAAAAAAAAGGTTTTTAAACTGTTAAAAAAAATCACAAAATAAATAAAAATAAATAAAATATTAAACCAATAAATCCGTATATTTTTACAAAACCAAAAAAAGTACACATATCGTCCGAAACAACCCGAGCTATAAAACTGTTACACTAATTAACTCCTTCTGTGCATACCGTAATAAAAATAAATAAAAAACGGAGCAAAAAAAAATGCTTTTTCATCATATCACCAAACAAAAAATGGAAAAAAATGCGAACAAAAAGCAAAATAGAAATAAAAATGGTACCGCTGAAAACGTCATCTTGTTCCGCAAAAAAAAAGCCACCATACAGCTCCATCAGCCGAAAAATAAAAAAGTTATAGCGCTCAGAATAAAGCAATGCAAAAAAAATATTTTTTTCTATAAAAATATTTTTTTCTGTGTAAAAGCGCCAAAACAAAAAAAAAAATACAGTAAGTGTCGTATTGCTGTAAACGTACTGACCCGAAGAATAATGCTGCCTTATCACTTTTACCACAAGCAGAACGGCATAAAAAAACCCTCAAAAAACAATTCCTGAATTGTTGGTTTTTGTTAATTTTACCTCTCAAAAAACGGAATAGAAAGCGATCAAAAAATGTCACGTACCCAAAAATGGTACCAATAAAAATGTCAACTCGTCACGCAAAAAACAAGCCATCACATGACTCTGTCGGCCGAAATATGGAAAAATTATAGCTCTCAAAATATGGTGATGCAAAAACTAGATTTTGCAAAAAAAAGCGTCTTTTAGTGTGTGACAGCTGTCAGTCATAAAAACCCGATATAAATCTAGTATCTCTGTAATCGCACCGACCCGAAAAATAAAGTAATCTAATCAGTTATATCACACTAGGAACGGTGTAAAAAATAAATAAAACCAATTCTTCACCTGCTACTGATTTGTTTATTACAGTGGTGGCCAAAAGTATTGGCACCCCTGCAATTCTGTCATATAATACTCAGTTTCTTCCTGAAAATGATTGCAATCACAAATTATTTGGTATTATTATCTTCATTTCATTTGTCTTCAATGAAAAAACACAAAAAGAATTGTCCTAAAGCCAAATTGGATATAATTCCACACCAAACCTAAAAAAGGGGGTGGACAAAAGTATTGGCATTGTTTGAAAAATCATGTGATGCTTCTCAAATTCATGTAATTAACAGCACCTGTAACTTACCTGTAGCACCTAACAGGTGTTGGCAATAACTAAATCACACTTGCAGCCAGTTAACATGGATTAATGTTGACTCAACCTCTGTCCTGTGTCCTTGTGTGTACCACATTGAGCATGGAGAAAAGAAAGAAGACCAAAGAACTGTCTGAGGACTTGAGAAACCAAATTGTGAGGAAGCATGAGCAATCTCAAGGCTACAAGTCCATCTCCAAAGACCTGAATGTTCCTGTGTCTTCCTTGCGCAGTGTCATCAAGAAGTTTAAAGCCCATGGCACTGTGGCTAACCTCCCTAGATGTGGACGGAAAAGAAAAATTGACGAGAGATTTCAACGCAAGATTGTGCGGATGGTGCATAAAGAATCTCGACTAACATCCAAACAAGTTCAAGCTGCCCTGCAGTCCGAGGGTACAACAGTGTCAACCCGTACTATCCGACTGCGTCTGAATGAAAAGGGACTGTATGGTAGGATACCCAGGAAGACCCCACTTCTTACCCCGAGACATAAAAAAGCCAGGCTGGAGTTTGCCAAAACTTACCTGAGAAAGCCTAAAACGTTTTGGAAGAATGTTCTCTGGTCAGATGAGACAAAAGTAGAGCTTTTTGGGAAAAAGCATCAACATAGAGTGTACAGGAAAAAAAAAGAGGCATTCAAAGAAAAGAAGACGGTCCCTACAGTCAAACATGGCGGAGGTTCCCTGATGTTTTGGGGTTGCTTTGCTGCCTCTGGCACTGGACTGCTTGACCGTGTGCATGGCATTATGAAGTCTGAAGACTACTAACAAATTTTGCAGCATAATGTAGGGCCCAGTGTGAGAAAGCTGGTTCTCCCTCAGAGGTCATGGGTCTTTCAGCAGGACAATGACCCAAAACACACTTCCAAAAGCACTATAAAATGGTTTGAGAGAAAGCACTGGAGACTTCTAAGGTGGCCAGCAATGAGTCCAGACCTGAATCCCATAGAACACCTGTGGAGAGATCTCAAAATGGCAGTTTGGAGAAGGCAGCCTTCAAATATCAGGGACCTGGAGCAGTTTGCCAAAGAAGAATGGTCTACAATTCCAGCAGAGCATTGCAAGAAACTCATTGATGGTTACCGGAAGCGGTTGTTCGCAGTTATTTTGGCTGAGGGTGCCAATACTTTTGTCCGGCCCTTTTTTGGAGTTTTGTGTGAAATGATCAATGATTTGATTTTTGCTTCATTCTCTTTTGTGTTTTTTCCTTGCAAGGAAATTTAATGAAGATAATAATACCAAAGAATTTGTGATTGCTATCATTTTCAGGAAGAAACTGAGTATTATCTGACAGAATTGCAGGGGTGCCAATAATTTTGGCCACCACTGTATGTCTCCCAAAGATCGCAGTAAGGCTCTGCCCACATTTATCCTGCGCTCTGCGCTGAGCGCTTACACCAGAGTTTCCGTGTAAATCTCTGAAATACGTGATTCAGCCGGAACCCATGACGGAAGATTCCCTGTAATGAGGCAGATATAGGCCACTGTGGACGCCGTCTAGCCTGGGATCCCACGGTGTCATTTGTTTTAGGCGTGCATAAAAGTGCGGTTGGCCACAGTTTTGTGCACTTCTGAAAAAAAGGACACCGCTAAACCGAGGCCAGACGGAGTCCAGAGTAACTCTGCTGCCTCATTACAGTGAATGGATCCTGCAGGGGTTTCATCTGAATTACATCACTTGGAAATTTAGATGGAAACCCCGATGTAAGTGCTCAGCCTAGAGCGCCGGATAAATGTTACGTAAAATGTTCCCAATAAAAGCTTCAACTCAGTCCTCAAAAAAAGCTAGTCCCCACTCAGGTCCGTCATCTGTTAAAAATATAAGGGACTTCCAAGTTACTGGTAGCAGAAAGGCTCTGGAAAAGCGAAATGGCCCTTGCCCACCAAAAGAAATTCAGAAAATGTTGTGCTCCCAAATCCAAATGCCTATTCTACAATAATTTGTTCTCCAATTGTCAAATAGCACTCCGTCCCCCCCAGATCTCGCCGTATGGCTGAGCGGTACGATACAGCCACATATGGGGTATTGCCACTTTTAGAAGAAATTGTGTGACACATTTCGGCACCACTTTTACCATTGCCCTGTGTGAAAATGTAAAATCTGAGGGTAAAACATTTTTTTGTGGTAAAAATATAATTATGCTTTTTTCACTGCCCAATGGTATAAATTTAAAAATTAAAAAATACTCACTACTTCCCTAGATGAATTCCTTGAGAGGTGTAGTTTACAAAATGGGGTCACTTGTGGGAGTTTCTGCTGTTTCGGCATGTCAGCGACTCTTCAAATGTGACATGGTGTCTGCCACCTATCCCAGCCAACATAGTGCTCCTTTCTCTTCCGAACCCTGCCGTACACCAAAGCAGTGGTTCTCCCCCACATATGGGGTATCGGCGTACTCAGGAGAAATTGCACAACAAATTTCATGGTGCAATTTATCCTGTTACCCTTATGATAATACAAAATTAGGGAATGAAAAACATTTTTTGTGGGAAAAATGTGAAAATTTTATTTTTACGGCTCAAAATTATAAACTTCTGTGAAGCAGCTGGGGATGCAAGTGCTCACCACACATCTAGATAAGTTCCCTAAGGGGTCTAGTTTCCAAAATGGTGGCACTTGCGGGGGGTTTCCACTGTTTAGGCACATTAGGGGCTCCCCAAATGCGACATGGCGTCTGCTAATTATTCAAACAAATTTTACATTCAAAAAGTCAAATGACGATCCTTCCCTTTCAAACCCTGCCATGCACCCAAACAGTAATTTGCCTCCACATATGGGGTATCGGCGTGTTCAGGAGAAATTGCACAACAAATTTCATGGTGCAATTTATCCTATTACCCTTATGATAATGCAAAATTAAGGGATGAAAAACGGTTTTGTGGGAAAAAATGTGAAAATTTTATTTTTACAGCTCAATATTATAAACTTCTGTGAAGCACCTTGGGGTTCAAGGTGCTCACCACACATCTAGATAAGTTCCCTAAGGGGTCTAGTTTCCAAAATGGTGTCACTTGTGGGGGGTTTCCACTGTTTACACACATCAGGGGCTCCCCAAATGCAACATGGCGTCCGCTAATTATTCAAACAAATTTTACATTCAAAAAGTCAAATGGCGCTCCTTCCCTTTCAAACGCTGCCGTGCGCCCAAACAGTGGTTTGCCTCCACATATGGGGTAGCAGCGTGTTTAGGAGAAATTGCACAACAAATTTCATGGTGTAATTTTTCCTATTACCCTTATGATAATGCAAAATTAAGGGATGAAAAACGGTTTTGTGGGAAAAATGTGAAAATTTTATTTTTACAGCTCAATATTATAAACTTCTGTGAAGCACCTTGGGGTTCAAGGTGCTCACCACACATCTAGATAAGTTCCCTAAGGGGTCTAGTTTCCAAAATGGTGTCACTTGTGGGGGGTTTCCACTGTTTAGGCACATCAGGAGCTCTCCAAGCGCAACATGGCGTCTGCTAATTATTCAGACAAATTTTACGTTCAAAAAGTCTAATGGCGCTCCTTCCCTTCCGAACCCTGCAGTGCGCCCAAAGAGTGGTTTTCCCTCACATATGGGGTATCAGCACGCTCAAGAGAAATTGCACAAAAAAATTTGGGGTCCATTTTTTCCTGTTACCCCTGTGAAAATAAAAAAATGGGTCTAAAGTAACATTTTTATGAAAAAAGTTAAATGTTAATTTTTTTCTTCCACATTCCAAAAATTCCTGTGAAGCACCTGAAGGGTTAATAAAGTTCTTGAATGTGGTTTTGAGCACCTTGAGGGGTACAGTTTTTAGAATGGTGTCACTTTTGGCTATTTTCTGTCATAAAGGCCCTTCAAAGTGACTTCAAATATGATGTGGTCCCTAAAAAAATGTTTTTGTAAATTTTGTTGTAAAAATGAGAAATCGCTGGTCAACTTTTAACCCTTATAGCTCCCTAACAAAAAAAAATTTTGGTTCTGAAATTGTGCTGATATAAAGTAGACATGTGGGAAATGTTATTTATTAACTATTTTGTGTAACATATCTCTCTGATTTAAGGGCATGAAAATTCAAAGTTTGAAAATTGCAAAATTTTCAAAATTTTCGCCAAATTTCAGATTTTTTCACAAATAAACGCAAGTGATATCGAAGAAATTTTACCACTATCATGAAGTACAATATGTCATGAAAAAACAATCTCAGAATCAGGGGAATACGTTGAAGCGTTCCAGAGTAATTACTTCATAAAGTGACAGTAGTCAGAATTGAAAAAATTGGCCCGGTCACGAAGGCAAAAACAGGCTCTGGTGCGAAGTGGTTAAGTGACAGTGGTCCGAATTGTAAAAACTGGAATGATCATTAACGTGCAAACCACCCTCGGGGTTAAAGGAGACCTTTCACCAGATTTCACAGCGTAAACTGTTACATTAGTAAACTGATCTTTTTGACTTGATGAGCCTTGTGTATTTACTTTTAAAAAATAAAAACTATTTAGTAATATATAATTTTTAACCCTTTCACGTCGTGGCCATTTTCCGTTTTTTCCTCTCCCTCTTCAAAAGCCATAACTTTTTTATTTTTATGACAATATAGGCGTGTGAGGGCTTGTTTTTTCAGGACGTGTTGTGCTTTTGAATGACACCATTCCTTCTATCATGTGATGCATTGAGAAGCAGGAAAAAAATCCAGGAGCGTTGAAATTGTAAAACTGACCTGGCAGTATGATTTCTCCAGGTCAGTACGAGTATGCAGATACCAAAGATGCATATATTCTTTTTTTATTTGAATGGTGAAAAAATAATTGGAAATTCCAAAAAAAAAACCTCTCATGTCGCAATTTTCCGAGACGAGACACGTGACATTTTCATTTTTCAGGACATGCCGTTGTGTGAGAGCTTATTTTTTGTGTGCTGAGCAGATATTTTTACTGATATCATTTTGGGGTAGATACAATATTCTGATGACTTTTTATTGCAATGTTGCGGTGGTCTACAACTTAATTCTGGTGTTTCGATTTTTTTTTTTTCATTACGTTTAACGATTTAATTCATTTATTCTAAATTTTGATAGGTTGGACCTTAACAAACGCAGCAATACTGAATGTGTATTTTTTTTTTTTGTTTTATTTACTGGTGTCCCCTCCTGGCTGTGACCTTACACTGTCCCCCCTGCACTTTTCTTCCCCCATTATTTCCCCCTCCTACTCATACTGTCTTCTCTCATATCCCCCTGCTAACCATACTGTCTCCTCATATATTTACCCTCACACATCCCCCCCAATTCCCCATACTATGTCTGCACACATCACCCTCACTCCCCATACATTCGCTCCCCATATTGCGTACACACCCATTCTCCCCATTCTGTGTCTGCACCAATCACCCACACACTAAATCTCCCCCACCCCTCCCCCACACTAAATCTCTCCCCCACACTAAATCTTCCCTCAGCCATGCAAGAAACGTCCCCCCAGCAATATAATAAATCTTCCCCAGCTATACAATAAATCCCCCCCATAGTAAATCCTCCCCAGCCATACCATAAATCTCCCCCCATAGTAAATCACCCCCCAGCCATACAATAAATCACCCTATAGTAAATCACCCCCTAGCCATACCATAATTCATCCCTCCCATAGTAAATCACCCTCCCATCGTAAATCACCCCCCAGCCATACCATAAATCACTCACATAGTAAATCACCCCCAGCCATACCATAAATTACCCCCATAGTAAATCACCCCCAGCCATACCATAAATTACCCCCATAGTAAATCACCTCCAGCCCTACCATAAATCACCCTCCAGCCCTACCATAAATCACCCCCCTGCCATACCATAAATCACTCACATAGTAAATCACCCCCCAGCCATACAATAAATCACCCTTATAGTAAATCACCCCCCAGCCATACCATACATTACCCCCATAGTAAATCACCCCCCAGCCATACCATAAATTACCCCCATAGTAAATCACCCCCCAGCCATACCACAAATTACCCCCATAGTAAATCACCCCCCAGCCATACCATGAATTACCCCCATAGTAAATCACCCCCAATAGTAAATCACCCCCACAATGAATATTCACCTCCATTCCATCTTCGGTGTCTTCAGCTCTGAAGCACAGAGCACTTTCCACCAATGGGCGCCTCTTCAGCTGCAGCGCCGGTGAGTGATGTCAGCAGCGTGATCACATGACCTGATCACGTTGATGGCATCGTTCTGACCCTGAGGTCAGAGCTTCAACGCTGGGAGCTGGCGCGCTGCAGCTTCTCTGAGCTGGGTGTCAGCTTGACACCCTGCCTGCTCAAAGAACTGCCGACTCCCAGTCCGGGGGGTGGCAGAACGCAGCCGCCGGGGAAGACACATTGGACTGACACATTAGGCGGCCCAACTGCGCCCCCTTGCCGGCAGCGCCCCCTAGATATGCCTCTATTACAATGCATACAAAAGTGTTTGGTGGTTGACGCTCTATTATTACTCTATTATTATGTGAATGCCAACTTTGCTAGCAGGTCAATCAAATTGTGTGGCATTGGTATCCTGAGGAAACCACTGAAGTTGGTTTAAATCAATATGAAGTTTAGTTTTAAAATCTCAATAAACACAAAGCGTTTTTGTGCTATGGGGCCTCTTTTCCAATTTAATAGTGATTAATACAGACTGATCAATCTATTCTGCATTGATCTTTACTATCTTGAAAAAGGGCACAGAAAATTTTTTTTTATTGAGATTTTAAAATTAATCTTCATTCATTTTAAATATCTAACATCTTCAGCAGTTCCCACTGGATATCAATGCCATTGTACATATCTGTTTGACTCTGAGCCTTATACTACATCCCTTGCCACTACGTTTGTACTACCAATACCATTGGGGGATGCAGGCACAGTTCTGCTTTACATTAGTTAGGATGGGACTTGTGGTCTCACCCAGAAAGGTAGTCTATGTCTTAATACAGAATGCTTATTATCTGTTGTAATCAGCTATCTGCTTTGAGGCTTTGGCTTGGGCAGTTTATTACTACCCTGGTCTGTTGCTTTGTCTAGGCCTCGTACCTCACGTCTTTGTGTCCTTCAATTTGAGCTCCTGGTAATGACCTGGCTTGATGACCCTTCTCTGTCAACTAGCTCCACAGGCAGCAGCCACTCTGTGGCCGTAACCCAGGGGACTCTGCGTAAGTCTAGGTTCTTCTACAGAGGAAGGCCAAGGTTCTCTTGAGAACTGCTAAACAGAGTGGATTGTTCAAAGCCAATCTACAGAAGCCCTATTAAGAGCTGTAAAACAACCACACACAGAGCTACTTTACAACAAAACCTAAAATAGAAACCAAATTAATATATGCACGAGGATATAGACTTCACACCTGCTAGTGACCTGTATGTCCACCTAGTTGCCTTTATAAGTTTGTTGTACATTGTCTTGTTATATTAGTGGGATTAGTAGAACTTAACCTTGCTTCTCTATATCCACCCCAATGGCTGTCAACTAATATTTTGGGCTGCTATATGGACATAAAAGACCAATTCATTCTTCCACATCTCCTTATACCTGTAATTAGGATAGGCTGTATATGTGACGCCCTGCGGCTGCAGGCTGTCACAGAACTTTTGGGTGTTGCACAGATGGATTCTCCCCAGTGGCCTCAATTCATGCAGACACCTCCACCCAAGTCCACTAGATGGAGCCCTGCCAGGTATATATATACTGGGGGTGGAGTTCAGGAAGTCAGTCAGTGGGAAGCAGTGAGTGTGACACGATGCTGCAGCACCAGACAAGCTGAAGTCTGTGTGGCTGAAAGCCAGGCTAGGCCCAAGCTGCGGGCTAGTCTGGCCAGTGAGAGCCTAGAGTGGGCTAAAAGGCAAGGAGAAGAGAAGAGCCATGAGGGACAGAGGAACCGCAGAGGGTTCGTCCCCTGTTGCAAGCCGGGCACCGGGCCCGAGCCTATTGGGATCTCTATGCCCAGTAGGGAATCCGGCATACTGAGGAGGATTTCATATCCCTCAGTCCACCCGTGAATACCGCACATTCAGAGGACTAGGTACCACGAAGGCCCCAGCTTCCAGGGATCGTGGTAACCAGTGGGAAAGCCCTCGCCACCAAGCAAGACGGGTGAGAGAAACATCAAGGGAGCTAGACCCTGTTCCAGGCAGGTCAGAAGCTCCAGGGAGAAAGACAGGAAGATGCAAAAAGGAGGCCTTACACCCGCTCACTGGGGAGCAAGACCAGAAGTGCATACCACCTACAAGTACCCCGGACCATACCTGACTACCATCTGCAGCAAAGGTACTGAAACTAGCCCCGGTGTGTGTCTGTTCTTCCTCTGACCCGGCTGGGTCCCATCTCTCCTGCATCCCTTCACACCATCCCTGCCCTCGGGGCCCGCTCCACCTGTGGGGAGCAGAAACACCTCAGCTGCCATCCCAACACCCCCGGAGGTCTGAAGCAGCACTGGTAATCATTACCAGGTACCACAGGTGGCGTCACAAACTGTTTATTTATTTTCTATCCAAGTTCCAATCCCCTTTTTCAAGAGTGACCCCAGGGTACGGGCCCGGGAGCTGACCATCGCGACATCCCCAAACTAGGTAAAGGCCCGGGTACCGAGTCTCCCCCATATTTCCCCCTGAGCGAGTCATATATGTGACGCCCTGCGGCTGCAGGCAGTCACAGAACTCCTGGGTGTTGCACAGATGGATTCTCACCAGTGGCCTCAATACATGCAGACATCTCCACCCAAGTCCACTAGATGGAGCCCTGTCAGGTATATATATATACTGGGAGGTGAAGTTCAGGAAGTCAGTCAGTGGGAAGCAGTGAGTGTGACACGATGCTGCAGCACCAGACAAGCTGAAGTCTTTGTGGCTGAAAGCCAGGCCAGGCCCAAGCTGCGGGCTAGTCTAGCTAGTGGAGAGCCTAGAGTGGGCTAGAAGACAAGGGGAGGAGAAGAGCCATGAGGGACAGAGGAACCACAGAGAGTTCATCCCCTGATGCAAGCCGGGCACCGGGCCCGAGCCTATTGGGACCTCCATGCCCAGTAGGGAATCCTGCATGCTGAGGAGGATTTCATATCCCTCGGTCAACGCGTGAATACCGCACATTTAGAGGACTAGGTACCAAGAAGGCCCCGGCGTCCAGGGATAGTGGTAACCAGGGGAAAGCCCTCGCTGCCAAGCATACGGGTGAGAGAAACATCAAGGAAGCTGAACCCTGTTCCAGGCAGGTCAGAAGCTCCAGGGAGAGACAGGAAGATACAGAAAGGAGGCCTTACACCCGCTCACTGGGGAGCAAGTCCAGAAGTGCACACCACCTACAAGTACCCCGGACCATACCTAACTACCATCTGCAGTAAAGGTACTGAAACTAGCCCCGGTGTGCATGTCTGTTCTTCCTCTGACCCGGCTGGGTCCCCTCTCTCCTGCATCCCTTCACACCATCCCTGCCCTGGGAGCCCGCTCCACCTGTGGGGAGCAAAAACACCTCAGCTGCCATCCCAACACCCCCGGAGGTCTGAAGCAGCGCTGGTAATCATTACCAGGTACCACAGGTGGCATCACAAACTGTTTATTTATTTTATCCAAGTTCCAATCCCCTTTTTCAAGAGTGACCCCAGGGTACGGGCCCGGGAGCCGACCACTGCGACATCCCCCAAACCAGGTAAAGGCCCAGGTACCGAGTCATCCCCATCCCCTGGGCGCGTCATATACCTTTGGGAATATGGTGTTATTATATTGAATACTGATATTAATCTATACAGCTGTAGCTCTAGCATCCATTTTGATCAGTGCTTGAAATTTGTTGCACATATCACTTTATATACAGTCCGGTGCCTAAATTATTGTGGAATGTGATTATTGAATTGCTGTAATCCTCTTCTATATATCGTTTAGGTTGTTATTATAATCAGGAAAAAATATTGTTAAACAGCCATTGAATACAATCATGTTTAATATACAGGCAATTAATTAATATTTTGATTTCAGTGTGTAGTGCTTATCCTTCCATAGCAGTACTATGTTGGTTTTAAAACTGTTTCATATATGTGTATAATAAAATATTTGTCTAAGAATACTGGTCATTTGGGCCTTTTTTAACACTTGTTTGCTGATATTAGTGTATATAAATAACGTAGAGTACTTAGTAAACACTGTTTTTGATAGAAAAAAGGGTAAAAGCCATCCCACTGATGACAAGGTGTACCCAATCGGGAAAGTCCTAACCTCTAGTATTATAATCTTACCATGTGTCAAAAATGACTTCAATGTGAATAAGGGAAGCTATACAAACATAATGACCAGCTCAAAGGAAGGGAGGCCATGCCCCTCTTCACTGAGTGCAAGAATCTAAAGTAAAACCAAAAGAAATGAACTGGAGTATAAGCTTATAATTGTCAAACTGGTGACTCGCACTGTTTGTAAGCATCACCCTCCTCATTGCGTGCACCACTCTGCTGCTCCCAGTGTCAAACTATCTTGCTGAGCTGCCTCGTGCAATACTTCCAGCACTGCTAAATCTTCCTGTTGCTGGAGCGTCTCCACCCTACTATAGGGAGGTGCGGCCAGACTCTTCAGGAATTTAAAACCACTGTGTCTTGCAGAGTTTTGCTTCCTTGGCCTTTCCCCTGAAAGTAGTGGATATATTAGGCAGTTTCTCAGTCCACACCTTGCCTGAGCTTAGGTCCTAGTTGCAGTCCGTTACTAGTTCCCTGTCAAGGTGTTTTACTATTTAGACTCTCCTGTTACCTACCCGGCTTGTTTACTTGTTTTGTCTGATATCTCCGCTCCTAAGCCCGGCTTCCTATTTTGAATCTGTGCTGCCTGCCCTGATCTTGGACTCTCTGACCACATCTGTCTTCGCTCCCTTTGCTTTGTATCTGTGCCTTGACCCGCACGTCAGCAACTCCAGGTCCGGGGACTGCCCTAGAGTGGCACTTGGTGACTGCACTAATGGCCCAATGAGGAAGTGAAGATGGATCCAGCTCAACACACCAGGCAATTAATTAAAATTCAACAATCTTTATTGGCAAATCCTTTTAAAAACTTGTAGAAAAGACAAAAAATGAACATCTCAGATGACAAAGCATATATTATGGGGTGGTGTGTATAAAAAATGCCATACGCGTTTCGAGTGAAACTCTTGAACACTGGCTAACACATGCTAATATGTCTCTTTTCTGCCTCATTTGCCTTCTCATATTCCCATTCCTTTTCCTGCTCCTGTTTTTCCCATTCTTCTGTCCCTTTTTTGGACCCAGCGGCAATAATGTTGCTGGGTTCAACATGGTACATGTTTTGATAGTCACATTCATGGGGGTTAAAAGTTACATCATATTATGTTAGTCTCGCAGCAAGTAGATGTTTTGTTTGAGCTAACATGAGAATTTTAGTCACAGCATGTGGTATTTGTGTGATAAGTTGGTGATTAAGCACTATGTCTGTTACCTTGTCTCTCAAGACTGCAACAACCACTACTGCACTGATATACAAGGAGGACCCTCTGATTATAGAGTCAAATTAATTAATTTAATAGTATCCCAGGGGCCTTTGTTTGTTTCCATGTAGTTGTGTAAGTACACCCTGAGCATGTCCTTATATTTCATTACAAAATATATTAAAGGTTATGTCATAATTTGACAGCACCAGTGCTGGTGCTGGCAGAATACTGGTTTTCAGTTGATTAAACATTTTTTCCTATTCCTCTGTTTTGGTCCTCCTGACAATGATTCATATAGTGGTTGCAGCAAATTTGATGCATTGGGAATCCTTTCCTTACAATATCCTACAAGTCCAGAAAAGGCTCTGAGCGGTTTAAGAATAATAAGAAGAGGTATTTGTTGAATTGCTTTCCTCCTTTCTTGTGTGAGATATTTTTGGTCTTGTGAGATACAATGTCCTAAAACATTACTCTAGTTCTGGCTAGTTGAAATTTATCTTTTAGAGGCTTACACCCTATCTCAGTCAAAAATTTCAAGAGAGAAACTATCTCTTCCAAGCACCTATGTAGCCCTGTTTTACACAGCAACAGGTCATTTACGCACTGTAGACATTGTGTGTTTGGATTGTGTAGTCTCCATCCCTTTAGAACTCTATATGTTGCCTCTGTGAAAGTAAGGGATAAGTGGTCCCTTCTTGTGGCAATGTTGTCTAGCAATACTGTTTTCCATCATGAGTGAAGGCAATAGTTGACTTTCTCCTTCTATCAATATTGAGAAGAAAGCATTTCCTAAAAAAAAATCAGTAGATTGCAGTGTTTGGTGTGTGAGGATTCATAGCAATGGTGGTGACTATTATAAGTTTGTATACGTTTCATAAGTCATGGAGAATGCAATATTCCTGAAGTTCCTTTGGGACTTTCTTCTATATTTTGAGAACAATGTGTTCTCTAGGAGAATTGCTTTCTTTTAGTATCCCAACTGACAAGTACTGTTGTACTTGTTCAGTGATTGGTCTTGTTTGATCCTTGATTGACTGACTACTACCCTTTTTCTTATTTTTATTTTTTGGATACTTTATGGCCTTCAAAACTGGTAACAGCATTTCCAAAGTAACATTTCAGGGCAAGTGTGATAAAACTGATTCCTTAATTGATCATCTGAGCTATTTAAATGATGATGCCATCAATGAAATTTAGCTCCCCAACACCAGCAGCACTCATGCAGCCCCACATAAGGACACTGCCTCCACCATGTTTCATTGTAAGCACCATGCATTTTCTAAATTCATTTTTCTAAATGCATGATGTTGCATACAATGAAACATGGTGGTGCTAGTGTCATTACGTGAGGTTGCATGAGTGCTGCTGGTGTTGGGGAGCTACATTTCATTTATGGTATATGAATTCACAGATTGACTGCTCTAAATTTAAAGAGATGATGCTATCATCACTGTGCCTTTGGTAGATGTGAAATTTTCCAAAATGACAATGATCCAAAACACAACTCTGTTGCATTTCTGAAGAAAAACAGGGTGAAAGTGATTCAGTGGCCCAGCATGACTGCGGTTCTGAACCAAATTGAGCCCTTCTGAGCCCGTGAGTCAAATTCTGAAGAGATGAGTTGAGCATCACCCTCCAGCATCCAGACTCTAAAAGATGTTCTTGAAGAATGGAAAAAGATGTTGCAAAATGGCACCAACTTGTTCATTCCATGCCTAGAACACTTTCTGATCTTAAAAATCATGGAGGTCATACAAACTACTAGACATAGTAGTTTTTAATGTTGGGTGTATTCATTTTTGTATCAACTAATTTGAGTAAAAATAAAGAATTTGTAATGAAAGTTATATTATTAACCTTATTTTCATGTTATCGATTGAAAAAATATCCTGTTTGGAAATATTTTATATATTTGATACCATTTTTAAACTATATAGACAATTATGACTATAATCTGTGCTCTCACAGTAGCAGAGAAACAGATAATAATGAGGTCCTAACTAGAGATGAGCGAACCTTTCAAGGTTCGGTTCGGTTCTGATCAGCGAACTTCCCGATGTTCGCCGAACGGTTCGTCGAACATATCCAAACCCCATTGAATTCAATGGGAGGCAAAACAACATGCATAGACAACACCTTTAGGGGGGTCCAAAAGCTGACAAAACGGGACGGAGGAAGCAAGGTTGATTGTTACTCCTCCCCCAACACACCATGGACTTGGACCTCATGGAAATACCCACCACATAGTGCACCAAGAAGGCGCTTATCTGCAACATGATTGTTGCTCATATTGTTTAGAAATATTGATTAGAAATAGTGCTCACTACTAGGTTGCCACTCTGTTAGATCCACGATACAAGAGTACATTTTGTCAGATTCTTTCCCCCCTGGAAAGGGACGCCTACATGCCAGAGTATCGAAACACGCTTGTAGAAAATCTTAAGAGTGGTTTCCCCCAAGACAGCAGTGAGGCAGACAATCTGCATAGCAGTTCTAGACTTCCAACCCCCGGAATGTAGAGTCGTCAACGCAAAATCATTAGCAGCCTTGCAGCGCTGGGGTCCTGGGTTCAAACCCCACCAAGGGCAACATTTGAAAGTAGTTTTGTATGTTCTCCCCATGTTTGAGTGTGTTTCCTCTGTTAGGAAATTTAGATTGTGAGCCCCAATGGGGACAATGCCAATAATATCTGTTAAATGTCTGTAAAGCGCTGTGGAATTAATGGCGCTATATAAGTGAGTAAAATAAATTAAAAAAAACAAACAATTTCTGTGAGTCGTTTCACACAGTTTTGAGACCAGCCCATACATCAGCACAATAAAGTACAAGTCTGACACATAGTGAACGAGTGGAGAAGTGCAGGAATATCTTGAACTCAATATCATCAGGGGGAATTTGGACCCTTTTGAATTTTGGTTTTCAAAAATGGAAAAGTCCCCTGAGCTCACCTGTCATGCCTTGAAGGTTTTGTCATGCCTTGCAGCCAGCGTTCTCTCACAACGTCTCTTCAGCACTGATGGTGGGGTCCTGACAGATAAGCGCAACCGGCTGTCCACTGAAAGTGTAGACCGCCTAACTTTCATTAAGATGAACAAGTGTTAGTAACTGACCTAGGTTGGAGTAGTGGCATTGAAACCACTAGAGGCAGGTAGCGTAGTCAGGAAAAGCTAGGAATCGGTTCACAGGAAAAGCAGTATAATCTTGAAGGATTTAGCAGGTTATGTAGTCAGGAAAAGCCTGGTATTGGTACACAGGAAAAGCAGTATAATCTTGTATATGGCACTAGGTAAAGGGAGAGCTGAAAGAGGTTGTCCAGTACTTTATATTACCCCCCAATGTATCCCCCGTGGGGCCCCTAAGGATTTTTGTAATTACCTTACGTTGCAGATAATGCCTGTGAGAGGCACTATCACTGGCCACTCACAGGCATCACGTGACCCCCGGCTGCAGCCGGCTCTGACATCCGCTGATGTCACGACAAGTGCTGGCAGTAGCTGGGGGTCTTTGTCTTCCTCGTTCAGGCGGATGCCAGGCTGTGGGCGGGGTTCCCCCCCCGCATCACACCCGGTATCCACTATGCGCTCTGCCTCTTCCCATTCATTAGGAAAGCGCACAGTGGATGCTGGGTGTGACGTGGGGGTAGCCCCGCCCACAACCCAGCAGCCACCGCGGGGACCCCAGTGCTGTCATGATGTCAGCGCAGGGTCACGTAATGCCTGTGAATGGCTACAGATAGCGCCGCTCACAGGCATTATCTGCACAGTAAGGTAATTACGAAAAGTCTTAGGGGCCCTGGGAGGATACATTGGGGAGGTATTGTAAAGTACTGTACAACTTCTTTAACTAGAGGCTGGGAGTTGAATAATCTCACAAGGAAGGAGGTTCCAGGCCAGGTTTAAATATGGTGTTCAATCAGGAACTCACAGGATGTAGCCAATCGGGAACAATACAGGATGGAGCCGCTCAGGAACAACACAGGTACTAGAATCTAGGTTAGCCAGGAACTGTCCAGAGTGCTGAATAGCTCAGGGAAGAGTGGCCGCCTGGTGCACAACAGCTCCTGGGTTTGAGTCCTAACAGTAGTCCCCTCCCTCTAAGATGGCCTCTGGGAAGTTTTAAATGAAAGGCAACTTGGTTAATTTGTGCAGAAATTTGAAAAGGTCCTATGAATTTTTGACCCAATTTCGATAATTGTATGTTTGTTTACAGATTTTTTGAAGATAGCCAAACCTTGTCACTGACTTGAAGGGAAGGAGGGGCTTTGCGATATTTTTCTGCTGTTTTTTTTTACAATCTTCTTGGGCCTTCTGTGACAGTTTAATTAGCTCTTTCTGAGCTTCCTGCAACTTTGTCAGTCTGTCAGTAACAGCAGTAACCAAAATATTAGATGGAAGATTGGGAATAAATACTGGATGCAAGCCATAATTAGCAAAAAATGGACTTTGGGATGTAAAACTGTGTTTGGAGTTATTATAGGCAAATTCTGCTGTTGGTAAACAGTCCACCCAGTCATCCTGCAAGTATGAAATAAAACAGCGCAGATATTGTTCGAGAGTTTGGTTACTGCTTTCAGTCTGGCCATTGGATTGTGGATGGAAGGCAGTAGACAAATTTACAGTAACTCCTAAAGCTGTACAGAAGCTTTTCCAAAATTTTGATGTAAATTGAACGCATCTATCAGAAATTACATCGTCGGGAATTCTGTGCAGCCTGAATATCTATCTCTCTGACCATTAATTCTGTGGTTTGTTCAGCGGTAGGAATCCCTTTAGTTGGAGTAAAATGGGCCATCTTTGTGAGCCAATCCACCACAACAAGGATAACAGTTATTTCTTTAGATAGAGGTAGGTCTACGATAAAATCCATTGAGATTAATCCCCAAGGCCTGGATGAAGAAGATCGTGATGTCTTTTTCCTTGCACATGTTAAACAGGAGGAAACATATTTTCTCACATCCCTCCTACAATTAGGCCATGAAAAAGGACGGAGCAATATTTGAGTTTTCATGACTTCAGGGTGTTCTACAAGTTTGGAATCATGGATAAGTTTGAGGACTTCACGTCGAGCAGATTCGGGGACATATATTTGGTGCTTCTGCATCCAAAACTCCAAAAAGATCAACATCTTTAAAAGGATGGTTAATAAAAAAAAAGTCAGTTTGATATCCATCTTTCATTTTTATAAAAAAATTATTTCGTGTCCAGTATTCCCAAGAATTTTTTGGGTTGAAGATTAGTATAGTCAGTGTTAGACCTCTCCTGAGGTTCAGTAGATATCCTGGACAGAGCGCAGGCCTTGCTGTTTCTTGAACGAGGCCTATAAGAAATTACAAAATTAAACCTGGAGAAAAATAAGGCCCAACGTGCTTATCTTGCAGACAGCCTTTTAGCTGTACGTATGAATTCTAAATGTATGTGGTCAGTAAGGACTGTCACCAGATGATTTGCCCCTTCCAAAAGATGTCTTCATTAGGAGAAGGTGACTTTAATAACTAACAGTTCTTATTTACTATGTCATAATTCTTTTCTGCAGATGACATGGTATGAGAAAGGAATGCACATGGATGAAGCCATATCTTGTCTCCAACATGCTGTTATAAAATGGCTCCCACGGCAGAGTCTGAGGGATCAACTTCGACAACAAACAGCAGTTCAGGATTTGGATGGACTAGTAATGGTGCAGAAGTGAAAAGAGTCTTTAGTTTGTCAAATGCCCCTTGTGCGTGGGGAGGAGTGAATCTTCCGGCAGCTGACCTGAGCATGTGACATCTGTGATATCCTGTGCTGCTCACATGATAATGTCAGCTGCTTGCATAAGAAAAGGACGCAGTGCTGGAGCAGAGGAGAGGCGAGTAGAATCCTCTATTATTTTTATGTGTGCTGCATGAGGGGAACATGAATACCAGGATGGGGATGGGGGGGTACCATGAATACCAGGATGGGGATGGGGGCGTACCATGAATACCAGGATGGGTATGTGGGTACTATGAATGCCAAGATGGGGATGGGGGGTACCATGAATACCAGGATGGGGATAGGGGGGTACTATGAATACCAGGATGGGGATGGAGAGGTGCCAAGAATGCCAAGATGGACATGGGGGGGGGGGTGCCATGAGTACCAGGATGATGATGGGAGGGTGCCATATATACCAGGATGGGGATGGGGGTGCTGCCATATATACCAGGATGGGGATGGGAATGCCATATATACCAGGATGGGAGGCCATCTATACCAGGATAAGGGCCATGTATAACGAAATGGGGGGCCATGTATAATGAAATGGGGGCCATGTATACCAGGATGGGGGGCATATATAACAGAATGGAGGGCCATGAATACCAGGATGGGGATGGGACACCATGAATACCAGGGTGGGGATGGGGGGCCATGTATACTAGTATGGGGATGGGGGCCATGTATGCCAGGATGGGTATGGGGGCCACATATATCAGGATGGGGAGGCATATATACGAGGATGGGGGATATTAGTTCAGAATTGGGGGACATTAACCCTATAACAGTGTAAGCAGCAGACTTCCTCCATAATAGTGCATCATGACCACATTTTTTGCTTCAATTTTTTTTCTATTTCCCTCCTCTAAAACCTAGGTGCATCTTATAGTCCGGTGCATCATATAGTCCAAAAAATATGGTACTTGAATTTGTTTAAAAACAGGTAAATTAGCATGCCAATTGTTCTTACAACAGAGGGAAAGGTAATGTTCCTCGATGCCCAGATCATAGAAGGGTTATGGGTTTAAAACCAGGGAATTCCTAGAATAACTGGAAATTTTGGAGAGTAAATAAGATGAAAACGAACAGCTTCATGATGATTTGGTTCAATACAGATTTCAAGTTCAATTGTCTCATGAGTAACAGGTCCAGAAGGTGATCCATTCACAATTTCCATATCGATTGGCATAGATTTAATCCTACTTGCAAGATTAGGATCAAGTGTGAATTGCATGTACATGAAAATCCCTCCTGCTCCAGAATCTAACATGGCAGAACATTGTATTTTTTGGCTCCCGATTATAACCTGTATAAGAACACCAAAATGAGACGATGGAGCACAAAGATTTTATGTAGCACAAAATATTTATATGCAGGAATGTGGCCTGCTTTCTGGAGCATGCTAGTAGCAAAAACATTTTAAAATGTGGACTCCTGGATGGAGCACAATATTAACACAAAACCATTAAAAGCTAAAATGTGGCCTGCTTTCAGGACCACACTATTAGCATAAATAATTTAGATTCTGAAATGTGGACCCCTGGCTGAAGCAAAATTCGTAGCACAAAATATTTATATGCAGGAATGTGGCCTGTTTTCTGTAACACGTTAGTAGCACAAAGAATTTAGATTCTGAAATGTGGACTCCTGGATGTAGCACAATATTAGCACAAAACAATGAAAAGCTGAAATGTGGCCTGCTTTCAGGACCACACTATTAGCACAAACAATTTATATTCTGAAATGCGGACTCCTACAGTAAAACTTGTAGCAAAAAATATTTATATGCAGGGTTGTAGCCTGCTTTCTGTAGCACACTAGCAGCAGAAACAATTTAGATTTTCAAATGTGGACGCCTGCCTGGCCAAAAATATTACCAGCACCAAATATTTCTATGCACAAATATGGCCTTGTTTCAAGACCATGCTATTAGCAGAAAGAATTTAGATTTTCAAATGTGGACTCCTGCCTGGCCAAAAATATTACCAGCACAAAATAATTCTTTGCACAAATGTGGACTTGTTTCAGGAGCACGCTTGTAGCACAAAGAATTTAGAGTTTCAAATGTGGACTCCTGGCTGCAGCAAAAATATGAGCACAAAATAATTATATGCTTTAATGTGGCCTGGTGTTTCAGGACCACTCAGTTAGCAAAAAGGTTTGATCTGCTGGATGCTCAACTTCACAGCCACACAGGATCCTATCTATTTGAACTAGCTGACTGACATCAACCGCCTAGCTAACTATCTCACTATCCAGTATCAGCAGCAGGAGCAGCCTCTCTGCGCTGTTACACTGACAAAATGGTGCCAAAACAACATGTCCGCTGTTTATATGGAGAGGTACATGCGACTTCGTCAGCCAATGACACAAGCCCTTGTGTCTTGACGTTGAGGATGGTTTCTGCGCCCTGATTGGTTGCCAGAATCTCCACACATTAAGTTAAGGAAAAAAAAATTAAGAAAAACAGTCCGCTGCTCCTCTAACCTCTTCCCACCCAACCCCTCATCAAACACGCCCCCCCTGCTCCTCATACAGCACCACTATCCTAGCCAAAGTCCTAAAAAAAGCATTAGTGGAAATGCAATCATTTACCGCACTTTGGCCGAATTTTGACGATTTTGAGTAAAAACGCTTGGGGGTCCGAACAAGAATCCAAATGTGCAATGTTCGTGCCGAATTTGAGATTGGCGAATGTTTTCCGAACAAGTTCGCTTATCTTTAGTCCTAATTAGCACCATTAATTGGATCAATATATATATTTTTTAATACAGTATAAAAACACAATTAAGACAATGTATTAGTGTTTCATTGATTGGAAGATGATAGGATCAAAGTGCAGATACAGTTTAGCTATATTTTAATTTTCTGTTGTATTAATGTACTGTATTCATACATTTTTATTTTACAAGTGCTTGGATTGCAACTAACAGTCTTAGTGCTTTTTTTATAACATTCTGCATTTCAGTGTTAAAAGGGTTGTAAACATACAACCCCTTCTCGATCTGAATGCTTGGTCCCGTTAAAATAAAAATACTTATATACACCTGCGGTGTCGGCGCCTTTCCAGTGGTGTTGGAACTCACATTACCGGGGCTCACGTGATGTTGTTATATCACGTGAGCCCTGCGCCAAATCACGCTGGCTTCATTGTCCCTGCCTTCGGACATGTATGTATTCAAGAGGTGTTTTTTTTTACAAAGCCAAACATTCAGATCTAGAAGGGGTTATCCTAGTAATGGATAACCCCTTTAATGCATCTCCTTGGAAATCTACGGTAAATAATTTCATGGATAAGCAATACTTTAGGTTGTTTATTTTCTCAGGAATTATTTTTTATATATATTTAAATGACAATTCAGATGGTGTTTACTTATTCTGCTGAAGTTTAAGGCATTTCACATGTCCTATATAATTGGGTTTTTCTGGAATTTTAATCATAGCTTGCATTGCTGTAAAAAAATATCTTTGTCATGGTAAAGAGCTGGCATTTCCACTCACAATTAAGACGTCATATCTCCACTAGTTCTTCATGAAACTGGGTGTTTACTAGTTACAATTAGTGATGAGTGAGCACTAAAATGCTCGGGTACTCGTTGCTCGGGTCGAGCAAATTGGAATACTCGGGTGCTCGGTCCGAGTAACGAGCCCTATTTAAGTCTATGGGAAACTTGAGCATTTTTCCGGCGGCCCTCCCTCCAGCGTTCTGCAGAGGGCCTAAAAATTGCCCAAATCGATGGGAACAGTGCTCAAATGACATGGGAACAGCATGGGGAAACCCCTTGAAGCATTTCTGACTCCCAGGTCAATGCTGTTAGCAATGTTGTCAGAGGTATTACGCCACTTTTATGGACTCACAATAAAACATACAAAAACGAAACCAAAATGAATTTTCCTGGGAAATATGTTAAGGAACATTCTTTCCAGGGTAATGACTTGTATATAAGGCAAAATAAATAACACCCCCAAAAAATGCTCCTCCACACATTGGGCTATGTTCACAAGTAGCGTTTTTTATGCATTTTTGCACTTTTGCATTGCTTTCAACCAAGACAAATGCATTCACTGGGAAATGTCATTTTAACATTTTACAACCTTATTTGGCCATGTGGTGTGTGAAACATCATCAGACACATCCTGTTACATTTATGAAGGAGAGATTGTGAAAGTCACAAATAGTGTTGAGCCACCCCCGTAGTGTTCGAGTTCGGTTCGGTTCGTCGAACACCCGTGTGTTCGCCGAACTGTTCGTCGAACACCTTCGAACACCGTTAAAACCAATGGCAGGCAAACAAAAACACATAGAAACACATAGAAAACACCTTCAAAGGTGTCCAAAAGCTGACAAACTGCTCAGAAGACACAACTAACACATGGAAAAGTGACAAGTACATATAGTCATGCGAAAAGAAAAGAGGTGGAGGAGTAAAAGGAGGGGGAGACACAGATATAGGCATGTCATGCCCTTCTAAAATCCAAAAAGTGAGAAGCCGACACGCTCAGTCCGCTCCTGCCCGTGCCACCTCCGTGTCGCCGGGTTTGTGCCAGAGCCGCGGTGAACCCTAACGGCCAGCCCCCCTCTCCCAATACTGGTGCCTGTCCGCTGGTGGGTCGAGCGAGCCCCCCTGTGGTGGAGGCAGCTCTAAGCTTTTTAATTTAAATTGTCTCTCTAATTTGAATAAATACACTTTAAATCCATTTACAAGGATCTATTGGAGGGCAAGTCTCATGCCAGCAGCCGCGTAATTCCAGCTCCAGTAGCGTCCACTAAAGCTGCTGCAGTTAAAAAGCTTTTATAAGGATCGAGCTCGGCTGTCCACCGCAAGGCATCCTACTGCCAGTCCGAGCCCCTATGCCTTGGGGTGCCTCCTGATGCTCTTCACTGAGTATCCCGTGGTCCCGAAGCATTTCCTTTGAAAAAATGAAGTGTCCAAACTACAGGTGGTGTAGCTTGCTTAACAGCTGGGATAATCCGCTGACTAGCAGACCCTGCTACTAGGCACAAAGTATTTCCTGGGCTAGATGCAGTTAAAAATTTGTAATTAGATACTCTCGTTGGATGCTGAGAAAGCATTCCATAGAGTCTCCTGGCACGCCATATATGATTCTCTTAAAAAGCTTGGGGTAGGGGTCTAGGGGACCCTTTTATAGCCAAAATCACAGCCCTGTATCGCAATACGTCACCTAGGCTGAAGATAAATGGAACTGTAGCACCCTGAGGGCTCGGTTGCTACAGAGGTATTGCACCTCACCCAGAGGTGTGATATCTCACTCTCAGGTAAGGATGTAGTGTGGATCAGGACCCGACACCTGCATGCATTACACCACATTGCCGTGGGGCAGGGTGACCAATATGCCCCTGAGATGGGCACGACAGTCCCTGTCCCTGGCTGGAGTGGGGGGAGGGAACACTGAGGAAGGGGAACCCTGTAGTGCAGGAGCAGGGAGGAAGCAGTTCCTGGGTGCATTGAGAAGGGAGTATAAAAGGTGGGCACCATCTTAGTTCAGTGCAGAGAAGTCTGAGCAGAAGTGGCAGGGAGCAGGGGCTCTGCATGAGCTCTGCTCCGGAGGCGGGCCTAGTAACAGAGGCCCAGGCCTGGAAGAGGGAGAAGGAAGGAAGAGGAGCAGAGAAGGCTCCAGGAACGAGGAACGAAGGGATCTCAGGGGTGCGGACGGGCGAGTCGCCACCGCACGCCCGAATCCACCTGCGTGGAGGGGTCAGGCCAAAGGGGGAGACCGGTCCCCGAAACTAGTGGAGGCAGGAAATGACCCTCAGCTAGAAACAGGAGGCTGTGACATTTTATGTGGCGCAGCCCCTCGCTACACCCGCTAGGAAGGCACCACATAGGGTCAGGGAAACTGGCGCCAAGTTTACTAAGAGGAGGCCCGAGGCAGCCGGACAGAAGGGTTGGTAAGAAAGGCCAGACAAAGGACACACAAAGGGGGTCCTGTGAAGCACTCCAAAGTTATCTGGGAGTTGTCTGAGCCCCTCACCTGGTGAGCACAGTACGACGTGGGCAGCCGTTACCTGCAGACGTGGTCTGGATAATAAGAACTGTGAGTAAAGGCCCTGGACTGCATCACTGACTCCGTGTCATTACTGCTGCTGCCCTGCACCATCACCCCCATCCTCCGCATACACTGCCCTGAGGCTATACTCCTCCCGTGGGGAGTTATGCTACGCTCTGCTGCACCCACAACACCAGCCTCAGCGGTCTGCCCTGGAGCGGCGGTTCACTCTGACCGCAATCCACGGGTGGCGTAGTCGGACATTTAAACATCAAAACCACATAAATAGTTCCGCCACTGGTTTGACCGCCCTGATCCATGGAACTGGGTTGCCGCCACGGAGACTACAACCACCAGCATCCACCAAAAAGGGTCCGGCTCCGGGTGTCCCAAGGCCCAGGGGGCGCGTCAGAACATTTTCATCACCTTTCACAATCACCAATGGGACAAGGCAGGGATGTTCTCTGTCCCCTCTCTTATACATCCTAGTGACGGAGCACCTGCTCTCATCAATTCGCCATAACCCCAATATTAGGTGGATTGAGGTGGGAGGCACTGAGTACAAGTGCTCTCTATTTGCTGATGATGTCCTAGTATATATCACTCAATCACATATATCCATCCATGCTGTTATGGCTGAAATAGATCACTTTGTTACATGGTAAAATTTTAAAATCAATGCAGCGAAGTCTGAGGCCCTCGATGTCTCCCTCCCCAAATCCATATAGGATTCCATCCAGTCCAACTTTCCCTTTGCCTGGCCCTCACAGGGTATCAAATACTTAGGAATTCCTATTCATAGAGACCTCTCCCATCTATGTTATCTTAATTTTGGGCCCTTTATTGAACAACTCCATACAGACCATGGTTGGCAAGTTAGAACTGTAAGATTCACTACGTGAACCACTGGTGTTTTGTGGAAAAGCACATGTACACTGTGTTCCAAATTATTATGCAAAAAGTGTTTAGGAGTGATAAGGGAAGAATTTCTTTGTTCGTCAGTTAAACTCATTGATGGTGATGTCTGTCAGGGCTCTTTATATCACTGTAAGCAATTGCAGACACCTGTGCTAATTAGTTTGGCAGGTGTGTCCAATGAAAGGCAAGACTACTTAAGAAGGCTGTCTCACATTATTAAGCAGCCTACATTTTCTGCCAAAATGGGAAAGAAAAAGGATGTGTCGGCTGCTGAGAAGCAACAAATTGTGGAGTGTTTAGGTCAAGGCATGACTACAATCAACATTGTGCGATGATCAGGATGAAGTGTCTTGGCAATCAAGAAGTATGTAGCTGATTCACAGTACACACGTGTGCGTGCTGATAAGGGCAAATTGAGGACTCTTTCCTACAGGCAATTACGTCAGGTTGAAAGAGCAGCGGCAAAAAAGCCTTGTCATAGCAGCAGACAAGTTTTTGAAGCTGCTTGTGCCTCCAACGTCCCCCGAACAACAAGATGCAGGGTCCTTCAGAGGTTTGCAGCTGTGCATACGCCATCCTGTCGACCTCCTCTATCCACTTCACACAAGCAGAAACGGCTCCAGTGGGCCAAACATTACATGAAGACTGATTTCAAAACTGTTTTGTTCACGGATGAGTGCCGTGCAGCGCTCGATGGTCCAGATGGATGGAGTGGAGGATGGCTGGTTGATGGACACCCCACGCAAACACGGCTACAGCGCCAACAAGGAGGAGGTGGAGTAATGTTTTGGGCTGGAATCATGGGGAGAGAGATTGTCGTCCCCTTTAGGATCCCTGAAGGCGCTAAAGATGAACTCCATAATGTATGTGGATTTTCTCAAACAGCACTTCCTGCCATGGTTCAAGAAGAAGAACCGTGTATTTCACAGCAAGATCATTTTTCTGCATGATAATGCACCATCTCATGCTGCACATAAAACATCTGCATCTCTGGCTGATATGGGCATAAAAGGGGACAAACTTATGGTGTGACCCCCATGCTCCCCTGACCTCTACCCCATTCAGAACCTTTGGAGCATCATTAAAAGTAGTGTCTATGATGGCGGGAGGCAGTTCACATCTAAGCAACAGCTCTGGGAGGGTATTCTGTCCTCATGCAAAACAATTGAAGCAGAAACCATCCAAAACCTGACAAATTCAATGGACGAGAGAGTTCAGAAGCTCCTTTCGAACAAGGGGTCCTATGTGAAAATGTAACATCACCTAGAATAAAGTTTTGAGTTGAAAACTGTTTGATTTCAGTTTCTAACAACCTGCTAATGCTTATAATTTCAAAAATGACCATTTTTTTGGTCTTTATTAAAATGAAAAGGTTGATCGAAAAGTTTGGGGGATCTAAGAGTGTGGCAACCCAGTAGTCATGATTACTTCGAATTCTGACAATATGAGGGTCATGCTGCAGGTAGTGCAGCAAGAAGGCCCTTATGTGTCTTGCGCATCTCGGAGCCCCAAAAATTATTTTCCGGGCTAGATGCAGCTAAAATTTATTATTAATTTTAAATCTGGTGAAGCTTTAGTATAGATGGCCTAATAGGATCAGTGCTGCACACTGCTACAAAGCCCAAATTATTTTCCAGTCAAGATACAGATAAACATGATTAGTAATTTTAAATCTGGTGGAGCTTATTATAGATGGCCTAATAGAATCAGTGCTGCACACTGCTACAAAGCCCAAATTATTTTCCAGCCAAGATACAGATAAACATGATTAGTAATTTGAAAGCTTAAAACGGTTGGTAGGGTGATTTTAACCAATCATCAAGCTTTTACTCTCCCCAGGATGACACAGGGGTAGAAAAGTCGTTTCGGATCCATGATTTGTTCATCTTTATGAACGTGAGTCTGTCTACATTATCAGTGGAGAGCCGCGTGCGCTTATCTGTCAGCACACCACCAGCAGCGCTGAACACACGTTCAGACAGAACGCTGGCTGCGGGGCATGACAAGATCTCCAAGGCGTAAGTGGCTAGCTCCGGCCATTTATCCAGATTGGAAGCCCAAAAAGAGCAAGGGTCCAGTGACACAGTCGTGGCTTCAATGTTTACTTGGAGATACTCCTGTACCATCGTCTCTAGGCGTTGACTATGTGTCAGACTTCTTGTCTCCTGTGGCCTTGCAAAGGATGGGCTAAAAAAGTGGTGAAATGATTCCGCAAAATTGATGTTACCAGCAGATACTGTGGTTCTGTTACGGTTTGAGTGCTGAACACTTGACGGTCCCACGGTTGGCAAGTTGGAACTGTGAGATTCACTACGTGCACCACTGGTATTTTGTGGAAAAGCACATGTAAGATTCTGCAACAGTCTCTGCTGATACTCCTGCATGCGTGCATCCCTTTCTATGGCAGGAATAATTTCTGCAAATTTACTTTTGTACCGGGGATCTAACAGTGTGGCAACCCAGTAGTCAGGATTGTTTCTAATTCTCACAATTCGAGGGTCATGTTGCAGGTAGTGCAGCAAGAAGGCACTCATGTGTGTTGCGCTTCCAGGAGCACCAAGTCCCTGTTGTGTTGGTGGCGAGGTAACAATCATGCTTCCTTCCTCTGTCCTCTCCCCCCAACCTCGCACAACAGAAATGTGATCAAAGTCTCCCTCATCTGATGAGTCTTCCATCAGTTCGTCCTCCACTTCTTCCTGGGCTCCTGCACCTTCCTCACTAGTTTGGCTGCTACCATGCGCCCTGGTAAAACCATCTCCCCCACCCTCACATGCCTGCCGCCTTGGTGCTGCCGACCGTCTGGACCTTGCAGATGTTAGCCCTTCCGCATACAACTCCTCCTCCTCTACTTCCTCCACCTCCTCTTGTGCCACCACCTGACTCCGAATTCTGCTTAACATGTGCTCCAGCATGTAAATCACCGGAATAGTCATGCTGATAATGGCATCGTCAGCACTAAACATCTTCGTCGCCATTTCAAAACTGTGCAGAAGGGTGCATAGGTCCCTGATCTGAGACCACTCCTCCAGCGTGATTTGTCCCACCTCTGGATCTCGTTGGCCCAGGCTATACGTCAGAACGTATTGCACCAGGGTTTGTCGGTGCTGCCACAGTCGCTGCAACATGTGCAGAGTTGAATTCCACCGGGTAGGCACATCGCATTTTAGCCGGTGAAGTGGCAGGCCCAACGACTTCTGTAGAGATGTAAGTCGCTGAGCTGCGGGATGCGAACGGCGAAAGTGAGCACACAGCGACCGTGCCCTCTGCAGAAGGCCATCTAGTCTGGGATAGTGGGCTAAAAATTGCTGGACAACCAGGTTCAACACGTGAGCCATACAAGGCACGTGTGTGACATTGCCCCGGCGAAGGGCCGCACCCAGGTTTGCAGCATTGTCGAACACGGCCTTCCCTGGTTTCAGGTCCAGTGGAGACAACTAGTGTTGAGCCACCCCCGTAGTGTTCGAGTTCGGTTCGGTTCGTCGAACACCAAGTGTTCGCCGAACTGTTCGTCGAACTGTTCGTCGAACACCTTCGAACACCGTTAAAACCAATGGCAGGCAAACAAAAACACATAGAAACACATAGAAAACACCTTCAAAGGTGTCCAAAAGCTGACAAACTGCTCAGAAGACACAACTAACACATGGAAAAGTGACAAGTACATATAGTCATGCGAAAAGAAAAGAGGTGGAGGAGTAAAAGGAGGGGGAGACACAGATATAGGCATGTCATGCCCTTCTAAAATCCAAAAAGTGAGAAGCCGAGACGGCCAGTCCGCTCCTGCCCGTGCCACCTCCGTGTCGCCGGGTTTGTGCCAGAGCCGCGGTGAACCCTGACGGCCAGCCCCCCTCTCCCAATACTGGTGCCTGTCCGCTGGTGGGTCGAGAGAGCCCCCCTGTGGTGGAGGCAGCTCTAAGCTTTTTAATTTAAATTGTCCCTCTAATTTGAATGAATACACTTTAAATCCATTTACAAGGATCTATTGGAGGGCAAGTCTCATGCCAGCAGCCGCGTAATTCCAGCTCCAGTAGCGTCCACTAAAGCTGCTGCAGTTAAAAAGCTTTTATAAGGATCGAGCTCGGCTGTCCACCGCAAGGCATCCTAGTGCCAGTCCCAGCCCCTATGCCTTGGGGTGCCTCCTGATGCTCTTCACTAAGTATCCCGTGGTCCCGAAGCATTTCCTTTGAAAAAATTAAGTGTCCAAACTACAGGTGGTGTAGCTTGCTTAACAGCCGGGATAATCCGCTGACTAGCAGACACTGCTACTAGGCACAAAGTATTTCCTGGGCTAGATGCAGTTAAAAATTTGTAAGTAGATACTCTCGTTGGATGCTGAGAAAGCATTCCATAGAGTCTCCTGGCACGCCATATATGATTCTCTTAAAAAGCTTGGGGTAGGGGTCTAGGGGACCCTTTTATAGCCAAAATCACGGCCCTGTATCACAATACGTCACCTAGGCTGAAGATAGATGGAACTGTAGCACCGAGGGCTCGGTTGCTACAGACGTATTGCACCTCACCCAGAGGTGTGATATCTCACTCTCAGATAAGGATGGAGTGTGGATCAGGACCCGACACCTGCATGCATTACACCACATTGCCGTGGGGCAGGGCGACCAATATGCCCCTGAGATGGGCACGACAGTCCCTGTCCCTGGCTGGAGTGGGGGGAGGGAACACTGAGGAAGGGGAACCCTGCAGTGCAGGAGCAGGGAGGAAGCAGTTCCTGGGTGCATTGAGAAGGGAGTATAAAAGGTGGGCACCATCTTAGTTCAGTGCAGAGAAGTCTGAGCAGAAGTGGCAGGGAGCAGGGGCTCTGCATGAGCTCTGCTCCGGAGGCGGGCCTAGTAACAGAGGCCCAGGCCTGCAAGAGGGAGAAGGAAGGAAGAGGAGCGGAGAAGGCTCCAGGAACGAGGAATGAAGGGATCCCAGGGGTGCGGACGGGCGAGTCGCCACCGCACGCCCGAATCCACCTGCGTGGAGGGGTCAGGCCAAAGGGGGAGACCGGTCCCCGAACTAGTGGAGGCAGGAAACGACCCTCAGCTAGAAACCGGAGGCTCTGACATTTTATGTGGCGCAGCCCCTTGCTCCACCCGCTAGGAAGGCACCACATAGGGTCAGGGAAACTGGCGCCAAGTTTACCAAGAGGAGGCCCGAGGCAGCCGGACAGAAGTGTTGGTAAGAAAGGCCAGACAAAGGACACACAAAGGGGGTCCTGTGAAGCGCTCCAAAGTTATCTGGGAGTTGTCTGAGCCCCTCACCTGGTGAGCACAGTACGACGTGGGCAGCCGTTACCTGCAGACGTGGTCTGGATAATAAGAACTGTGAGTAAAGGCCCTGAACTGCATCACTGACTCCGTGTCGTTACTGCTGCTGCCCTGCACCATCACCCCCATCCTCCGCATACACTGCCCTGAGGCTATACTCCTCCCGTGGGGAGTTATGCTACGCTCTGCTGCACCCACAACACCAGCCTTAGCGGTCTGCCCTGTAGCGGCGGTTCACTCTGACCGCAATCCACGGGTGGCGTAGTCGGACATTTAAACATCAAAACCACATAAATAGTTCCGCCACTGGTTTGACCGCCCTGAGCCACGGAACCGGATCGCCGCCACGAAGACTACAACCACCAGCATCCACCAAAAAGGGTCCGGCTCCGGGTGTCCCAAGGCCCAGGGGGTGCGTCAGAACATTTTCATCACCTTTCACAATCACCAATGGGACAAGGCAGGGATGTCCTCTGTCCCCTCTCTTATACATCCTAGTGACGGAGCACCTGCTCTCATCAATTCGCCATAACCCCAATATTAGGTGGATTGAGGTGGGAGGCACCGAGTACAAGTGCTCTCTATTTGCTGATGATGTCCTAGTATATATCACTCAATCACATATATCCATCCCTGCTGTTATGGCTGAAATAGATCACTTTGTTACATGGTAAAATTTTAAAATCAATGCAGCGAAGTCTGAGGCCCTCGATGTCTCCCTCCCTAAATCCATATAGGATTCCATCCAGTCCAACTTTCCCTTTGCCTGGCCCTCACAGGGTATCAAATACTTAGGAATTCCTATTCATAGAGACCTCTCCCATCTATGTTATCTTAATTTTGGGCCCTTTATTGAACAATTCCATACAGACCACGGTTGGCAAGTTGGAACTGTGAGATTCACTACGTGCACCACTGGTATTTTGTGGAAAAGCACATGTAAGATTCTGCAACAGTCTCTGCTGATACTCCTGCATGCGTGCATCCCTTTCTATGGCAGGAATAATTTCTGCAAATTTACTTTTGTACCGGGGATCTAACAGTGTGGCAACCCAGTAGTCAGGATTATTTCTAATTCTCACAATTCGAGGGTCATGTTGCAGGTAGTGCAGCAAGAAGGCACTCATGTGTGTTGCGCATCCAGGAGCACCAAGTCCCTGTTGTGTTGGTGGCGAGGTAACAATCATGCTTCCTTCCTCTGTCCTCTCCCCCCAACCTCGCACAACAGAAATGTGATCAAGGTCTCCCTCATCTGATGAGTCTTCCATCAGTTCGTCCTCCACTTCTTCCTGGGCTCCTGCACCTTCCTCACTAGTTTGGCTGCTACCATGCGCCCTGGTAAAATCATCTCCCCCACCCTCACATGCCTGCCGCCCTGGTGCTGCCGACCGTCTGGACCTTGCAGATGTTAGCCCTTCCGCATACAACTCCTCCTCCTCTACTTCCTCCACCTCCTCTTGTGCCACCACCTGACTCCGAATTCTGTTTAACATGTGCTCCAGCATGTAAATCACCGGAATAGTCATGCTGATAATGGCATCGTCAGCACTAAACATCTTCGTCGCCATTTCAAAACTGTGCAGAAGGGTGCATAGGTCCCTGATCTGAGACCACTCCTCCAGCGTGATTTGCCCCACCTCTGAATCTCGTTGGCCCATGCTATACGTCAGAACGTATTGCACCAGGGCTTGTCGGTGCTGCCACAGTCGCTGCAACATGTGCAGAGTTGAATTCCACCGGGTAGGCACATCGCATTTTAGCCGGTGAAGTGGCAGGCCCAACGACTTCTGTAGAGATGTAAGTCGCTGAGCTGCGGGATGCGAACGGCGGAAGTGAGCACACAGCGACCGTGCCCTCTGCAGAAGGCCATCTAGTCTGGGATAGTGGGCTAAAAATTGCTGGACAACCAGGTTCAACACGTGAGCCATACAAGGCACGTGTGTGACATTGCCCCGGCGAAGGGCCGCACCCAGGTTTGCAGCATTGTCGCACACCGCCTTCCCTGGTTTCAGGTCCAGTGGAGACAACCATTCATGAAATTGGTTCTCCAGAGCTGACCACAACTCCTCAGCTGTGTGACTCACATTTCCCAGACATTTCAATGTAAAAACCGCCTGATGACGTTTAGCCCTACTGCCAGCATAGTAAGGAGGTGTGCAGGATCCCTTCTGCGCAGTTAGAAAGCTTGTGGCATGACCAGACAGGCTTTGGGTGCAGGTGGAAGACCGAGAGGAGGTTGAGGAGGCAGAAGCAGTGGAGGAAAAATGACATAAAGAGGATTGACGCACAACTCGTGGGGACGGCAAGACTTGGACAGCAGCCCCTTGTCCTGCTGTCACCATAGTTACCCAGTGCCCAGTCAGCGACATGTAACGCCCCTGTCCATGCCTACTCGTCCAAGTGTCTGTGGTGAAATGCACCCTGTCACACACAGAGTTTCTCAAAGAAGCGGTGATGTTGTGTGCGACATGCTGGTGGAGCGCAGGCACACCTTTCTTTGAGAAGTAGTGCCGACTGGGCATCTGGTACTGGGGCACTGCGACGGACATAAGGTCTCGAAAATCCTCTGTGTCCACCAGGCGGAAAGGCAGCATTTCTGTAGCCAAGAGCTTGCAGATGGTGAAATTCAACCTCTTAGCTTTCTCATGGCTAGGAGGAAATGGTCTTTTACTTGTCCACATCTGAGGGACCGAGGGCTGGCTATTGTGCTTAGACGGGGTTGATAAGGGTGTCCCCGGCAAACTGCCGGTCTGTGAGGAAGATGCAGGCGGACATGTTAGGTTGCCTTGATCCAAAGGTGGTGCTATCGATGTCGGACAGCGCTCAAGACCAGCTGGTGTTACCACCTCCAAAGAAAATGATGACCTGCCAATCACGCTGGCTGTTGCGGGTAAAGAGGTGGCAGGTCTGCGCCCCAAAACAGGTGTGACTGCTGTCCCCCCAGTCACAGAGGATGAAGAGGCCGCGGATGCACAAGATATGGCAGACGGTGGTTGGCCCGGCCGGCTAGACCGCATTGTAGCACACTGAGCTTCCCACTGCAACTTATGCTTCATGTCCATGTGCCGGTTCATGCATGAAGTACTCAAACTATGTATTTTTTGGCCTCTACTTAGCTTTTGCTGACAAATGTTACAGATAACACGAGTTGGGTCATCTTTATCGATCTGAAAAAATGCCCAGGCTATGCAAGGCTTAGCACCCATGCGACCTGAAGAGCCACCACGACTTGTGGTGAGAGGCAGAGTTGTGTTTGAGGATGCAGTTGTTGACGTGCTTCCAGTACTACGTCTCTGTCCAGGAAGGCGCAACCTGACCTTGTCGTCACTAGCATCTTCCTCCACCTCCTCTGCTGACCTCATCTCTTGGCTGACTGTGGGTTGACAGTAAGTGGGATCTCCGACCTCATCATCATCACCCTGTGCGTTATCACACCCGTCGTCCTCAGAGCCAACCTGTTCCTGCCCTGACAAAAAACTAAAGTTGTCGCTCCAATCAGGTATTTGAGACTTATCATCGTCTTCCTCATTGTCTCCACCAACAGGAGTTACAGTTTGGGAATGAGGGTCTACATTATGGTCAGAACCTTCTGCGTCTGGTCCTGGATCCGACTCATAAAGATTCTGGGCATCAGTGCAGATCATTTCCTCGTCTGGATTCACAGAAGCGCTGGAGTCGACCTCTGATTCCCAGGCTATAGTATGAGTAAACAGCTCTGCAGACTCAACCATCTGTTCTACCTCATACTCAGACGGGCAGCTGGAGATTTGGGAGCTGTGAGGAAGCAAGTGCGATTTGGGTGACACCTTTGAGGACTGGAGTATTTGTGATGTTGAAGTTGATGTGGAGGAGAGCCCACTTAAAGGAGCACTTGATATCCGTTGAAGCACCTGCTGTTTTTGTGCCTCATCTGGAATTTGTAGCGATTGGCGTGGCCGTAAGAAAGGGATCTTATCACATTGTCCGCTAAAAGAAGTAGACATTTTAGTTTGGCTGGAAGATGGTCTTTCTTCTGCACCTACCCCACGGACACAACCTTTTTTCCCCTTCCCAACACGCCTATTCCCCTTTCCACCAGCAGCAGGCCTTTTTCCACTCATTTTGGTGGTTAACTAATTAACAACTCTGGAGTTGTTTGCACAAAAAAACAATGGATGGGAACCGAGCAGAGCTGAGTGGCCAAAACTATTGGCTGGGTTAGATGCAGAAAAAAATTATATTCAATTTGCAACCTGATGGAGGTCAGTATAGATGGACTAATAGAGAAAGTCCCACACACTGCTAGAAGGCCAAATATTTTTTCAGAGCTAGATGCAGATAAAAATTAGTTTTAATTTGCAACCTGATGGAGGTCAGTATAGATGGACTAATAGAGAAAGTCCCACACACTGCTAGAAGGCCAAATATTTTTTCAGAGGTAGATGCAGAAAAAAATATATTCAGTTTGCAACCTGATGGAGGTCTGTATAGATGGATTAATAGAACAAGTCCCACACACAGCTAGAAGCCCAATATTTTTTCAGAGGTAGATGCAGAAAAAAATATATTCAGTTTGCAACCTGATGGAGGTCAGTATAGATGGATTAATAGAACAAGTCCCACACACAGCTAGAAGCCCAATATTTTTTCAGAGGTAGATGCAGAAAAAAATATATTCAGTTTGCAACCTGATGGAGGTCTGTATAGATGGACTAATACAACAAGTCCCACACACAGCTAGAAGCCCAATATTTTTTCAGAGGTAGATGCAGAAAAAAATATATTCAGTTTGCAACCTGATGGAGGTCAGTATAGATGGACTAATACAACAAGTCCCACACACAGCTAGAAGCCCAATATTTTTTCAGAGGTAGATACAGAAAAAAATATATTCAGTTTGCAACCTGATGGAGGTCTGTATAGATGGATTAATAGAACAAGTCCCACACACAGCTAGAAGCCCAATATTTTTTCAGAGGTAGATGAAGAAAAAAATATATGCAGTTTGCAACCTGATGGAGGTCAGTATAGATGGACTAATACAACAAGTCCCACACACAGCTAGAAGCCCACTATTTTTTCAGAGCTAGATGCAGAAAAAAATTATTTTCAATTTACAACCTGATGGAGGTCAGTATAGATGGACTAATAGAATGATGCTATGCCCAAAAGATTTTACTTCACTAGGTGCAGTAAAAAAATTGGTATTCTATACACAGGTGGTATATCTTGCAACACAGATAGGCTACTCCACTGACTAACACACTCTGCAATAGGCCAAAAAGGATTAGCTTTGCTAGATTCAGCCAAATGCTATGAAAAAAACTTGCACAGCACTGGCACAGACCTGCCTGGCAAAAACTGAGAGGAACTGATGTAACTTAGTCCTGAAAAGGACTCCAATTACAATTAGTCTTTACTCCCACAATCTATCTATTTAAGAGCACAGACCTGCCTGATAAAAGTCGTAGGAAATGCTGTAACCTAGTCCTTAAAAGGACTGCAATCACAACTATTCCCTACTCCCAAGCTATCTGTAGATTTGTGCGAAAATTGGCTTGAAATTAACAAGGTATAGCGCACACAGCAACAGCGGTGCCGGTCTAACACGCAGCTGCAGCAGTGAGAAAATGGTGGCGACGGGGAAAATGGCTTGGTCTTATAGGGCAAGGACATGTGACATACACTGCCAATGACACATGCCCTTGCTTGTGTGAAAAAAAGCACTTCGCTCCGTGTGTGCGCTGCTGATAGGCTGACAGATTGCACCTCCCCACTGTAAATGCGGGAAAGAGAAAAAAAAAATGGAGATCTTCATTGTTCCTGCAGAGATCCATCCCCTGCCCCTCCCCCCACCCCGCTGTACACTCAAACTGCGTATTAACATTAATTTTCATCATTACTGAGAAAAAATCCAGTTATGATTTTGGTGCACGAACAGTTATCGAACATAACCTCGAACAGCTGAATTTTTCTCAAATTGTTCGTGTTCGCCGAACGGCTCGAACACCGCCCAAAACAGCTCGAATTTGAGATTGGCGAACAGTTAGAGTAGAACAACGCTCATCTCTAGTCACAAACACTATTTTATAGAGCCATCAGGTGGCCCTTACTATTCTTAAAGAGCCAGCAGTGGGCTATGCTTTGTTCCCATTAATAAAGAGTGGATTTCCTATACTGTTATTGCGTATGCAGTGACTGCAAGGGCTGCCAAAAATTTGGAGGCACCCCAATACCCCTTTGAAGAGACATAGAGGAGGGTCTCATTAAAAAAAATGTTCCCATTATAAAGGAGCGGATCTCCTATAGTGGTAATGCCCATGCTGTGACTGCAAGGGCTGCCAAAATTTGGGAAAAACCCCACTAAAAATTTAAACATACATAGAGCTGGGCCACAGTAACGACATGTTCCCATTAGAAAAGAGATGGTCTGCTATACAGTTATAAGGTATACACTGAGTCCAACGACTGCCAAAATTTTGGAAAAACCCCACTAACAATTAAACACAAATAGAGCTGGGCCACAGTAACGACATATTCCCATTAGAAAGTAGAGGGTGTGCTATCCAGTTTTAGGGTATGCAGTGAGTTCAGCAGCTGCCAAATTTTAGGAAAAGCCCTAGTAACAATTTAAAGACACATGGAGCTGGGCTACAGCAATGAGTACGACATGTTCCCATTAAAAAGGAGTGGGTCTCCCATACTGTTTGCCTATGGAGTGAATACAATAGCTGCCAAAAATGTGGAGGAACTCCAAAGCCCCTTGCAAGAGACATAGAGGTCCGGAGAGCCTCCTGAAAACAGTGTTCCCATTATTAGGAAGTGGGTCTCCCATACTGTTTCCCTATGCAGTGAAACAACGGCTGCCAAAAATTTGGAGGGACTCCAATGTCCCTTACAAGAGACGTAGATATGGTGATATGGTAGATATGGTGGTGATAGGATGTGGAGGATGGGGATGCGGAGAATGAGTAGGATAAGAGCAAATAGACAAAATCAGGAAGCATATAGCCATGTCTGAGTGTGTATGGAAATAGAGTTAGACCTCCTCCAAAAAAGCACTGTATTTGAGTTTATGTTACGCTGCTATCATTCGGTAGTGTTGAGAAGTCTGGCCCAATCCAGACCTTGTTCATTTTTATAAGAGTCAGCCTGTCAGCATTTTCAGTTGACAGGTGGATGTGACGCGCCCCCTGGGCCTAGCGTAAACGTGTAGTGGGTTACCCGGAACCGGGTCTCTGGGGGGTTGTAGTCTCCGTGGCAGCGACCCGGTCCCGTGGCTCAGGGTGGTCAAACCAGTGGCGGTCCTGTATAAGTTTTAAGTTAATTGTCCGACTACGCCACCCGTGGATTGCGGTCAGTGTGGACCGCCGCTGCAAGGTAGACAGCTGGGGCTGATGGTGTACGCAGCTGAGGTAGTGTCACTCCCCACGGGAAGAGTGCGGCCCCAGGGCAGTAAGTGTGGATGATGGGAGTGGTGGTGCACGGGCGTCCCAGCACTAGTAGTGCTGGTGCGGCGATGAAGCACAGAGACGTGGGGTTGCAGTTCAAGTTCTTTACTCACAGTTCTTTATAGTCCAAGTCACTCCGCCGACAATGACTGCCCAAGCCGTGCTGCGTCCACCAGGTGCGGGGGCTCGGCCAACCCCCAGGCAATTCCAGAGTGTGGCACAGGTCTCCCTTCTATTCCTTTCTCTGGCCGTGCCCCACCAGTGACACTACGCCTGTCCAGCTCCCGCAGACCTTCTCTTGGGAGGACTTCGTGCTCACCTCCCTGACCCTATGTGGTGTGCCTTTCTAGTAGGTGTAGCGAGGGGTCGCACCAATATATGATCACGACCTCCGGTTCTTGGTTAAGGATTAGTCGCCTCTACCAACTTGGGATCCAGTACCCTGTTCTGCCAACCCGTCACCTGTAATCTCCTGGGTCCTTAGGGTTCCTTCTACCTTCGTGTCTCTGGGCCTCTCTTGGTGTTCCGTTCCTTCTTACTTTCCTTTCTGTTCCTTTCTGTTTCCGTTCCTTTCCTCTGGCTCTGGCCTTCACTCTAGGCCTGCCTCGTGGAGCTGGGCCCAGACTGAGCCACAGATCCCTGTCAGCCCTCTCTGGCTGAACTCCTCTTCTCCTTACTCCTCTGACTTAACTGACCCAGAACTAAGATGGTGCCCACCTTATATACCTCCCTCTAGTGTATGAGCCCAGGTGACATGCAACCAATGGGCTCCTACCTATGCCCAGAGACCGTCCCCTCCTGCTCCTACATCACTGGGTTTTCCTCCCCCCTCCTCACTCCAGCCAGGGACAGATTCTGTCGTGCCTGCATTACTGTCTAATGGGAGCACCGTTGAGCTGTCCCCCGGAAATGGGGTGTGTGTGATGCATGCAGCTAAACGAGCCCTGGTCCACACACCATCCTTACCGGGGAGTGGAATATCACACCTCTGGCAGAGGTGCAATACCCCTGTAGCGGCCGAACCCTCGGGGCGCTACATTCCCCCCTGGTAATTCACAGCACGTCCTCGGGCTGGAAAAGAGCAAAGACATTTTAAAACGTACAAAATTTTAGAATGCATTCGCATATAAGACAATAACTATCAGCCCATCCCTTTATGGGAGGCACTTTTCTCTTTTAACGTTACTGGTACACTTTTTCTCTTTTAACAAATATTACATGACTTTCTTCGCACACATAAAATACTATAAAACTTCTTTTAGCAGAATATAAAACTTTTCATTATAAAACATCTTTAAGTAAACATATTCTTGGGTACTGGCCGCGGTGCAACTTGCGACCAGGTGTTCACTCTTCTTAAAGGTGCAACAGTCCAGTAAATTCGTCCTGAGGTAGACGAAGCAGTCTTTTTATAAAACCAGTAGGGGGCGCTTTAGGAAGCACAACTATTTACAAGATGGCTGCTCTCAGTCCTCGGCCAGGTAGGGAGGGGGGTGGCTGTTCTCAGTCCCCAGCCAGATTAGGGAAAAGGGATGGCTGTTCTCAGTCCCCAGCCAGATAAGGGGTATAGGGGATGGGGCAACTTTTCAAACCGGTAACAGTCCCACAACAGTTCTTGTACCCTGACGGGTAACTATTTACATTTGTGCGCTGCCACTTTTCAGTAGCGGTGTCCTACTTTAGCACCTTCTTCCGGGTAGTCTTCAGGCCCGTCCGGACCCTCTTGGCTTTCTCCATAATCGTATTGTAGCTCCTCCTCTGTGAGCCGATGGACGTGGAGGGCATATAATCCTTTTGCGCCCTTGTGCCGGGTGTAGGTGACCACGTCACCAGGGTACAGGTCACGTCCGTGATGCCCCTCTGGCAGGTGACTCTCGACGTCCCCTCTTGTCACGAAGACGTTGTTCGCGGCCTCCGGGTCTCTAATGAAGCGCCAGCCGTGCTCCAGCTGAAACTTTACTACGGTCCCGGTCGCTCATGGACCGCGGGCGGCTTGGGGATTCTGACGAGCTCTCCGCTTCTGTTCTGCGCTCCGTGCTTGGAGCCGCTCCTCCCTGATACGCCTCTCCTGCCGCTCTCTCTCAAAGGTTGCCAGCTGCTGACGGTAGGTCTCCAGGCGACGGGCTGCGTCCGCCCGGATTTCCTGGGTGAACCCCATTAAGTTTTCGCCAGTGGGGTCCCACTCGAACTGGACATCCGGTAGTGAGGGCTGGTTGACTTCCACAGGCTCCGGAGCAGGTATCAGGGGCTCGCGCGGGGGTTGAACTCTCCATGGACGGCCACTGATCAGCTCGGCCGGCCACACCAGGGGCAGTCCATCCGGGCCATTGTGCTGGGCGAATAGATCCGCATCCAGGGGTAGTATGGCAGGGGGCCCCGGTTGGGGAGCAGCGCCCGGGGGCACTCGGCCTTGCGACCAGGCCGGTGGTCGCCTGCTGGTCGTGCCCGGGAGTGGCGCAGTCAAGGTAGGGGGCGCTGGTGAGGCAGCGGCGCCCGGGTGCACTAGGCCTTGCGTCCCGGCCTGTGACGTCTCTCTCTTTACTGCGCCTGGGGTTAAAGGGCATGGCGCGGGGCGGGGCGTAGCCGCGGCTCTTCCCGCCTGAGGCCTAGTCGGGAGTAGCGGAGGGGCGGTGGCAGGTACGATTCCTGGGGCTTCGGGTCCCGCAACGGGAGGCGGGGGCAGGCTTGCGGCCTCAGGGCTTGGGATGATGATATCCCCGTTACCTGCCTCGGTCTCTGTGGCCTCCTCCGTGGCATCGTCTTCGGCCTCTGGTCCACCTTCACCGCCATTGGAGGCAGGCGTGCTGCTCGGCGGTGGTAGCGCCTCCTGCGGTCGGATCACGGCTTGCCGGGCCAACTCCTCCTTCCACCCGGCGATCACGTCCCGCTGTGCCCGGACCATCCTCCGGTCCAGGTCTTCTAGTGCTGCTCGCGCACGCTCCGGGTCTCTGGGGAGCTGTGCCAGCAACTCTGCCAGGCTGCATGGCGGTTCAGCCTGCAGCATGCCATGGGCCAGGGTGCTGGTGGGGTTCGTCGCTCCTTCCATTCCCGGGTGCGGCCTGTCCAGAATGATCCAGACCGCACCCTGCCCACACAGTTTTCTTTCCTGTCCACCCCCATTGGGGGTGGTCCTGGGGCCATCTGCTGACAATCACCTTCAGGGGCAGCCCCCCCACGTTGATGGACATCTCCACAGCCGCACTCATGGCTGTTGGGGGCGGGCTCCTTCTTTGGCACCATTCTGGGACCTGGCCAACGATGGGAGGTGGCTTCCTGTTGTCTTTTGGCGCACACATTATGGCGTCCGTTCTGCTGGGGCGGGCGCCATTTTTCAACACAATAAAACGGTCTCTTTTCAGACGCGCAATACCCGTTTGCGGCGGGTTGGTAACGATCCTGCCGACTACGCCAAAAGTTGACGCGCCCCCTGGGCCTAGCATACACGTGTAGTGGGTTACCCAGAACCAGGTCTCTGGAGGGTTGTAGTCTCCGTGGCGGCGATCTGGTCCCGTGGCTCAGGGTGGTCAAATCAGTGGCGGTCTTGTATAAGTTTTAAGCTAATTGTCCGACTACGCCACCCGTGGATTGCGGTCAGTGTGGACCGCCGCTGCAAGGTAGACAGCTGGGGCTGATGGTGTACGCAGCTGAGGTAGTGTCACTCCCCACGGGAAGAGTGCGGCCCCAGGGCAGTAAGTGTGGATGATGGGAGTGGTGGTGCACGGGCGTCCCAACACTAGGAGTGCTGGTGCGGCGATGAAGCACAGAGACGTGGGGTTGCAGTTCAAGTTCTTTACTCACAGTTCTTTATATTCCAAGTCACTCCGCCGACAATGACTGCCCAAGCCGTGCTGCGTCCACCAGGTGCGGGGGCTCGGCCAACCCCCAGGCAATTCCAGAGTGTGGCACAGGTCTCCCTTCTATTCCTTTCTCTGGCCGTGCCCCACCAGTGACACTACGTCTGTCCAGCTCCCGCGGACCTTCTCTTGGGAGGACTTCGTGCTCACCTCCCTGACCCTATGTGGTGTGCCTTTCTAGTAGGTGTAGCGAGGGGTCGCACCAAGATATGATCACGACCTCCGGTTCTTGGTTAAGGATTAGTCGCCTCTACCAACTTGGGATCCAGTACCCTGTTCTGCCAACCCGTCACCCGTAATCTCCTGGGTCCTTAGGGTTCCTTCTACCTTCGTGTCTCTGGGCCTCTCTTGGTGTTCCGTTCCTTCTTACTTTCCTTTCTGTTCCTTTCTGCTTCCGTTCCTTTCCGCTGGCTCTGGCCTTCACTCTAGGCCTGCCTCGTGGAGCTGGGCCCAGACTGAGCCACAGCTCCCTGTCAGCCCTCTCTGGCTGAACTCCTCTTCTCCTTACTCCTCTGACTGAACTGACCCAGAACTAAGATGGTGCCCACCTTATATACCTCCCTCTAGTGTATGAGCCCAGGTGATATGCAGCCAATGGGCTCCTACCTATGCCCAGAGACCGTCCCCTCCTGCTCCTACATCACTGGGTTTTCCTCCCCCCTCCTCACTCCAGCCAGGGACAGATTCTGTCGTGCCTGCATTACTGTCTAATGGGAGCACCGTTGAGCTGTCCCCCGGAAATGGGGTGTGTGTGATGCATGCAGCTAAACGAGCACTGGTCCACACACCATCCTTACCTGGGAGTGGAATATCACACCTCTGGCAGAGGTGCAATACCCCTGTAGCGGCCGAACCCGCGGGGCACTACAGATGCGTCTATCGGTTATAATAACACCGGTGGCACTAAAAACCCGGTATGACAAAACGCTAGCAGCAGGGCAGGCCAGGTCCTTTAAGGCGTAGAGTTCATGTTCATGCCACGTGTCCAGCTTGGATACCCAATAATTATAAGGCACAGAAGAATCACAGAGGACGTTGGTATCATCAGCAAGGTACTCCCTCACCATCTTCCGAAACTTTTCCGTCCTTGGGAGAGTACCCCACACCTCAGGGCCTGTGCGATGGGAGGGTCTGAGAAAACAGTCCCAGAACTTTGACAGTGTTCCCTTGCCTCTGCTGGATTGCATTTGTGGCTCTCTCGCTTGTACTCCTTGGTTGTCCAAAGAACTGTGACCTCTGCCGCCAGCGTTTTCAGATGGAAATTTTTTCAATAATTCCGCAACAAGGGACTTCTCGTACTGCACCATTCTATTAGGCCTGCCCTGCAAGGGAATAAGAGACAGAGAGTTCTCCTTATAGCATGGGTCTAGAAGTGTCACCAACCAGTATTGACTGTCACCCAAAATTTGGACAACGCGAGGGTCATGGGAAAGGCAGTGTAACATAAACTCAGCCATGTGTGCCAGACTGCAAAGAGGCAAGACTTCCGTGTCCTCACCAAGAGGATGACTGATAATGCTCTCCTCCTCCTCCTCCTCCTCCCTGTCCTCAGGCCATCCACGCTGAACAGGTGGTATTCAGGTAGTACCGTCTATAGCACAGAAAACTAGCTCCTGTTCTTCCTCCTCCTCCTCTTCCTCATTGTCACCAAATCCACGTTGGGATGAGATGAGGCTGGGCTGTGTGGAATCACCCTGTATGGTTCCTTTCTCCATCTCATCGTGCTCCGGCTGCAATGCATCCTCTTTAATTGTGAGCAGAGAGCGTTTCAGAAGACAGAGAAGCGGGATGGTGATGCTAATTATGGCGTCATCACCACTCACCATCTTGGTGAAGTCCTCAAAGTTTTGGAGGATGGTACATATTTCTGACATCTCTTCTGCTCACAAATCTTTCCCAACATCTGCAATGTAGAATTCCAACATGTGGGGACATCGCAGATCAGTCGGTGAGCTGGATGCTGCAAATGCTGTTGAAGCACTGCAATGGAGGAGGAAGCTGTAGCTGACTTTCTAAAATGAACAAGAGAAAGCTATGCAACAAAACGGGGATCTCACAGCAGAATACTAATAATACTATTTTATTGACACATGATTTAGACAAAAAGCACAAACATCTAAAAACAGTTAAAAACCCCCAACAAAATGCATTGGAAACTCCTCAAAGTATAGGCAAAGATTCACTTCCCAACCATTTAGATGCAGTAATGAGAACAACAATGCTAGAAAGCAAGGAACCCACACGTAATGTAATACAACATGGTATAAACCCACATCCAGCTGGACAATTAGGTGGCCAGCCCTAAGAACCTGGTAGCTCGAGTATGTGCAAAGAAGGCAAAAAATTGCAAATGCATTAAAAGCATACCAATGGGTGTCACTACATAAATTGCTCACAAATACAAGCAACATACAAAATATATGAGGTATATCAGACAGAACCCACAAAATGTAGATAACTCCCCTAAATGGTATTGGAGAGTCTAACGTCAAGATTTAATCGGATACCAAGCTATCAAAGATCCTAAAGCCAGGCTGAAAGAATCCTGGACGAACAAATAACTCAAAAGGACTGCAAAGACAAAGGTTACAAACTCATGATAAAGTGAATACCTATCAAATACCTGTTCTCCCCCTCCCTTCCCCACTCCCTCCCCCCACTCTATTTGACAGGTATTCACTTTATCATGAGTTTGTTACCTTTATCTTTGCAGTCCTTTTGCGTTATTTATTGCATTGTTGAGGGCACGGCTAATGTTGTGAGACATGTGCTTGTGTAATGCGGGGACGGCACACCAGGAGAAATAATGGCGGCTGGGGACCGAGTACCGAGGGATGGCCACCGCCATCAGGTTATGGAAAGCTTCAGTCTCCACGAGCCTAAAAGGCAATATTTCGAGAGCAAGCATTCGCGAAATGTGTCAATTTAGTAGTGGGGCATTGGCTGCGTATTTGCATTCCAAGGACTGGGGTAGGGACAACTGAGCGCTGCCTGGGACAAGGACGTGGATGTGCTTGCTGATGGTGCTAGTTGAGAGTGTGCAATGACATGTGCAGGGCGGAAGGCATCTTGGCATGCGCCATGGACAGGGGATTGGCGTGCATGCACAACAGTGTAAGAAGCAGTGGTGTCACCCGCAGACACTGTTGCTGGACCCTGGGGTTTGGCCCACTTAGTCGGGTGCTTTGCTGCCATGTGCCTGATCATGCTGGTGATGGTAAGGCTGCTAGTTTTGCTACCCCTGCTGATGCTGGCCTGGCAGGTGGTGCAAATGGCCTTTTTGGGGTTATCGGCAGAGTCTTTAAAAAACAACCAGACTCGGGAAGACCTAACATTTGTACTGGAAACTTCCATCATGTTGGCGTTACAAGGAACGCTTTCCTCCCTTGTGTCTGTGGCCACCACACTGCTTCTTTCTGCCTGTTGTGGTGCTACAACTCCCCCCCCCCTGTGTGCTGCTGTCCTCGCTCTGTATGTCCCCCTGCAAGGTTGGGTCAGTAACTATATCATCCACCACCTCGTCTTCCACTTCCGCACCCTGGTCCTCCTCCTGACTTTCTGGCAATTGTCTCATCATCATCCACCTCTTGCGACAGTAATTGCACTTTCCCACCGTTGCATTCGTGTGACCGCGGCTGCTCCAATATTTGGGCTTCGCGCTCTCCTCTTGACTCGCTTGAAGCTGGCCGGGCGAGAGGCCCGAATGTTCAAATGGAAAAGTGAACAGCTCTTCACAGTGTCCAAGTGTGAGATCAGTTGTCTCCAGGCACTCGGTATGGTGGAAAGAAGGAGGATCAGGTTGAGGAATATGTGGTCCAGACTCACGGCTACTGAGACTTGACCGTGTGGAAGACAGGGTGGTTCAAAGTGACTGGAAGCATTCTCTGCTATCCAACCAACAACCTTTTGACACTGCTCTGGGTTCAATAGTGGTGTACTGTGATCCCCTAGTAATTGGGACAGGAAGGTCGAACGACAAGATGTGGGTGTTTATTGTGGCACAATTTCAGCTTGCCCATGGCCACGTCCTCGGCCTCTGCATGCACCATCACCATCACGTCCACTTCCCAGTCCCTTGCCACGCACCTTGCCCATTTTAAATGGAGGACAATATTTTCTACGTTCCCGAGAAATGGCTGATTTTGGAACACAGTTATATGTGATATGTCTGACAGAGAACCACGGTTTTAAATAGCAGGCCTGTAATTTACTAATATTATTCTACACAGAGACCTAGTGTGAATAGCTTGATCGACACACTGCAACGAAATGAAAATGGAAGAAATGGCTGATTTTGGAACACTGTTATAGGATATATGTCTGACAGAAAACCACGGTTTTAAATAGCAGGCCTGTAATTTACTAATATTATTCTACACAGAGGCCTAGTGTGAATAGCTTGACCGACACACTGCATCGAAAGGAAAATGGAAGAAATGGCTGATTTTGTATCAATGTCATAGGTGATATATCTGACAAAGAACCACGGTTTTAAATAGCAGGCCTGTAATTTACTAATACTATTCTTCACAGACACCTAGTGTGAATAGCTTGACCGACACACTGCAAACTTTGAAAGTGTCCCCAAGTGCAGTTTCAAAAACCATCAAGCGCTACAAAGAAACTGGCTCCCATGAGGACCGCCCCAGGAAAGGAAGACCAACAGTCACCTCTGCTTCTGAGGATAAGTTTATCCGAGTCACCAGCCTCAGAAATCGCAGGTTAACAGCAGCTCAGATTAGAGACCAGGTCAATGCCACACAGAGTTCTAGCAGCAGACATCTCTTCAACAACTGTTAAGAGGAGACTTTGTGCAGCAGGCCTTCATGGTAAAATAGCTGCTAGGAAACCACTGCTAAGGACAGGCAACAAGCAGAAGAGACTTGTTTGGGCTAAAGAACACAAGGAATAGACATTGAACCAGTGGAAATCTGTGCTTTGGTCTGATGAGTCCAAATTTGAGATCTTTGGTTCCAACCACCGTGTCTTTGTGCGACGCAGAAAAGGTGAACGGATGGACTCTACATGCCTGGTTCCCACCGTGAAGCATGGAGGAGGAGGTATGATGGTGTGGGGGTGCTTTGCTGGTGACACTGTTGGGGATTTATTCAAAATTGAAGGCATACTGAACCAGCATGGCTACCACAGCATCTTGCAGCAGCATGCTATTCCATCCGGTTTGCGTTTAGTTGGACCATCATTTATTTTTCAACAGGACAATGACCCCAAACACACCTCCAGGCTGTGTAAGGGCTATTTGACCAAGGAGAAGAGTGATGGGGTGCTACGCCAGATGACCTGGCCTCCACAGTCACCAGACCTGAACCCAATCGAGATGGTTTGGGGTCAGCTGGACCGCAGAGTGAAGGCAAAAGAGCCAACAAGTGCTAAGCATCTCTGGGAACTCCTTCAAGATTGTTGGAAGGCCGTTTCCGGTGACTACCTCTTGAAGCTCATCAAGAGAATGCCAAGAGTGTGCACAGCAGTCATCAAAGCAAAAAGTGGCTACTTTGAAGAACCTAGAATATAAGACATATTGTTTCACACTTTTTTGTTAAGTATATAATTCCACATGTGTTAATTCATAGTTTTGATGCCTTCAGTGTGAATGTACAATTTTCATAGTCATGAAAATACAGAAAAATCTTTAAATGAGAAGGTGTGTCCAAACTTTTGGTCTGTACTGTAGGTTGTGGAATACCTATGCTAACTCTAAACAAGCAAATCTCTCCCTGACGCAGCAGCACCTCTCCCTACTCTACCTGATTCCGGGGTAGACTGTGACAAGCATGGCGGCGCCCGGTCTTCTATACACCTGATGATGCTGTGCGGCCAGCCAATCATTGTAATGCCACAACCAACATGGCTATGGCATTACAGTGCGTGGAAGGCAATCCCTGAATGTTCATTGGCTCTCTAAAGAGCTCCAAATATGCAGGGAGGAGACCCGAGCTCCCGTCCAAGCAGCCCGGAAATACTCTCAGAGCGCCGAGCATCTCGAGCAGTGAGATGCTCAGGTGAGTACTAAGCGGTGGCGAGCACATTCGCTCATCACTAATCGCGTGACTGTAAGTATGGTTTAAGTTATAGTATAGTAATTTAGAGTATTAAAGGAATTCTGTCTTTACTTCAAATAAAATATTTTATTCTCTGGTGTGGGTGTTTTTATTTTACATTTTACTTACACTATGGGGTTAGCAATAGGGGCGTTTTATAGAGTTCAACTCATTGCAAGCGTGGGAAAATACTCACTGAACATGCGCAGACCTCATTTGCCGGGAATACACTGAGTCAGTGTATTGCCTGCAAATGAACAGAGCGGTCACATACAATGTAGCCACTCTGTTCATGGAATCTTTGTGGGACACTCGTTATTTGGACTGCGTCGGAAAGGTAAGGATTAGAGATGAGCGTTGTTCTACTCGAACTGTTCGCCAATCTCAAATTCGAGCTGTTTTGGGCGGTGTTCGAGCCGTTCGGCGAACACGAACAATTTGAGAAAAATTCGGCTGTTCGAGGTTATGTTCGATAACTGTTCGTGCACCAAAATCATAACTGGATTTTTTCTCAGTAATGATGAAAATTAATGTTAATACACAGTTTGAGTGTACAGCGGGGTGGGGGGAGGGGCAGGGGATGGATCTCTGCAGGAACAATGAAGATCTCCATTTTTTTTTCTCTTTCCCGCATTTGCAGTGGGGAGGTGCAATCTGTCAGCCTATCAGCAGCGCACACACGGAGCGAAGTGCTTTTTTTCACACAAGCAAGGGCATGTGTCATTGGCAGTGTATGTCACATGTCCTTGCCCTATAAGACCAAGCCATTTTCCCCGTCGCCACCATTTTCTCACTGCTGCAGCTGCGTGTTAGACGGCACCGCTGTTGCTGTGTGCGCTATACCTTGTTAATTTCAAGCCAATTTTCGCACAAATCTACAGATAGCTTGGGAGTAGGGAATAGTTGTGATTGCAGTCCTTTTAAGGACTAGGTTACAGCATTTCCTACGACTTTTATCAGGCAGGTCTGTGCTCTTAAATAGATAGATTGTGGGAGTAAAGACTAATTGTAATTGGAGTCCTTTTCAGGACTAGGTTACATCAGTTCCTATCAGTTTTTGCCAGGCAGGTCTGTGCCAGTGCTGTGCAAGTTTTTTTCACAGCATTTGGCTGAATCTAGCAAAGCTAATCCTTTTTGGCCTATTGCAGAGTGTGTTAGTCAGTGGAGTAGCCTATCTGTGTTGCAAGATATACCACCTGTGTATAGAATACCAATTTTTTTACTGCACCTAGTGAAGTAAAATCTTTTGGGCATAGCATCATTCTATTAGTCCATCTATACTGACCTCCATCAGGTTGCAAATTGAATATAATTTTTTTCTGCATCTAGCTCTGAAAAATATTGGGCTTCTAGCTGTGTGTGGGACTTGTTCTATTAATCCATCTATACAGACCTCCATCAGGTTGCAAACTGAATATATTTTTTTCTGCATCTACCTCTGAAAAAATATTGGGCTTCTAGCTGTGTGTGGGACTTGTTCTATTAATCCATCTATACAGACCTCCATCAGGTTGCAAACTGAATATATTTTTTTCTGCATCTACCTCTGAAAAAATATTGGGCTTCTAGCTGTGTGTGGGACTTGTTCTATTAATCCATCTATACAGACCTCCATCAGGTTGCAAACTGAATATATTTTTTTCTGCATCTACCTCTGAAAAAATATTGGGCTTCTAGCTGTGTGTGGGACTTGTTGTATTAGTCCATCTATACTGACCTCCATCAGGTTGCAAACTGAATATATTTTTTTCTGCATCTACCTCTGAAAAAATATTGGGCTTCTAGCTGTGTGTGGAACTTGTTCTATTAATCCATCTATACAGACCTCCATCAGGTTGCAAACTGAATATATTTTTTTCTGCATCTACCTCTGAAAAAATATTGGGCTTCTAGCTGTGTGTGGGACTTGTTCTATTAATCCATCTATACAGACCTCCATCAGGTTGCAAGCTGAATATATTTTTTTCTACATCTACCTCTGAAAAAATATTGGGCTTCTAGCTGTGTGTGGGACTTGTTCTATTAATCCATCTATACAGACCTCCATCAGGTTGCAAACTGAATATAATTTTTTTCTGCATCTACCTCTGAAAAAATATTTGGGCTTCTAGCTTTGTGTGGGACTTGTTCTATTAGTCCATCTATACTGACCTCCATAAGGTTGCAAACTGAATATAATTTTTTTCTGCATCTACCTCTGAAAAAATATTTGGCCTTCTAGCTGTGTGTGGGACTTGTTCTATTAGTCCATCTATACTGACCTCCATCAGGTTGCAAATTGAATATAATATTTTTCTGCATCTAGCTCTGAAAAAATGTTTGGCCTTCTAGCAGTGTGTGGGACTTGTTCTATTAGTCCATCTATACTGACCTCCATCAGGTTGCAAACTGAATATAACTTTTTTCTGCATCTACCTCTGAAAAAATATTTGGGCTTCTAGCTGTGTGTGGGACTTGTTCTATTAGTCCATCTATACTGACCTCCATAAGGTTGCAAACTGAATATAATTTTTTTCTGCATCTACCTCTGAAAAAATATTTGGCCTTCTAGCTGTGTGTGGGACTTGTTCTATTAGTCCATCTATACTGACCTCCATCAGGCAATGTGAACTGAGGTCTAAGATGGTAGACATGCAAGAAATAGGAGCATGTTCACACTAGCAAAAAAGAAACAAAACCTACAAAAGACAAAAATATATCTCATACCCTACCATCATTATATATAAATGTAAAGCAAAGTTGCATAATAAATATAGGGTACTTTGTGAACTATTTTTGATCAAAAAAAGTATACAAGCCGTCCCACCAGCGGCAAGGTGACCCCAAATTGGGACGGTACCTATACTGCCTATATTAAAAACCTTACTGTATATCAAAGTTGAAGTAATGCATATAAAAGGGTAGACAAATAGGACCGGGTCCCAACTCCAGACCACCCAGGCCCGTGGTAAGCTACATATATACCAGTCAGCTCAACAAAGGGGATGCCACACCCTTAAATTGCACAGAATGCAAACAAGACAAAAAACCAGGCAATGTGAACTGAGGTCTAAGATGGTAGACATGCAAGAAATAGGAGCATGTTCACACTAGCAAAAAAGAAACAAAACCTACAAAAGACAAAAGACAAAAATATATCTCATACCCTACCATCATTATATATAAATGTAAAGCAAAGTTGCATAATAAATATAGGGTACTTAGTGAACTATTTTTGATCAAAAAAAGTATACAAGCCGTCCCACCAGCGGCAAGGTGACCCCAAATTGGGACGGTACCTATACTGCCTATATTAAAAACCTTACTGTATATCAAAGTTGAAGTAATGCATATAAAAGGGTAGACAAATAGGACCGGGTCCCAACTCCAGACCACCCAGGCCCGTGGTAAGCTACATATATACCAGTCAGCTCAACAAAGGGGATGCCACACCCTTAAATTGCACAGAATGCAAACAAGACAAAAAAACAGGCAATGTGAACTGAGGTCTAAGATGGTAGACATGCAAGAAATAGGAGCATGTTCACACTAGCAAAAAAGAAGCAAAACCTACAAAAGACAAAAGACAAAAATATATCTCATACCCTACCATCATTATATATAAATGTAAAGCAAAGTTGCATAATAAATATAGGGTACTTAGTGAACTATTTTTGATCAAAAAAAGTATACAAGCCGTCCCACCAGCGGCAAGGTGACCCCAAATTGGGACGGTACCTATACTGCCTATATTAAAAACCTTACTGTATATCAAAGTTGAAGTAATGCATATAAAAGGGTAGACAAATAGGACCGGGTCCCAACTCCAGACCACCCAGGCCCGTGGTAAGCTACATATATACCAGTCAGCTCAACAAAGGGGATGCCACACCCTTAAATTGCACAGAATGCAAACAAGACAAAAAACAGGCAATGTGAACTGAGGTCTAAGATGGTAGACATGCAAGAAATAGGAGCATGTTCACACTAGCAAAAAAGAAACAAAACCTACAAAAGACAAAAGACAAAAATATATCTCATACCCTACCATCATTATATATAAATGTAAAGCAAAGTTGCATAATAAATATAGGGTACTTAGTGAACTATTTTTGATCAAAAAAAGTATGCAAGCCGTCCCACCAGCGGCAAGGTGACCCCAAATTGGGACGGTACCTATACTGCCTATATTAAAAACCTTACTGTATATCAAAGTTGAAGTAATGCATATAAAAGGGTAGACAAATAGGACCGGGTCCCAACTCCAGACTACCCAGGCCCGTGGTAAGCTACATATATACCAGTCAGCTCAACAAAGGGGATGCTACACCCTTAAATTGCACAGAATGCAAACAAGACAAAAAAGCAGGCAATGTGATCTGAGGTCTAAGATGGTAGACATGCAAGAAATAGGAGCATGTTCACACTAGCAAAAAAGAAACAAAACCTACAAAAGACAAAAGACAAAAATATATCTCATACCCTACCATCATTATATATAAATGTAAAGCAAAGTTGCATAATAAATATAGGGTACTTAGTGAACTATTTTTGATCAAAAAAAGTATACAAGCCGTCCCACCAGCGGCAAGGTGACCCCAAATTGGGACGGTACCTATACTGCCTATATTAAAAACCTTACTGTATATCAAAGTTGAAGTAATGCATATAAAAGGGTAGACAAATAGGACCGGGTCCCAACTCCAGACCACCCAGGCCCGTGGTAAGCTACATATATACCAGTCAGCTCAACAAAGGGGATGCCACACCCTTAAATTGCACAGAATGCAAACAAGACAAAAAACCAGGCAATGTGAACTGAGGTCTAAGATGGTAGACATGCAAGAAATAGGAGCATGTTCACACTAGCAAAAAAGAAACAAAACCTACAAAAGACAAAAGACAAAAATATATCTCATACCCTACCATCATTATATATAAATGTAAAGCAAAGTTGCATAATAAATATAGGGTACTTAGTGAACTATTTTTGATCAAAAAAAGTATACAAGCCGTCCCACCAGCGGCAAGGTGACCCCAAATTGGGACGGTACCTATACTGCCTATATTAAAAACCTTACTGTATATCAAAGTTGAAGTAATGCATATAAAAGGGTAGACAAATAGGACCGGGTCCCAACTCCAGACCACCCAGGCCCGTGGTAAGCTACATATATACCAGTCAGCTCAACAAAGGGGATGCCACACCCTTAAATTGCACAGAATGCAAACAAGACAAAAAAACAGGCAATGTGAACTGAGGTCTAAGATGGTAGACATGCAAGAAATAGGAGCATGTTCACACTAGCAAAAAAGAAACAAAACCTACAAAAGACAAAAGACAAAAATATATCTCATACCCTACCATCATTATATATAAATGTAAAGCAAAGTTGCATAATAAATATAGGGTACTTAGTGAACTATTTTTGATCAAAAAAAGTATACAAGCCGTCCCACCAGCGGCAAGGTGACCCCAAATTGGGACGGTACCTATACTGCCTATATTAAAAACCTTACTGTATATCAAAGTTGAAGTAATGCATATAAAAGGGTAGACAAATAGGACCGGGTCCCAACTCCAGACCACCCAGGCCCGTGGTAAGCTACATATATACCAGTCAGCTCAACAAAGGGGATGCCACACCCTTAAATTGCACAGAATGCAAACAAGACAAAAAAACAGGCAATGTGAACTGAGGTCTAAGATGGTAGACATGCAAGAAATAGGAGCATGTTCACACTAGCAAAAAAGAAACAAAACCTACAAAAGACAAAAGACAAAAATATATCTCATACCCTACCATCATTATATATAAATGTAAAGCAAAGTTGCATAATAAATATAGGGTACTTAGTGAACTATTTTTGATCAAAAAAAGTATACAAGCCGTCCCACCAGCGGCAAGGTGACCCCAAATTGGGACGGTACCTATACTGCCTATATTAAAAACCTTACTGTATATCAAAGTTGAAGTAATGCATATAAAAGGGTAGACAAATAGGACCGGGTCCCAACTCCAGACCACCCAGGCCCGTGGTAAGCTACATATATACCAGTCAGCTCAACAAAGGGGATGCCACACCCTTAAATTGCACAGAATGCAAACAAGACAAAAAAACAGGCAATGTGAACTGAGGTCTAAGATGGTAGACATGCAAGAAATAGGAGCATGTTCACACTAGCAAAAAAGAAACAAAACCTACAAAAGACAAAAATATATCTCATACCCTACCATCATTATATATAAATGTAAAGCAAAGTTGCATAATAAATATAGGGTACTTAGTGAACTATTTTTGATCAAAAATAGTATACAAGCCGTCCCACCAGCGGCAAGGTGACCCCAAATTGGGACGGTACCTATACTGCCTATATTAAAAACCTTACTGTATATCAAAGTTGAAGTAATGCATATAAAAGGGTAGACAAATAGGACCGGGTCCCAACTTCAGACCACCCAGGCCCGTGGTAAGCTACATATATACCAGTCAGCTCAACAAAGGGGATGCCACACCCTTAAATTGCACAGAATGCAAACAAGACAAAAAACCAGGCAATGTGAACTGAGGTCTAAGATGGTAGACATGCAAGAAATAGGAGCATGTTCACACTAGCAAAAAAGAAACAAAACCTACAAAAGACAAAAGACAAAAATATATCTCATACCCTACCATCATTATATATAAATGTAAAGCAAAGTTGCATAATAAATATAGGGTACTTAGTGAACTATTTTTGATCAAAAAAAGTATACAAGCCGTCCCACCAGCGGCAAGGTGACCCCAAATTGGGACAGTACCTATACTGCCTATATTAAAAACCTTACTGTATATCAAAGTTGAAGTAATGCATATAAAAGGGTAGACAAATAGGACCGGGTCCCAACTCCAGACCACCCAGGCCCGTGGTAAGCTACATATATACCAGTCAGCTCAACAAAGGGGATGCCACACCCTTAAATTGCACAGAATGCAAACAAGACAAAAAAACAGGCAATGTGAACTGAGGTCTAAGATGGTAGACATGCAAGAAATAGGAGCATGTTCACACTAGCAAAAAAGAAACAAAACCTACAAAAGACAAAAGACAAAAATATATCTCATACCCTACCATCATTATATATAAATATAAAGCAAAGTTGCATAATAAATATAGGGTACTTAGTGAACTATTTTTGATCAAAAAAAGTATACAAGCCGTCCCACCAGCGGCAAGGTGACCCCAAATTGGGTCGGTACCTATACTGCCTATATTAAAAACCTTACTGTATATCAAAGTTGAAGTAATGCATATAAAAGGGTAGACAAATAGGACCGGGTCCCAACTCCAGACTACCCAGGCCCGTGGTAAGCTACATATATACCAGTCAGCTCAACAAAGGGGATGCTACACCCTTAAATTGCACAGAATGCAAACAAGACAAAAAAGCAGGCAATGTGATCTGAGGTCTAAGATGGTAGACATGCAAGAAATAGGAGCATGTTCACACTAGCAAAAAAGAAACAAAACCTACAAAAGACAAAAGACAAAAATATATCTCATACCCTACCATCATTATATATAAATGTAAAGCAAAGTTGCATAATAAATATAGGGTACTTAGTGAACTATTTTTGATCAAAAAAAGTATACAAGCCGTCCCACCAGCGGCAAGGTGACCCCAAATTGGGTCGGTACCTATACTGCCTATATTAAAAACCTTACTGTATATCAAAGTTGAAGTAATGCATATAAAAGGGTAGACAAATAGGACCGGGTCCCAACTCCAGACTACCCAGGCCCGTGGTAAGCTACATATGTACCAGTCAGCTCAACAAAGGGGATGCTACACCCTTAAATTGCACAGAATGCAAACAAGACAAAAAAGCAGGCAATGTGATCTGAGGTCTAAGATGGTAGACATGCAAGAAATAGGAGCATGTTCACACTAGCAAAAAAGAAACAAAACCTACAAAAGACAAAAGACAAAAATATATCTCATACCCTACCATCATTATATATAAATGTAAAGCAAAGTTGCATAATAAATATAGGGTACTTAGTGAACTATTTTTGATCAAAAAAAGTATACAAGCCGTCCCACCAGCGGCAAGGTGACCCCAAATTGGGACGGTACCTATACTGCCTATATTAAAAACCTTACTGTATATCAAAGTTGAAGTAATGCATATAAAAGGGTAGACAAATAGGACCGGGTCCCAACTCCAGACCACCCAGGCCCGTGGTAAGCTACATATATACCAGTCAGCTCAACAAAGGGGATGCCACACCCTTAAATTGCACAGAATGCAAACAAGACAAAAAACCAGGCAATGTGAACTGAGGTCTAAGATGGTAGACATGCAAGAAATAGGAGCATGTTCACACTAGCAAAAAAGAAACAAAACCTACAAAAGACAAAAGACAAAAATATATCTCATACCCTACCATCATTATATATAAATGTAAAGCAAAGTTGCATAATAAATATAGGGTACTTAGTGAACTATTTTTGATCAAAAAAAGTATACAAGCCGTCCCACCAGCGGCAAGGTGACCCCAAATTGGGACGGTACCTATACTGCCTATATTAAAAACCTTACTGTATATCAAAGTTGAAGTAATGCATATAAAAGGGTAGACAAATAGGACCGGGTCCCAACTCCAGACCACCCAGGCCCGTGGTAAGCTACATATATACCAGTCAGCTCAACAAAGGGGATGCCACACCCTTAAATTGCACAGAATGCAAACAAGACAAAAAAACAGGCAATGTGAACTGAGGTCTAAGATGGTAGACATGCAAGAAATAGGAGCATGTTCACACTAGCAAAAAAGAAACAAAACCTACAAAAGACAAAAGACAAAAATATATCTCATACCCTACCATCATTATATATAAATGTAAAGCAAAGTTGCATAATAAATATAGGGTACTTAGTGAACTATTTTTGATCAAAAAAAGTATACAAGCCGTCCCACCAGCGGCAAGGTGACCCCAAATTGGGACGGTACCTATACTGCCTATATTAAAAACCTTACTGTATATCAAAGTTGAAGTAATGCATATAAAAGGGTAGACAAATAGGACCGGGTCCCAACTCCAGACCACCCAGGCCCGTGGTAAGCTACATATATACCAGTCAGCTCAACAAAGGGGATGCCACACCCTTAAATTGCACAGAATGCAAACAAGACAAAAAAACAGGCAATGTGAACTGAGGTCTAAGATGGTAGACATGCAAGAAATAGGAGCATGTTCACACTAGCAAAAAAGAAACAAAACCTACAAAAGACAAAAATATATCTCATACCCTACCATCATTATATATAAATGTAAAGCAAAGTTGCATAATAAATATAGGGTACTTAGTGAACTATTTTTGATCAAAAAAAGTATACAAGCCGTCCCACCAGCGGCAAGGTGACCCCAAATTGGGACGGTACCTATACTGCCTATATTAAAAACCTTACTGTATATCAAAGTTGAAGTAATGCATATAAAAGGGTAGACAAATAGGACCGGGTCCCAACTTCAGACCACCCAGGCCCGTGGTAAGCTACATATATACCAGTCAGCTCAACAAAGGGGATGCCACACCCTTAAATTGCACAGAATGCAAACAAGACAAAAAACCAGGCAATGTGAACTGAGGTCTAAGATGGTAGACATGCAAGAAATAGGAGCATGTTCACACTAGCAAAAAAGAAACAAAACCTACAAAAGACAAAAGACAAAAATATATCTCATACCCTACCATCATTATATATAAATGTAAAGCAAAGTTGCATAATAAATATAGGGTACTTAGTGAACTATTTTTGATCAAAAAAAGTATACAAGCCGTCCCACCAGCGGCAAGGTGACCCCAAATTGGGACGGTACCTATACTGCCTATATTAAAAACCTTACTGTATATCAAAGTTGAAGTAATGCATATAAAAGGGTAGACAAATAGGACCGGGTCCCAACTCCAGACCACCCAGGCCCGTGGTAAGCTACATATATACCAGTCAGCTCAACAAAGGGGATGCCACACCCTTAAATTGCACAGAATGCAAACAAGACAAAAAAACAGGCAATGTGAACTGAGGTCTAAGATGGTAGACATGCAAGAAATAGGAGCATGTTCACACTAGCAAAAAAGAAACAAAACCTACAAAAGACAAAAGACAAAAATATATCTCATACCCTACCATCATTATATATAAATATAAAGCAAAGTTGCATAATAAATATAGGGTACTTAGTGAACTATTTTTGATCAAAAAAAGTATACAAGCCGTCCCACCAGCGGCAAGGTGACCCCAAATTGGGTCGGTACCTATACTGCCTATATTAAAAACCTTACTGTATATCAAAGTTGAAGTAATGCATATAAAAGGGTAGACAAATAGGACCGGGTCCCAACTCCAGACCACCCCGGCCCGTGGTAAGCTACATATATACCAGTCAGCTCAACAAAGGGGATGCCACACCCTTAAATTGCACAGAATGCAAACAAGACAAAAAACCAGGCAATGTGAACTGAGGTCTAAGATGGTAGACATGCAAGAAATAGGAGCATGTTCACACTAGCAAAAAAGAAACAAAACCTACAAAAGACAAAAGACAAAAATATATCTCATACCCTACCATCATTATATATAAATGTAAAGCAAAGTTGCATAATAAATATAGGGTACTTAGTGAACTATTTTTGATCAAAAAAAGTATACAAGCCGTCCCACCAGCGGCAAGGTGACCCCAAATTGGGACGGTACCTATACTGCCTATATTAAAAACCTTACTGTATATCAAAGTTGAAGTAATGCATATAAAAGGGTAGACAAATAGGACCGGGTCCCAACTCCAGACCACCCAGGCCCGTGGTAAGCTACATATATACCAGTCAGCTCAACAAAGGGGATGCCACACCCTTAAATTGCACAGAATGCAAACAAGACAAAAAAACAGGCAATGTGAACTGAGGTCTAAGATGGTAGACATGCAAGAAATAGGAGCATGTTCACACTAGCAAAAAAGAAACAAAACCTACAAAAGACAAAAATATATCTCATACCCTACCATCATTATATATAAATGTAAAGCAAAGTTGCATAATAAATATAGGGTACTTAGTGAACTATTTTTGATCAAAAAAAGTATACAAGCCGTCCCACCAGCGGCAAGGTGACCCCAAATTGGGTCGGTACCTATACTGCCTATATTAAAAACCTTACTGTATATCAAAGTTGAAGTAATGCATATAAAAGGGTAGACAAATAGGACCGGGTCCCAACTCCAGACCACCCAGGCCCGTGGTAAGCTACATATATACCAGTCAGCTCAACAAAGGGGATGCCACACCCTTAAATTGCACAGAATGCAAACAAGACAAAAAACCAGGCAATGTGAACTGAGGTCTAAGATGGTAGACATGCAAGAAATAGGAGCATGTTCACACTAGCAAAAAAGAAACAAAACCTACAAAAGACAAAAGACAAAAATATATCTCATACCCTACCATCATTATATATAAATGTAAAGCAAAGTTGCATAATAAATATAGGGTACTTAGTGAACTATTTTTGATCAAAAAAAGTATACAAGCCGTCCCACCAGCGGCAAGGTGACCCCAAATTGGGACGGTACCTATACTGCCTATATTAAAAACCTTACTGTATATCAAAGTTGAAGTAATGCATATAAAAGGGTAGACAAATAGGACCGGGTCCCAACTCCAGACCACCCAGGCCCGTGGTAAGCTACATATATACCAGTCAGCTCAACAAAGGGGATGCCACACCCTTAAATTGCACAGAATGCAAACAAGACAAAAAACCAGGCAATGTGAACTGAGGTCTAAGATGGTAGACATGCAAGAAATAGGAGCATGTTCACACTAGCAAAAAAGAAACAAAACCTACAAAAGACAAAAGACAAAAATATATCTCATACCCTACCATCATTATATATAAATGTAAAGCAAAGTTGCATAATAAATATAGGGTACTTAGTGAACTATTTTTGATCAAAAAAAGTATACAAGCCGTCCCACCAGCGGCAAGGTGACCCCAAATTGGGACGGTACCTATACTGCCTATATTAAAAACCTTACTGTATATCAAAGTTGAAGTAATGCATATAAAAGGGTAGACAAATAGGACCGGGTCCCAACTCCAGACCACCCAGGCCCGTGGTAAGCTACATATATACCAGTCAGCTCAACAAAGGGGATGCCACACCCTTAAATTGCACAGAATGCAAACAAGACAAAAAACCAGGCAATGTGAACTGAGGTCTAAGATGGTAGACATGCAAGAAATAGGAGCATGTTCACACTAGCAAAAAAGAAACAAAACCTGCAAAAGACAAAAGACAAAAATATATCTCATACCCTACCATCATTATATATAAATGTAAAGCAAAGTTGCATAATAAATATAGGGTACTTAGTGAACTATTTTTGATCAAAAAAAGTATACAAGCCGTCCCACCAGCGGCAAGGTGACCCCAAATTGGGACGGTACCTATACTGCCTATATTAAAAACCTTACTGTATATCAAAGTTGAAGTAATGCATATAAAAGGGTAGACAAATAGGACCGGGTCCCAACTCCAGACCACCCAGGCCCGTGGTAAGCTACATATATACCAGTCAGCTCAACAAAGGGGATGCCACACCCTTAAATTGCACAGAATGCAAACAAGACAACCTCCATCAGGTTGCAAACTGAATATAATTTTTTTCTGCATCTACCTCTGAAAAAATATTTGGGCTTCTAGCTGTGTGTGGGACTTGTTCTATTAGTCCATCTATATTGATCTCCATAAGGTTGCAAACTGAATATAATTTTTTTCTGCATCTAGCACTGAAAAAATATTTGGCCTTCTAGCAGTGTGTGGGACTTGTTCTATTAGTCATCTATACTGACCTCCATCAGGTTGCAAATTCAAAATAATTTTTTGCTGCATCTACCTCTGAAAAAATATTTGGCCTTCTAGCAGTGTGTGGGACTTGTTCTATTAGTCCATCTATACTGACCTCCATCAGGTTGCAAACTGAATATAATTTTTTTCTGCATCTAACTCTGAAAAAATATTTGGCCTTCTAGCAGTGTGTGGGTCTCATTGTATTAGGCCATCTATACCAAGCTCCACCAGCTTTTCAATTAATAATAATTTTTCGCTGCATCTAGCCCTGAAAATAATTTTTCTTCTCAATAGTGGTAGCAATAGAAATATGGGGCGCGCTCCTGGCTTACAAAAATATATGCTTCATAATAAAAAACACCAGCTTAGCGCACTGCATTAATAAGATGGCATCATCGTCTCTCCCAGTGCTAGGCCTACTACCCAGGCTAGCATTCCTGTGCCTAAAACACAATGTATGGGTTCGCGCTAGCCACTATGCTGAGGGGTCTAAAACTGCTGCTAACGCTTTATAACAATTCAATTGGCAGATTTTCACAGAGCTCTTCCACAATGCCCACCCATCGGGACAACAGTTGCCCACCTTCCCTATGGGATCTAGTGGCGAATAGTTGATGCCATTAATCAGAGCGTCAGTTGCCCCGTCGACGTGGCAAGCATACGGTAAGGCATGGGAAGAGTGGACACGACTAGTAGCAGGCAGACGGGTTGACCAATGTGAACAAGCCAGATCACAAGTCACCATAGAATTTCTCCACCAGCTAATGATGAGGGGCATATCAGGGGCGTTAGCACAGCGGTGTCTGACCGGAGTAGCATTTCACTTCCAACTACTGAATTGGGGAGATGTGACAAAGATTCATCATCAGACAATCCATAAAAGGGTGGAAAAGGGGTCAGCCAAGTCAGGAGTGTAGACGTCCCGTCCCGTGTCACTAAAACTGATTTCTCACATCATATCCCTAACACCATTAACATGACACTCACAATTTGAAGCAACACTACTGTCTACTGCATTTGTGATCGCCTTCTTAGGGGCGCTATGCATAAACGAATTAGTCCCTCAATCCAAAATTAGCACTAGTGGAGGCTTATTACACCAGGACGTAGTCATAGGCAATAATGCAATACGTCTACGCATACACAAATCGAAAATGGTTCCAGCGGGCAGGGGCACTTGGGTACTTCTACAACCCACAAACGGTACACTGAGTCGGGTAACAATAGTAAAACCATATCTAACCATCAGATCACAAAGTAATTTGTTCCTATCACACATTGATGGGACGCCATTATCAAGATACCAGTTCCAAGCTATATTTAATAAATGCATAACATCGGCAGGGAACCACCCCAAAGATTACGGGACACACTCATTCCGCATAGGCGCGGCCACAGAAGCAGCAAGACTGTCAGAAACGGAAGTTCAGAGGATAGAGAGTTGGTGATCCACGTGTTTGGCAAGATACATAAGACCGGACTTGTTATCCTAACGTGGTTTGTTTCTTTTACAGGTGACGCTAAGCCAACAGTGTGGGTGATAGGCCACTCGTATATATATTGGGCAGATTAAAGGGCGAAAGTCCGCCTAGGCGGGAGGAAATTAGAGTTTCATAACACATATTTCAACTGGAGAGGTATTTTAGGACTGCTATGGCCACAGGTACTAATGGAGGTAATCAAGGTAGGGAGAGAGGCAAGATGTCTGGTCATCTTAGTTATACAGGCCGGGGGAAACAACCTAGGTCATCACAAGAGCGCATAACTAATGGCAATAATGAAACTAGACACTGAGCGCTTCAGAGAATTTTTCACAAAACTAGCTATAGTATGGTCAGAGATTGTGCCGATAGCAGTATGGCAAGGTGCGCGAGACATCACGGCCATCGAACGGACAAGGCGGGTAATAAATATTCGGATGGCAAAATTTAGAAGAGACAGAGGCGGTGTAGTGGTACGACACCGACAACTGGAAGGAGATAAAGCAGGCCTCATACGGCCCGACGGTGTTCACTTAATGGATATTGGACTGGACATATTCCTGTCAGGACTCCAGGACGGAGTGGAACAAGCGTTAAGAGTGATGGGTGGGGGTCAGAGTCCTGCATACGAGTACGCAGGATCCTCCGTGGCCTGGAAATAGAAAGGACATGTTGGAGAGTTACACTTGTTGGCCAAGTTGCCGGAGTGGAGACCCAGGGCATGCTGCAACAAGCTGAATTATTTTAGAAATAAAATGTCTTTCTAATGGAATGAGTATAAAGAGTTAATAAAGCTGTGACCGATCCTCACCCATCCAGTTGTAAGAGTTACATTATTGTATTGTCAAGGAAAGGGGGGCGGTAGGGGGGCTGAGCATCTGGGTTTGGTTGGGGGTCCCCACAGTCTGCCTAGGCTAGATGCATTTAAAAATTCTTATTAGATACACAGGTGGTGCAGCTTGCTTCGCAGCTGGGCTACTACGCCCAAAGTATTGCCTAGGCTAGATGCAGTTAAAAATTCTACGCTGACTAGCAGACACTGAAGATTTGGAGCAGACCTCTGAGTAAACAGCTCTTCAGACTCAATCATCTGTGTTACCCCAAGCCATAGTGTATGTAGTTTCTTACAGTTAAAAGGGGGGGGGGGGAGCGACCCAACCCACCTGGAATTGACGATGCCAACGTCACGTAAGACACAGCAAGGGGACTCCAAAAAGAGTTTCCATTTTTTCCCAAAATTGTGGCACAGACACCACTTAACCCTAGAACGCATACCTGGGGCCTCGCAGTCCCGCCCTGTTAATTGTTTTCTATTTTCTGCAAGATTACTTTAGTTAGAATTTTGAAACTCTAGGTATTCTTCATGTATATAGTTGTTTGTCATTTGAGTTTGAGTTATTCAATGTTATTTGCACACGGGCCTAAAAGGCCCCAGGTATATGAAAGTGTAGATTTTTATGGTCATGCGTTCTAGGGTTAAGTGGCATCAATTGCCCCACAGTTGCTTAAAACGGTTGGTGAGGTGATATTACCAAATCCTCAAGCTTTTAGCCTCCCAAGGATAACACAGGATTAGAAAAGTCCTTGCGAATCCATGATTTGTTCATCTTTATGAACGTGAGTCTGTCTACATTCTCAGTGGACAGCCGCGTGCGCTTATCTGTCAGCACACCATCAGCAGCGCTGAACACACGTTCAGAGAGAACACTGGCTGCAGGGCATGACAAGATCTCTAAGGCGTGAGTGGCGAGCTCCGGCCATTTTTCCAGATTGGAATACCAAAATGAGCAAGGGTCCAGTGACACAGTCATGGCTTCGATGTTCACTTGGAGATACTCCTGCACCATCCTCTCTAGGCATTGACTATGTGTCAGACTTCTTGTCTCCTGTGGCCTTGCAAAGGATGGTCTAAAAAAGTGGTGAAACGATTTCACAAAATTGCTGTTACCAGCAGATACTGTGTTACTGTTACGGTTTGAGTGATGAAGACTCGACAGTCCCGCGGTTGGCAAGTTAGAACTGTGAGATTCACTCCGTGCACCACTGGTGTTTTGTGGAAAAGCACATGTAAGATTCTGCAACAGCGTCTGCAGATACTCCTGCATGCGTCAATCCCTTTTTATGGCAGGAATTATTTCGGCAAATTTACTTTTGTACCGGGGATCTAAGAGTGTGGCAACCCAGTAGTCGAGATTACTTCGAATTCTGCAATCTGAGGGTCATGTTGCAGGTAGTGCAGCAAGAAGGCACTCATGTGTCTTGCGCATCCAGGAGGACCAAGTCCTTGTTGTGTTGGTAGCGAGGTAAGAATCATGCTTCTTTCCTCTGCCCTCACCCCCCAACCTCGCACAACAGAAATGTGATCAAGGTCTCCCTCATCTGATGAGTCTTCCATGCCCATCGCCAGTTCATCCTCCACTTCTTCCTCGGCTCCTGCACCTTCCTCAACAGTTTGGCTGCTACCATGCGCCCTGTTTAATCCCTCTCCCCCACCCTCCCATGCCTGCCTCCTTGGTGCTGCCAACCGTCTGGACCATGGAGATGTTATCCCTTCCGCATACGACTCCTCCTCTACTTCCTCCACCTCCTCTTGTCCGACCACCTGACTCTGAATTCTGTTTAATGTGTGCTCCAGCATGTAAATCACCGGAATAGTTATGCTGATAATGGCATCGTCGTCAGCACTAAACATCTTCGTCGCCATTTCAAAACTGTGCAGAAAGGTGTGTGGCGCCCCTGAGGGTGCAGTCACCACAGAGTTACTGCATCTCACCCAGAGGTGTGGTATCTCACCCTCAGGTAAGGAAGGCGTATGGCTCGGGACCCTAACACCTGCATCCAACACATACCCGCAGTGGGGTTAAGGCGAGATTGCTCCTAAGGGAGAGCACAGTCCCAGGTCCCTAGCTGGTGGGAGGATCCTATGTAGTGGGTGCTTAGGGGAGCAGCTTAGGGGAGCACATGACAGGGAGAGTATAAATAGGAAGCCATCTTAGAAAGAGCAAGCCAGTCAGAGGAGGAAAAGTGACAGGAGCAGAGGCTCGGCATGAGCTCTGCTCCGGAGGCGGGCCTAGCCTGGGAGGCCCAGGACTGAAGGAGAGAAGAGAGGAGTGGGAGCAGGAAGGCTCCAGGAACCGAAGGGACCCTAGGGCTACGGGCCGTGCAGAAGGCCACCTGTACTCCCGCTGCTACCAGGAGGTAGAGGGGTCAGGCCAGATAAGGGGAACCGGTCCCTCAACTAGAGGAGAAACAGCAAGGCTCAACTAGAAACCGGAGGCTGCAGCATTTCATGTACTGCAGGCAAAAGTCCACACCAGTCTCACTAAGAAGGTAGCCACATAGGACCCAGGGGACGGAACACAAGTCGCCCGCCAAGGCCCGAGGATACCGGATAGAAGTGTCACTGGGTGTGAGGTGCAGGGAGAAGGCCAGAGAAAGGACACACAGAAGGGGGTCCTGCTAAGTACTCCGGAGCTATCTGGGGGTGGACTGAGCCCCTCACTGAGTACGCACAGCACGACGGGTGAGATAGCTCTGGTACCTGTAATCTGGACTGCAACAACTGTGAGTAAAGATCTTGGGACTGCATCACACGGACTCTGTGTTCATTACTGATTCCCTGCACTACAACCACCATCATCCACCCACACTGCCCTGAAGCTACACTCTTCCTGTGGTGAGTAATAATACCATTGCAGCAAAACCACCAGCTTCAGAGGACTGTTCCGCAGCGGCGGCCCCTTTGGCCGCACTCCACAGGTGGCGTAGTCGGACATTATAAAATCCATATATACAAATTACCGTTGGATTGACCGCCCTGGGTCACGGACCGGGTCACCGCCACAGTGACTACAACCCCCAGTGTCTACCGGTCCGGCTCCGGGTACCCCACGGCCCAGGGGGCGCGTCAACTTCATAGGTCCCTGATCTGAGACCACTCCTGCTGTGTGATTTGCCCCACCTCTGGATCTCGTTGGCCCAGGCTATACGTCAGAAACTATTGCACCAGGGCTTGTCGGTGCTGCCACAGTCGCTGCAACATGTGCAGAGTTGAATTCCACCGTGTCGGCACATCGCATTTCAGCCGGTGAACTGGCAGGCCCAACGACTTCTGTAGAGATGTAAGTCGTTGAGCTGCGGGATGCGAACGGCGGAAGTGAGCACACAGCGACCGTGCCCTCTGCAGAAGGCCATCTAGTCCGGGATAGTGGGCTAAAAATTGCTGGACAACCAGGTTCAACACGTGAGCCATACAAGGCACGTGTGTAACATTGCCCCGGCGAAGGGCCGCACCCAGGTTTGCAGCATTGTCGCACACGGCCTTCCCTGGTTGCAGGTCCAGTGGAGACAACCATTCATGAAACTGGGTCTCCAGAGCTGACCACAAGTCCTCAGCTGTGTGACTCACATTTCCCAGACATTTCAAAGTAAACACTGATGCCGTTGAGCCCTGCTGCCAGCATAGTAAGGAGGTGCGCAGTTAGAAAGCAGGTGGCATTACCAGACAGGCTTTGGGTGCAGGTGGAGGACCGAGAGGAGGTTGAGGAGGCAGAAGCAGTGGAGGAACTTCTAGATAAAGAGGATTGACGTACAACTCGCGGGGACGGCAAGACTTGGACAGCAGCCCCTTGTCCTGCTGTCACCATAGTTACCCAGTGCCCTGTCAGCGACATGTAACGCCCCTGTCCATGCCTACTCGTCCAAGTGTCTGTGGTGAAATGCACCCTGTCACACACAGAGTTTCTCAAAGAAGCGGTGATGTTGTGTGCGACATGCTGGTGGAGCGCAGGCACACCTTTCTTTGAGAAGTAGTGCCGACTGGGCATCTGGTACTGGGGCACTGCGACGGACATAAGGTCTCAAAAATCCACTGTGTCCTCCAGGCGGAAAGGCAGCATTTCTGTAGCCAACAGCTTGCAGATGGTGAAATTCAACCTCTTAGCTTTCTCATGGCTAGGAGAAAATGGTCTTTTACTTGTCCACATCTGAGGGACCGAGGGCTGGCTGTTGTGCTTTGACGGGGTTGAGTAGGGTGTCCCTGGCAAACTGCCGGTCTGTGAGGAAGATGCAGGCGGACATGTTAGGTTGCCTTGATCCAAAGGTGGTGCTCTCGATGTCAGAGAGCTCTCAACACCAGCAGGTGTTTCCACTTCCCAATGAACTGACGACCTGCCAATCACACTGGCTGTTGCAGGTAAAGAGGTGGCAGGTCTGCGTCCAAAAACATGTGTGACTGCTGTCCCCCCAGTCACAGAGGATGAAGAGGCCGCGGATGCACAAGATGGGGCAGACGGTGGTTGGCCCAGCCTGATAGGCCGCATTGTAGCACAGTGAGCTTCCCACTGCAACTTATGCTTCATATCCATGTGACGGTACATGCATGAAGTACTCAAACTATGGATTTTTTGGCCTCTACTTAGCTTTTGGTGACAAATATTACAGATAACACGAGTTGGGTCATCCTTATTGATCTGAATAAATGCCCAGGCTATGCAAGGCTTAGAGCCCATGCGACCTGAAGAGCCACTACGACTTGTGGTCAGAGGCGGAGTTGTGGTTGAGGATGCAGTTGTTGACGTGCTTCCAGTACTCCGTCTCTGTCCAGGAAGGCGCAACCTAACCTCGTCGTCAATAGCATCTGTGACGCCCCGCTGCGCTTGGTATCACAGATCCTAGAAGAGTGTATTGATGGAATCCTCCACAAGAGGCCCCCATAAACATTCACACATCTCCACCTTCCACCTCAGACCAGCAGAGGGAGCCCGTTAGGGATATAAATAGGGAAGGTGGAGCTAGGCAGTTCAGTTCCTCTGAAGAGTTCCTGCAGTAGAGAAGCCTAAGAGAGGTCAGTCTGCAGTGGAGCTCAGTCTAGTCTAGAGAACTCAGTTAATAGTTCAGCAGTGGAGCACGAGGCTCCTGCTAGCTAGATTCAGGGAGCCCAGATAGAGCTTAAGGTGTGCCGGCGTCATAAGATCGGTGAAGCGCGGCAAGCTGCCGTTAGTGTGTATAGCCTATTGAGGGCCCGAGTAGGCCGAAGGCGAGTGGCGAGTTAGTACATAAGGGGCAGAGGAGCTTAACCAGCTCACCCCGAAGCATTTACCGGACACCGGATCCGAGCTTACTGGGATCTCTATGACCCAGTAAGGCATAACCGGAATCCCTGGAGAACTACAAGTCCCAGGATCGCTAAGGTGCTGATACGTAACAGAGCCAGGAGACGCTTAGGCCCCGCATACTGGGAGCGTGAACTTCAAGAGAAGGCCCTACCACAAGGTCAGCCAGCGCAGGACAGAGACAAAGTTAGGCCTAGCTCCAGGCAGGTCAGAAACTTACTGCGCAGAGGCAAGAAACAGGAGGCCCTACACCCGCTCATTGGGGAGGAGCCTGATATGCACCCTTCACCCTACAGTGCTCCAGGATGTGCCTGAATTTCCTCCAGTAAAAGGTACTGAAGTGACTACCGTGTCCGTTTCCGTTCTTGCTCTGACCCAGCTGGGTCTCGCCTGTCCTGCATTCCCCCTGCATACGCTGCCCTGAGACCTAGCTCCACCTGTAGGGAGCTATACCATCGAGCTGCCTTATCACGGGCCTCAGTGGACTGCTGCAGCGCTGGTGCTTCTCACCAGATACCACAGGTGGTGTCACAAACTCTTATAAAATTAACAATTATCCACCCTTTTAAAGAGTGACCCCAGGGTACGGGCCAGGGAGCCGACCACCGCGACATCCCAAAGGCCAGGCAAAGGCCCGGGTGACCTCATCGACCGGCTGACTGTGGGTTGACAGTAAGTGGGATCTCCAACCTTGTCATCATCACCCTGTGTGTTATCACACCCGTCGTCCTCAAAGCCAACCTCTTCCTGCCCTGACCGAAAAGTCAAGTTGTCGCTCCAATCAGGTATTTGAGTCTCATCATCGTCTTCATCATTGTCTCCACCAACAGGAGTTACAGTTTGGGAACGAGGGTCTACATTATGCTCAGAACCTTCTTCATCTGGTCCTGGATCCGACTTATAAAGATTCTGGGCATCAGTGCAGATCATTTCCTCGTCTGGATTAACAGAAGCTCTGGAGCAGACCTCCATTTCCCAGGCTATAGTATGAGTAAACAGCTGTGCAGACTCAACCATCTGTATTACCCCATACTCAGACGGGCAGCTGGAGACTTGGGAGCTGTGAGGAAGCAAGTGCGATTGGGGTGACACCTCTGAGGACTGGAGTATTTGTGATGTTGAAGTTGTGGTGGAGGAGAGCCCACTTGAAGGAGCACTTGATATCCGCTGAAGCACCTGCTGTTTTTGTGCCTCATCTGGAATTTGTAGCGATGGGCGTGTCCGTAACAAAGGGATCGTATCACATTGTCCACGAAAAGAAGTCGACATGTTAGTTTGGCTGGAAGATGGTCTTTCTTCTGCAGATGTTACTCCCCCCCCACCGCGGGGGGCTCGACCCACCAGCGGACAGGCACCAGTATTAGGAGAGGAGGGCTGGCCGTCAGGGTCCACCGCGGCTCTGGCACAAACCCGGCGACACGGAGGTGGCACGGGCAGGAACGGACTGGCCGTGTTGGCTTCTCACTTTTTGGATTTTAGAAGGGCATGACATGCCTATATCTGTGTCTCCCCCTCCTTTTACTCCTCCACCTCTTTTATTTTCGCATGACTATATGTACTTGTCACTTTTCCATGTGTTAGTTATGTCTTCTGAGCAGTTTGTCAGCTTTTGGACACCTTTGAAGGTGTTTTCTATGTGTTTCTATGTGTTTTTGTTTGCCTGCCAGTAGTTTTAACGGTGTTCGAAGGTGTTCGACGAACAGTTCGACGAACAGTTCGGCGAACACACGGGTGTTCGACGAACCGAACCGAACTCGAACACTACGGGGGTGGCTCAACACTAGTAAGGATGAGGTTGGTTTATTATTTTACTTTTATTACAGGTGATCGTGGGCTTTGGGGATTAGGTGTAAGATGAGTATAATGTGTTTTATTTTTATTTTAATATTTTTTTGTTAATTTTAACTTTATTTTTTAGCATACAGCACAGCACAGGCACTGGCGGATGGGAGACTACTGCTCCCATCCAGCTCGCTGTTTCCAATGGTAGGAGACGCCGACACCCACACCTGTCAGCATGATGCCACAGCGCTCTGTTAGCGGTAATGCAATTACGGCCGATCAGAGCCTGTGTTTCCTGCGATGTCATGCAAATGACAGCGTGCGAAACCAGGTTAATTCAGGTCCCCCATTCAAATGAATGGGGTCCGAGTTTGGGTTCGGGGTTCGGGGTTCGGATACTGTTCTGGTACCCGAACCCAAACTTTTAAAAAACTGTTCTGTGTTCGACTATTTTAGCCGAACCCAGACAGTTACGGGTTCATGTGACGCGCCCCCTGGGCCAGTGTTGTTTGGGGGGATACCCGGAGCCGGATCAGATGGGGGTTGTAGTCTCCGAGTGGCTGTGACCCGGTCCGTGCCCAGGGTGTCAAACTCAGTGTGTGGCAGTCCTTATGATGTTACTAGATGTTCTTTTGTGTCGACTACGCCACCCGTTGATTTGCGGTCAATACGGCCGCCGCTGCAGCAGAGTCCACTGAGGCTGATGATGTGAGTGCAGCTTAGGTAGTATAACCCCCAACGGGAGGGGTATAGCCTCAGGGGGTCAGCCGTGGAGGATGGTGGTTGTGAAGGTGCAGCAAGGAGACTCAGAGGCATAAAATGCAGTTCCAGGGTTTTACTTACTGGTGTTGCTCGGGTCACTGTGTACAGCAGTGACCACCCAAGCCGTGCTGCGTCCACCAGGTCCTGGACTCGGTCAACTCCCAGGCAACTCCGGAGTGTGGTCCTGAGCTCCTTTCTGTCTCTCCCTTCTTCTGGCCGTTCCCACCAGGGATCCACCTAAGTCCGGCTCCCTCGGGCCTCTTGTTGGTCAAGCCTCCTCTGGGCTCCCTGACCCTATTCTTGGTCTGCCTTCCGGGTGGATTTAGTGGGTGATCGTGGCAGATCCTGCCCACGACCTCCGGTTCCTGGCTAAGGTGTGCTGTAGCCTCTGCCAGCTTGGGATCCGGTACCCTGTTGCCGACCCTTCACCCTATTAGCTCTCTTATGGGCTCTTGGGGTCCCCTCTGCGCCTCTGGGTCTCTCTCTCTTCTCCTCTGCTCTGCTTCTCAGGCTCTCAGACAGACTGTCTGACTGGCTGACTGACAACCGACTGACGTCTCACAGACTGACTGACCGACAACTGACTGACCCTGATCTAAGATGGTTCCCACCTTATATACTCCCTCTATGTGTGAGCTCAGGTGACCAGCACCCAATGAGCTCCTAACTTTACCCAGGCTGCTCCCCCTATCTGCCCCTACACTACTGGGATGTTCCACCCCCCTCCCACTCCAGCCAGGAACAGACACTGTCGTACCTGCACATTTCTCTAGTGGGAGTACCATCGGTCTGTTCCCCGGAAATGGGATGTGTGTAGTGCATGCAGCCTACTAGCTCAGTTCCACACTCCATCCTTACCCGGGAGTGGAATATCACACCTCTGGGTTGAGGTGCAATACCCCTGTAGCAGCCGAATCCTCAGGGTGCTACACATGCATCATAAATCCTGAAGTCTGAGATAATATGCCTGAAGTCAAGAGTTCAGGAGAGAAGGTAGGTATATGCTGGTACTATCTTTTATGGTTGCTTGCCGGAATTTGTTCTTCCCACTTGTAATTTTTATGCACAACCCTTTTGTTTCCCTGGATGACATTACTTTATTTTTAAAGAGATGTTGCATTTATGTTCAGTACTCCCACAAGGTCCTTAATGGAGAAGGGCTCTGGACCGGGAAGTACAAATTTTTGTGAGATTTGGAATGGATCCGCAAAGCCCTGGAGACATCCATTACCCTCCTCTTAATTTTTCAATTGGGAAAAATAGTGTTTTTTTGTTTTTCCCGGATGCACCGATGGACTGCAGGAGGTGTAAAATGTTGAGGCATAGCCAGGATAGTTGCCAGGAGATGCCAACTTGCAGGAATTGCAATGGTTCTGGCCATATGGCAGAAGACTGCACAAATGCTGTTATGTGCAATTCTTGTGGTGAGGAGGGCCATAAGTATCGGGACTGTAAGGCCAGAACCAGTCCTAGGTCTTACGTTGAGGTCTCAGGTGGGGCTGCTGCGCTCCCTGCTGCTGTTGTTGACATTCCACAGGTTACAGGACTGGATCTTAATGAGGAACCTGAAATCATGGATGCACATGAGGAGCCCCTGCCCCAAACGGAGTCTCCCAGCCCAGAGGCGATGAGTTTGGAACTTGCTGAAGTTGAGTGTGAGATCCCTCATCAGTCTGATGTCTGCGGGAAGAGGGAGTTGTGTGGTTCTCTTGGTAAGTCCCCCAGTGTATCTTGGATAGCTACTGAGGAGGAGTTGGCCAGTTGTGGAGGTCAAGGTGACTTCACTCTTGCAAGGTCCTCTGAGGACAAGGAGCCTGGAACTTCCTGTAAGAAGCCCAGAACGGTTTGGGCAGATGCCAGTGAGTGAACGTAGCTACCCTCAGAATGTCTTCTCTCCTGACACCAGTGCTTTTTTAGGCATTCCCACAGATGTAAACAGATTGGAGGAGTTGCAGTTCCAGATGGAAGACGAAAATGGTTGAAGAGGAAGTGGCCTGTTTGTCGTCATGTATATAATACCATCATGTTATGGCTCCCCAGGCTGGTTGGAGCATTGCGTCCCTGAATGTCAGGCAAATTAGATCAAAATCCAGGAGGGCAACCGTCCTTGATTATATCAAACAGATGAATGCTGATATCTTCTGTCTTCAGGAATTCGGGATTGTGGACTCTCCAAGTGATAAGGACTGGCCTTACGGACAGCATGTATGGTCCGGCTCATGTGTTAATAGGAATGATGGTGTAGGGATATTAATGGGTAACAGGGAGATTCGTTTCGATAGCTACACAGTGGTAGAAGTGGGTAGATGTATAATTGCACATGCTAGCTATAGGGGGTGGCAGGTTAGAATTATTAATGTGTACTGTCCATCAGGAAAGGACAAAAAAAATGGAGCGGCTGGCTCTTTTGGAAAAATCAAGTTTGTTTCTTCCGGGCAAAATGCCTACAGTTTTAATTGGGGATGTTAACTGCATCACTGAAGGGAATTGTGACATAACTGGAAAAAGTTATCCAATCTTATTTCTGATTTCTCCCTTCTAGATGATGCTGCTCTTGAATTTGGCATCCCACCACCGCCAACATACCATGATGATAGGTATGGTATTCTATCCAGAATAGATAAAATGTTGTTTTCCAAAAATATGTTGTGTATGAATTTTGAACAAAATATTGTACCTTTTTCTGATTATGTACATCGTGTTTGAGAGGTGTGTTTAGTGCGATTGATGATCGGGTGTATGGGAATGGGGTATGGAAGTTGAATGTAAGATTGCTAGAAGATGAGGATGTGATGAATAAATTAAAAATAAAGTATAAAGAGTGGAGAGTATGTAAGAGAAATTTTGCGTGTGTGCTTGAATGGTGGGACTGGGTTAAGGTATGTTGCAAAAAATTCTTCAAAAAATGGTGCTATAAAAAAGCTGCTATTTATCGGAGCAGATTTAATGATTTAAACAGGTGGATAGACTGGTTAAGAAAGTGTGGAGCAAGTGGGATGGATGTGTCTGATCTGCTGGTTGAGACAAAGAGTGAATTAAAGCGTGCTATGGATGAAAAAGGGAAAAATCATTTATTATACCAAAATAGAACAACTTGAGAAAGATGAAAAGTGCATGAGCTTCTTTTTTAAGAAAATGAATGCGAGAAAGGTTGACATGAATAAAGTCCTGGATAGGAACGTTTTATGTGTGTCAGGTGAGAATGTTATAAAGGAGGTAAAAAAGTTCTATAGCAAGTTATATGATATAAAATGGATTGATTCTGGTCTTGTTTCAGAAGTGATGAATGGGTTAGGGAATAAGTTGGATAGTGAGGAATGTGATATTTTGAATGAGGATGTGATTATGGATGAAGTGGAAAACGTGATGAAGAGTGCTAAAAAGAATAAGACACCGGGTAAAGATGAATTGGTGGTTGAATTCTATGTGAAAGCATGGGATTTTCTGGGTGCTGATTTGACTGAGATATGTAAGTATATGTGGGAGAATGGTAAGTTGTGTGAATCTATGAAAGAGGGTGTGGTTGTGCTTGTGTATAAGAAAGGTGAGAGAAAGTGTTAAGAGAATTGGAGACTAGTGTTGAGCGAGCACTAAAATGCTCGGGTGCTCGAAGCTCGGGCCGAGCTCGCCGTGATACTCAGGTGCTCGACCCGAGCAACGAGCCCAATGTTAGTCTATGGGAGACCCGAGCATTTTTGCTGCCGCACCCCCGGCAGTCTTTTAAAAGCCTAACAAGTACCCAAAACGATAGTGACCAGCGCTCAAATGACATGGGGACAGCATGGGGATCGCCCCAGGAAGCATTTCTGACCCCCAGGTCACTGTTGTCAACAACGTGGTCAGAAGTATTAAGCCACTTTTACAGGCTCATAAAAAAACGTTCAAAAACTAAAGTGAAACTTTTTTCCTGTGAAATATGTTAAGGAATTTCTTTTCCAGGGTAAAGACTTGTGTATAAGGTAAAATAAATAACCAAAAACAAAAATACTCCTCCACACCTTGGGCTATGTTCACAAGTAGCATTTTTTATGCGTTTTTGCACTTTTGTATTGCTTTCAACTGTGACAAATGCATTCACCGGGAAATGTCATTTTAACATTTTACAACCTTATCTGGCCATGTGCTGTGTGACACATGCATACAGTGCTGAAAAGACATGGGGTAGACCCCTGGAAGCATCTCTGACTCCCAGGTCACTGCCTAAAAGTGTGCCCATCAGCAGTGATCCTTGCTGCATCAGAAGATGCAGACTTGCAACTATCCCCGTGCAAGTCCTTGTCCCAGGGCAGTGTTCAATTGCACCTCCCCCATTCCTTGCAGTTCAAGCGCAAATATGCAGCTAATATGCAGCCAACCACCCACCCGCAGGCTGCAATACCATACTGCTAGCTTGCACTTGAAATGGGGCCTTTTAGTTTTGAGGAGGCCAAAGCTGGCCACTACCTCATGGCTTTTTCGGCAGCGAGGTATCCATACTCAGTCCACAGCCGCCCGGCGGCCGGGTGTCCACGCTCGATCCCCAGCCGCAAGGCGGCGGCCGGGTGTCCACGCTCGGTCCCCAGCCGCAAGGGGGCGGCCGGGTGTCCACACTCGGTCCCCAGCCGCCCCACAGCCGGGTGTCCACACACTGTCCCCAGCTGCATGTGGGCGGCCGGGTGTCCATAAATGGTCCCCAGCCGCCCCGATTTCTCCGCGGAACATCCCCACAGACTTTTCATAGCCCAGCCTACTTTAGGGAGCATTGGACGAGCCCACCAGAGAACCAGACTCCTCCGGTGGGCCCTGGCTTCTCCATCAGGGCAGTTGAGAGTGCCAAGGTGAGGAGCATGATGATGATGATAGAAGTTAGCATCTGCTTTGTTTTGTTGGAATGCAAGGGTAAGTGTGCAACCTGCCACCCACCCACCCCCAGGCTGCAATACCATACTGCTAGCTTGCTTGCACTTGAAATTGGGCCTTTTAAGCATGTGGAGGCAGACGTCGGCCACCATGTCATGGCTGCGTTGGCGGCCCTTTTATCCATACTCAGTCCCCAGCCACCCGGCGGCCGGGTGTCCACGCTCGGTCCCCAGCTGCCAGGGGGCGGCCGGGTGTCCACACTCTGTCCCCAGCCGCCCTGCGGCCGGGTGTCCACACACGGTCCCCAGCCGGACGGGGGCGGCCAGGTGTCCATAAAAGGTCCCCAGCCGCCCCAATTTCTCCTGTTACCGACCCACACACTTTTCTTAGACTGACATGCTTTAGGGCAACATTGGACGAGCCCACCAGAGAACCAGACTCCTCCGGTGGGCCCTGGCTTCTCCATCAGGGGAGTTTAGAGTGCCAAGGTGAGGAGCATGATGATGATAGAAGTTAGCATCTGCTTTGTTTTCTTGGAATGCAAGCACATGTATGTAGTAGCGGCTAGGCTTTAGGTGGTCAGCGTTTTGGCGCATATCCTACCTCCTACGAGGATTGCTGGATGTTTTCCTGCTACTATCCCCGTTCTATGACTCCTGTTGAAACAAAGCTTCAGGTGATAAATGATGGATGAGGTGGTGGCAAAGGAGAAAGAGCAGGAGAAACAGGGACCATTCACATCAATATCAGGCCAGTCAACCACACATGTCTTGTAGGATATGTTTCTGTAACAAAAGGAGCAGTTCTGCTACACAGTTATAGGGCATACAGTGAGTGCAATGCCTACCAAACATTTCGAGGCGCTCCAATGCCCCTTGGAAGTGACATGGAGGTCAGAGGGCCTTAACTAAACCGTTTTTTCCATTTATAGCAACTGGGTCTCCTGTACACTGTTGGCCTAAGCAGTGAATGGAAGGCTTTCCATAAATTATGAGGAACTGCAATGCCCCTTGAAACAGACATGGATTACAGCGTACTAAAAACCTTCTACCCATTATTGGGGAGTGGGTCTCCTTTAGTTTTCGCCTTTGCATTGAAAAGCAAAAGCTGACTAAAATTAGGAGGATATGCAATGCTAGTTGGAAGAGTCGTGGAGGTTAGAGGTAATTAAAAACAACATTTCAATGCCCCTCGGAAGAGACGTGGAGGTCACAGTAGCTTAACAAGATGGTTTTAATGCCCCTTGAAAAAGTGGTGGAGGTCTCAGTAGCTTAACAAGACGCTTTTAATGCCCCTCAGAAGAGACGTGGAGGTCGCAGTAGCTTAACAAGACGGTTTTAATAACCCTTAAAAGAGCCATACAGTACAGCATATTACAAACATTATTCCCATTATTGGGAAGTCGGTCTCCCATAGTCTTTGCTTATGCCTTCCAAGCAAAAGGTGCCAAAGATTAGGACATAGGAACTTGCAATACCCTTACAAGAGCCATGCAGTACAGCATATTACAAACATTATTTCCATTATTGGGAAGTGGGTCTCCCATAGTCTTTGCTTATGCCTTCCAAGCAAAAACTGCCAAAAATTAGGACGGAGGAACTTGCAATGCCCCATACAAGAGCCATGCAGTACAGCATATTACAAACATTATTCCCATTATTGGGGAGGGGGTCTCCCATAGTATTTGCTTATGCCATCCAAGCAAAAGCTGCCAAAAATTAGGATGGAGGAACTTGCAATGCCCCTTACAAGAGCCATGCAGTACAGCATATTACAAGCATTATTCCCATGATTGGGGAGTGGGTCTCCCATAGTATTTGCTTATGCCTTCCAAGCAAAAGCTGCCAAAAATTATGAGGAAATGCAATGCCCGTTCGAAGAGTCGTGGACGTCCCAGTATCTTAACAAGACCGTTTTAATGCCCCTCAGAAGAGACGTGGAGGTCAGAGTGGTATAACAAGATGCTTTTAATTCCCCTTGGAAAAGTGGTGGAGGTCGCAGTAGCTTAACAAGACGCTTTTATAGCCCCTCAGAAGAGACGTGGAGGTCAGAGTGGTATAACAACACGCTTTTAATGCCTCTCAGAAGAGACGTGGAGGTCAGAGTGGTATAACAAGATGGTTTTAATGCCCCTTGGAAGAGACGTGGAGGTCAGAGTGGTATAACAACACGCTTTTAATGCCCCTCAGAAGAGACGTGGAGGTCCCAGTAGCTTAACAAGATGCTTTTAATGCCCCTCAGAAGAGATGTGGAGGTCGCAGTAGCTTAAAAAGACAGTTTTAATGCCCCTTACAAGAGCCATACAGTACAGCATATTTCAAATATTATTCCCATTATTGGGAAGTGGGTCTCCCATAGTCTTTGCTTATGCCTTCCAAGCAAAAGGTGCCTAAAAATAGGACGTAGGAACTTGCAATACCCTTACAAGAGCCATGCAGTACAGCATATTACAAACATTATTCCCATTATTGGGAAGTAGGTCTCCCATAGTATTTGCTTATGCCTTCAAGCAAAAGCTGCCAAAAATTAGGAGGAGGAACTTGCAATGGCCCCTACAAGAGCCATGCAGTACAGCATATTACAAACATTATTCCCATTATTGGGGAGTGGGTTTCCCATAGTCTTTGCTTATGCCTTCCAAGCAAAAGCTGCCAAAAATTAGGATGGAGGAACTTGAAATGCCCCTTACAAGAGCCATGTAGTACAGCATATTACATACATTATTCCCATTACTGGGGAGTGGGTCTCCCATAGTCTTTGCTTATACCTTCCAAGCAAAAGCTGCCAAAATTTAGGATGGAAGAACTTGCAATGCCCCTTACAAGAGCCATGCAGTACAGCATATTACAAACATTATTCCCATGATTGAGGAGTGGGTCTCCCATAGTCTTTGCTTATGCCTTCCAAGCAAAAGCTGCCAAAAATTAGGATGGAGGAACTTGCAAAGCCCCATACAAGAGCCATGCAGTACAGCATATTACAAACATTATTCCCATTATTGGGGAGTGGGTCTCCCATAGTCTTTGCTTATGCCTTCCAAGAAAAAGCTGCCAAAAATTAGGATGGAGGAACTTGCAATGCCCCTTACAAGAGCCATACAGTACAGCATCTTAAAAATATTATTCCCATTATTGGGGAGTGGTTCTCCCACAGTCTTTGCTTATGCCTTCCAAGCAAAAGCTGACAACAAAAAGGACGGAGGAACTTTCAATAATGGCAACACGGACCAAGGTCACCCTGGTGGTTTAGTGGTGGTGGAGGCTGAGGATAAGGAGAAGAACATAAAACAGCTGAAATGAGGAAGCGTATACCCATGTGTGGGTGTGAAGCGGTGCATGTGAATACACCTCCCAAAAAAACAAAGTGGATTTGACTTTATGTTACTCTGCTGTCATTTGGTGGTGAAGAGAAGTCTGGCCCAATCCAGCCCTTGTTCATTTTGATAAGGGTCAGCTTGTCAGCATTGTCAGTTGACAGGCGAGTGCGCTTATCAGCTATAATTCCCCCAGCGGCACTAAAAACACCCTCCGATAACACGCTAGTGGCAGGGCAGGCCAGGACCTCCAAGGCGTACAGAGCGAGTTCATTCCAAGTGTCCAGCTTGGATACCCAATAATTAAAAGGCACAGAGGAATCAGGGAGGAAGCTGGTACGGTCAGCAAGGTACTCCCTCACCATCTTTTCAAACTTTCCACTCCTTCTGAGAGTACCCCGCGCCTCAGGGCCTGTAAGCTGGGCGGGTCTCAGAAAACTGTCCCAGAACGTTGACAGTGTTCCCCTGCCTCTGCTGGATTGGATTCGCCTCTCTGTCGCTTGTACGCCTTGGTTGGTCAACGAACTGTGACCTCTGCCGCTAGCGTGTTCAGATGGGAATTTTTTAACAGTTCTGCAGCAAGGGCCTTCTGGTACTGCCCCATTTTTGTAGACCTCTCCACCTCAGGAATAAGAGAGTGAAAGTTCTCCTTGTAGCGGGGGTATAAAAGTGTCACCAACCAGTAATGACTGTCACCCAACATTTTGATAACGCGAGGGTCATGGTTAAGGCAGCGTAACATAAAGTCAGCCATGCGTGCCAGACTGGTAACGGGCAAGACTTCCGTGTCCTCACCAAGATGACGACTGACCATGCTCTCCTCCTCCTCCTCCTCCTCCCCCCTGTCCTCAGGCCACCCACGGTGAACCGACGGTATGACAGTTGTACCGGTACTACCGTCTACAGCGCATGACACAAGCTTCTGTTCTTCTTCCTCCTCCTCCTCTCCCTCATTGTCCCCCAATGCACGTTGGGATGAGATGAGGCTGGGCTGTGTATAATCGACCGCTACGGCTTCTTGATCCATCTCATCATACTCTGGCTGCAATGCCTCCTCTTTAATTCTCTGCAGAGAGCGTTGCAAAAGACAGACAAGTGGAACGCTGATGCTAATGATGGCATCATCGCCACTCACCATCTGGGTGGACTCCTCAAAGTTTGTCAAGATGGTACAGATGTCAGACATCCAAGTCCACTCCTGAGGTCTTATGTGTGGAGTCTGACCTGAATATCGATGGCCTTGTTGCAGCTGGTACTCCACAACTGCTCTCTTCTGCTCACAAATACTTTGCAACATGTGGAGGGTAGAGTTCCAACATGTGGGGACATCACACACCAGGCGGTATGACGGAAGCTGCAAACGCTGCTGCAACACAGCAAGGGCGGCGGAAGCTGTAGCTGACTTGCGAAAATGAGCTGATGGGCAGCGTACTTTGACGAGCAGATCTGGCAACTCGGGGTACGATTTAAGAAACCGCTGAACCACAAGTTTAGGGACATGAGCCAGGCATGGTACGTGTGTGATCTCGCCTCGCCTCAGAGCCGCCACCAGGTTACGGCAATTGTCACACACGACCATGCCTGGATGTAGGTTCAGCGGTCTCAGCCACAGATCTGCCTGCTCTTTCACAGCTGTCCACAACTCACAAGCAGTGTGAGGTTTCTCACCTGAGCTTAGGAGTTTTAGCACAGCCTGTTGCCGCCTGGCGGAGGCAGTACTGCAGTGCTTTCAGCTTGTAACTGATGTGGTGATATCTGAGATGGAGGCTGAACATGAGGAGGAGGAGGAGGAGGATGATGCGCAGGAGCTGTACACTGTGGGGGCAACTCTGACTGACATAGGGCCCGCAATCCTCGGTGTGGGGAGGATGTGTTCGGTCCCAAGGTCCGACGGGGTCCTGGCTTCCACTATGTTTACCCAGTGTGCCGTCAGGGAGATGTTGTCACACTGACACTGCGTACAGGAGGTCAGGGGCCTAAGCTGACCCTAAGCTGGGGCCCTGACTAATCCCTCTTCCTGGAGGTACTGTTAAAGGTACAGAGGTCCAGGCCGCCAGCGTAACCCCTACCTCCTGAGGATCCCTGCACCTCAGTAATCTAGTCCTGAGAAGGACCCCGATCACAACAATAGGGGACAGGAAATAATATGCCAACACACAGTACTTAGACGAATGAGACAGTACAAGGGTCAAACCAAAAACCACCTTGCATACAAAAACTACACCACAACTACAGAGGGAACACCAACGGGAAAGGAGATAAATGATAAAGCGAGGAAGGGAAAAACCACACCAAATACACTTAGCTCAGAACTCCAAAATACCACGAACCGCTCTGTTTGTCTGTATGAAATGCTTTCACCGACACTTCCCTAACAGACCGGCAAGCATTTGAAGGAGTCCCACTACTGCAGAATTGATTGCAGCTGGGCGAGGCAGGACCTCGTCTAGGACAGAGAGAGAGAGTTAACTCCCTCACTGCCGAAAAACACAAAACACCAAAAACTCAGCTGCGAGAAGTCAGGCTGTGTAATCGTGACGATCTTCGTGGCGACACACCCGTGACAGTACCCCCCCTTCTACGAGGGGCCTCTGGACCCTCAGGGCCACGTTTATCCGGGTGAGTCGTGTGGAAGGCCCGAACTAATCGGTCTGCGTTAATATCCGATGCAGAAACCCACATCCTCTCCTCAGGACCATACCCCTTCCAATGAACCAGGTACTGAAGGGACCGGCGATTAAAGCGTGAATCGATGACCTTCGATACCTGGAACTCCAAGTTACCATTGACCACCACTGGAGGGGGAGGTAAAGGTGACGGTATCACCGGCGCCACATACCTCTTAAGCAACGATCTGTGGAACACGTTGTGAATTTTAAACGTAGGGGGGAGGTCAAGACGGAATGCCACCGGATTAATTATAGAACTGATCCTGTACGGCCCGATGAACCTGGGACCCAGTTTCCAGGAGGGAACCTTAAGTTTTATATTCCTGGTAGACAACCATACCCGATCGTTCACACTTAGGTCCGGACCAGACACTCTCCTCCTATCAGCCATACGTTTGTATCGGTTCCCCATAGTATTCAGATTCTTCAGCACCCCACTCCATACTGAAGCGAGTGATGACGAAAATCGTTCCTCCTCAGGAACCCCCGAAGAGCTCCCTCTACTGAAAGTACAAAACTGGGGGTGAAAACCATATGCCCCAAAAAACGGGGACTTACCAGTGGATTCGCTCCGCCTATTATTAAGAGCAAACTCCGCCAGAGGTAAGAAAGAAGCCCAGTCCTCCTGGTTCTCTGACACAAAACACCGGAGATATGTCTCCAAGCTCTGGTTCATACGTTCCGTCTGACCATTGGTCTGAGGATGAAAAGCCGATGAGAACGATAAATGCATCCCCCGCCGTGTACAAAATGCCTTCCAGAATTTGGACACAAACTGAGACCCCCGATCTGACACCACATCGGAGGGTACCCCGTGAAGCCTCACAATCTCCCCAATGAACACCTGCGCAAGAGTTTTAACATTAGGAAGAGCAGGAAGAGCGATAAAATGTGCCATCTTGCTGAACCTGTCCACTACAACGAGTATGACCGTTTTACCCGAAGACGGCGGGAGGTCCGTAATAAAGTCCATAGACAGATGAGTCCAAGGACGCTCCGGGATCTTCAAAGGTAAGAGGGCCCCAGATGGACGGGTATGTGAGGTCTTAGAGCGCGCACAAACCCCACAGGACGCGACAAAAGTTACCACCTCCCTATGTAAGTTAGGCCACCAAAACCGACGCGAGAGGAGATCCACCGTTGCTTTACTCCCCGGGTGTCCTGCAAAAACTGAGTTATGGTGTGCCTCGATCACCTTTTGTCGCAACTGATCTGGAACAAACAGTCTCCCTGGAGGTCCAACAGGGGCGTCCCCCTGAGCCTCCAATACCTCCTCCTCAAGCTCAGAGCATACTGCCAAAACCACCACCCCCTCCTGAAGGATAGGAACCGGGTCATCCGTATTCCCGGCCCCAGGGAAACTACGAGATAAGGCATCAGCCTTTACATTTTTTGACCCAGGACGATATGTAACGACAAAATTAAACCTGGTAAAAAACAATGACCACCTAGCTTGTCTGGGATTCAGACTTTTAGCGGACTCCAGATATAGCAGGTTCTTGTGATCGGTGATGACGGTGACCGGATGGACTGCCCCCTCTAAAAAATGGCACCACTCCTCAAAAGCTAACTTAATGGCCAAGAGTTCCCTATTGCCGACATAGTAATTCCTCTCAGCGGACGACAATTTTTTAGAGAAAAAGGCGCACGGATGCCACTTACCAGGGGACGAACCTTGTGACAATACTGCTCCTACCCCTACCTCGGAAGCGTCTACCTCTACAATGAATGGCTGTGACGCATCAGGTTGAATGAGTATGGGTGCCGAGGCAAAACATTTTTTCAAGGAGGAGAAAGCTTGACAAGCCTTGTCAGACCACCTAGAAAAATCCGTCCCCTTTTTTGTCATGTCTGTGAGAGGTTTAACCATGGACGAGAAATTACGAATGAACTTCTGGTAATAATTAGCAAACCCCAGGAAACGTTGTAGTGCCTTAAGATTCTCTGGCAGATCCCACTCAAGAACTGCCCGCACTTTCCCAGGGTCCATACGAAAACCGGACGCTGAAACCAGGAAGCCTAAAAACTGGAGTTCCTGTACGGCGAACACACACTTTTCCCATTTGGCATACAGTTTATTATCCCGCAAGATCTGTAACACCTGCCTAACATGCTCCTGATGAGACACCAGATCCGGCGAGTAAATTAAGATATCATCCAGATATATGACAACAAACTGTCCCACCAGGCGGCGAAAAATGTCATTAACAAAGTGTTGGAACACCGCCGGGGCATTAGTCAGACCGAATGGCATGACAAGGTTCTCATAATGCCCCTCCGGAGTGTTAAACGCCGTCTTCCACTCATCCCCCTCCTTCATCCTAATCAGATTGTACGCCCCCCTGAGATCCAACTTAGAGAACCATTTGGCGCCCACGATCTGATTAAATAGATCGGGAGTAAGTGGGAGCGGATACGGATCTCGGACCGTTATCCGATTAAGTTCACGGAAATCCAGGCAAGGGCGTAGGCCTCCATCTTTCTTTTTCACAAAGAAGAACCCCGCGGCCACCGGTGAAGATGAAGGTCTAATATGCCCCTTAGCCAGACTTTCAGAAATATAATCCTTCATGGCCTGCCTCTCAGGACCAGAAAGGTTATACAACCTAGCTTTAGGTAACTTGGCCTCAGGGAGCAGTTTTACAGAACAGTCATACTCGCGATGAGGAGGTAGTTCCTGACACCCTTTCTCCGAGAATACATCCTCAAAGTCCGCCAGAAATGGAGGTAAGACCCTAGGAGTAACCGCACCGATGACGGTATTCATGCAGTTTTTATTACAGAATTTACTCCATTGGCTTATCTCTCTAGATTGCCAATTAATAACCGGGTTATGCTTAGTTAACCAAGGAAGGCCCAACACTATAGGAGTGGGAAGACCCTCCAACACGTAGCAAGACAACAGTTCCTTATGTATCGCCCCCACTTGAAGTTTTACGTTATGCACAGCTTGCAAAAAACTTCCCTGACCGAGGGGCCTGGCATCGATCGAGAATATGGGGATGGGTTTAGCCAACTCACTCAATCGCATACCTTGAACCCGGGCAAACCGAGCGTCCACCAGATTAGCCCCGGCCCCACTATCCAGAAGAACAGATATCCTCTCAGTTCTCGTACCCACCACCACCTCCGCCGGTACGAGAAACTGAGATGAACCTAGGGACGAAACACCTACTCCCAGATTGCCGTCCACCACACAACCTGGGATCAACAGTTTTCCGACGACTCTTCACTCTGCAAGGGACGGGATGGACAGCCCCTAATAAAATGTCCCTTTCTCCCGCAGAAGAAACACCTTCCTGTCTTATGGCGCACCACCGGTCCCCTCCCCCGAAATGATGTCCCTCCTAATTGCATAGGCTCCTCTGGACTGACCAGGGGACCCTCCATATAAGGAACCCTTGTAGAAGGTGGAGTCATCACAGGGGGCGGAGTTGCCCCGCACCTCTCCCGAAGCCGTCTGTCAATGCGAATAGCAAGAGCCATAGCGGCTTCCAGTGACGCGGGAGGGTCATACTGAGCCAACACATCCTTTAATTTGTCGGATAAACCTTGACAAAACTGGCTCCTAAGAGCCGGGTCATTCCACTGGGTGTCCGTGGCCCACCTACGGAACTCCGAACAGAATTCCTCCGCCGGACGATCTCCCTGCTGGATCCTACGTAACTTAGATTCAGCAAGGGAGATCCGATCCGGGTCATCATATACGAGACCCAGAGCTGCAAAAAACCTATCCACTGAATGGAGAGCCGGGGAGCCCGGGGGAAGAGAGAACGCCCAAGATTGTGGGTCCCCTTGTAGGAGCGAGATGACAATTCCCACCCTTTGTTCTTCACTCCCCGACAACCGAGGCCGCAGCCGAAAGTACAACTTGCATGCCTCCCGGAAAACAAAAAACTTGTCCCGCCCCCCAGTGAACCTGTCAGGGAGAGCTACTTTAGGTTCTGGTCTGGCTTGCTCCTGGGGATACAAAACCTTGGACCTAACGTCCGCCAGCTACATGGACAAACTCTGCAACTGCCGAGCTAGACTGGCTACTGGATCCATGGTAGCTGGAGAGAATCTTAGTGGGTCGGTGAAAATGTCACACTGAGCTGGGGCCCTGACTAATCCCTCTTCCTGGAGGTACTGTTAAAGGTACAGAGGTCCAGGCCGCCAGCGTAACCCCTACCTCCTGAGGATCCCTGCACCTCAGTAATCTAGTCCTGAGAAGGACCCCGATCACAACAATAGGGGACAGGAAATAATATGCCAACACACAGTACTTAGATGAACGAGACAGTACAAGGGTCAAACCAAAAACCACCTTGCATACAAAAACTACACCACAACTACAGAGGGAACACCAACGGGAAAGGAGATAAATGATAAAGCGAGGAAGGGAACAACCACACCAAATACACTTAGCTCAGAACTCCAAAATACCACGAACCGCTCTGTTTGTCTGTATGAAATGCTTTCACCGACACTTCCCTAACAGACCGGCAGGCATTTGAAGGAGTCCCACTACTGCAGAATTGATTGCAGCTGGGCGAGGCAGGACCTCGTCTAGGACAGAGAGAGAGAGTTAACTCCCTCACTGCCGAAAAACACAAAACACCAAAAACTCAGCTGCGAGAAGTCAGGCTGTGTAATCGTGACGATCTTCGTGGCGACACACCCGTGACAGATGTATTGTCCCTGGCCACAAACACTTGTCCACGTGTCCGTTGTCAGGAGGACTCTACCAGTAACTACGTTGTTGAGGGCATGGCAGATGTTTTGGGACACGTGCTTGTGTAGTGCGGGGATGGCACACCGGGCAAAATAGTGTCGGCTGGGGACCGAGTACCGAGGGATGGCCACCGCCATAAGGTTGCTGAAGGATTCCGTCTCCACCAGCCTAAAAGGCAGCATTTCCAACGCAAGCAGTCGTGAAATGTGCGAATTTAGGACTGTAGCCTGTGGGGCGTTAGCTGCGAATTTCTGCTTTTGTTCAAAGGTCTGGGATATGGACAATTGAACGCTGCGGTGGGACGTGGACGTGGACGTTGATGCTGTTTCTTGAGAAACTGCCATAACAAGTGAAGACTGAGATGAGGGGGCATCTTTGCATGCAGTATGGACAGGGGATTGCCTTGCACACACAACAGGGGGTTCTTTTGCATGCACAACAGCAGAAGAAGCAGTGGTGACACCCGCTGACACTGGTCGTGGACCCTGGGGTACGCCCCACAAAGTCGGGTGCTTTGCTGCCATGTGCCTGATCATGCTGGTGGTGGTCAGGCTGGTAGTTTTGTCACCCCTGCTGATGCTGGCATGGCAGGTGGTACAAATGGCCTTTTTGGGGTTATTAGCAGAGTCTTTAAAAACATTCCAGACTCTGGAAGACCTACCGCTTGTACTGGCAACGTCCCTCGTGTTGGTGTTACGGGGAACGGTTGCCCGCCTTCTGTCTGCGGCCACCACACTGCTTCTTCCTGCCTGTTGGGGTACTCTGCCTCCCTCCCCCTGTGTGCTGCTGGCCTCACTCCGCATGTCCTCCTGCCACGTTGGGTCAGTTACTAGATCATCCACCACCTCCTCCTCTTCCACTTGCGCACCACTTCCTGGCAATTGTGTTTCGTCATCGTCCACCTCTTGTGACAAATTGCCAGCGTCGACTTCCTGTGGCCGTGGCCGTTCAAATATTTGTGCATCGCTACATGGGATCTTCTCTTCCACCACTTCAAGCGGAGCAGGCGAGGGGCACAAATCTGGAAATGGACCAGTGAACAGCTCTTCAGAGTGTACAAGTGTGGGATCAGTTGCTGTCTGACGACACTCGGCATGGTGGGAGGAAGGAGCATCAGGGTGAGGAGGAGTATGCGGTCGAGACTCACGGCTACTAAGAGTCGACCGTGTGGAAGACAGGCCGGAGGTTGTGGTGCCCAGGTAACTGGAAGTATTATCTGCTATCCAATTAATAACCTGTTCACACTGATCAGTTCGCAATACTGGTGTTGTTCTGTGCTTCCCTAGTAATTCGGTCAAGAAGTGTAAGCGAGAAGATGTGCTGTTGGTTTTGGCACATTTTCACCTTGGCCACGGCCCTGTCCTCTGCACGCACCATCACCAGAATGTCCACTTCCACGTCCCTTGCCACGCGCCTTGCCCATTGTAAAGGAAGTAAAATAGCTTACACTCGCACTATCAATGGAAAAAGGGTAATAAAAAGTAGATTAGAACCGTGGAAGAGGAAAACCACAGTTCTATTTCTCTGGCCTATACCCGACTCTTTTAAACAATCTGAACAATCAGGGAGAAAATATTACTGTTTTTCTTTACGGAAAAAATACCAAAAGCTGAATAATAGAGATTTTTTACCGTGGAACAGCAAAACCACAGTTATAATTTACTGGTGTATGTATACCAGACTTTTTTAAATATATATATATTTGCGGCTGAACAGTGAGCGACACACTCAAACTGTTTTTTTTTAGATACAAATGGCCCAAAAGTGGATATTACAGAGGTTTGAACCGTGGAACTGCAAAACCACACTTGTATTTCTCTAGCCTACACCAGACTATTTTCAACAGATATATTTGTGTCTGAACAATCAGGAGACACTATTATTTATTTTTTACGGCAAAAAATGCTAAAACCAGGATAACAGAGATTTTTTACCGTGGAACAGCAAAACCACAGTTTTAATTTACTGGTGTATACCAGACTATTTTCAACAGATATATTTGTGTCTGAACAATCAGGAGACACTATTATTATTTTTTACGGCCAAAAATTGCGAAAAGCAGGATAATACAGAGATTTGACCCATGGAACTGCAAAACCACACTTGTATTTCTCGGGCCTACACCAGACTATTTTTAACAGATATATTTGTGTCTGAACAATCAGGAGACACTATAATTTATTTCTTACGGCAAAAAATTGCGAAAAGCAGGATAATACAGAGATTTGACCCGTGGAACTACAAAACCACACTTGTATTTCTCGGGCCTACACCAGACTATTTTCAACAGATATATTTGTGTCTGAACAATCAGGAGACACTATTATTTATTTTTTACGGCAAAAAATGCCAAAAGCAGGATAATAGAGATTTTTTACCGTGGAACAGCAAAACCACATTTAGAATTTACTGGTGTATTCAAGACTTTTTAAAATATATATATATTTGCGGCTTAACAGTGAGCGACACACTCAAACTGTTTTTTTTTTTATACAAAAGGCAGAAAACTGGATAATACAGAGATTTCACCCGTGGAACTGCAAAACCACACTTCTGTTTCTGTGGCCTATACCAGACTCTTTTCAACAGATATATTTGTGTCTGAAAAATCAGAGACACACTTTTTTTGGGGGGGGGGAGGGGCACCAATAGGTTAATAAGACGGGTATTTGTACAGTGTGAAGGAGGAAAAAAAAAAGAGTATTTAGATAAAAAAAAAATGATTTTTCCTGGCCCGAGAGACCTGGAGCTAAGTCCAGCAATTTCAGAAACAGGAGCACACAGGACTGTAATGCAGCGTTTGCTGGTATAACCCCACTGCGTCTCCTATACAGTCTGCCTTTCTGCCTGATATCTGGGATGGATATTAGTCCTGAGAAGGACTGTTTGTTTGATCTGGCAGCCTTTACAGACCCTACACTAACTATTTCGCAGGGTAAATCTCTCCCTAGCTCAGCAGCGCTGTCCCTACACTGTCTAATCCGGAGCGACTGTGTCCAAGATGGCGGCGCCCGGTTTTAAATACTCCAGGTGACGCTGTGCAGCCAGCCAATCACTGTAATGCCCACAAACAATATGGCTGCGGCATTACAGTGACTGGCTGGCAATCCCTGCATGTTCATTGGCTCTGTAAAGAGCGCCAAACATGCAGGGCGGAGACCCGAGCTCCCGCCCAAGTAACCCGGAAATGCTCGGTGCTCGCGGAACATCCCGAGTAGCGTGATGCTCGGGCGAGTACCGGGCAGTGTTGAGCATGCTCGCTCAACAAAATTGGAGACCTAAAACGTTGTTGAATTCAGATTAAGATCACATAGTCTTGATTCCATGTAAAAAGGGAATAATTATACCGGCTAACACAAAAAACCCTTTGTCTATTTATCTTAAAAGGTAATCTTTAATAGTCATACTTGACACATATAACATACAACAAGTGCCCATAAAGTGCCCATAAAAAGTGACCTAGTGCAGGTAGAACTGTTCATTTATCATGATTATTTTTATGATTATTTTTTCTTTTTACACACCTTATTGCTGACAACGATAGTCTTCCACTACTGGGTATATAATTTTATAGGTGTGAACTTGGACAAAAACAGCCTATACACAACAAGTCACTAAACTTAAAAATAGCAGGAGAATTCAGATTACAAAATTTACAGCAAATTGTTGGTGAATCGTATGCGTGAGGTGATTGGTAGTGTTGTGGGTGAGGATCAAGTGTGTGCTGTGCCTGGAAGGAGCATGAGTGATAACTTGTCATTATTAAAGGATTTGATTGGAGACTGCATGGTGAGGAAATAGAAGTGTATGGTTCTTGCAATTGATTTTGAGAAAGCGTTTGATTGGGTCTCGCATGTGTTTTTGTTTAAAGTCCTGGAGAGAATGGGATTTCCTAAAAAAATTGTGAATGGGATAATGTCTTTGTATGAGCGTGTGTCAAGCGAGTTTCTTGTTAATGGGTGGTTGAGTGAGAAAGTGAATATTATGTCTGGTGTAAGGCAGGGGTGTCCCATGTCCCCTGTCTTGTTTGTATGTATGATTGAACCTTTGTTGTGCTTGGTGAGACGTGATAACATGGTGTGAGGATTGTTGGTACCTGGGAGTGGTGGTAAGCATGCGAAAGTTCTTGGATATATGGATGATGTTGTAGCTGTGTGTGAAAGTGTTGTGTCTATGAGTAGGGTTAAGTTGCTTTTAGATTTTTTTCTGTGGTGCATCTGGCTTTAGAGTGAATTGGAATAAATGTAGTTTTAAATGTTTTGGGGATGACAGGGTTAACATGGAGGTGGTAAAGTGTGAGGAGGGTGCTATCAAAGTGCTGGGAGTATTATTTAATAAGGATTTGGAAGGCAAGGAGAGCTGGGAGGAGTGTGGATTGTGCATAGAACGTAAGTAAAATTTTTGTCGCCTGAGAGACTTGACCTTGAGTGGTAAGATTTTGTATCAGAAAAGTGGTGATTCTTGTGATTTTGCTTTTTATTGCAACAGTTTTTCCACCGTCTTATAGAAAAATCAAAAGAGTGGAGAAGTTAGTTTTTACTTTTTTTCTGGAGCAGTAAAATAGAGAAACTTAAGAGAGAAAGTCTTTTCAAGGCATGTCATCATGGTGTCATGGGCATGGCCTTTCCAAACATTGAGATTTTTCTGGGACTTCAGTATATCAAAACGGTAGTGATGTTGTTGAATAAAGAGAATAAGGAAGCGTATATGGCAATTTATTCAGCTGGTTGGATGTTGTATGGCTTATGTTGTAGAAAGAGGGATGCTAGAGTGCCTGTTGCTTTCAAGTGTCCAGTCTGGTATGAGGTGATTGAAAAGTTTGTGAGGAAGCATGATTTACTGAGTTTGCCGATGAATGATTTTAGAATGGCTAAGAATGTGATGCAAATAATATGTAAAAATGAGGTGGAGAGTAATATTGTGGGGTTGAGAGGAAATGAAGTTTTGGTTGCGTGGAAGAGTTTGGAAATGCATGAGATGTCTAATAGACAAAAGGATATTGTATGGATGTTCTTGCACAATATTTTGCCTGTGTGACAGGTTCAGAATAGTAGAGATCTGACCAGATCTGATGTGTGTCCGAGAGAAGGATGTGGTAGATGTGAGACTATGTGGCATACTATGTGGGACTGTGATTACACATACGGTGTGTGGAAGAGTGTAGGTGGTTTGTGTAAAGAGTTAGAGGGTGTGAGTTTTATTGATTGGCGTGTTGCGATGTTTGGAATTGGTACATGTAGTCGTGTGAAAAATAGAGTATTATGGTTAATTATGAATTGTGTGATGCAGAGTTTGTGGGATGTGAGGAAATTAGGACTTTTCAAAGAGAAGCGTGTATCTGTGAATAAGTGTGTCAGGCTGATCCTTTCTAGGTTATTCTTGATTTATAAATTAGATAGCAAAGGCGGTGGTGGTTCTGATGCAGAAAGTGTTTGGAAGTTTAAAAAATGGCAGCACCTGATCAAATATCAGTGAGTTTTATTGATGTTTAGCTAAAGGGTCTTTTTTTCCCTAGAGAATTTTGGGTGCATTTTCTGTGTATACCTTTGGTTTGTTATACTAGAATAAATATGAACCATGATGATGAGAGTTTGAAACAACAACGTTTAAGTTGATGAGCTGAGTTGTTTATAACTAACCTGAATCGTTTTAAAAGAAGAAAAAATAAACAGTGTCTGCAAATTGAGTTTCTGGTCTTGGCTTTTATCCTAAGTCATGTGACAAGGCTCGTTAAAGGGCCACTATTGACTTTTAGGATTGCTACTTCCAATAGGTGGCACTAGAGTTCTAGTTCTCTTCCTCTCTGAAGAGTCAATTTCCAGAAAATGAAGTAATTCTCCCAGAAAATTATTGCAATTGCACATGTTTTGTTATACATATGTTTACTCAATTTGTGTGTATTGGAACGACACAAAAAAAAACTGAGAAAAAAAAGGAAAATTAGATATAATTTCACACAAAACCCACAAAATGGGCTGGAAAAAATTGTTGCCTCCCTCAACTTAATATTTGGTTTCACATACTTTGGAATAAATGAGTCCAAAAATATGTAGATAGCCTGCACCTTCTAATTGGCAGAAGGGAGAAACACCTTGCTATTAAAGTACATATTTCAGTGGTTACGGTATTGGTGGTGCAAAGTCAAAAACAGCAAAGTTCAGTATAATGCAATGAAGATAAAGAAAGGCTGCACTCACCTTACCGGTAAAATCAGTTATCCTTTATTCCACGACTTGGATAAAAACAGTGGCATGCAGGGAGTGTGGAAAGGGGAGACGGACCGCATTATACTGAATTTTGGAACAGGAATAAATAACTGCAATCAATCGCTTCCTATAACCAGCAATAAGCTTCTTACAACTCTCAACTGGAATTTTGGACCACTCTTCTTTTGCAAACTTTTCTTGGGGACTCATATTTGAAGGGTTCCTTCTTCTAACAGCAATTTTATGATCTCTCCACAAGTGTTCAATGGGATTTAGATCTGGACTCATTGCTGGCCACTTCAGAACTCTCCATCACTTTGTTTCCATCCATTTCTGGGTGCTTCCTGGAGTATGTTTGAGGTCATTGTCCTGCTGGAAGAACCATGACCTAGGACGCAAACCCAGCTTTCTGACACTGGGCATTATATTGCGACCCAAAATCCTTTGGTAATCTTTAGATTTCTTGATGACTTGCGCACAGTCAAGGCACCCAGTATCAGAGGCATCAAAACAACCCGAAAACATCTTTGAACCTTCACCATATTTGACTCTAGGTACTGTGTTCTTTTCTTTATAGGCCTCATACCATTTTCGGTAAACAGTAGAATGATGAGCTTTACCAAAATGCTCTATCATGGTTTCATCTGTCCAGAGGATGCTTTCCCAGAAGGATTTTGGCTTACATTTTGGCAAACTGCAGTCTAGCTTTTTTATGGCTTTGCGTCAGCAGTGGGGTCTTCCTGGGTCTCCTGCCATAGCATTTCATTTCATTCAAATGTCTACAGATAGTTCACGCTGACACTGATGCACCCTGAGCCTGTTTATCTACCATTCAGACTATCCTACTTTGCAACCTTTCATCAATTTTTCTCCACCATCGCTTCGCCAAACACTGTCAAGTCAATCTATTTAGCTTCCCTTCTCAACAGAAGTCTGAGGTGATCACCACCTTGTGCTGGTAGATTAATTCTCTCCAAGCCTATGAACCAGAGTGCTTCAGGATTCGAGTGGTGAGAATTGCACATATCTTTTTTAATTTTAAAGAACCTTTACCTGTCTGGATTCACCTGAAATGTTCCCTAAAAATCAAAAAGCGGGGTCTAATAGTCTTACAGAGTAAAATAAACCACAGGGACAGGTGATGATATGCTGTTGTACCCAGTGTGTATGGGAACCTATTTGAATTGAATTATCAATCAAATAAAGTCTACAAAAGGAACAATTACCACTATGGTAACTACCAGCAGGAATGAACCCACTAAGTCAGACATCAGAATCAGGTTTCTAATTATATTATTCAAGGGTTCATATTTAAAATTAAAAATAAATCTCTTTTTCGCAACTGATACTTCCAATATACATTTCAATTCATTAGCTTGCTCCTCAAAGTAGTCGCTACTATTATTTATTTTCCTTAACTGTAAAAATTGAATATATGGTTTTATGACTGTTTTTTTGTGATTTTATGTATTTTGCTGTTTTTATTGTAATAATTGCTGATTAATTATCATGATGTTAAGGTAGGACTACATAAAGGAAGTCATACTTGTTGGGATCCATAGAAGTGTTGTGATATGAGAAATGGACGTCGTCCATAACACACCCTGCTTCCTTTTATGTTTTATGTCATGAAAATAAAGGAAGATTTCACGGATGATGAGCGCCATTGTTTTTTCTCACATTTCCAAGTTTAGCCACTCAGTCAAGTTGAGCACCTCGTATTGAAGCTTCTGCAGTGTGTGTAATATGCCTTGTAAAGAGGGATCTCGGTAGTGAAGAATTTATACTTTTTCTGATTCATCTTTCAAGTTGGCTTTTTCATTTTCAAGCACACCTGTGACTATAACCTCATGGATTCTGGCACAAATGATGGACAATCAACATACTCATCAGCTTACACTGACTTACTAGCAGGAAGAGAGAATACAGGGGCGTATTTCTCAGATTGTAACCTGAAGGACAAACTACAGGTCGTAGGTACGGGGACCCTAGAACATAAAATTACTGTTTTAGTTGAAAAAGAAATTAGGCTTTTTTTGATAATTAATTCCCTTAAGTCTTAGAATCATAGAATCATAGAATGGTAGAGTTGGAGGGGACCTCCTGGGTCATCTGGTCCAACCCCCTGCTCAAAGCAGGATTCACTAAAACATCTCAGATAGTTGTCTGTCCAGCCTCTGTTTGAAGACGTCCATTGAAGTGGAACTCACCACCTCTTGTGGCAGCTTGTTCCACTCATTGATCACCCTAACTGTCAAAAAGTTTTTTCTAATATCTAATCTGTGTCTCCTCCCATGTGGAGTGTAATGTGGACTGTGTCTCCTCCTTGTGTGGAGTGTAACTGGGTACCTGTCACGCAAAGTGTGGGAAAGACTTAGTGCAACACAAAGGGAAGAGGGGAAACGAGCCCAGACTCTAGAGAAAGGGGGGAAGTGGAGACTTCCTAGGTTGATCTAGCATCACCCTGTCTCCCCTAATGTCCCTGTATTGGCTCTTCACCAATCGAAGTATGCGTGCCTCGCCCTGTCTTTCCCTAGCGTATGGCTAAGGCTAGGGAAGGGAGGAGATGAGCACTAGTCAATCTCCACTAAACACTATAGACAACAAGGGTGAACAAACAGGGGGAAATTGCGTACGTTAGCTTTAGACAACTCCAGACAAATATGCACACGTCCTCAAGCTCCAGAGAGGACGAAGTAAGGCGGTTGCTAAAGCCTTCAGAAGTAGTAATGAATATCGCCAGCACCTCCCTCTGAAACACAGCAGGTATTTATACACCCAGGCCAGGGTGTTAATTAGCTAGAGGGAGGTAGCCGTTGGGTCCTAGAGACAGCCTCTAAAAAGATGTTTGTAATGCTAAGCGTAGAGATCTCCTGCAACCAACTGCAGGGCGACTGTCTGTCACCTCTGACACACCCGTGATTACGTTTTTAAGGATATTTCACATTATCAAGATGACAAGGAGTTTGTGACAGCATGGGAACATATTCATCTTCAATGTTCTGCTGACTTTTTTTTAAGATAATTTTGCAACAAAGTGAGAAAGAATACCATAGTGTTACGACAGAACTGCATAAAGCCAAAGGTGAACTACAGGTACATTTTATGGACAATCAGGTGTCAGTGTTTTTCAAAGCTACCCATTCAAAAGTCCCCATTCAAGCTGAGATTAAGCAAAGGAAAAAAGATAAGTTCCTCAGGGATAAAAAGGTTTACGAGTCTGGACATATTTTTTAATTGGGGCAAAAAAATAATGTTTATAAAAGAGGCAGACAACAAAGGAATATTAGAAAGAAAAGATTCAATTCCGATTTTTGGACCACTTACTCTTACTTGAATGCCTGAAGAGTTTCAGAAATCAGGTTCAACTGAATTGACCAGTGCCATGGGAGAGGAACCTATGGATGCACTCCCTTTAGAAAATAGATTAGGACAGGGAGCAGGAAGAAAAAATCATCAATACAGGAATGAAATGCAAACAAGTCTCTTGGAGACGCTGAGTGCGAAAAGTTCCCAATACAATTAAGTTATAAATGTTACTAATCATGTACTAGATAAGGATATGCTGTCTGTTTTATCCAAGGGTTTAAATTTTTGTTTTCCGGAACAATTTGATTTTCTTAATTTCAGTATAATAATAATAATTTTTATTTATATAGCGCCAACATATTCCACAGCACTTTACAATTAAGCAGGGACATGTGCAGACAATAAATTTAATACAATTTAAGTCAGTTTAAACAGTTACATTAGGAGTGAGGTCCGTGCTTGCTGCTTAATTTCTACAAGGAAATGAGGGGACACAATAGGTGAGAAGTGCTTGTTATTTCAGGTCTGGCAATTATAATAAATAGGGATTTTCATATGAAGTTGTATGATCCGGTCATCAGCCAGTATGTTTAAGTACAAAACTCAAGTATCGAGTGCAGTTATCGTGTGCATGGAGGGTGTGGAAGCAGATGGAAGGCTTGTTTAAAGAGATGGGTTTTTAAAGCGCGCTTGAAGACAAGGGAGCTAGGCATCAGTCGGATCGTCTGGGGTTGTGCATTCCAGAGAACTGGCGCAGTACAAGAGAAGTCTTGGAGACGGAGGTGCGAGGTACGGATTATGGGGGATGTTAGTCTTAGGTCATTTGTAGAATGGAGGGCACGTGTAGGGTGATAGACAGAGCTGAGAGAAGAGATATAAGGCGGTGCAGAACTGTGGAGAGCTTTGTGGGTGAGAGCGATGAGTTTATATTGGACCCTGTAGTGAATGGGCAACCATTGTAATGACTGGCACAAGATGGAGGCATCGGTGAAGTGGCTGGACAGAAATAAGACTCTGGCTGCCGCATTCAGGATGGATTGGAGAGGAGAAAGTTTGGTAAGAGGGAGACCGATCATAAGAGAGTTGCAGTAGTCCAGACGAGAGTAAATAAGAGCGACAGTAAGAGTTTTAGCAGTTTCAAAAGTGAGAAAAGGTCGAATTCTGGAGATGTTTTTAAAATGCAGGTGACAAGAGTGAGTGAGTGATCAGATATAGGGAGTAAAGGAAAGGTTAGTGTCGAATATTACCCCAAGGCAGCGGGCGTGCTGCTTGGGGGTTATGGTTGAACCCTCCAAGGTAATTTCGATGTTAGGTAGAGTTAGGTTAGAAGAGGAGAGAAACACAAGAAGTTCAGTTTTGGAAAGATTCAGTTTAAGATAGAGGGAGGACATGATGTTAGAGACAGCAGACAGACAATATTTTGTATTAGGTTAGGGGTGATGTCAGGGGAAGAAGTGTATAATTGGGTGTCATCAGCATAGAGATGATAATGGAACCCAAATCTGCTGATTGTTTGTCCAATAGGGGCAGTGTATAGAGAGAAGGGGAGGGGACCTAGGACTGAGCCCTGCGGAACCCCAATAGTAAGGGGACGAGAAGAGGAAGATAAGCCGGCAAAAGATAGTGAAGGAGTGGTAGGTAGGAGGAGAACCAGGAGAGAATGGTTTGCTTGAGGCCTATAGAGCAGAGCATAGTGAGGAGGAGCTGGTGATCCACAGTGTCAAATGCGGCAGAGAGATCCAGGAGAATCAGAAGGGAGCAGTGACCTTTGCATTTAGCTGTTAGTAGATCATTAGAGACTTTAGTGAGGGCAATTTCATTGGAGTGTAAAGAGCGGAAACCAGATTGTAGAGGGTCGAGAAGAGAGTTATTTGAGAGATAGCGGATTAGACGGGAGTGGACCTAGCGTTCCAGGAGTTTAGAGATGAAGGGAAGATTAGAGACCGGTCTGTAATTAGTGTAACAGGTCTGGGAGGTGGAACCTCTGGGCTGCGATACAAAGGGGCAGTCCTTGTAAGGAAGCGGGTGGCTCCCAGGGTAGGCGGGCAGGTAGTCACGGCAAGTGACGGGGACAGTCTCTGGGTAGAAGGGCAGGAGGTCACGGCAAGTGACGGGGACAGTCTCTGGGTAGAAGGGCAGGAGGTCACGGCAAGTGATGGGGACAGTCTCTGGGAAGAAGGGCAGGAGGTCACGGCAAGTGACGGGAACAGTCTCTTGACAGGCGGGTGGTCACGGCAAGTGATGGCGAAGCCTCCAGATAGCAGGCGGGTAGCAGGCGGACGCTCCCAGGTGAGCGGGTAAGAGTCTCTGGACAGGTAGGTGGTCACAGCACGTGACGGCAGAGCCTCCAGGTAGGCTAGCAGGCAGGTAGCAGATGAGCGCTCCCAGGTGAGCGGGCAATCAGATCCATAGACAGACTGCCAGGGCTGGTAGGCAGACTGTCGGACCGCAGGAATGCAAGTAGATAGACAAGTATCAGGCAGGTATCAAGCAGGAATCTGGCAGGTAACTGGCAGGTAACTGGTAACGGGACCTGAGGGCTGAAGCAGAGTGATAGACAATGCAACAACATTGCTCGGGCACCTCCATCTTGGAGGAGGTGCCTTATATATGGTGAGGTCCTCCGGCCATTGGCCGGGGACTCCTTAGGACGGTGCGCGCGGCCCCTTTAAGAGAGGGGGAGCGCGCGCGCGCCCTAAGCACAGTGGCCGGGAAGCAGCGCGCGCTGCCAGCAGAGCGGGAGGAGGACACCGGGCACGGAGCGGAGAGGTGAGGGGAACAGCGTCCCTGCCTAGCAGGAGGCAGGGACGCCGACGCTACAGTTAGCAGTGCAGTTCTGGTCCAGGGATAGCTTTTTAAGTAAAGGGATTATAGATAGTGTATAGATCTGTTTAAGGTTCCAAGTAAAATTCTTTTGTTCAATTATTTAACTCAGCACATGGATGAATTGATTGTTAGTGGCAAGGGGAAGTTCCTTCTGTGCTAGGTCCATTGGGCTTCAGCACTGTAGCAGCTCAAGATACATCAGTCCTGAGGGATTTGGCATTGTTGGTGAGCATTTCTGAGGTTGAATCATGTAAATATTTTTCTGCGGACAATGTTTTTTTTTCAGCCCTGATAATTTCAGGGGGGCCTGAAATTTTCATTTACAGTGTATGTCACCTATATAGGCAGAAAATAGAATTGATGGTTTCTATGAGTAGGTTGTGAAAGATGTACAAGCTTTTGTTTACCCGGAGTTGCCTTCCAATCTTACAATAGGGGAGCATCTAGTACTGAATAAAATTAAGAAATGCGAAGACACTGTAATACCTCAGGCTGACAAGGGAGGAAATATTGTTCTCCTTACCATGGATTAGTATATTTCTGAGGCCTTTAGGCAACTTAATGATGTTGATACTTACGCTCCGTTATCCCAGGACCCTACTAGCAAATATAAAGTTTATTTGCAAGCATTTTTGAGTAAACCAGTTGAGACACGGATGTTACCTAGGAACAAAGCTGAGAAACTTTTTCCTGAATTTCCGTAAAGACCCAACTGGTAGTTTATTTCAAAGGGACATAAATCTCTTACAGCCTTCCCCCAGGCCCTCCAATAGTGTCAAGTATGGGATCTTTGACAGAGCCATTGTCAAGCTATGCGGACTGGCTTTTGCGACCCCTCCTATCAGGTATTCATTGTTACCTACAGGATATGGGAGCTTTTTTACGGGCATTAAATGACATTGATTGGCAGGGGGATTTTCCCTAGCCTCTATTGATGTTGAGAGTTTACATATTTGGATAAATCAGGGACAATGTATTGAGGCAATAAAACAAGTTTTATCAAGTACCAACAACAGCAGTAATTATATTGTTTTGTATATGAGGCATTCAATTTTATTCTCACTCACAATGCATTTAAATTTAGAGATAAGTGGTACTTTCAGTGAATGGGTACAGCTCTGGAAACACCGGTAGCATGTTCATTTGCCAATTTATTCTTGGTGATGTTTGAAGATAAATATGTCTTTTCAGTAACTAATCTCTTCATCAAGTATATAAAGATGTTTTTATGATATTTGGATGATGTCTTTGTTTGGTCACGTTCATACTCACAATTTGATGCATTTGTTGAATATTTAAATTAGTCCAATGCTATGAAAATGCGTTTCACTTCGAATTTTGGTGTCTACGTTATACTTTTGGATGTTAGGGTTTGTATAACAGATGGTAGAATAATTACAGAAACTTTTTGAAAACCTACTTCCACCAATATGTTATTGTACTGTACTTTGCATATCCATTCCATACTAAAAGATTGTTACCATATAGTCAACTTTTACTATTAAGGAAAATAAATAATAGTAAGGCCCGCTTTGAGGAGCAAGCTAATGAATTGAAATGTAGATTGGTTGAATTTGGCCATCCTGTCGTATTGCTGAATGAAGCCTTGTCAAGAGCTATAAGTGCTTCTCACAAAATTAGAATATCATCAAAAGTTAATTTATTTCAGTTCTTCAATAGAAAAAGTGAAAATCATATATTATATAGTCATTACAAACAGTGATCTATTTCAAGTGTTTATTTTTGTTAATGTTGATGATTATGGCTTACAGCCAATGAAAACACGAAAGTAATTATCTCAGTAAATTAGAATAATTTATAACAACAGTTTGAAAAATGATTTTAAAATTCGAAATGTTGGCCTACTGAAATGTATATTCAGTATATGCACTCAGTACTTGGTTGGGGCTCCTTCTGCATCAATTACTGCATCAATGTGGCGTGGCATGGAGGCGATCAGCCTGTGGCACTGCTGAGGTGTTATGGAAGCCAAGGTTGCTTTGATAGCAGCCTTCAGCTCATCTACATGGTTGCATCTGGTGTCTCTCATCTTCCTCTTGACAATACCCCATAGATTCTCTATGGGGTTAAGGTCAGGCGAGTTTGCTGGCCAATCAAGCACAGTGATACTGTTGTTTTTAAACCAGGTATTGATACTTTTGGCAGTGTGGACAGGTGCCAAGTCCTGCTGGAGAATGAAATTTCCATCTCCAAAAAGCTTGTCGGCAGAGGGAAGCATAGATGCTCTAAAATTTCCTGGTAGATGGCTGCACTGACTTTGGTCTTGATAAAACACAGTGGACTTCCACCAGCAGATGACATTGCTCCCCAAACCATCACTGATTGTGGAAACTTCACACTAGACCTCAAGCAGCTTGGATTGTGGCCTCTCCACTCTTCCTCCAGACTGTGGGACCTTGATTTCCAAATGAAATGCAAAATTTACTTTCATCTGAAAACAACACCTTAGACCACTGAGCAACAGTCCAGGTCTTTTTATCCTTGTCCCAGGTAAGACACTTCTGGCGTTGTCTATTGGTCATCATGAGTGGCTTGACACAAGGAATGCGACACTTGTAGTCCATGTCCTGGATATGTCTGTGTGTGGTGGCTCTTGAAGCAATGACTCCAGCAGCAGTCCACTCCTTGTGAATCCTCCAAATTTTTTAATGGCCTTTTCTTAACAATCCTTTCAAGGCTGCGGTTATCCCGGTTGCTTGTGCACCTTTTCCTACCACACTTTTTCCTTCCACTCAACTTTCCATTAATATGCTTGGATATAGCACTCTGTGAACAGCCAGCTTCTTTAGCAATGAACTTTTGTGGCTTACCCCCTTGTGTTGTGTGTCAATGACTGCCTTCTGGACATCTGTCAAGTCAGCAGTCTTCCCTATGATTGTGGAGCCTACTGAAACAGACCAAGGGACCTTTTTAAACACTTCGGAAGCCTTTGTAGGTGTTTTTTGTTAATTATTCTAATTCACTGAGATAATGACTTTGGTGTTTTCATTGGCTGTAAGTCATAATCATCAACATTAACAGAAATAAACGCTTGAAATAGAACACTCTGTTTGTAATGACTCTATATAATATATGAGTTTCACTTTTTGTATTGAAGAACTGAAATTAATTAACTTTTTGATAATATTCTAATTTAGTGAGAAGCACTTGTAGTTCCCATACTCAAAATGAATTATTGCACAGTAGAAGTAACAGTTGCGGTAAAGAAAATGAAAAGAGATGTTTTTTTAATTGTAAATATGGAACCATGGATAAGATAATTAGATCTGCAACAAATAAAAATAAGTACCTTAAAGAGACTGATAAACATCTTTAAGAGGTAGCTATTGTCAGAATTCGGATTGTCTTCCTACAGTTTGACCACTAGTGGCTGCTACTGTTCACCTTAATAATTGTGCTGCAATCCCACTCCTTACCACTGGAGGCTGCTGTGTTCTGCAATTGCCCTTTACTAAGATGGCAGATTTCTGAACTTTGGAATCTATCTTGTTTCCTGTTTGGGCCTACTTAAAGCCACATGGATTTCTCACTCATTGCTTGAGTATTGTGTCTAGCAGTTAGCTTAGTTCCAGTCTCAGCTCCTGCATATGCTTTCCCAGACTGTTCTCATTCATCTATGGATTGTTCCCAACAACTCCTTTGTTATATCCAAGTACATCTATAACTGCTTGCTGTTCCTGCTCATGCTCCTTCGGCCACTGGTTTCCAGCAGTACTACGCCAGTTTCATAACAGCTATATGCAAACCTTTACTTATATATAAAAGATGCAGTAATTTAACAGACTCATTGGCTCATAATAAGTTGAAACCCGATTCTGGCAACTGTCTTAGTGGGTTCATTCCTGCAGGTAATTACTGTTGCAGTAATTGTTCCTTTTGTTGATTTCATTTGATTGATAACCCAATTCAAACAGGTTCCTATACACACCGGTTACCGGATACAACAGCTTATGCTTTATGGCATATGCCATTTTCTGTCATTGTGATTTCTTTTACATCGGCTAGACTATTAAGACCCTTTTTGGGAGGTTTAGGGAACATTTAAGGTCAATCCGGACTGCTAAAGGCTCTTTAAAATTCATAAAACATATGTGCGATACTCTCCACTCTAATCCTGAAGCACTCCGGTTCGAAGGCTTGGAGATAGTGCTGAGAAGGGAAGCTAAATAGATTCTGCGCTCAAATGTAATGGGGCCTCTGGTGTACAATGATAGGAATGATTTTACAGTGTTTTTATGACTGTTTTTTGTGATTTTATGTAATTTGCTGTTTTTATCTTAATTATTGCTGATTGGATATCCCGAAGTCAAGGTAGGCCTACATAAAGTAAGTAGTTCAATGTCATACCGTGCTGGGACCCATAGAAGCATTGTGATGCACAAAACGGACATCATCTATAATGCAACCAGCTTCCTTTCATGTTTTATGTCACGAAAATAAAGGCGGATTGTACGGATGGTGCCACGTGTTTTTTCTTAAATTTCCAAGGTTGGGCAAGTTGAGCATCAAGTAACCCGGTTCCCACAGTGTGTGTCCTATGCCTCATAAAGAGGGATCTCTGTAGTGCTTTACTCTTTTTCTGATTCAAGTATGTGTATGCAAGTATATGGGGTAAAAACAGATCTGAGTAAAACAACACCCGAACAGACAGCAGGTATGCAACAGAATAAATGCACAGATCTTGACGGTTATGTAGTAGTAGGGGAGGACGTAGCTTCCCTGTGGCACTGAAAAAGTTAAAAGAGAATGTTCCCGATAGTTAGATCTCTCTGAGCTGCAGTTAGGTCCAGTTAAGGGGTTTGCTGGCATAATCCAGCCAGTAGAGTAAAGGGGAACCCAGTGCTTTGGTTGGGCATAAGATGTGAATAAATCCTTGTTGAGAAGATGTTTCCATGTGGGCTGTAGTATCGGTAACCAGCCACAAGATGCCACTGTCCCGAGTGCAGATAACAGGTTGAGTCTGCTCGTAGTATTACAGACATTTAGGACAGTGAAAGGGTTAATTGTGTGTGATAACAGCCCATAGAGGGTAGGCATATTAGGAAAATCTCTGCTTAGTTTCCAGAAGCAGGAACTGATGAGTCAGTGAGAGTTTGGACTGGGAACAGTACGGGCAGCCGGAGTATAGTGGCTGCTAGGGCAGACGTGAGCCCCATACCCCAGACAGTGATGATTGCCTACTCAAAGAGTCCCCTTAGCCGGCCGGAGAAACTCAACAGAGGTATTGAGGATCTGAGGGCACATTTTGTCTGCAGGCTGCAGGAAAAGCTAGGACTCGAGGGTAGGTCGTGGGGAGAACTAGGATCCGGATATACTGTCACTGGTGAGGAAGATTCTCTAGGGCTAGAGAACAGAGCAACAGAGATGCTTCACTTATAGAGGGAACCAGGGCTGAAGTTGTATCAAGTACCTGTGGGAAAGATGACAACCCGTTGGGCCTTATCCATTATATCTGCCTGGAAATATTGTACATATTCCTCTTCCCCAAGTAAAGTCCCAGTTATGGTTATGAACCTCGTGTCCTCTGAATTTATTGCTGCCCTGGTTCCAGAAGAGAAATGCCTGGTGTCAGATGGAGTAAGTGGGAAGCACCACATACATTGCAGCACATCAGAGAGAGGAAACACATTGTCTGTGGGGTGCTAAAGCAAGCAGGGGCCACAGCTCGCCCATGACTACCTCGCTGGGGCACCTTACAGTTACACATGAAAGTTCAGGCATATGGATGTCAGTTACCGGTGTGACTGATAAGAATTTGAAGTTAACAGAAGGTGGATCAGTTAAGAAACATTGCTTTTTACCTATTGGTGAGTGATAACAGACACGACAGGGATTTATGCGAGCAACATTTGTGTTACACAGTGGAAAATGACAATTTAAGGTTACTTATGCTACCCACCTGTTACCCTTCTTCTAATGATGGACTCCCTTTATGTTACTCCACGCCGGATTATTGTGGTAAACTGGCAAACTCTTTTGACAGCGTTGTCCAAAATTTTTAAAGCTGGCTCAGACAGTTATGTGCAGTTATGAGTAGTGTTGAGCGATACCTTCCGATATCAGGAAATATCGTATCGGATTGGATCGGACCGATACTCAAAAAGTATCGGATATCGCCGATTCCGATACCGGAAACCAATGCAAGTCAATGGGACACTAATATCGGAATGAAAATAAACCCTTTCTTTCCTTGTAGGTTAATTCTACATGAAGTAAAACAACTAAGAATAATGTAGAATGTATTATGCGAAAAGCCGGCAATTCATCAGCGCATACACCGGTACCCGACAATTTACAACAGAAAGAATAGAGCTTCACACATAGATTAGATAGATAGAAACATGTCAGTCACATATATATGAAGTACAGTGACAGTGTTGCTTACTGTACTTGTCATTTAGTGTAAAGGATTTATTTAAAAAAATAATAGTGTTTTCATGCACCGTCTCTTTAAAAAAGCCGGCCGGCAATTCAGCATCTGTACCCGACAATTTATAACAGACAGAATAGAGCTTCACACATAGATTAGATAGATAGAAACATGTCAGTCACACATATAAGAAGCACAGTGACAGTGTTGCTTACTGTACTTGTCATTTAGTGCAAAGGATTTATTTAAAAAAATAATAGTGTTTTCATGCACCGTCTCTTTAAGAAAGCCGGCCGGCAATTCAGCATCTGTACCCGACAATTTAGAATAGAAAGAATAGAGGATCACACATAAATTAGATAGATAGAAACATGTCAGTCACATATATAAGAAGTACAGTGACAGTGTTGGTTACTGTACTTGTCATTTAGTGTTAAAATAAAGGATTTATTTAAAAAAAAATTGGCGTGGGGTTCCCCTTAATTTTAGTCTCTAGCGGAGGTTAAGCAGACAGCTGGGGCAGATGTTTGAAGCCTGGGAAGGGGGTAATACCCACGGAGCTTCCCAGGCTACTAATATCAGCCCCCAGCTGAATACCTAGCCCTTACTAGCTATTAAAATGGGGGACCCCCCCAAAAAAATGACGTGGGGTCCCCCCTATTTTAATAGCTAGCAAAGGCTAGGCAGACAGCTGGGGGCTGATATTAATAGCCCAGGAAGGGAGCCATGAATATTGGCCCCCTCCCAGGCTAGAAACACCAGCCGTCAGCCGCCCCAGAAATGGCGCATCCATAGGATGCGCCAATTCTGGCACTTAGCCTCGCTCTTCCCACTGCCCTGTAGCTGTGGCAGTGGGGTAATAGGGCTGGGGTTGATGTCAGCTTATAATGCCAGCTGACATCAAGCCCAGGTTAGTAATGGAGAGGCGTCTATAAGACACCCCCATTACTAACCCCATAGTGAAAGTTAAAAAAAAAACCACAAACACCCAGAATAAAGTCCTTTAATTGAAATAAACACACAATTTTTTATTGTTCTAAATTAAACCATACTTACCGTCACGCCCATTCCAGCTGAAGCCAACGATCTCCTGCAATAAAAGAAAAATAATAAAGCAACCTCATCCTTACCTTTCCATGGTTCCCACGACGGCTCCAGCTCTGCTACATTGAGATGACAGGCTGGACCGCAGCAGAACGCTGCCATCCAGCCTGTCATCCCGCAGACACTGAGAAGCGCAGGCATGCTTGCGCTCTGCAGTGTCTGGCTGTGACGGCATAAAGATGAGACGAGTTCATGTCCAATGAACTCGGCTCACCTCATGCACGTCACTGACAGCGTGGGAGAATTCTCACGCTGAAGCGCTGAGTGCAGGAGAATTTTCCCACGCTGTCAGTGACGTGCATGAGGTGAGCCGAGTTCATTGGACATGACCTCACCTCATGCACGTCACTGACAGCGTGGGAAAATTCTCCTGCACTCAGCGCTTCAGCGTGAGAATTTCCCCACGCTGTCAGTGACGTGCATGAGGTGAGCTCATGTCCAATGAACTCAGCTCACTTCATGTACGTCACTGACAGCGTGGGAGAATTCTCATGCTGAAGCACTGAGTGCAGGAGAATTTTCCCACGCTGTCAGTGACGTGCATGAGGTGAGCCGAGTTTATTGGACATGACCTCGGCTCATCTTTATGCCGTCACAGAGAGACACTGAGGAGCGCAAGCATGCCTGCGCTTCTCAGTGTCTGCGGGATGACAGGCTGGATGGCAGCGTTCTGCTGCGGTCCAGCCTGTCATCTCGATGTAGCAGAGCTGAAGCTGTCGTGGGATCCATGGGAAGGTAAGGATGAGTTTGGTTTATTATTTTTCTTTTATTGCAGGAGATCGTTGGCTTCAGCTGGAATGGGCGTGATGGTAAGTATGGTTTAATTTAGAACAATAAAGAATTGTGTGTTTATTTCAATTAAAGGACTTTTTTCTGGGTGTTGTGTTTTTTTTAAATACTTTACTAGAAATTCATGGTGGTCATGTCTAATATTGGCGTGACCCCATGAATTTCGGGCTTAGGGCCAGCTGATAATGCCAAGCTGGCCTTAACCCCTTTATTACCCAGTGAGCCACCGCACCAGGGCCCTGGATGAGTTGGGTACAGCGCCAGAAGATGGCGCTTCTATGAAGGCGCCATTTTCCGGGGCGGCTGCGGACTGCAATTTGCAGCGGGTGGGGCCCAGAAAGCTTGGGCCTCCCTGCGCTGCAGATTCCAGCCCCCAGCTGCCTAGTTGTACCTGGCTGGACACAAAAATAGGGCGAAGCCCCACGTATTTTTTTTTTAATTATTTCATGAAATTCATGAAATAATTTTTTAAAAAAAGGGCTTCCCTATATTGTTGTGTCCGGCCAGGTACAAATAGGCAGCTGGTGGTTGGGGGCAGCCCGTTCCTGCCTGCTGTATCTGGCTGGCCACAAATATAGGACGAAGCCCCACATCAATTTTTTTTTAATTATTTCATGAATTTCCTGAAATAATTAAAAAAAAATTGACGTGGAGCTTCGCACTATATTTGTGTTCAGCCAGGTACAGCAGGCAGGAACGGGCTGCCCCCAACCACCAGCTGCCTATTTGTACCTGGCCGGACACAACAATATAGGGAAGCCCTTTTTTTCTTTATTATTTCATGAATTTCATGAAATAATTAAAAAAAAAAATACGTGGGGCTTCTCCCTATTTTTGTGTCCAGCCAGGTACAACTAGGCAGCTGGCGGCTGGAATCCGCAGCGCAGGGAGGCCCAAGCTTTCTGGGCCCCCCCCCGCTGCAAATTGCAGTCCGCAGCCGCCCCGGAAAATGGCGCGTTCATAGAAGCTGGATGCTGTACCTGGCTGGCATACAAAAATATGGCAAAGCCCACGTCAAAATTTTTGGGAAAAATTAATTAAAAAATAAATAATAATTTAGGGACTGCATCTTTATTAACTCCTCAAATGTCATTTAGTGTTAAAATAAAGGATTTATTTAAAAAAAAAAATTGGCGTGGGATCCCCCATAATTTTAGTCTCTAGCGGAGGTTAAGCAGACGGCTGGGGAAGATGTTTGAAGCCTGGGAAGGGGGTAATACCCACGGATCTTCCCAGACTACTAATATCAGCCCCCAGCTGAATACCTAGCCTTTACTAGCTATTAAAATGGGGGACCCCCCAAAAAAAATGACGTGGGGTCCCCCCTAATTTAATAGCTAGCAAAGGCTAGGCAGACAGCTGGGGGCTGATATTAATAGCCCAGGAAGGGTGGCATGAATATTGGCCCCCTCCCAGGCTAGAAACACCAGCCGTCAGCCGCCCCAGAAATGGCGCATCCATAGGATGCGCCAATTCTGACACTTAGCCTCGCTCTTCCACGCTGCCCTGGTGCGGTGGCAGGGGGTATTAGGGCTGGGGTTCATCTCAGCGCCAGCTGCCATGAAGCCCAGGTTAGTAATGATGGGCGTCTATAAGACACCCCCATTACTAACCTACAAAGTGTTAAAAAGAAAAAACACACACTACACCCAGAAAAAAATAATTTATTTGAAATAAAACACACCATTTTATTTAATTCTTAGTTTACTAAAAAAAAATAGTTACCTGTCCATGTTCCTGCGCTGATCTCCCATGCACAGCTGTCACATCTGGAGATGGTGACAGCTGTGCATGGCTGCTGTAAGCTCACGCTGCCGGGAACACGTCCGCTCCCGGCAGCGGGAGCCACTGACTGAGGTCACCGGAGTGCATTCAGTCAGCGCTGCTCCGGAGACCTCCTTTACGCCACTGCTGTACCGTGGGAATTTCTCACGATACAGCAGGGCCGTAAAGGAGTTGACCGGAGCAGCGCTGCCTGAACTCCGGTGAACCCGCTTATGCAGTGACGGGGCTGCTTTACGGCCCCGTCATTCTAGCGGCGGCAGTGGTTCAGAGCGGTCACATTCTATGGAGGGGTAAGGATAAGGTTGTGGTTTATTATTTTATATTTTATTACAGGAGATCGATGGCTTCGGGGAATTAGGTGTCTAGGTGAGTATAGGTGTAGTTTTTTATTTTTTACTTTATTTTAGGTGGCGATCGGCGGGGACAGGTAATGTATGAACTAATTTATTGTAGGCAACCACTGGCCACCAATGACATGTATTTAACATTTATTGGGGACACAGTAGGGCAATTTATATAGCAGGATCAGGCTGATGGGAACTACTGCTCCCATCGAGCTGATCCTGCTGGCAGGAGTGGACGGGGGACAGACATAGGCCGATGGGAGAAGTAGTGTCACATCGGCCTATGTCTGCCTGCACGCACACCCCCGCACACATCACACAGACACCGCACACACCCGCAGACATCGCACAGACATCGCACAGACACCGCGCACACCCGCACACACCCCCAGACATCGCACAGACACCGCACACACCCGCACAGACATCGCGCACACCCGCACACATCGCACAGACACCCACACACACCAATCATGACGGGTCTGGGAGGTGAGGCTGACCTGTGCGACCGTGGGAAAGTTCATGTGAGTTCATGCAGTCAAGCATGAACTCACATGAACCCTCTGAGGGCACCGCGGCGACTTCAAATGAACAGCTGATCGGCATCACCTGATACCTCAGCTGTTCATTTGAAATAACCGGCGGGAAAGCGCAGCACAGAACGGGAAAGCCGGCGGTGAAGTCTTTTCACTGCCGGCTTCCCTGCCCGGGTCCTTCTCTCCCCTCTCCTTGGTGCTGCGCTCCCCGCCCGGTCCTAACTTACGATCGGGATGGGAGGTGGAGAGGGGAGCGGAGGATCGGGGTGGGAGGCTGCGGGGAAGCAGTATGGGGCTGTGTGATTGTTTAAAAGCCGGCGGCTTTTTACCGCCCGCCGGCTTTTAAACAATCAGGAGAATTCTCCCACGCCGGGATGGCATTCTGATGACAGGCTGGATCTCAGCTGAGCGCTGCCATCCAGCTTGTCATCCTTCAGAGACCCTGCAGAGCGCAGGCATTATGGGAACTTCCGATTCCGGTATTCGATATTGTAAAAGTATCGGAATTAAGTATCGGAATTCCGATACCGTGAATATCGGCCGATACCCGATATTTCAGTATCGGAATGCTCAACACTAGTTATGAGGTTAGATCTCAGTTACCACATATTTGCCAGAACATGTTTTCATTTTAAACTTGGCTCAGCTTCAGCCAGATGCCTAGATGTTTGTTCACTACTCTTGACTTCCATTCAACTTCCAGTTTTTACTTCCAAGCTTTGTACAGAATCTGTAGAGTATTATTCACACTTGCAAATTCCATAATCAAAGTTCTTCATCCCTGCTATTAGTTCCAGTTTGCTATTATCAGACTGCATATACTTCTCTTTTATCCTTGTGATGGACTGCATCTTTGCTGGAAGATACTAGACTGCATATACTTCTGGAAAATATCAGGTTCCTAAATAACTACTTTGTATCAGCTCTGCTTCATGTAATGCTTCCTTCTGCTCTTGGCTGCTTGCTATCCTGCATACCCCTCTGTTCTAGTCATCATTGATCCACGTGTTACCCAGCAGGACCCTCTTCGCTGATTCATCACCTCCAGTCCGTGCTGCTCACCCTGACCTATAGCTTAGAAAATCCACCTCACCATTTGAGCCCATAAAAATTTAAAGTGCAAATGAATTTTCCCATGACTATTCAGACTAAGCTGTCATGTATGATTAGATTAGGGATAACACTATGTTTAGCCTTTAGGCTAGGGCTATTTGGAGACAAGAGTCATGCGACACAGAAATCACAGGAACACATTGCAATATCTATAATATAACCAGCCGAGCGTCCCACTGTCTGAAGCCTCTACAAACTGTGCATGCGCGACGCGCAGTCTGGCTCTAAGCCTCCGGCAGAACAGGACACAGCAGCGCTGGAGCACAGGGAAGAAAGGTGAGTATAAGTGTTTATTTTTTTTGTATGTGTGCAAAGGAGTACCATGCATACCAGGATTGGGGGTGATGGGGCAATACATAGCAGGATTGGGGTGTGAGGGGGCCACACATACCAGGATTGGGGGATGAGGGGTACCATGCATACCAGGATTGGGGGGTGAGGGGGCCACACTTACCAGGATTGGAGGATGAGGGGGCCACACATACCAGGATTGGGGGATGAGGGGTACCATACATACCAGAATTGAGGGATGAGGGGGCCACACATACCAGGATTAGGGGGATGAAGGGACCATGCATGCCAGGATTGGGGGATGAGGGGTACCATGCACACCACGATTGGGGGATGAGGGGTACCATGCATTCCAGGATTGGGGGGTGATGGGGCAATGCATACCAGGATTGGGGTGTGAGGGGGCCACACATACCAGGATTAGGGGATGAGGGGTACCATGCATACCAGGATTGGTGGGTGAGGGGGCCACACTTACCAGGATTGGCGGATGAGTGGGCCACACATACCAGGATTGGGGGATGAGGGGTACCATACATACCAGGATTGAGGGATGAGGGGGCCACACATACCAGGATTGGGGGGATGAAGGGACCACGCATGCCAGGATTGGGGGATGAGGGGTACCATGCACACCAGGATTGGGGGATGAGGGGTACCATGCATACTAGGATTAGGGGGTGATGGGGCAATGCTTACCATGATTGGGGTGTGGAGGGGCCACACATACCAGGATTGGGGGATGAGGGGTACCATGCATACCAGGATTGGGGGGTGAGGGGGCCACACTTACCAGGATTGGAGGATGAGGGGCCACACATACCAGGATTGGGGGATGAGGGGTACCATACATACCAGGATTGAGGGATGAGGGGGCCACACATACCAGGATTGGGGGGATGAAGGGACCACGCATGCCAGGATTGGGGGATGAGGGGTACCATGCACACCAGGATTGGGGGATGAGGGGTACCATGCATACTAGGATTAGGGGGTGATGGGGCAATGCTTACCATGATTGGGGTGTGGAGGGGCCACACATACCAGGATTGGGGGATGAGGGGTACCATGCATACCAGGATTGGGGGGTGAGGGGGCCACACTTACCAGGATTGGAGGATGAGGGGCCACACATACCAGGATTGGGGGATGAGTGGTACCATACATACCAGGATTGAGGGATGAGGGGGCCAAACATACCAGGATTGGGGGGATGAAGGGACCACGCATGCCAGGATTGAGGGATGAGGGGTACCATGCATACCAGGATTGGGGGATGAGGGGTACCATGCATACCAGGATTGTGGGATGAGAGATACCATGCATACCAGGATTGGGGGATGAGGGGTACCATGCATACCAGGATTGGGGGATCAGGAGTGCCATGCATACCAGGATAGGGATCTGGGGGGGCCATGCATACCAGGATAGTGATGGGGGGTACCATGTATACAAGGATAGGGATGAGGGGTACCATGCATACCAGGATGAGGGATGGGGGAACCATGCATACCAGAATGAGGGGTGCCATGCATGCCAGGATTGGGGATGAGGGGTGCCATGCATACCAGGATTGGGGATGAGAGGTGCCATGCATACCAGGATTGTGGGTGAGGGGTGCCATGCATACAGGATTGGGGGTGAGGGGTGCCATGCATACCAGGATAGGGATGAGGCATGCCATGCATACCAGGATAGGGATGAGGGGTGCCATGCATACCAGGATTAGTGGTGAGAGGTGCCATGCATACCAGGAGTGGGGGATGAGGGGTACCATGCATACCAACATTGGGGGATGAGGGGTACCATGCATACCAGGATTGGGGGATGAGGGGCACCATGCATACCAGGATTGGGGGATGATGAGTGCCATGCATACCAGGATAGTGGATGGGGGGTGCCATGCATACGAGGATTAGGGATGAGGGGTGCCATGCATACCAGGATTGGGGGAAGAGGGGTGCCATGCATACCAGGATTGAGGGGTGAGGGGTACCATGCATACCAGGATTTGGGGGTACCATGCATATCTAGATTGGGGGATGAGGGGTACCATGCATACCAGGATTGAGGGATGAGGGGTACCATGCATACTAGGATAGGGATCTGGGGGGGCATGCATACCAGGATTCGGATGAGGGGCCATGCATACCAGGATAAGGATGAGGGGTACCATGTATACCAGGATAGGGATGAGGGGTACAATGCATACCACGATGAGGGATGCCATGCGTACCAGAATTGAGGGTGAGGGATGCCATGCGTACCAGGATTGGGGGTGAGGGGTGCCATGCATACCAGGATAGAGATGAGGCATGCCATGCATACCAGGATAGGGATATGAGGGGTACCATACATACTAGGATTGGGGGATGAGGGGTACCATGCATACCAGGATTGAGGGATGAGGAGTGCCATGCATACCAGGATAGGGGATGGGGGTGCCATGCATAAGAGGATTGGGGATGAGGGGTGCCATGCATACCAGGATTGGGGGAAGAGGGGCGCCATGCATACCAGGACTGAGGGGTGAGGGGTACCATGCATTCCAGGATTGGGGGATGAGGGCTACCATGCATACCAGGATTGGGGGATGAGAGGTACCATGCATACCTGGATAGGGATCTGAGGGGGGGGGGGGCATGCATACCAGAATTCGGATGAGGGGTACCATGTATACCAGGATAGAGATGAGGGGTACCATGCATACCAGGATGAGGGATGGGAGAGCCATGCATATGAGGATCGGAGATGAGGGGTGCCATGCATACCAGGATTCGGGGAAGAGGGGTACCATGCATACCAGGATTGGGTGATGAGGGGTACCATGCATACCAGGATTGGGGGATGAGGAGTGCCATGCATACCAGGATAGGGGATGGGGGGTGCCATGCATATGAGGATTGGGGCTGAGGGGTGCCATGCATATCAGGATTAGGGATGAGGGGTGCCATGCATACCAGAATTGTGGGTGAGGGGTGCCATGCATACAGGATTGGGGGATGAGGGTTACCATGCATACCAGGATTGGGGGATAAGAGGTACCATGCATACCAGGATAGGGATCTGGAGGGTCCATGCATACCAGGATTCGGATGAGGGGTACCATGTATACCAGGATAGAGATGAGGGGTACCATGCATACCAGGATGAGGGATGGGGGAGCCATGTATACGAGGATTGGAGATGAGGGGTACCATGCATACCAGGATTGAGGGGTGAGGGGTACCATGCATACCAGGATTGGGGGATGAGGAGTGCCATGCATACCAGGATAGGGGATGGGGGGTGCCATGCATACGAGGATTGGGGATGAGGGATGCCATGCATACCAGGATTGGGGATGAGGGGTGCCATGCATACCAGGATTGTGGGTGAGGGGTGCCATGAATACAGGATTGGGGGTGAGGGGTGCCATGCATACCAGGATTGGAGGTGAGGGGTGCCATGCATACCAGGATAGGGATGAGGCGTGCCATGCATACCAAGATAGGGATGAGGGGTGCCATGCATACCGGGATTAGTGGTGAGAGGTGCCATTCATACCAGGATGGGGGGTGAGGGGTGCCATGCGTACCTGGATGGGGGGTGAGGGGTGCCATGTGTACCAGGATTGAGGGTGAGGGGTGCCATGCATACCAGGATAGGGATGAGGCGTGCCATGCATACCAGGATAGGAATGAGGCGTGCCATGCATAGCAGGATAGGGATGAGGGCAGCACATAACAGGATGGGGGAACAGGATTGGGGAGCACAAATACCAGGATGGGGGCAGCACATACCAGCATGGGGGACCATATACCAATAAAAATGCTCGCCACCCGGGCGTATAACGGGCTCAATAGATAGTTATATATAATGATTTCCTGTGGTGTCGCATTACGGCCTGCGACATACTGCATCTGCGACATAGAGTTGCAAATATTTTGAAATGTGTTAGATTTTCTGATGCTGGTCACAATTCTCAAACAACACACTTGGCATAGACTTCAGTGTAAGTCACATATAACATGCGAATTGGGGGCGACTTGTCTACAACTTGTCTGTTGCACTGAGACAGGCTTTATAGAGATTTTAACTGAATAATCAGTGCACAGAAACAAAAAGTAGCTAAAATTGTGGAAAAATGTTTTTTGTCTTAAAATATTATATTGGAAAGTTACTTATATTCACTTGTACACTACTGCAGTACTGTAACTACTGCTAATTTATGAAAAAAAAATAAAAGTTTAGCTAGCATTTAGGAAACCAAATAGTGCATGGAAGTTTCTCTGTTTATGTGTCTAGACAGCAAACCTGTAAATGAATGTTAAGAGTTCCTCCATAAACAGCCAATATCATATATTTTTCTGTTTACTTTGTAAAGTAATAGTAGCACCACAGCATCTTCGCAACTGTAATATACAGGGTCACCATCAGGGAATTACTACCCTTACTGCTGTATGGGACCCGGTGAACAGGAGCAAACAGGGGGGGCCTGGCAGCATATCTCACCCAGTCTGTGGCCCCTCTCCTTTGCTTCTGTTTACTGGGCCCCAGTGCAGCTCTTGCTGCCACAGCACTGCAGTTATCTTATCATTCTCTGCACTCCTATGATGTGTGGTCGTCCACCTGCAGGGGGCGCGGTGATGTCCAGTATCCTGTGATCTTTCGCTCCTCGCTCTGCCCCTTCAACTTTCTGATCAGGAAGTCGTGGCAGAGAAGCAGCAACTTTACAGTCTGACAGCCGGTGGAGTAGGGACTTGCGTGGAGTGTAGGAGATAAGAGCAGACGGAGGTGCGGGCTCTGGGGGGGCTCATTGTTGTTTCCACATGGCATACACTGCCTCTGAGTGTTTCAAGCTCACCTCACAGTGACCTTACTGCCCCCCCACACGGAGATAATTGAAGATGATGGTTAATTTACACCCTGTTGCTTGTGACCTGTGAGCAGAGAGGCTGAAGAACAGCACAAGTCACATGTAAGGCTTTGTTTATAGGGAATATAGTCAGGGTTGTCACAGCACAGCTCCAGCCAGGACTTCCATGAGATGAGAGCTCCAGCTGCAGTATAGGAATTGTCATATCATCAATTACTATATATTCATTTTCTTGTGCTATGTAATCCCCACTTTGCCACACACACTCCCCTGTATAAGGATTTCTTTTCATTCTGAACCTGCTGGTTCATGCGTACAATGACAGAACTACAGTAAACACTGACACCCAAATAGCACGTAATGTCTTCTTTAAACAGGCTCATTCAGGACTTTAACCCCTTTTCGTCCCAAGGTGTACTAATACGTATCTGCGCCCTGGGCCTGATACGTATTCGTATGCCTTGGCGATTTCACCCGCACAAAGGCTGTGCAGGCGCGATTGCCGCTGGGTGTCAGCTGATTGTCGCAGCTGACACCCGGTGCTATGTGCAGGGAGCGGTCCCACACCGCTCCCTGCACATTAACCCCCGAAATGCTGCAATCGAAATCGATCGCAGCATTGCGGGAGCAAGGGGGAGGTAAGTGCCGATACGTACCTCCTCTCCGGCGTCCCGCGGCGTCTGAGTCCAGTCCCGGCTGTTGTCATGGTTACCCAATGTCATCATGACAACATCCGGGTCACCAGGAGGCAAGAAGTTACTTTGGTCATGTGCAGTGCACGACCAAAGTAACTTCTCCCTGTGCAGCACTGACAGGCTGTATAGCACACGGATGGTGCTGCTGCATCCTAATGCTATACAGCCGATCAGAATGTAAAAAGTGAAAGTCCAATAGTGGGACAATGTGTAAAAGTAAGAAAAATGTCAGAAAGTGAAAAAAAAAAAAAAAAGAAAAATTGTAAAAATATTAAAAATAAAATGAAAAAAATAATCCCCAAAAAATAAAAATATATTGTACCCATAAATAAATAATCTTATGAAAAAAAAACAAACAATAAAAGTACACATATTTGGTATCGCTGCATCCGGAACGACCTGACCTATAAAACTGGCCCACTATTTAATCCTTTTAGTGAACACGATAAAAAAAAAAAAAACGAAGCAAAAAACGATGTTTTATCATTATACCGCCAAACAAAAAATGGAATAAAACGCGATCAAAATGACGACTGTACAACTGTAAATAAAAATGGTACCGCTGAAAACATCATCTTGTCCCGCAAAAAACAAGCTGCCATACAGCTCCAACGGCTGAAAAATAAAAAAGTTATAGATCTCAGAATAAAGTGATGCAAAAACAATTATTTTTTCTATAAAATAGTTTTTATTGTGTAAAAGCGCCAAAACATAAAAAAAAACAATATAAATGTGGTACCGCTGTAAACGTACTGACCCAAAGAATAAAGCTGCCTTATCAATTTTACCACACACGGAACGGCATAAAACCCCCCCCTCCAAAAAAATTCTTGAATTGTTGTTTTTTGTTTATTCTACCTCCCAAAAATCGGAATAGAAAGCGATCAAAAAATGTCATGTGCCTGAAAATGGTACCAATAAAAACGTCAACTTGTCCCGCAAAAAAACAAGCCATCCCATAACTCTGTCAGCCGAAACCTGGAAAAATTATAGCTCTCAAAATATGACGATGCAAAAACTAGTCTTTGAAAAAATAAGGTTTTTTAGTGTGTGACAGTTATCAATCATAAAAACCCGATATGAATCTGGCATCGCTGTAATTGCACCGATCCGAAGAATAAAGTCGTCTAATCACTTATACCGCACAAGGAACGGCGTAAAAAATAAACTCTAGGGTTAGAGTTGTGCTAGGGTTAGGGTTGTGCTAGGATTAGGGTTAGGGTTGTGCTAGGGTTATGGTTGTGCTAGGGTTAGGGTGGTGCTAGGGTTAGGGTTGGGCTAGGGTTAGGGTTGGGTTAGGGTTAGGGTTGGGCTAGGGTTAGGGCTGTGCTAGGGTTAGGGTTGGGCTATGGTTAGGTTTGTGCTAGGGTTAGGGTTGTGCTAGGGTTAGGGTTGTGCTAGCGTTAGGGTTGGGCTAGGGTTAGGGTTGGGCTAGGGTTGGGATTGGGGTTGTATTAGGGTTGGGATTTTTTCAGAAGTAAAGAAAAAAAATTACAACATATGGCAACTAGTGTTGAGCGCAAGTGCTCACTACTTGAGTTTGCATCGGGTGCTCGGGTATGCACCGAGTATAGCGGGTGCTCGAGTCTCTGCCCCATATGTTTTGCAGCTGTTATACAGCCAAAAAAAACTCATGGGACTGCCTGCCATGCACGAGCAATCCCCGCATGTTTTTTTTGGGTGTCTAATAACCGTGAAACATGCGGGCTGGGATTCGAGCATGTCACTTGAGCTCCCGCGATACTTGGTGCATACCTGAGTACCCGATGCAAAATCAAGTAGCGAGCACTTGCACTCAAGGCTAATGACAACTTATTCAATATGATGACCTAATGTTATCAAATTCTGTGTCGTACCTCTGGGTCCAAAATGTTCACTATACCCATTGATAAAATCCTTGAGGGGTGTAGTTTCCAAAATGGAGTCACTTGTGGGGGGTTTCCACTGTTTAGGCACATAAGGGGCTCTCCAAACGCAACATCCGCTAATTATTCAAGCAAATTTTACATTCAAAAAATCAAATGGCGCTCCTTCCCTTTCGAACTCTGCCGTGCGCCCAAACAGTGGTTTTCCCCCACATATGGGGCATCTGCTTACTTAAGAGAAATTGCACAACAAATTGAATGGAGCAATTTCATCTATTACCCTTTTAAAAATGCAAAATTGGAGGCTAAAAAACATTTTTGTTGGAAAAATTTGAAAATTTTATTTTTACGGCTCAATGTTACAAACTTCTGTGATGCACCTGGGGTTTCAGGGTGTTCACCACACATCTATATAAGTTCCCTGAGGGGTATAGTTTCCAAAATGGGGTCATTTGTGGGGGGGGGGGTTCCACTGTTTAGGCACATCAGGATCTCTCCAAATGCAACATGGCGTCTGCTAATTATTCAAGCAAATTTTACATTCAAAAAGTCAAATGGTGCGCCTTCCCTTCCGAACCCTGCCGTGCGCCCAAACAGTGGCTTTCCCCCACATATGGGGTATCAGCATGCTCAGGAGGAATTGCACAACAAATTTTTGGGTTCATTTTTTAATGATACCCTTGTGAAAATAAAAAATTGGGGTCTAAAGTAACATTTTTGTGAAAAAAAATAAATGTTCATTTTTTTCTTCCACATTCCAAAAATTCCAGTGAAGCACCTGAAGGGTTAATAAACTTCTTGAATGTGGTTTTGAGTACCTTGAGGGGTGCAGTTTTTAGAATGATGTCACTTTTGGGTATTTTCTGTCATAAAGGCCCCTCAAAATCACTTCAAATGTGATGTGGTCCCTAAAAAAATGGTTTTGTAAATTTTGTTGGAAAAATGAGAAATCTCTGGTCAACTTTTAACCCGTATAGCTCCCTAACCAAAAAAAATTTTAGTTGTGCTGATGTAAAGTAGACATGTGGAAAATGTTATTTATTAACTATTTTGTATGACCTATCTCTCCGATTTAAGGGCATGGAAATTCAAAGTTTGGAAATTGCGAAATTTTCAACATTTTCGCCAAATTTACGTTTTTTTCACAAATAAACGCAAGTGATATTGAATAAATGTTCCAACTATCATGAAGTACAATATTTCACAAAAAAACATTCTCAGAATCAGGGGGATCCATTGAAACGTTCCAGAGTTCTTATCTCATAAATTGACAGTGGTCATAATTGTAAAAATTGGCCCGGTCATTAACGTGCAAACCACCCTAGTGGGTAAGTGGGTTAAGGGGATATTGTCAAGTTTGAAAGTAGTACCATGCACACTTCTCATCCATTCATTCTTGAGGATGTGCGGAAGGTCAGCCGAGCAGAGCACTTGGCTCTACTCCAGCGGTCCCATGAATGGATGGAGCAGAAGTGCGCATGATCGACCACCACTCCATTCACATGAGTGAAGAGCCCAATTTCTAAGGATCAGTATGGGTCCCAGCAGATAGGGACCTTTGGATAGGTCATAACTTTCAGACTTGAGCATACCCCTTTAAAAGACCACCTATTGGTCACTTGAAAGCCAATTAGTGGATGTTTGCTGGCATGTTTACACAGGCCAACAAACACTGTGTCCAAAGAACAATCATTAAAGGGAACCTGCCATGTTCAAAAAATGCTATTCACCTGCAGCTCTGGGATTAATCTGCAGGAATAGCTTTTTAATGCTGCCGGTCACTTTACTGAAACCTCAGCAACTGGGAGGAATTGAACTAATATCCTGATTGTAGCCGCTCGCTTTCAGTCATTGGGGCATGCATGGAGCATTTTCAGTCACTTCTCAGTATACAGTGAACAGTGGTTGTAATTAATCCCCAGTACTTTGACAGTTCACTTTATTCACGCCTGAGAGTGAGTGGCTCCCAGGAAAATACATGTTAATTTTCTACTGGTAGCTGTGTTTCCATTAAAGAGAACCTGTCCTCAGAGTTATACATATTAAACTAAAGGCATTGCCATAATGGCATTGGTATACTGATCAATGACGAGCTGAGATCTCAATTTGCGCATGCGCCGTTACCGACACCATTTTATTGAAACCCATCGAGAGATCAATCTGTGCAAGCACCGCCCGCGGCTAGGACAGTGCCGATGTGGAACTTAAGTAAGGTAGAAGACGGACTGCAGGGCCATGGCAGAGACGAAGACCCTACCCACAATCCCGCCCTGTGGCACGGAGACCAAAACTTCTAATGATGATTTTATAAAAACCAGGCTACGGATTTCTTCACTGAAAGTATGTATGAAATCAGTATACCAGTGTCATTATGGCAATGCCTTTAGTTTAATATGTATAACCCTGATGACAGATTCTCTTTAAATGGATTGCTAATTAAGGGATATTAATGTCATTACTGCTGTGATGTATTTTAGTTTTGAGGATACTGTTTTCAATGGGGGGGGGGTCCTGTTACTGTGCACTATATCACTTTTTTCTTCATCTGGCGTAGTGTAGAAGTTGGGGAAAAAGTGGGGAATGTGCTGTAGATAACTGTTATTTTCTGCAAAGACGAGTCCTGGCTGGAAGAAGTGATGGCAGTCTGGATGAAGAAGAAAAGCGAAGATGAAGGACTTCACCTAGAAATGTCACCGGTGAGTCAATGTGTTACCTATACACTGTATACTATACACTATATATAAAGCTCCTGTGTATAATGTCACTGGTGATCCATGTATTACCTGTACACTATATTCAAAGTTCCTGTGTCTAAAGTCACTGGTGATCCCTTATTACCTGTACACTGACACTATATACAGAGCTCCTGTGTATAATGTCACTGGTGGTCACTGTATTACCTGTACACTATATACAGAGCTACTGTGTATAATGTCACCGGTAATCCCTGTATTACCTGTACACTATTCACTATATACAAAGCTCCTCTGTATAATATCACCAGTGATCCCTGTATTACCTGTACACTATTCACTATATACAGAGCTCCTGTGGATAATATCACTGGTGATCACTGTATTACCTGTACACACACACTGACACTATATACAGAGCTCCTGTGTGTAATGTCACTTGTGATCACTGTATTACTTCTACACTGACACTATACACAGAGCTCCTGTGGATAATATCACTGGTGATCATTGTATTACCTGTACAATGACACTATACACTGTATACTATGTACAGAGCTCCTGTGTAGAATGGCACTTATGATAATATTAGTATTGTGTTTTTTTTTATTAATGGTTAGTATTGTAGTATTCAGTCACTATGGTGTGGCAGTATTTGTTCCAGGTATATGGTAGCATTCAGTCACTATGGTGTGGCAGTATTTGTTCCTGGCATATGGTAGCATTCAGTCACTATGTGATGGCAATATGTAGCCTGGTCATGGTGTGGCAATATTTGTTCCTTGTATGCGGTATTATTCGGTCACTATGTGGTGGTAATATGTGGTCTGGTCATAGTGTGGCGGTATTTGTCCCTCGTATGTGGTATTATTCGGTCACTATGTGGTGGTAATATTTGGTGTGGTCATAGTGTGACGGTATTTGTCCCTTGTATGTGATATTATTAGTCATTTTAAAAAATGTATATGACACATTCCCTTAAAGAAAAAAAATATGCCTAAAAAAAGTATTGGATATTTTAAGAAATGTTTAATAGGTTAAAGTAGAGTAGAGCCTGGCCAAAAAAGTCTACCTTGCGGTGGTGGTGGCCTAAAAAATCTTTTGTCCAGAACAAAATCTGCTGGCTATGTATGTGATATGGTGTTCGATTACTGTTAATGTGTGATTGGAGAGGACATGGTGCAGAAGTGGAGTTTTTCCAAATGGGCGGTGTGACTGGAAAATCCGAGGGGTGGAGGCGGAGCTGGTGTGGAGCCTGGGCGGAGTCTCAAGGGGGCCTGAAAATTTTGACAGTATGGGGTCCTGAAATTCCTGGTGGCAGCCCTGAATATAGCTGCACTGTAAGATTATAGCAACGATGGCAGTACAATCTCCATTTGTCAGACCTACAGACACAGCAAGCAATAAGTCTTTTTCATAATATCACGGCTCTCACCCAGCCAAACCAGAAGTCACACTTTGCATTGACGAGGGGTAGAATCCCGAAACACAGTGTCTGCAAATTGAGTTTCTGACTTTGGCTTATATCCTAATTCATGTGATAAAGCTCGTTAAAGGGTCACTATTGACTTTTAGGATTGCTACTTCCTGTAGGTGGCACTAGAGTTCTAGTCCTCTGCCTCTCTGAAGAGACAATTTTCATAATATCATTGAATGATTAAATATAAATAACCTCTATTTTCTACCCTTTTACATTTTTTAAACCTATGACTATGCAAGATTAGCATGTATAAAAAACACATTTGATTTAATTATTTTGGTACTTTTAGAAATTAAAACAAGGTCATGTACACATGGTTATAAGATCCCATAAAAGTGCCAAAGAAAATCAGTTCAAGTTATAAAGTAAGTAGTGTTGAGCGAGCACTAAAATGCTCGGGTGCTCGAAGCTCGGGCTGAGCTCGCCGTGATACTCGGGTGCTCGACCCGAGCAACGAGCCCAATGTTAGTCTATGGGAGACTCGAGCATTTTTGCGGTGGCACCCCCGGCAGTCTTTTAAAAGCCTAACAAGTGCCCAAAACGATAGTGAAAGTGCTCAAATGACATGGGGACAGCATGGGGATCGCCCCAGGAAGCATTTCTGACCCCCAGGTCACTGCTGTCAACGACGTGGTCAGAGGTATTAAGCCTCTTTTACGGGCTCACAGTAAAACGTTCAAAAACAAAAGTGAAACTTTTTTCCTGTGAAATATGTTAAGGAACATCCTTTCCAGGGAAAAGACTTGTGTATAAGTTAAAATAAATGACCAAAAACAAAAATACTCCTCCACACCTTCGGCTATGTTCACAAGTAGCATTTTTTATGCGTTTTTGCACTTTTGTATTGCTTTCAACTATGACAAATGCATTCACCGGGAAATGTCATTTTAACATTTTACAACCTTATCTGGCCATGTGCTGTGTGACACATACATAAAGTGCTGAAAAGACATGGGAACAGCATGGGGAAGACCCCTGGAAGCATCTCTGACTCCCAGGTCACTGTCTAAAAGTGTGCCCATCATAAGTGATCCTTGCCGCATCAGAAGATGCAGACTTGCAACTATCCCCATGCAAGTTCTAGTACCAGGGCAGTGTTCAATTGTACCTCCCCCATTCCTTGCAATACAAGCGCAAGAATGCAGCCTGCCACCCACCCACCCCCAGGCTGCAATACCATACTGCTTGCTTGAACTTGAAATTGGGCCTTTTAGGCATGTGGAGGCGGAATCTGGCCACCACGTCATGGCTGTGTTGGCGGCCTGGAATCCATACTCAGTCCCCAGCCGCCCGGCGGCCGGGTGTCCATACTCGGTCCCCAGCCGCCCCGCGGCCGGGTGTTCACACACGGTCCCCAGCCGCCTTGGGGGCAGCCGGGTGTCCATAAACGGTCCCCAGCCGCCCCTATTTCTCCTTGGAACATCCCCCCACACACTTTTCTTAGCCCGGCCTGCTTTAGGCAGCATTGGACGAGCCCACCAGAGAACCAGACTCCTACGGTGGGCCCAGACTTCTCCATCGGTGGAGTTGAGAGTGCCAAGGTGAGGAGCATGATGATGATGACAGAAGTTAGCATCTGCTATTATTTCTTTTAATGCAAGTGTAAGTGTGCAGCCTGCCACCCACCCACCCCCAGACTGCAATTCCATACTGCTAGCTTGCACTTGAAATGGGGCCTTTTAGTTTGGAGGAGGCCGAAGCTGGCCACTACCTCATGGCTGCTTCGGCAGCGAGGTATCCATACTCAGTCCGCAGCCGCCCCTATTTGTCCTGGTGTGCCTTATACATAAGATTAAGTGCGTATACCAAAACATTACCTGTGCCCTCCCCAGTGCATTTAGTGGGAAGGAGAGCCTATTCCGCTGTAGTGTGTGCATGCCAAACCCCTGTTCATGGTACATGCGAAGATGCCTCCCACCTTGCACCTGTCGTTGCAGACTTGCAACTATCCCCATTCAAGTCCTTGTCCCAGGGCAGTGTTCAATTGTACCTCTCCCATTCCATGCAATGCAAGCGCAAGTATGCAGCCTGCCACCCACCCACCCACAGGCTGCAATACCATACTGCTTTCTTGCTTGCACTTTAAATTGGGCCTTTTAGGCACGTGGAGGCGGAATCTGGCCACCATGCCATGGCTGTGTCGGCGGCCTGGTATCCAAATTCAGTCCCCAGCCGCCTGGTGGCCGGGTGTCCCCGCTTGCTCCCCAGCCTCCAGGGGGTGGCCGGGTGTCCATACTCGGTCCCCAGCCACCCCTATTTGTCCCGGTAACCTGTCCCACACTTAGCCTGGCCTGCTTTAGGGCAGCATTGGCCGAGCCCACCGGACTATCTGACTCCTCCGGTGGGCCCTGGCTTCTCCATCAGGGGAGTTGAGAGTGCCAAGGTGAGGAGCATGATGAGCATGATAGAAGTTAGCATCTGCTTTGTTTTGTTGTAATGCAAGTGCATGTATGTAGTAGCGGCTAGGCCTGAGGTGGTCAGCGTTTTGGCGCATATCCTACCTCCTCCGAGGATTGCTGGATGTTTTCCTGCTACTATCCAAGTTCTATGACTCCCGTTAAAACAAAGCTTCAGGTGATAAATGATGGATGAGGTAGTGGCAAATGAGAAAGAGCAGGAGGAACAGGGACCATTCACATCAATATCAGGCCAGTCAACCAGATATGTCTTGTAGGATATGTGTAACGGGTCTGGGAGGCAGAACCTCTGAGCAACTATACAAGGGGGCGGTCCTTGTAAGGAAGCGGGTGGCTCCCAGGGAAGACGGGCAGGTAGTCAAGGCAAGTGACAGGGACAGTCTCTGGGTAGAAGGGCAGGTAGTCACGGCAAGTGACAGGGACAGTCTCTGGGTAGAAGGGCAGGTAGTCACGGCAAGTGACAGGGACAGTCTCTGGGTAGAAGGACTGGTACTCACGGCAAGTGACAGGGACAGTCTCTGGGTAGAAGGACAGCAGGCAGATGGCTGGTGAGCGCTCCCAGGTGAGCGGGCGAGAGTCTTTGGACAGGCAGGTGGTCACGGCAAGTGACGGCAAAGCCTCCAGGTAGGCTAGCAGGCAGGTAGCAGGTGAGCGCTCCCAGGTGAGCGGGCAAGAGTCTCTGGATGGGCAGGTGGTCACGGCAAGTGACGGCAGAGCCTCCAGGTAGGCTAGCAGACAGGTAGCAGGTGAGCGCTCCCAGGTGAGCAGGCAAGAGTCTCTGGACAGGCAGGTGGTCACGGCAAGTGACGGCAGAGCCTCCAGGTAGGCTAGCAGACAGGTAGCAGGTGAGCGCTCCCAGGTGAGCAGGCAAGAGTCTCTGGACAGGCAGGTGGTCACGGCAAGTGACGGCGGAGCCTCCAGGTAGGCTAGCAGGCAGGTAGCAGATGAGCGCTCCCAGGTGAGCGGGCAGGCTGGTCCATAGACTGACAGGTGTCGGAAGGCAGACCGTCGGACCGCAGGCTTGCAAGCAGGTAAACGGATATCAGGCAGGTATCAAGCAGGAATCTGGCAGGTGACTGGCAGGTAACAGGCAGGAATCTGGCAGGTGACTGGCAGGTAACAGGCAGGAATCTGGCAGGTGACTGGCAGGTAACTGGCAACGGGACCTGAGGGCTGAAGCAGAGTGAAGGCTTTGCAACAACATTGCTCGGGCACCTCCATTTTGGAGGAGGTGCCTTATATATGGTGAGGCGCTCCGGCCATTGGCCGGGGACTCCTTAGGATGGCGTGCGCGGCCCCTTTAAGAGAGGGGGAGCGTGCGTGCGCGCGCCCTAAGCACAGTGGCCGGGAAGCAGCGCGCGCTGCCAGCAGAGCGGGAGGAGGACGCCGGGCACGGAGTGGAGAGGTGAGGGGAACAGCGTCCCTGCCTAGCAGGAGGCAGGGATGCCGACGCTACAGTACCCCCCCCTTTAGGCCCCCCCTTTTTTAGGCCAGACAGAAATTTATCAAGGATGAGAGGGGCATGGATGTTCTCCCGGGGCTCCCACGTTCTCTCCTCAGGACCAAACCCCTTCCAATCTACCAGAAAAAAGGTTTTTCCTCTTACCCTTTTGGTGGCAAGAATGTTCTCTACCTCAAACTCGTTTTCAGCGGAAACCGGAGCAGGAGGCGTACCTGTAGACTTGGAAAAAGAGTTAAGTACCACGGGTTTGAGGAGAGATACATGGAAGGAGCTAGGGATCCGCAGGTTGGCCGGGAGTTTCAATTTATAGGCCACTGGGTTGATTTGTTTGATAACTTCTAGTGGGCCGATGAACCGAGGCCCTAACTTGTAGGAAGGAATCTTGAGCCGGACATACTTGGACGAGAGCCAGACTTTATCTCCAGGATGGGATTGTGGAGGATCCAGGCGTTTTTTGTCAGTGTGTTTTTTCATCTGCTCGGACGACTGAAGGAGTGCGGATCAGGTACTCTCCCAAATGGAGGAAGATTTGCTAACGAGAGATTCCGCAGCCGGATTGTCCACCGAGGTGGAGACGGGAAATGGGATCCGAGGATGCTGACCGAACACTACAAAAAACGGGGATCTGGAGGAAGGTTCGCTCTCGTGATTATTGTAAGAGAATTCGGCCCATAGCAGGAGATCCACCCAGTCTGAATGGTGGGCATTAACGAAGTGCCGGAGGTAACTGGTCAGGATCTGATTGATCCGCTCCACTTGACCATTGGACTGTGGGTGGTATGCGGAGGAGAAGTCCAGGGTGACGTCTAGCAGCTTACATGTGGCTCTCCAGAAGCGTGAGGTGAACTGAACCCCAAGATCCGACACGATGTGGAGGGGCAGGCCATGGAGACGGAAGATGTGGCGGATAAAGTCTTTAGCCAGCTCGGGTGCAGACGGGAGGCCTGGCAGGGGAATGAAATGAGCCATTTTGGAAAAGCGGTCAGCGACCACCCAAATGACCATACAACCGGCAGAGACAGGGAGATCTGTTATGAAGTCCATAGCTATATGTTGCCAGGGGGCAGCAGGTACTGGAAGAGGAAGGAGGCGACCGGCTGTCAGGTGTCTCGGAACCTTGTTGCGGGCGCAGGACACACAGGCAGAGACAAAGTCTATTACGTCCTTGTGCAGGGTAGGCCACCAGTAGTGCCGGGAGATAAGCTGGAGGGTCTTTTTCTGACCGGCATGGCCAGCTAGCTTAGACGAATGTCCCCAGTGTAGGACCTTCTCACGATCAGGTACCGTTACGAACGTCTTACCGGGAGGGAGACGATTTAGACTCACGGGGGCCACCTGCATTACTCTGGCGGGATCGATGATGTGTTTAGGTTCCTCCTCAAGATCAGACACCAGGAAGGATCGGGACAAGGCGTCAGCTTTGATGTTTTTGTCAGCCGGGCGAAAATGAAGAACAAAATCAAAGTGAGCAAAAAACAAGGACCACCGGGCTTGGCGCGGGTTAAGTCTCTGGGCACTCTGGAGGTAAGCCAAGTTCTTGTGGTCCGTGTAAATTATTACCGGGTGAAAAGCCCCCTCGAGCAGCTAACGCCACTCCTCCAATGCCAGCTTAATGGCCAATAATTCTCGGTCTCCTATAGAATAGTTGCGCTCGGAAGAGGAGAAGAGTTTGGAGAAGAAGCCCCAAGTTACCATTCTCCCGGAAGACGATTTTTGGGTAAGTACCGCTCCGGCTCCAGAGGAGGAGGCGTCAACTTCCAGGAAGAATTGCTTGTTGCCGTCCGGGCGATGCAGCACCGGGGTGGAAGAGAAACCCTGTTTTAAGGAAAGAAAGGCTTCCTCAGCTTCGGGCGGCCATTCTCTGGGATTAGTGCCCTTACGGGTGAGCGCAGAGATTGGGGCAGTCCGGGAAGAGAAGTGCGGTATGAAGAGGCGGTAGTAGTTGGCGAAGCCCAGGAACCGCTGAATAGCCTTCAACCCCTCTGGTCGAGGCCACTTCTCGATGGCAGACAGTTTCTCAGGATCCATTCGTAGGCCGGTCTGAGAAATTATGTAGCCCAAAAACGGAAGCGAGGTCTGCTCAAAGAGGCACTTCTCATATTTAGCGTAGAGGTGGTTCTGCCTAAGCCTGAGCAGAACCTGACGAACATCCCTCCGGTGTGTGGGGAGATCCGGAGAGAAGACCAAGATGTCGTCCAGGTACACCACTAAGCAGGAGTAGAGAAGGTCCCGGAAGATGTCATTGACCAACTCTTGAAAGACGGCGGGAGCGTTACAGAGACCGAAGGGCATTACCAGGTATTCATACTGGCCGTCCCGGGTGTTGAATGCTGTCTTCCATTCATCCCCCTGACGGATACAGACCAGGTTATACGCCCCACGGAGGTCCAGCTTGGTGAAGATTCTAACCCCCCTCAGACGGTCAAATAATTCCGGAATGAGCGGAAGGGGGTATTTATTCTTCACCGTGATCTGGTTAAGGCCTCTATAGTCTATACAGGGACGGAGTGAGCCATCCTTCTTTTTGACGAAGAAGAAGCCTGCTCCCGCCGGGGAAGTAGATTTCCGGATGAATCCGCGGGCCGGATTCTCCTCAATATATTCTGACATGGATCGGGTCTCAGCAGCGGACAAAGGGTAAATGCGCCCATGGGGAGGAGTAGCGCCGGGCATCAGGTCGATTGGGCAGTCGTATGGTCTATGAGGGGGTAATGTCTCTGCCTCCTTTTTATTAAAGACGTCCGCATACGACCAATAAGGAGCCGGAAGACCAGGTAGATTGGCTGGAGTAGGAGAAGGACGGACAGGATGGACGGGAACTAAACAAGTCTTATGACAGTCCTGTCCCCAGCGAAGGACTTCTCCGGTCTGCCAATCAAGCACGGGTGCATGTTTCTGAAGCCAAGGTAGGCCTAGCAATAGGGCGTGAGAGAGTCCAGGCAGAACATGAAAGAAGATGCTCTCAGAGTGCAGCATTCCCACCTGCAGGGTTATGGATTCGGTGATGAGTTGGATGGGATGTGGTAAGAGGCCCCCATCCAGGGCAGCGACAGATAAGGGTACAGCTAGAGGTTTGGTGGGAATGCGGTATCTCTCTACCAGAGACTGAGAAATGAGATTTCCGGAAGCTCCAGAGTCAAGTTGGGCTAGTTCAAAATAACGGTTCTCCCCGCAGATGATAGAGACCGACAGCAACAGAGATGGAGAGGGTTTACTCTTGTCTAGGACGACCTCTCTGAGCGATCCTAGACACAGGCGTTTCCCGACCTCTCCGGGCAGGAACGGATCCGGTGCTCCTTACTGCCACAGTAGAAGCAGCTCCCCTCGGCACGGCGTAACTCTTGACGGGTTTTGACCATCTTGGTCTGGTCGACCTGCATAGGCTTGGGTGAGTGCGCCTGGGGAGTAGCGGGAGACGCGACAGGTTTCTGAAAGGTAGGGGCTAGACGTGGAAACCTCCTCTCACTGGTGACCTCTTTGGCGCGTTCCTGGAACCGGATGTCAATCCGGGTGGCAAGAGTTATTAAGTCGTCGAGAGTGGTAGGTATGTCCCGACCGGCGAGTTCATCTTTAATACGGCCGGACAGACCCTCCCAAAAGACAGACACCAGGGCGTCGTTATCCCAGGCCAGCTCCGAAGCAAGGGTACGGAACCGTATGGCATATTGGCCCACGGTGAGATTTCCTTGATGGAGGCGTAGCAGAGATGATGCGGATGAGGTCTTCCGTCCGGGTTCGTCGAAGACTTTCCGGAAAGCCGTGAGAAAGGCTGGCAGGTTGGACACCAGGGGGTCTCCTCTCTCCCATAGAGGATTTAGCCAAGCCAGTGCCTCCCCCTTGAGATGGGACATGATGAAGGCTACTTTGGCCCGGTCGGAGATAAACTGGTGGGACAGGAGTTCAAAGTGCAGGGTGCACTGGTTTATGAAGCCCCGAGCTTGAGCGGGGTCGCCTCCGAAGCGAGGAGGTGCAGAAAGCCGGGGTCCGGGGCAGGATGCCATGGTACTGGTGGACAGCGGCACTGCCGGGCTGCGAGTCAAGACACTAGCGGTGGTTGCTGGTGGAGCAGTCAGAGTGTCCAGGCGAGAGTTGACATTCCGCAGATGACTCAGGATGGACTCCTGTTGGGACCTCTGACGGGACAGTTCATGACATAGGTCCGAGAGCGAGGGAGCTTGGGTGCCACCGGGTTCCATGGCCCGAGCAAACTGTAACGGGTCTGGGAGGCGGAACCTCTGAGCAACTATACAAGGGGGCGGTCCTTGTAAGGAAGCGGGTGGCTCCCAGGGAAGACGGGCAGGTAGTCACGGCAAGTGACAGGGACAGTCTCTGGGTAGAAGGGCAGGTAGTCACGGCAAGTGACAGGGACAGTCTCTGGGTAGAAGGGCAGGTAGTCACGGCAAGTGACAGGGACAGTCTCTGAGTAGAAGGATGGGTACTCACGGCAAGTGACAGGGACAGTCTCTGGGTAGAAGGACAGCAGGCAGGTGGCTGGTGAGCGCTCCCAGGTGAGCGGGCGAGAGTCTTTGGACAGGCAGGTGGTCACGGCAAGTGACGGCAAAGCCTCCAGGTAGGCTAGCAGGCAGGTAGCAGGTGAGCGCTCCCAGGTGAGCAGGCAAGAGTCTCTGGACAGGCAGGTGGTCACGGCAAGTGACGGCAGAGCCTCCAGGTAGGCTAGCAGACAGGTAGCAGGTGAGCGCTCCCAGGTGAGCAGGCAAGAGTCTCTGGACAGGCAGATGGTCACGGCAAGTGAAGGCGGAGCCTCCAGGTAGGCTAGCAGGCAGGTAGCAGATGAGCTGATAAGCGCACTCGCCTGTCAACTGACAATGCTGACAAGCTGACCCTTATCAAAATGAACAAGGGCTGGATTGGGCCAGACTTCTCATCACCACCAAATGACAGCAGAGTAACATAAAGTCAAATCCACTGTGTTATTTCGGGAGGTGTATTCACATGCACCGCTTCACACCCACACATGGGTATACGCTTCCTCGTTTCAGCTGTTTTATCTTCTTCTCCTTATCCTCAGCCTCCACCACCATTATACCACCAGGGCGCCAGCATTGCAAGTTCCTCCGTCCTTATTTTTGGCAGCTTTTGCTTGCAAGGCATAAGCAAATACTATGGGACACCCACTCCCCAATAATGGGACTTATGTTTGTAATATGCTGTACTGCATGGCTCTTGTAAGGGGCATTGCAAGTTGCTCCGTCCTAATTTTTGGCAGCTTTTGCTTGGAAAGCATAAGCAAATACTATGGGAGACCCACTCCCCAATAATGGGACTTATGTTTGTAATATGCTGTACGGCATGGCTCTTGTAAGGGGCATTGCAAGTTGCTCCGTCCTAATTTTTGGCAGCTTTTGCTTGCAAGGCATAAGCAAATACTATGGGACACCCACTCCCCAATAATGGGACTTATGTTTGTAATATGCTGTACTGCATGGCTCTTGTAATGGGCATTGCAAGTTGCTCCGTCCTAATTTTTGGCAGCTTTTGCTTGCAAGGCATAAGCAAATACTATGGGAGACCCACTCCCCAATAATGGGACTTATGTTTGTAATATGCTGTACTGCATGGCTCTTGTAAGGGGCATTGCAAGTTGCTCCGTCCTAATTTTTGGCAGCTTTTGCTTGGAAGGCATAAGCAAATACTATGGGAGACCCACTCCCCAATAATGGGACTTATGTTTGTAATATGCTGTACTGCATGGTTCTTGTAAGGGGCATTGCAAGTTGCTCCGTCCTAATTTTTGGCAGCTTTTGCTTGCAAGGCATAAGCAAATACTATGGGAGACCCACTCCACAATAATGGGACTTATGTTTGTAATATGCTGTACTGCATGTGATGCGCCCCCTGGGCCGTGTGTACCGTGTGTGGGATACCCGGTGCCGGGTCTCTGGGGTCTGTAGTCTCCGTTGCGGTGACCCGGTCCCGTGGCTCAGGCTGGTCAAACCAGTGGCAGTCTTTCTTAGGTTTTGAGGTTAATTGTCCGACTGCGCCACCCGTGGATTGCGGTCAGGGAGTACCACCGCTGCAAGGCAGACCGCTGAGGCTGGTGTTGTGTGCGCAGCAGAGAATGGGATAACTCCCCACGGGAGGAGTATAGCCTCAGGGCAGTGAATGTGGATGATGGGGGTGATGGTGCACGAGCGCAGCAGGAACGACTCAGAGTCTTTGCAGTGCAGTTCAGGGTCTTTACTGATGATTTTAAGGTAGACCCTCCCAGGAGTACTGGCTAGCATAAGAGGCCTGGTCAGTCTGTGAGCAAGCAGGAGTTCCCCTGGCCAGGTGGAGTTGTAGGCCTCCCCGTCTGTCTGCACTCTTCCTGGCTACCTTGCTGTAAGCGGGTAGAAGTAGCCCACGTCCCTGAGTGTACCGTGTAGTGCTCACCCGTATGGCTGGTGACTTGGGGCCTTTTGTTAGCCTCCGCTCCACGATGGCGGTGCTGGTCCCTTGCTTGTGACTGACCCTCCGGGCTTCTATGGCCAGAGGACCTGAAATCCCATGCCAGCTCCTTGCTGTTACTTTCCCTTGCTCTCACTCTGACTCTGACTGTTCTTTGTTCTCTGATTCACTCAACCCCGCCCCAGATCCAGTTTATAAGGGCAGAATTCTCCCCTCCCAGGACTGGGGCAGGAGGATGTTGTATGTTTAAGGGATCCTGACCAGGAAACCTCCCACTTGCTCTCCGACGTAATATCTCTATTACTGTGGTGACCAGACCCCTGGGGTGCCACACATGGCTCTTGTAAGGGGAATTGCAGTTCCTCATAATTTTTGGAAAGCCTTCCATTCACTGCTTAGGCCAACAGTGCACAGGAGACCCAGTTGCTATAAATGGAAAAAAAGGTTTAGTTAACGCCCTCTGACCTCCATGTCATTTCCAAGGGGCATTGGAGTGCCTCAAAATTTTTGGTAGGCATTGCACTCACTGTATGCCCTATAACTGTGTAGCCAAACCGCTCCTTTTGTTACAGAAACATATCCTACAAGACATATCTGGTTGACTGGCCTGATATTGATGTGAATGGTCCCTGTTCCTCCTGCTCTTTCTCCTTTGCCACTACCTCATCCATCATTTATCACCTGAAGCTTTGTTTTAACGGGAGTCATAGAACTTGGATAGTAGCAGGAAAACATCCAGCAATCCTCGGAGGAGGTAGGATATGCGCCAAAACGCTGACCACCTCAGGCCTAGCCGCTACTACATACATGCGCTTGCATTACAACAAAACAAAGCAGATGCTAACTTCTATCATCCTCATCATGCTCCTCACCTTGGCACTCTCAACTCCCCTGATGGAGAAGCCAGGGCCCACCAGAGGAGTCTGATAGTCCGGTGGGCTCGGCCAATGCTGCCCTAAAGCAGGCCAGGCTAAGAAAAGTGTGGGAAAGGTTACCGGGACAAATAGGGGTGGCTGGGGACCGAGTATGGACACCCGGCCGCCCCCTGGAGGCTGGGGAGCAAGCGGGGACACCCGGCCACCAGGCGGCTGGGGACTGAGTATGGATACCAGGCCGCCGACACACAGCCATGGTGTGGTGGCCAGATTCCGCCTCCACATGCCTAAAAGGCCCAATTTAAAGTGCAAGCAAGCAAGCAGTATGGTATTGCAACCTGGGGGTGGGTGGGTGGCAGGCTGCATACTTGCGCTTGCATTGCAAGGAATGGGAGAGGTACAATTGAACACTGCCCTGGGACAAGGACTTGAATGGGGATAGTTGCAAGTCTGCAACGACAGGTGCAAGGTGGGAGGCATCTTCGCATGTACCATGAACAGGGGTTTGGCATGCACACCCTAGAGCGGAATAGGCTCTCCTTCCCACTAAATGCACTGGGGAGGGCACAGGTAATGTTTTGGTATACGCGCTTAATCTTATGTATAAGGCACACCAGTACAAATAGGGACGGCTGGGGACTGAGTATGGATACCTCGCTGCCGAAGCAGCTATGAGGTAGTGGCCAGCTTCGGCCTCCTCCAAACTAAAAGGCCCCATTTCAAGTGCAAGCTAGCAGTATGGAATTGCAGTCGGGGGGTGGCAGGCTGCACACTTACACTTGCATTAAAAGAAAACAGCAGATGCTAACTTCTGTCATCATCATCATGCTCCTCACCTTGGCACTCTCAACTCCACCGATGGAGAAGTCAGGGCCCACCGGAGGAGTCTGGTTCTCTGGTGGGCTCGTCCAATGCTGCCTAAAGCAGGCCGGGCTAAGAAAAGTGTGTGGGGATGTTCCAAAGAGAAATAGGGGCGGCTGGGGACCGTTTATGGACACCCGGCTGCCCCCAGGCGGCTGGGGACCGTGTGTGGACACCCGGCCGCGGGGCGGCTGGGGACTGTGTGTGGACACCCGGCCGCGGGGCGGTTGGGGACTGAGTATGGACACCCGGCCTCTGGGCGGCTGGGGACTGAGTATGGATTCCAGGCCGCCAACACAGCCATGACGTGGTGGCCAGATTCCGCCTCCACATGCCTAAAAGGCCCAATTTAAAGTGCAAGCAAGCAAGCAGTATGATATTGCAGCCTGGGGGTGGGTGGGTGGCAGACTGCATACTTGCGCTTGTATTGCAAGGAATGGGGGAGGTACAATTGAACACTGCCCTGGGACTAGAACTTGCATGGGGATAGTTGCAAGTCTGTATCTTCTGATGCGGCAAGGATCACTTATGATGGACACACTTTTAGACAGTGACCTGGGAGTCAGAGATGCTTCCAGGGGTCTTCCCCATGCTGTTCCCATGTCTTTTCAGCACTTTATGCATGTGTCACACAGCACATGGCCAGATAAGGTTGTAAAATGTTAAAATGACATTTCCCGGTGAATGCATTTGTCATAGTTGAAAGCAATACAAAAGTGCAAAAACGCATAAAAAATGCTACTTGTGAACATAGCCGAAGGTGTGGAGGAGCATTTTTGTTTTTGGTCATTTATTTTCACTTATACACAAGTCTTTTCCCTGGAAAGGATGTTCCTTAACATATTTCACAGGAAAAAAGTTTCACTTTCGTTTTTGAACGTTTTACTGTGAGCCCGTAAAAGAGGCTTAATACCTCTGACCACGTTGTTGACAGCAATGACCTGGGGGTCAGAAATGCTTCCTGGGGCGATCCCCATGCTGTCCCCATGTCATTTGAGCACTGTCACTATCGTTTTGGGCACTTGTTAGGCTTTTAAAAGACTGCCGGGGGTGCCACCGCAAAAATGCTCGAGTCTCCCATAGACTAACATTGGGCTCGTTGCTCGGGTCGAGCACCCGAGTATCACGGCGAGCTCGGCCCGAGCTTCGAGCACCCGAGCATTTTAGTGCTCGCTTAACACTAGTGATCTGCTAATCATGTGTACCTGATTTTGCACTAACTTCTACTTCCCCTTCTTTGTACACTGTGCGAACATAAGCTTACTCATTCATTTGTGTCATTCAAACCTATTTTGGGGGTTTCCCTGCTGGTTCGCCTTCTGTGTTGGCACCTAATCTGCATTTTAGACTTATATTTAATAAAAGCTATATTTTATCCATCACTGTGATTACTTTTGGTCCCACACTTTGTGTTTCATCGGTCTATGTTACTGCTTTGGGACCTCTCACTCTGCCCGGAAAGCAAACTCCAAAATGTTGAACACATGGAAGGACTCAACAGGAAAATACCTTGGCATCTTGTAATGGAGTGGTATGACCCCTTTAACCTCTTCACAACGTGGCGAATTTTTTGTTTTTGTGTTTCCATTCTTTTCTCTCCTTCTTCCCAGAGCCATAACTCTTTAATTTTTCTGTCCATATAGACATATGAGGGCTTGTTTTTTGTGGAACGAGTTGTACATTTGAATAACATAACTCTTTCTACCACACTGGAAAATGGGAAAAAAATCTGAGTGGGGAAAAATTGTGAAAAAAAAACTATTCTGCCATTGTTTTTTGGGAATTGTTTTTACGGTGTACATTTTGTGGTAAGAATGACTTTGTAATATTATTCTATTCATCAATATGATTGTGGCAATTTTTTTTTTTTATTTTAGTGATGAAAAAAATGAGAAGTTTTCAAAAAATATTTTTTTATGTTGTGTTGCCATTTTCCGAGACCTGTGATATTTTCATTTTTCGGCCAATGGAGCTGTGTGATGGCTTATTTTTTTTGCGGGGCTCAACAACGTTTTTATTCATATCGCTTTGGAATAAATGTAACTTTTTGATCACCTATTACAGCATTTTTTGTGGAATTTTGTCATTCTTGAATTTTCTTCGTTTATGTTGTTTACCGATCGGGTTAATTGTTTTATATTTTGATAGATTGGACATTTCTGAACACGGTGATACCACATACTGTATGTGTATTTTTTTATACACTGCTCAAAAAAATAAAGGGAGCACTCAAATATCACATCCTAGATCTGAATGAATGAAATATTCTCATTGAATACTTTGTTCTGTACAAAGTTGAATGTGCTGACAACAAAATCACACAAAAATCATCAATGGATATCAAGTTTATTAACCAATGGAGGCCTAGATTTGGAGTCACCCCCAAAATTAAAGTGGAAAAACACACTACAGACTGATCCAACTTTGATGTAATGTCCTTAAAACAAGTCAAAATGAGGCTCAGTATTGTGTGTGGCCTCCACATGCCTGTATGACCTCCCTACAATGCCTGGGCATGTTCCTGATGAGGTTACGGATGGTCTCCTGTGGGATCTGCTCCCAGACCTGGACTAAAGCGTCCGCCAACTCCTGGACAGTCTGTGGTGCAACGTGACGTTGGTGGATGGAGTGAGACATGATGCAGGAACTGCTGACACACTCCAGCCACATGAGGTCTGGCATTGTCCTGCATTGGGAGGAACCCAGGGCCAACCACACCAGCATATGGTCTCACAAGGGGTCTGAGGATCTCATCTCGGTACCTAATGGCAGTCAGGCTTCCTCTGGCGAGCACATGGAGGGCTGTGCGGCCCTCCAAATAAATGCCACCATATACCATTACTGACCCACTACCAAACCGGTCATGCTGAAGGATGTTGCAGACAGCAGATCGCTCTCCACGGCGTCTCCAGACTCAGTCACGTCTGTCACATGTGCTCAGTGTGAACCTGCTTTCATCTGTGAAGATCACAGGGCGCCAGTGGCGATTTTGCCAATCCTGGTGTTCTGTGGCAAATGCCAAGCATCCTGCACAGTGTTGGGCTGTGAGCACAACCCCCATTTATGGACGTCGGGCCCTCATACCACCCTCATGGAGTCGGTTTCTAACCGTTTGTGCAGACACATGCACATTTGTGGCCTGCTGGAGGTCATTTTGCAGGGCTCTGGCAGTGCTCCTCCTGTTCCTCCTTGCACAAAGGCGGAGGTAGCGGTCCTGCTGCTGGGTTGTTGCCCTCCTACGGCCCCCTCCACATCTCCTGGTGTACAGGCCTGTCTCCTTGTAGCGCCTCCAGCCTCTGCACACTACGCTGACAGACACAGCAAACCTTCTTGCCACAGTTCGCTTTGATGTGCCATCCTGAATGAGCTGCACTACCTGAGCAATTTCTGTGGGTTGTAGAGTCCGTTTCATGGCTACCATGAGTGTGAAAGTACAACCAACATTCAAAAGTGACCAAAACATCAGCCAGAAAGCATTGGTACTGAGATCTGGTCTGTGGTCCCCACCTGCAGAACCACTCCTTTATTGAGGGTATCTTGATAATTGCCAATAATTTCCATCTATTGTCTATTCCATTTGCACAACAGCATGTGAAATTGATTGTCAATCAGTGTTGCTTCTTAAGTGGACAGTTTGATTTCACAGAAGTTTGATTTACTTGGAGTTATATTCTGTTGTTTAAGTGTTGCCTTTATTTTTTTGAGCAGTGTATATCTTTATTTTCAATGGTGGAAAAGGGGGTGAATTGAACTTATATTGTTTTTTTTCTATGTTTTCTAAAACTTTTTTTTACAGTACATGTTAGTCCTTTTAGGAGACTTGAAGCTGCGATCATCCAATCACTTGTGCTATCTTGCATCGCTGAAAATAGCAGATATCATAGTCTCCTTTTGAAGCCTGCATACAGACTAGGTTTCAAAGGAGCTCCATAATGACAGGCACAGGGGTCATCAGCTGATTTCCGGCTGCCATAACAACCCATCGGCCTCCCATGATCACTTCACAGGTGCACCGATAGGTGGAAAAGTGACCCGCACTCATGCTGGCACGTTTTAATGCTGCTGTCAGAGATTGACAGCAGCATTTAACAGGTCAACAATCATCGATGGAGCTCCGATCCACCAGCGATTGTTAACCGCAGGTCCTGGCTGAAATACACAGCCATCACCTGCCGAGTATGGGGCGAGCTCACCCTGAGAGCCCATTCACCCGCTTCCGACTTGTGCTGTTCGTGTACGGCGGATGTCGTGTAGGGTCCAAATTGTTCATACATGCCTTGAATGTGAGAGAGGTATTCCTGACAAAACAGAAAGAACCCCTCTGTAGTATTTAACTTTTACACTGTGTATGTTTGCCTTGTTGCATCTGTCTTGTGTCTGATTTGTAAATGGGATCAGAAAAGAGCCATGTATCAATTAAAGTTGTGCTGGATTGATGACCAATTAGGCGTGAACAGCAGAAACTGTTTTGTGCAAGGATTACAGTTGGAGCAGAGAGGATTGAGTTGTGGATACCTTGCATATTATGGCCCAGACCAGAGAGTTTATTCCAGTTGGGACACAGGTTCAAAGGACTGATATACCCCATTGTCAAGAAAATGAGGATGTGTGTTCATTATTATTCACTCTGCCTAGCCTTGGAAATAAAGTTGGTATGGTTGTCAATCAGGCAGAAGATAAGTAAAAGCTGTTGATTGACAAAACAAATTGTCTCTTGCCATGTTGACACTTGCATTATATTTTGACTAAATACCTAAAGTCCCCCAGTAACAATTTAAAAGCAATTATATTCCATTACCCAAAGACGATAAGTTTTGACAACTAATGACTTTCCATTGAAATTCTAGATGTGCAGTAAACTTGTCTTAAAATGTAGATCTTCTCAAAACTACCTATTACCTTAAAACTTTAAATTCTCATTGGTACAGTACAATCTTCTTACAAGTCTTTAAACCAAACTGTTGGTGCTAAAACCCTTCCAGTGTGATACTCCATGAACAATCAGTTAGCACTAAAGATCCTATACAGTATTCGGATCCCCTTAGGTCCAGCCAGGTCCGTACTGTATTAAAATAATTAAAACTTTCAGTAGCTGTTTGTTAACTGCCGATGTTAAATATTTTACTAATGCCCACTAATTAGGAAATTCCTTCTCAAGCAAAGTAGAAGTCAATTTAGACATAACACACTGAACAACATGCGTATCATTCATCTCCCCAAGAAATGTCCGCTTCTGGAAACATTACTGGGTTTAAAATGTGCCTAAAACAATTCGAAAACTAATTACCAAGCCTCTAAACATGCATGTGACTCGCCCCCTGGGCCGTGGGGCACTCGGATCCGGGCAGTAGGGGAACGATGGGAGTAGTAGTGGCAACACGGTTCCGTGGCTCAGGGTGGTCAGGCCAATGGTAGTCCGTTATGCGCTGATGATTATGTCCGACTACGCCACCCGTGGATTGCGGTTATTAGGAACCGCCGCTGCATGCAGACCGCTGGGGCTGATGAGCTGTGCAGCTAGGGTAGTGTGACTCCCCACGGGAAGAGTGTGGCCCCAGGGCAGTATAAAGGATGGTGGGAGTGATGGTGGTGAGAGTCCCAGTACCGGTAGTGCTGGAGGCGCGAAGGAGCACACAGACAACAGGTTGCAGTCCAGGGTCTTTACTAAAACAGGTAAACTGACCCATGAACAGTCCCGGCTAGGAGGGGACCTGGATGTCTGAGAGCAATGGGGAAATTGGCCCTGGTCAGGGTGAGGGTGTAGGCCTACCGTGCTTTCTGTGCTCCTTCTGGCTATCTCCTCCTTATAGGGTAACAGCCCACGTTTCCGAGCTTTCCGTGTACTCTCGCCTGTATGGCCTGCGACGTGGGTTCCTTTCTGCTCCCAGCCTGGTACGGCTTTGCTGGTCCCTTCTGTTGTGGCAGAGCCTCCAGGCTTCTTAGGCCAAGGAATATACAGTCCCCTGCGGACTGGTTATCTGCTGTAGGATGTGGAATCCTCCCAGCCTCAGACACCAAAGTCTGGTAAATTAAGTCCTTTATCTGCCAAGACAGGCTCACTTCGCCTCTTGTCTCTGGCTTGTGGCTCTCCTCCTGCCACACTTCCTCTTAGGTGCAATACAACTTTCTGTCCCTGCTCTGCTCCGGGACAAGTCTCAGTGCTGAGACAGGCCATCCAGTTCTCTCTAACCCTGCCCCCAGTTCCAGTTTTATAGGGGCAGCCTGCTCCCCCTACTGGCCTGAGACAGGAGGTACTGCATGCTAATGTTCCCCTGACTAGAGAACCTCCCCCTTGCTCTCAGACACAGCTTTATTACATTTTGTGGCATCCAGGCCAGGGTGACACACATGTCTCCTGACTTATGAAGAACGAGCACTAAAATGCTCAGGTACTCATTACTCAGGTCAAGTAAATCGTAATGCTTGGATGCACAACCCGAGAAACGAGTGTGCTGTCCAGCTCTTGTTTGAAAAGACTTTCAGCCATTTTGGGCATTACCTAATGTTACATGATTATTGTATTGTTGTGCTTTGCTGCCATCTACTGGCCGTTGTTATAATATATTCTAACATGTATTATTCCTGTGTTTTACCCACAACACCTTTCGGTCTGTAACTCGTCCCATCTCCTGCTCCTCACTTCCTTCTTCTTCATCACATCCATCTTGACTACTCATGCTGCAGGACTGGAGAAAGGATTCTCTTGTTACCACTTTACCTGGCGCTTCTAATGCCTACAATTCCTACCCTTTCCTCATCCTTTACCTTCCCTCATTTCGCCTCATCAAGAACTGTAAATAAATCTGTTGAATTCATCACTGCATCATCATGGGAAAATAACCCCCCATTTTACCATGTGTTATCTAAAATAATACACAGACAGTTGTATGGTTGTTAAAGGCCGTCAGGCTTTACTCAGGGTTAAGCAAATAAGTTAATTCCATAAACAAATAAATATTCATATATCAAACTAAATGAATGGAAAAAACATCCATCCATGAGTGTATACAACACCAAACTCCAAAGTCCTTCTAACGCCCTACTGTATTGGGCGTGCATTTCCCACAAGTAAAGCCCAATGACAACGATCTCCGAAGAATCCTCCTGAAGAAAAAACAAACTTGGGAGGGAGGGTGGGTGACGTCTTCTCTTGAGCTGACCAGCTGACTGATGCTCCGTCTTCAGTTGGATTTCAAAAACTGCGGATCTTTCCCGCTCAAACCTGACAGTCAATCAAAAGGCTGTCACCTCAAAAACTCAGCAGTCCAGGGGGCCACTCACAGCTCGCCTGGCCTCTGTTGCTAAGGTCTCCTTCTACCCCTGGAGAGCTTCATCCCTGAGGATACCTCAGAGACAGCCAAGCATACTAACAAAAACCATAACTGCCAGAGTATAAATAATAATCATAATAATCATAAGGAGGGCATTTTCCCATGAAACCCGCACCTTACTTGGTTCTGCGGGTTGCCCATTCCGGATTACCACGTGCAGTTCATGAGGAACAGAAGCGCAGGTCAGTGAGTTGACGCTACATGCCATTGCTTATACAGAGATCCGTGTCACATCCCTCAGACACATCTCGCCCCACGTACATCGGTGGCAGAATAGTAACAAGAGACCTAAGTCTTCAGTATCTGTGTGCATATGCATGTCTGCTAGCAAGTCTATGACCGTCCATCATCTTAGCTAAAGCATGTCTACAAAGGGCACAGTGGATCCCTATGTGGGAGAAGCACATCATGTTCCTGACACTACAGATGCTCCAGGAGCAGAGTCCACACTTACTGCAGAGCAGGATGTAGGACCCAAACGTGTAACAAAGCCAACACAAAAGGTCAGCGAGAACCTGGAGACAACCAGAGATGAGCTCCATGATAACATAGATTATTTATGGGGCAGAGTTGATCATTATTTAGCAGCTCTTCCATGTGCTAATGACTCGCCCCCTGGGCCGTGGGGCACTCGGAGCCGGGCAATAGGAAGATGCTGGGGGGTAGTAGTGGCAACCCGGTCCCGTGGATCAGGGTGGTCAGACCAGTGGCAGTCTTTTATGTGGTTCAAGTAATGTCCGACTATGCCACCCGTGGATTGCGGCTATTATGAACCGCCGCTGCAAGGCAGACCACTGAGGCTGAAGGTGTATGCAGCTGAGGTAATGTAACTCCCCACGGGAAGAGTGCAGCCCCAGGGCAGTGTAGTGGAAGGTGGGGGTGATGGTGCAGGGAGTCCCAGTACCGTTAGTGCTGGAGAAGCAAAAAGCACAAAGACAACGTGTTGCAGTCCAGGGTCTTTTACTCACAGTTTGTATATTTCCAGTCACTTCTGTCAGCAATGACCGCCCGAGCCGTGCTGCGTCCACCAGATGAGGGGCTCGGTCAACCCCCAGGCAGTTCAGGAATATGGCACAGGACCCCCTTCCATCCTTTCTCTGGCCTGCCCCACCAGTGACCAACTTTTGTCCAGCTACCGCGGATCTGCACGGTTAAACATGGGTCCCGTTCCCCGCTGTCCTATATGGTGCCTTCCTAGTAGGTTTGGTGAGGTGTCGCACCAATAAATGATCACGACCTCCGGTCTTTGGCTGAGGGTAGTTTCTCCTCCACCAACTTGGGATCCGGTACCCTTAATCTGCCTGACCCTTCACCCGGTATTCTCATGGGCTCTTAGGGTCCCTTCTGCCTTCTTGTTTCTGAGCCCTTCTACACTTTGGGTACTTCTCTTTTCTTTGCTGTTCCTTTCTGTTTCTGTTCCTTTCTGTTCCTTTTCTGTTTCTGTTCCTTCCTTCTGGCTCTGGCCTTCACTCTAGGCCTGCCTCGTGGAGCTGGGCCCAGACTGAGCCACAGCTCCCTGTCAGCCCTCTCTGGCTGAACTCCTTCTCTCACTCCACTGACTGAACTTCTCCTCCCAGAACCAAGATGGTGCCCACCTTATATACCTTCCCCTAGTGTGTGAGCTCGGGTGACCAGCAACCAATGAGCTCCTATCTATGCTCAGAAACCGTCCCCTTCTGCTCCTACATCACTGGGTTTTCCTCCCCCCTCCCCACTCCAGCCAGGGACATGGTCTGTCGTGCCTGCATTACTGTATAAATGGGAGCACAGTTGAGCTGTCCCCCGAAAATGGGGTGTGTGTGATGCATGCAGCTAACTGAGCCCTGGTCCATACTCCATCCTTACCCGGGAGTGGAATATCACACCTCTGGCAGAGGTGCAATACCCCTGTAGCGACTGAACCCTCGGGGCGCTACACTAACAATGACACAGCAGATTTAACCGCCAAATTGAAGAGTTTATCTGCCGCCTATGATCGCTACCGGAGACTGTCTTTTAAGTACGTTGCATTCCTAAGTAACTGTGATATGGATGATGCCCCAGCAGAGCTGGCTGAATGGGAGACTCTTCTCCAAGAAAAGACCACATTAGTGCGAGATGCCCAGGAGAAGGTAGAACTCAGCATCGCGCACCTCCAAGAGGTTAGGTCACATCGTACAACCTCGACCAAAATCACATCTCGGTCTTCCAGATCATCTCAGTCCAGGAAGTCAACATTGTCTGACAAGATACTGGAAATCTGTGCATCTGCAGAGGAAGCTAGAGTAAGAAGCTCCTTTGCTAGGAAGGAGGATGAAGTAGAAGCCCAATTAAAAAAATCAGGAAGCTGACATGGGAGCCCAATTAAAAAAGCAGGAATCTGAGATGGGAGCTCAATTAAAAAAGCAGGAAGCTGAGAAGGAAACTCAATTAAAAATACTCCAAGCAGAAAGGGAAGAAGAAGCTGCCCTCGCTAAACTGAAGGTCCTTGAACAAGCACTAGGTCAAGATGCTAATATGGACTGCTTTATTCCAGGAGAAATGGAGGACCCAGCTGATCGCACTACAGACTATGTGCTAAAACATTTACCATGTGTACCAGCGCCACCTCCAATCCACCACATGGACGCACTCGTAAGCCAAGAAATGTTGCCACCTACTGCCGACAAGGTAATTTCCAGCACTAACCCACAATTTAGGCCGCAGCCAGCAGACCCTATAGAGACTAAACCACAACTTAACCCTCATGCCACATCATTACGTCCTGATCCGTCTCAGTCATATAAGCCAGAGAACTTACATTCCCCAGGGATACCACAAGTTAATCCTGCAACTATGACAGGGAGGTCGGACATGTCTGAATTCGCCAAATATATGATTCGCAGGGAGTTAATAAACATCAGTCTCTCAAAGTTTGATGATTGTGCCGAAAATTATAGAGCCTGAAAATCGACCTTTCAAGCAGTAATCCAAGACCTTAATCTCACCGGCAACGAACAACTAGATTTGCTTGTCAACTGGTTAGGTCCTGAATCAGCGGAGCGCATCAAGACAATAAGGGCAGTTCATGCGGACTATTCAGATGCAGGTCTTATTGCAGCATGGGAGAGACTGGAGCAAAACTACGGCAGCTCAGAAGCCATAGAGTCTTCCTTATTTAAGAAACTGCAAGCCTTCCCAAAAATAACTAACAAGGACAATCGAAAACTTCAAGACCTGAGTGACCTGCTAAAGGAAATAGAATTGGCAAAATTAGAACCACGTCTTGCAGGACTGAGCTACCTTGATACTGCTCATGGCGTGACTCCAGTAGTTCTCATGTTGCCAAAAGGCATGCAGGATAAATGGGCAGACCAAGGCTCACGGCATAATGTGTCTTTTCCTCCCTTTTCATATTTTTCCAGGTTTGTCAGTGATCAAGCTCGGAAGAAGGATGATCCCAGCTTTGACTTCACCGAACCTACTCCACCAGCTTCATCATCATCATCATCTACAAGGTATGATAACAATATCACCAAACGTAGAGAGTAGAGATGAGCGGTGTTCGACTCGAACTGTTCGCCAATCTCAAATTCGAGCTGTTTTGGGCGGTGTTCGAGCCGTTCGGCGAACACGAACGATTTGAAAAAAATTCGGCTGTTCGAGGTTATGTTCGGTAACTGTTCGTGCACCAAAACCATAACTGGATTTTTTCTCAGTAATGCTGAAAATTAATGTTAATACGCAGTTTGAGTGTACAGCGGGGTGAGGGGAGGGGCAGGGGATGGATCTCTGCAGGAATAATGAAGATCTCCATTTTTTTTTCTCTTTCCCGCATTTACAGTGGGGAGGTGCAGTCTGTCAGCCTATCAGCAGCGCACACACGGAGCGAACTGCTTTTTTTTCACACAAGCAAGGGCATGTGTCATTGGCAGTGTATGTCACATGTACTTGCCCTATAAGACCCAGCCATTTTCCCCGTCGCCACCATTTTCTCACTGCTGCAGCTGCGTGTTAGACGGCACCGCTGTTGCTGTGTGCGCTATACTTTGTTAATTTCAAGCCAATTTTCGCACAAATCTACAGATAGCTTGGGAGTAGGGAAGAGTTGTGATTGCAGTCCTTTTAAGGACTAGGTTACATCATTTCCTACGACTTTTATCAGGCAGGTCTGTGCTCGTAAATAGATAGGTTGTGGGAGTAAAGACTAATTGTAATTGCAGTCCTTTTCAGGGCTAGGTTACATCAGTTCCTATCACTTTTTGCCAGGCAGGTCTGTACCAGAGCTGTGCAAGTTTTTTTCACAGCATTTGGCTAAATCTAGAAAAGCAAATCTTTTTTGGCCTATTGCAAAGTGTGTTAGTCAGTGGAGTAGCCTATCTGTGTTGCAAGCTACACCACGTGTGTATAGAATACAATTTTTTTTACTGCACGTAGTGAAGTAAAACCTTTTGGGCATAGCATCATTCTATTAGTGAATCTATACTAACCTCCACCAGGTTGCAAATTCAATATAATATTTTTCTGCATCTAGCTCTGAAAAATTATTTAAGCTTCTAGCAGTGTGTGGGACTTGTTCTATTAGTCCATCTATACTGACCTCCATCAGGTTGCAAATTCAATCTAATTTTTTTCTGCATCTAGCTCTGAAAAAATATTTCAGCTTCTAGCAGTGTGTGGGACTTGTTCTATTAGTGCATCTATACTGACCTCCATCAGGTTGCAAATTCAATCTAATTTTTTTCTGCATCTAGCTCTGAAAAAAATATTTAGGCTTCTAGCAGTGTGTGGGACTTAGTCTATTAGTCCATCTAAACTAACCTCCACCAGGTTGCATATTAAAAATAATTTTTTTCTGCATCTAGCTCTGAAAAAATATTTCAGCTTGTAGCAGTGTGTGGGACTTGTTCTATTAGTCCATCTATACTGACCTCCAACAGGTTGCTACTTCAATATAATTTTTTTCTGCATCTAGCTCTGAAAATATATTTCAGCTTGTAGCAGTGTGTGGGACTTGTTCTATTAGTCCATCTATACTGACCTCCATCAGGTTGCAAATTCACTCTAATTTTCTTTCTGCATCTAGCTCTGAAAAAATATTTAGGCTTCTAGCAGTGTGTGGGACTTGGTCTATTAGTCCATTTTTACTAACCTCCACCAGGTTGCAAATGAAAAATAATTTTTATCTGCATCTAGCTCTGAAAAAATATTTAGGCTTCTAGCAGTGTGTGGGACTTGGTCTATTAGTCCATCTATACTAACCTCCACCAGGTTGTAAATTAAAAATAATTTTTATCTGCATCTAGCTCTGAAAAAATATTTAGGCTTCTAGCAGTGTGTGGGACTTGGTCTATTAGTCCATCTATACTGACCTCCAACAGGTTGCAAATTCAATCAAATTTTTTTCTGCATCTAGCTCTGAAAAAAATATTTCAGCTTGTAGCAGTGTGTGGGACTTGTTCTATTAGTCCATCTATACTGACCTCCATCAGGTTTCTACTTCAATATAATTTTTTTCTGCATCTAGCTCTGAAAAAATATTTAGGCTTCTAGCAGTGTGTGGGACTTGGTCTATTAGTCCATCTATACTAACCTCCACCAGGTTGCAAATGAAAAATAATTTTTATCTGCATCTAGCTCTGAAAAAATATTTAGGCTTCTATCAGTGTGTGGGACTTGTTCTATTAGTCCATCTATACTGACCTCCATCAGGTTGCAAATTCAATCTATTTTTTTTCTGCATCTAGCTCTGAAAAAATATTTCAGCTTCTAGCAGTGTGTGGGACTTGTTCTATTAGTCCATCTATACTGACGTCCATCAGGTTGCAAATTCAATCTAATTTTTTTCTTCATCTAGCTCTGAAAAAAATATTTAGGCTTCTAGCAGTGTGTGGGACTTAGTCTATTAGTCCATCTATACTAACCTCCACCAGGTTGCATATTAAAAATAATTTTTTTCTGCATCTAGCTCTGAAAAAATATTTTAGCTTGTTGCAGTGTGTGGGACTTGTTCTATTAGTCCATCTATACTGACCTCCATCAGGTTGCTACTTCTATATAATTTTTTTCTGCATCTAGCTCTGAAAAAATATTTCAGCTTGTAGCAGTGTGTGGGACTTGTTCTATTAGTCCATCTATACTGACCTCCATCAGGTTGCAAATTCACTCTAATTTTCTTTCTGCATCTAGCTCTGAAAAAATATTTAGGCTTCTAGCAGTGTGCGGGACTTGGTCTATTAGTCCATCTATACTAACCTCCACCAGGTTGCAAATGAAAAATAATTTTTATCTGCATCTAGCTCTGAAAAAATATTTAGGCTTCTAGCAGTGTGTGGGACTTGGTCTATTAGTCCATCTATACTGACCTCCAACAGGTTGCAAATTCAATCTAATTTTTTTCTGCATCTAGCTCTGAAAAAATATTTCAGCTTGTAGCAGTGTGTGGGACTTGTTCTATTAGTCCATCTATACTGACCTCCATCAGGTTGCTACTTCAATATAATTTTTTTCTGCATCTAGCTCTGAAAAAATATTTAGGCTTCTAGCAGTGTGTGGGACTTGGTCTATTAGTCCATCTATACTAATCTCCACCAGGTTGGAAATGAAAAATAATTTTTATCTGCATCTAGCTCTGAAAAAATATTTAGGCTTCTAGCAGTGTGAGGGACTTGGTCTATTAGTCCATCTATACTGACCTCCATCAGGTTGCAAATTCAATCTAATTTTTATCTGCATCTAGCTCTGAAAAAATATTTAGGCTTCTAGCAGTGTGTGGGACTTGGTCTATTAGTCCATCTATACTGACCTCCAACAGGTTGCAAATTCAATCTATTTTTTTTCTGCATCTAGCTCTGAAAAAATATTTCAGCTTGTAGCAGTGTGTGGGACTTGTTCTATTAGTCCATCTATACTGACCTCCATCAGGTTGCTACTTCAATATAATTTTTTTCTGCATCTAGCTCTGAAAATATATTTCAGCTTGTAGCAGTGTGTGGGACTTGTTCTATTAGTCCATCTATACTGACCTCCATCAGGTTGCAAATTCACTCTAATTTTCTTTCTGCATCTAGCTCTGAAAAAATATTTAGGCTTCTAGCAGTGTGTGGGACTTGGTCTATTAGTCCATTTTTACTAACCTCCACCAGGTTGCAAATGAAAAATAATTTTTATCTGCATCTAGCTCTGAAAAAATATTTAGGCTTCTAGCAGTGTGTGGGACTTGGTCTATTAGTCCATCTATACTAACCTCCACCAGGTTGTAAATTAAAAATAATTTTTATCTGCATCTAGCTCTGAAAAAATATTTAGGCTTCTAGCAGTGTGTGGGACTTGGTCTATTAGTCCATCTATACTGACCTCCAACAGGTTGCAAATTCAATCAAATTTTTTTCTGCATCTAGCTCTGAAAAAAATATTTCAGCTTGTAGCAGTGTGTGGGACTTGTTCTATTAGTCCATCTATACTGACCTCCATCAGGTTTCTACTTCAATATAATTTTTTTCTGCATCTAGCTCTGAAAAAATATTTAGGCTTCTAGCAGTGTGTGGGACTTGGTCTATTAGTCCATCTATACTAACCTCCACCAGGTTGCAAATGAAAAATAATTTTTATCTGCATCTAGCTCTGAAAAAATATTTAGGCTTCTATCAGTGTGTGGGACTTGTTCTATTAGTCCATCTATACTGACCTCCATCAGGTTGCAAATTCAATCTATTTTTTTTCTGCATCTAGCTCTGAAAAAATATTTCAGCTTCTAGCAGTGTGTGGGACTTGTTCTATTAGTCCATCTATACTGACGTCCATCAGGTTGCAAATTCAATCTAATTTTTTTCTTCATCTAGCTCTGAAAAAAATATTTAGGCTTCTAGCAGTGTGTGGGACTTAGTCTATTAGTCCATCTATACTAACCTCCACCAGGTTGCATATTAAAAATAATTTTTTTCTGCATCTAGCTCTGAAAAAATATTTTAGCTTGTTGCAGTGTGTGGGACTTGTTCTATTAGTCCATCTATACTGACCTCCATCAGGTTGCTACTTCTATATAATTTTTTTCTGCATCTAGCTCTGAAAAAATATTTCAGCTTGTAGCAGTGTGTGGGACTTGTTCTATTAGTCCATCTATACTGACCTCCATCAGGTTGCAAATTCACTCTAATTTTCTTTCTGCATCTAGCTCTGAAAAAATATTTAGGCTTCTAGCAGTGTGCGGGACTTGGTCTATTAGTCCATCTATACTAACCTCCACCAGGTTGCAAATGAAAAATAATTTTTACCTGCATCTAGCTCTGAAAAAATATTTAGGCTTCTAGCAGTGTGTGGGACTTGGTCTATTAGTCCATCTATACTGACCTCCAACAGGTTGCAAATTCAATCTAATTTTTTTCTGCATCTAGCTCTGAAAAAATATTTCAGCTTGTAGCAGTGTGTGGGACTTGTTCTATTAGTCCATCTATACTGACCTCCATCAGGTTGCTACTTCAATATAATTTTTTTCTGCATCTAGCTCTGAAAAAATATTTAGGCTTCTAGCAGTGTGTGGGACTTGGTCTATTAGTCCATCTATACTAATCTCCACCAGGTTGGAAATGAAAAATAATTTTTATCTGCATCTAGCTCTGAAAAAATATTTAGGCTTCTAGCAGTGTGAGGGACTTGGTCTATTAGTCCATCTATACTGACCTCCATCAGGTTGCAAATTCAATCTAATTTTTATCTGCATCTAGCTCTGAAAAAATATTTAGGCTTCTAGCAGTGTGTGGGACTTGGTCTATTAGTCCATCTATACTGACCTCCAACAGGTTGCAAATTCAATCTAATTTTTTTCTGCATCTAGCTCTGAAAAAATATTTCAGCTTGTAGCAGTGTGTGGGACTTGTTCTATTAGTCCATCTATACTGACCTCCATCAGGTTGCTACTTCAATATAATTTTTTTCTGCATCTAGCTCTGAAAAAATATTTCAGCTTGTAGCAGTGTGTGGGACTTGTTCTATTAGTCCATCTATACTGACCTCCATCAGGTTGAAAATTCAATATAATTTTTTTCTGCATCTAGCTCTGAAAAAATATTTCAGCTTGTAGCAGTGTGTGGGACTTGTTCTATTAGTCCATCTATACTGACCTCCATCAGGTTGCAAATTCAATCTAATTTTTTTCTGCACCTAGCTCTGAAAAAATATTTAGGCTTCTAGCAGTGTGTGGGACTTGGTCTATTAGTCCATCTATACTGACCTCCATCAGGTTGCAAATTCAATATAATTTTTATCTGCATCTAACCCAGCCAATAGTTTTGGCCTAATACCACAATTTGGCCACTCAGCTCTGCTCGGTTCCCATCCATTGTTTTTTTGCGCAAACAACTCCAGAGTTGTGAATTAGTTAACCACCAAAATGAGTGGAAAAAGGCCTGCTGCTTGTGGCAAGGGGAATAGGCATGTTGGGAAGGGGAAAAAAGGTTGTGTCCGTGGGGTAGGTGTTAAAGCAACAGTAACATCTGCAGAAGAAAGACCATCTTCCAGCCAAACTAAAATGTCTACTTCTTTTAGCGGAGAATGTGATAAGATCCCTTTCTTACGGCCACGCCAATCGCTACAAATTCCAGATGAGGCACAAAAACAGCAGGTGCTTCAACGGATATCAAGTGCTCCTTTAAGTGGGTTCTCCTCCACCTCAACTTCAACATCACAAATACTCCAGTCCTCAGAGGTGTCACCCCAATCGCACTTGCTTCCTCACAGCTCCCAAGTCTCCAGCTGCCCGTCTGAGTATGGGGTAGAACAGATGGTTGAGTCTGCAGAGCTGTTTACTCATACTATAGCCTGGGAATCAGAGGTCGGCTCCAGAGCTTCTGTGAATCCAGACGAGGAAATGATCTGCACTGATGCCCAGAATCTTTATGAGTCGGATCTAGGACCAGACGCAGAAGGTTCTGACCATAATGTAGACCCTCATTCCCAAACTGTAACTCCTGCTGGTGGAGACAATGAGGAAGATGATGATGAGACTCAAATACCTGATTGGAGCGACAACTTTAGTTTTATGTCAGGGCAGGAACAGGTTGGCTCTGAGGACGACGGGTGTGATAACACACAGGGTGATGATGATGAGGTTGGAGATCCCACTTACTGTCAACCCACAGTCAGCCAAGAGATGAGGTCAGCAGAGGAGGTGGAGGAGGATGCTAGTGACGACAAGGTCAGGTTGCGCCTTCCTGGACAGAGATGTAGTACTGGAAGCACGTCAACAACTGCATCCTCAAACACAACTCTGCCTCTGACCACAAGTCGTGGTGGCTCTTCAGGTCGCATGGGTGCTAAGCCATGCATAGCCTGGGCATTTTTTCAGATCGATAACGATGACCCAATTCGTGTTATCTGTAACATTTGTCAGCAAAAGCTAAGTAGAGGCCAAAAAATACATAGTTTGAGTACTTCATGCATGAACCGGCACATGGACATGAAGCATAAGTTGCAGTGGGAAGCTCACTGTGCTACAATGCGGCCTAGCCAGCCGGGCCAACCACCGTCTGCCCCATCTTGTGCATCTGCGGCCTCTTCATCCTCTGTGACTGGGGGGACAGCAGTCACACCTGTTTTGGGACGCAGACCTGCCACCTCTTTACCCGCAACAGCCAGCGTGATTGGCAGGTCATCATTTTCTTTGGAGGTGGCAACACCAGCTGGTGTTGAGCGCTGTCCGACATCGATAGCACCACCTTTGGATTAAGGCAACCTAACATGTCGGCCTGCATCTTCCTCACAGACCGGCAGTTTGCCGGGGACACCCTTCTCAACCCCGTCTAAGCACAACAGCCAGCCCTCGGTGCCTCAGATGTGGACAAGTAAAAGTCCATTTTCTCCTAGCCATGAGAAAGCTAAGAAGTTGAATTTCACCATCTGCAAGCTCTTGGCTACAGAAATGCTGCTTTTACACCTGGTGGACACAGTGGATTTTCGAGACCTTATGTCCATCGCAGTGCCCCAGTACCAGATGCCCAGTCGGCACTACTTCTCAAAGAAAGGTGTGCCTGCGCTCCACCAGCATGTCGCACACAACATCACCGCTTCTTTGAGAAACTCTGTGTGTGACAGGGTGCATTTCACCACAGACACTTGGACGAGTAGGCATGGACAGGGGCGTTACATGTCGCTGACTGGGCACTGGGTAACTATGGTGACAGCAGGACAAGGGGCTGCTGTCCAAGTCTTGCCGTCCCCACGAGTTGTGCATCAATCCTCTTTATCTCAAAGTTCCTCCACTGCTTCTGCCTCCTCAACCTCCTCTCGGTCCTCCACCTGCACCCAAAGCCTGTCTGGTCATGCCACAAGCTTTCTAACTGCGCAGAAGGGATCCTGCACACCTCCTTACTATGCTGGCAGCAGGGCTCAACGTCATCAGGCGGTTTTTACTTTGAAATGTCTGGGAAATGTGAGTCACACAGCTGAGGAGTTGTGGTCAGCTCTGGAGAACCAGTTTCATGAATGGTTGTCTCCACTGGACCTGAAACCAGGGAAGGGCGTGTGCGACAATGCTGCAAACCTGGGTGCGGCCCTTCGCCGGGGCAATGTCACACACATGCCTTGTATGGCTCACGTGTTGAACCTGGTTGTCCAAGCAATTTTTAGCCCACTATCCCGGACTAGATGGCCTTCTGCAGAGGGCACGGTCGCTGTGTGCTCACTTCCGCCGTTCACATCCCGCAGCTCAGCGACTTACATCTCTACAGAAGTCATTGGGCCTGCCACTTCACCGGCTAAAATGCGATGTGCCTACCCGGTGGAATTCAACTCTGCACATGTTGCAGCGACTGTGGCAGCACCGACAAGCCCTGGTGCAATATGTTCTGACATATAGCCTGGGCCAACGAGATCCAGAGGTGGAGGAAGTAGAGGAGGAGGAGTTGTATGCGGAAGGGCTAACATCTGCAAGGTCCAGACGGTCGGCAGCACCAAGGCGGCAGGCATGTGAGGGTGGGGGAGATGGTTTTACCAGGGCGCATGGTAGCAGCCAAACTAGTGAGGAAGGTGCAGGAGCCCAGGAAGAAGTGGAGGACGAACTGATGGAAGACTCATCAGATGAGGGAGACCTTGATCACATTTCTGTTGTGCGAGGTTGGGGGGAGAGGACAGAGGAAGGAAGCATGATTATTACCTCGCCACCAACACAACAGGGACTTGGTGCTCCTGGATGAGCAAGACACATGAGTGCCTTCCTTCTTCACTACCTGCAACATGACCCTCGAATTGTGAGAATTAGAAATAATCTTGACAACTGGGTTGCCACACTGTTAGATCCCCGGTACAAAAGGAAATTTGCAGAAATTATTCCTGCCATAGAAAGGGATGCACGCATGCAGGAGTATCAGCAGAGACTATTGCAGAATCTTACATGTGCTTTTCCACAAAACACCAGTGGTGCACGTAGTGAATCTCACAGTTCCAACTTGCCAACCGTGGGACCGTCGAGTGTTCAGCACTCAAACCGTAACAGAAACACAGTATCTGCTGGTAACATCAATTTTGCGGAATCATTTCACCACTTTTTTAGCCCATCCTTTGCAAGGCCACAGGAGAAAAGAAGTCTGACACATAGTCAACGCCTAGAGACAATGGTACAGGAGTATCCCAAGTAAACATTGAAGCCATGACTGTGTCACTAGACCCTTGCTCTTTTTGGGCTTCCAATCTGGATAAATGGCCGGAGCTCGCCACTTACGCCTTGGAGATCCTGTCATGCCCCGCAGCCAGCGTTGTGTCTGAACGTGTGTTCAGCGCTGCTGGTGGTGTGCTGACAGATAAGCGCACGCGGCTCTCCACTGATAATGTAGACAGACTCACGTTCATAAAGATGAACAAATCATGGATCCGAAACGACTTTTCTACCCCTGTGTCATCCTGGGGAGAGTAAAAGCTTGATGATTTGTTAAAATCACCTCACCAACCGTTTTAAGCTTTAAAATTACTAATCATGTTTATCTGTATCTTGGCTGAAAAATAATTTGGGCTTTGTAGCAGTGTGCAGTACTGATTCTATTAGTCCATCTATACTAAGCTCCACCAGATTTAAAATTACTAACTGCCTCCCGCCATCATAGACACTCCTTTTGATGATGCTCCAGAGGTTCTGAATGGGGTTGAGGTCAGGGGAGCATGGGGGTCACACCATAAGTTTGTCCCCTTTTATGCCCATATCAGCCAGAGATGCAGATGTGTTATGTGCACCATGAGACGGTGCATTATCATGCATGAAAATGATCTTGCTGTGGAATACACGGTTCTTCTTCTTGAACCATGGCAGTTTGTGCTGTTTGAGAAACTCCACATACATTATGGAGTTCATCTTTACCCCTTCAGGGATCCTAAAGGGGCCGACAATCTCTCTCCTCATGATTCCAGCCCAAAACATTACTCCACCTCCTCCTTGTTGGCGCTGTAGCCGTGTTTGCGTGGGGTGTCCATCAACCAGCCATCCTCCACTCCATCCATCTGGACCATCGAGCGTTAAACGGCACTCATCGGTGAACAAAACAGTTTTGAAGTCAGTCTTCATGTATTGTTTGGCCCACTGGAGCCGTTTCTGCTTGTGTGCAGTGGATAGAGGAGGTCGACAGGATGGCTTACGCACAGCTGCAAACCTCTGAAGGACTCTGCATCTTGTTGTTTGGGGGACGTTGGGGGCACCAGCAGCTTCAAAAACTTGTCTGCTGCTATGACAAGGCTTTTTTGCCGCTGCTCTTTTAACCTGACGTAATTGCCTGTAGGAAAGAGTCCTCAATTTTCCCTTATCAGCACGCACACGTGTGTACTGTGAATCAGCTACATACTTCTTGATTGTGCGATGATCAGGATGAAGTGTCTTGGCAATGTTGATTGTAGTCATGCCTTGACCTAAACACTCCACAATTTGTTGCTTCTCAGCAGCCGACACATCCTTTTTCTTTCCCATTTTGGCAGAAAATGTAGGCTGCTTAATAATGTGGGACAGCCTTCTTAAGTAGTCTTGCCTTTCATTGGACACACCTGCCAAACTAATTAGCACAGCTGTCTGCAATTGCTTACAGTGATATAAAGAGCCCTGACTCACATCACCATCAATGAGTTTAACGGACAAACAAAAAAATTCTTCCCTTATCACTCCTAAACACTTTTTGCATAATAATTTGGAACACAGTGTACATGTGCTTTTCCACAAAACACCAGTGGTTCACGTAGTGAATCTTACAGTTCTAACTTGCCAACCGTGGTCTGTATGGAGTTGTTCAATAAAGGGCCCAAAATTAAGATAACATAGATGGGAGAAGTCTCTATGAATAGGAATTCCTAAGTATTTGATACCCTGTGAGGGCCAGGCAAAGGGAAAGTTGGACTGTATGGAATCCTGTATGGATTTGGGGAGGGAGAAATTGAGGGCCTCAGACTTTGCTGCATTGATTTTAAAATTTGACCATGTAACAAAGCGATCTATTTCAGCCATAACAGCAGGGATATATATATGTGATTGAGTGATATATACTAGGACATCATCAGCAGAGCACTTGTACTCAGTGCCTCCCACCTCAATCCACCTAATACTGGGGTTATGGCGAATTGATGAGAGCAGGTGCTCCGTCACTAGGATGTATAAGAGAGGGGACAGAGGACATCCCTGCCTTGTCCCTTTGGTGATTATGAAAGGTGATGAACATGTTCTGACGCTCCCCCTGGGCCTTGGGACACCTGGAGCCGGACCCTTTTTGGTGGATGCTGGTGGTTGTAGTCTCCGTGGCGGCGACCCAGTTCCGTGGCTCAGGGCGGTCAAACCAGTGGCGGAACTATTTATGTGGTTTTGATGTTTAAATGTCCGACTATGCCACCCGTGGATTGCGGTCAGAGTGAACCGCCGCTGCTGGGCAGACCGCTGAGGCTGGTGTTGTGGGTGCAGCAGAGCGTAGTATAACTCCCCATGGGAGGAGTATAGCCTCAGGACAGTGTATGCGGAGGATGGGGGTGATGGTGCAGGGCAGCAGCAATAACGACACAGAGTCAGTGATGCAATCCAGGGCCTTTACTCACAGTTCTTAATATCCAGACCACTTCTGCAGGTAGCAGCTGCCCACGTCGTACTGTGCTCACCAGGTGAGGGGCTCAGACAACTCCCAGATAACTTTGGAGCACTTCACAGGACCCCCTTTGTGTGTTCTTTGTCTGGCCTTTCTTACCAACGCTTCTGTCCAGCTGCCTCGGGCCTCCTCTTGGTAAACTTGGCGCCAGTTTCTCTGACCCTGTGTGGTGCCTTCCTAGCGGGTGTAGCGAGGGGCTGCGCCACATAAAATATCACAGCCTCCGGTTTCTAGCTGAGGGTCGTTTCCTGCCTCCACTAGTTTCGGGGACCGGTCTCCCCCTTTGGCCTGACCCCTCCACGCAGGTGGATTCGGGCGTGCGGTGGCGACTCGCCCGTCCGCACCCCTGGGATCCCTTCGTTCCTCGTTCCTGGAGCCTTCTCCGCTCCTCTTCCTTCCTTCTCCCTCTTCCAGGCCTGAGCCTCTGTTACTAGGCCCGCCTCCGGAGCAGAGCTCATGCAGAGCCCCTGCTCCCTGTCACTTCTGCTCAGACTTCTCTGCACTGAACTAAGATGGTGCCCTCCTGTTATACTCCCTTCTCAATGCACCCAGGAACTGCTTCCTCCCTGCTCCTGCACTACAGGGATCCCCTTCCTCGGTGTTCCCTCCCCCCACTCCAGCCAGGGACAGGGACTGTCTTGCCCATCTCAGGGGCATATTGGTCGCCCTGCCCCCGGCAATGTGGTGTAATGCATGCAGGTGTTGGGGTCCTGATCCACACTCCATCCTTATCTGAGAGTGAGATATCACACCTCTGGGTGAGGTGCAATACCTCTGTAGCAACCGAGCCCTCGGGGTGCTACAGTTCCATTTATCTTCAGCCTAGGTGACGTATTGCGATAGAGGGCCGTGATTTTGGCTATAAAAGGGTCCCCTAGACCCCTACCCCAAGCTTTTTAAGAGAATAATATATGGCGTGCCAGGAGACTCTATGGAATGCTTTCTCAGCATCCAACGAGAGTATCTAATTACAAATTTTTAACTGCATCTAGCCCAGGAAATACTTTGTGCCTAGTAGCAGTGTCTGCTAGTCAGCGGATTATCCCAACTGTTAAGCAAGCTACACCACCTGTAGTTTGGACACTTAATTTTTTCAAAGGAAATGCTTCGGGACCCCGGGATACTCAGTGAAGAGCATCAGGAGGCACCCCAAGGCATAGGGGCTGGTAGTGGCGGTAGGACGCCTTGCGGTGGACCACCGAGCTTGATCCTTATAAAAGCTTTTTAACTGCAGGAGCTTTAGTGGACGCTACTAGAGCTGGAATTACGCGGCTGTTGGTATGAGACTTGCCCTCCAATAGATCCTTGTAAAAGGATTTAAAGTGTATTCATTCAAATTAGAGAGACAATTTAAATTAAAAAGCTTAGACCTGCCTCCACCACAGGGGGCTCGCTCGACCCACCAGCGGACAGGCACCAGTATTGGGAGAGGGGGGCTGGCCGTCAGGGTCCACCGCAGCTCTGGCACAAAGCCGGCAACACGGAGTCGCACGGGCAGGAACGGACTGGCCATGTCGGCTTCGCACTTTTTTGGTTTTAGAAGGGCATGACATGCCTATATATGTGTCTCCCCCTCCTTTTACTCCTCCACCTCTTTTCTTTTCGCATGACTATATGTACTTGTCACTTTTCCATGTGTTAGTTGTGTCTTCTGAGCAGTTTGTCAGGTTTTGGACACCTTTGAAGGTGTTTTCTATGTGTTTCTATGTGTTTTTGTTTGCCTGCTATTGGTTTTAACGGTGTTCGAAGGTGTTCGACGAACAGTTCGGCGAACATACGGGTATTTGACGAACCGAACCGAACTCGAACACTACGAGGGTGGCTCAACACTAGTAGTGAGTTAAGGAGCACACAAAGACTGACGTTCCACTTACTGCACCCTATTTTAACAAAATAAACGCTGTTGCTCCTAAAGCTATGGACAGTAACCGTATGTGCCCTATTCACAAAAGACCTCACCCACTTAAGGAATGCCGTGGATTCAGGGCAAAGACTTTGCAAGAAAGCAGAGATACTCTGAAGGAGCTAGGGATATGTTACAAGTGTTGCGCCTCCTCAGATCACCTTGCTAAGGACTGTAAGGCTGTCATTAAGTGCACTGAATGCAGTAGTGACAAACACGTTACATCTATGCATCCCACACCAGCTCCACAGAATTCACAACTAGTGTTGAGCCACCCCCGTAGTGTTCGAGTTCGGTTCGGTTCGTCGAACACCCGTGTGTTCGCCGAACTGTTCGTCGAACACCTTCGAACACCGTTAAAACCAATGGCAGGCAAACAAAAACACATAGAAACACATAGAAAACACCTTCAAAGGTGTCCAAAAGCTGACAAACTGCTCAGAAGACATAACTAACACATGGAAAAGTGACAAGTACATATAGTCATACGAAAATAAAAGAGGTGGAGGAGTAAAAGGAGGGGGAGACACAGATATAGGTGTAGCACCCTGAGGATTCGGCTGCTACAGGGGTATTGCACCTCAACCCAGAGGTGTGATATTCCACTCCCGGGTAAGGATGGAGTGTGGAACTGAGCTCGGTAGGCTGCATGCACTACATACATCCCATTTCCGAGGAACAGGCCGACGGTACTCCCACTTAGAAATGTGCAGGTACGACCGAGTCTGTTCCTGGCTGGAGTGGGAGGGGGGTGGTACATCCCAAGTAGTGTAGGGGCAGATAGGGGGAGCAGCCTGGGTAAAGATAGGAGCTCATTGGGTGCTGGTCACCTGAGCTCACACATAGAGGGTGTATATAAGGTGGGCACCAACTAAGAACAGGGTCAGTTGCAGAGAGAAAGTCAGCGAGCTGAGGAGAAGAGAGACCCAGAGTGAGAGAGGAGAAAGAGAGACCCAGAGGGGGAAACAGAAGAAGAGGACTCTAAGAACCCAAATTAAATCCCCGGGTGAAGAGTCGGCACAGGGTACCGGAACCCAAGCTGGTGGGGGCAAAAACACACCCCAGCCAGAGACCGGAGGCCGTGGGCAGCGTCTGCCACGGCCACCCACCACATCCACCACGAAGGCATACCACGTGGAGGGTCAGGGAACCCAAGGCCAAGGGTCTCCCAACAGAAGGCCCGAGGGAGCTGGACCTGGGTGGATCAATAGTGGGGACGGCCAGAGAAAGGACAGAAGGAGAGCTCAGGGTCACGCTCCGGACTTATTTGGGGGTTGGCTGGATCCAGAACCTGGTGGACGCAGCACGGCTCGGGAGGTCACTCGAAGCTGGAGTGACCAGAACATCAGCAGTGAGTAAACATCCTAAACTGCATAACCCGACTCTGTCTCTGATTGCCGTCTACACTGCATCACCACAACTCCCATCCTCTGCACCTGATCCCCCTGAGGCTATACCCCACCCGTTGGGGGTTATATCACCAAAGCTGCACCTACACCACCAGCCTCAGCGGACCCTGCTGCAGCGGCGGCCACCGTGACCGCAACACAACGGGTGGCGTAGTCGACATTAAGAACTTAGTAACATCTGTAGGACTGCCACATACAACTGAGTTTGACACCCTGGGCACGGACCGGGTCACAGCCACTCGGAAGACTACAACCCCCATCTGATCCGGCTCCGGATATTCCCCCTAAAGAATATGGCCCAGGGGGCGCGTCATAGGCATGTCATGCCCTTCTAAAATCCAAAAAGTGAGAAGCCGACACGGCCAGTCCGCTCCTGCCCGTGCCACCTCCGTGTCGCCGGGTTTGTGCCAGAGCCGCGGTGAACCCTGACGGCCAGCCCCCCTCTCCCAATACTGGTGCCTGTCCGCTGGTGGGTCGAGCGAGCCCCCCTGTGGTGGAGGCAGCTCTAAGCTTTTTAATTTAAATTGTCTCTCTAATTTGAATGAATACACTTTAAATCCATTTACAAGGATCTATTGGAGGGCAAGTCTCATGCCAGCAGCCGCGGTAATTCCAGCTCCAGTAGCGTCCACTAAAGCTGCTGCAGTTAAAAAGCTTTTATAAGGATCGAGCTCGGCTGTCCACCGCAAGGCATCCTACTGCCAGTCCCAGCCCCTATGCCTTGGGGTGCCTCCTGATGCTCTTCACTAAGTATCCCATGGTCCCGAAGCATTTCCTTTGAAAAAATTAAGTGTCTAAACTACAGGTGGTGCAGCTTGCTTAACAGCCGGGATAATCCGCTGACTAGCAGACACTGCTACTAGGCACAAAGTATTTCCTGGGCTAGATGCAGTTAAAAATTTGTAATTAGATACTCTCGTTGGATGCTGAGAAAGCATTCCATAGAGTCTCCTGGCACGCCATATATGATTCTCTTAAAAAGCTTGGGGTAGGGGTCTAGGGGACCCTTTTATAGCCAAAATCACGGCCCTGTATCGCAATACGTCACCTAGGCTGAAGATAAATGGAACTGTAGCACCCTGAGGGCTCGGTTGCTACAGACGTATTGCACCTCACCCAGAGGTGTGATATCTCACTCTCAGGTAAGGATGGAGTGTGGATCAGGACCCGACACCTGCATGCATTACACCACATTGCCGTGGGGCAGGGCGACCAATATGCCCCTGAGATGGGCACGACAGTCCCTGTCCCTGGCTGGAGTGGGGGGAGGGAACACTGAGGAAGGGGAACCCTGTAGTGCAGGAGCAGGGAGGAAGCAGTTCCTGGGTGCATTGAGAAGGGAGTATAAAAGGTGGGCACCATCTTAGTTCAGTGCAGAGAAGTCTGAGCAGAAGTGGCAGGGAGCAGGGGCTCTGCATGAGCTCTGCTCCGGAGGCGGGCCTAGTAACAGAGGCCCAGGCCTGGAAGAGGGAGAAGGAAGGAAGAGGAGCGGAGAAGGCTCCAGGAACGAGGAATGAAGGGATCCCAGGGGTGCGGACGGGCGAGTCGCCACCGCACGCCCGAATCCACCTGCGTGGAGGGGTCAGGCCAAAGGGGGAGACCGGTCCCCGAACTAGTGGAGGCAGGAAACGACCCTCAGCTAGAAACCGGAGGCTCTGACATTTTATGTGGCGCAGCCCCTCGCTTCACCCGCTAGGAAGGCACCACATAGGGTCAGGGAAACTGGCGCCAAGTTTACCAAGAGGAGGCCCGAGGCAGCCGGACAGAAGTGTTGGTAAGAAAGGCCAGACAAAGGACACACAAAGGGGGTCCTGTGAAGTGCTCCAAAGTTATCTGGGAGTTGTCTGAGCCCCTCACCTGGTGAGCACAGTACGACGTGGGCAGCCGTTACCTGCAGACGTGGTCTGGATAATAAGAACTGTGAGTAAAGGCCCTGAACTGCATCACTGACTCCGTGTCGTTACTGCTGCTGCCCTGCACCATCACCCCCATCCTCCGCATACACTGCCCTGAGGCTATACTCCTCCCGTGGGGAGTTATGCTACGCTCTGCTGCACCCACAACACCAGCCTCAGCGGTCTGCCCTGTAGCGGTGGTTCACTCTGACCGCAATCCACGGGTGGCGTAGTTGGACATTTAAACATCAAAAGCACATAAATAGTTCCGCCACTGGTTTGACCGCCCTGAGCCACGGAACCGGGTCGCCGCCACGAAGACTACAACCACCAGCATCCACCAAAAAGGGTCCGGCTCCGGGTGTCCCAAGGCCCAGGGGGTGCGTCAGAACATTTTCATCACCTTTCACAATCACCAATGGGACAAGGCAGTGATGTCCTCTGTCCCCTCTCTTATACATCCTAGTGACGGAGCACCTGCTCTCATCAATTCGCCATAACCCCAATATTAGGTGGATTGAGGTGGGAGGCACTGAGTACAAGTGCTCTCTATTTGCTGATGATGTCCTAGTATATAACTCAATCACATATATCCATCCATGCTGTTATGGCTGAAATAGATCACTTTGTTACATGGTAAAATTTTAAAATCAATGCAGCGAAGTCTGAGGCCCTCGATGTCTCCCTCCCCAAATCCATATAGGATTCCATCCAGTACAACTTTCCCTTTGCCTGGCCCTCACAGGGTATCAAATACTTAGGTATTCCTATTCATAGAGACCTCTCCCATCTATGTTATCTTAATTTTGGGCCCTTTATTGAACAACTCCATACAGACCACAGTTGGCAAGTTAGAACTGTAAGATTCACTACGTGAACCACTGGTGTTTTGTGGAAAAGCACATGTACACTGCGTTCCAAATTATTATGCAAAAAGTGTTTAGGAGTGATAAGGGAAGAATTTGTTTGTTTGTCAGTTAAACTCATTGATGGTGATGTGTGTCAGGGCTCTTTATATCACTGTAAGCAATTGCAGACACCTGTGCTAATTAGTTTGGCAGGTGTGTCCAATGAAAGGCAAGACTACTTAAGAAGGCTCTCTCACATTATTAAGCAGCCTACATTTTCTGCCAAAATGGGAAAGAAAAAGGATGTGTCGGCTGCTGAGAAGCAACAAATTGTGGAGTGTTTAGGTCAAGGCATGACTACAATCAACATTGTGCGATGATCAGGATGAAGTGTCTTGGCAATCAAGAAGTATGTAGCTGATTCACAGTACACACGTGTGCGTGCTGATAAGGGCAAATTGAGGACTCTTTCCTACAGGCAATTACGTCAGGTTGAAAGAGCAGCGGCAAAAAAGCCTTGTTATAGCAGCAGACAAGTTTTTGAAGCTGCTTGTGCCTCCAACGTCCCCCGAACAACAAGATGCAGGGTCCTTCAGAGGTTTGCAGCTGTGCATGCGCCATCCTGTCGACCTCCTCTATCCACTTCACACAAGCAGAAACGGCTCCAGTGGGCCAAACATTACATGAAGACTGATTTCAAAACTGTTTTGTTCACGGATGAGTGCCGTGCAGCGCTCGATGGTCCAGATGGATGGAGTGGAGGATGGCTGGTTGATGGACACCCCACGCAAACACGGCTACAGCGCCAACAAGGAGGAGGTGGAGTAATGTTTTGGGCTGGAATCATGGGGAGAGAGATTGTCGGCCCCTTTAGGATCCCTGAAGGCGCTAAAGATGAACTCCATAATGTATGTGGATTTTCTCAAACAGCACTTCCTGCCATGGTTCAAGAAGAAGAACCGTGTATTTCACAGCAAGATCATTTTTCTGCATGATAATGCGCCATCTCATGCTGCACATAAAACATCTGCATCTCTGGCTGATATGGGCATAAAAGGGGACAAACTTATGGTGTGACCCCCATGCTCCCCTGACCTCTACCCCATTCAGAACCTTTGGAGCATCATTAAAAGGAGTGTCTATGATGGCGGGAGGCAGTTCACATCTAAGCAACAGCTCTGGGAGGGTATTCTGTCCTCATGCAAAACAATTGAAGCAGAAACCATCCAAAACCTGACAAATTCAATGGACGAGAGAGTTCAGAAGCTCCTTTCGAACAAGGGGTCCTATGTGAAAATGTAACATCACCTAGAATAAAGTTTTGAGTTGAAAACTGTTTGATTTCAGTTTCTAACAACCTGCTAATGCTTATAATTTCAAAAATGACCATTTTTTTGGTCTTTATTAAAATGAAAAGGTTGATCGAAAAGTTTGGGGGATCTAAGAGTGTGGCAACCCAGTAGTCATGATTACTTCGAATTCTGACAATATGAGGGTCATGCTGCAGGTAGTGCAGCAAGAAGGCACTTATGTGCCTTGCGCATCTCGGAGCCCCAAAATTATTTTCCGGGCTAGATGCAGCTAAAAATTATTTTTAATTTTAAATCTGGTGAAGCTTTAGTATAGATGGCCTAATAGGATCAGTGCTGCACACTGCTACAAAGCCCAAATTATTTTCCAGTCAAGATACAGATAAACATGATTAGTAATTTGAAAGCTTAAAACGGTTGGTAGGGTGATTTTAACCAATCATCAAGCTTTTACTCTCCCCAGGATGACACAGGGGTAGAAAAGTCGTTTCGGATCCATGATTTGTTCATCTTTATGAACGTGAGTCTGTCTACATTATCAGTGGAGAGCCGCGTGCGCTTATCTGTCAGCACACCACCAGCAGCACTGAACACACGTTCAGACAGAACGCTGGCTGCGGGGCATGACAAGATCTCCAAGGCGTAAGTGGCTAGCTCCGGCCATTTATCCAGATTGGAAGCCCAAAAAGAGCAAGGGTCCAGTGACACAGTCGTGGCTTCAATGTTTACTTGGAGATACTCCTGTACCATCGTCTCTAGGCGTTGACTATGTGTCAGACTTCTTGTCTCCTGTGGCCTTGCAAAGGATGGGCTAAAAAAGTGGTGAAATGATTCCGCAAAATTGATGTTACCAGCAGATACTGTGGTTCTGTTACGGTTTGAGTGCTGAACACTTGACGGTCCCACGGTTGGCAAGTTGGAACTGTGAGATTCACTACGTGCACCACTGGTATTTTGTGGAAAAGCACATGTAAGATTCTGCAACAGTCTCTGCTGATACTCCTGCATGCGTGCATCCCTTTCTATGGCAGGAATAATTTCTGCAAATTTACTTTTGTACCGGGGATCTAACAGTGTGGCAACCCAGTAGTCAGGATTATTTCTAATTCTCACAATTCGAGGGTCATGTTGCAGGTAGTGCAGCAATAAGGCACTCATGTGTGTTGCGCATCCAGGAGCACCAAGTCCCTGTTGTGTTGGTGGCGAGGTAACAATCATGCTTCCTTCCTCTGTCCTCTCCCCCCAACCTCGCACAACAGAAATGTGATCAAGGTCTCCCTCATCTGATGAGTCTTCCATCAGTTCGTCCTCCACTTCTTCCTGGGCTCCTGCACCTTCCTCACTAGTTTGGCTGCTACCATGCGCCCTGGTAAAACCATCTCCCCCACCCTCACATGCCTGCCGCCTTGGTGCTGCCGACCGTCTGGACCTTGCAGATGTTAGCCCTTCCGCATACAACTCCTCCTCCTCTACTTCCTCCACCTCCTCTTGTGCCACCACCTGACTCCGAATTCTGTTTAACATGTGCTCCAGCATGTAAATCACCGGAATAGTCATGCTGACAATGGCATCGTCAGCACTAAACATCTTCGTCGCCATTTCAAAACTGTGCAGAAGGGTGCATAGGTCCCTGATCTGAGACCACTCCTCCAGCGTGATTTGCCCCACCTCTGAATCTCGTTGGCCCAGGCTATACGTCAGAACGTATTGCACCAGGGCTTGTCGGTGCTGCCACAGTTGCTGCAACATGTGCAGAGTTGAATTCCACCGGGTAGGCACATCGCATTTTAGCCGGTGAAGTGGCAGGCCCAACGACTTCTGTAGAGATGTAAGTCGCTGAGCTGCGGGATGCGAACGGCGGAAGTGAGCACACAGCGACCGTGCCCTCTGCAGAAGGCCATCTAGTCTGGGATAGTGGGCTAAAAATTGCTGGACAACCAGGTTCAACACGTGAGCCATACAAGGCACGTGTGTGACATTGCCCCGGCGAAGGGCCGCACCCAGGTTTGCAGCATTGTCGCACACGGCCTTCCCTGGTTTCAGGTCCAGTGGAGACAACCATTCATGAAATTGGTTCTCCAGAGCTGACCACAACTCCTCAGCTGTGTGACTCACATTTCCCAGACATTTCAATGTAAAAACCGCCTGATGACGTTGAGCCCTACTGCCAGCATAGTAAGGAGGTGTGCAGGATCCCTTCTGCGCAGTTAGAAAGCTTGTGGCATGACCAGACAGGCTTTGGGTGCAGGTGGAAGACAGAGAGGAGGTTGAGGAGGCAGAAGCAGTGGAGGAACTTTGACATAAAGAGGATTGACGCACAACTCGTGGGGACGGCAAGACTTGGACAGCAGCCCCTTGTCCTGCTGTCACCATAGTTACCCAGTGCCCAGTCAGCGACATGTAACGCCCCTGTCCATGCCTACTTGTCCAAGTGTCTGTGGTGAAATGCACCCTGTCACACACAGAGTTTCTCAAAGAAGCGGTGATGTTATGTGCGACATGCTGGTGGAGCGCAGGCACACCTTTCTTTGAGAAGTAGTGCCGACTGGGCATCTGGTACTGGGGCACTGCGACAGACATAAGGTCTCGAAAATCCTCTGTGTCCACCAGGCGGAAAGGCAGCATTTCTGTAGCCAAGAGCTTGCAGATGGTGAAATTCAACCTCTTAGCTTTCTCATGGCTAGGAGGAAATGGTCTTTTACTTGTCCACATCTGAGGGACCGAGGGCTGGCTATTGTGCTTAGACGGGGTTGATAAGGGTGTCCCCGGCAAACTGCCGGTCTGTGAGGAAGATGCAGGCGGACATGTTAGGTTGCCTTGATCCAAAGGTGGTGCTATCGATGTCGGACAGCGCTCAACACCAGCTGGTGTTACCACCTCCAAAGAAAATGATGACCTGCCAATCACGCTGGCTGTTGTGGGTAAAGAGGTGGCAGGTCTGCGCCCCAAAACAGGTGTGACTGCTGTCCCCCCAGTCACAGAGGATGAAGAGGCCGCGGATGCACAAGATATGGCAGACGGTGGTTGGCCCGGCCGGCTAGGCCGCATTGTAGCACACTGAGCTTCCCACTGCAACTTATGCTTCATGTCCATGTGCCGGTTCATGCATGAAGTACTCAAACTATGTATTTTTTGGCCTCTACTTAGCTTTTGCTGACAAATGTTACAGATAACACGAGTTGGGTCATCTTTATCGATCTGAAAAAATGCCCAGGCTATGCAAGGCTTAGCACCCATGCGACCTGAAGAGCCACCACGACTTGTGGTGAGAGGCAGAGTTGTGTTTGAGCATGCAGTTGTTGACGTGCTTCCAGTACTACGACTCTGTCCAGGAAGGCGCAACCTGACCTCGTCGTCACTAGCATCTTCCGACACCTCCTCTGCTGACCTCATCTCTTGGCTGACTGTGGGTTGACAGTAAGTGGGATCTCCGACCTCATCATCATCACCCTGTGCGTTATCACACCCGTCGTCCTCAGAGCCAACCTGTTCCTGCCCTGACAAAAAACTAAAGTCGCTCTAATCAGGTATTTGAGTCTTATCATCGTCTTCCTCATTGTCTCCACCAACAGGAGTTACAGTTTGGGAATGAGGGTCTACATTATGGTCAGAACCTTCTGCGTCTGGTCCTGGATCCGACTCATAAAGATTCTGGGCATCAGTGCAGATCATTTCCTCGTCTGGATTCACAGAAGCACTGGAGTCGACCTCTGATTCCCAGGCTATAGTATGAGTAAACAGCTCTGCAGATTCAACCATCTGTTCTACCTCATACTCAGACGGGCAGCTGGAGATTTGGGAGCTGTGAGGAAGCAAGTGCGATTTGGGTGACACCTTTGAGGACTGGAGTATTTGTGATGTTGAAGTTGATGTGGAGGAGAGACCACTTAAAGGAGCACTTGATATCCATTGAAGCACCTGCTGTTTTTGTGCCTCATCTGGAATTTGTAGCGATTGGCGTGGCCGTAAGAAAGGGATCTTATCACATTGTCCGCTAAAAGAAGTAGACATTTTAGTTTGGCTGGAAGATGGTCTTTCTTCTGCAGATGTTACTGTTGCTTTAACACCTACCCCACGGACACAACCTTTTTTCCCCTTCCCAACACGCCTATTCCCCTTTCCACCAGCAGCAGGCCTTTTTCCACTCATTTTGGTGGTTAACTAATTCACAACTCTGGAGTTGTTTGCACAAAAAAACAATGGATGGTAACCGAGCAGAGCTGAGTGGCCAAACTGTGGTATTAGGCCAAAACTATTGGCTGGGTTAGATGCAGAAAAAAATTATTTTGAATTTGCAACCTGATGGAGGTCATTATAGATGGATTAATAGAACAAGACCCACACACAGCTAGAAGCCCAATATTTTTTCAGAGGTAGATGCAGGAAAAAAATATATTCAGTTTGCAACCTGATGGAGGTCAGTATAGATGGACTAATACAACAAGTCCCACACACAGCTAGAAGCCCAAATATTTTTTCAGAGGTACTGTAGATGCAGATAAAAATTAGTTTTAATTTGCAACCTGATGGAGGTCAGTATAGATGGACTAATAGAGAAAGTCCGACACACTACTAGAAGGCCAAATATTTTTTCAGAGGTAGATGCAGAAAAAAATATATTCAGTTTGCAACCTGATGGAGGTCAGTATAGATGGACTAATAGAGAAAGTCCGACACACTACTAGAAGGCCAAATATTTTTTCAGAGCTAGATGCAGAAAAAAATTATATTCAGTTTGCAACCTGATGGAGGTCAGTATAGATGGATTAATAGAACAAGACCCACACACAGCTAGAAGCCCAATATTTTTTCAGAGGTAGATGCAGAAAAAAATATATTCAGTTTGCAACCTGATGGAGGTCAGTATAGATGGACTAATACAACAAGTCCCACACACAGCTAGAAGCCCAATATTTTTTCAGAGGTAGATGCAGAAAAAAATATATTCAGTTTGCAACCTGATGGAGGTCAGTATAGATGGACTAATACAACAAGTCCCACACACAGATAGAAGCCCAAATATTTTTTCAGAGGTACTGTAGATGCAGATAAAAATTAGTTTTAATTTGCAACCTGATGGAGGTCAGTATAGATGGACTAATAGAGAAAGTCCGACACACTACTAGAAGGCCAAATATTTTTTCAGAGCTAGATGCAGAAAAAAATTATATTCAGTTTGCAACCTGATGGAGGTCAGTATAGATGGATTAATAGAACAAGACCCACACACAGCTAGAAGCCCAATATTTTTTCAGAGGTAGATGCAGAAAAAAATATATTCAGTTTGCAACCTGATGGAGGTCAGTATAGATGGACTAATACAACAAGTCCCACACACAGCTAGAAGCCCAATATTTTTTCAGAGGTAGATGCAGAAAAAAATATATTCAGTTTGCAACCTGATGGAGGTCAGTATAGATGGACTAATACAACAAGTCCCACACACAGCTAGAAGCCCAAATATTTTTTCAGAGGTACTGTAGATGCAGATAAAAATTAGTTTTAATTTGCAACCTGATGGAGGTCAGTATAGATGGACTAATAGAGAAAGTCCGACACACTACTAGAAGGCCAAATATTTTTTCAGAGCTAGATGCAGAAAAAAATTATATTCAGTTTGCAACCTGATGGAGGTCAGTATAGATGGACTAATAGAGAAAGTCCGACACACTACTAGAAGGCCAAATATTTTTTCAGAGCTAGATGCAGAAAAAAATTATATTCAGTTTGCAACCTGATGGAGGTCAGTATAGATGGATTAATAGAACAAGACCCACACACAGCTAGAAGCCCAATATTTTTTCAGAGGTAGATGCAGGAAAAAAATATATTCAGTTTGCAACCTGATGGAGGTCAGTATAGATGGACTAATACAACAAGTCCCACACACAGGTAGAAGCCCAAATATTTTTTCAGAGGTACTGTAGATGCAGATAAAAATTAGTTTTAATTTGCAACCTGATGGAGGTCAGTATAGATGGACTAATAGAATGATGCTATGCCCAAAAGATTTTACTTCACTAGGTGCAGTAAAAAAATTGGTATTCTATACACAGGTGGTATATCTTGCAACACAGATAGGCTACTCCACTGACTAACACACTCTGCAATAGGCCAAAAAGGATTAGCTTTGCTAGATTCAGCCAAATGCTGTGAAAAAAACTTGCACAGCACTGGCACAGACCTGCCTGGCAAAAACTGATAGGAACTGATGTAACCTAGTCCTGAAAAGGACTCCAATTACAATTAGTCTTTACTCCCACAACCTATCTATTTAAGAGCACAGACCTCCCTGATAAAAGTCGTAGGAAATGCTGTAACCTAGTCCTTAAAAGGACTGCAATCACAACTATTCCCTACTCCCAAGCTATCTGTATATTTGTGCGAAAATTGGCTTGAAATTAACAAGGTATAGCGCACACAGCAACAGCGGTGCCGTCTAACACGCAGCTGCAGCAGTGAGAAAATGGTGGCGACGGGGAAAATGGCTTGGTCTTATAGGGCAAGGACATGTGACATACACTGCCAATGACACATGCCCTTGCTTGTGTGAAAAAAAGCACTTCGCTCCGTGTGTGCGCTGCTGATAGGCTGACAGATTGCACCTCCCCACTGCAAATGCGGGAAAGAGAAAAAAAAATTGAGATCTTCATTGTTCCTGCAGAGATCCATCCCCTGCCCCTCCCCCCACCCCGCTGTACACTCAAACTGCGTATTAACATAAATTTTCATCATTACTGAGAAAAAATCCAGTTATGATTTTGGTGCACGAACAGTTATCGAACATAACCTCGAACAGCCGAATTTTTCTCAAATTGTTCGTGTTCGCCGAACGGCTCGAACACCGCCCAAAACAGCTCGAATTTGAGATTGGCGAACAGTTCGAGTAGAACAACGCTCATCTCTATTCACAACCTTCTGCAGCAACCAATTCTGCTCAAAAGCATGGCTGGGAGCCACAAGTACCTGACCCAGCTGCAACTGCTGTTTCCTCCTCATGTATGGAAGTATGTGGAGAAGGGACTGGTCCTAAATGCTGCGCTAAAGTATGTCTGGTCAACGTCTATCTAGATGGACAACCCGACAAGGCCTCCAAAATGTATGCCATAATAGATGAGCAAAGTAACAGGTCTCTAGCAATATATGAGATCTTCAATATAAAAGTACAAACGGCTCTGTACACCCACAACACCTGTTCTGGTCGTATTGAGACTTCTGGTGGGTACATTATCTCTTCAATCAAGGGGAACGTGCACATACCCTTGCCAACTTTAATTGAATGTGACCAGATACCTGATAACAAGGAAGAAATTCCCTCTTCAGAAGCCACGCTTCATCATCCCCACTTGAGGCTTATAACTAACAAAATTCCTCCTCTGGACATGAATGCTGATATTCTAATCCTACTGGGGAGGGACATTCTAGGGGTCCACAAGGTGCGCCAACAATGCAATGGCCCAGATGATGCTCCATACGCCCAAAGACTTGATCTAGGCTGGGTAATCGTGGGCAATGTATGTCTGGATAAGAGTCACAAGGCATCCGAAGTAAACTCGTTTAAAACGTATGTACTTCAAAATGGTCACACAACTCACTTCAAACCATGCTCTCATCACTCCGAAGTGAAAGAAAGGTTCTCTGACTTCATCCAAGAGCCTGACATCATTCCCACTCCCTATGGTGACGACTTAGGGAAAACAGTGTTTCGCACAACACAAGATGACAACAAGGTCACCTTATCCATAGAAGACAAGGAATTTATTAAAATAATGGACAGTGGATTTTTCAAGAATGAATCTGACCATTGGGTCGCTCCCTTACTCTTCAAGGCTACAAGGGCCAAGCTTCTTAACAACCAAGAACAGGCCTTATCAAGGTTCACCTCATTGCAGAGAATATTGAGAAATAAGCCTGAAATGAAGGACCATTTTGTAGCCTTTATGGAGAAGATATTTCGCAATGACCACGCAGAGCCAGCTCCACCCTTGCAAGCCAATGAAGAATGCTGGTATCTACCTTCCTTTGGAGTATACCATCCAAGAAAGCCTAAACAAATTAGAGTGGTGTTCGATTCAAGCACCAAACATGATGGTGTATCACTGAACGATGTTCTCCTCACTGGTCCCAACCTGACTAATAACCTGGTGGGAGAGCTCTTGAGATTCAGAAAAGAGCCAGTTGCCATTACTGCTGACATTGAACAAATGTTCCATTGTTTCATCATGCGACAAGATCACAGAAATTATCTCCGTTTTCTATGGCACAGAGACAACGACACCAGCAAGGAAATGGTTGAATACCGCATGAAGGTGCATGTGTTCGGAAACAGCCCTTCACCTGCAGTTGCTATATACGGCCTACGTAGAACCGCCTCTGATGATAAAGCAGAATTCAGGAAGGATGCCCAACAGTTCGTTGAAAAGGACTTCTACGTGGACGACGGTCTCAAATCCCTGCCCACAGTAGAAGAAGCCATAGATCTGCTGAAACGGACACAAGGTATGCTTTCTAAAGCTCATTTAAGATTGCATAAAATTGCCTCCAATACTGCTGTTGTCATGAAGGCTTTTCACTCTAATGATCATGCTTCAGAATTCAGAGACTTGAATCTAGGTTCAGACAACCCACCAGTACAGAGAAGTCTGGGTTTGAGATGAAACTTGCTAAAGGACTCCTTCAGCTTTCAGGTTAGTGGTACAGAAAAAACATTTACAAAGCGTGGGGTTCTGTCAGTGGTGAACAGTCTATACGATCCACTCGGGTTTGTTGCACCCCTGACTATACAAGGCAAACTTCTTTTAAGGCAACTGTCAGAGTCTATTAAGGACTGGGACTCACCACTCCCTGCTGACAAACAACTAAAGTGGAAGTCATGGAGGGAATCTCTTTGTGCCTTAGATAAAATCCACATACCACGTTGTTACACTCCAGCATCTCTTGCTACGAGTCAAAGGAAAGAGATCCATATATTCTCTGACGCCTCTACTGAAGCCATTGCAGCTGTTGCCTATTTGAAGGTTATAGACTCTAACAATGAAGCCTTTGTAGGATTTCTATTTAGAAAGGCTAAATTGGCTCCTAAACCCGAGCACACCATACCCAGACTTGAGCTCTGTGGGGCTGTACTAGCCATCGAGATTGCAGACTTCATACAGAGTGAACTAGCTATTCACGTGGATGACACAAGATTCTACACAGACTGCAAGGTTGTTCTGGGCTACATATACAACCAGACAAAACGCTTCCATGTCTATGTCAGTAACCGCGTTGAAAGGATCAGAAAATCCTCTAAACCTGAGCAATGGCAGTATGTTCCATCCCATCTTAACCCTGCTGACCTTGATACTAGGCCAGTGTCTGTTGGTTCCTTCGCCAACTCTTCTTGGTTAATAGGACCGGAGTTCCTTTGCGGCCAGTGTGAAGAGACTGCCGTTGAAGACAGCTTCAGTCTTCAGGATCCAGACGTTGACCCAGAGATCCGTCCTGACGTCAGCACCCTCATATACCAATTCCAATGAAAAGGATGGCTTGGACTGTCGGCGATTTGATCGCTTCTCCAGATGGACAAGGCTTGTTCGTGCTATTGCAAGGTTAGTCCACATCGCACAATGCTACTGCAATAAGGACAGTAACGCTGAGTGTCACGGTTGGCACATCTGTCATAAGCCTCTCTCTACAGAAGACATTGCTCTGAGTGAACTGTTTGTGATACGTAATGAGCAGCAGAATGTTTTTCACAAGGAAATGGAATGTATACTTAAAAATCAAGATGTCCCTAAAAACAGCCCTATTGTCGACTTAAATCCAGTAATTGACAAGAAGGGTTTACTGAGAGTCGGTGGTCGTTTAAACAAAGCCAAGTTGGAGGAGGCAGAAAAGAATCCTCTAATCATTCCTGGCCATCACCAGATCACCACTCTGCTAATATGACATTACCATGAAAAGTTCAAACATCAAGGCAGACACTTCACTGAAGGTGCCTTAAGAGTTGCAGGCCTCTGGATTGTGGGAGCAAAGAGACAAGTTTCCCATTTAATTCATCTTTGTGTTCAGTGTCCAAGGCAAGAGGAAAACTGCAACAACAACAGATGTCTGATTTGCCTGCTGATAGGACAAGCACAGAGCCACCGTTTACCTATATTGGTTTGGAAATTTTTGGCCCGTGGGAAGTCACTGCACGTAGGACCAGAGGCGGACATGCAAAAAGTAAACGTTGGGCAGTGTTGTTCACATGCATGAGTGTACGAGCAATACACATAGAAGTAATAGAATCAATGGATTCCTCCAGTTTTATCAATGCCTTAAGACAATTCCTCGCCATACGAGTACCAGTCAAGCAAATAAGGTCTGATTGTGGAACAAACTTTGTAGGTGCCTGTCGAGAACTACAATTAGATTCAACAGCAGTCCAGGATTTCTTGGCAAACAATGGCTGTTCGTGGATATCTACGGGTTCAGAATCTCCTGCTATTCTTACACCAGCAACACTCCTCACTCAGAAACTTGGAACCATTCCTAACCCACCTAAAGACTCTGTGTCCGGTAACAAATATCAGAGACGTTGGAAACACGTGCAACATCTGGCTAACTGTTTCTGGAGTAGATGGAAGAGGGGTTACCTTAACCTTCTTCAAGGACGGAGAAAATGGCAACAAGTTAAACCTAGCTTACAAGTAGGAGATCTTGTTCCCATGAGAGACCATAAAGCGGAAAGAAATGCATGGCCTATGGGACTTATATCGAAAACCTTTCCAAGTGAAAGTGGCAAGGTGCGCAAGGTGGAAGTAACAGTCACGAAGCAAGGTGACCACAAATCTTTCATTAGGCCTATATCAGAGGTCATCTTACTTATGTGGGTTGAGAATTAAGGACTATCCATTCAACCACAAGGAACTTTCCAGGAACTGTAACTACTGGATTACAATTGGGTTGGAGACAGTTTGGCCTAGTGCGGCTTCTCCAATCCGAAGATGGGCATCCTTTGGATTGCTTCAGGAGCTGTTATAGACATTCGTCTACCTCGTTTGTTATTTGTTATTGTTGCATTGCATGCATTGTTTGTCTTTCAGGTTGAGGTATCCCTCGGTACTTCAGGAAAACACCTCCACCTCAAGACTGTTAATATAGTGAAATCCAGGGATTTCAGACGGGGAGTGTGCTGTCCAGCTCTTGTTTGAAAAGACTTTCAGCCATTTTGGGCATTAACTAATGTTACATGTTTATTGTATTGTTGTGCTTTGCTGCCATCTACTGGTCGTTGTTATAATATGTTATAACATGTATTATTCCTGTGTTTTACCCACAACACCTTACGGTCAGTAACTCCTCCTATCTCCTGCTCCTCACTTCCTTCTTCTTCATCACATCCATCTTGGCTACACATGCTACAGGACTGGAGAAAGGATTCTCTTGTTACCACTTTACTTGGCGCTTCTAATACCTACAACTTCTACCTTTTTTCTCATCCTTCACTTTCCCTCATCTCACCTCATCAAGAACTGTAAATAAATCTGTTGAATTCATCACTGCATCATCATTCTGGAATACCACGTGCAGTTCGTGAGGGCGCAGGTCAGTGAGTTGACGCTATATGCCATTGCTTATACAGAGATCCGTGTCACATCCCTCAGACACATCTCGCCCCACGAACATCGGTGGCAGAATAACGAGTATAATGGAAATCAATGGGAAACTTGAGCATTTTTCCGGCGGCCCCCTGGAGGCCTGGAGGGGGTCTAAAAATTGGCCAAATCGATGGAAAGAGCACTGAAATGACATTGGAACAGCATGGGGAAGACCCCTGGAAGCATCTCTGAATCCCAGGCCACTGCTGTGAACAGTGTTCATAGAATCATAGAATGGTAGAGTTGGAAGGGACCTCCTGGGTCATCTGGTCCAACCCCCTGCTCAAAGCAGGATTCACTAAATCATCTCAGACAGATGTCTGTCCAGCCTCTGTTAGAAGACGTCCACCTCTCATGGCAGCCTGTTCCACTCATTGATCACCCTAACTGTCAAAAAGTTTTTTCTAATATCTAATCTGTGTCTCCTCCCATTCAGTTTCATCCCATTGCTTCTAGTCTTTCCTTGTGCAAATGAGAATAAAGATGATCCTTCTACAATGTGACATCCCTTGAGATATTTGTAGACAGCTATTAAGTCTCCTCTCAGTCTTCTTTTTTGCAAGCTAAATATTCCCAAATCCTGTAACCGTTCCTCATAGAACATGGTTTGCAGACCGGTCACCATTCTGGTCGCTCTTCTCTGAACTTGCTCCAGTTTGTCAATGTCTTTTTTAAAATGTGGTGCCAAAAACTGAACACAGTATTCCAGATGAGGTCTGACCAAAGAGGAGTAAAGTGCGATAATGATCTGGACTGTATGCTTCTGTTAATACATCCCAGAATTGTATTTGCCTTTTTTGCTGCTGCATCACACTGTTGACTCATGTTCAGTCTATGATCTATTAGTATACCTAAGTCTTTTTCACATGTACTGTTGCTTAGCTCTATTCCTCCCATTCTGTATATGTTTTTTTCATTTTTATTGCCAAGATGTAGTACTTTGCATTTTTCCCTGTTAAAAACCATTCTGTTAGTTGCTGCATACTGCTCCAGTTTATTTAGGTCTTCTTGAATCCTCTCTCTCTCTTCTCTAGTGTTAGCTATCCCTCCTAGCTTTGTGTCATCAGCAAATTTAATCAGTTTACCCTCAATTCCTTCATCTAAATCATTGATAAAGATGTTGAACAATACAGATCCCAGGAAAGAGCCCTGTGGTACCCCACTTGAGACATTCATCCAACTGGATGTGAAGCCGTTTACGACCACTCTTTGAGTCCGATCACTAAGCCAGTTATGAATCCACCTAACAGTTGCCTTGTCCATTCCATACTTGGTCATTTTTTCAATAAGGATGGTGTGAGATACTTTGTCAAATGCTTTGCTGAAGTCAAGATATACTATTTCTACAGCATTTCCCTGATCCACCCAGTCAGTGATTCTGTCATAGAAGGAAATTAAGTTAGTCTGACATGACTTGTTAGTTACAAACCCATGCTGACTCTGGTTAATCACTTCATTCTTATCCAGGTACTTACATACATGTTGTTTAATAATTTGTTTAAAGGTCTTTCCTGGTATAGAAGTCAGACTCACCGGCCTAGAGTTCCCTGGGTCCACCTTCTTCCCCTTTTTGAAGATAGGAACAACATTTGCTCTTCTCCAGTCTTCTGGGACTTCTCCTGTTCTCCAAGAATTTTCAAAGATTATGGAAAGTGGCTCTAAAATTTCTTCTACAATCTCCTTCAGTACTCTGGGGTGTAATTCATCTGGACCTGGAGACTTGAACTCATTTATGTTAGCTAAATATTCCCTCACAATCTTTCTGTTTACAGATAACCTGGATTCTTCTATTCCTTTAATAGGACAGTGAAGATCAGTTGATGTTACATTTTCTTTCTGAGAGAAAACTGATGCAAAATAGGAATTAAAAAGTTCTGCCTTCTCAACATCCTTTCTTACCATTTCACCATTTTCATCCTGTAAAAATCTTGTTGTCTGAGTATTACCCTGCCACTTTTACAAACTGACAATAAAACATACAAAATCTAAGAAAATTTGGATTTTGCTGGAAAGAATATTAAGAAACATTCTTTCCAAGATAATGACTTACATATAAGGCAAAATAAATAAGAGAAAAAAAATGCTTCTCCACACCTTGGTCTATGTGCACACATAGTATTTTTGCATGTTCTCATTGCTTTCAATGGTGAAAAAAATATTCACCAGTAAATGTAATTTTAACATTTTACTAACTTATCTGGCCATGTGATGTGTGAGACATGATCAGACACATCTTGTTTCATTTATGAAGGAGGGACTCTGAAAGTCACACAGCCTATTTTCCCCATCAGGTGGCTCTCGCTATTTGCAGAGGGCCATCAGGCGGCCCTAAGTATTGTTAGATGGCCAGCTTGAGGCTCTCACTATATTCAGCGGGCCATCTGGCGACCCTCATTCAATATTTTTGGAGGGCCAGTAGCCTGCCCTTACTAAACATTTTGGGAGGGGAGCAGCCGGCTATGCTTTGCATAGCCATATATTTCTACTGCAATATAACGTATCCCTCTGAGGTGGTCAAATTTTCTTTCTTGTACTAATAGTATTAATACTGTAAAGTTTGAAACTTGGAGGGCAGCCAATTTATAGCATGCCAACTGGCAGTCCCCACTATTTTTAGAGGGCCAGAAGGCATCTTGTGGCAGATGAGACCAAGATAGAGCTTTTTATTAAAGCACATCATACAACTGTTTACTGTAAATAGAATGAGGCCTATAAATAAAAGAACACAGTACTTACAGTCAAATATGATGAAGGTTCAAAGATATTTAGGGGTTATTTTGCTGCCGCTGGGTCCTTTGACTGTGTGCAAGGCATCATTAATTGTGAAGATTCCCAAAGGTTTTTCTGTTGCAATGTAGTGCCCAGTGTTAAAAAGCTGAGTTTGCATCCTAGGTCATGGGTCTAATAGTAGGACAATGATCCCAAACATACTTCAAGAAGCACCGAGAAATGGATAGAAACAAAGAGCTGGAGAGTTCTGAAGTGGTAATTTTTGCTCCAGTAGAGTCAAGTCTCCCACCACTACCTCTTACATACAGATGCTGAAGAGAAGATGCGATTGACATATTAAATCAGTACATTTTGTTAACTTCAATGAATTTCTATCAACTTCAATTAATTTCTGTCAACTTTGATAAATTTCTGAGTATAGATCACCGTAAAAATTATGAATCGGTCAGTGAGTATATGTAAGAAATCAATCAAGTTATGGACTGTGGAAGAGATGTATGTGACCAGAATGAACACTCATTTCCAGCAGATGATACCACCTAGCACATATCCCTATACTAAATCCAGCTAACAGCAGTAGTAATAGAGAATAGAATAGAATCTTTTTCTTGTTGCAACAGCACGGACTATAAGGCAATAATCCATGACTAGATGCCTGTAATACGCTATCCCTAGTGTTATAGCTCACCCATACACAAATTTCAGATAAGAGAGGTAATATTGTAAAATATAAAATAGATTTTAACCGGCCCAAAGAGTTTTTTTTGTACGTGGCAGCACCAAACTGTGAAGGAATGCAAGCAACCTTACCTGCTTTGATGAATTCCTGAGTGCAGATTACATTAAAAAACACAAATTTGTCAAGGAATTTTTTGAAAAAAGCAATCAAGGTATAGACATTGTAAGAGATGTATGTGACAATAATGAAAACTCATTTGCAGCATATTATATCTAGCACCTGTCCCTATTCTAAATGCAGCTAACAGCGGTATTAATAAGGAATAGAATAGAATTTTTTTGAATTTTTTTTGTTTGGTTGCAGCAGCATGGACTATAAGGCGTTATCGCTAGTGCGATTGCTCACCCGTACATGAATTGCAGATAGGAGAGGTAATATTGTAGAATATAAAATAGATTTTAACTGGCCTCATAAAAAAAATGTTCCCGTTTTTAAGGAGTGGGTCTCCTAGACTGGTAATGCCCATGCACTAAGTGCATGGGCTGAAAAACATTTACCTCTAGGGTGTATACATACTGTATATATTTTAAAGAATGTAAAGGGTAGGCCTCTAAAAATTGTTCATGCGGGCATCATGAATGCCCTTAAAAAAATTAATGGGGGGGGTTGCAAGATGATCACCCTGTTGATATGATGGTGGAGGATGAGGAGAAGGAGAAGAAGGAGGACGACATATAAAAGACAAAATCCTGAAGTGTATACCCATGTCTGGGTGTCAAGGTGTGCATGGGAATAGACAAGAAAAGAAAATGGATTTGATTTTATGTTCCTCTGCTGTCATCCGATGGTGTTGAGAAGTCTGGGCCAATCCTTGTTCATTTTGATAAGAGTCAGCCCGTCAGCATTTTCAGTTGACAGGCGGATGCGCCTATCAGTTACAATACCCCCGGTGGCACTAAAACCCGCTCTGACAAAACACTAGCTCCAGGGCAGGCCAGGACCTCCAAGGCATAGAGAGACAATTCATACCACGTGTCCCGCTTGGATACTTAATAGTTGTAAGGCATAGAGGAATCACGGAGGACGCTGGTATGATCACCAGGGTACTCCTTCAGCATCTTTCAAAACTTTTCCCTCCTTGTCAGAGTAACCTGTCCATCAGGGCCTGGGCACTGGGAGGATCTGATAAAACTGTGCCAGACATTTGACAGTGTTCCCCTGTCCCTGTTGCATCTGGTTTGTGTCTACCTTGCCTGTACTCCTTGATTGTCCTAGGAACTGTAACCTCTGCCGCCAGCGTTGTCAGATGGGAATCTTTTTAATAATTCTTCAATTAGGGGCTTCTAGTACTGCAACATTTTAATAGATCTCTCCGCCACGGGAAGGAGAGATAGAAAGTTCTCCTTGTAGCATGGGTCAAGAAGGGTGACCAACCAGTAATTACTGTTGCCCAAAATGCGTATAGCGCAAGGGTCATGGGAAAGGCAGCGGAACATAAACTCAACCATGTGTGCCAGACTGCCAATAGCCAAGACTTCCCTGTTCCCACCAAGAGGAGAACTGTCCATGTCCTCCCTCTCCTCCTCCTCCTCTTCAGGCCACCCACACTGAACAGACAGGCTGAAGGAGTTGTGGGTAGTTACGCCTGTAGCGCAGTAAACCTGTACTGTATGTATTGGTCATATCACTCAGCTTCTTATATGTTTTAACTTCTGCTTTGTCACAACTCTCCCGCCCTTTAACACATTTTGTGCACTCTCTCCACATCAACCCCCTCCCTTCTCCTCTCTCCCATGTATAACTCTGAGGCTCTACTGACATTTCTCACCCACTCCAAAAGATCCATTGAAACCATGCAGCACTCAAAACGTTCATACAAATCATTGCACCACCTGCTCTTTGTCTTTTTTCCCTTTCTCCTAGTCGCTGGCGACATCTCCCCCAACCCTGGGCCTTAATCCACTAGTATACATACAGTAACTCTCTTCCAGCTGCATATAGAAACCCTGCTAATCTTATTAACATTCAGTGCATGCCTTCTACTATCACTTTTAATTGTGCCCTCAGGAATGCAAGGTCAGTGTGTAACTAACTTGCATCCACGATTTTTTCCTCTGTAATTCCCTTAAACTTCTGGCTCTTACAGAAACCTTGATCCAGAAGTCAGACACCACCGCCGATGCTGCTCTCTCATTTGGTGGGCTGAAATTTTCACATACCGCTAGACCTGAGAACAGATGAGGTAGAGGTGTTGATTTGCTCCTTTCATCACAATGTGCTTTCCAGGTCATTCCCCCTTCCTTTGAATTCCACACCATGTCAAACTCTTAAAACCTTTCTCCCTGAGAGTGGCGGTTGTGTATCGCCCTCCAGGCTCCTCCCGCAAGTTCCTGGATCACTTTGCCACCTGGCTTCCTCACTTTCTATCCTGTGACATCCCCACCCTCATCATGGGAGACTTTAATATCCCCATCGATGATCCCTTCTCCCAATCTGCCTCTCATTTACTTTCTCTAACCTCTTTGTTCGGCCTAACACAGTTTACTAACTCTCCTATGCATGAAAGCGGGAATACTCTGGACTTGGTCTTCTCCCATTTCTGCTCGCTGCATGACTTTACTAACTCCCCTCTCCCGCTCTTGGACCACAACTTTATTTGTTTCGCTGTCAAGAACTGTCTCTTCAACCGGGACACCCCCACTTACCACAAATATAGGAGTACACATACATTAATATCCAGCTACTTATGGACAATCTACACACATCTTTAGCTCTCATCGCCTCCCTCTCCTGTCCAGACTTAGCATTGTCACACTAAATAATACACTATAGAGTGCACTAGATGAAGCAGCACCTTCTACATGCAGGAAGACCCAACACAGGCAACGTGTCACGGGTGTGTCAGAGGTGACAGACAGTTGCCCTGCAGTGGTTTTCAGGTGATATCCACGTTTGGCAATGCAGACAGCTGCCTAGATAGGAGGCTGTGTTTAGCACCCAGCGACTACCTCCCTTTAGTCTGGGTGTACATATGCCTGGTGTGTCTGGGTGGGCGTCGCCAGTTATAATCATTTCTACTTGTAACTTGGGTGAAGCAGCATCACGTCCTCTCTGGAGTCTTGTGCCCTGTTGGAGTTCTTCTAAAGCCAAGTTGTTATTCCCCTGTGTTGTCTTCCCCTTTTGTCTTTACAGTGCTAGCGGAGGTTGACTAGTGCTCATCTCCTGCCACTCCCAGCTATAGCCTTACGCCAGGGATAGTAGGGCGAGGCACGTGATCGGCGACAGCTGTGGAGGCTGTATAGGGATGTTAGGGGGAGTCAGGTTGACGTTAGTCCAGATTAGGAGGTCACTTCTTCCCCCTTTCCCTAGTGTCTGGGCTCCCTTTCCCTTTCCCCTTTGTGTTGCACTCACACTTCGCGTGACTCTGTGTTGCATTCACACTTGGCATGACACAACGGCAGCCCTGGCACATGCTGCAAACACGTTTTCTTCAGTGTTGCTCAAGGTGTGCTGAGCATGAGTGGAGAAAATCACTATTAGCAGAGGATTTCATCCACTATAAGTTCATGCTCAAAACCTATAACTCTGCCCTTCATCTGGCCAAACAATCCTACTTCACCACCCTCATCACTTCACTAGCTGACAATCCAAAATGACTTTTTGAAACTTTACACTCCCTCCTGAGCCCTAAAGCACAGACCCCCATCACCAACCTCAGCGGTGAGGATCTGGCCACTTATTTCCTAGAAAAAATCAACCACATTCGTCAGGACATTTCAGTCAAATCTCCTCAGTGCCTAGATCCCCTTCCCTGCCGCACGTCAAGCTCACTTGCTATCTTTGAGCCTTTTACAGAAGAAGAAGTTTCCCATCTCCTTGCTTCTTCTCGGCCTACAACCTGCAACTGTGACCCTACTCCCTCACATCTCCTGCAGTCTCTCTCACTGGTGGTCACCACTCACCTAACTAAAATATTTAACCTCTTTCTTTCTTCAGGTATCTTTCCCTCCTGCCATCATAACCCCTTTACTTAAAAAAAACATCCCTGGACCAGAACTGCACTGCTAATTACAGACCTGTCTCTAATCTTCCATTCATCTCTAAATCTCTAAACTCCTGGAAGACTTGGTCCACTCCTGTCTAATCTGCTATCTCTCAGATAACTCTCTTTTCGACCCTTTACAATCTGGTTTCCGCTCTTTACATTCTACTGAAACTGCCCTTACTAAAGTCTCTAATGATCTATTAGCAGCTAAATCCAAAGGTCACTGCTCCCTGCTGATTCTTCTGGATCTCTCTGCTGCATATGACATTGTGGATCACCAGCTCCTGCTCACTATGCTGTGTTCTATCGGCCTCAAGGACACCGTTCTCTTCTGGTTCTCCTCCTACCTCTCTGACCGCTCCTTCACTGTATCTTTTGCCGGCTCCTCTTCCTCTCCCCTTCCCCTTACTATTGGGGTTCTGAAAGGCTCAGTCCTAGGCCCCCTGCTTTTCTCCTTATATACTGCCCCTACTGGACAAACAATCAGAAGATTTGGGTTCCAGTATCATCTCTATGCTGATGACACCCAATTATACACTTCTTCTCATGACATCACCCCTACCCTAATACAAAGTACCAAGGATTGTTTGTCTGCTGTCTCTAACATCATGTCCTCCTTCTATCTTAAACTGAATCTCTCCAAAACTGAACTTATTGCGTTTCTCTCTTCTACTAACCTAACTCTACCTGGCATTAAAATTACCTTGGAGGGTTCAACCATAACTCCCAAGCAGCATACCTGTTGCCCTGGGGTCATAGTTGACAGTAAACTCTCCTTAATCCCCTATATCCGATCACTCACCCACTCTTGTCACCTGCATGTTAAAAATATCTCCAAAATCCGAACTTTTCTCACCTTTGAAACTGCTAAAACTCTTCACTCTTGTCTGGACTAGTGCAACTCTCTTCTGATTGGTCTCCCTCTTACCAAGCTTCCTTCTCTCCTATCCTTCCTGAGTGTGGCAGCCAGGGTCGTATTTCTGTCCAGCTGCTTCACCGATGCCTCCATCTTCTGCCAGTCATTACACTTGTTACTAGTGTTGAGCGAGCACTAAAATGCTCGGGTATTCATTGCTCAGGTCAAGCAAATTGGAATGCTCGAGTGCTCGGTCCGAGTAACGAGCCCAATGTAAGTCTATGGGAAACTCGAGCATTTTTCCGGCGGCTCCCCCCGGCGGTCTGCAGAGGGGCTAAAAATTGCCCAAATCGACGGGAACAGTGCTCAAATAACATGGGAACAGCATGGGGAAGACCCCTGGAAGCATTTCTGACTCCCAGGTCACTGCTGTCAACAACATTGTCAGAGGTATTACGCCACTTTTACGGACTCACAAGAAAACATGCAAAAACGAAACCAAAATGGATTTTCCAGGAAATATGTTAAAGAACATCCTTTCTAGGGTAATGACTTGTATATAAGGCAAAATAAAAAAACAAAAACAAAAATGCACCTCCACACCTTGGGCTTTGTTCACACGTAGCGTTTTTGATGCGTTTTTGCACTTTTGCATTGCTTTCAACCAAGACAAATAAATTCACTGGGAAATGTCATTTTAACATTTTACAACCTTATCTGGCCATGTCGTGTGTGACATACCATCATGCACATCCTGTTCCATTTATGATGGAGGGACTCTGAAAGTCACAAAGACTATTTTTATAGGGCCATCAGGCGGCCCTTACTATTCTTAAAGGGCTAGCAGTCGGCCTTTGCTATTGTTAGAGAGCCATCAGCCGGTTATGCTTTGTTGTTCCCATTATTAACAAGTGGGTCTCCAATACTGTTATTTCATATTCAATGACTGCAATGGCTGCCAAAAATTTGGAGGAACTCCAATGCCCCTTGCAAGAGACGTAGAGGTCAGAGAGCCTCCTAAAAACAATGTACCCATTATTAGGAAGTGGGTCTCCCATAGTGTTTGCCTATGCAGTGAAGCAACGGCTGCCAAAAATTTGGAGGAACTTCAATACCCCTTGCAAGAGACGTAGAGGTCAGAAAGCCTCCTAAAAACAATGTTCCCATTATCAGGAAGTGGGTCTCCCATAGTGTTTGCCTATGCAGTGAAGCAACGGCTGCCAAAAATTTGGAGGAACTCCAATGCCCCTTGCAAGAGACGTAGAGGTCAGAGAGCCTGCTAAAAACAATGTTCCCATTATTAGGAAGTGGGTCTCCCATAGTGTTTGCCTATGCAGTGAAGCAACGGCTGCCAAAAATTTGGAGGAACTCCAATGCCCCTTGCAAGAGACGTAGATATGTTGATATGGTATATATGGTGGTGATATTGTTATGATCTGCAACAAGTACTAAGGAAAGATAGGGGAAAGCTGTCCCTACAGTAAGACTAAGCTGAATCCCTACGATGTAGCGGGCTGTCTGTTCCTTGTGAACAGACCCGCCTTAGTCCTCGGCTAGTCTGAACGAAGACCTATAGAATTAAGGGAGGGGTCCCTAAAAGAACTAAGGACTGGGACAAAATTGGGACACCTCCTAAACAGAAGTTGTTGCAGAACACAAAAAGACAAACTGACAAAAATGTACTAAAGGTCCCAGAGGACCAAGCAAACTTGACAGAGAAAGGCACCGAAGCACCAGGCTAGAGAAACAGTCAAACACTTAAGTCCAGCACAGCCAGAAGGGCGGAGCTGAAATATAAAGGCAGATGGTCACGTGACCACAAAACACAAGATAGAAAAAACAAACAGGAGGGTTCTAACAGTACCCCCTCTTTTATGAGGATCCTCCCGATCCTCCAGGCCCAGGCCTATCTGGAAACCTCCTTATGTTTCCTGTCAAAATACTTCTTGGACTTCTTGTTAGCCTCTTGAAGGTTGCAACGTACATTAGTCCAAACTCTCTCCAAATCACCGGAAAAATTCTCCTCCTCTGGCACCGCCGACCCCAATCTGGAGAACGAACCAAAAGACGGATGTCTCCCAGCACAACAAAAAAAAGGAGAACACCCAGCAGAGGAGGATGTATGATTGTTAAGAGCAAATTCAGCGAGAGGCAGAAACTCAGACCACACCTCTTGTGGTCCGCCACAAAACAATGCAAAAACTGTTCAACATCCTGGTTCTTTCTTTCAGTCTGTCCATTAGACTCAGGATGATAACCAGACGAAAATGACAAATGGACTCCCAACCTGTTACAAAAAGCACGCCAAAAGCGAGCCACAAACTGAGGTCCTCTATCAGAAACAATATCCGTGGGAACGCCATGGAGCTTGACAATCTCCTTAACAAACGCCTTAGCGAGTGTCTTGGCGCAGGGCAACTTAATGAATGGAACCAAATGACACATATTACTAAAACGGTCCACGACCACCCAGATGACAGTAAAACCCTCGGACACAGGAAGATCAGTAATAAAATCCATTGTGATATGAGTCCAAGGCGCACTAGGAACCTCCAGTGGACAAAGCAACCCCGCAGCAGAAGTATGTGAAGCCTTTGACCTAGCACACACAGTACACTGATGCACCCACTTGATGACTTCCCTCTGCCATTCAGGCCACCAAAAACTGCGACTTATAAGTCTCTTAGTCTCCGAAATTCCTGGATGACCTGCCAACCGAGACTCATGACACTCCACAAACAAATCTCTCCTAAAGACTCTAGGCATGAAAAACCTCCCATGGGGAGTGTTAGATGGAGCATCATCTTGAGCTTTCAGAATCCCATTCTCCAAAACGGAGTCCAAAGGCGCCACCACAACTCCTTTCTGTATAATGCTCTCCTCCTCATCGGCACCGACCATAGGAGAGAAGCTGCGAGATAAAGCATCGGCTTTAACATTCTTAGTACCAAGGATATAGGTAACAGAAAAATGAAACCGAAAAAAAAAAAGTGCCCACCTAGCTTGACGGCATTCAAGCGCTTGGCAGCATCCAGATAGATCAAATTCTTATGATCTGTGAAAACCTGAATAGGAAATCTAGCACCTTCCAAAAAATGACGCCAATGTTCAAACGCAAGTTTAATAGCCAACAACTCCCTATTTTCAACATCATAATTCAGTTCGGTTTCTGAAATTTTTTTCGAAAAGAAGGCACAAGGATGTACTCCACCCTTGTTCTCCTGAGACAAAACTGATCCGACCCCCACCGATGAAGCATCGACCTCGACCAAAAAAAGGCTTGGTCTCATCAGGCTGCATAAGGATAGGGGCAGAACTGAACCTCTCTTTGAGATAATCAAACGCTTCAATGGCCTCAGTAGTCCACTGGGCCGTATTCGCACCTTTCCTGGTGAGATCGGTTAGAGGTTTAACAATTACAGAAAAATTCTTAATGAATTTCCTGTAATAATTGGCAAAACCTAAAAATCTCTGTATAGATTTCAAACCAATAGGCCTAGGCCATTCCTGCACAGCCTGAACCTTCACAGGGTCCATCTCAAAGCCCTCGCTGGAAACAATGTAGCCCAAAAAACTAATTTTCTGCACAGCGAACTCACATTTCTCCAGCTTAGTGAAGAGGGAATTATCACTCAATAACTGCAAAACTTCACGTACACTGTGCCAATGGGACTCTAGATCTGGTGAATAAATCAAAATGTCATCCAAATACACAACCACATTCTTACCAATCAAAGGTCTCAGGATGTCATTAATAAGGTTCTGAAAAAATGCAGGTGCATTGGTAAGACCAAAAGGCATCACCAGATTCTCAAAATGACCTACCGAAGTGTTAAAAGCAGTTTTCCATTCATCATCCTCCTTCACTCGTAACAAATTGTATGCCCCCCGGAGATCAATTTTGGAGAACCACTTGGCTCCCACTAACTGGTTAAACAAGTCAGGAATTAACTGCAATGGGTAGGAATTGCATACGGTAATCTTATTAATTTCACAAAAATCCAGACATGGACATAAACCGCCGTCCTTTTTTTTAACAAAGAAGAATCCAACTGCCACAGGCGACTTAGAAGGTCTAATGTGACCAACAGCCAGGCTAGTCTCTATGTACTCCTCAAAGGCCTTTCTTTCAGGGATAGTCAGATTAAACAAGCGACTTTTGGGAAGAGTAGCACCCGGAACAAACTCAATGGCGCAATCATAATCCCTATGAGAAGGTAAAACTTGCGACTCCTCCTCCAAAAAGCCCTGCAAAACTCTTGAATAGGTACCGGTAATTCCCCTTTTTCCACAACCGCAATGCGACCATTACAACATTTATCGGACTCCAAGACTTAATCACATTAGTAGACCAGTCCAATAAAGGATTGTGCAGTTTTAACCAAGGCAATCCTAGAACAACTGGAGAGGGCAAATTATCCAAAACAACCAAGTCCAAAATTTCTGGTTGAACTCCATTGATAGTGAGGGGAAATGCAGCAGTCTTGTGAGTAATACATTTCAAAGGAGTGTTATCAATTGCAACCACAGAAATAGGTGATGACAATGGTTTGGATTTCAATTTAAGGTTTTCCAAAAACCCTTTATCAATCACATTAAGTGTTGAACCACAATCCACAAATACCTGAAATCCAATCAAATCTCCCTGCAGAGTAGTACTCCCAGAAAGAAATACTCCTGCAGAGCGTAAAAAAGCTATAAGGGCGTAACTGACCTTTTTTTTTTCTTTACTTAAACGACGCTCACAATACTTAATCAAATGGTCAGCTTTACCACAATAAAGACACAATCCCTCGGCGAACCTCCGGTCTCTTTCCTGACAGCGGAGTGACATCCCCCCAACCTCCATCGGTTCCCCGCCATCAGAGCAGATTTACTGGGGACTAGGAACTGACATTACAGGAGTCTTTACCTCATTGAGCCTGCACCTCAGTCTCCTGTCTATACGAACAGCTAACTGCATGGTATCCTGCTTAGTCTCAGGTGCAGGGAATGCAAATAGCAAATCCTTAACCCTTTCACTCAGACCAGCAAGAAATAAACATCTCAGCGCAGGATCATTCCACTTAACTTCTGAAGCCCATCTTCTGAAGTGTGTGCAATAATTTTCAACATCATCAGACCCCTGATTCAAACGTCTAAGTTCTGATTCAGCAGATGAGATTCGATCAGGATCGTCATATAATAGCCCCATAGCAGAAAAAAATTCTTCAACAGACCTTAAACACGGATCATTAGGCTGGAGAGAAAAGGCCCACCCCTGTGGTTTATTGCGCAAATGTGACATAATAAAACCAATGCGCTGTGATTCATTCCCAGAGGATCTTGGTCTCAAACGAAAATATAACAAACAAGCATTTTTAAAGGAAAAAAATCTTGCTGTTTACCATAAAAAACATCAGGCAGTCCTACCTTGGGTTTGACAAAATGTGCTCCAGAACAGCTACTCACGTGTTGCTGAAGCTCGGCCACCTCCAGAGACAATCCCTGAAGGCGTTGAGCCAAATCCTGGATGGAAACCATACTCATCCCCGAATTTCTTTCCTTTTAGTTTTTTGGGCTGGACTTACTGTTATGATCTGCAACAAGTACTAAGGAAAGATATGGGAAAGCTGTCCCTACAGTAAGACTAAGCTGAATCCCTACGATGTAGCGGGCTGCCTGTTCCTTGTGAACAGACCCGCCTTAGTCCTCGTCTAGTCTGAACGAAGACCTATAGAATTAAGGGAGGGGTCCCTAAAAGAACTAAGGACTGGGATAAAATTGGGACACCTCCTAAACAGAAGTTGTTGCAGAACACAAAAAGACAAACTGACAAAAATGTACTAAAGGTCCCAGAGGACCAAGCGAACTTGTCAGAGAAAGGCACCGAAGCACCAGGCTAGAGAAGCAGTCAAACACTGAAGTCCAGCACAGCCAGAAGGGCAGAGCTCGAATATAAAGGCAGATGGTCACTTGACCGCAAAACACAAGATAGAAAAAACAAACAGGAGGGTTCTAACAGATATGGTGGTGGAGTATGAGGATGTGGAGAAGGAGTAGGACAAGAGCAAATATACAAAATCAGGAAATGTATAGACATGTCTGGGTGTGAAGACAGAGGTGCATGGAAATACAGTTAGACCTCCCCAAAAAGAAACTGTATCTGAGTTTATGTTACACTGCTCACCAACGCGAGGGTCACAGGAAAGGCAGCATAACAGAAACTCAGCCATGTGTGCCAGACTGCAAAGAGGCAAGACTTCTGTGTCCTCACCAAGAGGACGACTGACCATGCTCTCCTCATCTTCCTCTTCCTCCCTGTCCTCAGGCCATGCTGAACAGATGATATGACAGTTGTGCAGGTAGTACCGCAGGAAACTAGCTCCTGTTCTTCCTCCTCCTCCTCATTGTCACCCAATCCACGTTGGGATGAGATGAAGATGGTCTGTGTGTAATCACCCAGTATGGTTCCTTGCTCCATCTCATCGTACTCCGCCTGCAATGCATCCTCTTTAATTGAGAGCAGAGAGCATTTCAGAAGACAGAAAAGTAGGATGGTGATGGTAATTATGGCGTCATCGCCGCTCACCTTCTTGGTGGAGTCCTCAAAGTTTGGACATCCATGTCCACTCCTGAGGTTTTATGTGTGGAGTCTGACCTGAATACCGATGGCCTTGTTGATGCAGGTAGTCAACAACTGCCCTCTTCTGCTCACAAATCCTTCCCAACATCTGCAATGTAGAGATCCAGTGCGTGGGGACATTACATACCAGTCATTGAGCCGGAAGCTGCAAACGGTACTGAAGCACGGTAAGAGCGGCGGAAGCTGTAGCTGACTTTCTAAAATGGGCACACAGGCGGCGTACTTTGACAAGCAGATCCGACAGATCCGGGTAGGTTTTGAGAAACAACTGAACCTCAAGGTTAAGCACATGGGCCAGGCATGGTAAGTGTGTGAGCTTTGCTCGCCTCAGAACCGCCACCAGGTTCCTGCCATTGTCACACACGACCATGCCTGGCTGTAGGTTCAGCAGTGTCAGCCACAGATCTGCCTGCTCTTTCAGAGCTGTCCACAACTCTTCAACATTGTGTGGTTTGTCACCTAAGCATATTATCTTCAGCACAGCCTGTTGCCGCTTGGCCGAGGCAGAGCTGCAGTGCCTCCAACTTGCGACTGATGTGGTCATTTCGGAGATGGATTCTGAAGAGGAGGAGGAGGTGCAGGAGCTGTAGAATGTGGGGGCAACCCTGATTGACCCAGGTCCCGCAATCCTCGGCATCAGGAGGACGTGTTCCATCCCAAGGTCCGACTGGGTCCCGGCTTCCACTATGTTAAGCCAGTGTGCCGTCAGCGAGATATACCGTCCCTGCCCACAAGCACTTGTCCACGTGTCCGTGGTTAGGTAGACTTTCCCAGTAACTGCATTGTTGAGGGCACGGCTAATGTTGTGGGACATGTGCTTGTGTAATGCGGGGACGGTACACCGGGAGAAATAGTGGCGGCTGGGGACCGAGTACCGAGGGACAGCCACCACCATCAGGTTGCGGGAAGCTTCCCTCTCCACGAGCCTAAAAGGCTACACTTTGAGCGTAAGCATTCGCGAAATGTGTGAATTTAGTAGTGTGGCCTGTGGGGCGTTAACTGCGTATTTGCGCTTGCTTTCCAAGGACTTGAGTAGGGACAACTGATCGCTGTGCTGGGACAAGGACGTGGACGTGCTTGCTGATGCTGCTAATTGAGAGTATTCAGTGAAAGGGGCAGGGCGGGAGGCATCTTGGCATGCGCCATGGACAGGGAATTGGCGTGCATGCACAACAGCGGAACAAGCAGTGGTGTCACCCGTAGACACTGTGGCTGGACACTGGGGTTCGACCTACTTAGTCGGGTGCTTTGCTGCCTTGTGCCTGATCATGCTGGAGGTGGTCAGGCTGCTAGTTTTGCTACCAGTGCTGATGCATGCCTGGCAGGTGGTGCAAATGGCCTTTTTGGGGTTATCGGCAGAGTCTTTAAAAAACAACCAGACTTGGGAAGACCTACAGTTGTACTGGCAACTTCCATTGTGTTGATGATACTGGGAACGGTTGCCCGCCTTCTGTCTGCAGCCACCACACTGCTTGTTCTTGCTTGTTGTGGTGATACGCCTCCCTCCCCCTGTGTGCTGCTGTCCTCCCTCTGCATGTCACCTTGTCCGGTTGGGTCAGTTACTTCATCGTCTACCACCTCATCTTCCACTTCCAGTCCCTGGTCCTCCACCTGACTTTCTGGCAATTGTGTCTCATAATCATCCACCTCTTGTGACTGTTTCCCACCGTCGCCTTTTTGTGATCGTGGCTACTCAAATATTTGGGCATCGCTACATGCGATCTCCTCTTGCTCCGCTTCAAGTGGACCGGTTGAGAGGCCTGAATCTATAAATGGGAAAGTGAACAGCTCTTCGGAGTCTCCAAGCATGGTATCAGTTGTCTCCGGGCACTCTGCATGGTGGGAGGAAGGAGGATCAGGGTGAGGAATATGCAGTCCAGACTCATGGCTACTGAGACTTGATCGTGTGGAAGATAGGGTGGTGGTGGTGGCTAAGTGACTGGAAGCATTATCTGCTATCCAACCAATAACCTTTTGACACTGCTCTATGTTCAATAGTGGTGTTCTGCGGTCCCCTATTAATTGGGACAGGAAGCTCAAGTGACAAGATGTGGGTGTTTGTTGTGGCACAATTTCAGCTTGCCAACAGCCTCGGCCTCGTCCTCTGCATGTGACGCGCCCCCTGGGCTGTGTGTGGAGAGGGAAATACCCGGAACCGAGTCTCTGTGTAATATTGGGGGTTGTAGTCTCCGTGGCAGCGACCCAGTCCCGTGGCTCAGGGTAGTCAAACCAGCGGCAGTCTATTTATGTGGTTTTTATGATTAAATGTCTGACTACGCCACCCGTGGATTGCGGTCACTGAGAACCGCCGCTGCGGGCAGACCGCTGAGGCTGATGTTGTGTGCACAGCAGGGGGTAGTATAACTCCCCACGGGAGGAGTATAGCCTCAGGGCAGTGAGTGCAGATGGTGGGGGTGATGGTGTGCGGGAGCAGCAGTAATGACTCAGAGTCCAGTGATGCAGTCCAGGGTCTTTACTCACAGTTTTACACTCCTAGCCACTTCTGCGCAGGTAATGGCTGCCCACGTCGTACTGTGCTCACCAGGTGAGGGGCTCGGCCAACTCCAAGGTATCTTTGGAATGCTTTTCAGGACCCCCTTCGTGTGTCCTTTCTCTGGCCTGTCGTACCCCACAAGTGACCAAGTTTCTGTCCAGCTGCCTCGGGTCTTGGCGGGCAAACGTATGTTCTGTTTCCCTGGGCCCTATATGGTGCCTTCCTAACGGGTGTAGTGAGGGCCCGTGCATGTACAATGCCACGGCCTCCGGTTACTAGCTGAGGGTAGTTGCTCTCCTCCACTAGATGAGGGATCCGGTTCCCTTTTCTTGGCCTGACCCCCCTACTCTGGTAGCGGCGGGCATGCGGTGGTGGCTGGCCGATCCCCACCCCTGGGGTCCCTTCAGTCTTCTCTTAGAGCTTCCTCCATCCTTCTGCCTTCCTTCTCCTTCTGTTTCCTCTCTCCAGACCCAGGCCTTAAGACTTGGCCGGCCTGCGGAGCAGAGCCCATGCAGAGCCTCTGCTCCCAGCCTCCTTCTCTCTCTCCTCTCCACTTCTTTCTCTTTCTCCCTGACTCTAAGATGGTGCCCCCATGTATACTCCTCTATACAGTGCTCCCAGAATCTACTCTCCCCACCCACACACTACCGGGTTCCCCCTTTCTAGGTGTTCCCTCCCCCCCACTCCAGCCAGGGACTGGGACAGTTGTGCTCACTCTTGGGAGCATTGTCGCCCTGTCCCCCGGAAATGTGGTGTAGTGCATGCGGGTGTTAGGGTCCTGAGCCATACTCCATCCTTACCTGAGAGTGAGATATCACACCTCTGGGTGAGATGCAATACCTCTGTAGCGACCGAACCCTCGGGGCGCTACACATGCATTATCATCACCATCACGTCCACTTCCCTTGCCCATTTTAAATGGAGGACAATATTTTCCAAGTTCACTACAAATGGCTGGATTTGAACCGCAGTGGTATGTGATACGTGTGATGGAAAACCACAGTTTTAAATAGCTAGCCTGTTGGTTACTATTTTTCACAGCGACCTGGTGTCAACAACTTCACTGACACACTGCAACAAAATTTAAATGAAGGCCAATATTTTCCACGTTCACTACAAATTTCTGGATTTTTATCGCTGTAATATGGAAAGAATCTAGCTGTATTCTATTGTGGCAACAAGCAAATGAAACAGAAAAACGATGTTCTCTATATTGCTTTTTAACCAAATAATCAGGATTAAGATAAAAAAAATAATTATCCCTGGCCCCTGATAGCTGGGGCTATTTGTAGAAATATCTGTAACATCAGCAGCAGACAGAACTGAAATGGAGCCTCTTGTGCTGTATTATACACTGCAGTCTGCCATATACACTGCCTGCCTGCCTAGCTCTGATATATATACAGTATATGTCACCACCGCCAATACTGGCTATGGGTCTGATTGTGAGTACTGGAGTATGGCGGGGTGGAACATTGTGGAAGACTGGACCTACAACCCTTCCGTAGCCCGAGAAAAGACAGACAGCACGAGTAGAAGCCTCCTTACTAGAATGACTCTGTTACAACCAGAATACGTGTCCAAACATTGTACAGTAGGGTCCTGTCTTCCTTGTAAGTCTGACAACTGTCTTCTCCTATACTTGACCATAGAGAACCCCTCTGTTACGGATGCAGGACTACATATGTGATGGGCATAAATATCTTGGGGGGCCCTGACCGATTAGGATACTTTTACCTTAATAATATCAGGGGCCGACCTATTCTAAATAAGACTGAGATCCTGCAACCCAAGACTTCCAAAGACTTATTCCTGTTCCCCTTCCCTATAAGCAACTAGACAAACCTCATTGTTTTCTCCTGCCTAATTCTGCTATTTTCTGCTACAGAAGGAGAAAATACTTCAGACTGTTATCTGCTCCAGCAGTTGTATCCCCTTATCAACCCTAAAAACGTAAATGCCAATGGGCCCGGGAATTACACTTGTTTCCAGAATTTAACATATACCATTGACCTAAAGCATTTAGGTTCCTCCTACTGCAGTTCCACCATCACCACTAACTTGGTACGAGGCTCTCTAAAATCAGACGGTAGCTAGGGCTGACTTGGGAAAATGGTGACTTTTATCCAGTACTGCCAGTGGGATGGGAGAGCTCTTGTGCTATTGTTACATTCCTGATACCACTCCAGATTGTGACTCCAAATACAAACAAGCTCCACAAATATGCAACAGAAAATCGTAGACACAAGCGTGACACCAGCATTCCTACTTCTTTCAACCCTCACGTGTACATTGACTCTACTGAGGTTCCAAGAAGCATACCGGACGAGTTCAAAGCCAGAGATCAAGTAGTAGCGGGACTTGAATCATTATTCTCCATTGTTACAGTGAATAAAACTGTGAACTGGATAAATGAAATCTACAATGACAAGCTGTCGGATGCCAACTCTGACCAGCACATGAATGTGACACCTGTATAGTTTCCTTGCTTGTTGTGGCTTGTGTGTGTGTATGTGTGTCCATCCGATGGTGTGACAGACAGACCGATCCGGAGAATCCAGTGAAGCAGTGTAGTGACCGGCTTCTTCTATTAGGAGAGGAGAATGTATCTGGGGGAGTCTGTAGACGGGCACTTCGGCTGGAACAGCCACCCACTGCCACAAGAGAAGGGACTTGTGATAGCAGGAGTTACTTTATCTATCTTGACTCCATTTTGATTTTTGTACGTGTATCTTCTGCTTACCAGAATGGAGTTTGAGCTAGTATGTGTGTGTGAGATAAGGAGTCTTTGGAATGTCTTAGTCTAGAGATTCAGAGAAAGCATAAGGAAGAAGCTAAACTAGAAAGTGAGAGATTCCTAAAATCCAAAAGCTAGGTGTAGACAGAATTACTTTTAGCCTATGAGATGTATGTATGCTAATGTCAGCACATATGTAGAGATAAGCTGAGCCAATTATATTGTAACCATGTATGACTATTAACAAGCTATAAGACCCTGACCAATGATGTAATAAAGTCAGATCTGCCCTGATGCTCAGTGTATCAGACTTGGTTCTTCCGTGCACGTATTTGAATTTTACAATTTAATTTGGAACAGGCACAACGTCTCACATTATGTGGTGACGACAATGGGTGTATGCCTAAGGATGAGGGTGGTGGTAATCAAACAGGGATTGCACTGTATGGTAATTAGTCAAAATGTTTACTGTATTTTAATATAATAACCCCAGTCATCCTTAAGAATACATCCAGACCATGCAGTACATACGGTAGGTGTAATCTGAAGGATAATGGGGGCCGTAGTCACAGTTAATACACCGTAAACACTGCCCAAGCACAACAGTGCGTCATCCACAGATCCCCCATAACAGTGCATCATCCAGAGATCCCCCATAACAGTGCGTCATCCACAGATCATATAACAGTGTGTCATCCACAGATCCTCATAACATTGCGTCATCCACAGATCCCCATAACATTGCGTCATCCACAGATCCCCCATAACAGTGCGACATCCACAGATCCCCCATAACTGTGCATCAACCACAGACCCCCAATAACAGTTCGTCATCTACAGATCCCCATAACAGTGCGTCATCCACAGATCCTTCATAACAGTGCATCATCAACAGATCCCGCATAACAACACGTCATCCACAGATCCCCCATAACAGCGCATCATCAACAGATCCCCCATAACAACACGTCATCCACAGATCCCCATAACAGTGCGTCATCCACAGATCCCCCATAACAGTGCGTCATCTACAGATCCCCATAACAGTGCGTCATCCACAGATCCTCCATAACAGTGCGTCATCCACAGCTCCCCATAACAGTGTGTCATCCACCGATCCCCATAACATTGCGTCATCCACAGATCCCCCATAACAGTGCGTCATCCACAGATCCCCATAACAGTGCATCATCCACAGATCCCCCATAACAGTGTGTCCTCCACAGATGCCCATAACAGTGCGACATCCACAGATCCCCCATAACTGTGCATCAACCACAGACCCCCAATAACAGTTCATCTACAGATCCCCATAACAGTGCGTCATCCACAGATCCTTCATAACAGTGCATCATCAACAGATCCCCCATAACAGTGCATCGTCCACAGATCCCCCATAACAGCGCATCATCAACAGATCTCCCATAACAACACGTCATCCACAGATCCCCATAACAGTGCATCATCCACAGATCCCCCCATAACAGTGCATCATCCACAGATCCCCCCATAACAGTGCATCATCCACAGATCCCCCATAACCGGGCGTCATCCACAGATCCCCTGTTACATAACATTTTAATGATTAAATGTTTTAGCACACTATTTGGCTCAAAATATGTATTTTCTTATTTTCCTCCTCTAAAACCTATGTGCGTCTTATAATCAGGTGCGGCCTATAAAGCAAAAAATACGGTAATTAATTATACTATATTATTAACAAACTAATTGATGTGACTAACTGACATGACTAATTGACGTTACTAACTGACGTGACTGACGTGACTAACTGATGTGACTACTATAAATTATTGGTCAAACAATTGCAATCAAGCCTAACCCTAACCCTAACCCTCACCTTAACTCATCCCCTATCGTAACTTTACATATAACTCACTCTAACTGTAAGTTATTGCTTCATTTTTTTTTTAACTTTTTTATAAAAATATCACTGACTGACACAGCTCTTGTCAGCAACACTTGTCACACTGTTTCTCCTCTGATCTCTCACTGACTGAAGATCAGAGGAGAAACAGCGTATTATGAGGCAGATCACCCAGGAAAGTGCTACAACAAACTTTCCCAGTGATTGCGCTCATTGGCTGGCATAACACTAAGGTCATCAGAACTTGAACCAATCAGGTCTCGATAATGTTAGGTGTCACAATCAGCATTTTTCACTGGAATCCCTGTATTAAAAGGTACAAGGGGGTCCCAAACAGAGCAAAACCGCTGACCGTAGACAAACGACAGTGCTGCACAAAGCCCTGCTACCGTCGGATGTCGGGCAGGGCCACCATCAGGGCATTACTGCCCTTACTACTGTATGGGGCCCGGTGACCAGAAGCAAAAAGGGGCCCGACCAGCCCAGGCCATAAGCCCACGGCCCGGGGCCCCCCTCTCTTTGCTTCTGCTTACCGGGCTTCTTAGGGACAACAGTTCGGTGCATGATGCACCCAGCGGACGGAAATGAGCGCTATACCTTTAATCCGCAGCCGAGTGCATCATGGTCCTGACGCCGGTCATGTGACATGCTGCGCGCTCATCTTCAATCCGGAGCAGAGCAGCAGTGTGCCACATGTGTTGTGGGATGACGGCAGCGGGCGGTCAGGTAAGAAAGTATGTGTGTGTGTGTGTTGCGCTGCTGAGGGGACACGCTGATGAGGGGACATGCTGCTGAGGGGACACCCTGATGAGGGAGGGGAGGCTGATGAGGGGGCACGCTGATGAGGGACAGGAGGCTGATGAGTGGACACCCTGATGAGGGAGGGGAGGCTGATGAGGGGACACGCTGATGAGGGGACACGCTAATGAGGGGTCGCTGATGAGTGAGGGGTGGCTGCTTAGGGAGCACGCTGCTGAGGGAGAGATGGAGCCTGGGCTCAGTCTCAAGGGGGCCCGGAAATTCCTAGTGGCAGCCCTGATGTCGGGAACCGGTTAATATGCTTCTTTGCAGGCATATTACAGGCATATTATACTTGTACATAGAGATACATCTCTATATACTTGTTTGTTGGGGTAAAATAAAAGTTAGAATTTTTTTTCCCATATAAAATTACAAAAATAATGAAAAACAATTTGAATAATCATATTTTTATACACCTTTTAAAAATAAACATAAGAAATCAGTAGAACATAAGGACATGGGCATATTTGTTATCACTGTAATAGGTAAAATAAAACCGGTACAACACAATGAATAGTTTACTTTCAGGGATAGGAAAATTATGTAAAACTCTATGTGACTGCAGACTTGTGAATCACTGTGGGCTGTGAGGATTCTTTAGTGCCAGTGCCAGGAGAGGCAGGTGCATATCCTCAAGTATTCAATTTGCATACATGCGGCCATGTGCCGACTAGATGTGCGTGGCTCTCGTTCAATGCAAATGTATTGAGCGAAGCTGAACACATCTAGTTGGAATGTGGCCGGAAATATGAAAATTTCATATTTGTGGTCACATGACCGCCCACTCCTGGTACTGACACCAGAGAATCCACAAATCTGCAGTCTCATAGGACGGCTGCAGACTTGTACTCTATGGCCGGACAACCACTTTAAGGCCTCTTTCAGACGTCCGGATATTTCCAGTGCTGTAAAAAACAGTACTGGAGATATCTGTGTTCATGTGTCCGTGTGTGTGAGACGCGTGGCACACGTGTGTCGCCTATGTGTAGAACGAGCAAAAAAGCTTGTAAAAGAACTTCAACATGACGTTTCAAGGATGGAGCGAGACTGCCATCTACTGGCCAGAGACAGTCAAGCGGAACCAAAATATACAAAGAAAGTTGCAGGGAGGGCAGATTCAGAGGCTGGACCCGATCAGGTGACTTCCAGGAAGGAGTTGAGAGAGATAAGAGGCCAGCACGCCAAACCTGAGGGGTCTTTGGCGCCAAGCAGCAGAGAGGAGCAGATGTGCTCCCTGCGTCCTGAGAAACCCCGTGTGACAGGCCAAATCCAGAGGTCTGAGAGGTGCTCCAGCCGGGCAACGGTAAAAGAGCTCCGGATCCCTCACAGTTGTGACTCGAGTGCTGTGCCTGCTGAGGAGACTAGGAACCTGATCGCGGTGCTGAGTGAGTTCGCGGAACCCGACGTCGGCCGCCGACAGACGAGGCCTGGACCCCCCTATCCAAGGCTCGAGAGACTGCCCCCAACAGCCAAGCAGAGAGGAGCTGCATACGTGAGCAGGGCCGTCACTTCCACTGCTCACCCACGGTACCGGGGACAATTGGGTTTAAGTACTCAGGTTGGGAGGGGAACGGTTGGGGCTAAAGTAGCACAACGTGATTTAATTGAATTCATCTGGAAAGAGACTCAGGGCCTAGCGGGAATAACCGGTGACCCCCGCTAGGGCCAAATTCACGGTTAAAGAACTTGTGTGGTGCTTCTCATGCTTGAGGGCATCACCTTACTTTAAGAGACTGCGCCTTATTTTAAGAGACTGCGCCTTACTTTGAGAAATTTCGTATTTTTCTGAAATTTCAAACCACTGTTCATTACCCTTGTTGCTAATCCCTTGTTTCAGTATACCTGTTGTATAAAACTGTTTACAATCATCTCTGACTGTTCTCGCCTTGTGTCTCTGTGCGTTGCATTCCGGCACCTGCATTACATATGTGTCACATCAGCATCACAGGTACCAGTGCTTGAGAATCAGCGGTACAGTTAGCGTTACTCCCAAGCGCAGGGTGCTGAACACTGCCCTCATCATTGTCCCCTGCCAGCGAAACGATCAGCGCAGTCCGAAGATATCCCCCCCTGTAATCCACCTGACCGCTCATGCCGAGGAGTTTGGGAGAATGACTCGCTGCAGCGAGCGAGCCCCTGTGCTGATCTCATGAGCGGTGTCCTATCACTCACTGAGCTCAGCACAGCTCTGGGGCCTGCTCGCCACAGCGAGTCATTCTCCCCGGCTCTTCAGCATGAGCGGTCAGGTGGATTACAGCGGGGAACCTCTTCGGACAGGTGAGTATAAGGTTTCAATTTTATTATTATTTTTACACCAGGACACAGGGGCAGGAGAATCCTACTGTTATCATTGTCTCTTGCTAGTGCTGATCGCAGGGGACAATGATGAGGGCATCGTTCAGCACCTGACGCTGGGGAACAGCGATAACTGTACCGGCGATTCCCAGGCGCCGGTACGTATCACACGGATGACACACAGATGTCATCTGTGTGTCACCAGTGTGCATGTGTGCGGGACGTTTTGCGGCCTGTGCTGTGAAAAAAAAAAACGGACATGTCAGAGTGTTTTGCCCACGGACACACGGTCCATTGAAACACACTAACATGTGCACGGACCTATTCATTTGAATGGATCTACGTGTGTCAGTGTCTCCAGTACGTGTCGAAACAGACACCATACGTACTCAAAACACTGATGTCTGAAAGACTCCTTAATTTGTGCAAAGTGTGCTGCTGTAGAACTGTCATTTCACTTTAATTTTCACTGGATTGTATTTGTGTTTGTATATATGAAGATCAGTGACATCAGAAAACAGAAGGCAAATAGTATTTGAGATTTTGCATCGTGTAATGAAGGGAAAGCACTAAACGAAGCTCTGCCTATCATCTAACATCTCTGCTATCTGCAAAGTTCTCTTTGCAATAAAGCCACAGCAATAATCTCTCTTCACTGTGTACATTTGTGGATGAATTGCCAATTGACATCAGAGGCAGAAAGATTTCCACATGACTCTCTCATGCCCTTATGTATTTTTTCCTTCTGTTCATAACACTGAAATGACTTGGTCGCTTACCAAATAACACCATTTCTGAAAAGCCAATTTGTACTTCTGATGCAAAGTCATCACTTCTAAACCATTTGTTGAGAGGCAATTTGTCCAGAAAGTAGGAGGAATCTCATCCGATTGATTTTTTAACATATCCACATCTGGTAGAAATATTGCATCATTTTATAGTTTATTTTATCCCTCTAGCCATAGCATGGATTTGCAAGAGGTAAAAATGTGTCTTGCACAGTGGAATATCTTTTAATGGTGTTAGCCCTGGAAAAAAAAAACACACACTAATTTTGTGTTTTAGATCATGCAAAACAAATTAAGGTTTAAATTGGCTGATACAGTGTATATTTACCATATATACGTTGTACTTGTTATGCCGCCCCTTAGTATTTTCTTGTATTTCTCTTTAAGACAACTTCAATTGTACACAAATAGGGCTTCAGTCATCAAAGCTTTTATGCCAGAATTCTGGTGAAAAAGCTTTGAAAAGTCTCAAAATTTTGGCGCAACATGTTGCAAATTTTGACATTTTTATGCCCTTTTACCCCAGCTTAGATAAAGTAGAAAGAGCTATGACAGAACGTGGGTGTGACAATCACCACTCATCTAATTGATGATGAGCAGCTGAGTTCCTTATGTAACATACAAGTTAGAATATCATCAAAAAGTTAATTTATTTCAGTTCTTAAATACAAAAAGTGAAACTCATATTATATAGAGTCATTACAAACAGAGTGATCTATTTCAACTGTTTATTTTTGTTAATGTTGATGATTATGGTTTACAGCCAATGAAAACACAAAGTCTTTATCTCAGTAAATTAGAATACTTTATAACAGCTTGAAAAATGTTTTTAAAATCGTAAATGTTGGCCTACTGAAATGTATGTTCAGTAAATGCACTCAATACTTGGTCGGGGCTCCTTTTGCATCAATTACTGCATCAATGAGGCGTGGCATGGAGGCGATCAGCCTGTGGCACTGCTGAGGTGTTATGGAAGCCCAGGTTGCTTTGATAGGGGCCTTCAGCTCATCTGTATTTGTTGGGTCTGGTGTCTCTCATCTTCCTCTTGACAATACCCCATACATTCTCTATGTGGTTAAAGTCAGGCGAGTTTGCTGGCCAATCAAGCACAGTGATACTGTTGTTTTTAAACCAGGTATTGGTACTTTTGGCAGTGTGGACAGGTGCCAAGTCCTGCGGGAGAATGAAATTTCCATCTCCAAAAAGCTTGTCGGCAGAGGGAAACATGAAGCGCTCTAAAATTTCCTGGTAGACGGCTGTGCTGACTTTGGTCTTGATAAAACACAGTGGACCTATACCAGCCAATGACATGGCTCCCCAAACCATCACTGATTGTGGAAACTTCACACTACACTTCAAGCAGCTTGGATTGTGGCCTCTCTAATCTTCCTCCAGACTCTGTGACCTTGATTTTCAAATGAAATGCAAAATTTACTTTCATCTGAAAACAACTCCTTGGACCACTGAGCAACAGTCCAGGTATTTTTCTCCTTGGCCCAGTTAAGATGCTTCTGGCTTTGTCTATTGGTCATGAGTGGCTTGACACAAGGAATGCGACACTTGTAGCCCTATGTTCTGGATACGTCTGTGTGTGGTGGCTCTTGAAGCAATGACTCCAGCAGCAGTCCACTCCTTGTGAATCTCCACCAAATTTTTGAATGGCCTTTTTTTAATCCTTTCAAGGCTGCGGTTATCCCAGTTGCTTGTGCACCTTTTCCTACCACACTTTTTCATTCCACTCAACTTTCCATTAATATGCTTGGATACAGCACTCTGTGAACAGCCAGCTTCTTTAGCAATGACTTTTTTGTGGCTTACCCTCCTTGTGGAGTGTGTCAGTGACTGCCTTCTGAACATTTGTCAAGTCAGCAGTCTTCCCCATGATTGTAGAGCCTACTGAAACAGACTAAGGCACCTTTTAAATGCTTAGGAAGCCTTTACAGGTGTTTTTAGTGTTTGTTTTTTTTAATCATTCTAATTTACTGAGATAAAGACGCCCTCATTACTAAACCCACAGTAAGGTTTAGAAAAAAACAAACAGCCGGAAAAAAATGTTTTTTAAAATAAAAGTCCACACGGTCTTAATCATTTATTTAAGAATAAAAAGCACTGTATACTCACCTAACGCCTAATTTGCTGAAGCCATTGTCATCTATGACATAATCCAGAGTGTCCCACAGCAATTATTTGTAGCACAGTCACATCAGAAGTTACTGATGTGACTGCTCTAAAAGACAGCAGGCTATACACTGACATAGGAGTGTAATCACTTCTGTGTCAGTGTACAGCGCTGAGCTGCCGGGAGAGAGGTCACCAGAGTTCAATCAGCTAGTGAGCTCTGGTGACCTCACGGCACCAGTGCTGCGTCAGAATTTTCAATGTGGTTGCCCTTTTCATGAGCTCTGCGTGGCACCATTGGGATTACGGCGGATAGGTGAGGATTATGGTGGTTTATTATTTTTTCTTTTTTTATTACAGATGACATGGGCATCGGGGATTAGGCGTTAAGGTGTTTTTCTATTTTTTACAGGGGACAAGGCCATTGGCGATTAGATGTAGGTGAGTATAATGCATTTTCTATTTTTATTTCAAATAATTATTTATTAATTGTAACTTTTTTTTCCCCACTTTCACTGCACAGGTGCTGGCTGATGAGACTACTCTTTTCATCATTGGTGCTTGCATTCACTGTTAACAGTGAGAGCGGGCACCGGATGATGGGAGACGTAATCCCATCAGCCGACGCCTGTGACCCGCAGTAAGCTTTTTACCGTGGGTCACTGTAACATTTTTAGCATGGGATCACGCTGACATCTGACAGCATGATCCCGCAGCGCACTGGTTGCCAGTAACTCTGTTTCCGCAGATCAAAGCCACTGTTTCCTCCACTGTCACGCAGATGACAGCATGGGAAACTACTGATCTTTGGGTTTGCGATCGGGCTCAAGTGCCTGAACACAAGCTTTTTTTTGATGAACCCGAGCATCAAAACGTTCGCTCATCTCTAATTGTCATCCATACAGTTTAACCTGCTTTGTGTAAAATTAGGATGGTTTAAAATTTTTAAAAATCACTTGGCCTGCTACAGATGAACACTTTTTTTTAATTAGTTTCAATTTTTAAAGGAAACTTGGTTTCCAGAGACCTAGCAATTACAAAATGCGTAAGGAGTGCGGTAAGGGACGAGGAAGTGGAAGTGCTGATGATGGTGCACCCAGCCGATGAAGATGTGGGGCATGCACCTGTTGCTGGAGCACAAGCAACACACCCTTTAACAACACAGAGCTTCCTCTTCCACTTTGCAGAGAGGCATGTGACACCTCTTCTGAAGCCAGACCAGTGCAAATATGTGTTTGGCTAGATAGCAGATAATGCTTCCATCATGCTTGGCAGCACCACCCAGTCTTCCACACGGTCCAGTCTCACCAGTCAAGAGTCTGATAACTCAATTCTGACCCTGATCCTCCTTCCTCACACCATGTTGACTCCCAGGAGACCAGTGATCCCACACTAGGACACTTAGAGGAGCTTTTTACTTCATCATTTCTTAATTGTGGCCTCTTACTCTGCATGTTTCAAGAGGGACAGAAGGACATGCTGTTTAGTGATACACAAAAAACCTAGAGCAGCCAAGGTCACAAGAAGATGACAGTGATGATGGGGAATGGCAAATGTCTTCTAAGGAGGTACATGATGATGAGACACAGTTTCCGATAAGGTAGTTGTTAAGTCACCAAGTCTGGAGGACCATATTGCAGTGATGGAAGACGAGGTGGTGGATGACGACGTCTCAGACCCAACCTGGGAAGCATGCAGAGCGAGGGCAGTAGCGCTGAGGATGAGGGATCATCATTACCGAAACAGGCTGGAAGAGGCAATGGGGTGATCAGACAGAGAAGGTGGAAAACTGTTCCGCAGTGCATTGACACTCGTGAATTTCTCCATCAAAGAGTTAGGTGTTCCTCAGTCTGGGACTTTTTTAAGAGAGTCCTCAGACCCAAAAAATGGTCATTTGCAACCTGTGCCATGCCAAGATCAGCAGGGGACTAACCACTAAAGCCTAACCATCACCAGCATGATCAGGTACATGTCATCTAAGCACCTAACTCGGCGGGCCGAAAGCCTGGGTTCAAGATCGGTGCACACGGGTAACACCACTGCCTCTTCACTTGTGCTAGATGGTTGCCAATCCCCTGTTCATGACACTGATGCAGATGCCTTCTGCCCTGCACCTATCCTTGCACATTCTGAGGCACAATCATCAGGCTCTTCCAAATCCTTGTCCCAGCACAGTGTTCAGTTGTCCCTACCCCAAGCCTTGGAATGAAAAAGAAAGTTCCCAGCCACCCACCCACAGGCCCAAATGCTAAACAGACTGTCGCATGAACAAGCACTTGTGGCCAGGGATGCTGCATTTTCCTGATGGCACACTGGGTGAATATTGAGGAGGCTGGGGCCGAGTCCCACCCTGGAAAGTCACATGTGCTACTGACACCTAGGATTACTGGTCATAGTTCTATCAGGGTTTCTCCACCTCCTACACCAGTTCCTGCACCCCCTCCTGCTCCTCCTCATCCTCCATCTTGAATGTGTTATCTCAGAGCACTTTGTCCACATCAGCCGGAACCTGGAAGCTCTGCAGCACTGCCTCAATAAAGAGGCAAAAGGCTGTCCTGAAGACAAACCACACAGTGCGGCAGAGTTATTGAAAGGAATAATAAACCAGACACCTGTGGCCCTCGCCGATGAACCTCCAACCATTCATGGTTGAGTGTAATAATGGCCGTAACCTGGTGGCAGCTGTGAAGCTTGGCAAGTGAGGGAGCGAGGGGACGGACGACAGCCATTTTGTGCTGCAACAAGCGCTTCTGCAGGATCCTGAACCTGCAGAAGCACTCGTTGCAGCGTGAAACGGCTGTCATCCGTCCCCTCCCTCCCCGCACTCTCTGCTAGCCATTGTCTTTTAACCAGTGATGAAATAAAGAACTACTTCTTTTACCGGTATGGTAAGTGTAGCTTTTCTTTTTTCTCCATATTTTGCTATGAACTGTCTGTAAAGCATTTGAACTACCACCTCCAGATTACATAGAACTGTACCTAAGTTACGAGTTATGTGTCTTGGTTGTTTGTCAGGTGGTGCAGGTACCCCTTTGATTACACACACATACCATGCTTGGCCAACGTGTTCAACTTCTTAGTTTAGCGGTTTCCGAAAACCTACCCAGATTTGCCAGATCTTCCACAAGTAGGCTATAGCTGCCACCGCTCTGGCAGTGCTGCAGCAGTGCATGCAAGTGTCAGCTCACCGACTGGTATGAGATGTGACCACACGCTGGAACTCCACACTGCAAATGCTGGCAAGGTTTTGTGAGCAGCAGAGGCCAGTTGTCGAATACCAGCTCCATTACGCCCATTGGCATTTTTTTCAGCCTCCGCATATAACAACTGAAGAGTGCGCATGGATGTCTGACATTTGTGCGGTTCTCCAAGACTTTAAGGACTTCACAAAAATGGTGAGGGGTGATGAAGCCATAATCACCGCAAAGATCCCGCTTCTGTGCCTACTTAAACAGTCGCTGCTCACAATCAAAGCTGTAGCTTTGCATGAGGACCAGTGGAGATGGAGGAAGACATGAGACAGGGAGATAACAATGAGGAGGTAGAGGTTGAGGAGGAGGAGGAACAGGAGCTGGTTGCTTGTGCAACAGAGGCTAGTACCCCCACACAAGCTTCATCCCGTCTCTCCTACTTGGATGGACTGAGGAAGGGAATGAGGAGTAAGAGATTGAGGAGGAGAAGATGAAGAGTAGTCATCATGGTGGAGACAAGGAAGCGTTGGCTGTAGGAACCTTGGCACATATGGCCGACTTTATGTACAACTGCTTCTCCTTGCGTTATATTCATCTTAGCCAAAAAAGAGTACTGTTTGTTCACCTTGATAGACCCATGCTATAATGAGAATCTTGCATCTTTCCTGAGGCAGAGAGGTCTACTATAATGGTGCTATTCCAGAAGGCTATTATGGAAAATATGTTGAAAAAATTCCCATCAGACAACACTAGTGGCAGAGGGCAAGCTTCCTTGCCCAACCAAGGAGGAGGGGTGAGGGAGACACACACCAGGTACAGAAGAGGCAAGGGTACACTGTCAAAGGCCTGGGCCAATTTCATGACACCCTCCCATCGTCCAGGCTCTGATGACAAGGTATTTTTGACAAGGAGGGAAAAGTTTTTAAATATGGTCAAGCAATCCCTGGCCAACAAAACCAGCGTATTTCCTAATTCCTCTGGAAGTCTGGATTAGCTCCAACTTTTTCACACTACCGGATGACAGCAGCACATAAAGTGTTTTTAATCTTCAATATTTGAATGAGGCCCACCAGTTGTTGCCTTAAAGGGTTGTGGGGTTTCTACTCACTTCAGTGCGTAAGGAGGCAAAACAGGAAGCGTTTCCATTTAAATGTCCAAGTATGTTTATTGCTCCATAAACCGTCCACTTGCAAAAGGGAAAATAAACAGCTTTAAGTGCAGGCAGAAAAAAGAAAACAGTTCTTTAGACAAAGTCTCTGGTTAACAAGTCCAGTGGGCACACATAGGTACCAAAAGAAAAGGAGGATTAGAGTCCCTAATCATAGCTATATATCAAAAATAACACCTCCAAGGGCGTGATCCGAGCAACAACTAGACATTTAATATAAAAAGACGCTCAGAATTCAATCATGTCATCCATAACTTCATCAGTAGACAATTTAAACTTTATTGATCAATCAAGAGTTCAAAACACCATTAAAAAATAAACAAAAATAAAGACACAACAAATTAAAAAGCGAGATGGTGCATGCAGAGATACAGGAGATGTTAATAAATATTAAATTATATGATGGATTCAGAGAAAAGTTCATAAGACAGACTGCGGGTCAGTGTAATCAGATCTTTAAAGTGACACAGGGCTATCAGATATTAAAGTGGTATAGTGCAAAAATCAATTTATTAACAGTTCGCAGTATGGAGAGGAGCACTATATTTCATAAGTAAATCAGATATAATACACATAATTTAACAGTTTTTTATTTGGGCATGTATATAACAATTTTTTGGATGTTGTACTTAATAATACACCTCATTTAATGTGCTGGTCGGCCTTTATATGTATAGAGCACATTTTTAGATTTATGCTTCACATGCTATTTATTTTAATGTGCACTTTATAATAAACATAGCTTTTTCTACGATATTATGTTTTCACATAGTCCTATGCATATCACCATGGGCCCAAACTTTAATTTGTACGATAGTTTGTGGGATCCTTTATTTACACACTTTCATTATTATTCAGTCACTAACATTACAACACTTTTCACTTCTTTTATAAATTGGTTATTGACACATGGGTATATTTTTTTCTGATATTACATGTCCCTAAAAGGTTTAATTTTGTGTCCTGGTCCTATGTAGAATCTTTTTAATGCATTTTTATATTTGGTATCACCGCAAAGAGTCCTATATGGGATCCTTGTTGCATATTCAACATTTGGTATCACCGTAATACATTACCTTTTTCTCCACCCCCTTCAAACTCCGCTCCTGCTATATGGAGATCCTGGAACAGAGAGTGCGCATGCGCGGGAATGGACTCGCTTGATTTCCGGTCATGCGCAATAGACACGTCATGCGTTCCATCGTATGCGTGTCAGATGCTTGACCGCGGAAGTCACTTTCTGCAGACGGAAGTTCCAGGTACCCACGCATGCGCCAATTAACTCTGAGCATCCAGGTGACCCTAAACAGCTGATCATATGTGAGTACATATAAAACGGGACACTATACATGCACAATACACGCCCCCATTGATGAAGCATCGGCGAAACGGCGTTGTCGGGGTTTATTCTTATGCTGAATACCTGATTTACTTGTAAGTACTATCCCTTTAGTGGGCCCTGCACTATGCTCTGACACTTTGTTTTTGATATACTATTGTGGCTAATTATCAGACCGTATTTTACAACTTGGATATATTCCTATCAATTGGGTCTATACTGACATTCATATTACATGTTATTCATGGCTTTTTTATAATTCTAGTTACCCTTTTATAATATATTGATAAGGATTATTCTTATATTCATTATATCGGTCTGTAGCCTAATATCAAATATATTCAGTATATGGGCCGTTCTTCTAGGGTACTTGCTATTGATATATATGTGGGTTGTTTATACCTAAGGTTTCTGCAATTGGAATTGGAAGGTTTCTGTTTTATAATATTGATTTTATATTATGATATCCTTTTAAATTGCTTTAATAAAAATATATTTTTTAATATGTATCTTCCTTGAGCTTGAGTTTATTTGGCTCTAGTCTCTGTGTGTTATAATTTAACAGTTAGTCATCATAGGAGATATCAAATTTGATTATATAAATACATAGTCTTCAGAGGTAGGTATATAAAGTGCAGTGCACAGAGACTCCTGACCTACAGTGACATAGTGCAATAATGAAACCCTCATTCAGCGCTACCATGTAGAACTACATGGAGCAAAGCATTTGTTGGTATACCTGTATTCAAGCCGCAAGCACCACACGCACAAGATGGATGCACTCCAACGCGCGTTTCACAAATACTCTTCCTCAGGGAGTGACAAAACATGGGTATTTGAGCATGTCATATATACCCTGGGTTAATTAGCAGGTCGATCTCCACTGGACGCTCATTACCGTGCGCATGATTGCATCCCGCTGCCATGGTCGCGCCTCCACCAAGCACTCAACTGTGGCGTCACAAGGAGGCGTGGTCGCACCGCCCGTGATGTCACCATCCAGCACACGTCAGAAAGCGCGAGCACGGAAGCAAGGAGGACATGCGCACATATCCGGGCACCATATTGATAATGGGCAGAAGTGAGGGCAAAGCAGAAATACAAAAATAAGCACACATATACAGTACAGACCAAAAGTTTGGACACACCTTCTCATCTAAAGATTTTTCTGTATTTTCATGACTATGAAAATTGTACATTCACACTGAAGGCATCAAAACTATGAATTAACACATGTCGAATTATATACTTAACAAAAAAGTGTGAAACAACCAAAAATATGTCTTATATTCTAGGTTCTTCAAAGTAGCCACCTTTTGCTTTGATGACTGCTTTGCACACTCTTGGCATTCTCTTCATGAGCATATACAGAAAATCTTTAAATGAGAAGGTGTGTCCAAACTTTTGGTCTGTACTGTATGCATGAATAAGCAAGGCTTTAGCATATTAAGCCAGGCACCATATCGATAATGGGCAGGAACAAGGGCAGGGCAAATATAAAAATAAGCACACATATATGCATGAGTGAGCTAAACTTTAGAACATTAAATCTGGCCAAACTTCAAATTGCTACTTATACAATACATCCACCAATATTAGAATCATATAATTACATAAAGCAAGCATATCTGATGAAATGGTATTAATGAAATATTTTAAATACCTCAATTCAAGATAACAGACATTATGACACTATAAATACATATCAGAATACAGCAATACTATCCAGCAATGCTTGAAGATCATCAAGTAGGATCTGTAAGAAGCCAGGAAAATAGCCGTTTTCCACCAAAACGATAGTTACTCAGGAGCCACGACCAGAAATAAATGGTCCATAAATGAAACCACTGCCACAACAATACATGATCATCAAAGGACTAGAAAATAAAAAATAGCATTAGATCCTAAACCCAGCACATATATATTTCATGCAACAAGATGACCCCTATGATAAAGAAAGAATAATTAAATTCACATCAAACCAATAAAAAAGAGACAACACAAAACTAATAATTAGATGCATTAAGTAGGGTACCATATATACATTCATACCCAAGACAATAAGTAAGTGTGTAAAAACACACAAATGCAAAGAAGCAGCAACTGAGGTTCTATAACATATATCATAAGTAACTAGAGCAATCCCATTGGTCATTAAGGCCATGTGGCTTCATAATTATAAGTGTTGTTATCCAACGACATTCTTTTTGCGCTAGTTTATTCATGAGGTAACCCCCACGTATATTCAAATTAACAGTATCAATACCTCTAATTTGTATATCGATATTTCCTGTTGGATGATGATCACGAAAGTGAGCTGGCAGAGTCTTCAACTTAGCAATTTCCTCTTTATAGGTACCATCCACATTTAACATTCTTGCTGCCTTAATTTCCCCCACATGTTCTTGAATTTGCACATGCAGGTGGTAAGTCCAATATAAATAAGGCCACAAGGGCAAGTGAGATGATACACAACAGCAGTAGTTTTGCATGTGATACTGTGAACAATTTTGAAAGTGCGAGAACCAGCAGAATTCAAAACATTATCAGTCTTAATCATGTATCTACATATACTACAATCACCACTTGATTGAGATCCCCATCTTAGTCCTCTAGAGTCAAAAATAAAAGCTCATTTAGGGGGAATGTAGTGACTATGTGTTATAGATTCACCAATGGTTTTACTTCTTCTAGCAGTAACTAATGGTCTTCTTGTTTCAGAATTGGCCAAAAACGGCTAAATATAGCAGACATATCCTTCCACCTATTAAGAAAGTTGGTGATGATCCTCAATCTAGAATCATCTTTCTTGATAAACTTCCTATGAAGAAGAGTATTCCGTTCCATACACCTAGCCTGCTAGTATCCACGATCAATATCATTCACATCATAGCCACGACGTAAAAATCTCTCGATGTCAAATTTTCAGCTTGAGCTTCGAATTTATCGTCTGAGTCACAAATGCGGCAAGCTTTAATGAATTGTCCTTTAGGGATTGCTCTGATTGTATGCGCAGGGTGTGCTGATTTGGCATGTACCGTATTTTTCGGACACTAAGACGCACCGGACCATAAGACGCACCTAGGTTTTAGAGGAGGAAAATAAAAAAAATAAAAATTTAGGCAAAAAGTATGGTCATGATGCGCTTTTAAGGGGGAGGGGGTCTTCTGCTGACACTGGTATAGGTGTAATGTCCCCTAATTCTGACAATATCCCCCATCCTGGTATATATGCCGCCCCCCTTTCTTTTATATGTGGTCCCCATCCCCATCCTGGTATGCCTGGCATCCCTCCATCCTGGTATGCATGGTACCCCTCATCCTTATCCTGGTATGCATGGCACCCCTCATACCTATCCTGATATGCATGGCACCCATCATCCCTGTCCTGGTATGCATGTCACCCATCATCCCTGTCCTGGTATGCATGGCACCCCTCATCCCTGTCCTAGTATGCATGGCACCCCTAATCCCTGTCCTGGTATGCATGGCACCCCTCATCCCTGTCCTGGTATGCATGGCACCCCTCATCCCTGTCCTGGTATGCAGGCACCCCTAATCCCTATCCTGGTATGCATGGCACCCATCATCCCTATCCTGGTATGCATGGCACCCCTAATCCCTGTCCTGGTATGCATGGCACCCCTCATCCCTATCCTGGTATGCATGGCACCCCAAATCCCTGTCCTGGTATGCATGGCACCCCTCATCCATGTCCTGGTATGCTTGGCACCCCTAATCCCTGTCCTAGTATGCATGGTCCCCCTAATCCCCATCAGGCTGCACATTAAAAAAAAATAAACACTCCTACTCACCTTTCTACTCTCCTCCAGCGCTGCGTCCGGTCTGCCTGCACTGATCTCTCCATGTGAGCCGCGCATAACGTCACTGCCATGTGCGGCTCACAAGGAGAGATCAGCTGCTGGAAGTCACTGCTCCCCACGCCGGGTCTGTGTGCGCGGGGAGAAGTGACTTCACTCTCCTTCATAGCCGGCACAAAGCGGAGCCGCGCTTCGGCTGCTGCTGCTGCCGGCTATCTCCTGTGCCCGCTCATTAAAGGGCATGAATATTCACCCCCTCCCCACGCCCATGGGCATGGAGAGAGGTTGAATATTCATGCCCTTTAACAGTGGGCACAGGAGATAGCCGGCAGCAGCAGGAGCCGCAGCGTTGCTACACTGTATACCGTTATTAAGGAGCATGAATATTCAGTGCTAACCAGGAACAGGCAGGTTAGACTGGCATACAGGCAGGTGGGTATTGGCAAGCACGGCTGGTATGCAGACAGGTGGATACAGGTAAGCATGGCTGGTATGCAGACTGGTGGGTACTGGCAAGCACGTCTGGTATGCAGACAGCTGGGCACTGGCAAGCACGGCTGGTATGCAGACAGGTGGGTACTGGAAAGCACGGCTGGAGTGCAGACAGGGAGATACTGGCAAGCACGGCTGGAGTGCAGACAGGGAGGTACTAGCAGGTTGGAGCGCAGGCTGGATCGGGTCCAGTACAGACTGGGAGACAGGAACAGAGCTGCAGATGCCTTAGACAAGCAGAGCAAAGCGAAACCGCAGGTGCGGTGGACAAGGCAGAGCAGAGCGAAACCGCCGGTGCAGTAACCAAGCAGAGCAGAGCGAAACCGCCGGTGCGGTGGACAAGGCAGAGCAGAGAGGAACCGCCGGAGCGGTGAACAAGCAGAGCAGAGCGAAACCGCAGGTGCGGTGGACAAGGCAGAGCAGAGCGAAACCGCCGGTGCAGTAAGCAAGCAGAGCAAAGTGAAACCGCAGGTGCGGTGAACAAGGCAGAGCAGAGAGGAACCACCAGAGCGGTGGGCAAGGCAGAGCAGAGAGGAACCGCTGACACGGTGAGCAAGCAGAGCGGAGCGAAACCGCAGGTGTGGTGGACAAGGCAGAGCAGAACAGGGCTGAAGGTGCAGGTAGAGAGGACTGGGCTCTGTTCACATGGAACAGACTGGAAAATGCAGGAAGATGGCTAGAACACAGGAGGTAGATACGGAGGAAGGGAAAAGGGACAAGCAGAACCAGATACACACAAGGTACTTACTATGAAGTAGCGAGTAGACACAAAACTCACAAACAGAAGTACAGAGACAATTAGTTGGAGTTAGGTGCAGGTTCAGATACTGCAGGAAAAGGGAAGGTACGGACATAGAGACAAACAGGTAACAGGCTAAGATACAGTTCAGACAGAAACTGCTGCTGCAACGAGATACAATAAGGAGCCGGGGTATACAGCCCCCAGAGTGGCGGAAACAGACTAGAAGTCACAGGTAACAGGCCTGGGTATACAGCCCCCAGAGTGGCGGAAACAGACTAACAGTCAGAGATAACAGACCTGGGAATGCAGCCCCCAGGGTGTCAGAAACAGACTAGAAGTCAGAGATAACAGGCCAGGGTATGCAGCCCCCAGGGTGTCAGAAACAGACTAGAAGTCAGAGATAACAGGCCTGGGTATGCAGTCCCCTGGGTGGAAGAAACAGACAGATACAGGACAAGACCTGGCAACTCAGAGGCAAGGAGCACACTGATAGTTAGTGTTGCTCTGGCCCCTCCTTCTGGGTTTAAATATCTAGTGACTCACAGCAATAGGCTGGGGACTCATTAGGAGTGCACCCACAGCAGCTATAAGAATCAGGAAGTAACCGGGCCGCCGCCCTAAGCAATCAGACAAGAGACATGCACACAGCATGAACTGGAGCAAGGTTTGCAGGCTGGACTGACAGGTAAGATTGCGGTCTTGCATAGTGGGAGGTGGTGCACTATGCAAGCACGCCGCCAGGGATGTTACATGGAGTAAAAGTGTGACACCATTGTATCATATTTTCAGTGCTTCTTTAGAATTGCACAGGTGATAGAATTATCACCTGTGCAATACTAATGAAATCCTAAAAGCCTGATCTGTTGGTGGACCTCGAGAAATTAAGTTGAAGAACACTGCTTTAGGGCTTATTGCTTTCCACTTTTCAGTTTTTGACCATTGTTTTATCTATTTACTGTCTTTGGTCTTGTGTGTTGGTGGGATTTATCAGTTCTTGACTTGTGTTTGGACCCATTATGTCGTTTACTGTACACTTTAGGCCAGCAGACCTTTCAGACCTCTAAAGATAGAGTTTTCTTTTATATTTAGAGTATACAGACCATGGCTTACTTGTGTATTTAGTATTATAAGAGACAGAGTTTCTTCTTTTCATCACAAATCTGATCAACTCATTTTCTGCTGCTAACTGAATATAAATAGAACAAGATAAACTATGTGAAATCACTTGTCACCTAATGGCCGCACATGTATTATATGGGGATTCGTTCCATACTAAACATTTTATTCAACCATTTTTCAAGCCAATAGCTTCACATATCTGTATTAATTCACAGTTATTATGTATTTTCTTGAAGAAGAATGCCTTCCTATCGATAAGGATCTATAAGAGGCTGCTGTTTGTCAGTACTATTGATTCAACACTTGTAAAAGAAAGCAACACTAGTTTCAGGGAAAATTATGCTGTAATCACAATTGCCTTTAAATTATGGAGCAAGCTGTTGCATTGTTAAGATGTTCTTGAAACAGAGTGTGCTTCCGATCAGATTTGCTCCCAGAACAGAACATAAATTCTTTGAAAAAAAAACTTGTTTACACTCTTAAGGATCTTACAGTACTAGTTTCATATCATGAGCGCGTTGCTCTGTCTATAGTCATAGAATGTACTAATTAAATACCACTTACAGGTCCATATGGTCCTACATTATAAAGTATGAGACTAGAAACACATTTCATTTTCCATCTTGGCATCACACTAATTAATTGTAGGATTCTTTAGATTAGATAAAAAAATAAAGAATTGTAGAAAGAAAGAAAAAAAATATCTAGAAATTAGTTGCATTTCCCCAATGGAGATAGACCATGCTGCTTCTATTAACGACTCCAGTGTCAGGAGGTTTGGGCATCGGGCACCAACTGATCCTCAGGATACAAATACAAATGAATTCAATAGAAGAGCAGGGAGCTGTCAATTTCCTGCTTCACAATTTATTTTATGACCTCCCCATATTGGACCAGTGTGATGTAATTATGTCATCTCACCAGTCTGCGATGAGCTGCGAGCTGTACTGGCCAGACAAAGCTTGCTGGATGCTCCTTGACTTACTTTGGGAACAGAAATAGAAGAGTACAGTATTATTTTTAAGGTACACTATGCCTGTGGTTGTGTGTTCGGGTCCTAAAGGGCACTATGCTGCATGTGTGTGTGGGGGGCACTGACAGGACATCACACTAGTGGGAATTAAGGGAAATCATGCTGTGATAGAGTACTGGTAGAGCACCATACTGTGTGGGGGGCACTAAAGGATGCATAATACTATGCAGGTAGTACAAAGGAGGCAATATATTATGTGGGATAGAGGACCATATACTATATACTATATGAGTTATCATACTGTATGATAGCTCTAAATATGCATGATACTTTTTGGGTGGCTGTGTAGGGGTCGTAAGGGCATTATATTGTGTGGGAGGCAGAAAAGTGGCATTATATTGTGTATGAGCACTAATGAGTGGGCATCATACTGTGTGGTGACAAAGAGGGGGCTTCATACTGTGTGTGGATCTTGAGGGTGTTATATCATTTAGTAACACTGACATCATACTATGCAAACACATAACGAAGGGGTTACTACTACCAGGTACTATTAATGTGTGCCACAAAGCAAATGCTCTATGATAGTGTGTGAGGCACTAAAGGGGCAGTATTACTGTGTACTGCATGACGGGTGACCAGTTCTTTCTTATATATCTTATATATATCTATCTTGATCAGATTTGTGATGAAAAGAAGAATCTCTGTCTCTTATAATACTAAATACACAAATAATAATAATAATAATAATAACACTAACTCTTTCCCTGTTACATTCAGAAACCCTGCTAATCTCATTAATATTCCCTGCATATCTTCTGTCTCATTCAACTGTGCTCTTTGGAATGCATGTAATAAACTCTCTTACGTCCTTGACTTTTTCCTCTCTAATTCCCTCAACCTTCTGGCTCTCACCGAAACCTGGATCCAGCAGTCAGACACCACCGCCGCTGCAGCTCTCTCCTATGGTGGCCTACACTTCTCTCATACCCCGAGACCTGACAATAGATCAGGTCGAGGTGTTGGTCTGCTTCTTTCAACAAAATGTACTTTTCAGGTTATCCCCCCAGTACCCTCCTTTATCTTCCCTTCTTTTGAGGCCCACACAGTCAGACTTTTTCCTGCGAGTGGCGGTTGTCTATCGCCCTCCAGGTCCCTCCCGTCAGCTCCTGGATCACTTTGCTGCCTGGCTTCCACATTTTCTATCCTGTGACATCCCCACTCTAATCATGGGAAATTTTAACATCCCAATTGGCGATTCTCTTTTCCCATCTGCTGCTCATCTTTTATCCCTAACCTCCTCCTTCGGCCTTTCACAGCTTGCTAATTCTCCTACACATAAAGACGGGAACACATTGGACCTGATCTTTTCCCGGCTTTGCGCAGTACATGACTTTACTAACTCTCCCCTTCCACTCTCTGACCATAATCTTCTTTCATTCTCTGTCAAGAACTGTGAGGCTATTCAAGAAACCCCCACTTTCCACACTTATAGAAATATATGCGCCATTAACACCCAGAAATTTATGAAAAAGTTGCAATCATCATTGGCCCCAATCTCCTCCCTCTCATGTCTCGACTCTGCATTGAAGCATTATAACGAAATATTGCTATGTGCCCTGGATGAAGCCGCACCTCCTACACAAAGAACAATTCGGCATAGATGGCTACAACCCTGGCACACGCTTCAAACACTTCTTCTCCAGATGTGCTCCAGGTGCGCTGAACAGCTGTGGAGAAAATCTAATCTGCCCGAAGATTTCCTCCATTATAAATTTATGCTGAAAACATATAACTCTTCCCTTCACCTCTCCAAACAAACCTACTTTAACAATCTCATAATCTCACTTTCCAATAATCATAAACACATCTTTGACATGTTTCATTCTCTCCTCAATCAAACAGCACAGGCCCCGACCACTGACATCAGCGTTGATGATCTGGCCAATTATTTCAAAGAAAAAATTAACCATATCCAACAGTATGTTTTCTCCCAATCCCCAAACGTTATGCATGCTCTCCCCACCACATGGTATCTTGCTCACTTTCTGACTTCGAACCTGTCACGGAAGATGAAGTGATCAGGCTCCTTGCATCTTCTCGCCCTACTACCTGCACCAGTGACCTTATTCCCTCACATCTCCTTCAGTCCCTTTCTCCAGCTGTCACCACTCACCTAACTAAAATTTTCAACCTCTTCCTCTTATCTGGTATCTTTCCCTCTTCTTTTAAACACGCAAGCATACATCCATTACTTAAAAAAACATCCCTTGACAAGAACTGCACGGCCAACTACAGACCTGTTTCCAATCTTCCATTTATCTCTAAACTCCTGGAATGCCTGGTCCATTCGCATCTAATCCGCTATCTCTCAGACAACTCTCTTCTTGACCCTCTACAGTCTGGTTTCTGCTCTTTACATTCTACTGAAACTTCCCTCACTAAAGTCTCTAATGATCTATTAACAGTTAAATCTAATGGTCACTACTCCCTACTGATTCTCCTGGATCTCTCTGCAGCACTCAACACTGTGGATCACCAGCTCCTCCTCACTATGCTGCGCACTATTGGCCTCAAGGACACTGTTCTCTCCTGGTTCTCCTCCTATCTCTCTGACCGCTCCTTCTCTGTGTCCTTCCCCTTACTGTCGGGGTTCTTCAAGGATCAGTCCTAGGCCCCCTTCTTTTCTCCTTATACACCGCTTCTATTGGGCAAACAATCAGCAGATTCAGTTTTCAGTACCATCTCTATGCTGATGACACCCAATTATACACCTCTGCTCCGGACATCACCCCTGCATTACTACAAAAGACCAGTGATTGTCTTTCTGCTGTGTCTAACATTATGTCCTCCCTCTGCCTAAAACTGAATCTGTCAAAAACTGAACTACTCGTATTTCCTCCCTCCACTAACCTACCTCTGCCCGATATTGCCATTTCCGTTTGTGGCTCAACCTTTACTCCCCAGCAACAAGCCCGCTGTCTTGGGGTCATTTTTGATTCAGACATTTCCTTCACTCCTCACATCAAATCACTCGCTCGTTCATGTCATCTACACCTCAAAAACATCTCAAGAATCAGAACATTTCTCACCTTTGACTCAGCAAAAACTCTTACTGCAGCTCTTATTTATTCTCGTCTCGACTACTGCAACTCTCCATTAATCGGTCTCCCTCTTACTAAACTCTCCCCTCTCCAATCCGTCCTTAACGCAGCAGCAAGGATCATATTCCTCGCCAACCGCTACACCGATGCCTCTTCCCTGTGCCAGTCATTGCATTGGTTGCCCATCCAATATAGAGTTCAATTTAAACTTATCACACTTACCCAGAAAGCGCTCCATGCTTCAGTACCCCCCGACATTTCCTCCCTTGTTTCAGTCTACCACCCTACACGTGCCCTCCGTTCTGCCAATGACTTAAAACTAAAATCCTCCATAATCAAAACTTCCCACTCCCGTCTCCAAGATTTCTCGCGTGCTGCGCCAATTCTTTGGAATGCACTACCCAGGACAGTTTGATTAATTCCCAATACCCACAGTTTCAAGCGGACCCTAAAAGCCCATTTCTTTAGACTGGCGTATCGCCTAAACACACTATCTGTCTGTCCCAGTTTTCCCCCATATTAAAATCTACTTCAATTTCAGGTTCATACCATCCATGTACTTAATAGCCTCGGTCAGGACTGTACACATACTGGCTGGTGACCAGTCCATGTACTATTATTTATCCTATTTAGTATATCAAGGCTGCATTATACAATATATGTACACTTTACCTTTTGTGTCTCCCCCATTTTCTCATAGACTGTAAGCTTGCGAGCAGGGCCCTCACTCCTTTTGATTTGAGAAATGCTTATTCTGTATTGTTTGTATAAGTCCCCCCTAAAATTGTAAAGTGCTACGGAATATGTTGGCGCTGTAAAAATAAAAATTATTATTATTATATGTAATGTGACTTAGCAGGAAAGATTTATAGACTGGTGGGTTGCATTCAAAAGTTCACTTCACAGTGGGTCCCATTTTTTTCTGCTTACACCCCTGATATAAATCAGATAAAGTATAGCATGGGTAAATAGGATTAACTCTTTAAGAGCATAGTGTTTTGGACCAGACACTTTTTTAGTGGTTTTACTTAAGTGATGGTAAACACCTCTTCATTGGAACAAATTTTCATTTTTGCTCATTGATTTTTTTCTCTCCTTCTTTCGAGAGCCATAGCACACTTATTCTTCCATTAACATAACCATATGAGGGCTTGTGTTTTGTAGAATTTTTTGTAGATATGAATGACACTATTTAATTTACCATATAATAAGCTGAAAATGTGAAAAAATTCAAGATCAGTTGAAATGGTGAAAGGACTGCAATTCTGCCATTGTTTTTTGGGTTTCGTTTTTACAGCATTCAACGTATGCTAAAAATTACCTGGCGACACAAATCTGTGGACCAGTGCGATTACAGAGACATCAAACTTAGACCCGTAACTTTTTTATTTTTCTGTCGATGAAGCTATATGAGGGTTAGTAATTTTCACATCAAGCTGTAGTTTTTATGGATATCATTTTGGGGTACATCCTATATTGTGATCACTTTCTACTGCATATTTTTGGGACATGTAGTGAAAAAAATTTGGTAATCTTGACAACTAGGTTTTCTTTTCTCTATATACAGTAAAGAAAAAAATTCAAAATGACAGAACTGTGTTTTTTTTTCGTCACCACAACACGATAAAAAAAAATTCAGTACGCATCAATCAAAATGTCGTGTCTACCTCAAAATGATATAAATAAAAATGACAGCTCAACAAACAAAAAAGAATACATTTTTTTTACATGTTCTTTACGGTTTAACCCCTTAAGCCCCGAGGGTGGTTTGCACGTTAATGACCAGGCCAATTTTTACAATTCTGACCACTGTCAATTTATGAGGTAATTACTCTGGAACGCTTCAACGGATCCCCCTGTTTCTGAGATTATTTTTTCGTGACATATTGTACTTCATGATTGTGGTAAAATTTCTTCGATATCACTTGCGTTTATTTGTGAAAAAAACAGAAATTTGGCGAAAATTTTGAAAATTTTGCAATTTTCAAAATTTGAATTTTTATGCCCTTAAATCAGAGAGATATGTCACACAAAAGAGTTAATAAATAACATTTTCCACATGTCTACTTTACATCAGCACAATTTTGGAATCAAAATTTTTTTTTGTTAGGGAGCTATAAGGGTTAAAAGTTGACCAGCGATTTCTCATTTTTCCAACAAAATTTACAAAACCATTTTTTTAGGGACCACATCACATTTGAAGTCACTTTGAGGGGTCTTTATGACAGAAAATACCCAAAAGTGACACCATTCTAAAATCTGCACCCCTCAAGGTGCTCAAAACCACATTCAAGAATTTTATTAACCCTTCAGGTGCTTCACAGGAATTTTTGGAATGTGGAAGAAAAAAATGAACATTTAACTGTTTTCACAAAAATGTTTTTTTAGACCCAATTTTTTTTATTTTCACAGGGGTAACAAGAAAAAATGGACCACAAAATTTGTTGTGCAATTTCCCATGGGCACACAGATACACAATATGTGGGGAAAAAACACTGTTTGGGCGCACGGCAGGGCTCGGAAGGGAAGGAGCGCCATTTGACTTTTTGATTGTAAAATTTGCTTGAATAATTAGCGGACGCCATGTTGTGTTTGGAGAGCCCCTGTATGCCCAAACATTGGAGCTCCCCCACAAGTGACCCCATTTTGGAAACTAGACCCCCAAGGCACCTATCTAGATGCACAGTAAGCACTTGGAACCCCCAGGTGCTTCACAAATTGATTCGTAAAAATGAAAAAGTGAAAAAAAAACACTTTTTCATTTTTATGAATCAATTTGTGAAGCACCTGGGGGTTCCAAGTGCTCACTATGCATCTAGATAGGTGCCTTGGGGGGTCTAGTTTCCAAAATGGGGTCACTTGTGGGAGAGCTCCAATGTTTGGGCACACAGGGACTCTCTAAATGCAACATGGTATCCGCTAACAAATTGAATGGAAAATCGGCTCAAATTGTTAGCGGACACCAAGTTGCGTTTGGAGAGCCCCTGTGTGCACAAACATTGGAGCTCCCCCACAAGTGACCCCATTTTGGAAGCTAGACCCCCCAAGGCACCTATCTAGATGCATAGTGAGCACTTGGAACCCCCAGGTGCTTCACAAATTGATTCGTAAAAATGAAAAAGTAAAAAAAAAACACTTTTTCATATTTATGAATCAATTTTTGAAACACCTGGGGGTTCCAAGTGCTCTCTATGCATCTAGATAGGTGCCTTGGGGGGTCTAGTTTCCAAAATGGGGTCACTTGTGGGGGAGCTCCAATGTTTGGGCACACAGGGGCTCTCCAAACGCAACATGATGTCCGCTAACAATTTGAGCCGACAATTTGTTAGCGGATACCATGTTGCATTTGGAGAGTCCCTGTGTGCCCAAACAATGGAGCTCCCCCACAAGTGACCCCATTTTGGAAACTAGACCCCCCAAGGCACCTATCTAGATGCATAGAGAGCACTTGGAACCCCCAGGTGTTTCAAAAATTGATTCATAAATATGAAAAAGTGTTTTTTTTTTACTTTTTCATTTTTACGAATCAATTTGTGAAGCACCTGGGGGTTCCAAGTGCTCACTATGCATCTAGATAGGTGCCTTGGGGGGTCTAGCTTCCAAAATGGGGTCACTTGTGGGGGAGCTCCAATGTTTGTGCACGCAGTAGCTCTCCAAACGCAACATGGCGTCCGCTAACAATTTGAGCCGATTTTCCATTCAATTTGCTAGCGGACACCATGTCGCGTTTGGAGAGCCCGTGATGTGCCTAAACAGTGGAGCTCCCCCACAAGTGACCCCATTTTGGAAACTATACCCCTCAAGGATTTTAATAAGGTGTATAGTGAACATTTTGAACCCAGAGGTACGACACAGAATTTGTTTACATTAGGTCATCATATTGAATAAGTTGTCATTAGTCTTGAGTAGTGTTGAGCCACCCCCGTAGTGTTCGGGTTCGGTTCGGTTCGTCGAACACCGGGATGTTCGAGGAACTGTTCGTCGAACTGTTCGTCGAACACCTTAGAACACCGTCGAACACCGTTAAAACCAATGGCAGGCAAAGAAAAACACATAGAAACACATAGAAAACACCTGCAAAGGTGTCCAAAAGCTGACAAACTGCTCAGAAGACACTCTGTTTAAAAAAGCCGGCCGGCAAATTCAGCAGCGGCATACACCGGTACCCGACAATTTAGACAAGAAGGAATAGAGCATCACACATAGATTAGATAGATAGAAACATGTCAGTCACACATATAAGAAGCACAGTGACAGTGTTGGTTACTGCATTTGTCATTTAGTGTAAAGGATTTATTAAAAAAAATATTAGTGTTTTCATGCACCGTCTCTTTAAAAAAGCCGTCCGGCAATTCAGCATCTGTACCCGACAATTTAGAACAGAAAGAATAGAGCTTCACACATAGATTAGATAGATATTATATATGTGACTGACATGTTTCTAAGTACAGTGATAGTGTTGCTTACTGTACTTGTCATTTAGTGTAAAGGATTTATTTAAAAAAATAATAGTGTTTTCATGCACTGTCTCTTTAAAAAAGCCGGCCGGCAATTCAGCAGCGGTACCCGACAATTTAGAACAGAAAGATAGAGCATCACACATAGATTAGATAGATAGAAACATGTCAGTCACATATATATGAAGTACAGTGATAGTGTTGGTTACTGTACTTGTCATTTAGTATTAAAATAAAGGATTTATTATTAAAAAAATTGGCGTGGGGTTCCCCTTAATTTTAGGCTCTAGCGGAGGTTAAGCAGACGGCTGGGGCAGATGTTTGAAGCCTGGGAAGGGGGTAATACCCACGGAGCTTCCCAGGCTACTAATATCAGCCCCCAGCTGAATACATAGCCTTTACTAGCTATTAAAATGGGGGACCCCCCAAAAAAAATGACGTGGGGTCCCCCCTAATTTAATAGCTAGCAAAGGCTAGGCAGACAGCTGGGGGCTGATATTAATAGCCCAGGAAGGGAGCCATGAATATTGGCCCCCTCCCAGGCTAGAAACACCAGCCGTCAGCCGCCCCAGAAATGGCGCATTCATAGGATGCGCCAATTCTGGCACTTAGCCTCGCTCTTCCACGCTGCCCTGGTGCGGTGGCAGGGGGTAATAGGGTTGGGGTTGATGTCAGCTTATAATGCCAGCTGACATCAAGCCCAGGTTAGTAATGGAGAGGCGTCTATAAGACACCCCCATTACTAACCCCATAGTCAAAGTTAAAAAAAACACAAACACCCAGAATAAAGTCCTTTAATTGAAATAAAGACACAATCCTTTATTGTTCTAAATTAAACCATACCTACCATCACGCCCATTCCAGCTGAAGCCAACGATCTCCTGCAATAAAAGAAAAATAATAAAGCAACCTCATCCTTACCTTTCCATGGTTCCCACGACAGCTTCAGCTCTGCTACATCGAGATGACAGGCTGGACCGCAGCAGAACGCCGCCATCCAGCCTGTCATCCCGCAGACACTGAGAAGCGCAGGCTTGCTTGCGCTGCTCAGCGTCTCTCTGTGACGACATCCAGATGAGCCGAGTTCATGTCCAATGAACTCGGCTCACCTCATGCACGTCACTGACAGCGTGGGAAAATTCTCACGCTGAAGCGCTGATTGCAGGAGAATTTTCCCACGCTGTCAGTGACGTGCAGGAGGTGAGCTGAGTTCATTGGACATGAGCTCACCTCATGCACATCACTGACAGCGTGGGAGAATTCTCCTGCACTCAGCACTTCAGCGTGAGAATTTTCCCACGCTGTCAGTGACGTGCATGAGGTGAGCCGAGTTCATTGGACATGACCTCGGCTCATCTGGATGCCGTCACAGCGAGACAGTGAGGAGCGCAAGCATGCCTGCGCTTCTCAGTGTCTGCGGGATGACAGACTGGATGGCAGCGTTCTGCTGCGGTCCAGCCAGTCATCTCGATGTAGCAGAGCTGAAGCTGTCGTGGGAACCATGGAAAGGTAAGGATGAGGTTGGTTTATTATTTTTCTTTTATTGCAGGAGATCGTTGGCTTCAGCTGGAATGGGTGTGATGGTAAGTATGGTTTAATTTAGAACAATAAAGAATTGTGTCTTTATTTCAATTAAAGGACTTTATTCTGGGTGTTGTGTTTTTTTTAAATACTTTACTAGAAATTCATGGCGGTCATGTCTAATACTGGCGTGACCCCATGAATTTTGGGCTTGGGGCCAGCTGATAATACCAAGCTGGCCCTAACCCCTTTATTACCCAGTGAGCCACCGCACCAGGGCCCTGGATGAGTTGGGTACAGCGCCAGAAGATGGCGCTTCTATGAACGCGCCATTTTCCGGGGTGGCTGCGGACTGCAATTTGTAGCGGGGGGGGGGCCCAGAAAGCTTGGGCCTCCCTGCGCTGCAGATTCCAGCCCCCAGCTGCCTAGTTGTACCTGGCTGGACACAAAAATAGGGCGAAGCCCCACGTACTTTTTTTTTAATTATTTCATGAATTTCATGAAATAATTAAGAAAAAAAGGCCTTCCCTATATTGTTGTGTCCGGCCAGGTACAAATAGGCAGCTGGTGGTTGGGGGCAGCCCGTTCCTGCCTGCTGTACCTGGCTGGACACAAATATAGTGCGAAGCCCCACTTCAATTTTTTTTAATTATTTCATGAAATTCATGAAATAATTAAGAAAAAAAGGGCTTCCCTATATTGTTGTGTCCGGCCAGGTACAAATAGGCAGCTGGTGGATGGGGGCAGCCCGTTCCTGCCTGCTGTACCTGGCTGGACACAAATATAGTGCGAAGCCCCACTTCAATTTTTTTAAATTATTTCAGGAAATTCATGAAATAATTTAAAAAAAATTGACGTGGGGCTTCGCACTATATTTGTGTCCAGCCAGGTACAGCAGGCAGGAACGGGCTGCCCCCAACCACCAGCTGCCTATTTGTACCTGGCCGGACACAACAATATAGGGAAGGCCTTTTTTTCTTAATTATTTCATGAAATTCATGAAATAATTAAAAAAAAAGTACGTGGGGCTTCGCCCTATTTTTGTGTCCAGCCAGGTACAACTAGGCAGCTGGGGGCTGGAATCTGCAGCGCAGGGAGGCCCAAGCTTTCTGGGCCCCCCCCCGCTACAAATTGCAGTCCGCAGCCACCCCGGAAAATGGCGCGTTCATAGAAGCGCCATCTTCTGGCGCTGTACCCAACTCATCCAGGGCCCTGGTGCGGTGGCTCACTGGGTAATAAAGGGGTTAGGGCCAGCTTGGCATTATCAGCTGGCCCTAAGCCCGAAATTCATGGGGTCACGCCAATATTAGACATGACCACCATGAATTTCTAGTAAAGTATTTAAAAAAAACACAACACCCAGAAAAAAGTCCTTTAATTGAAATAAACACACAATTCTTTATTGTTCTAAATTAAACCATACTTACCATCACGCCCATTCCAGCTGAAGCCAACGATCTCCTGAAATAAAAGAAAAATAATAAAGCAACATCATCCTTACCTTTCCATGGTTCCCATGACAGCTTCAGCTCTGCTACATCGAGATGACAGGCTGGACCGCAGCAGAACGCTGCCATCCAGCCTCTCATCCCGCAGACACTGAGAAGCGCAGGCTTGCTTGCGCTCCACAGTGTCTCTCTGTGAGGGCATCCAGATGAGCCGAGTTAATGTCCAATGAACTCGGCTCACCTCATGCACGTCACTGACAGCGTGGGAAAATTCTCCTGCACTCAGCGCTTCAGCGTGGGAGAATTCTCACACTGAAGCGCTGAGTGCAGGAGAATTCTCCCACGCTGTCAGTGACGTGCAGGAGGTGAGCTGAGTTCATTGGACATGAGCTCACCTTATGCACGTCACTGACAGCGTGGGAGAATTCACCTGCACTCACCGCTTCAGCGTGAGAATTTTCCCACGCTGTCAGTGACGTGCATGAGGTGAGCCGAGTTCATTGGACATGAACTCGGCTCATCTGGATGTCGTCACAGAGAGACGCTGAGCAGCGCAAGCAAGCCTGCGCTTCTCAGTGTCTGCGGGATGAGAGGCTGGATGGCAGCGTTCTGCTGCGGTCCAGCCTGTCATCTCGATGTAGCAGAGCTGAAGCTGTCGTGGGAACCATGGAAAGGTAAGGATGAGGTTGCTTTATTATTTTTCTTTTATTGCAGGAGATCGTTGGCTTCAGCTGGAATGGGCGTGACAGTAAGTATGGTTTAATTTAGAACAATAAAGGATTGTGTCTTTATTTCAATTAAAGGACTTTATTCTGGGTGTTTGTGTTTTTTTTAACTTTGACTATGGGGTTAGTAATGGGGGTGTCTTATAGACGCCTCTCCATTACTAACCTGGGCTTGATGTCAGCTGGCATTATAAGCTGACATCAACCCCAACCCTATTACCCCCTGCCACCGCACCAGGGCAGCGTGGAAGAGCGAGGCTAAGTGCCAGAATTGGCGCATCCTATGAATGCGCCATTTCTGGGGCGGCTGACGGCTGGTGTTTCTAGCCTGGGAGGGGGCCAATATTCATGGCTCCCTTCCTGGGCTATTAATATCAGCCCCCAGCTGTCTGCCTAGCCTTTGCTAGCTATTAAATTAGGGGGGACCCCACGTCATTTTTTTTGGGGTGTCCCCCATTTTAATAGCTAGTAAAGGCTATGTATTCAGCTGGGGGCTGATATTAGTAGCCTGGGAAGCTCCGTGGGTATTACCCCCTTCCCAGGCTTCAAACATCTGCCCCAGCCGTCTGCTTAACCTCCGCTAGAGCCTAAAATTAAGGGGAACCCCACGCCAATTTTTTTAATAATAAATCCTTTATTTTAATACTAAATGACAAGTACAGTAACCAACACTATCACTGTACTTCATATATATGTGACTGACATGTTTCTATCTATCTAATCTATGTGTGAAGCTCTATTCTGTCTGTTATAAATTGTCGGGTACCGCTGCTGAATTGCCGGCCGGCTTTTTTAAAGAGACAGTGCATGAAAACACTATTATTTTTTTTGATAAATCCTTTACGCTAAATGACAAGTACAGTAAGCAACACTGTCACTGTACTTCGTATATATGTGGCTGACATGTTTCTATCTATCTAATCTATGTGTGAAGCTCTATTCTGTCTGTTATAAATTGTCGGGTACCGCTGCTGAATTGCCGGCCGGCTTTTTTAAAGAGACGGTGCATGAAAACACTATTATTTTTTTTGATAAATCCTTTACGCTAAATGACAAGTACAGTAAGCAACACTTTCACTGTACTTCGTATATATGTGGCTGACATGTTTCTATCTATCTAATCTATGTGTGATGCCCTATTCTTTCGGTTCTAAATTGTCGGGTACAGGTGTATGCCGCTGCTGAATTGCCGGCTTTTCATGTTTCACTGTTGGCACTGTTCCCATCGATTTGGGCAACCACTGTAATGCCACAACCACCATGGCTGTGGCATTACAGTGAGTGGCAGACAATCCCTGCATGATTGGTGCTCTAAATAGCGCCAGATATGCAGGACACGCTTTTGGTGCACGAACAGTTATCGAACATAACCTCGAACAGCCGAATTTTTTGCAAATCGTTCGGGTTCGTGGAACAACTCGAACACCGCCCAAAACAGCTCGAATTTGAGATTGGCGAACAGTTCTAGTCGAACACCGCTCATCTCTAGTCTTGAGCGCAAGTGCTCGCTACTTGAGTTTGCATCGGGTACTCAAGTATGCACCATGTACAGCGTGTGCTCGAGTGACATGCTCGAGTCCCTGCTCCGCATGTTTCACGGTTATTAGACACCCAAAAAAAAACATGCGGGGATCGCTCGTGCATGGCAGGCAATCCCCATAAAGTTTTTTTGGCCGCGAAGCATATGGGGCAGAGACTCGAGCATGTCACTCAAATACCCACGATACTCAATGCATACCAGAGCACCCGATAAAAACTCAAGTAACGAGCACTTGCGCTCAACACTAGTCGCCATATCGTCATCTTTTTTCTTACTTTTGAAAAAAATCCCAACCCCATCACAACCCTAACCCCAACCCCAGCCCTAACCATAGCACAACCCTAACGGTAGCACAACCCTAACCGTAGCACAACCCTAACCCTAGCACAACCCTAACCCTAGCACAAACCTAACCCCAAACCCAGCCCTAACCCTAGCCCAATCCTAACCCAAGAGTTTATTTTTGACGCCGTTCCTCATGCGGTATAAGTGATTAGACGACTTTATTCTTCGGGTCGGTGTGATAACAGCAATACCAGAATCATATGGGGGTTTTATGACTGACAGCTGTCACACACAAAAAGACGCATTTTTTGTAAAATCTAGTTTTTGCATCGCCATATTTTGAGAGCTATAATTTTTCCAGATTTTGGCAGACAGTCATGTGATGGCTCGTTTTTTGCGGGATGAGTTGACGTTGTTATTGGTGCCATTTTCAGGCACGTGACATTTTTTGATCGCTTTCTATTCCGATTTTTGTAAGGCAGAATAAACAAAAACCAACAATTCAGGAATTGTTTTCTTTTTTTTTTTTATTCTGTTCCGCGTGTGGTAAAAGTGATAAGGCAGCTTTATTCTTCGGGTCAGTACGTTTACAGCGGTACCACATTTATATCGTTTTTCTATGTTTTGCACTTTTACATAATAAAAGCAATTTTATAGAAAAAATATTTTTTAGCATAGCTTTATTCTGAGAGCTAGAACTTTTTTATTTTTCAGCTGATGGAGCTGTATGTCAGCTTGTTTTTTGCGGGACGAGATTACGTTTTCAGCGGTACCATTTTTATTTATATTCGTCTTTTTGATCGTGTGTTATTCCATTTTTTATTTGGCGGTATGGTGATAAAGCATTGTTTTTTGCTTCGTTTTTTTTTTTTTTTTTTACCGTGTTCACTGAAGGGGTTAACTAGTGGGACAGTTTTATAGGTCAGGTTGTTCCGGACGCGGCGATACCAAATATGTGTACTTTTATTGTTTTTTTTGTTTTTTTTTATAATAATATTTATTGATGGGTACATTAGATTTTTATTTTTGGTGGATTATTTTATTTATTTTTTTTTTATATTTTTGCAATTTTTTTTTTTTTTCACTTACTGACAGTTTTTATACTTTATTACTGTGTCCCACTATGGGACTTTCACTTTTTTTTCTCTGATCTCCTGCATGGCACAGGAATGCAGCACCATCCCTGTGTCATACAGGCTATCAGCGCTGCACAGTGAGAAGATTGTTTGGAGATGCACTGCGCATGTCCAAACAATCTTCCTGCTGTCTGGTGACCTGGATGTTGTCATGACGACATCGGGTCGTCATGGCAACACCCGGGAAGCCTTTGCAGACAGCGCTGGAAGCCGGAAGAGGAGGTGAGTATCTGCGATCACCTCCCCTTGCCCCCGCAATGCTGCGATCGGCTGCGATCGACTTCGATCGCAGCATCGCGGGGGTTAATGTGCTGGGAGCGGTGCAGGACCGCTCCCTGCACATAGTACCGGGTGTCAGCTGTGACAATCAGCTGACACCCGGCGGCGATCGCGCCCGCACAGCCTGTGTGCGCGCGCGATCGCGATGACGTACTAATACGGGTCTGGCTCTTAAGTCCCAGGGCACAGACGCGTATTAGTACGTCAGATGTTATTAAGGGGTTAAATTAAAAAAACTATAGATGTTTGGCATTGGTGTAATTGTAGTGACCTGGAGAATTATAATACTCGGTTAATTTAATAAAAGAAAAAACACACGTTAAAGCAAAAACCTAAATAAGTGTTGCGGAATTGTGCTTTTTTGCAGAATTTCACTACACTTTTTTTTCCCATGTTCCAGTACACTGAATGATGAAATGAATGGTGTCATTTAAAACTACAGTATGTATGCAGATGTAGCTTTTTCATTTTTTCCTTTCTGTCATCCAAGAACCATATATTTTTTCAATTTCCATCGACATAGCTGTTTAAAGGTTTACTTTTGGCAAGTAGAATTATAGTTTTGAATATCAATTCACTTTACCATATACTGTATTATACTGAAAAATTCAAAAAAATCCCATTGAGGTAAATTGGTGAAAAAAAATGCAATTCAAACACTGTTTTTTTTAGCTTCAATATAATGGAATTTATTGTGTATGTATAAGCTAGTTATGTATGCTGCTGTTAGAGGCAGGTGCAGACTGTATAACACAGCTGACTCCTGCCCTGTGTGGAGTGGGCTCATCTCCTGGGTCAACTCCAAACACCCACACCCATTCATGACATAATAGTATGACACACAATGGAAAAAGGTTGAAAAACATTTTTAGAATTTCTATTGGGTTATTTTTGCAAAAGTTTTGCCAAGCATTTTCTGCAGAAATGTTATTGCTTTACACAATTGTTCTACCTTCTGCTTTTATTTGTTAAATCTGTTTTAAAATTTTCAAATTTACATAAGAATATAACACACATTACTACTGTTAATTAGTGATGAGCGAGCATGCTCGCTACTGCTCGGTGCTCGCCCGAGCATCTCACTGCTCGAGATGCTTGGTGCTCGCCGAGTATTTCTGAGTTGCTCGGGCGGGAACTCAGGTCCTCTTCCTGCATGTTTGGCACTCTTTAGAGAGCCAATGAACATGCAGGAATTGTCTGCCTTGCATTGTAATGCCGTAGCCATGTTGGTCACAATATTAATGCATAGGAAATAGTGTTGAGCGAGCATGCTCGACACTGCTCGGTACTCGCCCAAGCATCTCACTACTCGGGATGTTCGGCGAGCACCGAGCATTTCCGGGTTACTCGGGCAGGAGCTCGGGTCTCCGCCCTGCATGTTTGGCGCTCTTTACGGAGCCAATGAACATGCAGGGATTGCCAGCCAGTAACTGTAATGCCACAGCCATGTTGTTTGTGAGCATTACAGTGATTGGCTGGCCGCACAGCGTCATCAGGTCTATATCAGACCTGGAGCCACCATGCTCGTCACAGTCACTCCGGATCAGACAGTGTAGGGAAAGCTGCTGCTGTGTCAGGGAGAGATTTGATAGTGGTTTAGGTAGTGTAGGGAGAAAAACCATACATTACACATATCCATATTAAGAAACAGTCCTTCTGAGGACTACTCCATCTCCAGAGATATCAGGCAGGCAGTGTATATAGGCAGGCAGGCAGTGTATATAGCAGACTGCAGTGCATATAGCACAAGAGGCTCCATTCCAATTCTGCCTTCTGCTGCTGTTAGATATTTCTATACAAAGGCCCAGGTCTCAGGGGCCAGGAATACTTTTCTTTGGATCTTAATCCTCATTATTTGCTTAAAAAGCAATCCAGAGAACACCATTTTTTCTGTGCCATTTGCTTATTGGCACTGCAGAATACAGCCAGGTCCTTTCCATATTAGAGCGCTAGAAATCCAACTATTTAAAACGGTTCTTTCTCTGTCAAACGGATCACATATACGTTGTCAGAAAATACTGCCATTTCTGGCCTCCATTAAAAATTTCCTTTAGTGTGTCATTGAAGCATTGAATTGTCATTGAAGCAATTCATCGCAGTTTGCTGTTCAAACTATTTACCTACAGGCCAGGTATTTAAAACTGTGTTTTCTCCGTCAAACGGATCACATATCCGTTGTCAGAAAATACTGCCATTTCTGGCCTCCATCAAAAATTCCCTTCAGTGTGTCAGTGAAGCAATTCACACTAGTTTGCTGTTCAAACTACTTACCTACAGGCCAGCTATTTAAAACTGTGTTTTCTCTATCACACGGATCACATATAAGTTCGCTCCAAACTCAGTCATTTGTAGTGAGCATGGAAGATACTGTCCTCCATTTAAAATGGGCAAGGCACGTAGCAAAAGACGGGGAACTGTACGTGATGGTAATGGTGCATGCAGAGGCCGAGGACAAGGCCGTGGGCAAGCCGAAATTGTGCCACAACAAGCACTCACATCTTTCGCCTGACCTTCCTATCCCAATTTCTAGGGGACCGCAGCACACCACTATTGAACCCAGAGCAGTGTCAAAAGGTAGTTGGTTGGGTAGCGGATAATGCTTCCAGTCACTTAGCCACCACCACCACCCTGTTTTCCATACGGTCAAGTCTCAGTAGCCGTGAGTCTGGACCGCATATTCCTCACCCTGATCCTCCTTCCTCCCACCATGCCGAGTACTAAGAGACAACTGATCCCACACTTGGACACTCTGAAGAGCTGTTCACTTTGCCATTTCAAGTGGTTCGGGCCTCACGCCTGGTCCACTTGAAGCGGGGAAAGAGGAGATCGCGTGTAGCGATGCCCAAATATTTGAGCAGCCATGGTCACACGAAGGCGACGGTGGAAAAGTGTCACAAGAGGTGGACGATGATGAGACACAATTGCCAGAAAGTCAGGAGGAGGACTAGGGTGCGGAAGTGGAAGACAAGGTGGTGGATGATATAGCAACTGACCCAACCTGGCAGGAGGACATGCAGAGCGAGGACAGCAGCACACAGGGGGAGGGAGGCAGAGCACCACAACAGGCAGGAAGAAGCAGTGTGGTGGCCGCAGACAGAAGGCGGGCAACCGTTCCCCATAACACCAACATGAAGGAAGTTGCCTGTACAACTGTTAGGTCTTCCCGAGTCTGGTTATTTTTTAAAGACTCTACAGATAACCCCAAAAAGGCCATTTGCACCAGCTGCCAGGCCAGCATCAGCAGGGGTGGAAAAACGACCAGCCTGACCACCACCAGCATGATCAGGCACATGGCAGCAAAGCACCCGACTTTGTGGGCCGAACTCCAGTGTCCAGATACAGTGTCTGCGGGTGGCACCATTGCTTTTTCCACTGTTGTGCATGCAATCCAATCCCCTGTCCATGGTGCATGCGAAGTCGCCTCCTGCCCTGCACCTGTCGTTGCACACTCTCAAGTCAAGTAGCAGCATCAGGAAGCACGTCCATGTCCTTGTCCCAGTTCAGCGTTCAGTTGTCCATACCCCAGTCCTTGGAATGCAGGCGCAAATATGCTGCCAACGCCCCACAGGCCACACTACTAAATTCCCACATTTCACGTCTGCTTGCGCTTGAAATACTGCCATTTAGGCTCATGGAGACGGAAGCATTCCGCAACCTGATGGCGGCGGCCGTCCCTCGGTACTCGGTCCCCATCCGCCACTATTTCTCCCCGTGTGCCATCCCCGCATTACACAAGCACGTGTTCCAAAACATTAGCCGTGCTCTCAACAATGCAGTTAACGGTAAAGTCCACCTAACCACGGACACGTGGACAAGTGCTTGGGGGCAGGGACAGTACATCTCGCTGACGGCATACTGGGTTAACATAGTGGAAGCCGGGACCCAGTCGGACCTTGGGACAGAATACGTCCTCCCGACGCCGAGGATTGCGGGCCCTAGGTCAATCATGGTTGCCCCCACAGTCTACAGCTCCTGCACCTCATCCTCCTCAGCCTCCTCCTCCTCTTCAGCCTCCATCTCCGAAATGACCACATCAGTCACAAGCTGGAAGCACTGCAGCACTGCCTCGGCCAAGCGGCAACAGGCTGTGCTGAAGCTAATATGCTTAGTTGAAAAACCGCACAATGCTGAAGAATTGTGAACAGCTCTGAAAGAGCAGGCAGATCTGTGACTCACACCGCTGAACCTACAGCCAGGCATGGTTGTGTGTGACAATGGCCGTAACCTGGTGGTGGCTTTGAGGCGAGGCGAGCTCACACACGTACCATGCCTGGCCCATGTGCTTAACCTCATGGTTCAGCAGTTTCTCAAATCCTACCCGGAGCTGCCGGATCTGCTTGTTAAAGTACGTTGCCTGTGTGCCTATTTTAGAAAGTCAGCTACAGCTTCCGCTGCCCTTGCAGTGTTTCAGCAGCATTTGCAGCTTCCGGCTCACAGACTGGTGTGTGATGTCCCCACGCGTTGGAACTCTACACTGCAGATGTTGGGAAGGATTTGTGAGCAGAAGAGGGCAGTTGTTGAGTACCAGCATCAACAAGGCCATCGGTATTCAGTTCAGACTCCACACATAAGACCTCAGGAGTGGACATGGATGTCAGACATATGTACTATCCTCCAAAACTTTGAGGACTCCACCAAGATGGTGAGCGGAGATGACGCCATAACTAGCATCACCATCCCGCTTCTCTGTCTTCTGAAACTCTCTGTGCTCACAATCAAAGAGGATGCATTGCAGGCGGAGCACGATGAGATGGAGCAAGGAACCATACAGGGCGATTACACACAGCCAAGACTCATCTTATCCCAACGTGGATTGGGTGACAATGAGGAAGAGGAAGAGGAGGAGGGAGGACAGGAGCTAGTTTCATCCACTATAGACGGTACTACCTGGGCACCGTGTTAAGTGTGGATGGCCAGAGGACAGAGAGGAGGAGGAGAGCATGGTCAGTCATCCTCTTGGTGAGGACACGGAAGTCTTGCCTGTTAGTAGTCTGGCACGCATGGCTGAGTTTATGTTACGCTGCCTTTCCCATAACCCTCGCATTCTCAAAATTTTGAGTGACAGACATTACTGGTTGGTGACACTTCTAGACCCACGCTACAAGGAGAACTTTATATCTCTTATTCCTGAGGCGGACAGGTCTACAAAAATGGGGCAGTACCAGAAGGCCCTTGTTGCGGAACTATTAAAAAAATTCCCATCTGAAAACGCTGGTGGCAGAGGGCACACTTTGTTGAACAACCAAGGAGTACAGGCGAGAGAGACAACTTCAATCCAGCAGAGGCAGTGGAACACTGTCAAAGTTCTGGGAGAGTATTCTCAGACCTTCCCATCGCACAGGCCCTAAGGTGCGGGGTACTCTCACAAGGAGTGCAAAGTTTGGGAAGATGCTGAGGGAGTACCTTGCTGACCGTACCAATGTCCTCTGTGATTCCTCTGTGCCTTATAATTATTGGGTATCCAAGCTGGATATGTGGAACGAACTGGCTCTCTATGCCTTGGAGGTCCTGGCCTGCCCTGCCGCCAGCGTTTTATCAGAGCGAGTTTTTAGTACCGCTGGTGGAATTATAACTGATAAGCGCATCCGCCTGTCAATTGAAAATGCTGACAGGCTGACTCTTATAAAAATAAACAAGGGCTGGATTGGGCCAGACTTCTCAACACCAGCGAATGATAGCAGCATAACATAAACTCAAATCCAGTGTCTTTTCTTGGGAGGTGTATTCCCATGCACCTTTTCACACCCACACATGGGTATACGCTTCCTGATTTTGTCTATTTGCTCTTGTTCTCCTCCTTCTCCTCATCCTCTACCACCATATCACCAGGGTGACCGTGGTCCGTGATGCAACACCCACATAATTTTTTTAAAGGGTGTTTCTGATGCCCGTGAAATTTTTTTTTTTATACATTATGTTCATGTATACCCCCCAGGTGTAAATGTTTGTCAGCCCATACACTTAGTGGATGGGCATTACAAGTATAGGAGGCCCGCTGCTTTCTAATGGGAACATTTTTTTATGAGGCCCTCCTCCACATCTCTTCCAAGGGGCATTGAAGTGCCTCCAAATTTTTGGCTGCCCTTGCATTTACTGCATAGGCAAACAGTATGGGAGACTCTCTCCTTTATAATGGGAATTTGTCATTACTGTGGCCCTGCTCCTTGTGTCTTTAAATTCTTAGTGGGGTTTTTCCCAAAATTAGTCAGCCGTTGGACTCACTGCATACCCTATAACTGTATAGCAGACCCTCTCCTTTCTATTGGGAACATGTCGTACCTTGTTACTGTGGCCCTGCTCTGTGTGTCTTTAAATTCTTAGTGGGGTTTTACCTAAAATTGGTCAGCCGTTGGACTCACTGCATACCCTATAACTGTATAGCAGACCCTCTCCTTTCTAATGGGAACATGTCGTACCTTGTTACTGTGGCCCTGCTTTATGTGTCTTTAAATTCTTAGTGGTGTTTTTCCCAAATTTTGGCAGCCCTTGCAGTCACAGCATGGGCATTTGCACTATAGGAGACCCGCTCCTTTATAATGGGAACATTTTTTTTACTGAGACTCTCCTCTATGTCTCTTCAAATGGGTATTGGGTTGCGTCCAAATTTTTGGCAGCTCTTGCAGTCACTGGATATGCAATAACAGTATAGGAGACCCACTTGTTAATAATGGGAACAACAAAGCATAGCCGGCTGATGGCTCTCTAACAATAGCTACGGCCGGCTGCTGGCCTTTTAAGAATAGTAAGGGCCATCTGATGTCCCTGTAAAAATAGGCTTTATGACGTTCAGAGTCCCTCCATCATAAATAAAAAAGGATGTGTCTGATGATGTGTCACCCACCACATTGCCAGATAAGGTTGTAAAATGTTAAAATGACATTTCCCGGTGAATGCATTTGTCTTAAAAAATAACGTGAAAAAACAAAACAATAGGATCTTTCTTTAGTATAAAAAACAGCGTCACCAATTTAACCTCAATGTAATCACATTGTTCAGCTCATGCACCTCCTCCATCTCTGAAATGATCACATCAGTCACAAGCTGACAGCACTGCAGCACAGCCTTGGCCAAGCGGTAACAGGCTGTGCTGAAGATAACATGCTTAATGCTTAATTGACAAACCGCCCAGCGCTGCAGAGTTGTTGAAAGCTGTAACACAGCAGCCTGATCTGTGGCTCTCACCGCTGAACATACAGCCAGGCATGGTCGTGTGTGACAATGGGCGGAACATTGTGACGGAGAAATGACAGCCGGGGTAGATACGGTTTCCCTCTATGCCAGCCCTTTCACCGAGCTAAAGAATATTGCTGTGGTGAAATACATCTCAAAGTGAGAAGCTGTTTCAGATTTAAAAACATTGTGCCCATAAGAGGATTTGATTCTGAGGGCTAACCTTTCTCACCCGCTCAAGAGCCCCATAGCAGCTGCAAAGTTAGCGCTATCATGAACTTTCCTGAGGTAGAAGTCAAGGCACACCAGAGGATTCTCTGGTGGGACCGTCCAACCCTGCTGAGAAGCAGTCCTGGCTAAGAAAAGTGTGTGGGAAGGTTCCCAGACACTCTATGGCTGCTTTTTTACTGAGGAGGAAACACACGCAAACATGGGGAGAACATACAATGTCCTTGCAGATGTTGTCCTTGCTGGGATTTGAACCCAGGATCCCAGCGCTACAAGGCTTCAGTGCTAACCACTGATCCAATGTGCTGCCATTCACCCTCTAATATCTAACAGGCTGGAGAAACTTACACCTACTGCCACTCTATCTTCAGCTTCTTTGTGAGAAAATGTATTTGGGCAGCCACTCAGTCTACCAAATAAAATTCCTAAGAAGGAAATTGGGGATGGCTTCACTACTGGTACTGGGGGCAGTGCAAATACCATGGCGTCGTACCATTATTTGCTGGAAATATTCCAGGCTGGTAGGAAGCAAGCAAATTCCCACAGAAAAGTACCAACAGTAATGTTCAGGCCACATTTCAAATGCATGCAGCTTTAGAGGACTTACTGGGAGAAATGACACGCAGGGTAGATACGGTTTTCCTCTATGCCAGTCCTTTCACTGAGCTAAATACAACTCTCAGCCAAAAAAAGTTGTGGTCTGGCTCCGTACCGTCCTTGGCCACATTCACCTGTCCACGTGTTTGTGGTTAAGCGGTCCTTCCCAATAAGTGCAGTGGGGAGGGCATGGGTAATGTTGTGGGACCCGTGCTTGTGGAAGGTGGAGGCGATATTGGGAAATATAGTGGTGGCTGGGGACCGAGTATGGACACCTGGCCGCCGCCGGCATGAGGTTGTGAAAAGCTTCCGCCTCCATGAGTTTAAAAGGCCATATTTCAAGTGCAAAGAGATGACCCAGAAATCTGTCAGTTTAGTGTTGCGGCCTGTGGGTGGGTGGGTGGCTGGCTGCATACTTGCACTTGCATTCCAAGTAACAGAAAATTAAGCAGATGGTGGCCTCTATCATCATCATGGCCTCACCTCGGCACTATGAACTCTCCTGAAGGAGAAGCCAGGGCCCGCCGGAGGAGCCCCCGGATGTCTGGTGAGCCCGTCCAACCCTGCCGAAAAGCAGCCCTGGCTAAGAAAAGTGTGGGGGTAGGTTCCCGGACACTCTATGGATGCTTTTTTAATGTGGATCGGCCATGCTTATGCATGTTATTTCTCAAAACACATTACAGATCAGGCCATTGTCCAACTCTGTATTCAAGAAATTAAATGCGCAAAGAAAGATGTGTGTGAGTGTTAAAGCACCACCGACAAGTGCGAGTTGATGTTGGACTGGCTGCCATTGCTTCTGCAACAAGCTCAATTGCAGGACTTCCTAGGAGAAATGACACGCAGGGTACATACGGTTTCCCTCTATGACAGTCCTTTCACCGAGCTAAATACAACTCTTAGCAAAACAATTGTGGACTGGCTCCGTACCGTCCCTGGCCACATTCACCTGTCCACGTGTTTGTGGTTAGGCAGTCCTTCCCAGTAAGTGCACTGGGGAGGGCATGGGTAATGTTGTGTGACCCGTGCTTGTGGAAGGCAGAGGTGATACAGGGAAATATAGTGGCAGCTGGGGACTGAGTATGGACACCCGGCAGCCGCCGGCATGAGGTTGTGAAAAGATTCCGCCTTCACAAGCTTAAAAGGCCATATTTCAAGTGCAAAGAGCTGCCCAGAAATCTGGCAGTTTAGTGTTGCGGCCTGTGGGTGGGTGGCTGGCTGCATACTTGCACTTGCATTCCACGTAACAGAAAACTAAGCAGATGGTGACCTCTATCATCATCATGGCCTCACCTCGGCACTATGAACTGTCCTGAAGGAGAAGCCAGGGCCCGTACCGTCCCTGGCCACATTCACCTGTCCACGTGTTTGTGGTTAGGCGGTCCTTCCCAGTAAGTGCACTGGGGAGGGCACGGGTAATGTTGTGGGACCTGTGCTTGTGAGAGGCGGAGGCGATACCGGGAAATATAGTGGCGGCTGGGGACCGAGTATGGACACTCGGCTGCCGCCGGCATGAGGTTGTGAAAAGCTTCCGCCTCCACGAGCCTAAAAGGCCACATTTAAAATGCAAGCAGCTGTCAAAAATTTGGCAGTATTGTATTGCAGCCTGTGGGTGGGTGGATGGCTGCCTGCATACTTGCGCTTGCATTCCAAGGAATGGGGTAGGGACAACTGAATGCTGCAGTGGGACAAGGACGTGGACGGTGATTGTTGCAAGTCTGCAATGACAGGTGCATGGCGGGAGGCATCTTCGCATGCGCCAAGGATCACTTATGATGGGCACACTTTTAGGCAGTGACCTGGGAGTCAGAGATGCTTCCAGAGGTCGTCCCCATGCTGTTCCCATGTCTTTTCAGCACTGTATGCATGTGTCTGATGATGTGTCACACACCACATGGCCAGATAAGGTTGTAAAATGTTAAAATGACATTTCCTGGTGAATGCATTTGTCTTGGTTGAAAGCAATTCAAAAGTGCAAAAACGCATCAAAAATGCTACGTGCGAACATAGCCCAAGTTGTGGAGGAGTATTTTTGTTTTTGGTTATTTATTTTGCCTTATATACAAGTCATTACCCTGGAAAGGCTGTTCCTTAACATATTTCCCAGGAAAATCCATTTTGGTTTCATTTTTGTATGTTTTATTGTGAGTCCGTAAAAGTGGTGTAATACTCTGACCACGTTGCTGACAGCAGTGATCTGGGAGTCAGAAATGCTTCCAGGGGTCTTTCCCATGCTGTTCCCATGTCATTTGAGGACTGTTCCCATCGATTTGGGCAATTTTTAGGCCCTCTGCAGACCGCCGGGGGGAGCAGCCTGAAAAATGCTTGAGTTTTCCATAGACTTACATTGGGCTCGTTGCTCGGGTCGAGCACCCGAGTATTCCAATTTGCTCGACCCGAGCAACGAGTGCCTGAGCATTTTAGTGCTCGTTCATCACTACTGTTAATACATTTTTAAGAGGAGTGAAATGCACGGACATGGAATTTAATGATCTGCTTTTTCGATGGTTGCAATAAACTCAATTTATATAACATTTACTCAAGGGAAAATAAAGTGTAGTACTATGTAGATAGGTAGGTAGATAGATAGACAGATAGATAGATAGATACCTCGATAGATACAGTATATATCACCATTCTGTTTTTCTGGTTTTCCTGTAGAGCCATTGAGTCAATAATTGCATCTCTCGTCTGGGCTCATACATGGTTTGTTGCCCATTTATGAGATATGTTGCTATTGCAGGAAAAATATATAATGATACCAGGCCACATATAACATAGCAGTAGTACTGCTGTTTCTAGAAGAAGGCAGACATGATATTTTAGAGTTATTTTGTCAAGCCAGGTGTGAGTGCAACACAGAGAGTCACGCTAGGTGTTAGTACAACACAGAGGGGAAAGGGAGCCCAGACACTAGGGAAAGGGAGAAGAGGTGACCTCCTAATCTGGACTAGCATCACCCTGTCTCCCTCTAATGTCCCTATACAGCCTCTGCATCTGTTGCCGATCACGTGCCTTGCCCTACTATCTCTGGCATAAGGCTATAGCTGGGGGTGGAAGGAGATGAGCACTAGTCAACCTCCGCTAGCACTCTAAAGACTAAAGGGTAAGACAACACAGGGGAATAACAACTTAGCTTTTAAAAGACCTCAAACAGGGCACACGGCCTAAAGACTCCAGAGAGGACGTGATGCTGCTTCAGCCAAGTTCCTAGTAGAAATGAGTATAACCGGCAATGCCCACCTAGACACACCAGGTATATATACACGCAGACTAAAGGGAGGTAGTTTCTGGGTCCTAAACAAAGCCTCCTATCTAGGCAGCTGTCTGTATTGCCAAACGTGGAGATCTCCTGCAAACCACTCCAGGGCAACTGTCTGACACCTCTGACACGCCCGTGACAGTACTCCCCTCCTCTATGAGTGGCCTCCGGACAAGAGGTGTGAAAAGAGCAAACCAATCTGGGAGCGTTCATCTCTGATGCTGAAACCCACATCCTCTCCTCCGGACCATAGCCTTTCCAGTGCACCAAGTATTGCAGAGAACGACGTTGGACACGAGAATCTACTATCCTCGAAATCTCTACTCCAAATTACCATCAACCATTACTGGGGCGGTGGTAGAGGTGAGGGCTCAAGAGATTCTACGTGCCTTTTGAGTAAGGACCTGTGGAACACATTGTGAACCTTAAGGGCCCGAGGAAGTTCAAGACAAAAAACTGTTGGGTTAATGACGTTGGTAATTTTGTAGGAACCAATAAACCTAGGTCCCAGTTTCCAAGAAGGAACTTTCAATCTTATATTCTTGGTAGACAACCACACAAAGTCATTCACATTCAGGTCCAGACCTGGCAAGCGTTTTCTGTCAGCCATATGTTTATACCTGTCAGCCATGGTCTTCAAATTACACAGAACACCTTGCCACACCAAGGAGAGCGACGAAGCAAACCATTTCTCTTCAGGAACTCCTGAAGCTCCTCCCTCACTGAAAGTACCAAACGGTGACCTGCCAGTGGATTCTTGACGATGATTATTGATGGCAAATTCTGCCAGCGGTAAGTAGGATGCCCAATCCTCCTGATTTTCGGAGACGAAACACCTGAGGTATGTCTCCAAGTTCTGATTGACCCGCTCGGTCTGACCATTCGACTGAGGGTGGAAGGCGGAGGAAACGGACAGCTGCACCCCAGTTCGAGAACAGAATGCTTTCCAGATCTTGGAAACAAACTGGGTCCCCCGATCAGACACATTGGAGGGAACCCCGTGAAGCTTCACAATCTCATTTATGAATACCTGAGCAAGTGTCTTAGCATTGGGAAGTGCAGGTAAAATGACGAAGTGAACCATTTTGCCTGCAGAAACCGGTAGGTCAGTAATAAAATCCATGGACAAGTGTGTCCATGGCCTGCTAGGGATAGGTAGGAGAAGAAGAGTACCAGACGGATGAGTGTGCGAAACCTTAGAATGCGCGCAAATAGTACAAGCTGCTACGTGTTCAATTACATCCCGATGCAACCCCGGCCACCAAAATCGATGAGAAAGGAAGTCTGCGGTTGCCTTACCACCTGGATGCCCAACAAGCACAGAGTTATGCTGTTCCTTGATTACTTTACGGCGCAGATCAGGTGGCACAAATAACTTTCCTGAAGGACAGGAAGCAGGGGCATCCCCCTGAGCCTTCAGCACCTCAGCCTCCAGTTCAAGAAAAAGAGCCGAAATAACTACCTCTTTCAGTAATATCGGGGCAGAGTTCTCATGGTCATCGCCACCAGGGAAGCTCCGGGACAAAGCATCAGCCTTGACATTTTTGACCCCTGGACGAAAAGTGACAACAAAATTGAACCTAGTAAAAAACAGGGACCATCTGGCTTGCTTAGGATTGAGACGTTTAGCTGACTGGAGATATGACAGGTTCTTATGGTCAGTAATAACAGTAATAAGATGAACAGCCCCATCCAACCAGTTTCGCCTTTCCTCAAAAGCCAATTTGATCGCCAAAAGTTCCCTATTACCCACATCATAATTTCTCTCAGCCGAAGACAATTTTTTAGAAAAGAAGGCGCATGGACGCCATTTACCAGGGAGCGAACCCTGAGACAACACAGCCTCAACCCCAACATCCGAAGCATCGACCTCCACAATAAAGGGTTAAGAAACATCGGGCTGACTGAGAATAGGTGCAGTGGCAAAATGATTCTTTAAGGAAGAAAAAGGCTGGAGGGAAGCCTTCGACCAGTTGTAAAAATCAGACCCCTTGTCAGTCATGTCAGTAAGGGGTTTCACTACCACCAAGTAATTTTGGATGAATTTACTGTAAAAATTAGTAAAGCCGAGAAAACGTTGTAGGACCTTAAGGTTCTCGGGACGTTCCCAGTCAAGGACTACACAGATCTTCTCCGGATCCATCTGAAAACCTGAAGATGACAACAAGTACCCCAAAAACTGCACCTCCTGAACAGCAAAAACACATTTTTCTAGTTTGGCATAAAGTTTGTTATCCCTTAATATCTGGAGCACCTGCTTAACATGCCCCCAATAGGTCTCAAAATCAGGTTAATAAACCAAAATATCGTCCATATAGACCACCACAAACCTCCCCACCAAATGATGAAAAATATAATTTATGAAATGTTGGAATACTGCAGGTGCATTGGTCAAACCAAAAGGCATAACTAGACTCTCGAAATGACCTTCCGGGGTATTGAACGCTGTCTTCCATTCGTCCCTCTCTCTGATTCTAACCAGATTGTAGGCTCCCCTTCAATCCAACTTGGAGAATACCTTAGGTCCCACAACCTGGCTTAACAAATCAGGAATCAGAGGAAGAGGGTATGGATCACGGATGGTAATTTGATTTAATTCTCGGAAATCTAAACAGGGACGTAGACCGCCATCTTTTTTCTTCACAAAGAAGAACCCTGCCGCCACGGGCGAAAATGAGGGTCTGATATGTCCCTTCTCCAGACTTTCCGCAATGAAAACATTCATGGCTTGTCTCCCAGTGCCAGAAAGATTAAATAGTCTGGACTTTGGTAGTTTAGCTCCGGGGGTCAGGTTAATAGGATAGTCATAAGCACAATGAGGAGGCAAATCCAGCCACCGCTTTTCAGAAAAATTTCCTCAAAACAAGACAGAAAAGCAGGCAGTAGCCCCATAGAGACAGCAACGATAGAAACATTCAGACAGTTCTCATGGCAGTAATCTCCCCATTCAGTAATCTCCCCGGCTTGCCAATCCACCAACTGATTATGTTTAACAAGCCAGGGGATACCTAAAACAATTGGAGTAGAGAGATTTTCCAAAACATAGCAAGGGATGATTTCACAATGAACTGACCCCACCCTCAGTTTTACATTACCTGCAATCTGAGTAAATGCTTTCTGTGCAAGTGGCACCGAGTCAATGGCAAAGATGGGAATAGGTTCAGCTAAAGCACAGCTAGCAAGACCATGAGTTTTCACAAACTCAGCAACAACCATGCTGACCCCGGCTCCACTGACAACAAACACAGAAATGTTTTCGGTTTTACTCTCTAGCACCACCTCTGCTGTCAGGAGAAAGCAGGAACTGCAGTTTGGCCACAAATGCACCCCTTGTTTATCCAACTCCAGACTACCGAGAGTTAAACGAGTCTCCTTTTCTTTAGAAATTGAAGGACAGGTCCCAACAAAGTGTCCCTTTTTCCCACAAAAAAACATACGCCTTTTTTCTTGTGAATCTCCGGGGAGATGTATGATGTAGAGACACCCCCTAACTGCATAGGTTCCTCCACCTCCCCCAGTACTGGTTCCCCCCAGACCACTCCCTTGGCAAAGGTACACAACCCCGACAAGAAGGCCCTGGAGAAGAAGGTTGCACCCGTCTATCCCGAAGGCGCCTATACAGGCGTATGGCCAAAGACATGGCAGCCTCCAAGGAGTGAGGGATATCATATACAGCAAAGGCATCTTTCAACCTTTCAGTAAGCCCCTCACAAAATTCACTTTTAAGGGCTGAGTCATTCCATTTGGAATCGGTTGCCCATCTACGGAATTCCGAACTGTACGTTTCCACTGACCGAATCCCCTGCTGAAGACGACGTAGCTTAGACTCAGCCAAGGCAACTTGGTCAGGGTCATCAAAGATGAGGGCAAGAGACAAACTGAGTCCTGCGGTAACGAAAACGTCCAGGACTGAGGATCGCCCTGCAGTAAAGAGATCACAATACCAACCTGTTGCTCCTCATTACCGGAGGAGTAGGGATGAAGTTTGAAGTACAATTTGCATGCCTCCTTAATAGTGTTGAGCCACCCCCGTAGTGTTCGGGTTCGGTTCGGTTCGTGGAACACCGGGATGTTCGTGGAACTGTTCGTCGAACACCTTAGAACACTGTCGAACACCGTTGAACACCGTTAAAACCAATGGCAGGCAAATAAAAACACATAGAAAACACCATCAAAGGTGTCCAAAAGCTGACAAACTGCTCAGAGGACACTCTCTTTAAAAAATCCGGCCGGCAATTCAGCATCGGTACCCAACAATTTAGAACAGAAAGAATAGAGCATCACATATAGATTAGATAGATAGAAACATGTCAGTCACATATATAAGAAGTACAGTGACAGTGTTGGTTACTGTACTTGTCATTTACTGTTAAAGGATTTATTTAAAAAAATAATAGTGTTTTCATGCACCGTCTCTTTAAAAAAGCTGGCCGGCAATTCAGCATCGGTACCCGACAATTTAGAACAGAAAGAATAGAGCATCACACATAAATTAGATAGATAGAAACATGTCAGTCACATATATAATAAGTACAGTGATGGTGTTGATTACTGTACTTGTCATTAGTGTTAAAATAAAGGATTTATTTAAAAAAAAAATTGGTGTGGGGTTCCCCATAATTTTAGTCTCTAGCGGAGGTTAAGCAGATGGCTGGGGCAGATGTTTGAAGCCTGGGAAGGGGGTAATACCCAAGGAGCTTCCCAGGCTATTACTATCAGCCCCCAGCTGAATACCTAGCCTTTACTAGCTATTAGAATGGGGGAATACTCGATGTAGCAGAGCTGGAGCCATCCTGGGAACCATGGAAAGGTAAGGATGAGGTTGGTTTATTATTTTACTTTTATTGCAGAAGACATTGGCTTCAGCTGGAATGGGCGTGATGGTAAGTATGGTTTAATTTAGAACATTAAAAAATTGTGTGTTTATTTCAATTAAAGGACTTTATTATGGGTGTTGTGTTTTTTTTTAACTTTTACTATGGGGTTAGTAATGGGGGTGTCTTATAGACGCCTCTCCATTACTAACCTGGGCTTGATGTCAGCTGGCATTATAAGCTCACATCAACCCCAGCCCTATTACCCCACTGCCACAGCTACAGGGCAGTGGGAAGAGCGAGGCTAAGTGCCAGAATTGGCGCATCCTATGGATGCACCATTTCTGGGGCGGCTGACGGCTGGTGTTTCTAGCCTGGGAGGGGGCCAATATTCATGACACCCTTCCTGGGCTATTAATATCAGCCCCTAGCTGTCTGCCTAGCCTTTGCTAGCTATTAAAATAGGGGGGACCCCACATCATTTTTTTGGGGGTCCCCCATTTTAATAGCTAGTAAAGGCTAGGTATTCAGCTGGGGGCTTATATTAGTAGCCTGGGAAGCTCCGTGAGTATTAACCCCTTCCCAGGCTTCAAACATCTGCCCCAGCCATCTGCTTAACCTCCGCTAGAGACTAAAATTACGGGGAACCCCACGCCAATTTTTTTTTAATAAATCCTTTATTTTAACACTAAATGACAAGTACAGTAATCAACACTATCACTGTACTTATTACATATGTGACTGACATGTTTCTATCTATCTAATCTATGTGTGATGCTCTATTCTTCCTGTTTTAATTGTTGGGTACCAATGCTGAATTGCCCGGCCGGCTTTTTTAAAGAGACGGTGCATGAAAACACTATTATTTTTTTAAATAAATCCTTTAACACTAAATGACAAGTACAGTAACCAACACTGTCACTGTACTTCTTATATATGTGACTGACATGTTTCTATGTATCTAATCTATGTGTGATGCTCTATTCTTTCTGTTCTAAATTGTCGGATACCGGTGTATGCCGCTGCTGAATTGCCTGCTTTTCATGTTTCACCTTGAGCACTGTTCCCATCGATTTGGGCAACCACTGTAATGCCACAACCACCATGTCTGTGACATTACAATGAGTGGCAGACAATCCCTGCATGATGTGAAAAAATCCAGTTGCGCTTTTGCTGCACGAACAGTTATTGAGCATAACCTCGAACAGCCGAATTTTTTGCAAATCGTTCGTCGTTCGTCGAATGACTCGAACACCACCCAAAACAGCTCGAATTTAAGATTGGCGAACAGTTCTAGTCGAACACCGCTCATCTCTGCTCCTTAATAGTGTTGAGCCACCCCCGTAGTGTTCGAATTCGGTTCGGTTCGGCGAACACACGGGTGTTCGACGAACTGTTCGTCGAACTGTTCGTCGAACACCTTCGAACACCGTTAAAACCAATGGCAGGCAAACAAAAACACATAGAAAACACCTTCAAAGGTGTCCAAAAGCTGACAAACTGCTCAGAAGACACAACTAACACATGGAAAAGTGACAAGTACATATAGTCATGCGAAAAGAAAAGAGGTGGAGGAGTAAAAGGAGGGGGAGACACAAATATAGGCATGTCATGCCCTTCTAAAATCCAAAAAGTGAGAAGCCGACACGTTCAGTCCGATCCTGCCCGTGCCACCTCCGTGTCGCCGGGTTTGTGCCAGAGCCGCGGTGAACACTGACGGCCAGCCCCCCTCTCCCAATACTGGTGCCTGTCCGCTGGTGGGTCGAGTGAGCCCCCCTGTGGTGGAGGCAGCTCTAAGCTTTTTAATTTAAATTGTCTCTCTAATTTGAATGAATACACTTTAAATCCATTTACAAGGATCTATTGGAGGGCAAGTCTCATGCCAGCAGCCGCGTAATTCCAGCTCCAGTAGCGTCCACTAAAGCTGCTGCAGTTAAAAAGCTTTTATAAGGATCGAGCTCGGCTGTCCACCGCAAGGCATCCTACTGCCAGTCCCAGCCCCTATGCCTTGGGGTGCCTCCTGATGCTCTTCACTGAGTATCCCGTGGTCCCGAAGCATTTCGTTTGAAAAAATTAAGTGTCCAAACTACAGGTGGTGTAGCTTGCTTAACAGCCGGGATAATCCGCTGACTAGCAGACACTGCTACTAGGCACAAAGTATTTCCTGGGCTAGATGCAGTTAAAAATTTGTAATTAGATACTCTCGTTGGATGCTGAGAAAGCATTCCATAGAGTCTCCTGGCACGCCATATATGATTCTCTTAAAAAGCTTGGGGTAGGGGTCTAGGGGACCCTTTTATAGCCAAAATCATGGCCCTGTATCACAATACGTCACCTAGGCTGAAGATAAATGGAACTGTAGCACCCTGAGGGCTCGGTTGCTACAGAGGTATTGCACCTCACCCAGAGGTGTGATATCTCACTCTCAGGTAAGGATGGAGTGTGGATCAGGACCCGACACCTGTATGCATTACACCACATTGCCGTGGGGCAGGGCGACCAATATGCCTCTGAGATGGGCACGACAGTCCCTGTCACTGGCTGGAGTGGGGGGAGGGAACACTGAGGAAAGGGAACCCTGTAGTGCAGGAGCAGGGAGGAAGCAGTTCCTGGGTGCATTGAGAAGGGAGTATAAAAGGTGGGCACCATCTTAGTTCAGTGCAGAGAAGTCTGAGCAGAAGTGGCAGGGAGCAGGGGCTCTGCATGAGCTCTGCTCCGGAGGCGGGCCTAGTAACAGAGGCCCAGGCCTGGAAGAGGGAGAAGGAAGGAAGAGGAGCGGAGAAGGCTCCAGGAACGAGGAATGAAGGGATCCCAGGGGTGCGGACGGGCGAGTCGCCACCGCATGCCCGAATCCACCTGCGTGGAGGGGTCAGGCCAAAGGGGGAGACCGGTCCCCGAAACTAGTGGTGGCAGGAAACGACCCTCAGCTAGAAACCGGAGGCTCTGACATTTTATGTGGCGCAGCCCCTCGCTACACCCTCTAGGAAGGCACCACATAGGGTCAGGGAAACTGGCGCCAAGTTTACCAAGAGGAGGCCCGAGGCAGCCGGACAGAAGGGTTGGTAAGAAAGGCCAGACAAAGGACACACAAAGGGGGTCCTGTGAAGCGCTCCAAAGTTATCTGGGAGTTGTCTGAGCCCCTCACCTGGTGAGCACAGTACGACGTGGGCAGCCGTTACCTGCAGACGTGGTCTGGATAATAAGAACTGTGAGTAAAGGCCCTGGACTGCATCACTGACTCCGTGTCGTTACTGCTGCTGCCCTGCACCATCACCCCCATCCTCCGCATACACTGCCCTGAGGCTATACTCCTCCCGTGGGGAGTTATGCTACGCTCTGCTGCACCCACAACACCAGCCTCAGCGGTCTGCCACCCTGAGCCACGGAACCGGGTCGCCGCCACGAAGACTACAACCACCAGCATCCACCAAAAAGGGTCCGGCTCCGGGTGTCCCAAGGCCGAGGGGGTGCATCAGAACATTTTCATCACCTTTCACAATCACCAATGGGACAAGGCAGGGATGTCCTCTGTCCCCTCTCTTATACATCCTAGTGACGGAGCACCTGCTCTCATCAATTCGCCATAACCCCAATATTAGGTGGATTGAGGTGGGAGGCACCGAGTACAAGTGCTCTCTATTTGCTGATGATGTCCTAGTATATATCACTCAATCACATATATCCATCCATGCTGTTATGGCTGAAATAGATCACTTTGTTACATGGTCAAATTTTAAAATCAATGCAGCGAAATCTGAGGCCCTCGATGTCTCCCTCCCCAAATCCATATAGGATTCCATCCAGTCCAACTTTCCCTTTGCCTGGCCCTCACAGGGTATCAAATACTTAGGAATTCCTATTCATAGAGACCTCTCCCATCTATGTTATCTTAATTTTGGGCCCTTTATTGAACAACTCCATACAGACCACGGTTGGCAAGTTAGAACTGTAAGATTCACTACGTGAACCACTGGTGTTTTGTGGAAAAGCACATGTACACTGTGTTCCAAATTATTATGCAAAAAGTGTTTAGGAGTGATAAGGGAAGAATTTGTTTGTTTGTCAGTTAAACTCATTGATGGTGATGTGTGTCAGGGCTCTTTATATCACTGTAAGCAATTGCAGACACCTGTGCTAATTAGTTTGGCAGGTGTGTCCAATGAAAGGCAAGACTACTTAAGAAGGCTGTCTCACATTATTAAGCAGCCTACATTTTCTGCCAAAATGGGAAAGAAAAAGGATGTGTCGGCTGCTGAGAAGCAACAAATTGTGGAGTGTTTAGGTCAAGGCATGACTACAATCAACATTGTGCGATGATCAGGATGAAGTGTCTTGGCAATCAAGAAGTATGTAGCTGATTCACAGTACACACGTGTGCGTGCTGATAAGGGCAAATTGAGGACTCTTTCCTACAGGCAATTACGTCAGGTTAAAAGAGCAGCGGCAAAAAAGCCTTGTCATAGCAGCAGACAAGTTTTTGAAGCTGCTGGTGCCTCCAACGTCCCCCGAACAACAAGATGCAGGGTCCTTCAGAGGTTTGCAGCTGTGCATACGCCATCCTGTCGACCTCCTCTATCCACTTCACACAAGCAGAAACGGCTCCAGTGGGCTAAACATTACATGAAGACTGATTTCAAAACTGTTTTGTTCACGGATGAGTGCCGTGCAGCGCTCGATGGTCCAGATGGATGGAGTGGAGGATGGCTGGTTGATGGACACCCCACGCAAACACGGCTACAGCGCCAACAAGGAGGAGGTGGAGTAATGTTTTGGGCTGGAATCATGGGGAGAGAGATTGTCGGCCCCTTTAGGATCCCTGAAGGCGCTAAAGATGAACTCCATAATGTATGTGGATTTTCTCAAACAGCACTTCCTGCCATGGTTCAAGAAGAAGAACCGTGTATTTCACAGCAAGATCATTTTTTTGCATGATAATGCACCATCTCATGCTGCACATAAAACATCTGCTTCTCTGGCTGATAGGGGCATAAAAGGGGACAAACTTATGGTGTGACCCCCATGCTCCCCTGACCTCTACCCCATTCAGAACCTCTGGAGCATCATCAAAAGGAGTGTCTATGATGGCGGGAGGCAGTTCACATCTAAGCAACACCTCTGGGAGGGTATTCTGTCCTCATGCAAAACAATTGAAGCAGAAACCATCCAAAACCTGACAAATTCAATGGACGAGAGAGTTCAGAAGCTCCTTTCGAACAAGGGGTCCTATGTGAAAATGTAACATCACCTAGAATAAAGTTTTGAGTTGAAAACTGTTTGATTTCAGTTTCTAATAACCTGCTAATGCTTATAATTTCAAAAATGACCATTTTTTTAGTCTTTATTAAAATGAAAAGGTTGATCGAAAAGTTTGGGGGATCTAAGAGTGTGGCAACCCAGTAGTCATGATTACTTCGAATTCTGACAATATGAGGGTCATGTTATTTTTTTACGGGCTAGATGCAGCTAAAAATTATTATTAATTTTAAATCTGGTGGAGCTTAGTATAGATGGCCTAATAGGATCAGTGCTGCACACTGCTACAAAGCCCAAATTATTTACCAGCCAAGATACAGATAAACATGATTAGTAATTTTAAATCTGGTGGAGCTTATTATAGATGGCCTAATAGAATCAGTGCTGCACACTGCTACAAAGCCCAAATTATTTTCCATCCAAGATACAGATAAACATGATTAGTAATTTGAAAGCTTAAAACGGTTGGTAGGGTGATTTTAACCAATCATCAAGCTTTTACTCTCCCCAGGATGACACAGGGGTAGAAAAGTCGTTTCGGATCCATGATTTGTTCATCTTTATGAACGTGAGTCTGTCTACATTATCAGTGGAGAGCCGCGTGCGCTTATCTGTCAGCACACCACCAGCAGTGCTGAACACACGTTCAGACAGAACGCTGGCTGCGGGGCATGACAAGATCTCCAAGGCGTAAGTGGCTAGCTCCGGCCATTTATCCAGATTGGAAGCCCAAAAAGAGCAAGGGTCCAGTGACACAGTCATGGCTTCAATGTTTACTTGGAGATACTCCTGTACCATCGTCTCTAGGCGTTGACTATGTGTCAGACTTCTTGTCTCCTGTGGCCTTGCAAAGGATGGGCTAAAAAAGTGGTGAAATGATTCCGCAAAATTGATGTTACCAGCAGATACTGTGCTTCTGTTACGTTTTGAGTGCTGAACACTTGACGGTCCCACGGTTGGCAAATTGGAACTGTGAGATTCACTACGTGCACCACTGGTGTTTTGTGGAAAAGCACATGTAAGATTCTGCAACAGTCTCTGCTGATACTCCTGCATGCGTGCATCCCTTTCTATGGCAGGAATAATTTCTGCAAATTTACTTTTGTACCGGGGATCTAACAGTGTGGCAACCCAGTAGTCAGGATTATTTCTAATTCTCACAATTCGAGGGTCATGTTGCAGGTAGTGCAGCAAGAAGGCACTCATGTGTGTTGCGCATCCAGGAGCACCAAGTCCCTGTTGTGTTGGTGGCGAGGTAACAATCATGCTTCCTTCCTCTGTCCTCTCCCCCCAACCTCGCACAACAGAAATGTGATCAAGGTCTCCCTCATCTGATGAGTCTTCCATCAGTTCGTCCTCCACTTCTTCCTGGGCTCCTGCACCTTCCTCACTAGTTTGGCTGCTACCATGCGCCCTGGTAAAACCATCTCCCCCACCCTCACATGCCTGCCGCCTTGGTGCTGCCGACCGTCTGGACCTTGCAGATGTTAGCCCTTCCGCATACAACTCCTCCTCCTCTACTTCCTCCACCTCCTCTTGTGCCACCACCTGACTCCGAATTCTGTTTAACATGTGCTCCAGCATGTAAATCACCGGAATAGTCATGCTGATAATGGCATCGTCAGCACTAAACATCTTCGTCGCCATTTCAAAACTGTGCAGAAGGGTGCATAGGTCCCTGATCTGAGACCACTCCTCCAGCGTGATTTGCCCCACCTCTGGATCTCGTTGGCCCAGGCTATACGTCAGAAAGTATTGCACCAGGGCTTGTCGGTGCTGCCACAGTCGCTGCAACATGTGCAGAGTTGAATTCCACTGGGTAGGCACATCGCATTTTAGCAGGTGAAGTGGCAGGCCCAACGACTTCTGTAGAGATGTAAGTCGCTGAGCTGCGGGATGCGAACGGCGGAAGTGAGCACACAGCGACCGTGCCCTCTGCAGAAGGCCATCTAGTCTGGGATAGTGGGCTAAAAATTGCTGGACAACCAGGTTCAACACGTGAGCCATACAAGGCACGTGTGTGACATTGCCCCGACGAAGGGCCGCACCCAGGTTTGCAGCATTGTCGCACACGGCCTTCCCTGGTTTCAGGTCCAGTGGAGACAACCATTCATGAAATTGGTTCTCCAGAGCTGACCACAACTCCTCAGCTGTGTGACTCACATTTCCCAGACATTTCAAAGTAAAAACCGCCTGATGACGTTGAGCCCTACTGCCAGCATAGTAAGGAGGTGTGCAGGATCCCTTCTGCGCAGTTAGAAAGCTTGTGGCATGACCAGAAAGGCTTTGGGTGCAGGTGGAAGACCGAGAGGAGGTTGAGGAGGCAGAAGCAGTGGAGGAACTTTGACATAAAGAGGATTGACGCACAACTCGTGGGGACGGCAAGACTTGGACAGCAGCCCCTTGTCCTGCTGTCACCATAGTTACCCAGTGCCCAGTCAGCGACATGTAACGCCCCTGTCCATGCCTACTCGTCCAAGTGTCTGTGGTGAAATGCACCCTGTCACACACAGAGTTTCTCAAAGAAGCGGTGATGTTGTGTGCGACATGCTGGTGGAGCGCAGGCACACCTTTCTTTGAGAAGTAGTGCCGACTGGGCATCTGGTACTGGCGCACTGCGACGGACATAAGGTCTCGAAAATCCTCTGTGTCCACCAGGCGGAAAGGCAGCATTTCTGTAGCCAAGAGCTTGCAGATGGTGAAATTCAACCTCTTAGCTTTCTCATGGCTAGGAGGAAATGGTCTTTTACTTGTCCACATCTGAGGGACCGAGGGCTGGCTATTGTGCTTAGACGGGGTTGATAAGGGTGTCCCCGGCAAACTGCCGGTCTGTGAGGAAGATGCAGGTGGACATGTTAGGTTGCCTTGATCCAAAGGTGGTGCTATCGATGTCGGACAGCGCTCAACACCAGCTGGTGTTACCACCTCCAAAGAAAATGATGACCTGCCAATCACGCTGGCTGTTGCGGGTAAAGAGGTGGCAGGTCTGCGCCCCAAAACAGGTGTGACTGCTGTCCCCCCAGTCACAGAGGATGAAGAGGCCGCGGATGCACAAGATATGGCAGACGGTGGTTGGCCCGGCCGGCTAGGCCGCATTGTAGCACACTGAGCTTCCCACTGCAACTTATGCTTCATGTCCATGTGCCGGTTCATGCATGAAGTACTCAAACTATGTATTTTTTGGCCTCTACTTAGCTTTTGCTGACAAATGTTACAGATAACACGAGTTGGGTCATCTTTATCGATCTGAAAAAATGCCCAGGCTATGCAAGGCTTAGCACCCATGCGACCTGAAGAGCCACCACGACTTGTGGTGAGAGGCAGAGTTGTGTTTGAGGATGCAGTTGTTGACGTGCTTCCAGTACTACGTCTCTGTCCAGGAAGGCGCAACCTGACCTCGTCGTCACTAGCATCTTCCTCCACCTCCTCTGCTGACCTCATCTCTTGGCTGACTGTGGGTTGACAGTAAGTGGGATCTCCAACCTCATCATCATCACCCTGTGCGTTATCACACCCGTCGTCCTCAGAGCCAACCTGTTCCTGCCCTGACAAAAAACTAAAGTTGTCGCTCCAATCAGGTATTTGAGTCTCATCATCGTCTTCCTCATTGTCTCCACCAACAGGAGTTACAGTTTGGGAATGAGGGTCTACATTATGGTCAGAACCTTCTGCGTCTGGTCCTGGATCCGACTCAAAGATTCTGGGCATCAGTGCAGATCATTTCCTCGTCTGGATTCACAGAAGCGCTGGAGTCGACCTCTGATTCCCAGGCTATAGTATGAGTAAACAGCTCTGCAGACTCAACCATCTGTTCTACCTCATACTCAGACGGGCAGCTGGAGATTTGGGAGCTGTGAGGAAGCAAGTGCGATTGGGGTGACACCTTTGAGGACTGGAGTATTTGTGATGTTGAAGTTGATGTGGAGGAGAGCCCACTTAAAGGAGCACTTGATAGCCGTTGAAGCACCTGCTGTTTTTGTGCCTCATCTGGAATTTGTAGCGATTGGCGTGGCCGTAAGAAAGGGATCTTATCACATTGTCCGCTAAAAGAAGTAGACATTTTAGTTTGGCTGGAAGATGGTCTTTCTTCTGCAGATGTTACTGTTGCTTTAACACCTACCCCACGGACACAACCTTTTTTCCCCTTCCCAACACGCCTATTCCCCTTTCCACCAGCAGCAGGCCTTTTTCCACTCATTTTGGTGGTTAACTAATTCACAACTCTGGAGTTGTTTGCACAAAAAAACAATGGATGGGAACCGAGCAGAGCTGAGTGGCCAAACTGTGGTATTAGGCCAAAACTATTGGCTGGGTTAGATGGAGAAAAAAATTATATTCGATTTGCAACCTGATGGAGGTCAGTATAGATGGACTAATAGAACAAGTCCCACACACAGCTAGAAGCCGAAATATTTTTTCAGAGGTAGATGCAGAAAAAAAATATATTCAGTTTGCAACCTGATGGAGGTCAGTATAGATGGACTAATAGAGAAAGTCCCACACACTGCTAGAAGGCCAAATATTTTTTCAGAGCTAGATGCAGACAAAAAATTATTTTGAATTTGCAACTTGATGGAGGTCAGTATAGATGGACTAATAGAACAAGTCCCACACACTGCTAGAAGGCCAAATATTTTTTCAGAGCTAGATGCAGAAAAAAATTATATTCAGTTTGCAACCTGATGGAGGTCAGTATAGATGGACTAATAGAACAAGTCCCACACACAGCTAGAAGCCCAAATATTTTTTCAGAGGTAGATGCAGAAAAAAATTATATTCAGTTTGCAACCTGATGGAGGTCAGTATAGATGGACTAATAGAACAAGTCCCACACACAGCTAGAAGCCCAAATATTTTTTCAGAGGTAGATGCAGAAAAAAATTATATTCAGTTTGCAACCTGATGGAGGTCTGTATAGATGGATTAATAGATAAAGTCCCACACACAGCTAGAAGCCCAATATTTTTTCAGAGGTAGATGCAGAAAAAAAATTATTTTTAATTTGCAACCTGATGGAGGTCAGTATAGATGGACTAATAGAGAAAGTCCCACACACTGCTAGAAGGCCAAATATTTTTTCAGAGCTAGATGCAGAAAAAAATTATTTTCAGTTTGCAACCTGATGGAGGTCAGTATAGATGGACTAATAGAACATGTCCCACACACAGCTAGAAGCCCAAATATTTTTTCAGAGGTAGATGCAGATAAAAATTATTTTTAATTTGCAACCTGATGGAGGTCAGTATAGATGGACTAATAGAGAAAGTCCCACACACTGCTAGAGAGGCAAATATTTTTTCAGATCTAGATGCAGATAAAAATTATTTTTAATTTGCAACCTCATGGAGTTCAGTATAGATGGACTAATAGAGAAAGTCCCACACACTGCTAGAAGGCCAAATATTTTTTCAGAGCTAGATGCAGATAAAAATTATTATTAATTTGCAGCCTGATGGAGGTCAGTATAGATGGACTAATAGAGAAAGTCCCACACACTGCTAGAAGGCCAACTATTTTTTCAGAGCTAGATGCAGAAAAAAATTATATTCAGTTTGCAACCTGATGGAGGTCTGTATAGATGGATTAATAGAAAAAGTCCCACACACAGCTAGAAGCCCAATATTTTTTCAGAGGTAGATGCAGAAAAAAATATATTCAGTTTGCAACCTGATGGAGGTCTGTATAGATGGATTAATAGAACAAGTCCCACACACAGCTAGAAGCCCAATATTTTTTCAGAGGTAGATGCAGAAAAAAAATTATTTTTAATTTGCAACCTGATGGAGGTCAGTATAGATGGACTAATAGAGAAAGTCCCACACACTGCTAGAAGGCCAAATATTTTTTCAGAGCTAGATGCAGAAAAAAATTATATTCAGTTTGCAACCTGATGGAGGTCAGTATAGATGGACTAATAGAACAAGTCCCACACACAGCTAGAAGCCCAAATATTTTTTCAGAGGTAGATGCAGATAAAAATTATTTTTAATTTGCAACCTGATGGAGGTCAGTATAGATGGACTAATAGAGAAAGTCCCACACACTGCTAGAAGGCCAAATATTTTTTCTGAGCTAGATGCAGATAAAAATTATTTTTAATTTGCAACCTGATGGAGGTCAGTATAGATGGACTAATAGAGAAAGTCCCACACACTGCTAGAAGGCCAAATATTTTTTCAGAGCTAGATGCAGATAAAAATTATTTTTAATTTGCAACCTGATGGAGGTCAGTATAGATGGACTAATAGAGAAAGTCCCACACACTGCTAGAAGGCCAAATATTTTTTCAGAGCTAGATGCAGAAAAAAATTATATTCAGTTTGCAACCTGATGGAGGTCAGTATAGATGGACTAATAGAACAAGTCCCACACACAGCTAGAAGCCCAAATATTTTTTCAGAGGTAGATGCAGATAAAAATTATTTTTAATTTGCAACCTGATGGAGGTCAGTATAGATGGACTAATAGAGAAAGTCCCACACACTGCTAGAGAGGCAAATATTTTTTCAGATCTAGATGCAGATAAAAATTATTTTTAATTTGCAACCTGATGGAAGTCAGTATAGATGGACTAATAGAGAAAGTCCCACACACTACTAGAAGGCCAAATATTTTTTCAGAGCTAGATGCAGAAAAAAATTATATTCAGTTTGCAACCTGATGGAGGTCAGTATAATGGACTAATAGAGAAAGTCCCACACACTGCTAGAAGGCCAAATATTTTTTCAGCGCTAGATGCAGATAAAAATTATTTTTAATTTGCAACCTGATGGAGGTCAGTATAGATGGACTAATAGAGAAAGTCCCACACACTGCTAGAAGGCCAACTATTTTTTCAGAGCTAGATGCAGAAAAAAATTATATTCAGTTTGCAACCTGATGGAGGTCTGTATAGATGGATTAATAGAACAAGTCCCACACACAGCTAGAAGCCCAATATTTTTTCAGAGGTAGATGCAGAAAAAAATATATTCAGTTTGCAACCTGATGGAGGTCTGTATAGATGGATTAATAGAACAAGTCCCACACACAGCTAGAAGCCCAATATTTTTTCAGAGGTAGATGCAGAAAAAAAATATATTCAGTTTGCAACCTGATGGAGGTCAGTATAGATGGACTAATAGAGAAAGTCCCACACACTGCTAGAAGGCCAAATATTTTTTCAGAGCTAGATGCAGAAAAAAATTATATTCAGTTTGCAACCTGATGGAGGTCAGTATAGATGGACTAATTGAACAAGTCCCACACACAGCTAGAAGCCCAAATATTTTTTCAGAGGTAGATGCAGATAAAAATTATTTTTAATTTGCAACCTGATGGAGGTCAGTATAGATGGACTAATAGAGAAAGTCCCATACACTGCTAGAAGGCCAAATATTTTTTCAGAGCTAGATGCAGAAAAAAATTATATTCAGTTTGCAACCTGATGGAGGTCAGTATAGATGGACTAATAGAACAAGTCCCACACACTGCTAGAAGCCCAAATATTTTTTCAGAGCTAGATGCAGAAAAAAATTATATTCAATTTGCAACCTGATGGAGGTCAGTATAGATGGACTAATAGAATGATGCTATGCCCAAAGATTTTACTTCACTAGGTGTAGTAATAAAATTGGTATTCTATACACAGGTGGTATATCTTGCAACACAGATAGGCTACTCCACTGACTAACACACTCTGCAATAGGCCAAAAAGGATTAGCTTTGCTAGATTCAGCCAAATGCTGTGAAAAAAACTTGCACAGCACTGGCACAGACCTGCCTGGCAAGAACTGATAGGAACTGATGTAACCTAGTCCTGAAAAGGACTGCAATTACAATTAGTCTTTACTCCCACAATCTATCTATTTAAGAGCACAGACCTGCCTGATAAAAGTCGTAGGAAATGCTGTAACCTAGTCCTTAAAAGGACTGCAATCACAACTATTCCCTACTCCCAAGCTATCTGTAGATTTGTGCGAAAATTGGCTTGAAATTAACAAGGTATAGCGCACACAGCAACAGCGGTGCCGTCTAACACGCAGCTGCAGCAGTGAGAAAATGGTGGCGACGGGGAAAATGGCTTGGTCTTATAGGGCAAGGACATGTGACATACACTGCCAATGACACATGCCCTTCCTTGTGTGAAAAACAGCAGTTTGCTCCGTGTGTGCGCTGCTGGTAGGCTGACAGACTGCACCTCCCCACTGCAAATGCGGGAAAGAGAAAAAAAATGGAGATCTTCATTATTCCTGCAGAGATCCATCCCCTGCCCCTCCCCCCACCCCGCTGTACACTCAAACTGCGTATTAACATTAATTTTCATCATTACTGAGAAAAAATCCAGTTATGATTTTGGTGCACGAACAGTTATCGAACATAACCTCGAACAGCCGAATTTTTCTCAAATCGTTCGTGTTCGCCGAACGGCTCGAACACCGCCCAAAACAGCTCGAATTTGAGATTGGCGAACAGTTCGAGTAGAACAACGCTCATCTCTACTCCTTAAACGCAAAAAACTTGTCCCTACCTCCTGAAAACCTGTCCGGGAGAGCAACCTTGGGTTCAGACTGGACAGGTCTACCAGCAGAAACCCCTACATTGGTGGCCTGTAACCAATAAAAACTGCTGCTGAACCTCACAGCAGAGGTCATTCACCTCCAGAGACAGACAGCGGAAATGCTCTGCGAGCTCAGCAACTGATCCCATGCTAAAGGGAGTAAAGAAAAAAAAGATGCATGCCCAAAATCACACAAAGAAAAAAAATGTCAATTTTGTGTCGTTTTTTTTTTAAATTTATTTATTTTTTTCAAAATATGCTCGGCCGGTTATAATGTCATGCCAGGTTTGAGTGCAACACAGAGAGTCACGCCAGGTGTGAGTGCAACACAGATGGGAAAGGGAGCCCAGACACTAGGGAAAGGGGGAAGAGGTGACCTCCTTATTCACCCTGTCTCCTAATGTCCAAATACAGCCTCCACAGCTGTCGCCAATCACGTGCCTCGCCCTACTCTTCCTGGCGTAAGGCTATAGCTGTGGGTGGAAGGAGATGAGCACTAGTCAACCTCGGCAAGCACTCTAAAGACAAAAGGGAAGACAACACAGGGGAATAACAACTTAGCTTTTAGAAGAACTCCAACAGGACACTCAGCCTAAAGACTCCAGAGAGGACGTGATGCTGCTTCAGCCATGTTCCAAGTAGAATTGAGTATAACCGGCGATGCCCACCTAGAGACACCAGGTATATACAGTGAAAGTATTCAGACCCCTTTAAATTTTTCACTCTTTGTTTCATTGTAGCCATTTGGTAAATTCTAAAAAGTTAATTTTTTCCTATTAAAGTACACTCTGCACCCCATCTTGACTGAAAAAAAACAAATGGAGAAATTTTTGTAAATGTATTAAAAAAGAAAAACAGAAATATCAAATGGTCATAAGTATTCAGACCCTTTGCTCAGACACTCATATTTAAGTCACATGCTGTCCATTTCTTTGTGATCCTCCTTGAGATAGTTCTACTCCTTCATTGGAGTCCAGCTGTGTTTAATTAAACTGATAGGACTTGATTTGGAAAGGTACACACCTGTCAATATAAGACCTCACAGCTCACAGTGCATGTCAGACCAAATGAGAATTACGAGCTCAAAGGAACTGCCCAAGGAGCTTAGAGACAGAATTGTGGCAAGGCACAGATCTGGCCAAGGTTAAAAAAGAATTTCTGCATTACTCAAGGTTCCTAAGAGCACAGTGGCCTCCATAAGTTTGGGACCACCAGAAGTCTTCCAAGACCTGGCCGCCAAGCCAAACTGAACGATGTGGAGAAGAACCTTGGTGTGAGAGGTAAAGAAGAACCCCAAGATCACTGTGGCTGAGCTCCAGAGATGCAGTACGGAGATGGGAGAAAGTTCCACAAGGTCAATTATCACTGCAGCCCTCCACCAGTCGGGCCTTTATGGCAGAGTGGCCCGACAGAAGCCTCTCCTCAATGCAAGACATATGAAAGCCCTCATAGAGTTTGCTCAAAAGCACATGAAGGACTCCCAGACGATGAGAAATAAGATTCTCTGGTCTGATGAGACGAAGATAGAACTTTTTTTGTGATAATTCTAAGTGGTATGTGTGGAGAAAACCAAGCACTGCTCATCACCTGCCCAATACAATCCCAACAGTGAAATATGGTGGTGGCAGCATCATGCTATGGGGGTGTTTTTCAGCTGCAGGGACAGGACGACTGGTTGAAATTGAAGGAAACATGAATACTGTAAAGTACAGAGATATCCTGAATGAAAACCTCTTCCAGAGTGCTCTGGACCTCCGACTTGGCCGAAGATCTCCTTCCAAAAAGACAATGACCCTAAGCACACAGCTAAAATAACAAAGGAGTGGCTTCAGAACAACTCTGTGACCATTCTTCACTGGCCCAGCCAGAGCCCTGACCTAAACCCAATTGAGCATCTCTGGAGAGACCTGAAAATGGATGTCCACCAACATTCACCATTCAACCTGACGGAAGTGGAGAGGATCTGCAAGGAAGAATGGCAGAGGAAACCCCAAATCGAGGTGTGAAAAACTTGTTGCATCATTCCCAAGAAGACTCATGGCTGTACTAGCTCAAAAGGGTGCTTCTATTCAATACTGAGCAAAGGGTCTGAATACTTATGACCATGTGATAATTCAGTTTTTATTTTTTAACAAATTTGCAAAAATTTCTACATTTTTTTTTAAGTCAAGATGGGGTGCTTTAATGAGAAAAAAATGAACTTTTTAGAATTTACCAAATGGCTGCAATGAATCAAAGAGTGAAAAATTGAAAGGGGTCTGAATACTTTCCGTACCCACTATATACACCCAGACAAAAAGGAGGCAGTCGCTGGATCCTAAACACAGCCTCCTATCTAGGCAGCTGTCTGCATTGCCAAACGTGGAGATCTCCTGCAAACCTCTACAGGGCGACTGTCTGTCACCTGTGACACACCCGTGACATATTTCCATATGTCCAAAAATAATAAGTATAATGTTAGACACTTCTGAATTCATAAAACAACATAATCTATTTACGGCACGTAGCAGTCAGATAAGAAGGGATTCCAACCATAAATAACTTAAAAACATAATATTTTATTACTTATAGACATAAAAACATACCTTTAAAAAAGACAGGGAAAAAGACCTCCAAAAGAGACAGGAAAAATAGCAAATTCCACAAATAGCCAAGTGGGAGTATCTGAATAATTCCACTGTATGCTGTATACTGTGTCAGGCCTATAATCAATTATGTAGCATAATCAGCAAAAAATGCGAAAAATATACATGCTAATTAGTGATGAGTGAGCATGCTCGCCACTGCTCGGTACTCGCCCGAGCATCTCAGTACTTGAGATACTCGGAGCTCGCCGAGTACTTTCAAGATGCTAGGGCGGGAGCTCGGGTCCCCGTCCTGCATGTTTGGCGCTATTTAGAGAACCAATCATGCAGGGATTGTCGGCCACTCACTGTAATGTCACAGCCCTGGTGGTTGTGGCATTACAGTGGTTGCCCAAATCCATGGGAACAGTGCTCACAGTGAAACATGAAAAGCCGGCAATTCAGCAGCGGCATACACCGGTACCCGACAATTTAGAACAGAAAGAATAGAGCATCACACATAGATTAGATAGATAGAAACATGTCAGTCACATATATAAGTACAGTGACAGTGTTGGTTACTGTACTTGTCATTTAGTGTTAAAATAAAGGATTTATTAAAAAAAAATTAAGGTTAAGCAGTTGGCTGGGGCAGATGTTTGAAGCCTGGGAAAGGGGTAATACCCACGGAGCTTCCCAGGCTACTAATATCAGCCCCCAGCTGAATACCTAGCCTTTACCAGCTATTAAAATGGGGGACCCCCCCAAAAAAATGAGTGTTTTTTTTTTACTTTGACTATGGGGTTAGTAATGGGGGTGTCTTATAGACGCCTCTCCATTACCAACCTGGGCTTGTTGTCAGCTGGCATTATAAGCTGACATCAACCCCAGCCCTATTACCCCACTGCCACTGCTACAGGGCAGTGGGAAGAGCGAGGCTAAGTGCCAGAATTGGCGTATCCTATGGATGCGCCATTTCTGGGGCGGCTGACGGCTGGTGTTTCTAGCCTAGGACGGGGCCAATATTCATGGCACCCTTCCTGGGCTATTAATATCAGCTCCCAGCTGTCTGCCTAGCCTTTGCTAGCTATTAAAATAGGGGGGACCCCACATCATTTTTTTTGTCTCCCCCATTTTAACATCTAGTAAAGGCTAGGTATTCAGATGGGGAGTGATATTAGTAGCCTGGGAAGCTCCGTGGGTATTACCCCCTTCCCAGGCTTCAAACATCTGCCTCAGCTGTCTATTTAACCTCCGCTAGAGACTAAAATTACGGGGAACCCCACGCCAATTTTTTTTTTAATAAATCCTTTATTTTAACACTAAATGACAAGTACAGTAATCAACAGTATCACTGTACTTATTATATATGTGACTGACATGTTTCTATCTAATCTATGTGTGATGCTCTATTCTTTCTGTTCTAAATTGTCTGGTACCGGTGTATGCCGCTGATGAATTGCCGGCCGGCTTTTTTAAAGAGACAAAAACACTATTATTTTTTTTTATAAATCCTTTATTTTAACACTAAATGTCAAGTTCAGTAACCAACACTGTCACTCTACTTATTATATATGTGACTGACATGTTTCTATCTATCTAATCTATGTGTGATGCTCTATTCTTTCTGTTCTAAATTGTCGGGTACCGATGTATGCCGCTGATGAATTGCCGGCCGGCTTTTTTAAAGAGATGGGTGCATGAAAATCGGAGGGCACTAGTGTGTTCCAAGTATCAATGACTATGGACCAGTAAGTCCTTTAGATTTTTGCTTCGCCTGGCTACTATAGATGGAGAGGGGGGGATAATTTTGTGAAGGACAGGATCAGTCAAGAGGACATTCCAATATTTTCCCAGAATTAATTTAAGATCGTCCCATTGATTGTTGAACATTGAAATGAAACATACTTGTCCTTCAGTTTGTACCTGATTCCTTTCATTAGTGCCGTAAAACAATTTTTCTCTAGAAGTCTTTCTTGCTCTTCTATATCCATGTCTAATAGACCGCCGACTATAGCCTCTGTCCATGAACCGATGTGTGAGGTTCACGGCTTGAGCCTCAAAAGAGCTCTCATCCGAACAAATTCTTCTACCCTCAAAAATTGAAATATGGGTATGCCTCTGATGGTGGAAGATGGATGTGATGACGTGGCGTGCAGGAAGGCATTTGTCGCAGTGAGGTTTCTGTACATATCTGTCGTGATCGGACCATCTGGGAAAACAACTATTTTGAGATCAAGAAAATCCCAACTTTTATAAACTTATACGTCAATTTAATGTTCAATGGATTGCTATTTAGTTTAGCCATCAAAGTCTCAAGATCATCCACGGTTCCTTCCCACACAAACCAAATGTCATTTATGTAACGCATCTGTGGTGCCCCGAGGGTTCGGTTGCCACAGGGGTATTGCACCTCAACCAGAGGTGTGATATTACACTCCCAGGTAAGGATGGAGTGTGGACCAGGGCTAGGTTAGCTGCATACACACACTCACCCCATTTCCGGGGGACAGCTCAACGGTGCTCCCATTTATGCAGGCACAACTGACCATGTCCCTGGCTGGAGTGGGGAGGGGGGAGAGAACCCAGTGATGTAGGAGCAGTAGGGGACGGTTTCTGGAGCATAGGAAGGAGTTCATTGGGTGCAGGTCACCTGAGCTCAGACACAGAGAAGCAGATAAAAGGTGGGAGCCATCTTAGAAGTTCAGTTCAGAGAAGCAGAGTAAAGGAGTAGAGAGCTGACAGGGATCCGAGGCTCAGCCTGAGCACAGCTCCACGAGGCAGGCCTAGAGAAAAGGCCGGGGCCGGAGAGGAGAAGAGGAGAAGGAGAAGGAAGGAAAGAGGAGAGACAGAGGAGTAGAAAGGCTCCAGAAACAAGAAGGCAGAAAGGACCCTAAGAGAGCAGAACGGACAGCAACCGTTGCAAGCCCCATTTTATATCGGGTGAAGGGTCAGGTCGTGGAAGGGTACCGGATTCCCAAGTTGGTGGAGGTAAATCATCCCTCAGCCAAGAACCGGAGGTCGTGATCATTTATTGGTGTGACCCCTTGCTACACCCACTAGGAAGGCACCATATAGGGTCAGGGAAACTGGCGCCAAGTTTTACCAGAGAAGGCCTGACGCAGCCAGACAGAAGCGTGGTCACTGGTGGGGCACGAAAGGCCAGAGAAAGGATAGAAGGGGGTCCTGTGCCACACTCCTGAGTTGCCTGGGGGTTGACCGAGCCCCTCACCAGGTGGACGCAGCACGGCTTGGGCAGTCATTGCTGACAGAGGTGACTTGGATATCAACTGTGAGTAAAAGGCCTGAACTGCACCATTGGACTCTGTGTGATTTATGTTGCGCCTGCACCATCACCCCCAGCATCCACCTACATTGCCCTGAGGCTACACTCTTCCCGTGGGGAGTTATCCTATCCATGTGCTGCACACCAACACCAGCCTCAGCGGTCTGCCTTGCAGCGGCGGTCATCCCTGACCGCAATCCACAGGTGGCGTAGTCGGACATTCAAAACACTGATAAATAGACTGCCACAGCATTTGGTCTGACGACCCTGAGCCACGGGATCAGGTTGCCACTACTACCCCCAGCATCGCACAGAAGCCCGGTCCAGCGTGCCCCACGGCCCAGGGGGCGAGTCACATCCATCGCTGTACCATACTCATTTCCGCAATACCATCCCCTGGAATATGTCCCTCTAACATGCTCCCACGAAAGGTATATGTATGAGTCCTGCCCGTCCTTTCTTTCTCTTGTAACGGTGTGCATGCGCAGGGTCCGCATCCCTTTTGACTTCCGGAAGTGCTTGATCAGGTGACCGCTATGCATTCCATTGTGGTTCACCTAGCACGATTCCAGAAGTCCCTTTGGCTACAGAGGGCGGAGTCCTTGTGTCATGCACCACTTTCAGTTAACAAGCGAAAGATGCCATTGATGACGTGGCAAGTATTGATTGGTTGACTGGCACATTTAAACCTCAATGAGTCCCCCTTTGTGTGACACACCCCCTGAAGAAGCGAGCAGTGAAATGGCGGCTGTCGTGTGTGGGGTGGACACAGCGGTTCATTCTCGGTCCCCAGCCGCCACTATTTCTCTCGGTGTGCCATCCCCGCATTGCACAAGCACGTGTCCCACAACATTAGTTGTGCCCTCAACAATGCAGTTACTGGGAAAGTCCATCTAACCACAGACACGTGGACAAGTGCTTGTGTGCAGGGACGGTACATCTCGCTGATGGCCCACTGGGTTAATATAGTGGAAGCCGGGACCCAGTCGGACCTTCGAACGGAACACCTCCTCCCGACGCCAGGGATTGCGGGCCCTAGGTCAATCAGGGTTGCCCCCACGGTCTACAGCTCCTGCACCTCATCCTCCTCAGCCTCCTTCTCCTCTTCAGCCTCCATTGTGGGCCTTGGGTCAATCAGGGTTGCCCCCACATTCTACTGCTTCTGCACCTCCTCCTCTTCAGTCTCCGTCTCCGAAATGACCACATCAGTCACGAGCTGGAAGCACTGCAGCACTTCCTCGGCCAAGTGGTAACAGGCTGTGCCGAAGCTAATATGCTCAGGTGATAAACCGCAAAATGCTGAGGAGTTGTGGACAGCTCTGAAAGAGCAGGCAGATCTGTGGCTGACACCGCTGAACCTACAGTCAGGCATAGTCATGTGTGATAATGGCCGGAACCTGGTGGTGGCTCTGAAGCGAGGCGAGCTCACACACTTACCATGCCTGGCCCATGTGCTTAACCTCGTGGTTCAGTGATTTCTCAAAACCTACCCGGATCTGCCGGATCTTCTTGTCAAAGTATGCTGTGTGTGTCCATTTTAGAAAGTCAGCTACAGCTTCCGACGCCCTTGCCGTGTTTCAGCAGCATTTGCAGCTTCCAGCTCACCGACTGGTGTGCGATGTCCCCACGGATTGGATCTCTACATTGCAGATGTTGGGAAGGATTTGTGAGCAGAAGAGGGCAGTTGTTGAGTACCAGCATCAACACGGCCATCAGTATACAGGTCAGACCTCAGGAGTGGACATGGATGTCAAACATCTGTACCATCCTCCAATACTTTGAGGACTCCACCAAGATGGTGAGCGGCGATGACACCATAATTAGCATCACTATCCCACTTCCCTGTCTTCTGAAATGCTCTCTGCTCACAATTAAAGAGGATGCATTGCAGGTGGAGCATGATAAGATGGAGCAAGGAACCATACAGGGTGATTCCACACACCCAGCCTCATCTCATTCCAACGTGGATTGGGTGACAATGAGGAAGAGGAGGAACAGGAGTTAGTTTCCTGCGCTATAGACGGTACTAAATGCACAACTGTCATACCGTTTGTTCAGTGTGGATGGCTTGAGGACAGGGAGGAGGATGAGGAGGAGTGCTTGGTCTGTCATCCTCTTGGTGAGGACACGGAAGTCTTGCCTGTTAGCAGTCTGGCACACATGGCTAAGTTTATGTTATGCTGCCTTTCCCATGACCCTCGCATTGTCCAAATTTTCGGTGACAGTCATTACTGGTTGGTGACCCACACTACGAGGAGAACTTTATATCTCTTATTCCCATGGCAGATAGGCTTAATAAAATGGGGCAGTACCAGAAAGCCCTTGTTCCCATCTGAAAACACTGGTGGCAGATGTCACAGTTTGTTGGACAATCAAGGAGTACAGGCGAAAGACACAAATCCAATCCACCAGAGGCAGGGGAACACTGTCAAAGTTCAGGAACAGTTTTCTCAGACCCTACCATGGCACAGGCCCTGATGCACAGGATACTCTCCCAAGGAGGGAAAAGTTTGAGAAGATGCTGAGGGAGTACCTTGCCGACTATACCAATGCCCTCTGTGATTACTCTGTGTCTTATAATTATTGGGTATCCAAGCTGGACACGTGGCATGAACTGGCTCTCTACACCTTAGAGGTCCTGGCCTGGCCTGCCCTGCCGCTAATGTTTTGTCAGAGCTGTTTTTTAGTAATGCTGGTGGAATTATAATAACTGATAGGCGCATCCGCCTGTCAACTGAAAATGCTGACAGGCTGACTCTTATAAAAATGAACAAGGGCTGGATTGGGCCAGGCTTCTCAACACTACCGAATGATAGCAGAGTAACATAAACTCAAATCCAGTGGTTTTTTTTGGGGAGGTCTATTCCCATGCACCTCTTCACACCCAGACATGGGTATACGCTTCCTGATTTTGTCTATTTGCTCTTGTCCTCCTCCTTCTCCTCATCCTCCATCACCATATCATTCACCACCATATCTACCATATCACCTCCTCTATGTCTCTTGAAAGGGGCATTTCAGTGCCTCTAAATTTTTGGCAGCCGTTGCATTCACTTCATAGTCAAACAGTATGGGAGACCCACTTCCTAGTAATGGGAACATTGTTTTCAGGAGGCCCTCTTCTACGTCTCTTGCAAGAGGCATTGGCGTGCCTCCAAATTTTTGGCAGCCGTTGCATTCACTGCATAGGCAAACAGTATGGGAGACCCACTTCCTAATAATGGGAACATTGTTTTCAGGAGGCCCACCTATACGTCTCTTGCAAGGGGCATTGGAGTGCCTCCAAATTTTTGACAACCATTGCATTCACTGCATAGGCAAACAGTATGGGAGACCCACTTCCTAATAATTGGAACATTGTTTTCAGGAGGCCCACCTCTACGTCTCTTGCAAGGGGCATTGGAGTGCCTCCAAATTTTTGACAGCCATTGCATTCACTGCATAGGCAAACAATATGGGAGACCCACTTCCTAATAATTGGAACATTGTTTTCAGGAGGCCCTCCTCTATGTCTCTTGCAAGGAGCATTGGAGTGCCTCCAAATTTTTGGCAGCCATTGCAGTCACTACAAGAACAGAGAGACGCGCTCCTTTCTAATGGGAACATGTCATTACTGAGGCCCACCTCTATGTGTCTTTAAATTGTTATTGGGGATTTTTTCCCAAATTTTGGCAGCTGTGGTACTCACTGCATACCCTGTAGCTGTATAGCAGACCCGCTGCTTTCTAATGGGAACATGTCGTACTCGTTACTGAGGCCCACCTATATTTGTATTAAAATTGTTATTGGTGTTTTTTCCAAAATTTTGGCATCAGTTGTACTCACTGCATACCCTATAGCTGTATAGCAGACCTGCTCCTTTCTAATGGGAACATGTTATACTCGTTACTGAGGCCCACCTCTATGTGTCTTTAAATTGTTATTGGGTTTTTTTCCCAAATTTTGCCAGCCGTTGTACTCACTGCACACCCTATAGCTGTACAGCAGACCCGCTTTTTTCTAATAGGAACATGTCGTACTCATTACTGAGGCCCACCACTATGTGTATTAAAATTGTTATTGGGGTTTTTCCCAAATTTTGGCAGCCGTTGTACTCACTGCATACCCTTTAATGTCTGCAGATCCGCTCCCTTCTAATGGGAACATGTCTGTACTGTGGCCCACCTCTATGTGTCTTTAAATTGTTATTGGGTTTCTCCTAAATTTTGGCAGCTGTTGTACTCATGCATACCCTATAACTGTATAGCGGACTCTCTCCTTTCTAATGGGAACATGTCGTTGTTACGCACACGCCCGGACTGACTGGCATGAGCATTATTAGTGATCCCACTCGACCATGAACCGAGGAGTGCCTGGAGGGGCGTAACTAAGTATCAACTCGGTCTGACCAAGGTCACACGACTGCTCAGTCGACTCCATGAACCAGGGAGGAACCGAGCAGAGGGACCAGGTGCTACTCCAGGTCAGACCCTGGTCACAGCTGTTGACCCACACTGGGGAATGCAGGAACAGGCAGGTTAGGCTGGCATACAGACAGGTGGGTACTGGTAGGCACGGCTGGTATGCAGACAGGTGGGCATTGGCAGGCACGGCTGGTATGCAGACAGGTGGACACTGGCAGGTACGGCTGACATGCAGACAGGTGGGCACTGGCAGGCACGGCTGGCTTGCAGACAGGTGGGTACTGGCAGGTAGGAACACAGGCAGGATAGGGACCAGTACAGACTGGGACACAGGAACGGAGCCGCAGGTATGGTAGACAAGCAGAGAAGAGCAAAACCCGCAGATGCGGTAGACAAGCAGAGCAGAGCAAAACCCGCAGATGCGGTAGACAAGCAGAGCAAAACCCGCAGGTGCAGTAGACAAGCAGAGCAGAGCAAAACCCGCAGGTGCGGTAGACAAGCACAGCAGAGCAAAATCCGCAGGTGCGGTAGATGAGCAGAGCAGAGCAAAACCCGCAGATGCGGTAGACAAGCAGAGCAGAGCAAAACCCATAGATACGGTAGACAAGCAGAGCAGAGCAAAACCCGCAGATGCGGTAGACAAGCAGAGCAGAGCAAAACCCGCAGATGCGGTAGACAAGCAGAGCAGAGCCAAACCGCAAGGTGCGGTAGACAAGCAGAGCAGAGCAAAACCCGCAGGTGCGTTAGACAAGCAGAGCAGAGCAAAGCCCGCAGCTGCGGTAGACAAGCAGAGCAGAGCAAAACCCGCAGGTGCGGTAGATAAGCAGAGCAGAGCAAAACCCGCAGGTGCGGTAGACAAGCAGAGCAGAGCAAAACCCGCAGGTGCGGTAGACAAGCAGATCAGAGCAAAACCCGCAGGTGCGGTAGACAAGCAGACCAAAGCAAAACCCGCAAGTGCGGTAGACAAGCAGAGCAGAGCAAAACCCGCAGGTGCGGTAGACAAGCAGAGCAGAGCAAAACCCGCAGGTGCGGTAGACAAGCAGAGCTGAGCAAAGCCCGCAGGTGCGGTAGACAAGCAAAGCAGAGAAAAACCCGCAGGTGTGGTAAACAAGCAGAGCAGAACAAAACTCGCAGGTGCGGTAGACAAGCAGAGCAGAACAAAACCCGCAGGTGCGGCAGACAAGCAGAGCAGAGCAAAACCCGCAGGTGCAGTAGACAAGCAGAGCAGAGCAAAACCCGCAGGTGCGGTAGACTAGCAGAGCAGAGCAAAACCCGAGGGTGCGGTAGACTAGCAGAGCAGAGCAAAACCCGAGGGTGCGGTAGACAAGCAGAGCAGAGCAAAATCCGCAGGTGCGGTAGACAAGCAGAGCAGAGCAAAATCCGCAGGTGCGGTAGACAAGCAGAGCAGAGCAAAACCCGCAGATGCGGTAGACAAGCAGAGCAGAGCAAAACCCATAGATTCGGTAGACAAGCAGAGCAGAGCAAAACCCGCAGATGCGGTAGACAAGCAGAGCAAAACCCGCAGTTGAGGTAGACAAGCAGAGCAGAGCAAAACCCGCAGGTGCGGTAGACAAGCAGAGCAGAGCAAAGCCCGCAGCTGCGGTAGACAAGCAGAGCAGAGCAAAACCCGCAGGTGCGGTAGATAAGCAGAGCAGAGCAAAACCCGCAGGTGCGGTAGACAAGCAGAGCAGAGCAAAACCTGCAGGTGCGGTAGACAAGCAGATTAGAGCAAAACCCGCAGGTGCGGTAGACAAGCAGACCAAAGCAAAACCCGCAAGTGCGGTAGACAAGCAGAGCAGAGCAAAACCCGCAGGTGCGGTAGACAAGCAGAGCAGAGCAAAACCCACAGGTGCGGTAGACAAGCAGAGCTGAGCAAAGCCCGCAGGTGCGGTAGACAAGCAGAGCAGAGAAAAACCCGCAGGTGTGGTAAACAAGCAGAGCAGAACAAAACCCGCAGGTGCGGTAGACAAGCAGAGCAGAACAAAATCCGCAGGAGCGGCAGACAAGCAGAGCAGAGCAAAACCCGCAGGTGCGGTAGACAAGCAGAGCAGAGCAAAACCCGCAGGTGCGGTAGACTAGCAGAGCAGAGCAAAACCCGAGGGTGCGGTAGACAAGCAGAGCAGAGTGTTATGAACTGCTACAAGCACTAAGGAAAGATAGGAAAACTGTCCTTACAATAGAACTAAGCTGATTCCCTACGATGCAGCGGGGGACCTGTTCCTTGTGAACAGACCCGCCTAACTCCTCGGCTAGTCTGAACGCAGACCTATAGATATAAGGGAGGGGTCCCTACAAGAACTAAGGACTGGGATATAGATGGACACCTCCTAGCAGAAATTGTAACAGAGCAAAGACAAGCAAACAAAAAGTACTAGTGGTCCAAAGACCAAGCAAACTACAGAGTTAGGTACAAGGCACCTGGCAAGCTTAACCCTAGAACGCATACCTGGGGCCTCGCAGGCCCGCCCTGTTAATTGTTTTCTATTTTCTGCAAGATTACTTTAGTTAGAATTTTGAAACTCTAGGTATTCCTCAGGTATATAGTTGTTTGTCATTTCTGTTTGAGTTATTCCATGCTATTTGCACACGAGCCTAAAAGGCTCCAGGTATGTGAAAAAGTAGATTTTTATGGTCATGCGTTCTAGGGTTAAGAGTAAAAGAAACACTGAAGTCCAGCAAGGCCAAAAGGGCGGAGCTGGATTATATAGGCAGAAAGTCATGTGACCAACAAAATAGAAAAAGAACTAACAGGAGGGTTCTAACTGTACCCCCTCTTCTATGAGGATCCTCCGGATCCTCCAGGCCCAGGTATATCAGGAAACCTCCTGTGAAACGCTCCGACAAGTCTAGGAGCAGAGACATCATCCGCCTTTACCCAGGAGTTATCCTCGGGACCGAAACCTTTCCAAGCGACAAGATACTGTAATCTCCCTCTATGCCATCTAGAATTAAGAATGTGAGAAATTTCATATTCACGGTCTTCCACCACCGGAGGAACAGAGACAGTGGCGTCCCTATCCGAAATATCAGCTTTTTTCAATAAGGAAACATGAAACACCGGATTAATCTTCCGGGAGGTGGGAACCTACAACCTAACAGCAGATTGGTTAACTACCTGAAGCACCTTAAATGGCCCTACAAATTTCGCGCCCAATTTCTTAGAAGGAATCCTCAACTGCAGATTCTTTGAGGACAACCAACCCTTGTCACCAACCGTAAACAAAACCTCTTGACATTTCCTGTCAAAGTACCTCTTCGATTTTTTGTTAGCCTCTTGAAGGTTACAAAGTACATCAGTCCAAACTCTCTCCAAATCACCGGAAAAATTCTCCTCCTCCGGCACAGCCGATACCAATTTGGAGAATGACCCAAACAACGGATGTCTCCCAGTACAACAAAAAAAAGGAGAACATCCAGCAGAAGAGAATGTATGGTTGTTAAGAGCAAATTCAGCAAGTGGCAGAAACTCAGACCACCCCTCTTGATTGTCAGCCACAAAACAACGCAAAAACTGTTCAACATCCTGGTTCTTTCTTTCTGTCTGTCCATTAGACTCAGGATGATATCCAGATGAAAATGACAAATGAACTCCCAACCTGTCACTAAAGGCACGCCAAAAACGAGCCACGAACTGAGGTCCCATATCGGAAACAATGTCGGTAGGAACGCCATGGAGTCTGACAATTTCCTTAACGAAAGCCTTAGCGAGTGTCTTAGCGCAGGGCAGTTTGATGAAAGGAACCAAGTGACACATCTTGCTAAAACGGTCCACGACCACCCAGATGACAGTGAAACCCTCAGAGGCAGGAAGGTCAGTAATAAAATCCATAGCAAGATGTGTCCAAGGTGCACTAGGAACCTCCAGAGGGTAAAGCAACCCCGCAGCAGGAGCATGTGAAGACTTAGATCTAGCACACACAGTACATTGACGCACCCACTTAATGACTTCCTTCTGCCACCCAGGCCACCAAAAACTGCGACCTACAAGTCTCTTAGTCTCAGAAATTCCTGGATGACCTGCCAACCGAGACTCATGATACTCCACAAACAAATCTCTCCTAAAGGTCCTAGGCACAAACAACCTCCCATGGGGAGTGTTAGATGGGGCATCCTCCTGGGCTTTCAGAATCCCATCTTCCAAAACGGAGTCCAATGCTGCTATCACAACACCTTCCTGTAAAATGCTCTCCTCCTCCTCGGTACCAACCATGGAAGAAAAGCTGCGAGATAAAGCATCAGCTTTTACATTCTTGGTACCCGGGATGTAAGTAACAGAAAAATTAAACCGCGAAAAAAAAGTGCCCACCTAGCCTGACGGGCATTCAAGCGCTTGGCAGCATCAAGATAGATTAGATTCTTATGATCAGTGAAAACCTGAATGGGAAATTTAGCACCTTCCAAGAGATGATGCCAATGTTCAAATGCGAGTTTAATAGCCAGCAATTCCCGATTACCAACATCGTAATTAAGTTCAGTCTCAGAAATTTTTTTTGAAAAAAAAGCACAGGGATGTACTCCATCCTTGTTTTCCTGAGACAAAACAGCACCAACCCCCACCGAAGAAGCATCAACCTCGACCAAAAAAGGCTTGGTCTCATCAGGCTGCATAAGGATGGGGGCAGAACTGAACCTCTCCTTGAGATACAAAAAAGCTTCAATGGCCTCCGTAGTCCACAGAACAGTATTCGCACCTTTCCTGGTGAGATCGGTCAGCAGCTTAACAATTATAGAAAAATTCTTAATGAATTTTCTGTAATAATTGGCGAAACCCAAAAATCTCTGTATTGATTTCAAACCAATAGGCCTAGGCCATTCCTGCACCGCCTGAACCTTCACCAGGTCCATCTCAAAGCCCTCGCTGGAGATAATGTAGCCCAAAAAACTAATTCTCTGCACAGCGAACTCACATTTCTCCAGCTTAGCAAAAAGTGAATTGTCACTTAACAACTGCAATACCTCACCTATGCTCTGCCAATGAGACTCCAGATCCGGCGAATAAATCAAAATGTCATCCAAATACACAAACACATTCTTACCAATCAAAGGTCTCAGGATGTCATTAATAAGGTTCTGAAAAAACGCTGGTGCATTGGTAAGACCAAAAGGCATAACCAGATTCTCAAAATGACCCACCGGAGTGTTAAAAGCAGTTTTCCATTCATCACCTTCCTTCATACGTAACAAATTGTATGCCCCCCGGAGATCAATTTTAGAGAACCACTTGGCCCCCACTAACTGGTTGAACAAGTCAGGAATTAACGGCAGTGGGTAGGAATTGCATATGGTAATTTTATTAATTTCGTGAAAGTCCAGACATGGACGTAAACCGCCGTCCTTTTTTTTTTACAAAAAAAGATCCAACAGCCACAGGAGACTTAGAAGGTCTAATGTGACCGGCGGCCAAGCTTGTCTGTATGTATTCCTCCAAGGCCTTTCTCTCAGGGATAGTCAGATTAAATAAGCGACTCTTGGGAAAGGTAGCTCCAGGGACAAACTCAATGGTGCAATCATAGTCCCTATGAGGAGGCAAAACTTGCGACTCCTCCTCAGAAAAAACCTTCCAAAAATCCAGAATAGGTACAGGTAATTCCCGTTTTTCCACAGCAGCAATGCGACCGTTACAACATTTATCATGACACTTAGGGCTCCAAGACTTAATTTCATGGGTAGACCAGTCCAGTACAGGATTGTGCAATTTTAACCAAGGTAACCCCAAAATCACTGGAGAAGGCAAATTATTTAATACCGCCAAATCCAAATTCTCTTGGTGAATACCATTAATGGTGAGGGGAAACTCAAAAACCTTGTGAGTGATGCATTTCAAAGGAGAGCCATCAACAGCAACCACAGAAATAGTAGATGACAAAAGTTTGGATTCTAATTTAAATTTTTCCAAAAATCTCTTATCACATTGAGTGTAGAACCACAATCCACAAATACCCGAAATTCAATCAACTCCTCCTGAAATGGGGTGCTCCCAGAAATAAATACTCCCTCAGTGTTTAAACAAGCTATACGGGCGTAACTGACCTTTTTTTTTTTTTTGTTCAAACGAAGCACACAGTTCTTAATAAAGTGGTCAGATTTACCGCAATAAAAACATAAACCCTTAGCAAACCTGCGGTCTTTTTCCTGAGAATCGGGTGACGTTGCCCTAATCTCCATCGGTTCTCCACCTTCCGAGCAGACCCTCTGAAAACTAGGAGCTGCCATAGCAGTAGATTTCTCTTCATTAATCCTAGCACGCCGTCTCCTGTCCACACGTATAGCTAATTGCATTGCCTCCTGCAAGGTTCCAGGTGTTGGGAAGGCAATCAGCAGACCCTTAACCCTTTCACTTAGACCAGCAAGAAACAGACATTTTAATGCCGAGTCATTCCATTCCACTTCGGCCGACCATCTTCTGAAGTATGTACAATAATTTTCCACATCACCTGATCCCTGCTTCAAACGTCTTAATTCAGTTTCAGCTGATGAGACTCGATCAGGATCGTCATACAACAACCCCATAGCAGAAAAAAAATCTTCCACTGATATAAAACACGGATCATTAGGTTGGAGAGAAAAGGCCCATCCCTGTGGTTCTTTGCGCAAAAGTGACATTATAAACCTAATGCGCTGTGATTCATTCCCAGAGGATCTGGGTCTTAACACTAGGACTACTGGACTCGTGACCCCGCCTAGAACTACTGAAAGGAGTCATTTTGACTCCTTGCTTGTTTTCGTTTATTTTTAGAGTTTCATTTGTGGTTATTTATTAATAATTATATTTTTTGTAATGTATTATTATTGTGAGATCCAACAGTAATGCTTTTGATTGTTTTTTTTCTGCTTTTCTTATTTTTCTACAGAAAATAACAATAATTATAATAGACGTTTTTCAAACATTTTTTTTTATTCAAATGCACACATATAAACAACAACTGAAGAACAAAAAGCAGAGAAAATGTCATAGAATCATAGAATCATAGAATGGTAGAGTTGGAAGGGACCTCCTGGGTCATCTGGTCCAACCCCCTGCTCAAAGCAGGATTCACTAGATCATCTCAGACAGATGTCTGTCCAGCCTCTGTTTGAAGACGTCCATTGAAGGGGAACTCACCACCTCTCGTGGCAGCCTGTTCCACTCATTAATCACCCTAACTGTCAAAAAGTTTTTTCTAATATCTAATCTGTGTCTCCTCCCATTTAGTTTCATCCCATTGCTTCTAGTCTTTCCTTGTGCAAATGAGAATAAAGATGATCCTTCTACAATGTGACAGCCCTTGACATATTTGTAGACAGCTATTAAGTCTCCTCTCAGTCTTCTTTTTTGCAAGCTAAACATTCCCAAATCCTGCAACCGTTCCTCATAGGACATGGTTTGCACACCAGTCACCATTCTGGTCGCTCTTCTCTGAACTTGCTCCAGTTTGTCTATGTCTTTTTTAAAATGTGGTGCCCAAAACTGTACACAGTATTCCAGATGAGGTCTGACCAAAGAGGAGTAAAGACCGATAATGACTTCACGTGATCTAGACTGTATGCTTCTGTTAATACATCCCAGAATTGTATTTGCCTTTTTTGCTGCTGCATCACACTGTTGACTCATGTTCAGTCTATGATCTATTAGTATACCTAAGTCTTTTTCACATGTACTGTTGCTTAGCTCTATTCCTCCCATTCTGTATATGCTTTTTTCATTTTTATTGCCCAGATGTAGTACTTTGCATTTTTCCCTGTTAAAAACCATTCTGTTGGTTGCTGCCCACTGCTCCAGTTTATTTAGGTCTTTTTGAATCCTCTCTCTCTCTTCTCTAGTATTAGCTATCCCTCCTAGCTTTGTGTCATCAGCAAATTTAATCAGTTTACCCTCAATTCCTTCATCTAAATCATTGATAAAGATGTTGAACAATACAGGTCCCAGGACGGAGCCCTGTGGTACCCCACTTGAGACATTGATCCAGCTGGATGTGAAGCCATTTACAACCACCCTTTGAGTCCGATCACTAAGCCAGTTATGAATCCACCTAACAGTTGCCTGGTCCATTGCATACTTGGTCATTTTTTCAATAAGGATGATGTGAGATACTTTGTCAAATGCTTTGCTGAAGTCAAGATATACTATATCTACAGCATTTCCCTGATCCACCCAGTCAGTGATTCTGTCATAGAAGGAAATTAAGTTAGTCTGACATGACTTGTTAGTTACAAACCCATGCTGACTCTGGTTAATCACTTCATTCTTATCCATGTACTTACATACATGTTGTTTAATAATTTGTTCAAAGATCTTTCCTGGTATAGAAGTCAGACTCACCGGCCTATAGTTCCCTGGGTCCACCTTCTTCCCCTTTTTGAAGATAGGAACAACATTTGCTCTTCTCCAGTCTTCTGGGACTTCTCCTGTTCTCCAAGAATTTTCAAAGATTATGGAGAGTGGTTCTAAAATTTCTTCTACAATCTCCTTCAGTACTCTGGGGTGTAATTCATCTGGACCTGGAGACTTGAACTCATTTATGTTAGCTAAATATTCCCTCACAATCTTTCTGTTTACTGATAACTTGGATTCCTCTATTCCTTTAAAAGGACAGTGAAGATCAGTTGATGTTACATTTTCTTTCTGAGAGAAAACAGATGCAAAATAGGAATTAAAAAGTTCGGCCTTCTCAACATCCTCTCTTACCATTTCTCCATTTTCATCCTGTAAAAATCCTATAGCATCTTTGACTTTTCTTTTACTTTTGACATACCCCCAAAATCCTTTTTTATTGCTTTTGACATCTCTTGCAAGCCTTAATTCATTGTCAGCTTTAGCTAACCTGATACGTGCCCTGCAGGATCTGCAGACTGCATTATAATCTTCTTTAGATATGCCTCCCTATTTCCATTTAATAAACATTTCTTTCTTTCTTTTTAGCATGTGTTTAAGTTCTGTGTTCATCCATCCTGGTTTCCTTAAATGCTTCCCATTCTTCCTACTTTTCGGGATTGTTAACGATTGTGCTTTGAGAATCTAATTTTTAAAAATTTCCCATCCTTCCTGGACATTTTTGTCCTTAAGGACATCCAGCCATTGGATCCCTCCTATTCTCTTTCTGAGTCTCTTAAAATCTGCCTTTCTAAAATCTAACCTTGAAGTTTGAGTCTTCACATGTCTTCCTCCTCTAGTTATCCAAAATTCTATAATAGCATGATCGCTGCCTCCTAGGGTCCCAGCCACCTTTACCTCCTCAACCATTTCCTCCCTGTTTATAAGGATTAGATCCAAAGTAGCAGATCCCCTTGTTTTCTCCCCTACCTTTTGGAAGATAAAGTTGTCAGCAAGAGAGGATAAGAATTTGCTTGACCTGTTAGTTTTACTTGAGAGAGATTCCCAACAAATGTCTGGATAGTTGAAATCTCCCATGACCACTACGTCATATTTTTTGGAGAACTTGGTCATTTGATACATAAAGAGTTCATCCATATCTTCAGCTTGCCCAGGTGGCCTGTAGTAAATGCCTACAATGGTGTCCTTTCCGTTGTTCTCTCCTTGTATTCTTACCCAAACAGTTTCCACAGAACTCCCAGTCTCTGAAGCTTCAATCTCTGTGCAGATATACGCTTTTCTAACATACAATGCAACACCTCCTCCTCGTTTATCAAGTCTGTTTCTTGCAAATAAGTTGTATCCTTTTAGCCTTTTATTCCAATCATGTGTATCGTCCCACCAAGTTTCAGTGATTCCAATGACATCATATTCCTTTTCCTGCATTAGTAGTTCCAATTCTCCTTGTTTGTTGCCCATGCTTTGTGCATTTGTATAAAAACATTTTAGTTTGTGATTGGTTTCTCTTCCTCCCATATTTTTATTATTTAGATTTTTTTGTCTTTGTTCTTCTTTTCCACTTCCAGTAGCAGAGATCTCAATAGTATTTGTCAGCTGTATGGCTTTTTCTGGCCTTTTGCTTCCCTTCCCACATTGTTCTAGTTTAAAGCTCTTCTGATGAGTGTAGCAAGGCGACTTCCAAATACATGTTTTCCAGTCTTCGTAAGGTGCACCCCATCTCTAGCAAGTAGTCCATCGTATAGGTAATTCATTCCGTGATCCAGAAATCCAAATCCTTGTTGACGGCACCATCGACGTAGCCAGTTGTTCACCTGTAGAATCTTATTCCACCTCATTGTTCCATGGCCATCCACTGGGAGGATGGATGAGAAGACCACCTGCGCTCCCAATTCTTTCACTTTCTTGCCTAAGTCTTCAAAGTCACTGCAGATGGTTTCCAGGTCCTTTCTTGCGGTGTCATTTGTCCCCACATGTATTAGCAGGAATGGGTAGTGATCTGTAGGTCTGAAGAGTCTTGATATCCTGTCAGACACATCTTTAATTTTTGCTCCTGGAAGACAGCACATTTCTCTTGAGGTTATGTCTGGTCTGCAGATAGCGGCCTCTGTTCCTCTTAACAGGGAATCCCCCATGACCACCACTCTCCGTTTTTTCTTCACAACATTCTTCTTTCTCCATCCAGGAGGATTCTGAGGGCTTACAAGGTTATTCATTGCTGGCAAAGTCTTATCTTGCTGTATTTCTTCATGGTTCTCCTGTGTGAGAGCCTGGTACTGGTTCCTGAGCAGTATGGGTGCTGACTGCCTCTCGATCCTCCTGCTTCTGTGGGTCACATGCTTCCATTCCTCTGTTTCGTCAGGTGCAGTTCGAATTTCTTCTCTTTCTGAATCATGAAGAGATAATTCTGCTCTGTCTAAGAACTCTTCACCTTTCTTAATGATTTTCAAGGTAGTTAACCTCTCTTCTAGATTTCGCAACTTTTCCTCCAACAGGGACACAAGCTTGCATTTCTGGCATGTGAAGTCTGGCTTTTCCACTGGCAAGTCTGTGAACATGTAGCAGGATATGCAGCTCACCAAATGGCTCCTGGACTCTTCCATGTTCTTATTGTTAATGTTCTGAAAACAGTGAAAAAAGCTTAAAAAAAAGCTTCAAAATGCGCGCGCCGGTAGGCGCGCGGTTTACCGATGTCCTCTTTTCAGCTCCAACAGCCAAAATCCAGTGTTCTTTGAGCTCGCGGAGACTCTTCACTTACCCCAAAATGCAGTGGGAATATGCAAATTATCTCCTCAGGACTCCTCCCCTGGTTTACCGATGTCCTCTTTTCAGCTCCAACAGCCAAAATCCAGTGTTCTTTGAGCTCGCGGAGACTCTTCACTTACCCCAAAATGCAGTGGGAATATGCAAATTATCTCCTCAGGACACCTCCCCTGGTTTACCGATGTCCTCTTTTCAGCTCCAACAGCCAAAATCCAGTGTTCTTTGAGCTCGCGGAGACTCTTCACTTACCCCAAAATGCAGTGGGAATATGCAAATTATCTCCTCAGGACTCCTCCCCTGGTTTACCGATGTCCTCTTTTCAGCTCCAACAGCCAAAATCCAGTGTTCTTTGAGCTCGCGGAGACTCTTCACTTACCCCAAAATGCAGTGGGAATATGCAAATTATCTCCTCAGGACTCCTCCCCTGGTTTACCGATGTCCTCTTTTCAGCTCCAACAGCCAAAATCCAGTGTTCTTTGAGCTCGCGGAGACTCTTCACTTACCCCAAAATGCAGTGGGAATATGCAAATTATCTCCTCAGGACTCCTCCCCTGGTTTACCGATGTCCTCTTTTCAGCTCCAACAGCCAAAATCCAGTCTTCTTTGAGCTCGCGGAGACTCTTCACTTACCCCAAAATGCAGTGGGAATATGCAAATTATCTCCTCAGGACTCCTCCCCTGGTTTACCGATGTCCTCTTTTCAGCTCCAACAGCCAAAATCCAGTGTTCTTTGAGCTCGCGGAGACTCTTCACTTACCCCAAAATGCAGTGGGAATATGCAAATTATCTCCTCAGGACTCCTCCCCTGGTTTACCGATGTCCTCTTTTCAGCTCCAACAGCCAAAATCCAGTGTTCTTTGAGCTCGCGGAGACTCTTCACTTACCCCAAAATGCAGTGGGAATATGCAAATTATCTCCTCAGGACTCCTCCCCTGGTTTACCGATGTCCTCTTTTCAGCTCCAACAGCCAAAATCCAGTGTTCTTTGAGCTCGCGGAGACTCTTCACTTACCCCAAAATGCAGTGGGAATATGCAAATTATCTCCTCAGGACTCCTCCCCTGGTTTACCGATGTCCTCTTTTCAGCTCCAACAGCCAAAATCCAGTGTTCTTTGAGCTCGCGGAGACTCTTCACTTACCCCAAAATGCAGTGGGAATATGCAAATTATCTCCTCAGGACTCCTCCCCTGGTTTACCGATGTCCTCTTTTCAGCTCCAACAGCCAAAATCCAGTGTTCTTTGAGCTCGCGGAGACTCTTCACTTACCCCAAAATGCAGTGGGAATATGCAAATTATCTCCTCAGGACTCCTCCCCTGGTTTACCGATGTCCTCTTTTCAGCTCCAACAGCCAAAATCCAGTGTTCTTTGAGCTCGCGGAGACTCTTCACTTACCCCAAAATGCAGTGGGAATATGCAAATTATCTCCTCAGGACTCCTCCCCTGGTTTACCGATGTCCTCTTTTCAGCTCCAACAGCCAAAATCCAGTGTTCTTTGAGCTCGCGGAGACTCTTCACTTACCCCAAAATGCAGTGGGAATATGCAAATTATCTCCTCAGGACTCCTCCCCTGGTTTACCGATGTCCTCTTTTCAGCTCCAACAGCCAAAATCCAGTCTTCTTTGAGCTTGCGGAGACTCTTCACTTACCCCAAAATGCAGTGGGAATATGCAAATTATCTCCTCAGGACTCCTCCCCTGGTTTACCGATGTCCTCTTTTCAGCTCCAACAGCCAAAATCCAGTGTTCTTTGAGCTCGCGGAGACTCTTCACTTACCCCACAATGCAGTGGGAATATGCAAATTATCTCCTCAGGACTCCTCCCCTGGTTTACCGATGTCCTCTTTTCAGCTCCAACAGCCAAAATCCAGTGTTCTTTGAGCTCGCGGAGACTCTTCACTTACCCCAAAATGCAGTGGGAATATGCAAATTATCTCCTCAGGACTCCTCCCCTGGTTTACCGATGTCCTCTTTTCAGCTCCAACAGCCAAAATCCAGTCTTCTTTGAGCTCGCGGAGACTCTTCACTTACCCCAAAATGCAGTGGGAATATGCAAATTATCTCCTCAGGACTCCTCCCCTGGTTTACCGATGTCCTCTTTTCAGCTCCAACAGCCAAAATCCAGTGTTCTTTGAGCTCGCGGAGACTCTTCACTTACCCCAAAATGCAGTGGGAATATGCAAATTATCTCCTCAGGACTCCTCCCCTGGTTTACCGATGTCCTCTTTTCAGCTCCAACAGCCAAAATCCAGTGTTCTTTGAGCTCGCGGAGACTCTTCACTTACCCCAAAATGCAGTGGGAATATGCAAATTATCTCCTCAGGACTCCTCCCCTGGTTTACCGATGTCCTCTTTTCAGCTCCAACAGCCAAAATCCAGTGTTCTTTGAGCTCGCGGAGACTCTTCACTTACCCCAAAATGCAGTGGGAATATGCAAATTATCTCCTCAGGACTCCTCCCCTGGTTTACCGATGTCCTCTTTTCAGCTCCAACAGCCAAAATCCAGTGTTCTTTGAGCTCGCGGAGACTCTTCACTTACCCCAAAATGCAGTGGGAATATGCAAATTATCTCCTCAGGACTCCTCCCCTGGTTTACCGATGTCCTCTTTTCAGCTCCAACAGCCAAAATCCAGTCTTCTTTGAGCTCGCGGAGACTCTTCACTTACCCCAAAATGCAGTGGGAATATGCAAATTATCTCCTCAGGACTCCTCCCCTGGTTTACCGATGTCCTCTTTTCAGCTCCAACAGCCAAAATCCAGTGTTCTTTGAGCTCGCGGAGACTCTTCACTTACCCCAAAATGCAGTGGGAATATGCAAATTATCTCCTCAGGACTCCTCCCCTGGTTTGCGCAACCATGTAGGTGGAGGAGTAGGTGGAGGAGCATAAAAATGAAAATATGGCGCAGAATTCACCTTCTAAACATTTGGTGTTTCGCATTTTAGGCATTGCCTTTGATTTATGGCAGTACATTGCCCACACAAAGACTTACCACAAGTCTTACAATTTCCGACAGATCTATTTTTCTTGCACTTTTCTTTGATCTGGCAAAATTTTGTTTGAACCATCACTTCTGAGCATGTAGAAAATTGGGACGTGGAACCCTTTTCCCTATCTGTGACATAAGGACCACTCAACTCTCTCACAAGCGTTTGCAAAAATGCCTTGCGTGACATTTTTTGGTGGGTAATCTCCTTGAATATTATCCATGCATTTATACCCGCAAAGTCTAAGGCATTTTCAAATGCATGAACAGGCCATCTCCTTGTGCATGTTCGTGTAGTATATTTTCGTGCCATCTGATCCACTACATCTACTCCATATTTTGTTTCATTGTAAAACTTTACCGTTTCTGGAGTTTTTTTAGCGGAATCAGACGCAACAACAACATCTGAATGGACGGAACTCAAAATGACAAAATTTTTGTTGGGCTTTCCTTGATATACTGTAAGTGTAAAATTGTCTTCATTTCTAAACACTTTAGTGTTGTACAATTCCTCTTTCATGGATTTTATTTCTTTAGGCACTTCTCGCCTTATCTTGTTCAGTGTTCCCACGATGGTTGTTCCTTTGCTTTTTAGCTGTTTAGCTAATTTTACTGAAGTAAAATAATTATCGGTTGTAACATTGCGACCTTTTTTCAAAAACGGGTCCAATAACTTCATTACCACATGGTCAGCTAAACGGTCCTCAGCACGGCGTGTGTCATCTTTGCCTATATAAGGGAAGCCATTTGCCAGATATTTGCTCCTCTTATCAACAGCTAGCCAATATTTGTGGCCATATTTATCTGGTTTGGAAGGCATGTACTGCGTGAATGGACACCTAGTTTTGCTTGGGAAAAGTTGCTCAACCACCGTTATGTATGGGCCAGGTTTGTAACACGCAATACAATTTTCAATAAACCTGTCCCACACAGTAGAAAATAGAGCAAACTTGTCCGTTTGCAGTCTCTCCGATCGAGTAGATTTCTCATCAAATCTGAGAAACCTCATAATTTCAACAAAGCGGTCCCTAGACATTGTCGCTTTGCAAAACGGTATTCCCCAGTCATTACACCAAATACTGCTAATCGAGTGACGGTTCGTGCCAGATATTCCACGAGCATAGAATATTGCAATGAATGCATCTAGCTCCTCATCAGATAGAGTAAACTGTAAATTATTGTTCCTGCATGCTTCTGCAAGCGTACAGTTCTTTATATGTGTCAATATATATGAATCAAAAAATAAACGCCATGCGCTCAAAGGACTATCGATAATGATATTTCTTCTGGCGTATCCTGTAGGGCCAGGTGATTCTCGAAGAATATTTTGGCTGTCACGCCTACCAGGCAAGTGTTCTCCAATTTCAACAGGTTTCCATTGAATACCATCCGCTGAAACTAGTATTCCTTCAGATTCGCCTTCTCTGGTGTTTGTTGTTGCATTACCTTCGCCGCCATCGTTATCTGTTGTTCTTTCATTTCTGGGACGTTTTGCTGATTTTTTCTGTCCACGACCAGGAGGATGGTCACGAGGCAACATAACTGCATGAGCCCGATCCCCAGTTGATGTGCTTGGAATATCTGTAAAAAAGTTGATGAATATTTAGAATTTTTGTTTTGTAAGGGTCCGTGCACACTGGCTGGATTAGCGGCGGAATATCCGACCGGATATTCTCACCACAATCCGGCCCGTACCTGCCCGCTCAGGTACAGAGCGGAGTTTCATACCTGAAGCTCCGCTCCGAACCCTGGGCTGGAGCAGCTGTCTGGGACGGAGCCGTGCTCGCGCGTAAGCAAGCGCTGCTCTGTCCCTGACAGCGGCTACAGCCCGGGGTTCGGAGCGGAGCTTCAGGCATGAGCGGGCAGGTACGGCCTGTATTGCGGCAAGAATATCCAGATGGCTATTCAGCCAGAATTCTGCTAGTGTGCACAGGCCCTAACTCAGTGTGTGGAAGAACAAATAAATACACATAACTACTTACCTTCTGGATTTGTTCCTTCTGAGTCTTCAGATTCACTTGATATGTTCTGAGGAATGAAATCTTCATCACTGTCAGAATCAAATACATGTTCCTGCAATTCGGATTCCGATTCATCCTCCGGTATGGATTGCAAAGTAGCCAGAATATCCTGAGGCTTTATCAAACGTCTTCTCTCCATATTCCTCACAAATTCCATAATTCTATATAGTTCCCTGCTGAAAAATAGAAATGAAATGAAAACTAAAAGAAATAATAACTGTTCTGCCACCTTCAAAAGTAGGTGGGCTGAATCAGTTGACAGACAGCTAAACTATTTCATAACAATTCATACCTGTATGAGTCTTCAGAGCTCGTATGTCTGCGTCTGTTCTCTTTGTCTCTTCAGCTGAACTGAAAGTAAAGTTACTATCCAGAATACTGTCTCCTGCTAGGACCTTAGAAAAACACCACCCTTCATTAGCATAAGATAAGAGCCTAGAGTAAACAAGCTATTTTGTTCAGCATTACACAGTAATACAAGCAGGTAAAACACAAGGAAAATGTGAAAAGTTGACATGTAAATTGAACTACATCTATATGAACATCAGGGTAAATAAGACAGAGTGAAAAAATTATGCACAAAACTTTATAGCAACATTTAGTGACAAAAGGACCTCAAAATATAGTGGGGAGTCAAAATGACTCCCTTCAGTAGTTCTTGGTAAATTTTGAAAAAAACGCGCAAATTTTTCACCAAAATTATTTATTCTCACAAAATCTTTTTTCACATCATATTTGAGGAAAAGTCACCGAGTTTCAAGCCGGAATTCTGAAAAATGTAGTCACAGAAGAGAAATAAAAAACGAAAGGAGTCAAAATGACTCCATCAGTAGTTCTAGTGTTAAATGAAAATATAATAAACAAGTGTTTTTAAAGGAAAAAAAATCTTTCTGTTTACCATTAAAAAAATCTGGCAGTCCTACCTTCGGTTCCACAAAATGCGCTCCAGGACAGCTACTCACGTGTTGCTGGAGCTCGGCCACCTCCAAAGACAGTCCCTGTAGGCGATGAGCCAACTCCTGAACCGACACCATGCTGATATCTGGATTTCTTTCCTTAGAGTGTTTTATTTTAGTTTTGGGCTGGACTTACTGTTATGAACTGCTACAAGCACTAAGGAAATATAGGAAAACTGTCCCTACAATAGGACTAAGCTGATTCCCTACGATGCAGCGGGGGACCTGTTCCTTGAGAACAGACCCGCCTAAGTCCTCGGCTAGTCTGAACGCAGACCTATATATATAAGGGAGGGGTCCCTACAAGAACTAAGGACTGGGATATAGATGGACACCTCCTAGCAGTAATTGTAGCAGAGCAAAGACAAACAAACAAAAAGTACTAGTTGTCCAAAGACCAAGCAAACTACAGAGTTAGGTACAAGGCACCTGACTAGCTTAAGAGTAAAAGAAACACTGAAGTCCAGCAAGGCCAGAAGGGCGGAGATGGATTATATAGGCAGAAAGTCATGTGACCAACAAAATAGAAAAAGAACTAACAGGAGGGTTCTAACACAGAGCAAAGCCCGCAGGTGCAGTAGACAAGCAGAGCAGAGAAAAACCCGCAGGTGCGGTAGACAAGCAGAGAAGAGAAAAACCCGCAGGTGCGGTAGACAAGCAGAGCAGAGCAAAACCCGCAGGTGCGGTAGACAAGCAGAGCAGAGCGAAACCCGCAGGTGCGGTGGACAAGCAGTGCAGAGCAAAACCCGCAGGTGCGGTAGACAAGCAGAGCAGAGCAAAACCAGCAGGTGTGGTAGACAAGAAGAGCAGAGCAAAACCCACAGGTGCGGTAGACAAGCAGAGCAGAGCAAAACCCGCAGGTGCGGTAGACAAGCAGAGGAGAGCAAAACCCGCAGGTGCGGTAGACAAGTAGAGCAGAGCAAAACCCGCAGGTGCGGCAGTCAAGCAGAGCAGAGCAATACCCGCAGGTGCGGTAGACAAGCAGATCAGAGCAAAACCCGCAGGTGCGGTAGACAAGCAGACCAGAGCAAAACCCGCAGGTGCGGTAGACAAGCAGAGCAGAGCAAAACCCGCAGGTGCGGTAGACAAGCAGAGCAGAGCAAAACCCGCAGGTGCGGTAGACAAGCAGAGCAGAGCAAAACTCGCAGGTGCGGTAGACAAGGAGCGCAGAGCAAAACCCGAAGGTGCGGTAGACAAGCAGAGCAGAGCAAATCCCGCAGGTGCGGTAGACAAGCAGAGCAGAGAAAAACCCGCAGGTGCGGTAGACAAGCAGAGCAAAACCCGCAGGTGCAGTAGACAAGCAGAGCAGAGCAAAACCCGCAAGTGCGGTAGACAAGCAGAGCAGAGCAAAACCCGCAGGTGCGGTAGACAAGCAGAGCAGAGCAAAACTCGCAGGTGCGGTAGACAAGCAGAGCAGAGCAAAACCCGCAGGTGCGGGAGACAAGCAGAGCAGAGCAAAACCCGCAGGTGCGGTAGACAAGCAGAGCAGAGCAAAACCCGCAGGTGCGGTAGACAAGCAGAGCAGAGCAAAACCCACAGGTGCTGTAGACAAGCAGAGCAGAGCAAAGCCCGCAGGTGCGGTAGACAAGCAGAGCAGAGAAAAACCCGCAGGTGCGGTAGACAAGCAGAGCAAAACCCGCAGGTGCGGTAGACAAGCAGAGCAGAGCAAAACCCGCAGGTGCGGTAGACAAGCAGAGCAGAGCAAAACCCGCTGATGCGGTAGACAAGCAGAGCAGAGCAAAACCCGCAGGTGCGGTAGACAAGCAGAACCAGATACACGCAAGGTACTTACAATGAAGTAGCGAGTGTACACAAAACTCACAAACAGAAGTTCAGAAACAACAAGTTAGAGATAGGTGCAGGTTCAGACATTGCAGGAAAAGGGAAGGTTCGGACATAGAGAGAAACAGGTAACGGGCTAGGATACAGTTCAGACAGGGACTGAACCAGGAATAAGATACAGGAACGAGCCTGGGAACTCAGCCCCCAGGGTGGCGGAGACAGACTAGAAATCACAGATACAGGTAACAGGCCTGGGCATACAGCCCCCAGGGGCAGAAACAGATGAGATACAGAACAGGATCTGGCAACTCAGTTGCAAAGAACACACTGAATGAAAGTGTTGTTTAGGCACCCTCTACTGGGTGGAGGGGGTTTAAGTATCCAGTGACTCACTGCAATAGGCTGCAGAGGCATTAGGAGTGCTCACACAGTAACTATAAGAATCAGGCAGTAGCCGCGCCGCTGCCCTAAGCAATCAGACAAGAGACACAGCAGGTACTGGAGCAAAGTGTGCAGCCTTGATTGATAGGTAAGATGGTGGTCTTACATGGTGGGAGGTGGAAAGCCATGCCAGCACGCCACCAGGGATGTTACAGTCGTTACTGTGGCCCACCTCTATGTGTCTTTAAATTGTTATTGGGGTTTTTCCTAAATTTTGGAAGCCATTGTACTCACTGCATACCCTATAACTTTATAGCAGACCTGCTCCATTCTAACGGGAACATGTCGTACTCATTACTGTTGGCCATCTCTATGTGTCTTTAAATTGTTATTGGGGTTCTCCTAAATTTTGGCAACCGTTGTACTCATGCATACCCTATAACTGTATATCGGACCCGCTCCTTTCTAATGGGAACATATCGTTACTGTGGCCCACCTCTATGTGTCTTTAAATTGTTATTGGGGTTTTTCCTAAATTTTGGAAGCCATTGTACTGACTGCATACCCTATAACTTTATAGCAGACCTGCTCCATTCTAACGGGAACATGTCGTACTTATTACTGTTGGCCATCTCTATGTGTCTTTAAATTGTTATTGGGGTTCTCCTAAATTTTGGCAACCGTTGTACTCATGCATACCCTATAACTGTATATCGGACCCGCTCCTTTCTAATGGGAACATGTCGTTACTCTGGCCCACCTCCATGTGTCTTTAAATTGTTATTGTTTTTTTTTCCAAAATTTGGGCAGCTGTTGTACTCACTGCATACCCTATAACTGTATAGCATACCCACTCCTTTCTAATGGGAACATGTCATACTCGTTACAGAGGCCCACCTCTATGTGTATTTAAATTGTTATTGGGTTTTTCCTAAATTTTGGCAGCCCTTGCAGTCACTGCATGGGCATTACCACTATAGGAGTCCCACTCCTTTATAATGGGAACATTATTTTTACTGAGGCCCTCCTCTATGTCTTTTCAAAGGGGTATTGGGGTGCGTCCAAATTATTGGCAGCCCTTGCAGTCACTGTATTCGCAATAACTGTATAGCAGACCCACTTTTTAATATTGGGAACAACAAAGCATAGCCGGCTGATGGTTCTCTAACAATAGTGAGCGCCGACTGCTGGCCCTTTAAGAATAGTAAGGGCCGCCTGATGTCCTTATAAAAATAGTCTTTGTGACATTCAGAGTCCCTCCTTCGTAAATGAAACAGGATATTTCTGATCATGTCTCACACACCACATGGCCAGATAAGGTAGTAAAATGTTAAAATGACATTAACCAGTGAATGTATTTTTCACCGTTAAAAGCAATGCAAAAGTGCAAAAACGCATCAAAAACGCTACGTGTGAACATAGCCCAAGGTGTGGAGGAGCATTTTTGTTTTTAGTTATTTATTTTGCCTTATATACAAGTCATTACCCGATAAAGGATTTTCCTTAACATTTTTCCCAGGAAAATCCATTTTGGTTTAGTTTTTGTATGTTTTATTGTGAGTCCGTAAAAGTGGCATAATACTCTGACAACATTGTTCATAGCAGTGACTTGGGAGTCAGAGATGCTTTCAGGGGTCTTCCCATGCTGTTCCCATGTCATTTGATCACAGTTCCCATTGATTTGGGCAATTTTTGTCCCTCTGCAGACCGCCGGGGGGCCCGCCGGAAAAATGCTTGAGTTTCCCATAAGACTTACATTGGGCTCGGTGCTCAGACTGAGCACTGGAGCATTCCAATTTGCTCGACTCGATCAACGAGTACCCGAGCATTTTAGTGCTCGCTCATTACCAGTTGGAATCTTTTCTTATCTGATGGCTATGTGCTGTAAACAGATTATGTTGTGTTATGATATTTTAGAGGTTCAGTCTGCTTTGAAAATATTTGAAAATATTCTCTTTGGAGAACTCTCATAGAGGGTTTGCCTCACATCTATTCTGATTAAATCAGTGCCTTACATATGATGTCTTATATATCAGTGTTTCCCAACTCCAGTCCTCAAGGCCCACCAACAGATCATGTTTTCAGGATTTCCTTAGTATTGCACAGGTGATGGAATTATTGCCTGAGCAGGTGATGTAATTATCACCTGTGCAATAATAAGGAAATCCTGAAAACATGACCTGTTGGTGGGCCTTGAGGATTGGAGTTGGGGAACCCTGTTATATATGATTTGCTTTGACTCATATCCCGGGTCTTCTATTCTTCAACCCTCTAATTTGTAGGACTTGTTCCACAACCTATTAGGGTAAAACTTTTCGTCTCTCCTTCTGCCATAAAGGGTTATATTAACCTTGGGTTTAATAATTTATCCCCAGTGTGATGTGAGAATTCAATTATATACCTTATATCTTACCTTCAGGGGCGTATATAGAAATCATGGGGCCCCATAGCAAAAGTCCAAATTGGGCCCCCCCTATAAAAAAAATTCTGTAAAGGAAGTGGAATCACAGTGTATAGGCGCAGTCACAAAAGGGCATATTTCTCAACTTTTGAAGCCAGGGAAATGGACATGTCTTGAAGCATATACATAGTAAATGTGCCCATACTGAAGCCCTGTTGTGTTCATACCCCTTTTATCGACGTATAGATTTAAATACCCCCAAAAATGCATCCAACACACTGCACAATAGCCCCTACAGTAAATTCCCCTACATGCACAGTATGATGACTCATAGTCCTCCCAGCATGATGGCCCACACACACCAACAAAGTATGATGGCCCTCACAAACCCCCACAGCAACCCCCCCCCAGCAACCCCCTCCTCACACAGTATGATGGGCCTCACAAAATATGATGATCTCCACAGACCCACATTGTATGATGGCCCTCACAGCCCCCACACAGCATAATGGCCCCACAGGCCCTCCACAGAACCCCATATAATATGATGAAGGTACCCACATTATGATAGTCAGCACAGATCCCCCACACACAGTAAAATTGGCCCCTACAGTAGTCCCCGCCACAATATGATGGTCCCCACAAGCCCCCCACATAATATGATGACCCCCTTTCAGTAGTCCCCATCACAGTATAAGGACCCACAAACCCCTACAAGTGCTGATGTATGAAAAATATAAAAACGTATTACCTAGCCCTGTTTCCCCAATGAGCTGCTCTATGCATCGTGTGAACTGAGGCTATGCACAGCAGACGCAATATAGCTACGTCATTATGCCTGCTGCGCTCAGACACAGACTCACAGCCTAATGGTACAGAAGTACCTTTTAGCACTGGGTCTCCTCAACTCAAGGCTCAAAGTGGGCATGTGGTCTGCCGCTATTAGTGGTATGCCACTGGTACTATAGTAAGAGCTATTTTGCACAGTGACATTTTTATGTACGGTATTTTTCGGACTATAAGACGCTCTTTTTTCCTCCAAAATTTTGGAGGAAAGTGGGGGGTGAGTCTTATAGTCCGAATACTATATACATGGCTGTGTGTGGTGGTGGGTGTGGAGGAGCGACAGCGGGGGATCAGCGTGGCACAGGAGGCAGCCGTCGCCTGCTGCAGCTTACACTGTGCCCGCTACTAAAGAAATTGAATATTCCCTGCTCCCCACGCCCATGGGCGTGGAGAGCAATGAATATTCATTTTTCTTAATTGCCGGCACACTGTACAGCAGCGCGGCTCCTGCTGCACTCTGTGTGCCCGCTATTAAAGCTCATGAATATTTTCTGCAACCCACTCCCATGGGTTGTAGTGAATATCCATGGTCTTTAATAGCGGGCACACTGACCGCAGAGTGGCATCAGGAGCCGCACTGCGGTACAGTGTGCCGGCTATTGAACAGACTGAGTCCCAGCATGGGGAGCAGTGACTATTCCAGCACAGCGTCTCACACTGTGTGAGGGAGCATGCCAGGGACGCCATGCGCACCCTGCCATGCGTGGCTCACACAGTGAGAGTGTTGGCAGCAGAGCAGGACAGCGCTGGCGGAGAGAGGAGGTGAGTATGATTGTTTATTTATTTTTTTGTAGGCAGCGTGATGCGGGTTCAGAGGGTGCCTTGCATACCAGGATAGGGGCTCAGAGGGTGCCATGCATACCAGGATGAGGGCTCAGAGGGTACCATGCATACCAGGATGGGGGCTCAGAGGGTGCTGTGCATACCAGGATGGGGGCTTAAGGGGTGTTGTGCATACCAGGATGGGGGCTCAAGGGGTGCTGTGCATACCAGGATGGGGGCTCAAGGGGTGCTGTGCATACCAGGATGGGGGCTCCAGGGGTGCTGTGCATACCAGGATGGGGGCTCAAGGGGTGCTGTGCATACCAGGATGGGGGTTCAGAGGGTGCCATGCATACCAGGATGGGGGCTCAAGGGGTGCCATGCATACTAGGATGGGGGATCAAGGGGTACCATGCATACCAGGATGGGGGATCAAGGGGTACCATGCATACCAGGATGGGGATGAGGGCCAGGTATACCAGGATGGGATGGGGGCCATTTATACCAGGAAGGAGGGGCCATACATACTAGGATAGAGGATATTAACAGAATTGGGGGACATTACCCCAATCTCAGTGTCAGCAGCAGACCCCCTCCCCATAACAGGGCATCATGACCACATTTTTTGCTTAATTTTTTTTCCCTATTTTACTTCTTTAAAACCTAGGTGTGTCTTATGGTCCGGTGCGTCTTATAGTCCGAAAAATACGGCATATACATATGTATAGTGAAGTCCATGTTACTACAATCGTGAAATGATATATGGATGATATAGAATTTCTCTCATAAAGACCTTTGTCCAAATATCAACATCGTGGAAGAAATACCCTGATCAGAAACTGGGCTAGCTTTATGGCTTTGTAACCTGTGAAGATTGTGCAAAGCGCATCTCCCTCCCACGCCACTGTGTTAGCCTGCCAAGAATGTATGGTTTATATAGAAGAATACAGCAGCCTCTGTAAGTGTTGCGATGTGCAAACTAGAGATGAGCGTTGTTCTACTCGAACTGTTCGCCAATCTCAAATTCGAGCTGTTTTGGGCGGTGTTCGAGCCGTTCGGCGAACACGAACGATTTGAGAAAAATTCGGCTGTTCGAGGTTATGTTCGATAACTGTTCGTGCACCAAAATCATAACTGGATTTTTTCTCAGTAATGATGAAAATTAATGTTAATACGCAGTTTGAGTGTACAGCGGGGTGGGGGGAGGGGCAGGGGATGGATCTCTGCAGGAATAATGAAGATCTCCATTTTTTTTTCTCTTTCACGCATTTACAGTGGGGAGGTGCAATCTGTCAGCCTATCAGCAGCGCACACACGGAGCGAAGTGCTTTTTTCACACAAGCAAGGGCATGTGTCATTGGCAGTGTATGTCACATGTCCTTGCCCTATAAGACCAAGCCATTTTCCCCGTCGCCACCATTTTCTCACTGCTGCAGCTGCGTGTTAGACGGCACCGCTGTTGCTGTGTGCGCTATACCTTGTTAATTTCAAGCCAATATTCGCACAAATCTACAGATAGCTTGGGAGTAGGGAATAGTTGTGATTGCAGTCCTTTTAAGGACTAGGTTACAGCATTTCCTACGACTTTTATCAGGCAGGTCTGTGCTCTTAAATAGATAGATTGTGGGAGTAAAGACTAATTGTAATTGCAGTCCTTTTCAGGACTAGGTTACATCAGTTCCTATCAGTTTTTGCCAGGCAGGTCTGTGCCAGTGCTGTGCAAGTTTTTTTCACAGCATTTGGCTGAATCTAGCAAAGCTAATCCTTTTTGGCCTATTGCAGAGTGTGTTAGTCAGTGGAGTAGCCTATCTGTGTTGCAAGATATACCACCTGTGTATAGAATACCAATTTTTTTACTGCACCTAGTGAAGTAAAATCTTTTGGGCATAGCATCATTCTATTAGTCCATCTATACTGACCTCCATCAGGTTGCAAATTGAACATAATTTTTTTCTCCATCTAGCTCTGAAAAAATATTTGGGCTTCTAGCAGTGTGTGGGACTTGTTCTATTAGTCCATCTATACTGACCTCCATCAGGTTGCAAACTGAATATAATTTTTTTCTGCATCTACCTCTGAAAAAATATTGGGCTTCTAGCTGTGTGTGGGACTTGTTCTATTAATCCATCTATACAGACCTCCATCAGGTTGCAAACTGAATATAATTTTTTTCTGCATCTACCTCTGAAAAAATATTTGGGCTTCTAGCTGTGTGTGGGACTAGTTCTATTAGTCCATCTATACTGACCTCCATCAGGTTGCAAATTAAAAATAATTTTTATCTGCATCTACCTCTGAAAAAATATTTGGGCTTCTAGCTGTGTGTGGGACTTGTTCTATTAGTCAATCTATACTGACCTCCATCAGGTTGCAAACTGAAAATAATTTTTTTTCTGCATCTAGCTCTGAAAAAATATTTGGCCTTCTAGCAGTGTGTGGGACTTTCTCTATTAGTCCATCTATACTGACCTCCATCAGGTTGCAAATTAAAAATATTTTTTTGTCTGCATCTAGCTCTGAAAATATATTTGGCCTTCTAGCAGTGTGTGGGACTTTCTCTATTAGTCCATCTATACTGACCTCCATCAGGTTGCAAACTGAATATATTTTTTTTCTGCATCTACTTCTGAAAAAATATTGGGCTTCTAGCTGTGTGTGGGACTTGTTCTATTAATCCATCTATGCAGACCTCCATCAGGTTGCAAACTGAATATAATTTTTTTCTGCATCTACCTCTGAAAAAATATTTGGGCTTCTAGCTGTGTGTGGGACTTGTTCTATTAGTCCATCTATACTGACCTCCATCAGGTTGCAAATTGAATATAATTTTTTTCTGTATCTAACCCAGCCAATAGTTTTGGCCTAATACCACAGTTTGGCCACTCAGCTCTGCTCGGTTCCCATCCATTGTTTTTTTGTGCAAACAACTCCAGAGTTGTGAATTAGTTAACCACTAAAATGAGTGGAAAAAGGCCTGCTGCTGGTGGAAAGGGGAATAGGCGTGTTGGGAAGGGGAAAAAAGGTTGTGTCCGTGTTGTAGGTGTTAAAGCAACAGTAACATCTGCAGAAGAAAGACCATCTTCCAGCCAAACTAAAATGTCTACTTCTTTTAGCGGACAATGTGATAAGATCCCTTTCTTACGGCCACGCCAATCGCTACAAATTCCAGATGAGGCACAAAAACAGCAGGTGCTTCAACGGATATCAAGTGCTCCTTTAAGTGGGCTCTCCTCCACATCAACTTCAACATCACAAATACTCCAGTCCTCAAAGGTGTCACCCCAATCGCACTTGCTTCCTCACAGCTCCCAAATCTCCAGCTGCCTGTCTGAGTATGAGGTAGAACAGATGGTTGAGTCTGCAGAGCTGTTTACTCATACTATAGCCTGGGAATCAGAGGTCGACTCCAGCGCTTCTGTGAATCCAGATGAGGAAATGATCTGCACTGATGCCCAGAATCTTTATGAGTCGGATCCAGGACCAGACGCAGAAGGTTCTGACCATAATGTAGACCCTCATTCCCAAACTGTAACTCCTGTTGGTGGAGACAATGAGGAAGACGATGATGAGACTCAAATACCTGATTGGAGCGACAACTTTAGTTTTTTGTCAGGGCAGGAACAAGTTGGCTCTGAGGACGACGGGTGTGATAACGCACAGGGTGATGATGATGAGGTTGGAGATCCCACTTACTGTCAACCCACAGTCAGCCAAGAGATGAGGTCAGCAGAGGAGGTGGAGGAAGATGCTAGTGACGACGAGGTCAGGTTGCGCCTTCCTGGACAGAGACGTAGTACTGGAAGCACGTCAACAACTGCATCCTCAAACACAACTCTGCCTCTCACCACAAGTCGTGGTGGCTCTTCAGGTCGCATGGGTGCTAAGCCTTGCATAGCCTGGGCATTTTTTCAGATCGATAAAGATGACCCAACTCGTGTTATCTGTAACATTTGTCAGCAAAAGCTAAGTAGAGGCCAAAAAATACATAGTTTGAGTACTTCATGCATGAACCGGCACATGGACATGAAGCATAAGTTGCAGTGGGAAGCTCAGTGTGCTACAATGCGGTCTAGCCGGCCGGGCCAACCACCGTCTGCCATATCTTGTGCATCCGTGGCCTCTTCATCCTCTGTGACTGGGGGGACAGCAGTCACAACTGTTTTGAGGCGCAGACCTGCCACCTCTTTACCCGCAACAGCCAGCGTGATTGGCAGGTCATCATTTTCTTTGGAGGTGGTAACACCAGCTGGTGTTGAGCGCTGTCCGACATCGATAGCACCACCTTTGGATCAAGGCAACCTAACATGTCCGCCTGCATCTTCCTCACAGACCGGCAGTTTGCCGGGGACACCCTTATCAACCCCGTCTAAGCACAATAGCCAGCCCTCGGTCCCTCAGATGTGGACAAGTAAAAGACCATTTCCTCCTAGCCATGAGAAAGCTAAGAGGTTGAATTTCACCATCTGCAAGCTCTTGGCTACAGAAATGCTGCCTTTCCGCCTGGTGGACACAGAGGATTTTCGAGACCTTATGTCCGTCGCAGTGCCCCAGTACCAGATGCCCAGTCGGCACTACTTCTCAAAGAAAGGTGTGCCTGCGCTCCACCAGCATGTCGCACACAACATCACCGCTTCTTTGAGAAACTCTGTGTGTGACAGGGTGCATTTCACCACAGAAGGGATCCTGCACACCTCCTTACTATGCTGGCAGTAGGGCTCAACGTCATCAGGCGGTTTTTACTTTGAAATGTCTGGGAAATGTGAGTCACACAGCTGAGGAGTTGTGGTCAGCTCTGGAGAACCAATTTCATGAATGGTTGTCTCCACTGGACCTGAAACCAGGGAAGGCCGTGTGCGACAATGCTGCAAACCTGGGTGCGGCCCTTCGCCGGGGCAATGTCACACACGTGCCTTGTATGGCTCACGTGTTGAACCTGGTTGTCCAGCAATTTTTTTGCCCACTATCTCAGACTAGATGGCCTTCTGCAGAGGGCACGGTCGCTGTGTGCTCACTTCCGCCGTTCGCATCCCGCAGCTCAGCGACTTACATCTCTACAGAAGTCGTTGGGCCTGCCACTTCACCGGCTAAAATGCGATGTGCCTACCCGGTGGAATTCAACTCTGCACATGTTGCAGCGACTGTGGCAGCACCGACAAGCCCTGGTGCAATACGTTCTGACGTATAGCCTGGGCCAACGAGATCCGGAGGTGGTGCAAATCACGCTGGAGGAGTGGTCTCAGATCAGGGACCTATGCACCCTTCTGCACAGTTTTGAAATGGCGACGAAGATGTTTAGTGCTGACGATGCCATTATCAGCATGACTATTCCGGTGATTTACATGCTGGAGCACATGTTAAACAGAATTCGGAGTCAGGTGGTGGCACAAGAGGAGGTGGAGGAAGCAGAGGAGGAGGAGTTGTATGCGGAAGGGCTAACATCTGCAAGGTCCAGACGGTCGGCAGCACCAAGGCGGCAGGCATGTGAGGGTGGGGGAGATGGTTTTACCAGGGCGCATGGTAGCAGCCAAACTAGTGAGGAAGGTGCAGGAGCCCAGGAAGAAGTGGAGGACGAACTGATGGAAGACTCATCAGATGAGGGAGACCTTGATCACATTTCTGTTGTGCGAGGTTGGGGGGAGAGGACAGAGGAAGGAAGCATGATTGTTACCTCGCCACCAACACAACAGGGACTTGGTGCTCCTGGATGCGCAACACACATGAGTGCCTTCTTGCTGCACTACCTGCAACATGACCCTCGAATTGTGAGAATTAGAAATAATCCTGACTACTGGGTTGCCACACTGTTAGATCCCCGGTACAAAAGTAAATTTGCAGAAATTATTCCTGCCATAGAAAGGGATGCACGCATGCAGGAGTATCAGCAGAGACTGTTGCAGAATCTTACATGTGCTTTTCCACAAAACACCAGTGGTGCACGTAGTGAATCTCACAGTTCCAACTTGCCAACCGTGGGACCGTCAAGTGTTCAGCACTCAAACACTAACAGAACCACAGTATCTGCTGGTAACATCAATTTTGCGCAATCATTTCACCACTTTTTTAGCCCATCCTTTGCAAGGCCACAGGAGACAAGAAGTCTGACACATAGTCAACGCCTAGAGACGATGGTACAGGAGTATCTCCAAGTAAACATTGAAGCCATGACTGTGTCACTGGACCCTTGCTCTTTTTGGGCTTCCAATCTGGATAAATGGCCGGAGCTAGCCACTTACGCCTTGGAGATCTTGTCATGCCCCGCAGCCAGCGTTCTGTCTGAACGTGTGTTCAGCGCTGCTGGTGGTGTGCTGACAGATAAGCGCACGCGGCTCTCCACTGATAATGTAGACAGACTCACGTTCATAAAGATGAACAAATCATGGATCCGAAACGACTTTTCTATCCCTGTGTCATCCTGGGGAGAGTAAAAGCTTGATGATTGGTTAAAATCACCCTACCAACCATTTTAAGCTTTCAAATTACTAATCATGTTTATCTGTATCTTGACTGGAAAATAATTTGGGCTTTGTAGCAGTGTGCAGCACTGATCCTATTAGCCCATCTATACTAAGCTCCACCAGATTTAAAATTAATAATAATTTTTAGCTGCATCTAGCCCGGAAAATAATTTTGGGGCTCCGAGATGCGCAAGACACATAAGTGCCTTCTTGCTGCACTACGTGCAACATGACCCTCATATTGTCAGAATTCAAAGTAATCATGACTACTGGGTTGCCACACTCTTAGATCCCCCAAACTTTTCGATCAACCTTTTCATTTTAATAAAGACCAAAAAAATGGTCATTTTTGAAATTATAAGCATTAGCAGGTTATTAGAAACTGAAATCAAACAGTTTTCAACTCAAAACTTTATTCTAGGTGATGTTACATTTTCACATAGGACACCTTGTTCGAAAGGAGCTTCTGAACTCTCTCGTCCATTGAATTTGTCAGGTTTTGGATGGTTTCTGCTTCAATTGTTTTGCATGAGGACAGAATACCCTCCCAGAGCTGTTGCTTAGATGTGAACTGCCTCCCGCCATCATAGACACTCCTTTTGATGATGCTCCAGAGGTTCTGAATGGGGTAGAGGTCAGGGGAGCATGGGGGTCACACCATAAGTTTGTCCCCTTTTATGCCCATATCAGCCAGAGATGCAGATGTTTTATGTGCAGCATGAGATGTTGCATTATCATGCAAAAAAATGATCTTGCTGTGAAATACATGGTTCTTCTTCTTGAACCATGGCAGGAAGTGCTGTTTGAGAAAATCCACATACATTATGGAGTTCATCTTTAGCGCCTTCAGGGATCCTAAAGGGGCCGACAATCTCTCTCCCCATGATTCCAGCCCAAAACATTACTCCACCTCCTCCTTGTTGGCGCTGTAGCCGTGTTTGCGTGGGGTGTCCATCAACCAGCCATCCTCCACTCCATCCATCTGGACCATCGAGCGCTGCACGGCACTCATCCATGAACAAAACAGTTTTGAAATCAGTCTTCATGTAATGTTTGGCCCACTGGAGCCGTTTCTGCTTGTGTGAAGTGGATAGAGGAGGTCGACAGGATGGCATATGCACAGCTGCAAACCTCTGAAGGACCCTGCATCTTGTTGTTCGGGGGACGTTGGAGGCACCAGCAGCTTCAAAAACTTGTCTGCTGCTATGACAAGGCTTTTTTGCCGCTGCTCTTTTAACCTGACGTAATTGCCTGTAGGAAAGAGTCCTCAATTTGCCCTTATCAGCACGCACACGTGTGTACTGTGAATCAGCTACATACTTCTTGATTGCCAAGACGCTTCATCCTGATCATCGCACAATGTTGATTGTAGTCATGCCTTGACCTAAACACTCCACAATTTGTTGCTTCTCAGCAGCCGACACATCCTTTTTCTTTCCCATTTTGGCAGAAAATGTAGGCTGCTTAATAATGTGAGACAGCCTTCTTAAGTAGTCTTGCCTTTCATTGGACACACCTGCCAAACTAATTAGCACAGGTGTCTGCAATTGCTTACAGTGATATAAAGAGCCCTGACACACATCACCATCAATGAGTTTAACTGACAAACAAACAAATTCTTCCCTTATCACTCCTAAACACTTTTTGCATAATAATTTGGAACACAGTGTACATGTGCTTTTCCACAAAACACCAGTGGTTCACGTAGTGAATCTTACAGTTCTAACTTGCCAACCGTGGTCTGTATGGAGTTGTTCAATAAAGGGCCCAAAATTAAGATAACATAGATGGGAGAGGTCTCTATGAATAGGAATTCCTAAGTATTTGATACCCTGTGAGGGCCAGGCAAAGGGAAAGTTGGACTGCATGGAATCCTATATGGATTTGGGGAGGGAGACATCGAGGGCCTCAGACTTCGCTGCATTAATTTTAAAATTTGACCATGTAACAAAGTGATCTATTTCAGCCATAACAGCATGGATGGATATATGTGATTGAGTGATATATACTAGTACATCATCAGCAAATAGAGAGCACTTGTACTCGGTGCCTCCCACCTCAATCCACCTAATAGGGTGGTCAAACCAGTGGCGGAACTATTTATGTGGTTTTGATGTTTAAATGTCCGACTACGCCATCCGTGGATTGCGGTCAGAGTGAACCGCCGCTGCAGGGCAGACCGCTGAGGCTGGTGTTGTGGGTGCAGCAGAGCATAGCATAACTCCCCACGGGAGGAGTATAGCCTCAGGGCAGTGTATGCGGAGGATGTAGGTGATGGTGCAGGGCAGCAGCAGTAACGACACGGAGTCAGTGATGCAGTACAGGGCCTTTACTCACAGTTCTTATTATCCAGACCACGTCTGCAGGTAACGGCTGCCCACGTCGTACTGTGCTCACCAGGTGAGGGGCTCAGACAACTCCCAGATAACTTTGGAGCGCTTCACAGGACCCCCTTTGTGTGTCCTTTGTCTGGCCTTTCTTACCAACCCTTCTGTCCGGCTGCCTCCGGCCTCCTCTTGGTAAACTTGGCGCCAGTTTCCCTGACCCTATGTGCTGCCCTCCTAGCGGGTGTAGCGAGGGGCTGCGCCACATAAAATGTCACAGCCTCCGGTTTCTAGCTGAGGGTCGTTTCCTGCCTCCACTAGTTTCGGGGACCGGTCTCCCCCTTTGGCCTGACCCCTCCATGCAGGTGGATTCGGGCGTGCGGTGGCGACTCGCCCGTCCGCACCCCTGGCATCCCTTCGTTCCTCGTTCCTGGAGCCTTCTCCGCTCCTCTTCCTTCCTTCTCCCTCTTCCAGGCCCGGGCCTCGGTTACTAGGCCCGCCTCCGGAGCAGAGCTCATGCAGAGCCCCTGCTCCCTGCCACTTCTGCTCAGACTTCTCTGCACTGAACTAAGATGGTGCCCACCTTTTATACTCCCTTCTCAATGCACCCAGGAACTGCTTCCTCCCTGCTCCTGCACTACAGGGTTCCCCTTCCTCAGTGTTCCCTCCCCCCACTCCAGCCAGTGACAGGTACTGTCGTGCCCATCTCAGGGGCATATTGGTCGCCCTGCCCCACGGCAATGTGGTGTAATGCATGCAGGTGTCGGGTCCTGATCCACACTCCATCCTTACCTGAGAGTGAGATATCACACCTCTGGGTGAGGTGCAATACCTCTGTAGCAACCGAGCCCTCAGGGTGCTACAGTTCCATTTATCTTCAGCCTAGGTGACGTATTGCGATACAGGGCAGTGATTTTGGCTATAAAAGGGTCCCCTAGACCCCTACCCCAAGCTGTTTAAGAGAATCATATATGGCGTGCCAGGAGACTCTATGAAATGCTTTCTCAGCATCCAACGAGAGTATCTAATTACAACTTTTTAACTGCATCTAGCCCAGGAAATACTTTGTGCCTAGTAGCAGTGTCTGCTAGTCAGCGGATTATCCCGGCTGTTAAGCAAGCTACACCACCTGTAGTTTGGACACTTAATTTTTTCAAAGGAAATGCTTCGGGACCACGGGATACTCAGTGAAGAGCATCAGGAGGCACCCCAAGGCATAGGGGCTGGGACTGGCAGTAGGATGCCTTGCGGTGGACAGCCGAGCTCGATCCTTATAAAAGCTTTTTAACTGCAGCAGCTTTAGTGGACGCTACTGGAGCTGGAATTACGCGGCTGCTGGCATGAGACTTGCCCTCCAATAGATCCTTGTAAATGGATTTAAAGTGTATTCATTCAAATTAGAGAGACAATTTAAATTAAAAAGCTTAGAGCTGCCTCCACCACAGGGGGGCTCGCTCGACCCACCAGCGGACAGGCACCAGTATTGGGAGAGGGGGGCTGGCCGTCAGGGTTCACCGCGGCTCTGGGACAAACCCGGCGACACGGAGGTGGCACGGGCAGGAGCGGACTGAACGTGTCGGCTTCTCACTTTTTGGATTTTAGAAGGGCATGACATGCCTATATCTGTGTCTCCCCCTCCTTTTACTCCTCCACCTCTTTTCTTTTCGCATGACTATATGTACTTGTCACTTTTCCATGTGTTAGTTGTGTCTTCTGAGCAGTTTGTCAGCTTTTGGACACCTTTGAAGGTGTTTTCTATGTGTTTCTATGTGTTTTTGTTTGCCTGCCATTGGTTTTAACGGTGTTCGAAGGTGTTCGACGAACAGTTCGGCGAACACACGGGTGTTCGACGAACCGAACCGAACTCGAACTCTACGGGGGTGGCTCAACACTAGTGCAAACACTGAATATATGACATTTCAACTTCATTACTGCTATATAGAATATACTTATAAAATGAAGGTGCTTAGTGCATAAATTGGCCAATACAAGAGAGCCCACCAGCCGTGACAACCCGTATCTTTCTTTCATGGGACCATAACCTAATCATTTTCAGACATACCTCTCCCAGTCTAAAAGCTACAAATATAAAGGGCAGATAGGATCCAGAACTAATTAAAAACAGCTTAAGGCCTCATTCACACGTCAGTGTTTTGCATCAGTGTATGTTAGCGAAAAATTGGAGTGAAGCTTATAGAGAAAAACTATAATTCGAAGATTGCTACCTGTTCTGTGTTTTGGAGACACTCCTGGATTTGGCATAGTAATACTGATGAAATACTGATCAAAAATACTGATGTGTGAATGAGGCCTAAGGGTGATGGGAGGTGATCAGTCAGATTTGGAGGCAGTCACCATCCCCAATAGTATACTGATTTCCTTTCATGAGCCTAAGTCCTCTTTCACGCGTCCAGATATTTCCGGTACTGTAAAAAAAAGTACTGGAGACATCCGTGTCCGTGTGTACCTGCGTGACTACAGTGTGCCGCTCGCAAATGCTGAGGAGCAGAGGAGAATGACTCAGTCCAGCGAGCGGACCCCTGCCCTGTGCTGAGCTCAGTGAGTGGTGTACTGTTACTCAGTGAGCTCCACGCAGATCAGGGGCCCACTCACTGGAGTGAGTCATACTCCTCTGCTCCTCAGCGTTTGCAGTCGCTTCAGGCCCCCCACACACTGATGCAGAATTGTCTGTCAGGTGGATTACAACGTGGAACAGTATGTCGGACAGGTGTTTTTTATTGTATTCTTATTTTTACACTTGCTGGACACAGCGGGAGCAGAATACAACTCTCAATATTGTACCCTGCTGGTGTTGATCGCAGAGCAAGCAGGGGACAATGATGACAGATGCCTTCAGCACCCGGCATTTGGCAGCAGCGCTAACTGTACACTGATTCCCAGGCGCCAGAACGTGTGATCCTGATGACACATGAATGTTTTTTTTTATTTCTCCACTTATAATAAAAACGGATCACACTTGGACCACACTCTGATCAAAGTCTAATCATAATAATTGGTCCATTTTCCTTGTATGTGGAAAAATCTGAAGTGTGAAACGCTGTTTTTAATTAGTGGTGGATCCTACCTGCCCTTTAAATTTGGTTAGGCCCCATGAAAGAATGGCATACCTTATCGTTGTTGATAGGCTCCCATGAATTGGCCAATTTATGCACCAAGTACCTTCATTTTGTGCATCTCTGCACTTACAGAGGAGACTGTATTGTTTTGTTTGTTTATTATGGGGCCACACACACACACACACACACACATATATATATATATATATATATATATATATACACACACACACACACAAACAGAAAGAGGGGTTGTCCAAGTTTGGGATGAAAGTCGGCAATCTCTCTATACGACTGCAGACATCTGATTCCTCACTTCATACGCTGTCAGGAGGATTCTGTGATGCCAGTGGCAAGACCAGCTGGTCACGTGGCTACAAGTATGTGATTTGCATATATGTGATCACGTGCTGTTTAGACATGCTCGGCCTCACTCAGTTCACTTGTATTGATCGAGACCAAGCACTTCTAGTCGGAATATGACTGGAAGCATGCAAACTGCTTATTTGTGGTCGCATGACCGCCCACTCTCGCCGCAGGAATCAGAGAATTCTGGCAGTGTGCGATGTGTGCGCTGTGAGGATTCAGAAGTCAGTAGCCATATAAAGTGATTGCAGACTTTCATCTCAAACCTGGACAACCCTTTTAAGCTAGATGTAGCAAATAGACTAATGGTTAGTGATGGTCTGGGGGTTAGATTTACGGTTTCTGAAAGCCATGTGTTTTGCTTTGCTGTGCTCTCTTCAGCCTGTCCATTACTCCTTCAGTTAAAGAGGTTGTCCACTACTTTTTGATTCATGACCTATCCCTAGGATAGGTCATCAATCTCTAATCGGTCGGGGTCCGATACCCGGCACCCTCGCCGATCAGCTGCTATCGGTGCCGCCCGGAAGTACTTACTTGTGGAGCTGGCCATCTTCTGATAGCAGCAGCTGCAGTGTACTATACATCCACTTGTGTATAACCAAGCTTCGGCGACTATCAGAAAACAGCCAGCTCCACAAGTGAGTACTTCTGGTCGGCACCAATAAAAGCTGATTGGCGAGGGACAGGTGGCGGCTCCCGACCTATCAGACATTGATGATCTATCCTAAGGGACCAGAAGATGACACCTGTGACAATAGAAGCACTGGCTAAAAATGGGTCTTCAATCAAAAAGTAGTGGACAACCTCTTTAATCCTCCCCTAAGAGACTATGACCTGCAGTGCAGATAAATGATAAATGTGTGTAAAGTAGTAATTTATACAATTTACTAATGAGCTTCCATTGACACAGGTGTCATGTTCAGCTATAATCCCCTCTGGTCCCAGGTTCAGGAGCTCCACCTCTGGCCCTGTGGTGATGGACACAGGACACAGACAGTTGCCCCATGTGAAGGAGGCTTCTTGACTCTTTCACAATTCTATTTATGACCCCTCCCCTCCCCCTGCCTTAACACCCGCACATCCAACAGACCGCACGCCACACAGGGCAAAAACTGATTTCACACAGAGTGCACAGTGCTGTGCTATTAAACATGCTGAGTCAGTCAGCTGAGTCTCACCCCTGCATCCAGGTCGGCTCCCTCTGTCTCCATTAGCCAAGCTCCAATGATCACCATGCTCAGGCTGCTCAGCTCCTCTCTGGTGATTGTGCACGCAGCGTAGTGATCTAGAGGGGCGTGACTATGGACAGGGCAGCCGACGCCGGGCCCCCTGAACCCTCAGGGCCCATAGCAGTCGCGTTGTCTGCCGCTATGGACGGGACGCCACTGCTTACCTTCTACACTGGTTTACTAATTTAGCGATATTATTCTATTGTCTAAATATGAGATCTGTACATTGATTGTGAGAAATAGTTCTTACATATGTAAATTATCTCATGCCAATTTTTACTTTCTAATATTGGCAGAGCACCCACACGCATGGGTAAGGTGTTCCACAGTCTGGCATTTTTTTAAAGAAAATACGAACTATAAAATAATGGTCATTTGCAACCTGTGCCATACCAAGATCAGCAGGGGCCTGACCACTACCAGCCTGACCACCACCAGCATGCTCAGGCACATGTCATCAAAGCACCTGACTAGGTGGGCCGAATGCCTTGGTCCACAATCAGTATCTGCGGGTGACACCACTGCCTCTTCCCCTGTGCTATGTGCTTGCCAATCCCCTGTCCATGGATGCCTCCTGCCCTGTACCAGTCATTGCACATTTGCAAGCACCATCAGCAACCACATCCAATTCATTTTCCCAGTGCAGCGTTCAGCTATCCCTACCCCAGGCCTTGGAGCGCAAGTAAAAATACCCAGCTACCCACCCACAGGCTCAAACACTAAACGGGCACATTTCCAGGCTACTTGCCATAGAAATGTTATCGTTTAGGCTTGTAGATACTGAGGCTTTCCGCAACCTCCGGGCAGTGGCCATCCCTTGGTACTCAGTCCCCAGCCGCCACTATTTTTCCCGATGTGAATGTGAATCACAAGTATGATTGGTAAAGCCTCCAATTTCCTTGAAAAAATGTGTATTACAATTGGAGGTCTCTTAATACTGTACTCAGCAGTTTGCAAGCTGGTTAACCCCTTAACCCCCGAGGGTGGTTTGCACGTTAATGACCAGGCCAATTTTTACAGTTCTGACCACTGTCAATTTATGAGGTAATTACTCTGGAACGCTTCAACGGATACCCCTGATTCTGAGAAAGCTTTTTCATGACATATTGTACTTCATGATTGTGGTAAAATTTCTTCGATATCATTTGCGTTTATTTGTGAAAAAAACGGAAATTTGGCAAAAATTTAGAAAATTTAGCAATTTTCAAAATTTGAATTTTTATGTCATTAAATCAGAGAGATATGTCACACAAAAGAGTTAATAAATAACATTTCCCACATGTCTACTTTACATCAGCACAATTTTGGAACCAAAATTTTTTTTTGTTAGGGAGCTATAAGGGTTAAAAATTGACCAGCGATTTCTCATTTTTCCAACAAAATTTACAAAACCATTTTTTTAGGGACCACATCACATTTGAAGTCACTTTGAGAGATCTTTATGACAGAAAATACCCAAAAGTGACACCATTCTAAAAACTGCACCCCTCAAGGTGCTCAAAACTACATTCAAGAACTTTATTAACCCTTCAGGTGCTTCACAGGAATATTTGGAATGTGGAAGAAAAAAATGAACATTTAACTTTTTCACAAAAATGTTACTTTAGACCCAATTTTTTTATTTTCACAGGGGTAACAAGAAAAAATGGACCCCAAAATTTGTTGTGCAATTTCCCCTGGGCACGCAGATACCCCATATGTGGGGAAAAAACACTGTTTGGGCGCACGGCAGGGCTCGGAAGGGAAGGAGCGCCATTTGACTATTTGATTGTAAAATTTGCTTGAATAATTAGCGGACGCCATGTTGCGTTTGGAGAGCCCCTGTGTGCCCAAACATTGAGCTCCCCCACAAGTGACCCCATTTTGGAAACTAGACCCCCCAAGGCACCTATCTAGATGCATAGTGAGCACTTGGAACCCCCAGGTGCTTCACAAATTGATTCTTAAAAATGAAAAAGTGTTTTTTTTTTCTCTTTTTCATTTTTACGAATCAATTTGTGAAGCACCTGGGGGTTCCAAGTGCTCACTATGCATCTAGATAGGTGCCTTGGGGGGTCTAGTTTCCAAAATGGGGTCACTTGTGGGCGAGCTCCAATGTTTGGGCACACAGGGACTCTCCAAATGCAACATGGTGTCCGCTAACAAATTGAATGGAAAATCGGCTCAAATTGTTAGCGGACACCATGCTGCGTTTGGAGAGCCCCTGTGTGCCCAAACATTGGAGCTCCCCCACAAGTGACCCCATTTTGGAAACTAGACCCCCGAAGGCACCTATCTAGATGCATAGTGAGCACTTGGAACCCCCAGGTGCTTCACAAATTTATTCGTAAAAATGAAGAAGTGTTTTTTTTTTCACTTTTTCATTTTTACGAATCAATTTGTGAAGCACCTGAGGGTTACAAGTGCTCACTATGCATCTAGATAGGTGCCTTGGGGGGTCTAGTTTCCAAAATGGGGTCACTTGTGGGGGAGCTCCAATGTTTAGGCACGCAGGGGCTCTCCAAACGCAACATGGCGTCCGCTAACAATTTGAGCCGATTTTCCATTCAATATGTTAGCGGACACCATGTCGCATTTGGAGAGCCCCTGATGTGCCTAAACAGTGGAGCTCCCCCACAAGTGACCCCATTTTGGAAACTATACCCCTCAAGGATTTTATTAAGGTGTATAGTGAACATTTTGAACCCAGAGGTACGACACAGAATTTGATAACATTAGGTCATCATATTGAATAAGTTGTCATTAGTCTTGAGCGCAAGTGCTCGCTACTTGAGTTTGCATCGGGTACTCAGGTATGCACCATGTACAGCGTGTGCTCGAGTGACATGCTCAAGTCCCTGCTTTGCATGTTTCACGGTTATTAGACACCCAAAAAAAAATATGTTGGGATCGCTCGTGCATGGCAGGCAATCCCCGCAAGGTTTTTTTGGCCGCGAAGCATATGGGGCGGAGACTCGAGCATGTCACTCAAATACCCACGATACTCAATGCATACCAGAGCACCCGATGCAAACTCAAGTAGCGAGCACTTGCTCAAAACACTAGTTCCCATATCGTCATCTTTTTTTCTTACTTTTGAAAAAAATCCCAACCCCATCACAACCCTAACCCCAAACCCAGCCCTAACCCTAGCCCAACCCTAACCCGAGAGTTTATTTTTTACGCCGTTCCTCGTGCGGTATAAGTGATTAGACGACTTTATTCTTCGGGTCGGTGCGATTACAGCAATACCAGAATCATATGGGGTTTTTATGACTGACAGCTGTCACACACTAAAAGACGCATTTTTTGTAAAATCTAGTTTTTGCATCCCCATATTTTGAGAGCTATAATTTTTCCAGATTTTGGCATACAGTCATTTGACGGCTTGTTTTTTGCGGGATGAGTTGTCGTTGTTATTGCTGCCATTTTCAGGCACGTGACATTTTTTGATCGCTTTCTATTCCGATTTTTGGGAGGCAGAATAAACAAAAACCAACAATTCAGGAATTGTTTTTTTTTTTGTTTTTTTTTATTCTGTTCCGCGTGTGGTAAAATTGAAAAGGCAGCTTTATTCTTCGGGTCGGTACGTTTACAGCGGTACCACATTTATATCGTTTTTCTATGTTTTGCACTTTTACATAAAAGCAATTTTATAGAAAAAAATATTTTTTAGCATAGCTTTATTCTGAGAGCTATAACTTTTTTATTTTTTGGCTAATGAAGCTATATTGTGGCTTGTTTTTCGCGGGACGAGATGACGTTTTCAGCGGTACCATTTTTATTTATATTCGTCTTTTTTATCGCGTGTTATTCCATTTTTTGTTTGGCGGTATGGTGATAAAGCATTGTTTTTTGCTTCGTTTTTTATTTTTATTTTTTACCATGTTCACTGAAGAGGTTAACTAGTGGGACAGTTTTATAGGTCAGGTTGTTCCGGACGCGGCGATACCAAATATGTGTACTTTTATTTTTTTATTATTTTTTTTTTTTATAATAATATTTATTGATGGGTACATTATATTTTTATTTTTGGTGGATTATTTTTTTTTTATATTTTTACAATTTTTTTTTTTTCACTTTCTGATAGTTCTTATACTTTATTACTTTGTCCCACTATGGGACTTTCACTTTTTTTTCTCTGATCGCCTGCATGGCACAGGAATGCAGCACCATCCCTGTGCCATGCAGGCGGTCAGCGCTGGACAGGGAGAAGATTGTTTGGAGATGCACTGCGCATGTCCAAAAAATCTTCCTGCTGTCTGGTGACCCGGATGTTGTCCAGACGACATCGGGTCGTCATGGCAGCATCCTGGAAGCCACGGCAGACAGCGCTGGAAGCCGGAAGAGGAGGTGAGTATCTGCGATCACCTCCCCTTGCCACCGCAATGCTGCAATCGACTTCGATCGCAGCATCGCGGGGGTTAATGTGCTGGGAGCGGTGCGGGACCGCTCCCTACACATAGCACTGGGTGTCAGCTGTGACAATCAGCTGACACCCGGCGGCGATCGCGCCCGCACAGCCTGTGTGCGCGCGTGATCTCCATGACGTACTAATAGGGGTCTGGCTCTTAAGTCCCAGGGCATAGACGCGTATTAGTACGTCCAATGTTGTTAAGGGGTTAATGCAGACACACCTTTAGTAATGTCAAGGTGACTGCAACATATTTGGTTATACAGTGGGGAAAATAAGGACTGAATACACTGCCGATTTTGCAAGTTTTCCCACCTACAAAGAATGGAGAGGTCTGTAATTTTTATCGTAGGTACACTTCAACTGTGAGAGACAGAATCTTAAAAAAAATCCAGAAAATTACATCTTAAAGAAAAACTAATAGGTCTGTGAGAGTCAGAATTCTTGTTGATTGGTAGGTGATCAATACTTATTTCATGCAATAAAATGCAATTTGATTATTTAAAAATCATTTAATGGGATTTTCTGTTTTTTTTTTTTTACTTTTAGATTCTGTCTCTCACAGTTGACTTTTACCTGTGATAAAAATTACACACCTCTCCATTCTTTGTAGGTGGGAGAACTTGCAAAATCGGCAGTGTATCAAATACTTATTTTCCTCACTTGAAGTAAACGGCAGTAATCAACAGACTGCTTAAAAACACACTGCACCAAAAGACTTTTATTCTTTTTAAAATATGACAATGTTTAAAAAATTATCATTTTTGGGGGGCAGATGTCTATCATGCTGGTGTTTATGCACAGGCAGAGAACAAAAAAAAGCCATAGCGTTTCACGAGTGGAAGTCCAAAAAATATCCCTTTTTGTATAGCAACAAGTTTGCTGTGTGAAAAATGAAGAAGGTATTTGAAAATCTGTGCATTATTCTTCCTTGACAGCATGCTTCAGGTTTATTTAACCTGTGCTCTGTAAAGCTCCCAGCAGTAGTGCAGGACAGCTATAGAACACAATGGCAGCAGCACCAAATGCAAGGTATAGAATATGATGGGCTAGTCAATTAGAATAATAAACACAATGGGCAGGCAGGAAGATGCTATGGCCAAACTAATCATTGGCATCACGAATAGGTGAATTAAAATCGGCATTGATCTTTTCCTTTTTCTTTATGACAAATGTAAGGTTTTCCACAATTGTGTAGTATAATCTTGTCCACTTGGATGTGGTGAAACTACGCGCTGTGCTAAATACACATACTCACAGTACACTGGAGACTGGACAAGACAGTAAGCCCATGGCAAACTGGGCTAGCTCTTGCCGCTGGTCCAATCTGCTAAACTAGAATTCCTTAGGGTCAAGACTCAGAATATCTGCCAGAAAAACAACACAGTCAAGGTATGCCTGTTCAGGCAGTAGATCCATGGTTGGCGAGATGTTTTTTTCCTGAAATTCTGTGCCTTTTTTTCTCCACACATACCTTCAATTATTGTGGCCATATAGTTCTATTTTAACCTAATCGATCCACATGACTTCTTTCCAAAATGCATCAGGCTTGCTCAGATTTTTCATTATTCTTGTGCTGAATTTTATGGTGAGGACGCAGGAGAGGTTTTCTTCGGATGACTCTTCCATGAAGGCCATATTTGTGCAGGTGTCTCTGAACAGGAGAACAATGTACCACAACTCAGAGTCTGCTAAATCTTTCTGAAAGTCTTTTGCAGTCAAGCGGGGGTTCTGATTTACCTATCTAACAATCCCACATGCAACTCTTACTGAAATTTTGCTTGGTCTACCAGACCTTATTTGACCTCCACTGTTCCTGTTAACTGCTATTTCTTAATTACATTTCGAACTGAGGAAAGGGCAACTTGAAAACGCTTTGCTATCTTCTGGCTTTCCTAATAATGATAGTGAAAAAACCATAACCCTAACAGGCTAATTAAGGTCTGAAACCTTGGTCAAAGTTATCTGAGCACACAAATCTCCAAGGGTGCCAAAACTTTTGCATTGGCCCATTTTCCTTTTTGTAATTTTTAAAATGAAAAACTGACAATATTTTTTTTTTGCTTAAAATACAAAAGAAATGTGTCATCTTAACTTTAGACCTTTTAGAGATCATTTCATCTTCTACTTGCTTAACTGTTCATAATAACAGTAATTTTGACCAGGGGTGCTCAGACTTTTACATGGCACTGTATATACCCTGTTTAGTGAGGAGATGTAAAAATGTCTCTTCTGTTGGCAGAGACTTGTGCCATGTTAAACGGACTCTGTTGTGCTGGTTTGGACTGCACTTTGACATTTGACAGCACAACATGGAGCTCGGGTCAGGAGGGCGATGAAAGCAACTAGGAGGAACTGCATCACAGGATTCGAACTAATCTAACTAATTATAGATTCTAACATTTAAAACATAATCATGAGCACACATACATATATATTATAGTATGATCCATAATTGAGCATTACAACAGGCATTGTCAGACCATACAGATGGGATATTAGGTGTAGAATATAGCTCATATTTATATGAGCAATCTATGTCCGTTGTTTAACTGGCAATGTATTTTCATTGGGCTAATTTATGTGTATAATATACAGCCATAACCCAATAAATAAGGGACTGGATTAGGCATTCCCATTAATACTTCTTTCTACCTTACTACAGACCGGGTTTTGTGGGTCACTATTTGATAGATGGTGACCCTGAATGCATTTATTAATGCACGTTTTGCACAAATTTATTGATTTTAAGAGCAATTTTCAATAAACGTTCCATTTTATTTTCCATTCACATCTTTTTCTCTTTTCCCTTCCCATTTTATACTTGATGTAATAATGGTGGTGTACACCAGTGAATGGAAGTCTAATGAGATATGATCTCTATTTCTATATCACAGTGGGAGCATACACGCACACACAGTTTGATGCCAAATTTAGACAGGCAGATACAGGCACTTGATTACACCAGTGTCCAGCAGACTCAGCTACCTGAGCCACCAGTGCCTTATAATAATGACCACAGCAGAATCTACCGGAGTATACAGAGGTGCCCCATTGAGCTCACATCAGGGGCGTCACAAGGCAGTTAGATCCGGGGCCTGAGCCCTGGATCAAAATCCTGATGACCCAAACGTCCTGAGGGCACCTTGTTCTTGAGCAGTCTGACAGCAGGGCTGCCTTTCCTAGCGCCTCTCCTGCGAGTACACATATCTGTGTCCTCTCCTGCATAGATCTGGACTGTATGTGTGTGTACTCTGAGCAGGAGAGGAGTCGGACAGAGCCGGCACTGCTGCACTCACTGTTTCACTCCGGGTGGCTGCTGCCTCCTCCAGATGGCGTAGATTCCGCCCACAGCCATGAGGAGCCTCCTGCAGAGCTGACTGCTGCCTCTAAGGAGAAGGCACCTTCAAGATGAGCCACAGGTCAAAGGATGGGGGGCACTAGTCCCCCAGCCCCCTATTTGTCACAATAGCCCCTCACAAAGCATACATTAAATATTATACCTCCCCTCCTGCCTTTCCATCACAGCTAGTAGTCAGCCTGCAGGAGGGGAGGGGGAAGCAGTCTGCTGCACAGAGCATTTAGTGAGGATCCTGTGCTCCCCCCATGACTTTACTGGTTTCATGCCATGAGCCTGAAGATGCCCAGTCTTGGATGGACTGAAGCAAAAGTTAAAGGGAACCTGTCACATCCTAGCTACTATCTACACTGCCCCTATAGCGTTGTTAGTGATGCAATGTGCATCGCTAACAAGCTTTTTTCATTAAAATTGTTGGTACTATAATGATTTTATAACGTTTTATATACTTTGTCTTACCTGCTCGTGACTCGCCCCCTGGGCCAGTGCTGTAGTGCGGCGCGCGTGCACGCGGGGGATACCCGGAGCCGGATCCGATGGGGGTAGTAGTCTTCGTGTGGCGGTGACCCGGTCCGTGCCCAGGGTGGTCAAACTAAGTGGCAGTTACTGGTATGATGGTATTAGTGTCCGACTACGCCACCCGTTGAATGCGGCTTTGAAGCCGCCGCTGCAGGGCAGTCCGCTGAGGCCGGTGGTACGGATGTGCAGCGTGGATGGTATAACCCCCAATGGGAGGGGTATGGCCTCAGGGCAGAGGATGAGGTTGATGTTGGGAGTGATGGTGTGGATGTCCCAGCACTAATGGTGCGACAAGGAAGCACGGAGACGCGAGGGTACAGTTCAGGGTCTTTACTGATGGTACAAGGCAAATTCCCCCGGGAGTACTGGCTAGTAGTTGGGGCCTGGTTAGTCTGCGAGTAAGCCGGAGTTCCCCTGGCCAGGTGGAGTTGTAGGCCTTCCCGTTAGTCTGTACCCTTCCTGGCTACCCTGCTTTCGGCGGTTACAAGTAGCCCACGTCCCTGGGTATACCGTGTGGTGCTCACCCGTATGGCTGGTGACCTGGGGCCTCCTGTTAGCCTCAGCTCCGGGATGGCGGTGCTGGTCCCTTCGTTGTGACTGAGCCTCCGGGCTTTTATGGCCAGAGGACCTGGAATCCCCTGCCGGATGGATTCTGCTGCTGGGTATATCTTAGTCCCCACAGCCTCGGACTCCTGTGTCCGGTTTTAGTACTTTCTCCCAGGGCGAGCTCTGCACAGCTCCAGCCCCTGGCGCTTCTCCTTGGCTCCTACAGAGCTCCTGATGTCTATCTGTCCCTGTTTCTGCGTGTCCAGACCAGACTCCGTCTCTGTCTGGAACTCCTCTCTCTAACCCTGCTTCAGCCCCAGTTTATATAGGGGAAGTTCTTCCCCTCCCAGGACTGGGCAGGAGGTGTGGCATGCTTAGGATTCCTGCCCAGGAGACCTCCCACCTGCTCACAGACGTAATATTGCTATTACTGTGGAAACCAGACCCCTGGGGTGCCACATTCCCCCCTAGTGAAATTTAGTACTCCCGGACTAAACATAACAGGGTATAAACAATAACAATTAAATACATGAGATGGTCACGGCGTGTCCGTAACCGGGAAGCAATAAGGGTGTCCATTTCACCAAAGAACAGGGAGCGGTAACCAGGTAGGGGTCTGTCCTGCCCCGAGTCTTTAACAGTCTGTAGTTCATTCCTGGGTTACGCTCCAAACATATTTACAACAGAGTTCCGGTTACTCACTGTCCATAACCTGTCAGTCCATATAAAGAAACCTGTAACTGAAAAACATAATTAGCAACGGCTACAACAAAACAGGTAAACATAAAATAGTTAAAGCAACTAGCCAACTTAGATTCTCCAACGTACGGGCATCTGGCCTCTGGTAACCCTAGTGGACCTACGGAGCTCACTAACTGGTCCTGCACTACAGGGTGTAGGAGGTGTTATGGGCAGGCTGGGCAGCTTTCTGCGCACTCTTTGGCTCACTAGGGGCACGGCAGGCTCACTACTAGCAGAGGGTTGATCCTCCTGTGCTGCTGGTGTGGACTCTTCTGCCTCTTGGGCCGGCTGCTCTTCCAGCTCTACTGGTTCTTCTGTAGGCACTTGCGGGGCTGGCTGGAGAAAGGTGAGGACGGGTACCACGACAGCACCGTTTACTTGTGTCCAAGACCGGGGGAAGTCTCCGAGTACAGTCCTGATCATTTCTTCCCTTTCCTCTGCGGGTCGAGGGTTTTCTTGATCTTCTTCAGGGCTTTGCAGCTGCTCGGGACACTTCTTCAGGTGGTCTCTGGAGACAACGGCTGTGGTTTCTCCTCCATCCTTACTGATCACGCAAATCTTTGGGCTCTCATGGCTTGATGGCAGTACGGTGTACGGGTCCTTCTCCCACTGGTCGTCCAACTTGTGGAGCCGTCTTTTCCTCTTCAAGACCTGCTCTCCAGGTACCAGGGGAACAGCGGGAGCATACTGATTATAAGCCCTCTCTTGCCTTTCTCTAGCTTGAGACAGACTTCGCTCGACGCTCTCCTGTACTTTCCGATACTGCTGCTGCCGTTCTGTATCCCAGTCTGCCTCTGGCGAGGTGTCCTCGGGCGTCAGGACTCCCATATCCAGGTCGATAGGCAGCTTACCAGGTCTCGCTCTCATTAGGTAAGCCGGGGTACAGTTGGTAGAACCTACAGGAATGTGGTTGTATAGGTCCACCAGATCAGGCAGCTTCTCAGGCCACATACTGCGTTCTTCCAGGGGCAATGTTTTCAGGAGGTCCATCACCACCTGGTTCATCTTCTCGCAGAGTCCATTGGTTTGAGGGTGATAGGGCGTTGTTCTTATCTTCGTGCAGCCATACAGGTTGCAGAACTCCTGGAAGACTTCCGCTTCGAAGGCTGGCCCTTGGTCTGTCAGCACTTGGTCCGGGTACCCGTGTGGACGGCAGAAGTGCTGCTGGAAGGCTCTAGCTGCTGTTTGAGCCGTTAAGTCCTTGACCGGGACCACCACCAGGAACCGGGAGTAATGATCCACGATTGTGAGGGCGTAGACATACCCAGATCTGCTTGGAGCCAGTTTCACATGGTCCAGGGCTACCAGTTCCAGTGGCTGTCGGGTGATGATGGGCTGCAAGGGGGTCTTCTGGCTGGCACGGTCCTTCCTTCTTAGGTGGCACGGTCCACAGTCTCTGCACCACCTCTCGATGGCTCCTCTCATGCCTACCCAGTAGAACCGTTCACGCAACAAGATCTCCAGCTTCTTCCACCCGAAATGTCCTGCTCCGTTGTGGTACGCCTCCAGAATCATAGCCGCGTCTCGTCTGGGGACCACTACCTGCCAGGTCAACTCATGTGTTCGAGAGTTAACCATTCTCCGGCACAACTTCTCCCTGTAGAGGAACAGCCTACTTTTCTCCTTCCACAGTTGCTTAGTCTCCTCTGGGGCGTCTGGGTCCAGACTGGCATCGGCTTGGGTCAGCATTTCCTTCACCAGGCGGACTGCAGGATCACTGTCTTGCGTCTCCGCCCAGTTGTAGTGGGGCAAGGGATTGAACGTCGCGGAGCGCCTGTCCTTCACACGGCTGGAATACAGGGTAATCCCATGACGGTGGAACGCAGGGAGCTCAACTTCTTCCAGATCTTCTGGATCTTCCCCTACGTCCGGTAAGTTCGGCATTCTAGACAGGGCATCCGCGTTGGCATTTGAGCGTCCTGCCCGGTATTTGATGGTGAATTCAAAGTTGGACAGGCGGGCCATCCATCTCTGTTCCAGGGCACCGAGCCTTGCAGTGTCCAGGTGTGTCAACGGGTTGTTATCCGTGTACACAGTGAATTTGGAGGAGGCAAGGTAATGCTTGAAACGTTCGGTCACTGCCCACACTACTGCCAGGAACTCCAGCTTAAATGAGCTATAATTCTCAGGGTTCCTCTCCGTGGGCCGTAGCTTTCGGCTGGCGTAAGCGATTACCCGTTCTTTCCCCTGCTGGATCTGGGACAGTACGGCTCCTAGCCCGATGTTGCTTGCGTCCGTGTGGAGGATAAAGGGCTGGCTGTAGTCTGGATATGCCAGGATTTCATCCCCCGTGAGGGCCATCTTCAGCTGGCAGAAGGACTCCTCTTCCAGCTTTTCCCACCTGAAGGGCGGCTTCTGGTTTTTGGCTTTTCGAGATTGACCTATCAGGAGGTCCTGCATAGGGGCTGCCATTTTGGTGAAACTGGGAATGAATCTTCGGTAGTAGCCTACCAACCCGAGGAACTGCCGCACTTCCTTTATGCTGGAGGGTCTTGGCCAGTCCTTAATCACGGTGATCTTATCAGGGTCGGGAGCCACTCCGTCAGCACTCACCACGTGTCCCAGGTATTGCACCTTTGGTTTCAGGAGGTGACACTTGGAGGGTTTCACCTTTAGGCCGTAGTTTGCCAGAGCTTCAAACACTTCCGCCAGGTGTTTCAGGTGATCCTCGTAGGTCTTGGAATAGACGATGACATCGTCCAGGTATAACAGGACCGTCTCGAAGTTCCGGTGTCCCAGACAGCATTCCATCAACCGTTGGAAGGTTCCTGGTGCGTTGCAGAGCCCGAACGGCATACAGTTAAATTCGCTGAGACCCATCGGGGTGGTGAATGCGGTCTTCTCCCGGTCTGCCTCTGCTACAGGAACCTGCCAGTACCCGCTAGTGAGATCCAAAGTAGAGAAGAAGTTAGCAGATTTTAATGCAGCTAAGGACTCTTCTATCCTTGGTAACGGGTACGCATCTTTGTGTGTGATACGGTTGACCTTCCTGTAGTCTACACACATTCTCATAGTGTTGTCCTTCTTTTTCACTAAGACTAGTGGAGCTGCCCAGGGGCTACAGCTGTCCCTGATTACCCCAGCCTCCTTCATGTCTCTAAGCATCCCCTTGGCGTGTTGGTAGTGTGCAGGGGGTACGGGTCGGTATCTCTCCTTTATGGGAGGATGGTCTCCCGTGGGGATGTGGTGTTCTACCCCCTTTACTCGCCCGAAGTCTAACGGGTGTTTACTAAACACTCTCTCGTACTCTTGAACCACCCGATAGACTCCTTGTTTCTGGTGTGAGGGAGTGGAGTCAGTACCCAGATGTAGTTGCTGACACCAGTCCTCCATTGGTTTCTTAGAGCCGTTACCTTCCTCTGGTTGAGATGGAGGCAAGGGTTCCACGGCCTGTACAGAATTCTGGTTTATGGTGAACAATTTAGCTAGCGTGGCATACCGGGGCAGGTGTACTTCTCTCTCACCGATATTTATGATGCGAACGGGCACCCTCCCATGGCGTACATCGACCACCCCCCGTGCTGTCAAAATGGTGGGCCTACTGTCTGAGTAGACGGGTTCTACCATTGCTTGGTAGTCTCTACCTCTTAGACCAATAGCTGCCCGGCACCAAATCATCATCTCACTTTTTGGGGGCATGGCAATAGGGAACGGGTCACACATTCTCACGCTACCTATCTCACCACCAGATAGTTCCACCTGTTGCCGCTTCATCAGTGCCCGGATCTCTTTTTGGAGAACACGCTGCTTGCCGGAACAGGCGTTCTTGGCAACCTGCTGTAAAATGAGAATCACCTCTGCAAGACAATTTTCAATTACATTGGTTCCCAGGGTGATTCTAGGGTGACTCTCATGACGGTCGATGTCCACTATAATCAGTCCTTGTGCCGCCAGTTCGACTTTACCGATCTTAATGGTCACCTCTTTGAATCCCACCTGCGGCACGGGCTGACCATTGCTGGCGATGATACTCAGGTCGTCACCTGGGTAGCGGGTTATGTCCGAGTCATTCCAGTACTGTTTAAAGAGCACGTACGGGATGATGGTCACCTGTGACCCAGTGTCTAGTAGGGCACTCATAGGAATGCCATCCAGTACCACAGGCAAGATTGGACGTCCCCCTACGTATTTATCACGCCAGTTTGATGGGCCTGATGGTCTTATGCCTGGGGGTTGGCCCTCTACCCCAGGTTGTGCCCGTTTAAATGACAGTACCTTGCCACATGTCCGGGTTGATTGCAGCGGCGGCAGATGGGTCGTCCGTCCTCGTTGTATCGATCGCTGGGTCTTCCTCTGGCCGGTGGGGTCCTCCTTGGTCGGCGCCACGGGATGTCCTCCGGTCCGGATGCCAGCTCGATCTTCCCTGCAGTAGAAACCTGTAAAGACTGCACAGTTCGGGTTAGCGTGGCAACGCTTTTAGTTAGCTCTTGGACCTGATGGTGCAGGTCTGTAGCCGGGTCACTGTTTAAAGCCTGCGCATCAGCTCCCACAGGCCCTGCAGACAAGGGCGCCGTCTCCTGGTGATAAGTGATAGCAGGGCGCCTGTGGGTCACAGCGCCACCTGGTGCCGGTTCTCGGAGCACCCGGATGGCTCTGTCCTTGAACTGTGCAAAGGCCAGGTCAGGGTCCTGTAAGGCCATTGCCCGCAACTAGGTTCGATGGGCATTGCACAGTAGACCCTCAATGAATTGTTCAGTCAACAGCTTATCTTCATTTCCCACGCTGTTAGGGTCTGCCTGCTTAATGGCTCTCAGGGCCTCTTGTAGGTTTAGAGCATAGTCTCTTATACTCTCATGTGCCCATTGTTTGCACCCATAAAATCTTAGTTTTATTTCGGCTGAGGTGCGGGTGTCAAATGTGTCTTTCAGCCGGGTTAGTATGTCTCTGACAGTCCTCTTCCTCCCAGGTGGCCAGGACTTTACCTCCCTTTGGGCTGCCCCGATTAATTGGGCCACCAGGATGCTCACTTTTTGCGCCTCCGTGAGGGGATACACCTGGAAGAGGCTATCCAGCCTTTCTCTGAAGTCATTTAGGGTATGTGACTCCCCTGAGTACTGGGGTAGCCAGGCTGCCCCCGGGATGTAGGGCATGGTGAAAGGCATGACCGAAGCAGCGGTGGTGCTGGCGGCGGCTGTGGCGGTGAAGCTCTCCTCCATATCCGACATCCTCCTCCCCCCTAGTGGACCGTGGCCTACCTTGCGATGATCCTCTTCCGTAGGCCGCGGCTCCGCAGTGGATCGTCAGGGTTGAGGACCTTCCGTCGCGCTCCTGTGACGTCGGCGTCTGCTGGGCTCCTTCCAGGACCTTACGCAACGTCCGGACGTGAGGCGGGGCTTCCCGTGCGGCGTCCCGAAGATGGCGTCCGAAGGCGGGAAGCAGCTGCGGATGGCGGGAATAAGGCAGAAGACGGCGGGAAACTTCACCACAGGTAAGTATAAAAGTCTCTTTTTTCAGGCACGCAGTACCCGGTGGTTGCGGGCACGTAATCCTGCCGACTACGCCAAAGTTGACGCGCCCCCTGGGCCAGTGCTGTAGTGCGGCGCGCGTGCGCGCGGGGGATACCCGGAGCCGGATCCGATGGGGGTAGTAGTCTTCGTGTGGCGGTGACCCGGTCCGCGCCCAGGGTGGTCAAACTTAGTGGTGGTTATTGGTATGATGGTATTAGTGTCCGACTACGCCACCCGTTGAATGCGGCTATGAAGCCGCCGCTGCAGGGCAGTCCGCTGAGGCCGGTGGTACGGATGTGCAGCGTGGATGGTATAACCCCCAATGGGAGGGGTATGGCCTCAGGGCAGAGGATGAGGTTGATGTTGGGAGTGATGGTGTGGATGTCCCAGCACTAATGGTGCGACAAGGAAGCACGGAGACGCGAGGGTACAGTTCAGGGTCTTTACTGATGGTACAAGGCAAATTCCCCCGGGAGTACTGGCTAGTAGTTGGGGCCTGGTTAGTCTGCGAGTAAGCCGGAGTTCCCCTGGCCAGGTGGAGTTGTAGGCCTTCCCGTTAGTCTGTACCCTTCCTGGCTACCCTGCTTTCGGCGGTTACAAGTAGCCCACGTCCCTGGGTATACCGTGTGGTGCTCACCCGTATGGCTGGTGACCTGGGGCCTCCTGTTAGCCTCCGCTCCGGGATGGCGGTGCTGGTCCCTTCGTTGTGACTGAGCCTCCGGGCTTTTATGGCCAGAGGACCTGGAATCCCCTGCCGGATGGATTCTGCTGCTGGGTATATCTTAGTCCCCACAGCCTCGGACTCCTGTGTCCGGTTTTAGTACTTTCTCCCAGGGCGAGCTCTGCACAGCTCCAGCCCCTGGCGCTTCTCCTTGGCTCCTACAGAGCTCCTGATGTCTATCTGTCCCTGTTTCTGCGTGTCCAGACCAGACTCCGTCTCTGTCTGGAACTCCTCTCTCTAACCCTGCTTCAGCCCCAGTTTATATAGGGGAAGTTCTTCCCCTCCCAGGACTGGGCAGGAGGCGTGGCATGCTTAGGATTCCTGCCCAGGAGACCTCCCACCTGCTCACAGACGTAATATTGCTATTACTGTGGAAACCAGACCCCTGGGGTGCCTCACTCGTTTTCAGTCATAGGGGTGTGATTCTCACATTCAGTCACTGCTGGCGCCGCCCATGTATTTGAATATTGCTCCCGGCAAGCGCTATTATTGTGGGGCGCATGTACATTTGTACATGTCCGGCCGCTGGTCCCGCACCTGCGCAGTGAGGCTGTGTGAGTACCAGCTTCACTGCGCACGCACTGGAAATATAGGGTCATAGCGCATGCGCAGTGAAGCTGGTAATCACACAGCCTCACTCCGCAGGCGCGGGACCAGCGGCCGGACATGTACAAATGCGCATGCGCCCCACAGTAATAGCGCTTGCCGAGAGCAATATTCAAATACTTGGGCGGCGCCAGCAGTGACTGTATGCGGCGCTGCCCCTGACTGAATGTGAGAATCACACCCCTATGACTGAATACAGCAGGTAGGACAAAGTATATATAAGGTTATAAAATCATTATAATAACAATTTTAATGAAAAAAGCTTGTTAGTGATGCACAATGCATCACTAACAACGCTATGGGGTTAGTGCAGATAGTAGCTAGGATGTGACAGGTTCCCTTTAAATAGATATATAAAAATATATGTAAGAATAGACACACATAGCACAGCAGTGGAGTGGTGGAATTTATATCTTTAAACGGGATTTCAGGGCATATAGTATTGATGACCTCGCTACAGGACAGGTTATCAAAAGCAGATCAGTGAGGGTCTGACACCTAGCGCTGCCATGATCAGCTGTTTACTCCAGGGGCACTCTTGAGTGCAGCTCTGTTCACAGTACAGTGGCCGCTGCTGGTGCTGCAGCACTGCTTGTGTTCTTTTAAATACAAGCCATGCTGCAGAGACCAGTACACTCTGAATAGTGCTGTGCTCCTTCTGCAGCCTGTAACAGCTGATCAGCGGAAATGCCAGTTGTCAGACCACCACCGATCTGCTATTGATAACCAATCCTGTAGATAGGTCATCAATTAAGTATGCCCGGATAAAACCTTTAATTTCTCATAGTGGTTTTCTGGTTGCAAAAAAAGTCTGTAGTTACTCTGGGACTGCAGAATGCTGACTTGTGACAGTGAGCGATACGCACACTGTCACAACTCCCCTGTATTCCCGATCTGGGTGTGCGGTCATGTGACCGCATGTATGATATTTACATATTTGCAATCATGTGCCAAATAGTCTTATCCAGCTTCTATCAATCCTCTTGTGTTGAGAAAAGGCAAATAAGATTAGTGAACACATTTTACAGGGGAAAGGTTATTTTAAGAAAAAGAATAAAACCTTAATTACCAATGGAATCACCACTCGCACCCCTGGAACCAGAAGTGATGACGTCCAGTCACCTGACCCTACAGACAATCAGTGGCCTCATCAGTGAGATGACTAGTGGTGGAGACGTCAGCATTCCAGAGACCTTCAGAGTGCCATTGTTGGAATGACAGGAATTAAATAAATAAATAAATAAAAAACTTCTACTGGTAAAATGTTTGAAAGGGGTGGAAAAGTCCTTAAAGAGGAGTACTGACAGAATGTTCTATAAGAAACAGCGTGAAATGATGATTTTATACACTCAAAAAAGAAGGTGAGATAGGAGAGGACTGTAAGGCTATGTGCTTGAGCAGGTTTTCATGGTACCCTTGGTGTGGTTTTCTTCGGCTAGGCTGGTGGACTTTGCAGTTCACTTCACTGAGTTTCTCCACCACCTCATACGGGCCTTGCCACTTGGCCGGGAACTTACTTTCTACGGTGGGAATAAGAACGAGAATGCGATCCCCAGGCTGGAACTATCTCAGCCTCGTCGACCAGTTACAAACCCTCACCTGTGCTTCCTGCGCCTGGAGGAGATGTTCCTTCACGATGGGCATCACTTTCGCCATTCTCTCCTGCACCTATTGGATGTCGGCCATACAGGAGCCCAAACGGAGAGAAGCCAGTGGAGGCTTGAGGAACTTCTCTGACAGAGAAAAGTAGAAATGGGAGCAGGTAGTCCCAGTCTCGCCCACCCTTTTCAACGACCTTCCTGAGCATCGCCTTTAAGGTCTTATTGAAGCGTTCCACTAGGCCGTCCGTCTGCGGATGATAAACTGGGCAATCTGAAGGACTTTGCATATGTGGCACCCCAGGGGTCTGGTTTCCACAGTAACGGCAGTGTTATGTCTGAGAGCAGGTGGGAGGTCTCTTGGTCAGGAATCCTATGCATGCCACACCTCCTGCCCAGTCCTGGGAGGGGAAGAACTTCCCCTATATAAACCTGGGGCTGAGGCAGGGTTAGACAGTTCAGAGGGAGAGTTCAGCCAGGAGGGCTGACAGGGAGCTGTGGCTCCGGCTGGGCCCAGCTCCTGGGCCATGCCAGAAGTAGAGACAGAGAAGAGGAGCAGCTATGGGAAGAAACAACAGGAGCTCTGTGGGAGCAGTGTTACAAGGAGTCAGGGGCTGGCAGCTGCAGAGCTCGCCCTGACTGAGAAGATTTCTTACCGGACCCGGAGTCCGAGGCTGTGGGGACTAACTCCTACCCAGCAGCAGAATCCGTCAGGCAGGGGATTTCAGGTCCTCTGGCCAAGAAACCCGAAGGCACGGTCACACGCATGGGACCAGCACCGCCGTCGTGGAGCGGAAGCTACTAGAAGGCCCCGAGTCACCGGCCATACGGGTAAACACCACACGGTACACTCAGGGACGTGGGCTACTTATACCCGCTTCTAGCAAGGTAGCCAGAAGAGTATCGTTAGTTTGGGAGGCCTACAACTCCGCCTGGCCAGGGGAGATCCCATCTGCTCAAGGACTGACCAGGCCCCAATCGCTAGCCAGTACTCCGGGAGGGTCTATCGTTGTCACCAGTAAAGACCCTGAACTACACCGTACCGTCTCTGAGTGGTTCCTGCTACCCCCATCATCCACATCGGCTGCCCTGAGGCCATACCCCTCCCGTTGGGGGTTATACTATCACGCTGCACAATCCTACCACCGGCCTCAGCGGTCTGCCCTGCAGCAGCAGCTCCTTAGCTGTACTCAACGGGTGGCGTAGTCGTCCAACATCTACCGCTAATACAGCGCCACTTAGTCTGACTCCCTGGGCACGGACCGGATCGGATCACCGCCACGAGACTACAACCCTCAAGAGATCCGGCTCCGGGTAAGCTCCCGCGTGCGCAACGCAGCGCGACACAGGCCCAGGGGCGCGTCACATACATCTTTCATCACCTTGCTCATGAAGGGGATTCCTTGGTCTGTCAAAATGTCTTTTGGCAGACCTGTTAGAGCAAAAATATGAACTAACTCTTGGGCTATACTTTTACTGGACAAGTTCCTTAGGGGTACCGCTTCGGGGTACCGGGTTGCATAGTCTATGACCATCAGGATGTATTGGTGGCCCCGGGCAGATTTAATTAAGGGACACATGAGGTCCATGGCAATCATCTCAAAGGAAAACTCTATCACAGGTAGTGTAACTAAGGGACTACGGAAGTGGGAGAAGGGTGTGGTTATCTGGCAGGTGGGGCAGGACCTACAATAGTTTAGGATCTCCCGGTAACATCCTGGCTAATAGAACTGTGGTGCCCCTGCGGGTTCAGTCGCCACAAAGGTACTGCATCTCACCCAGAGGTGTGGTACCTCACTCCCAGGTAAGGATAGAGTGCAGCCCGGGACCCTAACACCTGCATCCAACACTACACTACTCCAGACCAACAGGAGGGGCAAGATGCCTCGCTTTCCTGCTGAGCCCTGTCCCTGGCTGGAGTGGGGGGAACCAAGAGAGGGGGAACCATGTAGTGGGTGTGGGTGGAGGAAGTAAATCAGGGGAGCATTGGAAGAAGTGATATAAATAGAGAAGCCATCTTGAAAGGACAGTTCAGTCTGAGAGGAGAAGTAGTGGGAGCAGGAGCTCTGCAGGAGCTCTGCTCAGGAGGAGGGACTGGCCAGAGAGGCCCAAGACTGAAGAGAGAGAGAGAGGAGCAGTAGGAAGGCTCCAGGAATGAAGAAGGGATCCCAGGGGTAAAAGTTCAGTGCCAAAGGCTTCAGTAAAATAGTGCCTGTGGCACTGAGCAATCTATGTATGCGCAGCCACCGACGCCATTTTCCTGAAGACTTCCAAGAGCTGAATCTGCACAAACGCCACCCTTGGCTTGGGCAGCGCCGGAGCTAAATTTTAAATAAATTAGAAAAAAAGACACCCAGACACAGGGGAGGGGACAGAACAAAGAGGAAGACCCTACCCACAGTCCTGTCCACAGGCCCACCCCGATGCACAAACATATGAATACACGGAAACCTCAGAGATTAAAGAAAATCTTCAAAATAGATTCCTTCACCTGAGGTATCATTTTAAACAGTATGACAGCGCCAATTTATCAATGGGGGGAAGAGAGGGGTTGCTGCGGTAGAGGAGCGGGGCACATGCAGCTACCACGTGTGCCCGCTGCTAAAGGGCGTGGAGAATAATGAATATTCATTCTCTTTAGCAGTGGGCACGGAGGAGCGCTGAGCAGTGGCTCCTGCTGACAGTGCCCACCACTACAGAAGAGGATTGGGGGATGAGGAGGCCATGCATACCAGGATTGGGGGATAAGGGGGCCACACATACCAGGATTGGGGGATAAGGGGGCCACACATACCAGGATTGGGGGATGAGGAGGCCATGCATACCATGATTGGAGGAGGAGGGGGACCCGCATACCAGGATTGGGGGATGAGGGGGCTACATATACCAGGATTGGGGGATGAGGAGGCCATGCATACCAGGATTGGAGGAGGAGGGGCCACACATACCAGGATTGGAGGAGGAGGGGCCACACATACCAGGATTGGAGGTTGAGGAGACCACGCATACCAGGATTGGGGGATAAGGACGCCATGCATACCAAGATTGGGGGATGAGGGGTTCCATGCATACCAGGATTGTGGGATGAGGGGTGCCATGCATACCAGGATTGTGGGATGAGGGGTGCCATGCATTCCAGGATTGGGGGATGAGGGGTGCCATGCATACCAGGATTTGGGGATCAGGGGGCCGTGCATACCTAGATTGGGGGATGAGGGGTGCCATGCATACCAGGATTGGGGGATGAGGGGTGCCATGCATTCCCGGATTGGAGATGAGGGGTGCCATGCATACCAGGATTGGAGGATGAGAGGTGCCATGCATACCAGGATTGGAGATGAGGGGTGCCATGCATACCAGGATTGGGGGATGAGGAGGCCATGCATACCAGGATTGGGGGATGAGGGGTGTAATGCATACCAGGATTGGGGGATGAGGGGTGCCATACATACCAGGATTGGGAATGAGGGGTGTCATACATACCAGGATTGGGGGATTTTATTGGCATCATAATTTATGGGAGCAATGAAAGAGGAATCTAGGACTTCAGCAGGAGGAAAATTACTATGTAAAGGCTGGAAAATTATGAGATCTGCTCTTCTGTGACAGACAAATATTTATTTATTTTTTTGGGGGGGGGGCAATTAGAGCTTCTGCTATGGGGCCTCATGATTTCTATGTACGCCCCTGGTTAACACATTATGCTAACAAATGCTACATCTTCTGTCATAGAGAGGTAGGAGAGGCCCTCACCCGAGCCCTCCATCTCTAGACCAAAACTGAGTAAACCTGGCAAAAGCAGATGCAGGTCACTGCTCTTTGTGGCTAATTTACAGCATGGCCACTAAAAGGAAAACTATCTCTGATGAGAACGTCATGATTGGCAGTGTGCTTCTTTATGGTGCACACTACATTCTTCTTGCATTTGTGAATGGTATATATTTGTTACCAGGGTGGCAAGATCACACAAAGAAGTTCAGTGCAATTACTCAAAATGGCGGCTGTAAGCTCAGCTCTTTCCGGTACAAAGTGATAAACTGCAGCCTGATAAATGCCTTTTTCTATTTGTGCTGAGAAAAGGCTAACTAAGGACAAAAACAAAACTCACAGGTCTGTTTTGATTAGAGTGTTGCATTACTACAGTAACTGTCTAAAAATTGATTTGGCTGCTTAGTGCAGGTCAAACATAACCCACTACAATCTCTTTTACTCTCTTTACAATGACAAACACTTGGGACGCCTAATCTTACTGCTCTGGGAAATAACACACTGCAAGATTTACTGGGCAGCCTAAAATAAAGTGCTGGCTGGAGACTTAGCGCATAAAATCATATTTCAAAAGCGAGGAGTCTATTAAAACCAGGAGCTATGCAATAAGGAATATATTTGCCTGTCAGCATGACCTTCTCGTTTTTTTTTTTTACTTTTGCTTAGCAAGCGCAGTTAGTTAATTTCTCCCTTGTTTAAAAATGACTCAACTTTATAGTTATAGTTTTCCGAAGTGGTCATGCTCATAATAAAGATTGCAATTAGATCTGTCATGATCCCAACACAATTTGCTGTTATGGCATTTTTGGAAAAACATCCCAACGAATGGTAATGAAAATGCATTAAATTACGACAATATCACAGTTAAAACATAAGCTGATATTAGAATAATTTTCAAATAGGGGTTGGTATATCTTTTCAAGAGGGTAATAAAATTTCCCTGGAACAGAAGTTTGAAGGAATCCACCCGGAATAATATAAAATACAAAATAAGGCTGGCTGGAGGGACGAAACACACCTGAGTGTTTATAGCACCCAAATGCAAAAGTGATAAAAGGATTTTATAGCATGAGCCGGTTATTCAAGTGGCTGGAATCATTTTGTTACAAGTGCACCATCTCAATTTATTTTTCTCCATTTATATCACATTTGCCTTACTGAAAAGTATTGGATGTGAAAGCAATTTTTACGTTGATTCTTTTCATGGTAAAAACATGACATCAGGAGCTGAAACAACTAGCAGCATTGGACCAGAGCTAAACGCAGACGCCCTGATTCATAATTTCCGAGTTTTTTTTTCTGTGGTATTTGTTAACAGTTTTTGAGACAATGTAAAAAAAATCTTTATATTTGTCTTTGATCTTTTTTTGCTACTATTTAGAACAAAAAAGTCACATGTTTTACAAAATGTTGCAAAAATTGCACAAAAAAATTCTGCCGTGAATAAAATCACTCCAGTTGAGAACTGGAATATATTTGCACAAAATGTTGTGAGAAAGAGCTGACACTTCAACCTCCATTGAAGTATGACCTCCTGCCGTGAGCAGGAATTACAACAGGGGATCTGCTAAGAGCCAGCCAACAAGTCTAGGATTCGTATACTTAGAGGCAGAGAAGTACAGGGGCTTCCTCTGTTCAAAGGTATTATTTCAGACACTCTGGAGCCAGTGGTCAGTGATGAATATTGGAGTTTGCATTGATCCAACATTTATGGGAGATATATTTTTTTGGCGTCGTAGCTAAGGGACGAACATAATGCATTCACTCCCTTCACTGGAAGGCTTGCCGAACACCTCCAACTTAATATCGGCAGATGGATGATGGTACCCATGCCCTGTTTTCATCTCTATAGAAAGGTAAAATCATGATAAGAAACATGACAACAATATGTCCTGCCTGGGACCTCCAGGGTCAAAGATATCCTGAAATTAGGGAATTTCATAATCTTCTAAAAGCCTAGCACATTCCACGCCCAGCTTCCCATATGAGCTCACCAAGGAGCAATATGTGGGCATAACCTTGATCTAATAAAAATCACAGTTTTGGTTTTTGTCATTTGTCAGTCCTGGAAGATACAGCTTGCTGTGGTTCTGTCAATTTTCCTAAAAGTAGTGCTTCTCTCCAATAAGCTCTGACTAATTTCCATGACACGTTTAGTACTTTTCTTCTGTTATCGCTTTTATTCCATGTGATTGTATATACTGTATTTTTTGTACCTATTTTGTAACATCTTTGTATTTTTTTTAGAAACACTGTCTACCTTTCAGGATTAAATATATAAAATAGCCCTGTTCCTTTTGCTCTGTAAACCGCGCCTCTGAAGCCATACACTACCTGTAACGGGTGTCCAATTGACCTGTATAAAAGATTGGTGGTAGCTGCTAGTTCTTTTTGTTATTGTGGAATTGGCTGTGACCGTACCAGGGTATATACAGTCAGGAAAATAAGTATTTGATACACTGCCGATTTTGCAAAATTTCCCACCTACAAGAATGGAGAGGTCTGCAATTTTTATCGTAGGTACAATTCACTTGTGAGAGAATCTAAAAGTAAAAAAAAAAACAGAAAATTACATTGTATGATTTTTACATAATTAAATTGCATTTTATTGCATGAAATAAGTATTTGATCACCTACCAACCAGCAAGAATTCTGGCTCCCACAGACCAGTTAGTTTTTCTTTAAGAAGCCTCCTACTTTGCACTCATTACCTGTATTAATTGCAACTGTTTGAACTCATACCTCTATAAAAAACACCTGTCCACACACTCAATCAGTCACACTCCAATCTCACCAACATGGCCAAGACCAAAGAGCCGTCTGAGGACAGACAGAATTGTAGACCTGCACAAGGCTGGGATGGGCTACAGGACAATAGACAAGCAGCTTGGCGAGAAGGCAACAACCGTTGGCACAATTATTAGAAAATGGAAGAAACACAAGATGGCGGTCAATGTTCCTTGGCCTGGGGCTCCATGCAAGTTCTCGCCTCGTGGGGTAAGGATAATTCTGTGAAAGCTCAGGAATCAGCCCAAAACTACACTGGAAACCTGGTCAATGACCTGAAGAGAGCTAGGACTACAGTCTCAAACATTACCATTAGTAATACACTACTGTATGCCATCATGGATTAATCCTTCAGGACACACAAGGTCCCCCTGCTCATGCCAGCACATGTCCATGCCCGTTTGAAGTTCACCAATGGCCTTCAGGATGATCCAGAGGAGGCATGGGAGTAGGTCAGATGACACCAAAATAGAACTTTTTGGTTTCAACTCCACTCACTGTGTTTGGAGGAAGAAGGATGAGTACAACCCCAAGAACACCGTCCCAACTATGAAGCATGGTGGGGGAAACATCATACTTTGGGGGTGCTTTTCTGCAAAAGGGGACAGGACAACTGCAACATATTGAATGAAGGATGGATGGGGTCATGAATCGCGAGATTTTGGCTAACAACCTCCTTCCCTCAGAGCATTGAAGATGGGTCATGGCTGGGTCTTCCAGCATGACCATGACCTGAAACACAGAGCCAGGGCAACCAAGGAGTGGCTTCGTAAGAAGCATTTCAAGGTCCTGGAGTGGCCTAGTCAGTCTCCAGACCAGAACCAAATAGAAAATCTTTGGAGGGAGCTGAAATTCAATGTTGTCCAGTGACAGCCCCGAAACGTGAAAGATCTGGAGAAGATCAGTATAGAAGAGTGGGCCAAAATCCCTGCTGCAGTGTCTGTAAACTTGGTTATGAACTACAGGAAATGTCTGACCTCTGTAATTGCAAACAAAGGTTTCTGTACCAAATATTAAGTTCTGTTTTTCTATTGTATTAAATACTTATTTCATGCAATAAAATGCAATTATTTATGTAAAAATCATACAATTTGGTTTTCTGGATTTTATTTTTAGATTCTGTCTCTCACAGGTGAAGTGTAGAGATGAGCGAATGTTTCAATATTCGATTCGGATTACGATCGCCGAATTTGCAATATTCGCCAGTTTATTCGTCGAATGTTCGTCGAACATTACCGAACGCCATAGGATTCAATGGGGGGACAAAAAAAAGCATACATAACACTTTAAAATGGGCCCAAAAGCTGCCAAAACACATCAAATTATATGTAGACAGTAGACACCTGGAAAGTGCCATCAATTGACCCAGAGTACAAGTACTATAATATTACAGCAACATATATTCCATGGCGCTTTACATGTGAAAAGGGGTCACTGACTGGTACAAGAGGACAGATGACCTTACCCGCGAGGGCGCACAAACAATCTACAAGGGATGAGTGAGGATACAGTAGGTCAGTGTACAGCTAGTCGTGCATCTGTATGCTGGTGCGAGGCTTAACACAGATTGTACGCTTGTCACATGAAGTGGGTCTTCAGCTTCCTTTTCAAGGTTTCCATGGTAGGTGACAGTCTGATATGTATAGGTACAGAGTTATCACAGTAGGGGAAATGCACGGGACAAATCTGTTGAGAGCCTAAATCATGTTAAGCTTCCAGGAGCTCACAACTGAGTAGATTAACCCATGCACCGATTGATATGAAGGCGAAAGGCTTCTTTCTAATGACTGCAGGAGTGGGAGGAATCAGACGCTGCAGTCTTCTGGCTCCTCTCTGTCACAGTAAACCCGTGACACCTTGCAAGCTTCAACACAATGTTCACAAGATAGACAGCAGCGGTGGTCGGTCTCCTAGGCAACGAGCTAACTCCTTTATTATGATAGAGGACAACATCTACAAGTAGTTTGTATGTTCTCCCCGTGTTTGCGGGGGTTTCCTCCAGGTTCTCTGGTTACCTCCTCAGTAAAAAAGCAGCCATACAGAAGTGTTCACAGTTCAAAAAACTAGGAACTGACACCACCATTTCCGTGGCCAACAGATTAGAGATTGTGGATTACAACCTCTTAGCTTTGTCATGTGTGAGAGGAAACAATCTTTTACGTGACCACAAATGCGAGCCCGAGAGTTGTCTGCAGTGTTGAGAGAGTGTGGAGGTGCAGGCGCAGATGTTACAATGGATTGAGAAACGTAGTGTGCTCGGTGAAACAAACACAGCATGCATGTCCGCTTCTGTTACAGCTGATGGACTCTCACTCAGCCTGACTGGAGCAGGTAGAGAAGCAGAGGTTCTGCAATGGGAGACCTGCGTGCCAATACTTGGCATGGTAACAGAGGAGGAGGAAGAAGCAGCGGATGTGGTTGATGGGGCAGCTGATGGTTGTTGAGGTCCGCTGCTCCGCATTTTATTGCAGTGAGATAACTAGAGTAACGCATGTTGATTGCGCATGTGAAGGTTCATGCATGTAGTAGTCAAATTATTGCACTTTTTCCCTGTACTGAGTTTTTTATCACAAAGTTTGCATATAACTAGTGTTGAGCGAGTATGCTCGACACTGCTCGGTACTCGCCCGAGCATCACGCTACTCGGGATGTTCGGCGAGCACCGAGCATTTCCGGGTTACTCGGGTGGGAGCTCGGGTCTCCGCCCTGCATGTTTGGCGCTCTTTACAGAGCCAATGAACATGCAGGGATTGCCAGCCAGTCACTGTAATGCCGCAGCCATGTTGGTTGTGGGCATTACATTGATTGGCTGGCCGCACAGCGTCACCTCGAGTATTTAAAACCGGGCGCCGCCATCTTGGACACAGACGGCTGGGATCAGACAGTGTAGGGACAGCGCTGCTGATTTAGGGAGAGATGTATACTGTGAAATAGTTAGTGTAGGGTCTGTAAAGGCTGCCAGATCAAACAAACAGTCCTTCTCAGGACTAATATCCATCCCAGATATCAGGCAGGCAGGCAGGCAGGCTGTATAGGAGATGCAATGGTTATACCAGCAAACGCTGCATTACAGTCCTGTGTGCTCCTGTTCCTGAAATTGCTGAACTTAGCTCCAGGTCTCAGGGGCCAGGAAAAATCCTTTTTTTTTCAACTAAATCCTCTTTTTTTTTTTCTTCCTTCACACTGTACAAATACCCGTCTTATTAACCTTTTGGTGTCCCCCCCCTCCCAAAAAAAAAAGTGTGTCTCTGACTTTTCAGACACAAATATATCTGTTGAAAATAGTCTGGTGTAGGCCAGAGAAACAGAGGTGTGGTTTTGCAGTTCCACGGTTCAAACCTCTGTATTATCCACTTTTGGGCCACTTTTTAACATATTTATTAATGACCTTGTAAGGGGCATACAGAGTAATATTTCAATATTTGCAGATGACACCAAACTCTGCAGGGTAATCAATACAGAGGAGGACAATTTTATATTACAGGAGAATCTATGTAAACTAGAAGCTTGGGCTGATAAATGGCAAATGAGCTTTAATGTGGATAAATGTAAGGTAATGCACTTGGACAGAGGAAATAAAATGTATAATTATATGCTTAATTGTAAAACACAGGGCAAAACTGTAACTGGAAAAGACCTGGGTGTATTGGTGGACGACAAGCTCACGTTTAGTGGCCAGTGTCAGGCAGCTGCTGCAAAGGCAAATAAAATAATGGGATGCATTAAAAGAGGCTTAGATACTCATGAGGAGAACATAATTTTACCTCTATTCAAGTCATTAGTGCGACCACACTTAGAATACTGTGTACAGTTTTGGTCTCCGGTGTATAAGAAAGACAAAGCTGAACTAGAGAGGGTGCAGAGAAGAGCGACCAAGGTTATTAGAGGACTGGGGGGTCTGCAATACCAAGACAGTTTATTACACTTGGTGTTATTTAGTGTGGAAAAAAGAAGGCTTAGGGTTGATCTATGTACAAGTATATGAGGGGACAGTACAAAGACCTTTCTACTGATCTTTTTACTCTGAGGCCAGAGACGGGGATAAGGGGGCATCTTCTACGTCTGGAGGAAAGAAGGTTTAATCATAATCACAGACGCGGATTCTTTACTGTAAGAGCAGTGAGACTATGGAACTCTCTTCCGCATGATGTTGTAATGAGTGATTCACTATTAAAATTTAAGAAGGGCATGGATGCCTTTCTTGAAAAGTATAATATTACAGGTTATATATACTAGATTCCTTGATAGGGCGTTGATCCAGGGAACTAGTCTGATTGTCGTATGGAGTCGGGAAGGAATTTTTTTCCCCAATGTGGAGCTTAGTGTTTGCCACATGGGTTTTTTTTGCCTTCCTCTGGATCAACATGTTAGGCTATGGGTTGAACTAGATGGACTTAGTCTTCCTTCAACCTTAAAAACTATGTTACTATGTATGTTACTATGTATCTAAAAAAAACAGTTTGAGTGTGTCGCTCACTGTTCAGCCGCAAATATATATATTTAAAAAAGTCTGGTATACACCAGTGAATTATAACTGTGGTTTTGCTGTTCCACGGTAAAAAATCTCTATTATCCTGCTTTTGGCATTTTTTGCCGTAAAAAAAAAAACTAATAGTGTCTCCCTGATTTTTCAGACACAAATATATCTGTTGAAAATAGTCTGGTGTAGGCCAGAGAAATAGAAGTGTGGTTTTGCAGTTCCACGGTTCAAACCTCTGCATTATCCACTTTTGGGCCATTTGTATCTAAAAAAACAGTTTGAGTGTGTCGCTCACTGTTCAGCCGCAAATATATCTATTTAAAATTGTCCGGTATACCCCAGTAAACAATAACTGTGGTCTTGCCATTCCACAGTAATAAATCTCTATTATTCAGCTTTTGGTATTTTTTTCGTAAAGAAAAACAGTAATAGTTTCTCCCTGATTGCTCAGATTGTTTAAAAGAGTCGGGTGTAGGCCAGAGAAATAGAACTGTGGTTTTCCTCTTCCACGGTTCTAATCTACTTTTTGTTACCCTTTTTCCATTGATAGTGCGAGGGTAAGCTATTTTACTTCCTTTACAATGGGCAAGGCGCGTGGCAAGGGACGTGGAAGTGGACGTTCTGGTGATGGTGCGTGCAGAGGACGGGGCCGTGGCCAAGGTGAAAATGTGCCTCAACCAACAGCCACATCTTCTCGCTCCCACTTCTTGACCAAATTACTAGGGAAGCACAGAACAACACCAGTATTGCAAACTGATCAGTGTGAACAGGTTATTAATTGGATAGCAGATAATACTTCCAGTTACCTGGGCACCACCACCTCTGGTCTGTCTTCCACACGGTCAACTCTTAGTAGCCGTGAGTCTCGACCACATACTCCTCCTCACCCTGATGCTCCTTCCTCCCACCATGCCGAGTGTTGTCAGACAGCAACTGATCCCACACTTGGACACTCTGAAGAGCTGTTCACTGGTCCATTTCCAAATTTGTGCCCCTCGCCTGCTCCGCTTGAAGTGGTGGAAGAGGAGATCCCATGTATCGATGCCCAAATATTTGAACAGCCACAGGTAGTCGACGCTGGCAATTTGTCACAAGAGGTGGACGATGACGAGACACAATTGCCAGGAAGTGAGGAGGAGGATCGTGGTGAGCAAGTGGAAGAGGAGGAGGTGGTGGATGATCTAGTAACTGACCCAACGTGGCAGGAGGACATGCAAAGCGAGGCCAGCAGCACACAGGGTGAGGGAGACAGAGTACCCCAACAGGCAGGAAGAAGCAGTGTGGTGGCCGCACAAAGAAGGCAGGCAACAGTCCCCCGTAACACCAACACGAGGGACGTGGCCAGTACAACCTGTAGGTCTTCCAGAGTCTGGAATTTTTTTAAAGACTCTGCTGATAACCCCAAAATGGCCATTTGTACCACCTGCCATGCCAACATCAGCAGGAGTGACAAAACTACCAGCCTGACCACCACCAGAATGGTCAGGCACATGACAGTAAAGCAACCGACTTTGTAGGGTGAAACCCAGGGTCCACGACCAGTGTCAGCGGGTCTCACCACTTCTTCTTCCGCTGTTGTGTGTGCAATAGAACCCCCTGTTGTGTGTGCAAGGCAATCCCCTGTCCATACTGCATGCAAAGATGCCCCCTCCTCTCACTCTTCACTTGTTCTGGCAGTTTCTCAAGAAACAGCATCAACGTCCACGTCCCACCGCAGCGTTCAATTGTCCATATCCCTGACCTTTGAACGAAAGCGGAAATTCACAGCCAACGACCCACAGGCCACAGTCCTAAATTTGCACATTTCACGACTACTTGCGTTGGAAATGCTGCCTTTTAGGCTGATGGAGACGGAATCCTTCCGCAACCTTATGGCGGTGGCCGTCCCTCGGTACTCGGTCCCCAGCCGACACTATTTTGCCCGGTGTGCCATCCCCGCACTACAAAAGCACGTGTCCCAAAACATCTGCCGTGCCCTCAACAACGCAGTTACTGGGAGAGTCCACCTGACAACAGACACGTGGACAAGTGCTTGTGGCCAGGGACGGTACATCTCCCTGACGGCACACTGGGTAAACATAGTGGAAGCCGGGAACCAGTCAGACCATGGGATCGGACACATTCTCCCCACACTGAGGATTGCGGGCCCTATGTCAGTCAGAGTTGCCCCCACAGTGTACAGCTCCTGCGCATCATCCTCCTCCTCCTCATGTTCAGCCTCCATCTCAGATATCACCACATCAGTTACAAGCTGGAAGCACTGCAGTACTGCCTCCGCCAAGCGGCAACAGGCTGTGCTGAAACTCATAAGCTTAGGTGATAAACCTCACACTGCTTGTGAGTTGTGGACAGCTGTGAAAGAGCAGGCAGATCTGTGGCTGACACCGCTGAACCTACATCCAGGCATGGTCGTGTGTGACAATGGCCGTAACCTGGTGGCGGCTCTGAGGCGAGGCGAGATCACACACGTACCATGCCTGGCTTATGTGCTTAACCTCGTGGTTCAGCGGTTTGTTAAATCGTACCCCGAGTTGCCAGATCTGCTCGTCAAAGTACGCCGCCTGTCAGCTCATTCTCGCAAGTCGGCTACAGCTTCCGCCGCCCTTGCTGTGTTGCAGCAGCGATTGCAGCTTCTCTACACCGACTGTTGTGTGATGTCTCCACACTTAGGAACTCTACCCTACACATGTTGCAAAGGATTTGTGAGCAGAAGAGAGCAGTTGTGGAGTACCCGCTGCAACAAGGCCGTCGATATTCAGGTCAGACTCCACACATAAGACCTCAGGAGTGGACCTGGATGTCTAACATATGTACCATCTTGACAAACTTTGAGGAGTCCACCAAGATGGTGAGTGGCGATGACGCCATCAATAGCGTATGCAGTCCACTTGTCTATCTTTTGCAACGCTGTCTGCAGAGAATTAAAGAGGAGGCATTGCAGCCAGAGTATGATGAGATGGATCAAGAAGCCGTAGCGGTCGATTACACACAGCCCAGTCTCATCTCATCCCAACGTGCATTGGGGGACAGTGAGGGAGAAGAGGAGGAGGAGGAGGAGGAAAAACAGAAGCTTGTATCATGCGCTGTAGACGGTAGTACCTATACAACTGTCATACCGTCTGTTCAGCGTGGGTGGCCTGAGGACAGGGGGGAGGAGGAGGAGGAGGAGAGCATGGTCAGTCATCATCTTGGTGAGGACACAGAAGTCTTACCAGTCTGGCACGCATGGCTGACTTTATGTTACGCTGCCTTAACCGTGACCCTCGCGTTGTCAAAATGTTGGGTGACAGTCATTACTGGTTGGTGACACTTGTAGACCCCCGCTACAAGGAGAACTTTCACTCTCTTATTCCTGAGGTGGAGAGGTCTACAAAAATGGTGCAGTACCAGAAGGCCCTTGCTGCAGAACTGTTAAAAAAAATTCCCATCTGAACACGCTAGTGGCAGAGGTCACAGTGGCAGGGGAACACTGTCAACGTTTTGGGACAGTTTTCTCAGACCCTCCCTTCGGACAGACCCTGAGGCGTGGGGTACTCTCACAAGGAGTGGAAAGTTTCAAAAGATGGTGAGGGAGTACCTTGCCGACCATACCAGCATCCTCCGTGATTCCTCTGTGCCTTTTAATTATTAGGTATCCAAGCTGGACACTTGGAATGAACTCACTCTGTACGCCTTGGAGGTCCTGGCCTGCCCTGCCGCTAGCGTGTTATCGGAGCGTGTTTTTAGTGCCGCTTGGGAATTATAACTGATAAGCCCACTCAGCTGTCAACTGACAATGCTGACAAGCTGACCCTTATCAAAATGAACAAGGGCTGGATTGGGCCAGACTTCTCATCACCACTAAATGACAGCAGAGTAACATAAAGTCAAATCCACTGTGTTATTTCGGGAGGTGTATTCACATGCACCGCTTCAGACCCACACATGGGTATGCGCTTCCTCATTTCGGCTGTTTTATGTTCTTCTCCTTATCCTCAGCCTCCACCAACACTATACCACCAGGGTGACCGTGGTCCGTGTTGCCATTATTGAAAGTTCCTCTGTCCTTATTTTTGTCAGCTTTGCTTGGAAGGCATAAGCAAAGACTATGGGAGACCCACTCCCCAATAATGGGAATAATATTTTTAAGATGCTGTACTGTATGGCTCTTTTAAGGGGCATTAAAACCGTCTCGTTAAGCTACTGTGACCTCCACCACTTTTCCAAGGGGCATTAAAACCGTCTTGTTAAGCTACTGGGACCTCCACGTCTCTTCCAAGGGGCATTCAAACCATCTTGTTAAGCTACTGGGACCTCCACGTCTCTTCTGAGGGGCATTAAAAGCGTCTTGTTAAGCTACTGCGACCTCCACCACTTTTCCGAGGGGCATTAAAACCATCTTGTTAAGTTACTGGGACCTCCACGTCTCTTCTCAGGGGCATTAAAAGAGTCTTGTTAAGCTACTGTGACCTCCACCTCTTTTCCAAGGGGCATTAAAACCCTCTTGTTAAGCTACTGGGACCTCCACGTATCTTCCAAGGGGCATTCAAACCATCTTGTTAAGCTACTGGGTCCTCCACGTCTCTTCCAAGGGGCATTCAAACTGTCTTGTTAAGCTACTGCGACCTCCACCACTTTTCCAAGGGGCATTCAAACCGTCTTGTTAAGCTACTGTGACCTCCACCATTTTTCCAAGGGGCATTCAAACCGTCTTGTTAAGGTACTGGGACCTCCACATCTCTTCTGAGGGGCATTAAAAGCGTCTTGTTAAACCACTCTGCACTCCACAGCTCTTCCAAGGGGCATTGAAATGTTGTTTTTAATTAACTCTAACCTCCATGACTCTTCGAACGGGCATTGCATTTCCTCCTAATTTTTGGCAGCTTTTGCTTGGAAGGCATAAGCAAAGACTATGGGAGACCCACTCCCCAATAATGGGAATAATGTTTGTAATATGCTGTACTGCATGGCTCTTGTAAGGGGCATTGCAAGTTCCTCCGTCCTAATTTTTGGCAGCTTTTGCTTGGAAGGCATAAGCAAAGGCTATGGGAGACTCACTCACCAATAATGGGAATAATATTTTTAAGATGCTGTACTGTATGGCTCTTTTAAGGGACATTAAAAATGTCTTGTTAAGCTACTGTGACCTCCACCACTTTTCCAAGGGGCATTAAACCATCTTGTTAAGCTACTGGGACCTCCACGTCTCTTCCAAGGGGCATTCAAACCATCTTGTTAAGCTACTGGGACCTCCACGTCGCTTCTGAGGGGCATTAAAAGGGTCTTGTTAAGCTACTGCGACCTCCATCACTTTTCCGAGGGGCATTAAAACCATCTTGTTAAGCTACTGGGACCTCCACGTCTCTTCTGAGGGTCATTAAAAGCGTATTGTTAAGCTATTGTGACCTCCACCACTTTTCCAAGGGGCATTAAAACCGTCTTATTAAGCTACTGGGACCTCCACGTCTCTTCTGAGGGGCATTAAAAGCATCTTGTTAAGCTACTGCGACCTCCACCACTTTTCCGAGGGGCATTAAAACCGCCTTGTTAAGCTATTGGGACCTCCACGTCTCTTCTAAGGGGCATTCAAACCATCTTGTTAAGCTACTGGGACCTCCACGTATCTTCCAAGGGGCATTCAAACCATCTTGTTAAGCTACTGGGACCTCCACGTCTCTTCCAAGGGGCATTCAAACTGTTTTGTTAAGCTACTGCGACCTCCACCACTTTTCCAAGGGGCATTCAAACTGTCTTATTAAGCTACTGAGACCTCCACCACTTTTCCAAGGGGCATTCAAACCGTCTTGTGAAGCTACTGGGACCTCCACGTCTCTTCTGAGGGGCATTAAAAGCGTCTTGTTAAACCACTCTGCACTCCACAGCTCCTCCAAGGGGCATTGAAATGTTGTTTTTAATTAACTCTAACCTCCATGACTCTTCGAATGTGCATTGCATTTCCGTCTAATTTTTGGCAGCTTTTGCTTCGAAGGCATAAGCAAAGACTATGGGAGACCCACTCCCCAATAATGGGAATAATGTTTGTATTATGCTGTACTGCATGGCTCTTGTAAGGGGCATTGCAAGTTCCTCCGTCCTAATTTTTGGCAGCTTTTGCTTGGAAGGCATAAGCAAAGACTATGGGAGACCCACTCCCCAATAATGGGAATAATGTTTGTAATATGCTGTTCTGCATGGCTCTTGTAAGGGGCATTGCAAGTTCCTCTGTCCTAATTTTTGGCAGCTTTTGCTTGGAAGGCATAAGCAAAGACTATGGGAGACCCACTCCCAAATAATGGGAATAATGTTTGTAATATGCTGTACTGCATGGCTCTTGTAAGGGGCATTGCAAGTTCCTCTGTCCTAATTTTTGGCAGCTTTTGCTTGGAAGGCATAAGTAAAGACTATGGGAGACCCACTCCCCAATAATGGGAATAATGTTTGTAATATGCTGTACTGCATGGCACTTGTAAGGGGCATTGCAAGTTCCACCGTCCTAATTTTTGGCACCTTTTGCTTGGAAGGCATAAGCAAAGACTATGGGAGACCCACTCCCCAATAATGTGAATAATGTTTGTAATATGCTGTACTGCATGGCTCTTGTAAGGGGCATTGCAAGTTCCTCCATCCTAATTTTTGGCAGCTTTTACTTGGAAGGCATAAGCAAAGCCAATGAAAGACCCACTCCCCAATAATGGGAATAATGTTTTTAATATGCTGTATTGCATGGCTCTTGTAAGGGGCATTGCAAGTTCCTATGTCCTAATTTTTGGCAGCTTTTACTTGGAAGGCGTAAGCAAAGACTATGGGAGACCCACTCCCCAATAATGGGAATAATGTTTGTAATATGCTGTACTGCATGGCTCTTGTAAGGGGCATTGCAAGTTCCTCTGTCCTAATTTTTGGCAGCTTTTGCTTGGAAGGCATAAGCAAAGACTATGGGAGACCCACTCCCCAATAATGGGAATAATGTTTGTAATATGCTGTACTGCATGGCTCTTGTAAGGGGCATTGCAAGTTCCTCCATCCTAATTTTTGGCAGCTTTTGCTTGGAAGGCATAAGCAAAGCCAATGAAAGACCCACTCCCCAATAATGGGAATAATGTTTTTAATATGCTGTATTGCATGGCTCTTGTAAGGGGCATTGCAAGTTCCTCCGTCCTAATTTTTGGCAGCTTTTACTTGGAAGGCGTAAGCAAAGACTATGGGAGACCCACTCCCCAATAATGGGAATAATGTTTGTAATATGCTGTACTGCATGGCTCTTGTAAGGGGCATTGCAAGTTCCTCCGTCCTAATTTTTGGCAGCTTTTGCTTGGAAGGCATAAGCAAAGCCTATGAAAGACCCATTCCCCAATAATGGGAATAATGTTTTTAATATGCTGTATTGCATGGCTCTTGTAATGGGCATTGCACGTTCCTCCGTCCTAATTTTCGGCAGCTTTTATGTGGAAGGCGTAAGCAAAGGCTATGGGAGACCCACTCCCCAATAATGGGAATAATGTTTGTAATATGCTGTACTGCATGGCTCTTGTAAGGGGCATTGCAAGTTCCTCCATCCTAATTTTTGGCAGCTTTTGCTTGGAAGGCATAAGCAAAGACTATGGGAGACCCACTCACCAATAATGGGAATAATGTTTGTAATATGCTGTACTGCATGGCTCTTGTAAGGGGCATTGCACGTTCCTCCGTCCTAATTTTTGGCAGGTTTTATGTGGAAGGCGTAAGCAAAGACTATGGGAGACCCACTCCCCAATAGTGGGAATAATGTTTGTAATATGCTGTACTGCATGGCTCTTGTAAGGGGCATTGCAAGTTCCTCCATCCTAATTTTTGGCAGCTTTTGCTTGGAAGGCATAAGCAAAGACTATGGGAGACCCACTCACCAATAATGGGAATAATGTTTGTAATATGCTGTACTGCATGGCTCTTGTAAGGGGCATTGCAAGTTCCTCCATCCTAATTTTTGGCAGCTTTTGCTTGGAAGGCATAAGCAAAGACTATGGGAGACCCACTCCCCTATAATGGGTAGAAGGTTTTTAGTACGCTGTAATCCACATCTGTTTCAAGGGGCATTGCAGTTTCTTATAATTTTTGGAAAGCCTTCCATTCACTGCTTAGGCCAACAGTGTACAGGAGACCCAGTTGCTATAAATGGAAAAAATGGTTTAGTTAAGGCCCTCTGACCTCCATGTCATTTCCAAGGGGCAGTGGAGTGCCTCGAAATTTTTGGTAGGCATTGCACTCACTGTATGCCCTGTAACTGTGTAGCCGAACCGCTCCTTTTGTTACAGAAACCTATCCTACAAGACATATGTGGTTGACTGGCCTGATATTGATGTGAATGGTCCCTGTTCCTCCTGCTCTTTCTCCTTTGCCACCACCTCATCCATCATTTATCACCTGAAGCTTTGTTTTAAAGGGAGTCATAGAACCGGGATAGTAGCAGGAAAACATCCAGCAATCATCGGAGGAGGAAGGATATGCGCCAAAACGCTGACCACCTCAGGCCTAGCCGCTACTACATACATGCACTTGCATTCCAAGAAAACAAAGCAGATGCTAACTTCTATCATCATGCTCCTCACCTTGGCACTTTCAACTCCCCTGATGGAGAAGCCAGGGCCTACCGGAGGAGTCTGGTTCTCTGGTGGGCTCGTCCAATGCTGCCCTAAAGCAGGCCAGGCTAAGAAAAGTGTGTGGGGGGAAGTTGACAGGAGAAATAGGGGCGGCTGGGTACTGTTTATGGACACCCGGCTGCCCCCAGGCGGCTGGGGACCGTGTGTGGACACCTGGCCACGGGGCGGCTGGGGACCGAGTATGGATACCAGGCCGCCAACGCAGCCATGACGTGGTGGCCAGATTCCGCCTCCACATGCCTAAAAGACCCAATTTCAAGTGCAAGCAAGCAGTATGGTATTGCAGCCTGGGGGTGGGTGGGTGGCAGGCTGCATACTTGCGTTTGCATTGCAAGGAATGGGAGAGGTACAATTGAACACTGCTCTGGGACAAGGACTTGAACGGGGATAGTTGCAAGTCTGCAATGACAGGTGCAGGGTGGGAGGCATCTTCGCATGCACCATGAACAGGGGTTTGGCATGCACACACTACAGCGGAATAGGCTGTCCTTCCCACTAAATGCACTGGGGAGGGCACAGGTAATGTTTTGGTATGCATGCTTAATCTTATGTATAAGGCACACTGGGACAAATAGGGGCGGCTGGGGACTGAGTATGGATACCTCGCTGCCGAAGCAGCCTTGAGGTAGTGGCCAGCTTCGGCCTCCTCCAAACTAAAAGGCCCCATTTTAAGTGCAAGCTAGCAGTATGGTATTGCAGCCTGGGGCTGGGTGGGTGGCAGGCTGCACACTTACGCTTGCATTCCAAGAAAACAAAGCAGATGCTAACTTCTATCATCATCATGCTCCGCACCTTGGCACTCTCAACTCCCCTGATGGAGAAGCCAGGGCCTACCGGAGGAGTCTCTGGTTCTCTGGTGGGCTCATCCAATGCTGCCCTAAAGCAGGCCAGGCTAAGAAAAGTGTGTGGGAAGGTGGCGGGAGAAATAGGGGCGGCTGGGGACCGTTTATGGACACCCGGCCGCCCCCAGGTGGCTGGGGACCAAGTGTGGACACCCGGCTGCCGGGCGGCTGGGGACTGAGTATGGATACCAGGCCGCCAACGCAAGCATGATGTGGTGGCCAGATTCCGCCTCCACATGCCTAAAAGGCCCAATTTCAAGTGCAAGCAAGCAGTGTGGTATTGCAGCCTGGGGGTGGGGGGAGGTACAATTGAGCACTGCTCTGGGAGAAGGACTTGCACGAGCATAGTTGCAAGTCTGCATCTTCTGATGCGGCAAAGATGACTTCTGATGGGCACACTTTTAGGCAGTGACCTGGGTGTCAGAGATGCTTCCCGGGGTCTTTGCCATGCTGTTCCCATGTCTTTTCAGCACTGTATGCATGTGTCACACAGCACATGACCAGATAAGGTTGTAAAATGTTAAAATGACATTTCACAGTGAATACATTTGTCACGGTTGAAAGCAATACAAAAGTGCAAAAACGCATAAAAAATGCTACTTGTGAACATAGCCCAAGGTGTGGAGGAGTATTTTTTTTTGGTTATTTATTTTACCTTATACACAAGTCTTTACCCTGGAAAGGAACTTCCGTAACATATTTCACAGGAAAGCAGTTTCAGTTTCGTTTTTGAACGTTTTATTGTGAGCCCTTAAAAGTGGCTTAATACCTCTGACCACGTTGTTGACAGCAGTGACCTGGGGGTCAGAAATGCTTCCTGGGACAATCCCCATGCTGTCCCCATGTCATTTGAGCACTGTCACTATCGTTTTGGGCACTTGTTAGGCTTTTAAAAGACTGCCGGGGGTGCCGCCGCAAAAATGCTCGGGTCTCCCATAGACTAACATTGGGCTCGTTGCTCGGGTCGAGCACCCGAGTATGTCGGCGAGCTCGGCCCGAGCCGAGCACCCGAGTATCTCGGCGAGCTCGGCCCGAGCTTCGAGCATTTTAGTGCTCGCTCAACACTACATATAACGTAAGCTGGCTCATTCTTTGCGGTCTCAAAAAAGGCCCAGGCTAGGCAACCCTTGCCGCCCCTGCGAGCTGCAGACTGGCGACCACTGCTGTTCACTGCCTCGGTTGTGGCTAAGGATGCCGTGCTCCTCGTGCTTGCATCACTCTGTGTCTGCGCCATAGGATGCAACGTAACCTCCTCGTCTTCCTCCTCCACCTCCTCAGATAAGCTACTCAACTGCATGCCTCTGGGTTCACACCTAGTTGGATGTGCAACCTCATCATCATCCAATGTGTTTTCCCACTCATCACCCTCAGAGTCACCCTCCTCTTCTTTTTGCCATGACAGCACAGTACAGTCGAGAGTCACGAAGCTGCTCAAACCCAACCTTTTTTTTCCCCCTCTGTGTGGAGAAGAATATCTTCCCCAACAATTTTAAGCGGAAATGTAGCCTGCTTTATATACCACTGTAGAAAGAAAACCAATTTCTATTTTATCATGTGTTCTTCTGTGAGAACAATATCTGCACCAAACAATTAATTTAAATTGAGTATAAGTATTATAATGGGGACAGACACCTCTTCCACTACAGCCAACCCAGCAGATGGAAACACAATCAGGAGTGTTCACATTTAAAAAAATTAGGGCCCAACAACACCATTTCCGTGGACAACATATTTGAGATGGTGCAGTTCAACCTCTTAGCTTTGTCATGTGTAGAATGAAACAATCTTTTATGTGACCACAAATGTGGGACCGAGGGCTGGCTGCAGTGCTGAGAGTGGGGGGAGTACGGTGAACCGGACAAACTGCTGATCTGTGAGTGAGGTTCAGGGGGACATGTTAGGGTGGATTGAGAAAAATGTGGTGTGCTCGGTGAAACAAACACAGCATGAATGTCTGCTTCCGTTACAGCTGACGGACTCTTACTCAGCCTGACTGGAGCAGGTAGAGAAGCAGAGGTTCTGCAGTGGGAGACCTGCGTGCCAATACTTGGCATGATAACAGAGGAGACGGAAGAAGCAGCGGATGCGGTTGATGGGGCAGCTGATGGCTGTTGATGTCCACTGGTCCGCATTTTATCGCAGTGAGATTGCCACTGTGCTTGCATCACTCCGTGTCTGCGCCATAGGACGCAACGTAACCTCCTCGTCTTTCTCCTCCACCTCCTCAGATAAGCTAGAGAGGTGCATGCCTTTGGGTTCACACCAAGTTGTATGTGCAACCTCATCATCATCCAATGTGTTATCCTATTCCTTGCCCTCAGAGTCACCCTCCTCTTCTTCTTGCTGTGACAGCAAAGTACAGTCGAGGGTCAGGAAGCTGCTCGGACCCAACCTTTTTTTTTCTCCCTGTGTGGAGAAGAATATCTACCCCAAACAGCTGAGATGCAGTCTGCTTTATATACTCATTTTGAGTGTATCAGGTCTGTGTACCCCTGTGTGGAGAACAATATCTGCACCAAAAAATTATTTTCACTAGAGTATAACTATTGTAAAGGAGACAAAATCCTCTTCCACTGCAGCCAACCCAGCACATGGAGACCCAATCAGGAGTGTTCACATTTCCCTAAATTAGGGCCTAATACCACCGAAGTGGCATCAATTTCAGAGCAGTAGAAATAGTATAATTAGGACCGACACTTCTTCCCCTACAGCCAACCTAGTAGATGGAGACACTGTAACGGGTCTGGGAGGTGGAACCTCTGAGCAACTATACAAGGGGGCGGTCCTTGTAAGGAAGCGGGTGGCTCCCAGGGAAGACGGGCAGGTAGTCACGGCAAGTGACAGGGACAGTCTCTGGGTAGAAGGACAGGTAGTCACGGCAAGTGACAGGGACAGTCTCTGAGTAGAAGGACGGGTACTCACGGCAAGTGACAGGGACAGTCTCTGGGTAGAAGGACAGCAGGCAGGTGGCCAGTGAGCGCTCCCAGGTGAGCGGGTGAGAGTCTTTGGACAGGCAGGTGGTCACGGCAAGTGACGGCAGAGCCTCCAGGTAGGCTAGCAGGCAGGTAGCAGGTGAGCGCTCCCAGGTGAGCGGGCAAGAGTCTCTGGACGGGCAGGTGGTCACGGCAAGTGACGGCAGAGCCTCCAGGTAGGCTAGCAGACAGGTAGCAGGTGAGCGCTCCCAGGTGAGCAGGCAAGAGTCTCTGGACAGGCAGGTGGTCACGGCAAGTGACGGCAGAGCCTCCAGGTAGGCTAGCAGACAGGTAGCAGGTGAGCGCTCCCAGGTGAGCAGGCAAGAGTCTCTGGACAGGCAGGTGGTCACGGCAAGTGACGGCGGAGCCTCCAGGTAGGCTACCAGACAGGTAGCAGGTGAGCGCTCCCAGGTGAGCAGGCAAGAGTCTCTTGACAGGCAGGTGGTCACGGCAAGTGACGGCGGAGCCTCCAGGTAGGCTAGCAGACAGGTAGCAGGTGAGCGCTCCCAGGTGAGCGGGCAGGCTGGTCCATAGACAGACTGACAGGTGTCGAAAGGCAGACCGTCGGACCGCAGGCTTGCAAGCAGGTAAACGGATATCAGGCAGGTATTAAGCAGTAATCTGGCAGGTGACTGGCAGGTAACAGGCAGGAATCTGGCAGGTGACTGGCAGGTAACAGGCAGGAATCTGGCAGGTGACTGGCAGGTAACTGGTAACGGGACCTGAGGGCTGAAGCACAGTGAAGGCTTTGCAACAACATTGCTCGGGCACCTCCATTTTGGAGGAGGTGCCTTATATACGGTGAGGTCCTCCGGCCATTGGCCGGGGACTCCTTAGGACGGCGCGCACGGCCCCTTTAAGAGAGGGGGAGCGCGCGCACGCCCTAAGCACAGTGGCCGGGAAGCAGCGCGCGCTGCCAGCAGAGTGGGAGGAGGACGCCGGGCACGGAGTGGAGAGGTGAGGGGAACAGCGTCCCTGCCTAGCAGGAGGCAGGGACGCCGACGCTACAGACACCATCAGGAGTGTTCACATTGGAAAACATTTGGGCCTGAAACCACCAAACTGGCATCAATTTCACTAGAGTATAAGTAGTACAATGGGGACCGACACCTCTTCCACTATAGCCAACCCAATGGATTGAGAGACCAAATCTGTATTCGCCACATTTCCAAAAATTAGGGCCTAAAAGCTGCAGCCGCAGCAAGAGCAGGCACACAAGCCATATCACAGACTGCAATTCCTCAAGATCAATGTAGCAGACTAAAAACTACAATATTGTCTACTCTGTACAGTCTGCAATTGGGGTACAAAAGTTCTTTGAGATCCATGACTTGATCATCTTGATGAAAGTTAGGCGGTCAACACTTTCATGGGACAGCTGGGTGTGCTTATCCATCAGGACACCACCAGCAGCGCTGAACACACGTTCTGAGAGAACGATGGCTGCCAGGTATGATAAAACCTCCAAGCCGTGACTGGCAAGCTCAGGCCATTCATCCATTTTTGAAGACCAAAATGTCAAAGGGTCAAAATCCTCACTGATGTTATTGGTATGAGCACTAGGTAGTCCTCCACCATCCTCTCCAGTTGTTCTCCATGTGTCAGACTTGTACTCTGTTGTGCTGGTGCACGAGCTGGTCTAAAAAATGTGTGAAAGGACTCACAGAAATTGCTTCAGCCACATACTCTGCTACTGCTGATGTTTTGGCATTGACAAACTGACGTGCCAGAGGTTGAAAGACTGCAGCTGTGATGCACACTGTGTACGTCACTCCTATCTTGGCGAAAAGCTCTATTAAGGTTGCTTAAAATCTTGTTTCGATACTCCAACATTAACATGTCCCTTTCCAGGGTGGGAAGCATCTGGCAAAATTGACTCTTATAACATGGATCTAGCAGCGTGGGATCATGTTGCAGAAAGTGCAGCAAGAAGGCACTCATATGTCAGGCTCTTCCAGGTGGTCCAAAGCCAGACTATTGTCGGCTGTGTAACACTGATGCATGTTTCCTCCATCTCCTCCTGCCAACTACGTTCAACAGAGAGGTCTGGTCTGCACCGCATGGCGGAAGGTAACCTCCTTGTCTTCCTCCTCCACCTCCTCAGAAGAGCTGAGATCGGCTGCATGACTCTGAGTTCACACCAAGTAGGATCTTCAACTTCGTCATCATCCACTGTTATCCCATTCCTCACCCTCAGAGTGACCCTTCTCCTCTTGTTGCCCTGACAGCACAGTACAGTCCGCAAAAGCCTCTGGTATCTAAGTCTCATCAGGATGACCTCCCTCCCCGGTGGTTAACGTCTGGTGACGAGGGTCAGGAGCCTGCTCGCATCCTACTCCGTCCTACCCCGAATCCAACGTAAAAAAAATTTGGGCATCGGTGCAGATGCTTTCCCCGTCTTCTTGACTCTGTGAATGTTTGAAGTACACTTCTGATGCCCATGGTATAGAATGGGTGAACAATTCTACAGACTCCCCCATCTGTGGTTCGCTACAGTCAGTTGGGTGCCAGGACAGTTGTGACACTGGGGGAAGCAAGGGTAATTGGGGTGCCACCTCTGTGGACTGTACTGTGTGTGATGTTGAAGTGGAGGAAGAAGAGGAGAGGCCACTTGAAGCAGCGCTTGCCATCCACTGGAGCACCTGCTTTTTCTGGCCCTTATGAACAAGGCATATCGCTGTGAGGCTGCCAAAGAAAGGGAGTGAAGTAGCCCGTCCAGTGACAGAAGTTGTCAGTTGTTTTTGGATAGGACATGACGGTGTTGGTTCACTAGTGCTTTCACTAACATTACCACCTATCCCACATATATCTTGAACACCAAGTCTAATCTCCCTTCCACCATGACCTCTCTTTTTTCCACTCATGTTGCTTAGATACTGTAGTAGGAGCACGCTATTAGCAAAATAAAATTTTATTTTTTCCTCTGCAACAGCTCTGCACACACCTGAATTTCAGCGACACTAAATTACAAGATAAGATATGGCTTGCTGTATAACGTTACTAACTGAACAAAGTATTTTTTTTACTGGGGATGACTCCTGTATAACATAGGAGATATTTTACAAACTATTTCAAACTGAGAAGTCCCTGCGGTATAACGTTAGGAACCAAACAAAGTATTTTATTTACTGTGGATCAGATGAGGCCTGTATAACATACGAGATATTCTCCAAACTATTTTAAACTGAGATGTTCCTGCTGTATAGTGTTAGGAACCGAACAAAGTATTTTTTTACTAGGGATGATGCCTGTATAACATAGGAGATATTCTCCAAACTATTTCAAACTGAGATGTCCCTGCTGTTTACTGTTAGAAACCAAACAAAGATTTTTTTTTTACTGTGGGTGAGGCCTTTATAACATGGGAGATATTCTCCAAACTATTTCAAACTGAGATGTTCCTGCTGTATAGTGTTAGGAACCGAACAAAGTATTTTTTTTACTGGGGATGATGCCTGTATAACATAGGAGATATTCTCCAAACTATTTCAAACTGAGATGTCCCGGTTGTTTACTGTTAGGAACCAAACAAAGTATTTTTTAACTGTAGATGACGCCTATATAACATAGGAGATATTCTCCAAACTATTTCAAACTCCAATCTAGTCTAGAATAGATTTTTTGACTCTGCACAAGCTCTGAATACAGCTGAATTTCACCGCCACTAAAAGGACTAGGTGGCTTATAGCAGAGTGTAACACGTTTGCGCCAGAAAAAAATATTTTTTGGGCTCTACCTAGCAACAGAAAAAAACATTTTTTTTACTCAGAAAGCAGCTGAAGTTCTCCGCCACTAACGTAGTAGCTGACGTGTAGCAAAGTGTATGATGTTTGCCACACAAAAAAATTGTTGGTGGACTCTGCCTAGCAAGACAAAAAAACTATTTTTTTGCTTCGAAAACAGCTAAGGTTCACCACCACTAAAAGCACTTGGTGGCTTATAGCAAAGTGTAACATGTCTGAGACACAAAAAAATCTTTGGTGGACTGTGGCTAGCAACAGAAAAAACTTTTTTTTTACTCTGAAAAAGCTGAAGTTCACCGCCACTAACGTAGTCGCTGACGTACAGTACAGACGAAAAGTTTGGACACAGCTTCTCATTTAAAGATTTTTCTGTATTTTCATGACTTTGAAAATTGTACATTCACACTGAAGGCATCAAAACTATGAAATAACACATGTGGAATTATATACTTAACAAAAAAGTGTGAAACAACTGAAAATATGGCTTATATTTTAGGTTCTTCAAAGTAGCCACCTTTTGCTTTGATGACTGCTTTGCACACTCTTGGCATTCTCTTGATAAGCTTCAAGAGGTAGTCACCGGAAATGGTTTTCACTTCACAGGTGTGTCCTGTCAGGTTTAATAAGTGGGATTTCTTGCCTTATAAATGGGGTTGGGACCATCAGTTGTGTTGTGCAGAAGTCAGGTGGATGCACAGCTGATAGTCCTTCTGAATAGACTGCAAGAATTTGTATTATGGCAAGAAAAAAGCAGCTAAGTAAAGAAAAACAAGTGGCCATCATTACTTTAAAACATGAAGGTCAGTCAGTCTGAAAAATTGGGAAAACTTTGAAAGTGTCCCCAAGTGCAGTTGCAAAAACCATCAAGCGCTACAAAGAAACTGGCTCACATGAGGACCGCCCCAGGAAAGGAAGACCAAGAGTCACCTCTGCTTCTGAGGATAAGTTTATCCAAGTCACCAGCCTCTGAAATCGCAGGTTAACAGCAGCTCAGATTAGAGACCAGGTCAATGCCACACAGAGTTCTAGCAGCAGACACATCTCTACAACAACTGTTAAGAGGAGACTTTGTGCAGCAGGTAAAATAGCTGCTAGGAAACCACTGCTAAGGACAGGCAACAAGCAGAAGAGACTTTTTTGGGCTAAAGAACACAAGGAACGGTCATTAGACCAGTGGAAATCTGTGCTTTGGTCTGATGAGTCCAAATTTGAGATCTTTGGTTCCAACCACCATGTCTTTGTGCGACGCAGAAAAGGTGAACGAATTGACTCTACATGCCTGGTTCCCACCTTGAAGCATGGACCAGGAGGTGTGATGATGTAGGGGTGCTTTGCTGGTGACAATGTTGGAGATTTATTCAAAATTGAAGGCCTACTGAACCAGCATGGCTACCACAGCATTTTGCAGCGGCCTGCTATTCCATCCGGTTTGCGTTTAGTTGGACCATCATTTATTTTTCAACAGGACAATGACCCCAAACACACCTCCTGGCTGTGTAAGGGCTATTTGACCAAACAGGAGAGTGATGGGGTGCTACGCCAGATGACCTGGCCTCCACAGTCACCAGACCTGAACACAATCGAGATGGTTTGGGGTGAGCTGGACCGCAGACTGAAGGCAAAAGGGCCAACAAGTGCTAAGCATCTCTGGGAACTCCTTCAAGATTGTTGGAAGACCATTTCCGGTGACTACCTCGTGAAGCTCATCAAGAGAATGCCAAGAGTGTGCAAAGCAGTCATCAAAGCAAAAGGTACTCAAATAGACTTGAAGATTTCTTAGAAGATTTTTATGAAAAATAATGTTTAATGATAATGTAGTACAAAAAGCAGACGTTTCGGTCCCACGGACCTTCATCGGTGTACTATGACAGAAAATGATACAAAAAAAAATAAACAAATGTAACAGACAATTGTAAACATGCAATATTTAGCATAAGTAACATAAGCATGGTGAGAAAAGAAATCAAATCAAGGAAAATCAAAATTAATGGTCATGGATACATAGCTTGGGGTTAACAACATGGGGAAACGAATGGGAGAGAGGGAGAGGATGGGGCTGGACATAAGGGGAAATAGAAATGTAATGGAACCTACCAAAAGAAATCTAGAAGAGATGAGCTGAGGAGAAAAAGCAGAGAAAAAACTAAGTGTAAGTCCCTGTGGACATAATGTAGGAAGGAAAAGGAAAAAGAAGGGAGAGAGAGAGACTATTACCTGTGGGGTATGGTGATCAAGAATGACTGCCACGAGGTGAGAACGCGGTGTCCACCGCTTGTTCAAGGCTATAGGATATGGGGAGATAGGGAGGTATATGTATGGTAAGGGGGAGGTAGTTAAGGGGCCAGGAACTAATCATTGGTGACAGTGGAGTGAATGAGAGCGTTAGAGGGTAGCGCCGCAGGACCTGAGGACCGGAAATGACGTCAGTCAGGTCCTGAAGCCAGTATGCCGGTCACGTGTGCTAGAAAAACTGTAAAAAACGCTGTAGTTGGCCTGAAATCGTGTAACCACGGAAATTCGCCGAACGTTACCGATTTTACTGAATTTAACAAATTTTGTTCGCCTTTCCGATCACGAATCTGAATGTGCCACATTCGTGTCGAACTTAAGTTTGGAGATAGGATCTCGAACATATCCGCTCATCACTAGTGAAGTGTACCTACGATAAAACTTACAGACCTCTCCATTCTTTGTAGGTGGGAAATCTTGGAAAATCGGCAGTGTATGAAATACATATTTTCCCCACTGTATATACAGTTGAAATCATAAGTTTACATACACTATATGAAAAGATACATATGCATGTTTTTCTCAATATCTGACATGAAATCAGATTAAACCTTTCCCGTTTTAGGTCAATAAGGATTACTATAATGTTTAATATTTGCCAAATGCCAGAATAATGAGAGAGAGAGAATGCTTTAAGGCATTTTTATTACTTATTTATTAAGTCAAAAGTTTACATTTCATTAGTATTTGGTACCATTGCCCTTCAACTGAATTACTTGGGTCAAAAGTTTGGGGTATCCTTACACAAGCTTCTCACAATAGTTGGTTAGAATTTGGGCCCATTCCTCCTGACAAAACCGGTGTAACTGATCCAGGTTTGTAGGTCGCTTTGCTCGCACCTGCCTTTTCAGCTTTGCCCATAAATTTTCAATAGGATTGAGATCAGGGCTTTGTGATGGCTACTCCAGAACATTGACTTTGTTATCCTTAAGCCACTTTGTTACCATTTTGGCAGTATGCTTTGGGTCATTGTCCATTTGGAAGACCCATTTCCGCACAAGCTTTAACTTCCTGGCTGATGTCTTGAGATGTTGCCTCAGTATTGCCACATAATCTTCTTTTCTCACGAAGCCATCTATTTTATGAAGTGCACCAGTCCCTCCTGCAGCAAAACAACCCCACAACATGATGCTGCCACCCCCGTGTTTGGGATGTTGTTTTTAGGCTTCCAAGCTTCTCCCTTTTTCCTCCAAACATAACAATGGTCATTATGCCCAACAAGTTCAATTTTAGTTTCCTCAGACCACAGGAGATTTCTCCAAAAATTAAGGTCTGTGCTCTGGTGTGCATTTGCAAACATTAATCTGTCTTTTTTATCTTTCTTTTGGAGTAATGGGTTCTTCCTGGCAGAGTGTTCTTTCAGCCCATATTGATACAGTACTCGTTTCATTGTGGATATTGACACAATCGTACCACCTTCCGCCATCATCTTCACAAAGTCTTTTGCTTTTGTCCTTTGGTTGATACGCACATGTCGGACCAAAGCACGTTCATCTCTAGAACACAGAACCAGTCTCCTTCCTGAGCGGTTTGATGGCTGGACTTTCCCATCTTGTTTGTACTTGCGTATAATTGTTTGTACAGATGAACGAGGCACCTTCAGGTATTTTGAAATTGTACCCAATGATGAGCCAGAATTGTGCAAGTCCACAATTCTCTTCCTGATATCTTTACTGATTTCTTTAGACTTTCCCATGATGCTACACAAAGAAGTAGTGTGTTTCAAGTGTGCATTAAAATATATCCACATGTGTGTCTTTAATTAACTCAGATGTTGCCAAAAAAACTTTCAGAAGCTTCCAAACACATGACATCATCATACGGGCATACAAAAAGAAAGCACAGCAGCACTCTGTAAGGGCCAATATATATGCAAACACTAAAAGCATAAGATCTAAGCTACATTTTTGCAAAATAATATGTACTTACAAAAGATTGTACTTACAAGAAATGAAGGGTCTTAGTGCATAAATTGGCCAATTCATGTGTGCCCATCAACCGCGGCAAGGTGACCTCCTGTCGGATGGGTAACTATCCTTCTGAACATGCCTTTCTTTGACTATAAGCCTACAATTTAAATGGGCAAATATGCCTCTCCTGGGCTATAAGCCTAGAGTCTTAAATGGGCAGGTAGAAACCAACACTGATTAAAAGCACCCTTGGGCTGATGGATTGACTGCAGAGTCAGAAAAGGAGACAGATGGAAAGGCGTAAAAAATAAACTCTAGGGTTAGGGTTGTGTTATGGTTAGGGTTGCGTTAGGATTAGGGTTTTGTTAGCATTAGGGTTGTTTTAGGGTTAGGGTTGTGTTAGGGCTAGGTCTGTGCTAGGGTTAGGGTTGTGCTAGGGCTAGGGTTGTGCTAGGGTTAAGGTTGTGCTAGGGTTGGGGTTAGGGTTGTGCTAGGGTTAAGGTTGGCCTAGGGTTAGGGTTATGGTTGTATTACGGTTGGGGTTAGAGTTGTATTAGGGTTGTGTTGGGGGTTGGGATTTTTTCAATAATAAAAAAAAAATTACGACAATATGGCGACTAGTGTTGAGCGCAATTCCCGAGTACCCGATGCAAACTCAAGTAGCGAGCACTTGTATTCAAGACTAAAGACAACTTATTCAATATGATGACCTAATATTATCAAATTCTGCATCGTACCTCTAGGCTAAAAATGTTCACTATACCCCTTAATAAAATCCTTGAGGTGTGTAGTTTCCAAAATGGGATCACTTGTGGGGGGGTTTCCACTGTTTAGGCACATCAGAGGCTCTTCAAACGCGGCATGGAGTCCACTCTCCATTCCAGCCAATTTTGCGCTGAAAAAGTCAGACAGTGCTCCTTCCCTTCTGAACCCTGCTGTGCTCCCAAACAGTGGTTTTTCCCCACATATGTGGTATCGTTTTACTCAGGATAAATTGCACAACAAATTGCATGGTGAAATTTCTCCTGTTAAATTTATGAAAATGAAAAATTGGAGGCTAAAAAACATTTTTGTGGGAAAAATGTGAAAATTGTATTTTTACGGCTGAATGTTATAAACTTCTGTGAAGCACCTGGGGGCTCAAGGTGCTCACTACACATCTATATAAGCTCCCTGAGGGGTCTAGTTTCCAAAATGGTGTCACATGTGTGGGGTTTCCACTGTTTAGGCACATCAGGGGTTCTCCAAATGCGACATGGCGTCCGCTACTTATTCAAGCAAATTTTACATTCAAAAAGTCAAATGGCACTCCTTCCCTTCCAAACCCTGCCATGCGCCCAAACAGTGGTTTTCCCATACATATGGGGTACTGGCTTACTCAGGAGAAATTGCACAACAAATTTTGGGGTCCATTTTTTCCTGTTACCATTGCGAAAATAAAAAAATTGGGTTTAAAGTAACATTTTTGAGAAAAAAGTTAAATATTCATTTTTTCTAACACAGTCCAAAAATTCCTGTGAAGCACCTGAAGGATTAATAAACTTCTTGAATGTGGTTTTGAGCATCTTGGATTGTGCAGGTTTTAGAATGGTGTCACTTTTTGGTATTTTCTGTCATAAAGGCCCATCAAAGTCACTTCAAATCTGATGTGGTCCCTAAAAAAATGGTTTTGTAAATTTTGTTGGAAAAATGAGAAATTGCTTGTCAACTTTTAACTAGTGATGGGCCCAAGCATCACGGTGCTCAACAAGCTCGGCACTCGGTGAGTATTTCCGGGTTGCTCGGGCGGGAACTCGGGTCACCGCCCTACATGTTTGGCGCTCTTTAGAGAGCCAATGAACATGCAGGGATTGCCTGCCATGCACTGTAATGCCGTAGCCATGTTGGTTGTGGCATTACACTGATTAGCTGGCCACACATCATCATCAGGTCTATATAAGACCTAATGTCGCTATGCTCGTCACAGTCTACCCCGGAAACAGGCAGAGTAGGGAGACCTGCTGCTGAGTCAGGGAGAGATTTCCTTGTTCATAGTTAGTAAAAGTATTCCACAACATATATACAGTATATATCCATCTGAGCTAACAGTCCTTCTGAAGACTAATCCAGCTGCATATATTCAGTGGTGACAGCAGGAGTTAGGCAGGCAGGGTATGTGGCAGACTTCAGTGCATATAGTGCAAGAAGGTCCACTTAACGTCCTGTTAGTATAGGTATTCCACACAAACTATATATATATATATATATATATATATATATATATATATATAGTACAGATCAAAAGTTTGGACACACCTTCTCATTTAAAGATTTTCCTGTATTTTCATGACTTTGAAAATTGTACATTCACACTGAAGGCATCAAAACTATGAATTAACACGTGTGGAATTATATACTTAACAAAAAAGTGTGAAACAGCTGAAAAAATGTCTTATATTCTAGGTTCTTCAAAGTAGCCACCTTTTGCTTTGATAACTTCTTTGCACACTCTTGGCATTCTCTTGATGAGCTTCAAGAGGTAGTCACCGGAAATGGTTTTCACTTCACAGGTGTGCCCTGTCAAGTTTAATAAGTGGGATTTCTTGCCTTATAAATGGGGTTGGGACCATCAGTTGTGCTGTGCAGAAGTCAGGTGGATACACAGCTGATAGTCCTACTGAATAGACTGTTAGAATTTGTATTATGGCAAGAAAAAAGCAGCTAGGTAAAGAAAAATGAGTAGCCATCATTACTTTAAGAAATGAAGGTCAGTCAGTCCAAAAAATTGGGCAAACTTTGAAAGTGTCCCCAAGTGCAGTTGCGAAAACCATCAAGCGCTACAAAGAATCTGGCTCACATGAGGACCGCCCCAGGAAAGGAAGACCAAGAGTCACCTCTGCTTCTGAGGATAAGTTTATCTGAGTCACCAGCCTCAGAAATTGCAGGTTAACAGCAGCTCAGATTAGAGACCAGGTCAATGCCACACAGAGTTCTAGCAGCAGACACATCTCTACAACAACTATTAAGAGGAGACTTTGTGCAGCAGGCCTTTATGGTAAAATAGCTGCTAGGAAACCACTGCTAAGGACAGGCAACAATCAGAAGAGACTTGTTTGGGCTAAAGAACACAAGTAATGGACATTAGACCAGTGGAAATCTGTGCTTTGGTCTGATGAGTCCAAATTTGAGATCTTTGGTTCCAACCACGGTGTCTTTGTGCGATGCAGAAAAGGTGAACGGATGGACTCTACATGCCTGGTTCCCACCGTGAAGCATGGAGGAGGAGGTGTGATGGTGTGGGGGTGCTTTGCTGGTGACACTGTTGGGGATTTATTCAAAATTGAAGGCATACTGAACCAGCATGGCTACCACAGCATCTTACAGCGGCATGCTATTCCATCCGATTTGCGTTTAGTTGGACCATCATTTTTTTTTCAACAGGACAATGACCCCAATCACACCTCCAAGCTGTGTAAGGGCTATTTGACCAAGAAAGAGAGTGATGGGGTGCTACGCCAGATGACCTGGCCTCCACAGTCACCAGACCTGAACCCAATCGAGATGGTTTGGGGTAAGCTGGACCACAGAGTGAAGGCAAAAGGGCCAACAAGTGCTAAGCATCTCTAGGAACTCCTTCAAGATTGTTGGAAGACCATTTCCGGTGACTACCTCTTGAAGCTCATCAAGAGAATGCCAAGAGTGTGAAAAGCAGTCATCAAAGCAAAAGGTGGCTACTTTGAAGAACCTAGAATATAAGACATATTTTCAGTTGTTTCACACTTTTTTGTTAAGTATATAATTCCACATGTCTTAATTCATAGTTTTGATGCCTTCAGTGTGAATGTACAATTTTCATAGTCATGAAAATACAGAAAAATCTTTAAATGAGAAGGTGTGTCCAAACATTTGGTCTGTACTATATATATATATATATATATATATATATATATATATATATTATATCCATCTGAACTAACAGTCCTTCTGAGGACTAATCCAGCTGCATATAATCAGTGTTAGGCAGGCAGGCAGGCAGGCAGTGTATGTTGCATACTGCAGTGCATATAGCGCAAGAGGTTCCATTGAACGTCCTGTCTGCTGCTGCTGTAATAATTACAGATATTTGTAGAGATAGCCCCATATATCAGGGGCCAGGGCAATTTTTTTTTTTTATCTTAATCCTGGTTGTTTGCTTAAAATCAATCCAGAGTACACATTTTTCTGCTCTATTTGCTTGTTAGCACTGCAGATTGCAGACAGATCTGTTCCATATTTCAGCTATAAAAATCCTGAAGTTTGAACTGAACGTGAAAAATATTGGCCTCCTTTACCATTCTGTTACAGTGTGTCAGTCAAACTATTCACACTAAGTCTCTGTGAAGAATAGTATTAGTAAATTACAGGGCTGCTATTTAAAACCCTGGTTCTCTGTCAGACATATCACCTATTACAGTGTTCCAAAATCAGCCATTTCTGCCTTCCATTTCATTGCAGTGTGTCGGTCAAGCTATTCACACTAGGTCTCTGTGTAGAATAATATTAGTAAATCACATGCCTGCTATTTAAAACCGTGGATCTCTTTCAGACACATATAACTGCGTTCCAAAATCAGCCATTTCTCGTGAATGTGGAAAATATTGTCCTTCATTTAAAATGGGCATGGTGCATGGCAAGAGATGGGGAAGTAGACTTGATGGTAATCGTGCATGCAGAGGCTGAGATCGTGGCCGTGGGCAAGCTGAAATTGTGCACCCATATCTTGTCGCTCGACCTTCCTGTCCCAATTACTAGGGAACCACAATACACGACTATTGAACCCAGAGCAGTTTCAAAAGGTTGTTGGTTGGATAGCAGATAATGCTTCCTGTCACTTTGCCACCATCACCACCACCCTGTCTTCCACACGGTCAAGTCTCAGTAGCCGTGAGTCTGGACAGCGTATTCCTCACCCTGATCCTCCTTGCTCCCACTATGACGAGTGCCCAGAGACAACTGATACCACACTTGGACACTCAGAAAAGCTGTTCACTTTTCCATTTATAGATTTGGGCCTCTTGTCCGGCCAGTTCAAGCGAGTCAAGAGGAGAAAACGTGTAGCGATGCCCAAATATTTGAGCAGCCACGGTCATATGAAGGGCAATGGTGGGAAAGTGTAATTACTGTCGCAAGAAGTGGATGATGATGATGAGACACAATTGCAAGAAACTCAGGAGGAGGACCAGGGTGCGGAAGTGGAAGACGAGGTGATGGATGATATAGTAACTAACCTAACCTGGTAGGAGGACAAACAGAGTGAAGAAAGCAGCACACAGGGGAAGGGAGGCGTAGCACCACAACAGGCAGGAAGAAGCAGGGTGGTGGCCGCAGACACAAGGCGGGAAAGCGTTCCTCGTAGCGCCAACACGATGGAAGTTGCCAGTACAACTGTTAGGTCTTCCCGAGTCTGGTTGTTTTTTAAAGACTCAGCAGATTACCCCAAAAAGGCCATTTGCACCATCTGACAGGCCCCATCAGCAAGGGTAGCAAAACTAGCAGCCTTACCACTACCAGCATAATCAGGCACATGGCAGCAAAGCACCCGACTAAGTGGGATGAACCCCAGGGTCTAGAAACAGTGTCTGCGAGTGACACCAGTGCTTTTTCTGCTGTTGTGCGTGCATCATGGCGCATGCCAAGATGCCTCCTGCCCTGCATGTGTCGTTGCACACTCTCAACTAGCAACAACAGCAAGCACGTCCACGTCCTTGTTCCAGCGCAGCATTCATTTGTCCCTTGTAACGCAAGCGCAAATGCGCAGCTAATGCCCCACAGGCCACACTACTAAATTCACACATTTCGCGAATGCTTGCGCTCGAAATGTTGCCTTTTAGGCTCGTGGAGACGGAAGCTTTCCGTAACCTGATGGCAGCGGCCGTCCCTCGGTACTCGGTCCTCAGCCGCCACTATTTCTCCCAGTGTGCCATCCTCACATTACACGAGCACATGTCCCACAACATTAACTGTGCCCTCAACAACGCAGTTACTGGGAATGTCCACCTAACCACGGACATGTGGACAAGTGCTTGTGGGCAGGGATTGTACATCTCGCTGACGGCACACTGGGTTAACATTGTGGAAGCCAGGACCCAGTTGGACCTTGGGAAGGAACATGTCCTCCCGACACCGAGGATTGCAGGCCCTGGGTCATTCAGGGTTACCCCCACATTCTACAGCTCCTGAATGTCCTCCTCCTCTTCAGCCTCCATCCCCGAAATGACCACATCAGTCGCAAGCTGGAAGCACTGCAGCACTTCCTCGGCCAAGCGGCAACAGGCTGTGCTGAAGCTAATATGCTTAGGCGACAAACCGCGCAACACTGAAGAGTTGTGGACAGCTCTGAAAGAGCAGGCAGATCTGTGGCTGAGACCACTGACCCTACAGCCAGGCATGGTCATGTGTGACAATGGCCGGAACCTGGAGGCGAGCTCATACACATACCTGGCCTGGCCCATGTGCTTAACCTCGTGGTTCAGCAGGTTCTCAAAACCTACCCGGATCTGCTAGATCTGCTTGTCAAAGTACACCGCATGTCTGCCCATTTTAGACAGCCAGCGACATCTTCCACCGCCCTTGCCGTGCTTCAGCAGCATTTGTAGCTTCCAGATCACCGACTTGTATGCGATGTCCACATGCATTGGAACTCTACATTGCCGATGTTGGGAAGGATTTGTGAGCAGAAGAGAACAGTTGTTGACTACCAGCATCAACATGGTCATCGGTATTCAGGTGAGACTCCACATATAAAACCTCAGGAGTGGACATGGATGTCAGACATCGGTACCATCCTCTAAAACTTTGAGGACTCCACCAAGATGGTGAGCGGCGATGATGCCATAATTAGCATCACCATCCCACTTCTCTGTCTTCTGAAACGCTCTCTGCTCACAATTAAAGAGGATGTATTGCAGGCCGAGCACGATGAGATGGAGCAAGGAACCATACAGGGTGATTCCACCCAGCCTCATCTCATCCCAATGTGGATTGTCTGGCAATGAGGAATAGGAGGAGGAAGAACAGGAGCTAGTTTCCTGCGCTATAGACGGTACTTCCTGCACAACTGTAATACCGTCTGTTCAGTGTGGATGGCCTGAGAACAGGAAGGATGAGGAGGAGAGCATGGTCAGTCGTCCTCTTGGTGAGGACATGGAAGTCTTGCCTGTTAGCAGTCTGGCACACATGGCTGAGTTTATGTTACATTGCCTTTCCTGTGATCCTCGCGTTGTCCAAATTTTGGATGACAGTCATTACTGGTTGGTGATGTGGTGCCCCTGAGGGTTCAGTCGCCACAGGGGTACTGCACCTAAGATAGAGGTGTGGTATCTCCTCTTCCCGGTAAGGATGGAGCATCACCAAGGACCCCACTTCACACTCAACACTACACCACTCCTGTCCTGTAGGGGGCCTAAATGCACCAGGGTGCTGCCCCGGCCCGGGATAGAGGACATGGGGGGGGGGGACCAAAGATAGGGGGAACCTAGTAGTGGGTGAGGGTGGAGGGCACACTTACAGGAAGCACTGATAGCAACATATATAATAAATGGCCATCTTTAGTTCAAGGTCTTTTGATTGTGGTCTTCTGTCAGGGTCCAGCAAGAGTCTGTAGCTGGCTGAAGTTTCACGGTCCTTGTTCTCAGGCCTTGAGACTAGGAGTGGGTCAGAGTTAACCAGTGTCTCTGTCCGGTCAGAGTCCCGTTCTAAGAAGGCCTAGGAGGGGAGCAGAGGAGATAGGCTCCACAGGCAAAAGGATCCCAGGGGGATACGGACAGAGCGGAGTCACCACCTGTATTCTTCACTCTGGCCTAGCCAGAGGGTTTCCTGCTGCAAGAGGGGTGACCGGCCCCCGATATCTGACTGTATACTTTACGTCACTGTTGGAAAAGCCCGGCGGCTTAGTGGATCCCAGGGAGGAACACAAGCGGGAGGAGAAGGAGAAGGAGAGGAACACACTGACGGGGTCTTGACAGGTGCTCCTCATCTACATGGGAAGTGCTGAACCCCTTCCTGGTGGCCGCAGTATGCAGTGTGTAGCAGAGAGAAGCTTTGCGGCTGAAAGTTCATCTAAAGTGAGTAAAGACCCGGATGACTTCATTCACTGCCTCCGCTTGTTTATTCCCGCACGGCACTGCACCCACCATCCCTCCACACTGCTCATAATTCACTGCCCTGAGGCCTACTCCGCGGAGTAGCACCAACCAAACTGCCAGAACATCAGCCTCAGAGGACTGTAGCAGCGCTGGTGGCCTTCACCAGAAACCACAGGTGGCGTAGTCGAACAACCACTCATCCCTAAAAGCCCATTATTTTCATGTGACAGCCCTGGGCACGGACCGGGTCACGGCCACGACGACACCCCGCACCACCGCCCTACATTGGCCCGGCACCGAGTACCCCGCCGCTCAGGGAGGGCGTCGCAGTGACACTTCTAGACCCACACTACAAGGAGAACATTCTGTCTCTTATTCCCTTGCAGGACAGGCCTAATAAAATGGTGCAGTACGAGAAAGCCCTTGTTGCGGAATTATTTGAAAAATTCTCACCAGAAAATGCTGGCCGGAGAGGTCACAGTTTGTTGGACAACCAAGGAGTACAGGCGAGAGAGACACAAATGCAATCCAGCAGAGGCATGGGAACACTGTCAAGGTTCTAGGACAGTTTTCTCGGACCCTCCCATCTAACAGGCCCTGATGCGCGGGGTACTCTCCCAAGGAGGGAAAAGTTTCAGAAGATGGTGAAGGAGTACCTTGCCAACCGTACCAATATCCTCCGTGATTCCTCTGTGTCTTATAATTATTGGGTTTGGGTATCCAAGCTACACACGGCATGAACTGGCTCTCTACGCCTTGGAGTTCTTGGCCTGCCCTGCCGCTAGCATTTTGTCAGAGCGGGTTTTTAGTGCCACCGGTGGAATTATAACCGATATGCGCATCCTCCTGTCAACTGAAAATTCTCACAGGCTGACTCTTATAAAAATGAACAAGGGCTGGATTGGGTCAGACTTCTCAACACCACCAAATGATAGCAGAGTAACAAACTCAAATACAGTGTCTTTTTTTGGGGGAGGTTTAACTCTATTCCCATGCACCTCTGTCTTCACATCCAGACATGGGTATACGCTTCCTGATTTTGTCTATTTGCTTTTGTCCTCCTCCTTCACCACCATATCTACAATATCACCATATCTACGTCTCTTACAAGGAACATTGGAGTTCCTCCAAATTTTTGGCAGCCGTTGCAGAATGGGAGACCCACTTACTAATAATGGGAACATTGTTTTCAGGAGGCCCTCCGACCTCTACCTCTTGTAAGGGGAATTGGAGTTCCTCCAAATTTTTGGCAGCCCTTGCAGTCACTGCATACGCAATAACAATATAGGAGACCCACTGTTTAATAATTGGAACAACAAAGCACAGCCGACTGCTGGCCCTTTAAGAATAGTAAGGCTGTAAAAATAGTGACTTTTACAATCCCTTCTTCATAAATGAAGCAGGATGTGTCTGATGATGTTTCAGGGACATTGGAGTTCCTCCAAATTTTTGGCAGCCGTTGCATTCACTGCATAAGAAAACAGTATGGGAGACCCACTTACTAATAATGGGAACATTGTTTTCAGGAGGCCCTCCGACCTCTACGTCTCTTGCAAGGGGAATTGGAGTTCCTCCAAATTTTTGGCAGCATTGCTTCACTGCATAGGCAAGCAGTATGGAAGACCCACTTCCTAATAATGGGAACATTGCTTTCAGGAGGCCCTCCGACCTCTACGTCTCTTGCAAAGGACATTGGAGTTCCCCAAAATTTTTGGCAGCCATTGCATTCACTCCATAGGCAAACAGTATGGGAGACCCACTCCTTTTTCATGGGAACATGTCGTACTCATTACTGTAGCCCAGCTCTATGTGTCTTTAAATTGTTAGTAGGGTTTTTTCTAAATTTTGGCAGCCGTTGGACTCACTGCATACCCTATAACTGTATGGCAGTCCCTCTCCTTTCTAATGGTAACACGTCATTACTGTGGTCCAGCTAACTGAATAGCAGACCCTCTCCTTTCTAATGGGAACATGTCGTACTTGTTACTGTAGCATAGCTCTCTGTGTCTTTAAATAGTTAGTGAGGTTTTTCCCTAATTTTGGCAGCCCTGGCAGTCACAGCATGGGCATTACCACTATAAGAGACCCACTCCTTTATAATGAGAACATTTTTTTTTTACTGAGACCCTATGTCTCTTCAAAGTGGTAATGGGGTGCGTCAAAATTTTTGGAAACCCTTGCAGTCACTGCATACGCAATAACAGTATAGGAGACCCACTCTTTAATAATGGGAACAACAAAGCATAGCCGACTGCTAGCCCTTTAAGAATAGTAAGGCTGTAAAAATAGGCTTTGTGACTTTCACAATCCCTCCTTCATAAATGAAACCGGATGTGTCTGATGATGTTTCACACACCACACGGCCAGATAAGGTTGTAAAATGTTAAAATGACATTTCCCGGTGAATGCATTAGTCACGGTTGAAAGCAATGCAAAAGTGCAAAAACGCATCAAATACGCTACGTGTGAACATAGGGCAAGGTGTGGAGGAGCATTTTTGTTTTTGGTTATTTATTTTGCCTTATATACAAGTCATTACCCTATAAAGGATGTTCCTTAATATATTTCGAAGGAAAATCCATTTTGGTTTCGTTTTTGTATGTTTCATTGTGAGTCCGTAAAAGTGGCATAATACCTCTGACAACATTGACAGCAGTGACCTGGGAGTCAGAAATGTTTCCAGGGGTCTTCCCCATGCTGTTCCCATGTCAAATGAGCACTGTTGCCATCAATTTGGAGCATTTTTAGGCTTTCTGCAGACCGCCGGGGGGAGCCGCCAGAAAAATGCTCGAGTTTCCCATAGACTTACATTGGGCTCGTTATGCGGACTGAACACTCGAGCATTCCAATTTGCTTGACTCGAGCAACGAGTACCCAAGCATTTTAGTGCTCGTTCATCACTACTAGTGTTCAGCGAATTTGTTCGGCATTTCAAATTCAGGTTTGTGTTTGGGGTTCCGGCTTGTTCGCGCCAAAAAATCGGCTCTGCCCATGAACATCCCTGATTTGTCATGCTGTCACACAGATGTTATCTGATTTAAGGGCATGCAAATTCAAAGTTTGAAAATTGTGAAATTCTCAAAATTTTTGCCAAATTTCCAATTTTTTCACAAGTAAACGCAAGTTATATTGAAGAAATTTTACCACTATCATGAAATACAATATGTCACGAAAAAACAATCACAGATTCATTGGGATCTGTTGAAGTGTTTCAGAGTTATTACCTTATAAAGTGACAGTGATCAAAATTGTAAAAATTGGCCTGGTCATTAAGGTGGAAACCACCTTCAGGGGTAAAGGGATTAATACAAGCTAACATCACGCACCTGACCAAAGAGAAGCAGTTCCAGTCATCACATTAGGGGTGACTTAATTCAATATTTGACCATATATAATATCACTTATAACATTATTCACAGGCCATACAAAATTATGATCTTAAAATTATATATTTTGTAAGGCAGCGCTAGTCATCATACTGGGGGATACTCGCTGCACCGGGTCAATTAAAGCACACCAGCCACGTTTTCCAGTTTTCACACTCAAGCAGTTTATTATACATCATAACTGCTATAACCAAGTCCAACTCAGTGGCTCGCCGACATATTACATATAATGTCCAGGAGCCTTTCAAGTGACAGACAGGCCCACTTGGCTTCAGTTACAGCCCCCAGCAAAGTCATTTACAGAAATGTCCACATCAAGCAGTGTTTTTCCTTTGCCGGGTTTTAGCTGCTTCAGACTTGTTCTGCCACCACTGTGGCTTTATGGCTTCCCAGATGGGGGTCTCCAGCCCTCGTTCCTTCAAAGGCTACTGGTATGTGGTCTCACCTCACATCCAGCCTTTGCCTTCCAGGACTCTTGTCTTCCAAGCCTCTGGCCCTCCAAAGCTACTGGGATCGCTTACACCTAAGGATCCAGCCTTCGCCTTTCTGGCTTCACCAGGCTTCAATAGGCCTCACACTCTAGCTGTGTCCCACATGGGAACAGGCCTCATGCCTTACACACCTGTCTCAAAACTACCAGGGTTTATATATCTTCCAACGCACACAGGACCTGTGCTGATGTCACAGTCATGTGATCAGACATTCTGTGTGCACAGGACCTGGGCTATGTCACAGTCATGTGACCAGTCACCTGAGGGGAAAGGTACATGGTCAGCCAAAACACATCCTGGACCATTACAGTAATGCCACAAGCCGCTGCATTACAATATACAGTGCCTACAAGTAGTATTCAACCCCCTGCAGATTTAGCTGGTTTGATAAGATGCAAATAAGTTAGAGCCTTCAAACTGCAAACGAGAGTAGGTTTTATGAACAGAAGCATAAATCTTACAAACCAAAAAGTTATGTTGCTCAGTTGAATTGTATTAAATTTTAAACATAAAAGTGTGGGTCAATTATTATACAACCCCTATGTTTAATATTTTGTGGAATAACTCTTGTTTGCAATTACAGCTAATAATCGTCTTTTATAAGACCTGATCAGGCCGGCACAGGTCTGTGGAGTTATCTTGGCCCACTCCTCCATGCAGATCTTCTCCAAGTTATCTAGGTTCTTTGGGTGTCTCATGTGGACTTTATTCTTGAGCTCCTTCCACAAGTTTTCAATTGGGTTAAGGTCAGGAGACTGACTAGGTCACTCCAACACCTTGACTTTTTTCCTATTGAACCAGGCCTTGGTTTTCTTGGCTGTGTGCTTTGGGTCGTTGTCTTGTTGGAAGATGAAATTATGACCCATCTTAAGATCCTTTATGGAGGAGCGGAGGTTCTTGGCCAAAATCTCCAGGTAGGCCGTGCTATCCATCTTCCCATGGATGCGGACCAGATGGCCAGGCCCCTTGGCAGAGAAACAGCCCCACAGCATGATGCTGCCACCACCATGCTTGACTGTAGGGATGGTATTCTTGGGGTCGTATGCAGTGCCATCCAGTCTCCAAACGTCACGTGTGTGGTTGGCACCAAAGATCTCGATCTTGGTCTCATCAGACCATAGAACCTTGAACCAGTCTGTCTCAGAGTCCTCCAAGTGATCATGAGCAAACTGTAGACGAGCCTTGACATGACGCTTTGAAAGTAAAGGTACCTTACGGGCTCGTCTGGAACGGAGACCATTGCGGTGGAGTACGTTACTTATGATATTGACTGAAACCAATGTCCCCACTGCCATGAGATCTTCCCGGAGCTCCTTCCTTGTTGTCCTTGGGTTAGCCTTGACCCTTCGGACAAGCCTGGCCTCGGCACGGGAGGACACTTTCAAAGGCTGTCCTGGCCGTGGAAGGCTAACAGTAGTTCCATAAGCCTTCCACTTACGGATGATGCTCCCAACAGTGGAGACAGGTAGGCCCAACTCATTGGAAAGGGTTTTGTACCCCTTGCCAGCCTTGTGACCCTCCACGATCTTGTCTCTGATGGCCTTGGAATGCTCCTTTGTCTTTCCCATGTTGACCATGTCTGAGTGCTGTTCACAAGTTTGGGGAGGGTCTTAAATAGTCAGAAAAGGCTGGCAAAATAGATCTTTAATACACACATGTGAAGCTCATTATTCTTGGTGCCTGAACTACTTCTTAATACTTTAGGGGGACCAAACAGAATTCTTGTGGTTTGAGGGGTTGAATAATAAATGACACTCTGAATTAACTTTACGTTTTTTAAAAAAAAAAAAAAAAATTTGCTGCAGTGCATTTCCCACTTCCAGGCTGATCTATAGTACAAATGTCACAATGCCAAGTTAATTCCGCATGTGTCAACCAGCTAAATCTGCAGGGGGCTGAATACTACTTGTAGGCACTGTATATATCTATCTATATATATATATTTTTTTTTTAAGATTAGAATTTTGTATGGCCTGTGAATGATGTTATAAATATCCTTATTGCCCATGGCAAAAAAAGGTTCCCTATATCTGATTGGCTGGCCGCACAGCGTCACCTCGAGTATTTAAAACGGGCGCCGCCATCTTGGACACAGTCGCCTGGGATCAGACAGTGTAGGGTCAGTGCTGCTGAGTTAGGGAGAGATATATAGTGTGAAATAGGTAGTGTAGGGCCTCTAAAGCCTGCCAAATCAAATAAACTGTCCTTCTCAGAACTAATATCCATCCCAGATATAAGACAGGCAGGCAGGCTGTATAGGAGACGCAGTGGTTATACCAGCAAACACTGCATTACAGTCCTTTGTGCTCCTGCTGGTCTAATTGCTAGAGTTATCCCCCGGTTTTAGGGGCCAGGAAAAATCCTTTTTTTTTTCATCTAAATCCTGTATTTTTTTTTTCCTCAGTCAGACTGTACAAATACGCGTCTTATTAACCTTTTGGTATCCCCCCCCCAAAAAAAAAAAATAATTGAGTGTGTCTGTGACTGTTCAGACACAAATATATCTGTTTAAAAGAGTCTGGTGTAGGCCAGATAACTAGAACTTTGGTTTTGCAGTTCCACGGTACAAAACTCTGTATTATCCAGCTTTTGGCCTTTTTTCCATAAAAAAAACAGTAATAGTGTCTCGCTGACTGTTCAGACACAAATATATCTGTTTAAAAGATTCTGGTGTAGGCCACATAACTATAACTGTGGTTTTGCAGTTCCACAGTTCAAATCTCTGTATTATCCAGCTTTTGGCCTTTTTTCTGTAAAAAACCCCAGTAATAGTGCCTCCCTGACTGTCCAGGCACAAATATATCTGTTTAAAAGATTCTGGTGTAGGCCAGATAACTAGAACTGTGGTTTTGCAGTTCCATGGTTCAAATCTCTGTATTATCCATCTTTTGGCCTTTTTTCTGTTAAAAAAACAGTAATAGTGTCTCCCTGACTGTTCAGACACAAATATATCTGTTTAAAAGATTCTGGCGTAGGCCAGATAATTAGAACTGTGGTTTTGCAGTTCCACTGTTCAAATCTCAATATTATCCAGCTTTTGGCCTTTTTTCCGTAAAAAAAAACAGTAATAGTTTCTCGCTGACTGTTCAGACACAAATATATCTGTTTAAAAGATTCTGGTGTAGGCCAGATAACTAGAACTGTGGTTTTGCAGTTCCATGGTTCAAATCTCAGTAATATCCAGCTTTTGGCCTTTTTTCCGTAAAAAAAACAGTAATAGTGTCTCCCTGACTGTTCAGACACAAATATATCTGTTTAAAAGATTCTGGTGTAGGCCAGATAACTAGACCTGTGGTTTTGCAGTTCCATAGTTCAAATCTCAAAATTATCCAGCTTTTGGCCATTTTTCCGTAAAAAAAACAGTAATAGTGTCTCGCTGACTGTTCAGACACAAATATATCTGTGTCAAAGATTCTGATGTAGGCCAGATAACTAGAACTGTGGTTTTGCAGTTCCACGGTTCAAATCTCAGTATTATCCAGCTTTTGGCCTTTTTTCTTTAAAAAACCCCAGTAATAGTGCCTACCTGACTGTCCAGACACAAATATATCAGTTTAAAAGATTCTGGTGTAGGCCAGATAACTAGAACTGTGGTTTTGCAGTTCCACGGTTCAAATCTCAGTATTATCCATCTTTTGGCCTTTTTTCAGTTAAAAATACAGTAATAGTGTCTCCCTGACTGTTCAGACACAAATATATCTGTTTAAAAGATTCTGGCGTAGGCCAGATAATTAAAACTTTGGTTTTGCAGTTCCACGGTTCAAATCTCAATATTATCCAGCTTTTGGCCTTTTTTCCGTAAAAAAAAACAGTAATAGTTTCTCGCTGACTGTTCAGACACAAATATATCTGTTTAAAAGATTCTGGTGTAGGCAGATAACTAGAACTGTGGTTTTGCAGTTCCACGGTTCAAATCTCAGTAATATCCATCCTTTGGCCTTTTTTCCGTAAAAAAAACAGTAATAGTGTCTCCCTGACTGTTCAGACACAAATATATCTGTTTAAAAGATTCTGGTGTAGGCCAGATAACTAGAACTGTGGTTTTGCAGTTCCACGGTTCAAATCTCAATGTTATCAAGCTTTTGGCTTTTTTCCGTAAAAAAAAACCCAGTAATTGTGTCTTGCTGACTGTTCAGACACAAATATATCTGTTTAAAAGATTCTGGTGTAGGCCAGATAACTAGAACTGTGGTTTTGCAGTTCCACGGTTCAAATCTCAGTATTATCCAGCTTTTGGCCTTTTTTCCGTAAAAAAAAACAGTAATAGTGTCTCCCTGACTGTTCAGACACAAATATATATGTTTAAAAGATTCTGGTGTAGGCCACATAACTATAACTGTGGTTTTGCAGTTCCACGGTTCAAACCTCTGTATTATCTACTTTTTGCCTTTTTTACATAAAAAAATTAAAAAAATTGAGTGTCTCGCTAAGTGTTCAGACACAAATTTATCTGTTTAAGAGATTCTGGTGTAGGCCAGAGAAATAGAACTGTGGTTTTCCTCTTCCACGGTTCTAATCTCCTTTTTATTACCCTTTTTCCCTTGATAGTGCGAGTGTAAGCTATTTTACTTCATTTACAATGGGCAAGGCGCGTGGCAAGGGACGTGGAACTGGACTTTCTGGTGATGGTGCGTGTAGAGGAAGGGGCCGTGGCCAAGGTGAAAATGTGCCACAACCAACAGCCACATCTTCTCGCTCCCACTTCTTGACCGAATTACTATGGAAGCACACTACAACACCAGTATTGCGAACTGATCAGTGTGAACAGATTATTAATTGGATAGCAGATAATACTTCCAGTTACCTGGGCACCACCACCTCCGGTCTGTCTTCAACACGGTTAAGTTTTAGTAGCCTTGAGTCTCAACCGCATACTCCTCCTCACCCAGATGCTCCTTCCTCCCACCATGCCGAGTGTTGTCAGAGAGCAACTGATCCCACAGTTTGACACTCTGAAGAGCTGTTCACTGGTCCATTTCCATATTTGTGCCCCTCGCCTGCTCCACTTGAAGTGGTGGAAGAGGAGATCCCATGTAGCGATGCCCAAATATTTGAACTGCCACGGCCACAGGAAGTCGACACTGGCAATTTGTCGCAAGAGGTGGACGATGACGAGACACAATTGCCACGAAGTGAGGAGGAGGATCGTGGTGCGCAAGTGGAAGAGCAGGAGGTGGTGGATGATCTAGTAACAGACCCAACGTGGCAGGAGGGCACGAAGAGTGAGGCCAGCAGCAAACAGAAGGAGGGAGGCAGAGTACCCCAACAGGCAGGAAGAAGCAGTGTGGTGGCCTCACACAGAAGGCGGGCAACAGTTCCCCGTAACACCAACACGAGGGACGTTGCCAGTACAACCGGTAGGTCTTCCAGAGTCAGTAATTTTTTTAAAGACTCTACTGATAACCCCAAAAAGGCCATTTGTACCACCTACCATGCCAGCATCAGCAGGGGAGACAAAACTACCAGCCTGACCACCACCAGCATGATCAGGCAGATGTCAGCAAAGCACCCGACTTTGTGGGGCGAACCCCAGGGTCCACGACCAGTGTCAGCAGGTGTCAACACTGCTTCTTCCACTGTTGTGCGTGCAATAGAACCCATCTGCTGTGCTTTCAACAACGCAGTTACTGGGAGAGTCCACCTGACAATGGACACGTGGACAAGTACTTGTGGCCAGGGACGGTACATCTCCCTGACGGCACACTGGATAAACATAGTGGAAGCACATCCTCCCCACACCGAGGATTGCGGGCCCTATGTCAGTCAGAGTTGCCCCCACTTTGTGCAGCTCCTGCTAATCATCCTCCTCCTCATGTTCAGCCTCCATCTCAGATATCACCACATCAGTTACAAGCTGGAAGCACTGCAGTACTGCCTCAGCCAAGTGGCAACAGGCTGTGCTGAAACTCATAAGCTTAGGTGAGAAACCTCACACTGCTTGTGAGTTGTGGACAGCTGTGAAAGAGCAGGCAGATCTGTGGCTGAAACCGCTGAACCTACATTCAGGCATGGTCGTGTGTGACAATGGCCGTAACCTGGTGGCGGCCCTGAGGCGAGATCACACACGTACCATACCTGGCTCATGTGCTTAACCTCGTGGTTGAGCGGTTTATTAAATTGTACCCTGAGTTGCCAGATCTTCTCGTCAAAGTACGCCGCCTGTCAGCTCATTTTCGGAAGTCGGCTACAGCTTCCGCCTCCCTTGCTGTGTTGCAGCAGCGTTTGCAGCTTCCGGCACACCGTCTGGTGTGTGATGTCCCCACACGTTGGAACTCTACCCTCCACTTGTTGCAAAGGATTTGTGAGCAGAAGAGAGCAGTTGTGGAGTACCCGCTGCAAGAAGGCCGTCGATATTCAGGTCAGACTCCACACATAAGACCTCAGGAGTGGACCTGGAGGTCTGACATATGTACCATTCTGACAAACTTTGAGGAGTCCACCAAGATGGTGAGTGGCGATGACGCCATCATTAGCGTCAGCATCCCACTTGTCTGTCTTTTGCAACGCTCTCTGCAGAGAATTAAAGAGGAGGCATTGCAGCCTGAGTATGACGAGATGGATCAAGAAGCTGTAACGGACGATTACACACAGCCCAGCCTCATCTCATCCCAACGTGCATTGGGGGACAATGAGGGAGAGGAGGAGGAGGAGGAGGAGGAAGAACAGGAGTTAGTGTCATGCGCTGTAGACGGTAGTACCTGTACAACTGTCCTACCGTCGGTTCAGCGTGGATGGCCTGAGGACAGGGGGGAGGAGGAGGAGGAGGAGGAGTAGAGCATAGTCAGTCGTCATCTTGGTGAGGACACGGACGTATTGCCCGTTACCAGTCTGGCACGCATGGCTGACTATGTTAAGCTGCCTTAACCGTGACCCTCGCATTGTCAAAATGTTGGGTGACAGTTATTACTGGTTGGTGACACTTTTAGACCCTCGCTACAAGGAGAGCTTTCACTCTCTTATTCCTGAGGTGGAGAGGTCTACAAAAATGGGGCAGTACTAGAAGGCCCTTACTGCACAACTGTTAAAAAAAAATTCCCATCTGAACACTCTAGCGGCAGAGGTCACAGTTCGTTGTCCAACCATGGCGTACTGGCGAGAGAGACGCAACTCCAATCAAACAGAGACAGGAGAGCACTGTCAACGTTCTGGTACAGTTTTCTGAGACCCGCCCAGCTTACAGGCTCAGAGGCGCGGGGTACTCTCACAAGGAGTGGAAAGTTTCAAAAGATGGTGAGGGAGTACCTTGCCGATCATACCAGCCTCCTCCGTGATCCTCTGTGCCTTTTAATTATTGGGTATCCAAGCTGGACACTTGGAATGAACTCGTTCTGTGCGCCTTGGAGGTCCTGGCCTTCCCTGCCGCTAGCGTGTTATCGGAGCGTGTTTTTAGTGCCGCTGGGGGAATTATAACTGATAAGCGCACTCGCCTGTCAACTGACAATGCTAACAAGCTGACCCTTATCAAAATGAACAAGGGCTGGATTGGGCCAGACTTCTCATCACCACCAAATGACAGCAGAGTAACATAAAGTCAAATCCACTGTGTTATTTTGGGAGGTGTATTTCCATGCACCGCTTCACACCCACACATGGGTACACTCTTCTTCATTTTGGCTGTATTTTGCTCATTTCCTTCTCCACCACCACTATACCACCAGGTTGACCGTGGTCCGTGTTGCCAGCATTGCAAGTTCCTCTCTCCTAATTTTTGGCAGCTTTTACTTGGAAGGCATAGGCAAAGACTATGGGAGACCCACTCCCCAATAATGGGAATAATGTTTTTAATATGCTGTACTGCATGGCTCTTGTTTGCCAGTATTGCAATTTCCTCCGTCCTAATTTTTGGCAGCTTTTGCTTGGAAGGCATAGGCAAAGACTATGGGAGACCCACTCCCCAATAAGGGGAATAATGTTTTTAATATGCTGTACTGCATGGCTCTTGTCTGCCAGCATTGCAAGTTCCTCCGTCCTAATGTTTGGCAGATTTTGCTTGGAAGGCATATGCAAAGACTATGAGAGACCCACTCCCCAATAATGGGAATAATGTTTTTAATATGCTGTACTACATGGCTCTTGTAAGGGACACGAAAACCGTCTTGTTAGCTACTCTGAACTACACGTCTCTTCCAAGGGGCATTAAAACCGTTTTGTTAAGCTACTGTGACCTCCATGTCTCTTCCAAGGGGCATTAAAACCATCTTGTTAAGCTGCTGTGACCTCCACCACTCTTCCAAGGGGCATTAAAACCATCTTGTTAAGCTACTGTGACCTCCACCACTCTTCCAAGGGGCATTAAAACAGTCTTGTTAAGCTACTGTGACCTCCACCACTCCTCCAAGAGGCATTGATATTGTCTTTTTATTCTACAGCGACCTCCACCACTCTTCCAAGGGGCATAAAAACATTAAATCCGTCTTGTTAAACCACTATGACCTACACGTCTCTTCCAAGGGGCATTAAAACAGTCTTGTTAAGCTACTGTGACCTCCACCATTCTTCTAAGGGGCATTAAAACCGTCTTGTTAAAACCACTCTGAACTCCGCAGCTCTTCCAAGGGGCATTAAAACCGTCTTGTTAAACCACTCTGAACTCCACAGTTCTTCCAAGGGGCATTAAAACCATCTTGTTAAGCTACTGTGACCTTCACCACTCTTCCAAGGGGCATTAAAACCATCTTGTTAAGCTACTGTGACCTCCACCACTCTTTCAAGGGGCATTAAAACCATCTTGTTAAGCTACTGTGACCTCCACCACTCTTCCAAGGGGCATTGATATTGTCTTTTTATTGCACTGCGACCTCCACCACTCTTCCAAGGGGCATTAAAACCATCTTGTTAAGTTGACTGGCCTGATATTGATGTGAATGGTCCCTGTTCCACCTGCTCTTTCTCCTTTGCCACCACCTCATCTATCATTCATCACCTGAAGCTTTGTTTTAACGGGAGTCATAGAACTGGGATAGTAGCAGGAAAACATCCAGCAATCCTCGGAGGAGGTAGGATATGCGCCAAAACGCTGACCACCTCAGGCCTAGCCGCTACTACATACATGCGCTTGCATTCCAAGAAAACAAAGCAGATGCTAACTTCTATCATCCTCATCATGCTCCTCACCTTGGCACTTTCAACTCCCCTGATGGTGAAGCAGGAAAAAATCCAGCAATCGTCGGACCAAAACTCTGATCACCTCAGGCCTAGCCGCTACTACATACATGCGCTTGAATTCCAAGGAACAGAAAGCTAAGGAGATGGATGACCTCATGATCATGAATAATTTACTTATTGTGTAAGAGGCCGACCACTTCTGCTGTCTACCTTCTGAACTTTGTTTTGAAGCCTGATTGACCCAGGACCTGCAATCCTCTATGTCTGGAGGATGTGTTGCATCCCAGTGTCCAACTGTGTCCCGGCTTCCACAATATTAACCCAGTGTGAAGGCATCAGTCAGATGGACCATCCCTGGCCACATTCACTTGTCACATGTTTGTGGTTAGGCTGTCCTTCAAATAGGGGTGGCTGGGGACCGTTTATGGACACCCGGCCGCCCCCAGGCGGCTGGGGACCGTGTGTGGGCACCCTGCCACGGGGCGGCTGGGGACCGAGTATGGACACCCGGCTGCCCCATGGCGGCTGGGGACCAAGCGTGGACACCTGGCCGCCGGGCGGCTGGGGACCAAGCGTGGACACCTGGCCGCCGGGCGGCTGGGGACTGAGTATGGATACCAGGACTCCGACGCAGCCATGCCAATTTCAAGTGCAAGCAAGCAGTATGGTATTGCAGCCTGGGGGTGGGTGGGTGGCAGGCTGCATACTTGCGCTTGCATTGCAAGGAATGGGGGAGGTACAATTGAACACTGCCCTGGGACAAGGACTTGCACGGGGATAGTTGCAAGTCTGCATCTTCTGATGCGGCAAGGATGACTTCTGATGGGCACACTTTTAGGCAGTGACCTGGGTGTCAGAGGTGCTTCCAGGGGTCTTCCCCTTGCTTTTCCCATGTCTTTTCAGCACTGTATGCATGTGTCACACAGCACATGGCCAGATAAGGTTATAAAATGTTAAAATGACATTTCTCGGTAAATGCATTTGTCATGGTTGAATTCAATACAAAAGTGCAAAAACGCTTAAAAATGCTACTTGTGAACATAGCCCAAGGTGTGGAGGAGTATTTTTGTTTTTGGTTATTTATTTTACCTTATACACAAGTCTTTACCCTGGACAGGAAGTTCCTTAACATATTTCACAGGAAAACCGTTTCAGTTTCGTTTTTGAACGTTTTATTGTGAGCCCGTAAAAGTGGCTTAATACCTCTGACCACGTTGTTGACAGCAGTGACCTGGGGGTCATAAATGCTTCCTGGGGCGAACCCCATGCTGTCCCCATGTCATTTGAACACTGTCACTATAGTTTTGGGCACTTTTTAGGCTTTCTACAGACTGCCGGGGGTGACGCCGCAAAAATGCTCGGGTCTCCCATAGACTAACATTGGGCTCGTTGCTCGGGTCGAGCACCCGAGTATCACGGCGAGCTCGGCCCGAGCTTCAAGCACCCGAGCATTTTAGTGCTCGCTCAACACTACTGCCGATCAGTGCACTTAATACATTTGCAAGTTACTGCAGATGGATGGGCTTTGAGTACAGGTCTGTGCAGGTCTGTTTCTCTGTAGTATATAAGCTCTTATTGTTGCTAAACTGCTTAGTATTTGCTGCGATTTTATTATTGTTGTTTATTTATATAGTGCTATTTTATTCCACCATGCTGATCTTACCCCATGAAAGTTGTGAGTGTCCATTATTTCCAAAGTTGGATAAATAGTAGTGAAGACGTCCATTGAGTGAAGCTGAATTGTAAAAGTTTGCCAATGCCTCAGATTCTAAAGAGAATATCCAACTGGATAAAGTGTCTGAAAATAAGGACCACCTAAGTAATGGGGAAAGTGATTACGAGAATTCTGATTCTGAAGTTGAAGTTGAATCTGACGAGGCACGATACTCAGACAACTAGTCCGATGCAAGCAATTCAGTCTAAAAACACTAAAAGGACTCTCAAATCTAAATATTTTTCAGTCTTAAAACAAAAATGTAATTTGTAACTAACAGCCTTCTGCCCAGGCAGGAAAATTGTCCTCTGCTACCATCAGATAATTCTCTAATAACTAGCCATTATTAGAGAAGTTTGGGATAAATGGATAGAGATTCTTCCAAAATTATACAATAGTGGTGAAAATGTCACTATGGATGAACAACTTGTGGCATTCCGAGGTAGGTGCCCGTTCAAACAATATATACCGAGTAAGCCAGCAAAGTACAGAATAAAGATATGAACACTTTGTGACATCCGCAGTTCATACGCTCTAAACACTCAGGTATATACAAGAAAAAAGCCTGGCTAAAAACCTGAAAAGAATCAGGGTATGTGAGTCATTTCAGATTTGACGTATGGACTAAGAGGACAAAATGTGACATGTGACAACTTTTTTACATTGCACGAACTGGGGTAGCTGTTGCTAAAACAAAAACGTACAATGCTGGGCAAGCCTGAACTTCCGCAATGTATCCTTCGTAAAAGAGATGTTTATATTTAAATGTTTTACTTTACTGGAGATACGACTGTGGTTTCTTACATTCCCAAAAAACCAAACAGGTCATTCTGATGAGCATGATGCACCATGACAATGCAGTAAGTAGTCGAGATGACAAAAAGCCGCAAATTATATTAGATTATAATTTCACCAAAGGGACAGTTGATACCCTAGATCAACTAATAGCTACATACACAAGCAAACGCAAAACCAATCAGTGGCATATGATTTTATTTTATAACATTCTTGATGTATCTGCCTATAATGCAGGGGCAGATATACTGCCGATGCAGCTGCACCAGCGCTCAGAGGTGGAGGTGGGTCCTTGCAGGATGGCTAATAATAAGGGCAATCTGGTCTGTTTCTCGGAGTCCGAGGCTAAGGGGTGCCCATGGCCAGATTGCCCTCATCATACTCGGCGAGCAGGGAGCGATCCCTCCAGCTCTGCTGCTGACAGGAGGAAAATGCCAGAGGAGCTGAGGGATCCGTCCTCTGCTTCCTGCCCGGCGCTTTCTCCATGACACGGGCACGTGCGGCTTGATGACATCATCATGCAGCGCGGGCCTGTGTCAGAGAGAAAGATGCCGGCAATGACAATGCTGCGGGGCAATGGGCAGAGAGGTGAGGGTTGTTGTTTTTTTGTTTGTTTTTTTACTAATATACTGGGGAGACATCCAGGACAATGGGGGGTGGTGAGGGAGACAATGATGAAGGTGGGGGAGACAATGATGAGAATGGGGGAGATGACAATAATGGGGATGAGGGAAAGCAATGATGATGGAGGTACGGGAGAGCAATGATGGAGATGGGAAAGAGCAATGATGGAGATGGGGGAGAGCAATGATGAAGGTAGGGGAGAGCAATGATGAAGGTAGGGGAGAGCAATTATTGAGGTGGGGGAGATGACAATGATGGAGGTGGGGGAGATGACAATGATGGGGATGGGGAGATGACAATGATGGGGATGGGGAGAGCAAAGATGGGGATGGGGAGAGCAAAGATGGGGATGGGGAGAGCAAAGATGGGGATGGGGAGAGCAAAGATGGAGGTGGAAGAGAGCAATGATGGAGGTGGGGGTGATGTAAATTATGGGGATGGGGGAGAGCATTGATGGTGTGGTGGATAGCAATGATGGAGGTGGGGAGAACAATGATGGAGGTAGGGGAGAACAATGATGGAGGTGGAGGAGTGGACAAAGATGAGGGTGAGGAAGAATAATGATGGATGTGGGGGAAAGCAGTGATGGAAGGGGAGAGCAACAATGGGGAGAACAATGATGGGGGTGGGGGAGATGACAATGATGGAGGTGGGGGAGAGCAATGATGGGGATGTGGGAGATTCCAAAGAAAAAAGTATATGCACACTATTGAGATCACCTCAAAAATGACAAATTATTATTGGTCACATAACATAACATAAAACATCAAACCACTACAAGATTGAAAACAATAAAAAGCACAAAAAAGGCATAGAATAGAACACACTAGGACTATGTTAAGGCCCAGTGACCCTAGCCCAGGGTTATGGGTCCAAAACAACACATAGATAAGTAAGATAAAAAGTGCACCAATGGAATAATTAAATATATGACTCACAATGTACCATGTAGATGTTATTAACCAAAGATCAGTTTCACAAAAAATATGCATTAAATACCAAATTGGACGTGTATAACTTCATATGAGAAAGCATGATGATGACCAAAAAAAAAAAAGTCAAAATAAACATAGTATGAATTTGGAATATGATCTATGGTATATGATGTTAGTTCAATATATAAAGTGTTCAGTGCAATAAATGGACAAAATAATCCAATATGATATAAGGAAATATATCTGTATGAATATTTTAACAATATAGTTGCCTGATCACTGAATTTAGATATAATACAAGATTAGTGGTATATTTTTCATAATTCAACATACAAAGTGCTTAGTGTAAGCAATAGATCAAACAGTCCATATAAATATCTCAAATAATATAGTAAAGAAACGTACCCCTAGAACAGAGATGTGACAATAAGATATCCTGAACACTAATATGAGTCAAAGTCTAGCAGAGGCACATATAATCCCATCCAGTGTAGGTGCAAAAAGGTCATAGACAAGGCAGATATACAGATTAAATCATGCCATAAAACCCCACCATATTTGAGAGGGACATTAACCAGGCCAAAAGCTCTGTTTCCACGGGTAGGTAAGAGTCCAACGCGTGCTGCTGCTAGACATGCTACTTCATTAGGGACAGTGTTCTCAGGGTGGGGAGATGACATTGATGGAGGTTGGGGAGATGACAATGATGGAGGTGGGGAGATGACAATAATGGAGGTGGGGGAGATGACAATGATGGAGGTGGGGGAGAAGATAATGATGGAGGTGGAGGAGAACAATGGTGGAGGAGATGACAATGATAGAGGTGGGTGGGGGAGATGACAATGATGGAGGTGGTGGAGAGGACAATGATGGATATATTTTGATTGTTGCATGGCTAATAGTATATTACTGGTGGGGTACATACACATGTGGTCAAAATTGTTGGTACCCCTTATTTAATGAAAGAAAAATCCACAATGATCCCAGAAATAACTTGAATCTGACAAAAGTAATAATAAATTAAAAATCTATGAAAATGAACAAATGAGAGTCAGACATTGCTTTTTAACCCTGCTTCCACATAATTAAAGAAAAAATTAAACTCATGAAATAGGCCTGGACAGAAATGATGGTACTCTTAACTAAATATTTTGTTGAACAACCTTTTGAGGCAATCACTTCAATCAAACGATTCCTGTAACTGTCAATGAGACTTCTGCACCTCTTGATAGGTATTTTGGCCCACTCCTCATGAGCAAACTGCTCCAGTTGTCTCATGTTTGAAGGTTGCCTTTTCCAGACGGCATGTTTCAGCTCTTTCCAAAGATGCTCAATAGGATTTAGGTCAGGGCTCATAGAAAGCCACTTCAGAATAGTCCAATGTTTTCCTCTCAGCCATGCTTGGGTGTTTTTAGCTGTGTCTTTTGGGTCATTATCCTGTTGCATGACCTGCGGCTGAGACCAAGCTTTCTGACACTGAGCAGCACATTTCTCTCTAAAATCCTTTGATAGTCTTGAGATTTCATTGTACCCTGCACAGATTCAAGACACCCTGTGCTAGATGCAGCAAAGCAGACCCAGAACATAACAGAGCCTCCTCCCTATTTCACAGTAGGGACAGTGTTCTTTTCTTGATGTGCTTCATTTTTTCATTTGTGAACATAGAGCTGATGTGCCTTGCCAAAAACTTCAATTTTTGTCTCAAATGTCCATAGGACATTCTCCCAGAAGCTTTGTGGCTTGTCAACATGTAGTTTTTGAAATTCCAGTCTGGCTTTTTCATGATTTTTTTTCAACAATGGTGTTCTCCTTGGTCGTCTCCCATAAAGTCCACTTGGGATACCATTCGTATTATCCGTCTCTTTGATTTGTCATCAATTTTCCTCCTGCAGCCATGTCCATGGAGTTTGGCTAGAGTCCCATGGATCTTAAATTTCTGAATAATAAGTGCAAGTATAGTCACAGGAACATGCTTGAAGATGGTCTTATAACCTTTACCTTTAACATGCTTGTCTATAATTTTCTTTCTAATCTCCTGAGCCAACTCTTTCCTTTGCTTACTCTGTTCCATGTTGAGTGTGGTACACATGACGCACCCCCTGGGACATGTGTGCACGTGTGTGGGTTACCCGGAGCCGGGTCTCTGGGGGTTGTAGTCTCCGTGGCGGTGACCCGGTCCCGTGGCTCAGGGTGGTCAAACCAGTGGCAGTCTTTTATAGGGTTTTTATGGTTTAATTTCTGACTACGCCACCCGTGGATTGCGGTCAGGGTGTACCGCTGCTGCAAGGCAGACCGCTGAGGCTGGTGTGGTGTGCGCAGCAAAGGATGGGATAACTCCCCACGGGAAGAGTATAGCCTCAGGACAGGGAATGTTGATGATGGGAGTGATGGTGCACGGGCGCAGCAGGAACGACTCAGAGTCTTTGCAGTGCAGTTCAGGGTCTTTACTGGTGATAATAAGGCAGACCCTCCCGGGAGTACTGGCTAGCATAAGGGGCCTGGTCAGTCTGTGAGCAAACAGGAGTTCCCCTGACCAGGTGGAGTTGTAGGCCTCCCCGTCTATCTGCACTCTTCCTGGCTACCTTGCGATAAGCGAGTGGAAGTAGCCCACGTCAATGAGTATACCGTGTGGTGCTCACCCGTATGGCTGGTGACTTGGGGCCTTCTGTTAGCCTCCGCTCCTCGATGGCGGTGCTGGTCCCTTGCTCGTGACTGAGCCTCCGGGCTTCTATGGCCAGAGGACCTGAAATCCCCTGCCGGCGGGTTTCTGCTGCTGGGTATATATAAGTCCCCACAGCCTCGGACTCCTGTGTCCGGATCTTGGTGTCTTCTGCCAGGACGAATTCTGCTTAGCTCAAGTCCCTGGTCTTCAGTTCCTGCTCCTACAGAGCTCCTAGCTGTTTCTTTCCCTGTGCCTGGAACAAACTCCAGGCTCTGACTCTCTAACCCCGCCCCAGATCCAGTTTATATAGGGCAGGTTCCTCCCCTATCTGGTCTAGGACAGGAGGTGTTGCATGTTCAAGGGCTCCTGACCAGGGAACCTCCCACTTGGTCTCAGACGTAATATTTCTATTACTGTGGTAACCAGACCCCTGGGGTGCCACATTCCCCACTAGTGAGTTTTAGTACTCCGGGACTAAACACATTTTTAAGAAAACACAAATACAGGGTATAACAATAGAATAACATATGTACATGGACATTTTGTCTTTAAGGTCACGGCGCTTCCGTAACCGGGTGTCCATATCACCCAAGGTGAAGTTTTTAAGCAGAGTAGGGGACCTGTCCAAAGCAAACCCCAAGCGTTGGCCCTGGGCGTGGCTGCAAGGCGAAGCGAACTACTTTGGACCACACGGGACCACGCCAGACAGGTTTTTCTTCCGTGGCCGTCTTTGCAAGAAGCACCAAGTGTAACTATCTACAATGTAGTTCCGGTTATTCAGCGTCCATAACCTGTCAGTCCAAATAAACCTGAAGGGTAACTAGAGAAACATAATTAATAAACAGGCAACAAACATAAACCATTTTCAACATTTGCTGTTTACAGGTAAATTCACATTATAGTTTAGATTCTCCAGCGAGCGGGCATCTGTCCTCTAGTGCTCCTGGTGGACCTACGTAACCCACTATCTGATTCTGCACTACAGGGTGTAGGAGGTGTTGCGGGTAGGTCTGGCAGCTTTCTGCGTACTCTTTGGCTTACTAGGGGCACGGCAGGCTCACTACTAGCAGAGGGTTGATTCTCCTGGGCTGCTGGTATGGATTCTTCTGCCTCCCGGGCCGGCTGCTCTTCTGACACTCCCTGTTCTTCTGTAGGCCCTTGAGGGGCTGGCTGGAGAAAGGTGAGGACAGGTGCCACGACTGCGTTGTTGATTTGAGTCCAGGACCGGGGAAAGTCTCCGAGCACGGTACCGAGCACGGTACCGACCACCTCCTCCCCTTCCCCTGCGGGTTGAGGGTTCTCCTGATCCTCGTCAGGGCTTCGCAGCTGCCCGGGACACCTCCTCAGGTGGCCTCCGGAGACAATGGCTGCGGTTTCTCCTCCATCCTTACTGATCATGCAGACTTTTGGATTATCATGGCTTGAGGGCAGTACTGTGTACGGGTCCTTCTCCCACTGGTCGTCCAACTTGTGGAGCCGCCTCTTTCTCTTCAAGACCTGCTCTCCAGGTACCAGGTGAACAGCGGGAGCATGCTGGTTTTAAGTCTTCTCTTGCCTTTCTCTTGCTTGAGACAGACTTCGCTCGATGCTCTCCTGTACTTTCCGATACTGCTGCTGCCGTTCTGTATCCCAGTCTGCCTCTGGCGAGGTGTCCTCAGGTGTCAGGACTCCCATATCCAGGTCAATAGGCAGATTACCAGGTCTTGCTCTCATTAGGTAAGCCGGGGTACAGTTGGTGGAACCTACGGGGATGTGATTATACAAGTCCACCAGATCAGGCAGTTTTTCAGGCCACAGACTGCGTTCTTCCAGGGGCAACGTTTTTAGCAAGTCTATCACCACCTGGTTCATTTTCTCACATAGTCCGTTGGTCTGAGGGTGATAGGGCGTTGTTCTTATCTTCCTGCAGCCATACAGATTGCAGAACTCTTGGAAGACCTCCGCTTCGAAGGCTGGCCCTTGGTCAGTCAACACTTGCTCCGGATACCTGTGTGGACGGCAGAAGTGCTGCCGGAAGGCTCCAGCCGCCGCTCGAGCCGACAAGTCCCCGACAGGGACCACCACCAAGAACCGGGAGCAGTGATCCACGATGGCGAGGGAGCAGACATACCCAGATTTGCTTGGAGCCAGTTTCACATGGTCTAGGGCCACCAGCTCCAGTGGCTGCCCGGCGACGATGGGCCGCAGGGGACTACTCTGGCTGGCACGGTCTCTTCTTCTTAGGCTGCACGGGCCACAGTCTCGGCACCACCTCTCGACGGCTCCTCTCACGCCTACCCAGCAGAACCATCCACGCAACAAGAACTCCAGCCTCTTCCACCCGAAGTGTCCCGCTCCGTCGTGGTATGCCTCCAGAACCATAGCCGCATCTCGTCTTGGGACCACTACCTGCCAGGTCAGCTCATGTGTTCTAGAGTTGACCATTCTCCGGCACAGCTTCTCCTTGTAAAGAAACAGTTTACTTTTCTCCTTCCACAGTTGCTTAGTCTCCTCCGGAGCGTCTGGGTCAAGACGGGCATCAGCCTGTGTCAGCATTTCCTTCACCAGACGTACTGCGGGATCACTGTCTTGTGTCTCCGCCCAGCTGTAGTGGGGTAAGGGATTGAACGTAGCAGAGCGCCTGTCCCTTACACGGTGGGAATACACTTCCCAAACTTCCCCTACGTCCGGTAAGTTTGGCATTCTGGACAGGGCATCCGCGTTGGCATTTGAGCGTCCCGCCCGGTATTTGATGGTGAACTCATAGTTGGACAGGCGGGCCATCCATCTCTGCTCCAGGACACCAAGTCTTGCAGTGTCCAGGTGTGTCAACGGGTTGTTATCCGTGTACACGGTGAACTTGGAAGAGGCAAGGTAATGCTTGAAACGTTCGGTCACTGCCCACACCACTGCCAGGAACTCTAGCTTGAATGAGCTATAATTCTCAGGGTTTCTCTCTGTGGGCCGTAGTTTTCGGCTGGCATAAGCGATTACCTGTTCTTTCCCCTGCTGGATCTGGGACAGTACGGCTCCTAGCCCGATGTTGCTCGCGTCCGTGTGGAGGATAAAGGGCTGGCCGTAGTCAGGGTACGCCAGGATTTCATCCCCCGTGAGGGCCATCTTCGGCTGGCGGAAGGACTCCTCTTCCAGCTTTTCCCACCTGAAGGGCGGCTTCTGGTTTTTGGCCTACCTGGATTGACCTATCAGGAGGTCCTGCATAGGAGCTGCGATTTTGGTGAAACCGGGAATGAATCTTCGGTAGTAGCCTACCAACCCGAGAAACTGCTGCACTTACTTTATGCTGGAGGGTCTTGGCCAGTCTTTAATCACGGTGATCTTATCGGGGTCGGGAGCCACTCCGTCAGCACTCACCACGTGTCCCGGGTACTGCACCTTTGGTTTCAGCAGGTGACCCTTGGAGGGTTTCACCTTTAGGCCGTAGCTTTCCAGGGCGTCAAACACTTCTGCCAGGTGTTTCAGGTGGTCCTCGTAGGTTTTGGAATAAACGATGACATCGTCCAGGTATAACAGGACCGTCTCGAAATTCCGGTGTCCCAGACAGCATTCCATCAACCGCTGGAAGGTTCCTGGTGCGTTGCAGAGCCCGAACGGCATACAGTTGAATTCGCTGAGACCCATCGGGGTGGTGAATGCAGTCTTCTCCTTGTCTGCCTCTGCTACAGGAACCTGCCAGTACCCGCTAGTAAGATCCAAAGTGGAGAAGTTGGCAGATTTTAATGCAGCTAAAGATTCTTCTATTCTAGGTAACGGGTACGCATCTTTGTGTGTGATACGGTTGACCTTTCTGTAGTCTACACACATTCTCATTGTGTTGTCCTTCTTTTTCACTAGAACTAGTGGAGCTGCCCAGGGGCTACAGCTGTCCCTGATTACCCCAGCCTCCTTCATGTCCCGCAACATCCCCTTTGCATGCTGATAGTGTGCAGGGGGTACAGGTCGGTATCTTTCCTTTATGGGTGGATGGTCTCCTGTGGGGATGTGATGTTCTACCCCCTTTACTCGCCCGAAGTCTAGCGGGTGTTTACTAAAGACTCTTTCGTACTCCTGAACCACCCGGTAGACTCCCTGTTTTTGGTGTGAAGGCGTGGAGTCAGTACCCAAATGCAGTTGCTGACACCAGTCCTCCATTTGTTTCTTAGAGCTGTTACCTTCCTCTGGTTGAGATGGAGGCAAGGGTTCTACAGCCTTTACAGAATTTTGGTTTATTGTGAACAATTTGGCTACCGTGGCATACCGGGGCAGGTGTACTTCTCTCTCCCCGATATTTACAATGTGGACAGGTACCCTCCCATGGCGTACATCGACCACTCCCCGTGCTGTCAAGATGGTGGGCCTACTGTCTGAGTAGATGGGCTCTACCATTGCTTGGTAGTCTCTACCTTTTAGACCAATAGCTGCCCGGCACCATGTCATCATCTCACTTTTCGGGGGCATGGCAATAGGGAACGGGTCACACATTCTCACGCTACCAATCTCACCACCAGATAGTTCCACTTGTTGCCGTTTCATCAGTGCCCGGATCTCTTTTTGGAGAACACGCTGCTGGCTGGAACTGGCGTTCTTGGCAACCTGCTGTAAAATGAGAATTATCTCTGCAAGACAATTTTCAATCACGTTAGTTCCCAAGGTTATTTTAGGGTGACTCTCATGACGGTCAATGTCCACAATGATCAGTCCTTGTGACGCCAGTTCGACTTTACCGATTTTAATGGTCACCTCTTTGAATCCCACCTGCGGCACGGGCTGACCTTTGCTGGCGATGATGCTCAGGTCGTCATCTGGGTAGCGAGTTATGTCTGAGTCATTCCAGTACCGCTTAAAGAGCACATAAGGGATGGTAGTTACCTGTGACCAGGTGTCTAGTAGGGCACTCATAGGAATGCCATCCAGTACCACAGGCAAGACTGGACGTCCCCCTACATATTTATCATGCCAGTTCGATGGGCCTGATGATCTTATGCCTGGGGGCTGGCCCTTTATCCCAGGTTGTGCCCGTTTAAATGACAGTACCTTGCCATATGTCCGGGTTGATTGCAGCGGCGGCAGATGGGTTGTCCGTCCTCGTTGTATCTGTTGCTGGGTCTTCCTCTGGACGATGGGATCCTCCTCTGTCGGCGCCACGGGATGTCCTCCAGTCCGAATGCCATCTGGATCTTTCCTGGAGGAGAGACCTGTAAAGACTGCACAGTTCTGGTTAGCGCGGCTACGCTTTTAGTCAGCTCTTGGACCTGATAGTGCAGGTCTGTAGCCGGGTTGTTGTCCAAAGCCTGCACACTAGCTCCTATGGACTCTGTAGACAAGGGCGCCGACTCCTGATGATAGGTAATAGCAGGGCGCCGGTGGGTTACAGCGCTACCCGATGCCGGTTCTCGGAGCACCCAGATGGCCCTATCTTTGAACTTTGCAAAGTCTAAACCATGGTTCTGCAAGGCAATTGCAGGTAACTGGGTTCGGTGGGCGTTGGACAAGAGACCCTCAATGAATTGCTCAGTTAACAGTTCATCTGCATTCCGCATACTGTCAGGGTCTGCCTGTTTAATGGCTCCCAGGGCCTCTTGCAAACTCAAAGCATAGTCTCTTATACAGTCTTGGGCCCGCTGCTTGCACCCATAAAATCTCATTTTGATCTCGGCTGAGGTGGGGGCTCAAAAGTGTCCTTCAGACGGGCCAAGATCTCCTTTACGGTCTCCTTGTCCTGGACTGACCAGGACTTTACTTCACGTTGGGCTGATCCGGTTAGCTGGCCTATCAATATGCTCACTTCCTGGCCCTCCGTCAGGGGGTATACCTTAAATAGGCTGTACAGTCTCTCTTTAAAGTCGCTTAGGGTATGCGACTCCCCTGAATATTGGGGCAGCCAGGCCGCTCTGGGGATGTAAGGCATTGTAAACGGCATTGCTGCGGCAGCATCTGCGCTGGTGGTAGAGGGTCCCTTCGTGTCCGTCATCTTCCTCCCCCGTAGTTAAGTGTGGCCTACCTTCCGACGATCCTCTTCTGTAGGCCGCGGCTCTGCTGGTGCTGCTACGGACGAGGACCTTGCGTCGCGTCCTGGTGACGTCAGCGTCACTCTCTCTCCCTTCCAGGACCTTGCGCAGTGTCGGTGCGTGGGGCGGAGCTTCAGGTCTCGCGCGGTTTGGACGTCCACGCCCCTCTTCTTCCCGCGCGGCGTCCTGAAGATGGCGTTCGATGGCGGGAAAACGGCTGAAGATGGCGGGAAACGGCTCCGGATGGCGGGAAACTTCACTCAGGTAAGTGCAAAGTCTTTTTCAGGCACGCAATACCCATTTGTGGCGGGTTGGTCACAATCCTTCCGACTACGCCAAAGTTGACGCACCCCCTGGGCCGTGTGTGCACGTGTGTGGGTTACCCGGAGCCGGGTCTCTGGGGGTTGTTGTCTCCGTGGCGGTGACCTAGTCCCGTGGCTCAGGGTGGTCAAACCAGTGGCAGTCTTTTATAGGGTTTTTATGGTTTAATGTCCGACTACGCCACCCGTGGATTGCGGTCAGGGTGTACCGCCGCTGCGAGGCAGACTGCTGAGGCTGGTGTGGTGTGCGCAGCAAAGGATGGGATAACTCCCCACGGGAAGAGTATAGCCTCAGGGCAGGGAATGTTGATGATGGGAGTGATGGTGCACGGGCGCAGCAGGAACGACTCAGAGTCTTTGCAATGCAGTTCAGGGTCTTTACTGGTGATAATAAGGCAGACCCTCCCGAGAGTACTGGCTAGCATAAGGGGCCTGGTCAGTCTGTGAGCAAACAGGAGTTCCCCTGACCAGGTGGAGTTGTAGGCCTCCCCGTCTATCTGCACTCTTCCTGGCTACCTTGCTGTAAGCGAGTGGAAGTAGCCCACGTCCCTGAGTATACCGTGTGGTGCTCACCTGTATGGCTGGTGACTTGGGGCCGTCTGATAGCCTCCGCTCCTTGATGGCGGTGCTGGTCCCTTGCTCGTGACTGAGCCTCCGGGCTTCTATGGCCAGAGGACCTGAAATCCCCTGCCGGCGGGTTTCTGCTGCTGGGTATATATAAGTCCTCACAGCTTCGGACTCCTGTGTCCGGATCTTGGTGTCTTCTGCCAGGACAAACTCTGCTTAGCTCAAGTCCCTGGTCTTCAGCTCCTGCTCCTACAGAGCTCCTAGCTGTTTCTTTCCCTGTGTCTGGAACAAACTCCAGGCTCTCACTCTCTAACCCCGCCCCAAATCCAGTTTATATAGGGCAGGTTCCTCCCCTATCTGGTCTGGGACAGGAGGTGTTGCATGTTCAAGGGCTCATGACCAGGGAACCTCCCACTTGCTCTCAGATGTAATATTTCTATTACTGTGGTAACCAGACCCCTGGGGTGCCACACACACCATGTCACCAAACAGCACAGTGAGTATCTGTATCCCTATATGCAGGCCTACTGACTGATTACAAGATTGTAGACACATGTGATGCTAATTAGTGGACACAACTTGAATAAACATGTCCCTTTTGTCACATTATTTTCAGTGGTACCATCATTTCTGTCCAGACCTATTTCATGAGTTTAATTTTTTTAAAAATTCTGTGGAAGCAGGGTGGAAAAGCCATGTCTGACTTTCATATGTTCATTTACATAGATTTTTAATTTATTATTACTAGTGTTGAGAGAGCATGCTCGACACTGCTCGGTACTCGCCCGAGCATCACGCTACTCGGGATGTTCGGCGAGCACCGAGCATTTCCGGGATACTCGGGTGGGAGCTCGGGTCTCCGCCCTGCATGTTTGGCGCTCTTTACAGAGCCAATGAACATGCAGGGATTGCCAGCCAGTCACTGTAATGCCGCAGCCATGTTGTTTGTGGGTATTACAGTAATTGGCTGGCCGCACAGTGTCACCTCGAGTATTTAAAACCGGGCGCCGCCATCTTGGACACAGTCGCTCTGGATTAGACAGTGTAGGGACAGCGCTGCTGAGCTAGGGAGAGATTTATCCTGAGAAATAGTTAGTGTAGGGTCTGTAAAGGCTGCCAGATCAAACAAATAGTCCTTCTCAGGACTAATATCCATCCCAGATATCAGGCAGGCAGGCAGGCTGTATAGGAGACGCAGTGGTTATACCAGCAAATGCTGCATTACAGTCCTGTGTGCTCCTGTTTCTGAAATTGCTGGACTTAGCTCCAGGTCTCGGGGGACAGGAAAAATCATTTTTTTCATCTAAATCCTCTTTTTTTTTTCCTCCTTCCCACTGTACAAATAACCGTCTTATTAAACTATTGGTGCCCCTCCCCCCCCCAAAAAAAAAGTGTGTCTCTGATTTTTCAGACACAAATATATCTGTTGAAAAGAGTCTGGTATAGGCCACAGAAACAGAAGTGTGGTTTTGCAGTTCCAAGGGTGAAATCTCTGTATTATCCATTATTGGGCCTTTTGTATCTAAAACAAAACAGTTTGAGTGTGTCGCTCACTGTTCAGCCGCAAATATATATATATATATTAAAAAAGTCTGGTATACACCAGTAAACTATAACTGTGGTTTTGCTGTTCCACGGTAAAAAATCTCTATTATCCTGCTTTTGGCATTTTTTGCCGTAAAAGATAAATAATAGTGTCTGCTGATTGTTCAGACACAAATATATCTGTTGAAAAGAGTCTGGTGCAGGCCCGAGAAATACAAGTGTGGTTTTGCGGTTCCTCGGGTCAAATCTCTGTATTATCCTGCTTTTCGCAACTTTTGGCCGTAAAAAATAAATAATAGTGTCTCCTGATTGTTCAGACACAAATATATCTGTTGAAAATAGTCTGGTATACACCAGTAAATTATAACTGTGGTTTTGCTGTTCCACGGTGAAAAATCTCTATTATTCTGCTTTTGGCATTTTTTGCCGTAAAAAATAAATAATAGTGTCTCCTGATTGTTCAGACACAAATATATCTGTTGAAAATAGCCTGGTATACACCAAGAAATTATAACTGTGGTCTTGCTGTACAAAGGTAAAAAATCTCTATTATCCTGCTTTTGGCATTTTTTGCCGTAAAAAATAAATAGTGTCTCCTGATTTTTCAGACACAAATATATCTGTTGAAAATAGTCTGGGGTAGGCCCGAGAAATACAAGTGTGGTTTTGCAGTTCCACGGGTTAAATCTCTGTATTATCCTGCTTTTCGCAATTTTTGGCCGTAAAAAATAAATAATAGTGTCTCCTGATTGTTCAGACACAAATATATCTGTTGAAAATATAATTTACTGGTGTATACCAGACTAACTGTGGTTTTGCTGTTCCACGGTAAAAAATCTCTATTATCCTGCTTTTGGCATTTTTTGCCGTAAAAAATAAATAATAGTGTCTCCTGATTGTTCAGACCCAAATATATCTGTTGAAAATAGTCTGGTATACACCAGTAAAAAATAACTGTGGTTTTGCTGTTCCACGGTAAAAAATCTCTATTATCCTGCTTTTGGCATTTTTTGCCTTTAAAAAATAAATAATAGTGTCTCCTGATTGTTCAGACAAAAATATATCTGTTGAAAATAGTCTGGTATACACCAGTAACTTATAACTGTGGTTTTTGCTGTTCCACGGTAAAAAATCTCTATTATCCTGCTTTTGGCATTTTTTGCCGTAAAAAATAAATAATAGTGTCTCCTGATTGTTCAGACAAAAATATATCTGTTGAAAATAGTCTGGTATACACCAGTAAATTATAACTGTGGTTTTGCTGTTCCACGGTAAAAAATCTCTATTATCCTGCTTTTGGCATTTTTTGCCTTTAAAAAATAAATAATAGTGTCTCCTGATTGTTCAGACACAAATATATCTGTTGAAAATAGTCTGGTATACACCAGTAAATTATAACTGTGGTTTTGCTGTACAACAATAAAAAATCTCTATTATCCTGCTTTTGGCATTTTTTGCCGTAAAAATTAAATAATAGTGTCTCCTGATTGTTCAGACACAAATATATCTGTTGAAAATAGTCTGGTATACACCAGTAAATTATAACTGTGGTTTTGCTGTTCTATAGAAAAAAATCTCTATTATCCAGCTTTTGGCATTTTTTGCCGTAAAAAATAAATAGTGTCTCCTGATTGTTCAGACACAAATATATCTGTTGAAAATAGTCTGGGGTAGGCCCGAGAAATACAAGTGTGGTTTTGCAGTTCCACGGGTTAAATCTCTGTATTATCCTGCTTTTCGCAATTTTTGGCCGTAAAAAATAAATAATAGTGTCTCCTGATTGTTCAGACACAAATATATCTGTTGAAAATAGTCTGGTATACACCATTAACTTATAACTTTGGTTTTGCTGTTCCACGGTAAAAATTCTCTATTATCCTGCTTTTGCCATTTGTTGCCGTAAAAAATAAATAATAGTGTCTCCTGATTGTTCAGACACAAATATATCTGTTGAAAATATAATTTACTGGTGTATACCAGACTAACTGTGGTTTTGCTGTTCCACGGTAAAAAATCTCTATTATCCTGCTTTTGGCATTTTTTGCCGTAAAAAATAAATAAGTGTCTCCTAATTGTTCAGACAAAAATATATATCTGTTGAAAATAGTCTGGTATACACCAGTAAATTATAACTGTGGTTTTGCTGTTCCACGGTAAAAAATCTCTATTATCCTGCTGTTGGCATTTTTTGCCTTTAAAAAATAAATAATAGTGTCTCCTGATTGTTCAGACCCAAATACATCTGTTGAAAATAGTCTGGTGTAGGCCCAAGAAATACAAGTGTGGTTTTGCAGTTCCACGGGTTAAATCTCTGTATTATCCTGCTTTTCGCAATTTTTGGCCGTAAAAAATAAATAATAGTGTCTCCTGATTGTTCAGACACAAATATATCTGTTGAAAATAGTATGGTATATACCAGTAAAAAATAACTGTGGTTTTGCTGTTCTACGGTAAAAAATCTCTATTATCCTGCTTTTGGCATTTTTTGCCTTTAAAAAATGAATCATAGTGTCTCCTGATTGTTCAGACACAAATATATCTGTAAAAAATAGTCTGGTATACACCAGGAAATTATAACTGTGGTTTTGCTGTTCCACGGTAAAAAATCTCTATTATCCTGCTTTTGGCATTTTTTTGCCGTAAAAAATAAATAATAGTGTCTCCTGATTGTTCAGACACAAATATATCTGTTGAAAATAGTCTGGCATACACCAGAAAATTATAACTGTGGTTTTGCTCTTCCACGGTAAAAAATCTCTTTTATCCTGCTTTTGGCACTTTTTGCCGTAAAAAATAAATAATAGTGTCTCCTGATTGATCAGACACAAATATATCTGTTGAAAATAGTCTGGTGTAGGCCCGAAAAATACAATTGTGGTTTTGCAATTCCACGGGTCAAATCTCAGTATCATCCTGCTTTTCGCAATTCTTGGCCGTAAAAAATAAATAATAGTGTCTCCTGATTGTTCAGAAACAAATATATCTGTTGAAAATAGTCTGGTATACACCAGGAAATTATAAATTTGGTTTTGCTGTTCCACGGCAAAAAATCTCTATTAACCTGCTTTTACAATTTTTCGCCTTAAAAAATAAATAATATTGTCTCCTGATTGCTCAGACACAAATATATCTGTTGAAAATAGTCTGGTATACACCAGTAAATTATAACTATGATTTTGCTGTTGCACGGTAAAAAATCTCTAATATCCTGCTTTTGGCATTTTTTGCCGTAAAAAATAAATAATAGTGTCTCCTGATTGTTCAAACAGATATATATCTGTTGAAAATAGTCTGGTGTAGGCCCGAGAAATAGAAGAGTGGTTTTGCAGTTCCACGGGTCAAATCTCTGTATTATCCTGCTTTTCGCAATTTTTGTCCGTAAAAAATAAATAATAGTGTCTCCTGATTATTCAGACACAAATATATTTGTTGAAAATAGTCTGGTATACACCAGTAAATTATAACTGTGGTTTTGCTGTTCCACGTTAAAAATTCTCTATTATCCTGCTTTTGGCATTTTTTGCCGTAAAAAATAAATAATAGTGTCTCCTGATTGTTCAGGCACAAATATATCTGTTGAAAATAGTCTGGTATACACCAGTAAATTATAACTGTGGTTTTGCTGTTCCACGGTTAAAAATCTCTATTATCCTGGTTTTGGCATTTTTTGCCTTTTAAAAATAAATAATAGTGACTCCTGATTGCTTAGACACAAATATATCTATTGAAAATAGTCTGGTATACACCAGTAAATATAACTGTGGTTTTGCTGTTCCACGGTAAAAAATCTCTATTATCCTGCTTTTGGCGTTTTTTGCCATAAAAAATAAATAATAGTGTCTCCTGATTGCTCAGACACAAATATATCTGTTGAAAATAGTCTGGTATACTCCAGTAAATTATAACAGTGATTTTGCTGTTGCACGGTAAAAAATCTCTATTATTCTGCTTTTGGAATTTTTTGCCGTAAAAAATAAATAATAGTGTCTCCTGATTGCTCAGACACAAATATATCTGTTGAAAATAGTCTGGTATACTTCAGTAAATTATAACAGTGATTTTGCTGTTGCACGGTAAAAAATCTCTATTATTCTGCTTTTGGAATTTTTTGCCGTAAAAAATAAATAATAGTGTCTCCTGATTGTTCAGACACAAATATATCTGTTGAAAATAGTCTGGTATACACCAGTAAATTATAACTGTGGTTTTGCTGTTCCACTGTAAAAAATCTCTATTATCCTGCTTTTGACATTTTTTTCCGTAAAAAATAAATAATAGTGTCTCCTGATTGTTCAGACACAAATATGTCTGTTGAAAATAGTCTGGTATACACCAGTAAATTATAACTGTGGTTTTGCTGTTCCACAGTAAAAAATCTCTATTATCCTGGTTTTGGCATTTTTTCCGTAAAAAATAAATAATAGTGTCTCCTGATTGTTCAGACACAAATATATCTGTTGAAAATAGTCTAGTATACACGAGTAAATTATAACTGTGGTTTTGCTGTTCCACGGTAAAAAATCTCTATTATCCTTTTTTTTTGCATTTTTTGCCGTAAAAAATAAATAATAGTGTCTCCTGATTGTTCAGACACAAATATATCTGTTGAAAATAGTCTGGTATACACCCGGAAATTATAACTGTGGTTTTGCTGTTCCACTGTAAAAAATCTCTATTATCCTGCTTTTGCCATTTTTTGCCGTAAAAAATAAATAATAGTGTCTCCTGAGAGTTCAGACACAAACATATCTGTTGAAAATAGTCTGGTATACACCAGTAGATTATAACTGTGGTTTTCCTGTTCCACCGTAAAAAATCTCTATTATCCTGCTTTTGCCATTTTTTGCCGTAAAAAATAAATAATAGTGTGTTAGGGGGAGCGGTTGCAGACTACTTTATTTAATGGAACGCAACCGACCCCAGGGGTCTGCGATGCAGCCTAGAGGACTGCTGCCGAACACATCCTGGGTGGAAAGGCAAACGACAACTAAAAGATAAACCCTTCCGTGTTAACTACACACCGGACAGGGTATAGCGGTACGCTCTATCTCCGTTTACTGCACGGAGGAGAGAGCGACCGGCGACGCATCTAACAAATATCTTAGCCCTTCGTGTTAACGCACACGGAAGGGTAAGACGGTACGCCCAATCTCCAAGAACCGCAGGGAGACGTGCGTCGTGGGAACAGCAGTAGCCCTGTCTTTGATACAGGCGCTACGCTATGGAGATTGGCGCTAAAGCGGTTCACACAATCTCCAAGAACTGCAGGGAGACATGTGACCGGACTATGAGCAGTAGCCCTGTCTTCGGTACAGGTGCTACGCTATAGGAGACGGTGCTAGCGTGCGGGTGATTCCCGCCGGGTAATCGAGCACTCAGCCGGCGTGCTACTGGACTGAGCAAACCCGCTCTATTAGCTCAGAGGCGGCTTGGGGTGTAAGGCGAACCCCCTGGTTAGAGCCAGTCAGCGAGGTGAAGCTACCTGCCTACTAAAGTTATGGCTCTTTGAGCCCGGCCTGCCTAGCTAAAGCTATAGCTCTTTGAGCCCGGCCTGCCTAACTAAAGCTATGGCTCTTTGAGCCCAGAGTAAGCGTGCACACCAAACAGCTAGCTCAAATGATCTGAGCGCACCGCCATGTTTGTGGGCGGGCCTTTTAAAGACTAAGCCCTGCCCAGCGACACACTATTGGTGACTTTACCCGTGAGCCAATCAGGGAGTGCCAGGTCACCAAGTCAGGTGGGTGCCAAACCACCAATCATGATCCGCCAGGTCACGGACATGCTAAGTGCGGCGAATCCTGGACTTAGACTCCACGAGCCCTGTCTCCCTCTGCAGCCTATGCTTAACACTGCTGGGCACAAATGCCTGGGAGACAATCTGCAGTGCTTGTGGAACAGCTAGGTGTTGGACTCACAACAATGTTGAGCAGTATCAGCCCTGGCTGGCCTGGAATGGGAGACCACAGAAGGTCCTGGACACATTTCAAATCCAGCCCCAGACCGACACCTAACATTGTGTCCCTTGATTGTTCAGACACAAATATATCTGTTGAAAATAGTCTGGTATACACCAGTAAATTATAGCTGTGGTTTTGCTGTTCCACGGTAAAAAATCTTTATTATCCTGCTTTTGCCATTTTTTCCAGTAAAAAATAAATAATAGTGTCTCCTGATTGTTCAGACACAAATATATCTGTTGAAAATAGTCTGGTATACACCAGGAAATTATAACTGTGGTTTTGCTGTTCCACGGTAAAAAATCTCTATTATCCTGCTTTGGGCATTTTTTGCCGTAAAAAATAAATAATAGTGTCTTCTGATTGTTCAGACACAAATATATCTGTTGAAAATAGTCTGGTATACACCAGTAAATTATAACTGTGGTTTTGCTGTTCCACGGTAAAAAATCTCTATTATCCTGGTTTTGGCATTTTTTCCGTAAAAAATAAATAATAGTGTCTCCTGATTGTTCAGACACAAATATATCTGTTGAAAATAGACTGGTATACACGAGTAAATTATAACTGTGTTTTTGCTGTTCCACGGTAAAAAATCTCTATTATCCTGCTTTTGGCATTTTTTGCCGTAAAAAATAAAAAATAGTGTCTCCTGATTCTTCAGACACAAATATGTCTGTTGAAAATAGTCTGGTGTAGGCCCGAGAAATACAAGTGTGGTTTTGCAGTTCCACGGGTCAAATCTCTGTATTATCATGCTTTTCGCAACTTTTGGCCTTAAAAAATAAATAATAGTGTGTCCTGATTATTGAGACACAAATATATCTGTTGAAAATAGTCTGGTATACACCAGTAAATTATAACTGTGGTTTTGCTGTTCCACGGTAAAAGAATCTCTATTATCCTGCTTTTGCCATTTTTTGCCGTGAAAAATAAATAATAGTGTCTCCTGATTGTTCAGGCACAAATATTTCTGTTGAAAATAGTCTGGTGTAGGCCCAAGAAATACAAGTGTGGTTTTGCAGTTCCACGGGTCAAATTTCTGTATTATCCTGCTTTTCCCAATTATTAGCCATAAAAAATAAATAATAGTGTCTCCTGATTGTTCAAACAAAAATATATCTGTTGAAAATAGTCTGGTATACACCAGTAAATTATAACTGTGGTTTTGCTGTTCCACGGTTAAAAATCACTATTATCCTGCTTTTGGCATTTTTTGCTTTTTAAAAATAAATGATAGTGTCTCCTGATTGCTCACACACAAATATATCTGTTGAAAATAGTCTAGTATACACGAGTAAATAATAACTGTGGTTTTACTGTTCCACGGTAAAAAATCTCTATTATCCTTTTTTTTTTGCATTTTTTGCCGTAAAAAATAAATAATAGTGTCTCCTGATTGTTCAGACAAAAATATATCTGTGGAAAATAGTCTGGTATACACCCGGAAATTATAACTGTGGATTTGCTGTTCCACGGTAAAAAATCTCTATTATTCTGCTTTTGTCATTTTTTGCCGTAAAAAATAAATAATAGTGTCTCCTGATTGTTCAAACAGATATATATCTGTTGAAAATAGTCTGCAATACACCAGTAAATTATAACTGTGGTTTTGCTGTACCATGGTAAAAAATCTCTATTATCCTGCTTTTGGCATTTTTTGCCATAAAAAATAAATAATAGTGTCTCCTGATCGTTCAGACACAAATATATCTGTTGAAAATAGTCTGGTGTAGGCCCGAGAAATAGAAGAGTGGTTTTGCAGTTCCACGGGTCAAATCTCTGTATTATCCTGCTTTTCGCAATTTTTGTCCGTAAAAAATAAATAATAGTGTCTCCTGATTATTCAGACACAAATATATTTGTTGAAAATAGTCTGGTATACACCAGTAAATTATAACTGTGGTTTTGCTGTTCCACGTTAAAAATTCTCTATTATCCTGCTTTTGGCATTTTTTGCCGTAAAAAATAAATAATAGTGTCTCCTGATTGTTCAGGCACAAATATATCTGTTGAAAATAGGCTGGTATACACCAGTAAATTATAACTGTGGTTTTGCTGTTCCACGGTTAAAAATCTCTATTATCCTGGTTTTGGCATTTTTTGCCTTTTAAAAATAAATAATAGTGACTCCTGATTGCTTAGACACAAATATATCTATTGAAAATAGTCTGGTATACACCAGTAAATATAACTGTGGTTTTGCTGTTCCACGGTAAAAAATCTCTATTATCCTGCTTTTGGCGTTTTTTGCCATAAAAAATAAATAATAGTGTCTCCTGATTGTTCAGACACAAATATATCTGTTGAAAATAGTCTGGTATACTCCAGTAAATTATAACAGTGATTTTGCTGTTGCACGGTAAAAAATCTCTATTATTCTGCTTTTGGCATTTTTTGCCGTAAAAAATAAATAATAGTGTCTCCTGATTGTTCAGACACAAATATATCTGTTGAAAATAGTCTGGTATACACCAGTAAATTATAACTGTGGTTTTGCTGTTCCACGGTAAAAAATCTCTATTATCCTGGTTTTGGCATTTTTTCCGTAAAAAATAAATAATAGTGTCTCCTGATTGTTCAGACACAAATATATCTGTTGAAAATAGACTGGTATACACGAGTAAATTATAACTGTGTTTTTGCTGTTCCACGGTAAAAAATCTCTATTATCCTGCTTTTGGCATTTTTTGCCGTAAAAAATAAATAATAGTGTCTCCTGATTCTTCAGACACAAATATGTCTGTTGAAAATAGTCTGGTGTAGGCCCGAGAAATACAAGTGTGGTTTTGCAGTTCCACGGGTCAAATCTCTGTATTATCATGCTTTTCGCAACTTTTGGCCTTAAAAAATAAATAATAGTGTGTCCTGATTATTGAGACACAAATATATCTGTTGAAAATAGTCTGGTATACACCAGTAAATTATAACTGTGGTTTTGCTGTTCCACGGTAAAAGAATCTCTATTATCCTGCTTTTGCCATTTTTTGCCGTGAAAAATAAATAATAGTGTCTCCTGATTGTTCAGACACAAATATTTCTGTTGAAAATAGTCTGGTGTAGGCCCAAGAAATACAAGTGTGGTTTTGCAGTTCCACGGGTCAAATTTCTGTATTATCCTGCTTTTCCCAATTATTAGCCATAAAAAATAAATAATAGTGTCTCCTGATTGTTCAAACAAAAATATATCTGTTGAAAATAGTCTGGTATACACCAGTAAATTATAACTGTGGTTTTGCTGTTCCACGGTTAAAAATCACTATTATCCTGCTTTTGGCATTTTTTGCTTTTTAAAAATAAATGATAGTGTCTCCTGATTGCTCACACACAAATATATCTGTTGAAAATAGTCTAGTATACACGAGTAAATAATAACTGTGGTTTTACTGTTCCACGGTAAAAAATCTCTATTATCCTTTTTTTTTTGCATTTTTTGCCGTAAAAAATAAATAATAGTGTCTCCTGATTGTTCAGACAAAAATATATCTGTGGAAAATAGTCTGGTATACACCCGGAAATTATAACTGTGGTTTTGCTGTTCCACGGTAAAAAATCTCTATTATTCTGCTTTTGTCATTTTTTGCCGTAAAAAATAAATAATAGTGTCTCCTGATTGTTCAAACAGATATATATCTGTTGAAAATAGTCTGCAATACACCAGTAAATTATAACTGTGGTTTTGCTGTACCATGGTAAAAAATCTCTATTATCCTGCTTTTGGCATTTTTTGCCATAAAAAATAAATAATAGTGTCTCCTGATCGTTCAGACACAAATATATCTGTTGAAAATAGTCTGGTGTAGGCCCGAGAAATAGAAGAGTGGTTTTGCAGTTCCACGGGTCAAATCTCTGTATTATCCTGCTTTTCGCAATTTTTGTCCGTAAAAAATAAATAATAGTGTCTCCTGATTATTCAGACACAAATATATTTGTTGAAAATAGTCTGGTATACACCAGTAAATTATAACTGTGGTTTTGCTGTTCCACGTTAAAAATTCTCTATTATCCTGCTTTTGGCATTTTTTGCCGTAAAAAATAAATAATAGTGTCTCCTGATTGTTCAGGCACAAATATATCTGTTGAAAATAGTCTGGTATACACCAGTAAATTATAACTGTGGTTTTGCTGTTCCACGGTTAAAAATCTCTATTATCCTGGTTTTGGCATTTTTTGCCTTTTAAAAATAAATAATAGTGACTCCTGATTGCTTAGACACAAATATATCTATTGAAAATAGTCTGGTATACACCAGTAAATATAACTGTGGTTTTGCTGTTCCACGGTAAAAAATCTCTATTATCCTGCTTTTGGCGTTTTTTGCCATAAAAAATAAATAATAGTGTCTCCTGATTGTTCAGACACAAATATATCTGTTGAAAATAGTCTGGTATACTCCAGTAAATTATAACAGTGATTTTGCTGTTGCACGGTAAAAAATCTCTATTATTCTGCTTTTGGCATTTTTTGCCGTAAAAAATAAATAATAGTGTCTCCTGATTGTTCAGACACAAATATATCTGTTGAAAATAGTCTGGTATACACCAGTAAATTATAACTGTGGTTTTGCTGTTCCACTGTAAAAAATCTCTATTATCCTGCTTTTGACATTTTTTTCCGTAAAAAATAAATAATAGTGTCTCCTGATTGTTCAGACACAAATATTTCTGTTGAAAATAGTCTAGTATACACCAGTAAATTATAACTGTGGTTTTGCTGTTCCACGGTAAAAAAATCTCTATTATCCTGCTTTTGGCATTTTTTGCCGCAAAAAATAAATAATAGTGTCTCCTGATTGTTCAGACACAAATATATCTGTTGAAAATAGTCTGGTATACACCAGGAAATTATAACTGTGTTTTTGCTGTTCCACGGTAAAAAATCTTTATTATCCTGCTTTTGCCATTTTTTGCCGTAAAAAATAAATAATAGTGTCTCCTGATTGTTCAGACACAAATATGTCTGTTGAAAATAGTCTGGTATACACCAGTAAATTATAACTGTGGTTTTGCTGTTCCACAGTAAAAAATCTCTATTATCCTGGTTTTGGCATTTTTTCCGTAAAAAATGAATAATAGTGTCTCCTGATTGTTCAGACACAAATATATCTGTTGAAAATAGTCTAGTATACACGAGTAAATTATAACTGTGGTTTTGCTGTTCCACGGTAAAAAATCTCTATTATCCTTTTTTTTTGCATTTTTTGCCGTAAAAAATAAATAATAGTGTCTCCTGATTGTTCAGACACAAATATATCTGTTGAAAATAGTCTGGTATACACCCGGAAATTATAACTGTGGTTTTGCTGTTCCACTGTAAAAAATCTCTATTATCCTGCTTTTGCCATTTTTTGCCGTAAAAAATAAATAATAGTGTCTCCTGAGAGTTCTGACACAAACATATCTGTTGAAAATAGTCTGGTATACACCAGTAGATTATAACTGTGGTTTTCCTGTTCCACCGTAAAAAATCTCTATTATCCTGCTTTTGCCATTTTTTGCCGTAAAAAATAAATAATAGTGTGTTAGGGGGAGCGGTTGCAGACTACTTTATTTAATGGAACGCAACCGACCCCAGGGGTCTGCGATGCAGCCTAGAGGACTGCTGCCGAACACATCCTGGGTGGAAAGGCAAACGACAACTAAAAGATAAACCCTTCCGTGTTAACTACACACCGGACAGGGTATAGCGGTACGCTCTATCTCCGTTTACTGCACGGAGGAGAGAGCGACCGGCGACGCATCTAACAAATATCTTAGCCCTTCGTGTTAACGCACACGGAAGGGTAAGACGGTACGCCCAATCTCCAAGAACCGCAGGGAGACGTGCGTCGTGGGAACAGCAGTAGCCCTGTCTTTGATACAGGCGCTACGCTATGGAGATTGGCGCTAAAGCGGTTCACACAATCTCCAAGAACTGCAGGGAGACATGTGACCGGACTATGAGCAGTAGCCCTGTCTTCGGTACAGGTGCTACGCTATAGGAGACGGTGCTAGCGTGCGGGTGATTCCCGCCGGGTAATCGAGCACTCAGCCGGCGTGCTACTGGACTGAGCAAACCCGCTCTATTAGCTCAGAGGCGGCTTGGGGTGTAAGGCGAACCCCCTGGTTAGAGCCAGTCAGCGAGGTGAAGCTACCTGCCTACTAAAGTTATGGCTCTTTGAGCCCGGCCTGCCTAGCTAAAGCTATAGCTCTTTGAGCCCGGCCTGCCTAACTAAAGCTATGGCTCTTTGAGCCCAGAGTAAGCGTGCACACCAAACAGCTAGCTCAAATGATCTGAGCGCACCGCCATGTTTGTGGGCGGGCCTTTTAAAGACTAAGCCCTGCCCAGCGACACACTATTGGTGACTTTACCCGTGAGCCAATCAGGGAGTGCCAGGTCACCAAGTCAGGTGGGTGCCAAACCACCAATCATGATCCGCCAGGTCACGGACATGCTAAGTGCGGCGAATCCTGGACTTAGACTCCACGAGCCCTGTCTCCCTCTGCAGCCTATGCTTAACACTGCTGGGCACAAATGCCTGGGAGACAATCTGCAGTGCTTGTGGAACAGCTAGGTGTTGGACTCACAACAATGCTGAGCAGTATCAGCCCTGGCTGGCCTGGAATGGGAGACCACAGAAGGTCCTGGACACATTTCAAATCCAGCCCCAGACCGACACCTAACATTGTGTCCCTTGATTGTTCAGACACAAATATATCTGTTGAAAACAGTCTGGTATACACCAGTAAATTATAGCTGTGGTTTTGCTGTTCCACGGTAAAAAATCTTTATTATCCTGCTTTTGCCATTTTTTCCAGTAAAAAATAAATAATAGTGTCTCCTGATTGTTCAGACACAAATATATCTGTTGAAAATAGTCTGGTATACACCAGGAAATTATAACTGTGGTTTTGCTGTTCCACGGTAAAAAATCTCTATTATCCTGCTTTGGGCATTTTTTGCCGTAAAAAATAAATAATAGTGTCTTCTGATTGTTCAGACACAAATATATCTGTTGAAAATAGTCTGGTATACACCAGTAAATTATAACTGTGGTTTTGCTGTTCCACGGTAAAAAATCTCTATTATCCTGGTTTTGGCATTTTTTCCGTAAAAAATAAATAATAGTGTCTCCTGATTGTTCAGACACAAATATATCTGTTGAAAATAGACTGGTATACACGAGTAAATTATAACTGTGTTTTTGCTGTTCCACGGTAAAAAATCTCTATTATCCTGCTTTTGGCATTTTTTGCCGTAAAAAATAAATAATAGTGTCTCCTGATTCTTCAGACACAAATATGTCTGTTGAAAATAGTCTGGTGTAGGCCCAAGAAATACAAGTGTGGTTTTGCAGTTCCACGGGTCAAATCTCTGTATTATCATGCTTTTCGCAACTTTTGGCCTTAAAAAATAAATAATAGTGTGTCCTGATTATTGAGACACAAATATATCTGTTGAAAATAGTCTGGTATACACCAGTAAATTATAACTGTGGTTTTGCTGTTCCACGGTAAAAGAATCTCTATTATCCTGCTTTTGCCATTTTTTGCCGTGAAAAATAAATAATAGTGTCTCCTGATTGTTCAGACACAAATATTTCTGTTGAAAATAGTCTGGTGTAGGCCCAAGAAATACAAGTGTGGTTTTGCAGTTCCACGGGTCAAATTTCTGTATTATCCTGCTTTTCCCAATTATTAGCCATAAAAAATAAATAATAGTGTCTCCTGATTGTTCAAACAAAAATATATCTGTTGAAAATAGTCTGGTATACACCAGTAAATTATAACTGTGGTTTTGCTGTTCCACGGTTAAAAATCACTATTATCCTGCTTTTGGCATTTTTTGCTTTTTAAAAATAAATGATAGTGTCTCCTGATTGCTCACACACAAATATATCTGTTGAAAATAGTCTAGTATACACGAGTAAATAATAACTGTGGTTTTACTGTTCCACGGTAAAAAATCTCTATTATCCTTTTTTTTTTGCATTTTTTGCCGTAAAAAATAAATAATAGTGTCTCCTGATTGTTCAGACAAAAATATATCTGTGGAAAATAGTCTGGTATACACCCGGAAATTATAACTGTGGTTTTGCTGTTCCACGGTAAAAAATCTCTATTATTCTGCTTTTGTCATTTTTTGCCGTAAAAAATAAATAATAGTGTCTCCTGATTGTTCAGACACAAATATATCTGTTGAAAATAGTCTGGTATACACCAGTAAATTATGACCGTGATTTTGCTGTTCCACGGTAAAAAATCTCTATTATCCTGCTTTTGTCATTTTTTGCCGTAAAAAATAAATAATAGTGTCTCCTGATTGCTCAGACACAAATATATCTGTTGAAAATAGTCTGGTATACACCAGTAAATTATAACTGTGGTTTTGCTGTTCCACGGTAAAAAATCTCTATTATCCTGCTTTTGTCATTTTTTGCTGTAAAAAATAAATAATAGTGTCTCCTGATTGTTCAGACACAAATATATCTGTTGAAAATAGTCTGGTATACACCAGTAAATTATAACTGTGATTTTGCTGTTGCACGGTAAAAAATCTCTATTATCCTGCTTTTGGCATTTTTTGCCTTTAAAAAATAATAGTGTCTCCTGATTGTTCAGACACAAATATATCTGTTGAAAATAGTCTGGTATACACCAGTAAATTATGACTGTGGTTTTGCTGTTCCACGGTAAAAAATCTCTATTATCCTGGTTTTGCCATTTTTTGCCGTAAAAAAATAAATAATAGTGTCTCCTGATTGTTCAGACCCAAATATATCTGTTGAAAATAGTCTGGTGTAGGCCCAAGAAATACAAGTGTGGTTTTGCAGTTCCACGGGTCAAATCTCTGTATTATCCTGCTTTTCACAATTATTGGCCGTAAAAAATAAATAATAGTGTCTCCTGATTGTTCAGACACAAATATATCTGTTGAAAATAGTCTGTTATACACCAGTAAAATATAACTGTGATTTTGCTGTTGCACGGTAAAAAATCTCTATTATCCTGCTTTTGGCATTTTTTGCCGTAAAAAATAAATAATAGTGTCTCCTGATTGTTCATACACAAATATATCTGTTGAAAATAGTCTGGTATACACCAGTAAATTATAACCATGATTTTGCTGTTCCACGGTAAAAAATCTCTATTATCCTGCTTTTGTCATTTTTTGCCGTAAAAAATAAATAATAGTGTCTCCTGATTGTTCAGACACAAATATATCTGTTGAAAATAGTCTGGTATATACCAGTAAATTATAACTGTGGTTTTGCTGTTCCACGGTAAAAAATCTCTATTATCGTGGTTTTGTCATTTTTTGCCGTAAAAAATAAATGATAGTGTCTCCTGATTGTTCAGACACAAATATATCTGTTGAAAATAGTCTGGTATACACCAGTAAATTATAACTGTGGTTTTGCTGTTCCACGGTAAAAAATCTCTATTATCCTGCTTTTGTCATTTTTTGCTGTAAAAAATAAATAATAGTGTCTCCTGATTGTTCAGACACAAATATATCTGTTGAAAATAGTCTGGTATACACCAGTAAATTATAACCGTGATTTTGCTGTTGCACGGTAAAAAATCTCTATTATCCTGATTTTTGCATTTTTTGCCGTAAAAAATAAATAATAGTATCTCCTGATTGTTCAGACACAAATGTATCTGTTGAAAATAGTCTGGTATACACCAATAAATTATAACTGGTTTTGCTGTTCCACGGTAAAAAATCTTTATTATCCTGCTTTTGCCATTTTTTGCTGTAAAAAATAAATAATAGTGTCTCCTGATTGTTCAGACACAAATATATCTGTTGAAAATAGTCTGGTATACACCAGTAAGTTATGACTGTGGTTTTGCTGTTCCACGGTAAAAAATCTCTATTATCCTGGTTTTGCCATTTTTTGCCGTAAAAAAATAAATAATAGTGTCTCCTGATTGTTCAGACCCAAATATATCTGTTGAAAATAGTCTGGTGTAGGCCCAAGAAATACAAGTGTGGTTTTGCAGTTCCACGGGTCAAATCTCTGTATTATCCTGCTTTCCCCAATTATTGGCCGTAAAAAATAAATAATAGTGTCTCCTGATTGTTCAGACACAAATATATCTCGTGAAAATAGTCTGGTATACACCACTAAATTATAACTGTGGTTTTACTGTTCCACGGTAAAAAATCTCTATTATCCTGCTTTTGTCATTTTTTGCCTTTTAAAAATAAATAATAGTGTCTCCTGATTGCTCAGACACAAATATATTTGTTGAAAATAGTCTGGTATACACAAGTAAATTATAACTGTGGTTTGGCTGTTCCACGGTAAAAAATCTCTATTATCCTGCTTTTGGCATTTTTTTCCTTTAAAAAATAAATAATAGTGTCTCCTGATTGTTCAGACACAAATATATCTGTTGAAAGTAGTCTGTTATACACCAGTAAAATATAACTGTGATTTTGCTGTTGCACGGTAAAAAATCTCTATTATCCTGCTTTTGGCATTTTTTGCCGTAAAAAATAAATAATAGTGTCTCCTGATTGTTCAGACACAAATATATCTGTTGAAAATAGTCTGGTATACACCAGTAAATTATAACCGTGATTTTGCTGTTCCACGGTAAAAAATCTCTATTATCCTGCTTTTGTCATTTTTTGCCGTAAAAAAATAAATAATAGTGTATCCTGATTGTTCAGACACAAATATATCTGTTGAAAATAGTCTGGTATACACCAGTAAATTATAACTGTGGTTTTACTGTTCCAAGGTAAAAAATCTCTATTATCCTGCTTTTGGCATTTTTTGCCTTTTAAAAATAAATAATAGTGTCTCCTGATTGCTCAGACACAAATATATCTGTTGAAAATAGTCTGGTATACACCAGTAAATTATAACTGTGGTTTTGCTGTTCCACGGTAAAAAATCTTTATTATCCTTCTTTTGCCATTTTTAGCCGTAAAAAAATAAATAATAGTGTCTCCTGATTGTGCAGACACAAATATATATGTTGAAAATATTCTGGTATACACTAGGAAATTATAACTGTGGTGTTGCAGTTCCATGGTAAAAAATCTCTATTATCCTGCTTTTGCCATTTTTTGCCATGAAAAATAAATAATAGTGTCTCCTGATTGTTCAGACACAAATATTTCTGTTGAAAATAGTCTGGTGTAGGCCCAAGAAATACAAGTGTGGTTTTGCAGTTCCACGGGTCAAATTTCTGTATTATCCTGCTTTTCGCAATTATTGGCCGTAAAAAATAAATAATAGTGTCGCCTGAATGTTCAAACACAAATATATCTGTTGAAAATAGTCCAGTATACACCAGTAAATTATAACTGTGGTTTTGCTGTTCCACGGTTAAAAATCTCTATTATCCTGCTTTTGGCATTTTTTGCTTTTTAAAAATAAATGATAGTGTCTCCTGATTGCTCAGACACAAATATATCTGTTGAAAATAGTCTAGTATACACCTGTAAATTATAACTGTGGTTTTGCTGTTCCATGGTAAAAAATCTCTATTATCCTGATTTTGGCATTTTTTGCCTTTAAAAAATGATAGTGTCTCCTGATTGTTCAGACACAAATATATCTGTTGAAAATAGTCTGGTGTACACCAGTAAATCATATCTGTGGTTTTGCTGTTCCACGGTAAAAAATCTCTATTATCCTGATTTTTGCATTTTTTGCCGTAAAAAATAAATAATAGTGTCTCCTGATTGTTCAGACACAAATATATCTGTTGAAAATAGTCTGGTATACACCCGGAAATTATAACTGTGGTTTTGCTGTTCCACGGAAAAAAATCTCTATTATCCTGCTTTTGCCATTTTTTGCAGTAAAAAATAAATAATAGTGTCTCCTGATAGTTCAGACACAAATATTTCTGTTGAAAATAGTCTGGTATACACCAGTGAATTATAACTGTGATTTTGCTGTTGCACGGTAAAAAAACTCTATTATCCTGCTTTTGGCATTTTTTGCCGTAAAAAATAATTAATAGTGTCTCCTGATTCTCCAGACACAAATATGTCTGTTGAAAATAGTCTGGTGTAGGCCCAAGAAATACAAGTGTGGTTTTGCAGTTCCACGGGTCAAATCTCTGTATTATCCTGCTTTTCGTAAGTTTTGGCCTTAAAAAATAAATAATAGTGTGTCCTGATTGTTCAGACACAAATATACCTGTTGAAAATAGTCTGGTATACACCAGTAAATTATAACTGTGGTTTTGCTGTTCCACGGTAAAAAAATCTTTATTATCCTGCTTTTGCCATTTTTAGCTGTAAAAAATAAATAATAGTGTCTCCTGACTGTTCATACACAAATATATCTGTTGAAAATAATCTGGTATACACCAGTAAATTATAACTGTGGTTTTGCTGTTCCACGGTAAAAAATCTTTATTATCCTGCTTTTGCCATTTTTTGCCGTGAAAAATAAATAATAGTGTCTCCTGATTGTTCAGACACAAATATTTCTGTTGATAATAGTCTGGTGTAGGCCCAAGAAATACAAGTGTGGTTTTGCAATTCCACGGGTCAAATTTCTGTAATATCCTGCTTTTCGCAATTATTGGCCGTAAAAAATAAATAATAGTGTCTCCAGATTGTTCAAACACAAATATATCTTTTGAAAATAGTCTGGTATACACCAGTAAATTATAACTGTGGTTTTGCTGTTCCACGGTTAAAAATCACTATTATCCTGCTTTTGGCATTTTTTGCTTTTTAAAAATAAATGATAGTGTCTCCTGATTGCTCAGACATAAATATATCTGTTGAAAATAGTCTAGAATACACGAGTAAATTATAACTGTGGTTTTTGCTGTTCCACGGTAAAAAATCTCTATTATCCTTTTTTTTTGCATTTTTTGCCATAAAAAATAAATAATAGTGTCTCCTGATTGTTCAGACACAAATATATCTGTGGAAAATAGTCTGGTATACACCCGGAAATTATAACTGTGGTTTTGCTGTTCCACGGTAAAAAATCTCTAGTATTCTGCTTTTGCCATTTTTTGCCGTAAAAAATAAATAATAGTGTCTCCTGAGAGTTCAGACACAAATATTTCTGTTGAAAATAGTCTGGTATACACCAGTAAATTATAACTGTGATTTTGCTGCTCCACGGTAAAAAAATCTCTATTATCCTGCTTTTGGCATTTTTTGCCATAAAAAATAAATAATAGTGTCTCCTGATTGTTCAGACACAAATATATCTGTTGAAAATAGTCTGGTATACACCAGTAAGTTATGACTGTGGTTTTGCTGTTCCACGGTAAAAAATCTCTATTATCCTGGTTTTGCCATTTTTTGCCGTAAAAAAATAAATAATAGTGTCTCCTGATTGTACAGACCCAAATATATCTGTTGAAAATAGTCTGGTGTAGGCCCAAGAAATACAAGTGTGGTTTTGCAGGTCCACGGGTCAAATCTCTGTATTATCCTGCTTTCCGCAATTATTGGCCGTAAAAAATAAATAATAGTGTCTCCTGATTGTTCAGACACAAATATATCTGTTGAAAATAGTCTGGTATACACCAGTAAATTATAACTGTGGTTTTACTGTTCCACGGTAAAAAATCTCTATTATCCTGCTTTTGCCATTTTTTGCCGTGAAAAATAAATAATAGTGTCTCCTGATTGTTCAGACACAAATATTTCTGTTGATAATAGTCTGGTGTAGGCCCAAGAAATACAAGTGTGGTTTTGCAATTCCACGGGTCAAATTTCTGTAATATCCTGCTTTTCGCAATTATTGGCCGTAAAAAATAAATAATAGTGTCTCCAGATTGTTCAAACACAAATATATCTTTTGAAAATAGTCTGGTATACACCAGTAAATTATAACTGTGGTTTTGCTGTTCCACGGTTAAAAATCACTATTATCCTGCTTTTGGCATTTTTTGCTTTTTAAAAATAAATGATAGTGTCTCCTGATTGCTCAGACATAAATATATCTGTTGAAAATAGTCTAGAATACACGAGTAAATTATAACTGTGGTTTTTGCTGTTCCACGGTAAAAAATCTCTATTATCCTTTTTTTTTGCATTTTTTGCCGTAAAAAATAAATAATAGTGTCTCCTGATTGTTCAGACACAAATATATCTGTGGAAAATAGTCTGGTATACACCCGGAAATTATAACTGTGGTTTTGCTGTTCCACAGTAAAAAATCTCTAGTATTCTGCTTTTGCCATTTTTTGCCGTAAAAAATAAATAATAGTGTCTCCTGAGAGTTCAGACACAAATATTTCTGTTGAAAATAGTCTGGTATACACCAGTAAATTATAACTGTGATTTTGCTGCTCCACGGTAAAAAAATCTCTATTATCCTGCTTTTGGCATTTTTTGCCATAAAAAATAAACAATAGTGTCTCCTGATTGTTCAGACACAAATATATCTGTTGAAAATAGTCTGGTATACACCAGTAAGTTATGACTGTGGTTTTGCTGTTCCACGGTAAAAAATCTCTATTATCCTGGTTTTGCCATTTTTTGCCGTAAAAAAATAAATAATAGTGTCTCCTGATTGTTCAGACCCAAATATATCTGTTGAAAATAGTCTGGTGTAGGCCCAAGAAATACAAGTGTGGTTTTGCAGGTCCACGGGTCAAATCTCTGTATTATCCTGCTTTCCGCAATTATTGGCCGTAAAAAATAAATAATAGTGTCTCCTGATTGTTCAGACACAAATATATCTGTTGAAAATAGTCTGGTATACACCAGTAAATTATAACTGTGGTTTTACTGTTCCACGGTAAAAAATCTCTATTATCCTGCTTTTGGCATTTTTTGCCTTTTAAAAATAAATAATAGTGTCTCCTCATTGTTCAGACACAAATATATTTGTTGAAAATAGTCTGGTATACACAAATAAATTATAACTGTGATTTTGCTGTTCCATGGTAAAAAATCTCTATTATCCTGCTTTTGTCATTTTTTGCCGTAAAAAATAAATAATAGTGTCTCCTGATTGTTCAGACACAAATATATCTGTTGAAAATAGTCTGGTATATACCAGTAAATTATATCTGTGATTTTGCTGTTCCACGGTAAAAAATCTCTATTATCCTGCTTTTGGCATTTTTTGCCTTTAAAAAATAATAGTGTCTCCTGATTGTTCAGATTCAAATATATCTGTTGAAAATAGTCTGGTGTACACCAGTAAATTATGACTGTGGTTTTGCTGTTCCACGGTAAAAAATCTCTATTATCCTGGTTTTGGCATTTTTTGCCGTAAAAATAAATAATAGGGTCTCCTGATTGTTCAGACCCAAATATATCTGTTGAAAATAGTCTGGTGTAGGCCCAAGAAATACAAGTGTGGTTTTGCAGTTCCACGAGTCAAATCTCTGTATTACCCTGCTTTTCGCAATTATTGGCCGTAAAAAATAAATAATAGTGTCTCCTGATTGTTCAGACACAAATATATCTGTTGAAAATAGTCTGGTATACACCAGTAAATTATAACTGTGGTTTTACTGTTCCACGGTAAAAAATCTCTATTATCCTGCTTTAGGCATTTTTTGCCTTTTAAAAATAAATAATAGTGTCTCCTGATTGCTCAGACACAAATATATTTGTTGAAAATAGTCTGGTATACACAAGTAAATTATAACTGTGGTTTGGCTGTTCCACGGTAAAAAATCTCTATTATTCTGCTTTTGGCATTTTTTTCCTTTAAAAAATAAATAATAGTGTCTCCTGATTGTTCAGACACAAATATATCTGTTGAAAATAGTCTGTTATACACCAGTAAAATATAACTGTCATTTTGCTGTTGCACGGTAAAAAATCTCTATTATCCTGCTTTTGGCATTTTTTGCCGTAAAAAATAAATAATAGTGTCTCCTGATTGTTCAGACACAAATATATCTGTTGAAAATAGTCTGGTATACACCAGTAAATTATAACCGTGATTTTGCTGTTCCACGGTAAAAAATCTCTATTATCCTGCTTTTGTCATTTTTTGCCGTAAAAAAAATAAATAATAGTGTCTCCTGATTGTTCAGACACAAATATATCTGTTGAAAATAGTCTGGTATATACCAGTAAATTATAACTGTGGTTTTGCTGTTCCACGGTAAAAAATCTCTATTATCCTGCTTTTGTCATTTTTTACCGTAAAAAATAAATAATATTGTCTCCTGATTGTTCAGACACAAATATATCTGTTGAAAATAGTCTGGTATACACCAGTAAATTATAACCGTGATTTTGCTGTTGCACGGTAAAAAATCTCTATTATCCTGCTAATGGCATTTTTTGCCGTAAAAAATAAATAATAGTGTCTCCTGATTGTTCAGACACAAAGATATCTGTTGAAAATAGTCTGGTATACACGAGTAAATTATATCTGTGGTTTTGCTGTTCCACGGTAAAAAATCTCTATTATCCTGCTTTTGGCATTTTTTGCCATTAAAAAATAATAGTGTCTCCTGATTGTTCAGACACAAATATATCTGTTGAAAATAGTCTGGTGTACACCAGTAAATTATATCTGTGGTTTTGCTGTTCCACGGTAAAAAATCTCTATTATCCTGATTTTTGCATTTTTTGCCGTAAAAAATAAATAATAGTGTCTCCTGATTGTTCAGACACAAATATATCTGTTGAAAATGGTCTGGTATACACCAGTAATTTATGACTGTGGTTTTGCTGTTCCACGGTTAAAAATCTCTATTATCCTGGTTTTGGCATTTTTTGCCGTAAAAAATAAATAATAGGGTCTCCTGATTGTTCAGACACAAATATATCTGTTGAAAATAGTCTGGTATACACCAGTAAATTATAGCTGTGGTTTTGCTGTTCCACGGTAAAAAATCTCTATTATCCTGCTTTTGGCATTTTTTGCTTTTAAAAAATAATAGTGTCTCCTGATTGTTCAGACACAAATATATCTGTTGAAAATAGTCTGGTATACACCAGTAAATTATAACTGTGGTTTTACTGTTCCACGGTAAAAAATCTCTATTATCCTGCTTTTGGCATTTTTTGCCGTAAAAAATAAATAATAGTGTCTCCTGATTGTTCAGACACAAATATATCTGTTGAAAATAGTCTGGTATACACTAGGAAATTATAACTGTGGTGTTGCAGTTCCATGGTAAAAAATCTCTATTATCCTGCTTTTGCCATTTTTTGCCGTGAAAAATAAATAATAGTGTCTCCTGATTGTTCAGACACAAATATTTCTGTTGAAAATAGTCTGGTGTAGGCCCAAGAAATACAAGTGTGGTTTTGCAGTTCCACGGGTCAAATTTCTGTATTATCCTGCTTTTCGCAATTATTGGCCGTAAAAAATAAATAATAGTGTCGCCTGATTGTTCAAACACAAATATATCTGTTGAAAATAGTCTGGTATACACCAGTAAATTATAACTGTGGTTTTGCTGTTCCACGGTTAAAAATCTCTATTATCCTGCTTTTGGCATTTTTTGCTTTTTAAAAATAAATGATAGTGTCTCCTGATTGCTCAGACACAAATATATCTGTTGAAAATAGTCTAGTATACACCAGTAAATCATATCTGTGGTTTTGCTGTTCCACGGTAAAAAATCTCTATTATCCTGATTTTTGCATTTTTTGCCGTAAAAAATAAATAATAGTGTCGCCTGATTGTTCAAACACAAATATATCTGTTGAAAATAGTCTGGTATACACCAGTAAATTATAACTGTGGTTTTGCTGTTCCATGGTAAAAAATCTCTATTATCCTGATTTTGGCATTTTTTGCCTTTAAAAAATGATAGTGTCTCCTGATTGTTCAGACACAAATATATCTGTTGAAAATAGTCTGGTGTACACCAGTAAATCATATCTGTGGTTTTGCTGTTCCACGGTAAAAAATCTCTATTATCCTGCTTTTGCCATTTTTTGCAGTAAAAAATAAATAATAGTGTCTCCTGATAGTTCAGACACAAATATTTCTGTTGAAAATAGTCTGGTATACACGAGTGAATTATAACTGTGGTTTTGCTGTTCCACGGTAAAAAAATCTCTTTTATCCTGCTTTTCGCATTTTTTGCCGTAAAAAATAAATAATAGTGTCTCCTGATTGTTCAGACACAAACATATCTGTTGAAAATAGTCTGGTATACACCAGTAAATTATAACTGTGGTTTTGCTGTTCCACGGTAAAAAAATCTCTATTATCCTGCTTTTGGCATTTTTTGCCGTAAAAAATAAATAATAGTGTCTCCTGATTGTTAGGACACAAATATATCTGTTGAAAATAGTCTGGTATACACGAGTAAATTATATCTGTGGTTTTGATGTTCCACGGTAAAAAATCTCTATTATCCTGCTTTTGGCATTTTTTGCCTTTAAAAACTAATACTGTCTCCTGATTGTTCAGACACAAATATATCTGTTGAAAATAGTCTGGTGTACACCAGTAAATTATATCTGTGGTTTTGCTGTTCCACGGTAAAAAATCTCTATTATCCTGATTTTTGCATTTTTTGCTGTAAAAAATAAATAATAGTGTCTCCTGATTGTTCAGACACAAATGTATCTGTGGAAAATAGTCTGGTATACACCAGTAAATTATAACTGGTTTTGCTGTTCCACGGTAAAAAATCTTTATTATCCTGCTTTTGCCATTTTTTGCCGTAAAAAATAAATAATAGTGTCTCCTGATTGTTCAGACACAAATATATCTGTTGAAAATAGTCTGGTGTAGGCCCAAGAAATACAAGTGTGGTTTTGCAGTTCCACGGGTCAAATCTCTGTATTATCCTCCTTTTCGCAATTATTGGCCGTAAAAAATAAATAATAGTGTCTCCTGATTGTTCAGACACAAATATATCTGTTGAAAATAGTCTGGTATACACCAGTAAATTATAACTGTGGTTTTACTGTTCCACGGTAAAAAATCTCTATTATCCTGCTTTTGGCATTTTTTGCCTTTTAAAAATAAATAATAGTGTCTCCTGATTGCTCATACACAAATATATCTGTTGAAAATAGTCTGGTATACACAAGTAAAATATAACTGTGATTTTGCTGTTGCACGGTAAAAAATCTCTATTATCCTGCTTTTGGCATTTTTTGCCGTAAAAAATGAATAATAGTGTCTCCTGATTGTTCAGACACAAATATATCTGTTGAAAATAGTCTGGTATACACCAGTAAATTATAACCGTGATTTTGCTGTTCCATGGTAAAAAATCTCTATTATCCTGCTTTTGTCATTTTTTGCTGTAAAAAATAAATAATAGTGTCTCCTGATTGTTCAGACACAAATATATCTGTTGAAAATAGTCTGGTATACACCATTAAATTATAACTGTGGTTTTGCTGTTCCACGGTAAAAAATCTCTATTATCCTGCCTTTGTCATTTTTTGCCATAAAAAAAAAATAATAGTGTCTCCTTATTGTTCAGACACAAATATATCTGTTGAAAATAGTCTGGTATACACCAGTAAATTATAACCGTGATTTTGCTGTTGCACGGTAAAAAATCTCTTTTATCCTGCTTTTGGCATTTTTTGCCGTAAAAAATAAATAATAGTGTCTCCTGATTGTTCAGACACAAATATATCTGTTGAAAATAGTCTGGTATACACGAGTAAATTATATCTGTGGTTTTGCTGTTCCACGGTAAAAAATCTCTATCATACTGCTTTTGGCATTTTTTGCCTTTAAAAAATAATAGTGTCTCCTGATTGTTCAGACACAAATATATCTGTTGAAAGTAGTCTGGTAAACACCAGTAAATTATATCTGTGGTTTTTCTGTTCCACAGTAAAAAATCTCTATTATCCTGCTTTTGGCATTTTTTGCCGTAAAAAATAAATAATAGTGTCTCCTGATTGTTCAGACACAAATGTATCTGTTGAAAATAGTCTGGTATACACCAGTAAATTATAACTGTGGTTTTGCTGTTCCACGGTAAAAAATCTTTATTATCCTTCTTTTCCATTTTTAGCCGTAAAAAATAAATAATAGTGTCTCCTGATTGTTCAGACACAAATATATCTGTTGAAAATAGTCTGGTAAACACCAGGAAATTATAATTGTGGTTTTGCTGTTCCACGGTAAAAAATCTCTATTATCCTGCTTTTGCCATTTTTTGCCGTGAAAAATAAATAATAGTGTCTCCTGATTGTTCAGACACAAATATTTCTGTTGAAAATAGTCTGATGTAGGCCCAAGAAATAAAAGTGTGGTTTTGCAGTTCCACGGGTCAAATTTCTGTATTATCCTGCTTTTCGCAATTATTGGCCGTAAAAAATAAATATTAGTGTCGCCTGATTGTTCAAACACAAATATATCTGTTGAAAATAGTCTGGTATACACCAGTAAATTATAACTGTGGTTTTGCTGTTCCACGGTTAAAAATCTCCATTATCCTGCTTTTGGAATTTTTTGCTTTTTAAAAATAAATGATAGTGTCTCCTGATTGCTCAGACACAAATATATCTGTTGAAAATAGTCTAGTATACACCAGTAAATTATAACTGTGGTTTTGCTGTTCCATGGTAAAAATCTCTATTATCCTGATTTTGGCATTTTTTGCCTTTAAAAAATGATAGTGTCTCCTAATTGTTCAGACACAAATATATCTGTTGAAAATAGTCTGGTGTACACCAGTAAATTATATCTGTGGTTTTGCTGTTCCACGGTAAAAAATCTCTATTATCCTGATTTTTGCATTTTTTGCCGTAAAAAATAAATAATAGTGTCTCCTGATTGTTCAGACACAAATATATCTGTTGAAAATAGTCTGGTATACACCCGGAAATTATAACTGTGGTTTTGCTGTTCCACGGTACAAAATCTCTATTATCCTGCTTTTGCCATTTTTGGCAGTAAAAAATAAATAATAGTGTCTCCTGATAGTTCAGACACAAATATTTCTGTTGAAAATAGTCTGGTATACACCAGTGAATTATGACTGTGGTTTTGCTGTTCCATGTTAAAAAAATCTCTATTATCCTGCTTTTCGCATTTTTTGCCGTAAAAAATAAATTATAGTGTCTCCTGATTGTTCAGACACAAACATATCTGTTGAAAATAGTCTTATATACACCAGTAAATTATAACTGTGGTTTTGCTGTTCCACGGTAAAAAATCTCTATTATCCTGCTTTTGGCATTTTTTGCCGTAAAAAATAAATAATAGTGTCTCCTGATTGTTCAGACACAAATATATCTGTTGAAAGTAGTCTGGTATACACCAGTAAATTATAATTGTGATTTTGCTGTTGCACGGTAAAAAATCTCTATTATCTTGCTTTTGGCATTTTTTGCCATAAAAAATAAATAATAGTGTCTCCTGATTGTTCAGACACAAATATATCTGTTGAAAATAGTCTGGTATACACCAGTAAATTATAACTGTGGTTTTGCTGTTCCACGGTAAAAAATCTTTATTATCCTTCTTTTGCCATTTTTAGCTGTAAAAAATAAATAATAGTGTCTCCTGATTGTTCAGAAACAAATATATCTGTTGAAAATAGTCTGGTATACACCAGGAAATTATAACTGTGGTTTTGCTGTTCCACGGTAAAAAATCTCTATTATCCTGCTTTGGCCATTTTTAGACGTGAAAAATAAATAATAGTGTCTCCTGATTGTTCAGACACAAATATTTCTGTTGAAAATAGTCTGGTGTAGGCCCAAGAAATACAAGTGTGGTTTTGCAGTTCCACGGGTCAAATTTCTGTATTATCCTGCTTTTCGCAATTATTGGCCGTAAAAAATAAATAATAGTGTCGACTAATTGTTCAAACACAAATATATCTGTTGAAAATAGTCTGGTATACACCAGTAAATTATAACTGTGGTTTTGCTGTTCCACGGTAAAAAATCTTTATTATCCTTCTTTTGCCATTTTTAGCCGTAAAAAATAAATAATAGTGTCTCCTGATTGTTCAGACTCAAATATATCTGTTGAAAATAGTCTGGTAAACACCAGGAAATTATAACTGTGGTTTTGCTGTTCCACGGTAAAAAATCTCTATTATCCTGCTTTTGCCATTTTTTGCCGTGAAAAATAAATAATAGTGTCTCCTGATTGTTCAGACACAAATATTTCTGTTGAAAATAGTCTGATGTAGGCCCAAGAAATACAAGTGTGGTTTTGCAGTTCCACGGGTCAAATTTCTGTATTATCCTGCTTTTCGCAATTATTGGCCGTAAAAAATAAATAATAGTGTCTCCTGATAGTTCAGACACAAATATTTCTGTTGAAAATAGTCTGGTATACACCAGTGAATTATGACTGTGGTTTTGCTGTTCCATGGTAAAAAAATCTCTATTATCCTGCTTTTCGCATTTTTTGCCGTAAAAAATAAATTATAGTGTCTCCTGATTGTTCAGACACAAACATATCTGTTGAAAATAGTCTTGTATACACCAGTAAATTATAACTGTGGTTTTGCTGTTCCACGGTTAAAAATCTCTATTATCCTGCTTTTGGCATTTTTTGCTTTTTAAAAATAAATGATAGTGTCTCCTGATTGCTCAGACACAAATATATCTGTTGAAAATAGTCTAGTATACACCAGTAAATTATAACTGTGGTTTTGCTGTTCCATGGTAAAAAATCTCTTATCCTGATTTTGGCATTTTTTGCCTTTAAAAAATGGTAGTGTCTCCTGATTGTTCAGGCACAAATATATCTGTTGAAAATAGTCTGGTGTACACCAGTAAATTATATCTGTGGTTTTGCTGTTCCACGGTAAAAAATCTCTATTATCCTGATTTTTGCATTTTTTGCCGTAAAAAATAAATAATAGTGTCTCCTGATTGTTCAGACACAAATATATCTGTTGAAAATAGTCTGGTATACACCCTGAAATTATAACTGTGGTTTTGCTGTTCCACGGTAAAAAATCTCTATTATCCTGCTTTTGCCATTTTTTGCCGTAAAAAAATAAATAATAGTGTCTTCTGATTGTTCAGACACAAGCATATCTGTTGAAAATAGTCTGGTATACACCAGTAAATTATAACTGTGGTTTTGCTGTTCCACAGTAAAAAATCTCTATTATCCTGCTTTTGGCATTTTTTGCCGTAAAAAATAAATAATAGTGTCTCCTGATTGTTCAGACAGAAATATATCTGTTGAAAATAGTCTGTTATACACCAGTAAAATATAACTGTGATTTTGCTGTTGCACGGTAAAAAATCTCTATTATCCTGCTTTTGGCAATTTTTGCCGTAAAAATTAAATAATAGTGTCTCCTGATTGTTCAGACACAAATATATCTGTTGAAAATAGTTTGGAATAAACCAGTAAATTATAACGGTGGTTTTGCTGTTCCACGGTAAAAAATCTCTATTATCCTGCTTTTGCCATTTTTTGCCGTGAAAAATAAATAATAGTGTCTCCTGATTGTTCAGACACAAATATTTCTGTTGAAAATAGTCTGGTGTAGGCCCAAGAAATACAAGTGTGGTTTTGCAGTTCCACGGGTCAAATTTCTGTATTATCCTGCTTTTCGCAATTATTAGCCGTAAAAAATAAATAATAGTGTCGCCTGATTGTTCAAACACAAATATATCTGTTGAAAATAGTCTGGTATACACCAGTAAATTATAACTGTGGTTTTGCTGTTCCACGGTTAAAAATCTCTATTATCCTGCTTTTGGCATTTTTTGCTTTTTAAAAATTAATGATAGTGTCTCCTGATTGCTCAGACACAAATATATCTGTTGAAAATAGTCTTGTATACACCAGTAAATTATAACTGTGGTTTTGGTGTTCCATGGTAAAAAATCTCTATTATCCTGATTTTGGCATTTTTTGCCTTTAAAAAATGATTGTGTCTCCTGATTGTTCAGACACAATTATATCTGTTGAAAATAGTCTGGTGTACACCAGTAAATTATGTCTGTGGTTTTGCTGTTCCACGGTAAAAAATCTCTATTATCCTGATTTTTGCATTTTTTGCCGTAAAAAATAAATAATAGTGTCTACTGATTGTTCAGACACAAATATATCCGTTGAAAATAGTCTGGTATACACGTGGAAATTATAACTGTGGTTTTGCTGTTAAACGGTAAAAAATCTCTATTATCCTGCTTTTGCCATTTTTTGCAGTAAAAAATAAATAATAGTGTCTCCTGATTGTTCAGACACAAATATATCTGTTGAAAATAGTCTGGTGTACACCAGTAAATTATGTCTGTGGTTTTGCTGTTCCACAGTAAAAAATCTCTATTATCCAGATTTTTGCATTTTTTGCCGTAAAAAATAAATAATAGCGTCTCCTCATTGTTCAGACACAAACATATCTCTTGAAAATAGTCTGTTATACACCAGTAAAATATAACTGTGATTTTGCTGTTGCACGGCAAAAAATCTCTATTATCCTGCTTTTGGCATTTTTTGCCGTAAAAAATAAATAATAGTGTCTCCTGATTGTTCAGACACAAATATATCTGTTGAAAATAGTCTGGAATACACCAGTAAATTATAACTGTGGTTTTGCTGTTCCACGGATAAAAATCTCTATTATCCTGCTTTTGGCATTTTTTGCTTTTTAAAAATAAATGATAGTGTCTCCTGATTGCTCAGACACAAATATATCTGTTGAAAATAGTCTAGTATACACGAGTAAATTATAACTGTGGTTTTGCTGTTCCACGGTAAAAAATCTCTATTATCCTTTTTTTTTGCATTTTTTGCCGTAAAAAATAAATAATAGTGTCTCCTGATTGTTCAGACACAAATATATCTGTTGAAAATAGTCTGGTATACACCCGGAAATTATAACTGTGGTTTTGCTGTTCCACTGTAAAAAATCTCTATTATCCTGCTTTTGCCATTTTTTGCCGTAAAAAATAAATAAGTGTCTCCTGAGAGTTCAGACACAAACATATCTGTTGAAAATAGTCTGGTATACACCAGTAAATTATAACTGTGGTTTTGCTGTTCCACGGTAAAAAATCTCTATTATCCTGCTTTTGTCATTTTTTGCCGTAAAAAATAAATAATAGTGTCTCTTGATTGTTCAGACACAAATATATCTGTTGAAAATAGTCTGGTATACACCAGTAGATTATAACTGTGGTTTTCCTGTTCCACCGTAAAAAATCTCTATTATGCAGCTTTTGCCATTTTTTGCCGTAAAAAATAAATAATAGTGTGCTAGGGGGAGCGGTTGCAGACTACTTTATTTAATGGAACGCAACCGACCCCAGGGGTCTGCGATGCAGCCTAGAGGACTGCTGCCGAACACATCCTGGGTGGAAAGGCAAACGACAACTAAAAGATAAACCCTTCCGTGTTAACTACACACCGGACAGGGTATAGCGGTACGCTCTATCTCCGTTTACTGCACGGAGGAGAGAGCGACCGGCGACGCACCTAACAAATATCTTAGCCCTTCGTGTTAACGCACACGGAAGGGTAAGACGGTACGCCCAATCTCCAAGAACCTCAGGGAGACGTGCGTCGTGGGAACAGCAGTAGCCCTGTCTTTGATACAGGCACTACGCTATGGGGATTGGCGCTAAAGCGGTTCACACAATCTCCAAGAACTGCAGGGAGACATGTGACCGGACTATTAGCAGTAGCCCTGTCTTCGGTACAGGTGCTACGCTATAGGAGATGGTGCTAGCGTGCGGGTGATTCCCGCCGGGTAATCGAGCACTCAGCCGGCGTGCTACTGGACTGAGCAAACCCGCTTTATTAGCTCAGAGGCGGCTTGGGGTGTAAGGCGAACCCCCTGGTTAGAGCCAGTCAGCGAGGTGAAGCTACCTGCCTACTAAAGCTATGGCTCTTTGAGCCCGGCCTGCCTAGCTAAAGCTATAGCTCTTTGAGCCCGGCCTGCCTAGCTAAAGCTATAGCTCTTTGAGCCCGGCCTGCCTAACTAAAGCTATGGCTCTTTGAGCCCAGAGTAAGCGTGCACACCAAACAGCTAGCTCAAATGATCTGAGCGCACCGCCATGTTTGTGGGCAGGCCTTTTAAAGACTAAGCCCTGCCCAGCGACACACTATTGGTGACTTTACCCATGAGCCAATCAGGGAGTGCCAGGTCACCAAGTCAGGTGGGTGCCAACCCACCAATCATGATCCGCCAGGTCACGGACATGCTCAGTGCGGCGAATCCTGGACTTAGACTCCACGAGCCCTGTCTCCCTCTGCAGCCTATGCTTAACACTGCTGGGCACAAATGCCTGGGAGACAATCTGCAGTGCTTGTGGAACAGCTAGGTGTTGGACTGACAACAATGCTGAGCAGTATCAGCCCTGGCTGGCCTGGAATGGGAGACCACAGAAGGTCCTGGACACATTTCAAATCCAGCCCCAGACCGACACCTAACATTGTGTCCCTTGATTGTTCAGACACAAATATATCTGTTGAAAATAGTCTGGTATACACCAGTAAATTATAGCTGTGGTTTTGCTTTTCCACGGTAAAAAATCTTTATTATCCTGCTTTTGCCATTTTTTCCCGTAAAAAATAAATAATAGTGTCTCCTGATTGTTCAGACACAAATATGTCTGTTGAAAATAGTCTGGTATACACCAAGAAATTATAACTGTGGTTTTGCTGTTCCACGGTAAAAAATCTCTATTATCCTGCTTTTGGCATTTTTTGCCGTAAAAAATAAATAATAGTGTCTTCTGATTGTTCAGACACAAATATATCTGTTGAAAATAGTCTGGTATACACCAGTAAATTACAACTGTGGTTATGCTGTTCCACGTTAAAAAATCTCTATTATCCTGGTTTTGGCATTTTTTCCGTAAAAAATAAATAATAGTGTCTCCTGATTGTTCAGACACAAATATATCTGTTGAAAATAGACTGGTATACACGAGTAAATTATAACTGTGTTTTTGCTGTTCCACGGTAAAAAATCTCTATTATCCTGCTTTTGGCATTTTTTGCCGTAAAAAATAAATAATAGTGTCTTCTGATTCTTCAGACACAAATATGTCTGTTTAAAATAGTCTGGTGTAGGCCCGAGAAATACAAGTGTGGTTTTGCAGTTCCACGGGTCAAATCTCTGTATTATCCTGCTTTTCGCAGCTTTTGGCCTTAAAAAATAAATAATAGTGTGTCCTGATTGTTCAGACACAAATATATCTGTTGAAAATAGTCTGGTATACACCAGTAAATTATAACTGTGGTTTTGCTGTTCCACGGTAAAAAAATCTTTATTATCCTGCTTTTGCCATTTTTAGCCGTAAAAAAATAAATAATAGTGTCTCCTGACTGTTCAGACACAAATATGTCTGTTGAAAATAGTCTGGTATACACCAGGAAATTATAACTGTGGTTTTGCTGTTCCACGGTAAAAAATCTCTATTATCCTGCTTTTGCCATTTTTTGCCGTGAAAAATAAATAATAGTGTCTCCTGATTGTTCAGACACAAATATTTCTGTTGAAAATAGTCTGGTGTAGGCCCTAGAAATACAAGTGTGGTTTTGCAGTTCCACGGGTCAAATTTCTGTATTATCCTGCTTTTCGCAATTATTAGCCGTAAAAAATAAATAATAGTGTCTCCTGGTTGTTCAAACACAAATATATCTGTTGAAAATAGTCTGGTATACACCAGTAAATTATAACTGTGGTTTTGCTGTTCCACGGTTAAAAATCACTATTATCCATGCTTTTGGCATTTTTTGCTTTTTAAAAATAAATGATAGTGTCTCCTGATTGCTCACACACAAATATATCTGTTGAAAATAGTGTAGTATACACGAGTAAATTATAACTGTGGTTTTACTGTTCCACGGTAAAAAATCTCTATTATCCTTTTTTTTTGCATTTTTTGCCGTAAAAAATAAATAATAGTGTCTCCTGATTGTTCAGACACAAATATATCTGTGGAAAATAGTCTGGTTTACACCCGGAAATTATAACTGTGGTTTTGCTGTTCCACGGTAAAAAATCTCTATTATCCTGCTTTTGTCATTTTTTGCCGTAAAAAATAAATAATAGTGTCTCCTGATTGTTCAGACACAAATATATCTGTTGAAAATAGTCTGGTATACACCAAGAAATTATAACTGTGGTTTTGCTGTTCCACGGTAAAAAATCTCTATTATCCTGCTTTTGTCATTTTTTGCTGTAAAAAATAAATAATAGTGTCTTCTGATTGTTCAGACACAAATATATCTGTTGAAAATAGTCTGGTATACACCAGTAAATTACAACTGTGGTTATGCTGTTCCACGTTAAAAAATCTCTATTATCCTGGTTTTGGCATTTTTTCCGTAAAAAATAAATAATAGTGTCTCCTGATTGTTCAGACACAAATATATCTGTTGAAAATAGACTGGTATACACGAGTAAATTATAACTGTGTTTTTGCTGTTCCACGGTAAAAAATCTCTATTATCCTGCTTTTGGCATTTTTTGCCGTAAAAAATAAATAATAGTGTCTTCTGATTCTTCAGACACAAATATGTCTGTTTAAAATAGTCTGGTGTAGGCCCGAGAAATACAAGTGTGGTTTTGCAGTTCCACGGGTCAAATCTCTGTATTATCCTGCTTTTCGCAACTTTTGGCCTTAAAAAATAAATAATAGTGTGTCCTGATTGTTCAGACACAAATATATCTGTTGAAAATAGTCTGGTATACACCAGTAAATTATAACTGTGGTTTTGCTGTTCCACGGTAAAAAAATCTTTATTATCCTGCTTTTGCCATTTTTAGCCGTAAAAAAATAAATAATAGTGTCTCCTGACTGTTCAGACACAAATATGTCTGTTGAAAATAGTCTGGTATACACCAGGAAATTATAACTGTGGTTTTGCTGTTCCACGGTAAAAAATCTCTATTATCCTGCTTTTGCCATTTTTTGCCGTGAAAAATAAATAATAGTGTCTCCTGATTGTTCAGACACAAATATTTCTGTTGAAAATAGTCTGGTGTAGGCCCTAGAAATACAAGTGTGGTTTTGCAGTTCCACGGGTCAAATTTCTGTATTATCCTGCTTTTCGCAATTATTAGCCGTAAAAAATAAATAATAGTGTCTCCTGGTTGTTCAAACACAAATATATCTGTTGAAAATAGTCTGGTATACACCAGTAAATTATAACTGTGGTTTTGCTGTTCCACGGTTAAAAATCACTATTATCCATGCTTTTGGCATTTTTTGCTTTTTAAAAATAAATGATAGTGTCTCCTGATTGCTCACACACAAATATATCTGTTGAAAATAGTGTAGTATACACGAGTAAATTATAACTGTGGTTTTACTGTTCCACGGTAAAAAATCTCTATTATCCTTTTTTTTTGCATTTTTTGCCGTAAAAAATAAATAATAGTGTCTCCTGATTGTTCAGACACAAATATATCTGTGGAAAATAGTCTGGTTTACACCCGGAAATTATAACTGTGGTTTTGCTGTTCCACGGTAAAAAATCTCTATTATCCTGCTTTTGTCATTTTTTGCCGTAAAAAATAAATAATAGTGTCTCCTGATTGTTCAGACACAAATATATCTGTTGAAAATAGTCTGGTATACACCAGTAAATTATAACTGTGGTTTTGCTGTTCCATGGTAAAAAATCTCTATTATCCTGCTTTTGTCATTTTTTGCTGTAAAAAATAAATAATAGTGTCTCCTGATTGTTCAGACACAAATGTATCTGTTGAAAATAGTCTGGTATACACCAGTAAATTATAACTGGTTTTGCTGTTCCACGGTAAAAAATCTTTATTATCCTGCTTTTGCCATTTTTTGCCGTAAAAAATAAATAATAGTGTCTCCTGATTGTTCAGACACAAATATATCTGTTGAAAATAGTCTGGTATACACCAGTAAATTATGACTGTGGTTTTGCTGTTCCACGGTAAAAAATCTCTATTATCCTGGTTTTGCCATTTTTTGCCGTAAAAAAATAAATAATAGTGTCTCCTGATTGTTCAGACCCAAATATATCTGTTGAAAATAGTCTGGTGTAGGCCCAAGAAATACAAGTGTGGTTTTGCAGTTCCACGGGTCAAATCTCTGTATTATCCTGCTTTTCGCAATTATTGGCCGTAAAAAATAAATAATAGTGTCTCCTGATTGTTCAGACACAAATATATCTGTTGAAAATAGTCTGGTATACACCAGTAAATTATAACTGTGGTTTTACTGTTCCACGGTAAAAAATCTCTATTATCCTGCTTTTGGCATTTTTTGCCTTTTAAAAATAAATAATAGTGTCTCCTGATTGCTCAGACACAAATATATTTGTTGAAAATAGTCTGGTATACACAAGTAAATTATAACTGTGGTTTGGCTGTTCCACGGTAAAAAATCTCTATTATCCTGCTTTTGGCATTTTTTTCCTTTAAAAAATAAATAATAGTGTCTCCTGATTGTTCAGACACAAATATATCTGTTGAAAATAGTCTGTTATACACCAGTAAAATATAACTGTGATTTTGCTGTTGCACGGTAAAAAATCTCTATTATCCTGCTTTTGGCATTTTTTGCCATAAATAATAAATAATAGTGTCTCCTGATTGTTCAGACACAAATATATCTGTTGAAAATAGTCTGGTATACACCAGTAAATTATAACCGTGATTTTGCTGTTCCACGGTAAAAAATCTCTATTATCCTGCTTTTGTCATTTTTTGCCGTAAAAAATAAATAATAGTGTCTCCTGATTGTTCAGACACAAATATATCTGTTGAAAATAGTCTGTTTTATACCAGTAAATTATAACTGTGGTTTTGCTGTTCCACGGTAAAAAATCTCTATTATCCTGCTTTTGTCATTTTTTGCCGTAAAAAATAAATAATAGTGTCTCCTGATTGCTCAGACACAAATATATCTGTTGAAAATAGTCTGGTATACACCAGTGAATTATAACTGTGGTTTTGCTGTTCCACGGTAAAAAATCTCTATTATCCTGCTTTTGTCATTTTTTGCTGTAAAAAATAAATAATAGTGTCTCCTGATTGTTCAGACACAAATATATCTGTTGAAAATAGTCTGGTATACACCAGTAAATTATAACCGTGATTTTGCTGTTGCACGGTAAAAAATCTCTATTATCCTGCTTTTGGCAATTTTTGCCGTAAAAAATAAATAATAGTGTCTCCTGATTGTTCAGACACAAATATATCTGTTGAAAATAGTCTGGTATACACGAGTAAATTATATCTGTGGTTTTGCTGTTCCACGGTAAAAAATCTGTATTATCCTGCTTTTGGCATTTTTTCCCTTTAAAAAATAATAGTGTCTCCTGATTGTTCAGACACAAATATATCTGTTGAATATAGTCTGGTGTACACCAGTAAATTATATCTGTGGTTTTGCTGTTCCACGGTAAAAAATCTCTATTATCCTGATTTTTGCATTTTTTGCCGTAAAAAATAAATAATAGTGTCTCCTGATTGTTCAGACACAAATGTATCTGTTGAAAATAGTCTGGTATACACCAGTAAATTATAACTGGTTTTGCTGTTCCACGGTAAAAAATCTTTATTATCCTGCTTTTGCCATTTTTTGCCGTAAAAAATAAATAATAGTGTCTCCTGATTGTTCAGACACAAATATATCTGTTGAAAATAGTCTGGTATACACCAGTAAATTATAACCGTGATTTTGCTGTTGCACGGTAAAAAATCTCTATTATCCTGCTAATGGCATTTTTTGCCGTAAAAAGTAAATAATAGTGTCTCCTGATTGTTCAGACACAAATATATCTGTTGAAAATAGTCTGGTATACACGAGTAAATTATATCTGTGGTTTTGCTGTTCCAAGGTAAAAAATCTTTATTATCCTGCTTTTGGCATTTTTTGCCTTTAAAAAATAATAGTGTCTCCTGATTGTTCAGACACAAATATATCTGTTGAATATAGTCTGGTGTACACCAGTAAATTATATCTGTGGTTTTGCTGTTCCACGGTAAAAAATCTCTATTATCCTGATTTTTGCATTTTTTGCCGTAAAAAATAAATAATAGTGTCTCCTGATTGTTCAGACACAAATGTATCTGTTGAAAATAGTCTGGTATACACCAGTAAATTATAACTGGTTTTGCTGTTCCACGGTAAAAAATCTTTATTATCCTGCTTTTGCCATTTTTTGCCGTAAAAAATAAATAATAGTGTCTCCTGATTGTTCAGACACAAATATATCTGTTGAAAATAGTCTGGTATACACCAGTAAATTATAACCGTGATTTTGCTGTTGCACGGTAAAAAATCTCTATTATCCTGCTAATGGCATTTTTTGCCGTAAAAAGTAAATAATAGTGTCTCCTGATTGTTCAGACACAAATATATCTGTTGAAAATAGTCTGGTATACACGAGTAAATTATATCTGTGGTTTTGCTGTTCCACGGTAAAAAATCTCTATTATCCTGCTTTTGGCATTTTTTGCCTTTAAAAAATAATAGTGTCTCCTTATTGTTCAGACACAAATATATCTGTTGAAAATAGTCTGGTGTAGGCCCAAGAAATACAAGTGTGGATTTGCAGTTCCACGGGTCAAATCTCTGTATTACCCTGCTTTTCGCAATTATTGGCCGTAAAAAATAAATAATAGTGTCTCCTGATTGTTCAGACACAAATATATCTGTTGAAAATAGTCTGGTATACACCAGTAAATTATAACTGTGGTTTGGCTGTTCCACAGTAAAAAATCTCTATTATCCTGCTTTTGGCATTTTTTGCCTTTAAAAAATAAATAATAGTGTCTCCTGATTGTTCAGACACAAATATATCTGTTGAAAATAGTCTGTTATACACCAGTAAAATATAACTGTGATTTTGCTGTTGCACGGTAAAAAATCTCTATTATCCTGCTTTTGGCATTTTTTGCCGTAAAAAATAAATAATAGTGTCTCCTGATTGTTCAGACACAAATATATCTGTTGAAAATAGTCTGGTATACACCAGTAAATTATAACCGTGATTTTGCTGTTCCACGGTAAAAAATCTCTATTATCCTGCTTTTGTCATTTTTTGCCGTAAAAAAATAAATAATAGTGTCTCCTGATTGTTCAGACACAAATATATCTGTTGAAAATAGTCTGGTATATACCAGTAAATTATAACTGTGGTTTTGCTGTTCCACGGTAAAAAATCTCTATTATCCTGCTTTTGTCATTTTTTACCGTAAAAAAATAAATAATAGTGTCTCCTTATTGTTCAGACACAAATATATCTGTTGAAAATAGTCTGGTATACACGAGTATATTATATCTGTGGTTTTGCTGTTCCACAGTAAAAAATCTCTATTATCCTGCTTTTGGCATTTTTTGCCTTTAAAAAATAATAGTGTCTCCTGATTGTTCAGACACAAATATATCTGTTGAAAATAGTCTGGTGTACACCAGTAAATTATATCTGTGGTTTTTCTGTTCCACGGTAAAAAATCTCTATTATCCTGATTTTTGCATTTTATGCCGTAAAAAATAAATAATAGTGTCTCCTGATTGTTCAGACACAAATGTATCTGTTGAAAATAGTCTGGTATACACCAGTAAATTATAACTGGTTTGCTGTTCCACGGTAAAAAATCTTTATTATCCTGCTTTTGCCATTTTTTGCTGTAAAAAATAAATAATAGTGTCTCCTGATTGTTCAGACACAAATATATCTGTTGAAAATAGTCTGGAATACACCAGTAAATTATGACTGTGGTTTTGCTGTTTCACGGTAAAAAATCTCTATTATCCTGGTTTTGGCATTTTTTGCCGTAAAAAATAAATAATAGAGTCTCCTGATTGTTCAGACCCCAATATATCTGTTGAAAATAGTCTGGTATAGGCCCAAGAAATACAAGTGTGGTTTTGCAGTTCCACGGGTCAAATCTCTGTATTATCCTGCTTTTCGCAATTATTGGCCGTAAAAAATAAATAATAGTGTCTCCTGATTGTTCAGACACAAATATATCTGTTGAAAATAGTCTGGTATACACCAGTAAATTAAAACCGTGATTTTGCTGTTGCACGGTAAAAAATCTCTATTATCCTGCTTTTGGCATTTTTTGCCGTAAAAAATAAATAATAGTGTCTCCTGATTGTTCAGACACAAATATATCTGTTGAAAATAGTCTGCTTTACACGAGTAAATTATATCTGTGGTTTTGCTGTTCCACGGTAAAAAATCTCTATTATCCTGCTTTTGGCATTTTTTGCTTTTTAAAAATAAATGATAGTGTCTCCTGATTGCTCAGACATAAATATATCTGTTGAAAATAGTCTAGTATACACGAGTAAATTATAACTGTGGTTTTGCTGTTCCACGGTAAAAAATCTCTATTATCCTTTTTTTTTGCCGTAAAAAATAAATAATAGTGTCTCCTGATTGTTCAGACACAAATATATCTGTGGAAAATAGTCTGGTATACACCCGGAAATTATCACTGTGGTTTTGCTGTTCCACGGTAAAAAATCTCTAGTATTATGCTTTTGCCATTTTTTGCCGTAAAAAATAAATAATAGTGTCTCCTGATTGTTAGGACACAAATATATCTGTTGAAAATAGTCTGTTATACACCAGTAAAATATAACTGTGATTTTGCTGTTGCACGGTAAAAAATCTCTATTATCCTGCTTTTGGCATTTTTTGCCGTAAAAAATAAATAATAGTGTCTCCTGATTGTTCATACACAAATATATCTGTTGAAAATAGTCTGGTATACACCAGTAAATTATAACCATGATTTTGCTGTTCCACGGTAAAAAATCTCTATTATCCTGCTTTTGTCATTTTTTGCCGTAAAAAATAAATAATAGTGTCTCCTGATTGTTCAGACACAAATATATCTGTTGAAAATAGTCTGGTATATACCAGTAAATTATAACTGTGGTTTTGCTGTTCCACGGTAAAAAATCTCTATTATCGTGGTTTTGTCATTTTTTGCCGTAAAAAATAAATGATAGTGTCTCCTGATTGTTCAGACACAAATATATCTGTTGAAAATAGTCTGGTATACACCAGTAAATTATAACTGTGGTTTTGCTGTTCCACGGTAAAAAATCTCTATTATCCTGCTTTTGTCATTTTTTGCTGTAAAAAATAAATAATAGTGTCTCCTGATTGTTCAGACACAAATATATCTGTTGAAAATAGTCTGGTATACACCAGTAAATTATAACCGTGATTTTGCTGTTGCACGGTAAAAAATCTCTATTATCCTGATTTTTGCATTTTTTGCCGTAAAAAATAAATAATAGTATCTCCTGATTGTTCAGACACAAATGTATCTGTTGAAAATAGTCTGGTATACACCAATAAATTATAACTGGTTTTGCTGTTCCACGGTAAAAAATCTTTATTATCCTGCTTTTGCCATTTTTTGCTGTAAAAAATAAATAATAGTGTCTCCTGATTGTTCAGACACAAATATATCTGTTGAAAATAGTCTGGTATACACCAGTAAGTTATGACTGTGGTTTTGCTGTTCCACGGTAAAAAATCTCTATTATCCTGGTTTTGCCATTTTTTGCCGTAAAAAAATAAATAATAGTGTCTCCTGATTGTTCAGACCCAAATATATCTGTTGAAAATAGTCTGGTGTAGGCCCAAGAAATACAAGTGTGGTTTTGCAGTTCCACGGGTCAAATCTCTGTATTATCCTGCTTTCCCCAATTATTGGCCGTAAAAAATAAATAATAGTGTCTCCTGATTGTTCAGACACAAATATATCTCGTGAAAATAGTCTGGTATACACCAGTAAATTATAACTGTGGTTTTACTGTTCCACGGTAAAAAATCTCTATTATCCTGCTTTTGTCATTTTTTGCCTTTTAAAAATAAATAATAGTGTCTCCTGATTGTTCAGACACAAATATATCTGTTGAAAATAGTCTGGTATATACCAGTAAATTATAACTGTGGTTTTGCTGTTCCACGGTAAAAAATCTCTATTATCCTGCTTTTGTCATTTTTTACCGTAAAAAAATAAATAATAGTGTCTCCTTATTGTTCAGACACAAATATATCTGTTGAAAATAGTCTGGTATACACGAGTATATTATATCTGTGGTTTTGCTGTTCCACAGTAAAAAATCTCTATTATCCTGCTTTTGGCATTTTTTGCCTTTAAAAAATAATAGTGTCTCCTGATTGTTCAGACACAAATATATCTGTTGAAAATAGTCTGGTGTACACCAGTAAATTATATCTGTGGTTTTTCTGTTCCACGGTAAAAAATCTCTATTATCCTGATTTTTGCATTTTATGCCGTAAAAAATAAATAATAGTGTCTCCTGATTGTTCAGACACAAATGTATCTGTTGAAAATAGTCTGGTATACACCAGTAAATTATAACTGGTTTGCTGTTCCACGGTAAAAAATCTTTATTATCCTGCTTTTGCCATTTTTTGCTGTAAAAAATAAATAATAGTGTCTCCTGATTGTTCAGACACAAATATATCTGTTGAAAATAGTCTGGAATACACCAGTAAATTATGACTGTGGTTTTGCTGTTTCACGGTAAAAAATCTCTATTATCCTGGTTTTGGCATTTTTTGCCGTAAAAAATAAATAATAGAGTCTCCTGATTGTTCAGACCCCAATATATCTGTTGAAAATAGTCTGGTATAGGCCCAAGAAATACAAGTGTGGTTTTGCAGTTCCACGGGTCAAATCTCTGTATTATCCTGCTTTTCGCAATTATTGGCCGTAAAAAATAAATAATAGTGTCTCCTGATTGTTCAGACACAAATATATCTGTTGAAAATAGTCTGGTATACACCAGTAAATTAAAACCGTGATTTTGCTGTTGCACGGTAAAAAATCTCTATTATCCTGCTTTTGGCATTTTTTGCCGTAAAAAATAAATAATAGTGTCTCCTGATTGTTCAGACACAAATATATCTGTTGAAAATAGTCTGCTTTACACGAGTAAATTATATCTGTGGTTTTGCTGTTCCACGGTAAAAAATCTCTATTATCCTGCTTTTGGCATTTTTTGCTTTTTAAAAATAAATGATAGTGTCTCCTGATTGCTCAGACATAAATATATCTGTTGAAAATAGTCTAGTATACACGAGTAAATTATAACTGTGGTTTTGCTGTTCCACGGTAAAAAATCTCTATTATCCTTTTTTTTTGCCGTAAAAAATAAATAATAGTGTCTCCTGATTGTTCAGACACAAATATATCTGTGGAAAATAGTCTGGTATACACCCGGAAATTATCACTGTGGTTTTGCTGTTCCACGGTAAAAAATCTCTAGTATTATGCTTTTGCCATTTTTTGCCGTAAAAAATAAATAATAGTGTCTCCTGATTGTTAGGACACAAATATATCTGTTGAAAATAGTCTGTTATACACCAGTAAAATATAACTGTGATTTTGCTGTTGCACGGTAAAAAATCTCTATTATCCTGCTTTTGGCATTTTTTGCCGTAAAAAATAAATAATAGTGTCTCCTGATTGTTCATACACAAATATATCTGTTGAAAATAGTCTGGTATACACCAGTAAATTATAACCATGATTTTGCTGTTCCACGGTAAAAAATCTCTATTATCCTGCTTTTGTCATTTTTTGCCGTAAAAAATAAATAATAGTGTCTCCTGATTGTTCAGACACAAATATATCTGTTGAAAATAGTCTGGTATATACCAGTAAATTATAACTGTGGTTTTGCTGTTCCACGGTAAAAAATCTCTATTATCGTGGTTTTGTCATTTTTTGCCGTAAAAAATAAATGATAGTGTCTCCTGATTGTTCAGACACAAATATATCTGTTGAAAATAGTCTGGTATACACCAGTAAATTATAACTGTGGTTTTGCTGTTCCACGGTAAAAAATCTCTATTATCCTGCTTTTGTCATTTTTTGCTGTAAAAAATAAATAATAGTGTCTCCTGATTGTTCAGACACAAATATATCTGTTGAAAATAGTCTGGTATACACCAGTAAATTATAACCGTGATTTTGCTGTTGCACGGTAAAAAATCTCTATTATCCTGATTTTTGCATTTTTTGCCGTAAAAAATAAATAATAGTATCTCCTGATTGTTCAGACACAAATGTATCTGTTGAAAATAGTCTGGTATACACCAATAAATTATAACTGGTTTTGCTGTTCCACGGTAAAAAATCTTTATTATCCTGCTTTTGCCATTTTTTGCTGTAAAAAATAAATAATAGTGTCTCCTGATTGTTCAGACACAAATATATCTGTTGAAAATAGTCTGGTATACACCAGTAAGTTATGACTGTGGTTTTGCTGTTCCACGGTAAAAAATCTCTATTATCCTGGTTTTGCCATTTTTTGCCGTAAAAAAATAAATAATAGTGTCTCCTGATTGTTCAGACCCAAATATATCTGTTGAAAATAGTCTGGTGTAGGCCCAAGAAATACAAGTGTGGTTTTGCAGTTCCACGGGTCAAATCTCTGTATTATCCTGCTTTCCCCAATTATTGGCCGTAAAAAATAAATAATAGTGTCTCCTGATTGTTCAGACACAAATATATCTCGTGAAAATAGTCTGGTATACACCAGTAAATTATAACTGTGGTTTTACTGTTCCACGGTAAAAAATCTCTATTATCCTGCTTTTGTCATTTTTTGCCTTTTAAAAATAAATAATAGTGTCTCCTGATTGCTCAGACACAAATATATTTGTTGAAAATAGTCTGGTATACACAAGTAAATTATAACTGTGGTTTGGCTGTTCCACGGTAAAAAATCTCTATTATCCTGCTTTTGGCATTTTTTTCCTTTAAAAAATAAATAATAGTGTCTCCTGATTGTTCAGACACAAATATATCTGTTGAAAGTAGTCTGTTATACACCAGTAAAATATAACTGTGATTTTGCTGTTGCACGGTAAAAAATCTCTATTATCCTGCTTTTGGCATTTTTTGCCTTTTAAAAATAAATAATAGTGTCTCCTGATTGCTCAGACACAAATATATCTGTTGAAAATAGTCTGGTATACACCAGTAAATTATAACTGTGGTTTTGCTGTTCCACGGTAAAAAATCTTTATTATCCTTCTTTTGCCATTTTTAGCCGTAAAAAAATAAATAATAGTGTCTCCTGATTGTGCAGACACAAATATATATGTTGAAAATATTCTGGTATACACTAGGAAATTATAACTGTGGTGTTGCAGTTCCATGGTAAAAAATCTCTATTATCCTGCTTTTGCCATTTTTTGCCATGAAAAATAAATAATAGTGTCTCCTGATTGTTCAGACACAAATATTTCTGTTGAAAATAGTCTGGTGTAGGCCCAAGAAATACAAGTGTGGTTTTGCAGTTCCACGGGTCAAATTTCTGTATTATCCTGCTTTTCGCAATTATTGGCCGTAAAAAATAAATAATAGTGTCGCCTGATTGTTCAAACACAAATATATCTGTTGAAAATAGTCCAGTATACACCAGTAAATTATAACTGTGGTTTTGCTGTTCCACGGTTAAAAATCTCTATTATCCTGCTTTTGGCATTTTTTGCTTTTTAAAAATAAATGATAGTGTCTCCTGATTGCTCAGACACAAATATATCTGTTGAAAATAGTCTAGTATACACCTGTAAATTATAACTGTGGTTTTGCTGTTCCATGGTAAAAAATCTCTATTATCCTGATTTTGGCATTTTTTGCCTTTAAAAAATGATAGTGTCTCCTGATTGTTCAGACACAAATATATCTGTTGAAAATAGTCTGGTGTACACCAGTAAATCATATCTGTGGTTTTGCTGTTCCACGGTAAAAAATCTCTAATATCCTGATTTTTGCATTTTTTGCCGTAAAAAATAAATAATAGTGTCTCCTGATTGTTCAGACACAAATATATCTGTTGAAAATAGTCTGGTATACACCCGGAAATTATAACTGTGGTTTTGCTGTTCCACGGAAAAAAATCTCTATTATCCTGCTTTTGCCATTTTTTGCAGTAAAAAATAAATAATAGTGTCTCCTGATAGTTCAGACACAAATATTTCTGTTGAAAATAGTCTGGTATACACCAGTGAATTATAACTGTGATTTTGCTGTTGCACGGTAAAAAAACTCTATTATCCTGCTTTTGGCATTTTTTGCCGTAAAAAATAATTAATAGTGTCTCCTGATTCTCCAGACACAAATATGTCTGTTGAAAATAGTCTGGTGTAGGCCCAAGAAATACAAGTGTGGTTTTGCAGTTCCACGGGTCAAATCTCTGTATTATCCTGCTTTTCGTAACTTTTGGCCTTAAAAAATAAATAATAGTGTGTCCTGATTGTTCAGACACAAATATACCTGTTGAAAATAGTCTGGTATACACCAGTAAATTATAACTGTGGTTTTGCTGTTCCACGGTAAAAAAATCTTTATTATCCTGCTTTTGCCATTTTTAGCTGTAAAAAATAAATAATAGTGTCTCCTGACTGTTCATACACAAATATATCTGTTGAAAATAGTCTGGTATACACCAGGAAATTATAACTGTGGTTTTGCTGTTGCACGGTAAAAAATCTCTATTATCCTGCTTTTGCCATTTTTTGCCGTGAAAAATAAATAATAGTGTCTCCTGATTGTTCAGACACAAATATTTCTGTTGATAATAGTCTGGTGTAGGCCCAAGAAATACAAGTGTGGTTTTGCAATTCCACGGGTCAAATTTCTGTAATATCCTGCTTTTCGCAATTATTGGCCGTAAAAAATAAATAATAGTGTCTCCAGATTGTTCAAACACAAATATATCTTTTGAAAATAGTCTGGTATACACCAGTAAATTATAACTGTGGTTTTGCTGTTCCACGGTTAAAAATCACTATTATCCTGCTTTTGGCATTTTTTGCTTTTTAAAAATAAATGATAGTGTCTCCTGATTGCTCAGACATAAATATATCTGTTGAAAATAGTCTAGAATACACGAGTAAATTATAACTGTGGTTTTGCTGTTCCACGGTAAAAAATCTCTATTATCCTTTTTTTTTGCATTTTTTGCCGTAAAAAATAAATAATAGTGTCTCCTGATTGTTCAGACACAAATATATCTGTGGAAAATAGTCTGGTATACACCCGGAAATTATAACTGTGGTTTTGCTGTTCCACGGTAAAAAATCTCTAGTATTCTGCTTTTGCCATTTTTTGCCGTAAAAAATAAATAATAGTGTCTCCTGAGAGTTCAGACACAAATATTTCTGTTGAAAATAGTCTGGTATACACCAGTAAATTATAACTGTGATTTTGCTGCTCCACGGTAAAAAAATCTCTATTATCCTGCTTTTGGCATTTTTTGCCATAAAAAATAAATAATAGTGTCTCCTGATTGTTCAGACACAAATATATCTGTTGAAAATAGTCTGGTATACACCAGTAAGTTATGACTGTGGTTTTGCTGTTCCACGGTAAAAAATCTCTATTATCCTGGTTTTGCCATTTTTTGCCGTAAAAAAATAAATAATAGTGTCTCCTGATTGTTCAGACCCAAATATATCTGTTGAAAATAGTCTGGTGTAGGCCCAAGAAATACAAGTGTGGTTTTGCAGGTCCACGGGTCAAATCTCTGTATTATCCTGCTTTCTGCAATTATTGGCCGTAAAAAATAAATAATAGTGTCTCCTGATTGTTCAGACACAAATATATCTGTTGAAAATAGTCTGGTATACACCAGTAAATTATAACTGTGGTTTTACTGTTCCACGGTAAAAAATCTCTATTATCCTGCTTTTGGCATTTTTTGCCTTTTAAAAATAAATAATAGTGTCTCCTCATTGTTCAGACACAAATATATTTGTTGAAAATAGTCTGGTATACACAAGTAAATTATAACTGTGATTTTGCTGTTCCACGGTAAAAAATCTCTATTATCCTGCTTTTGTCATTTTTTGCCGTAAAAAATAAATAATAGTGTCTCCTGATTGTTCAGACACAAATATATCTGTTGAAAATAGTCTGGTATATACCAGTAAATTATATCTGTGGTTTTGCTGTTCCACGGTAAAAAATCTCTATTATCCTGCTTTTGTCATTTTTTACCGTAAAAAATAAATAATAGTGTCTCCTGATTGTTCAGACACAAATATATCTGTTGAAAATAGTCTGGTATACACCAGTAAATTATAACCGTGATTTTGCTGTTGCACGGTAAAAAATCTCTATTATCCTGCTAATGGCATTTTTTGCCGTAAAAAATAAATAATAGTGTCTACTGATTGTTCAGACACAAATATATCTGTTGAAAATAGTCTGGTATACACGAGTAAATTATATCTGTGGTTTTGCTGTTCCACGGTAAAAAATCTCTATTATCCTGCTTTTGGCATTTTTTGCCTTTAAAAAATAATAGTGTCTCCTGATTGTTCAGATTCAAATATATCTGTTGAAAATAGTCTGGTGTACACCAGTAAATTATGACTGTGGTTTTGCTGTTCCACGGTAAAAAATCTCTATTATCCTGGTTTTGGCATTTTTTGCCGTAAAAATAAATAATAGGGTCTCCTGATTGTTCAGACCCAAATATATCTGTTGAAAATAGTCTGGTGTAGGCCCAAGAAATACAAGTGTGGTTTTGCAGTTCCACGAGTCAAATCTCTGTATTACCCTGCTTTTCGCAATTATTGGCCGTAAAAAATAAATAATAGTGTCTCCTGATTGTTCAGACACAAATATATCTGTTGAAAATAGTCTGGTATACACCAGTAAATTATAACTGTGGTTTTACTGTTCCACGGTAAAAAATCTCTATTATCCTGCTTTAGGCATTTTTTGCCTTTTAAAAATAAATAATAGTGTCTCCTGATTGCTCAGACACAAATATATTTGTTGAAAATAGTCTGGTATATACCAGTAAATTATAACTGTGGTTTTGCTGTTCCACGGTAAAAAATCTCTATTATCCTGCTTTTGTCATTTTTTACCGTAAAAAAATAAATAATAGTGTCTCCTTATTGTTCAGACACAAATATATCTGTTGAAAATAGTCTGGTATACACGAGTATATTATATCTGTGGTTTTGCTGTTCCACAGTAAAAAATCTCTATTATCCTGCTTTTGGCATTTTTTGCCTTTAAAAAATAATAGTGTCTCCTGATTGTTCAGACACAAATATATCTGTTGAAAATAGTCTGGTGTACACCAGTAAATTATATCTGTGGTTTTTCTGTTCCACGGTAAAAAATCTCTATTATCCTGATTTTTGCATTTTATGCCGTAAAAAATAAATAATAGTGTCTCCTGATTGTTCAGACACAAATGTATCTGTTGAAAATAGTCTGGTATACACCAGTAAATTATAACTGGTTTGCTGTTCCACGGTAAAAAATCTTTATTATCCTGCTTTTGCCATTTTTTGCTGTAAAAAATAAATAATAGTGTCTCCTGATTGTTCAGACACAAATATATCTGTTGAAAATAGTCTGGAATACACCAGTAAATTATGACTGTGGTTTTGCTGTTTCACGGTAAAAAATCTCTATTATCCTGGTTTTGGCATTTTTTGCCGTAAAAAATAAATAATAGAGTCTCCTGATTGTTCAGACCCCAATATATCTGTTGAAAATAGTCTGGTATAGGCCCAAGAAATACAAGTGTGGTTTTGCAGTTCCACGGGTCAAATCTCTGTATTATCCTGCTTTTCGCAATTATTGGCCGTAAAAAATAAATAATAGTGTCTCCTGATTGTTCAGACACAAATATATCTGTTGAAAATAGTCTGGTATACACCAGTAAATTAAAACCGTGATTTTGCTGTTGCACGGTAAAAAATCTCTATTATCCTGCTTTTGGCATTTTTTGCCGTAAAAAATAAATAATAGTGTCTCCTGATTGTTCAGACACAAATATATCTGTTGAAAATAGTCTGCTTTACACGAGTAAATTATATCTGTGGTTTTGCTGTTCCACGGTAAAAAATCTCTATTATCCTGCTTTTGGCATTTTTTGCTTTTTAAAAATAAATGATAGTGTCTCCTGATTGCTCAGACATAAATATATCTGTTGAAAATAGTCTAGTATACACGAGTAAATTATAACTGTGGTTTTGCTGTTCCACGGTAAAAAATCTCTATTATCCTTTTTTTTTGCCGTAAAAAATAAATAATAGTGTCTCCTGATTGTTCAGACACAAATATATCTGTGGAAAATAGTCTGGTATACACCCGGAAATTATCACTGTGGTTTTGCTGTTCCACGGTAAAAAATCTCTAGTATTATGCTTTTGCCATTTTTTGCCGTAAAAAATAAATAATAGTGTCTCCTGATTGTTAGGACACAAATATATCTGTTGAAAATAGTCTGTTATACACCAGTAAAATATAACTGTGATTTTGCTGTTGCACGGTAAAAAATCTCTATTATCCTGCTTTTGGCATTTTTTGCCGTAAAAAATAAATAATAGTGTCTCCTGATTGTTCATACACAAATATATCTGTTGAAAATAGTCTGGTATACACCAGTAAATTATAACCATGATTTTGCTGTTCCACGGTAAAAAATCTCTATTATCCTGCTTTTGTCATTTTTTGCCGTAAAAAATAAATAATAGTGTCTCCTGATTGTTCAGACACAAATATATCTGTTGAAAATAGTCTGGTATATACCAGTAAATTATAACTGTGGTTTTGCTGTTCCACGGTAAAAAATCTCTATTATCGTGGTTTTGTCATTTTTTGCCGTAAAAAATAAATGATAGTGTCTCCTGATTGTTCAGACACAAATATATCTGTTGAAAATAGTCTGGTATACACCAGTAAATTATAACTGTGGTTTTGCTGTTCCACGGTAAAAAATCTCTATTATCCTGCTTTTGTCATTTTTTGCTGTAAAAAATAAATAATAGTGTCTCCTGATTGTTCAGACACAAATATATCTGTTGAAAATAGTCTGGTATACACCAGTAAATTATAACCGTGATTTTGCTGTTGCACGGTAAAAAATCTCTATTATCCTGATTTTTGCATTTTTTGCCGTAAAAAATAAATAATAGTATCTCCTGATTGTTCAGACACAAATGTATCTGTTGAAAATAGTCTGGTATACACCAATAAATTATAACTGGTTTTGCTGTTCCACGGTAAAAAATCTTTATTATCCTGCTTTTGCCATTTTTTGCTGTAAAAAATAAATAATAGTGTCTCCTGATTGTTCAGACACAAATATATCTGTTGAAAATAGTCTGGTATACACCAGTAAGTTATGACTGTGGTTTTGCTGTTCCACGGTAAAAAATCTCTATTATCCTGGTTTTGCCATTTTTTGCCGTAAAAAAATAAATAATAGTGTCTCCTGATTGTTCAGACCCAAATATATCTGTTGAAAATAGTCTGGTGTAGGCCCAAGAAATACAAGTGTGGTTTTGCAGTTCCACGGGTCAAATCTCTGTATTATCCTGCTTTCCCCAATTATTGGCCGTAAAAAATAAATAATAGTGTCTCCTGATTGTTCAGACACAAATATATCTCGTGAAAATAGTCTGGTATACACCAGTAAATTATAACTGTGGTTTTACTGTTCCACGGTAAAAAATCTCTATTATCCTGCTTTTGTCATTTTTTGCCTTTTAAAAATAAATAATAGTGTCTCCTGATTGCTCAGACACAAATATATTTGTTGAAAATAGTCTGGTATACACAAGTAAATTATAACTGTGGTTTGGCTGTTCCACGGTAAAAAATCTCTATTATCCTGCTTTTGGCATTTTTTTCCTTTAAAAAATAAATAATAGTGTCTCCTGATTGTTCAGACACAAATATATCTGTTGAAAGTAGTCTGTTATACACCAGTAAAATATAACTGTGATTTTGCTGTTGCACGGTAAAAAATCTCTATTATCCTGCTTTTGGCATTTTTTGCCTTTTAAAAATAAATAATAGTGTCTCCTGATTGCTCAGACACAAATATATCTGTTGAAAATAGTCTGGTATACACCAGTAAATTATAACTGTGGTTTTGCTGTTCCACGGTAAAAAATCTTTATTATCCTTCTTTTGCCATTTTTAGCCGTAAAAAAATAAATAATAGTGTCTCCTGATTGTGCAGACACAAATATATATGTTGAAAATATTCTGGTATACACTAGGAAATTATAACTGTGGTGTTGCAGTTCCATGGTAAAAAATCTCTATTATCCTGCTTTTGCCATTTTTTGCCATGAAAAATAAATAATAGTGTCTCCTGATTGTTCAGACACAAATATTTCTGTTGAAAATAGTCTGGTGTAGGCCCAAGAAATACAAGTGTGGTTTTGCAGTTCCACGGGTCAAATTTCTGTATTATCCTGCTTTTCGCAATTATTGGCCGTAAAAAATAAATAATAGTGTCGCCTGATTGTTCAAACACAAATATATCTGTTGAAAATAGTCCAGTATACACCAGTAAATTATAACTGTGGTTTTGCTGTTCCACGGTTAAAAATCTCTATTATCCTGCTTTTGGCATTTTTTGCTTTTTAAAAATAAATGATAGTGTCTCCTGATTGCTCAGACACAAATATATCTGTTGAAAATAGTCTAGTATACACCTGTAAATTATAACTGTGGTTTTGCTGTTCCATGGTAAAAAATCTCTATTATCCTGATTTTGGCATTTTTTGCCTTTAAAAAATGATAGTGTCTCCTGATTGTTCAGACACAAATATATCTGTTGAAAATAGTCTGGTGTACACCAGTAAATCATATCTGTGGTTTTGCTGTTCCACGGTAAAAAATCTCTAATATCCTGATTTTTGCATTTTTTGCCGTAAAAAATAAATAATAGTGTCTCCTGATTGTTCAGACACAAATATATCTGTTGAAAATAGTCTGGTATACACCCGGAAATTATAACTGTGGTTTTGCTGTTCCACGGAAAAAAATCTCTATTATCCTGCTTTTGCCATTTTTTGCAGTAAAAAATAAATAATAGTGTCTCCTGATAGTTCAGACACAAATATTTCTGTTGAAAATAGTCTGGTATACACCAGTGAATTATAACTGTGATTTTGCTGTTGCACGGTAAAAAAACTCTATTATCCTGCTTTTGGCATTTTTTGCCGTAAAAAATAATTAATAGTGTCTCCTGATTCTCCAGACACAAATATGTCTGTTGAAAATAGTCTGGTGTAGGCCCAAGAAATACAAGTGTGGTTTTGCAGTTCCACGGGTCAAATCTCTGTATTATCCTGCTTTTCGTAACTTTTGGCCTTAAAAAATAAATAATAGTGTGTCCTGATTGTTCAGACACAAATATACCTGTTGAAAATAGTCTGGTATACACCAGTAAATTATAACTGTGGTTTTGCTGTTCCACGGTAAAAAAATCTTTATTATCCTGCTTTTGCCATTTTTAGCTGTAAAAAATAAATAATAGTGTCTCCTGACTGTTCATACACAAATATATCTGTTGAAAATAGTCTGGTATACACCAGGAAATTATAACTGTGGTTTTGCTGTTGCACGGTAAAAAATCTCTATTATCCTGCTTTTGCCATTTTTTGCCGTGAAAAATAAATAATAGTGTCTCCTGATTGTTCAGACACAAATATTTCTGTTGATAATAGTCTGGTGTAGGCCCAAGAAATACAAGTGTGGTTTTGCAATTCCACGGGTCAAATTTCTGTAATATCCTGCTTTTCGCAATTATTGGCCGTAAAAAATAAATAATAGTGTCTCCAGATTGTTCAAACACAAATATATCTTTTGAAAATAGTCTGGTATACACCAGTAAATTATAACTGTGGTTTTGCTGTTCCACGGTTAAAAATCACTATTATCCTGCTTTTGGCATTTTTTGCTTTTTAAAAATAAATGATAGTGTCTCCTGATTGCTCAGACATAAATATATCTGTTGAAAATAGTCTAGAATACACGAGTAAATTATAACTGTGGTTTTGCTGTTCCACGGTAAAAAATCTCTATTATCCTTTTTTTTTGCATTTTTTGCCGTAAAAAATAAATAATAGTGTCTCCTGATTGTTCAGACACAAATATATCTGTGGAAAATAGTCTGGTATACACCCGGAAATTATAACTGTGGTTTTGCTGTTCCACGGTAAAAAATCTCTAGTATTCTGCTTTTGCCATTTTTTGCCGTAAAAAATAAATAATAGTGTCTCCTGAGAGTTCAGACACAAATATTTCTGTTGAAAATAGTCTGGTATACACCAGTAAATTATAACTGTGATTTTGCTGCTCCACGGTAAAAAAATCTCTATTATCCTGCTTTTGGCATTTTTTGCCATAAAAAATAAATAATAGTGTCTCCTGATTGTTCAGACACAAATATATCTGTTGAAAATAGTCTGGTATACACCAGTAAGTTATGACTGTGGTTTTGCTGTTCCACGGTAAAAAATCTCTATTATCCTGGTTTTGCCATTTTTTGCCGTAAAAAAATAAATAATAGTGTCTCCTGATTGTTCAGACCCAAATATATCTGTTGAAAATAGTCTGGTGTAGGCCCAAGAAATACAAGTGTGGTTTTGCAGGTCCACGGGTCAAATCTCTGTATTATCCTGCTTTCTGCAATTATTGGCCGTAAAAAATAAATAATAGTGTCTCCTGATTGTTCAGACACAAATATATCTGTTGAAAATAGTCTGGTATACACCAGTAAATTATAACTGTGGTTTTACTGTTCCACGGTAAAAAATCTCTATTATCCTGCTTTTGGCATTTTTTGCCTTTTAAAAATAAATAATAGTGTCTCCTCATTGTTCAGACACAAATATATTTGTTGAAAATAGTCTGGTATACACAAGTAAATTATAACTGTGATTTTGCTGTTCCACGGTAAAAAATCTCTATTATCCTGCTTTTGTCATTTTTTGCCGTAAAAAATAAATAATAGTGTCTCCTGATTGTTCAGACACAAATATATCTGTTGAAAATAGTCTGGTATATACCAGTAAATTATATCTGTGGTTTTGCTGTTCCACGGTAAAAAATCTCTATTATCCTGCTTTTGTCATTTTTTACCGTAAAAAATAAATAATAGTGTCTCCTGATTGTTCAGACACAAATATATCTGTTGAAAATAGTCTGGTATACACCAGTAAATTATAACCGTGATTTTGCTGTTGCACGGTAAAAAATCTCTATTATCCTGCTAATGGCATTTTTTGCCGTAAAAAATAAATAATAGTGTCTACTGATTGTTCAGACACAAATATATCTGTTGAAAATAGTCTGGTATACACGAGTAAATTATATCTGTGGTTTTGCTGTTCCACGGTAAAAAATCTCTATTATCCTGCTTTTGGCATTTTTTGCCTTTAAAAAATAATAGTGTCTCCTGATTGTTCAGATTCAAATATATCTGTTGAAAATAGTCTGGTGTACACCAGTAAATTATGACTGTGGTTTTGCTGTTCCACGGTAAAAAATCTCTATTATCCTGGTTTTGGCATTTTTTGCCGTAAAAATAAATAATAGGGTCTCCTGATTGTTCAGACCCAAATATATCTGTTGAAAATAGTCTGGTGTAGGCCCAAGAAATACAAGTGTGGTTTTGCAGTTCCACGAGTCAAATCTCTGTATTACCCTGCTTTTCGCAATTATTGGCCGTAAAAAATAAATAATAGTGTCTCCTGATTGTTCAGACACAAATATATCTGTTGAAAATAGTCTGGTATACACCAGTAAATTATAACTGTGGTTTTACTGTTCCACGGTAAAAAATCTCTATTATCCTGCTTTAGGCATTTTTTGCCTTTTAAAAATAAATAATAGTGTCTCCTGATTGCTCAGACACAAATATATTTGTTGAAAATAGTCTGGTATACACAAGTAAATTATAACTGTGGTTTGGCTGTTCCACGGTAAAAAATCTCTATTATTCTGCTTTTGGCATTTTTTTCCTTTAAAAAATAAATAATAGTGTCTCCTGATTGTTCAGACACAAATATATCTGTTGAAAATAGTCTGTTATACACCAGTAAAATATAACTGTGATTTTGCTGTTGCACGGTAAAAAATCTCTATTATCCTGCTTTTGGCATTTTTTGCCGTAAAAAATAAATAATAGTGTCTCCTGATTGTTCAGACACAAATATATCTGTTGAAAATAGTCTGGTATACACCAGTAAATTATAACCGTGATTTTGCTGTTCCACGGTAAAAAATCTCTATTATCCTGCTTTTGTCATTTTTTGCCGTAAAAAAAATAAATAATAGTGTCTCCTGATTGTTCAGACACAAATATATCTGTTGAAAATAGTCTGGTATATACCAGTAAATTATAACTGTGGTTTTGCTGTTCCACGGTAAAAAATCTCTATTATCCTGCTTTTGTCATTTTTTACCGTAAAAAATAAATAATATTGTCTCCTGATTGTTCAGACACAAATATATCTGTTGAAAATAGTCTGGTATACACCAGTAAATTATAACCGTGATTTTGCTGTTGCACGGTAAAAAATCTCTATTATCCTGCTAATGGCATTTTTTGCCGTAAAAAATAAATAATAGTGTCTCCTGATTGTTCAGACACAACGATATCTGTTGAAAATAGTCTGGTATACACGAGTAAATTATATCTGTGGTTTTGCTGTTCCACGGTAAAAAATCTCTATTATCCTGCTTTTGGCATTTTTTGCCATTAAAAAATAATAGTGTCTCCTGATTGTTCAGACACAAATATATCTGTTGAAAATAGTCTGGTGTACACCAGTAAATTATATCTGTGGTTTTGCTGTTCCACGGTAAAAAATCTCTATTATCCTGATTTTTGCATTTTTTGCCGTAAAAAATAAATAATAGTGTCTCCTGATTGTTCAGACACAAATATATCTGTTGAAAATGGTCTGGTATACACCAGTAATTTATGACTGTGGTTTTGCTGTTCCACGGTTAAAAATCTCTATTATCCTGGTTTTGGCATTTTTTGCCGTAAAAAATAAATAATAGGGTCTCCTGATTGTTCAGACACAAATATATCTGTTGAAAATAGTCTGGTATACACCAGTAAATTATAGCTGTGGTTTTGCTGTTCCACGGTAAAAAATCTCTATTATCCTGCTTTTGGCATTTTTTGCTTTTAAAAAATAATAGTGTCTCCTGATTGTTCAGACACAAACATATCTGTTGAAAATAGTCTGGTATACACCAGTAAATTATAACTGTGGTTTTGCTGTTCCACGGTAAAAAAATCTCTATTATCCTGCTTTTGGCATTTTTTGCCGTAAAAAATAAATAATAGTGTCTCCTGATTGTTAGGACACAAATATATCTGTTGAAAATAGTCTGGTATACACGAGTAAATTATATCTGTGGTTTTGATGTTCCACGGTAAAAAATCTCTATTATCCTGCTTTTGGCATTTTTTGCCTTTAAAAACTAATAGTGTCTCCTGATTGTTCAGACACAAATATATCTGTTGAAAATAGTCTGGTGTACACCAGTAAATTATATCTGTGGTTTTGCTGTTCCACGGTAAAAAATCTCTATTATCCTGATTTTTGCATTTTTTGCTGTAAAAAATAAATAATAGTGTTTCCTGATTGTTCAGACACAAATGTATCTGTGGAAAATAGTCTGGTATACACCAGTAAATTATAACTGGTTTTGCTGTTCCACGGTAAAAAATCTTTATTATCCTGCTTTTGCCATTTTTTGCCGTAAAAAATAAATAATAGTGTCTCCTGATTGTTCAGACACAAATATATCTGTTGAAAATAGTCTGGTGTAGGCCCAAGAAATACAAGTGTGGTTTTGCTGTTCCACGGTAAAAAAATCTCTATTATCCTGCTTTTGGCATTTTTTGCCGTAAAAAATAAATAATAGTGTCTCCTGATTGTTAGGACACAAATATATCTGTTGAAAATAGTCTGGTATACACGAGTAAATTATATCTGTGGTTTTGATGTTCCACGGTAAAAAATCTCTATTATCCTGCTTTTGGCATTTTTTGCCTTTAAAAACTAATAGTGTCTCCTGATTGTTCAGACACAAATATATCTGTTGAAAATAGTCTGGTGTACACCAGTAAATTATATCTGTGGTTTTGCTGTTCCACGGTAAAAAATCTCTATTATCCTGATTTTTGCATTTTTTGCTGTAAAAAATAAATAATAGTGTCTCCTGATTGTTCAGACACAAATGTATCTGTGGAAAATAGTCTGGTATACACCAGTAAATTATAACTGATTTTGCTGTTCCACGGTAAAAAATCTTTATTATCCTGCTTTTGCCATTTTTAGCTGTAAAAAATAAATAATAGTGTCTCCTGACTGTTCATACACAAATATATCTGTTGAAAATAGTCTGGTATACACCAGGAAATTATAACTGTGGTTTTGCTGTTGCACGGTAAAAAATCTCTATTATCCTGCTTTTGCCATTTTTTGCCGTGAAAAATAAATAATAGTGTCTCCTGATTGTTCAGACACAAATATTTCTGTTGATAATAGTCTGGTGTAGGCCCAAGAAATACAAGTGTGGTTTTGCAATTCCACGGGTCAAATTTCTGTAATATCCTGCTTTTCGCAATTATTGGCCGTAAAAAATAAATAATAGTGTCTCCAGATTGTTCAAACACAAATATATCTTTTGAAAATAGTCTGGTATACACCAGTAAATTATAACTGTGGTTTTGCTGTTCCACGGTTAAAAATCACTATTATCCTGCTTTTGGCATTTTTTGCTTTTTAAAAATAAATGATAGTGTCTCCTGATTGCTCAGACATAAATATATCTGTTGAAAATAGTCTAGAATACACGAGTAAATTATAACTGTGGTTTTGCTGTTCCACGGTAAAAAATCTCTATTATCCTTTTTTTTTGCATTTTTTGCCGTAAAAAATAAATAATAGTGTCTCCTGATTGTTCAGACACAAATATATCTGTGGAAAATAGTCTGGTATACACCCGGAAATTATAACTGTGGTTTTGCTGTTCCACGGTAAAAAATCTCTAGTATTCTGCTTTTGCCATTTTTTGCCGTAAAAAATAAATAATAGTGTCTCCTGAGAGTTCAGACACAAATATTTCTGTTGAAAATAGTCTGGTATACACCAGTAAATTATAACTGTGATTTTGCTGCTCCACGGTAAAAAAATCTCTATTATCCTGCTTTTGGCATTTTTTGCCATAAAAAATAAATAATAGTGTCTCCTGATTGTTCAGACACAAATATATCTGTTGAAAATAGTCTGGTATACACCAGTAAGTTATGACTGTGGTTTTGCTGTTCCACGGTAAAAAATCTCTATTATCCTGGTTTTGCCATTTTTTGCCGTAAAAAAATAAATAATAGTGTCTCCTGATTGTTCAGACCCAAATATATCTGTTGAAAATAGTCTGGTGTAGGCCCAAGAAATACAAGTGTGGTTTTGCAGGTCCACGGGTCAAATCTCTGTATTATCCTGCTTTCTGCAATTATTGGCCGTAAAAAATAAATAATAGTGTCTCCTGATTGTTCAGACACAAATATATCTGTTGAAAATAGTCTGGTATACACCAGTAAATTATAACTGTGGTTTTACTGTTCCACGGTAAAAAATCTCTATTATCCTGCTTTTGGCATTTTTTGCCTTTTAAAAATAAATAATAGTGTCTCCTCATTGTTCAGACACAAATATATTTGTTGAAAATAGTCTGGTATACACAAGTAAATTATAACTGTGATTTTGCTGTTCCACGGTAAAAAATCTCTATTATCCTGCTTTTGTCATTTTTTGCCGTAAAAAATAAATAATAGTGTCTCCTGATTGTTCAGACACAAATATATCTGTTGAAAATAGTCTGGTATATACCAGTAAATTATATCTGTGGTTTTGCTGTTCCACGGTAAAAAATCTCTATTATCCTGCTTTTGTCATTTTTTACCGTAAAAAATAAATAATAGTGTCTCCTGATTGTTCAGACACAAATATATCTGTTGAAAATAGTCTGGTATACACCAGTAAATTATAACCGTGATTTTGCTGTTGCACGGTAAAAAATCTCTATTATCCTGCTAATGGCATTTTTTGCCGTAAAAAATAAATAATAGTGTCTACTGATTGTTCAGACACAAATATATCTGTTGAAAATAGTCTGGTATACACGAGTAAATTATATCTGTGGTTTTGCTGTTCCACGGTAAAAAATCTCTATTATCCTGCTTTTGGCATTTTTTGCCTTTAAAAAATAATAGTGTCTCCTGATTGTTCAGATTCAAATATATCTGTTGAAAATAGTCTGGTGTACACCAGTAAATTATGACTGTGGTTTTGCTGTTCCACGGTAAAAAATCTCTATTATCCTGGTTTTGGCATTTTTTGCCGTAAAAATAAATAATAGGGTCTCCTGATTGTTCAGACCCAAATATATCTGTTGAAAATAGTCTGGTGTAGGCCCAAGAAATACAAGTGTGGTTTTGCAGTTCCACGAGTCAAATCTCTGTATTACCCTGCTTTTCGCAATTATTGGCCGTAAAAAATAAATAATAGTGTCTCCTGATTGTTCAGACACAAATATATCTGTTGAAAATAGTCTGGTATACACCAGTAAATTATAACTGTGGTTTTACTGTTCCACGGTAAAAAATCTCTATTATCCTGCTTTAGGCATTTTTTGCCTTTTAAAAATAAATAATAGTGTCTCCTGATTGCTCAGACACAAATATATTTGTTGAAAATAGTCTGGTATACACAAGTAAATTATAACTGTGGTTTGGCTGTTCCACGGTAAAAAATCTCTATTATTCTGCTTTTGGCATTTTTTTCCTTTAAAAAATAAATAATAGTGTCTCCTGATTGTTCAGACACAAATATATCTGTTGAAAATAGTCTGTTATACACCAGTAAAATATAACTGTGATTTTGCTGTTGCACGGTAAAAAATCTCTATTATCCTGCTTTTGGCATTTTTTGCCGTAAAAAATAAATAATAGTGTCTCCTGATTGTTCAGACACAAATATATCTGTTGAAAATAGTCTGGTATACACCAGTAAATTATAACCGTGATTTTGCTGTTCCACGGTAAAAAATCTCTATTATCCTGCTTTTGTCATTTTTTGCCGTAAAAAAAATAAATAATAGTGTCTCCTGATTGTTCAGACACAAATATATCTGTTGAAAATAGTCTGGTATATACCAGTAAATTATAACTGTGGTTTTGCTGTTCCACGGTAAAAAATCTCTATTATCCTGCTTTTGTCATTTTTTACCGTAAAAAATAAATAATATTGTCTCCTGATTGTTCAGACACAAATATATCTGTTGAAAATAGTCTGGTATACACCAGTAAATTATAACCGTGATTTTGCTGTTGCACGGTAAAAAATCTCTATTATCCTGCTAATGGCATTTTTTGCCGTAAAAAATAAATAATAGTGTCTCCTGATTGTTCAGACACAACGATATCTGTTGAAAATAGTCTGGTATACACGAGTAAATTATATCTGTGGTTTTGCTGTTCCACGGTAAAAAATCTCTATTATCCTGCTTTTGGCATTTTTTGCCATTAAAAAATAATAGTGTCTCCTGATTGTTCAGACACAAATATATCTGTTGAAAATAGTCTGGTGTACACCAGTAAATTATATCTGTGGTTTTGCTGTTCCACGGTAAAAAATCTCTATTATCCTGATTTTTGCATTTTTTGCCGTAAAAAATAAATAATAGTGTCTCCTGATTGTTCAGACACAAATATATCTGTTGAAAATGGTCTGGTATACACCAGTAATTTATGACTGTGGTTTTGCTGTTCCACGGTTAAAAATCTCTATTATCCTGGTTTTGGCATTTTTTGCCGTAAAAAATAAATAATAGGGTCTCCTGATTGTTCAGACACAAATATATCTGTTGAAAATAGTCTGGTATACACCAGTAAATTATAGCTGTGGTTTTGCTGTTCCACGGTAAAAAATCTCTATTATCCTGCTTTTGGCATTTTTTGCTTTTAAAAAATAATAGTGTCTCCTGATTGTTCAGACACAAACATATCTGTTGAAAATAGTCTGGTATACACCAGTAAATTATAACTGTGGTTTTGCTGTTCCACGGTAAAAAAATCTCTATTATCCTGCTTTTGGCATTTTTTGCCGTAAAAAATAAATAATAGTGTCTCCTGATTGTTAGGACACAAATATATCTGTTGAAAATAGTCTGGTATACACGAGTAAATTATATCTGTGGTTTTGATGTTCCACGGTAAAAAATCTCTATTATCCTGCTTTTGGCATTTTTTGCCTTTAAAAACTAATAGTGTCTCCTGATTGTTCAGACACAAATATATCTGTTGAAAATAGTCTGGTGTACACCAGTAAATTATATCTGTGGTTTTGCTGTTCCACGGTAAAAAATCTCTATTATCCTGATTTTTGCATTTTTTGCTGTAAAAAATAAATAATAGTGTTTCCTGATTGTTCAGACACAAATGTATCTGTGGAAAATAGTCTGGTATACACCAGTAAATTATAACTGGTTTTGCTGTTCCACGGTAAAAAATCTTTATTATCCTGCTTTTGCCATTTTTTGCCGTAAAAAATAAATAATAGTGTCTCCTGATTGTTCAGACACAAATATATCTGTTGAAAATAGTCTGGTGTAGGCCCAAGAAATACAAGTGTGGTTTTGCTGTTCCACGGTAAAAAAATCTCTATTATCCTGCTTTTGGCATTTTTTGCCGTAAAAAATAAATAATAGTGTCTCCTGATTGTTAGGACACAAATATATCTGTTGAAAATAGTCTGGTATACACGAGTAAATTATATCTGTGGTTTTGATGTTCCACGGTAAAAAATCTCTATTATCCTGCTTTTGGCATTTTTTGCCTTTAAAAACTAATAGTGTCTCCTGATTGTTCAGACACAAATATATCTGTTGAAAATAGTCTGGTGTACACCAGTAAATTATATCTGTGGTTTTGCTGTTCCACGGTAAAAAATCTCTATTATCCTGATTTTTGCATTTTTTGCTGTAAAAAATAAATAATAGTGTCTCCTGATTGTTCAGACACAAATGTATCTGTGGAAAATAGTCTGGTATACACCAGTAAATTATAACTGATTTTGCTGTTCCACGGTAAAAAATCTTTATTATCCTGCTTTTGCCATTTTTTGCCGTAAAAAATAAATAATAGTGTCTCCTGATTGTTCAGACACAAATATATCTGTTGAAAATAGTCTGGTGTAGGCCAAAGAAATACAAGTGTGGTTTTGCAGTTCCACGGGTCAAATCTCTGTATTATCCTCCTTTTCGCAATTATTGGCCGTAAAAAATAAATAATAGTGTCTCCTGATTGTTCAGACACAAATATATCTGTTGAAAATAGTCTGGTATACACCAGTAAATTATAACTGTGGTTTTACTGTTCCACGGTAAAAAATCTCTATTATCCTGCTTTTGGCATTTTTTGCCTTTTAAAAATAAATAATAGTGTCTCCTGATTGCTCATACACAAATATATCTGTTGAAAATAGTCTGGTATACACAAGTAAAATATAACTGTGATTTTGCTGTTGCACGGTAAAAAATCTCTATTATCCTGCTTTTGGCATTTTTTGCCGTAAAAAATGAATAATAGTGTCTCCTGATTGTTCAGACACAAATATATCTGTTGAAAATAGTCTGGTATACACCAGTAAATTATAACCGTGATTTTGCTGTTCCATGGTAAAAAATCTCTATTATCCTGCTTTTGTCATTTTTTGCTGTAAAAAATAAATAATAGTGTCTCCTGATTGTTCAGACACAAATATATCTGTTGAAAATAGTCTGGTATACACCATTAAATTATAACTGTGGTTTTGCTGTTCCACGGTAAAAAATCTCTATTATCCTGCCTTTGTCATTTTTTGCCATAAAAAAAAAATAATAGTGTCTCCTTATTGTTCAGACACAAATATATCTGTTGAAAATAGTCTGGTATACACCAGTAAATTATAACCGTGATTTTACTGTTGCACGGTAAAAAATCTCTATTATCCTGCTTTTGGCATTTTTTGCCGTAAAAAATAAATAATAGTGTCTCCTGATTGTTCAGACACAAATATATCTGTTGAAAATAGTCTGGTATACACGAGTAAATTATATCTGTGGTTTTGCTGTTCCACGGTAAAAAATCTCTATTATACTGCTTTTGGCATTTTTTGCCTTTAAAAAATAATAGTGTCTCCTGATTGTTCAGACACAAATATATCTGTTGAAAGTAGTCTGGTAAACACCAGTAAATTATATCTGTGGTTTTTCTGTTCCACAGTAAAAAATCTCTATTATCCTGCTTTTGGCATTTTTTGCCGTAAAAAATAAATAATAGTGTCTCCTGATTGTTCAGACACAAATGTATCTGTTGAAAATAGTCTGGTATACACCAGTAAATTATAACTGTGGTTTTGCTGTTCCACGGTAAAAAATCTTTATTATCCTTCTTTTCCATTTTTAGCCGTAAAAAATAAATAATAGTGTCTCCTGATTGTTCAGACACAAATATATCTGTTGAAAATAGTCTGGTAAACACCAGGAAATTATAACTGTGGTTTTGCTGTTCCACGGTAAAAAATCTCTATTATCCTGCTTTTGCCATTTTTTGCCGTGAAAAATAAATAATAGTGTCTCCTGATTGTTCAGACACAAATATTTCTGTTGAAAATAGTCTGATGTAGGCCCAAGAAATAAAAGTGTGGTTTTGCAGTTCCACGGGTCAAATTTCTGTATTATCCTGCTTTTCGCAATTATTGGCCGTAAAAAATAAATATTAGTGTCGCCTGATTGTTCAAACACAAATATATCTGTTGAAAATAGTCTGGTATACACCAGTAAATTATAACTGTGGTTTTGCTGTTCCACGGTTAAAAATCTCCATTATCCTGCTTTTGGAATTTTTTGCTTTTTAAAAATAAATGATAGTGTCTCCTGATTGCTCAGACACAAATATATCTGTTGAAAATAGTCTAGTATACACCAGTAAATTATAACTGTGGTTTTGCTGTTCCATGGTAAAAATCTCTATTATCCTGATTTTGGCATTTTTTGCCTTTAAAAAATGATAGTGTCTCCTGATTGTTCAGACACAAATATATCTGTTGAAAATAGTCTGGTGTACACCAGTAAATTATATCTGTGGTTTTGCTGTTCCACGGTAAAAAATCTCTATTATCCTGATTTTTGCATTTTTTGCCGTAAAAAATAAATAATAGTGTCTCCTGATTGTTCAGACACAAATATATCTGTTGAAAATAGTCTGGTATACACCCGGAAATTATAACTGTGGTTTTGCTGTTCCACGGTACAAAATCTCTATTATCCTGCTTTTGCCATTTTTGGCAGTAAAAAATAAATAATAGTGTCTCCTGATAGTTCAGACACAAATATTTCTGTTGAAAATAGTCTGGTATACACCAGTGAATTATGACTGTGGTTTTGCTGTTCCATGTTAAAAAAATCTCTATTATCCTGCTTTTCGCATTTTTTGCCGTAAAAAATAAATTATAGTGTCTCCTGATTGTTCAGACACAAACATATCTGTTGAAAATAGTCTTATATACACCAGTAAATTCTAACTGTGGTTTTGCTGTTCCACGGTAAAAAATCTCTATTATCCTGCTTTTGGCATTTTTTGCCGTAAAAAATAAATAATAGTGTCTCCTGATTGTTCAGACACAAATATATCTGTTGAAAGTAGTCTGGTATACACCAGTAAATTATAATTGTGATTTTGCTGTTGCACGGTAAAAAATCTCTATTATCTTGCTTTTGGCATTTTTTGCCATAAAAAATAAATAATAGTGTCTCCTGATTGTTCAGACACAAATATATCTGTTGAAAATAGTCTGGTATACACCAGTAAATTATAACTGTGGTTTTGCTGTTCCACGGTAAAAAATCTTTATTATCCTTCTTTTGCCATTTTTAGCTGTAAAAAATAAATAATAGTGTCTCCTGATTGTTCAGAAACAAATATATCTGTTGAAAATAGTCTGGTATACACCAGGAAATTATAACTGTGGTTTTGCTGTTCCACGGTAAAAAATCTCTATTATCCTGCTTTGGCCATTTTTAGACGTGAAAAATAAATAATAGTGTCTCCTGATTGTTCAGACACAAATATTTCTGTTGAAAATAGTCTGGTGTAGGCCCAAGAAATACAAGTGTGGTTTTGCAGTTCCACGGGTCAAATTTCTGTATTATCCTGCTTTTCGCAATTATTGGCCGTAAAAAATAAATAATAGTGTCGACTAATTGTTCAAACACAAATATATCTGTTGAAAATAGTCTGGTATACACCAGTAAATTATAACTGTGGTTTTGCTGTTCCACGGTAAAAAATCTTTATTATCCTTCTTTTGCCATTTTTAGCCGTAAAAAATAAATAATAGTGTCTCCTGATTGTTCAGACTCAAATATATCTGTTGAAAATAGTCTGGTAAACACCAGGAAATTATAACTGTGGTTTTGCTGTTCCACGGTAAAAAATCTCTATTATCCTGCTTTTGCCATTTTTTGCCGTGAAAAATAAATAATAGTGTCTCCTGATTGTTCAGACACAAATATTTCTGTTGAAAATAGTCTGATGTAGGCCCAAGAAATACAAGTGTGGTTTTGCAGTTCCACGGGTCAAATTTCTGTATTATCCTGCTTTTCGCAATTATTGGCCGTAAAAAATAAATAATAGTGTCTCCTGATAGTTCAGACACAAATATTTCTGTTGAAAATAGTCTAGTATACACCAGTGAATTATGACTGTGGTTTTGCTGTTCCATGGTAAAAAAATCTCTATTATCCTGCTTTTCGCATTTTTTGCCGTAAAAAATAAATTATAGTGTCTCCTGATTGTTCAGACACAAACATATCTGTTGAAAATAGTCTTGTATACACCAGTAAATTATAACTGTGGTTTTGCTGTTCCACGGTTAAAAATCTCTATTATCCTGCTTTTGGCATTTTTTGCTTTTTAAAAATAAATGATAGTGTCTCCTGATTGCTCAGACACAAATATATCTGTTGAAAATAGTCTAGTATACACCAGTAAATTATAACTGTGGTTTTGCTGTTCCATGGTAAAAAATCTCTTATCCTGATTTTGGCATTTTTTGCCTTTAAAAAATGGTAGTGTCTCCTGATTGTTCAGACACAAATATATCTGTTGAAAATAGTCTGGTGTACACCAGTAAATTATATCTGTGGTTTTGCTGTTCCACTGTAAAAAATCTCTATTATCCTGATTTTTGCATTTTTTGCCGTAAAAAATAAATAATAGTGTCTCCTGATTGTTCAGACACAAATATATCTGTTGAAAATAGTCTGGTATACACCCGGAAATTATAACTGTGGTTTTGCTGTTCCACGGTAAAAAATCTCTATTATCCTGCTTTTGCCATTTTTTGCCGTAAAAAAATAAATAATAGTGTCTTCTGATTGTTCAGACACAAGCATATCTGTTGAAAATAGTCTGGTATACACCAGTAAATTATAACTGTGGTTTTGCTGTTCCACAGTAAAAAATCTCTATTATCCTGCTTTTGGCATTTTTTGCCGTAAAAAATAAATAATAGTGTCTCCTGATTGTTCAGACACAAATATATCTGTTGAAAATAGTCTGTTATACACCAGTAAAATATAACTGTGATTTTGCTGTTGCACGGTAAAAAATCTCTATTATCCTGCTTTTGGCAATTTTTGCCGTAAAAATTAAATAATAGTGTTTCCTGATTGTTCAGACACAAATATATCTGTTGAAAATAGTTTGGAATAAACCAGTAAATTATAACGGTGGTTTTGCTGTTCCACGGTAAAAAATCTCTATTATCCTGCTTTTGCCATTTTTTGCCGTGAAAAATAAATAATAGTGTCTCCTGATTGTTCAGACACAAATATTTCTGTTGAAAATAGTCTGGTGTAGGCCCAAGAAATACAAGTGTGGTTTTGCAGTTCCACGGGTCAAATTTCTGTATTATCCTGCTTTTCGCAATTATTAGCCGTAAAAAATAAATAATAGTGTCGCCTGATTGTTCAAACACAAATATATCTGTTGAAAATAGTCTGGTATACACCAGTAAATTATAACTGTGGTTTTGCTGTTCCACGGTTAAAAATCTCTATTATCCTGCTTTTGGCATTTTTTGCTTTTTAAAAATTAATGATAGTGTCTCCTGATTGCTCAGACACAAATATATCTGTTGAAAATAGTCTTGTATACACCAGTAAATTATAACTGTGGTTTTGGTGTTCCATGGTAAAAAATCTCTATTATCCTGATTTTGGCATTTTTTGCCTTTAAAAAATGATTGTGTCTCCTGATTGTTCAGACACAATTATATCTGTTGAAAATAGTCTGGTGTACACCAGTAAATTATGTCTGTGGTTTTGCTGTTCCACGGTAAAAAATCTCTATTATCCTGATTTTTGCATTTTTTGCCGTAAAAAATAAATAATAGTGTCTACTGATTGTTCAGACACAAATATATCCGTTGAAAATAGTCTGGTATACACGCGGAAATTATAACTGTGGTTTTGCTGTTAAACGGTAAAAAATCTCTATTATCCTGCTTTTGCCATTTTTTGCAGTAAAAAATAAATAATAGTGTCTCCTGATTGTTCAGACACAAATATATCTGTTGAAAATAGTCTGGTGTACACCAGTAAATTATGTCTGTGGTTTTGCTGTTCCACAGTAAAAAATCTCTATTATCCAGATTTTTGCATTTTTTGCCGTAAAAAATAAATAATAGCGTCTCCTCATTGTTCAGACACAAACATATCTCTTGAAAATAGTCTGTTATACACCAGTAAAATATAACTGTGATTTTGCTGTTGCACGGCAAAAAATCTCTATTATCCTGCTTTTGGCATTTTTTGCCGTAAAAAATAAATAATAGTGTCTCCTGATTGTTCAGACACAAATATATCTGTTGAAAATAGTCTGGAATACACCAGTAAATTATAACTGTGGTTTTGCTGTTCCACGGATAAAAATCTCTATTATCCTGCTTTTGGCATTTTTTGCTTTTTAAAAATAAATGATAGTGTCTCCTGATTGTTCAGACACAAATATATCTGTTGAAAATAGTCTGGTATACACCCGGAAATTATAACTGTGGTTTTGCTGTTCCACTGTAAAAAAATCTCTATTATCCTGCTTTTGCCATTTTTTGCCGTAAAAAATAAATAAGTGTCTCCTGAGAGTTCAGACACAAACATATCTGTTGAAAATAGTCTGGTATACACCAGTAAATTATAACTGTGGTTTTGCTGTTCCACGGTAAAAAATCTCTATTATCCTGCTTTTGTCATTTTTTGCCGTAAAAAATAAATAATAGTGTCTCTTGATTGTTCAGACACAAATATATCTGTTGAAAATAGTCTGGTATACACCAGTAGATTATAACTGTGGTTTTCCTGTTCCACCGTAAAAAATCTCTATTATCCAGCTTTTGCCATTTTTTGCCGTAAAAAATAAATAATAGTGTGCTAGGGGGAGCGGTTCCAGACTACTTTATTTAATGGAACGCAACCGACCCCAGGGGTCTGCGATGCAGCCTAGAGGACTGCTGCCGAACACATCCTGGGTGGAAAGGCAAACGACAACTAAAAGATAAACCCTTCCGTGTTAACTACACACCGGACAGGGTATAGCGGTACGCTCTATCTCCGTTTACTGCACGGAGGAGAGAGCGACCGGCGACGCACCTAACAAATATCTTAGCCCTTCGTGTTAACGCACACGGAAGGGTAAGACGGTACGCCCAATCTCCAAGAACCTCAGGGAGACGTGCGTCGTGGGAACAGCAGTAGCCCTGTCTTTGATACAGGCACTACGCTATGGGGATTGGCGCTAAAGCGGTTCACACAATCTCCAAGAACTGCAGGGAGACATGTGACCGGACTATTAGCAGTAGCCCTGTCTTCGGTACAGGTGCCACGCTATAGGAGATGGTGCTAGCGTGCGGGTGATTCCCGCCGGGTAATCGAGCACTCAGCCGGCGTGCTACTGGACTGAGCAAACCCGCTTTATTAGCTCAGAGGCGGCTTGGGGTGTAAGGCGAACCCCCTGGTTAGAGCCAGTCAGCGAGGTGAAGCTACCTGCCTACTAAAGCTATGGCTCTTTGAGCCCGGCCTGCCTAGCTAAAGCTATAGCTCTTTGAGCCCGGCCTGCCTAGCTAAAGCTATAGCTCTTTGAGCCCGGCCTGCCTAACTAAAGCTATGGCTCTTTGAGCCCAGAGTAAGCGTGCACACCAAACAGCTAGCTCAAATGATCTGAGCGCACCGCCATGTTTGTGGGCAGGCCTTTTAAAGACTAAGCCCTGCCCAGCGACACACTATTGGTGACTTTACCCATGAGCCAATCAGGGAGTGCCAGGTCACCAAGTCAGGTGGGTGCCAACCCACCAATCATGATCCGCCAGGTCACGGACATGCTCAGTGCGGCGAATCCTGGACTTAGACTCCACGAGCCCTGTCTCCCTCTGCAGCCTATGCTTAACACTGCTGGGCACAAATGCCTGGGAGACAATCTGCAGTGCTTGTGGAACAGCTAGGTGTTGGACTGACAACAATGCTGAGCAGTATCAGCCCTGGCTGGCCTGGAATGGGAGACCACAGAAGGTCCTGGACACATTTCAAATCCAGCCCCAGACCGACACCTAACATTGTGTCCCTTGATTGTTCAGACACAAATATATCTGTTGAAAATAGTCTGGTATACACCAGTAAATTATAGCTGTGGTTTTGCTTTTCCACGGTAAAAAATCTTTATTATCCTGCTTTTGCCATTTTTTCCCGTAAAAAATAAATAATAGTGTCTCCTGATTGTTCAGACACAAATATGTCTGTTGAAAATAGTCTGGTATACACCAAGAAATTATAACTGTGGTTTTGCTGTTCCACGGTAAAAAATCTCTATTATCCTGCTTTTGGCATTTTTTGCCGTAAAAAATAAATAATAGTGTCTTCTGATTGTTCAGACACAAATATATCTGTTGAAAATAGTCTGGTATACACCAGTAAATTACAACTGTGGTTATGCTGTTCCACGTTAAAAAATCTCTATTATCCTGGTTTGGGCATTTTTTCCGTAAAAAATAAATAATAGTGTCTCCTGATTGTTCAGACACAAATATATCTGTTGAAAATAGACTGGTATACACGAGTAAATTATAACTGTGTTTTTGCTGTTCCACGGTAAAAAATCTCTATTATCCTGCTTTTGGCATTTTTTGCCGTAAAAAATAAATAATAGTGTCTTCTGATTCTTCAGACACAAATATGTCTGTTTAAAATAGTCTGGTGTAGGCCCGAGAAATACAAGTGTGGTTTTGCAGTTCCACGGGTCAAATCTCTGTATTATCCTGCTTTTCGCAACTTTTGGCCTTAAAAAATAAATAATAGTGTGTCCTGATTGTTCAGACACAAATATATCTGTTGAAAATAGTCTGGTATACACCAGTAAATTATAACTGTGGTTTTGCTGTTCCACGGTAAAAAAATCTTTATTATCCTGCTTTTGCCATTTTTAGCCGTAAAAAAATAAATAATAGTGTCTCCTGACTGTTCAGACACAAATATGTCTGTTGAAAATAGTCTGGTATACACCAGGAAATTATAACTGTGGTTTTGCTGTTCCACGGTAAAAAATCTCTATTATCCTGCTTTTGCCATTTTTTGCCGTGAAAAATAAATAATAGTGTCTCCTGATTGTTCAGACACAAATATTTCTGTTGAAAATAGTCTGGTGTAGGCCCTAGAAATACAAGTGTGGTTTTGCAGTTCCACGGGTCAAATTTCTGTATTATCCTGCTTTTCGCAATTATTAGCCGTAAAAAATAAATAATAGTGTCTCCTGATTGTTCAAACACAAATATATCTGTTGAAAATAGTCTGGTATACACCAGTAAATTATAACTGTGGTTTTGCTGTTCCACGGTTAAAAATCACTATTATCCATGCTTTTGGCATTTTTTGCTTTTTAAAAATAAATGATAGTGTCTCCTGATTGCTCACACACAAATATATCTGTTGAAAATAGTGTAGTATACACGAGTAAATTATAACTGTGGTTTTACTGTTCCACGGTAAAAAATCTCTATTATCCTTTTTTTTTGCATTTTTTGCCGTAAAAAATAAATAATAGTGTCTCCTGATTGTTCAGACACAAATATATCTGTGGAAAATAGTCTGGTTTACACCCGGAAATTATAACTGTGGTTTTGCTGTTCCACGGTAAAAAATCTCTATTATCCTGCTTTTGTCATTTTTTGCCGTAAAAAATAAATAATAGTGTCTCCTGATTGTTCAGACACAAATATATCTGTTGAAAATAGTCTGGTATACACCAGTAAATTATAACTGTGGTTTTGCTGTTCCACGGTAAAAAATCTCTATTATCCTGCTTTTGTCATTTTTTGCTGTAAAAAATAAATAATAGTGTCTCCTGATTGTTCAGACACAAATGTATCTGTTGAAAATAGTCTGGTATACACCAGTAAATTATAACTGGTTTTGCTGTTCCACGGTAAAAAATCTTTATTATCCTGCTTTTGCCATTTTTTGCTGTAAAAAATAAATAATAGTGTCTCCTGATTGTTCAGACACAAATATATCTGTTGAAAATAGTCTGGTATACACCAGTAAATTATGACTGTGGTTTTGCTGTTCCACGGTAAAAAATCTCTATTATCCTGGTTTTGCCATTTTTTGCCGTAAAAAAATAAATAATAGTGTCTCCTGATTGTTCAGACCCAAATATATCTGTTGAAAATAGTCTGGTGTAGGCCCAAGAAATACAAGTGTGGTTTTGCAGTTCCACGGGTCAAATCTCTGTATTATCCTGCTTTTCGCAATTATTGGCCGTAAAAAATTAATAATAGTGTCTCCTGATTGTTCAGACACAAATATATCTGTTGAAAATAGTCTGGTATACACCAGTAAATTATAACTGTGGTTTTACTGTTCCACGGTAAAAAATCTCTATTATCCTGCTTTTGGCATTTTTTGCCTTTTAAAAATAAATAATAGTGTCTCCTGATTGCTCAGACACAAATATATTTGTTGAAAATAGTCTGGTATACACAAGTAAATTATAACTGTGGTTTGGCTGTTCCACGGTAAAAAATCTCTATTATACTTCTTTTGGCATTTTTTTCCTTTAAAAAATAAATAATAGTGTCTCCTGATTGTTCAGACACAAATATATCTGTTGAAAATAGTCTGTTATACACCAGTAAAATATAACTGTGATTTTGCTGTTGCACGGTAAAAAATCTCTATTATCCTGCTTTTGGCATTTTTTGCCATAAATAATAAATAATAGTGTCTCCTGATTGTTCAGACACAAATATATCTGTTGAAAATAGTCTGGTATACACCAGTAAATTATAACCGTGATTTTGCTGTTCCACGGTAAAAAATCTCTATTATCCTGCTTTTGTCATTTTTTGCCGTAAAAAATAAATAATAGTGTCTCCTGATTGTTCAGACACAAATATATCTGTTGAAAATAGTCTGTTTTATACCAGTAAATTATAACTGTGGTTTTGCTGTTCCACGGTAAAAAATCTCTATTATCCTGCTTTTGTCATTTTTTGCCGTAAAAAATAAATAATAGTGTCTCCTGATTGTTCAGACACAAATATATCTGTTGAAAATAGTCTGGTATACACCAGTGAATTATAACTGTGGTTTTGCTGTTCCACGGTAAAAAATCTCTATTATCCTGCTTTTGTCATTTTTTGCTGTAAAAAATAAATAATAGTGTCTCCTGATTGTTCAGACACAAATATATCTGTTGAAAATAGTCTGGTATACACCAGTAAATTATAACCGTGATTTTGCTGTTGCACGGTAAAAAATCTCTATTATCCTGCTTTTGGCAATTTTTGCCGTAAAAAATAAATAATAGTGTCTCCTGATTGTTCAGACACAAATATATCTGTTGAAAATAGTCTGGTATACACGAGTAAATTATATCTGTGGTTTTGCTGTTCCACGGTAAAAAATCTGTATTATCCTGCTTTTGGCATTTTTTGCCTTTAAAAAATAATAGTGTCTCCTGATTGTTCAGACACAAATATATCTGTTGAATATAGTCTGGTGTACACCAGTAAATTATATCTGTGGTTTTGCTGTTCCACGGTAAAAAATCTCTATTATCCTGATTTTTGCATTTTTTGCCGTAAAAAATAAATAATAGTGTCTCCTGATTGTTCAGACACAAATGTATCTGTTGAAAATAGTCTGGTATACACCAGTAAATTATAACTGGTTTTGCTGTTCCACGGTAAAAAATCTTTATTATCCTGCTTTTGCCATTTTTTGCCGTAAAAAATAAATAATAGTGTCTCCTGATTGTTCAGACACAAATATATCTGTTGAAAATAGTCTGGTATACACCAGTAAATTATAACCGTGATTTTGCTGTTGCACGGTAAAAAATCTCTATTATCCTGCTAATGGCATTTTTTGCCGTAAAAAGTAAATAATAGTGTCTCCTGATTGTTCAGACACAAATATATCTGTTGAAAATAGTCTGGTATACACGAGTAAATTATATCTGTGGTTTTGCTGTTCCAAGGTAAAAAATCTGTATTATCCTGCATTTGGCATTTTTTGCTTTTAAAAAATAATAGTGTCTCCTGATTGTTCAGACACAAATATATCTGTTGAATATAGTCTGGTGTACACCAGTAAATTATATCTGTGGTTTTGCTGTTCCACGGTAAAAAATCTCTATTATCCTGATTTTTGCATTTTTTGCCGTAAAAAATAAATAATAGTGTCTCCTGATTGTTCAGACACAAATGTATCTGTTGAAAATAGTCTGGTATACACCAGTAAATTATAACTGGTTTTGCTGTTCCACGGTAAAAAATCTTTATTATCCTGCTTTTGCCATTTTTTGCCGTAAAAAATAAATAATAGTGTCTCCTGATTGTTCAGACACAAATATATCTGTTGAAAATAGTCTGGTATACACCAGTAAATTATAACCGTGATTTTGCTGTTGCACGGTAAAAAATCTCTATTATCCTGCTAATGGCATTTTTTGCCGTAAAAAGTAAATAATAGTGTCTCCTGATTGTTCAGACACAAATATATCTGTTGAAAATAGTCTGGTATACACGAGTAAATTATATCTGTGGTTTTGCTGTTCCACGGTAAAAAATCTCTATTATCCTGCTTTTGGCATTTTTTGCCTTTAAAAAATAATAGTGTCTCCTTATTGTTCAGACACAAATATATCTGTTGAAAATAGTCTGGTGTAGGCCCAAGAAATACAAGTGTGGTTTTGCAGTTCCACGGGTCAAATCTCTGTATTACCCTGCTTTTCGCAATTATTGGCCGTAAAAAATAAATAATAGTGTCTCCTGATTGTTCAGACACAAATATATCTGTTGAAAATAGTCTGGTATACACCAGTAAATTATAACTGTGGTTTTACTGTTCCACGGTAAAAAATCTCTATTATCCTGCTTTTGGCATTTTTTGCCTTTTAAAAATAAATAATAGTGTCTCCTGATTGCTCAGACACAAATATATTTGTTGAAAATAGTCTGGTATACACAAGTAAATTATAACTGTGGTTTGGCTGTTCCACAGTAAAAAATCTCTATTATCCTGCTTTTGGCATTTTTTTCCTTTAAAAAATAAATAATAGTGTCTCCTGATTGTTCAGACACAAATATATCGGTTGAAAATAGTCTGTTATACACCAGTAAAATATAACTGTGATTTTGCTGTTGCACGGTAAAAAATCTCTATTATCCTGCTTTTGGCATTTTTTGCCGTAAAAAATAAATAATAGTGTCTCCTGATTGTTCAGACACAAATATATCTGTTGAAAATAGTCTGGTATACACCAGTAAATTATAACCGTGATTTTGCTGTTCCACGGTAAAAAATCTCTATTATCCTGCTTTTGTCATTTTTTGCCGTAAAAAAATAAATAATAGTGTCTCCTGATTGTTCAGACACAAATATATCTGTTGAAAATAGTCTGGTATATACCAGTAAATTATAACTGTGGTTTTGCTGTTCCACGGTAAAAAATCTCTATTATCCTGCTTTTGTCATTTTTTACCGTAAAAAAATAAATAATAGTGTCTCCTGATTGTTCAGACACAAATATATCTGTTGAAAATAGTCTGGTATACACGAGTATATTATATCTGTGGTTTTGCTGTTCCACAGTAAAAAATCTCTATTATCCTGCTTTTGCCATTTTTTGCCTTTAAAAAATAATAGTGTCTCCTGATTGTTCAGACACAAATATATCTGTTGAAAATAGTCTGGTGTACACCAGTAAATTATATCTGTGTTTTTTCTGTTCCACGGTAAAAAATCTCTATTATCCTGATTTTTGCATTTTATGCCGTAAAAAATAAATAATAGTGTCTCCTGATTGTTCAGACACAAATGTATCTGTTAAAAATAGTCTGGTATACACCAGTAAATTATAACTGGTTTGCTGTTCCACGGTAAAAAATCTTTATTATCCTGCTTTTGCCATTTTTTGCCGTAAAAAATATATAATAGTGTCTCCTGATTGTTCAGACACAAATATATCTGTTGAAAATAGTCTGGAATACACCAGTAAATTATGACTGTGGTTTTGCTGTTTCACGGTAAAAAATCTCTATTATCCTGGTTTTGGCATTTTTTGCCGTAAAAAATAAATAATAGAGTCTCCTGATTGTTCAGACCCCAATATATCTGTTGAAAATAGTCTGGTATAGGCCCAAGAAATACAAGTGTGGTTTTGCAGTTCCACGGGTCAAATCTCTGTATTATCCTGCTTTTCGCAATTATTGGCCGTAAAAAATAAATAATAGTGTCTCCTGATTGTTCAGACACAAATATATCTGTTGAAAATAGTCTGGTATACACCAGTAAATTAAAACCGTGATTTTGCTGTTGCACGGTAAAAAATCTCTATTATCCTGCTTTTGGCATTTTTTGCCGTAAAAAATAAATAATAGTGTCTCCTGATTGTTCAGACACAAATATATCTGTTGAAAATAGTCTGCTTTACACGAGTAAATTATATCTGTGGTTTTGCTGTTCCACGGTAAAAAATCTCTATTATCCTGCTTTTGGCATTTTTTGCTTTTTAAAAATAAATGATAATGTCTCCTGATTGCTCAGACATAAATATATCTGTTGAAAATAGTCTAGTATACACGAGTAAATTATAACTGTGGTTTTGCTGTTCCACGGTAAAAAATCTCTATTATCCTTTTTTTTTGCATTTTTTGCCGTAAAAAATAAATAATAGTGTCTCCTGATTGTTCAGACACAAATATATCTGTGGAAAATAGTCTGGTATACACCCGGAAATTATCACTGTGGTTTTGCTGTTCCACGGTAAAAAATCTCTAGTATTATGCTTTTGCCATTTTTTGCCGTAAAAAATAAATAATAGTGTTTCCTGAGAGTTCAGACACAAATATTTCTGTTGAAAATAGTCTTGTATACACCAGTAAATTATAAGTGTGATTTTGCTGCTCCACGGTAAAAAAATCTCTATTATCCTGCTTTTGGCATTTTTTGCCATAAAAAATAAATAATAGTGTCTCCTGATTGTTCAGACACAAATATATCTGTTGAAAATAGTCTGGTATACACCAGTAAATTATAACAGTCATTTTGCTGTTGCACGGTAAAAAATCTCTATTATCCTGCTTTTGGCATTTTTTGCTGTAAAAAATAAATAATAGTGTCTCCTGATTGTTAGGACACAAATATATCTGTTGAAAATAGTCTGGTATACACGAGTAAATTATATCTGTGGTTTTGCTGTTCCACGGTAAAAAATCTCTATTATCCTGTTTTTGGCATTTTTTGCCTTTAAAAAGTAATAGTGCCTCCTGCTTGTTCAGACACAAATATATCTGTTGAAAATAGTCTGGTGTACACCAGTAAATTATATCTGTGGTTTTGCTGTTCCACGGTAAAAAATCTCTATTATCCTGATTTTTCCATTTTTTGCGGTAAAAAATAAATAATAGTGTCTCCTGATTGTTCAGACACAAATGTATCTGTTGAAAATAGTCTGGTATACACCAGTAAATTATAACTGGTTTTGCTGTTCCACGGTAAAAAATCTTTATTATCCTGCTTTTGCCATTTTTTGCCGTAAAAAATAAATAATAGTGTCTCCTGATTGTTCAGACACAAATATATCTGTTGAAAATAGTCAGGTATACACCAGTAAATTATGACTGTGGTTTTGCTGTTCCACGGTAAAAAATCTCTATTATCCTGGCTTTGGCATTTTTTGCCGTAAAAAATAAATAATAGTGTCTCCTGATTGTTCAGACATAAATATATCTGTTGAAAATAGTCTGGTATACACCAGTAAATTATAACTGTGGTTTTACTGTTCCACGGTAAAAAATCTCTATTATCCTGCTTTTGGCATTTTTTGCCTTTTAAAAATAAATAATAGTGTCTCCTGATTGCTCAGACACAAATATATCTGTTGAAAATAGTCTAGTATACACGAGTAAATTATAACTGTGGTTTTGCTGTTCCACGGTAGAAAATCTCTATTATCCTTTTTTTTTTTGCATTTTTTGCCGTAAAAAATAAATAATAGTGTCTCCTGATTGTTCAGACACAAATATATCTGTGGAAAATAGTCTGTTATACACCAGTAAAATATAACTGTGATTTTGCTGTTGCACAGTAAAAAATCTCTAGTATTCTGCTTTTGCCATTTTTTGCCGTAAAAAATAAATAATAGTGTCTCCTGAGAGTTCAGACACATATATTTCTGTTGAAAATAGTCTTGTATACACCAGTAAATTATAAGTGTGATTTTGCTGCTCCACGGTAAAAAAATCTCTATTATCCTGCTTTTGGCATTTTTTGCCATAAAAAATAAATAATAGTGTCTCCTGATTGTTCAGACACAAACATATCTGTTGAAAATAGTCTGGTATACACCAGTAAATTATAACTGTGGTTTTGCTGTTCCACGGTAAAAAATCTCTATTATCCTGCTTTTGTCATTTTTTGCCATAAAAAATAAATAATAGTGTCTCCTGATTGTTCAGACACAAATATATCTGTTGAAAATAGTCTGGTATACACCAGTAAATTATAACCGTGATTTTGCTGCTGCACGTTAAAAAATCTCTATTATCCTGCTTTTGGCATTTTTTGCCGTAAAAAATAAATAATAGTGTCTCCTGATTGTTCAGACACAAATATATCTGTTAAAAATAGTCTGGTATACACGAGTAAATTATATCTGTGGTTTTGCTGTTCAACGGTAAAAAATCTCTATTATCCTGCTTTTGGCATTTTTTGCCTTTAAAAAATAATAGTGTCTCCTGATTGTTCAGACACAAATATATCTGTTGAAAGTAGTCTGGTATACACCAGTAAATTATATCTGTGGTTTTTCTGTTCCACAGTAAAAAATCTCTATTATCCTGATTTTTGCATTTTTTGCCGTAAAAAATAAATAATAGTGTCTCCTGACTGATCAGAAACAAATGTATCTGTTGAAAATAATCTGGTATACACCAGTAAATTATAACTGGTTTTGCTGTTCCACGGTAAAAAATCTTTATTATCCTGCTTTTGCCATTTTTTGCCGTAAAAAATAAATAATAGTGTCTCCTGATTGTTCAGACACAAATATATCTGTTGAAAATAGTCGGGTATACACCAGTAAATTATGACTGTGGTTTTGCTGTTCCACGGTAAAAAATCTCTATTATCCTGGTTTTGGCATTTTTTGCCGTAAAAAAATAAATAATAGCGTCTCCTGATTGTTCAGACCCAAATATATCTGTTGAAAATAGTCTGGTGTAGGCCCAAGAAATACAAGTGTGGTTTTGCAGTTCCACGGGTCAAATCTCTGTATTATCCTCCTTTTCGCAATTATTGGCCGTAAAAAATAAATAATAGTGTCTCCTGATTGTTCAGACACAAATATATCTGTTGAAAATAGTCTGGTATACACCAGTAAATTAAAACTGTGGTTTTACTGTTCCATGGTAAAAAATCTCTATTATCCTGCTTTTGGCATTTTTTGCCTTTTAAAAATAAATAATAGTGTCTCCTGATTGCTCAGACACAAATATATCTGTTGAAAATAGTCTGGTATACACATGTAAATTATAACTGTGGTTTTGCTGTTCCACGGTAAAAAATCTCTATTATCCTGCTTTTGGCATTTTTTGACGTAAAAAATAAATAATAGTGTCTCCTGATTGTTCAGACACAAATATATCTGTTGAAAATAGTCTGTTATACACCAGTAAAATATAACTGTGATTTTGCTGTTGCACGGTAAAAAATCTCTATTATCCTGCTTTTGGCATTTTTTGCCGTAAAAAATGAATAAGAGTGTCTCCTGATTGTTCAGACACAAATATATCTGTTGAAAATAGTCTGGTATACACCAGTAAATTATAACCGTGATTTTGCTGTTCCATGGTAAAAAATCTCTATTATCCTGCTTTTGTCATTTTTTGCCGTAAAAAATAAATAATAGTGTCTCCTGATTGTTCAGACACAAATATATCTGTTGAAAATAGTCTGGTATACACCAGTAAATTATAACTGTGGTTTTGCTGTTCCACGGTAAAAAATCTCTATTATCCTGCCTTTGTCATTTTTTGCCGTAAAAAAAAAATAATAGTGTCTCCTGATTGTTCAGACACAAATATATCTGTTGAAAATAGTCTGGTATACACCAGTAAATTATAACCGTGATTTTGCTGCTGCACGGTAAAAAATCTCTATTATCCTGCTTTTGGCATTTTTTGCCGTAAAAAATAAATAATAGTGTCTCCTGATTGTTCAGACACAAATATATCTGTTGAAAATAGTCTGGTGTACACCAGTAAATTATATCTGTGGTTTTGCTGTTCCACGGTAAAAAATCTCTATTATCCTGATTTTTGCATTTTTTGCCGTAAAAAATAAATAATAGTGTCTCCTGATTGTTCAGACACAAATGTATCTGTTGAAAATAGTCTGGTATACACCAGTAAATTATAACTGGTTTTGCTGTTCCACGGTAAAAAATCTTTATTATCCTGCTTTTGCCATTTTTTGCCGTAAAAAATAAATAATAGTGTCTCCTGATTGTTCAGACACAAATATATCTGTTGAAAATAGTCAGGTATACACCAGTAAATTATGACTGTGGTTTTGCTGTTCCACGGTAAAAAATCTCTATTATCCTGGTTTTGGCATTTTTTGCCGTAAAAAATAAATAATAGTGTCTCCTGATTGTTCAGACACAAATATATCTGTTGAAAATAGTCTGGTATACACCAGTAAATTATAACTGTGGTTTTACTGTTCCACGGTAAAAAATCTCTAATATCCTGCTTTTGGCATTTTTTGCCTTTTAAAAATAAATAATAGTGTCTCCTGATTGCTCAGACACAAATATATCTGTTGAAAATAGTCTAGTATACACGAGTAAATTATAACTGTGGTTTTGCTGTTCCACGGTAAAAAATCTCTATTATCCTTTTTTTTTGCATTTTTTGCCGTAAAAAATAAATAATAGTGTCTCCTGATTGTTCAGACACAAATATATCTGTGGAAAATAGTCTGTTATACACCAGTAAAATATAACTGTGATTTTGCTGTTGCACGGTAAAAAATCTCTAGTATTCTGCTTTTGCCATTTTTTGCCGTAAAAAATAAATAATAGTGTCTCCTGAGAGTTCAGACACATATATTTCTGTTGAAAATAGTCTTGTATACACCAGTAAATTATAAGTGTGATTTTGCTGCTCCACGGTAAAAAAATCTCTATTATCCTGCTTTTGGCATTTTTTGCCAAAAAAAATAAATAATAGTGTCTCCTGATTGTTCAGACACAAACATATCTGTTGAAAATAGTCTGGTATACACCAGTAAATTATAACTGTGGTTTTGCTGTTCCACGGTAAAAAATCTCTATTATCCTGCTTTTGTCATTTTTTGCCATAAAAAATAAAGAATAGTGTCTCCTGATTGTTCAGACACAAATATATCTGTTGAAAATAGTCTGGTATACACCAGTAAATTATAACAGTCATTTTGCTGTTGCACGGTAAAAAATCTCTATTATCCTGCTTTTGGCATTTTTTGCTGTAAAAAATAAATAATAGTGTCTCCTGATTGTTAGGACACAAATATATCTGTTGAAAATAGTCTGGTATACAAGAGTAAATTATATCTGTGGTTTTGCTGTTCCACGGTAAAAAATCTCAATTATCCTGTTTTTGGCATTTTTTGCCTTTAAAAAGTAATAGTGCCTCCTGCTTGTTCAGACACAAATATATCTGTTGAAAATAGTCTGGTGTACACCAGTAAATTATATCTGTGGTTTTGCTGTTCCACGGTAAAAAATCTCTATTATCCTGCTTTTGGCATTTTTTTCCTTTAAAAAATAAATAATAGTGTCTCCTGATTGTTCAGACACAAATATATCTGTTGAAAATAGTCTGTTATACACCAGTAAAATATAACTGTGATTTTGCTGTTGCACGGTAAAAAATCTCTATTATCCTGCTTTTGGCATTTTTTGCCATAAATAATAAATAATAGTGTCTCCTGATTGTTCAGACACAAATATATCTGTTGAAAATAGTCTGGTATACACCAGTAAATTATAACCGTGATTTTGCTGTTCCACGGTAAAAAATCTCTATTATCCTGCTTTTGTCATTTTTTGCCGTAAAAAATAAATAATAGTGTCTCCTGATTGTTCAGACACAAATATATCTGTTGAAAATAGTCTGTTTTATACCAGTAAATTATAACTGTGGTTTTGCTGTTCCACGGTAAAAAATCTCTATTATCCTGCTTTTGTCATTTTTTGCCGTAAAAAATAAATAATAGTGTCTCCTGATTGTTCAGACACAAATATATCTGTTGAAAATAGTCTGGTATACACCAGTAAATTATAACTGTGGTTTTACTGTTCCACGGTAAAAAATCTCTATTATCCTGCTTTTGGCATTTTTTGCCTTTTAAAAATAAATAATAGTGTCTCCTGATTGCTCAGAAACAAATATATCTGTTGAAAATAGTCTGGTATACACATGTAAATTATAACTGTGGTTTTGCTGTTCCACGGTAAAAAATCTCTATTATCCTGCTTTTGGCATTTTTTGACGTAAAAAATAAATAATAGTGTCTCCTGATTGTTCAGACACAAATATATCTGTTGAAAATAGTCTGTTATACACCAGTAAAATATAACTGTGATTTTGCTGTTGCACGGTAAAAAATCTCTATTATCCTGCTTTTGGCATTTTTTGCCGTAAAAAATGAATAAGAGTGTCTCCTGATTGTTCAGACACAAATATATCTGTTGAAAATAGTCTGGTATACACCAGTAAATTATAACCGTGATTTTGCTGTTCCATGGTAAAAAATCTCTATTATCCTGCTTTTGTCATTTTTTGCCGTAAAAAATAAATAATAGTGTCTCCTGATTGTTCAGACACAAATATATCTGTTGAAAATAGTCTGGTATACACCAGTAAATTATAACTGTGGTTTTGCTGTTCCACGGTAAAAAATCTCTATTATCCTGCCTTTGTCATTTTTTGCCGTAAAAAAAAAATAATAGTGTCTCCTGATTGTTCAGACACAAATATATCTGTTGAAAATAGTCTGGTATACACCAGTAAATTATAACCGTGATTTTGCTGCTGCACGGTAAAAAATCTCTATTATCCTGCTTTTGGCATTTTTTGCCGTAAAAAATAAATAATAGTGTCTCCTGATTGTTCAGACACAAATATATCTGTTGAAAATAGTCTGGTATACACCAGTAAATTATAACAGTCATTTTGCTGTTGCACGGTAAAAAATCTCTATTATCCTGCTTTTGGCATTTTTTGCTGTAAAAAATAAATAATAGTGTCTCCTGATTGTTAGGACACAAATATATCTGTTGAAAATAGTCTGGTATACACGAGTAAATTATATCTGTGGTTTTGCTGTTCCACGGTAAAAAATCTCAATTATCCTGTTTTTGGCATTTTTTGCCTTTAAAAAGTAATAGTGCCTCCTGCTTGTTCAGACACAAATATATCTGTTGAAAATAGTCTGGTGTACACCAGTAAATTATATCTGTGGTTTTGCTGTTCCACGGTAAAAAATCTCTGTTATCCTGATTTTTGCATTTTTTGCCGTAAAAAATAAATAATAGTGTCTCCTGATTGTTCAGACACAAATGTATCTGTTGAAAATAGTCTGGTATACACCAGTAAATTATAACTGGTTTTGCTGTTCCACGGTAAAAAATCTTTATTATCCTGCTTTTGCCATTTTTTGCCGTAAAAAATAAATAAAAGTGTCTCCTGATTGTTCAGACACAAATATATCTGTTGAAAATAGTCTGGTATACACCAGTAAATTATAACTGTGGTTTTACTGTTCCACGGTAAAAAATCTCTAATATCCTGCTTTTGGCATTTTTTGCCTTTTAAAAATAAATAATAGTGTCTCCTGATTGCTCAGACACAAATATATCTGTTGAAAATAGTCTAGTATACACGAGTAAATTATAACTGTGGTTTTGCTGTTCCACGGTAAAAAATCTCTATTATCCTTTTTTTTTGCATTTTTTGCCGTAAAAAATAAATAATAGTGTCTCCTGATTGTTCAGACACAAATATATCTGTGGAAAATAGTCTGTTATACACCAGTAAAATATAACTGTGATTTTGCTGTTGCACGGTAAAAAATCTCTAGTATTCTGCTTTTGCCATTTTTTGCCGTAAAAAATAAATAATAGTGTCTCCTGAGAGTTCAGACACATATATTTCTGTTGAAAATAGTCTTGTATACACCAGTAAATTATAAGTGTGATTTTGCTGCTCCACGGTAAAAAAATCTCTATTATCCTGCTTTTGGCATTTTTTGCCATAAAAAATAAATAATAGTGTCTCCTGATTGTTCAGACACAAACATATCTGTTGAAAATAGTCTGGTATACACCAGTAAATTATAACTGTGGTTTTGCTGTTCCACGGTAAAAAATCTCTATTATCCTGCTTTTGTCATTTTTTGCCATAAAAAATAAAGAATAGTGTCTCCTGATTGTTCAGACACAAATATATCTGTTGAAAATAGTCTGGTATACACCAGTAAATTATAACCGTGATTTTGCTGCTGCACGTTAAAAAATCTCTATTATCCTGCTTTTGGCATTTTTTGCCGTAAAAAATAAATAATAGTGTCTCCTGATTGTTCAGACACAAATATATCTGTTGAAAATAGTCTGGTATACACGAGTAAATTATATCTGTGGTTTTGCTGTTCAACGGTAAAAAATCTCTATTATCCTGCTTTTGGCATTTTTTGCCTTTAAAAAATAATAGTGTCTCCTGATTGTTCAGACACAAATATATCTGTTGAAAGTAGTCTGGTATACACCAGTAAATTTTATCTGTGGTTTTTCTGTTCCACAGTAAAAAATCTCTATTATCCTGATTTTTGCATTTTTTGCCGTAAAAAATAAATAATAGTGTCTCCTGACTGTTCAGAAACAAATGTATCTGTTGAAAATAATCTGGTATACACCTGTAAATTATAACTGGTTTTGCTGTTCCACGGTAAAAAATCTTTATTATCCTGCTTTTGCCATTTTTTGCTGTAAAAAATAAATAATAGTGTCTCCTGATTGTTCAGACACAAATATATCTGTTGAAAATAGTCGGGTATACACCAGTAAATTATGACTGTGGTTTTGCTGTTCCACGGTAAAAAATCTCTATTATCCTGGTTTTGGCATTTTTTGCCGTAAAAAATAAATAATAGTGTCTCCTGATTGTTCAGACCCAAATATATCTGTTGAAAATAGTCTGGTGTAGGCCCAAGAAATACAAGTGTGGTTTTGCAGTTCCACGGGTCAAATCTCTGTATTATCCTCCTTTTCGCAATTATTGGCCGTAAAAAATAAATAATAGTGTCTCCTGATTGTTCAGACACAAATATATCTGTTGAAAATAGTCTGGTATACACCAGTAAATTATAACTGTGGTTTTACTGTTCCACGGTAAAAAATCTCTATTATCCTGCTTTTGGCATTTTTTGCCTTTTAAAAATAAATAATAGTGTCTCCTGATTGCTCAGACACAAATATATCTGTTGAAAATAGTCTGGTATACACATGTAAATTATAACTGTGGTTTTGCTGTTCCACGGTAAAAAATCTCTATTATCCTGCTTTTGGCATTTCTTGACGTAAAAAATAAATAATAGTTTCTCCTGATTGTTCAGACACAAATATATCTGTTGAAAATAGTCTGTTATACACCAGTAAAATATAACTGTGATTTTGCTGTTGCACGGTAAAAAATCTCTATTATCCTGCTTTTGGCATTTTTTGCCGTAAAAAATGAATAATAGTGTCTCCTGATTGTTCAGACACAAATATATCTGTTGAAAATAGTCTGGTATACACCAGTAAATTATAACCGTGATTTTGCTGTTCCATGGTAAAAAATCTCTATTATCCTGCTTTTGTCATTTTTTGCCGTAAAAAATAAATAATAGTGTCTCCTGATTGTTCAGACACAAATATATCAGTTGAAAATAGTCTGGTATACACCAGTAAATTATAACTGTGGTTTTGCTGTTCCACGGTAAAAAATCTCTATTATCCTGCCTTTGTCATTTTTTGCCGTAAAAAAAAAAGAATAGTGTCTCCTGATTGTTCAGACACAAATATATCTGTTGAAAATAGTCTGGTATACACCAGTAAATTATAACCGTGATTTTGTTGCTGCACGGTAAAAAATCTCTATTATCCTGCTTTTGGCATTTTTTGCCGTAAAAAATAAATAATAGTGTCTCCTGATTGTTCAGACACAAATATATCTATTGAAAATAGTCTGGTATACACGAGTAAATTATATCTGTGGTTTTGCTGTTCCACGGTAAAAAATCTCTATTATCCTGCTTTGGGCATTTTTTGCCTTTAAAAAATAATAGTGTCTCCTGATTGTTCAGACACAAATATATCTGTTGAAAGTAGTCTGATATACACCAGTAAATTATATCTGTGGTTTTTCTGTTCCACAGTAAAAAATCTCTATTATCCTGATTTTTGCATTTTTTGCCGTAAAAAATAAATAATAGTGTCTCCTGACTGTTCAGAAACAAATGTATCTGTTGAAAATAATCTGGTATACACCAGTAAATTATAACTGGTTTTGCTGTTCCACGGTAAAAAATCTTTATTATCCTGCTTTTGGCATTTTTTGTTGTAAAAAAAAAAATAATAGTGTCTCCTGATTGTTCAGACACAAATATATCTGTTGAAAATAGTCTGGTATACACCAGTAAATTATGACTGTGGTTTTGCTGTTCCACGGTAAAAAATCTCTATTATCCTGGTTTTGGCATTTTTTGCCGTAAAAAATAAATAATAGTGTCTCCTGATTGTTCAGACCCAAATATATCTGTTGAAAATAGTCTGGTGTAGGCCCAAGAAATACAAGTGTGGTTTTGCAGTTCCAAGGGTCAAATCTCTGTATTATCCTGCTTTTCACAATTATTGGCCGTAAAAAATAAATAATAGTGTCTCCTGATTGTTCAGACACAAATATATCTGTTGAAAATAGTCTGGTATACACCAGTAAATTATAACTGTGGTTTTACTGTTCCACGATAAAAAATCTCTATTATCCTGCTTTTGGCATTTTTTGCCTTTTAAAAATAAATAATAGTGTCTCCTGATTGCTCAGACACAAATATATCTGTTGAAAATAGTCTGGTATACACAAGTAAATTATAACTGTGGTTTGGCTGTTCCACGGAAAAAAATCTCTATTATCCTGCTATTGGCATTTTTTGCCGTAAAAAATAAATAATAGCGTCTCCTGATTGTTCAGACACAAATATATCTGTTGAAAATAGTCTGTTATACACCAGTAAAATATAACTGTGATTTTGCTATTGCACGGTAAAAATCTCTATTATCCTGCTTTTGGCATTTTTTGCCGTAAAAAATAAATAATAGTGTCTCCTGATTGTTCAGACACAAATATATCTGTTGAAAATAGTCTGGAATACACCAGTAAATTATAACTGTGGTTTTGCTGTTCCACGGTTAAAAATCTCTGTTATCCTTCTTTTGCCATTTTTAGCCATAAAAAATAAATAATATTGTCTCCTGATTGTTCAGACACAAATATATCTGTTGAAAATAGTCTGGTATACACCAGGAAATTATAACTGTGGTTTTGCTGTTCCACGGTAAAAAATCTCTATTATCCTGCTTTTGCCATTTTTTGCCGTGAAAAATAAATAATAGTGTCTCCTGATTGTTCAGACACAAATATTTCTGTTGAAAATAGTCTGATGTAGGCCCAAGAAATAAAAGTGTGGTTTTGCAGTTCCACGGGTCAAATTTCTGTATTATCCTGCTTTTCGCAATTATTGGCCGTAAAAAATAAATAATAGTGTCGCCTGATTGTTCAAACACAAATATATCTGTTGAAAATAGTCTGGTATACACCAATAAATTATAACTGTGGTTTTGCTGTTCCACGGTAAAAAATCTCTATTATCCTGCTTTTGGCAATTTTTGCCGTAAAAAATAAATAATAGTGTCTCCTGATTGTTCAGACACAAATATATCTGTTGAAAATAGTCTGGTATACACGAGTAAATTATATCTGTGGTTTTGCTGTTCCAAGGTAAAAAATCTGTATTATCCTGCTTTTGGCATTTTTTGCCTTTAAAAAATAATAGTGTCTCCTGATTGTTCAGACACAAATATATCTGTTGAATATAGTCTGGTGTACACCAGTAAATTATATCTGTGGTTTTGCTGTTCCACGGTAAAAAATCTCTATTATCCTGATTTTTGCATTTTTTGCCGTAAAAAATAAATAATAGTGTCTCCTGATTGTTCAGACACAAATGTATCTGTTGAAAATAGTCTGGTATACACCAGTAAATTATAACTGCTTTTTGCTGTTCCACGGTAAAAAATCTTTATTATCCTGCTTTTGCCATTTTTTGCCGTAAAAAATAAATAATAGTGTCTCCTGATTGTTCAGACACAAATATATCTGTTGAAAATAGTCTGGTATACACCAGTAAATTATAACCGTGATTTTGCTGTTGCACGGTAAAAAATCTCTATTATCCTGCTAATGGCATTTTTTGCCGTAAAAAGTAAATAATAGTGTCTCCTGATTGTTCAGACACAAATATATCTGTTGAAAATAGTCTGGTATACACGAGTAAATTATATCTGTGGTTTTGCTGTTCCACGGTAAAAAATCTCTATTATCCTGCTTTTGGCATTTTTTGCCTTTAAAAAATAATAGTGTCTCCTTATTGTTCAGACACAAATATATCTGTTGAAAATAGTCTGGTGTAGGCCCAAGAAATACAAGTGTGGTTTTGCAGTTCCACGGGTCAAATCTCTGTATTACCCTGCTTTTCGCAATTATTGGCCGTAAAAAATAAATAATAGTGTCTCCTGATTGTTCAGACACAAATATATCTGTTGAAAATAGTCTGGTATACACCAGTAAATTATAACTGTGGTTTTACTGTTCCACGGTAAAAAATCTCTATTATCCTGCTTTTGGCATTTTTTGCCTTTTAAAAATAAATAATAGTGTCTCCTGATTGCTCAGACACAAATATATTTGTTGAAAATAGTCTGGTATACACAAGTAAATTATAACTGTGGTTTGGCTGTTCCACAGTAAAAAATCTCTATTATCCTGCTTTTGGCATTTTTTTCCTTTAAAAAATAAATAATAGTGTCTCCTGATTGTTCAGACACAAATATATCTGTTGAAAATAGTCTGTTATACACCAGTAAAATATAACTGTGATTTTGCTGTTGCACGGTAAAAAATCTCTATTATCCTGCTTTTGGCATTTTTTGCCGTAAAAAATAAATAATAGTGTCTCCTGATTGTTCAGACACAAATATATCTGTTGAAAATAGTCTGGTATACACCAGTAAATTATAACCGTGATTTTGCTGTTCCACGGTAAAAAATCTCTATTATCCTGCTTTTGTCATTTTTTGCCGTAAAAAAATAAATAATAGTGTCTCCTGATTGTTCAGACACAAATATATCTGTTGAAAATAGTCTGGTATATACCAGTAAATTATAACTGTGGTTTTGCTGTTCCACGGTAAAAAATCTCTATTATCCTGCTTTTGTCATTTTTTACCGTAAAAAAATAAATAATAGTGTCTCCTGATTGTTCAGACACAAATATATCTGTTGAAAATAGTCTGGTATACACGAGTATATTATATCTGTGGTTTTGCTGTTCCACAGTAAAAAATCTCTATTATCCTGCTTTTGGCATTTTTTGCCTTTAAAAAATAATAGTGTCTCCTGATTGTTCAGACACAAATATATCTGTTGAAAATAGTCTGGTGTACACCAGTAAATTATATCTGTGGTTTTTCTGTTCCACGGTAAAAAATCTCTATTATCCTGATTTTTGCATTTTATGCCGTAAAAAATAAATAATAGTGTCTCCTGATTGTTCAGACACAAATGTATCTGTTGAAAATAGTCTGGTATACACCAGTAAATTATAACTGGTTTGCTGTTCCACGGTAAAAAATCTTTATTATCCTGCTTTTGCCATTTTTTGCCGTAAAAAATAAATAATAGCGTCTCCTGATTGTTCAGACACAAATATATCTGTTGAAAATAGTCTGGTATACACGAGTATATTATATCTGTGGTTTTGCTGTTCCACAGTAAAAAATCTCTATTATCCTGCTTTTGGCATTTTTTGCCTTTAAAAAATAATAGTGTCTCCTGATTGTTCAGACACAAATATATCTGTTGAAAATAGTCTGGTGTACACCAGTAAATTATATCTGTGGTTTTTCTGTTCCACGGTAAAAAATCTCTATTATCCTGATTTTTGCATTTTATGCCGTAAAAAATAAATAATAGTGTCTCCTGATTGTTCAGACACAAATGTATCTGTTGAAAATAGTCTGGTATACACCAGTAAATTATAACTGGTTTGCTGTTCCACGGTAAAAAATCTTTATTATCCTGCTTTTGCCATTTTTTGCCGTAAAAAATAAATAATAGTGTCTCCTGATTGTTCAGACACAAATATATCTGTTGAAAATAGTCTGGAATACACCAGTAAATTATGACTGTGGTTTTGCTGTTTCACGGTAAAAAATCTCTATTATCCTGGTTTTGGCATTTTTTGCCGTAAAAAATAAATAATAGAGTCTCCTGATTGTTCAGACCCCAATATATCTGTTGAAAATAGTCTGGTATAGGCCCAAGAAATACAAGTGTGGTTTTGCAGTTCCACGGGTCAAATCTCTGTATTATCCTGCTTTTCGCAATTATTGGCCGTAAAAAATAAATAATAGTGTCTCCTGATTGTTCAGACACAAATATATCTGTTGAAAATAGTCTGGTATACACCAGTAAATTAAAACCGTGATTTTGCTGTTGCACGGTAAAAAATCTCTATTATCCTGCTTTTGGCATTTTTTGCCGTAAAAAATAAATAATAGTGTCTCCTGATTGTTCAGACACAAATATATCTGTTGAAAATAGTCTGCTTTACACGAGTAAATTATATCTGTGGTTTTGCTGTTCCACGGTAAAAAATCTCTATTATCCTGCTTTTGGCATTTTTTGCTTTTTAAAAATAAATGATAGTGTCTCCTGATTGCTCAGACATAAATATATCTGTTGAAAATAGTCTAGTATACACGAGTAAATTATAACTGTGGTTTTGCTGTTCCACGGTAAAAAATCTCTATTATCCTTTTTTTTGCATTTTTTGCCGTAAAAAATAAATAATAGTGTCTCCTGATTGTTCAGACACAAATATATCTGTGGAAAATAGTCTGGTATACACCCGGAAATTATCACTGTGGTTTTGCTGTTCCACGGTAAAAAATCTCTATTATCCTGCTATTGGCATTTTTTGCCGTAAAAAATAAATAATAGCGTCTCCTGATTGTTCAGACACAAATATATCTGTTGAAAATAGTCTGTTATACACCAGTAAAATATAACTGTGATTTTGCTATTGCACGGTAAAAATCTCTATTATCCTGCTTTTGGCATTTTTTGCCGAAAAAATAAATAATAGTGTCTCCTGATTGTTCAGACACAAATATATCTGTTGAAAATAGTCTGGAATACACCAGTAAATTATAACTGTGGTTTTGCTGTTCCACGGTTAAAAATCTCTGTTATCCTTCTTTTGCCATTTTTAGCCATAAAAAATAAATAATATTGTCTCCTGATTGTTCAGACACAAATATATCTGTTGAAAATGGTCTGGTATACACCAGGAAATTATAACTGTGGTTTTGCTGTTCCACGGTAAAAAATCTCTATTATCCTGCTTTTGCCATTTTTTGCCGTGAAAAATAAATAATAGTGTCTCCTGATTGTTCAGACACAAATATTTCTGTTGAAAATAGTCTGATGTAGGCCCAAGAAATACAAGTGTGGTTTTGCAGTTCCACGGGTCAAATTTCTGTATTATCCTGCTTTTCGCAATTATTGGCCGTAAAAAATAAATAATAGTGTCGCCTGATTGTTCAAACACAAATATATCTGTTGAAAATAGTCTGGTATACACCAGGAAATTATAACTGTGGTTTTGCTGTTCCACGGTAAAAAATCTCTATTATCCTGCTTTTGCCATTTTTTGCCGTGAAAAATAAATAATAGTGTCTCCTGATTGTTCAGACACAAATATTTGTGTTGAAAATAGTCTGATGTAGGCCCAAGAAATACAAGTGTGGTTTTGCAGTTCCAAGGGTCAAATCTCTGTATTATCCTGCTTTTCACAATTATTGGCCGTAAAAAATAAATAATAGTGTCTCCTGATTGTTCAGACACAAATATATCTGTTGAAAATAGTCTGGTATACACCAGTAAATTATAACTGTGGTTTTACTGTTCCACGATAAAAAATCTCTATTATCCTGCTTTTGGCATTTTTTGCCTTTTAAAAATAAATAATAGTGTCTCCTGATTGCTCAGACACAAATATATCTGTTGAAAATAGTCTGGTATACACAAGTAAATTATAACTGTGGTTTGGCTGTTCCACGGAAAAAAATCTCTATTATCCTGCTATTGGCATTTTTTGCCGTAAAAAATAAATAATAGCGTCTCCTGATTGTTCAGACACAAATATATCTGTTGAAAATAGTCTGTTATACACCAGTAAAATATAACTGTGATTTTGCTATTGCACGGTAAAAATCTCTATTATCCTGCTTTTGGCATTTTTTGCCGTAAAAAATAAATAATAGTGTCTCCTGATTGTTCAGACACAAATATATCTGTTGAAAATAGTCTGGAATACACCAGTAAATTATAACTGTGGTTTTGCTGTTCCACGGTTAAAAATCTCTGTTATCCTTCTTTTGCCATTTTTAGCCATAAAAAATAAATAATATTGTCTCCTGATTGTTCAGACACAAATATATCTGTTGAAAATAGTCTGGTATACACCAGGAAATTATAACTGTGGTTTTGCTGTTCCACGGTAAAAAATCTCTATTATCCTGCTTTTGCCATTTTTTGCCGTGAAAAATAAATAATAGTGTCTCCTGATTGTTCAGACACAAATATTTCTGTTGAAAATAGTCTGATGTAGGCCCAAGAAATAAAAGTGTGGTTTTGCAGTTCCACGGGTCAAATTTCTGTATTATCCTGCTTTTCGCAATTATTGGCCGTAAAAAATAAATAATAGTGTCGCCTGATTGTTCAAACACAAATATATCTGTTGAAAATAGTCTGGTATACACCAATAAATTATAACTGTGGTTTTGCTGTTCCACGGTAAAAAATCTCTATTATCCTGCTTTTGGCAATTTTTGCCGTAAAAAATAAATAATAGTGTCTCCTGATTGTTCAGACACAAATATATCTGTTGAAAATAGTCTGGTATACACGAGTAAATTATATCTGTGGTTTTGCTGTTCCAAGGTAAAAAATCTGTATTATCCTGCTTTTGGCATTTTTTGCCTTTAAAAAATAATAGTGTCTCCTGATTGTTCAGACACAAATATATCTGTTGAATATAGTCTGGTGTACACCAGTAAATTATATCTGTGGTTTTGCTGTTCCACGGTAAAAAATCTCTATTATCCTGATTTTTGCATTTTTTGCCGTAAAAAATAAATAATAGTGTCTCCTGATTGTTCAGACACAAATGTATCTGTTGAAAATAGTCTGGTATACACCAGTAAATTATAACTGCTTTTTGCTGTTCCACGGTAAAAAATCTTTATTATCCTGCTTTTGCCATTTTTTGCCGTAAAAAATAAATAATAGTGTCTCCTGATTGTTCAGACACAAATATATCTGTTGAAAATAGTCTGGTATACACCAGTAAATTATAACCGTGATTTTGCTGTTGCACGGTAAAAAATCTCTATTATCCTGCTAATGGCATTTTTTGCCGTAAAAAGTAAATAATAGTGTCTCCTGATTGTTCAGACACAAATATATCTGTTGAAAATAGTCTGGTATACACGAGTAAATTATATCTGTGGTTTTGCTGTTCCACGGTAAAAAATCTCTATTATCCTGCTTTTGGCATTTTTTGCCTTTAAAAAATAATAGTGTCTCCTTATTGTTCAGACACAAATATATCTGTTGAAAATAGTCTGGTGTAGGCCCAAGAAATACAAGTGTGGTTTTGCAGTTCCACGGGTCAAATCTCTGTATTACCCTGCTTTTCGCAATTATTGGCCGTAAAAAATAAATAATAGTGTCTCCTGATTGTTCAGACACAAATATATCTGTTGAAAATAGTCTGGTATACACCAGTAAATTATAACTGTGGTTTTACTGTTCCACGGTAAAAAATCTCTATTATCCTGCTTTTGGCATTTTTTGCCTTTTAAAAATAAATAATAGTGTCTCCTGATTGCTCAGACACAAATATATTTGTTGAAAATAGTCTGGTATACACAAGTAAATTATAACTGTGGTTTGGCTGTTCCACAGTAAAAAATCTCTATTATCCTGCTTTTGGCATTTTTTTCCTTTAAAAAATAAATAATAGTGTCTCCTGATTGTTCAGACACAAATATATCTGTTGAAAATAGTCTGTTATACACCAGTAAAATATAACTGTGATTTTGCTGTTGCACGGTAAAAAATCTCTATTATCCTGCTTTTGGCATTTTTTGCCGTAAAAAATAAATAATAGTGTCTCCTGATTGTTCAGACACAAATATATCTGTTGAAAATAGTCTGGTATACACCAGTAAATTATAACCGTGATTTTGCTGTTCCACGGTAAAAAATCTCTATTATCCTGCTTTTGTCATTTTTTGCCGTAAAAAAATAAATAATAGTGTCTCCTGATTGTTCAGACACAAATATATCTGTTGAAAATAGTCTGGTATATACCAGTAAATTATAACTGTGGTTTTGCTGTTCCACGGTAAAAAATCTCTATTATCCTGCTTTTGTCATTTTTTACCGTAAAAAAATAAATAATAGTGTCTCCTGATTGTTCAGACACAAATATATCTGTTGAAAATAGTCTGGTATACACGAGTATATTATATCTGTGGTTTTGCTGTTCCACAGTAAAAAATCTCTATTATCCTGCTTTTGGCATTTTTTGCCTTTAAAAAATAATAGTGTCTCCTGATTGTTCAGACACAAATATATCTGTTGAAAATAGTCTGGTGTACACCAGTAAATTATATCTGTGGTTTTTCTGTTCCACGGTAAAAAATCTCTATTATCCTGATTTTTGCATTTTATGCCGTAAAAAATAAATAATAGTGTCTCCTGATTGTTCAGACACAAATGTATCTGTTGAAAATAGTCTGGTATACACCAGTAAATTATAACTGGTTTGCTGTTCCACGGTAAAAAATCTTTATTATCCTGCTTTTGCCATTTTTTGCCGTAAAAAATAAATAATAGCGTCTCCTGATTGTTCAGACACAAATATATCTGTTGAAAATAGTCTGGTATACACGAGTATATTATATCTGTGGTTTTGCTGTTCCACAGTAAAAAATCTCTATTATCCTGCTTTTGGCATTTTTTGCCTTTAAAAAATAATAGTGTCTCCTGATTGTTCAGACACAAATATATCTGTTGAAAATAGTCTGGTGTACACCAGTAAATTATATCTGTGGTTTTTCTGTTCCACGGTAAAAAATCTCTATTATCCTGATTTTTGCATTTTATGCCGTAAAAAATAAATAATAGTGTCTCCTGATTGTTCAGACACAAATGTATCTGTTGAAAATAGTCTGGTATACACCAGTAAATTATAACTGGTTTGCTGTTCCACGGTAAAAAATCTTTATTATCCTGCTTTTGCCATTTTTTGCCGTAAAAAATAAATAATAGTGTCTCCTGATTGTTCAGACACAAATATATCTGTTGAAAATAGTCTGGAATACACCAGTAAATTATGACTGTGGTTTTGCTGTTTCACGGTAAAAAATCTCTATTATCCTGGTTTTGGCATTTTTTGCCGTAAAAAATAAATAATAGAGTCTCCTGATTGTTCAGACCCCAATATATCTGTTGAAAATAGTCTGGTATAGGCCCAAGAAATACAAGTGTGGTTTTGCAGTTCCACGGGTCAAATCTCTGTATTATCCTGCTTTTCGCAATTATTGGCCGTAAAAAATAAATAATAGTGTCTCCTGATTGTTCAGACACAAATATATCTGTTGAAAATAGTCTGGTATACACCAGTAAATTAAAACCGTGATTTTGCTGTTGCACGGTAAAAAATCTCTATTATCCTGCTTTTGGCATTTTTTGCCGTAAAAAATAAATAATAGTGTCTCCTGATTGTTCAGACACAAATATATCTGTTGAAAATAGTCTGCTTTACACGAGTAAATTATATCTGTGGTTTTGCTGTTCCACGGTAAAAAATCTCTATTATCCTGCTTTTGGCATTTTTTGCTTTTTAAAAATAAATGATAGTGTCTCCTGATTGCTCAGACATAAATATATCTGTTGAAAATAGTCTAGTATACACGAGTAAATTATAACTGTGGTTTTGCTGTTCCACGGTAAAAAATCTCTATTATCCTTTTTTTTGCATTTTTTGCCGTAAAAAATAAATAATAGTGTCTCCTGATTGTTCAGACACAAATATATCTGTGGAAAATAGTCTGGTATACACCCGGAAATTATCACTGTGGTTTTGCTGTTCCACGGTAAAAAATCTCTATTATCCTGCTATTGGCATTTTTTGCCGTAAAAAATAAATAATAGCGTCTCCTGATTGTTCAGACACAAATATATCTGTTGAAAATAGTCTGTTATACACCAGTAAAATATAACTGTGATTTTGCTATTGCACGGTAAAAATCTCTATTATCCTGCTTTTGGCATTTTTTGCCGAAAAAATAAATAATAGTGTCTCCTGATTGTTCAGACACAAATATATCTGTTGAAAATAGTCTGGAATACACCAGTAAATTATAACTGTGGTTTTGCTGTTCCACGGTTAAAAATCTCTGTTATCCTTCTTTTGCCATTTTTAGCCATAAAAAATAAATAATATTGTCTCCTGATTGTTCAGACACAAATATATCTGTTGAAAATGGTCTGGTATACACCAGGAAATTATAACTGTGGTTTTGCTGTTCCACGGTAAAAAATCTCTATTATCCTGCTTTTGCCATTTTTTGCCGTGAAAAATAAATAATAGTGTCTCCTGATTGTTCAGACACAAATATTTCTGTTGAAAATAGTCTGATGTAGGCCCAAGAAATACAAGTGTGGTTTTGCAGTTCCACGGGTCAAATTTCTGTATTATCCTGCTTTTCGCAATTATTGGCCGTAAAAAATAAATAATAGTGTCGCCTGATTGTTCAAACACAAATATATCTGTTGAAAATAGTCTGGTATACACCAATAAATTATAACTGTGGTTTTGCTGTTCCACGGTAAAAAATCTCTATTATCCTGCTTTTGGCAATTTTTGCCGTAAAAAATAAATAATAGTGTCTCCTGATTGTTCAGACACAAATATATCTGTTGAAAATAGTCTGGTATACACGAGTAAATTATATCTGTGGTTTTGCTGTTCCAAGGTAAAAAATCTGTATTATCCTGCTTTTGGCATTTTTTGCCTTTAAAAAATAATAGTGTCTCCTGATTGTTCAGACACAAATATATCTGTTGAATATAGTCTGGTGTACACCAGTAAATTATATCTGTGGTTTTGCTGTTCCACGGTAAAAAATCTCTATTATTCTGATTTTTGCATTTTTTGCCGTAAAAAATAAATAATAGTGTCTCCTGATTGTTCAGACACAAATGTATCTGTTGAAAATAGTCTGGTATACACCAGTAAATTATAACTGCTTTTTGCTGTTCCACGGTAAAAAATCTTTATTATCCTGCTTTTGCCATTTTTTGCCGTAAAAAATAAATAATAGTGTCTCCTGATTGTTCAGACACAAATATATCTGTTGAAAATAGTCTGGTATACACCAGTAAATTATAACCGTGATTTTGCTGTTGCACGGTAAAAAATCTCTATTATCCTGTTTTTGTCATTTTTTGCCATAAAAAATAAATAATAGTGTCTCCTGATTGTTCAGACACAAATATATCTGTTGAAAATAGTCTGGTATACACCAGTAAATTATAACCGTGATTTTGCTGCTGCACGTTAAAAAATCTCTATTATCCTGCTTTTGGCATTTTTTGCCGTAAAAAATAAATAATAGTGTCTCCTGATTGTTCAGACACAAATATATCTGTTAAAAATAGTCTGGTATACACGAGTAAATTATATCTGTGGTTTTGCTGTTCAACGGTAAAAAATCTCTATTATCCTGCTTTTGGCATTTTTTGCCTTTAAAAAATAATAGTGTCTCCTGATTGTTCAGACACAAATATATCTGTTGAAAGTAGTCTGGTATACACCAGTAAATTATATCTGTGGTTTTTCTGTTCCACAGTAAAAAATCTCTATTATCCTGATTTTTGCATTTTTTGCCGTAAAAAATAAATAATAGTGTCTCCTGACTGATCAGAAACAAATGTATCTGTTGAAAATAATCTGGTATACACCAGTAAATTATAACTGGTTTTGCTGTTCCACGGTAAAAAATCTTTATTATCCTGCTTTTGCCATTTTTTGCCGTAAAAAATAAATAATAGTGTCTCCTGATTGTTCAGACACAAATATATCTGTTGAAAATAGTCGGGTATACACCAGTAAATTATGACTGTGGTTTTGCTGTTCCACGGTAAAAAATCTCTATTATCCTGGTTTTGGCATTTTTTGCCGTAAAAAAATAAATAATAGCGTCTCCTGATTGTTCAGACCCAAATATATCTGTTGAAAATAGTCTGGTGTAGGCCCAAGAAATACAAGTGTGGTTTTGCAGTTCCACGGGTCAAATCTCTGTATTATCCTCCTTTTCGCAATTATTGGCCGTAAAAAATAAATAATAGTGTCTCCTGATTGTTCAGACACAAATATATCTGTTGAAAATAGTCTGGTATACACCAGTAAATTATAACTGTGGTTTTACTGTTCCATGGTAAAAAATCTCTATTATCCTGCTTTTGGCATTTTTTGCCTTTTAAAAATAAATAATAGTGTCTCCTGATTGCTCAGACACAAATATATCTGTTGAAAATAGTCTGGTATACACATGTAAATTATAACTGTGGTTTTGCTGTTCCACGGTAAAAAATCTCTATTATCCTGCTTTTGGCATTTTTTGACGTAAAAAATAAATAATAGTGTCTCCTGATTGTTCAGACACAAATATATCTGTTGAAAATAGTCTGTTATACACCAGTAAAATATAACTGTGATTTTGCTGTTGCACGGTAAAAAATCTCAATTATCCTGCTTTTGGCATTTTTTGCCATAAAAAATGAATAATAGTGTCTCCTGATTGTTCAGACACAAATATATCTGTTGAAAATAGTCTGGTATACACCAGTAAATTATAACCGTGATTTTGCTGTTCCATGGTAAAAAATCTCTATTATCCTGCTTTTGTCATTTTTTGCCGTAAAAAATAAATAATAGTGTCTCCTGATTGTTCAGACACAAATATATCTGTTGAAAATAGTCTGGTATACACCAGTAAATTATAACTGTGGTTTTGCTGTTCCACGGTAAAAAATCTCTATTATCCTGCCTTTGTCATTTTTTGCCGTAAAAAAAAAATAATAGTGTCTCCTGATTGTTCAGACACAAATATATCTGTTGAAAATAGTCTGGTATACACCAGTAAATTATAACCGTGATTTTGCTGCTGCACGGTAAAAAATCTCTATTATCCTGCTTTTGGCATTTTTTGCCGTAAAAAATAAATAATAGTGTCTCCTGATTGTTCAGACACAAATATATCTGTTGAAAATAGTCTGGTATACACCAGTAAATTATAACAGTCATTTTGCTGTTGCACGGTAAAAAATCTCTATTATCCTGCTTTTGGCATTTTTTGCTGTAAAAAATAAATAATAGTGTCTCCTGATTGTTAGGACACAAATATATCTGTTGAAAATAGTCTGGTATACACGAGTAAATTATATCTGTGGTTTTGCTGTTCCACGGTAAAAAATCTCAATTATCCTGTTTTTGGCATTTTTTGCCTTTAAAAAGTAATAGTGCCTCCTGCTTGTTCAGACACAAATATATCTGTTGAAAATAGTCTGGTGTACACCAGTAAATTATATCTGTGGTTTTGCTGTTCCACGGTAAAAAATCTCTATTATCCTGATTTTTGCATTTTTTGCCGTAAAAAATAAATAATAGTGTCTCCTGATTGTTCAGACACAAATGTATCTGTTGAAAATAGTCTGGTATACACCAGTAAATTATAACTGGTTTTGCTGTTCCACGGTAAAAAATCTTTATTATCCTGCTTTTGCCATTTTTTGCCGTAAAAAATAAATAATAGTGCCTCCTGATTGTTCAGACACAAATATATCTGTTGAAAATAGTCAGGTATACACCAGTAAATTATGACTGTGGTTTTGCTGTTCCACGGTAAAAAATCTCTATTATCCTGGTTTTGGCATTTTTTGCCGTAAAAAATAAATAATAGTGTCTCCTGAGTGTTCAGACACAAATATATCTGTTGAAAATAGTCTGGTATACACCAGTAAATTATAACTGTGGTTTTACTGTTCCACGGTAAAAAATCTCTAATATCCTGCTTTTGGCATTTTTTGCCTTTTAAAAATAAATAATAGTGTCTCCTGATTGCTCAGACACAAATATATCTGTTGAAAATAGTCTAGTATACACGAGTAAATTATAACTGTGGTTTTGCTGTTCCACGGTAAAAAATGTCTATTATCCTTTTTTTTTGCATTTTTTTTCCGTAAAAAATAAATAATAGTGTCTCCTGATTGTTCAGACACAAATATATCTGTGGAAAATAGTCTGTTATACACCAGTAAAATATAACTGTGATTTTGCTGTTGCACGGTAAAAAATCTCTAGTATTCTGCTTTTGCCATTTTTTGCCGTAAAAAATAAATAATAGTGTCTCCTGAGAGTTCAGACACATATATTTCTGTTGAAAATAGTCTTGTATACACCAGTAAATTATAAGTGTGATTTTGCTGCTCCACGGTAAAAAAATCTCTATTATCCTGCTTTTGGCATTTTTTGCCATAAAAAATAAATAATAGTGTCTCCTGATTGTTCAGACACAAACATATCTGTTGAAAATATTCTGGTATACACCAGTAAATTATAACTGTGGTTTTGCTGTTCCACGGTAAAAAATCTCTATTATCCTGCTTTTGTCATTTTTTGCCATAAAAAATAAAGAATAGTGTCTCCTGATTGTTCAGACACAAATATATCTGTTGAAAATAGTCTGGTATACACCAGTAAATTATAACCGTGATTTTGCTGCTGCACGTTAAAAAATCTCTATTATCCTGCTTTTGGCATTTTTTGCCGTAAAAAATAAATAATAGTGTCTCCTGATTGTTCAGACACAAATATATCTGTTGAAAATAGTCTGGTATACACGAGTAAATTATATCTGTGGTTTTGCTGTTCAACGGTAAAAAATCTCTATTATCCTGCTTTTGGCATTTTTTGCCTTTAAAAAATAATAGTGTCTCCTGATTGTTCAGACACAAATATATCTGTTGAAAGTAGTCTGGTATACACCAGTAAATTATATCTGTGGTTTTTCTGTTCCACAGTAGAAAATCTCTATTATCCTGATTTTTGCATTTTTTGCCGTAAAAAATAAATAATAGTGTCTCCTGACTGTTCAGAAACAAATGTATCTGTTGAAAATAATCTGGTATACACCAGTAAATTATAACTGGTTTTGCTGTTCCACGGTAAAAAATCTTTATTATCCTGCTTTTGCCATTTTTTGCCGTAAAAAATAAATAATAGTGTCTCCTGATTGTTCAGACACAAATATATCTGTTGAAAATAGTCGGGTATACACCAGTAAATTATGACTGTGGTTTTGCTGTTCCACGGTAAAAAATCTCTATTATCCTGGTTTTGGCATTTTTTGCCGTAAAAAATAAATAATAGTGTCTCCTGATTGTTCAGACCCAAATATATCTGTTGAAAATAGTCTGGTGTAGGCCCAAGAAATACAAGTGTGGTTTTGCAGTTCCACGGGTCAAATCTCTGTATTATCCTCCTTTTCGCAATTATTGGCCGTAAAAAATAAATAATAGTGTCTCCTGATTGTTCAGACACAAATATATCTGTTGAAAATAGTCTGGTATACACCAGTAAATTATAACTGTGGTTTTACTGTTCCACGGTAAAAAATCTCTATTATCCTGCTTTTGGCATTTTTTGCCTTTTAAAAATAAATAATAGTGTCTCCTGATTGCTCAGACACAAATATATCTGTTGAAAATAGTCTGGTATACACATGTAAATTATAACTGTGGTTTTGCTGTTCCACGGTAAAAAATCTCTATTATCCTGCTTTTGGCATTTCTTGACGTAAAAAATAAATAATAGTTTCTCCTGATTGTTCAGACACAAATATATCTGTTGAAAATAGTCTGTTATACACCAGTAAAATATAAATGTGATTTTGCTGTTGCACGGTAAAAAATCTCTATTATCCTGCTTTTGGCATTTTTTGCCGTAAAAAATAAATAATAGTGTCTCCTGATTGTTCAGACACAAATATATCTGTTGAAAATAGTCTGGAATACACCAGTAAATTATAACTGTGGTTTTGCTGTTCCACGGTTAAAAATCTCTGTTATCCTTCTTTTGCCATTTTTAGCCATAAAAAATAAATAATATTGTCTCCTGATTGTTCAGACACAAATATATCTGTTGAAAATAGTCTGGTATACACCAGGAAATTATAACTGTGGTTTTGCTGTTCCACGGTAAAAAATCTCTATTATCCTGCTTTTGCCATTTTTTGCCGTGAAAAATAAATAATAGTGTCTCCTGATTGTTCAGACACAAATATTTGTGTTGAAAATAGTCTGATGTAGGCCCAAGAAATACAAGTGTGGTTTTGCAGTTCCACGGGTCAAATTTCTGTATTATCCTGCTTTTCGCAATTATTGGCCGTAAAAAATAAATAATAGTGTCGCCTGATTGTTCAAACACAAATATATCTGTTGAAAATAGTCTGGTATACACCAATAAATTATAACTGTGGTTTTGCTGTTCCACGGTTAAAAATCTCTATTATCCTGCTTTTGGCATTTTTTGCTTTTTAAAAATAAATGATAGTGTCTCCTGATTGCTCAGACACAAATATATCTGTTGAAAATAGTCTAGTATGCACCAGTAAATTATAACTGTGGTTTTGCTGTTCCATGGTAAAAAATCTCTTATCCTGATTTTGGCATTTTTTGCCTTTAAAAAATGATAGTGTCTCCTGATTGTTCAGACACAAATATATCTGTTGAAAATAGTCTGGTGTACACCAGTGAATTATAACTGTGGGTTTGCTGTTCCACGGTAAAAAAATCTCTATTATCCTGCTTTTCGCATTTTTTGCCGTAAAAAATAAATAATAGTGTCTTCTGATTGTTCAGACACAAGCATATCTGTTGAAAATAGTCTGGTATACACCAGTAAATTATAACTGTGGTTTTGCTGTTCCACGGTAAAAAATCTCTATTATCCTGCTTTTGGCATTTTTTGCCGTAAAAAATAAATAAAACTGTCTCCTGATTGTTCAGACACAAACATATCTGTTGAAAGTAGTCTTGTATACACCAGTAAATTATAACTGTGATTTTGCTGTTGCACGGTAGAAAATCTCTATTATCCTGCTTTTGGCATTTTTTGCCGTAAAAAATAAATAATAGTGTCTCCTGATTGTTCAGACACAAATATATCTGTTGAAAATAGTTTGGTATACACCAGTAAATTATAACTGTGGTTTTACTGTTCCACGGTAAAAAATCTCTATTATCCTGCTTTTGGCATTTGTTGCCTTTTAAAAATAATAGTGTTTCCTGATTGTTCAGACACAAATATATCTGTTGAAAATAGTCTGGTGTACACCAGTAAATGATATCTGTGGTTTTGCTGTTCCACGGTAAAAAATCTCTATTATCCTGCTTTTGGCATTTTTTGCCGTAAAAAATAAATAATAGTGTCTCCTGATTGTTCAGACACAAATATATCTGTTGAAAATAGTCTGGTATACACCAGTAAATTATAACTGTGGTTTTGCTGTTCCACGGTAAAAAATCTTTATTATCCTGCTTTTGGCATTTGTTGCCTTTTAAAAATAAATAATAGTGTCTCCTGATTGCTCAGACACAAATATATCTGTTGAAAATAGTCTGGTATACACCAGTAAATTATAACTGTGGTTTGACTGTTCCACGGTTAAAAAATCTCTATTATCCTGCTTTTGGCATTTTTTGCCGTAAAAAATAAATAATAGTGTCTCCTGATTGTTCAGACACAAATATATCTGATGAAAATAGTCTGTTATACACCAGTAAAATATAACTGTGATTTTGCTGTTGCACGGTAAAAAATCTCTATTATCCTGCTTTTGGCAATTTTTGCCGTAAAAAATAAATAATAGTGTCTCCTGATTGTTCAGACACAAATATATCTGTTGAAAATAGTTTGGAATACACCAGTAAATTATAACTGTGGTTTTGCTGTTCCACGGTTAAAAATCTCTGTCATCCTGCTTTTGGCATTTTATGCCATAAAAAATAAATAATAGTGTCTCCTGATTGTTCAGACACAAATATATCTGTTGAAAATAGTCTGGTATACACCAGGAAATTATAACTGTGGTTTTGCTGTTCCAAGGTAAAAAATCTCTATTATCCTGGTTTTGGCATTTTTTGCCGTAAAAAATAAATAATAGTGTCTTCTGATTGTTCAGACACAAATATATCTGTTGAAAATAGTCTGGTGTAGGCCCAAAAAATACAAGTGTGGTTTTGCAGTTCCATGGCTCAAATCTCTGTATTATCCTGCTTTTAGCAAATATTGTCCGTAAAAAATAATTAATAGTGTCTCCTGATTGCTCAGACACAAATATATCTGTTGAAAATAGTCTGGTATAGACCAGTAGATTGTAACTGTGGTTTTGCTGTTCCACGGTAAAAAATCTTTATTATCCTTCTTTTGCCATTTTTAGCCGTAAAAAATAAATAATAGTGTCTCCTGATTGTTCAGACACAAATATATCTGTTGAAAATAGTCTGGTGTAGGCCCAAGAAATACAAGTGTGGCTTTGCAGTTCCACGGGTCAAATTTCTGTATTATCCTGCTTTTCGCAATTATTGGCCGTAAAAAATAAATAATAGTGTCTCCTGATTGTTCAAACTCAAATATATCTGTTGAAAATAGTCTGGTGTACAGCAGTAAATTATATCTGTGGTTTTGCTGTTCCACGGTAAAAAATCTCTATTATCCTGATTTTTGCATTTTTTGCCGTAAAAAATAAATAATAGTGTCTCCTGATTGTTCAGACACAAATATATCTGTTGAAAATAGTCTGGTATACACCCGGAAATTATAACTGTGGTTTTGCTGTTCCACGGTAAAAAATCTCTATTATCCTGCTTTTGCCATTTTTTGCAGTAAAAAATAAATAATAGTGTCTCCTGATAGTTGAGACACAAATATTTCTGTTGAAAATAGTCTGGTATACACCAGTGAATTATAACTGTGGTTTTGCTGTTCCACGGTAAAAAAATCTCTATTATCCTGCTTTTGGCATTTTTTGCCGTAAAAAATAAATAATAGTGTCTCCTGATTGTTCAGACACAAATATATCTGTTGAAAGTAGTCTGGTATACACCAGCAAATTATAACTGTGATTTTGCTGTTGCACGGTAAAAAATCTCTATTATCCTGCTTTTGGCATTTCTTGCCGTAAAAAATAAATAATAGTGTCTCCTGATTGTTCAGACACAAATATATCTGTTGAAAATAGTCTGGTATACACCAGTAAATTATAACTGTGGTTTTGCTGCTCCACGGTTAAAAATCTCTATTATCCTGCTTTTGCCATTTTTTGCCGTGAAAAATAAATAATAGTTTCGCCTGATTCTTCAAACACAAATATATCTGTTGAAAATAGTCTGGTATACACCAGTAAATTATAACTGTGGTTTTGCTGTTCCACGGTTAAAAATCTCCATTATCCTGCTTTTGGCATTTTTTGCTTTTTAAAAATAAATGATAGTGTCTCCTGCTTGCTCAGACACAAATATATCTGTTGAAAATAGTCTAGTATACACCAGTAAATTATAACTGTGGTTTTGCTGTTCCATGGTAAAAATCTCTATTATCCTGATTTTGGCATTTTTTGCCTTTAAAAAATGATAGTGTCTCCTGATTGTTCAGACACAAATATATCTGTTGAAAATAGTCTGGTATACACCTGGAAATTATAACTGTGGTTTTGCTGTTCCACGGTAAAAAATCTCTATTATCCTGCTTTTGCCATTTTTTGCCGTAAAAAATAAATAATAGTGTCTCCTGATTGTTCAGACACAAATATTTCTGTTGAAAATAGTCTGGTATACACCATTGAATTATAACTGTGGTTTTGCTGTTCCACGGTAAAAAAATCTCTATTATCCTGCTTTTGGCATTTTTTGCCGTAAAAAATAAATAATAGTGTCTCCTGATTGTTCAGACACAAATATATCTGTTGAAAGTAGTCTGGTATACACCAGTAAATTATAACTGTGATTTTGCTGTTGCACGGTAAAAAATCTCTATTATCCTGCTTTTGGCATTTTTTGCCGTAAAAAATAAATAATAGTGTCTCCTGATTGTTCAGACACAAATATATCTGTTGAAAATAGTCTGGTATACACCAGTAAATTATAACTGTGGTTTTGTTGTTCCACGGTAAAAAATCTCTATTATCCTGCTTTTGCCATTTTTTGCCGTGAAAAATAAATAATAGTGTCGCCTGATTCTTCATACACAAATATATCTGTTGAAAATAGTCTGGTATACACCAGTAAATTATAAATGTGGTTTTGCTGTTCCACGGTTAAAAATCTCCATTATCCTGCTTTTGGCATTTTTTGCTTTTTAAAAATAAATGATAGTGTCTCCTGATTGCTCAGACACAAATATATCTGTTGAAAATAGTCTGGTATACACCAGGAAATTATAACTGTGGTTTTGCTGTTCCACGGTAAAAAATCTCTATTATCCTGCTTTGGCCATTTTTAGCCGTGAAAAATAAATAATAGTGTCTCCTGATTGCTCAGACACAAATATTTCTGTTGAAAATAGTCTGGTGTAGGCCCAAGAAATACAAGTGTGGTTTTGCAGTTCCACGGGTCAAATTTCTGTATTATCCTGCTTTTCGCAATTATTGGCCGTAAAAAATAAATAATAGTGTCGACTAATTGTTCAAACACAAATATATCTGTTGAAAATAGTCTGGTATACACCAGTAAATCATAACTGTGGTTTTGCTGTTCCACGGTTAAAAATCTCTATTATCCTGCTTTTGGCATTTTTTGCTTTTTAAAAATAAATGATAGTGTCTCCTGATTGCTCAGACACAAATATATCTGTTGAAAATAGTCTAGTATACACCAGTAAATTATAACTGTGGTTTTGCTGTTCCATGGTAAAAATCTCTATTATCCTGATTTTGGCATTTTTTGCCTTTAAAAAATGATAGTGTCTCCTGATTGTTCAGACACAAATATATCCGTTGAAAATAGTCTGGTGTCCACCAGTAAATTATATCTGTGGTTTTGCTGTTCCACGGTAAAAAATCTCTATTATCCTGATTTTTGCATTTTTTGCCGTAAAAAATAAATAATAGTGTCTCCTGATTGTTCAGACACAAATATATCTGTTGAAAATAGTCTGGTATACACCCGGAAATTATAACTGTGGTTTTGCTGTTCCACGGTAAAAAATCTCTATTATCCTGCTTTTGCCATTTTTTGCAGTAAAAAATAAATAATAGTGTCTCCTGATAGTTCAGACACAAATATTTCTGTTGAAAATAGTCTGGTATACACCAGTGAATTATAACTGTGGTTTTGCTGTTCCACGGTAAAAAAATCTCTATTATCCTGCTTTTCGCATATTTTGCCGTAAAAAATAAATAATAGTGTCTCCTGATTGTTCAGACACAAACATATCTGTTGAAAATAGTCTGGTATACACCAGTAAATTATAACTGTGGTTTTGCTGTTTCAAGGTAAAAAAATCTCTATTATCCTGCTTTTGGCATTTTTTGCCGTAAAAAATAAATAATAGTGTCTCCTGATTGTTCAGACACAAATATATGTGTTGAAAGTAGTCTGGTATACACCAGTAAATTATAACCGTGATTTTGCTGTTGCACGGTAAAAAATCTCTATTATATTGCTTTTGGCATTTTTTACCATAAAAAATAAATAATAGTGTCTCCTGATTGTTCAGACACAAATATATCTGTTGAAAATAGTCTCGCATACACCAGTAAATTATAACTGTGGTTTTGCTGTTCCACGGTTAAAAATCTCTATTATCCTGCTTTTGGCATTTTTTGCTTATTAAAAATAAATGATAGTGTCTCCTGATTGCTCAGACACAAATATATCTGTTGAAAATAGTCTAGTATACACCAGTAAATTATAACTATGGTTTTGCTGTTCCATGGTAAAAAATCTCTTATCCTGATTTTGGCATTTTTTGCCTTTAAAAAATGATAGTGTCTCCTGATTGTTCAGACACAAATATATCTGTTGAAAATAGTCTGGTGTACACCAGTAAATTATATCTGTGGTTTTGCTGTTCCACGGTAAAAAATCTATATTATCCTGATTTTTGCATTTTTTGCCGCAAAAAATAAATAATAGTGTCTCCTGATTGTTCAGACACAAATATATCTGTTGAAAATAGTCTGGTATACACCCGGAAATTATAACTGTGGTTTTGCTGTTCCACGGTAAAAAATCTCTATTATCCTGCTTTTGCCATTTTTTGCAGTAAAAAATAAATAATAGTGTCTCCTGATAGTTCAGGCACACATATTTCTGTTGAAAATAGTCTGGTATACACCAGTGAATTATAACTGTGGGTTTGCTGTTCCACGGTAAAAAAATCTGTATTATCCTGCTTTTCGCATTTTTTGCCGTAAAAAATAAATAATAGTGTCTACTGATTGTTCAGACACAAGCATATCTGTTGAAAATAGTCTGGTATACACCAGTAAATTATAACTGTGATTTTGCTGTTGCACGGTAGAAAATCTCTATTATCCTGCTTTTGGCATTTGTTGCCGTAAAAAATAAATAATAGTGTCTCCTGATTGTTCAGACACAAATATATCTGTTGAAAATAGTTTGGTATACACCAGTAAATTATAACTGTGGTTTTACTGTTCCACGGTAAAAAATCTCTATTATCCTGCTTTTCGCATTTTTTGCCGTAAAAAATAAATAATAGTGTCTACTGATTGTTCAGACACAAGCATATCTGTTGAAAATAGTTTGGAATACACCAGTAAATTATAACTGTGGTTTTGCTGTTCCACGGTTAAAAATCTCTGTCATCCTGCTTTTGGCATTTTATGCCATAAAAAATAAATAATAGTGTCTCCTGATTGTTCAGACACAAATATATCTGTTGATAATAGTCTGGTATACACCAGTAAATTATAACTGTGGTTTTGCTGTTCCAAGGTAAAAAATCTCTATTATCCTGGTTTTGGCATTTTTTGCCGTAAAAAATAAATAATAGTGTCTTCTGATTGTTCAGACACAAATATTTCTGTTGAAAATAGTCTGGTGTAGGCCCAAGAAATACAAGTGTGGTTTTGCAGTTCCACGGGTCAAATTTCTGTATTATCCTGCTTTTCGCAATTATTAGCCGTAAAAAGTAAATAATAGTGTCGCCTGATTGTTCAAACACAAATATATCTTTTGAAAATAGTCTGGTATACACCAGTAAATTATAACTGTGGTTTTGCTGTTCCACGGTTAAAAATCTCTATTATCCTGCTTTTGGCATTTTTTGCTTTTTAAAAATTAATGATAGTGTCTCCTGATTGCTCAGACACAAATATATCTGTTGAAAATAGTCTAGTATACACCAGTAAATTATAACTGTGGTTTTGGTGTTCCATGGTAAAAAATCTCTATTATCCTGATTTTGGCATTTTTTGCCTTTAAAAAATGATTGTGTCTCCTGATTGTTCAGACACAAATATATCTGTTGAAAATAGTCTGGTGTACACCAGTAAATTATATCTGTGGTTTTGCTGTTCCACGGTAAAAAATCTCTATTATCCTGATTTTTGCATTTTTTGCCGTAAAAAATAAATAATAGTGCCTTCTGATTGTTCAGACACAAATATATCTGTTGAATATAGTCTGGTGTAGGCCCAAAAAATACAAGTGTGGTTTTGCAGTTCCATGGCTCAAATCTCTGTATTATCCTGCTTTGACCAAATATTGTCCGTAAAAAATAATTAATAGTGTCTCCTGATTGCTCAGACACAAATATATCTGTTGAAAATAGTCTGGTATACACCAGTAGATTGTAACTGTGGTTTTGCTGTTCCACGGTAAAAAATCTTTATTATCCTTCTTTTGCCATTTTTAGCCGTAAAAAATTAATAATAGTGTCTCCTGATTGTTCAGAGACAAATATATCTCTTGAAAATAGTCTGATATACACCAGGAAATTATAACTGTGGTTTTGCTGTTCCACGGTAAAAAATCTCTATTATCCTGCTTTTGCCATTTTTTGCCGTGAAAAATAAATAATAGTGTCTCCTGATTGTTCAGACACAAATATATCTGTTGAAAATAGTCTGGTGTAGGCCCAAGAAATACAAGTGTGGTTTTGCAGTTCCACGGGTCAAATTTCTGTATTATCCTGCTTTTCGCAATTATTAGCCGTAAAAAATAAATAATAGTGTCGCCTGATTGTTCAAACACAAATATATCTTTTGAAAATAGTCTGGTATACACTAGTAAATTATAACTGTGGTTTTGCTGTTCCACGGTTAAAAATCTCTATTATCCTGCTTTTGGCATTTTTTGCTTTTTAAAAATTAATGATAGTGTCTCCTGATTGCTCAGACACAAATATATCTGTTGAAAATAGTCTAGTATACACCAGTAAATTATAACTGTGGTTTTGGTGTTCCATGGTAAAAAATCTCTATTATCCTGATTTTGGCATTTTTTGCCTTTAAAAAATGATTGTGTCTCCTGATTGTTCAGACACAAATATATCTGTTGAAAATAGTCTGGTGTACACCAGTAAATTATATCTGTGGTTTTGCTGTTCCACGGTAAAAAATCTCTATTATCCTGATTTTTGCATTTTTTGCCGTAAAAAATAAATAATAGTGTCTTCTGATTGTTCAGACACAAATATATCTGTTGAATATAGTCTGGTGTAGGCCCAAAAAATACAAGTGTGGTTTTGCAGTTCCATGGCTCAAATCTCTGTATTATCCTGCTTTTAGCAAATATTGTCCGTAAAAAATAATTAATAGTGTCTCATGATTGCTCAGACACAAATATATCTGTTGAAAATAGTCTGGTATACACCAGTAGATTGTAACTGTGGTTTTGCTGTTCCACGGTAAAAAATCTTTATTATCCTTCTTTTGCCATTTTTAGCCGTAAAAAATTAATAATAGTGTCTCCTGATTGTTCAGAGACAAATATATCTCTTGAAAATAGTCTGGTATACACCAGGAAATTATAACTGTGGTTTTGCTGTTCCACGGTAAAAAATCTCTATTGTCCTGCTTTTGCCATTTTTTGCCGTGAAAAATAAATAATAGTGTCTCCTGATTGTTCAGACACAAATATTTCTGTTGAAAATAGTCTGGTGTAGGCCCAAGAAATACAAGTGTGGTTTTGCAGTTCCACGGGTCAAATTTCTGTATTATCTTGCTTTTCGCAATTATTAGCCGTAAAAAATAAATAATAGTGTCGCCTGATTGTTCAAACACAAATATATCTGTTGAAAATAGTCTGGTATACACCAGTAAATTATACCTGTGGTTTTGCTGTTCCACGGTTAAAAATCTCTATTATCCTGCTTTTGGCATTTTTTGCTTTTTAAAAATTAATGATAGTGTCTCCTGATTGCTCAGACACAAATATATCTGTTGAAAATAGTCTAGTATACACCAGTAAATTATAACTGTGGTTTTGGTGTTCCACGGTAAAAAATCTCTATTATCCTGCTTTTGCCATTTTTTGCAGTAAAAAATAAATAATAGTGTCTACTGATTGTTCAGACACAAATATATCTGTTGAAAATAGTCTGGTGTACACCAGTAAATTATATCTGTGGTTTTGCTGTTCCACGGTAAAAATCTCTATTATCCTGATTTTTGCATTTTTTGCCGTAAAAATTAAATAATAGTGTCTACTGATTGTTCAGACACAAATATATCCGTTGAAAATAGTCTGGTATACACCCGGAAATTATAACTGTGGTTTTGCTGTTCCACGGTAAAAAATCTCTATTATCCTGCTTTTGCCATTTTTTGCAGTAAAAAATAAATAATAGTGTCTCCTGATTGCTCAGACACAAATATATCTGTTGAAAATAGTCTGGTGTACACCAGTAAATTATGTCTGTGGTTCTGCTGTTCCACTGTAAAAAATCTCTATTATCCTGATTTTTGCATTTTTTGCCGTAAAAAATAAATAATAGTGTCTCCTCATTGTTCAGACACAAATATATCTGTTGAAAATAGTCTGTTATACACCAGTAAAATATAACTGTGATTTTGCTGTTGCACGGCAAAAAATCTCTATTATCCTGCTTTTGGCATTTTTTGCCGTAAAAAATAAATAATAGTGTCTCCTGATTGTTCAGACACAAATATATCTGTTGAAAATAGTCTGGAATACACCAGTAAATTATAACTGTGGTTTTGCAGTTCCACGGATAAAAATCTCTATTATCCTGCTTTTGGCATTTTATGCCGTAAAAAATAAATAATAGTGTCCCTGATAGTTCAGACACAAATATATCTGTTGAAAATAGTGTGGTATACACCAGTAAATTATAACTGTGGTTTTGCTGTTCCACGGTAAGAAATCTCTTTTATCCTGCTTTTGGCATTTTTTGCCTTTTAAAAATAATAGTGTTTCCTGATTGTTCAGACACAAATATATCTGTTGAAAATAGTCTGGTGTACACCAGTAAATTATATCTGTGGTTTTGCTGTTCCACGGTAAAAAATCTCTATTATCCTGCTTTTGGCATTTTTTGCCGTAAAAAATAAATAATAGTGTCTCCTGATTGTTCAGACACAAATATATCTGTTGAAAATAGTCTGGTATACACCAGTAAATTATAACTGTGGTTTTGCTGTTCCACGGTAAAAAATCTTTATTATCCTGCTTTCGGCATTTTTTGCCGTAAAAAATAAATAATAGTGTCTCCTGATTGTTCAGACACAAATATATCTGCTGAAAATAGTCTGGTATACACGAGAAATTATAACTGTGGTTTTGCTGTTCCACGGTAAAAAATCTTTATTATCCTGCTTTTGCCATTTTTAGCCGTAAAAAATAAACAATAGTGTCTCCTGATTCTTCAGTCACAAATATGTCTGTTGAAAATAGTCTGGTGTAGGCCCGAGAAATACAAGGGTGGTTTTGCAGTTCCATGGGTCAAATCTCTGTATTATCCTGCTTTTCGCAATTTTTGGCCGTAAAAAATAAATAATAGTGTCTCCTGATTGTTCAGACACAAATATATCTGTTGTAAATAGTCTGGTATACACCAGTAAATTATAACTGTGGTTTTGCTGTTCCACGGTAAAAAATGTCTCTTATCCTTCTTTTGCCATTTTTAGCCGTAAAAAATAAATAACAGTGTCTCCTGATTGTTCAGACACAAATATATCTGTTGAAAATAGTCTGGTATACACCAGTAAATTATAACTGTGGTTTTGATGTTCCACGGTAAAAAATCTCTATTATCCTGCTTTTGGCATTTTTTGCCTTTAAAAAATAATAGTGTCTCCTGATTATTCAGACACAAATATATCTGTTGAAAATAGTCTGGTGTACACCCGGAAATTAAAACTGTGGTTTTGCTGTTCCACGGTAAAAATCTTTATTATCCTGCTTTTGCCATTTTTTGACGTAAAAAATAAATAATAGTGTCGCCTGATAGTTCAGACACAAATATTTCTGTTGAAAATAGTCTGGTATACACCAGTAAATTATAACTGTGGTTTTGCTGTTCCACGGTAAAAAATCTCTATTATCCTGCTTTTGGCATATTTTGCCATAAAAAATAAATAATAGTATCTCCTGATTGTTCAGACAGAAATATACCTGTTGAAAGTAGTCTGGTATACACCAGTAAATTATAACTGTGATTTTGCTGTTGCACGGTAAAAAATCTCTATTATCCTGCTTTTGGCATATTTTGCCATAAAAAATAAATAATAGTATCTCCTGATTGTTCAGACAGAAATATACCTGTTGAAAGTAGTCTGGTATACACCAGTAAATTATAACTGTGATTTTGCTGTTGCACGGTAAAAAATCTCTATTATCCTGCTTTTGGCATTTTTTGCCGTAAAAAAGAAATAATAGTGTCTCCTGATTGTTCAGACACAAATATATCTGTTGAAAATAGTCTGGTATACACGAGTAAATTATATCTGTGGTTTTGCTGTTCCACGGTAAAAAATCTCTATTATCCTGCTTTTGGCATTTTTTGCCGTAAAAAATAAATAATAGTGTCTCCTGATTCTTCAGACACAAATATGTCTGATGGAAATAGTCTGGTGTAGGCCCGGGAAAAACAAGTGTGGTTTTGCAGTTCCACGAGTCAAAACTCTGTATTATCCTGCTTTTTGCAATTTTTGGCCGTAAAAAATAAATAATAGTGTCTCCTGATTGTTCAGACACAAATATATCTGTGGAAAGTACTCTGGTATACACCAGTAAATTATAACTGTGGTTTTGCTGTTCCACGGTAAAAAATCTTTATTATCCTGCTTTTGCCATTTTTAGCCGTAAAAAATAAATAATAGTGTCTCCTGATTGTTCAGACACAAATATATCTGCTGAAAATAGTCTGGTATACACCCGGAAATTATAACTGTGGTTTTGCAGTTCCACGGTAAAAAATCTTTATTATCCTGCTTTTGGCATTTTTGCATTTTAAAAATAAATGATAGTGTCTCCTGAATGCTCAGACATAAATATATCTGTTGAAAATAGTCTGGTATACACCAGTAAATTATAACTGTGGTTTTGCTGTTCCACGGTAAAAAATCTCAATTATCCTGCTTTTGGCATTTTTTGCCTTTAAAAAATATTAGTGTCTCCTGATGGTTCAGACACAAATATATCTGTTGAAAATAGTCTGGTGTACACCAGTAAATTATGTCTGTGGTTTTGCTGTTCCACGGTAAAAAATCTCTATTATCCTGATTTTTGCATTTTTTGCCGTAAAAAATAAATAATAGTGTCTCCTGATTGTTCAGACACACATATATCTGTTGAATATAGTCTGTAATACACCAGTAAATTATAACTGTGGCTTTGCTGTTCCACGGATAAAAATCTCTATTATCCTGCTTTTGGAATTTTATGCCGTAAAAAATAAATAATAGTGTCTCCTGATAGTTCAGACACAAATATATCTGTTGAAAATAGTGTGGTATACTCCAGTAAATTATAACTGTGGTTTTGCTGTTCCACTTTAAAAAATCTCTATTATCCTGCTTTTGCCATTTTTTGCCCCAAAAATAAATAATAGTGTCTTCTTATTGTTCATACACAAATATATCTGTTGAAAATAGTCTGGTATACACCAGTAAATTATAACTGTGGTTTTGCTGTTCCAAGGTAAAAAATCTCTATTATCCTGCTTTTGGCATTGTTTGCCATAAAAAATAAATAATAGTGTCTTCTGATTGTTCAGACACAAATATATCTGTTGAACATAGTCTCGTGTAGGCCCAAGAAATACAAGTGTGGTTTTGCAGTTCCACGGCTCAAATCTCTGTATTTTCCTGCTTTTAGCAAATATTGGCGGTAAAAAATAAATAATAGTGTCTCCTGATTGCTCAGACACAAATATATCTGTTGAAAATAGTGTGGTATACACCAGTAAATTATAACTGTGGTTTTGCTGTTCCACGGTAAAAAATCTCTATTATCCTGCTTTTGGCATTTTTTGCCTTTTAAAAATAATAGTGTTTCCTGATTGTTCAGACACAAATATATCTGTTGAAAATAGTCTGGTGTACACCAGTAAATTATATCTGTGGTTTTACTGTTCCACGGTAAAAAATCTCTATTATCCTGCTTTTGGCATTTTTTGCCGTAAAAAATAAATAATAGTGTGTCCTGATTGTTCAGACACAAATATATCTGCTGAAAATAGTCTGGTATACACGAGTAAATTATAACTGTGGTTTTGGTGTTCCACGGTAAAAATTTTTTATTATCCTGCTTTTGCCATTTTTAGCCGTAAAAAATAAATAATAGTGTCTCCTGATTCTTCAGACACAAATATGTCTGTTGAAAACAGTCTGGTGTAGGCCCGAGAAATACAAGGGTGGTTTTGCAGTTCCACGGGTAAAATCTCTGTATTATCCTGCTTTTCGCAATTTTTGGCCGTAAAAAATAATTAATAGTGTCTCCTGATTGTTCAGACACAAATATATCTGTTGTAAATAGTCTGGTATACACCAGTAAATTATAACTGTGGTTTTGTTGTTCCACGGTAAAAAATCTCTATTATCCTGCTTTTGGCATTTTTTGCCTTTAAAAAATAATAGTGTCTCCTGATTATTCAGACACAAATATATCTGTTGAAAATAGTCTGGTGTACACCCGGAAATTATACCTGTGGTTTTGCTGTTCCACGGTAAAAAATCTTTATTATCCTGCTTTTGCCATTTTTTGCCGTAAAAAATAATTAATAGTGTCTCCTGATTGTTCAGACACAAATATATCTGTTGTAAATAGTCTGGTATACACCAGTAAATTATAACTGTGATTTTGCTGTTGCACGGTAAAAAATCTCTATTATCCTGCTTTCGGCATTTTTTGCCGTAAAAAATAAATAATAGTGTCTTCTGATTGTTCAGACACAAATATATCTGTTGAAAATAGTCTGGTATACACGAGTAAATTATATCTGTAGTTTTGCAGTTCCATGGTAAAAAATCTCTATTATCCTGCTTTTGGCATTTTTTGCCATAAAAAATAAATAATAGTGTTTCCTGATTCTTCAGACACAAATATGTCTGATGGAAATAGTCTGGTGTAGGCCCGAGAAATACAAGTGTGGTTTTGCAGTTCCACGTTTCAAATCTCTGTATTATCCTGCTTTTCGCAATTTTTGGCCGTAAAAAATAAATAATAGTGTCTCCTGATTGTTCAGACACAAATATATCTGCTGAAAATAGTCTGGTATACACCAGGAAATTATAACTGTGGTTTTGCTGTTCCACGGTAAAAAATCTCTATTATACTGCTTTTGCCATTTTTTGCCGTGAAAAATAAATAATAGTGTCTCCTGATTGTTCAGACACAAATATTTCTGTTGAAAATAGTCTGGTGTAGGCCCAAGAAATACAAGTGTGGTTTTGCAGTTCCACGGGCCAAATTTCTGTATTATCCTGCTTTTCGCAATTATTGGCTGTAAAAAATAAATAATAGTGTGGCCTGATTGTTCAAACACAAATATATCTGTTGAAAATAGTCTGGCATACACCAGTAAATTATAACTGTGGTTTTGCTGTTCCACGGTTAAAAATCTCTATGATCCTGCTTTTGGCATTTTTTGCTTTTTAAAAATAAATGATAGTGTCTCCTGCTTGCTCAGACACAAATATATCTGATGAAAATAGTCTGGTATACACCAGTAAATTATAACTGTGGTTTTGCTGTTCCACGGTAAAAAATCTCTATTATCCTGCATTTGGCATTTTTTGCCTTTAAAAAATAATAGTGTCTCCTGATTGTTCAGACACAAATATATCTGTTGAAAATAGTCTGGTGTACACCAGTAAATTATATCTGTGGTTTTGCTGTTCCACGGTAAAAAATCTTTATTATCCTGATTTTTGCATTTTTTTCCGTAAAAAATAAATAATAGTGTCTCCTGATTGTTCAGACACAAACATATCTGTTGAAAATAGTCTGTTATACACCAGTAAATTATAACTGTGGTTTTGCTGTTCCACAGTAAAAAATCTTTATTATCCTGCTTTTGACATTTTTTACTGTAAAAAATAAATAATAGTGTCTCCTGATTGTTCAGACACAAATATATATGTTGAAAATAGTATGGTATACACCAGTAAAATATAACTGTGATTTTGCTGTTGCACGGTAAAAAATCTCTATTATCCTGTTTTTGGCATTTTTTGCCGTAAAAAATAAATAATAGTGTTTCCTGATTGTTCAGACACAAATATATCTGTTGAAAATAGTCTGGAATACACCAGTAAATTATAACTGTGGTTTTGCTGTTCCACGGTTAAAAATCTCTATTATCCTGCTTTTGGCATTTTTTGCCGTAAAAAATAAATAATAGTGTCTCCTGATTGTTCAGACACAAATATATCTGTTGAAAATAGTCTGGTGTAGGCCCAAGAAATACAAGTGTGGTTTTGCAGTTCCACGGCTCAAATCTCTGTATTATCCTGCTTTTAGCAAATATTGGCCGTAAAAAATAAATAATAGTGTGTCCTGATTGCTCAGACACAAATATATCTCTTGAAAATAGTCTGGTATACACCAGTAAATTATAACTGTGGTTTTGCTGTTCCACGGTAAAAAATCTCTATTATCCTGCTTTTGGCATTTTTTGCCTTTTAAAAATTATAGTGTCTCCTGATTGTTCAGGCACAAATATATCTGTTGAAGATATTCTGGTGTACACCAGTAAACTATATCTGTGGTTTTGCTGTTCCACCGTAAAAAATCTCTATTATCCTGCTTTTGGCATTTTTTGCCGTAAAAAATAAATAATAGTGTCTCCTGATTGTTCAGAGACAAATATATCTGTTGAAAATAGTCTGGTATACAAAAGTAAATTATAACTGTGGTTTTGCTGTTCCACGGTAAAAAATCTCTATTATCCTGCTTTTGGCATTTTTTGCCAAAAAAAATAAATAATAGTGTCTCCTGATAGTTCAGACACAAATATATCTGTTGAAAATAGTCTGGTATACACGAGTAAATTATAACTGTGGTTTTGCTGTTCCACTGTAAAAAATCTCTATTATCCTGCTTTTGGCATTTTTTGCCGTAAAAAATAAATAATAGTGTCTCCTGATTCTTCAGACACAAATATGTCAGTTGAAAATAGTTTGCTGTAGGCCCGAGAAATATAAGTGTGGTTTTGCAGTTCCACGGGTCAAATCTCTGTATTATCATGCTTTTCGCAATTTTTGGCCGAAAAGAAAAAATAATTGTGTCTCCTGATTGTTCAGACACAAATATGTCTGTTGAAAATAGTCTGGTATACACCTGTAAATTATAACTGTGGTTTTGCTGTTCCACGGTAAAAAATCTCAATTATCCTGCTTTTGGCATTTTTTGCCATAAAAAATAAATAATAGTGTCTCCTGATTGTTCAGACACAAATATATCTGTTGAAAATAGTCTGGTAGACACCAGTAAATTATTACTGTGGTTTAGCTGTTACACGATAAAAAATCTTTATTATCCTGCTTTTGCCATTTTTTGCCATAAAAAATAAATAATATTGTCTCCTGATTGTTCACACACAAATATTTCTGTTGAAAATAGTCTAGTATACACGAGGAAATTATAACTCTGGTTTTGCTGTTCCACGGTAAAAAATCTCTATTATCCTGGTATTGGCATTTTTTGCCGTAAAAAATAAATAATAGTGTCTCCTGATTGTTCAGACCAAAATAAATCTGTTGAAAATAGTCTGGTGTAGGCCCAAGAAATACTAGTGTGGTTTTGCAGTTCCACTGGACAAATCTCTGTATTATCCTGCTTTTCGCAATTATTGGCCATAAAAAATAAATAATGGTGTCTTCTGATTGTTCAGACACAAATATATCTGTTGAAAATAGTCTGGAATACACCAGTAAATTATAACTGTGGTTTTGCTGTTCCACGGTAAAAAATCTCTATTATCCTGCTTTTGCCATTTTTGCCGTAAAAATAAATATTAGTGTCTCCTGATTGCTCAGACACAAATATATCTTTTGAAAATAGTCTAGTATACACCAGTAAATTATAACTGTGGTTTTGCTGTTCCATGGTAAAAAATCTCTTTAATCCTGCTTTTGGCATTTTTTGCCTTTAAAAAATAATAGCGTCTCCTGATTGTTCAGACACAAATATATCTGTTGAAAATAGTCTGGTGTACACCCGGAGATTATAACTGTGGTTTTGCTGTTCCACGGTAAAAAATCTCTATTATCCTGCTTTTTACATTTTTTGCCGCAAAAAATAAATAATAGTGTCTCCTCATTGTTCAGACACAAACATATCTGTTGAAAATAGTCTGGTATTCACCAGTAAATTATAACTGTGATTTTGCTGTTGCACGGTAAAAAATCTCTATTATCCTGCTTTTGGCCTTTTTTGCCGTAAAAAATAAATAATAGTGTCTCCTGATTGTTCAGACACAAATATATCTGTTGAAAACAGTGTGGTATACACTAGTAAATTATATCTGTGGTTTTGCTGTTCCATGGTAAAACATCTCTATTATCCTGCTTTTGGCATTTTTTGCCGTAAAAAATAAATAATAGTGTTTCCTGATTCTTTAGACACAAATATGTCTGATGAAAATAGTCTGGTGTAGGCCCGAGAAATACAAGTGTGGTTTTGCAGTTCCACGGGTCAAATCTCTGTATTATCCTGCCTTTCGCAATTTTTGGCCGTAAAAAAAAAAAAATAATAGTGTCTCCTGATTGTTCAGACACAAATATATCTGTTGAAAATAGTCTGGTATACACCAGGAAATTATAACTGTGGTTTTGCCTTTCCACGGTAAAAAATCTCTATTATAATGCTTTTGCCATTTTTTGCCTTGAAAAATAAATAATAGTGTCTCCTGATTGTTCAGACACAAATATTTCTGTTGAAAATAGTCTGGTGTAGGACCAAGAATTACAAGTGTGGTTTTGCAGTTCCACGGGTCAAATTTCTGTATTATCCTGCTTTTCGCCATTATTGGCCGTAAAAAATAAATAATAGTGTCACCTGATTGTTCAAACACAAATATATCTGTTGAAAATAGTCTGGTATACACCAGTAAATTATAACTGTGGTTTTGCTGTTCCACGGTTAAAAATCTCTATTATCCTGCTTTTGGCATTTTTTGCTTTTTAAAAATAAATGATAGTGTCTCCTGATTGCTCAGACACAAATATATCTGTTGAAAATAGTCTGGTATACACCAGTAAATTATAACTGTGGTTTTGCTGTTCCACGGTAAAAAATCTCTATTATCCTGCTTTTGGCATTTTTTGCCGTAAAAAGTAAATAATAGTGTCTCCTGATTGTTCAGACAGAAATATATCTGTTGAAAATAGTCTGGTATACACCAGTAAAATATAACTGTGATTTTGCTGTTGCACGGTAAAAAATCTCTATTATCCTGCTTTTGGCATTTCTTGCCGTAAAAAATAAATAATAGTGTCTCCTTATTGTTCAGACACAAATATATCTGTTGAAAACAGTCTGGAATACACCAGTAAATTATAACTGTGGTTTTGCTGTTCCACGGTTAAAAATCTCTATTATCCTGCTTTTGGCATTTTTTGCCGTAAAAAATAAATAATAGTGTCTCCTGATTCTTCAGACACAAATATGTGAGTTGAAAATAGTCTTGTGTAGGCCCGAGAAATAAAAGTGTGGTTTTGCAGTTCCACGGGTCAAATCTCTGTATTATCCTACTTTTCGCAATTTTTGGCCGAAAAGAAAAAATAATTGTGTCTCCTGATTGTTCGGACACAAATATATCTGTTGAAAATAGTCTGGTATACACCTGTAAATTATAACTGTGGTTTTGCTGTTCCACGGTAAAAAATCTCTATTATCCTGGTTTTGGCATTTTTTGCCGTAAAAAATAAATAATAGTGTCTCCTGATTGTTCAGACCAAAATACATCTGTTGAAAATAGTTTGGTGTAGGCCCAAGAAATACTAGTGTGGTTTTGCAGTTCCACGGGTCAAATCTCTGTATTATCCTGCTTTTCGCAATTATTTGCCATAAAAAATAAATAATAGTGTCTCCTGATCGTTCAGACACAAATATATCTGTTGAAAATAGTCTGGAATACACCAGTAAATTATAACTGTGGTTTTGCTGTTCCACGGTAAAAAATCTCTATTATCCTGCTTTTGCCATTTTTGCCGTAAAAAATAAATATTAGTGTCTCCTGATTGCTCAGACAAAAATATATCTTTTGAAAATTGTCTAGTATACACCAGTAAATTATAACTGTGGTTTTGCTGTTCCACGGTAAAAAATCTTTATTATCCTGCTTTTGGCATTTTTTGCCTTTAAAAAATAATAGCGTCTCCTGATTGTTCAGACACAAATATATGTGTTGAGAATAGTCTGGTAGACACCAGTAAATTATTACTGTGGTTTTGCTGTTACACGATAAAAAATCTTTATTATCCTGCTTTTGCCATTTTTTGCCATAAAAAATAAATAATAGTGTCTCCTGATTGTTCACACACAAATATTTCTGTTGAAAATAGTCTTTTATACACCAGGAAATTATAACTGTGGTTTTGCTGTTCCACGGTAAAAAATCTCTATTATCCTGCTTTTGCCATTTTTTGCCGCAAAAAATAAATAATAGTGTCTCCTGATTGTTCAGACACAAGTATATCTGTTGAAAGTAGTCTGGTATACACCAGTAAATTATAACTGTGATTTTGCTGTTGCACGGTAAAAAATCTCTATTATCCTGCTTTTGGCATTTTTTGCCGTAAAAAATAAATAATAGTGTCTCCTGATTGTTCAGACACAAATATATCTGTTGAAAACAGTCTGGTATATACGAGTAAATTATATCTGTGGTTTTGCTATTCCATGGTAAAAAATCTCTATTATCCTGCTTTTGGCATTTTTTGCCGTAAAAAATAAATAATAGTGTCTCCTGATTGTTCAGACACAAATATATCTGTTGAAAATAGTCTGGTATACACCAGTAAAATATAACTGTGATTTTGCTGTTGCACGGTAAAAAATCTCTATTATCCGGCTTTTCGCATTTTTTGCCGTAAAAAAATAAATAATAGTGTCTCCTGATTGTTCAGACACAAATATATCTGTTGAAAATAGTCTGGTATACACCAGTAAAATATAACTGTGATTTTGCTGTTGCACGGTAAAAAATCTCTATTATCCTGCTTTTGGCATTTTTTGCCGTAAAAAATAAATAATAGTGTCTCCTGATTGTTCAGACACAAATATATCTGTTGAAAATAGTCTGGAATACACCAGTAAATTATAACTGTGGCTTTGCTGTTCCACGGTTAAAAATCTCTATTATCCTGCATTTGGCATTTTTTGCCGTAAAAAATAAATAATAGTGTCTCCTGATTGTTCAGACACAAATATATCTGTTGAAAATAGTCTGGTATACACCAGTAAATTATAGCTGTGGTTTTGCTGTTCCAAGGTAAAAAATCTCTATTATCCTGCTTTTGGCATTTTTTGCCGTAAAAAATAAATAATAGTGTCTCCTGATTGTTCAGACACAAATATATATGTTGAAAGTAGTCGGGTATACACCAGTAAATTATAACTGTGATTTTGCTGTTGCACGGTAAAAAATCTCTATTATCCTGCTTTTGGCATTTTGTGCCGCAAAAAATAAATAATAATGTCTCCTGATTGTTCAGACACAAGTATATCTGTTGAAAGTAGTCTGGTATACACCAGTAAATTATAACTGTGATTTTGCTGTTGCACGGTAAAAAATCTCTATTATCCTGCTTTTGGCATTTTTTGCCATAAAAAATAAATAATAGTGTCTCCTGATTGTTCAGACACAAATATATCTGTTGAAAACAGTCTGGTATATACGAGTAAATTATATCTGTGGTTTTCCTATTCCATGGTAAAAAATCTCTATTATCCTGCTTTTGGCATTTTTTGCCGTAAAAAATAAATAATAGTGTCTCCTGATTGTTCAGACACAAATATATCTGTTGAAAATAGTCTGGTATACACCAGTAAAATATAACTGTGATTTTGCTGTTGCACGGTAAAAAATCTCTATTATCCGGCTTTTGGCATTTTTTGCCGTAAAAAAATAAATAATAGTGTCTCCTGATTGTTCAGACACAAATATATCTGTTGAAAATAGTCTGGTATACACCAGTAAAATATAACTGTGATTTTGCTGTTGCACGGTAAAAAATCTCTATTATCCTGCTTTTGGCATTTTTTGCCGTAAAAAATAAATAATAGTGTCTCCTGATTGTTCAGACACAAATATATCTGTTGAAAATAGTCTGGAATACACCAGTAAATTATAACTGTGGCTTTGCTGTTCCACGGTTAAAAATCTCTATTATCCTGCTTTTGGCATTTTGTGCCGCAAAAAATAAATAATAATGTCTCCTGATTGTTCAGACACAAGTATATCTGTTGAAAGTAGTCTGGTATACACCAGTAAATTATAACTGTGATTTTGCTGTTGCACGGTAAAAAATCTCTATTATCCTGCTTTTGGCATTTTTTGCCGTAAAAAATAAATAATAGTGTCTCCTGATTGTTCAGACACAAATATATCTGTTGAAAACAGTCTGGTATATACGAGTAAATTATATCTGTGGTTTTGCTATTCCATGGTAAAAAATCTCTATTATCCTGCTTTTGGCATTTTTTGCCGTAAAAAATAAATAATAGTGTCTCCTGATTGTTCAGACACAAATATATCTGTTGAAAATAGTCTGGTATACACCAGTAAAATATAACTGTGATTTTGCTGTTGCACGGTAAAAAATCTCTATTATCCGGCTTTTGGCATTTTTTGCCGTAAAAAAATAAATAATAGTGTCTCCTGATTGTTCAGACACAAATATATCTGTTGAAAATAGTCTGGTATACACCAGTAAAATATAACTGTGATTTTGCTGTTGCACGGTAAAAAATCTCTATTATCCTGCTTTTGGCATTTTTTGCCGTAAAAAATAAATAATAGTGTCTCCTGATTGTTCAGACACAAATATATCTGTTGAAAATAGTCTGGAATACACCAGTAAATTATAACTGTGGCTTTGCTGTTCCACGGTTAAAAATCTCTATTATCCTGCATTTGGCATTTTTTGCCGTAAAAAATAAATAATAGTGTCTCCTGATTGTTCAGACCCAAATATATCTGTTGAAAATAGTCTGGTGTAGGCCCTAGAAATACTAGTGTGATTTTGCAGTTCCACGGGTCAAATCTCTGTATTATCCTGCTTTTCGAATTATTGGCCGTAAAAAATAAATAATAGTGTCTCCTGATTGTTCAGACACAAATATATTTGTTGAAAATAGTCTGGTATACACCAGTAAATTATAACTGTGATTTTGCTGTTCCATGGTTAAAAATCTCTATTTTCCTGCTTTTGGCATTTTTTTGCCTTTTAAAGATAAATAATAGTGTCTCCTGATTGCTCAGACACAAATATATCTGTTGAAAATAGTCTGGTACACACCAGGAAATTATAACTGTGGTTTTGCTGTTCCACGGTAAAAAATCTCTATTATCCTGCTTTTGCCATTTTTTGCCGTAAAAAATAAATAATAGTGTCTCCTGATTGTTCAGACACAAATATATCTGTTGAAAATAGTCTGGAATACACCAGTAAATTATAACTGTGGTTTTGCTGTTCCACGATAAAAAATCTCTATTATCCTGCTTTTGCCATTTTTTGCCGTAAAAAATAAATAATAGTGTCTCCTGATTGTTCTGACACAAATATATCTGTTGAAAATAGTCTGGTATACACCACTAAATTATAACTGTGGTTTTGCTGTTCCACGGTTAAAAATCTCTATTATCCTGCTTTTGGCATTTTTTGCTTTTTAAAAATGAATGATAGTGTCTCCTGATTGCTCAGACACAAAAATATCTGTTGAAAATAGTCTAGTATACACCAGTAAATTATAACTGTGGTTTTGCTGTTCCACGGTAAAAAATCTCTATTATCCTGCTTTTGGCATTTTTTGCCTTTAAAAAATAATAGTGTCTCCTGATTGTTCAGACACAAATATATCTGTTGAAAATAGTCTGGTGTACACCAGTAAATTATATCTGTGGTTTTGCTGTTCCACGGTAAAAAATCTCTATTATCCTGATTTTTGCATTTTTTGCCGTAAAAAATAAATAATAGTGTCTCCTGATTGTTCAGACACAAATATATCTGTTGAAAATAGTCTGGTATACACCAGTAAAATATAACTGATTTTGCTGTTCCATGCTTAAAAATCTCTATTATCCTGCTTTTGGCATTTTTTGCCATAAAAAATAAATAATAGTGTCTCCTGCTTGTTCAGACACTAATATGTCTGTTGAAAATAGTGTGGTATACACCAGTAAATTATAACTGTGGTTTTGCTGTTCCACTTTAAAAAATCTCTATTATCCTGCTTTTGCCATTTTTTGACGTAAAAAATAAATAATAGTGTCTCCTGATTGTTCCGACACAAATATATCTGTTGAAAATATTCTGGTGTACACCAGTAAATTGTAACTGTGGTTTTGCTGTTCCAAGGTAAAAAATCTCTATTATCCTGCTTTTGGCATTTTTTGCCGTAAAAAATAAACATTAGTGTCTTCTGATTGTTCAGACACAAATATATGTGTTGAAAATAGTCTGGTGTAGGCGCAAGAAATACAAGTGTGGTTTTGCAGTTCAACGGCTCAAATCTCTGTATTATCCTGCTTTTAGCAAATATTGGCCGTAAAAAATAAATAATAGTATCTCCTGATTGCTCAGGCACAAATATATCTGTTGAAAATAGTCTGGTATACACCAGTAAATTATAACTGTGGTTTTGCTGTTCCACGGTAAAAAATCTCTATTATCCTGCTTTTGGCATTTTTTGCCTTTTAAAAATAATAGTGTCTCCTGATTGTTCAGACACAAATATATCTGTTGAAAATAGTCTGGTATACACCAGTAAATTATAACTGTGGTTTTGCTGTTCCACGGTAAAAAATCTCTATTATCCTGCTTTTGCCATTTTTTGCCATAAAAAATAAATAATAGTGTCTCCTGATTGTTCAATATACAAAAACTATCGCACCTTCTGATTGTTTTTTTGGTGCACGGGTAATGTACCAAACCAGAATCAAGTCTATCAAAAAACCCGGCACTCAAAGAGATAAGTGAAGTTATGGAGTTTTTAATAAGGTGAGTACAATATTATAAACAGACGTTTCGGTCCCTCAGTACCTTCAGCAGTGTACTACAAAATAAAAATAACAGACAAGAAGAAATTAAATACAGACAGTGGTCCAATTACAGTAGTAAATACACAAGATCAAAAATTCTATAAATAAGTGCAGTTCGTCCGAGCTGCAAATCTACCTTCCTGGGAGATGACAAAGGAGGAGGGAGGGATTTGGGAGGAATTTGGTTGGATGTCCCGTGAGAGAGGAAAAAAGGAGGGAAAAAAAAGGAAAGAGTAACATACCAGAGTGGAGGTCATGTAGGTGGACAAATTCCACTACGGTGACTGTAAGGGAGAAGTGGCTAAATTAGTTGTGACCTATGTATATAACTGGGGTGAAGAACAAATGAACTAGAGCAAACCTGAAATAGAAGCTGGAATCAAGAAGCTGTAATATCCAAAAGATATGGAAAATCTTGTAATGGAGACTGAAAGAAGAGAAAGAGGGCTGAAGTGAGAGAGGCACATTCAATAACTCCCTCATTAAAGGAAATATGTAGTGGGTAGCGTGTACCTGTAGTCTCCTGTCCTGTGGAAGATCCTCTAGAGACGCGGAGTCCACCGCTTGTCAGTAGGAGATGTAGTGTCCCCGGTGTGTCCACCCGAATTTATATATGATAGGGGGAGTGATGGCTGTAGGACGCCGCAGGAGCGCGCGAATGAGTGAGGACCCGAAACCGGAAGTGAAGCGGAGTGCGCGTCATAGGGTACATAGTCAGGTGCCGGTCACGTGAGCGGAAGTGCCACTGTTTGCGTTCCAGCAGGGGGATATGCGTTCCACTGCGTGTTGTTGGAGAGGAGCAGGCTAATGGAGGAAAGGGAGCCAAAAACGGGAACATCCAAGGGGAGCAGGAGAGGAGGCAGAGGTCTAGGTGGGATGCTGGGAATAAAGGAAAACACAATTAGCAAGATATGCAATAACATAGAAAAGTAGTCAATGTACACACCACATATTTGTCTGTCTGGATATAATCATAAATAGTGGGGACAATACTTGTATCAATTCCTAATTATTTCTATTATGCATCCAAATGTGTTGTGTTGTATAGTCGTGGTTCACCTGTTATATGAAGGAAAGCAAATCATAATCTCGATTAAGACCTTTGGGGGTTAAAGATTGTAATTCGTGAATCCAAAATGATTCCCTACGTTTGAGCATCCTCTCTCACGGGACATCCAACCAAATTCCTCCCAAATCCCTCCCTCCTCCTTTGTCATCTCCCAGGAAGGTAGATTTGCAGCTCGGACGAACTGCACTTATTTATATAATTTTTGATCTTGTGTATTTACTACTGTAATTGGACCACTGTCTGTATTTAATTTCTTCTTGTCTGTTATTTTTATTTTGTAGTACACTGATGAAGGTCCTGAGGGACCGAAACGTCTGTTTATAATATTGTACTCACCTTATTAAAAACTCCATAACTTCACTTATCTCTTTGAGTGCCGGGTTTTTTGATAGACTTGATTCTGGTTTGGTACCTTACCCGTGCACCAAAAAAACAATCAGAAGGTGCGATAGTTTTTGTATATTCTACATGGTTCCTATATATCTGCACCCTGATAGGTCATGACCACTACCAATACCTTTTCGTATAATGCTGAAGAAACTACCCAAATTATTTCACAATCAAACCTTCCTTGCGACTTCCTCCAAGTCCGATCCAAGGAAACAAGATGAAAGGATTGGGAGAGAGAATTGAGACATCTGACCAACATTGAACTTCACTGCGCCACTCTTTCTGAGTATGTTCGTGTCCAGCGGATTCCATGCGGCCTGAGGGTCCCTCTACGCCCAACTTTATTCAGCGACAAAAAAGAGTACTGCTCTAAATTTGAAAAGATAGTCAATAAATGTTCATTTGATTTAATGACTCTCACTATTGAATTCCTACAGAAAGATATCTCAGCAGTCAAGGAACAAACGTCCAGCATCGTGACACAACTCTCCTCGTTGATCCCGCCAGAGGAGTTTGCAACTCTGAAAAAGAGAACGGATACTATCATTGAACAACATAGACGAGATACTGAGAGCAGAAAACGGATCAAATTCACCAGAGACTTAGAAGCTTATCAGCAAAATAAAGTCTACAGATGGCGCGACAGACAAGCCCCCAGGCGCAATTTTTCACGCTTCAGAAACTCCTCATCAGAACCATCCACTTCAGGTTCGGAGACAGACCGACGAGACCCCCCTTCCTCCACCCGTTTTTTAGGCAATCAGAAGAGACTTCCCAGAAGAAAAGGACCAGAAGAGGAGGCACCTGGAAGAAGCAATACGGACTTCATTCGAGTGACACGCTCACAGGTACAACCACGTTAGTTGTTAATATTTCCTCGCAATCTCTCAGTGTCGCTGAGATTTCCACTTTACAAAAAGGACTAAATTTTTGCCCCTCTGGCAAATTCAACACATTTCTGCTCGATATGGAGCTACAAAGATTTTATCGTTCCATTCGCCTTAAAGCACACTTTTCACAGGAGCCTCTATCCCCTATGGCTCCAAATGCTTCCCCATCAGACCCAGCTCAGATCACTGCGGCGAGTTTAGGTCTCAAATCCAGGAGCACATACCGTCCACCCCGGGATAAACATGCTGTGGAAACCTTCATAGGCTTTATTAATAATTCCTTTGAACAATTGAGGGGAGACATGCAAAAAGGCCTAATTCACTACCACCACAATATGTCAAACATAGACAAACAAGCCCTCAAAACACTGGAAACTGACAAATCCATTATAATCAAACCCGCGGACAAAGGAGGGGCAATTGTAGTCATGGATAAAGATAAATATATCTTAGAAATACAACGCCAACTGAGTGACACTAAGATTTACTCGAAACTAGATGTTGACCCCACACATAACATCAGTGCTTCTATCCTCAACACAGTCGACCATTATCTAACAAACAATACTATAGATCCTAAAACACGTGATTTTTTGATCAAGAAATTTCCCATCACACCTGTATTTTATATTCTTCCTAAAATACATAAATGCCTTGAAAACCCTCCAGGACGTCCGATCGTCGCCTCCACCGACTCCTTATTGTCCCCCTTGTCCATCTTTCTTGAAAAAGTACTCACCCCACTCACCCAAAAAAGCCCGTCTTACCTACTGGATACAGGGGCATTTCTGGACACAATTCATTCCATCCACCAGATACCACCTAACTCTTTGGTTGTAACCCTAGATGTGAATAGTTTATACACATCGATTCCACACAACAAAGGCATAGAATGTGTGGACAATCTATTAGAGAGATTTAACATACCCATCGACACACGGAATCTCTGTTTGGACCTACTGACTTTAGTCCTTAAAAAAAATTTCTTCTTATTTGGGAACACCTTTTATCTCCAGAAACAAGGAACCGCGATGGGCTCAAATGTAGCACCCCCATACGCGAACTGCTATATGGCGGAATTTGAGCAGAAGGTCATCTATTCTAACGATCTGTACATAAAACATGCGATGGTATGGAAAAGATATATAGATGATATATTCTGCTTATGGGGAGGATCCATGGAATCTCTTGACATCTTTTTCAACACCATCAATACGGCTTGGGAGGGTCTCAATTTCACCATTTCATCCAGCCTTGAATCCATTAATTTTCTAGACACTAAGGTCATAAAAGATGGGGAAGGTTTCTTATCCACAGATCTATTCGTCAAGCCGACGGACAGAAATGGCCTACTCCGCTTTGACAGTCTACATCCTAAATCCACTATTTCATCCATACCCAAATCCCAGTTCCATAGGGTTAGACGCATAGTTAGTGATACCACCACCAGGGATACCCGACTCAGGGAAATGCAACACAAGTTTGTGGAACGGGGATACCCCCCTGCCCTTTTACAAAAATCTCTCGATTCTGACACCCAAAACCGTCAAACCATCTCTGATCGTCTACCTTTTGTCCACACTTATCATCCAGCAGTACGTATCCTTCATAAAAAAATTCACCAGCATTGGAAAATCCTACATACAGCGTATCCTTCTGTCCCTGAATTTAAGAACCCTTTCCTCCCATGTTTCAAAAGGGCTCCTAACATCAAGGACCACCTCATTCGAGCTGACCTTCCTACCAACACCCCCAGATTGAGACAAAGATTCCTCTCAAACCCAAAAACTGGTACTTTCCCTTGTCTCCATTGTTTCCAATGCAACAATGTCACCAGAGGTAGTACCTTCTACCATCCACAATCAGGCAAACAATACCACATAAGGGACTACTTCACATGCAATTCTTCTTTTGTAATTTACCTTATCAAATGCCCATGTGGCCTTATCTACATTGGAGAAACCACTCAACCAGTAAAAGATCGCATTTCTAAACATAAGTCCACCATCTGCTGTAAAAATTTGTTACTACCATTGCCACAACATTTCTCATCTGCTGGCCACACTGTTTCACAACTAAAGTTCCAGGTCATAGACCATGTACCTATACCACGCAGAGGCGGCGACCGAATTCGGATGCTTAAACGTAGGGAATCATTTTGGATTCACGAATTACAATCTTTAACCCCCAAAGGTCTTAATCGAGATTATGATTTGCTTTCCTTCATATAACAGGTGAACCACGACTATACAACACAACACATTTGGATGCATAATAGAAATAATTAGGAATTGATACAAGTATTGTCCCCACTATTTATGATTATATCCAGACAGACAAATATGTGGTGTGTACATTGACTACTTTTCTATGTTATTGCATATCTTGCTAATTGTGTTTTCCTTTATTCCCAGCATCCCACCTAGACCTCTGCCTCCTCTCCTGCTCCCCTTGGATGTTCCCGTTTTTGGCTCCCTTTCCTCCATTAGCCTGCTCCCCTCCAACAACACGCAGTGGAACGCATATCCCCCTGCTGGAACGCAAACAGTGGCACTTCCGCTCACGTGACCGACACCTGACTATGTACCCTATGACGCGCACTCCGCGTCACTTCCGGTTTCGGGTCCTCACTCATTCGCGTGCTCCTGCGGCGTCCTACAGCCATCACTCCCCCTATCATATATAAATTCGGGTGGACACACCGGGGACACTACATCTCCTACTGACAAGCGGTGGACTTCGCGTCTCTAGAGGATTTTCCACAGGACAGGAGACTACAGGTACACGCTACCCACTACATATTTCCTTTAATGAGGGAGTTATTGAATGTGCCTCTCTCACTTCAGCCCTCTTTCTCTTCTTTCAGTCTCCATTACAAGATTTTCCATATCTTTTGGATATTACAGCTTCTTGATTCCAGCTTCTATTTCAGGTTTGCTCTAGTTCATTTGTTCTTCACCCCAGTTATATACATAGGTCACAACTAATTTAGCCACTTCTCCCTTACAGTCACCGTAGTGGAATTTGTCCACCTACATGACCTCCACTCTGGTATGTTACTCTTTCCTTTTTTTTCCCTCCTTTTTTCCTCTCTCACGGGACATCCAACCAAATTCCTCCCAAATCCCTCCCTCCTCCTTTGTCATCTCCCAGGAAGGTAGCTTTGCAGCTCGGACGAACTGCGCTTATTTATATAATTTTTGATCTTGTGTATTTACTACTGTAATTGGACCACTGTCTGTATTTAATTTCTTCTTGTCTGTTATTTTTATTTTGTAGTACACTGATGAAGGTCCTGAGGGACCGAAACGTCTGTTTATAATATTGTACTCACCTTATTAAAAACTCCATAACTTCACTTATCTCTTTGAGTGCCAGGTTTTTTGATAGACTTGATCCTGATTGTTCAGGCACAAATATATCTGTTGAAAATAGTATGGTATACATGAGTAAATTATAACTGTGGTTTTGCTGTTCCACTGTAAAAAATCTCTATTATCCTGCTTTTGGCATTTTTTGCCGTAAAAAATAAATAATAGTGTCTCCTGATTCTTCAGACACAAATATGTCTGTTGAAAATAGTCTGGTGTAGGCCCGAGAAATACAAGTGTGGCTTTGCAGTTCCATGGGTCAAATCTCTGTATTATCCTGCTTTTCGCAATTTTTGGCCAAAAAAAAAATAATAGTGTCTCCTGATTGTTCAGACACAAATATATCTGTTGAAAATAGTTTGGTATACACTTGTAAATTATAACTGTGGTTTTGCTGTTCCACGGTAAAAAATCTCTATTATCCTGCTTTTGGCATTTTTTTGCCATAAAAAATAAATAATAGTGTCTCCTGATTGTTCAGACACAAATATATCTGTTGAAAATAGTCTGGTAGACAACAGTAAATTATAACTGTGATTTTGCTGTTACACGATAAAAAATCTTTATTATAATGCTTTTGCCATTTTTTGCCGTAAAAAATAAATAATAGTGTCTCCTGATTATTCAGACACAAATATTTCTGTTGAAAATAGTCTGGTATACAACAGGAAATTATAACTGTGGTTTTGCTGTTCCACGGTAAAAAATCTCTATTATCCTGGTTTTGGCATTTTTTGCCGTAAAAAATAAATAATAGTGTCTCCTGATTGTTCAGACACAAATATATCTGTTGAAAATAGTCTGGTATACACCAGGTAATTATAACTGTGGTTTTGCTGTTCCACGGTAAAAAATCTCTATTATACTGCTTTTGCCATTTTTTGCCGTGAAAAATATATAATAGTGTCTCCTGATTGGTCAGACACAAATATTTCTGTTGAAAATAGTCTGGTGTAGGCCCAAGAAATACAAGTGTGGTTTTGCAGTTCCACGGGTCAAATTTCTGTATTATCCTGCTTTTTGCAATTATTGGCCGTAAAAAATAAATAGTGTCGCCTGATTGTTCAAACACAAATATATCTGTTGAAAATAGTGTGGTATACACCAGTAAATTATAACTGTGGTTTTGCTGTTCCACGGTAAAAAATCTCTATTATCCTGCTTTTGGCATTTTTTGCCTTTAAAAAATAATAGTGTCTCCTGATTGTTCAGACACAAATATATCTATTGAAAATAGTCTGGTGTACACCAGTAAATTATATCTGTGGTTTTGCTGTTCCACGGTAAAAAATCTCTATTATCCTGATTTTTGCATTTTTTGCCGTAAAAAATAAATAATAGTGTCTCCTGATTGTTCAGACACAAATATATCTGTTGAAAATAGTCTGGTATACACCAGTAAATTATAACTGTGGTTTTGCTGTTCCACGGAAAAAAATCTTTATTATCCTGCTTTTGCCGCTTTTTGCCGTAAAAAATAAATAATAGTGTCTCCTGATTGTTCAGACACAAATATATCTGGTGAAAATAGTCTGGTATACACCAGTAAAATATAACTGATTTTGCTGTTGCACGATAAAAAACTCTATTATCCTGCTTTTTTTCATTTTTGCCGTAAAAAATAAATAACAGTGTCTCCTGATTGTTCAGACACAAATATATCTGTTGAAAATAGTCTGGAATACACCAGTAAATTATAACTGTGGTTTTGCTGTTCCACGCTTAAAAATCTCTATTATCCTGGTTTTGGCATTTTTTGCGGTAAAAAATAAATAATAGTGTCTCCTGATTGTTCAGACACAAATATATCTGTTGAAAATAGTGTGGTATACACCAGTAAATTATAACTGTGGTTTTGCTGTTCCACTTTAAAAAATCTCTATTATCCTGCTTTTGCCATTTTTTGCCGTAAAAAATAAATAATAGTGTCTCCTGATTGTTCAGACACAAATATATCTGTTGAAAATAGTCTGGTGTACACCAGTAAATTATAATTGTGGTTTTGCTGTTCCAAGGTAAAAAATCTCTATTATCCTGCTTTTGGCATTTTTTGCCGTAAAAAATAAATAATAGTGTTTTCTGATTGTTCAGACACAAATATATGTGTTGAAAATAGTCTGGTGTAGGCCCAAGAAATACAAGTGTGGTTTTGCAGTTCCACGGCTCAAATCTCTGTATTATCCTGCTTTTAGCAAATATTGGCCATAAAAAATAAATAATAGTATCTCCTGATTGCTCAGACACAAATATATCTGTTGAAAATAGTCTGGTATACACCAGTAAATTATGACTGTGGTTTTGCTGTTCCTGTTATGTTCTGCTACCAGAGCTAAGGAAAGAGAGGAGATCTGTCCCTACGATAGAACTCAGCTGAATCCCTACGATGTAACAGGGAACCTGATCCTGCGATCAGACCTGCTAAAGTCCTAAGCTAGTCTGTACGGAGACCTATAGATGAGGGGAAGGAATCCCTACAAGTACTAAGGACTGGGAGGAAAATGGGACACCTCCTAACAGAAATAGTAGCAGACAGACGAACAAACAAAATATATAGAACATAGAGGTCCGTAGACCAAGCAAACTAGCAGAGTTAGATACAGAGCACAGGCTAGCTAGAAAGTAGTTATACAATGAAGTCCAGCAAAGCCAGAAGGGCGGAGCAGGATTAAATAGGCCAACAAGGTCATGTGACCAGCAAAGGAAAAAACCTAAGAGCAAGGTTCTAACAGTACCCCCCCTTCTAAGAGGATCCTCCGGATCCCCTAGGACCAGGCTTATCAGGAAATCTCCTGTGAAACGCTCTGATAAGTCTGGACGCGGAAACATCATCTGACCTCACCCAAGAGTTATCCTCGGGTCCGAAACCTTTCCAGGCCACAAGATACTGCAAACTACCTCTATACCGTCTAGAGTTAAGGATGCGAGAAATTTCATATTTCCCATCCTCCACCACCGGAGGAACAGAGGCAGAGACGTCAACATCCGACACAACAGCTTTTTTTAACAGAGAGACATGAAATACCGGATTAATTCTCCAGGAGGTAGGAACCTCCAACCTAACAGCAGATTGGTTGACAACCTGAAGCACCTTAAAGGGCCCTACAAACTTGGGACCCAATTTCTTAGAAGGAATCCTCAACCGCAGATTCCTAGAGGACAACCAAACCATGTCACCAACAGCGAACAAAACCTCCTGTCGTTTCCTATCAAAGTAGTCTTTAGATTTTCTGTTGGCCTCCTGAAGATTACCACGCACATCCGTCCAAACTCTCTCCAAATCACCGGAAAAATTCTCCTCCTCAGGCACGGCAGATCCCAACTTGGAGAACGACCCAAACGACGGATGTCTCCCAGAACAACAAAAAAAAGGCGAACAACCAGCAGAAGAAGATGTATGATTGTTCAGAGCAAATTCAGCAAGTGGCAGAAACTCAGACCACCCCTCTTGATTGTCTGCCACAAAACAACGCAAGAACTGCTCAACATCCTGGTTTTTCCTTTCTGTCTGGCCATTAGATTCAGGATGATATCCGGACGAGAACGACAAATGAACTCCCAACCTGTCACAAAAGGCACGCCAAAAACGAGCCACGAACTGAGGACCCCTATCAGAAACAATGTCAGTAGGAACGCCATGAAGTCTGACAATTTCCTTGACAAAGGCCTTAGCGAGAGTTTTAGCGCAGGGCAGTTTGACGAAGGGAACCAAGTGACACATCTTGCTAAAACGGTCCACGACCACCCAGATGACAGTAAAACCCTCAGAGGGGGGAAGGTCAGTTATAAAGTCCATAGCCAAATGTGTCCAAGGAGCACTGGTAACCTCCAAAGGACAAAGCAACCCCGCAGCAGGAGTATGTGAGGACTTAGATCTAGCACATATAGTACATTGATGCACCCACTTAATGACCTCCTTCTGCCATCCAGGCCACCAAAAACTGCGACCCACCAGTCTCTTGGTCTCAGAGATTCCGGGATGACCTGCCAACTGAGACTCGTGACACTCAACAAACAAATCTCTCCTAAAGGTCCCAGGCACAAACAACCTCCCATGAGGAGTGTTAGATGGGGCATTCTCCTGTGCTTCAAGAATCTCATCTTCCAAAACGGAGTCCAAAGCAGCTATCACAACACCTTCTTTTAAAACGTTCTCCTCTTTCTCAGCACCGACTATGGGAGAAAAACTGCGAGACAAGGCATCCGCCTTAACATTCTTAGTACCAGGGATGTAAGTAACGGAGAAATTAAACCGCGAGAAAAACAGTGCCCACCTAGCCTGACGGGCATTCAGGCGCTTGGCAGCATCAAGATATATCAGATTTTTATGATCCGTAAGAACCTGAACGGGAAATTCCGCACCTTCCAAGAAGTGGCGCCAGTGTTCAAATGCGAGTTTAATAGCCAATAATTCCCGATTACCAATTTCGTAATTCAGTTCAGTCTCCGAAAAATTTTTTGAAAAAAAGGCACAGGGATGTAATCCATCCCCGTTATCCTGAGACAATACTGCGCCAACCCCCACAGAGGAAGCATCAACCTCAACCAAAAACGGCTTAGTCACATCAGGCTGCATAAGGATGGGAGCAGAGGTGAACCTCTCCTTGAGATACACAAAAGCTTCAATGGCCTCAGAAGACCACTGAACCGCATCAGCACCTTTCCTGGTGAGATCGGTCAGAGGTTTGATAATACTAGAAATTTTTTTTATGAATTTTCTGTAATAATTGGCGAAACCTAAAAACCTCTGTATCGATTTCAAACCAATAGGCCTAGGCCATTCCTGTACAGCTTGAACTTTAACCGGGTCCATCTCAAAACCATCGCTGGAGATAATGTAACCCAAAAAACTAATTCTCTGTACAGCGAACTCACATTTCTCCAGCTTAGCAAAAAGCGAATTGTCCATTAATAACTGTAATACCTCACGTACGCTCCGCCAATGAGACTCCAGATCCGGCGAATAAATCAAAATGTCATCCAAATACACAACCACATTTTTGCCGATCAAAGGTCTAAGGATGTCATTAATAAGATTCTGAAAAAATGCAGGAGCTTTAGTAAGACCAAAAGGCATAACCAGATTCTCAAAATGACCCACAGGAGTGTTAAAAGCAGTCTTCCATTCGTCACCCTCCTTCATGCGCAACAGATTGTATGCCCCCTTAAGGTCAATTTTAGAGAACCACTTGGCCCCCATTAACTGGTTAAACAGATCAGGAATCAATGGCAGTGGGTAAGGATTGCGTACAGTAATTTTGTTAATCTCACGAAAATCCAGACAAGGACGTAAACCGCCGTCCTTTTTTTTTACAAAAAAAAATCCAACCGCCACAGGAGACTTAGAGGGCCTAATGTGACCGGCGGCCAAACTTGTCTGTATGTATTCCTCCAAAGCCTTCCTCTCAGGAATAGTAAGGTTAAATAAACGACTTTTAGGAAGAGTCGCTCCAGGGACAAATTCAATAGTACAATCATAGTCTCTATGGGGAGGCAAAACCTGCGATTCCTTCTCAGAAAAAACTCTCCAAAAATCCTGAATAGGAACAGGCAATTCTCCCCTATCCAAAGCTGCAATACGCCCGTTACAACACTTGTCATAACATTTATGGCTCCAGGATTTAATTTCACTGGTAGACCAATCCAGTACAGGATTGTGAAATTTTAACCAGGGCAATCCCAATATTACTGGAGAAGGCAAGTTATTCAAAACTACCAAATCCAATTTCTCATGGTGAGCACCATTAATAGTGAGAGGAAATTCACAGACCTTGAGAGTAATATTCTTCAAAGGGGAACCATCCACAGAAACCACAGCAATGGGGGATGATAAAGGTTCGGGTTTTAAATTGAGTCTTTCCAAGAATCCCCCATCAATTACATTCAGAGTAGACCCACAATCAACAAACACCCGAAATTCCATTAATTTTTCCTGAGCAATCGTGGAAGCAGCTAAAAATACACCCTTGGAATTTAAACAGGCAATACGGGCATGACTGACCATTTTTTTTTCTTTCTTCATATGAAGCTCACAGCCTTTAATCAAATGACCAGATTTTCCGCAATAGAAACACAAGCCTTCAAAAAATCTACGGTCTTTTTCTTGAGAGCGAGGTGCCACCGATCCAATCTCCATCGGTTCACCACTGTTAGTACACACATTCTCATAACCAGAAACTGACATAGCAGAGGATTTGCTCTCATTAACCCTTGCACGCAGTCTCCTATCCACCCGTATAGCTAATTGCATAGCCTGTTGCAAATCTTCAGGTGTAGGATAAGCAATTAGCAGGTCTTTAACCCTTTCATTGAGCCCAGCAAGAAATAGACTTTTCAGAGCAGAATCGTTCCACCCTGTTTGAGTAGACCAACGACGGAAATGAGTACAATATTTTTCCACATTACCTGATCCCTGTTTCAAACGTCTCAACTCAGTCTCAGCTGATGCGACACGGTCAGGATCATCATATAATAGTCCCAAAGCAGAAAAAAAACTATCCACTGATCTGAAGCATGTATCACTAGGTTGCAAAGAAAAGGCCCACTCCTGAGGCTCTTTGCGCAAAAGTGACATTATGAACCCTATGCGCTGGGATTCATCTCCAGAGGACTTGGGTCTCAAACGAAAATACAATAAGCAAGCATTTTTAAATGAAAAAAAATTCTCGGTGTTCACCAAAAAATAAATCCGGCAAACATACCTTAGGCTCCAAGAAATGTGCTCCAGGACAGTTACTCACGTGCTGACGGAGCTCGGCCACCTCCAGAGAGAGTCCCTGCAGGCGATGAGCCAAATCCTGAACCGACACCATGATGGAACAGAAAAATCTTTCCTTAGAGAATTTGCTGGCTGGACTTACTGTTATGTTCTGCTACCAGAGCTAAGGAAAGAGAGGAGATCTGTCCCTACGATAGAACTCAGCTGAATCCCTACGATGTAACAGGGAACCTGATCCTGCGATCAGACCTGCTAAAGTCCTAAGCTAGTCTGTACGGAGACCTATAGATGAGGGGAAGGAATCCCTACAAGTACTAAGGACTGGGAGGAAAATGGGACACCTCCTAACAGAAATAGTAGCAGACAGACGAACAAACAAAATATATAGAACATAGAGGCCGTAGACCAAGCAAACTAACAGAGTTAGATACAGAGCACAGGCTAGCTAGAAAGTAGTTATACAATGAAGTCCAGCAAAGCCAGAAGGGCGGAGCAGGATTAAATAGGCCAACAAGGTCATGTGACCAGCAAAGGAAAAAACCTAAGAGCAAGGTTCTAACAGTTCCACGGTAAAAAATCTCTATTATCCTGCTTTTGGCATTTTTTGCCTTTTAAAAATAATAGTGTCTCCTGATTGTTCAGACACAAATATATCTGTTGAAAATAGTCAGGTATACACCAGTAAATTATAACTTTGGTTTTGCTGTTCCACGGTAAAAAATCTCTATTATCCTGCTTTTGGCATTTTTTGCCGTAAAAAATAAATAATAGTGTCTCCTGATTGTTCAGGCACAAATATATCTGTTGAAAATAGTCTGGTATACATGAGTAAATTATAACTGTGGTTTTGCTGTTCCACTGTAAAAAATCTCTATTATCCTGCTTTTGGCATTTTTTGCCGTAAAAAATAAATAATAGTGTCTCCTGATTCTTCAGACACAAATATGTCTGTTGAAAATAGTCTGGTGTAGGCCCGAGAAATACAAGTGTGGTTTTGCAGTTGCACGGGTCAAATCTCTGTATTATCCTGCTTTTCGCAATTTTTGGCCGAAAAAAAAATAATAGTGTCTCCTGATTGTTCAGACAAAAATATATCTGTTGAAAATAGTCTGGTATACACTAGTAAATTATAACTGTGGTTTTGCTGTTCCATGGTAAAAAATCTCTATTATCCTGCCTTTGGCATTTTTTGCCGTAATAAATAAATAATAGTGTCTCCTGATTGTTCAGACACAAATATATCTGTTGAAAATAGTCTGGTAGACACCAGTAAATTATAACTGTGATTTTGCTGTTACACGATAAAAAATCTTTATTATCCTGCTTTTGCCATTTTTTGCCGTAAAAAATAAATAATAGTGTCTCCTGATTATTCAGACACAAATATTTCTGTTGAAAATAGTCTGGTATACACCATGAAATTATAACTGTGGTTTTGCTGTTCCACGGTAAAAAATCTCTATTATCCTGGTTTTGGCATTTTTTGCTGTAAAAAATAAATAATAGTGTCTCCTGATTGTTCAGACACAAATATATCTGTTGAAAATAGTGTGGTATACACCAGTAAATTATAACTGTGGGTTTGCTGTTCCAAGGTAAAAAATCTCTATTATCCTGCTTTTGGCATTTTTTGCCGTAAAAAATAAATAATAGTGTCTTCTGATTGTTCAGACACAAATATATGTGTTGAAAATAGTCTGGTGTAGGCCCAAGAATTACAAGTGTGGTTTTGCAGTTCCACGGCTCAAATCTCTGTATTATCCAGCTTTTAGCAAATATTGGCCGTAAAAAATAAATAATAGTATCTCCTGATTGCTCAGACACAAATATATCTGTTGAAAATAGTCTGGTATACACCAGTAAATTATAACTGTGGTTTTGCTGTTCCACGGTAAAAAATCTCTATTATCCAGCTTTTGGCATTTTTTGCCTATTAAAGATAAATAATAGTGTCTCTTGATTGCTCAGACACAAATATATCTGTTGAAAATAGTCTGGTACACACCAGGAAATTATAACTGTGGTTTTGCTGTTCCACGGTAAAAAATCTCTATTATCCTGCTTTTGCCATTTTTTGCCGTAAAAAATAAATAATAGTGTCTACTGATTGTTCAGACACAAATATTTCTGTTGAAAATAGTCTGGTATACACCAGTAAATTATAACTGTGGTTTTGCTGTTCCATGGTAAAAAATCTCTATAATCCTGCTTTTTGCATTTTTTGCCGTAAAAAATAAATAATAGTGTCTCCTGATTGTTCAGACACAAATATATCTGTTGAAAATAGTCTGCTGTACACCAGTAAATTATAACTGTGGTTTTGCTGTTCCAAGGTAAAAAATCTCTATTATCCTGCTTTTGGCAGTTTTTGCCGTAAAAAATAAATAATAGTGTCTTCTGATTGGTCAGACACAAATATATGTGTTGAATATAGTCTGGTGTAGGCCCAAGAATTACAAGTGTGGTTTTGCAGTTCCACGGCTCAAATCTCTGTATTATCCAGCTTTTAGCAAATATTGGCCGTAAAAAATAAATAATAGTATCTCCTGATTGCTCAGACACAAATATATCTGTTGAAAATAGTCTGGTATACACCAGTAAATTATAACTGTGGTTTTGCTGTTCCACGGTAAAAAATCTCTATTATCCTGCTTTTTGCATTTTTTGCATTTTAAAAATAATAGTGTCTCCTCATTGTTCAGACACAAATATATGTGTTGAAAATAGTCTGGTATACACCAGTAAATTATAACTGTGGTTTTGCTGTTCCACGGTAAAAAATCTCTATTATCCTGCTTTTGGCATTTTTTGCCGTAAAAAATAAATAATAGTGTCTCCTGATTGTTCAGACACAAATATATCTGTTGAAAATAGTGTGGTATACACCAGTAAATTATAACTGTGGTTTTGCGGTTCCACTTTAAAAATCTCTATTATCCTGCTTTTGCCATTTTTTGCTGTAAAAAATAAATAATAGTGTCTCCTGATTGTTCAGACACAAATATATCTGTTGAAAATAGTCTGGTGTACACCAGTAAATTATAACTGTGGTTTTGCTGTTCCAAGGTAAAAAATCTCTATTATCCTGCTTTTGGCATTTTTTGCCGTAAAAATAAATAATAGTGTCTTCTGATTGTTCAGACACAAATATATGTGTTGAAAATAGTCTGGTGTAGGCCCAAGAATTACAAGTGTGGTTTTGCAGTTCCACCGTTCAAATCTCTGTATTATCCTGCTTTTCGCAATTTTTGGCCGAAAAAAAATAATAGTGTCTCCTGATTGTTCAGACACAAATATATCTGTGGAAAATAGTCTGGTATACACTAGTAAATTATAACTGTGGTTTTGCTGTTCCACGGTAAAAAATCTCTATTATCCTGCTTTTGGCAATTTTTGCCGTAAAAAATAAATAATAGTGTCTCCTGATTGTTCAGACACAATTATATCTGTTGAAAATAGTCTGGTAGACACCAGTAAATTATAACTGTGATTTTGCTGTTACACAATAAAAAATCTTTGCTATCCTGCTTTTGCCATTTTTTGCCGTAAAAAATAAATAATAGTGTCTCCTGATTATTCAGACAAAAATATTTATGTTGAAAATAGACTGATATACTGTGGTTTTGTTGTTCCACGGTAAAAAATCTCTATTATCCTGGTTTTGGCATTTTTTGCCGTAAAAAATAAATAATAGTGTCTCCTGATTGTTCAGACCCAAATATATCTGTTGAAAATAGTCTGGTGTAGGCCCAAGAAATACTAGTGTGGTTTTGCAGTTCCACGGGTCAAATCTCTGTATTATCCTGCTTTTCGCAATTATTGGCCGTAAAAAAAAAATAATTGTGTCTCCTGATTGTTCAGACACAAATATATCTGTTGAAAAGAGTCTGGTACACACCAGGAAATTATAACTGTGGTTTTGCTGTTCTACGGTAAAAAATCTCTATTATCCAGCTTTTGGCATTTTTTGCCTATTAAAGATAAATAATAGTGTCTCCTGATTGCTCAGACATAAATATATCTGTTGAAAATAGTCTGGTACACACCAGGAAATTATAACTGTGGTTTTGCTGTTCCACGGTAAAAAATCTCTATTATCCTGCTTTTGCCATTTTTTGCCGTAAAAAATAAATAATAGTGTCTACTGATTGTTCAGACACAAATATATCTGTTGAAAATAGTCTGGTAGACAACAGTAAATTATAACTGTGATTTTGCTGTTACACGATAAAAAATCTTTATTATCCTGCTTTTGCCATTTTTTGCCGTAAAAAATAAATAATAGTGTCTCCTGATTATTCAGACACAAATATTTCTGTTGAAAATAGTCTGGTATACACCAGGAAATTATAACTGTGGTTTTGCTGTTCCACGGTAAAAAATCTCTATTATCCTGGTTTTGGCATTTTTTTGCCATAAAAAATAAATAATAGTGTCTCCTGATTGTTCAGACACAAATATATCTGTTGAAAATAGTCTGGTAGACAACAGTAAATTATAACTGTGATTTTGCTGTTACACGATAAAAAATCTTTATTATCCTGCTTTTGCCATTTTTTGCCGTAAAAAATAAATAATAGTGTCTCCTGATTATTCAGACACAAATATTTCTGTTGAAAATAGTCTGGTATACACCAGGAAATTATAACTGTGGTTTTGCTGTTCCACGGTAAAAAATCTCTATTATCCTGGTTTTGGCATTTTTTGCCGTAAAAAACAAATAATAGTGTCTCCTGATTGTTCAGACACAAATATATCTGTTGAAAATAGTCTGGTATACACCAGGTAATTATAACTGTGGTTTTGCTGTTCCACGGTAAAAAATCTCTATTATACTGCTTTTGCCATTTTTTGCCGTGAAAAATATATAATAGTGTCTCCTGATTGGTCAGACACAAATATTTCTGTTGAAAATAGTCTGGTGTAGGCCCAAGAAATACAAGTGTGGTTTTGCAGTTCCACGGGTCAAATTTCTGTATTATCCTGCTTTTTGCAATTATTGGCCGTAAAAAATAAATAGTGTCGCCTGATTGTTCAAACACAAATATATCTGTTGAAAATAGTCTGGTATACACCAGTAAATTATAACTGTGGTTTTGCTGCTCCACGGTTAAAAATCTCTATTATCCTGCTTTTGGCATTTTTTGCTTTTTAAAAAAAAATGATAGTTTCTCCTGATTGCTCAGACACAAATATATCTGTTGAAAATAGTGTGGTATACACCAGTAAATTATAACTGTGGTTTTGCTGTTCCACGGTAAAAAATCTCTATTATCCTGCTTTTGGCATTTTTTGCCTTTAAAAAATAATAGTGTCTCCTGATTGTTCAGACACAAATATATCTATTGAAAATAGTCTGGTGTACACCAGTAAATTATATCTGTGGTTTTGCTGTTCCACGGTAAAAAATCTCTATTATCCTGATTTTTGCATTTTTTGCCGTAAAAAATAAATAATAGTGTCTCCTGATTGTTCAGACACAAATATATCTGTTGAAAATAGTCTGGTATACACCAGTAAATTATAACTGTGGTTTTGCTGTTCCACGGAAAAAAATCTTTATTATCCTGCTTTTGCCGCTTTTTGCCGTAAAAAATAAATAATAGTGTCTCCTGATTGTTCAGACACAAATATATCTGGTGAAAATAGTCTGGTATACACCAGTAAAATATAACTGATTTTGCTGTTGCACGGTTAAAAATCTCTATTATCCTGCTTTTTTTCATTTTTTGCCGTAAAAAATAAATAACAGTGTCTCCTGATTGTTCAGACACAAATATATCTGTTGAAAATAGTCTGGTATACACCAGTAAATTATAACTGTGGTTTTGCTGCTCCACGGTTAAAAATCTCTATTATCCTGCTTTTGGCATTTTTTGCTTTTTAAAAAAAAATGATAGTTTCTCCTGATTGCTCAGACACAAATATATCTGTTGAAAATAGTGTGGTATACACCAGTAAATTATAACTGTGGTTTTGCTGTTCCACGGTAAAAAATCTCTATTATCCTGCTTTTGGCATTTTTTGCCTTTAAAAAATAATAGTGTCTCCTGATTGTTCAGACACAAATATATCTATTGAAAATAGTCTGGTGTACACCAGTAAATTATATCTGTGGTTTTGCTGTTCCACGGTAAAAAATCTCTATTATCCTGATTTTTGCATTTTTTGCCGTAAAAAATAAATAATAGTGTCTCCTGATTGTTCAGACACAAATATATCTGTTGAAAATAGTCTGGTATACACCAGTAAATTATAACTGTGGTTTTGCTGTTCCACGGAAAAAAATCTTTATTATCCTGCTTTTGCCGCTTTTTGCCGTAAAAAATAAATAATAGTGTCTCCTGATTGTTCAGACACAAATATATCTGGTGAAAATAGTCTGGTATACACCAGTAAAATATAACTGATTTTGCTGTTGCACGATAAAAAATCTCTATTATCCTGCTTTTTTTCATTTTTTGCCGTAAAAAATAAATAACAGTGTCTCCTGATTGTTCAGACACAAATATATCTGTTGAAAATAGTCTGGAATACACCAGTAAATTATAACTGTGGTTTTGCTGTTCCACGCTTAAAAATCTCTATTATCCTGGTTTTGGCATTTTTTGCGGTAAAAAATAAATAATAGTGTCTCCTGATTGTTCAGACACAAATATATCTGTTGAAAATAGTGTGGTATACACCAGTAAATTATAACTGTGGTTTTGCTGTTCCACTTTAAAAAATCTCTATTATCTTGCTTTTGCCATTTTTTGCCGTAAAAAATAAATAATAGTGTCTCCTGATTGTTCAGACACAAATATATCTGTTGAAAATAGTCTGGTGTACACCAGTAAATTATAACTGTGACATGAAATACCGGATTAATTCTCCAGGAGGTAGGAACCTCCAACCTAACAGCAGATTGGTTGACAACCTGAAGCACCTTAAAGGGCCCTACAAACTTGGGACCCAATTTCTTAGAAGGAATCCTCAACCGCAGATTCCTAGAGGACAACCAAACCATGTCACCAACAGCGAACAAAACCTCCTGTCGTTTCCTATCAAAGTAGTCTTTAGATTTTCTGTTGGCCTCCTGAAGATTACCACGCACATCCGTCCAAACTCTCTCCAAATCACCGGAAAAATTCTCCTCCTCAGGCACGGCAGATCCCAACTTGGAGAACGACCCAAACGACGGATGTCTCCCAGAACAACAAAAAAAAGGCGAACAACCAGCAGAAGAAGATGTATGATTGTTCAGAGCAAATTCAGCAAGTGGCAGAAACTCAGACCACCCCTCTTGATTGTCTGCCACAAAACAACGCAAGAACTGCTCAACATCCTGGTTTTTCCTTTCTGTCTGGCCATTAGATTCAGGATGATATCCGGACGAGAACGACAAATGAACTCCCAACCTGTCACAAAAGGCACGCCAAAAACGAGCCACGAACTGAGGACCCCTATCAGAAACAATGTCAGTAGGAACGCCATGAAGTCTGACAATTTCCTTGACAAAGGCCTTAGCGAGAGTTTTAGCGCAGGGCAGTTTGACGAAGGGAACCAAGTGACACATCTTGCTAAAACGGTCCACGACCACCCAGATGACAGTAAAACCCTCAGAGGGGGGAAGGTCAGTTATAAAGTCCATAGCCAAATGTGTCCAAGGAGCACTGGTAACCTCCAAAGGACAAAGCAACCCCGCAGCAGGAGTATGTGAGGACTTAGATCTAGCACATATAGTACATTGACGCACCCACTTAATGACCTCCTTCTGCCATCCAGGCCACCAAAAACTGCGACCCACCAGTCTCTTGGTCTCAGAGATTCCGGGATGACCTGCCAACTGAGACTCGTGACACTCAATAAACAAATCTCTCCTAAAGGTCCCAGGCACAAACAACCTCCCATGAGGAGTGTTAGATGGGGCATTCTCCTGTGCTTTAAGAATCTCATCTTCCAAAACGGAGTCCAAAGCAGCTATCACAACACCTTCTTTTAAAATGTTCTCCTCTTTCTCAGCACCGACTATGGGAGAAAAACTGCGAGACAAGGCATCCGCCTTAACATTCTTAGTACCAGGGATGTAAGTAACGGAGAAATTAAACCTCGAGAAAAACAGTGCCCACCTAGCCTGACGGGCATTCAGGCGCTTGGCAGCATCAAGATATATCAGATTTTTATGATCCGTAAGAACCTGAACGGGAAATTCCGCACCTTCCAAGAAGTGGCGCCAGTGTTCAAATGCGAGTTTAATAGCCAATAATTCCCGATTACCAATATCGTAATTCAGTTCAGTCTCCGAAAAATTTTTTGAAAAAAAGGCACAGGGATGTAATCCATCCCTGTTATCCTGAGACAATACTGCGCCAACCCCCACAGAGGAAGCATCAACCTCAACCAAAAACGGCTTAGTCACATCAGGCTGCATAAGGATGGGAGCAGAGGTGAACCTCTCCTTGAGATACACAAAAGCTTCAATGGCCTCAGAAGACCACTGAACCGCATCAGCACCTTTCCTGGTGAGATCGGTCAGAGGTTTGACAATACTAGAAAATTTTTTTATGAATTTTCTGTAATAATTGGCGAAACCTAAAAACCTCTGTATCGATTTCAAACCAATAGGCCTAGGCCATTCCTGTACAGCTTGAACTTTAACCGGGTCCATCTCAAAACCATCGCTGTAGATAATGTAACCCAAAAAACTAATTCTCTGTACAGCGAACTCACATTTCTCCAGCTTAGCAAAAAGCGAATTGTCCATTAATAACTGTAATACCTCACGTACGCTCGGCCACCTCCAGAGAGAGTCCCTGCAGGCGATGAGCCAAATCCTGAACCGACACCATGATGGAACAGAAAAATCTTTCCTTAGAGAATTTGCAGGCTGGACTTACTGTTATGTTCTGCTACCAGAGCTAAGGAAAGATAGGAGATCTGTCCCTACGATAGAACTCAGCTGAATCCCTACGATGTAACAGGGAACCTGATCCTGCGATCAGACCTGCTAAAGTCCTAAGCTAGTCTGTACAGAGACCTATAGATGAGGGGAAGGAATCCCTACAAGTACTAAGGACTGGGAGGAAAATGGGACACCTCCTAACAGAAATAGTAGCAGACAGACGAACAAACAAAATATATAGAACATAGAGGCCGTAGACCAAGCAAACTAACAGAGTTAGATACAGAGCACAGGCTAGCTAGAAAGTAGTTATACAATGAAGTCCAGCAAAGCCAGAAGGGCGGAGCAGGATTAAATAGGCCAACAAGGTCATGTGACCAGCAAAGGAAAAAACCTAAGAGCAAGGTTCTAACAGTTCCACGGTAAAAAATCTCTATTATCCTGCTTTTGGCATTTTTTTGCCTTTTAAAAATAATAGTGTCTCCTGATTGTTCAGACACAAATATATCTGTTGAAAATAGTCAGGTATACACCAGTAAATTATAACTTTGGTTTTGCTGTTCCACGGTAAAAAATCTCTATTATCCTGCTTTTGGCATTTTTTGCCGTAAAAAATAAATAATAGTGTCTCCTGATTGTTCAGGCACAAATATATCGGTTGAAAATAGTCTGGTATACATGAGTAAATTATAACTGTGGTTTTGCTGTTCCACTGTAAAAAATCTCTATTATCCTGCTTTTGGCATTTTTTGCCGTAAAAAATAAATAATAGTGTCTCCTGATTCTTCAGACACAAATATGTCTGTTGAAAATAGTCTGGTGTAGGCCCGAGAAATACAAGTGTGGTTTTGCAGTTGCACGGGTCAAATCTCTGTATTATCCTGCTTTTCGCAATTTTTGGCCGAAAAAAAAATAATAGTGTCTCCTGATTGTTCAGACAAAAATATATCTGTTGAAAATAGTCTGGTATACACTAGTAAATTATAACTGTGGTTTTGCTGTTCCATGGTAAAAAATCTCTATTATCCTGCTTTTGGCATTTTTTGCCGTAATAAATAAATAATAGTGTCTCCTGATTGTTCAGACACAAATATATCTGTTGAAAATAGTCTGGTAGACACCAGTAAATTATAACTGTGATTTTGCTGTTACACGATAAAAAATCTTTATTATCCTGCTTTTGCCATTTTTTGCCGTAAAAAATAAATAATAGTGTCTCCTGATTATTCAGACACAAATATTTCTGTTGAAAATAGTCTGGTATACACCATGAAATTATAACTGTGGTTTTGCTGTTCCACGGTAAAAAATCTCTATTATCCTGGTTTTGGCATTTTTTGCTGTAAAAAATAAATAATAGTGTCTCCTGATTGTTCAGACACAAATATATCTGTTGAAAATAGTGTGGTATACACCAGTAAATTATAACTGTGGTTTTGCTGTTCCACTTTAAAAAATCTCTATTATCCTGCTTTTGCCATTTTTTGCCGTAAAAAATAAATAATAGTGTCTCCTGATTGTTCAGACACAAATATATCTGTTGAAAATAGTCTGGTGTACACCAGTAAATTATAACTGTGGTTTTGCTGTTCCAAGGTAAAAAATCTCTATTATCCTGCTTTTGGCATTTTTTGCCGTAAAAAATAAATAATAGTGTCTTCTGATTGTTCAGACACAAATATATGTGTTGAAAATAGTCTGGTGTAGGCCCAAGAATTACAAGTGTGGATTTGCAGTTCCACGGCTCAAATCTCTGTATTATCCTGCTTTTAGCAAATATTGGCCATAAAAAATAAATAATAGTATCTCCTGATTGCTCAGACACAAATATATCTGTTGAAAATAGTCTGGTATACACCAGTAAAGTATAACTGTGGTTTTGCTGTTCCACGGTAAAAAATCTCTATTATCCTGCTTTTGGCATTTTTTGCCGTAAAAAATAAATAATAGTGTCTCCTGATTGTTCAGGCACAAATATATCTGTTGAAAATATTCTGGTATACATGAGTAAATTATAACTGTGGTTTTGCTGTTCCACTGTAAAAAATCTCTATTATCCTGCTTTTGGCATTTTTTGCCGTAAAAAATAAATAATAGTGTCTTCTGATTCTTCAGACACATATATGTCTGTTGAAAATAGTCTGGTGTAGGCCCGAGAAATACAAGTGTGGTTTTGCAGTTAAACGGGACAAATCTCTGTATTATCCTGCTTTTCGCAATTTTTGGCCGAAAAAAAATAATAGTGTCTCCTGATTGTTCAGACACAAATATATCTGTTGAAAATAGTCTGGTATACACTAGTAAATTATAACTGTGGTTTTGCTGTTCCACGGTAAAAAATCTCTATTATCCTGCTTTTGGCATTTTTTGCCGTAAAAAATAAATAATAGTGTCTCCTGATTGTTCAGACACAAATATATCTGTTGAAAATAGTCTGGTAGACACCAGTAAATTATAACTGTGATTTTGCTGTTACACGATAAAAAATCTTTATTATACTGCTTTTGCCATTTTTTGCCGTAAAAAATAAATAATAGTCTCTCCTGATTATTCAGACAAAAATATTTCTGTTGAAAATAGTCTGGTATACACCAGGAAATTATAACTGTGGTTTTGCTGTTCCACGGTAAAAAATCTCTATTATCCTGGTTTTGGCATTTTTTGCCGTAAAAAATAAATAATAGTGTCTCCTGATTGTTCAGACAAAAATATATCTGTTGAAAATAGTGTGGTATACACCAGTAAATTATAACTGTGGTTTTGCGGTTCTACTTTAAAAATCTCTATTATCCTGCTTTTGCCATTTTTTGCTGTAAAAAATAAATAATAGTGTCTCCTGATTGTTCAGACACAAATATATCTGTTGAAAATAGTCTGGTGTACACCAGTAAATTATAACTGTGGTTTTGCTGTTCCAAGGTAAAAAATCTCTATTATCCTGCTTTTGGCATTTTTTGCCGTAAAAAATAAATAATAGTGTCTTCTGATTGTTCAGACACAAATATATGTGTTGAAAATAGTCTGGTGTAGGCCCAAGAATTACAAGTGTGGTTTTGCAGTTCCACGGCTCAAATCTCCGTATTATCCTGCTTTTAGCAAATATTGGCCGTAAAAAATAAATAATAGTATCTCCTGATTGCTCAGACACAAATATATCTCTTGAAAATAGTCTGGTATACTCCAGTAAATTATAACTGTGGTTTTGCTGTTCCACGGTAAAAAATCTCTATTATCCTGCTTTTGGCATTTTTTGCCTTTTAAAAATAATAGTGTCTCCTGATTGTTCAGACACAAATATATCTCTTGAAAATAGTCTGGTATACACCAGTAAATTATAACTGTGGTTTTGCTGTTCCACGGTAAAAAATCTCTATTATCCTGCTTTTGGCATTTTTTGCCGTAAAAAAGTAAATAATAGTGTCTCCTGATTGTTCAGGCACAAATATATCTGTTGGAAATAGTCTGGTATACATGAGTAAATTATAACTGTGGTTTTGCTGTTCCACTGTAAAAAATCTCTATTATCCTGTTTTTGTCATTTTTTGACGTAAAAAATAAATAATAGTGTCTCCAGATTCTTCAGACATAAATATGTCTGTTGAAAATAGTCTGGTGTTGGCCCGAGAAATACAAGTGTGGTTTTACAGTTCCACGGGTCAAATCTCAGTATTATCCTGCTTTCCCAATTTTTGGCCGAAAAAAAAATAATAGTGTCTCCTGATTGTTCAGACACAAATATATCTGTTGAAAATAGTCTGGTATACACTAGTAAATTATAACTGTGGTTTTGCTGTTCCACGGTAAAAAATCTCTATTATCCTGCTTTTGGCATTTTTTGCCATAAAAAATAAATAATAGTGTCTCCTGATTGTTCAGACACAAATATATCTGTTGAAAATAGTCTGGTAGACACCAGTAAATTATAACTGTGATTTTGCTGTTACACAATAAAAAATCTTTGCTATCCTGCTTTTGCCATTTTTTGCCGTAAAAAATAAATAACAGTGTCTCCTGATTATTCAGACACAAATATTTATGTTGAAAATAAACTGATATACACCAGGAAATTATAACTGTGGTTTTGCTGTTCCACGGTAAAAAATCTCTATTATCCTGGTTTTGGCATTTTTTGCCATAAAAAATAAATAATAGTGTCTCCTGATTGTTCAGACCCAAATATATCTGTTGTAAATAGTCTGGTGTAGGCCCAAGAAATACTAGTGTGGTTTTGCAGTTCCACGGGTCAAATCTCTGTATTATCCTGCTTTTCGCAATTATTGGCCGTAAAAAAAAAATAATTGTGTCTCCTGATTGTTCAGACACAAATATATCTGTTGAAAATAGTCTGGTACACACCAGGAAATTATAACTGTGGATTTGCTGTTCTACGGTAAAAAATCTCTATTATCCAGATTTTGGCATTTTTTGCCTATTAAAGATAAATAATAGTGTCTCCTGATTGCTCAGAAACAAATATATCTGTTGAAAATAGTCTGGTACACACCAGGAAATTATAACTGTGGTTTTGCTGTTCCACGGTAAAAAATCTCTATTATCCTGCTTTTGCCATTTTTTGCCGTAAAAAATAAATAATAGTGTCTACTGATTGTTCAGACACAAATATTTCTGTTGAAAATAGTCTGGTATACACCAGTAAATTATAACTGTGGTTTTGCTGTTCCAAGGTAAAAAATCTCTATTATCCTGCTTTTGGCAGTTTTTGCCGTAAAAAATAAATAATAGCGTCTTCTGATTGTTCAGACACAAATATATGTGTTGAATATAGTCTGGTGTAGGCCCAAGAATTACAAGTGTGGTTTTGCAGTTCCACGGCTCAAATCTCTGTATTATCCAGCTTTTAGCAAATATTGGCCGTAAAAAATAAATAATAGTATCTCCTGATTGCTCAGACACAAATATATCTGTTGAAAATAGTCTGGTATACACCAGTAAATTATAACTGTGGTTTTGCTGTTCCACGGTAAAAAATCTCTATTATCCTGCTTTTGGCATTTTTTGCATTTTAAAAATAATAGTGTCTCCTCATTGTTCAGACACAAATATATCTGTTGAAAATAGTCTGGTATACACCAGTAAATTATAACTGTGGTTTTGCTGTTCCACGGTAAAAAATCTCTATTATCCTGCTTTTGGCATTTTTTGCCGTAAAAAATAAATAATAGTGTCTCCTGATTGTTCAGACACAAATATATCTGTTGAAAATAGTGTGGTATACACCAGTAAATTATAACTGTGGTTTTGCGGTTCCACTTTAAAAATCTCTATTATCCTGCTTTTGCCATTTTTTTGCTGTAAAAAATAAATAATAGTGTCTCCTGATTGTTCAGACACAAATATATCTGTTGAAAATAGTCTGGTGTACACCAGTAAATTATAACTGTGGTTTTGCTGTTCCAAGGTAAAAAATCTCTATTATCCTGCTTTTGGCATTTTTTGCCGTAAAAAATAAATAATAGTGTCTTCTGATTGTTCAGACACAAATATATGTGTTGAAAATAGTCTGGTATAGGCCCAAGAATTACAAGTGTGGTTTTGCAGTTCCACGGCTCAAATCTCCGTATTATCCTGCTTTTAGCAAATATTGGCCGTAAAAAATAAATAATAGTATCTCCTGATTGCTCAGACACAAATATATCTCCTGAAAATAGTCTGGTATACTCCAGTAAATTATAACTGTGGTTTTGCTGTTCCACGGTAAAAAATCTCTATTATCCTGCTTTTAGCATTTTTTGCCTTTTTAAAATAATAGTGTCTCCTGATTGTTCAGACACAAATATATCTCTTGAAAATAGTCTGGTATACACCAGTAAATTATAACTGTGGTTTTGCTGTTCCACGGTAAAAAATCTCTATTATCCTGCTTATGGCATTTTTTGCCATAAAAAAGTAAATAATAGTGTCTCCTGATTGTTCAGGCACAAATATATCTGTTGGAAATAGTCTGGTATACATGAGTAAATTATAACTGTGGTTTTGCTGTTCCACTGTAAAAAATCTCTATTATCCTGTTTTTGGCATTTTTTGCCGTAAAAAATAAATAATAGTGTCTCCAGATTCTTCAGACATAAATATGTCTGTTGAAAATAGTCTGGTGTTGGCCCGAGAAATACAAGTGTGGTTTTGCAGTTCCACCGGTCAAATCTCTGTATTATCCTGCTTTTCGCAATTTTTGGCCGAAAAAAAAATAATAGTGTCTCCTGATTGTTCAGACACAAATATATCTGTTGAAAATAGTCTGGTATACACTAGTAAATTATAACTGTGGTTTTGCTGTTCCACGGTAAAAAATCTCTATTATCCTGCTATTGGCATTTTTTGCCGTAAAAAATAAATAATAGTGTCTCCTGATTGTTCAGACACAAATATATCTGTTGAAAATAGTCTGGTAGACACCAGTAAATTATAACTGTGATTTTGCTGTTACACAATAAAAAATCTTTGCTATCCTGCTTTTGCCATTTTTTGCCGTAAAAAATAAATAATAGTGTCTCCTGATTATTCAGACACAAATATTTATGTTGAAAATAGACTGATATACACCAGGAAATTATAACTGTGGTTTTGCTGTTCCACGGTAAAAAATCTCTATTATCCTGGTTTTGGCATTTTTTGCCGTAAAAAATAAATAATAGTGTCTCCTGATTGTTCAGACCCAAATATATCTGTTGAAAAGAGTCTGGTGTAGGCCCAAGAAATACTAGTGTGGTTTTGCAGTTCCACGGGTCAAATCTCTGTATTATCCTGCTTTTCGCAATTATTGGCCGTAAAAAAAAAATAATTGTGTCTCCTGATTGTTCAGACACAAATATATCTGTTGAAAATAGTCTGGTACACACCAGGAAATTATAACTGTGGTTTTGCTGTTCTACGGTAAAAAATCTCTATTATCCAGCTTTTCGCATTTTTTGCCTATTAAAGATAAATAATAGTGTCTCCTCATTGCTCAGACATAAATATATCTGTTGAAAATAGTCTGGTACACACCAGGAAATTATAACTGTGGTTTTGCTGTTCCACGGTAAAAAATCTCTATTATCCTGCTTTTGCCATTTTTTGCCGTAAAAAATAAATAATAGTGTCTACTGATTGTTCAGACACAAATATTTCTGTTGAAAATAGTCTGGTATACACCAGTAAATTATAACTGTGGTTTTGCTGTTCCATGGTAAAAAATCTCTATAATCCTGCTTTTGGCATTTTTGCCGTAAAAAATAAATAATAGTGTCTCCTGATTGTTCAGACACAAATATATGTGTTGAATATAGTCTGATATAGTCTGGTGTAGGCCCAAGAATTACAAGTGTCGTTTTGCTGTTCCACGGCTCAAATCTCTGTATTATCCAGCTTTTAGCAAATATTGGCCGTAAAAAATAAATAATAGTATCTCCTGATTGCTCAGACACAAATATATCTGTTGAAAATAGTCTGGTATACACCAGTTAATTATAACTGTGGTTTTGCTGTTCCACGGTAAAAAATCTCTATTATCCTGCTTTTGGCATTTTTTGCATTTTAAAAATAATAGTGTCTCCTCATTGTTCAGACACAAATATATCTGTTGAAAATAGTCTGGTATACACCAGAAAATTATAACTGTGGTTTTGCTGTTCCACGGTAAAAAATCTCTATTATCCTGCTTTTGGCATTTTTTGCCGTAAAAAATAAATAATAGTGTCTCCTGATTGTTCAGAACCAAATATATCTGTTGAAAATAGTCTGGTGTAGGCCCAAGAAATACAAGTGTGGTTTTGCAATTCCACGGGTCAAATCTCTGTATTATCCTGCTTTCGCAATTTTTGGCCGTATATATAAATAATAGTGTCTCCTGATTGTTCAGACACAAATATATCTGTTGAAAATAGTCTAGTATACATCAGTAAATTATAACTGTGGTTTTGCTGTTCCACGGTAAAAAATCTCTATTATCCTGCTTTTGGCACTTTTTGCCGTAAAAAATAAATAATATTGTCTCCTGAATGTTCAGACAAATATTTCTTTTGAAAATAGTCTGGTATACACCAGTAAATTATAACTGTGGTTTTGTTGTTCCACGGTAAAAAATCTCTATTATCTTGCTTTTGGCATTTTTTGCCTATAAAAAATAAATAATAGTGTCTCCTGATTGTTCAGACACAAATACATCTGTTGAAAATAGTCTAGCATACACCAGTAAATTATAACTGTGGTTTTGCTGTTCCACGGTAAAAAATCTCTATTATCCTGCTTTTGGCTTTTTTTGCCGCAAAAAGTAAATAATAGTGTCTCCTGATTGTTCAGACACAAATATATCTGTTGAAAATAGTCTGGTATACACGAGAAAATAATAACTGTGGTTTTGCTGTTACACGGTAATAAATCTCTATTATCCTGCTTTTGCCATTTTTTGCCATAAAAAATAAATAATAGCATATCCTGAATGTTCAGACAAATATTTCTGTTGAAAATAGTCTGGTATAGACCAGTAAATTATAACTGTGGTTTTGCTGTTCCACGGTAAAAAAATCTCTATAATCCTGCTTTTTGCATTTTTTGCTGTAAAAAATAAATAATAGTGTCTCCTAATTGTTCAGACACAAATATATCTGTTGAAAATAGTCTGGAATACACCAGTAAATCATAACTGTGGTTTTGCTGCTCCACCGTAAAAAATCTCTATTATCCTGCTTTTGGCATTTTTTGCCTATAAAAAATAAATAATAGTGTCTCCTGATTGTTCAGACATAAATATATCTGTTGAAAATAGTCTGGAATACAGCAGTAAATTATAACTGTGGTTTTGCTGCTCCACGGTAAAAAATCTCTATTATCCTGCTTTTGCCATTTTTTGCCGTAAAAAATAAATAATAGAGTCTCCTGATTGTTCAGACACAAAAATATCTGTTGAAAATAGTCTGCTGTACACCAGTAAATTATAACTGTGGTTTTGCTGTTCCAAGGTAAAAAATCTCTATTATCCTGCTTTTGGCAGTTTTTGCCGTAAAAAATAAATAATAGTGTCTTCTGATTGTTCAGACACAAATATATGTGTTGAATATAGTCTGGTGTAGGCCCAAGAATTACAAGTGTGGTTTTGCAGCTCCACGGCTCAAATCTCTGTATTATCCAGCTTTTAGCAAATATTGGCCGTAAAAAATAAATAATAATATCTCCTGATTGCTCAGACACAAATATATCTGTTGAAAATAGTCTGGTATACACCAGTAAATTATAACTGTGGTTTTGCTGTTCCACGGTAAAAAATCTCTATTATCCTGCTTTTGGCATTTTTTGCATTTTAAAAATGATAGTGTCTCCTCATTGTTCAGACACAAATATATCTGTTGAAAATAGTCTGGTATACACCAGTAAATTATAACTGTGGTTTTGCTGTTCCACGGTAAAAAATCTCTATTATCCTGCTTTTGGCATTTTTTGCCGTAAAAAATAAATAATAGTGTCTCCTGATTGTTCAGGCACAAATATATCTGTTGAAAATAGTCTGGTATACATGAGTAAATTATAACTGTGGTTTTGCTGTTCCACTGTAAAAAATCTCTATTATCCTGCTTTTGGCATTTTTTGCCGTAAAAAATAAATAATAGTGTCTCCTGTTTCTTCAGACACAAATATGTCTGTTGAAAATAGTCTGGTGTAGGCCCGAGAAATACAAGTGTGGTTTTGCAGTTCCACGGGACAAATCTCTGTATTATCCTGCTTTTCGCAATTTTTGGCCGAAAAAAAATAATAGTGTCTCCTGATTGTTCAGACACAAATATATCTGTTGAAAATAGTCTGGTATACACTAGTAAATTATAACTGTGGTTTTGCTGTTCCACGGTAAAAAAATCTCTATTATCCTGCTTTTGGCATTTTTTGCCGTAAAAAATAAATAATAGTGTCTCCTGATTGTTCAGACACAAATATATCTGTTGAAAATAGTCTGGTAGACACCAGTAAATTATAACTGTGATTTTGCTGTTACACGATAAAAAATCTTTATTATACTGCTTTTGCCATTTTTTTCCCGTAAAAAATAAATAATAGTGTCTCCTGATTATTCAGACAAAAATATTTCTGTTGAAAATAGTCTGGTATACACCAGGAAATTATAACTGTGGTTTTGCTGTTCCACGGTAAAAAATCTCTATTATCCTGGTTTTGGCATTTTTTGCCGTAAAAAATAAATAATAGTGTCTCCTGATTGTTCAGACACAAATATATCTGTTGAAAATAGTGTGGTATACACCAGTAAATTATAACTGTGGTTTTGCGGTTCCACTTTAAAAATCTCTATTATCCTGCTTTTGCCATTTTTTGCTGTAAAAAATAAATAATAGTGTCTCCTGATTGTTCAGACACAAATATATCTGTTGAAAATAGTCTGGTGTACACCAGTAAGTTATAACTGTGGTTTTGCTGTTCCAAGGTAAAAAATCTCTATTATCCTGCTTTTGGCAGTTTTTGCCGTAAAAAATAAATAATAGTGTCTTCTGATTGTTCAGACACAAATATATGTGTTGAAAATAGTCTGGTGTAGGCCCAAGAATTACAAGTGTGGTTTTGCAGTTCCACGGCTCAAATCTCCGTATTATCCTGCTTTTAGCAAATATTGGCCGTAAAAAATAAATAATAGTATCTCCTGATTGCTCAGACACAAATATATCTCTTGAAAATAGTCTGGTATACTCCAGTAAATTATAACTGTGGTTTTGCTGTTCCACGGTAAAAAATCTCTATTATCCTGCTTTTGGCATTTTTTGCCTTTTAAAAATAATAGTGTCTCCTGATTGTTCAGACACAAATATATCTCTTGAAAATAGTCTGGTATACACCAGTAAATTATAACTGTGGTTTTGCTGTTCCACGGTAAAAAATCTCTATTATCCTGCTTTTGGCATTTTTTGCCGTAAAAAAGTAAATAATAGTGTCTCCTGATTGTTCAGGCACAAATATATCTGTTGGAAATAGTCTGGTATACATGAGTAAATTATAACTGTGGTTTTGCTGTTCCACTGTAAAAAATCTCTATTATCCTGTTTTTGGCATTTTTTGCCGTAAAAAATAAATAATAGTGTCTCCAGATTCTTCAGACATAAATATGTCTGTTGAAAATAGTCTGGTGTTGGCCCGAGAAATACAAGTGTGGTTTTGCAGTTCCACCGGTCAAATCTCTGTATTATCCTGCTTTTCGCAATTTTTGGCCGAAAAAAAAATAATAGTGTCTCCTGATTGTTCAGACACAAATATATCTGTTGAAAATAGTCTGGTAGACACCAGTAAATTATAACTGTGATTTTGCTGTTACACAATAAAAAATCTTTGCTATCCTGCTTTTGCCATTTTTTGCCGTAAAAAATAAATAATAGTGTCTCCTGATTATTCAGACACAAATATTTATGTTGAAAATAGAATGATATACACCAGGAAATTATAACTGTGGTTTTGCTGTTCCACGGTAAAAAATCTCTATTATCCTGGTTTTGGCATTTTTTGCCGTAAAAAATAAATAATAGTGTCTCCTGATTGTTCAGACCCAAATATATCTGTTGAAAATAGTCTGGTGTAGGCCCAAGAAATACTAGTGTGGTTTTGCAGTTCCACGGGTCAAATCTCTGTATTATCCTGCTTTTCGCACTTATTGGCCGTAAAAAAAAATAATTGTGTCTCCTGATTGTTCAGACACAAATATATCTGTTGAAAATAGTCTGGTACACACCAGGAAATTATAACTGTGGTTTTGCTGTTCTACGGTAAAAAATCTCTATTATCCAGCTTTTGGCATTTTTTGCCTATTAAAGATAAATAATAGTGTCTCCTGATTGCTCAGACACAAATATATCTGTTGAAAATAGTCTGGTACACACCAGGAAATTATAACTGTGGTTTTGCTGTTCCACGGTAAAAAATCTCTATTATCCTGCTTTTGCCATTTTTTGCCGTAAAAAATAAATAATAGTGTCTACTGATTGTTCAGACACAAATATTTCTGTTGAAAATAGTCTGGTATACACCAGTAAATTATAACTGTGGTTTTGCTGTTCCATGGTAAAAAATCTCTATAATCCTGCTTTTGGCATTTTTGCCGTAAAAAATAAATAATAGTGTCTCCTGATTGTTCAGACACAAATATATCTGTTGAAAATAGTCTGCTGTACACCAGTAAATTATAACTGTGGTTTTGCTGTTCCAAGGTAAAAAATCTCTATTATCCTGCTTTTGGCATTTTTTGCCGTAAAAAATAAATAATAGTGTCTTCTGATTGTTCAGACACAAATATATGTGTTGAATATAGTCTGATATAGTCTGGTGTAGGCCCAAGAATTACAAGTGTCGTTTTGCAGTTCCACGGCTCAAATCTCTGTATTATCCAGCTTTTAGCAAATATTGGCCGTAAAAAATAAATAATAGTATCTCCTGATTGCTCAGACACAAATATATATGTTGAAAATAGTCTGGTATACACCAGTTAATTATAACTGTGGTTTTGCTGTTCCACGGTAAAAAATCTCTATTATCCTGCTTTTGGCATTTTTTGCATTTTAAAAATAATAGTGTCTCCTCATTGTTCAGACACAAATATATCTGTTGAAAATAGTCTGGTATACACCAGAAAATTATAACTGGTTTTGCTGTTCCACGGTAAAAAATCTCTATTATCCTGCTTTTGGCATTTTTTGCCGTAAAAAATAAATAATAGTGTCTCCTGATTGTTCAGAACGAAATATATCTGTTGAAAATAGTCTGGTGTAGGCCCAAGAAATACAAGTGTGGTTTTGCAATTCCACGGGTCAAATCTCTGTATTATCCTGCTTTCGCAATTTTTGGCCGTATATATAAATAATAGTGTCTCCTGATTGTTCAGACACAAATATATCTGTTGAAAATAGTCTAGTATACATCAGTAAATTATAACTGTGGTTTTGCTGTTCCACGGTAAAAAATCTCTATTATCCTGCTTTTGGCACTTTTTGCCGTAAAAAATAAATAATATTGTCTCCTGAATGTTCAGACAAATATTTCTTTTGAAAATAGTCTGGTATACACCAGTAAATTATAACTGTGGTTTTGTTGTTCCACGGTAAAAAATCTCTATTATCTTGCTTTTGGCATTTTTTGCCTATAAAAAATAAATAATAGTGTCTCCTGATTGTTCAGACACAAATACATCTGTTGAAAATAGTCTAGCATACACCAGTAAATTATAACTGTGGTTTTGCTGTTCCACGGTAAAAAATCTCTATTATCCTGCTTTTGGCTTTTTTTGCCGCAAAAAGTAAATAATAGTGTCTCCTGATTGTTCAGACACAAATATATCTGTTGAAAATAGTCTGGTATACACGAGAAAATAATAACTGTGGTTTTGCTGTTACACGGTAATAAATCTCTATTATCCTGCTTTTGCCATTTTTTGCCGTAAAAAATAAATAATAGCATATCCTGAATGTTCAGACAAATATTTCTGTTGAAAATAGTCTGGTATAGACCAGTAAATTATAACTGTGGTTTTGCTGTTCCACGGTAAAAAAATCTCTATAATCCTGCTTTTTGCATTTTTTGCCGTAAAAAATAAATAATAGTGTCTCCTAATTGTTCAGACACAAATATATCTGTTGAAAATAGTCTGGAATACATCAGTAAATCATAACTGTGGTTTTGCTGCTCCACCGTAAAAAATCTCTATTATCCTGCTTTTGGCATTTTTTGCCTATAAAAAATAAATAATAGTGTCTCCTGATTGTTCAGACATAAATATATCTGTTGAAAATAGTCTGGAATACAGCAGTAAATTATAACTGTGGTTTTGCTGCTCCACGGTAAAAAATCTCTATTATCCTGCTTTTGCCATTTTTTGCCGTAAAAAATAAATAATAGTGTCTCCTGATTGTTCAGACACAAAAATATCTGTTGAAAGTAGTCTGCTGTACACCAGTAAATTATAACTGTGGTTTTGCTGTTCCAAGGTAAAAAATCTCTATTATCCTGCTTTTGGCAGTTTTTGCCGTAAAAAATAAATAATAGTGTCTTCTGATTGTTCAGACACAAATATATGTGTTGAATATAGTCTGGTGTAGGCCCAAGAATTACAAGTGTGGTTTTGCAGCTCCACGGCTCAAATCTCTGTATTATCCAGCTTTTAGCAAATATTGGCCGTAAAAAATAAATAATAGTATCTCCTGATTGCTCAGACACAAATATATCTGTTGAAAATAGTCTGGTATACACCAGTAAATTATAACTGTGGTTTTGCTGTTCCACGGTAAAAAATCTCTATTATCCTGCTTTTGGCATTTTTTGCATTTTAAAAATAATAGTGTCTCCTCATTGTTCAGAAACAAATATATCTGTTGAAAATAGTCTGGTATACACCAGTAAATTATAACTGTGGTTTTGCTGTTCCACGGTAAAAAATCTCTATTATCCTGCTTTTGGCATTTTTTGCCGTAAAAAATAAATAATAGTGTCTCCTGATTGTTCAGGCACAAATATATCTGTTGAAAATAGTCTGGTATACATGAGTAAATTATAACTGTGGTTTTGCTGTTCCACTGTAAAAAATCTCTATTATCCTGCTTTTGGCATTTTTTGCCGTAAAAATAAATAATAGTGTCTCCTGTTTCTTCAGACACAAATATGTCTGTTGAAAATAGTCTGGTGTAGGCCCGAGAAATACAAGTGTGGTTTTGCAGTTCCACGGGACAAATCTCTGTATTATCCTGCTTTTCGCAATTTTTGGCCGAAAAAAAATAATAGTGTCTCCTGATTGTTCAGACACAAATATATCTGTTGAAAATAGTCTGGTAGACACCAGTAAATTATAGCTGTGATTTTGCTGTTACACGATAAAAAATCTTTATTATACTGCTTTTGCCATTTTTTTCCCGTAAAAAATAAATAATAGTGTCTCCTGATTATACAGACAAAAATATTTCTGTTGAAAATAGTCTGGTATACACCAGGAAATTATAACTGTGGTTTTGCTGTTCCACGGTAAAAAATCTCTATTATCCTGGTTTTGGCATTTTTTGCCGTAAAAAATAAATAATAGTGTCTCCTGATTGTTCAGACACAAATATATCTGTTGAAAATAGTGTGGTATACACCAGTAAATTATAACTGTGGTTTTGCGGTTCCACTTTAAAAATCTCTATTATCCTGCTTTTGCCATTTTTTGCTGTAAAAAATAAATAATAGTGTCTCCTGATTGTTCAGACACAAATATATCTGTTGAAAATAGTCTGGTGTACACCAGTAAATTATAACTGTGGTTTTGCTGTTCCAAGGTACAAAATCTCTATTATCCTGCTTTTGGCATTTTTTGCCATAAAAAATAAATAATAGTGTCTTCTGATTGTTCAGACACAAATATATGTGTTGAAAATAGTCTGGTGTAGGCCCAAGAATTACAAGTGTGGTTTTGCAGTTCCACGGCTCAAATCTCCGTATTATCCTGCTTTTAGCAAATATTGGCCGTAAAAAATAAATAATAGTATCTCCTGATTGCTCAGACACAAATATATCTCTTGAAAATAGTCTGGTATACACCAGTAAATTATAACTGTGGTTTTGCTGTTCCACGGTAAAAAATCTTTATTATCCTGCTTTTGGCATTTTTTGCCTTTTAAAAATAATAGTGTCTCCTGATTGTTCAGACACAAATATATCTCTTGAAAATAGTCTGGTATACACCAGTAAATTATAACTGTGGTTTTGCTGTTCCACGGTAAAAAATATCTATTATCCTGCTTTTGGCATTTTTTGCCGTAAAAAAAGTAAATAATAGTGTCTCCTGATTGTTCAGGCACAAATATATCTGTTGAAAATAGTCTGGTATACATGAGTAAATTATAACTGTGGTTTTGCTGTTCCACTGTAAAAAATCTCTATTATCCTGTTTTTGGCATTTTTTGCCGTAAAAAATAAATAATAGTGTCTCCAGATTCTTCAGACATAAATATGTCTGTTGAAAATAGTCTGGTGTTGGCCCGAGAAATACAAGTGTGGTTTTGCAGTTCCACGGGTCAAATCTCTGTATTATCCTGCTTTTCGCAATTTTTGGCCGAAAAAAAAATAATAGTGTCTCCTGATTGTTCAGACACAAATATATCTGTTGAAAATAGTCTGGTATCCACTAGTAAATTATAACTGTGGTTTTGCTGTTCCACGGTAAAAAATCTCTATTATCCTGCTTTTGGCATTTTTTGCCGTAAAAAATAAATAATAGTGTCTCCTGATTATTCAGACACAAATATTTATGTTGAAAATAGACTGATATACACCAGGAAATTATAACTGTGGTTTTGTTGTTCCACGGTAAAAAATCTCTATTATCCTGGTTTTGGCATTTTTTGCCGTAAAAAATAAATAATAGTGTCTCCTGATTGTTCAGACCCAAATATATCTGGTGAATATAGTCTGGTGTAGGCCCAAGAATTACAAGTGTGGTTTTGCAGTTACACGGCTCAAATCTCTGTATTATCCAGCTTTTAGCAAATATTGGCCGTAAAAAATAAATAATAGTATCTCCTGTTTGCTCAGACACAAATATATCTGTTGAAAATAGTCTGGTATACACCAGATAATTATAACTGTGGTTTTGCTGTTCCACGGTAAAAAATCTCTATTATCCTGATTTGGCATTTTTTGCATTTTAAAAATAATAGTGTCTCCACATTGTTCAGACACAAATATATCTGTTGAAAATAGTCTGGTATACACCAGTAAATTATAACTGTGGTTTTGCTGTTCCACGGTAAAAAATCTCTATTATCCTGCTTTTGGCATTTTTTGCCGTAAAAAATAAATAATAGTGTCTCCTGATTGTTCAGAACCAAATATATCTGTTGAAAATAGTCTGGTGTAGGCCCAAGAAATACAAGTGTGGTTTTGCAATTCCACGGGTCAAATCTCTGTATTATCCTGCTTTCGCAATTTTTGGCCGTATATATAAATAATAGTGTCTCCTGATTGTTCAGACACAAATATATCTGTTGAAAATAGTCTAGTATACATCAGTAAATTATAACTGTGGTTTTGCTGTTCCACGGTAAAAAATCTCTATTATCCTGCTTTTGGCACTTTTTGCCGTAAAAAATAAATAATATTGTCTCCTGAATGTTCAGACAAATATTTCTTTTGAAAATAGTCTGGTATACACCAGTAAATTATAACTGTGGTTTTGCTGTTCCACGGTAAAAAATCTCTATTATCTTGCTTTTGGCATTTTTTGCCTATAAAAAATAAATAATAGTGTCTCCTGATTGTTCAGACACAAATATATCTGTTGAAAATAGTCTAGTATACACCAGTAAATTTTAACTGTGGTTTTGCTGTTCCACGGTAAAAAATCTCTATTATCCTGCTTTTGGCATTTTTTGCCGTAAAAAGTAAATAATAATGTCTCCTGATTGTTTAGACACAAATATATCTGTTGAAAATAGTCTGGTATACACGAGAAAATAATAACTGTGGTTTTGCTGTTACACGGTAATAAATCTCTATTATCCTGCTTTTGCCATTTTTTGCCGTAAAAAATAAATAATAGCATATCCTGAATGTTCAGACAAATATTTCTGTTGAAAATAGTCTGGTATACACCAGTAAATTATAACTGTGGTTTTGCTGTTCCACGTTAAAAAAATCTCTATAATCCTGCTTTTTGCATTTTTTGCCATAAAAAATAAATAATAGTGTCTCCTAATTGTTCAGACACAAATATATCTGTTGAAAATAGTCTGGAATACACCAGTAAATTATAACTGTGGTTTTGCTGCTCCACCGTAAAAAATCTCTATTATCCTGCTTTTGGCATTTTTTGCCTATAAAAAATAAATAATAGTGTCTACTGATTGTTCAGACACAAATATATCTTTTGAAATTAGTCTGGTATGCACAAGGAAATTATAACTGTTGTTTTGCTGTTCCACGGTAAAAAATCTCTATTATCCTGCTTTTGCCATTTTTTGCCGTAAAAAATAAATAATAGAGTCTCCTGATTGCTGAGACACAAATATTTCTTTTGAAAATAGTCTGGTATATACCAGTAAATTATAACTGTGGTTTTGCTGTTCCACGGTAAAAAAATCTCTATTTTCCTGCTTTTGGCATTTTTTGCCGTAAAAAATAAATAATAGTGTCTCCTCATTGTTCAGACCCAAATATATCTGTTGAAAATAGTCTGGTGTAGGCCCAAGAAATACAAGTGTGGTTTTTCAGTTCCACGGGTCAAATCTCTGTATTATCCTGCTTTCGCAATTTTTGGCCGTATATATAAATAATAGTGTCTCTTGATTGTTCAGACACAAATATATCTGTTGAAAATAGCCTAGTATACATCAGTAAATTATAACTGTGGTTTTGCTGTTCCACGGTAAAAAATCTCTATTATCCTGCTTTTGCCATTTTTTGCTGTAAAAAATAAATAATATTGTCTCCTGAATGTTCAGACAAATATTTATTTTGAAAATAGTCTGGTATACACCAGTAAATTATAACTGTGGTTTTGCTGTTACACGGTAAAAAATCTCTATTATCCTGTTTTTGCCATTTTTTGCTGTAAAAAATAAATAATAGTGTCTCCTGATTGTTCAGACCCAAATATATCTGTTGAAAATAGTCTGGTGTAGGCCCAAGAAATACTAGTGTGGTTTTGCAATTCCACGGGTCAAATCTCTGTATTATCCTGCTTTTCGCAATTATTGGCCGTAAAAAAAAAATAATTGTGTCTCCTGATTGTTCAGACACAAATATATCTGTTGAAAATAGTCTGGTACACACCAGGAAATTATAACTGTGGTTTTGCTGTTCTACGGTAAAAAATCTCTATTATCCAGCTTTTGGCATTTTTTGCCTATTAAAGATAAATAATAGTGTCTCTTGATTGCTCAGACACAAATATATCTGTTGAAAATAGTCTGGTACACACCAGGAAATTATAACTGTGGTTTTGCTGTTCCACGGTAAAAAATCTCTATTATCCTGCTTTTGCCATTTTTTGCCGTAAAAAATAAATAATAGTGTCTACTGATTGTTCAGACAAAAATATTTCTGTTGAAAATAATCTGGTATACACCAGTAAATTATAACTGTGGTTTTGCTGTTCCATGGTAAAAAATCTCTATAATCCTGCTTTTGGCATTTTTTGCCGTAAAAAATAAATAATAGTGTCTCCTGATTGTTCAGACACAAATATATCTGTTGAAAATAGTCTGGTGTACACCAGTAAATTATAACTGTGGTTTTGCTGTTCCAAGGTAAAAAATCTCTATTATCCTGCTTTTGGCTTTTGCCGTAAAAAATAAATAATAGTGTCTTCTGATTGTTCAGACACAAATATGTGTTTTGAATATAGTCTGGTGTAGGCCCAAGAATTACAAGTGTGGTTTTGCAGTTCCACGGCTCAAATCTCTGTATTATCCAGCTTTTAGCAAATATTGGCCGTAAAAAATAAATAATAGTATCTCCTGTTTGCTCAGACACAAATATATCTGTTGAAAATAGTCTGGTATACACCAGATAATTAAAACTGTGGTTTTGCTGTTCCACGGTAAAAAATCTCTATTATCCTGCTTTTGGCATTTTTTGCATTTTAAAAATAATAGTGTCTCCACATTGTTCAGACACAAATATATCTGTTGAAAATAGTCTGGTATACACCAGTAAATTATAACTGTGGTTTTGCTGTTCCACGGTAAAAAATATCTATTATCCTGCTTTTGGCATTTTTTGCCGTAAAAAATAAATAATAGTGTCTCCCCATTGTTCAGAAACAAATATATCTGTTGAAAATAGTCTGGTGTAGGCCCAAGAAATACAAGTGTGGTTTTGCAATTCCACGGGTCAAATCTCTGTATTATCCTGCTTTCGCAATTTTTGGCCGTATATATAAATAATAGTGTCTCCTGATTGTTCAGACACAAATATATCTGTTGAAAATAGTCTAGTATACATCAGTAAATTATAACTGTGGTTTTGCTGTTCTACGGTAAAAAATCTCTATTATCCAGCTTTTGGCATTTTTTGCCTATTAAAGATAAATAATAGTGTCTCTTGATTGCTCAGACACAAATATATCTGTTGAAAATAGTCTGGTACACACCAGGAAATTATAACTGTGGTTTTGCTGTTCCACGGTAAAAAATCTCTATTATCCTGCTTTTGCCATTTTTTGCCGTAAAAAATAAATAATAGTGTCTACTGATTGTTCAGACAAAAATATTTCTGTTGAAAATAATCTGGTATACACCAGTAAATTATAACTGTGGTTTTGCTGTTCCATGGTAAAAAATCTCTATAATCCTGCTTTTGGCATTTTTTGCCGTAAAAAATAAATAATAGTGTCTCCTGATTGTTCAGACACAAATATATCTGTTGAAAATAGTCTGGTGTACACCAGTAAATTATAACTGTGGTTTTGCTGTTCCAAGGTAAAAAATCTCTATTATCCTGCTTTTGGCTTTTGCCGTAAAAAATAAATAATAGTGTCTTCTGATTGTTCAGACACAAATATGTGTTTTGAATATAGTCTGGTGTAGGCCCAAGAATTACAAGTGTGGTTTTGCAGTTCCACGGCTCAAATCTCTGTATTATCCAGCTTTTAGCAAATATTGGCCGTAAAAAATAAATAATAGTATCTCCTGTTTGCTCAGACACAAATATATCTGTTGAAAATAGTCTGGTATACACCAGATAATTAAAACTGTGGTTTTGCTGTTCCACGGTAAAAAATCTCTATTATCCTGCTTTTGGCATTTTTTGCATTTTAAAAATAATAGTGTCTCCACATTGTTCAGACACAAATATATCTGTTGAAAATAGTCTGGTATACACCAGTAAATTATAACTGTGGTTTTGCTGTTCCACGGTAAAAAATATCTATTATCCTGCTTTTGGCATTTTTTGCCGTAAAAAATAAATAATAGTGTCTCCCCATTGTTCAGAAACAAATATATCTGTTGAAAATAGTCTGGTGTAGGCCCAAGAAATACAAGTGTGGTTTTGCAATTCCACGGGTCAAATCTCTGTATTATCCTGCTTTCGCAATTTTTGGCCGTATATATAAATAATAGTGTCTCCTGATTGTTCAGACACAAATATATCTGTTGAAAATAGTCTAGTATACATCAGTAAATTATAACTGTGGTTTTGCTGTTCTACGGTAAAAAATCTCTATTATCCAGCTTTTGGCATTTTTTGCCTATTAAAGATAAATAATAGTGTCTCTTGATTGCTCAGACACAAATATATCTGTTGAAAATAGTCTGGTACACACCAGGAAATTATAACTGTGGTTTTGCTGTTCCACGGTAAAAAATCTCTATTATCCTGCTTTTGCCATTTTTTGCCGTAAAAAATAAATAATAGTGTCTACTGATTGTTCAGACAAAAATATTTCTGTTGAAAATAATCTGGTATACACCAGTAAATTATAACTGTGGTTTTGCTGTTCCATGGTAAAAAATCTCTATAATCCTGCTTTTGGCATTTTTTGCCGTAAAAAATAAATAATAGTGTCTCCTGATTGTTCAGACACAAATATATCTGTTGAAAATAGTCTGGTGTACACCAGTAAATTATAACTGTGGTTTTGCTGTTCCAAGGTAAAAAATCTCTATTATCCTGCTTTTGGCTTTTGCCGTAAAAAATAAATAATAGTGTCTTCTGATTGTTCAGACACAAATATGTGTTTTGAATATAGTCTGGTGTAGGCCCAAGAATTACAAGTGTGGTTTTGCAGTTCCACGGCTCAAATCTCTGTATTATCCAGCTTTTAGCAAATATTGGCCGTAAAAAATAAATAATAGTATCTCCTGTTTGCTCAGACACAAATATATCTGTTGAAAATAGTCTGGTATACACCAGATAATTAAAACTGTGGTTTTGCTGTTCCACGGTAAAAAATCTCTATTATCCTGCTTTTGGCATTTTTTGCATTTTAAAAATAATAGTGTCTCCACATTGTTCAGACACAAATATATCTGTTGAAAATAGTCTGGTATACACCAGTAAATTATAACTGTGGTTTTGCTGTTCCACGGTAAAAAATATCTATTATCCTGCTTTTGGCATTTTTTGCCGTAAAAAATAAATAATAGTGTCTCCCCATTGTTCAGAAACAAATATATCTGTTGAAAATAGTCTGGTGTAGGCCCAAGAAATACAAGTGTGGTTTTGCAATTCCACGGGTCAAATCTCTGTATTATCCTGCTTTCGCAATTTTTGGCCGTATATATAAATAATAGTGTCTCCTGATTGTTCAGACACAAATATATCTGTTGAAAATAGTCTAGTATACATCAGTAAATTATAACTGTGGTTTTGCTGTTCCACGATAAAAAATCTCTATTATCCTGCTTTTGGCACTTTTTGCCGTAAAAAATAAATAATATTGTCTCCTGAATGTTCAGACAAATATTTCTTTTGAAAATAGTCTGGTATACACCAGTAAATTATAACTGTGGTTTTGCTGTTCCACGGTAAAAAATCTCTATTATCTTGCTTTTGGCATTTTTTGCCTATAAAAAATAAATAATAGTGTCTCCTGATTGTTCAGACACAAATATATCTGTTGAAAATAGTCTAGTATACACCAGTAAATTATAACTGTGGTTTTGCTGTTCCACGGTAAAAAATCTCTATTATCCTGCTTTTGGCATTTTTTGCCGTAAAAAGTAAATAATAGTGTCTCCTGATTGTTCAGGCACAAATATATCTGTTGAAAATAGTCTGGTATACATGAGTAAATTATAACTGTGGTTTTGCTGTTCCACTGTAAAAAATCTCTATTATCCTGCTTTTGGCATTTTTTGCCGTAAAAAATAAATAATAGTGTCTCCTGTTTCTTCAGACACAAATATGTCTGTTGAAAATAGTCTGGTGTAGGCCCGAGAAATACAAGTGTGGTTTTGCAGTTCCACGGGACAAATCTCTGTATTATCCTGCTTTTCGCAATTTTTGGCCGAAAAAAAATAATAGTGTCTCCTGATTGTTCAGACACAAATATATCTGTTGAAAATAGTCTGGTATACACTAGTAAATTATAACTGTGGTTTTGCTGTTCCACGGTAAAAAAATCTCTATTATCCTGCTTTTGGCATTTTTTGCCGTAAAAAATAAATAATAGTGTCTCCTGATTGTTCAGACACAAATATATCTGTTGAAAATAGTCTGGTAGACACCAGTAAATTATAACTGTGATTTTGCTGTTACACGATAAAAAATCTTTATTATACTGCTTTTGCCATTTTTTTCCCGTAAAAAATAAATAATAGTGTCTCCTGATTATTCAGACAAAAATATTTCTGTTGAAAATAGTCTGGTATACACCAGGAAATTATAACTGTGGTTTTGCTGTTCCACGGTAAAAAATCTCTATTATCCTGGTTTTGGCATTTTTTGCCATAAAAAATAAATAATAGTGTCTCCTGATTGTTCAGACACAAATATATCTGTTGAAAATAGTGTGGTATACACCAGTAAATTATAACTGTGGTTTTGCGGTTCCACTTTAAAAATCTCTATTATCCTGCTTTTGCCATTTTTTGCTGTAAAAAATAAATAATAGTGTCTCCTGATTGTTCAGACACAAATATATCTGTTGAAAATAGTCTGGTGTACACCAGTAAGTTATAACTGTGGTTTTGCTGTTCCAAGGTAAAAAATCTCTATTATCCTGCTTTTGGCAGTTTTTGCCGTAAAAAATAAATAATAGTGTCTTCTGATTGTTCAGACACAAATATATGTGTTGAAAATAGTCTGGTGTAGGCCCAAGAATTACAAGTGTGGTTTTGCAGTTCCACGGCTCAAATCTCCGTATTATCCTGCTTTTAGCAAATATTGGCCGTAAAAAATAAATAATAGTATCTCCTGATTGCTCAGACACAAATATATCTCTTGAAAATAGTCTGGTATACTCCAGTAAATTATAACTGTGGTTTTGCTGTTCCACGGTAAAAAATCTCTATTATCCTGCTTTTGGCATTTTTTGCCTTTTAAAAATAATAGTGTCTCCTGATTGTTCAGACACAAATATATCTCTTGAAAATAGTCTGGTATACACCAGTAAATTATAACTGTGGTTTTGCTGTTCCACGGTAAAAAATCTCTATTATCCTGCTTTTGGCATTTTTTGCCGTAAAAAAGTAAATAATAGTGTCTCCTGATTGTTCAGGCACAAATATATCTGTTGGAAATAGTCTGGTATACATGAGTAAATTATAACTGTGGTTTTGCTGTTCCACTGTAAAAAATCTCTATTATCCTGTTTTTGGCATTTTTTGCCGTAAAAAATAAATAATAGTGTCTCCAGATTCTTCAGACATAAATATGTCTGTTGAAAATAGTCTGGTGTTGGCCCGAGAAATACAAGTGTGGTTTTGCAGTTCCACCGGTCAAATCTCTGTATTATCCTGCTTTTCGCAATTTTTGGCCGAAAAAAAAATAATAGTGTCTCCTGATTGTTCAGACACAAATATATCTGTTGAAAATAGTCTGGTATACACTAGTAAATTATAACTGTGGTTTTGCTGTTCCACGGTAAAAAATCTCTATTATCCTGCTTTTGGCATTTTTTGCCGTAAAAAATAAATAATAGTGTCTCCTGATTGTTCAGACACAAATATATCTGTTGAAAATAGTCTGGTAGACACCAGTAAATTATAACTGTGATTTTGCTGTTACACAATAAAAAATCTTTGCTATCCTGCTTTTGCCATTTTTTGCTGTAAAAAATAAATAATAGTGTCTCCTGATTATTCAGACACAAATATTTATGTTGAAAATAGAATGATATACACCAGGAAATTATAACTGTGGTTTTGCTGTTCCACGGTAAAAAATCTCTATTATCCTGGTTTTGGCATTTTTTGCCGTAAAAAATAAATAATAGTGTCTCCTGATTGTTCAGACCCAAATATATCTGTTGAAAATAGTCTGGTGTAGGCCCAAGAAATACTAGTGTGGTTTTGCAGTTCCACGGGTCAAATCTCTGTATTATCCTGCTTTTCGCACTTATTGGCCGTAAAAAAAAATAATTGTGTCTCCTGATTGTTCAGACACAAATATATCTGTTGAAAATAGTCTGGTACACACCAGGAAATTATAACTGTGGTTTTGCTGTTCTACGGTAAAAAATCTCTATTATCCAGCTTTTGGCATTTTTTGCCTATTAAAGATAAATAATAGTGTCTCCTGATTGCTCAGACACAAATATATCTGTTGAAAATAGTCTGGTACACACCAGGAAATTATAACTGTGGTTTTGCTGTTCCACGGTAAAAAATCTCTATTATCCTGCTTTTGCCATTTTTTGCCGTAAAAAATAAATAATAGTGTCTACTGATTGTTCAGACACAAATATTTCTGTTGAAAATAGTCTGGTATACACCAGTAAATTATAACTGTGGTTTTGCTGTTCCATGGTAAAAAATCTCTATAATCCTGCTTTTGGCATTTTTGCCGTAAAAAATAAATAATAGTGTCTCCTGATTGTTCAGACACAAATATATCTGTTGAAAATAGTCTGCTGTACACCAGTAAATTATAACTGTGGTTTTGCTGTTCCAAGGTAAAAAATCTCTATTATCCTGCTTTTGGCATTTTTTGCCGTAAAAAATAAATAATAGTGTCTTCTGATTGTTCAGACACAAATATATGTGTTGAATATAGTCTGATATAGTCTGGTGTAGGCCCAAGAATTACAAGTGTCGTTTTGCAGTTCCACGGCTCAAATCTCTGTATTATCCAGCTTTTAGCAAATATTGGCCGTAAAAAATAAATAATAGTATCTCCTGATTGCTCAGACACAAATATATATGTTGAAAATAGTCTGGTATACACCAGTTAATTATAACTGTGGTTTTGCTGTTCCACGGTAAAAAATCTCTATTATCCTGCTTTTGGCATTTTTTGCATTTTAAAAATAATAGTGTCTCCTCATTGTTCAGACACAAATATATCTGTTGAAAATAGTCTGGTATACACCAGAAAATTATAACTGTGGTTTTGCTGTTCCACGGTAAAAAATCTCTATTATCCTGCTTTTGGCATTTTTTGCCGTAAAAAATAAATAATAGTGTCTCCTGATTGTTCAGAACCAAATATATCTGTTGAAAATAGTCTGGTGTAGGCCCAAGAAATACAAGTGTGGTTTTGCAATTCCACGGGTCAAATCTCTGTATTATCCTGCTTTCGCAATTTTTGGCCGTATATATAAATAATAGTGTCTCCTGATTGTTCAGACACAAATATATCTGTTGAAAATAGTCTAGTATACATCAGTAAATTATAACTGTGGTTTTGCTGTTCCACGGTAAAAAATCTCTATTATCCTGCTTTTGGCACTTTTTGCCGTAAAAAATAAATAATATTGTCTCCTGAATGTTCAGACAAATATTTCTTTTGAAAATAGTCTGGTATACACCAGTAAATTATAACTGTGGTTTTGTTGTTCCACGGTAAAAAATCTCTATTATCTTGCTTTTGGCATTTTTTGCCTATAAAAAATAAATAATAGTGTCTCCTGATTGTTCAGACACAAATACATCTGTTGAAAATAGTCTAGCATACACCAGTAAATTATAACTGTGGTTTTGCTGTTCCACGGTAAAAAATCTCTATTATCCTGCTTTTGGCTTTTTTTGCCGCAAAAAGTAAATAATAGTGTCTCCTGATTGTTCAGACACAAATATATCTGTTGAAAATAGTCTGGTATACACGAGAAAATAATAACTGTGGTTTTGCTGTTACACGGTAATAAATCTCTATTATCCTGCTTTTGCCATTTTTTGCCGTAAAAAATAAATAATAGCATATCCTGAATGTTCAGACAAATATTTCTGTTGAAAATAGTCTGGTATAGACCAGTAAATTATAACTGTGGTTTTGCTGTTCCACGGTAAAAAAATCTCTATAATCCTGCTTTTTGCATTTTTTGCCGTAAAAAATAAATAATAGTGTCTCCTAATTGTTCAGACACAAATATATCTGTTGAAAATAGTCTGGAATACATCAGTAAATCATAACTGTGGTTTTGCTGCTCCACCGTAAAAAATCTCTATTATCCTGCTTTTGGCATTTTTTGCCTATAAAAAATAAATAATAGTGTCTCCTGATTGTTCAGACATAAATATATCTGTTGAAAATAGTCTGGAATACAGCAGTAAATTATAACTGTGGTTTTGCTGCTCCACGGTAAAAAATCTCTATTATCCTGCTTTTGCCATTTTTTGCCGTAAAAAATAAATAATAGTGTCTCCTGATTGTTCAGACACAAAAATATCTGTTGAAAGTAGTCTGCTGTACACCAGTAAATTATAACTGTGGTTTTGCTGTTCCACGGTAAAAAATCTCTATTATCCTGCTTTTGGCAGTTTTTGCCGTAAAAAATAAATAATAGTGTCTTCTGATTGTTCAGACACAAATATATGTGTTGAATATAGTCTGGTGTAGGCCCAAGAATTACAAGTGTGGTTTTGCAGCTCCACGGCTCAAATCTCTGTATTATCCAGCTTTTAGCAAATATTGGCCGTAAAAAATAAATAATAGTATCTCCTGATTGCTCAGACACAAATATATCTGTTGAAAATAGTCTGGTATACACCAGTAAATTATAACTGTGGTTTTGCTGTTCCACGGTAAAAAATCTCTATTATCCTGCTTTTGGCATTTTTTGCATTTTAAAAATAATAGTGTCTCCTCATTGTTCAGAAACAAATATATCTGTTGAAAATAGTCTGGTATACACCAGTAAATTATAACTGTGGTTTTGCTGTTCCACGGTAAAAAATCTCTATTATCCTGCTTTTGGCATTTTTTGCCGTAAAAAATAAATAATAGTGTCTCCTGATTGTTCAGGCACAAATATATCTGTTGAAAATAGTCTGGTATACATGAGTAAATTATAACTGTGGTTTTGCTGTTCCACTGTAAAAAATCTCTATTATCCTGCTTTTGGCATTTTTTGCCGTAAAAATAAATAATAGTGTCTCCTGTTTCTTCAGACACAAATATGTCTGTTGAAAATAGTCTGGTGTAGGCCCGAGAAATACAAGTGTGGTTTTGCAGTTCCACGGGACAAATCTCTGTATTATCCTGCTTTTCGCAATTTTTGGCCGAAAAAAAATAATAGTGTCTCCTGATTGTTCAGACACAAATATATCTGTTGAAAATAGTCTGGTAGACACCAGTAAATTATAGCTGTGATTTTGCTGTTACACGATAAAAAATCTTTATTATACTGCTTTTGCCATTTTTTTCCCGTAAAAAATAAATAATAGTGTCTCCTGATTATTCAGACAAAAATATTTCTGTTGAAAATAGTCTGGTATACACCAGGAAATTATAACTGTGGTTTTGCTGTTCCACGGTAAAAAATCTCTATTATCCTGGTTTTGGCATTTTTTGCCGTAAAAAATAAATAATAGTGTCTCCTGATTGTTCAGACACAAATATATCTGTTGAAAATAGTGTGGTATACACCAGTAAATTATAACTGTGGTTTTGCGGTTCCACTTTAAAAATCTCTATTATCCTGCTTTTGCCATTTTTTGCTGTAAAAAATAAATAATAGTGTCTCCTGATTGTTCAGACACAAATATATCTGTTGAAAATAGTCTGGTACACACCAGGAAATTATAACTGTGGTTTTGCTGTTCTACGGTAAAAAATCTCTATTATCCAGCTTTTGGCATTTTTTGCCTATTAAAGATAAATAATAGTGTCTCCTGATTGCTCAGACACAAATATATCTGTTGAAAATAGTCTGGTACACACCAGGAAATTATAACTGTGGTTTTGCTGTTCCACGGTAAAAAATCTCTATTATCCTGCTTTTGCCATTTTTTGCCGTAAAAAATAAATAATAGTGTCTACTGATTGTTCAGACACAAATATTTCTGTTGAAAATAGTCTGGTATACACCAGTAAATTATAACTGTGGTTTTGCTGTTCCTTGGTAAAAAATCTCTATAATCCTGCTTTTGGCATTTTTTGCCGTAAAAAATAAATAATAGTGTCTCCTGATTGTTCAGACACAAATATATCTGTTGAAAATAGTCTGGTGTACACCAGTAAATTATAATTGTGGTTTTGCTGTTCCAAGGTAAAAAATCTCTATTATCCTGCTTTTGGCATTTTTTGCCGTAAAAAATAAATAATAGTGTCTTCTGATTGTTCAGACACAAATATGTGTGTTGAATATAGTCTGATGTAGGCCCAAGAATTACAAGTGTGGTTTTGCAGTTACACGGCTCAAATCTCTGTATTATCCAGCTTTTAGCAAATATTGGCCGTAAAAAATAAATAATAGTATCTCCTGTTTGCTCAGACACAAATATATCTGTTGAAAATAGTCTGGTATACACCAGATAATTATAACTGTGGTTTTGCTGTTCCACGGTAAAAAAATCTCTATTATCCTGATTTGGCATTTTTTGCATTTTAAAAATAATAGTGTCTCCACATTGTTCAGACACAAATATATCTGTTGAAAATAGTCTGGTATACACCAGTAAATTATAACTGTGGTTTTGCTGTTCCACGGTAAAAAATCTCTATTATCCTGCTTTTGGCATTTTTTGCCGTAAAAAATAAATAATAGTGTCTCCTGATTGTTCAGAACCAAATATATCTGTTGAAAATAGTCTGGTGTAGGCCCAAGAAATACAAGTGTGGTTTTGCAATTCCACGGGTCAAATCTCTGTATTATCCTGCTTTCGCAATTTTTGGCCGTATATATAAATAATAGTGTCTCCTGATTGTTCAGACACAAATATATCTGTTGAAAATAGTCTAGTATACATCAGTAAATTATAACTGTGGTTTTGCTGTTCCACGGTAAAAATCTCTATTATCCTGCTTTTGGCACTTTTTGCCGTAAAAAATAAATAATATTGTCTCCTGAATGTTCAGACAAATATTTCTTTTGAAAATAGTCTGGTATACACCAGTAAATTATAACTGTGGTTTTGCTGTTCCACGGTAAAAAATCTCTATTATCTTGCTTTTGGCATTTTTTGCCTATAAAAAATAAATAATAGTGTCTCCTGATTGTTCAGACACAAATATATCTGTTGAAAATAGTCTAGTATACACCAGTAAATTTTAACTGTGGTTTTGCTGTTCCACGGTAAAAAATCTCTATTATCCTGCTTTTGGCATTTTTTGCCGTAAAAAGTAAATAATAATGTCTCCTGATTGTTTAGACACAAATATATCTGTTGAAAATAGTCTGGTATACACGAGAAAATAATAACTGTGGTTTTGCTGTTACACGGTAATAAATCTCTATTATCCTGCTTTTGCCATTTTTTGCCGTAAAAAATAAATAATAGCATATCCTGAATGTTCAGACAAATATTTCTGTTGAAAATAGTCTGGTATACACCAGTAAATTATAACTGTGGTTTTGCTGTTCCACGTTAAAAAAATCTCTATAATCCTGCTTTTTGCATTTTTTGCCATAAAAAATAAATAATAGTGTCTCCTAATTGTTCAGACACAAATATATCTGTTGAAAATAGTCTGAAATACACCAGTAAATTATAACTGTGGTTTTGCTGCTCCACCGTAAAAAATCTCTATTATCCTGCTTTTGGCATTTTTTGCCTATAAAAAATAAATAATAGTGTCTACTGATTGTTCAGACACAAATATATCTTTTGAAATTAGTCTGGTATGCACAAGGAAATTATAACTGTTGTTTTGCTGTTCCACGGTAAAAAATCTCTATTATCCTGCTTTTGCCATTTTTTGCCGTAAAAAATAAATAATAGAGTCTCCTGATTGCTGAGACACAAATATTTCTTTTGAAAATAGTCTGGTATATACCAGTAAATTATAACTGTGGTTTTGCTGTTCCACGGTAAAAAAATCTCTATTTTCCTGCTTTTGGCATTTTTTGCCGTAAAAAATAAATAATAGTGTCTCCTCATTGTTCAGACCCAAATATATCTGTTGAAAATAGTCTGGTGTAGGCCCAAGAAATACAAGTGTGGTTTTTCAGTTCCACGGGTCAAATCTCTGTATTATCCTGCTTTCGCAATTTTTGGCCGTATATATAAATAATAGTGTCTCTTGATTGTTCAGACACAAATATATCTGTTGAAAATAGCCTAGTATACATCAGTAAATTATAACTGTGGTTTTGCTGTTCCACGGTAAAAAATCTCTATTATCCTGCTTTTGCCATTTTTTGCTGTAAAAAATAAATAATATTGTCTCCTGAATGTTCAGACAAATATTTATTTTGAAAATAGTCTGGTATACACCAGTAAATTATAACTGTGGTTTTGCTGTTACACGGTAAAAAATCTCTATTATCCTGTTTTTGCCATTTTTTGCTGTAAAAAATAAATAATAGTGTCTCCTGATTGTTCAGACCCAAATATATCTGTTGAAAATAGTCTGGTGTAGGCCCAAGAAATACTAGTGTGGTTTTGCAATTCCACGGGTCAAATCTCTGTATTATCCTGCTTTTCGCAATTATTGGCCGTAAAAAAAAAATAATTGTGTCTCCTGATTGTTCAGACACAAATATATCTGTTGAAAATAGTCTGGTACACACCAGGAAATTATAACTGTGGTTTTGCTGTTCTACGGTAAAAAATCTCTATTATCCAGCTTTTGGCATTTTTTGCCTATTAAAGATAAATAATAGTGTCTCTTGATTGCTCAGACACAAATATATCTGTTGAAAATAGTCTGGTACGCACCAGGAAATTATAACTGTGGTTTTGCTGTTCCACGGTAAAAAATCTCTATTATCCTGCTTTTGCCATTTTTTGCCGTAAAAAATAAATAATAGTGTCTACTGATTGTTCAGACAAAAATATTTCTGTTGAAAATAATCTGGTATACACCAGTAAATTATAACTGTGGTTTTGCTGTTCCATGGTAAAAAATCTCTATAATCCTGCTTTTGGCATTTTTTGCCGTAAAAAATAAATAATAGTGTCTCCTGATTGTTCAGACACAAATATATCTGTTGAAAATAGTCTGGTGTACACCAGTAAATTATAACTGTGGTTTTGCTGTTCCAAGGTAAAAAATCTCTATTATCCTGCTTTTGCCTTTTGCCGTAAAAAATAAATAATAGTGTCTTCTGATTGTTCAGACACAAATATGTGTTTTGAATATAGTCTGGTGTAGGCCCAAGAATTACAAGTGTGGTTTTGCAGTTCCACGGCTCAAATCTCTGTATTATCCAGCTTTTAGCAAATATTGGCCGTAAAAAATAAATAATAGTATCTCCTGTTTGCTCAGACACAAATATATCTGTTGAAAATAGTCTGGTATACACCAGATAATTAAAACTGTGGTTTTGCTGTTCCACGGTAAAAAATCTCTATTATCCTGCTTTTGGCATTTTTTGCATTTTAAAAATAATAGTGTCTCCACATTGTTCAGACACAAATATATCTGTTGAAAATAGTCTGGTATACACCAGTAAATTATAACTGTGGTTTTGCTGTTCCACGGTAAAAAATATCTATTATCCTGCTTTTGGCATTTTTTGCCGTAAAAAATAAATAATAGTGTCTCCCCATTGTTCAGAAACAAATATATCTGTTGAAAATAGTCTGGTGTAGGCCCAAGAAATACAAGTGTGGTTTTGCAATTCCACGGGTCAAATCTCTGTATTATCCTGCTTTCGCAATTTTTGGCCGTATATATAAATAATAGTGTCTCCTGATTGTTCAGACACAAATATATCTGTTGAAAATAGTCTAGTATACATCAGTAAATTATAACTGTGGTTTTGCTGTTCCACGATAAAAAATCTCTATTATCCTGCTTTTGGCACTTTTTGCCGTAAAAAATAAATAATATTGTCTCCTGAATGTTCAGACAAATATTTCTTTTGAAAATAGTCTGGTATACACCAGTAAATTATAACTGTGGTTTTGCTGTTCCACGGTAAAAAATCTCTATTATCTTGCTTTTGGCATTTTTTGCCTATAAAAAATAAATAATTGTGTCTCCTGATTGTTCAGACACAAATATATCTGTTGAAAATAGTCTAGTATACACCAGTAAATTATAACTGTGGTTTTGCTGTTCCACGGTAAAAAATCTCTATTATCCTGCTTTTGGCATTTTTTGCCGTAAAAAGTAAATAATAATGTCTCCTGATTGTTCAGACACAAATATATCTGTTGAAAATAGTCCGGTATACACGAGAAAATAATAACTGTGGTTTTGCTGTTACACGGTAATAAATCTCTATTATCCTGCTTTTGCCATTTTTTGCCGTAAAAAATAAATAATAGCATATCCTGAATGTTCAGACAAATATTTCTGTTGAAAATAGTCTGGTATACACCAGTAAATTATAACTGTGGTTTTGCTGTTCCACGGTAAAAAAATCTCTATAATCCTGCTTTTTGCATTTTTTGCCGTAAAAAATAAATAATAGTGTCTCCTAATTGTTCAGACACAAATATATCTGTTAAAAATAGTTTGGAATACACCAGTAAATTATAACTCTGGTTTTGCTGCTCCACCGTAAAAAATCTCTATTATCCTGCTTTTGGCATTTTTTGCCTATAAAAAATAAATAATAGTGTCTCCTGATTGTTCAGACATAAATATATCTGTTGAAAATAGTCTGGAATACACCAGTAAATTATAACTGTGGTTTTGCTGCTCCACGGTAAAAAATCTCTATTATTCTGCTTTTGGCATTTTTTGCCATAAAAAATAAATAATAGTGTCTACTGATTGTTCAGACACAAATATATCTTTTGAAATTAGTCTGGTATGCACAAGGAAATTATAACTGTTGTTTTGCTGTTCCACGGTAAAAAATCCCTATTATCCTGCTTTTGCCATTTTTTGCCGTAAAAAATAAATAATAGAGTCTCCTGATTGCTCAGACCCAAATATTTCTTTTGAAAATAGTCTGGTATATACCAGTAAATTATAACTGTGGTTTTGCTGTTCCACGGTAAAAAAAATCTCTATTTTCCTGCTTTTGGCATTTTTTGCCGTAAAAAATAAATAATAGTGTCTCCTCATTGTTCAGACCCAAATATATCTGTTGAAAATAGTCTGGTGTAGGCCCAAGAAATACAAGTGTGGTTTTTCAGTTCCACGGGTCAAATCTCTGTATTATCCTACTTTCGCAATTTTTGGCCGTATATATAAATAATAGTGTCTCTTGATTGTTCAGACACAAATATATCTGTTGAAAATAGCCTAGTATACATCAGTAAATTATAACTGTGGTTTTGCTGTTCCACGGTAAAAAATCTCTATTATCCTGCTTTTGCCATTTTTTGCTGTAAAAAATAAATAATATTGTCTCCTGAATGTTCAGACAAATATTTATTTTGAAAATAGTCTGGTATACACCAGTAAATTATAACTGTGGTTTTGCTGTTTCACGGTAAAAAATCTCTATCATCTTGCTTTAGGCATTTTTTACCTTTAAAAAATAAATAATAGTGTCTCCTGATTTTTCAGACACAAATATATCTGTTGAAAATAGTCTGGTATACACCAGTAAATTATAACTGTGGTTTTGCTGTTCCACGGTAAAAAATCTCTATTATCCTGCTTTTTGCATTTTTTGCCATAAAAAATAAATAATAGTGTCTCCTGATTTTTCAGACACAAATATATCTGTTGAAAATAGTCTGGTATACACCAGTAAATTATAACTGTGGTTTTGCTGTTACACGGTAAAAAATCTCTATTATCCTGTTTTTGCCATTTTTTGCCGTAAAAAATAAATAATAGTGTCTCCTGATTGTTCAGACACAAATATATCTGTTGAAAATAGTCTGGAATACACCAGTAAATTATAACTGTGGTTTTGTTGCTCCACGGTAAAAAATCTCTATTATCCTGCTTTTGGCATTTTTTGCCATAAAAAATAAATAATAGTGTCTTCTGATTGTTCAGACACAAAGATATCTGTTGAAAATAGTCTGGTATACACAAGGAAATTATAACTGTGGTTTTGCTGTTCCACGGTAAAAAATCTCTATTATCCTGCTTTTGCCATTTTTTGACGTAAAAAATAAATAATAGAGTCCCTGATTGCTCAGACACAAATATTTCTTTTGAAAATAATCTGGTATGTACCAGTAAATTATGACTGTGGTTTTGCTGTTCCACGGTAAAAAAATCTCTATTTTCCTGCTTTTGGCATTTTTTGCCATAAAAAATAAATAATAGTGTCTCCTCATTGTTCAGACCCAAATATAACTGTTGAAAATAGTCTGGTGTAGGCCCAAGAAATACAAGTGTGGTTTTGCAGTTCCACGGGTCAAATCTCTGTATTATCCTGCTTTCGCAATTTTTGGAGGTATATATAAATAATAGTGTCTCCTGATTGTTCAGACACAAATATATCTGTTGAAAATAGTCTAGTATACATCAGTAAATTATAACTGTGGTTTTGCTGTTCCACGGTAAAAAATCTCTATTATCCTGCTTTTGGCATTTTTTGCCATAAAAAATAAATAATATTTTCTCCTGAATGTTCAGACAAATATTTGTTTTGAAAATAGTCTGGTATACACCAGTAAATTATAACTGTGGTTTTGCTGTTCCACGGTAAAAAATCTCTATTATCTTGCTTTTGGCATTTTTTGCCTATAAAAAATAAATAATAGTGTCTCCTGATTGTTCAGACACAAATATATCTGTTGAAAATAGTCTAGTATACACCAGTAAATTATAACTATTGTTTTGCTGTTCCACGGTAAAAAATCTCTATTATCCTGCTTTTGGCATTTTTTGCCGTAAAAAGTAAATAATAGTGTCTCCTGATTGTTCAGACACAAATATATCTGTTGAAAATAGTCTAGTGTACACCAGTAAATTATAACTATTGTTTTGCTGTTCCACGGTAAAAAATCTCTATTATCCTGCTTTTGCCATTTTTTGCCATAAAAAATAAATAATAGTGTCTACTGATTGTTCAGACAGAAATATTTCTGTTGAAAATAGTCTGGTATACACCAGTAAATTATAACTGTGGTTTTGCTGTTCCATGGTAAAAAATCTCTATAATCCTGCTTTTGGCATTTTTTGCCGTAAAAAATAAATAATAGTGTCTCCTGATTGTTCAGACACAAATATATCTGTTGAAAATAGTCTGGAATACACCAGTAAATTATAACTGTGGTTTTGCTGCTCCACCGTAAAAAATCTCTATTATCCTGCTTTTGGCATTTTTTGCCTATAAAAAATAAATAATAGTGTCTACTGATTGTTCAGACACAAATATATCTTTTGAAATTAGTCTGGTATGCACAAGGAAATTATAACTGTTGTTTTGCTGTTCCACGGTAAAAAATCTCTATTATCCTGCTTTTGCCATTTTTTGCCGTAAAAAATAAATAATAGAGTCTCCTGATTGCTCAGACACAAATATTTCTTTTGAAAATAGTCTGGTATATACCAGTAAATTATAACTGTGGTTTTGCTGTTCCACGGTAAAAAAATCTCTATTTTCCTGCTTTTGGCATTTTTTGCCGTAAAAAATAAATAATAGTGTCTCCTCATTGTTCAGACCCAAATATATATGTTGAAAATAGTCTGGTGTAGGCCCAAGAAATACAAGTGTGGTTTTTCAGTTCCACGGGTCAAATCTCTGTATTATCCTGCTTTCGCAATTTTTGGCCGTATATATAAATAATAGTGTCTCTTGATTGTTAAGACACAAATATATCTGTTGAAAATAGCCTAGTATACATCAGTAAATTATAACTGTGGTTTTGCTGTTCCACGGTAAAAAATCTCTATTATCCTGCTTTTGCCATTTTTTGCTGTAAAAAATAAATAATATTGTCTCCTGAATGTTCAGACAAATATTTATTTTGAAAATAGTCTGGTATACACCAGTAAATTATAACTGTGGTTTTGCTGTTTCACGGTAAAAAATCTCTATCATCTTGCTTTAGGCATTTTTTACCTTTAAAAAATAAATAATAGTGTCTCCTGATTTTTCATACACAAATATATCTGTTGAAAATAGTCTGGTATACACCAGTAAATTATAACTGTGGTTTTGCTGTTCCACGGTAAAAAATCTCTATTATCCTGCTTTTTGCATTTTTTGCCATAAAAAATAAATAATAGTGTCTCCTGATTTTTCAGACACAAATATATCTGTTGAAAATAGTCTGGTGTAGGCCCAAGAAATACTAGTGTGGTTTTGCAATTCCACGGGTCAAATCTCTGTATTATCCTGCTTTTCGCAATTATTGGCCGTAAAAAAAAAATAATTGTGTCTCCTGATTGTTCAGACACAAATATATCTGTTGAAAATAGTCTGGTACACACCAGGAAATTATAACTGTGCTTTTGCTGTTCTACGGTAAAAAATCTCTATTATCCAGCTTTTGGCATTTTTTGCCTATTAAAGATAAATAATAGTGTCTCTTGATTGCTCAGACACAAATATATCTGTTGAAAATAGTATGGTACACACCAGGAAATTATAACTGTGGTTTTGCTGTTCCACGGTAAAAAATCTCTATTATCCTGCTTTTGCCATTTTTTGCCGTAAAAAATAAATAATAGTGTCTACTGATTGTTCAGACAAAAATATTTCTGTTGAAAATAATCTGGTATACACCAGTAAATTATAACTGTGGTTTTGCTGTTCCATGGTAAAAAATCTCTATAATCCTGCTTTTGGCATTTTTTGCCGTAAAAAATAAATAATAGTGTCTCCTGATTGTTCAGACACAAATATATCTGTTGAAAATAGTCTGGTGTACACCAGTAAATTATAACTGTGGTTTTGCTGTTCCAAGGTAAAAAATCTCTATTATCCTGCTTTTGGCTTTTGCCGTAAAAAATAAATAATAGTGTCTTCTGATTGTTCAGACACAAATATGTGTTTTGAATATAGTCTGGTGTAGGCCCAAGAATTACAAGTGTGGTTTTGCAGTTCCACGGCTCAAATCTCTGTATTATCCAGCTTTTAGCAAATATTGGCCGTAAAAAATAAATAATAGTATCTCCTGTTTGCTCAGACACAAATATATCTGTTGAAAATAGTCTGGTATACACCAGATAATTAAAACTGTGGTTTTGCTGTTCCACGGTAAAAAATCTCTATTATCCTGCTTTTGGCATTTTTTGCATTTTAAAAATAATAGTGTCTCCACATTGTTCAGACACAAATATATCTGTTGAAAATAGTCTGGTATACACCAGTAAATTATAACTGTGGTTTTGCTGTTCCACGGTAAAAAATATCTATTATCCTGCTTTTGGCATTTTTTGCCGTAAAAAATAAATAATAGTGTCTCCTCATTGTTCAGAAACAAATATATCTGTTGAAAATAGTCTGGTGTAGGTCCAAGAAATACAAGTGTGGTTTTGCAATTCCACGGGTCAAATCTCTGTATTATCCTGCTTTCGCAATTTTTGGCCGTATATATAAATAATAGTGTCTCCTGATTGTTCAGACACAAATATATCTGTTGAAAATAGTCTAGTATACATCAGTAAATTATAACTGTGGTTTTGCTGTTCCACGATAAAAAATCTCTATTATTCTGCTTTTGGCACTTTTTGCCGTAAAAAATAAATAATATTGTCTCCTGAATGTTCAGACAAATATTTCTTTTGAAAATAGTCTGGTATACACCAGTAAATTATAACTGTGGTTTTGCTGTTCCACGGTAAAAAATCTCTATTATCTTGCTTTTGGCATTTTTTGCCTATAAAAAATAAATAATAGTGTCTCCTGATTGTTCAGACACAAATATATCTGTTGAAAATAGTCTAGTATACACCAGTAAATTATAACTGTGGTTTTGCTGTTCCACGGTAAAAAATCTCTATTATCCTGCTTTTGGCATTTTTTGCCGTAAAAAGTAAATAATAATGTCTCCTGATTGTTCAGACACAAATATATCTGTTGAAAATAGTCCGGTATACACGAGAAAATAATAACTGTGGTTTTGCTGTTACACGGTAATAAATCTCTATTATCCTGCTTTTGCCATTTTTTGCCGTAAAAAATAAATAATAGCATATCCTGAATGTTCAGACAAATATTTCTGTTGAAAATAGTCTGGTATACACCATTAAATTATAACTGTGGTTTTGCTGTTCCACGGTAAAAAAATCTCTATAATCCTCCTTTTTGCATTTTTTGCCGTAAAAAATAAATAATAGTGTCTCCTAATTGTTCAGACACAAATATATCTGTTAAAAATAGTCTGGAATACACCAGTAAATTATAACTGTGGTTTTGCTGCCCACCGTAAAAAATCTCTATTATCCTGCTTTTGGCATTTTTTGCCTATAAAAAATAAATAATAGTGTCTCCTGATTGTTCAGACATAAATATATCTGTTGAAAATAGTCTGGAATACACCAGTAAATTATAACTGTGGTTTTGCTGCTCCACGGTAAAAAATCTCTATTATTCTGCTTTTGGCATTTTTTGCCATAAAAAATAAATAATAGTGTCTACTGATTGTTCAGACACAAATATATCTTTTGAAATTAGTCTGGTATGCACAAGGAAATTATAACTGTTGTTTTGCTGTTCCACGGTAAAAAATCCCTATTATCCTGCTTTTGCCATTTTTTGCCGTAAAAAATAAATAATAGAGTCTCCTGATTGCTCAGACCCAAATATTTCTTTTGAAAATAGTCTGGTATATACCAGTAAATTATAACTGTGGTTTTGCTGTTCCACGGTAAAAAAATCTCTATTTTCCTGCTTTTGGCATTTTTTGCCGTAAAAAATAAATAATAGTGTCTCCTCATTGTTCAGACCCAAATATATCTGTTGAAAATAGTCTGGTGTAGGCCCAAGAAATACAAGTGTGGTTTTTCAGTTCCACGGGTCAAATCTCTGTATTATCCTGCTTTCGCAATTTTTGGCCGTATATATAAATAATAGTGTCTCTTGATTGTTCAGACACAAATATATCTGTTGAAAATAGCCTAGTATACATCAGTAAATTATAACTGTGGTTTTGCTGTTCCACGGTAAAAAATCTCTATTATCCTGCTTTTGCCATTTTTTGCTGTAAAAAATAAATAATATTGTCTCCTGAATGTTCAGACAAATATTTATTTTGAAAATAGTCTGGTATACACCAGTAAATTATAACTGTGGTTTTGCTGTTTCACGGTAAAAAATCTCTATCATCTTGCTTTAGGCATTTTTTACCTTTAAAAAATAAATAATAGTGTCTCCTGATTGTTCAGACACAAATATATCTGTTGAAAATAGTCTGGTATACACCAGTAAATTATAACTGTGGTTTGCTGTTCCACGGTAAAAAATCTCTATTATCCTGCTTTTTGCATTTTTTGCCATAAAAAATAAATAATAGTGTCTCCTGATTTTTCAGACACAAATATATCTGTTGAAAATAGTCTGGTATACACCAGTAAATTATAACTGTGGTTTTGCTGTTACACGGTAAAAAATCTCTATTATCCTGTTTTTGCCATTTTTTGCCGTAAAAAATAAATAATAGTGTCTCCTGATTGTTCAGACACAAATATATCTGTTGAAAATAGTCTGGAATACACCAGTAAATTATAACTGTGATTTTGTTGCTCCACGGTAAAAAATCTCTATTATCCTGCTTTTGGCATTTTTTGCCATAAAAAATAAATAATAGTGTCTCCTGATTGTTCAGACACAAAGATATCTGTTGAAAATAGTCTGGTATACACAAGGAAATTATAACTGTGGTTTTGCTGTTCCACGGTAAAAAATCTCTATTATCCTGCTTTTGCCATTTTTTGCCGTAAAAAATAAATAATAGAGTCTCCTGATTGCTCAGACACAAATATTTCTTTTGAAAATAATCTGGTATATACCAGTAAATTATGACTGTGGTTTTGCTGTTCCACGGTAAAAAAATCTCTATTTTCCTGCTTTTGGCATTTCTTGCCATAAAAAATAAATAATAGTGTCTCCTCATTGTTCAGACCCAAATATAACTGTTGAAAATAGTCTGGTGTAGGCCCAAGAAATACAAGTGTGGTTTTGCAGTTCCACGGGTCAAATCTCTGTATTATCCTGCTTTCGCAATTTTTGGAGGTATATATAAATAATAGTGTCTCCTGATTGTTCAGACACAAATATATCTGTTGAAAATAGTCTAGTATACATCAGTAAATTATAACTGTGGTTTTGCTGTTCCACGGTAAAAAATCTCTATTATCCTGCTTTTGGCATTTTTTGCCATAAAAAATAAATAATATTTTCTCCTGAATGTTCAGACAAATATTTCTTTTGAAAATAGTCTGGTATACACCAGTAAATTATAACTGTGGTTTTGCTGTTCCATGGTAAAAAATCTCTATTATCTTGCTTTTGGCATTTTTTGCCTATAAAAAATAAATAATAGTGTCTCCTGATTGTTCAGACACAAATATATCTGTTGAAAATAGTCTAGTATACATCAGTAAATTATAACTATTGTTTTGCTGTTCCACGGTAAAAAATCTCTATTATCCTGCTTTTGGCATTTTTTGCCGTAAAAAGTAAATAATAGTGTCTCCTGATTGTTCAGACACAAATATATCTGTTGAAAATAGTCTAGTATACACCAGTAAATTATAACTATTGTTTTGCTGTTCCACGGTAAAAAATCTCTATTATCCTGCTTTTGCCATTTTTTGCCATAAAAAATAAATAATAGTGTCTACTGATTGTTCAGACACAAATATTTCTGTTGAAAATAGTCTGGTATACACCAGTAAATTATAACTGTGGTTTTGCTGTTCCATGGTAAAAAATCTCTATAATCCTGCTTTTGGCATTTTTTGCCGTAAAAAATAAATAATAGTGTCTCCTGATTGTTCAGACACAAATATATCTGTTGAAAATAGTCTGGTGTACACCAGTAAATTATAACTGTGGTTTTGCTGTTCCAAGGTAAAAAATCTCTATTATCCTGCTTTTGGCATTTTTTGCCGTAAAAAATAAATAATAGTGTCTTCTGATTGTTCAGACACAAATATGTGTGTTGAATATAGTCTGGTGTAGGCCCAAGAATTACAAGTGTGGTTTTGCAGTTCCACGGCTCAAATCTCTGTATTATCCAGCTTTTAGCAAATATTGGCCGTAAAAAATAAATAATAGTATCTCCTGTTTGCTCAGACACAAATATATCTGTTGAAAATAGTCTGGTATACACTAGATAATTATAACTGTGGTTTTGCTGTTCCACGGTAAAAAATCTCTATTATCCTGCTTTTGGCATTTTTTGCATTTTAAAAATAATAGTGTCTCCACATTGTTCAGACACAAATATATCTGTTGAAAATAGTCTGGTATACACCAGTAAATTATAACTGTGGTTTTGCTGTTCCACGGTAAAAAATCTCTATTATCCTGCTTTTGGCATTTTTTGCCGTAAAAAATAAATAATAGTGTCTCCTCATTGTTCAGAACCAAATATATCTGTTGAAAATAGTCTGGTGTAGGCCCAAGAAATACAAGTGTGGTTTTGCAATTCCACGGGTCAAATCTCTGTATTATCCTGCTTTCGCAATTTTTGGCCGTATATATAAATAATAGTGTCTCCTGATTGTTCAGACACAAATATATCTGTTGAAAATAGTCTAGTATACATCAGTAAATTATAACTGTGGTTTTGCTGTTCCACGGTAAAAAATCTCTATTATCCTGCTTTTGGCACTTTTTGCCGTAAAAAATAAATAATATTGTCTCCTGAATGTTCAGACAAATATTTCTTTTGAAAATAGTCTGGTATACACCAGTAAATTATAACTGTGGTTTTGCTGTTCCACGGTAAAAAATCTCTATTATCTTGCTTTTGGCATTTTTTGCCTATAAAAAATAAATAATAGTGTCTCCTGATTGTTCAGACACAAATATATCTGTTGAAAATAGTCTAGTATACACCAGTAAATTATAACTGTGGTTTTGCTGTTCCACGGTAAAAAATCTCTATTATCCTGCTTTTGGCATTTTTTGCCGTAAAAAGTAAATAATAATGTCTCCTGATTATTCAGACACAAATATATCTGTTGAAAATAGTCTGGTATACACGAGAAAATAATAACTGTGGTTTTGCTGTTACACGGTAATAAATCTCTATTATCCTGCTTTTGCCATTTTTTGCCGTAAAAAATAAATAATAGCATATCCTGAATGTTCAGACAAATATTTCTGTTGAAAATAGTCTGGTATACACCAGTAAATTATTACTGTGGTTTTGCTGTTCCACGGTAAAAAAATCTCTATAATCCTGCTTTTTGCATTTTTTGCCGTAAAAAATAAATAATAGTGTCTCCTAATTGTTCAGACACAAATATATCTGTTGAAAATAGTCTGGAATACACCAGTAAATTATAACTGTGGTTTTGCTGCTCCACCGTAAAAAATCTCTATTATTCTGCTTTTGGCATTTTTTGCCTATAAAAAATAAATAATAGTGTCTCCTGATTGTTCAGACATAAATATATCTGTTGAAAATAGTCTGGAATACACCAGTAAATTATAACTGTGGTTTTGCTGCTCCACGGTAAAAAATCTCTATTATTCTGCTTTTGGCATTTTTTGCCATAAAAAATAAATAATAGTGTCTACTGTTTGTTCAGACACAAATATATCTTTTGAAATTAGTCTGGTATGCACAAGGAAATTATAACTGTTGTTTTGCTGTTCCACGGTAAAAAATCTCTATTATCCTGCTTTTGCCATTTTTTGCCCGTAAAAAACTAAATAATAGAGTCTCCTGATTGCTCAGACACAAATATTTCTTTTGAAAATAGTCTGGTATATACCAGTAAATTATAACTGTGGTTTTGCTGTTCCACGGTAAAAAAATCTCTATTTTCCTGCTTTTGGCAATTTTTGCCGTAAAAAATAAATAATAGTGTCTCCTCATTGTTCAGACCCAAATATATCTGTTGAAAATAGTCTGGTGTAGGCCCAAGAAATACAAGTGTGGTTTTTCAGTTCCACGGGTCAAATCTCTGTATTATCCTGCTTTCGCAATTTTTGGCCGTATATATAAATAATAGTGTCTCTTGATTGTTCAGTCACAAATATATCTGTTGAAAATAGCCTAGTATACATCAGTAAATTATAACTGTGGTTTTGCTGTTCCACGGTAAAAAATCTCTATTATCCTGCTTTTGCCATTTTTTGCTGTAAAAAATAAATAATATTGTCTCCTGAATGTTCAGACAAATATTTATTTTGAAAATAGTCTGGTATACACCAGTAAATTATAACTGTGGTTTTGCTGTTTCACGGTAAAAAATCTCTATCATCTTGCTTTAGGCATTTTTTACCTTTCAAAAATAAATAATATTGTTTCCTGATTGTTCAGTCACAAATATATCTGTTGAAAATAGCCTAGTATACATCAGTAAATTATAACTGTGGTTTTGCTGTTCCACGGTAAAAAATCTCTATTATCCTGCTTTTTGCATTTTTTGCCATAAAAAATAAATAATAGTGTCTCCTGATTTTTCAGACACAAATATATCTGTTGAAAATAGTCTGGTATACACCAGTAAATTATAACTGTGGTTTTGCTGTAACACGGTAAAAAATCTCTATTATCCTGTTTTTGCCATTTTTTGCCGTAAAAAATAAATAATAGTGTCTCCTGATTGTTCAGACACAAATATATCTGTTGAAAATAGTCTGGAATACACCAGTAAATTATAACTGTGGTTTTGTTGCTCCACGGTAAAAAATCTCTATTATCCTGCTTTTGGCATTTTTTGCCATAAAAAATAAATAATAGTGTCTCCTGATTGTTCAGACACAAATATATCTGTTGAAAATAGTCTGGTATACACAAGGAAATTATAACTGTGGTTTTGCTGTTCCACGGTAAAAAATCTCTATTATCCTGCTTTTGCCATTTTTTGCCGTAAAAAATAAATAATAGAGTCTCCTGATTGCTCAGACACAAATATTTCTTTTGAAAATAATCTGGTATATACCAGTAAATTATGACTGTGGTTTTGCTGTTCCACGGTAAAAAAATCTCTATTTTCCTGCTTTTGGCATTTTTTGCCATAAAAAATAAATAATAGTGTCTCCTCATTGTTCAGACCCAAATATAACTGTTGAAAATAGTCTGGTGTAGGCCCAAGAAATACAAGTGTGGTTTTGCAGTTCCACGGGTCAAATCTCTGTATTATCCTGCTTTCGCAATTTTTGGCCGTATATATAAATAATAGTGTCTCCTGATTGTTCAGACACAAATATATCTGTTGAAAATAGTCTAGTATACATCAGTAAATTATAACTGTGGTTTTGCTGTTCCACGGTAAAAAATCTCTATTATCCTGCTTTTGGCATTTTTTGCCATAAAAAATAAATAATATTGTCTCCTGAATGGTCAGACAAATATTTCTTTTGAAAATAGTCTGGTATACACCAGTAAATTATAACTGTGGTTTTGCTGTTCCACGGTAAAAAATCTCTATTATCTTGCTTTTGGCATTTTTTGCCTATAAAAAATAAATAATAGTGTCTCCTGATTGTTCAGACACAAATATATCTGTTGAAAATAGTCTAGTATACACCAGTAAATTATAACTATTGTTTTGCTGTTCCACGGTAAAAAATCTCTATTATCCTGCTTTTGGCATTTTTTGCCGTAAAAAGTAAATAATAGTGTCTCCTGATTGTTCAGACACAAATATATCTGTTGAAAATAGTCTAGTATACACCAGTAAATTATAACTATTGTTTTGCTGTTCCACGGTAAAAAATCTCTATTATCCTGCTTTTGCCATTTTTTACCATAAAAAATAAATAATAGTGTCTACTGATTGTTCAGACACAAATATTTCTGTTGAAAATAGTCTGGTATACACCAGTAAATTATAACTGTGGTTTTGCTGTTCCATGGTAAAAAATCTCTATAATCCTGCTTTTGGCATTTTTTGCCGTAAAAAATAAATAATAGTGTCTCCTGATTGTTCAGACACAAATATATCTGTTGAAAATAGTCTGGTGTACACCAGTAAATTATAACTGTGGTTTTGCTGTTCCAAGGTAAAAAATCTCTATTATCCTGCTTTTGGCATTTTTTGCCGTAAAAAATAAATAATAGTGTCTTCTGATTGTTCAGACACAAATATGTGTGTTGAATATAGTCTGGTGTAGGCCCAAGAATTACAAGTGTGGTTTTGCAGTTCCACGGCTCAAATCTCTGTATTATCCAGCTTTTAGCAAATATTGGCCGTAAAAAATAAATAATAGTATCTCCTGTTTGCTCAGACACAAATATATCTGTTGAAAATAGTCTGGTATACACCAGATAATTATAACTGTGGTTTTGCTGTTCCACGGTAAAAAATCTCTATTATCCTGCTTTTGGCATTTTTTGCATTTTAAAAATAATAGTGTCTTCACATTGCTCAGACACAAATATATCTGTTGAAAATAGTCTGGTATACACCAGTAAATTATAACTGTGGTTTTGCTGTTCCACGGTAAAAAATCTCTATTATCCTGCTTTTGGCATTTTTTGCCGTAAAAAATAAATAATAGTGTCTCCTCATTGTTCAGAACCAAATATATCTGTTGAAAATAGTCTGGTGTAGGCCCAAGAAATACAAGTGTGGTTTTGCAATTCCACGGGTCAAATCTCTGTATTATCCTGCTTTCGCAATTTTTGGCCGTATATATAGATAATAGTGTCTCCTGATTGTTCAGACACAAATATATCTGTTGAAAATAGTCTAGTATACATCAGTAAATTATAACTGTGGTTTTGCTGTTCCACGGTAAAAAATCTCTATTATCCTGCTTTTGGCACTTTTTGCCGTAAAAAATAAATAATATTGTCTCCTGAATGTTCAGACAAATATTTCTTTTGAAAATAGTCTGGTATACACCAGTAAATTATAACTGTGGTTTTGCTGTTCCACGGTAAAAAATCTCTATTATCTTGCTTTTGGCACTTTTTGCCTATAAAAAATAATAATAGTGTCTCCTGATTGTTCAGACACAAATATATCTGTTGAAAATAGTCTAGTATACACCAGTAAATTATAACTGTGGTTATGCTGTTCCACGGTAAAAAATCTCTATTATCCTGCTTTTGGCATTTTTTGCCGTAAAAAGTAAATAAAAATGTCACCTGATTGTTCAGACACAAATATATCTGTTGAAAATAGTCTGGTATACACGAGAAAATAATAACTGTGGTTTTGCTGTTCCACGGTAAAAAATCTCTATTATCCTGCTTTTGGCATTTTTTGCATTTTAAAAATAATAGTGTCTCCACATTGTTCAGACACAAATATATCTGTTGAAAATAGTCTGGTATACACCAGTAAATTATAACTGTGGTTTTGCTGTTCCACGGTAAAAAATCTCTATTATCCTGCTTTTGGCATTTTTTGCCGTAAAAAATAAATAATAGTGTCTCCTCATTGTTCAGAACCAAATATATCTGTTGAAAATAGTCTGGTGTAGGCCCAAGAAATACAAGTGTGGTTTTGCAATTCCACGGGTCAAATCTCTGTATTATCCTGCTTTCGCAATTTTTGGCCGTATATATAAATAATAGTGTCTCCTGATTGTTCAGACACAAATATATCTGTTGAAAATAGTCTAGTATACATCAGTAAATTATAACTGTGGTTTTGCTGTTCCACGGTAAAAAATCTCTATTATCCTGCTTTTGGCACTTTTTGCCGTAAAAAATAAATAATATTGTCTCCTGAATGTTCAGACAAATATTTCTTTTGAAAATAGTCTGGTATACACCAGTAAATTATAACTGTGGTTTTGCTGTTCCACGGAAAAAATTCTCTATTATCTTGCTTTTGGCATTTTTTGTCTATAAAAAATAAATAATAGTGTCTCCTGATTGTTCAGACACAAATATATCTGTTGAAAATAGTCTAGTATACACCAGTAAATTATAACTGTGGTTTTGCTGTTCCACGGTAAAAAATCTCTATTATCCTGCTTTTGGCATTTTTTGCCGTAAAAAGTAAATAATAATGTCTCCTGATTGTTCAGACACAAATATATCTGTTGAAAATAGTCTGGTATACACGAGAAAATAATAACTGTGGTTTTGCTGTTACACGGTAATAAATCTCTATTATCCTGCTTTTGCCATTTTTTGCCGTAAAAAATAAATAATAGCATATCCTGAATGTTCAGACAAATATTTCTGTTGAAAATAGTCTGGTATACACCATTAAATTATAACTGTGGTTTTGCTGTTCCACGGTAAAAAAATCTCTATAATCCTGCTTTTTGCATTTTTTGCCGTAAAAAATAAATAATAGTGTCTCCTAATTGTTCAGACACAAATATATCTGTTGAAAATAGTCTGGAATACACCAGTAAATTATAACTGTGGTTTTGCTGCTCCACCGTAAAAAATCTCTATTATCCTGCTTTTGGCATTTTTTGCCTATAAAAAATAAATAATAGTGTCTCCTGATTGTTCAGACATAAATATATCTGTTGAAAATAGTCTGGAATACACCAGTAAATTATAACTGTGGTTTTGCTGCTCCACGGTAAAAAATCTCTATTATTCTTCTTTTGGCATTTTTTGCCTTAAAAAATAAATAATAGTGTCTACTGATTGTTCAGACACAAATATATCTTTTGAAATTAGTCTGGTATGCACAAGGAAATTATAACTGTTGTTTTGCTGTTCCACGGTAAAAAATCTCTATTATCCTGCTTTTGCCATTTTTTGCCCGTAAAAAATAAATAATAGAGTCTCCTGATTGCTCAGACACAAATATTTCTTTTGAAAATAGTCTGGTATATACCAGTAAATTATAACTGTGGTTTTGCTGTTCCACGGTAAAAAAATCTCTATTTTCCTGCTTTTGGCATTTTTTGCCGTAAAAAATAAATAATAGTGTCTCCTCATTGTTCAGACCCAAATATATCTGTTGAAAATAGTCTGGTGTAGGCCCAAGAAATACAAGTGTGGTTTTTCAGTTCCACGGGTCAAATCTCTGTATTATCCTACTTTTGCAATTTTTGGCCGTATATATAAATAATAGTGTCTCTTGATTGTTCAGACACAAATATATCTGTTGAAAATAGCCTAGTATACATCAGTAAATTATAACTGTGGTTTTGCTGTTCCACGGTAAAAAATCTCTATTATCCTGCTTTTGCCATTTTTTGCTGTAAAAAATAAATAATATTGTCTCCTGAATGTTCAGACAAATATTTATTTTGAAAATAGTCTGGTATACACCAGTAAATTATAACTGTGGTTTTGCTGTTTCACGGTAAAAAATCTCTATCATCTTGCTTTAGGCATTTTTTACCTTTAAAAAATAAATAATATTGTCTCCTGATTGTTCAGACACAAATATATCTGTTGAAAATAGTCTGGTATACACCAGTAAATTATAACTGTGGTTTTGCTGTTCCACGGTAAAAAATCTCTATTATCCTGCTTTTTGCATTTTTTGCCATAAAAAATAAATAATAGTGTCTCCTGATTTTTCAGACACAAATATATCTGTTGAAAATAGTCTGGTATACACCAGTAAATTATAACTGTGGTTTTGCTGTTACACGGTAAAAAATCTCTATTATCCTGTTTTTGCCATTTTTTGCCGTAAAAAATAAATAATAGTGTCTCCTGATTGTTCAGACACAAATATATCTGTTGAAAATAGTCTGGAATACACCAGTAAATTATAACTGTGGTTTTGTTGCTCCACGGTAAAAAATCTCTATTATCCTGCTTTTGGCATTTTTTGCCATAAAAAATAAATAATAGTGTCTCCTGATTGTTCAGACACAAATATATCTGTTGAAAATAGTCTGGTATACACAAGGAAATTATAACTGTGGTTTTGTTGTTCCACGGTAAAAAATCTCTATTATCCTGCTTTTGCCATTTTTTGCCGTAAAAAATAAATAATAGAGTCTCCTGATTGCTCAGACACAAATATTTCTTTTGAAAATAATCTGGTATATACCAGTAAATTATGACTGTGGTTTTGCTGTTCCACGGTAAAAAAATCTCTATTTTCCTGCTTTTGGCATTTTTTGCCATAAAAAATAAATAATAGTGTCTCCTCATTGTTCAGACCCAAATATAACTGTTGAAAATAGTCTGGTGTAGGCCCAAGAAATACAAGTGTGGTTTTGCAGTTCCACGGGTCAAATCTCTGTATTATCCTGCTTTCGCAATTTTTGGCCGTATATATAAATAATAGTGTCTCCTGATTGTTCAGACACAAATATATCTGTTGAAAATAGTCTAGTATACATCAGTAAATTATAACTGTGGTTTTGCTGTTCCACGGTAAAAAATCTCTATTATCCTGCTTTTGGCATTTTTTGCCATAAAAAATAAATAATATTGTCTCCTGAATGTTCAGACAAATATTTCTTTTGAAAATAGTCTGGTATACACCAGTAAATTATAACTGTGGTTTTGCTGTTCCACGGTAAAAAATCTCTATTATCTTGCTTTTGGCATTTTTTGCTTATAAAAAATAAATAATAGTGTCTCCTGATTGTTCAGACACAAATATATCTGTTGAAAATAGTCTAGTATACACCAGTAAATTATAACTATTGTTTTGCTGTTCCACGGTAAAAAATCTCTATTATCCTGCTTTTGGCATTTTTTGCTGTAAAAAGTAAATAATAGTGTCTACTGATTGTTCAGACACAAATATATCTGTTGAAAATAGTCTGGTATACACGAGAAAATAATAACTGTGAGTTTGCTGTTCCACGGTAATAAATCTCTATTATCCTGCTTTTGCCATTTTTTGCCATAAAAAATAAATAATAGCGTCTCCTGAATGTTCAGACAAATATTTCTGTTGAAAATAGTCTGGTATACACAAGGAAATTATAACTGTGGTTTTGCTGTTCCACAGTAAAAAAATCTGTATAATCCTGCTTTTTGCATTTTTTGCCATAAAAAGTAAATAATAGTGTCTCATGATTGTTCAGACACAAATATATCTGTTGAAAATAGTCTGGTATACACCAGTATATTATAACTGTGGTTTTGCTGTTACATGGTAAAAAAATCTATATTATCCTGCTTTTGATATTTTTTGCCGTTAAAAATAAATAATAGTGTCTCCTGATTGTTCAGACACAAATATATCTGTTGAAAATAGTCTGGAATGCACCAGTAAATTATAATTGTGGTTTTGCTGCTCCACGGAAAAAATCTCTATTATCCTTTTTTGGCATTTTTTGCCGTAAAAAATAAATAATAGTGTCTCCTGATTGTTCAGACACAAATATATCTGTTGAAAATAGTCTGGAATACACCAATAAATTATAACTGTGGTTTTGCTGCTCCACGGTAAAAAATCTCTATTATCCTGCTTTTGGCATTTTTTGCCATAAAAAATAAATAATAGTGTCTCCTGATTGTTCAGACACAAATATATCTGTTGAAAATAGTCTGGTATACACAAGGAAATTATAACTGTGGCTTTGCTGTTCCACGGTAAAAAATCTCTATTATCCTGATTTTGCCATTTTTTGCCGTAAAAAATAAATAATAGAGTCTCCTGATTGCTCAGACACAAATACTTCTTTTGAAAATATTATGGTATATACCAATAAATTATAACTGTGGTTTTGCTGTTCCACGGTAAAAAAATCTCTATTTTCCTGCTTTTGGCATTTTTTGCCATAAAAAATAAATAATAGTGTCTCCTCATTGTTCAGACCCAAATATATCTGTTGAAAATAGTCTGGTGTAGGCCCAAGAAATACAAGTGTGGTTTTGCAGTTCCACGGGACAAATCTCTGTATTATCCTGCTTTCGCAATTTTTGGCCGTGTATTTAAATAATAGTGTCTCCTGATTGTTCACACACAAATATATCTGTTGAAAATAGCCTAGTATACATCAATAAATTATAACTGTGATTTTGCTGTTCCACTGTAAAAAATCTCTATTATTCTGCTTTTGCCATTTTTAGCTGTAAAAAATAAATAATATTGTCTCCTGAATGTTCAGACAAATATTTCTTTTGAAAATAGTCTGGTATACACCAGTAAATTATAACAGTGGTTTTGCTGTTCCACGGTAAAAAATCTCTATCATCTTGCTTTTGCCATTTTTTGCCGTAAAAAATAAATAATAGCGTCTCCTAAATGTTCAGACAATTATTTCAGTTGAAAATAGTCTGGTATACACAAGGAAATTATAACTGTGGTTTTGCTGTTCCACGGTAAAAAAATCTCTATAATCCTGCTTTTTGCATTTTTTGCCGTAAAAAATAAATAATAGTGTCTCCTGATTGTTCAGACACAAATATATCTGTTGAAAATAGTCTGGTATACACCAGTAAATTATAACTGTGGTTTTGCTGTTCCACGGTAAAAAATCTCTATCATCTTGCTTTTGCCATTTTTTGCCGTAAAAAATAAACAATAGCGTCTCCTAAATGTTCAGACAAATATTTCAGTTGAAAATAGTCTGGTATACACCAGTAAATTATAACTGTGGTTTTGCTGTTCCACGGTAAAAAAAATCTCTATAATCCTGCTTTTTGCATTTTTTGCCGTAAAAAATAAATAATAGTGTCTCCTGATTGTTCAGACACAAATATATCTGTTGAAAATAGTCTGGAATACACCAGTAAATTCTAATTGCGGTTTTGCTGCTCCATGGTAGAAAATCTCTATTATCCTTCTTTTGGCATTTTTTGCCATAAAAAATAAATAATAGTGTCTCCTGATTGTTCAGACACAAATATATCTGTTGAAAATAGTCTGGTATACACAAGGAAATTATAACTGTGGTTTTGCTGTTCCACGGTAAAAAATCTCTATTATCCTGCTTTTTGCATTTTTTGCCATAAAAAATAAATAATAGTGTCTCCTGATTTTTCAGACACAAATATATCTGTTGAAAATAGTCTGGTATACACCAGTAAATTATAACTGTGGTTTTGCTGTTCCACGGTAAAAAATCTCTATTATCCTGCTTTTGGCATTTTTTGCTGTAAAAAGTAAATAATAGTGTCTACTGATTGTTCAGACACAAATATATCTGTTGAAAATAGTCTGGTATACACGAGAAAATAATAACTGTGAGTTTGCTGTTCCACGGTAATAAATCTCTATTATCCTGCTTTTGCCATTTTTTGCCATAAAAAATAAATAATAGCGTCTCCTGAATGTTCAGACAAATATTTCTGTTGAAAATAGTCTGGTATACACAAGGAAATTATAACTGTGGTTTTGCTGTTCCACAGTAAAAAAATCTGTATAATCCTGCTTTTTGCATTTTTTGCCATAAAAAGTAAATAATAGTGTCTCATGATTGTTCAGACACAAATATATCTGTTGAAAATAGTCTGGTATACACCAGTACATTATAACTGTGGTTTTGCTGTTACATGGTAAAAAAATCTATATTATCCTGCTTTTGATATTTTTTGCCGTTAAAAATAAATAATAGTGTCTCCTGATTGTTCAGACACAAATATATCTGTTGAAAATAGTCTGGAATACACCAGTAAATTATACCTGTGGTTTTGCTGTTCCACGGTAAAAAATTTCTATCATCTTGCTTTTGGCATTTTTTACCTTTAAAAAATAAATAATAGTGTCTCCTGATTGTTCAGACACAAATATATCCGTTGAAAATAGTCTGGTATACACCAGTAAATTATAACTGTGGTTTTGCTGTTCCACGGTAAAACATCTCTATTATCCTGATTTTTGAATTTTTTGCCATAAAAAATAAATAATAGTGTCTCCTGATTTTTCAGACACAAATATATCTGTTGAAAATAGTCTGGTATACACCAGTAAATTATAACTGTGGTTTTGCTGTTACACGGTAAAAAATCTCTATTATCTTGCTTTTGGCATTTTTTGCCATAAAAAATAAATAATAGTGTCTCCTGATTGTTCAGTCACAAATATATCTGTTGAAAATAGTCTGGAATACACCAGTAAACTATAACTGTGGTTTTGCTGTTCCACGGTAAAAAAAATCTCTATTTTCCTGCTTTTGGCATTTTTTGCAGTGAAAAATAAATAATAGTGTCTCCTCATTGTTCAGACCCAAATATATCTGTTGAAAATAGTCTGGTGTAGGCCCAAGAAATACAAGTGTGGTTTTGCAGTTCCACGGGACAAATCTCTGTATTATCCTGCTTTCGCAATTTTTGGCCGTGTATTTAAATAATAGTGTCTCCTGATTGTTCACACACAAATATATCTGTTGAAAATAGCCTAGTATACATCAGTAAATTATAACTGTGATTTTGCTGTTCCACGGTAAAAAATCTCTATCATCTTGCTTTTGCCATTTTTTGCCGTAAAAAATAAATAATAGCGTCTCCTAAATGTTCAGACAAATATTTCAGTTGAAAATAGTCTGGTATACACCAGTAAATTATAACTGTGGTTTTGCTGTTCAACGGTAAAAAATCTCTATAATCCTGCTTTTTGCATTTTTTGCCGTAAAAAATAAATAATAGTGTCTCCTGATTGTTCAGACACAAATATATCTGTTGAAAATAGTCTGGAATACACCAGTAAATTCTAATTGTGGTTTTGCTGCTCCACGGTAGAAAATCTCTATTATCCTTCTTTTGGCATTTTTTGCCATAAAAAATAAATAATAGTGTCTCCTGATTGTTCAGACACAAATATATCTGTTGAAAATAGTCTGGTATACACAAGGAAATTATAACTGTGGTTTTGCTGTTCCACGGTAAAAAATCTCTATTATCCTGGTTTTGCCATTTTTTGCCGTAAAAAAAAAATAATAGCGTCTCCTGAATGTTCAGACAAATATTTCTGTTGAAAATAGTCTGGTATACACCAGTAAATTATAACTGTGGTTTTGCTGTTCCAACGTAAAAAATCTCTATCATCTTGCTTTTGGCATTTTTTACCTTTAAAAAATAAATAATAGTGTTTCCTGATTGTTCAGACACAAATATATCCGTTGAAAATATTCTGGTATACACCAGTAAATTATAACTGTGGTTTTGCTGTTCCACGGTAAAAAATCTCTATTATCCTGATTTTTGAATTTTTTGCCATAAAAAATAAATAATAGTGTCTCCTGATTTTTCAGACACAAATATATCTGTTGAAAATAGTCTGGTATACACCAGTAAATTATAACTGTGGTTTTGCTGTTCCACGGTAAAAAATCTCTATTATCCTGCTTTTGGCATTTTTTGCCGTAAAAAATAAATAATAGCGTCTCCTAAATGTTCAGACAATTATTTCAGTTGAAAATAGTCTGGTATACACCAGTAAATTATAACTGTGGTTTTGCTGTTCCACGGAAAAAAAATCTCTATAATCCTGCTTTTTGCATTTTTTGCCGTAAAAAATAAATAATAGTGTCTCCTGATTGTTCAGACACAAATATATCTGTTGAAAATAGTCTGGTATACACCAGTAAATTATAACTGTGGTTTTGCTGTTCCACGGTAAAAAATCTCTATCATCTTGCTTTTGCCATTTTTTGCCGTAAAAAATAAATAATAGCGTCTCCTAAATGTTCAGACAAATATTTCAGTTGAAAATAGTCTGGAATACACCAGTAAATTCTAATTGTGGTTTTGCTGCTCCACGGTAGAAAATCTCTATTATCCTTCTTTTGGCATTTTTTGCCATAAAAAATAAATAATAGTGTCTCCTGATTGCTCAGACACAAATATATCTGTTGAAAATAGTCTGGTATACACAAGGAAATTATAACTGTGGTTTTGCTGTTCCACGGTAAAAAATCTCTATTATCCTGCTTTTGGCATTTTTTGCTGTAAAAAATAAATAATAGTGTCTCCTGATTGTTCAGACATAAATATATCTGTTGAAAATAGTCTGGAATACACCAGTAAATTATACCTGTGGTTTTGCTGTTCCACGGTAAAAAATCTCTATCATCTTGCTTTTGGCATTTTTTACCTTTAAAAAATAAATAATAGTGTCTCCTGATTGTTCAGACACAAATATATCCGTTGAAAATAGTCTGGTATACACCAGTAAATTATAACTGTGGTTTTGCTGTTCCACGGTAAAAAATCTCTATTATCCTGATTTTTGAATTTTTTGCCATAAAAAATAAATAATAGTGTCTCCTGATTTTTCAGACACAAATATATCTGTTGAAAATAGTCTGGTATACACCAGTAAATTATAACTGTGGTTTTGCTGTTACACGGTAAAAAATCTCTATTATCTTGCTTTTGGCATTTTTTGCCATAAAAAATAAATAATAGTGTCTCCTGATTGTTCAGACACAAATATATCTGTTGAAAATAGTCTGGAATACAATAGTAAATTATTACTGTGGTTTTGCTGTTCCACGGTAAAAAAATCTCTATTTTCCTGCTTTTGGCATTTTTTGCAGTGAAAAATAAACAATAGTGTCTCCTCATTGTTCAGACCCAAATATATCTGTTGAAAATAGTCTGGTGTAGGCCCAAGAAATACAAGTGTGGTTTTGCAGTTCCACGGGTCAAATCTCTGTATTATCCTGCTTTCGCAATTTTTGGCCATATATATAAATAATAGTGTCTCCTGATTGCTCAGACACAAATATATCTGTTGAAAATAGTCTAGTATACATCAGTAAATTATAACTGTGGTTTTGCTGTTCCACGGTAAAAAATCTCTATTATTCTGCTTTTGCCATTTTTTGCTGTAAAAAATAAATAATATTGTCTCCTGAATGTTCAGACAAATATTTCTTTTGAAAATAGTCTGGTATACACCAGTAAATTATAACTGTGGTTTTGCTGTTCCACGGTAAAAAATCTCTATTATCTTGCTTTTGCCATTTTTTGCCTTTAAAAAATAAATAATAGTGTCTCCTGATTGTTCAGACACAAATATATCTGTTGAAAATAGTCTAGTATACACCAGTAAATTATAACTGTGGTTTTGCTGTTCCACGGTAAAAAATCTCTATTATCCTGCTTTTGGCATTTTTTGCCGTAAAAAGTAAATAATAGTGTCTCCTGATTGTTCAGACACAAATATATCTGTTGAAAATAGTCTGGTATACACGAGAAAATTATAACTGTGGTTTTGTTCTTCCACGGTAATAAATCTCTATTATCCTGGTTTTGCCATTTTTTGCCGTAAAAAAAAAATAATAGCGTCTCCTGAATGTTCAGACAAATATTTCTGTTGAAAATATTCTGGTATACACCAGTAAATTATAACTGTGGTTTTGCTGTTCCACGGTAAAAAAATCTCTATAATCCTTCTTTTTGAATTTTTTGCCGCAAAAAATAAATAATAGTGTCTCCTCATTGTTCAGACCCAAATATATCTGTTGAAAATAGTCTGGTGTAGGCCCAAGAAATACAAGTTTGGTTTTGCAGTTCCACGGGTTAAATCTCTGTATTATCCTGCTTTCGCAATTTTTGGCCGTATATATAAATAATAGTGTCTCCTGATTGTTCAGACACAAATATATCTGTTGAAAATAGTCTAGTATACATCAGTAAATTATAACTGTGGTTTTGCTGTTCCACGGTAAAAAATCTCTATCATCCTGCTTTTGCCATTTTTTGCCGTAAAAAATAAATAATAGAGTCTCCTGATTGCTCAGACACAAATATTTCTTTTGAAAATAATCTGGTATATACCAGTAAATTATAACTGTGGTTTTGCTGTTCCACGGTAAAAAAATCTCTATTTTCCTGCTTTTGGCATTTTTTGCCGTAAAAAATAAATAATAGTGTCTCCTGATTGTTCAGACATAAATATATCTGTTGAAAATAGTCTGGAACACACCAGTAAATTATACCTGTGGTTTTGCTGTTCCACGGTAAAAAATCTCTATCATCTTGCTTTTGGCATTTTTTACCTTTAAAAAATAAATAATAGTGTCTCCTGATTGTTCAGACACAAATATATCCGTTGAAAATAGTCTGGTATACACCAGTAAATTATAACTGTGGTTTTGCTGTTCCACGGTAAAAAATCTCTATTATCCTGATTTTTGAATTTTTTACCATAAAAAATAAATAATAGTGTCTCCTGATTTTTCAGACACAAATATATCTGTTGAAAATAGTCTGGTATACACCAGTAAATTATAACTGTGGTTTTGCTGTTACACGGTAAAAAATCTCTATTATCTTGCTTTTGGCATTTTTTGCCATAAAAAATAAATAATAGTGTCTACTGATTGTTCAGTCACAAATATATCTGTTGAAAATAGTCTGGAATACACCAGTAAATTATAACTGTGGTTTTGCTGTTCCACGGTAAAAAAATCTCTATTTTCCTGCTTTTGGCATTTTTTGCAGTGAAAAATAAATAATAGTGTCTCCTCATTGTTCACACCCAAATATATCTGTTGAAAATAGTCTGGTGTAGGCCCAAGAAATACAAGTGTGGTTTTGCAGTTTCACCTGTCAAATGTCTGTATTATCCTGCTTTCGCAATTTTTGGCCATATATATAAATAATAGTGTCTCCTGATTGTTCAGACACAAATATATCTGTTGAAAATAGTCTGGTATACACGAGAAAATTATAACTGTGGTTTTGCTCTTCCACGGTAATAAATCTCTATTATCCTGGTTTTGCCATTTTTTGCCGTAAAAAAAAAATAATAGCGTCTCCTGAATGTTCAGACAAATATTTCTGTTGAAAATAGTCTGGTATACATAACTAAATTATAACTGTGGTTTTGCTGTTCCACGGTAAAAAAATCTCTATAATCCTGCTTTTTGCATTTTTTGCCGTAAAAAATAAATAATAGTGTCTCCTGATTGTTCTGACACAAATATATCTGTTGAAAATAGTCTGGTATACACCAGTAAATTATAACTGTAGTTTTGCTGTTACACGGTAAAAAATCTCTATTATCCTGCTTTTGCCATTTTTTGCCGTAAAAAATAAATAATAGAGTCTCCTGATTGCTCAGACACAAATATTTCTTTTGAAAATAATCTGGTATATACCAGTAAATTATAACTGTCGTTTTGCTGTTCCACGGTAAAAAAATCTCTATTTTCCTGCTTTTGGCATTTTTTGCCGTAAAAAATAAATAATAGTGTCTCCTGATTGTTCAGACATAAATATATCTGTTGAAAATAGTCTGGAACACACCAGTAAATTATAACTGTGGTTTTGCTGTTCCACGGTAAAAAATCTCTATCATCTTGCTTTTGGCATTTTTTACCTTTAAAAAATAAATAATAGTGTCTCCTCATTGTTCAGACCCAAATATATCTGTTGAAAATAGTCTGGTGTAGGCCCAAGAAATACAAGTGTGGTTTTGTAGTTCCACGGGTCAAATCTCTGTATTATCCTGCTTTCGCAATTTTTGGCCATATATATAAATAATAGTGTCTCCTGATTGCTCAGACACAAATATATCTGTTGAAAATAGTCTAGTATACATCAGTAAATTATAACTGTGGTTTTGCTGTTCCACGGTAAAAAATCTCTATTATTCTGCTTTTGCCATTTTTTGCTGTAAAAAATAAATAATATTGTCTCCTGAATGTTCAGACAAATATTTCGTTTGAAAATAGTCTGGTATACACCAGTAAATTATAACTGTGGTTTTTCTGTTCCACGGTAAAAAATCTCTATTATCTTGCTTTTGCCATTTTTTGCCTTTAAAAAATAAATAATAGTGTCTCCTGATTGTTCAGACACAAATATATCTGTTGAAAATAGTCTAGTATACACCAGTAAATTATAACTGTGGTTTTGCTGTTCCACGGTAAAAAATCTCTATTATCCTGCTTTTGCCATTTTTTGCCGTAAAAAGTAAAAATTGGATGTCTCCTGATTGTTCAGACACAAATATATCTGTTGAAAATAGTCTGGTATACACGAGAAAATTATAACTGTGGTTTTGTTCTTCCACGGTAATAAATCTCTATTATCCTGGTTTTGCCATTTTTTGCCGTAAAAAAAAAATAATAGCGTCTCCTGAATGTTCAGACAAATATTTCTGTTGAAAATAGTCTGGTATACACCAGTAAATTATAACTGTGGTTTTGCTGTTCCACGGTAAAAAAATCTCTATAATCCTTCTTTTTGCATTTTTTGCCGTAAAAAATAAATAATAGTGTCTCCTGATTGTTCAGACACAAATATATCTGTTGAAAATAGTCTGGTATACACCAGTAAATTATAACTGTAGTTTTGCTGTTACATGGTAAAAAATCTCTATTATCCTGCTTTTGCCATTTTTTGCCGTAAAAAATAAATAATAGAGTCTCCTGATTGCTCAGACACAAATACTTCTTTTGAAAATAATCTGGTATATACCAGTAAATTATAACTGTGGTTTTGCTGTTCCACGGTAAAAAAATCTCTATTTTCCTGCTTTTGGTATTTTTTGCCGTAAAAAATAAATAATAGTGTCTCCTCATTGTTCAGACCCAAATATATCTGTTGAAAATAGTCTGGTGTAGGCCCAAGAAATACAAGTTTGGCTTTGCAGTTCCACGGGTTAAATCTCTGTATTATCCTGCTTTCGCAATTTTTGGCCGTATATATAAATAATAGTGTCTCCTGATTGTTCAGACACAAATATATCTGTTGAAAATAGTCTAGTATACATCAGTAAATTATAACTGTGGTTTTGCTGTTCCACGGTAAAAAATCTCTATTATCCTGCTTTTGCCATTTTTTGCCGTAAAAAATAAATAATAGCGTCTCCTGAATGTTCAAACAAATATTTCTGTTGAAAATAGTCTGGTATACACCAGGAAATTATAACTGTGGTTTTGCTGTTCCACGGTAAAAAAATCTCTATAATCCTGCTTTTTGCATTTTTTGCCGTAAAAAATAAATAATAGTGTTTCCTGATTGTTCAGACACAAATATATCTGTTGAAAATAGTCTGGTATACACCAGTAAATTATAACTGTGGTTTTGCTGTTACATGGTAAAAAATCTCTATTTTCCTGCCTTTGGCATTTTTTGCCGAAAAAAATAAATAATAGTGTCTCCTGATTGTTCAGACACAAATATATATTTTGAAAATAGTCTGGAATACACCAGTAAATTATAATTGTGGTTTTGCTGCTCCACGGTAAAAAATCTCTATTATCCGGCTTTTGGCATTTCTTGCCATAAAAAATAAATAATAGTGTCTCCTGATTGTTGAGACACAAATATATCTGTTGAAAATAGTCTGGAATACACCAATAAATTATAACTGTGGTTTTGCTGCTCCACGGTAAAAAATCTCTATTATCCTGCTTTTGGCATTTTTTGCCATAAAAAAACAAATAATAGTGTCTCCTGATTGTTCAGACACAAATATATCTGTTGAAAATAGTATGGTATACACAAGGAAATTATAACTGTGGTTTTGCTGTTCCACTGTAAAAAATCTCTATTATCCTGCTTTCGGCATTTTTTGCCGTAAAAAATAAATAATATTGTCTCCTGAATGTTCAGACAAATATTTCTTTTGAAAATAGTCTGGTATACACCAGTAAATTATAACTGTGGTTTTGCTGTTCCACGGTAAAAAATCTCTATTATCTTGCTTTTGGCATTTTTTGCCTATAAAAAATAAATAATAGTGTCTCCTGATTGTTCAGACACAAATATATCTGTTGAAAATAGTCTAGTATACACCAGTAAATTATAACTGTGGTTTTGCTGTTCCACGGTAAAAAATCTCTATTATCCTGCTTTTGGCATTTTTTGCCGTAAAAAGTAAATAATAGTCTCTCCTGATTGTTCAGACACAAATATATCTGTTGAAAATAGTCTGGTATACACGAGAAAATAATAACTGTGTGTTTGCTGTTCCACGGTAATAAATCTCTATTATCCTGCTTTTGCCATTTTTTGCCGTAAAAAATAAATAATAGCGTCTCCTGAATGTTCAGACAAATATTTCTGTTGAAAATAGTCTGGTATACACCAGGAAATTATAACTGTGGTTTTGCTGTTCCACGGTAAAAAAATCTCTATAATCCTGCTTTTTGCATTTTTTGCCATAAAAAATAAATAATAGTGTCTCCTGATTGTTCAGACACAAATATATCTGTTGAAAATAGTCTGGTATACACCAGTAAATTATAACTGTGGTTTTGCTGTTACATGGTAAAAAATCTCTATTATCCTGCTTTTGGCATTTTTTGCCGTAAAAAATAAATAATAGTGTCTCCTGATTGTTCAGACACAAATATATCTGTTGAAAATAGTCTGGAATACACCAGTAAATTATAATTGTGGTTTTGCTGCACCACGGTAAAAAATCTCTATTATCCTTCTTTTGGCATTTTTTGCCGTAAAAAATAACTAATAGTGTCTCCTGATTGTTCAGACACAAATATATCTGTTGAAAATAGTCTGGTATACACAAGGAAATTATAACGGTGGTTTTGCTGTTCCACGGTAAAAAATCTCTATTATCCTGCTTTTGGCATTTTTTGCCGTAAAAAATAAGTAATAGTGTCTCCTGATTGCTCAGACACAAATATTTATTTTGAAAATCGTCTGGTATATACCAGTAAATTATAACTGTGGTTTTGCTGTTCCACGGTAAAAAAATCTCTATTTTCCTGCTTTTGGCATTTTTTGCCGTAAAAAATAAATAATAGTGTCTCCTCATTGTTCAGACCCAAATATATCTGTTGAAAATAGTCTGGTGTAGGCCCAAGAAATACAAGTGTGGTTTTGCAGTTCCACGGGTCAAATCTCTGTATTATCCTGCTTTCGCAATTTTTGGCCGTATATATAAATAATAGTGTCTCCTGATTGTTCTGAAACAAATAGATCTGTTGAAAATAGTCTAGTATACATCAGTAAATTATAACTGTGATTTTGCTGTTCCGCGGTAAAAAATCTCTATTATCCTGCTTTTGCCATTTTCTGCTGTAAAAAATAAATAATATTGTCTCCTGAATGTTCAGACAAATATTTCTTTTGAAAATAGTCTGGTATACACCAGTAAATTATAACTGTGGTTTTGCTGTTCCACGGTAAAAAATCTCTATCATCTTGCTTTAGGCATTTTTTACCTTTAAAAAATAAATAATAGTGTCTCCTGATTGTTCAGACACAAATATATCTGTTGAAAATAGTCTAGTATAGACCAGTAAATTATAACTGTGGTTTTGCTGTTCCACGGTAAAAAATCTCTATTATCCTGCTGTTGGCATTTTTTGCCATAAAAAGTAAATAATAATGTCTCCTGATTGTTCAGACACAAATATATCTGTTGAAAATAGTCTGGTATACACGAGAAAATTATAACTGTGGTTTTGCTGTTCCACGGAAAAAAATCTCTATTATCCTGCTTTTTGCATTTTTTGCCGTAAAAAATAAATAATAGCGTCTCCTGATGTTTCAGACTCAAATATATCTGTTGAAAATAGTCTGGTATACACCAGTAAATTATAACTGTGGTTTTGCTGCTCCACGGTAAAAAATCTCTATTATCCTGCTTTTGGCATTTTTTGCCATAAAAAATAAATAGTGTCTCCTGATTGTTCAGACACAAATATATCTGTTGAAAATAGTCTGAAATACAACAACAATAAATTATAACTGTGGTTTTGCTGCTCCACGGTAAAAAATCTCTATTATCCTGCTTTTGGCATTTTTTGCCATAAAAAATAAATAATAGTGTCTCCTGATTGTTCAGACACAAATATATCTGTTGAAAATAGTCTGGTATACACAAGGAAATTATAACTGTGGTTTTGCTGTTCCACGGTAAAAAATCTCTATTATCCTGCTTTTGCCATTTTTTGCCGTAAACAATAAATAATAGAGTCTCCTGATTGCTCAGACACAAATATTTCTTTTGAAAATAGTCTGGTATATACCAGTAAATTATAACTGTGGTTTTGCTGTTCCACGGTAAAAAAAATCTCTCTTTTCCTGCTTTTGGCATTTTTTGCTGTAAAAAATAAATAATAGTGTCTCCTCATTGTTCAGACCCAAACATATCTGTTGAAAACAGTCTGGTGTAGGCCCAAGAAATACAAGTGTGGTTTTGCAGTTCTATGGGTCAAATCTCTGTATTATCCTGCTTTCACAATTTTTGGCCGTATATATAAATAATAGTGTCTCCTGATTGTTCAGACACAAATATATCTGTTGAAAATAGTCTAGTATACATCAGTAAATTATAACTGTGGTTTTGCTGTTCCACGGTAAAAAATCTCTATTATTCTGCTTTTGCCATTTTTTGCTGTAAAAAATAAATAATATTGTCTCCTGAATATTCAGACAAATATTTCTTTTGAAAATAGTCTGGTATACACCAGTAAATTATAACTGTGGTTTTGCTGTTCCACGGTAAAAAATCTCTATTATCTTGCTTTTGCCATTTTTTGCCTTTAAAAAATAAATAATAGTGTCTCCTGATTGTTCAGACACAAATATATCTGATGAAAATAGTCCAGTATACACCAGTAAATTATAACTGTGGTTTTGCTGTTCCACGGTAAAAAATCTCTATTATCCTGCTTTTGGCATTTTTTGCCGTAAAAAGTAAATAATAGTGTCTCCTGATTGTTCAGACACAAATATATCTGTTGAAAATAGTCTGGTATATACGAGAAAATTATAACTGGGGTTTTGCTCTTCCACGGTAATAAATCTCTATTATCCTGGTTTTGCCATTTTTTGCCGTAAAAAAAAAAAATAGCATCTCCTGAATGTTCAGACAAATATTTCTGTTGAAAATAGTCTGGTATACACCAGTAAATTATAACTGTGGTTTTGCTGTTCCACGGTAAAAAAATCTCTATAATCCTGCTTTTTGCATTTTTTGCCGTAAAAAATAAATAATAGTGTCTCCTGATTGTTCAGACACAAATATATCTGATGAAAATAGTGTGGTATACACCAGTAAATTATAACTGTAGTTTTGCTGTTACACGGTAAAAAATCTCTATTATCCTGCTTTTGGCATTTTTTGCCGTAAAAAATAAATAATGGTGTCTCCTGATTGTTCAGACACAAATATATCTGTTGAAAATAGTCTGGTATACACAAGGAAATTATAACTGTGGTTTTGCTGTTTCACGGTAAAAAATCTCTATTATCCTACTTTTGCCATCTTTTGCCGTAAAAAAATAAATAATAGAGTCTCCTGATTGCTCAGACACAAATATTTCTTTTGAAAATAGTCTGGTATACACCAGTAAATTATAACTGTGGTTTTGCTGTTCCACGGTAAAAAAATCTCTATTTTCCTGCTTTTGGCATTTTTTGCCGTAAAAAATAAATAATAGTGTCTCCTGATTGTTCAGACACAAATATTTCTGTTGAAAATAGTCTGGTATACACCAGTAAATTCTAACTGTGGTTTTGCTGTTCCACGGTAAAAAAAATCTCTATTTTCCTGCTTTTGGCATTTTTTGCCGTAAAAAATAAATAATAGTGTCTCCTCATTGTTCAGATCCAAATATCTGTTGAAAATAGTCTGGTGTAGGCCCAAGAAATACAAGTGTGGTTTGCAGTTCCACGGGTCAAATCTCTGTGTTATCCTGCTTTTTGCAATTTTTGGCCGTATATATAAATAATAGTGTCTCCTGATTGTTCAGACACAAATATATCTGTTGAAAATAGTCTGGTATACCCCAGGAAATTATAACTGTGGTTTTGCTGTTCCACGGTAAAAAATTTCTATTATCCTGCTTTTGGCATTTTTTGCCTTAAAAAATAAATAACAGTGTCTCCTGATTGTTCGCACCCGAATATATCTGTTGAAAATAGTCTGGTGTAGGCCTGAGAAATACAAGTGTGGTTTTGCTGTTCCATGGGTCAAATCTCTGTATTATCCTGCTTTTCGCAATTTTTGGCCGTAAAAAAATAAATAATAGTGTCTCCTGATTGTTCAGACACAAATATATCTGGTGAAAATAGTCTGGTATACACCAGTAAATTATAACTGTGGTTTTGCTGTTCCACTGTAAAAAATCTCTATTATCCTACTTTTGGCATTTTTTGCCATAAAAAATAAATAATAGTGTCTCCTGATTGTTCAGACACAAATATATCTGTTGAAAATAGTCTGGTGCAGGCCCGAGAAATACAAGTGTGGTTTTGCTGTTTCACGGGTCAAATCTCTATTATCCTGCTTTTGGCATTTTTTGCCGTAAAAAAGAAATAATAGTGTCTCCTGATTGATCAGACACAAATATATCTGTTGAAAATAGTCTGGTATACACCAGTAAATTATAACTGTGGTTTTGCTGTTCCACGGTAAAAAATCTCTATTATCCTGCTTTTTGCATTTTTTGACATATAAAATAAATAATAGTGTCTCCTGATTGTTCAGACACAAATATATCTGTTATAATTTACTGGTGTATAACCGGAGAACTCACTCTGTTCGCCTTGGAGGTCCTGACCTGCATTGCCGCTAGCGCGTTATTCGAGCGTGTTTTTAGTGCCGCTGTGAGAATTATAACTGATTAGCGCACTCGCCTGTCAACTGACAATGCTGACAAGCTGATCCTTATCAAAATGAACAAGGGCTGGATTGGGCCAGACTTCTCATCACCACCAAATGACAGCAGAGTAACATAAAGTCAAATCCACTGTGTTATTTCGGGAGGTGTATTCATATGCACCGCTTCACACCCACATATGGGTATACGCTTCCTCATTTTGGCTGTTTTATATTCTTCTCCTTATCCTCAGCCTCCACCACCACTATACCACCAAGGTGACCTTTGTCCGTGTTGCGATTATTGAAAGTTCCTCCATCCTGATTTTTGTTAGTTTTGGCTTGGAAGGCATAAGCAAAGACTGTGGGAGACCCACTCCCCAATAATGGGAATAATATTTTTAAGATGCTGTTCTGTATGGCTGTTGTAAGGGGCATTAAAAGCGTCTTGTTATACCACTCGGACCTCCACGTCTCTTCTGAGGGGCATTAAAAGCATGTTGTTAAACCACTCTGACCTCCACGTCTCTTCCAATGGGCATTAAAACCGTCTTGTTATACCACTCTGACCTCCACGTCTCTTCTGAGGGGCATTAAAAGCGTATTGTTATACCACTCTGACCTCCACGTCTCTTCTGAGGGGCATTAAAAGTGTCTTGTTAAGCTACTGGGACCTCCACGTCTCTTCTGAGGGGCATTAAAACCGTCTTGTTAAGCTACTGTGACCTCCACCACTTTTCCAAGGGGCATTAAAACCGTCTTGTTAAGCTACTGCAACCTCCATGTCTCTTCCGAGGGGCATTAAAACCGTCTTGTTAAGCTACTGTGACCTCCACCACTTTTTCAAGGGGCATTAAAACCGTCTTGTAAAGCTACTGTGACCTCCACGTCTCTTTCAATGGGCATTAAAACCGTCTTGTTAAGCTAGTGTGACCTCCACGTCTCTTCCGAGGGGCATTGAAATGTTGTTTTTAATTACCTCTAACCTCCATGAATCTTCCAACGGGCATTGCATTTCCTCCTAATTTTAGTCAGCTTTTGCTTTTCAATGCAAAGGTGAAAACTAACGGAGACCCACTCCCCAATAATGGGTATAAGATTTTTAGTACGCTGTAATCCACATCTGTTTCAAGGGGCATTGTAGTTCCTCATAATTTTTGGAAAGCCTTCCATTCACTGCTTAGGCCAACAGTGTACAGGAGACCCAGTTGCTATAAATGGAAAAAAAGGTTTAGTTAAGGCCCTCTGACCTCCATGTCACTTCCAAGGGGCATTGGAGTGCCTCGAAATGTTTGGTAGGCATTGCACTCACTGTATGCCCTATAACTGTGTAGCAGAACCGCTCCTTTTGTTACAGAAACATATCCTACAAGACATGTGTGGTTGACTGGCCTGATATTGATGTGAATGGTCCCTGTTCCTCCTGCTCTTTCTCCTTTGCCACCACCTCATCCATCATTTATCACCTGAAGCTTTGTTTTAACAGGAGTCATAGAACAGGGATAGTAGCAGGAAATCATCCAGCAATCCTCGGAGGAGGTAGGATATGCGCCAAAACGCTGACCACCTAAGGCCTAGCCGCTACTACATATATGCGCTTGCATTCCAAGAAAACAAAGCAGATGCTAACTTCTATCATCATCATGCTCCTCACCTTGGCACTCTCAACTCCCCTGATGGAGAAGCCAGGGCCCACCGGAGGAGTCTGGTTCCCTGGTGGGCTCGTCTAATGCTGCCCTAAAGCAGGCCAGTCTAAGAAAAGTGTGTGGGTCGGTAACAGGAGAAATCGGGGCGGCTGGGGACCGTTTATGGACACCCGGCTGCCCCCATGCAGCTGGGGACCGTGTGTGGACACCCCGCCGCAGGGCGGCTGGGGACCGAGTGTGGACACCAGGCCGCCGGGCGGCTGGGGACTGAGTATGGATAAAAGGGCTGCCGACGCAGCCATGACATGGTGGCCGGCGTCTGCCTCCACATGCTTAAAAGGACCAATTTCAAGTGCAAGCAAGCTAGCAGTATGGTATTGCAGCCTGGGGGTGGGTGGGTGGCAGGTTGCACACTTACGCTTGCATTCCTACAAAGCAAAGCAGATGCTAACTTCTATCATCATCATCATGCACCTCACCTTGGCACTCTCAACTCCCCTGATGGAAAAGCCAGGGCCCACCGGAGGAGTCTGGTTCTCTGGTAGGCTCGTCCAATGCTGCCCTAAAGTAGGCCGGGCTAAGAAAAGTCTGTCGGGATGTTCCGCGGAGAAATCGGGGCCGCTGGGGACCGTTTATGGACACCCGGCCGCGGGGCGGCTGGGGACCGAGTGTGGACACCCGCAGGCTTCTGGTGGCTGGGGACCGAGCGTGGACACCCGGCCACCGGGCGGCTGGGGATTGAGTATGGATACCTCGCTGCCGAAGCAGCCATGAGGCAGTGGCCAAGCTAGCAGTATGGTATTGCAGCCTGCGGTTGGGTGGTCGGCTGCATATTTGCGCTTGCATTGCAAGGGATGGGGAGGTACAATTGAACACTGCCCTAGGACAAGGACTTGCACGGGGATAGTTGCAAGTCTGCATCTTCTGATGCGGCAAGGATCACTTCTGATGGGCACACTTTTAGGCAGTGACCTGGGAGTCAGAGATGCTTCCAGGGGTCTTCCCCATGCTGTCCCCATGTCTTTTCAGCACTGTATGCATGTGTCACACAGCACATGGCCAGATAAGGTTGTAAAATGTTAAAATGACATTTCCCGGTGAATGCATTTGTCACGGTTGAAAGCAATACAAAGTTCAAAAACGCATAAAAAATGCTACTTGTGAACATAGCCCAAGGTGTGGAGGAGTATTTTTGTTTTTGGTTATTTATTTTACCTTATACACAAGTCTTTACCCCGGAAATGAAATTCCTTAACATATTTCACAGGAAAAAAGTTTCACTTTCGTTTTTGAACTTTTTATTATGAGCCTGTAAAAGTGGCTTAATACCTCTGAACACGTTGTTGACAACAGTGACCAGGGGGTCAGAAATGTTTCCTAGGGCGATCCCCATGCTGTCCCCATGTCATTTGAGCACTGTCACTATCGTTTTGGGCACTTTTTAGGCTTTCTACAGACTGCCGGGGGTGCCGCCGCAAAAATGCTCGGGTCTCCAATAGACTACCATTGGGCTCGTTGCTCAGGTCGAGCACCCGAGTATCACTACATAGTTGTCTCTTTTAAGACATAAAATAACAGCTGATTGAGGAGCTGGAGAGGCAGCATCTGACCAGAAGACCAGTCCATCAGCTCCTCCATCAGAAAAAGAAGCTTTCCTATGCTCCATCAGCCATCATTGCATTATATATCTAACAAGAGAGGACGGTATGTAATAAAAAACAGGGTGCTATATTATCCGATATGTAAGGGGTAGTGATGAGCAAGCATGCTTGCTACTGCTCAGTACTAATTCTCATTCCTCATTGATAATTTAAATATATCAGTAAAGAGTCCAAATACTTCATAAATGTTTTGTATATCAAAAATTCTTTATTACAAAAAACAATAGACACCCCATAAAATATTAAAGAACCCCGAAAACAAAAGTAACCCCATAAAAAAGAGGCAGCGTGGTTTTGTCTATAATAAATATGGCAACAACAATATATGTAGGGTGCATAGCTATCATACTGAAATTATCAACACATATTTCTCACATATCAGTTATACAGTGCACTACGAAGATTACAGACCTTATATAAGGTCTTAAAATGACATATAACCAATTGTATTGATTACATCTATGCATAAGGTTAAACAATTCTCCCAGAGACCAAATAATTATTGTTTAGTTAGAATGAACCTTACAATTTTGTCAGTTCAACCTTAGCATAACAGATCCCAAACAATATTAAGTATATATAGCAACACAAGTTCCCCAAGACAATTGGTCAAAAGTATATTATGCAGTAATCCCGAAAGGGCAATGTCAAATTATATACACACCCGTTGCCATATGAGTAAGGAACCACACTGCCTCGTACCCCAACGCGCGTTTCGCGTGCTGCTTCGTCAGGAGGTGGACCAGGGTGCAGAAGTGGAAGATGAGGTGGTGGATGATATAGTAACTGACCTAACCTGGCAGGAGAACATGCAGAGCGAGGACAGCAGCACACATGGGGAGGGAGGCAGAGCACCCCAACAGGTACGAAAAAGCAGTGTGGTGGCCGTAGACAGTAGGCGGGCAACCATTCCCCGTAACATCAACACGACGGAAGTTGCCATTACAACTGTTAGGTCTTCCTGAGTCTGGTTGTTGTTTAAAGGCTCTGCCAATAACCCCAAAAAGGCCATTTGCACCACCTGCCAGGCAAGCATCAGCAGCGGTAGCAAAACTACCAGCCTGGCCACCACCAACATGATCAGGCACGTGGCAGCAAAGCACCCCACTTTGTGGGCAGAACCCCAGGGTCCAGGAACAGTGTCTGCGAGTGACACCACTGCTTCTTCCGCTGTTGTGCGTGCAAGCCAATCCCATGTCCATAGTGCATGTGAAGATGCCTTCTGCCCTTCACCTGTCGTTGCACACTCTCAACTAGCACCATCAGCAAGCACATCCTTGTCCCAGCGCAGCATTCAGTTGTCCATACCCCAGTCCTTGGAACGCAAGCGCAAATATGCAGCCAACGCCCCACATGCCACACTACTAAATTCCCACATTTCGCGACTGCTTGAGCTCGAAATGTTGCCTTTTAGGCTCGTGGAGACGGAAGCTTTCTACAACCTGATAGCGGAGGCCGTCCCTCGATACTCGGTCCCCAGCCGCCACTATTTCTTCAGGTGTGCCATCCCCTCATTACACAAGCACGTTTCCCACAACATTAGCCGAGCCCTCAACAATGCAGTTACTGGGAAAGTCTACCTAACCACGGACACGTGGACAAGTGCTTGTGGGCAGGGATGGTACATCTCGCTGATGGCACAATGGGTTAACATAGTGGAAGCCAGGACTCAGTCGGACCTTGGGACTGGAACACATCCTCCAGACGCCGTGGATTGCGGGACCTAGGTCAATCAGAGTTGCCCCCACAGTCTACAGCTCCTGCACCTCATCCTCCTCAGCCTCCTCCTCCTCTTCAGCCTCCTCCTCCTCTTCAGCCTCCATCTCTGAAATGACCACATCAGTCACAAATGGAAGCACTACAGCACTGCCTCAGCCAAGGGGCACCAGGCTGTGCTTAAGCTAATATGCATAGGTGACAAACTGCACAATGCTAAAGAGTTGTGGACAGCTCTGAAAGAGCAGGCAGATCTGTGGATGACACCGCTGAACCTACAGCCAGGCATGGTCGTGCGTGACAATGGCCGGAACCTGGTGAAAGCTCTGAGGCGAGGCGAGCTCACACATGTACCATGCCTTGCCCATGTGCTTAACCTCGTGGTTCAGCGGTTTCTCAAAACCTATCCAGAGCTGCCGGATCTGCTTGTCAAAGTACGCCACCTGTGTGCCCATTTCAAGATGTCGTGATGTCCCCACGCGTTGGAACTCTGCACTGCAGATGTTGAGAAGGATTTGTGAGCAGAAGAGGGCAGTTGTTGACTACCAGCATCAACGAGGCCGTCGGTATTCAATTCAGACTCCATACATAAGACCTCAGGAGTGGACATGAATGTCAGACATATGTACCATCCTCCAAAACTTTGAGGACTCCACCAAGACAGTGAGCGGTGATGACGCCATAATTAGCATCACCATCCCGCTTCTCTGTCTTCTGAAACCTTCTCTGCTCACAGTCAAAGAGGCTGCATTGCAGGCGGAGAACGATGAGATGCAGTAAGGAACCATACAGGGTGATTACAAACAGCCCAGCCTCATTTCATCACAACGTGGATTGGGTGACAATGAGGAAGAGGAGGAGGAGAAGGAAGAACAGGAGCTAGTTTCATGCGCTATAGACGGTACTACTTGCACAACTGTCATACCGGCTATACAGCGTGGATGGCCTGAGGACAGGGAGGAGGAGGAGGTGGAGGAGGAGGAGAGCATGGTCAATCGTCCTTTTGGTGAGAACACGGAAGTCTTAAATGTTAGCAGTCTGTCATGCATGGCTGAGTTTCTTACCCTGCCATTCCCGTGACCCTCGTGTTCTCAAAATTTTGGGTGACAGTCATTACTGATTGGTGACACTTCTAGACAAGGAGAACTTTACATCTATTTTTCCTGAGGTGGGCAGGTCTACAAAAATGGGGCAGTACCAGAAGGCCCTTGTTGCAGAGCTATTAAAAAAATTCCCATCTGAAAACACTGGTGGCAGAGGTCACCGTTTGTTGGACAACCAAGGAGTACAGGCGAGAGAGACACAAATTCAATCCAGCAGAGGCAGAGGAACACTGTCAAAGTTCTGGGAGAGTTTTCTCAGACCCTCCCATCACACAGGCCCTGATGCGCGGGGTCCTCTCACAAGGAGTGCAAAGTTTGGGAAGATGCTGAGGGAGTACCTTGCCGACCGTACCAATGTCCTCCGTGATTCCTCTGTGCCTTATAATTATTGGGTATCCAAGCTGGACACGTGGAATGAACTGGCTCTCTATGCCTTGGAGGTCCTGGCCTGCCCTGCCGCTAGTGTTTTATCAAAGCGTTTTTTTAATGCACCTGGTGGAATTATAACTGATAAACACATCCACCTGTCAACTGAAAATGCTGACAGGCTGACTCTTATAAAAATGAACAAGGGCTGGATTGGGCCAGACTTCTCAACGGCACTGAATGATAGCAGCGTAATATAAACTCAAATCCAGCGTCTTTTTTAGGGAGGTGTATTCCCATGCACCTTTTCACACCCACATATGGGTATACACTTCCTGATTTTGCCTATTTGCTCTTGTCCTCCTCCTTCTCCTCATCCTCATCCTCCACCACCATATCACCAGAGTGACCGTGGTCCATGATGCAACACCCACATAATTTTTTTAAAAGGTGTTTATGATGCCCGCAAAATTTTTTTTTTTTACAGTATGTTCATGTATACCCCCCAGGGGTAAATGTTTGTCAGCCCACACTTAGTGCATGGGCATTACAAGTATAGGAGACCTGCTCCTTTCTAACAAGAACATTTTTTTTGAGGCCCTCCTCCACGTCTTTTCCAAAGTGCATTGGAGTGTCTCATTGGATTCACTGCATAGGCCAACACTATGGAAGACCCACTTCCTAATAATGGGAACAATTTTTCATGAGGCCCTCTATGTCTCTTCCAAGGGGCATTGGATTGCCTCCCAATTTTTTTTCAGCCGTTGCATTTACTGCATAGGTCAACACTATGGGTGACCCTTTTCCTATTAATGGGAACATTTTTTCATGAGGCCCTCTGCGTCTCTTCCAAGGGGCATTGGAATGCTTCCCAATTTTTGCCAATCCCTTGCATTCACTGCATAGGCCAACACTATGAACATTTTTTGATGAGGCCCCCTACATCTTTTCCAAGGGGCATTGGAGTGCCTGCAAATTTTTGGCAACCCTTGCATTCACTGCATAGGCCAATACTATGGGAGACTCACTTCCTAATAATGGGAACATTATTTTTAGGAGGCCCTCCTCTACGTTTCTACCAAGGGGCTTTGGAGTAGGTCCAAATTTTTGGTAGCCCTTGCATTCACTGCATAGGAAAACAGTATGGGAGAACCACTTCCTAATAATGGGAACATTGTTTTCAGGAGGCCCTCCTCTAAGTCTCTTCAAACGAGCATTGGGGTGCATCCAAATTTTCAAAGGGGTATTGGGGTGCGTCCAAATTTTGGGCAAACCTTCCACACACTGCATACGCAATAACAGTATAGGAGACCCACTCTTTAGTAATGGGAACAACAAAGCATAACCATCTGATGGCTCTCTAAGAATAGCGAAAGCCGACTGCTGGCCCTTTACGAATTGTAAAGGCCGCCTGATGGCCCTAAAAAAATAGGCTTTGTGACTTTCAGAGTCCCTCCTTTATAAATGATGTGTCCGATGATGTGTCACATGCCACATGGCCAGATAAGGTTGTAAAAAGTTAAAATGACATTTCCCGGTGAATGCATTTGTCACGGTTGAAAGCAATGCAAAACTGCAAAAACGCATCAAAAACGCTACGTGTGAACATAACCCAAGGTGTGGAGGAGTATTTTTGCTTTTGGTTATTTATTCTGCCTTATATACAAGTCATTACCCTGGAAAGAATGTTCCTTAACATATTTCCCATGAAAATCCATTTTAGTTTCGTTTTTGTATGTTTTATTGTGAGTCCGTAAAAGTGGCGTAACACCTCTGACAACATTGTTGACAGCAGTGACCTGGGAGTCAGAAATGCTTCCAGAGATCTTCCCCATGCTGTTCCCATGTCATTTGAGCACTGTTCCCATCGATTTGGGCAAATTTTAGGCCCTCTGCAAACAACCGGGGGGAGCCGCCTGAAAAATGTTCCAGTTTCCCATAGACTTACATTGGGCTCGTTGCTCGGGTTGAGAATCCGAGCATTCCAATTTGCTCAACCCGAGCATCGAGTACCCGAGCATTTTAGTGCTCGCCCATCACTGTAGCTTTGTCGCCATAAAAGGAGGGGAGCCCAGACACATTTCTTGCACAGGGGCCCCAAGCTATTAGTGTCCGCCCCTGCTATAATGCATTTATTTTATGGTGTGAAATAAACCCAGATAGGAATGGCAGTAAACAGCATAAACAAAGACTCTTTCTGGAATAATTAGTAAAGTCACTTATTATGCCATCTATTTTAGGAAGAAACGTAAAACCAAGATGTGAAGGAGCAGCAGCCATAGTAAACCATATCCAGGAGCATGCTCAACAAAGTGAACCCACGGCCTGCACCAGCAGTGGAAAAAGACTAAAAAGGAAAAGATGCACCATTTTCCATTTTCGTGTGATAAAACAAATATTACAGGTTCTAGTTATAGTAAATATTTATGTAAAGCACTTGTGAGATATTTCTGTGCCAAATGTAAGAATGCCTGCATATAAGTGAACATGTACAACCTTTTTCTAAAGAAAATAAAGCAAACTGAAGTTTGATTTTCATTTTTCATTTGTTTTTGACCAACCATGTTCACACAGCTAAATAATGCAACTGGTATTTAAATAATACGCTTAGTGTAGCTAAATGTCAAAACTAACAGACTTTAATAGGTCGGGTCATATTGACCTGAACATTACAAGGTTATAGCCAATACGAACAGAACAGCAGGGTTAATATAAACAAGGATGGACTGAGACTGAACTTCAGCCCTGACATTTGAAAGCTCTCAAGATCATTCTGTCCCGGCCCCAGAGCCTCAAATGGGATTATCTATTACTAATACAACCCCTGGCAAAAATGATGGAATCACCAGACTCGGAGGATGTTCATTCAGTCGTTTAATGTTGTTGAAAAAAAGCAGATCACAGACATGGCACAAAAGTAAAGTCATTTCAAATGGCAGCTTTAGGGCTTTAAGAAACACTAAAAGAAATCAAGATTAAAAATGTTGTACTCAGTAAGGGTAATTTTTTTCAGACCAAGCAGGGGAAAAAATTATGGAATCACTCTATTCTGAGGAAAAAATTATGGAATCACCATGTAAATTTTCATTTCCAAAACTAATATCTGCATCAAATTAGATCTGCTCGTTAGTCTGCATCTAAAAAGGAGTGATCCACGTTGGAGAGCTGATGCACCAAGTGGACTGACATGAATCATGGCTCCAACACGAGAGATGTCAATTGAAACAAAGGAGAGGATTCTCAAACTCTTAAAAGAAGGTAAATCATCACGCAATGTTGAAAAAGATGTTGGTTGTTCACAGTCAGCTGTGTCTAAAATCTGGACCAAATACAAACAACATGGGAAGGTTGTTAAAGGCAAACATACTGGTAGACCAAGGAAGACATCAAAGCGCAAAGACAAGAAACTTAAAGCAATATGTCTCCAAAACAGGAAATGCACAACAAAACAAATGAGGAACGAATGGGAGGAAACTGGAGTCAATGTCTGTGACCGAACTGTAAGAAAATGCCTAAAGGAAATAGGATTTACATAAAGAAAAGCTAAACATAAGCCATCATTAACACCTAAACAGAAAAAAACAAGGTTACAATGGGCTAAGGAAAAGCAATCGTGAACTGTGGATGACTGGATGAAAGTCATATTCAGTGATGAATCGCGAATCTGCATTGGACAAGGCGATGATGCTGGAACTTTTGTTTGGTGCCATTCCAATGTGATTTATAAAGATGACTGCATGAAGAGAACATGCAAATTTCCACAGTCATTGATGATATTGGGCTCCATGTCAGGTAAAGGCACTGGGGAGATGGCTGTCATTACATCTTCAATAAATGCCCAAGTTCCAAGTTTACATTGATATTTTGGACAGTTTTCTTATCCCATCAATTGAAAGGATGTTTGGGGATGATGACATCATTTTTCAAGATGATAATGCATCCTGCTATACAGCAAAAACCGTGAAAACATTCCATGAAAGAAGACACATAATGTCAATGTCATTGCCTGCAAAAAGTCCGGATCTCAATCCAATTGAAAATCTTTGGTGGAAGTTGAAGAAAATGGTCCATGACAAGGCTCCAACCTGCAAAGCTGATCTGTTTGTCACTCATTAAGTCCATGCCTCAGAGACTGCAAGCTGTTATTAAAGCCAGAGGTGGTGCAACAAAATACTAGTGATGTATTGGAGTGTTCTTTTGTTTTTCATGATTCCATAATTTTTGCTCAGAATTGAGTGATTCCATAATTTTTTCCCTCTGCTTGGTCTGAAAAAAAAATACCCTTACTGAGTACCACATGTTTTATCTTGATTTCTTTTAGTGTTTCTTAAAGCCCTAAAGTTGCCATTTGAAAAGACTTTAGTTTTGTGCCGTGTCTGTGATCTGCTTATTTCCAACAACATTAAACAACTGAATGAACATCCTCCGAGCCCGGTGATTCCATAATTTTTGCCAGGGGTTGTATTACTCTGCTTGGAGGTAATCAGGATTTAGTACAAAACTCAAGACAGAAACAGAATAAATAAAATAAATACACACTGTAACATACCTGGCGGCGTCCTTGCATAGTGGTCCATCTCCCACTGTGCAAGAGCGCGCACTTGATCTCCTGTCCAGAATGTCTCTCTGGCTTCTCTCCATGCTGTCTGTTTGTGTCTGTTTCTGCTGCTTAAGGGCGGCGCCCGATCACTTCCTGCTTTTTGTACCTGCTGTGGGTCACACCCCTTGTGCGTCCTCAGCCTATTGCTGTCTGTCACCTGGTATATAGCTCTGCTGCTCCCATCTATCCCTGCCTGAGCATAGTGTTTCATTCAGTGTGTGCTTGCACTCTGAAGGTGCCAGGTCCCGTTCTTTGTCTCCTGCCTTGCGGTATCAGTTCCCGTGTCTGAACTGAGTCTTGTCTATGTCTCCTGCCTTGCGGTATCAGTTCCCGTGTCTGAACTGAGTCCTGTCTGTGAACTCTTGCCTGCTGCCTCTCCTGGAGGCTGTATTTCCAGGCCTGTCTGAACATGCTCCTAGCCTGTTCCTCCCGCCTTCTAGGGGCCGATTACCTAGACCCGCTCCTGTATTTTGTCTGTCCTGTCTGAACACGCTCCTTGCCTGTTCGTCCCGCCTCTCTGGGGGCCGTATTCCCAGACCCGCTCCTGTATCCCGCTGCAGTGTCGGTCTCCTCCGTACACTCAGTTCCAGTCTGAACTCTCTCCTATCCTTTACCTGTTTTGCCTCTATGTCCGTTCCCTTCCTTTTTCTGCAGAGTCTGAACTCATACCTAACTCCTGCTTGTTGTCTCTGTACTCCCGTTTGTGAGTTTGTGGTCCACTCGCTACTTCACTGCAAGTACCCTGTGGGTATCTGGCTCTGCCTTTCTCTTCCTGTCTGTTCCGTGTGAACCCTGTCCCCCCTGCTCCTGCCTTGTTTGCCGCTCCGGCGGTTTCCGCTCTGCTCCTGCCTTGTTTGCCGCTCTGCGGTTTCCGCTCGGCTCCTGCCTTGTTTGCCACTCTGTGGTTTCCGCTCTGCTCCTGCCTTCTTAGCCGCTCTGCGGTTTCCGCTCTGCTCCTGCCTTGCTTGCCGCCCCTGCGGTTTCTGCTTTGCTCCTGCCTTGCTTGCCGCTCCTGCGGTTTCTGCTCTGCTCCTGCCTTGTTTGCCGCTCTGCGGTTTCCGCTCTGCTCTGCCTTGTTTGCCGCTCTGCGGTTTCTGGTCTTCTCCTGCCTTGTTTGCCGCTCTGCGGTTTCCGCTCTGCTCCTGCCTTGTTTACCGCTCTGCGGTTTCTGCTCTGCTCCTGCCTTGTTTACCGCTCTGCGGTTTCCGCTCTGCTCCTGCCTTGTTTACCGCTCTGCGGTTTCCGCTCTGCTCCTGCTTAGCTTGCCGCTCTTGCGGTTTCCACTCTGATCTTGCCTTGCTTGCCGCTCCTGCGGTTTCTGCTCTGCATCTGCTCGCTGCTCCGGCAGTCCTGTCCTGCTCTGCTTCTGCTCGCTGCTCCAGCAGCCCCGTCCTGCTCTGCATCTGCTCGCTGCTCCGGCAGTCCCGTCCTGTTCTGCTCTTGCCCGCTGCTCCAGCAGTCCCGTCCTGTTCTGCTCTTGCCCACCGCTTCGGGCGTTCCCTCTCTGCTGTGTTTGGCTACCGCATCTGCGGTTCTGTTTCTGTGACCCCGTCTGTACTGGGTCTTGTCCTCTCTGTGCTCCAGCCCGTCCTTTCGGCCAGTACCTCCCTGCCTGCATACTCGCCTGTATCCACCCGTCTGCATACCTACAGTGTTCGCTTATATCCACCAGTCTGTGCCAGCCTAACCTGCCTGTTCCAGTAATCCCTGTGTGGATCAACCCCCGTGTCCGGAGTTTGACCTGGAGTAGCACCTGGTCCCTCTGCCCGGTTTCTCCCTGGTGCACTGGCATCGTATGCCGTCGTGCCACCTTGGTCGGATCAGCCAGATACTTAGTCACGCCCCTCCAGGCACTCTCCGGTTCATGGTCTAGTGGAACCACTACTCCCGCACACGCCAGTCAGTCCGGGCGTGTGCATAACACACACATGGTCAGAATTGTTGGTACACCTCGTTTAATGAAAGAAAAACCTACAATGGTCACAGAAATTACTTGAATCTGACAAAAGTAATAATAAATTAAAAATCTATGATAATGAACAAATGAAAGTCAGACATTGCTTTTCAACCCTGCTTCCACAGAATTAAAAAAAAAATTAAACTCATGAAATAGGCTTGGACAGAAATGATGGTACCCCGGAAAATAATGTGACAAAAGGGACATATTTACCGTATTTTTCGGACTATAAGACGCACTGAACCATAAGACACACCTTGGTTTTAGGAGCAGAAAATAGAAAAAAAATGTAAGCAAAAAATGTGGTCACGATTAGTGTTGAGCCACCCCCGTAGTGTTCGAGTTCGGTTCGGTTCGTCGAACACCCGTGTGTTCGCCGAACTGTTCATCGAACTGTTCGTCGAACACCTTCGAACACCGTTAAAACCAATGGCAGGCAAACAAAAACACATAGAAACACATAGAAAACACCTTCAAAGGTGTCCAAAAGCTGACAAACTGCTCAGAAGACATAACTAACACATGGAAAAGTGACAAGTACATATAGTCATGCGAAAATAAAAGAGGTGGAGGAGTAAAAGGAGGGGGAGACACAGATATAGGCATGTCATGCCCTTCTAAAATCCAAAAAGTGAGAAGCCGACACGGCCAGTCCGCTCCTGCCCGTGCCACCTCCGTGTCGCCGGGTTTGTGCCAGAGCCGCGGTGAACCCTGACGGCCAGCCCCCCTCTCCCAATACTGGTGCCTGTCCGCTGGTGGGTCGAGCGAGCCCCCCTGTGGTGGAGGCAGCTCTAAGCTTTTTAATTTAAATTGTCTCTCTAATTTGAATGAATACACTTTAAATCCATTTACAAGGATCTATTGGAGGGCAAGTCTCATGCCAGCAGCCGCGGTAATTCCAGCTCCAGTAGCGTCCACTAAAGCTGCTGCAGTTAAAAAGCTTTTATAAGGATCGAGCTCGGCTGTCCACCGCAAGGCATCCTACTGCCAGTCCCAGCCCCTATGCCTTGGGGTGCCTCCTGATGCTCTTCACTAAGTATCCCATGGTCCCGAAGCATTTCCTTTGAAAAAATTAAGTGTCTAAACTACAGGTGGTGCAACTTGCTTAACAGCTGGGATAATCCGCTCACTAGCAGACACTGCTACTAGGCACAAAGTATTTCCTGGGCTAGATGCAGTTAAAAATTTGTAATTAGATACTCTCATTGGATGCTGAGAAAGCATTCCATAGAGTCTCCTGGCACGCCATATATGATTCTCTTAAAAAGCTTGGGGTAGGGGTCTAGGGGACCCTTTTATAGCCAAAATCACGGCCCTGTATCGCAATACGTCACCTAGGCTGAAGATAAATGGAACTGTAGCACCCTGAGGGCTCGGTTGCTACAGACGTATTGCACCTCACCCAGAGGTGTGATATCTCACTCTCAGGTAAGGATGGAGTGTGGATCAGGACCCGACACCTGCATGCATTACACCACATTGCCGTGGGGCAGGGCGACCAATATGCCCCTGAGATGGGCACGACAGTCCCTGTCCCTGGCTGGAGTGGGGGGAGGGAACACTGAGGAAGGGGAACCCTGTAGTGCAGAAGCAGGGAGGAAGCAGTTCCTGGGTGCATTGAGAAGGGAGTATAAAAGGTGGGCACCATCTTAGTTCAGTGCAGAGAAGTCTGAGCAGAAGTGGCAGGGAGCAGGGGCTCTGCATGAGCTCTGCTCCGGAGGCGGGCCTAGTAACAGAGGCCCAGGCCTGGAAGAGGGAGAAGGAAGGAAGAGGAGCGGAGAAGGCTCCAGGAACGAGGAATGAAGGGATCCCAGGGGTGCGGACAGGCGAGTCGCCACCGCACGCCCGAATCCACCTGCGTGGAGGGGTCAGGCCAAAGGGGGAGACCGGTCCCCGAACTAGTGGAGGCAGGAAACGACCCTCAGCTAGAAACCGGAGGCTCTGACATTTTATGTGGCGCAGCCCCTCGCTACACCCGCTAGGAAGGCACCACATAGGGTCAGGGAAACTGGCGCCAAGTTTACCAAGAGGAGGCCCGAGGCAGCCGGACAGAAGTGTTGGTAAGAAAGGCCAGACAAAGGACACACAAAGGGGGTCCTGTGAAGTGCTCCAAAGTTATCTGGGAGTTGTCTGAGCCCCTCACCTGGTGAGCACAGTACGACGTGGGCAGCCGTTACCTGCAGACGTGGTCTGGATAATAAGAACTGTGAGTAAAGGCCCTGAACTGCATCACTGACTCCGTGTCGTTACTGCTGCTGCCCTGCACCATCACCCCCATCCTCCGCATACACTGCCCTGAGGCTATACTCCTCCCGTGGGGAGTTATGCTACGCTCTGCTGCACCCACAACACCAGCCTCAGTGGTCTGCCCTGTAGCGGCGGTTCACTCTGACCGCAATCCACGGGTGGCGTAGTCGGACATTTAAACATGAAAACCACATAAATAGTTCCGCCACTGGTTTGACCGCCCTGAGCCACGGAACTGGGTCGCCGCCACGAAGACTACAACCACCAGCATCCACCAAAAAGGGTCCGGCTCCGGGTGTCCCAAGGCCCAGGGGGTGCGTCAGAAGATTTTCATCACCTTTCACAATCACCAATGGGACAAGGCAGTGATGTCCTCTGTCCCCTCTCTTATACATCCTAGTGACGGAGCACCTGCTCTCATCAATTCGCCATAACCCCAATATTAGATGGATTGAGGTGGGAGGCACCGAGTACAAGTGCTCTCTATTTGCTGATGATGTCCTAGTATATATCACTCAATCACATATATCCATCCATGCTGTTATGGCTGAAATAGATCACTTTGTTACATGGTAAAATTTTAAAATCAATGCAGCGAAGTCTGAGGCCCTCGATGTCTCCCTCCCCAAATCCATATAGGATTCCATCCAGTCCAACTTTCCCTTTGCCTGGCCCTCACAGGGTATCAAATACTTAGGAATTCCTATTCATAGAGACCTCTCCCATCTATGTTATCTTAATTTTGGGCCCTTTATTGAACAACTCCATACAGACCACGGTTGGCAAGTTAGAACTGTAAGATTCACTGCGTGAACCACTGGTGTTTTGTGGAAAAGCACATGTACACTGCGTTCCAAATTATTATACAAAAAGTGTTTAGGAGTGATAAGGGAAGAATTTGTTTGTTTGTCAGTTAAACTCATTGATGGTGATGTGTGTCAGGGCTCTTTATATCACTGTAAGCAATTGCAGACACCTGTGCTAATTAGTTTGGCAGGTGTGTCCAATGAAAGGCAAGACTACTTAAGAAGGCTCTCTCACATTATTAAGCAGCCTACATTTTCTGCCAAAATGGGAAAGAAAAAGGATGTGTCGGCTGCTGAGAAGCAACAAATTGTGGAGTGTTTAGGTCAAGGCATGACTACAATCAACATTGTGCGATGATCAGGATGAAGTGTCTTGGCAATCAAGAAGTATGTAGCTGATTCACAGTACACACGTGTGCGTGCTGATAAGGGCAAATTGAGGACTCTTTCCTACAGGCAATTACGTCAGGTTGAAAGAGCAGCGGCAAAAAAGCCTTGTCATAGCAGCAGACAAGTTTTTGAAGCTGCTTGTGCCTCCAACGTCCCCCGAACAACAAGATGCAGGGTCCTTCAGAGGTTTGCAGCTGTGCATGCGCCATCCTGTCGACCTCCTCTATCCACTTCACACAAGCAGAAACGGCTCCAGTGGGCCAAACATTACATGAAGACTGATTTCAAAACTGTTTTGTTCACGGATGAGTGCCGTGCAGCGCTCGATGGTCCAGATGGATGGAGTGGAGGATGGCTGGTTGATGGACACCCCACGCAAACACGGCTACAGCGCCAACAAGGAGGAGGTGGAGTAATGTTTTGGGCTGGAATCATGGGGAGAGAGATTGTCGGCCCCTTTAGGATCCCTGAAGGCGCTAAAGATGAACTCCATAATGTATGTGGATTTTCTCAAACAGCACTTCCTGCCATGGTTCAAGAAGAAGAACCGGGTATTTCACAGCAAGATCATTTTTCTGCATGATAATGCACCATCTCATGCTGCACATAAAACATCTGCATCTCTGGCTGATATGGGCATAAAAGGGGACAAACTTATGGTGTGACCCCCATGCTCCCCTGACCTCTACCCCATTCAGAACCTTTGGAGCATCATTAAAAGGAGTGTCTATGATGGCGGGAGGCAGTTCACATCTAAGCAACAGCTCTGGGAGGGTATTCTGTCCTCATGCAAAACAATTGAAGCAGAAACCATCCAAAACCTGACAAATTCAATGGACGAGAGAGTTCAGAAGCTCCTTTCGAACAAGGGGTCCTAGGTGAAAATGTAACATCACCTAGAATAAAGTTTTGAGTTGAAAACTGTTTGATTTCAGTTTCTAACAACCTGCTAATGCTTATAATTTCAAAAATGACCATTTTTTTGGTCTTTATTAAAATGAAAAGGTTGATCGAAAAGTTTGGGGGATCTAAGAGTGTGGCAACCCAGTAGTCATGATTACTTCGAATTCTGACAATATGAGGGTCATGCTGCAGGTAGTGCAGCAAGAAGGCACATATGTGCCTTGCGCATCTCGGAGCCCCAAAATTATTTTCCGGGCTAGATGCAGCTAAAAATTATTTTTAATTTTAAATCTGGTGAAGCTTTAGTATAGATGGCCTAATAGGATCAGTGCTGCACACTGCTACAAAGCCCAAATTATTTTCCAGTCAAGATACAGATAAACATGATTAGTAATTTGAAAGCTTAAAACGTTTGGTAGGGTGATTTTAACCAATCATCAAGCTTTTACTCTCCCCAGGATGACACAGGGGTAGAAAAGTCGTTTCGGATCCATGATTTGTTCATCTTTATGAACGTGAGTCTGTCTACGTTATCAGTGGAGAGCCGCGTGCGCTTATCTGTCAGCACACCACCAGCAGCGCTGAACACACGTTCAGACAGAACGCTGGCTGCGGGGCATGACAAGATCTCCAAGGCGTAAGTGGCTAGCTCCGGCCATTTATCCAGATTGGAAGCCCAAAAAGAGCAAGGGTCCAGTGACACAGTCGTGGCTTCAATGTTTACTTGGAGATACTCCTGTACCATCGTCTCTAGGCGTTGACTATGTGTCAGACTTCTTGTCTCCTGTGGCCTTGCAAAGGATGGGCTAAAAAAGTGGTGAAATGATTCCGCAAAATTGATGTTACCAGCAGATACTGTGGTTCTGTTACGGTTTGAGTGCTGAACACTTGACGGTCCCACGGTTGGCAAGTTGGAACTGTGAGATTCACTACGTGCACCACTGGTATTTTGTGGAAAAGCACATGTAAGATTCTGCAACAGTCTCTGCTGATACTCCTGCATGCGTGCATCCCTTTCTATGGCAGGAATAATTTCTGCAAATTTACTTTTGTACCGGGGATCTAACAGTGTGGCAAACCAGTAGTCAGGATTATTTCTAATTCTCACAATTCGAGGGTCATGTTGCAGGTAGTGCAGCAAGAAGGCACTCATGTGTGTTGCGCATCCAGGAGCACCAAGTCCCTGTTGTGTTGGTGGCGAGGTAACAATCATGCTTCCTTCCTCTGTCCTCTCCCCCCAACCTCGCACAACAGAAATGTGATCAAGGTCTCCCTCATCTGATGAGTCTTCCATCAGTTCGTCCTCCACTTCTTCCTGGGCTCCTGCACCTTCCTCACTAGTTTGGCTGCTACCATGCGCCCTGGTAAAACCATCTCCCCCACCCTCACATGCCTGCCGCCTTGGTGCTGCCGACCGTCTGGACCTTGCAGATGTTAGCCCTTCCGCATACAACTCCTCCTCCTCTACTTCCTCCACCTCTTCTTGTGCCACCACCTGACTCCGAATTCTGTTTAACATGTGCTCCAGCATGTAAATCAATGGAATAGTCATGCTGATAATGGCATCGTCAGCACTAAACATCTTCGTCGCCATTTCAAAACTGTGCAGAAGGGTGCATAGGTCCCTGATCTGAGACCACTCCTCCAGCGTGATTTGCCCCACCTCTGAATCTCGTTGGCCCAGGCTATACGTCAGAACGTATTGCACCAGGGCTTGTCGGTGCTGCCACAGTCGCTGCAACATGTGCAGAGTTGAATTCCACCGGGTAGGCACATCGCATTTTAGCCGGTGAAGTGGCAGGCCCAACGACTTCTGTAGAGATGTAAGTCGCTGAGCTGCGGGATGCGAACGGCGGAAGTGAGCACACAGCGACCGTGCCCTCTGCAGAAGGCCATCTAGTCTGGGATAGTGGGCTAAAAATTGCTGGACAACCAGGTTCAACACGTGAGCCATACAAGGCACGTGTGTGACATTGCCCCGGCGAAGGGCCGCACCCAGGTTTGCAGCATTGTCGCACACGGCCTTCCCTGGTTTCAGGTCCAGTGGAGACAACCATTCATGAAATTGGTTCTCCAGAGCTGACCACAACTCCTCAGCTGTGTGACTCACATTTCCCAGACATTTCAATGTAAAAACCGCCTGATGACGTTGAGCCCTACTGCCAGCATAGTAAGGAGGTGTGCAGGATCCCTTCTGCGCAGTTAGAAAGCTTGTGGCATGACCAGACAGGCTTTGGGTGCAGGTGGAAGACCGAGAGGAGGTTGAGGAGGCAGAAGCAGTGGAGGAACTTTGACATAAAGAGGATTAACGCACAACTCGTGGGGACGGCAAGACTTGGACAGCAGCCACTTGTCCTGCTGTCACCATAGTTACCCAGTGCCCAGTCAGCGACATGTAACGCCCCTGTCCATGCCTACTCGTCCAAGTGTCTGTGGTGAAATGCACCCTGTCACACACAGAGTTTCTCAAAGAAGCGGTGATGTTGTGTGCGACATGCTGGTGGAGCGCAGGCACACCTTTCTTTGAGAAGTAGTGCCGACTGGGCATCTGGTACTGGGGCACTGCGACGGACATAAGGTCTCGAAAATCCTCTGTGTCCACCAGGAGGAAAGGCAGCATTTCTGTAGCCAAGAGTTTGCAGATGGTGAAATTCAACCTCTTAGCTTTCTCATGGCTAGGAGGAAATGGTCTTTTACTTGTCCACATCTGAGAGACCGAGGGCTGGCTATTGTGCTTAGACGGGGTTGATAAGGGTGTCCCCGGCAAACTGCCGGTCTGTGAGGAAGATGCAGGCGGACATGTTAGGTTGCCTTGATCCAAAGGTGGTGCTATCGATGTCGGACAGCGCTCAACACCAGCTGGTGTTACCACCTCCAAAGAAAATGATGACCTGCCAATCACGCTGGCTGTTGCGGGTAAAGAGGTGGCAGGTCTGCGCCCCAAAACAGGTGTGACTGCTGTACCCCCAGTCACAGAGGATGAAGAGGCCGCGGATGCACAAGATATTGCAGACGGTGATTGGCCCGGCCGGCTAAGCCGCATTGTAGCACACTGAGCTTCCCACTGCAACTTATGCTTCATGTCCATGTGCCGGTTCATGCATGAAGTACTCAAACTATGTATTTTTTGGCCTCTACTTTGCTGACAAATGTTACAGATAACACGAGTTGGGTCATCTTTATTGATCTGAAAAAATGCCCAGGCTATGCAAGGCTTAGCACCCATGCGACCTAAAGAGCCACCACGACTTGTGGTGAGAGGCAGAGTTGTGTTTGAGGATGCAGTTGTTGACGTCCCATGCGACCTGAAGAGCCACCACGACTTGTGGTGAGAGGCAGAGTTGTGTTTGAGGATGCAGTTGTTGACGTGCTTCCAGTACTACGTCTCTGTCCAGGAAGGCGCAACCTGACCTCGTCGTCACTAGCATCTTCCTCCACCTCCTCTGCTGACCTCATCTCTTGGCTGACTGTGGGTTGACAGTAAGTGGGATCTCCGACCTCATCATCATCACCCTGTGCGTTATCACACCCGTCGTCCTCAGAGCCAACCTGTTCCTGCCCTGACAAAAAACTAAAGTTGTCGCTCCAATCAGGTATTTGAGTCTTATCATCGTCTTCCTCATTGTCTCCACCAACAGGAGTTACAGTTTGGGAATGAGGGTCTACATTATGGTCAGAACCTTCTGCGTCTGGTCCTGGATCCGACTCATAAAGATTCTGGGCATCAGTGCAGATCATTTCCTCGTCTGGATTCACAGAAGCGCTGGAGTCGACCTCTGATTCCCAGGCTATAGTATGAGTAAACAGCTCTGCAGACTCAACCATCTGTTCTACCTCATACTCAGACGGGCAGCTGGAGATTTGGGAGCTGTGAGGAAGCAAGTGCGATTTGGGTGACACCTTTGAGGACTGGAGTATTTGTGATGTTGAAGTTGATGTGGAGGAGAGCCCACTTAAAGGAGCACTTGATATCCGTTGAAGCACCTGCTGTTTTTGTGCCTCATCTGGAATTTGTAGCGATTGGCGTGGCCGTAAGAAAGGGATCTTATCACATTGTCCGCTAAAAGAAGTAGACATTTTAGTTTGGCTGGAAGATGGTCTTTCTTCTGCAGATGTTACTGTTGCTTTAACACCTACCCCGCGGACACAACCTTTTTTCCCCTTCCCAACATGCCTATTCCCCTTTCCACTAGCAGCAGGCCTTTTTCCACTCATTTTGGTGGTTAACTAATTCACAACTCTGGAGTTGTTTGCACAAAAAAACAATGGATGGTAACCGAGCAGAGCTGAGTGGCCAAACTGTGGTATTAGGCCAAAACTATTGGCTGGGTTAGATGCAGAAAAAAATTATTTTGAATTTGCAACCTGATGGAGGTCAGTATAGATGGACTAATACAAATAGTCCCACACACTGCTAGAAGCCCAAATATTTTTTCAGAGGTACTGTAGATGCAGATAAAAATTATTTTTAATTTGCAACCTGATGGAGGTCAGTATAGATGGACTAATAGACCAAGTCCCACACACTGCTAGAAGCCCAAATATTTTTTCAGAGCTAGATGCAGAAAAAAATTATTTTTAATTTGCAACCTGATGGAGGTCAGTATAGATGGACTAATAGACCAAGTCCCACACACCGCTAGAAGCCCAACTTTTTTTTCAGAGCTAGATGCAGAAAAAAATTATATTCAATTTGCAACCTGCTGGAGGTCAGTATAGAAGGACTAATAGAACAAGTCCCACACACTGCTAGAAGCCCAAATATTTTTTCAGAGCTAAATGAAGAAAAAAAATATTTTTAATTTGCAACCTGATGGAGGTCAGTATAGATGGACTAATAGACCAAGTCCCACACACTGCTAGAAGCCCAAATATTTTTTCAGAGCTAGATGCAGAAAAAAATTATTTTTAATTTGCAACCTGATGGAGGTCAGTATAGATGGACTAATAGACCAAGTCCCACACACCGCTAGAAGCCCAAATATTTTTTCAGAGCTAGATGCAGAAAAAAATTATTTTTAATTTGCAACCTGATGGAGGTCAGTATAGATGGACTAATAGACCAAGTCCCACACACTGCTAGAAGCCCAAATATTTTTTCAGAGCTAGATGCAGAAAAAAATTATTTTTAATTTGCAACCTGATGGAGGTCAGTATAGATGGACTAATAGACCAAGTCCCACACACCGCTAGAAGCCCAAATATTTTTTCAGAGCTAGATGCAGAAAAAAATTATTTTTAATTTGCAACCTGATGGAGGTCAGTATAGATGGACTAATAGACCAAGTCCCACACACTGCTAGAAGCCCAAATATTTTTTCAGAGCTAGATGCAGAAAAAAATTATATTCAATTTGCAACCTGCTGGAGGTCAGTATAGAAGGACTAATAGAACAAGTCCCACACACTGCTAGAAGCCCAAATATTTTTTCAGAGCTAGGTGCAGAAAAAAATTATTTTTAATTTGCAACCTGATGGAGGTCAGTATAGATGGACTAATAGACCAAGTCCCACACACTGCTAGAAGCCCAAATATTTTTTCAGAGCTTGATGCAGAAAAAAATTATTTTTAATTTGCAACCTGATGGAGGTCAGTATAGATGGACTAATAGACCAAGTCCCACACACCGCTAGAAGCCCAACTATTTTTTCAGAGCTAGATGCAGAAAAAAATTATATTCAATTTGCAACCTGCTGGAGGTCAGTATAGAAGGACTAATAGAACAAGTCCCACACACTGCTAGAATCCCAAATATTTTTTCAGAGCTAAATTAAGAAAAAAATTATTTTTAATTTGCAACCTGATGGAGGTCAGTATAGATGGACTAATAGACCAAGTCCCACACACTGCTAGAAGCCCAAATATTTTTTCAGAGCTAGATGCAGAAAAAAATTATATTCAGTTTGCAACCTGATGGAGGTCAGTATAGATGGACTAATAGAATGATGCTATGCCCAAAAGATTTTACTTCACTAGGTGCAGTAAAAAAATTGGTATTCTATACACAGGTGTTATATCTTGCAACACAGATAGGCTACTCCACTGACTAACACACTCTGCAATAGGCCAAAAAGGATTAGCTTTGCTAGATTCAGCCAAATGCTGTGAAAAAAACTTGCACAGCACTGGCACAGACCTGCCTGGCAAAAACTGATAGGAACTCATGTAACCTAGTCCTGAAAAGGACTCCAATTACAATTAGTCTTTACTCCCACAACCTATCTATTTAAGAGCACAGACCTCCCTGATAAAAGTCGTAGGAAATGCTGTAACCTAGTCCTTAAAAGGACTGCAATCACAACTATTCCCTACTCCCAAGCTATCTGTATATTTGTGCGAAAATTGGCTTGAAATTAACAAGGTATAGCGCACACAGCAACAGCGGTGCCGTCTAACACGCAGCTGCAGCAGTGAGAAAATGGTGGCGACGGGGAAACTGGCTTGGTCTTATAGGGCAAGGACATGTGACATACACTGCCAATGACACATGCCCTTGCTTGTGTGAAAAAAAGCACTTCGCTCCGTGTGTGCGCTGCTGATAGGCTGACAGATTGCACCTCCCCACTGCAAATGCGGGAAAGAGAAAAAAAAATGGAGATCTTCATTGTTCCTGCAGAGATCCATCCCCTGCCCCTCCCCCCACCCCGCTGTACACTCAAACTGCGTATTAACATTAATTTTCATCATTACTGAGAAAAAATCCAGTTATGATTTTGGTGCACGAACAGTTATCGAACATAACCTCGAACAGCCGAATTTTTCTCAAATTGTTCGTGTTCGCCGAACGGCTCGAACACCGCCCAAAACAGCTCGAATTTGAGATTGGCGAACAGTTCGAGTAGAACAACGCTCATCTCTAGTCACGATGCACTGTTAATGGGGAGCGGGTCTGCTGCTGACACTGGAATAGGGGTAATGTTCCCCAATTCTGATAATATCCCCCATCCTGATAGATATGCCCCTTCTTCCGATTATACGTGGCTCCCATCCCCATCCTGATATGCATGGCACTCCTCCATCCTGATATGCATGACACCCCGCATCCTTATCCTGGTATTCATGGCACCCCTCATCCATATCCTAGTATGTATGGCACCCCTCATCCCTATCCTGGTATGCATGGGACCCCTCATCCCTATCCTTGTATACATGGCACCCCTCATCCCTATCCTGGCATGCATGGCACCCGTCATCCCCAAGCCTGGTATGCATGGCACCCCTCATCCCTATCCTGGCATGTATGGCACCCCTCATCCTTATCCTGGTATGCATGGCACCCCTAATCCTTATACTGGTATGCATGGCACCCCTCATCCCTATACTGGTATGCATGGCACCCCTCATCCCTATCTTGGTATGCATGGCACCCCTCATCCTTATCCTGGTATGCATTGCACCCTTCATCCCTATCCTGGTATGCATGGTACCCCTCATTCTTATCCTAGTATGCATGGCACCCCTCATCCTTATCCTGGTATGCATGGCCCCCTCATCCTGGTATGCATGGCACCCCTTATCCTTATCCTGGTATGCATGGCACCCCTCATCCTTATCCTGGTATGCATTGCACCCTTCATCCCTATCCTGATATGCATGGTACCCCTCATTCTTATCCTAGTATGCATGGCACCCCTCATCCTTATCCTGGTATGCATGGCCCCCTCATCCTGGTATGCATGGCACCCCTTATCCTTATCCTGGTATGCATGGCACTCTTCATCCCTATACTGGTATGCATGGCACCCCTCATCCCTATCCTGGTATGCATGGCACCCCTCATCCTTATCCTGGTATGCATTGCACCCTTCATCCCTATCCTGGTATGCATGGTACCCCTCATTCTTATCCTAGTATGCATGGCACCCCTCATCCTTATCCTGGTATGCATGGCCCCCTCATCCTGGTATGCATGGCACCCCTTATCCTTATCCTGGTATGCATGGCACTCTTCATCCTTATCCTGGTATGCATGGCCACCTCAATGTGTGCCGCTATTAAGGAGCATGAATATTCAGTGCTCCCCACGCCTATGGGCATGGGGAGCGCTGAATATACATTGTCTTTAGCAGTGGGGGCAGTGAAGGCTGCAAGAGGCGGCTGCTGCCTCCTGTGCCCCGTTCCTCTGCTGCAACTGCTCCCCCCAGCACAGTGTATATATATATATATATATGTATATATATATATATATATATATATATATATATATACACCCCCCCCAGCAACATTCGGACTAATAAGATGCACCCCCCATTTTCCTCCAAAATTTTGGAGGGAAAAAGTGCGTCTTATAGTCCGAAAAATACGGTAATCAAGTTGTGTCCACTAATTAGCATTAGTGTTGAGCGAACATGCTCGACACTGCTCGGTACTCGCCCGAGCATCACGCTACTCGGGATGTTCGGCGAGCACTGAGCATTTCCGGGTTACTCGGGCAGGAGCTCGGGTCTCCGCCCTGCATGTTTGGCGCTCTTTACAGAGCCAATGAACAAGCAGGGATTGCCAGCCAGTCACTGTAATGCCGCAGCCATGTTGTTTGTGGGCATTACAGTGATTGGCTGGCCGCACAGCGTCACCTCAAGTATTTAAAACCGGGCGCTGCCATCTTGGACACAGTCGCTCCGGATCAGACAGTGTAGGGACAGCGCTGCTGATTTAGGGAGAGATATAGCTTGCAAAATAGTTAGTGTAGGGTCTGTAAAGGCTGCCAGATCAAACAAACAGTCCTTCTCAGGACTAATATCCATCCCAGGTATATCAGGCAGGCAGGCAGCCTGTATAGGAGACGCAGTGGTTATACCAGCAAACGCTGCATTACAGTCCTGTGTGCTGCTCCTGTTGCTGAAATTGGTGGACTTAGCTTCAGGCCCCGGGGGCCAGGAAAAATCCTTTTGTTTTATCTAAATCCTCTTTTTTTTTTCCTCCTTCACAATGTACAAATACCCATCTTATTAACCTTTTGGTGTCCCCCCCCCCCAAAAAAAAAAAGTGTGCCTCTGATTTTTCAGACAAAAATATATCTGTTGAAAATAGTCTGGTGTAGGCCAGAGAAATAGAAGTGTGTTTTGCAGTTCTATGGGCCATTTGTATCTAAAAAAAACAGTTTGAGTATGTCGCTCACTGTTCAGCCGCAAATATATATATTTAAAAAAGTCTGGTATACACCAGTAAATTATTACTGTGGTTTTGATGTTCCACGGTAAAACATCTCTATTATCCTGTTTTTGGCATTTCTTGCTGTATAAAAATAATAATAGTGTCTCCCTGATTTTTCAGACACAAATATATCTGTTGAAAATAGTCTGGTGTAGGCCAGAGAGACAGAAGTGTGCTTTTGCTGTTCCACGTTAAAAAATCTCTATTATCCTGCTTTTTGCATTTTTTGCTGTAAAAAAAAAAATAATAGTGTCTCCCTGATTTTTCAGACACAAATATATCTGTTGAAAATAGTCTGGTATAGGCCCGAGAAATACAAGTGTGGTTTTGCAGTTCCACGGTACAAACCTCTGTATTATCCACTTTTGGGCCATTTGTATCTAAAAAAAAACAGTTTGAGTGTGTCGCTCACTGTTCAGCCGCAAGTATATATATATTTTAAAAAGCCTGGTATACACCAGTAAATTATAACTGTGGTTTTGCTGTTCCACAGTAAAAAATCTCTATTATCCTGCTTTTGGCATTTTTTGCAGTAAAAAATAAATAGTGTCTCCTGATTGTTCAGACACAAATATATCTGTTGAAAATAGTCTGGTGTAGGACCGAGAAATACAAGTGTGGTTTTGCAGTTCCACGGTTCAAACCTCTGTATTATCCACTTTTGGGCCATTTGTATCTAAAAAAAACAGTTTGAGTGTGTCGCTCACTGTTCAGCCGCAAATATATATATATTCAAAAAAGTCTGGTATACACCAGTAAATTATAACTGTGGTTTTGCTGTTCCACGGTAAAACATCTCTATTATCCTGCTTTTGGCATTTTTTGCCGTAAAAAATAAATAATGTCTCCTGATTGTTCAGACACAAATATATCTGTTGAAAATAGTCTGGTGTAGGCCTGAGAAATACAAGTGTGGCTTTGCAGTTTCACGGTTCAAACCTCTGTATTATCCACTTTTGGGCCATTTGTATCTAAAAAAAACAGTTTGAGTGTGTCGCTCACTGTTCAGCCGCAAATATCTCTATTTAAAACAGTGTGGTATACCCCAGTAAACAATAACTGTGGTTTTGCCATCCCACGATAAAAAATCTCTATTATTCAGGTTTTGGTAGTTTTTTCCGTAAAGAAAAACAGTAGTGTCTCCTGACTGTTGTGACACAAAAATATATCTGTTGAAAATAGTCTTGTGTAGGCCCGACATCCCAGTGTGGTTTCGCAGTTCCACGGGTCAAATCGCTGTACTATCCAGTTTTGGGCCTTTGGTATCTAAAAAAAAAGCAGTTTGAGTGTGTCGCTCACTGTTCAGCCGCAAATATCTCTATTTAAAAAAGTGTGGTATACCCCAGTAAACAATAACTGTGGTTTTGCCATCCCACGGTAAAAAAATCTCTATTATTCAGGTTTTGGTCGTTTTTTCCATAAAGAAAAACAGTAGTGTCTCCTGACTGTTGTGACACAAAAATATATCTGTTGAAAATAGTCTTGTGTAGGCCCGACATCCCAGTGTGATTTCGCAGTTCCACGGGTCAAATCGCTGTACTATCCAGTTTTGGGCCTTTGGTATCTAAAAAAAAGCAGTTTGAGTGTGTCGCTCACTGTTCAGCCGCAAATATCTCTATTTAAAAAAGTGTGGTATACCCCAGTAAACAATAACTGTGGTTTTCCTCTTCCACGGTTCTAATCTACTCTTTATTACCCTTTTTCCATTGATAGTGCAAGTGTAAGCTATTTTACTTCATTTACAATGGGCAAGGCGCGTGGCAAGGGACGTGGAAGTGGACGTTCTGGTGATGGTTCGTGGAGAGGACGGGGCCATGGCCAAGGTGAAAATGTGCCACAACCAACAGCCACATCTTCTCGCTCCCACTTCTTGACTGAATTACTAGGGAAGCACAGAACAACACCAGTATTGAGAACTGATCAGTGTGAACAGGTTATTAATTGGATAGCAGACAATACTTCCAGTTACCTGGGCACCACCACCACCGGTCTGTCTTCCACATGGTCAACTCTTAGTAGCCGTGAGTCTCGACCGCATACTCCTCCTCACCCTGATGCTCCTTCCTCCCACCATTCCGAGTGTCGTCAGACAGCAAGTGATCCCACACTTGGACACTCTGAAGAGCTGTTCACTGGTCCATTTCCATATTTGGGCCCCTCGCCTGATACGCTTGAAGTGGTGGAAGAGGAGATCCCATGTTGCGATGCCCAAATATTTGAACAGCCACGGCCACAGGAAGTCGACGTTGGCAATCTGTCACAAGAGGTGGACGATGACGAGACACAATTTCCAGGAAGTGAGGAGGAGGATCGTGGTGTGCAAGTGGAAGAGGAGGAGGTGGTGGATGATCTAGTAACTGACCCAACGTGGAAGGAGGGCATGCAGAGTGAGGCCAGCAGCACACAGGGGGAGGGAGGCAGAGTACCCCAACAGGCAGGAAGAAGCAGTGTGGTGGCCGCAGACAGAAGGCAGGCAACCGTTCCCCGTAACACCAACACGAGGGACGTTGCCAGTACAAGCGGTAGGTCTTCCAGAGTCTGGAATTTTTTTAAAGACTCTGCTGATAACCCCAAAAAGGCCATATGTTCCACCTGCCATGCCAGCATCAGTAGGGGTGACAAAACTACCAGCCTGACCACCACCAGCATGATCAGGCACATGGCAGCAAAGCACCCGACTTTGTGGGGCGAACCCCAGGGTCCACGACCAGTGTCAGCGGGTGTCACCACTGCTTCTTCCACTGTTGTGCGTGCAATAGAACCCCCTGTTGTGTGTGCAAGGCAATCCCCTGTCCATACTGCATGTAAAGATGCCCCCTCCTCTCAGTCTTCACTTGTTATGGCAGTTTCTCAAGAAACAGCATCAACGTCCACGTTCACGTCCCACCGCAGCGTTCAATTGTCCATATTCCAGACCTTTGAACGAAAGCGGAAATTCGCAGCTAGCGCACCACAGGCCACAGTCCTAAATTCGCACATTTCACGACTGCTTGCATTGGAAATGCTGCCTTTTAGGCTGGTGGAGACGGAATCCTTCCGCAATCTTATGGCGGTGGCCGTCCCTCGGTACTCGGTCCCCAGCCGACACTATTTTGCCGGTGTGCCATCCCCCCACTACACAAGCACGTGTCCCAAAGCATCTGCCGTGCCCTCAACAATGCAGTTACTGGGAGAGTCCACCTGACAACGGACACGTGGACAAGTGCTTGTGGCCAGGGACGGTACAACTCTCTGACGGCACACTGGGTAAACATAGTGGAAGCCGGGACCCAGTCGGACCTTGGGACGGAACACATCCTCCCCACACCGAGGAATGCGGGCCCTATGTCAGTCAGAGTTGCCCCCACAGTGTACAGCTCCTGCGCATCCTCCTCCTCATGTTCAGCCTCCATCTCAGATATCACCACATCAGTTACAAGCTGGAAGCATTGCAGTACTGCCTCCGCCAAGCGGCAACAGGCTGTGCTGAAACTCATAAGCTTAGGTGATAAACCTCACACTGCTTGTGAGTTGTGGACAGCTGTGAAAGAGCAGGCAGATCTGTGGCTGAGATCGCTGAACCTACATCCCGGCATGGTCGTGTGTGACAATGGCCGTAACCTGGTGGCGGCTCGAGGCGAGGTGAGATCACACACGTACCATGCCTGGCTCATGTGCTTAACCTCGTGGTTCAGCAGTTTCTTAAATCGTACCCCGAGTTGCCAGATCTGCTCGTGAAAGTACGACGCCTGTCAGCTCATTTTCGCAAGTCGGCTACAGCTTCCGCCGCCCTTGCTGTGTTGCAGCAGCGTTTGCAGCTTCCGGCACACCGACTGGTGTGTGATGTCCCCACACGTAGGAACTCTACCCTCCACATGTTGCAAAGGATTTGCGAGCAGAAGAGAGCAGTTGTGGAGTACCAGCTGCAACAAGGCCATCGATATTCAGGTCAGACTGCACACATAAGACCTCAGGAGTGGACCTGGATGTCTGACACACAGCCCAGCCTCATCTCATCCCAACGTGCATTGGGGGACAATGAGGGAGAGGAGGAGGAGGAAGAACAGGAGCTGCTATCATGCATTGTAGACGGTAGTACCTGTACAAGTGTCATACCGTCGGTTCAGCGTGGGTGGCCTGAGGACAGGGGGGAGGAGGAAGAGGAGGAGGAGGAGGAGAGCATGGTCAGTCATCATCTTGGTGAGGACACGGAAATCTTGCCCGTTACCAGTCTGGCACGCATGGCTGACTTTATGTTACGCTGCCTTAACCGTGACCCTCGCGTTGTCAAAATGTTGGGTGACAGTCATTACTGGTTGATGACACTTGTAGACCCCCGCTACAAGGAGAACTTTCACTCTCTAATTCCTGAGGTGGAGAGGTCTACAAAAATGGGGCAATACCAGAAGGCCCTTGCTGCAGAACTGTTAAAAAAATTCCCATCTGAACACGGTAGCAGCAGAGGTCACAGTTCGCTGCCCAACCAAGGCATACAGGCGAGAGAGACGCAACTCCAATCCAGCTGAGGCAGGGGAACACTGTCAATGTTCTAGGACAGTTTTCTGAGACCTGCCCAGCTTACAGGCCCTGAGGCGCAGGGTACTCTCACAAGGAGTGGAAAGTTTCAAAAGATGGTGAGGGAGTACCAGCGTCCTCCGTGATTCCTCTGTGCCTTTTAATTATTTGGTATCCAAGCTGGACACTTGTAATGAACTCACTCTGTATGCCTTGGAGGTCCTGGCCTGCCCTGCCGCTAGCGTGTTATCGGAGCGTGTTTTTAGTGCCGCTGGGGGAATTATAACTGATAAGTGCACTCGCCTGTCAACTGACAATGCTAACAAGCTGACCCTTATCAAAATGAACAAGGGCTGGATTGGGCCAGACTTCTCATCACCACCAAATGACAGCAGAGTAACATAAAGTCAAATCCACTGTGTTATTTCGGGAGGTGTATTCCCATGCATGGCTTCACACCCACACATGGGTATATGCTTCCTCATTTCGGCTGTTTTTTACTCTTCTCCTTATCCTCAGCCTCCACGACCACTATACCACCAGGGTGACCGTGGTCCATGTTGCTAGCATTGCAAGTCCCTCTGTCCTAATTTTTGGCAGCTTTTGCTTGGAAGGCATAGGCAAAGACTATGGGAGACCCACTCCCCAATAATGGGAATAATGTTTTTAATATGCCGTACTGCATGGCTCTTGTAAGGGACATTGCAAGTTCCCCCTTCCTAATTTTTGGAAGCTTTTGCTTGGAAGGCATAGGCAAAGACTATGGGAGACCCACTCCCCAATAAGGGGAATAATGTTTTTAATATGCTGTACTGCATGGCTCTTGTAAGGGGCATTAAAATCGTCTTGTTAAGCTACAGTGACCTCCACGTCTCTTCCAAGGGTCGTTAATATTGTCTTTTTATTCCACTGCGACCTCCACCACTCTTCCAAGGGGCATTAAAAGCGTCTTGCTAAGCTACTGTGACCTCCACGTCTCTTCCACAGGGCGTTGATATTGTCTTTTTATTCCACTGTAACCTCCACCACTCTTCGAAGGGGCATTGATATTGTCTTTTTATTCCACTGCGACCTCCACCACTCTTCCAAGGGTCATTAAAACCGTCTTGTTAAGCTACTGTGACCTCCACGTATCTTCCACGGGGCATTGATATTGTCTTTTTATTCCACTGTAACCTCCACCACTCTTCCAAGGGGCATTAAAACTGTCTTGTTAAACCACTCTGAACTCCACGTCTCTTCCAAGGGGCATTAAAACCATATTGTTAAGCCACTGTGACCTCCACATCTCTTCCAAGGGGCATTAAAACTGTCTTGTTAAACCACTCTGAACTCCACGTCTCTTCTAAGGGGCATTAAAACCGTCTTGTTAAACCACTCTGAACTCCACAGCTCTTCCAAGGGGCATTGACATGTTATTTTTAATTACCTCTAACCTCCACGACTCTTGCAATGGGCATTGCATTTCCTCCTAATTTTTGTCAGCTTTTGCTTTTCAATGCATAGGCGAACACTAAGGGAGACCCACTCTCCAATAATGGGTAGAAGGTTTTTAATACGCTGTAGTCCACGTCTGTTTCAAGGGGCATTGCAGTGCCAAATAATTTTTGGAAAGCCTTCCATTCCCTGCTTAGGCCAACAGTGTACAGGAGACCCAGTTGCTATAAATGGAAAAAACGGTTTAGCTAAGGCCCTCTGACCTCCATGTCTCTTCCAAGGGGCATTGGAGTGCCTCGAAATTTTTGGTAGGCATTGCATTCACTGTATGCCTTATAACTGTGTAGCTGAACCGCTCCTTTTGGTACAGAAACATATCCTACAAGACATGTGTGGTTGGCTGGCCTGATACTGATGTGAATGGTCCCTGTTCCTCCTGCTCTTTCTCCTTTGCCACCACCTCATCCATCATTCATCACCTGAAGTTTGTTTTAACGGGAGTCATAGAACTGGGATAGTAGCAGGAAAACATCCAGCAATCCTCGAAGGAGGTAGAATATGCGCCAAAACGCTGACCACCTCTGGCCTAGCTGCTACTACATACATGCGCTTGCTTTCCAAGGAACAGAAAGCTAAGGAGGTGGATGGCCTCATGATCATGAATAATTTACTCGTTGTGTAGGAGGCCGACCACTGCTGCTGTCTACCTTCTGAACTTTGTGTTGAAGCCTGATTGACCCAGGACCCGCAATCCTCTATGTCTGGAGGATGTGTTGCATCCCAGTGTCCAACTGTGGCTTCCACAATATTAACCCAGTGTGAAGGCATCAGTGAGATGGACCATTCCTGGCCACATTCACTTGTCCTCGTGTTTGTGGTTAGGCTGTCCTTCCCACTAAATGCACTGGGGAGGGCACAGGTAATGTTTTTTTATGCACGCTTGTGTATAAGGCGCACCGGGACAAATAGGGGCGGCTGGGGACTTTTTATGGACACCCGGCCACCCCCACGCGGCTGGGGACTGTGTGTGGGCACCCGGCCGTGGGGCGGCTGGGGACCAAGCGTGGACACCCGGCCGCCGGGCGGCTGGGGACTGAGTATGAATACCAGGCTACCGACGCAGCCATGACGTGGTGGCCAGATTCCACCTCCACATGCCTAAAAGGCCCAATTTAGTGCAAGCAAGCTAGCAGTATGGTATTGCAGCCTGGGGGTGGGTGGGTGGCAGGCTGCATACTTGCGCTTGTATTGCAAGTTATGGGGGAGGTACAATTGAACACTGCCCTAGGACAAGGACTTGCACGGGGATAGTTGCAAGTCTGCATCTTCTGATGCGGCAAGGATCACTTCTGATGGGCACACTTTTAGGCAGTGACCTGGGTGTCAGAGATGCTTCCAGGGGTCTTCCCCATGCTGTTCCCATGTCTTTTTAGCACTGTATGCATGTGTCACACAGCACATGGCCAGATAAGGTTGTAAAATGTTAAAATGACATTTCCCGGTGAATGCATTTGTCATGGTTGAAAGCAATACAAACGTGCAAAAACGCATAAAAAATGCTACTTGTGAACATAGCCCAAGGTGTGGAGGAGTATTTTTGTTTTTGGTTATTTATTTTACCTTATACACAAGTCTTTACCCTGGAAAGGATGTTCCTTAACCCCTTTCCGACCTGGTCAGTAATAGTACGCACCAGGTCGGGAAGGCCGGTTCAGCGGGGGCTCCGGCGGTGAGCCCGCACTGAAGCGAGCACATGTCAGCTGATTATTGGATTCGCAATCCACCCGCGGCTGTTAACATGTTAAATCTCTGACAGTGGCATTTAACTCGCGCTTCCCGTCCTAAGCCCCGCCCATCAGTGACCCCGTCACGTGATCGCGGGTCACCAATGGGTGGGCATGACAACTCAGGGTTTGCAGCAGACGCCTGTGGTTGTCATGTCTCAATTGCTATGAGCGCCACCTAGTGGTCAGCGCTCATAGCAAGTGAGCATTTCTCCTGCATACAAGCGATCTGCTCATCGCTTGTATGCAGTAGAAGCAATCAGACAACTGCTGCTTCTAGTCTCCTCTGGAGACTATAGAAGCAAGCAGAAAGTGTAAAAAAAAAGTTTTTAAAAAAATAAAAAAAATAACAAATATATAAAAGTTTAAGTCACCCCCCTTTCGCCCCATTCAAAATAAAATATATATATATAAAAAAAAAACCACATACACATATTTGGTATCGCCGCGTTTAGAATCGCCCGATCTATCAATATAAAAGAAGAATTAATACAATCAGTAAACGGCGTAACGAGAAAAAAATTTGAAACGCCAGAATTAAGTTTTTTTGGTCGCTACAACTTTGCAATAAAATGCAATAACGGGCGATTAAAACATCGGATCTACCCCAAAATGGTATCAATAAAAACGTCAGCCCGGCACGCAAAAAATAAGCCCTCACCTGGCCCCAGATCCCGAAAAATGGAGAAGCTAAGGGTCTCGGAAAATGGCGTCTTATTTTTGTTTTTTTTAGCAAGTTTTGGATTTTTTTTTCACCACTTAAATAAAAAAGAACCTATACATGTTTGGTGTCTATGAACTCATAACGACCTGGAAAATAATGACGGCAGGTCAGTTTTAGCAATCTGTGAACGTGGTAAAAAAAGGACCCAAAAAACAACTGTGGAATTGCATTTTTTTTGCAGTTTCACTGCACTTGGAATTTTTTTCCCATTTTCCAGCACACGATATGGTAAAACCAGTGATGGTGTTTAAAAGTACAACTCGTCCTGCAAAAAATAAGCCCTCACATGGCCATATTGAACGAAAATTAAAAAAGTTCTGGCTCTGGGAAGAAGGGGAGCAAAAAAGGAAAACACAAAAACAGAAAGACCCATGGTCGTTAAAGGGTTAACATATTTCACAGGAAAGCACTTTCACTTTCATTTTTGAACATTTTATTGTGAGCCTGTAAAAGTGGCTTAATACCTCTGACCACGTTGTTGACAGCAGTGACCTGGGGGTCAGAAATGCTTCCAGGGGCGATCCCCATGCTGTCCCCATGTCATTTGAGCACTGTCACTATCATTTTGGGCACTTTTTAGGCTTTCTACAGACTGCCGGGGGAGCCGCCGCAAAAATGTTCGGGTCTCCCATAGACTAACATTGGGCTCGTTGCTCGGGTTGAGCACCCGAGTATCACAGTGAGCTCGGCCCGAGCTTCGAGCACCCGAGCATTTTAGTGCTCGCTCAACACTAATTAGCATCACAGGTGTCTACAATCCTGTAATCAGTCATTAGGCCTGTATATAGGGCTACAGATACTCACTGTGCTGTTTGGTGACATGGCGTGTACCATACTCAACATAGACCAGAGGAAGCAAAGGAAAGAGTTGTCTCAGGAGATTAGAAAGAAAATTATAGACAAGCTTGTTAAAGGTAAAGGTTATAAGACCATCTCCAAGCAGCTTGATGTTCCTGTAACTCCAATTTCACATATTATTCAGAAATTCAGAACTGTAGCCAACCTCCCTGGACGTGACGCAGGAGGAAATTGATGACAAATCAAAGAGACAGATAATACGAATGGTAACAAAAGAGCCCAGGATAACTTCTAAAGAGATTAAAGATGAACTTCAAGCTCAAGGAACATTAGTGTCAGATCACACCATCCGTCGTTGTTTGATCCAAAGTGGACTTCATGGGAGACAACCAAGGAGAACACCATTGTTGAAAAAAAAATCATAAAAAAGCCAGACTGGAATTTGCCAAACTACATGTTGAAAAGCCACAAAGCTTCTGGGAGAATGTCCTATGGACAGATGAGACAAAAATGGAAGTTTTTGGCAAGGCACATCAGCTCTATGTTCACAAATGGAAAAATGAAGCATATCAAGAAAAGAACACTGTCCCTACTGTGAAACATGGAGGAGGCTCTGTTATGTTCTGGGGCTGCTTTGCTGCATCTGGCACAGGGTGTTTTGAATCTGTGCAGGGTACAATTTAATCTCAAGACTATCAATGGATTTTAGAGAGAAATACAGAGTGTCAGAAAGCTTGGTCTCAGTCACAGGTCGTGGATCTTGCAACAGGATAATGACCCAAAACACACAGCTAAAAACACCCAAGAATGGCTAAGAGGAAAACATTGGACTATTCTGAAATGGCCTTCTATGAGCCCTGACCTAAATCCTATTGAGCATCTTTGGAAAGAGCTGAAACATGCCGCCTGGAAAAGCAACCTTCAAACACGAGACAACTGGAGCAGTTTGCTCATGAGGAGTGGGCCAAAATACCTATCAAGAGGTGCAGAAGTCTCATTGACAGTTACAGGAATCGTTTGATTGCAGTGATTGCCTCAAAAGGTTGTTCAACAAAATATTAAGTTAAGAGTACCATCATTTCTGTCCAGGCCTATTTCATGAGTTTAATTTTTTTTTAAATTCTGTGGAAGCAGGGTTAAAAAGCAATGTCTGATTCTCATTTGTTCATTTTCATAGATTTTTAATTTATTACTACTTTTGTCAGATTCAAGTTATTTCTGTGACCATTGTGGATTTTTCTTTCATTAAAAGAGGGGTACTAACAATTTTGACCACGTGTTTAAATACTCTGTTGTAAGTAAAAGCGGATTTTTATGTACACGTCTCAAAGGAACAAGAGAATTGCATAACCCAAGCACACAAAGTTCACAGCCAGACTCCTCCTGGCAACCTAGAAAAATAAATCTTATCTAAAGATATAGATAGATGATAGAAATATATTAGATATATAATAGATATAAAATAGATGGAATAGATATCCTGCAGATATATTATTTCACAACCCCCCCCTACATATTATAAACTTGCACCCTTTCGTGCCTTTCATGTGAAGTTTACTGTACAGCTTTTTAGGATTTTTTAACTTAATAAATACATTTAAAAAAACTACGTGGGGTCTCCCCTGATTTATGTAACTAGGAAAGGTAAAGCAGGCAGCTGAGAGCTGATATTTTCTGTCTGGGAAGGTCCATGGTTATTGGAAAATACCAGCCATCAGCATCCCAGAAGTGGAGCATCACATGAGATGCTCCAAGTCTGGTGCTTCGCCTTTGCGCTTCCTGAGTGCCCTGGTGTGGTGGCAATCGGATTAATGGAGCTCGAGGCTGAAGTCAGCTGGAAGTTGTCCAAAAACACAGCTGACATCAAGCCCTGGTGTTAGTAATGGAGAGGTGTCAGACACCCCCATTACTAACCCACTTATCCAAAAAAAAAAAACATTCACACACACACAAAAATACTTTATTTTTAAAAACATTTCCCAACTCTTTCCCATCTTCACTCTCTATTCTGGGAGCTCTCTTCCCATGCCGTACTACTAGTTTTACAGTAGGTACAGGGGATCTTCCTTCACATACTCTCTGCTAATTTGGGGACTTTCCCTTGCCACGGGTCTGAGCGCTGTCTGGGGTTTTCCTTTCTCACAAGCCTTTCCATTTACTTTACTCATGACTTTTTACTACATTCAATATGAATTTCTTTTTCTCCTTATATTTATTCATTTTTACTTTACTGCTTTTATTTTTCTCTATTTTTCTTCTTTTATATTATTCCTTTTACTCTCCTAATTCCTTCCTATTTTTCTACTCATTGAATTGAACACCTTTTCAAATTGATATAAAACAGTTTATTCCACCATTCTTCCTCCCTCTTTTACTCCAGCTTTTTTCCCTTTTTTCCCATTTCAGCTTTATTTGTACTTACAGGAAAAAAAACTGTTCACACCCCTCATTGGACAGTTTCCTTTTGACACCTCTTTTCAATTTTTTGGTCTACTTAAACTTGCAAATTGCAAAGTATTTGAATTTGCTGACTGGCAACTTTCTCAAATTTCGTAGGGAAATCTACTCACTGCAAAATTAATATATATTGAATTGATTCACTCATCTCTGGTTGTTATCACAAAACAACAACAAACTACTACTTTTTGATTAGATTACTGTTGCAATGAAAATAGTTTAAAATTAGAGATCTATTGTGCTTTAATGTCAGTGCCAAATAGAGCAAAAAGGAGCCTAACACCAAAAAAGATCCTATCCACCCAAATTTAATTTGAGGCAGATTGCAAAGTTGACTCTCTTGTACAAATCTTGACAAACTGAAAATTACCTTTTATGAAAGCAAGGTTGACTAAGTATAGAAAAATATTGCTCTTAAATTGTACACAGACTTTCTTTGAAAGCAGAATAGTTACAAAAAATCACCCTAAATAATTGTCTATGTGGGATTATGAAACAATGACATTCCATCATGTCTACTCTATGGATCTGTTTTCCTTTAAAGTCCTTTAGAAATATATTTTGCAGTCATTTGAAAAGAGCTCTAACCTGCAGTTTATTATATTTTTGTTACACCAAACAAAATCATACAAATGACACATTGAGCAATGAGTCTTGCTGCATGAGGGAAAGCAGCCATCCATAACAGAAAAAGGCATCTCAATGCTTGCTATTCTGGCAATTAACCTCTTCTCTATATTCCTATTAAAATGCATTGAAGTAGGAGATTGTAGATGATATTTAGCAATAAAAATGTAGCTGCCAAACTCTACCGGCTGAAGATTAGAGAATCTAAAAGCACAGATGAAGGGTGCAGAATGTGTTGATCAGAAGAATGGAGAGGAGGAGAGAGCTACAGTTAGAAGAGCAAAAGGAAACAGGAAGCGTTAAAGAGTTATAATTAGAGATGCAATCCAAGAAAAAATCAATGAGTTTATTCCCTGTACTAAGTAAATAAGTAAATAGTAATTTTGATCAAAAAAGTGTAAATGCCATCCCACGGCAACAAGGTGTGAAAATTGGGACTGTCCTATGCTTTCTCTAGTATTAAGACTTTACCTTGTGTTAGCAATCCTCAATGTAGATAAGGTCAGAGTAGTACCAAGGCCCAACTGTTTCACACACCTATCCATGGGACTAAACACAACCCTAGGTTACAACTACCCAAGGAACAGGGCAATCACTCAAAAATAAAATCAATAATTTTATTAATCAACATAATTAAAAACACATAAAAAAACAGTATATTACATTAAAAACACGTAAAAAGCAGTATACCATATTAATATAGTATACTTCTTTTTTATGTGTTTTTATTTATGTTGATTAATAAAATTATTGATTTTATTTTTGAGTGATCGCCCTTTTCCTTGGGTAGTTATTGTAACCTAGGGGGGTGTTTAGTAATTTGTCAGGGGTGCCTCTGGGTACTTTTGGACATCTTTTGTTGAACCTATCCATGGGAAGCTATATAAATTAAATGCCTAGCTCAAAATGGGAGCCACGTTTATGCTCCCTTTAGTATAGATAGTCCATCTTGATTGGCTGCACTAGGCCATGTGATGTGTTAGCTGCAAAGCATTATAGGAAAGCCCCAGCAGCCTCGCCTGATGTTATTAGCTTGCTCTATGAGTCTTCAGCTGTCTGTGATATGGCACTGTGTTCAAATTTAACTGGGACCTGTGGATTTGAAGAAATTCAACTTGAAGCTGATCCGCTGCAGAACAATCCACTCATCTTTACAAGTTGTTAAAAATGACCATTTATTTATGGAGCAGGAACTGGCTAGCTGTTTTGAAAGTGAGGAATTAATGGGTTTTCAATTAGGAGTGAAAAAAAATATGTATTTTTTGGGTTTGCAAGAGGTTTGCTTTCTCAAAATACTTAAACAATTTTAAAGGCATTTTATTAAGTCATCTAAAATTTATCCATTTTTATCGAGCAGGAACAAGCTAGCTGTATTAAAAGTGAAGTAACAATAGCTCATCTACAATCCTTTTAAAAAATGATTGCTTCTTGGAGACTATTTCATGTTTTTATACTCTCAAGAGGCTATGCTTCTCGACAGCATTACAGTATAGCTGTCGGTCTATTGCTGGATTTGAAATGGGTCCAGGACCTTCTGTGGTCTTTCATTTCAGTCCAGCCAGGGCTGATGCTGCTCAGCATCGCTGTCAGCCCCAACACCTAGCTGGTCCACAAGCACTGTTTGTTTCACAGGGAGTTGTGCCTAGTAATGTTAAGCCTGGGTTGCAGAGGGAGACAGGGCTTGGGGAATCAAGGTCCAGGATTTGCCGCACTGAGCATGTCCGTGACCTGGCGGATCATGATTGGTGGGTTGGCACCCACCTGACCCGGTGACCTGGCATCGCCTGATTGGTCCACGGGTAATGTCACCAATGGTGCGTCGGTGGGCAGGGCTTAATCTTTAAAAGGCCCGCCCACAAACATGGCAACACGCTCAGATCATTTGAGCTGGTTGGTTGTGGTGTGCACGCTTGAACTCTTGGGCTCCTCGAAGAGCCATAGCTTTATGCAGGCAGGTAGCTTGAGCCATATAGAGCGGGTCTGCTCAGTCCGGTTGCACGCCGGCTGAGTGCACGAATACCCGGCGGATATCACACCCACACACTAGCGCCGTCTCCTATAGCGTAGCGCCTGTACCGAAGACAGGGCTACTGCTTCTTCTCCGGTCACACGTCTCCCTGCGGTTCTTGGAGATTGTGTGAACCGCTTTAGCGCCATTCCCCATAGCCTAGCGCCTGTATCAAAGACAGGGCTACTGCTTCTCCCACGGTCGCACGTCTCCCTGCGGTTCTTGGAGATTGTGCGAACCGTCTTACCCTTCTGTGTGCATTAACACGAAGGGCTAAGATAGTTTATAGGTGCGTCGCCGGTCGCTCTCCCTCCGTGCAGTTAACGGAGATAGAGCGTATCGCTTTACCCGGTCCGGTGTGCTGTTAACACGGACGGGTTATCAGTTTAGTTGTCGCTTTCCTTTCCTCCCGGAAAGTGTTCTGCAGCAGTCCATTAGGCTGCATTGCGGACCCCAGGGTCGATTGTGTTCCATTAAAATAAAGTTGTCTGCAACCGCCCTCCTAACAATAGCTAGCTATACAACACACTGGGGAAGTGCAGGGGATGTGTGTGAGTATCTAGCAGTAGTGGCAGTAGCAGAAGCCGCACAGTATAAAAACATGACAGGTCAGGCAAGGAGATGTCTGGCAGTGAAAAGCCAACAACAGCAGACCCAGCAGCTGTTCAGAATTTTGTTTTTTATGCACAGTACACAGCATTTTTCCTTTAGTTGCCTTCTCACACTTCATTATCCCCTAAAATCAGTATACATATTGACTTTTGTAGGTAAGTACATTATGTTCTGGAATCCAACAAGGTTTGCCACCTTATTCATCATAAAAGCCTGGCCAAATTAAAAAGGGATGTGGTTTAGGCTTTTACAAGAAAGACTGGGAATAATGCAAGACTGTTTATAGTCATTTTATAGATTAAAAAATAGATGAAGAGTCATATGCAACTTTGAAAAAAATAAAAATAAATGAACACTACAAGTCTAAGCATAACCTAGACTATGTTTTTTTCTGCAGCTTGGAATCAATAGGGATGGTTTTATGGCTGCTGTTTGTGACCAGAACAATATTTGTACTTCATTGAATAGGTAAAGTATTTTGATTTTGTTTCCACATTTTATTGTGTTTTATATGTTCTCCATTCTACAGCAGGAATGACCTGCCTTTTTTGTTGTGGTAAAGCATTTCTGGGAATGGTTCCTGAGCCTGAAAACAGCTTGAAGTATAAGGACTAAAAGGGTTTTACAAGCTCAAGAGAAATTTCAGCAGTCACCTAATGTGACTACAGATTACTGAATTGTGACAGTGTGCAATGTACAGATTGCTGAATCGTGACAGTGTGCAATGTGTTCACAATTATTATTCAATTTGCATTTTTGATAAATAATTGTATTATTGAACAACTACAATGCTCCCTGTCAATCCAAAAGGTTAATACACCTGAAACCTGAATATTTAAGAAAGTAAAAGTGAGGTTTTGTCTTTCTTACTAGAATATCTGTGTGCAGATTTATTGGTCAACTATTAGTGTGCAGAAATTTTGTGCAATTAAATGAAAAATGTAATCTTTCCCATCTCATTTGCTTATTTTCATCAGTTAAAGCGAGAATAATAACCAAACAGCTCAAAATGTACAAAAATACATTTCTGGCATTTTAAAAAATATATATCAGTAACCAATATAGCTCGCCTTTTTTAAAAACCTGTCATACACCTTCCACCAATGGAGTCTGTCAGTTTCTTAATCTGTTGACAATGAACTGTTTGGGCAGCATCAGTCACAGCCTCCCAGACACTGATCAGACGTGGACTGTTTCCCTTCACCGTTGTTGTAGCTGTTTTTTTCTGACCCAAAGTCAGATAATGGGATCACCAGTGAGGCCAAATTGTGGAAATAGGCCCTCACAATTCCGAAAAAAATGCACCGTTGTGAACATAAAAATTCTGTTTATTACCCTCTAAGTCGTTTTCTTATACAATTTATAGGCAAATGTAGTTCCCATTGGAAATTTCCACTGTCTGCCCCCTTCTCACAAACATGTTATGAGATTTTTAGCTATTACCGGTATGTCTTTTTCAGTAAGCTACCCATAGCATACAATGTTCTCAAAACATTGTATATGCGAAAAGAAAACATTAAGCCAAATATGAAACCTTAGGAAAATTAGCAAACATAATATGAAACTACTAGACTAGTTAATACTACATAAAATATAGAACTTGGAAAAATATTAACCCTTCTATATCAGTTTCCCCCTTTTGTTAATTGTATAACCTTTACTACAGGGTTACTTGGTATCTACACAGGGAATTCTGTCTTATGGGTATAGTACCCATAGGGGGGCTTCCTACCTGCATCACCCATTCACCCTCAGTGTGGAACACCCACTCCCCCATCAGCAGGGCTTATCTGGGGTCTATAATAAGCCAAGGATGATTCTGTACTGGAACTCTTGACATATATACCATTCAATAGCTTGGGTAATACATATATCAGCTCTTTTACATCTACATAGATCAATAAACAAAATAATAATAATCTGCATGTAAGTCTGTATTATGTTTATGCAGTGTTGTGTTAACACCTTCCGCGGTTCCAGAGGTAGGATTAAATACAACATAGTCCTTGAAGAAATTGGGCTATGTGTGCAGATTCAACAGTCTTTTGGCTTTTCTCCTTCCATGTCCTTAATAAGACAAGTATGGTGTCATATAAGCTTATTGTTCCAGTCAATATTTAAAAGTTGTATCCAGTGACATTGTTAGGATCAATAATCCTGCTACTCCCAGCAGGACAATTAGTAGAATGGTCATTCTGCTGGTGGAGTGACCTTTATGTAGTGACTGGCATGGATCTAGGTGGGCTTTGCTTCAAGTTTCACTGAGGTGGATGTGATCAAATAGATTTGGAATGAGTCATCAAACTGTGGATCTAGGCTCCTTCTCACATGTATGCATATAACCACTCATTCACCTGGATTTAGCTGCTTCACATCTGCACTTGCACTGGGGTCTGGAATGGATGAAAACACATGTTTATGCACCACATTAAGAGTTTCCTGAAAGGCCTGGACATAGGCTGTCATAGTAACTTTTTGCGTCTCTAACACTTGCGGGAAGTACAGACCTGTCTTTGGGGCACTACCAAAAAGGACATCAAAAAGGGACAAGCCTGTCTTCCTATTTGGAGTGTGTCAGATTGAAACGAGTGCAAGGGATAGGCACTCTACCCAGTTCTTTCCTGTGTCCACCATGGACTCTTAAATTTTTAGTTTGTGTCCCATTTAATCTCTCCACTTTTTCACTTTGTGGATGACAGGTTGTTTGGACTGCCTGCTCTACTCCCAGGGTCTGCATAATATCCTTCATTATTTTTTCAGTGAACTGTGTACTGAGGGACAGAATTGGTGGTTCTAGTAAGGTATTCCACAACTACTGTATATATATATATATATATATATATATATATATATATATATATACAGTACAGACCAAAAGTTTGGACACACCTTCTCATTTAAAGAATTTTCTGTATTTTCATGACTATGAAAATTGTGCATTCACACTGAAGGCATCAAAACTATGAATTAACACATGTGGAATTACATACTTAACAAAAAAGTGTGAAATTACTGAAAATATGTCTTATATTCTAGGTTCTTCAAAGTAGCCACCTTTTGCTTTGATGACTGCTTTGCACACTCTTGGCATTCTCTTGATGAGCTTCAAGAGGTAGTCACCGGAAATGGTTTTCACTTCACAGGTGTGCCCTGTCAGGTTTAATAAGTGGGATTTCTTGCCATATAAATGGGGTTGGGACCATCAGTTGTGTTGTGCAGAAGTCAGGTGGATACACAGCTGATAGTCCTACTGAATAGACTGTTAGAATTTGTATTATGGAAAGAAAAAAGCAGCTAAGTAAAGAAAAACAAGTGGCCATCATTACTTTAAGAAATTAAGGTTAGTCAGTCCGAAAAATTGGGCAAACTTTGAAAGTGTCCCCAAGTGCAGTTGCGAAAACCATCAAGCGCTACAAAGAAACTGGCTCACATGAGGACCGCCCCAGGAAAGGAAGACCAAGAGTCACCTCTGCTTCTGAGGATAAGCTTATCCAAGTCACCAGCCTCAGAAATCGCAGTTTAACAGCAGCTCCGATTAGAGACCAGATCAATGCCACACAGAGTTCTAGCAGCAGACACATCTCTACAACAACTGTTAAGAGGAGACTTTGTGCAGCAGGCCTTCATGGTAAAATAGCTGCTAGGAAACCACTGCTAGGGACAGGCAACAAGCAGAAGACACTTGTTTGGGCTAAAGAACACAAGGAATGGACATTAGACCAGTGGAAATCTGTGCTTTGGTCTGATGAGTCCAAATTTGAGATCTTTGGTTCCAACCACCGTGTCTTTGTGCGACGCAGAAAAGGTGAACTGATGGACTCTACATGCCTGGTTCCCACCGTGAAGCATGGAGGAGGAGATGTGATGGTGTGAGGGTGCTTTGCTGGTGACACTGTTGGGGATTTATTCAAAATTGAAGGCATACTGAACCAGCATGGCTACCACAGCATCTTGCAGCGGCATGCTATTCCATCCGGTTTGCGTTTAGTTGGACCATCATTTATTTTTCAACAGGACAATGACCCCAAACACACCTCCAGGCTATGTAAGGGCTATTTGACCAAGAAGCAGAGTGATGGGGTGCTACGCCAGATGACCTGGCCTCCACAGTCACCAGACCTGAACCCAATCGAGATGGTTTGGGGTGAGCTGGACAGCAGAGTGAAGGCAAAAGGGCCAACAAGTGCTAAGCATCTCTGGGAACTCCTTCAAGATGGTTGGAAGACCATTTCCGGTGGCTACCTCTTGAAGCATCAAAAGAATGCCAAGAGTGTGCAAAGCAGTCATCAAAGCAAAAGGTGGCTACTTTGAAACACCTAGAATATAAGATATATTTTCTGTTGTTTCACACTTTTTTGTTAAGTATATAATTCCACATGTGTTATTTCATAGTTTTGATGCCTTCAGTGTGAATGTACAATTTTCATAGTCATGAAAATACAGAAAAATCTTTAAATGAGAAGGTGTGTCCAAACTTTTGGTCTGTACTGTATATATATATGCACATTTAAACTAACAGTCCTTCCGTGGACTAATCCAGCTGCATATATTACTGGTGAGGGTAACAGCAGGAGTTAGGCAGGCAGGGTTTGTGGACAGTGTATACAGCATAATAAGGTTCATTGCACATTCTGTCTGCAGCTGTTGCAGATATCCATAGGCCTAGATATCACGGCAATTTTTTTTTTTGCTCTAAATCCTGATTATTTGCTTAAAAAGCAATGCAGTACTCCATTTTTCTGCTCCATTTTCTTGTTAGCAGAATACAGCCAGATTTCTTTGATTTTATTCACATTGCTGCATTGTGCAAGCAAAGAATCTTTTCCATCAACACATGTGTTCCCATATTACTGCGGTAATAATACAGACATTTTGTGGAGCGGGCCAAATATTCAACTCCATTTAAAGTCAGCCATCTGTGTTTTGTTGAACCTATTCACACTTGGTCTTTGACCAATACTATACTACAAGGCAACAGCCTAAAACCGTGGTCATAATAAGTGATCGCATATTACTGCGGTAATAATATAGATATTTTGTGGAACGGGCCAAATATTACACTCCATTTAAAATTGTAAAGGCACGTGGCAAAGGAAGGGGAAGTGGACATGATGGTGATGGTGCACACAGAGGCCGAGGCCATGGGCAAGGTGAAACTGTGCCTGCTGAGGGAGCACAACAGACACCCTAATCATGTCGAAGTACATTCCTGTCCCATTTACTAGGGGACCGTGGAACACTACACTTGAAGCCAGAGCAGTGTGAAAAGGTTGTTGGTTGGATAGAAGATAATGCTTCCAGTCACTTTGCTGCCACCACCAACACCCTGTTTTCCACACGGTCAAGTCTCAGTAGTTGTGAGTCTGGACGACGTATTCCTCACCCTGATCCTCTTTCCTCCCACCATGCCGAGTGCCCGGAGAATACTGATCCCACACTTGGACACTCTGAATAGCTGTTCACTTTTCCATTCCATTATTCGGGCCTCTCGCCCAGCCATCTTCAAGCAGGACAAGAGGAGATCGCATGTAGCGATGCCCAAATATTTGAGCAGCCACGGTCACACAAAGGCAACAGTGGGAAACTATCGCAAGAGGTAGATGATGATGAGACACAATTGCCACCAAGTCAGGAGGAGGCCCAGGGTGCCTATGTGGAAGACGAGGTGGTGGATGATGAAGTCACTGACCCAACCTGGCAAGGTAACATGCAGACCGAGGAGAGCAGCACACAAGGGGAGGGAGGCATAGCACCCCAACAGGCAGGAAAAAAGCAGTGTGGTAGCCACAGACTCAAGGCTGGCAACTGTTCCCTGGAACACCAACATGATGGAAGTTGCCAGTCCAACTATTAGGTCTTCCTGAGTCTGGCTCTTTATTAAAGACTGTTCAGATAACCCCAAAAAGGCCATTTGCATCATCTGCCAGGCCAGCATCAGCAAGAGCACCAAAACTACCAGCCTGACCACCACCAGCATGCTCAGGCATATAATAGCAAAGCACCCAACTGGGTGAGCCAAATGCCAGGGTCCAGAAACAGTGTCTGCAGGTGACACCACTGCCTGTTCCGCTGTAGTGCGTGCATGCCAATCCCCTGTCCATGGTGCAGACGAAGATGCCTCCCATCCTGCACCTGTCTTTGCACACTTGCAATCATCACCGTCACCGTCCTTGTCCCAGCACAGCGTTCAGTTGACCCTACCCCAGTCCTTGAAATGCAAGCGTAACTACACAGCCAACGCCCCACAGGCCACACTACTAAACCCACACATTTCTCGAATGCTTGCGGTTGAAATGTTGCCTTTTAGGCTCATGGAGATGGAATCTTTCCACAACTGGATGGCTGCGGCCGTCCCTCAGTACTCAGTCCCCAGCCGCCACTATTTCTCCCGGTGTGCCATCCCCGCATTACACAAGCAAGTGTCCTAGAACATTACCCATGCCCTCAACAACGCAGTTACTGGGAAGGTCCACCTAACCACAGACACGTGGATAAGTGCTTATGGGCAAGGTCGGTACATCACGCTGACGGCATACTGGGCTAATATAGTGGAAATCGGGACCCAGTCAGACCCTGGGTCAATCAGGGTTGCCCCCGCATTCTGCAGCTTCTGAACCGCCTCCTCATCGGCCTCAGCCTCCATCTCCAAAATGACCACATCAGTCAGAAGCTGGAAACACTGCCTCGGCCAAGCGGCAACAGGCACTGATGAAGCTAATATGCTTAGGAGACAGACCACAAAACTCTGAAAAGTTGTTGACAGCTGTAAAAGAGCAGGCAGATCTGTGGCTGTCACCACTGAACCTACAACCAGGCATGGTTGTGTGTGACAGTGGCCAGAACCTGATGGGGTCTCTGAAGCTAGGCAACCTCACACACATACCATGCCTTGCCCATGTGCTCAACCTCGTGGTTCAGCGGTTTCTCGAAACCCACCCGGATCTGCTTGTCAAAGTACACCGCATGTGTGTCCATTATAGAAAGTCAGCTACAGCTTCCACTGCCCTTGCCATGCTTCAGCAGCATTTGCAGCTTGCAGCTCATTGACTGGTGTGCCATGTTCCCACTCATTGGAACTCTACATTGCAGATGTTGGGAAGGATTTATTAGAATAAGAGGGCAGTTGTTGACTACCAGTATCAATAAGGCTGTCGATATTCAGGTCAGACTCCACACATAAGACCTCAGGAGTGGACACGGATGTCAGACATCTGTACCATCCTCCAAAACTTTGAGGACTCCACCAAGATAGTGAGTGGCGATGACTCCATAATTAGCATCACCATCCCTCTTCTCTGTCTTCTGAAACGCTCTCTTCTCACAATTAAAGAGGATGCATTTCAGGCAGAGCACGATGAGATGGAGCAAGAAACCATATAGAGTGATTCCACACAGCCCAGCCTCATCTCATCCCAACGTGGATTGGGTGACAATGAGAAAGAGTAGGAGGAGGAAGAACAGGAGCTAGTTTCCTGTACTATCTGCACAACTGTCATACCGTCTGTTCAGGGTGGATGGCCTGAGGACAGGGAGGAGGAGGAGGAGGAGAAGGGAGAGGAGAGCATGGTCAGTGGTCCTCTTGGTGAGGACACAGAAGTCTTGCCTGTTAGCAGTCTGGCACACATGGCTCAGTTTATATTACGCTGCTTTTCCCGTGACCCTCGCGTGTTGGGTGACAGTCATTACTGATTGGTGACACTTCTAGACCCACGCTACAAGGAGAACTTTCTGTCTCTTATTTCTGCGCCAGACAGGCCTAATAAAATGGGGCAGTAGCAGAACGCCCTTGCTGTGGAATTGTTAGAACCCTCCTGTTTGTTTTTTCCATCTTGTGTTTTGTGGTCACGTGACCATCTGCCTTTATATTCCAGCTCCGCCCTTGTGGCTGTGCTGGACTTCAGTGTTTGACAGTTTCTCTAGCCTGGTGCTCCGGTGCCTTTCTCTGTCAGTTTGCTTGGTCCTCTGGGACCTCTAGTACATTTTTGTCAGTTTGTCTTTTTGTGTTCTGCAACAACTTCTCTGTTTAGGAGGTGTCCCATTTTTGTCCTTAGTTCTTTTAGGGACCCCTCCCTTAATTCTATAGGTCTTCGTTCAGACTAGCTGAGGACAAAGGCGGGTCTGTTCACTAGGAACAGGCAGCCCGCTACATCGTAGGGACTCAGCTTAGTCTTACTGTAGGGACAGCTTTCCCCTATCTTTCCTTAGTATTTGTTGCAGATCATAACAGTAAGTCCAGCCCAAAAAACTAAAAAGAAAGAAATTCGGGGATCAGTATGGTTTCCATCCAGGATTTGGCTCAACGCCTGCAGGGATTGTCTCTGGAGGTGGCCGAGTTTCAGCGACACGTGAGTAGCTGTTCTGGAGCGCATTTTGTCGAACCCAAGATAGGACTGCCTGATGTTTTTTATGGTAAACAGCAAGATTTTTTTTCCTTTAAAAATGCTTGTTTGTTATATTTTTGTTTGAGATCAAGGTCCTCTGGGAATGAATCACAGCGCATTGGTTTTATTATGTCACTTTTGCGCAATGAACCACAGGGGTGGGCCTCTTCTCTCCAACCTAATGATCCGTGTTTAAGGTCTGTTGAAGAATTTTTTTCTGCTATGGGGCTATTATATGACTATCCTGTTTGAATATTATCTGCTGAAGCAGAACTCAGGCATTTGAATCAGGGGTCAGATGATGTTGAAAATGACTGTACATACTGTACTTCAGGGGATGGGCTTCAGAAGTTAAATGGAATGATCCTGCGCTGAGATGTTTATTTCTTGCTGGTCTGAGTGAAAGGGTTAAGGATTTGCTAATTGCATTCCCTGCACCTGAGACTCTGCAGGATGCCATGCAGTTAGCTGTTCATGTAGACAGGAGACTGAGTTGCAGGCTTAATGAGGTAAAGACTCCTGTAATGTCAGTTCCCAGTCCCCAGAAAATTTGCTCTGACGGCGGAGAACCGATGGAGGTTGTGGAGATGTCACTCCACTCTCAGGAAAGAGACCGGAGGTTTACTGAGGGACTGTGTCTTTATTGTGGTAAAGCTGACCATTTGATTTAGTATTGTGAGCGTCGTTTAAGTAAAGAAAAAAAAAGATCAGTTACGCCCGTATAGCTTGTCTATGCTCTGCAGGAGTACAGTATTTCTTTCTTTGAATACTACTTTGCAGGGAGATTTGATTGAATTTTAGGTATTTGTGGATTGTGGTTCAACACTTAATGTGATTGATAAAGGGTTTTTGGAAAACCTTAAATTGAAATCCAAACCTTTGTCATCACCTATTTCTGTGATTGCAATTGATAACACTCCTTTGAAATATATTACTCACAAGACTGCTGCATTTCCCCTCACTATCAATGGAGTTCACCAAGAAATTTTGGACTTGGTTGTTTTAGATAATTTACCCTCTCCAGTTGTTCTAGGATTACCTTGGATAAAACTGCACAATCCTTTATTGGACTAGTCTACTAATGTGATAAAGTCTTGGAGTCCGAAGTGCTATGATAAATGTTGTAACGGTTGCATTGCGGCTGTGGAAAAAGGGGAATTACTGGTACCTATTCAAGATTTTTTGAGGGCTTTTTCGGAGGAGGAGTCGCAAGTTTTACCTCCTCATAGGGATTATGATTGCGCCATTGAGTTTGCTCCGGGAGCTAATCTTCCCAAGAGTCGCTTGTTTAATCTGACTATCCCTGAAAGAAAGGCCTTGGAGGAGTACATACAGACTAGCCTAGCTGCTGGTCACATTAGACCTTCTAAGTCGCCTGTGGCAGTTGGATTTTTCTTTGTTAAAAAAAAGGACGGTGGTTTACGTCCATGTCTGTATTTTCGTGAAATTAATAAGATTGCCGTGCGCAATTCCTACCCATTGCCGTTAATTCCTGACTTGTTTAACCAGTTAGTGGGGGCCAAGTGGTTCTCCAAAATTGATCTCCGGGGGACATACAATTTGTTACGAGTGAAGGAGGGTGATGAATGGAAAACTGCTTTTAACACTCCGGTAGGTCATTTTGAGAATCTGGTGATGCCTTTTGGTCTTACCAATGCACCTGCATTTTTTCAGAACCTTATTAATGACATCCTGAGACCTTTGGTAAGAATGTGTTTGTGTATTTGGATGACATTTTCATTTACTCACCAGATCTAGAGTCCCATTGGCAGAGTGTACGTGAAGTTTTGCAGTTATTGAGTGATAATTCACTCTTTGCTAAGCTGGAGAAATGTGAGTTCGCTGTGCAGAAAATTCGTTTTTTGGGCTACATTGTCTCCAGCGAGGGCATTGAGATGGACCCTGTGAAGGTTCAGGCTGTGCAGGAATGGCCTAGGCCTATTGGTTTGAAATCTATACAGAGATTTTTGGGTTTTGCCAATTATTACAAGAAATTCATTAAGAATTTTTCTGTAATTGTTAAACCTCTAACCGATCTTACCAGGAAAGGTGCGAATACGGCCCAGTGGACTACTGCGGCTATTGAAGCATTTGAGTATCTCAAAGAGAGGTTCAGTTCTGCCCCTATCCTTATGCAGCCTGACGAGACCAAGCCTTTTTTGTTCGAAGTCGATGCTTCATCGGTGGGGGTCGGAGCAGTTTTGTCTCAGGAGAAGAAGGGTGGAGTACATTCTTGTGCCTTCTTTTTGAAAAAAAATTCGGAAACCGAACTGAATTATGATGTTGGAAATCGAGAGTTGCTGGCTATTAAACTTGCGTTTGAACATTGGCGTCATTTTTTGGAAGGCGCTAGATTTCCTATTCAGGTTTTCACAGATCATAAGAATTTGATCTATCTGGATGCTGCCAAGAGCTTGAATGCCCGTCAAGCTAGGTGGGCACTTTTTTTTCTAAGTTTCATTTCTCTGTTACCTATATCCCTGGTACTAAGAATGTTAAAGCCGATGCTTTATCTCGCAGCTTCTCTCCTACGGTCGGTGCCGAGGAGGAGGAGAGCATTTTATAGAAAGGAGTTGTGGTGGCGGCATTGGACTCCGTTTTGGAGAATGGGATTCTGAAAGTTCAAGATGATGCTCCATCTAACACTCCCCATGGGAGGTTGTTCGTGCCTAGAGCCTTTAGGAGAGAATTGTTTGTGGAGTGTCATGAGTCTCGGTTGGTAGGTCATCCAGGAATTTTGGAGACTAAGAGACTTATCAGTCACAGTTTTTGGTGGCCTGGATGGCAGAAGGAAGTCATCAAGTGGGTGTGTCAGTGTACTGTGTGTGCTAGGTCAAAGGCTTCACATACTCCTGCTGCGGGGTTGCTTTGCCCTCTGGAGGTTCCTAGTGCGCCTTGGACGCATCTCACAATGGATTTTATTACTGATCTTCCTGTGTCCGAGGGTTTTACTGTCATCTGGGTGGTCGTGGACCGTTTTAGTAAGATGTGTCATTTGGTTCCATTCATTAAGTTGCCCTGCGCCAAGACACTCGCTAAGGCATTTGTTAAGGAGATTGTCAAGCTCCATGGCGTTCCCACGGATAATGTTTCTGATAGAGGACCTCAGTTTGTGGCTCTCTTTTGGCATGCTTTTTGTGACAGGTTGGGAGTCCATTTGTCATTTTCATCTGGTTATCATCCTGAGTTTAATGGACAGACTGAAAGAAAGAACCAGGATGTTGCACAGTTTTTGCGTTGTTTTGTGGTGGACAATCAAGAGGTGCGGTCTGAGTTTCTGCCTCTCGCAGAATTTGCTCTTAACAATCATACATCCTCCTCTGCTGGGTGTTCTCCTTTTTTTGTTGTACTGGGAGACATCTGTCTTTTGGTTCATTCTCCAAATTGGGGTCGGCGGTGCCGGAGGAGGAGAATTTTTCCGGTGATTTGGAGAGAGTTTGGACTGATGTACGTTGCAAACTTCAAGAGGCTAACAAGAAGTCCAAGAAGTATTTTGACAGAAAATGTAAGGAGGCTTTGTTTACTGTGGGTGACATGGTTTGGTTGTCCTCAAAGAACCTGCGGTTGAGGAATCCCTCTAAAAAACTGGGTCCTAAGTTTGTGGGTCCATTTAAAGTGCTTCAGGTTGTTAACCCATCTGCTGTTAGGTTGGATGTCCCTTCTTCCTGGATGATTAATGTTGTGTTTCATGTTTCCTTGTTGAAAAAGGCTGATGTATCTGATAGGGATGCCACTGTCACAGTTCCTCCTGTGGTGGAAGACGACAAATATGAAATTTCTCCTATCTTGAATTCTAGATGGCATAGAGGGATATTACAGTATCTTGTCTCCTGGAAGGGTTTCGGTCCCGAAGACAACTCCTGGGTAAGGACGGATGATGTCTCTGCTCCTAGGCTTGTTAACGCTTTCCACAGGAGGTTTCCAGATAGGCCTGGGCCTGGAGGATCTCGAGGATCCTCATAAAAGAGGGGGTACTGTTAGAACCCTCCTGTTTGTTTTTTCCATCTTGTGTTTTGCGGTCACGTGACCATCTGCCTTTATATTCCAGCTCCGCCCTTGTGGCTGTGCTGGACTTCAGTGTTTGACTGTTTCTCTAGCCTGGTGCTTCGGTGCCTTTCTCTGTCAAGTTCGCTTGGTCCTCTGGGACCTCTAGTACATTTTTGTCAGTTTGTCTGTTTGTGTTCTGCAGCAACTTCTCTGTTAAGGAGGTGTCCCATTTTTGTCCCAGTCCTTAGTTCTTTTAGGGACCCCTCCAATAATTTTATAGGTCTTCGTTCAGACTAGCCAAGGGCTAAGGCGGGTCTGTTCACTAGGAACAGGCAGCCCGCTACATCGTAGGAATTCAGCTTAGTCTTACTGTAGGGACAGCTTTCCACTATCTTTCCTTAGTACTTGTTGCTGATCATAACAGGAATGATTAAAAAAATTCCCATCTTGAAACGCTGGCGGCAGAGGTCAGTTCGTTGGACAACCTAGAAGTACAGTTGAGAGAGACACAAATGCAAACCAGCAGAGGCAGGGTAACACTGTCAAAGTTCTGGGACAGTTTTCTCAGACCCTCCCATCGCACAGGCCCTGAGGCGTGGGGTACTCTCACAAGTTTCGGAAGATGCCGAGGGAGTACCTTGCTGACCATACTAACGTCCTCCATGATTCCTCTATGTCTTATAATTATTGGGTATCCAGACTGGACACGTGGAATGAACTGGCTCCCTAATAGTGTTGAGCCACCCCCGTAGTGTTCGAGTTCGGGTTCGGTTCGTCGAACACCCGTGTGTTCGCCGAACTGTTCGTCGAACACCTTCGAACACCGTTAAAACCAATGGCAGCCAAACAAAAACACATAGAAACACATAGAAAACACCTTCAAAGGTGTCCAAAAGCTGACAAACTGCTCAGAAGACATAACTAACACATGGAAAAGTGACAAGTACATATAGTCATGCGAAAATAAAAGAGGTGGAGGAGTAAAAGGAGGGGGAGACACAGATATAGGCATGTCATGCCCTTCTAAAATCCAAAAAGTGAGAAGCCGACACGGCCAGTCCGCTCCTGCCCGTGCCACCTCCGTGTCGCCGGGTTTGTGCCAGAGCCGCGGTGAACCCTGATGGCCAGCCCCCCTCTCCCAATACTGGTGCCTGTCCGCTGGTGGGTCGAGCGAGCCCCCCTGTGGTGGAGGCAGCTCTAAGCTTTTTAATTTAAATTGTCTCTCTAATTTGAATGAATACACTTTAAATCCATTTACAAGGATCTATTGGAGGGCAAGTCTCATGCCAGCAGCCGCGGTAATTCCAGCTCCAGTAGCATCCACTAAAGCTGCTGCAGTTAAAAAGCTTTTATAAGGATCGAGCTCGGCTGTCCACCGCAAGGCATCCTACTGCCAGTCCCAGCCCCTATGCCTTGGGGTGCCTCCTGATGCTCTTCACTGAGTATCCCGTGGTCCCGAAGCATTTCCTTTGAAAAAATTAAGTGTCCAAACTACAGGTGGTGTAGCTTGCTTAACAGCCGGGATAATCCGCTGACTAGCAGACCCTGCTACTAGGCACAAAGTATTTCCTGGGCTAGATGCAGTTAAAAATTTGTAATTAGATACTCTCGTTGGATGCTGAGAATGCATTCCATAGAGTCTCCTGGCACGCCATATATGATTCTCTTAAAAAGCTTGGGGTAGGGGTCTAGGGGACCCTTTTATAGCCAAAATCACGGCCCTGTATCTCAATACGTCACCTAGGCTGAAGATAAATGGAACTGTAGCACCCTGAGGGCTCGGTTGCTACAGAGGTATTGCACCTCACCCAGAGGTGTGATATCTCACTCTCAGGTAAGGATGGAGTGTGGATCAGAACCCGACACCTGCATGCATTACACCACATTGCCGTGGGGCAGGGCGACCAATATGCCCCTGAGATGGGCACGACAGTCCCTGTCCCTGGCTGGAGTGGGGGGAGGGAACACTGAGGAAGGGGAACCCTGTAGTGCAGGAGCAGGGAGGAAGCAGTTCCTGGGTGCATTGAGAAGGGAGTATAAAAGGTGGGCACCATCTTAGTTCAGTGCAGAGAAGTCTGAGCAGAAGTGGCAGGGAGCAGGGGCTCTGCATGAGCTCTGCTCCGGAGGCGGGCCTAGTAACAAAGGCCCAGGCCTGGAAGAGGGAGAAGGAAGGAAGAGGAGCGGATAAGGCTCCAGGAACGAGGAACGAAGGGATCTCAGGGGTGCGGACGGGCGAGTCGCCACCGCACGCCAGAATCCACCCGCTAGGAAGGCACCACATAGGGTCAGGGAAACTGGCGCCAAGTTTACCAAGAGGAGGCCCGAGGCAGCCGGACAGAAGGGTTGGTAAGAAAGGCCAGACAAAGGACACACAAAGGGGGTCCTGTGAAGCGCTCCAAAGTTATCTGGGAGTTGTCTGAGCCCCTCACCTGGTGAGCACAGTACGACGTGGGCAGCCGTTACCTGCAGACGTGGTCTGGATAATAAGAACTGTGAGTAAAGGCCCTGGACTGCATCACTGACTCCGTGTCATTACTGCTGCTGCCCTGCACCATCACCCCCATCCTCTGCATACACTGCCCTGAGGCTATACTCCTCCCGTGGGGAGTTATGCTACGCTCTGCTGCACCCACAACACCAGCCTCAGCGGTCTGCCCTGGAGCGGCGGTTCACTCTGACCGCAATCCACGGGTGGCGTAGTCGGACATTTAAACATCAAAACCACATAAATAGTTCCGCCACTGGTTTGACCGCCCTGAGCCACGGAACCGGGTTGCCGCCATGGAGACTACAACCACCAGCATCCACCAAAAAGGGTCCGGCTCCGGGTGTCCCAAGGCCCAGGGGGCGCGTCAGAACATTTTCATCACCTTTCACAATCACCAATGGGACAAGGCAGGGATGTTCTCTGTCCCCTCTCTTATACATCCTAGTGACGGAGCACCTGCTCTCATCAATTCGCCATAACCCCAATATTAGGTGGATTGAGGTGGGAGGCACCGAGTACAAGTGCTCACTATTTGCTGATGATGTCCTAGTATATATCACTCAATCACATATATCCATCCATGCTGTTATGGCTGAAATAGATCACTTTGTTACATGGTCAAATTTTAAAATCAATGCAGCGAAGTCTGAGGCCCTCGATGTCTCCCTCCCCAAATCCATATAGGATTCCATCCAGTCCAACTTTCCCTTTGCCTGGCCCTCACAGGGTATCAAATACTTAGGAATTCCTATTCATAGAGACCTCTCCCATCTATGTTATCTTAATTTTGGGCCCTTTATTGAACAGCTCCATACAGACCACTGTTGGCAAGTTAGAACTGTAAGATTCACTACGTGAACCACTGGTGTTTTGTGGAAAAGCACATGTACACTGTGTTCCAAATTATTATGCAAAAAGTGTTTAGGAGTGATAAGGGAAGAATTTGTTTGTTTGTCAGTTAAACTCATTGATGGTTATGTGTGTCAGGGCTCTTTATATCACTGTAAGCAATTGCAGACACCAGTGCTAATTAGTTTGTCAGGTGTGTCCAATGAAAGGCAAGACTACTTAAGAAGGCTCTCTCACATTATTCAGCAGCCTACATTTTCTGCCAAAATGGGAAAGAAAAAGGATGTGTCGGCTGCTGAGAAGCAACAAATTGTGGAGTGTTTAGGTCAAGGCATGACTACAATCAACATTGTGCGATGATCAGGATGAAGTGTCTTGGCAATCAAGAAGTATGTAGCTGATTCACAGTACACACGTGTGCGTGCTGATAAGGGCAAATTGAGGACTCTTTCCTACAGGCAATTACGTCAGGTTGAAAGAGCAGCGGCAAAAAAGCCTTGTCATAGCAGCAGACAAGTTTTTGAAGCTGCTTGTGCCTCCAACGTCCCCCGAACAACAAGATGCAGGGTCCTTCAGAGGTTTGCAGCTGTGCATACGCCATCCTGTCGACCTCCTCTATCCACTTCACACAAGCAGAAACGGCTCCAGTGGGCCAAACATTACATGAAGACTGATTTCAAAACTGTTTTGTTCACGGATGAGTGCCGTGCAGCGCTCGATGGTCCAGATGGATGGAGTGGAGGATGGCTGGTTGATGGACACCCCACGCAAACACTGCTACAGCGCCAACAAGGAGGAGGTGGAGTAATGTTTTGGGCTGGAATCATGGAGAGAGAGATTGTCGGCCCCTTTAGGATCCCTGAAGGCGCTAAAGATGAACTCCATAATGTATGTGGATTTTCTCAAACAGCACTTCCTGCCATGGTTCAAGAAGAAGAACCGTGTATTTCACAGCAAGATCATTTTTCTGCATGATAATGCACCATCTCATGCTGCACATAAAACATCTGCATCTCTGTCTGATATGGGCATAAAAGGGGACAAACTTATGGTGTGACCCCCATGCTCCCCTGACCTCTACCCCATTCAGAAACTTTGGAGCATCATTAAAAGGAGTGTCTATGATGGCGGGAGGCAGTTCACATCTAAGCAACAGCTCTGGGAGGGTATTCTGTCCTCATGCAAAACAATTGAAGCAGAAACCATCCAAAACCTGACAAATTCAATGGACGAGAGAGTTCAGAAGCTCCTTTCGAACAAGGGGTCCTATGTGAAAATGTAACATCACCTAGAATAAAGTTTTGAGTTGAAAACTGTTTGATTTCAGTTTCTAACAACCTGCTAATGCTTATAATTTCAAAAATGACCATTTTTTTGGTCTTTATTAAGATGAAAAGGTTGATCGAAAAGTTTGGGGGATCTAAGAGTGTGGCAACCCAGTAGTCATGATTACTTCGAATTCTGACAATATGAGGGTCATGCTGCAGGTAGTGCAGCAAGAAGGCACTTATGTGTCTTGCGCATCTCGGAGCCCCAAAATTATTTTCCGGGCTAGATGCAGCTAAAAATTATTTTTAATTTTAAATCTGGTGGAGCTTATTATAGATGGCCTAATAGGATCAGTGCTGCACACTGCTGCAAAGCCCAAATTATTTTCCAGTCAAGATACAGATAAACATGATTAGTAATTTGAAAGCTTAAAACGGTTGGTAGGGTGATTTTAAACAATCATCAAGCTTTTACTCTCCCCAGGATGACACAGGGGTAGAAAAGTCGTTTCGGATCCATGATTTGTTCATCTTTATGAACGTGAGTCTGTCTACATTATCAGTGGAGAGCCGCGTGCGCTTATCTGTCAGCACACCACCAGCAGCGCTGAACACACGTTCAGACAGAACGCTGGCTGCGGGGCATGACAAGATCTCCAAGGCGTAAGTGGCTAGCTCCGGCCATTTATCCAGATTGGAAGCCCAAAAAGAGCAAGGGTCCAGTGACACAGTCGTGGCTTCAATGTTTACTTGGTGATACTCCTGTACCATCATCTCTAGGCGTTGACTATGTGTCAGACTTCTTGTCTCCTGTGGCCTTGCAAAGGATGGGCTAAAAAAGTGGTGAAATGATTCCGCAAAATTGATGTTACCAGCAGATAGTGTGGTTCTGTTACGGTTTGAGTGCTGAACACTTGACGGTCCCACGGTTGGCAAGTTGGAACTGTGAGATTCACTACGTGCACCACTGGTATTTTGTGGAAAAGCACATGTAAGATTCTGCAACAGTCTCTGCTGATACTCCTGCATGCGTGCATCCCTTTCTATGGCAGGAATAATTTCTGCAAATTTACTTTTGTACCGGGGATCTAACAGTGTGGCAACCCAGTAGTCAGGATTATTTCTAATTCTCACAATTCGAGGGTCATGTTGCAGGTAGTGCAGCAAGAAGGCACTCATGTGTGTTGCGCATCCAGGAGCACCAAGTTCCTGTTGTGTTGGTGGCGAGGTAACAATCATGCTTCCTTCCTCTGTCCTCTCCCCCCAACCTCGCACAACAGAAATGTGATCAAGGTCTCCCTCATCTGATGAGTCTTCCATCAGTTCGTCCTCCACTTCTTCCTGGGCTCCTGCACCTTCCTCACTAGTTTGGCTGCTACCATGCGCCCTGGTAAAACCATCTCCCCCACCCTCACATGCCTGCCGCCTTGGTGCTGCCGACCGTCTGGACCTTGCAGATGTTAGCCCTTCCGCATACAACTCCTCCTCCTCTACTTCCTCCACCTCCTCTTGTGCCACCACCTGACTCCGAATTCTGTTTAACATGTGCTCCAGCATGTAAATCACCGGAATAGTCATGCTGATAATGGCATCGTCAGCACTAAACATCTTCGTCGCCATTTCAAAACTGTGCAGAAGGGTGCATAGGTCCCTGATCTGAGACCACTCCTCCAGCGTGATTTGCCCCACCTCTGAATCTCGTTGGCCCAGGCTATACGTCAGAACGTATTGCACCAGGGCTTGTCGGTGCTGCCACAGTCGCTGCAACATGTGCAGAGTTGAATTCCACCGGGTAGGCACATCGCATTTTAGCCGGTGAAGTGGCAGGCCCAACGACTTCTGTAGAGATGTAAGTCGCTGAGCTGCGGGATGCGAACGGCGGAAGTGAGCACACAGAGACCGTGCCCTCTGCAGAAGGCCATCTAGTCTGGGATAGTGGGCTAAAAATTGCTGGACAACCAGGTTCAACACGTGAGCCATACAAGGCACGTGTGTGACATTGCCCCGGCGAAGGGCCGCACCCAGGTTTGCAGCATTGTCGCACACGGCCTTCCCTGGTTTCAGGTCCAGTGGAGACAACCATTCATGAAATTGGTTCTCCAGAGCTGACCAAAACTCCTCAGCTGTGTGACTCACTTTTCCCAGACATTTCAATGTAAAAACCGCCTGATGACGTTGAGCCCTACTGCCAGCATAGTAAGGAGGTGTGCAGGATCCCTTCTGCGCAGTTAGAAAGCTTGTGGCATGACCAGACAGGCTTTGGGTGCAGGTGGAAGACCGAGAGGAGGTTGAGGAGGCAGAAGCAGTGGAGGAACTTTGACATAAAGAGGATTGACGCACAACTCGTGGGGACGGCAAGACTTGGACAGCAGCCCCTTGTCCTGCTGTCACCATAGTTACCCAGTGCCCAGTCAGCGACATGTAACGCCCCTGTCCATGCCTACTCGTCCAAGTGTCTGTGGTGAAATGCACCCTGTCACACACAGAGTTTCTCAAAGAAGCGGTGATGTTGTGTGCGACATGCTGGTGGAGCGCAGGCACACCTTTCTTTGAGAAGTAGTGCCGACTGGGCATCTGGTACTGGGGCACTGCGATGGACATAAGGTCTCGAAAATCCTCTGTGTCCACCAGGCGGAAAGGCAGCATTTCTGTAGCCAAGAGCTTGCAGATGGTGAAATTCAACCTCTTAGCTTTCTCATGGCTAGGAGGAAATGGTCTTTTACTTGTCCACATCTGAGGGACCGAGGGCTGGCTATTGTGCTTAGACGGGGTTGATAAGGGTGTCCCCGGCAAACTGCCGGTCTGTGAGGAAGATGCAGGCGGACATGTTAGGTTGCCTTGATCCAAAGGTGGTGCTATCGATGTCGGACAGCGCTCAACATCAGCTGCTGTTACCACCTCCAAAGAAAATGATGACCTGCCAATCACGCTGGCTGTTGCGGGTAAAGAGGTGGCAGGTCTGCGCCCCAAAACAGGTGTGACTGCTGTCCCCCCAGTCACAGAGGATGAAGAGTAGTGTTGAGTAGAGATGAGCGTTGTTCTACTCGAACTGTTCGCCAATCTCAAATTCGAGCTGTTTTGGGCGGTGTTCGAGCCGTTCGGCGAACACGAACAATTTGAGAAAAATTCGGCTGTTCGAGGTTATGTTCGATAACTGTTCGTGCACCAAAATCATAACTGGATTTTTTCTCAGTAATGATGAAAATTAATGTTAATACGCAGTTTGAGTGTACAGCGGGGTGGAGGGAGGGGCAGGGGATGGATCTCTGCAGGAACAATGAAGATCTCCATTTTTTTTTCTCTTTCCTGCATTTACAGTGGGGAGGTGCAATCTGTCAGCCTATCAGCAGCGCACACACGGAGCGAAGTGCTTTTTTTCACACAAGCAAGGGCATGTGTCATTGGCAGTGTATGTCACATGTCCTTGCCCTATAAGACCAAGCCATTTTCCCCGTCGCCACCATTTTCTCACTGCTGCAGCTGCGTGTTAGACGGCACCGCTGTTGCTGTGTGCGCTATACCTTGTTAATTTCAAGCCAATTTTCGCACAAATATACAGATAGCTTGGGAGTAGGGAATAGTTGTGATTGCAGTCCTTTTAAGGACTAGGTTACAGCATTTCCTACGACTTTTATCAGGGAGGTCTGTGCTCTTAAATAGATCGGTTGTGGGAGTAAAGACTAATTGTAATTGGAGTCCTTTTCAGGACTAGGTTACATGAGTTCCTATCAGTTTTTGCCAGGCAGGTCTGTGCCAGTGCTGTGCAAGATTTTTTCACAGCATTTGGCTGAATCTAGCAAAGCTAATCCTTTTTGGCCTATTGCAGAGTGTGTTAGTCAGTGGAGTAGCCTATCTGTGTTGCAAGATATACCACCTGTGTATAGAATACCAATTTTTTTACTGCACCTAGTGAAGTAAAATCTTTTGGGCATAGCATCATTCTATTAGTCCATCTATACTGACCTCCATCAGGTTGCAAATTAAAACTAATTTTTATCTGCATCTACAGTACCTCTGAAAAAATATTTGGGCTTCTAGCAGTGTGTGGGACTTGTTCTATTAGTCCATCTATACTGACCTCCATCAGGTTGCAAACTGAATATATTTTTTTCTGCATCTACCTCTGAAAAAATATTGGGCTTCTAGCTGTGTGTCGGACTTTCTCTATTAGTCCATCTATACTGACCTCCATCAGGTTGCAAACTGAATATATTTTTTTCTGCATCTACCTCTGAAAAAATATTTGGCCTTCTAGTAGTGTGTCGGACTTTCTCTATTAGTCCATCTATACTGACCTCCATCAGGTTGCAAATTAAAACTAATTTTTATCTGCATCTACAGTACCTCTGAAAAAATATTTGTGCTTCTAGCAGTGTGTGGGACTTGTTCTATTAGTCCATCTATACTGACCTCCATCAGGTTGCAAACTGAATATATTTTTTTCTGCATCTACCTCTGAAAAAATATTGGGCTTCTAGCTGTGTGTGGGTCTTGTTCTATTAATCCATCTACACTGACCTCCATCAGGTTGCAAACTGAATATATTTTTTTCTGCATCTACCTCTGAAAAAATATTTGGCCTTCTAGTAGTGTGTCGGACTTTCTCTATTAGTCCATCTATACTGACCTCCATCAGGTTGCAAATTAAAACTAATTTTTATCTGCATCTACAGTACCTCTGAAAAAATATTTGGGCTTCTAGCAGTGTGTGGGACTTGTTCTATTAGTCCATCTATACTGACCTCCATCAGGTTGCAAACTGAATATAGTTTTTTCTGCATCTACCTCTGAAAAAATATTGGGCTTCTAGCTGTGTGTGGGTCTTGTTCTATTAATCCATCTATACTGACCTCCATCAGGTTGCAAACTGAATATATTTTTTTCTGCATCTACCTCTGAAAAAATATTTGGCCTTCTAGTAGTGTGTCGGACTTTCTCTATTAGTCCATCTATACTGACCTCCATCAGGTTGCAAACTGAATATAATTTTTTTCTGCATCTAGCTCTGAAAAAATATTTGGCCTTCTAGTAGTGTGTCGGACTTTCTCTATTAGTCCATCTATACTGACCTCCATCAGGTTGCAAACTGAATATATTTTTTTCTGCATCTACCTCTGAAAAAATATTGGGCTTCTAGCTGTGTGTGGGTCTTGTTCTATTAATCCATCTACACTGACCTCCATCAGGTTGCAAACTGAATATATTTTTTTCTGCATCTACCTCTGAAAAAATATTTGGCCTTCTAGTAGTGTGTCGGACTTTCTCTATTAGTCCATCTATACTGACCTCCATCAGGTTGCAAATTAAAACTAATTTTTATCTGCATCTACAGTACCTCTGAAAAAATATTTGTGCTTCTAGCAGTGTGTGGGACTTGTTCTATTAGTCCATCTATACTGACCTCCATCAGGTTGCAAACTGAATATAATTTTTTTCTGCATCTAGCTCTGAAAAAATATTTGGCCTTCTAGTAGTGTGTCGGACTTTCTCTATTAGTCCATCTATACTGACCTCCATCAGGTTGCAAACTGAATATATTTTTTTCTGCATCTACCTCTGAAAAAATATTGGGCTTCTAGCTGTGTGTGGGTCTTGTTCTATTAATCCATCTACACTGACCTCCATCAGGTTGCAAACTGAATATATTTTTTTCTGCATCTACCTCTGAAAAAATATTTGGCCTTCTAGTAGTGTGTCGGACTTTCTCTATTAGTCCATCTATACTGACCTCCATCAGGTTGCAAATTAAAACTAATTTTTATCTGCATCTACAGTACCTCTGAAAAAATATTTGGGCTTCTAGCAGTGTGTGGGACTTGTTCTATTAGTCCATCTATACTGACCTCCATCAGGTTGCAAACTGAATATATTTTTTTCTGCATCTACCTCTGAAAAAATATTGGGCTTCTAGCTGTGTGTGGGTCTTGTTCTATTAATCCATCTATACTGACCTCCATCAGGTTGCAAACTGAATATATTTTTTTCTGCATCTACCTCTGAAAAAATATTTGGCCTTCTAGTAGTGTGTCGGACTTTCTCTATTAGTCCATCTATACTGACCTCCATCAGGTTGCAAATTAAAACTAATTTTTATCTGCATCTACAGTACCTCTGAAAAAATATTTGTGCTTCTAGCAGTGTGTGGGACTTGTTCTATTAGTCCATCTATACTGACCTCCATCAGGTTGCAAACTGAATATATTTTTTTCTGCATCTACCTCTGAAAAAATATTGGGCTTCTAGCTGTGTGTGGGTCTTGTTCTATTAATCCATCTACACTGACCTCCATCAGGTTGCAAACTGAATATATTTTTTTCTGCATCTACCTCTGAAAAAATATTTGGCCTTCTAGTAGTGTGTCGGACTTTCTCTATTAGTCCATCTATACTGACCTCCATCAGGTTGCAAATTAAAACTAATTTTTATCTGCATCTACAGTACCTCTGAAAAAATATTTGGGCTTCTAGCAGTGTGTGGGACTTGTTCTATTAGGCCATCTATACTGACCTCCATCAGGTTGCAAACTGAATATAGTTTTTTCTGCATCTACCTCTGAAAAAATATTGGGCTTCTAGCTGTGTGTGGGTCTTGTTCTATTAATCCATCTATACTGACCTCCATCAGGTTGCAAACTGAATATATTTTTTTCTGCATCTACCTCTGAAAAAATATTTGGCCTTCTAGTAGTGTGTCGGACTTTCTCTATTAGTCCATCTATACTGACCTCCATCAGGTTGCAAACTGAATATAATTTTTTTCTGCATCTAGCTCTGAAAAAATATTTGGCCTTCTAGTAGTGTGTCGGACTTTCTCTATTAGTCCATCTATACTGACCTCCATCAGGTTGCAAACTGAATATATTTTTTTCTGCATCTACCTCTGAAAAAATATTGGGCTTCTAGCTGTGTGTGGGTCTTGTTCTATTAATCCATCTACACTGACCTCCATCAGGTTGCAAACTGAATATATTTTTTTCTGCATCTACCTCTGAAAAAATATTTGGCCTTCTAGTAGTGTGTCGGACTTTCTCTATTAGTCCATCTATACTGACCTCCATCAGGTTGCAAATTAAAACTAATTTTTATCTGCATCTACAGTACCTCTGAAAAAATATTTGTGCTTCTAGCAGTGTGTGGGACTTGTTCTATTAGTCCATCTATACTGACCTCCATCAGGTTGCAAACTGAATATAATTTTTTTCTGCATCTAGCTCTGAAAAAATATTTGGCCTTCTAGTAGTGTGTCGGACTTTCTCTATTAGTCCATCTATACTGACCTCCATCAGGTTGCAAACTGAATATATTTTTTTCTGCATCTACCTCTGAAAAAATATTGGGCTTCTAGCTGTGTGTGGGTCTTGTTCTATTAATCCATCTACACTGACCTCCATCAGGTTGCAAACTGAATATATTTTTTTCTGCATCTACCTCTGAAAAAATATTTGGCCTTCTAGTAGTGTGTCGGACTTTCTCTATTAGTCCATCTATACTGACCTCCATCAGGTTGCAAATTAAAACTAATTTTTATCTGCATCTACAGTACCTCTGAAAAAATATTTGGGCTTCTAGCAGTGTGTGGGACTTGTTCTATTAGTCCATCTATACTGACCTCCATCAGGTTGCAAACTGAATATATTTTTTTCTGCATCTACCTCTGAAAAAATATTGGGCTTCTAGCTGTGTGTGGGTCTTGTTCTATTAATCCATCTATACTGACCTCCATCAGGTTGCAAACTGAATATATTTTTTTCTGCATCTACCTCTGAAAAAATATTTGGCCTTCTAGTAGTGTGTCGGACTTTCTCTATTAGTCCATCTATACTGACCTCCATCAGGTTGCAAATTAAAACTAATTTTTATCTGCATCTACAGTACCTCTGAAAAAATATTTGGGCTTCTAGCAGTGTGTGGGACTTGTTCTATTAGTCCATCTATACTGACCTCCATCAGGTTGCAAACTGAATATATTTTTTTCTGCATCTACCTCTGAAAAAATATTGGGCTTCTAGCTGTGTGTGGGTCTTGTTCTATTAATCCATCTACACTGACCTCCATCAGGTTGCAAACTGAATATATTTTTTTCTGCATCTACCTCTGAAAAAATATTTGGCCTTCTAGTAGTGTGTCTGACTTTCTCTATTAGTCCATCTATACTGACCTCCATCAGGTTGCAAATTAAAACTAATTTTTATCTGCATCTACAGTACCTCTGAAAAAATATTTGGGCTTCTAGCAGTGTGTGGGACTTGTTCTATTAGTCCATCTATACTGACCTCCATCAGGTTGCAAACTGAATATAGTTTTTTCTGCATCTACCTCTGAAAAAATATTGGGCTTCTAGCTGTGTGTGGGTCTTGTTCTATTAATCCATCTATACTGACCTCCATCAGGTTGCAAACTGAATATATTTTTTTCTGCATCTACCTCTGAAAAAATATTTGGCCTTCTAGTAGTGTGTCGGACTTTCTCTATTAGTCCATCTATACTGACCTCCATCAGGTTGCAAACTGAATATAATTTTTTTCTGCATCTAGCTCTGAAAAAATATTTGGCCTTCTAGTAGTGTGTCGGACTTTCTCTATTAGTCCATCTATACTGACCTCCATCAGGTTGCAAATTAAAACTATTTTTTATCTGCATCTACAGTACCTCTGAAAAAATATTTGGGCTTCTAGCAGTGTGTGGGACTTGTTCTATTAGTCCATCTATACTGACCTCCATCAGGTTGCAAACTGAATATATTTTTTTCTGCATCTACCTCTGAAAAAATATTGGGCTTCTAGCTGTGTGTGGGTCTTGTTCTATTAATCCATCTATACTGACCTCCATCAGGTTGCAAACTGAATATAATTTTTTTCTGCATCTAGCTCTGAAAAAATATTTGGCCTTCTAGTAGTGTGTCGGACTTTCTCTATTAGTCCATCTATACTGACCTCCATCAGGTTGCAAATTAAAACTAATTTTTATCTGCATCTACAGTACCTCTGAAAAAATATTTGGGCTTCTAGCTGTGTGTGGGACTTGTTCTATTAGTCCATCTATACTGACCTCCATCAGGTTGCAAACTGAATATAGTTTTTTCTGCATCTACCTCTGAAAAAATATTGGGCTTCTAGCTGTGTGTGGGTCTTGTTCTATTAATCCATCTATACTGACCTCCATCAGGTTGCAAACTGAATATATTTTTTTCTGCATCTACCTCTGAAAAAATATTTGGCCTTCTAGTAGTGTGTCGGACTTTCTCTATTAGTCCATCTATACTGACCTCCATCAGGTTGCAAACTGAATATAATTTTTTTCTGCATCTAGCTCTGAAAAAATATTTGGCCTTCTAGTAGTGTGTCGGACTTTCTCTACTAGTCCATCTATACTGACCTCCATCAGGTTGCAAACTGAATATATTTTTTTCTGCATCTACCTCTGAAAAAATATTGGGCTTCTAGCTGTGTGTGGGTCTTGTTCTATTAATCCATCTACACTGACCTCCATCAGGTTGCAAACTGAATATATTTTTTTCTGCATCTACCTCTGAAAAAATATTTGGCCTTCTAGTAGTGTGTCGGACTTTCTCTATTAGTCCATCTATACTGACCTCCATCAGGTTGCAAATTAAAACTAATTTTTATCTGCATCTACAGTACCTCTGAAAAAATATTTGGGCTTCTAGCAGTGTGTGGGACTTGTTCTATTAGTCCATCTATACTGACCTCCATCAGGTTGCAAACTGAATATATTTTTTTCTGCATCTACCTCTGAAAAAATATTGGGCTTCTAGCTGTGTGTGGGTCTTGTTCTATTAATCCATCTATACTGACCTCCATCAGGTTGCAAACTGAATATATTTTTTTCTGCATCTACCTCTGAAAAAATATTTGGCCTTCTAGTAGTGTGTCGGACTTTCTCTATTAGTCCATCTATACTGACCTCCATCAGGTTGCAAATTAAAACTAATTTTTATCTGCATCTACAGTACCTCTGAAAAAATATTTGGGCTTCTAGCAGTGTGTGGGACTTGTTCTATTAGTCCATCTATACTGACCTCCATCAGGTTGCAAACTGAATATATTTTTTTCTGCATCTACCTCTGAAAAAATATTGGGCTTCTAGCTGTGTGTGGGTCTTGTTCTATTAATCCATCTACACTGACCTCCATCAGGTTGCAAACTGAATATATTTTTTTCTGCATCTACCTCTGAAAAAATATTTGGCCTTCTAGTAGTGTGTCGGACTTTCTCTATTAGTCCATCTATACTGACCTCCATCAGGTTGCAAATTAAAACTAATTTTTATCTGCATCTACAGTACCTCTGAAAAAATATTTGGGCTTCTAGCAGTGTGTGGGACTTGTTCTATTAGTCCATCTATACTGACCTCCATCAGGTTGCAAACTGAATATATTTTTTTCTGCATCTACCTCTGAAAAAATATTTGGCCTTCTAGTAGTGTGTCGGACTTTCTCTATTAGTCCATCTATACTGACCTCCATCAGGTTGCAAATTAAAACTATTTTTTATCTGCATCTACAGTACCTCTGAAAAAATATTTGGGCTTCTAGCAGTGTGTGGGACTTGTTCTATTAGTCCATCTATACTGACCTCCATCAGGTTGCAAACTGAATATATTTTTTTCTGCATCTACCTCTGAAAAAATATTGGGCTTCTAGCTGTGTGTGGGTCTTGTTCTATTAATCCATCTATACTGACCTCCATCAGGTTGCAAACTGAATATAATTTTTTTCTGCATCTAGCTCTGAAAAAATATTTGGCCTTCTAGTAGTGTGTCGGACTTTCTCTATTAGTCCATCTATACTGACCTCCATCAGGTTGCAAATTAAAACTAATTTTTATCTGCATCTACAGTACCTCTGAAAAAATATTTGGGCTTCTAGCTGTGTGTGGGACTTGTTGTATTAGTCCATCTGTACTGACCTCCATCAGGTTGCAAACTGAATATATTTTTTTCTGCATCTACCTCTGAAAAAATATTTGGCCTTCTAGTAGTGTGTCGGACTTTCTCTATTAGTCCATCTATACTGACCTCCATCAGGTTGCAAACTGAATATAATTTTTTTCTGCATCTAGCTCTGAAAAAATATTTGGCCTTCTAGTAGTGTGTCGGACTTTCTCTATTAGTCCATCTATACTGACCTCCATCAGGTTGCAAATTAAAACTATTTTTTATCTGCATCTACAGTACCTCTGAAAAAATATTTGGGCTTCTAGCAGTGTGTGGGACTTGTTCTATTAGTCCATCTATACTGACCTCCATCAGGTTGCAAACTGAATATATTTTTTTCTGCATCTACCTCTGAAAAAATATTGGGCTTCTAGCTGTGTGTGGGTCTTGTTCTCTTAATCCATCTATACTGACCTCCATCCGGTTGCAAACTGAATATAATTTTTTTCTGCATCTAGCTCTGAAAAAATATTTGGCCTTCTAGTAGTGTGTCGGACTTTCTCTATTAGTCCATCTATACTGACCTCCATCAGGTTGCAAATTAAAACTAATTTTTATCTGCATCTACAGTACCTCTGAAAAAATATTTGGGCTTCTAGCTGTGTGTGGGACTTGTTGTATTAGTCCATCTATACTGACCTCCATCAGGTTGCAAACTGAATATATTTTTTTCTGCATCTACCTCTGAAAAAATATTTGGCCTTCTAGTAGTATGTCGGACTTTCTCTATTAGTCCATCTATACTGACCTCCATCAGGTTGCAAACTGAATATAATTTTTTTCTGCATCTAGCTCTGAAAAAATATTTGGCCTTCTAGTAGTGTGTCGGACTTTCTCTATTAGTCCATCTATACTGACCTCCATCAGGTTGCAAATTAAAATTAATTTTTATCTGCATCTACAGTACCTCTGAAAAAATATTTGGGCTTCTAGCAGTGTGTGGGACTTGTTCTATTAGTCCATCTATACTGACCTCCATCAGGTTGCAAACTGAATATATTTTTTTCTGCATCTACCTCTGAAAAAAATTGGGCTTCTAGCTGTGTGTGGGTCTTGTTCTATTAATCCATCTATACTGACCTCCATCAGGTTGCAAGCTGAATATAATTTTTTTCTGCATCTAGCTCTGAAAAAATATTTGGCCTTCTAGTAGTGTGTCGGACCTTCTCTATTAGTCCATCTATGCTGACCTCCATCAGGTTGCAAATTAAAACTAATTTTTATCTGCATCTACAGTACCTCTGAAAAAATATTTGGGCTTCTAGCTGTGTGTGGGACTTGTTGTATTAGTCCATCTATACTGACCTCCATCAGGTTGCAAACTGAATATATTTTTTTCTGTATCTACCTCTGAAAAAATATTTGGCCTTCTAGTAGTATGTCGGACTTTCTCTATTAGTCCATCTATACTGACCTCCATCAGGTTGCAAACTGAATATAATTTTTTTCTGCATCTAGCTCTGAAAAAATATTTGGCCTTCTAGTAGTGTGTCGGACTTTCTCTATTAGTCCATCTATACTGACCTCCATCAGGTTGCAAATTAAAATTAATTTTTATCTGCATCTACAGTACCTCTGAAAAAATATTTGGGCTTCTAGCAGTGTGTGGGACTTGTTCTATTAGTTCATCTATACTGACCTCCATCAGGTTGCAAACTGAATATATTTTTTTCTGCATCTACCTCTGAAAAAAATTGGGCTTCTAGCTGTGTGTGGGTCTTGTTCTATTAATCCATCTATACTGACCTCCATCAGGTTGCAAACTGAATATAATTTTTTTCTGCATCTAGCTCTGAAAAAATATTTGGCCTTCTAGTAGTGTGTCGGACCTTCTCTATTAGTCCATCTATACTGACCTCCATCAGGTTGCAAATTAAAACTAATTTTTATCTGCATCTACAGTACCTCTGAAAAAATATTTGGGCTTCTAGCTGTGTGTGGGACTTGTTGTATTAGTCCATCTATACTGACCTCCATCAGGTTGCAAACTGAATATATTTTTTTCTGCATCTACCTCTGAAAAAATATTTGGCCTTCTAGTAGTGTGTCGGACTTTCTCTATTAGTCCATCTATACTGACCTCCATCAGGTTGCAAATTAAAACTAATTTTTATCTGCATCTACAGTACCTCTGAAAAAATATTTGGGCTTCTAGCATTCTAGCAGTGTGTGGGACTTGTTCTATTAGTCCATCTATACTGACCTCCATCAGGTTGCAAACTGAATATATTTTTTTCTGCATCTACCTCTGAAAAAATATTGGGCTTCTAGCTGTGTGTGGGTCTTGTTCTATTAATCCATCTATACTGACCTCCATCAGGTTGCAAACTGAATATATTTTTTTCTGCATCTACCTCTGAAAAAATATTTGGCCTTCTAGTAGTGTGTCGGACTTTCTCTATTAGTCCATCTATACTGACCTCCATCAGGTTGCAAATTAAAACTAATTTTTATCTGCATCTACAGTACCTCTGAAAAAATATTTGGGCTTCTAGCAGTGTGTGGGACTTGTTCTATTAGTCCATCTATACTGACCTCCATCAGGTTGCAAACTGAATATATTTTTTTCTGCATCTACCTCTGAAAAAATATTGGGCTTCTAGCTGTGTGTGGGTCTTGTTCTATTAATCCATCTATACTGACCTCCATCAGGTTGCAAACTGAATATAATTTTTTTCTGCATCTAGCTCTGAAAAAATATTTGGCCTTCTAGTAGTGTGTCGGACTTTCTCTATTAGTCCATCTATACTGACCTCCATCAGGTTGCAAATTAAAACTAATTTTTATCTGCATCTACAGTACCTCTGAAAAAGTATTTGTGCTTCTAGCTGTGTGTGGGACTTGTTGTATTAGTCCATCTATACTGACCTCCATAAGGTTGCAAACTGAATATATTTTTTTCTGCATCTACCTCTGAAAAAATATTTGGCCTTCTAGTAGTGTGTCGGACTTTCTCTATTAGTCCATCTATACTGACCTCCATCAGGTTGCAAACTGAATATAATTTTTTCTGCATCTAGCTCTGAAAAAATATTTGGCCTTCTAGTAGTGTGTCGGACTTTCTCTATTAGTCCATCTATACTGACCTCCATCAGGTTGCAAATTAAAACTAATTTTTATCTGCATCTACAGTACCTCTGAAAAAATATTTGGGCTTCTAGCTGTGTGTGGGACTTGTTGTATTAGTCCATCTATACTGACCTCCATCAGGTTGCAAACTGAATATATTTTTTTCTGCATCTACCTCTGAAAAAATATTTGGCCTTCTAGTAGTGTGTCGGACTTTCTCTATTAGTCCATCTATACTGACCTCCATCAGGTTGCAAACTGAATATAATTTTTTTCTGCATCTAGCTCTGAAAAAATATTTGGCCTTCTAGTAGTGTGTCGGACTTTCTCTATTAGTCCATCTATACTGACCTCCATCAGGTTGCAAATTAAAACTATTTTTTATCTGCATCTACAGTACCTCTGAAAAAATATTTGGGCTTCTAGCAGTGTGTGGGACTTGTTCTATTAGTCCATCTATACTGACCTCCATCAGGTTGCAAACTGAATATATTTTTTTCTGCATCTACCTCTGAAAAAATATTGGGCTTCTAGCTGTGTGTGGGTCTTGTTCTATTAATCCATCTATACTGACCTCCATCCGGTTGCAAACTGAATATAATTTTTTTCTGCATCTAGCTCTGAAAAAATATTTGGCCTTCTAGTAGTGTGTCGGACCTTCTCTATTAGTCCATCTATGCTGACCTCCATCAGGTTGCAAATTAAAACTAATTTTTATCTGCATCTACAGTACCTCTGAAAAAATATTTGGGCTTCTAGCTGTGTGTGGGACTTGTTGTATTAGTCCATCTATACTGACCTCCATCAGGTTGCAAACTGAATATATTTTTTTCTGTATCTACCTCTGAAAAAATATTTGGCCTTCTAGTAGTATGTCGGACTTTCTCTATTAGTCCATCTATACTGACCTCCATCAGGTTGCAAACTGAATATAATTTTTTTCTGCATCTAGCTCTGAAAAAATATTTGGCCTTCTAGTAGTGTGTCGGACTTTCTCTATTAGTCCATCTATACTGACCTCCATCAGGTTGCAAATTAAAATTAATTTTTATCTGCATCTACAGTACCTCTGAAAAAATATTTGGGCTTCTAGCAGTGTGTGGGACTTGTTCTATTAGTTCATCTATACTGACCTCCATCAGGTTGCAAACTGAATATATTTTTTTCTGCATCTACCTCTGAAAAAAATTGGGCTTCTAGCTGTGTGTGGGTCTTGTTCTATTAATCCATCTATACTGACCTCCATCAGGTTGCAAACTGAATATAATTTTTTTCTGCATCTAGCTCTGAAAAAATATTTGGCCTTCTAGTAGTGTGTCGGACCTTCTCTATTAGTCCATCTATACTGACCTCCATCAGGTTGCAAATTAAAACTAATTTTTATCTGCATCTACAGTACCTCTGAAAAAATATTTGGGCTTCTAGCTGTGTGTGGGACTTGTTGTATTAGTCCATCTATACTGACCTCCATCAGGTTGCAAACTGAATATATTTTTTTCTGCATCTACCTCTGAAAAAATATTTGGCCTTCTAGTAGTGTGTCGGACTTTCTCTATTAGTCCATCTATACTGACCTCCATCAGGTTGCAAATTAAAACTAATTTTTATCTGCATCTACAGTACCTCTGAAAAAATATTTGGGCTTCTAGCATTCTAGCAGTGTGTGGGACTTGTTCTATTAGTCCATCTATACTGACCTCCATCAGGTTGCAAACTGAATATATTTTTTTCTGCATCTACCTCTGAAAAAATATTGGGCTTCTAGCTGTGTGTGGGTCTTGTTCTATTAATCCATCTATACTGACCTCCATCAGGTTGCAAACTGAATATATTTTTTTCTGCATCTACCTCTGAAAAAATATTTGGCCTTCTAGTAGTGTGTCGGACTTTCTCTATTAGTCCATCTATACTGACCTCCATCAGGTTGCAAATTAAAACTAATTTTTATCTGCATCTACAGTACCTCTGAAAAAATATTTGGGCTTCTAGCAGTGTGTGGGACTTGTTCTATTAGTCCATCTATACTGACCTCCATCAGGTTGCAAACTGAATATATTTTTTTCTGCATCTACCTCTGAAAAAATATTGAGCTTCTAGCTGTGTGTGGGTCTTGTTCTATTAATCCATCTATACTGACCTCCATCAGGTTGCAAACTGAATATAATTTTTTTCTGCATCTAGCTCTGAAAAAATATTTGGCCTTCTAGTAGTGTGTCGGACTTTCTCTATTAGTCCATCTATACTGACCTCCATCAGGTTGCAAATTAAAACTAATTTTTATCTGCATCTACAGTACCTCTGAAAAAATATTTGTGCTTCTAGCTGTGTGTGGGACTTGTTGTATTAGTCCATCTATACTGACCTCCATAAGGTTGCAAACTGAATATATTTTTTTCTGCATCTACCTCTGAAAAAATATTTGGCCTTCTAGTAGTGTGTCGGACTTTCTCTATTAGTCCATCTATACTGACCTCCATCAGGTTGCAAACTGAATATAATTTTTTCTGCATCTAGCTCTGAAAAAATATTTGGCCTTCTAGTAGTGTGTCGGACTTTCTCTATTAGTCCATCTATACTGACCTCCATCAGGTTGCAAATTAAAACTAATTTTTATCTGCATCTACAGTACCTCTGAAAAAATATTTGGGCTTCTAGCAGTGTGTGGGACTTGTTCTATTAGTCCATCTATACTGACCTCCATCAGGTTGCAAACTGAATATATTTTTTTCTGCATCTACCTCTGAAAAAATATTGGGCTTCTAGCTGTGTGTGGGTCTTGTTCTATTAATCCATCTATACTGACCTCCATCAGGTTGCAAACTGAATATAATTTTTTTCTGCATCTAGCTCTGAAAAAATATTTGGCCTTCTAGTAGTGTGTCGGACTTTCTCTATTAGTCCATCTATACTGACCTCCATCAGGTTGCAAATTAAAACTAACTTTTATCTGCATCTACAGTACCTCTGAAAAAATATTTGGGCTTCTAGCTGTGTGTGGGACTTGTTGTATTAGTCCATCTATACTGACCTCCATCAGGTTGCAAACTGAATATATTTTTTTCTGCATCTACCTCTGAAAAAATATTTGGCCTTCTAGTAGTGTGTCGGACTTTCTCTATTAGTCCATCTATACTGACCTCCATCAGGTTGCAAATTAAAACTAATTTTTTTCTGCATCTACAGTACCTCTGAAAAAATATTTGGGCTTCTAGCAGTGTGTGGGACTTGTTCTATTAGTCCATCTATACTGACCTCCATCAGGTTGCAAACTGAATATATTTTTTTCTGCATCTACCTCTGAAAAAATATTGGGCTTCTAGCTGTGTGTGGGTCTTGTTCTATTAATCCATCTATACTGACCTCCATCAGGTTGCAAACTGAATATATTTTTTTCTGCATCTACCTCTGAAAAAATATTTGGCCTTCTAGTAGTGTGTCGGACTTTCTCTATTAGTCCATCTATACTGACCTCCATCAGGTTGCAAATTAAAACTAATTTTTATCTGCATCTACAGTACCTCTGAAAAAATATTTGGGCTTCTAGCAGTGTGTGGGACTTGTTCTATTAGTCCATCTATACTGACCTCCATCAGGTTGCAAACTGAATATAGTTTTTTCTGCATCTACCTCTGAAAAAATATTGGGCTTCTAGCTGTGTGTGGGTCTTGTTCTATTAATCCATCTATACTGACCTCCATCAGGTTGCAAACTGAATATATTTTTTTCTGCATCTACCTCTGAAAAAATATTTGGCCTTCTAGTAGTGTGTCGGACTTTCTCTATTAGTCCATCTATACTGACCTCCATCAGGTTGCAAATTAAAACTAATTTTTATCTGCATCTACAGTACCTCTGAAAAAATATTTGGGCTTCTAGCAGTGTGTGGGACTTGTTCTATTAGTCCATCTATGCTGACCTCCATCAGGTTGCAAACTGAATATAGTTTTTTCTGCATCTACCTCTGAAAAAATATTGGGCTTCTAGCTGTGTGTGGGTCTTGTTAAATTAATCCATCTATACTGACCTCCATCAGGTTGCAAACTGAATATATTTTTTTCTGCATCTACCTCTGAAAAAATATTTGGCCTTCTAGTAGTGTGTCGGACTTTCTCTATTAGTCCATCTATACTGACCTCCATCAGGTTGCAAATTCAAAATAATTTTTTTCTGCATCTAACCCAGCCAATAGTTTTGGCCTAATACCACAGTTTGGCCACTCAGCTCTGCTCGGTTACCATCCATTGTTTTTTTGTGCAAACAACTCCAGAGTTGTGAATTAGTTAACCACCAAAATGAGTGGAAAAAGGCCTGCTGCTGATGGAAAGGGGAATAGGCGTGTTGGGAAGGGGAAAAAAGGTTGTGTCCGTGGGGTAGGTGTTAAAGCAACAGTAACATCTGCAGAAGAAAGACCATCTTCCAGCCAAACTAAAATGTCTACTTCTTTTAGCGGACAATGTGATAAGATCCCTTTCTTATGGCCACGCCAATCGCTACAAATTCCAGATGAGGCACAAAAACAGCAGGTGCTTCAACGGATATCAAGTGCTCCTTTAAGTGGGCTCTCCTCCACATCAACTTCAACATCACAAATACTCCAGTCCTCAAAGGTGTCACCCAAATCGCACTTGCTTCCTCACAGCTCCCAAATCTCCAGCTGCCCGTCTGAGTATGAGGTAGAACAGATGGTTGAGTCTGCAGAGCTGTTTACTCATACTATAGCCTGGGAATCAGAGGTAGACTCCAGCGCTTCTGTGAATCCAGACGAGGAAATGATCTGCACTGATGCCCAGAATCTTTATGTGTCGGATCCAGGACCAGACGCAGAAGGTTCTGACCATAATGTAGACCCTCATTCCCAAACTGTAACTCCTGTTGGTGGAGACAATGAGGAAGACGATGATAAGACTCAAATACCTGATTGGAGCGACAACTTTAGTTTTTTGTCAGGCAGGAACAGGTTGGCTCTGAGGACGACGGGTGTGATAACGCACAGGGTGATAATGATGACGTCGGAGATCCCACTTACTGTCAACCCACAGTCAGCCAAGAGATGAGGTCAGCAGAGGAGGTGGAGGAAGATGCTAGTGACGACGAGGTCAGGTTGCGCCTTCCTGGACAGAGACGTAGTACTGGAAGCACGTCAACAACTGCATCCTCAAACACAACTCTGCCTCTCACCACAAGTCGTGGTGGCTCTTCAGGTCGCATGGGTGCTAAGCCTTGCATAGCCTGGGCATTTTTTCAGATCGATAAAGATGACCCAACTCGTGTTATCTGTAACATTTGTCAGCAAAAGCTAAGTAGAGGCCAAAAAATACATAGTTTGAGTACTTCATGCATGAACCGGCACATGGACATGAATCATAAGTTGCAGTGGGAAGCTCAGTGTGCTACAATGCGGCCTAGCCGGCCGGGCCAACCACCGTCTGCCATATCTTGTGCATCCGCGGCCTCTTCATCCTCTGTGACTGGGGGGACAGCAGTCACACCTGTTTTGGGGCGCAGACCTGCCACCTCTTTACCCGCAACAGCCAGCGTGATTGGCAGGTCATCATTTTCTTTGGAGGTGGTAACACCAGCTGGTGTTGAGCGCTGTCCGACATCGATAGCACCACCTTTGGATCAAGGCAACCTAACATGTCCGCCTGCATCTTCCTCACAGACCGGCAGTTTGCCGGGGACACCCTTATCAACCCCGTCTAAGCACAATAGCCAGCCCTCGGTCCCTCAGATGTGGACAAGTAAAAGACCATTTCCTCCTAGCCATGAGAAAGCTAAGAGGTTGAATTTCACCATCTGCAAGCTCTTGGCTACAGAAATGCTGCCTTTCCGCCTGGTGGACACAGAGGATTTTCGAGACCTTATGTCCGTCGCAGTGCCCCAGTACCAGATGCCCAGTCGGCACTACTTCTCAAAGAAAGGTGTGCCTGCGCTCCACCAGCATGTCGCACACAACATCACCGCTTCTTTGAGAAACTCTGTGTGTGACAGGGTGCATTTCACCACAGACACTTGGACGAGTAGGCATGGACAGGGGCGTTACATGTCGCTGACTGGGCACTGGGTAACTATGGTGACAGCAGGACAAGGGGCTGCTGTCCAAATCTTGCCGTCCCCACGAATTGTGCGTCAATCCTCTTTATGTCAAAGTTCCTCCACTGCTTCTGCCTCCTCAACCTCCTCTCGGTCTTCCACCTGCATCCAAAGCCTGTCGGGTCATGCCACAAGCTTTCTAACTGCGCAGAAGGGATCCTGCACTCCTCCTTACTATGCTGGCAGTAGGGCTCAACGTCATCAGGCGGTTTTTACATTGAAATGTCTGGGAAATGTGAGTCACACAGCTGAGGAGTTGTGGTCAGCTCTGGAGAACCAATTTCATGAATGGTTGTCTCCACTGGACCTGAAACCAGGGAAGGCCGTGTGCGACAATGCTGCAAACCTGGGTGCGGCCCTTCGCCGGGGCAATGTCACACACGTGCCTTGTATGGCTCACGTGTTGAACCTGGTTGTCCAGCAATTTTTAGCCCACTATCCCAGACTAGATGGCCTTCTGCAGAGGGCACGGTCGCTGTGTGCTCACTTCCGCCGTTCGCATCCCGCAGCTCAGCGACTTACATCTCTACAGAAGTCGTTGGGCCTGCCACTTCACCGGCTAAAATGCGATGTGCCTACCCGGTGGAATTCAACTCTGCACATGTTGCAGCGACTGTGGCAGCACTGACAAGCCCTGGTGCAATACGTTCTGACGTATAGCCTGGGCCAACGAGATTCAGAGGTGGGGCAAATCACGCTGGAGGAGTGGTCTCAGATCAGGGACCTATGCACCCTTCTGCACAGTTTTGAAATGGCGACGAAGATGTTTAGTGCTGATGATGCCATTATCAGCATGACTATTCCGGTGATTTACATGCTGGAGCACATGTTAAACAGAATTCGGAGTCAGGTGGTGGCACAAGAGGAGGTGGAGGAAGTAGAGGAGGAGGAGTTGTATGCGGAAGGGCTAACATCTGCAAGGTCCAGAAGGTCGGCAGCACCAAGGCGGCAGGCATGTGAGGGTGGGGGAGATGGTTTTACCAGGGCGCATGGTAGCAGCCAAACTAGTGAGGAAGGTGCAGGAGCCCAGGAAGAAGTGGAGGACGAACTGATGGAAGACTCATCAGATGAGGGAGACCTTGATCACATTTCTGTTGTGCGAGGTTGGGGGGAGAGGACAGAGGAAGGAAGCATGATTGTTACCTCGCCACCAACACAACAGGGACTTGGTGCTCCTGGATGCGCAACACACATGAGTGCCTTCTTGCTGCACTACCTGCAACATGACCCTCGAATTGTGAGAATTAGAAATAATCCTGACTACTGGGTTGCCACACTGTTAGATCCCCGGTACAAAAGTAAATTTGCAGAAATTATTCCTGCCATAGAAAGGGATGCACGCATGCAGGAGTATCAGCAGAGACTGTTGCAGAATCTTACATGTGCTTTTCCACAAAATACCAGTGGTGCACGTAGTGAATCTCACAGTTCCAACTTGCCAACCGTGGGACCGTCAAGTGTTCAGCACTCAAACCGTAACAGAACCACAGTATCTGGTGGTAACATCAATTTTGCGGAATCATTTCACCACTTTTTTAGCCCATCCTTTGCAAGGCCACAGGAGACAAGAAGTCTGACACATAGTCAACGCCTAGAGACGATGGTACAGGAGTATCTCCAAGTAAACATTGAAGCCACGACTGTGTCACTGGACCCTTGCTCTTTTTGGGCTTCCAATCTGGATAAATGGCCGGAGCTAGCCACTTACGCCTTGGAGATCTTGTCATGCCCCGCAGCCAGCGTTCTGTCTGAACGTGTGTTCAGCGCTGCTGGTGGTGTGCTGACAGATAAGCGCACGCGGCTCTCCACTGATAATGTAGACAGACTCACGTTCATAAAGATGAACAAATCATGGATCCGAAACGACTTTTCTACCCCTGTGTCATCCTGGGGAGAGTAAAAGCTTGATGATTGGTTAAAATCACCCTACCAAATGTTTTAAGCTTTCAAATTACTAATCATGTTTATCTGTATCTTGACTGGAAAATAATTTGGGCTTTGTAGCAGTGTGCAGCACTGATCCTATTAGGCCATCTATAATAAGCTCCACCAGATTTAAAATTAAAAATAATTTTTAGCTGCATCTAGCCCGGAAAATAATTTTGGGGCTCCGAGATGCGCAAGACACATAAGTGCCTTCTTGCTGCACTACCTGCAGCATGACCCTGATATTGTCAGAATTCGAAGTAATCATGACTACTGGGTTGCCACACTCTTAGATCCCCCAAACTTTTCGATCAACCTTTTCATTTTAATAAAGACCAAAAAAATGTTCATTTTTGAAATTATAAGCATTAGCAGGTTGTTAGAAACTGAAATCAAACAGTTTTCAACTTAAAACTTTATTCTAGGTGATGTTACATTTTCACATAGGACCCCTTGTTCGAAAGGAGCTTCTGAACTCTCTCGTCCATTGAATTTGTCAGGTTTTGGATGGTTTCTGCTTCAATTGTTTTGCATGAGGACAGAATACCCTCCCAGAGCTGTTGCTTAGATGTGAACTGCCTCCCGCCATCATAGACACTCCTTTTAATGATGCTCCAAAGGTTCTGAATGGGGTAGAGGTCAGGGGAGCATGGGGGTCACACCATAAGTTTGTCCCCTTTTATGCCCATATCAGACAGAGATGCAGATGTTTTTGTCACGCTGTCTCTGTATACTGGAGGTAGGGGGCCTAAGCTGACCCTAAGCTGGGGCCCTGACTAGTCCCTCAACCTGGAGGTACTGTTAAAGGTACAGAGGTCCAGGCCGCCAGCGTAACCCCTACCTCCTGAGGATCCCTGCACCTAAGTAATCTAGTCCTGAGAAGGACCCCGATCACAACAAAAGGGGACAAGTAATAAAATGCCCACACACAGTACTTAGACGAACGAGACAGTACAAGGGAAAAACCAAAACCACCTTGCATACAACAACTACACAACTACAACAGAGGGAACACCAACGGGAAAGGAGATAAATGATAAAGCGAGGAAGGGAAAAAACACTCCAAATACACTTATCTCATAAACTCCAAACACCACGATCCGCTCTGTTAGTCTGAATGAAATGCTTTCACCGACACTTCCCAAACAGACCAGCAGGCATTTGAAGGAGTCTCACTACAGCAGTATTGATTGCAGCTGGGCGAGGCTGGACCTCGTCTAGCACAGAGAGAGAGAGAATTAACTCCCTCACTGCCGAAAAACACAAAGCACCAACAAGTCAGCTGCGAGAAGTCAGGCTGTGTACTCGTGACGATCTTCGTGGCGACACACCCGTGACAGTACCCCCCCTTCTACGAGGGGCCTCCGAACCCTCAGGGCCAGGTTTATCCGGGTGAGTCGTGTGGAAGGCCCGAACTAATCGGTCTGCGTTAATATCCGACGCAGGAACCCACATCCTCTCCTCAGGACCATACCCTTTCCAATGAACCAGGTACTGAAGGGACCGGCGATTAAAGCGTGAATCGATGACCCTCGATACCTGGAAGTCCAAGTTACCATTGACCACCACTGGAGGGGGAGGTAAAGGTGACGGTACCACCGGCGCCACATACCTCTTAAGCAACGATCTGTGGAACACGTTGTGAATTTTAAACGTAGGGGGGAGGTCAAGACGGAATGCCACCGGATTAATAATAGAACTGATTCTGTACGGCCCGATGAACCTGGGACCCAGTTTCCAGGAGGGAACCTTAAGTTTAATATTCCTGGTAGACAACCATACCCGATCGTTCACACTTAGGTCCGGACCAGACACTCTCCTCCTATCAGCCATACGTTTGTATCGGTTCCCCATAGTATTCAGATTCTTCAGCACCCCTCTCCATACTGAAGCGAGTGATGAGGAAAATCGTTCCTCCTCAGGAACCCCCGAAGAGCCCCCCCTACTGAAAGTACAAAACTGGGGGTGAAAACCATATGCCCCAAAAAACGGGGACTTACCAGTGGACTCGCTCCGCCTATTATTAAGAGCAAACTCTGCCAGAGGTAAGAAAGAAGCCCAGTCCTCCTGGTTCTCTGACACAAAACACCGGAGATATGTCTCCAAGCTCTGGTTCATACGTTCCGTCTGACCATTGGTCTGAGGATGAAAAGCCGATGAGAATGACAAATGCATCCCCCGCCGTGCACAAAACGCCTTCCAGAACTTGGACACAAACTGAGACCCCCGATCAGACACCACCTCGGAGGGTACCCCGTGAAGCCTCACAATCTCCCCAATGAACACCTGCGCAAGAGTTTTAGCATTAGGGAGAGCCGGAAGAGCGATAAAATGTGCCATCTTGCTGAACCTGTCCACTACAACGAGTATGACCGTTTTACCCGAAGACGGAGGGAGGTCCGTAATAAAGTCCATAGACAGATGAGTCCAAGGACGCTCCGGGATCTTCAAAGGTAAGAGGGCCCCAGACGGACGGGTATGTGAGGTCTTAGAGCGCGCACAAACCCCACAGTACGCGACAAAAGTTACCACCTCCTTATGTAAGTTAGGCCACCAAAACCGACGCGAGAGGAGATCCACAGTTGCTTTACTCCCCGGGTGTCCTGCAAAAACTGAGTTATGGTGTGCCTCGATCACCTTTTGTCGCAACTGATCTGGAACAAACAGTCTCCCCGGAGGTCCAACAGGGGCGTCCCCCTGAGCCTCCAATACCTCCTCCTCCAGCTCAGAGCATACTGCCGAAACCACCACCCCCTCCTGAAGGATAGGAATCGGGTCGTCCGTATTCCCGGCCCCAGGGAAACTACGAGATAAGGCATCCGCCTTTACATTTTTTGACCCAGGACGATATGTAACGACAAAATTAAACCTGGTAAAAAACAATGACCACCTAGCTTGTCTGGGATTCAGACGTTTCGCGGACTCCAGATATAGCAGGTTCTTGTGATCGGTGATGACGGTGACCGGATGGACTGCCCCCTCCAAAAAATGGCGCCACTCCTCAAAAGCTAACTTAATGGCCAAGAGTTCCCTATTGCCGACATCGTAATTCCTCTCAGCGGACGACAATTTTTTAGAGAAAAAGGCGCACGGATGCCACTTACCAGGGGACGAACCCTGTGACAATACTGCTCCCACCCCTACCTCGGAAGCGTCTACCTCTACAATGAATGGCTGTGACGCATCAGGTTGAATGAGTATGGGTGCCGAGGCAAAACATTTTTTCAAGGAGGAGACTGCTTGACAAGCCTTGTCAGACCACCTAGAAAAATCCGTCCCCTTAATAGTCATGTCTGTGAGAGGCTTAACCATGGACGAGAAATTACGAATGAACTTCTGGTAATAATTAGCAAACCCCAGGAAACGTTGTAGTGCCTTAAGATTCTCTGGCCGATCCCACTCAAGAACTGCCCGCACTTTCCAAGGGTCCATACGAAAACCGGACGCTGAAACCAGGAAGCCTAAAAACTGGAGTTCCTGTACGGCGAACACACACTTTTCCCATTTGGCATACAGTTTATTATCCCGCAAGATCTGTAACACCTGCCTAACGTGCTCCTGATGAGACACCAGATCCGGCGAGTAAATTAAGATATCATCCAGATATATGACAACAAACTGTCCCACCAGGCGGCGAAAAATGTCATTAACAAAGTGTTGGAACACCGCCGGGGCATTAGTCAGACCGAATGGCATGACAAGGTTCTCATAATGCCCCTCCGGAGTGTTAAACGCCGTCTTCCACTCATCCCCCTCCTTCATCCTAATCAGATTGTACGCCCCCCTGAGATCCAACTTAGAGAACCATTTGGCGCCCACGATCTGATTAAAGAGATCGGGAATAAGTGGGAGCGGATACGGATCTCGGACCGTAATCCGATTAAGTTCACGGAAATCCAGGCAAGGGCGTAGGCCTCCATCTTTCTTCTTAACAAAGAAGAACCCCGCAGCCACCGGTGAAGATGAAGGTCTAATATGCCCCTTAGCCAGACTTTCTGAAATATAATCCTTCATGGCCTGCCTCTCAGGACCAGAAAGGTTATACAACCTAGCTTTAGGTAACTTGGCCTCAGGGAGCAGTTTTACAGAACAGTCATACTCGCGATGAGGAGGTAGTTCCTGACACCCTTTCTCCGAGAATACATCCTCAAAGTCCGCCAGAAATGGAGGTAAGACCCAAGGAGTAACCGCACCGATGACCGTGTTCATGCAGTTTTTATTACAGAATTTACTCCATTGGCTTATCTCTCTGGTTTGCCAATTAATAACCGGGTTATGCTTAGCTAACCAAGGAAGGCCCAACACTATAGGAGTGGGAAGACCCTCCAACACGTAGCAAGACAACAGTTCTTTATGTATCGCCCCCACTTGAAGTTTTACGTCATGCACAGCTTGCAAAAAACTTCCCTGACCGAGAGGCCTGGCATCGATCGAGAATATGGGGATGGGTTTAGCCAACTCACTCAATCGCATACCTTGAACCCGGGCAAACCGAGCATCAACCAGATTAGCCCCGGCCCCACTATCCAGAAGAACAGATATCCTCTCAGTTCTCGTACCCACCACCACCTCCGCCGGTACGAGAAACTGAGACGAACCTAGGGACGAAATACCTACTCCCAGATTGCCGTCCACCACACAACCTGGGATCAACAGTTTTCCGACGACTCTTCATTCTGCAAGGGACGGGATGGACACCCCCCAATAAAATGTCCCTTTCTCCCGCAGAAGAAACACCTTCCTGTCTTATGGCGCACCACTGGTCCCCTCCCCCGAAATGATGTCCCTCCTAATTGCATAGGCTCCTCTGGACTGACCAGGGGAACCACCATATGAGGGGACCTTGTAGGAGGTGGAGTCATCACAGGGGGTAGAGTTATCCCGCACCTCTCCCGAAGCCGTCTGTCAACGCGAATAGCAAGGGCCATAGCGGCTTCCAGTGACGCGGGAGAGTCATACTGTGCCAACACATCCTGTAATTTGTCGGATAAACCATGACAAAACTGGCTCCTAAGAGCCGGGTCATTCCACTGGGTGTCAGTGGCCCACCTATGGAACTCCGAACAGAATTCCTCCGCCGGACGATCTCCCTGCTGGATCCTACGTAACTTAGATTCAGCAAGGGAGATCCGATCTGGGTCATCATATACGAGTCCCAGAGCAGCGAAAAACCTATCCACTGACTGGAGAGCCGGGGAGCCCGGGGGAAGAGAGAACGCCCAAGATTGTGGGTCCCCTTGTAGGAGCGAGATGACAATTCCCACCCTTTGTTCTTCACTCCCCGATGACTGATGCCGCAGCCGAAAGTACAACTTGCATGCCTACCGGAAAACAAAAAACTTGTCTCGCCCCCCAGTGAACCTGTCAGGGAGAGCTACTTTAGGTTCTGGTCCGGCTTGCACCTGAGGATGCAAAACCTTGGACCTAACGTCCGCCAGCTCCATGGACAAACTCTGCAACTGCCGAGCTAGACCGGCTACTGGATCCATGGTAGCTGGAGAAAAACTAAGTGGGTCGGTGAAAATGTCACGCTGTCTCTGTATACTGGAGGTAGGGGGCCTAAGCTGACCCTAAGCTGGGGCCCTGACTAGTCCCTCAACCTGGAGGTACTGTTAAAGGTACAGAGGTCCAGGCCGCCAGCGTAACCCCTACCTCCTGAGGATCCCTGCACCTAAGTAATCTAGTCCTGAGAAGGACCCCGATCACAACAAAAGGGGACAAGTAATAAAATGCCCACACACAGTACTTAGACGAACGAGACAGTACAAGGGAAAAACCAAAACCACCTTGCATACAACAACTACACAACTACAACAGAGGGAACACCAACGGGAAAGGAGATAAATGATAAAGCGAGGAAGGGAAAAAACACTCCAAATACACTTATCTCAGAAACTCCAAACACCACGATCCGCTCTGTTAGTCTGAATGAAATGCTTTCACCGACACTTCCCAAACAGACCAGCAGGCATTTGAAGGAGTCTCACTACAGCAGTATTGATTGCAGCTGGGCGAGGCTGGACCTCGTCTAGCACAGAGAGAGAGAGAATTAACTCCCTCACTGCCGAAAAACACAAAGCACCAACAAGTCAGCTGCGAGAAGTCAGGCTGTGTACTCGTGATGATCTTCGTGGCGACACACCCGTGACAGTTTTATGTGCAGCATGAGATGGTGCATTATCATGCAGAAAAAAGATCTTGCTGTGAAATACACGGTTCTTCTTCTTGAACCATGGCAGGAAGTGCTGTTTGAGAAAATCCACATACATTATGGAGTTCATCTTTAGCGCCTTCAGGGATCCTAAAGGGGCCGACAATCTCTCTCCCCATGATTCCAGCCCAAAACATTACTCCACCTCCTCCTTGTTGGCGCTGTAGCCGTGTTTGCGTGGGGTGTCCATCAACCAGCCATCCTCCACTCCATCCATCTGGACCATCGAGCGCTGCACGGCACTCATCCGTGAACAAAACAGTTTTGAAATCAGTCTTCATGTAATGTTTGGCCCACTGGAGCCGTTTCTGCTTGTGTGAAGTGGATAGAGGAGGTCGACAGGATGGCGTATGCACAGCTGCAAACCTCTGAAGGACCCTGCATCTTGTTGTTCGGGGGACGTTGGAGGCACAAGCAGCTTCAAAAACTTGTCTGCTGCTATGACAAGGCTTTTTTGCCGCTGCTCTTTCAACCTGACGTAATTGCCTGTAGGAAAGAGTCCTCAATTTGCCCTTATCAGCACGCACACGTGTGTACTGTGAATCAGCTACATACTTCTTGATTGCCAAGACACTACATCCTGATCATCGCACAATGTTGATTGTAGTCATGCCTTGACCTAAACACTCCACAATTTGTTGCTTCTCAGCAGCCGACACATCCTTTTTCTTTCCCATTTTGGCAGAAAATGTAGGCTGCTTAATAATGTGAGAGAGCCTTCTTAAGTAGTCTTGCCTTTCATTGGACACACCTGCCAAACTAATTAGCACAGGTGTCTGCAATTGCTTACAGTGATATAAAGAGCCCTGACACACATCACCATCAATGAGTTTAACTGACAAACAAACAAATTCTTCCCTTATCACTCCTAAACACTTTTTGCATAATAATTTGGAACGCGGTGTACATGTGCTTTTCCACAAAACACCAGCGGTTCACGTAGTGAATCTTACAGTTCTAACTTGCCAACCGTGGTCTGTATGGAATTGTTCAATAAAGGGCCCAAAATTAAGATAACATAGATGGGAGAGGTCTCTATGAATAGGAATTCCTAAGTATTTGATACCCTGTGAGGGCCAGGCAAAGGGAAAGTTGGACTGGATGGAATCCTATATGGATTTGGGGAGGGAGACATCGAGGGCCTCAGACTTCGCTGCATTAATTTTAAAATTTTACCATGTAACAAAGTGATCTATTTCAGCCATAACAGCATGGATGGATATATGTGATTGAGTGATATATACTAGGACATCATCAGCAAATAGAGAGCACTTGTACTCGGTGCCTCCCACCTCAATCCACCTAATATTGGGGTTATGGCGAATTGATGAGAGCAGGTGCTCCGTCACTAGGATGTATAAGAGAGGGGACAGAGGACATCCCTGCCTTGTCCCATTGGTGATTGTGAAAGGTGATGAAAATGTTCTGATGCACCCCCTGGGCCTTGGGACACCCGGAGCCGGACCCTTTTTGGTGGATGCTGGTGGTTGTAGTCTTCGTGGCGGCGACCCGGTTCCGTGGCTCAGGGCGGTCAAACCAGTGGCGGAACTATTTATGTGGTTTTGATGTTTAAATGTCCGACTACGCCACTCGTGGATTGCGGTCAGAGTGAACCGCCGCTACAGGGCAGACCGCTGAGGCTGGTGTTGTGGGTGCAGCAGAGCGTAGCATAACTCCCCACGGGAGGAGTATAGCCTCAGGGCAGTGTATGCGGAGGATGGGGGTGATGGTGCAGGGCAGCAGCAGTAACGACACGGAGTCAGTGATGCAGTCCAGGGCCTTTACTCACAGTTCTTATTATCCAGACCACGTCTGCAGGTAACGGCTGCCCACGTCGTACTGTGCTCACCAGGTGAGGGGCTCAGACAACTCCCAGATAACTTTGGAGCACTTCACAGGACCCCCTTTGTGTGTCCTTTGTCTGGCCTTTCTTACCAACACTTCTGTCCGGCTGCCTCGGGCCTCCTCTTGGTAAACTTGGCGCCAGTTTCCCTGACCCTATGTGGTGCCTTCCTAGCGGGTGTAGCGAGGGGCTGCGCCACATAAAATGTCAGAGCCTCCGGTTTCTAGCTGAGGGTCGTTTCCTACCTCCACTAGTTCGGGGACCGGTCTCCCCCTTTGGCCTGACCCCTCCACGCAGGTGGATTCGGGCGTGCGGTGGCGACTCGCCCGTCCGCACCCCTGGGATCCCTTCATTCCTCGTTCCTGGAGCCTTCTCCGCTCCTCTTCCTTCCTTCTCCCTCTTCCAGGCCTGGGCCTCTGTTACTAGGCCCGCCTCCGGAGCAGAGCTCATGCACAGCCCCTGCTCCCTGCCACTTCTGCTCAGACTTCTCTGCACTGAACTAAGATGGTGCCCACCTTTTATACTCCCTTCTCAATGCACCCAGGAACTGCTTCCTCCCTGCTCCTGCACTACAGGGTTCCCCTTCCTCAGTGTTCCCTCCCCCCACTCCAGCCAGGGACAGGGACTGTCGTGCCCATCTCAGGGGCATATTGGTCGCCCTGCCCCACGGCAATGTGGTGTAATGCATGCAGGTGTCGGGTCCTGATCCACACTCCATCCTTACCTGAGAGTGAGATATCACACCTCTGGGTGAGGTGCAATACGTCTGTAGCAACCGAGCCCTCAGGGTGCTACAGTTCCATTTATCTTCAGCCTAGGTGACGTATTGCGATACAGGGCCGTGATTTTGGCTATAAAAGGGTCCCCTAGACCCCTACCCCAAGCTTTTTAAGAGAATCATATATGGCGTGCCAGGAGACTCTATGGAATGCTTTCTCAGCATCCAACGAGAGTATCTAATTACAAATTTTTAACTGCATCTAGCCCAGGAAATACTTTGTGCCTAGTAGCAGTGTCTGCTAGTCAGCGGATTATCCCGGCTGTTAAGCAAGCTACACCACCTGTAGTTTAGACACTTAATTTTTTCAAAGGAAATGCTTCGGGACCATGGGATACTCAGTGAAGAGCATCAGGAGGCACCCCAAGGCATAGGGGCTGGGACTGGCAGTAGGATGCCTTGCGGTGGACTGCCGAGCTCGATCCTTATAAAAGCTTTTTAACTGCAGCAGCTTTAGTGGACGCTACTGGAGCTGGAATTACGCGGCTGCTGGCATGAGACTTGCCCTCCAATAGATCCTTGTAAATGGATTTAAAGTGTATTCATTCAAATTAGAGAGACAATTTAAATTAAAAAGCTTAGAGCTGCCTCCACCACAGGGGGGCTCGCTCGACCCACCAGCGGACAGGCACCAGTATTGGGAGAGGGGGGCTGGCCATCAGGGTTCACCGCGGCTCTGGCACAAACCCGGCGACACGGAGGTGGCACGGGCAGGAGCGGACTGGCCGTGTCGGCTTCTCACTTTTTGGATTTTAGAAGGGCGTGACATGCCTATATCTGTGTCTCCCCCTCCTTTTACTCCTCCACCTCTTTTATTTTCGCATGACTATATGTACTTGTCACTTTTCCATGTGTTAGTTGTGTCTTCTGAGCAGTTTGTCAGCTTTTGGACACCTTTGAAGGTGTTTTCTATGTGTTTCTATGTGTTTTTGTTTGCCTGCCATTGGTTTTAACGGTGTTCGAAAGTGTTCGACGAACAGTTCGACGAACAGTTCGGCGAACACACGGGTGTTCGACGAACCGAACCGAACTCGAACACTACGGGGGTGGCTCAACACTAGTGTTGAGCCACCCCCGTAGTGTTCGGGTTCGGTTCGGTTCGTCGAACACCGGGATGTTCGAGGAACTGTTCGTCGAACTGTTCGTCGAACACCTTAGAACTAGAGATGAGCGGTGTTCGACTAGAACTGTTCGCCAATCTCAAATTCGAGCTGTTTTGGGCGGTGCTCGAGTTGTTCGACGAACCCGAACGATTTGCAAAAAATTCGGCTGTTCGAGGTTATGTTCGATAACTGTTCGTGCACCAAAAGCGTGTCCTGCATGTCTGGTGCTATTTAGAGCACCAATCATGCAGGGATTGTCTGCCACTCACTGTAATGCCACAGCCATGGTGGTTGTGGCATTACAGTGATTGCCCAAATCGATGGGAACAGTGCTCACAGTGAAACATGAAAAGCCGGCAATTCAGCAGCGGCATACACCGGTACCCGACAATTTAGAACCGAAAGAATAGAGCTTCACACATAGATTAGATAGATATAAACATGTCAGCCACATATATACGAAGTACAGTGAAAGTGCTGCTTACTGTACTTGTCATTTAGCGTAAAGGATTTATCAAAAAAAATAATAGTGTTTTCATGCACCGTCTCTTTAAAAAAGCCGGCCGGCAATTCAGCAGCGGTACCCGACAATTTAGAATAGAAGGAATAGAGAATCACACATAGATTAGATAGATAGAAACATGTCAGTCACATATATATGAAGTACAGTGACAGTGTTGATTACTGTACTTGTCATTTAGTGTAAAGGATTTATCAAAAAAAATAATAGTGTTTTCATGCACCGTCTCTTTAAAAAAGCCGGCCGGCAATTCAGCATCTGTACCCAACAATTTAGAATAGAAGGAATAGAGAATCACACATAGATTAGATAGATAGAAACATGTCAGTCACATATATATGAAGTACAGTGACAGTGTTGCTTACTGTACTTGTCATTTAGTGTAAAGGATTTATTAAAAAAAATAATAGTGTTTTCATGCACCGTCTCTTTAAGAAAGCCGGCCGGCAATTCAGCATCTGTGCCCGACAATTTATAACAGACAGAATAGAGCTTCACACATAGATTAGATAGATAGAAACATGTCAGTCACATATATATGAAGTACAGTGACAGTGTTGGTTACTGTACTTGTCATTTAGTATTAAAATAAAGGATTTATTGTTAAAAAAATTGGCGTGGGGTTCCCCTTAATTTTAGGCTCTAGTGGAGGTTAAGCAGACAGCTGGGGCAGATGTTTGAAGCCTGGGAAGGGGGTAATACCCACGGAGCTTCCCAGGCTACTAATATCAGCCCCCAGCTGAATACATAGCCTTTGCTAGCTATTAAAATGGGGGACCCCCCCCAAAAAATGACGTGGGGTCCCCCCTAATTTAATAGCTAGCAAAGGCTAGGCAGACAGCTGGGGGCTGATATTAATAGCCCAGGAAGGGTGCCATGAATATTGGCCCCCTCCCAGGCTAGAAACACCAGCCGTCAGCCGCCCCAGAAATGGCGCATTCATAGGATGCGCCAATTCTGGCACTTAGCCTCGCTCTTCCACGCTGCCCTGGTGCGGTGGCAGGGGGTAATAGGGCTGGGGTTGATGTTAGCTTATAATGCCAGCTGACATCAAGCCCAGGTTAGTAATGGAGAGGCGTCTATAAGACACCCCCATTACTAACCCCATAGTCAAAGTTAAAAAAAACACAAACACACAGAATAAAGTCCTTTAATTGAAATAAAGACACAATTCTTTATTGTTCTAAATTAAACCATACTTACCATCACGCCCATTCCAGCTGAAGCCAACGATCTCCTGTAATAAAAATAAAATAATAAAGCAACCTCATCCTTACCTTTCCATGGTTCCCACGACAGCTTCAGCTCTGCTACATCGAGATGACAGGCTGGACCGCAGCAGAACGCCGCCATCCAGCCTGTCATCCCGCAGACACTGAGAAGCGCAGGCTTGCTTGCGCTCTGCAGTGTCTGGCTGTGACGGCATAAAGATGAGACGAGTTCATGTCCAATGAACTCGGCGCACCTCATGCACGTCACTTACAGCGTGGGAGAATTCTCACGCTGAAGCGCTGAGTGCAGGAGAATTTTCCCACGCTGTCAGTGAGGTGCATGAGGTGAGCTGAGTTCATTGGACATGAGCTCACCTCATGCACGTCACTGACAGCGTGGGACAATTCTCCTGCACTCAGCACTTCAGCGTGAGAATTTTCCCACGCTGTCAGTGACGTGCATGAGGTGAGCTGAGTTCATTGGACATGAACTCGGCTCATCTGGATGCCGTCACAGCGAGACACTGAGGAGCGCAAGCATGCCTGCTCTTCTCAGTGTCTGCCGCATGACAGGCTGGATGGCAGCGTTCTGCTGCGGTCCAGCCTGTCATCTCGATGTAGCAGAGCTGAAGCTGTCGTGGGAACCATGGAAAGGTAAGGATGAGGTTGGTTTATTATTTTTCTTTTATTGCAGGAGATCGTTGGCTTCAGCTGGAATGGGCGTGATAGTAAGTATAGTTTAATTTAGAACAATAAAGAATTGTGTGTTTATTTCAATTAAAGGACTTTATTCTGGGTGTTGTGTTTTTTTTAAATACTTTACTAGAAATTCATGGCGGTCATGTCTAATACTGGCGTGACCCCATGAATTTTGGGCTTGGGGCCAGCTGATAATACCAAGCTGGCCCTAACCCCTTTATTACCCAGTGAGCCACCGCACCAGGGCCCTGGATGAGTTGGGTACAGCGCCAGAAGATGGCGCTTCTATGAACGCGCCATTTTCCGGGGTGGCTGCGGACTGCAATTTGCAGCGGGGGGGGGCCCAGAAAGCTTGGGCCTCCCTGCGCTGCAGATTCCAGCCCCCAGCTGCCTAGTTGTACCTGGCTGGACACAAAAATAGGGCGAAGCCCCACGTATTTTTTTTTTAATTATTTCATGAAATTCATGAAATAATTAAGAAAAAAAGGCCTTCCCTATATTGTTGTGTCCGGCCAGGTACAAATAGTCAGCTGGTGGTTGGGGGCAGCCCGTTCCTGCCTGCTGTACCTGGCTGGACACAAATATAGTGCGAAGCCCCACTTCAATTTTTTTTAATTATTTCATGAAATTCATGAAATAATTAAGAAAAAAAGGCCTTCCCTATATTGTTGTGTCCGGCCAGGTACAAATAGGCAGCTGGTGGTTGGGGGCAGCCCATTCCTGCCTGCTGTACCTGGCTGGACACAAATATAGTGCGAAACCCCACTTCAATTTTTTTAAATTATTTCAGGAAATTCATGAAATAATTAAAAAAAAATTGACGTGGGGCTTCGCACTATATTTGTGTCCAGTCAGGTGCAGCAGGCAGGAAGGGGCTGCCCCCAACCACCAGCTGCCTATTTGTACCTGGCCGGACACAACAATATAGGGAAGCCCTTTTTTTCTTAATTATTTCATGAAATAATTTAAAGAAAATTGACGTGGGGCTTCGCCCTGTTTTTGTGTCCAGCCAGGTACAACTATGCAGCTGGGGGCTGGAATCCGCAGCGCAGGGAGGCCCAAGCTTTCTGGGCCACCCCCGCTGCAAATTGCAGTCCGCAGCCACCCCGGAAAATGGCGCGTTCATAGAAGCGCCATCTTCTGGCGCTGTACCCAACTCATCCAGGGCCCTGATGCGGTGGCTCACTGGGTAATAAAGGGGTTAGGGCCAGCTTGGCATTATCAGCTAGCCCTAAGCCCAAAATTCATGGGGTCACGCCAATATTAGACATGACCACCATGAATTTCTAGTAAAGTATTTAAAAAAAACACAACACCCAGAAAAAAGTCCTTTAATTGAAATAAACACACAATTCTTTATTGTTCTAAATTAAACCATACTTACCATCACACCCATTCCAGCTGAAGCCAGCGATCTCCTGAAATAAAAGAAAAATAATAAAGCAACATCAGCCTTACCTTTCCGTGGTTCCCATGACAGCTTCAGCTCTGCTACATCGAGATGACAGGCTGGACCGCAGCAGAACGCTGCCATCCAGCCTGTCATCCCGCAGACACTGAGAAGCGCAGGCTTGCTTGCGCTCCACAGTGTCTCTCTGTGAGGGCATCCAGATGAGCCGAGTTAATGTCCAATGAACTCGGCTCACCTCATGCACGTCACTGACAGCGTGGGAAAATTCTTCTGCACTCAGCGCTTCAGCGTGGGAGAATTCTCACGCTGAAGCGCTGAGTGCAGGAGAATTCTCCCACGCTGTCAGTGACGTACAGGAGGTGAGCTGAGTTCATTGGACATGAGCTCACCTTATGCACGTCACTGACAGCGTGGGAAAATTCTCCTGCACTCAGCGCTTCAGCGTGGGAGAATTCTCACGCTGAAGCGCTGAGTGCAGGAGAATTCTCCCACGCTGTCAGTGACGTGCAGGAGGTGAGCTGAGTTCATTGGACATGAGCTCACCTTATGCACCTCACTGACAGCGTGGGAGAATTCTCCTGCACTCAGCGCTTCAGCGTGAGAATTTTCCCACGCTGTCAGTGACGTGCATGAGGTGCGCCGAGTTCATTGGACATGAACTCGTCTCATCTTTATGCCGTCACAGCCAGACACTGCAGAGCGCAAGCAAGCCTGCGCTTCTCAGTGTCTGCGGGATGACAGGCTGGATGGCGGCGTTCTGCTGCGGTCCAGCCTGTCATCTCGATGTAGCAGAGCTGAAGCTGTCGTGGGAACCATGGAAAGGTAAGGATGATGTTGCTTTATTATTTTTCTTTTATTGCAGGAGATCGTTGGCTTCAGCTGGAATGGGCGTGATGGTAAGTATGGTTTAATTTAGAACAATAAAGGATTGTGTCTTTATTTCAATTAAAGGACTTTATTCTGGGTGTTTGTGTTTTCTTTTAACTTTGACTATGGGGTTAGTAATGGGGGTGTCTTATAGACGCCTCTCCATTACTAACCTGGGCTTGATGTCAGCTGGCATTATAAGCTGACATCAACCCCAGCCCTATTACCCCCTGACACCGCTCCAGGGCAGCGTGGAAGAGCGAGGCTAAGTGCCAGAATTGGCGCATCCTATGAATGCGCCATTTCTGGGGCGGCTGACGGCTGGTGTTTCTAGCCTGGGAGGGGGCCAATATTCATGGCACCCTTCCTGGGCTATTAATATCAGCCCCCAGCTGTCTGCCTAGCCTTTGCTAGCTATTAAATTAGGGGGGACCCCACGTCATTTTTTTGGGGGGGTCCCCCATTTTAATAGCTAGTAAAGGCTATGTATTCAGCTGGGGGCTCATATTAGTAGCCTGGGAAGCTCCGTGGGTATTACCCCCTTCCCAGGCTTCAAACATCTGCCCCAGCTGTCTGCTTAACCTCCGCTAGAGACTAAAATTAAGGGGAACCCCACGCCAATTTTTTTTAATAATAAATCCTTTATTTTAATACTAAATGACAAGTACAGTAACCAACACTATCACTGTACTTCATATATATGTGACTGACATGTTTCTATCTATCTAATCTATGTGTGAAGCTCTATTCTGTCTGTTATAAATTGTCGGGTACAGATGCTGAATTGCCGGCCGGCTTTTTTAAAGAGACGGTGCATGAAAACACTATTACTTTTTTTAATAAATCCTTTACACTAAATGACAAGTACAGTAAGCAACATTGTCACTGTACTTCATATATATGTGACTGACATGTTTCTATCTATCTAATCTATGTGTGATGCTCTATTCTTTCTGTTATAAATTGTCGGGTACAGATGCTGAATTGCCGGCCGGCTTTTTTAAAGAGACAGTGCATGAAAACACTATTATATTTTTTAATAAATCCTTTACACTAAATGACAAGTACAGTAAGCAACACTGTCACTGTACTTCATATATATGTGACTGACATGTTTCTATCTATCTAATCTATGTGTGAGGCTCTATTCCTTTTTGTCTAAATTGTCGGGTACCGGTGTATGCCGCTGCTGAATTGCCGGCCGGCTTTTTTAAAGAAAGCGTCTTCTGAGCAGTTTGTCAGCTTTTGGACACCTTTGAAGGTGTTTTCTATGTGTTTCTATGTGTTTTTGTTTGCCTGCCATTGGTTTTAACGGTGTTCGACGGTGTTCTAAGGTGTTCGACGAACAGTTCGACGAACAGTTCCTCGAACATCCCGGTGTTCGACGAACCGAACCGAACCCGAACACTACGTGGGTGGCTCAACACCACTTAGAACACCGTCGAACACCGTTAAAACCAATGGCAGGCAAACAAAAACACATAGAAACACATAGAAAACACCTTCAAAGGTGTCCAAAAGCTGACAAACTGCTCAGAAGACGCTTTCTTTAAAAAAGCCGGCCGGCAATTCAGCAGCGGCATACACCGGTACTCGACAATTTAGACAAGAAGGAATAGAGCATCACACATAGATTAGATAGATAGAAACATGTCAGTCACATATATATGAAGTACAGTGACAGTGTTGCTTACTGTACTTGTCATTTAGTGTAAAGGATTTATTAAAAAATATAATAGTGTTTTCATGCACTGTCTCTTTAAAAAAGCCGGCAGGCAATTCAGCATCTGTACCCGACAATTTATAACACACAGAATAGAGCTTCACACATAGATTAGATAGATAGAAACATGTCAGTCACATATATATGAAGTACAGTGACAATGTTGCTTACTGTACTTGTCATTTAGTGTAAAGGATTTATTAAAAAAAATAATAGTGTTTTCATGCACCGTCTCTTTAAGAAAGCCGGCCGGCAATTCAGCATCTGTACCCGACAATTTATAACAGACAGAATAGAGCTTCACACATAGATTAGATAGATAGAAACATGTCAGTCACATATATATGAAGTACAGTGATAGTGTTGGTTACTGTACTTGTCATTTAGTATTAAAATAAAGGATTTATTATTAAAAAAAATTGGCGTTGGGCTCCCCTTAATTTTAGTCTCTAGCGGAGGTTAAGCAGACGGCTGGGGCAGATGTTTGAAGCCTGGGAAGGGGGTAATACCCACGGAGCTTCCCAGGCTACTAATATGAGCCCCCAGCTGAATACATAGCCTTTACTAGCTATTAAAATGGGGGACCCCCCCAAAAAAATGACGTGGGGTCCCCCCTAATTTAATAGCTAGCAAAGGCTAGGCAGACAGCTGGGGGCTGATATTAATAGCCCAGGAAGGGAGCCATGAATATTGGCCCCCTCCCAGGCTAGAAACACCAGCCGTCAGCCGCCCCAGAAATGGCGCATTCATAGGATGCGCCAATTCTGGCACTTAGCCTCGCTCTTCCACGCTGCCCTGTAGCGGTGGCAGGGGGTAATAGGGCTGGGGTTGATGTCAGCTAATAATGCCAGCTGACATCAAGCCCGGGTTAGTAATGGAGAGGCGTCTATAAGACACCCCCATTACTAACCCCATAGTCAAAGTTAAAAGAAAACACAAACACCCAGAATAAAGTCCTTTAATTGAAATAAAGACACAATCCTTTATTGTTCTAAATTAAACCATACTTACCATCACGCCCATTCCAGCTGAAGCCAACGATCTCCTGCAATAAAAGAAAAATAATAAAGCAACATCATCCTTACCTTTCCATGGTTCCCACGACAGCTTCAGCTCTGCTACATCGAGATGACAAGCTGGACCGCAGCAGAACGCCGCCATCCAGCCTGTCATCCCGCAGACACTGAGAAGCGCAGGCATGCTTGCGCTCTGCAGTGTCTGGCTGTGACGGCATAAAGATGAGACGAGTTCATGTCCAATGAACTCGGCGCACCTCATGCACGTCACTGACAGCGTGGGAAAATTCTCACGCTGAAGCGCTGAGTGCAGGAGAATTCTCCCACGCTGTCAGTGACGTGCATAAGGTGAGCTCATGTCCAATGAACTCAGCTCACCTCCTGCACGTCACTGACAGCGTGGGAGAATTCTCCTGCACTCAGCGCTTCAGCGTGAGAATTCTCCCACGCTGAAGCGCTGAGTGCAGGAGAATTTTCCCACGCTGTCAGTGACGTGCATAAGGTGAGCTCATGTCCAATGAACTCAGCTCACCTCCTGCACGTCACTGACAGCGTGGGAGAATTCTCCTGCACTCAGCGCTTCAGTGTGAGAATTCTCCCACGCTGAAGCGCTGAGTGCAGGAGAATTTTCCCACGCTGTCAGTGACGTGCATGAGGTGAGCCGAGTTCATTGGACATTAACTCGGCTCATCTGGATGCCCTCACAGAGAGACACTGTGGAGCGCAAGCATGCCTGCGCTTCTCAGTGTCTGCGGGATGACAGGCTGGATGGCAGCGTTCTGCTGCGGTCCAGCCTGTCATCTCGATGTAGCAGAGCTGAAGCTGTCATGGGAACCATGGAAAGGTAAGGATGATGTTGCTTTATTATTTTTCTTTTATTTCAGGAGATCGTTGGCTTCAGCTGGAATGGGCGTGATGGTAAGTATGGTTTAATTTAGAACAATAAAGAATTGTGTGTTTATTTCAATTAAAGGACTTTTTTCTGGGTGTTGTGTTTTTTTTAAATACTTTACTAGAAATTCATGGTGGTCATGTCTAATATTGGCGTGACCCCATGAATTTTGGGCTTAGGGCCAGCTGATAATGCCAAGCTGGCCCTACCCCCTTTATTACCCAGTGAGCCACCGCATCAGGGCCCTGGATGAGTTGGGTACAGCGCCAGAAGATGGCGCTTCTATGAACGCGCCATTTTCCGGGGTGGCTGCGGACTGCAATTTGCAGCGGGGGTGGCCCAGAAAGCTTGGGCCTCCCTGCGCTGCGGATTCCAGCCCCCAGCTGCATAGTTGTACCTGGCTGGACACAAAAACAGGGCGAAGCCCCACGTCAATTTTCTTTAAATTATTTCATGAAATAATTAAGAAAAAACGGGCTTCACTATATTGTTGTGTCCGGCCAGGTACAAATAGGCAGCTGGTGGTTGGGGGCAGCCCGTTCCTGCCTGCTCCACCTGACTGGACACAAATATAGTGCGAAGCCCCAGGTCAATTTTTTTTTAATTATTTCATGAATTTCCTGAAATAATTAAAAAAAATTGAAGTGGGGCTTCGCACTATATTTGTGTCCAGCCAGGTACAGCAGGCAGGAACGGGCTGCCCCCAACCACCAGCTGACTATTTGTACCTGGCCGGACACAACAATATAGGGAAGGCCTTTTTTTCTTAATTATTTCATGAATTTCATGAAATAATTAAAAAAAAAATACGTGGGGCTTCGCCCTATTTTTGTGTCCAGCCAGGTACAACTAGGCAGCTGGGGGCTGGAATCTGCAGGGCAGGGAGGCCCAAGCTTTCTGGGCCCCCCCCGCTGCAAATTGCAGTCCGCAGCCACCCCGGAAAATGGCGCGTTCATAGAAGCGCCATCTTCTGGCGCTGTACCCAACTCATCCAGGGCCCTGGTGCGGTGGCTCACTGGGTAATAAAGGGGTTAGGGCCAGCTTGGTATTATCAGCTGGCCCCAAGCCCAAAATTCATGGGGTCACGCCAGTATTAGACATGACCGCCATGAATTTCTAGTAAAGTATTTAAAAAAAACACAACACCCAGAATAAAGTCCAATGAACTCAGCTCACCTCCTGCACGTCACTGACAGCGTGGGAGAATTCTCCTGCACTCAGCGCTTCAGCGTGAGAATTTTCCCACGCTGTCAGTGACGTGCATGAGGTGCGCCGAGTTCATTGGACATGAACTCATCTCATCTTTATGCCGTCACAGCCAGACACTGCAGAGCGCAAGCGTTCTGCTGCGGTCCAGCCTGTCATCTCGATGTAGCAGAGCTGAAGCTGTCGTGGGAACCATGGAAAGGTAAGGATGATGTTGCTTTATTATTTTTCTTTTATTGCAGGAGATCGTTGGCTTCAGCTGGAATGGGCGTGATAGTAAGTATAGTTTAATTTAGAACAATAAAGAATTGTGTCTTTATTTCAATTAAAGGACTTTATTCTGGGTGTTTGTGTTTTCTTTTAACTTTGACTATGGGGTTAGTAATGGGGGTGTCTTATAGACGCCTCTCCATTACTAACCTGGGCTTGATGTCAGCTGGCATTATAAGCTGACATCAACCCCAGCCCTATTACCCCCTGCCACCGCTACAGGGCAGCGTGGAAGAGCGAGGCTAAGTGCCAGAATTGGCGCATCCTATGAATGCGCCATTTCTGGGGCGGCTGACGGCTGGTGTTTCTAGCCTGGGAGGGGGCCAATATTCATGGCTCCCTTCCTGGGCTATTAATATCAGCCCCCAGCTGTCTGCCTAGCCTTTGCTAGCTATTAAATTAGGGGGGACCCCACGTCATTTTTTTGGGGGGGTCCCCCATTTTAATAGCTAGTAAAGGCTATGTATTCAGCTGGGGGCTGATATTAGTAGCCTGGGAAGCTCCGTGGGTATTACCCCCTTCCCAGGCTTCAAACATCTGCCCCAGCTGTCTGCTTAACCTCCGCTAGAGCCTAAAATTAAGTGGAACCCAACGCCAATTTTTTTAATAATAAATCCTTTATTTTAATACTAAATGACAAGTACAGTAACCAACACTATCACTGTACTTCATATATATGTGACTGACATGTTTCTATCTATCTAATCTATGTGTGAAGCTCTATTCTGTCTGTTATAAATTGTCGGGTACAGATGCTGAATTGCCGGCCGGCTTTCTTAAAGAGACGGTGCATGAAAACACTATTATTTTTTTTAATAAATCCTTTACACTAAATGACAAGTACAGTAAGCAACACTGTCACTGTACTTCATATATATGTGACTGACATGTTTCTATCTATCTAATCTATGTGTGATTCTCTATTCCTTCTATTCTAAATTGTTGGGTACAGATGCTGAATTGCCGGCCGGCTTTTTTAAAGAGACGGTGCATGAAAACACTATTATTTTTTTTGATAAATCCTTTACACTAAATGACAAGTACAGTAATCAACACTGTCACTGTACTTCATATATATGTGACTGACATGTTTCTATCTAATCTATGTGTGATTCTCTATTCCTTCTATTCTAAATTGTCGCGTACCGCTGCTGAATTGCCGGCCGGCTGTTTTAAAGAGACGGTGCATGAAAACACTATTATTTTTTTTGATAAATCCTTTACGCTAAATGACAAGTACAGTAAGCAGCACTTTCACTGTACTTCGTATATATGTGGCTGACATGTTTATATCTATCTAATCTATGTGTGAAGCTCTATTCTTTCGGGTCTAAATTGTCGGGTACCGGTGTACGCCGCTGCTGAATTGCCGGCTTTTCATGTTTCACTGTGAGCACTGTTCCCATCGATTTGGCAAATCACTCTAATGCCACAACCACCATGGCTGTGGCATTACAGTGAGTGGCAGACAAACCCTGCATGATTGGTGCTCTAAATAGCACCAGACATGCAGGACACACTTTTGGTGCACGAACAGTTATCGAACATAACCTCGAACAGCCGAATTTTTTGCAAATCGTTCGGGTTCGTCGAACAACTCGAACACCGCCCAAAACAGCTCGAATTTGAGATTGGCGAACAGTTCTAGTCGAACACCGCTCATCTCTAATGAAGAGGCCGCGGATGCACAAGATATGGCAGACGGTGGTTGGCCCGGCCGGCTAGGCCGCATTGTAGCACACTGAGCTTCCCACTGCAACTTATGCTTCATGTCCATGTGCCGGTTCATGCATGAAGTACTCAAACTATGTATTTTTTGGCCTCTACTTAGCTTTTGCTGACAAATGTTACAGATAACACGAGTTGGGTCATCTTTATCGATCTGAAAAAATGCCCAGGCTATGCAAGGCTTAGCACCCATGCGACCTGAAGAGCCACCACGACTTGTGGTGAGAGGCAGAGTTGTGTTTGAGGATGCAGTTGTTGACGTGCTTCCAGTACTACGTCTCTGTCCAGGAAGGCGCAACCTGACCTCGTCGTCACTAGCATCTTCCTCCACCTCCTCTGCTGACCTCATCTCTTGGCTGACTGTGGGTTGACAGTAAGTGGGATCTCCAACCTCATCATCATCACCTTGTGTGTTATCACACCCGTCGTCCTCAGAGCCAACCTGTTCCTGCCCTGACAAAAAACTAAAGTTGTCGCTCCAATCAGGTATTTGAGTCTTATCATCGTCTTCCTCATTGTCTCCACCAACAGGAGTTACAGTTTGGGAATGAGGGTCTACATTATGGTCAGAACCTTCTGCGTCAGGTCCTGGATCCGACTCATAAAGATTCTGGGCATCAGTGCAGATCATTTCCTCGTCTGGATTCACAGAAGCGCTGGAGTCGACCTCTGATTCCCAGGCTATAGTATGAGTAAACAGCTCTGCAGACTCAACCATCTGTTCTACCTCATACTCAGACGGGCAGCTGGAGATTTGGGAGCTGTGAGGAAGCAAGTGCGATTTGGGTGACACCTTTGAGGACTGGAGTATTTGTGATGTTGAAGTTGATGTGGAGGAGAGCCCACTTAAAGGAGCACTTGATATCCATTGAAGCACCTGCTGTTTTTGTTCCTCATCTGGAATTTGTAGCGATTGGCGTGGCCGTAAGAAAGGGATCTTATCACATTGTCCGCTAAAAGAAGTAGACATTTTAGTTTGGCTGGAAGATGGTCTTTCTTCTGCAGATGTTACTGTTGCTTTAACACCTACCCCACGGACACAACCTTTTTTCCCCTTCCCAACACGCCTATTCCCCTTTCCACCAGCAGCAGGACTTTTTCCACTCATTTTGGTGGTTAACTAATTCACAACTCTGGAGTTGTTTGCACAAAAAAACAATGGATGGTAACCGAGCAGAGCTGAGTGGCCAAACTGTGGTATTAGGCCAAAACTATTGGCTGGGTTAGATGCAGAAAAAAATATATTCAGTTTGCAACCTGATGGAGGTCAGTATAGATGGACTAATAGAGAAAGTCCGACACACTGCTACAAGGCCAAATATTTTTTCAGAGGTAGATGCAGAAAAAAATTATATTCAGTTTGCAACCTGATGGAGGTCTGTATAGATGGATTAATAGAACAAGACCCACACACAGCTAGAAGCCCAATATTTTTTCAGAGGTAGATGCAGAAAAAAATATATTCAGTTTGCAACCTGATGGAGGTCAGTATAGATGGACTAATACAACAAGTCCCACACACAGCTAGAAGCCCAAATATTTTTTCAGAGGTACTGTAGATGCAGATACAAATTATTTTTAATTTGCAACCTGATGGAGGTCAGTATAGATGGACTAATACAACAAGTCCCACACACAGCTAGAAGCCCAAATATTTTTTCAGAGGTACTGTAGATGCAGATACAAATTATTTTTAATTTGCAACCTGATGGAGGTCAGTATAGATGGACTAATACAACAAGTCCCACACACAGCTAGAAGCCCAATTATTTTTTCAGAGGTAGATGCAGAAAAAAATATATTCAGTTTGCAACCTGATGGAGGTCAGTATAGATGGACTAATACAACAAGTCCCACACACAGCTAGAAGCCCAAATATTTTTTCAGAGGTACTGTAGATGCAGATACAAATTATTTTTAATTTGCAACCTGATGGAGGTCAGTATAGATGGACTAATACAACAAGTCCCACACACAGCTAGAAGCCCAAATATTTTTTCAGAGGTACTGTAGATGCAGATAAAAATTATTTTTAATTTGCAACCTGATGGAGGTCAGTATAGATGGACTAATAGAGAAGGTCCGACACACTGCTAGAAGGCCAAATATTTTTTCAGAGCTAGATGCAGAAAAAAATTATATTCAGTTTGCAACCTGATGGAGGTCAGTATAGATGGATTAATAGAACAAGACCCACACACAGCTAGAAGCCCAATATTTTTTCAGAGGTAGATGCAGAAAAAAATATATTCAGTTTGCAACCTGATGGAGGTCAGTATAGATGGACTAATACAACAAGTCCCACACACAGCTAGAAGCCCAAATATTTTTTCAGAGGTACTGTAGATGCAGATAAAAATTATTTTTAATTTGCAACCTGATGGAGGTCAGTATAGATGGACTAATACAACAAGTCCCACACACAGCTAGAAGCCCAAATATTTTTTCAGAGGTACTGTAGATGCAGATACAAATTATTTTTAATTTGCAACCTGATGGAGGTCAGTATAGATGGAATAATACAACAAGTCCCACACACAGCTAGAAGCCCAAATATTTTTTCAGAGGTAGATGCAGAAAAAAATATATTCAGTTTGCAACCTGATGGAGGTCAGTATAGATGGACTAATACAACAAGTCCCACACACAGCTAGAAGCCCAAATATTTTTTCAGAGGTACTGTAGATGCAGATACAAATTATTTTTAATTTGCAACCTGATGGAGGTCAGTATAGATGGACTAATACAACAAGTCCCACACACAGCTAGAAGCCCAAATATTTTTTCAGAGGTACTGTAGATGCAGATACAATTATTTTTAATTTGCAACCTGATGGAGGTCAGTATAGATGGACTAATACAACACGTCCCACACACAGCTAGAAGCCCAAATATTTTTTCAGAGGTACTGTAGATGCAGATAAAAATTATTTTTAATTTGCAACCTGATGGAGGTCAGTATAGATGGACTAATAGAGAAAGTCCGACACACTGCTAGAAGGCCAAATATTTTTTCAGAGCTAGATGCAGAAAAAAATTATATTCAGTTTGCAACCTGATGGAGGTCAGTATAGATGGATTAATAGAACAAGACCCACACACAGCTAGAAGCCCAATATTTTTTCAGAGGTAGATGCAGAAAAAAATATATTCAGTTTGCAACCTGATGGAGGTCAGTATAGATGGACTAATACAACAAGTCCCACACACAGCTAGAAGCCCAAATATTTTTTCAGAGGTACTGTAGATGCAGATACAAATTATTTTTAATTTGCAACCTGATGGAGGTCAGTATAGATGGACTAATACAACAAGTCCCACACACAGCTAGAAGCCCAAATATTTTTTCAGAGGTACTGTAGATGCAGATACAAATTATTTTTAATTTGCAACTTGATGGAGGTCAGTATAGATGGACTAATACAACAAGTCCCACACACAGCTAGAAGCCCAAATATTTTTTCAGAGGTACTGTAGATGCAGATACAAATTATTTTTAATTTGCAACCTGATGGAGGTCAGTATAGATGGACTAATACAACAAGTCCCACACACAGCTAGAAGCCCAAATATTTTTTCAGAGGTACTGTAGATGCAGATAAAAATTATTTTTAATTTGCAACCTGATGGAGGTCAGTATAGATGGACTAATAGAGAAAGTCCGACACACTGCTAGAAGGCCAAATATTTTTTCAGAGCTAGATGCAGAAAAAAATTATATTCAGTTTGCAACCTGATGGAGGTCAGTATAGATGGATTAATAGAACAAGACCCACACACAGCTAGAAGCCCAATATTTTTTCAGAGGTAGATGCAGAAAAAAATATATTCAGTTTGCAACCTGATGGAGGTCAGTATAGATGGACTAATACAACAAGTCCCACACACAGCTAGAAGCCCAAATATTTTTTCAGAGGTAGATGCAGAAAAAAATATATTCAGTTTGCAACCTGATGGAGGTCAGTATAGATGGACTAATACAACAAGTCCCACACACAGCTAGAAGCCCAAATATTTTTTCAGAGGTACTGTAGATGCAGATAAAAATTTGTTTTAATTTGCAACCTGATGGAGGTCAGTATAGATGGACTAATAGAATGATGCTATGCCCAAAAGATTTTACTTCACTAGGTGCAGTAAAAAAATTGGTATTCTATACACAGGTGGTATATCTTGCAGCACAGATAGGCTACTCCACTGACTAACACACTCTGCAATAGGCCAAAAAGGATTAGCTTTGCTAGATTCAGCCAAATGCTGTGAAAAAAACTTGCACAGCACTGGCACAGACCTGCCTGGCAAAAACTGATAGGAACTGATGTAACCTAGTCCTGAAAAGGACTGCAATTACAATTAGTCTTTACTCCCACAATCTATCTATTTAAGAGCACAGACCTCCCTGATAAAAGTCATAGGAAATGCTGTAACCTAGTCCTTAAAAGGACTGCAATCACAACTATTCCCTACTCCCAAGCTATCTGTATATTTGTGCGAAAATTGGCTTGAAATTAACAAGGTATAGCGCACACAGCAACAGCGGTGCCGTCTAACACGCAGCTGCAGCAGTGAGAAAATGGTGGCGACGGGGAAAATGGCTTGGTCTTATAGGGCAAGGACATGTGACATACACTGCCAATGACACATGCCCTTGCTTGTGTGAAAAAAAGCACTTCGCTCCGTGTGTGCGCTGCTGATAGGCTGACAGATTGCACCTGCCCACTGCAAATGCGGGAAAGAGAAAAAAAAATGGAGATCTTCATTGTTCCTGCAGAGATCCATCCCCTGCCCCTCCCCCCACCCCGCTGTACACTCAAACTGCGTATTAACATTAATTTTCATCATTACTGAGAAAAAATCCAGTTATGATTTTGGTGCACGAACAGTTATCGAACATAACCTCGAACAGCCGAATTTTTCTCAAATTGTTCGTGTTCGCCGAACGGCTCGAACACCGCCCAAAACAGCTCGAATTTGAGATTGGCGAACAGTTCGAGTAGAACAACGCTCATCTCTACTCCCTAAGCCTTGGTGGTCCTGGCCTGCCCTGACGCTAGCGTTTTGTCAGAGCGGGTTTTTAGTGCCGCTGCTGGAATTATAACCGATTGGTGCATCCGCCTGCCAACTGAAAATGCGGACAGGCTGACTCTTATAAAAATGAACAAGGGCTGGATTGGGCTAGACTTCTCAACACCACCGAATGATAGCAGCGTAACATAAACTCAAATACAGTGTCTTTTTTTTGGGAGGTCTAACTCTATTCCCATGCACCTCTGTCTTCACACCCTTATATGGGTATACGCTTCCTGATTTTGTCTATTTGCTGTTGTCCTCCTCCTTCTCATCATCCACCATATCACCACCATATCTACGGCTCTTGCAAGGTGCATTGCAGTTCTTCCAAATTTAGACAGCCATTGCATTCACTGCATAGGATAACAGTATGGGAGATCCACTTCCTAATAATGGGAACATTGTTTTCAGGAGGTCCTCCAACCTTTACGTCTCTTGCAAGGGGAATTGGAGTGCCTCCAAAGTTTTGGCAGCCGTTGCCGTCATTGTATACGCAAGAACAGTATGGGAGACCCACTTCTTTCTAATGGGAACATGTCGGTACTGTGGCCCAGCTCTATGTGTCTTTAAATTGTTATTGGGTTTTTTCCTAATTTTTGACAGCTTCTGTACTCACTGCGTACCCTATAACTGTATAGCAGACAGGCTCATAACTAATGGATGCATGTCGTTACTGTGGCCCAGTAGTGTTGAGCGAGCATGCTCGACACTGCTCGGTACTTTCCCGAGCATCTCACTGCTCGGGATGTTCGGCGAGCACCGAGCATTTCCGGGTTACTCGGGCGGGAGCTCGGGTCTCCGCCCTGCACCTTTGGAGCTCTTTACAGAGCCAATGAACATGCAGGGATTGCCAGCCAGTCACTGTAATGCCGCAGCCATGTTGTTTGTGGGCATTACAGTGATTGGCTGGCCGCACAGCGTCACCTCGAGTATTTAAAACCGGGCGCCGCCATCTTGGATACAGTCGCTCTGGATCAGACAGTGTAGGGAGAGTGCTGCTGAGTTAGTTAGAGATATATAGTGCAAAATAGGTAGTGTAGGGTCTCTAAAGCCTGCCAAATCAAACAAACAGTCCTTCTCAGGACTAATATCCATCCCAGATATTAGGCAGGCAGGCAGGAAGGCTGTATAGGAGACGAAGTGGTTACACCAGCAAACGCTGCATTATAGTTCTGTGGACCAACAGGAGTTGGTCAAATTGCTAGACTTATCCCCCGGTCTCAGGGGCCAGGAAAAATCCTTTTTTTCTCAACTTAATCCTGTATTTTTTTATTTCCTCAGTCAGACTGTATAAATACGCGTCTTATTAACCTTTTGGTATTCCCCCCCCCAAAAAAAAAAAAAATTGAGTGTGTCTGTGACTGTTCAGACACCAATATATCTGTTTAAAAGAGTCTGGTGTAGGCCAGATAAGTAGAACTGTGGTTTTGCAGTTCCAATGGTCAAATCTCTGTATTATCCTGCTTTTGGCAATTTATCCATAAAAAAACAGTAATAGTGTCTCCCTGACTGTTCAGACACAAATATATCTGTTTAAAAGAGTGTGGTGTAGGCCAGAGAAATAGAACTGTGGTTTTGCAGTTCCATGCGTCAAATCTCTGTATTATCCAGCTTTTGGCTTTTTTTCCGTAAAAAAAAAAACAGTAATAGTGTCTCCCTGACTGTTCAGACACAAATATATCTGTTTAAAAGAGTCTGGTGTAGGCCAGATAACTAGAACTGTGGTTTTACAGTTCCACGGGTCAAATCTCTGTATTATTCTGCTTTTGGCATTGTTTCGGAAAAAAAAAACAGTAATAGTGTCTTCCTGACTGTTCAGACACAAATATATCTGTTTAAAAGAGTCTGATGTAGGCCAGAGAAATAGAACTGTGGTTTTGCAGTTCCACAGGTCAAATCTCCATATTATCCTGCTTTTGGCGTTTTTAACGAAAAAAAAACAGTATCAGTGTCTTCCTGACTGTTCAGACACAAATATATCTGTTTAAAAGAGTCTGGTGTAGGCTAGAAAAATAGAACTTTGATTTTGCAGTTCCACGGGTCAAATCTCTGTATTATCCTGCTTTTGGCCTTTTTTACGAAATAAAAACAGTAACAGTGTCTCCCTGACTGTTCATACACAAATATATCTGTTTAAAATATCTGGTGTAGGCAAGAGAAATAGAACTGTGGTTTTGCAGTTCCAGGGTTCAAATCTCTGTATTATCCTGCTTTTGGCATTTTTTCCATAAAAAAAACATTAATAGTGTCTCAGTGACTGTTCAGACACAAATATATCTGTGTAAGAGAGTCTGGTGTAGGCCAGAGAAATAGAACTGTGGTTTTGCAGCTCCATGGGTCAAATCTCTGTATTATCCTACTTTTGGCATTTTTTCCGTAAAAAAAAAACAGTAATAGTGTCTCCCTGACTGTTCAGACACAAATATATATGTTTAAAACTGTCTGGTGTAGGCAAGAGAAACAGAACTGTGATTTTGCAGTTCCACTGTTCAAATCTCTGTATTATCCTGCTTTTGACATTCTTTCCGTAAGAAAAAACAGTAATAGTGTCTCCCTGACAGTTTAGACACAAATATATCTCTTTAAAAGAGTCTGGTATATGCCAGAGAATTAGAACTGTGGTGTTGCAGTTCCAAGCGTCAAATTTCTGTATTATCCTGCTTTTGGCATTTTTTCCATAAAAAAAACAGTAATAGTGTCTCCCTGACTTTTCAGACACCAATATATCATTTAAAAGAGTCTGGTGTAGGCCAGAGAAATAGAACTGTGGTTTTGCAGTTCCATGGGTCAAATCTCTGTAATATCCTGCTTTTGGCATTTTTTACGTGAAAAAAAAACAGTAATAGTGTCTCCCTGACTATTCAGACAGAAAGATATCTGTTTAAAAAAGTCTGGTGTAGCCAGAGAAATAGAACTGTGGTTTTGCAGTTCCACGGGGCAAATCTGTATATTATCCTGCTTTTGGCCTTTTTTAAGAAAAAAAAAACAGTAACAGTGTCTCCCTGACTGTTCAGACACAAATATATCTGTTTGAAATAGTCTGGTGTAGGCAAGAGAAATAGAACTGTGATTTTGCAGATCCACGTTCAAATCTATATATTATCCTGCTTTTCGCATTTTTTCCGTAAAAAAAAAGCAGTAATAGTGTCTCGGTGACTGTTCAGACACAAATGTATCTGTGTAAGAGAGTCTGGTGTAGGCCAGAGAAATAGAACTTTGGTTTTGCAGTTCCATGGATCAAATCTCTGTATTATCCTGCTTTTGGCATTTTTTCCATAAAAAAAAAACAGTAATAGTGTCTCCCTGACTGTTCAGACACAAATATATCTGTTTAAAAGAGTCTGGTGTATGCCAGATAACTAGAACTGTGGTTTTGCAGTTCCACGGGTCAGATCTCTGTATTATCCTGCTTTTGGCCTTTTTTAAGAAAAAAAAAACAGTAACAGTGTCTCCCTGACTGTTCAGACACAAATATATCTGTTTAAAATAGTCTGGTGTAGGAAAGAGAAATAGAACTGTGGTTTTGCAGTTCCACGGTTCAAATCTCTGTATTATCCTGCTTTTGGCATTTTTTCCTTAGAAAAAACAGTAAGAGCGTCTCGGTGACTGTTCAGACACAAATATATCTGTTTAAAAAAGTCTGGTGTAGGCCAGAGAAATAGAACTGTGGTTTTGCAGTTCCATGGGTCAAATTTCTGTATTATCCTGCTTTTGGAATTTTTCCGTAAAAAAAAGAGTAATAGTGTCTCCCTGACTGTTCAGACACCAATATATCTTTTTAAAAGAGTCTGGTGTAGGCCAGAGAAATAGGACTGTGGTTTTGCAGTTCCACGGGTCAAATGTCTGTATTATCCTGCTTTTGGCATTTTTTACGTGTAAAAAAAAACAGTAATAGTGTCTCTCTGACTGTTCAGACAGAAATATATCTGTTTAAAAAAGTCTGGTGTAGGCCAGAGAAATAGAACTGTGGTTTTTCAGTTACACGGTTCAAATCTCTGTATTATCCTGCTTTTGGCATTTTTTCTGTAAGAAAAAACAGTAATAGTGCCTCCCCGACTGTTCAGACACAAATATATCTGTGTAAGAGAGTCTGGTGTAGGCCTGAGAAATAGAACTGTGGATTTGCAGTTCCAGGGGTCAAATCTCTGTATTATCCTGCTTTTGACATTTTTTCCGTAAAAAAAAACAGTAATAGTGTCTCCCTGACTGTTCAGACACAAATATATCTTTTTAAAAGAGTCTGGTGTAGGCCAGAGAAATAGGACTGTGGTTTTGCAGTTCCACGGGTCAAATCTCAGTATTATCCTGCTTTTGGCATTTTTTCCGTAGAAAAAACAGTAATAGTGTCTCGGTGACTGTTGAGACACAAATATATCTGTTTAAAAAATTCTGGTGTAGGCCAGAGAAATAGAACTGTGGTTTTGCAGTTCCACGTGTCAGATTTCTGTATTATCCTGCTTTTGGCATTTTTTCCGTAAAAAAAAAACAGTAACAGTGTCTTACTGACTGTTCAGACACAAATATATCTGTTTAAAAAAGTCTGGTGTAGGCCAGAGAAATAGAACTGTGGTATTGCAGTTTCAGGGGTCAAATCTCTGTATTATCCTGTTTTTGACATTTTTTCCGAAAAAAAAACCAGTAATAGTGTCTCCCTGACTGTTCAGACACAAATATATCTATTTAAAAGAAACAAAAAAAACTCGAGCTGTATAGTCCATGTTTAAAGGAAGATAAATAGACACATATAAAATCAATATAATTTATTTCATTAGTTTTAAAATATATTTTTTTTATATAAAAAACAGGTGCCTTCAAATATTACAACAACCAAACCTCCAACATAGCTATATTAGTGCATGAAAATTAGCCCATCCATGGCAATTTTGATTCATTGATCCAATATTGCACGAACCCTATTATAAAGTGCTGTTGCCAATTAATCCGTGAATTAAAAATGCATATAGAACTCCCCTGAAGCAAGGTAAAGTGCAAGTGCAAAAAGGGGGGGTGTTGTTTTAAGTATGTGGAAAGATTAGCATCAAAGTAGCAGCACAACACAAGAATATTTTACTAACAGAAGTTCAAATATTGGACCATATAGCCCCTATATGGAAAAAACCTGAAGGTGTGAACTGGAACATAAATTGATGTGCATGCAAAATGTAAATGCATGTTCACACAAGGCCATTAGACAAAGAGAAACCAAAGACAAGAAAAATATCCAAATGATTAAAAGTAAATGTATAAATCGCACAGTGCAAAAATAATAATAAATAATAAAGGGTATTTAGTTAACATAATTTTGATCAAAATAATGTAAAAGCTGTCCCGCCACATCACGGCATCCCTTGTGGGACAGTCCTAACTCTAATATTAAAAACCTTACCATTTGTCAAGTGACATACATATGGACAAGGACAGAGAGACTGGATCCCTGGTGCAAGCATAAAACCGAGGCAGGATCCGCGTCCCAGCCCAGACAAAGGGCGGCCACACCCTTTTATATGCACTCAAGCATACTAACTACAAAGAAAAAACCTGAAGGTGTGAACTGGAACATAAATTGATGTGCATGCAAAATGTAAATGCATGTTCACACAAGGCTGGTGTAGGCCAGAGAAATAGAACTGTGGTTTAGCAGTTCCATTGGTCAAATCTCTGTATTATCCTGCTTTTGGCCTTTTTTACGAAATAAAAACAGTAACAGTGTCTCCCTGACTGTTCAGACACAAGTATATCTGTTTAAATAAGTCTGGTGTAGGCAAGAGAAATAGAACTGTGGTTTTGCAGTTCCACAGTTCAAATCTCTGTATTATCCTGCTTTTGGCATTTTTTCCATAAAAAAAAACAGTAATAGTGTCTCCCCGACTGTTCAGACACAAATATATCTATTTAAAAGAGTCTGGTGTAGGCCAGAGAAATAGAACTGTGGTTTTGTAGTTGCACGGTTCAAATCTCTGTATTATCCTGCTTTTGGCATTTTTTTCCTTAAAAAAAACAGTAATAGTGTCTCACTGACTGTTCAGACACAAATATATCTGTGTAATAGTCTGGTGTAGGCCAGAGAAATAGAACTGTGGTTTTGCAGTTCCACTGGTCAAATCTCTGTATTATCCTGCTTTTGGCATTTTTTCCATAAAAAAAGTACAGTAATAGCGTCTCCCTGACTGTTCAGACACAAATATATCTGTTTAAAAGAGTCTGGTGTAGGCCAGAGAAATAGAACTGTGGTTTTGCAGTTCCACGGGTCAAATTTCTTTACTATCCTGCTTTTCGCATTTTATCCATAAAAAAACAGCAATAGTGTCTCCCTGACTGTTCAGACACAAATATATCTGTTTAAAAGAATCTGGTGTAGGCCAGAGAAATAGAACTGTGGTTTTGCAGTTCCACTGGTTAAATCTCTCTATTATCCTGCGTTTGGCATTTTTTCCCCCCAAAAAAAAACAGTAATAGTGTCTCCCTGACTGGTCAGACACAAATATATCTGTTTGAAAGAGCCTGGTGTAGGCCAAATATCTATAACTGTGGTTTTGCGGTTCCACTGTTCACATCTATGCATTATCCTGCTTTTGGCATTTTTTCCTTAAAAAAAACGTAATAGTTAGTGTTGAGCCACCCCCGTAGTGTTCGAGTTTGGTTCGGTTCGTCGAACACCCGTGTGTTCGCTGAACTGTTCGTCGAACACCTTCGAACACCGTTAAAACCAATGGCAGGCAAACAAAAACACATAGAAACACATAGAAAACACCTTCAAAGGTGTCCAAAAGCTGACAAACTGCTCAGAAGACACAACTAACACATGGAAAAGTGACAAGTACATATAGTCATGAGAAAAGAAAAGAGGTGGAGGAGTAAAAGGAGGGGGAGACACAGATATAGGCATGTCATGCCCTTCTAAAATCCAAAAAGTGAGAAGCCGACACGGCCAGTCCGCTCCTGCCCGTGCCACCTCCGTGTCGCCGAGTTTGTGCCAGAGCCGCGGTGAACCCTGACGGCCAGCCCCCCTCTCCCAATACTGGTGCCTGTCCGCTGGTGGGTCGAGCGAGCCCCCCTGTGGTGGAGGCAGTTCTATGCTTTTTAATTTAAATTGTCTCTCTAATTTGAATGAATACACTTTAAATCCATTTACAAGGATCTATTGGAGGGCAAGTCTCATGCCAGCAGCCGCGTAATTCCAGCTCCAGTAGCGTCCACTAAAGCTGCTGCAGTTAAAAAGCTTTTATAAGGATCGAGCTCGGCTGTCCACCGCAAGGCATCCTACTGCCAGTCCAAGCCCCTATGCCTTGGGGTGCCTCCTGATGCTCTTCACTGAGTATCCCGTGGTCCCGAAGCATTTCCTTTGAAAAAATTAAGTGTCCAAACTACAGGTGGTGTAGCTTGCTTAACAGCCGGGATAATCCGCTGACTAGCAGACACTGCTACTAGGCACAAAGTATTTCCTGGGCTAGATGCAGTTAAAAATTTGTAATTAGATACTCTCGTTGGATGCTGAGAAAGCATTCCATAGAGTCTCCTGGCACGCCATATAAGATTCTCTTAAAAAGCTTTGGGTAGGAGTCTAGGGGACCCTTTTATAGCCAAAATCACGGCCCTGTATCGCAATACGTCACCTAGGCTGAAGATAAATGGAACTGTAGCACCCTGAGGGCTCGGTTGCTACAGAGGTATTGCACCTCACCCAGTGGTGTGATATCTCACTCTCAGGTAAGGATGGAGTGTGGATCAGGACCCGACACCTGCATGCATTACACCACATTGCTGTGGGGCTGGGCGACCAATATGCCCCTGAGATGGGCACGACAGTCCCTGTCCCTGGCTGGAGTGGGGGGAGGGAACACTGAGGAAGGGGAACCCTGTAGAGCAGGAGCAGGGAGGAAGCAGTTCCTGGGTGCATTGAGAAGGGAGTATAAAAGGTGGGCACCATCTTAGTTCAGTGCAGAGAAGTCTGAGCAGAAGTGGCAGGGAGCAGGGGCTCTGCATGAGCTCTGCTCCGGAGGCGGGCCTAGTAACAGAGGCCCAGGCCTGGAAGAGGGAGAAGGAAGGAAGAGGAGCGGAGAAGGCTCCAGGAACGAGGAACGAAGGGATCCCAGGGGTGCGGACGGGCGAGTCGCCACCGCACGCCCGAATCCACCTGCATGGAGGGGTCAGGCCAAAGGGGGAGACCGGTCCCTGAAACTAGTGGAGGCAGGAAACGACCCTCAGCTAGAAACCGGAGGCTGTGACATTTTATGTGGCGCAGCCCTTCGCTACACCCGCTAGGAGGGCAGCACATAGGGTCAGGGAAACTGGCGCCAAGTTTACCAAGAGGAGGCCCGAGGCAGCCGGACAGAAGGGTTGGTAAGAAAGGCCAGACAAAGAACACACAAAGAGGGTCCTGTGAAGCGCTCCAAAGTTATCTGGGAGTTGTCTGAGCCCCTCACCTGGTGAGCACAGTACGACGTGGGCAGCCGTTACCTGCAGACGTGGTCTGGATAATAAGAACTGTGAGTAAAGGCCCTGGAATGCATCACTGACTCCGTGTCGTTACTGCTGCTGCCCTGCACCATCACCCCCATCCTCCGCATACACTGCCCTGAGGCTATACTCCTCCCGTGGGGAGTTATGCTACGCTCTGCTGCACCCACAACACCAGGCTCAGCGGTCTGCCCTGCAGCGGCGGTTCACTCTGACCGCAATCCACGGGTGGCGTAGTCGGACATTTAAACATCAAAACCACATAAATAGTTCCGCCACTGGTTTGACCACCCTGAGCCACGGAACCGGGTCGCCGCCACGAAGACTACAACCACCAGCATCCACCAAAAAGGGTCCGGCTCCGGGTGTCCCAAGGCCCAGGGGGTGCATCAGAACATTTTCATCACCTTTCACAATCACCAATGGGACAAGGCAGGGATGTCCTCTGTCCCCTCTCTTATACATCCTAGTGACGGAGCACCTGCTCTCATCAATTCGCCATAACCCCAATATTAGGTGGATTGAGGTGGGAGGCACCGAGTACAAGTGCTCTCCATTTGCTGATGATGTACTAGTATATATCACTCAATCACATATATCCATCCATGCTGTTATGGCTGAAATAGATCACTTTGTTACATGGTCAAATTTTAAAATCAATGCAGCGAAGTCTGAGGCCCTCGATGTCTCCCTCCCCAAATCCATATAGGATTCCATCCAGTCCAACTTTCCCTTTGCCTGGCCCTCACAGGGTATCAAATACTTAGGAATTCCTATTCATAGAGACCTCTCCCATCTATGTTATCTTAATTTTGGGCCCTTTATTGAACAACTCCATACAGACCACGGTTGGCAAGTTAGAACTGTAAGATTCACTACGTGAACCACTGGTGTTTTGTGGAAAAGCACATGTACACTGTGTTCCAAATTATTATGCAAAAAGTGTTTAGGAGTGATAAGGGAAGAATTTGTTTGTTTGTCAGTTAAACTCATTGATGGTGATGTGTGTCAGGGCTCTTTATATCACTGTAAGCAATTGCAGACACCTGTGCTAATTAGTTTGGCAGGTGTGTCCAATGAAAGGCAAGACTACTTAAGAAGGCTGTCTCACATTATTAAGCAGCCTACATTTTCTGCCAAAATGGGAAAGAAAAAGGATGTGTCGGCTGCTGAGAAGCAACAAATTGAGGAGTGTTTAGGTCAAGGCATGACTACAATCAACATTGTGCGATGATCAGGATAAAGTGTCTTGGCAATCAAGAAGTATGTAGCTGATTCACAGTACACACGTGTGCGTGCTAAGGGCAAATTGAGGACTCTTTCCTACAGGCAATTACGTCAGGTTAAAAGAGCAGCGGTAAAAAAGCCTTGTCATAGCAGCAGACAAGTTTTTGAAGCTGCTGGTGCCTCCAACGTCCCCCGAACAACAAGATGCAGGGTCCTTCAGAGGTTTGCAGCTGTGCATATGCCATCCTGTCGACCTCCTATATCTACTTCACACAAGCAGAAACGGCTCCAGTGGGCCAAACATTACATGAAGACTGATTTCAAAACTGTTTTGTTCACGGATGAGTGCCGTGCAGCGCTTGATGGTCCAGATGGATGGAGTGGAGGATGGCTGGTTGATGGACACCCCACGCAAACACGGCTACAGCACCAACAAGGAGGAGGTGGAGTAATGTTTTGGGCTGGAATCATGGGGAGAGAGATTGTCGGCCCCTTTAGGATCCCTGAAGGCGCTAAAGATGAACTCCATAATGTATGTGGATTTTCTCAAACAGCACTTCCTGCCATGGTTCAAGAAGAAGAACCATGTATTTCACAGCAAGATCATTTTTTTGCATGATAATGCACCATCTCATGCTGCACATAAAACATCTGCATCTCTGGCTGATATGGGCATAAAAGGGGACAAACTTATGGTGTGACCCCCATGCTCCCCTGACCTCTACCCCATTCAGAACCTCTGGAGCATCATCAAAAGGAGTGTCTATTATGGCGGGAGGCAGTTCACATCTAAGCAACAGCTCTGGGAGGGTATTCTGTCCTCATGCAAAACAATTGAAGCAGAAACCATCCAAAACCTGACAAATTCAATGGACGAGAGAGTTCAGAAGCTCCTTTCGAACAAGGGGTCCTATGTGAAAATGTAACATCACCTAGAATAAAGTTTTGAGTTGTAAACTGTTTGATTTCAGTTTCTAATAACCTGCTAATGCTTATAATTTCAAAAATGACCATTTTTTTGGTCTTTATTAAAATGAAAAGGTTGATCGAAAAGTTTGGGGGATCTAAGAGTGTGGCAACCCAGTAGTCATGATTACTTCGAATTCTGACAATCTGAGGGTCATGTTACAGGTAGTGCAGCAAGAAGGCACTTATGTGTCTTGCTCATCTCGGAGCCCCAAAATTATTTTCCGGGCTAGATGCAGCTACAAATTATTATTAATTTTAAATCTGGTGGAGCTTAGTATAGATGGGCTAATAGGATCAGTGCTGCACACTGCTACAAAGCCCAAATTATTTTCCAGTCAAGATACAGATAAACATGATTAGTAATTTGAAAGCTTAAAACGGTTGGTAGTGTGATTTTAACCAATCATCAAGCTTTTACTCTCCCCAGGATGACACAGGGGTAGAAAAGTCGTTTCGGATCCATGATTTGTTCATCTTTATGAACGTGAGTCTGTCTACATTATCAGTGGAGAGCCGCGTGCGCTTATCTGTCAGCACACCACCAGCAGCGCTGAACACACGTTCAGACAGAACGCTGGCTGTGGGGCATGACAAGATCTCCAAGGCGTAATTGGCTAGCTCCGGACATTTATCCAGATTGGAAGCCCAAAAAGAGCAAGGGTCCAGTGACACAGTCATGGCTTCAATGTTTACTTGGAGATACTCCTGTACCATCGTCTCTAGGCGTTGACTATGTGTCAGACTTCTTGTCTCCTGTGGCCTTGCAAAGGATGGGCTAAAAAAGTGGTGAAATGATTCCGCAAAATTGATGTTACCAGCAGATACTGTGGTTCTGTTACGGTTTGAGTGCTGAACACTTGACGGTCCCACGGTTGGCAAGTTGGAACTGTGAGATTCACTACGTGCACCACTGGTATTTTGTGGAAAAGCACATGTAAGATTCTGCAACAGTCTCTGCTGATACTCCTGCATGCGTGCATCCCTTTCTATGGCAGGAATAATTTCTGCAAATTTACTTTTGTACCGGGGATCTAACAGTGTGGCAACCCAGTAGTCAGGATTATTTCTAATTCTCACAATTCGAGGGTCATGTTGCAGGTAGTGCAGCAAGAAGGCACTCATGTGTGTTGCGCATCCAGGAGCACCAAGTCCCTGTTGTGTTGGTGGTGAGGTAACAATCATGCTTCCTTCCTCTGTTCTCTCCACCCAACCTCGCACAACAGAAATGTGATCAAGGTCTCCCTCATCTGATGAGTCTTCCATCAGTTCGTCCTCCACTTCTTCCTGGGCTCCTGCACCTTCCTCACTAGTTTGGCTGCTACCATGCCCCCTGGTAAAACCATCTCCCCCACCCTCACATGCCTGCCGCCTTGGTGCTGCCGACCGTCTGGACCTTGCAGATGTTAGCCCTTCCGCATACAACTCCTCCTCCTCTACTTCCTCCACCTCCTCTTGTGCCACCACCTGACTCCGAATTCTGTTTAACATGTGCTCCAGCATGTAAATCACCGGAATAGTCATGCTGATAATGGCATCGTCAGCACTAAACATCTTCGTCGCCATTTCAAAACTGTGCAGAAGGGTGCATAGGTCCCTGATCTGAGACCACTCCTCCAGCGTGATTTGCCCCACCTCCGGATCTCGTTGGCCCAGGCTATACGTCAGAACGTATTGCACCAGGGCTTGTCGGTGCTGCCACAGTCGCTGCAACATGTGCAGAGTTGAATTCCACCGGGTAGGCACATCGCATTTTAGCCGGTGAAGTGGCAGGCCCAACGACTTCTGCAGAGATGTAAGTCGCTGAGCTGCGGGATGCGAACGGCGGAAGTGAGCACACAGCGACCGTGCCCTCTGCAGAAGGCCATCTAGTCTGGGATAGTGGGCTAAAAATTGCTGGACAACCAGGTTCAACACGTGAGCCATACAAGGCACGTGTGTGACATTGCCCCGGCGAAGGGCCGCACCCAGGTTTGCAGCATTGTCGCACACGGCCTTCCCTGGTTTCAGGTCCAGTGGAGACAACCATTCATGAAATTGGTTCTCCAGAGCTGACCACAACTCCTCAGCTGTGTGACTCACATTTTCCCGACATTTCAAAGTAAAAACCGCCTGATGACGTTGAGCCCTACTGCCAGCATAGTAAGAAGGTGTGCAGGATCACTTCTGCGCAGTTAGAAAGCTTGTGGCATGACCAGACAGGCTTTGGGTGCAGGTGGAAGACCGAGAGGAGTTTGAGGAGGCAGAAGCAGTGGAGGAACTTTGACATAAAGAGGATTGACGCACAACTCGTGGGGATGGCAAGACTTGGACAGCAGCCCCTTGTCCTGCTGTCACCATAGTTACCCAGTGCCCAGTTAGTGACATGTAACGCCCTGTCCATGCCTACTCGTCCAAGTGTCTGTGGTGAAATGCACCCTGTCACACACAGAGTTTCTCAAAGAAGCGGTGATGTTGTGTGCGACATGCTGGTGGAGCGCAGGCACACCTCTCTTTGAGAAGTAGTGCCGACTGGGCATCTGGTACTGGGGCACTGCGACGGACATAAGGTCTCGAAAATCCTCTGTGTCCACCAGGCGGAAAGGCAGCATTTCTGTAGCCAAGAGCTTGCAGATGGTGAAATTCAACCTCTTAGCTTTCTCGTGGCTAGGAGGAAATGGTCTTTTACTTGTCCACATCTGAGGGACCGAGGGCTGGCTATTGTGCTTAGACGGGGTTGATAAGGGTGTCCCCGGCAAACTGCCGGTCTGTGAGGAAGATGCAGGCGGACATGTTAGGTTGCCTTGATCCAAAGGTGGTGCTATCGATGTCGGACAGCGCTCAACACCAGCTGGTGTTACCACCTCCAAATAAAATGATGACCTGCCAATCACGCTGGCTGTTGCGGGTAAAGAGGTGGCAGGTCTGCGCCCCAAAACAGGTGTGACTGCTGTCCCCCCAGTCACAGAGGATGAAGAGGCCGTGGATGCACAAGATATGGCAGACGGTGGTTGGCCCGGCCGGCTAGGCCGCATTGTAGCACACTGAGCTTCCCACTGCAACTTATGCTTCATGTCCATGTGCCGGTTCATGCATGAAGTACTCAAACTATGTATTTTTTGGCCTCTACTTAGCTTTTGCTGACAAATGTTACAGATAACACGAGTTGGGTCATCTTTATCGATCTGAAAAAATGCCCAGGCTATGCAAGGCTTAGCACCCATGCGACCTGAAGAGCCACCACGACTTGTGGTGAGAGGCAGAGTTGTGTTTGAGGATGCAGTTGTTGACGTGCTTCCAGTACTACGTCTCTGTCCAGGAAGGCGCAACTTGACCTCGTCGTCACTAGCATCTTCCTCCACCTCCTCTGCTGACCTCATCTCTTGGCTGACTGTGGGTTGACAGTAAGTGGGATCTCCAACCTCATCATCATCACCCTGTGCGTTATCACACCCGTCGTCCTCAGAGCCAACCTGTTCCTGCCCTGACAAAAAACTAAAGTTGTCGCTCCAATCAGGTATTTGAGTCTCATCATCGTCTTCCTCATTGTCTCCACCAACAGGAGTTACAGTTTGGGAATGAGGGTCTACATTATGGTCAGAACCTTCTGCGTCTGGTCCTGGATCCGATTCATAAAGATTCTGGGCATCAGTGCAGATCATTTCTTCGTCTGGATTCACAGAAGCGCTGGAGTCGACCTCTGATTCCCAGGCTATAGTATGAGTAAACAGCTCTGCAGACTCAACCATCTGTTCTACCTCATACTCAGACGGGCAGCTGGAGATTTGGGAGCTGTGAGGAAGCAAGTGCGATTGGGGTGACACCTTTGAGGACTGGAGTATTTGTGATGTTGAAGTTGATGTGGAGGAGAGCCCACTTAAAGGAGCACTTGATATCCGTTGAAGCACCTGCTGTTTTTGTGCCTCATCTGGAATTTGTAGCGATTGGCGTGGCCGTAAGAAAGGGATCTTATCACATTGTCCGCTAAAAGAAGTAGACATTTTAGTTTGGCTGGAAGATGGTCTTTCTTCTGCAGATGTTACTGTTGCTTTAACACCTACCCCACGGACACAACCTTTTTTCCCCTTCCCAACACGCCTATTCCACTTTCCACCAGCAGCAGGCCTTTTTCCACTCATTTTGGTGGTTAACTAATTCACAACTCTGGAGTTGTTTGCACAAAAAAACAATGGATGGGAACCGAACAGAGCTGAGTGGCCAAACTGTGGTATTAGGCCAAAACTATTGGCTGGGTTAGATGCAGAAAAAAATTATATTCAATTTGCAACCTGATGGAGGTCAGTATAGATGGACTAATAGAAAAAGTCCCACACACAGCTAGAAGCCCAAATATTTTTTCAGAGGTAGATGCAGAAAAAAATTATATTCAGTTTGCAACCTGATGGAGGTCAGTATAGATGGACTAATAGAGAAAGTCCCACACACAGCTAGAAGGCCAAATATTTTTTCAGAGGTAGATGCAGAAAAAAATTATATTCAATTTGCAACCTGATGGAGGTCAGTATAGATGGACTAATAGAACAAGTCCCACACACAGCTAGAAGCCCAAATATTTTTTCAGAGGTAGATGCAGATAAAAATTATTTTTAATTTGCAACCTGATGGAGGTCAGTATAGATGGATTAATAGAGAAAGTCCCACACACTGCTAGAAGGCCAAATATTTTTTCAGAGCTAGATGCAGACAAAAAATGATTTTCAGTTTGCAACCTGATGGAGGTCAGTATAGATGGACTAATAGAACAAGTCCCACACACAGCTAGAAGCCCAAATATTTTTTCAGAGGTAGATGCAGAAAAAAATTATATTCAGTTTGCAACCTGATGGAGGTCTGTATAGATGGATTAATAGAACAAGTCCCACACACAGCTAGAAGCCCAATATTTTTTCAGAGGTAGATGCAGACAAAAAATTATTTTTAATTTGCAACCGGATGGAGGTCAGTATAAATGGACTAATAGAGAAAGTCCCACACACAGCTAGAAGCCCAAATATTTTTTCAGAGGTAGATGCAGAAAAAAATATATTCAGTTTGCAACCTGATGGAGGTCAGTATAGATGGACTAATAGAGAAAGTCCCACACACTGCTAGAAGGCCAAATATTTTTTCAGAGCTAGATGCAGACAAAAAATTATTTTTAATTTGCAACCGGATGGAGGTCAGTATAGATGGACTAATAGAGAAAGTCCCACACACAGCTAGAAGCCCAAATATTTTTTCAGAGCTAGATGCAGAAAAAAATTATATTCAGTTTGCAACCTGATGGAGGTCAGTATAGATGGACTAATAGAACAAGTCCCACACACAGCTAGAAGCCCAAATATTTTTTCAGAGGTAGATGCAGAAAAAAATTATATTCAGTTTGCAACCTGATGGAGGTCTGTATAGATGGATTAATAGAACAAGTCCCACACACAGCTAGAAGCCAAATATTTTTTCAGAGGTAGATGCAGAAAAAAATATATATTCCGTTTGCAACCTGATTTAGGTCAGTATAGATGGACTAATAGAGAAAGTCCCACACACTGCTAGAAGGCCAAATATTTTTTCAGAGCTAGATGCAGAAAAAAATTATATTCAGTTTGCAACCTGATGGAGGTCAGTATAGATGGACTAATAGAACAAGTCCCACACACTGCTAGAAGCCCAAATATTTTTTCAGAGCTAGATGCAGAAAAAAATTATATTCAATTTGCAACCTGATGGAGGTCAGTATAGATGGACTAATAGAATGATGCTATGCCCAAAAGATTTTACTTCACTAGGTGCAGTAAAAAAATTGGTATTCTATACACAGGTGGTATATCTTGCAACACAGATAGGCTACTCCACTGACTAACACACTCTGCAATAGGCCAAAAAGGATTAGCTTTGCTAGATTCAGCCAAATGCTGTGAAAAAAACTTGCACAGCACTGGCACAGACCTGCCTGGCAAAAACTGATAGGAACTGATGTAACCTAGTCCTGAAAAGGACTGCAATTACAATTAGTCTTTACTCCCACAATCTATCTATTTAAGAGCACAGACCTGCCTGATTAAAGTCGTAGGAAATGCTGTAACCTAGTCCTTAAATGGACTGCAATCACAACTATTCCCTACTCCCAAGCTATCTGTAGATTTGTGCGAAAATTGGCTTGAAATTAACAAGGTATAGCGCACACAGCAACAGCGGTGCCGTCTAACACGCAGCTGCAGCAGTGAGAAAATGGTGGCGACGGGGAAAATGGCTTGGTCTTATAGGGCAAGGACATGTGACATACACTGCCAATGACACGTGCCCTTGCTTGTGTGAAAAAAGCACTTCGCTCCGTGTGTGCGCTGCTGATAGGCTGACAGATTGCACCTCCCCACTGTAAATGCGGGAAAGAGAAAAAAAAATGGAGATCTTCATTATTCCTGCAGAGATCCATCCCCTGCCCCTCCCCCCACCCCGCTGTACACTCAAACTGCGTATTAACATTAATTTTCATCATTACTGAGAAAAAATCCAGTTATGTTTTTGGTGCACGAACAGTTATCGAACATAACCTCGAACAGCCGAATTTTTCTCAAATCGTTCGTGTTCGCCGAACGGCTCGAACACCGCCCAAAACAGCTCGAATTTGAGATTGGCGAACAGTTCGAGTAGAACAACGCTCATCTCTACTCATTGATAGAGAGTGGAAAAAACCCGACAGGAAGGGCAGTGTTCCTCCATCTTTCAAGAGGAGATACCCATTTGAGGATGCCATATGTTCCTCTTGGTCAAAAGCACCAAAGCTGGACGTTGCTGTCGCTAAAGCGGCAAAAAAGACTTCCCTCCCATTTGATGACATGGGAGCATTAAAAGACCCCCTGGACAGACGAGCCGATACCTTCTTAAAAGGTTCATGGGAGACAGCTGCAGGAGCACTGAGACCAGCAGTAACAGCCACCTGCACATCTAGAGCCCTGATGGTTTGGCTGGAACAGTTAAACAGTCAGCTAAGGGATGGTGTCTCTAGGAAGGAGATTATTTCTTCCCTTCCACTGGTTCAGGGTGCAGCGGCCTTTCTTGCTGATGCGTCTGCGGACTTAGTCAGATTGGCAGCAAAGTCATCAGCTCTGTCAAATGCTGCTTGACGAGCGTTATGGATTAAATGCTGGCCTGGGGATGTACAGACAAAGTCCAGACTGTGTACAATCCCTTGCGAAGGGGAATATCTCTTTCGCCAGACTATGGATGAATTGTTGGAGAAGGCCGGAGATCCTAAGAAGGGTTTTCCATCGGTACCTCTACCCTCCTTTAAGAGATCGTTTCGGAAAAGAAAATTCATCCGAAGAAGATTCTTCAGGGAACCGGACAAGTCCGAAGAAAGAGGTCGAAAAGGTAGAGGCCTTCTCTTTGGTTCATCTCCAAAAAATGACCAGAAGCCAGGGAATGCACAATCAGCCCAGGTGGGAGGGAGATTGTCATTATTTTTTCCAGCTTGGAAACAGATTTCTCATAGTAATTGGATTTTGAGCCTGATTAAATATGGTCTAAAATTTCAATTTCAAGCTTTTCCTCACAAGAGATTCATGATTGGCGTTCTGGGGAGGAACTAGAGGGAACAGACTGCCCTCGTATCGGAAATTCAAGTCTTAATAAGGAAAAACGTCCTGATTGAGGTTCTGGATTAATAAAAGGGTCTCGGATTCTACTCCCCGCTCTTCTTGGTCCCGAAACCGGATGGGAGTTTCAGAAAAATTATAAATCTAAAATCTTTAAATAGCTTCCTTAAAGTAGACACTTTCAAAATGGAATCTTTGAAAACAGTAATAAAATTGCTTTTTCCCCACTGTTATATGGTAGTTCTCCATCTCAAGGATACGTATTACCATATTCCCATTCATAGTTACTATCAGAAATACCTGAGGCTGGCCATTGAAATTTAGGGGGTGGTTAAACACTTTCAGTACACTGCACTTCCCTTTGGGTTAGCAATAGCCCCGCGAATTTTCACCAAATTAATGGCAGAGGTTATGGCCCATATAAGAGAAAGAGACATTCTAATAATCCCTTACCTGGATGATCTCCTGATAGTGGGAAACTCTTTTGTTCAATGCGAGGCCCACCTTCAGGTGACCATGTCTGTCTTGGAGGGCTTGGGGTGGTTTCTAAATTTGGGAAAATCTAGATTAACTCCACTCAAAGCTCAGCAGAATCTGGGGGTCATTTTAGATTCTAAAAAACAGTTATGTTATTTATCTGAAGAAAAAATTACAAGAATCCAGGGTTTGGTAAGACAGTGTATGGATAAACCCTCTATGTCACTCCGTAAAGCCATGTCGCTATTAGGGACGTTAACCTCGAGTTTTTCCGCAGTTCGTTGGTCCCAATTTCATTCAAGGGCTCTTCAGTGGGATGTATTGTATAACAACTTAGTCCTAGAGGGACATTTAGACCGTGAGTTTACCCTGTGTCCTCGGGCCATACATTCCCTTCATTGGAGGTTACGACACGATAATCTTTCTAGGGGAGTCCCCTGGGAGTGTAAGCCAACGGCAGTCTTAACTACAGATGCGAGTGCTGCAGGTTGGGGAGCTCACTTCGAAGGAAACTTAGTTCAGGGGACCTAGTCAAGGAATGAGGTACAGTTGTCATCAAATGTTAAGGAGCTTTTGGCGGTGGATTATGCGTTCAACAAGTTCCTTATATATTTACAGGGCCAGCATGTCCGTATACTCTCGGACAATCAAGTCTCGGTAGCTTATATAAATCACCAAGGGGGAACCCGCTCAAGAGACTTAATGAGGGTAGCGGACAGACTTCTTCAGAAGGCAGAAGATCATTGTCTCTCCCTTTCGGCTATTCATCTAAAAGGGAAAGAAAATGTCACAGCAGATTTCCTAAGCCGTACTTACTTAAAAAAGGGAGAATGGTCCTTGAATCCTCAAATCTTCTCCAGAATTGTGGCAATGTGGGGTCTTCCGACAGTGGACTTATTTGCGACAAAATCCAACCGGAAGGTGACAACATTCTGTTCCCTAAACCCCAGAGAAGAACCCCTGACAGTGGACACCTTTATGGTTCTCTTGAAATTCCCTCTGGCATATGCATTTCCTCCCATGATCCTGCTTCCAGCAGTTATAAGGAAGATCAGGGCAGACAAGGCCAGAGTAATACTCATATGCCCCTTTTGGCCCAAAAGACCGTGGTTCCCTTGTCTCCGAAAAATGTCCATATCAGATCCCTGGATCCTTCCGGAGATTCCGGACCTTCTCACTCAGGGTCTGGTTTCCCATCCTCCAGCCTCGAGTCTCCATCTGATGGCGTGGAATTTGAGAGGGTGCTGTTAACCAACAAGGGATTCCCCGCAAATGTAGTAAATACTCACTTGTCTAGCAGAAAACTCGTTACTACCCGCATTTATGCTAGGACCTGGAGGAAGTTTTTATCATTTACTGAATTTAAACCAGAGGAGGGGCCCCCTATTGGGAAAATACTAGAGTTTCTGCAGCAGGGCTTAGAGTTGGGGCTTACCACTAGTACCTTAAAAGTACAGGTGTCGGCTTTAGGAGCTTTGTTTTCTTCCGATATTGCAGCTAATTATTGGATAGCACGATTTATGAAAGCTTCCTTTAGGTGTAGACCCATTATCAAAGCAAAATCCTCTCCCTAGGATTTGAATTTGGTCCTAGATGCCTTAAATAATCCTCCCTTCGAGCCCCTAGATTTAGCCTCCCCAAAAATTATTTTCCTTAAAACAGCCCTGTTAGTGGCCCTGACTTCAGCCAGAAGAGTGAGTGACATACAGGCTCTTTCCATATGTCCGCCATTTACTCAGATTCTGGATGATAGGATTGTATTAAAACCTGACCCAGCCTTTCTTCCAAAAGTAGTCACTAGGTTCCATAGAACTCAGGAGGTAATTCTCCCAACTTTTTGCTTTCCCCCCAAAAATCAAAAAAAAGAGAGGTTACACACTTTAGACGTGAGGAGGTGTGTACTCAAATACCTACAGATTTCACGCAGTTTTAGGAAGGATAATTCCCTATTTATATGCCATCAGGGGGCTAGAAAGGGTTGTAAGGCCTCAAAGTCTACGATTGCAAGATGGATTAGAGAGGCCATATCCCTCGCCTATTCCTCAGGGAATAAGGAGGTTCCACCAGCTCATACCACCAGCTCACTCCACCAGAGCGATAGCAACCGCCTGGGCGGAGAAGACAGGGCTTTCCATCGAAGAGATATGTAAGGCTGCCACTTGGTCTTCTCCTTCTACCTTTTATAGGCATTATAGATTGTACCTGAGTGTCTCTGCCGATCTCACCTTTGGGAGAAGGGTGCTTCAAGCGGTGGTCCCTCCCTAATTTCCTTTAGTCTCTGTAATTTTCTCATGGTGCTGTCATGGGAGAACGAATAAAGCCTTAGTTACTTACCGGAAACGGGATTTTTCGGAGCCCATGACAGCACCCGTATATTCCCTCACTTCACTGGTGTTTTGCACTCCTGTAGAGTTGGCTTTCCTTTGTTTTGTGCACCTTTGGGAGAAGTTGGTGAAAGTAATGTACTTAATGTAATGATGTGTTTATTGTAACTAGCCTTGGCGGTCCTCTCATGCTCTGTTAACTAAACTGACGCGAGAGAGAGGTGCCGCCCTTTTTAACCTGTAGGTTTCCTGTCCTTGATGGGTGGATCCTCTCTCTCGTGGTACTGTCATGGGTTCCAAAAAATCCCGTTACCGGTAAGTAAATAAGGCTTTTCCGTAAAAAAAAAACAGTAATAGTGTCTCCCTGACTGTTCAGACACAAATATATCGGTTTAAAAGAGTCTGGTGTAGGCCAGAGAAAAAGAACTGTGGTTTTGCAGTTCCACGGTTCAAATCTCTGTATGATCCTGCTCTTGGCATTTTTTCCATAAAAAAAAACAGTAATAGCGTCTCCCTGACTGTTCAGACACAAATATATCTGTTTAAAATAGTCTGGTATAGGCCAGAGAAAGAGAAATGTGGTTTTTCAGTTCCACAGGTCAAATCTCTGTATTATCCTGCTTTTGGCATTTTTTCCCCAAAAAAACAGTAATAGTGTTTTTTTTTATGGAAAAAATGCCAAAAGCAGTATAATACAGAGATTTGAACCATGGAACTGCAAAACCACAGTTCTACTTCTCTGGCCTACACCAGACTCTTTTAAACAGATACATTTGTGTCTGAACAGTCAGGGAGACACTATTACTGTTTTTTTTTCATGTAAAAAATGTCAACAGCAGGATAATGCAGAGATTTGACCAGTGGTACTGCAAAACCACAGTTCTATTTCTCTGTCCTACACCAGACTCTTTTAAACAGATATATTTGTGTCTGAACAGTCAGGGAGACACTATTACTGTTTTTTTAATGGAAAAAATGCCAAAAGCAGGATAATACAGAGATTTGACACGTGGAACTGCAAAACCACAGTCTGACTGGTCAGACACAAATATATCTGTTTGAAACAGTCTGGTTTAGGCCAGATAACTAGAACTGTGGTTTTGCAGTTCCACGGGTTAAATTTCTGTATTATCCAGCTTTTGGCATTTTTTCCTTAAAAAAACAGTAATAGCGTCTCCTTGACTGTTCAGAAACAAATATATCAGTTTAAAAGAGTCTGGTGTAGGCCAGAGAAATAGAACTGTGGTTTTGCAGTTCCACGTGTCAAATCTCTGTATTATCCTGCTTTTGGCATTTTTTCCATTAAAAAAACAGTAATAGTGTCTCCCTGACTGTTCAGACACAAATATATCTGTTTAAAAGAGTCTGGTGTAGGACAGAGAAATAGAACTGTGGTTTTGCAGTACCACTGGTCAAATCTCTGCATTATCCTGCTGTTGACATTTTTTACATGAAAAAAAAAACAGTAATAGTGTCTCCCTGACTGTTCAGACACAAATGTATCTGTTTAAAAGAGTCTGGTGTAGGCCAGAGAAGTAGAACTGTGGTTTTGCAATTCCATGGTTCAAATCTCTGTATTATACTGCTTTTGGCAATTTTTTCCAAAAAAAACCCCAGTAATAGTGTCTTCCTGACTGTTCAGACACAAATATATCTGATTAAAAAAGTCTGGTGTAGGCCAGAGAAATAGAACTGTGGTTTTGCAGTTCCGCGGGTCAAATCTCTGTATTATCCTGCTTTTGGCAATTTTTTCCAAAAAAAACCATAGTAATAGTGTCTTCCTGACTGTTCAGACACAAATATATCTCTTTAAAAGAGTCTGGTGTAGGCCAGAGAAATAGAACTGTGGTTTTGCAGTTCCACGAGTCAAATCTCTGTATTATGCTGCTTTTGGCATCTTTTCCGAAAAAAAAAAAGTAATAATGTCTCCCTTACTGTTGAGACACAAATATATCTGTTTAAAAGAGTCTGGTGTAGGCCAGAGAAATAGAACTGTGGTTTTGCAGTTCCACGTTTCAAATCTCTGTATTATCCTGCTTTTGGCATTTTTTCCGTAAAAAAACAGTAATAGTGTCTCCCTGACTGTTCAGACACCAATATATCTGATTAAGAGAGTCTGGTGTAGGCCAGAGAAATAGAACTGTAGTTTTGCAGTTCCACGGGTCAAATCTCTGTATCATCCTGCTTTTGGCATTTTATCCGAAAAAAAAAACAGTAATAGTGTCTCCCTGACTGTTCAGACACAAATATATCTGTTTAAAAGAGTCAGGTGTAGGCCCGATTTCTAGAACTGTGGTTTTGCAGTTCCACGGGTCAAATCTCTGTATTATCCTGCTTTTGGCATTTTTTCTGTGAAAAAAAACAGTAATAGTATTTCCCTGACTGTTCAGACACAAATATATCTGTTTAAAAGCTTCTGGTGTAGGCCAGATAACTAGAACTGTGGTTTTGCAGTTCCACACGTCAAATCTCTGTATTATCCTGCTTCTGGCATTTTTTCCGTAAAAAAAACCCTGTAATACTGTCTCCCTGACTGCTCAGACACCAATATATCTGTTTAAAAGAGTCTGGTGTAGGCCAGAGAAAAAGAACTGTGGTTTTGCAGTTTCACGGGTAATTTCTCTTTTTTATCCTGATTTTGGCATTTTTTGCCGTAAAAAAACCAGCAATAGTGTTTACCTGACTGTTCAGGAACAAATATATCTGTTTAAAAGAGTCAAATGTAGGCCAGATTACTAGAACTGTGGTTTTGCAGTTCCACGTGTCAAATTTCTGTATTATCCTGCTTTTGGCATTTTTTCCATAAAAAAAATCAGTAATAGTGTCTCCATGACTGTTCAGACACAAATATATCTGTTTAAAAGAGCCTGGTGTAGGCCAGAGAAATAGAACTGTGGTTTTGCAGTTCCATGGGTCAAATCTCTGTATTATCCTGCTTTTGGCATTTTTTCTGAAATAAAAAACAGTAATAGTGTCTCCCTGACTGTTCAGGCACAAATATATCTGTTTAAAAGAGTCTGGTGTAGGCCAGATAACTAGAACTGTGGTTTTGCAGTTCCACGGGTCCAATTTCTGTATTATCCTTCTTTTGGCATTTTTTCCATAAAAAAAAAACGGTAATAGTGTCTCCCTGACTGTTCAGACACAAATATATCTGTTTAAGAGAGTCTGGTGTAGGCCAAAGAAATAGAACTGTGGTTTTGCAGCTCCACGGGTCAAATTTGTGTATTATCCTGCTTCTGGCATTTTTTCCTTAAAAAAAAACAGTAATAGTGTCTCCCTGACTGTTCAGACACAAATATATCTGTTTAAAAGCTTCTGGTGTAGGCAAGATAACTAGAACTGTGATTTTGCAGTTCCACAGGTCAAATCTCTGTATTATCCTGCTTTTGGCATTTTTTCCGTAAAAAAAACCCTGTAATACTATCTCCCTGACTATTCAGACACCAATATATCTGTTTAAAAGAGTGTGGTGTAGGCCAGAGAAATAGAATTGTGGTTTGCAGTTCCACAGGTCAAATCTCTGTATTATCCTGCTTTTGGCACTTTTTCCATAAAAAAACAGTAATAACGTCTCCCTGACTGTTCAGAAACAAATATATCAGTTTAAAAGAGTCTGGTGTAGGCCAGAGAAATAGAACTGTGGTTTTGCAGTTCCACGGGTCAAATCTCTGTATTATCCTGCTTTTGGCATTTTTTCCATTAAAAAAACAGTAATAATGTCTCCCTGACTGTTCAGACACAAATATATCTGTTTAAAAGAGTCTGGTGTAGGACAGAGAAATAGAAATGTGGTTTTGCAGTACCACTGGTCAAATCTCTGCATTATCCTGCTGTTGACATTTTTTACGTGAAATAAAAGCAGTAATAGTGTCTCCCTGACTGTTCAGACACAAATGTATCTGTTTAAAAGAGTCTGGTGTAGGCCAGAGAAATAGAACTGTGGTTTTGCAGTTCCACGGTTCAAACCTCTGTATTATACTGCTTTTGACATTTTTTCCATAAAAAAAACAGTAATAGTGTCTCCATGACTGTTCAGACACAAATATATCTGTTTAAAAGAGTCTGGTGTAGGCCAGAGAAGTAGAACTGTGGTTTTGCAGTTCCATTTTACAAATCTCTGTGTTATCCTGATTTTGGCATTTTTTCCGTAAAAAAACAGTAATAGTGTCTCCCTGACTGTTCAGACACAAATGTATCTGTTTATAAGAGTCTGGTGTAGGCCAGAGAAATAGAACTGTGGTTTTGCAGTTCCATGGGTCAAAACTCTGTATTATCCTGCTTTTGGCATTTTTTATGTGAAAAATAAAGCAGTAATAGTGTCTCCCTGACTGTTCAGACACCAATATATCTGATTAAGAGAGTCTGGTGTAGGCCAGAGAAATAGAACTGTGGTTTTGCAGTTCCACGGGTCAAATCTCTGTATTATCCTGCTTTTGGCATTTTTTCTGAAATAAAAAATAGTAATAGTGTGTCCCTGACTGTTCAGGCACAAATATATCTGTTTAAAAGAGTCTGGTGTAGGCCAGAGAAATAGAACTGTGGTTTTGCAGTTCCACGGGTCAAATTTCTGTATTATCCTGCTTCTGGCATTTTTTCCATAAAAAAACAGTAATAGTGTCTCCCTGACTGTTCAGACACAAATATATCTGTTTAAAAGCTACTGGTGTAGGCAAGATAACTAGAACTGTGATTTTGCAGTTCCACAGGTCAAATCTGTGTATTATCTTGCTTTTGGCATTTTTTCCGTAAAAAAAACCCTGTAATACTATCTCCCTGACTATTCAGACACCAATATATCTGTTTAAAAGAGTCTGGTGTAGGCCCGAGAAATAGAACTGTGGTTTGTAGTTCCACAGGTCAAATCTCTCTATTATCCTGCTTTTGGCACTTTTTCTGTAAAAAAACAGTAATAACGTCTCCCTGACTGTTCAGAAACAAATATATCAGTTTAAAAGAGTCTGGTGTAGGCCAGAGAAATAGAACTGTGGTTTTGCAGTTCCACGGGTCAAATCTCTGTATTATCCTGCTTTTGGCATTTTTTCCGTTAAAAAAACAGTAATAGTGTCTCCCTGACTGTTCAGACACAAATATATCTGTTTAAAACAATCTGGTGTAGGACAGAGAAATAGAACTGTGGTTTTGCAGTACCACTGGTCAAATCTCTGCAGTATCCTGCTGTTGATATTTTTTACGTGAAAAAAAAAACAGTAATAGTGTCTCCCTGACTGTTCAGACACAAATGTATCTGTTTAAAAGAGTCTGGTGTAGGCCAGAGAAATAGAACTGTGGTTTTGCAGTTCCACGGGTCAAAACTCTGTATTATCCTGCTTTTGGCATTTTTTCCATTAAAAAAACTGTAATAATGTCTCCCTGACTGTTCAGACACAAATATATCTGTTTAAAAGAGTCTGGTGTAGGACAGAGAAATAGAACTGTGGTTTTGCAGTACCACTGGTCAAATCTCTGCATTATCCTGCTGTTGACTTTTTTTACGTGAAATAAAAACAGTAATAGTGTCTCCCTGACTGTTCAGACACAAATGTATCTGTTTAAAAGAGTCTGGTGTAGGCCAGAGAAATCGAACTGTGGTTTTGCAGTTCCACGGTTCAAATCTCTGTATTATACTGCTTTTGGCATTTTTTCCGTAAAAAAAACAGTAATAGTGTCTCCCTGACTGTTCAGACACAAATGTATCTGTTTAAAAGAGTCTGGTGTAGGCCAGAGAAATAGAACTGTGGTTTTGCAGTTCCACGGGTCAAATCTCTGTATTATCCTGCTTTTGGCATTTTTTCTGAAATAAAAAACAGTAATAGTGTCTCCCTGACTGTTCAGGCACAAATATATCTGTTTAAAAGAGTCAGGTGTAGGCCAGATAACTAGAACTATGGTTTTGCAGTTCCACGGGTCCAATTTCTGTATTATCCTTCTTTTGGCATTTTTTCCACAAAAAAAAATGGTAATAGTGTCTCCCTGACTGTTCAGACACAAATATATATATTTAAGAGAGTCTGGTGTAGGCAAGATAACTAGAACTGTGATTTTGCAGTTCCACAGGTCAAATCTCTGTATTATCCTGCTTTTGGCATTTTTTCCGTAAAAAAAACCATGTAATACTATCTCTCTGACTATTCAGACACCAATATATCTGTTTAAAAGAGTCTGGTGTTGGCCAGAGAAATAGAACTGTGGTTTGCAGTTCCACAGGTCAAATCTCTGTATTATCCTGCTTTTGGCACTTTTTCCATAAAAAAACAGTAATAACGTCTCCCTGACTGTTCAGAAACAAATATATCAGTTTAAAAGAGTCTGGTGTAGGCCAGAGAAATAGAACTGTGGTTTTCCAGTTCCACGGGTCAAATCTCTGTATTATCCTGCTTTTGGCATTTTTTCCATTAAAAAAACAGTAATAGTGTCTCCCTGACTGTTCAGACACAAATATATCTGTTTAAAACAATCCGGTGTAGGACAGAGAAATAGAACTGTGGTTTTGCAGTACCACTGGTCAAATCTCTGCATTATCCTGCTGTTGATATTTTTTACGTGAAAAAAAAACAGTAATAGTGTCTCCCTGACTGTTCAGACACAAATATATCTCTTTAAAAGAGTCTGGTGTAGACCAGAGAAATAGAACTGTGGTTTTGCAGTTCTGCGGGTCAAATCTCTGTATTATCCTGCTTTTGGCATTTTTTCCGTAAAAAAACAGTAATAGTGTCTCCCTGACTGTTCAGACTCCAATATATCTGATTAAGAGAGTCTGGTGTAGGCCAGAGAAATAGAACTGTGGTTTTGCAGTTCCATGGGTCAAATCTCTGTATCATCCTGCTTTTGGCATTTTTTCTGAAAAAAAAAACAGTAATCGTGTCTCCCTGACTGATCAGACACAAATATATCTGTTTGAAAGAGTCTGGTGTAGGCCAGAGAAATAGAGCTGTGGTTTTGCAGTTCCACGGTTCAAATCTCTGTATTATCCTGCTTTTCTCATTTTACCATAAAAAAAACACTGTAATAGTGTCTCCCTGACTGTTCAGACACAAATATATCTGTTTGAAAGAGTCTGGTGTAGGCCACATAACTAGAACTGTGGTTTTGCAGTTCCACGGGTCAAATCTCTGTATTGTCCTGCTTTTGGCATTTTTTACGAAAAAAAAAAACAGCAAAAGTGTCTCCCTGACTGGTCATACACAAATATATCTGTTTGAAAGAGTCTGGTGTAGGCCAGAGAAATAGAACTGTGGTTTTGCAGTTCCAAGGGTCAAATCTCTGTATTATCCTGCTTTTGGCATTTTTTCTGAAATAAAAAACAGTAATAGTGTCTCCCTGACTGTTCAGGCACAAATATATCTGTTTAAAAGAGTCAGGTGTAGGCCAGATAACTAGAACTATGGTTTTGCAGTTCCACGGGTCCAATTTCTGTATTATCCTTCTTTTGGCATTTTTTCCATAAAAAAAATGGTAATAGTGTCTCCCTGACTGTTCAGACACAAATATATATGTTTAAGAGAGTCTGGTGTAGGCCAGAGAAATAGAACTGTGGTTTTGCAGTTCCACGGGTCAAATTTCTGTATTATCCTGCTTCTGGCATTTTTTCCGTAAAAAAACAGTAATAGTGTCTCCCTGACTGTTCAGACACAAATATATCTGTTTAAAAGCTTCTGGTGTATTCAAGATAACTAGAACTGTGATTTTGCAGTTCCACAGGTCAAATCTCTGTATTATCCTGCTTTTGGCATTTTTTCCGTAAAAAAAACAGTAATAGTGTCTCCCTGACTGTTCAGACACAAATATATCTGTTTAAACGAATCTGGTGTAGGCCAGAGAAATAGAACTGTGGTTTTGCAGTTCCACTGTTCAAATCTCTTTATAATCCTGCTTTTGGCATTTTTTACAGTTATAAAAACAGTAATAGTGTCTCCCTGACTGTTCAGACACAAATATATCTGTTTAAGAGAGTCTGGTGTAGGCCAGAGAAATAGAACTATGATTTTGCAGTTCCAAGGGTCAAATTTCTGTATTATCCTGCTTTTGGCATTTTTTCCCTAACACAAATAAGTAATATTGTCTCCCTGACTGTTCAGACACAAATGTATCTGTTTAAGAGAGTCTGTTGTAGGCCAGAGAAATAGAATTGTGGTTTTGCAGTTCCACTGGTCAAATTTCTGTATTATAATGCTTTTGGCATTTTTTCCCCAACAAAAAATAGTAATATTGTCTCCCTGACTGTTCACACACAAATATGTATGTTTAATGGAGTCTGGTGTGAGCCAGAGAAACAGAACTGTGGTTTTGCAATTTCACTGGTGAAATCTCTGTATTATCCTGCTTTTAGAATTTTTTATGTAAAAAAAAAACAGTAATATTGTCTCCCTGACTGTTCAGACACAATTATATCTGTTTAATGGAGTCTGGTGTAGGCCAGAGAAATAGAGCTGTGGTTTTGCAGTTCCATGGGTCAAATCTCTGTATTCTCCTGCTTTTGGCATTTTTTCCATAAAAAAACCCATGCAATAGTGTCTCCCTGACTGTTCAGACACAAATATATCTGTTTAATGTAGTCAGTCTGGTGTATGCCAGAGAAATAGAGCTGTGGTTTTGCAGTTCCAAGGGTCAAATCTCTGTATTATCCTGCTTTTGGCATTTTTTTCCGTAAAGAAAACTGTAATAGTGTCTCCCTGACTGTTCAGACACAAATATATCTGTTTAAAAGAGTCTGGTGTAGGCCAGATAAATAGAACTGTGGTTTTGCAGTTCCACGGTTCAAATCTCTGTATTATCCTGCTTTTGGCATTTTTTCCGTAAAAAAAAAACAGTTATAGCGTCTCCCTGACTGTTTAGACAAAAATATATGTTTAAAAGAGTCAGGTGTAGGCCAGAGAAATAGAACTATGTTTTTGCAGTTCCACAGTTCAAATCTCTGTATTATCCCGCTTTTGGCATTTTTTCTGTAAATAAAAACAAATAGTGTCTCCCTGACTGTTCAGACACCAATATATGTGTTTAAAAGCTTCTGGTGTAGGCAAGATAACTAGAACTGTGATTTTGCAGTTCCACAGGTCAAATCTCTGCATTATCCTGCTATTGGCAATTTTTCCGTAAAAAAAACCCCTGTAACAGTGTCTTCCTGACTGTTCAGACACCAATTTATCTGTTTAAAAGAGTCTGTTTTAGGCCAGAGAAATAGAACTGTGGTTTTGCAGTTCCACGGGTCAAATCTCTGTATTATCCTGCTTTTGGCATTTTTTCCGTAAAAAAAAACAGTAATAGTGTCTACCTGACTGTTCAGGCACAAATATATCTGTTTAAAAGAGTCAGGTGTAGGGCAGATAACTAGAACTGTGGTTTTGCAGTTCAACGGTTCAAATCTCTGAATTATCCTGCTTTTAGCATTTTTTCCGTAAAAAAACCCCTGTAATTGTGTCTCCCTGACTGTTCAGACACAAATATGTCTGTTTAAAAGAGTCTGGTGTAGGCCCGAGAAATAGAACTGTGGTTTTGCAGTTCCACTGGTCAAATCTCTATATTTTCCTGCTTTTGGCATTTTTTGCCGTAAAAAAAAAACTGTAATAGTGACTCCCTGACTTGTCAGACACAAATATATCTGTTTAAAAGAGTCTGGTGTAGGCTAGATAACTAGAACTGTGGTTTTTCAGTTCAACGGTTCAAATCTCTGTATTATCCTACTTTTTGCATTTTTTTCCGTAAAGAAAACAGTAATAGTGTCTCCCCGACTGTTCAGACACAAATATGTCTGCTTAAAAGAGTCTGGTGTAGGCTAGAGAAATTGAACTATGGTCTTGCTGTTCTACGGTTCAATTTCTGTATTATTCTGCTTTTGGCATTTTTACTGTAAAAAAAAACAGTAATAGTGTCTCCCTGATGGTTCAAACACAAATATATCTGTTTAAAAGAGTCTGGTGTAGGCCAAAGAAATAGAACTGTGGTTTTGCAGTTCCACCGCTCAAATCTCTGTATTAACCTGCTTTTTGCATTTTTTCCGTAAAAAAAACAGTAAAAGTGTCTCCCTGATTGTTCAGACACAAATATATCTGTTTAAGAGAGTCTGGTGTAGGCCAGAGAAATAGAACTGTGGTTTTGCAGTTCCACGGGTCAAATTTCTGTATTATCCTGCTTTTGGCATTTTTTCCTTAAAAAAAAACAGTAATAGTGTCTCCCTGACTGTTCACACACAAATATATCTGTTTAAAAGAGTCTGGTGTAGGCTAGATAAATATAACTGTGCTTTTGCAGTTCCACGGTTCAAATCTCTGTATTATCCTGCTTGTAGCATTTTTTCCGCAAAAAAAACAGTAATAGTGTCTCCCTGACTGTTCAGACACAAATATATCTGTTTAAAAGAGTCTGGTGTAGGCCTGAGAAATAGAACTGTGGTTTTGCAGTTCCACAGGTCAAATCTCTGTATTATCCTGCTTTTGCCATTTTTTCCGTAAAAAAATACAGTAATAGTGTCTCCCTGACTGATCAGACACAAATATATCTGTTTAAAAGCTTCTGGTGTAGGCAAGATAACTAGAACTGTGATTTTGCAGTTCCACAGGTCAAATCTCTGTATTATCCTGCTTTTGGCATTTTTTCCGTAAAAAAACAGTAATAGTGTCTCCCTGACTGTTCAGACACAAATATATCTGTTTAAACGAATCTGGTGTAGGCCAGAGAAATAGAACTGTGGTTTTGCAGTTCCACTGGTCAAATCTCTTTATAATCCTGCTTTTGGCATTTTTTACAGTTATAAAAACAGTAATAGTGTCTCCCTGACTGTTCAGACACAAATATATCTGTTTAAAAGAGTCTGGTGTAGGCCAGAGAAATAGAACTATGGTTTTGCAGTTCCAAGGGTCAAATTTCTGTATTATCCTGCTTTTGGCATTTTTTCCCTAACACAAATCAGTAATATTGTCTCCCTGACTGTTCAGACACAAATATATCTGTTTAAGAGTGTCTGTTGTAGGCCAGAGAAATAGAACTGTGGTATTGCAGTTCCACGGGTCAAATCTCTATATTTTCCTGCTTTTGGCATTTTTTGCCGTAAAAAAAAACCTGTAATAGTGACTCCCTGACTTGTCAGACACAAATATATATGTTTAAAAGAGTCTGGTGTAGGCTAGATAACTAGAACTGTGGTTTTGCAGTTCAACGGTTCAAATTTCTGTATTATCCTGCTTTTTGCATTTTTTTCCGTAAAGAAAACAGTAATAGTGTCTCCCCGACTGTTCAGACACAAATATGTCTGCTTAAAAGAGTCTGGTGTAGGCTAGAGAAATTGAACTATGGTCTTGCTGTTCTACGGTTCAATTTCTGTATTATTCTGCTTTTGGCATTTTTACTGTAAAAAAAAAACAGTAATAGTGTCTCCCTGATGGTTCAACACAAATATATCTGTATAAAAGAGTCTGGTGTAGGCCAAAGAAATAGAACTGTGGTTTTGCAGTTCCACCGCTCAAATCTCTGTATTAACCTGCTTTTTGCATTTTTTCCGTAAAAAAAAAACAGTAAAAGTGTCTCCCTGATTGTTCAGACACAAATATATCTGTTTAAGAGAGTCTGGTGTAGGCCAGAGAAATAGAACTGTGGTTTTGCAGTTCCACGGGTCAAATTTCTGTATTATCCTGCTTTTGGCATTTTTTCCGTAAAAAAAAACAGTAATAGTGTCTCCCTGACTGTTCACGCACAAATATATCTGTTTAAAAGAGTCTGGTGTAGGCTAGATAAATAGAACTGTGCTTTTGCAGTTCCACGTTTCAAATCTCTGTATTATCCTGCTTGTAGCATTTTTTCCGCAAAAAAAACAGTAATAGTGTCTCCCTGACTGTTCAGACACAAATATATCTGTTTAAAAGAGTCTGGTGTAGGCCAGAGAAATAGAACTGTGGTTTTGCAGTTACACAGGTCAAATCTCTGTATTATCCTGCTTTTGCCATTTTTTCCGTAAAAAAAAACAGTAATAGTGTCTCCCTGACTGTTCACACACAAATATATCTGTTTAAAAAAGTCTGGTGTAGGCCAGAGAAATAGATCATTTCGTTTTGCAGTTCCACGGCTCAAATCTCTGTATTATCCTTCTTTTGGAAATTTTTCCGTAAAAAAAACAGTATTAGTGTCTCCCTGACTATTCAGACACAAATATATCAGTTTAAAAGAGTCTGGTGTATGCCAGGAAAATAGAAATGTGGTTTTGCAGTTCCACGGGTCAAATCTCTGTATTATTCTGCTTTTGGCATTTTTTCCGTAAAAAAAAAAAAGGAATAGTGTCTCCCTCTCTGTTTAGACACCAATATATCTGTTTAAAATAGTCTGGTGTAGGCCAGAGAAATAGAACTGTGGTTTTCCTCTTCCACGGTTCTAATCCCCTTTTTACTACCCTATTTCCATTGATAGTGCGAGTCTAAGCTATTTTACTTAATTTACAATGGGCAAGGTGCGTGGCAAGGGACGTGGAACTGGACGTTCTGGTGATGGTGCGTGTAGAGGACGGGGCCGTGGCCAAGGTGAAAATGTGCCACAGCCAACAGCCACATCTTCTCGCTCCCACTTCTTGATGAACTTCTATGGAAGCACACTACAACACCAGTATTGCGAACTGATCAGTGTGAACAGGTTATTAATTGGATAGCAGATAATACTTCCAGTTACCTGGGCACCACCACCTCCAGTCTGTCTTCCACACGGTTAAGTTTTAGTGGCCGTGAGTCTCGACCGCATACTCCTCCTCACCCTGATGCTCCTTCTTCCCACCATGCCGAGTGTCGTCAGACAGCAACTGATCCCACACTTGGACACTCTGAAGAGCTGTTTACTGGTCTGTTTCCATATTTGTGCCCCTCGCCTGCTCCGCTTCAAGTGATGGAAGAGGAGAATTCATATAGCGATGCCCAAATATTTGAACAGCCACGGCCACAGGAAGTCGATGCTGGCAATTTGTCACAAGAGGTGGACGATGATGAGGCACAATTGCCACGAAGTGAGGAGGAGGATCGTGGTGCGCAATTGAAAGAGGGGGAGGTTGTGGATGATCTAGTAACTGACCCAATGTGGCAGGAGGACACGCAGAGCGAGGCCAGCAGCACACAGCGGGAGGGAGGCAGAGTACCCCAACAGGCAGAAAGAAGCAGTGTGGTGTCTGCACACAGAAGGCGGGCAACAGTTCCCCGTAACACCAACACGAGGGACGTTGCCAGTACAACCGGTAGGGCTTCCAGAGTCTGAAATTTTTTTAAAGACTCTGCTGATAACCCCAAAAAGGCCATTTGTACCACCTGCCATGCCAGCATCCGCAGGGGTGACAAAATTACCAGCCTGACCACCACCAGCATGATCAGGCACATGGCAGCAAAGCACCCGACTTTGTGGGGGGCAAACCCCAGGGTGCACGACCAGTGTCGGCGTGTGTCACCACTGCTTCTTCCACTGTTGTGCGTGTAATAGAACCCCCTGTTGTGTGTGCAAGGCAATCCCCTGTCCATACTGCATGCAAAGATGCCCCCTCCTCTCAGTCTTCAGTTGTTATGGCAGTTTCTCAAGAAACTGCATCAACGTCCACTTCCACGTCCCACCGCAGCGTTCAATCGTCCATATCCCAGAGCTCTAAACGAAAGCGCAAATTCGCAACCAACGCCCCACAGGCCACAGTCCTAAATTCTCACATTTCACGACAGCTTGCATCGGAAATGCTGCCTTTTAGGCTGGTGGAGACGGAATCCTTCCACAAACTTATGGTGGTGGCCTTCCCTCGGTACGCGGTCCCGAGCCGACACTATTTTGCCCGGTGTGCCATCCCCGCACTACACAAGCACGTGTCCCAAAACATCTGCCGTGCCCTCAACAACGCAGTTACTGGGAGAGTCCATATGACAATGGACACGTGGACAAGTGCTTGTGGCCAGGGACGGTACATCTCCCTGACGGCACACTGGGTAAACATAGTGGAAGCCGGGACCCAGTCGGATCTTGGAACGGAACACATCCTCCCCACACCAAGGATTGCGGGCCCTATGTCAGTCAGAGTTGCCCCCACAGTGTACAGCTCCTGCGCATCATCCTCCTCCTCCTCCTCATGTTCAGCCTCCATCTCAGATATCACCACATCAGTTACAAGCTGGAAGCACTGCAGTACTGCCTCAGCCAAGCGGCAACAGGCTGTGCTGAATCTCATAAGCTTAGGTGATAAACCTCACACTGCTTGTGAGTTGTGGACAGCTCTGAAAGAGCAGGCAGATCTGTGGCTGAGACCGCTGAACCTACATCCAGGCATGGTCGTGTGTGACAATGGCCGTAACCTGGCGGCGGCTCTGAGGCGAGGCGAGATCACACACGTACCATGCCTGGCTCATGTGCTTAACCTCGTAGTTCAGGGGTTTCTTAAATCGTACCCCGAGTTGCCAGATCTGCTTGTCAAAGTACGCCGCCTGTCAGCTCATTTTCGGAAGTCGGCTCCAGCTTCCGCCGCCCTTGCTGTGTTGCAGCAGCATTTGCAGCTTCTGGCACACCGACTGGTGTGTGATGTCTCTACTAGTGTTGATCGAGGACTAAAATGCTCGGGTGCTCGAAGCTCGGGCCGAGCTCGCCGTGATACTCGGGTGCTCGACCCGAGCAACAAGCCCAATGTTAGTCTATGGGAGACCTGAGCATTTTTGGCGCAGCACCCTCGGCGGTCTTTTAAAAGCCTAACAAGTGCCCAAAACGATAGTGACAGTGCTCAAATGACATGGGGACAGCATGGGGATCGCCCCAGGAAGCATTTCTGATGCCCAGGTCACTGCTGTCAACAGCGTGGTCAGAGGTATTAAGCCACTTTTAAAGGCTCACAATAAAACGTTCAAAAACGAAACTGTAACTGCTTTCCTGTGAAATATGTTAAGGAACTTCCTTTCCAGGGTAAAGACTTGTGTGTAAGGTAAAATAAATACCCCCTCCCAAAAAATACTCCTCCACACCTTGGGCTATGTTCACAAGTAGCATTTTTTATGCGTTTTTGCACTTTTGTATTGCTTTCAACCGTGACAAATGCATTCACCGGGAAATGTCATTTTAACATTTTACAACCTTATCTGGCCATGTGCTGTGTGACACATGCATACAGTGCTGAAAAGACATGGGAACAGCATGGGGAAGACCCCTGGAAGCATCTCTGACACCCAGGTCACTGCCTAAAAGTGTGCCCATCAGAAGTCATCCTTGCCGCATCAGAAGATGCAGACTTGCAACTATCCCCGTGCAAGTTCTTGTCCCAGGGCAATGTTCAATTGTACCTCCCCCATTCCTTGCAATGCAAGTGCAAGTATGCAGCCTGCCACCCACCCACCCCCAGGCTGCAATACCATACTGCTTGCTTGCTTGCACTTGAAATTGGGCCTTTTAGGCATGTGGAGGCGGAATCTGGCCACCACGACATGGCTGCGTCATGTGGTGGGCCCTGGCTTCTCCATCAGGGGAGTTGAGAGTGCCAAGGTGAGGACCATGATGATGATGATACAAGTTAGCATCTACTTTGTTTTCTTGGAATGCAAGCGCATGTATGTAGTAGCGGCTAGGCCTGAGGTGGTCAGCGTTTTGGCGCACATCCTACCTCCTCTGAGGATTCCTGGATGTTTTCCTGCTACTATCCCAGTTCTATGACTCCCGTTAAAACAAAGCTTCAGGTGATAAATGATGGATGAGGTAGTGGCAAAGGAGAAAGAGCAGGAGGAACAGGGACCATTCACATCAATATCAGGCCAGTCAACCACATATGTCTTGTAGGATATGTTTCTGTAACAAAAGGAGCAGTTCGGCTGCACAGTTATAGGGCATACAGTGAGTGCAATGCCTACCAAAAATTTCGAGGCACTCCAATGCCCCATGGAAATGACATGGAGGTCACAGGGCCTTAACTAAACCGTTTTTTCCATTTATACCAACTGGGTCTCCTGTACACTGTTAGCCTAAGCAGTGAATGGAAGGCTTTCCAAAAATTATGAGGAACTTGCAATGCCCCTTACAAGAGCCATGCAGTTCAGCATATTACAAACATTATTCCCATTATTGGGGAGTGGGTCTCCCATAGTATTTGCTTATGCCTTCCAAGCAAAAGCTTCCAAAAATTAGGATGGACCAACTTGCAATGCCCCTTACAAGAGCCATGTAGTACAGCATATTACAAACATAAGTCCCATTATTGGGGAGAGGGTCTCCCATAGTATTTCCTTATGCCTTCCAAGCAAAAGCTTCCAAAAATTAGGACCAACGAACTTGCAATGCCCCTTACAAGAGCCATGCAGTACAGCATATTACAAACATAAGTCCCATTATTGGGGAGTGGGTCTCATATAGTATTTGCTTATGCCTTCCAAGCAAAAGCTTCAAAAAAATTAGGAGGAAATGCAGTGCCCGTTCGAAGACTCGTGGAGGTCCCAGAAGCTTAACAAGACTGTTTTAATGCCCATTACAAGAGACGTGGAGGTCAGAGTGGTATAACAAGACGCTTTTAATGCCACTCAGAAGAGACGTGGAGGTCAGAGTGGTATAACAAGACATTTTAATGCCCCTCAGAAGAGACGTGGAGGTCAGAGTGGTATAACTAGACACTTTTAATGCCCCTTAGAAGAGACATGGAGGTCAGAGTGGTATAACAAGACACTTTTAATGCTGCTCAGAAGAGACGTGGAGGTCTGAATGGTATAACAAGACGCTTTTAATGCCCCTCAGAAGAGACGTTGAGGTCACAGTGGTATAACAAGACTCTTTTAATGCCCCTCAGAAGAGACGTGGAGGTCAGAGTGGTATCACAAGATGCTTTTAATGCCCCTTACAAGAGACGTGGAGGTCAGAGTGGTTTAACAAGACGCTTTGAAGGCACTCAGAAGAGACGTGGAGGTCCGAGAAGTATAACATGACGCTTTTAATGCCCCTTACAAGAGACGTGGAGGATAGAGGGGTATAACTAGACACTTTTAATGCCCCTTACAAGAGCCATACAGTACAGCATCTTAAAAATATTATTCCCATTATTGGGGAGTGGGTCTCCCACAGTCTTTGCTTATGCCTTCCAAGCAAAAGCTGACAAAAATAAGGACGGAGGACTTTCAATAATGGCAACACGGACCACGGTCACCCTGGTGGTATAGTGGTGGTGGAGGCTGAGGATAAGGAGAAGAACATAAAACAGCCGAAATGAGTAAGCGTATACCCATGTGTGGGTGCGAAGTGGTGCATCGGAATACAGCTCCCGAAATAACACAGTGGATTTCACTTTATGTTACTCTGCTGTCATTTGGTGGTGATGAGAAGTCTGGCCCAATCCAGCCCTTGTTCATTTTGATAAGGGTAGGTTTGTCAGCATTGTCAGTTGACAGGCGAGTGCGCTTATCAGTTATAATTCCCCCAGTGGCACTAAAAACACGCTCAGATAACATGCTAGCGGCAGGGCAGGCCAGGACCTCCAAGGCATACAGAGCGAGTTCATTCCAAGTGTCCAGCTTGGATACCCAATAATTAAAAGGCACAGAGGAATCATGGAGGACGCTGGTACGGTCGGCAAGGTACTCCCTAACCATCTTTTGAAACTTTCCACTCCTTGTGAGAGTACCCCGCGCCTCAGGGTCTGTCCGAAGGGAGAGTCTGAGAAAACTGTCCCAGAACATTGACAGTGTTCCCCTGCCTCTGCTGGATTGGAGTTGCCTCTCTCTCGCTTGTACGCTTTGGTTGGTCAACGAACTGTGACCTCTGCCGCTAGCGTGTTCAGATGGGAATTTTTTTAACAGTTCTGCAGCAAGGGCCCTCTGGTACTGGCCCATTTTTGTAGACCTCTCCACCTCAGGAATAAGAGAGTGAAAGTTCTCCTTGTAGCGGGAGTCTGCAAGTGTCACCAACCAGTAATAACTGTCACCCAATATTTTGACAACACGAGGGTCACAGTTAAGGCAGCGTAACATAAAGTCAGCCATGCGTGCTAGACTGGTAACGGGCAAGATTTCCGTGTCCTCACCAAGATGGCGACTGACCATGCTCTCCTCCTCCTCCCCCCTGTCCTCAGGCCACCCACGCTGAACCGATGGTATGACACTTGTACAGGTACTAGCGTCTACAGCGCATGATAACAGCTCCTGTTCTTCCTCCTCCTCCTCCTCCTCCTCTCCCTCTCCCTCATTGTCCCCCAATGCACGTTGGGATGAGATGAGGCTGGGCTGTATAATCGCCCACTACGGCTTCTTGATCCATCTCATCATACTCTGGCTGCAATGCCTCCTCTTTAATTCTCTGTAGAGAGCGTTGCAAAAGACAGACAAGTGGGATGCTGACACTAATGATGGCATCATCGCCACTCACCATCTTGGTGGCCTCCTCAAAGTTTGTCAGGATGGTACACATGTCAGACATACAGGTCCACTCATGAGGTCTTATGTGTGGAGTCTGACCTGAATATCGATGGCCTTGTTGCAGCTGGTACTCCACAACTGCTCTCTTATGCTCACAAATCCTTTGCAACATGTGGAAGGTAGAGTTCCAATGTGTGGGGACATGACACACCAGTCGGTGTGCCGGAAGCTGCAAACGCTGCTGCAACACAGCAAGGGCGGCGGTAGCTGTAGCCGACTTGCGAAAATGAGCTGACAGGCAGCGTACTTTCACGAGCAGATCTGGGAACTCGGGGTACGATTTAAGAAACCGCTGAACCACGAGGTTAAGCACATGAGCCAGGCATGGTACGTGTGTGATCTCGCCTCGCCTCAGAGCCTCCACCAGGTTACGCCCATTATCACACACGACTGTGCCTGGATGTAGGTTCAGCTGTCTTAGCCACAGATCTGCCTGCTCTTTCACAGCTGTCCACAACTCACAAGCAGTGTGAGGTTTATCAACTAAGCTTATGAGTTTCAGCACAGCCTGTTGCTGCTTGGCAGAGGCAGTACTGCAGTGCTTCCAGCTTGTAACTGATGTGTTGATATCTGAGATGGAGGCTGAACATGAGGAGGAGGAGGAGGATGCGCAGGAGCTGTACACTGTGGGGGCAACTCTGACTAACATAGGGCCCACAATCCTCGGTGTGGGGAGGATGTGTTCCGTCCCAAGGTCCGACTGGGTCCCGGCTTCCACTATGTTTACCCAGTGTGCCGTCAGGGAGATGTACCGTCCCTGGCCACAAGCACTTGTCCACTTGTCCGTTGTCAGGTGGACTCTCCCGGTAACTGCGTTGATGAGGGCACGGCAGATGTTTTGGGACACATGCTTGTGTAGTGCGGGGATGGCACACTGGGCTCAATAGTGTCGGCTGGGGACTGAGTACCGAGGGACAGCCACCGCCATAAGGTTGCGGAAGGATTCCGTCTCCACCAGCCTAAAAGGCAGTATTTCCAACGCAAGCAGTCGTGAAATGTGAGAATTTAGGACTGTGGCCTGTGGGGCGTTAGCTGCGAATTTCCGCTTTCGTTCAAAGGTCTGGGATATGGACAATTGAACGCTGCGGTGGGACATGGACGTGGACGTTGATGCTGTTTCTTGAGAAACTGCCATAACAAGTGAAGACTGAGAGGAGAGGGCATCTTTACATGCGGTATGGACAGGGGATTGCCTTGCACTCACAACAGGGGGTTCAATTGCACGCACAACAGCGGAAGAAGCAGTGGTGACACCCGCTGACACTGGTCGTGGACCCTGGGGTTCGCCCCACAAAGTCGGGTGCTTTGCTGCCATGTGCCTGATCATGCTGGTGGTGGTCAGGCTGGTAGTTTTGTTACCCCTGCTGATGCTGGCATGGCAGGTGGTACAAATGGCCTTTTTGGGCTTATCAGCAGAGTCTTTAAAAAAATTCCAGACTCTGGAAGACCTACCGCTTGTACTGGCAACGTCCCTCGTGTTGGTGTTACTGGGAACGGTTGCCCGCCTTCTGTCTGCGGCCACCACACTGCTTCTTCCTGCCTGTTGGGGTACTCTGCCTCCCTCCCCCTGTGTGCTGCTGGCCGCACTCTGCATGTCCTCCTGCCACGTTGGGTCAGTTACTAGATCATCCACCACGATGCTCCTCCTCACTTCCTTGCAATTGTGTCTCGTCATCGTCCACCTCTTGTGACAAATTGCCAGCGTCGACTTCCTGTGGCCGTGGCTGTTCAAATATTTGGGCATCGCTACATGGGATCTCCTCTTCCACCACTTCAAGCTTAGCAGGCGAGGGGCACAGATATGTAAATGGACCAGTGAACAGCTCTTCAGAGTGTCCAAGTGTGGGATCAGTTGCTGTCTGACGACACTCAGCATGGTGGGAGGAAGGAGCATCAGGGTGAGGAGGAGTATGCGGTCGAGATTCACGGCTACTAAGAGTTGACCGTGTGGAAGACAGACTGGAGGTGGTGGTGCCCAGGTAACTGGAAGTATTATCTGCTATCCAATTAATGACCTGTTCACACTGATCAGTTCGCAATACTGGTGTTGTTCTGTGCTTCCCTAGTAATTTGGTCAAGAAGTGGGAGCGAGAAGATGTGGCTGTTGGTTGTGGCACATTTTCACCTTGGCCACGGCCCCGTCCTCTGCACGCACCATCACCAGAACGTCCACTTCCACGTCCCTTGCCACGCACCTTGCCCATTGTAAAGGAAGTAAAATAGCTTACACTCGCACTTTCAATGGAAAAAGGGTAATAGAAAGTAGATTAGAACCGTGGAAGAGGAAAACCACAGTTCTATTTCTCTGGCCTACACCCGACTCTTTTAAACAATCAGAACAATCAGGGAGAAACTATTACTGTTTTTCCTTACGGAAAAAATACCAAAACCTGAATAATAGAGATTTTTTACAGTGGAATGGCAAAACCACAGTTATTGTTTACTGGTGTATGCCAAGCTTTTCAAAATATATAGATTTGCGGCTGAACAGTGAGCGAAACACTCAAACAGTTTTTTTTTTAGATACCAAAGGCCCAAAACTGGATACTACACAGATTTTACCCGTTGAACTGCAAAACCACACTGGGATTTGTCAGGCGTACACCAGACTATTTTCAACAGATATATTTTTGTTAATACCCATAAAAACCTGCGTTTACGTAAACCAGATAGGGCAGATCCCTGCGAGATTGTCTCCATATCCCTGAAACATTCATGTAAGTGTATTGTTTGGACTTCATTGATGCTGATTGTTCATGCATGATTCTAATGAGTACTTATCATTTTTAGCGCTGTCTTGATAATTGTAATAGTCTGACCTAATAATTTGACTGATGGAAATTTACTTTTACATTTGTAATCAATTTATTGGTACTTCTATCAGTCATATTTTCACAAACTCTTTGAGAAATATGCAATCCATAGCACACTGCTGAATGGAAATTCTGCACTTATATATATCTCTAAAAACTGTGGATTATATATCTATAACATTCTCTATGGGGACAATAATTATTTGATTAATAGTTGACCTATTTATTTGTATAGCGGTAATTGACACTATAATATTATATTTATTGGTCTTATGTTTACATCACCCTTCCCTTTTTTCTTGTGCAATAGTGCAGTGTTTACTGTGTTATTACTAAGATTCATTAATTGGAAGACTTCTTGCATGGGATCAACAGGCCACTGCTTTTTTATGGTTTTTATTGAAGTTTTTAAATTTGATGCAATAAAAATAAATAATTTTTAAATACTATTTGTTTTACATCCTCTTTTCAAAAATCTGGTTTACTTAAATGCAGGTTTTTCTGGGTATTGAAAATCTTTATTGAGGTGGTTTATGTTTATGACTTTTTTGATGGAAACTAAGATATATTTTTGTGTCAGAACACTCAGGAGACACTACTGTTTTTTTTACTGCAAAAAATGCAAAAAGCAGGATAATAGAGATTTTTTACCGTGGAATAGCAAAACCACAGTTTTAATTTACTGGTGTATACCAGACTTTTTAAAATATATAGATTTGCGGCTGAACAGTGAGCGACACACTCAAACTGTTTTTTTTTTTTAGATACCAAAAGCCCAAAACTGGATACTACACAGATTTTACCCGTTAAACTGCAAAACCACAGTTCTGTTTCTGTGGCCTATACCAGACTCTTTTCAACAGATATATTTGTGTCTGAAAAATCAGAGACACACTTTTTTTTTTTTTTTTAGGGGGGGGGGACACCAATAGGTTAATAAGACGGGTATTTGTACAGTGTGTAGGAGGGAAAAAAAAAAGAGGATTTAGATGAAAAAAAAGGATTTTTTACTGGCCCCCGAGACCTGCAGCTAAGTCCAGCAATGTCAGAAACAGGAGCACACAGGACTGTAATGCAGCGTTTGCTGGTATAACCTAGTGTTGAGCCACCCCCGTAGTGTTCGAGTTCGGTTCGGTTCGTCGAACACCCGTGTGTTCGCCGAACTGTTCGTCGAACACCTTCAAACACCGTTAAAACCAATGGCAGGCAAACAAAAACACATAGAAACACATAGAAAACACCTTCAAAGGTGTCCAAAAGCTGACAAACTGCTCAGAAGACATAACTAACACATGGAAAAGTGACAAGTACATATAGTCATGCGAAAATAAAAGAGGTGGAGGAGTAAAAGGAGGGGGAGACACAGATATAGGCATGTCATGCCCTTCTAAAATCCAAAAAGTGAGAAGCCGACACGTTCAGTCCGCTCCTGCCCGTGCCACCTCCGTGTCGCCGGGTTTGTGCCAGAGCCGCGGTGAACCCTGATGGCCAGCCCCCCTCTCCCAATACTGGTGCCTGTCCGCTGGTGGGTCGAGTGAGCCCCCCTGTGGTGGAGGCAGCTCTAAGCTTTTTAATTTAAATTGTCTCTCTAATTTGAATGAATACACTTTAAATCCATTTACAAGGATCTATTGGAGGGCAAGTCTCATGCCAGCAGCCGCGTAATTCCAGCTCCAGTAGCGTCCACTAAAGCTGCTGCAGTTAAAAAGCTTTTATAAGGATCGAGCTCGGCTGTCCACCGCAAGGCATCCTACTGCCAGTCCCAGCCCCTATGCCTTGGGGTGCATCCTGATGCTCTTCACTGAGTATCCCGTGGTCCCGAAGCATTTCCTTTGAAAAAATTAAGTGTCCAAACTACAGGTGGTGTAGCTTGCTTAACAGCCGGGATAATCCGCTGACTAGCAGACCCTGCTACTAGGCACAAAGTATTTCCTGGGCTAGATGCAGTTAAAAATTTGTAATTAGATACTCTCGTTGGATGCTGAGAAAGCATTCCATAGAGTCTCCTGGCACGCCATATATGATTCTCTTAAAAAGCTTGGGGTAGGGGTCTAGGGGACCCTTTTATAGCCAAAATCATGGCCCTGTATCGCAATACGTCACCTAGGCTGAAGATAAATGGAACTGTAGCACCCTGAGGGCTCGGTTGCTACAGAGGTATTGCACCTCACCCAGAGGTGTGATATCTCACTCTCAGGTAAGGATGTAGTGTGGATCAGGACCCGACACCTGCATGCATTACACCACATTGCCGTGGGGCAGGGCGACCAATATGCCCCTGAGATGGGCACGACAGTCCCTGTCCCTGGCTGGAGTGGGGGGAGGGAACACTGAGGAAGGGGAACCCTGTAGTGCAGGAGCAGGGAGGAAGCAGTTCCTGGGTGCATTGAGAAGGGAGTATAAAAGGTGGGCACCATCTTAGTTCAGTGCAGAGAAGTCTGAGCAGAAGTGGCAGGGAGCAGGGGCTCTGCATGAGCTCTGCTCCGGAGGCAGGCCTAGTAACAGAGGCCCAGGCCTGGAAGAGGGAGAAGGAAGGAAGAGGAGCGGAGAAGGCTCCAGGAATGAGGAACGAAGGGATCTCAGGGGTGCGGACGGGCGAGTCGCCACCGCACGCCAGAATCCACCTGCGTGGAGGGGTCAGGCCAAAGGGGGAGACCGGTCCCCGAAACTAGTGGAGGCAGGAAACGACCCTCAGCTAGAAACAGGAGGCTGTGACATTTTATGTGGCGCAGCCCCTCGCTACACCCGCTAGGAAGGCACCACATAGGGTCAGGGAAACTGGCGCCAAGTTTACCAAGAGGAGGCCCGAGGCAGCCGGACAGAAGGCTTGGTAAGAAAGGCCAGACAAAGGACACACAAAGGGGGTCCTGTGAAGCGCTCCAAAGTTATCTGGGAGTTGTCTGAGCCCCTCACCTGGTGAGCACAGTACGACGTGGGCAGCCGTTACCTGCAGACGTGGTCTGGATAATAAGAACTGTGAGTAAAGGCCCTGGACTGCATCACTGACTCCGTGTCATTACTGCTGCTGCCCTGCACCATCACCCCCATCCTCCGCATACACTGCCCTGAGGCTATACTCCTCCCGTGGGGAGTTATGCTACGCTCTGCTGCACCCACAACACCAGCCTCAGCGGTCTGCCCTGGAGCGGCGGTTCACTCTGACCGCAATCCACGGGTGGCGTAGTCGGACATTTAAACATCAAAACCACATAAATAGTTCCGCCACTGGTTTGACCGCCCTGAGCCACAGAACCGGGTTGCCGCCACGGAGACTACAACCACCAGCATCCACCAAAAAGGGTCCGGCTCCGGGTGTCCCAAGGCCCAGGGGGCGCGTCAGAACATTTTCATCACTTTTCACAATCACCAATGGAACAAGGCAGGGATGTTCTCTGTCCCCTCTCTTATACATCCTAGTGACGGAGCACCTGCTCTCATCAATTCGCCATAACCCCAATATTAGGTGGATTGAGGTGGGAGGCACCGAGTACAAGTGCTCTCTATTTGCTGATGATGTCCTAGTATATATCACTCAATCACATATATCCATCCATGCTGTTATGGCTGAAATAGATCACTTTGTTACATGGTCAAATTTTAAAATCAATGCAGCGAAGTCTGAGGCCCTCGATGTCTCCCTCCCCAAATCCATATAGGATTCCATCATTTCCAACTTTCCCTTTGCCTGGCCCTCACAGGGTATCAAATACTTAGGAATTCCTATTCATAGAGACCTCTCCCATCTATGTTATCTTAATTTTGGGCCCTTTATTGAACAACTCCATACAGACCACGGTTGGCAAGTTAGAACTGTAAGATTCACTACGTGAACCACTGGTGTTTTGTGGAAAAGCACATGTACACTGTGTTCCAAATTATTATGCAAAAAGTGTTTAGGAGTGATAAGGGAAGAATTTGTTTGTTTGTCAGTTAAACTCATTGATGGTGATGTGTGTCAGGGCTCTTTATATCACTGTAAGCAATTGCAGACACCAGTGCTAATTAGTTTGGCAGGTGTGTCCAATGAAAGGCAAGACTACTTAAGAAGGCTCTCTCACATTATTCAGCAGCCTACATTTTCTGCCAAAATGGGAAAGAAAAAGGATGTGTCGGCTGCTGAGAAGCAACAAATTGTGGAGTGTTTAGGTCAAGTCATGACTACAATCAACATTGTGCAATGATCAGGATGAAGTGTCTTGGCAATCAAGAAGTATGTAGCTGATTCACAGTACACACGTGTGCGTGCTGATAAAGGCAAATTGAGGACTCTTTCCTACAGGCAATTACGTCAGGTTGAAAGAGCAGCGGCAAAAAAGCCTTGTCATAGCAGCAGACAAGTTTTTGAAGCTGCTTGTGCCTCCAACGTCCCCCAAACAACAAGATGCAGGGTCCTTCAGAGGTTTGCAGCTGTGCATACGCCACCCTGTCGACCTCCTCTATCCACTTCACACAAGCAGAAACGGCTCCAGTGGGCCAAACATTACATGAAGACTGATTTCAAAACTGTTTTGTTCACAGATGAGTGCCGTGCAGCGCTCGATGGTCCAGATGGATGGAGTGGAGGATGGCTGGTTGATGGACACCCCACGCAAACACGGCTACAGCGCCAACAAGGAGGAGGTGGAGTAATGTTTTGGGCTGGAATCATGGGGAGAGAGATTGTCGGCCCCTTTAGGATCCCTGAAGGCGCTAAAGATGAACTCCATAATGTATGTGGATTTTTTCAAACAGCACTTCCTGCCATGGTTCAAGAAGAAGAACCGTGTATTTCACAGCAAGATCATTTTTCTGCATGATAATGCACCATCTCATGCTGCACATAAAACATCTGCATCTCTGGCTGATATGGGCATAAAAGGGGACAAACTTATGGTGTGACCCCCATGCTCCCCTGACCTCTACCCCATTCAGAACCTTTGGAGCATCATTAAAAGGAGTGTCTATGATGGCGGGAGGCAGTTCACATCTAAGCAACAGCTCTGGGAGGGTATTCTGTCCTCATGCAAAACAATTGAAGCAGAAACCATCCAAAACCTGACAAATTCAATGGACGAGAGAGTTCAGAAGCTCCTTTCGAACAAGGGGTCCTATGTGAAAATGTAACATCACCTAGAATAAAGTTTTGAGTTGAAAACTGTTTGATTTCAGTTTCTAACAACCTGCTAATGCTTATAATTTCAAAAATGACCATTTTTTTGGTCTTTATTAAAATGAAAAGGTTGAACGAAAAGTTTGGGGGATCTAAGAGTGTGGCAACCCAGTAGTCATGATTACTTCGAATTCTGACAATATGAGGGTCATGCTGCAGGTAGTGCAGCAAGAAGGCACTTATGTGTCTTGCGCATCTCAGAGCCCCAAAATTATTTTCCGGGCTAGATGCAGCTAAAAATTATTTTTAATTTTAAATCTGGTGGAGCTTATTATAGATGGCCTAATAGGATCAGTGCTGCACACTGCTACAAAGCCCAAATTATTTTCCAGTCAAGATACAGATAAACATGATTAGTAATTTGAAAGCTTAAAACGGTTGGTAGGGTGATTTTAAACAATCATCAAGCTTTTACTCTCCCCAGGATGACACAGGGGTAGAAAAGTCGTTTCGGATCCATGATTTGTTCATCTTTATGAACGTGAGTCTGTCTACATTATCAGTGGAGAGCCGCGTGCGCTTATCTGTCAGCACACCACCAGCAGCGCTGAACACACATTCAGACAGAACGCTGGCTGCGGGGCATGACAAGATCTCCAAGGCGTAAGTGGCTAGCTCTGGCCATTTATCCAGATTGGAAGCCCAAAAAGAGCAAGGGTCCAGTGACACAGTCGTGGCTTCAATGTTTACTTGGAGATACTCCTGTACCATCGTCTCTAGGCATTGACTATGTGTCAGACTTCTTGTCTCCTGTGGCCTTGCAAAGGATGGGCTAAAAAAGTGGTGAAATGATTCCGCAAAATTGATGTTACCACCAGATACTGTGGTTCTGTTACGGTTTGAGTGCTGAACACTTGACGGTCCCACGGTTGGCAAGTTGGAACTGTGAGATTCACTACGTGCACCACTGGTATTTTGTGGAAAAGCACATGTAAGATTCTGCAACAGTCTCTGCTGATACTCCTGCATGCGTGCATCCCTTTCTATGGCAGGAATAATTTCTGCAAATTTACTTTTGTACCGGGGATCTAACAGTGTGGCAACCCAGTAGTCAGGATTATTTCTAATTCTCACAATTCGAGGGTCATGTTGCAGGTAGTGCAGCAAGAAGGCACTCATGTGTGTTGCGCATCCAGGAGCACCAAGTCCCTGTTGTGTTGGTGGCGAGGTAACAATCATGCTTCCTTCCTCTGTCCTCTCCCCCCAACCTCGCACAACAGAAATGTGATCAAGGTCTCCCTCATCTGATGAGTCTTCCATCAGTTCGTCCTCCACTTCTTCCTGGGCTCCTGCACCTTCCTCACTAGTTTGGCTGCTACCATGCGCCCTGGTAAAACCATCTCCCCCACCCTCACATGCCTGCCGCCTTGGTGCTGCCGACCGTCTGGACCTTGCAGATATTAGCCCTTCCGCATACAACTCCTTCTCCTCTACTTCCTCCACCTCCTCTTGTGCCACCACCTGACTCCGAATTCTGTTTAACATGTGCTCCAGCATGTAAATCACCGGAATAGTCATGCTGATAATGGCATCGTCAGCACTAAACATCTTCGTCGCCATTTCAAAACTGTGCAGAAGGGTGCATAGGTCCCTGATCTGAGACCACTCCTCCAGCGTGATTTGCCCCACCTCTGAATCTCGTTGGCCCAGGCTATACGTCAGAACGTATTGCACCAGGGCTTGTCGGTGCTGCCACAGTCGCTGCAACATGTACAGAGTTGAATTCCACCGGGTAGGCACATCGCATTTTAGCCGGTGAAGTGGCAGGCCCAACGACTTCTGTAGAGATGTAAGTCGCTGAGCTGCGGGATGCGAACGGCGGAAGTGAGCACACAGCGACCGTGCCCTCTGCAGAAGGCCATCTAGTCTGGGATAGTGGGCTAAAAATTGCTGGACAACCAGGTTCAACACGTGAGCCATACAAGGCACGTGTGTGACATTGCCCCGGCGAAGGGCCGCACCCAGGTTTGCAGCATTGTCGCACACGGCCTTCCCTGGTTTCAGGTCCAGTGGAGACAACCATTCATGAAATTGGTTCTCCAGAGCTGACCACAACTCCTCAGCTGTGTGACTCACATTTCCCAGACATTTCAATGTAAAAACCGCCTGATGACGTTGAGCCCTACTGCCAGCATAGTAAGGAGGTGTGCAGGATCCCTTCTGCGCAGTTAGAAAGCTTGTGGCATGACCAGACAGGCTTTGGGTGCAGGTGGAAGACCGAGAGGAGGTTGAGGAGGCAGAAGCAGTGGAGGAACTTTGACATAAAGAGGATTGACGCACAACTCGTGGGGACGGCAAGATTTGGACAGCAGCCCCTTGTCCTGCTGTCACCATAGTTACCCAGTGCCCAGTCAGCGACATGTAACGCCCCTGTCCATGCCTACTCGTCCAAGTGTCTGTGGTGAAATGCACCCTGTCACACACAGAGTTTCTCAAAGAAGCGGTGATGTTGTGTGCGACATGCTGGTGGAGCGCAGGCACACCTTTCTTTGAGAAGTAGTGCCGACTGGGCATCTGGTACTGGGGCACTGCGACGGACATAAGGTCTCGAAAATCCTCTGTGTCCACCAGGTGGAAAGGCAGCATTTCTGTAGCCAAGAGCTTGCAGATGGTGAAATTCAACCTCTTAGCTTTCTCATGGCTAGGAGGAAATGGTCTTTTACTTGTCTACATCTGAGGGACCGAGGGCTGGCTATTGTGCTTAGACGGGGTTGATAAGGGTGTCCCCGGCAAACTGCCGGTCTGTGAGGAAGATGCAGGCGGACATGTTAGGTTGCCTTGATCCAAAGGTGGTGCTATCGATGTCGGACAGCGCTCAACACCAGCTGCTGTTACCACCTCCAAAGAAAATGATGACCTGCCAATCACGCTGGCTGTTGCGGGTAAAGAGGTGGCAGGTCTGCGCCCCAAAACAGGTGTGACTGCTGTCCCCCCAGTCACAGAGGATGAAGAGGGCGCGGATGCACAAGATATGGCAGACGGTGGTTGGCCCGGCCGGCTAGGCCGCATTGTAGCACACTGAGCTTCCCACTGCAACTTATGCTTCATGTCCATGTGCCGGTTCATGCATGAAGTACTCAAACTATGTATTTTTTGGCCTCTACTTAGCTTTTGTTGACAAATGTTACAGATAACACGAGTTGGGTCATCTTTATCGATCTGAAAAAATGCCCAGGCTATGCAAGGCTTAGCACCCATGCGACCTGAAGAGCCACCACGACTTGTGGTGAGAGGCAGAGTTGTGTTTGAGGATGCAGTTGTTGACGTGCTTCCAGTACTACGTCTCTGTCCAGGAAGGCGCAACCTGACCTCGTCGTCACTAGCATCTTCCTCCACCTCCTCTGCTGACCTCATCTCTTGACTGACTGTGGGTTGACAGTAAGTGGGATCTCCAACCTCATCATCATCACCCTGTGTGTTATCACACCCGTCGTCCTCAGAGCCAACCTGTTCCTGCCCTGACAAAAAACTAAAGTTGTCGCTCCAATCAGGTATTTGAGTCTTATCATCGTCTTCCTCATTGTCTCCACCAACAGGAGTTACAGTTTGGGAATGAGGGTCTACATTATGGTCAGAACCTTCTGCGTCTGGTCCTGGATCCGACTCATAAAGATTCTGGGCATCAGTGCAGATCATTTCCTCGTCTGGATTCACAGAAGCGCTGGAGTCGACCTCTGATTCCCAGGCTATAGTATGAGTAAACAGCTCTGCAGACTCAACCATCTGTTCTACCTCATACTCAGACGGGCAGCTGGAGATTTGGGAGCTGTGAGGAAGCAAGTGCGATTTGGGTGACACCTTTGAGGACTGGAGTATTTGTGATGTTGAAGTTGATGTGGAGGAGAGCCCACTTAAAGGAGCACTTGATATCCGTTGAAGCAAATGCTGTTTTTGTGCCTCATCTGGAATTTGTAGCGATTGGCGTGGCCGTAAGAAAGGGATCTTATCACATTGTCCGCTAAAAGAAGTAGACATTTTAGTTTGGCTGGAAGATGGTCTTTCTTCTGCAGATGTTACTGTTGCTTTAACACCTACCCCACGGACACAACCTTTTTTCCCCTTCCCAACACGCCTATTCCCCTTTCCACCAGCAGCAGGCCTTTTTCCACTCATTTTGGTGGTTAACTAATTCACAACTCTGGAGTTGTTTGCACAAAAAAACAATGGATGGTAACCGAGCAGAGCTGAGTGGCCAAACTGTGGTATTAGGCCAAAACTATTGGCTGGGTTAGATGCAGAAAAAAATATATTCAGTTTGCAACCTGATGGAGGTCAGTATAGATGGACTAATACAACAAGTCCCACACACAGCTAGAAGCCCAATATTTTTTCAGAGGTAGATGCAGAAAAAAATATATTCAGTTTGCAACCTGATGGAGGTCAGTATAGATGGACTAATACAACAAGTCCCACACACAGCTAGAAGCCCAATATTTTTTCAGAGGTAGATGCAGAAAAAATTATATTCAGTTTGCAACCTGATGGAGGTCAGTATAGATGGACTAATACAACAAGTCCCACACACAGCTAGAAGCCCAAATATTTTTTCAGAGGTACTGTAGATGCAGATAAAAATTAGTTTTAATTTGCAACCTGATGGAGGTCAGTATAGATGGACTAATAGAGAAAGTCCGACACACTGCTAGAAGGCCAAATATTTTTTCAGAGCTAGATGCAGAAAAAAATTATATTCAGTTTGCAACCTGATGGAGGTCAGTATAGATGGATTAATAGAACAAGACCCACACACAGCTAGAAGCCCAATATTTTTTCAGAGGTAGATGCAGAAAAAAATTTATTCAGTTTGCAACCTGATGGAGGTCAGTATAGATGGACTAATACAACAAGTCCCACACACAGCTAGAAGCCCAATATTTTTTCAGAGGTAGATGCAGAAAAAAATATATTCAGTTTGCAACTTGATGGAGGTCAGTATAGATGGACTAATACAACAAGTCCCACACACAGCTAGAAGCCCAATATTTTTTCAGAGGTAGATGCAGAAAAAAATATAATCAGTTTGCAACCTGATGGAGGTCAGTATAGATGGACTAATACAACAAGTCCCACACACAGCTAGAAGCCCAATATTTTTTCAGAGGTAGATGCAGAAAAAATATATTCAGTTTGCAACCTGATGGAGGTCAGTATAGATGGACTAATACAACAAGTCCCACACACAGCTAGAAGCCCAATATTTTTTCAGAGGTAGATGCAGAAAAAAATATATTCAGTTTGCAACCTGATGGAGGTCAGTATAGATAGACTAATACAACAAGTCCCACACACAGCTAGAAGCCCAATATTTTTTCAGAGGTAGATGCAGAAAAAAATATATTCAGTTTGCAACCCGATGGAGGTCAGTATAGATGGACTAATACAACAAGTCCCACACACAGCTAGAAGCCCAAATATTTTTTCAGAGGTACTGTAGATGCAGATAAAAATTAGTTTTAATTTGCAACCTGATGGAGGTCAGTATAGATGGACTAATAGAGAAAGTCCGACACACTGCTAGAAGGCCAAATATTTTTTCAGAGCTAGATGCAGAAAAAAATTATATTCAGTTTGCAACCTGATGGAGGTCAGTATAGATGGATTAATAGAACAAGACCCACACACAGCTAGAAGCCCAATATTTTTTCAGAGGTAGATGCAGAAAAAAATATATTCAGTTTGCAACCTGATGGAGGTCAGTATAGATGGACTAATACAACAAGTCCCACACACAGCTAGAAGCCCAATATTTTTTCAGAGGTACATGCAGAAAAAAATATATTCAGTTTGCAACCTGATGGAGGTCAGTATAGATGGACTAATACAACAAGTCCCACACACAGCTAGAAGCCCAATATTTTTTCAGAGGTAGATGCAGAAAAAAATATATTCAGATTGCAACCTGATGGAGGTCAGTATAGATGGACTAATACAACAAGTCCCACACACAGCTAGAAGCCCAATATTTTTTCAGAGGTAGATGCAGAAAAAAATATATTCAGTTTGCAACCTGATGGAGGTCAGTATAGATGGACTAATACAACAAGTCCCACACACAGCTAGAAGCCCAATATTTTTTCAGAGGTAGATGCAGAAAAAAATATATTCAGTTTGCAACCTGATGGAGGTCAGTATAGATGGACTAATACAACAAGTCCCACACACAGCTAGAAGCCCAAATATTTTTTCAGAGGTACTGTAGATGCAGATAAAAATTAGTTTTAATTTGCAACCTGATGGAGGTCAGTATAGATGGACTAATAGAGAAAGTCCGACACACTGCTAGAAGGCCAAATATTTTTTCAGCGCTAGATGCAGAAAAAAATTATATTCAGTTTGCAACCTGATGGAGGTCAGTATAGATGGATTAATAGAACAAGACCCACACACAGCTAGAAGCCCAATATTTTTTCAGAGGTAGATGCAGAAAAAAATATATTCAGTTTGCAACCTGATGGAGGTCAGTATAGATGGACAAATACAACAAGTCCCACACACAGCTAGAAGCCCAATATTTTTTCAGAGGTAGATGCAGAAAAAAATATATTCAGTTTGCAACCTGATGGAGGTCAGTATAGATGGACTAATAGAACAAGTCCCACACACTGCTGGAAGGCCAAATATTTTTTCAGAGCTAGATGCCGAAAAAAATTATATTCAGTTTGCAAACTGATGGAGGTCAGTATAGATGGATTAATAGAACAAGACCCACACACAGCTAGAAGCCCAATATTTTTTCAGAGGTAGATGCAGAAAAAAATATATTCAGTTTGCAACCTGATGGAGGTCAGTATAGATGGACTAATACAACAAGTCCCACACACAGCTAGAAGCCCAAATATTTTTTCAGAGGTACTGTAGATGCAGATAAAAATTATTTTTAATTTGCAACCTGATGGAGGTCAGTATAGATGGACTAATACAACAAGTCCCACACACAGCTAGAAGCCCAAATATTTTTTCAGAGGTACTGTAGATGCAGATACAAATTATTTTTAATTTGCAACCTGATGGAGGTCAGTATAGATGGACTAATAGAGAAAGTCCGACACACTGCTAGAAGGCCAAATATTTTTTCAGAGCTAGATGCAGAAAAAAATTATATTCAGTTTGCAACCTGATGGAGGTCAGTATAGATGGATTAATAGAACAAGACCCACACACAGCTAGAAGCCCAAATATTTTTTCAGAGGTAGATGCAGAAAAAAATATATTCAGTTTGCAACCTGATGGAGGTCAGTATAGATGGATTAATAGAACAAGACCCACACACAGCTAGAAGCCCAAATATTTTTTCAGAGGTACTGTAAATGCAGATAAAAGTTAGTTTTAATTTGCAACCTGATGGAGGTCAGTATAGATGGACTAATAGAATGATGCTATGCCCAAAAGATTTTACTTCACTAGGTGCAGTAAAAAAATTGGTATTCTATACATAGGTGGTATATCTTGCAGCACAGATAGGCTACTCCACTGACTAACACACTCTGCAATAGGCCAAAAAGGATTAGCTTTGCTAGATTCAGCCAAATGCTGTGAAAAAAACTTGCACAGCACTGGCACAGACCTGCCTGGCAAGAACTGATAGGAACTGATGTAACCTAGTCCTGAAAAGGACTCCAATTACAATTAGTCTTTACTCCCACAACCTATCTATTTAAGAGCACAGACCTCCCTAATAAAAGTCGTAGGAAATGCTGTAACCTAGTCCTTAAAAGGACTGCAATCAGAACTATTCCCTACTCCCAAGCTATCTGTATATTTGTGCAAAAATTGGCTTGAAATTAACAAGGTATAGCGCACACAGCAACAGCGGTGCCGTCTAACACGCAGCTGCAGCAGTGAGAAAATGGTGGCGACGGGGAAAATGGCTTGGTCTTATAGGGCAAGGACATGTGACATACACTGCCAATGACACATGCCCTTGCTTGTGTGAAAAAAAGAACTTCGCTCCGTGTGTGCGCTGCTGATAGGCTGACAGATTGCACCTCCCCACTGCAAATGCGGGAAAGAGAAAAAAAAATGGAGATCTTCATTGTTCCTGCAGAGATCCATCCCCTGCCCCTCCCCCCACCCCGCTGTAAACTCAAACTGCGTATTAACATTAATTTTCATCATTACTGAGAAAAAATCCAGTTATGATTTTGGTGCACGAACAGTTATCGAACATAACCTCGAACAGCCGAATTTTTATCAAATTGTTCGTGTTCGCCGAACGGCTCGAACACCGCCCAAAACAGCTCGAATTTGAGATTGGCGAACAGCTCGAGTAGAACAACGCTCATCTCTAGTATAACCACTGCGTCTCCTATACAGCCTGCCTGCCTGATATCTGGGATGGATATTAGTCCTGAGAAGGACTGTTTGTTTGTTCTGGCAGCCTTTACAGACCCTACACTAACTATTTCGCAGCAAAAATCTCTCCCTAGCTCAGCAGCGCTGTCCCTACAATGTCTGATCCGGAGCGTCTGTGTCCAAGATGGCGGCGCCCGGTTTTAAATACTGGAGGTGATGCTGTGCGGCCAGCAAATCACAGTAATGCCCACAACCAACATGGCTGCGGCATTACAGTGACTGGCTGGCAATCCCTGCATGTTCATTTGCTCTGTAAAGAGCGCCAAACATGCAGGGCGGAGACCCGAGCTCCCGCCCGAGTAACCCGGAAATGCTCGGTGCTCGCCGAACATCCCGAGTAGCGTGATGCTCGGGCAAGTACCGAGCAGTGTCGAGCATGCTTGCTCAACACTAGTCTCTACATGTTGGAACTCAACCCTCCACATGTTGCAAAGGATTTGTGAGCAGAAGAGAGCAGTTGTGGAGTACCAGCTGCAACAAGGCCGTCGATATTCTGGTCAGACTCCACACATAAGACCTCATGAGTGGACCTGGATGTCTGACATATGTACCATCCTGACAAACTTTGAGGAGTCCACCAAGATGGTGAGTGGCGATGACTAGTGTTGAGCGATACCTTCCGATATCGGGAAATATCGGATCGGATTGGATCGGACCGATACCCAAAAAGTATCGGATATCGCCGATTCCGATAACGGAACCCAATGCAAGTAAATGGGACACAAATATCGGAATAAAAATAAACCCTTTCTTTCCTTGTAGGTTAATTCTACATGAAGGAAAACAACTAAGAATAATGTAGAATGTATTGGGGGAGGTGGGGGAGACAATAAAGGCATAGAGGTTTAGCCCAATCAAATGGAATAGCAGGAATAATTTTTTTTTTTAAGACGTTCTGAGTTCCGGAAATATTGACTATGTTAAGTTTTTTTATATTTTGTTAGATATTTATGTTTCACTACTTCCATGCTCTTCACCTTCTTTTTTACTTCTCCCACACTTTCTCCTTCATCATCCTCAGCATCAGCATCTTTTTCATCAACTTCTTCTTCACCTTCTTCATCTTCTTCTTCTTCACCTTCTTCGTATTATTCTTTTTTTTTACATTCTTCATATTCTTCTTATTCAACTATTATTCTTCTTCATACTCTACTTCTTCATCTTCTTCAAATTTTTCTTCTTCATCATATTCTTATTTGTGACAGGCATTCCTGTAGTTGTTATCTATAAAAGTTTGAACTTTACACCTTTCGTTCTGCCCATCACAAAAGATTTACAACAGAATTTGTCCACGTTCAGTTTGGCCTGCAGCAGCAGGTCTTTTCCAGGGGCACCACGAGGAGGAACGGACTCACCCACATACACTGCTTAGTCATCTTCTGCTTATAATTTAGATAATATCTTTTGCTCTGATTTTTAGTCTTATGCTTAATGTTCTTCCGCTTTTTGTTCTGCAGCTTCTTGTACTTCTGCTTCTTGGTTTTCTGTCTTTTGTTCTTCTGTATCTTGATGGTTGTCTTCTTGTTCTTTGTCCTCTTGGTCATCTTCTTCAGGGTCATCTTCTTGGTCTTCTTCGGGGTGTTCTTCAGGGTCGTCGTCTTCAGGGTCATCGTCTTCGGGGTCATCGTCTTCTGGGTCCTCGTCTTCTTCGGGGTGGTTTTCAGGGTCCTCGTCTTCAGGGTCATCATCTTCGGGGTCCTCGTCTTCTTCAGAGTCGTCTTCAGGGTCCTCGTCTTCTTCGGGGTGGTCTTCAGGGTCGTCGTCTTCGGGGTCCTCGTCTTCTTCGGGGTGGTCTTCAGGTTCGTTGTCTTCAGGGTCGTCGTCTTCAGGGTCCTCATCTTCTTTGGGGTGGTCTTCAGGATCCTCGTCTTCAGGGTCGTCGTCTTCGGGGTCCTCGTCTTCTTCGGGGTGGTCTTCATGGTCCTCGTCTTCAGGGTCGTCTTCTTCGGGGTGGTCTTCAGGGTCCTCGTCAGGGAGATCCAGAGTGATTACCAAGAACAATTTCAAAAAGCTTGAACTTGGAAATGTAGCAGAAGGTACAAGAAGGCTGAAGAACTGCCGAGAACCAGCTGATGGTACTGGAACCCGGATGGGTAGCAGAAGATACAAGAGCCAATGGAACTACAGAGGACCAGCTGATGGTACTGGAACCAGGTTACTAAGCAGGAGGTACCTGTGCCAGAAAGCACTACCAAGGACCAGCAGACGTTGGTGGAACTTGGATACCAAGAGGGAGGCACCTAAGCCAAAGGCACTGCCGAGAACCAGCTGACGGTACTGGAACCCGGATGGGTAGCAGAAGATACAAGAGCCAATGGAACTACAGAGGACCAGCTGATGGTACTGGAACCAGGTTACTAAGCAGGAGGTACTTGTGCCAGAAAGCACTACCAAGGACCAGCAGATGTTGGTGGAACTTGGATACCGAGAAGGAGGCACCTAAGCCAAAGGCACTGCCGAGGACCAGCTGACAGTACTGGAACCCGGATGGGTAGCAGAAGGTACAAGAGCCAATGGAACTACCGAGGACCAGCTGACGGTACTGAAACCCAGCTACTAATCAGGAGGTACCTTGCCAGAAAGCACTAGCAAGGACCAGCAGACATTGGTGGAACTTGGATACCGAGAAGGAGGCACCTAAGCCAAAGGCACTGCCGAGGACCAGCTGATGGTACTGGAACCCGGATGGGTAGCAGAAGGTACAAGAGCCAATGGAACTACCGAGGACCAGCTGACGGTACTGGAACTCTGTTACTAAGCAGGAGGTACCTGTGCCAGAAAGCACTACCAAGGACCAGCTGATGTTGGTGGAACTTGGATACCGAGAAGGAGGCCCCTAAGCCAAAGGCATTGCCGAGAACCAGCTGACTGTACTGGAACTCGGATGGGTAGCAGAAGGCACCCATGAAAAGAAAAGTTGCAAGGCCGCGAACTGGCCGTAGTTACCGAAACCCACAGTCCTACAGGGGGTGCTTGTCTTATTGGCACTATGGAACCAGCCTTCATTGCCAGATCCCACAGCCCACATAGGAGTCACCTAAACTGCAGGCACCATAGAGTCGGCTAACCCGACCGCAACACGACAGGACAACGCATTGGAGGCAAAGTGACGTTGACACTACCCGGAAACAGCTGATGTGCTGGAACCAGGCTGGGCAGGAGGGAGTACCCGTGCCAAAGACACTGCCAAGAACCAGCTGACGGTACTGGAACTCGGATGGGTAGCAGAAGGTACAAGAGCCAATGGAACTACCGAGAACCAGCTGAAGGTACTGGAACTCGGTTACTAAGCAGGAGGTACCTGTGCCAGAAAGCACTACCAAGGACCAGCAGACGTTGGTGGAACTTGGATACCAAGAAGGAGGCATCTAAGCCAAAGGCACTGCCGAGAGCCAGCTGATGGTACTGGAACCCGGATGGGTAGCCGAAGGTACAAGAGCCAATGGAACTACCGAGGAACAGCTGACGGTACTGGAACTCGGATGGGTAGCAGAAGGTACAAGAACCAATGGAACTACCGAGGACCAGCTGACGGTACTGGAACTCGGTTACTAAGAAGGAGGTACCTGTGCCAGAAAGCACTACCAAGGACCAGCAGACGTTGGTGGAACTTGGATATCGAGAAGGAAGAACCTAAGCCAAAGGCACTGCCGAGAACCAGCTGATGGTACTGGAACTCGGATGGGTAGCAGAAGGTACCCATGAAAAAAAAAGTTGCAAGACCGCGAGCCGGCCGCAGTTACCGAAAAGCACAGTCATACAGGGGGTGCTTGTCCTATTGGCACTATGGAACCAGCCTTCATTGCCAGATCCCGCAGCCCACATAGGAGTCACCTAAACTGCAGGCACCATTGAGTCGGCTAACCCGACCGCAACACGACAGGACAACGTATTGGAGGCAAAGTGACGTTGACACTACCCGGAAACAGCTGGAGTGCTGGAACCAGGCTGGGCAGGAAGGAGTACCCGTGCAAAAGACATTGCTGGGAAACAGCTGGCGGTGCTGGAACCCAGGGTAAATACTAAAAACAGAGTGAAGCCAGAGGCCTAATTGGAGCAAGTTTAAAATCAGTAGTAGTGTGAATGTGGACAGAGCAGGAGAAATTGCCGTACTCACAGCAGGGGAACAGCTGATGTTACTGAACCCCAATAACTCGGCAGCAAGTGTTGACTGTGCAGACGGCACTTCTGAGCGCCGACTGGCGGTGTTGGAGCTCAGGGATAATACTGAAAACATAGGAGCTGGAGATGTAATTGGAGCAACTTTTAAATCTGTAGTAGTGTGAATGTGGACAGAGCAGGAGAAACTGCCGTACACACAGCAGGGGAACAGCTGACGTTACTGAACCCCAATAACACTGGAGCAAGCGTTGACTGTGCAGACGGCACTTCTGAGCAGCAACTAGCGGTGTTGGAGCCGAGGGTAAATACTAAAAACAGAGGAGCCAGAGGTGTAATTGTAGCAAGTTTTAAATTAGTAGTACAGTGGATGTGGACGGAGCAGGAGAATTTGCCGGACACACAGCTGGGGATCAGCTGACGTTACTGAACCCCAATAACACTGGAGCAAGCGTTGACTGTGCAGACGGCACTTCTGAGCAGCAACTAGCGGTGTTGGAGCCCAGGGTAAATACTAAAAACAGAGGAGCCACAGGTGTAATTGGAGCAAGTTTTAAATTAGTAGTTAGAGATGAGCGGTGTTCGACTCGAACTGTTCACCAATCTCAAATTCGAGCTGTTTTGGGCGGTGTTCGAGCCGTTCGACGAACACGAACAATTTGATAAAACTTCAGCTGTTCGAGGTTATGTTAGATAACTGTTCGTGCACCAAAATCATAACTGGATTTTTTCTCAGTAAAGCTGAAAAATAATGTTAATACGCAGTTTGAGTGTACAGCGGGGCGGGGGGAGGGGCAGGGGATGGATCTCTACAGAAATAATGAAGATCTCCATTTTTTTTTCTCTTTCCCGCATTTACAGTGGGGAGGTGCAATCCAATTTTCGCACAAATCTACAGATAGCTTGGGAGTAGGGAATAGTTGTGATTGCAGTCCTTTTAAGGACTAGGTTACATCATTTCCTATGACTTTTATCAGGCATGTCTGTGCTTTTAAATAGATAGGTTGGGAGTAAACACTAATTGTAATTGCAGTCCTTTTCAGGGCTAGGTTACATCAGTTCCTATCACTTTTATCAGGCAGGTCTGTGCTCTTAAATAGATAGCTTGAGAGTACGGAATAGTTGTGTTTGCAGTCCTTTTAAGGACTAGGTTACATAATTTCCTATGACTTTTATCAGGCAGGTCTGTGCTCTTAAATAGATAGGTTGGGAGAAAAGACTAATTGTAATTGCATTCCTTTTCAGGGCTAGGTTACATCAGTTCCTATCACTTTTTGCCAGGCAGGTCTGTGCCAGTGCTGTGCAAGTTTTTTTCACAGCATTTGGCTAAATCTAGCAAAGCAAACCCTTTTTATCCTCTTGCAGTGTGTGTTAGTCAGTGGAGAAGCCTACCTGTGTTGCAAGCTACACCACCTGTGAATAGAATACAAATTTTTTTACTGCACCTAGTGAAGTAAAACCTTTTGGGCATAGCATCATTCTATTAGTCCATCTATACTAAACTCCACCAGGTTGCAAATTCAATATAATTTTTATCTGCATCTAGCTCTGAAAAAATATTTCAGCTTGTAGCAGTGTGTAGGACTTGTTCTATTAGTCCATCTATACTAACCTCCACCAGGTTGCAAATTCAATATAATTTTTATCTGCATCTAGCTCTGAAAAAATATTTTGGCTTTTAGCAGTGTGTGGGACTTGTTCTATTAGTTCATCTATACTAACCTCCACCAGGTTGCAAATTCATTACAATTTTTATCTGCATCTAGCTCTGAAAAAATATTTCGGCTTGTAGCAGTGTGTGGGACTTATTCTATTAGTCCATCTATACTAACCTCCACCAGGTTGCAAATTCAATATAATTTTTATCTGCATCTAGCTCTGAAAAAATATTTCGGCTTGTAGCAGTGTGTGGGACTTGTTCTATTAGTCCATCTATACTAACCTCCACCAGGTTGCAAATTCAATATAATTTTTATCTGCATCTAGCTCTAAAAAAATATTTAGGCTTGTAGCAGTGTGTGGGACTTGTTCTATTAGTCCATCTATACTAACCTCCAGCAGGTTGCAAATTCAATATAATTTTAATCTGCATCTAGCTCTGAAAAAATATTTCGGCTTGTAGCAGTGTGTGGGAATTGTTCTATTAGTCCATCTATACTAACCTCCACCAGGTTGCAAATTCAATATAATTTTTATCTGCATCTAGCTCTGAAAAAATATTTCGGCTTGTAGCAGTGTGTGGGACTTGTTCTATTTGTCCATCTATACTAACCACCAACAGGTTGCAAATTCAATATAATTTTTTTCTGCATCTAGCTCTGAAAAAATATTTCGCCTTGTAGCAGTGTGTGGGACTTGTTCTATTAGTCCATCTATACTAACCTCCACCAGGTTGCAAATTCAATATAATTTTTATCTGCATCTAGCTCTAAAAAAATATTTCGGCTTGTAGCAGTGTGTGGCACTTGTTCTATTAGTCCATCTATACTAACCTCCAGCAGGTTGCAAATTCAATATAATTTTTATCTGCATCTAGCTCTGAAAAAATATTTCAGCTTGTAGCAGTGTGTGGGACTTGTTCTATTAGTCCATCTATGCTAACCTCCACCAGGCTGCAAATTCAACATAATTTTTATCTGCATCCAGCTCTGAAAAAATATTTCGGCTTGTAGCAGTGTGTGGGACTTGTTCTATTAGTCCATCTATACTAACCTCCAACAGGTTGCAAATTCAATATAATTTTTTTCTGCATCTAGCTCTGAAAAAATATTTTGGCTTGTAGCAGTGTGTGGGACTTGTTCTATTAGTCCATCTATACTAACCTCCACCAGGTTGCAAATTCTATTTAACTTTTATCTGCATCTAACCCAGCCAATACTTTTGGGTTAATACCACAGTTTGGCCACTCAGCTCTGCTTGGTTCCCATCCACTGTTTTTTGTGCAAACAACTCCAGAGTTATGAATTATTTAACCACCAAAATGAGTGGAAAAGGCCTGCTGCTGCTTGAGAGGGGAATAGGCGTGTTGGGTAGGGAAAAAAAGGATGTGTCCGTGGGGTAGGTGTTAAAGGAACAGTAACATCTGCATAAGAAAGACCATCTTCCAGCCAAACTAAGTTGTCTACTTCTTTTAGCGGACAATATGATAAGATCCCTTTCTTACGGCCACACAAATCGCTACAAATTCCAGATGAGGCACAAAAACAGCAAGTGCTTCAACGGATATCAAGTGCTCCTTTAAGTGGGCTCTCCTCCACCTCAACTTCAACATCACAAATACTCCAGTCCTCAGAGGTGTCACCCCAATCGCACCTGCTTCCTCACAGCTCCCAAGTCTCCAGATGCCCGTCTGAGTATGGGGTAGAACAGATGGTTGAGTCTGCAGAGCTGTTTACTCAAAACATAGCCTGGGAATCAGAGGTCGGCTCCAGAGCTTCTGTGAATCCAGACAAGGAAATGATCTGCACTGATGCCCAGAATCTTTATGAGTCGGATCCAGGACCAGACGCAGAAGGTTCTGACCATAATGTAGACCCTCATTCCCAAACTGTAACTCATGTTGGTGGAGACAATGAGGACGACGATGATGAGACTCAAATACCTGACTGGAGCGACAACTTTAGTTTTTTGTCAGGGCAGGAAGAGGTTGGCTCTGAGGATGACAGGTGTGATAACACACAGGGTGATGATGACGAGGTTGGAGATCCCACTTACTGTCAACCCACAGTCAGCCAGTCGATGAGGTCAGCAGACGAGGTGGAGGAGGAAGCTAGTGACGACGAGGTCAGGTTGCGCCTTCCTGGACAGAGACGTAGTACTGGAAGCACGTCAACAACTGCATCCTCAAACACAACTCTGCCTCTGACCACAAGTCGTGGTGGCTCTTCAGGTCGCATGGGTGCTAAGCCTTGCATAGCCTGGGCATTTTTTCAGATCGATAAAGATGACCCAACTCGTGTTATCTGTAACATTTGTCAGCAAAAGCTAAGTAGAGGCCAAAAAATACATAGTTTGAGTACTTCATGCATGAACCGGCACATGGATATGAAGCATAAGTTGCAGTGGGAAGCTCACTGTGCTACAATGCGGCCTAGCCAGCCGGGCCAACCACCGTCTGCCACATCTTGTGCATCCGCGGCCTCTTCATCCTCTGTGACCGGGGGGACAGCAGTCACACCTGTTTTGGGATGCAGACCTGCCACCTCTTTACCCGCAACAGCCAGCGTGATTGGCAGGTCATCATTTTCTTTGGAGGTGGAAACACCAACTGGTGTTCAGCGCTGTCCGACATCGATAGCACCACCTTTGGATCAAGGCAACCTAACATGTCCGCCTGCATCTTCCTCACAGACCGGCAGTTTTCCGGGGACACCCTTCTCAACCCCGTCTAAGCACAACAGCCAGCCCTCGGTCCCTCAGATGTGGACAAGTAAAAGACCATTTCCTCCTAGCCATGAGAAAGCTAAGAGGTTGAATTTCACCATCTGCAAGCTCTTGGCTACAGAAATGCTGCCTTTCCGCCTCTTGGACACAGAGGATTTTCGAGACCTTATATACGTCACAGTGCCCCAGTACCAGATGCCCAGTCGGCACTACTTCTCAAAGAAAGGTGTGCATGCGCTCCACCAGCATGTCGCACACAACATCACCGCTTCTTTGAGAAACTCTGTGTGTGACAGGGTGCATTTCACCACAGACACTTGGACGAGTAGGCATGGACAGAGGCGTTACATGTCGCTGACTGGGCACTGAGTAACTATGGTGACAGCAGGACAAGGGGCTGCTGTCCAAGTCTTGCCGTCCCCACGAGTTGTGCGTCAATCCTCTTTATCTCAAAGTTCCTCCACTGCTTCTGCCTCCTCAACCTCTTCTCGGTCCTCCACCTGCACCCAAAGCCTGTCTGGTCATGCCACAAGCTTTCTAACTGCGCAGAAGGGATCCTGCACACCTCCTTACTATGCTGACAGCAGGGCTCAACGTCATCAGGCGGTTTTTACTTTGAAATGTCTGGGAAATGTGAGTCACACAGCTGAGGAGTTGTGGTCAGCTCTGGAGAACCAGTTTCATGAATGGTTGTCTCCACTGGACCTGAAACCAGGGAATGCCATGTGCGACAATGCTGCAAACCTGGGTGCTGCCCTTCGCTGGGGCAATGTCACACACGTGCCTAGTATGGCTCACGTGTTGAACCTGGTTGTCCAGCAATTTTTAGCCCACTATCCCGGACTAGATGGCCTTCTGCAGAGGGCACAGTCGCTGTGTGCTCACTTCCGCCGTTCGCATCCCGCAGCTCAGCGACTTACATCTCCACAGAAGTCGTTGGGCCTGCCACTTCACCGGCTAAAATGCGATGTGCCTACCCGGTGGAATTCAACTCTGCACATGTTGCAGCGACTGTGGCAGCACCGACAAGCCCTGGTGCAATACGTTCTGACGTATAGCCTGGGCCAACGAGATCCAGAGGTGGGTCAAATCACGCTGGAGGAGTGGTCTCAGATCAGGGACCTATGCACCCTTCTGCACAGTTTTGAAATGGCGACGAAAATGTTTAGTGCTGATGATGCCATTATCAGCATGACTATTAAGGTGATTTACATGCTGGAGCACATGTTAAACAGAATTCGGAGTCAGGTGGTGGCACAAGGGCGCATGGTAGCAGCCAAACTAGTGAGGAAGGTGCAGGAGCCCAGGAAGAAGTGGAGGACGAACTGATGGAAGACTCATCAGATGAGGGAGACCTTGATCACATTTGTGTTGTGTGAGGTTGGGGGGAGAGGGCAGAGGAAGGAAGCATGATTGTTAACTCGCCACCAGCACAACAGGGACTTGGTGCTCCTGGCTGCGCAAGACACATGAGTGCCTTCTTGCTGCACTACCTGCAACATGACCCTCGAATTGTGAGAATTAGAAATAATCCTGACTACTGGGTTGCCACACTGTTAGATCCCCGGTACAAAAGTAAATTTGCAGAAATTATTCCTGCCATAGAAAGAGATGCATGCATGCAGGAGTATCAGCAGAGACTGTTGCAGAATCTTACATGTGTTTTTACCCAAAACACTAGTGGTGCACGTAGTGAATCTCACAGTTCCAACTTGCCAACCGTGGGACCGTCGAGTGTTCAGCACTCAAACCGTAACTGAAACACAGTATCTGCTGGTAACATGAATTTTGCGGAATCATTTCACCACTTTTTTAGCCCATCCTTTGCAAGGCCACAGGAGACAAGAAGTCTGACACATAGTCAACGCCTAGAGACGATGGTACAGGAGTATCTCCAAATAAACATTGAAGCCATGACTGTGTCACTGGACCCTTGCTCTTTTGGGGCTTCCAATCTGGATAAATGGCCGGAGCTCGCCACTTACGCCTTGGAGATCTTGTCATGCCCCGCAGCCAGTGTTCTGTTGGAACGTGTGTTCAGCGCTGCTGGTGGTGTACTGACAGATCAGCGCACGCGGCTCTCCACTGATAATGTAGACAGACTCACGTTCATAAAGATGAACAAATCATGGATCCGAAACGATTTTTCTACCCCTGTGTCATCCTGGGGAGAGTAAAAGCTTGATGATTTGTTAAAATCACCTCACCAACCGTTTTAAGCTCTCAAATTATTAATCATGTTTATCTGTATCTTGGCTGGAAATTAATTTGGGCCATGTAGCAGTGTGCTGTACTGATTATATTAGGCCATCTATACTAAACTCCACCAGATTTAATGTTACTAATTATGTTTATCTGTATCTTGGCTGGAAAATAATTTGGGCCTTGTAGCAGTGTGTAGTACTGATTCTATTAGGCCATCTATACTAAACTCCACCAGATTTAAAATTACTAATCATGTTTATCTGTATCTTGGCTGGAAAATAATTTGGGCTTTGTAACAGTTTGCAGTACTGATTCTATTAGGCCATCTATACTAAGCTCCACCAGCTTTCAAATTAATAATAATTTTTAGCTGCATCTAGCCCAGAAAATAATTTTTGAGCTCCTAGATGCGCAAGACACATGAGTGCCTTCTTTCTGCATTAACTGCAACATGACCCTCAGATTTTCAGAATTCGAAATAATCCTGACTACTGGGTTGCCACACTCTTAGATCCCCCACACTCTTCGATCAACCTTTTCATTTTAATAAAGAACAAAAAAATGGTCATTTTTGAAATTATAAGCATTAGCAGGTTATTAGAAACTGAAATCAAACAGTTTTCAACTCAAAACTTTATTCTAGGTCATGTTACATTTGCACATAGGACCCGTTGTTCGAAAGGAGCTTCCGAACTGTCTCGTCCATTGAATTTGTCAGGTTTTGGATGGTTTCTGCTTCAATTGTTTTGCATGAGGACAGAATACCCTCCCAGAGCTGTTGCTTAGATGTGAACTGCCTCCCGCCATCATAGACACTCCTTTTGATAATGCTCCAGAGGTTCTCAATGGGGTTGAGGTCAGGGGAGCATGGGGGCCACACCATAAGTTTGTCCCCTTTTATGCCCATAGCAGCCAGAGATGCAGAACTGTTATGTGCAGCATGAGACGGTGCATTATCGTGCATGAAAATGATCTTGCTGCGGAATGCACGGTTCTTCTTCTTGAACCATGGCAGGAAGTGCTGTTGAGAAACTCAACATACATTATGGAGTTCATCTTTACCCCTTCAGGGATCCTAAAGGGGCCGACAATCTCTCTCCCCATGATTCCAGCCCAAAACATTACTCCACCTCCTCCTTGTTGGCGCCGTAGCCGTGTTTGCATGGGGTGTCCATCAACCAGCCATCCTCCACTCCATCCATCTGGACCATCGAGCATTGCACGGCAATCATCGGTGAACAAAACAGTTTTGAAGTCAGTCTTCATGTATTTTTTGGCCCACTGGAGCCGTTTCTGCTTGTGTACAGTGGATAGAGGAGGTCGACAGGATGGCTTACGCACAGCTGCAAACCTCTGAAGGACCCTGCATCTTGTTGTTCGGGGGACGTTGGAGGCACCATCAGCTTCAAAAACTTGTCTGCAGCTATGACAAGGCTTTTTTGCCACTGCTCTTTTAACCTGACGTAATTACCTGTACGAAAGAGTCCTCAATTTTCCCTTATCAGCACGCACATGTGTGTACTGTGAATCAGCTGCATACTTCTTGATTGTGCGATGATCAGGATGAAGCATCTTGGCAAAGTTGTTTGTAGTCATGCCTTGACCTAAACACTCCACAATTTGTTGCTTCTCAGCAGCCGACACATCCTTTTTCTTTCCCATTTTGGCAGAAAATGTAGGCTGCTTAATAATGTGGGACAGCCTTCTTAAGTAGTCTTCCCTTTCATTGGACACACCTGCCAAACTAATTAGCACAGGTGTCTGCAATTGCTTACAGTGATATAAAGAGCCCTGACACGCATCACGATCAATGAGTTTAACTGACAAACAAACAAATTCTTCCCTTATCACTCCTAAACACTTTTTGCATAATAATTTGGAACACAGTGTACATGTGCTTTTCCACAAAACACCAGTGGTTCACGTATTGAATCTTACAGTTCTAACTTGCCAACCGTGGTCTGTATGGAGTTGTTCAATAAAGGGCCCAAAATTAAGATAACATAGACGGGAGAGGTCTCTATGAATAGGAATTCCTAAGTATTTGATACCCTGTGAGGGCCAGGCAAAGGGAAAGTTGGACTGGAAGGAATCCTGTATGGATTTGGGGAGGGAGACATCGAGGGCCTCAGACTTCGCTGCATTGATTTTAAAATTTGACCATGTAACAAAGTGATCTATTTCAGCCATAACAACAGGGATGGATATATGTGATTGAGTGATATATACTAGGACATCATCAGCAAATGCAGAGCACTTGTACTCGGTGCCTTCCACCTCAATCCACCTAATATTGGGGTTATGGCGAATTAATGAGAGCAGGTGCTCCATCACTAGGATGTATAAGAGAGGGGACAGAGGACATCCCTGCCTTGTCCCATTGGTGATTATGAAAGGTGATGAAAATGTTCCATTTATCTTCAGCCTAGGTGACGTATTGCGATACAGGGCCGTGATTTTGCCTATAAAAGGGTCCCCTAGACCCCTACCCCAAGCTTTTTAAGAGAATAATATATGGCGTGCCAGGAGACTCTATGGAATGCTTTCTCAGCATCCAACAAGAGTATCTAATTACAAATTTTTAACTGCATGTAGCCCAGGAAATACTTGGTGCCTAGTAGCAGTGTCTGCTAGTCAGCGGATTATCCCAGCTGTTAAGCAAGCTTTACCACCTGTAGTTTGGACACTTAATTTTTTCAAAGGAAATGCTTCGGGACCACGGGATACTCAGTGAAGAGCATCAGGAGGCACCCCAAGGCATAGGGGCTGGGACTGGCAGTAGGATGCCTTGCGGTGGACAGCCGAGCTCGATCCTTATAAAAGCTTTTTAACTGCAGCAGCTTTAGTGGACGCTACTGGAGCTGGAATTACGCGGCTGCTGGCATGAGACTTGCCCTCCAATAGATCCTTGTAAAAGGATTTAAAGTGTACTCATTCAAATTAGAGAGTCAATTTAAATTAAAAAGCTTAGACCTGCCTCCACCACAGGGGGGCTTGCTCGACCCACCAGCGGACAGGCACCAGTATTGGGAGAAGGGGACTGGCCGTCATGGTCCACCGCAGCTCTGGCACAAACCTGGCGACACTGAGGTCGCACGGGCAGGAACGGACTGGCCGTGTCAGCTTCGCACTTTTTTGGTTTTAGAAGGACATGACATGCCTATATCTGTGTCTCCCCTCCTTATACTCCTCCACCTCTTTTCTTTTCGCATGACTATATGTACTTGTCACTTTTCCATGTGTTAGTTGTATCTTCTGAGCAGTTTGTCAGCTTTTGAACACCTTTGAAGGTGTTTTCTATGTGTTTTCTCTGTGTTTCTATGTGTTTTTGTTTGCCTGCCATTGGTTTTAACGGTGTTTGAAGGTGTTCGATGAACAGTTTGACGAACAGTTCGGCGAACATACGGGTGTTTGACGAACCGAACTCGAACACTACGGGGGTGGCTCAACACTATTAGTAGTAGAGTGTATGTGGACAGAGCAGGAGAAATTGCCATACACACAGTAGGGGAACAGCTGATGTTACTGAACCCCAATAACACGGCAGCAAGTGTTGACTGTGCAGACGGCACTTCTGAGCGCCAACTGGCGGTGTTGGAGCTCAGTTATAATACTGAAAACAGAGGAGCCAGAGGTGTAATTGGAGCAAGTTTTAAATTAGTAGTACAGTGGATGTGGACAGAGCAGGAGAATTTGCCGGACACACAGCTGGGGATCAACTGACATTACTGAACCCCAATAACACTTGAGCAAGCGTTGACTGTGCAGACGGCACTTCTGAGCAGCAACTAGCGGTGCTGGAGCCCAGGGTACTTACTAAAAACAGAGGAGCAAGAGGTGTAATTGGAGCAAGTTTTAAATAAGTAGTACAGTGGATGTGGACAGAGCAGGAAAATTTGCCGGACACACAGCTGGGGATCAGCTGACGTTACTGAACCCCAATAACACTGGAGCAAGCGTTGCCTGTGCAGACGGCACTTCTCAGCAGCAACTAGCTGTGTTAGAGCCCAGGGTAAATACTAAAAACAGAGGAGCCAGAGGTGTAATTGGAGCAATTTTTAAATAAGTAGTACAGTGGATGTGGACAGAGCAGGAGAATTTGCCGGACACACAGCTGGGGATTAGCTGACGTTACTGAACCCCAATAACACTGGAGCAAGCAATGACTGTGCAGACGGCACTTCTGAGCAGCAACTAGTGGTGTTGGAGCCCAGGGTAAATACTAAAAACAGAGGATCCAGAGGTGTAATTGGAGCAAGCTTTAAATTAGTAGTACAGTGGATGTGGACAGAGCAGGAAAATTTGCCGGACACACAGCTGGGGATCAGCTGACGTTACTGAACCCCAATAACACTGGAGCAAGCATTGACTGTGCAGGCGGCACTTCTGAGCAGCAACTAGCGGTGTTGGAGCCAAGGGTAAATACTAAGAACAGAGGAGCCAGAGGTGTAATTGGAGCAAGTTTTAAATTAGTAGTACAGTGGATGTGGACAGAGCAGGAGAATTTGCCGGACACACAGCTGGGGATCAGCTGACGTTACTGAACCCCAATAACACTGGAGCAAGCGTTGACTGTGCAGACGGCACTTCTGAGCAGCAACTAGCGGTGTTGGAGCCCAGGGTAAATACTAAAAACAGAGGAGCCAGAGGTGTAATTGGAGCCAGTTTTAAATTAGTAGTACAGTGGATGTGGACAGAGCAGGAGAATTTGCCGGACACACAGCTGGGGATCAGCTGACGTGACTGAACCTCAATAACACTGGAGCAAGTGTTGACTGTGCAGACGGCACTTCTGAGCGCCAACTGGCGGTGTTGGAGCTCAGGGATAATACTGAAAACAGAGGAGCCAGAGGTATAATTGGAGCAACTTTCAAATCTGTAGTAGTGTGAATGTGGACAGAGCAGGAGAAATTGCCGTACACACAGCGGGGGATCAGTTGACGTTACTGAACCCCAATAACACGGCAGCAAGTGTTGACTGTGCAGATGGCACTTCTGAGCAGCAACTAGCGGTGTTGGAGCCCAGGGTAAATACTAAAAACAGAGGAGCCAGAGGTGTAATTGGAGCAAGTTTTAAATTAGTAGTACAGTGGATATGGTCAGAGCAGGAGAATTTGCCGGACACACAGCTGGGGATCAGCTGACGTTACTGAACCCCAATAACACTGGAGCAAGCGTTGCCTGTGCAGACGGCACTTCTCAGCAGCAACTAGCTGTGTTAGAGCCCAGGGTAAATACTAAAAACAGAGGAGCCAGAGGTGTAATTGGAGCAATTTTTAAATAAGTAGTACAGTGGATGTGGACAGAGCAGGAGAATTTGCCGGACACACAGCTGGGGATTAGCTGACATTACTGAACCCCAATAACACTGGAGCAAGCAATGACTGTGCAGACGGCACTTCTGAGCAGCAACTAGTGGTGTTGGAGCCCAGGGTAAATACTAAAAACAGAGGATCCAGAGGTGTAATTGGAGCAAGCTTTAAATTAGTAGTACAGTGGATGTGGACAGAGCAGGAGAATTTGCCGGACACACAGCTGGGGATCAGCTGACGTTACTGAACCCCAATAACATTGGAGCAAGCATTGACTGTGCAGACGGCACTTCTGAGCAGCAACTAGCGGTGTTGGAGCCCAGGGTAAATACTAAAAACAGAGGAGCCAGAGGTGTAATTGGAGCAAGTTTTAAATTAGTAGTACAGTGGATTTGGACAGAGCAGGAGAATTTGCCGGACACACAGCTGGGGATCAGCTGACGTTACTGAACCCCAATAACACTGGAGCAAGCATTGACTGTGCAGACGGCACTTCTGAGCAGCAACTAGCGGTGTTGGAGCCCAGGGTAAATACTAAAAACAGAGGAGCCAGAGGTGTAATTGGAGCCAGTTTTAAATTAGTAGTACAGTGGATGTGGACAGAGCAGGAGAATTTGCCGGACACACAGCTGGGGATCAGCTGACGTGACTGAACCTCAATAACACTGGAGCAAGTGTTGACTGTGCAGACGGCACTTCTGAACGCCAACTAGCGGTGTTGGAGCTCAGGGATAATACTGAAAACAGAGGAGCCAGAGGTATAATTGGAGCAACTTTCAAATCTGTAGTAGTGTGAATGTGGACAGAGCAGGAGAAATTGCCGTACACACAGCAGGGGATCAGCTGACGTTACTGAACCCCAATAACACGGCAGCAAGTGTTGACTGTGCAGACGGCACTTCTGAGCAGCAACTAGTGGTGTTGGAGCCCAGGGTAAATACTAAAAACAGAGGAGCCAGAGGTGTAATTGGAGCAAGTTTTAAATTAGTAGTACAGTGGATCTGGTCAGAGCAGGAGAAATTGCCGGACACACAGCTGGGGATCAGCTGACGTTACTGAACCCCAATAACACTGGAGCAAGCGTTGCCTGTGCAGACGGCACTTCTCAGCAGCAACTAGCTGTGTTGGAGCCCAGGGTAAATACTAAAAACAGACGAGCCAGAGGTGTAATTGGAGCAATTTTTAAATAAGTAGTACAGTGGATGTGGACAGAGCAGGAGAATTTGCCGGACACACAGCTGGGGATCAGCTGACGTTACTGAACCCCAATAACACTGGAGCAAGCAATGACTGTGCAGACGGCACTTCTGAGCAGCAACTAGTGGTGTTGGAGCCCAGGGTAAATACTAAAAACAGAGGAGCCAGAGGTGTAATTGGAGCAAGCTTTAAATTAGTAGTACAGTGGATGTGGACAGAGCAGGAGAATTTGCCGGACACACAGCTTGGGATCAGCTGACGTTACTGAACCCCAATAACATTGGAGCAAGCGTTGACTGTGCAGACGGCACTTCTGAGCAGCAACTAGCGGTGTTGGAGCCCAGGGTAAATACTAAAAACAGAGGAGCCAGAGGTGTAATTGGAGCAAGTTTTAAATTAGTAGTACAGTGGATGTGGACAGAGCAGGAGAATTTGCCGGACACACAGCTGGGGATCAGCTGACGTTACTGAACCCCAATAACACTGGATCAAGCATTGACTGTGCAGACAGCACTTCTGAGCAGCAACTGGCGGTGTTGGAGCTCAGGGATTACCGTTCAGGTGGTAGAAACATGAACACAACAGGAGACCTGGATACTGTTGCCAACCAATTATTTATTCTGGAAGAGGACTGGCAAATTCATGCAAGATCCAGGCCTTGTTCATTTTCAGAAAAGTAAGCCGGTCAACGTTATCGGAGGATAGGCGCATGCGACCGTCTGTTAGTACACCACCTGCGGCACTAAAGACGCGTTCCGATAATTCACTAGCAGCAGGGCAAGCCAGCACCTACAATGCATACTGGCTAAGCTCTGGCCATGTATTCAGCTTAGAGACCCAAAACTTGAAGGGGGAAGAGCCGTCTGGGAGTACACTGAGAGGGCAAGACATGTAGTCTGTCACCATCTGACGGAAACGTTGCCTCCTGCTGACTGGAGCCGTCTGTGATGGTGTAGACATTTGTGGCGGCGGGGACACAAAACTTTGCCACATTTGGGCCATACTGGTCTTGCTTTGTGCTGAGGCGCTGCTTCTGCTCCCTCTTTGTGCAGAGCTTCCTCCACTGCCTCGACGCACTGAGCTGCTTTGTAAAGCACTAGCAGCTCTGCTCTCGGTTGGAATGGAGAACATGATGGAATGCACCAGTGAGTCTTGGTACTTCCGCATTTTACGCTCCCGGTTCAACGGTGTTATGAGGTTTTGTAAGTTGTCCCGGTAGCGAGGATCTAGGAGGGTTGACACCCAATAATCAGCCGTGTTGAGAATGTGGGCGATGCGGCGGTCGTTTCTCAGGCACTGCAGCATGAAATCAACCATGTGCTGCAGACTGCCAACTGGCCAAGAAACACTGTCCCCTGCTTGAGGCGTGATCTCTGCCTGATCTTCATCACCCCACCCTCGCTCTAGATACTGACTACTAGAGCATTGTGTACCTCACTCCTCTGGACAGATGTCTTCCTCATCCATTGACTCCTCCTCATCCTGCTCACAAAGTGTCCCCTGCCTAGGCCTTTGGGAGGAACGACATTGCGCAGACGGTACAGAAGCAGATGGCATTTGTGACTCCTCATCCTCCACCTCTTCCAAAACCTCCTCCCTTAGTGCTTGCAGTGTTTTTTCAAGCAGGCAGATAAGGGGGATAGTCATGCTGACTAGTGCATCATCTGCAATCGCCATCCGCGTGGAATAATCGAAGGCACGCAAAACGTGGCAAATGTCCTTCATAGAGGCCCACTCAGTGGTGGTGAAGTGTGAATGGCGCGCACTGCGACTTGTTTGCGCCTGCTGCAGCTGGTACTCCATTACTGCTGCCTGCTGCTCACACAACCTCTCCAACATATGTAACGTTGAATTCCACCTGGTGGGTAGGTCACATATGATCGATGTTCCGGAAGACGTAATCGGCGCTGCAGAGCTGCAATGCGCGATCTTGCGCTGCTGGAGCGCTGCAAGTGAGCGCACTCTATGCGGACCTTGTGAAGCAGTGCATCAAAATCCGGATAGTCCCTCAAAAAACTCTGCACGACCAAGTTGAGCACATGTGCCAGACATGGGATGTGAGTGAGGTTGCCTAGGCCCAGAGCTGCCACCAGATTTCGGCCATTGTCACACACTACCATGCCTGGATGGAGATTCACTGGCACAACCCACACGTCGCTCTGCTGCTTCATGGCATTCCAGAGCTCCTGCGCTGTGTGGCTTCGATTCCCTAAAAGAAATTAATTTTAATACGGCCTGTTGACGTTTGGCCACGGCTGTGCTCATATCGGTCATCAAAACAGGTAACCATTCACGGGTCGAAGTGGAGGTAGACCGTGACGGCTCCTGCAGCACTGATTCAGAGGAACTGGAGTATGAGGAGGAGTCAATGTGTACAGACTGGATTCCTGCAATCCTTGAAGTTGGCAGAACACGTACAGCGCCACTCTCAAGATCTGTACCCGGCTCCACAACATTTACCCAATGGGCAGTGAGGGAAAGGTATCGTCCCTGTCCATGCTTACTGGTCCACGCATTGGTGGTCAGGTGGACCTTGCTACTGACTGACATGTTTAATTTTTCCCTCCACATGCTGTTGCAGGGCAGGGACGGCTTGCCTGCTGAAATAAAAGTGGCTGGGCACGTTGTATTGTGGGACTGCCAATGCCATAAAGTTACGGAAGGTGTCAGTCTCCACCAGCCTGAATGATAGCATTTCAAGGGCCATTAGTTTAGCAATGCCAGCATTCAGAGCCTGTGCTCGGGGGTGGTTTGCCGAGTATGGGTGCCTTTTCTCCCATGCCTGTGCTAATTATGGCTGTAGACTGGCCTGGGAGTGTGAGGATGACAGGGAAAGTGGTGCTGTGGGTGGAATTACACTGTGTCTCTGTACAACAGTGCCAGAGGTTCTTCCATGGCGATCCTGTGAGGAAGCCGAACCAGCTGTGTGTGAGCTGGAGGAAGAGGCAACAACATGTGCTGAAGAGGTGGTAGGTGGCGCTGTAGGTTGGCCTAGGTCTTCAGTGTGTCTTTGTAACTCCACCACGTGCTTGGTCCGCACATGTTTCCACATATTTGTGGTATTGAGGTTGCTGACACTTTTCCCTCTTTTCACCTTCTGATTACACAGCTTGCATTTGACAAAGCAAATGTCATCTGCAACTGTGTCAAAAAAGGACCAGGCACTGCAAGTCTTGGGAGCGCCCGCTTTGGATTTTGGAAGAGCCATGCTCCTAATGGGTGCCGAAGTGGAGGCTACAGGCAACCAAGTCTGCCCTCTCCCTCTCCCTCCTTTTTGGGACATTCGGGGAATCTCTTCCTCAGAGCTGCTCCCACCACCTTCCTGTCCCTCACGCAATGATGGGTCAAGGACCTCATCATCTACACCACCCTCTTCAAACAACTGCTTCTCCTTGGTAGTCTCGACAGCACAGTACGCACCAGAAAGTGGCACCTGAGTCTCATCATCAGATGGGTTCTGAGGTGTGCTGCTGACCATAGGCACTGGCCCACCCACCTCTTCAGATTCAGAGAGAAAAAATGGTTGCGCATCACTGCATACTACCTCTTCTTCAAATTCTGGAATTCTGCTTGGCTGGCCTCCTCTTTCCAAGCCAAGAGATTCAGAGAACAGAAGTAGAGATGGCTCCTGTCCAGGGCTCTCTGACTGCCTGGGCAATTTGGCAGGTGGTGAAGAGACAGATGGGTGCTCTTCAGTGCTCAGGACCTGAGAGGATCTGGAACTAATTGAAGTCGATGCATTAGCTGCCATCCATCCGACAACGGCTTCAATTTGGTCCTCCCGCAGCAGTGGGGTATGGATAGCTCCTACAAAGCTGCGCATAAAGGACTGTTCCCTGGTAAAACTGGAAGATGCTGAGTCACTGGTGCCCACAGCAGGCACAGAATCCCCACGTCCTCTCCCTGAAGGCACAGAATCCTCACGTCCTCTCCCTGCAGAAACTCCACGACCACGACAACGACCACATGCCTTACTCCCTGCCTTCTTCATCCTGGTAGACTGATAAAGATAGGCAGAAAAGTACTAAGTGCTTAGTGTGCTTATTCCTGAACAACTGCTAACAGGTATAAGAAACACTAATTTTATAAAGTGTGGACTAGACTTTAATATGAGCTAATGTGGCCTACACAGCTGTAAAGTGGAGTGTTTTGTGAACTTTATTTAGTTTTTTTTTGTCACAAAAGACACTGGATGTGCCCAAAGATGTAATACCGATAGTATCACAAACTTTTTGTAGCTATTACAATGCAGAAAGGTAACATACAATGCAATATATGAGGCTACAAAAAATAGGCTAATACTAATCTGGCTGGGGCTGCAGGGCACAAGGCTGCAGAAAGGCTCCTCTATCTACTCCTATATAGTGTGTTTGGAACCAATGTAGCTGAATACGGATGGAACTGTAGCACCCTGAGGATTCGGCTGCTACAGGGGTATTGCACCTCAAGCCAGAGGTGTGGTATTCCACTCCCGGGTATGGATGGAGTGTGGAACTGAGCTCAGTAGGCTGCATGCACTACATACATCCCATTTCCGGGGGACAGAACAACGGTACTCCCACCAGTATATGTGCAGGTACGACAGCGTCTGTCCCTGGCTGGAGTGGGAGGGGGGTGGAACATCCCAGTAGTGTAGGGGCAGATAGGGGGAGTAGTCTGGGTAAAGATAAGAGCTCATTGGGTGCTGGTCACCTGAGCTCACACATAGAGGGAGTATATAAGGTGGGCACCATCTTAGAACAGGGTCAGAGTTTAGCCTGAGGAGCAGAGCAGAGGAGCTCAGCCAGGAGGGCTGACAGGGAGCTGTGGCTCCGGCTGGGCCCAGCTCCAGAGCAGAGCCTGCAGAGAGAGAGAGAGGAGTGAGAAGGATCCAGAGAGGAAACAAGAAGGAACCCCAAGATCCCAGAATAAGGACAGAAGGGTGAAGGGTTGGCGGACAAGGGTACCGGATCCCAAGCTGGCGGAGGCCTAAAACGAACCTTAGCCAGGAACCGGAGGTCGTGGTCAGGATCTGCCACGACCCTCACCAAATCCACTAGAAAGGCACACCGAGTATAGGGTCAGGGAGCCCAGAGGAGGCTTGACCACCAAGAGACCCGAGGGAGCCGGCCAAAAGTGGATCCCTGGTGGGAACGGCCAGAGGAAGGGAAAGTCAGAAAGGAGCTCAGGACCACGCTCCGGAATTGCCTGGGGGTTGGCCGAGTCCAGGACCTGGTGGACGCAGCACGGCTCGGGTGGTCACTCAAGGCCAGAGTGACCAAAAGAACACCAGTAAGTAAAAACCCTGAACTGCATCTCCTGACTCTGAATCTTCTTTCTGCATCATCACAACCCCCATCATCTACACCTGCTGCCCTGAGGCCATACCCCTCCCGTTGGGGGTTATACCATCACTGCTGCACATATACCACCGGCCTCAGTGGACTGCTCTGCAGCGGCGGCTTCAAAGCCGCACTCAATGGGTGGCGTAGTCGACAATCAAGTTAAACATCTACTGCCATAGACTGCCACTTAGTTTGACACCCTGGGCACGGACCGGGTCACCGCCACAAGGACTACTACCCCCATCGAGATCCGGCTCCGGGTATCCCCTACAGCACTGGCCCAGGGGGCGCGTCAGAACCACCACACTAATAGGATAAATCAGGAAAAATGATCAATTACCAAAAAAGGACAATGTATGAGGCAGTGACGCACGCTGAGCGCACTACAACCAGACGTGGCTGAAGCACACACTACAGCGTGAGCTGCACTCACACACAGAGACCTTGCAGACAGGCGTGAACAGTGCAGATGCAGAGCACTGTGCACTAGCGCTGCAAGACTAAAAAAAAATTCTCTATCTACTCCTATATAGTGTGTTTGGAACCAGTTTAGCTGAATACGGATGGAACCACCACACTATTAGGAGAAATCAGGAAAAATGATAAATTAGCAAAAAAGGACAATGTATGAGGCAGTGACGCACGCTGAGCGCACTACAACCAGATGTGGCTGAAGCACACACTACAGCGTGAGCAGCACTCACACACAGAGACCTTGCAGACAGCGGTGAACAGCACAGAGAACTGTGCACTAGCGCTGAAAGGCACAGTAATTTATAAAGTAGCTTGGGTAAAGCAGAATAGAGCAAATAGGTAGCTAAAACTGTCCCACAGAACAACAGCGTCCTATCCCTAACTGAATTCACAGCAGAGTGAGTTCAAAATGGCGGCGGCGGCCTTTATAGTGCATCATGACATCATTTCAGCAGCCAATCACAGCCATGCCATTAGTTAACATGCCTACATGCGTAACAGGATGTGCCCACACTTCTTAGGATCCTCATTGGCTGAATAAAATGAAACTGGCTCATTGCATTATGGGAACTTCCGATTCCGGTATACGATATTATAAAAGTATCGGAATTAAGTATCGGAATTCCGATACCGCGAATGTCGGCCGATACCCGATATTTCAGTATCGGAATGCTCAACACTAGCGATGACGCCATCATTAGAGTCAGCATCCCACTTGTCTGTCTTTTGCAACGCTCTCTGCAGAGAATTAAAGAGGAGGAATTGCAGCCAGAGTATGATGAGATGGATCAAGAAGCTGTAATGGGCGATTACACACAGCCCAGCCTCATCTCTTCCCAACGTGCATTGGTGGACAATGAGGGAGAGGAGGAGGAGGAAGAACAGGAGCAGGTATCATGCGCTGTACAACTGTCATACAGTCGGTTCAGCGTGGGTGGCCTGAGTACAGGGGGGAGGAGAAGGAGGAGGAGAGCATGGTCAGTCGTCATCTTGGTGAGGACACGGAAGTCTTACCCGTTACCAGTCTGGCACGCATGGCTGACTTTATGTTACGCTCCCTTAACCATGACCCTCGCGTTGTCAAAATGCTGGGTGACAGTTATTACTGGTTGGTGACACTTTTAGACCCCCGCTACAAGGAGAACTTTCACTCTCTTAATCCTGAGGTGGAGAGGTCTACAAAAATGTGGCAGTACCAGAAGGCCCTTGCTGCAGAACTGTTAAAAAAAATCCTATCTGAACACGCTAGCGGCAGAGGCCACAGTTCGTTGACCAACCAAGGTGTACAGGCGAGAAGGACGCAACTCCAATCCAGCAGAGGCAGGGGAACACAGTCAATATTCTGGGACAGTTTTCTGAGACCCGCCCAGCTTACAGGCCCTGAGGCGCGGGGTACTCTCAAAAGGAGTGGAAAGTTTTAAAAGATGGTGAGGGAGAACCTTGCCGACCGCACCAGCGTCCTCCGTGATTCCTCTGTGCCTTTTAATTATTTCGTATCCAACCTGGACACTTGGAATGAACTCGCTCTGTATGCCTTGGAGGTCCTGGCCTGCCATGCCGCTAGCGTGTTATCGGATCGTGTTTTTAGTGCCGCTGGGGGAATTATAACTGATAAGCGCACTCGCCTGTCAACTGACAATGCTGACAAGCTGACCCTTATCAAAATGAACAAGGGCTGGTTTGGGCCAGACGTCTCATCACCACCAAATGACAGCAGAGTAACATAAAGTCAAATCCAGTGTGTTATTTCGGGAGGTGTATTCCCATGCACCGCTTCATACCCACACATGGGTATACGCTTCCTCATTTCGGCTGTTTTTTGCTCTTCTCCTTATCCTCAGCCTCCAACACCACTATACAACCAGGGAGACCGTGGTCCGTGTTGCCAGCATTGCAAGTTCCTTCGTCCTAATTTTTGACAGCTTTTGCTTGGAAAGCATGGGCAAAGACTGTGGGAGACCCACTCCCCAATAATGGGAATAATGTTTTTAATATGCTGTACTGCATGGCTCTTGTTTGCCAGCATTGCAAGTTCCTCCGTGCTATTTTTGGCAGCTTTTGCTTGGAAGGCATAGGCAAAGATTATGGGAGACCACTACCCAATAATGGGAATAATGTTTTTAATATGCTGTTCTGCATGGCTCTTGTAAGGGGCATGAAAATAGTCTTGTTAAGCTACTCTGAACTCCAGGTCTCTTCCAAGGGGTAATAAAACTGTCTTGTTAAGCTACTGCGACCTCCACCACTTTTCCAAGGGGCATTAAAACCGTATTGTTAAGCTACTGCGATCTCCACCACTTTTCAAAGGGGAATTAATACCGTCTTGTTAATCTACTGCGACCTCCACGTCTCTTCCAAAGGGCATTAAAACCGTCTTGTTAAGCAACTGCGACCTCCACCAATATTCCAAGGGTCATTAAAACCGTCTTGATAAGCTACAGCGACCTCCACCATTCTTCCAAGGGGCATTAAAACCGTTTGTTAAGCTACTGCGACCTCCACCACTTTTCCAAGGGGCATTAAAACCGTCTTGTTAAGCTACTGCTCCCTCCACCACTTTTCCAATGGGCATTAAAACCGTCTTGTTTAGCTACTGCGACCTCCACGTCTCTTCCAAGGGGCATTAAAACTGTCTTGTTAAGCTTCTGCGACCTCCACCACTTTTCAAAGGGGCACTGATATTGTCTTTTTATTCCACTGCGACCTCCACCATTCTTCCAAGGGCCATTAAAACCATCTTGTTAAGCTACTGTGACCTCCAACACTTTTCCAAGGGGCATTAAAACTGTCTTGTTAAGCTACTGTGACCTCCACCACTTTTCTAAGGGGCATTGATATTGTCTATTTATTCCACTGCGACCTCCACCATTCTTCCAAGGGGCATTAAAACCATCTTGTTAAGCTACTGCAACCACCATGTCTCTTCCAAGGGGCATTAAAACCATCTAGTTAAGCTACTGCAACCTCCACCACTTTTCCAAGGGGCATTAAAACCGTTTTGTTAAGCTACTGTGACCTCCACCATTCTTCCAAGGGGCATTAAAACCGTCTTGTTAAGCTACTGCGACCTCCACCACTTTTCCAAGGGGCATTAAAACCATCTTGTTAAGCTGCTGCGACCTCCACCATTCTTCCAAGGGGCATTAAAACCGTCTTGTTAAGATACTGCGACCTCGACGTTTCTTCCAAGGGGCATTAAAATCGTCTTGTTAAGCTACTGCGACCTCCACCACTTTTCCAAGGGGCATTAAAACCGTCTTGTTAAGCTACTGCGACCTCCACCACTATTCCAAGGGGCATTAAAACCGTCTTGTAAATCTACTGCGACCTCCACCATTCTTCCAAGGGAAATTAAAAACGTCTTTTTAAGCTACTGCGACCTCCACGTCTCTTCCAAGGGGCATTAAAAACGTCTTTTTAAGCTACTGCGACCTCCACCACTTTTCCAGGGGGCATTAAAACAATCTTGTTAAGCTACTGCGACCTCCACCATTCTTCCAAGGGGCATTAAAACCGTCTTGTTAAGCTAATGCGACCTCCACCACTTTTCCACGGGGCATTAAGACCATCTTGTTATGCTACTGTGACCTCCACGTCTCTTCCAAGGGGAATTAAAACTGTCTTGTTAAGCTACTGCGACCTCCACGTCTCTTCCAAGGGGCATTGATATTGTCTATTTATTCCTCTGCGACCCTCAACCATTCTTCCAAGGGGCATTAAAACCGTCTTGTTAAGCTAATGCGACCTCCATGTCTCTTCCAAGGGGCATTGATATTGTCAATTTATTCCACTGCGACCTCCACCATTCTTCCAAGGGGCATTAAAACCATCTTGTTAAGCTACTGCAACCTCCACTACTTTTCCAAGGGGCATTGATATTGTCTATTTATTCCACTGCGACCTCCAACATTCTTTCAAGGGGTATTAAAACCATCTTGTTAAGCTACTGCGACCTCCACGTCTCTTCCAAGGGGCATTAAAACCGTATTGTTAAGCTACTGCCACCTTCACCACTTCTCCAAGGGGCATTTAAACCGTCTTGTTAAGCTACTGCCACCTCCACCATTCTTCCAAGGGGAATTAAAACCATCTTGTTAAGCTACTGCGATCTCCTCGTCTCTTCCAAGCGGCATTAAAACCATCTTGTTAAGCAACTGAGATCTCCACCTCTTTTCCAAGGGGCATAGATAATGTCTATTTATTACACTGCGACCTCCACTTCTCATCCAAGGGGCATTTAAACCATCTTGTTTAGCTTCTGCGACCTCCACCATTCTTCCAAGGGGCATTAAAACCGTCTTGCTATTCTACTGCGACCTCCACGTTTCTTCCAAGGGGCATTAAAACCTTCTTGTCAAGCTACTGTGACCTCCACCACTTTTCCAAGGGGCAATAAAACCGACTTGTTAAGGCACTGCAACGTCCACCAATTTTCCAAGGGGCATTAAAACCATCTTGTTAAGCTACTGCGACCTCCACCACTTTTCCAAGGGGCATTAAAATTGTCTTATTAAGCTATTGCAACCTCCACCACTTTTCCAAGGGGCATTAAATCCGTCTTGTTAAGCTACTGCGACCTCCACGTCTCTTCCAAGGGACATTAAAAACGTCTTGTTAAGCTACTGCTATCTCCACGTCTCTTCCAAGGGGCACTAAAAGCGTCTTGTTAAGCTACTGCGACCTCCACAACTTTTCCAAGGGGCAGTGATGTAGTCTTATTATCCCACTGCGACCTCCACAATTCTTCCAAGGGGCATTAAAACCATCTTGTTAACCTTCTGTGACCGCCACCACTCTTCCAAGGGGCATTAAAACCGTCTTGTTAAGCTACTGCGACCTCCACCACTTTTCCAAGGGGCATTGATATTGTCTATTTATACCACTGCGACCTCCACCATTCTTCCAAAGGGCATTAAAACCATCTTGTTAAGCTACTGCGACCTCCACAACTATTCCAAGGGGCATTAAAACCGTCTTGTTAAGCTACTGTGACCGCCACCTCTTTTCCAAGGGGCATTAAAACCATCTTGTTAAGCTACTGCGACCTCCACCATTCTTCCAAGGGGCATTAAAACCATCTTGTTAAGCTACTGCGACCTCCACGTCTCTTCCAAGGGGCATTAAAACCTTCTTGTTGAGCTACTGCGACCTCCACCATTCTTCCAAGGGGTAGTAAAACCGTCTTGTTAAGCTACTGTGACCTCCACGTCTCTTCCAAGGGGCATTAAAACCATCTTGTTAAGCTACTGCGACCTCCACAACTTTTCCAAGGGGCATTAAAACCGTCTTCTTAAGCTACTGCGACCTCCACCACTTTTCCAAGGGGCATTAAAACTGTCTTGTTAAGCTATTGCAATCTCCACCACTTTTCCAAGGGGCATTAAATCCGTCTTGTTAAGCTACTGCGACCTCCACTTCTCTTCCAAGAGACATTAAAACCGTCTTTTTAAGCTACTGCTACCTCCACCTCTCTTCCAAGGGGTATTAAAAGCGTCTTGTTAAGCTACTGCAACCTCCACAACTTTTCCAAGGGGCATTGATGTAGTCTTATTATCACACTGCGACCTCCACAATTCTTCCAAGGGGCATTAAAACCGTTTTGTTAAGCTTCTGTGACTGCCACCACTCTTACAAGTGGCATTAAAACCGTCTTGTTAAGCTTCTGCGACCTCCACCACTTTTCCAAGGGGCATTGATATTGTCTATTTATACCACTCCGACCTCCACCATTCTTCCAAGGGGCATTAAAACCATCTTGTTAAGCTACTGCGACCTCCACGTCTCTTCCAAGGGGCATTAAAACCGTCTTGTTAAGCTACTGCGACATCCACAACTATTCCAAGGCGCATTAAAACCGTTTTGTTAAGCTACTGTGACCGCCACCACTTTTCCAAGGGGCATTAAAACCATCTTGTTAAGCTACTGTGACCTCCACCATTCTTCCAAGGGGCATTAAAACCATCTTGTTAAGCTACTGCTACCTCCACGTCTCTTCCAAGGGGCATTAACACCGTCTTGTTAAGCTACTGCGACCTCCAACACTTTTCCAAGGGGCATTAAAACCATCTTGTTAAGCTACTGCGACCTCCACCACTTTTAAAAGGGTCATTAAAACCGTCTTGTTTAGCTACTGCGACCTCCATGTCTCTTCCAAGGGGTATTAAAACTGTCTTGTTAAGCTACTGCGACCTCCACCACTTTTCCAAGGGGCATTGATATTGTGTTTTTATTCCACTGCGACCTCCACCTTTCTTCCAAGGGGCATTAAAACTGTCTTGTTAAGCTACTGTGACCTCCACCACTTTTCCAAGGGGCATTGATATTGTCTATTTATTCCAAGGGGCATTAAAACCATCTTGTTAAGCTACTGCTACCTCCACGTCTCTTCCAAGGGGCATTAAAACCGTCTTGTTAAGCTACTGCGACCTCCACCACTTTTCCAAGGGACAATAAAACCGTCTTCTTAAGGCACTGCAACGTCCACCAATTTTCCAAGGGGCATTAAAACCATCTTGTTAAGCTACTGCGACCTCCACCACTTTTCCAAGGGGCATTAAAACTGTCTTATTAAGCTTTTGCAACCTCCACCACTTTTCCAAGGGGCATTAAATACGTCTTGTTAAGCTACTGCGACCTCCACGTCTCTTCCAAGGGACATTAAAACCGTCTTGTTAAGCTACTGCTATCTCCACGTCTCTTCCAAGGGGCATTAAAAGCGTCTTGTTAAGCTACTGCGACCTCCACAACTTTTCCAAGGGGCATTGATGTAGTCTTATTATCCCACTGCGACCTCCACAATTCTTCCAAGGGGCATTAAAACCATTTTGTTAACCTTCTGTGATCGCCACCACTCTTCCAAGGGGTATTAAATCCGTCTTGTTAAGCTACTGCGACCTCCACCACTTTTCCAAGGGGCATTGATATTGTCTATTTATACCACTGCGACCTCCACCATTCTTCCAAGGGGCATTAAAACCGTCTTGTTAAGCTACTGCGACCTCCACGTCTCTTCCAAGGGGCATTAAAACTGTCTTGTCAAGCTACTGCGACATCCACAACTATTCCAAGGGGCATTAAAACCGTCTTGTTAAGCTACTGTGACCGCCAACTCTTTTCCAAGGGGCATTAAAACCATCTTGTTAAGCTACTGCGACCTCCACCATTCTTCCAAGGGGCATTAAAACCATCTTGTTAAGCTACTGCGACCTCCACGTCTCTTCCAAGGGGCATTAAAACCTTCTTGTTGAGCTACTGCGACCTCCACCATTCTTCCAAGGGGTAGTAAAACCGTCTTGTTAAGCTACTGTGACCTCCACGTCTCTTCCAAGGGGCATTAAAACCATCTTGTTAAGCTTCTGCGACCTCCACAACTTTTCCAAGGGGCATTAAAACTGTCTTCTTAAGCTACTGCGACCTCCACAACTTTTCCAAAGGGCATTAAAACTGTCTTGTTAAGCTATTGCAACCTCCACCACTTTTCCAAGGGGCATTAAATCCGTCTTGTTAAGCTACTCCGACCTCCACTTCTCTTCCAAGAGACATTAAAACCGTCTTTTTAAGCTACTGCTACCTCCACCTCTCTTCCAAGGGGTATTAAAAGCGTCTTGTTAAGCTACTGCAACCTCCACAACTTTTCCAAGGGGCATTGATGTAGTATTATTATCACACTGCGACCTCCACAATTCTTCCAAGGGGCATTAAAACCGCCTTTTTAAGCTTCTGTGACCGCCACCACTCTTACAAGTGGCATTAAAACCGTCTTGTTAAGCTACTGCGACCTCCTCCACTTTTCCAAGGGGCATTGATATTGTCTATTTATACCACTCCGACCTCCACCATTCTTCCAAGGGGCATTAAAACCATCTTGTTAAGCTACTGCGACCTCCACGTCTCTTCCAAGGGGCATTAAAACCTTCTTGTTAAGCTACTGCGACATCCACAACTATTCCAAGGGGCATTAAAACCGTCTTGTTAAGCTACTGTGACCGCCACCACTTTTCCAAGGGGCATTAAAACCATCTTGTTAAGCTACTGTGACCTCCACCATTCTTCCAAGGGGCATTAAAACCATCTTGTTAAGCTACTGCTACCTCCACGTCTCTTCCAAGGGGCATTAAAACCATCTTGTTAAGCTACTGCGACCTCCACCACTTTTCCAAGGGGCATTAAAACCGTCTTGTTAAGCTACTGCGACCTCCACCACTTTTAAAAGGGTCATTAAAACCGTCTTGTTAAGCTACTGCAACCTCCATGTCTCTTCCAAGGGGTATTAAAACTGTCTTGTTAAGGTACTGCGACCTCCACCACTTTTCCAAGGGGCATTGATATTGTGTTTTTATTCCACTGCGACCTCCACCTTTCTTCCAAGGGGCATTAAAACCGTCTTGTTAAGCTACTGCAACCTCCACCACTTTTCCAAGGGGCATTAAAACCGTCTTGTTAAGCTACTGTGACCTCCATCATTCTTCCAAGGGGCATTAAAACCGTCTCGTTAAGCTACTGCGACCTCCACCACTCTTCCAAGGGGCATTAAAACCATCTTGTTAAGCTACTGCGACCTCTACGTCTCTTCCAAGGGGCATTAAAACCGTCTTGTTAAGCTACTGCGACCTCCACCACTTTTCCAAGGGGCATTAAAACCGTCTTGTTAAGCTACTGCGACCTCCACCACTATTCCAAAGGGCATTAAAACCATCTTGCAAAGCTACTGCGACCTCCAACATTCTTCCAAGGGGCATTAAAACCGTCTTTTTAAGATACTGCGACCTCCACGTCTCTTCAAAGAGGCATTAAAAGCGTCTTGCTAAGCTACTGCGACCTCCACCACTTTTCCAAGGGGCATTAAAACCGTCTTGTTAAGCTACTGCGACCTCCACCACTATTCCAAAGGGCATTAAAACCGTCTTGCAAAGCTACTGCGACCACCAACATTCTTCCAAGGGGCATTAAAACCGTCTTTTTAAGCTACTGCGACCTCCACGTCTCTTCAAAGAGGCATTAAAAGCGTCTTGTTAAGCTACTGCGACCTCCACCACTTTTCCAGGGGGCATTAAAAGAGGCTTGTTAAGCTACTGTGACCTCCACCATTCTTCCAAGGGGCATTAAAACCGTCTTGTTAAGTTACTTCGACCTCCACCACTTTTCCAAGGGGCATTAAAGCCGTCTTGTTAAGCTACTGCGACCTCCACGTCTCTTCCAAGGGGAATTAAAACCGTCTTGTTAATCTACTGCGACCTCCACCACTGTTCCAAGGGGCATTAATATTGTTTTTTCATTCCCTGCGATCTCCACCATTCATCCAAGGGGCATTCAAACCGTCTTGTTAAGATTCTTTGACCTCCACCACTTTTCCATGGGGCATTAAAACCGTCTTGTTAAGCTACTGCGACCTCCACCAGTTTTCCAAGGGGCATTGATATTGTCTATTTATTCCACTTCGACCTCCAACATTCTTCCAACGGGCATTAAAACCATCTTGTTAAGCTACTGCGACTTCCACGTCTCTTCCAAGGGACATTAAAACCGTCTAGTTAAGCTACTGCGACCTCCACCACTTTTCCAAAGGGCATTAAAACCGTCTTGTTAAGCTACTGCGACCTCCTACACTTTTCTAAGGGGCATTAAAACCATATTGGTAAGCTACTGTGACCTCCACCACTTTTCCAAGGGGCTTTAAAAACATCTTCTTAAGCTACTGCAACCTCCACCATTCTTCCAAGGGGCATTAAAACCATCTTGTTAAGCTACTGCGACTTCCACGTCCCTTCCAAGGGGCATTAAAACCATCTTGTTAAGCTACTGAGACCTCCACCTCTTTTCCAAGGGGCATTGATATTGTCTATTTATTCCACTGCGACCTCCACCATTCTTCCAAGGGGCATTAAAACCGTCTTGTTAAGCTACTGCGACCTTCACGACTTTTCCATGGGGCATTGATATTGTCTATTTATTCCACTGCGACCTCCAACAATCTTCCAAGGGGCATTAATACCATCTTGTTAAGCTTCTGCGACCTCCACGTCTCTACAAAGGGGAATTAAAACCGTCTTGTTAAGCTACTGCGACCTCCACGTCTTTTCCAAGGGGCAATAAAACCGTCTTGTTAAGCTACTGCTACCTCCACGTCTCTTCCAAGGGGCATTAAAAGCGCCTTGTTAAGCTACTGCGACCTCCACCACTTTTCCAAGGGACATTGATATTGCCTTTTTATTGCACTGCGACCTCCACGTCTCTTACAAGGGGCATTAAAACCATCTTGTTAAGCTACTGCGACCTCCACCACTTTTCCAAGGGGCATTAAAACCGTCTTGTTAAGCTACTGCGACCTCCACCACTTTTCCTAGGGGTATTAAATCCGTCTTGTTGCGCTACTGCAACTTCCACCATTTTTCCAAGGGGCAATAAAACAGTCTTGTTAAGCTACTGCTACCTCCACGTCTCTTCCAAGGGGCATTAAAACCGTCTTCTTAAGCTGCTGTGACCTCCACCAATTTCCAAGGGGCATTAAAACCGTCTTCTTAAGCTACTGCGACCTCCACCACTTTTCCATGGGGCATTGATATTGTCTATTTATTCCACTGCAACCTCCACCATTCTTCCAAGGGGCATTAAAACCATCTTGTTAAGCTACTGCGACCTCCACGTCTCTTCCAAGGGGCATTAAAACCGTCTTGATAAGCTACTGCGACCTCCACCATTCTTCCAAGGGGTATTGAAATTGTCTTTTTATTCCACTGCGAACTCCACCTTTCTTACAAGTGGCATTAAAACCATATTGTTAAGCTACTGTTGTGACCTCCACGTCTCTTCCAAGGGGCATTAAAACCATCTTGTTAAACGACCCTGAACTCCAGAGCTCTTCCAAGGGTCATTGAAATGTTGTTTTTAATTAACGCCAATTCTGGCACTTAGCCTCGCTCTTCCCACTGCCCTGTAGCGGTGGCAGTGGGGTAATAGGGCTGGGGTTGATGTCAGCTTATAATGCCAGCTGACATTAAGCCCAGGTTAGTAATGGAGAGGCATCTATAAGACACCCCCATTACTAACCCCATAGTCAAAGTTACAAAAAACACAAACACCCAGAATAAAGTCCTTTAATTGAAATAAACACACAATTCCTTATTGTTCTAAATTAAACCATACTTACCATCACTCCCATTCCAGCTGAATTGGACATGAGCTCACCTCATGCACATCACTGACAGCGTGGGAAAATTCTCCTGCACTCATCGCCTGCGCAGGAGAGTTTTCCCACCCTGTCAGTGACGTGCATGAGGTGAGCTGAGTTCATTGGACATGATCTCGGCTCATCTAGATACTGTCACAGCCAGACACTGAGGAGCGCAAGCATACCTGCGCTTCTCAGTGTCTGCCGCATGGCAAGCTGGATGGCAGTGCGGTCCAGCCTGTAATGTGAATGTAGCAGAGCTGAAGCTGTCGTGGGAACCATGGAAAGGTAAGGATGATCTTGCTTTATTATTTTACTTTTATTGCAGGAGATCGTTGGCTTCAGCTGGAATGGGCGTGATGGTAAGTATGGTTTAATTTAGAACAATAAAGAATTGTGTGTTTATTTCAATCAAAGGACTTTATTCTGGGTGTTTGTGTTTTTTTGTAACTTTGACTATGGGGTTAGTAATGGGGGTGTCTTATAGACGCCTCTCCATTACTAACCTGGGCTTGATGTCAGCTGGCATTATAAGCTGACATCAACCCCAACCCTATTACCCCACTGCCACCGCTACAGGGCAGTGGGAAGAGCGAGGCTAAGTGCCAGAATTGGTGCATCCTGTGGATGCGCCATTTCTGGGGCGGCTGACGGCTGGGGTTTCTAGCCTGAGAGGTGGCCAATATTCATGGCACCCTTCCTGGGCTATTAATATCAGCCCCCAGCTGTCAGCCTAGCCTTTGCTAGCTATTAAAATAGAGGGGACCCCACGTCATTTTTTTTGGGGTCCCCCATTTTAAAAGCTAGTAAAGGCTAGGTATTCAGCTGGGGGCTGATATTAGTAGCCTGGGAAGCTCCGTGGGTATTACCCCCTTCCCAGGCTTCAAACATCTGCCCCAGCCGTCTGCTTAACCTCCACTAGAGACTAAAATTACGGGGAACCCCACGCCAATTTTTTTTTAAATAAATCCTTTATTTTAACACTAAATTACGAGTACAGTAATCAACACTATCACTGTACGTCTTATATATGTGACTGACATGTTTCTATCTATCTAATCTATGTGTGATGCTCTATTCTTTCTGTTATAAATTGTCGGGTACCGATGCTGAATTGCCGCCGGCTTTTTTAAAGAGAGTGTCTTCTGAGCAGTTTGTCAGCTTTTGGACACCTTTGAAGGTGTTTTCTATGTGTTTCTATGTGTTTTTGTTTGCCTGCCATTGGTTTTAATGGTGTTCGACAGTGTTCGACGAACAGTTCCACGAACATCCCGGTGTTCGACGAACCGAACCCGAACACTACGGGGGTGGCTCAACACTATTGATATTGTCTTTTTATTCCACTGCGACCTCCACCATTATTCCAAGGAGCATTAAAACCGTCTTTTTAAGCTACTGCGACCTCCACCACTTTTCCAAGGGGTATTGATATTGTCTTTTAATTCCACTGCGATCTCCACCATTCTTCCAAAGAGCATTAAAACTGTCTTGTTAAGCTACTGCCACCTCCAGTTCTCTTCCAAGGGGCATTGATATTGTATTTTTATTCCACTGCGACCTACACCATTCTTCCAAGGGGCATTAAAACCGTCTTGTTAAGCTACTGCGACCTCCTCCACTTTTCCAAGGAGCATTAAAACGGTCTTGTTAAGCTACTGCGACCTCCACCATTCTACCAAGGGGCATCAAAACCATCTAGTTAAGCTACTGCGACCTCCACGTCTCTTCCAAGGGGCATTAAAACCGTCTTGTTAAGCTACTGCTACCTCCACGTCTCTTCCAATGGGCATTAAAAGCGTCTTTTTATTCCACTGCGACCTCCACCATTCTTCCAAGGAGCTTTAAAACCGTCTTGATAAGCTTCTGCGACCTCCACCACTTTTCCAAGGAGCATTGATATTGTCTATTTATACCACTGCGACCTCCACCATTCTTCCAATGGGCATTTAAACAGTCTTGTTAAGCTACTGCGACTTCCACTACTTTTCCAAGGGGCATTTAAACAGTCTTGTTAAGCTACTGCGACCTCCACGACTTTTCCATGGGGCATTAAAACCTTCTTGTTAAGCTACTGAGACCTCCACCATTCTTCCAAGAGGCATTAAAACCGTCTTCTTAAGCTACTGCGACCTCCACGTCTCTTCCAAGGGGCATTTCAACAGTCTTGTTAAGCTACTGCGACTTCCACTACTTTTCCATGGGGCATTTAAACAGTCTTGTTAAGCTACTGCGACCTCCACCATTCTTCCAAGGGGCATTAAAACCGTCTTGTTAAGCTACTGCGACCTCCACCACTTTTCCAAGGGGCATTAAAACCATCTTGTTAAGCTACTGCGACCTCCACGTCTCTTCCAAGGGGCATTAAAACTGTGTTGTTAAGCTACTGCAACCTCCACCACTTTTCCAAGGGGCATTGATGTTGATTTTTATTCCACTGCAACCTCCACCATTCTTCCAAGGGGCATTAAAACCGTCTTGTTAAGCTACTGCGACCTCCTCCACTTTTCCAAGAGGCATGGATATTGTCTATTTATACCACTGCTACATCCACCATTCTTCCAAGGGTCATTAAGACCATCTTGTTAAGCTACTACAACCTCCACGTCTCTTCCAAGGGGCATTGAAACCGTCTTGTTAAGCTACTGCGACCTCCACCACTTTTCCAAGGGGCAGTAAAACTGTCTTGTTAAGCTACTGCGACCTCCACCACTTTTCCAAGGGGCATTAAAACTATCTTGTTAAGCTACTGCCACCTCCACCATTCTTCCAAGGGGCATTAAAACCATCTTCTTAAGCTACTACGACCTCCACGTCTCTTCCAAGGGGCATTAAAACCATCTTGTTAAGCTACTGCGTCCTTCACCACTTTTCCAAGGGGCATTGATATTGTTTTTTTATTCCACTGCTACCTCAACCATTCTTCCAAGGGGCATTAAAACCGTCTTGTTAAGCTACTGTGACCGCCACCACTTTTCCAAGGGTCATAGATATTGTCTATTTATTCCACTGCGACCTCCACCATTCTACCAAGGGGCATTAAAACCATCTTGTTAAGCTACTGCGACCACCACGTCTCTTCCAAGGGGGATTAAAACCGTCTTGTTAAGCTACTGCGGCCTCCACCACTTTTCCAACGGGCATTAAAACCGTCTTTTTAAGCTACTGCGACCTCCACCATTCTTCCAAGGGGCATTAAAACCGTCTTGTTAAGCTACTGCTACCTCCACGTCTCTTCCAAGGGGCATTAAAACCGTCTTGTTAAGCTGCTGAGACCTCCACCACTTATCCAAAGGGCATTGATATTGTCCTTTTATTCCACTGCGAACTCCACCATTCTTCCAAAGGGGCATTAAAACCGTCTTGTTAAGCAACTGCGACCTCCATGTCTCTTCCAAGGGGCATTAAAACCGTCTTGTTAAACCACTCTGAACTCCACAGCTCTTCCAAGGGGCATTGAAATATTGTTTTTAATTAACTCCAACCTCCACGACTCTTCTAGTGGGCATTTTAATTCCTCCTAATTTTAGTCAGCTTTTCCTTTTCAATGCATAGGCGAACACTAAGGGAGACCCATTTCCCAATAAAGGGTAGAAGGTTTTTAGTATGCTGTAATCCACGTCTGTTTCAAGGGGCATTGCAGTGCCTCATAATTTTTGGAAAGCGTTCCATTCACTGCTTAGGCCAACAGTGCACAGGAGACCCAGTTGCTATAAATGGAAAAAATGATTTAGCTAAGGCCCTCTGACCTCCATGTCACTTCCAAGGGGCATTGGAGTGCCTCGAAATTTTTGGTAGGCATTGCACTCACTGTATGTCCTATAACTGTGTAGCCGAACCTCTCCTTTTGGTACAGAAACATATCCTACAAGACATGTGTGGTTGACTGGCCTTATATTGATGTGAATGGTCCCTGTTCCTCCTGCTCTTTCTCCTTTGCCACCACCTCATCCATCATTCATCACCTGAAGCTTTGTTTTAACAGGAGTCATAGAACTGAGATAGTAGCAGGAAACATTCAGCAATCCTCGGAGGAGGTAGGATATGTGCCAAAACGCTGACCACCTCAGGCCTAGCCGCAACTACATACATGCGCTTGCATTCCAAGAAAACAAAGCAGATGTTATCTTCTATCATCATCATCATGCTCCTCACCTTGGCACTCTCAATTCTCCTGATGGAGAAGCAAGGGCCCACTGGAGGAATCTGGTTCTCTGGTGGGCTCGTCCAATGCTGCCCTAAAGCAGGCAAGGAAGTTAACAGGAGAAATAGGGGCGGCCGGGGACCGGGTGTGGACACCCGGCTACGGGGCGGCTGGGGACCGAGTATGGACACCCGGCCACGGGGCGGCTGGAGACCAAGTATGGACACCCGGCCGCCCCCTGGCAGCTGGGGACCGAGCGTGGACACATGGCCGCCGGGCGGCTGGGGACTGAGTATGGATACCAGGCCGCCGCCGCAGCCATGACATGGTGGCCGGCATCTGCCTCCACATGCCTAAAAGGCCCAATTTCAGGTGCAAGCAACCTAGCAGTATGGTATTGCAGCCTGGGGGTGGGTGGGTGGCAGGCTGCACACTTACGCTTGCATTCCAAGAAAACAAAGCTAATGCTAACTTCTATCATCATCATCATGCTCCTCAACCTGGAACTCTCAACTCCCCTGATGGAAAAGCCAGGGCCCACCGGAGGAGTCTGGTTCTCTGATGGGCTCATCCAATGCTGCCCTAAAGCAGGCTAGGCTAAAAAAATTGTGGGGGAAGTCGACAGGAGAAATAAGGGTGGCTGAGGACCGTTAATGGACACCCGGCCACCCCCAGACGGCTGGGGACCGAGTGTGGACACCCGGCAGCGTGGCGGCCGGGGACCGAGCGTGGACACGCGGCCGCTGGGCGGCTGGGGACTGAGTATGGATACCTCGCTGCCATAGCAGCCATGAGGTAGTGGCCAGCTTCTAGGGGGTGGATGGGTGGGTGGCAGGCTGCATATTTGTGCTTGCATTGCAAGGAATGGGGGAGGTACAATTGAACACTGCCCTGGGACAAGGACTTGCACGGGGATAATTGCAAGTCTGCATCTTCTGATGCGGCAAGGATGACTTCGGATGGGCACACTTTTAGGCAGTGACCTGGGTGTCAGAGATGCTACCAGTGGTCTTCCCCATGCTGTTCCCATGTCTTTTCAGCACTGTATGGATGTGTCACACAGCACATGGCCAGATAAGATAGTAAAAGGTTAAAATGACATTTCCCGGTGAATGCATTTGTCACAGTTGAAAGCAATACAAAAGTGCAAAAACGCATATAAAATGCTACATGTGAACATAGCCCAAGGTGTGGAGGTTTTTTTTTTGGTTATTTATTTTACCTTATGCACAAGTCTTTACCCTGGAAAGGAAGTTCCTTAACATATTTCACAGGAAAACCGTTTCAGTTTTGTTTTTGAACGTTTTATTGTGAGCCTGTAAAAGTGGTTTTATAACTCTGACCACGTTGTTGACAGCAGTGACCTGGGGGTCAGAAATGCTTCCTGGGGTGATCCTCATGCTGTCCCCATGTCATTTGAACACTATCACTATCGTTTTGGCACTTTTTAGGCTTTCTACAGACTGCCGGAGGTGCCGCCGCAAAAATGCTCGGGTCTCCCATAGACTAACATTGGGCTTGTTGCTCGGGTCGAGCACCCGAGTATCACGGTGAGCTCGGCCCGAGCTTCGAGCACCCGAGCATTTTAGTGCTCGCTCAACATTACTCTTCTCCTTATCCTCAGCCTCCACCACCACTATACCACCAGGGTGACCGTGGTCCGTGTTGCATGCTTTCCAAGTTCCTCCGTCCTAATTTTTGGCAGCTTTTGCTTGGAAGGCAGAGGCAAAGACTATGGGAGACCCACTCCCCAATAATGGGAATAATGTTTTTAATACGCTGTACAGCAGGGCTCTTGTAAGGGGCATTAAAATCGTCTTGTTAAGCTACTGTGACCTCCACGTCTCTTCCAAGGGGCATTAAAACCATCTTGTTAAGCTACTGCGACCTCCACCACTTTTGCAAGGTGCATTAAAACCGTCTTGTTAAGCTACTGCGACCTCCACCACTCTTCCAAGGGGCATTGATATTGTCTTTTTATTCCACTGCGACCTCCACCTCTCTTCCAAGGGGCATTAAAACCGTCTTGTTAAGCTACTGCGACCTCCACGTCTCTTCCAAGGGGCATTAAAACTAGTGTTGAGCCACCCCCGTAGTGTTCGAGTTCGGTTCGGTTCGTCGAACACCCGTGTGTTCACCGAACTGTTCGTCGAACTGTTCGTCGAACACCTTCGAACACCGTTAAAACCAATGGCAGGCAAACAAAAACACATAGAAACACATAGAAAACACCTTCAAAGGTGTCCAAAAGCTGACAAACTGCTCAGAAGACATAACTAACACATGGAAAAGTGACAAGTACATATAGTCATGCGAAAATAAAAGAGGTGGAGGAGTAAAAGGAGGGGGAGACACAGATATAGGCATGTCATGCCCTTCTAAAATCCAAAAAGTGAGAAGCCGACACGGCCAGTCCGCTCCTGCCCGTGCTACCTCCGTGTCGCCGGGTTTGTGCCAGAGCCGCGGTGAACCCTGATGGCCAGCCCCCCTCTCCCAATACTGGTGCCTGTCCGCTGGTGGGTCGAGCGAGCCCCCCTGTGGTGGAGGCAGCTCTAAGCTTTTTAATTTAAATTGACTCTCTAATTTGAATGAATACACTTTAAATCCATTTACAAGGATCTATTGGAGGGCAAGTCTCATGCCAGCAGCCGCGTAATTCCAGCTCCAGTAGCGTCCACTAAAGCTGCTGCAGTTAAAAAGCTTTTATAAGGATCGAGCTCGGCTGTCCACCGCAAGGCATCCTACTGCCAGTCCCAGCCCCTATGCCTTGGGGTGCCTCCTGATGCTCTTCACTGAGTATCCCATGGCCCCGAAGCATTTCCTTTGAAAAAATTAAGTGTCTAAACTACAGGTGGTGTAGCTTGCTTAACAGCCGGGATAATCGGCTGACTAGCAGACACTGCTACTAGGCACAAAGTATTTCCTGGGCTAGATGCAGTTAAAAATTTGTAATTAGATACTCTCGTTGGATGCTGAGAAAGCATTCCATAGAGTCTCCTGGCACGCCATATATGATTCTCTTAAAAAGCTTGGGGTAGGGGTCTAGGGGACCCTTTTATAGCCAAAATCACGGCCCTGTATCGCAATACGTCACCTAGGCTGAAGATAAATGGAACTGTAGCACCCCGAGGGCTCGGTTGCTACAGAAAAGCACATGTACACCGCGTTCCAAATTATTATGCAAAAAGTGTTTAGGAGTGATAAGGGAAGAATTTGTTTGTTTGTCAGTTAAACTCATTGATGGTGATGTGTGTCAGGGCTCTTTATATCACTGTAAGCAATTGCAGACACCTGTGCTAATTAGTTTGGCAGGTGTGTCCAATGAAAGGCAAGACTACTTAAGAAGGCTCTCTCACATTATTAAGCAGCCTACATTTTCTGCCAAAATGGGAAAGAAAAAGGATGTGTCGGCTGCTGAGAAGCAACAAATTGTGGAGTGTTTAGGTCAAGGCATGACTACAATCAACATTGTGCGATGATCAGGATGAAGTGTCTTGGCAATCAAGAAGTATGTAGCTGATTCACAGTACACACGTGTGCGTGCTGATAAGGGCAAATTGAGGACTCTTTCCTACAGGCAATTACGTCAGGTTGAAAGAGCAGCGGCAAAAAAGCCTTGTCATAGCAGCAGACAAGTTTTTGAAGCTGCTTGTGCTTCCAACGTCCCCTGAACAACAAGATGCAGGGTCCTTCAGAGGTTTGCAGCTGTGCATACGCCATCCTGTCGACCTCCTCTATCCACTTCACACAAGCAGAAACGGCTCCAGTGGGCCAAACATTACATGAAGACTGATTTCAAAACTGTTTTGTTCACGGATGAGTGCCGTGCAGCGCTCGATGGTCCAGATGGATGGAGTGGAGGATGGCTGGTTGATGGACACCCCACGCAAACATGGCTACAGCGCCAACAAGGAGGAGGTGGAGTAATGTTTTGGGCTGGAATCATGGGGAGAGAGATTGTCGGCCCCTTTAGGATCCCTGAAGGCGCTAAAGATGAACTCCATAATGTATGTGGATTTTCTCAAACAGCACTTCCTGCCATGGTTCAAGAAGAAGAACCGTGCATTTCACAGCAAGATCATTTTTCTGCATGATAATGCACCATCTCATGCTGCACATAAAACATCTGCATCTCTGGCCGATATGGGCATAAAAGGGGACAAACTTATGGTGTGACCCCCATGCTCCCCTGACCTCTACCCCATTCAGAACCTTTGGAGCATCATTAAAAGGAGTGTCTATGATGGCGGGAGGCAGTTCACATCTAAGCAACAGCTCTGGGAGGGTATTCTGTCCTCATGCAAAACAATTGAAGCAGAAACCATCCAAAACCTGACAAATTCAATGGACGAGAGAGTTCAGAAGCTCCTTTCGAACAAGGGGTCCTATGTGAAAATGTAACATCACCTAGAATAAAGTTTTGAGTTGAAAACTGTTTGATTTCAGTTTCTAACAACCTGCTAATGCTTATAATTTCAAAAATGACCATTTTTTTGGTCTTTATTAAAATGAAAAGGTTGATCGAAAAGTTTGGGGGATCTAAGAGTGTGGCAACCCAGTAGTCATGATTACTTCGAATTCTGACAATATGAGGGTCATGCTGCAGGTAGTGCAGCAAGAAGGCACTTATGTGTCTTGCGCATCTCGGAGCCCCAAAATTATTTTCCGGGCTAGATGCAGCTAAAAATTGTTTTTAATTTTAAATCTGGTGGAGCTTATTATAGATGGCCTAATAGGATCAGTGCTGCACACTGCTACAAAGCCCAAATTATTTTCCAGTCAAGATACAGATAAACATGATTAGTAATTTGAAAGCTTAAAACGTTTGGTAGGGTGATTTTAACCAATCATCAAGCTTTTACTCTCCCCAGGATGACACAGGGGTAGAAAAGTCGTTTCGGATCCATGATTTGTTCATCTTTATGAACGTGAGTCTGTCTACATTATCAGTGGAGAGCCGCGTGCGCTTATCTGTCAGCACACCACCAGCAGCGCTGAACACACGTTCAGACAGAACGCTGGCTGCGGGGCATGACAAGATCTCCAAGGCGTAAGTGGCTAGCTCCGGCCATTTATCCAGATTGGAAGCCCAAAAAGAGCAAGGGTCCAGTGACACAGTCGTGGCTTCAATGTTTACTTGGAGATACTCCTGTACCATCGTCTCTAGGCGTTGACTATGTGTCAGACTTCTTGTCTCCTGTGGCCTTGCAAAGGATGGGCTAAAAAAGTGGTGAAATGATTCCGCAAAATTGATGTTACCAGCAGATACTGTGGTTCTGTTACAGTTTGAGTGCTGAACACTTGACGGTCCCACGGTTGGCAAGTTGGAACTGTGAGATTCACTACGTGCACCACTGGTATTTTGTGGAAAAGCACATGTAAGATTCTGCAACAGTCTCTGCTGATACTCCTGCATGCGTGCATCCCTTTCTATGGCAGGAATAATTTCTGCAAATTTACTTTTGTACCGGGGATCTAACAGTGTGGCAACCCAGTAGTCAGGATTATTTCTAATTCTCACAATTCGAGGGTCATGTTGCAGGTAGTGCAGCAAGAAGGCACTCATGTGTGTTGCGCATCCAGGATCACCAAGTCCCTGTTGTGTTGGTGGCGAGGTAACAATCATGCTTCCTTCCTCTGTCCTCTCACCCCAACCTCGCACAACAGAAATGTGATCAAGGTCTCCCTCATCTGATGAGTCTTCCATCAGTTCGTCCTCCACTTCTTCCTGGGCTCCTGCACCTTCCTCACTAGTTTGGCTGCTACCATGCGCCCTGGTAAAACCATCTCCCCCACCCTCACATGCCTGCCGCCTTGGTGCTGCCGACCTTCTGGACCTTGCAGATGTTAGCCCTTCCGCATACAACTCCTCCTCCTCTACTTCCTCCACCTCCTCTTGTGCCACCACCTGACTCCGAATTCTGTTTAACATGTGCTCCAGGATGTAAATCACCGGAATAGTCATGCTGATAATGGCATCGTCAGCACTAAACATCTTCGTCGCCATTTCAAAACTGTGCAGAAGGGTGCATAGGTCCCTGATCTGAGACCACTCCTCCAGCGTGATTTGCCCCACCTCTGAATCTCGTTGGCCCAGGCTATACGTCAGAACGTATTGCACCAGGGCTTGTCGGTGCTGCCACAGTCGCTGCAACATGTGCAGAGTTGAATTCCACCGGGTAGGCACATCGCATTTTAGCCGGTGAAGTGGCAGGCCCAACGACTTCTGTAGAGATGTAAGTCGCTGAGCTGCGGGATGCGAACGGCGGAAGTGAGCACACAGCGACCGTGCCCTCTGCAGAAGGCCATCTACTCTGGGATAGTGGGCTAAAAATTGCTGGACAACCAGGTTCAACACGTGAGCCATACAAGGCACGTGTGTGACATTGCCCCGACGAAGGGCCGCACCCAGGTTTGCAGCATTGTCGCACACGGCCTTCCCTGGTTTCAGGTCCAGTGGAGACAACCATTCATGAAATTGGTTCTCCAGAGCTGACCACAACTCCTCAGCTGTGTGACTCACATTTCCCAGACATTTCAATGTAAAAACCACCTGATGACGTTGAGCCCTACTGCCAGCATAGTAAGGAGGTGTGCAGGATCCCTTCTGCGCAGTTAGAAAGCTTGTGGCATGACCAGACAGGCTTTGGGTGCAGGTGGAAGACCGAGAGGAGGTTGAGGAGGCAGAAGCAGTGGAGGAACTTTGACATAAAGAGGATTGACGCACAACTCGTGGGGACGGCAAGACTTGGACAGCAGCCCCTTGTCCTGCTGTCACCATAGTTACCCAGTGCCCAGTCAGCGACATGTAATGCCCCTGTCCATGCCTACTCGTCCAAGTGTCTGTGGTGAAATGCACCCTGTCACACACAGAGTTTCTCAAAGAAGCGGTGATGTTGTGTGCGACATGCTGGTGGAGCGCAGGCACACCTTTCTTTGAGAAGTAGTGCCGACTGGGCATCTGCTACTGGGGCACTGCGACGGACATAAGGTCTCGAAAATCCTCTGTGTCCACCAGGCGGAAAGGCAGCATTTCTGTAGCCAAGAGCTTGCAGATGGTGAAATTCAACCTCTTAGCTTTCTCATGGCTAGGAGGAAATGGTCTTTTACTTGTCCACATCTGAGGGACCGAGGGCTGGCTATTGTGCTTAGACGGGGTTGATAAGGGTGTCCCCGGCAAACTGCCGGTCTGTGAGGAAGATGCAGGCGGACATGTTAGGTTGCCTTCATCCAAAGGTGGTGCTATCGATGTCGGACAGCGCTCAACACCAGCTGGTGTTACCACCTCCAAAGAAAATGATGACCTGCCAATCACGCTGGCTGTTGCGGGTAAAGAGGTGGCAGGTCTGTGCCCCAAAACAGGTGTGACTGCTGTCCCCCCAGTCACAGAGGATGAAGAGGCCGCGGATGCACAAGATATGGCAGACGGTGGTTGGCCCGGCCGGCTAGGCCGCATTGTAGCACACTGAGCTTCCCACTGCAACTTATGCTTCATGTCCATGTGCCGGTTCATGCATGAAGTACTCAAACTATGTATTTTTTGGCCTCTACTTAGCTTTTGCTGACAAATGTTACAGATAACATGAGTTGGGTCATCTTTATCGATCTGAAAAAATGCCCAGGCTATGCAAAGCTTAGCACCCATGCGACCTGAAGAGCCACCACGACTTGTGGTGAGAGGCAGAGTTGTGTTTGAGGATGCAGTTGCTTCCAGTACTACGTCTCTGTCCAGGAAGGCGCAACCTGACCTCGTCGTCACTAGCATCTTCCTCCACCTCCTCTGCTGACCTCATCTCTTGGCTGACTGTGGGTTGACAGTAAGTGGGATCTCCGACCTCATCATCATCACCCTGTGCGTTATCACACCCGTCGTCCTCAGAGCCAACCTGTTCCTGCCCTGACAAAAAACTAAAGTTGTCGCTCCAATCAGGTATTTGAGTCTTATCATCGTCTTCCTCATTGTCTCCACCAACAGGAGTTACAGTTTGGGAATGAGGGTCTACATTATGGTCAGAACCTTCTGCGACTGGTCCTGGATCTGACTCATAAAGATTCTGGGCATCAGTGCAGATCATTTCCTCATCTGGATTCACAGAAGCGCTGGAGTCGACCTCTGATTCCCAGGCTATAGTATGAGTAAACAGCTCTGCAGACTCAACCATCTGTTCTACCTCATACTCAGACGGGCAGCTGGAGATTTGGGAGCTGTGAGGAAGCAAGTGCGATTTGGGTGACACCTTTGAGGACTGGAGTATTTGTGATGTTGAAGTTGATGTGGAGGAGAGCCCACTTAAAGGAGCACTTGATATCCGTTGAAGCACCTGCTGTTTTTGTGCCTCATCTGGAATTTGTAGCGATTGGCGTGGCCGTAAGAAAGGGATCTTATCACATTGTCCGCTAAAAGAAGTAGACATTTTAGTTTGGCTGGAAGATGGTCTTTCTTCTGCAGATGTTACTGTTGCTTTAACACCTACCCCACGGACACAACCTTTTTTCCCCTTCCCAACACGCCTATTCCCCTTTCCACCAGCAGCAGGCCTTTTTCCACTCATTTTGGTGGTTAACTAATTCACAACTCTGGAGTTGTTTGCACAAAAAAACAATGGATGGTAACCGAGCAGAGCTGATTGGCCAAACTGTGGTATTAGGCCAAAACTATTGGCTGGGTTAGATGCAGAAAAAAATTATTTTGAATTTGCAACCTGATGGAGGTCAGTATAGATGGACTAATAGAGAAAGTCCGACACACTACTAGAAGGCCAAATATTTTTTCAGAGGTAGATGCAGAAAAAAATATATTCAGTTTGCAACCTGATGGAGGTCAGTATAGATGGACTAATACAACAAGTACCGCACACAGCTAGAAGCCCAAATATTTTTTCAGAGGTACTGTAGATGCAGATAAAAATTATTTTTAATTTGCAACCTGATGGAGGTCAGTATAGATGGACTAATAGAGAAAGTACGACACACTACTAGAAGGCCAAATATTTTTTCAGAGGTAGATGCAGAAAAAAATATATTCAGTTTGCAACCTGATGGAGGTCAGTATAGATGGACTAATACAACAAGTCCCACACACAGCTAGAAGCCCAAATATTTTTTCAGAGGTACTGTAGATGCAGATAAAAATTTGTTTTAATTTGCAACCTGATGGAGGTCAGTATAGATGGACTAATAGAGAAAGTCCGACACACTACTAGAAGGCCAAATATTTTTTCAGAGGTAGATGCAGAAAAAAATATATTCAGTTTGCAACCTGATGGAGGTCAGTATAGATGGATTAATAGAACAAGACCCACACACAGCTAGAAGCCCAATATTTTTTCAGAGGTAGATGCAGAAAAAAATATATTCAGTTTGCAACCTGATGGAGGTCAGTATAGATGGACTAATAGAACAAGTCCCACACACTGTTAGAAGCCCAAATATTTTTTCAGAGGTACTGTAGATGCAGATAAAAATTAGTTTTAATTTGCAACCTGATGGAGGTCAGTATAGATGGACTAATAGAATGATGCTATGCCCAAAAGATTTTACTTCACTAGGTGCAGTAAAAAAATTGGTATTCTATACACAGGTGGTATATCTTGCAACACAGATAGGCTACTCCACTGACTAACACACTCTGCAATAGGCCAAAAAGGATTAGCTTTGCTAGATTCAGCCAAATGCTGTGAAAAAAACTTGCACAGCACTGGCACAGACCTGCCTGGCAAAAACTGATAGGAACTCATGTAACCTAGTCCTGAAAAGGACTCCAATTACAATTAGTCTTTACTCCCACAACCTATCTATTTAAGAGCACAGACCTCCCTGATAAAAGTCGTAGGAAATGCTGTAACCTAGTCCTTAAAAGGACTGCAATCACAACTATTCCCTACTCCCAAGCTATCTGTATATTTGTGCGAAAATTGGCTTGAAATTAACAAGGTATAGCGCACACAGGAACAGCGGTGCCGTCTAACACGCAGCTGCAGCAGTGAGAAAATGGTGGCGACGGGGAAAATGGCTTGGTCTTATAGGGCAAGGACATGTGACATACACTGCCAATGACACATGCCCTTGCTTGTGTGAAAAAAAGCACTTCGCTCCGTGTGTGCGCTGCTGATAGGCTGACAGATTGCACCTCCCCACTGTAAATGCGGGAAAGAGAAAAAAAAATGGAGATCTTCATTGTTCCTGCAGAGATCCATCCCCTGCCCCTCCCCCCACCCCGCTGTACACTCAAACTGCGTATTAACATTAATTTTCATCATTACTGAGAAAAAATCCAGTTATGATTTTGGTGCACGAACAGTTATCGAACATAACCTCGAACAGCCGAATTTTTCTCAAATTGTTCGTGTTCGCCGAACGGCTCGAACACCGCCCAAAACAGCTCGAATTTGAGATTGGCGAACAGTTCGAGTAGAACAACGCTCATCTCTAATTAAAACAGTCTTGTTAAGCTACTGCGACCTCCACCATTCTTCCAAGGGGCATTAAAACCTTCTTAAGCTACTGCGACCTCCACCATTCTTCCAAGGCGCATTAAAACCTTCTTAAGCTACTGCGACCTCCACCACTTTTCCAAGGGGCATTAAAACCATCTTGTTAAGCTACTACGACCTCCACCACTCTTCCAACGGGCATTGATATTGTCATTTTATTCCACTGCGACCTCCACCTCTCTTCCAAGGGGCATTAAAACCGTCTTGTTAAGCTACTGCGACCTCCACGTCTCTTCCAAGGGGCATTAAAGCCGTCTTGTTAAGCTACTGCGACCTCCACCATTCTTCCAAGGGGCACTAAAACCGTCTTAAGCTACTGCGACCTCCGCCACTTTTCCAAGGGGCATTAAAACCATCTTGTTAAGCCACTACGACCTCCACCACTCTTCCAAGGGGCATTGATATTGTCTTTTTATTCCACTGCGACCTCCACCATTCTTCCAAGGGGCATTAAAACCGTCTTGTTAAGCTTCTGCAACCTCCACCACTTTCCAAGGGGCATTGATATTGTCTTTTTATTCCACTGCAACCTCCACCATTCTTCCAAGGAGCATTAAATCCGTCTTGTTAAGCTACTGCGTCCTCCAGTTCTCTTCCAAGGGGCATTCATATTGTATTTTTATTCCACTGCGACCTTCACCATTCTTCCAAGGGGCATTAAAACCATCTTGTTAAGCTACTGCGGCCTCCACGTCTCTTCCAAGGGGCATTAAAACCGTCTTGTTAAGCTACTGCGACCTCCACCACTCTTCCAAGGGGCATTAATATTGTCTTTTTATTCCACTGCAATCTCCACCATTCTTCCAAGGGGCATTAAAACCATCTTGTTAAGCTACTGCAACCTCCACCACTCTTCCAAGGGGCATTGATATTGTCTTTTTATTCCACTGTGACCTCCACCATTCTTCCATGGGGCATTAAAACTGTCTTATTAAGCTACTGCAATGTGTTCGACCCCAAGGCTGTAGGTCTGGTGGGGGGAGAAACAAAAAACAGGCGCAGATCTTTAGCAGATCTTGTACCAAGGCTTATCGACCAATTCTGGTCTAATGTGGGTAGCTGGTCCACTGGTATGCAGCTTCTATCTGGATTAAACGGATCTCCCAGCTGGAGTCCGTAAGAATAGGGTTCAGAGTATGTATCCAGCCAATTGAGTGCTACCAGGGTCACAAGGAATGATTATCCAAAAAAAGGATTTAATTCTTCAGAAGATTTATTCAGGTTGGTAAATAGATAAAACTTATAAATAAAACAACGCGTTTCGGCTATTAAAATTAAAGATATATAGCCTTCCTCAGGTCTAATGTAAGAGAGTCAATAGTGGTGGTTATATAGTCACTATAAAAACCTACCTAGTGAAATAATTATCCTAATCACATGTAAATTGGTTTGAGTTGGAACGCCCAAATCCCATTCTATAGAGACTCAGCTTTCTCAGAGTTAGGATTTTCCAGTTTTTTCCTCTGATTATAGAATAAACAAATTATAGAGCAGCTAAACTTGTCATAATAAAATTTGTCATAATAAAATTTTGGTAATGAAGATATTATACTTTCTCCTTCTCTTTCTTTCCTTTCTTTTTCTATCCCTTTAAGAGGAGAAAATAAGTGCATTAGTAGAAAAATCTATACCATGAACCTGAATTTAAGAAGATTTTCATTCAATAGGTATATCAATGAAATTCAGATAAGAGGAGCTTAATTCACATGGATATATATGCCAAAGGTAGTAAAACGGAGAGAGAGAGAAGAAAAAAAAAAAAAAACGCATAAAAACGCATCAAAAAACGCAAGAGAAAAAAAAAAAAAAACGCATAAAAACGCATCAAAAAACGCAACAAAAAACGCAAGAGAAAAAAAAATTGGAAAATTTTATTATGACAAGTTTAGCTGCTCTATAATTTGTTTATTCTATAATCAGAGGAAAAAGCTGGAAAATCCTAACTCTGAGAAATCTGGGTCTCTATAGAATGGGATTTGGGCGTTCCAACTCAAACCAATTTACATGTGATTAGGATAATTATTTCACTAGGTAGGTTTTTATAGTGACTATATAACCACCACTATTGACTCTCTTACATTAGACCTGAGGAAGGCTATATATCTTTAATTTTAATAGCCGAAACGCGTTGTTTTATTTATAAGTTTTATCTATTTACCAACCTGAATAAATCTTCTGAAGAATTAAATCCTTTTTTTGGATAATCATTCCTTGTGACCCTGGGAGCGCTCAATTGGCTGGATACATTATTAAGCTACTGCGACCTCCACCACTATTCCAAGGGGCATTGATATTGTTTTTTTATTCCACTGTGACCTCCACCACTTTTCCAACGGGCATTAAAACCATCTTGCTAAGCTACTGCGACCTCCACCACTCTTCCAAGGGGCATTGATATTGTCTTTTTATTCCACTGCAACCTCTGCCGTTCTTCCAAGGGGCACTAAACCGTCTTGTTAAGCTACTGCGACCGCCACGTCTCTTTCAAGCGGCATTAAAACCGTCTTGTTAAGCTACTGCGACCTCCACCACTCTTCCAAGCAGCATTGATATTGTCTATTTATTCCACTGCGACCTCCACCACTTTTCCAAGGGGCATTAAAACCATCTTGTTAAGCTACTGTGACCTCCACGTCTCTTCCAAGGGGCATTAAAACCATCTTGTTAAGCTACTGCGACCTCCACCACTTTTCCAAGAGGCATTAAAACCGTCTTGTTAAGCTACTGCGACCTGCACCACCTTTCCAAGGGGAAATAAAACCGTCTTGTTAAGCTACTGCGACCTCCACGTTTCTTCCAAGGGGCATTAAAGCCATCTTGTCACGCTACTGCGACCTCCACCATTCTTCCAAGAGGCATTAAAACCATCTTGTTAAGCTACTGCGACCTCCACCACTCTTCCAAGGGGCATTGATATTGTCTTTTTATTCCACTGCAACCTCTGCCATTCTTCCAAGGGGCACTAAACCGTCTTGTTAAGCTACTGCGACCCCCATGTCTCTTCCAAGCGGCATTAAAACCGTCTTGTTAAGCTACTGCGACCTCCACCACTCTTCCAAGCAGCATTGATATTGTCTATTTATTCCACTGCGACCTCCATCACTTTTCCAAGGGGCATTAAAACCATCTTGTTAAGCTACTGTGACCTCCACGTCTCTTCCAAGGGGAATTAAAACCGTCTTGCTAAGCTACTGCGACCTCCACGTTTCTTCCAAGGGGCATTAAAGCCGTCTTGTCACGCTACTGCGACCTCCACCATTCTTCCAAGAGGCATTAAAACCATCTTGTTAAGCTACTGCGACCTCCACCATTCTTCCAAGGGGCATTAAAACCGTCTTGTTAAACCACACTGAACTCCACAGCTCTTCCAATGGGCATTGAAATGTTGTTTTTAATTACCTCTAACCTCCACGATTCTTCCAACGGGCATTGCATTTCCTCCTAATTTTAGTCAGCTTTTGCTTTTCAATGCATAGGCGAACACTAAGGGAGACCCACTCCCCAATAATGGGTAGAAGGTTTTTAGTATGCTGTAATCCACATCTGTTTCAAGGGTCATTGCAGTTCCTCATAATTTTTGGAAAGCCTTCCATTCACTGCTTAGGCCAACAGTGTACAGGAGACCAAGTTGCTATAAATGGAAAAAATGGTTTAGTTAAGGCCCTCTGACCACCATGTCACTTCCAAGGAGCATTGAAGTGCCTCGAAATTTTTAGTAGGCATTGCACTCACTGTATGCTCTATAACTGTGTGGCCGAACCTCTCCTTTTGGTACAGAAACATATCCTACAAGACATATCTGGTTGACTGGCCTGATATTGATGTGAATGGTCCCTGTACCTCCTGCTCTTTCTCCTTTGCCACCACCTCATCCATCATTCATCACTTGAAGCTTTGTTTTAACGGGAGTCATAGAACTGGGATAGTAGCAGGAAAACATCCAGCAATCCTTGGAGGAGGTAGGATATGCACCAAAACGCTGACCACCTCAGGCCTAGCTGTTACTACATACATGCGCTTGCATTCCAAGGAACAGAAAGCTAAGGAGATGGATGGCCTCATGATCATGAATAATTTACTCGTTGTGTAGGAGGCCGACCACTGCTGCTGTCTACCTTCTGAACTTTGTGTTGAAGCCTGATTGATCCAGGACCCGCAATCCTCTATGTCTGGAGGACGTGTTGCACCCCAATGTCCAACTGTGTACCGGCTTCCACAATATTAACCCAATGTGAAGGCGTCAGTCAGATGGACCATCCCTGGCCACATTCACTTGTCAACATGTTTGTGCTTAGGCTGTCCTTCAAATAGGGGCGGCTGGGGACCGTTTATGGACACCCGGCCGCCCCCAGATGGCTGGGGACCGTGTGTGGGCACCCGGCCGCGGGGCGACTGGGGACCGAGTATGGACACCCGGCCGCCCCCTGGCGGCTGGGCACCGAGTGTGGACACCCAGCCGCCGGGCGGATGGGGACTGAGTATGGATACCAGGCCGCCGACGCAGCCATGACATGGTGGCCGGCGTCTGCCTCCACATGCCTAAAAGGCCCAATTTCAAGTGTAAGCAAGCTAGCAGTATGGTATTGCAGCCTGGGGGTGGGTGGGTGGCAGGTTGCACACTTACGCTGGCATTCCAAGAAAACAAAGCAGATGCTAACTTCTATATTCATCATCATGCTCCTCACCTTGGCACTCTCAACTCCCCTGATGGAGAAGCCAGGGCCCACCGGAGGAGTCTGGTTCTCTGGTGGGCTCGTCCAATGCTGCCCTAAAGCAGGCCAGGCTAAGAAAAGTGTGGGGGAAGTTCCCAGGAGAAATAGGGGCGGCAGGGGACCATTTATGGACACCCGGCCGCCCCGAGGCAGCTGGGGACCGTGTGTGGGCACCCGGCCGCGGGGCGGCTGGGGACCGAGTATGGACACCCGGCCGCCCCCTGGCAGCTGGGGACCGAGCGTGGACACCCGGCCACCGGGCGACTGGGGACTGAGTATCGATACCAGGCCGCTGACGCAGCCATGACATGGTCGCTGGCGTCTGCCTCCACATGCCTAAAAGGCCCAATTTCAAGTGCAAGCAAGCTAGCAATATGGTATTGCAGCCTGGGGGTGGGTGGGTGGCAGGCTGCATACTTGCGCTTGCATTGCAAGGAATGGGGGAGGTACAATTGAACATTGCCCTGAGACAAGGACTTGCACGGGGATAGTTGCAATTCTGCATCTTCTGATGCGGCAAGGATCACTTCTGATGGGCACACTTTTAGGCAGTGTCCTGGGTGTCAGAGATGCTTCCAGGGGTCTTCCCCATGCTGTTCCCATGTATTTTCAGCACAGTATGGATTTGTCACACAGCACATGGCCAGATAAGATTGTAAAATGTTAAAATGACATTTCCCGGTGAATGCATTTGTCACGGTTGAAAGCAATACAAAAGTGCAAAAACGCATAAAAAATGCTACATGTGAACATAGCCCAAGGTGTGGAGAATTATTTTTTTTTTTGGTTATTTATTTTACCTTATACACAAGTCTTTACCCTGGAAAGGATGTTCCTCAACATATTTCACAGGAAAGCACTTTCAGTTTTGATTTTGAACGTTTTCTTGTGAGCCCGTAAAAGTGGCTTAATACCTCTGACCACGTTGTTGACAGCAGTGACCTGGGGGTCAGAAATGCTTCCTGGGGCAATGCCCATGCTGTCCCCATGTCTTTTGAGCACTGTCACTATCGTTTTGGGCACTTTTTAGGCTTTCTACAGACTGCCGGGGCTGCCGCCGCAAAAATGCTCGGGTCTCCCATAGACTAACATTGGGCTCGTTGCTCGGGTTGAGCACCCGAGTATCACGGCGAGCTTGGCCCGAGCTTCGAGCACCCGAGTATTTTAGTGCTCGCTCAACACTAGTGCTCACAATACTCAACATATATTGTGCCCCTCAGTGCAGGGCTGTGTAACAAAGCGCGAGGGATCTCAATGTATTTACAAGCCAGTTGAACTTTTTTTTTCTTTTTCCCTCTCAATATCTATCTATCTCCTCCTGTAAACTATAAAATAACGTTTAAAAACACATGCGCTACATCCTGTCAGTGCTAATAGATTTTGTCTTCCGGTTAAAATAACCTTTTTAAATAATGCAGTGAATTTGTTTTAGTTGTCAGTAGGCAGGCAGTGCATTCACATTTATAGTCTTAACTTTTCTTAGCTAGAAAATACATTGTCTATAGTTTCTTGAAATCAATATTTTGTTGTCAATGCTCTAGTGAATCACTTCATCACCCACAACATAAACTCAAGAAAACAGTGTTTATATGAGACAAATCCTAGTCATTCCAGTTACTTTGACTAATTAAATGTGTTGCAATTCCAACATACTGTGCTAAAAGGCAAAGAGATTGTATCAAAACAACGTTATACAAAAGTGGAAAGAAGAAATGTGTCTTCTTAACTTTAAACTCACAAGGCATTAAGAAACAGACTTATGAAAAATTCAAAAAAACATATTTTAAAATATTCCAGAGTGTCACATGTTGTTAAGAAATGCATCAATCAGCCAGACCTAATAAAAAAGTTAGCTCTGTTTTTTGATTCATTTAAATACTAAAAGGACTATATACCGTGACATGTCACAGCCATTAGAGGATTTTAAGCTTAAAAAGATACGAGCTATATTTTATATCAAAATTGTGATAATTTGCATAAAGTTTAGAGCAACAAACATTTTATAATATACTTGTGTTTGGTCTTTAAACCTTACATAGTAAACACTCAGGTATATGTTGCAAAGTCTTCTGATACTGATGAAAATGATCCAACACTCGTGGGAAATAAGCGGATCAGATTTAATGTGGCTGTGAAGTGCTTGGGGACACATAGTTGGTCAGGCAAATTAAGCATTTAGTCAGTGAGTGAGCAGGGAGAAATAGAAAATAGGAAACTGGTTGTACTGAGGTTGTTTTCAGGCTAGTTACACACTGTCTCAGAATTAGTTCCACATAATGGTTTATTCCCAGATATTAAGACTATATTAACATTTGACGGTAATTTCTTATTTTTCAAAGATGTGTATCGAAAGCTTATTCACATTTTACAGATGGATATTTAAAAGCAATTTCCCCTTAAACCTGAAAACCAACTTCACACCAGAGCGAATGAACGAATACAAGGTACTGGTACTTATCACAGATAGACAAAAAAAAATGCACCTCCCTGTAGCAACAATGAAACAATAACCTACTTCATCTCCAGGATTTTGTAATTCCTTAAGCGAACATCTAAGAATATGGTTAATTTTTAGTAGAAAATGTAGGTAAAAGTTCTAATAGGCCAGATTACAGTTGGTGGAAGCCCCATTCTTTTTTTAAAGTTGAGCTTCACATATGGATAGATCAAGGCATTTAAAATTTCCTTTTGATGCAGAATAGCATGGAGCTAGTAGACTGCTCACCAGTAAATTTCTAATTGAGGGTATGGGCACACAGGATTTTTTGAAGTGGTTTCGGAGGAGAAACTGAGCAGAAATTCAGTGGAAACTCTCCAAATCCTTTTCAAAAACTTGGAACTTCTGCACAGTTTCTGCTCAGAAAACTCTGCATAAAGACTCTGCATGTACATAGCCTGAGTAACAGCTAATTTTGTTTGACCATGTACTCACTGATTTGTTTTCAAGTCAGTTCTGCAAGCATTGGAACTGCTAAGTAGTTTTTTTGGAGTGAGAATCCAACAAAACCCTAAAGAACCCTAAAAATGAGCTTTCTTAACGCTTATTACTAGTGTTGAGCCAGTATGTTCTGTTCCGAGTATGCTCGGGCCGAGGTCCGAGTATTTACAGCTGCTTGGTGATATGTTTGAATCGCTCCCATGTGCATGATTTGCAACTGTTTGACAGCTTTATTACATGTGAGGAATGTGTAAGAAATAGACATTCCTCACATGTAGTAAAACTGTCAAACAGTCGCAAATCATGCACACGGGAGCGATTCAACCATATCACCGAGCAGCTGTAAATACTCGGAGCTCGGCTTGAGCATACTCGGCGAAAGGGTTAACAGAACATACTCGCTCAACACTACTTATGACACTATTTTTCCAGTAAATTAGGGGAAATAATTCTAATGGACTTCCCTATATTCCAGGCAGGAGACATTCTGAGATATCAGCTAATATATTAGGAAGATGCTAAATCATGTACCACTTTTATTTCCAGATGGTGTAACACAATGTATTGAAGCAGGCACATGTGTATGTAGCCCCTGTCTTATGCTTGAAAATAATGGTGGCATTACACCACAGTAGGTCACTTTTCGTGTTACTAGCGTTTTTCTAGTTCTAGCCTATATAGCAAACATCAGCATCAAATTGGATGTTTTTTACAACAACATGTGTTTGGCTTGGTATTTATTAAATGATTTTTCAAATATGAATCATTACGCATCATACAAATTCTAAATGTGTTGAGTTTGTTCGGCAGCTAGTTCAGAATTTTGCCTGAGGCAGATAAATGTACTGTAGGTGCAGTGCAGAGATGTTTAAGAGAATATTCTATTAAATAAGTGTATGATACCAACAGATTTGGATCACAAAGTCACTGTCATAAAAGCCTTGTGATTTAAAGCTCGTTCTCAATATTTAATTTCACATACCTTTGCATTACCTATCCACTATCAGCGTGTAAAACATATTCAATCCACTTCCATTCTTAGCTGACTGTCTGAAACACATATGTGTCATGAAGACGTGACTAGCTATTTCTAACAAAGAAATCAATGCTCTTAGCTATAGAGATGAGCGGTGTTCGACTCGAACTGTTCGCCAATCTCAAATTCGAGCTGTTTTGGGCAGTGTTCGAGCCGTTCGGCAAACACGAACAATTTGAAAAAAATTTGGCTGTTCGAGGTTATGTTCGATAACTGTTCGTGCACCAAAATCATAACTAGATTTTTTCTCCGTAAAATTAATGTTAATACGCAGTTTGAGTGTACAGCGGGGTGGGGGGAGGGGCAGGGGATGGATCTCTGCATAAATAATGAAGATCTCCATTTTTTTTCTCTTTCCCGCATTTACAGTGGGGAGGTGCAATCTGTCAGCCTATCAGCAGCGCACACACGAAGCGAACTGCTTTTTTTCACACAAGCAAGGGCATGTGTCATTGGCAGTGTATGTCACATGTCCTTGCCCTATAAGACGCAGCCATTTTCCACGTAGCCACCATTTTCTCACTGCTGCAGCTGCGTGTTAGACGGCACCGCTGTTGCTGTGTGTGCTATACTTTGAGTGTTAATTTCAAGCCAATTTTCGCACAAATCTACAGATAGCTTGGGAGTAGGGAATAGTTGTGATTGCAGTCCTTTTGAGGACTAGGTTACATCATTTCCTATGACTTTTGTCAGGCAGGTCTGTGCTCTTAAATAGATAGGTTGGGAGTAAAGACTAATTGTAATTGCAGTCCTTTTGAGGGCTAGGTTACATCAGTTCCTATCACTTTTTGCCAGGCAGGTCTGTGCCAGTGCTGTGCAAGTTTTTTTCACAGCATTTGGCTAAATCTAGCTAAGCAAATCCTTTTTGGCCTATTGCAGTGTGTGTTAGTCAGTGGAGTAGCCTATCTGTGTTGCAAGCTACACCACCTGTGTATAGAATACAAATTTTTTTACTGCACCTAGCCAAGTAAAACCTTTTGGGCATAGCATCATTCTATTAGTCCATCTATACTAACCTCCACCAGGTTTCAAATTCAAAATAATTTTTATCTGCATCTAGCTCGGAAAAATATTTGGGCTTGTAGCAGTGTGTGGGACTTGTTCTATTAGTCCATCTATGCTAACCTCCACCAGGTTGCAAATTCAAAATAATTTTTACCAGCATCTAGCTCTGAAAAAATATTTGGGCTTATAGCAGTGTGTGGGACTTGTTAAATTAGTCCATCTATACTAACCTCCACCAGGTTTCAAATTCAAAATAATTTTTATCTGCATCTAGCCCTGAAAAAATATTTGGGCTTGTAGCAGTGTGTGGGACTTGTTCTATTAGTCCATCTATACTAACCTCCAACAGGTTGCAAATTCAAAATAATTTTTATCTGCATCTACCTCTGAAAAAATATTTGGGCTTCTAGCAGTGTGTGGGACTTGTTCTATTAGTCCATCTATACTAACCTCCACCACCTGTGTATGTAATAAAATTGTTTTACTGCATCTAACCCAGCCAATACTTTTGGGCTAATACCACAGTTTGGCCACTCATCTCTGCTCGGTTCCCATCCATTGTTTTTTGTGCAAACAACTCCAAAGTTGTCAATTAGTTAACCACCAAAATGAGTGGAAAAAGGCCTGCTGCTGGTGGAAAGGGGAAAAGGCATTTTGCGAAGGGAAATAAAGGTTGTGTCCATGGGGTAGGTGTTAAAGCAACAGTAACATCTGCAGAAGAAAGACCATCTTGCAGCCAAACTAAGATGTCTACTTCTTTTAGCGGACAATGTGATACGATCCCTTTCTTACGGCCACGCCAATAGCTACAAATTCCAGATGAGGCTCAAAAACAGCAGGTGCTTCAACGGATATCAAGTGCTCCTTTAAGTGGGCTCTCCTCCATCTCAACTTCAACATCACAAATACTCCAGTCCTCAGAGGTGTCACCCCAATCGCACCTGCTTCCTCACAGCTCCCAAGTCTCCAGCTGCCCGTCTGAGTATGGGGTAGAACAGATGGTTGAGTCTGCAGAGCTGTTTACTCATCCTATAGCCTGGGAATCAGAGGTTGGCTCCAGAGCTTCAGTGAATCCAGACGAGGAAATGATCTGCACTGATGCCCAGAATCTTTATGAGTCGGATCCAGGACCAGATGCAGAAGGTTCTGACGATAATGTAGACCCTCGTTCCCAAACTGTAACTCCTGTTGGTGGAGACAATGAGGAAGACGATGATGAGACTCAAATACCTGATTGGAGCGACAACTTGAGTTTTTTGTCAGGGCAGGAAGAGGTTGGCTCTGAGGACGACGGGTGTGATAACACACAGGGTGATGATGACGAGGTTGGAGATCCCACTTACTGTCAACCCACAGTCAGCCAGTCGATGAGGTCAGCAGAGGAGGATGCTAGTGACGACGAGGTCAGGTTGCGCCTTCCTGGACAGAGACGTAGTACTGGAAGCACGTCAACAACTGCATCCTCAAACACAACTCTGCCTCTGACCACAAGTCGTGGTGGCTCTTCAGGTCGCATGGGTGCTAAACCTTGCATAGCCTGGGCATTTTTTCAGATCAATAAGGATGACCCAATTCGTGTTATCTGTAACATTTGTCAGCAAAAGCTAAGTAGAGGCCAAAAAATTCATAGTTTGAGTACTTCATGCATGAACCGGCACAAGGATATGAAGCATAAGTTGTAGTGGGAAGCTCACTGTGCTACAATGCGGCCTAGCCGGCCGGGCCAACCGCCGTCTGCCACATCTTGTGCATGCGTGGCCTCTTCATCCTCTGTAACTGGGGGGACAGCAGTCACACCTGTTTTGGGACGCAGACCTGCCACCTCTTTACCCGCAACAGCCAGCGTGATTGGCAGGTCATCATTTTCTTTGCAGGTGGAAACACTAGCTGGTGTTCAGCGCTGTCCGACATCGATAGCACCACCTTTGGATCAAGGCAACCTATCATGTCAGCCTGCATCTTCCACACAGACAGGCAGTTTGCCGGGGACACCCTTCTCAACCCCGTCTAAGCACAACAGCCAGCCCTCGGTCCCTCAGATGTGGACAAGTAAAAGACAATTTCCTCCTAGCCATGAGAAAGCTAAGAGGTTGAATTTCACCATCTGCAAGCTCTTGGCAACAGATATGCTGCCTTTCCACCTGGTGGACACAGAGTATTTTCGAGACCTTATGTCCGTCGCAGTGCCCCAGTACCAGATTCCCAGTCGGCACTACTTCTCAAAGAAAGGTGTGCCTGCGCTCCACCAGCATGTCGCACACAACATCACCGCTTCTTTGAGAAACTCTGTGTGTGACAGGGTGCATTTCATCACAGAAACTTGGACGAGTAGGCATGGACAGGGGCATTACATGTCGCTGACTGGGCACTGGTTAACTATGGTGACAGCAGGACAAGGGGCTGCTGTCCAAGTCTTGCCGTCCCCACGAGTTGCGCGTCAATCCTCTTTATCTCAAAGTTCTTCCACTGCTTCTGCCTCCTCAACCTCCTCTCGGTCCTCCACCTGCACCCAAAGCCTGTCTGGTCATGCGACAAGCTTTCTAACTGTGCAGAAGGGATCCTGCACATCTCCTTACTATGCTGGCAGCAGGGCTCAACGTCATCAGGCGGTTTTTACTTTGAAATGTCTGGGAAATGTGAGTCACACAGCTGAGGAGTTGTGGTCAGCTCTGGAGAACCAGTTTCATGAATGGTTGTCTCCACTGGACCTGAAACCAGGGAAGGCCGTGTGCGACAATGCTGCAAACCTGGGTGCTGCCCTTCGCCGGGGCAATGTCACACACGTGCCTTGTATGGCTCACGTGTTGAACCTGGTTGTCCAGCAATTTTTAGCCAACTATCCTGGACTAGATGGCCTTCTGCAGAGGGCACGGTCACTATGTGCTCACTTCCGCCGTTCGCATCCCGCAGCTCAGCGTCTTACATCTCTACAGATGTCGTTGAGCCTGCCACTTCACCGGCTAAAATGCAATGTGCCTACCCGGTGGAATTCAACTATGCACATGTTGCAGCGACTGTGGCAGCACCGACAATCCCTGGTGCAATATGTTCTGACGTATAGCCTGGGCCAACAAGATCCAGAGGTGGGGCAAATTACGCTGGAGGAGTGGTCTCAGATCAGGGACCTATGCTCCCTTATGCACAGTTTTGAAATGGCGACGAATATGTTTAGTGCTGACGATGCCATTATCAGCAAGAATATTCCGGTGGTTTACATGCTGGAGCACATGTTAAACAGAATTCGGAGTCAGGTGGTGGCACAAAAGGAGGTGGAGGAAGTAGAGGAGGAGGAGTTGTATGCGGAAGGGCTAACATCTGCAAGGTCCAGACGGTCGGCAGCACCAAGGTGGCAGGAATGTGAGGGTGGGGGAGATGGTTTTACCAGGGCGCATGGTAGCAGCCAAACTAGTGAGGAAGGTGCAGGAGCCCACGAAGAAGTGGAGGACGAACTGATGGAAGACTCATCAGATGAGGGAGACCTTGATCACATTTCTGTTGCGCGAGGTTGGGGGGAGAGGGCAGAAGAAGGAAGCATGATTGTTACCTCGCCACCAACACAACAGGGACTTGGTCTCCTGGATGCGCAAGACACATGAGTGCCTTCTTGCTGCACTACCAGCAACATGACCCTCGAATTGTGAGAATTAGAAATAATCCTGACTACTGGGTTGCCACACTGTTAGATCCCCGGTACAAAAGTAAATTTGCAGAAATAATTCCTGCCATAGAAAGGGATGCACGCATGCAGGAGTATCAGCAGAGACTGTTGCAGAATTTTACATGTGCTTTTCCACAAAACACCAGTGGTGCACGTAGTGAATCTCACATTTCCAACTTGCCAACCGTGGGACCGTCTAGTGTTCAGCACTCAAAACGTAACTGAAACACAGTATCTGCTGGTAACATCAATTTTGCGGAATCATTTCACCACTTTTTTAGCCCATCCTTTGCAAGGCCACAGGAGACAAGAAGTCTGACACATAGTCAACGCCTAGAGACGATTTTACAGGAGTATCTCCAAGTAAACATTGAAGCCATGACTGTGTCACTGGACCCTTGCTCTTTTGGGGCTTCCAATCTGGATAAATGGCTGGAGCTCGCCACTTACGCCTTGGAGATCTTGTCATGCCCCGCAGCCAGCGTTCTGTCTGAACGTGTGCTCAGCGCTGCTGGTGTTGTGCTGACAGATAAGCGCATGCGGCTCTCCACTGATAATGTAGACAGTCTCACGTTCATAAAGCTGAACAAATCATGGATCTGAAAGGACTTTTCTACCCCTGTGTCATCCTGGGGAGAGTAAAAGCTTGATGATTTGTTAAAATCACCTCACCAACCGTTTTAAGCTTTCAAATTACTAATCATGTTTATCTGTATCTTGGCTGGAAAATAATTTGGGCCTGGTAGCAGTGTGCAGTACTGATTCTATTAGGCCATCTATACTAAACTTCACCAGATTTAAAATTACTAATCATGATTATCTGTATCTTGGCTGGAAAATAATTTGGGCCTTGTAGCAGTTCGCAGCACTGATTCTATTAGGCCATCTATACTAAGCTCTACCAGCTTTCAAATTAATAATAATTTTTAGCTGCATCTAGCCCGGAAAATAATTTTGGGGCTCCTAGATTCGCAAGACACATGAGTGCCTTCTTGCTGCACTACCTGCAACATGACCCTCAGATTGTCAGAATTCAAAATAATCCTGACTACTGGGTTGCCACACTCTTAGATCCCCCACACTCTTCGATCAACCTTTTCATTTTAATAAAGAACAAAAAAATGGTCATTTTTGAAATTATAAGCATTAGCAGGTTATTAGAAACTGAAATCAAACAGTTTTCAACTCAAAACTTTATTCTAGGTGATGTTACATTTGCACATAGGACTCCTTGTTCGAAAGGAGCTTCTGAACTCTCTCGTCCATTGAATTTATCAGGTTTTGGATGGTTTCTGCTTCAATTGTTTTGCATGAGGACAGAATACCCTCCCAGAGCTGTTGCTTAGATGTGTACTGCTTCCTGCCATCATAGACACTCATTTTGATGATGCTCCAGAGGTTCTCAATGGGGTTGAGGTCAGGGGAGCATGGGGGTCAAACCATAAGTTTGTCTCCTTTTATGCCCATATCAGCCAGAGATGCAGATGCGTTATGTGCAGCATGAGACGGTGCATTATCATGCATGAAAATGATCTTGCTGCGGAATACACGGTTCTTCTTCTTGAACCATGGCAGGAAGTGCTGTTTGATAAACTCCACATACATTATGGAGTTCATCTTTAGCGCCTTCAGGGATCCTAAAGGGGCCGACTATCTCTCTCCCCATGATTCCAGCCCAAAACATTACTCCACCTCCTCCTTGTTGGCGCCATAGCCGTGTTTGCATGGGGTGTCCATCAACCAGCCATCCTCCACTCCATCCATCTGGACCATAGAGCGTTGCACGGCACTCATCGGTGAACAATACAGTTTTGAAGTCAGTCTTCATGTATTGTTTGGCCCACTGGAGCCGTTTCTGCTTGTGTACAGTGGATAGAGGAGGTCGACAGGATGGCTTACGCACAGCGGCAAACCTCTGAAGGACCCTGCATCTTGTTGTTCGGGGGACGTTGGAGGCACCAGCAGCTTCAAAAACTTGTCTGCTGCTATGACAAGGCTTTTTTGCCGCTGCTCTTTTGAACTGACGTAATTGCCTGTAGGAAAGAGTCCTCAATTTTCCCTTATCAGCACGCACACGTGTGTACTGTAAATCAGCTACATACTTCTTGATTGTGCGATGATCAGGATGAAGTGTTTTGGCAATGTTGATTGTGAAGTGTTTAGGTCAAGGCATGACTACAATTTGTTGCTTCTCAGCAGCCGACACATCCTTTTACTTTCCCATTTTGGCAGAAAATGTAGGCTGCTTAATAATGTGGGACAGCCTTCTTAAGTAGTCTTGTCTTTCATTGGACACACCTGCCAAACTAATTAGCACAGGTGTCTGCAATGGCTTACAGTGATATAAAGAGCCCTGACACACATCACCATCAATGAGTTTAACTGACAAACAAAAAAATTCTTCCCTTATCACTCCTAAACACTTTTTGCATAATAATTTGGAACACAGTGTACATGTGCTTTTCCACAAAACACCAGTGGTTCACGTAGTGAATCTTACAGTTCTAACTTGCCAACCGTGGTCTGTATGGAGTTGTTCAATAAAGGGCCCAAAATTAAGATAACATAGATGGGAGAGGTCTCTATGAATAGGAATTCCTAAGTATTTGATACCCTGTGAGGGCCAGGCAAAGGGAAAGTTGGACTGGATGGAATCCTGTATGGATTTGGGGAGGGAGACATCGAGGGCCTCAGACTTCGCTTCATTGATTTTAAAATTTGACCATGTAACAAAGTGATCTATTTCAGCCATAACAGCATGGATGGATATATGTGATTGAGTGATATATACTAGGACATCATCAGCAAATGCAGAGCACTTGTACTCGGTGCCTCCCACCTCAATCCACCTAATATTGGGGTTATGGCGAATTAATGAGAGCAGGTGCTCCATCACTAGGATGTATAAGAGAGGGGACAGAGGACATCCCTGCCTTGTCCCATTGGTGATTATGAAAGGTGATGAAAATGTTCCATTTATCTTCAGCCTAGGTGACGTATTGCGATACAGGGCCGTGATTTTGCCTATAAAAGGGTCCCCTAGACCCCTACCCCAAGCTTTTTAAGAGAATAATATATGGCGTGCCAGGAGACTCTATGGAATGCTTTCTCAGCATCCAACGAGAGTATCTAATTACAAATTTTTAGCTGCATCTAACCCAGGAAATACTTTGTGCCTAGTAGCAGTGTCTGCTAGTCAGCGGATTATCCCAGCTGTTAAGCAAGCTACACCACCTGTAGTTTGGACACTTAATTTTTTCAAAGGAAATGGTTCGGGCCCCAGGGACGCTCAGTGAAGAGCATCGGGGAGGCACCCCAAGGCACAGGGGCTGGGACTGGCATTAGGACGCCTTGCGGTGGACCGCCAAGCTCGATCCTTATAAAAGCTTTTTAACTGCAGCAGCTTTAGTGGACGCTACTGGAGCTGGAATTACCGCGGCTGCTGGTATGAGACTTGCCCTTCAATAGATCCTTGTAAAAGGATTTAAAGTGTACTCATTCAAATTAGAGAGACAATTTAAATTAAAAAGATTAGACCTGCCTTCACCGCAGGGGGGCTCGCTCGACCCACCAGCGGACAGGCACCAGTATTGGGAGAGGGGGGCTGGCCGTCAGTGTCCTCCGCGACTCTGGAACAAACCCGGCGACACAGAGGTCGCACGGGCAGGAACGGACTGGCCGTGTCGGCTTCGCACTTTTTTGGTTTTAGAAGGGCATGACATGCCTATATCTGTGTCTCCCCCTCCTTTACTCCTCCACCTCTTTTCTTTTCACATGACTATATGTACTTGTCACTTTTCCATGTGTTAGTTGTGTCTTCTGAGCAGTTTGTCAGCTTTTGGACACCTTTGAAGTGTTTTCTATGTGTTTTCTATGTGTTTCTATGTGTTTTTGTTTGCCTGCCATTGGTTTTAACGGTGTTCGACGGTGTACGACGAACAGTTCGACGAACAGTTCGGCGAACATACGGGTGTTAGACGAACTGAACCGAACTCGAACACTACGGGGGTGGCTCAATACTACTTAGCTATTTAAGTAATAGTTGAAAATGCACCAAGAAAAGCAATAAGAAGCCATATACACTGTATCTGCCAATATATACTCTAGGGAAATACTGAAACTTATTTTAAATGCACATAGCCAATTTCTGACATGGCCAGTTTACCACAACCAATTTGCATATACCCATCTGCATCCAGCATTCAAGCAATCAACTTGTTCTCCACATTGAAGCTTTAGGCTGTGTGCCCACGTTGCAGAATTGAAGCAAAAAATTTCACGGACCGGGTCACCGCCATTGTGACTACAACCCCCAGCGTCTACCGGCCCGGCTCCGGGTACCCCACGGCCCAGGGGGCGCGTCAACTTTGGCATAGTTGGCATGATTTCGTGCCCGTTACCACCGGGTACTGTGCGCCTTCATGAACTGTGTCGCATACCGTGGTGAAGTTTTCCCGCCAATTGCGGCTGTTTGCCGCCATTGTCTGCCATTTCCGGATCGCCGCGCGGGAAGAAGAGTGGCGTAACCGCTGGAAGCGCGCGAAACCCAAGCCCCGCCTCACGCACTGAGGCAGCGCCAGGTCCTGGAAGGAGCCCCAGCGAGTGCTGATGTCAGAAGCAAGCGACGCCAGGTCCTCAAAGGAGACCATCGTGAAAGAAGGTAGGCCACGGTTCACTAGGGGGGAGGAAGACGCCCAATATGGAGGGAACTTCAGCCGCAGGCGCGGCCGCTGCAACAGTAATGCCATTCTCCATGCCATATACACCGGGGGCGGCGTGGTTGCCCCAGTACTCAGGAGAGTCACACACCCTGAGTGACTTTACTGTAAAGAAAGACTGAGCAGCTTGTTTAAAGTGTACCCCCTGTCCGAGGAGCAGAAAGTGAGCATCCTCATAGGCCAGTTAAATGGAGCAGCCCAGAGAGAAGTGAAGTCCTGGTCAGCCAGAGACAAAGGGACTGTGAAGGAGATACTGGCCCGCCTAAAGGACACCTTTGACACCCGTACTACAGCTGAGATAAAAATGAAGTTTTAGGGGTGCAAACAACGTGCGTAGGACAGTGTACGAGACTATGCTTTAAACCTGCAGGAGGTGCTGAGGGCCATCAAACAGGTAGACCCCGACAGTGTGCGTGATGAGAACAGATTGCTAACTGAGCAGTTTATTGAGGGGCTCCTGTCCAGTGCTCACCGGACACAGCTGCGCATAATGGCTCTGCAAAACCCCGATCTAGACTTTGCACAATTTAAAGACAGAGCCATCCGGGTGCTACGAGAACCAACACCAGGTGGCGCTACATCTCACCGGCGCCCAGCTATCACCTACCACCAGGAGGTGGCATCCTTTTCTCCTGTGGGGGCTGATGCACAGACTCTTGACAATGCCCCGTCTACAGACCTGCACCTTCAGGTCCAAGAGCTGACTAAAAGTGTAGCTGCACTAACCAAAACTGTGCAGTCCTTGCAGGTGCCGCCCAAAGGGAAGATCCAGCTGGCTTCCAGTCCGGAGGACGTCCCGTGGCGACAACAGAGGAGGATTCCACCAACCAGAGGGAGGAACAGTGACCGCTATGACCAGGACGGACAACCCATCTGCGGCCGCTGTCACAAGCCAGGACATTATGCAAGGTACTGTAATTTAAACGAGCAAAACCTGGGGCAGGGGGCCAACCCCCAGGCGTAAGACCACCAGGCCCACACAACTGGCGAGGCAAGTATGTGGGGGGACGACCGGTCCTACCTGTCATGCTTGATGGCATCCCGATGAGCGCGTTGCTGGACACTGGATCCCAGGTGACCACTATCCCCTACATTCTCTACCAACACTACTGGACTGATTCAGACATTACCCGCCGTCCAGATGAACATTTAAGCATTTATGCCAGCAATGGTCAGCCTGTACCTCAAGTTGGGTATAAAGAAGTGACCATAAAGGTTGTCAAAGTGGAAATGCCGATGCAAGGAATGATAATTGTTGACATTGATCGCCGAGAAAGTCATCCCATGATAACCTTAGGCACTAATGTTATTGAAAATTGTCTTTCAGAAATTATTGTCTTGTTACAGCAGGTTGCGGAGACGGCCAGTTCCAGACAGCAGCGAGTTCTGCAGAGAGAAATCAGAGCCCTGATGAGAAGACAACAGGTAGAACTGTCTGGTGGTGAAATTGGCAGTGTCAGGATGAGTGACCCATTCCCCATTGCCATGCTCCCAAGAAGTGAAATGTTGATATGGTGCCGTGCAGCAATCGGTCTCAGGGGTAGAGATTACCAGGCCCTGGTAGAGCCCGTATACTCTGACAGTAGGCCCACCATCTTGACAGCCAGGGGGTGGTTGATGTCCACCATGGGAGAGTGCCAGTCCGCATCCTAAATATTGGGGAGAAAGAAGTCCATTTGCCCCGGTATGCTACCCTTGCCAAATTATTCACCGTCAGCAACAATTCTATAAAAACAGTGGAACCCTTACCTCCATCCAAACCGGCGGAGGATAATGGCTTCAAGGGACAGATGGAGGACTGGTGTCAAAAGCTACACGTGGGCACTGACTCCACCCCTCAGCACCAAAAACATGGAGTATACCGGGTGGAACAGGAGTATGAAAGGGTCTTCAGCAAACACCCGCTCGACTTCGGGCAGGTGAAAGGGGTTCAACACCATATCCCCACGGGAGACCATCCACCCATTGAAGAGCGGTACCGACCTGTACCCCCTGCACACTACCAAAATGCCAAAGGGATGTTACGAGAGATGAAGGAGGCTGGGGTGATAAGAGACAGTTGTAGCCCCTGGGCAGCTCCATTAGTTCTCGTAAGGAAAAAAGATGGCACAATGAGAATGTGTGTAGACTACAGGCAAATTAACCGCATTACACATAAAGATGCATACCCATTACCCAGGATTGAGGAGTCACTAGCTGCATTAAGAGCTGCTAATTATTTCTCTACTTTGGATCTCACTAGTGGGTATTGGCAGGTTCCTGTAGCAGAGGTGGATAAAGAAAACACGGCATTCACAACGCCGATGGGCCTCAGCGAGTTCAACTGCATGCCATTCGGGCTCGGCAATGCCCCAGGAACCTTTCAGCGGTTGATGGAGTGCTGTCTAGGACATAAGAACTTCGAGACAGTCCTGCTGTACCTGGATGACGTCATAGTATACTCCAAGTCCTATGAAGATCACCTGAAGCACCTGGAAGAGGTGTTTGAAGCCCTAGCTGGTTTTGGCCTGAAGGTGAAGCCATCAAAATGCCACCTGTTGAAGCCCAAGGTACAGTACCTAGGTCATGTGGTAAGCGCTGAAGGTGTAGCACCAGACCCTGACATGGTCACAGTAATCAAGGACTGGCCAAGACCCTCCACTATCAAGGAAGTGCGGCAGATCCTCGGGTTGGTGGGCTACTACCGAAGATTTATCCAAGGCTTCACCAAGATGGCAGCACCCATGCAGGACCTCCTAGTAGGCCAGTCCAGGAAGGCCAAAAACCTGAAGCCTCCATTCAAATGAGATAAGCCGGAAGACGAATCCTTCAGTAGGCTGAAGATGGCTCTCACAGGAGACGAGATCCTGGCCTACCCTGACTATGGCCAACCCTCCATACTCCATACAGACGCAAGTAACGTGGGGCTAGGAGCGGTGCTGTCCCAGATACAGCAAGGCAGAGAAAGAGTGATTGCCTATGCCAGCAGGAAGCTCCAGCCCACAGAAAGGAACCCCGAAAATTACAGTTCCTTCAAGTTGGAGTTCCTCGCCGTAGTCTGAGCTGTGACAGAGCGCTTCAAACATTATCTCGCCTCCTCCAAATTCAACGTCTTCACGGATAATAACCCGCTGACGCACCTGGACACTGCGAAACTTGGTGCCCTGAAACAAAGATGGATGGCCCAACTGTCTAATTATGAGTTCACCATCAAGTACCGGGCTGGGCGTAAGAATGCAAACGCTGATGCGCTGTCCAGGATGCCTAACTTGCCAGATGGGGGAGAAGACCCAGAAGAGCTGGAGCAAATAGAGATCCCTGCTTTCCACCATCATGGAGTAACCCAGTGCTCCCATTGTGTGAAGAACAGGTGCTACGCCAACAGAGAGGCCACGTTCAATCCATTGCCCCACAATGGATGGGCAGAGACACAAGATAGTGACCCGGCTGTCCGCCTAGTCAAGGAGTTGCTGACACGAGCTGACTCGTACCCTGATCCAGATGCTCCAGAGGAGACCAAACAGCTGTGGAAGGAGAAGGGCAAGCTATTCATCTATGAAGGGAAGCTGTGTCGAAGAGCCATCAACTCCCGGACACAAGAATTGGTCTGGCAGGTGGTAGTCCCGAGGCGGGATGCGTCAATGGTCTTGGAAGTGTACCTCGATGGAGCGGGACACTTTGTCTGGAAGAAGTTGGAAGTCCTGCTACGTGAACGGTTCTACTGGGCTGGCATGAGGAAGGCAATCGAGAGGTGGTGTCGAGAATGTGGACCATGCAACCTGAGGCGAAAAGACCATGACAGCCAGAGGGCTCCCCTGCAGCCCATCATCACCAAACAGCCACTTGAACTGGTAGCTTTGGACCACGTGAAGCTAGCCCCAAGCAGGTCAGGCTATGTCTAAGCTCTCACCATCGTAGACCACTACTCCCGGTTCCTGGTAGTAGTGCCAGTAAAGGACCAGACGACTCAGACAGCAGCCAAAGCTTTCCAGCAGCACTTTTGCCGCCCGCACGGTTACCCAGAACGTGTGCTTACTGACCATGGTCCAGCCTTTGAAGCGGAGGTGTTCCAGGAATTCTGCAACCTGTACGGCTGCAAGAAAATCAGGACAACGCCTTATCACCCCCAGACCAACGGGTTGTGTGAGAAGATGAACCAGGTGCTGATAGACCTGCTGAAGATGTTGCCCCTGGAAGAACGCAGCCTGTGGCCAGAAAAGCTACCTGATCAGGTGGACCTATACAACCATATCCCAGTAAACTCTACCAACTGCACACCTGCTTACCTGATGAGAGCAAGACCTGGTAAGCTGCCCATTGACCTGGACATGGGAGTCCTAACACCAGAGACAGGCTCACAAGATGCAGATCGGGACACTGAGCGGCAACAACAATACCGCAAAGTGCAAGAGAGTGTTGAAAGAAGTCTGTCCCAAGCAAGACAAAGGCAAGAGAAGACTTACAATCAACACGCACCTGCTGTTCCATTGTCACCTGGAGAACTGGTCCTTAAGAGAAAGAGGCGACTCCACAAATTGGATGACCAGTGGGAGGTAGAGCCTTACACCATCCTACCCTCGAGTCATGACAACACCAAGGTGTGCCTCATTAGTAAGGATGGAGGAGAAACATCAGCGACAGTTTCAAGAGACCACTTGAAGAAATGTCCCGAGCAATTACAACACACTAAAGAAGACCAGGAGAGCCCTCAACCCACAGAGGAAATGGAAGAAATTGTCAAAACAGTACTCGGAGAATGTCCCCAGTCGTGGACACAAGTGAACAATGCAATTGTTGTGCCAGTCCTTACCTTTCTCCAACCAGCCCCTCAGGAAGCTGCAGAAGTCCCAGAAGAGTTGGAAGAACAGTTGGCCCCAGAGACAGAAGCCTCATCATCAGAAGACCAGGAGAATCAACCCTCTGCTAACAATGAACCTGTCGTATCCATGGTGAGCCAAAGAATCCGTAGGAAGTTGCCCAACCTACCAGTACTACATCATACTACCTGTAGTGCAGTTCACACTGAACCCACCACACCAGGGGTAGACACAAGGAACCAAGGTAGAGCAGTGACAGATAGTGCATTACGTAGATCTACCAGAGCTACAAAAGGTCAGCCCCCTGCTCGTTGGAGAATTTAAAATGCAGAGTATGCTGTATATAGTTACCTGTAAAGATATAACAGAGATATTGCTGATTTTGAAATGTTTTATATGAGTGCATTTAACCTGTTTATCCCATTACCCGAAAAGGGATCTAGAGACTTTTAGGTTATGGACGGTGAATAACCAAAGAACTTTCCCTTGTAAATAGTTACACTTGTTAAAGTGCCCCTTATTGAAAGACCACTGAACAAAAACCCGTTGGAGGTGGCCGAAGACGTGGTCCAACACCTGGATCAACTATGCCCTGCAGCCACCCCAGGGCCTTCGTTGAGGTTTTGGGATGGGTCCCTCAAACTACATCTTCTTCAGTGGAATGGACACCTGGTTGCGGGTTATACTGTAACCTGTTAAAGACTATAATGCTTGTAAATATTCTAATGTACTTTATTATTGCTATTGTTATTGTTACCTGTTATTTTGCAAAATATGTTCAGTCCCGGAGTACTGAAATTAACTAGGGGGGAATGTGGCACCCCAGAGGGTCTGGTTGCCACAGTGGTATTGCTTCCCTCAAAGGAGGTAATGCCATGTCTGGAGGCAAGCAGGGGTTTCCTGGTCAGGAACACAATACATGCAACACTTCCTGGCTCCAGGCCAGCAAGGGGAGTTCCTCCCCTTGGCAACTGGTATCTGGGGGTGGGGTTAGTCTAGTCAGTGTCAGGGAGTTGAGTTTAGGACACTGAAGAGAGAGGAGCTAGGGACTGGAGCTGGAGATAGCTCGTCCTAGCCAGAATGCACAGAGAACAGGACACCGGAGTCCGAGGCTGTAAGGGATTCCAGACCCAGCAGCAGATACCGCAGGGAAGAAGATTGCAGGTCTCCTGGCCCCCATCAGACGCCCGGAGGCTCAGTAGCACAGAGGGACCAGCACCGCCACGGAGGAGCGAAGCATCCAGAAGGCCCATGCTACCAGCCATACGGGTGAGTGACGCGCCCCTGGGCCTGAGTCGCGCAGCGTTGCGCACGCGGGAGCCTACCCGGAGCCGGATCGGATAGGGGTAGTAGTCTCGTGGCGATGACCCGGTCCGTGCCCAGGGAGTCAGACTAAGTGGCGGTATATTAGCAGTAGATGTAGGACGACTACGCCACCCGTTGAATGCAGCTATGGAGCTGCCGCTGCAGGGCAGACCGCTGAGGCCGGTGGAAGGATGGTGCAGCGTGGATGGTATAACCCCCAACGGGAGGGGTATGGCCTCAGGGCAGCCGACGTGGATGATGGGGGTAGCAGGAACCACTCAGAGACGATGCGGTGTAGTTCAGGGTCTTTACTGGTGACAAAGATAGACCCTCCCGGAGTACTGGCTAGCGGTCGGGGCCTGGTCAGTCCTTGAGCAGATGGGATCCCCCTTGGCCAGGCGGAGTTGTAGGCCTCCCCAACTAATTGTACTCTTCTGGCTCCCTTGCTAGAGGCGGGTAAAGGTAGCCCACGTCCCTGAGTGTACCGTGTGGTGCTCACCCGTATGGCCGGTGACTCGGGGCCTTCTAGTGGCTTCCGCTCCACGACAGCGGTGCTGGTCCCACGCGTGTGACCGTGCCTTCGGGTTTCTTGGCCAGAGGACCTGAAATCCCCTGCCGGTCGGTTTCTGCTGCTGGGTCAGGGTTAATCCCCACAGCCTCGGACTCCGGGTCCGGTGGTAACTCTTCAATCAGGGCGAGCTCTTCAGCTGCCAGCCCCTGATTCCTTTTAGCACTGCTCCCACTGAGCTCCTGATCTTTCTTTCCTAAGCTGCTCCTCTTCTTCTCAACTCTACTCTACTCACTAACCCTGCCTCAGCCCCAGCTTTATATAGGGGAAGTTCTTCCCCTCCCAGGACTGGGCAGGAGGTGTGGCATGCATAGGATTCCTGACCAAGAGACCTCCCACCTGCTCTCAGACATAACATTGCTATTACTGTGGAGACCAGACCCCTGGGGTGCCACATTCCCCCCTAGTGAAAGTTAGTACTCCGGGACTAAACATACTTTTGTAAACATAACAAGGTGCAAACAATAACATTCTAATAGAGACAACACATAAGGTGGTCACGGCGTGTCCGCAACCGGGTGTAACTTTTGAGGAAAACAAGGGTGTCCATTTCAACAACACAGGGAGACGTAACCAGGTAGGGGTCTGTCCTGCCCCGAGTCCTTAACAGTCTTTAGTCCGTCCTGGGTTACGCTCCAACTATATGCACAAAGGATTCCCGGTAAATCCACCAAAGACTCCTATAAATAACTAGAAACACATAATTATACACAAGCAACAATAGACAGGTAAACATTAATAAAATAGCTTGAACATTTTAGATCCTCCACCGTATGGGCAACTGGCCTCTAGTGACCCTAGTGGACCTACGGAGCTGGCTGACTGGTCCTGAGCTACAGGGTATAGGAGCTGTCAAGGGTAAACTGGGCAGCCATCTACGGACTCTTTGGCTCACTAGGGGTATGGCAGGCTCACTATAAGCAGAGGGTTGATGCTCCGGGTCTGCTTGTGTGGGGCCTTCTGCCTCCTGGACCGGCTGTTCTTCCAGTTCTACCTGCGTCTCCGTAGGCACTTGGGATACTGGTTGGAGGAACGTGAGGACGGGTACCACAACAGCACCATTGACTTGAGTCCAAGACCGAGGGAAGTCTCCGAGCACAGTACTAACCATATCTCCCCTTTCCTCTACGGGTCGAGGGTCCTCTTGTTCCTCTTCAGGGTTCCGTAGCTGTTCGGGACACTTCTTTAGGTGATCCCGGGATACAATGGCTGTGGTTTCCCCTCCGTCTTTACTGATTGTACAGATCTTCGGGTTGTCGTGGCTTGAGGGCAGTACGGTGTACGGGTCCTTCTCCCACTGGTCGTCCAACTTGTGGAGCCGTCTTTTCCTCTTCAAGACCTGCTCTCCGGGCACCAGGGGAACAGCGGGAGCATACTGGTTGTAAGTTTTCTCTTGTCTTTCCCTAGCTTGACAGAGACTTCGCTCCACGCTCTCCTGTACTTTCCGGTACTGCTGCTGCCTCTCTGTGTCCCAGTCTGCTTCTGGTGAAGTGTCCTCGGGTGTCAGGACTCCCATCTCCAGATCAACAGGAAGCTTACCAGGTCTTGCCCTCATTAGGTAAGCCGGGGTACAGTTGGTGGAACCTACAGGGATGTGGTTGTATAGGTCCACCAGGTCGGGCAGCTTTTCAGGCCACAGACTACGTTCTTCCAGGGGCAATGTTTTCAGAAGATCTATCACCACCTGGTTCATTTTCTCACAAAGTCCATTAGTTTGCGGGTGATAGGGTGTTGTTCTAATCTTCCGGCAGCCATACAATGTGCAGAACTCCTGGAAGACCTCCGCTTCAAAGGCAGGCCCCTGGTCCGTCAGCACCTGCTCCGGGTATCCATGCGGACGGCAGAAGTGCTGCTGGAAGGCTCTAGCTGCTGTGTGAGCCGTTAAGTCCTTGACGGGGACGACAACCAAGAACCGGGAGTAGTGATCCACGATGGTTAACGCGTAGACGTAGCCACTTCTGCTTGGGGTCAGTTTTACATGATCCAAGGCTACCAGTTCCAACGGCTGTCTGGTGATGATGGACCGCAGGGGAGTCTTCTGGCTGGCACGGTCCCTCCTTCTTAAGTTGCATGGGCCACATTCTCTGCACCACCTCTCGATGGTTCCTCTCATGCCTACCCAATGGAACCGCCCGCGCAGCAGGAACTCCAGCTTCTTCCATCCGAAATGCCCAGCTCCGTCGTGGTATGCCTCCATCACCATGGCTGCGTCTCTTCGTGGCACCACTACTTGCCAGATTAGTTCATGCGTCCGGGAGTTAACCATTCTGCGGCACAACTTTCCCTTATAAAGGAACAGTCGACTCTTCTCAGCCCACAGTTGCTTGGCTTCCTCCGGAGCGTCTGGGTCAAGGCGTGCATCTGGCCGAGTCAGCATCTCCTTTACCAGACGGATGGCAGGGTCACTGTCTTGCGTCTCCACCCAGTTGTAATGAGGTAAGGGGTTGAACGTAGCGGTTTGCTTACTTCTTACACGGTGGGAATACTGGATAGTCCCATGACGGTGGAACGCGGGGTGCTCAACTTCTTCCAGTTCCTCTGAATCTTCCCCTATGTCCGGTAGGTTTGGCATCCTGGACAGGGCGTCCGCGTTGGTATTGGAGCGTCCTGCCCGGTATTTGATTGTAAACTCATAGTTGGACAAGCGGGCCATCCATCTCTGCTCTAGGGCACCGAGTCTTGCAGTGTCCAGGTGTGTCAACTGGTTGTTATCCGTGTACACGGTGAACCGGGAAGCAGCAAGGTAGTGCTTAAAGCGTTCGGTGACTGCCCACACCACTGCCAGGAACTCTAGCTTAAATGAGCTGTAATTCTCAGGGTTTCTTTCGGTGGGTCGCAGTTTTCGGCTGGCGTAAGCAATTACTCGTTCTTTCCCCTGCTGGATCTGGGACAGTACGGCTCCTAGCCCGATGTTACTTGCGTCGGTGTAGAGGATAAAGGGCTGGCTGTAATCAGGGTACGCCAGGATTTCATCCCCCGTGAGGGCCATCTTCAGCTGGCGGAAGGACTCTTCTTCCAGCTTCTCCCATTTGAAGGGTGGCTTCTGGTTCTTGGCCTTCCTGGACTGGCCTATCAGGAGGTCCTGCAAGGGAGCTGCCTTTTTGGTGAAACCGGGAATGAACCTTCGGTAGTAGCCTACCAACCCGAGGAACTGCCTCACTTCCTTTACGCTGGAGGGGCTTGGCCATTCCTTAATTGCGGTGATCTTATCAGGTTCGGGAGCCACTCCGTCAGCACTCACCACGTGTCCCAGGTACTGCACCTTTGGCTTCAGGAGGTGACACTTGGAAGGTTTCACCTTTAGGCCGTAACTTGCCAGAGCTTCAAACACTTCCGCCAGGTGCTTCAGGTGGTCCTCGTAGGTCTTGGAGTAGACGATGACATCGTCCAGGTATAACAGGACCGTCTCAAAGTTCCGGTGTCCCAGACAGCACTCCATCAATCGCTGGAAGGTTCCTGGTGCGTTGCAGAGTCCAAACGGCATGCAGGTAAACTCGCTAAGTCCCATCGGGGTGGTGAATGCGGTCTTCTCCCGATCCGCCTCTGCTACAGGAACCTGCCAGTACCCGCTAGTGAGATCCAAGGTGGAGAAGAAGTTAGCAGATTTTAAAGCAGCCAAAGACTCCTCTATTCTTGGTAAGGGGTACGCATCTTTGTGTGTGATACGGTTAATTTTCCGGTAATCTACACACATTCTCATGGTGTTGTCTTTCTTTTTGACCAAGACTAGTGGAGCTGCCCAGGGGCTACAGCTATCCCTGATTACCCCAGCCTCCTTCATGTCTCTAAGCATCCCCTTGGCGTGTTGGTAGTGTTCAGGGGGTACGGGCCGATACCTCTCTTTTATGGGAGGATGGTCTCCCGTGGGGATGTGGTGTTCTACCCCCTTGACTCGCCCGAAGTCTAACGGGTGTTTACTAAACACTCTCTCGTACTCTTGAACCACCCGGTAGACTCCCTGTTTCTGGTGGGAGGGAGTGGAGTCAGTACCCAAATGTAGTTGCTGACACCAATCCTCCATTATTTTCGTAGAGCCGTTAACTTCCTCCGGGTGAGATGGAGGCAAGGGTTCCACAGACTGTATAGAATTTTGGTTGATAGTATATAATTTGGTTAGCGTAGCATACCGGGGCAGGTATACTTCCCTTTTCCCAATATTTATTATGCGATCGGGTACCCTCCCATGGCGTACATCAACTACCCCCCGTGCTGTCAAAATGGTGGGCCTACTGTCTGAGTAGACTGGTTCTACCATGGCCTGGTAATCTCTACCTCTCAGACCAATAGCTGCCCGGCACCAAATCATCATTTCACTTTTCTGGGGCATGGCAATAGGGAAAGGGTCACACATTCTTACGCTACCAATCTCACCACCGGAGAGTTCCACCTGTTGCCGTCGCATCAGTGCCCGGATCTCTTTCTGGAGCACTCGCTGCTGGCCGAAGCTGGCGTTCTTGGCAACCTGCTGTAAAATGAAAATCACCTCTGCAAGACAATTTTCAATTACATTAGTTCCTAGAGTTATCTTTGGGTGACTCTCGCGCTTGTCAATGTCCACAATGATCAGTCCCTGTGCTGCCAGTTCGACTCTACCGATTTTAATGGTCATCTCTTTAAATCCGATCTGCGGCACGGGTTGACCATTGCTGGCAATAATACTCAAGTCGTCGTCAGGGTAGCGGGTTATATCCGAGTCATTCCAGTACTGCTTGAAGAGCACGTATGGGATGGTGGTGACCTGTGACCCGGTGTCCAGTAGGGCACTCATAGGAATGCCATCCAGTACCACAGGCAAGACTGGACGTCCTCCCACATATTTGTCGCGCCAGCTCGATGGGCCTGGTGATCTTTTTCCTGGGGGTTGGCCCTCTACCCCAGGTTGTGCCAGTTTAAAGGACAGTACCTTGCCATATGTCCGGGTTGATTGCAGCGGCGGCAGATAGGTTGTCCATCCTCATTGTACCGGTCGCTGGGTCTTCCTCTGGCCGGTGGGGTCCTCCTTGGTCGACGCCACGGGATGTCCTCCGGTCCGGATGCCAGCTGGATCTTCCCTGGAGTGGAAACCTGTAAAGACTGCACAGTTCGGGTTAGCGCAGCAACGCTTTTAGCTAGCTCTTGGACCTGATGGTGCAGGTCTGGAGCCGGGTCATTGTTCAAAGCCTGCGCATCAGCCCCCACAGGCCCTGCCGACAAGGGCGCCGCCTCCTGGTGGTAAGTGATAGCTGGGCGCCTGTGGGTCACAACGCCACCCGGTGCCGGTTCTCGGAGCACCCGGATGGCTCTGTCCTTGAACTGTGCAAAGTCCAGATGAGGATCCTGTAAGGCCATTGCCCAAAACTGGGTTCGGTGGACATTGCAATATAGTCCCTCTATAAATTGTTCGGTCAACAGCCTGTCCTCGTTTCCCACGCCGTCAGGGTCGGTCTGCTTAATGGCTCTCAGGGCCTCTTGTAGGTTTAGTGCATAGTCCCTTATACTCTCATGTGCTCGCTGCTTGCACCCATAGAATTTAAGCTTAATCTCGGCTGAGGTGCGGGTATCAAAGGTGTCCCTCAGCCGGGTTAGTATCCCCGCGACAGTCCTCCTCCCAGGTGGCCAGGACTTTACCTCCCTTTGGGCTGCCCCGGTTAGTTGGGCCACCAGGATGCTCACTTTTTGCTCTTCTGTGAGGGAGTACACCTGGAAGAGGATATCCAGCTTTTCTCTAAAGTCATTCAGGGTATGTGACTCCCCTGAGTATTGGGGTAGCCAGGCTACTCCCGGGATATAGGGCATGGTAAAAGGCATGACTGCAGCAGCGCTGGCGCTGGTGGGGGTTGAGGCAGTGAAGCTCTCCTCCGTATCCGACATCTTCCTCCCCCCTAGTGGACCGTGGCCTACCTTGCGATGATCCTCTTCCGTAGGCCGCGGCTCCGCAGTGGATCGTCAGGGTTGAGGACCTTCCGTCGCGCTCCTGTGACGTCAGCGTCTGCTGGGCTCCTTCCAGGACCTTACGCGACGTCTGGACGTGAGGCGGGGCTTCAGTTCTCGCGCGCTTTTGGAGTTCACGCCCCTCTTCTTCCCGCGCGGCGTCTTCAAGATGGCGTCCAACGGCGGGAAAACTCCACGGAAGGCGGGAAGAAGGCTGAAAATGGCGCCGGATGGCGGGAAAACTTCACGGATGGCGGGAAGAAGGCTGAAGATGGCGCCGGATGGCGGGAATCTTCGCGGATGGCGGGAAGAAGGCTGAAGATGGTGCCGGATGGCGGGAATCTTCACCACAGGTTAGTTTAAAAGTCTCTTTTTCAGGCACGCAGTACCCGGCGGTTGCAGGCACGTAATCCTGCCGACTACGCCAAAAGCTGACGCGCCCCTGGGCCTGAGTCGCGCAGCGTTGCGCACGCGGGAGCCTACCCGGAGCCGGATCGGACAGGGGTAGTAGTCTCGTGGCGATGACCCGGTCCGTGCCCAGGGAGTCAGACTAAGTGGCGGTATATTAGCAGTAGATGTAGGACGACTACGCCACCCGTTGAATGCAGCTATGGAGCTGCCGCTGCAGGGCAGACCGCTGAGGCCGGTGGAAGGATGGTGCAGCGTGGATGGTATAACCCCCAACGGGAGGGGTATGGCCTCAGGGCAGCCGACGTGGATGAGGGGGGTAGCAGGAACCACTCAGAGACGATGCGGTGTAGTTCAGGGTCTTTACTGGTGACAAAGATAGACCCTCCCGGAGTACTGGCTAGCGGTCGGGGCCTGGTCAGTCCTTGAGCAGATGGGATCCCCCTTGGCCAGGCGGAGTTGTAGGCCTCCCCAACTAATTGTACTCTTCTGGCTCCCTTGCTAGAGGCGGGTAAAGGTAGCCCATGTCCCTGAGTGTACCGTGTGGTGCTCACCCGTATGGCCGGTGACTCGGGGCCTTCTAGTGGCTTCCGCTCCACGACAGCGGTGCTGGTCCCACGCGTGTGACCGTGCCTTCGGGTTTCTTGGCCAGAGGACCTGAAATCCCCTGCCGGTCGGTTTCTGCTGCTGGGTCAGGGTTAATCCCCACAGCCTCGGACTCCGGGTCCGGTGGTAACTCTTCAATCAGGGCGAGCTCTTCAGCTGCCAGCCCCTGATTCCTTTTAGCACTGCTCCCACTGAGCTCCTGATCTTTCTTTCCTAAGCTGCTCCTCTTCTTCTCAACTCTACTCTACTCACTAACCCTGCCTCAGCCCCAGCTTTATATAGGGGAAGTTCTTCCCCTCCCAGGACTGGGCAGGAGGTGTGGCATGCATAGGATTCCTGACCAAGAGACCTCCCACCTGCTCTCAGACATAACATTGCTATTACTGTGGAGACCAGACCCCTGGGGTGCCACATGAGCACCGCACGTTACACTCAGCTACAAGCAGAATAGCCAAAGAGTATAGTGAGCACTGCAGACCTACAACTCCACCTGGCCAGGAGGACTCTATGCCTGCTCCCAGACTGACCAGACTCTTATCTCTAGCCAGTACTCCAGTCCAGGCCTGTCTAATTGCTACCAGTAAAGACCCTGAGACTGCACTATACGAACTCTGTGGTTATTTCTGCACAGCGACACCCTGCACAACCACCATCATCCACACACACTGCCCTGAAGCTAACTCTTCCTGTGGGGAGTTATACCACCTTTGCTGCTATACCACCGGCTTCAGAGGACTGTTCCGCAGCGGCGGTCTCTATTAACCGCACTCCACAGGTGGTGTAGTCGGACATTATATAACCTATATACATCTACTACCCTTGGATTGACCGCCCTGGGTCACGGACCGGGTCCCCGCCACTGTGACTACAGCTCCCAGCGTCTACTGGCCCTGCTCCGGGTACCCCACGGCCCAGGGGGCGCGTCAAACACACATGAAGGAGACCCAACCAGGAGTCTCCACATTTACAAAAATTAGGGGCAGACAGTACAAAAGTGGAAACTATTTCACCAGAGTAGAAATAGTATAATGGTGACTGACACCCCTTCCAGTACAGGAAACACACCAGATGGAGATCCAACCAGGAAACTACACATTACAAAAAATTAGGGCCAGAAACCACCAAAGTGGCATCAATTTCACCAGAGTAGAAATAGTATAATGGGAATCGACACCCTTTCCACTACAGGAAACACACTAGATGGAAACCCAATCAGGAGCCTCCACATTTCCCAAAATTAGGGGAAGACAACAGCAAAGTGGCATCAATTTCATCAGAGTAGAACTAGTATCATGGGGCACTGACACCCCTTCCACTAAAGCCAACCCAGCAGATGGAGACCCAATCAGGAGTCTCCACATTTCAAAAAATTAGGGACAGACACCAGCAAAGTGGCATCAATTTCACCAGAGTAGAACTAGTATAATGGGGCACTGACACCCCTTCCACTACAGCCAACCCACCAGATGGAGACCAAATCAGGAGTCTCCACATTTCAAAAAATTATTGTTAACATCAGCAGCAGCAGCAGCAACAGCAGGCACAGAAGCCATGACTAGAGATGAGCGTTGTTCGACTCGAACTGTTCGCCAATCTCAAATTCGAGCTGTTTTGAGCGGTGTTCGAGCCGTTAGGCAAACATGATCGATTTGAAAAAAATCCAGCTGTTCGAGGTTATGTTCAATAACTGTTCATGCACAAAAATCGTAACTGGATTTTTTCACAGTAATGCTGATAATCAATGTTAATACGCAGTTTGAGTGTACAGCGGGGCGGGATGAGGGACAGGGGATGTATCTCTGTAGAAATAATGAAGATCTCCATTTTTTTTTCTCTTTCCCGCATTTACAGTGGGGAGGTGCAATCTGTCAGCCTATCAGCAGCGCACACACGGAGCGAACTGCTTTTTTTCACACAAACAAGGGCATGTGTCATTGGCTGTGTATGTCACATGTCCTTGCCCTATAAGACCCAGCCATTTTCCCCGTCGCCACCATTTTCTCACTGCTGCAGCTGCGTGTTAGACAGCACCGCTGTTGCTGTGTGCGCTATACTTTCAGTGTTAATTTCAAGCCAATTTTCTCTGAAATATACAGATAGCTTGGGAGTAGGAAATAGTTGTGATTGCAGTCTTTTTGAGGACTATTTTACATCATTTCCTAGGACTTTTTGCCAGGCAGGTCGGTGCCAGTGCTGTGCAAGTGTTTTTCACAGCATTTGGCTAAATCTAGCTAAGCAAATCCTTTTTGGCCTCTTGCAGTGTGTGTTAGTCAGTGGAGTATTGTATCTGTGTTGTAAGCTACACCACCTGTGTATAGAATACAATTTTTTTTACTGCACCTAGCCAAGTAAAACCTTTTGGGCATAGCATCATTCTATTGGGCCATCTATACTAAGCTCCACCAGCTTGCAAATTAGTAATAATTTTTATCTGCATCTAGCTCGGAAAATAATTTTGGGCTTGTAGCAGTGTGTGGGACTTATTCTTAGTCCATCTATACTAAGCTCCTCCAGCTTGCAAATTACAAATAATTTTTATCTGCATCTAGCTCGGAAAATAATTTTGGGCCTAGTAGTAGTGTGTGGTACTCATTGTATTAGGCCATCTATACCAAGCTCCACCAGGTTTGAAATTAATAATAATTTTTATCTGCATCTTGCCTGGAAAATAATTTTGGGCATAGTAGCAGTGTGTGGTACTCATTGTATTAGGCCATATATACCAAGCTCCACCAGGTTTGAAATTAATAATAATTTTTACCTGCATCTTGCCTGTAAAATAATTTTGGGCAAATTAGCACTGTGTGGTACTCATTGTATTAGGCCATCTATACCAAGCTCCACCAACTTTCAAGTTAATAATAACTTTTAGCTGCATCTTGCCTGTAAAATAATTTTGGGCATATTAGCAGTGTGTGGTACTCATTCTATTAGGCCATCTATACTAAGCTCCACCAGCTTTCAAAATACTAATAATTTTTAGCTGCATCTTGCCTGGAAAATAATTTTGGGCATATTAGCAGTGTGTGGTACTCATTGTATTAGGCCATCTATACCAAGCTCCACCAGGTTTGAAATTAATAATAATTTTTATCTGCATCTTGCCTGGAAAATAATTTTGGGCATAGTAGCAGTGTGTGGTACTCATTGTATTAGGCCATATATACCAAGCTCCACCAGGTTTGAAATTAATAATATTTTTTATCAGCATCTTGCCTGTAAAATAATTTTGGGCAAATTAGCAGTGTGTGGTACTCATTGTATTAGGCCATCTATACCAAGCTCCACCAACTTTCAAATTAATAATAATTTTTATCTGCATTTTGCCTGTAAAATAATTTTGGACGTATTAGCAGTGTGTGGTACTCATTCTATTACGCCATCTATACTAAGCTCCACCAGCTTGCAAATTAATAATAATTTTTAGCTTCATCTTGCCTGTAAAATAATTTTGGGCATATTAGCAGTGTGTGGTACTCATTCTATTAGGCCATCTATACTAAGCTCCATCAGCTTTCAAAATACTAATAATTTTTAGCTGCATCTTGCCTGGAAAATAATTTTGGGCATAGTAGCAGTGTGTGGTACTCATTGTATTAGGCCATCTATACCAAGCTCCACCAGGTTTGAAATTAATAATAATTTTTAGCTGCATCTTGCCTGGAAAATAATTTTGGGCATATTAGCAGTGTGTGGTACTCATTCTGTTAGGCCATCTATACTAAGCTCCACCAGTTTGAAATTAATAATAACTTTTAGCTGCATTGTAAAATAATATGCCTGTAAAATAATTTTGGGCATATTAGCAGTGTGTGGTACTCATTCTATTAGGCCATCTTTACTAAGCTCCACCACCTGTGTATGTAATAAAATTGTTTTACTGCATCTAACCCAGCCAATCCTTTTGGGCTAGTACCACAATTTGGCCACTCAACTCTGCTCAGTTTCCATCCATCGTTTTTTGTGCAAACAACTCCAGTTTTCAATTAGTTAACCACCAAAATGAGTGGCAAAAGGCCTGCTGCTGGTGGAAAGGGGAATAAGTATTTTGCGAAGGGAAAAAAAGGTTGTGTCCGTGGGGTAGGTGTTAAAGCAACAGTAACATCTGCAGAAGAAAGACCATCTTCCAGCCAAACTAAGATGTCTAATTCTTTTAGCGGACAATGTGATACGATCCCTTTCTTACAGCCACGCCAATCGCTACAAATTCCAGATGAGGCTCAAAAACAGCAGGTGCTTCAACGGATATCAAGTGCTCCTTTAAGTGGGCTCTCCTCCACCTCAACTTCAACATCACAAATACTCCAGTCCTCAGAGGTGTCACCCCAATCGCACCTGCTTCCTCACAGCTCCCAAGTCTCCAGCTGCCCGTCTGAGTATGGGGTAGAACAGATGGTTGAGTCTGCAGAGCTGTTTACTCATCCTATAGCCTGGGAATCAGAGGTCGGCTCCAGAGCTTCTGTGAATCTAGACGAGGAAATGATCTGCACTGATGCCCAGAATCTTTATGAGTCGGATCCAGGACCAGATGCAGAAGGTTCTGACCATAATGTAGACCCTCGTTCCCAAACTGTAACTCCTGTTGATGGAGACAATGAGGAAAACGATGATGAGACTCAAATACCTGATTGGAGCGACAACTTTAGTTTTTTGTCAGGGCAGGAAGAGGTTGGCTCTGAGGACGACGGGTGTGATAGCACACAGGGTGATGATGACGAGGTTGGAGATCCCACTTACTGTCAACCCACAGTCAGCCAAGAGATGAGGTCAGCAGAGGAGGTGGAGGAGGATGCTAGTGACGACGAGGTCAGGTTGCGCCTTCCTGGACAGAGACGTAGTACTGGAAGCACGTCAAAACTACATCCTCAAACACAACTCTGCCTCTGACCACAAGTCGTGGTGGCTCTTCAGGTCGCATGGGTGCTAAGCCTTGCATAGCCTGGGGATTTTTTCAGATCGATAAGGATGACCCAACTCATGTTATCTGTAACATTTGTCACCAAAAGCTAAGTAGAGGCCAAAAAATCCATAGTTTGAGTACTTCATGCATGAACCGTCACATGGATATGAAGCATAAGTTGTAGTGGGAAGCTCACTGTGCTACAATGCAGGCTAGCGGGCCGGGCCAACCACTGTCTGCCACATCTTGTGCATCCGCGGCCTCTTCATCCTCTGTAACTGGGGGGACAGCAGTCACACCTGTTTTGGGATGCAGACCTGCCACCTCTTTACCCGCAACAGCCAGCGTGATTGGCAGGTCATCATTTTCTTTGGAGGTGGAAACACCAGCTGGTGTTGAGCACTCTCCGACATCGAGAGCACCACCTTTGGATCAAGGCAACCTAACATGTCCGCCTGCATCTTCCTCACAGACCGGCAGTTTGCCGGGGACACCCTTCTCAACCCCGTCTAAGCACAACAGCCAGTCCTCAATTCCTCAGATGTGGACAAGTAAAAGACCATTTCCTCCTAGCCATGAGAAAGCTAAGAGGTTGAATTTCACCATCTGCAAGCTCTTGGCTACAGAAATGCTGCCTTTCCGCCTGGTGGACACAGAGTATTTTCGAGACCTTATGTCAGTAGCAGTGCCCCAGTACCAGATGCCCAGTTGGCACTACTTCTCAAAGAAAGGTGTGCCTGCGCTCCACCAGCATGTCGCACACAACATCACCGCTTCTTTGAGAAACTCTGTGTGTGACAGGGTGCATTTCACCACAGACACTTGGACGAGTAGGCATGGACAGGGGCGTTACATGTCGCTGACTGGGCACTGGGTAACTATGGTGACAGCAGGACAAGGGGCTGCTGTCCAAGTCTTGCCGTCCCCACGAGTTGTGCGTCAATCCTCTTTATCTCGAAGTTCCTCCACTGCTTCTGCCTCCTCAACCTCCTCTCGGTCCTCCACCTGCACCCAAAGCCTGTCTGGTCATGCTACATGCTTTCTAACTGCGCAGAAGGGATCCTGAACATCTCGTTACTATGCTGGCAGCAGGGCTCAACGTCATCAGGCGGTTTTTACTTTGAAATGTCTGGGAAATGTGAGTCACACAGCTGAGGAGTTGTGGTCAGCTCTGGAGAACCAGTTTCATGAATGGTTGTCTCCACTGGACCAGAAACCAGGGAAGGCCGTGTGCGACAATGCTGCAAACCTGGGTGCGGCCATTCGCCGGGGCAATGTCACACACATGCCTTGTATGGCTCACGTGTTGAACCTGGTTGCCCAGCAATTTTTATCCCACTATCCCGGACTAGATGGCCTTCTGCAGAGGGCACGGTCGCTGTGTGCTCACTTCCGCCATTCGCATCCCGCAGCTCAGCGTCTTACATTTCTACAGAAGTCGTTGGGCCTGCCACTTCACCAACTAAAATGCGATGCACCTACCCGGTGGAATTCAACTCTGCATATGTTGCAGCGACTGTGGCAGCACCGACAAGCCCTGGTGCAATACGCTCTGACGTATAGCCTGGGCCAATGAGATCCAGAGGTGGGGCAAATCACGCTGGAGGAGTGGTCTCAGATCAGGGACCTATGCACCCTTATGCACAGTTTTGAAATGGCGACGAAGATGTTTAGTGCTGATGTTGCCATTATCAGCATGACTATTCCAGTGATTTACATGCTGGAGAACATGTTAAACAGAATTCGGATTCTGGTGGTGCGACAAGAGGAGGTGGAGGAAGTAGAGGAGGAGGAGTTGTATGCGGAAGGGCTAACATCTGCAAGGTCCAGACGGTCGGCAGCACCAAGGCGGCAGGCATGTGAGGGTGGGGGAGATGGATTTACCAGGGCGCATGGTAGCAGCCAAACTAGTGAGGAAGGTGCAGGAGCCCAGGAAGAAGTGGAGGACGAACTGATGGAAGACTCATCAGATGAGGGAGACCTTGATCACATTTCTGTTGTGCGAGGTTGGGGAGAGGGCAGAGGAAGGAAGCATGATTGTTAGCTCACCACCAACACAACAGGGACTTGGTGCTCCGGGTACGCAAGACACATGAGTGCCTTCTTGCTGCACTACCTGCAACATGACCCTCGAATTGTCAGAATTCGAAATAATCCTGACTACTGGCTTGCCACTCTCTTAGATCCCCGGTACAAAAGTAAATTTGCAGAAATAATTCCTGCCATAGAAAGGGATTCACGCATGCAGGAGTATCAGCAGAGACTGTTGCAGAATCTTACATGTGCTTTTCCACAAAACACCAATGGTGCACGTAGTGAATCTCACAGTTCTAACTTGCCAACCGTGGGACTGTTGAGTGTTCAGCACTCAAACTGCAACAGAAACACAGTATCTGCTGGTAACAGCAATTTTGCGGAATCATTTCACAGCTTTTTTAGCCCATCCTTTGCAAGGCCACAGGAGACAAGAAGTCTGACACATAGTCAATGCCTAGAGACCATGGTACAGGAGTATCTCCAAGTAAACATCGAAGTCATGACTGTGTCACTGGACCCTTTCTCTTTTTGGGCTTCCAATCTGGATAAATGGCCGGAGCTCGCCACTTACGCCTTGGAGATCTTGTCATGCCCCGCAGCCAGCGTTCTGTCTGAACGTGTGTTCAGCGCTGCTGGTGGTGTGCTGACAGATAAGCGCACGCAGCTGTCCACTAAGAATGCAGACAGACTCACGTTCATAAAGATGAAAAAATCATGGATAAGCAAGGACTTTTCTACCCCTGTGTCATCCTGGGGAGAGTAAAAGCTTGAAGATTTCGTAAAATCACCTCACCAACCGTTTTAAGCTTTCAAATTACTAATAATTTTTAGCTGCATCTTGTCTGGAAAATAATTTTGGGCCTGTAGCAGTGTGCGGTACTCATTCTATTATGCCATCTATACTAAGCTCCACCAGCTTGAAAATTACTAATAATTTTTAGCTGCATCTTGTCTGGAAAATAATTTTGGGCATAGTAGCAGTGTGTGGTACTCATTCTATCCAACCGTTTTAAGCAACTCTGGGGCAATTGCTGCCACTTAAGTGGTGTCTGTGGCACAAATTTTTTAAAAAAATGGAGACTCTTTTTGGAGTCCCCTTGCTTTGTTTTACGTGACGTTGCCATCGTCAATTAGAGGTGGGTTGGGTCTCCCCCTCCCCTTTTAACCGTAAGAAAATACATACACTATGGCTTGGGGTAACACAGATGGTTGAGTCTGAAGAGCTGTTTACTCAGAGGTCTGCTCCAAAGCTTCAGTGTCTGCTAGTCAGCGTAGTAACCCAGCTGCGATGCAAGCTGCACCGCCTTTGTATCTAATAATGATTTTTAAATGCATCTAGCCTAGGCAGACTGTGGGGACCCCTAACCAAACCCAGACACTCAGCCCCCTAACGCCCCCCTTTCATTGACAATACAATCATGTAACTCTTACAACTGGATGGGTGAGGATCGGTCACAGCTTTATTAACTGTTTATACTTATTCCATTAGAAATGCATATCCATTAAGTGCATACCGTCGGGCCATATGAGTCCTGCTTTATCTCCTTCCAGTTGTCGGTGTCATATCGCTACACAGCCTCTGTCTCTTATAAATTTTGCCATCTGAATATTTATTACCTGCCTTGTCCGTTCAATGGCCGTGATGTCTCACGCACCTTGCCATACCGTTCTCGGTACAATCTCTGACCATACTATAGTTAGTTTTGTGAAAAATTCTCTGAAGCGCTCAGTATCTAGTTTCATTATTGCCATTAGTTATGCGCTCTTGTGATAAGCTATGTCGTTTCCCCCAGCCTGTATAACTGAGATGACCGGACCTCTTGCCTCTCTCCCTACCTTGATTACCTCCATTAGTACCTGTGGCCTTTGCAGGCCTCTAATACCTCTCCAGTTCAAATATGTATTATGAATCTCCAATTTCCTCCCGCCTGGGCGGACTTTCACCCTTCTTTCTGCACAATATATATACGAGTTCTTAATCATTGCATAGCAAAAAAACAGCAAGGAAATGGTATTTATATGTCATGTCCTGCTATACACGTGTTCAAGGCTGAGTTAATCAGAAATTTAAACACACATACCATGTTAAAATCGTATAGCATAGAAACAATGCATATAAATGTAAATAATCAAAAAGAAAAAGAAAAGAAGAAAAAAGGAACTTATATAATAATAATCTATAAATGATCACTCATAATGATACATCAAATCATGTCTGATGTTTAAACCCGCTGGTACACGTGTATTTAAAGTATAAATCCACCAACTTTCTCTATTAAGGAGCTTTCTCCTATAATCTCCACCAATCGCCATGGCCCACGGAGGGGCCACCACAGTCAGTGAATCCTTCCTTATTTAGTATAGAGTCTACCAATACTTTGGGCGTATTAGCCCAGCTGCGAAGCAAGCTGTACCGCCTGTGTATCTAATGAGAATTTTTAACTGCATCTAGACTAGGCAGACTGTGGGGACCCCCAACCAAACCCAGACGCTTTGCACATAACCCAGCCAATCATTTGATAGTATTGCTAGTAGCAGAGTCGCATGGGCTCTAAACCTTGCATAGCCTGTGCATTTTTTTCCCATCGCTAAGGATGACTCAACTCGTGTTATCTGTAACATTTGTCACCAAAAGCGAAGTAGAGGCCAAAAAATCCATAGTTTGAGCACTTCATGCATGAACCGTCACATGGATATGAAGCATAAGTTGCAGTGCGAAGCTCACTGTGCTACAATGCGGTCTAGCGGGCCGGGACAACCACCATCTGCCCCACCTGTGTCATCCTGGGGAGACTAAAAGCTACTGCGTAGTCTTTTCCAAAAATTTGAGGGAATTACCATGGGAATGGTTTGGAAGAGGTATAAGAGTTTAGGTAGGACGTTCATTTTTAGTATACTTATTCTGCCGAACCAGGAAAAATCCTTCGCCTTCCAAGAAGTAAGATCTTTATGGAGTTGTTCAATAAAGGGCCCAAAATTAATATAAAATAGACAGGAGAGGTCTCTATGAATATGAATTCCTAAGTATTTGATACCCTGTGAGGGCCAGGCAAAGGGAAAGTTGGACTGGATGGAATCCTGTATGGATTTGGGGAGGGAGACATCGAGGGCCTCAGACTTCGCTGCATTGATTTTAAAATTTGACCATGTAACAAAGTGATCTATTTCAGCCATAACAGCCGGGATGGATATATGTGATTGAGTGATATATACTAGGACATCATCAGCAAATGCAGAGCACTTGTACTCGGTGCCTCCCACCTCAATCCACCTAATATTGGGGTTATCGTGAATTGATGAGAGCAGGTGCTCCATCACTAGGATGTATAAGAGAGGGGACAGAGGACATCCCTGCCTTGTCCCATTGGTGATTATGAAAGGTGATGAAAATGTTCCATTTATCTTCAGCCTAGCTGACGGATTGCGATACAGGGCCATGATTTTGGCTATAAAAGGATCCCCTAGACCCCTACCCCAAGCTTTTTAAGAGAATAATATATGGCGTGCCAGGAGACTCTATGGAATGCTTTCTCAGCATCCAGCGAGAGTATCTAATTACAAATTTTTAACTGCATCTAGCCCAAGAAATAATTTGGACCTAGTAGCAGTGTCTGCTAGTCAGCAGATTATCCCACCTGTTAAGCAAGCTACACCACCTGTAGCTTGGACACTTAATTTTTTGAAAGGAAATGCTTCGGGCCCCCGTGACACTCAGTGAAGAGCATCGTGGAGGCACCCCAAGGCACAGGGGCTGGGACTGGCGGTAGGACGCCTTGCGGTGGACCGCCAAGCTCGATCCTTATAAAAGCTTTTTAACTGCAGCAGCTTTAGTGGACGCTACTGGAGCTGGAATTCCTGCGGCTGCTGGCATCAGACTTGCCCTCCAATAGATCCTTGTAAATGGATTTAAAGTGTACTCATTCAAATTACAGAGACGATTTAAATTAAAAAGCTTTGACCTGCCTCCACCACAGGGGGGCTCGCTCGACCCACCAGCGGACAGGCACCAGTATTGGGAGAGGGGGGCTGGCCATCAGGGTCCACCGCAGCTCTGGCACAATCCCGGCGACACGGAGGTTGCACGGGCAGGAACGGACTGGCTGTGTCGACTTCGCACTTTTTTGGTTTTAGAAGGGCATGACATGCCTATATCTGTGTCTCCCCCTCCTTTTACTCCTCCACCTCTTTTCTTTTCGCATGACTATATGTACTTGTCACTTTTCCATGTGTTAGTTGTGTCTTCTGAGCAGTTTGTCAGCTTTTGGACACCTGAAGGTGTTTTCTATGTGTTTTCTATGTGTCTCTATGTGTTTTTGTTTGCCTGCCATTGGTTTTAACGATGTTCGACGAACAGTTCGGCGAACATACGGGTGTTCGACAAACCGAACCGAACTCGAACACTACGGGGGTGGCTCAACACTAGCCATGACAAAAATATCACAGACTGCAATAACGTGAGATCAATGCAGAAGCCTAAAAACTACACCATCGCCTAGTCTGCACAGTCTGCAATTGGGGTGCAAAAGTCCTTGGAGATCCATGACTTATTCATCTTTATGAAAGTTAGGCAGTCTACACTTTCAGGTGACAGCCAGCCAGATGCGCTTATCCGTCAGGGCACCACCAGTAGTGCTGAAGACATGTTCTGAGAGAACGCTGGCTGCCAGGCATGATAAAACCACAAAGCCATGACAGGCAAGTTCACTCTTCCATTTTTGAAAACCAAAATGTAAAAGGATCCAAATCCTCCCTGATGGCATTGATATTGAGCTCGAGATACTCCTGCACCATCCTCTCCATTCGTTCACCATGTGTCAGACATATACTCTGTTGTTCTTGTTCACGAGCTGGTCTAAACAATGTATGAAATGACTCTAAGAAATTGCTTCTGACATTTACACTGCTGCTATTGTTTTTGCGTTGACTAATTGCCATTCCTGGAGTTGGAAGTCTAGAGCTGCAATGCACACTGTGTGCCTCACTGCTGTCTTGGGGAAGACCTCTCTTTAGGTTGTCTAAAAGAGTGTTTTGATAATCCAACATGCACACATCCCTTTCCAGGGCAGGAAGCATCTGGTAAAATTTACTCTTGTACCGTGGATCTAACAGAGTGATAACTCAGTAGTCAGCACTATTTCGAATCCTAACAATATGGGGATCATGTTGCAGATAGTGCAGCAAGAAGGCACTCATGGGTCGGGTACTTCCATGAGGTCCAAGCCTATGGTGTGTTGGTGGCTGGGTAACACTGATGCTTGTTTCCTCCATCCCCTCTCGCCAACCATGGACAACAGAGAGGGGATCATTATCCTCTTCATCTCCTGACAGTTTCTCGCCCATCCCCTCTTCCTCCTCGTCCTCCTCCATTTGTTCCTCGGCTCCTGCACCTTCACTAACAGTTTGTCTGGTAATACGAGTTCCCCCTCGATCACTGTAATCCACCCTGCCTTGGCACCCGCCTGTGTGACAACAGTGTGGAACTTAGAGACATTGTTATCTCTTGCGCATCCTCCTCTGCTTCCTCCTCTTCCTCTGGGACAACCACCTCCTCCTGCAGACTATTCAAAGTGTGCTCCAGCATGTAGATATCTGGAATAGTGATGCTGATGACAGCATCGTAAGCGCTAACCATTTTAGTAGCCATTTCAAAACTGTGCAGAAGGGTGCAGAGGTCCTTAATCTGTGCCCACTTCGCAAACATGATTTGCACCACATCTATACTGCGTTGGCTGAGCCTATACGACATGTCATACTGTGTCAGGGCTACAGTTGCTGCAACATGTGCAGAGTGGAATTCTACCGTGTCAGCACATTGCATATCAATCCGTTAACCGGTGGTCTGAAAGATCTCTATAGCAATGCAATTCAATGACCCATGGGTCGCAAATGGTGAAAGTGAGCTCACAGCGACCATACTTATGCAGCAGCACATCCAGCCCGGGATGGTGGCGGATAAATTGCTGTACCACCAGGTTGAGGACGTGAGCTGTACAAGGCATATATGTAAGGTTGCCCCAGCATAGGGCTGCCACCAGGTGTGCATCACTATCGCACAGCCTTCCCTGGCTCCAGGTTCAGTGGAGACAGCTATTGCTCAAACTCAGCCTGGATAACTGTCCAAAACTCTTTATCTGTGTGACTGAAATCTCCAAGACATATTCATTTTAACACTGCCTAATTGCAGTGAGCCCTGTCTGCACAGTATGGAGGTGTTGGGGATTCACTCTGCAATGTTGGAACGTGTGCCTCATTAATGCAGAGGTTAAGGGTAGAGGTGGAGGCCCTAGAGGAGGTGGAGGAGGCAGAAAAAGTGGAGTAAGTGTTAGATACAGAGGTTTGTCCCAAAATTAAAAATCACAAAATGTCCCTAGGAGGGGAACAACTGGACGCGTTTCGAGGACACAGCCCCTTATTCGTCAGTAGAGATGAGCGTTGTTCTACTCGAACTGTTCGCCAATCTCAAATTCGAGCTGTTTTGGGCGGTGTTCGAGCCGTTCGGCGAACACGAACAATTTGAGAAAATTTCGGCTGTTCGAGGTTATGTTCGATAACTGTTCGTGCACCAAAATCATAACTGGATTTTTTCTCAGTAATGATGAAAATTAATGTTAATACGCAGTTTGAGTGTACAGCGGGGTGGGGGGAGGGGCAGGGGATGGATCTCTGCAGGAACAATGAAGATCTCCATTTTTTTTTCTCTTTCCCGCATTTGCAGTGGGGAGGTGCAATCTGTCAGCCTATCAGCAGCGCACACACGGAGCGAAGTGCTTTTTTTCACACAAGCAAGGGCATGTGTCATTGGCAGTGTATGTCACATGTCCTTGCCCTATAAGACCAAGCCATTTTCCCCGTCGCCACCATTTTCTCACTGCTGCAGCTGCGTGTTAGACGGCACCGCTGTTGCTGTGTGCGCTATACCTTGTTAATTTCAAGCCAATTTTCGCACAAATATACAGATAGCTTGGGAGTAGGGAATAGTTGTGATTGCAGTCCTTTTAAGGACTAGGTTACAGCATTTCCTACGACTTTTATCAGGGAGGTCTGTGCTCTTAAATAGATAGGTTGTGGGAGTAAAGACTAATTGTAATTGGAGTCCTTTTCAGGACTAGGTTACATGAGTTCCTATCAGTTTTTGCCAGGCAGGTCTGTGCCAGTGCTGTGCAAGTTTTTTTCACAGCATTTGGCTGAATCTAGCAAAGCTAATCCTTTTTGGCCTATTGCAGAGTGTGTTAGTCAGTGGAGTAGCCTATCTGTGTTGCAAGATATAACACCTGTGTATAGAATACCAATTTTTTTACTGCACCTAGTGAAGTAAAATCTTTTGGGCATAGCATCATTCTATTAGTCCATCTATACTGACCTCCATCAGGTTGCAAACTGAATATAATTTTTTTCTGCATCTAGCTCTGAAAAAATATTTGGGCTTCTAGCAGTGTGTGGGACTTGGTCTATTAGTCCATCTATACTGACCTCCATCAGGTTGCAAATTAAAAATAATTTTTTTCTTCATTTAGCTCTGAAAAAATATTTGGGCTTCTAGCAGTGTGTGGGACTTGTTCTATTAGTCCTTCTATACTGACCTCCAGCAGGTTGCAAATTGAATATAATTTTTTTCTGCATCTAGTTCTGAAAAAATAGTTGGGCTTCTAGCGGTGTGTGGGACTTGGTCTATTAGTCCATCTATACTGACCTCCATCAGGTTGCAAATTAAAAATAATTTTTTTCTGCATCTAGCTCTGAAAAAATATTTGGGCTTCTAGCAGTGTGTGGGACTTGGTCTATTAGTCCATCTATACTGACCTCCATCAGGTTGCAAATTAAAAATAATTTTTTTCTGCATCTAGCTCTGAAAAAATATTTGGGCTTCTAGCAGTGTGTGGGTATTGGTCTATTAGTCCATCTATACTGACCTCCATCAGGTTGCAAATTAAAAATAATTTTTTTCTGCATCTAGCTCTGAAAAAATATTTGGGCTTCTAGCAGTGTGTGGGACTTGGTCTATTAGTCCATCTATACTGACCTCCATCAGGTTGCAAATTAAAAATAATTTTTTTCTTCATTTAGCTCTGAAAAAATATTTGGGCTTCTAGCAGTGTGTGGGACTTGTTCTATTAGTCCTTCTATACTGACCTCCAGCAGGTTGCAAATTGAATATAATTTTTTTCTGCATCTAGCTCTGAAAAAATAGTTGGGCTTCTAGCGGTGTGTGGGACTTGGTCTATTAGTCCATCTATACTGACCTCCATCAGGTTGCAAATTAAAAATAATTTTTTTCTGCATCTAGCTCTGAAAAAATATTTGGGCTTCTAGCAGTGTGTGGGACTTGGTCTATTAGTCCATCTATACTGACCTCCATCAGGTTGCAAATTAAAAATAATTTTTTTCTGCATTTAGCTCTGAAAAAATATTTGGGCTTCTAGCGGTGTGTGGGATATGGTCTATTAGTCCATATATACTGACCTCCATCAGGTTGCAAATTAAAAATAATTTTTTTCTGCATCTAGCTCTGAAAAAATATTTGGGCTTCTAGCAGTGTGTGGGACTTGGTCTATTAGTCCATCTTTACTGACCTCCATCAGGTTGCAAATTAAAAATTATTTTTTTCTGCATCTAGCTCTGAAAAAATATTTGGGCTTCTAGCGGTGTGTGGGACTTGGTCTATTAGTCCATCTATACTGACCTCCATCAGGTTGCAAATTAAAAATAATTTTTTTCTGCATCTAGCTCTGAAAAAATATTTTGGCTTCTAGCGGTGTGTGGGACTTGGTCTATTAGTCCATCTATACTGACCTCCATCAGGTTGCAAATTAAAAATAATTTTTTTCTGCATCTAGCTCTGAAAAAATATTTGGGCTTCTAGCAGTGTGTGCGACTTGGTCTATTAGTCCATCTATACTGACCTCCATCAGGTTGCAAATTAAAAATAATTTTTTTCTTCATTTAGCTCTGAAAAAATATTTGGGCTTCTAGCAGTGTGTGGGACTTGTTCTATTAGTCCTTCTATACTGACCTCCAGCAGGTTGCAAATTGAATATAATTTTTTTCTGCATCTAGCTCTGAAAAAATAGTTGGGCTTCTAGCGGTGTGTGGGACTTGGTCTATTAGTCCATCTATACTGACCTCCATCAGGTTGCAAATTAAAAATAATTTTTTTCTGCATCTAGCTCTGAAAAAATATTTGGGCTTCTAGCAGTGTGTGGGACTTGGTCTATTAGTCCATCTATACTGACCTCCATCAGGTTGCAAATTAAAAATAATTTTTATCTGCATCTACAGTACCTCTGAAAAAATATTTGGGCTTCTAGCAGTGTGTGGGACTATTTGTATTAGTCCATCTATACTGACCTCCATCAGGTTGCAAATTCAAAATAATTTTTTTCTGCATCTAACCCAGCCAATAGTTTTGGCCTAATACCACAGTTTGGCCACTCAGCTCTGCTCGGTTACCATCCATTGTTTTTTTGTGCAAACAACTCCAGAGTTGTGAATTAGTTAACCACCAAAATGAGTGGAAAAAGGCCTGCTGCTGGTGGAAAGGGGAATAGGCGTGTTGGGAAGGGGAAAAAAGGTTGTGTCCGTGGGGTAGGTGTTAAAGCAACAGTAACATCTGCAGAAGAAAGACCATCTTCCAGCCAAACTAAAATGTCTACTTCTTTTAGCGGACAATGTGATAAGATCCCTTTCTTACGGCCACGCCAATTGCTACAAATTCCAGATGAGGCACAAAAACAGCAGGTGCTTCAATGGATATCAAGTGCTCCTTTAAGTGGGCTCTCCTCCACATCAACTTCAACATCACAAATACTCCAGTCCTCAAAGGTGTCACCCAAATCGCACTTGCTTCCTCACAGCTCCCAAATCTCCAGCTGCCCGTCTGAGTATGAGGTAGAACAGATGGTTGAGTCTGCAGAGCTGTTTACTCATACTATAGCCTGGGAATCAGAGGTCGACTCCAGCGCTTCTGTGAATCCAGACGAGGAAATGATCTGCACTGATGCCCAGAATCTTTATGAGTCGGATCCAGGACCAGACGCAGAAGGTTCTGACCATAATGTAGACCCTCATTCCCAAACTGTAACTCCTGTTGGTGGAGACAATGAGGAAGACGATGATAAGACTCAAATACCTGATTGGAGCGACAACTTTAGTTTTTTGTCAGGGCAGGAACAGGTTGGCTCTGAGGACGACGGGTGTGATAACGCACAGGGTGATGATGATGAGGTCGGAGATCCCACTTACTGTCAACCCACAGTCAGCCAAGAGATGAGGTCAGCAGAGGAGGTGGAGGAAGATGCTAGTGACGACGAGGTCAGGTTGCGCCTTCCTGGACAGAGACGTAGTACTGGAAGCACGTCAACAACTGCATCCTCAAACACAACTCTGCCTCTCACCACAAGTCGTGGTGGCTCTTCAGGTCGCATGGGTGCTAAGTCTTGCATAGCCTGGGCATTTTTTCAGATCGATAAAGATGACCCAACTCGTGTTATCTGTAACATTTGTCAGCAAAAGCTAAGTAGAGGCCAAAAAATACATAGTTTGAGTACTTCATGCATGAACCGGCACATGGACATGAAGCATAAGTTGCAGTGGGAAGCTCAGTGTGCTACAATGCGGCCTAGCCGGCCGGGCCAATCACCGTCTGCCATATCTTGTGCATCCGCGGCCTCTTCATCCTCTGTGACTGGGGGGACAGCAGTCACACCTGTTTTGGGGCGCAGACCTGTCACCTCTTTACCCGCAACAGCCAGCGTGATTGGCAGGTCATCATTTTCTTTGGAGGTGGTAACACCAGCTGGTGTTGAGCGCTGTCCGACATCGATAGCACCACCTTTGGATCAAGGCAACCTAACATGTCCGCCTGCATCTTCCTCACAGACCGGCAGTTTGCCGGGGACACCTTTATCAACCCCGTCTAAGCACAATAGCCAGCCCTCGGTCCCTCAGATGTGGACAAGTAAAAGACCATTTCCTCCTAGCCATGAGAAAGCTAAGAGGTTGAATTTCACCATCTGCAAGCTCTTGGCTACAGAAATGCTGCCTTTCCGCCTGGTGGACACAGAGGATTTTCGAGACCTTATGTCCGTCGCAGTGCCCCAGTACCAGATGCCCAGTCGGCACTACTTCTCAAAGAAAGGTGTGCCTGCGCTCCACCAGCATGTCGCACACAACATCACCGCTTCTTTGAGAAACTCTGTGTGTGACAGGGTGCATTTCACCACAGACACTTGGACGAGTAGGCATGGACAGGGGCGTTACATGTCGCTGACTGGGCACTGGGTAACTATGGTGACAGCAGGACAAGGGGCTGCTGTCCAAGTCTTGCCGTCCCCACGAGTTGTGCGTCAATCCTCTTTATGTCAAAGTTCCTCCACTGCTTCTGCCTCCTCAACCTCCTCTCGGTCTTCCACCTGCACCCAAAGCCTGTCTGGTCATGCCACAAGCTTTCTAACTGCGCAGAAGGGATACTGCACACCTCCTTACTATGCTGGCAGTAGGGCTCAACGTCATCAGGCGGTTTTTACATTGAAATGTCTGGGAAATGTGAGTCACACAGCTGAGGAGTTGTGGTCAGCTCTGGAGAACCAATTTCATGAATGGTTGTCTCCACTGGACCTGAAACCAGGGAAGGCCGTGTGCGACAATGCTGCAAACCTGGGTGCGGCCCTTCGCCGGGGCAATGTCACACACGTGCCTTGTATGGCTCACGTGTTGAACCTGGTTGTCCAGCAATTTTTAGCCCACTATCCCAGACTAGATGGCCTTCTGCAGAGGGCACGGTCGCTGTGTGCTCACTTCCGCCGTTCGCATCCCGCAGCTCAGCGACTTACATCTCTACAGAAGTCGTTGGGCCTGCCACTTCACCGGCTAAAATGCGATGTGCCTACCCGGTGGAATTCAACTCTGCACATGTTGCAGCGACTGTGGCAGCACCGACAAGCCCTGGTGCAATACGTTCTGACGTATAGCCTGGGCCAACGAGATTCAGAGGTGGGGCAAATCACGCTGGAGGAGTGGTCTTAGATCAGGGACCTATGCACCCTTCTGCACAGTTTTGAAATGGCGACGAAGATGTTTAGTGCTGACGATGCCATTATCAGCATGACTATTCCGGTGATTTACATGCTGGAGCACATGTTAAACAGAATTCGGAGTCAGGTGGTGGCACAAGAGGAGGTGGAGGAAGTAGAGGAGGAGGAGTTGTATGCGGAAGGGCTAACATCTGCAAGGTCCAGACGGTCGGCAGCACCAAGGCGGCAGGCATGTGAGGGTGGGGGAGATGGTTTTACCAGGGCGCATGGTAGCAGCCAAACTAGTGAGGAAGGTGCAGGAGCCCAGGAAGAAGTGGAGGACGAACTGATGGAAGACTCATCAGATGAGGGAGACCTTGATCACATTTCTGTTGTGCGAGGTTGGGGGGAGAGGACAGAGGAAGGAAGCATGATTGTTACCTCGCCACCAACACAACAGGGACTTGGTGCTCTTGGATGCGCAACACACATGAGTGCCTTCTTGCTGCACTACCTGCAACATGACCCTCGAATTGTGAGAATTAGAAATAATCCTGACTACTGGGTTGCCACACTGTTAGATCCCCGGTACAAAAGTAAATTTGCAGAAATTATTCCTGCCATAGAAAGGGATGCACGCATGCAGGAGTATCAGCAGAGACTGTTGCAGAATCTTACATGTGCTTTTCCACAAAATACCAGTGGTGCACGTAGTGAATCTCACAGTTCCAACTTGCCAACCGTGGGACCGTCAAGTGTTCAGCACTCAAACCGTAACAGAACCACAGTATCTGCTGGTAACATCAATTTTGCGGAATCATTTCACCACTTTTTTAGCCCATCCTTTGCAAGGCCACAGGAGACAAGAAGTCTGACACATAGTCAACGCCTAGAGACGATGGTACAGGAGTATCTCCAAGTAAACATTGAAGCCACGACTGTGTCACTGGACCCTTGCTCTTTTTGGGCTTCCAATCTGGATAAATGGCCGGAGCTAGCCTCTTACGCCTTGGAGATCTTGTCATGCCCCGCAGCCAGCGTTCTGTCTGAACGTGTGTTCAGCGCTGCTGGTGGTGTGCTGACAGATAAGCGCACGCGGCTCTCCACTGATAATGTAGACAGACTCACGTTCATAAAGATGAACAAATCATGGATCCGAAACGACTTTTCTACCCCTGTGTCATCCTGGGGAGAGTAAAAGCTTGATGATTGGTTAAAATCACCCTACCAACCGTTTTAAGCTTTCAAATTACTAATCATGTTTATCTGTATCTTGACTGGAAAATAATTTGGGCTTTGTAGCAGTGTGCAGCACTGATCCTATTAGGCCATCTATACTAAAGCTTCACCAGATTTAAAATTAAAAATAATTTTTAGCTGCATCTAGCCCGGAAAATAATTTTGGGGCTCCGAGATGCGCAAGGCACATAAGTGCCTTCTTGCTGCACTACCTGCAGCATGACCCTCATATTGTCAGAATTCGAAGTAATCATGACTACTGGGTTGCCACACTCTTAGATCCCCCAAACTTTTCGATCAACCTTTTCATTTTAATAAAGACCAAAAAAATGGTCATTTTTGAAATTATAAGCATTAGCAGGTTGTTAGAAACTGAAATCAAACAGTTTTCAACTCAAAACTTTATTCTAGGTGATGTTACATTTTCACATAGGACCCCTTGTTCGAAAGGAGCTTCTGAACTCTCTCGTCCATTGAATTTGTCAGGTTTTGGATGGTTTCTGCTTCAATTGTTTTGCATGAGGACAGAATACCCTCCCAGAGCTGTTGCTTAGATGTGAACTGCCTCCCGCCATCATAGACACTCCTTTTAATGATGCTCCAAAGGTTCTGAATGGGGTAGAGGTCACGGGAGCATGGGGGTCACACCATAAGTTTGTCCCCTTTTATGCCCATATCAGCCAGAGATGCAGATGTTTTATGTGCAGCATGAGATGGTGCATTATCATGCAGAAAAATGATCTTGCTGTGAAATACACGGTTCTTCTTCTTGAACCATGGCAGGAAGTGCTGTTTGAGAAAATCCACATACATTATGGAGTTCATCTTTAGCGCCTTCAGGGATCCTAAAGGGGCCGACAATCTCTCTCCCCATGATTCCAGCCCAAAACATTACTCCAGCTCCTCCTTGTTGGCGCTGTAGCCGTGTTTGCGTGGGGTGTCCATCAACCAGCCATCCTCCACTCCATCCATCTGGACCATCGAGCGCTGCACGGCACTCATCCGTGAACAAAACAGTTTTGAAATCAGTTTTCATGTAATGTTTGGCCCACTGGAGCCGTTTCTGCTTGTGTGAAGTGGATAGAGGAGGTCGACAGGATGGCGCATGCACAGCTGCAAACCTCTGAAGGACCCTGCATCTTGTTGTTCGGGGGACGTTGGAGGCACAAGCAGCTTCAAAAACTTGTCTGCTGCTATGACAAGGCTTTTTTGCCGCTGCTCTTTCAACCTGACGTAATTGCCTGTAGGAAAGAGTCCTCAATTTGCCCTTATCAGCACGCACACGTGTGTACTGTGAATCAGCTACATACTTCTTGATTGCCAAGACACTTCATCCTGATCATCGCACAATGTTGATTGTAGTCATGCCTTGACCTAAACACTCCACAATTTGTTGCTTCTCAGCAGCCGACACATCCTTTTTCTTTCCCATTTTGGCAGAAAATGTAGGCTGCTTAATAATGTGAGAGAGCCTTCTTAAGTAGTCTTGCCTTTCATTGGACACACCTGCCAAACTAATTAGCACAGGTGTCTGCAATTGCTTACAGTGATATAAAGAGCCCTGACACACATCACCATCAATGAGTTTAACTGACAAACAAACAAATTCTTCCCTTATCACTCCTAAACACTTTTTGTATAATAATTTGGAACGCAGTGTACATGTGCTTTTCCACAAAACACCAGTGGTTCACGTAGTGAATCTTACAGTTCTAACTTGCCAACCGTGGTCTGTATGGAGTTGTTCAATAAAGGGCCCAAAATTAAGATAACATAGATGGGAGAGGTCTCTATGAATAGGAATTCCTAAGTATTTGATACCCTGTGAGGGCCAGGCAAAGGGAAAGTTGGACTGGATGGAATCCTATATGGATTTGGGGAGGGAGACATCGAGGGCCTCAGACTTCGCTGCATTGATTTTAAAATTTTACCATGTAACAAAGTGATCTATTTCAGCCATAACAGCATGGATGGATATATGTGATTGAGTGATATATACTAGGACATCATCAGCAAATAGAGAGCACTTGTACTCGGTGCCTCCCACCTCAATCCACCTAATATTGGGGTTATGGCGAATTGATGAGAGCAGGTGCTCCGTCACTAGGATGTATAAGAGAGGGGACAGAGGACATCACTGCCTTGTCCCATTGGTGATTGTGAAAGGTGATGAAAATGTTCTGACGCACCCCCTGGGCCTTGGGACACCCAGAGCCGGACCCTTTTTGGTGGATGCTGGTGGTTGTAGTCTTCGTGGCGGCGACCCAGTTCCGTGGCTCAGGGCGGTCAAACCAGTGGCGGAACTATTTATGTGGTTTTCATGTTTAAATGTCCGACTACGCCACCCGTGGATTGCGGTCAGAGTGAACCGCCGCTACAGGGCAGACCACTGAGGCTGGTGTTGTGGGTGCAGCAGAGCGTAGCATAACTCCCCACGGGAGGAGTATAGCCTCAGGGCAGTGTATGCGGAGGATGGGGGTGATGGTGCAGGGCAGCAGCAGTAGCGACACGGAGTCAGTGATGCAGTTCAGGGCCTTTACTCACAGTTCTTATTATCCAGACCACGTCTGCAGGTAACGGCTGCCCACGTCGTACTGTGCTCACCAGGTGAGGGGCTCAGACAACTCCCAGATAACTTTGGAGCACTTCACAGGACCCCCTTTGTGTGTCCTTTGTCTGGCCTTTCTTACCAACACTTCTGTCCGGCTGCCTCGGGCCTCCTCTTGGTAAACTTGGCGCCAGTTTCCCTGACCCTATGTGGTGCCTTCCTAGCGGGTGTAGCGAGGGGCTGCGCCACATAAAATGTCAGAGCCTCCGGTTTCTAGCTGAGGGTCGTTTCCTGCCTCCACTAGTTCGGGGACCGGTCTCCCCCTTTGGCCTGACCCCTCCACGCAGGTGGATTCGGGAGTGCGGTGGCGACTCGCCCGTCCGCACCCCTGGGATCCCTTCATTCCTCGTTCCTGGAGCCTTCTCCGCTCCTCTTCCTTCCTTCTCCCTCTTCCAGGCCTGGGCCTCTGTTACTAGGCCCGCCTCCGGAGCAGAGCTCATGCAGAGCCCCTGCTCTCTGCCACTTCTGCTCAGACTTCTCTGCACTGAACTAAGATGGTGCCCACCTTTTATACTCCCTTCTCAATGCACCCAGGAACTGCTTCCTCCCTGCTCCTGCACTACAGGGTTCCCCTTCCTCAGTGTTCCCTCCCCCCACTCCAGCCAGGGACAGGGACTGTCGTGCCCATCTCAGGGGCATATTGGTCGCCCTGCCCCACGGCAATGTGGTGTAATGCATGCAGGTGTCGGGTCCTGATCCACACTCCATCCTTACCTGAGAGTGAGATATCACACCTCTGGGTGAGGTGCAATACCTCTGTAGCAACCGAGCCCTCAGGGTGCTACAGTTCCATTTATCTTCAGCCTAGGTGACGTATTGCGATACAGGGCCGTGATTTTGGCTATAAAAGGGTCCCCTAGACCCCTACCCCAAGCTTTTTAAGAGAATCATATATGGCGTGCCAGGAGACTCTATGGAATGCTTTCTCAGCATCCAACGAGAGTATCTAATTACAAATTTTTAACTGCATCTAGCCCAGGAAATACTTTGTGCCTAGTAGCAGTGTCTGCTAGTGAGCGAATTATCCCGGCTGTTAAGCAAGCTGCACCACCTGTAGTTTAGACACTTAATTTTTTCAAAGGAAATGCTTCGGGACCATGGGATACTTAGTGAAGAGCATCAGGAGGCACCCCAAGGCATAGGGGCTGGGACTGGCAGTAGGATGCCTTGCGGTGGACAGCCGAGCTCGATCCTTATAAAAGCTTTTTAACTGCAGCAGCTTTAGTGGACGCTACTGGAGCTGGAATTACCGCGGCTGCTGGCATGAGACTTGCCCTCCAATAGATCTTTGTAAATGGATTTAAAGTGTATTCATTCAAATTAGAGAGACAATTTAAATTAAAAAGCTTAGAGCTGCCTCCACCACAGGGGGGCTCGCTCGACCCACCAGCGGACAGGCACCAGTATTGGGAGAGGGGGGCTGGCCGTCAGGGTTCACCGCGGCTCTGGCACAAACCCGGCGACACGGAGGTGGCACGGGCAGGAGCGGACTGGCCGTGTCGGCTTCTCACTTTTTGTATTTTAGAAGGGCATGACATGCCTATATCTGTGTCTCCCCCTCCTTTTACTCCTCCACCTCTTTTATTTTCGCATGACTATATGTACTTGTCACTTTTCCATGTGTTAGTTATGTCTTCTGAGCAGTTTGTCAGCTTTTGGACACCTTTGAAGGTGTTTTCTATGTGTTTCTATGTGTTTTTGTTTGCCTGCCATTGGTTTTAACGGTGTTCGAAGGTGTTCGACGAACAGTTCGACGAACAGTTCGGCGAACACACGGGTGTTCGACGAACCGAACCGAACTCGAACACTACGGGGGTGGCTCAACACTATTCGTCAGTATACAAATGAATTAGAAAACAACACATTTATAATAAAAACTGTGACCATGTCTAAACATATGTGATAGATTAGTATACAAATTAGGATATTAACTCCTACTTAGACAAGATTTGCGTGCAACGAATTCTCATAGAATATTCAGATATAAACTTAGGAGAAAAAAAAAATGTATATATGTAATAAATAGAGATGAGCGGTGTTCGACTAGAACTGTTCGCCAATCTCAAATTCGAGCTGTTTTGGGCGGTGTTCGAGTCCTTCGACGAACGATTTGCAAAAAATTCAGCTGTTCGAGGTTATGTTCGATAACTGTTCGTGCACCAAAAGCGTGTCCTGCATGTCTGACGCTATTTAGAGCACCAATCATGCAGGGATTGTCTGCCACTCACTGTAATGCCACAGCCATGGTGGTTGTGGCATTACAGTGAATGCCCAAATCGATGGGAAAAGTGCTCACAGTGAAACATGAAAAGCCGGCAATTCAGCAGCGGCATACACCGGTACCCGACAATTTAGAACCGAAAGAATAGAGTATCACACACAGATTAGATAGATAGAAACATGTCAGTCACATATATAAGAAGCACAGTGACAGTGTTGGTTACTGTACTTGTCATTTAGTGTAAAGGATTTATTAAAAAAACATTAGTGTTTTCATGCACCGTCTCTTTAAAAAAGCCGGCCGGCAATTCAGCAACGGTACCCGACAATTTATAACAGAAAGAATAGAGCATCACACATAGATTAGATAGATAGCTAGTAAAGGCTAGGTATTCAGCTGGGGCTGATATTAGTAGCCTGGGAAGCTCCGTGGGTATTACCCCCTTCCCAGGCTTCAAACATCTGCCCCAGCCATCTGCTTAACCTCCGCTAGAGACTAAAATTACGGGGAACCCCACGCCAATTTTTTTTTTAATAAATCCTTTATTTTAACACTAAATGACAAGTACTGTAATCAACACTATCACTGTACTTCTTATATATGTGACTGACATGTTTCTATTAAAATTGGGGACCAAAAAAAAAATGACGTGGGGTCCCCCCTATTTTAATAGCTAGCAAAGGCTAGGCAGACAGCTGGGGGCTGATATTAATAGCCCAGGAAGGGTGCCATGAATTTTGGCCCCCTCCCAGGCTAGAAACACCAGCTGTCAGCCGCCCCAGAAATGGCGCATCCATAGGATGTGCCAATTCTGGCACTTAGCCTTGCTCTTCCCACTGCCCTGTAGTGGTGGCAGTGAGGTAATAGGGTTGGGGTTGATGTCAGCTTATAATGCCAGCTGACATCAAGCCCAGGTTAGTAATGGAGAGGCGTCTATAAGACACCCCCATTACTAACCCCATAGTCAAAGTTACAAAAAAACACAAACACCCAGAATAAAGTCCTTTAATTGAAATAAAGACACAATTCTTTATTGTTCTAAATGAAACCATACTTACCATCACGCCCATTCCAGCTGAAGCCAACGATCTCCTGCAATAAAAGTAAAATAATAAAGCAACATCTTCCTTACCTTTGCATGGTTCCCACGACAGCTTCAGCTCTGCTACATTCACATGACAGGCTGGACCGCAGCAGAACGCTGCCATACATCTTGCCATGCAGCAGACACTGAGAGGCGCAGGCATGCTTGCGCTCCTCAGTGTCTGGCTGTGACGGCATCCAGATGAGCCGAGTTCATGTCCAATGAACTCAGCTCACCTCATGCACGTCACTGACAGCGTGGGAAAATTCTCAGTGCTCAGCACTTGAGCAGGACAATTCTCCCACGCTGGGATGGGATTGAGATGACAGGCTGGATCACAGCTGAGCGCTGCCATCCAGCATGCCATCATTCATAGACACTGCAGAGCGCAGGAGAATTTTCCCACGCTGTCAGTGTCGTGCATGAGGTGAGCTGAGTTCATTGGACATGAACTCGGCTCATCTGGATGCCATCACAGCCAGACACTGAGGAGCGCAAGCATGCCTGCGCTTCTCAGTGTCTGCCGCATGGCAAGCAGGATGGCAGCATTCTGCTGCGGTCCAACCTGTCATGTGAATATAGCAGAGCTGAAGCTGTTGTGGGAACCATGGAAAGGTAAGGATGATGTTGCTTTATTATTTTACTTTTATTGCAGGAGATCGTTGGCTTCAGCTGCAATGGGCATGATGGTAAGTATGGTTTAATTTAGAACAATAAAGAATTGTGTCTTTATTTCAATTAAAGGACTTTATTCTGGGTGTTTGTGTTTTTTTGTAACTTTGACTATGGGGTTAGTAATGGGGGTGTCTTATAGACGCCTCTCCATTACTAACCTGGGCTTGATGTCAGCTGACATTATAAGCTGACATCAACCCCAACCCTATTACCTCACTGCCACCGCTACTGGGCAGTGGGAAGAGCAAGGCTAAGTGCCAGAATTGGCGCATCCTATGGATGCGCCATTTCTGGGCGGCTAACGGCTGGTGTTTCTAGCCTGGGAGGGGGCCAATATTCATGGCACCCTTCCTGGGCTATTAATATCAGCCCCCTTTGCTACCTATTAAAATAGGGGGGACCCCACATCATTTTTTTGGGGGTCCCCCATTTTAATAGCTAGTAAAGGCTAGGTATTCAGCTGGGGGCTGATATTAGTAGCCTGGGAAGCTCCGTGGGTATTACCCCCTACCCAGGCTTCAAACATCTGCCCCAGCCATCTGCTTAACCTCCGCAAGGGACTAAAATTACGGGGAACCCCACGCCAATTTTTTTTTAATAAATCCTTTATTTTAACACTAAATGACAAGTACAGTAATTAACACTATCACTGTACTTCTTATAAATGTGACTGACATGTTTCTATCTATCTAATCTATGTGTGATGCTCTATTCTTTCTATTATAAATTGTCGGGTACCGATGCTGAATTGTCGGCCGGCTTTTTTAAAGAGACGGTGCATGAAAACACTATTATTTTTTTTAATAAATCCTTTAACACAAAATGACAAGTACAGTAACCAACACTGTCACTGTACTTCTTATATATGTGACTGACATGTTTCTATCTATCTAATCTATGTGTGATGCTCTATTCCTTCTTGTCTAAATTGTCAGGTACCGGTGTATGCCGCTGCTGAATTGCCGGCCGGCTTTTTTAAAGAGAGTGTCTTCTGAGCAGTTTGTCAGCTTTTGGACACCTTTGAAGGTGTTTTCTACGTGTTTCTATGTGTTTTTGTTTGCCTGCCATTGGTTTTAACGGTGTTCGACGGGTGTTCTAAGGTGTTCGACGAACAGTTCCTCGAACATCCCGGTGTTCGATGGACCGAACCGAACCCGAACACTACGGGGGTGGCTCAACACTAGTAATAAATTTGCCATATAAATGCACAGAACATGCATATAATATTGTAAATGCAAGCATATATGTATAATTTAATAAAAAAACATTAGATCTGATCTATAATTCATACCTTGCGGTATCCGTGCATTTAATTTCAATATCCATTATTTTTCTTTCTTATGGAGCATTTTTTCCCAATTACCGCCACGATGGGGACGTGGTACTCTCTCTATGCCTCTAATATTTAATGTACTTATATTGCCCGCATGTACCTCCCTGAAATGTTTGGAGAGACCGGATAACCTGATGGATTTTGAAGCAGGATTTGCTCCTGTAATATGTTCTGATATTCTTGCTTTAAGGGCTCTGATAGTACAGCTTATATAATATTTTGAACAGCTGACACAAGTTGCCATATAGACAACATGGGAGGTGTTACAATTTATATAAGACTCTATGTCATATTTTCTACCTGTGTGTAGATCAGAGAAACTTGAACCCATAGCGACATGTTTGCACATACAGAATCTATTTTCACCACATTTATACATACCGACATATTTCAGCCAGGTGGGACTTTGTACTTTATTATCCAAAAATACGCTGGGTGACAACATATTGCATAGATCCTGACCTTTCCTTGAAACCACCCTACAACCTGCTTCCAATATATTAGACAATTTGTCATGCTGATATAATATGGGTAAATTCTTGAGAAAAATTTGTTTAATGTTGTAAAAATGATCACTATATGGCGTAGAGAAAGTTAATGACGATTTTGCCTTATTGGAACTATGTTTTTCTGATTGTGTCAACAAACTTTCTCTATCTTTAGATGTAACTACAGCCCTATCGATCATCCATTTTTCATATCCCCTAGATTTTAGTCAAGGAATTTTTGTTATTGAGTTTGGAATTTCTTTTGAAGAGTAATTTTTTCATCTTCAATGATAAATTTTACTTACAGCTTTGCGGTTGTCCGATGGGCTCTAAGTTTTCCCCTTCACTGGCCAATGTTTATATGAAATGATGGGAGGAAGAATATATTTTCAGTGAATGTTGTCCATATAGGAACAATATTTGGTGGTGCGGGAGATTCATTGATGACATGATCCTCATATGGGGTCTGTCGTCAGGGTCTCCCGCACCACCTGTTACAGAATTTTTAAATTATCTGGAGGATAACAACTATAATTTAACCCCTTTAAAGCCCATGACGTACTAATATGCGTCAGTGCCCTGGGCTTTAAGAGCCTGACCCGTATTAGTACGTCATCGCGATCGCGCGCGCACACAGGCTGTGCAGGCGCGATCACCGCGGGGTGTCAGCTGATTGTCACAGCTGACACCTGGTACTATGTGCAGGGAGCGGTCCCTCACCGCTCCCAGCACATTAACCCCCTCAGTGCTGCGATCGAAGTCGATCGCAGCATTGCGGAGGCAAGGGGAGGTGATCGCAATACTCACCTCCTCTTCCGGCCTCCAGCGCTGTGTGCCGCGGCTTCCCGGGTGTTGCCATGATGACCCGATGTCGTCATGAAAACATCCGGGTCACCAGACAGCAGGAAAATTGTTTGGACATGCGCAGTGAATCTCCAAACTATCTTCTCCCTGTCCAGCGCTGACTGTCTGCATGGCACAGGGATGGTGCTCCATCCCTATGCTGTGCAGGCGATCTGAATAAAAAAAAAAGTGAAAGTCCCATAGTGGGACAAAGTAAAAAAAGTAAAAAAAAAAACAAAAAGTGAAAAAAAAAAAAAATTGTAAAAATATTTAAAAAAAAAATAAAAAAAATAATCCACTAAAAATAAAAATATAATGTACCCATCAATAAATATTATTATGAAAAAAAAAACAACAAACAATAAAAGTACACATATTTGGTATCGCCACGTCCGTAATGACCTGGCCTATAAAACTGGTCCACTAGTTAACCCCTTCAGTGAATACGGTAAAAAAAAAAAAAAAACAAAGCAAAAAACAATGCTTTATCATCATACTGCCAAACAAAAAATGGAATAACACGCGATCAAAAAGACGAATATAAATAAAAATGGTATCGCTGAAAGCGTCATCTCGTCCCGCAAAAAACAAGCTGCCATACAGCTCCATCATCCGAAAAATCAAAGAGTTACAGCTCTCAGAATAAAGTGATGCAAAAGAATATTTTTTTCTATAAAATAGCTTTTATTGTGTAAAAGCGCCAAAACATAAAAAACAATATAAATGTGGTACCGCTGTAAACGTACTGACCCGAAGAATAAAGCTACCTTATCAATTTTACCACACCCGGAGCAGAATAAAAAACTGTAAAAAAACACAATTCCTGAATTGTTGGTTTTTGTTTATTCTGCCTCCCAAAAATAGGAATAGAAAGCGATCAAAAAATGTCACGTGCCTGAAAATGGCACCAATAAAAACGTCAATTTATCCCGCAAAAAACAAGCTGTCACATGACTGTCTGCCAAAATCTGGAAAAAATATAGCTCTCAAAATATGGCGATGCAAAAACTAGATTTTACAAAATATGTGTCTTTTAGTGTGTGACAGCTGTCAATCATAAAAACCCGATATGATTCTGGTATCGCTGTAATCGCACTGACCCGAAGAATAAAGTAATCTCATCACTTATACCGCACGAGGAACGGCGTAAAAAATAAACACTAGGGCTGGGGTTGGGGTTGTGCTAATGTTAGGGTTGGGGTTGTTTTTTTTTTTCAAAAGTAAAAAAAAAAAAAAAAGATGACGATATGGCGACTAGTATTGAGCGCAAGTGCTCGCTACTTGAGTTTGCATCGGGTGCTCGGGTATGCACTGAGTATCACGGGTGCTCGAGTCTCCACCCCATATTCTTCGCGGCCAAAAAACCTCGCGGGGATTGCCTGCCATGCACGAGCGATCCCCGCATGTTTTTTTGGGGGTGTCTAATAACCGTGAAACATGCGGGCGGAGACTCGAGCATTTCACTTGAGCACCCATGATACATGGTGCATACCTGAGTACCCGATGCAAACTCAAGTAGTGAGCAGTTGCGCTCAAGACTAATGATAACTTATTCAATATGATGACCTAATGTTAGCGGACACCATGTCACGTTTGGAGAGCCCCTGATGTGCCTAAACAGTGGAGCTCCCCCACAAGTGACCCCATTTTGGAAACTAGACCCCCCAAGGCACCAATCTAGATGCATAGTGAGCACTTGGAACCCTTAGGTGCTTCACAAATTGATTCGTAAAAATGAAAAAGTGGAAAAAAAAATACTTTTTCATTTTTACGAATCAATTTGTGAAGCACCTAGGGGTTCCAAGTTCTCACTATGCATCTAGATAGGTGCCTTGGGGGGTCTAGTTTCCAAAATGGGGTCACTTGTGGGGGGTTTCCACTGTTTAGGTACATCAGGGGCTCTCCAAACGCAACATGGCGTCCGCTAATTATTCAAGCAAATTTTACAATCAAAAAGTCAAATGGCACTCCTTCCCTTCCGAGCCCTGCCGGGCGCCCAAACAGTGTTTTTTCCCCACATATGGGGTATCTGCGTGCCCAGGGGAAATTGCACAACAAATTTTGGGGTCCATTTTTTCCTGTTACCCCTGCAAAAATAAAAAAAATTGGGTCTAAAGTAACATTTTTGTGAAAAAAGTTAAATGTTCATTTTTTTCTTCCACATTCCAAAAATTCCTGTGAAGCACCTGAAGGGTTAATAAAGTTCTTGAATGTGGTTTTGAGCACCTTGAGGGGTGCAGTTTTTAGAATGGTGTCACTTTTGGGTATTTTCTGTCATAAAGACCTCTCAAAGTGACTTCAAATGTGATGTGGTCCCTAAAAAAAATGGTTCTGTAAATTTTGTTGGAAAAATGAGAAATCGCTGGTCAACTATTAACCCTTAGAGCTCCCTAACAAATAAAAATTTTGGTTCCAAAATTGTGCTGATGTAAAGTAGACATGTGGGAAATGTTATTTATTAACTCTTTTGTGTGACATATCTCTCTGATTTAAGGGCATAAAAATTCAAATTTTGAAAATTGCTAAATTTTCAAAATTTTTGCCAAATTTCCATTTTTTTCACAAATAAACGTAAGTGATATCGAAGAAATTTTACCACAATCATGAAGTACAATATGTCATAAAAAAACAATCTCAGAATAAGGGGGATCGGTTGAAGCGTTCCTGAGTAATTACCTCATAAAGTGACAGTAGTCAGAATTGTAAAAATTGGCCTGGTCATTAACGTGCAAACCACCCTCGGGGGTAAAGGGGTTAAAATTCACTATGGAGATTCACAAGGAGTCAACTCCGTTTTTGGATGTCGAATTGACTGGTTGTGTGAGTACAGGGAAAAATTACCTCTAAACTTTACCGCAAGCCCCTCAGCGGTAATTCTCTCTTGAGAGCTGAAAGTAGCCACCCAAAACATGTTATGAAAAATTTACCAGTGGGTGAGTTCATTAGAGCTAGACGCAATTGCAGTGAACAAGAGGGTTTTGAGGAGGAAACTAAAACCATGTCAGCGAGACTAAAATCTAGGGGATATGAAAAATGGATGATCGATAGGGCTATATCAATAGCTACATCTAAAGATAGAGAAAGTTTGTTGACACAATCAGAAAAACATAGTTCCAATAAGGCGAAATCGTCATTAACTTTCTCTACGCCATATAGTGATCATTTTTACAACATTAAACAAATTTTTCTCAAGAATTTACCCATATTATATCAGGATGACAAATTGTCTAATATATTGGAAGCAGGTTGTAGGGTGGTTTCAAGGAAAGGTCAGGATCTACGCAATATGTTGTCACCCAGCGTATTTTTGGATAATAAAGTACAAAGTCCCACCTGGCTGAAATATGTCGGTATGTATAAATGTGGTGAAAATAGATGCTGTATGTGTAAATATGTCGCTATGGGTTCAAGTTTCTCTGATCTACACACAGGTAGAAAACATGACATAGCGTCTTATATACTGTAAATTGTAACACCTCCCATGTTGTCTATATGGCAACTTGTGTCAGCTGTTCAAAATATTATATAGGCTGTACTATCAGAGCCCTTAAGGCAAAAATATCAGAACATATTACAGGCAGGGGGCGGCGCCAGGGGAGAGTTTTTTTTATTTATTTATTTATTTTTTTACTTCCCTCCCCTCCCCCAGACTCCATATGAAAACCGGGGGAGGGGGAGTGTCGCCGGTGCAGAGCACGGTGCCGGCATTGCATTGCCGCCCGCATGTGCCTCAACGCTGAGAGCGCTCCTGTCGCCGAGTAGGACAGGAAGCTGCTGGGAGCTATACGGAACCCGCACTTCCGGGTTCCGTACAGCTCTGTTCCTTCCTGTCCCATGGTGGCTCCCAAGTGCTGCTGCTGCGGTGGTGGCGGCAGTGAGATGGATCCGGAGGACGGGGAGCTGGCGGAGGTGCAGCGGGTGGAGGTGCAGCCGACGCCCCCGCACTCTGCTGCAGCTGCCGCCGGAGATCCTGGTGGAGATCTTCTCCTGCCTGCCCGGCACTGAGCTGCCGCCGCTCTGGTGTGCGAGCTGTCATGGTGGTACATGGCGGTACACTGTGCACAGCACAGAGCTGAGGACATGGTGGTACACAGTCTCCCTTAAAATCGGTCCGTTTCTCATCCAGGAGAGTTGGATGAGTGTCATCGGTTTTTTGGTCTGTTTGGCATGCAACTGCTATGCAAGTGTCCGACATTTTTCTCAGATCACATCCGAGTGCTGTCCATGTTCAATCTGTTTTTTTGTCAGCAGCTATTACTGTATAATCATTTACAGGAACATTTTACAGTGTTCTCTGCTGCAAAATGAGAATGCATCAGTGAAAAAAATGGATGACTCTCGGATGATCCGTGTGCGGTCCGTGATTTTATCGGACCATAGACTTGCATTGGCGAGTCTCGCGCGTGAATCGCATACTGTCGCAGCATGTTGCAACTTTTTTATCATCCTGAATCTGGATGAGAAAAAGCGTCCGACACTCACCAATGTGCTCTCAGACATTGATTAACATTGGTCCGACTGCAATGCGATAAAATCACGCATTGCGCTCGTCCAAGTTTCATGCCAGTGTGTCCGTACCCTAATAATAAAATCCATATACAGTAGTAATCCTGCAATGTCTGCTGGACATGGTATGGGGAGGGTTTATGGCTCAATTAGTATACACTCCATACTTCTTATTAACTAGTTAATGCTCTCTTGTCCACCGCAATGCAATGTCAAGAGGAAGACAGCAAGACGGCCAGCAATATCGCATTAGGGAGCCCCTGACCTCGAAATAGAAGATTCTCAGATCCTGGTATTGTGACATAATATTAGGAATAATATTTTTTGCATTTAAATTACACTATGAACTCCACAGCACTTTACAGACATCATCAATACTGTCCCCATTGGGGCTCACAATGTAAACATTCTATCAGTATGTCTCTGTAGTGTGGTTGGAAACCCATGCAAACACTTGGAGAATAAACTTGCACATAAACCAATTAAAATCATTAAAAGATTATTATTTTTTCTATTTATCTCAAGGTAGTCTGTCTACAGGATTTTACCCCTACAAACCTTTTATATGTGCTACCTGGAATGTGGGGGGAGAAGCTGCAAGGATGGGGGGAGAAGCTACCTGAAACTTGGGCCGCGACAGGGGGGAAGATTGTCTTGGGGACATGTTGTGATTTTTAATTTTGTAATAAAAGGATTTATCGCATGTGGCACCGGATTTTACCTTCTTTATATAATGGTGACTGGGTTACTGGTACTGGGGGACTGCGAGTTGATGGCTATCAGCTTACAGAAACCGTCTGTATCCACCAGGTGGAAAGGCAGCATTTCCGTGGCCAACAGACTGGAGATGGTGGCGTTCAACCTCTTAGCTTTCGCATGTGCAGGATGAAACAATCTTTTACGTCGCCACAGTTGTGAGACTGTGGGCTGGCTGCTGTGCTGAGAGATGGTGGAGTGGAGTGAACACGACAAACTGCTGGATCGGGAGTAAGGTGCAGGCGGAGATGATATGGTGGATTGAGAAAGATGTGGTGTGGTCGGTGAAGCAAAAACAGGAGGCCTGTCCACTTCCATTACAGCTGATGGGCTTTCACTCAGCCTGAGTGGAGCCGGTAAAAAAATGGAGGTTCTGAGGCCTGAGACCTGTTTGACAACACTTGGCACGGTTACGGAGGAGAAAGAAGCAGCAGATGCTTTTGATGGGGCGGCCGATGGTTGGTGAGGCTCGCTTGTCTGCATTTTATCACAGTGAGATTCCCAGACTGACGCATTTTGATCGTTCATGTAACGGTTCATGCATGTAGTAGTCAAATTATCACAATTTTTCCCTCTACTGAGTAATTTTTTGCAAAGTTGGCAGATAACGTGAGTTGGGTCATCCTTTGTGGTCTCAAAAAAGGCCTAAGCTAAGCAACCCTTGCCGCACCTGTGCGCTGCAGACCTGCGACAGCTGCTGGCCACAGCCATGGTTATGGCTGAGGATGCAGTACTTGGCGTGATTGCGGTCTATGCGGTAGGCCACAAAGTAATATCCTTGTCTTCCTCCTCCTTCACCTCCTCAGCTGAGCTACTCAGCTGCATGCCTCTGGGTTTAGACCAAGTGGGTTCAACAATCTCATCATCTTCTCTGTTCTCCATGAGAATCACCCTCCTCCTCTTCCTACCCTGAAAGCACAGTACATTCCACGTGTGCCTCATCAGGATCAACTCCCCCACCAGGGTTAGCATCTGGTGACGAGGGCCAGGATTCTGCTCAGAGCCTACTTCATTCTGCCGTGGATCAAACAGAAAAACATTTTGGCCATTGGTGCAGATGCTTTTCTCCTCTTGAGTTTGTGAATCTTTGGAGCAGACGTCTGATGCCCATGGGATAGAATGTGTGAACAGCTATTGAGACTAGCCCATCTGTGGTTCCCTACAGTCAGATAAGCGGTTGGAGCGTTGTAGGGTAATTGGGGTGTCACCTCTGAGGACTGTAATGTGTGTGATGTTGATGTGGAGGAAGAGGAGGAGAGGCTACTTGATGCAGCACTTGGCATCCTCTGGAGCACATGCTCATTCTGGCCCTCATCTACAAGGCTTACCAGTGTGTGGCTGCCAAAGAAAGGGAGTGGAGTAGATTGTCCAGTAACTGAGGTTGTCAGTTGTCTTTGGATAGGACGTGACGATGTTGATTCAGTAGAGCTTTCACTAGCATTGCCACCTACCCCACGTACACCTTGAACACTAAGAATATTCCCCTTTCCACCACGACCTCGCTTTTTCCCACTCATGTTGGATGTACCATTCCCCTCTTTTAACCAGCTGTTTAACAAACCTATGCCCAGACCTATGAGTCACCTGTCAGTAAATTACCAATCAGTATTTATTTCTTCAGATAGTGTTGCTGGAGCATGCTATTAGCAACCAAAATTAGATTTTATACTGTGGATCCTTGGATACAGCCGAATCTCAGCACAAAAAAAAATACAAGCTGAGATGTGGCCTGCTTTATGTATCACGGTAGCAACAGAAGAAATTAGATTTTTTTACTGTGGACGAGCCCTATATATAGCAGAATCACTGTGTAAAAAAATTACAAGCTCAGATGTGGCATGCTGTATGTATCACGGTAGTAACAGAAGAAATTAGATTTTTTTCTGTGGACGAACCCTGGATACAGCAGAATCTCAGCACCAAAAAATTAGAAGATGAGCTATGGCTTGCTGTATGTATCATGGTAGTAACAGATGAAATTTGATTTTTTTACTGTGGACAAGTCCTGTATACAGCAGAATCTCTGCGCAAAAAATTACAAGCTCAGATGTGGCGTGCTGTATGTATCACAGTAGTAACAGAAGAAATTAGATTTTTTTCTGTGGACGAATCCTGGATACAGCAGAATCTCAGCGCCAAAAAATTAGAAGCTGAGCTATGGCCTGCTGTATGTATCACGGGTGTAACAGAAAAAATTAGATTTTTTACTGTAGACGAGCCCTGGATACAGCAGAATCTCAGCTCAAATAATTACAAGCTGAGATGTGGCATGTTTTACGTAGCATGGTAGTAACAGAAAATTATTTACTGTGGAGCCCTGGATGCAGCTGAATCTCAGGGCAAAAGAATTATAAGCTCAGATGTGACCTACTTTATGGGGCATGGTAGGAACAGAAAAAGTTAGAGCTTCAAAGGTATACTCCGGCATGGAGCTCCATATCAGCACAACAGAGTTCTATGCTGAAATGTGTCCTGCTGTCTGTCTGGACGACACTATTAGCAAAAACCATTGACCTGCTGGAAGGTCGATATCACAGCCACACAGGATCCTATCTATCTAAACTATCTGACATACAAGCAACCGCCTGGCTAACTATCTCAGTCTCTCAGTATCCAGTAGCAGCAGCAGGAGCAATCTCTCTGCGCTGTTACACTGACAAAATGTCGCTAAAAAACTTGTCCGCTCTTTGCATAAAGAGGGACATGTGACTTCAGCAGCCAATGACAAAAGACTTTGTTTCTGCAGTTGCGGATGGTTCCTGCCCCCGATTGGCTTGCCGGAATCCCCACACATTAAGTTAAGAAAAAAAAAATGAGATTAACAATCCGCCACTACTCTGACCTCTCCCCACACCCTCCTCTCATCAAACATGTCTCCCCCGCTCATCATAGAGCACCACTATCCTAGTCAAAGTCCTGAAAAATACAGTAGTGGAAACGCGATCATTTACAGCACACTTGCCAAATTTGGACGATTTTCAGTAAAAATGCACAGGTGTCCGTCCGATCACGAATCCGAATGGGCAATGTTCGTTCCGATTTTGAAAAAAATGAACGTTTTCCGAACATGTTTGCTCATCTATATTTAGGGACACCCTAAAGGACACGGTGTATTCAATGAAAATCACAGATGTAACACACTTGATTTATTGCATGAAGAATGAATGTGCTAAAATTGACAGAAATGTGAATTTATTACATCGAATTCATGTGAATTTTGCAAAGCGCATTAACCTTTACATTGCAAGTGATGGAAATTATATTGTACAGTCATGGCCAAAAGTATTGAGAATGAGACAAATAGTAATTTTTCCAAAGTTTACTGCTTAATTTTTTGTAATGGCAATTTGCATATACTCCTGAATGTCAAAGAATGATCAGCTTAACAGCAATTACCGTACTTGCAAAGTCAATATTTGCCCTGAAAATGAACTTTAACCCCCAAAACACATTTCAACATCATTGCAGTCCTGCCTTAAAAGGAGCAGCTAACATCATTTTAGTGATTGATCCATTAACACAGGTGTGGGTGTTGATGAGGACAGGGCTGGCGATCAATCAGTCATGATTAAGTAAGAATGACATCACTGGACACTTTAAAAGGAGGCTGGTTCTTGGTATCATTGTTTCTCGTCAGTTAACCATGGTTATCTCTAAAGAAACACGTGCAGCCATCATTGCACTGCACAAAAATGGCCTAACAGGGAAGAGTATCGCAGCTACAAAGATTGCACCTCAGTCAACAATCTATCGCATCATCAAGAACTTCAAGGAGAGAGCTTCCATTGTTGTCAAAAAGGCTCCAGGGCGCCCAAAAAAGACCAGCAAGCGCCAGGACCGTATCTTAAAACTGTTTCAGCTGCGGGATCGGACTACCAGCAGTGCCGAGCTTGCTCAGGAATGGCAGCAGGCTAGTGTGAGTGCTTCTGCACGCACTGTTAGGCGGAGACTCTTTGAGCAAGGGCTGGTTTCAAGGAGGGCAGCAAAGAATCCACTTCTCTCCAGAAAAAACATCAGGGACCGACTGATATTCTGCAAAAGGTACAGGGAGTGAACTGCTGAGGACTGGGGCAGAGTCATTTTCTCTGATGAATCCCCTTTTCGATTGTTTAGGACATCTGGAAAACAGCTTATTCGGAGAAGAAGAGGTGAACGCTACCACCAGTCTTGTCTCATGCCAACTGTAAAGCATCCTGAAACCATTCATGTGTGGGGTTGCTTCTCAGCCAAGGGAATCGGCTCACTCACAGTCTTGTCTAAAAACACAGCCATGAATAAAAGAATGGTATCAGAATGTCCTCCAAGAGCAACTTCTCCCAACCGTCCAAGAGCAGTTTGGCGCCCAACAATGCCTTTTCCAGCATGATGGAGCACCTTGCCATAAAGCAAAGGTGATACCTAAATGGCTCATGGAACAAAACATAGAGATTTTGGGTCCATGGCCTGGAAACTCCCCAGATCTTAATCCCATTGAGAACTTGTGGTCAATCATCAAGAGACGGGTGGACAAACAAAAACCAACAAATTCTGGCAAAATGCAAGCATTGATTATGCAATAATGGACTGCTATCAGTCAGGATTTGGTCCAAAAGTTGATTGACTACATGCCAGGGAGAATTACAGAGGTCTTGAAGAAGAAGGGGCAACACTTCAAATATTGACTTGCTGCATTAACTCATTCTAACTGTCAATATAACCTATTGGTACTCATAATATGATTGCAATTATATTTCTGTATGTGATATAAACATCAGACAAACACTAATAAAAACCAGAGGCCAGCAGATGATGTGAAAATATAATTTTGGTGTCATTCTCAATACTTTTGGCCATGACTGTAGAAGCTATTTAATGTTCCAATAGAATAAAATGTTGTTAATACATTTCATTTCTGGAAAGCATGTATTTTTGCCTATGTTTCCAGACTTTAAGGACACCCTGTATATACAGGTACATCTCACTAAATTAGAATATCATCAAAAAGTTAATTTATTTCAGTTCTTCAATGCAAAAAGTGAAATTGGTATATTACATAGAGTTATTACAAACAGAGTGATCTATTTCAAGTGTTTATTTCTGTTAATGTTGAAGATTATGACTTACAGCAAATATAAACACAAGTCATTATCTCAGTAAATTAGAATACTTTATAACAACAGCTTGAAAAAAGTTTTTAAAACCAGAAATGTTGGCCTACTGAAATGTATGTTCAGTAAATGCACTCAATACCTGGTCGGACTCCTTCTGCATCAATTACTGCATCAATGCGGTGTGGCATGGAGGCAATAAGCCTATGGCACTGCTGAGGTGTTATGGAAGCCCAGGTTGCTTTGATAGCAGCCTTCAGCTCTTCTGCATTGTTGGGTCTGGTGTCTCTCATCTTCCTCTTGACAATACCACATAGATTCTCTATGGGGTAAGGTCAGGGGATTTTGCTGGCCAATCAAGCACAGTGATGCTGTTGTTTTTAAACCAGGTATTGGTACTTTTGGCACTGTGGACAGGTGCCAAGTCCTGCTGGAGAATGAAATTTCCATCTCCAAAAAGCTTGTCAGCAGAGGGAAGCATGAAGTGCTCTAAAATTTCCTGGTAGACGGCTGTGCTGACTTTGGTCTTGATAAAACACAGTGGACCTACACCAGCAGATGACATGGCTCCCCAAACCATCACTGATTGTGGAAACTTCACACTAGACCTCAAGCAGCTTGGATTGTGTGCCTCTCCACTCTTCCTCTGGACTCTGGGACCTTGATTTCCAAATGAAAATTGGAACTCTGGGACCTTGTGGAGTGTGTCAATGACTGCCTTCTGGACATCTGTCAAGTCAGCAGTCTTCCCCATGATTGTGGAGCCTACTGAAACAGACTAAGGGACCTTCTAAAATGCTTAGGAGCCTTTGCAGGTGTTTTTTGTTAGTTATTGTAATTTACTGAGATAGTGACTTTTGTGTTTTCATTGGCTGTAAGCCATAATCATCACCATTTACAGAAATAAACACTTGAAATAGATCACTCTGTTTGCAATGACTGTATATAATATATGTGTTTCACTTTTTGTATTAAAGAACAGAAATAAATTAACTTTTTGATGATATTCTAATTTAGTGAGATGCACCTGTGTCCTCTGGTTCCTGCCACCTCCCATGATGAAGCTGCATCTTAGTTCAAACGGATGACATTATTACCATCTCCACTAGATGTCCTCTCAGCCATATAGCTATTACATTATTGGTGTTGTATGAACTTTTATTAGTATTTTGCACCTTATGATTTTCTATTAGATCTTCTAATGGCACTTTGCCCTATTTGCACTTTATTGTGATTTGTTTAGTGGGATCGAAACTAATAATATTTTGTCTTTTCAGATTCACAACACTATTGGGCAATAACATCATTGTTCAACTGGATTAAGGCTATATTTTCATATCAGTTTATTGGGCATTCATTGCTATAATGGTTTATTATTGCTATAATTGTTATCATCGCTGTGTTGTTATTTGGATTGTGCCAACTCTGCTTAGCAGATTTAGGGAGATATCTCTATTCCTCATACTTTTTTATATATGCAGTACAGACCAAAAGTCTGGACACACCTTCTCATTTAAAGATTTTTCTGTATTTTCATGACTTTGAAAATTGTACATTCACACTGAAGGCATCAAAACTATGAATTAAAACGTGGAATTATATATTTAAAAAAGTGTGAAACAACTGAAAATATGTCTTATTTTCTAGGTTCTTCAAAGTAGCCACCTTTTGCTTTGATAACTGCTTTGCACACTCTTGGCATTCTCTTGATGAGCTTCAAGAGGTAGTCACCGGAAATGGTCTTCACTTCACAGGTGTGCCCTGTCAGGTTTAATAAGTGGGATTTCTTGCCTTATAAATGGGGTTGGGACCATCAGTTGTGTTGTGCAGAAGTCAGGTGGATACACAGCTGATAGTCCTACTAAATAGACTGTTAGAATTTGCATTATGGCAAGAAAAAAGCAGGTAAGTAAAGAAAAACGAGTGACCATCATTACTTTAACCCCTTTACAACCCAAGGTGGTTTGCACGTTAATGACCAGGCCAATTTTTACAATTCTGACCACTGTAAATTTATGAGATAATTACTCTGGAACGCTTCAATGGATCCCCCTGATAATGAGATTATTTTTTCATAACATATTGTACTTCATGATTGTGGTAAAATTTCTTCAATATCACTTGCGTTTATTTGTGAAAAAAAACAAAAATTTGGCAAAAAATTTTGAAAATTTTGCAATTTTCAAAATTTGAATTTTTATGCCCTTAAATCAGAGAGATATGTCACACAAAATAGTTAATAAATAACATTTCCCACATGTCAGCACAATTTTGGAACAAATTTTTTTTTTCATTGGGGAGCTATAAGGGAGAAAAGTTGACCATTTTTCCAACAAAGTTTACAAAACCATTTTTTTAGAGATCACATCATGTTTGAAGTCACTTTGAGGGGTCTTTATGACAGAAAATACCCAAAAGTGACCATTCTAAAAACTGCACCCTCAAGGTGCTCAAAACCACATTCAAGAACTTTATTAACCCTTCAGGTGCTTCAAAGGAATTTTTGGAATGTGGAAGAAAAAAATTAACATTTAACTTTTTTCACAAAAATGTTACGTTAGACCCAATTTTTTTAATTTCATAGGGGTAACAGGAAAAAATGGACTCCAAAATTTGTTGTTCAATTTCCCCTGGGCACACAGACACCTCATATGTGGGGAAAAACTACTGTTTGGGCGCATGGCAGGGTTCGGAAGGGAAGGAGCGCCATTTGACTTTTTGAATGTAAAATTTGCTTGAATAATTAGAAGACGCCATGTTGCATTTGGGGAGCCCCTGATGTGCCTAAACAGTGGAAACCCCCCACAATGACACCATTTTGGAAACTAGACTCCTCAGGGAACTTATTTAGATGTGTGGTGAGCACCTTGAACCCCCAGGTGCTTCACAGAAGTTTATAACTAGTGTTGAGCCACCCTCGTAGTGTTCGGGTTCGGTTCGGTTCATCGAACACCGGGATCTTTGTGGAACTTTGAACACCTTAGAACACCGTCGAACACTGTTGAACACCATTAAAACCAATGGCAGGCAAACAAAAACACATAGAAACACATAGAAAACACCTTCAAAGGTGTCCAAAAGCTGACAAACTGCTCAGAAGACACTTTGTTTAAAAAAGCCGGCCGGCAATTCAGCAGTGGCATACACCGGTACCCAACAATTTAGACAAGAAGGAATAGAGCATCACACATAGATTAGATAGATAGAAACATGTCAGTCACATATATATAAGAAGTACAGCGACAGTGTTGCTTACTGTACTTGTCATTTAGTGTTAAAGGATTTATTAAAAAAAATAATAGTGTTTTCATGCACTGTCTCTTTAAAAAAGCCGGCCGGCAATTCTGCAGCGGTACCCGACAATTTATAACAGAAAGAATAGAGCATCACACATAGATTAGATAGATAGAAACATGTCAGTAACGTATATAAGAAGTACAGTGATAGTGTTGATTACTGTACTTGTCATTTAGTGTTAAAATAAAGGATTTATTAAAAAAAAAATTGGCATGGGGTTCTCCGTAATTTTAGTCTCTAGCAGAGGTTAAGCAGACGGCTGGGGCAGATGTTTGAAGCCTGGGAAGGGGGTAATACCCACGGAGCTTCCCAGGCTACTAATATCAGCCCCCAGCTGAATACCTAGCTTTTACTAGCTATTAAAATGGGGGACCCCCCAAAAAATGATGTGGGGTCCCCCCTATTTTAATAGCTCTAATATTTTTTTTAATAAATCCTTTAACACTAAATGACAAGTACAGTAACCAACACTGTCACTGTACTTCTTATATATGTGACTGACATGTTTCTATCTATCTAATCTATGTGTGATACTCTATTCTTTCTGTTCTAAATTGACGGGTACCGGTGTATGCTGCTGCTGAATTGCCGGCTTCTCATGTTTCACTGTGAGCACTGTTCCCATCGATTTGGGCAACCACTGTAATGCCACAACCACCATGGCTGTGGCATTACAGTGAGTGGCAGACAATCCCTGCATGATTGGTGCTCTAAATAGCGCCAGACATGCAGGACACGCTTTTGATGCACGAACATTTATCGAACATAACCTCGAACAGCCGCCCAAAACAGCTCGAATTTGAGATTGGCGAACAGTTCTAGTCGAACACCGCTCATCTTTATCTATAACATTGAGCCGTAAAAATAACATTTTCACATTTTTCCCACAAAAATGTTTTTCAGCCCCAACTTTTGCATTTTTATAAGGGTAACAGGAGAAATTACACCTTGCAGTTTGTTGTGCAATTTCTCCTGAGTAAGCAGATACCCCTATGTGGGGGAAAACCACTGTTTGGGCGCACGGCAGGGTTCGGAAGGGAAGGAGCGCCATTTGACTTTTTGATTGTAAAATTTGCTTGAATAATTAGCGGATGTGCCCCTGATGTGCCTAAACAGTGGAAACCCCCAACAAGTGACACCATTTTGGAAACTAGACCCCTCAGGGAACTTATCTAGATGTGTGGTGAGCACCTAGAACCCCCAAGTCCTTTACAGAAGTTTATAACATGGAGCCGTGAAAATAAAAAAATCTAACTTTTTCCACAAAAATGATGTTTTAGCCCCAATTTTTTAATTTTCACAAGGGTAAGAGGAGAAAATGGACCCAAAAAACTTTTGTGCAATTTCTCCTGAGTACGCCAATACCCCATATGTGGGGAAAATACAGTGTTTGGGCACACGGCAGAGTTCAGAAGGGAAGGAGCACTGTGTGACTTTTTGAATGGAAAATCGGCTGGAATCGAGAGCAGACGCCATGTCGCGTTTGGAGAGCCCCTGATGTGCCTAAATAGTGGAAACCCCCACAAGTGACCCCATTTTGGTTATTAGACACCCCAAAAAAAACATGCGGGGATCGTTCATGCATGGCAGGCAATCCCCGCAAGGTTTTTTTGGCCATGAAGCATATGGGGCGGAGACTCGAGCATGTCACTCGAGCACCCACGATACTCAATGCATAGCACCTGATGCAAACTCAAATAACGAGCACTTGCGCTCAACAATAGTTGCCATATCGTCATCTTTTTTTTTTTTTTTTTTAACTTTTGAAAAAAAAAAACAACTCTAACCCTAGCATAACCCTAACCCCAACCCCAGCACTAGCGTTTATTTTTTACGCCGTTCCTAGTGCGGTATAAGTGATTAGATGACTTTATTCTTTGGGTCGGTGCGACTACAGAGATACGAAAATCATATCGGGTTTTTATGATTGATAGCTGTCGCACACTAAAAGACGCATTTTTTTGTAAAATCTAGTTTTTGCATCGCCATATTTTGAGAGCTATAATTTTTCCATATTTTGGCCAACAGAGTCATGTGATGGCTTGTTTTTTGCGGGATGAGTTGACGTGTTTATTGCTGCCATTTTCAGGCACGTGACATTTTTTGATCGCTTTCTATTCCGATTTTTGGGAGGCAGAATAAACAAAAACCAGCAAATCCGTAATTGTTTTTATGTTTTTTTTTACGCTGTTCCGCGTGTGATAAAATTGATAAGGCAGCGTTATTCTTCGGATCAGTACGTTTACAGCGGTACCACATTTATATTGTTTTTCTATGTTTTGGCGTTTTCACACAATAAAAGCTATTTTATAGAAAAAATTATTTTTTTGCATCGCTTTATTCTGAGAGCTCTAACTTTTTGATTTTTCGGATGATGGAGCTGTATGGTGGCTTGTTTTTTGCAGGACAAGATGACTTTTTCAGCGGTATCATTTTTATTTATATTTGTCTTTTTGATCGTGTGTTATTCCATTTTTTGTTTGGCAGTATGATGATTAAGCATTGTTTTTGGCTTCTTTTTTTTTTTTTTTACAGTGTTCATTGAAGGGGTTAACTAGTGGGACAAAATGGTGTCACTTGTGGAGCACCATCCCTGTGCTATGCAGGCTGTCAGCACTGCACAGTGAGAAGATAGTTTGGCCATGCACTGCGCATGACCAAAAAATCTTCCTGCTGTCTAGTGACCCGGATGTTGTCATGACGACATCGGGTCGTCATGGCAACATCCGGGAAGCCGCGGCAGACAGCTCTGGAGGCAGGAAGAGGAGGTGAGTATTGTGATCACCTCCCCTAAGCCACTGCAATGCTGCGATCGACTTTGCATCGTGGGGTTTAATGTGTCGGGAGCGGTGCAGGACCGCTCCCTGCACATAGTACCGGGTGTCAGCTGTAACAATCAGTTGACACCCGGCAGCGATCGTGCCCACACAGCCTGTGTGCGCGAGTGATCGCCATGATGTATTAATAGGGGTCAAGCTCTTAAAGCCCAGGGCACAGACATGTATTAATATGTCATGGGCTTTAAAGGGGTTAAAAAATGAAGGTCAGTCAGTGCAAAAAATTGGGCAAACTTTGAAAGTGTCCCCAAGTGCAGTTGCAAAAACCATCAAGCGCTACAAAGAAACTGGCTCACATTAGGACTGCCCCAGGAAAGGAAGACCAAGAGTCACCTCTGCTTCTGAGGATAAGTTTATCCGAGTCATGAGCCTCAGAAATCGCAGGTTAACAGTAGCTCAGATTAGAGACCAGGTCAATGCCACACAGAGTTCTAGCAGCAGACACATCTCTACAACAACTGTTAATGTTAGAACCCTCCTGTTAGTTTTTGCTAACTTGTGTTTTGCGTTCACGTGACCAGCTGCCTATATATTCCAGCTCAGCCCTTCTGGCTTTGCTGGACTTCAGTGTTTTTTGCCTCTCTAGCCAGGTGCTTCTGTGCCTATCTCTGTCTAGTTTGCTTGGCCCTCTGGGACCTCTAGTACTTTTTGTCAGATTGTCTTTTGCTCTGCAACAACTTCTGTTAGGAGGTGTCCCATTTTTGTCCCAGTCCTTAGTTATTTTAGGGAACCCTCCCTTTATTCTATAGGTCTCCGTTCAGACTAGCCGAGGACGAAGGCGGGTCTGTTCCCAAGGAACCGGCTGCCTGCTACATCGTAGGGATTCAGCTTAGTAGGGACAGCTTTTCCCATTCTTTCCTTAGTTTATGTTGCAGATCCTAACAGTAAGTCCAGCCCAAAAAAAAACCTAAAAGGAAAGAAATTCGGGGATCAATATGGTTTCCATCCAGGAGTTGGCTCAATGCCTGCAGGGATTGTCTCTGGAGGTGGTCGAGCTTCAGCAACACGTGAGTAGCTGTCCTGGAGCGCATTTTGTGGAACCGAAGGTAGGACTGCCTGATATTTTTTATGGTAAACAGCAAGATTTTTTTTCCTATAAAAATGCTTGTTTGTTATATTTTTGTTTGAGACCGAGGTCCTCTGGGAATGAATCACAGTGCATTGGTTTTATTATGTCACTTTTGCGCAAAGAACCACAGGGGTGAGCCTTTTCTCTCCAACCTAATGATCCGTGTTTAAGTTCTGTTGAGGAATTTTTTTCTGCTATGGGGCTATTATATGACGATCCTTATCGAATCTCATCTGCTGAATCAGAACTTAGACGTTTGAATCAGGGGTCAGATGATGTTGAAATTTATTGCACACACTTCAGGAGATGGGCTTCAGAAGTTAAGTGGAATGATTCGGCGCTGAAAAGTTTATTTCTTGCTGGTCTGAGTGAAAGGGTTAAGGATTTGCGAATTGCATTCCCTGCACCTGAGACTCTGCAGGAAGCTATGCAGTTAGCTGTTCGTGTGGACTGGAGAATAAGGTCCAGGGTCAATGATGTAAAAACTCCTGTAACTTCAGGTCCTAGTTTCTAGAAAATCTGCTCTGACAGCGAAGAACCAGGATGTTGAACAGTTTTTGTGTTGCTTTGTGGCGGACAATCAAGAGGTGTGTTCTGAGTTTCTGCCTCTCGCAGAATTTGCTCTTAACAATCATACATCCTCCTCTGCTGGGTGTTCTCCTTTTTTTTGTTGCACTGGGAGACATCCGTCTTTTGGTTCGTTCTCCAAATTGGGGTCGGCGGTGCCGGAGGAGGACAATTTTTCCAGTGATTTGGAGAGAGTTTGGACTAATGTACGTTGTAACCTGCAAGAGGCTAGCAAGAAGTCCAAGAAGTATTTTGACAGGAAACATAAAGAGGTTTTGTTTATTGTGGGTGACATGGTTTAGTTGTCCTCGAAGAACTTGCGGTTGAGGATTCCCTCTAAAATACTGGGTCCTAAGTTTGTAGGTCCATTTAAAGTGCTTCAGGTTGTTAACCCATCTGCTGTCAGGTTGGATGTCCCTACTTCCTGGAAGATTAATTCTGTGTTTCATGTTTCCTTGTTGAAAAAGGCTGACGTTTCTAATAGGGATGCCACTGTCACAGTTCCTCCGGTGGTGGAAGATGGTGAATATGAAATTTCTCGTATTTTGAATTCAAGATGGCATAGAGGGAAATTACAGTATCTTGTCTCCTGGAAGGGTTTCGGTCCCGAAGACAACTCCTGGGTAAGGACGGATGATGTCTCTGCTCCTAGGCTTGTTAAAGCTTTCCACAGGAGGTTTCCTGATAGGCCTGGGCCTGGAGGATCCAGAGGATCCTCATAGAAGAGGGGGCACTGTTAGAACCCTCCTGTTAGTTTTTGCTATCTTGTGTTTTGCGGTCACGTGACCAGCTGCCTATATATTCCAGCTCCGCCCTTCTGGCTTTGCTGGACTTCAGTGTTTTTTGCCTGTCTCTCTAGCCAGGTGCTTCTGTGCCTATCTCTGTCTAGTTTGCTTGGTCCTCTGGGACCTCTAGTACTTTTTGTCAGATTGTCTTTTGCTCTGCAACAACTTCTGTTAGGAGGTATCCCATTTTTGTCCCAGTCCTTAGTTCTTTTAGGGACCCCTCCCTTTATTCTATAGGTCTCCGTTCAGACTAGCCGGGGACGAAGGCGGGTCTGTTCACAAGGAACAGGCTGCCCGCTACATCGTAGGGATTCAGCTTAGTCTTACTGTAGGGACAGCTTTTCCCATTCTTTCCTTAGTTTATGTTGCAGATCCTAACAGTTAAGAGGAGACTTTGTGCAGCAGGCCTTCATGGTAAAATAGCTGCTAGGAAACCACTGCTAAGGACAGGCAACAAGCAGAAGAGACTTGTTTTGGCTAAAGAACACAAGGAATTAGACCAGTGGAAATCTGTGCTTTGGTCTGATGAGTCCAAATTTGAGATCTTTGGTTCCAACCACCGTGTCTTTGTGCGACGCAGAAAAGGTGAACGGATGGACTCTACATGCCTGGTTCCCACCGTGAAGCATGGAGGTGGAGGTGTGATGGTGTGGGGTTGCTTTTCTGGTGACACTGTTCTGGATTTATTCAAAATTGAAGGCATACTGAACCAGCATGGCTACCACAGCATCTTGCAGCGGCATGCTATTCCATACGGTTTGCGGTTAGTTGGACCATCATTTATTTTTCAACAGGACAATGACCTCAAACACACCTCCAGGCTGTGTAAGGGCTATTTGACCAAGAAGGAGAGTGATGGGGTGCTCCCTGGCCTCCACAGTCACCAGACCTGAACCCAATCGAGATGGTTTGGGGTGAGCTGGACCGCAGAGTGAAGGCAAAAGGGCAAACAAGTGCTAAGCATCTCTGGGAACTCCTTCAAGATTGTTGGAAGACCATTTCCGGTGACTACCTCTTGAAGCTCATCAAGAGAATGCCAAGAGTGTGCAAAGCAGTCATCAAAGCAAAAGGTGGCTACTTTGAAGAACCTAGAATACAAGACATATTTTCAGTTGTTTCACACTTTTTTGTTAAGTATATAATTCCACATGTGTTAATTCATAGTTTTTATGCCTTCAGTGTGAATGTACAATTTTCATAGTCATGAAAATACAGAAAAATCTTTAAATGAGAAGGTGTGTCCAAACTTTTGGTCTGTACTGTATATACAGTTATATGAAAAAGTTTGGGCACCCCTATTAATCTAAAGCTTAATGTTTTATAAAAATTGGTGTTTTTGCAACAGCTATTTCAGTTTGATATATGTAATAACTGTTGGACACAGTAATGTTTCTGCCTTGAAATGAGGTTTATTGTACTAACAGAAAATGTGCAATCTGCATTCAAACAAAATTTGACAGGTGCATAAGTATGGGCACCCTTATCATTTTCTTGTTTTAAATACTCCTACCTACTTTTTACTGACTTACTAAAGCACTTTTTTTGGTTTTGTAACCTCATTGAGCTTTGAACTTCATTGCCAGGTGTATGCAATCATGAGAAAAGCTACTTAAAGTGGCCACTTGCAAGTTGTTCTCCTGTTTGAATCTCCTCTGAAGAGTGACATCATGGGCTCCTCAAAACAACTGTCAAATGATCTGAAAACAAAGATTATTCAACATAGTTGTTCAGGGGAAGGATACAAAAAGCTGTCTCAGCGATTTAACCTGTCAGTTTCCACTGTGAGGAACATAGTAAGGAAATGGAAGAACACAGGGACAGTTCTTGTTAAGGCCAGAAGTGGCAGGCCAAGAAAAGCATCAGAAAGGCAGAGAAGAAGAATGGTTAGATCAGTCAAGGACAATCCTCAGACCACCTCCAGAGAGCTGCAGCATCAACTTGCTGCAGATCGTGTCACTGTGCATCGGTCAACTATACAACGCACTTTGCACAAGGAGAAGCTGTATGGGAGAGTGATGCGAAAGAAGCCGTTTCTGCAAGCACGCCACAAACAGAGTCCGCTGAGGTATGCAAAAGCACATTTGGAGAAGCCAATTTCTTTTTGGAAGAAGGTCCTGTGGACTGATGAAACCAAGATTGAGTTGTTTGGTCCTACAAAAAGGCGTTATGCATGGCGGCAAAAAACACAGCATTCCAAGAAAAACACTTGCTACCCACAGTAAAATTTGGTGGAGGTTCCATCATGCTTTGGGGCTGTGTGGCCAATGACGGCACCGGGAATCTTGTTAAAGTTGAGGGACGCATGGATTCCACTCAGTATCAGCAGATTCTTGAGAATAATGTTCAAGAATCAGTGATAAAGTTGAAGTTACACAGGGGATGGATCTTTCAGCAAGACAATGATCCAAAACACCGCTCCAAATCTACTCAGGCATTCATGCAGAGGAACAATTACAATGTTCTGGAATGGCCATCCCAGTCCCCAGACCTGAATATCATTGAACATCTGTGGGATCATTTGAAGAGGGCTGTCCATGCTCGGCGACCATCAAACTTTACTGAACTGGAATTGTTTTGTATAGAGGAATGGTCAAAAAAACCTTCATCCAGGATCCAGGAAATCATCAAAAGCTACAGGAAGCGACTAGAGGCTGTTATTTTTGCAAAAGGAGGATCTACTAAATATTAATGTCACTTTTCTGGTGCGGTGCCCATACTTATGCACCTGTCAAATTTTGTTTGAATGCAGATTACACATTTTCTGTTACTACAATAAACCTCATTTCAAGGCAGAAACATTACTGTGTCCAACAGTTATTACATATATCAAACTGAAATAGCTGTTGCAAAAACACCAATTTTTATAAAACATTAAGCTTAAGATTAATAGGGGTGCCCAAACTTTTTCATATAACTGTATTTGGTTCATTTGGTGACACTGTCTCATATATATTTTATTAGTTTCTCATAGGATTGGTTCAATAATTGCCACTATGATATGATATTTTCTGGCAGATATCTTTCTATACATAATCATGTCATGAAATTGAGTTATTGTAACACAGGTTTTTAGTTTTTTAGATTATGGATTGTTCAACAATTAATTCATCTTTTCAATTAAATGTATATTGTTAAATAGGTGTGCACATTGTTATATGTATTGCTTTCCTTCCATCTTATGATTTTTAATACATATTTTGCACCCTTTCCTAACATATATGGGCTGTGCATCTCTCTTTCTTTTGTTGTGTAACCGACATTGCCAGTGCGGAATGTGAATACATGCAAGTATTTTCGCATGCTGGAGAAAATATTATTTCACCAGGCCTTGCCAGAGCTGTGGACAACACCAGTAAATATTTGCTTTTTGGTTTAGTTTTATTGATAAGTTTGCTGATAAAACACAAAGGATTTGTTAAATGCTTAAATTATTCTCAAACATATAATGCAAAATGGCATAATGAGGTATTAGTTTGTTTGTTTCTTGTTTTTTTTTTGATGGGTGGGGGATTATGTTAGCTATTTAAGCACTTACATATTTCCCAAAATACCATAAGCTCACAATCTGCTTAAAGAGTCCTCATTGTCTTGCAAGCAATAATCACCAAAATAAAGGGCAACAAATCCCAAAAATGTACAGTCCAAGATCAAAAGTTATTGTAAGCCACAAATGGATTCCACCTGCAAAGGAATGGAGCCCTCTATTGTCAAGAAGTATTCAGAAAATAAGTCTTTGACTTGCAAACCAGAGATGACAGCTCATGGTAATGAGTCCTATGTTATATGCCTTTGTCAAGACCGAAGGCAGAATTGCCTTAAATTTCTCCACTAAAGAATCATATTTCCAATAGTAATTATTAGTGATGAGCGAATGTGCTCTGTGATACTCGGATATCACTCGAGTATCTGTGTGCTCGGATATGCTCGGAACTCATCAAGCATTGGCTGATGCTCAGATTGAATGCTCGAATCTCCGTCCGCATGTTTGTCACCTGTTACACAGACAATAAACATGTGGGGATTGCCTGCCAGTCACTGTAATGACATAGCCATCCTGGTAGTGGCATTACTGTGATTGGTTGGTCGCATTACCTGATCAGTGGTTATAATAGGAGGGGCGCCGCAACGCACAGCACACTGACGCCATTGCACAGCTCAGGGACAGTTGTGATTGGAGGGAGAGAGTAGTTGTCCAGTCCTGTGTGTGCACAGTTTCATTAATCAGAGTCCTCTAGTGGTGATACTGGTGCTGATGCTGAACCATCATACTAAAAGTCCTTTTATGGGCAAATCTTGTTCTTTTTCTGTTTCTATGCGATAAATTCGGCATTTAGCCTATGGACAACTGCTGAAGCAAAGAGAGTGGCTGAATACAGCCTCTAGGCAGGACTTTGGGCTTTGCAGTCCATTGCTAAATATATAGCTGCTGCAGTTGACCACATTTTTTTTGTGAAAAAATTCATTGTATAGTCATCCATACAGTTGAACCTGTGTTGTGTGAAATTACGGTAATATGACATTTCTAAAAAACACTTGGCCGGCTCCAGGTGATCAAATTTTTTTTGTTTTAAAAATTGATTATTTTCATCCATACAGTTTAATGTGCTTCGTGTAAAATGATAGTGGTTTAAAATGTAAAAACCGCTTGGCCTGCTACAGTTGACCACATTTTTTTGTTCCAGAAATTGACTATTGTTAACCATACAGTTTAACGTGCTTTTGTAAAATTCCAGTGGTTATAAATTTATAAAAATCGCTAGGCCTGCTACAGGTGACCGATTTTTTTTTCTTATTAAAAAAATTTAACTTCAAATAATCAAGGAAACTTGGTTTTCGGAGACCTAGCAATTACAAAATGCTCAAGGTGTGCATTAAGGTACGGGGAAGTGGAAGTGCCGATGATTGTGCGCGCAGATGGTGAGGACGTGGGGACTGCGCTTGTTGCTGGAGCACAAGCAACATGCCCATCCACGATATATAACGTTCTGTCCCACTTTGCAGGGATTATGATAACAAACACTGCACTTCCGGGTATACTTCGGTGCACAAGTAGTACCCCGATCCTTTAAACAGTGTAAGAAAGACTTGGCACTCGCTTCTTCAAACAAACTGAATTATTTTAATTCCAGATTTAATAAAGACGTTTCTGTCAGTAATGCTGTGAACGAAATATGAAAGCGGTCTGTGGGGTGCTAGGGTAATAATCACTGGGGGGGCAAAGTTAGTGCTGAAAGACTTTTATTAGCCCTCTCCACAACGTGTTTTGATAGTGATACTATCTTCATCAGGTGGTACCATCTTTCAGCCCTAACTTTGTCCCCCCGTTGATTATTACCCAAGCGCTCCATAGACCGCTTTCATATATCCTTCACAGTGTTTTCTCCCTCATTCTGAGGGTAAGCGGCAGTAGCAGCTTTTGATCGTATGCCACCTCTGCAGCAATCAGAGGACCTGCGGTATAGGAGCTACCACTCCGAGCCTAGAGGACCTGCGGTGACGCACAGTCGGCTCCCAACCACGTGACCTGAGACTGGAATGCGGAAGCACCAGTGACAGACGACGGTGAGCAGCACGCTGAGCGAGCACCACTCTCCCTACACTTAGGCATTAACTGGGATTGTGCAGAGGTGCACAACCCCTTTAGGTGAGTGGTCAATTGGCCTCCTATTTCCATCCATTAACCCACTGGGTTTTTCACATAGTGCGGTCTTTCTCTCTTTGTTTTACGTTTCAGTCAGTAAGACCTTCATCAGTCTACCGGCAAAAAAAGATATGTACAAAAATTGAATACAAAATCTACATATATGTAAAGACTAGTGATGGCACTCTTTAGAGAGCCAAAGAACATGCAGGGATTGCCTGCCACGCACTGTAATGCTGTAGCCATATTGGATGTGGGCATTACAGTGATTGGCTGGTTGCACAGCGTCACCAGGCGTGTATAAGAGCGGGCGCCGCCATGCTCGTCACAATCTACCCCGGAATCAGGCAGAGTGGGGAGAGGTGCTGCTCCGTCAGGGAGAAATTTGCTTGTTTAGAATTAGTATAGGTATACCACAACATATATCTATAATATCCATCTGAGCTAACAGTCCTTCTGAGGACTAATCCAGATGCATATAATCAGTGCTAGGCAGGCAGGCAGTGTATGTGGCAGACTGCAGTGTATAATGCAGCCCAAGAAGGTCCATTGAACATCCTGTCTGCTACAGTAATAATTAAAGATATTTCTAGACAGCCCCAGATATCAGTGGACCGGGCACTTTTTTTTAATTTTAATCCTGGTTATTTGCTTAAAAAGCAATCCAGAGTACACCATTTTCATCTCACTGCGGAATAAAGACAGATCTGTTCCATATTACAGCGATAAAAATCCAGAAATTTGAACTGAATGTGGAAAATATTGGCCTCCTTTTCCATTCTGTTGCAGTGTGTCGGTGAAGCTATTCACACTAGGACTCCATGTAGAATAATATTAGTAAATTACAGGCCTACAATTTAAAGCTGTGGTTCCCTGTCAGACATATCACTGGAAAGACTTAAAAAATCATACATTTCTTCCATTTACATTCCGTTGCAGTGTGTCGGTGAAGCTATGTACACTAGGTCTCTGTGTAGAATAATATTAGTACATTACAGGCCTACAATTTAAAGCCGTGGCTCTCTGTCAGACATATCACCGAAAAGACTTCTAAAATCATACATTTCTTCCATTTTCATTCCGTTGCATTGTGTCGGTGAAGCTATTCACACTAGGTCTCTGTGTAAAATAATATTAGTAAATTACAGGCCTGCTATTTAAAATCATGGTTCTCTGTCAGACATATCATATATAACTGCATTCCAAAATCAGACATTTCTCGTGAACGTGGAAAATATTGTCCTTCATTTAAAATGGGCAAGGTGCATGGCAAGGGACGGGGAAGTGGACGTGATGGTGCATGGAGAGACCGAAGATGTGGCCGTGAGCAAGGTGAAATTGTGGCACAACAAACACCCACATCTTCTCGCTCGACCTTCCTGTCCCAATTACTAGGGGACCGCAGAGCACCACTATTGAACACAGAGCAGTGTGAAAAGTTTGTTGGTTGGATAGCAGACAATGCTTCCAATCACTTGGCCACCACCACCTCCACCCTGTCTTCCACACGGTCAAGTCTCAGTAGCCATGAGTCTGGACCGCATATTCCTCACCCTGATTCTCCTTCCTCCCAGCATGCCGAGTGCCCGGAGACAACTGATCCCACACTTGGACACTCAGAAGAGCTGTTCACTTTTCCATTTGTAGATTTGGGCCTCTCGCTCGGCCAGCTTCAAGGGAGTCAACATTAGAACGTGTGTAGTGATGCCCAAATATTGGAGCAGCCACGGGAACACGAAGGCGACGGTGGTAAAGTGCAATTACTGTCACGAGAGGTGGATGATAAAGATGAGACACAATTGCCAGAAAATTAGGAGGAGGACCAGGATGCGGAAGTGGAAGTCGAGGTGGTGGATGATATAGTAACTGATTCAACCTGGCAGGGGGACACACAGAGCGAGGACAGCAGCTCACAAGGGGAGGGAGGCATAGCACCACAACAAGCAGGAAGAAGCAGTGTTGTGGCCACAGACACAAGGCGGGACAGCGTTCCTCGTAATGCCAACACAACGTAAGTTGCTAGTACAACTGTTAGGTCTTCCTGAGTCTGGTTATTTTTTAAAGACTCTGCAGATAACCCCAAAAAGGCCATATGCACCAACTGCCAGGCCAGCATCAGCAGGGGTAGCAAAACTACCAGCCTGACCACCACCAGCATGATCAGGCACATGGCAGCAAAGCACCCGACTAAGTGGGCCAAACCCCAGGGTCCAGTAACAGTGTCTGCGGGTGACATTACTACTTCTTCCGCTGTTGTGCGTACATGCCAATCCCCTGTCCACGGCGCATGCCAAGATTCCTCCCGCCCTGCAACTGTCATTGCACACTTTCAACTAGCACCATCAGCAAGCACATCCACGTCCTTGTCCCAGCGCAGCATTCAGTTGTCCCTACCCCAGTCCTTGGAGCGCAAGAACAAAAGAGCAGCTAATGCCCCACAGGCCACACTACTAAATTCACACATTTTGCGAATGCTTGAGCTTGAAATGTTGCCTTTTAGGCAAAGTGATGGCGGCAACCGTCCCTCGGTGCTCAGTCCCCAGCCACCACTATTTCTCTCGGTCTGCCATCCGCGTATTACACGAGCACGTGTCCCACAATATTAGACATGTGCTCAGCAATGCAGTTACTGGGAAAGTCTACCTAACCACGGACATGTGGACAAGAGCTTGTGGGCAGGGACGGTACACCGCAGACCCTACAACCAGGCATGGTCATGGCCGGAATCTGTTGGCGGCTCTGAGGCGAGGCGAGCTCACACACGTACCATGCCTGGCCCATGTGCTTAACCTCATGGTTCAGCGGTTTCTCAGAATCTACCAGGATCTGCTGGATCTGCTTGTCAAAGTACGCCGCCTGTGTGTCCATTTTAGAAAGTCAGCTACAGCTTCCGCTTCCCTTGCCGTGCTTCAGCAGCTCAGCAGCATTTGCAGCTTCCAGCTCACTGACTTTTCTGTGATGTTGGAACCCTACATTGCAGATGTTGGGAAGGATTTGTGAGCAGAAGAGGGCAGTTGTTGACTACCAGCATCAACAAGGCAGTCGGTATTCAGGTCAGTCTCCACACATAAAACCTCAGGAGTGAACATGGATGTCAGACATCTGTACCATCCTTCAAAACTTTGAGGACTCCACCACATAATTAGCATCACCATCCCACTTCTCTGTCTTCTGAAACACTCTCTGCTGTCAATTAAAAAGGATGCATTGCAGGCGGAGCACAATGAAATGGAGCAAGGAACCATACAGGGTGATTACACACAGCCCAGCCTCATCTCATGCCAACGTGGATTGGGTGACAATGAGGAAGAACAGGAACTAGTTTCCTGTGCTATAGATGGTACTGCCTGCACAACTGCCATACCGTCTGTTCAGCGTGGATGGCCTGAGGACAGGGAGGAGGAGGATGAGGAAAGCATGGTCAGTCATCCTCTTTTTGAAGACATGGAAGTCTTGCCTCTTTTCAGTCTGGCACATATGGCTGAGTTTATGTTATGCTGCCTTTCCCGTGAACCTTGCTTTGTCCAAATTTTGGGTGACAGTCATTACTGGTTGGTGACACTTCCAGACTAGTGTTGAGCCACCCCCGTAGTGTTCGAGTTCGGTTCGGTTCGTCGAACACCCGTGTGTTCGCCGAACTGTTCGTCGAACTGTTCGTCGAACATCTTCGAACACCGTTAAAACCAATGGCAGGCAAACAAAAACACATAGAAACACATAGAAAACACCTTCAAAGGTGTCCAAAAGCTGACAAACTGCTCAGAAGACACAACTAACACATGGAAAAGTGACAAGTACATATAGTCATGAGAAAAGAAAAGAGGTGGAGGAGTAAAAGGAGGGGGAGACACAGATATAGGCATGTCATGCCCTTCTAAAATCCAAAAAGTGAGAAGCCGACACGTTCAGTCCGCTCCTGCCCGTGCCACCTCCGTGTCGCCGGGTTTGTGCCAGAGCCGCGGTGAACCCTGACGGCCAGCCCCCCTCTCCCAATACTGGTGCCTGTCCGCTGGTGGGTCGAGCGAGCCCCCCTGTGGTGGAGGCAGCTCTAAGCTTTTTAATTTAAATTGTCTCTCTAATTTGAATGAATACACTTTAAATCCATTTACAAGGATCTATTGGAGGGCAAGTCTCATGCCAGCAGCCGCGTAATTCCAGCAACAGTAGCGTCCACTAAAGCTGCTGCAGTTAAAAAGCTTTTATAAGGATCGAGCTCGGCTGTCCACCGCAAGGCATCCTACTGCCAGTCCCAGCCCCTATGCCTTGGGGTGCCTCCTGATGCTCTTCACTGAGTATCCCGTGGTCCCGAAGCATTTCCTTTGAAAAAATGAAGTGTCCAAACTACAGGTGGTGTAGCTTGCTTAACAGCCAGGATAATCCGCTGATTAGCAGACACTGCTACTAGGCACAAAGTATTTCCTGGGCTAGATGCAGTTAAAAATTTGTAATTAGATACTCTCGTTGGATGCTGAGAAAGCAATCCATAGAGTCTCCTGGCACGCCATATATGATTCTCTTAAAAAACTTGGGGTAGGGGTCTAGGGGACCCTTTTATAGCCAAAATCACGGCCCTGTATCGCAATACGTCACCTAGGCTGAAGATAAATGGAACTGTAGCACCCTGAGGGCTCGGTTGCTACAGAGGTATTGCACCTCATCCAGAGGTGTGATATCTCACTCTCAGGTAAGGATGGAGTGTGGATCAGGACCCGACACCTGCATGCATTACACCACATTGCCGTGGGGCAGGGCGACCAATATGCCCCTGAGATGGGCACGACAGTCCCTGTCCCTGGCTGGAGTAGGGGGAGGGAACACTGAGGAAGGGGAACCCTGTAGTGCAGGAGCAGGGAGGAAGCAGTTCCTGGGTGCATTGAGAAGGGAGTATAAAAGGTGGGCACCATCTTAGTTCAGTGCAGAGAAGTCTGAGCAGACGTGGCAGGGAGCAGGGGCTCTGCATGAGCTCTGCTCCGGAGGCGGGCCTAGTAACAGAGGCCCAGGCCTGGAAGAGGGAGAAGGAAGAGGAGCGGAGAAGGCTCCAGGAACGAGGAACGAAGGGATCCCAGGGGTGCGGATGGGCGAGTCGCCACCGCACGCCCGAATCCACCTGCATGGAGGGGTCAGGCCAAAGGGGGAGACCGGTCCCCGAAACTAGTGGAGACAGGAAACGACCCTCAGCTAGAAACCGGAGGCTGTGACATTTTATGTGGCGCAGCCCCTCGCTACACCCGCTAGGAGGGCAGCACATAGGGTCAGGGAAACTGGCGCCAAGTTTACCAAGAGGAGGCCCGAGGCAGCCGGACAGAAGGGTTGGTAAGAAAGGCCAGACAAAGGACACACAAAGGGGGTCCTGTGAAGCGCTCCAAAGTTATCTGGGAGTTGTCTGAGCCCCTCACCTGGTGAGCACAGTACGACGTGGGCAGCCGTTACCTGCAGACGTGGTCTGGATAATAAGAACTGTGAGTAAAGGCCCTGGACTGCATCACTGACTCCGTGTCGTTACTGCTGCTGCCTTGCACCATCACCCCCATCCTCCGCATACACTGCCCTGAGGCTATACTCCTCCCGTGGGGAGTTATGCTACGCTCTGCTGCACCCACAACACCAGCCTCAGCGGTCTGCCCTGCAGCGGCGGTTCACTCTGACCGCAATCCACGGGTGGCGTAGTCGGACATTTAAACATCAAAACCACATAAATAGTTCCGCCACTGGTTTGACCACCGTGAGCCACGGAACCGGGTCGCCGCCACGAAGACTACAACCACCAGCATCCACCAAAAAGGGTCCGGCTCCGGGTGTCCCAAGGCCCAGGGGGTGCATCAGAACATTTTCATCACCTTTCACAATCACCAATGGGACAAGGCAGGGATGTCCTCTGTCCCCTCTCTTATTCATCCTAGTGACGGAGCACCTGCTCTCATCAATTCGCCATAACCCCAATATTAGGTGGACTGAGGTGGGAGGCACCGAGTACAAGTGCTCTCTATTTGCTGATGATGTACTAGTATATATCACTCAATCACATATATCCATCCATGATGTTATGGCTGAAATAGATCACTTTGTTACATGGTCAAATTTTAAAATCAATGCAGCGAAGTCTGAGGCCCTCGATGTCTCCCTCCCCAAATCCATATAGGATTCCATCCAGTCCAACTTTCCCTTTGCCTGGCCCTCACAGGGTATCAAATACTTAGGAATTCCTATTCATAGAGACCTCTCCCATCTATGTTATCTTAATTTTGGGCCCTTTATTGAACAACTCCATACAGACCACGGTTGGCAAGTTAGAACTGTAAGATTCACTACGTGAACCACTGGTGTTTTGTGGAAAAGCACATGTACACTGTGTTCCAAATTATTATGCAAAAAGTGTTTAGGAGTGATAAGGGAAGAATTTGTTTGTCAGTTAAACTCATTGATGGTGATGTGTGTCAGGGCTCTTTATATCACTGTAAGCAATTGCAGACACCTGTGCTAATTGGTTTGGCAGGTGTGTCCAATGAAAGGCAAGACTACTTAAGAAGGCTGTCTCACATTATTAAGCAGCCTACATTTTCTGCCAAAATGAGAAAGAAAAAGGATGTGTCGGCTGCTGAGAAGCAACAAATTGTGGAGTGTTTAGGTCAAGGCATGACTACAATCAACATTGTGCGATGATCAGGATGAAGTGTCTTGGCAATCAAGAAGTATGTAGCTGATTCACAGTACACACGTGTGCGTGCTGATAAGGGCAAATTGAGGACTCTTTCCTACAGGCAATTACGTCAGGTTAAAAGAGCAGCGGCAAAAAAGCCTTGTCATAACAGCAGACAAGTTTTTGAAGCTGCTGGTGCCTCCAACGTCCCCCGAACAACAAGATGCAGGGTCCTTCAGAGGTTTGCAGCTGTGCATATGCCATCCTGTCGACCTCCTCTATCCACTTCACACAAGCAGAAACGGCTACAGTGGGCCAAACATTACATGAAGACTGATTTCAAAACTGTTTTGTTCACGGATGAGTGCCGTGCAGCGCTCGATGGTCCAGATGGATGGAGTGGAGGATGGCTGGTTGATGGACACCCCACGCAAACACGGGTACAGCGCCAACAAGGAGGAGGTGGAGTAATGTTTTGGGCTGGAATCATGGGAGAGAGATTGTCGGCCCCTTTAGGATCCCTGAAGGCGCTAAAGATGAACTCCATAATGTATGTGGATTTTCTCAAACAGCACTTCCTGCCATGGTTCAAGAAGAAGAACCATGTATTTCACAGCAAGATCATTTTTTTGCATGATAATGCACCATCTCATGCTGCACATAAAACATCTGCATCTCTGGCTGATATGGGCATAAAAGGGGACAAACTTATGGTGTGACCCCCATGCTCCCCTGACCTCTACCCCATTCAGAACCTCTGGAGCATCATCAAAAGGAGTGTCTATGATGGCGGGAGGCAGTTCACATCTAAGCAACAGCTCTGGGAGGGTATTCTGTCCTCATGCAAAACAATTGAAGCAGAAACCATCCAAAACCTGACAAATTCAATGGACGAGAGAGTTCAGAAGCTCCTTTCGAACAAGGGGTCCTATGTGAAAATGTAACATCACCTAGAATAAAGTTTTGAGTTGAAAACTGTTTGAATTCAGTTTCTAATAACCTGCTAATGCTTATAATTTCAAAAATGACCATTTTTTTGGTCTTTATTAAAATGAAAAGGTTGATCGAAAAGTTTGGGGGATCTAAGAGTGTGGCAACCCAGTAGTCATGATTACTTCGAATTCTGACAATATGAGGGTCATGTTGCAGGTAGTGCAGCAAGAAGGCACTTATGTGTCTTGCGCATCTCGGAGCCCCAAAATTATTTTCCGGGCTAGATGCAGCTAAAACTTATTATTAATTTTAAATCTGGTGGAGCTTAGTATAGATGGGCTAATAGGATCAGTGCTGCACACTGCTACAAAGCCCAAATTATTTTCCAGTCAAGATACAGATAAACATGATTAGTTATTTGAAAGCTTAAAACGGTTGGTAGGGTGATTTTAACCAATCATCAAGCTTTTACTCTCCCCAGGATGACACAGGGGTAAAAAAGTCGTTTCGGATCCATGATTTGTTCATCTTTATGAACGTGAGTCTGTCTACATTATCAGTGGAGAGCCGCGTGCGCTTATCTGTCAGCACACCACCAGCAGCGCTGAACACACGTTCAGACAGAACGCTGGCTGCGGGGCATGACAAGATCTCCAAGGCGTAAGTGGCTAGCTCCGGCCATTTATCCAGATTGGAAGCCCAAAAAGAGCAAGGGTCCAGTGACACAGTCATGGCTTCAATGTTTACTTGGAGATACTCCTGTACCATCGTCTCTAGGCGTTGACTATGTGTCAGACTTCTTGTCTCCTGTGGCCTTGCAAAGGATGGGCTAAAAAAGTGGTGAAATGATTCCGCAAAATTGATGTTATCAGCAGATACTGTGGTTCTGTTACGGTTTGAGTGCTGAACACTTGACGGTCCCACGGTTGGCAAGTTGGAACTGTGAGATTCACTACGTGCACCACTGGTGTTTTGTGGAAAAGCACATGTAAGATTCTGCAACAGTCTCTGCTGATACTCCTGCATGCGTGCATCCCTTTCTATGGCAGGAATAATTTCTGCAAATTTACTTTTGTACCGGGGATCTAACAGTGTGGCAACCCAGTAGTCAGGATTATTTCTAATTCTCACAATTTGAGGGTCATGTTGCAGGTAGTGCAGCAAGAAGGCACTCATGTGTGTTGCGCATCCAGGAGCACCAAGTCCCTGTTGTGTTGGTGGCGAGGTAACAATCATGCTTCCTTCCTCTGTCCTCTCCCCCAACCTCGCACAACAGAAATGTGATCAAGGTCTCCCTCATCTGATGAGTCTTCCATCAGTTCGTCCTCCACTTCTTCCTGGGCTCCTGCACCTTCCTCACTAGTTTGGCTGCTACCATGCACCCTGGTAAAACCATCTCCCCCACCCTCACATGCCTGCCGCCTTGGTGCTGCCGACCGTCTGGACCTTGCAGATGTTAGCCCTTCCACATACAACTCCTCCTCCTCTACTTCCTCAACCTCCTCTTGTGCCACCACCTGACTCCGAATTCTGTTTAACATGTGCTCCAGCATGTAAATCACCGGAATAGTCATGCTGATAATGGCATCGTCAGCACTAAATATCTTCGTCGCCATTTCAAAACTGTGCAGAAGGGTGCATAGGTCCCTGATCTGAGACCACTCCTCCAGCGTGATTTGCCCCACCTCCGGATCTCATTGGCCCAGGCTATACGTCAGAACGTATTGCACCAGGGCTTGTCGGTGCTGCCATAGTCGCTGCAACATGTGCAGAGTTGAATTCCACCGGGTAGGCACATCGCATTTTAGCCGGTGAAGTGGCAGGCCCAACGACTTCTGTAGAGATGTAAGTCACTGAGCTGCGGGATGCGAACGGCGGAAGTGAGCACACAACGACCGTGCCCTCTGCAGAAGGCCATCTAGTCTGGGATAGTGGGCTAAAAATTCAACACGTGAGCCATACAAGGCACGTGTGTGACATTGCCCCGGCGAAGGGCCGCACCCAGGTTTGCAGCATTGTCGCACACGGCCTTCCCTGGTTTCAGGTCCAGTGGAGACAACCATTCATGAAATTGGTTCTCCAGAGCTGACCACAACTCCTCAGCTGTGTGACTCACATTTCCCAGACATTTCAAAGTAAAAACCGCCTGATGACGTTGAGCCCTACTGCCAGCATAGTAAGGAGGTGTGCAGGATTCCTTCTGCGCAGTTAGAAAGCTTGTGGCATGATCAGACAGGCTTTGGGTGCAGGTGGAAGACCGAGAGGAGGTTGAGGAGGCAGAAGCAGTGGAGGAACTTTGACATAAAGAGGATTGACGCACAACTCGTGGGGACGGCAAGACTTGGACAGCAGCCCCTTGTCCTGCTGTCACCATAGTTACCCAGTGCCCAGTCAGCGACATGTAACGCCCCTGTCCATGCCTACTCGTCCAAGTGTCTGTGGTGAAATGCACCCTGTCACACACAGAGTTTCTCAAAGAAGCGGTGATGTTGTGTGCGACATGCTGGTGGAGCGCAGGCACACCTTTCTTTGAGAAGTAGTGCCGACTGGGCATCTGGTACTGGGGCACTGCGACGGACATAAGGTCTCGAAAATCCTCTGTGTCCACCAGGCGGAAAGGCAGCATTTCTGTAGCCAAGAGCTTGCAGATGGTGAAATTCAACCTCTTAGCTTTCTCATGGCTAGGAGGAAATGGTCTTTTACTTGTCCACATCTGAGGGACCGAGGGCTGGCTATTGTGCTTAGACGGGGTTGATAAGGGTGTCCCCGGAAAACTGCCGGTCTGTGAGGAAGATGCAGGCGGACATGTTAGGTTGCCTTGATCCAAAGGTGGTGCTATCGATGTCGGACAGCGCTCAACACCAGCTGGTGTTACCACCTCCAAAGAAAATGATGACCTGCCAATCACGCTGGCTGTTGCGGGTAAAGAGGTGGCAGGTCTGCGCCCCAAAACAGGTGTGACTGCTGTCCCCCCAGTCACAGAGGATGAAGAGGCCGCGGATGCACAAGATATGGCAGACGGTGGTTGGCCCGGCCGTCTAGGCCGCATTGTAGCACACTGAGCTTCCCACTGCAACTTATGCTTCATGTCCATGTGCCGGTTCATGCATGAAGTACTCAAACTATGTATTTTTTGGCTTCTACTTAGCTTTTGCTGACAAATGTTACAGATAACACGAGTTGGGTCATCTTTATCGATCTGAAAAAATGCCCAGGCTATGCAAGGCTTAGCACCCATGTGACCTGAAGAGCCACCACGACTTGTGGTGAGAGGCAGAGTTGTGTTTGAGGATGCAGTTGTTGACGTGCTTCCAGTACTACGTCTCTGTCCAGGAAGGCGCAACCTGACCTCGTCGTCACTAGCATCTTCCTCCACCTCCTCTGCTGACCTTATCTCTTGGCTGACTGTGGGTTGACAGTAAGTGGGATCTCCAACCTTATCATCATCACCATGTGCGTTATCACACCCGTCATCCTCAGAGCCAACCTGTTCCTGCCCTGACAAAAAACTAAAGTTGTCGCTCCAATCAGGTATTTGAGTCTCATCATCGTCTTCCTCATTGTCTCCACCAACAGGAGTTACAGTTTGGGAATGAGGGTCCACATTATGGTCAGAACCTTCTGCGTCTGGTCCTGGATCCGATTCATAAAGATTCTGGGCATCAGTGCAGATCATTTCCTCGTCTGGATTCACAGAAGCGCTGGAGTCGACCTCTGATTCCCAGGCTATAGTATGAGTAAACAGCTCTGCAGACTCAACCATCTGTTCTACCTCATACTCAGACGGGCAGCTGGAGATTTGGGAGCTGTGAGGAAGCAAGTGCGATTGGGGTGACACCTTTGAGGACTGGAGTATTGGTGATGTTGAAGTTGATGTGGAGGAGAGCCCACTTAAAGGAGCACTTGATATCCGTTGAAGCACCTGCTGTTTTTGTGCCTCATCTGGAATTTGTAGCGATTGGCGTGGCCGTAAGAAAGGGATCTTATCACATTGTCCGCTAAAAGAAGTAGACATTTTAGTTTGGCTGGAAGATGGTCTTTCTTCTGCAGATGTTACTGTTGCTTTAACACCTACCCCACGGACACAACCTTTTTTCCCCTTCCCAACACGCCTATTCCCCTTTCCACCAGCCGCAGGCCTTTTTCCACTCATTTTGGTGGTTAACTAATTCACAACTCTGGAGTTGTTTGCACAAAAAAACAATGGATGGGAACCGAGCAGAGCTGAGTGGCCAAACTGTGGTATTAGGCCAAAACTATTGGCTGGGTTAGATGCAGAAAAAAATTATATTCAATTTGCAACCTGATGGAGGTCAGTATAGATGGACTAATACAGAAAGTCCCACACACAGCTAGAAGCCCAAATATTTTTTCAGAGGTAGATGCAGAAAAAAAATATATTCAGTTTGCAACCTGATGGAGGTCAGTATAGATGGACTAATAGAGAAAGTCCCACACACTGCTAGAAGGCCAAATATTTTTTCAGAGCTGGATGCAGATAAAAATAATTTTTAATTTGCAACCTGATGGAGGTCAGTATAGATGGACTAATAGAGAAAGTCCCACACACTGCTAGAAGGCCAAATATTTTTTCAGAGCTAGATGCAGACAAAAAATCATTTTCAGTTTGCAACCTGATGGAGGTCAGTATAGATGGACTAATAGAACAAGTCCCACACACAGCTAGAAGCCCAAATATTTTTTCAGAGGTAGATGCAGAAAAAAATTATGTTCAGTTTCCAACCTGATGGAGGTCTGTATAGATGGATTAATAGAACAAGTCCCACACACAGCTAGAAGCCCAATATTTTTTCAGAGGTAGATGCAGAAAAAAAATATATTCAGTTTACAACCTGATGGAGGTCAGTATAGATGGACTAATAGAGAAAGTCCCAAACACTGCTAGAAGGCCAAATATTTTTTCAGAGCTAGATGCAGACAAAAAATTATTTTTAATTTGCAACCTGATGGAGGTCAGTATAGATGGACTAATAGAGAAAGTCCCACACACTGCTAGAAGGCCAAATATTTTTCCCGAGCTGGATGCAGAGAAAAATTATTTTTAATTTGCAACCTGATGGAGGTCAGTATAGATGGACTAATAGAGAAAGTCCCACACACTGCTAGAAGGCCAAATATTTTTTCAGAGCTGGATGCAGATAAAAATTATTTTTAATTTGCAACCTGATGGAGGTCAGTATAGATGGACTAATAGAGAAAGTCCCACACACTGCTAGAAGGCCAAATATTTTTTCAGAGCAAGATGCAGACAAAAAATTATTTTCAGGTTTCAACCTGATGGAGGTCAGTATAGATGGACTAATAGAACAAGTCCCACACACAGCTAGAAGCCCAAATATTTTTTCAGAGGTAGATGCAGAAAAAAATTATATTCAGTTTGCAACCTGATGGAGGTCTGTATAGATGGATTAATAGAACAAGTCCCACACACAGCTAGAAGCCCAATATTTTTTCAGAGGTAGATGCAGAAAAAAATATATTCAGTTTGCAACCTGATGGAGGTCAGTATAGATGGACTAATAGAGAAAGTCCCACACACTGCTAGAAGGCCAAATATTTTTTCAGAGCTAGATGCAGACAAAAAATTATTTTTAATTTGCAACCTGATGGAGGTCAGTATAGATGGACTAATAGAGAAAGTCCCACACACTGCTAGAAGGCCAAATATTTTTTCAGAGCTGGATGCAGATAAAAATTATTTTTAATTTGCAACCTGATGGAGGTCAGTATAGATGGACTAATAGAGAAAGTCCCACACACTGCTAGAAGGCCAAATATTTTTTCAGAGCTGGATGCAGATAAAAATTATTTTTAATTTGCAACCTGATGGAGGTCAGTATAGATGGACTAATAGAGAAAGTCCCACACACTGCTAGAAGGCCAAATATTTTTTCAGAGGTAGATGCAGAAAAAAATTATATTCAGTTTGCAAACTGATGGAGGTCAGTATAGATGGACTAATAGAGAAAGTCCCACACACTGCTAGAAGGCCAAATATTTTTTCAGAGCTAGATGCAGACAAAAAATATTTTTAATTTGCAACCTGATGGAGGTCAGTATAGATGGACTAATAGAGAAAGTCCCACACACTGCTAGAAGGCCAAATATTTTTTCAGAGCTGGATGCAGATAAAAATTATTTTTAATTTGCAACCTGATGGAGGTCAGTATAGATGGACTAATAGAGAAAGTCCCACACACTGCTAGAAGGCCAAATATTTTTTCAATGCTGGATGCAGATGAAAATTATTTTTAATTTGCAACCTGATGGAGGTCAGTATAGATGGACTAATAGAGAAAGTCCCACACACTGCTAGAAGGCCAAATATTTTTTCAGAGCTAGATGCAGAAAAAAATTATATACAGTTTGCAACCTGATGGAGGTCAGTATAGATGGACTAATAGAACAAGTCCCACACACAGCTAGAAGCCCAAATATTTTTTCAGAGGTAGATGCAGAAAAAATTATTTTTAATTTGCAACCTGATGGAGGTCAGTATAGATGGACTAATAGAGAAAGTCCCACACACTGCTAGAAGGCCAAATATTTTTTCAGAGTTAGATGCAGACAAAAAATTATTTTCAGTTTGCAACCTGATGGAGGTCAGTATAGATGGACTAATAGAACAAGTCCCACACACTGCTAGAAGCCCAAATATTTTTTCAGAGGTAGATGCAGAAAAAAATTATATTCAGTTTGCAACCTGATGGAGGTCTGTATAGATGGATTAATAGAACAAGTCCCACACAGTGCTAGAAGCGCAATATTTTTTCAGAGGTAGATGCAGAAAAAAAATATATTCAGTTTGCAACCTAATGGAGGTCAGTATAGATGGACTAATAGAGAAAGTCCCACACACTGCTAGAAGGCCAAATATTTTTTCAGAGCTAGATGCAGAAAAAAATTATATTCAGTTTGCAACCTGATGGAGGTCAGTATAGATGGACTAATAGAACAAGTCCCACACACTGCTAGAAGCCCAAATATTTTTTCAGAGCTAGATGCAGAAAAAAATTATATTCAATTTGCATCCTGATGGAGGTCAGTATAGATGGACTAATAGAATGATGCTATGCCCAAAAGATTTTACTTCACTAGGTGCAGTAAAAAAATTGGTATTCTATACACAGGTGGTATATCTTGCAACACAGATAGGCTACTCCACTGACTAACACACTCTGCAATAGGCCAAAAAGGATTAGCTTTGCTAGATTCAGCCAAATGCTGTGAAAAAAACTTGCACAGCACTGGCACAGACCTGCCTGGCAAAAACTGATAGGAACTGATGTAACCTAGTCCTGAAAAGGACTGCAATTACAATTAGTCTTTACTCCCACAATCTATCTATTTAAGAGCACAGACCTGCCTGATAAAAGTCGTAGGAAATGCTGTAACCTAGTCCTTAAAAGGACTGCAATCACAACTATTCCCTACTCCCAAGCTATCTGTAGATTTGTGCGAAAATTGGCTTGAAATTAACAAGGTATAGCGCACACAGCAACAGCGGTGCCGTCTAACACGCAGCTGCAGCAGTGAGAAAATGGTGGCGACGGGGAAAATGGCTTGGTCTTATAGGGCAAGGACATGTGACATACACTGCCAATGACACATGCTCTTGCTTGTGTGAAAAAAGCACTTCGCTCCGTGTGTGCGCTGCTGATAGGCTGACAGATTGCACCTCCCCACTGTAAATGCGGGAAAGAGAAAAAAAATGGAGATCTTCATTATTCCTGCAGAGATCCATCCCCTGCCCCTCCCCCCACCCCGCTGTACACTCAAACTGCGTATTAACATTAATTTTCATCATTACTGAGAAAAAATCCAGTTATGATTTTGGTGCACGAACAGTTATCGAACATAACCTCGAACAGCCGAATTTTTCTCAAATCGTTCGTGTTCGCCGAACGGCTCGAACACCGCCCAAAACAGCTCGAATTTGAGATTGGCGAACAGTTCGAGTAGAACAACGCTCATCTCTATTCCAGACCCAATCTACAGTGAGAACTTTATGTCTCACATTCCATTGCAGGATAGGCTTAATAAAATGGTGCAGTACGAGAAGACCCTTGTTGCGAAATTATTAAAAAAATTCCCATCTGAAAACACTGGCGGTAGAGGTCACAGTTCATTGGACAACCAAGGAGTATAGGCGAGAGAGACACAAATGCAATCCAGCAGAGGCAGGGAACACTGTTAAAGTTCTGGGACAGTTTTCTAGACCCTCCCATCTCCCAAGGATGGAAAAATTTTGGAAGATGGTGAGGGAGTACCTTGCCGACCTCCCCAATGTCCTCTGTGATTCCTCTGTGCCTTATAATCATTGGATATCCAAGCTGGACATGTGGCATGAACTGGCTCTCTATGCCTTAGAGGTCCTGGCCTGCCCTGCCGCTAGGGTTTTTTCAGAGCATGTTTTTAGTGCCGCCAGTTGAGTTATAACCGATAGGTGCATCCGCCTGTCAACAGAAAATGCTGACAGGCTGACTCTTATAAAAATGAACAAGGGCTGGATTGAGCCAGACTTCTCAACACCACCGAATGATAGCAGCGTAATATAAATTCAAATACAGTGTTTTTTTTTGGGAGGTCTAACTCTATTCCAATGCACCTCTGTCTTTACACCTAGACATGGGTATGCGCTTCCTGATTTTGTCTATTTTCTCTTGTCCTCTTCCTTCTCCTCACCCTTATCCTCCACATCCTCCTCCATATCACTACCATATCTACTATATCACCATATCTACCATATCACCATATCTACGTCTCTTGCAAGGGACATTGGAGTTCCTCCAAAATTTTGGCAGAAGTTGCATTCACTGCATAGGCAAACAGTATGGGAGACCCACTTCCGAATAATGGGAAAAAAATTTTCATGAGGCCCTCTACGTCTCTTCCAACGGGCATCGGAGTGCCTCACCATTTTTTTTCAGCCGATGCATTTACTGCATAGGCCAACACTATGGGAGACCCACTTCCTAATAATGGAAACATTTTTTCATGAGGCCCTCTACGTCTCTTCCAAGGGGCATTGGAGTGCTTCCCAATTTTTGGCAAACCCTTGCATTCACTGCATAGGACAACACTATGGGAAAGCCACTTTCTAATAATGGGAACATTTTTTTCAGGAGGCCCTCCAAACTCTACGTCTTTTGCAAGGGGCATTGAAATTCCTACAAATTTTTGGCAGCCGTTGCATTCACTGCATAGGCAAACAGTATGGGAGACCCTCTTCCTAATAATGGGAACATTGTTTTCAGGAGGCCCTCTAACCTCTATGTCTCTTGCAAGGGACACTGGAGTTCTTCCACATATTTTGACAGCCATTGTATTCACTCTATAGGTAAACATTATGAGAGACCCACTCCTTTTTAATGGGAACATGTACTACGTATACTGTAGCTCCATGTGTCTTTAAATTGTTAGTAAAGTTTTTCCTAAATTTTGGCAGTCGTTGGACTCACTGCATACCCTATAACTGTATAGCAGACATTCTCCTTTCTAATGGGAACATGTTGTTACTGTGGCCCCGCTCTATGTTTGTTTAAATTATTAGTTGGGTTTTTCCCAAATTTTGGCAGGCCTTGTCGTCACAGTATGGGCATTACCACTATAGGAGACCCACTCCTTTATAATCTTTATAAAGGGAATAATTTTTTACTGAGACCCTCCTCTATGTCTCTTCAAAGGGGAATTAAGTTGCGTCCAAATTTTTGGCAGCCCTTGCAGTCACTGCATATGCAATAACGGTATAGGAGACCCACTCTTTAATAATGGGAGCAACAAAGCATAGCCGACTGCTGGCCCTTTAAGAATAGTAAGGCTGTAAAAATAGTGGTTTTGACTTTCACAATCCCTCCTTCATAAATGAAACAGGATATGTCTGATGATGTGTCACACACCACATGGCCAGATAAGGTTGTAAAATGTTAAAATGACATTTCTTTGTGAATGCATTTGTCACGGTTGAAAGCAATGCAAAAGTGCAAAAACACATCAAAAACGCTACATGTGAATATAGCATTTTTATTTTTGTTTATTTATTTTGCCTTATATACAAGTCATTACCCTGGAAAGGATGTTCCTTTACATATGTCCCAGGAAAATCCATTTTGGTTTCGTTTTTGTATGTTTTATTGTGAGTCTGTAAAAGTGGCGTAATACCTCTGACAACATTGTTGAGAGCATTGACCTGGGAGTCAGAAATGCTTCCAGGGGTCTTCCCCATGCTGTTCCCATGCCATTTCAGCACTGTTACCATCGATTTGGGCAATTGTTAGTCCATCTGCAGACTGCCAGGGGGGGCCGCTGGAAAAATGCTTGAGTTTCCCATAGACTTACATTGGGCTTCTTACTCGGACCGAGCACTTGAGCATTCCAATTTGCTCGACCCGAGCAATGAGTACACGAGCATTTTAGTGCTCGCTCATCACTAGTTAAGATAAATAATAAAAGTCATGTTTTAATACATCCCTTAATCAGGGCTTATTTACCCCTCAGGTAATTTGGTAATATGTATTAATTCATCCCTAAAGGGATGTATACACTCATTGCTTTAAATGAGATTTGATGACTCTTAATATCTTATATTATTAATATGTAACAGATGAATTTTATATATTATTTTATTGTTATTGTGGACAGGACATGACGGTGGAACAAACAGAAATTTGCCATTGCAAGCACTATTACTGAGAAAAATATTTTCTTAATGAAAGTGTTAAAAAAAATCTGTTCCTTTTTATCATAAACCTGATAACTTATCAAATACATGAAGAAAATTACAATACACTTACTAAAGTACTGTAAATACTGTAAAATATAAACTTTAAAGTGAACCTGACAGCTGATACATGGATTGGGCAGCATACTTCAGTTGTCAGGTTCACTTTAATAACTTAAGGTAAATATATGGCATTTTGCCTCAAACCTGTCCAGTGATTAAAATGAATGTGGTCTTAACAAAGTCAGACAAGCCTTAAACAGTTTATGAGATTCATGTAATTTTAACATCAAGCTGAGAGATCTAAGATGATCATGTTGATAATGTTTTTCTCCAATTCGCAGCATACAAAATCAATCTGTATTTTATGAGTGTCAAATAATATCTTACTCAACTGATGATCTGTGGGATGCAAGCAAAAAATCAGGATCGACTTATAGTCAAATTTTCTCAAAGTCACAGGTCCCTGAAACTTTGTAAATTACACTCTACAGGAGAGAGACTTACCCAGTGACTCTAAAGAGAGAAAACGACCCTGCCGTACAATCTGTGCTCCTCTGGGAACCTCTGGTTGGTGATGGCCCAGGTACTGACCACCACTGTACAAGGTATGATAATGCCATAGCTGCTGGGAGGCCCATGCGGCAATGCACAGTGACATTAGCCCGCTCTCTGATATTTCAGTAGTGTGGGAATTGATGCTGGGCAAGTTTTTTGCCACAAATCGAATCTCAAAGTGTTCAAATGCGCATGTAGCTGTGAATTTCTGGCTGTGTAGGAACTGCACTGGGTGGCTGTCTATAAAATTTATCAGCTGCAGCCACAAAGCAGTATACAACATGATGAATGGTATGGAATGTGCAGTAATTTAGAGTCGGCACTGGCAGCCCCAACAGTAGCAGGACAGTAGACTTAGACCATGTTGGACAGGCAGAACAGGCATGGTTGTGTAAGGACATTAGCACTGACAGGAACAGAAAAGTATAGAACATAAAGTAAAGGCAGACAGATGTTACAGCAAATATAATCATTGTAATAAGCTGTAGGTGAGTGAGTGAGAATTGGCACTGATCCATGCCTGGTTCACTTTCACAAATATAAGGATAATCTGGACAGTTTGGGTGTGACAACGTCACCTACCATGCTGAATACCATTTCTGACAATACATTTGAGGCTGGTCAAGACAGTATGACTATGCAGACTGGACCAGTTCTTGCCACTGGTCCGATTTGCTGACCCAGAAGTCCATTGGGTAAAGTCTCAGGGTATCTGCTGCTGAAACAACACAGTCCAGGCATGACTGACCCTGGTTTTTGGTAAGTTCTGAAGTGCATCAGGTTGGCATCTGGCCCATGATGACATATATAGTGGTGATCACTGATATGATGCTTTGGCATTTTGTTGTAGCATTAGCACTGGCACAGGCCGAGGAATGTTGACTTTGCGGGAAGCAGAGAAGGTCTCCTGGTCAGAAATCAGCAGGCATCTACTTGGAGAAAGCTTTACCAAGCAGGAAACCCAGATTATCTTGATAATACGGTAAATTTTATTTCCTTTTGGAAGCTAGAAATAATTCCCTCATTTTGTTCTGTGGGACTGTCAGGATTTGAGGGCTCAGTCCCGCATCCCGTCACGGCACAGTTGTTCTCCAGGCTTCTATACTCACCTCTCTGACTTGTCTTCATCACTCTGTAGCTCCTCTTCCTCGGGATGGATGGCAGGGCCACTCATCTCTTTTTAGTGTATGTATTCACCACCTCCTCTGCCTCCTGTTGTCAGGTCTCACCCAAGACTCAAACTCACATCACAGTGTTAATGTACATACAATTTTCACAGGCTGGTGCTCTAAAGAATGAGCTGCAGCCCATAATAACAGAGATAGGAAAATTTGGTTATCTTGACTCTACATTGCGGGCAATGAATCCAGAAGCAGAATATACATCTATATAGAAATACATTGTATATAACTATGTATTTTTATGGGGCCTGTATACTGAGGTGAAGAAAAAGATTTATTTTGTTCCTATAAGGCTATGAGTCCACGATCAGGAAGAGCAGCATTTTGGATGCTGCTTATCTGCTCTGTGTTCTACATTACAAGCACAGTGGATGGGACTTATAGAAATCCCATGCCCACTGTGCTTCTATTTGACACTGCGTAAAATCACCGGTGGCACGGCTTTACGAGCCGCAGCATGTCAACTTCTGTTGCAGAGACGCTAGTTTCCGCTTCAAAAATTTACACAATAGAATGTCATTAGATGCAGTAAATCCACATGGTTCATTGAACACATTCGGATTTACCTGCGTGATTAGAACACAGCGTTTTGGACGCAGAGATAATATGCTGTATCCAAAGCACTTCTTTTTCTGATCATGGGGGGTCATAGCCTAAAAGTAATAAAAATAATAAGCAATTTTTTTTTCTAAAATCTACTCGGGTCTTGAACCCACAACTAGTGTTGAGCCACCCCCGTAGTGTTCCAGTTCAGTTCGGTTCGTCGAACACCCGTGTGTTCGCCGAACTGTTCGTCGAACTGTTCGCCGAACACCTTCGAACACCGTTAAAACCAATGGCAGGCAAACAAAAACACATAGAAACACATAGAAAACACCTTCAAAGGTGTCCAAAAGCTGACAAACTGCTCAGAAGACATAACTAACACATGGAAAAGTGACAAGTACATATAGTCATGCGAAAATAAAAGAGGTGGAGGAGTAAAAGGAGGGGGAGACACAGATATAGGCATGTCATGCCCTTCTAAAATCCAAAAAGTGAGAAGCCGACACGGCCAGTCCGCTCCTGCCCGTGCCACCTCCGTGTCGCCGGGTTTGTGCCAGAGCCGCGGTGAACCCTGACGGCCAGCCCCCCTCTCCCAATACTGGTGCCTGTCCACTGGTGGGTCGAGCGAGCCCCCCTGTGGTGGAGGCAGCTCTAAGCTTTTTAATTTAAATTGTCTCTCTAATTTGAATGAATACACTTTAAATCCATTTACAAGGATCTATTGGAGGGCAAGTCTCATGCCAGCAGCCGCGGTAATTCCAGCTCCAGTAGCGTCCACTAAAGCTGCTGCAGTTAAAAAGCTTTTATAAGGATCGAGCTCGGCTGTCCACCGCAAGGCATCCTACTGCCAGTCCCAGCCCCTATGCCTTGGGGTGCCTCCTGATGCTCTTCACTAAGTATCCCATGGTCCCGAAGCATTTCCTTTGAAAAAATTAAGTGTCTAAACTACAGGTGGTGTAGCTTGCTTAACAGCCGGGATAATCCGCTGACTAGCAGACACTGCTACTAGGCACAAAGTATTTCCTGGGCTAGATGCAGTTAAAAATTTGTAATTAGATACTCTCGTTGGATGCTGAGAAAGCATTCTATAGAGTCTCCTGGCACGCCATATATGATTCTCTTAAAGAGCTTGGGGTAGGGGTCTAGGGGACCCTTTTATAGCCAAAATCACGGCCCTGTATCGCAATACGTCACCTAGGCTGAAGATAAATGGAACTGTAGCACCCTGAGGGCTCGGTTGCTACAGACGTATTGCACCTCACCCAGAGGTGTGATATCTCACTCTCAGGTAAGGATGGAGTGTGGATCAGGACCCGACACCTGCATGCATTACACCACATTGCCGTGGGGCAGGGCGACCAATATGCCCCTGAGATGGGCACGACAGTCCCTGTCCCTGGCTGGAGTGGGGGGAGGGAACACTGAGGAAGGGGAACCCTGTAGTGCAGGAGCAGGGAGGAAGCAGTTCCTGGGTGCATTGAGAAGGGAGTATAAAAGGTGGGCACCATCTTAGTTCAGTGCAGAGAAGTCTGAGCAGAAGTGGCAGGGAGCAGGGGTTCTGCATGAGCTCTGCTCCGGAGGCGGGCCTAGTAACAGAGGCCCAGGCCTGGAAGAGGGAGAAGGAAGGAAGAGGAGCGGAGAAGGCTCCAGGAACGAGGAATGAAGGGATCCCAGGGGTGCGGACGGGCGAGTCGCCACCGCACGCCCGAATCCACCGGCGTGGAGGGGTCAGGCCAAAGGGGGAGACCGGTCCCCGAACTAGTGGAGGCAGGAAACGACCCTCAGCTAGAAACCGGAGACTCTGACATTTTATGTGGCACAGCCCCTTGCTCCACCCGCTAGGAAGACACCACATAGGGTCAGGGAAACTGGCGCCAAGTTTACCAAGAGGAGGCCCGAGGCAGCCGGACAGAAGTGTTGGTAAGAAAGGCCAGACAAAGGACGCACAAAGAGGGTCCTGTGAAGCGCTCCAAAGTTATCTGGGAGTTGTCTGAGCCCCTCACCTGGTGAGCACAGTACGACGTGGGCAGCCGTTACCTGCAGACGTGGTCTGGATAATAAGAACTGTGAGTAAAGGCCCTGAACTGCATCACTGACTCTGTGTCGTTACTGCTGCTGCCCTGCACCATCACCCCCATCCTCCGCATACACTGCCCTGAGGCTATACTCCTCCCGTGGGGAGTTATGCTACGCTCTGCTGCACCCACAACACCAGCCTTAGCGGTCTGCCCTTTAGCGGCGGTTCACTCTGACCGCAATCCACGGGTGGCGTAGTCGGACATTTAAACATCAAAACCACATAAATAGTTCCGCCACTGGTTTGACCGCCCTGAGCCACGGAACCGGATCGCCGCCACGAAGACTACAACCACCAGCATCCACCAAAAAGGGTCCGGCTCCGGGTGTCCCAAGGCCCAGGGGGTGCGTCAGAACATTTTCATCACCTTTCACAATCACCAATGGGACAAGGCAGGGATGTCCTCTGTCCCCTCTCTTATACATCCTAGTGACGGAGCACCTGCTCTCATCAATTCGCCATAACCCCAATATTAGGTGGATTGAGGTGGGAGGCACCGAGTACAAGTGCTCTCTATTTGCTGATGATGTCCTAGTATATATCACTCAATCACATATATCCATCCCTGCTGTTATGGCTGAAATAGATCACTTTGTTACATGGTAAAATTTTAAAATCAATGCAGCGAAGTCTGAGGCCCTCGATGTCTCCCTCCCTAAATCCATATAGGATTCCATCCAGTCCAACTTTCCCTTTGCCTGGCCCTCACAGGGTATCAAATACTTAGGAATTCCTATTCATAGAGACCTCTCCCATCTATGTTATCTTAATTTTGGGCCCTTTATTGAACAATTCCATACAGACCACGGCTGGCAAGTTAGAACTGTAAGATTCACTACGTGAACCACTGGTGTTTTGTGGAAAAGCACATGTACACCGCGTTCCAAATTATTATGCAAAAAGTGTTTAGGAGTGATAAGGGAAGAATTTGTTTGTTTGTCAGTTAAACTCATTGATGGTGATGTGTGTCAGGGCTCTTTATATCACTGTAAGCAATTGCAGACACCTGTGCTAATTAGTTTGGCTGGTGTGTCCAATGAAAGGCAAGACTACTTAAGAAGGCTCTCTCACATTATTAAGCAGCCTACATTTTCTGCTAAAATGGGAAAGAAAAAGGATGTGTCGGCTGCTGAGAAGCAACAAATTGTGGAGTGTTTAGGTCAAGGCATGACTACAATCAACATTGTGCGATGATCAGGATGAAGTGTCTTGGCAATCAAGAAGTATGTAGCTGATTCACAGTACACACGTGTGCGTGCTGATAAGGGCAAATTGAGGACTCTTTCCTACAAGCAATTACGTCAGGTTGAAAGAGCAGCGGCAAAAAAGCCTTGTCATAGCAGCAGACAAGTTTTTGAAGCTGCTTGTGCCTCCAACGTCCCCCGAACAACAAGATGCAGGGTCCTTCAGAGGTTTGCAGCTGTGCATACGCCATCCTGTCGACCTCCTCTATCCACTTCACACAAGCAGAAACGGCTCCAGTGGGCCAAACATTACATGAAGACTGATTTCAAAACTGTTTTGTTCACGGATGAGTGCCGTGCAGCGCTCGATGGTCCAGATGAATGGAGTGGAGGATGGCTGGTTGATGGACACCCCACGCAAACACGGCTACAGCGCCAACAAGGAGGAGGTGGAGTAATGTTTTGGGCTGGAATCATGGGGAGAGAGATTGTCGGCCCCTTTAGGATCCCTGAAGGCGCTAAAGATGAACTCCATAATGTATGTGGATTTTCTCAAACAGCACTTCCTGCCATGGTTCAAGAAGAAGAACCGTGTATTTCACAGCAAGATCATTTTTCTGCATGATAATGCACCATCTCATGCTGCACATAAAACATCTGCATCTCTGGCTGATATGGGCATAAAAGGGGACAAACTTATGGTGTGACCCCCATGCTCCCCTGACCTCTACCCCATTCAGAACCTTTGGAGCATCATTAAAAGGAGTGTCTATGATGGCGGGAGGCAGTTCACATCTAAGCAACAGCTCTGGGAGGGTATTCTGTCCTCATGCAAAACAATTGAAGCAGAAACCATCCAAAACCTGACAAATTCAATGGACGAGAGAGTTCAGAAGCTCCTTTCGAACAAGGGGTCCTATGTGAAAATGAAACATCACCTAGAATAAAGTTTGGAGTTGAAAACTGTTTGATTTCAGTTTCTAACAACCTGCTAATGCTTATAATTTCAAAAATGACCATTTTTTTGGTCTTTATTAAAATGAAAAGGTTGATCGAAAAGTTTGGGGGATCTAAGAGTGTGGCAACCCAGTAGTCATGATTACTTCGAATTCTGACAATATGAGGGTCATGCTGCAGGTAGTGCAGCAAGAAGGCACTTATGTGTCTTGCGCATCTCGGAGCCCCAAAATTATTTTCCGGGCTAGATGCAGCTAAAAAATTATTTTTAATTTTAAATCTGGTGAAGCTTATTATAGATGGCCTAATAGGATCAGTGCTGCACACTGCTACAAAGCCCAAATTATTTTCCAGTCAAGATACAGATAAACATGATTAGTAATTTGAAAGCTTAAAACGGTTGGTAGGGTGATTTTAACCAATCATCAAGCTTTTACTCTCCCCAGGATGACACAGGGGTAGAAAAGTCATTTCGGATCCATGATTTGTTCATCTTTATGAACGTGAGTCTGTCTACATTATCAGTGGAGAGCCGCGTGCGCTTATCTGTCAGCACACCACCAGCAGCGCTGAACACACGTTCAGACAGAACGCTGGCTGCGGGGCATGACAAGATCTCCAAGGCGTAAGTGGCTAGCTCCGGCCATTTATCCAGATTGGAAGCCCAAAAAGAGCAAGGGTCCAGTGACACAGTCGTGGCTTCAATGTTTACTTGGAGATACTCCTGTACCATCGTCTCTAGGCGTTGACTATGTGTCAGACTTCTTGTCTCCTGTGGCCTTGCAAAGGATGGGCTAAAAAAGTGGTGAAATGATTCCGCAAAATTGATGTTACCAGCAGATACTGTGGTTCTGTTACGGTTTGAGTGCTGAACACTTGACGGTCCCACGGTTGGCAAGTTGGAACTGTGAGATTCACTACGTGCACCACTGGTATTTTGTGGAAAAGCACATGTAAGATTCTGCAACAGTCTCTGCTGATACTCCTGCATGCGTGCATCCCTTTCTATGGCAGGAATAATTTCTGCAAATTTACTTTTGTACCGGGGATCTAACAGTGTGGCAACCCAGTAGTCAGGATTATTTCTAATTCTCACAATTCGAGGGTCATGTTGCAGGTAGTGCAGCAAGAAGGCACTCATGTGTGTTGCGCATCCAGGAGCACCAAGTCCCTGTTGTGTTGGTGGCGAGGTAACAATCATGCTTCCTTCCTCTGTCCTCTCCCCCCAACCTCGCACAACAGAAATGTGATCAAGGTCTCCCTCATCTGATGAGTCTTCCATCAGTTCGTCCTCCACTTCTTCCTGGGCTCCTGCACCTTCCTCACTAGTTTGGCTGCTACCATGCGCCCTGGTAAAATCATCTCCCCCACCCTCACATGCCTGCCGCCTTGGTGCTGCCGACCGTCTGGACCTTGCAGATGTTAGCCCTTCCGCATACAACTCCTCCTCCTCTACTTCCTCCACCTCCTCTTGTGCCACCACCTGACTCCGAATTCTGTTTAACATGTGCTCCAGCATGTAAATCACCGGAATAGTCATGCTGATAATGGCATCGTCAGCACTAAACATCTTCGTCGCCATTTCAAAACTGTGCAGAAGGGTGCATAGGTCCCTGATCTGAGACCACTCCTCCAGCGTGATTTGCCCCACCTCTGAATCTCGTTGGCCCAGGCTATACGTCAGAACGTATTGCACCAGGGCTTGTCGGTGCTGCCACATTCGCTGCAACATGTGCAGAGTTGAATTCCACCGGGTAGGCACATCGCATTTTAGCCGGTGAAGTGGCAGGCCCAACGACTTCTGTAGAGATGTAAGTCGCTGAGCTGCGGGATGCGAACGGCGGAAGTGGGCACACAGCGACCGTGCCCTCTGCAGAAGGCCATCTAGTCTGGGATAGTGGGCTAAAAATTGCTGGACAACCAGGTTCAACACGTGAGCCATACAAGGCACGTGTGTGACATTGCCCCGGCGAAGGGCCGCACCCAGGTTTGCAGCATTGTCGCACACGGCCTTCCCTGGTTTCAGGTCCAGTGGAGACAACCATTCATGAAATTGGTTCTCCAGAGCTGACCACAACTCCTCAGCTGTGTGACTCACATTTCCCAGACATTTCAATGTAAAAACCGCCTGATGACGTTGAGCCCTACTGCCAGCATAGTAAGGAGGTGTGCAGGATCCCTTCTGCGCAGTTAGAAAGCTTGTGGCATGACCAGACAGGCTTTGGGTGCAGGTGGAAGACCGAGAGGAGGTTGAGGAGGCAGAAGCAGTGGAGGAACTTTGACATAAAGAGGATTGACGCACAACTCGTGGGGACGGCAAGACTTGGACAGCAGCCCCTTGTCCTGCTGTCACCATAGTTACCCAGTGCCCAGTCAGCGACATGTAACGCCCCTGTCCATGCCTACTCGTCCAAGTGTCTGTGGTGAAATGCACCCTGTCACACACAGAGTTTCTCAAAGAAGCGGTGATGTTGTGTGCGACATGCTGGTGGAGCGCAGGCACACCTTTCTTTGAGAAGTAGTGCCGACTGGGCATCTGGTACTGGGGCACTGCGACGGACATAAGGTCTCGAAAATCCTCTGTGTCCACCAGGCGGAAAGGCAGCATTTCTGTAGCCAAGAGCTTGCAGATGGTGAAATTCAACCTCTTAGCTTTCTCATGGCTAGGAGGAAATGGTCTTTTACTTGTCCACATCTGAGGGACCGAGGGCTGGCTATTGTGCTTAGACGGGGTTGATAAGGGTGTCCCCGGCAAACTGCCGGTCTGTGAGGAAGATGCAGGCGGACATGTTAGGTTGCCTTGATCCAAAGGTGGTGCTATCGATGTCGGACAGCGCTCAAGACCAGCTGGTGTTACCACCTCCAAAGAAAATGATGACCTGCCAATCACGCTGGCTGTTGCGGGTAAAGAGGTGGCAGGTCTGCGCCCCAAAACAGGTGTGACTGCTGTCCCCCCAGTCACAGAGGATGAAGAGGCCGCGGATGCACAAGATATGGCAGACGGTGGTTGGCCCGGCCGGCTAGGCCGCATTGTAGCACACTGAGCTTCCCACTGCAACTTATGCTTCATGTCCATGTGCCGGTTCATGCATGAAGTACTCAAACTATGTATTTTTTGGCCTCTACTTAGCTTTTGCTGACAAATGTTACAGATAACACGAGTTGGGTCATCTTTATCGATCTGAAAAAATGCCCAGGCTATGCAAGGCTTAGCACCCATGCGACCTGAAGAGCCACCACGACTTGTGGTGAGAGGCAGAGTTGTGTTTGAGGATGCAGTTGTTGATGTGCTTCCAGTACTACGTCTCTGTCCAGGAAGGCGCAACCTGACCTCGTCGTCACTAGCATCTTCCTCCACCTCCTCTGCTGACCTCATCTCTTGGCTGACTGTGGGTTGACAGTAAGTGGGATCTCCGACCTCATCATCATCACCCTGTGCGTTATCACACCCGTCGTCCTCTGAGCCAACCTGTTCCTGCCCTGACAAAAAGCTAAAGTTGTCGCTCCAATCAGGTATTTGAGTCTTATCATCGTCTTCCTCATTGTCTCCACCAACAGGAGTTACAGTTTGGGAATGAGGGTCTACATTATGGTCAGAACCTTCTGCGTCTGGTCCTGGATCCGACTCATAAAGATTCTGGGCATCAGTGCAGATCATTTCCTCGTCTGGATTCACAGAAGCGCTGGAGTCGACCTCTGATTCCCAGGCTATAGTATGAGTAAACAGCTCTGCAGACTCAACCATCTGTTCTACCTCATACTCAGACGGGCAGCTGGAGATTTGGGAGCTGTGAGGAAGCAAGTGCGATTTGGGTGACACCTTTGAGGACTGGAGTATTTGTGATGTTGAAGTTGATGTGGAGGAGAGCCCACTTAAAGGAGCACTTGATATCCGTTGAAGCACCTGCTGTTTTTGTGCCTCATCTGGAATTTGTAGCGATTGGCGTGGCCGTAAGAAAGGGATCTTATCACATTGTCCGCTAAAAGAAGTAGACATTTTAGTTTGGCTGGAAGATGGTCTTTCTTCTGCACCTACCCCACGGACACAACCTTTTTTCCCCTTCCCAACACGCCTATTCCCCTTTCCACCAGCAGCAGGCCTTTTTCCACTCATTTTGGTGGTTAACTAATTCACAACTCTGGAGTTGTTTGCACAAAAAAACAATGGATGGTAACCGAGCAGAGCTGAGTGGCCAAACTGTGGTATTAGGCCAAAACTATTGGCTGGGTTAGATGCAGAAAAAAATTATTTTTAATTTGCAACCTGATGGAGGTCAGTATAGATGGACTAATAGACCAAGTCCCACACACCGCTAGAAGCCCAAATATTTTTTCAGAGCTAGATGCAGAAAATTTTTTTATTCAATTTGCAACCTGATGGAGGTCAGTATAGATGGACCAATAGACCAAGTCCCACACACTGCTAGAAGCCCAAATATTTTTTCAGAGCTAGATGCAGAAAAAAATTATTTTTAATTTGCAACCTGATGGAGGTCAGTATAGATGGACTAATAGACCAAGTCCCACACACCGCTAGAAGCCCAAATATTTTTTCAGAGCTAGATGCAGAAAATTTTTTTATTCAATTTGCAACCTGATGGAGGTCAGTATAGATGGACTAATAGACCAAGTCCCACACACTGCTAGAAGCCCAAATATTTTTTCAGAGCTAGATGCAGAAAAAAATTATTTTTAATTTGCAACCTGATGGAGGTCAGTATAGATGGACTAATAGACCAAGTCCCACACACCGCTAGAAGCCCAAATATTTTTTCAGAGCTAGATGCAGAAAAAAATTATTTTTAATTTGCAACCTGATGGAGGTCAGTATAGATGGACTAATAGAACAAGTCCCACACGCTGCTAGAAGCCCAAATATTTTTTCAGAGATAAATGAAGAAAAAAATTATTTTTAATTTGCAACCTGATGGAGGTCAGTATAGATGGACTAATAGACCAAGTCCCACACACTGCTAGAAGCCCAAATATTTTTTCAGAGCTAGATGCAGAAAAAAATTATTTTTAATTTGCAACCTGATGGAGGTCAGTATAGATGGACCAATAGACCAAGTCCCACACACTGCTAGAAGCCCAAATATTTTTTCAGAGCTAGATGCAGAAAAAAATTATATTCAGTTTGCAACCTGATGGAGGTCAGTATAGATGGACTAATAGAATGATGCTATGCCCAAAAGATTTTACTTCACTAGGTGCAGTAAAAAAATTGGTATTCTATACACAGGTGGTATATCTTGCAACACAGATAGGCTACTCCACTGACTAACACACTCTGCAATAGGCCAAAAAGGATTAGCTTTGCTAGATTCAGCCAAATGCTGTGAAAAAAACTTGCACAGCACTGGCACAGACCTGCCTGGCAAAAACTGATAGGAACTGATGTAACCTAGTCCTGAAAAGGACTCCAATTACAATTAGTCTTTACTCCCACAATCTATCTATTTAAGAGCACAGACCTGCTTGATAAAAGTCGTAGGAAATGCTGTAACCTAGTCCTTAAAAGGACTGCAATCACAACTATTCCCTACTCCCAAGCTATCTGTATATTTGTGCGAAAATTGGCTTGAAATTAACAAGGTATAGCGCACACAGCAACAGCGGTGCCGTCTAACACGCAGCTGCAGCAGTGAGAAAATGGTGACGACGGGGAAAATGGCTTGGTCTTATAGGGCAAGGACATGTGACATACACTGCCAATCACACATGCCCTTGCTTGTGTGAAAAAAAGCACTTCGCTCCGTGTGTGCGCTGCTGATAGGCTGACAGATTGCACCTCCCCACTGCAAATGCGGAAAGAGAAAAAAAAATGGAGATCTTCATTGTTCCTGCAGAGATCCATCCCCTGCCCCTCCCCCCGCCCCGCTGTACACTCAAACTGCGTATTAACATTAATTTTCATCATTACTGAGAAAAAATCCAGTTATGATTTTGCTGCACGAACAGTTATCGAACATAACCTCGAACAGCCGAATTTTTCTCAAATTGTTCGTGTTCGCCGACCGGCTCGAACACCGCCCAAAACAGCTCGAATTTGAGATTGGCGAACAGTTCAAGTAGAACAACGCTCATCTCTACCCACAACCTTCACATTACAGATTTATGCGAGCTTTATTGTGCTGAGCCAAAAGTTCTCGTGTTGGAATGTGGAGAATTTCATCTACTTGATCTGTACTGCAGGATCTGACTATGGGCTTAATATATTGGTAGAAATACACTGCTATGTACGTTATATTGTATGTATTTTTATTCTACAGGGAGAATACGATTTTTTCATCTTATAAAATTACTAAAAATAATGAAAAACACTTGATAATGAAAAAAATGTCATTTTTAATGCGTTTATTTTTAAATAATGAACATCACAAATCAGCAAATAACATGGACATATTTGATGTCTCTGCAATCGTAATGACCCACACAACACAAATATCAATCAACCCATTTTTTTACATCATTTACCCTTCCCCATAAATAATCTGATAGCTATCTCTTTTAAACCCATACAAAAATGTAAAAAAGCTGTAATGCTGAGGCTGTGTTTACACGTAGCGTAAATGCTGCGTTCCTTCTGCTGCTTTTTTTCTGCAGGTGACCGCACCACACGACACAATAACAATCTCCTCTGATTATTCCATGTTTGCTCCATTTCTTTTATGTGTTGTGCTGCTTATTTGATGCAATTTTGGGGCAGATATGAAGACTACCATTTTCTCTAAGACAGGTAGGAATCACTCTCTTGGTATTTTATGAGTGGTTTGCAGCGCATCTCTTTTCTTTTTATCTTTTTATAATTTCATTATTATTTGTACCAGGGCATACGGTGCTTTGAGATTGCGGCTCTTTGCCTATCTGATCTTACTATAGCAGCCTGGCTACTGCAGTTTTTTACATTTTACTTTAAGATATGAAGCAGAGTTTTTAACGCTTTTAATAGTGCAGAAAAGCTTTAAAAATGCTTTTCTTTCCTTGCCTTTCCCATTCCTTTTCTTCCACTTCTACCTCTTTAATGTTTTATATATAAGGTATCTTTCATGTGTATTGTAAGCCGTTTCCCTTGCCCATCCTGTACATACCAATCTTTTTTGTTTTCCTTCTATCTCTTTAATTTTTCCTTTTTCCCATTTTCCTGAAAATGGTTGTCCACTACTATTCAAAATCGCCCAATGTGTTTATATGATGAAAAGAAGCTTTTTTCTAATTACCTCCTGCTGTTTCTGCCTGTGAGCGGCGCTATCAATGGCCGCTCACAGACAGCACCTGACCCCCTGCTAACGTCATGTCAAGTGAGGCGTGACTCAGCGGTAGGCTCCCCGCGGTGGCTGCTGGGTTGTGGGCGGGGTCACCCTGCTCTTCACACCCAGCATCCACTGCGCGCTTTCCCAATGAATGGGGAGAGGGAGAGCACACTGTGGATGCTGGGTGTGCCGCGAGGGGTAACCCAGCCCACAACCCAGCAGCCACCGTGGAACGCAGAAGAGGGAGACCTCCTGTTGCATCCGGAATCATGGCGTGACATCAGCGGATGTCAGAGCCGGCTGAAGCCGGGGATCACGTGATGCCTGTGAGTGGCCAGTGATAGCGCCTCTCACAGGCAGAAACCGCAGAGGCAGGGCTTCCTGGACCTATCCTCTGCCTTTGACACAGTGGACCATTCCCTCTTACTACAAACTCTTCCATCTCTTGGCATCAATGACTTGGCTCTATCTTGGATCTCCTCATACTTAACATACAGGACATTCAGTGTCTCCCACTCACACACCATCTCCTCATCTAGCCCCCTATCTGTCGGTGTCCCCCAAGGTTCAGTCCTAGGACCCAGGCTCTTCTCCATCTACACCTTCGGCCTGGGATAGCTCATAGAGTCCCATGGCTTTCAGTATCACCTCTATATTGATGACACACAGTTCTACCTCTCTGAACCTGATATCACCTCTTTACTAACCAGAAACCCACAATGTCTCTCCACTATTTCATCCTTCTTCTCTGACAGATTTCTAAAACTTAACATGGATAAAACTGAATTAATCATCTTTCCACCGTCTCACTCAACCCCCCCATCTGACCTATCCATCATAGTCAATGGCTGCTCACTCTCCCCAGTCACGCAAGCTCGCTGCCTCGGAGTAACCCTGGACTCTAATCTCTCCTTTAAAACATATATCCAAGTCCTTTCCACTACCTGCCGACTCCGACTCAAAAATACCTCTCGAATCCGCACATTCCTCAACCTCAAATCTGCAAAAACACTAGTGCATTCCCTCATCATCTCCTGCCTCAACTTCTGCAACCTCCTGCTCTGTGGCCTCCCCTGTAACACTCTCGCACCCCACCAATCTATCCTAAACTCTGCTGCCTGACTAATCCACCTGCCCCCCCTCTATTCCCCAGCCTCTTTTCTCTGTCAATCCCTTCACTGGCTCGCCATCACCCAGACACTCCAGTTCAAAACCCTAACCATGGCATAAAAAGCCATCCACAACTTGTCTCCTTTAAACGTGAGATCCAAGCCCTTTCCACTTCCTGCCGACTCCAACTCTAAAATAGCTTCCGTATCTGCACATTCCTCAACCATAAATCTGCAAAAACACTAGTGGATGCCCTCACCATCTCCCGCCTCGACTACTGCAACTTCCTGCTCTGTGGCCTCCCTTCTAACACTCTTGCACCCCTCCAATCTATCCTAAACACTGCTATCTGACTAATCCACCTGTCAACCCGCTATTCCCCGTCTTCTCCTCTCTGCACTAGCTCCCCATTGCCAAGAAACTACAGTTCAAAACCCTAAATTTGGTATACAAAGCCATCCAAAACCTGTCTTCTCCATACATCTGTGACCTAGTCTCCCGGTACTTACCAGCACGCAACCGCCAATCCTCAGATCTCCTTCTCTACTCCCCTCTTATCTCCTTTTCCCACAATCGCATACAAGATTTCTCCCGTGCATCCCCCCTACTCTGGAACTCTCTACCCCAACGCATCAGACTCTTGCCTACTGTGGATACCTTCAAAAGCAGCCAGAAGACCCACCTCTTCCGACAAGCCTACAACCTGCAGTAACCACAGATGCATGACCAGCTCTACCTTACCTACTGTATCCTCACCCATTCCTTGTAGATTGTGAACCCTTGTGGGCAGGGTTCTCTCTCCTCCTGCACCAGTCGCTGACTTGCATTGTTCAAAATTATTGTAATTGTTTGTGCTATGTATACCCCTTTCACATGTAATGGAAAAATGCAAAGAGTGCAATAGGATCTTATCCAATTAATAATTGTTACAGAAGTATTAAAAACTGCTTAACAGTTTTAAAACAAATGTATCGGTTATGGATCCGGGTGGTGGAACCCCTGTGCTGTGATACAAGGAGGGACCAGAGGGGCATAACTAAGTGTCTACCCGGACCGACCCTGGTCACATGGCGGCTTAGTCGACTCCGTGAACAAAGGAGGGACCGGGAAGGTGAACCAGGTGCCTCTCTGGGACCGACCTTGTGTGAGAGCAGGTGACTCCCACGGGACTGATGGCTGTAGCTGACAGGCACAGCAGATGAGCACGGCCGGTTGACAGGCAGGTAATGTGGGTAGGCAAGCAGGCGGGCACGGCAGGTAGACAGGCAGGCGGACACGGCGGATAGACAGGCAGGCGGGCAGGGCTGATAGACAGGCTGGCGGGCCCGGCTGATAGACAGGCTGGCAGGTACTGGAACCTGAGGACTGAGGAGAGTGTTAGCACACAAACAACAATCTAGCACAGGCACCTCCATTTTGGAGGAGGTGTCTTGTATAGGGGAAGTCCTCCAGCCATTGGCCGGGGACTCTTTAGGACAGCGTGCGCAGCCCCTTTAAGAGGGGAGGAGCACACACAGGGCCCGGGGCACTGCGCGTGGTGCGTGCACCCCGGGCAGACGCAGGAGAGAAACCGGAGGACGCCAGACCGGGACCGCGGCGGTGAGGGGATCAGCGTCTCTGCTCGGCGGCAGGCGAGACGCCGACGCTACAGTATGGTTATCCTAAGGAAGGAGTTGGTGGACAATAAAGGCGTAGACAATAAACCTACATTTTTATCCATACTAATGGTTTGTCGTGACTCCAGCGAGAAACAACTTCCTTTCCCAGCATCTATCCCTTTCACATGTAAAGCGCCATGGAATAAATGGCCCTATAATAATAAATAATAATAATAAGTGCCGAATCAAAGCTTATCTGTATTATAAAAAGCACATTAAAAATGCGGCTTCACATCGCACGAGAAACACATCAAATAAGGGAGAGAGGATTGTTATTGTGTAGTTTGGTGCAGATCTTGCAGAAAACAAAAAACACTGCAACATGTAAACACAGCCTTACAGACACCAGAAAGCCAGACGTCATATAGTAATGCTACATAAAGATGAGAAAGTTCTTTCTGCTATGACTGTGAATGAAGGAACAAAAAATATTCGACAGGTCCCAATTAAAGATGAGCAGGACGCCTATATGACGTCCCCCCAGCCCTGGCTGATCAAAAGCCATCGGGGACGCCGGAAGGGTAGAGATTCATGGCCTGCAGTCCAGCCGCCAGGTAGCACTTACCTGCACACTGGACCAGAGTCCCGTGAATCCATCCTCTCATCTCTAGTCCCAACCATCCTGAATACAGCGGACAGTCCTGGATTTGGGTCTACGCCCTGAAGTCTCGGGCATCTGCTGAATGTCCCTCAGCACCCCTCTGATAACTCCTCTTGCCAGGGGAGAAAGAAATGGTAAATGGGCGTGGATTGGGTGTGGCCAAAAGTTGCCACGGCATGCTATGCGTGCCGCATGACATGTCCCTCTTTCTGTTCTTCGAAAGTTGGGAGGTATGTGATGATGATACACCTATCAATCGACAAGCAATTAAGAATGCAGCTTAACATATTTGTCAGCACAACGGAGATCCCTGCTGTTTCACTTTCCACCCCATGCTGCGACAGTTGGTCATCATAGCGAGAGCTGTTATCATCAATTTGACTGTCTGCCTTGTTCTCTGCCGGTGACTGGGATAACTCATTGTCCTCCTCCACATCCACCTGCTGCTCCTATTCCTGTTGCATGTGATATTGTACCTGAGGGTCCCTGAGAACCACAAGATAGCAATGATTATCTAAAAGTTGCTGTTCCTTTATCCTCTATTTCATCCTTATTTTTGTGTTTTTCTAATAAAATTATGAGGAGGATGTCATCGTTAATGCCACATTTATCCATGCAAATTCAGTCATCTCTTTTAAGGTCTCATTAGGCAACATGAAACCCTCATCAGCTGCCAATGGAAGAATAATATTATCAAAGCTACACTTTGGCTGCCTTACTACAGTGTCCAGCTTTAGTTGATGGTATCCATCCAGCAGGTCATTTGCTGCTCAATGTAAAGATGCAACTCTTCCATTGAGGGATTTTGTTGTCCATGTTCATCAACTAGCAAACAGCTTGGCAGCACTTTAACTTACAAGATTGAAAATACTGATGATGGGGAGTGGATTCCATGCTCTGCCCTGTTGCTGGTGGGGATGGGGATGACATTTGGGGGGTGTGTGGAAGAGGAGTAGGAAGAGGTGGATAAGCACTGGCTGGTGTTTGAACCAGACCTAGATCTTGACTGTGGAGGCTTCACCACTATTGACCCAGTGGGTCATAAAGTGAGATTATCGAGGTGATTGTGGCGCTAAAATGGAAAATTGTTCAGATGGCATGCTGTTAGGGAACATATGTAGTGAGGCAAAACACCAGATGGCTCCTAGGTGAGACGGGCACCATGGAAATCTGACAATAGGAGGATTGCTGATGCACTCCCAGAGGAGAATGGAGTGCCATGGGCTGTGAAAGACACATACTAATACTCAGTTTCTACTCCTCTATTTTTTTATGGGCACTACACAGCAAACTTTGTTTTTTACTGTATTTAAGGACCATACATGATATTACTTCTCTTTTCCTGTTATTATGGACTCTCTGCATTGCGATTTCTGTATATATGAATCTACACAGAATGACTTTTCTTTTTTTCCCGTATGCATGGGCAATTCACAGTACCATTTTTTTTATTCCGTATGTATGGATACTACATAGTACTAATTTTCTTGTCCTGTAAGCTTGGTGTAGTTTTCAGTATTTGCATTTATTCTGTACATAAGGAGACTGCATGGTACCTCTCTTCTTGTCCTGCATGCTGAGTGTATTTGCTCAGTATGTGCTCTTGTTGTCTGTGCACGTACTATGTGTATATATATGTATATACTCTTCTCTTTTGCCGTTTTTATTGATACTGCACAATCTACTTTTCTCTTCTTGTAAATATGGCCAATGTGGAGCGAAAGTTTATTTTCCTGAAGTTGATGGACACTGCACAGTACCACTTCTCTTTTTCTGTACAGTTATATGTACAGTTATATGTACAAGGGATATGTAATATATCAAAAATATGTCCTTCAATTCCATTTAATGGACCTAATAGCTCCAGATGTGAGTTGTCTTTTTCATCTGCTGTATGTTGAATTGAATGTGTTGCAGGAATACTGTAATCAGCTACGATATGGATATTTCTATGTAATGTCTATGTAGTGGTAATTACAGATTTGTGCAAATCACTAGAGTTTTCAAAAATATTGTAATAATTCTCTAATAAGCCAAATATGCGTACAACGATCATTGAATTCTGGAGTATTGTGTATAAATGGAAATAACTAGTTCTCCGCAGGTTAGGGAAAGTTGTTTTGGGCAGATTGGAGATTAATTATCTTGAAATGTAATGTAAGGGGTTATGAGTTGATAAACAAAATAAAACTAGTTTTTTTTATGCAATATCTACAACTAGCAGAAAAAAAAGCCATGAAGCTTCATATTTTATTTGTCTGCTCATGTGCAGTATAATACATGCTGTTTCATTCTATTGTCATGGGACCATAACACTCCAGCACATAGAACATAAACATTTTACAGTATGCACTAAATAAAAAATGAAGTAGAAAATTCTACACCTTATATTCTGTTTAAAGGTATAGTCTTTATTCAACCGCTGCAAAAAAAACCCAGGGAAACTGAACCAAATCATTCAAACCTTTCATCGAACGTCTTGTAGACTTATTGAAAAAAAACCCTGAGATCCCAATTGTATTCATTTTAAGATGTTGTTTTTTTTCTCTTTGGCTGTTTTTGAAATTTTACTTGGAAATTAATATTTTCTGTATTTCTTATATATGAATATACAGTATTTTAAGACAAGCTTTTGATTTTCAATTTATATCACCAAAAATATATATAGCGTATCACTTTATAATATCTACAGTGATTGTTTGTTGCAAATATTAATGAGTGTTGCTATTTTAAATGTTGTGCACAGGCTAGAGAACCTCATTTGGCAGCTTCTTCTCTAGTGCAGGATGCTGACATGTGCAGTAAGTTTTCACTTCACTTCAAAGTCACAATTGGCGACAGTGGGAAGTCATGTACTCTGTATACTGATGATAACCGTGGGTCTTTATACATGATGAAAGTGCCATTATAGTGTCGGTGCATGTACTCCATTGTATTGCATTGCTTTCAGCAACAGTTAGTATCGTCAAACCAAGGAGACAGCAAAACAGAGTCAAATGTGACAATGGGCAACGAGGGACAGTCATCAATAGTTTGGCTATCCTAAGATTAGCACATTTGAGGGAAGTTCTGGAGTACATGTAAAAGGACCCTAATATCAGGAATATATTCAGGGGTACAACTCATGCTATGGCCACAGACTTCACCCCCTCACAGCGGAGAAACCAGTGGGGGTGCAGTCATTCTCATTTTTCTCATCTCACTATAAGGCTCTCTAAGATACTGCCCTACTGCCTCTTGAATAACAAGCTGAGAGCTAACTGTGAGGAGCTGGCCACTTAATAAAGACTTTTACCAGCACAGAGTTCCCATTTTCTTCAATCTTATTGTTGTGTTTTGTTAGAAATTTGCTTGCTGTGTTTTATTAGTGATTTGTTTACTCGTGAGTTCAGCCTCAGGTATCAATTCCATTCAATGATCATATCTCAGGAGTCTTAAACCATTGTTCTCTGACAGGAGCTATCACCACAGAGGTCACAAGAGATGGACAGGGAATGTCTGTGTAGAACTGCACCAATTTGACCTTATGCGTCCTCGAGGGGGTGCGAAACGTTACGTTGGTGCAAAGGGCAGATACTTAACACGTGCTCCGTCTGACGTAATTGTGACATCAGGCGGGTGGTGGGGTGGGGACCCATCACAAGTGGTGGCAGCAGTGGGATTCTGCGGGGTCCCTCTGGTGCCATTCCTTCACATTGGTGGCAGAGGTGGGATTCTGTGGGGTCTCTCTGTTGCCATTTCTTCATATTGGTCTGAAAAATTTTTCATTTTTGCAGTTAAAAGCAAATGTCTAAGGGGGAGGGTGCTGATCCTAGGGAGGGAGAAAAGAGAAGCCATATGTTTAGTCAAGGAGTTTTGTGGAATGACATTGAAGGATTAGAATCGAGACTAAGGACCTGGAAGGATGGATGGATGCATAGCATATAAAGTGTTGGAGATCAGTTACCGACTGGACTGGATAAACATGCTACCATTGTGCTATCTGTCATTTGGATTTAAACTTTCTTAAAGGATTGTTGCTACTCGATACCTGTGCTTCCATAGTTTTACCTGTCATTTGAAGGATCGGGGACTGTGACTACAGACTATACTGACACAAAGGCAGTGGAACTACAGTTCCGAGAAGGGGATCTTGTGGACTGAGATAATTGTATTTTGGACATTTACCTGGAATTGCTGTATTACCATGGATGTAAGGAATAAAATATTGTTGCATCGTTAACCTGCCTAGGTAATTCTTAAAACCCACAATCTCAGATCTTTACACTAACATTGTCAACCACTACAGCCCCTGAACAGTGATCCATGCCACCTTTCTACATGTGGTCACAATTAGGTGCTCACAGAAAATACACCATTTAAAACATTACTTTTATTTGTTAATTTTAAAATTGTAGAAAAATATATAAAAACCTGTAGTTCTATAACAATTCCAAATCACTGAGTATTGCGCAGTAATTATTTGTATCACATGATATGTTTGTCTGAGCCAAAGGAAGGACGGCTGGGGTTAAGGGCAGGAAAGTTGGCAATAAAATAGCCTTGTTACCATTATTACTATTACTATTATGCCATGCCTAAGAACATTTACAGTACAGACCAAAAGTTTGGACACACCTTCTCATTTAAAGATTTTTCTGTATTTTCATGACTATGAAAATTGTACATTCACACTGAAGGCATCAAAACTATGAATTAACACATGTGGAATTATATACTTAACAAAAAAGTGTGAAACAACTGAAAATATGTCTTATATTCTAGGTTCTGCAAAGTAGCCACCTTTTGCTTTGATGACTGCTTTGCACACTCTTGGCATTCTCTTGATGAGCTTCAAGAGGTAGTCACCGGAAATGGTCTTCCAACAATCTTGAAGGAGCTCCCAGAGATGCTTAGCACTTGTTGGCCCTTTTGCCTTCACTCTGTGGTCCAGCTCACCCCAAACCATCTCGATTGTGTTCAGGTCTGGTGACTGTGGAGGCCAGGTCATCTGGCGTAGCACCCCATCACTCTCCTTCTTGGTAAAATAGCCCTTACACAGCCTGGAGGTGTGTTTGGGGTCATAGTCCTGTTGAAAATTAAATGATGGTCCAACTAAACGCAAACCCGATGTAATAGCATGCCGCTGCAAGATGCTGTGGTAGCCATGCTGGTTCAATATGCCTTCAATTTTGAATAAATCCCCAACAGTGTCACCAGCAAAGCACCCCCACACCATCACACCTCCTCCTCCATGCTTCACGGTGGGAACCGGGCATGAAGAGTCCATCCGTTCACCTTTTCTACCTTGCACAAAGACACGGTGGTTGGAACCAAAGATCTCAAATTTGGACTCATCAGACCAAAGCACAGATTTCCACTGGTCTAATGTCCATTTCTTGTGTTCTTTAGCCTAAACAAGTCTCTTCTGCTTGTTGCCTGTCCTTAGCAGTGGTTTCCTAGCAGCTATTTTACCATGAAGGCCTGCTGCACAAAGTCTCTTCTTAACAGTTGTTGAAGACATATGTCTGCTCCTAGAACTCTGTGTGGCATTGACCTGATCTCTAATCTGAGCTCCTGTTAACCTGCGATTTCTGAGGCTGGTGACTCGGAAAAACTTATCCTCAGAGCAGAGGTGACTCTTTGTCTTCCTTTCCTGGGGCAGTCCTCATGTGAGCCAGTTTCTTTGTAGCGCTTGATGGTTTTTGCAACTGCACTTGGGGACACTTTCAAAGTTTTCCCAATTTTTCGCACTGACTGACCTTCACTTCTTAAAGTAATGATTGCCACTCGTTTTTCTTTACTTAGCTGCTTTTTTCTTGCCATAATACAAATTCTAACAGTCTATTCAGTAGGACTATCAGCTATGTGTCCACCAGATTTCTACACAACACAACTGATGGTCCCAACCCCATTTATAAGGCAAGAAATCCCACTTATTAAACCTGACAGGGCACACCTGTGAAGTGAAAACCATTTCCGGTGACTACCTCTTGAAGCTCATCAAGAGAATGCCAAGAGTGTGCAAAGCAGTCATCAAAGCTGAAGGTGGCTACTTTGAAGAACCTAGAATATAAGACATATTTTCAGTTGTTTCACACTTTTTTGTACTACACACAATTTGATCACATTAAGTCATCAAATTGAATATGTCATCATATCATCATCATTTTTTGTTGCAACTTTTGAAAAAGCGCTAAGCCTAACCCTAAGCCTAATCATAAGAGGAGAAGGAGGAGCAGGGACGGGAAATTGTGAATCCGGTACTATGGTACCATGAAGGGCCATGGGACATCATTTCTCTCTCCTCTAACATGTTAGATCATGTCAGAGGAGAGAGAAATAATTTTTAAACAGGATCACACTTTTATTTTTTCAATGAATAACGGCGATCATGTGATTGGGGACCTAAAAACAGCCCTGATTGTGTTCTCCAGGGTCTAAGCTACTCCCGAATCGCAGCGTGAGACCCTTGTTCAGAACGTTCTCAGAACGAAGCTCAATAGGGTTACCATGAAAATTTCCGTGCCTGCCGCTGAACAGGATTGAACTATGAAGTCTCATTCTGAGAACTATCTCAGAACGAGACTCCATAGGATTTGATTGATGTTGTGGGCCATTAAACTCTTGGTTACTGATGGAACTTTCTGGATTTATTTTTAATTAATAAATAGGTAAAATAAGGAGTGGGGGAATTGTTATTCAAATACAGTATTTTTTTCCTGTGTGCCTGTGTTTTTTTAACTATTCATTTAATGGGTTAGAAATTAGGGTGTCTGGTAGATGCTGCCCCATTACTAACCTCTTGGCATGATGTCAGCGCACATTACACAGCTGATATCAACCCCACTTGCCAACACACCAGGGCAAGCGGAAAGAGCCGGGCAAAATCCCAGAATTGGTGCATCTAACGGATGCTCCTTTTCTGGGGTGGCTGCAGTCTAGTATTTTTAGGCTGGGAAGAGCCAAATATCCATGGCCCTTCCCAGCCTGAGAATACCGACCCCCAACTGTCTGCTTTACCTTAGCTGGTTATCAAAAATGGGTTGGACCCCACATCGATTTTTTAAATTATTTATTTAAATAATTTAAAAAAAAACTATGTGAGGAAGCTTTATTTTTGATAACCAGTCAAGATAAAGCAGATAGCTAAGGGCTGCAACCAGCAGCTGTTTGCTTTACCTGTGCTTGTTATCCAAAATAAGGGGGGCCCAATGTCTTTTTATTTAGTATTATTTTTTTTTCCACATGCTGCACCAGCCAATCACAGCCATGCCAATACTTCCATGAGAAGTCAGTGTTAGGATCGGAGTCTGTGCACGGACAATATGTGTCCTAACTCCTAACCCAGCTGCTGTCTCCTCCTCCCTGCCATTGACTTTTGCAGGGACTCATGATTTGTGTGGCGAAAATAGACTTCCTATTTTTACATAGAGATTAGAAGGATTCAGCCAGTCAGTTTTTAATCATGTGACGTCGTAGATCTAATGGAAAAGAGAAGAATTAACTGGGTAGAGCCGCAAAATGAGCAATTGTAAGTACACAGTGTCATATGATATGATGATTGCAATATATTAACATGTTTTTACTTCAAAACATAAGTACAAAAAGAAAGGGACATTACATGTGAAATGGGTATCTTAGAGGTATTGAAAATTAATGATTGACTTTTATCTAGATGTCTAATGTCTATAACCTGTTTAAACACTGCCCAGCATGTACTGTAAGAAGATGGAAATTATTATAAGTTTTATCAAAAATATGAAGTTTTAAATTCAAGGGACTGAGGAGAGACCAAAGAGTGAAAGAGGAAATTAAAGACCAGTAACAGGACCTCATAAGCTATAGCAATAATGGCTATGGAAATAATGAACATGCTTGATAAAATGACCCATTTGGAATATAGACAAACTCTAAGACCTAAGAAAAAATAAACAAAACCTCTAAAGGCAAAGGCATGGACAAAGTGACATCCAAAGTATGTACAAAATATAAGCAGGGAGAACCATGATAAGCCAAAACATTTACTAAAACGGAAGAATAACATTTTTATCTGATGATAACCTAAGTGACTATGCTCTTTTTAGTAAATGTTATGTATAGCATGGGCACATGTATGAGCTGTACAAAACATGTCACTGTTACACTGATAAAAATGAGTCTGTGTAAAAGTTTACAGCGCAGCAGTTGTGCATATTATAGTTAGTCAGAGCTCTGCTGCATCTCTGGGATATAACTTTAAGCTACAGTAAGTTAAGGTGTTTTATACTTTTATGAGAAGGCTGTACCATCAGAGAGGCTACAAAATGGGAATTCAATTTGTTACTGTTTAATAAATAATAGCAATACCGTACATGCTGAAAAATTAAATTGGCTGCAGAAGTAACAGGATAGTTAATGAATTTAATGATTGTACAAGTGCTGGCAGATTCAAACATTTACTTGCAAATACTTAGTGAAATGATTTATTGGTAAGTAATAAAAGATCTCTGGTCGAGTTGGCATTGCAACATTAACTGGAATTTTCAAAGATACAACTGATCCTCTATCTGCAGATAAAACCAAACATCTTCAGCGCCCGAGGTACAATACATGAAGATGACATGAAAAAAGCTCTGTATACACAATACTAAGTCCAGGTAGGGTCAGATATAGGGGGACTATACGAAGGAAAATCCATTAAACTCTTAACAATAAGTCACATAGTCAATTATTTATAAAAAAAAATTACATTTATATATTACTTATTTATAGTGAGTAGAAAACATTTGCAGAAATTAAAAATCAGTGAGAAACAGAACAGTATGAATGACATGTATAACTACTGTTTCACAGTGTGAGATGGATAAAGAACACACAATATGGGCCAATTCATAATGGAATATGTGCTTTTTTTGTTAATTTTTCTTTTACATTTTTTTTGGTCTCATTCTTCTTTTAATTCACATATTTTTAAAGTCTTATTTATATGAGTTCGCCTGTTTTGTTATCTTCATCATTGTGGTCAGCGTTTGGGGTTTCCAGATATTTTTGGCTGATTTATAGGGATGAGCAAGCACTAAAATGCTCGGGTTCTCATTACTTGGGTCGAGCAAATCTTAATGCTTGGGTGCTCGACCCGAGTAACGAGTATAATGGAAGTCAATGGGAAACTCAAGCATTTTTCCGGCGGCTTTTTCCCCGGATGTCTGGAGGGGTTCTAAAAATTGGTCACATCGATGGAAACAGCGCTGAAATGACATGGGAACAGCATGAGGAAGACCCCTGGAAGCATCTCAGAATTCAAGGTCACTTCTGTGAACAATGTTGTCAGAGTATTACCCCACTTTTACAGACTGACAATAAAACATACAAAAACGAAGATGAAATGTATTTTCCTGGAAAAGTTTTTAAGAAACATTTTTTTCCAGGATAATGACTTGTATATATGGCAAAATAAATAAGAGAAAACACAATGCTTCTCCACACCTTAGGCTATGTTCACATATAGTGATTTTGCTGTATTTTTGAACGTTCGCATTGCTTTCAACAGTGAAAAATACATTCACCAGTAAATGTAATTTTGACATTTAACTACATTATCTTGCCATGTGGTGTGTGAAACATGATCAGACGCATCCTGTTTCATTTATGATACAGGGACTCAGAAAGTCCCATTTTATTTTTTCAGTGCTACCAGGAGGCCCTCACTATTTACAGAGGGCCACCAGGCAGCCCTTACTATTGTTAGAGGGCCAGCAGTTGGCCCTCACTATTGTTAGAGGGCCATCAGCCAGCTATGCTTGCTACTGCAATATAGTTTATTCATCTAAGGTGGGCAAATTTTATTTTCCGTATTAATACTGTAAAGTTTGAAACTTGGAGGGCGTGCAGGCAGCCCTCACAATTTATAGAGTGCCAGCAGGTGGCCTCCACCATTTTTAGAGGGCCAGCAGGTGATTTGGGGACAGATGAGACCAAGATAGAGCTTTTTTGGTAAAGCACAGCATTCAACGGTTTACTGTAAATTGAATGAGGCCTACAAATAAAAGAACATAGTACTTACAGTCAAATATGGTGAAGGTTCAAAGATATTTAGGGGTTGTTTTTCTGCCTTTGGCACTGGTTGCCTTGACTCTGTGCAAGGCATCATGAAATCTGAAGATTCCCAAAGGATTTTGGATCGCAGTTCCTAGTGTCAGAAAGCTGGGTTTGCATCCTAGGTCATGAGTCTTCCAGCTGGATAATGACGCCAAACATACTCCAAGAAGCACCCAAAAATGGATGGAAACAAAGTACTGGAGAGTTCTGAAGTGATGATTCCAGCTTCAGTTGCATCAAGTCTCCCACCGCAGATGTTACCACCTAGCACTTGTCCCTATTCTAAATGCATCTAACAGCAGTATTAATAGGGAATAGAATAGATTTTTTTTGGTTGCAGCAGCATGGAGTATAAAGCAATAATCCCTGACTAGATGCCTGTAATACACTATCCATCGTGCTATAGCTCACCTGTACACTAATTGCAGATAAGAGAGGTAATATTGTAGAATATAAAATAGATTTTAATCGGCCCCAAAGAGGCTTTTTTGTTGTACATGACAGGACCAAACTGTGAAGGAACGGAAGCATCCCTGCCTGCTTTGATGAATTTCTGAGTGCAGATTATATTAAAAACATGAATCTGTTAATGATTTTTTGAAAAAAGAAATCAAGTTATAGGCAGTGCAAGAGATGCATGCGACGACAATGAAGAATCATTTACAGCAGATGATACCTAGCACCTGTCCCTATTCTAAATGCAGTTAACAATAGTATTAATAGGGAATAGAATAGATTTTGTTTTATTTATTTTTTTGATTGCAGCTGCATGGAGTATAATCCCTGGCTGAATGCATGTAATACACTATCCATAGTGCCATAGCTCACCCGTACATGAATTGCAGATAAGAGAGGTAATATTGTAGAATATAGAATCAATTTGAATTGGTCTTGTATTTATTAAGGAATGGGTCTCTTAGACTGCTAATACGTATACACTAAGTTCATGCGCTGCCAAAAATTAGTAGGCACTCCAATACCCCATTGAAGAGACGTAGTGAAGGGCCTCAGAAAAACATTATTAAAAATTATTAAGGAGTGGTTCTCCTAGACTGCTAATGCCCATGCATGAGCTGAAAAACATTTACCCCTGGGGGCTATACATATATATTTTAAAGAATGTAAGAGCTAGGAATCTAAAAATTGTTCATGCAGGCATCATAAATACCCTTAAAAAAATTAATGGTGGGGTTCCATGATGATCACCTTGTTGATATGGTAGAGGATGAGGAGATGGAGAAAGAGAAATAGGAGGATGACATAAAAAATACAAAATCTTGAAGCATATACCCATGTCTGGATGTGAAGGGGTGCATGGGAATAGACCAGAAAAAAAAATGGATTTGAGTTTATGTTCCGTTGCTGTCATCCGGTGGTGTTGAGATTAGTGTTGAGCAAATTTGTTCGGCATTTCAAATTCGGGTTCGTGTTCGGAGTTCCGGCTTGTTCACGACAAAAAATCGGCTCCACCCATGAACATCCCTGATTTGCCACGCTGTCACGCAGAGTTATCTAGTTGAGATGTCTGGGCCAATCCAGCCCTTGTTTATTTTGATAAGAGTCAGCCTGTCAGAATTTTCAGTTGACAGGCGGATTCACCTATCAGTTTTAATACCCCCGGCGGCACTAAAAACCCACTCTGACAAAACACTAGCATCAGGGCATGCCAGGACCTCCAAAGCATAGAGAGGCAGTTCATGCCACGTGTCCAGCTTGAATACCCAATAGCTGTAAGGCACAGAGGAATCACAGAGGACGCTGGTATGGCCACCAAGGTACTCCTTCAGCATCTTCCAAAACTTTTCCCTACTTGTCAGAGTACCCCACGCATCAGGTACAGTCTCAGACCTCTTATATAGACCCGATGACGCTATGCGGCCAGTCAATTAATAAACAAGGCATGCAATTCATTGACATATAGTCAGAACAGTATCCCTATTAATACTCTCTCTTTGACTCCTGCCTGTCAGCGGAGGTTGGCACCCTGATTCTGCGCTTATATAGACCTGATGACGCTATGCGGCCAGTCAATCAATAGACAAGGCATGCAGTTAATTGACTTATAGTCAGAACAGTATCCCTAGTAATACTCTCTCTTTGACTCCTGCCTGTCAGTGGAGGTTGGCACCCTGATCCTGTGCAAATGGCGACCCCCTTGTCGACGGCTGTCCCTTCTGGCCCTACAAGTCCCTAGCGAAGGGAAGGGGAGAAAAGTTGAGATACTGCTACTGAGTATTTGTTATACCATATAGTACATAACAATATCTCAATAGTAAAAAAAGGAGTGCTTCACGGATTATAATGTGACATACAATCAGCATGCCCAGATAATGCGCAATGTGTTTTATAGTCAGAGTTCATTACCATAAAATGGATACATATAAGGAATATGTTTCATTCAGCAATTACTGTATATAAGCCAGGAAAACCATCTAATAGAAACTGTGAGCCTATTGCCATAGAAATCCGATCCATCAACCAAAGCGATGTACATGCAAAGTAGCATAGGCTCAATAATTAGTAATCAAGTCAAGCATGATTTATACCCATATGGAAATGAACAGAAAGGCTCATACACATGTACTAACTCGACGCGTTTCTCTTTAGGAGGTTCATCAGGAGTGATGAGACAGTTAGAGCTTTCAACTCAAAAAATTATGAGACAGTCAAAGGTTACTTAGTTTGTCTGGAGCCATTAAATGAGGCCCATCTGATAGCGGAGAGTCTGTGCTCCCAGAAATAGTCTGCATACTATGAAGTCATGTCTCTTTATGTAGTACTCACCATCAGGTGAGTTATTGATCAAGTGGAGGCTTGAAGCGCTGCCACGATCCTGGAAGGCACAACCGCGCATGACTGGAAGTATGTTTGCGTGTCATGACCGCGCATGTCCAAGAGTGTATTGCGCATCATCGTGCGTTCCACACAGCAGGGAGAGGTGTTCAAGCGGCCGGTAATAAGTAACTGCTGGGACGCATGCGCGAAAGTATACAGCATGTCATCATGCATTCCATAGTCAATCAAACAGCCACCATTACATATCAGACTACATTCCATCCAATTTGTTGAATATTCACTATTCCTTCAGCATAAAAGCATTCAGCATTCATCGAACCCTCACAAAGGTTCCCTGTTTCCCACTATCTCCAATAGGCCCATTATTTGAAAAGGGGCATCTATAATTCAAAGGATGATAATGATAAAATACTACTGAAGATGTATATTTTCTTTCATATTCTTCGCAGATACATATGACTATTAAATACTAGTCAAGTTTTCCAACAAGAAATTTAGATTCCAAATAATAGAGAAAGGAAAGTTAAATATAACAGCCAAAGTGTTCATTAAGACCCTTTGGCTGAACCGAATTCATCCTATGAATCCATCTCAATTCTTTCAGGGGGATCATATGATCTCTACTGCCTCTTCTGATTGAAGGAACTAGAACTTCAATAACTGAAAATGCAAAGGACTCCAGATCTCCTTCATGTGCCTACAACGGATGATTCTCTATTATTCTTTATGTCACTCACATGATCCCCTATCCTCCTCCTAAATTCTCATTTAGTTTTTCCAATATAATCATAGGGGCAGGAGCACTGAAATAGGTAAATCACCTCTTTGGTCTTACAGTTGGCAAATGTCTGTTCTTGTAACATCTCTGCACTTGAGCTGGGAAAGGTGCTCCCAACTTTGAAGAATTTACAAAAATTAAAACTGCCACACCGAAATGTACCATTACTTCTTTTATCCAGCCAAGTGCCAGCCTTTTTTGGAGGAGTATAATTGCTGTGCGCCAAGTGATCTCTAATAGATCTGTTTCTTCTGTCAGTGATAGCAGGGGTGGGAGTGAGAAAATCCACAATATCAGTATCGGCTGTTAGTATGTTCCAGTGCCGATTTAATATTTGTCTCACCTCTATTGAGCAATCATCAAAGTTTCCTATCACCCTAAGGAAGGGATCATTGGGGTCTCTTATTTTTGACTTAAACAGGTTTGTCCTGGTACATGATGCTGCAATACAGAAAGCCTCACCAAGAACACTTTTGTTATTAGTAGTATTTTTCTTTTGTATATTTCTATTTGTGTCTGCCAAATTTTTTTTTTTAACTATTTATTAAAAGTTATATTTTATTATTGGTTAGAAGTATAGTTCACACAGTGATTCTACTAGTCAAAAAGTTTCAACAATGTTCCTCTTATACAGTACCTTGAAAAAGTATTCATGCCCAGTGAACTTTTCCTCATATTTTCAAATTATACCAATTTATTTTGGGGGGATTTTATGTGATACACCAACACAAAGTAGTACCGTAAGTACACTGGAGAAAATAAGTATTTGATACACTGGCGTTTTTGCAAGTTTTCCCACCTACAAAGAATGGAGAGGTCTGTAATTTTTATCGTAGGTACATTTCAACTGTGGGAAACTGAATCTTTAAAAAAAAATATCCAGAAAATCAGATTTTATGATTTTTACTTAACTAATTTGCATTTCATTGCATTAATTAACTTTTTGATGCAATAGAAAAACAGAACTTAATATTTGCTACTGTAATGCAACGGCTTGCTGCATTGCAAGAATGTCCAGGGGGCGTGCTCTAGCTGACCATTTACCACCCCCTCAGGTGACTGATCACATGACTGTGACATCATGACAGGTCCTGTGTGCACAAAAGGATATATAAACCCTGGTAGTTTTGAAACAGGTAGGGAAAGAGTGGCCTGGTGAGGCCTAGAAAGAGAGGCCTGGTGAAGCCTAGAAGACAGAGGCTGGATCCTCCTGTGTTTAGGATACCAGTAGCCTTGGAGGGCGAGAGGCCTGGTCCCTGTGTGGGACTCCACTAGCCTGGAAGGCAGAGGCTGGATCCCCCTGTGTTTGAGATACCAGTAGCCTTTGAAGGTACGTGGCCTGGAGGCCCCATATGGAAAGCCTTAAAGCCACAGCTGTAGCAGAACCGAGCTGACTGAAGCAGCTACGACCCGGCAAAGGTAAAAACGCTGCTTGATGTGGACATTGATATTGTTACCTTGCTGAAGGCTGTATCTGGAGCCAAGTGGGCATATCTGTCACTGGAAAGGCTTGGATATTATATGTGTAACATGTGGACGAGCCACTGAGATGGACTATGTTATGAGCAGTTTATGAGATGTAATAAACTGCTGGACTGTGAATTACCGTAAAAATGTTGCATGTGTGCTTTAATTGATGGTGAAGCGAGTGCCCCCCAGCGTGATGAATAGCGCTATCTTACATGTGGTTGGAGAATGCGGTCAACTGCAGCCTGGTTGCTAGGGGTAATGGCACAGGACGACGATTGTGGATGCAAGCATCTTGCTGTGACTCGGCGGGGTCATGAAGATTAAAGCATCTGGCTGTAACTCGGCGGGGTTACGAAAATTGTCGTCGCACTCAAACCTGGTTTGCTGTGGCTCGGCAGGGTCATGAAGATTAAAGCATCTTGCTTTAACACGGCGGGGTTATGAAAATTGTCGTCGCACTCAAACCTGGTTTGCTGTGGCTTGGTGGGGCCACGAAAATTTTCCGGGGAGAGTGGTGTTAAGTGTCTAGTGTGAACAGTGTACCGCGATGGCTATGAATGGAGCAGTATCCCCAGACGGAATGGAGAAGTGGTTAGATGACCGGCTGCAAACGCTCTTCAGCAAAATGGAGTTTTCTGAAGAAATGCAGGAGCAGATAAAGATGACTGTGAAGGGAGCAGCAGATGAGACTGAAGCTGCTGAGCAATTAAGGTACCTGTTAAAATTGCAGCAACAGGACATGGTGCAGGAACGGCAGGAGCTGTTGGCACCGTATAGAATGACTGCAGTGGACAATTCTGTGAGTTCTCTGGGGGCGCCAGTATTGTCCCAGAGTGCCCGGGGAGGTGGTAAGAGATGTTGTGAACTGGGTCCTAAGACTATGGCGTGTTTTTTTTAAAAAAGAACCTCTACAGGTGTGGATGTTCAAAAGGGGGTGGAGTCTCAAAAGGGGGCGGATTTTCAAAAGAGCGTGGAGTATCGGAAACCAAAATTGGTTACTGGTTGTGGGTTGGTACTGCCTAAAAATGACAATTTGACCGTTGATAATGGGGTAGCTCCAGTAGAAGGGGTTGACGTCAAAGTGGGAGGTGACTTGTTGGTCCACAACACCATGGGGAGAGACACAGACCCCACAACTGATGGTGACACTACGAAAGTAGAAAGAGAGTTCAGTCAGGAGGAGCTAGACGAGGTGAGAAAGTCCCCCTCTCGTCGTTGACGGCGCAAGGGCCCCAAAAAAGTTGCTCCTGTAGCCTTTGCTGAAAGCACAAATAAAGAAAATGTAATGCTGTGTGCTTTTATTCCGTGTGTGGATCCTCCTTTAGAAGCAGAAGAGGAGGTGACGTTGCCAGTAGCAACCTCCGGTACAGTACTGAGACAGAAGGATCAGGATCCGACAGCCCTGAAAGAGGAGGTGGCCAGCCATGACCAAGAGCTGGAGCCTATCAGGCAGCAGTATAAGAGTGACGTGCAACAACTAAGGAAAAACCAGGAGAACGTGTCCTCAAACCAGCTGAGCCTGGAGTCTGAACGGCAGAAAATAAACCAGGTTGTGAGGAACTTACAACGAGAACTGGAGGAAAGCAACAATTGGAAGGAAAAGTTCCAGAAAAGTAAAGAGGAGGTTTTTCAGTTGGAGCTTGGCAAAGCGGAGTTTGAAGATGAGCTGTGCGAGTTGAAAGATCGGTTCTCTCTGGCACACTTAGAGCTGATGCAGGTGAAGCAAAAGGTGGATGAGGGACTACACCAGAGGGAAAGGGAGCTGTCTGCCTTAAAAGAGGTGCTGCAGGATGAAGTTTCTGGACGCGACCAAAACCTAGAACGACTGCGCGAACAGTTCTACCGGGAGCTGTGCGACTCCAAGAAGGAGTATGGTGAACTCATGAGGGAGCTGCAGCAATTCCAGGACCAAGTAAAGCCTCTAATGCAGGAGAAGGAGCGGCTGGTGGACTCTCTGTACCAGCGAGACCAGGAGCTATCCGCCCTGAAAGAGGCAATAAAAGATGAAGTGTCTGGTCACGACCGTGAGGCAGAAAAGAGGCATGAAAAGTTCAATAGGGAACTGCAACAAATCAAGAGAGACTATGAGGATCTCCTCAAGGTTAAGGAAAAACTAGAGGATAATAAAACTAATGCAGAGCACATGCGCCAAGTGATTGAGACTACTCTACAGGACACCCGTGCTGAAAATGATGAACTCCACAGAAAGATCCCAGGTATGGAAGCTCATGTGAAGGAGCTGCAGACATTCTGTGGTGATCTCGAGAGGGAAGAGACGTGCCTTAAGGATAGAATCTGCAGGATGGAGGAGTCCATCGAAGAAGGGGGGTATGAAGCAAATGCCTCTTCGGATAAGGCGAGTTTGGGTGATTCGGTGGATGTGAGAGCCGAGATCAAGGAACTCAAGAAGTCGCTACAAGCCCATTTGAAGCAAGAGAAGCTGGAGAGACTGGCCGTCGAGAGCCAAGTGGGCGCATTGGAGACAGAGAGCTCTGAGAAAATTCTGCTTATAAAGGAGCAGTTGAAGCAGGAAGAGCTTCAGAGATGGGTTGCTGAGAGGCGAATAGCTGAGCTAAAGAAAGAAGTTGTCGAGCTCAAAGGTCGCCTGGCAAAGTACCAATCAGTGAATGAGGCCTCCTTGGAGAAGGGCAAACAAGTTGCGCTCAGTCCTTTGGGCCATGAGAGGGTGGACCGGAATAGAGCTGAGAGAGTGTTGAAAGAAAATAAGTATGAAATGGGAGTGGTCAAGATGAGAATTCTTGAGTTCATAGCTGTGAGTCAGCTCAGGGGAAGCATACAGGGTGAAGAAGCTGAAAGTCAGTTGTCCCTGAAACCGGAGCCAGATGATCATTTGGAGACCACTGGTGAGACAGAAACGTCTCGGTACAAGTGTCTTATAGATGTACCCCAAGATTTGAGAGAAGAATGCACCAGAGAGTCAGTGCATGAAGAGTTTAAGAAGTCCGTGGGAGCCTGTAAGGTGTACTCGATCTCAGAAGCTAAACAGCTGGTGGTCCTGTCCACAACCGACGTCACAGTGAAGAGGGTGGCTATCCTAAGTGACATGCACTGGCGATGTGTTCGCACGAAGCGGTTTGTCTGGTTGAAGATGGAACAAGCCATTAGACAACTGGAGCTTATGATAAAAGCTCAAAGTCTGCGGGAAGAAGTCATCCGGGTGCCTCATGCTCTGGTAAGAAAGCTCATTGGGAGAAATGGCCAAGCCATGCAAATGATGATAAAGAAGTCTGCTGTGATGAAAGTAAGCAGTCCACGTGATCATCAGGACTGGATACCAGATGAAGACGGCATGGTGTCATTCTCCGCTGTAGGAAAGGAAGAAAATCTTGCATATATACGCATGCTGATGGAGTACCGAGTGACCTACCTGCGAGAGGTAGAACAGTTGAATCTCGCCAGACTGCGAATGGAAAGACAGCATCGTCTGAGCAGCAGAAGATGGCAGCCGTCTATAAATTGTGAGACCAGACAGAGAAAGGGCCCTTCAAATAATAGGATGACTACAGTAGAAGTTAGAGACCTTTCAAGATGTCCTGAGGATAGTGGGCGTGGGTTTAGAGGTAGTGAGACCTCCAGTAATTCAGGTCTGAGAGGCCCATACAAACGATCCAATAGAGTATGGGACAGCATGAAGTCAGACCTGACCGTAGATACAAGGGCAAATAAGTCACACTGCTGTATTGACCGCTGGGAGCGGGGGAGGTCTGACAAGGTTACGACTGACCGCTGGGAGCGGGGGAGGTCTGACAAGGTTACTACATGGAAATGTGACTTGACGAAGTTAGTGACAATGACAGATGTTAGGTCCCTAAGGAATGGGATAATGTTGATGACTAATGTTCCATGGGCTGAGCAGCGCAATTGTCAAGTACATGGTCTCTGTGTGAACCGTGGGTTATAATGTGATTGTCTATGCTATGTGTTCAACCCCACAAGTTTGAACAGAGGGGGGATATGTAATGCAGCGGCTTGCTGCATTGCTAGAATGTCCAGGGGGTGTGCTCTAGCTGACCATTTATCTCCCCCTCAGGTGACTGATCATGTGACTGTGACATTATCACAGGTCCCGTGTGCACAAAAGAATATATAAACCCTGGCAGTTTTGAAACAGGTAGGGAAAGAGTGGCCTGGTGAGGCCTTGAAAGAGAGGCCTGGTGAAGCCTGGAAGGCAGAGGCTGGATCCCCCTGTGTTTAGGATGCCAGTAGCCTTGGAGGGCGAGAGACCTGGTCCCTGTGTGGGACTCCACTAGCCTGGAAGGCAGAGGCTGGATCCCCCTGTGTTTGAGATACCAGTAGCCTTTGAAGGTACGTGGCCCGGAAGCCCCATCTGGGAAGCCATAAAAGCCACAGTTGTGGCAGAACCGAGCTGACTGAAGCAGCTACGACCCGGCAAATGTAAAAACGCTGCTTGATGTGGACATTGATATTGTTACCTTGCTGAAGGCTGTATCTGGAGCCAAGTGGACATATCTGTCACTGGAAAGGCTTGGATATTATATGTGTAACATGTCGGCGAGCCACTATGATGGACTATGTTATGAGCAGTTTATGAGATGTAATAAACTGCTGGACTGTGAATTACCGGAAAAACTTTGCATGTGTGCTTTAATTGATGGTGAAGCGAGAGCCCCCAGCGTGATGAATAGCGCTACCTTACACTACATCAACCTTTGTTTGCAATTACAGAGGTCAGACGTTTCCTGTAGATCTTGACCAAGTTTGAACACATTGCACCAGGGATTTTGGCCCACTCCTCCAAACAGATCTACTCCAGATGATTCAGGTTTTGAGCTGGTCACTGGGCAACATTGAGTTTCTGTTCCCTCCAAAGATTTTCTATTGCGTTCAGGTCTGGAGACTGACTAGGCCACTCCAGGACCTTGAAATGCTTCTTACGGAGCCACTCTTTAGTCACCCTGATTATGAATGTGTTTTTTGGGTCATTGTCATGCTCGAAGACCCAGCCACGACCCATCTTCAATTCTCTTACTGTGAGAAGATTGTTGGCAAAAATCTCACGATACATGACCCCATCCATCCTCCCTTCAATACGGTGCAGTCGTCCTGTCCCATTTGCAGGAAAGCACCCCCAAAGTATGATGTTCCCCCACCATGCTTCACAGTTGGGACGGTGTTCTTGGGGTTGTACTCATCCCGCTCCTTCCTCCAAACACGACGAGTGGAGTTGATACCAAAAAGTTATATTTTGGTCTCATCTGACCACATAACCTTCTCCCCTCCTCTCGATCATTCAGATGGTCATTGGTGAACTTCAAATGTGCCTGGACATGTGCTGGTTTGAGCAGGGGGACCTTGCTTGTCTTGCAGAATTTTAATCCATGACGGCGTAGTGTTACTAATGGTAATATTTGAGACTATGGTCCCAGCCATCTTCAGCTCATTGACCAGGTCCTCCCATGTAGTTCATCCTTACCCTACAAGGCGAGATTCTTCATGGAGCCCCAGACCGAGGAAGATTGACACTCATCTTGTGTTTCTTCCTTTTTGTAATAATTGTGCCAACAGTTGTTGTTTTCTCACCAAGCTGCTTGGCTATTGTCCTGTAGCCCATCTAAGCCTTGTGCAGGTCAGCAATTTTGTCCCTGGCATCCTTAGACAGCTCTTTAGTCTTGGTCATGGTGGAGAGGTTGTAGTGTGATTGATTGAACTTGTTACCTGTATTAAAAACACCTGTTCACACATTCAAACAGGTACAATTAGTACAAGTAATGAGTACAGAGTAGGAGGGCTTCTTAAAGAAAAATGAACAGGTCTGTGAGAGCCAGAATTCTTGCGGATTGGTAGGTGATCAAATTCTTACTTCATGCAATAAAATGCAATTTAGTTATTTAAAAATCATACAATGTGATTTTCTGGTTTTTATTTTTAGATTCTGTCTCTCACAGTTGAAGTGTACCTACGATAAAAAATACAGACCTCTCCATTCTTTGTTGGCGAGAAAACTTGCAAAACCTTCACAGTATTAAATACTTATTTTCCCCACTGAATTTGTGAAGTGTAAAGGAAATGAAACATGGCTTTCTAAATAAATTAATTACACACAGGTGGACTCAATTTACTTACTATGTGACTTCTGGAGATAATTGGTCATTCAGGATTTTATTTAGGGGTATCAGACTACAGGGGGCTGAATACAAATGCATATTAAAACTTTCAGATTTATATTTTTAAAATATTTAAAAAAACATGTATCATTTCCTTTACACTTTACAAATACTTGCTACTTTGTGTTTTTATATCACATAAAATCCAGATAAAATACATTTAAGCTTGTGGGTGCAATGTGAAAAAATGTGGAAACATTTATAAGCGTAAGAATATTTTTTCAAGGCACTGCTTATGCCCTATAAAACTGTAGCCAAATTTATCTTAACACAGTTCATATATCACTGGTAAATCACAGCACAAAAAAGTATACTTTAACACCTAAGCTGACATAAGTTAAATGGAATCTGTTAGCAAATTTTTGGTATTTAATCTCAGGATAGCATGATGTAGGGGTCAAAACACTGATTTAAATGATGTGTCACTTATCAGGCCTTGTGCTGTTGTTTACTTGTAGTGACAGTTTTATCATTAGGACATTATCATTGTTGTGACTATCTGGCACATGAGCACTGGTCCAAACCCCCTCCTTGTGATAAGCAGCTCACTGTCAATATACAATTTACATACAGAGCCTGGTGTGGGCGGGGTCACCTCTCTCATCCCTGCTGCATACTGCATCTAAAAACTCTGGTTGTGTCACAACAACTGCACCCAGTAAACTAAGTGATACATCGTTGGATGCAGGGTCTATTTGCCTATGTCATGCTGCTGTCAGATGAGGTAGCAAAAATCTGCTGACAAATTCCCTTCAATGGTTTATCTAATGTTAAGTTATCCTTCATCTTATATGAAATAACCTTTTGTGACAAGTTATCAAGATGGTGCGTTATTTGTTAAGTTACACTTGGCTACATATTTAAATATCCTAATACAAACTGCATAGATTAAGCTGGTTACTTAATTTGAATAAGTTCAAAATGACTTCATGCTAGACAAGTCTATTTTTCAATAGCGAATGTCTAAAATGTGATAAATATGTGATATGTACACAACAAATTATACTTTTTCATTAGTGTTTACATATGGCACAGTTTTGAGCCTGAGAGAAATTAATTTATTTTGGCATATTGTACTGTATGCAGAAATATTTATTTGGATTGGTTGACCTGAGGTCTCGTTAACAAGTTGTAAATTCTGTCCATATTTATTAGAGACTCTATGTCAAAACCTTGCCACATTCCACAGTAATTCTGCGCATAATGCATGCGAATTAGATATTTTATATCCCGTTTACAGAGTACTCATAAAATATACAGTACCAGTCAAAAGTTTGGACACACCTTATGATGTATTGTTTTTTCTTGTTATTAGAATGTGTACATTGTAGTTTCAAACTGAAAGCATTTAAACCACAAATGAAAATATAAGGAAACAAGGAGTAAAAAATGTGGAAAAAAGTCAGAATATATTTTAAACCTTAGATTCCTCAAAATACTTCCCTTTCAATCTGATGACAGTTTTACACACATTTGGCATTCTCCCAAGCAACTTCCTCAAGTAGTCACTTGAAATGGCTTCAAATAAACAGGTGTGTTTGTCAAGCGTTTACTTGTGGAATCAATAGCCTTCAGAAAGTCGTTGCGACCATCAGGTGTGTATTTCAAAGGCAGTGTTGGTATACAGGTTCATAGAGTATTGAACCCTATTCCACAGCTGTACTAAACCATAATATGGCAACAATCACTCAACTCAGTAAAGAGAAATGGCAGTCCATCAGAATTTTAAGATATGAAGGTCCGTTAATCCAAAAAATTGCTAGAACCTTGTAGATATTCTTAAGTTCAGTCATGAAAACCATCAATCACTATAAAGAAATTGGCTCTAATGAGAACCATTTTAGAAAAGGAAAACAAAGATTTACTTCTGCTGCAGAGAATAAGGTCCTCAACGTTACCAGCGTCGGAAAATGCAAATTGATAGCAGCTCAGATAACAGCCCTCATAAACAATATCACACACATATCACATAGTAGACGCATCTCAACATTAACTGTCTAGAGGAGACTGAGAAAAATTTGCCTTTATGGTAGAATTGCTGCAAAGAAACAACTATTGAGTGCCAAAAATAAGAGGATACTTTTTTGAGCCCAACAACACAAGTAATGAACATTAGATCAGTAGAAATCTGTTCTGTGGTCTTATGAGTCAAAATTTGAGATTTGTGGTCCCAATCGACATGTCTTTTTGATATGCAGTAAAGGTAAACAGATGGTTTCTGCATAACCATTAATCCAAAGTCCAAATGCTATAAATCATACATCTACCCAATTAGATATGAGCGAACCTTTCAAGGTTTGGATCGGTGAACGCCCCGATGTTCACCAAACAGTTGGTCGAACATATCCGAACCACATTGAATTCAATTAAAGGCAAAACCAAACACATAGATAAGACCTTCAGGGGGTCCCAAAAGCTGCCAAAACAGCTCAAATTAGGGGCAGACACCAGTAAAAGTGGCATCAATTGACCCAGAGTTTAAATAGTATTATTATTATTTATTATTGCAGCGCACTTTATTCCATAGCTCTTTACATGTGAAAAGGGGAATACATAGCAAACAACAAGTATAATAAGTACAATGAGTAACCGACTGGTACAGGAAGAGAGAGGACCCTGCCCACGTGGGCCCACAATCTACAAGGGATGGATGAGGATACAGTAGGTGAGGGTAGAGCTGGTTGTACAGCGGTATGGTAAAGCGGGGTGACTGCAGGTTGTACGCTTGTCGGAAGAGGTAGGTCTTCTGGTTCCTTTTGAAGGTTTCCACAGTAGGTGAGAGTCTGAGGTGTTTGTGTAGAGAGTTCTAGAGTAGGGGAGATGCACGGGACAAATCTTGTATGCAATTATAGAAAGAGCAGATAAGAGGGGAATAGAGAAGGAGATCTTGTGAGGATTGTAGGTTGCGTACAGGTAAGTACTAGGAGACTAGATCATAGTTGTATGGGGGACACAGGTTTTGGATGGCTTTGTATGCCAAAGTTAGGGTTTTGAACTGTAGTCTCTGGGAAACGGGGAGCCTTTGCAGGGATTGACAGAGGGTAGAAGCCAGGGAATAAAGGGTTGACAGGTTGATAAGGTGGCCAACAGAGTTTAGGATAGATTGGAGGGGTGTGAGAGTGTTAAAAGGGAGGCCACAGAGCAGGAGGTTGCAGTAGTTGAGGCGAGAGATAATGAGGGCATCTACTAGTGTTTTTGCACATTCATGATAGAGGAATGTGTGAATACGGGAGTAGAGATGAGCGTTGTTCGACTCGAACTGTTCGCCAATCTCAAATTCGAGCTGTTTTGGGCGGTGTTCGAGCCGTTCGGCAAACACGAACAATTTGAAAAAAATTCGGCTGTTCGAGGTTATGTTCGATAACGGTTCGTGCACCAAAATCATAACTGGATTTTTTCTCCGTAATGCTGAAAATTAATGTTAATACGCAGTTTGAGTGTACAGCGGGGCACGGGGAGGGGCAGGGGATGGATCTCTGCAGGAATAATGAAGATCTCCATTTTTTTTTCTCTTTCCCGCATTTACAGTGGGGAGGTGCAATCTGTCAGCATATCAGCAGCGCACACACGGAGCGAAGTGCTTTTTTTCACACAAGCAAGGGCATGTGTCATTGGCAGTGTATGTCACATGTCCTTGCCCTATAAGACCAAGCCATATTCCCCGTCGCCACCATTTTCTCACTGCTGCAGCTGCGTGTTAGACGGCACCGCTGTTGCTGTGTGCGCTATACCTTGTTAATTTCAAGCCAATTTTCGCACAAATCTACAGATAGCTTGGTAGTAGGGAATAGTTGTGATTGCAGTCCTTTTAAGGACTAGGTTACAGCATTTCCTATGACTTTTATCAGGCTGGTCTGTGCTCTTAAATAGATAGGTTGTGGGAGTAAAGACTAATTGTAATTGCAGTCCTTTTCAGGACTAAGTTACATCAGTTCCTATCAGTTTTTGCCAGGCAGGTCTGTGCCAGTGCTGTGCAAGTTTTTTTCTCAGCATTTGGCTGAATCTAGCAAAGCTAATCCTTTTTGGCCTATTGCAGAGTGTGTTAGTCAGTGGAGTAGCCTATCTGTGTTGCAAGATACACCACCTGTGTATAGAATACCAATTTTTTACTGCACCTAGTGAAGTAAAACCTTTTGGGCATAGCATCATTCTATTAGTCCATCTATACTGACCTCCATAAGGTTGCAAATTGAATATAATTTTTTTCTGCATCTAGCTCTGAAAAAATATTTGTCCTTCTAGCAGTGTGTGGGACTTGTTCTACTAGTCCATCTAAACTGACCTCCATCAGGTTGCAAATTCAAAATAATTTTTTGTCTGCATCTAGCTCTGAAAAAATATTTGGGCTTCTAGCAGTGTGTGGGACTTGTTCTATTAGTCCATCTATACTGACCTCCATCGGGTTGCAAATGAAAAATAATTTTTTGTCTGCATCTAGCTCTGAAAAAATATTTGGCCTTCTAGCAGTGTGTGGGACTTGTTCTATTTGTCCATCTATACTGACCTCCATCAGGTTGCAAACTGAATATAATATTTTTCTGCATCTACCTCTGAAAAAATATTTGGGCTTCTAGCAGTGTGTGGGACTTGTTTTATTAGTCCATCTATACTGACCTCCATCAGGTTGCAAACTGAATATAATTTTTTTCTGCATCTACCTCTGAAAAAATATTTGGGCTTCTAGCAGTGTGTGGGACATGTTTTATTAGGCCATCTATACTGACCTCCATCAGGTTGCAAATAAAAAATAATTTTTATCTGCATCTACCTCTGAAAAAATATTTGGGCTTCTAGCAGTGTGTGGGACTTGTTTTATTAGTCCATCTATACTGACCTCCATCAGGTTGCAAATTAAAAATAATTTTTATCTGCATCTAGCTCTGAAAAAATATTTGGCCTTCTAGCAGTGTGTGGGACTTGTTCTATTAGTCCATCTATACTGACCTCCATCAGGTTGAAAATTGAATATAATTTTTTTCTGCATCTAACTCTGAAAAAATATTTGGGCTTCTAGCAGTGTGTGGGACTTGTTCTATTAGTCCATCTATACTGACCTCCATCAGGTTGCAAATTAAAAATAATTTTTTGTCTGCATCTAGCTCTGAAAAAATATTTGGCCTTCTAGCAGTGGGTGGGACTTGTTCTATTAGTCCATCTATACTGACCTCCATCAGGTTGCAAATTGAATATAATTTTTTTCTGCATCTAGCTCTGAAAAAATATTTGTCCTTCTAGCAATGCGTGGGACTTGTTCTACTAGTCCATCAATACTGACCTCCATCAGGTTGCAAATTCAAAATAATTTTTTGTCTGCATCTAGCTCTGAAAAAATATTTGGCCTTCTAGCAGTGTGTGGGACATGTTCTATTAGTCCATCTATACTGACCTCCATCAGGTTGCAAACTGAATATAATATTTTTCTGCATCTACTTCTGAAAAAATATTTGGGCTTCTAGCAGTGTGTGGGACTTGTTTTATTAGTCCATCTATACTGACCTCCATCAGGTTGCAAACTGAATATAATTTTTTTCTGCCTCTACCTCTGAAAAAATATTTGGGCTTCTAGCAGTGTGTGGGACTTGTTTTATTAGTCCATCTATACTGACCTCCATCAGGTTGCAAATTAAAAATATTTTTTATCTGTATCTAGCTCTGAAAAAATATTTGGGCTTCTAGCAGTGTGTGGGACTTGTTCTATTAGTCCATCTATACTGACCTCCATCAGGTTGCAAATTAAAAATATTTTTTTGTGTGCATCTAGCTCTGAAAAAATGTTTGGCCTTCTAGCAGTGTGTGGGACTTGGTATATTAGTCCATCTATACTGACCTCCATCTGGTTGCAAATTGAATATAATTTTTTTCTGCATCTACCTCTGAAAAAATATTTGTCCTTCTAGCAGTGTGTGGGACTTGTTCTACTAGTCCATCTATATTGACCTCCATCAGGTTGCAAATTGAATATAATTTTTTTCTGCATCTAAACCAGCCAATAGTTTTGGCCTAATACCACAGTTTGGCCACTCAGCTCTGCTCTGTTCCCATCCATTGTTTTTTTGCGCAAACAACTCCAGAGTTGTGAATTAGTTAACCACCAAAATGAGTGGAAAAAGGCCTGCTGCTGGTGGAAAGGGGAATAGGCGTGTTGGGAAGGGGAAAAAAGGTTGTGTCCGTGGGGTAGGTGTTAAAGCAACAGTAACATCTGCAGAAGAAAGACCATCTTCCAGCCAAACTAAAATGTCTACTTCTTTTAGCGGACAATGTGATAAGATCCCTTTCTTACGGCCACGCCAATCGCTACAATTTCCAGATGAGGCACAAAAACAGCAGGTGCTTCAACGGATATCAAGTGTTACTTTAAGTGGGCTCTCCTCCACATCAACTTCAACATCACAAATACTCCAGTCCTCAAAGGTGTCACCCCAATCGCACTTGCTTCCTCACAGCTCCCAAATCTCCAGCTGCCCGTCTGATAATCAGGTAGAACAGATGGTTGAGTCTGCAGAGCTGTTTACTCATACTATAGTCTGGGAATCAGAGGTCGGCTCCAGCGCTTCTGTGAATCCAGACGAGGAAATGATCAGCACTGATGCCCAGAATCTTAATGAGTCGGATCCAGGACCAGACGCTGAAGGTTCTGACCATAATGTAGACCCTCATTCCCAAACTGTAACTCCTGTTGGTGGAGACAATGAGGAAGACGGTGATGAGACTCAAATACCTGATTGGAGCGACAACTTTAGTTTTTTGTCAGGGCAGGAACAGGTTGGCTCTGAGGACGACGGGTGTGATAACGCACAGGGTGATGATGATGAGGTTGGAGATCCCACTTACTGTCAACCCACAGTCAGCCAAGAGATGAGGTCAGCAGAGGAGGTGGAGGAAGATGCTAGTGACGACGAGGTCAGGTTGCGCCTTCCTGGACAGAGACATAGTACTGGAAGCACGTCAACAACTGCATCCTCAAACACAACTCAGCCTCTCACAACAAGTCGTGGTGGCTCTTCAGGTCGCATGGGTGCTAAGCCTTGCATAGCCTGGGCATTTTTTCAGATCGATAAAGATGACCCAACTCGTGTTATCTGTAACATTTGTCAGCAAAAGCTAAGTAGAGGCCAAAAAATACATAGTTTGAGTACTTCATGCATGAACCAGCACATGGACATGAAGCATAAGTTGCAGTGGGAAGCTCACTGTGCTACAATGCGGCCTAGCCGGCCGGGCCAACCACCGTCTGCCATATCTTGTACATCCGCGGCCTCTTCATCCTCTGTGACTGGGGAGACAGCAGTCACACCTGTTTTGGGGCGCAGACCTGCCACCTCTTTACCCGCAACAGCCAGCGTGATTGGCAGGTCATCATTTTCTTTGGAGGTGGTAACAGCAGCTGGTGTTGAGCGCTGTACGACATCGATAGCACCACCTTTGGATCAAGGCAACCTAACATGTCCGCCTGCATCTTCCTCACAGACCGGCAGTTTGCCGGGGACACCCTTATCAACCCCGTCTAAGCACAATAGCCAGCCCTCGGTCCCTCAGATGTGGACAAGTAAAAGACCATTTCCTCCTAGCCATGAGAAAGATAAGAGGTTGAATTTCACCATCTGCAAGCTCTTGGCTACAGAAATGCTGCCTTTCCGCCTGGTGGACACAGAGGATTTTCGAGACCTTATGCCCGTCGCAGTGCCCCAGTACCAGATGCCCAGTCGGCACTACTTCTCAAAGAAAGGTGTGCCTGCGCTCCACCAGCAAGTCGCACACAACATCACCGCTTCTTTGAGAAACTCTGTGTGTGACAGGGTGCATTTCACCACAGACACTTGGACGAGTAGGCATGGACAGAGGCGTTACATGTCGCTGACTGGGCACTGGGTAACTATGGTGACAGCAGGACAAGGGGCTGCTGTCCAAGTCTTGCCGTCCCCACGAGTTGTGCGTCAATCCTCTTTATCTCAAAGTTCCTCCACTGCTTCTGCCTCCTCAACCTCCTCTCGGTCCTCCACCTGCACCCAAAGCCTGTCTGGTCATGCCACAAGCTTTCTAACTGCGCAGAAGGGATCCTGCACACCTCCTTACTATGCTGGCAGCAGGGCTCAACGTCATCAGGCGGTTTTTACTTTGAAATGTCTGGGAAATGTGAGTCACACAGCTGAGGAGTTGTGGTCAGCTCTGGAGAACCAATTTCATGAATGGTTGTCTCCACTGGACCTGAAACCAGGGAAGGCTGTGTGCGACAATGCTGCAAACCTGGGTGCGGCCCTTCGCCGGGGCAATGTCACACACGTGCCTTGTATGGCTCACGTGTTGAACCTGGTTGTCCAGCAATTTTTAGCCCACTATCCCGGACTAGATGGCCTTCTGCAGAGGGCACGGTCGCTGTGTGCTCACTTCCGCCGTTCGCATCCCGCAGCTCAGTGACTTACATCTCTACAGAAGTCGTTGGGCCTGCCACTTCACCGGCTAAAATGCGATGTGCCTACCCGGTGGAATTCAACTCTGCACATGTTGCAGCGACTGTGGCAGCACCGACAAGCCCTGGTGCAATACGCTCTGACGTATAGCCTGGGCCAACGAGATCCAGAGGTGGGGCAAATCACGCTGGAGGAGTGGTCTCAGATGAGGGACCTATGCACCCTTCTGCACAGTTTTGAAATGGCGACGAAGATGTTTAGTGCTGACGATGCCATTATCAGCATGACTATTCCGGTGATTTACATGCTGGAGCACATGTTAAACAGAATTCGGAGTCATGTGGTGGCACAAGAGGAGGTGGAGGAAGTAGAGGAGGAGGAGTTGTATGCGGAAGGGCTAACATCTGCAAGGTCCAGACGGTCGGCAGCACCAAGGCGGCAGGCATGTGAGGGTGGGGGAGATGGTTTTACCAGGGCGCATGGTAGAAGCCAAACTAGTGAGGAAGGTGCAGGAGCCCAGGAAGAAGTGGAGGACGAACTGATGGAAAACTCATCAGATGAGGGAGACCTTGATCACATTTCTGTTGTGCGAGGTTGGGGGGAGAGGACAGAGGAAGAAAGCATGATTGTTACCTCTCCACCAACACAACAGGGACTTGGTGCTCCTGGATGCGCAACACACATGAGTGCCTTCTTGCTGCACTACCTGCAACATGACCCTCGAATTGTGAGAATTAGAAATAATCCTGACTACTGGGTTGCCACACTGTTAGATCCTCGGTACAAAAGTAAATTTGCAGAAATTATTCCTGCCATAGAAAGGGATGCACGCATGCAGGAGTATCAGCAGAGACTGTTGCAGAATCTTACATGTGCTTTTCCACAAAACACCAGTGGTGCACGTACTGAATCTCACAGTTCCAACTTGCCAACCGTGGGACCGTCAAGTGTTCAGCACTCAAACAGTAACAGAAACACAATATCTGCTGGTAACATCAATTTTGCGGAATCATTTCACCACTTTTTTAGCCCATCCTTTGCAAGGCCACAGGAGACAAGAAGTCTAACACATAGTCAACGCCTAGAGACGATGGTACAGGAGTATCTCCAAGTAAACATTGAAGCCATGACTGTGTCACTGGACCCTTGCTCTTTTTGGGCTTCCAATCTGGATAAATGGCCGGAGCTAGCCACTTACGCCTTGGAGATCTTGTCATGCCCCGCAGCCAGCGTTCTGTCTGAACGTGTGTTCAGCGCTGCTGGTGGAGTGCTGACAGATAAGCGCACGCGGCTCTCCACTGATAATGTAGACAGACTCTCGTTTATAAAGATGAACAAATCATGGATCCGAAAAGACTTTTCTACCCCTGTGTCATCCTGGGGAGAGTAAAAGCTTGATGATTGGTTAAAATCATCTCACCAACCATTTTAAGCTTTCAAATTACTAATCATGTTTATCTGTATCTTGGTTGGAAAATAATTTGGGCTTTGTAGCAGTGTGCAGTACTGATTCTATTAGGCCATCTATACTAAGCTCCACCAGATTTAAAATTAATAATAATTTTTAGCGGCATCTAGCCCGAAAAATAATTTTGGGGCTCCGAGATGCGCAAGACACATAAGTGCCTTGCTGCACTACCTGCAACATGACCCTCAGATTGTCAGAATTCGAAGTAATCCTGACTACTGGGTTGCCACACTCTTAGATCCCCCACACTCTTCGATCAACCTTTTCATTTTAATAAAGACCAAAAAAAAGGTCATTTTTGAAATTATAAGCATTAGCAGGTTATTAGAAACTGAAATCAAACAGTTTTCAACTCAAAACTTTATTTTAGGTGATGTTACATTTGCACATAGGACCCCTTGTTCGAAAGGAGCTTCTGAACTCTCTCGTCCATTGAATTTGTCAGGTTTTGGATGGTTTCTACTTCAATTGTTTTGCATGAGGACAGAATACCCTCCCAGAGCTGTTGCTTAGATGTGAACTGCCTCCCGCCATCATAGACACTCCTTTTGATGATGCTTCAGAGGTTCTGAATGGGGTAGAGGTCAGGGGAGCATGGGGGTCACACCATAAGTTTGTCCCCTTTTATGCCCATATCAGCCAGAGATGCAGATGTGTTATGTGCAGCATGAAACGGTGCATTATCATGCATAAAAATGATCTTGCTGTGGAATACACGGTTCTTCTTCTTGAACCATGGCAGAAAGTTCTGTTTGAGAAACTCCACATACATTATGGAGTTCATCTTTACCCTTTCAGGGATCCTAAAGGGGCCGACAATCTCTCTCCCCATGATTCCAGCCCAAAACATTACTCCACCTCGTCCTTGTTGGCTCTGTAGCCGTGTTTGCGTGGGGTGTCCATCAACCAGCCATCCTCCACTCCATCCATCTGGACCATCGAGCGCTGCACGGCACTCATCCGTGAACAAAACAGTTTTGAAATCAGTCTTCATGTAATGTTTGGCCCACTGGAGCCGTTTCTGCTTGTGTGAAGTGGATAGAGGAGGTCGACAGGATGGCGTATGCACAGCTGCAAACCTCTGAAGGACCCTGCATCTTGTTGTTCGGGGGACGTTGGAGGCAACAGCAGCTTCAAAAACTTGTCTGCTGCTATGACAAGGCTTTTTTGCCGCTGCTCTTTTAACCTGACGTAATTGCCTGTAGGAAAGAGTCCTCAATTTGCCCTTATCAGCACGCACACGTGTGTACTGTGAATCAGCTACATACTTCTTGATTGCCAAGACACTTCATCCTGATCATCGCACAATGTTGATTGTAGTCATGCCTTGACCTAAACACTCCACAATTTGTTGCTTCTCAGCAGCCGACACATCCTTTTTCTTTCCCATTTTGGCAGAAAATGTAGGCTGCTTAATAATGTGGGACAGCCTTCTTAAGTAGTCTTGCCTTTCATTGGACACACCTGCCAAACTAATTAGCACAGGTGTCTGCAATTGCTTACAGTGATATAAAGAGCCCTGACACATATCACCATCAATGAGTTTAACTGACAAACAAACAAATTCTTCCCTTATCACTCCTAAACACTTTTTGCATAATAATTTGGAACACAGTGTACATGTGCTTTTCCACAAAACACCAGTGGTTCACGTAGTGAATCTTACAGTTCTAACTTGCCAACCATGGTCTGTATGGAGTTGTTCAATAAAGGGCCCAAAATTAAGATAACATAGATGGGAGAGGTCTCTATGAATAGGAATTCCTAAGTATTTGATACCCTGTGAGGGCCAGGCAAAGGGAAAGTTGGACTGGATGGAATCCTGTACGGATTTGGGGAGGGAGATATCGAGGGCCTCAGACTTCGCTGCATTGATTTTAAAATTTGACCATGTAACAAAGTGATCTATTTCAGCCATAACAGCAGGGATGGATATATGTGATTGAGTGATATATACTAGGACATCATCAGCAAATAGAGAGCACTTGTACTCGGTGCCTCCCACCTCAATCCACCTAATATTGGGGTTATGGCGAATTGAGGAGAGCAGGTGCTCCGTCACTAGCATGTATAATAGAGGGGACAGAGGACATCCCTGCCTTGTCCCATTGGTGATTATGAAAGGTGATGAAAATGTTCTGACGCGCCCCCTGGGCCTTGGGACACCCGGAGCCGGACCCTTTTTGGTGGATGCTGGTGGTTGTAGTCTCCGTGGCGGCGACCCGGTTCCATGGCTCAGGGCGGTCAAACCAGTGGCGGAACTATTTATGTGGGTTTGATGTTTAAATGTCCGACTACGCCACCCGTGGATTGCGGTCAGAGTGAACCGCTGCTGCAGGGCAGACCGCTGAGGCTGGTGTTGTGGGTGCAGCAGAGCGTAGCATAACTCCCCACGGGAGGAGTATAGCCTCAGGGCAGTGTATGCGGAGGATGGGGGTGATGGTGCAGGGCAGCAGCAGTAACGACACGGAGTCAGTGATGCAGTCCAGGGCCTTCACTCACAGTTCTTAATATCCAGACCACGTCTGCAGGTAACGGCTGCCCACTTCGTACTGTGCTCACCAGGTGAGGGGCTCAGACAACTCCCAGATAACTTTGGAGCGCTTCACAGGACCCCCTTTGTGTCTCCTTTGTCTGGCCTTTCTTACCAACCCTTCTGTCTGGCTGCCTCGGGCCTCCCCTTGGTAAACTTGGCGCCAGTTTCCCTGACCCTATGTGGTGCCTTCCTAGCGGGTGTAGCGAGGGGCTGCATCACATAAAATGTCACAGCCTCCAGTTTCTGAGGGTCATTTCCCGCCTCCACTAGTTTCAGGGACCGGTCTCCCCCTTTGGCCTGACCCCTCCACGCAGGTGGATTCGGGCGTGCGGTGGCGACTCGCCCGTCCGCACCCCTGGGATCCCTTCGTTCCTCGTTCCTGGAGCCTTCTCCGCTCCTCTTCCTTCCTTCTCCCTCTTCCAGGCCTGGGCCTCTGTTACTAGGCCCGCCTCCGGAGCAGAGTTCATGCAGAGCCCCTGCTCCCTGTCACTTCTGCTCAGACTCCTCTGCACTGAACTAAGATGGTGCCCACCTTTTATACTCCCTTCTCAATGCACCCAGGAACTTTTTCCTCCCTGCTCCTGCACTACAGGGTTCCCCTTCCTCAGTGTTCCCTCCCCCCACTCCAGCCAGGGACAGGGGCTGTCGTGCCCATCTCAGGGGCATATTGGTCGCCCTGCCCCACGGCAATGTGGTGTAATGCATGCAGGTGTCGGGTCCTGATCCACACTCCATCCTTACCTGAGAGTGAGATATCACACCTCTGGGTGAGGTGCAATACCTCTGTAGCAACCGAGCCCTCAGGGTGCTACAGTTCCATTTATCTTCAGCCTAGGTGACTTATTGCGATACAGGGCCGTGATTTTGGCTATAAAAGGGTCCCCTAGACCCCTACCCCAAACTTTTTAAGAGAATAATATCTGGCATGCCAGGAGACTCTATGGAATGCTTTCTCAACATCCAACGAGAGTATCTAATTACAAATTTTTAACTGCATCTAGCCCAGGAAATACTTTGTGCCTAGTAGCAATGTCTGCTAGTCAGCGGATTATCCCGGCTGTTAAGCAAGCTACACCACCTGTAGTTTGGACACTTAATTTTTTCAAAGGAAATGCTTCGGGACCACGGGATACTCAGTGAAGAGCATCAGGAGGCACCCCAAGGCATAGGGGCCGGGACTGGCAGTAGGATGCCTTGCGGTGGACAACCGAGCTCGATCCTTATAAAAGCTTTTTAACTGCAGCAGCTTTAGTGGACGCTACTGGAGCTGGAATTACGCGGCTGCTGGCATGAGACTTGCCCTCCAATAGATCCTTGTAAATGGATTTAAAGTGTATTCATTCAAATTAGAGAGACAATTTAAATTAAAAAGCTTAGAGCTGCCTCCACCACAGGGGGGCTCACTCGACCCACCAGCGGACAGGCACCAGTATTGGGAGAGGGGGGCTGGCCATCAGGGTTCACCGCGGCTCTGGCACAAACCCGGCGACACGGAGGTGGCACGGGCAGGAGCCGACTGGCCCTGTCGGCTTCTCACTTTTTGGATTTTAGAAGGGCATGACATGCCTATATCTGTGTCTCCCCCTCCTTTTACTCCTCCACCTCTTTTCTTTTCGCATGACTATATGTACTTGTCACTTTTCCATGTGTTAGTTATGTCTTCTGAGCAGTTTGTCAGCTTTTGGACACCTTTGAAGATGTTTTCTATGTGTTTCTATGTGTTTTTGTTTGCCTGCCATTGGTTTTTAACGGTGTTCGAAGGTGTTCGACGAACAGTTCGGCGAACACACGGGTGTTCGCCGAAACCGAACCGAACTCGAACACTACGGGGGTGACTCAACACTATACGGGAGATATTTTGGAGTTGGAGTCGGCAGGAAGTGGAAAGGTCTTGGATCTCAGGTTTAAAGGAGAGATCAGAGTCAAGCTTACGGGAATGGGGAGAGTGGGCAGCCTTTGACTTTGATGGATAGGTCAGTTGGGGAGTTTGAATGAGATGGTGGAAAGATGATGAGTTCAGTTTTATCCATGTTAAATTTTAGAAATCTAGCAGAGAAGAAAGTTGAAATAGCAGACACACATTGTGGGATTCTGGTTAGTAAAGAGGTGATATCATGTCCAGAGAGATAGATCTGTGTCATCAGCATAGAGGTGATATTGAAAGCCTATGGGCTGTCCCAGGCCGAAGATGTAGATGGAGAAGAGCAGGGGTCCTAGAACTGAACCTTGGGGGACACTGACAGATAGGGGGTGAGATGAGGAGGTGGTATGTGAGTGGGAGACACTGAATACCCTGTCTGTTAGGTATAAAGAGATCCAAGAGGGTCAAATCTGTAATGCAAAGAGAAGAGAGAGTCTGTAGTAAGAGGGAATGGTACCCTGTGTCGAAGGCAGGTGACAGGTCCTCCAGGAGGAGGACAAAGTAGTGTCGCTTGGATTTGGCAGTTAATAGGTCGTTTGTGACTTTAGTCAGGGCAGTTTCAGTGGAATGATGCAGTCGGAAGCTAGATTGACCACTTACAAAGAGGGAGCAGGAGGAAAGGTTTGAGGATAGCTCAAAATGGACTCGTTGTTCCAGTAGTTTTGAGGTATAGGGGAGAAGTGATATGGGGTAATAGCTAGACACAGAAGATGGGTCAAGGGAGGGCTTTTTTCGAAAATGGATGTGATCGAGGTATGTATGAAGCATGAGGGGAAGACACCAGTTGTTAGTAACAGGTTGAAGAGGTGGATTAGGCTTGGGATGAAGACTGTGGAGAGTAAAGAGGAAAGTTGTTCTTCCACGGTGGCGGAGTAGTTGGTTTTGAAGGAGAAAAGTTGAGTAGTTATGAGGAGGGGCTGTCGGGACTTTAAGCAAAAGTTTTGCCTTATGATGTCAATCTTCTGCTTGAAGAAAGAGGCAAAGTCTTCAGTGGAGATGAGAGGAGAGGGAGGTGGAGCTGGTGGATGGAAGAGAGAATTGAAAGCACTGAATAGCTTTTTAGGGTTGTGAGACAGGGATGATATGAGAGATGAGACGTATGCTTGTTTTGCTGCAGTGAGCAATTGCTCAGCATTTTGACAACTTCTGTTACTGGATGGGCTACTCCCCTTCCTTTCTTTGGCAGCTGCACAGCGGTATGCCTTGTAGATGAGGGCCATAAACAGCATGTGCTCTAGTGGATGGCAAGCGCTGCATCAAGTGGACTCTCCTCCTCTTCCTCCACCTCAACATCACACAAAGTACAGTCCTCAGAGGTGGCACCCCAATAACCCTTGTTTCCCCCATGTCACAACTCTCCAACCGCCGAACTGACTGTGATAAACCACAGATTGGAGACTCTGCAGAGCTGTTCACACTTTCTATTCTATGGGCATCAGAGGTCTGCTGCAAAGAGTCACAGACTCAAGAGGAGGAAAGCATCTGCACCGTTGCCCAAGATTTTTTTCAGTTGGATCCGGTGCCGAATGGAGTAGGGCCCGAGCAAAATCCAGACCCTCATACCCTCATCACCAGACGTTAACCCTCAAGGGTGGAGGTGATCCTGATGAGACTAGATAGATACCTGAGGCACACGTGGACTGTACTGTGTTGTCATGGCAGGAAGAAGAGGAGGGTGACTCTCAGGGCGAGGAGTGAGAGAACAGAGATGATGACAATGAGGTTGTAGATCCCACTTGGTATAAACCCAGAAGCATGCAGCTGAGTAGCTCTTACTTGCCTACTTTGCATATAACGACTCAGTAGAGGCAAAAAATCCAAGAATTTGACTACTACATGCATAAACCGGCACATGCACGATCAACATGCATTAGTCTGGGAATTTCACTGCGCTAAAATGCAGACTAGTGGGCTTCGCCAACCATCGGCCGCCCCATCAACCGCATCTGCTGCTTCTTCCTCCACCATCACCTTTGAAAGTGTTCTCACACAGGTCTCTGGCCGCAGAATCTACACTTGTTTACCCTCTACAATCAGGTTTAGGGAGAGCCCGTCAGCTGTTCTGGAAGTGGACATGGCTGCTGTTTTTGACCAATCTCAGACATCGAGCACACCACATATTTCTCAATCCACCATAACATCTCTGCCTGCACCTCTCTCTCAGTCCAGCAGTTTGTCGTGTTCACCCTGCTCCACCCTCTCTCAGCACAGCAGCCAGCAGTTGTGGTCGCGTAAAAGATTGTTGTTTCCTCCTACAAATGCCAAAGCTAAGAGCTTGAACTCCACTACCTCCAATCTGTTGGCCACAGAAATGCTGCCTTTCTGCCTTGTGGATACAGACAGTTTCCGAAAGCTGATGGCCGTCGCAGTCCCCCATTACTGGTTGCCCAGTGGCCATTGCTTCTCTAAGAAAGATGTGCCTGAGCTACACCAGAATGTTGCAGACATCATCACCTGTTCCTTAAAAAAAAATCTGTCTAACAGGGTGCATTTCAACACTGACACCTGGACGAGCAAGCATGGCCAGGGGTGTTACATCTCGCTGACTGTGCACTGGATGACTCTGATGGCTGTGGGGGCAGGCAGGGAAGTGGATGATCCACAAGTCTTGGAATACCCAAGGCTTACACGGTGCTTGATGATGGAGAACTAAATAACTAAACACCAGAAGATGTATAAATAAACTATTAAATACCTAGAGTTGGAGAACTAAACCACTACACACCAGGGGATGGAGAACTAAACTGTTAGAATTCGAAATAGTGCTGACTACTGGGTTGCCACTCTGTTAGATCCATGGTACAAGAGTACATTTTTTCAGATGCTTTCCCTCCTGGAAAGGGACGCACATGCTGGAGTATTGAACCACGCTTGTAGACAATCTTAAGGGTGGTTTCTCCAAGACAGCAGTGAGGCAGACAGTGTGCTTTGCAGACTTCTAGACTTCCAGCCCCGGTAACATCGAGTCGTCATAGCAAATACAATAGCAGCAGCAGTGGAAGTGGCAGAGGCTGCATGGTGGCTCAGTGGTTAGCACTGCAGCCTTGCAGCGCTGGGGTCCTGGGTAGAGATGAGCGATTAGGTTAGGAAAACGTTTGTTTTTTTCAAATTTGGCACAAACATTGCACATTCTGATTCGTGATTAGACACTCAAACGTTTTTTCTGAAAATCTGCCCAAATCGGCACAAGTGCGGGAAATGATAGCATTTCCACTATTGTATTACTATTGGCTAGGGTAGTGGTGCGGTATGATGAGTGGGGGGTATGTGTTTGATGAGTGCGAGAGCTCAGAGTTGCGGCAGTCTGTTAATATTTTTTTTTTCTTAACTTTATCATTCACCACCTTGTCTTCCACTTCCGCAGCCTGTTCCTCCTCCTGACTTTCTGGCAATTGTGTCTCATCATCATTATCAAGTAAACAATGGTGCAGCGGTCTCAGGGAGCGCCAAAGGAATACTGGACAATTTAGTAGATGTCAACCGACTTTTATTCTTCCTCCAATACCACTGCCACAACGCGTTTCAACGGTCTAAGCCGTCTTCATCAGGTGGTGAAGACGGCTTAGACCGTTGAAACGCGTTGTGGCAGTGGTATTGGAGGAAGAATAAAAGTCGGTTGACATCTACTAAATTGTCCAGTATTCCTTTGGCGCTCCCTGAGACCGCTGCACCATTGTTTAATTGTGAGATATCTCCATGCGGAGCTAAAGCGGCAGGAGCGGCCTGGTCTATTTGGATGTTTGAGGACCTGCGGTATCCAACCACCGGGTTAAACTACTGAGGACCTGCGGTGACGTGGTATCTGGTCCAGCAGGATCGTGTGACCACTTGAGGAGCACGGAGTTGCGAGGCAAACACCGACAGGACGGTACTACAAATAGAGGTGACCCGGAGCCTCATTAATTACACGCTTAATCTTGGTTGTGTAGACGTACACAACCTTCACAGGTGAGTGTACTGGCACTTTTTAAATTCAGCAAATAGCCCTGTGAGTCTACACATGCGCCCTTTCTTTTCTTTTCTCATCATCATTATCATCCACCTCTTGCAACAGCAATTGCACCTTCCCACCATCGCCTTCGTGTGACCGTGGCTGCTCCAATGTTTGGGCATCACTACATGCGTTCTCCTCTTGACTCACTTGAAGCTGGCCGGGCGAGAGGCCCGAATCTACAAATGGAAAAGCGAACAGCTCTTCTGAGTGTCCAAGTGTGGGTTCAGTTGTCTCCGGGCACTCTGCATGGTGGGAGGTAGGAGGATCAGGGTGAGGAATATGCAGTCCAGATTCACTGCTACTGAGACTTGACCGTGTCGAAGACAGGGTGGTGGTGGTGGTGGCAAAGTGACTGGAAGCATTATCTGCTATCCAACCAACAGCCTTTTGACACTGCTCAATGTTCAATATTGGTGTTCTGCGGTCCCCTATTAATTGGCACAGAAAGGTCGAGCGACAAGATGTGGGTGTTTGTTGTGGCACAATTTCACGGCCACATCCTTGGCCTCTGCATGCACCATCACCATCACATCCACTTCCCCGTCCCTTGCCACGCACCTTGCCCATTTTTAATGGAGGACAATATTTTCCACGTTCACTAGAAATGGCTGATTTTGGAGTACAGTTATATGTGATACGTCTGACAGAGAACCACAATTTTTTATAGCAGGCCTGTAATTCGCTAATACTATTCTTCAGACACCTAATGTGAATAGCTTGACCGACACACTGCAATGAAATGAAAATGGAAGAAAAGTCTTTTTGGAATACTCTTATAGGTGTTATGTCTGACAGAGAACCATGGTTTTAAATAGTAGGCCTGTAATTTGCTAATACTATCCTTCACAGACACCTAGTGTGAATAGCTTGACCGACACACCGCAAGGGAATAAAAATGGAAGAAATGGCTGATTTTGGAACACTCTCATAGGTGATATGTCTGACAGAGAACCACGGTTTTAAATAGTAGGCCTGTAATTTACTAATATGATTCTACACGGAGACCTAGTGTGAATAGCTTCACCGACACACTGCAACGGAATAAAAATGGAAGAAATGTATGATTTTTGAACAGTCTTATAGGTGATATGTCTGACAAAGAACCACGGTTTTAAATAGTAGGCCAGTAATTTACTAATATTATTCTACATGGAGACCTAGTGTGAATAGCTTCACCGACACACATAGCTTCACCGACACACTACAACAAAATGGAAATGGAGGCCAATATTTTCCACGTTCACTTCAAATTTCTGGATTTTTATCGCTGTAATATGGAAAAGATCTGGCTGTATTCTGCAGTGCAAAAAATCAAATGGAGCAGAAAAATTGTGTACTCTGGATTGCTTTTTAAGCAAATAATGAGGATTGAGATAAAAAAAAAATTAGCCCTGGCCCCTGATACCTGGGGCTATGTCTACAAATATCAGTAATAAATCACCACATCTACACTGGATGACAGTGCAGAAAAACAAAGAGATCCATTAATGTAATTAAAAATAAATGTTATTTCATCAATAAGTTAAAATCATAACAACGACATAACATAGAATTAAAAAAGCAGAGTGCCCAGTAAGGGGGACAAACTCCTGCACAACAATATAATGTACAATAGGCTCAAAGATTGACTATCTTGGTTTAATGTTACTATAGTATTTAAGACCTCCTTACAAAAAATCTCTATAAGCCATTTGTAATATGCTATATAACTATAGCTTGATATAGTAGATATGAATCAATGAGGGGAACAAAACCCTTTATTTATACCAAATTAATAAGTGGAAGTCAAACAGAAAACAAAGATAATCATTCATATGAGATGAGCCAAATACCTGATCAGTGTGATGTCACGAGATAAACCATGGTACAACGTACCTAAAGTGAGAGCAGGACGCTGTCCCCCTTCACCCCGACGCGCGTTTCGACCACTTGCTTCTTCCAGGGGCGTGTCAGGATGAGGGGAGGACGTCTTTTTAAGTGTCTTACCAACCTATCAGAATGCTTTTTGTAGTTAAGGGGAAGGATATTTGCCGGACTTTAACGGCGCATGACGCATCCGCATAGTAGGCACTATGCACCTTTTATGCATTTAATAATAGGGTATTTATTAATTAGATTTACTTATATATGGGTTTATATGGGTTTGTGACACATAGTGTGCATTTGTAGGCACCTAAGCACCTTTTTTACACTAATTATATATCATTTATAAACATTGATTGGCATGTGATTAGATGGGGTTGTTTCATATATATATATATGTATGTTTGTTTATTTATGACCGAGATTGATAAATTAATGAATTCATATATGCTGAAACTTATTTACTATTATGTATTTCATGTAATTGATTATTTTATATATTCACATATATATATGTTTTTTTACACTATTATCTTTTCTTTATTATAATTTTATAATAATAATTTTTATGTATTGCATGTAATTGATTATTTTATATATTCACATATATATTTTTTTGTACACTATTATCTTTCTTTATTATAATTTTATAATATTTTTTACACACTATTAATTTGCTTTATTATAATTTAATATTTAGTGCACACTGTTTTTTAGATATGTATGTATTCCATAGGTCCAATATTGTTAGAGTCAACAGTTCCTCCATATACCATTGTGTTTATTACATTATAACTAGTGTTGAGCGAGCACTAAAATGCTCGGGTGCTCGAAGCTCGGGCCGAGCTCGCCGTGATACTCGGGTGCTCGACCCGAGCAACGAGCCCAATGTTAGTCTATGGGAGACTCGAGCATTTTTGCGGTGGCACCCCCGGCAGTCTTTTAAAAGCCTAACAAGTGCCCAAAACGATAGTGACAGTGCTCAAATGACATGGGGACAGCATGGGGATCGCCCCAGGAAGCATTTCTGACCCCCAGGTCACTGCTGTCAACAACGTGGTCAGAGGTATTAAGCCACTTTTACGGGCTCACAATAAAACGTTCAAAAACGAAAGTGAAACTTTTTTCCTGTGAAATATGTTAAGGAACATCCTTTCCAGGGAAAAGACTTGTGTATAAGTTAAAATAAATGACCAAAAACAAAAATACTCCTCCACACCTTCGGCTATGTTCACAAGTAGCATTTTTTATGCGTTTTTGCACTTTTGTATTGCTTTCAACTATGACAAATGCATTCACCGGGAAATGTCATTTTAACATTTTATAACCTTATCTGGCCATGTGCTGAGTGACACATGCATAAAGTGCTGAAAAGACATGGGAACAGCATGGGGAAGACCGCTGAAAGCATCTCTGACTCCCAGGTCACTGCCTAAAAGTGTGCCCATCATAAGTGATCCTTGCCGCATCAGAAGAAGCAGACTTGCAACTATCCCCATGCAAGTTCTAGTCCCAGGGCAGTGTTCAATTGTACCTCCCCATTCCTTGCAATACAAGCGCAAGTATGCAGCCTGCCACCCACCCACTCCCAGGCTGCAATACCATACTGCTTGCTTGCTTGAACTTGAAATTGGGCATTTTAGGCATGTGGAGGCGAAATCTGGCCACCATGTCATGGCTGTGTTGGCGGCCTGGAATCCATACTCAGTCCCCAGCTGCCCGGCTGCCGGGTGTCCATACTCAGTCCCCAGCCGCCCCGCGGCCGAGTGTCCACACGGTCCCCAGCCGCCTGGGGGCAGTCGGGTGTCCATAAACGGTCCCCAGCCGCCCCCATTTCTCCTTGGAACATCCCCCCACACACTTTTCTTAGCCCGGCCTGCTTTAGGCAGCATTGGACGAGCCCACCAGAGAACCAGACTCCTCCGGTGGGCCCTGACTTCTCCATCGGTGGAGTTGAGAGTGCCAAGGTGAGGAGCATGATGATGATGACAGAAGTTAGCATCTGCTATGTTTTCTTTTAATGCAAGTGTAAGTGTGCAGCCTGCCAACCACCCACCCCCAGACTTCAATTCATACTGCTAGCTTGCACTTGAAATGGGGCCTTTTAGTTTAGAGGAGGCCGAAGCTGGCCACTACCTCATGGCTGCTTCGGCAGCGAGGTATCCATACTCAGTCCCCAGCCGCCCCTATTTGTCCTGGTGTGCCTTATACATAAGATTAAGCGCGTATACCAAAACATTACCTGTGCCCTCCCCAGTGCATTTAGTGGGAAGGAGAGCCTATTCCACTGTAGTGTGTGCATGCCAAACCCCTGTTCATGGTACATGCGAAGATGCCTCCCACCTTGCACCAGTCTTTGCAGACTTGCAACTATCCCCATTCAAGTCCTTGTCCCAGGGCAGTGTTCAATTGTACCTCTCCCATTCCTTGCAATGCAAGTGCAAGTATGCAGCCTGCCACCCACCCACCCCCAGGCTGCAATACCATACTGCTTGCTTGCAGTTTAAATTGGGCCTTTTAGGCATGTGGAGGCGGAATCTGGCCACCACGCCATGGCTGTGTCGGCGGCCTGGTATCCATACTCAGTCCCCAGCCGCCTGGTGGCCGGGTGTCCCCGCTTGCTCCCCAGCCTCCAGGGGGTGGCCGGGTGTCCATACTCGGTCCCCAGCCACCCCTATTTGTACTGGTAACCTTTCCCACACTTTTCTTAGCCTGGCCTGCTTTAGGGCAGCATTGGCCGAGCTCACCGGACTATCAGACTCCTCCGGTGGGCCCTGGCTTCTCCATCAGGGGAGTTGAGAGTGCCAAGGTGAGGAGCATGATGAGGATGATAGAAGTTAGCATCTGCTTTGTTTTGTTGTAATGCAAGCGCATGTATGTAGTAGCGGCTAGGCCTGAGGAGGTCAGCGTTTTGGCGCATATCCTACCTCCTCCGAGGATTGCTGGATGTTTTCCTGCTACTATCCAAGTTCTATGACTCCCGTTAAAACAAAGCTTCAGGTGATAAATGATGGATGAAGTAGTGGCAAAGGAGAAAGAGCAGGAAGAACAGGGACCATTCACATCAATATCAGGCCAGTCAACCAGATATGTCTTGTAGGATATGTTTCTGTAACAAAAGGAGCGGTTCGGCTACACAGTTATAGGGCATACAGTGAGTGCAATGCCTACCAAAAATTTCGAGGCACTCCAATGCCCCTTGCAAATGACATGGAGGTCAGAGGGCGTTAACTAAACCTTTTTTTCCATTTATAGCAACTGGGTCTCCTGTGCACTGTTGGCCTAAGCAGTGAATGGAATGCTTTCCAAAAATTATGAGGTATCGCAATGCCCCTTACAAGAGCCATGTGTGGCACCCCAGGGGTCTGGTCTCCACAGTAATAGAGATTATGTCGGAGAGCAAGTGGGAGGTTTCCTGGTCAGGATCCCTTAAACATGCAACATCCTCCTGCCCCAGTCCTGGGAGGGGAGAATTCTGCCCTTATAAACTGGATCTGGGGTGGGGTTGAGTGAGTCAGAGAACAGAGAACAGTCAGAGTCAGAGTGAGAGCAAGGGAAAGTAAAAGCAAGGAGCTCTGTAGGAGCTAGAAGCTAAAGACCAGGGGCTGGAAGCTGAGCAGAGCTCGCCCTGGCAGAAGACAATAGGAACCGGACACAGGAGTCCGAAGCTGTGAGGACTTATATATCCAGCAGCAGAAACCAGCCGGCAGGGGATTTCAGGTCCTCTGGCCATAGAAGCCCGGAGGCTCAGTCACAAGCAAGGGACCAGCACCGCCGTCGTGGAGCGGAGGCTAACAGAAGGCCCCAAGTCACCAGCCATACGGGTGAGCACTACACGGTACACTCAGGGACGTGGGCTACTAATACCCGCTTACAGCAAGGTAGCCAGGAAGAGTGCAGACAGACGGGGAGGCCTACAACTCCACCTGGCCAGGGGAACTCCTGCTTGCTCACAGACTGACCAGGCCTCTTATGCTAGCCAGTACTCCCGGGAGGGTCTAACTTATAATCATCAGTAAAGACCCTGAACTGCACTGCAAAGACTCTGAGTCATTCCTGCTGCGCTCGTGTACCATCACCCCAATCATCCACACTCACTGCCCTGAGGCTATACTCCTCCCGAGGGGAGTTATCCCATTTTATGCTGCGCACACAACACCAGCGTCAGCGGTCTGCCTCGCAGCGGTGGTACTCCCTGACCGCAATCCACGGGTGGCGCAGTCAGACAATTAACCTCAAAACCTAAGAAAGATTGCCACTGGTTTGACCAGCCTGAGCCACGGGACCGGGTCACCGCCACGGAGACTACAGACCCCAGAGACCCGGCACCGGGTATCCCACACACGTGTACACACGGCCCAGGGGGCGCGTCACATGCAGTACAGCATATTACAAACATAAGTCCCATTATTGGGGAGTGGGTGTCCCATAGTATTTGCTTATTCCTTGCAAGCAAAAGCTGCCAAAAATTAGGACGGAGCAACTTGCAATGCCCCTTACAAGAGCCATGCAGTACAGCATATTACAAACATAAGTCCCATTATTGGGGAGTGGGTCTCCCATAGTATTTGCTTATGCTTTCCCAGCAAAAGCTGCCAAAAATTAGGACGGAGCAACTTGCAATGCCCCTTACAAGAGCCATGCAGTACAGCATATTACAAACATAAGTCCCATTATTGGGGAGTGGGTCTCCCATAGTATTTGCTTATGCTTTCCGAGCAAAAGCTGCCAAAAATTAGGATGGAGCAACTTGCAATGCCCCTTACAAGAGCCATGCAGTACAGCATATTACAAACATAAGTCCCATTATTGGGGAGTGGGTCTCCCATAGTATTTGATTATGCTTTCCCAGCAAAAGCTGCCAAAAATTAGGACGGAGCAACTTGCAATGCCCCTTACAAGAGCCATGCAGTACAGCATATTACAAACATAAGTCCCATTATTGGGGAGTGGGTGTCCCATGGTATTGGCTTATGCTTTCCCAGCAAAAGCTGCCAAAAATTAGGACGGAGGAACTTGCAATGCTGGCACCCTGGTGGTATAGTGGTGGTGGAGGCTGAGGATAAGGAGAAGAAGATTAAACAGCCGAAACGAGGAAGCGTATACCCATGTGTGGGTGTGAAGCGGTGCATGTGAATACACCTCCCGAAATAACACAGTGGATTTGACTTTATGTTACTCTGCTGTCATTTGGTGGTGATGAGAAGTCTGGCCCAATCCAGCCCTTGTTCATTTTGATAAGGGTCAGCTTGTCAGCATTGTCAGTTGACAGGCGAGTGCGCTTATCAGTTATAATTCCCCCAGCGGCACTAAAAACACGCTCCGATAACACGCTAGCGGCAGGGCAGGCCAGGACCTCCAAGGCTTACAGAGCGAGTTCATTTCAAGTGTCCAGCTTGGATACCCAATAATTAAAAGGCACAGAGGAATCACGGAGGACGCTGGTATGATCGGCAAGGTACTCCCTCACCATCTTTTGAAACTTTCCACTCCTTGTGAGAGTACCCTGCGCCTCAGGGCCTGTAAGCTGGGCGGGTGTCAGAAAACTGTCCCAGAACGTTGACAGTGTTCCCCTGCCTCTGCTGGATTGGAGTTGCATCTCTCTCGCCTGTACGCCTTGGTTGGGCAACGAACTGTGACCTCTGCCGTGTTCAGATGGGAATTTTTTTAAGAGTTCTGCAGCAAGGGCCTTCTGGTATTGCCCCATTTTTGTAGACCTCTCCACCTCAGGAATAAGAGAGTGAAAGTTCTCCTTGTAGCAGGGGTCTACAAGTGTCACCAACCTTTAATGACTGTCACCCAACATTTTGACAATGCGAGGGTCACGGTTAAGGCAGCGTAACATAAAGTCAGCCATGCGTGCCAGACTGGTAACGGGCAAGATTTCCGTGTCCTCACCAAGATGATGACTGACTATGCTCTCCTCCTCCTCCTCCTCCTCTTCCACCTCCCCCCTGTCCTCAGGCCACCCACGCTGAACCGACGGTATGACACTTGTACAGGTACTACCGTCTAAAACGCATGATAGCAGCTCCTGTTCTTCCTCCTCCTCCTCCTCCTCCTCCTCTCCCTCATTGTCCCCCAATGCACATTGGGATGAGATGAGGCTAGGCTGTGTGTAATCGCCCGCTACGGCTTCTTGATCCATCTCATCATACTCTGGCTGCAATGCCTCCTCTTTAATTCTCTGCAGAGAGCGTTGCAAAAGACAGACAAGTGGGATGCTGACACTAATGATGGCGTCATCGCCACTCACCATCTTGGTGGCCTCCTCAAAGTTTGTCAGGATGGTACATATGTCAGAAATCCAGGTCCACTCCTGAGGTCTTATGTGTGGAGTCTGACCTGAATATCGACGGCCTTGTTGCAGCTGGTACTCCACAACTGCTCTCTTCTGCTCACAAATCCTTTACAACATGTGGAGGGTAGATTTCCAACGTGTGGGGACATCACACACCAGTCGGTGTGCCGGAAGCTGCAAACGCTGCTGCAACACAGCAAGGGTGGCGGAAGCTGTAGCCGACTTGAGAAAATTAGCTGACAGGCGGCGTACTTTCATGAGCAGATCTGGCAACTCAGGGTACGATTTAAGAAACCGCTGAACCATGAGGTTAAGCACATGAGCCAGGCATGGTACGTGTGTGATTTCACCTCGCCTCAGAGCCGCCACCAGGTTACGGCCATTGTCACACACGACCATGCCGGGATGTAGGTTCAGCGGTCTCAGCCACAGATCTGCCTGCTCTTTCACAGCTGTCCACAACTCACAAGCAGTGTGAGGTTTATCACCTAAGCTTATGAGTTTCAGCACAGCCTGTTGCCGCTTGGCGGAGGCAGTACTGCAATGCTTCCAGCTTGTAACTGATGTGGTGATATCTGAGATGCAGGCTGAACATGAGGAGGAGGAGGATGCGCAGGAGCTGTACAACTCTGACTGACATAGGGCCCGCAATCCTCGGTGAGGGGAGGATGTGTTCCGTCCCAAGGTCCGACTGGGTCCCGGCTTCCACTATGTTTACCCAGTGTGCCGTCAGAGAGATGTACCGTCCCTGGCCACAAGCACTTGTCCACGTGTCCGTTGTCAGGTGGACTCTCCCAGTAACTGCGTTGTTGAGGGCACGGCAGATGCTTTGGGACACGTGCTTGTCTAGTGCGGGGATGGCACACCGGGCAAAATAGTGTCGGCTGGGGACCGAGTACTGAGGGACGGCCACCGCCATAGGATTGCGGAAGGATTCCGTCTCCACCAGCCTAAAAGGCAGCATTTCCAATGAAAGCAGTCGTGAAATGTGCGAATTTAGGACTGTGGCCAGTGGGGCGTTAGCTGTGAATTTCCGCTTTCGTTCAAAGGTCTGGGATATGGACAATTGAACGCTGCGGTGGGACGTGGACGTGGACGTTGATGCTGTTTCTTGAGAAACTGCCATAACAAGTGAAGACTGAGAGGAGGGGGCATCTTTACATGCTGTATGGACAGGGGATTGCCTTGCACACACAACAGGGGGTTCTATTGCACGCACAACAGTGGAAGAAGCAGTGGTGACACCCGCTGACACTGGTCGTGGACCCTGGGTTTCGCCCCACAAAGTCGGGTGCCTTGCTGCCATGTGCCTGATCATGCTGGTGGTGGTCAAGCTGGTAGTTTTGTCAGCTCTGCTGATGCTGGCATGGCAGGTGGAACATATGGCCTTTTTGGGGTTATCAGCAGAGTCTTTAAAAAAATTCCAGACTCTGGAAGACCTACCGCTTGTACTGGCAACGTCCCTCGTGTTGGTGTTACGGGGAACGGTTGCCTGCCTTCTGTCTGTGGCCACCACACTGCTTCATCCTGCCTGTTGGGGTACTCTGCCTCCCTCCCCCTGTGTGCTGCTGGCCTCACTCTGCATGTCCTCCTTCCACGTTGGGTCAGTTACTAGATCATCCACCACCTCCTCCTCTTCCACTTGCACACCACGATCCTCCTCCTCACTTCCTGGCAATTGTATCTCGTTATCATCCACCTCTTGTGACAGATTGCCAACGTCGACTTCCTGTGGCCGTGGCTGTTCAAATATTTGGGCATCGCAACATGGGATCTCCTCTTCCACCACTTCAAGCGTATCAGGCGAGGGGCCCAAATATGGAAATGGACCAGTGAACAGCTCTTCAGAGTGTCCAAGTGTGGGATCACTTGCTGTCTGACGACACTCAGCATGGTGGGAGGAAGGAGCATCTGGGTGAGGAGGAGTATGCGGTCGAGACTCACGGCTACTAAGAGTTGACCGTGTGGAAGACAGACCGGAGGTGGTGGTGCCCAGGTAACTGGAAGTATTGTCTGCTATCCAATTAATAACCTGTTCACACTGATCAGTTCTCAATACTGGTGTTGTTCTGTGCGTCCCTAGTAATTCGGTCAAGAAGTGGGAGCGAGAAGATGTGGCTGTTGGCTGTGGCACATTTTCACCTTGGCCACGGCCCCGTCCTCTGCACGAACCATCACCAGAACGTTCACTTCCACGTCCCTTGCCACGCGCCTTGCCCATTGTAAATGAAGTAAAATAGCTTACACTTGCACTATCAATGGAAAAAGGGTATTAAAGAGTAGATTAGAACCGTGGAAGAGGAAAACCACAGTTATTGTTTACTGGGGTATACCACACTTTTTTAAATAGAGATATTTGCGGCTGAACAGTGAGCGACACACTCAAACTGCTTTTTTTTTAGATACCAAAGGCCCAAAACTGGATAGTACAGCGATTTGACCCCGTGGAACTGCGAAACCACACTGGGATGTCGGGCCTACACAAGACTATTTTCAACAGATATATTTTTGTGTCACAACAATCAGGAGACACTACTGTTTTTCTTTACGGAAAAAACTACCAAAACCTGAATAATAGAGATTTTTTACCGTGGAACAGCAAAACCACAGTTATAATTTACTGATGTATACCAGGCTTTTTAAAATATATATATATTTGCGGCTGAACAGTGAGCGACACACTCAAACTGTTTTTTTTAGATACAAATGGCCCAAAAGTGGATAATACAGAGGTTTGTACCGTGGAACTGCAAAACCACACTTGTATTTCTCGGGCCTACACCAGACTATTTTCAACAGATATATTTGTGTCTGAAAAATCAGGGAGACACTATTATTATTTTTATATAGCAAAAAATGCCAAAAACAGGATAATAGAGATGTTTTACCGTGGAACATCAAAACCACAGTAATAATTTACTGGTGTATACCAGGCTTTTTAAAATATATATATATTTGCGGCTGAACAGTGAGCGACACACTCAAACTGTTTTTTTTAGATACAAATGGCCCAAAAGTGGATAATACAGAGGTTTGTACCGTGGAACTGCAAAACCACACTTGTATTTCTCGGGCCTACACCAGACTATTTTCAACAGATATATTTGTGTCTGAAAAATCAGGGAGACACTATTATTATTTTTATATAGCAAAAAATGCCAAAAACAGGATAATAGAGATGTTTTACCGTGGAACATCAAAACCACAGTAATAATTTACTGGTGTATACCAGGCTTTTTAAAATATATATATATTTGCAGCTGAACAGTGAGCGACACACTCAAACTGTTTTTTTTAGATACAAATGGCCCAAAAGTGGATAATACAGAGGTTTGTACCGTGGAACTGCAAAACCACACTTGTATTTCTCGGGCCTACACCAGACTATTTTCAACAGATATATTTGTGTCTGAAAAATCAGGGAGACACTATTTTTTTTTTTTTACAGCAAAAAATGCAAAAAGCAGGATAATAGAGATTTTTTACCATGGAACAGCAAAAGCACACTTCTGTCTCTCTGGCCTACACCAGACTATTTTCAACAGATATATTTGTGTCTGAAAAATCAGGGAGACACTATTATTATTTTTATACAGCAAAAAATGCCAAAAACAGGATAATAGAGATGTTTTACCGTGGAACATCAAAACCACAGTAATAATTTACTGGTGTATACCAGGCTTTTTAAAATATATATATATTTGCGGCTGAACAGTGAGCGACACACTCAAACTGTTTTTTTTAGATACAAATGGCCCAAAAGTGGATAATACAGAGGTTTGTACCGTGGAACTGCAAAACCACACTTGTATTTCTCGGGCCTACACCAGACTATTTTCAACAGATATATTTGTGTCTGAAAAATCAGGGAGACACTACTTTTTTTTTTTTACAGCAAAAAATGCAAAAAGCAGGATAATAGAGTTTTTTACCGTGGAACAGCAAAAGCACACTTCTGTCTCTGTGGCCTACACCAGACTATTTTCAACAGATATATTTGTGTCTGAAAAATCAGGGAGACACTATTATTATTTTTATACAGCAAAAAATGCCAAAAACAGGATAATAGAGATGTTTTACCGTGGAACATCAAAACCACAGTAATAATTTACTGGTGTATACCAGGCTTTTTAAAATATATATATATTTGTGGCTGAACAGTGAGCGACACACTCAAACTGTTTTTTTTAGATACAAATGGCCCATAGAACTGCAAAACCACACTTCTATTTCTCTGGCCTACATCAGACTATTTTCAACAGATATATTTGTGTCTGAAAAATCAGAGGCACACTTTTTGTTTCGGGGGGGGGGGGCACCAAAATGTTAATAAGATGGGTATTTGTACATTGTGAAGGAGGAAAAAAAAAAGAGGATTTAGATAAAAAAAAGGATTTTTCCTGGCCCCCGGGACCTGGAGCTAAGTCCAGCAATTTCAGCAACAGGAGCAGCACACAGGACTGTAATGCAGCGTTTGCTGGTATAACCACTGCGTCTCCTATACAGCCTGCCTGCCTGCCTGCCTGATATACCTGGGATGGATATTAGTCCTGAGAAGGACTGTTTGTTTGATCTGGCAGCCTTTACAGACCCTACACTAACTATTTTGCCGGATATATCTCTCCCTAAATCAGCAGCGCTGTCCCTACACTGTCTGATCTGGATCGACTGTGTCCAAGATGGCAGCGCCCGGTTTAAAATACTCGAGGTGACGCTGTGCGGCCAGCCAATCACTGTTATGCCCACAAACAACATGGCTGCGGCATTACAGTGACTGGCTGGCAATCCCTGCATGTTCATTGGCTCTGTAAAGAGCGCCAAACATGCAGGGCGGAGACCCGAGCTCCCGCCCGAGTAACCCGGAAATGCTCGGTGCTCGCCGAACATCCCGAGTAGCATGATGCTCGGGCGAATACCGAGCAGTGTCAAGCATGTTCGCTCAACACTAATTATAACATATAGGGTTACCTTGCGCCAGACAGTGCGCATGCGCGTCTTTCTCTATCCCCGCTAAACTTCCGGGGACGCTCGGCTCTGACAGCATGCGTTCCAGCATGCGGGTCAGTGAGCGCATCCGCCGGAAGTTTGCCTTAACTCTAGGGGAGGAGCGGATGCTTCATGCGCCGTTAAAGTCCGGCAAATATCCTTCCCCTTAACTACTAGAAGCATTCCGACAGGTTGGTAAGACACTTAAAAAGACGTCCTCCCCTCATCCTGAAACGCCCCTGGAAGAATCAAGGGGGCGAAACGCGCGTCTGGGTGAAGGGGGACAGCGTCTTGCTCTCACTTTAGGTACGTTGTACCATGGTTTATCTCCTGACATCACACTGATCAGGTATTTGGCTCATTTCATATGAATGATTATCTTTGTTTTCTGTTTGACTTCAGCTTATTAATTTGGTCTAAGTAAAGGGTTTTGTTCCCCTCATTGATTCATATCTACTATATCAAGCTATAGTTATATAGCACATTACAAATGGTTTATAGAGATTTTTTGTAAGGAGGTCTTCAGTACTATAGTAACATTATACCAAGATAGTCAATCTTTGAGCATATTGTACATTATATTGTTGTGCAGGAGTTTGTCCCCCTTACTGGGCACTCTGCTTTTTTAATTCTATGTTATGTCGTTGTTATGATTTTAACTTATTGATGAAATAAAATTTATTTTAATTACATTAATGGATCTCTTTGTTTTTCTGCACTGTAATCCAGTGTAGATGTGGTGATTTATAGATTTGTTTGAAGAGCCATTCTTTACATATATATATCCAATTATTTGATGTTTAAATATTTGTAATAGCAGCAGTCAGAACGTGCAATGGACTCTCTTGTGCTGTGTTATGCACTGCAGTCTGTCACATACCCTGCCTGCCTTGCTTTTTAGGCAAATAACCAGGATTAAAATAAACAATAAATTAGCCCTGGCCCCTGATATCTGGGGCTATGTCTATAAATATCTGTCACAATAGAATCAGTCAGAATGTGCTATGGACCCTCTGGTGCTGTATGCACTGCAGTCTGCCACATACACTGCCTCCCTGCCTAACTCCTGCTATCACCACTGAATTTATGCAGCTGGATTAGTCCTCAGAAGGACTGTTAGTTCAGATGGATATAGATATACTGTATGTTGTGGAATACCTATACTAAGTATAAACAAGCAAATCTCTCCCTGACGCAGCAGCAGCTCTCCCTACTCTGCCTGATCCCGGGGTAGACTACGACGAGCATGGCATCTTATATGCACCTGAAGATGCTGTGCGGCCAGCTAATCACTGTAATACCCACAACCAACATGGCTACGGCATTACAGTGCATGGCAGGCAGTCCCTGCATGTTCATTGGCTCTCTAAAGAGTGCCAAACATGCAGGGAGGGGACCCAAGTTCCCACCCGAGCAACCCGGAAATACTCGCTGAGCGCTGAGCTTGTCGAGCATAGTGATGCTCGGGCGAGTACCGAGCAGTGGCGAGCATGTTTGCTCATCACTAAATGGGACCATTCCAAATTACAGCTTTTCACACAACTCTGTTAATAGAAAAATGTAAAACTTATGGCTCAGAATTTTGTCACAAAATTTTTAAACAGTTCTCAGAATTTTAAAATAGTATTTGTTTCATAAAATTAATAAAATACTAATAACACTATATATTTAAATATTGTTATAATTGTACAGAGCTACGGAATAAAGTGAACACTTTGCCAGAACATTAAATGGCATAACATTTATAATCTAAAAAGAGAAATGGCAGAATTGCTGTTTTTTCTATTCCTTTCCTCAAAAAGTTAATAAAAGTTATTTAATAAGTTATATGGACACTAAAATTGTGCAACTGAAAAATAAAACTCCTGACACAAAAAAACAAGCCTTCATATAGTTATATCAAATGAAAAATAGTTCCTGGAACCCAAACATGAAAAAAATGTTCAGTCATTAGGGCCAATGTAGGCTTGGTTGGTAAGGGGTTAAATAAAACAATGAATATCTGGGCCAGGAAATGTATGCATTCAACATAGAAGAGATCTGGAGAAATAAACATTCCATTACTTACCATTATTCTAGATTATTTTATTTTATCTCAGAATTACAAACATCGTAAAGTAAAAGGCATACTATATTTTCATAAATTCCACAGAATTATACCTTTTGTAAAGCATCAAAAATATGCCATGTTAAAGCTTCTAATCCTGCCATTTTAAGAGATAAACTGTCATAAAGACAGGAGTGAAGATTATTTTTAACATCCCAGGGATACCTAAATTTCTCTGAAATGCAGTGCAAGCAGAAGTACTGAAAGGGCTGTCACAGTGTTATAAGTTGGAAACTGTCACTGCTCTTGTTATGTTCTTGAAAAATTGGGTCCCACTTGCTTAATGCATTAACATATTGCTATTATACCGTATTAGTAGAGGTAGATGTTGACACATACAAGAAAATTAAGTAATTGTATGTGACATTTAACACTTGTTTCAGTTTCTTGATTTCATGAAGAAAAAAAAATATTAATGATTAACATAGACCATAATATTATATGAACCTTAGTTCTTTATTTGCCTATTCTCCATATTAACTAGATAAATAACAGATTAAACTTCTAGGTAAATCTCCCACACTGGCCAGTCTTAGGTAATCTTGGGTGGCAGTCAAGCAGATGTCTGAGCATAGATTCATCTCTCCAAACTTTGGTAAGTGGTGGTACCTGGTCCCGAACTAGTTTTAGTTTAGAGGATTTGTGTAATTAAAGCATTAGCTTTATATAGGCTTCAAAAATCAGACTCTTAATTGGTTATTCTATTTAGCAGAGTATAAAAAGTTCCCTGATTCCCCTCCGCTCTTTAAATTTTATATAGGAATCTAGATTTTGTTGCACAAGCTCTAATGATGTGTCAATAAAGGGGTCACTGATTGATTTTTGGCTGATGGTTACAACAGAATATATCAGAATAGAAGCAGAACTGGAAAGCAAAGTCAAAGACAGACAAGTCAGAGCCCTGGGAAATCAGGGTGAGTACACAGGCAAATGAAAAGTTAAACAGTTTGAGGTCAAACTAGACTAGGCATTCAAGGGTTTATCCAGAAGAGTAGTTAAAAACAGTCTAAACCAGCGGCAGTTTAAGGTCGTATATGGAGAATACATCATCTGGTACTCAACTTAGCCAAACCTAAACTTAAAAGGCTAGACAAAACATTGGTCACCAAATTTTTCCTGGTTGACTGATGGCAGGTGATCAAAATTGACTAGTCCACCAGAAGCCTGAGGTGTCTAGAAAAGCTGCCTTTTGACCTTATGCACATGAATTAACTAACATGTAAATATGCCTTGAACTCTATGGTCTTATGTCTCAGGAGATAAGGTAAATATAACTTCAGATTAAAAACTACACACAGCAATTTACACTTTGTCAATATTTCTTTAATAAAAAATAGAGCATAATGCAGAAGCAGTGTGTGAAAAAATAAGTACAACTTTACTGCTTCTATAGGCATTAAGAGTGTAAGTAGCAGCCAGGTTATACTTGTTATGGTAAACATTTATACTTTGGTTTATTATTTAGACAATTAAATATACATATATCTTTGATAATTTTGTATTTTAATATTAGCTTTATAAGTGTCATTCATAAAGCTATAACATAGGGCGTTGTCTCTGATATAGAGATGTCTTTGTACTAAAGCTTTCCTTTGTTTCTGAAAGTATAGTAAACTAGATATAGCCAGTCTCCTAAGGAATTCAGCAGAATACATAATTTAAGACTTTGTTATTCCCAACTTAAATAGTTTCCTTTTAAGGTAATGTAATGTAAGCCATTCCCACTTTCCTTATCTTTATAGTTGTAATAAAAACTTGTGACCAGACATCTGAGAGCAGACAAGCCTCGGACACAGACAGAATTGGTTGTGTTCTCTTGTCTCCGATCGATCGACTCCTTGATTTGATCAAAACTGGCAAAGGTGTGAAACCTTTGAGTTTTGAGTTTCCCCCAAAACTTTCCATATAGGTTTCTCCATCATACTAATAAAATTAGTTTGATTAGTTTTTTTATCAGAAAAGTTGACCCATGACCACCTCTATAAAAGCAGACGTTTTAGCAGTTTGACTGTTTGGAGGATTCAGGCATGTGTTAACACAATTAGAATTAGGATAGGTATAAACTATGATCTTAGAGAAGCAATTGTTGCTACTCATCAATTTGGGAAGGGTTATAAGGTCATTTACATACACTTTGAAATCCATTATTGTACAGTGACAAACATGAGACACAAGTGGGAAAACATTCAAGACAGTTGACAATATTCCATGGAGTAAATGTCCCAGCAAATTGACACCAAGGTCAGACTCTTCAATGCACACAGAGATCGCAAAAAAGTAGAGATCAGGCTCTAAGGGCCACTGTAAATATTCAAGCGCCTGATATTTGAAAAAGCCTTAACAAGTATGGCTTATTAATAATTGCTGCCAAAATAAAAGCCTCTTCTTTTTAAAAAGAACATGGCATCACAGCTAACATTGGTAAAGTTACACATGAACAAATCACAAGACTTTTGGAACAATGTACTTCAGATAGATGAAACCAAAGTGGAGTTGTTGCTCTGCGCCATGTTTTGGCAAAAAACAACAAGCAAAAGCTAAGATAGAAACATAATGAACATATTGAACATATATCCCGCTTTAAGTAATTAAAAAACAATAGTGCATATAAATAACATAGAGTACTTAGTAAACACTGTTTTGATCAAAACAAGCATATAGCCATTCCACCAGTGACATGGTGTACCCAGTCGGGACAGTCCTAACCTCTAGTATTAAAACCATACCATGTGTGAAAAATTACCTTAATGTGAATAAGGGCTGAGCAGGATCGGGGCCCAACTATGGACTCCCAGCAATGGGAAGCTATATTAACATAATGTCTAGCTCAAACAAAAAGAGGCTACACCCTTAATTGCACTGAGTACAAGAACCTAAAGCAAAACCAAAAGAAATGAACTGAGGTATAAGTTGGCATACATGCAACATGTAGGAGCATGTTCACACTGGCCAATAATCAGAAAAAAACTATGAACAAAAATGTACATATTGAACATATACACTCCGGTTAATAAGTAAAAAACAATAATGCATATAAATAGCATAGGGTACTTAGTAAACACTGTTTTTCATAAAAAAAACTATCCTACCATGGCTTGGCAACAAAAAAACAAACAGAGCTTATCAGTACAAACACCTCCTAACAAATGTCAATCATGGTAATCGAGGGTTGATGATCTATGCTTTTATTGCAGGTGCAGGATCTGGCACCTAGTAGGTAGTAGGTTGACCATGAACTCTTTTATATACCAAAGTATTCTAAAGTTAAATTTGTGGCTATCCAAAAGCTGAAGCTTGGCCAAAATTCAGTAAATATTCATCAAAATGGCTAAACAAGATTTGAATCAAGGTGTTGCAATGGCCCAGTCAAACTTAAGACAGTTGTGTATAAACAAATGCCCACAAAGCCCTATGAAATTAAAGAGTACCTATCACCAGTTTGGGCTGCCCTTTTTATTTAGGAAAAAAGTGTGCATCCTTAGATTTTTATAAATACTACTTAACTAAAGCTGTCATGGGTCGCTAATGAGCCACTAAAGGAACAGACTATGTAGAAATTCCAAGTTGTGGGATCTAGTGATGAGCGAGCGTGTATTGTTAACTCTTTTGGCCTGACAAACAGGCAATCCCACATGTGTAACCACTGTCTAACAGCCGTGACACTTGCCGCCGTGGCGACACTAACATAGATGCCTAGCACTCCGCAAATACTATTGAGTGTGCTCGCCGAAAGAGTTAACAATGCACGCTCGCTCATCACTAGTGGGATCCCAGCATGCAGAGTGAGATTCCACAATCTTTTGCGATCCTCTGAAACAGCAGGATCTCGAGTATTTTGAGATCTCACTTTTTGCACTAACACACTTTACTGTGCAATTACTGATAACATAATTAAAGAAGTTACAGTTCGGTAATTGCTAAGCTAAATATGTGGCATCCTTTTACAGCGTGGTGGGCCACAATGGGTTGTGAGGTTCTGCTCTGTATGCCCGGATCCTAAAACTAGGAAGTTCAGACATGACTTTAGCTGGAAAGTCAGTCTTTTAAGGGACTTTAGGGACCCTTGAACCCTAAAGTACAAAGTATGTCTTCCAAGTTTCATCAGTTACTCGAGGATCCCCAAAGACTTTGAAAATGCACTCCCGCTAAGTTTTTTATTCATTAAATGTGTTTGTATGTGCATGTAATGTGTGAGTGTATTAACCCCTGTAAGACACTGGGTATACAGATACGTCCAATGTCGTCTCCCTGCATTTGATGTGGGCTCTGGCACTGAGCCCACATCTTTCCCTGCACATGACAGCTGATCTGATCAGCTGTCATGTGCCTCTAACAGCCTTGGGTGGCTGTTAACATGTTAAATGCCTCTGTCAATAAAAATATCAACTCGGAGTGCAAAAAATAAGCCCTCACCAAACCCAGATCACTAAAATTGGATATGCTACGGGTCTTGTAAAATGGCAACATTTTTTTTTTCTTACAAATTTTGGATTTTTTTATCACTTACATAAAAAAGAACCTATACATGCTTGGTATCTGCGTACGTGTACTAACCTGGGGAATCATATTGTCAGGTTAGTTTTAGCATTTAGTGAACATGATAAATAGAAATACCTCAAAAGAAATTGTGGATTTGCACTTTGTTTTCAATTTCATCACACTTGTAATTTTTTTTCCATTTCCCAGTATTCTATATAGTGAAATCAATGGGGTCATTCAAAAGTACAACTCGTCCTGCAAAAAATCAAGTCCTCATTCAGCAATATTGATGGAAAAATAAAAAGTTATGGCTCTGTGAAGAAAGGGAGCAAATAACGAAAATGCAAAAAAGGAAAATTGCAAGGTGGTGCAGGGGTTAATATACTCACATATCGCTGTTTTCTCCATGATTCAGAGCCAGTCAGCTCCACTTCTCAGTGACATCATCACAATTGTAACTAGCCTGCTCACTCTATGCTCTATGTGTGAGCCGAACGTCTATTTAAAGCCATGGCCCCACTATCAGTATTTGGTCAGTATTCGGTCAGTAATTTTTCTCAGGAGTGGGAGCCAAACCCAGGTGAGGAACAATGAGAGAAAAGGTATAATAGAAACAAGTCACCAATCCTGCATTTATCACCCACTCCTTGTTTTGACTCCCACTTACCCCAAAATTACTGATCGAAATAGTGTTGCCGTGGCCTTATAGTGAGAAAGTATGGACCCTCGTCCGAAGCCTTGCTCTGATGCTCCATGGGCCTGCATTGTAAAACCACTCTGAATCATGCTGTGCTCTGCCAATCGGCAGAACGGTGACAGCACTGAAAAGAGTAGAAGAATGTTTCCAAATACTGGAGAGAGCCACGGTGAGTGAGAATATTAATACACTCACACTACATTACAAGCACACACATTTAATGAATAAAAATCTTACTGGGAGTGCTTCTTTAATAACTGAGGCTCATTCACAAAATCTGATTGGAATAGGACATGCTCTGAGTCATGAAGACACAGATTTATTTTTAAAACTAATGTGAGTATGGCTCATTAAAACTCATTGTGCTATTAGAGTAAAAAAAAGGGACAGCTCTAGGATGTGTCTCATGGATGTGTAAATATAGCCTAAAACTGTCAGAATATGCAGTGCATGAGACAGGCGATCAAAGCAAAAAAATATATACAAGTGTTATAGTGGAACTAGGTAAAAAAAATTAAAAAGTTCAATAAAATTTGTAAAAATTAAAAAAAAATCACAGAAAGTATTTAGTCGCTAAAACACAACTTTTTATGTAATAAAAATAAACACAAAAGTTCACCTGATTTGTATCGCCTTATACGGAATGACGCAAACTATAAATCTGTCACATTATTTATCCCATTCGGCAAATGTCAAGGAGAATAGCTGGGAGATCATACAGATCTCACCGCTTGTCATCAATATGTCAAAGAACAACACTCCGTTGCTTCCAATCGTCAGGGCAATTGCCTGATGTGTGATGGATGAGGCCGCTACTGTTTTCACTACTAGGCCAGTTATTGGGGAATTCACGGTGAGTGTATAGTATATACACATCCAATTCCAACCTATGGAATATGTTACACGCATGCCGCTAGGTTCAGATTGGGGCGAGAGAGGTTACATGAATTCTTTGGAATCCTGGGGGAACCGTTACTCAGGGCGACCATAGACCATGTGCTGCAGCTTCTTTCAGGCACACAGGGGTATTGACCCTCAGGCACAGACACATAAGTTGTTTCACTTTCTGACCAGACACACTTGACAAGAGTCCTCATAAACGGTAAAACAGTAGCATTTAACCCCTTCGCAACCCTGGGATTTTCCATTTTTAGCATTTTCATTTTTTGCTCCCCTTGTTCCCAGAGTCATAGCGTTTTTATTTGCTGGTCAATATGGTCGTGTGAGGGCTTATTTTTTCAGGACGAGTTGTACTTTTAAATAACATCACTGGTTTTACCATATCGTGTGCAGGAAAACGGGAAAAAAATTACAAGTGCAGTGAAATTGCAAAAAAAGTGCAATACCACAGATGTTTTTCTTAATTTTTTTTACCATATTCACTGAATGCTAAAATTGACCTGCCATTATTATTCTCCAGGTCATTATGAGTTCGTAGACACCAAACATGTATAGGTTCTTTTTTATTTAAGTGGTGAAAAAAAAATTCAAAGTTTGCTAAAAAAAAAATGGAGCCATTTTCCAAGACGTCTCCATTTTTCGGGATCTGAGGCTGGGTGAGGGCTTAGTTTTTGCGCGCCGAGCTGAAGTTTTTATTGATACCACGTTGGGGTAGATCTGATGTTTTGATCGCCCGTTATTGCATTTTATTGCAATGTTGCGGCAACCAAAAAACGTAATTCTGGCGTTTAGAATTTTTTTCTCGTTACACCGTTTACCGATAGGATTAATGTTTTTTTTATATTGATAGATCGGGCGATTCTGAACGCGGCGATACCAAATATGTGCATATGGTTTTTTTTTATTATTATTTTATTGTGAATGGGGCGAAAGGGGGGAGATTTAAACTTTTATATTTTTTACATTTTTTTAATATTTTTAAAAACATTTTTTTTTCACTTTTTGCTTGCTTCTATAGTCTCCATAGGAGACTAGAAGCAGCACTTGTCTGATCGCCTCTGCTACATAGAGGTGATCAGCAGATCACCTCTATGTAGCAGAAATGCTCCTGTGCTATGAGCGCCGACCACTAGGTGGCACTCATAGCGATCAGCTCATGACAACCACTGGAGTCTGCTGCAGACCCAGGGTTGTCATGCCCATGCATCGGTGACCCGCGATCACTTGACGGGGTCACCGATGGGCGGGGTAAGTGATGCGCTTCCGGCGCGGTGATGTTAAATGCCGCTGTCAGAGATTGACAGCGGCATTTAACATGTTAACAACCGTGGGTGGATCGCGATTCCACCCACAGCTGTTGCGGGCACATGGCAGCTGTAAGAATCAGCTTACATGCACCCGGTTCAGTGCGGGCTCAGCGCCGGAGCCCGCGCTGAACGGGGTGACAGCCTGGTGCGTACTAATACGTCCCAGGCTGTACAGGGGTTAATAAGAATCTGCACAGCCAGTGCAAGTTAAGTCTTATGAGCAACAGGCTCAAGTGACAAACAGCACAGTTTCCTTAGCAGCACAGCAGTTCATAGTCTTCACAGTATTACAGGATAGCACAGTTCTAATGCAGAGGCACATTAATGAACACAGCATTCTTTACAGCACAGTGAGATGGAGGTGGGGGGAGTTTGCTGAGGGAGATGATCCCTGTGACACCATTTCTTCCAGTCCTTATCTTTCTGCCTGACAATACTCTGCTCTGCTAGTTCAGGAACTCTACCTGACCTCCGCTTAGCTTCACTCCTGACTTGAATCCTTTTCACTTGCATGGGCACTTTTGTGAGATACAGAACACACCCACCACCTTTCTCTTCGGCTCCAGCCAGACAGTAAACAACTTCCCCACAATCCCCCTGGGGCTCTGCTAAAACACTCCCCTTCTCCTGTGACTGTGTTAACCCCACTAGTTGCAAGGATGCTTCTGGAGCATAACACGTCCTGTCTCATGTGCTTGTGTTACTTCTAATAGTTGCTGAATGCTTTTAAAGCAACAGCACTACTTCTGCATGTCACACTCTGCAACAGCACTACTTCTGCATGTCACAAATAGATATATATACCCAGGTATGTTCACTGCCAACTCCACAATAATAAAAGGAACTAGCTGCCTCCGCTAATCATTAATACAGACCGATTGTACACTCGTTACAGGTAGTGTATGGCTTCAGGGGTGCGGTTTATAGAGCAAGAGGTACAAAGCTATTACATTTTTATAGATTTTATCAAAAAAATGAGGAAATGTTTATAAAAACATACAGAGATGTTATAAAATAGACAAAACAATACAGTAAATACAATTATATAAAATTAAAAGTATAAAATAGGCACTAAACCTGATGTTGCAGGGTTGGCTCTGTCTCTTATTAAGGGGATGTTAGGTGTTGAGCGGTTGCTGGACCTGAAATTGGGTCAGAATCATCTGTGGTCTCTTATTCTGGTCCAGCCGGGGCACTTGCTGCTTAGCATCACCGTCGGTCCCAATGCCTAGCCAGTGCACGAGAAGTACTGGCTGTCTCTCAGGTCCTTGTTCCTAGTAGTGATAAGCATAAGTTGCGGAGGGGAACAAAGGCTGCTACATCCTAAGTCCAGGATCCACTGCACTGAGCATGCCCGTGACATGGCGGACCATGATTGGTGCTTTGGTGTCAGCTGATCCGGTGACCTAGCACCGCCTGATTGGCCGCGGGTGACGTCATCAGTAGTGTGACTAATAATGCGACAGCGGGCAGGGCTTAGTCTTTAAATAGGCCGCCCACAAGCATGGCGGCGCGCTCTGATCATTGAGCTAAGGTTGTGTTCATGTGTGGACGCTTGTCTGTTTGAGCTCCTCGAGCTCTCTTGCTGCTCTAACTTCGGACAGGCAGGTTTAGCTGGGGATAGGCAGTCTTAGCTGGAGGGAGGCAGGTAGTTCTGTTTGACAGTCTGGCTCCGACAAGGGGGTCGCTATACACCCCGAGCAGACTGCGAACTCCGTATTCCTGGCACCGCCTGTTAGGCACGTGGAGAGTTACTCCGCAGTCCGGTCGCACACTGGCTGGGAGCACATATACGCCGGCGTGAGTCACACACACTTCTTAGCGTCTGCTACGTAGCCTCTGTGCAGTTAACAGAGCTACGGCTACGTTATTTGTCGCACATCTCTCGTGCAGTTAACGGAGATAGTGTGAATCCCTTTTCCCGTCTCGATGTGCAGTAACACTGGAGGGATTTATATATTAGTTGGTTGTTTTACCTTCTTACCCGGAAGGTGTTCGGCCGCAGTCTTCTAGGCTGCATCACGGACCCCGGGTTCGGTTGCTTTCCATTGTTAATAAAGTTGTTTGCAACCGTCCCCATAACAGTATCAGAGCGCCAGGGTCTTGCCGAACATGGCTGACAACCGGCAACTGCAGCTCTATATACAGCAACTTGAGGCCAGACTTTGGACTCTGGAACAAGCTGCCCCGGTGGCTGATATCACTGCAGTAGCGACCCAGGCAGCTTCTCAGGCGGCCAATCTGGTTAACACGGCTGCGGTGAATGCAGCGGCAGACACAATTGCCCCATTACCCCGTTTTGCTCTCCCGGAAAAAATTTCTGGCGACAGCAGATCCTGCAGAGGTTTTATTAATCTGTGCTCCATTCAGTTAGAGATGATGGAAGTACGGTTCCCCTCCGAAGAGCCAAAGTGGGTTTTGTCATCTCGTTACTTTCTCACAGGGCCTTAGAGTGGGCTACCCCTCTGTGGGAATGGAGTGACCCGGTAGTGGCTAATGCGGGTCTCTTTCTTAGAGCCCTAAAGACTGTTTTCCTAGGTCCACAGGTCACGCATGATACAGATCTTAAGCTTCTTGCATTGGTCCAGGGTTCGGCCACCACCAGCCACTATGCCATCCAGTTCAGAACCTTAGCGACTGAATTGGATTGGTCTGAGCAGTCGTTAATCCTGGTGTTCTGGAAGGGTCTGGCTGGGCATATTAAAAATGCTCTATCTACCAGAGAGATTCCAACCTCCCTGGAGGAGTTAATCTCTCTTGCTAACTGAATAGATTTACGTCATGCAGAACACAAGTTAGAGCTGGAGGTCTCCAGACCTCAGTTTCGGTTGGCACCTTCATTATCTAGACCCATTTCCAAACCCGCGACTCCTGACCCGGAGCCTGAGGCTATGGATATATCCCGGACTGAGTCTAGCTCCTCTCGTTCCCGACCTGCACATCTCTTGGAGTATCCCATTAATAAGGGTTCCAAGAAGTCAGGAAAACGAGTGTGTCTAACCGCCGTTGGAGGAGGTGTGTTAGATTCCGGGCCTTCTTCCTCCAAATTATTGTATAAGGTGACGTTGCTCTTCAGAACAGCCACGGTTACTGCCAAGGCGTGGGTGGATTCTGGCGCCGATGGCAATTTTTTGTCATCTACGTTTGCCCAGAAGCACGCCATTCCTATGGAGTTACTGCCAAAACCAATGAAAATTAGGGCAGTCAACGGTTCACTGCTGGACACTCAAATCACTCACCAGTCGATTCCCCTCACCATGTCGTTCCCTCAGGGTCACTGGGAGGTTGTCTCATTTCTTATTATTCCTGGTGGATTGGATGAGGTGCTATTGGGTCTTCCATGGTTACGTTGTCACACTCCACACATTAACTGGAATACGGGGAGAATTCCTTCCTGGGGTGAGAATTGTGTGTCTCAGTGTATGGTTACAGCCACCCGGAGGGTAGTCTCTGAGCCTTCTACCGACTTGGCCACTCTCCCTGTGCAATATCAGACTTCTGTGGATGTCTTTCCCAAAAAGGCTGAAGACACTTTACCTCGTAGCCGACCGTATGGCTGTCCTATTGATTTGGTCCCTAGCACAGATTAGAGATAAGCGTTGTTCTACTCGAACTGTTCGCCAATCTCAAATTCGAGCTGTTTTGGGCGGTGTTCGAGCCGTTCAGCGAACACGAACGATTTGAGAAAAATTCGGATGTTCGAGGTTATGTTCGATAACTGTTCGTGCACCAAAATCATAACTGGATTTTTTCTCAGTAATGACGAAAATTAATGTTAATACACAGTTTGAGTGTACAGCGGGGTGGGGGGAGGGGCAGGGGATGGATCTCTGCAGGAATAATGAAGATCTCCATTTTTTTTTCTCTTTCTCGCATTTACAGTGGGGAGGTGCAATCTGTCAGCCTATCAGCAGCGCACACACGGAGCGAAGTGCTTTTTTCACACAAGCAAGGGCATGTGTCATTGGCAGTGTATGTCACATGTCCTTGCCCTATAAGACCAAGCCATATTCACCGTCGCCACCATTTTTTCACTGCTGCAGCTGCGTGTTAGACGGCACCGCTGTTGCTGTGTGCGCTATACCTTGTTAATTTCAAGCCAATTTTCGCAAAAATCTACAGATAGCTTGGGAGTAGGGAATAGTTGTGATTGCAGTCCTTTTAAGGACTAGGTTACAGCATTTCCTACGACTTTTATCAGGCAGGTCTGTGCTCTTAAATAGATAGATTGTGGGAGTAAAGACTAATTGTAATTGCAGTCCTTTTTCAGGACTAGGTTACATCAGTTCCTATCAGTTTTTGCCAGGCAGGTCTGTGCCAGAGCTGTGCAAGTTTTTTTCACAGCATTTGGTTGAATCTAGCAAAGCTAATCCTTTTTGGCCTATTGCAGAGTGTGTTAGTCAGTGGAGTAGCCTATCTGTGTTGCAAGATATACCACCTGTGTATAGAATACCAAATTTTTTACTGCACCTAGTGAAGTAAAATCTTTTGGGCATAGCATCATTCTATTAGTCCATCTATACTGACCTCAATCAGGTTGCAAATTGAATATAATTTTTTTCGGCATCTAGCTCTGAAAAAATATTTGGGCTTCTAGCAGTGTGTGGGACTTGTTCTATTAGTCCATCTATACTGACCTCCATCAGGTTGCAAACTGAATATAATATTTTTCTGCATCTACCTCTGAAAAAATATTTGGGCTTCTAGCAGTGTGTGGGACTTGTTCTATTAGTCCATCTATACTGACCTCCATCAGGTTGCAAACTGAATATAATTTTTTTCTGCATCTACCTCTGAAAAAATATTGGGCTTCTAGCTGTCTGTGGGACTTGTTCTATTAATCCATCTATACAGACCTCCATCAGGTTGCAAACTGAATATAATTTTTTTCTGCATCTACCTCTCAAAAAATATTTGGGCTTCTAGCTGTGTGTGGGACTTGTTCTATTAGTCCATCTATACTGACCTCCATCAGGTTGCAAATTAAAAATAATTTTTATCTGCATCCAGCTCTGAAAAAATATTTGGCCTTCTAGCAGTGTGTGGGACTTTCTCTATTAGTCCATCTATACTGACCTCCATCAGGTTGAAAATTAAAAATAATTTTTTGTCTGCATCTAGCTCTGAAAAAATATTTGGCCTTCTAGCAGTGTGTGGGACTTTCTCTATTAGTCCATCTATACTGACCTCCATCAGGTTGCAAACTGAATATATTTTTTTTCTGCATCTACCTCTGAAAAAATATTGGACTTCTAGCTGTGTGTGGGACTTGTTCTATTAATCCATCTATACAGACCTCCATCAGGTTGCAAACTGAATATAATTTTTTTCTGCATCTACCTCTGAAAAAATATTTGGGCTTCTAGCTGTGTGTGGGACTTGTTCTATTAGTCCATCTATACTGACCTCCATCAGGTTGCAAACTGAATATAATTTTTTTCTGCATCTAGCTCTGAAAAAATATTTGGGCTTCTAGCTGTGTGTGGGACTTTCTCTATTAGTCCATCTATACTGACCTCCATCAGGTTGCAAATTAAAAATAATTTTTATCTGCATCCAGCTCTGAAAAAATATTTGGCCTTCTAGCAGTGTGTGGGACTTTCTCTATTAGTCCATCTATACTGACCTCCATCAGGTTGCAAATTAAAAATAATTTTTTGTCTGCATCTAGCTCTGAAAAAATATTTGGCCTTCTAGCAGTGTGTGGGACTTTCTCTCTTAGTCCATCTATACTGACCTCCATCAGGTTGCAAACTGAATATATTTTTTTTCTGCATCTACCTCTGAAAAAATATTGGGCTTCTAGCTGTGTGTGGGACTTGTTCTATTAATCCATCTATACAGACCTCCATCAGGTTGCAAACTGAATATAATTTTTTTCTGCATCTACCTCTGAAAAAATATTTGGGCTTCTAGCTGTGTGTGGGACTTGTTCTATTAGTCCATCTATACTGACCTCCATCAGGTTGCAAACTGAAAATAATTTTTTGTCTGCATCTAGCTCTGAAAAAATATTTGGCCTTCTAGCAGTGTGTGGGACTTTCTCTATTAGTCCATCTATACTGACCTCCATCAGGTTGCAAATTAAAAATAATTTTTATCTGCATCTACCTCTGAAAAAAATATTTGGGCTTCTAGCTGTGTGTGGGACTTGTTCTATTAGTCCATCTATACTGACCTCCATCAAGTTGCAAACTGAATATAATTTTTTTCTGCATCTACCTCTGAAAAAATATTTGGCCTTCTAGCAGTGTGTGGGACTTTCTCCATTAGTCCATCTATACTGACCTCCATCAGGTTGCAAACTGAATATAATTTTTTTCTGCATCTACCTCTGAAAAAATATTTGGCCTTCTAGCAGTGTGTGGGACTTTCTCTATTAGTCCATCTATACTGACCTCCATCAGGTTGCAAACTGAATATATTTTTTTTCTGCATCAACCTCTGAAAAAATATTTGGGCTTCTAGCTGTGTATGGGACTTTCTCTATTAGTCCATCTATACTGACCTCCATCAGGTTGCAAATTGAATATAATTTTTTTCTGCATCTAACCCAGCCAATAGTTTTGGCCTAATACCACAGTTTGGCCACTCAGCTCTGCTCGGTTCCCATCCATTGTTTTTTTGTGCAAACAACTCCAGAGTTGTGAATTAGTTAACCACCAAAATGAGTGGAAAAAGGCCTGCTGCTGGTGGAAAGGGGAATAGGCGTGTTGGGAAGGGGAAAAAAGGTTGTGTCCGTGGGGTAGGTGTTAAAGCAACAGTAACATCTGCAGAAGAAAGACCATCTTCCAGCCAAACTAAAATGTCTACTTCTTTTAGCGGACAATGTGATAAGATCCCTTTCTTACGGCCACGCCAATCGCTACAAATTCCAGATGAGGCACAAAAACAGCAGGTGCTTCAACGGATATCAAGTGCTCCTTTAAGTGGGCTCTCCTCCACATCAACTTCAACATCACAAATACTCCAGTCCTCAAAGGTGTCACCCCAATCGCACTTGCTTCCTCACAGCTCCCAAATCTCCAGCTGCCCGTCTCAGTATGAGGTAGAACAGATGGTTGAGTCTGCAGAGCTGTTTACTCATACTATAGCCTGGGAATCAGAGGTCGACTCCAGCGTTTCTGTGAATCCAGACGAGGAAATGATCTGCACTGATGCCCAGAATCTTTATGAATCGGATCCAGGACCAGACGCAGAAGGTTCTGACCATAATGTAGACCCTCATTCCCAAACTGTAACTCCTGTTGGTGGAGACAATGAGGAAGACGATGATGAGACTCAAATACCTGATTGGAGCGACAACTTTAGTTTTTTGTCAGGGCAGGAACAGGTTGGCTCTGAGGACGACGGGTGTGATAACGCACAGGGTGATGATGATGAGGATGGAGATCCCACTTACTGTCAACCCACAGTCAGCCAAGAGATGAGGTCAGCAGAGGAGGTGGAGGAAGATGCTAGTGACGACGAGGTCAGGTTGCGCCTTCCTGGACAGAGACGTAGTACTGGAAGCACGTCAACAACTGCATCCTCAAACACAACTCTGCCTCTCACCACAAGTCGTGGTGGCTCTTCAGGTCGCATGGGTGCTAAGCCTTGCATAGCCTGGGCATTTTTTCAGATCGATAAAGATGACCCAACTCGTGTTATCTGTAACATTTGTCAGCAAAAGCTAAGTAGAGGCGAAAAAATACATAGTTTGAGTACTTCATGCATGAACCGGCACATGGACATGAAGCATAAGTTGCAGTGGGAAGCTCAGTGTGCTACAATGCGGCCTAGCCGGCCGGGCCAACCACCGTCTGCCATATCTTGTGCATCCGCGGCCTCTTCATTCTCTGTGACTGGGGGGACAGCAGTCACACCTGTTTTGGGGCGCAGACCTGCCACCTCTTTACCCGCAACAGCCAGCGTGATTGGCAGGTCATCATTTTCTTTGGAGGTGGTAACACCAGCTGGTGTTGAGCGCTGTCTGACATCGATAGCACCACCTTTGGATCAAGGCAACCTAACATGTCCGCCTGCATCTTCCTCACAGACCGGCAGTTTGCCGGGGACACCTTTATCAACCCCGTCTAAGCACAATAGCCAGCCCTCGGTCCCTCAGATGTGGACAAGTAAAAGACCATTTCCTCCTAGCCATGAGAAAGCTAAGAGGTTGAATTTCACCATCTGCAAGCTCTTGGCTACAGAAATGCTGCCTTTCCGCCTGGTGGACACAGAGGATTTTCGAGACCTTATGTCCGTCGCAGTGCCCCAGTAGCAGATGCCCAGTCGGCACTACTTCTCAAAGAAAGGTGTGCCTGCGCTCCACCAGCATGTCGCACACAACATCACCGCTTCTTTGAGAAACTCTGTGTGTGACAGGGTGCATTTCACCACAGACACTTGGACGAGTAGGCATGGACAGGGGCGTTACATGTCGCTGACTGGGCACTGGGTAACTATGGTGACAGCAGGACAAGGGGCTGCTGTCCAAGTGTTGCCGTCCCCACGAGTTGTGCGTCAATCCTCTTTATGTCAAAGTTCCTCCACTGCTTCTGCCTCCTCAACCTCCTCTCGGTCTTCCACCTGCACCCAAAGCCTGTCTGGTCATGCCACAAGCTTTCTAACTGCGCAGAAGGGATCCTGCACACCTCCTTACTATGCTGGCAGTAGGGCTCAACGTCATCAGGCGGTTTTTACTTTGAAATGTCTGGGAAATGTGAGTCACACAGCTGAGGAGTTGTGGTCAGCTCTGGAGAACCAATTTCATGAATGGTTGTCTCCAGTGGACCTGAAACCAGGGAAGGCCATGTGCGACAATGCTGCAAACCTGGGTGCGGCCCTTCGCCGGGGCAATGTCACACACGTGCCTTGTATGGCTCACGTGTTGAACCTGGTTGTCCAGCAATTTTTAGCCCACTATCTCAGACTAGATGGCCTTCTGCAGAGGGCATGGTCACTGTGTGCTCACTTCCACCGTTCGCATCCCGCAGCTCAGCGACTTACATCTCTACAGAAGTCGTTGGGCCTGCCACTTCACCGGCTAAAATGCGATGTGCCTACCCGGTGGAATTCAACTCTGCACATGTTGCAGCGACTGTGGCAGCACCGACAAGCCCTGGTGCAATACGTTCTGACGTATAGCCTGGGCCAATGAGATCCGGAGGTGGGGCAAATCACGCTGGAGGAGTGGTCTCAGATCAGGGACCTATGCACCCTTCTGCACAGTTTTGAAATGGCGACGAAGATGTTTAGTGCTGACGATGCCATTATCAGCATGACTATTCCGGTGATTTACATGCTGGAGCACATGTTAAACAGAATTCGGAGTCAGGTGGTGGCACAAGAGGAGGTGGAGGAAGTAGAGGAGGAGGAATTGTATGCGCAAGGGCAAACATCTGCAAGGTCCAGACGGTCGGCAGCACCAAGGCGGCAGGCATGTGAGGGTGGGGGAGATGGTTTTACCAGGGCGCATGGTAGCAGCCAAACTAGTGAGGAAGGTGCAGGAGCCCAGGAAGAAGTGGAGGACGAACTGATGGAAGACTCATCAGATGAGGGAGACCTTGATCACATTTCTGTTGTGCGAGGTTGGGGGGAGAGGACAGAGGAAGGAAGCATGATTGTTACCTCGCCACCAACACAACAGGGACTTGGTGCTCCTGGATGCGCAACACACATGAGTGCCTTCTTGCTGCACTACCTGCAACATGACCCTCGAATTGTGAGAATTAGAAATAATCCTGACTACTGGGTTGCCACACTGTTAGATCCCCGGTACAAAAGTAAATTTGCAGAAATTATTCCTGCCATAGAAAGGGATGCACGCATGCAGGAGTATCAGCAGAGACTGTTGCAGAATCTTACATGTGCTTTTCCACAAAACCCCAGTGGTGCACGTAGTGAATCTCACAGTTCCAACTTGCCAACCGTGGGACCGTCAAGTGTTCAGCGCTCAAACCGTAACAGAACCACAGTATCTGCTGGTAACATCAATTTTGCGGAATCATTTCACCACTTTTTTAGCCCATCCTTTGCAAGGCCACAGGAGGCAAGAAGTCTGACACATAGTCAACGCCTAGAGACGATGGTACAGGAGTATCTCCAAGTAAACATTGAAGCCATGACTGTGTCACTGGACCCTTGCTCTTTTTGGGCTTCCAATCTGGATAAATGGCCGGAGCTAGCCACTTACGCCTTGGAGATCTTGTCATGCCCCGCAGCCAGCGTTCTGTCTGAACGTGTGTTCAGCGCTGCTGGTGGTGTGCTGACAGATAAGCGCACGCGGCTCTCCACTGATAATGTAGACAGACTCACGTTCATAAAGATGAACAAATCATGGATCCGAAACGAATTTTCTACCCCTGTGTCATCCTGGGGAGAGTAAAAGCTTGATGATTGGTTAAAATCACCCTACCAACCGTTTTAAGCTTTCAAATTACTAATCATGTTTATCTGTATCTTGACTGGAAAATAATTTTGGCTTTGTAGCAGTGTGCAGCACTGATCCTATTAGGCCATCTATACTAAGCTCCACCAGATTTAAAATTAATAATAATTTTTAGCTGCATCTAGCCCGGAAAATAATTTTGGGGCTCCGAGATGCGCAAGACACATAAGTGCCTTCTTGCTGCACTACCGGCAACATGACCCTCATATTGTCAGAATTCGAAGTAATCATGACTACTGGGTTTCCACACTCTTAGATCCCCCAAACTTTTCGATCAACCTTTTCATTTTAATAAAGACCAAAAAAATGGTCATTTTTGAAATTATAAGCATTAGCAGGTTATTAGAAACTGAAATCAAACAGTTTTCAACTCAAAATTTTATTCTAGGTGATGTTACATTTTCACATAGGACCCCTTGTTCGAAAGGAGCTTCTGAACTCTCTCGTCCATTGAATTTGTCAGGTTTTGGATGGTTTCTGCTTCAATTGTTTTGCATGAGGACAGAATACCCTCCCAGAGCTGTTGCTTAGATGTGAACTGCCTCCCGCCATCATAGACACTCCTTTTGATGATGCTCCAGAGGTTCTGAATGGGGTAGAGGTCAGGGGAGCATGGGGGTCACACCATAAGTTTGTCCCCTTTTATGCCCATATCAGCCAGAGATGCAGATGTTTTATGTGCAGCATGAGATGGTGCATTATCATGCAAAAAAATGATCTTGCTGTGAAATACATGGTTCTTCTTCTTGAACCATGGCAGGAAGTGCTGTTTGAGAAAATCCACATACATTATGGAGTTCATATTTAGCGCCTTCAGGGATCCTAAAGGGGCCGACAATCTCTCTCCCCATGATTCCAGCCCAAAACATTACTCCACCTCCTCCTTGTTGGCGCTGTAGCCGTGTTTGCGTGGGGTGTCCATCAACCAGCCATCCTCCACTCCATCCATCTGGACCATCGAGCGCTGCACGGCACTCATCCGTGAACAAAACAGTTTTGAAATCAGTCTTCATGTAATGTTTGGCCCACTGGAGCCATTTCTGCTTGTGTGACGTGGATAGAGGAGGTCGACAGGATGGCATATGCACAGCTGCAAACCTCTGAAGGACCCTGCATCTTGTTGTTCGGGGGACGTTGGAGGCACAAGCAGCTTCAAAAACTTGTCTGCTGCTATGACATGGCTTTTTTTCGCTGCTCTTTTAACCTGACGTAATTGCCTGTAGGAAAGAGTCCTCAATTTGCCATTATCAGCACGCACACGTGTGTACTGTGAATCAGCTACATACTTCTTGATTGCCAAGACACTTCATCCTGATCATCGCACAATGTTGATTGTAGTCATGCTTTGACCTAAACACTCCACAATTTGTTGCTTCTCAGCAGCCGACACATCCTTTTTCTTTCCCATTTTGGCAGAAAATGTAGGCTGCTTAATAATGTGAGACAGCCTTCTTAAGTAGTCTTGCCTTTCATTGGACACACCTGCCAAACTAATTAGCACAGGTGTCTGTTATTGCTTACAGTGATATAAAGAGCCCTGACACACATCACCATCAATGAGTTTAACTGACAAACAAACAAATTCTTCCCTTATCACTCCTAAACACTTTTTGCATAATAATTTGGAACACAGTGTACATGTGCTTTTCCACAAAACACCAGTGGTTCACGTAGTGAATCTTACAGTTCTAACTTGCCAATCGTGGTCTGTATGGAGTTGTTCAATAAAGGGCCCAAAATTAAGATAACATAGATGGGAGAGGTCTCTATGAATAGGAATTCCTAAGTATTTGATACCCTGTGAGGGCCAGGCAAAGGGAAAGTTGGACTGGATGGAATCCTATATGGATTTGGGGAGGGAGACATCGAGGGCCTCAGACTTCGCTGCATTGATTTTAAAATTTGACCATGTAACAAAGTGATCTATTTCAGCCATAACAGCATGGATGATATATGTGATTGAGTGATATATACTAGTACATCATCAGCAAATAGAGAGCACTTGTACTCGGTGCCTCCCACCTCAATCCACCTAATATTGGGGTTATGGCGAATTGATGAGAGCAGGTGCTCCGTCACTAGGATGTATAAGAGAGGGGAGAGAGGACATCCCTGCCTTATCCCATTGGTGATTGTGAAAGGTGATGAAAATGTTCTGATGCACCCCCTGGGCCTTGGGACACCCGGAGCCGGACCCGTTTTGGTGGATGCTGGTGGTTGTAGTCTTCGTGGCGGCGACCCGGTTCCGTGGCTCAGGGTGGTCAAACCAGTGGCGGAACTATTTATGTGGTTTTGATGTTTAAATGTCCGACTACGCCACCCGTGGATTGCGGTCAGAGTGAACCGCCGCTGCAGGGCAGACCGCTGAGGCTGGTGTTGTGGGTGCAGCAGAGCGTAGCATAACTCCCCACGGGAGGAGTATAGCCTCAGGGCAGTGTATGCGGAGGATGGGGGTGATGGTGCAGGGCAGCATCAGTAACGACACGGAGTCAGTGATGCAGTCCAGGGCCTTTACTCACAGTTCTTATTATCCAGACCACGTCTGCAGGTAACGGCTGCCCACGTCGTACTGTGCTCACCAGGTGAGGGGCTCAGACAACTCCCAGATAACTTTGGAGCGCTTCACAGGACCCCCTTTGTGTGTCCTTTGTCTGGCCTTTCTTACCAACCTTTCTGTCCGGCTGCCTCGGGCCTCCTCTTGGTAAACTTGGCGCCAGTTTCCCTGACCCTATGTGCTGCCCTCCTAGCGGGTGTAGCGAGGGGCTGCGCCACATAAAATGTCACAGCCTCCAGTTTCTAGCTGAGGGTCGTTTCCTGCCTCCACTAGTTTCGGGGACCAGTCTCCCCCTTTGGCCTGACCCCTCCATGCAGGTGGATTCGGGCGTGCGGTGGCGACTCGCCCGTCCGCACCCCTAAGATCCCTTCATTCCTCGTTCCTGGAGCCTTCTCCGCTCCTCTTCCTTCCTTCTCCCTCTTCCAGGCCTGGGCCTCTGTTACTAGGCCCGCCTCCGGAGCAGAGCTCATGCAGAGCCCCTGCTCCCTGCCACTTCTGCTCAGACTTCTCTGCACTGAACTAAGATGGTGCCCACCTTTTATACTCCCTTCTCAATGCACCCAGGAACTGCTTCCTCCCTGCTCCTGTACTACAGGGTTCCCCTTCCTCAGTGTTCCCTCCCCCCACTCCAGCCAGGGACAGGGACTGTCGTGCCCATCTCAGGGGCATATTGGTCACCCTGCCCCACGGCAATGTGGTGTAATGAATGGAGGTGTCGGGTCCTGATCCACACTCCATCCTTACCTGAGAGTGAGATATCACACCTCTGGGTGAGGTGCAATACCTCTGTAGCAACCGAGCCTTCAGGGTGCTACAGTTCCATTTATCTTCAGCCTAGGTGACGTATTGCGATACAGGGCCGTGATTTTGGCTATAAAAGGGTCCCCTAGACCCCTACCCCAAGCTTTTTAAGAGAATCATATATGGCGTGCCAGGAGACTCTATGGAATGCTTTCTCAGCATCCAACGAGAGTATCTAATTACAAATTTTTAACTGCATCTAGCCCAGGAAATACTTTGTGCCTAGTAGCAGTGTCTGCTAGTCAGCGGATTATCCCGGCTGTTAAGCAAGCTACACCACCTGTAGTTTGGACACTTAATTTTTTCAAAGGAAATGCTTCGGGACCACGGGATACTCAGTGAAGAGCATCAGGAGGCACCCCAAGGCATAGGGGCTGGGACTGGCAGTAGGATGCCTTGCGGTGGACAGCCGAGCTCGATCCTTATAAAAGCTTTTTAACTGCAGCAGCTTTAGTGGACGCTACTGGAGTTGGAATTACGCGGCTGCTGGCATGAGACTTGCCCTCCAATAGATCCTTGTAAATGGATTTAAAGTGTATTCATTCAAATTAGAGAGACAATTTAAATTAAAAAGCTTAGAGCTGCCTCCACCACAGGGGGGCTCGCTCGACCCACCAGCAGACAGGCACCAGTATTGGGAGAGGGGGGCTGGCCGTCAGGGTTCACCGCGGCTCTGGCACAAACCCGGCGACACGGAGGTGGCACGGGCAGGAGCGGACTGAACGTGTCGGCTTCTCACTTTTTGGATTTTAGAAGGGCATGACATGCCTATATCTGTGTCTCCCCCTCCTTTTACTCCTCCACCTCTTTTCTTTTCTCATGACTATATGTACTTGTCACTTTTCCATGTGTTAGTTGTGTCTTCTGAGCAGTTTGTCAGCTTTTGGACACCTTTGAAGGTGATTTCTATGTGTTTCTATGTGTTTTTGTTTGCCTGCCATTGGTTTTAACGGTGTTCGAAGGTGTTCGACGAACAGTTCGACGAACAGTTCGGCGAACACACGGGTGTTCGACGAACCGAACCGAACTCGAACACTACAGGGGTGGCTCAACACTAGCACAGATCCTCTGTCTGTCCCCGAGACCAAGGTCTTGTCAGATATCAAAAAGAACCCTCGGGTAGACCCTTTGTCCCGGTCCATGGATACGGCTGAGGACAATGACGAGCCCAGGCTTACCATTCCTTTGGGGAGTATGCAGATGGTGGCTCCAGTGTCCCTAAACCAGGTTCCTTATGGGAGGACGTTCGTTCCTCCTAATCTACAAAATGGGGTGCTCTACTGGGCATATGCCTCTAAGATCGGAGGTCATTTTTTGGTCAAACGTACCACGAAGTTTCTCCAACGGTCGTATTGGTGACCCCGGTGGCGCCAGGACGTTAAGGAATATGTTCTAGCGTGTGTCTCCTGTGCGAGAGATAAAGCATCCCGTCAAAGTCCGGCTGGTCTTCTCCATCCGTTACCCATGGCGGATTCCACAGATCAGACTCCGCTTCTTCTGAATAATGGCCAACATCCGCGCGTTCCGGTTCCTATGCTAGTTCCCTCTGTGGAACGTGTGGTCAGAGATTGGGCTCTGGAGGCGCGGGAGGTTTGGGACCATACCCAGGATGCTATATTGGCCTCCAAGAATCGGATGAGAGAGTCGGCTGACACTCTTCGTCGTCCAGCCCCCATATTCTATCCGGGCGACAGAGTGTGGCTCGCGGCTCACAATATCAAAGTACGTGGGGAATCTGCTAAGTTTGCCCCCTGCTTTATGGGTCCTTTCAAAATTTTGGCCCAATTAAACCCCGTAGTGTACCGTTTACAGTTACCACGACACCTGAGGAGTCAGGACACTTTTCATGTGTCGCTCCTTAAGCCCGTTCGCCTGACAAAACTCGCTGAACCCCAACCTGCTACAGACACCAGGGGTGATGATATCGAGGTGCAGACTATTATGGGGTCTAAGATGGTTCGTGGAAAAAATATTTCCTGATAGACTGGAGGGGTCATGGATCTAAGGATCGCTCCTGGGAACCGGTGGACCACATTCATGCCCCCTGCTCATTGAGGAATATGAGCGTCAAGTGGAGGGTGATGTTAGAAGGGGGGATAATGTTAGGCGTCGGGTAGTTGCTGGACCTGAAATTGGGTCAGAATCCTCTGTGTTTTCCCATTCTGGTCCAGCCGGGGCACTTGCTGCTTAGCATCGCCGTCGGTCCCAACGCCTAGCCAGTGCACGAGAAGTACAGGCTGTCTCTCAGATCCTTGTTCCTAGTAGTGATAAGCATGTGTTGCGGAGGGGAACAAGGGCTGCTACAGCCTAAGTCCAGGATGCACTGCACTGAGCATGCCTGTGACATGGCGGACCATGATTGGTGCTTTGGTGTCAGCTGATCCGGTGACCAAGCACCGCCTGATTGGCCGCGGGTGACGTCATCAGTAGTGCGACTAATAATACGACAGTGGGCAGGGCTTAGTCTTTAAATAGGCCGCCCACAAGCATGGCGGCGCGCTCTGATCATTCAGCTAAGGTTGTGTTCATGTGTGGACACTTGTCTGTTTGAGCTCCACATGCTCTCTTGCTGCTCTAGCTTCGGACAGGCAGGTTTAGCTGGGGATAGGCAGTCTTAGCTGGAGGGAGGCAGGTAGTTCCGTTTGACAGTCTGGCTCTGACAAGGGGGTCGCTATACACCTCGAGCAGACTGCGGACTCCGTATTCCTGGCACCGCCTGTTAGCCACGTGGAGAGTTACTCCGCAGTCCGGTCGCACACTGGCTGGGAGCACATATACGCCGGCGTGAGTCACACACACTTCTTAGCATCTGCTGTGTAGCCTCTGTGCAGTTAACAGTGCTACGGATACATTATTTGTCGCACATCTCTCGTGCAGTTATCGGAGATAGTGCGAATCCCTTTTCCTGTCTCGGTGTGCAGTAACACTGGATGGATTTATATATTAGTTGGTGGTTTTACCTTCTTACCTGGAATGTGTTCGGCCGCAGTCTTCTAGGCTGCATCATGGACCCCGGGTTCAGTTGCTTTCCATTATTAATAAAGTTGTTTGCAACCGTCCCTATAACAGGGGAGCTCTTTGTTTTTGGGGGTAACGGTATAGCAGCACAGCGACTGTGTCTCCCAGGACTGACACTGATCATAGTTCGGGATTTGCTTTTATTAACACTAGTGATGAGAGAGCACTAAAATGCTTGGGTACTCATTGTCTGAGTCGAGCAAATTGGAATGCTCGAGTGATCAGTTCGAGTAACGAGCCCAATGTAAGTCTATAGGAAACTCAAGCATTTTTCCGGCGGCTCCCCCCGGCGGTCTGCAGAGGGCCTAAAAATTGCCCAAATTGATGGGAACAATGCTCAAATTACATGGGAACAGCATGGGGAAGACCCCTAGAAGCATTTCTGACTCCCAGGTCAATGCTGTCAGCAATATTGTCAGAGATATTATGCCACTTTTACAGACTCACAATAAAACATCCAAACACGAAACCAAAATGGATTTTCCGGGGAAATATGTTAAGGAACATCCTTTCCAGGGTAATGATTTGTATGTAAGGCAAAATAAATATACAAAAACGCTCCTCCACACCTTAGGCTATGTTCACACGTAGCATTTTTGATGCGTTTTTGCACTTTTGCATTGCTTTCAACCAAGACAAATGCATTCACCAGGAAATGTCATTTTAACATTTTACAACTTTATCTGGCCATGTGGTGTGTGACACATCATCAGACACATTCTGTTTCATTTATGATGGAGGAACTCTGAAAGTCACAAAGCCTATTTTTATACGGCCATCAGGCAGCCCTTACTATTCTTAAAGGGCCAGCAGTCAGCCCTCGCTATTGTTAGAGAGCCATCAGCCGGCTATTCTTTGTTGTTCCCATTATTAACGAGTGGGTCTCCTATACTGTTATTGCGTATGCAAGGGCTGCCAAACATTTGGACACAACCCAATACCCCTTTGAAGAGACATAGAGGAGGGCCTCAGTAAAAATAATGTTCCTATTATAAAGGAGCGGGTCTCCTTTAGTGGTAATGCCCACTATAGCTAACAATTTAAAGACACATAGAGCTGGGCCACAGTAACAAGTATGACATGTTCCCATTAGAAAGGAGAGGGTCTGCTATACAGTTAAAGGGTATACAGTAAGTCCAACGCCTGCCAAAATTTAGGAAAACCCCCACTAACAATTTAAAGACACATAGAGGTGGGACTCAGTAATGACATATTCCCATTAGAAAGGAGAGGGTCTCCCATATTGTTTGCCTATGCAGTGAGTGCAATAGCTGTCAAAAATTTTGGGCCACTCTGATGCCCCTTGCAAGAGACGTAGAGGTTGGAGGGCCTCCTGAAAACAATGTTCCCATTATTAGGAAGCGGGTCTTCCATACTGTTTGCCTATGCAGTGAAGCAAAAGCTGCCAAAAATTTGAAGGAACTCCAATGCCCCTTGCAAGAAACTTAGAGGTCAAAGGGCCTCCTGAAAACAATGTTCCCTTTATTAGGAAGTGGGTCTCAAATTCTGTTTGCCTATGCAGTGAAGCAACGGCCGCCAAAAATTTAAAGGAATTCCATTGCCCCTTGCAAGAGACGTAGAGGTCAGAGGGCCTCCTGAAAGCAATGTTCCCATTATTAGGAAGTGGGTCTCCCATACTGTTTGCCTATGCAGTGAATTAACGGCTGCCAAAAATTTGGAGGAACTCCAATGCCCCTTGCAAGAAACTTAGAGGTCAAAGGGCCTCCTGAAAACAATGTTCCCTTTATTAGGAATTGAGTCTCCCATACTGTTTGCCTATGCAGTGAAGCAACGGCTTCCAAAAATTAAGAGTTTCTCCAATGCCCCTTGCAAGAGACGTAGAGGTCGGAGGGCCTCCTGAAAACAATGTTCCCATTATTAGGAAGTGGGTCTCCCATACTGTTTGCCTATGCAGTGAAGTAACGGCTGCCAAAAATTTGGAGGAACTCTAATGCCCCTTGCAAGAAACGTAGAGGTCAAAGGGCCTCCTGAAAACAATGTTCCCTTTATTAGGAATTGAGTCTCCCGTACTGTTTGCCTATGCAGTGAAGCAACGGCTTCCAAAAATTAAGAGTTTCTCCAATGACCCTTGCAAGAGACGTAGAGGTCGAAGGGCCTCCTGAAAACAATGTTCCCATTATTAGGAAGTGGGTCTCCCATACTGTTTGCCTATGCAGTGAAGCAACGGCTTCCAAAAATATGGAGGAACTCCAATGCAATTGCAAGTGATGTAGATATGTTGATATGGTACATATGTTGGTGATATGGTCGTGCAGCATGAGGATGCGGAGAAGGAGAAAGACAAGAGCAAATAGACAAAATCAGGAAGTGTATTCCCATGTCTGGGTGTGAAGACAGGGGTGCATGGGAACAGAGTTAGACCTCCCCCCAAAAAAGACACTGTATTTGAGTTTACATTACGCTGCTATCATTCGGTGGTGTTGAGAAGTCTGGCCCAATCCAGCCCTTGTTCATTTTTATAAGAGTCGGCCTGTGAGCATTTTCAGTTGACAGGCGGATGCGCATATTGGTTATAATTCCACCAGAGGCACTAAACACTCGCTCTGACAAAACGCTAATGGCAGGGCAGGCCAGGACCTCCAAGGCGTAGAGAGCCAGTTCATGCCACGTGTCCAGCTTGGATACTCAATAATTATAAGGCACAGAGGAATCATAGAGGATGTTGGTACGGTCGGCTAGGTACTCCCTCACCATCTTCCAAAATGTTTCCCTCCTTGGTATAGTACCCCGCTCCTCAGGACCTGTGCAATAGGAGGGTCTGAGAAAACTGTCCCAGAACTTTGACAGTGTTCCCCTGGCTCTGCTGGATTGCATTTGTTTCTCTCTCGCCTGTACTCCTTGGTTGTCCAACGAACAGTGACCTCTGCCACCAGCGTTTTCAGATGGGAATTTTTGTAATAATTTTGCAACAAGGGTATTCTGGTAGTGCCCCATTTTTTGGGGGGTTATAAGAGACAAAGTTTTCCTTGTAACGTGGGTCTAGAAGTGTCACGAACCAGAAATGACTGTCACCCAAAATTTGGACAACCCGAGAGTCACGGGAAAGGCTGCATAACATAAACTCAGCCATGTGTGCCAGACTGCAAAGAGGCAAGACTTCAGTGTCCTCACCAAAAGGTTGACTGACCATGCTCTCCTTCTATTACTCCTCCTCTTCCTCCTCCTCCCTGTCCTCAGGCCATCCACACTGAACAGATGGTATGACAGTTGTCCAGGCAGTATCGTCTATGGCTCAGGAAACTAGCTCCTGTTCTTCCTCCTCCTCTTCCTCATTGTCAACCAATCCACGTTGGGATGAGATGAGGCTGGGCTGTGAGGAATTACCCTGTATGGTTCTTTGCTCCATCTCATCATGCTCCGCCTGCAATGCATCCTCTTTAATTGTGAGCAGAGAGCATTTCATAAGACAGAGCAGCGGGATGGTGGCGCTAATTATGGCGTCATCGCCGCTCACAATCTTGGTGAAGTTCTCAAAGTTTTGGAGTATGGTACATATGTCTGACATCCATGTCCACTCCTGAGGTCTTATGTGTGGACTCTGACCTGAATACCGACGGCCTTGTTGATGCTGTTAGTCAACAACTGCCTTTTTCTGCTCACAAATCCTTCCCAACATCTGCAATGTCTGCAATGTAGAGTTCCAACGCGTGGGATCATCGCAGATCAGTCGGTGAGCTGGAAGCTGCAAACGATGCTGAAGCACGGCAAGGGCGGCGGAAGCTGTAGCTGACTTTCTAAAATTGGCACACAGGCGGTGTACTTTGACAAGCAGATCTGGCAGATCCGGGTATGTTTTCAGAAACCGCTGACCCACAAGGTTGAGCACATGGTCCAGGCATATGTAGTGTGTGAGCTCACCTTGCCTCAGAGTTGCCACCAGGTTCTGGCCATTGTCACACAAGACTATGCCTGGCTGTAGGGTCAGCAGTGTCAGCCACAGATCTGCCTGCTCTTTCAGAGCTGTCCACAACTCTTCAGAGTTGTGCGGTTTGTCACCTAAGCATATTAGCTTCAGCACAGCCCGTTGTCGCTTGGCTTCGGGAGGACGTGTTCCGTCCAAAGGTCCGATTGGGTCCTGGCTTCCACTATTTTAACCCAGTGGGCCATCAGCGAGATGTACCATCCCTTCCCACAAGCACTTGTCCACGTGTTCCTGGTTAGGTGAACTTTCCCAGTAACTGCTTTGTTGAGGGCACGTCTAATATTGTGAGACACGTGCTCATGTAAGGCAGGGACGGCCCACATGGAGAAATAGTGGTGGCTGGGGAACGAGTACCGAGGGACGGCCGCCGCCATCATGTTGCGGAAAGCTTCCGTCTCCACGAGCCTAAAAGGCAACATTTTGAGCGCAAGCATTCGCAAAATGTGTGAATTGCTGCGCTGGGACAAGGACGTGGATGTGCTTGCTAATGGTGCTAGTTGAGAGTGTTCAACGACAGGTGGATGAGAGGCATAGTGGCATGTGCCATGGACAGGGGACTGGCGTGCATGCACAACAGCGGAAAAAGCAGTTGTGTCACCCACAGACACTTTGCTGGACCCTGGGGTTCGGCCCACTTAGTCGGGTGCTTTGCTGTCATGTGCCTGATCATACTGGTGGTGGTCAGGCTGCTAGTTTTGCTAACCCTGCTGATTATGGTCTGGCAGGTGGTGCAAATGGCATTTTTTGTTATCTGTAGAGTCTTTAAAAGATAAGCAGACTCTGGAAGACCTAACAGTTTTTCTGGCAACTTCCGTCGTGTTGGTGTTACGAGGAACACTTTCACGCCTTGTGCCTGCGGCCACAACACTAATTTACTAATACTATTTACACAGAGACCTAGTGTGAATAGCTTGACCAACACACTGCAACAAAATGGAAAAGGAGGCCTATATTTTCCATGTTCAGTTCAAATTTCTGGATTTTTATCGCTGAAATATGGAACAGATCTGGCTTCATTCTGCAGTGAGAACAAGCAAATGGAGCAGAAAAATGGTGTACTCTGCATTGCTTTTTAAGCAAATAACCAGGATTAAGATGAAAAAAAAATTTGCCCTGGTCCCTGATATCTGGGGCTATGTCTACAAATATCTGTAATTATTACAGCAGCTGCAGACAGGATGTTCAATGGACCCTCTTTTGCTGTATCATACACTGCAGTCTGCCACATACACTGCAGTCTGCCACATACATTGACTGCCTGCCTAGCATTGATTATATGCAGCTGGATTAGTCCTCAGAAGGACTGTTAGTTCAGTTGGATATATATACATGTTGTGGAATACCTATACTAACTATAAACAAGCAAATCTCTCCCTGACACAGCAGCATCTCTCCCTACTCTGCCTGATTCCGGGGTACACTGTGACAAGCATAGTGGCACCAGGTCTTATATAGACCTGATGATGCTGTGCAGCCAGCCAATCACTGTAATGCCCACAACCAGCATGGCTACAGCATTACAGTGCATGGCAGGCAATCGCTGCATGTTCATTGGCTCTGTAAAGAGCGGCAAACATGCAGGGAGGGGACCGAGTTCCCGCCCGAGCAACCAGGAAATATCCGCCGAGCTTGTTGAGCACAGTGATGCTCGTGTGAGAACAGAGCAGTGGCGAGCACATTCGCTCATCACTAATTAACACAAGTCACGCCACCATACTTCGCCTCTATTAACTTATAACACGGTTGGTCAAGGGGTGTGGCTGATCTTCAGAAAATTATGGGATCCTCAACTTCCACAATATCTTTGCAGCTGGAGGTCCCAGGAGGGAGATATCAACGTGATATTTCCTATCACGATTTTATCTTTTTATAGATAGAAAACATGGCATGGATTTGTCTGCCCCAACCTCACTGGAACCCTCTGGGACCTGCTCTAGGTCTGTAACTGGTTATGTTATCCCGCTGGATGATGAGGGTCCAGAAGGCAGTGCATTACATGCGTTCTGGGAATTCTGACTGTGGGTGACAGTGGCTATGTAGGCTGTTTTCCCAGGGGATTAACACCTTCCCTTCACAGGCTCTGGATACTACTTTCCCACCTCACTGACAGGCTTTGGATACCGCTTTTCTATCCTCACCTAATATCTCAGCAGCAGTGCTAATCATGGGTCAGCTACCACCGGCCATGTCACTGTCCATTGTAACACTGGCCAACTGCACGTGACCACCTTCCTCATGGTCCTAGTGCCTGTCCCTATCACCCTTAGTATCGATTCCCATTCCTTTTAGGGGATCCTCAGCATCATCAGCCCTCAGCGTGACATGGATGAGTTCTCCTATACAATGAAACACATAATCATCATGAATAACATTGACATACACATTATCAAAATCTAAATCACATGAAGTACCAGATCTGAGAAAGTTGTCAGGGACATATTGAATGACCAACCATCCCTTTTTAATAACCTAACCTTGCATTATTCTTTCACACAACTTTATCCCTGACCTGTCTGGTGTGCTATTTGGTTTTCATGATGCTGTTTGATCCCTAATGTTCTCAAACAAATCTCTGAGGCCTTCATAGAACAGCTGTACTTCTACTGCGAATATACTGTATTATGCACAAGTGGGCTCACTTTATTAATTATATGACTTCTGGAGACAATTGTTCACTCAGGATTTTATTTAGGGGGATCAGACTACAAGGGCTCAAAACAAAAGAACATCACAATTTTTATTTTTTAAAGTAATTTAACAAAAACATGTATCATTTCCTATACGCTTCATAAATACTTGGTATTTTGTGTTTATATATCATATAAAATCTCAATAAAATACATTTAAGTTTGTGGGTGTAACATGTAACTATTCCAAGGCACTGTAGATATAGATGTATACGTTTAGTATCGGTGTAATCATAATGAACTGAAGACTAAAACTGTGTTATCAGTTTTACCATCCAATGAACAGTGTAAAAAAATCAAAACAATTCTTGAACTGCTAATTATTTGTTAATTCTACCCTCAAAATATTAGAATAAGTCTCGGTTCACATTTATCTTGTGCTCTATTCTTCACACTTAATTCATGGTGTATGCGTAAATCCCCAAAAAACATGATTGAGATGTAACCCCCAATTGAATCATTCACTGTAATGAGGCAGATATAGTCAATTTGGACTTTGTATGGCCTCTATTCGGCGGTGTCCTGTAATTTTAGGTATGAAGACAACTGTGGTCGACCACAGTTTTGTTAGCTAAAAAGATACACCACCACCACCAGGTCATAAATTAGACAAAGTCAAAAGTGACTCCATCTGCCTCAGTACAGTGCATGGTTATGTCAGAAGTTTTATTTGAATCTCGTTTTCTGGGGATTTACAAAGAAATCTCAACATAAATGTTCATTGTAGAGCACAGGATAAATGTGAAAATAGTCGTATCATAAAAGTGATAAAAAAAACTGCCATGTAGACAAAAATTCTGCCTATAAAAACTTCAACTTATCTTGCAAAAACAAGCCCTTACTTAGTTCCGTCATCTGTCAATGGTAATATGGGGGGGTCCATGTCACAGGTAGATCAAATGGCTTGGAAAAGTAACAAGGCTCTCTCCTTGAATTAGAATTCTGTGAAATCTGTGCTTTTAAATTCGAATGTTCCACTTCCAGTGTGCATAACCCGCAGTTAGCATCCACATGTTGACATGCTATCATTTTATCGAGTACATGTCTCCAGAAGCACAAACTGAGAACAATGTATGGACATATTTGTAATTTTGCTGAAAAAAATATGGTGTGGATATTGCACAGTGAAAATTCCTCCGGATACAATAGTCACTGCAGGAATAGATTAATTAATCAAGAGGTATAATTTCCAATACTGAGTTACGTTTAGGGGTGTTCTTCTATTTTGGCACTTTGGGGAATCTGCAAATGGTTTCTGTAAATTATTCCCGTAAAATATGCGCTCCAAAAAACAAATAGTGCTCCTTTCTCAGCCCTGCCATGTGACCAAACTGTAGTTTTGATGACATATGGGATATCACTGCGTTTGGGAGAAATTGCCTAAAATACAATTTGGGGGATCCATTTTCTCCTATTACCCTTGTAGCTAATATAACATTTTAGTAGTAAAAGTATTCTCTGTTTTTACTTCCATAGCCAAATATTATCGTGAATAGTGTTGAGCCACCCCCGTAGTGTTCGGGTTCGGTTCGTCGAACACCGAGATTGTTTGTGGAACTGTTCGTCGAACACCTTATAACACCGTCGAACACTGTTAAAACCAATGGCAGGCAAACAAAAACACATAGAAACACATAGAAAACACCTTCAAAGGTGTCCAAAAGCTGACAAACTGCTCAGAAGACACTCTCTTTAAAAAAGCCAGCCGGCAATTCAGCAGCGGCATACACCGGTACCCGACAATTTAGAACGGAAAGAATAAAGCATCACACATAGATTGCATAGATAGAAACATGTCAGTCACATATGTAAGAAGAACAGTGACAGTGTTGCTTACTGTACTTGTCATTTAGTGTTAAAGGATTTATTAAAAAAAATAATAGTGTTTTCATGCACCGTCTCTTTAAAAAAGCCGGCCGGCAATTCAGCAGCGGCATACATCGGTACCCGACAATTTATAACAGAAAGAATAGAGCATCACACATAGATTAGATAATAGAAACATGTCAGTCACATATATAATAAGTACAGTGTTGATTACTGTACTTGTCTTTTAGTGTTAAAGTAAAGGATTTATTTAAAAAAAAATTGGCGTGGGGTTCCCCGTAATTTTAGTCTCTAGCGGAGGTTAAGCAGACGGCTGGGGCAGATGTTTGAAGCCTGGGAAGGGGGTAATACCCACGGAGCTTCCCAGGCTACTAATATCAGCCCCCAGCTGAATACCTAGCCTTTACTAGCTATTAAAATGGGGGACCCCAAAAAAAAATGACGTGGGGTCCCCCCTATTTTAATAGCTAGCAAAGGCTAGGCAGACAGCTGGGGGCTGATATTAATAGCCCAGGAAGGGTGCCATGAATATTGGCCCCCTCCCAGGCTAGAAACACCAGACGTCAGCCACCCCAGAAATGGCGCATCCATAGGATGCGCCAATTCTGGCACTTAGCCTCGCTCTTCCCACTCCCCTGTAGCGGTGGCAGTGGGGTAATAGGGCTGGGGTTGATGTCAGCTTATAATGCCAGCTGACATCAAGCCCCATTACTAACCCCATAGTCAAAGTTAAAAAAACCACAAGCACCCAGAATAAAGTCCTTTAATTGAAATAAACACACAATTCTTTATTGTTCTAAATTAAACCATACTTACCATCACGCCCATTCCAGCTGAAGCCAATGTTTTCTGCAATAAAAGTAAAATAATAAAGCAACATCATCCTTACCTTTCCATGGTTCCCACGACAGCTTCAGCTCTGCTACATTCACATGACAGGCTGGATCGCAGCCGAAAGTTGCCATCCAGCTTGCCATGCCGCAGACACTGAGAAGCGCAGGCATGCTTGTGCTCTTCAGTGTCTCGCTGTGATGGCATAAAGATGAGCCAAGGTCATGTCCAATGAACTCAGCTCACCTCATGCACGTCACTGACAGCGTGGGAAAATTCTCCTGCGCTTGCAGTCAGTGTGAGAGAATTCTCCTGCTGAAGCGCTGAGCGCAGGAGAATTTTCCCACGCTGTCAGTGACATGCATGAGGTGAGCTCATGTCCAATGAACTCAGCTCACCTCATGCACGTCACTGACAGTGTGGGAGAATTCTCTTGCGCTCAGCGCTTCAGCAGGAGAATTCTCCCACGCTGGGATGGCATTGAGATGACAGGCTAGATCACAGCTGAGCGCTGCCATCCAGCTTGTCATCCTTCAGAGACACTGCAGAGTGCAAGCATGCCTGCGCTCTGCAGTGTCTATGAAGGATGGCAGTGCTCAGCTGCCATCCAGCCTGTCATCTCAGTGCCATCCCAGCATGGGAGAATTCTCCTGCTGAAGCGCTGAGCGCAGGAGAATTTTCCCACGCTGTCAGTGACGTGCATGAGGTGAACTCATGTCCAATGAACTCAGCTCACCTCATGCACGTCACTGACAGCGTGGGAGAATTGCCTGCGCTCTGCAGTGTCTATGAAGGATGGCATGCTGGATGGCAGCGCTCAGCTGCCATCCAGCCTGTCATCTCAATGCCAACCCAGTGTGGGAGAATTCTCCTGCTCAAGCGCTGAGCGCAGGAGAATTTTCCCACGCTGTCAGTGACGTCCATGAGGTGAGCCAAGTGCATTGGACATGACCTCGGCTCATCTGGATGCCGTCACAGCGAGACACTGAGGAGCGCAAGCATGCCTGCGCTTCTCAGTGTCTGTGGCGTGGCAAGCTGGATGGCAGCTTTCTGCTGCCATCCAGCCTGTCATGTCAATGTAGAAGAGCTAAAGCTGTTGTGGGAACTATAGAAAGATAAGGATGAGGTTGCTTTATTATTTTACTTTTATTGCAGGAGATCGTTGGCTTCAGCTGGAATGGGCTTGATGGTAAGTATGGTTTAATTTAGAACATTAAAAAATTGTGTGTTTCTTTCAATTAAAGGACTTTATTCTGGGTGTTGTGTTTTTTAAAATACTTTACTAGAAATTCATGGTGGTCATGTCTAATATTGGCGTGACCCCATGAATTTCGGGCTTAGGGCCAGCTGATAATGGCAAGCTGGCCCTAACCCCTTTATTACCCAGTGAGTCACCGCACCAGGGCCCTGGATGAGTTGGGTACAGCGCCAGAAGATGGCGCTTCTATGAACGCGCCATTTTCTGGGGTGGCTGCGGACAGCAATTTGCAGCGGGGGGGGGGGGGGCAGAAAGCTTGGGCCTCCCTGCGCTGTGGATTCCAGCCCACAGCTGCCTAGATGTACCTGGCTGGACACAAAAATAGGGCGAAGCCCCACATATTTTTTTTTTTAATTATTTCATGAAATTCATGAAATAATTTAAAAAAAAAAGGGCTTCCCTATATTGTTGTGTCCGGACAGGTACAAATAGGCAGCTGGTGGTTGGGGGCAGCCCATTCCTGCCTGCTGTACCTGGCTGGACACAAAAATAGGGCGAAGCCCCACGGCAATTTTTTTTAAATAATTTCATGAAATTCATGAAATAATTAAAAAAAGGGCTTCCCTGTATTTTTGTTTCCAGCCAGGTACAAATAGGCATCTGGGGGTTGGGGGCAGCCCGTTCCTGCCTGCTGTACCTGGCTGGACACAAAAATATGGCGAAGGCTACATCAAATTTTTGGTGAAAAATTCAATAAAAAATTAAAAAAAAACACATTTAGGGACTGCATCTTAATTAACCCCTCCACGTGAGTCCCTAAATTTCTTTCTTTTATTATTATTTTTTAATTCATTTTTCCCAAAAATTTTTACGTGGGTGTATCACCCCGTGGGTTCGGTTGCTACAGAGGTATTGCATCTCACCCAGAGGTGTGATATCTCACTTCCAGGTAAGGATGGAGTATGGCTCAGGACCCTAACACCCACATGCACTACACCACATTCCCGGGTGGAATGTACAGTGGTCCTACCAAACTAATATTTTTCATTGGAGGCCCTTGTCACAGGTTGTGCCACATTGTGACTGAGATAGGGGATACATATTCAATAGAAAAGTACTGTCAGTCACTCTATTTGGCAAAAAAACATGCCTGGCTTGTGCCACATTGTGACTGAGATAGGGGATACATATTCAATAGAAATTTACACTGACTGTTGATGACCGACTGATGGCCCTCTGAAAACTTAAATTGAGGACCACAAATATTACAGTACTCCATCATAGATAATGTTTGTCAAGGGAGGCCTTTGTCATGGAATCTTCCTGCCCCTTTGACACAGCCCCCAGGAGTAATTTTTGGAAATACGATGCACATTCTGCACTTGACCAAGTAGTACAGTATCAAGAAGTCTTCTCTTCCTATATAATCTTGGGAATATTGACAAGCAAAATCTCTGAGCCATTTGGAGAAGCTTCTCCAACCCATCCTGGAGGGGGCACCATATATCATTTGTCCATTGACATGATATATTTGAGCTCGTTATCCAGTTGACTAGTGCAGCTTTATTTTTCCAGTTCACAGAGTTCAGCCAAACCTGAAGATTGCAGGCCGCACTCACTGCTACCTTCTAGTACTCCATGTCTATTGGCCATCTTCTCTGTAGACTCTGCCCTTAAATGAGTTAAATAATAGAGTGTGGGCCGTATAATTTAAATAAGTGAGGGCACGCTCAAATGTACAAAAGAGGGACCTCCAAAAATTTCTAGAGGAGGGCACTTCAAAATGTATGTTACAGGGCCACATGGGGGCTCTCACAAAACTCAGTTTTCCTGCCTACTGCAGGACCTCTGAACATTTGAATTTAGGGACGCAGTATCACATGGTGAACCCTACAATGGGCACATTGTAAACTGCTATGGAATATATATTCCACTATCTGAGTGTTAATGATGGAGGGACCGCCCAAATGTCTAAGTAACAGCTGTCCCTCTAAAACGGATGTTACAGAGACATGTGAGGCCTCTCAGGTCAAAGATCAACATACCTACTGGTACGTTCTAGCTGTGCTTGTAAAATGCTGGGGAATAGCGAACTAAAAATGATGTATGACAGAGGGACCTACAAAATGTATAAGTCAGGGCCCTCCTAATTGTAAAAGGTGAAAAAAAGGCACAACAGTATGTGTGAACAAATGCTAAAATGAATATTTTTGGGGTTTCTCTGGTTTATTTAGCCTTATATACAAGTGATTATGGAGGAAAAACAGTTTCTTAACCTTTTTGGCCTGTTAAATGCAATTTTGGTTAGGTTTGGTAGTTGTTCTTGTATGTCTGTAAAAGTGGTATAATACTGCGACAAACTTATTCCCAGAAACCATATGTGAGTCAGAAATGCATGCAGGCACATTCGCCAGGCTCTTCTCATTCTGTTTCATCACTTTCCCATCCATTTCAGCCTTTTCCTCAGGCCCCCAGACCACTTTGTAGGGGTCAGTAGAAAATTACTCGCATTTCCCATTGACTTACATTGTATTTGCTATTCGGAACAAATACACGATTATTACAAAGTACTCATTACGAGTATAGCGATTACGAATATTACGGTACTCGCTCATCACTAATTCCCACTTAAAATTACAAATGTGGGACTAAAGAAACATTTTCATTAAAAAAAAATCATTTTTCACTTTCAAATCCAAATGTAATAATGTGCAGCAACAGTGGAGTACAAATGCTCAACTTATTCTTAAATTAATTCCTTGAGGTCTACATTGCAAAATGGAGTCACTTATGGGATGCTTCTGTTGATCTGGCACCTTAGGGGCTCTGCAAATGCAACATAGCCTTACCAATCTTTTCTAACCAAATTAGCACTCAAAAAATTCAAACAGAGCGCTTTCCTTTCCAACACCTGTTGTGTGCCTAAGCAGTAGTTTTGACCACACATGAGGTATCAATGTGTTTGAGAAGAATTGCATAACAGCGTTTCAGAGTCAAACATACATGCTGTCTAATTTCAGTCATGTATCAGGTTTGATACATGCTGTGTGTGAACCAGGCAACATGTATCTGCTGTCAGATTCCCTTTAAGAATATTTTTTTTTTCCAAGATAAAACATACCATCATCAACATGGAATGGAGATGGGACTTGGGTTGCCCCAAGTTATGCAAATTTATTCATGGGTCAGTTGAGTTGAGTACTTGGTTATAGGTGTTATAAAGACAAAATAAGATATTTTCATTGTGTAATGGAGGATTTATTTTTTATTTGATGTGGTATCCATCAGAAGGCTCTACTTTTTGTTGAGAACTTAAATAAAAATGATTGGGGCATATAATTTATAGCCAGTACTTCAGTCAAATATATAATTTTCTTAGATTTAGAAACTTCACGTATAGACAATATTAATGTTTCTAAGACCCATTTTGAACCCAGTAAATGAGAATGATTGTTTGGATTAAAGAAGTGTACTTTTCACCAAATGTAAAAAAAAACATTCCTTTGAGTCAATTTCTTCATATCTGTATGCACAATACAAAGTTATATTGTGGTACCGTGTTAGCCAGAAAAATCGAGACTTAAAGATTGTATGGCTTTTCTTTCCTCCATACTGATATGGTCCTCTGTTGTGAACCTGTCACAATATGAGCCAAACACAGGAGAAATTAATGTTTTTGCAAAGAGATTAACATTCTGTCCTACAAAACAACTTGATACGGCTCAGTTTTGTAGTGATATCGAGGAATTCTTCCGCAGATTATGGCTTAAAGAATTCTTTTACAACCATGCAGATATCACACCACAAGATAATCTGAATAACACATCAAAAAAGAAAAAGAGGACAAACTGGACCACACAACCTGGGCACAACCAAACTCTGGATCACTACATAGACTGTTTCTGTATAAAAGTTAATTCTGACATTTTGGACAGACACCACAAAGTGCCACACAATATCAGTATGGAGGAAAGAAAAGCCATACAATCTTTAAAAGTCAACAACAATATCATCATCAAACCAGCAGACAAAGGAGGAGCTGTAGTCATTATGAACATGTCAGATTACATCCAGGAAAAAAAAATACACAGAGGAACTAACACATATCATCAATGGGTTTGATTCTACTTCATCCTCACTACAGGAACTAATACCAGACAATCCCCAAACAGGTACCTTCTACATGTTACGTAAAATACATAAAGAAGGTAATCCTGTGAGGCCAATGATTTCTGGTATTGGGACATTAACTGCAAATATCTCAGGCTGGGTGGAGAACATTCTGAAATCCTTGGTGAGACGCCTACCCAGCTATATCCAGGACACCACGGATATGCTTGGCAAATTGTCAGCCCTGGGCCCACTTCCGGAAGACACAATACTAGCCACCATGGATGTAGAGTCTCTCTACTCCAACATTCCTCATGAGGATAACATTGCAGCATGCAAACATTTCCTACAAAAAAACAATCTGGCCACAGAACCAACTCTGCATTTCATCAGGTTTCTGCTCCATCAACATTATTTCTCCTTTAGGAATAATTTATACCAACAATGTATGGGCAGCGCCATAGGAAGAAAAATGTCCCCACAATATGCTAACCTATTTTTGGCTAAACTAGAGGAGGAGTTTTTGTCATCTTGCTCTATTAAACCTCTAGCATACTTCCGCTACATTGATGATCTGCTTATAATCTGGACAGGCTTCTTCTGACCTTCCACGAAAACTTCAACAGGTTCCACCCAACCATCAAGCTAACTCTCAACTTCTCAAAATCCCAAATATATTTTCTGGACATGACCATATACATCAAAAACAACACCATACAAACATCAATTTACCATAAGCCCACAGGACTTCCAGCATATCTTAGATGGAGCAGCTTTCATCCAAGACACACAAAATAATCCATCATCTATAGTCAAGCTCTGAGGTACATTTGAATCTGTTCAGACAGTAAGGACAGAAAACTGCAGCTGCTATCAGTGAGGAATACATTCCTACAACAAGGATACCATGCACTGGTAATAGATGAACAGATCCACAGAGCTACAAGAATACCAAGAAGCAGCCTCCTGGATTACAGACAGAGGGAGGACAACAACAGGGTGCCTCTTCTCTTGTGGTCACATACAACCCTCACATGAACATCCTAAGGAAAATTGGTGCTGATCTCCAACCCATATTCCACAGAGACCACAAACTGAAAGAAATATTCCCAGAACTACCACTTCTCTCCTACAAACAGCCCCCTAACTTAAGGAATCTCCTTGTCAGAAGTGTCCTCTCATCACCATCAGTGATGGGCACATTCCCATGTAAAAACAAGAAATGCAAAACTTGTACCCACATATTGCCATCAAATACAGTCTGCATACCTAACACAAATCAGGACTACAAAATCATGGATGTCTTTTCATGTACATCCTCCAGTGTGGTGTATATGATACAATGTACAAGGTGCCCGGAAGGAGTTTATATTGGAGAAACTATGCAAAAACTGCAAATAAGAATGAATTTACACAGACACACAATTAAGAATGAACTGGACACTCCTGTGGGAAAACATTTCTCTGGCCCGGGACACTGTATGACAGATCTAAAAGTTTTAACACTAAAAGGTCATGTTAAGGACGACAGAGAGAGAAAAATTTGGGAATTCAAATTGATAAGAATGTTCAATTTCTTTACAACATGACTCAATCTAACACCTGGATTTATGACTCACTACATGGATTCAATTCACACCTTCACCACATGGTCTCCACTTAATTAAACATTTCCACAGATTTTCCATTTGCAACTAAAAACCCTAAATTTGATCTCTTTGACTTATCATTAGGAGGCATCACCCCTTACACCCCATGAACAAATGTCTTGCTGTAACATCTCTTAAATGTTGTGCCTTTCGTCTTATCAATTAATTTGTAATATTGCCTTAAGAAGGAGCCTCTGCGCTTTGAAAGCTTACATATATATTTTTTTCTCTGGTTTGCCAATAAAGGTATACCTCCGAGAATACTTTTGTCATTTTTGGGCATTCATATCTGTAGAAATTGTACTCAGTACAGAAAGACTATATGATAAAATATAATATTTAAAAAAGGGATTTGTTGATAAAGGTTATCCTAAACATCTAGTAGCTTTTTGTGCTAAATTTGAAAAACCCACTTGTTATATTAGTATTTTTCACCTATTTACATTATTAACATTTGATTAGTTCATTGCAAACAGCAGAAAGTTAGTAAATTGTGGAAATAATCCCAATTTTCAATGGGGATGAATAATTTTTGATTGCAACTGTATACTGTATACTATATTAATGGGGTAGTCTAGTCAAAGCAAATTGATGACCTATTTACTGGATAGTACTTCAGCATGAATATGAGCTGTTATGTAGATAGCGCAACTAAAATCTCATTGTTAGGGGTTTGAGTATCGGACCCCCAACGATCTCATATCAAACACCTATTTTATAGATAGGTGATCAATATGCTGTATGTTAAGCCCATTAACTGTCTGATGATAACTCATTTGCTATTTAAAACTTTTGTTTGCACAGTGGACATACAGCCCTCGATGTGAAGTGTTACTTACAGCAATTATCCAGTCTATTCCACTTTCAGGGTATGTTCCCATGGTCAGGAGCCGCTGCAGGTTTGACACTGCATGTTATGACACGTCAATCCACAGCGACCATGTGTTACAGCATAGTGGATGGGATTTGTAGAAATCCCATGTCCACTATGCGTCTGTGGCACACCCGCAAAAACTGACATGCGGCGCGTCTTTCCAGACTGCAGCATGTAAATTTCTCCGGCGGGTCCACATGCAGGTTTTCCCCATAAACCTAACCTCTATGAGGAAAGTCCGCAGGTGTAAAAAAAATGGCTCCGCTCATTTGCATAAAATGAGCTGAAGCGGTGGCTAGCTACTCCGCTGTGTCGGGGCTGCAGGCGGCTCCGGACAGTGTGCACATACCGTTAGGCTATGTTCACATGTCCAGTAATCATCAGTTACAACAGATCCAGCAGAAATCCGTTAACAAAAAATTTGAGCAGACACAACTTTTTTGTCCAGCTAAAAAAACACTGATTTCAACTGGATCCGTTTTTCTTAACATTGAAGTCTATGAAAAACAGGTGCATTAAATAGGCATCAGTTTTTCTTTTATTTGAAAGGATTTAATTTTTTGCTCACTGGATCAGCTTTAAATGAAAGAAAAACTAATAGCTATTTATCGGATCTGTTTTCCATAGACTTCAACGTTAAAAAAACAGATCCAGTTGAAATTAGGTTTTTTTAGCTGAATAAAAAAGTTGTGTCTACACAACTTTTTTGTTAACGGATTTCGGCTGGATCTGCTCTAACTGATGATTACTGGACATGTGAACATACTGCAGCCTTATCTGTACTTGTGAGACACTGCTGGAAACACTCAGTAGCTTTATCTCTTGGCCATACTTTGTGGATACTGCTACCCTACACTGTTTGTATTTGCCATCTTTTCTTCCCTGGATGTCTTTTGAACAATGGTGACAATCCCCTCTATTTGGACGGTAGAGATTCATTTTAGGCCAAAAACAAGGCTTTTACTATCAATCTTGCTGCAAAAGCATGATTAAATTAACCATAACAATGTGTTCCATCAACCAAACTTCCCATGGGCCATTCGTTATCCCTATGCACTGTATGTAGAGCAATGTTCTGTATGTTACACTCAGATCTAGAATATAAGATGCCTCTGGTGACAGCATATATCCCTTGAGAACAAAATGATCACATGTTGAAATTCAAGTTGCCCAATCTTTATTTCCCTTTAAAACATAAATTGGCACCATACACATTACATGTCCAGCTGAAAATGGCGTGTTCAGCCAACAATATTCTAATGTGTATGGGCACCTTTATCATGGCAGTTTATTTTTGGCAGATGTCCTAGTTTTAATGAATTAAGAATACATTTCATTTTTATTTTCTTAGACAGTGAATAACCCATTTACGTTACAGGATGGATATATATATATATATATATATATATATATATATATATATATATATATGGAAACAAAAGGAAATAGCAGCACTCTATAAGCGCTAAGATGTATGCAAACATTCAACTTATGAAATTTAGCATTACTGCCATATAGATTATAAAAAATATATATCTGTCATGAGCGCTGGAAAATTAGCATTCTATGACAGATATATTAGTCTTGGTGATCTGGAACCCAACTATGATAAATACTGCTGGGTTTCTGCAGAAAGATAAAAAAGTTAAGGCTCTCAACCTGGTGACAGAAAAACAAAAAATGGATTTATTGTGTAAAAGTAGAAATACATTAAAAAAGTAAATTTAGTATTGCCATAATACTGACTAGAGTGGAACTATTGAATTTTGAATTCCCCAACTTTGCCAAATTTCTCCCCAAAATTAGATTTGTGGTGAATAAATTTGTGTGAATCTCGACACTGGAACGTTTGTAATTGCTTGGAAAATACGTTTGGGGAAAAGAAAGTTAGAACACTGCTGAAAATAAGAGCTTACCCTCTATAGCAGAGAGTGAAAGGGGACCATGTTGACTATAAGAGGTTATACTCTACAGAAGAGAGCAAGCTGCGGACCACAAAAGCTTACACTTGACAGAAGAGAGAGAAGACCCCGCTGACCATAAGAGCTTACACTCTACAGAAGAGAGAGAAGACCCCGCTGACCATAAGAGCTTACACTCTACAGAGGAGAGAGAGGAACCTGCTGACCATAAGAGCTTACACTCTACAGAAGAGCGAGAGACAAGACCCCGCTGATCATAAGAGCTTACACTCTACAGAAGAGAGAGAGAGAAGACCCCACTGACCATTAGAGCTTACACTCTACAGAAGAGAGAAGACCCCGCTGACCATAAGAGCTTACACTCTACAGAAGAGAGAGAAGACCCTGCTGACCATAAGAGCTTACACTCTACAGAAGAGAGCAAGCTGCTGACCATAAGAGCTTACACTTTACAAGTAAGAAAGAGAGAGGGCTCAGTCGATCATAAGAGCTTACATTCTACAGAGGAGAAAGAGAGAGGGGGCCTCTCTCACCATAAGAGCTTACACTCTACAGAAGAGAGAGAGGATCCCGCTGACCATAAGAGCTTACACTGTACAGAAGAGAGAGAAGACCCCGCTGACCATAAGAGCTTACACTCTACAGAAGAGAGAGAGAGAAGACCCCGCTGACCATTAGAGCTTACACTCTACAGAAGAGAGAAGACCCCGCTGACCATAAGAGCTTACACTCTACAGAAGAGAGAGAAGACCCTGCTGACCATAAGAGCTTACACTCTACAGAAGAGAGCAAGCTGCTGACCATAAAAGCTTACACTTGACAGAAGAGAGAGAAGACCCCGCTGACCATAAGAGCTTACATTCTACAGAAGAGAGAGAAGACCCCGTTGACCATAAGAGCTTACACTTTACAGGTAAGAGAGAGAGCAACCTGCCGACCATAAAAGCTTACATTCTACAGAAGAGAGAGAGAAGACCCCACTGACCATAAGAGCTTACATTCTACAGAAGAGAGAGAAGACCCCACTGACCATAATAGCTTACACTTTACAGGTAAGAGAGAGAGGAACCTGCTGACCATAAGAGCTTACATTCTACAGAAGAGAGAGAAGACCCCGTTGACCATAAGAGCTTACACTTTGCACGTAAGAGAGAGAAGACCCCGCTGATCATAAGAACTTACATTCTACAGAGGAGAGAGAGAGGGCCCCACTCACCATAAGAGCTCACACTCTACAGAAGCGAGAGAGAGAAGACCCCGCTGACCATAAGAGCTTACACTCTACAGGAGAGAGAGAGGACCCCACTAACCATAAGAGCTTACACTCTACAGAACATAGAGAGGACCCCGCTGACCATAAGAGCTTACACTCTACAGAAGAGAGCAAGCTGCGGACCATAAAAGCTTACACTTGACAGAAGAGAGAGAAGACTCCGCTGACCATAATAGCTTACACTATACAGAAGAGAGAGAGGACCCCGCTGACCATAAGAGCTTACATTCTACAGAAGAGAGAGAAGACCCTGCTCACCATAAGAGCTTACACTTTACAGGTAAGAGAGAAGACCCCGCTGATCATAAGAACTTACATTCTACAGAGGAGAGAGAGAGGGCCCCACTCACCATAAGAGCTTACACTCTACAGAAGAGAGAGAGCGAAGACCCCGCTGACCATAAGAGCTTATGACTCGCCCCCTGGGCCGTGGGGCACGCGGATCCGGGCGATAGGGGAACGATGGGGGTAGTAGTGGCGGCCCGGTCCCGCGGCTCAGGGTGGTCAGACCAATGGTAGCCTGCTACGTACCGACGATAAAGTCCGACTACGCCACCCGTGGATTGCGGTTGTTAGGAACCGCCGCTGCAAGGCAGTCCGCTGGGGCTGATGACGTGTGCTGCTGGGATGGTGTGACTCCCCACGGGAAGAGTGCGGCCCCAGGGCAGTGTAGTGGATGTTGGGAGTGATGGTAGTGAGAGTCCCGGTGCTGATAGTGCTGGAGGAGCGAAAGAGCACACAGACAACGTACTGCAGTCCAATGTCGTTTACTCACAGTTCAGGTACTCCAGGTCACTTCTGTACAGGTAGTGACCGCCCGAGCCGTGCTGCGTCCACCCGGTGTGAGGCTCGGTCAACTCCCAGGCAGTTCAGGAGCATGGCACAGGACCCCCTTTAATCCTTTCTCCGGCCTGCCTCACCAGTGACCCACTTTTGTCCAGCTGCCGCGGACTTGTGCGGTTAAACATGGGCCCCGTCCTCCGCTGTCCTATATGGTGCCTTCCTAGCAGGTTTGATGAGGTGTCGCACCAATAGATGATCACGACAACCGGTCTTTGGCTGAGGGTAGTTTCTCCTCCACCAACTTGGGATCCGGTACCCTTAATCTGCCTGACCCTTCACCCTGGATTCTCATGGGTTCTTCGGGTCCCTTCCACCTTCTTGTTCCTGAGCCCTTCTGTTTCTCTGTATCTTCTTCTCCCTTTCCGTTCCTTCCTGTTCCTTTCTCTTGGAGCTGGGCTCAGGTGGCACCACAGCTCCCCTTCACCTCCTCCTCGGCCTCTCACTAGGCCCACCTGGAGTAGAGCTCCTACAGAGCCTCTACTCACTGTCTTCTCCTCTCTGGACAGAACCTAGATCTAAGATGGTGCCCACCTTTTATACCTCCCTCTGACCATGAGCCCAGGTGACCAGCAACCAATGGGCTCCTTCCTATGCTCAGGAACCAACCCCTATCTGCCCCTACAGCACTGGGTGTTCTGCCCCCCTCCCCACTCCAGACAGGGACATAGTCGGTCGTGCCTGCACTTCTGTCTAGTGGGAGCACCGTTGAGCTGTCCCTCGGAAATGGGGTGTGTGTGCTGTATGCAGCTAACTGAGCCCTGGTCCATACTCCATCCTTACCCGGGAGTGGAATATCACACCTCTGGCAGAGGTACAATACCCCTGTAGCGGCCGAGCCCTCGGGGCGCTACACTTACACTCTACAGAAGATAGAGAGGACCCCGCTGACCATAAGAGCTTACACTCTACAGAAGAGAGCAAGCTGCGGACCATAAAAGCTTACACTTGACAGAAGAGAGAGAAGACCCCGCTGACCATAAGAGCTTACATTCTGCAGAAGAGAGAGAAGACCAGGTTGACCATAAGAGCTTACACTTTACAGGTAAGAGAGAGAGCAACCTGCCAACCATAAAAGCTTACATTCTACAGAAGAGAGAGAGAAGACCCCGCTGACCATAAGAGCTTACATTCTACAGAAGAGAGAGACGACCCCACTGACCATAAGAGCTTACACTTTACAGGTAAGAGAGAGAGGAACCTGCTGACCATAAGAGCTTACATTCTACAGAAGAGAGAGAAGACTCCGCTGACCATAAGAGCTTACACTTTACAGGTAAGAGAGAGAGAGGACCCCACTCACCATAAGAGCTTACACTCTACAGAAGAGAGAGAGAAGACTCCGCTGACCATAATAGCTTACACTCTACAGAAGAGAGAGAGGACCCCGCTGACCATAAGAGCTTACATTCTACAGAAGAGAGAGAAGACCCTGCTGACCATAAGAGCTTACACTTTACAGGTAAGAGAGAGGACTCCGCTGATCATAAGAACTTACATTCTACAGAGGAGAGAGAGAGAGAGAGGGCCCCACCACCATAAGAGCTTATACTCTACAGAAGAGAGAGAGAGGACCCCACTCACCATAAGAGCTTACACTCTACAGAAGAGAGACAGTGAAGACCCCGCTGACCATAAGAGCTTACACTCTACAGAAGAGAGAGAGGACCCCACTCACCTTAAGAGCTTACACTGTACAGAAGAGAGATACTAACCCAGTGATTTCAGAGATGGAAAATGGCTCTGCTCTATAAACTGTGCTCTGCTGGGAACTGTTGATTTCTGATGGACCATGTACTGACCACCCTTGTATAAGATATGATAATTCATACGCAATAAATACAGGGCATCCCGGGGAATCCCGCATGGCAATGCAAAATTACATTGGCCCGTTCTTTTTTTTTTTTCGAACTGCAAATAAAACCTCAAAAAGTTTGAATTTGTGTGAAACCACAATTTTCAGGAAATTTAATTCGAATTTGATTCCCACGTGGATCAATCCGCTGATCTCTAACCCTTCTAAAAAAATTAATATATAGTAACTATAAATATATACCGACAAAAAGCAAAAACTGAAAATATTCCTGAATCGCAGTTTTTTCCCACCCTTCCCCCTAAAAAAAAGTTATTCAAGTTATTTTTCACTAAATTATATATACCTTAAAATGGTACCATTAAAAAATACAAATAAAGGTCCAAGATAGCTGTATCCCTAGAAATGGTTATTGAGGAACATACGGAGGATGAAAACAATGTGAGAGACATTTTTTTCATTTTTGACTGAGGTGTTGCTTTAACGTGAGAGTTTTTACTGTATTACATTTATTATATTAGAATTCTGTGTATGTCTATGGAGTAGTGCGTGACAGCATGGCTGGAATACATGGAACAGAAACAGAGAGTAAAAAATGTTTTAGTAGGCAGTTTCCCTCAACAGTTCAAGTTGTTCTGTCTCTTACTTCAACTTAGGATAGACGGGTACTTGCTCCCACTGCTGCTTGTTATGCGAGGTGCTGGTTGCTGAATGCCAAGTTGGTTGATGTTGCTTGGCAACAAGAGAACAATGCGGAGTGCTGACTTGCCCAGGTACCGCAGCAGTAGTTCATCTTATCCATTGTTACAGTAAATACAGGATGAAAGTAGTCACTTGTACCATACTTGTACTGGAACAAAATGAGGGCAAATACATGAACTGTGCACCATTTTGTAGAAACACATTAAACATGATGGAGGAGCTACTGTAGGTTTCCATTTTTTGCTCATAGACACAAATGTGCATGCTGCATGGTACACAATAAACATTTCATACAAGGCTAAACAGTGATATAACAAGAAATCAAACAATGAGCTTACAAACTATGTAAACATATATCTCCTGGAAAATGTTCCCGCTTTTTTTTCCTATTTTTTTATTTATCTGTTAATTTCTGTGTATGACTTGGTGAAGGCCTCGAAGTTAACCCCTTCCCTCCGCGGCCAATTTCAATTTTTTTTTATCATTTTCATTTTTTCCTTCCCTTCTTCCAAGAACCATAACTTTTTTATTTTACCCTCAATATAGCCGTATTAGGGCTTGTTTTGTACTTATGAATGACACTATTAATTTTACCATATAGTGTACTGGAAAGTGTGAAAAAAAATTCCAGTTGTGGAAAAATTGCAAAAAAATGTTCACTACAAGGTAAAAATAACATAGCAGTACGATTCTCAGATCAGTTTTATACCAAACATGCATATAATTTTTTCAATTAAGCTGTGAGAAAAATATTTGAAAATTTGTTAAAAAATTATTTTCTTGTGTCGCCATTTTTTGAGACCCGCAAATTTTTGATCAAAAGGGCTGTCTGCAGGCTTATTTCTGGCGACCTTAGCTGACATTTTTATCTATAAAATTTTGGTATAGATACGATGCTTTGATCACTTCTTACTGCATTTTATTGCAATGTTTTGGCAGACGAAAAACAATAATTCTGGTGTTTCGATTTTTTTTCTCACTACGCTGTTTACTGATCGTATTAATTACATTTATATTTTAATAGATTAAACTTTAACAGATGTAACAATACCACATACAGTACAGACCAAAAGTTTGGACACACCTTCTCATTTAAAGATTTTTCTGTATTTTCATGACTTTGAAAATTGTACATTCACACTGAAGGCATCAAAACTATGAATTAACACATGTGGAATTAAATACTTAACAAAAAAGTGTGAAACAACTGAAAATATGTCTTATATTCTAGGTTCTTCAAAGTAGCCACCTTTTGCTTTGATGACTGCTTTGCACACTCTTGACATCTTGCTAAGCATCTCTGGGAACTCGTTCAAGATTGTTGGAAGACCATTTCCGGTGACTACCTCTTGAAGCTCATCAAGAGAATGCCAAGAGTGTGCAAAGCAGTCATCAAAGCAAAAGGTGGTTACTTTGAATTACCTAGAATATAAGACATGTTTTCAGTTGTTTCACACTTTTTTGTTAAGTATATAATTCCACATGTGTTAATTCATAGTTTTGATGCCTTCAGTGTGAATGTACAATTTTCACAGTCATGAAAATACAGAAAAATCTTTAAATGAGAAGGTGTGTCCAAACTTTTGGTCTGTACTGTATGTGTATTTATTTATTTTTTCATTTATTTATTTTTAATGGGTAAAAATGGGGGTCATTTGCACTTTTATATATTTTTTATATTTTGAAAAACTTTTTACTTTTCACTGCATCTGTTAGTCCCCTTAGGGAACTTGAACCTGCGATCATCCTATCGCTTATGGTGTATACATCAATGCCACAGTTCTGCTGTATATAGCAAAAATCACAGTCATCTATGAACACCAGCCAGAAGCTGGTGCTCACAGGGGAGCCGTCATGACAGGCACAGGGATCTTCAGCAGACCTGCATCAAAGTCAGGGAGCCAGCATATGAAAAGCCAGATTTTAGAAATATTGCTCAATTTATCCTCCATTTACCTTCTGAACTCAGGCACAGGAGCCCATGAGGCAAGAGAGTTCACTTTCACCTCCGAAGCAGAGAACAGCTTCTGTCACAGACACATAAAGAGCACATTAAGAGCTATTCAAATGCAATGGTCCCATATACTGTTCTTGCACAGGGAAACGCTTCTGTCTGTTTTCACCCCTGTTTAGAATAATGTTATAATATGCACAAAATGTGCCACTTTTGTTATTAACACGTGTATTTGAGTCAAACAAACATACAAAGTGACTTTTTAACCAATTAAGGACCCAGACATTTTTTTGATTGTGAGCTTTTATTTTTTTTTCCCCTCCTGTCAAAAGCCATATTCTTTTATTTTTCCATTGACATTGCAATATGTGGGCTTGTTTTTGCAGGACAAGTCGAAGTCTTCAATGACACTATTCATTTTACCATAAAATATACTGAAAAATGGGAACAAAATTCCAAGTGGGGTGAAAGGGTGATAAAAAAAATGCAGTTCTGTCATTGTTTTTTTTTAATGACATGACAATATGATTCTTAATTTCACACAAGACCCCAAAAATGGGCCGGACAAAATTGTTGGCACCCTCAACTTAATATTTTGTTGCACACACTTTGGAATAAATAACTGCAATCAATCACTTCCTATAACCATCAAGCTTCTTACAACTGACTTGCCCAGGGGGATATGGGGGACTCGGTACCCGGGCCTTTACCTTCTTGGGATGTCACGGCGGTCGGCACCCGTGCCCGTACTCTGGGGTCACTCTTTAAAAGGGGGGTTCTGTTACTCAAAGGGGTGAATAACAGTTTTGTCTCGTGACGCCACCTGTGGTTCCCGGTAATGGGTATCGGCGCTGCTGCAGACCTCTGGAGCAGATGTTAGGGCAGCTTGGTTGGTGCAGCTCTCCACAGGCAGAGCACAGCTCCAGGGCAGTGTAGGTACAGATGATGATGCTGGGCGTTGTAGTGCAGGAGGGATAACATTGTAGAAATAACTGACAGAAACAGTGGGGTGCAGTCATCCGAGTTTACTTACAGTTATTTAGGTTCTTCAGGTGGCACTGTACAGGTGACAGCCTCCCACGTCGCACTGCGTTTACCAGGCAGGGGTTCAGCACTCCCTCAAGTATCTCAAGAGCACTTAACTGGACCCCTCTCTTTATGTTCCTTTCTTAGCCGACTTCCCGCACTGGGTCTCTCCCTCCTGCCCTGCGCCTTGCCACACAACGTCCCGATCGGGTACCTTGAGATCCCTCTGGGCAACTTGAAGTTCCCGGACCTGACTTGGTGCCCTTTCCGGTGGCTTAGATGCGAGTGTGGCAACTGCACCTTGAAAGTGCAGAAGCCCCCGGTTTTCTAGCTGAGACTTAAAGTAACTCGGCTAGTCCAGGGAACGGTTCCCTTCTTGCGGCCTGATCCCTCTGACGCCTGACAGATTCGGGCGTACGGGTGCCGTCCTGCACTCACCGTACCCCCTGGGATCCCTTCTATTCCTGGAGCCTTCCTCCCTGACTCCCCTCTCACTCGTGGGCCTCTCTTACTAGGCCCCACTCTGGAGCAGAGCTCCTTAGGAGACTCTGCTCCTCTCCTCTTCTCTCTCACTGAATCCACGACTGACCTGCTACTCTAAGATGGCTCCCCTTTATATATACCTCCTATTCAAGTGCTCCCCTGTGCTGCGTCCTCCACCCACACCCTCTACTTGGTTCTCCCTCACTTTTGGTTCCCCCCACTCCAGCCAGGGACGGGGCAGCAGAAGAAGTGCATATTGCCCTTCCAGCCGGCCTGGAGTAGTGTAGTGTTGAGTGCAGGTGGTGGGGTCCCAGGCAGTACTCCATCTTTACCTGAGAGAAGGAGATGCCACACCTCTGGGTGAGGTGCAGTACCTCTGTGGCGACTGAACCCTCAGGGGCGTCACATTCCCCCCTGGTAAAACACAGCACGTCCGCGGGCTGGAACAGAGTAAAACACGGTATATTACAGACTTGCAATTTTTAGAATGCATTCACATATAAGATTATAAACAAACGCTTTCTTCCCTTTATGGGAGGCACTTTTTCTTAAACAATACTTGTTACTTTTTCTCAAAACATTACAAGACTTTCTTCAGATATATAAAACATTTTTTATATAAGACATTCTTCTTAACGTTACAGTGAGTCCCATAACCAGGTGTCCATCTTACTGGTGAAGGTGTAACATGAGCAGCATGAGGGACCATCTGAAAACCCTCAACGTATTCCCTGGGCGTGGCTACAGGGCATTAGTGATCCAGGTGTTGGACCACGTCTTCGGCCACGCCAAACGGGTTTTTGTTCAGTGGTCTCTTAATATAAAACCAATAGGGGGCACTTTAATAAGTGCAACTATTTACAATGGACAGTTCTCGGCTGCTCACAGTCCTCAGCCTGCAAGTCTTTATACCCTTACGGGTAAGTAAATGCACACGTTATTTTTAGTTCACACAAAAACAAATTTTCGTTCCCTTACGGGTAACTATTTTACAATGTTCAGTCCCACTTACTCTTGCTTAGTAGTGGGGTCCCCACCTGGGGGTATCCTTGGTTTTTGCAGGCTGACCCGGCCCGGTCAGCCGCCTCTGACTGCGGGGGAATGTCCTCTTCCTCCTCAACCACGCGGTACACCTGGAGGGCATACCACCCGCCTTCCCCGTGGTGCCTGGTGTAAGTAACACGGACACCGGGATACAGGTTTTGGTCCTGGCTTCCGTCCATGCTGGCTTCTGGGTGCGAACTGTCTAGACTGATTGAGACCACATCCTGTCTCCACTGCTTCTCTCCTCCTCCTCTCCCCTTTTGGGGGCGGTTCCATGGCAGCCTGTTGTCGGTCACTCCTAGGGGCGGCCCCCCCACTTTGATAGACACATCTACATACATGGTCACTGTTGCTTGGGGCGGGCCTCGCTTTTGGTGCCACTCTGTGACCCGGCCCACGATGGGAGGTGATTCCTTGATGTTTTTGAGTATGCACATAATGGCGCCCGTTCTTCTGGGGCGGGCGCCTTCAGTAAAGAAAAACAGTCTCTAGGCGCACAATACCCGGTGATAGCGGGTTTGTTCGAATCCTGTTCGTGACGCCAGGAAGAGTATGACTCGCCCAGGGGGATATGGGGGACTCGGTACCCAGGCCTTTACCTTATTGGGATGTCACGGCGGTCGGCTCCCAGGCCCGTACTCTGGGGTCACTCTTTTAAAGGGGGGTTCTGTTACTCGAAGAGGAGAATAACAGTTTTGTCTTGTGACGCCACCTGTGGTTCCCGATAATGGGTACCGGCGCTGCTGCAGACCTCTGGAGCAGATGTTAGGGCAGCTTGGTTGGTGCGGCTCTACACAGGCAGAGCACAGCTCCAGGGCAGTGTAGGTGCAGATGGTGATGCTGGGCGTTGTAGTGCAGGAGGGATAACATGGTAGAAATAACTGACAGAAACAGTGGGGTTCAGTCATCCGAGTTTACTCACAGTTATTTACGTTCTTCAGGTGGCACTGTACAGGTGTCGGCCTCCCACGTCGCACTGCGTTTACCGGGCAGGGGTTCAGCACTCTCTCAAGTATCTCAAGAGCACTTAATGGGACCCCTCTCTTTATGTTCCTTTCTTAGCCGACTTCCCGCGCTGGGTCTCTCCCTCCTGCCCAGCGCCTCGCCATACAAAGTCCCGATCTGGTACCTTGAGATCCCTCTGGGCAACTTGAAGTTCCCGGACCTGACTTGGTGCCCTTGGAAGCCTCTGGTTTTCTAGCTGAGACTTAAAGTAACTCGGCTAGTCCAGGGACCGGTTCCGTTCTTGAGGCCTGATTCCTCTGACGCCTGGCAGATTCGGGCGTACGGGTGCCGTCCTGCACTCACCGTACCCCCTTGGATCCCTTCTATTCCTGGAGCCTTCCTCCCTGACTCCCCTCTTACTTGTGGGCCTCTCTTACTAGGCCCCACTCTGGAGCAGAGCTCCTTAGGAGACTCTGCTCCTCTCCTCTTCTCTCTCACTGAATCCATGACTGACCTGCTACTCTAAGATGGCTCCCCTTTATATATACCTCCTATTCAAGTGCTCCCCTGTGCTGCGTCCTACATCTACACCCACTACTTGGTTACCCCTCACTTTTGGTTCTCCCCACTCCAGCCAGGGACGGGGCAGCAGAAGAAGTGCATAATGTCCTTCCACCCGGCCTGGAGTAGTGTAGTGTTGAGTGCAGGTGGTGGGGTCCCAGGCAATACTCCATCCTTACCTGAGAGAAGGAGATGCCACACCTCTGGGTGAAGTGCAGTACCTCTGTGGCGACTGAACCCTCAGGGGCGCCACACAACCATCAAGCTTCTTACAACTCTGAACTGGATTTTTGGACAACTTTTCTTTTGAAAACTGCTCCAGGTTTCTCATATTTGAAGGGTGATTTCTCCCAACAGCAATTTTAAGATCTCTCGACAGGTGTTCAATGGATTTAAGATCTGGACTGACTGATGGCTACTTCAGAACTTTCCAGTGCTTTGTTTGCATCCATTTCTGAGTGCTTCTTGAAGTATGTTTGGGGTCATTATCGTGCTGAAAGACCCATTACCTAGGATGCAAACCCAGCTTTCTGACACTGGGCACTATATTGCAACCCAAAATCCTTTGGTAACATTCAGATTTCATGATGCCTTGCACACAATCAAGGCACAAAGTGCCAGACACAGCAAAACAACCCCAAAACATATTTGAACCTGCACCATACTTGACTGTATGAACTGTATTCTTATCTTTGTAGGCCTCATTCCATTTTTGGTTAACAGTAGCTTTACCGAACAGCTCTATCTTGGTCTTATCTGTCCACAAGATGCTTTCCCAGAAGGATTTTGGCTTACTCACGTACATTTTGGCAAACTGCAGTCCAGCTTTTTTTTATAAATAAGTCACTGTGACACAGGCGTCACTTGACATGTTTTTTGTCTTCAATCTTTTCCTGTGGGAACATAGATACCCAATATTAGGTTCCTACTACCGTAATTCTTTCTTTACTTTCACTTTTGCCTTTGACCAGCAGATGGCGGTGTCCACTTGCAGTTACTCAGCTAGTCATCAACTCTACTCATCTTCCCTCTTGTCCACTTCCTTACACAGACAAGGACATACTTGTATATACGAGTAGCTTGGGTACATACAAGTCTACCTTGGGTAACTGCATGAAATCAATCAGCAGTCTTACCTTGGTTATGAAGAGAATACATAAAGAGGAAGAAACATATGTAGTAGCAGTCTGATTGAACCCTTGTGTTGGGAAATCTTGATTCACCATGCTCACCATGGCTTCCTTGCCGCAATGAGTCAGACGATGTGTCAAATTAGTCTTCATATTGAAGAGTGACCTGGGAAGATAAATCCTCTCATCTGATCTTCACACTCCACACCAAACACAAGTTGCTCTCTTACTCTTCCATTCTTTTTTTCTTTATTTGAAGACTTCTGCTGTAGTTTACCTAAGAGCTCAAAGCCCACATGTATATTCTGCTGCAGGCTACATGCAGAATTCTCTTGTAGTGTCAAGTCAGAGGCTGCTTTAGTAGAAGTATCCATCAGGGCATTACTTTGGGTTCCTTTGTCATTTTCTTTGTGCGAGCCTGGACTTTGATAATAATAAACTACTTGTGTAAATTCAGGACTCTGATTAATTGTTTGATACTGTCATAATTGCGTCTAGACTTACCTGAGAACCCAGCAAAATCCTTGGTCTTCCAGATGGGTCATAAGCATACCTAAAATTTAAATAAATGTTTGCTGTTCAATCTTCCACCATTGTACATGCTGCAATGAGTACCTTTAGCTCCATTAAACAGGAAGGTGGAAGTGGTTCCTATTAGTGATGAGCGAGCACTGAAATGCTCAGGAGCTCGTTGCTCGTGTTGAGCAAATCGTAATGCTTGGGTGCTCGACCCAAACAACGATCCGAATGTAAGTCAATGGGAAACTTGAGAATTTTTCCGCCCCCACCCCAGAGGTCTGGAGGGGGCCCAAAAATTGGCCAAATCGATGGGAACAGTGCTAAAATGATATGGGAACAGCATGGGGAAGACCCCTGGAAGCATCCCTGACTCCCATGTCACTGCTGTGAACAATGTTGTCAGAGTATTATGCCACTTTTACGGGCTCACAATAAAACATACAAAAACGAAACCAAAATGAATTTTCCTGGCAAAAATGTTAAGGAACATCCTTTCCAGGGTAATTACTTGTATATAAGGTAAAATAAATAACCAAAAACAAAAATGATCCTCCACACCTTGGGCTATGTTCACACGTAGCTTTTTTGATGCATTTTTGTACTTTTGCATTGCTTTTAACCGTGAAAAATACATTCACGGGTAAATGTAATTTTAAAATTTTACTACCTTATCTTGTCATGTGGTGTGTGAGACATGATCAGACACAACCTGTTTCATTTATGAAGGAGGGACTGTGAAAGTCACAAAGCCTATTTTTACAAGGCCAGCAGTCGTCCCTCACTTTTGTTAGAGGGTCATCAGCTGGCTATGCTTTGTTGTTCCCATTAATAAGGAGTGGGTCTCCTATACTGTTATTGCACATGCAGCAAATTCAAGGGCTGCCAAAAATTTGGATGCAGTCCAATACCCCTTTGAAGAGACATTGAGGAGGGCCTCATTAAAAAAAATGTTCCCATTATAAAGGAGTGCGTCTCCTATACTGTTATTGTGTATGCAGCAAGTTCAAGAGCTGCTAAAAATTAAGACGCACTCCAATACCCCTTTGAAGAGACGTCAAGGAGGTCCTCATTAAAAAAATTGTTCCCATTATTAAGGAGTGGGTCTCCTATACTGTTATTGCACATGCAGCAAATTCAAGGGCTGCCAAAAATTTGGATGCAGTCCAATACCCCTTTGAAGAGACATTGAGGAGGGCCTCATTAAATAAAATGTTCCCATTATAAAGGAGTGCGTCTCCTATACTGTTATTGTGTATGCAGCAAGTTCAAGAGCTGCTAAAAATTAGGACGCACTCCAATACCCCTTTGAAGAGACGTCAAGGAGGTCCTCATTAAAAAAATTGTTCCCATTATTATGGAGTGGGTCTCCTATACTGTTATTGTGTATGCAGCAAGTTCAAGAGCTGCTAAAAATTAAGACGCACTCCAATACCCCTTTGAAGAGACGTCAAGGAGGTCCTCATTAAAAAAATTGTTCCCATTATTAAGGAGTGGGTCTCCTATACTGTTATTGTGTATGCAGCAAGTTCAAGAGCTGTAAAAATTAGGATGCACTCCAATACCCCTTTGAAGAGACATCAAGGAGATCCTCATTAAAAAAATGTTCCCATTATAAAGGAGTGGGTCTCCTATACTGTTATTGTGTATGCAGCAAGTTCAAGAGCTGCTAAAAATTAAGACGCACTCAAATACCCCTTTGAAGAGATGTCAAGGAGGTCCTCATTAAAAAAATTGTTCCCATTATTAAGGAGTGGGTCTCCTATAGTGCTAATGCCAATGCAGTGACTGCAATGGCTGCCAAAAAATTGGACGCACTCCAATACCCATTTGAAAAGACGTAAAGGAGGTCCTCATTAAAAAAAATTGTTACCATTGTTAAGGAGTGGGTCTCCTATACTGGTAATGCCCATGCACTAAGTGAATGGTCTGAAAAACAATTACTAATGGGGGGGTATACATGAACATACTGTATAACATACAGAATGTTAGATGTACGCCTCTAAAAAAATTTCCAACGGGCATCATAAACACCCTTATGGGTGTTACTAAGAGCGTAAGCCAGGAGATTGCATCTCTGCTATCATGGACTTTTATGTAGTTTAATATTTTGCACAAATAAAGTGACAATTATTTTTTATTGGAAACTTTTTCCCACTTTCTCTTTATGCAACCAGTAATTACTATCAGCCAAAATGTGTACAATGCGAGGGACAAGAGAAAGGCAGCAGAACATAAAGTCAGCCGTGTGTGCTAGAATGCCAACAGCCAAGTCTTCGCTGTCCTGACCAAGAGGATGACTGTCCATGCTCTCCTCCTCCTCCTTATCCTCCTCCTGGTCTTCCTCCTCGTTCTCCCTCTCCTCACGCCATCCACGCTGAAAAGACTGTATGACTGTTGTGTGGCTAGTACTGTCTGTAGCGCAGGAAAACAGCTCCTGTTCCTCCTTCTCGTCTTACTCCTCCTCCTCATTATCACCCAATCCGTTTTGAGATGAGATGAGGCTGGGCTGTGTGGCATTACCCTGTATGGTTCCTTGCTCCATCTCATCGTGCTCCACCTGCAATGCCTCCTCTTTAATTGTGAGCAGCGAGTGTTTCAGTAAATGTAGAAGCTGGATGGTGATGCTAATTATGGCGTCATTGGCGCTCACCATCTTGGTGGAGTCCTTAAAGGTTTGGAGGATGGCACAGATGTCAGACATCCATGCCCACTCATCAGCTCTTATGTGTGGAGGCTTACCTGAATACCGACAGACATGTTGAAGCTGGTACTCAAAAACTGCTCTCTGCTGCTCACAAATCCTTCCCAACACATGCAACGCGTGGTGACATCACACACCAGTTGGTGAACTGGAAGCTGCAAATGCTGATGAAGCACGGCGAGGGTGGCGGAATCTGTAGGTGACTTTTGGAAATGGGCACACATGCGACATACTTTCACAAGCAGATCTGGCAGATCCAAGTAGGTTTTGCAAAACTGCTGAACCACTAGGTTGAGCACGTGGACCAGGCATGGTATGTTCAGCGGTGAGAGTCACAGATCTGCCTTCTCTGTTATAGCTGTCAACAACTCTGCAGAAGTGTGTGGTTTTTCCCCTAAGCATTAGCTTCAGCACAGCCTGTTGCCGCTTGGCCGAGGCAGTGCTGCAGTGCTTCCAGCTTCCGCCTGATGTGGTCATTTCATGGAAGCTGAAGAGGAGGAGGTGCAGAAGTTGTAGAATGTGGCGGCAACCTTGATTGACCCAGGGCCCGCAATCCTCGGCGTCGGGAGGACGTGTTCCGTCCCAGGGTCCGACTGGGTCTTGGCTTCCACTATATTAACCCAGTGTGCCGTCAGCGAGATGTACCAACCCCTTGCCACAAGCACTTGTCCTTGTGTCCGTGGTTAGGTGGACCTTCCCAGTAACTGCGTTGTTGAGGGCACAGGTAATGTTCTGAGACATGTGCTTGTGTAAGACGGGGACAGCACACTGAGAGAAATAGTGGCGACTGGGGACCGAATACCGAGGGCAGGCCACCGCCATGAGTTTGCAGAAAGATTCTGTCTCCACGAGCCTAAAAGACAACATTTCAAGTCCAAGCAGTCTGGAAATGTGGCAGTCTAGCGCTGTGGACTGTGGGTAGTTGGCTGAATATTTGCGCTTGGTTTGAAAGGACTGGGGTAGGTAAAACTGAATGCTGCGCTGGGACAAGGATGTAGACGTGAATGCTGATGGTGGTGGTTGAAAGTGTGCAGCGACAGGTACAGACAGGTACAGAGCGGGAGGCATATTCGCATGTGCCATGGAAAGGGAATTGGCGTGCATGCACAACAGCGGAACAGGCAGTGGTGTCAACCACAGACACTGTTTCTGGACCCTGGCATTCGGCTCAACTAGTCGGGTACTTTGCTGTCATGTACCTGAGCATGCTGGTGGTGGTCAGGATGGTAGTTTTGCTGCCCCTGCTGATGCTGCATGGCAGATGTTGCAAATGGCCTTTTTGGGGTTATCTGGATAGTCTTTAAAAAGAGCTAGTCTCTGGAAGACCTAACAGTTGGGCTGGCACCTTCCCTCGTGTTGGTTTTCTGGGAACAGTTGCCCGCCTTGTGTCTGTGGTGAGGGAGGCATAGCACCACAACTGGCAGGAACCTCACTGCTTGTTCTTGCCTTTTGTGGTACTAACCCTGCCTTGCCCTCTGTGCTCATGTCCTCGCTATGCATGTCACCTTGCCAAGTTGGGTCAGTGACTTCATCGTCCACCACCTCGTCTTTCACGTATGCACCTTGGGCTTCCTCCTGACTTGTTGGCAATTGTGTCTCATCATCATCATCCACCACTTGCAACAGTAATTTCACTTTCCGCCCTGTCGCCTTCATGTGACTGTGGCTGCTCAAATATTTGGGCATTGCTACATGCAATTTCCTCTTGCCCCACGGGCCGGGCAAGAGGCCCGGATCTATAAATGGAAAAGTGAACAGCTCTTCAGAGTGTCCAAGTGTGGGATCACTTGTCTCACTTGTCTCCGGGCACTCGGCATGGTGGGAGGAAGGAGGAGCAGGGTGAGAATATGTGGTCCTGACTCATGGCTACTGAGACTGGACTGTGAGGAAGACCAAGTGGTGGTGGTGGCAAACTGACTGGAAGCATTATCTGCTATTGACTCGCCCCCTGGGCCGTGGGGTACTAGGTAGCCGGGCCGGTCTTTGCAAGGGGAGATGTCACAGTGGCGTTGACCCGGTCAGTGACCCAGGGTGGTCAATAAAAGGGATCTTTGGGATAGGGGATTATAGTTAAAATGCTCGTGATGCCACCTGTGGTATGCGGCTATATGGAGCCGCCACTTCGGAGCAGGTCCTATGGAGCTGATGTTAATGCAGCAGAGTTGGTTCAGCTCTCCACGGGTAGAGCTAAGCTCCAGGGCGGTGCAGTGATGGTAGATGATGAAGTAACTGTGGTTGTGCAGTGTGGTGCAGGGGATGATGGCGCAGAAATGATTCACAGACACAGTGGGGTGCAGTCTTCAGGGTTTACTCACAGTTCTCTTTTGCTCCTGGTTACAACTGCCAGCTTATAACCTCCCACGTCATGCTGCGTTCACCGGGCAGGGGTTCAGCAATCCCTCAGATAATTCCAGAGTGCCTGACAGAACCCCGTTCTAGATGTCTTTCTCAGCCGTCTTCCTGCGCTGAACAGAGTCCCAAGCCGGTATCTTCGGATCTTTCTGGGCAACCTGGAGTTCCCTGGATCCTATGTGGTTTCCTTTTTTGGCGACTTGAGTGCGGATACGCCAACTACTCCCTGAAAGAGTAGAAACCTCCGGTTTCTAGTTGAACGTTGTAATTCTCACTAGTTAGGGGCCGGTCCTCTTCTGCGGCTCAATCCCTCCACCACCTGGTAGATTTGGGCGTACGGGTGGTCTCCAGCACTGCCCGTAACCTGGGATCCCTTCTTCACTCCTGGAGCCTTCCCTCTGCTCCCGTTCCTTCCTCCTATCCTTCTCCTGGGCCTCTCTCACTCAGGTCCACGCTTCCCTGAGCAGAGCTCCCGCAGAGCTCCTGCTCCCAACTCTTACTCTGACTCAATCTCCTCAGACTCCCTCTAGAATGTTCCACCCTCTCTTTTATATCGCTTCTTACTGAGCTCCCCTGAACTACTTCCTCCACCCACACCCACTACATGGTTCCCCCTAGTTTGGTTCCCCCCACTCCAGCCAGGGACAGGGCTCAGCAGAGGAGCAGCGCATCTTGCCCCTCCTGCCGGTCTGGAGTAGTGTAATGTTGGATGCAGGTGTTAGGGTCCTGAGCAGCTCTATCCTTACCTGAGAGTGAGATACCACACCTCTGGGTGAGATTCAGTACCTCTGTGGTGACTGAACCCACAGGGGCGCCACACTATCCCATCAACAACCTTTTCACTCTGCTCAGGCTTCAAGAGTGTTTCCGCAGCCCCCTAGAAAATGGGACAGGAAGGTAGTTAGACATAATGTGTGTGTTTGTTGTGCTCCCTCGGCAGGCACAGTTTCATCTTGCCCAAGGCATTGGCCTCTGTGAGCATTATCAGCATCACGTCCACTTCCGCGTCCCTTGCAATGCACCTTGCCCATTTTAAATGGAGTGTAATATTTGTCACGCTCAAAAAAATGTGACAATTATTACCGCAGTAATATCAGATCATGTCTCATGACCACGGTTTTAGGCAGTGGCGTTATAGATATGACATTGGTCAGTGACTAAGTGTAGAAAAGTTTGAACAACACACAACTGGCAGACTTTAACTGGAGTGTAGTGTTGAGCCACCCCCGTAGTGTTCGAGTTCGGTTCGGTTCGTCGAACACCCGTATGTTCGCCGAACAGTTCATCAAACTGTTCGTCGAACACCTTCGAACACCGTTAAAACCAATGGCAGGCAAACAAAAACACATAGGAACACATATAAAACGCATAGAAAACACTTCAAATGTGTCCAAAAGCTGACAAACTGCTCAGAAGACACAACTACCACATGGAAAAGTGACAAGTACATATAGTCATGCGAAATGAAAAGAGGTGGAGGAATAAAAGGAGGGGGAGACACAGATATAGGCATGTGATGCCCTTCTAAAACCAAAAAAGTGCGAAGCTGACACGGCCAGTCCGTTCCTGCCCGTGCGACTTCCGTGTCGCCGGGTTTGTGCCAGAGCTGCGGTGGACCCTGATGGCCAGCCCCACTCTCCCAATACTGGTGCCTGTCCGCTGGTGGGTCGAGCGAGCCCCCCTGCGGTGGAGGCAGGTCTAAGCTTTTAAATTTACATTGTCTCTCTAATTTGAATGAGTACACTTTAAATCCTTTTACAAGGATCTATTGGAGGGCAAGTCTATGCCAGCAGCTGCGGGAATTTCAGCTCCAGTAGCGTCCACTAAAGCTGCTGCAGTTAAAAAGCTTTTATAAGGATCAAGCTTGGCGGTCCACCGCAAGGCGTCCTACCGCCAGTCCCAGCTCCTGTGCCTTGGGGTGCCTCCCGATGCTCTTCACTGAGTGTCCCGGGGGCCCGAAGCATTTCCTTTGAAAAAATTAAGTGTCCAAACTACAGGTGGTGTAGCTTGCTTAACAGCTGGGATAATCCGCTGACTAGCAGACACTGCTACTAGGCACAAAGTATTTCCTGGGCTAGATGCAGTTAAAAATTTGTAATTAGATACTCTCGTTGGATGCTAAGAAAGCATTCCATAGAGTCTCCTGGCACGCCATATATTATTCTCATAAAAAGCTTGGGGTAGGGGTCTAGGGGACCCTTTTATTGCCAAAATCACGGCCCTGTATCGCAATACGTCACCTAGGCTGAAGATAAATGAAACATTTTCATCACCTTTCATAATCACCAATGGGACAAGGCAGGGATGTCCTCTGTCCCCTCTCTTATACATCCTAGTGACGGAGCACCTGCTCTCATCAATTCGCCATAACCCCAATATTAGGCGCATTGAGGTGGGAGGCACCGAGTACAAGTGCTCTGAATTTGCTGATGATGTCCTAGTATATATCACTCAATCACATATATCCATCCCTGCTGTTATGGCTGAAATAGATCACTTTGTTACATGGTCAAATTTTAAAATCAATGCAGCGAAGTCTGAGGCCCTCGATGTCTCCCTCCCCAAATTCATACAGGATTCCATCCAGTCCAACTTTCCCTTTGTCTGGCCTTCACAGGGTATCAAATACTTAGAGACTAGTGTTGAGCCACCCCCGTAGTGTTCGAGTTCGGTTCGAGTTCGGTTCGTCGAACACCCGTGTGTTCGCCGAACTGTTCGTCGAACTGTTCGTCGAACACCTTCGAACACCGTTAAAACCAATGGCAGGCAAACAAAAACACATAGAAACACATAGAAAACACCTTCAAAGGTGTCCAAAAGCTGACAAACTGCTCAGAAGACACAACTAACACATGGAAAAGTGACAAGTACATATAGTCATGCGAAAAGAAAAGAGTTGGAGGAGTAAAAGGAGGGGGAGACACAGATATAGGCATGTCATGCCCTTCTAAAATCCAAAAAGTGAGAAGCAGACACGTTCAGTCCGCTCCTGCCCGTGCCACCTCCGCGTCGCCGGGTTTGTGCCAGAGCCGCGGTGAACCCTGACGGCCAGCCCCCCTCTCCCAATACTGGTGCCTGTCCGCTGGTGGGTCGAGCGAGCCCCCCTGTGGTGGAGGCAGCTCTAAGCTTTTTAATTTAAATTGTCTCTCTAATTTGAATGAATACACTTTAAATCCATTTACAAGGATCTATTGGAGGGCAAGTCTCATGCCAGCAGCCGCGTAATTCCAGCTCCAGTAGCGTCCACTAAAGCTGCTGCAGTTAAAAAGCTTTTATAAGGATCGAGCTCGGCTGTCCACCACAAGGCATCCTACTGCCAGTCCCAGCCCCTATGCCTTGGGGTGCCTCCTGATGCTCTTCACTGAGTATCCCGTGGTCCCGAAGAATTTCCTTTGAAAAAATTAAGTGTCCAAACTACAGGTGGTGTAGCTTGCTTAACAGCCGGGATAATCCACTGACTAGCAGACACTGCTACTAGGCACAAAGTATTTCCTGGGCTAGATGCAGTTAAAAATTTGTAATTAGATACTCTCATTGGATGCTGAGAAAGCATTCCATAGAGTCTCCTGGCACGCCATATATGATTCTCTTAAAAAGCTTGGGGTAGGGGTCTAGGGGACCCTTTTATAGCCAAAATCACGGCCCTGTATCGCAATACGTCACCTAGGCTGAAGATAAATGGAACTGTAGCACCCTGAGGGCTCGGTTGCTACAGAGGTATTGCACCTCACCCAGAGGTGTGATATCTCACTCTCAGGTAAGGATGTAGTGTGGATCAGTACCCGACACCAGCATGCATTACACCACATTGCCGTGGGGCAGGGCGACCAATATGCCCCTGAGATGGGCACGACAGTCCCTGTCCCTGGCTGGAGTGGGGGGAGGGAACACTGAGGAAGGGGAACCCTGTAGTGCAGGAGCAGGGAGGAAGCAGTTCCTGGGTGCATTGAGAAGGGAGTATAAAAGGTGGGCACCATCTTAGTTCAGTGCAGAGAAGTCTGAGCAGAAGTGGCAGGGAGCAGGGGCTCTGCATGAGCTCTGCTCCGGAGGCGGGCCTAGTAACAGAGGCCCAGGCCTGGAAGAGGGAGAAGGAAGGAAGAGGAGCGGAGAAGGCTCCTGGAACGAGGAACGAAGGGATCCCAGGGGTGCGGACGGGTGAGTCGCCACCGCACGCCCGAATCCACCTGCGTGGAGGGGTCAGGCCAAAGGGGGAGACCGGTCCCCGAAACTAGTGGAGGCAGGAAACGACCCTCAGCTAGAAACAGGAGGCTGTGACATTTTATGTGGCGCAGCCACTCGCTACACCCGCTAGGAAGGCACCACATAGGGTCAGGGAAACTGGCGCCAAGTTTACCAAGAGGAGGCCCGAGGCAGCCGGACAGAAGGGTTGGTAAGAAAGGCCAGACAAAGGACACACAAAGGGGGTCCTGTGAAGCGCTCCAAAGTTATCTGGGAGTTGTCTGAGCCCCTCACCTGGTGAGCACAGTACGACGTGGGCAGCCGTTACCTGCAGACGTGGTCTGGATAATAAGAACTGTGAGTAATGGCCCTGGACTGCATCACTGACTCCGTGTCATTACTGCTGCTGCGCTGCACCATCACCCCCATCCTCCGCATACACTGCCCTGAGGCTATACTCCTCCCGTGGGGAGTTATGCTACGCTCTGCTGCACCCACAACACCAGCCTCAGCGGTCTGCCCTGGAGCGGCGGTTCACTCTGACCGCAATCCACAGGTGGCGTAGTCGGACATTTAAACATCAAAACCACATAAATAGTTCCGCCACTGGTTTGACCGCCCTGAGCCACGGAACCGGGTCGCCGCCACGGAGACTACAACCACCAGCATCCACCAAAAAGGGTCCGGCTCCGGGTGTCCCAAGGCCCAGGGGGCGCGTCAGAACATTTTCATCACCTTTCACAATCACCAATGGGACAAGGCAGGGATGTTCTCTGTCCCCTCTCTTATACATCCTAGTGACGGAGCACCTGCTCTCATCAATCCGCCATAACCCCAATATTAGGTGGATTGAGGTGGGAGGCACCGAGTACAAGTGCTCTCTATTTGCTGATGATGTCCTAGTATATATCACTCAATCACATATATCCATCCATGCTGTTAAGGTATCAAATACTTAGGAATTCCTATTCATAGAGACCTCTCCCATCTATGTTATCTTAATTTTGGACCCTTTATTGAACAACTCCATACAGACCACGGTTGGCAAGTTAGAACTGTAAGATTCACTACGTGAACCACTGGTGTTTTGTGGAAAAGCACATGTACACTGTGTTCCAAATTATTATGCAAAAAGTGTTTAGGAGTGATAAGGGAAGAATTTGTTTGTTTGTCAGTTAAACTCATTGATGGTGATGTGTGTCAGGGCTCTTTATATCACTGTAAGCAATTGCAGACACCTGTGCTAATTAGTTTGGCAGGTGTGTCCAATGAAAGGCAAGACTACTTAAGAAGGCTGTCTCACATTATTAAGCAGCCTACATTTTCTGCCAAAATGGGAAAGAAAAAGGATGTGTCGGCTGCTGAGAAGCAACAAATTGTGGAGTGTTTAGGTCAAGGCATGACTACAATCAACATTGTGCGATGATCAGGATGAAGTGTCTTGGCAATCAAGAAGTATGTAGCTGATTCACAGTACACACGTGTGCGTGCTGATAAGGGCAAATTGAGGACTCTTTCCTACAGGCAATTACGTCAGGTTGAAAGAGCAGCGGCAAAAAAGCCTTGTCAAAGCAGCAGACAAGTTTTTGAAGCTGCTGGTGCCTCCAATGTCCACCGAACAACAAGATGCAGGGTCCTTCAGAGGTTTGCAGCTGTGCATACTCCATCCTGTCGACCTCCTCTATCCACTTCACACAAGCAGAAACGGCTCCAGTGGGCCAAACATTACATGAAGACTGATTTCAAAACTGTTTTGTTCACGGATGAGTGCCGTGCAGCGCTCGATGGTCCAGATGGATGGAGTGGAGGATGGCTGGTTGATGGACACCCCACGCAAACACGGCTACAGCGCCAACAAGGAGGAGGTGGAGTAATGTTTTGGGCTGGAATCATGGGGAGAGAGATTGTCGGCCCCTTTAGGATCCCTGAAGGCGCTAAAGATGAACTCCATAATGTATGTGGATTTTCTCAAACAGCACTTCCTGCCATGGTTCAAGAAGAAGAACCGTGTATTTCACAGCAAGATCATTTTTTTGCATGATAATGCACCATCTCATGCTGCACATAAAACATCTGCATCTCTGGCTGATATGGGCATAAAAGGGGACAAACTTATGGTGTGACCCCCATGCTCCCCTGACCTCTACCCCATTCAGAACCTTTGGAGCATCATTAAAAGGAGTGTCTATGATGGCGGGAGGCAGTTCACATCTAAGCAACAGCTCTGGGAGGGTATTCTGTCCTCATGCAAAACAATTGAAGCAGAAACCATCCAAAACCTGACAAATTCAATGGACGAGAGAGTTCAGAAGCTCCTTTCGAACAAGGGGTCCTATGTGAAAATGTAACATCACCTAGAATAAAGTTTTGAGTTGAAAACTGTTTGATTTCAGTTTCTAACAACCTGCTAATGCTTATAATTTCAAAAATGACCATTTTTTTGGTTTTTATTAAAATGAAAAGGTTGATCGAAAAGTTTGGGGGATCTAAGAGTGTGGCAACCCAGTAGTCATGATTACTTCGAATTCTGACAATATGAGGGTCATGCTGCAGGTAGTGCAGCAAGAAGGCACTTATGTGTCTTGCGCATCTCGGAGCCCCAAAATTATTTTCCGGGCTAGATGCAGCTAAAAATTATTATTAATTTTAAATCTGGTGAAGCTTTAGTATAGATGGCCTAATAGGATCAGTGCTGCACACTGCTACAAAGCCCAAATTATTTTCCAGTCAAGATACAGATAAACATGATTAGTAATTTTAAATCTGGTGGAGCTTATTATAGATGGCCTAATAGAATCAGTGCTGCACACTGCTACAAAGCCCAAATTATTTTCCAGCCAAGATACAGATAAACATGATTAGTAATTTGAAAGCTTAAAACGGTTGGTAGGGTGATTTTAACCAATCATCAAGCTTTTACTCTCCCCAGGATGACACAGGGGTAGAAAAGTCGTTTCGGATCCATGATTTGTTCATCTTTATGAACGTGAGTCTGTCTACATTATCAGTGGAGAGCTGCGTGCGCTTATCTGTCAGCACACCACCAGCAGCGCTGAACACACGTTCAGACAGAACGCTGGCTGCGGGGCATGACAAGATCTCCAAGGCGTAAGTGGCTAGCTCCGGCCATTTATCCAGATTGGAAGCCCAAAAAGAGCAAGGGTCCAGTGACACAGTCATGGCTTCAATGTTTACTTGGAGATACTCCTGTACCATCGTCTCTAGGCGTTGACTATGTGTCAGACTTCTTGTCTCCTGTGGCCTTGCAAAGGATGGGCTAAAAAAGTGGTGAAATGATTCCGCAAAATTGATGTTACCAGCAGATACTGTGGTTCTGTTACGGTTTGAGTGCTGAACACTTGACGGTCCCACGGTTGGCAAGTTGGAACTGTGAGATTCACTACGTGCACCACTGGTATTTTGTGGAAAAGCACATGTAAGATTCTGCAACAGTCACTGCTGATACTCCTGCATGCGTGCATCCCTTTCTATGGCAGGAATAATTTCTGCAAATTTACTTTTGTACCAGGGATCTAACAGTGTGGCAACCCAGTAGTCAGGATTATTTCTAATTCTCACAATTCGAGGGTCATGTTGCAGGTAGTGCAGCAAGAAGGCACTCATGTGTGTTGCGCATCCAGGAGCACCAAGTCCCTGTTGTGTTGGTGGCGAGGTAACAATCATGCTTCCTTCCTCTGTCCTCTCCCCCCAACCTCGCACAACAGAAATGTGATCAAGGTCTCCCTCATCTGATGAGTCTTCCATCAGTTCGTCCTCCACTTCTTCCTGGGCTCCTGCACCGTCCTCACTAGTTTGGCTGCTACCATGCGCCCTGGTAAAACCATCTCCCCCACCCTCACATGCCTGCCGCCTTGGTGCTGCCGACCGTCTGGACCTTGCAGATGTTAGCTCTTCCGCATACAACTCCTCCTCCTCTACTTCCTCCACCTCCTCTTGTGCCACCACCTGACTCCGAATTCTGTTTAACATGTGCTCCAGCATGTAAATCACCGGAATACTCATGCTGATAATGGCATCGTCAGCACTAAACATCTTCGTCGCCATTTCAAAACTGTGCAGAAGGGTGCATAGGTCCCTGATCTGAGACCACTCCTCCAGCTTGATTTGCCCCACCTCTGGATCTCGTTGGCCCAGGCTATACGTCAGAACGTATTGCACCAGGGCTTGTCGGTGCTGCCACAGTCGCTGCAACATGTGCAGAGTTGAATTCCACCGGGTAGGCACATCGCATTTTAGCCGGTGAAGTGGCAGGCCCAACGACTTCTGTAGAGATGTAAGTCGCTGAGCTGCGGGATGCCAACGGCGGAAGTGAGCACACAGCGACCGTGCCCTCTGCAGAAGGCCATCTAGTCTGGGATAGTGGGCTAAAAATTTCTGGACATCCAGATTCAACACGTGAGCCATACAAGGCACGTGTGTGACATTGCCCCGGCAAAGGGCCGCACCCAGGTTTGCAGCATTGTCGCACACGGCCTTCCCTGGTTTCAGGTCCAGTGGAGACAACCATTCATGAAATTGGTTCTCCAGAGCTGACCACAACTTCTCAGCTGTGTGACTCACATTTCCCAGACATTTCAAAGTAAAAACCGCCTGATGACGTTGAGCCCTACTGCCAGCATAGTAAGGAGGTGTGCAGGATCCCTTCTGCGCAGTTCGAAAGCTTGTGGCATGAGCAGACAGGATTTGGGTGCAGGTGGAAGACCGAGAGGAGGTTGAGGAGGCAGAAGCAGTGGAGGAACTTTGACATAAAGAGGATTGACGCACAACTCGTGGGGACGGCAAGACTTGGACAACAGCCCCTTGTCCTGCTGTCACCATAGTTACCCAGTGCCCAGTCAGCGACATGTAACGCCCCTGTCCATGCCTACTCGTCCATGTGTCTGTGGTGAAATGCACCCTGTCACACACAGAGTTTCTCAAAGAAGCGGTGATGTTGTGTGCGACATGCTGGTGGAGCGCAGGCACACCTTTCTTTGAGAAGTAGTGCCGACTGGGCATCTGGTACTGGGGCACTGCGACGGACATAAGGTCTCGAAAATCCTCTGTGTCCACCAGGCGGAAAGGCAGCATTTCTGTAGCCAAGAGCTTGCAGATGGTGAAATTCAACCTCTTAGCTTTCTCATGGCTAGGAGGAAATGGTCTTTTACTTGTCCACATCTGAGGGACCGAGGGCTGGCTATTGTGCTTAGACAGGGTTGATAAGGGTGTCCCCGGCAAACTGCCGGTCTGTGAGGAAGATGCAGGCGGACATGTTAAGTTGCCTTGATCCAAAGGTGGTGCTATCGATGTCGGACAGCGCTCAACACCAGCTGGTGTTACCACCTCCAAAGAAAATGATGACTTGCCAATCACGCTGGCTGTTGCGGGTAAAGAGGTGGCAGGTCTGCGCCCCAAAACAGGTGTGACTGCTGTCACCCCAGTCACAGAGGATGAAGAGGCCGCGGATGCACAAGATATGGCAGACGGCGGTTGGCCCGGCCGGCTAGGCCGCATTGTAGCACACTGAGCTTCCCACTGCAACTTATGCTTCATGTCCATGTGCCGGTTCATGCATGAAGTACTCAAACTATGTATTTTTTGGCCTCTACTTAGCTTTTGCTGACAAATGTTACAGATAAAACGAGTTGGATCATCTTTATCGATCTGAAAAAATGCCCAGGCTATGCAAGGCTTAGCACCCATGCGACCTGAAGAGCCACCACGACTTGTGGTGAGAGGCAGAGTTGTGTTTGAGGATGCAGTTGTTGACGTGCTTCCAGTACTACGTCTCTGTCCAGGAAGGCGCAACCTGACCTCGTCATCACTAGCATCTTCCTCCACCTCCTCTGCTGACCTCATCTCTTGGCTGACTGTGGGTTGACAGTAAGTGGGATCTCCAACCTCATCATCATCACCCTATGCGTTATCACACCCGTCGTCCTCAGAGCCAACCTGTTCCTGCCCTGACAAAAAACTAAAGTTGTCGCTCCAATCAGGTATTTGAGTCTTATCATCGTCTTCCTCATTGTCTCCACCAACAGGAGTTACAGTTTGGGAATGAGGGTCTACATTATGGTCAGAACCTTCTGCGTCTGGTCCTGGATCCGACTCATAAAGATTCTGGGCATCAGTGCAGATCATTTCCTCGTCTGGATTCACAGAAGCGCTGGAGTCGACCTCTGATTCCCAGGCTATAGTATGAGTAAACAGCTCTGCAGACTCAACCATCTGTTCTACCTCATACTCAGACGGGCAGCTGGAGATTTGGGAGCTGTGAGGAAGCAAGTGCGATTGGGGTGACACCTTTGAGGACTGGAGTATTTGTGATGTTGAAGTTGATGTGGAGGAGAGCCCACTTAAAGGAGCACTTGATATCCATTGAAGCACCTGCTGTTTTTGTGCCTCATCTGGAATTTGTAGCGATTGGCGTGGCCGTAAGAAAGGGATCTTATAACATTGTCCGCTAAAAGAAGTAGACATTTTAGTTTGGCTGGAAGATGGTCTTTCTTCTGCAGATGTTACTGTTGCTTTAACACCTACCCCACGGACACAACCTTTTTTCCCCTTCCCAACACGCCTATTCCCCTTTCCACCAGCAGCAAGCCTTTTTCCACTCATTTTGGTGGTTAACTAATTCACAACTCTGGAGTTGTTTGCACAAAAAAACAATGGATGGGAACCGAGCAGAGCTGAGTGGCCAAACTGTGGTATTAGGCCAAAACTATTGGCTGGGTTATATGCAGAAAAAAATTATATTCAATTTGCAACCTGATGGAGGTCAGTATAGATGGACTAATAGAACAAGTCCCACACACAGCTAGATGCCCAAATATTTTTTCAGAGGTAGATGCAGAAAATTTTTTTATTCAGTTTGCAACCTGATGGAGGTCTGTATAGATGGATTAATAGAACAAGTCCCACACACAGCTACAAGCCCAATATTTTTTCAGAGGTAGATGCAGAAAAAAAATATATTCAGTTTGCAACCTGATGGAGGTCAGTATAGATGGACTAATAGAGAAAGTCCCACACACTGCTAGAAGGCCAAATATTTTTTCAGAGCTAGATGCAGACAAAAAATTATTTTTAATTTGCAACCTGATGGAGGTCAGTATAGATGGACTAATAGAGAAAGTCCCACACACTGCTAGAAGGCCAAATATTTTTTCAGAGCTAGATGCAGATAAAAATTATATTCAATTTGCAACCTGATGGAGGTCAGTATAGATGGACTAATAGAACAAGTCCCACACACAGCTAGAAGCCCAAATATTTTTTCAGAGGTACTGTAGATGCAGATAAAAATTATTTTTAATTTGCAACCTGATGGAGGTCAGTATAGATTGACTAATACAACAAGTCCCACACACAGCTAGAAGCCCAATATTTTTTCAGAGGTAGATGCAGAAAAAATATATTCAGTTTGCAACCTGATGGAGGTCAGTATAGATGGAGTAATAGAACAAGTCCCATACACAGCTAGAAGCCCAAATATTTTTTCAGAGGTAGATGCAGATAAAAATTATTTTTAATTTGCAACCTGATGGAGGTCAGTATAGATCGACTAATAGAGAAAGTCCCACACACTGCTAGAAGGCCAAATATTTTTTCAGAGCTAGATGCAGATAAAAATTATATTCAATTTGCAACCTGATGGAGGTCAGTATAGATGGACTAATAGAGAAAGTCCCACACACTGCTAGAAAGCCAAATATTTTTTCAGAGGTAGATGCAGAAAAAATATATTCAGTTTGCAACCTGATGGAGGTCAGTATAGATGGAGTAATAGAACAAGTCCCATACACAGCTAGAAGCCCAAATATTTTTTCAGAGGTAGATGCAGATAAAAATTATTTTTAATTTGCAACCTGATGGAGGTCAGTATAGATCGACTAATAGAGAAAGTCCCACACACTGCTAGAAGGCCAAATATTTTTTCAGAGCTAGATGCAGATAAAAATTATATTCAATTTGCAACCTGATGGAGGTCAGTATAGATGGACTAATAGAGAAAGTCCCACACACTGCTAGAAAGCCAAATATTTTTTCAGAGCTAGATGCAGAAAAAAATTATATTCAGTTTGCAACCTGATGGAGGTCAGTATAGATGGACTAATAGAGAAAGTCCAACACACTGCTAGAAGGCCAAATATTTTTTCAGAGCTAGATGCAGAAAAAAATTATATTCAGCTTGCAACCTGATGGAGGTCAGTATAGATGGACTAATAGAGAAAGTCCCACACACTGCTAGAAGGCCACATATTTTTTCAGAGGTAGATGCAGAAAAAAATATATTCAGTTTGCAACCTGATGGAGGTCTGTATAGATGGATTAATAGAACAAGTCCCACACACAGCTAGAAGCCCAATATTTTTTCAGAGGTAGATGCAGAAAAAAATATATTCAGTTTGCAACCTGATGTAGGTCAGTATAGATGGACTAATGCAACAAGTCCCACACACAGCTAGAAGCCCAATATTTTTTCAGAGGTAGATGCAGAAAAAAATATATTCAGTTTGCAACCTGATGGAGGTCTGTATAGATGGATTAATAGAACAAGTCCCACACACAGCTAGAAGCCCAATATTTTTTCAGAGGTAGATGCAGAAAAAAATATATTCAGTTTGCAACCTGATGGAGGTCAGTATAGATGGACTAATACAACAAGTCCCACACACAGCTAGAAGCCCAATATTTTTTCAGAGGTAGATGCAGAAAAAAATATATTCAGTTTGCAACCTGATGGGGGTCTGTATAGATGGATTAATAGAATAAGTCCCACACACAGCTAGAAGCCCAATATTTTTTCAGAGGTAGATGCAGAAAAAAATATATTCAGTTTGCAACCTGATGGAGGTCAGTATAGATGGACTAATAGAGAAAGTCCAACACACTGCTAGAAGGCCAAATATTTTTTCAGAGCTAGATGCAGAAAAAAATTATATTCAGCTTGCAACCTGATGGAGGTCAGTATAGATGGACTAATAGAGAAAGTCCCACACACTGCTAGAAGGCCACATATTTTTTCAGAGGTAGATGCAGAAAAAAATATATTCAGTTTGCAACCTGATGGAGGTCTGTATAGATGGATTAATAGAACAAGTCCCACACACAGCTAGAAGCCCAATATTTTTTCAGAGGTAGATGCAGAAAAAAATATATTCAGTTTGCAACCTGATGTAGGTCAGTATAGATGGACTAATGCAACAAGTCCCACACACAGCTAGAAGCCCAATATTTTTTCAGAGGTAGATGCAGAAAAAAATATATTCAGTTTGCAACCTGATGGAGGTCTGTATAGATGGATTAATAGAACAAGTCCCACACACAGCTAGAAGCCCAATATTTTTTCAGAGGTAGATGCAGAAAAAAATATATTCAGTTTGCAACCTGATGGAGGTCAGTATAGATGGACTAATACAACAAGTCCCACACACAGCTAGAAGCCCAATATTTTTTCAGAGGTAGATGCAGAAAAAAATATATTCAGTTTGCAACCTGATGGGGGTCTGTATAGATGGATTAATAGAATAAGTCCCACACACAGCTAGAAGCCCAATATTTTTTCAGAGGTAGATGCAGAAAAAAATATATTCAGTTTGCAACCTGATGGAGGTCAGTATAGATGGACTAATACAACAATTCCCACACACAGCTAGAAGCCCAATATTTTTTCAGAGCTAGATGCAGAAAAAAATTATATTCAATTTGCAACCTGATGGAGGTCAGTATAGATGGACTAATAGAATGATGCTATGCCCAAAAGATTTTACTTCACTAGGTGCAGTAAAAAAATTGGTATTCTATACACAGGTGGTATATCTTGCAACACAGATAGGCTACTCCACTGACTAACACACTCTGCAATAGGCCAAAAAGGATTAGCTTTGCTAGATTCAGCCAAATGCTGTGAAAAAAACTTGCACAGCACTGGCACAGACCTGCCTGGCAAAAACTGATAGGAACTGATGTAACCTAGTCCTGAAAAGGACTCCAATTACAATTAGTCTTTACTCCCACAATCTATCTATTTAAGAGCACAGACCTGCCTGATAAAAGTCGTAGGAAATGCTGTAACCTAGTCCTTAAAAGGACTGCAATCACAACTATTCCCTACTCCCAAGCTATCTGTAGATTTGTGCGAAAATTGGCTTGAAATTAACAAGGTATAGCGCACACAGCAACAGCGGTGCCGTCTAACACGCAGCTGCAGCAGTGAGAAAATGGTGGCGACGGGGAAAATGGCTTGGTCTTATAGGGCAAGGACATGTGACATACACTGCCAATGACACATGCCCTTGCTTGTGTGAAAAAAGCACTTCGCTCCGTGTGTGCGCTGCTGATAGGCTGACAGATTGCACCTCCCCACTGTAAATGCGGGAAAGAGAAAAAAAAAATGGAGATCTTCATTGTTCCTGCAGAGATCCATCCCCTGCCCCTCCCCCCACCCCGCTGTACACTCAAACTGCGTATTAACATTAATTTTCATCATTAATGAGAAAAAATCCAGTTATGATTTTGGTGCACGAACAGTTATCGAACATAACCTCGAACAGCCGAATTTTTCTCAAATTGTTCGTGTACGCCGAACGGCTCGAATACCGCCCAAAACAGCTCGAATTTGAGATTGGCGAACAGTTCGAGTAGAACAACGCTCATCTCTATTAGAGACCTCTCCCGTCTGTTATCTTAATTTTGGGCCCTTTATTGAACAACTCCATACAGACCACGGTTGGCAAGTTAGAACTGTAAGATTCACTACCTGAACCACTGGTGTTTTGTGGAAAAGCACATGTACACTGTGTTCCAAATTATTATGCAAAAAGTGTTTAGGAGTGATAAGGGAAGAATTTTTTTGTTTGTCAGTTAAACTCATTGATGGTGATGTGTGTCAGGGCTCTTTATATAACTGTAAGCAATTGCAGACACCTGTGCTAATTAGTTTGGCAGGTGTGTCCAATGAAAGGCAAGACTACTTAAGAAGGCTGTCCCACATTATTAAGCAGCCTACATTTTCTGCCAAAATGGGAAAGAAAAAGGATGTGTCGGCTGCTGAGAAGCAACAAATTGTGGAGTGTTTAGGTCAAGGCATGACTACAATCAACATTGCCAAGATACTTCATCCTGATCATCGCACAATCAAGAAGTATGTAGCTGATTCACAGTACACACGTGTGCGTGTGATAAGGGAAAATTGAGGACTCTTTCCTACAGGCAATCACGTCAGGTTAAAAGAGCAGCGGCAAAAAAGCCTTGTCATAGCAGCAGACAAGTTTTTGAAGCTGCTGGTGCCTCCAACGTCCCCGGAACAGCAAGATGCAGAGTCCTTCAGAGGTTTGCAGCTGTGCGTAAGCCATCCTGTCGACCTCCTCTATCCACTGCACACAAGCAGAAACGGCTCCAGTGGGCCAAACAATACATGAAGACTGACTTCAAAACTGTTTTGTTCACCGATGAGTGCCGTGCAACGCTCGATGGTCCAGATGGATGGAGTGGAGGATGGCTGGTTGATGGACACCCCATGCAAACACGGCTACGGCGCCAACAAGGAGGAGGTGGAGTAATGTTTTGGGCTGGAATCATGGGGAGAGAGATTGTAGGCCCCTTTAGGATCCCTGAAGGGGTAAAAATGAACTCCATAATGTATGTGGAGTTTCTCAAAGAGCACTTCCTGCCATGGTTCAAGAAGAAGAACCGTGTATTCCGCAGCAAGATCATTTTCATGCATGATAATGCACCGTCTCATGCTGCACATAACATATCTGCATCTCTGGCTGATATGGGCATAAAAGGGGACAAACTTATGGTGTGACCCCCATGCTCCCCTGACCTCAACCCCATTGAGAACCTCTGGAGCATCATCAAAAGGAGTGTCTATGATGGCGGGAGGCAGTTCACATCTAAGCAACAGCTCTGGGAGGGTATTCTGTCCTCATGCAAAACAATTGAAGCAGAAACCATCCAAAACCTGACAAATTCAATGGACGAGAGAGTTCCGAAGCTCCTTTTGAACAAGGGGTCCTATGTGCAAATGTAGCATCACCTAGAATAAAGTTTTGAGTTGAAAACTGTTTGATTTCAGTTTCTAATAACCTGTTAATGCTTATAATTTCAAAAATGACAATTTTTTTGTTCTTTATTAAAATGAAAAGGTTGATCGAAGAGTGTGTGGGATCTAAGAGTGTGGCAACCCAGTAGTCAAAATCTGAGGGTCATGTTGCAGGTAGTGCAGCAAGAAGGCACTCATGAGTCTTGTGCATCTCGGAGCCCCAAAATTATTTTCCGGGCTTGATGCAGCTCAAAATTATTATTAATTTGAAAGCTGGTAGAGTTTAGTATAGATGGCCTAATAGAATCAGTACTGCAAACTGCTACAAGACCCAAATTATTTTCCTGCCAAGATACAGATAAACATGATTAGTAATTTTAAATCTGGTGGAGTTTAGTATAGATGGCCTAATAGAATCAGTACTGTATACTGCTACAAGGCCCAAATTATTTTCCAGCCAAGATACCGATAAACATGATTAGTAATTTGAAAGCTTAAAACGGTTAGTGAGGTGATTTTAACAAATCATCAAGCTTTTACTCTCTCCAGGATGACACAAGGGTAGAAAAGTCCTTTCGGATCCATGATTTGTTCATCTTTATGAACGTGAGTCTGTCTACATTATCAGTGGACAGCCGCGTGAGCTTATCTGTCAGCACACCACCAGAAAGCTGGCTGCAGGGGATGACAAGATCTTCAAGGTGTAAGTGGCGAACTCCGGCCATTTATACAGATTGGAAGCCCAAAAAGAGCAAGGGTCCAGTGACACAGTTATGGCTTCAATGTTTACTTGGAGATACTCCTGTATCATCGTCTCTAGGCATTGACTATGTGTCAGACTTCTTGTCTCCTGTGGCCTTGCAAAGGATGGGCTAAAAAAGTGGTGAAATGATTCTGCAAAATTGATGTTACCAGCAGATACTGTGTTTCTGTTACGTTTTGAGTGCTGAACACTCGACGGTCCCACGGTTGGCAAGTTGGAACTGTGAGATTCACTACGTGCACCACTGGTGTTTTGTGGAAAAGCACATGTAAGATTCTGCAGCAGTCTCTGCTGATACTCCTGCATGCGTGCATCCCTTTCTATGGCAGGAATTATTTCGGCAAATTTACTTTTGTACCGGGGATCTAACAGTGTGGCAACCCAGTAGTCAGGATTATTTCTAATTCTCACAATTAGAGGGTCATGTTGCAGGTAGTGCAGCAAGAAGGCACTCATGTGTCATGCGCATCCAGGAGCACCAAGTCCCTGTTCTGTTGGTGGCGAGGTAACAATCATGCTTCCTTCCTCTGCCCTCTCCCCCCAACCTCGCACAACAGAAATGTGATGAAGTTCTCCCTCATCTGATGAGTCTTCCATCAGTTCGTCCTCCGCTTCTTCCTGGGCTCCTGTACCTTCCTCACTAGTTTGGCTGCTACCATGTGCCCTGGTAAAACCATCTCCCCCACCCTCACATGCTTGCCGCCTTGGTGCTGCCGACCGTCTGGACCTTGCAGATATTATCCCTTCCGCATACATCTCCTCCTCCTCCTCTACTTCCTCCACTTCCTCTTGTCCCACCACCTGACTCCGAATTCTGTTTAACATGTGCTCCAGCATGTAAATCACAGGAATAGTCATGCTGATAATGGCATCGTCAGCAATAAACATCTTCGTCGCCATTTCAAAACTGTGCAGAAGGGTGCATAGGTCCCTGATCTGAGATCACTCCTCCAGCGTAATTTGCCCCACCTCTGGATCTCGTTGGCCCAGGCTATACGTCAGAACATATTGCACCAGGGCTTGTCGGTGCTGCCACAGTCGCTGCAACATGTGCAGAGTTGAATTCCACCGGGTAGGCACATTGCATTTTAGCCGGTGAAGTGGCAGGCCCAACGACTTCTGTAGAGATGTAAGTCGCTGAGCTGCGGGATGCGAACTGTGGAAGTGAGCAAACAGCGACCGTGCCCTCTGCAGAAGGCCATCTAGTCCGGGATAGTGGGCTAAAAATTGCTGGACAACTAGGTTCAACACGTAAGCCATACAAGTCACGTGTGTGACATTGCCCCGGCGAAGGGCCGCACCAAGGTTTGCAGCATTGTCGCACACGGCCTTCCCTGGTTTCCGGTCCAGTGGAGACAGCCATTCATGAAACTGGTTCTCCAGAGCTGACCACAACTCCTCAGCTGTGTGACTTACATTTCCCAGACATTTCAAAGTAAAAACCACCTGATGACGTTGAGCCCTGCTGCCAGCATAGTAAGAAGGTGTGCAGGATCCCTTCTGCACAGTTAGAAAGCTTGTGGCATGACCAGACAGGCTTTGGGTGCAGGTGGAGGACCAAGAAGAGGTTGAGGAGGCAGAAGCAGTGGAGGAACTTTGAGATAAAGAGGATTGACGCTCAACTCATGGGGATGGCAAGACTTGGACAGCAGCCCCTTGTCCTGCTGTCACCATAGTTACCCAGTGCCCAGTCAGCGACATGTAGCGCCCCTGTCCATGCCTACTCGTCCAAGTGTCTGTGGTGAAATACACCCTGTCACACACAGAGTTTCTCAAAGAAGCGGTGATGTTGTGTGCGACATGCTGGTGGAGCGCAGGCACACCTTTCTTTGAGAAGCAGTGCCGACTGGGCATCTGGTACTGGGGCACTGCAGCGGACGTAAGGTCTCGAAAATCCTCTGTGTCCACCAAGCGGAAAGGCAACATTTCTGTAGCCAAGAGCTTGCAGATGGGGAAATTCAACCTCTTAGCTTTCTCATGGCTAGGAGGAAATGGTCTTTTTCTTGTCCACATCTGAGGGACCGAGGGCTGGCTGTGCTTAGACGGGGTTGAGAAGAGAGTCCCCGGCAAACTGCCGGTCTGTGAGGAAGATGCAGGTGGACATGTTAGGTTGCCTTGATCCAAAGGTGGTGCTATCAATGTCGGACAGCGCTGAACACCAGCTGGTGTTTCCACCTTCAAAGAAAATGATGACCTGCCAATCACGCTGGCTGTTGCGGGTAAAGAGGTGGCAGGTCTGCTTCCCAAAACAGGTGTGACTGCTGTCCCCCCAGTCACAGAAGATGAAGAGGTCACGGATGCACAAGATGTGGCAGACGGTGGTTGGCCCGGCCAGCTAGGCCGCATTGCAGCACAGTGAGCTTCCAACTGCAACTTATGATTCATATCCATGTGCCGGTTCTTGCATGAAGTACTCAAACTATGTATTTTTTGGCCTCTACTTAGCTTTTGCTGACAAATGTTACAGATAACACGAGTTGGGTCATCCTTATCGATCTGAAAAAATGCCCAGGCTATGCAAGGCTTAGAACCCATGCGACTTGAAGAGCCACCACGACTTGTGGTCAGAGGCAGAGTTGTGGTTGAGGATGCAGTTGTTGACGTGCTTCCAGTACTACGTCTCTGTCCAGGAAGGCGCAACCTGACCTCGTCGTCACTAGCATCCTCCTCCACCTCCTCTGCTGACCTCATTGACTGGCTGACTGTGGGTTGACAGTAAGTGGGATCTCCAACCTCGTCATCATCATCCTGTGTGTTATCACACCCGTCTTCTTCAGAGCCAACCTCTTCCTGCCCTGACAAAAAACTCAAGTTGTCGCTCCAATCAGGTATTTGAGTCTCATCATTGTCTTCCTCATTGTCTCCACCAACAGGAGTTACAGTTTGGGAACGAGGGTCTACATTATGCTCAGAGCATTCTTCATCTGGTCCTGGATCAGACTCATAAAGATTCTGGGCATCAGTGCAGATCATTTCCTCGTCTGGACTCACAGAAGCTCTGGAGCCAAACTCTGATTCCCAGTCTATAGTATGAGTAAACAGCTCTGCAGACTCAACCATTTGTTCTACCCCATACTCAGACGGGCAGCTGGAGACTTGGGAGCTTTGAGGAAGCAAGTGCGATTGGGGTGACACCTCTGAGGACTGGAGTATTTGTGATGTTGAAGTTGTGGTGGAGGAGAGCCCACTTAAAGGAGCACTTGATATCCGTTGAAGCACCTGCTGTTTTTGTGCCTCATCTGGAATTTGTAGCGATTGGCGTGGCCGTAAGAAAGGAATCTTATCACATTGTTCGCTAAAAGAAGTAGACATCTTAGTTTGGCTGGAAGATGGTCTTTCTTCTGCAGATGTTACTGTTGCTTTAACACCTACCCCACGTACACAACCTTTAATTCCCTTCACAACACGCCTATTCCCCTTTCCACCAGCAGCAGGCCTTTTCCACTCATTTTGGTGGTTAACTAATTGACAACTCTGGAGTTGTTTGCACAAAAAACAATGGATGGAAACCGAGTAGAGTTGAGTGGCCAAACTGTGGTATTAGTCCAAAAGTATTGGCTGGGTTAGATGCAGTAAAACAATTTTATTACATACACAGGTGGTGGAGGTTAGTATAGATGGACTAATAGAACAAGTCCCACACACTGCTACAAGCCGAAATATTTTTTCAGAGCTAGCTGCAGATAAAAATTATTTTTAATTTGCAGCCTGGTGGAGGTTAGTATAGATGGACTAATAGAACAAGTCCCACACACTGCTACAAGCCCAAATATTTTTTCAGAGCTAGATGCAGATACAAAATATTTTTAATTTGCAACCTGGTGGAGGTTAGTATAGATGGACTAATAGAACAAGTCCCACACACTGCTACAAGCCCAAATATTTTTTCAGAGCTAGATGCAGATAAAAATTATTTTTAATTTGCAACCTGGTGAAGGTTAGTATAGATGGACTAATAGAACAAGTCCCAGACACTGCTACAAGCCCAAATATTTTTTCAGAGCTAGATGCAGATAAAAAATATTTTTAATTTGCAACCTGGTGGAGGTTAGTGTAGATGGACTAATAGAACAAGTCCCACACGCTGCTACAAGCCCAAATATTTTTTCAGAGCTAGATGCAGATAAAAAATATTTTTAATTTGCAACCTGGTGGAGGTTAGTGTAGATGGACTAATAGAACAAGTCCCACACGCTGCTACAAGCCCAAATATTTTTTCAGACCTAGATGCCGATAAAAATTATTTTTAATTTGCAACCTGGTGTAGGTTAGTATAGATGGACTAATAGAACAAGTCCCACACACTGCTACAAGCCCAAATATTTTTTCAGAGCAAGATGCAGATAAAAATTATTATTAATTTGAAAGCTGGTGGAGCTTAGTATAGATGGCCGAATAGAATCAGTACTGCAAACTGCTACAAGGCCCAAATTATTTTCCAGCCAATATACAGATAAACATGATTAGTAATTTTAAATCTGGTGGAGTTTAGTATAGATGGCCTAATAGAATCAGTACTGCAAACTGCTACAAGGTCCAAATTATTTTCCAGCCAAGATACAGATAAACATGATTAGTAATTTTAAATCTGGTGGAGCTTAGTATAGATGGCCTAATAGAATCAGTACTGCAAACTGCTACAAGACCCAAATTATTTTCCAGCCAAGATAAAGATAAACATGATTAGTAATTTTAAATCTGGTGGAGTTTAGTATAGATGGCCTAATAGAATCAGTACTGCACACTGCTACAAGGCCCAAATTATTTTCCAGCCAAGATACCGATAAACATGATTAGTAATTTGAAAGCTTAAAACGGTTAGTGAGGTGATTTTAACAAATCATCAAGCTTTTACTCTCTCCAGGATGACACAAGAGTAGAAAAGTCCTTTCGGATCCATGATTTGTTCATCTTTATGAACGTGAGTCTGTCTACATTATCAGTGGACAGCCGCGTGAGCTTATCTGTCAGCACACCACCAGAAATCTGGCTGCAGGGCATGACAAGATCTTCAAGGCGTAAGTGGCGAGCTCCGGCCATTTATACAGATTGGAAGCCCAAAAAGAGCAAGGGTCCAGTGACACAGTTATGGCTTCAATGTTTACTTGGAGATACTCCTGTATCATCGTCTCTAGGCATTGACTATGTGTCAGACTTCTTGTCTCCTGTGGCCTTGCAAAGGATGGGCTAAAAAAGTGGTGAAATGATTCTGCAAAATTGATGTTACCAGCAGATACTGTGTTTCTGTTACGTTTTGAGTGCTGAACACTCGACGGTCCCACGGTTGGCAAGTTGGAACTGTGAGATTCACTACGTGCACCACTGGTGTTTTGTGGAAAAGCACATGTAAGATTCTGCAACAGTCTCTGCTGATACTCCTCCATGCGTGCATCCCTTTCTATGTCAGGAATTATTTTGGCAAATTTACTTTTGTACCGGGGATCTAACAGTAGAGATGAGCGTTGTTCGACTCGAACTGTTCGCCAATCTCAAATTCGAGCTGTTTTGGGCGGTGTTCGAGCCGTTCAGCGAACTCGAACGATTTGAGAAAAATTCGGCTGTTCGTGGTTATGTTCAATAACTGTTCATGCACCAAAATCATAACTGGATTTTTTCTCAGTAATGATGAAAATTAATGTTAATACGCAGTTTGAGTGTACAGCGGGGTGGGGGGAGGGGCAGGGGATGGATCTCTGCAGGAATAATGAAGATCTCCATTTTTTTTTCTCTTTCCCGCATTTACAGTGGGGAGGTGCAATCTGTCAGCCTATCAGCAGCGCACACACGGAGCGAAGTGTTTTTTTTCACACAAGCAAGGGCATGTGTCATTGGCAGTGTATGTCACATGTCCTTGCCCTATAAGACCAAGCCATTTTCCCCGTCGCCACCATTTTCTCACTGCTGCAGCTGCGTGTTAGACGGCACCGCTGTTGCTGTGTGCGCTATACCTTGTTAATTTCAAGCCAATTTTCGCACAAATCTACAGATAGCTTGGGAGTAGGAAATAGTTGTGATTGCAGTCCTTTTAAGGACTAGGTTACAGCATTTCCTACGACTTTTATCAGGCAGGTCTGTGCTCTTAAATAGATAGATTGTGGGAGTAAAGACTAATTGTAATTGCAGTCCTTTTCAGGACTAGGTTACATCAGTTCCTATCAGTTTTTGCCAGGCAGGTCTGTGCCAGTGCTGTGCAAGTTTTTTTCACAGCATTTGGCTGAATCTAGCAAAGCTAATCCTTTTTGGCCTATTGCAGAGTGTGTTAGTCAGTGGAGTAGCCTATCTGTGTTGCAAGATATACCACCTGTGTATAGAATACCAATTTTTTTTACTGCACCTAGTGAAGTAAAATCTTTTGGGCATAGCATCATTCTATTAGTCCATCTATACTGACCTCCATCAGGTTGCAAATTGAATATAATTTTTTCTGCATCTAGCTCTGAAAAAATATTTGGGCTTCTAGCAGTGTGTGGGACTTGTTCTATTAGTCCATCTATACTGACCTCCATCACGATGCAAATTGAAAAATAATTTTTTGTCTGCATCTAGCTCTGAAAAAATATTTGGGCTTCTAGCAGTGTGTGGGACTTGTTCTATTAGTCCATCTATACTGACCTCCATTAGGTTGCAAACTGAATATAATTTTTTTCTGCATCTAGCTCTGAAAAAATATTTGGCCTTCTAGCAGTGTGTGGGACTTGTTCTATTAGTCCATCTATACTGACCTCCATCACGCTGCAAATTCAAAATAATTTTTTGTCTGCATCTAGCTCTGAAAAAATATTTGGCCTTCTAGCAGTGTGTGGGACTTTCTCTATTAGTCCATCTATACTGACCTCCATCAGGCTGCAAATTAAAAATAATTTTTATCTGCATCTACCTCTGAAAAAATATTTGGCCTTCTAGCTGTGTGTGGGACTTGTTCTATTAGTCCATCTATACTGACCTCCATCAGGTTGCAAACTGAATATAATTTTTTTCTGCATCTAGCTCTGAAAAAATATTTGGCCTTCTAGCAGTGTGTGGGACTTTCTCTATTAGTCCATCTATACTGACCTCCATCAGGTTGCAAATTAAAAATAATTTTTATCTGCATCTACCTCTGAAAAAATATTTGGCCTTCTAGCTGTGTGTGGGACTTGTTCCATTAGTCCATCTATACTGACCTCCATCAGGTTGCAAACTGAATACAATTTTTTTCTGCATCTACCTCTGAAAAAATATTTGGGCTTCTAGCTGTGTGTGGGACTTGTTCTATTAGTCCATCTATACTGACCTCCATCAGGTTGCAAATTGAATATAATTTTTTTCTGCATCTAACCAAGCCAATAGTTTTGGCCTAATACCACAGTTTGGCCACTCAGCTCTGCTCGGTTCCCATCCATTGTTTTTTTGTGCAAACAACTCCAGAGTTGTGAATTAGTTAACCACCAAAATGAGTGGAAAAAGGCCTGCTGCTGGTGGAAAGGGGAATAGGCGTGTTGGGAAGGGGAAAAAAGGTTGTATCCGTGGGGTAGGTGTTAAAGCAACAGTAACATCTGCAGAAGAAAGACCATCTTCCAGCCAAACTAAAATGGCTACTTCTTTTAGCGGACAATGTGATAAGATCCCTTTCTTACGGCCACGCCAATCGCTACAAATTCCAAATGAGGCACAAAAACAGCAGGTGCTTCAACGGATATCAAGTGCTCCTTTAAGTGGGCTCTCCTCCACATCAACTTCAACATCACAAATACTCCAGTCCTCAAAGGTGTCACCCCAATCGCACTTGCTTCCTCACAGCTCCCAAATCTCCAGCTGCCCGTCTGAGTATGAGGTAGAACAGATGGTTGAGTCTGCAGAGCTGTTTACTCATACTATAGCCTGGGAATCAGAGGTCGACTCCAGCGCTTCTGTGAATCCAGATGAGGAAATGATCTGCACTGATGCCCAGAATCTTTATGAGTCGGATCCAGGACCAGACGCAGAAGGTTCTGACCATAATGTAGACCCTCATTCCCAAACTGTAACTCCTGTTGGTGGAGACAATGAGGAAGACGATGATGAGACTCAAATACCTGATTGGAGCGACAACTTTAGTTTTTTGTCAGGGCAGGAACAGGTTGGCTCTGAGGACGACGGGTGTGATAATGCACAGGGTGATGATGATGAGGTTGGAGATCCCACTTACTGTCAACCCACAGTCAGCCAAGAGATGAGGTCAGCAGAGGAGGCGGAGGAAGATGCTAGTGACGACGAGGTCAGGTTGCGTTTTCCTGGACAGAGACGTAGTACTGGAAGCACGTCAACAACTGCATCCTCAAACACAACTCTGCCTCTCACCACAAGTCGTGGTGGCTCTTCAGGTCGCATGGGTGCTAAGCCTTGCATAGCCTGGGCATTTTTTCAGATCGATAAAGATGACCCAACTCGTGTTATCTGTAACATTTGTCAGCAAAAGCTAAGTAGAGGCCAAAAAATACATAGTTTGAGTACCTCATGCATGAACCGGCACATGGACATGAAGCATAAGTTGCAGTGGGAAGCTCAGTGTGCTACAATGCGGCCTAGCCGGCCGGGCCAGCCACCTTCTGCCATATCTTGTGCATCCGCGGCCTCTTCATCCTCTGTGACTGGGGGGACAGCAGTCACACCTGTTTTGGGGCACAGACCTGCCACCTCTTTACCCGCAACAGCCAGCGTGATTGGCAGGTCATCATTTTCTTTGGAGGTGGTAACACCAGCTGGTGTTGAGCGCTGTCCGACATCGATAGCACCACCTTTGGATCAAGGCAACCTAACATGTCCGCCTGCAACTTCCTCACAGACCGGCAGTTTGCCGGGGACACCCTTATCAACCCCGTCTAAGCACAATAGCCAGCCCTCGGTCCCTCAGATGTGGACAAGTAAAAGACCATTTCCTCCTAGCCATGAGAAAGCTAAGAGGTTGAATTTCACCATCTGCAAGCTCTTGGCTACAGAAATGCTGCCTTTCCGCCTGGTGGACACAGAGGATTTTCGAGACCTTTTGTCCGTCGCAGTGCCCCAGTACCAGATGCCCAGTCGGCACTACTTCTCAAAGAAAGGTGTGCCTGCGCTCCACCAGCATGTCGCACACAACATCACCGCTTCTTTGAGAAACTCTGTGTGTGACAGGGTGCATTTCACCACAGACACTTGGACGAGTAGGCATGGACAGGGGCGTTACATGTCGCTGACTTGGCACTGGGTAACTATGGTGACAGCAGGACAAGGGGCTGCTGTCCAAGTATTGCCGTCCCCACGAGTTGTGCGTCAATCCTCTTTATGTCAAAGTTCCTCCACTGCTTCTGCCTCCTCAACCTCCTCTCGGTCTTCCACCTGCACCCAAAGCCTGTCTGGTCATGCCACAAGCTTTCTAACTGCGCAGAAGGGATCCTGCACACCTCCTTACTATGCTGGCAGTAGGGCTCAACGTCATCAGGCGGTTTTTACTTTGAAATGTCTGGGAAATGTGAGTCACACAGCTGAGAAGTTGTGGTCAGCTCTGGAGAACCAATTTCATGAATGGTTGTCTCCACTGGACCTGAAACCAGGGAAGGCCGTGTGCGACAATGCTGCAAACCTGGGTGCGGCCCTTTGCCGGGGCAATGTCACACACGTGCCTTGTATGGCTCACGTGTTGAATCTGGATGTCCAGAAATTTTTAGCCCACTATCCCAGACTAGATGGCCTTCTGCAGAGGGCACGGTCGCTGTGTGCTCACTTCCGCCGTTCGCATCCCGCAGCTCAGCGACTTAGATCTCTACAGAAGTCGTTGGGCCTGCCACTTCACCGGCTAAAATGCGATGTGCCTACCCGGTGGAATTCAACTCTGCACATGTTGCAGCGACTGTGGCAGCACCGACAAGCCCTGGTGCAATACGTTCTGACGTATAGCCTGGGCCAACGAGATCCAGAGGTGGGGCAAATCACGCTGGAGGAGTGGTCTCAGATCAGGGACCTATGCACCATTATGCACAGTTTTGAAATGGCGACGAAGATGTTTAGTGCTGACGATGCCATTATCAGCATGACTATTCCGGTAATTTACATGCTGGAGCACATGTTAAACAGAATTCGGAGTCAGGTGGTGGCACAAGAGGAGGTGGAGGAAGTAGAGGAGGAGGAGTTGTATGCGGAAGGGCTAACATCTGCAAGGTCCAGACGGTCGGCAGCACCGAGGCGGCAGGCATGTGAGGGTGGGGGAGATGGTTTTACCAGGGCGCATGGTAGCAGCCAAACTAGTGAGGAAGGTGCAGGAGCCCAGGAAGAAGTGGAGGACGAACTGATGGAAGACTCATCAGATGAGGGAGACCTTGATCACATTTCTGTTGTGCGAGGTTGGGGAGAGAGGACAGAGGAAGGAAGCATGATTGTTACCTCGCCACCAACACAACAGGGACTTGGTGCTCCTGGATGCGCAACACACATGAGTGCCTTCTTGCTGCACTACCTGCAACATGACCCTCGAATTGTGAGAATTAGAAATAATCCTGACTACTGGGTTGCCACACTGTTAGATCCCCGGTACAAAAGTAAATTTGCAGAAATTATTCCTGCCATAGAAAGGGATGCACGCATGCAGGAGTATCAGCTGAGACTGTTGCAGAATCTTACATGTGCTTTTCCACAAAACACCAGTGGTGCACGTAGTGAATCTCACAGTTCCAACTTGCCAACCGTGGGACCGTCAAGTGTTCAGCACTCAAACCGTAACAGAACCACAGTATCTGCTGGTAACATCAATTTTGCGGAATCATTTCACCACTTTTTTAGCCCATCCTTTGCAAGGCCACAGGAGACAAGAAGTCTGACACATAGTCAACGCCTAGAGACGATGGTACAGGAGTATCTCCAAGTAAACATTGAAGCCATGACTGTGTCACTGGACCCTTGCTCTTTTTGGGCTTCCAATCTGGATAAATGGCCGGAGCTAGCCACTTACGCCTTGGAGATCTTGTCATGCCCCGCAGCCAGCGTTCTGTCTGAACGTGTGTTCAGCGCTGATGGTGGTGTGCTGACAGATAAGCACACGCGGCTCTCCACTGATAATGTAGACAGACTCACGTTCATAAAGATGAACAAATCATGGATCCGAAACGACTTTTCTACCCCTGTGTCATCCTGGGGAGAGTAAAAGCTTAATGATTGGTTAAAATCACCCTACCAACCATTTTAAGCTTTCAAATTACTAATCATGTTTATCTGTATCTTGGCTGGAAAATAATTTGGGCTTTGTAGCAGTGTGCAGCACTGATTCTATTAGGCCATCTATAATAAGCTCCACCAGATTTAAAATTACTAATCATGTTTATCTGTATCTTGACTGGAAAATAATTTGGGCTTTGTAGCAGTGTGCAGCACTGATCCTATTAGGCCATCTATACTAAGCTCCACCAGATTTAAAATTAATAATAATTTTTAGCTGCATCTAGCCCGGAAAATAATTTTGGGGCTCCGAGATGCGCAAGACACATAAGTGCCTTCTTGCTGCACTACCTGCAACATGACCCTCATATTGTCAGAATTCGAAGTAATCATGACTACTGGGTTGCCACACTCTTAGATCCCCCAAACTTTTCGATCAACCTTTTCATTTTAATAAAGACCAAAAAAATGGTCATTTTTGAAATTATAAGCATTAGCAGGTTATTAGAAACTGAAATCAAACAGTTTTCAACTCAAAACTTTATTCTAGGTGATGATACATTTTCACATAGTACCCCTTGTTCAAAAGGAGCTTCTGAACTCTCTCGTCCATTGAATTTGTCAGGTTTTGGATGGTTTCTGCTTCAATTGTTTTGCATGAGGACAGAATACCCTGCCAGAGCTGTTGCTTAGATGTGAACTGCCTCCCGCCATCATAGACACTCCTTTTGATGATGCTCCAGAGGTTCTGAATGGGGTAGAGGTCAGGGGAGCATGGGGGTCACACCATAAGTTTGTCCCCTTTTATGCCCATATCAGCCAGAGATGCAGATGTTTTATGTGCAGCATGAGATGGTGCATTATCATGCAAAAAAATGATCTTGCTGTGAAATGCACGGTTCTTCTTCTTGAACCATGGCAGGAAGTGCTGTTTGAGAAAATCCACATACATTATGGAGTTCATCTTTAGCGCCTTCAGGGATCATAAAGGGGCCGACAATCTCTCTCCCCATGATTCCAGCCTAAAACATTACTCCACCTCCTCCTTGTTGGCGCTGTAGCCGTGTTTGCGTGGGGTGTCCATCAACCAGCCATCCTCCACTCCATCCATCTGGATCATCGAGCGCTGCACCGCACTCATCCGTGAACAAAACAGTTTTGAAATAAGTCTTCATGTAATGTTTGGCCCACTGGAGCCGTTTCTGCTTGTGTGAAGTGGATAGAGGAGGTTGACAGGATGGCGTATGCACAGCTGCAAACCTCTGAAGGACCCTGCATCTTGTTGTTCGGGGGACGTTGGAGGCACCAGCAGCTTCAAAAACTAGTCTGCTGCTATGACAAGGCTTTTTTGCCGCTGCTCTTTTAACCTGACGTAATTGCCTGTAGGAAAGAGTCCTCAATTTGCCTTCATCAGCACGCACACGTGTGTACTGTGAATCAGCTACATACTTCTTGATTGCCAAGACACTTCATCCTGATCATCGCACAATGTTGATTGTAGTCATGCCTTGACCTAAACACTCCACAATTTGTTGCTTCTCAGCAGCCGACACATCCTTTTTCTTTCCCATTTTGGCAGAAAATGTAGGCTGCTTAATAATGTGAGACAGCCTTCTTAAGTAGTCTTGCCTTTCATTGGACACACCTGCCAAACTAATTAGCACAGGTGTCTGCAATTGCTTACAGTGATATAAAGAGCCCTGACACACATCACCATCAATGAGTTTAACTGACAAACAAACAAATTCTTCCCTTATCACTCCTAAACACTTTTTGCATAATAATTTGGAACACAGTGTACATGTGCTTTTCCACAAAACACCAGTGGTTCACGTAGTGAATCTTACAGTTCTAACTTGCCAACCGTGGTCTGTATGGAGTTGTTCAATAAAGGGCCCAAAATTAAGATAACATAGATGGGAGAGGTCTCTATGAATAGGAATTCCTAAGTATTTGATACCCTGTGAGGGCCAGGCAAAGGGAAAGTTGGACTGGATGGAATCCTATATGGATTTGGGGAGGGAGACATCGAGGGCCTCAGACTTCGCTGCATTGATTTTAAAATTTGACCATGTAACAAAGTGATCTATTTCAGCCATAACAGCATGGATGGATATATGTGATTGAGTGATATATACTAGGACATCATCAGCAAATAGAGAGCACTTGTACTCGGTGCCTCCCACCTCAATCCACCTAATATTGGGGTTATGGCGAATTGATGAGAGCAGGTGATCTGTCACTAGGATGTATAAGAGAGGGGACAGAGGACATCCCTGCCTTGTACCATTGGTGATTGTGAAAGGTGATGAAAATGTTCTGATGCACCCCCTGGGCCTTGGGACACCCGGAGCCGGACCCTTTTTGGTGGATGCTGGTGGTTGTAGTCTTCGTGGCGGCGACCCGGTTCCGTGGCTCAGGATGGTTAAACCAGTGGCGGAACTATTTATGTGGTTTTGATGTTTAAATGTCCGACTACGCCACCCGTGGATTGCGGTCAGAGTGAACTGCCGCTGCAGGGCAGACCGCTGAGGCTGGTGTTGTGGGTGCAGCAGAGCGTAGCATAACTCCCCACGGGAGTAGTATAGCCTCAGGGCAGTGTATGCGGAGGATGGGGGTGATGGTGCAGGGCAGCAGCAGTAACGACACGGAGTCAGTGATGCAGTCCAGGGCCTTTACTCACAGTTCTTATTATCCAGACCACGTCTGCAGGTAACGGCTGCCCACGTCGTACTGTGCTCACCAGGTGAGGGGCTCAGACAACTCCCAGATAACTTTGGAGCGCTTCACAGGACCCCCTTTGTGTGTCCTTTGTCTGGCCTTTCTTACCAACCCTTCTGTCCGGCTGCCTCGGGCCTCCTCTTGGTAAACTTGGTGCCAGTTTCCCTGACCCTATGTGGTGCCTTCCTAGCGGGTGTAGCGAGGGGCTGCGCCACATAAAATGTCACAGCCTCCGGTTTCTAGCTGAGGGTCGTTTCCTGCCTCCACTAGTTTCGGGGACCGGTCTCCCCCTTTGGCCTGACCCCTCCACGCAGGTGGATTCGGGCGTGCGGTGGCGACTCGCCCGTCCGCACCCCTGGGATCCCTTCATTCCTCGTTCCTGGAGCCTTCTCTGCTCCTCTTCCTTCCTTCTCCCTCTTCCAGGCCTGGGCCTCTGTTACTAGGCCCGCCTCCGGAGCAGAGCTCATGCAGAGCCCCTGCTCCCTGCCACTTCTGCTCAGACTTCTCTGCACTGAACTAAGATGGTGCCCACCTTTTATACTCCCTTCTCAATGCACCCAGGAACTGCTTCCTCCCTGCTCCTGCACTACAGGGTTCCCCTTCCTCAGTGTTCCCTCCCCCCACTCCAGCCAGGGACAGGGACTGTCGTGCCCATCTCAGAGGCATATTGGTTGCCCTGCCCCACGGCAATGTGGTGTAATGCATGCAGGTGTCGGGTCCTGATCCACACTCCATCCTTACCTGAGACTGAGATATCACACCTCTGGGTGAGGTGCAATACCTCTGTAGCAACCGAGCCCTCAGGGTGCTACAGTTCCATTTATCTTCAGCCTAGGTGACGTATTGTGATACAGGGCCGTGATTTTGGCTATAAAAGGGTCCCCTAGACCCCTACCCCAAGCTTTTTAAGAGAATCATATATGGCGTGCCAGGAGACTCTATGGAATGCTTTCTCAGCATCCAACGAGAGTATCTAATTACAAATTTTTAAATGCATCTAGCCCAGGAAATACTTTGTGCCTAGTAGCAGTGTCTGCTAGTCAGCGGATTATCCCGGCTGTTAAGCAAGCTACACCACCTGTAGTTTGGACACTTAATTTTTTCAAAGGAAATGCTTCGGGACCACGGGATACTCAGTGAAGAGCATCAGGAGGCACCCCAAGGCATAGGGGCTGGGACTGGCAGTAGGATGCCTTGCGGAGGACAGCCGAGCTCGATCCTTATAAAAGCTTTTTAACTGCAGCAGCTTTAGTGGACGCTACTGGAGCTGGAATTACGCGGCTGCTGGCATGAGACTTGCCCTCCAATAGATCCTTGTAAATGGATTTAAAGTGTATTCATTCAAATTAGAGAGACAATTTAAATTAAAAAGCTTAGAGCTGCCTCCACCACAGGGGGGCTCGCTCGACCCACCAGCGGACAGGCACCAGTATTGGGAGAGGGGGGCTGGCCGTCAGGGTTCACCGCGGCTCTGGCACAAACCCGGCGACACGGAGGTGGCACGGGCAGGAGCGGACTGAACGTGTCGGCTTCGCACTTTTTGGATTTTAGAAGGGCATGACATGCCTATATCTGTGTCTCCCCCTCCTTTTACTCCTCCACCTCTTTTCTTTTCGCATGACTATATGTACTTGTCACTTTTCCATGTGTTAGTTGTGTCTTCTGAGCAGTTTGTCAGCTTTTGGACACCTTTGAAGGTGTTTTCTATGTGTTTCTATGTGTTTTTGTTTGCCTGCCATTGGTTTTAACGGTGTTCGAAGGTGTTCGATGAACAGTTCGACGAACAGTTCAGCGAACACACGGGTGTTCGACGAACCGAACCGAACTCGAACACTACGGGGGTGGCTCAACACTATCTAACAGTGTGGCAACCCAGTAGCCAGGATTATTTCTAATTCTCACAATTCGAGGGTCATGTTGCAGGTAGTGCAGCAAGAAGGCACTCATGTGTCTTGCGCATCCAGGAGCACCAAGTCCCTGTTGTGTTGGTGGCGAGGTAACAATCATGCTTCCTTCCTCTGCCCTCTCCCCCCAACCTCGCACAACAGAAATGCGATGAAGTTCTCCCTCATCTGATGAGTCTTCCATCAGTTTGTCCTCCGCTTCTTCCTGGGCTCCTGCACCTTCCTCACTAGTTTGGCTGCTACCATGTGCCCTGGTAAAATCATCTCCCCCACCCTTACATGCTTGCCTCCTTGGTGCTGCCGACCGCCTGGACCTTGCAGATATTAGCCCTTCCGCATACATCTCCTCCTCCTCTACTTCCTCCACTTCCTCTTGTCCCACCACCTGACTCCGAATTCTGTTTAACATGTGCTCCAGCATGTAAATCACAGGAATAGTCATGCTGATAATGGCATCGTCAGCAATAAACATCTTCGTCGCCATTTCAAGACTGTGCAGAAGGGTGCATAGGTCCCTGATCTGAGACCACTCCTCCAGCGTAATTTGCCCCACCTCTGGATCTCGTTGGCCCAGGCTGTACGTCAGAACATATTGCTCCAGGGCTTGTCGGTGCTGCCACAGTCGCTGCAACATGTGCAGAGTTGAATTACACCGGGTAGGCACATCGCATTTTAGCCGGTGAAGTGGCAGGCCCAATGACTTCTGTAGAGATGTATGTCGCTGAGCTGCGGGATGCGAACTGTGGAAGTGAGCACACAGCGACCGTGCCCTCTGCAGAAGGCCATCTAGTCTGGGATAGTGGGCTAAAAATTGCTGGACAACTAGGTTCAACACGTAAGCCATACAAGGCACGTGTGTGACATTGCCCCGGCGAAGGGTCGCACCAAGGTTTGCAGCATTGTCGCACACGGCCTTCCCTGGTTTCCGGTCCAGTGGAGACAGCCATTCATGAAACTGGTTCTCCAGAGCTGACCACAACTCCTCAGCTGTGTGACTCACATTTCCCAGACATTTCAAAGTAAAAACCACCTGATGACGTTGAGCCCTGCTGCCAGCATAGTAAGAAGGTGTGCAGGATCCCTTCTGTACAGTTAGAAAGCTTGTGGCATGACCAGACAGGCTTTGTGTGCAGGTGGAGGACCAAGAAGAGGTTGAGGAGGCAGAAGCAGTGGAGGAACTTCGAGATAAAGAGGATTGACGCTCAACTCATGGGGACGGCAAAACTTGGACAGCAGCCCCTTGTCCTGCTGTCACCATAGTTACCCAGTGCCCAGTCAGCGACATGTAACGCCCCTGTCCATGCCTACTTGTCCAAGTGTCTGTGGTGAAATACACCCTGTCACACACAGAGTTTCTCAAAGAAGCGGTGATGTTGTGTGCGACATGCTGGTGGAGCGCAGGCACACCTTTCTTTGAGAAGCAGTGCCGACTGGGCATCTGGTACTGGGGCACTGCGACGGACGTAAGGTCTCGAAAATCCTCTGTGTCCACCAAGCGGAAAGGCAACATTTCTGTAGCCAAGAGCTTGCAGATGGGGAAATTCAACCTCTTAGCTTTCTCATGGCTAGGAGGAAATGGTCTTTTACTTGTCCACATCTGAGGGACCGAGGGCTGGCTGTGCTTAGACGTGGTTGAGAAGAGAGTCCCCGGCAAACTGCCGGTCTGTGAGGAAGATGCAGGTGGACATGTTAGGTTGCCTTGATCCAAAGGTGGTGCTATCAATGTCGGACAGCGCTGAACACCAGCTGGTGTTTTCACCTTCAAAGAAAATGATGACCTGCCAATCACGCTGGCTGTTTCGGGTAAAGAGGTAGCAGGTCTGCATCCCAAAACAGGTGTGACTGCTGTCCCCCCAGTCACAGAAGATGAAGAGGCCGCGGATGCACAAGATGTGGCAGACGGTGGTTGGCCCGGCCGGTAGGCCGCATTGTAGCACAGTGAGGTTCCCACTGCAACTTATGATTCATATCCATGTGCCGGTTCTTGCATGAAGTACTCAAACTATGTATTTTTTGGCCTCTACTTAGCTTTTGCTGACAAATGTTACAGATAACACGAGTTGGGTCATCTTTATCGATCTGAAAAAATGCCCAGGCTATGCAAGGTTTAGGGCTGTCGGCTGACAGGAAGTGGGAGGAGGCCTGACAGGAAGTGGTGGAGGCGGAGCCTGCCGTGTGCTGCAAGAGTTGTGCTGTGTGTGGAGAGAGCTCCTGGGAAGGGAGGAGAGCCAGGCGGAGGTGACCGAGCGGACCGGGAGGACCAGTAGGAGGCGACCGGAGGGACGAGCGCAAGAGAGCGCTGTGGCAGCGTGCAGTGCCGGCCAACGGAGGGTGCCAGGTGGTGGTTACCAGGAGGTGATCAGGAGGACCGGTAAGAGGCGACCGGAGGGACAAGCGCGCTGTGATAGCGTGCAGCGTCCCTAGAGGAGGTGAGTGAGGGGCAGGAGGCCTCGATAAGCGGCCCTACTGAACCCAAGTGTGTACTGTACTGTATTGTATTTGTATCTGTATTGTAATTGTATTGTATTCCCTAGTCCATATTTAATTGATTACCCCCCGTCCATATTTAAATTGATTCCCCTGAACACCCCCGTCCATATTTAACTGATCCCTCTGACCACATTAAATTGACCCCCCGTCCTCATTTAATTGATCCCCGACCACCCCCCGTCCATATTAAAGTGATCCCCCTGACCACATTTAAATGATTGACCCCCCCCAGCCCATAATTGATTGATCCCCCTTGTCCTATTTAATAGATTCCCCTTGTCCACTTTTACTCATCCCCAGTCCCTATCTATTTGCCTTATCCCCCACCATATTTAATTAACCCCTGTCCATAATTAATTGATTGATTCCCCAGACCACAATTAATTATTTCCCCAGTCCATATTTATTGATATTATTGATACTTATTGATCCCCAGTCCTTAGTTAATTGACCCACCGTCCATACCTATTTTTTTGCTTTACCCCCCATCCTATTTAATTAAACCCCCTGTCCATAATTAATTGATTGAATCCCTAGTCCACAATTAATTATTTCCCCAGTCCATACTTATTGATCCCAGTCCATAGTTAATTGACACACCGTCCACACTTAATTAATCCACCTGACCCACTCAGCTGATCCCCCGTCCATACTTAATTGATACTTAATTGATCCCCCGTCCATACTTAACTGATCCCGCGCCGATATCTAATCGATACACTTGCACATCCCTAATTGATCCCCGTCCATACACCTATATATAAATAATTGTGTTTTGTACTTGTACATATATACTGACTGTATCCCCATATTTAGAATGACGTCCATGTTGGCCGGAGCCGTGCAGTGTACATCTTGCGCAATGTATGCATTCCCTGAGCTACCGCTCAGGGATCCATACTGCTGCGAGAGATGTGAGCATATCATGCACTTGGAAGCCCAAATCCTGGATCTAAGTGCTCAGATAGCGGTACTGAGGAGCATCGACAACATGGAACGGAGTTTGCTGCTCACCGAGCAGACACTCAATGGGTCAACACTGGGGGTGGAGCTTAGTGGGGAAGCGCAGGCTGAACAGGCAGGGAGCTGGGTAACGGTTAGAAGGGATAGAGGGAAGAAGTATAGGAAGGCTGGTTCAGAACCGGCATTATTGGAGCACGACAGATCCTCTGACTGCCGGGGGAGTGTATGCTCCAGTAATGAGGGGGAGGGGGGAAGTGTAGGGCAGGCTAGATAGGTCCTGGTAGTGGGTGACTCTATTATTAGGGGGACAGACAGGGCAATCTGTCACAAAGACCGGGATCGCCGAACGGTGTGCTGCCTCCCTGGCGCTCGAGTCCGGCACATCGCGGATCGGGTTGACAGGTTACTGGGTGGGGCTGGCGAAGACCCAGCGGTCATGGTCCACATTGGCACCAATGACAAAGTGAGTGGTAGATGGAGGGTCCTTAAAAATGATTTCAGGGATCTAGGTAGGAAGCTTAGGGCAAGGACCTCCAAGGTAGTTTTCTCAGAAATACTACCAATCCCGCGAGCCACACAGGAGCGCCAACGGGAGGTTAGGGAGGTGAATAAGTGGCAAAAGAGTTGGTGCAAGGCAGAAGGGTTTGGGTTCATGGAGAACTGGGCCGACTTCGCTGTCGGCTACAGGCTCTACCGTAGGGACGGGCTGCACCTCAATGGGGAGGGTGCAGCGGTGCTGGGGAAGAAGATGGCTAATAGGTTGGAGGAGTTTTTAAACTAGAGACGGGGGGGGGGAAACCAAGGAAATAGGTGGGATGTGAGGCAAGCAAGGGGGAAGGGGAGAAGAGAATATAATGAGGGTGGAGAGGGGGGTGGGGATAGTACAGTTAGATCGTTAGAGAAGAATAGGATGCTAAATAACCCCAAAGTTTTATCTTGCATGCTGACCAACGCAAGAAGCCTGACCAATAAGGCGGATGAGCTGCGGGCGCTTATATCGGAGGAGAGGTATGACATCGTAGGTATAACAGAGACTTGGCTAGACGATAGCTACGACTGGGCGGTAAATTTAACAGATTATAGTTTATTTAGAAGGGACCGGAAACAGGGGAAGGGCGGAGGAGTCTGCTTATATGTAAAGTCACGTCTAAAGCCCAGACTAAGGGAAGATATAGGAGAGGGAGAAGAGGGGGTCGAGTCCATGTGGGTAGAGATAGAGGGGGCAAAAAATAATAATAAAATATTACTGGGGGTCTGCTATAAGCCACCCAATATAACAGAGGAGAATGAGAAACTGCTATTAGGACAAATAGACAAAGTAGCAAAACATAATGAGGTGATTGTAATGGGGGACTTCAACTACCCGGATATTGACTGGGAAACAGAAACCTGTAGATCGCAGAAAGGAAAAAGGTTCTTGACAAATATCAAGGATAATTATCTCTCCCAACTAGTGCAGGAACCAACGAGAGGGAAGGCAGTGTTGGACTTAATATTGACTAATAGGCCTGATAGAATAACTGAGGTACAGATAGGGGGGCACCTAGGTAATAGCGATCATAATATTATCAATTTCAAAATGCCCTTCAGTAGGGTTATCAATAAGGGAACAACTAAAACATTAAACTTTAGGAGGGCGAAGTTTGATCAGCTGAAAGAAAACCTTCAACTTATAGACTGGGACAAAGTTCTTAATCAAGGAAATACGAATAGTAAATGGGAAACCTTCAAAAGAATTCTGAATACTCAGTGCGAGAGGTATATACCGTATGGGAATAAAAGGGCCAGAAATAAGAGGAAACCAATATGGTTGAATAAGAACGTAAAAGGGGCGTTAAATAGCAAAAAAGAGGCATTCAAGAGATTAAAACAGGAAAACAGCAAGGAGGCACTAATGTGTTACAAGGAAAAAACGAGAACCTGCAAAAAACAAATAAAAATAGCAAAGGAGGAAACAGAGAGACGTATTGCTAGGGAAAGTAGATCAAATCCCAAACTGTTCTTTACGTATATAAATAGTAAAAGGATTAAATCGAATAATATTGGACCGATAAAAAGTGATGAAGGCAAAATCATAGAGAAAGATGAGGATAAAGCTAATCTATTAAATAAATTTTTTTCGTCAACTTTCACAAAGGAAAAAGAACTAACAGGCGAAATGAGAAGTGACAAGCTTAATCCTCCACTAAGTATGACAAATCTAACCCAAGCTGGGGTACAGAAACGCCTCAGTAACATTAAAATAAACAAATCACCAGGACCTGATGGCATACACCCACGGGTACTAAGGGAACTAAGTAATGTGATAGACAGACCGTTATATCTTATATTTAAGGACTCTGTTGAGACTGGGTCTGTACCACTTGATTGGCGACAGGCGAATGTAGTGCCAATATTCAAAAAGGGAGCAAAAAGTGACGCCGGAAACTATCGGCCGGTGAGTCTGACGTCCGTTGTGGGCAAAATTTTTGAAGGCTTTATTAATGAGGCAATCATGGAGCATCTTGACGCTAATAATCTATTAACCCCGAACCAACATGGATTCATGAGGAATCGCTCCTGCCAAACAAACCTGATTGACTTCTACGAGGAGGTTAGCTCTCGAGTAGATCAGGGGGAACCAGTGGATGTCGTGTATCTCGACTTCTCAAAAGCGTTCGATAGCGTGCCACATAATAGGTTGGTATACAAAATGAGAATGATGGGGCTGGGGGAAAATGTCTGCAAGTGGGTAGCTAACTGGCTAAAGGATAGAAGGCAGAGGGTGGTTATAAATGGAATATACTCAGATTGGGTAAGCGTCACTAGTGGGGTACCACAGGGGTCTGTACTAGGCCCAATGTTATTTAATATCTTTATTAACGACATAGTCAACGGGATAAATAGTAAAATATCAATATTTGCAGATGACACAAAGTTATGTAAAACAATTAATACAAAAGAGGATAGTGAAGACCTTCAGAGGGATTTGGATAAGCTGGGTAGGTGGAGCATTAAATGGCAAATGAGGTTTAACGAGGAGAAATGTAAGGTCATACATATGGGAAGGAAAAATGGAAGTCACCAGTACTCACTGAATGGGAAATCATTGGGGAATTCAGAGATGGAGAAGGACTTGGGCATCTTGATTGATAGCAAACTAAATTGGAGTGCCCAAAGTCAGGCCGCTGCTGTAAGGGCAAACAGGGTAATGGGATGTATCAGAAGAGGTATAGCTGCAAAGGATGAGAACATTGTTCTTCCACTGTACAAAGCACTGGTCAGACCACACTTGGAATACTGTGCTCAGTTATGGGCCCCAATATATAGAAAGGATATAAATGAGCTTGAAAAGGTACAAAGGAGGGCAACAAAATTAATAAAGGGAATGGAGGGACTGCAATACCCAGAGAGGTTGGCAAAACTAGGACTATTCAGCCTGGAAAAGAGAAGGTTGAGGGGGGACATAATAAATGTGTACAAATATGTTAGGGGACAGTATAGAGACCTTGCCCGGGATTTGTTCAAAAGGAGGGATATTACGGTAACAAGAGGGCACTCACTAAGACTGGAAGAGAAAAGGTTTCAGCACCAGCATAGGAAGGGGTTCTTTACGGTAAGAGCAGTGAGAATATGGAATTCACTGAGTGAGGAGACGGTAATGTCGGATTCACTACACCAGTTCAAGCGGGGACTGGATGCTTTTCTAGATACCAGGCAGATTTCTGCATATACTTAAAAATAGAATAAAATAGTAGGTTGATACAGGGATTTATTCTGACTGCTGGTTTCAGAGTCGGGAGGGAATTTTTCCTCAGGTGAAGATTGGCTAAATCATTTGGGGTTTTTGCCCTCCTCTGGATCAACTTTAGCAACTACAGAACTTACAGGTCGAACTTGATGGACGCAAGTCTTTATTCGGCTTTACAAACTATGTAACCCATGCGACTTGAAGAGCCACCACGACTTGTGGTCAGAGGCAGAGTTGTGGTTGAGGATGCAGTTGTTGACGTGCTTCCAGTACTACGTCTCTGTCCAGGAAGGCGCAACCTGACCTCGTCGTCACTAGCATCCTCCTCCACCTCCTCTGCTGACCTCATCTCTTGGCTGACTGTGGGTTGACAGTAAGTGGGATCTCCAACCTCGTCGTCATCACCCTGTGTGTTATCAGATCCGTCTTCCTCAGAGCCAACCTCTTCCTGCCCTGACAAAAAACTCAAGTTGTCGCTCCAATCAGGTATTTGAGTCTCATCATTGTCTTCCTCATTGTCTCCACCAACAGGAGTTACAGTTTGGGAACGAGGGTCTACATTATGCTCAGAGCCTTCTTCATCTGGTCCTGGATCCGACTCATAAAGATTCTGGGCATCAGTGCAGATCATTTCCTCGTCTGGATTCACAGAAGCTCTGGAGCCAACCTCTGATTCCCAGGCTATAGTATGAGTAAACAGCTCTGCAGACTCAACCATCTGTTCTACCCCATACTCAGACGGGCAGCTGGAGACTTGGGAGCTTTGAGGAAGCAAGTGCGATTGGGGTGACACCTCTGAGGACTGGAGTATTTGTGATGTTGAAGTTGAGATGGAGGAGAGCCCACTTAAAGGAGCACTTGATATCCGTTGAAGCACCTGCTGTTTTTGTGCCTCATCTGGAATTTGTAGCGATTGGCGTGGCCGTAAGAAAGGAATCTTATCACATTGTTCGCTAAAAGAAGTAGACATCTTAGTTTGGCTGGAAGATGGTCTTTCTTCTGCAGATGTTACTGTTGCTTTAACACCTACCCACGGACACAACCTTTAATTCCCTTCACAACACGCCTATTCCCCTTTCCACCAGCAGCAGGCCTTTTTCCACTCATTTTGGTGGTTAACTAATTGACAACTCTGGAGTTGTTTGCACAAAAAACAATGGATGGAAACTGAGTAGAGTTGAGTGGCCAAACTGTGGTATTAGTCCAAAAGTATTGGCTGGGTTAGATGCAGTAAAACAATTTTATTACATACACAGGTGGTGGAGGTTAGTATAGATGGACTAATAGAACAAATCCCACACACTGCTATAAGCCAAAATATTTTTTCAGAGCTAGCTGCAGATAAAAATTATTTTTAATTTGCAACCTGGTGGAGGTTAGTATAGATGGACTAATAGAACAAGTCTCACACACTGCTACAAGCCCAAATATTTTTTCAGAGCTAGATGCAGATACAAAATTATTTTTAATTTGCAACCTGGTGGAGTTTAGCATGGATGGACTAATAGAACAAGTCCCACACACTGCTACAAGCCCAAATATTTTTTTCAGAGCTAGATGCAGATAAAAAATATTTTTAATTTGCAACCTGGTGGAGGTTAGTATAGATGGACCAATAGAACAAGTCTCACCCACTGCTACAAGCCCAAATATTTTTTCAGAGCTAGATGCAGATAAAAATTATTTTTAATTTGCAACCTGGTGGAGGTTAGTATAGATGGACTAATAGAACAAGTCCCACACACTGCTACAAGCCCAAATATTTTTTCAGAGCTAGATGCAGATAAAAATTATTTTTAATTTGCAACCTGGTGGAGGTTAGTATAGATGGACTAATAGAACAAGTCCCACACACTGCTACAAGCCCAAATATTTTTTCAGAGCTAGATGCAGATAAAAAATATTTTTAATTTGCAACCTGGTGGAGGTTAGTGTAGATGGACTAATAGAACAAGTCCCACACGCTGCTACAAGCCCAAATATTTTTTCAGAGCTAGATGCAGATAAAAATTATTTTTAATTTGCAACCAGGTGGAGGTTAGTATAGATGGACTAATAGAACAAGTCCCACACACTGCTACAAGCCCAAATATTTTTTCAGAGCTAGATGCAGATAAAAATTATTTTTAATTTGCAACCTGGTGGAGGTTAGTATAGATGGACTAATAGAACAAGTCCCACACACTGCTAAAAGCCCAAATATATTTTCAGAGCTAGATGCAGATAAAAAATATTTTTAATTTGCAACCTGGTGGAGGTTAGTATAGATGGACTAATAGAACAAGTCCCACACACTGCTACAAGCCCAAATATTTTTCCATAGCTAGATGCAGATAAAAATTATTTTTAATTTGCAACCTGGTGGAGGTTAGTATAGATGGACTAATAGAACAAGTCCCACACACTGCTACAAGCCCAAATATTTTTTCAGAGCTAGATGCAGATAAAAATCATTTTTAATTTGCAACCTGGTGGAGGTTAGTATAGATGTACTAATAGAACAAGTCCCACACACTGTTACAAGCCGAAATATTTTTTCAGAGCTAGATGCAGATAAAAATTATTTTTAATTTGCAATCTGGTGGAGGTTAGTATAGATGGACTAATAGAACAAGTCCCACACACTGCTACAAGCCCAAATATTTTTTCAGAGCTAGATGCAGATAAACATTTTTTTAATTTGCAACCTGGTGGAGGTTAGTATAGATGGACTAATAGAACAAGTCCCACACACTGCTACAAGCCCAAATATTTTTTCAGAGCTAGATGCAGATAAAAATTATTTTTAATTTCAACCTGGTAGAGGTTAGTATAGATGGACTAATAGAATGATGCTCTGCCCAAAAGGTTTTACTTGGTTAGGTGCAGTAAAAAAAATTGTATTCTATACACAGGTGGTGTAGCTTGCAACACAGATAGGGTACTCCACTGACTAACACACACTTCAAGAGGCCTAAAAGGATTTGCTTAGCTAGATTTAGCCAAATGCTGTGAAAAAAACTTACACAGCACTGGCACACACCTGCCTAGCAAAAAGTGATAGGAACTGATGTAACCTAGCCCTCAAAAGGACTGCAATTACAATTAGTCCCTACTCCCAACCTATCTATTTAGGAGCACAGGCCTGCCTGATAAAAGTCATAGGAAATGATGTAACCTAGTCCTCAAAAGGACTGCAATCACAACTATTCCCTACTCCCAAGCTATCTGTAGATTTGTGCGAAAATTATCTTGAAATTAACACTCAAAGTATACCGCACACAGCAACAGCGGTGCCGTCTAACATGCAGCTGCAGCAGTGAGAAAATGGTGGCTACGTGGAAAATGGCTGGATCTTATAGGGCAAGGACATGTGACATACACTCCCAATGACACATGCCCTTGCTTGTGTGAAAAAAAGCAGTTCGCTCCATGTGTGCGCTGCTGATAGGCTGACAGATTGCACCTCCCCACTGTAAATGCGGGAAAGATAAAAAAAAATGGAGATCTTCATTATTTATGCAGAGATACGTCCCCTGCCGCTCCCCTCGCCCCGCTGTACACTTAAACTGCGTATTAACATTAATTTTCAGCATTACTGAGAAAAAATCCAGTTATGATTTTGGTGCACGAACAGTTATCGAACATAACCTCGAACAGCCAAATTTTTTTCAAATCATTCGGGTTCGTCGAACTGTTCGAACACTGCCCAAAGCAGCTCGAATTTGAAATTGGCGAACAGTTCGATTCGAACACTGCTCATCTCTACTGGAGTGTAATATTTGGCACGCTCAAAAAAATGTGACGATTATTACCGCAGTAATATCGGATCACACTTGATGACCACGGTTTTAGGCAGGTGCCTTATAGATATGTAATTGGTCAGCGACCAAGTGTGAATAGGTTGAACAACACACAACTAGCAGACTTTAACTGGAGTGTAATATTTGGCACGCTCCAAAAAATGTGATGATTATTACCGCAGTAATATCGGATCATGTCTCATGACCATGGTTTTAGGCAGTGAGGTTATAGATACGATATTGGTCAGGAACCATGTGTAGAAAAGGTTGAACAACACACAACTGGCAGACTTTAACTGGAGCGTAATATTTGGCACGCTCTAAAAAATGTCACGATTATTACGGCAGTAATATCGGATCACATCTGATGATGGAAAAGTTTCTCTGCTTCCACAATACAGCAATGCAAATAAAATCAAACAAATCTGGCTGTACTCTGCTAACAAGCAAATAGAGCAGTAAAAATGGTGTACTATATTGCTTTTTAAGCAAATAATCAGGATTGTGAGCTATAAAAATATTAGCCCTGATATCTAGGGCTATGGATATCTGTAACAGCAGCAGACAGAATGTGTAATGGACCCTATTCTGCTGTATACACTGTCCACAAACTCTGCCTGCCTAACTCCTGCTATCACCAGTAATAATATATGCAGCTGGATTAGTCCTTAGAAGGACTGTTAGTTCAGATGTATATATATCTTGCTGTGGAATACCTATACCTAACTAATAAACCGCCAATTCTTTCCCTAGCTCAGCTGCACCTCTCCCTACTCTGCCTGTCTGAAGGGTAGACTGTGATGAGCATAGGGTCACCGGGTCTGATATAGACCCGATGACGCTATAAGGCCAGGCAATCACTGTAATGCCACAACCAACATGGCTGCGACATTACAGTGAGTGACAGGCAATCCCTGTATGTTTATTTGCTGTTAAAACAGTGCCAAACATGCTGGGCGGGGACTTGAGCTCCCGCCCGAGCATCCCGGAAGCACTCATCTTGCGTAGAACATCTCGAACAGTGAGATGCTCGGGCGAGTACCGAGCAGTAGCGAGCATGCTCGCTCATCACTATTGATAATATTAAAAAGCAGACGCAAAAATACCCAAAGTGTGAACAAATCCAGTATTTTCATGGACCACACGACAGTCAAAATATATAGGGTGGTAAATAGGGTCCAAGCTCGGGGTTTTATCTCTATCACCCCAGTCCTCCGGATTCCCAGCCCACCAATTATGTATAATTCCATCACCCTACTCCCCCCTATTTATAATACAAAAATTGGAGATTCAAGTGGGGTCCCATATGATGTAAGTTCAAATCACTGAGTGTCCCGAGCTAGTTAAGTCACATAAGTGCATAAAGTGATCAAGTGCATAGAAAAACAAACAAGACAAGTTTCCCACTAGTCTCTGTAGTGTAGACTAGATACAGCATAGGTACATTGACTACCAAGGCCCTATGCCAAATAGCCTATATGCTGATACCTGCCATGCAGTGGAGGTTGGCACCATAGTTAAAGCTGGCGATATGGCGCCCCAGCTCCGTGGCGGCTCTCCCTGACTGATGCAGACTGGGATCTCAGCGGCCATTTCCCTGAGGCTCACGACTTCAGAAAGATGGCTGCTAAGATCCCAGTATGTGCATAAGCCATCTCGGGAGTCCATTTTCCTGTAGATCACAGCTTCAGGTAGATGGCCGCGGCCAATGGAAGAGCAGCACAAGCCGATCTGCCTGATCGCCGACAGTCCAACACTGGCCCTGCTGCATCTCACCGCTTCTGCTGCCGCTGCCGGGTTCCTAAGGGAGGGATCCTGCTATCTGTGATCTCGCTCTACTATCACCGCAACTCCCCACTGCTGGGGTACCCCCTTCTCCCATCCAGGGTCCGCAGCATTCCTCCACTTTCACTGGCTTTCTGATGGACCCTGCTTCCTGTGACCCCCTCTCCACCACCCCCTAATGCACACTATAAGACGGACCACCATCTTATAAAAAAAATGTTTTTCCTATTACCAACGTCCTCCGTGATTTCTCTGTGTCTTATAATTATTGGGTATCGAAGCTGAACACGGGGCATTAATTGGCTTTCTACGCCTTGGAGGTCCTGTCCTGCCCTGCCGCTAACATTTTGTCAGAGCGGGTTTTTAGTGCCGCTGGTGGAATTATAACTGATAGGCGCATCCGCCTGTCCACTGAAAATGCTGACAGGCTGACACTTATAAAAATGAACAAGGGCTGGATTGGGCCAGACTTCTCAACACCACCGAATGATAGCAGCGTAACATAAACTCAAACACAGTGTCTTTTTTTTGGGAGGTCTAACTCTATTCCCATGTACCTCTGTCTTCACACCCAGACATGGGTATACACTTCCTGATTTTGTCTATTTGCTCTTGTCCTCCTCCTTCTCCGCATCCTCATCCTCCACCACCATATCACCACCATATGTACCATATCAACATATTTACGTCTCTTGCAAGTGGCATTGGAGTTCCTCCAAATTTTTGGCAGCCTTTGCTTCACTGCATAGGCAAACAGTATGGGAGACACCCTTCCTAATAATGGGAACATTGTTTTCAGGAGGTCCTCTGACCTTTACGTCTCTTGCAAGGGGCATTGGAGTTCCTCCAAATTTTTGGCAGCCGTTGCTTCACTTCATAGGCAAACAGTATGGGAGACCCAATTCCTAATAATGTGAACATTGTTTTCCGGAGGCCTTCTGACCTCTACTTCTATTGCAAGGCTCATTGGAGTTCCTCCAAATTTTTGGCAGCCGTTGATTCACCGCAGAGGCAAACAGTATGGGAGACACACTTCCTAATAATTGTAACATTGTTTTCAGGAGGCCCTCTGACCTCTACGTCTCTTGCAAGGGGCATTTGAGTTCCTCCAAATTTTTGGCAGCCGTTGCTTCACTGCATAGGCAAACAGTATGGGAGACCCTCTCCTTTCTAATGGAAATATGTCATTACTGAGTTCCACCTCTATGTGTCTTTAAATTGTTAGTGGGATTTTTCCTAAATTTTGGCAGCCGTTGGACTTACTGCATACCCTATAACTGTATAGCAGACCCTCTCCTTTCTAATGGGAACAAGTCGTTGCTGTGGCCCTGCTCTATGTGTCTTTAAATTGTTAGTGGGGTTTTTCATAAATTTTGGCAGCCGTTGGACTCACTGCATACCCTATAACTAAATAGCAGACCCTCCCCTTTCTAATGGGAACATGTCGTTACTGTATCCTAGCTCTATGTGTTTTTAAATTGTTAGTGGGGTTTGTCCCAAATTTTAGCAGCCCTTACAGTCACAGCATGGGCATTTCCACTATAGGAGACCCACTCTTTTATAACGGGAACATTTTTTTTACCCTCCTCTCTGTCTCTTCAAAGGGGTATTGGGTTGCGTCCAAATTTTTGGCAGCCCTTGCAGTCACTGCAAACGCAATAACAGTATAGGAGACCCACTTGTTAATAATGGGAACAACAAAGCAAAGCCGGCTGATGGCTCTCTAACAATAGCGAGGGCCGACTGCTGGCCCTTTAGGAATAGTAAGGGCCGCCTTATGGTCCTATAAAAAATAGGCTTTGTGACTTTCAGAATCCCTCCATCATAAATTAAACAGGATGTGTCTGATGATGTGTCACACACCACATGGCCATATGAGGTTGCAAAATGTTAAAATGACATCTCCTAGTGAATGCATTTGTCTTGGTTGAAAGCAATGCAAAAGTGCAAAAACGCATCAAAAACGCTATGTGTGAACATAGCCCAAGGGGTGGAGGAGCATTATTGTTTTTGTATACTTTTTTGTCTTATATAAAGTCATTACTCTGGAAAGGATGTTCCTTAACATATTTCCCAGGAAAATCCATTTTGGTTTCGTTTTTGTATGTTTTATTGTGAGTCTGTAAAAATGGCGTAATACCTCTGACAACATTGTTGACAGCAGTGACCTAGGAGTCAGAAATTCTTCCTAGAGTCTTCTCCATGCTGTTCCCATGTCATTTGAGCACTGTTCCCATCGATTTGGACAATTTTTAGGCCCTCTGTAGACCACCAAGGGGGAGCCACTGGAAAAATGCTCGAGTTTCCCATAGACTTACATTGGGCTCATTAGTCGGACCGAGCACTCGAGCATTCCAATTTGCTCTACTCGATCAATGAGTACCCGAGCATTTTAGTGCTCGCTCATCACTATTCACAATCTCTACTCACCTAACTCCTGCTATCACCACTGAATATATGCAGCTGGATTAGTCCTCAGAAGGACTGTTAGTTCAGATGGATATGTATCTTGGTGTGGAATACCTATACCTAACTATTATACGGCCAATTCTGTCCCTCACACAGATCGAACAGCATCATGAAGACCAAGGCACACACAAAACAGGTCAGGAGTAGAGATGAGCAGTGTTCGAATCGAACTGTTCGCTAATTTCAAATTCGAGCTGCTTTGGGCGGTGTTCGAACCATTCGACGAACCCGAATGATTTGAAAAAAATTCGGCTGTTCGAGGTTATGTTCGATAACTGTTCGTGCACCAAAATCGTAACTGGATTTTTTCACAGTAATGCTGATAATCAATGTTAATAAACAGTTTGAGTGTACAGCGGGGTGGGGGAGGGGCATGGGATGGATCTCTGCATAAATAATGAAGATCTCCATTTTTTTTTCTCTTTCATTTACAGTGGAGAGGTGCAGTCTGTCAGCCTATCAGCAGTGCACACACGGAGCGAAGTGCTTTTTTTCACACAAGCAAGGGCATGTGTCATTGGCTGTGTATGTCACATGTCCTTGCCCTATAAGACCCAGCCATTTTCCCCGTCGCCACCATTTTCTCACTGCTGCAGCTGAGTGTTAGACGGCACTGCTGCTGCTGTTAGCGCTATATTGTGTAACTGAATTGCATGCAAATTTTCTCTTAAATAGACAGAAAGGTTTAGAGAGTAGGGACTAGTTTGTAATTGCAGCCCTTTTGAGGGCTAGGTTACAGCAGTTCCTAGCACTTTTAGCAGGCAGGTCTGTGCTCTTAAATAGAGATAGGTTGGGAGTAGTGACTAGTTGTAATTCCAGCCCTTTTGAGGGCTAGGTTATATCAGTTCCTATCACTTTTTGCCAGGCAGGTCTGTTTTAATGCTGTGCAAGTGTTTTTCACAGCATTTGGCTAAATCTAGCTAAGCAAATCCTTTTGGGCCTCTTGCAGTGTGTGTTAGTCAGTGGAGTAGCGTATCTGTGTTGCAAGCTACACCACCTGTGTATGTAATACAAATTTTTTACTGCACCTAGCCAAGTAAAACCTTTTGGGCTTAGTAGCAGTGTGTGGTACTCATTGTATTAGACCATCTATACCAAGCTCCACCAGCTTTGAAATTAATAATAATTTTAGCTGCATCTAGCCTGGAAATTAATTTTGGGCATAGTAGCAGTGTGTGGTACTCATGGTATTAGGCCATCTATACCAAGCTCCACCAGCTTTGAAATTAATAATAATTTTTAGCTGCATCTAGCCCGGAAAATAATTTTGGGCATAGTAGAAGTGTGTGGTACTCATTGTATTAGGCCATCTATACCAAGCTCCACCAGCTTTGAAATTAATAATAATTTTTAGCTGCATCAAGCCCGGAAAATAATTTTGGGCATAGTAGCAGTGTGTGGTGCTCATTGTATTAGGCCATCTGTACCAAGCTCCACCAGCTTTGAAATTAATAATAATTTTCAGCTGCATCTAGCCCGGAAAATAATTTTGGGCTTAGTAGCAGTGTGTAGTACTCATTGTATTAGGCCATCTATACCAAGCTCCACCAGCTTTGAAATTAATAATAATTTTTAGCTGCATCTTGCACGGAAAATAATTTTGGGCTTAGTAGCAGTGTGTGGTACTCATTGTATTAGGCCATCTATACCAAGCTCCACCAGCTTTGAAATTAATAATAATTTTTAGCTGCATCTAGCTCGGAAAATAATTTGGGGCTTAGTTGCAGTGTGTGGTACTCATTGTATTAGGCCATCTATACCAAGCTCCACCAGCTTTGAAATTAATAATAATTTTTAGCTGCATCTAGCCGGAAAATAATTTTGGGCTTAGTAGCAGTGTGTGGTACTCATTGTATTAGGCCATCTATACCAAGCTCCACCAGCTTTGAAATTAATAATAATTTTTAGCTGCATCTAGCCCGGAAAATAATTTTGGGCATAGTAGCAGTGTGTGGTACTCATTCTATTAGGCCATCTATACTAAGCTCCACCAGCTTTCAAATTACTAATAATTTTTAGCTGCATCTTGCCTGTAAAATAATTTTGGGCATATTAGCAGTGTGTGTTACTCATTCTATTAGGCCATCTATACTAAGCTCCACCAGCTTTTAAATTACTAATAATTTTTAGCTGCATCTTGCCTGGAAAATAATTTTGGGCATATTAGCAGTGTGTGTTACTCATTCTATTAGGCCATCTATACTAAGCTCCACCAGCTTTTAAATTACTAATAATTTTTAGCTGCATCTTGCCTGGAAAATAATTTTGGGCCTGTAGCAGTGTTTGGTACTCATTCTATTAGGCCATCTATACCAAGCTCCACCACCTGTGTATCTAATAAAATTATTTTAATGCTTCTAACCCAGCCAATCCTTTTGGGCTAGTACCACAATTTGGCCACTCAGCTCTGCTCGGTTTCCATCCATCGTTTTTTGTGCAAACAACTCCAGAGTTGTCAATTAGTTAACACCAAAATGAGTGGCAAAAGGCCTGCTGCTGGTGGAAAGGGAAATAGGTGTGTTGGGAAGGGAAAAAAAGGTTGTGTCCATGGGGTAGGTGTTAAAGCAATAGTAACATCTGCAGAAGAAAGACCATCTTCAATCCAAACTAAGATGTCTACTTCTTTGAGTGGACAATGTGATATGATCCCTTTCTTACGGCCATTCCCATTGCTACAAATTCCAGATGCGGCACAAAAATAGCAGGTGCTTCAACGGATATCAAGTGCTCCTTTAAGTGGGCTCTCCTCCACCTCAACTTCAACATCACAAATACTCCAGTCCTCAGAGGTGTCACCCCAATCGCACTTGCTTCCTCACAACTCCCAAGTCTCCAGCTGCCCGTCTGAGTATGGGGTAGAACAGATGGTTGAGTCTGCAGAGCTGTTTACTCATACTATAGCCTGGGAATCAGAGGTCGGCTCCAGAGCTTCTGTGAATCCAGACGAGGAAATGATCTGCACTGATGCCCAGAATCATTATGGGTCGGATCCAGGACCAGATGAAGAAGGCTCTGAGCATAATGTAGACCCTCGTTCCCAAACTGTAACTCCTGTTGGTGGAGACAATGAGGAAGACGATGATGAGACTCAAATACCTGATTGGAGCGACAACTTGAGTTTTTTGTCAGGGCAGGTAGAGGTTGGCTCTGAGGACGACGGGTGTGAGAACACACAGGGTGATGATGACGAGGTTGCAGATCCCACTTACTGTCAACCCACAGTCAGCCAGTCGATGAGATCATCAGAGGAGGTGGAGGAGGATGCTAGTGACGACGAGGTCAGGTTGCACCTTCCTGGACAGAGACGTAGTACTGGAAGCACGTCAACAACTGCATCATCAACCACAACTCTGCCTCTGACCACAAGTTGTGGTGGCTCTTCAGGTCTTGTGCATCCACGGCCTCTTCATCCTCTGTGACTGGGGGGACAGCAGTCACACCTGTTTTGAGATGCAGACCTGCCACCTCTTTACCCGCAACAGCCAGTGTGATTGGCAGGTCATCATTTCATTTGGAAGTGGAAACACCAGCTGGTGTTGACAGCTCTCCGACATCGAGAGCACCACCTTTGGATCAAGGCAACCTAACTTTTCCGCCTGCTTCTTACTCACAGACCGTCAGTTTGCTGGGGACACCCTACTCAACCCCGTCTAAGCACAACAACCAACCCTCGTTCCCTCAGATGTGGACAAGTAAAAGACCATTTCCTTCTAGCCATGAGAAAGCTAAGAGGTTAAATTTCACCATCTGCAAGCTCTTGGCTACAGAAATGCTGCCTTTCGATCTGGTGAACACAGAGGATTTTCGAGATCTTATGTCCGTCGCAGTGCCCCAGTACCAGATGCCCAGTCGGCACTACTTCTCAAAGAAAGGTGTGCCTGCGCTCCACCAGCATGTCGTACACAACATCACCGATTGTTTGAGAAACTCTGTGTGTGACAGGGTGCATTTCACCACAGACACTTGGATGAGTAGGCATGGACAGGGGCGTTACATGTCGCTGACTGGGCACTAGGTAACTATGGTGACAGCAGGACAAGAGGCTGCTGTCCAAGTCTTGCCGTCCCCACGAGTTGTGCGTCAATCCTCTTTATCTCGAAGTTCCTCCACTGCTTCTGCCTCCTCAACATCCTCTCGATCCTCCAACCGGAACCCAAAGCCTGTCTGGTCATGCCACCCGCTTTCTATCTGTGCAGAAGGGATCCTGCACACCTCCTTACTATGCTGGCAGCAGGGCTCAATGTCATCAGGCAGTTTTTACTTTGAAATGTCTGGGAAATGTGAGTCACACAGCTGAGGAGTTGTGGTCAGCTCTGGAGAACCAGTTTCATGAATGGTTGTCTCCACTGGACCTGCAACCAGGGAAGGCCGTGTGCGACAATGCTGCAAACCTGGGTGCGGCCCTTCACCGGGGCAATGTCACACACGTGCCTTGTATGGCTCACTTGTTGAACTATCGCGGACAAGATGGCCTTCTGCAGAGGGCACGGTCGCTGTGTGCTCAATTCCGCCATTCGCATCTCGCAGCTCAGCGACTTACATCTCTACAGAAGTCGTTGGGCCTGTCACTTCACCGGCTAAAATGCGATGTGCCAACACGGTGGAATTCAACTCTGTACATGCTGCAGCGACTGTGGCAGCACCGACTAGCCCTGGTGCAATACGTTCTGACTTATTGCCTGGGCCAACGAGATCCAGAGGTGAGGCAAATCAAGCTGGAGGAGTGGTCTCAGTTCAGGGACCTATGCACCCTTCTGCACAGTTTTGAAATGGCGACGAAGATGTATAGTGCTGATGATGCCATTATCAGCATGACTATTCCGGTGATTTACATGCTGGAGCACATGTTAAACAGAATTCGGAGTCAGGTGGTGGGACAAGAGGAGGTGGAGGAAGTAGAGGAGGAGGAGTTGTATGCGGAAGGGCTAACATCTGCAAGGTCCAGACGGTCGGCAGAACCAAGGCGGCAGGCATGGGAGGGTGGGGGAGAGGGTTTAACCAGGGTGCATGGTAGCAGCCAAACTAGTGAGGAAGGTGCAGGAGCCCAGGACGAAGTGGAGGACAAACTGGCGATGGGCATGGAAGACTCATCAGATGAGGAGACCTTGATCACATTTCTGTTGTGCGAGGTTGGGGGGAGAGGGCAGAGGAAGGAAGCATGATTCTTACCTCGCCACCAACACAACAGGGACTTGGTGCTCCTGGATGAGCAAGACACATGAGAGCCTTCTTGCTGCACTACCTGCAACATGAACCTCGAATTGTCAGAATTAGAAATAATCCTGACTACTGGGTAGCCACACTCTTAGATCCCCGGTACAAAAGTAAATTTGCCGAAATAATTCCTGACATAGAAAGGGATTCACGCATGCAGGAGTATCAGCAGAGACTGTTGCAGAATCTTACATGTGATTTTCCACAAAACACCAGTGGTGCACGTAGTGAATCTCACAGTTCTAACTTGCCAACCGTGGGACTGTCGAGTCTTCAGCACTCAAACCGTAACAGAAACACAGTATCTACTGGTAACAGCAATTTTGCGGAATCCTTTCACTACTTTTTTAGCCCATCCTTTGCAAGGCCACAGGAGACAAGAAGTCAGACACATAGTCAATGCCTAGAGACGATGGTACAGGAGTATCTCCAAGTGAATATCGAAGCCATGACTGTGTCACTGGACCCTTGCTCTTCTTCCAATCTGGATAAATGACCGGAGCTCGCCACTCACGCCTTGGAGATCTTGTCATGCCCCGCAGCCAGCGTTCTTTCTGAACGTGTGTTCAGCGCTGCTGGTGGTGTGCTGACAGATAAGAGGACGCGGCTGTCCACTGACAGTGTAGACAGACTCACGTTCATAAAGATGAACAAATCATGGATCCGCAAGGACTTTTCTACCCCTGTGTCATCCTAGGGAGAGTAAAAGCTTGAGGATTTGCTAAAATCACCTCACCAACCATTTTAAGCTTTCAAATTAATAATAATTTTTAGCTGCATCTAGCCCGGAAAATAATTTTGGGCCTGTAGCAGTGTGTGGTACTCATTCTATTAGGCCATCTATTCTAAGCTCTACCAGCTTTCAAATTACTAATAATTTTTAGCTGCATCTTGTCTGGAAAATAATTTTGGGCATAGTATCAGTGTGTGGTACTCATTCTATTAGGAAATCTATACTAAGCTCCACCAGCTTTCAAATTAATAATAATTTTTGTTCTCTCTGAACGTGTGTTCAGCGCTGCTGGTGGTGTGCTGACAGATAAGCGCATGCGGCTGTCCACTGAGAATGTGGACAGACTCACGTTCATAAACATGAAAAAATCATGGATCCGCAATGACTTTTCTTCCCCTGTGTCATCCTGGGGAGAGTAAAAGCTTGAGGATTTGTTAAAATCACCTCAACAACCGTTTTAAGCAACTCTGGGGCAATTGATGCCACTTAAGTGGTGTCTGTGCCCCAAATTTTTGGCAAAAATGGAGACTCTTTTTGGAGTCCCCTTGCTGTGTTTTACGTGACTTTGGCATCGTCAATTACAGGTGGGTTGGGTCTCCCCCCCCCCCCCCTTTTAACCGTAAGAAACTACATACACTATGGTTTGGGGTAACACAGATGGTTGATTCTGAAGAGCTGTTTACTCAGAGGTCTGCTCCAAAGCTTCAGTATCTGCTAGTCAGCGTAGTAACCCAGCTGTGAAGCAAGCTGCACTGCCTGTGTATCTAATAATGATTTTTAACTACATCTAGCCTACGCAGACTGTGGGGATCCCCAACCAAACCCAGACGTTCTGCATCTAACCCAGCCAATCATTTGATAGTATTGCTAGTAGCAGAGTCGCATGGGTTCTAAGCCTTGCATAGCCTGGGCATTTTTTCACATCGATAAAGATGACCCAACTCGTGTTATCTGTAACATTTGTCACCAAAAGCTAAGTAGAGGCCAAAAAATCCATAGTTTGAGTACTTCATGCATGAACCGTCACACGGATATGAAGCATAAGTTGCAGTGCGAAGCTCACTGTGCTACAATGCGGCCTAGCGGGCCGGGACAACCACCATTTGCCCCACCTTTGTCATTCTGGGGAGACTAAAAGCTTGAGGATTTTGGAAAATCACCTCACCAACCATTTTAAGCAACTCTGGGACAATTGATGCCACTTAATTGGTGTCTGTGCCACAATTTTGGGAAAAAATGGAGACTCTTTTTGGAGTCCCCTTGCTGTGTTTTACATGACGTTGCCATCGTCAATTCCAGGTGGGTCAGGTCTCTCCTCCCCCTTTTAACCGTAAATAACTACATACACTATGGCTTGGGGTAGCACAGATGGTTGAGTCTGAAGATCTGTTTACTCATACTATAGCCTGGGAATCAGAGGTCTGCTCCAAAGCTTCAGTGTCTGCTAGTTAGCGGAGTAGCCACCGCCTGTAGATCTAATTACAATTTTTGTTTTCAAATTCAAGTTTTTTTTTATTTTTGTGTTGAAAAAGTACAAGAAAATACAATATACATAGTAAAAGGGGTAGTATAACTATAAATCTATGCATAACGACAGTACATTGTGGGGTACAGGGAGGGTTTTCCATCAATATCCAGATCAAGCATGTATTTTTCCAAATGAAATATAGAGAGAGAGGGAGCGGACCACGGCAGACCACCAATCAATAGAGTGCTATTATGATCATTGTTGTGCCGACATCACAGATAACTTTAGTTGGGGGCTAGAAGGTAGGCATCAGAGTTTTGCAAATCAATCCAATCCCTCCAAATCACACAGTATCTATTGTAAGGCAGCGCTAGTCATCATCCTGGGGGATACTCACTGCACCGGGTAAATTAAGCACTAGAGATGAGCGGTGTTCGACTAGAACTGTTCGCCAATCTCAAATTCGAGCTGTTTTGGGCGGTGTTCGAGTTGTTCGACGAACCCGAACGATTTGCAAAAAATTCGGCTGTTCGAGGTTATGTTCGATAACTGTTCGTACACCAAAAGCGTGTCCTGCATGGATTGTCTGCCACTCACTGTAATGCCACAGCCATGGTGGTTGTGGCATTACAGTGATTGCCCAAATCGATGGGAACAGTGCCAACAGTGAAACATGAAAAGCCGGCAATTCAGCAGCGGCATACACCGGTACCCGACAATTTAGAACCGAAAGAATAGAGCTTCACACATAGATTAGATAGATATAAACATGTCAGCCACATATATACGAAGTACAGTGAAAGTGCTGCTTACTGTACTTGTCATTTAGCGTAAAGGATTTATCAAAAAAAATATTAGTGTTTTCATGCACCGTCTCTTTAAGAAAGCCGGCCGGCAATTCAGCATCTGTACCCGACAATTTATAACAGACAGAATAGAGCTTCACACATAGATTAGATAGATAGAAACATGTCAGTCACATATATATGAAGTACAGTGACAGTGTTGGTTACTGTACTTGTCATTTAGTATTAAAATAAAGGATTTATTATTAAAAAAATTGGCGTGGGGTTCCCCTTAATTTTAGGCTCTAGCGGAGGTTAAGCAGACGGCTGGGGCAGATGTTTGAAGCCTGGGAAGGGGGTAATACCCACGGAGCTTCCCAGGCTACTAATATCAGCCCCCAGCTGAATACATAGCCTTTACTAGCTATTAAAATGGGGGACCCCCCAAAAAAAATGACGTGGGGTCCCCCCTAATTTAATAGCTAGCAAAGGCTAGGCAGACAGCTGGGGGCTGATATTAATAGCCCAGGAAGGGAGCCATGAATATTGGCCCCCTCCCAGGCTAGAAACACCAGCCGTCAGCCGCCCCAGAAATGGCGCATTCATAGGATGCGCCAATTCTGGCACTTAGCCTCGCTCTTCCACGCTGCCCTGGTGCGGTGGCAGGGGGTAATAGGGTTGGGGTTGATGTCAGCTTATAATGCCAGCTGACATCAAGCCCAGGTTAGTAATGGAGAGGCGTCTATAAGACACCCCCATTACTAACCCCATAGTCAAAGTTAAAAAAAACACAAACACCCAGAATAAAGTCCTTTAATTGAAATAAAGACACAGTCCTTTATTGTTCTAAATTAAACCATACTTACCGTCACGCCCATTCCAGCTGAAGCCAACGATCTCCTGCAATAAAAGAAAAATAATAAAGCAACCTCATCCTTACCTTTCCATGGTTCCCACGACAGCTTCAGCTCTGCTACATCGAGATGACAGGCTGGACCGCAGCAGAACGCTGCCATCCAGCCTCTCATCCCGCAGACACTGAGAAGCGCAGGCTTGCTTGCGCTGCTCAGCGTCTCTCTGTGACGACATCCAGATGAGCCGAGTTCATGTCCAATGAACTCGGCTCACCTCATGCACGTCACTGACAGCGTGGGAAAATTCTCAAGCTGAAGCGCTGAGTGCAGGAGAATTTTCCCACGCTGTCAGTGACGTGCATAAGGTGAGCTCATGTCCAATGAACTCAGCTCACCTCCTGCACGTCACTGACAGCGTGGGAGAATTCTCCTGCACTCAGCGCTTCAGTGTGAGAATTCTCCCACGCTGAAGCGCTGAGTGCAGGAGAATTTTCCCACGCTGTCAGTGACGTGCATGAGGTGAGCCGAGTTCATTGGACATTAACTCGGCTCATCTGGATGCCCTCACAGAGAGACACTGTGGAGCGCAAGCAAGCCTGCGCTTCTCAGTGTCTGCGGGATGACAGACTGGATGGCAGCGTTCTGCTGCGGTCCAGCCTGTCATCTCGATGTAGCAGAGCTGAAGCTGTCATGGGAACCATGGAAAGGTAAGGATGATGTTGCTTTATTATTTTTCTTTTATTTCAGGAGATCGTTGGCTTCAGCTGGAATGGGCGTGATGGTAAGTATGGTTTAATTTAGAACAATAAAGAATTGTGTGTTTATTTCAATTAAAGGACTTTTTTCTGGGTGTTGTGTTTTTTTTAAATTCTTTACTAGAAATTCATGGTGGTCATGTCTAATATTGGCGTGACCCCATGAATTTCGGGCTTAGGGCCAGCTGATAATACCAAGCTGGCCCTAACCCCTTTATTACCCAGTGAGCCACCGCATCAGGGCCCTGGATGAGTTGGGTACAGCGCCAGAAGATGGCGCTTCTATGAACGCGCCATTTTCCGGGGTGGCTGCGGACTGCAATTTGCAGCGGGGGTGGCCCAGAAAGCTTGGGCCTCCCTGCGCTGCGGATTCCAGCCCCCAGCTGCCTAGTTGTACCTGGCTGGACACAAAAACAGGGCGAAGCCCCACGTCAATTTTCTTTAAATTATTTCATGAAATAATTAAGAAAAAAGGGCTTCCCTATATTGTTGTGTCCGGCCAGGTACAAATAGGCAGCTGGTGGTTGGGGGCAGCCCGTTCCTGCCTGCTGTACCTGGCTGGACACAAATATAGTGCGAAGCCCCACATCAATTTTTTTAAAATTATTTCATGAATTTCCTGAAATAATTTAAAAAAATTTAAGTGGGGCTTCGCACTATATTTGTGTCCAGCCAGGTACAGCAGGCAGGAACGGGCTGCCCCCATCCACCAGCTGCCTATTTGTACCTGGCCGGACACAACAATATAGGGAAGCCCTTTTTTTCTTAATTATTTCATGAATTTCATGAAATAATTAAAAAAAATTGAAGTGGGGCTTCGCACAATATTTGTGTCCAGCCAGGTACAGCAGGCAGGAACGGGCTGCCCCCAACCACCAGCTGCCTATTTGTACCTGGCCGGACACAACAATATAGGGAAGGCCTTTTTTTCTTAATTATTTCATGAATTTCATGAAATAATTAAAAAAAATTGAAGTGGGGCTTCGCACAATATTTGTGTCCAGCCAGGTACAGCAGGCAGGAACGGGCTGCCCCCAACCACCAGCTGCCTATTTGTACCTGGCCGGACACAACAATATAGGGAAGGCCTTTTTTTCTTAATTATTTCATGAATTTCATGAAATAATTAAAAAAAAAGTACGTGGGGCTTCGCCCTATTTTTGTGTCCAGCCAGGTACAACTAGGCAGCTGGGGGCTGGAATCTGCAGCGCAGGGAGGCCCAAGCTTTCTGGCCCCCCCCCCGCTACAAATTGCAGTCCGCAGCCACCCCGGAAAATGGCGCGTTCATAGAAGCGCCATCTTCTGGCGCTGTACCCAACTCATCCAGGGCCCTGGTGCGGTGGCTCACTGGGTAATAAAGGGGTTAGGGCCAGCTTGGTATTATCAGCTGGCCCCAAGCCCAAAATTCATGGGGTCACGCCAGTATTAGACATGACCGCCATGAATTTCTAGTAAAGTATTTAAAAAAAACACAACACCCAGAATAAAGTCCTTTAATTGAAATAAAGACACAATTCTTTATTGTTCTAAATTAAACCATACTTACCATCACACCCATTCCAGCTGAAGCCAACGATCTCCTGCAATAAAAGAAAAATAATAAACCAACCTCATCCTTACCTTTCCATGGTTCCCACGACAGCTTCAGCTCTGCTACATCGAGATGACAGGCTGGACCGCAGCAGAACGCTGCCATCCAGTCTGTCATCCCGCAGACACTGAGAAGCGCAGGCATACTTCCACTCCTCAGTGTCTCGCTGTGACGGCATCCAGATGAGCCGAGGTCATGTCCAATGAACTCGGCTCACCTCATGCACGTCACTGACAGCGTGGGAAAATTCTCACGCTGAAGTGCTGAGTGCAGGAGAATTCTCCCACGCTGTCAGTGATGTGCATGAGGTGAGCTCATGTCCAATGAACTCAGCTCACCTCCTGCACGTCACTGACAGCGTGGGAAAATTCTCCTGCAATCAGCGCTTCAGCGTGAGAATTTTCCCACGCTGTCAGTGACGTGAATGAGGTGAGCCGAGTTCATTGGACATGAACTCGGCTCATCTGGATGTCGTCACAGAGAGACGCTGAGCAGCGCAAGCATGCCTGCGCTTCTCAGTGTCTGCGGGATGACAGGCTGGATGGCAGCGTTCTGCTGCGGTCCAGCCTGTCATCTCGATGTAGCAGAGCTGAAGCTGTCGTGGGAACCATGGAAAGGTAAGGATGAGGTTGCTTTATTATTTTTCTTTTATTGCAGGAGATCGTTGGCTTCAGCTGGAATGGGCGTGACGGTAAGTATGGTTTAATTTAGAACAATAAAGGACTGTGTCTTTATTTCAATTAAAGGACTTTATTCTGGGTGTTTGTGTTTTTTTTAACTTTGACTATGGGGTTAGTAATGGGGGTGTCTTATAGACGCCTCTCCATTACTAACCTGGGCTTGATGTCAGCTGGCATTATAAGCTGACATCAACCCCAACCCTATTACCCCCTGCCACCGCACCAGGGCAGCGTGGAAGAGCGAGGCTAAGTGCCAGAATTGGCGCATCCTATGAATGCGCCATTTCTGGGGCGGCTGACGGCTGGTGTTTCTAGCCTGGGAGGGGGCCAATATTCATGGCTCCCTTCCTGGGCTATTAATATCAGCCCCCAGCTGTCTGCCTAGCCTTTGCTAGCTATTAAATTAGGGGGGACCCCACGTCATTTTTTTTGGGGGGTCCCCCATTTTAATAGCTAGTAAAGGCTATGTATTCAGCTGGGGGCTGATATTAGTAGCCTGGGAAGCTCCGTGGGTATTACCCCCTTCCCAGGCTTCAAACATCTGCCCCAGCCGTCTGCTTAACCTCCGCTAGAGCCTAAAATTAAGGGGAACCCCACGCCAATTTTTTTAATAATAAATCCTTTATTTTAATACTAAATGACAAGTACAGTAACCAACACTATCACTGTACTTCATATATATGTGACTGACATGTTTCTATCTATCTAATCTATGTGTGATGCTCTATCTTTCTGTTCTAAATTGTCGGGTACCGCTGCTGAATTGCCGGCCGGCTTTTTTAAAGAGACAGTGCATGAAAACACTATTATTTTTTTAAATAAATCCTTTACACTAAATGACAAGTACAGTAAGCAACACTGTCACTGTACTTATTATATATGTGACTGACATGTTTCTATCTATCTAATCTATGTGTGAAGCTCTATTCTTTCTGTTCTAAATTGTCGGGTACAGATGCTGAATTGCCGGCCGGCTTTTTTAAAGAGACGGTGCATGAAAACACTAATATTTTTTTTAATAAATCCTTTACACTAAATGACAAGTGCAGTAACCAACACTGTCACTGTGCTTCTTATATGTGTGACTGACATGTTTCTATCTATCTAATCTATGTGTGATGCTCTATTCCTTCTTGTCTAAATTGTCGGGTACCGGTGTATGCCGCTGCTGAATTTGCCGGCCGGCTTTTTTAAACAGAGTGTCTTCTGAGCAGTTTGTCAGCTTTTGGACACCTTTGCAGGTGTTTTCTATGTGTTTCTATGTGTTTTTGTTTGCCTGCCATTGGTTTTAACGGTGTTCGACGGTGTTCTAAGGTGTTCGACGAACAGTTCGACGAACAGTTCCTCGAACATCCCGGTGTTCGACGAACCGAACCGAACCCGAACACTACGGGGGTGGCTCAACACTATTAAGCACACGTGCAATGTCCTTCCGGTATTTTCTCAATACAGCAGTTTATTATATTATCATAAACCGCATATCACACAGTCCTTCTTAGTTTATCACCGGCATGTTTACACACTTAACATCCGGGAGTCTCTCAAGTAGCAGACAGGCTCAATTGGCCCAAGTTACAGCCTTCAGCAAGGTAATACTATAGCAATGTCTATATAAGTGTCCATATAACAAAGCGTATTACCTTTGCTGGGTTTAGTTGCTGCAGTCCATTTAATCCGCCACCACTCTGGCTTTAAGGCTTTCCTAGGTGGGGGTCTCTCGCCTTTGTCCCGTCTAAGGCTACTGGAATGTTTCACTCACACACATCCAGTCTGCGCCTTTCCGGACTCTTCACCAAGCCGCTGCCTTCCAAGGCCACTGGCATCTACACAAGATCCAGCCTCGACCTTTCAGGCTGCCAGGCTGTCAGGCTTCACTGTATCACGGTGTCCCCCACACACGGGGAACAGGCCTCACGCCCAACACACCGAACACGCCTGTCTCCCATAAAGCAGGGTTTATATATCCATCCCGTGCACACACACACACACACACAGGACCTTGCTGATGTCACAGTCATGTGATCAGACAGACATTCTGTGCGCGCAGGACCGGTGCTATGTCACAGTCATGTGACCAGTCACCTGAGGGGGAAGGTACATGGTCAGGTAAAACACATCCTGGACCATTACCATAATGCCAGCAAGTCGCTGAATTACATATCCCCCCCTCTGTTCAAACTTGTGGGGTTGAACACATAATAAACACAATTACTATAACCCCCAGCTCTGTTCAAACTTGTGGGGTTGAACACATAATATACACAATGACATTATAACCCCCAGTTCACATAGAGACCATGTACTTTACAATTGTGCTACTCAGCCCCTGGAACATTAGTCAACGACATTAGCCCATTCCTTAGGAACCTACCATTTGTCACTGTCACTGACTTAGTCAGGTCACCTTTCCGGGTCGTAACCTTGTCAGAGCTCCCCCCGCTCCCAGCGGTCAGTTGTAACCTTGTCAGGTCTCCCCCGCTCCCAGCGGTCAGTCATATAGCGGTGTGACTCACATGCCCTGGTATCTAAGGTCCGGTTCGACTCCGTACTGTCCCATCCTCTATTGGGTCGTTTGTATGGGCTGCTCAAACCTGAGTTACTGGAGGTCTTACTACCTCTAAACCCACGCCCACTACTCTCGGGACATCTTGAAAGGTCCCTAACTCCAGCTATAGCTGTTCTGTTATTTAGGGGGCCCTTTCTCTGTCTGGTCTCATAATTTCTAGACGGCTGCCATCTTCTGCTACTCAGATGATGCTGTCTATCCACTCGCAGTCTAGCGAGATTCAACTGTTCTACCTCTCGCAGGTAGGTCACTTGGTACTCCAACAGAATGCGCATATATCCCAGGCTTTCTTCTGTTCCTACAGCGGAGAATGATACCATGCCGTCTTCATCTGGTATCCAGTCCTGACGATCACGTGGACTGCTTACTTTCATCACACCAGACTTCTTGACCATCATCTGCATGGCTCGACCATTTCTCCCAATGAGCTTCCTCACCAGAACATGAGGCACCCGGATGACCTCTTCACGCATACTGTGAGCTTTCCTCATCAACTCCAGTTGTCTAACGGCTTGTTCCGTCTTCAACCGGAGAAACCGCTTTGTGCGAATACATCGCCAGTGCATGTCACTTAGGATAGCCACCCTCTTCACTGTGACTTCGGTCGTGGACAGGACCACCAGCTGTTTAGCTTCTGAGGTCAAGTACACCTTACAGGCTCCCACGGCCTTCTTAAACGCCTCATGCATGGACTCACTGGTGCATTCTTCCCTCAAATCCTCGGGTACATCTACGAGGCACTTGTACCGAGACGTTTCAACCAGCTCAGGTTTCAGGGACGACTGACCTCCAGCTTCTTCACCCTGTATGCTTTCCCTGAGCTGACTCACAGCTACAACGTCACGAATTTCCGTCTTGACCACTTCCATCTCATATTTATCTGTGGTTAACACTCTCTTAGCTCTCCTCAGGTCCAGCCTCTCTTGGTATAAGGGAGTGAGTGCAACGTGTTCGCCCTTTTCCTTCTCCAAGAAGGCCTCGTTCACTGAGTGATACTTTGTCAGGCGACTTTTGAGCCCGGAAACTTCTTCCTCTAGCTCCGCCACTCGCCTCTCAGCGGCCCGTCTCTGAAGCTCCTCTTGCTTCCAATGGGTTTATAGCGACTCCTTGAGCTCCTTGATCTCGGCTCCTACACCCACCAAATCATCCGAGCTCACATCACTCGAGGAGGTATCTGCTTCATACCTCCCATCACCAGCGGCCAACTCCTGGCCCTGGTCTGCGGCTTCTCAGATAGACTCCTCCATCTGCTTCTGCTCAGCCTCCATCTTGCTGAGCCTTTCCTTAAGGCACGTCTCTGCCCTCTGGAGATTATCACAGAACGTCTGCAGCTCCTTCACCTGAGCTTCCAGACCTAAGGTCCTTCTGCGGAGATCACCATTTTCATTACGGGTGTCCTGCAGAGTGGTCTCACCCACTTGGCGTATGTGCTCTGCATCCACCTTATCATCCTCTAGTTTTCCTTTAACCCTGAGGAGATCCTCATAGTCTCTCTTGATTTGTTGCAGTTCCCTCATGAGTTCACCATATTCCTTCTTGGAGTCACATAGCTCCCGGTTGAACTGTTCGCGCAGTCGTTTTAGATTTTCGTCACGTCCAGAAACTTCAACCTGCAGCGCCTCTTTTAAGGCAGACAGCTCTCTATCCCTCTGGTGTAGTCCCTCATCCAGCTTTTGCTTCACTTGTATCAGCTCTACGTGTACCAGGGAGAACCTATCTTTCAATTCGCACAGCTCATCTTCAAATTCCGCTTTGTCAAGCTCCAACTGAAAAACCTCCTCTTTATTTCTCTGGAACTTTTCCTTCCAATTGTTGACTTCCTTGCTGTTTTCCTCCAGTTCTCGCTGCAAGTTCCTCACAACCTGGTTTATTTTCTGCCGTTCAGACTCCAGGCTCAGCTGGTCTGAGGACCCGTTCTCCATGTTTTTCCTTAGTTGCTGTACATCACTCTGATACTGCTGCCTGACAGGCACCAGCTCTTGGTCTTGACTGGCCACCTCCTCTTTCAGGGCTGTCCGATCCTTCTGACTCGGTACTGTATTGGAGGTTGCTACTGGCAACGTCACCTCCTCTTCTGCCTCGGAAGGAGGATCCACACATGAAACCAAGGCACACAGCATTACATTTTCCTTATTTTCACTTTCAGCCAAGACTACAGGAGCAACCTTTTTGTGGCCCTTGCGCCGTTTACGAGATGGGGACTTTCTCACCTCGTCTAGCCCCTCCTAACTGACCTCTCCTTCTACTTTCGTAGTGTCACCGTCAGCTACGGGGTCTGTGTCACTCCCCATGGTGTTGTGGACTAACAGGTCACCTCCCACTTCTACTGGAGCTACCCCATTATCAACGGTCACATTGTCATTTTTAGGAGGTACCAACCCACCACCAGTAATTTTTTTTTGATTTTCTATCCTCCACGCTGTTTTGAACAACCGCCCCTTTTTTAGACTACGCCCCCTTTTTAACAACCACACAGGCAGGGAAATTTTTACAAGAAAAATCAACAATAGTCTTAGAAATCAGTTCACAACAGCTCTTACCACCTCCCCGGGCACTCTGGGACAACAATGGCGCCCCCGGAGAGTTCACAGAATGGTCCACTGCCACCATTCTATACGGTTCCTGCACCATGTCCTGTAAAAGTTTCTCAATTACCTGCTGTGAGTCCTGTCGCTGTTTCTCAAATACCTGCTGCTGTTTCTCAAATGCCTACTGCTGCGACTCCATCAGGCATTTCAAACGCTCAACAGCTTCAGACTCATTTGCTGCTCCCTTCACAGCCACCTCCATCAGCTCCTACAATTCCTCAGGACACTCCATTATGCCGAAGAGCGATTGCACACGGTCATCTAACTCCTTCTCCATTCCGTCTGGTGATACTGCACCATTCATGGCCATTGCGGTACACACTAGACACTCTACACCGCTCTCCCCGAAAATTTTTGTGGCCCTGCCGAGCCACAGCAAAACCGGATTTGAGTGCGACGACAACCTTCGCAACCCCGCCGAGTTGCAGCCAGATGCTTTAAACTTCATGAGCCCCGCCGAGCCACAGCAAACCAGGTTTGAGTGCGACGACAATCTTCGCAACCCCACCGAGTTGCAGCCAGATGCTTTAATCCACACTCGTCGTCCTGTGCCGTTGCCCCTAGCAACCGGGCTGCAGTTGCCCCTAGCAACCGGACTGCAGTTGCCCCTAGCAACTGGGCTGCAGTTGCCGCTAGCAACCGGGCTGCAGCTGCCCCCATTCTCGAACCATATGTAAGGCAGCGCTAGTCATCATCCTGGAGGATACTCACTGCACACGTGCAATGTCCTTCCGGTATTTTCTCAATACAGCAGTTTATTATATTATCATAAACCGCATATCACACAGTCCTTCTTAGTTTATCACCGGCATGTTTACACACTTAACATCCGGGAGTCTCTCAAGTAGCAGACAGGCCCAATTGGCCCAAGTTACAGCCTTCAGCAAGGTAATACTATAGCAATGTCTATATAAGTGTCTATATAACAAAGTGTATTACCTTTGCCGGGTTTAGTTGCTGCAGTCCATTTAATCACTCTGGCTTTAAGGCTTTCCCAGGTCAGGGTCTCTCGCCGTTGTCCCGTCTAAGGCTACTGGAATGTTTCACTCACACACATCCAGTCTGCGCCTTTCCGGACTCTTCACCAAGCCGCTGCCTTCCAAGGCCACTGGCATCTACACAAGATCCAGCCTCGACCTTTCAGGCTGCCAGGCTTCACTGTATCACGGTGTCCCACACACACGGGGAACAGGCCTCACGCCCAACACACCGAACACACCTGTCTCCCATCAAGCAGGGTTTATATATCCATCCTGTGCACACACACACACAGACAGGACCTTGCTGATGTCACAGTCATGTGATCAGACAGACATTCTGTGCGCCCAGGACCTGTGCTATGTCACAGTCATGTGACCAGTCACCTGATGGGGAAGGTACATGGTCAGGTAAAACACATCCTGGACCATTACCGTAATGCCAGCAAGTCGCTGCATTTCACTATCAACATCAGCCAGTGAGATGGCAATAAGATGCTCCATCCTATTAAGGAGGGAGATCTCCGCAAACCATTCCTCCACAGTGGGTGGGTCTCTGCTTTTCCAGTGTCGTGGAATGACATTCTTAGCCGCCTATATTAGGTAGCCTATTGATGACCTTTTATAACTACGTTTACTTATTGGTAACAATGATAAAAGGAGGGCTTCTGGCATATTAGGGATAGTCAAACCAGTTATTTTCTCAATCATGGGAACCACCTTTGCCCAAAATGCATTTATTATAGGACATGCCCACCATATGTGTGGCATTGTCCCTTCCCCCTCCCCACATCTCCAACATCTCTCTGAGACCACTGGATACCATCTATGAAGGACTGCTAGTACCCGATACCATCTAGAGATAATTTTGAAGGAGGTTTCCTGAGCTTTGGACCCTATTGAGGTTTTATGTGTTAGGAAGAAACATTTATCCCATTATGAGTCAGAGAAGGACTTCCCCAGTTCCCTTTCCCATGCACCGCAGAATCCTGGCCTATTGTCAGTTACCTGGGCAATGAGGAGATTATACAGTAGGGAGATGGAGTGTGTAAGGGGTGACAATGATAGGCTCAATTTTTCAAAGTTTGTGAGATCTCTATGAAGATGTGTGCGCTTCTTCACAGTTGAATAGAAGTGTTGAAACAGGCTATATTCAAAATTAGCCTTCGGGGAAGTGGCTCTTCCCTGTAACAAGTCATTGAGGGGGAGCAGCAAAGTATTGGAGATGACATGAGAAAATAATATCGGATGGGATTTATTTGAACTGAGAAATCTATTTGCAGATAGTCCTGGTGGGAAATCTGGATTATCTGAAATCGGGAGCAAGGGGCCCTGGGGGTCGATTGAGGATAAGCTTTTTTTTTGGGATCTCAAAGCCAAAGCAGTGGCATAAGTACTATATGACATGAGGCCAAGAGAGGGGACAATTAAATGGGCGCACCATGGGAGAGTGGTAAGAGCTTTAGGACAAATTGATTGAGCTATTTTGACCCACAATTTCCCCTCCGAATGATGGAAAAAGTCCAGGATTCTAGCGTGTACTGCTGCCATGTAATACCTTCTACAATCCGGAAGGCTAAGGCCCCCCTTTTGTTTGTGTCTGATCAGACCATCCCCCCGAATGTGTGGACACCCACTTGCCCAGATAAATCTGCAAAAGCTACTGCGTAGTCTTTTCCAAAAATTTGAGGGAATTACCACGGGGATGGTTTGGAAGAGGTATAAGAGTTTAGGTAGGACGTTCATTTTTAGTATATTTATTCTGCCAAACCAGGAAAAATCCTTAACTGGCCAAGAAGTAAGATCTCTATGGAGTTGTTCAATAAAGGGCCCAAAATTAAGATAAAATAGACGGGAGAGGTCTCTATGAATACGAATTCCTAAGTATTTGATACCCTGTGAGGGCCAGGCAAAGGGAAAGTTGGACTGGATGGAATCCTGTATGGATTTGGGGAGGGAGACATCGAGGGCCTCAGACTTCGCTGCATTGATTTTAAAATTTGACCATGTACCAAAGTGATCTATTTCAGCCATAACAGCAGTGATGGATATATGTGGTTGATTGATATATACTAGGACATCATCAACAAATGCAGAGCACTTGTACTCGGTGGCTCCCACCTCAATCACCCTAATATTGGGGTTATCGTGAATTGATGAGAGCAGGTGCTCCATCACTAGGATGTATAAGAGAGGGGACAGAGGACATCTCAGCCTTGTCCCATTGGTGATTATGAAAGATGATGATAATGTTCCATTTATCTTCAGCCTAGCTGACGGATTGCGATACAGGGCATGATTTTGGCTATAAAAGGGTCCCCTACCCCAAGCTTTTTAAAAGAATAATATATGGCGTGCCAGGAGACTCTATGGAATGCTTTCTCAGCATCCAACGAGAGTATCTAATTACAAATTTTTAACTGCATCTAGCCCAAGCAATACTTTGGGCCTAGTAGCAGTGTCTGCTAGTCAGCGGATTAACCCAGCTGTTAAGCAAGCTACACCACCAGTAGTTTGGACACTTAATTTTTTCAAAGGAAATGGTTCGGGCCCCTGGGACACTCAGTGAAGAGCATCGGGAGGCACCCCAAGGCACAGAGGCTGGGACTGGCGGTAGGACGCCTTGCGGTGGCCGGCCAAGCTCGATCCTTATAAAAGCTTTTTAACTGCAGCAGCTTTAGTGGACGCTGCTGGAGCTGGAATTACCGCGGCTGCTGGCATGAGACTTGCCCTCCAATAGATCCTTGTAAAAGGATTTAAAGTGTACTCATTCAAATTAGAGAGACAATTTAAATTAAAAAGATTAGACCTGCCTCCACCGCAGGGGGGCTCGCTCGACCCACCAGCGGACAGGCACCAGTATTGGGAGAGGGGGGCTGGCCGTCAGGGTCCACCGCGGCTCTGGCACAAACCCGGCGACACTGAGGTTGCACGGGCAGGAACGGACTGGCCGTGTCGGCTTCTCACTTTTTTGGTTTTAGAAGGGCATGACATGCCTATATCTGTGTCTCCCCCTCCTTTTACTCCTCCACCTCTTTTCTTTTCACATGACTATATGTACTTGTCACTTTTCCATGTGTTAGTTGTGTCTTCTGAGCAGTTTGTCAGCTTTTGGACACCTTTGAAGTGTTTTCTATGTGTTTTCTATGTGTTTCTATGTGTTTTTGTTTGCCTGCCATTGGTTTTAACGGTGTTCGAAGGTGTTCGACGAACAGTTCGATGAACAGTTCGGTGAACATACGGGTGTTCGACGAACCGAACCGAACTCGAACACTACGGGGGTGGCTCAACACTAGTCAGGAGTAAAATTGTGGAGGAGAGTAAAAAAGGGTTAGGTTATAAAAAGAATAGCCCAAGCTCTGAACATCTCACATTGCACAGTTGAATCCATCATCCAAAAATGGACATGAGCATGTCCAGTAGATACAGTATAAGCTGGACATGAGCTTGTCCAGCTATCGCCCCATATCGCTGCTCCCATTTGCCTCCAAACTCCTTGAGCAACATGTTCACGCTGAACTTTCCTCCCACTTTTCATCCAACTCTCTCTATGACAACCGACAATCCGGCTTCCGCCCCCACCATTCCACCGAAACTGCCCTTACCAAAATCACCAATGACTTACTTACAGCCAAAGCTATCAGACAATTCTCTGTATTCCTTCTTCTTGACCTGTCCTCTGCTTTCGATACAGTTGACCATTGCCTCCTACTACAGATCCTCTCTTCCTGTGGCGTCAAAGACCTTGCCCTATCCTGGATCTCCTCATACCTTTCTAACCACACATTTAGCGTCTCCCACTCCCACACTACCTCCTCACCCCACCCCCTCTTTGTTGGAGTCCCTCAAGGTTCTGTCCTAGGACCCCTACTCTTCTCAATCTATACCCTTGGCCTGGGACAGCTCATAAAATCCCATGGCTTTCAGTACCATCTGTACGCTGATGACACCCAGATCTACCTCTCTGGCCCAGATGTCACCTCTCTGCTGTCCAGAATCCCAGCATGTCTAGCAGCCATATCCTCCTTCTTCTCCTCCCGCTACCTCAAGATCAATGTGGACAAAACTGAACTCATTATCTTTCCCCCATCTCGCATATCTTTCCCATCTGATCTTTCTATCACAATAAATGACATTACTCTTTCCCCTGTACTGACAATCCGCTGCTTTGGAGTAACCCTTGACTCTGCCCTGTCCTTCAAACCCCACATCCAAGCTCTCACCACCTCCTGTCGCCTCCAGCTCAAAAATATTTCCAGAATCCGTCCTTTCCTCAACCCTCAATCTACTAAACTGCTTGTGCATGCCGTCATCATCTTCCGCCTCGACTACTGCAACATCCTCCTATGTGGCCTACCTGCTAACACTCTCGCACACCTCCAGTCCATCCTCAACTCTGCTACACGACTTGTTCATCTCTCGCCTCGCTACTCCTCTGCTACCTCCCTTTGCAAATCCCTTCATTGGCTCCCATTCCCCCAGCGGATCCAGTTCAAACTACTATCACTGACCTACAAAGCCATCCATAACCTCTCTCCTCCGTACATCTCTGAACTAGTCTCCCAATATATTCCCTCACGTAACCTCCGGTCCTCCCAAGACCTCCTTCTCTTCTCCACACTTATTCGTTCCTCACGCAATCGCCTCCAAGATTTCTCCCGAATATCCCCCGTCCTATGGAATTCTGTTCCTCAACACGTCCGATTATCCACCACACCTGGATCCTTCAGACGGAACCTGAAAACTCATCTCTTCAAACAAGCTTGCAGCCTGCCATGACCTTGCTTGCTGCCACCTCAACCAACAACACCGGAGCTACTGCAACCCCTCAACCTACTGTCTCCGCCCCATTCCTTTAGAATGTAAGCCCGCAAGGGCAGGGTCCTCTTCCCTCCATACCGTTCTATCATTGTTAGTTTGTTTACTGTAAGTGATATCTGTATTTTGTATGTAACCCCTCCTTATGTACAGCGCCATGGAATCAATGGTGCTATATAAATTAATAATAATAATAAAATAATAATATAAGTTTCATAAAAATAGGTGGACTCTGAATTCACTAATTTGTGTTAATGTGAAGCTCATTTTCAGGCTGCTACAAAAGTTCAGAAAAGTGGAAAAGTTATTTCACGTAGTCCAAGATCTACTGTATACTAGCAGTGTGCATTCTGGAAAGGAAGCCATTCTGTAGACATATAATCAGTCATCCTAGACACATGACTGACCAGAGGAGCAATTAGGAAGCTATTTACATTTCTCTTGCAAATATTCCTACAGTGATATTCAATCCGTTACTCTGTGGTTTTGTAGTACGCAGCTGTTTGAATGTAATTATACTTATGTAAATACAGTCTGTTTTCTGAAGGCTCTTGCTATTGAGTGAGGTAGTCTCTTCTGTTTCTGTGTTCAACTCATAGATGTAGTTAAGGATTCAGCAAACAAGGGGGTAAAACATACCTGATTGGATCCGCAAACCAAAAAATGCATCTTTGCAACTACAGAGGTGCACTTTAATTTAGTGCATATGACGCGCCCCCTGGGCCTGTGTTGTGCAGGGGATAACAGGAGCCGGGCCTTCTGTAAGATGCTGGGGGTTGTAGTCTCCGTGTGGCGGCGACCCGGTCCGTGCCCAGGGTGGTCAATTCAGTGGCAGTCTTAATGTTGTAACAAGTGTCCGACTACTCCACGCGTGGATTGCGGTCAGTGGGGACCGCCGCTGCGCTGCAGACCGCTGAGGCTGATGTTGTATGCGCAGCCAAGTATGGAATAACTCCCCACGGGAGAAGTATTGCCTCAGGGCAGCTAGTGTGGAAGATGGTGGGAGTGATGGTGTGAGCATCCCAGTACTAATGGTGCTGGTGCGGCGATGAAACACAGAGACGTGCGGTTGCAGTTTCCAATGCTTTACTCACAGTTGTTATTCGTGTCAATCCTGCGGGCGATGACTGCCCAAGCCGTGCTGCGTCCACCAGGCAAGGGACTCGACCAACTCCCAGGCAATTCCAGAGCGTGGCACAGGGCTCCCTTCCTTTCCTTTCTCTGGCCGTCCCCACCAGTGACCCACCTTTGTCCAGCTCCCTCGGGCCTTCTGTTGGCGAAACCTATCTCCGGTTTCCCTGACCCTATGCGGTATGCTTTCCTGGTGGATGCAGTGGGGGGTCGCACCAAGATATGGTGATGACCTCCGGTCTTTGGCTGAGGAATCTGTTGCCTCCACCAATTTGGGTTCCGGTACCCTGCTCTGCCAACCCTTCACCCTGTATCTCCTGGGCATATGGGGTTCCTTCTGTCCTCGTGTCTCTGGGCCTTTCTCTGTGTTCCTTGCTTCCTTTCTCCTCTGTTCCAGTTCCTTTCTTACTTTCCTTTCCGTTCCTTCTCCTCTCTCTTTCTGCTGTTTCTGGCCTCCACTCCAGGCCTGCCTCTGGAGCTGGGCCCAGACAGAGCCACAGCTCCCTGTCAGCCCTCTCTGGCTGAACTCCTGACTGAACTGAACTCTGTCCTAAGATGGTGCCCACCTTATATACCTCCCTCTATGTGTGAGCCCAGGTGACTAGCAACCAATGGGCTCCTATCTATGCCCAGAGACCCACCCCTATCTGCTCCTACACCACTGGGTGTACTTTCCCCTCCCCACTCCAGCCAGGGACAGATGCTGTCGTGCCTGCACTTCTGTCTAGTGGGAGCACCGTTGAGCTGTCCCTCGGAAATGGGGTGTGTGTGGTGCATGCAGCCTACCGAGTCCTGGTCCACACTCCATCCTTACCCGCGAGTGGAATATCACACCTCTGGTTTGAGGTTCAATATCCCTGTAGCAGCCGAGCCCTCGGGGCACTATACATACAGTGGTCAACTTAGCAGATGACAATGTTTTTACTAAATTAAAAACTTTATACATTGCAGAGATTAAAGTACAGGTATATATAGTGATTGATGGGAGTCATCTTTTCCATCTAGCCCAGACCACCATGAAGACTTCTTCAAGCCCTTTCTTGTCTGCACTTTCTAAAGCCTGTTTCACATGTATAGAATGTGTTTCCAGTACGTGTGGCATCCATTTTTTTTCATGGATACCACACATACCCATTATAACCTATGCTGCTATGGACATGTCCATTTTTTTCTGGCAGTAGGGCTGACAAAGGCCAATACAACATATACAAAACATGAATGGCATCCGTGTGCCACCCGTGTGCTGCACATGTGCTGTACATGTTTAACAGTGCACAGTATAGGAGAAGCTTTGTATTTTAATTCTTTCTTCATCCATACCGGAAAAACACTAATGACTCACAGATGACACACTGATGGAAAACACTGATGGCATCAGTGCCAGTTTTTCACGTAAGTGTTTAAACACAGACATGTAAAGTAGGCCTAATACAGACTCATTTGAGTTCTCACATTTACAACACCTCACCCACCTATTCGCAACTGATAGAAACTCCTCCTCCTGCTGCTACTCCCAATTCTAAAGCTGTTGCTGCCCCATTTGTACCCATTATTGTATATGCAGTGTGGCATGGTGCACCAAAATACTTTACTTTGTTTTTTTTTGTGTCATAACTAGAGATGAGCGAACATTTCAATGTTCGGTTCGGAAATGCTCACCGAATATTTAGACATTCTGGGCAACAGGGAGCCAGCGCAAGGATTGACAGAGGGGAGAAGCCTGGGAATCGTGGGGTGACAGGTGGATTAATCAGACGGAACAGATTAGGATAGATTGGAGGGGTGCGAGAGTGGTAAAAGGGAGGCCACAGAGCAGGAGCTTGTAGTAGCCGAAGCATGAGATTATGAGGTCGTGCACTGGTGTTTTTCTAGATTCATGGTTGAGGAATGTGCAGATCCCCGATATACTTTGGAGTTGGAGTCAGCAGCAAGTGGAAAGGGCTTAGATCTGATGTTTGAAAGACAGATCAGAGTCAAGGTTGCGGGACGGGGGAGAGTGGGCAGCCATTCACTTTGATGGATAGGTAAGTTGGGGGGGGGATGAGATGGTGGAAAGACGATGCATTCTGATTTATCCATGTTAATTTTTACAAATCTAGCAGAGAAGAACGATGAAATACATGACACACATTGAGGGATTTTGGTTAGTAAGGAAGTGATATCAGGTCCAGAGAAGTAGATCTGTGTGTCATCAGCATAGAGGTGATACTGAAAGCCATGAGACTATGAGGTGTCCCAGTACAAAGGTGTAGATGGGGAAGAGCCTGGGTCCTAGAACTGAACCTTGGGGGACACCGACACATAGGGAGTGAGATGAGGAGGTGGTGTGTGAGTGGGAGACACTGAATGTCCTGTCGGTTAGGTATGAAAAGATCCAAGACAGGGCCATGTCTGTGATGCCGAAAGATGAGAATCTGTAGTAATAGGGTATGGTCTACTGTGTCGAAGGCAGATGACAGGTCTATGAGAAGGAGGACACAGTAGTCTTGGATTTGGCAGTTAGTAGGTCATTGGTGACTTTATTCAGGGCCGTTTCAGTGGAATGGTGAGGTCAGAAGCCAGAATGTAAGCGGTCAAAGAGGGAGCAGGAGGAGAGGTGGGAGGACAGTTCAAAATAGACATGTTGATCTAGTAGTTTGGAGGCATAGGGGAGAAGTGAGATGGGGCGATAGCTAATCATAATGTAATAGTGGGGAAGGGCGTAGCCTTCCCTTGGTACTGAGATAGTTAAAGGAAGTGTTCCTGAAGTCAGACCTCCCCAACTGTGGTAGACCAAGCTAACGGGGTTAGCTTTAGTGGTCCAGTTAGTAGAGTAGAGGGGGAACTTAGTGCCCTTAACAAGCCTAGAGGGATATAGAGCTTGTTTCTGGTATAATTCCTTCTGGGCTGTAGTACCTGAAAACAGCCACAAGATGCCACTGTTCTGGGTGCAGATGTCAGGTTGAGTCTGCCAGCAGAGTTACAGACAATGATGGGTTAAAGTTCTGTGATGACAGCTCACTGAGGGTGGGCATATTAGGAAAGTCTCTGTTTAGTTTCCAGAATCAGGAAGTGATTCTTCAGTAAGAGACAGTACGGGGAATCGTGCGGACAGCCTGACTATAGTGGCTGCTAGGGTAGATGGGAGCTCCGTACCCTCAGACAGTGAGATCCCAGTGCGCAATTCTCCCCACACAAGAGCACGAGTCCTGTTCGCTTGCCGGAGAAACTCATTAAAGCGTAGTGAGGACACGGGGCACTTCTAGTCTGCAGGAAGCAGAGGAAGCTAAATAGGACTCCAAGCTAAGACGTGGGGGAGAGATATCGGATCCGGTCACTGTCAATACAGAGGAGTCTCTTGGGCCAGGGATTATAGCCACAGAGATGCTCCGCTTAAAGAGGGAACCAGGGCTGAAGCAGTTAACAGCGCCTGTGAGAGAGATGATTGCCTGTCGGGCCTTATCCATTATATCTGACTGTAAATATTGTATATATTCCTCTTCCCCAAGTAAAGTCCAAGTTCTGGTTAAGAACCTTGTGTCCTCTGAAATTATTGCTGCCATGGTCCCAGAAGAAAATTGCCTGGAGACAGCCGCGATCGGATGGCTTGAAGTAAGTGAAGAGCACTACATACACAGCCACACTTCAGAGGGAGGACACGTATTGTCTGTAGGGTGCCATAGCAAGAGGGGGCTACAGCTCGCCCACGACTACCTCGCTGGGGCACCTTACAATAGGATGGGTGAACGGAGGGCTTTTGGAGGATGGGTGTGATCAAGGCATGTTTGAATCATGAGGGAAAGATGTCAATTGTTAGTGATAGGTTGAAGAGGAGGGTTAGGTGTGGGATGAAGACTGTGGTACAGTTTGGAATGAGGTGGGATGGTATTGGCTCATGTTCACAGGTGGTGAGATGTGATTTGGAGAGTAAAGATGATCTTCTGTGATGGCGGACAAGCTGGTTTTGGAGGAGGAGAGTTGACGCGTTATGAGAAGGGGCAGTTGGGACTTTAAGCAAAAGCTTTGCCCTATGTTATTAATCTTCTGCTTGAAGAATGAGGCAAAGTCTTCAGCTGAGATTAGAAGAGAGGAGAGGGAGGGGGAGATGTTGGACAGAGGAGGGACTTGAAAGTACTGAATAGCTGTTTAGTGCTGTGAGACATGATGAGAGATGATGCTAACAGCGGTTCGTTTGGTGGCCCAGTGACTGTCCAGGTACATAACCTTTAACCCCTTAACAACATTTGCCGTACTAATACGCGTCTGTGCCCTGGGACTTAAGAGCCAGACCCGTATTAGTACGTCATGGCGATCGCGCGCGCACACAGGCTGTGCGGGCGTGATCGCCGCCGGGTGTCAGCTGATTGTCACAGCTGACACCCGGTACTATGTGCAGGGAGCAGTCCTGCACCGCTCCCAGCACATTAACCCCCGCGATGCTGTGATCGAAGTCGATCGAAGTCGATCGCGGCATTGCGGGGGCAAGGGGAGGTGATCGCCGATACTCACCTCCTCTTCCGGCTTCCAGCGCAGTCTGCAAAGGCTTCCCGGGTGTTGCCATGACGACCCGATGTCGTCATGACAACATCCGGGTCACCAGACAGCAGGAAGATTGCTTGGACATGCGCAGTGCATCTCCAAGCAATCTTCACACTGTGCATTTCTGACAACTTGCATGGCATAGGGATGGTGCTGCATTCCTGTGCCATGCAGGCGATCAGAGAAAAAAAAGTGAAAGTCCCAGAGTGGGACAAAGTAATAAAGTGTATAAACTGTGTGAAAGTGGAAAAAAATAAAAATAAATTTGCAAAAATATAAAAAAAAATAAAAAAAATAATCCACCAAAAATAAAAATATAATGTACCCATCAATAAATATTATTATAAAAAAAAAAAAAAAAAACAATAAAAGTACACATATTTGGTATCGCCGCTTCCGGAACAACCTGACCTATAAAACTGTCCCACTAGTTAACCCCTTCAGTGAACACGGTAAAAAAAAAAAAAAAAAACGAAGCAAAAAACAATGCTTTATCACCATACCGCCAAACAAAAAGTGGAATAACACGCGATCAAAAAGACGCATATAAATAAAAATGATACCGCTGAAAACGTCATCTCGTCCCGCAAAAAACAAGCTGCCATACAGCTCCATCAGCCGAAAAATAAAAAAGTTATAGCTCTCAGAATAAAGCGATGCTAAAAAATATTTTTTTTTATAAAATAGCTTTTATTGTGTATAAGCGCCAAAACATAGAAAAATGATACAAATGTGGTACCGCTGTAAACGTACTGACCCGAAGAATAAAGATACCTCATCAATTTTACCACACGCGGAACAGAATTAAAAAAAAAAAAAAACAATTCCTGAATTGTTGGTTTTTGTTTATTCTGCCTCCCAAAAATCGGAATAGAAAGCGATCAAAAAATGTCACGTGCCTGAAAATGGCACCAATAACAACGTCAAGTCATCCCGCAAAAAACGAGCCGTCACATGACTGTCTGCCAAAATCAGTCATAAAAACCCCATATGATTCTGGCATTGCTGTAATCACACCGACCCGAAGAATAAAGTTGCCTAATCACATATACCGCACAAGGAACAGCGTCAAAAATAAACTCTTGGGTTAGGATTGGGCTAGGGTTAGGGCTGGGTTTGGGGCTAGGGCTGTGCTGGGGCTAGGGTTGTGCTGGGGCTAGGGTTGTGCTGGGGCTAGGGTTGTGCTAGGGCTAGGGTTGTGCTAGGGCTAGGGTTGTGCTAGGGCTAGGGCTGTGCTAGGGTTAGGGCTGGGGTTGGGATTTTTTTCCAAAGGAAGAAAAAAAGATGACGATATGGCGACTAGTGTTGAGAGCAAGTGCTTGCTACTTGAGTTTGCATCGGGTGCTCTGGTATGCATTGAGTATCGTGGGTATTTGAGTGACATGCTCGAGTCTCTGCCCTATATGCTTCGCGGCCAAAAAACTTTACGGGGATTGCCTGCCATGCACGAGCGATCCCCGCATGTTTTTTTTTGGGTGTCTAATAACCGTGAAACATGCGGAGCAGGGACTCGAGCATGTCACTCGAGCACACACTGTACATGGTGCATACCTGAGTACCCGATGCAAACTCAAGTAGCGAGCACTTGCGCTCAAGAATAATAACAACTTATTCAATATGATGACCTAATGTAAACAAATTCTGTGCCGTACCTCTGGGTTCAAAATGTTCACTATACACCTTAATAAAATCCTTGAGGGGTATAGTTTCCAAAATGGGGACACTTGTGGGGGAGCTCCACTGTTTAGGCACATCACAGGCTCTCCAAACGCGACATGGTGTCCGCTAACAAATTGAATGGAAAATCGGCTCAAATTGTTAGCGGACGCCATGTTGCGTTTGGAGAGCCCCTGTGTGCCTAAACATTGGAGCTCCCCCACAAGTGACCCCATTTTGGAAACTAGACCCCCCAAGGCACCTATCTAGATGCATAGTGAGCACTTGGAACCCCCAGGTGCTTCACAAATTGATTCGTAAAAATGAAAAAGTGTTTTTTTTTTCACTTTTTCATTTTTACGAATCAATTTGTGAAGCACCTGGGGGTTCCAAGTGCTCACTATGCATCTATAAAGGTGCCTTGGGGGGTCTAGTTTCCAAAATGGGGTCACTTGTGGGGGAGCTCCAAAGTTTGGGTACAGAGGGGCTCTCCAAACGCAATGTGGTGTCCGCTAACAATTTGAGCCGATTTTCCATTCAATTTGTTAGCGGATACCATGTTGCATTTAGAGAGTCCCTGTGTGCCCAAACATTGGAGCTCCCCTACAAGTGACCCCATTTTGGAAACTAGACCCCCCAAGGCACCTATGTAGATGCATAGTGAGCACTTGGAACCCCTAGGTGCTTCACAAATTGATTCGTAAAAATGAAAAAGTGTTTTTTTTTTCACTTTTTCATTTTTACGAATCAATTTGTGAAGCACGTTGGGGTTCCAAGTGCTCACTATGCATCTAAAAAGGTGCCTTGGGGGGTCTAGTTTCCAAAATGTGGTCACTTGTGGGGGAGCTCCAAATTTTGGGCACACAGGGGCTCTCCAAACACAACATGGCGTCCGCTAATTATTCAAGCAAATTTTACAATCAAAAAGTCAAATGGCGCTCCTTCCCTTCCGAGCCCTGCCGTGCGCCCAAACAGTGTTTTTTCCCCCAATATTGGGTATCTGCGTGCCCAGGGGAAATTGCACAACAAATTTTGCGGTCCATTTTTTCTTGTTACCCCTGTGAAAATAAAAAAAATTGGGTCTAAAGTAACATTTTTGTGAAAAAAGTTAAATGTTCATTTTTTTCTTCCACATTCAAAAAATTCCTGTGAAGCACCTGAAGGGTTAATAAAGTTCTTGAATGTGGTTTTGAGCACCTTGAGGGGTGCAGTTTTTAGAATGGTGTCACTTTTGGGTATTTTCTGTCATAAAGACCTCTCCAAGTGACTTCAAATGTGATGTGGTCCCTAAAAAAATGGTTTTGTAAATTTTGTTGGAAAAATGAGAAATCGCTGGTCAACTTTTAACCCTTATAGCTCCCTAACAAAAAAAAAATTTGGTTCCAAAATTGTGCTGACATAAAGTAGACATATGGGAAATGTTATTTATTAACTTTTTTGTGTGACATATCGCTCTGATTTCAGGGCTTAAAATTCAAATTTTGAAAATTGCAAAATTTTCAAAATTATTGCCAAATTTGCGTTTTTTTCACAAATAAACGCAAGTGATATCGAAGAAATTTTTCCACAGTCATGAAGTACAATATGTCACGAAAAAACAATCTCAGAATCAGGGGGATCCGTTGAAGCGTTCCAGAGTAATTACCTCATAAAGTGACAGTGGTCAGAATTGTAAAAATTGGCCCGGTCATTAACGTGCAAACCACCCGCGGGGCTTAAGGGGTTAAGTAATATTGTGTATACTATTTATACTATTCATACTATTAGGGAGTATGTGCTCCAATAGCTACATCTGTTTGTACTCTGGATGTCATAGTTGGATTGAAACTTATTGAGAGGAGTAAATATTCTAAATATATTTATCTGACAAATTACATTTAATAGGAGATATACATATTGGTCATAGAATTAATTTTTTCCTCTTAGTTATCCACTGTATACAGGCTTACCATTTGAGGCTGCTGTGTCACAGGATTTTATGGTTTTTTGTTTGTGGTTTTTAATTCACTACTTTGGTCTCCAGCACCATGTTTCCATTACGTGATCCGTGTGTGTTTAGATATGAATTGTGATGTGGTATTTATATTTCAATAAAAACAATATTTTATATATACATATGAATATGTGTGGCCATTTTCTCTCTGCTTAGCAGGGACCCCTTTTTTTTGTGCATTTATATGATGGTCTGTTCTGAGGTTAAATCTTATATGCAATAACATGGGTCCACTTGGACTTGATTCATTTCAACCCTGTTTATTGTGTCGGTTCTTCAGCCTTTCATATGATGAAGAGATGAGAAGTAGGTTTGTTTTGCTGCTGTGAGCAATTGTGCACCATTTTTAAAACATCTGTTACTGGACTCCACTCCCTTCCTTTGGCAGTCACACAGCGGTATGCCTTGTAGATGAGGGGCAGAAAGAACATGTGCTCCAGTAGATAACAAGGGCTGCATCAAGTGGCCTCTGCTCCTCTTCCTCCACCTTAACATCACACATCACCCCAATTACCCTTGTTTTCACTCACGTCACAACTCTTCAATCGGCCAACTGACTGTTCACACATACTGTTCTGCAGTATCAGAGGTCTGATCCAAAGCTTCACAGACTGAAGAGGGGGAAATCATGTGTAGCGATGCACAATTTTTTTTCAGTTGATCCGGGCCCAGATGAAGTAGGGTCCGAAAAGAATCCACACCCTCATCACCAGATGTTAACCCCGGGGGTGGGCATGGCTGGGTTGGAGAAATAAATAAATACACACCTGAACATGGAGAACTAAACTAATATACAACAGGGGTTGGAGAACTAAACTACTAGACAGCAAAGGTTGGAGAATGAAACAATATACATGAGAACATGGAGAATTAAACTAATAGAAAACAGGGGTTGGAGAACTAAACTAATAGGACAACAGGGGTTAGAAAACTAATCTACTTAACAGCTAGGGTTGGAGAACTAAACCACTACACACCAGGGGATGGAGAACTAAACCACTAGAAACTAAGGTGTCACTAGTAGAGATGAGCGTTGTTCGACTCGAACTGTTCGCCAATCTCAAATTCGAGCTGTTTTGGGCGGTGTTCAAGCCGTTCGGCGAACACGAACGATTTGAGAAAAATTCGGCTGTTCGAGGTTATGTTCGATAACTGTTCGTGCACCAAAATCATAACTGGATTTTTTCTCAGTAATGATGAAAATTAATGTTAATGCGCAGTTTGAGTGTACAGCGGGGTGGGGGGAGGGGTAGGGGATGGATCTCTGCAGGAATAATGAAGATCTCCATTTTTTTTTCTCTTTCCCGCATTTACAGTGGGGAGGTGCAATCTGTCAGCCTATCAGCAGCGCACACACGGAGCGAAGTGCTTTTTTTCACACAAGCAAGGGCATGTGTCATTGGCAGTGTATGTCACATGTCTTTGCCCTATAAGACCAAGCCATTTTCCCCGTCGCCACCATTTTCTCACTGCTGCAGCTGCGTGTTAGACGGCACCGCTGTTGCTGTGTGCGCTATACCTTGTTAATTTCAAGCCAATTTTCGCACAAATCTACAGATAGCTTGGGAGTAGGGAATAGTTGTGATTGCAGTCCTTTTAAGGACTAGGTTACAGCATTTACTACGACTTTTATCAGGCAGGTCTGTGCTTTTAAATAGATAGATTGTGGGAGTAAAGACTAATTGTAATTGCAGTCCTTTTCAGGACTAGGTTATATCAGTTCCTATCAGTTTTTGCCAGGCAGGTCTGTGCCAGTGCTGTGCAAGTTTTTTTCACAGCAATTGGCTGAATCTAGCAAAGCTAATCCTTTTTGGCCTACTGCAGAGTGTGTTAGTCAATGGAGTAGCCTATCTGTGTTGCAAGATATACCACCTGTGTATAGAATACCAATTTTTTTACTGCACCTAGTGAAGTAAAATCTTTTGGGCATAGCATCATTCTATTAGTCCATCTATACTGACCTCCATCAGGTTGCAAATTGAATATAATTTTTTTCTGCATCTAGCTCTGAAAAAATATTTGGCCTTCTAGCAGTGTGTGGGACTTTCTCTATTAGTCCATCTATACTGACCTCCATCAGGTTGCAAACTGAATATATTTTTTTTCTGCATCTACCTCTGAAAAAATATTGGGCTTCAAGCTGTGTGTGGGACTTGTTCTATTAATACATATATACAGACCTCCATCAGGTTGCAAACTGATTATAATTTTTTTCTGCATCTACCTCTGAAAAAATATTTGGGCTTCTAGCTGTGTGTGGGACTTGTTCTATTAGTCCATCTATACTGACCTCCATCAGGTTGCAAACTGAATATAATTTTTTTCTGCATCTAGCTCTGAAAAAATATTGGCCTTCTAGCAGTGTGTGGGACTTTCTCTATTAGTCCATCTATACTGACCTCCATCAGGTTGCAAACTGAATATCTTTTTTTTCTGCATCTACCTCTGAAAAAATATTGGGCTTCTAGCTGTGTGTGGGACTTGTTCTATTAATCCATCTATACAGACCTCCATCAGGTTGCAAACTGAATATAATTTTTTTCTGCATCTACCTCTGAAAAAATATTTGGGCTTCTAGCTGTGTGTGGGACTTGTTCTATTAGTCCATCTATACTGACCTCCATCAGGTTGCAAACTGAATATAATTTTTTTTTGCATCTAGCTCTGAAAAAATATTTGGCCTTCTAGCAGTGTGTGGGACTTTCTCTATTAGTCCATCTATACTGACCTCCATCAGGTTGCAAATTAAAAATAATTTATATCTGCATCTAGCTCTGAAAAAATATTTGGCCTTCTAGCAGTGTGTGGGACGTTCTCTATTAGTCCATCTATACTGACCTCCATCAGGTTGCAAATTAAAAATAATTTAGATCTGCATCTAGCTCTGAAAAAATATTTGGCCTTCTAGCAGTGTGTGGGACTTTCTCTATTAGTCCATCTATACTGACCTCCATCAGGTTGCAAATTAAAAATAATTTATTGTCTGCATCTAGCTCTGAAAAAATATTTGCCCTTCTAGCAGTGTGTGGGACTTTCTCTATTAGTCCATCTATACTGACCTCCATCAGGTTGCAAACTGAATATATTTTTTTTCTGCATCTACCTCTGAAAAAATATTGGGCTTCTAGCTGTGTGTGGGACTTTCTCTATTAGTCCATATATACTGACCTCCATCAGGTTGCAAACTGAATATATTTTTTTTCTGCATCTACCTCTGAAAAAATATTGGGCTTCTAGCTGTGTGTGGGACTTGTTCTATTAATCCATCTATACAGACCTCCATCAGGTTGCAAACTGAATATAATTTTTTTCTGCATCTACCTCTGAAAAAATATTTGGCCTTCTAGCAGTGTGTGGGACTTTCTCTATTAGTCCATCTATACCGACCTCCATCAGGTTGCAAATTAAAAATATTTTTTTGTCTGCATCTAGCTCTGAAAAAATATTTGGCCTTCTAGCAGTGTGTGGGAATTTCTCTATTAGTCCATCTATTCTGACCTCCATCAGGTTGAAAATTCAAAATAATTTTTTGTCTGCATCTAGCTCTGAAAAAATATTTGGCCTTCTAGCAGTGTGTGGGACTTTCTCTATTAGTCCATCTATACTGACCTCCATCAGGTTGCAAACTGAATATATTTTTTTTCTGCATCTACCTCTGAAAAAATATTGGGCTTCAAGCTGTGTGTGGGACTTGTTCTATTAATCCATCTATACAGACCTCCATCAGGTTGCAAACTGAATATAATTTTTTTCTGCATCTACCTCTGAAAAAATATTTGGGCTTCTAGCTGTGTGTGGGACTTGTTCTATTAGTCCATCTATACTGACCTCCATCAGGTTGCAAACTGAATATAATTTTTTTCTGCATCTAGCTCTGAAAAAATATTTGGCCTTCTAGCAGTGTGTGGGACTTTCTCTATTAGTCCATCTATACTGAACTCCATCAGGTTGCAAACTGAATATATTTTTTTTCTGCATCTACCTCTGAAAAAATATTGGGCTTCTAGCTGTGTGTGGGACTTGTTCTATTAATCCATCTATACAGACCTCCATCAGGTTGCAAACTGAATATAATTTTTTTCTGCATCTACCTCTGAAAAAATATTTGGGCTTCTAGCTGTGTGTGGGACTTGTTCTATTAGTCCATCTATACTGACCTCCATCAGGTTGCAAACTGAATATAATTTTTTTTTGCATCTAGCTCTGAAAAAATATTTGGCCTTCTAGCAGTGTGTGGGACTTTCTCTATTAGTCCATCTATACTGACCTCCATCAGGTTGCAAATTAAAAATAATTTATATCTGCATCTAGCTCTGAAAAAATATTTGGCCTTCTAGCAGTGTGTGGGACTTTCTCTATTAGTCCATCTATACTGACCTCCATCAGGTTGCAAATTAATAATAATTTATATCTGCATCTAGCGCTGAAAAAATATTTGGCCTTCTAGCAGTGTGTGGGACTTTCTCTATTAGTCCATCTATACTGACCTCCATCAGGTTGCAAATTAAAAATAATCTATTGTCTGCATCTAGCTCTGAAAAAATATTTGGCCTTCTAGCAGTGTGTGGGACTTTCTCTATTAGTCCATCTATACTGACCTCCATCAGGTTGCAAACTGAATATATTTTTTTTCTACATCTACCTCTGAAAAAATATTGGGCTTCTAGCTGTGTGTGGGACTTGTTCTATTAATCCATCTATTCTGACCTCCATCAGGTTGCAAACTGAATATAATTTTTTTCTGCATCTACCTCTGAAAAAATATTGGGCTTACATAGTTACATATAGTTACATAGTTAGTAAAGCCGAATAAAGACTTGCGTCCGTCAAGTTCGACCTGTTAGTTCTGTAATTGCTAAAGTTGATCCAGAGGAGGGCAAAAACCCCAAATGATTCAGCCAATCTTCACCTGAGGAAAAATTCCCTCCCGACTCTGAAACCAGCAGTCAGAATAAATCCCTGTATCAACCTACTATTTTATTCTATTTTTAAGTATATGCAGAAATCTGCCTGGTATCTAGAAAAGCATCCAGTCCCCGCTTGAACTGGTTTAGTGAATCCGACATTACCGTCTCCTCACTCAGTGAATTCCATATTCTCACTGCTCTTACCGTAAAGAACCCCTTCCTATGCTGGTGCTGAAACCTTTTCTCTTCCAGTCTTAGTGAATGCCCTCTTGTTACCGTAATATCCCTCCTTTTGAACAAATCCCGGGCAAGGTCTCTATACTGTCCCCTAACATATTTGTACACATTTATTATGTCCCCCCTCAACCTTCTCTTTTCCAGGCTGAATAGTCCTAGTTTTGCCAACCTCTCTGGGTATTGCAGTCCCTCCATTCCCCTTATTAATTTTGTTGCCCTCCTTTGTACCTTTTCAAGCTCATTTATATCCTTTCTATATATTGGGGCCCATAACTGAGCACAGTATTCCAAGTGTGGTCTGACCAGTGCTTTGTACAGTGGAAGAACAATGTTCTCATCCTTTACAGCTATACCTCTTCTGATACATCCCATTACCCTGTTTGCCCTTACAGCAGCGGCCTGACTTTGGGCACTCCAATTTAGTTTGCTATCAATCAAGATGCCCAAGTCCTTCTCCATCTCTGAATTCCCCAATGATTTCCCATTCAGTGAGTACTGGTGACTTCCATTTTTCCTTCCCATATGTATGACCTTACATTTCTCCTCGTTAAACCTCATTTGCCATTTAATGCTCCACCTACGCAGCTTATCCAAATCCCTCTGTAGGTCTTCACTATCCTCTTTTGTATTAATTGTTTTACATAACTTTGTGTCATCTGCAAATATTGATATTTTACTATTTATCCCGTTGACTATGTCGTTAATAAAGATATTAAATAACATTGGGCCTAGTACAGACCCCTGTGGTACCCCACTAGTGACGCTTACCCAATCTGAGTATATTCCATTTATAACCACCCTCTGCCTTCTATCCTTTAGCCAGTTAGCTACCCACTTGCAGACATTTTCCCCCAGCCCCATCATTCTCATTTTGTATACCAACCTATTATGTGGCACGCTATCGAACGCTTTTGAGAAGTCGAGATACACGACATCCACTGGTTCCCCCTGATCTACTCGAGAGCTAACCTCCTCGTAGAAGTCAATCAGGTTTGTTTGGCAGGAGCGATTCCTCATGAATCCGTGTTGGTTCGGGGTTAATAGATTATTAGCGTCAAGATGCTCCATGATTGCCTCATTAATAAAGCCTTCAAAAATTTTGCCCACAACGGACGTCAGACTCACCGGCCGATAGTTTCCGGTGTTACTTTTTGCTCCCTTTTTGAATATTGGCACTACATTCGCCTGTCGCCAATCAAGTGGTACAGACCCAGTCTCAACAGAGTCCTTAAATATAAGATATAACGGTCTGTCTATCACATTACTTAGTTCCCTTAGTACCCGTGGGTGTATGCCATCAGGTCCTGGTGATTTGTTTATTTTAATGTTACTGAGGCGTTTCTGTACCCCAGCTTGGGTTAGATTTGTCATACTTAGTGGAGGATTAAGCTTGTCACTTCTCATTTCGCCTGTTAGTTCTTTTTCCTTTGTGAAAGTTGACGAAAAAAACTTATTTAATAGATTAGCTTTATCCTCATCTTTCTCTATGATTTTGCCTTCATCACTTTTTATCGGTCCAATATTATTCGATTTAATCCTTTTACTATTTATATACGTAAAGAACAGTTTGGGATTTGATCTACTTTCCCTAGCAATACGTCTCTCTGTTTCCTCCTTTGCTATTTTTATTTGTTTTTTGCAGGTTCTCGTTTTTTCCTTATAACACATTAGTGCCTCCTTGCTTCTAGCTGTGTGTGGGACTTGTTCTATTAATCCATCTATACAGACCTCCATCAGGTTGCAAACTGAATATAATTTTTTTCTGCATCTACCTCTGAAAAAATATTTGGGCTTCTAGCTGTGTGTGGGACTTGTTCTATTAGTCCATCTATACTGACCTCCATCAGGTTGCAAACTGAATATAATTTTTTTCTGCATCTAGCTCTGAAAAAATATTTGGCCTTCTAGCAGTGTGTGGGACTTTCTCTATTAGTCCATCTATACTGACCTCCATCAGGTTGCAAACTGAATATATTTTTTTTCTGCATCTACCTCTGAAAAAATATTGGGCTTCTAGCTGTGTGTGGGACTTGTTCTATTAATCCATCTATACAGACCTCCATCAGGTTGCAAACTGAATATAATTTTTTTCCGCATCTACCTCTGAAAAAATATTTGGGCTTCTAGCTGTGTGTGGGACTTGTTCTATTAGTCCATCTATACTGACCTCCATCAGGTTGCAAACTGAATATAATTTTTTTTTGCATCTAGCTCTGAAAAAATATTTGGCCTTCTAGCAGTGTGTGGGACTTTCTCTATTAGTCCATCTATACTGACCTCCATCAGGTTGCAAATTAAAAATAATTTATATCTGCATCTAGCTCTGAAAAAATATTTGGCCTTCTAGCAGTGTGTGGGACTTTCTCTATTAGTCCATCTATACTGACCTCCATCAGGTTGCAAATTAAAAATATTTTTTTGTCTGCATCTAGCTCTGAAAAAATATTTGGCCTTCTAGCAGTGTGTGGGACTTTCTCTATTAGTCCATCTATACTGACCTCCATCAGGTTGCAAACTGAATATATATTTTTTCTGCATCTACCTCTGAAAAAATATTGGGCTTCTAGCTGTGTGTGGGACTTGTTCTATTAATCCATCTATACAGACCTCCATCAGGTTGCAAACTGAATATAATTTTTTTCTGCATCTACCTCTGAAAAAATATTGGGCTTCTAGCTGTGTGTGGGACTTGTTCTATTAATCCATCTATACAGACCTCCATCAGGTTGCAAACTGAATATAATTTTTTTCTGCATCTACCTCTGAAAAAATATTTGGGCTTCTAGCTGTGTGTGGGACTTGTTCTATTAGTCCATCTATACTGACCTCCATCTGGTTGCAAACTGAATATAATTTTTTTCTGCATCTAGCTCTGAAAAAATATTTGGCCTTCTAGCAGTGTGTGAGACTTTCTCTATTAGTCCATCTATACTGACCTCCATCAGGTTGCAAACTGAATATATTTTTTTTCTGCATCTACCTCTGAAAAAATATTGTGCTTCTAGCTGTGTGTGGGACTTTCTCTATTAGTCCATATATACTGACCTCCATCAGGTTGCAAACTGAATATATTTTTTTTCTGCATCTACCTCTGAAAAAATATTGGGCTTCTAGCTGTGTGTGGGACTTGTTCTATTAATCCATCTATACAGACCTCCATCAGGTTGCAAACTGAATATAATTTTTTTCTGCATCTACCTCTGAAAAAATATTTGGCCTTCTAGCAGTGTGTGGGACTTTCTCTATTAGTCCATCTATACTGACCTCCATCAGGTTGCAAATTAAAAATATTTTTTTGTCTGCATCTACCTCTGAAAAAATATTTGGCCTTCTAGCAGTGTGTGGGAATTTCTCTATTAGTCCATCTATTCTGACCTCCATCAGGTTGAAAATTCAAAATAATTTTTTGTCTCCATCTAGCTCTGAAAAAATATTTGGCCTTCTAGCAGTGTGTGGGACTTTCTCTATTAGTCCATCTATACTGACCTCCATCAGGTTGCAAACTGAATATATTTTTTTTCTGCATCTACCTCTGAAAAAATATTGGGCTTCAAGCTGTGTGTGGGACTTGTTCTATTAATCCATCTATACAGACCTCCATCAGGTTGCAAACTGAATATAATTTTTTTCTGCATCTACCTCTGAAAAAATATTTGGGCTTCTAGCTGTGTGTGGGACTTGTTCTATTAGTCCATCTATACTGACCTCCATCAGGTTGCAAACTGAATACAATTTTTTTCTACATCTAGCTCTGAAAAAATATTTGGCCTTCTAGCAGTGTGTGGGACTTTCTCTATTAGTCCATCTATACTGAACTCCATCAGGTTGCAAACTGAATATATTTTTTTTCTGCATCTACCTCTGAAAAAATATTGGGCTTCTAGCTGTGTGTGGGACTTGTTCTATTAATCCATCTATACAGACCTCCATCAGGTTGCAAACTGAATATAATTTTTTTCTGCATCTACCTCTGAAAAAATATTTGGGCTTCTAGCTGTGTGTGGGACTTGTTCTATTAGTCCATCTATACTGACCTCCATCTGGTTGCAAACTGAATATAATTTTTTTCTGCATCTAGCTCTGAAAAAATATTTGGCCTTCCAGCAGTGTGTGAGACTTTCTCTATTAGTCCATCTATACTGACCTCCATCAGGTTGCAAACTGAATATATTTTTTTTCTGCATCTACCTCTGAAAAAATATTGTGCTTCTAGCTGTGTGTGGGACTTTCTCTATTAGTCCATATATACTGACCTCCATCAGGTTGCAAACTGAATATATTTTTTTTCTGCATCTACCTCTGAAAAAATATTGGGCTTCTAGCTGTGTGTGGGACTTGTTCTATTAATCCATCTATACAGACCTCCATCAGGTTGCAAACTGAATATAATTTTTTTCTGCATCTACCTCTGAAAAAATATTTGGCCTTCTAGCAGTGTGTGGGACTTTCTCTATTAGTCCATCTATACTGACCTCCATCAGGTTGCAAATTAAAAATATTTTTTTGTCTGCATCTAGCTCTGAAAAAATATTTGGCCTTCTAGCAGTGTGTGGGAATTTCTCTATTAGTCCATCTATACTGACCTCCATCAGGTTGCAAACTGAATATATTTTTTTTCTGCATCTACCTCTGAAAAAATATTGGGCTTCAAGCTGTGTGTGGGACTTGTTCTATTAATCCATCTATACAGACCTCCATCAGGTTGCAAACTGAATATAATTTTTTTCTGCATCTACCTCTGAAAAAATATTTGGGCTTCTAGCTGTGTGTGGGACTTGTTCTATTAGTCCATCTATACTGACCTCCATCAGGTTGCAAACTGAATACAATTTTTTTCTGCATCTAGCTCTGAAAAAATATTTGGCCTTCTAGCAGTGTGTGGGACTTTCTCTATTAGTCCATCTATACTGAACTCCATCAGGTTGCAAACTGAATCTATTTTTTTTCTGCATCTACCTCTGAAAAAATATTGGGCTTCTAGCTGTGTGTGGGACTTGTTCTATTAATCCATCTATACAGACCTCCATCAGGTTGCAAACTGAATATAATTTTTTTCTGCATCTACCTCTGAAAAAATATTTGGGCTTCTAGCTGTGTGTGGGACTTGTTCTATTAGTCCATCTATACTGACCTCCATCTGGTTGCAAACTGAATATAATTTTTTTCTGCATCTAGCTCTGAAAAAATATTTGGCCTTCTAGCAGTGTGTGAGACTTTCTCTATTAGTCCATCTATACTGACCTCCATCAGGTTGCAAACTGAATATATTTTTTTTCTGCATTTACCTCTGAAAAAATATTGTGCTTCTAGCTGTGTGTGGGACTTTCTCTATTAGTCCATATATACTGACCTCCATCAGGTTGCAAACTGAATATATTTTTTTTCTGCATCTACCTCTGAAAAAATATTGGGCTTCTAGCTGTGTGTGGGACTTGTTCTATTAATCCATCTATACAGACCTCCATCAGGTTGCAAACTGAATATAATTTTTTTCTGCATCTACCTCTGAAAAAATATTTGGCCTTCTAGCAGTGTGTGGGACTTTCTCTATTAGTCCATCTATACTGACCTCCATCAGGTTGCAAATTAAAAATATTTTTTTGTCTGCATCTAGCTCTGAAAAAATATTTGGCCTTCTAGCAGTGTGTGGGAATTTCTCTATTAGTCCATCTATTCTGACCTCCATCAGGTTGAAAATTCAAAATAATTTTTTGTCTGCATCTAGCTCTGAAAAAATATTTGGCCTTCTAGCAGTGTGTGGGACTTTCTCTATTAGTCCATCTATACTGACCTCCATCAGGTTGCAAACTGAATATATTTTTTTTCTGCATCTACCTCTGAAAAAATATTGGGCTTCAAGCTGTGTGTGGGACTTGTTCTATTAATCCATCTATACAGACCTCCATCAGGTTGCAAACTGAATATAATTTTTTTCTGCATCTACCTCTGAAAAAATATTTGGGCTTCTAGATGTGTGTGGGACTTGTTCTATTAGTCCATCTATACTGACCTCCATCAGGTTGCAAACTGAATACAATTTTTTTCTGCATCTAGCTCTGAAAAAATATTTGGCCTTCTAGCAGTGTGTGGGACTTTCTCTATTAGTCCATCTATACTGAACTCCATCAGGTTGCAAACTGAATATATTTTTTTTCTGCATCTACCTCTGAAAAAATATTGGGCTTCTAGCTGTGTGTGGGACTTGTTCTATTAATCCATCTATACAGACCTCCATCAGGTTGCAAACTGAATATAATTTTTTTCTGCATCTACCTCTGAAAAAATATTTGGGCTTCTAGCTGTGTGTGGGACTTGTTCTATTAGTCCATCTATACTGACCTCCATCAGGTTGCAAACTGAATATAATTTTTTTTTGCATCTAGCTCTGAAAAAATATTTGGCCTTCTAGCAGTGTGTGGGACTTTCTCTATTAGTCCATCTATACTGACCTCCATCAGGTTGCAAATTAAAAATAATTTATATCTGCATCTAGCTCTGAAAAAATATTTGGCCTTCTAGCAGTGTGTGGGACTTTCTCTATTAGTCCATCTATACTGACCTCCATCAGGTTGCAAATTAATAATAATTTATATCTGCATCTAGCTCTGAAAAAATATTTGGCCTTCTAGCAGTGTGTGGGACTTTCTCTATTAGTCCATCTATACTGACCTCCATCAGGTTGCAAATTAAAAATAATCTATTGTCTGCATCTAGCTCTGAAAAAATATTTGGCCTTCTAGCAGTGTGTGGGACTTTCTCTATTAGTCCATCTATACTGACCTCCATCAGGTTGCAAACTGAATATATTTTTTTTCTACATCTACCTCTGAAAAAATATTGGGCTTCTAGCTGTGTGTGGGACTTGTTCTATTAATCCATCTATTCTGACCTCCATCAGGTTGCAAACTGAATATAATTTTTTTCTGCATCTACCTCTGAAAAAATATTGGGCTTACATAGTTACATATAGTTACATAGTTAGTAAAGCCGAATAAAGACTTGCGTCCGTCAAGTTCGACCTGTTAGTTCTGTAATTGCTAAAGTTGATCCAGAGGAGGGCAAAAACCCCAAATGATTCAGCCAATCTTCACCTGAGGAAAAATTCCCTCCCGACTCTGAAACCAGCAGTCAGAATAAATCCCTGTATCAACCTACTATTTTATTCTATTTTTAAGTATATGCAGAAATCTGCCTGGTATCTAGAAAAGCATCCAGTCCCCACTTGAACTGGTTTAGTGAATCCGACATTACCGTCTCCTCACTCAGTGAATTCCATATTCTCACTGCTCTTACCGTAAAGAACCCCTTCCTATGCTGGTGCTGAAACCTTTTCTCTTCCAGTCTTAGTGAATGCCCTCTTGTTACCGTAATATCCCTCCTTTTGAACAAATCCCGGGCAAGGTCTCTATACTGTCCCCTAACATATTTGTACACATTTATTATGTCCCCCCTCAACCTTCTCTTTTCCAGGCTGAATAGTCCTAGTTTTGCCAACCTCTCTGGGTATTGCAGTCCCTCCATTCCCCTTATTAATTTTGTTGCCCTCCTTTGTACCTTTTCAAGCTCATTTATATCCTTTCTATATATTGGGGCCCATAACTGAGCACAGTATTCCAAGTGTGGTCTGACCAGTGCTTTGTACAGTGGAAGAACAATGTTCTCATCCTTTACAGCTATACCTCTTCTGATACATCCCATTACCCTGTTTGCCCTTACAGCAGCGGCCTGACTTTGGGCACTCCAATTTAGTTTGCTATCAATCAAGATGCCCAAGTCCTTCTCCATCTCTGAATTCCCCAATGATTTCCCATTCAGTGAGTACTGGTGACTTCCATTTTTCCTTCCCATATGTATGACCTTACATTTCTCCTCGTTAAACCTCATTTGCCATTTAATGCTCCACCTACCCAGCTTATCCAAATCCCTCTGTAGGTCTTCACTATCCTCTTTTGTATTAATTGTTTTACATAACTTTGTGTCATCTGCAAATATTGATATTTTACTATTTATCCCGTTGACTATGTCGTTAATAAAGATATTAAATAACATTGGGCCTAGTACAGACCCCTGTGGTACCCCACTAGTGACGCTTACCCAATCTGAGTATATTCCATTTATAACCACCCTCTGCCTTCTATCCTTTAGCCAGTTAGCTACCCACTTGCAGACATTTTCCCCCAGCCCCATCATTCTCATTTTGTATACCAACCTATTATGTGGCACGCTATCGAACGCTTTTGAGAAGTCGAGATACACGACATCCACTGGTTCCCCCTGATCTACTCGAGAGCTAACCTCCTCGTAGAAGTCAATCAGGTTTGTTTGGCAGGAGCGATTCCTCATGAATCCGTGTTGGTTCGGGGTTAATAGATTATTAGCGTCAAGATGCTCCATGATTGCCTCATTAATAAAGCCTTCAAAAATTTTGCCCACAACGGACGTCAGACTCACCGGCCGATAGTTTCCGGTGTTACTTTTTGCTCCCTTTTTGAATATTGGCACTACATTCGCCTGTCGCCAATCAAGTGGTACAGACCCAGTCTCAATAGAGTCCTTAAATATAAGATATAACGGTCTGTCTATCACATTACTTAGTTCCCTTAGTACCCGTGGGTGTATGCCATCAGGTCCTGGTGATTTGTTTATTTTAATGTTACTGAGGCGTTTCTGTACCCCAGCTTGGGTTAGATTTGTCATACTTAGTGGAGGATTAAGCTTGTCACTTCTCATTTCGCCTGTTAGTTCTTTTTCCTTTGTGAAAGTTGACGAAAAAAATTTATTTAATAGATTAGCTTTATCCTCATCTTTCTCTATGATTTTGCCTTCATCACTTTTTATCGGTCCAATATTATTCGATTTAATCCTTTTACTATTTATATACGTAAAGAACAGTTTGGGATTTGATCTACTTTCCCTAGCAATACGTCTCTCTGTTTCCTCCTTTGCTATTTTTATTTGTTTTTTGCAGGTTCTCGTTTTTTCCTTGTAACACATTAGTGCCTCCTTGCTTCTAGCTGTGTGTGGGACTTGTTCTATTAATCCATCTATACAGACCTCCATCAGGTTGCAAATTGAATATAATTTTTTTCTGCATCTACCTCTGAAAAAATATTTGGGCTTCTAGCTGTGTGTGGGACTTGTTCTATTAGTCCATCTATACTGACCTCCATCAGGTTGCAAACTGAATATAATTTTTTTCTGCATCTAGCTCTGAAAAAATATTTGGCTTTCTAGCAGTGTGTGGGACTTTCTCTATTAGTCCATCTATACTGACCTCCATCAGGTTGCAAACTGAATATATTTTTTTTCTGCATCTACCTCTGAAAAAATATTGGGCTTCTAGCTGTGTGTGGGACTTGTTCTATTAATCCATCTATACAGACCTCCATCAGGTTGCAAACTGAATATAATTTTTTTACGCATCTACCTCTGAAAAAATATTTGGGCTTCTAGCTGTGTGTGGGACTTGTTCTATTAGTCCATCTATACTGACCTCCATCAGGTTGCAAACTGAATATAATTTTTTTTTGCATCTAGCTCTGAAAAAATATTTGGCCTTCTAGCAGTGTGTGGGACTTTCTCTATTAGTCCATCTATACTGACCTCCATCAGGTTGCAAATTAAAAATAATGCATCTAGCTCTGAAAAAATATTTGGCCTTCTAGCAGTGTGTGGGACTTTCTCTATTAGTCCATCTATACTGACCTCCATCAGGTTGCAAATTAAAAATATTTTTTTGTCTGCATCTAGCTCTGAAAAAATATTTGGCCTTCTAGCAGTGTGTGGGACTTTCTCTATTAGTCCATCTATACTGACCTCCATCAGGTTGCAAACTGAATATATTTTTTTTCTGCATCTACCTCTGAAAAAATATTGGGCTTCTAGCTGTGTGTGGGACTTGTTCTATTAATCCATCTATACAGACCTCCATCAGGTTGCAAACTGAATATAATTTTTTTCTGCATCTACCTCTGAAAAAATATTGGGCTTCTAGCTGTGTGTGGGACTTGTTCTATTAATCCATCTATACAGACCTCCATCAGGTTGCAAACTGAATATAATTTTTTTCTGCATCTACCTCTGAAAAAATATTTGGGCTTCTAGCTGTGTGTGGGACTTGTTCTATTAGTCCATCTATACTGACCTCCATCTGGTTTCAAACTGAATATAATTTTTTTCTGCATCTAGCTCTGAAAAAATATTTGGCCTTCTAGCAGTGTGTGAGACTTTCTCTATTAGTCCATCTATACTGACCTCCATCAGGTTGCAAACTGAATATAGTTTTTTTCTGCATCTACCTCTGAAAAAATATTGGGCTTCTAGCTGTGTGTGGGACTTGTTCTATTAATCCATCTATACAGACCTCCATCAGGTTGCAAACTGAATATAATTTTTTTCCGCATCTACCTCTGAAAAAATATTTGGGCTTCTAGCTGTGTGTGGGACTTGTTCTATTAGTCCATCTATACTGACCTCCATCAGGTTGCAAACTGAATATAATTTTTTTTTCCAACTAGCTCTGAAAAAATATTTGGCCTTCTAGCAGTGTGTGGGACTTTCTCTATTAGTCCATCTATACTGACCTCCATCAGGTTGCAAATTAAAAATAATTTATATCTGCATGTAGCTCTGAAAAAATATTTGGCCTTCTAGCAGTGTGTGGGACTTTCTCTATTAGTCCATCTATACTGACCTCCATCAGGTTGCAAACTGAATATATTTTTTTTCTGCATCTACCTCTGAAAAAATATTTGGGCTTCTAGCTGTGTGTAGGACTTGTTCTATTAGTCCATCTATACTGACCTCCATCAGGTTGCAAACTGAATACAATTTTTTTCTGCATCTACCTCTGAAAAAATATTTGGGCTTCTAGCTGTGTGTGGGACTTGTTCTACTAGTCCATCTATACTGACCTCCATCAGGTTGCAAATTGAATATAATTTTTTTCTGCATCTAACCCAGCCAATAGTTTTGGCCAAATACCACAGTTTGGCCACTCAGCTCTGCTCGGTTCCCATCCATTGTTTTTTTGTGCAAACAACTCCAGAGTTGTGAATTAGTTAACCACCAAAATGAGTGGAAAAAGGCCTGCTGCTGGTGGAAAGGGGAATAGGCGTGTTGGGAAGGGGAAAAAAGGTTGTGTCCGTGGGGTAGGTGTTAAAGCAACAGTAACATCTGCAGAAGAAAGACCATCTTCCAGCCAAACTAAAATGTCTACTTCTTTTAGCGGACAATGTGATAAGATCCCTTTTTTACGGCCACGCCAATCGCTACAAATTCCAGATGAGGCACAAAAACAGCAGGTGCTTCAACAGATATCAAGTGCTCCTTTAAGTGGGCTCTCCTCCACATCAACTTCAACATCACAAATACTCCAGTCCTCAAAGGTGTCACCCCAATCGCACTTGCTTCCTCACAGCTCCCAAATCTCCAGCTGCCCGTCTGAGTATGAGGTAGAACAGATGGTTGAGTCTGCAGAGCTGTTTACTCATACTATAGCCTGGGAATCAGAGGTCGACTCCAGCGCTTCTGTGAATCCAGACGAGGAAATGATCTGCACTGATGCCCAGAATCTTTATGAGTCGGATCCAGGACCAGACGCAGAAGGTTCTGACCATAATGTAGACCCTCATTCCCAAACTGTAGCTCCTGTTGGTGGAGACAATGAGGAAGACGATGATGAGACTCAAATACCTGATTGGAGCGACAACTTTAGTTTTTTGTCAGGGCAGGAACAGGTTGGCTCTGAGGACGACGGGTGTGATAACGCACAGGGTGATGATGATGAGGTTGGAGATCCCACTTACTGTCAACCCACAGTCAGCCAAGAGATGAGGTCAGCAGAGAAGGTGGAGGAAGATGCTAGTGACGACGAGGTCAGGTTGCGCCTTCCTGGACAGAGACATAGTACTGGAAGCACGTCAACAACTGCATCCTCAAACACAACTCTGCCTCTCACCACAAGTCGTGGTGGCTCTTCAGGTCGCATGGGTGCTAAGCCTTGCATAGTCTGGGCATTTTTTCAGATCGATAAAGATGACCCAACTCGTGTTATCTGTAACATTTGTCAGCAAAAGCTAAGTAGAGGCCAAAAAATACATAGTTTGAGTACTTCATGCATGAACCGGCACATGGACATGAAGCATAAGTTGCAGTGGGAAGCTCAGTGTGCTACAATGCGGCCTAGCCGGCCGGGCCAACCACCGTCTGCCATATCTTGTGCATCCGCGGCCTCTTCATCCTCTGTGACTGGGGGGACAGCAGTCACACCTGTTTTGGGGCACAGACCTGCCACCTCTTTACCCGCAACAGCCAGCGTGATTGGCAGGTCATCATTTTCTTTGGAGGTGGTAACACCAGCTGGTGTTGAGCGCTGTCCGACATCGATAGCACCACCTTTGGATCAAGGCAACCTAACATGTCCGCCTGCAACTTCCTCACAGACCGGCAGTTTGCCGGGGACACCCTTATCAACCCCGTCTAAGCACAATAGCCAGCCCTCGGTCCCTCAGATGTGGACAAGTAAAAGACCATTTCCTCCTAGCCATGAGAAAGCTAAGAGGTTGAATTTCACCATCTGCAAGCTCTTGGCTACAGAAATGCTGCCTTTCTGCCTGGTGGACACAGAGGATTTTCGAGACCTTATGTCCGTCGCAGTGCCCCAGTACCAGATGCCCAGTCGGCACTACTTCTCAAAGAAAGGTGTGCCTGCGCTCCACCAGCATGTCGCACACAACATCACCGCTTCTTTGAGAAACTCTGTGTGTGACAGGGTGCATTTCACCACAGACACTTGGACGAGTAGGCATGGACAGGGGCGTTACATGTCGCTGACTGGGCACTGGGTAACTATGGTGACAGCAGGACAAGGGGCTGCTGTCCAAGTCTTGCCGTCCCCACGAGTTGTGCGTCAATCCTCTTTATGTCAAAGTTCCTCCACTGCTTCTGCCTCCTCAACCTCCTCTCGGTCTTCCGCCTGCACCCAAAGCCTGTCTGGTCATGCCACAAGCTTTCTAACTGCGCAGAAGGGATCCTGCACACCTCCTTACTATTGCTGGCAGTAGGGCTCAACGTCATCAGGCGGTTTTTACTTTGAAATGTCTGGGAAATGTGAGTCACACAGCTGAGGAGTTGTGGTCAGCTCTGGAGAACCAATTTCATGAATGGTTGTCTCCACTGGACCTGAAACCAGGGAAGGCAGTGTGCGACAATGCTGCAAACCTGGGTGCGGCCCTTCGCCGGGGCAATGTCACACACGTGCCTTGTATGGCTCACGTGTTGAACCTGGTTGTCCAGCAATTTTTAGCCCACTATCCCAGACTAGATGGCCTTCTGCAGAGGGCACGGTCGCTGTGTGCTCACTTCCGCCGTTCGCATCCCGCAGCTCAGCGACTTACATCTCTACAGAAGTCGTTGGGCCTGCCACTTCACCGGCTAAAATGCGATGTGCCTACCCGGTGGAATTCAACTCTGCACATGTTGCAGCGACTGTGGCAGCACCGACAAGCCCTGGTGCAATACATTCTGACGTATAGCCTGGGCCAACGAGATCCAGAGGTGGGGCAAATCACGCTGGAGGAGTGGTCTCAGATCAGGGACCTATGCACCCTTCTGCACAGTTTTGAAATGGCGACGAAGATGTTTAGTGCTGACGATGCAATTATCAGCATGACTATTCCGGTGATTTACATGCTGGAGCACATGTTAAACAGAATTCGGAGTCAGGTGGTGGCACAAGAGGAGGTAGAGGAAGTAGAGGAGGAGGAGTTGTATGCGGAAGGGCTAACATCTGCAAGGTCCAGACGGTCGGCAGCACCAAGGCTGCAGGCATGTGAGGGTGGGGAAGATGGTTTTACCAGGGCGCATGGTAGCAGCCAAACTAGTGAGGAAGGTGCAGGAGCCCAGGAAGAAGTGGAGGACGAACTGATGGAAGACTCATCAGATGAGGGAGACCTTGATCACATTTCTGTTGTGCGAGGTTGGGGGGAGAGGACAGAGGAAGGAAGCATGATTGTTACCTTGCCACCAACACAACAGGGACTTGGTGCTCCTGGATGCGCAACACACATGAGTGCCTTCTTGCTGCACTACCTGCAACATGACCCTCGAATTGTGAGAATTAGAAATAATCCTGACTACTGGGTTGCCACACTGTTAGATCCCCGGTACAAAAGTAAATTTGCAGAAATTATTCCTGCCATAGAAAGGGATGCACGCATGCAGGAGTATCAGCAGAGACTGTTGCAGAATCTTACATGTGCTTTTCCACAAAACACCAGTGGTGCACGTAGTGAATCTCACAGTTCCAACTTGCCAACCGTGGGACCGTCAAGTGTTCAGCACTCAAACCGTAACAGAACCACAGTATCTGCTGGTAACATCAATTTTGCGGAATCATATCACCACTTTTTTAGCCCATCCTTTGCAAGGCCACAGGAGACAAGAAGTCTGACACATAGTCAACGCCTAGAGACGATGTACAGGAGTATCTCCAAGTAAACATTGAAGCCATGACTGTGTCACTGGACCCTTGCTCTTTTTGGGCTTCCAATCTGGATAAATGGCCGGAGCTAGCCACTTACGCCTTGGAGATCTTGTCATGCCCCGCAGCCAGCGTTCTGTCTGAACGTGTGTTCAGCGCTGATGGTGGTGTGCTGACAGATAAGCACACGCGGCTCTCCACTGATAATGTAGACAGACTCACGTTCATAAAGATGAACAAATCATGGATCCGAAACGACTTTTCTACCCCTGTGTCATCCTGGGGAGAGTAAAAGCTTGATGATTGGTTAAAATCACCCTACCAACCGTTTTAAGCTTTCAAATTACTAATCATGTTTATCTGTATCTTGGCTGGAAAATAATTTGGGCTTTGTAGCAGTGTGCAGCACTGATTCTATTAGGCCATCTATAATAAGCTCCACCAGATTTAAAATTACTAATCATGTTTATCTGTATCTTGACTGGAAAATAATTTGGGCTTTGTAGCAGTGTGCAGCACTGATCCTATTAGGCCATCTATACTAAGCTCCACCAGATTTAAAATGAATAATAATTTTTAGCTGCATCTATCCCGGAAAATAATTTTGGGGCTCCGAGATGCGCAAGACACATAAGTGCCTTCTTGCTGCACTACCGGCAACATGACCCTCATATTGTCAGAATTCGAAGTAATCATGACTACTGGGTTGCCACACTCTTAGATCCCCCAAACTTTTCGATCAACCTTTTCATTTTAATAAAGACCAAAAAAATGGTCATTTTTGAAATTATAAGCATTAGCAGGTTATTAGAAACTGAAATCAAACAGTTTTCAACTCAAAACTTTATTCTAGGTGATGTTACATTTTCACATAGGACCCCTTGTTCGAAAGGAGCTTCTGAACTCTCTCGTCCATTGAATTTGTCAGGTTTTGGATGGTTTCTGCTTCAATTGTTTTGCATGAGGACAGAATACCCTCCCAGAGCTGTTGCTTAGATGTGAACTGCCTCCCGCCATCATAGACACTCCTTTTGATGATGCTCCAGAGGTTCTGAATGGGGTAGAGGTCAGGGGAGCATGGGGGTCACACCATAAGTTTGTCCCCTTTTATGCCCATATCAGCCAGAGATGCAGATGTTTTATGTGCAGCATGAGATGGTGCATTATCATGCAAAAAAATGATCTTGCTGTGAAATACACGGTTCTTCTTCTTGAACCATGGCAGGAAGTGCTGTTTGAGAAAATCCACATACATTATGTAGTTCATCTTTAGCGCCTTCAGGGATCCTAAAGGGGCCGACAATCTCTCTCCCCATGATTCCAGCCCAAAACATTACTCCACCTCCTCCTTGTTGGCGCTGTAGCCGTGTTTGCGTGGGGTGTCCATCAACCAGCCATCCTCCACTCCATCCATCTGGACCATCGAGCGCTGCACGGCACTCATCCGTGAACAAAACAGTTTTGAAATCAGTCTTCATGTAATGTTTGGCCTACAGGAGCCGTTTCTGCTTGTGTGAAGTGGATAGAGGAGGTCGACAGGATGGCGTATGCACAGCTGCAAACCTCTGAAGGACCCTGCATCTTGTTGTTCGGGGGACGTTGGAGGCACCAGCAGCTTCAAAAACTTGTCTGCTGCTATGACAAGGCTTTTTTGCCGCTGCTCTTTCAACCTGACGTAATTGCCTGTAGGAAAGAGTCCTCAATTTGCCCTTATCAGCACGCACACGTGTGTACTGTGAATCAGCTACATACTTCTTGATTGCCAAGACACTTCATCCTGATCATCGCACAATGTTGATTGTAGTCATGCCTTGACCTAAACACTCCACAATTTGTTGCTTCTCAGCAGCCGACACATCCTTTTTCTTTCCCATTTTGGCAGAAAATGTAGGCTGCTTAATAATGTGAGACAGCCTTCTTAAGTAGTCTTGCCTTTCATTGGACACACCTGCCAAACTAATTAGCACAGGTGTCTGCAATTGCTTACAGTGATATAAAGAGCCCTGACACACATCACCATCAATGAGTTTAACTGACAAACAAACAAATTCTTCCCTTATCACTCCTAAACACTTTTTGCATAATAATTTGGAACACAGTGTACATGTGCTTTTCCACAAAACACCAGTGGTTCACGTAGTGAATCTTACAGTTCTAACTTGCCAACCGTGGTCTGTATGGAGTTGTTCAATAAAGGGCCCAAAATTAAGATAACATAGATGGGAGAGGTCTCTATGAATAGGAATTCCTAAGTATTTGATACCCTGTGAGGGCCAGGCAAAGGGAAAGTTGGACTGGATGGAATCCTATATGGATTTTGGGAGGGAGACATCGAGGACCTCAGACTTCGCTGCATTGATTTTAAAATTTGACCATGTAACAAAGTGATCTATTTCAGCCATGACAGCATGGATGGATATATGTGATTGAGTGATATATACTAGGACATCATCAGCAAATAGAGAGCACTTGTCCTCGGTGCCTCCCACCTCAATCCACCTAATATTGGGGTTATGGCGAATTGATGAGAGCAGGTGCTCCGTCACTAGGATGTATAAGAGAGGGGACAGAGGACATCCCTGCCTTGTCCCATTGGTGATTGTGAAAGGTGATGAAAATGTTCTGATGCACCCCCTGGGCCTTGGGACACCCGGAGCCGGACCCTTTTTGGTGGATGCTGGTGGTTGTAGTCTTCATGGCGGCGACCCGGTTCCGTGGCTCAGGGTGGTCAAACCAGTGGCGGAACTATTTATGTGGTTTTGATGTTTAAATGTCCGACTACTGAACCAAAAGACAATGAGGAGGGCACCATCTAATAAACGGGATCTACCTGCAGCATCTCATAAACAACAATAATGAAAACCACAAGGAGAGGAGATGCAAAATAGCAGTGATCACCCAAATATTCAATATCGACAATGATCTATATAAATATAAATCAGTTTATTAAGTACACAAAAATTTTTCCTGACACACATACACAAAATAACAGACCGACAAACAACTGAAACATCATTAAAAACAGTAGTGGTGAAACACCACTGTCTAGGACGCCAGCTGGTACACTGAAAATGAAAGATAATGAGTGATAATGCAATATGTAATAATGCAGGGAGAAACTTGCATAAACTCAAACGCACAGGCTCAATAACAATATCTGTGATGGTCAATCCTTAAAAGACCTAGCAGAGTGTGAATCAAAAATAAGAATAGCTGACAGAAGGCATGTAGAATGTAACAATAGCTGAAACAGCAAGGTAAAGCTTGAGGTGCCTACAGACAGACTAATACAATCGTGTACAATAACAAGGAGACCAGTCAGTGGAATAATGATGCAAGCAAGGATAAAAAAAAAATATATATATATATATAATCCAATAGCACAATATCCTTTACCACACGGTGGAAGGTGGCCCTGGCGAAGCCCCGAAGCTAACCTATGAACATGTCTGCAGCAGGGTCTAGGATAAACAGAAAAGGATGATACCAAATAGTGGGAGCCTGTGCGTGAGAAGGAACAGCTGGCGCCACAGAGCCCGAAGCGTGTCGCCACTCACGGTGGCTTCATCAGGGGCGTGTATAGAACACATTCTTGAGTCAGGTTATATACTGGCCAAATAATGGAATAATTGTAAACCTTACCCAGAGAGCAGCAGTAAAGCAAATGGACGCTGTAAATCAAAGTATCGCAAGCCGAAAGCCTGCGCTGTCAGACCGGAAGCACGTGTCCTATGCTACAAACGTTGTCATGGAAACCCACACCCACACAGCAGACGCATGCGAGATGATGGACGGGCGGCTGGGCAACGTCCAGAGTGACACGAGGCGGAAGTGCGTGCTGCACAAGGCGGGGATCCTCCTACCAGTATTGTAACTAACATGTATCTCACAAAACGAGAAGGTCTTAAAGCGTCTGGCGTTACCATGGCACCCCGTGCTTGTAAGGAGGAAAAATTAACCATTTCGTGGCAGACATCTGAGCTTAACTTAATAGAAATAGTACAATAAGTTTTCCTACGGCCGAGGATGATATATGACGAAGTATCAAAGAATCAGAAACCCCATCCCTGCACCAAAAGCCACAATGAGGAGAGCTATACAAAACTCTATCAAAAGAAATATATAATAACTTTATCAAAAAATTATTTCTTCCTTTCCCTTCTCTCCCTCTTTTGCCCTTTCCCTTCTCCCTCTCTCTCCTTTCCTGTCCCTTCCCTTCCCTCCTTCTTTATTGTCTTTTCTTTTTTTCCCTTTTCTTTTCTTTCTCCTTCTTCTCTTTCCCCTCTTTCCTTCTTTTTCTTTTGTAAAAGATGACAGAGAAATAAATGAATCATTAGGCTTATGGTGGTAGAGAAATGTCTCATTAACCATTTAGTGACACAAACAAAGTCCTCAATTTACTAGGTGTCACACAGTGAATATCATTCTAGGGAAAAAAAAAAAAAAAAAAAAACCTTAGTCACTGAATAAATGCTCACTGTATAGAAGCCATCATTGGCCATCACAGATATGTCAGGAGTGGAGTCCAAGGAGTAGATTCAGTGAGGAAAACCCCCCCAAAAAACCCAGAAGTAGGTACAAGAAAAAACCAAGAGTGATGATATCCTAGAAAAATCTTGCGTCCAATAATCAACTCGGCGATAGTAGACACATAAGAAGAGTCTATAACCAGAAGCTGATTTTAGGATTGTGGCTAGATGGATAGCCCACTGTGGGTAACACGAGAGAGCTAAGCTAAGAGTTAATTAAACCAATAATTGGCAACAAGACAAGATGAAAATAAATTGAGCCACTGAATGCAAGTTCACTGTGAGGATCCCAACATTGACCACCACAGATATGTCGGTGTAAAAGACTAAAGGTATACACACTGAAGGTATACGGGAGGGTGTTAAACACCCTCAAGTGTCCAGGTGGGGCCAAAGATGGAAAACTCAACAGTAATAGTATCCAACAAAGATCTTAAGTCCAGTATGATAGTCCTGTTAATCCAGTGTCTTCCAATCTCCCTGGAGTGTTCAGTGCTGTCCTGGAAGTGCTGATCCTGGGTCCAAACATCAACATGGTACCAATCCACAGGAGAACACATGGGTTGAAGAGAAGGGGTAGAAAAATACAGGTACAAGCCTTCACTCCCCTGGAGCAATGCCACCAACAATGGGGGCCGAGTTCTAACAACTTGAGTTGTGGCCCAGAAATCAGGCTGCTAGGCTGAAGCCCGCAAGGTTCAGCCCGGTCTATTGGGATCAAAGATGCAGATGCTCGTCAAGCATAGTATGGATCCTAAGAGGAGAGGAGAGGAGAAGACACAAATGTAAGAATGCGAACAGAAAAAGTTAGCACAAAATTATTTGTAGAAGCCTGTGAACAGTAGTTCACCATTAAGACCTCCAGGTGCCAAACTCTGTAAATTGAAGATCCATTTTGACTCACATCTCAATAAAGCATTGGTACGATCTCCTCCCCTTATATTTGTTCTTATTTGTTCCAGGCCCAAGACTCGAAGGCCATTTGGTAGACCATTGTGGACATCCAGAAAATGTGCTGCCAAGGTCGTGATAGTTTTATCCTTGTCACGGTCCCGCTTAGCCGTAGAGATATTGGAGATATGTTGCTGGATCCTTTTTCTAAGTTCTTGTGACGTTTGTCCGACATAGATCTTTGGGCAGTCACAGATCAAGGCATACACTAAATTGCGTGATCGACAATTGAAATAAGCCTTTGAGTGAATCTGGTAAGGAAAAATAGAGAGTGTTAGAACATCTTGTCCTACCGTGTATTGGCAAATGTTACATCTTCCACAAGGAAAGGTGCCGATGATTTTGCCCCCTCTACCCAAACTGGTTGAGGGTCGCGTGTAGTGGCTTTTACAAAGCCTATCCCTTAGGTTCCTTGCTCTTCGAGCATCTAGATTGGGGGTCGCGGAAATGTGCTTAATCAGTTTCTGCTCACTAAGGAGAATTCCCCAGTTCTTTGTCAGCAAACCACTAATATCAGACCACTGGTTGTTAAAGGTGGTTATCAGGCAGAGAGGCCTAGCTGGACTGGCCCCCCGTGTCCGTAATAAATCAACCCGGTTCCTACCTCTTGCATCCTGAAAATCACCAGAGATGATACGTCGTGGGTAGCCCCTTTTATGAAAGCGCGCTGTGAGATCCTTGGACTGTGCCTGGAACTCCTCCAATGTGGAACAATTTCTTCGAGCCCGGAGAAACTGCCCCTTTGGAATCCCATTCCGTAGATGTAATGGATAAAAGCTTGTGTAATGCAGCAAGTTGTTGGTAGCAGTGGCTTTTCTAAAAAGAGTGGTAGAAATAAGGTTACCCTTTTTGGTCAACCTGAGGTCTAAATAATCTATTTCAGCATTGGAGATAGTCTTTGTGAGTCTGATATTAAGTGTGTTGGAGTTTAGTTCATTGATGAAAGCTACACATTCCTCATGGGAACCGGACCAAAGAAAGAACACATCATCGATGTATCTTAGCCATGTAAAAACCTTATCATTAAAGGCTGCTTTTGCATACACTACCGTTTCCTCCCACCATCCTAAATATAGGTTGGCGTACGAAGGGGCACACTTCGCACCCATGGCGGTGCCAGCCACCTGCAGATAGAATTTTCTATCAAAGACAAAGTAATTCTTGTCTAGGATGAAATGTAGCAGGTCCAAAATGAACGAGTCATGTTTGCGATCCCCTGTGGAGCGATGATCTAAAAAATATGTAACTGCTCTAATGCCCAGGTCATGTGCGATACTGGTGTAGAGTGACTCTACATCCAAGGAGACCAAGATGGTATTGTCGGGTATAGCCAAACCGTTAAGGTGTTGTATCAGGTGAGAGGAATCCCTGACATAGGATTTGAGAGACGAAGCCAATGGTTGTAGGAAGAAATCTAAGTAGGTGCATGGACGCTCAAAAAGGCCACCAATACCAGACACGATGGGTCTGCCCGGTGGCTCAATCAGGGATTTATGCACTTTGGGAAGCAGATAGGAAGTGGGCACTACGGGGTGAGAGGTGGTTAGAAATTCCATTTCTTTTTTGCTAAGAATGTTGTTGAACCCAGCTCTCCCTATTAGAGTATCTAATTTATCCTTGAAAAACAAGGTTGGATCTGATGGTAACAGATGATACCGGAAGTATTGGACAATTGACGATTAGCTTCCTTGATATAGAGAGCAAAGGGCCAAAGCACAATGTTCCCACCTTTGTCTGCTTCCCGTATTAGGAACTCGGGATTAGATGTCAATTGAATGAGTGCCTGTCTCTCTGCCTTGCTTAGGTTGTTGTCTCTATGTGGAGCACTCCTTAAAGAACGAATATCCCTGCACATATTTTCAAAAAAGATTTGAACCGCTGGGAACAAAGAGAAGGATGGCGTGGCCTGTGAGGGAAGTCTCCCTGTGAATCTTCTGCGTGAATGAGGTTCTTCATTCACGCAGGAGATTCACAGGGAGACTTCCCTCACAGGCCACGCCATCCTTCTCTTTGTTCCCAGCGGTTCAAATCTTTTTTGAAAATATGTGCAGGCATATTCGTTCTTTAAGGAGTGCTCCACATAGAGACAACAACCTAAGCAAGGCAGAGAGACAGGCACTCATTCAATTGACATCTAATCCCGAGTTCCTAATACGGGAAGCAGACAAAGGTGGGAACATTGTGCTTTGGCCCTTTGCTCTCTATATCAAGGAAGCTAATCGTCAATTGTCCAATATTTCCTGTTATCATCTGTTACCATCAGATCCAACCTTGTTTTTCAAGGATAAATTAGATACTCTAATAGGGAGAGCTGGGTTCAACAACATTCTTAGCAAAAAAGAAATGGAATTTCTAACCACCTCTCACCCCGTAGTGCCCACTTTCTATCTGCTTCCCAAAGTGCATAAATCCCTGATTGAGCCACCGGGCAGACCCATCGTGTCTGGTATTGGTGGCCTTTTTGAGCGTCCATGCACCTACTTAGATTTCTTCCTACAACCATTGGCTTCGTCTCTCAAATCCTATGTCAGGGATTCCTCTCACCTGATACAACACCTTAACGGTTTGGCTATACCCGACAATACCATCTTGGTCTCCTTGGATGTAGAGTCACTCTACACCAGTATCGCACATGACCTGGGCATTAGAGCAGTTACATATTTTTTAGATCATCGCTCCACAGGGGATCGCAAACATGACTCGTTCATTTTGGACCTGCTACATTTCATCCTAGGCAAGAATTACTTTGTCTTTGATAGAAAATTCTATCGGCAGGTGGCTGGTACCGCCATGGGTGCGAAGTGTGCCCCTTCGTACGCCAACCTATATTTAGGATGGTGGGAGGAAACGGTAGTGTATGCAAAAGCAGCCTTTAATGATAAGGTTTTTACATGGCTAAGATACATCGATGATGTGTTCTTTCTTTGGTCCGGTTCCCATGAGGAATGTGTAGCTTTCATCAATGAACTAAACTCCAACACACTTAATATCAGACTCACAAAGACTATCTCCAATGCTGAAATAGATTATTTAGACCTCAGGTTGACCAAAAAGCGTAACCTTATTTCTACCACTCTTTTTAGAAAAGCCACTGCTACCAACAACTTGCTGCATTACACAAGCTTTCATCCATTACATCTACGGAATGGGATTCCAAAGGGGCAGTTTCTCCGGGCTCAAAGAAATTGTTCCACATTGGAGGAGTTCCAGGCACAGTCCAAGGATCTCACAGCACGCTTTCATAAAAGGGGCTACCCACGACGTATCATCTCTGGTGCTTTTCAGGATTCAAGAGGTAGGAACCGGGTTGATTTATTAAGGACACGGGGGGCCAGTCCAGCTAGGCCTCTCTGCCTGATAACCACCTTTAACAACCAGTGGTCTGATATTCGTGGTTTGCTGACAAAGAACTGGGGAATTCTCCTTAGTGAGCAGAAACTGATTAAGCACATTTCCGCGACCCCCAATCTAGTTGCTCGAAGAGCAAGGAACCTAAGGGATAGGCTTTGCAAAAGCCACTACACGCGACCCTCAACCAGTTTGGGTAGAGGGGGCAAAATCATCGGCACCTTTACTTGTGGAAGATGTAACATTTGCCAATACACGGTAGGACAAGATGTTCTAACACTCTCTATTTTTCCTTACCAGATTCACTCAAAGGCTTATTTCAATTGTCGATCACGCAATTTTGTGTATGCCTTGATCTGTGAATGCCCAAAGATCTATGTCGGACAAACGTCACAAGAACTTAGAAAAAGGATCCAGCAACATATCTCCAATATCTCTACGGCTAAGCGGGACCGTGACAAGGATAAAACTATCACGACCTTGGCAGCACATTTTCTGGATGTCCACAATGGTCGACCAAATGGCCTTCGAGTCTTGGGCCTGGAACAAATAAGAACAAATATAAGGGGAGGAGATCGTACCAATGCTTTATTGAGATGTGAGTCAAAATGGATCTTCAATTTACAGAGTTTGGCACCTGGAGGTCTTAATGGTGAACTACTGTTCACAGGCTTCTACAAATAATTTTGTGCTAACTTTTTCCGTTCGCATTCTTACATTTGTGTCTTCTCCTCTCCTCTCCTCTTAGGATCCACACTATGCTTGACGAGCATCTGCATCTTTGATCCCAATAGACCGGGCTGAACCTTGCGGGCTTCAGCCTAGCAGCCTGATTTCTGGGCCACAACTCAAGTTGTTAGAACTCGGCCCCCATTGTTGGTGGCATTGCTCCAGGGGAGTGAAGGCTTGTACCTGTATTTTTCTACCCCTTCTCTTCAACCCATGTGTTCTCCTGTGGATTGGTACCATGTTGATGTTTGGACCCAGGATCAGCACTTCCAGGACAGCACTGAACACTCCAGGGAGATTGGAAGACACTGGATTAACAGGACTATCATACTGGACTTAAGATCTTTGTTGGATACTATTACTGTTGAGTTTTCCATCTTTGGCCCCACCTGGACACTTGAGGGTGTTTAACACCCTCCCGTATACCTTCAGTGTGTATATCTTTAGTCTTTTACACCGACATATCTGTGGTGGTCAATGTTGGGATCCTCACAGTGAACTTGCATTCAGTGGCTCAATTTATTTTCATCTTGTCTTGTTGCCAATTATTGGTTTAATTAACTCTTAGCTTAGCTCTCTCGTGTTACCCACAGTGGGCTATCCATCTAGCCACAATCCTAAAATCAGCTTCTGCTTATAGACTCTTCTTATGTGTCTACTATCGCCGAGTTGATTATTGGACTCAAGATTTTTCTAGGATATCATCACTCTTGGTTTTTTCTTGTACCTACTTCTGGGTTTTTTGGGGGGGTTTTCCTCTCTGAATCTACTCCTTGGACTCCACTCCTGACATATCTGTGATGGCCAATGATGGCTTCTATACAGTGAGCATTTATTCAGTGACTAAGGTTTTTTTTTTTTTTTTTCCCTAGAATGATATTCACTGTGTGATACCTAGTAAATTGAGGACTTTGTTTGTGTCACTAAATGGTTAATGAGACATTTCTCTACCACCATAAGCCTAATGATTCATTTATTTCTCTGTCATCTTTTACAAAAGAAAAAGAAGGAAAGGGGGGAAAGAGAAGAAGGAGAAAGAAAAGAAAAGAGAAAAAAAGAAAAGACAATAAAGAAGGAGGGAAGGGAAGGGACAGGAAAGGAGAGAGAGGGAGAAGGGAAAGGGCAAAAGAGGGAGAGAAGGGAAAGGAAGAAATAATTTTTTGATAAAGTTATTATATATTTCTTTTGATAGAGTTTTGTATAGCTCTCCTCATTGTGGCTTTTGGTGCAGGGATGGGGTTTCTGATTCTTTGATACTTCGTCATATATCATCCTCGGCCGTAGGAAAACTTATTGTACTTTTTCTATTAAGTTAAGTTCAGATGTGTGCCACGAAATGGTTAATTTTTCCTCCTTACAAGCACGGGGTGCCATGGTAACGCCAGACGCTTTAAGACCTTCTCGTTTTGTGAGATACATGTTAGTTACAATACTGGTAGGAGGATCCCCGCCTTGTGCAACACGCACTTCCGCCTCGCGTCACTCTGGACGTTGCCCAGCCGCCCGTCCATCATCTCGCATGCGTCTGCTGTGTGGGCGTGGGTTTCCATGACAACGTTTGTAGCATAGGACACGTGCTTCCGGTCTGACAGCGCAGGCTTTCGGCTTGCGATACTTTGATTTACAGCGTCCATTTGCTTTACTGCTGCTCTCTGGGTAAGGTTTACAATTATTCCATTATTTGGCCAGTATATAACCTGACTCAAGAATGTGTTCTATACACGCCCCTGATGAAGCCACCGTGAGTGGCGACACGCTTCGGGCTCTGTGGCGCCAGCTGTTCCTTCTCACGCACAGGCTCCCACTATTTGGTATCATCCTTTTCTGTTTATCCTAGACCCTGCTGCAGACATGTTCATAGGTTAGCTTCGGGGCTTCGCCAGGGCCACCTTCCACCGTGTGGTAAAGGATATTGTGCTATTGGATTATATATATATATATTTTTTTTTTTTATCCTTGCTTGCATCATTATTCCACTGACTGGTCTCCTTGTTATTGTACACGATTGTATTAGTCTGTCTGTAGGCACCTCAAGCTTTACCTTGCTGTTTCAGCTATTGTTACATTCTACATGCCTTCTGTCAGCTATTCTTATTTTTGATTCACACTCTGCTAGGTCTTTTAAGGATTGACCATCACAGATATTGTTATTGAGCCTGTGCGTTTGAGTTTATGCAACTTTCTCCCTGCATTATTACATATTGCATTATCACTCATTATCTTTCATTTTCAGTGTACCAGCTGGCGTCCTAGACAGTGGTGTTTCACCACTACTGTTTTTAATGATGTTTCACTTGTTTGTCGGTCTGTTATTTTGTGTATGTGTGTCAGGAAAAATTTTTGTGTACTTAATAAACTGATTTATATTTATATAGATCATTGTCGATATTGAATATTTGGGTGATCACTGCTATTTTGCATCTCCTCTCCTTGTGGTTTTCATTATAAATGTCCGACTACGCCACCCGTGGATTGTGGTCAGAGTGAACCGCCGCTGCAGGGCAGACCGCTGAGGCTGGTGTTGTGGGTGCAGCAGAGCGTAGCATAACTCCCCACGGGAGGAGTATAGCCTCAGGGCAGTGTATGCGGAGGATGGGGGTGATGGTGCAGGGCAGCAGCAGTAACGACACGGAGTCAGTGATGCAGTCCAGGGCCTTTACTCACAGTTCTTATTATCGAGACCACGTTTGCAGGAAACGGCTGCCCAAGTCGTACTGTGCTCACCAGGTGAGGGGCTCAGACAACTCCCAGATAACTTTGGAGCGCTTCACAGGTCCCCCTTTGTATGTCCTTTGTCTGGCCTTTCTTACCAACCCTTCTGTCCGGCTGCCTTGGGCCTCCTCTTGGTAAACTTGGCGCCAGTTTCCCTGACCCTATGTGGTGCCTTCCTAGCGGGTGTAGCGAAGGGCTGCGCCACATAAAATGTCACAGCCTCCGGTTTCTAGCTGAGGGTCGTTTCCTGCCTCCACTAGTTTCGGGGACCGGTCTCCCCCTTTGGCCTGACCCCTCCACGCAGGTGGATTCGGACGTGCGGTGGCGACTCGCCCGTCCGCACCCCTGGGATCCCTTCATTCCTCGTTCCTGGAGCCTTCTCCGCTCCTCTTCCTTCCTTCTCCCTCTTCCAGGCCTGGGCCTCTGTTACTAGGCCCGCCTCCGGAGCAGAGCTCATGCAGAGCCCCTGCTCCCTGCCACTTCTGCTCAGACTTCTCTGCACTGAACTAAGATGGTGCCCACCTTTTATACTCCCTTCTCAATGCACCCAGGAACTGCTTCCTCCCTGCTCCTGCACTCCAGGGTTCCCCTTCCTCAGTGTTCCCTCCCCCCACTCCAGCCAGGGACAGGGACTGTCGTGCCCATCTCAGAGGCATATTGGTCGCCCTGCCCCACGGCAATGTGGTGTAATGCATGCAGGTGTCGGGTTCTGATCCACACTCCATCCTTACCTGAGAGTGAGATATCACACCTCTGGGTGAGGTGCAATACCACTGTAGCAACCGAGCCCTCAGGGTGCTACAGTTCCATTTATCTTCAGCCTAGGTGACGTATTGTGATACAGGGCCGTGATTTTGGCTCTAAAAGGGTCCCCTAGACCCCTACCCCAAGCTTTTTAAGAGAATCATATATGGCGTGCCAGGAGACTCTATGGAATGCTTTCTCAGCATCCAACGAGAGTATCTAATTACAAATTTTTAACTGCATCTAGCCCAGGAAATACTTTGTGCCTAGTAGCAGTGTCTGCTAGTCAGCGGATTATCCCGGCTGTTAAGCAAGCTACACCACCTGTAGTTTGGACACTTAATTTTTTCAAAGGAAATGCTTCGGGACCACGGGATACTCAGTGAAGAGCATCAGGAGGCACCCCAAGGCATAGGGGCTGGGACTGGCAGTAGGATGCCTTGCGGTGGACAGCCGAGCTCGATCCTTATAAAAGCTTTTTAACTGCAGCAGCTTTAGTGGACGCTACTGGAGCTGGAATTATTCAGCTGCTGGCATGAGACTTGCCCTCCAATAGATCCTTGTAAATGGATTTAAAGTGTATTCATTCAAATTAGAGAGACAAGTTAAATTAAAAAGCTTAGAGCTGCCTCCACCACAGGGGGGCTCGCTCGACCCACCAGCGGACAGCCACCAGTATTGGGAGAGGGGGGCTGGCCGTCAGGGTTCACCGCGGCTCTGGCACAAACCCGGCGACATGGAGGTGGCACGGGCAGGAGTGGACTGAACGTGTCGGCTTCTCACTTTTTGGATTTTTGAAGGGCATGACATGCCTATATCTGTGTCTCCCCCTCCTTTTACTCCTCCACCTCTTTTCTTTTCGCATGACTATATGTACTTGTCACTTTTCCATGTGTTAGTTGTGTCTTCTGAGCAGTTTGTCAGCTTTTGGACACCTTTGAAGGTGTTTTCTATGTGTTTCTATGTGTTTTTGTTTGCCTGCCATTGGTTTTAACGGTGTTCGAAGGTGTTCGACGAACAGTTCGGCGAACACACTGGTGTTCGACGAACCGAACCGAACTCGAACACTACGGGGGTGGCTCAACACTAGTCACTAGATAGCAAGTGTTGGAATCCCGAAGGCTTGTGGGACAAATCTCTGTATCAAACCCTTCCTCCAGTTCTTCTGCATCCTCCACCTCCTCTAGGGCCTCCACTAGTGAGGGGTGAGCATTAAAGTGCTTGCGTGCTCGTTGCTCGGTTCGAGCACATTGGAATGCTCGGGTGCTCGACCCGAGCAATGAGCCCAATGTAAGTCTATGGGAAACTCAAGCATTTTTCAGGCGGCTCCCCCCAGTGATCTGCAGAGGGCCTAAAAATTGCCCAAATCGATGGGAACAGTGCTCAAACGGCATGGGAACAGCATGGGAACAGCATGGGGAAGACACCTGTAAGCATTTCTGACTCCCAGGTCACTGCTGTCAACAATGTTGTTAGAGGTATTACGCCACTTTTACAGACTCACAATGAAACATACAAAAACAAAACCAAAATGGATTTTCTGGGAAATATGTTAAGGAACATCCTTTCCAAGGTAATGACTTGTATATAAGGCAAAATAAATAGCCAAAAACAAAAATGCTCCTCCACACCATATGCTATGTTCACACGTAACGTTTTTGATGTATTTTTGCACTTTTGTATTGCTTTTAACCGTGACAAATGCATTCACCGGGAAATGTCATTTTAACATTTTACAACCTTATCTGGCCATGTGGTGTGTGAAACATGATCAGACACATCCTGTTTCATTTATGAAGGAGGGACTCTGAAAGTTACAAAGTCTATTTTATAGGGCCATCAGGCGGCCTTTACTATCCTAGGTCCAGCAGTCGGCCCTCACTATTCTTAGAGAGCCATCAGCCGGCTATGCTTTGTTGTTCCCATTACTAAAGAGTGTGTCTCCTATACTGTTATTGCATATGCAGTGAGTGGCAGGTCTACCCAAAATTTGGAAACAGCCCAATACCCCTTTGAAAATTTGGACGCACCCCAATACCCCTTTGAAGAGACTTAGAGGAGGGCCTCCTGAAAACTATGTTCCCATTATAAGTAAGTGGGTCTCCCATACTGTTTTCCTATGCAGTGAATGCAAGGGCTGCCAAAAATTTGGACCTACTCCAATGCCCCTTGGAAAAGACGTAGAGGAGGGCTTCCTGAAAAAAAATGTTGCCATTATTAGGAAGCGGGTCTCCCATTGTGTTTGCCTATGCAGTGAATGCAAGGGATGCCAAAAATTTGGAGGTACTCCAATGCCCCTTGGAATAGACATGGAGGTCAGAGTGCCTCCTGAAAACAATGTTCCCATTATTAGGAAGTGGGTCTCCCATTGTGTTTGCCTATGCAGTGAAAGCAAGGGTTGCCAAAAATTGGGAGGCAATCTAATGTCCCTTGGAAGAGATGTAGAGGACCTCATGAAAAAATGTTCCCATTATTAGGAAGTGGGTCTCCCATAGTGTTGCACTATGCAGTGAATGCAAGGGCTGCCAAAAATTGGGAGGCACGTTAATGCCCCTTGGAAGAGACGTAGAGGGCCTCTTGAAAAAATGTTGCCATTATTAGGAAGTGGGTCTCCCATAGTGTTGGCCTGTGCAGTGAATGCAAAGGTTGCCAAAAATTGGGAGGCACTCAAATGCCCCTTGGAAGAGACGTAGAGGGCCTCATGAAAAAATGTTCCCATTATTAGGAAGTGGGTCTCCCATAGTGTTGGCCTATGCAGTAAATGCAAGGGCTGCCAAAAATTGGGAGGCACTCCAATGCCCCTTGGAAGAGATGGGGAGCGGGTCTCCTATACTTGTAATGCCCATGCACTAAGAGTATGGGCTCACAAACCTTTACCCCTGGGGGGTATACATGATCATACTGCATAAAAAATTGTTTTTACGGGCATCATAAACACCCTTTAAAAAAATTATGTGGGTGTTGCATCACGGACCACGGTCACCCTGGTGATATGGTGGTGGAGTATGAGGATGAGGAGAAGGAGGAGGATAAGAGCAAATAGCCAAAATCAGAAAGCGTATACCCATGTGGGCTTATGAAAAGGTGCATGGGAATACACCTCCCAAAAAAAGACAGTGGATTTGAGTTTATGTTCCGCTGCTATCATTCGGTGGTGTTGAGAAGTCTTGTCCAATCCAGCCCTTGTTCATTTTTATAAGAGTCAGCCTGTCAGCATTTTCAGTTGACAGGCGGATGCGCTTATCAGTTATAATTCCACGAGCGGCACTAAAAACCCGCTCTGATAAAACGCTAGCGGCATGGCACGCCAGGACCTCCAAGGCATAGAGAGCCAGTTCATTCCATGTATCCAGCTTGGATACCCAATAATTATAAGGCACAGAGGAATCATGGAGGATGTTGGTACAGTCGGCCAGGTTCTCTCTCAGCATCTTCCCAAACTTTGCACTCCTTGTGAGAGTACCCCGCGCCTCAGGGCCTGTGCGATGGGAGGGGTTGAGAAAATTCTCCCAGAACTTTGACAGTGTTCCCCTGCCTCTGCTGGATTGGAGTTGTGTCTCTCTCGCCTGTACTCCTTGGTTGTCCAACGAACTGTGACCTCTGCCGCCAGCGTTTTCGGATGGGAATTTTTATAATAGTTCCGCAACAAGGGCCTTCTAGTACTGCCCCATTTTTGTATACCTGTCCGCCTCAGGAATAACAGATATAAAGTTCTCCTTGTAGCGTGGGACTAGAAGTGTCACTAACCAACTAACTGGGCATCGGGAGGACGTGTTCCGTCCCAAGGTCCGACTGGGTCCCAGTTTCCACTATGTTAACCATGCCCAAAAGCACTTGTCCACGTGTCTGTGGTTAGGTGGACTTTCCCAGTAATTGCGTTGTTGAGGGCGCTGCTAAAGTTTAGTACAAGTGCTTGTGTAATGCGGGGATGGAACACCGGGAGAAATAGTGGCAGCTGGGGACCAAGTACCGATGTAAGAACCCTCCTGTTTGTTTTTTCCATCTTGTCTTTTGCGGTCACGTGACCACCTGCCTTTATATTCCAGCTCCGCCCATCTGGCTGTGTTGGACTTCAGTGTTCTACTGTCTCTCTAGCCTGGAGCTTCTGTGCCTTTCTCTGTCAAGTTCACTTGGTCCTCTGGGACCTCTAGTACTTTTTGTCAGTTTGTCTTTTTGAGTTCTGCAACAACTTCTGTTTAGGAGGTGTCCCTTTTTTGTCCCAGTCCTTAGCTCTTTTAGGGACCCCTCCCTTAATTCTATAGGTCTTCGTTCAGACTAGCCGAGGACTAAGGCGGGTCTGTTCACTAGGAACTGGCAGCCCGCTACATCGTAGGGATTCAGCTTAGTCTTACTGTAGGGACAGCTTTCCCCTATCTTTCCTTAGTACTTGTTGCAGATCATAACAGTAAGTCCAGCCCAAAAAACTAAAAGGAAAGAAATTCGAGGATCAGTATGGTTCCCGTCCAGGATTTGGCTCAACGCCTGCAGGGATTGTCTCTGGAGTTGGCCGAGCTTCAGCAACACGTGAGTAGCTGTCCTGGAGCGCATTTTGTTGAACCCAAGGTAGGACTGCCTGATGTTTTTTATGGTAAACAGCTGTTAGGCGTTGGTCTGGTGCTGGATTCTAAATGGGTCCAGGACCTTCTGTGGTGTCCCATTTCAGTCCAGCCAGGGCTGATGCTGCTCAGCATCGCCGTCAGCCCCAACACCTAGCTGGTTCGCAAGCACTGTTTGTCTCTCAGGTAGTTGTGCCTAGCATTGTTAAGCCTGGGTTGCAGAGCGAGACAGGGCTTGTGGAATCTAAGTCCAGGATTTGCCGCACTGAGCATGTCCGTGACCTGGCGGATCATGACTGGTGGGTTGGCACCCACCTGACCCGGTGACCTGGCACCGCCTGATTGGTCCACAGGTAAGGTCACCAATGGCGTGTCGGTGGGCAGGGCTTAGTCTTTAAAAGGCCCGCCCACAAACATGGCGACTCGCTGAGATAATTTGAGCTGGTTGTTTGTGGTGTGCATGCTTAACTCTTGGGCTCCTTGAAGAGCCATAACTTTATGTAGGCAGGTAGCTTGAGCCATATAGAGTGGGTCTGCTTAGTCCGGTAGCACGCCGGCTGAGTACACGAATACCCAGCGGGAATCACACCCGCATACTAGCGCCAACTCCTATAGCGTAGCGCCTGTATCGAAGACAGGGCAACTGCTTCTCCCACGGTCACACGTCTCCCTGTGGTTCTTGGAGATTGTATGAACCGTTATACTAGCGTCAACTCCTGTAGCGTAGTGCCTGTATCGAAGACAGGGCTACTGCTTCTCCCACGGTCGCACGTCTCCCTGCGGTTCTTGGAGATTGTTTGAACCGTCTTACCCTTCCATGTGCATTAACACGAAGGGCTTAGATATTTTGTAGGTGCGTCGCCGGTCGCTCTTCCTCCGTGCAGTTAACGGAGATAGAGCGTACCGCTTAACCCGGTTCAGTGTGCAGTTAACACGGACGGGTTACCATTTTAGTTGGTTACTTCCCTTTCCACCCGGGAAGTGTTCGGCCGCAATCCACCAGGCTGCATCGCGGACCCGGGGTCGGTTGCGTTCCATTTAAATAAAGTTGTCTGCAACCGCTCTCCTAACAGTATCTGAGCGCCAGGGTCTTGCCGAACATGGCCGACAATCAACAACTGCAGTGTTATATACAACAACTGGAGACAAGACTTAGAACTCTGGAACAAACTGCTCCGGCCGTTGATATCACTACAGTAGCGTCCCAGGCGGCTACTCTAGCAGCCAATATTATTAACTCGGCTGCGGCGAATACTGCAACCACTGCAAGTGTCCCATTACCACGGTTTGCTCTCCCGGAGAAATTTTCTGGGGATAGTAAACTCTGCAAGGGTTTTATTAATGTATGCTCCATTCATTTGGAGATGATGGAGGCACGGTTCCCCACCGAAAGAGCCAAAGTGGGATATATAATCTCTTTGCTTTCCCACAGGGCTCTGGAGTGGGCTACTCCTCTATGGGAGCGGAACGACCCGGTTGTAGTAAATGCGGGTCTTTTCCTCAAGACCCTAAAAAGTGTTTTCCTGGGTGCTCAGGTCATGCATGATACGGCTCTTAAGCTCCTTGCGTTGGTCCAGGGTTTGGCCACCGCCAGTCACTATGCCGTCCAGTTCAGAACCTTAGCGGCTGAACTGGATTGGTCTGAGCGGTCGCTTATCCCGGTGTTCTGGAAGGGTCTGGCTGGGCATATTAAAAATGCTCTATCAACCAGAGAGATTCCAACCTCTCTGGAGGAGTTAATATCTCTCGCCAACCGTATAGACTTGCGTCATGCAGAACACAAGCTAGAGCTAGAGGTTGGCAGACCTCAGTATCGACTGGCACCAGGCGTCTTTGGATCCAAACCCAAGACTCTCGACCCGGAGCCTGAGGCTATGGATATATCCCGGACTGAGTCTAGTCCTTCTCGTTCCCGACCTGTACATCTCTTGGAGCATCCAGTAAATAAGGGTTCCAAGCAGTCGGTAAAACGAGTAGGTCTTACCACCGTTGGGTGAGGTATATTAAATTCCGGGCCTTCTTCCGCCAAGTTATCATATAATGTGACATTGTTCTTTGGCAAATCTACAGTTACTGCCAAGGCGTGGGTGGACTCTGGTGCTGAGGGCAACTTTTTATCATCTACGTTTGCCCAGTGGCATGCCATCCCTATTGAGCTACTCTCTAGTCCAATGAACATTTCTGTTGCCAATGGTTCACTCCTGGATGTGCAGATCACCCATCAGTCGATCCCTCTCACCATGTCATTTCCTCAGGGCCACCGGGAGGTTATCTCTTTTCTTATTATTCCTGGTGGATTAGACGAGGTGTTATTGGGTCTCCCCTGGTTACGTTGTCATACTCCACACATTGACTGGAATATGGGGAGAATTTCTTCCTGGAGTGAGAATTGTGCATCTCTGTGTTTGGGCAAAGTCACCCGGAGTGTAGTCTCTAATCCTCCTATCATTGCGACATCCGGTACAGATTCTTTGTCTGTTTTCAGGACCCGGCCCTTGTCAGATTATGTCGCAAAGAACTCTCAGGAACAGAGGGTGCTGCAGTGTCCTCCAACCCGGTACCGTCGGGGAGGACGTTTGTTTCCCCTAATCTACGGAGTATGGTGCTCTCCTGGGCTCATGCCCCTAAGATCGGAGCTCACCTGGGGGTCAAACGTACCACTAAGTCCCTTCTACAGTCCTATTGGTGGTCCCGGTGGCGCCAGGACATCAAGGACTTTGTTCTCGCGTGTCCCATCTGTGCGAGAGATAAATCTTTTCACCAGAGACTGGCGGGTCCTTCCTCCCTGTCACCCTTGAAGGATCCTACGCATAGAGAACCAGTTGTCACTGCTTCCCGTCCTAAAAGAGGGAACCCTGTACACCGGAGGGGTCACTGTGTCATGAATCCTCTCTGTGACCCGTTGGACCACATCCTTGCCCCCCGGCTCATGGAGGAAAATGAGCATCAAGTGGAGGGGGATAATGTTAGGCGTCGGTCTGGTGCTGGATTCGAAATGGGTCCAGGACCTTCTGTGGTCTCCTATTTCAGTCCAGCCAGGGCTGATGCTGCTCAGTATCGCCGTCAGCCCCAACGCCTAGCTAGTCCGCAAGCACTGGTTGTCTCCCAGGTAGTTGTGCCTAGCAATGTTAAGCCTTGGTTGCAGAGCGAGACTGGGCTTGTGGAATCTAAGTCCAGGATTTGCCGCACTGAGCATGTCCGTGACCTGGCTGATCATGATTGGTGGGTTGGCACCCACCTGACCCGGTGACTTGGCACCGCCTGATTGGTCCACGGGTAACGTCACCAATGGGGCATCGGTGGGCAGGGCTTAGTCTTTAAAAGGCCCGCCCACAAACATGGCGACGCACTCAGATCATTTGAGCTGGTTGTTTGTGGTGTGCACGCTTAACTCTTGGGCTCCTTGAAGAGCCATAGCTTCATGTAGGCAGGTAGCTTGAGCCATATAGAGCGGGTCTGCTTAGTCCGGTAGCACGCCCGCTGAGTGCACGAATACCCGGCGGGAATCACACACGCATACTAGCGCCAACTCCTATAGCGTAGCGCCTCTATCGAAGACAGGGCTACTGCTTCTCCCACGGTCACACGTCTCCCTGCGGTTCTTGGAGATTGTGTGAACCGTTATACTAGCGCCAACTCCTATAGCGTAGCGCCTGTATCGAAGACAGGGCTACTGCTTCTCCCATGGTCGCACGTCTGCCTGCGGTTCTTGGAGATTGTGCGAACTGTGTTACCCTTCCGTATGCATTAATACGAAGGGCTTAGATAGTTTGTAGGTGCGTCGCCGGTCGCTCTTCCTCCGTGCAGTTAACGGAGATAGAGCGTACCGCTTAACCCGGTTCAGTGTGCAGTTAACACGGACGGGTTACCATTTTAGTTGGTTACTTCCCTTTCCACCCGGGAAGTGTTCGGCAGCAGTCCACCAGGCTGCATCGCGGACCCCGGGGTCGGTTGCATTCCATTTAAATAAAGTTGTCTGCAACCGCCCTCTTAACACAGCAAGATTTTTTTTCCTTTAAAAATGCTTGTTTGTTATATTTTCGTTTGAGACCAAGGTCCTCTGGGAATGAATCACAGCGCATTGATTTTATTATGTCACTTTTGCGCAATAAACCACAGGGGTGGGCCTTTTCTCTCCAGCCTAATGATCTGTGTTTAAGGTCTGTTGAAGAATTTTTTTCTGCTATGGGGCTATTATATGACGATCCTGATCGAGTCTCATCTGCTGAATCAGAACTTAGACGTTTCAATCAGGGGTCAGATGATGTTAAAAATTATTGCACACACTTCAGGAGATGGGCTTCAGAATTTAAGTGGAATGATTCGGCACTGAGATGTTTATTTCTTGCTAGTCTGAGTAAAATGGTTAAGGATTTGCTAATTGCATTCCCTGCACCTGAGACTCTGCAGGAAGCTATGCAGTTAGCTGTTCCTATAGACAGAAGACTGAGGTGCAGGCTCAATGAGGTAAAGACTCCTGTAATGTCAGGTCCCAGTCCCCAGAAAATCTGCTCTGACGGCGGGGAACCGATGGAGGGTGGGGGGATGTCACTCCTCTCTCAGTAAAAAGACCGGAGATTCGACAAGGGATTGTGTCTTTATTGTGGTAAAGCTGACCATTTGATTAAGTATTGTGAGCGTTGTTTAAGTAAAGAAAAAAAAAAGGTCAGTTACGCACGTACAGCTTGTTTACGCTCTGCAGGAGTGTTTCTTTCTGGGAGCACTTCTCTGCAGGGAGATTTGATTGAATTTCAGGTATTTGTGGATTGTGGTTCAACACTTAATGTGATTGATAAAAGGTTTTTGGAAAACCTTAAATTGAAATCCAAACCTTTGTCATCACCTATTTCTGTGATTGCAATTGATAAGACTCTGCATTTCCTCTCACTATCAATGGAGTTCACCAAGAAATTTTGGACTTGGTTGTTTTGGATAATTTGCCCTCTCCAGTTGTTCTAGGATTGCCTTGCTTAAGACTGCACAATCCTTTATTGGACTGGTCTACTAATGTGATTAAGTCTTGGAGTCCGAAGTGCTATGATAAATGTTGTGATGGTCACATTGCGGCTGTGGAAAAAGGGGAATTACCGGTACCTATTCAAGATTTTTGGAGGGTTTTTTCGGAGGAGGAGTCGCAAGTTTTACCTCCTCATAGGGATTATGATTGCGCCATTGAGTTTGTTCCAGGTGCTACTCTTCCCAAAAGTCGCTTGTTTAATCTGACTATCTCTGAAAGAAAGGCCTTGGAGGAATACATACAGACTATCCTGGCTGCTGGTCACATTAGACCTTCTAAGTCGCCTGTGGCAGTTTGATTCTTCTTTGTTAAAAAAAAGGACAGCGGTTTACGTCCATGTCTGGATTTTCGTGAAATTAATAAGATTACCGTACGCAATTCCTACCCATTACCGTTAATTCCTGACTTGTTTAACCAGTTAGTGGGAGCCAAGTGGTTCTCCAAAATTGATCTCCGGGGGGCATACAATTTGTTACGTGTGAAGGAGGGTGATGAATGGAAAACTGCTTTTAACACTCCGGTAGGTCATTTTGAGAATCTGGTGATGCCTTTTGGTCTTACCAATGCACCTGCATGTTTTCAGAACCTTATTAATGACATCCTGAGACCTTTGATTGGTAAGAATGTGGTTGTGTATTTGGATGACATTTTAATTTATTCACCAGATCTAGAGTCCCATTGGCAGAGTGTACGGGAAGTTTTGCAGTTATTGAGTGATAATTTACTCTTTGCTAAGCTGGAGAAATGTGAGTTTGCTGTGCAGAAAATTAGTTTTTTGGGCTACGTTGTCTCCAGCGAGGGCTTTAAGATGGACCCTGTGAAGGTTCAGGCTGTGCAGGAATGGCCTAGGCCTATTGGTTTGAAATCTATGCAGAGATTTTTGGGTTTTGCCAATTATTACAGGAAATTCATTAAGAATTTTTCTGTAATTGTTAAACCTCTAACCGATCTCACCAGGAAAGGTGCGAATGCGGCCCAGTGGACTACTGAGGCCATTGAAGCATTTGAGTATCTCAAAGAGAGGTTCAGTTCTGCCCCTATCCTTTTGCAGCCTGATGAGACCAAGCCTTTTTTGGTCGAGGTCGATGCTTCATCGGTGGGGGTCGGAGCAGTTTTGTCTCAGGAGAACAAGGGTGGAGTACATCCTTGTGCCTTCTTTTCGAAAAAAATTTCCGGAAACCAAACTGATTTATGATGTTGGAAATCGGGAATTGCTGGCTATTAAACTTGCTTTTGAACATTGGCGTCAGTTTTTGGAAGGCGCCAGATTTCCTATCCATGTTTTCACAGATCATAAGAATTTGATCTATCTGGATGCTGCCAAGCGCTTGAATGCCCGTCAAGCTAGGTGGGCACTTTTTTTTTCTCGGTTCCATTTTTCTGTTACCTATATCCCTGGTACTAAGAATGTTAAAGCCGATGCTTTATCTCGCAGCTTCTCTCCTACGGTATGTGCCGAGGAGGAGGAGAGCTTTTTACTTTTTACAGAAAGGAGTTGTGGTGGCGGCTTTGGACTCTGTTTTGGAGAATGGGATTCTGAATGCTCAAGATGATGCTCCATCTAACACTGGCCATGGGAGGTTGTTCGTGCCTAGAGCCTTTAGGAGAGATTTGTTTGTGGAGTGTCATGAGTCTCGGTTGGCAGGTCATCCAGGAGTTTCTGAGACTAAGAGACTTATCAGTCGCAGTTTTTGGCGGCCTGGATGGCAAAAGGAAGTTATCAAGTGAGTGCGTCAGTGTACTGTGTGTGCTAGGTCAAAGGCTTCACATACTCCTGCTGCGGGGTTGCTTTGCCCTCTGGAGGTTCCTAGTGCACCTTGGACGCATCTCACTATGGATTTTATTACTGATCTTCCTGTGTCTGAGGATTTTACTGTCATCTGGGTGGTCGTGGACCGTTTTAGTAAGATGTGTCATTTGGTTCCATTCATTAAGTTGCCCTGCGCCAAGACACTCGCTAAGGCGTTTGCTAAGGAGATTGTCAAGCTCCATGGCGTTCCCATGGATATTGTTTCTGATAGAGGACCTCAGTTTGTGGCTCGCTTTTGGCGTGCTTTTTGTGACAGGTTTGGAGTCCATTTGTCATTTTTGTCTGGTTATCATCCTGAGTCGAATGGACAGACTGAAAGAAAGAACCAGGATGTTGAACAGTTTTTGTGTTGTTTTGTGGTGGACAATCAAGAGGTGTGGTCTGCGTTTCTGCCTCTAGCAGAATTTGCTCTTAACAGTCATACATCCTCCTCTGCTGGGTGTTCTCCTTTTTTTTGTTGTACTGGGAGACATCCGTCTTTTGGTTCATTCTCCAAATTGGGGTCGGCGGTGCCGGAGGAGGAGAATTTTTCCGGTGATTTGGAGAGAGTTTGGACTAATGTATGTTGTAACCTTCAAGAGGCTAACAAGAAGTCCAAGAAGTATTTTGACAGGAAACGTAAAGAGGTTTTGTTTACTGTGGGTGACATGGTTTAGTTGTCCTCGAAGAACCTGCGGTTGAGGATTCCCTCTGAAAAACTGGGTCCTAAGTTTGTGGGTCCATTTAAAGTGCTTCAGGTTGTTAACCCATCTGCTGTTAGGTTGGATGTCCCTACTTCCTGCAAGATTAATCCTGTGTTTCATGTTTCCTTGTTGAAAAAGGCTGACGTATCTGATAGGGACACCACTGTCACAGTTCCTCCTGTGGTGGAAGACGGTGAATATGAAATTTCTCGTATCTTGAGTTCTAGATGGCATAGAGGGAGATTACAGTATCTTGTCTCCTGGAAGGGTTTCTGTCCCGAAGACAACTCCTGGGTAAGGATGGATGATGTTTCTGCTCCTAGGCTTGTTAAAGCTTTCCACAGGAGGTTTCCGCATAGGCCTGGGCCTGGAGGATCCGGAGGATCCTCATAAAAGAGGGGGTACTGTTAGAACCCTCCTGTTCATTTTTTCCATCTTGTGTTTTGCGGTCACTTGACCACCTGCCTTTATATTCCAGCTCCACCCTTCTGGCTGTGCTGGACTTTAGTGTTCTACTGTCTCTCTAGCCTGGTGCTTCTGTTCCTTTCTCTGTCAAGTTAGCTTGGTCCTCTGGGACCTCTAGTACTTTTTGTCAGTTTGTCTTTTTGTGTTCTGCAACAACTTCTGTTAAGGAGGTGTCCCTTTTTTGTCCCAGTCCTTAGTTCTTTTAGGGACCCCTCCCTTAATTCTATAGGTCTTCGTTCAGACTAGCCGAGCACTAAGGCGGGTCTGTTCACTAGGAAATGGCAGCCCGCTACATCGTAGGGATTCCGTTTAGTCTTACTGTAGGGACAGCTTTCCCCTATCTTTCCTTAGTACTTGTTGCAGATCATAACAATCGAGGGATGGCCGCCGCCATCAGGTTGCGGAATGCTTCCATCTCCACAAGCCTAAAAGGCAACATTTCGAGTGCAAACAGTCGTGAAATGTGGGAATTTAGTAGTGTGGCCTGTGGGGCGTTGGCTGAGTATTTGCGCTTGCGTTCCAAGGACTGGGGTATGGACAACTGAAAGCTGCGCTGGGACAAGGACACGGACGTGCTTCCTGTTGCTGCTACTTGAGAGTGTGCAATGACAGGTTCAGGGCAGGAGGCATCTTAGCATGCACCATGGAAAGGGGATTGGCTTGCATGCACAACAGTGGAAGAAGCAGTGGTGCCACCCACAGACACTGTTCCTGGACACTGGGGTTCGGCCCACAAAGTCGGGTGCTTTGCTGTCATGTGCCTGATCATGCTGGTGGTGGTCAGGCTGGTAGTTTTGCCACCCCTGCTGATGCTGGCCTGGCAGGTGGTGCAAATGGCCTTTATGGGGTTATCGGCAGTCTTTAAAAAACAACCAGACTTGGGAAGACCTAACAGTTGTTCTGGCAACTTCCTTCGTGTTGGTGTTACGGGGAACGGTTGCCTGCCTTCTGTGTGCGGCCACCACACTGCTTCTTCCTGCCTGTTGGGGTGCTCTGCCTCCCTCCCCCTGTGTGCTGCTGTCCTCGCTCTGCATATCCTCCTGCCAGGTTGGGTCAGTTACTATATCATCCACCACCTCGTCTTCCACTCCCTCACCCTGGTCCTCCTCCTGACTTTCTGGCAATTGTGTCTCATCATCGTCCACCTCTTCTGACACTTTCCCATCGTCGCCTTTGTGTGACCGTGGATGCTCAAATATTTGGGCATCGCTACATGCGAAGTCCTCTTGCCCCGCTTCAAGTGGAACGAGCGAGAGGCCTGAATCTATAATTGGTAAAGTGAACAGCTCTTCGGAGCATCCAAGTGTGGGATCAGTTGTCTCTGGGCACTCGGCATGGTGGGAGGAAGGAGGATCAGGGTGAGGAATATGCAGTCCAGACTCACGGCTACTGAGACTTGACCGTGTGGAAGACAGGGTGATGGTGGTGATGGTGGCAAAGTGACTGGAAGCATTATCTACTATCCAACCAATAACCTTTTCACTCTGCTCTGTGTTCAATAGTGGTGTTCTGCGGTCCGCTATTATTGGGACAGGAAGGTCGAGCGAGAAGATGTGCGTGTTTGTTGTGGAACAATTTCTGCTTGCCCACGGCCTCAGCTTCTGCATGCACCATCACCATCACATCCAGTTCCCCGTCCCTTGCCACGTGCCTTGCCCATTTTAAATGGAGGACACTACAAATGAATGAATTTGAAGCAAACTTATATGTGATCCGTGTGATGGACAAACCACAGTTTTAAATACCTGACCTGTAGGTAACTATTTTGAACAGCAAACTGGTGTCAATAGCTTCACTGACACATTGAAACAAATTTTTAATGGGGCCAGAAATGGTAGTTGTTATGTTCTGCTACCAGAGCTAAGGAAAGAGAGGAGATCTGTCCCTACGATAGAACTCAGCTTAATCCCTACGATGTAACAGGGAACCTGATCCTGCGATCAGACCTGCTAAAGTCCTAAGCTAGTCTGTACGGAGACCTATAGATGTGAGGAAGGAATCCCTACAAGTACTAAGGACTGGGAGGAATATGGGACACCTCCTAACAGAAATAGTAGCAGACAGACGAACAAACAAAATATATAGAACATAGAGGTCAGTAGACCAAGCAAACTAACAGAGCAAGACACAGAGCACAGGCTAGCTAGAAAGTAGATATACAATGAAGTCCAGCAAAGCCAGAAGGGCGGAGCAGGATTAAATAGGCCAACAAGGTCATGTGACCAGCAAAGGAAAAAAAAACTAAGAGCAAGGTTCTAACAGTACCCCCCCTTCTAAGAGGATCCTCCGGATCCCCTAGGACCAGGCTTATCAGGAAATTTCCTGTGAAACGCTCTGATAAGTCTGGACGCGGAAACATCATCCGACCTCACCCAAGAGTTATCCTCGGGACCGAAACCTTTCCAGGCCACAAGATACTGCAAACTACCTCTATACCGTCTAGAGTTAAGGATGCGAGAAATTTCATATTCCCCGTCCTCCACCACCGGAGGAACAGAGGCAGAGGCGTCACAATCCGATACAACAGCTTTTTTCAACAGAGAGACATGAAATACCGGATTAATTCTCCAGGAGGTAGGAACCTCCAACCTAACAGCAGATTGGTTGACAACCTGAAGCACCTTAAAGGGCCCTACAAACTTGGGACCCAATTTCTTTGAAGAAATCCTCAACCGCAGATTCCTAGAGGACAACCAAACCATGTCACCAACAGCGAACAAAACCTCCTGTCGTTTCCTATCAAAGTAGTCTTTAGATTTTCTGTTGGCCTCCTGAAGATTACCACGCACATCCGTCCAAACTCTCTCCAAATCACCGGAAAAATTCTCCTCCTCAGGCACGGCAGATCCCAACTTGGAGAACGACCCAAACGACGGATGTCTCCCAGAACAACAAAAAAAAGGCGAACAACCAGCAGAAGAAGATGTATGATTGTTCAGAGCAAATTCAGCAAGTGGCAGAAACTCAGACCACCCCTCTTGATTGTCTGCCACAAAACAACGCAAGAACTGCTCAACATCCTGGTTTTTCCTTTCTGTCTGGCCATTAGATTCAGGATGATATCCGGACGAGAACGACAAATGAACTCCCAACCTATCACAAAAGGCACGCCAAAAACGAGCCACGAACTGAGGACCCCTATCAGAAACAATGTCAGTAGGAACGCCATGAAGTCTGACAATTTCCTTGACAAAGGCCTTAGCGAGAGTTTTAGCGCAGGGCAGTTTGACGAAAGGAACCAAGTGACACATCTTGCTAAAACGGTCCACGACCACCCAGATGACAGTAAAACCCTCAGAGGGGGGAAGGTCAGTTATAAAGTCCATAGCCAAATGTGTCCAAGGAGCACTGGGAACCTCCAAAGGACAAAGCAACCCCGCAGCAGGAGTATGTGAGGACTTAGATCTAGCACATATAGTACATTGACGCACCCACTTAATGACTTCCTTCTGCCATCCAGGCCACCAAAAACTTCGACCCACCAGTCTCTTGGTCTCAGAGATTCCGGGATGACCTGCCAACCGAGATTAGTGACACTCAACAAACAAATCTCTCCTAAAGGTCCCAGGCACAAACAACCTCCCATGAGGAGTGTTAGAAGGGGCATTCTCCTGTGCTTTAAGAATCTCATTTTACAAAACGGAGTCCAAAGCAGCTATCACAACACCTTCTTGTAAAATGTTCTCCTCTTTCTCAGCACCGACTATGGGAGAAAAACTGCGAGACAAGGCATCCGCCTTAACATTCTTAGTACCAGGGATGTAAGTAACGGAGAAATTAAACCGCGAGAAAAACAGTGCCCACCTAGCCTGACGAGCATTCAGGCGCTTGGCAGCATCAAGATATATCAGATTTTTATGATCCGTAAGAACCTGAACGGGAAATTCCGCACCTTCCAAGAAGTGGCGCCAGTGTTCAAATGCGAGTTTAATAGCCAATAATTCCCGATTACCAATATCGTAATTCAGTTCAGTCTCCGAAAAATTTTTTGAAAAAAAGGCACAGGGATGTAATCCACCCCCGTTATCCTGAGACAATACTGCGCCAACCCCCACAGAGGAAGCATCAACCTCAACCAAAAACGGCCTAGTAACATCAGGCTGCATAAGGATGGGAGCAGAGGTGAACCTCTCCTTGAGATACACAAAAGCTTCAATGGCCTCAGAAGACCACTGAACCGCATCAGCACCTTTCCTGGTGAGATCAGTCAGAGGTTTGACAATACTAGAAAAATTTTTTATGAATTTTCTATAGTAATTGGCGAAACCCAAAAACCTCTGTATCGATTTCAAACCAATAGGCCTAGGCCATTCCTGCACAGCCTGAACCTTAACCGGATCCATCTCAAAACCTTTGCTGGAGATAATGTAGCCCAAAAAACTAATTCTCTGTACAGCGAACTCACATTTCTCCAGCTTAGCAAAAAGCGAATTGTCCATTAATAACTGTAATACCTCACGCACGCTCCGCCAATGAGACTCCAGATCCGGCGAATAAATCAAAATGTCATCCAAATACACAACCACATTTTTACCGATCAAAGGTCTAAGGATGTCATTAATCAGATTCTGAAAAAATGCAGGAGCATTAGTAAGACCAAAAGGCATAACCAGATTCTCAAAATGACCCACAGGAGTGTTAAAAGCAGTCTTCCATTCGTCACCCTCCTTCATGCGCAACAGATTGTATGCCCCCTTAAGGTCAATTTTAGAGAACCACTTGGCCCCCATTAACTGGTTAAACAGATCAGGAATCAATGGCAGTGGGTAAGGATTGCGTACAGTAATTTTGTTAATCTCACGAAAATCCAGACAAGGACGTAAACCGCCGTCCTTTTTTTTTACAAAAAAAAATCCAACCGCCACAGGAGACTTAGAGGGCCTAATGTGACCGGCGGCCAAACTTGTCTGTATGTATTCCTCCAAAGCCTTCCTCTCAGGAATAGTAAGGTTAAATAAACGACTTTTAGGAAGAGTCGCTCCAGGGACAAATTCAATAGAACAATCATAGTCTCTATGGGGAGGCAAAACCTGCGATTCCTTCTCAGAAAAAACTCTCCAAAAATCCTGAATAGGAACAGGCAATTCTCCCCTATCCAAAGCTGCAATACGCCCATTACAACACTTGTCATAACATTTATGGCTCCAGGATTTAATTTCACTGGTAGACCAATCCAGTACAGGATTGTGAAATTTTAACCAGGGCAATCCCAATATTACTGGAGAAGGCAAGTTATTCAACACTACCAAATCCAATTTCTCATGGTGAACACCATTAATAGTCCGAGGAAATTCACAGACCTTGAGAGTAATATTCTTCAAAGGGGAACCATCCACAGAAACCACAGCAATGGGGGATGATAAAGGTTCAGGTTTTAAATTGAGTCTTTCCACGAATCCCCCATCAAAAACATTCAGAGTAGACCCACAATCGACAAACACCCGAAATTCCATTAATTTTTCCTGAGCAATCGTGGAAGCAGCTAAAAATACACCCTTGGAATTTAAACAGGCAATACGGGCATGACTGACCATTTTTTTTTCTTTCTTCATACGAAGCTCACAGCCTTTAATCAAATGACCAGATTTTCCGCAATAGAAACACAAGCCTTCAAAAAATCGACGGTCTTTTTCTTGAGAGCGAGGTGCCACCGATCCAATCTCCATCGGTTCACCACTGTTAGTACACACATTCTCATAACCAGAAACTGACATAGCAGAGGATTTGCTCTCATTAACCCTTGCACGCAGTCTTCTATCCACCCGTATAGCTAATTGCATAGCCTGTTGCAAATCTTCAGGTGTAGGATAAGCAATTAGCAGGTCTTTAACCCTTTCACTGAGCCCAGCAAGAAATAGACTTTTCAGAGCAGAATCGTTCCACCCTGTTTGAGTAGACCAACGACGGAAATGAGTACAATATTTTTTCACATTACCTGATCCTTGTTTTAAACGTCTCAACTCAGTCTCAGCTGATGCGACACGGTCAGGATCATCATATAATAGTCCCAAAGCAGAAAAAAAACTATCCACTGATCTGAAGCATGTATCACTAGGTTGCAAAGAAAAGGCCCACTCCTGAGGCTCTTTGCGCAAAAGTGACATTATGAACCCTACGCGCTGGGATTCATCCCCAGAGGACTTAAGTCTCAAATGAAAATACAATAAGCAAGCATTTTTGAATGAAAAAAATTCTCGGTGTTCACCAAAAAATAAATCCGGCAAACATACCTTAGGCTCCAAGAAATGTGCTCCAGGACAGTTACTCACGTGCTGACGGAGCTCGGCCACCTCCAGAGAGAGTCCCTGCAGGCGATGAACCAAATCCTGAACCGACACCATGATGGAACAGAAAAATCTTTCCTTAGAGAATTTGCTGGCTGGACTTACTGTTATGTTCTGCTACCAGAGCTAAGGAAAGAGAGGAGATCTGTCCCTACGATAGAACTCAGCTTAATCCCTACGATGTAACAGGGAACCTGATCCTGCGATCAGACCTGCTAAAGTCCTAAGCTAGTCTGTACGGAGACCTATAGATGTGAGGAAGGAATCCCTACAAGTACTAAGGACTGGGAGGAATATGGGACACCTCCTAACAGAAATAGTAGCAGACAGACGAACAAACAAAATATATAGAACATAGAGGTCAGTAGACCAAGCAAACTAACAGAGCAAGACACAGAGCACAGGCTAGCTAGAAAGTAGATATACAATGAAGTCCAGCAAAGCCAGAAGGGCGGAGCAGGATTAAATAGGCCAACAAGGTCATGTGACCAGCAAAGGAAAAAAAAACTAAGAGCAAGGTTCTAACAGTAGTAATTTCTGAAAAAGTATATGTGATCCTTGTGACGGACACGGTTTTAAATACCTGGCCTGTAGGTAACTATTTTGAACAGCAAACTGGTGTCAATAGCTTCACTGACACACTGAAACAAATTTTTAATGGAGGCCAGAAATGGCAGTATTTTCAGTGCAATTATATGTGATCCGTGTGACGGACAAACCACAGTTTTAAATATCTGGGTTTTTAGCACTGCAATATGGAAAGGACCAGGCTGCATTCTGCAGTGCCAACAAGCAAATGGCGCAGAAAAACTGTGTTCTCTGGATTGCTTTTTAAGCAAATAATGAGGATGAAGATTCAAAAAGAAATTATTCCTGGCCCCTGAGACCTGGGTCTATTTCTAGAAATATCTAACAGCAGCAGCACCAGCAGACAAAACTGGAATGGAGCCTCTTGTGCTACATGCACTGCAGTCTGCTATAAACTCTGCCTGCCTATATGCACTGCCTGCCTGATATCTCTGCAGATGGATTAGTCCTCAGAAGGACTGTTTGTTGAGATGGATATGTGTCTCTAATATAGTTTGGGACACCTACGCTAACTAGAAACAAGCAAATCTCTCCCTAGCTCTCCCTACACTGTCTGATTCCGGAGTGACTGTGACGAGCATGATGGCGCCAGGTCTGATATAGACCTGATGATGCTGTGCGGCAAGCCAATCACTGTAATGCCACAACCAACATGGCTACGGCATTACAGTGAGTGGCAGAGAATCCCTGCATGTTCATTGGCTCTGTAAAGAGTGCCAAACATGCAGGGAGGGGACCCGAGCTCCCGTCAAGCAACCCCAGAAATGCTCGGTGAGCGCCGAGGATCTCGAGCAGTGAGATGCCCGGGTGAGCACCGAGCAGTAGCAAGAATGCTCGCTCATCACTAGTAGCAGTAGTAGTAATAGCAGATATGATCAAATCTTTTGAAATTAAAATTCCCAGGATTTGTAAAATTTTTCTTAAAAATTGACCTTGCAGTAAATTGATTCACCGCAATTTGCAATACTGCAGAGCCTTTAAGTAGCCTGAAACATGTATCTTAGATTCTATGGTCTCCTATGACTGTATTTAACCTCTTTGGAGCTCCTTAGCACAAACGCAGCCAATGTGTCAAAGTTACCTCACCATAGAAATGCAAAGTAACAAGTAGCAACCAACAGCCCATTTAAAGGGGTTGTCTGGGCTTGGGACAAAATTCTGCATCAACTCTATTTCACTGCAGACTAGTGTTGAGCCACCCCCGTAGTGTTCGAGTTCGGTTCGGTTCGTCGAACACCCGTGTGTTCGCCGAACTGTTCGTCGAACACCTTCGAACACCGTTAAAACCAATGGCAGGCAAACAAAAACACATAGAAACACATAGAAAACACCTTCAAAGGTGTCCAAAAGCTGACAAACTGCTCAGAAGACACAACTAACACATGGAAAAGTGACAAGTACATATAGTCATGCGAAAAGAAAAGAGGTGGAGGAGTAAAAGGAGGGGGAGACACAGATATAGGCATGTCATGCCCTTCTAAAATCCAAAAAGTGAGAAGCCGACACGTTCAGTCCGCTCCTGCCCGTGCCACCTCCGCGTCGCCGGGTTTGTGCCAGAGCCGCGGTGAACGCTGACGGCCAGCCCCCCTCTCCCAATACTGGTGCCTGTCCGCTGGTGGGTCGAGCGAGCCCCCCTGTGGTGGAGGCAGCTCTAAGCTTTTTAATTTAAATTGTCTCTCTAATTTGAATGAATACACTTTAAATCCATTTACAAGGATCTATTGGAGGGCAAGTCTCATGCCAGCAGCCGCGTAATTCCAGCTCCAGTAGCGTCCACTAAAGCTGCTGCAGTTAAAAAGCTTTTATAAGGATTGAGCTCGGCTGTCCACCGCAAGGCATCCTACTGCCAGTCCCAGCCCCTATGCCTTGGGGTGCCTCCTGATGCTCTTCACTGAGTATCCCGTGGTCCCGAAGCATTTCCTTTGAAAAAATTAAGTGTCCAAACTACAGGTGGTGTAGCTTGCTTAACAGCCGGGATAATCTGCTGACTATCAGACACTGCTACTAGGCACAAAGTATTTCCTGGGCTAGATGCAGTTAAAAATTTGTAATTAGATACTCTCGTTGGATGCTGAGAAAGCATTCCATAGAGTCTCCTGGCACGCCATATATGATTCTCTTAAAAAGCTTGGGGTAGGGGTCTAGGGGACCCTTTTATAGCCAAAATCACGGCCCTGTATCGCAATACGTCACCTAGGCTGAAGATGAATGGAAATGTAGCACCCTGAGGGCTCGGTTGCTACAGAGGTATTGCACCTCACCCAGAGGTGTGATATCTCACTCTCAGGTAAGGATGTAGTGTGGATCAGGACCCGACACCTGCATGCATTACACCACATTGCCGTGGGGCAGGGCGACCAATATGCCCCTGAGATGGGCACGACAGTCCCTGTCCCTGGCTGGAGTGGGGGGAGGGAACACTGAGGAAGGGGAACCCTGTAGTGCAGTAGCAGGGAGGAAGCAGTTCCTGGGTGCATTGAGAAGGGAGTATAAAAGGTGGGCACCATCTTAGTTCAGTGCAGAGAAGTCTGAGCAGAAGTGGCAGGGAGCAGGAGCTCTGCATGAGCTCTGCTCCGGAGGCGGGCCTAGTAACAGAGGCCCAGGCCTGGAAGAGGGAGAAGGAAGGAAGAGGAGCGGAGAAGGCTCCAGGAACAAGGAACGAAGGGATCCCAGGGGTGCGGACGGGCGAGTCGCCACCGCACGCCCGAATCCACCTGCGTGGATGGGTCAGGCCAAAGGGGGAGACCGGTCCCCGAAACTAGTGGAGGCAGGAAACGACCCTCAGCTAGAAACAGGAGGCTGTGACATTTTATGTGGCGCAGCCCCTCGATATACCCGCTAGGAAGGCACCACATAGGGTCAGGGAAACTGGCGCCAAGTTTACCAAGAGGAGGCCCGAGGCAGCCGGACAGAAGGGTTGGTAAGAAAGGCCAGACAAAGGACACACAAAGGGGGTCCTGTGAAGCGCTCCAAAGTTATCTGGGAGTTGTCTGAGCCCCTCACCTGGTGAGCACAGTACGACGTCGGCAGCCGTTACCTGCAGACGTGGTCTGGATAATAAGAACTGTGAGTAAAGGCCCTGGACTGCATCACTGACTCCGTGTCGTTACTGCTGCTGCCCTGCACCATCACCCCCATCCTCCGCATACACTGCCCTGAGGCTATACTCCTCCCGTGGGGAGTTATGCTACGCTCTGCTGCACCCACAACACCAGCCTCAGCGGTCTGCCCTGGAGCGGCGGTTCACTCCGACCGCAATCCACGGGTGGCGTAGTCGGACATTTAAACATCAAAACCACATAAATAGTTCCGCCACTGGTTTGACCACCCTGAGCCACGGAACCGGGTCGCCGCCACGGAGACTACAACCACCAGCATCCACCAAATAGGGTCCGGCTCCGGGTGTCCCAAGGCCCAGGGGGTGCATCAGAACATTTTCATCACCTTTCACAATCACCAATGGGATAAGGCAGGGATGTCCTCTGTCCCCTCTCTTATACATCCTAGTGACGGAGCACCTGCTCTCATCAATTCGCCATAACCCCAATATTAGGTGGATTGAGGTGGGAGGCACCGAGTACAAGTGCTCTCTATTTGCTGATGATGTACTAGTATATATCACTCAATCACATATATCATCCATGCTGTTATGGCTGAAATAGATCACTTTGTTACATGGTCAAATTTTAAAATCAATGCAGCGAAGTCTGAGGCCCTCGATGTCTCCCTCCCCAAATCCATATAGGATTCCATCCAGTCCAACTTTCCCTTTGCCTGGCCCTCACAGGGTATCAAATACTTAGGAATTCCTATTCATAGAGACCTCTCCCATCTATGTTATCTTAATTTTGGGCCCTTTATTGAACAACTCCATACATACCATGGTTGGCAAGTTAGAACTGTAAGATTCACTACGTGAACCACTGGTGTTTTGTGGAAAAGCACATGTACACTGTGTTCCAAATTATTATGCAAAAAGTGTTTAGGAGTGATAAGGGAAGAATTTGTTTGTTTGTCAGTTAAACTCATTGATGGTGATGTGTGTCAGGGCTCTTTATATCACTGTAAGCAATTGCAGACACCTGTGCTAATTAGTTTGGCAGGTGTGTCCAATGAAAGGCAAGACTACTTAAGAAGGCTGTCTCACATTATTAAGCAGCCTACATTTTCTGCCAAAATGGGAAAGAAAAAGGATGTGTCGGCTGCTGAGAAGCAACAAATTGTGGAGTGTTTAGGTCAAGGCATGACTACAATCAACATTGTGCGATGATCAGGATGAAGTGTCTTGGCAATCAAGAAGTATGTAGCTGATTCACAGTACACACGTGTGCGTGCTGATAAGGGCAAATTGAGGACTCTTTCCTACAGGCAATTACGTCAGGTTGAAAGAGCAGCGGCAAAAAAGCCTTGTCATAGCAGCAGACAAGTTTTTGAAGCTGCTGGTGCCTCCAATGTCCCCCGAACAACAAGATGCAAGGTCCTTCAGAGGTTTGCAGCTGTGCATACTCCATCCTGTCGACCTCCTCTATCCACTTCACACAAGCAGAAACGGCTCCAGTGGGCCAAACATTACATGAAGACTGATTTCAAAACTGTTTTGTTCACGGATGAGTGCCGTGCAGCGCTCGATGGTCCAGATGGATGGAGTGGAGGATGGCTGGTTGATGGACACCCCACGCAAACACGGCTACAGCGCCAACAAGGAGGAGGTGGAGTAATGTTTTGGGCTGGAATCATGGGGAGAGAGATTGTCGGCCCCTTTAGGATCCCTGAAGGCGCTAAAGATGAACTCCATAATGTATGTGGATTTTCTCAAACAGCACTTCCTGCCATGGTTCAAGAAGAAGAACCGTGTATTTCACAGCAAGATCATTTTTTTTCATGATAATGCACCATCTCATGCTGCACATAAAACATCTGCATCTCTGGCTGATATGGGCATAAAAGGGGACAAACTTATGGTGTGACCCCCATGCTCCCCTGACCTCTACCCCATTCATAACCTTTGGAGCATCATTAAAAGGAGTGTCTATGATGGCGGGAGGCAGTTCACATCTAAGCAACAGCTCTGGGAGGGTATTCTGTCCTCATGCAAAACAATTGAAGCAGAAACCATCCAAAACCTGACAAATTCAATGGACGAGAGAGTTCAGAAGCTCCTTTCGAACAAGGGGTCCTATGTGAAAATGTAACATCACCTAGAATAAAGTTTTGAGTTGAAAACTGTTTGATTTCAGTTTCTAACAACCTGCTAATGCTTATAATTTCAAAAATGACCATTTTTTTGGTCTTTATTAAAATGAAAAGGTTGATCGAAAAGTTTGGGGGATCTAAGAGTGTGGCAACCCAGTAGTCATGATTACTTCGAATTCTGACAATATGAGGGTCATGTTGCAGGTAGTGCAGCAAGAAGGCACTTATATGTCTTGCGCATCTCGGAGCCCCAAAATTATTTTCCGGGCTAGATGCAGCTAAAAATTATTATTAATTTTAAATCTGGTGAAGGTTTAGTATAGATGGCCTAATAGGATCAGTGCTGCACACTGTTACAAAGCCCAAATTATTTTCCAGTCAAGATACAGATAAACATGATTAGTAATTTAAAATCTGGTGGAGCTTATTATAGATGGCCTAATAGAATCAGTGCTGCACACTGCTGCAAAGCCCAAATTATTTTCCAGCCAAGATACAGATAAACATGATTAGTAATTTGAAAGCTTAAAACGGTTGGTAGGGTGATTTTAACCAATCATCAAGCTTTTACTCTCCCCAGGATGACACAGGGGTAGAAAAGTCGTTTCGGATCCATGATTTGTTCATCTTTATGAACGTGAGTCTGTCTACATTATCAGTGGAGAGCCGCGTGCGCTTATCTGTCAGCACACCACCAGCAGCGCTGAACACACGTTCAGACAGAACGCTGGCTGCGGGGCATGACAAGATCTCCAAGGCGTAAGTGGCTAGCTCCGGCCATTTATCCAGATTGGAAGCCCAAAAAGAGCAAGGGTCCAGTGACACAGTCATGGCTTCAATGTTTACTTGGAGATACTCCTGTACCATCGTCTCTAGGCGTTGACTATGTGTCAGACTTCTTGTCTCCTGTGGCCTTGCATAGGATGGGCTAAAAAAGTGGTGAAATGATTCCGCAAAATTGATGTTACCAGCAGATACTGTGGTTCTGTTACGGTTTGAGTGCTGAACACTTGACGGTCCCACGGTTGGCAAGTTGGAACTGTGAGATTCACTACGTGCACCACTGGTATTTTGTGGAAAAGCACATGTAAGATTCTGCAACAGTCTCTGCTGATACTCCTGCATGCGTGCATCCCTTTCTATGGCAGGAATAATTTCTGCAAATTTACTTTTGTACCGGGGATCTAACAGTGTGGCAACCCAGTAGTCAGGATTATTTCTAATTCTCACAATTCGAGGGTCATGTTGCAGGTAGTGCAGCAAGAAGGCACTCATGTGTGTTGCGCATCCAGGAGCACCAAGTCCCTGTTGTGTTGGTGGCGAGGTAACAATCATGCTTCCTTCCTCTGTCCTCTCCCCCCAACCTCGCACAACAGAAATGTGATCAAGGTCTCCCTCATCTGATGAGTCTTCCATCAGTTCGTCCTCCACTTCTTCCTGGGCTCCTGCACCTTCCTCACTAGTTTGGCTGCTACCATGCGCCCTGGTAAAACCATCTCCCCCACCCTCACATGCCTGCCGCCTTGGTGCTGCCGACCGTCTGGACCTTGCAGATGTTAGCCCTTCCGCATACAACTCCTCCTCCTCTACTTCCTCCTCCTCCTCTTGTGCCACCACCTGACTCCGAATTCTGTTTAACATGTGCTCCAGCATGTAAATCACCGGAATAGTCATGCTGATAATGGCATCGTCAGCACTAAACATCTTCGTCGCCATTTCAAAACTGTGCAGAAGGGTGCATAGGTCCCTGATCTGAGACCACTCCTCCAGCGTGATTTGCCCCACCTCTGGATCTTGTTGGCCCAGGCTATACGTCAGAACGTATTGCACCAGGGCTTGTCGGTGCTGCCACAGTCGCTGCAACATGTGCAGAGTTGAATTCCACCGGGTAGGCACATCGCATTTTAGCCGGTGAAGTGGCAGGCCCAACGACTTCTGTAGAGATGTAAGTCGCTGAGCTGCGGGATGCGAACGGCGGAAGTGAGCACACAGCGACCGTGCCCTCTGCAGAAGGCCATCTAGTCTGGGATAGTGGGCTAAAAATTGCTGGACAACCAGGTTCAACACGTGAGCCATACAAGGCACGTGTGTGACATTGCCCCGGCGAAGGGCCGCACTCAGGTTTGCAGCATTGTCGCACACGGCCTTCCCTGGTTTCAGGTCCAGTGGAGACAACCATTCATGAAATTGGTTCTCCAGAGCTGACCACAACTCCTCAGCTGTGTGACTCACATTTCCCAGACATTTCAATGTAAAAACCGCCTGATGATGTTGAGCCCTACTGCCAGCATAGTAAGGAGGTGTGCAGGATCCCTTCTGCGCAGTTAGAAAGCTTGTGGCATGACCAGACAGGCTTTGGGTGCAGGTGGAAGACCGAGAGGAGGTTGAGGAGGCAGAAGCAGTGGAGGAACTTTGACATAAAGAGGATTGACGCACAACTCGTGGGGACGGCAAGACTTGGACAGCAGCCCCTTGTCCTGCTGTCACCATAGTTACCCAGTGCCCAGTCAGCGACATGTAACGCCCCTGTACATGCCTACTCGTCCAAGTGTCTGTGGTGAAATGCACCCTGTCACACACAGAGTTTCTCAAAGAAGCGGTGATGTTGTGTGCGACATGCTGGTGGAGCGCAGGCACACCTTTCTTTGAGAAGTAGTGCCGACTGGGCATCTGGTACTGGGGCACTGCGACGGACATAAGGTCTCGAAAATCCTCTGTGTCCACCAGGCGGAAAGGCAGCATTTCTGTAGCCAAGAGCTTGCAGATGGTGAAATTCAACCTCTTAGCTTTCTCATGGCTAGGAGGAAATGGTATTTTACTTGTCCACATCTGAGGGACCGAGGGCTGGCTATTGTGCTTAGACGGGGTTGATAAGGGTGTCCCCGGCAAACTGCCGGTCTGTGAGGAAGATGCAGGCGGACATGTTAGGTTGCCTTGATCCAAAGGTGGTGCTATCGATGTCGGACAGTTCTCAACACCAGCTGGTGTTACCACCTCCAAAGAAAATGATGACCTGCCAATCACGCTGGCTGTTGCGGGTAAAGAGGTGGCAGGTCTGCGCCCCAAAACAGGTGTGACTGCTGTCCCCCCAGTCACAGAGGATGACGAGGCCGCGGATGCACAAGATATGGCAGACGGTGGTTGGCCCGGCCGGCTAGGCCGCATTGTAGCACACTGAGCTTCCCACTGCAACTTATGCGTCATGTCCATGTGCCGGTTCATGCATGAAGTACTCAAACTATGTATTTTTTGGCCTCTACTTAGCTTTTGCTGACAAATGTTACAGATAACACGAGTTGGGTCATCTTTATCGATCTGAAAAAATGCCCAGGCTATGCAAGGGTTAGCACCCATGCGACCTGAAGAGCCACCACGACTTGTGGTGAGAGGCAGAGTTGTGTTTGAGGATGCAGTTGTTGACGTGCTTCCAGTACTACGTCTCTGTCCAGGAAGGCGCAACCTGACCTCGTTGTCACTAGTGTAGCACCCTGAGGATTCGGCTGCTACAGGGGTATTGCACCTCAAGCCAGAGGTGTGATATTCCACTCTCGGGTAAGGATGGAGTGTGGAACTGAGCTCAGTTAGCTGCATGCACTACACACATCCCATTTCCGAGGAACAGACCGATGGTACTCCCACTAGAGAAATGTGCAGGTACGACAGTGTCTGTTCCTGGCTGGAGTGGGAGGGGGGTGGAACATCCCAGTAGTGTAGGGGCAGATAGGGGGAGCAGTCTGGGTAGTGCTAGGAGCTCATTGGGTGCTGGTCACCTGAGCTCACACATAGAGGGAGTATATAAGGTGGGCACCATCTTAGGACAGGGTCTTTTGCAGAGTGAGGTCAGTCTGTCAGAGCTGAGTCAGAGAAGCAAAGCAGAGGAGAAGAGCAGCTCCAAGGCCCAGAGAGAGAGAGGAGAAAGAAGGACCCAGAGGGGGAGAAAGAAGGAACTCCAAGAGCCCAAATTAGACCAGAGGGTGAAGAGTTGGCAACAGGGTACCGGATCCCAAGCTGGCAGAGGCTACAGCACATCTTAGCCAGGAACCGGAGGTCGTGGGCAGGACCGATCTGCCACGATCACCCACCAAATCCACCCGGAAGGCAGACCAGGAATAGGGTCAGGGAACCCAGAGTAAAGGGTTTACCACCAAGAGGCCCGAGGGAGCCGGACATAGGTGGATCCCTGGTGGGGAAGGCCAGAGAAGAGGACAGGACAGAAAGGGAGCTCAGGACCACGCTCCAGAACTGCCTGGGGGTTGGCTGAGTCCAGGACCTGGTGGACGCAGCACGGCTCGGGTGGTCACTTAAGGCCAGAGTGACCACAAGAACAACTGCAGTAAGTAAACAAACCCTGAACTGCACAGCCCGACTCTGAGTCTCATTTCAATCCTCGCTGCACCATCACAACCCCCATCCTCTGCAACTGACCCCCTGAGGCTATACCCCTCCCGTTGGGGGTTATACTATCTGAGCTGCACATACATCACCAGCCTCAGCGCACCCTGCTGCAGCGGCGGCCGTATTGACCGCAATTCAACGGGTGGCGTAGTCGACACAAAGAACTAATAACATCTGTAGGACTGCCACACACTGAGCTTGACACCCTGGGCACGGACCGGGTCACAGCCACTCGGAGACTACAACCCCCATCTGATCCGGTTCCGGGTATCCCCAACAACACTGGCCCAGGGGGCGCGTCAACTTTGGCGTAGTCGGCAGGATAACGTGCCCGCAACAACCGGGTACTGCGTGCCTGAAGAATAGTTCCAAATTTACCTCAAAAAGAAGTCTCCCACCGGTTCCGGAGGGTCCCCGCCATCGGGCCCCATCACAGGTCGTTTCCCGCCGGTTGTCCGCCATTTGCAGCTTTTTCCTGCCATCCATGGAGTTTCCCGCCACTGGGAGACGATTCCCGCCATTTCCGAAGATTTCCCGCCTTGGGGGAGCGGACGCCATTATGGGCGTGCCAGAGGGTGGCAAGAGGCCACCTCCCATCGTGGGCCAGGTCGAAGAATGGCGCCAAAAGCGGAAACCGCGCCCACCAACAGAGACTGTGATGCTGGAAGTGTCCATCAGCGTAAGAGAACTGCCCCTGGAACTGACAAGCACCACGTTGCCCCGGGACCACCCTCAATGTGGGCGGAGACAGAAGAAGAGAACAAAGATGGGTGTCGCCTGGAGCAGTCTGGAGAGAGCGCACCCGGAGACAAGACGTCTGGAAGAGAGTCCAGAGAGAGCCTACCCGGAGATGGAGGGAGAGCCAGGCAGCACCGACCCAGCGGTCAGGAGCCTGATGCGGGCCGCCACTCCAGGCAGCACCGACCCAGTGGTCAGGAGCCTGTTGCAGGTCGCCACTCCAGAAGGCCTGCTGGAGATCCTAACACAGCTCCCCCGAGACCGGGAGTGTGCACAGACCGCGCTGGAGGGCCTCGCACGGAGGATGGCCCGGGTACAGCGAGAGACGTTGGCGGAGTGGAGCCGAGAGATGGCCCAGCAGACCGAAACCCGTCAGCGGAGCACGCCACCCGAGACGAGGAGACAGACCGCCTCTGAGGATGGCGCAGGAGGACTGAAGGCCGGAGACGGCGCCGAGAAGGGAGCCGAACGAATGGAGGCAGGTAAAGGGGACATCACTACCCCGAGCCGGGAAACCGCGTGCCTGCCCCAGCTCCCCGTCGCAGAGCCCGAAGTACCCCCTGCCGTGCCTGTCGCTGCAACGTCACCGCCGCAGACTAGGCCTCAAACGGAAGCCGCGACCCCTGTGACGTCACACGCCTCGACCCCGAGCGTGGCCAAGCAGGAAGTACCATCGGCCTGGTCGCAAGGCCTAGTACCCCCGGGCGCCGGAATACCAACAGCGCCCCCTACCTCCGCGGAGCCCCCGGCCTGGTCGCAGGGCCGAGTAACCACGGGCGCCGCCGTTCTTACGGTGCCCTTTTCCTTTAGAGTGCCCCAAGCCTGGTCGCAAGGCCTGGTCAACCCGGGCGCCGCTACCACCACGGCGCCCATAACACCTAAAGTACCGCACCTGGGTGAGGACCTGTTCGCCCAGCATACGTGCCCGGATGGGCAGCCCTTCGTTTGGCCCCAGGAATACATCCAGCTGGAGCTGCAAAAAGCAAGGGCCATGTGCGAACCCCTGATCCCGGCTCCAAAGCCCATAAAGAGGATCTCGCCCCCGCTAGAAGAGACCCAGTTTGAGTGGGATCCCACCGGAGAAGACCTCATGGGGTTCACTCAGGAGACTCGGGCAGCCGCAGCGGAGCGTGCAGAGTGCTGCCGCCAGCAGCTCGAGGTCTTTGAGAGGGAGCGGAGAGAGAGGCGGGTCCGGGAACAACAAGCCCAAATAAGGAGCGCGGAGCAGAAGAGCCGGACCAGGAGAAACCCCCGTGCAGCGCATGGTCCCCGTACCATCGGGACTGTGATAAAGTTCAATCTGCAGCATGGGTGGGGTTTCATCAGGGATCACCGCACCCCAGGCGACGTCTTCGTGACCAGGAGAGACGTTGAGTCCCACCTACCGGAGGGACACAGAGGTCGTGACCTGTATTTAGGGGACGAGGTCACCTTCACCCGGCACAAGTGTGCCAAAGGACCCTACGCCCTCCATGTGCATCGCCTGACGGAGGAGGAGCTGCGGTGTGAGGAGGAGCAAGAGGACCCGGACGGGTCTGAAACTGAAACTGTCCACAAAGAAGGAGCAGGAGGACGCCGTCGTTGAAGTACGGTAGAGAGAGACTGTATAAAGTTGCCCGTCAGGGTATAAGAACTGTTCTAGTTAAAATATAGTCCCCGTTGGGACCAGCCAAGAGTGAACTGTTAATCCCGTGTGTCCCTATTCCCACTGACCGAGGACTGAGAGCGGTCATTCCTTCCCTAATACCTGGCCGAGGACTGAGAGCGGCCATATCCCCTTGTATATAGTTGCGCTTCCTAAAGCGCCCCCTACCGGTTTTATAGGAAACCGTGTTTCTTCAAGAGACTGTCGCACTTTACCCGGTCACAAGTTGCACCGTGACCGGAGGAACCAGAAACAAGAATGTTTATATGAAAAGTTTATTGCTGCTGATGATGTTTTATATGTTTATGTTTTATGAAAAAAAAAATGTATGTTTGTGGATGTTTATATCTTACAGCCCGAGGACGTGCTGTGATTTACCAGGGGGGAATGTAGCACCCTGAGGATTCGGCTGCTACAGGGGTATTGCACCTCAAGCCAGAGGTGTGATATTCCACTCCCGGGTAAGGATGGAGTGTGGAACTGAGCTCAGTTAGCTGCATGCACTACACACATCCCATTTCCGAGGAACAGACCGATGGTACTCCCACTAGAGAAATGTGCAGGTACGACAGTGTCTGTTCCTGGCTGGAGTGGGAGGGGGGTGGAACATCCCAGTAGTGTAGGGGCAGATAGGGGGAGCAGTCTGGGTAGTGCTAGGAGCTCATTGGGTGCTGGTCACCTGAGCTCACACATAGAGGGAGTATATAAGGTGGGCACCATCTTAGGACAGGGTCTTTTGCAGAGTGAGGTCAGTCTGTCAGAGCTGAGTCAGAGAAGCAGAGCAGAGGAGAAGAGCAGCTCCAAGGCCCAGAGAGAGAGAGGAGAAAGAAGGCCCCAGAGGGGGAGAAAGAAGGAACTCCAAGAGCCCAAATTAGACCAGAGGGTGAAGAGTAGAGATGAGCGTTGTTCTACTCGAACTGTTCGCCAATCTCAAATTCGAGCTGTTTTGGGCGGTGTTCGAGCCGGTCGGCGAACACGAACAATTTGAGAAAAATTCGGCTGTTCGAGGTTATGTTCGATAACTGTTCGTGCACCAAAATCATAACTGGATTTTTTCTCAGTAATGATGAAAATTAATGTTAATACGCAGTTTGAGTGTACAGCAGGGCGGGGGGAGGGGCAGGGGATGGATCTCTGCAGGAACAATGAAGATCTCCATTTTTTTTCTCTTTCCCGCATTTGCAGTGGGGAGGTGCAATCTGTCAGCCTATCAGCAGCGCACACACGGAGCGAAGTGCTTTTTTTCACACAAGCAAGGGCATGTGTGATTGGCAGTGTATGTCACATGTCCTTGCCCTATAAGACCAAGCCATTTTCCCCGTCGCCACCATTTTCTCACTGCTGCAGCTGCGTGTTAGACGGCACCGCTGTTGCTGTGTGTGCTATACCTTGTTAATTTCAAGCCAATTTTCGCACAAATATACAGATAGCTTGGGAGTAGGGAATAGTTGTGATTGCAGTCCTTTTAAGGACTAGGTTACAGCATTTCCTACGACTTTTATCAGGGAGGTCTGTGCTCTTAAATAGATAGGTTGTGGGAGTAAAGACTAATTGTAATTGGAGTCCTTTTCAGGACTAGGTTACATGAGTTCCTATCAGTTTTTGCCAGGCAGGTCTGTGCCAGTGCTGTGCAAGTTTTTTTCACAGCATTTGGCTGAATCTAGCAAAGCTAATCCTTTTTGGCCTATTGCAGAGTGTGTTAGTCAGTGGAGTAGCCTATCTGTGTTGCAAGATATAACACCTGCGTATAGAATACCAATTTTTTTACTGCACCTAGTGAAGTAAAATCTTTTGGGCATAGCATCATTCTATTAGTCCATCTATACTGACCTCCATCAGGTTGCAAACTGAATATAATTTTTTTCTGCATCTAGCTCTGAAAAAATATTTGGGCTTCTAGCGGTGTGTGGGACTTGGTCTATTAGTCCATCTATACTGACCTCCATCAGGTTGCAAATTAAAAATAATTTTTTTCTGCATCTACCTCTGAAAAAATATTTGGGCTTCTAGCAGTGTGTGGGACTTGGTCTATTAGTCCATCTATACTGACCTACATCAGGTTGCAAATTTAAAATAATTTTTTTCTGCATCTAGCTCTGAAAAAATATTTGGGCTTCTAGCGGTGTGTGGGACTTGGTCTATTAGTCCATCTATACTGACCTCCATCAGGTTGCAAATTAAAAATAATTTTTTTCTGCATCTAGCTCTGAAAAAATATTTGGGCTTCTAGCGGTGTGTGGGACTTGGTCTATTAGTCCATCTATACTGACCTCCATCAGGTCGCAAATTAAAAATAATTTTTTTCTGCATCTAGCTCTGAAAAAATATTTGGGCTTCTAGCAGTGTGTGGGACTTGGTCTATTAGTCCATCTATACTGACCTCCATCAGGTTGCAAATTAAAAATAATTTTTTTCTGCATCTAGCTCTGAAAAAATATTTGGGCTTCTAGCAGTGTGTGGGACTTGGTCTATTAGTCCATCTATACTGACCTCCATCAGGTTGCAAATTAAAAATAATTTTTTTCTGCATCTAGCTCTGAAAAAATATTTGGGCTTCTAGCGGTGTGTGGGACTTGGTCTATTAGTCCATCTATACTGACCTCCATCAGGTTGCAAATTAAAAATAATTTTTTTCTGCATCTAGCTCTGAAAAAATATTTGGGCTTCTAGCAGTGTGTGGGACTTGGTCTATTAGTCCATCTATACTGACCTACATCAGGTTGCAAATTAAAAATAATTTTTTTCTGCATCTAGCTCTGAAAAAATATTTGGGCTTCTAGCGGTGTGTGGGACTTGGTCTATTAGTCCATCTATACTGACCTCCATCAGGTTGCAAATTAAAAATAATTTTTTTCTGCATCTAGCTCTGAAAAAATATTTGGGCTTCTAGCAGTGTGTGGGACTTGGTCTATTAGTCCATCTATACTGACCTACATCAGGTTGCAAATTAAAAATAATTTTTTTCTGCATCTAGCTCTGAAAAAATATTTGGGCTTCTAGCGGTGTGTGGGACTTGGTCTATTAGTCCATCTATACTGACCTCCATCAGTTGCAAATTAAAAATATTTTTTTTCTGCATCTAGCTCTGAAAAAATATTTGGGCTTCTAGCAGTGTGTGGGACTTGGTCTATTAGTCCATCTATACTGACCTCCATCAGGTTGCAAATTAAAAATAATTTTTTTCTGCATCTAGCTCTGAAAAAATATTTGGGCTTCTAGCAGTGTGTGGGACTTGGTCTATTAGTCCATCTATACTGACCTCCATCAGGTTGCAAATTAAAAATAATTTTTTTCTGCATCTAGCGCTGAAAAAATATTTGGGCTTCTAGCGGTGTGTGGGACTTGGTCTATTAGTCCATCTATACTGACCTCCATCAGGTTGCAAATTAAAACTAATTTTTTTCTGCATCTAGCTCTGAAAAAATATTTGGGCTTCTAGCAGTGTGTGGGACTTGGTCTATTAGTCCATCTATACTGACCTCCATCAGGTTGCAAATTAAAAATATTTTTTTTCTGCATCTAGCTCTGAAAAAATATTTGGGCTTCTAGCAGTGTGTGGGACTTGGTCTATTAGTCCATCTATACTGACCTCCATCAGGTTGCAAATTAAAAATAATTTTTTTCTGCATCTAGCTCTGAAAAAATATTTGGGCTTCTAGCAGTGTGTGGGACTTGGTCTATTAGTCAATCTATACTGACCTCCATCAGGTTGCAAATTAAAAATAATTTTTTTCTGCATCTAGCTCTGAAAAAATATTTGGGCTTCTAGCGGTGTGTGGGACTTGGTCTATTAGTCCATCTATACTGACCTCCATCAGGTTGCAAATTAAAAATAATTTTTTTCTGCATCTAGCTCTGAAAAAATATTTGGGCTTCTAGCAGTGTGTGGGACTTGGTCTATTAGTCCATCTATACTGACCTACATCAGGTTGCAAATTAAAAATAATTTTTTTCTGCATCTAGCTCTGAAAAAATATTTGGGCTTCTAGAGGTGTGTGGGACTTGGTCTATTAGTCCATCTATACTGACCTCCATCAGGTTGCAAATTAAAAATAATTTTTTTCTGCATCTAGCTCTGAAAAAATATTTGGGCTTCTAGCAGTGTGTGGGACTTGGTCTATTAGTCCATCTATACTGACCTACATCAGGTTGCAAATTAAAAATAATTTTTTTCTGCATCTAGCTCTGAAAAAATATTTGGGCTTCTAGCGGTGTGTGGGACTTGGTCTATTAGTCCATCTATACTGACCTCCATCAGTTGCAAATTAAAAATAATTTTTTTCTGCATCTAGCTCTGAAAAAATATTTGGGCTTCTAGCAGTGTGTGGGACTTGGTCTATTAGTCCATCTATACTGACCTCCATCAGGTTGCAAATTAAAAATAATTTTTTTCTGCATCTAGCTCTGAAAAAATATTTGGGCTTCTAGCAGTGTGTGGGACTTGGTCTATTAGTCCATCTATACTGACCTCCATCAGGTTGCAAATTAAAAATAATTTTTTTCTGCATCTAGCTCTGAAAAAATATTTGGGCTTCTAGCGGTGTGTGGGACTTGGTCTATTAGTCCATCTATACTGACCTCCATCAGGTTGCAAATTAAAACTAATTTTTTTCTGCATCTAGCTCTGAAAAAATATTTGGGCTTCTAGCAGTGTGTGGGACTTGGTCTATTAGTCCATCTATACTGACCTCCATCAGGTTGCAAATTAAAAATAATTTTTTTCTGCATCTAGCTCTGAAAAAATATTTGGGCTTCTAGCAGTGTGTGGGACTTGGTCTATTAGTCCATCTATACTGACCTCCATCAGGTTGCAAATTAAAAATAATTTTTTTCTTCATTTATCTCTGAAAAAATATTTGGGCTTCTAGCAGCGTGTGGGACTTGTTCTATTAGTCCATCTATACTGACCTCCATCAGGTTGCAAATTAAAAATAATTTTTTTCTGCATCTAGCTCTGAAAAAATATTTGGGCTTCTAGCAGTGTGTGGGACTTGGTCTATTAGTCCATCTATACTGACCTCCATCAGGTTGCAAATTAAAAATAATTTTTTTCTGCATCTAGCTCTGAAAAAATATTTGGGCTTCTAGCAGTGTGTGGGACTTGGTCTATTAGTCCATCTATACTGACCTCCATCAGGTTGCAAATTGAATAAAAAAATTTTCTGCATCTAGCTCTGAAAAAATATTTGGGCTTCTAGCGGTGTGTGGGACTTGGTCTATTAGTCCATCTATACTGACCTCCATCAGGTTGCAAATTAAAAATAATTTTTTTCTGCATCTAACCCAGCCAATAGTTTTGGCCTAATACCACAGTTTGGCCACTCAGCTCTGCTCGGTTACCATCCATTGTTTTTTTGTGCAAACAACTCCATAGTTGTGAATTAGTTAACCACCAAAATGAGTGGAAAAAGGCCTGCTGCTGGTGGAAAGGGGAATAGGCGTGTTGGGAACGGGAAAAAAGGTTGTGTCCGTGGGGTAGGTGCAGAAGAAAGACCATCTTCCAGCCAAACTAAAATGTCTACTTCTTTTAGCGGACAATGTGATAAGATCCCTTTCTTACGGCCACGCCAATCGCTACAAATTCCAGATGAGGCACAAAAACAGCAGGTGCTTCAACGGATATCAAGTGCTCCTTTAAGTGGGCTCTCCTCCACATCAACTTCAACATCACAAATACTCCAGTCCTCAAAGGTGTCACCCAAATCGCACTTGCTTCCTCACAGCTCCCAAATCTCCAGCTGCCCGTCTGAGTGTGAGGTAGAACAGATGGTTGAGTCTGCAGAGCTGTTTACTCATACTATAGCCTGGGAATCAGAGGTCGACTCCAGCACTTCTGTGAATCCAGACGAGGAAATGATCTGCACTGATGCCCAGAATCTTTATGAGTCGGATCCAGGACCAGACGCAGAAGGTTCTGACCATAATGTAGACCCTCATTCCCAAACTGTAACTCCTGTTGGTGGAGACAATGAGGAAGACAATGATAAGACTCAAATACCTGATTGGAGCGACAACTTTAGTTTTTTGTCAGGGCAGGAACAGGTTGGCTCTGAGGACGACGGGTGTGATAACGCACAGGGTGATGATGATGAGGTCGGAGATCCCACTTACTGTCAACCCACAGTCAGCCAAGAGATGAGGTCAGCAGAGGAGGTGGAGGAAGATGCTAGTGACGACGAGGTCAGGTTGCGCCTTCCTGGACAGAGACGTAGTACTGGAAGCACGTCAACAACTGCATCCTCAAACACAACTCTGCCTCTCACCACAAGTCGTGGTGGCTCTTCAGGTCGCATGGGTGCTTAGCTTTGCATAGCCTGGACATTTTTTCAGATCGATAAAGATGACCCAACTCGTGTTATCTGTAACATTTGTCAGCAAAAGCTAAGTAGAGGCCAAAAAATACATAGTTTGAGTACTTCATGCATGAACCGGCACATGGACATGAAGCATAAGTTGCAGTGGGAAGCTCAGTGTGCTACAATGCGGCCTAGCCGGCCGGGCCAATCACCGTCTGCCATATCTTGTGCATCCGCGGCCTCTTCATCCTCTGTGACTGGGGGGACAGCAGTCACACCTGTTTTGGGGCGCAGACCTGCCACCTCTTTACCCGCAACAGCCAGCGTGATTGGCAGGTCATCATTTTCTTTGGAGGTGGTAACACCAGCTGGTGTTGAGCGCTGTCCGACATCGATAGCACCACCTTTGGATCAAGGCAACCTAACATGTCCGCCTGCATCTTCCTCACAGACCGGCAGTTTGCCGGGGACACCCTTATCAACCCCGTCTAAGCACAATAGCCAGCCCTCGGTCCCTCAGATGTGGACAAGTAAAAGACCATTTCCTCCTAGCCATGAGAAAGCTAAGAGGTTGAATTTCACCATCTGCAAGCTCTTGGCTACAGAAATGCTGCCTTTCCGCCTGGTGGACACAGAGGATTTTCGAGACCTTATGTCCGTCGCAGTGCCCCAGTACCAGATGCCCAGTCGGCACTACTTCTCAAAGAAAGGTGTGCCTGCGCTCCACCAGCATGTCGCACACAACATCACCGCTTCTTTGAGAAACTCTGCGTGTGACAGGGTGCATTTCACCACAGACACTTGGACGAGTAGGCATGGACAGGGGCGTTACATGTCGCTGACTGGGCACTGGGTAACTATGGTGACAGCAGGACAAGGGGCTGCTGTCCAAGTCTTGCCGTCCCCACGAGTTGTGCGTCAATCCTCTTTATGTCAAAGTTCCTCCACTGCTTCTGCCTCCTCAACCTCCTCTCGGTCTTCCACCTGCACCCAAAGCCTGTCTGGTCATGCCACAAGCTTTCTAACTGCGCAGAAGGGATCCTGCACACCTCCTTACTATGCTGGCAGTAGGGCTCAACGTCATCAGGCGGTTTTTACATTGAAATGTCTGGGAAATGTGAGTCACACAGCTGAGGAGTTGTGGTCAGCTCTGGAGAACCAATTTCATGAATGGTTGTCTCCACTGGACCTGAAACCAGGGAAGGCCGTGTGCGACAATGCTGCAAACCTGGGTGCGGCCCTTCGCCGGGGCAATGTCACACACGTGCCTTGTATGGCTCACGTGTTGAACCTGGTTGTCCAGCAATTTTTAGCCCACTATCCCAGACTAGATGGCCTTCTGCAGAGGGCACGGTCGCTGTGTGCTCACTTCCGCCGTTCGCATCCCGCAGCTCAGCGACTTACATCTCTACAGAAGTCGTTGGGCCTGCCACTTCACCGGCTAAAATGCGATGTGCCTACCCGGTGGAATTCAACTCTGCACATGTTGCAGCGACTGTGGCAGCACCGACAAGCCCTGGTGCAATACGTTCTGACGTATAGCCTGGGCCAACGAGATTCAGAGGTGGGGCAAATCACGCTGGAGGAGTGGTCTCAGATCAGGGACCTATGCACCCTTCTGCACAGTTTTGAAATGGCGACGAAGATGTTTAGTGCTGACGATGCCATTATCAGCATGACTATTCCGGTGATTTACATGCTGGAGCACATGTTAAACAGAATTCGGAGTCAGGTGGTGGCACAAGAGGAGGTGGAGGAAGCAGAGGAGGAGGAGTTGTATGCGGAAGGGCTAACATCTGCAAGGTCCAGACGGTCGGCAGCACCAAGGCGGCAGGCATGTGAGGGTGGGGGAGATGGTTTTACCAGGGCGCATGGTAGCAGCCAAACTAGTGAGGAAGGTGCAGGAGCCCAGGAAGAAGTGGAGGACGAACTGATGGAAGACTCATCAGATGAGGGAGACCTTGATCACATTTCTGTTGTGCGAGGTTGGGGGGAGAGGACAGAGGAAGGAAGCATGATTGTTACCTCGCCACCAACACAACAGGGACTTGGTGCTCCTGGATGCGCAACACACATGAGTGCCTTCTTGCTGCACTACCTGCAACATGACCCTCGAATTGTGAGAATTAGAAATAATCCTGACTACTGGGTTGCCACACTGTTAGATCCCCGGTACAAAAGTAAATTTGCAGAAATTATTCCTGCCATAGAAAGGGATGCACGCATGCAGGAGTATCAGCAGAGACTGTTGCAGAATCTTACATGTGCTTTTCCACAAAATACCAGTGGTGCACGTAGTGAATCTCACAGTTCCAACTTGCCAACCGTGGGACCGTCAAGTGTTCAGCACTCAAACCGTAACAGAACCACAGTATCTGCTGGTAACATCAATTTTGCGGAATCATTTCACCACTTTTTTAGCCCATCCTTTGCAAGGCCACAGGAGACATGAAGTCTGACACATAGTCAACGCCTAGAGACGATGGTACAGGAGTATCTCCAAGTAAACATTGAAGCCACGACTGTGTCACTGGACCCTTGCTCTTTTTGGGCTTCCAATCTGGATAAATGGCCGGAGCTAGCCACTGACGCCTTGGAGATCTTGTCATGCCCCGCAGCCAGCGTTCTGTCTGAACGTGTGTTCAGCGCTGCTGGTGGTGTGCTGACAGATAAGCGCACGCGGCTCTCCACTGATAATGTAGACAGACTCACGTTCATAAAGATGAACAAATCATGGATCCGAAACGACTTTTCTACCCCTGTGTCATCCTGGGGAGAGTAAAAGCTTGATGATTGGTTAAAATCACCCTACCAACCGTTTTAAGCTTTCAAATTACTAATCATGTTTATCTGTATCTTGACTGGAAAATAATTTGGGCTTTGTAGCAGTGTGCAGCACTGATCCTATTAGGCCATCTATACTAAAGCTTCACCAGATTTAAAATTAAAAATAATTTTTAGCTGCATCTAGCCCGGAAAATAATTTTGGGGCTCCGAGATGCGCAAGGCACATAAGTGCCTTCTTGCTGCACTACCTGCAGCATGACCCTCATATTGTCAGAATTCGAAGTAATCATGACTACTGGGTTGCCACACTCTTAGATCCCCCAAACTTTTCGATCAACCTTTTCATTTTAATAAAGACCAAAAAAATGGTCATTTTTGAAATTATAAGCATTAGCAGGTTGTTAGAAACTGAAATCAAACAGTTTTCAACTCAAAACTTTATTCTAGGTGATGTTACATTTTCACATAGGACCCCTTGTTCGAAAGGAGCTTCTGAACTCTCTCGTCCATTGAATTTGTCAGGTTTTGGATGGTTTCTGCTTCAATTGTTTTGCATGAGGACAGAATACCCTCCCAGAGCTGTTGCTTAGATGTGAACTGCCTCCCGCCATCATAGACACTCCTTTTAATGATGCTCCAAAGGTTCTGAATGGGGTAGAGGTCAGGGGAGCATGGGGGTCACACCATAAGTTTGTCCCCTTTTATGCCCATATCAGCCAGAGATGCAGATGTTTTATGTGCAGCATGAGATGGTGCATTATCATGCAGAAAAATGATCTTGCTGTGAAATACACAGTTCTTCTTCTTGAACCATGGCAGGAAGTGCTGTTTGAGAAAATCCACATACATTATGGAGTTCATCTTTAGCGCCTTCAGGGATCCTAAAGGGGCCGACAATCTCTCTCCCCATGATTCCAGCCCAAAACATTACTCCACCTCCTCCTTGTTGGCGCTGTAGCCGTGTTTGCGTGGGGTGTCCATCAACCAGCCATCCTCCACTCCATCCATCTGGACCATCGAGCGCTGCACGGCACTCATCCGTGAACAAAACAGTTTTGAAATCAGTCTTCATGTAATGTTTGGCCCACTGGAGCCGTTTCTGCTTGTGTGAAGTGGATAGAGGAGGTCGACAGGATGGCGCATGCACAGCTGCAAACCTCTGAAGGACCCTGCATCTTGTTGTTCGGGGGACGTTGGAGGCACAAGCAGCTTCAAAAACTTGTCTGCTGCTATGACAAGGCTTTTTTGCCGCTGCTCTTTCAACCTGACGTAATTGCCTGTAGGAAAGAGTCCTCAATTTGCCCTTATCAGCACGCACACGTGTGTACTGTGAATCAGCTACATACTTCTTGATTGCCAGGACACTTCATCCTGATCATCGCACAATGTTGATTGTAGTCATGCCTTGACCTAAACACTCCACAATTTGTTGCTTCTCAGCAGCCGACACATCCTTTTTCTTTCCCATTTTGGCAGAAAATGTAGGCTGCTTAATAATGTGAGAGAGCCTTCTTAAGTAGTCTTGCCTTTCATTGGACACACCTGCCAAACTAATTAGCACAGGTGTCTGCAATTGCTTACAGTGATATAAAGAGCCCTGACACACATCACCATCAATGAGTTTAACTGACAAACAAACAAATTCTTCCCTTATCACTCCTAAACACTTTTTGTATAATAATTTGGAACGCAGTGTACATGTGCTTTTCCACAAAACACCAGTGGTTCACGTAGTGAATCTTACAGTTCTAACTTGCCAACCGTGGTCTGTATGGAGTTGTTCAATAAAGGGCCCAAAATTAAGATAACATAGATGGGAGAGGTCTCTATGAATAGGAATTCCTAAGTATTTGATACCCTGTGAGGGCCAGGCAAAGGGAAAGTTGGACTGGATGGAATCCTATATGGATTTGGGGAGGGAGACATCGAGGGCCTCAGACTTCGCTGCATTGATTTTAAAATTTTACCATGTAACAAAGTGATCTATTTCAGCCATAACAGCATGGATGGATATATGTGATTGAGTGATATATACTAGGACATCATCAGCAAATAGAGAGCACTTGTACTCGGTGCCTCCCACCTCAATCCACCTAATATTGGGGTTATGGCGAATTGATGAGAGCAGGTGCTCCGTCACTAGGATGTATAAGAGAGGGGACAGAGGACATCACTGCCTTGTCCCATTGGTGATTGTGAAAGGTGATGAAAATGTTCTGACGCACCCCCTGGGCCTTGGGACACCCGGAGCCGGACCCTTTTTGGTGGATGCTGGTGGTTGTAGTCTTCGTGGCGGCGACCCAGTTCCGTGGCTCAGGGCGGTCAAACCAGTGGCGGAACTATTTATGTGGTTTTCATGTTTAAATGTCCGACTACGCCACCCGTGGATTGCGGTCAGAGTGAACCGCCGCTACAGGGCAGACCACTGAGGCTGGTGTTGTGGGTGCAGCAGAGCGTAGCATAACTCCCCACGGGAGGAGTATAGCCTCAGGGCAGTGTATGCGGAGGATGGGGGTGATGGTGCAGGGCAGCAGCAGTAAGGACACGGAGTCAGTGATGCAGTTCAGGGCCTTTACTCACAGTTCTTATTATCCAGACCACGTCTGCAGGTAACGGCTGCCCACGTCGTACTGTGCTCACCAGGTGAGGGGCTCAGACAACTCCCAGATAACTTTGGAGCACTTCACAGGACCCCCTTTGTGTGTCCTTTGTCTGGCCTTTCTTACCAACACTTCTGTCCGGCTGCCTCGGGCCTCCTCTTGGTAAACTTGGCGCCAGTTTCCCTGACCCTATGTGGTGCCTTCCTAGCGGGTGTAGCGAGGGGCTGCGCCACATAAAATGTCAGAGCCTCCGGTTTCTAGCTGAGGGTCGTTTCCTGCCTCCACTAGTTCGGGGACCGGTCTCCCCCTTTGGCCTGACCCCTCCACGCAGGTGGATTCGGGCGTGCGGTGGCGACTCGCCCGTCCGCACCCCTGGGATCCCTTCATTCCTCGTTCCTGGAGCCTTCTCCGCTCCTCTTCCTTCCTTCTCCCTCTTCCAGGCCTGGGCCTCTGTTACTAGGCCCGCCTCCGGAGCAGAGCTCATGCAGAGCCCCTGCTCCCTGCCACTTCTGCTCAGACTTCTCTGCACTGAACTAAGATGGTGCCCACCTTTTATACTCCCTTCTCAATGCACCCAGGAACTGCTTCCTCCCTGCTCCTGCACTACAGGGTTCCCCTTCCTCAGTGTTCCCTCCCCCCACTCCAGCCAGGGACAGGGACTGTCGTGCCCATCTCAGGGGCATATTGGTCGCCCTGCCCCACGGCAATGTGGTGTAATGCATGCAGGTGTCGGGTCCTGATCCACACTCCATCCTTACCTGAGAGTGAGATATCACACCTCTGGGTGAGGTGCAATACGTCTTTAGCAACCGAGCCCTCAGGGTGCTACAGTTCCATTTATCTTCAGCCTAGGTGACGTATTGCGATACAGGGCCGTGATTTTGGCTATAAAAGGGTCCCCTAGACCCCTACCCCAAGCTTTTTAAGAGAATCATATATGGCGTGCCAGGAGACTCTATGGAATGCTTTCTCAGCATCCAACGAGAGTATCTAATTACAAATTTTTAACTGCATCTAGCCCAGGAAATACTTTGTGCCTAGTAGCAGTGTCTGCTAGTAAGCGGATTATCCCGGCTGTTAAGCAAGCTGCACCACCTGTAGTTTAGACACTTAATTTTTTCAAAGGAAATGCTTCGGGACCATGGGATACTTAGTGAAGAGCATCAGGAGGCACCCCAAGGCATAGGGGCTGGGACTGGCAGTAGGATGCCTTGCGGTGGACAGCCGAGCTTGATCCTTATAAAAGCTTTTTAACTGCAGCAGCTTTAGTGGACGCTACTGGAGCTGAAATTACCGCGGCTGCTGGCATGAGACTTGCCCTCCAATAGATCCTTGTAAATGGATTTAAAGTGTATTCATTCAAATTAGAGAGACAATTTAAATTAAAAAGCTTAGAGCTGCCTCCACCACAGGGGGGCTCGCTCGACCCACCAGCGGACAGGCACCAGTATTGGGAGAGGGGGGCTGGCCGTCAGGGTTCACCGCGGCTCTGGCACAAACCCGGCGACACGGAGGTGGCACGGGCAGGAGCGGACTGGCCGTGTCGGCTTCTCACTTTTTGGATTTTAGAAGGGCATGACATGCCTATATCTGTGTCTCCCCCTCCTTTTACTCCTCCACCTCTTTTATTTTCGCATGACTATATGTACTTGTCACTTTTCCATGTGTTAGTTGTGTCTTCTGAGCAGTTTGTCAGCTTTTGGACACCTTTGAAGGTGTTTTCTATGTGTTTCTATGTGTTTTTGTTTGCCTGCCATTGGTTTTAACGGTGTTCGAAGGTGTTCGACGAACAGTTCGACGAACAGTTCGGCGAACACACGGGTGTTCGACGAACCGAACCGAACTCGAACACTACGGGGGTGGCTCAACACTACTAATGATGAGCGAGCACTAAAATTTTAATTCATTCAATTACCCTCTCCTTGTTACCCTCACTGTGTCCGAGGGATATATATGTCTAGTCTGGGGTTAATTTTTTTTTATTTTTTTTTTTCCGTTTTCCCTTTTTTTGTTTTTGTTTTGGTTTTAATTTAATTCTTGTTTTTAATTGTATACATTTTTCAGCTTTTTTTCAGATAATAACATAACTCCTCTCTTTGCACCTTATTGGATCAATCTTTATTTACTCCAAATGATTGTGTGATGCAGATGTTCCATAGAAATTAAGGATGGGATGACAGAAATATGGAAAAAGACAAAGAAAAGGGCTTGATGGACAAATTGTCATGGATATGGTGTCATGATATGAAATTCCCTGTTTAATTCCTGCTCTGTCTTTCCTGGTTCTGTGTATATGTAACTTCTATGCGTGCACTGTTGCCCTGGGACGTGGTGCGCATGCGCCGGCCTCCCTGCTGTTGGGTGCGCCTCCGGCTGTCTGTATGACGTCCGCGCACGGTCGGGCACCTCCGCTCTTTGAGCGGCGTGCCCGCGCGTGCACGATGGTGTCTTGACGGCCTGGGGGCGTGGTCTGGCGCGGGTTACGGCGGGCGCATGCGCCAGCTTCGCGTCGCTAGGGCACCAGTGCACGCCCCCATCACACATGTGACCGGTCACGTGATCGCTCACGTGACCGGCACTAATGATTCAAAAAGGGTGCCTGCTTCCCATTATTTTCACCGCCCCTTGAGAAAGCGGCCGTAGTCACCGCGAAACGCGCGTCGGGGACGCACGTGGTTTGTCCAAAAGCCCACTGACTGCCCACCACCACCCCTGGTAAGAACAACTTCTCCCCCACTGCCAATTTGAGTGACATGCCCTTTCTGGCACTTTATGTTAATATGCCTAAGAGGTCACTCTCCCCTCCTTTCATTCTGTAGGAGTGGGAGATTGGGGGAAGGGAGGGAATATGTGGAGATGCTCCTCTATCTGTCCAACTCTATAGTTTATATTAACATGCACGCTGCACCTTAATTGATGGGTCTGTCTTTGATGCTTGTTCTCTTTTTTTAGTATACTATAGTGCGCCACTAGGTGTTCAGTTTAACGACAGCTCTTCAATTTTGATATTCCATTGAGATAAATTATTGGCCTATTATTTATGCAATTTTCACTGTATTGGTTGAAAATCTTAGGTGCAGCGGTCTTTCTACTCTTATGGAAAAATCCTTTTTTCCAGTCATAAGAGTTGTGTCTATTTTTGATTAAGCATCTAATATTGAGGCAGGTCTGTTTGGGCTTATGTGGATATTTCATTGTCCACCTTGCTTTTCACTTGCTCTTTATTAATTTCCTTTTGTTTTTTGATTACAACACTTGTCTTAACTGATTGTTAATAAAATATGTGTCTATTTTTAAAAAACCATGATGACTCTGTTTTTCTCCTAGTAAAAAAATGTTGCCTTGGAGTCGGTATTTGAGGGTGTCGGGGGGGATTCTGTTCCCTTGCCCACACTCAATTTGTAGTACTTGGGCTATTTTTCTAATTATATTTATTTCTGTGGCTCACACAGTTTATTTCAGGCCCGCTATGGACTTTCGAGCCCGGGACGGAACCTGGCTCTCACAACTTAACGATGCATGCAAGGAGGACAATGATAGTAATGCAGGGGGGGGGTTCTGTATGAATGAACATACTAATAAATTTAAGGATCTCATTAGAAAGAGAACACGGCTATGGTGGAATGTGGCTTTCCTAAAAAAATATATTGAGAGGCGTCTCATACCCCGGGGTCTGAGAGTACAGATCTTTCCCTCCTTCAATGTAGAGGATGATTCTATCAAGACTAGATGGGAACAACATTCCAACATATGCTCAATTGGATACATGCACCTACTTATTGAGATGAACCAGAAATCTCTAACATTGATTGAGACCGAAATTGAACAACTACAGCTTATACTGAAGAAAGAGATGTCTAATGAGTCTTTAAAAAAATTCAATGAAGACATTGAAATTCTAGCTCAGGAACTGGCTAATGAGGTCCAGACGTTTAAATCCAAGAAATTTTCACGTGATTTACAAGATAAACAATTACAACGTATGTACAAATGGGGACATTCAAATAGACGGTCTCGCCCTCAACAGAGAGGAGGCTCTCTTTCCAGATCAAGATCAACGTCCATGTCATCCACCACGTCTGTGGAGGACCCTCACGAAAAAACGCAATTTGTGGATAATCCGAGTGCTCTGGGACAAAATCCTAGAAGGGTCCAGACTCGACAGACTAGCAAAAACAAAGGTCCATCGCAACAACGGGTGAGTGGGTCCCAGGGGGAGTTACAGGTTGTCAATCTGTCCTCCCATGTTCTCTCTGCAGAGCAGTTGGAGGTTCTAAGCAAGGGATTGTCTTTCTCCCCCACTAATGGCTTTAATTATTTTACAGCTTTAAAGGACCTTCACCTTTTTACACGCAAACTCATCCTCCATAAATTACACTCTAGGAGCATGGCACCTTGTGAATCCTGGAGTTCTGCGGAGCAGGAGGCAATTTCAAATTTGGAGGAACTATTGCAGGAGCAAGGATCTTTCCAACAAGGTGGGTTACCCCCATGTGCAAGGCCTAAATCTACACGCTTTCCCCCTTTGTCCCTGTGCCCGGCTGTGGAAATTTTTTCTAGGCTTGTATCTGAGGACTTTGGAAGGTTGTCTACCTCTAGAAGATTTGATAACCTTACAACATCTCAACGGAAAGCAATTAGTACTTTGCAGTCCTATAGTGACATTGTAATCAAGGCAGCGGACAAAGGGGGAAATATTGTGATTTGGCCCTGCAAGAAATATGAGAAAGAAGCATTCCGTCAACTAAAGGATGCTAATACTTACTCCAAACTCTGTTACAACCCTACAACCTCCTTCTCCGCAGCACTCCAGGTGTTGGCCAATGCCTGTGAGGGTGGGATTGTAGATAAGAAAACGGTGGAGGCCCTGACTGTCCGATTTCCAAAAACACCGACCTTTTACCTTTTACCCAAGATCCATAAGGACCCCGTCGACCCGCCGGGACGTCCGATCGTGTCAGGTCTGGGTGGTCTATGTGAACCCATATGCAGATTTATTGACTTTTACTTGAAGCCAATTGTTGAGACCCTGCCCTCGTACATCAGAGACACGGCGGACGTCCTTACGCGGGTCGATGGCGTCCTTTTGGATAGTGGGGTATTGCTTGTTACAGCAGATGTGGAAAGTCTGTACACCTGCATTGAGCATACCATTGGTCTGGAGTCGGTCCGTCTCTTCCTCGGGGCGTCCGACCTGGGCGGCCCTTTGTGTGGGTTTATCATCGAGCTCTTGCAATTTGTCCTGACCCATAATTATTTTTTGTTTAAAGATGCAGTATATCTGCAAAGGCGGGGCACAGTGATGGGGGCGGCCTGCGCGCCCTCGTACGCTAACCTTTTTTTAAGAGCATGGGAGAGACATATTTTTGGCGATGAGGGCGCGGGGGCCACGGACCAAATTTTATGCTGGCTCCGCTATATTGATGATATTTTGTTTTTCTGGCGAGGGACGGTGCAACAGCTCGATGAATTTATGGTTCAACTGAACCAGAATACATGGGGCATTAAACTGACATATAGATCTAATACTACTAAAATTGACTTCCTGGATGTCGAGCTGGAGGTTGATGGTGGGAGGTGCCTCCAGACCGACATTTTTAGGAAGTCTACGTCAGTTAATGCCCTAATACATGCCGATACGGCACACCATCCCACCACTATAAGGGCCGTCCCCGTCGGGCAATTCCTGAGGGCGAGGCGAATCTGCTCCTCTGACCTTAGATTTGAGCGTCAGGCCGTGGACTTGAGGCTCAGATTTAAACAACGAGGGTACAGCAACAGATGTATCAAGCATGGGTATGATAGGGCCAGACGGACCCCACGTAACAACTTACTATACTCAAACGTTATTAAAGGATCGGAGACCGGACAAGTAAAAATTCGGTATATTTCGGATTACAACCATGAGTGGGAAAATATGAGGAGGATTATGACCAAGCATTGGGACATTCTGGCAACCGACCCCTCCCTGGGACCAATTCTTGGGGATCGTCCCCTTATGACACCGAGACGGGCAAAAAATCTTAAAGACCTTCTAGTGTCGAGCCACTATGTCCCGACACAACCAAATCTTTTTGGCTCTCGTGGACCGACCCTTGGAACTTTTCCCTGCGGTCGTTGTCTTGCCTGCACCAATGTCGCGCGCTGCAACACGTTTACGTCCTCAGATGGCAACAGACTCTTTAAAATAAGACACTATATTTCATGTGGCACTAGTAATGTCATCTATTATGCCATGTGTGATTGCCCTCTAATCTATATTGGACTTACATCTAGGGAACTGAGAATACGTGTGCGTGAGCATGTGCGCGACATTGGTGCGGCCAGGACAACGACCGACGTTAGCGAACTCAAAAGTATTCCTAGGCACTTTAGGGCTGTCCATAATTGCGACCCTCGCTGTTTCAAAGTGCGGGGGATAGACGTGATACGTTTGGGTGCACGGGGCGGCAATGTCAAAAAGGTTTGGGCGCAGGTTGAAGCTAAGTGGATAGTGACACTTGGGACATTGTCGCCCCGTGGACTAAATGAGTCCCTCTCTTTTTCCTCCTTCTTGTGATTTTGGGTTTTTTCTGGTTAATTTTAATTCATACAATTACCCTCTCCTTGTTACCCTCACTGTGTCCGAGGGATATATATGTCTAGTCTGGGGTTAATTTTGTTTTTTTGTTTTTTTTTCCGTTTTCCCTTTTTTTGTTTTTGTTTTGGTTTTAATTTAATTCTTGTTTTTAATTGTATACATTTTTCAGCTTTTTTTCAGATAATAACATAACTCCTCTCTTTGCACCTTATTGGATCAATCTTTATTTACTCCAAATGATTGTGTGATGCAGATGTTCCATAGAAATTAAGGATGGGATGACAGAAATATGGAAAAAGACAAAGAAAAGGGCTTGATGGACAAATTGTCATGGATATGGTGTCATGATATGAAATTCCCTGTTTAATTCCTGCTCTGTCTTTCCTGGTTCTGTGTATATGTAACTTCTATGCGTGCACTGTTGCCCTGGGACGTGGTGCGCATGCGCCGGCCTCCCTGCTGTTGGGTGCGCCTCCGGCTGTCTGTATGACGTCCGCGCACGGTCGGGCACCTCCGCTCTTTGAGCGGCGTGCCCGCGCGTGCGCGATGGTGTCTTGACGGCCTGGGGGCGTGGTCTGGTGCGGGTTACGGCGGGCGCATGCGCCAGCTTCGCGTCGCTAGGGCACCAGTGCACGCCCCCATCACACATGTGACCGGTCACGTGATCGCTCACGTGACCGGCACTAATGATTCAAAAAGGGTGCCTGCTTCCCATTATTTTCACCGCCCCTTGAGAAAGCGGCCGTAGTCACCGCGAAACGCGCGTCGGGGACGCACGTGGTTTGTCCTAAAGCCCACTGACTGCCCACCACCACCCCTGGTAAGAACAACTTCTCCCCCACTGCCAATTTGAGTGACATGCCCTTTCTGGCACTTTATGTTAATATGCCTAAGAGGTCACTCTCCCCTCCTTTCATTCTGTAGGAGTGGGAGATTGGGGGAAGGGAGGGAATATGTGGAGATGCTCCTCTATCTGTCCAACTCTATAGTTTATATTAACATGCACGCTGCACCTTAATTGATGGGTCTGTCTTTGATGCTTGTTCTCTTTTTTTAGTATACTATAGTGCGCCACTAGGTGTTCAGTTTAACGACAGCTCTTCAATTTTGATATTCCATTGAGATAAATTATTGGCCTATTATTTATGCAATTTTCACTGTATTGGTTGAAAATCTTAGGTGCAGCGGTCTTTCTACTCTTATGGAAAAATCCTTTTTTCCAGTCATAAGAGTTGTGTCTATTTTTGATTAAGCATCTAATATTGAGGCAGGTCTGTTTGGGCTTATGTGGATATTTCATTGTCCACCTTGCTTTTCACTTGCTCTTTATTAATTTCCTTTTGTTTTTTGATTACAACACTTGTCTTAACTGATTGTTAATAAAATATGTGTCTTTTTTTAAAAAACCATGATGACTCTGTTTTTCTCCTAGTAAAAAAATGTTGCCTTGGAGTCGGTATTTGAGGGTGTCGGGGGGGATTCTGTTCCCTTGCCCACACTCAATTTGTAGTACTTGGGCTATTTTTCTAATTATGTCTAAAAGGATGTGCCCACACTTCTTAGGATCCTCATTGGCTGAATAAAATGAAACTGGCTCATTGCATTATGGGAACTTCCGATTCCGGTATCCGATATTCTAAAAGTATCGGAACTAAGTATCGGAATTCCGATACTGCGAATATCGGCCGATCCCCGATATTTCAGTATCGGAATGCTCAACACTACTCCTAACATAAATAAAAATAAAAAAATGTAAGCATCATAAAATACATTTACAGCCAGGTACCTTATAGATGACATTGTCTCTGGAGTCGTTCTCTTTCTTTTCTTCATCTTGTCCAGACGCCATGATGACTTTTCTCATCCACAGCCGTCTCGGCAGACTTCCTTCTTCTCCGGTCTTCTGCAGCACATCCCCATACGATGCCCTGAAAGATATCAGTGTCATTATAATGCTCCTGATTAAAAATATCTGCCCTACGCTGAGCCCCTGAATAAATGATTGCCCCTCACTATATTCACTGCACAAAATATGATCCCCACACTGTCCCCCTTATGGTACATGCTCTCCACACTGCACTCTCCTTTCCATACTTGGCCCCCTCTTCACACTGTGCCCACACTGTGTCCTCCTTATAGGGCTCAGTCTCTATACTGTGACCCCCTCATCACATTCCCCCTCCTTAGCATACTGTTCCCTCCTGGCTGTGACCTTACACTGTCCCCACAATGCTATCCCCCACCCACTACTCAGACTCTATTCTGTGCCCACTCACACTTTTCTTCCCCCATACTGTCTCCTCACACTATTCCCCTCAGTAGTCTCCTTACATATTTACCCGTACCGCCTAATATTTCTTCCTCACACGTCCCCCCGAACTCCCCATACTGTGTCCGCACACATCCCATCACCCCCGCTCCCCATACTGTGTCCACACACATTTTCCCCCTTGCTACCAATAATGTGTCTGCACCCACTCCGCACTTGCTCCCCACAGATTAAATCTGCCCTCCACACTGAATAAATTTGGCCCCTGTACAATAAATAAATATGCCCCTGCACAATTAATAGCCCCCCTGCACAATTAATAAATATGCCCCCCTGCACAATTAATAAATATGCCCCCCTGCACAATTAATAGCCCACTGTACAATTAATAGTCTCCCTGCACAATTAACAGCCCCCTGCACAATAATAGCCCCCCTGCACAATTAATAGCCCTCTGCACAATTAATAGCCCCCCTGCACAATTAATAAATATGCCCCCCTGCACAATTAATAAATATGCCCCTGCACAATTAATTGCCCCCCTACACAATTAATAGCCCCCCCTGCACAATTAATAAATATGCTCCCTGCACAATTAATAGCCCCCTTGCACAATTAATAAATACCCCCCTGCACAATTAATAAATATGCCCCCTGTACAATAAATACCCCCCCTGCAAAATAAATACCCTCCTGCACAATTAATAACTATGCCCCCTACACAATAATTACCCCCCCTGCACAATAAATACCCCCCTGCAAAATAAATATACCCCTGCACAATAGCCCCCTGCACAATTAATAAATATGCCCCCATGCACAATTAATATCCCCCGCACAATAAATACCCTCCTGCACAATTAATATCTATGCCCCCTGCACAATAATTACACCCCTGTACAATAACTACCTCCCCTGCTAAATAAATACCCCCTGCACAATAAATAACTATGCCCCCTGCACAATAATTACCCCCTGCACAATAAATACCCCCCTGCAAAATAAATACCCCCCTGCACAATAAATAACTATGCCCCCTGTGAAATAATTACCCCCCCCTGTCCAATTAATAAATATGCTCCCCCACCCCGGTCTGAATCTTCGGTGTCTTCAGCTCCACAGGAGCTCTTCCGTCCTGTGGGAGCCGGCGAATGACGTCAGCAGTGCAATCATATAACCTGATCACACTGCTGATGTCGCTGTAAGCGACGGTCAAAGCTTCAATTGTACTTGCATCTGCAAGACGCAAATACAATGCTGGGAGCCGGAAGCTTCTCTGAGCGGGCTGTCAGCTTGACGCCCGCTCAGAGAATGTCCGAATCTTGGTCCGGGGGCGGCAGAATGCTGCCACCAGGTGAGACATATCGGACAGCTGCATTAGGCGGCCCGACTACGCCTCCCTGCCAGCTGTGCCCGAGGCACATGCCCCGCCTGCGCCCCCCTGGATATGCCCTTGCCCACCCTCGTTACACAGAAGGTTACTTGCACAGAATCCTCATAACCTTCCTGGGTTTCATGAAAATTGGAAGTCTTAGCTTAGAGTGAGAGGCCCATGGATTCCAGTGTGAGTAGCAGAGATCACAAGATGTAGCGAGTACTGGACGGGTGGGGGTGAGCAGCAAAAGGGTCAGAAAGGTGAGCTGTAAGGTAAGTAGAAGGATTTATTGTGTTTACATATTATGTTTATTATGCTATGGAGGTCAGGAGATACCCAAGACTATAATAAGTGACATTAAATTTGCAAATTTATTCGATAAATCAAATTTTCCTGGAAAAAAACACATGAACAGGTGACTTCAAGTTTTGCCTGATTCACTCATCTCTACTAATGATGAGCGAGCACTAAAATGCTCGGGTACTCGTTGTTCGAGTAGAGCAAATTGGAATGCTCGAGTGCTCGGTGCAAGTAACGAGCCCAATGTAAGTCTATGGGAAACTCGAGCATTTTTCCGGCGGCTCCCCCCGACGGTCTGCAGAGGGCCTAAAAATTGCCCAAATCGATGGGAACAGTGCTCAAATGACATGAGAAGAACATGGGGAAGATCCCTGGAAGCATTTCTGACTCCCAGGTCACTGCTGTCAACAACGTTGTCAGAGGTATTACTAAACTTCTATGGACTCACAATAAAACATACAAAAACTAAACCAAAATGTATTTTCCTGGGAAATATGTTGTTAAGGAACATCCTTTCCAGGATAATGACTTGTATAAAAGGCAAAATAAATAACCAAAAACAAAAATGCTCCTCCACACCTTGGGCTATGTTCACACGTAGTGTTTTTGATGCATTTTTGCACTTTTGCTTTGCTTTCAACCAAGACAAATGTATTCACCGGGAAATGTCATTTTAACATTTTAGAACCTTATCTGGCCATGTAGTGTGTGAAACATCATCAGACACATCCTGTTTCATTTATGAAGGAGGGATTGTGAAAGTCACAAACACTATTTTTACAGCCTTACTATTCTTAAAGGGCAAGCAGTCGGCCCTCAGTATTGTTAGAGAGCCATCAGCCGGCTATGCTTTGTTGTTCTCATTATTAACGAGTGGGTCTCCTATACTGTTATTGCGTATGCAGTGACTGCAAGAGCTGCCAAAAATTTGGACGCAAACCAATACCCCTTTGAAGAGACATAGAGGAGGGTCTCAGTAAAAAAAAAATGTTCCAATTATAAAGAAGCTATAGGTCTCCTATAGTGGTAATGCAAGGGCTGCCAAAATTTGGGAAAAAAACCCACTAACACTGTAAAGACTCATAGAGGTGGGCCACAGTAACGAGTATGGCATGTTCCTATTAGAAAGGAGAGGCTCTGCTATTCAGTTATAGGCTATGCAGTGAGTGCAATGGCTGCCAAAATTTAGGAAAAACCCTACTAACAATTTAAAGACACATAGAGCTGGGCCACAGTAACGACATGTTCCCATTAGAAAGGAGAGAATCGGCTATACAATTAAAGGGTATGCAGTGAATGCAACTGCTGCCAAAAATTTGGAGGAACTCCAATGTCCTTTGCAAAAGACGTAGAAGTCAGAGGGCCTCCTGAAAACAATGTTCCCATTATTTGGAAGTGGGTCTCCCATACTGTTTGACTATGCAGTAAATGCAACGGCTGCCAAAAATTTGAAGGCACTTCAATGCCCCTTGCAAGAGACATAGAGGTCGGAAGGCCTCTTGAAAACAATGTTCCCAATATTAGGAAATGGGTCTCCCATACTGTTTGCCTATGCAGTGAAGCAACGGCTGCCAAAAATTTGGAACAACTCCAATGCCCCTTGCGAGAGACATAGAGGTCGGAGGGCCTCCTGAAAACAATGTTCCCATTATTAGGAATTGGGTCTCCCATACTGTTTGAATATGCAGTGAAGCAACGGCTGCCAAGAATTTAGACTAACTTCAATGCCCCTTGCAAGAGACGTAGAGGTCGGAGGGCCTCCTGAAAACGATGTTCCAATTATTAGGAAGAGTGTCTCCTTTTCTGTTTGCCTATGCAGTGAAGCAACGGCTGCCAAAAATTTGGAGGAACTCCAATGCCCCTTGCAAGAGACATAGAGGTCAGAGGGCCTCCTGAAAACAATGTTCCCATTATTAGGAAGTGTGTCTCCCATACTGTTTGCCTATGCAGTGAACCAACGGCTGCCAAAAATTTGAAGGATCTCCAATGTCCCTTACAAGAGACAAAGCGGTCAGAGGGCCTCATGAAAACAATGTTCCCATTATTAAGAAGTGTGTCTCCCATACTGTTTGCCTATGCAGTGAAGCAACGGCTGCCAAAAATTTGGAGGAACTCCAATGTCCTTTTCAAGTGACGTAGATATGTTGATATGGCACATATAGTGGTGATATGGTGGTGGAGGATGAGGATGCGGAGAAGTAGAAGGACAAGAGCAAATAGGCAAAATCAGGTAGCTTATACCCATGTCTGGGTGTGAAGACAGAGGTGCATGGGAATAGAGTTAGAACTCCCCAAAAAAAGACATTGTATTTGAGTTTATGTTACGCTGCTATCATTCGGTGGTGTTGAGAAGTCTGGCCTAATCCAGCCCTTGTTCATTTTTATAAGAGTCAGCTTGCCAGCATTTTCAGTTGACAGGCTTATGCGCCTATTGGTTATAATTACACCGGCATCACTAAAAATCTCATGCCCGCAAAATTCTACAGTTACAGCCTTACTTTGACAAAAAAACTGCCAAAGGAACAAGTATGATTCAGAAAAAGCAAAGGAACAAGAGATGTGATTGCTAACATTAGGGCTCATACCCATATGCAAGGAAAACGGATGAGTGAAATCCAATAAAACATCGCATTGCACTCGGACCAATGTTAATCTATGAGTGACATTTCATCTGCGATTTTTTTCTTTGCTGAAATCGGACGGAGAAAAAAATTGCAGAATGCTGCTTATTGCTGCGTATCTCAGACGAGACTCGTCAGTGGGTGTGTGAAACAAATCGAACGGCACTCGGACCATGCGAGTGCCATCTGATTTTCACGCACCCATCTCCTTGAAACCCGACAATTCACCAGCTGCGAACAGTAAAAACACAGCAGTATCCGACAATTTAGAATAGAGAGAATAGTTATACCCACATAGAATAGTTAGATAGAAAGATGTCAGTGACATATATAATTAGTACAGTGACTGTGTTGCTTACTGTAAATATAATTTATTGTTGAATTAAACATTTTTTTTAAAAATGGAGTGGGGTCCCTCGTAATTTTATTCTCTAGTAGAGGTTAAGCAGACAACTGGGGCAGATGTTTTTAGCCGGGGAAGGGGGTAATACCCATAGAGCATACCAGTCTACTGATATCAGCCCCCAGCTGTATGCTTAGCTAGTAAAAATAGCCCATTGGCCTATTTTAACAGCTAGCAAAAGCTAGGCAGACAACTGGGGGTGATATTAATAGCCTAGGAAGGGGCCATGAATATTGCCCCTCCAGACTACAAACACCAGCCCTCAGCCGCCGGAGAGGCATCTATAAGATGCCCCCATTACTAACCCCATAGTGAAAATGAAATGTTAAATAAAAACACCAGCACCCAAAATAAAATATTTTATTTGAAATAAACATACTGACTCCTTTAATAGTTCTAAATTAAACCCTACTTACCATTACAACCATTCCTCTGAATCCCATGTTACCTGAAATAAAAATAAAATAATAAACCAACCTCATCCTCATTTGTAGTTAAGAAGCAATCACTGGAGAAAGACATTATGGTCAGATGAATAGAAGAACAAGTCATAGAGGAAGACCAGCAACTTGATGGCTTGATACTACCAAGATAACAGTGGATAAGACCCTGGTGGACAAGGGCGATCTTCCTACAGAAAGTTCATACATCAAGTTGCCATTGCTCGTTTTTTAGCAGAAGGCTGCTAAATAATAATAAGCGGTGGTAATCAGCAGCCTATTTAACTATACAGTGGAGTTTCAGACTTTGCAGACAACTTATTTTGAATAAACGGTCTAAAAATTATACCTTTTTGGGGGAAGCTGCCTGTCTTACTGTTGTTTATACACAGGTGGCGCAAACATTAGAGCCTTGGCATATTTTTATTTTGGGGTGAAAAATGTATCCCTGTTTGGAGAGCATCAAGAGCTTAGCATTTTGCTAAATGAAAAACGAATAGCTTTTTTACAAGTCTTTCACAAATTATGTCTTTAACTAAAGACACAAATAAGGTGTACTGCTGTGAACATAAAAAAGTAATGGCTTCTCAGCAAGAAGTTTAAACATGATCTCATTTTTTTATGATCCTCAACAGGTTTGCTCATCACAAAAAGATTAAGCAGTTACAGAGGTTTTTTAACAAGCTGTCCAAAAATTATCCTCTTTTAAGGAGAAAAAACTGGTGTAATATTTTCAAAATAAGGAAGCAGTGGCTTGTCACCAAGCCTTTACAATAATTAACACTATTTTGGGAGCTGTTTCATGTTGTATACCAACATGAGAGTATGTTTCCCAGCATCAGTAGTACTGTTTGAGAAAAAGCACAGCACTTCTGGATCCAAGGTGGACAAGTAGGATCCTAATCCGTAGTTTGAATTGCAAAAGACACTTGGCACTCATGAAATTTGCTCAGAATGAATTAATTTATTGTGGTAAAGTAAATGGCTGCTCACTCTCCCTAGTCCCGCAAGCTTGCTGCCTCAGGGTAACCCTGGGCTCTAATCTTGCCTTCAACCCACATATCCAAGCCCTTTCCTCTTCCTGCTGACTCCAACTCAAAAATATTTACCGGATCTGCACATTCCTTACTCAAGACAAAATCTCTGCCAATACTTTTGTCCACCCCCTTTTTTAGGTTTGGTGTGGAATTATATCCAATTTGGCTTTAGGACAATTCTTTTTGTGTTTTTCCTTGCAAGCAAATTAAATGAAGATAATAATACCAAAGAATTTGTGATTGCAATCATTTTCAGGAAGAAACTGAGTATTATCTGACAGAATTGCAGTGGTGCCAATACTTTTGGCCACCACTGTATATATATGTCTTTTATCTATAGCAATGTAACCTATGATTAAGAACCCTTGTTTGGTTCGAAACGCGTAAGGTCTGCCTTACATATGGCGCTTTTTTAATGGAACTAATACAATGGACGTTTTAACTTTACATTTCTTGTGATGGATACGTAGAAGGTGCTGGAGTTTTTCTAAACTACTTCCTACCCCTCCAATCTATCCTAAACTCTGCTGCCCAACTAATTCACCAGTCCCCCCGACATTCTCCGGCCTCTCCCCTCTGTCAATCCCTGCACTGGCTCCCAACTGCCCAGAAACTCCAGTTCACAAAATCTCCTTCTCTACTCCCCTCTTATCTCCTCTTCTCATAATTGAATACAAGATTTTTCCCGAGCTCTCCCCTAATCTCTACGACAACATATCAGGCTCTCACCTACCGTGGAAACCTTCAAAGGGAATCTGAAGACCCACCTCTTCTGACAAGCCTACAACCTACAGTAACCACCGCTCCATCATACCACTGCATGACCAGCTCTGACCCCACCTACAGTATCCTCACCCATGCCTTGTAGATTGTGAGCGCTCGCAGGCATAGTCTTTTCTCCTCCTGTACCAGTCAGTGACTTCTATTGTCTAAGATTATTGTACTTGTTTTTATTATGTATACCCTTTTTCACATGTAAAGCGCCATGGAATAAATGGTGCTATAATAGTAATAAATAAAAATAATAATAATAATAATTGTGAAAAATACAGAAAATAATAAGGGACGTTTCGGTCAAAACAAGACCTTCATCAGTCTTTCAACTTGGGAAAAGGAATAAAGAATATAGAAAAATAAAAAAAAGATAAAAAATAAATAATATAAAACATACTGATAAGGGAAAGTAAGGAAAAAAAGGAGAGGAAAAAGAGGAGGAATGAAAAAGGAGTTAGCTATCAGAGAATATATAAGTCGATGCCACCAGATGCCCAGTTAGAGGAAATAGAGAGGAGTACTGTGTCATTATAAGCAGGGTGGAGGTAGTGAAGATGTTAACATACAAGATTCAATGGCACCCCATTAGAAAACCACTGAGCTTGGCCCATTGGCACTGTTGGCATTAGCCAGAGGTGAATAAAATTTGGCACTGATCCATGCCTGATTCATTTTGGCAAATGAGAGGTTTTCCATGCTTGTGGCGCATAAACAAATCTGCTTGGATTTGAATAAGCCACCAGTTTCGCGGAATGCCCTCCCTGATGTTACAATGGAGACTGGACATGATAGCACACCCATAGCATACTGGGCCAATTCATGCCACTGGTCCAACCTGTTGACCAGAAGTCCATGGGATAGGAGCTCAGGGTGTCTGTTACATGTGTGATTGAACCTGGCTGTTCAGGTGTTTCATCTCTATTTCCTGATGTACATTAGTTGTTGCATATAAAACATATGATATCTGATTCATCATGTCATACACACATCATTTCATCATTTCTGTCCAGCCCTACTTCATGAGTTTAATTTAAAAAAAAAATCTGTGGAAGCAGGGTTGAAAAGCAATGTCTGACTTTCATTTGTTCATTTTCATAGATTTTTAATTTATTATTACTTTTGTAAGATTCAAGTTATTTCTGTTACAATAATGGGCTTTTCTTTCATTAAACGAGGGGTACCAACAATTTTTTACCACGTGGGTATATATTGTAATTGGTGTTGATTAGTGTTGATCGAGCACTAAAATGCTCGGGTGCTTGAAGCTTGGGCCGAGCTCACCGTGATACTCGGGTGCTCGACCCGAGCAACGAGCCCAATGTTAGTCTATGAAATACCCGAGCATTTTTGCGGTGCCACCCTCGGCAGTCTGCAGAAAGCCTAAAAAGTGCCCAAAACGATAGTGACAGTGCTCAAATGACATGGGAACAGCATGGGGATCGCCCCAGGGAGCATTCCTGACCCCCAGGTCACTGCTGTCAACAACGTGGTCAGAGGTATTAAGCCACTTTTACGGGCTCACAATAAAACGTTTAAAAAAACGAAAAACTGAAACTGCTTTCCTGTGAAATATGTTAAGGAACATCCTTTCCAGAGTAAAGACTTGTGTATAAGGTAAAATAAATAACCGAAAACAAAAATAATCCTTCACACTTTGGGCTATGTTGATAAGTAGCATTTTTTATGCGTTTTTGCACATTTGTATTGCTTTCAACCGTGACAAATGCATTCACCGGGAAATGTCATTTTAGCATTTTACAACCTTATCTGGCCATGTGCTGTGTGACACATGCATACAGTGCTGAAAAGACATGGGAACAGCATGGGGAAGACCCCTGGAAGCATCTCTGACACCCAGGTCACTACCTAAAAGTGTGCCCATCAGAAGTGATCCTTGCCGCATCAGAAGATGCAGACTTGCAACTATCCCCGTGCAAGTCCTTGTCCCAGGGCAGTGTTCAATTGTACCTCCCCCATTCCTTGCAATGCAAGTGCAAGTATGCAGCCTGCCACCCACCCACCCCCAGGCTGCAATACCATACTGCTTGCTTGCACTTGAAATTGGGCTTTTAGGCATGTGGAGGCGGAATCTGACCACCACGTCATGGCTGCGTTGGCGGCCTGGTATCTGTACTCAGTCCCCAGTCGCCCGGCGGCCGGGTGTCCACGCTTGGTCCCCAGCCGCCTGGGGGCGGCCGGGTGTCCATAAATGGTCCACAGCCGCCCCTATTTGTCCCGATGCACCTTATACACAAGCGCGCATACCAAAACATTACCTGTGCCCTCCCCAGTGCATTTAGTGGGAAGGACAGCCTAACCACGAACACGTGGACAAGTGAATGTGGCCAGGAATGGTCCATCTCACTGACGCCTTCACACTGGGTTAATATTGTGGAAGCTGGGACACAGTTGGACACTGGGATGCAACACGTCCTCCAGACATAGAGGATTGCGGGTCCTGGGTTAATCAGGCTTCAACACAAAGTTAAAAAGGTAGACACCAGCAGTGGTTGGCCTCCTACACAACGAGTAAATTATTCATGATCATGAGGCCATCCATCTCCTTAGCTTTCTGTTCCTTTGAATGCAAGCGCATGTATGTAGTAGCGGCTAGGCCTGAGGTGGTCAGCGTTTTGGCGCATATCATACCTCCTCAGAGGATTGCTGGATGTTTTCCTGCTACTATCCCAGTTCTATGACTCCAGTTAAAACAAAGCTTCAGGTGATGAATGATGGATGAGGTGGTGGCAAAGGAGAAAGAGCAGGAGGAACAGGGACCATTCACATCAATATCAGGCCAGTCAACCACACATGTCTTGTATAATATATTTCTGTACCAAAAGGAGCGGTTCGGCTACACAGTTATAGGGCATACAGTGAGTGCAATGCCTACCAAAAATTTCAAGGCACTCCAATGCCCCTTGGAAGTGACATGGAGGTCAGAGGGCCTTAACTAAACTATTTTTTACATTTATAGCAACTGGGTCTCCTGTACACTGTTGGCCAAAGCAGTGAATGGAAGGCTTTCCAAAAATTATGAGGAACTGCAACTCCTTGAAACAGACGTAGATTACAGTGTACTAAAAACCTTCTACCCATTACTGGGGAGTGGGTCTCCCTTAGTGTTCGCCTATGCATTGAAAAGCAAAAGCTGACTAAAATTAGGAGAAAATGCAATGCCCGTTGGAAGAGTCGTGGAGGTTAGAGTTAATTAAAAACAACATTTCAATGCCCCTTGGAAGAGCTGTTGAGTTCAGAGTGGTTTAACAAGACGGTTTTAATGCCCCATGTAAAAGACGTGGAGGTCACAGTAGCTTAGCAAGACTGTTTTAATGCCCCTTGGAAGAGACATGGAGTTCAGAGTTGTTTAACAAGACGGTTTTAATGTGCCTTGGAAGAGACGTGGAGGTCAGAGTAGTTTAACAAGACGGATTTAGTGCCCTATGGAAGAGACGTGGAGTTCAGAGTAGTTTAACAAGATGGTTTTAATGCCCCTTGGAAGAGATGTTGAGTTCAGAGTGGTTTAACAAGATGGTTTTAATGACCCTTGGAAAAGACGTGGACGTCACAGTAGCTTAACAAGACGGTTTTAATGCCCCTTGGAAGAGACGTGGAGTTCAGAGTAGTTTAACAAGACGGTTTTAATGCCCCTTGGAAGGGACATGGAGGTCACAGTAGCTTAACAAGATGGTTTTAATGCCCCTTGGAAGAGACGTGGAGTTCTGAGTGGTTTAACAAGATGGTTTTAATGCCCCTTGGAAGAGACGTGGAGGTCACAGTAGCTTAACAAGATGGTTTTAATTCCCCTTGGAAGAGACGTGGAGTTCAGAGTGATTTAACAAGACGGTTTTAATGCTCCTTGGAAGAGACGTGGAGTTCAGAGTAGTTTAACAAGACAGTTCTAATGCCCTTTGGAAGAGACGTGAAAGTCACAGTAGCTTAACAAGACGGTTTTAATGCCCCTTGGAAGAGACGTGGAGTTCAGAGTGGTTTAACAAGACGGTTTTAATGCCCCTTGGAAGAAACGTGGAGGTCACTGTAGCTTAACAAGAGGGTTTTAATGTCCCTAGGAAGAGACGTGGAGTTCAGAGTGGTTTAACAAGATGGTTTTAATGCCCCTTGGAAGAGTGGTGGAGGTCGCAGTGGAATAAAAAGACAATATCAATTCCCCTTGGAAGAGTGGTGGAGGTCGCAGTGGAATAAAAAGAAAATATCAATACTCCTTGGAAGAGTGGTGGAGATCCCAGTGGAATAAAAAGACAATATCAATGACCCTTGGAAGAGACGTGGAGGTCACAGTAGCTTAACAAGACAGTTTTAATGCCCCTTGAAAGAGACGTGAAGTTCAGAGTAGTTTAACAAGACGGTTTTAATGCCCCTTGGAAGAGACGTGGAGTTCAGAGATTTTTAACAAGACGGTTTTAATGCCCCTTGGAAGAGACGTGGACTTCAGAGTAGTTTAACAAGACAGTTTTAATGCCCCTTGGAAGAGACGTGAAGGTCACAGTAGCTTAACAAGACGGTTTTAATGCCCCTTGAAAGAGACGAGGAGTTCATAGTGGTTTAACAAGACGGTTTTAATGCCCCTTGGCAGAGATGTGCAGGTCACAGTGGAATAAAAAGACAATATCAATGCCCCTTGGAAGAGTGATGGAGGTCGCAGTGGAATAAAAAGACAATATCAATGCCCCTTCGAAGAGTGGTGGAGGTCGCAGTGGAATAAAAAGACAATATCAATGCCCCTTGGAAGAGTGGTGGAGGTCCCAGTGGAATAAAAAGACAATATCAAAGACCCTTGGAAGAGACGTGGAGGTCACAGTAGCTTAACAAGACGATTTTAATGCCCCTTGGAAGAGACGTGGAGTTCAGAGTGGTTTAACAAGACGGTTTTAATGCCCCTTGGAAGAGATGTGGAGGACACCGTAGCTTAACAAGACGATTTTAATGCCCCTTACAAGAGCCATGCAGTACAGCATATTAAAAACATTATTCCCATTATTGGGGAGTGGGTCTCCCATAGTCTTTGTCTATGCCTTCCAAGCAAAAGCTGCCAAAAATTAGGAAGGAGTAACTTGCAATGCTGGCAACACGGACCACGGTCACCCTGGTGGTATAGTGGTGGTGGAGGCTGAGGATAAGGAGAAGAGCAAAAAACAGCCGAAATGAGGAAGGATATACCCATGTGTGGGTGTGAAGCGGTGCATGGGAATACACCTCCCGAAATAACACTGTGGATTTGACTCTATGTTACTCTGCTGTCATTTGGTGGTGATGAGAAGTCTGGCCCAATCCAGCTCTTGTTCATTTTGATAGTCTGGCCCTCACCATCTTTTGAAACTTTCCACTCCTTGTGAGAGTACCCCACACCACAGGGCCTGTAAGCTGGGCGGGTCTCAGAAAACTGTCCCAGAACATTGACAGTGCTCCCCTGCCTCTGCTGGATTGGAGTTGCGTCTCTCTCGCCTGTACGCCTTGGTTGGGCAACGAACTGTGACCTCTGCCGCTAGCGTGTTCAGATGGGAATTTTTTTAACAGTTCTGCAGCAAGGGCCTTCTGGTACTGCCCCATTTTTGTAGACCTCTCCACTTCAGGAATAAGAGAGTGAAAGTTCTCCTTGTAGCGGGATTCTAAAAGTGTCACCAACCAGTAATGTCTGTCGCCCAACATTTTGACAACGGTTAAGGGAGCGTAACAAAATCAGCCATGCGTGCCAGACTGGTAACGGGCAAGATTTCTGTGTCCTCACCAAGATGACGACTGACCATGCTCTCCTCCTCCTCCTGCTCCTCCCCCCTGTCCTCAGGCCACCCACGCTGAACCGACGGTATGACAGTTGTGAAGGATCTACCATCTACAGAGCATGATACAAGCTCCTGTTCTTCCTCCTCCTCCTCCTCTCCCTCATTGTCCTCCAATGCACGTTGGCATGAGATGAGGCTGGGCTGTGTGTAATCGCCCATTACGGCTTCTTGATCCATCTCATCATACTCTGGCTGCAATGCCTCCTCTTTAATTCTCTGCAGAGAGCGTTGTAAAAGACAGACAAGTGGGATGCTGATGCTAATGATGGCGTCATCGCCACTCACCATCTTGGTGGACTCCTCAAAGTTTGTCAGGATGGTACATATGTCAGACATCCAGGTCCACTCCTAAGGTCTTATGTGTGGAGTCTGACCTGAATATCGATGGCTTTGTTGCAGCTAGTACACCACAACTGCTCTCTTCTGCTCACAAATCTTTTGTAACATGTGGAGGGTAGAGTTCCAATGTGTGGGGACATAACACACCAGTCGGTGTGACGGAAGCTGCAAACGCTGCTGCAGCACAGCAGGGGGGGCGGAAGCTGTAGCCGACTTCCGAAAATGAGCTGACAGGCGGCGTACTTTGACGAGCAGATCTGGCAACTCGGGGTACGATTTAAGAAACCACTGAACCACGAGCCAGGCATGGTACGTGTGTGATCTCGCCTCACCTCAGAGCCGCCACCAGGTTACGGTCATTGTCACACACGACCATGCCTGGATGTAGGCTCAGCGGTCTCAGCCACAGACCTGCCTGCTCTTTCACAGCTGTCCACAACTCACAAGCAGTGTGAGGTTTATCACCTAAGCCTATGAGTTTCAGCACAGCCTGTTGCCGCTTGGCTGAGGCAGTACTGCAGTGCTTCCAGCTTGTAACTGATGTGGTGATATCTGGAATGGAGGCTGAACATGAGGAGGAGGATGATGCGCACTGTGGGGGCAACTCTGACTGACATAGGGCACGCAATCCTCGGTGTGGGGAGGATGCGTTCCGTCCCAAGGTTCGACTGGTTCCCGGCTTCCACTATGTTTACCCAGTGTGCCATCAGGGAGATGTAGCGTACCTGGCCACAAGCACTTGTCCACGTGTCTGTTGTCAGGTGGACTCTCCCAGTAACTGCATTGTTGAGGGCACGGCAGATGTTTTGGGACACGTGCTTGTGTAGTACGGGGATGGCACACTGAGCAAAATAGTGTCGGCTGGGGACTGAGTACCGAGGGATGGCCACCGCCATAAGGTTGCGGAAGGATTCCATCTCCACCAGCCTAAAAGGCAGCATTTCCACTGCAAGCAGTTGTGAAATGTGCGAATTTAGGACTGTGGCCTGTGGGGCGTTGGCTGCGAATTTGAGCTTTCGTTCAAAGCTCTGGGATATGGACAATTGAACGCTGCGGAGGGACGTGGACGTTGATGCTGTTTCTTAAAAAACCTGCCATAACAAGTGAAGACTGAGAGGAGGGGGCATCTTTGCATGCAGTATGGACAGGGGATTGCCTTACACGCACAACAGGGGGTTCTCCTACACGCACAACAGCGGAAGAAGCAGTGCTGACACCCGCTGACACTGGTCGTGGACCCTAGGGTTCGCCCCACAAAGTCGGGTGCTTTGCTGACATGTGCCTGATCATGCTGGTGGTGGTCAGGCTGGTAGCTTTGTCACCCCTGCTGATACTGGCATAGCAGGTGGTACAAATGACCTTTTTGGGGTTATCAGCAGAGTCTTTAAAAAAATTCCAGACTCTGGAAGACCTACCGGTTGTACTGGCAACGTCCCTTGTGTTGGTGTTGCGGGGAACGGTTGCCCGCCTTCTGTCTGCGGCCACCACACTGCTTCTTCCTGCCTGTTGGGGTACTCTGCCTCCCTCCCCCTGTGTGCTGCTGGCCTCACTCTGCGTATCCTCCTGCCACGTTGGGCCAGTAACTAGATCATCCACCACCTCCTCCTCTTCCACTTCCGCACCACGGTCCTCCTCCTCACTTTGTGGCAATTGTGCCTCGTCATCGTCCACCTCTTGTGACATATTGCCAGCGTCGCCTTCCTGTGGCTGTGGCTGTTCAAATATTTGGGCATCGCTACATGGGATCTCCTCTTCCACCACTTCAAGCGGAGCAGGCGAGGGGCACAAATCTGGAAATGGACCAGTGAACAGCTCTTCAGAGTGTCCAAGTGTGGGATTAGTTGCTGTCTGATGACACTCGGCATGGTGGGAGGAAGGAGCATCAGGGTGAGGAGGAGTATGCGGTCGAGACTCAAGGCTATTAAGACTTGACCGTGTGGAAGACAGATCGGAGGTGGTGGTGCCCAGGTGACTGGAAGTATTATCTGCTATCCAATTAATAACCTGTTCACACTGATCAGTTGGCAATAGTGGTGCTGTTGTGTGCTTCCCTAGTAATTCGGTCAAGAACTGGAAGCGAGAAGATATGGCAGTTGGTTGTGACACATTTTCACCTTGGACACAGCCCAGTCCTCTGCACGCACCATCACCAGAACGTCCAGTTCCACGTCCCTTGCCACGAGCCTTCCCCATTGTAAATGAAGTAAAATACCTTACACTCGCATTATCAATGGCAAAAGGGTAATAAAAAGGATATTAGAACCATGGAAGAGAAAAACCACAGTTCTATTTCTCTGGCCTACACCAGAATCTTTTAAACAGATATATTTGTGTCTGAACAGTTAGTGAGACACTCATACTGTTTTTTTTTTTATGTAAAAGAGGCAAAAAGGAGGATTACACCTAGATTTGAACCGTGGAAGAGGAAAACCACAGTTCTCTTTCTCTGGCCTACACCAGAATTTTTTAAACGGATATATCTGTGTCTGAACAGTCAGAGAGACACTCAAACTGTTTTTTTTTTTTATGCAAAAAGGTGGATTATACCGAGATTTGAACCGTGGAAGAGGAAAACTACAGTTCTTTTTCTCTGGCCTACACCAGAATCTTTTAAACAGATATATTTGTGTCTGAACAGTCAGCGAGACACTGAAACTGTTTTTTTTATGCAAAAAGGTGGATTGCACCCATATTTGAGCCGTGGAAGAGGAAAACCACAGTTCTAGACCTCTGGCCCATACCGGAATCTTTTAAACAGATATATTTGTGTCTAAACAGTCAGCGAGACACTCAAACTGTTTTTTTTATGCAAAAAGGTGGATTACACCCAACTTTGAACCATGGAAGAGGAAAACCAAAGTTCTATTTCTCTGGCCTACACCAGTATCTTTTAAACAGATATATTTGTGTCTGAACAGTCAGTGAGACACTCAAACTGTTTTTTTTTTAGGCAACAAGGTGGATTACACCCAAATTTGAACCGTGGAAGAGGAAAACCACAGTTCTAGTTCTCTGGCCTACACCAAAATCTTTTAAACAGATATATTTGTGTGTGAACAGTCAGCGAGACATTCAAACTGATTTTTTTATATAAAAAAGGCAAAAAGGTGGATTACACCCAAATTTGAACCGTGGAAGAGGAAAACCACAGTTCTATTTCTCTGGCCTACACCAGAATCTTTTAAACAGATACATTTGTGTCTGAACAGTCAACGAGACACTTAAACTGTTTTATTTTATGCAAAAAGATGGATTACACCCAGATTTGAACCGGGGAAGAGGAAAACCACAGTTATAGTTCTCTGGCCTACTCCAGAATCTTTTAAACAGATATATTTGTGTCTGAACAATCAGCGAGACACTCAAACTGTTTTTTTTATGCAAAAAGGTGGATTACACCCAGATTTGAACTGTGGAAGAGGACAACCATAGTTCTATTTCTCTGGCCTACACCAGAATCTTTTAAACAGATATATTTGTGTCTGAACAGTCAGCGAGACACTCAAACTGTTTTTTTTTATGCGAAAAGGTGGATTACACCCAGATTTGAACGGTGGAAGAGTAAAACCACAGTTCTAGTTCTCTGGCCTTCACCAGAATCTTTTAAACAGATAGATTTGTGTCTGAATAGTCAGCGAGACAGTGAAACTGTTTTTTTTTATGCAAAAAGGTGGATTACACGCAGATTTGAACCATGGAAGAGGAAAACCAAAGTTCTAGTTCTCTGGCCTACACCAGAATTTTTTAAACAGATATATTTATGTCTGATCTGTCAGCGAGACACTCAAACTGTTTTTTTTTGTGCAAAAAGGTGGATTACACCCAAATTTGTACTGTGGAAGAGGAAAACCACAGTTCTAGTTCTCTGGCCTACACCAAAATCTTTTAAACAGATATATTTGTGTCTGAACAGTCAGCGAGACAGTGAAACAGTTTTTTTATTATGCAAAATGGTGGATTACACGCAGATTTGAACCGTGGAAGAGGAAAACCACATTTCTAGTTCTCTGGCCTACACCAAAATCTTTTAAACAGATATATTTGTGTCTGAACAGTCAGCAAGACACTCAAACTGATTTTTTTATATAAAAAAGGCAAGAAGGTGGATTACACCCAGATTTGAACCGTGAAAGAGGAAAACCACAGTTCTATTTCTCTGGCCTACACCAGAATCTTTTAAACAGATTTATTTGTGTCTGAACAGTCAGCGAGACATTGAAACTGTTTTTTTTAATGCAAAAAGGTGGATTACACCCAGATTTGAACCGTGGAAGAGGAAAACCACAGTTCTATTTCTCTGGCCTATACCAGAATCTTTTATACAGATATAGTTGTGTCTGAACAGTCAGTGAGACACTGAAACTGTTATTTTTTATGCAAAAAGGTGGATTACACCCAGATATGAACTGTGGAAGAGGAAAACCACAGTTCTAGTTCTCTGGCCTACACCAGAATCTTTTAAGCAGATGTATTTGTGTCTGAACAGTCAGCGAGACATTGAAACTGTTTTTTTTATGCAAAAAGGTGGATTACACCCAAATTTGAACCGTGGAAGAGGAAAACCACAGTTCTATTTCTCTGGCCTACACCAGAATCTTTTAAACAGATATATTTGTGTCTGAACAGTCAGCGAGACACTTAAACTGTTTTAATTTATGCAAAAAGATGGATTACACCCAGATTTGAACCGGGGAAGAGGAAAACCTCAGTTCTAGTTCTCTGGCCTACACCAGAATCTTTTAAACAGATATATTTGTGTCTGAACAATCAGCGAGAAACTCAAACTGTTTTTTTTATGCAAAAAGGTGGATTACACCCAGATTTGAACTGTGGAAGAGGAAAACGACAGTACTAGTTCTCTGGCCTACACCAGAATCTTTTAAACAGATATATTTGTGTCTGAACAGTCAGTGAGACACTCAAACTGTTTTTTTTTAGGCAAAAAGGTGGAATACATGCAAATTTGAACCGTGGAAGAGGAAAACCACAGTTCTAGTTCTCTGGCCTACACCAAAATCTTTTAAACAGATATATTTGTGTCTGAACAGTCAGCGAGACATTCAAACTGATTTTTTTATATAAAAAAGGCAAAAAGGTGGATTATACCCAGATTTGAACCGTGGAAGAGGAAAACCACAGTTCTTTTTCACTGGCCTACACCAGAATCTTTTAAACAGATATATTTGTGTCTGAACAGTCAGCGAGACATTCAAACTGATTTTTTTATATAAAAAAGGCAAAAAGGTGGATTATACCCAGATTTGAACCGTGGAAGAGGAAAACCACAGTTCTTTTTCTCTGGCCTACACCCGAATCTTTTAAACAGATATATTTGTGTCTGAACACTCAGCGAGACACTGAAACTGTTTTTTTTATGCAAAAAGGTGGATTGCACCCATATTTGAGCCGTGGAAGAGGAAAACCACAGTTCTAGACCTCTGGCCCATACCGGAATCTTTTAAACAGATATATTTGTGTCTAAACAGTCAGCGAGACATTCAAACTGTTTTTTTATGCAAAAAGGTGGATTACACCCAGCTTTGAACCATGGAAGAGGAAAACCAAAGTTCTATTTCTCTGGCCTACACCAGAATCTTTTAAACAGATATATTTGTGTCTGAACAGTCAGCGAGACACTCAAACTGTTTTTTTTTATGCAAAAAGGTGGATTACACCCAGATTTGAACGGTGGAAGTGTAAAACCACAGTTCTAGTTCTCTGGCCTACACCAGAATCTTTTAAACAGATATATTTGTGTCTGAATAGTCAGCAAGACAGTGAAACTGTTTTTTTTTATGCAAAAAGGTGGATTACACGCAGATTTGAACCGTGGAAGAAGAAAACCAAAGTTCTAGTTCTCTGGCCTACACCAGAATTTTTTAAACAGATATATTTATGTCTGAACAGTCAGCGAGACACTCAAACTGTTTTTTTTTGTGCAAAAAGGTGGATTACACCCAAATTTGTACTGTGGAAGAGGAAAACCACAGTTCTAGTTCTCTGGCCTACACCAAAATCTTTTAAACACATATATTTGTGTCTGAACAGTCAGCGAGACAGTGAAACAGTTTTTTTATTATGCAAAATGGTGGATTACACGCAGATTTGAACCGTGGAAGAGGAAAACCACATTTCTAGTTCTCTGGCCTACACCAAAATCTTTTAAACAGATATATTTGTGTCTGAACAGTCAGCAAGACACTCAAACTGATTTTTTTATATAAAAAAGGCAAGAAGGTGGATTACACCCAGATTTGAACCGGGAAAGAGGAAAACCACAGTTCTATTTCTCTGGCCTACACCAGAATCTTTTAAACAGATTTATTTGTGTCTGAACAGTCAGCGAGACATTGAAACTGTTTTTTTTAATGCAAAAAGGTGGATTACACCCAGATTTGAACCGTGGAAGAGGAAAACCACAGTTCTATTTCTCTGGCCTATACCAGAATCTTTTATACAGATATAGTTGTGTCTGAACAGTCAGTGAGACACTGAAACTGTTATTTTTTATGCAAAAAGGTGGATTACACCCAGATATGAACTGTGGAAGAGGAAAACCACAGTTCTAGTTCTCTGGCCTACACCAGAATCTTTTAAGCAGATGTATTTGTGTCTGAACAGTCAGCGAGACATTGAAACTGTTTTTTTTATGCAAAAAGGTGGATTACACCCAAATTTGAACCGTGGAAGAGGAAAACCACAGTTCTATTTCTCTGGCCTACACCGGAATCTTTTAAACGGATATACTTGTGCCTGAACAGTCAGGGAGACACTAAAATTGTTTTTTTTTATGCAAAAAGGTGGATTACACCCAGATTTGAACTGTGGAAGAGGATAACCATAGTTCTATTTCTCTGTCCTTCACCAAAATCTTTTAAACAGATATATTTGTGTCAGAATAGTCAGCGAGACAGTGAAACTGTTTTTTTTTATGCAAAAAGGTGGATTACACGCAGATTTGAACCGTGGAAGAGGAAAACCACAGTTCTAATTCTCTGGCCTACACCAGAATCTTTTAAACAGATATATTTGTGTCTGAACAGTCAGCGAGACACTCAGACTGTTTTATTTATGCAAAAAGGTGGATTACACCCAGATTTGAACTTTGGAAGAGGAAAACCACAGTTCTATTTCTCTGGCCTAGACCAGAATCTTTTAAACAGATATATTTATGTCTGAACAGTCAGCGAGACACTCAAACTGTTTTTTTTCATGCAAAAAGGTGGATTACACCCAGATTTGAACTGTGGAAGAGAAAAAGCACAGTTCTCTTTCTCTGGCCTACACCAGAATCTTTTAAATAGATATATTTATGTCTGAACAGTCAGCGAGACACTCAAACTGTTTTTTTTTGTGCAGAAAGGTGGATTACACCCAAATTTGTACTGTGGAAGAGGAAAACCACAGTTCTAGTTCTCTGGCCTACACCACAATCTTTTAAACGGATATACTTGTGCCTGAACAGTCAGGGAGACACTAAAATTGTTTTTTTTATGCAAAAAGGTGGATTACACCCAGATTTGAACTGTGGAAGAGGAAAACCATAGTTCTATTTCTCTGGCCTTCACCAAAATCTTTTAAACAGATATATTTGTGTCAGAATAGTCAGCGAGACAGTGAAACTGTTTTTTTTTTATGCAAAAAGGTGGATTACACGCAGATTTGAACCGTGGAAGAGGAAAACCTCAGTTCTAGTTCTCTGGCCTACACCAGAATCTTTTAAACAGATATATTTGTGTCTGAACAATCAGCGAGAAACTCAAACTGTTTTTTTTATGCAAAAAGGTGGATTACACCCAGATTTGAACTGTGGAAGAGGAAAACGACAGTACTAGTTCTCTGGCCTACACCAGAATCTTTTAAACAGATATATTTGTGTCTGAACAGTCAGTGAGACACTCAAACTGTTTTTTTTTAGGCAAAAAGGTGGAATACATGCAAATTTGAACCGTGGAAGAGGAAAACCACAGTTCTAGTTCTCTGGCCTACACCAAAATCTTTTAAACAGATATATTTGTGTCTGAACAGTCAGCGAGACATTCAAACTGATTTTTTTATATAAAAAAGGCAAAAAGGTGGATTATACCCAGATTTGAACCGTGGAAGAGGAAAACCACAGTTCTTTTTCACTGGCCTACACCAGAATCTTTTAAACAGATATATTTGTGTCTGAACAGTCAGCGAGACATTCAAACTGATTTTTTTATATAAAAAAGGCAAAAAGGTGGATTATACCCAGATTTGAACCGTGGAAGAGGAAAACCACAGTTCTTTTTCTCTGGCCTACACCCGAATCTTTTAAACAGATATATTTTTGTCTGAACACTCAGCGAGACACTGAAACTGTTTTTTTTATGCAAAAAGGTGGATTGCACCCATATTTGAGCCGTGGAAGAGGAAAACCACAGTTCTAGACCTCTGGCCCATACCGGAATCTTTTAAACAGATATATTTGTGTCTAAACAGTCAGCGAGACATTCAAACTGTTTTTTTATGCAAAAAGGTGGATTACACCCAGCTTTGAACCATGGAAGAGGAAAACCAAAGTTCTATTTCTCTGGCCTACACCAGAATCTTTTAAACAGATATATTTGTGTCTGAACAGTCAGCGAGACACTCAAACTGTTTTTTTTTATGCAAAAAGGTGGATTACACCCAGATTTGAACGGTGGAAGTGTAAAACCACAGTTCTAGTTCTCTGGCCTACACCAGAATCTTTTAAACAGATATATTTGTGTCTGAATAGTCAGCAAGAAAGTGAAACTGTTTTTTTTTATGCAAAAAGGTGGATTACACGCAGATTTGAACCGTGGAAGAAGAAAACCAAAGTTCTAGTTCTCTGGCCTACACCAGAATTTTTTAAACAGATATATTTATGTCTGAACAGTCAGCGAGACACTCAAACTGTTTTTTTTTGTGCAAAAAGGTGGATTACACCCAAATTTGTACTGTGGAAGAGGAAAACCACAGTTCTAGTTCTCTGGCCTACACCAAAATCTTTTAAACAGATATATTTGTGTCTGAACAGTCAGCGAGACAGTGAAACAGTTTTTTTATTATGCAAAATGGTGGATTACACGCAGATTTGAACCGTGGAAGAGGAAAACCACATTTCTAGTTCTCTGGCCTACACCAAAATCTTTTAAACAGATATATTTGTGTCTGAACAGTCAGCAAGACACTCAAACTGATTTTTTTATATAAAAAAGGCAAGAAGGTGGATTACACCCAGATTTGAACCGGGAAAGAGGAAAACCACAGTTCTATTTCTCTGGCCTACACCAGAATCTTTTAAACAGATTTATTTGTGTCTGAACAGTCAGCGAGACATTGAAACTGTTTTTTTTAATGCAAAAAGGTGGATTACACCCAGATTTGAACCGTGGAAGAGGAAAACCACAGTTCTATTTCTCTGGCCTATACCAGAATCTTTTATACAGATATAGTTGTGTCTGAACAGTCAGTGAGACACTGAAACTGTTATTTTTTATGCAAAAAGGTGGATTACACCCAGATATGAACTGTGGAAGAGGAAAACCACAGTTCTAGTTCTCTGGCCTACACCAGAATCTTTTAAGCAGATGTATTTGTGTCTGAACAGTCAGCGAGACATTGAAACTGTTTTTTTTATGCAAAAAGGTGGATTACACCCAAATTTGAACCGTGGAAGAGGAAAACCACAGTTCTATTTCTCTGGCCTACACCGGAATCTTTTAAACGGATATACTTGTGCCTGAACAGTCAGGGAGACACTAAAATTGTTTTTTTTTATGCAAAAAGGTGGATTACACCCATATTTGAACTGTGGAAGAGGATAACCATAGTTCTATTTCTCTGTCCTTCACCAAAATCTTTTAAACAGATATATTTGTGTCAGAATAGTCAGCGAGACAGTGAAACTGTTTTTTTTTATGCAAAAAGGTGGATTACACGCAGATTTGAACCGTGGAAGAGGAAAACCACAGTTCTAATTCTCTGGCCTACACCAGAATCTTTTAAACAGATATATTTGTGTCTGAACAGTCAGCGAGACACTCAGACTGTTTTATTTATGCAAAAAGGTGGATTACACCCAGATTTGAACTTTGGAAGAGGAAAACCACAGTTCTATTTCTCTGGCCTAGACCAGAATCTTTTAAACAGATATATTTATGTCTGAACAGTCAGCGAGACACTCAAACTGTTTTTTTTCATGCAAAAAGGTGGATTACACCCAGATTTGAACTGTGGAAGAGAAAAAGCACAGTTCTCTTTCTCTGGCCTACACCAGAATCTTTTAAACAGATATATTTATGTCTGAACAGTCAGCGAGACACTCAAACTGTTTTTTTTTGTGCAGAAAGGTGGATTACACCCAAATTTGTACTGTGGAAGAGGAAAACCACAGTTCTAGTTCTCTGGCCTACACCACAATCTTTTAAACGGATATACTTGTGCCTGAACAGTCAGGGAGACACTAAAATTGTTTTTTTTATGCAAAAAGGTGGATTACACCCAGATTTGAACTGTGGAAGAGGAAAACCATAGTTCTATTTCTCTGGCCTTCACCAAAATCTTTTAAACAGATATATTTGTGTCAGAATAGTCAGCGAGACAGTGAAACTGTTTTTTTTTTATGCAAAAAGGTGGATTACACGCAGATTTGAACCGTGGAAGAGGAAAACCACAGTTCTAATTCTCTGGCCTACACCAGAATCTTTTAAACAGATATATTTGTGTCTGAACAGTCAGCGAGACACTCAGACTGTTTTATTTATGCAAAAAGGTGGATTACACCCAGATTTGAACTTTGGAAGAGGAAAACCACAGTTCTATTTCTCTGGCCTACACCAGAATCTTTTAAACAGATATATTTATGTCTGAACAGTCAGCGAGACACTCAAACTGTTTTTTTTCATGCAAAAAGGTGGATTACACCCAGATTTGAACTGTGGAAGAGAAAAAGCACAGTTCTAGTTCTCTGGCCTACACCAGAATCTTTTAAACAGATATATGTGTGTCTTAACAGTCAGCGAAACATTCAAATTGTTTTTTTTTATGCAAAAAGGTGGATTACACCCAGATTTGAACTGTGGAAGAGGAAAACCACAGTTCTTGTTTTCTGGCCTACACCAGAATCGATTAAACAGATATATTTGTGTCTGAACAGTCAGCGAGACACTGAAATTGTATTTTTGTTATGCAAATAGGTGGATTACACCCAGATTTGAACCGTGGAAGAGGAAATCCACAGTTCTAGTTCTCTGGCCTATACCAGAATCTTTTAAACAGATATATTTGTGTCTGAACAGTCAGCGAGACACTCAAACTCTTTTTTTTTTATACAAAAAGGTGGATTACACCCAGATTTGAACCGTGGAAGAGGAAAACCACAGTTCTAGTTCTCTGGCCTACACCAGAATCTTTTAAACGGATATACTTGTGCCTGAACAGTCAGGGAGACACTAAAATTGTTTTTTTTTATGCAAAAAGGTGGATTACACCCAGATTTCAACTGTGGAAGAGGATAACCATAGTTCTATTTCTCTGTCCTTCACCAAAATCTTTTAAACAGATATATTTGTGTCAGAATAGTCAGCGAGACAGTGAAACTGTTTTTTTTTATGCAAAAAGGTGGATTACACGCAGATTTGAACCGTGGAAGAGGAAAACCACAGTTCTAATTCTCTGGCCTACACCAGAATCTTTTAAACAGATATATTTGTGTCTGAACAGTCAGCGAGACACTCACACTGTTTTATTTATGCAAAAAGGTGCATTACACCCAGATTTGAACTTTGGAAGAAGAAAACCACAGTTCTATTTCTCTGGCCTACACCAGAATCTTTTAAACAGATATATTTATGTCTGAACAGTCAGCGAGACACTCAAACTGTTTTTTTTCATGCAAAAAGGTGGATTACACCCAGATTTAAACTGTGGAAGAGAAAAAGCACAGTTCTCTTTCTCTGGCCTACACCAGAATCTTTTAAACAGATATATTTATGTCTGAACAGTCAGCGAGACACTCAAACTGTTTTTTTTTGTGCAGAAAGGTGGATTACACCCAAATTTGTACTGTGGAAGAGGAAAACCACAGTTCTAGTTCTCTGGCCTACACCACAATCTTTTAAACGGATATACTTGTGCCTGAACAGTCAGGGAGACACTAAAATTGTTTTTTTTATGCAAAAAGGTGGATTACACCCAGATTTGAACTGTGGAAGAGGAAAACCATAGTTCTATTTCTCTGGCCTTCACCAAAATCTTTTAAACAGATATATTTGTGTCAGAATAGTCAGCAAGACAGTGAAACTGTTTTTTTTTTATGCAAAAAGGTGGATTACACGCAGATTTGAACCGTGGAAGAGGAAAACCACAGTTCTAATTCTCTGGCCTACACCAGAATCTTTTAAACAGATATATTTGTGTCTGAACAGTCAGCGAGACACTCAGACTGTTTTATTTATGCAAAAAGGTGGATTACACCCAGATTTGAACTTTGGAAGAGGAAAACCACAGTTCTATTTCTCTGGCCTACACCAGAATCTTTTAAACAGATATATTTATGTCTGAACAGTCAGCGAGACACTCAAACTGTTTTTTTTCATGCAAAAAGGTGGATTACACCCAGAATTGAACTGTGGAAGAGAAAAAGCACAGTTCTAGTTCTCTGGCCTACACCAGAATCTTTTAAACAGATATATGTGTGTCTTAACAGTCAGCGAAACATTCAAATTGTTTTTTTTTATGCAAAAAGGTGGATTACACCCAGATTTGAACTGTGGAAGAGGAAAACCACAGTTCTTGTTTTCTGGCCTACACCAGAATCTATTAAACAGATATATTTGTGTCTGAACAGTCAGCGAGACACTGAAATTGTTTTTTTGTTATGCAAATAGGTGGATTACACCCAGATTTGAACCGTGGAAGAGGAAATCCACAGTTCTAGTTCTCTGGCCTATACCAGAATCTTTTAAACAGATATATTTGTGTCTGAACAGTCAGCGAGACAATGAAACTGTTATTTTTAATGCAAAATCGTTGATTACACCCAGATTTGAACCGTGGAAGAGGAAAACCACAGTTCTAGTTCTTTGGCCTACACCAGAATCTTTTAAACAGATATATTTATGTCTGAACAGTCAGCTAGACACTCAAACTGTTTTTTTTATGCAAAAAGGTGGATTACACCCAGATTTGAACTGTGGAAGAGGAAAACCACAGTTCTCTCTCTCTGGCCTACACCAGAATCTTTTAAACGGATATATCTGTGTCTGAACAGTCAGCGAGACACTCAAACTGTTTTATTTTATGTAAAAGAGGCAAAAAGGAGGATTACACCTAGATGTGAACTGTGGAAGAGGAAAACCACAGTTCTCTTTCTCTGGCCTACACGAGAATCTTTTAATCGGATATATCTGTGTCTAAACAGTCAGCGAGACACTCAAACTGTTTTTTTTTTATGCAAAAAGGTGGATTATACCCAGATTTGAACCGTGGAAGAGGAAAACCACAGTTCTTTTTCTCTGGCCTACACCAGAATCTTTTAAACAGATATATTTGTGTCTGAACAGTCAGCGAGACACTGAAACTGTTTTTTTTATGCAAAAAGGTGGATTACACCCCCATATTTGAGCCGTGGAAGAGGAAAACCACAGTTCTAGACCTCTGGCCCATACCGGAATCTTTTAAACAGATATATTTGTGTCTAAACAGTCAATGAGACACTCAAACTGTTTTTTTTATGCAAAAAGGTGGATTACACCCAGCATTGAACCATGGAAGAGGTAAACCAAAGTTCTATTTCTCTAGCCTACACCAGTATCTTTTAAACAGATATATTTGTGTCTGAACAGTCAGTGAGACACTCAAACTGTTTTTTTTATGCAAAAAGGTGGATTATACCCAGATTTGAACCGTGGAAGAGGAAAACCACAGTTCTTTTTCTCTGGCCTACACCAGAATCTTTTAAACAGATATATTTATGTCTGAACAGTCAGCGAGACACTCAAACTGTTTTTTTTTCATGCAAAAAGGTGGATTACACCCAGATTTGAACTGTGGAAGAGAAAAAGCACAGTTCTAGTTCTCTGGCCTACACCAGAATCTTTTAAACAGATATATGTGTGTCTTAACAGTCAGCGAAACATTCAGATTGTTTTTTTTAATGCAAAAAGGTGGATTACACCCAGATTTGAACTGTGGAAGAAGAAAACCACAGTTCTTGTTTTCTGGCCTACACCAGAATCTATTAAACAGATATATTTGTGTCTGAACAGTCAGCGAGACACTGAAATTGTTTTTTTGTTATGCAAATAGGTGGATTACACCCAGATTTGAACCGTGGAAGAGGAAATCCACAGTTCTAGTTCTCTGGCCTATACCAGAATCTTTTAAACAGATATATTTGTGTCTGAACAGTCAGCGAGACACTCAAACTCTTTTTTTTTTATACAAAAAGGTGGATTACACCCAGATTTGAACCGTGGAAGAGGAAAACCACAGTTCTAGTTCTCTGGCCTACACCAGAATCTTTTAAACAGATGTATTTGTGTCTGAACAGTCAGAGAGACACTTGAACAGTTTTTTTTATGCAAAAAGGTGGATTACACGCAGATTTGAACTGTGGAAGAGGAAAACCACAGTTCTATTTCTCTGGCCTACACCAGAATCTTTTAAACAGATATATTTGTGTCTGAACAGTCAGCGAGACAATGAAACTGTTATTTTTAATGCAAAATCGTTGATTACACCCAGATTTGAACCGTGGAAGAGGAAAACCACAGTTCTAGTTCTTTGGCCTACACCAGAATCTTTTAAACAGATATATTTATGTCTGAACAGTCAGCTAGACACTCAAACTGTTTTTTTTATGCAAAAAGGTGGATTACACCCAGATTTGAACTGTGGAAGAGCAAAACCACAGTTCTCTCTCTCTGGCCTACACCAGAATCTTTTAAACGGATATATCTGTGTCTGAACAGTCAGCGAGACACTCAAACTGTTTTTTTTTATGTAAAAGAGGTAAAAAGGAGGATTACACCTAGATGTGAACTGTGGAAGAGGAAAACCACAGTTCTCTTTCTCTGGCCTACACGAGAATCTTTTAATCGGATATATCTGTGTCTAAACAGTCAGCGAGACACTCAAACTGTTTTTTTTTTATGCAAAAAGGTGGATTATACCCAGATTTGAACCGTGGAAGAGGAAAACCACAGTTCTTTTTCTCTGGCCTACACCAGAATCTTTTAAACAGATATATTTGTGTCTGAACAGTCAGCGAGACACTGAAACTGTTTTTTTTATGCAAAAAGGTGGATTACACCCCCATATTTGAGCCGTGGAAGAGGAAAACCACAGTTCTAGACCTCTGGCCCATACCGGAATCTTTTAAACAGATATATTTGTGTCTAAACAGTCAGCGAGACACTCAAACTGTTTTTTTTATGCAAAAAGGTGGATTACACCCAGCTTTGAACCATGGAAGAGGAAAACCAAAGTTCTATTTCTCTAGCCTACACCAGTATCTTTTAAACAGATATATTTGTGTCTGAACAGTCAGTGAGACACTCAAACTGTTTTTTTTTAAGGCAAAAAGGTGGATTACACCCAAATTTGAACCGTGGAAGAGGAAAACCACAGTTCTAGTTCTCTGGCCTACACCAAAATCTTTTAAACAGATATATTTCTGTCTGAACAGTCAGCGAGACATTCAAACTGATTTTTTTATGCAAAAAGGTGGATTGCACCCATATTTGAGCCGTGGAAGAGGAAAACCACAGTTCTAGACCTCTGGCCCATACCGGAATCTTTTAAACAGATATATTTGTGTCTAAACAGTCAGCGAGACACTCAAATTGTTTTTTTTATGCAAAAAGGTGGATTACACGCAGATTTGAACCATGGAAGAGGAAAACCACAGTTCTAGTTCTCTGGCCTACACCAGAATTTTTTAAGCAGATGTATTTGTGTCTGAACAGTCAGCGAGACACTCAAACTGTTTTTTTTATGCAAAAAGGTGGATGACACGCAGATTTGAACCGTGTAGAGGAAAAAAACAGTTCTAGTTCTCTGGCCTACACCAGAATCTTTTAAACGGATATACTTGTGCCTGAACAGTCAGGGAGACACTAAAATTGTTTTTTTTTATGCAAAAAGGTGGATTACACCCAGATTTGAAGAGTGGAAGAGGAAAACCATAGTTCTATTTCTCTGGCATTCACCAGAATCTTTTAAACAGATATATTTGTGTCAGAATAGTCAGCGAGACAGTGAAACTGTTTTTTTTTTTATGCAAAAAGGTGGATTACACGCAGATTTGAACCGTGGAAGAGGAAAACCACAGTTCTAATTCTCTGGCCTACACCAGAATCTTTTAAACAGATATATTTGTGTCTGAACAGTCAGCGAGACACTCAGACTGTTTTATTTATGCAAAAAGGTGGATTACACCCAGATTTGAACTTTGGAAGAGGAAAACCACAGTTCTATTTCTCTGGCCTACACCAGAATCTTTTAAACAGATATATTTATGTCTGAACAGTCAGCGAGACACTCAAACTGTTTTTTTTCATGCAAAAAGGTGGATTACACCCAGATTTGAACTGTGGAAGAGAAAAAGCACAGTTCTAGTTCTCTGGCCTACACCAGAATCTTTTAAACAGATATATGTGTGTCTTAACAGTCAGCGAAACATTCAAATTGTTTTTTTTTATGCAAAAAGGTGGATTACACCCAGATTTGAACTGTGGAAGAGGAAAACCACAGTTCTTGTTTTCTGGCCTACACCAGAATCTATTAAACAGATATATTTGTGTCTGAACAGTGAGCGAGACACTGAAATTGTTTTTTTGTTATGCAAAAAGGTGGATTACACCCAGATTTGAACCGTGGAAGAGGAAAACCACAGGTCTAGTTCTTTGGCCTACACCAAAATCTTTTAAACAGATATATTTATGTCTGAACAGTCAGCTAGACACTCAAACTGTTTTTTTATGCAAAAAGGTGGATTACACCCAGATTTGAACTGTGGAAGAGGAAAACCACAGTTCTCTCTCTCTGGCCTACACCAGAATCTTTTAAACGGATATATCTGTGTCTGAACAGTCAGCGAGACACTCAAACTGTTTTTTTTTATGTACAAGAGGCAAAAAGGAGGATTACACCTAGATGTGAACTGTGGAAGAGGAAAACCACAGTTCTCTTTCTCTGGCCTACACCATAAGCTTTTAAACGGATATATCTGTGTCTGAACAGTCAGCGAGACACTCAAACTGTTTTTTTTTATGCAAAAAGGTGGATTATACCCAGATTTGAACAGTGGAAGAGGAAAACCACAGTTCTTTTTCTCTGGCCTACACCAGAATCTTTTAAACAGATATATTTGTGTCTGAACAGTCAGCGAGACACTGAAACTGTTTTTTTTATGCAAAAAGGTGGATTGCACCCATATTTGAGCCGTGGAAGAGGAAAACCACAGTTCTAGACCTCTGGCCCATACCGGAATCTTTTAAACAGATATATTTGTGTCTAAACAGTCAGCGAGACACTCAAACTGTTTATTTTATGCAAAAAGGTGGATTACACCCAGCTTTGAACCATGGAAGAGGAAAACCACAGTTCTAGTTCTCTGGCCTACACCAGAATTTTTTAAGCAGATGTATTTGTGTCTGAACAGTCAGCGAGACACTCAAACTGTTTTTTTTATGCAAAAAGGTGGATGACACGCAGATTTGAACCGTGTAGAGGAAAACCACAGTTCTAGTTCTCTGGCCTACACCAGAATCTTTTAAACGGATATACTTGTGCCTGAACAGTCAGGGAGACACTAAAATTGTTTTTTTTATGCAAAAAGGTGGATTACACGCAGATTTGAACCGTGGAAGAGGAAAACCACAGTTCTAATTCTCTGGCCTACACCAAAATCTTTTAAACAGATATATTTGTGTCTGAACAGTCAGCGAGACACTCAGACTGTTTTATTTATGCAAAAAGGTGGATTACACCCAGATTTGAACTTTGGAAGAGGAAAACCACAGTTCTTTTTCTCTGGCCTACACCAGAATCTTTTAAACAGATATATTTATGTCTGAACAGTCAGCGAGACACTCAAACTGTTTTTTTTCATGCAAAAAGGTGGATTACACCCAGATTTGAACTGTCGAAGAGAAAAAGCATAGTTCTAGTTCTCTGGCCTACACCAGAATCTTTTAAACAGATATATGTGTGTCTTAACAGTCAGCGAAACATTCAAATTGTTTTTTTTATGCAAAAAGTTGGATTACACCCAGATTTGAACTGTGGAAGAGGAAAACCACAGTTCTTGTTTTCTGGCCTACACCAGAATCTATTAAACAGATATATTTGTGTCTGAACAGTCAGCGAGACACTGAAATTGTTTTTTTGTTATGCAAAAAGGTGGATTACACCCAGATTTGAACCGTGGAAGAGGAAATCCACAGTTCTAGTTCTCTGGCCTATACCAGAATCTTTTAAACAGATATATTTGTGTCTGAACAGTCAGCGAGACACTCAAACTGTTTTTTTCTTATACAAAAAGGTGCATTACACCCAGATTTGAATCGTGGAAGAGGAAAACCACAGTTCTAGTTCTCTGGCCTACACCAGAATCTTTTAAACAGATGTATTTTTGTCTGAACAGTCAGAGAGACACTTGAACAGTTTTTTTTATGCAAAAAGGTGGATTACACGCAGATTTGAACTGTGGAAGAGGAAAACCACAGTTCTATTTCTCTGGCCTACACCAGAATCTTTCAAACAGATATATTTGTGTCTGAACAGTCAGCGAGACAATGAAACTGTTTTTTTTTAATGCAAAATCGTGGATTACACCCAGATTTGAACCGTGGAAGAGGGAAACCACAGTTCTAGTTCTTTGGCCTACACCAGAATCTTTTAAACAGATATATTTATTTCTGAACAGTCAGCTAGACACTCAAACTGTTTTTTTTATGCAAAAAGGTGGATTACACCCAGATTTGAACTGTGGAAGAGGAAAACCACAGTTCTCTCTTTCTGGCCTACACCAGAATCTTTTAAACGGATATATCTGTGTCTGAACAGTCAGCGAGACACTCAAACTGTTTTTTTTATGTAAAAGAGGCAAAAAGGAGGATTACACCTAGATTTGAACTGTGGAAGAGGAAAACCACAGTTCTCTTTCTCTGGCCTACACCAGAATCTTTTAAACAGATATATTTGTGTCTGAACAGTCAGCGAGACACTCAGACTGTTTTATTTATGCAAAAAGGTGGATTACACCCAGATTTGAACTTTGGAAGAGGAAAACCACAGTTCTATTTCTGTGGCCTACACCAGAATATTTTAAACAGATATATTTATGTCTGAACAGTCAGCGAGACACTCAAACTGTTTTTTTTCATGCAAAAAGGTGGATTACACCCAGATTTTAACTGTGGAAGAGAAAAAGCACAGTTCTAGTTCTCTGGCCTACACCAGAATCTTTTAAACAGATATATGTGTGTCTTAACAGTCAGCGAAACATTCAAATTGTTTTTTTTCATGCAAAAAGGTGGATTACACCCAGATTTGAACTGTGGAAGAGGAAAACCACAGTTCTTGTTTTCTGGCCTACACCAGAATCTATTAAACAGATATATTTGTGTCTGAACAGTGAGCGAGACACTGAAATTGTTTTTTTGTTATGCAAAAAGGTGGATTACACCCAGATTTGAACCGTGGAAGAGGAAAACCACAGGTCTAGTTCTTTGGCCTACACCAGAATCTTTTAAACAGATATATTTATGTCTGAACAGTCAGCTAGACACTCAAACTGTTTTTTTTATGCAAAAAGGTGGATTACACCCAGATTTGAACTGTGGAAGAGGAAAACCACAGTTCTCTCTCTCTGGCCTACACCAGAATCTTTTAAACGGATATATCTGTGTCTGAACAGTCAGCGAGACACTCAAACTGTTTTTTTTTATGTACAAGAGGCAAAAAGGAGGATTACACCTAGATGTGAACTGTGGAAGAGGAAAACCACAGTTCTCTTTCTCTGGCCTACACCATAATCTTTTAAACGGATATATCTGTGTCTGAACAGTCAGCGAGACACTCAAACTGTTTTTTTTTATGCAAAAAGGTGGATTATACCCAGATTTGAACAGTGGAAGAGGAAAACCACAGTTCTTTTTCTCTGGCCTACACCAGAATCTTTTAAACAGATATATTTGTGTCTGAACAGTCAGCGAGACACTGAAACTGTTTTTTTTATGCAAAAAGGTGGATTGCACCCATATTTGAGCCGTGGAAGAGGAAAACCACAGTTCTAGACCTCTGGCCCATACCGGAATCTTTTAAACAGATATATTTGTGTCTAAACAGTCAGCGAGACACTCAAACTGTTTATTTTATGCAAAAAGGTGGATTACACCCAGCTTTGAACCATGGAAGAGGAAAACCACAGTTCTAGTTCTCTGGCCTACACCAGAATTTTTTAAGCAGATGTATTTGTGTCTGAACAGTCAGCGAGACACTCAAACTGTTTTTTTTATGCAAAAAGGTGGATGACACGCAGATTTGAACCGTGTAGAGGAAAACCACAGTTCTAGTTCTCTGGCCTACACCAGAATCTTTTAAACGGATATACTTGTGCCTGAACAGTCAGGGAGACACTAAAATTGTTTTTTTTATGCAAAAAGGTGGATTACACGCAGATTTGAACCGTGGAAGAGGAAAACCACAGTTCTAATTCTCTGGCCTACACCAAAATCTTTTAAACAGATATATTTGTGTCTGAACAGTCAGCGAGACTCTCAGACTGTTTTATTTATGCAAAAAGGTGGATTACACCCAGATTTGAACTTTGGAAGAGGAAAACCACAGTTCTATTTCTCTGGCCTACACCAGAATCTTTTAAACAGATATATTTATGTCTGAACAGTCAGCGAGACACTCAAACTGTTTTTTTTCATGCAAAAAGGTGGATTACACCCAGATTTGAACTGTGGAAGAGAAAAAGCACAGTTCTAGTTCTCTGGCCTACACCAGAATCTTTTAAACAGATATATGTGTGTCTTAACAGTCAGCGAAACATTCAAATTGTTTTTTTTATGCAAAAAGTTGGATTACACCCAGATTTGAACTTTGGAAGAGGAAAACCACAGTTCTTGTTTTCTGGCCTACACCAGAATCTATTAAACAGATATATTTGTGTCTGAACAGTCAGCAAGATACTGAAATTGTTTTTTTGTTATGCAAAAAGGTGGATTACACCCAGATTTGAACCGTGGAAGAGGAAATCCACAGTTCTAGTTCTCTGGCCTATACCAGAATCTTTTAAACAGATATATTTGTGTCTGAACAGTCAGCGAGACACTCAAACTGTTTTTTTCTTATACAAAAAGGTGGATTACACCCAGATTTGAATCGTGGAAGAGGAAAACCACAGTTCTAGTTCTCTGGCCTACACCAGAATCTTTTAAACAGATGTATTTTTGTCTGAACAGTCAGAGAGACACTTGAACAGTTTTTTTTATGCAAAAAGGTGGATTACACGCAGATTTGAACTGTGGAAGAGGAAAACCACAGTTCTATTTCTCTGGCCTACACCAGAATCTTTCAAACAGATATATTTGTGTCTGAACAGTCAGCGAGACAATGAAGCTGTTTTTTTTAATGCAAAATCGTGGATTACACCCAGATTTGAACCGTGGAAGAGGAAAGCCACAGTTCTAGTTCTTTGGCCTACACCAGAATCTTTTAAACAGATATATTTATTTCTGAACAGTCAGCTAGACACTCAAACTGTTTTTTTTATGCAAAAAGGTGGATTACACCCAGATTTGAACTGTGGAAGAGGAAAACCACAGTTCTCTCTTTCTGGCCTACACCACAATCTTTTAAACGGATATATCTGTGTCTGAACAGTCAGCGAGACACTCAAACTGTTTTTTTTTATGTAAAAGAGGCAAAAAGGAGGATTACACCTAGATTTGAACTGTGGAGGAGGAAAACCACAGTTCTCTTTCTCTGGCCTACACCAGAATCTTTTAAACGGATATATCTGTGTCTGAACAGTCAGCGAGACACTCAAACTGTTTTTTTTTATGCAAAAAGGTGGATTGTACCCAGATTTGAACCGTGGAAGAGGAAAACCACAGTTCTTTTTCTCTGGCCTACACCAGAATCTTTTAAACAGATATATTTGTGTCTGAACAGTCAGCGAGACACTGAAACTGTTTTTTTTATGCAAAAAGGTGGATTGCACCCATATTTGAGCCGTGGAAGAGGAAAACCACAGTTCTAATTCTCTGGCCTACACCAGAATCTTTTAAGCAGATGTATTTGTGTCTGAACAGTCAGCGAGACACTCAAACTGTTTTTTTTATGCAAAAAGGTGGATGACACGCAGATTTGAACCGTGTAGAGGAAAACCACAGTTCTAGTTCTCTGGCCTACACCAGAATCTTTTAAACGGATATACTTGTGCCTGAACAGTCAGGGAGACACTAAAATTGTTTTTTTTTATGCAAAAAGGTGGATTACACCCAGATTTGAACTGTGGAAGAGGAAAACCATAGTTCTATTTCTCTGGCCTTCACCAGAATCTTTTAAACAGATATATTTGTGTCTGAACAGTCAGCGAGACACTCAAACTGTTTTTTTTTATACAAAAGGTGGATTACACCCAGATTTGAACCGTGGAAGAGGAAAACCACAGTTCTAGTTCTCTGGCCTACACCAGAATCTTTAAACAGATGTATTTGTATCTGAACAGTCAGAGAGACACTTGAGCAGTTTTTTTTTATGCAAAAAGGTGGATTACACGCAGATTTGAACTCTGGAAGAGGAAAACCACAGTTCTATTTCTCTGGCCTACACCAGAATCTTTTAAACAGATATATTTGTGTCTGAACAGTCAGCGAGACAATGAAACTGTTTTTTTTTATGCAAAATGGTGGATTACACCCAGATTTGAACCGTGGAAGAGGAAAACCACAGTTCTAGTTCTCTGGCCTACACCAGAATCTTTTAAACAGATATATTTATGTCTGAACAGTCAGCTAGACACTCAAACTGTTTTTTTTATGCAAAAAGGTGGATTACACCCAGATTTGAACTGTGGAAAAGGAAAACCACAGTTCTAGTTCTCTGGCCTACACCAGAATCTTTTAAACAGATATATGTGTGTCTTAACAGTCAGCGAAACATTCAAATTGTTTTTTTTATACAAAAAGGTGGATTACACCCAGATTTGAACTGTGGAAGAGGAAAACCACAGTTCTTGTTTTCTGGCCTAAACCAGAATCTATTAAACAGATATATTTGTGTCTGAACAGTCAGCGAGACACTGAAATTGTTTTTTTTTTTTCATGCAAAAAGGTGGATTACACCCACATTTGAACCGTGGAAGAGGAAAACCACAGTTCTAGTTCTCTGGCCTACACCAGAATCTTTTAAACAGATATATTTGTGTCTGAACAGTCAGCGAGACACTCAAACTGTTTTTTTTTTACACAAAAAGGTGGATTACACCCAGATTTGAACCGTGGAAGAGAAAAACCACAGTTCTATTTCTCTGGCCTACACCAGAATCTTTTAAACAGATGTATTTGTGTCTGAACAGTCAGAGAGACACTTAAACAGTTTTTTTTATGCAAAAAGGTGGATTACATCCAGATTTGAACCGAGGAAGAGGAAAACCACAGTTCTATTTCTCTGGCCTACACCAGAATCTTTTAAACAGATATATTTGTGTCAGAACAGTCAGCGAGACACTGAAACTGTTTTTTTTATGCAAAAAGGTGGATTACACCCAGATTTGAACCGAGGAAGAGGAAAACCACAGTTCTATTTCTCTGGCCTACACCAGAATCTTTTAAACAGATATATTTGTGTCTGACCAGTCAGCGAGACACTCAAACTGGGTTTTTTTATGGAAAAAAGGCAAAAAAGTGGATAATACAGAGTTTTGAACCGTGGAACTGCAATGCCACAGTTCTAGTTATCTGGCCTACACCAGACTCTTTTAAACTGATATATTTGTGTCTGAACACTCAATTTTCTATTTTGGGGGGGAAAAAATACCAAAATGTTAATAAGACGGGTATTTGTACAGTCTGACTGAAAAAAAAAAAAAAGAGGATTTAGATGAAAAAAAAAGGATTTTTCCTGGCCCCTGAGACCTGGGGCTAAGTCTAGCAATTTGACAAGCAGCACACAGGACTGTAATGTAGTGTTTGTTGGTATAACCACTGCGTCTCCTATACAGCCTGCCTGCCTGATATCTGGTATGGATATTAGTCCTGAGAAGGACTGTTTGTTTGATTTTGCAGGCTGTAGAGACCGTACACTACCTGTTTCGCAGTATAAATCTCTCCCTAGCTCAGAAGCACTCTCCCTGCACTGTCTGATCTGAAGCGACTGTGTCCAAGATGGCGGTGCCCGGTTTTAAATACTTGAGGTGACGCTGTGCGGCCAGCCAATCACTGTAATGCCCACAACCAACATGGCTGCGGCATTATAGTGACTGGCTGGCAATCCCTGCATGTTCATTGGCTCTGTAAAGAGCTCCAAATATGCAGGGTGGAGACCTGAGCTCCCGCCCGAGTAACCTGAAAATGCTCTGTGCTCGCCAAACATCCCGAGTAGTGAGATGCTCGGGCGAGTACCGAGCAGTGTCGAGCATGCTCGCTCAACACTAGTGTTGATGCTCGGTTGTCTGTAAAATTGTTAATTTTGTGACAGAAAATTGCACTTATGGAATTCAAAGAATTTGGGTATGATAATTTTAAGCAAAATAGCACTTTTGACAATTTTTCCTTTTCTGATTCGCTCTGTTCAGGGGCCGTACATGTTAGAAAGAATTGATTCTGCTTGGAGCTTTTAGTGGTAAACTGGTCAAACATGCAGTTGGCGACCATTCGCTTTGCAAAAGCTTCACCTGATTAGGGAACACAGAATTTCCTGGTAATACGTCAATTCCCCAGCCCCAAATACTTCTTGACGATGTTGAAAAAAAAAATTACAATTTAAATTTTTGGAATATGCGGAGTTTTAAGTTTTGAGAATTTTCAACAATTTTGCCCTTTCTCATAATCCTGATCAGTGTGTTAACAGGAAAATTCACTCCAGATGTAGTCATACTAAAATTTATTTCACTCAAATTAAAAAGGAGGTTAGTTTCTTGTATCGAAAAATTGATGCACGTAACATGATAACATTTGTTGTTGAAAAACATTTTGCATTTTCTGGTGAGGGAAATTGCCGAAAGTTCATGTCCCTCTGCCTAATTCTATACTCTGAATTTGCCCAAGCTCAGAGGGTTACTACCACTGCCAGTAGGCTTACCATCAAGGCTTGCAGAGCCAGCAACACAGCTTTGCATTAAAACTGTGTTCTCCATCTTATACAGCCCCGTGTCCTCAAAGGCTGACTGTTCATTTCCTCCAAATAATCAACTGGAAGAAGTTGTTCTGGTGTATTATGTTCCTTAGCCCCCTAGGTGCTGTGTGTTAGGAGACTTTGAGGCAAGACAGAAACTGTTGTCAATGACGGGATAGAAATTCCTCTGAATAACTTTTACTGTTGCCAAACTTAAAAATTAAATAAACAGAATCTGTCACCCCCTGGGAGATTTGAAACCTCTAATATGGGCATACGGGTTATTATATATATTAATATATTAGAGATTTGCTTGCAGTGAAATGAAATTTTATTAAATCTCTTTTGACATGCTTGGCGTCCCCCAGATGCCAAGAAATCCCCGCCTATCTCTTTAGTAAGTCCAGAAATCCCCACCTATCTGCTTATTTAGCATGTCCCCCCTCCTTCCCTGCACATCAGAGGGCCCTGTGACGTGCACTGGTCTAACTCATTTCCCGCGCATGCGCAATGCGACGCTCTCATCAGGAGCGCTTTGTTTCCTCCCGGCCCCTTTGTCTCTGGACTGCTCCGCAGTGTTCTGGTGCACAGGCTCCCCGGAGGCTTTGAGGCTTACCTCCTTTTTCCTGTTCCACGCCGGTGTCCTAATGGCCAGCGCACATACCTACCTCCCCACGGTCAGCAACTTTTTGCACCAGCGCCAATAGGACGCCGGGGTGGAAAAGGAAAAAAGAGGTAAGCCTCAAAGCAGCGTCTGCATCTACCCACCTACCAATGCACCACTAAATCCAAATAAGCCTCATTTCCATTGCGCAATACCAGCAGGATTTCCAGCTTACCATACACTCTCTGCATCATTACCTTGTATAAGGGAGATTTGAATGACTTGATCTTTGAATACGGAGTGCTACCTATTTCACTAAGAACCACCGGATTTCCCAGGATATTCTGTTTAATTTGCCAACTAAACATCAGTTTGGCATAATTAACTATGGACTATTTTTATAACTATAAGAACTGTTAAGTTGTTTTTACCATTGTAATTTTTATCTGTATTTTTATTGTAATTTTTATTCAATTATCTACTGTAGGTATTTATTCCTTGGTATATCCCCTGCCTGTCAGCACCCACACTTTCCCATTCGTGTAATAAAAATATTATTGTATCCAATATAGATATCTCCATCTTATGTTGGTGGATTAATTTCAAACACATCCACTCCCTCCTTTTTATTCCCCCCCCCCCCTTTTTTTCCCTGGCATCATTCTACCCATCCTAGCGTGATAAATTTATTTATTTTAGCATAATATTATGTCCCTGTGCCCTCGGCCTTATTGACCAGGGACGTATTATTAAGCACCGGCAATCGCGCCCGCACAGCTACTGTGTCGCCGCTGGGTGCTGGCTGATTCTGACAGTTGGCAGCCAGCACTCATTGCCAGGAGCGGTGCGTACACCATTCTTGGCACTTTAAACCCCCAAACTGCTGAGATCTGTGCGATTGCAGCAATTAGCGAGTGAGCAGAGGGAGAAAAGTCCCTCTGCTCTTGGGTCGGTCCCGATCGCTGCCATGGTGACCTGATGTCATCATGACAACATCCAGGTCACCAGCCACCAGCAAGTTAGTTTGATCATGCGCAGTGCATAATCAAAGTAACTTGTGTTTGCAGGGCTGACAGGTTATAAGATATAACAGTGATCCTGAACTGCTATACCTTATAACTGAGATCAGACTGCAGAAAGTGAAAGTCCCATAGTGGGACTAAGTAAAAAAGTGAAAAAAAAAGTAAAGAAAAGTTGTAAAAAAAATAATAAAAAAAATTGTATATACCGCACAGACCAAAAGTTTGGACACACCTTCTCATTTAAAGATTTTTCCGTATTATCATGACTATCAAAATTGTACATTCACACTCAAGGCATCAAAACTATGAATTAACACATGTGGAATTATATACTTAACAAAAAAGTGTGAAACAACTGAAAATATGTCTTATATAGTGTTGAGCCACCCCCGTAGTGTTCGAGTTCGGTTCGGTTCGTCGAACACCGGGATGTTCCTGGAACTGTTCATCGAACACCTTAGTACACTGTCGAACACCATCAAACACCGCTAAACCCAATGGCAGGCAAACAAAAACACATAGAAAACACCTTCAAAGGTGTCTAAAAGCTGACAAACTGTTCAGAAGACACTCTCTTTAAAAAAGCCGGCCGGCAATTCAGCAGTGGTACCTGACAATTTAGAAAAGAAAGAATAGAGCATCACACATAGATTAGATAGATAGAAACATGTCAGTCACATATATAATAAGTACAGTAATAGTGTTGACTACTGTATTTGTCATTTAGTGTTAAAATAAAGGATTTATTTAAAAAAAAAATTGGCGTGCAATTCAAGAAATGAAGGTCAGTCAGTCCGAAAAATTGGGCAAACTTTGAAAGTGTAATCAAAGTGCAGTTGCAAAAACCATCAAGCGCTACAAAGAAACTGGCTCACATGAGGACCGCCCCATGAAAGGAAGACTAAGAATCACCTCTGCTTCTGAGGATAAGTTTATCCAAGTCACCAGCCTCAGAAATCGCAGGTTAACAGCAGCTTAGATTAGAGACCAGGTCAATGCCACACAGAGGTCTAGCAGCAGACACATCTCTTCAACAACTGTTAAGAAGAGACTGCAGCATCGGTGTCTCTGCCCACTGCTAGGCAGAGACGCCGTCCCTCTCACCTTCCCGCTCCTGGCGCGGCGTCCTCCTGCGCTCCCCTCCTCGCTGCTGCCGGTGCACGCTCCTTCCCGGGCTCTGTGCTTAGTGCGCGCGCGCTCCCCCTCTCTTAAAGGGACCGCGCGCGCCGTCCTAAGGAGTCCCCGGCCAATGGCCGGAGGACCTCCCATATATAAAGCACCTCCTCCAAAATGGAGGTGCCCGAGCAAAGTTGTTGCAAAGCATACTCACCTCTGCTTCAGCCCTCAGGTCCCATTGCCAGCCTGACTACCAGTCCTGTCTGCCAGCTTGTCTTCTCTCCAGCCCGACAGTCTGCCTCCAATCTTCCGCCAGTCTGACTATGGGCGAGTCCACCTGCATACCAGGAAGCACCTGCCTGTTAGCCCGCTCACCTGGGAGCGCACGTCTGCTATTCGCCTGCTGGCCTACCTGGAGGCTCTGCCATCACATGCCGTGACCTCCTGCCTGCTAGCCAAGAGACTTCTACCTGTTCTGCCGTCACATGCTGTGACCACCTGCCTGCTAGCCAAGAGACTTCTACCTGTTCTGCCATCACATGCCGTGACCATCTGCCTGCTAGCCAAGAGACTTCTACCTGCTCTGCCGTCACATGCCATGACCACCTGCCTGCTAGCCAAGAGACTTCTACCTGCCTCCAATCTTCCGCCAGTCTGACTATGGGTGAGTCCACCTGCATACCAGGAAGCACCTGCCTGTTAGCCCGCTCACCTGGGAGCGCACGTCTGCTATTCGCCTGCTGGCCTACCTGGAGGCTCTGCCGTCACTTGCCGTGACCACCTGCCTGCTAGTCAAGAGACTTCTTCCGTCACGTACCGTGACCACCCGTCAGCTAACCCAGAGACTGCTGCCTGCCTGTTGTGTCCACCCGCTATACCGGTCAGTCCCAGCTATCTGACCGTGGGAGCCACCTGCTCTTTTACAAGGTCGTCCCCAGAGTAGCACCTGCCCCTCTGGCTCCCTCCTTGTTCCAAGGCACAGAGGTTCCACCACCCGGACCCGTTACAGAGACTTTGTGCAGCAGGCCTTCATGGTAAAATAGCTGCTAGGAAACCACTGCTAAGGACAGGCAACAAGCAAAAGAGACTTTTTTGGGCTAAAGAACACAAGGAATGGACATTAGACCAGTGGAAATCTGTGCTTTGGTCTGATGAGTCCAAATTTGAGATCTTTGGTTCGAACCACCGTGTCTTTGTGCGACGCAGAAAAGGTGAACGGATGGACTCTACATGCCTGGTTCCCACCGTGAAGCATGGAGGAGGAGGTGTGATGGTATGGGGGTGCTTTTCTTGTGACACTGTTGGGGATTTATTCAAAATTGAAGGCATACTGACCCAGCATGGCTACCGCAGCATCTTGCAGCGGCATGCTATTCCATCCGGTTTGCGTTTAGTTGGACCATCATTTATTTTTCAACAGGACAATGACCCCAAACACACCTCCAGGCTGTGTAAGGGCTATTTGACCAAGAAGGAGAGTGAAGGGGTGCTACGCCAGATGACCTGGCCTCCACAGTCACCAGACCTGAACCCAATCAAGATAGTTTGGGGTGAGCTGGACCGCAGAGTGAAGGCAAAAGGGCCAACAAGTGCTAAGCATCTCTGGGAACTCCTTCAAGATTGTTGGAAGACCATGTCCGGTGACTACCTCTTGAAGCTCATCAAGAGAATGCCAAGAGTGTGCAAAGCAGTCATCAAAGCAAAAGGTGGCTACTTTGAAGAACCTAGAATATAAGACATATTTTCAGTTGTTTCACACTTTTTTGTTAAGTATATAATTCCACATGTGTTAATTCATAGTTTTGATGCTTCAGTGTAAAAGTACAATTTTCATAGTGATGAAAATACAGAAAAATCTTTAAATGAGAAGGTGTGTCCAAACTTTTGGTCTGTACTGTATATATATATATATATATATATATATATATGTATATATATATATATATATATACAGTGAGTACGGAAAGTATTCAGACCCCTTTACATTTTTCTCTCTTTGTTTCATTGCAGCCATTTGGTAAATTCTAAATAGCTATTTTTTTTTCTCATTAAAGTACACTCTGCACACCATCTTGACTGAAAAAAAACATAAATGTAGAAATGTTTTCAAATTTATTAAGAAAAGAAAAACTGAAATATCACATGATCATAAGTATTCAGACCCTTTGCTCAGACACTCATATTTAATTCACATGCTGTCCATTTCCTTGTGATCCTCCTTGAGATGGTTCTATTCCTTCATTGGAGTCCAGCTGTGTTTAATTAAACTGATAGGACTTGATTTGGAAAGGCACACACCTGTCTATGTAAGACTTCACAGCTCACAGTGCATGTCAGACCAAATGAGAATCATGACCTCAAAGGAACTGTCCAAGGAGCTCAGAGACAGAATTGTGGCAAGGCACATATCTGGCCAAGGTTACAAAAGAATTAATCAAGGTTCCTAAGAGCATAGTGTCCTCCATAATCCTTAAAGAGAAGAAGTTTGGGACCACCAGAAGTCTTCCTAGACCTGGCTGTCCAGCCAAACTGAGCAATCGTGGGAGAAGAGCCTTGGTGAGAGAGATAAAGAAGAACCCCAAGATCACTGTGTCTGAGCTCCAGAGATGCAGTAGGGAGATGGGAGAAAGTTCCACAAAGTCAACTATCACTGCAGCCCTCCACCAGTCGGGCCTTTATGGCAGAGTGGCCTGATGGAAGCCTCTCCTCAGTGCAAGACATATGAAAGCCCTCATAGTGTTTGCTCAAAAACACATGAAGGACTCCCAGACTATGAGAAATAGGATTCTCTGGTCCGATGAGACGAAGATAGAACTTTTTTGGTGATAATGCTAAGCGGTGTGTGTGGAGAAAACCTGGCACTGCTCATCACCTGCCCAATACAATCCCAACAGTGAAACATGGTGGTGGCAGCATCATGCTATGTGGCTGTTTTTCAGCTGCAAGGACAGGACGACTGGTTGCAATTGAAGGAAATATGAATGCGGCCAAGGACAGAGATTCCTGGTTGAAAACCTCTTCCAGAGTGTTCTGGACCTCAGACTTAGCCGAAGGTTCATCTTCCAACAAGACAATGACCCTAAGCACACAGCTAAAATAACAAAGGAGTGGCTTCAGAACAACTCTGTGACCATTCTTGACTGGCCCAGCCAGAGCCCTGACCTAAACCCAATTGAGCATCTCTGGAGAGACCTGAAAATGGCTGTCCACCAACGTTCACCATCCAACATGACGGAACTGGAGAGGATCTGCAAGGAAGAATGGCAGAGGATCCCGAAATCCAGGTGTGAAAATCTTGTTGCATCATTCCCAAGAAGACTCATGGCTGTACTAGCTCAAAAGGGTGCTTCTACTCAATACTGAACTGTAGCCTACTTTAGTGCAATATAAAGCACAGGAACATAAAATATTTCTATAGTACCAATAAACGTCATACCCCTGAGGAAGGCTGAAAAGGCGTAACGCGTGGGGTTTCCCTTTTGCATCTTCAGGTTTCCACTCTTTTCTATTCACAGGTTGCTACAATGCCAGTTTATTCCATATATTTCTAGACACTCAATAGCCATGGATGGTAGATAGGATCTGATTATTAATCTAGAAACGGACCAAGGGGTACACTACTGGTCTAGGGGTATATTGATACATGTAAAGCTATAATATTTATGCTGTATAGTCCTGCATTAGGGTCACACATGTGATATGTATTTTGTATGCAAGACAGTTATACTTACATGCCTTTTTTAACATGTTATATTACCTTAACATGCATGTTTGCTATACTTGTATTCAGGAGGCATTTGTTGCAAAAAAACTGTATGCACAACCAACTTGTTATTTGTACTTGCAATCTTGTGATTAGTGGCTTACACAGAGGTGGAAACTTCACATATACTCACACTTCCTCATTGAGGTTGTTGTTTGTTTTTAATTGGTTTTTAATGGTGTCCATAAGTTTACCTAATAAACTTTGTATATACTTTTTGGCTAACTCGTGATTTTATGGGCTACATTTATTGGTACTATAGAAATATTTTATGTTCAGGTGCTTTATATTGCACTATAGTAGGTTACAGTTCAGGAGTTTCATTTGTGGCAACATTCCTATATACCTTTGTAGTATGATGACCTTTCCTTTTGTTTCTTTAGAATTTACCAAATGGCTGCAATGAAACAAAGAGTGAAAAATGTAAAGGGGCCTGAATACTTTCTGTACCCACTGTATATATATGTGTATTGTACCCATAAATAAATATTATTATGAAAAAAAACAAAACAATAGAAGTACACATATTTGGTATCGCCGCATCCGGAATGACCTGACCTATAAAACTTTCCCACTGATTAATCCCTTTAGTGAACACCGTAATAAAAATACAGTTAGGTCCATATATATTTGGACAGAGAGAACATTTTTCTAATTTTGGTTCTAGACTTTACCACAATGAATTTCAAACAAAACAATTCAGATGCAGTTGAAGTTCAGACTTTCAACTTTCATTTGAGGGTATCTACATTAAAATTGGATGAAGGGTTTAGGAGTTTCAGCTCCTTAACATGTGCCACCCTGTTTTTAAAGGGACCAAAAGTAATTGGACAATTGACTCCAAGGCTATTTCATGGACAGGTGTGGGCAATCCCTTCGTTATGTCATTCTCAATTAAGCAGATAAAAGGCCTGGAGTTGATTTGAGGTGTGGTGCTTGCATTTGGAAGGTTTTGCTGGAAAGTAAACATGCGGTCAAAGGAGCTCTCCATGCAGGTGAAACAAGCCATCCTTAAGCAGCAAAAACAGAAGAAAAACATCCAAGAAATTGCTACAATATTAGGAGTGGCAAAACCTACAGTTTGGTACATCCTGAAAAAGAAATAAAGCACTGGTGAACTCATCAATGCACAAAGACCTGGGCACCCACGGAAGACAACAGTGGTGGATGATCGCCGAATAATCTCCATGGTGAAGAGAAACCCCTTCACAACAGCCAACCAAGTGACCAACACTCTCCAGGAGGTAGGCGTATCAATATTCAAATCTACCATGAAGAGAATACTGCATAAAAGTAAATACAGAGGGTTCACTGCACGGTGCAAGCCACTCATAAGCATCAAGAATAAAAAGGCTAGACTGGACATTGCTAAAAAACATCTAAAAAAGCCAGCAGAGTTCTGGAAGAACATTCTTTGGACAGATGAAACCAACCTCTACCAGAATGATGGAAAGAGAAAAGTATGGCGAAGGCGTGGTACAGCTCAGGATCCAAAGCATACAACATCATCTGTAAAACACGGCAGAGGCAGGCAGTGTGATGGCTTGGGCATGCATGGCTGCCAGTGGCACTGGGTCACTAGTGTTTATTGATGATGTGACACACGACAGAAGCAGCTGAATGAATTCTGATGTATTCAGAGCCATACTGTGTGCTCAGATCCAGCCAAATGCAGCCAAACTGATTGGTCATCATTTCATACTACAGATGGACAATGACCCAAAACATAAAGCCAAAGCAACCCAGGAGTTTATTAAAGCAAAGAAGTGGAATATTCTTGAATGGCCAAGTCAGTCACCCGATCTCAACCCAATTGAGCATGCATTTCACTTGTTAAAGACTAAACTTCAGACAGAAAGGCCCACAAACAAACAGCAACTGAAAACCACCGCAGTGAAGGCCTGTCAGCATCAAAAAGGAGGAAACACAGCGTCTGGTGATGTCCATGAGTTCAAGACTTCAGGCAGTCATTGCCAACAAAGGGTTTTCAACCAAGTACTAGAAATGAACATTTTATTTACAATTATTTAATCTGTCCAATTACTTTTGGTCCCTTTAAAAACAGGGTGGCACATGTTAAGGAGCTGAAACTCCTAAACCCTTCATCCAATTGTAATGTGGATACCCTCAAATGAAAGCTGAAATTCAACTGCATCTGAATTGTTTTGTTTAAAATTCATTGTGGTAATGTCTAGAACCAAAATTAGAAAAATGTTGTCTCTGTCCAAATATATATGGACCTAACTGTAAGTAAAAAGCAAAGCAAAAAATTGTGTTTTATCATCATACCGCCAAACTAAAAGTGGAATAAAACGCGATCAAAAAGACGAATGTAAATAAAAATGGTACTGCTAAAAACATCTTGTACTGCAAAAAACAGGCTGCCATACAGCTCCATCAGTCGAAAAATAAAAAAGTTAAAGCTCTCAGAATAAATTATTTTTTCTATAAAATATTTTTTATTGTGTAAAAGCGCCAAAACAAAAAAAAACTATATAAATGTAGTATTGCTGTAAACATACTGACCAGAAGAATAAAGCTGCCTTATCAATTTTACCACATGCAGAATGGCATAAAAAAAACACCAAAAAACAATTCCTGAATTGTTGGTTTTTGTTTATTCTGCCTCCCAAAAATCTGAATAGAAAGCGATCAAATAATGCCATGTGCCCGAAAATGGTACTAATAAAAACATCAACATATCCTGCAAAAAACAAGGCCATACGTGACTCTGTCAGCCGAAATATGGAACAGTTATAGCTCTCAAAATATGGCGATGCAAAATCTAGTCTTGGCAAAAAAAAAGTGTTTTTTAGTGTGCGACAGCAGTTAAACATAAAAACTCGATATAAATCTGGTATCGCTGTAATCACACCGACCCGAAGAATAAAGTTGTCCCTTATACTGCTCAAGGAACAGCGTGAAAAATAAATAAAACCAATTCTTCACATGCTTCTGATTGTTCATTCTGCCTCCCAAAGATTGCAGTATTGCTCGGCTCCCATTTATCCTGTGCTCCGCGCTGAGCGCTTATACCGGGGTTTCCGTGTAAATCTCTGAAATATGTGATTCAGATGGAACCCAGGTGGAAGATTCCCTGTAATGAGAAAGATGGAAGCACTGTGGACGCTGTCTGGCCTGTGATACCACGGTGTCCCTCTTTTTATAAGGCATGCATAAAAGTGCCATCGGACACAGTTTTGTGAACCTCTGAAAAAAAGGACACTGCTGAATAATGTCCAGACGGAGTCCAGAGTAACTCTGCTGCCTCATTATAGTGAATGGATCCCTCGAGATAGGGTTATCGTTGTGTTGAGGTTAGGGTTGTGTTATGGTTAGGGTTGTGTTAGGGTTAGCATTAGGGTTACAGTTAGGATTAGGGTTACGGTTTGGGTTATTGTTGTGTTAGGGTTGTGTTAGGGTTAGGATTAGGGTTACGGTTAGGATTAGGGTTGTAATAGGGTTAGAATTAGAGTTGTATTAGGGTTGGGGTTAAGGTTGTGTTAGGGTTGTGTTGGAGTTGGGACTTTTTCAAAAGTAAAGAAAAAAAATGATGATGATATGGCGACTAGTGTTCAGTGCAAGTGCTCGCTACTTGAGTTTGCATCGGGTGCTCGGGTATGCACTGAGTATAGCAGGTGCTCGAGTCCCCGCTCCACAAGATTCGCAGCTGTTATGCAGCCAAAAAAAAACACGTGGGATACCTGCCATACGCGAGCAATCCCCGCATGTTTTTCTGGGGGGTGTCTAACAACCATGAAACATGCGGGATGGGGACTTGAGCATGTCACTAGAGCACCCGCGATACTTGGTGAGTACCCAGTACAAGCTCAAATACTGAGCACTTGTGCTCAGAACTAATGACAACATATTTAATATGATGACCTATTGTTATCAAATTCTGTGTCATACCTCTGGGTTCAAAATGTTCACTATACCCCCTGATAAAATCCTTAAGGGGTGTAATTTCCAAAATGGAGCCACTCTCCAAATGCGACATGGCATCCACTATTGATTCCAGCCAATTTTGCATTTGAAAAGTTACAGAGTGCTCCTTCCCTTCTGAACCCTGCCGTGCACCCAAACAGTGTTTTTTCCCCACATAAGGGGTTTTGGTGTACTCAGGAGAAATTGCACAACAATTTTTGGGGTCCATTTTCTCCTCTCACCCTTGTGAAAATAAAAAATTTTGGGCTAAAATATCATGTTTGTGGAAAAAGTTAGATTTTTTTATTTTCACGGCTCTACGTTATAAACTTCTGTGAAGCACCTGGGGCTTCAAGGTGCTCACCAAATATCTAGATAAGTCCTTTGAGAGGTCTGGTTTCCAAAATGTGGTCACTTGTGGGGGGTTTCCACTGTTTAGGCACATCAGGCGCTCCCTAAACGCAACATGACATCCGCTAATTATTCAAGCAAATTTTACATTCAAAAAGTCAAATGGCGCTCGTTCTCTTCCGAACCATGCCATGTGCCCAAACAGTGGTTTTCCCCCACATATGGGGTATCGGCTTACTCAGGAGAAATTGCACAACAAATGTTATGGTGCAATTTCTCCTGTTACCCTTATGAAAACACAAAATGGGGGGCTGAAAAACTATTTTGTGGGAAAAATGTGAAAATTGTATGTTTATGGCTCAGTGTTATAAACTTCTGTGAAGCACCTAGGGGTTCAAGGTGCTCACCAAACATCTAGATAAGTTCCCTGAAGGGTCTAGTTTCAAAAATGGGGTCACTTGTGGGGTGGTATCACTGTTTTACATTAAAAAAAGTCAAATGGCTCTTTCCGAGCCCTGCTGTGAGCCCAAACAGTGGTTTTCCCCCACATATGGGGTATCAACATGCTCAGGAGAAATTTCACAAACAATTTTGGGGTCCATTTTTTCCTGGTACCCTTAAAAAAATAAAAAGATTGGGTCTAAAATAAAATTTTTGTGAAAAAAGTTAAATGTTCATTGTTTTCTTCCACACTCCAAAAATTCCTGTGAAGCACCTGAAGGGTTAATAAACTTCTTGAATGTGGTTTTGAGCACCTTGAGGGATGAAGTATTTAGAATGCTGTCACTTTTGGGTGTTTTCTGTCATAAAGTCACTTCAAATGTGATGTGGTCCCTAAAAAAATGGTTTTGTAAATTTTGTTTGAAAAATTAGAAATCGCTGGTCAACTTTTAACCCTTAAAACTTTGTAATAAAAAAAAAATATTTCCAAAATTGTGCTGAAAGCAGACATGTGGGAAATGTTATTTGTTAACTATTTTGTGTGACATATCCCTCTGATTTAAGGGTATGAAAATTCAAAGTTTGAAAATTGCAAAATTTTCTACATTTTTTCCAGATTTCTGATTTTTTCACAAATTAACGCCAGTCATATCAAATACATTTTACCATTATCATGAAGTACAATATGTCATGAAAAAACATTCTCAGAAACAGTGGGATCCGTTGAAGAGTTCCAGAGTAATTACCTCATAAAGTGACACTAGTCAGAATTGTAAAAATTGGCCAGGTCATTAACGTGCAAAAAGCCTTCGGGTGTAAACGGGTTAATAACAATAAGCACTGCATATAACCACCATAATAATCATAATATTAATAATATGAGGTGATGCAGGCAGAATAACAAAAAAAAGAGCTGGTAATTGGGAACAAGACAAGAGAGTGTTGACAGGCCACAAGGGTGACTGACATACAGAACAACATGTGACTATATATGCAAACACTTATTTAAATGTGTGCTGATGTCACTTAAATTAAAAGTTAAAACTTTTCTCTTTTAGCGCATATTGTCAAATGGATGTCCGCAGGAAGTCATCCTGGCAGTCAAAACAGTAGGGGAGTTCCCAGATTCCCAAATATTGATGTCACAATGAAAACTCAGACATAAATATAACATCCATGAAAAGAAATCATATACAACCTGATGGTGGGATGAAAGTAACCCCAATGCTTCTGGTGGCTGAGCCGATCCCAGAAGTCATGAAGTTGGCGTCCGACATCACATGTCCCCGCCCCTCAGCAATGTATCAGCATGGAGGGCTGGGAATGTGACGTCGGTGGATGCGTGTCCATGACAACCATGCACCAGCATGCCCATGGGAGCGCACTCCGCACATACAGAAAGTTTTATTCGAAAGAGTCATTTTATCAGAGTATGAATCCGGCCAAGGTTGGATGGAGAAAACATGAACTGGACTAGGATATACATGAAGGTGTAGATAAATGTGGACCTAGACATGAAAATGCAACTGCAAAAAATCAATATATTGCCGGTGCATATAGAACCTATAAAATTAGAAAAATTAATGTAGAATGAACTGATGTGAACACATGGTCCAAAGTGCCAAAAAAGGAGATGATTACCAATATATAGGGAAGTGCAAGTGCAATGTGTGCTGCATAATAACTGAAATTGCATGCAAATAGTGATATCCTATTTCATTGTAAGCCAGTCAGAGGGACCGGAAAGAACAAAGGAAAGGAGGATATACAAGTGCAAGTGCAATATGTGCAAAGTCCAAATTGAAATTAAGAAAGGCACTATACAGAGGGAAAAAAATCTTATTTTATTTAAACCAGTCACAAGAGTTGGGCAAGGCCAGTAAAGTGCAAGTGCAGATATGGTTACGTTAAGAATAACACCTTAAACAAACAGACTCTCGGCCCCTTCATCAAAACGTCAGGTGATTAATCTGTCAAAACTGTCTTTAACTAATGCACAAATCGAAGTTTTGGGTTTGGGCCTTACCTTCTCTCCTGCCTCCTCATTTGATTTTTTCACAGCCATAAAGGATTTACATTTGTTTGCATTGAAATTAATTCTAAAAAAGTTGCATGAAAAAGCATCTACTGATGACTATTGGAACCTAAGGGAGCATGAGTCTATTGCTATCCTGAAGGAGTTGATTTGGGAGAGTGAGGAGAGGAATCTCCTCATTAATGTGACCACTTACCACGCCAGCTGGAACACACTGAGCTGAGCATGAGAACCGCTGCCTGTAACTGGCAGTAACCTTGATGACGTCACCGCTAGTCATTGCAGCCGCGTTCTCACGCTCAGCTCAGTATCTCCCGGCTGGCGTGGTGAACGGTCACATTACTGATGTGACCGCTCACCAAACCAGATCGTCGTGAGACATCAGCATTAATGGATTACACACGGATGTTCTGTAAGCAATCCAATTTTTTTACTTCAATGGGTGAATATCATCCTAGACTTTGAAGAGAATAGTACATGCTGCGATTTTCTTCTAACGGACATATAGAAGGAGAGAATGATTCATGTGAACAGCCCTATTAAATACCATGGGTCAGTGTGCTGTCTGAGTACCAATCTGATCAAAAATCAGACAGTACATGTCCAATTCATACGTTCGTCTGCATAAGGCCTATAAACTGAGTTGTATTTCTATTAGACAAATTTATTTTTTATTGCATTTTTATGTAGTGAACAGGAATCCACTTTCCCTCACAGAAGGACCACCAACTACTATTTTTGACATTTGTTACAAACAGCACTGCCTCTGGTTGTTGCTATACTGTATAACCAAGGCCTGGCTGACATTAGAAAATATACAGATTACTATTAAGGGGTTCTATAATATTTTCAAGGTTCTTTATAATGAAAATGATCTATTTTAAGAAAGAAGATGGTGGTACATGCAAATGTTTTGTATACTCTACATGTGTTATGGCTCTTTGTAAAACAGAGAAGCAGAAAATGAATGCAACAAATTACACTAAAGAGGTTAAATGTCTGAAGCTAAAGAACATTGCTTGATCTAATTATAACTAGAGGAGGCATCTAGAAATTGCATGTCATTCTCTTGGAAGTTGCTAGCTATTGTATTGTGTAAGCTGCTCTGTTATTCGCTAGGAAGCTATGTCATTACCCCCAACTGGATATACTTTGTCCTGAAATTGCAGTTTCTAAGCAACTAAAACAGCAGCCTCACATAGAAAAGAATAAGAGAAAAAAAAACAATTTTAAATAAGAATCTTTCTGTCCAGTACTACCTCCAGATGCACGTGGGCGACTTTCAAGCCAAGAACACTAAGGTTATGGTGGAAAGAAGGAAAAGTGTTTAAAATGTGCAGCAAACAATAAATTCAGGTAAGGAGAATCAAGTGCGGTCACTTACTGTCTACAATACGCTGGTTACTGAGCATTATGCTACAAGTGCTTTTATGCCAAGCAGTTTAGAACAATTTTAGATGCAAACAGTTCTGGGACGATTCATGCAAATCAGTATGACAATTGTAAAAACTCTTATGGACAGGGAGCGTGGCCTGACACTTGATGTGATCAGACACACAGAGAGTTCCTACTCATAATCCTGAAATCCCAGCCTGCACCGACAGAAAACGAATTCATACCGCCAATCCTACCTCCTAACATGCTCCAGTACCTGTGAGGAGTTGATATCAGGGTTCCCTGAGGAGAATAACCAGTTAAAAGAGCCGCGCTGGCAAAAAGGACAGCAAGCCCTACATGGCGTCAGCTGAAGAAGCACAACGGGTATATAAGGTGTCGGAGGCTGTATCTCATCTGAGACGCTTTGCCCGGGTGACAAAGACGGCTACAGAGGATTATCCTAAAGGTCAGTTGAGTGAGGAACAGGAGGAGCAGGGAGAAGCATGTGCTCATGATACAGAGCAGATAATGCAGCAAAAAATTCAGCAGCAGCCATCCTGGGTTTGAGGTGAAGGAATTCACTTGGTGCCGGCAGCAAACAAGCATACAACAGACCAGGGACCCACCATGAGGGATGTGCTAGCTGCGTTCAATATGTCCAACAAGTCCCTGACCAGTATTACCACCCATATCGGATTTATGAAGGAAAATATGTAATCTATAAGGAGTGACATTCTAAGGGCGTTTGAAACAATTAAAGAAACAGAAAGCAGAATTAGTAATATTAAGGATCAATTGTCTCCTATGCAAAAGGATATGAAAAGATACAAGCAAAATCTGGTTACTCTGCTTAATAAAATGGATGGTTTGGAGAATAGACTCCGTAGAAACAATCTACTCATTATAGGAGTCCCAGAAAGGGTTGAAGGCAAAAACCCAGTCGAATTTATGGAGGCATGGTTCATGGATATGTTTGGAGGAGAGGCCCTGTCTCCTATGTTGGCAATAGAGCATGCCCATAGGCTGCCTTTCAGACCCCCTCCACCAAGACCATTTGTATTGAAGTTATTGCATTATAAAGAGAGAGACCCAATCTTGCGCAAAGCACGTGACTGTACTAATTTATCCATTGAAAATACTAAGGTGGTCATCTTTCCTGACTTCTCTGCTGAAGTGCAGAAACACAGAGCACAATTTACACCTGTAAAGAAAAGGCTGTGAGATTTACAACTCCCATACTCTATGATGTATCCTGCATGCCTGAGGATCGTAGTCTCCAGAAAGGTGTTCATCCCTGAATCTCCCCAGGAAACTACATACTGGTTGGACATCAACAAAGCAAAATTGAAAGCGGATATACAGCGAAGGAAATAATTATTTGATCCCTTGCTGTTTTTTTATGTTTGCCCACTGACAAAGACATGAACAGTCTTTAATTTTAAGGATAGGTTAATTTTAACATTGAGAGACAGAATATTAAAAGAAATCAAGAAAATCACATTGTATAAATTAGATAAATTTATTTGCATTTTGCAGTGAGAAATAAGCATTTGATCCCCTACAAACCATCATGAGTTCTGGATCTTACGACCAGTTAGACACTCCTAATCAACTCATTACCTGCATTAACCCCTTTAGAGCCCATGCCGTATAAGTACGCACATTTGCGTACTGCCCGTTCAGTGAGGGCTGCTGCGCTGAGCCCTCACTGAACCGAGCACATGTCAGCTGATTCTTACAGCTGACATGTGCCCGCAACAGCCGCGGGTGGAATCGCGATCCACCCGCGGCTGTTAACCTGTTAAATGCTGTTAACGCTTCCTGGAAGCGCGTCCTAAGCCCCACCCACCGGCCACCCCGTCACGTGATCGCGGGTCGCCGATGGGCGTGCATGACAACCCAGGGTCTGCAGCAGACGCCTGTGGTTGTCATGATCTGGTCGCTATGAGCGCCACCTAGTGGTCGGCGCTCATAGCACAGGACCAATTCTGCTATATGCAGGGGATCTGCTGGTCCCCTGTATGTAGCAGAGCCGATCAGACAACTGCTGCTTCTAGTCTCCTATGGAGACTATTAAAGCATGCAGTAAGTGAAAAAAAAAAGTTTTTAAAAAAATAAAAAAAATTAAAAAAATATAAAAGTTTAAATCACCCCCCTTTTGCCCCATTCAAAATAAAATAATAAAAAATAAACCCCACATACACATATTTGGTATCGCCGCATTCAGAATCGCCCACTCTATCAATATAAAAAAAGAATTAATCCGATCGGTAAACGGCGTAACGAGAAAAAAATTCTAAACGCCAGAATTACGTTTTTTTGGTCACCGCAAAATTGCAATAAAATTCAATAATGGGCGATCAAAACAGCAGATCTACCCCAAAATGTTATCAATAAAAACGACAGCCCGGCGCGCAAAAAATAAGCCCTTACACAGCCCCAGATCACGAAAAATGGAGACGCTACAGGTCTCGGAAAATTGCACTATTTTTATTTTTTTCTTTTTACCAAATTTTGGAATTTTTTTTCACCACTTAAATAAAAAAGAACCTATACATGTTTGGTGTCTATGAACTCAAAATGACCTGTAAAATAAGAATGGCAGGTCAGTTTTAGTATTCAGTGAACGTGGTAAAAAAAATAAATAAAAAACAACTGTGGTATTGCACTTTTTTTGCAATTTTACCGCACTTGGATTTTTTTTCCCGTTTTCCCGTACATGATATGCTAAAACTAGTAATGGCGTTGAAAAGTACAACTCGTCCCACAAAAAATAAGCCCTCACATGGCCATATTGACCAAACAATAAAAACGCTATGGCTCTGAGAACAAGGGGAGCAAAAAACGAAAACGCAAAAGTGACAAAACCCAAGGTTGCGAAAGTGTTAAAGACAGCTGTCTTACATAGTCACCTGTATAAAAGACTCCTGTCCACAGACTCAAATAATCAGTCAGACTCTAACCTCTACAATATGGGCAACACCAAAGAGCTTTCTAAGAATGTCAGGGACAATATTACAGACTTGCACAAAGCTGGAATGGGCTGTGTGAGAAGGAGACAACTGTTGGTGCAATAGTAAGAAAATGGAAGAAATACAAAATGACTGTCAATCGACATCGATCTGGGGCACAATGCAAAATCTCACCTCGTGGGGTATCCTTCATCATGAGGAAGGTGAGAGATCAGCCTAAAACTACACAGGGGGAACTTGTTAATGATCTCAAGGCAGCTGGGACCACCGTCACCAAGAAAACCATTGGTAATACATTACGCCTTAAAGGTTTAAAATCCTACAGTGCCCGCAAAGTCCCCCTGCTCAAGATGGCACATGTGCAGGCCCGTCTGAAGTTTGCCAATGAACACCTGGATGATTCTGTGAGTTATTGGGAGAAGGTGCTGTGGTCAGATGACACAAAAATTGAGCTCTTTGGCATTAACTCAACTCGCCGTGTTTGGAGGAAGAGAAATGCTGCCTATGACCCAAAGAACACCATCCCCACTGTCAAGCATGGAGGTGAAAACATTATGTTTTGGAGGTGTTTCTCTGCTAAGGGCACAGGACTACTTCATGGCATCAATGTGATAATTGATGGAGCCATGTACCGTAAAATCCTGAGTGACAACCACCTTCCCTCTGCCAGGACATTAAAAATGGGTCGTGGCTCGGTCTTCCAGGAAGACAATGACCCAAAACATACAACCAAGGCAACAAAGGAGTGGCTCAAAAAGAAGCACATTAAGGTCATGGAGTGGCCTAGCCAGTCTCCAGAGCTTAATCCCATAGAAAACGTATGGAGGGAGTTGAAGCTCCGAGTTGCCAAGCGACAGCCTCAAAATCTGAATGATTTAGAGATGATCTGCAAAGAGGAGTGGACCAAAATTCCCCATGTGCGTAACCCTCATCATCAACTACAAAAAACATCTGACTGCTGTGCTTGCCAACAAGGGTTTTGCCACCAAGTATTAAGTGTTGTTTGCCAGAGGAATCAAATACTTATTTCTCACTGCAAAATGCAAATAAATTTATCTAATTTATACAATGTGATTTTCTTGATTTTTTTGGATATTCTATCTCTCAATGTTAAACTTAACCTACCCTTAAAATTATAGACTTTATAATTATAGACGAATGACTTTAAACACCATGTGATTAGATGGTATCGATATACCGATGACCTCCTAATGCTATGGTCCGGCACTTTGGAGGAATGTCAACTTTTTATTGATAAACTAAATGACAATCCCTGGAATATCATTCTAACATCAAATCATTCATATTCTTTTGTAGAATTTCTGGACCTTAAGGTTAGCCTGGTTGGATCATCCCTCTCCACGACCCTTTTCCGGAAACCTACAGCAGCAATCAGCTTGCTGCATTTCTTCAGTTTCCATCCGGCACATATTAAGAAAGGTATTCCCAAGGGGCAATTCCTGAGAGTTAAGAGGAACTGTAGCTCATGACAGGATTTTCAGGTTCAAGCAAGGGACCTTACACGGAGATTTTTAACTAGGGGATACCCCCGTAAAATAATATCGGGGGCATACCAGTTTTCTAGGAACAGCGATCGAAAGGAAACTTTTACCCCCAAATGTCGTAAGAGTTTTGACACGGTCAACCTTATAACCACATATCATAATCAGTGGCAAGATGTCTATCGTATCCTTACAAAGAACTGGGGGATCCTCTCGAGTGAACCTAGGCTGCAGAACATTAACCCCACAAAACCAAGGGTCATTGCAAGGAGGGCCCGTAACCTCAAGGACCATTTGAATTGTTGTTCACGGGGTTTTATAAGCCCAGGTGATATATATGTCAGTTGGTTTGGTCTAGGATACATCTATTAAATTCAAATTTATCTTATAACCCCTTCAGTAACACTTTAAAGTTTTCATCTATTGGGTTCCTTTTGGATGGCACAGCGGCTTCCCGTGCCCCCTGAATATTGTTGTGTCCCGCTTTAAAGCTATATGCCTTTAGGTCCACCTAAGCATTATAATATATTATTGAGGAATGCTTTTGGCATATTTTACATCTTTAGGTGGAGTCTTGAGAGACCTACATAAGAAGTACTCTCTTTTGGCAATATATTTTTTATTTTACTTTTTTTTTTTTCCATCCCCTCTTTGGTTAAACTGAAATGAGGGAATTACTGACACGCGTATGAAGCAAATAATAAAATGTTTACTATTTCATAATATTATACAGTATTCAGGTTGAATTGTCTACATGTTTGGTTGGATGGTACGGCCGTTCTTGTGTGTGTTTAGTTGTGAAGGCGTGTCCTTTGGATACCTATAGGAATTTATTTTCCCTTATATGAATGTCATTTATATGGTCTATACAAGCCTTTGACTATTTTTTTTTATTATGTAGAGGAAAGGAAGGAAAAGGAAAAAAAGAAAAAATTAGTTTTACATCGTTTCCACTGAATGAGGATACATGCCCTTTAAGAACAAACTAATTCCACACCCCACAAAATATAGTTGGGTACACTAATCAAGCATGTACAGTACATCCCCATGTTCATGAATTCCCACCAGAGGTTTGTTCTACTAAAGGTTGGACTCCATGTACTATGCCAATATTATTCATGCAGTTCTCCCCTTTTTACTTCCTTTTTTTTTTGGCCAATGTTTTCATCTTTTGGCAGGCTTCCCGTGCCCCCTGAATATTGTTGTGTCCCGCTTTAAAGCTATATGCCTTTAGGTCCACCTAAGCATTATAATATATTATTGAGGAATGCTTTTGGCATATTTTACATCTCTAGGTGGAGAGTCTTGAGAGACCTACAGAAGGAGTACTCTCTTTTTGCAATATAATTTTTTTTTCTCCTTTTTTGGATACAGTATATTCTAATACTTTGACCCTAATTATTATGATTAGGATTTATGCATCTATATGATCTCAGATGTGATGTACAATTTTTCGGACCCCTTTTTCCTTTTCCTTTTCCCTTCCTTTTCCCATGTATATAATTGTACATGTAGGTGACATGTACATATTTTGCCTTAAGTTATAGTGCCCGGTATCCATGTATAGGACCGGGACATTGCATGGAATGCAGCGCGACTCACATATGGGCAGCAGCAAGTTGCTTTCATCTAATGTCAGGCATAATGTCCGGTCTCCATGGTGATGACCGGCACGCTGTACACAGCGCGCACGTGAGAACAACAGTGTGAGTCATGCAGGGCTTTCAGATGGACCCAGAACTGTTCATACGCTACTTCCAGATCACATATCTTACACTCCGCTCCCACTTCCTGTCTTCATGCATGGACATCGTGGTTACCGAGATAGGAGGCAGCTCCCTCGCAGACTTTATCTATTAAGGTAATTAAGATTGCATTTATATAATACTGGACTAGCCATCCTCCCTTAGTACTATTCCTCCCCTGATGAAGCCACCCTGGTAGTGGCGATACGCGTGGGGTTGGGGGGTCTTTAATGCCTCTGGTGTGTATTTGCACACAGTCACCTATGGCTTACCCTGTTATTTCTATGGGAAATAATTGCAATAATTTGTTTTCTGATGCACTCCTCTGATGGACTTTACCACAGGTCATTTTCTAGTGGACAGAGCATAGATACTAATGGGATCAATGGTGTGAGTATGATTCTGTCTTGCACTGTTACACTTTGACTTGGATAAAATGTACCATGTTATATCTCTTTTGAGTGTTTAAGTCATTTTGCACTTTTCTTCTGGTGGTGACATTTTCTGAGGCTCAGCCAATACAAATCCATGTTGCGGCTGGTTATGTGTTTTGAGCATTGTGCTTTTTAAATGTTTTTAACTCTGTTTGTCTAGTTCAGTGTTTAATAAAAATTTATTCTGAATTTATATGGTTTGGTGATCCCCGTCTATGCATACTGCTTTTTCTGTTTATATATCTTGATCATGGGTTTCTGTATGTGATGGGTCGAGCATCATATTATATCATTTTAGGTGGTGCCCTCCACTTTCTTTTCCTAGACTGTTCATGTCTTTGTCAGTGGGCAAACTTACAGAAACAGCAAGGGATTAAATAATTATTTCCTTCACTGTATCTGGACTCTCATAAATACCAACAAATTCGCTTCAGTGGTCTTTTGAATCTTGTTACCATTTGTTCGATATGGACAGCGGGAATCTCTAACATGGTTCAGAAGAAGAGCATCTTTAGTCAGGTTTTGGAATTATAAAAGCTCCCAATCTTTCCTCCGGGGAGAAATATCTATAGTGTTAGATTTGTTGTGTTGGTATGTTAGGAGTTATTTTTGTTATGTGTTAAAAAGGGATACTTTACATGCAAAAAAGAAGGGTATATGGAGGAATAGCTCATAGTGCTCTAATGGTTATTATTAGTGATGGGTAAGCACTAAAATGCTCGAGTGGTCAATGCTCGGGTTAAGCAAATTGGTATGCTCGGGTGCTCAACCCGAGCGACAAGCCCAATGTAAATCTATGGGAAACTCGAGCATTTTTCAGGTGACTCCCCCCCGCGGTCTGCAGAGGGCCTAAAAATTGCCCAAATCGATAGTAACAGTGCTCAAATGACATGGGAACAGCATGAGGAAGACCCCTGGAAGCATTTCTGACTCCCAGGTCACTGTTGTCAACAACGTTGTCAGACGTATTACACCACTTTTACAGACTCACAATAAAACATACAAAAACAAAAACAAAATGGATTTTACTGCGAAATATGCTAAGGAACATCCTTTTCAGGGTAATGACTTGTATATAAGGCAAAATAAATATACAAAAACAAAAATGCTCCTCCACACCTTGGGCTATGATCACATGTAGCATTTTTGATGCGTTTTTTCACTTTTGCATTGCTTTCAACCAAGACAAATGCATTCACTGGTAAATGTCATTTTAACATTTTGCAACCTTATCTGGCAAGGTGGTGTGTCACACATCATCAGACACATCCTGTTTCCTTTTTGATGGAGGGACTCTGAAAGTCACAAAGCCTAATTTTATAGGGCCATCAGGCGGCCCTTACTATTCTTAAAGGGCCAGCAGTCGGCCCTCGCTATTGTTAGAGAGCCATCAGCCGGCTGTGCTTTGTTGTTCCCATTATTAACAAGTGGGTCTCCTATACTGTTATTGCGTATACAGTGACTGCAAGGGCTGCCAAAAAATTGGAGGCACTCCAATGCCCCTTGGAAGAGATGCCTCGGGAATAAGAGATAGAAAGTTCTCCTTGTAGCTTGGGTCTAGAAGTGTCACCAACCAGTGATGATTGCCCAAAATTTGGAGAACGCGAGGGTCATGGGAAAGGCAGGGTAACATAAATTCAGCCATGCGTGCCCGACTCCTAACAGGCAAGACTTCTGTGTCCTCACCAAGTGGACGACTGACCATGCTCTCCTCCTCCTCCTCCTCTCTGTCGTCAGGTCATCCACGCTGAACAGACGGTATGACAGTTGTGCAGGTAGTACTGTCTATAGCGCATGAAACTAGCTCCTCTTCCTCATTGTCACCCAATCTACGTTGGGATGATATGAGGCTGGGCTGTGTGTATGGTTCCGTGCTCCATCTCATCGTGCTCCGCCTTCAATGCTTTCTCTTTGATTGTGAGCAGAGAGCGTTTCAGAAAACCGAGAAGCTAATTATGGCACCATCGCCGCTCACCATCTTGGTGGAGTCCTCAAAGTTAGCAAACGTGCAGGGCGAGAGGCATCTTTGCATGTGCCATAGGCAGAGGATTGGCTTGCACGCACAACAGCAGAAGAAGCAGTGGTACCACCCGCAAACACTGTTCCTGGGCCCTGGGGTTCGTCCCACTTAGTCGGGTGCTGCCATGTGCCTAATCATGATGGTGTTGGTCAGGCTAGTAGTTTTACTAACCCTGCTGATGCTGGCCTGACAGGTGGTGCAAATGACCTTTTTGGGGTTATCGGCAGAGTCTTTAAAAAACAACCAGACTTGGGAAGACCTAACAGTTGTACTGGCAACTTCCGTTGCGTTGATGTTACGGGAAACGGTTTCCTGCCTTCTGTCTGCAGCCACCACACTTCTTCCTGCCTGTTGTGGTGCTATGCCTCCCTCCCCCTGTGTGCTGCTGTCCTTGCTCTGTATGTCCCCCTGCCAGGTTGGGTCAGTTACTATTTCATCCACCACCTCGTCTTCCACTTCCGCAACCTGGTCCCCCTCCTGACTTTCTGGCAATTGTGTCTCATCAGTTTCCCACCATCGTGTGACCGTGGCTGCTCAAATATTTGAGCATTGCCATATGCGATCTCCTCTTACCCCGCTTCGAGTGGACCAGACGAGAGGACCGAATCTATAAATTTAAAGTGAACAAGTGTAGGATCAGTTGTCTCTGGGCACTCGGCATTGTGGGAGGAAGGAGGATCAGGGTGAGGAATATGCAATCCAGACTCATCGCTACTGAGACTTGACCATGTGGAAGACAGGGTGGTGGTGGTGGTGGCTAAGTCACTGGAAGCATTATCTGCTATCCAACCAATAACCTTTTCACACTGCTCTGTGTTCAATAGTGGTGCTCTGCGGTCCGTTATTAATTGGGACAGGAAGGTCGAGCGAGAAGATGTGGGTGTTTGTTGTGGCACAATTTCAGCTTTTCCACGGCCTCGGCTTCGTCCTCTGCATAGACCATCATCACCATCAAGTCCACTTCCCCATCCCTTGCCACACACCTTGCCCATTTTAAATGGAGGACAATATTTTCAACGTTCTCTACAAATAGCTGGATTTGAACCGTAGTGATATGTGATACGTGTGACGAAAAACCACAGTTTTAAATAGCTGGCCTATAGGTAACTATTTTTAACAGCGAACTGGTGTCAATAACTTTGCTAACACACTGCAACAAAATTTCAATGGAGGCCAGAAATGGCAGAATTTTCAGTGCAGTTATATGTGATCCGTTTGACAGACAAAACACAGTTTTGGCGCTGTAATATGGAAAGGATCTGGCTGTATTCTGCAGTGCCAACAAGCAAATGGCGCAGAAAAACGGTGTTCTCTGGATTGCTTTTTAAGCAAATAATCAGGATTAAGATCCAAAAAAAATTATTCCTGGCACCTGATACCTGGGGCTATTTCTAGAAATATCTGTAAAAGCACCAGCAGCCAACAGAACTGGAATGGACCCTCTTACTATGTGCACTACAGTCTGCCACATACACTGCCTGCCTGCCTAGCACTGATATCTACGCAGCTGGGTTAGTCCTCAGAAGGACTGCTAGTTGAGATGGATATGTGAATAGTATATGCTGGTATACCTACACTAACTAAGAAATAAGCAAATCTCTCTCTAGCTCAGCAGCACCTCTTCCTACACTGCCTGATTCTGGAGTAGACTGTGACGAGCATGGTGGCGCCAGCTTTGATATAGACCTGATGACCCTGTGCAGCCAGTCAATCACTGTAATGCCACAACCAACATGGCTGCGGCATTACAGTGTCTGGCAGACAATCCCTGCATGTTCATTGGTGCTCTAAAGAGCGCCAAACATGCAGGGAGGGGACCCGAGCTCCCGACGAGCAACCACGGAAATACTCGGCAAGCGCAGAGCATCTCGAGCAGTGAGATGCTCGGGCGAGCATCGAGCAGTAGCGAGCATGCTCGCTCATCACTAGTTATTATGTCTACTGGCTCCTATACGGCTAAGCTTGTAAATATTATAGCATGGAATGTGCGGGGCATGAGAGATACATCAATAATATCAACCAGCTATTGTCTGTCTGTTGGAAACTCATTTGACCCAGGAAACAAAACAGATGATTAACAGAACGTGGGTAGGCCATTCTTTTCATTCGGTATACTCTTCTCATGACAGAGGAGTATGTGTTTTGATTCACAAATCAATCCCATTTAAATGTCTTAAAGCTGTCGTAGATACTGAAGGATGGTACATTGGCGTACTATGCTGCATATATGGAATAGTGATGAGCGAGCACTAAAATGCTCGGGTGCTCGATGCTCGTTGTCAGTCAATTGGAAACTCAAGCATTTTTCCAGTGGCCCCCCCGGAGTTCTGGAGGGGGCAAAAAATTGCCCAGACTCCTAGGTCACTGCTGTGAACACTGTTGTCAGAGTATTACGCCACTTTTACGGACTCACAATAAAACATACAAAAACGAAGCCAAAATGGATTTACCTGGAAAAAATGTTAAGGAACATTCTTTCCAGGGTAATGACTTGTATATAAGGCAAAATAAATAACCAAAAACAAAAATGCTCCTCCACATCTTGGACTATTTTCACATGTAGCATTTTTGATGCATTTTTGCACTTTTGCATTGCTTTCAACGGTGAAAAATACATTTACCATTAAATGTAATTTTAACATTTTACTACCTTATCTGGCCATGTGGTGTGTGAGACATCACCAGACACATTCTGTTTCATTTATGAAGGAGGGACTGTGAAAATCACAAAGCCTATTTTTACAAGGCCATCAGGCACCCCTTACTATTGCTAGAGGGCCAGCAGTCGTTCCTCACTATTGCTAGAGAGCGATCAGCTGGCTATACTTTGTTGTTCCCATTATTAACACTAGGACTACTGGACTCGTGACCCCGCCTAGAACTACTGAAAGGAGTCATTTTGACTCCTTGCTTGTTTTCGTTTATTTTTAGAGTTTCATTTGTGGTTATTTATTAATAATTATATTTTTTGTAATGTATTATTATTGTGAGATCCAACAGTAATGCTTTTGATTGTTTTTTTTCTGCTTTTCTTATTTTTCTACAGAAAATAACAATAATTATAATAGACGTTTTTCAAACATTTTTTTTTATTCAAGTGCACACATATAAACAACAACTGAAGAACAAAAAGCAGAGAAAATGTAGGTGGAGGAGCATAAAAATGAAAATATGGCGCAGAATTCACCTTCTAAACATTTGGTGTTTCGCATTTTAGGCATTGCCTTTGATTTATGGCAGTACATTGCCCACACAAAGACTTACCACAAGTCTTACAATTTCCGACAGATCTATTTTTCTTGCACTTTTCTTTGATCTGGCAAAATTTTGTTTGAACCATCACTTCTGAGCATGTAGAAACTTGGGACGTGGAACCCTTTTCCCTATCTGTGACATAAGGACCACTCAACTCTCTCACAAGCGTTTGAAAAATGCCTTGCGTGACATTTTTTGGTGGGTAATCTCCTTGAATATTATCCATGCATTTATACCCGCAAAGTCTAAGGCATTTTCAAATGCATGAACAGGCCATCTCCTTGTGCATGTTCGTGTGGTATATTTTCGTGCCATCTGATCCACTACATCTACTCCATATTTTGTTTCATTGTAAAACTTTACCGTTTCTGGAGTTTTTTTTAGCGGAATCAGACGCAACAACAACATCTGGATGGACGGAACTCAAAATGACAACATTTTTGTTGGGCTTTCCTTGATATACTGTAAGTGTAAAATTGTCTTCATTTCTAAACACTTTAGTGTTGTACAATTCCTTTTTCATGGATTTTATTTCTTTAGGCACTTCTCGCCTTATCTTGTTCAGTGTTCCCACGATGGTTGTTCCTTTGCTTTTTAGCTGTTTAGCTAATTTTACTGAAGTAAAATAATTATCGGTTGTAACATTGCGACCTTTTTTCAAAAACGGGTCCAATAACTTCATTACCACATGGTCAGCTAAACGGTCCTCAGCACGGCGTGTGTCATCTTTGCCTAGATAAGGGAAGCCATTTGCCAGATATTTGCTCCTCTTATCAACAGCTAGCCAATATTTGTGGCCATATTTATCTGGTTTGGAAGGCATGTACTGCGTGAATGGACACCTAGTTTTGCTTGGGAAAAGTTGCTCATCCACCATTATGTATGGGCCAGGTTTGTAACGCGCAATACAATTTTCAATAAACCTGTCCCACACAGTAGAAAATAGAGCAAACTTGTCCGTTTGCAGTCTCTCCGATCGAGTAGATTTCTCATAAAATCTGAGAAACCTCATAATTTCAACAAAGCGGTCCCTAGACATTGTCGCTTTGCAAAACGGTATTCCCCAGTCATTACACCAAATACTGCTAATCGAGTGACGGTTCGTGCCAGATATTCCACGAGCATAGAATATCGCAATGAATGCATCTAGCTCCTCATCAGATAGAGTTTGTTCAGCATTACACAGTAATACAAGCAGGTAAAACACAAGGAAAATGTGAAAAGTTGACATGTAAATTGAACTACATCTATATGAACATCAGGGTAAATAAGACAGAGTGAAAAAATTATGCACAAAACTTTATAGCAACATTTAGTGACAAAAGGACCTCAAAATATAGTAGGGAGTCAAAATGACTCCCTTCAGTAGTTCTTGGTAAATTTTGAAAAAAACGCGCAAATTTTTCACCAAAATTATTTATTCTCACAAAATCTTTTTTCACATCATATTTGAGGAAAAGTCACCGAGTTTCAAGCCGGAATTCTGAAAAATGTAGTCACAGAAGAGAAATAAAAAACGAAAGGAGTCAAAATGACTCCATCAGTAGTTCTAGTGTTATTAAGGAGTGGATCTCCTATACTGTTATTGCGTATGCTGTGAATGCAAGGGCTGCCAAAAATTTGGAGGCACTCTAATACCCTTTTGAACAGACATAGAGGAGGGCCTCAGTAAAAAATGCTCCCATTATAAAGGAGTGGGTCTCCTATATTGTTATTGCATATGTAGTGAGTGGCAGGGCTGCAAAAACTTTGGACGCACTTCTATACCCCTTTGAAGAGACATAGGGGAGGGCCTCTGAAAAAAAATGTTCCCATTATTAATGAGTGGGTCTCCTATACTGCTATTGCATATGCAGTGACTGCAAGGGCTGCCAAAATTTTGGATGCACTCCAATATCCCTTTGAAGAGACATAGAGGAGGGCATCATTAAAAAAATTGTTCCCATTATTAAGGAGTGGGTCTCCTATAGTGGCTATGCCCATGCAGTGACTGCAAAGGCTGCCAAAAATTAAGACGCACTCCAATACCCCTTTGAAGAGACATAGAGGAGGGCATCAGTAAAAAAAAATGTTCCCTTTATTAAGGAGCCTATGCACTAAGTGCATGGGCTGAAAAACATTTACCTCTGGGGGGTATACATGAACATACTGTATAACATACAGAATGTTAAAGATAAAACTCTAAAAAAAATTCCTATGAGCATCATAAACACCCTTAAAAAAATGATGTGGGTGTTGCATAATGGTCACCCTGTTGATGTGGTGGTGGAAGATGAGTAAAAGAAGAAGGAGGAGGACAACATAAAATAGACAAAATCAGGAAGCATATAGCCATGTCTATGTTTGAAGAGAGGGAATAGACCACCCAAAAAAAACAATGGATTTGACTTTATGTTCTGCTGCTATCATCCAATGGTGTTGAGAAGTCTGGCCCAATCCAGCCCTTGTTCATTTCGATAAGAGTTAGCCTTTCAGCATTTTCAGTTGACAGGTGGATGCGCCTATCAGTTATAATATCCCCGGTGGCACAAAAAACCTGCTCTGAAAAAACTCTAGTGGCAGAGCAGGCCATGACCTCCAAGGTGTAGAGAGCCAGTTCATGCCATTTGTCCAGCTTGGATACCCAATAGTTATAAGGCACAGAGGAATCACGGAAAACGTTGTTACGGTCGGCAAGGTGCTCCTTCAACATCTTACAAAACGTTTCCCTCCTTGACAGGAAGGGTCTGAGAAAGCTGTCCCACACCTTTGAAAGTGTTCTCCTGCATCTGCTGCATCGTATTTGTGTCTCCCTTGCCTGTACTCCTTGGTTGTCCAACGAACTGTGACCTCTGCCGCCAGGGTTTTCAGATGGGAATTTTTTAAATAATTCCTCAAGAAGGGCCTTCTGGTACTGCAACATTTTATTAGACCTCTCCGCCACGGGAAGGAGAGATAGAAAGTTCTCCTTGTAGAGTGGGTCTAGAAGTGTGACTAACCAGTAATTACTGTTGCCAAAAATGCATACAACGCGAGGGTCACAGGAAAGGCAGCAGAATATAAAGTCAGCCATGTGTGCCAGGCTTCCAACAGCCAAGACTTCCCTGTCCTGACCAAGAGGACGGCTGTACATGCTCTCCTTCTCCTCATCTTCCTCCTGGTCCTCCTCCTCATTCTCTCTCACTTCCGGCCATCCACACTAAACAAACGGTATAACTGTTGTGTGGTTAGTACCGTTTGTGAAGCAGAAAAACAGCTCCTGTTCCTCCTACTCCTCTTCCTCTTCATTATCACCCAATCCACGTTGAGATGAGATGAGGCTGGGCTGTGTGGCATCACCCTCTATAGTTATTTGCTGCATCTCAGCCTGCAATACCTCCTCTTTAATTGTGAGCAGCGAGCGCTTCAGTAGACAGAGAAGCGGGATGGCAATGCTAATTATGGCATCATCGCCGCTCACCATCTTGGTGGAATCCTCAAATTTTTCAAGGACGGCACAGATGTCAGACATCCATGCCCACTCATCAGCTCTTATGTGCGGAGGCTGACCTGAATAACGACGGCCGTGTTGAAGCTGGAACTCAACAACTGCCCTCTGCTGCTCAAAAATCCTTTCCAACATATGCAACGTTGAGTTCTAATGCGTGGTGACATCGCACACCAGTCAGTGAGCTGGAAGCTGAAAACACTGCTGAAGCATGTCAATGGCGGTGGAAGCTGTAGCTGACATTCTGAAATGGGCACATAGGCGGTGTACTTTCACAAGCAGCTCAGGCAGAGAAACCGCTGAATCACTAGGTTGAGCACATGGGCCAGTCATGGTACTTGTGCAACCTTGCCTAGCCTCAGAACCGCCACCAGGTTCCGACCATTGTTACACACGACCATGCCTGGCTGTAGGTTCAGCGCTGAAAGCCACTGATCTGCCTGCTCTGTTACATCTGTCAACAACTCTGCACCGGTGTGCAGTTTGCCCCCTAAACATATTAGCTTCAGCACAGCCTGTTGCCGCTTGGCCATGGCAGTTCTGCAGTGCTTCCAGCTTACGACTGATGTGGTCATTTCGGAGATGCAGGCTGAGAAGGAGGAGGAGGTGCAGGAGCTGTAGAATGTGGGGGCAATCTTGATTGACCCAGGGCCCGCAATCCTCGGCGTTGGTAGGACGTGTTCTGTTCCAGGGTCCGACTGGGTCCCAGCTTCCACTATATTAATCCAGTGTGCTGTCAGCATGATATACAATCCCTGGCCATAAGCATTTTTTCATGTGTCCGTGGTTAGATGGACCTTCCCAGTAACTTCATTGTTGAAGGCACAGCTAAAGTTCTTGAACATGTGCTTGTTTAACCCCTTTACGACATTAGTATTAGTACTTATCTGTGCCCTGGTACTTATGGACCAGATTCGTATTTATACGCCCTGGCGATCGCTGCCGGGTGTCAGCTGATTGTCACAGCTGACACCCGGTGCTATGTGCAGGGAGTGGTCCCGCACATTAACCCCCGCAATGGTGCTATCGAAGTCGATCGCAGTCGATCGCAGCATTGCGGTGGCAAGGGGAGGTGATCGCCGATACTCACCTCCTCTTCCGGCCTCCAGCGCTGTCTGCCGCGGCTTCCAGGATGTTGCCATGACGACCCGATGTCGTCATGACAACATCCGGGTCACCAGACAGCAGGAAGATTTTTTGGACATGCGCAGTGCATCTCCAAACTATCTTCTCCCTGTCCAGCGCTGACAGCCTGCATGGCACAGGGATGGTGCTGCATTCCTGTGCCATGCAGGCGATCAGAGAAAAAAAAGTGAAAGTCCCATAGTGGGACAAAGTAATAAAGTATAAAAACTATCAGAAAGTGAAAAAAAAAAATTAAAAAAAATTGTACAAATATAAAAAAAAAAGAAGAAAATAATCCACCAAAAATAAAAATATAATGTACCCATCAATAAATATTATTATAAAAAAAAAAAAAAAAAGAACAATAAAAGTACACATATTTGGTATCGCCACGTCTGGAACGACCTGATCTATAAAACTGTCCCACTAGTTAACCCCTTCAGTGAACACGGTAAAAAAAAATAATAAAAAACGAAGCAAAAAACAATGCTTTATCACCATACCGCCAAACAAAAAATGGAATAACACGCGATCAAAAAGACAAATATAAATAAAAATGGTACTGCTGAAAACGTCATCTTCTCCCACAAAAAACAAACCACAATACAGCTCCATCAGCCGAAAAATAAAAAAGTTATAGCTGTCAAAATAAAGCGATGCTAAAAAATATTTTTTTCTATAAAATTGCTTTTATTATGTAAAAGTGCAAAACATAGAAAAACGATATAAATGTGGTACCGCTGTAAACGTACTGACGCAAAGAATAAAGATGCCTTATCAATTTTACCACATGCGGAACGGCATAAAAAAACAACAAATAAAACAATTCCTGAATTGTTGGTTTTTGTTTATTCTGCCTCCCAAAAATCGGAATAGAGAGCAATCAAAAAATTTCACGTGCCTGAAAATGGCACCAATAACAACGTCAACTCATCCCACAAAAAACAAGCTGTCACATGACTCTGTCTGCCAAAATCTGGAAAAATTATAGCTCTCAAAATATGGCGATGCAAAAACTAGATTTTACAAAAAATGCGTCTTTTAGTGTGTGACAGCTATCAATCATAAAAGCCCCATATGATTCTGGTATCGCTGTAGTCGCACCGACCCGAAGAATAAGGTCGTCTATAGAGATGAGCGTTGTTCGACTCGAACTGTTCGCCAATCTCAAATTCGAGCTGTTTTGGGCGGTGTTCGAGCCGATCGGCGAACACGAACGATTTGAAAAAAATTCGGCTGTTCGAGGTTATGTTCGATAACTGTTCGTGCACCAAAATGATAACTGGATTTTTTCTCAGTAATGATGAAAATTAATGTTAATACGCAGTTTGAGTGTACAGCGGGGTGGGGGGAGGGGCAGGGGGTGGATCTCTGCAGGAACAATGAAGATCTCCATTTTTTTTTTCTCTTTCCCGCATTTACAGTGGGGAGGTGCAATCTGTCAGCCTATCAGCAGCGCACACACGGAGCGAAGTGCTTTTTTTCACACAAGCAAGGGCATGTGTCATTGGCAGTGTATGTCACATGTCCTTGCCCTCTAAGACCCAGCCATTTTCCCCGTCGCCGCCATTTTCTCACTGCTGCAGCTGCATGTTAGACGGCACCGCTGTTGCTGTGTGCGCTATACCTTGTTAATTTCAAGCCAATTTTCGCACAAATCTACAGATAGCTTGGGAGTAGGGAATAGTTGTGATTGCAGTCCTTTTAAGGACTAGGTTACAGCATTTCCTACGACTTTTATCAGGCAGGTCTGTGCTCTTAAATAGATAGGTTGTGGGAGTAAAGACTAATTGTAATTGCAGTCCTTTTCAGGACTAAGTTACATCAGTTCCTATCAGTTTTTGCCAGGCAGGTCTGTGCCAGTGCTGTGCAAGTTTTTTTCACAGCATTTGGCTAAATCTAGCAAAGCTAATCCTTTTTGGCCTATTGCAGAGTGTGTTAGTCAGTGGAGTAGCCTATCTGTGTTGCAAGCTACACCACCTGTATATAGAATATCAATTTTTTTACGGCAACTAGTGAAGTAAAACCTTTTGGGCATAGCATCATTCTATTAGTCCATCTATACTGACCTCCATAAGGTTGCAAATTGAATATAATTTTTTTCTGCATCTAGCTCTAAAAAAATGTTTAGCCTTCTAGCTGTGTGTGGGACTTGTTCTATTAGTCCATCTATACTGACCTCCATCAGGTTGCAAACTGAATATAATTTTTTTCTGCATCTACTTCTGAAAAAATATTTGGGCTTCTAGCTGTGTGTGGGACTTATTCTATTAGTCCATCTATACTGACCTCCATCAGATTGCAAATTCAAAATATTTTTTATCTGCATCTAGCTCTGAAAAAATATTTGGCCTTCTAGCAGTGTGTGGGACTTGTTCTATTAGTCCATCTATACTGACCTCCATCAGGTTGCAAACTGAATACAATTTTTTTCTGCATCTACCTCTGAAAAAATATTTGGGCTTCTAGCTGTGTGTGAGACTTGTTCTATTAGTCCATCTATACTGACCTCCATCAGGTTGCAAATTAAAAATAATTTTTATCTGCATCTAGCTCTGAAAAAATATTTTGCCATCTAGCAGTGTTTGGGACTAGTTCTATTAGTCCATCTATACTGACCTCCATCAGGTTGCAAACTGAATTCAATTTTTTTCTGCATCTACCTCTGAAAAAATATTTGGGCTTCCAGCTGTGTGTGGGACTTGTTCTATTAGTCCATCTATACTGACCTCCATCAGGTTGCAAATTGAATATAATTTTTTTCTGCATCTAGCTCTGAAAAAATATTTGGCCTTCTAGCAGTGTGTGGGACTTGTTCTATTAGTCCATCTATACTGACCTCCATCAGGTTGCAAATTCAAAATAATTTTTTGTCTGCATCTAGCTCTGAAAAAATATTTGGCCTTCTAGCAGTGTGTGGGACTTGTTCTATTAGTCCATCTATATTGACCTCCATCAGGTTGCAAATTCAAAATAATTTTTATCTGCATCTAGCTCTGAAAAAATATTTGGCCTTCTAGCAGTGTGTGGGACTTGTTCTATTAGTCCATCTATACTGACCTCCATCAGGTTGCAAATTGAATATAATATTTTTCAGCATCTTGCTCTGAAAAAATATTTGGCCTTCTAGCAGTGTGTGGGACTTGTTCTATTAGTCCATCTATACTGACCTCCATCAGGTTGCAAACTGAATATAATTTTTTTCTGCATCTACCTCTGAAAAATATTTGGGCTTCTAGCTGTGTGTGGGACTTGTTCTATTAGTCCATCCATACTGACCTCCATCAGGTTGCAAATTGAATATAATTTTTTTCTGCATCTAGATCTGAAAAAATATTTGGCCTTCTAGCAGTGTGTGGGACTTGTTCTATTAGTCCATCTATACTGACCTCCATCAGGTTGCAAATTGAATATAATATTTTTCAGCATCTTGCTCTGAAAAAATATTTGGCCTTCTAGCAGTGTGTGGGACTTGTTCTATTAGTCCATCTATACTGATCTCCATCAGGTTTCAAATTCAAAATAATTTTTTGTCTGCATCTAGCTCTGAAAAAATATTTGGCCTTCTAGCAGTGTGTGGGACTTGTTCTATTAGTCCATCTATACTGACCTCCATCAGGTTGCAAATTCAAAATAATTTTTCTCTGCATCTAGCTCTGAAAAAATATTTGGCCTTCTAGCAGTGTGTGGGACGTGTTCTATTAGTCCATCTATACTGACCTCCATCAGGTTGCAAATTAAAAATAATTTTTTTCTGCATCTACCTCTGAAAAAATATTTGGGCTTCTAGCTGTGTGTCGGACTTGTTCTATTAGTCCATCTATACTGACCTCCATCAGGTTGCAAATTGAATATAATATTTTTCTGCATCTAGCTCTGAAAAAATATTTGGCCTTCTAGCTGTGTGTGGGAATTGTTCTATTAGGCCATCTATACTGACCTCCATCAGGTTGCAAACTGAATATAATTTTTTTCTGCATCTACCTCTGAAAAAATATTTGGGCTTCTAGCTGTGTGTGGGACTTGTTCTATTAGTCCATCTATACTGACCTCCATCAGGTTGCAAATTAAAAATAATTTTTATCTGCATCTAGCTCTGAAAAAATATTTTGCCTTCTAGCAGTGTGTGGGACTTGTTCTATTAGTCCATCTATACTGACCTCCATCAGGTTGCAAATTAAAAATAATTTTTATCTGCATCTAGCTCTGAAAAAATATTTGGCCTTCTAGCAGTGTGTGGGACTTGTTCTATTAGTCCATCTATATAGTTACATAGTTAGTAAAGCCGAATAAAGACTTGCGTCCATCAAGTTCGACCTGTTAGTTCTGTAATTGCTAAAGTTGATCCAGAGGAGGGCAAAAACCCCAAATGATTTAGCCAATCTTCACCTGAGGAAAAATTCCCTCCCGACTCTGAAACCAGCAGTCAGAATAAATCCCTGTATCAACCTACTATTTTATTCTATTTTTAAGTATATGCTGAAATCTGCCTGGTATCTAGAAAAGCATCCAGTCCCCGCTTGAACTGGTTTAGTGAATCCGACATTACCGTCTCCTCACTCAGTGAATTCCATATTCTCACTGCTCTTACCGTAAAGAACCCCTTCCTATGCTGGTGCTGAAACCTTTTCTCTTCCAGTCTTAGTGAATGCCCTCTTGTTACCGTAATATCCCTCCTTTTGAACAAATCCCGGGCAAGGTCTCTATACTGCCCCTAACATATTTGTACACATTTATTATGTCCCCCCTCAACCTTCTCTTTTCCAGGCTGAATAGTCCTAGTTTTGCCAACCTCTCTGGGTATTGCAGTCCCTCCATTCCCCTTATTAATTTTGTTGCCCTCCTTTGTACCTTTTCAAGCTCATTTATATCCTTTCTATATATTGGGGCCCATAACTGAGCACAGTATTCCAAGTGTGGTCTGACCAGAGCTTTGTACAGTGGAAGAACAATGTTCTCATCCTTTGCAGCTATACCTCTTCTGATACATCCCATTACCCTGTTTGCCCTTACAGCAGCCGCCTGACTTTGGGCACTCCAATTTAGTTTGCTATCAATCAAGATGCCCAAGTCCTTCTCCATCTCTGAATTCCCCAATGGTTTCCCATTCAGTGAGTACTGGTGACTTCCATTTTTCCTTCCCATATGTATGACCTTACATTTCTCCTCGTTAAACCTCATTTGCCATTTAATGCTCCACCTACCCAGCTTATCCAAATCCCTCTGTAGGTCTTCACTATCCTCTTTTGTATTAATTGTTTTACATAACTTTGTGTCATCTGCAAATATTGATATTTTACTATTTATCCCGTTGACTATGTCGTTAATAAAGATATTAAATAACATTGGGCCTAGTACAGACCCCTGTGGTACCCCACTAGTGACGCTTACCCAATATGAGTATATTCCATTTATAACCACCCTCTGCCTTCTATCCTTTAGCCAGTTAGCTACCCACTTGCAGACATTTTCCCCCAGCCCCATGATTCTCATTTTGTATACCAACCTATTATGTGGCACGCTATCGAACGCTTTTGAGAATTCGAGATACACGACATCCACTGGTTCCCCCTGATCTACTCGAGAGCTAACCTCCTCGTAGAAGTCAATCATGTTTGTTTGGCAGGAGCGATTCCTCATGAATCCATGTTGGTTCGGGGTTAATAGATTATTAGCATCAAGATGCTCCGTAATTGCCTCATTAATAAAGCCTTCAAAAATTTTGCCCACAACGGACGTCAGACTCACCGGCCGATAGTTTCCGGTGTTACTTTTTGCTCCCTTTTTGAATATTGGCACTACATTCGCCTGTCGCCAATCAAGTGGCACAGACCCAGTCTCAATAGAGTCCTTCAATATAAGATATAACGGTCTGTCTATCACATTACTTAGTTCCCTTAGTACCCGTGGGTGTATGCCATCAGGTCCTGGTGATTTGTTTATTTTAATGTTACTGAGGCGTTTCTGTACCCCAGCTTGGGTTAGATTTGTCATACTTAGTGGAGGATTAAGCTTGTCACTTCTCATTTCGCCTGTTAGTTCTTTTTCCTTTGTGAAAGTTGACGAAAAAAATGTATTTAATAGATTAGCTTTATCCTCATCTTTCTCTATGATTTTGCCTTCATCACTTTTTATCGGTCCAATATTATTCGATTTAATCCTTTTACTATTTATATACGTAAAGAACAGTTTGGGATTTGATCTACTTTCCCTAGCAATACGTCTCTCTGTTTCCTCCTTTGCTATTTTTATTTGTTTTTTGCAGGTTCTCGTTTTTTCCTTGTAACACATTAGTGCCTCCTTACTGTTTTCCTGTTTTAATCTCTTGAATGCCTCTTTTTTGCTATTTAACGCCCCTTTTACGTTCTTGTTCAACCATATTGGTTTCCTCTTATTTCTGGCCCTTTTATTCCCATACGGTATATACCTCTCGCACTGAGTATTCAGAATTCTTTTGAAGGTTTCCCATTTACTATTCGTATTTCCTTGATTAAGAACTTTGTCCCAGTCTATAAGTTGAAGGTTTTCTTTCAGCTGATCAAACTTCGCCCTCCTAAAGTTTAATGTTTTTGTTGTTCCCTTATTGATAACCCTACTGAAGGGCATTTTGAAATTGATAATATTATGATTGCTATTACCTAGGTACCCCCCTATCTGTACCTCAGTTATTCTATCAGGCCTATTAGTCAATATTAAGTCCAACACGGCCTTCCCTCTCGTTGGTTCCTGCACTAGTTGGGAGAGATAATTATCCTTGATATTTGTCAAGAACCTTTTTCCTTTCTGCGATCTACAGGTTTCTGTTTCCCAGTCAATATCCGGGTAGTTGAAGTCCCCCATTACAATCACCTCATTATGTTTTGCTACTTTGTCTATTTGTCCTAATAGCAGTTTCTCATTCTCCTCTGTTATATTAGGTGGCTTATAGCAGACCCCCAGTAATATTTTATTATTATTTTTTGCCCCCTCTATCTCTACCCACATGGACTCGACCCCCTCTTCTCCCTCTCCTATATCTTCCCTTAGTCTGGGCTTTAGAGGTGACCTTACATATAAGCAGACTCCTCCGCCCTTCCCCTGTTTCCAGTCCCTTCTAAATAAACTATAATCTGTTAAATTTACCGCCCAGTCGTAGCTATCGTCTAACCAAGTCTCTGTTATACCTACGATGTCATACCTCTCCTCCGATATAAGCGCCCGCAGCTCATCCGCCTTATTGGTCAGGCTTCTTGCGTTGGTCAGCATGCAAGATAAAACTTTGGGGTTATTTAGCATCCTATTCTTCTCTAACGATCTAACTGTACTATCCCCACCCCCCTCTCCACCCTCATTATATTCACTTCTCCCCTTCCCCCTTGCTTGCCTCACATCCCACCTATTTCCTTGGTTTCCCCCCCGTCTCTAGTTTAAAAACTCCTCCAACCTATTAGCCATCTTCTTCCCCAGCACAGCTGCACCCTCCCCATTGAGGTGCAGCCCGTCCCTACGGTAGAGCCTGTAGCCGACAGCGAAGTCGGCCCAGTTCTCCATGAACCCAAACCCTTCTGCCTTGCACCAACTCTTTAGCCACTTATTCACCTCCCTAACCTCCCGTTGGCGCTCCTGTGTGGCTCGCGGGATTGGTAGTATTTCTGAGAAAACTACCTTGGAGGTCCTTGCCCTAAGCTTCCTACCTAGATCCCTGAAATCATTTTTAAGGACCCTCCATCTACCACTCACTTTGTCATTGGTGCCAATGTGGACCATGACCGCTGGGTCTTCGCCAGCCCCACCCAGTAACCTGTCAACCCGATCCGCGATGTGCTGGACTCGAGCGACAGGGAGGCAGCACACCGTTCGGCGATCCCAGTCTTTGTGACAGATTGCCCTGTCTGTCCCCCTAATAATAGAGTCACCCACTACCAGGACCTGTCTAGCCTGCCCTACACTTCCCCCCTCCCCCTCATTACTGGAGCATACACTCCCCCGGCGGTCAGAGGATCTGTCGTGCTCCAATAATGCCGGTTCTGAACCAGCCTTCCTATACTTCTTCCCTCTATCCCTTCTAACTGTTACCCAGCTCCCTGCCTGTTCAGCCTGCGCTTCCCCACTAAGCTCCACCCCCAGTGTTGACCCATTGAGTGTCTGCTCGGTGAGCAGCAAACTCCGTTCCATGTTGTCGATGCTCCTCAGTACCGCTATCTGAGCACTTAGATCCAGGATTTGGGCTTCCAAGTGCACGATATGCTCACATCTCTCGCAGCAGTATGGATCCCTGAGCGGTAGCTCAGGGAATGCATACATTGCGCAAGATGTACACTGCACGGCTCCGGCCAACATGGACGTCATTCTAAATATGGGGATACAGTCAGTATATATGTACAAGTACAAAACACAATTATTTATATATAGGTGTATGGACGGGGATCAATTAGGGATGTGCAAGTGTATCGATTAGATATCGGCGCGGGATCAGTTAAGTATGGACGGGGGATCAATTAAGTATCAATTAAGTATGGACGGGGAATCAGCTGAGTGGGTCAGGTGGATTAATTAAGTATGGATGGTGTGTCAATTAACTATGGACTGGGATCAATAAGTATGGACTGGGGAAATAATTAATTGTGGACTAGGGAATCAATCAATTATCTATGCTGACCTCCATCAGGTTGCAAATTAAAAATAATTTTTATCTGCATCTAGCTCTGAAAAAATACTTGGCCTTCTAGCAGTGTGTGGGACTTGTTCTATTAGTCCATCTATACTGACCTCCATCAGGTTGCAAATTAAAAATAATTTTTATCTGCATCTAGCTCTGAAAAAATATTTGGCCATCTAGCAGTGTGTGGGACTTGTTCTATTAGTCCATCTATACTGACCTCCATCAGGTTGCAAATTGAATATAATTTTTTTCTGCGTCTACCTCTGAAAAAATATTTGGCCTTCTAGCAGTGTGTGGGACTTGTTCTATTAGTCCATCTATACTGACCTCCATCAGGTTGCAAATTAAAAATAATTTTTTTCTGCATCTAGCTCTGAAAAAATATTTGGCCTTCTAGCAGTGTGTGGGACTTGTTCTATTAGTCCATCTATACTGACCTCCATCAGGTTGCAAACTGAATATAATTTTTTTCTGCTTCTACCTCTGAAAAAATATTTGGGCTTCTAGCTGTGTGTGGGACTTGTTCTATTAGTCCATCTATACTGACCTCCATCAGGTTGCAAATTGAATATAATTTTTTTCTGCATCTAGCTCTGAAAAAATATTTGGCCTTCTAGCAGTGTGTGGGACTTGTTCTATTAGTCCATCTATACTGACCTCCATCAGGTTGCAAACTGAATATAATTTATTTCTGCATCTACCTCTGAAAAAATATTTGGGCTTCTAGCTGTGTGTGGGACTTGTTCTATTAGTCCATCTATACTGACCTCCATCTGGTTGCAAATTGAATATAATATTTTTCTGCATCTAGCTCTGAAAAATATTTGGAATTCTAGCTGTGTGTGGGACTTGTTCTATTAGGCCATCTCTACTGACCTCCATCAGGTTGCAAACTGAATAGAATTTTTTTCTGCATCTACCTCTGAAAAAATATTTGGGCTTCTAGCTGTGTGTGGGACTTGTTCTATTAGTCCATCTATACTGACCTCCATCAGGTTGCAAACTGAAAATAATTTTTTTCTGCATCTATCTCTGAAAAAATATTTGGGCTTCTAGCTGTGTGTGGGACTTGTTATATTAGTCCATCTATACTGAACTCCATCTGGTTGCAAATTGCATTTAATATTTTTCTGCATCTAGCTCTGAAAAAATATTTGGCCTTCTAGCAGTGTGTGGGACTTGTTCTATTAGTCCATCTATACTGACCTCCATCAGGTTGCAAACTGAATATAATTTTTTTCTGCATCTACCTCTGAAAAAATATTTGGCCTTCTAGCTGTGTGTGGGACTTGTTCTATTAGTCCATCTATACTGACCTCCATCAGGTTGCAAATTGAATATAATTTTTTTCTGCATCTAGCTCTGAAAAAATATTTGGCCTTCTAGCACTGTGTGGGACTTGTTCTATTAGTCCATCTATACTGACCTCCATCAGGTTGCAAACTGAATATAATTTTTTTCTGCATCTACCTCTGAAAAAATAGTTGGGCTTCTAGCTGTGTGTGGGACTTGTTCTATTAGTCCATCTATACTGACCTCCATCAGGTTGCAAATTGAATATAATTTTCTTCTGCATCTAGCTCTGAAAAAATATTTGGCCTTCTAGCAGTGTGTGGGACTTGTTCTATTCGTCCATCTATACTGACCTCCATCAGGTTGCAAACTGAATATAATTTTTTTCTGCATCTACCTCTGAAAAAATATTTGGGCTTCTAGCTGTGTGTGGGACTTGTTCTATTAGTCCATCTATACTGACCTCCATCAGGTTGCAAATTGAATATAATATTTTTCTGCATCTAGCTCTGAAAAATATTTGGCCTTCTAGCTGTGTGTGGGACTTGTTCTATTAGGCCATCTCTACTGACCTCCATCAGGTTGCAAACTGAATATAATTTTTTTCTGCATCTACCTCTGAAAAAATATTTGGGCTTCTAGCTGTGTGTGGGACTTGTTCTATTAGTCCATTTATACTGACCTCCATCAGGTTGCAAATTCAAATTAATTTTTATCTGCATCTAGCTCTGAAAAAATATTTGGCCTTCTAGCAGTGTGTGGGACTTGTTCTATTAGTCCATCTATACTGGCCTCCATCAGGTTGCAAATTAAAAATAAGTTTTATCTGCATCTAGCTCTGAAAAAATATTTGGCCTTCTAGCAGTGTGTGGGACTTGTTCTATTAGTCCATCTATACTGACCTACATCAGGTTGCAAACTGAATATAATTTTTTTCTGCATCTACCTCTGAAAAAATATTTGGGCTTCTAGCTGTGTGTGGGACTTGTTCTATTAGTCCATCTATACTGACCTCCATCAGGTTGCAAATTCAAATAAATTTTTATCTGCATCTAGCTCTGAAAAAATATTTGGCCTTCTAGCTGTGTGTGGGACTTGCTCTATTAGGCCATCTCTACTGACCTCCATCAGGTTGCAAACTGAATATAATTTTTTTTTGCATCTACCTCTGAAAAAATATTTGGGCTTCTAGCTGTGTGTGGGACTTGTTCTATTAGTCCATCTATACTGACCTCCATCAGGTTGCAAATTCAAATTAATTTTTATCTGCATCTAGCTCTGAAAAAATATTTGGCCTTCTAGCAGTGTGTGGGACTTGTTCTATTAGTCCATCTATACTGACCTCCATCAGGTTGCAAATTAAAATAATTTTTATCTGCATCTAGCTCTGAAAAAATATTTGGCCTTCTAGCAGTGTGTGGGACTTGTTCTATTAGTCCATCTATACTGACCTCCATCAGGTTGCAAATTAAAAATAATTTTTATCTGCATCTAGCTCTGAAAAAATATTTGGCCTTCTAGCAGTGTGTGGGACTTGTTCTATTAGTCCATCTATACTGACCTCCATCAGGTTGCAAACTGAAAATATTTTTTTTCTGCATCTACCTCTGAAAAAATATTTGGGCTTCTAGCTGTGTGTGGGACTTGTTCTATTAGTCCATCTATACTGACCTCCATCAGGTTGCAAATTGAATATAATTTTTTTCTGCATCTACCTCTGAAAAAATATTTGGGCTTCTAGCTGTGTGTGGGACTTGTTCTATTAGTCCATATATACTGACCTCCATCAGGTTGCAAATTGAATATAATTTTTTTCTGCATCTACCTCTGAAAAAATATTTGGCCTTCTAGCAGTGTGTGGGAATTGTTCTATTAGTCCATCTATACTGACCTCCATCAGGTTGCAAATTCAAAATAATTTTTTGTCTGCATCTAGCTCTGAAAAAATATTTGGCCTTCTAGCAGTGTGTGGGACTTGTTCTATTAGTCCATCTATACTGATCTCCATCAGGTTGCAAATTAAAAATAATTTTTATCTGCATCTAGCTCTGAAAAAATATTTGGCCTTCTAGCAGTGTGTGGGACTTGTTCTATTAGTCCATCTATACTGACCTCCATCAGGTTGCAAACTGAAAATAATTTTTTTCTGCATCTACCTCTGAAAAAATATTTGGGCTTCTAGCTGTGTGTGGGACATGTTATATTAGTCCATCTATACTGACCTCCATCTGGTTGCAAATTGAATATAATATTTTTCTGCATCTAACTCTGAAAAAATATTTGGCCTTCTAGCAGTGTGTGGGACTTGTTCTATTAGTCCTTCTATACTGACCTCCATCAGGTTGCAAACTGAATATAATTTTTTACTGCATCTACCTCTGAAAAAATATTTGGGCTTCTAGCTGTGTGTGGGACTTGTTCTATTAGTCCATCTATACTGACCTCCATCAGGTTACAAATTGAATATAATTTTTTTCTGCATCTAGCTCTGAAAAAATATTTGGCCTTCTAGCAGTGTGTGGGACTTGTTCTATTAGTCCATCTATACTGACCTCCATCAGGTTGCAAACTGAATATAATTTTTTTCTGCATCTACCTCTGAAAAAATATTTGGGCTTCTAGCTGTGTGTGGGACTTGTTCTATTAGTCCATCTATACTGACCTCCATCAGGTTGCAAATTGAATATAATTTTTTTCTGCATCTACCTCTGAAAAAATATTTGGCCTTCTAGCAGTGTGTGGGAATTGTTCTATTAGTCCATCTATACTGACCTCCATCAGGTTGCAAATTCAAAATAATTTTTTGTCTGCATCTAGCTCTGAAAAAATATTTGGCCTTCTAGCAGTGTGTGGGACTTGTTCTATTAGTCCATCTATACTGATCTCCATCAGATTGCAAATTAAAAATAATTTTTATCTGCCTCTAGCTCTGAAAAAATATTTGGCCTTCTAGCAGTGTGTGGGACTTGTTCTATTAGTCCATCTATACTGACCTCCATCAGGTTGCAAACTGAAAATAATTTTTTTCTGCATCTACCTCTGAAAAAATATTTAGGCTTCTAGCAGTGTGTGGGACTTGTTCTATTAGTCCATCTATACTGACCTCCATCTGGTTGCAATTTCAAATTAATTTTTATCTGCATCTAGCTCTGAAAAAATATTTGGGCTTCTAGCTGTGTGTGGGACATGTTATATTAGTCCATCTATACTGACCTCCATCTGGTTGCAAATTGAATATAATATTTTTCTGCATCTAGCTCTGAAAAAATATTTGGCCTTCTAGCAGTGTGTGGGACTTGTTCTATTAGTCCATCTATACTGACCTCCATCAGGTTGCAAATTAAAAATTATTTTTATCTGCATCTAACTCTGAAAAAATATTTGGCCTTCTAGCTGTGTGTGGGACTTGCGCTATTAGGCCATCTCTACTGACCTCCATCAGGTTGCAAACTGAATATAATTTTTTTCTGCATCTACCTCTGAAAAAATATTTGGGCTTCTAGCTGTGTGTGGGACTTGTTCTATTAGTCCATCTATACTGACCTCCATCAGGTTGCAAACTGAAAATAATTTTTATCTGCATCTAGCTCTGAAAAAATATTTGGCCTTCTAGCAGTGTGTGGGACTTGTTCTATTAGTCCATCTATACTGACCTCCATCAGGTTGCAAACTGAAAATAATTTTTTTCTGCATCTACCTCTGAAAAAATATTTAGGCTTCTAGCAGTGTGTGGGACTTGTTCTATTAGTCCATCTATACTGACCTCCATCAGGTTGCAAATTAAAAATTATTTTTATCTGCATCTAACTCTGAAAAAATATTTGGCCTTCTAGCTGTGTGTGGGACTTGCGCTATTAGGCCATCTCTACTGACCTCCATCAGGTTGCAAACTGAATATAATTTTTTTCTGCATCTACCTCTGAAAAAATATTTGGGCTTCTAGCTGTGTGTGGGACATGTTATATTAGTCCATCTATACTGACCTCCATCTGGTTGCAAATTGAATATAATATTTTTCTGCATCTAGCTCTGAAAAAATATTTGGCCTTCTAGCAGTGTGTGGGACTTGTTCTATTAGTCCATCTATACTGACCTCCATCAGGTTGCAAACTGAATATAATTTTTTTCTGCATCTACCTCTGAAAAAATATTTGGGCTTCTAGCTGTGTGTGGGACTTGTTCTATTAGTCCATCTATGCTGACCTCCATCAGGTTGCAAATTGAATATAATTTTTTTCTGCATCTAGCTCTGAAAAAATATTTGGCCTTCTAGCAGTGTGTGGGACTTGTTCAATTAGTCCATCTATACTGACCTCCATCAGGTTGCAAATTAAAAATAATTTTTATCTGCATCTAGCTCTGAAAAAATATTTGGCCTTCTAGCAGTGTGTGGGACTTGTTCTATTAGTCCATCTATACTGACCTCCATCAGGTTGCAAATTAAAAATAATTTTTATCTGCATCTAGCTCTGAAAAAATATTTGGCCTTCTAGCAGTGTGTGGGACTTGTTCTATTAGTCCATCTATACTGACCTCCATCAGGTTGCAAACTGAAAATAATTTTTTTCTGCATCTACCTCTGAAAAAATATTTGGGCTTCTAGCTGTGTGTGGGACTTGTTCTATTAGTCCATCTATACTGACCTCCATCAGGTTGCAAATTGAATATATTTTTTTTCTGCATCTACCTCTGAAAAAATATTTGGGCTTCTAGCTGTGTGTGGGACTTGTTCTATTAGTCCATCTATACTGACCTCCATCAGGTTGCAAATTGAATATAATTTTTTTCTGCATCTACCTCTGAAAAAATATTTGGCCTTCTAGCAGTGTGTGGGAATTGTTCTATAAGTCCATCTATACTGACCTCCATCAGGTTGCAAATTCAAAATAATTTTTTGTCTGCATCTAGCTCTGAAAAAATATTTGGCCTTCTAGCAGTGTGTGGGACTTGTTCTATTAGTCCATCTATACTGACCTCCATTAGGTTGCAAACTGAAAATAATTTTTTTCTGCATCTACCTCTGAAAAAATATTTGGGCTTCTAGATGTGTGTGGGACATGTTATATTAGTCCATCTATACTGACCTCCATCTGGTTGCAAATTGAATATAATATTTTTCTGCATCTAGCTCTGAAAAAATATTTGGGCTTCTAGCTGTGTGTGGGACTTGTTCAATTAGTCCATCTATGCTGACCTCCATCAGGTTGCAAATTGAATATAATTTTTTTCTGCATCTAGCTCTGAAAAAATATTTGGCCTTCTAGCAGTGTGTGGGACTTGTTCAATTAGTCCATCTATACTGACCTCCATCAGGTTGCAAATTAAAAATAATTTTTATCTGCATCTAGCTCTGAAAAAATATTTGGCCTTCTAGCAGTGTGTGGGACTTGTTCTATTAGTCCATCTATACTGACCTCCATCAGGTTGCAAATTAAAAATAATTTTTATCTGCATGTAACTCTGAAAAAATATTTGGCCTTCTAGCTGTGTGTGGGACTTGCTCTATTAGGCCATCTCTACTGACCTCCATCAGGTTGCAAACTGAATATAATTTTTTTCTGCATCTACCTCTGAAAAAATATTTGGGCTTCTAGCTGTGTGTCGGACTTGTTCTATTAGTCCATCTATACTGACCTCCATCAGGTTGCAAATTCAAATTAATTTTTATCTGCATCTAGCTCTGAAAAAATATTTGGCCTTCTAGCAGTGTGTGGGACTTGTTCTATTAGTCCATCTATACTGACCTACATCAGGTTGCAAACTGAATATAATTTTTTTCTGCATCTACCTCTGAAAAAATATTTAGGCTTCTAGCAGTGTGTGGGACTTGTTCTATTAGTCCATCTATACTGACCTCCATCAGGTTGCAAATTAAAAATTATTTTTATCTGCATCTAACTCTGAAAAAATATTTGGCCTTCTAGCTGTGTGTGGGACTTGCTCTATTAGGCCATCTCTACTGACCTCCATCAGGTTGCAAACTGAATATAATTTTTTTTTGCATCTACCTCTGAAAAAATATTTGGGCTTCTAGCTGTGTGTGGGACTTGTTCTATTAGTCCATCTATACTGACCTCCATCAGGTTGCAAATTCAAATTAATTTTCATCTGCATCTAGCTCTGAAAAAATATTTGGCCTTCTAGCAGTGTGTGGGACTTGTTCTATTAGTCCATCTATACTGACCTCCATCAGGTTGCAAATTAAAAATAATTTTTATCTGCATCTAGCTCTGAAAAAATATTTGGCCTTCTAGCAGTGTGTGGGACTTGTTCTATTAGTCCATCTATACTGACCTCCATCAGGTTGCAAACTGAAAATAATTTTTTTCTGCATCTACCTCTGAAAAAATATTTGGGCTTCTAGCTGTGTGTGGGACTTGTTCTATTAGTCCATCTATACTGACCTCCATCAGGTTGCAAATTGAATATAATTTTTTTCTGCATCTACCTCTGAAAAAATATTTGGGCTTCTAGCTGTGTGTGGGACTTGTTCTATTAGTCCATATATACTGACCTCCATCAGGTTGCAAATTGAATATAATTTTTTTCTGCATCTACCTCTGAAAAAATATTTGGCCTTCTAGCAGTGTGTGGGAATTGTTCTATTAGTCCATCTATACTGACCTCCATCAGGTTGCAAATTCAAAATAATTTTTTGTCTGCATCTAGCTCTGAAAATATATTTGGCCTTCTAGCAGTGTGTGTGACTTGTTCTATTAGTCCATCTATACTGATCTCCATCAGGTTGCAAATTAAAAATAATTTTTATCTGCATCTAGCTCTGAAAAAATATTTGGCCTTCTAGCAGTGTGTGGGACTTGTTCTATTAGTCCATCTATGCTGACCTCCATCAGGTTGCAAACTGAAAATAATTTTTTTCTGCATCTACCTCTGAAAAAATATTTGGGCTTCTAGCTGTGTGTGGGACATGTTATAATAGTCCATCTATACTGACCTCCATCTGGTTGCAAATTGAATATAATATTTTTCTGCATCTAACTCTGAAAAAATATTTGGCCTTCTAGCAGTGTGTGGGACTTGTTCTATTAGTCCTTCTATACTGACCTCCATCAGGTTGCAAACTGAATATAATTTTTTACTGCATCTACCTCTGAAAAAATATTTGGGCTTCTAGCTGTGTGTGGGACTTGTTCTATTAGTCCATCTATACTGACCTCCATCAGGTTACAAATTGAATATAATTTTTTTCTGCATCTAGCTCTGAAAAAATATTTGGCCTTCTAGCAGTGTGTGGGACTTGTTCTATTAGTCCATCTATACTGACCTCCATCAGGTTGCAAACTGAATATAATTTTTTTCTGCATCTACCTCTGAAAAAATATTTGGGCTTCTAGCTGTGTGTGGGACTTGTTCTATTAGTCCATCTATACTGACCTCCATCAGGTTGCAAATTGAATATAATTTTTTTCTGCATCTACCTCTGAAAAAATATTTGGCCTTCTAGCAGTGTGTGGGAATTGTTCTATTAGTCCCTCTATACTGACCTCCATCAGGTTGCAAATTCAAAATAATTTTTTGTCTGCATCTAGCTCTGAAAAAATATTTGGCCTTCTAGCAGTGTGTGGGACTTGTTCTATTAGTCCATCTATACTGATCTCCATCAGGTTGCAAATTAAAAATAATTTTTATCTGCATCTAGCTCTGAAAAAATATTTGGCCTTCTAGCAGTGTGTGGGACTTGTTCTATTAGTCCATCTATACTGACCTCCATCAGGTTGCAAACTGAAAATAATTTTTTTCTGCATCTACCTCTGAAAAAATATTTAGGCTTCTAGCAGTGTATGGGACTTGTTCTATTAGTCCATCTATACTGACCTCCATCAGGTTGCAAATTAAAAATTATTTTTATCTGCATCTAACTCTGAAAAAATATTTGGCCTTCTAGCTGTGTGTGGGACTTGCGCTATTAGGCCATCTCTTCTGACCTCCATCAGGTTGCAAACTGAATATAATTTTTTCTGCATCTACCTCTGAAAAAATATTTGGGCTTCTAGCTGTGTGTGGGACTTGTTCTATTAGTCCATCTATACTGACCTCCATCAGGTTGCAAATTCAAATTAATTTTTATCTGCATCTAGCTCTGAAAAAATATTTGGCCTTCTAGCAGTGTGTGGGACTTGTTCTATTAGTCCATCTATACTGACCTCCATCAGGTTGCAAACTGAAAATAATTTTTTTCTGCATCTACCTCTGAAAAAATATTTAGGCTTCTAGCAGTGTGTAGGACTTGTTCTATTAGTCCATCTATACTGACCTCCATCATGTTGAAAATTAAAAATTATTTTTATCTGCATCTAACTCTGAAAAAATATTTGGCCTTCTAGCTGTGTGTGGGACTTGCGCTATTAGGCCATCTCTACTGACCTCCATCAGGTTGCAAACTGAATATAATTTTTTTCTGCATCTACCTCTGAAAAAATATTTGGGCTTCTAGCTGTGTGTCTGACAGGTTATATTAGTCCATCTATACTGACCTCCATCAGGTTGCAAACTGAATATAATTTTTTACTGCATCTACCTCTGAAAAAATATTTGGGCTTCTAGCTGTGTGTGGGACTTGTTCTATTAGTCCATCTATACTGACCTCCATCAGGTTGCAAATTAAAAATAATTTTTATCTGCATCTAGCTCTGAAAAAATATTTGGCCTTCTAGCAGTGTGTGGGACTTGTTCTATTAGTCCATCTATACTGACCTCCATCAGGTTGCAAATTAAAAATAATTTTTATCTGCATCTAGCTCTGAAAAAATATTTGGCCTTCTAGCAGTGTGTGGGACTTGTTCTATTAGTCCATCTATACTGACCTCCATCAGGTTGCAAACTGAAAATAATTTTTTTCTGCATCTACCTCTGAAAAAATATTTGGGCTTCTAGCTGTGTGTGGGACTTGTTCTATTAGTCCATCTATACTGACCTCCATCAGGTTGCAAATTGAATATATTTTTTTTCTGCATCTACCTCTGAAAAAATATTTGGGCTTCTAGCTGTGTGTGGGACTTGTTCTATTAGTCCATCTATACTGACCTCCATCAGGTTGCAAATTGAATATAATTTTTTTCTGCATCTACCTCTGAAAAAATATTTGGCCTTCTAGCAGTGTGTGGGAATTGTTCTATAAGTCCATCTATACTGACCTCCATCAGGTTGCAAATTCAAAATAATTTTTTGTCTGCATCTAGCTCTGAAAAAATATTTGGCCTTCTAGCAGTGTGTGGGACTTGTTCTATTAGTCCATCTATACTGACCTCCATTAGGTTGCAAACTGAAAATAATTTTTTTCTGCATCTACCTCTGAAAAAATATTTGGGCTTCTAGCTGTGTGTGGGACATGTTATATTAGTCCATCTATACTGACCTCCATCTGGTTGCAAATTGAATATAATATTTTTCTGCATCTAGCTCTGAAAAAATATTTGGGCTTCTAGCTGTGTGTGGGACTTGTTCAATTAGTCCATCTATGCTGACCTCCATCAGGTTGCAAATTGAATATAATTTTTTTCTGCATCTAGCTCTGAAAAAATATTTGGCCTTCTAGCAGTGTGTGGGACTTGTTCTATTAGTCCATCTATACTGACCTCCATTAGGTTGCAAACTGAAAATAATTTTTTTCTGCATCTACCTCTGAAAAAATATTTGGGCTTCTAGCTGTGTGTGGGACATGTTATATTAGTCCATCTATACTGACCTCCATCTGGTTGCAAATTGAATATAATATTTTTCTGCATCTAGCTCTGAAAAAATATTTGGGCTTCTAGCTGTGTGTGGGACTTGTTCAATTAGTCCATCTATGCTGACCTCCATCAGGTTGCAAATTGAATATAATTTTTTTCTGCATCTAGCTCTGAAAAAATATTTGGCCTTCTAGCAGTGTGTGGGACTTGCTCAATTAGTCCATCTATACTGACCTCCATCAGGTTGCAAATTAAAAATAATTTTTATCTGCATCTAGCTCTGAAAAAATATTTGGCCTTCTAGCAGTGTGTGGGACTTGTTCTATTAGTCCATCTATACTGACCTCCATCAGGTTGCAAATTAAAAATAATTTTTATCTGCATGTAACTCTGAAAAAATATTTGGCCTTCTAGCTGTGTGTGGGACTTGCTCTATTAGGCCATCTCTACTGACCTCCATCAGGTTGCAAACTGAATATAATTTTTTTCTGCATCTACCTCTGAAAAAATATTTGGGCTTCTAGCTGTGTGTGGGACTTGTTCTATTAGTCCATCTATACTGACCTCCATCAGGTTGCAAATTCAAATTAATTTTTATCTGCATCTAGCTCTGAAAAAATATTTGGCCTTCTAGCAGTGTGTGGGACTTGTTCTATTAGTCCATCTATACTGACCTACATCAGGTTGCAAACTGAATATAATTTTTTTCTGCATCTACCTCTGAAAAAATATTTAGGCTTCTAGCAGTGTGTGGGACTTGTTCTATTAGTCCATCTATACTGACCTCCATCAGGTTGCAAATTAAAAATTATTTTTATCTGCATCTAACTCTGAAAAAATATTTGGCCTTCTAGCTGTGTGTGGGACTTGCTCTATTAGGCCATCTCTACTGACCTCCATCAGGTTGCAAACTGAATATAATTTTTTTTTGCATCTACCTCTGAAAAAATATTTGGGCTTCTAGCTGTGTGTGGGACTTGTTCTATTAGTCCATCTATACTGACCTCCATCAGGTTGCAAATTCAAATTAATTTTTATCTGCATCTAGCTCTGAAAAAATATTTGGCCTTCTAGCAGTGTGTGGGACTTGTTCTATTAGTCCATCTATACTGACCTCCATCAGGTTGCAAATTAAAAATAATTTTTATCTGCATCTAGCTCTGAAAAAATATTTGGCCTTCTAGCAGTGTGTGGGACTTGTTCTATTAGTCCATCTATACTGACCTCCATCAGGTTGCAAACTGAAAATAATTTTTTTCTGCATCTACCTCTGAAAAAATATTTGGGCTTCTAGCTGTGTGTGGGACTTGTTCTATTAGTCCATCTATACTGACCTCCATCAGGTTGCAAATTGAATATAATTTTTTTCTGCATCTACCTCTGAAAAAATATTTGGGCTTCTAGCTGTGTGTGGGACTTGTTCTATTAGTCCATATATACTGACCTCCATCAGGTTGCAAATTGAATATAATTTTTTTCTGCATCTACCTCTGAAAAAATATTTGGCCTTCTAGCAGTGTGTGGGAATTGTTCTATTAGTCCATCTATACTGACCTCCATCAGGTTGCAAATTCAAAATAATTTTTTGTCTGCATCTAGCTCTGAAAAAATATTTGGCCTTCTAGCAGTGTGTGTGACTTGTTCTATTAGTCCATCTATACTGATCTCCATCAGGTTGCAAATTAAAAATAATTTTTATCTGCATCTAGCTCTGAAAAAATATTTGGCCTTCTAGCAGTGTGTGGGACTTGTTCTATTAGTCCATCTATACTGACCTCCATCAGGTTGCAAACTGAAAATAATTTTTTTCTGCATCTACCTCTGAAAAAATATTTGGGCTTCTAGCTGTGTGTGGGACATGTTATAATAGTCCATCTATACTGACCTCCATCTGGTTGCAAATTGAATATAATATTTTTCTGCATCTAACTCTGAAAAAATATTTGGCCTTCTAGCAGTGTGTGGGACTTGTTCTATTAGTCCTTCTATACTGACCTCCATCAGGTTGCAAACTGAATATAATTTTTTACTGCATCTACCTCTGAAAAAATATTTGGGCTTCTAGCTGTGTGTGGGACTTGTTCTATTAGTCCATCTATACTGACCTCCATCAGGTTACAAATTGAATATAATTTTTTTCTGCATCTAGCTCTGAAAAAATATTTGGCCTTCTAGCAGTGTGTGGGACTTGTTCTATTAGTCCATCTATACTGACCTCCATCAGGTTGCAAACTGAATATAATTTTTTTCTGCATCTACCTCTGAAAAAATATTTGGGCTTCTAGCTGTGTGTGGGACTTGTTCTATTAGTCCATCTATACTGACCTCCATCAGGTTGCAAATTGAATATAATTTTTTTCTGCATCTACCTCTGAAAAAATATTTGGCCTTCTAGCAGTGTGTGGGAATTGTTCTATTAGTCCATCTATACTGACCTCCATCAGGTTGCAAATTCAAAATAATTTTTTGTCTGCATCTAGCTCTGAAAAAATATTTGGCCTTCTAGCAGTGTGTGGGACTTGTTCTATTAGTCCATCTATACTGATCTCCATCAGGTTGCAAATTAAAAATAATTTTTATCTGCATCTAGCTCTGAAAAAATATTTGGCCTTCTAGCAGTGTGTGGGACTTGTTCTATTAGTCCATCTATACTGACCTCCATCAGGTTGCAAACTGAAAATAATTTTTTTCTGCATCTACCTCTGAAAAAATATTTAGGCTTCTAGCAGTGTGTGGGACTTGTTCTATTAGACCATCTATACTGACCTCCATCAGGTTGCAAATTAAAAATTATTTTTATCTGCATCTAACTCTGAAAAAATATTTGGCCTTCTAGCTGTGTGTGGGACTTGCGCTATTAGGCCATCTCTTCTGACCTCCATCAGGTTGCAAACTGAATATAATTTTTTCTGCATCTACCTCTGAAAAAATATTTGGGCTTCTAGCTGTGTGTGGGACTTGTTCTATTAGTCCATCTATACTGACCTCCATCAGGTTGCAAATTCAAATTAATTTTTATCTGCATCTAGCTCTGAAAAAATATTTGGCCTTCTAGCAGTGTGTGGGACTTGTTCTATTAGTCCATCTATACTGACCTCCATCAGGTTGCAAACTGAAAATAATTTTTTTCTGCATCTACCTCTGAAAAAATATTTAGGCTTCTAGCAGTGTGTGGGACTTGTTCTATTAGTCCATCTATACTGACCTCCATCATGTTGAAAATTAAAAATTATTTTTATCTGCATCTAACTCTGAAAAAATATTTGACCTTCTAGCTGTGTGTGGGACTTGCGCTATTAGGCCATCTCTACTGACCTCCATCAGGTTGCAAACTGAATATAATTTTTTTCTGCATCTACCTCTGAAAAAATATTTGGGCTTCTAGCTGTGTGTGTGACAGGTTATATTAGTCCATCTATACTGACCTCCATCAGGTTGCAAACTGAATATAATTTTTTACTGCATCTACCTCTGAAAAAATATTTGGGCTTCTAGCTGTGTGTGGGACTTGTTCTATTAGTCCATCTATACTGACCTCCATCAGGTTACAAATTGAATATAATTTTTTTCTGCATCTAGCTCTGAAAAAATATTTGGCCTTCTAGCAGTGTGTGGGACTTGTTCTATTAGTCCATCTATACTGACCTCCATCAGGTTGCAAACTGAATATAATTTTTTTCTGCATCTACCTCTGAAAAAATATTTAGGCTTCTAGCAGTGTGTGGGACTTGTTCTATTAGTCCATCTATACTGACCTCCATCAGGTTGCAAATTAAAAATTATTTTTATCTGCATCTATCTCTGAAAAAATATTTGGCCTTCTAGCTGTGTGTGGGTCTTGCGCTATTAGGCCATCTCTACTGACCTCCATCAGGTTGCAAACTGAATATAATTTTTTTCTGCATCTACCTCTGAAAAAATATTTGGGCTTCTAGCTGTGTGTGGGACTTGTTCTATTAGTCCATCTATACTGACCTCCATCAGGTTGCAAATTCAAATTAATTTTTATCTGCATCTAGCTCTGAAAAAATATTTGGCCTTCTAGCAGTGTGTGGGACTTGTTCTATTAGTCCATCTATACTGACCTCCATCAGGTTGCAAACTGAAAATAATTTTTTTCTGCATCTACCTCTGAAAAAATATTTAGGCTTCTAGCAGTGTGTGGGACTTGTTATATTAGTCCATCTATACTGACCTCCATCAGGTTGCAAATTAAAAATTATTTTTATCTGCATCTAACTCTGAAAAAATATTTGGCCTTCTAGCTGTGTGTGGGACTTGCGCTATTAGGCCATCTCTACTGACCTCCATCAGGTTGCAAACTGAATATAATTTTTTTCTGCATCTACCTCTGAAAAAATATTTGGGCTTCTAGCTGTGTGTGGGACATGTTATATTAGTCCATCTATACTGACCTCCATCTGGTTGCAAATTGAATATAATATTTTTCTGCATCTAGCTCTGAAAAAATATTTGGCCTTCTAGCAGTGTGTGGGACTTGTTCTATTAGTCCATCTATACTGACCTCCATCAGGTTGCAAACTGAATATAATTTTTTACTGCATCTACCTCTGAAAAAATATTTGGGCTTCTAGCTGTGTGTGGGACTTGTTCTATTAGTCCATCTATACTGACCTCCATCAGGTTACAAATTGAATATAATTTTTTTCTACATCTAGCTCTGAAAAAATATTTGGCCTTCTAGCAGTGTGTGGGACTTGTTCTATTAGTCCATCTATACTGACCTCCATCAGGTTGCAAACTGAATATAATTTTTTTCTGCATCTACCTCTGAAAAAATATTTGGGCTTCTAGCTGTGTGTGGGACTTGTTTTATTAGTCCATCTATGCTGACCTCCATCAGGTTGCAAATTGAATATAATTTTTTTCTGCATCTAGCTCTGAAAAAATATTTGGCCTTCTAGCAGTGTGTGGGACTTGTTCAATTAGTCCATCTATACTGACCTCCATCAGGTTGCAAATTAAAAATAATTTTTATCTGCATCTATCTCTGAAAAAATATTTGGCCTTCTAGCAGTGTGTGGGACTTGTTCTATTAGTCCATCTATACTGACCTCCATCAGGTTGCAAATTAAAAATAATTTTTATCTGCATCTAGCTCTGAAAAAATATTTGGCCTTCTAGCAGTGTGTGGGACTTGTTCTATTAGTCCATCTATACTGACCTCCATCAGGTTGCAAACTGAAAATAATTTTTTTCTGCATCTACCTCTGAAAAAATATTTGGGCTTCTAGCTGTGTGTGGGACTTGCTCTATTAGGCCATCTCTACTGACCTCCATCAGGTTGCAAACTGAATATAATTTTTTTCTGCATCTAGCTCTGAAAAAATATTTGGCCTTCTAGCAGTGTGTGGGACTTGTTCAATTAGTCCATCTATACTGACCTCCATCAGGTTGCAAATTAAAAATAATTTTTATCTGCATCTATCTCTGAAAAAATATTTGGCCTTCTAGCAGTGTGTGGGACTTGTTCTATTAGTCCATCTATACTGACCTCCATCAGGTTGCAAATTAAAAATAATTTTTATCTGCATCTAGCTCTGAAAAAATATTTGGCCTTCTAGCAGTGTGTGGGACTTGTTCTATTAGTCCATCTATACTGACCTCCATCAGGTTGCAAACTGAAAATAATTTTTTTCTGCATCTACCTCTGAAAAAATATTTGGGCTTCTAGCTGTGTGTGGGACTTGTTCTATTAGTCCATCTATACTGACCTCCATCAGGTTGCAAATTGAATATATTTTTTTCTGCATCTACCTCTGAAAAAATATTTGGGCTTCTAGCTGTGTGTGGGACTTGTTCTATTAGTCCATCTATACTGACCTCCATCAGGTTGCAAATTGAATATAATTTTTTTCTGCATCTACCTCTGAAAAAATATTTGGCCTTCTAGCAGTGTGTGGGAATTGTTCTATAAGTCCATCTATACTGACCTCCATCAGGTTGCAAATTCAAAATAATTTTTTGTCTGCATCTAGCTCTGAAAAAATATTTGGCCTTCTAGCAGTGTGTGGGACTTGTTCTATTAGTCCATCTATACTGACCTCCATCAGGTTTCAAACTGAAAATAATTTTTTTCTGCATCTACCTCTGAAAAAATATTTGGGCTTCTAGCTGTGTGTGGGACATGTTATATTAGTCCATCTATACTGACCTCCATCTGGTTGCAAATTGAATATAATATTTTTCTGCATCTAGCTCTGAAAAAATATTTGGGCTTCTAGCTGTGTGTGGGACTTGTTCAATTAGTCCATCTATGCTGACCTCCATCAGGTTGCAAATTGAATATAATTTTTTTCTGCATCTAGCTCTGAAAAAATATTTGGCCTTCTAGCAGTGTGTGGGACTTGTTCAATTAGTCCATCTATACTGACCTCCATCAGGTTGCAAATTAAAAATAATTTTTATCTGCATCTAGCTCTGAAAAAATATTTGGCCTTCTAGCAGTGTGTGGGACTTGTTCTATTAGTCCATCTATACTGACCTCCATCAGGTTGTAAATTAAAAATAATTTTTATCTGCATCTAGCTCTGAAAAAATATTTGGCCTTCTAGCAGTGTGTGGGACTTGTTCTATTAGTCCATCTATACTGACCTCCATCAGGTTGCAAACTGAATATAATTTTTTTCTGCATCTTACTCTGAAAAAAAAAATGGGCTTCTAGCTGTGTGTGGGATTTGTTCTATTAGTCCATCTATAGTGACATCCATCAGGTTGCAAATTGACTATAATATTTTTCTGCATCTAGCTCTGAAAAAATATTTGGCCTTCTAGCAGTGTGTGGGACTTGTTCTATTAGTCCATTTATACTGACCTCCATCAGGTTGCAAACTGAATATAACTTTTTCTGCATCTACCTCTGAAAAAATATTTGGGCTTCTAGCTGTGTGTGGGACTTGTTCTATTAGTCCATCTATGCTGACCTCCATCAGGTTGCAAATTGAATATAATTTTTTTCTGCATCTAGCTCTGAAAAAATATTTGGTCTTCTAGCAGTGTGTGGGACTTGTTCAATTAGTCCATCTATACTGACCTCCATCAGGTTGCAAATTAAAAATAATTTTTATCTGCATCTACCTCTGAAAAAATATTTGGCCTTCTAGCAGTGTGTCAGAATTGTTCTATAAGTCCATCTATACTGACCTCCATCAGGTTGCAAATTCAAAATAATTTTTTGTCTGCATCTAGCTCTGAAAAAATATTTGGCCTTCTAGCAGTGTGTGGGACTTGTTCTATTAGTCCATCTATACTGACCTCCATCAGGTTGCAAACTGAAAATAATTTTTTTCTGCATCTACCTCTGAAAAAATATTTGGGCTTCTAGCTGTGTGTGGGACATGTTATATTAGTCCATCTATACTGACCTCCATCTGGTTGCAAATTGAATATAATATTTTTCTGCATCTAGCTCTGAAAAAATATTTGGGCTTCTAGCTGTGTGTGGGACTTGTTCAATTAGTCCATCTATGCTGACCTCCATCAGGTTGCAAATTGAATATAATTTTTTTCTGCATCTAGCTCTGAAAAAATATTTGGCCTTCTAGCAGTGTGTGGGACTTGTTCAATTAGTCCATCTATACTGACCTCCATCAGGTTGCAAATTAAAAATAATTTTTATCTGCATCTAGCTCTGAAAAAATATTTGGCCTTCTAGCAGTGTGTGGGACTTGTTCTATTAGTCCATCTATACTGACCTCCATCAGGTTGCAAATTAAAAATAATTTTTATCTGCATCTAGCTCTGAAAAAATATTTGGCCTTCTAGCAGTGTGTGGGACTTGTTCTATTAGTCCATCTATACTGACCTCCATCAGGTTGCAAACTGAATATAATTTTTTTCTGCATCTTACTCTGAAAAAAAAAATGGGCTTCTAGCTGTGTGTGGGATTTGTTCTATTAGTCCATCTATAGTGACATCCATCAGGTTGCAAATTGACTATAATATTTTTCTGCATCTAGCTCTGAAAAAATATTTGGCCTTCTAGCAGTGTGTCGGACTTGTTCTATTAGTCCATTTATACTGACCTCCATCAGGTTGCAAACTGAATATAACTTTTTCTGCATCTACCTCTGAAAAAATATTTGGGCTTCTAGCTGTGTGTGGGACTTGTTCTATTAGTCCATCTATGCTGACCTCCATCAGGTTGCAAATTGAATATAATTTTTTTCTGCATCTAGCTCTGAAATAATATTTGGCCTTCTAGCAGTGTGTGGGACTTGTTCAATTAGTCCATCTATACTGACCTACATCAGGTTGCAAATTAAAAATAATTTTTATCTGCATCTAGCTCTGAAAATATATTTGGCCTTCTAGCAGTGTGTGGGACTTGTTCTATTAGTCCATCTATACTGACCTCCATCAGGTTGCAAATTAAAAATAATTTTTATCTGCATCTAGCTCTGAAAAAATATTTGGCCTTCTAGCAGTGTGTGGGACTTGTTCTATTAGTCCATCTATACTGACCTCCATCAGGTTGCAAACTGAAAATAATTTTTTTCTGCATCTACCTCTGAAAAAATATTTGGGCTTCTAGCTGTGTGTGGGACTTGTTCTATTAGTCCATCAATACTGACCTCCATCAGGTTGCAAATTGAATATAATTTTTTTCTGCATCTACCTCTGAAAAAATATTTGGCCTTCTAGCAGTGTGTGGGAATTGTTCTATAAGTCCATCTATACTGACCTCCATCAGGTTTCAAATTCAAAATAATTTTTTGTCTGCATCAAGCTCTGAAAAAATATTTGGCCTTCTAGCAGTGTGTGGGACTTGTTCTATTAGTCCATCTATACTGACCTCCATCAGGTTGCAAATTAAAAATAATTTTTATCTGCATCTAGCTCTGAAAAAATATTTGGCCTTCTAGCAGTGTGTGGGACTTGTTCTATTAGTCCATCTATACTGACCTCCATCAGGTTGCAAACTGAATATAATTTTTTTCTGCATCTTACTCTGAAAAAAAAAATGGGCTTCTAGCTGTGTGTGGGATTTGTTCTATTAGTCCATCTATAGTGACATCCATCAGGTTGCAAATTGACTATAATATTTTTCTGCATCTAGCTCTGAAAAAATATTTGGCCTTCTAGCAGTGTGTGGGACTTGTTGTATTAGTCCATTTATACTGACCTCCATCAGGTTGCAAACTGAATATAACTTTTTTCTGCATCTACCTCTGAAAAAATACTTGGGCTTCTAGCTGTGTTTGGGACTTGTTCTATTAGTCCTTCTATACTGACCTCCATCAGGTTGCAAATTGAATATAATTTTTTTCTGCATCTAGCTCTGAAAAAATATTTGGCCTTCTAGCAGTGTGTGGGACTTGTTCTATTAGTCCATCTATACTGACCTCCATCAGGTTGCAATATGAATATAATTTTTTTCTGCATCTACCTCTGAAAAAATATTTGGGCTTCTAGCTGTGTGTGGGACTTGTTCTATTAGTCCATCTATACTGACCTCCATCAGGTTGCAAATTGAATATAATTTTTTTCTGCATCTAGCTCTGAAAAAATATTTGGCCTTCTAGCAGTGTGTGGGACTTGTTCTATTAGTCCATCTATACTGACCTCCATCAGGTTGCAAACTGAATATAATTTTTTTCAGCATCTACCTCTTAAAAAATATTTGGGCTTCTAGCTGTGTGTGGGACTTGTTCTATTAGTCCATCTATACTGACCTCCATCAGGTTGCAAACTGAATATAATTTTTTTCTGCATCTCCCTCTGTAAAAATATTTGGCCTTCTAGCAGTGTGTGCGATTTGTTCTATTAGTCCGTCTATACTGACCTCCATCAGGTTGCAAATTGAATATAATATTTTTCTGCTTCTAGCTCTGAAAAAATATTTGGCCTTCTAGCAGTGTGTGGGACTTGTTCTATTAGTCCATCTATACTGACCTCCATCAGGTTTCAAATTAAAAATTATTTTTATCTGCATCTAGCTCTGAAAAAATATTTGGCCTTCTAGCAGTGTGTGGGACTTGTTCTCTTAGTCCATCTATACTGACCTCCATCAGGTTGCAAATTAAAAATAATTTTTATCTGCATCTAGCTCTGAAAAAATATTTGGCCTTCTAGCAGTGTGTGGGACTTGTTCTATTAGTCCATCTATACTGACCTCCATCAGGTTGCAAACTGAATATAATTTTTTTCTGCATCTACCTCTGAAAAAATATTTGGGCTTCTAGCTGTGTGTGGGACTTGTTCTATTAGTCCATCTATACTGACCTCCATCAGGTTGCAAATTGAATATAATTTTTTTCTGCATCTACCTCTGAAAAAATATTTGACCTTCTAGCAGTGTGTGGGAATTGTTCTATTAGTCCATCTATACTGACCTCCATCAGGTTGCAAATTCAAAATAATTTTTTGTCTGCATCTAGCTCTGAAAAAATATTTGGCCTTCTAGCAGTGTCTGGGACTTGTTCTATTAGTCCATCTATACTGACCTCCATCAGGTTGCAAACTGAAAATAATTTTTTTCTGCATCTACCTCTGAAAAAATATTTGGGCTTCTAGCTGTGGATGGGACATGTTATATTAGTCCATCTATACTGACCTCCATCTGGTTGCAAATTGAATATAATATTTTTCTGCATCTAGCTCTGAAAAAATATTTGGCCTTCTAGCAGTGTGTGGGACTTGTTCTATTAGTCCATCTATACTGACCTCCATCAGGTTGCAAACTGAATATAATTTTTTTCTGCATCTACCTCTTAAAAAATATTTGGGCTTCTAGCTGTGTGTGGGACTTGTTCTATTAGTCCATCTATGCTGACCTCCATCAGGTTGCAAATTGAATATAATTTTTTTCTGCATCTAGCTCTGAAAAAATATTTGGCTTTCTAGCAGTGTGTGGGACTTGTTCTATTAGTCCATCTATACTGACCTCCATCAGGTTGCAAATTAAAAATAATTTTTATCTACATCTAGCTCTGAAAAAATATTTTGCCTTTTAGCAGTGTGTGGGACTTGTTCTATTAGTCCATCTATACTGACCTCCATCAGGTTGCAAACTGAATATAATTTTTTTCTGCATCTTACTCTGAAAAAAAAAATGGGCTTCTAGCTGTGTGTGGGATTTGTTCTATTAGTCCATCTATAGTGACATCCATCAGGTTGCAAATTGACTATAATATTTTTCTGCATCTAGCTCTGAAAAAATATTTGGCCTTCTAGCAGTGTGTGGGACTTGTTCTGTTAGTCCATCTATATGGACCTCCATCAGGTTGCAAACTGAATATAACTTTTTTCTGCATCTACCTCTGAAAAAATACTTGGGCTTCTAGCTGTGTGTGGGACTTGTTCTATTAGTCCATCTATACTGACCTCCATCAGGTTGCAAATTGAATATAATTTTTTTCTGCATCTAGCTCTGAAAAAATATTTGGCCTTCTAGCAGTGTGTGGGACTTGTTCTATTAGTCCATCTATACTGACCTCCATCAGGTTGCAAAATGAATATAATTTTTTTCTGCATCTACCTCTGAAAAAATATTTGGGCTTCTAGCTGTGTGTGGGACTTGTTCTATTAGTCCATCTATACTGACCTCCATCAGGTTGCAAATTGAATATAATTTTTTTCTGCATCTAGCTCTGAAAAAATATTTGGCCTTCTAGCAGTGTGTGGGACTTGTTCTATTAGTCCATCTATACTGACCTCCATCAGGTTGCAAACTGAATATAATTTTTTTCAGCATCTACCTCTGAAAAAATATTTGGGCTTCTAGCTGTGTGTGGGACTTGTTCTATTAGTCCGTCTATACTGACCTCCATCAGGTTGCAAATTGAATATAATATTTTTCTGCTTCTAGCTCTGAAAAAATATTTGGCCTTCTAGCAGTGTGTGGGACTTGTTCTATTAGTCCATCTATACTCACCTCCATCAGGTTGCAAATTAAAAATTATTTTTATCTGCATCTAGCTCTGAAAAAATATTTGGCCTTCTAGCAGTGTGTGGGACTTGTTCTATTAGTCCATATATACTGACCTCCGTCATGTTGCAAATTAAAAATAATTATTATCTGTATCTAGCTCTGAAAAAATATTTGGCCTTCTAGCAGTGTGTGTGACTTGTTCTATTAGTCCATCTATACTGACCTCCATCAGGTTGCAAATTAAGAATAATTTTTATCTGCATCTAGCTCTGAAAAAATATTTGGCCTTCTAGCAGTGTGTGGGACTTGTTCTTTTAGTCCATCTATACTGACCTCCATCAGGTTGCAAACTGAATATAATTTTTTTCTGCATCTACCTCTGAAAAAATATTTGGGCTTCTAGCTGTGTGTGGGACTTGTTCTATTAGTCCATCTATACTGACCTCCATCAGGTTGCAAACTGAATATAATTTTTTTCTGCATCTACCTCTGAAAAAATATTTGGCCTTCTAGCAGTGTGTGCGACTTGTTCTATTAGTCCGTCTATACTGACCTCCATCAGGTTGCAAATTGAATATAGTATTTTTCTGCTTCTAGCTCTGAAAAAATATTTGGCCTTCTAGCAGTGTGTGGGACTTGTTCTATTAGTCCGTCTATACTGAGCTCCATCAGGTTGCAAATTAAAAATTATTTTTATCTGCATCTAGCTCTGAAAAAATATTTGGCCTTCTAGCAGTGTGTGGGACTTGTTCTATTAGTCCATCTATACTGACCTCCATCATGTTGCAAATTAAAAATAATTATTATCTGCATCTAGCTCTGAAAAAATATTTGACCTTCTAGCAGTGTGTGGGACTTGTTCTATTAGTCCATCTATACTGACCTCCATCAGGTTGCAAATTAAAAATAATTTTTATCTGCATCTAGGTCTGAAAAAATATTTGGCCTTCTAGCAGTGTGTGGGACTTGTTCTATTAGTCCATCTATACTGACCTCCATCAGGTTGCAAACTGAATATAATTTTTTTCTGCATCTACCTCTGAAGAAATATTGGGCCTTCTAGCAGTGTGTGGGACTTGTTCTATTAGTCCATCTATACTGACCTCCATCAGGTTGCAAATTAAAAATAATTTTTATCGGTATCTAGCTCTGAAAAAATATTTGGCCTTCTAGCAGTGTTTGGGACTTGTTCTATTAGTCCATCTATACTGACCTCCATCAGGTTGCAAATTCAAAATATTTTTTTGTCTGCATCTAGCTCTGAAAAAATATTTGGCCTTCTAGCAGTGTGTGGGACTTGTTCTCTTAGTCCATCTATACTGACCTCCATCAGGTTGCAAACTGAATATAATTTTTTTCTGCATCTACCTCTTAAAAAATATTTGGGCTTCTAGCTGTGTGTGGGACTTGTTCTATTAGTCCATCTATACTGACCTCCATCAGGTTGCAAACTGAATATATTTTTTTTCTGCATCTACCTCTGAAAAAATATTTGGGCTTCTAGCTGTGTGTGGGACTTGTTCTATTAGTCCATCTATGCTGACCTCCATCAGGTTGCAAATTGAATATAATTTTTTTCTGCATCTAGCTCTGAAAAAATATTTGGCTTTCTAGCAGTGTGTGGGACTTGTTCTATTAGTCCATCTATACTGACCTCCATCAGGTTGCAAATTAAAAATAATTTTTATCTGCATCTAGCTCTGAAAAAATATTTGGCCTTCTAGCAGTGTGTGGGACTTGTTCTATTAGTCCATCTATGCTGACCTCCATCAGGTTGCAAACTGAATATAATTTTTTTCTGCATCTTACTCTGAAAAAAAAAATGGGCTTCTAGCTGTGTGTGGGATTTGTTCTATTAGTCCATCTATAGTGACATCCATCAGGTTGCAAATTGACTATAATATTTTTCTGCATCTAGCTCTGAAAAAATATTTGGCCTTCTAGCAGTGTGTGGGACTTGTTCTGTTAGTCCATCTATATTGACCTCCATCAGGTTGCAAACTGAATATAACTTTTTTCTGCATCTACCTCTGAAAAAATACTTGGGCTTCTAGCTGTGTGTGGGACTTGTTCTATTAGTCAATCTATACTGACCTCCATCAGGTTGCAAATTGAATATAATTTTTTTCTGCATCTAGCTCTGAAAAAATATTTGGCCTTCTAACAGTGTGTGGGACTTGTTCTATTAGTCCATCTATACTGACCTCCATCAGGTTGCAAATTGAATATAATTTTTTTCTGCATCTTGCTCTGAAAAAATATTTGGCCTTCTAGCAGTGTGTGGGACTTGTTCTATTAGTCCATCTATACTGACCTCCATCAGGTTGCAAAATGAATATAATTTTTTTCTGCATCTACCTCTGAAAAAATATTTGGGCTTCTAGCTGTGTGTGGGACTTCTTCTATTAGTCCATCTATACTGACCTCCATCAGGTTGCAAATTGAATATAATTTTTTTCTGCATCTAGCTCTGAAAAAATATTTGGCCTTCTAGCAGTGTGTGGGACTTGTTCTATTAGTCCATCTATACTGACCTCCATCAGGTTGCAAACTGAATATAATTTTTTTCAGCATCTACCTCTGAAAAAATATTTGGGCTTCTAGCTGTGTGTGGGACTTGTTCTATTAGTCCATCTATACTGACCTCCATCAGGTTGCAAACTGAATATAATTTTTTTCTGCATCTACCTCTGTAAAAATATTTGGCCTTCTAGCAGTGTGTGCGACTTGTTCTATTAGTCCGTCTATACTGACCTCCATCAGGTTGCAAATTGAATATAATATTTTTCTGCTTCTAGCTCTGAAAAAATATTTGGCCTTCTAGCAGTGTGTGGGACTTGTTCTATTAGTCCATCTATACTCACCTCCATCAGGTTGCAAATTAAAAATTATTTTTATCTGCATCTAGCTCTGAAAAAATATTTGGCCTTCTAGCAGTGTGTGGGACTTGTTCTATTAGTCCATATATACTGACCTCCGTCATGTTGCAAATTAAAAATAATTATTATCTGTATCTAGCTCTGAAAAAATATTTGGCCTTCTAGCAGTGTGTGTGACTTGTTCTATTAGTCCATCTATACTGACCTCCATCAGGTTGCAAATTAAGAATAATTTTTATCTGCATCTAGCTCTGAAAAAATATTTGGCCTTCTAGCAGTGTGTGGGACTTGTTCTATTAGTCCATCTATACTGACCTCCATCAGGTTGCAAATTAAAAATAATTTTTATCTGCATCTAGCTCTGAAAAAATATTTGGCCTTCTAGCAGTGTGTGGGACTTGTTCTATTAGTCCATCTATACTGACCTCCATCAGGTTGCAAACTGAATATAATTTTTTTCTGCATCTTACTCTGAAAAAAAAAATGGGCTTCTAGCTGTGTGTGGGATTTGTTCTATTAGTCCATCTATAGTGACATCCATCAGGTTGCAAATTGACTATAATATTTTTCTGCATCTAGCTCTGAAAAAATATTTGGCCTTCTAGCAGTGTGTGGGACTTGTTCTATTAGTCCATTTATACTGACCTCCATCAGGTTGCAAACTGAATATAACTTTTTCTGCATCTACCTCTGAAAAAATATTTGGGCTTCTAGCTGTGTGTGGGACTTGTTCTATTAGTCCATCTATGCTGACCTCCATCAGGTTGCAAATTGAATATAATTTTTTTCTGCATCTAGCTCTGAAAAAATATTTGGCCTTCTAGCAGTGTGTGGGACTTGTTCAATTAGTCCATCTATACTGACCTCCATCAGGTTGCAAATTAAAAATAATTTTTATCTGCATCTAGCTCTGAAAATATATTTGGCCTTCTAGCAGTGTGTGGGACTTGCTCTATTAGTCCATCTATACTGACCTCCATCAGGTTGCAAATTAAAAATAATTTTTATCTGCATCTAGCTCTGAAAAAATATTTGGCCTTCTAGCAGTGTGTGGGACTTGTTCTATTAGTCCATCTATACTGACCTCCATCAGGTTGCAAACTGAAAATAATTTTTTTCTGCATCTACCTCTGAAAAAATATTTGGGCTTCTGGCTGTGTGTGGGACTTGTTCTATTAGTCCATCTATACTGACCTCCATCAGGTTGCAAATTGAATATAATTTTTTTCTGCATCTACCTCTGAAAAAATATTTGGGCTTCTAGCTGTGTGTGGGACTTGTTCTATTAGTCCATCTATACTGACCTCCATCAGGTTGCAAATTGAATATAATTTTTTTCTGCATCTACCTCTGAAAAAATATTTGGCCTTCTAGCAGTGTGTGGGAATTGTTCTATAAGTCCATCTATACTGACCTCCATCAGGTTTGAAATTCAAAATAATTTTTTGTCTGCATCTAGCTCTGAAAAAATATTTGGCCTTCTAGCAGTGTGTGGGACTTGTTCTATTAGTCCATCTATACTGACCTCCATCAGGTTGCAAACTGAAAATAATTTTTTTCTGCATCTACCTCTGAAAAAATATTTGGGCTTCTAGCTGTGTGTGGGACATGTTATATTAGTCCATCTATACTGACCTCCATCTGGTTGCAAATTGAATATAATATTTTTCTGCATCTAGCTCTGAAAAAATATTTGGCCTTCTAGCAGTGTGTGGGACTTGTTCTATTAGTCCATCTATACTGACCTCCATCAGGTTGCAAACTGAATATAATTTTTTTCTGCATCTACCTCTGAAAAAATATTTGGGCTTCTAGCTGTGTGTGGGACTTGTTCTATTAGTCCATCTATACTGACCTCCATCAGGTTACAAATTGAATATAATTTTTTTCTGCATCTAGCTCTGAAAAAATATTTGGCCTTCTAGCAGTGTGTGGGACTTGTTCTATTAGTCCATCTATACTGACCTCCATCAGGTTGCAAACTGAATATATTTTTTTTCTGCATCTACCTCTGAAAAAATATTTGGGCTTCTAGCTGTGTGTGGGACTTGTTCAATTAGTCCATCTATGCTGACCTCCATCAGGTTGCAAATTGAATATAATTTTTTTCTGCATCTAGCTCTGAAAAAATATTTGGCCTTCTAGCAGTGTGTGGGACTTGTTCTATTAGTCCATCTATACTGACCTCCATCAGGTTGCAAATTAAAAATAATTTTTATCTGCATCTAGCTCTGAAAAAATATTTGGCCTTCTAGCAGTGTGTGGGACTTGTTCTATTAGTCCATCTATACTGACCTCCATCAGGTTGCAAATTAAAAATAATTTTTATCTGCATCTAGCTCTGAAAAAATATTTGGCCTTCTAGCAGTGTGTGGGACTTGTTCTATTAGTCCATCTATACTGACCTCCATCAGGTTGCAAACTGAATATAATTTTTTTCTGCATCTTACTCTGAAAAAAAAAATGGGCTTCTAGCTGTGTGTGGGATTTGTTCTATTAGACCATCTATAGTGACATCCATCAGGTTGCAAATTGACTATAATATTTTTCTGCATCTAGCTCTGAAAAAATATTTGACCTTCTAGCAGTGTGTGGGACTTGTTGTATTAGTCCATTTATACTGACCTCCATCAGGTTGCAAACTGAATATAACTTTTTTCTGCATCTACCTCTGAAAAAATACTTGGGCTTCTAGCTGTGTGTGGGACTTGTTCTATTAGTCCTTCTATACTGACCTCCATCAGGTTGCAAATTGAATATAATTTTTTTCTGCATCTAGCTCTGAAAAAATATTTGGCCTTCTAGCAGTGTGTGGGACTTCTTCTATTAGTCCATCTATACTGACCTCCATCAGGTTGCAATATGAATATAATTTTTTTCTGCATCTACCTCTGAAAAAATATTTGGGCTTCTAGCTGTGTGTGGGACTTGTTCTATTAGTCCATCTATACTGACCTCCATCAGGTTGCAAATTGAATATAATTTTTTTCTGCATCTAGCTCTGAAAAAATATTTGGCCTTCTAGCAGTGTGTGGGACTTGTTCTATTAGTCCATCTATACTGACCTCCATCAGGTTGCAAACTGAATATAATTTTTTTCAGCATCTACCTCTTAAAAAATATTTGGGCTTCTAGCTGTGTGTGGGACTTGTTCTATTAGTCCATCTATACTGACCTCCATCAGGTTGCAAACTGAATATAATTTTTTTCTGCATCTCCCTCTGTAAAAATATTTGGCCTTTTAGCAGTGTGTGCGACTTGTTCTATTAGTCCGTCTATACTGACCTCCATCAGGTTGCAAATTGAATATAATATTTTTCTGCTTCTAGCTCTGAAAAAATATTTGGCCTTCTAGCAGTGTGTGGGACTTGTTCTATTAGTCCATCTATACTGACCTCCATCAGGTTTCAAATTAAAAATTATTTTTATCTGCATCTAGCTCTGAAAAAATATTTGGCCTTCTAGCAGTGTGTGGGACTTGTTCTATTAGTCCATCTATACTGACCTCCATCAGGTTGCAAATTAAAAATAATTTTTATCTGCATCTAGCTCTGAAAAAATATTTGGCCTTCTAGCAGTGTGTGGGACTTGTTCTATTAGTCCATCTATAATGACCTCCATCAGGTTGCAAACTGAATATAATTTTTTTCTGCATCTACCTCTAAAAAAATATTTGGGCTTCTAGCTGTGTGTGGGACTTGTTCTATTAGTCCATCTATACTGACCTCCATCAGGTTGCAAATTGAATATAATTTTTTTCTGCATCTACCTCTGAAAAAATATTTGACCTTCTAGCAGTGTGTGGGAATTGTTCTATTAGTCCATCTATACTGACCTCCATCAGGTTGCAAATTCAAAATAATTTTTTGTCTGCATCTAGCTCTGAAAAAATATTTGGCCTTCTAGCAGTGTGTGGGACTTGTTCTATTAGTCCATCTATACTGACCTCCATCAGGTTGCAAACTGAATATAATTTTTTTCTGCATCTACCTCTTAAAAAATATTTGGGCTTCTAGCTGTGTGTGGGACTTGTTCTATTAGTCCATCTATACTGACCTCCATCAGGTTACAAATTGAATATAATTTTTTCCTGCATCTAGCTCTGAAAAAATATTTGGCCTTCTAGCAGTGTGTGGGACTTGTTCTATTAGTCCATCTATACTGACCTCCATCAGGTTGCAAACTGAATATATTTTTTTTCTGCATCTACCTCTGAAAAAATATTTGGGCTTCTAGCTGTGTGTGGGACTTGTTCTATTAGTCCATCTATGCTGACCTCCATCAGGTTGCAAATTGAATATAATTTTTTTCTGCATCTAGCTCTGAAAAAATATTTGGCTTTCTAGCAGTGTGTGGGACTTGTTCTATTAGTCCATCTATACTGACCTCCATCAGGTTGCAAATTAAAAATAATTTTTATCTACATCTAGCTCTGAAAAAATATTTTGCCTTTTAGCAGTGTGTGGGACTTGTTCTATTAGTCCATCTATACTGACCTCCATCAGGTTGCAAACTGAATATAATTTTTTTCTGCATCTTACTCTGAAAAAAAAAATGGGCTTCTAGCTGTGTGTGGGATTTGTTCTATTAGTCCATCTATAGTGACATCCATCAGGTTGCAAATTGACTATAATATTTTTCTGCATCTAGCTCTGAAAAAATATTTGGCCTTCTAGCAGTGTGTGGGACTTGTTCTGTTAGTCCATCTATATGGACCTCCATCAGGTTGCAAACTGAATATAACTTTTTTCTGCATCTACCTCTGAAAAAATACTTGGGCTTCTAGCTGTGTGTGAGACTTGTTCTATTAGTCCATCTATACTGACCTCCATCAGGTTGCAAATTGAATATAATTTTTTTCTGCATCTAGCTCTGAAAAAATATTTGGCCTTCTAGCAGTGTGTGGGACTTGTTCTATTAGTCCATCTATACTCACCTCCATCAGGTTGCAAATTAAAAATTATTTTTATCTGCATCTAGCTCTGAAAAAATATTTGGCCTTCTAGCAGTGTGTGGGACTTGTTCTATTAGTCGATATATACTGACCTCCGTCATGTTGCAAATTAAAAATAATTATTATCTGTATCTAGCTCTGAAAAAATATTTGGCCTTCTAGCAGTGTGTGTGACTTGTTCTATTAGTCCATCTATACTGACCTCCATCAGGTTGCAAATTAAGAATAATTTTTATCTGCATCTAGCTCTGAAAAAATATTTGGCCTTCTAGCAGTGTGTGGGACTTGATCTTTTAGTCCATCTATACTGACCTCCATCAGGTTGCAAACTGAATATAATTTTTTTCTGCATCTACCTCTGAAAAAATATTTGGGCTTCTAGCTGTGTGTGGGACTTGTTCTATTAGTCCATCTATACTGACCTCCATCAGGTTGCAAACTGAATATAATTTTTTTCTGCATCTACCTCTGAAAAAATATTTGGCCTTCTAGCAGTGTGTGCGACTTGTTCTATTAGTCCGTCTATACTGACCTCCATCAGGTTGCAAATTGAATATAGTATTTTTCTGCTTCTAGCTCTGAAAAAATATTTGGCCTTCTAGCAGTGTGTGGGACTTGTTCTATTAGTCCGTCTATACTGACCTCCATCAGGTTGCAAATTAAAAATTATTTTTATCTGCATCTAGCTCTGAAAAAATATTTGGCCTTCTAGCAGTGTGTGGGACTTGTTCTATTAGTCCATCTATACTGACCTCCATCAGGTTGCAAATTAAAAATAATTTTTATCTGCATCTAGCTCTGAAAAAATATTTGGCCTTCTAGCAGTGTGTGGGACTTGTTCTATTAGTCCATCTATACTGACCTCCATCAGGTTGCAAACTGAATATAATTTTTTTCTGCATCTACCTCTGAAGAAATATTGGGCCTTCTAGCAGTGTGTGGGACTTGTTCTATTAGTCCATCTATACTGACCTCCATCAGGTTGCAAATTAAAAATAATTTTTATCGGCATCTAGCTCTGAAAAAATATTTGGCCTTCTAGCAGTGTTTGGGACTTGTTCTATTAGTCCATCTATACTGACCTCCATCAGGTTGCAAATTCAAAATATTTTTTTGTCTGCATCTAGCTCTGAAAAAATATTTGGCCTTCTAGCAGTGTGTGGGACTTGTTCTCTTAGTCCATCTATACTGACCTCCATCAGGTTGCAAACTGAATATAATTTTTTTCTTCATCTACCTCTTAAAAAATATTTGGGCTTCTAGCTGTGTGTGGGACTTGTTCTATTAGTCCATCTATACTGACCTCCATCAGGTTGCAAACTGAATATATTTTTTTTCTGCATCTACCTCTGAAAAAATATTTGGGCTTCTAGCTGTGTGTGGGACTTGTTCTATTAGTCCATCTATGCTGACCTCCATCAGGTTGCAAATTGAATATAATTTTTTTCTGCATCTAGCTCTGAAAAAATATTTGGCTTTCTAGCAGTGTGTGGGACTTGTTCTATTAGTCCATCTATACTGACCTCCATCAGGTTGCAAATTAAAAATAATTTTTATCTGCATCTAGCTCTGAAAAAATATTTGGCCTTCTAGCAGTGTGTGGGACTTGTTCTATTAGTCCATCTATGCTGACCTCCATCAGGTTGCAAACTGAATATAATTTTTTTCTGCATCTTACTCTGAAAAAAAAAATGGGCTTCTAGCTGTGTGTGGGATTTGTTCTATTAGTCCATCTATAGTGACATCCATCAGGTTGCAAATTGACTATAATATTTTTCTGCATCTAGCTCTGAAAAAATATTTGGCCTTCTAGCAGTGTGTGGGACTTGTTCTGTTAGTCCATCTATATTGACCTCCATCAGGTTGCAAACTGAATATAACTTTTTTCTGCATCTACCTCTGAAAAAATACTTGGGCTTCTAGCTGTGTGTGGGACTTGTTCTATTAGTCCATCTATACTGACCTCCATCAGGTTGCAAATTGAATATAATTTTTTTCTGCATCTAGCTCTGAAAAAATATTTGGCCTTCTAGCAGTGTGTGGGACTTGTTCTATTAGTCCATCTATACTGACCTCCATCAGGTTGCAAATTGAATATAATTTTTTTCTGCATCTTGCTCTGAAAAAATATTTGGCCTTCTAGCAGTGTGTGGGACTTGTTCTATTAGTCCATCAATACTGACCTCCATCAGGTTGCAAAATGAATATAATTTTTTTCTGCATCTACCTCTGAAAAAATATTTGGGCTTCTAGCTGTGTGTGGGACTTGTTCTATTAGTCCATCTATACTGACCTCCATCAGGTTGCAAATTGAATATAATTTTTTTCTGCATCTAGCTCTGAAAAAATATTTGGCCTTCTAGCAGTGTGTGGGACTTGTTCTATTAGTCCATCTATACTGACCTCCATCAGGTTGCAAACTGAATATAATTTTTTTCAGCATCTACCTCTGAAAAAATATTTGGGCTTCTAGCTGTGTGTGGGACTTGTTCTATTAGTCCATCTATACTGACCTCCATCAGGTTGCAAAATGAATATAATTTTTTTCTGCATCTACCTCTGTAAAAATATTTGGCCTTCTAGCAGTATGTGCGACTTGTTCTATTAGTCCGTCTATACTGACCTCCATCAGGTTGCAAATTGAATATAATATTTTTCTGCTTCTAGCTCTGAAAAAATATTTGGCCTTCTAGCAGTGTGTGGGACTTGTTCTATTAGTCCATCTATACTCACCTCCATCAGGTTGCAAATTAAAAATTATTTTTATCTGCATCTAGCTCTGAAAAAATATTTGGCCTTCTAGCAGTGTGTGGGACTTGTTCTATTAGTCCATATATACTGACCTCCGTCATGTTGCAAATTAAAAATAATTATTATCTGTATCTAGCTCTGAAAAAATATTTGGCCTTCTAGCAGTGTGTGTGACTTGTTCTATTAGTCCATCTATACTGACCTCCATCAGGTTGCAAATTAAGAATAATTTTTATCTGCATCTAGCTCTGAAAAAATATTTGGCCTTCTAGCAGTGTGTGGGACTTGTTCTTTTAGTCCATCTATACTGACCTCCATCAGGTTGCAAACTGAATATAATTTTTTTCTGCATCTACCTCTGAAAAAATATTTGGGCTTCTAGCTGTGTGTGGGACTTGTTCTATTAGTCCATCTATACTGACCTCCATCAGGTTGCAAACTGAATATAATTTTTTTCTGCATCTACCTCTGAAAAAATATTTGGCCTTCTAGCAGTGTGTGCGACTTGTTCTATTAGTCCGTCTATACTGACCTCCATCAGGTTGCAAATTAAAAATTATTTTTATCTGCATCTAGCTCTGAAAAAATATTTGGCCTTCTAGCAGTGTTTGGGACTTGTTCTATTAGTCCATCTATACTGACCTCCATCATGTTGCAAATTAAAAATAATTATTATCTGCATCTAGCTCTGAAAAAATATTTGGCCTTCTAGCAGTGTGTGGGACTTGTTCTATTAGTCCATCTATACTGACCTCCATCAGGTTGCAAATTAAAAATAATTTTTATCTGCATCTAGGTCTGAAAAAATATTTGGCCTTCTAGCAGTGTGTGGGACTTGTTCTATTAGTCCATCTATACTGACCTCCATCAGGTTGCAAACTGAATATAATTTTTTTCTGCATCTACCTCTGAAGAAATATTTGGCCTTCTAGCAGTGTGTGGGACTTGTTTTATTAGTCCATCTATACTGACCTCCATCAGGTTGCAAATTAAAAATAATTTTTATCGGCATCTAGCTCTGAAAAAATATTTGGCCTTCTAGCAGTGTTTGGGACTTGTTCTATTAGTCCATCTATACTGACCTCCACCAGGTTGCAAATTCAAAATATTTTTTTGTCTGCATCTAGCTCTGAAAAAATATTTGGCCTTCTAGCAGTGTGTGGGACTTGTTCTCTTAGTCCATTTATACTGACCTCCATCAGGTTGCAAATTAAAAATATTTTTTATCTGCATCTAGCTCTGAAAAAATATTTGGCCTTCTAGCAGTGTGTGGGACTTGTTCTATTAGTCCATCTATACTGACCTCCATCATGTTGCAAATTAAAAATTAATTTTTATTTGCATCTAGCTCTGAAAAAATACTTTCCCTTCTAGCAGTGTGTGGTACTTGTTCTATTAGTCCATCTATACTGACCTCCATCAGGTTGCAAATCAAAAATAATTTTTATCTGCATCTAGCTCTGAAAAAATATTTGGCTTTCTAGCAGTGTGTGGGACTTGTTCTATTAGTCCATCTATACTGACCTCCATCAGGTTGCAAACTGAATATAATTTTTTTCTGCATCTACCTCTGAAAAAATATTTGGCCTTCTAGCAGTGTGTGCGACTTGTTCTATTAGTCCGTCTATACTGACCTCCATCAGGTTGCAAATTGAATATAATATTTTTCTGCTTCTAGCTCTGAAAAAATATTTGGCCTTCTAGCAGTGTGTGGGACTTGTTCTATTAGTCCGTCTATACTGACCTCCATCATGTTGCAAATTAAATTTTTTTTTTATCTGCATCCAGCTCTGAAAAAATATTTGGCCTTCTAGCAGTGTGTGGGACTTGTTCTATTAGTCCATCTATACTGACCTCCATCAGGTTGCAAATTAAAAATAATTTTTATCTGCATCTAGGTCTGAAAAAATATTTGGCCTTCTAGCAGTGTGTGGGACTTGTTCTATTAGTCCATCTATACTGACCTCCATCAGGTTGCAAACTGAATATAATTTTTTTCTGCATCTACCTCTGAAGAAATATTTGGCCTTCTAGCAGTGTGTGGGACTTGTTCTATTAGTTCATCTATACTGACCTCCATCAGGTTGCAAATTAAAAATAATTTTTATCGGCATCTAGCTCTGAAAAATATTTGGCCTTCTAGCAGTGTTTGGGACTTGTTCTATTAGTCCATCTATACTGACCTCCATCAGGTTGCAAATTCAAAATATTTTTTTGTCTGCATCTAGCTCTGAAAAAATATTTGGCCTTCTAGCAGTGTTTGGGACTTGTTCTCTTAGTCCATCTATACTGACCTCCATCAGGTTGCAAATTAAAAATATTTTTATCTGCATCTAGCTCTGAAAAAATATTTGGCCTTCTAGCAGTGTGTGGGACTTGTTCTATTAGTCCATCTATACTGACCTCCATCATGTTGCAAATTAAAAATAATTTTTATTTGCATCTAGCTCTGAAAAAATACTTCCCATTCTAGCAGTGTGTGGTACTTGTTCTATTAGTCCATCTATACTGACCTCCATCAGGTTGCAAATTAAAAATCATTTTTATCTGCATCTAGCTCTGAAAAAATATTTGGCTTTCTAGCAGTGTGTGGGACTTGTTCTATTAGTCCATCTATACTGACCTCCATCAGGTTGCAAACTGAATATAATATTTTTCTGCATCTACCTCTGAAAAAATATTTGGCCTTCTAGCAATGTGTGGGACTCATTGTATTAGGCCATCTATACCAAGCTCCACCAGCTTTTAAATTAATAATAATTTTTAGCTGCATCTAGCCCTGAAAATAATTTTTCTTCCCAATAGTAGTAGCAATAGAAATATGGGGCGCGCTCCTGGCTTACAAATATATACTCTTCATAACAAAAAACACCAGCCTAGCGCACTGCATTAATAAGATGGCATCATCGTCTCTCCCAGTGCTAGGCCTACTACCCAGGCTAGCATTCCTGTGCCTAAAACACAATGTATGGGTCCGCGCTAACCACTATGCTGAGGGGTCTAAAGCTGCTGCTAACGCTTTATAACAATTCAATTGGCAGATTTTCACAGAGCTCTTCCACAACGCCCACCCATCGGGCAACAGTTGCCCACCCTCCCTATGGGATCTAGTGGCGAATAGTTGATGCCATTAATCAGAGCGTCAGTTGCCCCGTCGACGTGGCAAGCATACGGTAAGGCATGGGAAGAGTGGACACGACTAGTAGCAGGCAGACGGGTTGACTAATGTGAACAAGCCAGATCACAAGTCACCATAGAATTTCTCCACCAGCTAATGATGAGGGGCATATCAGGGGCGTCAGTGCAGCGGTGTCTGACCGGAGTAGCATTTCACTTCCAACTACTGAATTGGGGAGATGTGACAAAGATTCATCATCAGACAATCCATAAAAGGGTGGAAAAGGGGTCAGCCAAGTCAGGAGTGTAGACGTCCCGTCCCGTGTCACTAAAACTGATTTCCCACATCATATCCCTAACACCATTAATATGACACTCACAATTTGAAGCAACACTACTGTCTACTGCATTTGTGATCGCCTTCTTCGGGGCACTATGCATAAGCGAATTAGTCCCTCAATCTAAAATTAGCACCAGTGGAGGCTTATTACACCAGGACGTAGTCATAGCCAATAATGCAATACGTCTACGCATACACAAATCGAAAACGGTTCCAGCGGGCAGGGGCACTTGGGTACTTCTACAACCCACAAACTGTACACTGAGTTGGGTAACAATAGTAAAAACATATCTAACCATCAGACCACAAAGTAATTTCTTCCGATCACACATTGATGGGACGCCATTATCAAGATACCAGTTCCAAGCTATATTTAATAAATGCATAACATCGGCAGGGAACCACCCCAAAGATTACGGGACACACTCATTCCGCATAGGCGCGGCCACGGAAGCAGCAAGAGCAGGACTGTCAGAAACGGAAGTTCAGAGAATAGGGAGATGGCGATCCACGTGTTTGGCAAGATACATAAGACCGGACTTGTTATCCTAACGTGGTTTGTTTCTTTTACAGGTGACGCTAAGCCAACAGTGTGGGTGATAGGCCACTCGTATATATATTGGGCATAAAAAAGGGTGAAAGTCCGCCCAGGCGGGAGGAAATTAGAGTTTCATAACACATATTTCAACTGGAGAGGTATTAGAGGCCTGCTATGGCCACAGGTACTAATGGAGGTAATCAAGGTAGGGAGAGAGGCAAGATGTCCGGTCATCTTAGTTATACAGGCCGGGGGAAACAACCTAGGTCTGTTAGAACCTTGCTGTTAGGTTTTTTTTCCTTTGCTGGTCACATGACCTTGTTGGCCTATTTAATCCTGCTCCGCCCTTCTGGCTTTGCTGGACTACATTGTATATCTACTTTCTAGCTAGCCTGTGCTCTGTATCTAGCTCTGTTAGTTTGCTTGGTCTACGGACCTCTATGTTCTATCTATTTTGTTTGTTCGTCTGTCTGCTACTATTTCTGTTAGGAGGTGTCCCATATTCCTCCCAGTCCTTAGTACTTGTAGGGATTCCCTCCCCACATCTATAGGTCTCCGTACAGACTAGATTAGGACTTTAGCAGGTCTGATCGCAGGATCAGGTTCCCTGTTACATCGTAGGGATTCAGCTGAGTCCTATAGTAGGGACAGATCTCCTCTCTTTCCTTAGCTTTGGTAGCAGAACATAACAGTAAGTCCAGCCTGCAAATTCTCTAAGGAAAGATTTTTTTTTTTTTTTTTTTGTTCCATCATGGTGTCGGTTCAGGATTTGGTTCATCGCCTGCAGGGACTCTCTCTGGAGGTGGCCGAGCTCCGTCAGCACGTGAGTAACTGTCCTGGAGCACATTTCTTGGAGCCTAAGGTATGTTTGCCGGATTTATTTTTTGGTGAACATCGAGAATTTTTTTTCATTTAAAAATGCTTGCTTATTGTATTTTCGTTTGAGACCCAAGTCCTCTGGGGATGAATCCCAGCGCGTAGGGTTCATAATGTCACTTTTGCGCAAAGAGCCTCAGGAGTGGGCCTTTTCTTTGCAACCTAGTGATACATGCTTCAGATCAGTGGATAGTTTTTTTTCTGCTTTAGGATTATTATATGATGATCCTGACCGTGTGGCATCAGCTGAGACTGAGTTGAGACGTTTAAAACAAGGATCAGGTAATGTGGAAAAATATTGTACTCATTTTCGTCGTTGGTCCACTCAAACAGGGTGGAACGATTCTGCTCTGAAAAGTCTATTTCTTGCTGGGCTCAGTGAAAGGGTTAAAGACCTGCTAATTGCTTATCCTACACCTGAGGATTTGCAACAGGCTATGCAATTAGCTATACGGGTGGATAGAAGACTGCGTGCTAGGGTTAATGAGAGCAAATCCTCTGCTATGTCAGTTTCTGGTTATGATAATGTGTGTACTAACAGTGGTGAACTGATGGAGATTGGATCGGTGGCACCTCGCTCTCAAGAAAATGACCGTCGTTTTTCGGAAGGCTTGTGTTTCTATTGCGGAAAATCTGGTCATTTGATTAAAGGCTGTGAGCTTCGTATGAAGAAAGAAAAAAAAATGGTCAGTCACGCCCGTATTGCCTGTTTAAATTCCAAGGGTATATTTTTAGCTGCTTCCACGATTGCTCAGGAAAAATTAATGGAATTTCGGGTGTTTGTTGATTGCGGGTCTACACTGAATGTAATTGATGGGGGATTCGTGGAAAAACTCAATTTAAAACCTGAACCTTTATCATCCCCCATTGCTGTGGTTTCTGTGGATGGCTCCCCTTTGAAGAATATTACTCTCAAGGTCAGTGAATTTCCTCTCACTATTAATGGTGTTCACCATGAGAAATTGGATTTGGTAGTGTTGAATAACTTGCCTTCTCCAGTAAAATTGGGTTTGCCCTGGTTAAAATTTCACAATCCTGTACTGGATTGGTCTACCAGTGAAATTAAATCCTGGAGCCATAAATGTTATGACAAGTGTTGTAACGGGCGTATTGCAGCTTTGGATAGGGGAGAATTGCCTGTTCCTATTCAGGATTTTTGGAGAGTTTTTTCTGAGAAAGAATCGCAGGTTTTGCCTCCCCATAGAGACTATGATTGTTCTATTGAATTTGTCCCTGGAGCGATTCTTCCTAAAAGTCGTTTATTTAACCTTACTATTCCTGAGAGGAAGGCTTTGGAGGAATACATACAGACAAGTTTGGCCGCCGGTCACATTAGGCCCTCTAAGTCTCCTGTGGCGGTTGGATTTTTTTTTGTAAAAAAAAAGGACGGCGGTTTACGTCCTTGTCTGGATTTTCGTGAGATTAACAAAATTACGGTACGCAATCCTTACCCACTGCCATTGATTCCTGATCTGTTTAACCAGTTATTGGGGGCCAAGTGGTTCTCTAAAATTGACCTTAAGGGGGCATACAATCTGTTGCGCATAAAGGAGGGTGATGAATGGAAGACTGCTTTTAACACTCCTGTGGGTCATTTTGAGAATCTGGTTATGCCTTTTGGTCTTACTAATGCTCCTGCATTTTTTCAGAATCTGATTAATGACATCCTTAGACCTTTGATCGGTAAAAATGTGGTTGTGTATTTGGATGACATTTTGATTTATTCGCCAGATCTGGAGTCTCATTGGCGGAGCGTGCGTGAGGTATTACAGTTATTAATGGACAATTCGCTTTTTGCTAAGCTGGAGAAATGTGAGTTCGCTGTACAGAGAATTAGTTTTTTGGGCTACATTATCTCCAGCAAAGGTTTTGAGATGGATCCGGTTAAGGTTCAGGCTGTGCAGGAATGGCCTAGGCCTATTGGTTTGAAATCGATACAGAGGTTTTTGGGTTTCGCCAATTACTATAGAAAATTCATAAAAAATTTTTCTAGTATTGTCAAACCTCTGACTGATCTCACCAGGAAAGGTGCTGATGCGGTTCAGTGGTCTTCTGAGGCCATTGAAGCTTTTGTGTATCTCAAGGAGAGGTTCACCTCTGCTCCCATCCTTATGCAGCCTGATGTTACTAGGCCGTTTTTGGTTGAGGTTGATGCTTCCTCTGTGGGGGTTGGCGCAGTATTGTCTCAGGATAACGGGGATGGATTACATCCCTGTGCCTTTTTTTCAAAAAAATTTTCGGAGACTGAATTGAATTACGATATTGGTAATCGGGAATTATTGGCTATTAAACTCGCATTTGAACACTGGCGCCACTTCTTGGAAGGTGCGGAATTTCCCGTTCAGGTTCTTACGGATCATAAAAATCTGATATATCTTGATGCTGCCAAGCGCCTGAATGCCCGTCAGGCTAGGTGGGCACTGTTTTTCTCGCGGTTTAATTTCTCCGTTACTTACATCCCTGGTACTAAGAATGTTAAGGCGGATGCCTTGTCTCGCAGTTTTTCTCCCATAGTCGGTGCTGAGAAAGAGGAAAACATTTTACAAGAAGGTGTTGTGATAGCTGCTTTAGATTCCGTTTTGGAAGATGAGATTCTTAAAGCTCAGGAGAATGCCCCATCTAACACTCCTCATGGGAGGTTGTTTGTGCCTGGGACCTTTAGGAGAGATTTGTTTGTTGAGTGTCACGAATCTCGGTTGGCAGGTCATCCCGGAATCTCTGAGACCAAGAGACTGGTGGGTCGCAGTTTTTGGTGGCCTGGATGGCAGAAGGAAGTCATTAAGTGGGTGCGCCAATGTACTATATGTGCTAGATCTAAGTCCTCACATACTCCTGCTGCGGGGTTGCTTTGTCCTTTGGAGGTCCCCAGTGCTCCTTGGACACATTTGGCTATGGACTTTATAACTGACCTTCCCCCCTCTGAGGGTTTTACTGTCATCTGGGTGGTCGTGGACCGTTTTAGCAAGATGTGTCACTTGGTTCCCTTCGTCAAACTGCCCTGCGCTAAAACTCTCGCTAAGGCCTTTGTCAAGGAAATTGTCAGACTTCATGGCGTTCCTACTGACATTGTTTCTGATAGGGGTCCTCAGTTCGTGGCTCATTTTTGGCGTGCCTTTTGTGACAGGTTGGGAATTCATTTGTCGTTTTCGTCCGGATATCATCCTGAATCTAATGGCCAGACAGAAAGGAAAAACCAGGATGTTGAGCAGTTCTTGCGTTGTTTTGTGGCAGACAATCAAGAGGGGTGGTCTGAGTTTCTGCCACTTGCCGAATTTGCTCTGAACAATCATACATCTTCTTCTGCTGGTTGTTCGCCTTTTTTTTGTTGTTCTGGGAGACATCCGTCGTTTGGGTCGTTCTCCAATTGGGATCTGCCGTGCCTGAGGAGGAGAATTTTTCCGGTGATTTGGAAAGAGTTTGGACGGATGTGCGTGGTAATCTTCAGGAGGCCAACAGAAAATCTAAAGACTACTTTGATAGGAAACGACAGGAGGTTTTGTTCGCTGTTGGTGACATGGTTTGGTTGTCCTCTAGGAATCTGCGGTTGAGGATTCCTTCTAAGAAATTGGGTCCCAAGTTTGTAGGGCCCTTTAAGGTGCTTCAGGTTGTCAACCAATCTGCTGTTAGGTTGGAGGTTCCTACCTCCTGGAGAATTAATCCGGTCTTTCATGTCTCTCTGTTAAAAAAAGCTGTTGTGTCGGATGGTGACGCCTCTGCCTCTGTTCCTCCGGTGGTGGAGGACGGGGAATATGAAATTTCTCGGATCCTTGACTCTAGACGGTATAGAGGTAGTTTGCAGTATCTTGTGGCCTGGAAAGGTTTCGGACCCGAGGATAACTCTTGGGTGAGGTCAGATGATGTTTCCGCGTCCAGACTTATCAGAGCGTTTCACAGGAGATTTCCTGATAAGCCTGGTCCTAGGGGATCCGGAGGATCCTCTTAGAAGGGGGGGTACTGTTAGAAGCTTGCTGTTAGGTTTTTTTTCCTTTGCTGGTCACATGACCTTGTTGGCCTATTTAATCCTGCTCCGCCCTTCTGGCTTTGCTGGACTTCATTGTATATCTACTTTCTAGCTAGCCTGTGCTCTGTATCTAGCTCTGTTAGTTTGCTTGGTCTACGGACCTCTATGTTCTATCTATTTTGTTTGTTCGTCTGTCTGCTACTATTTCTGTTAGGAGGTGTCCCATATTCCTCCCAGTCCTTAGTACTTGTAGGGATTCCCTCCCCACATCTATAGGTCTCCGTACAGACTAGATTAGGACTTTAGCAGGTCTGATCGCAGGATCAGGTTCCCTGTTACATCGTAGGGATTCAGCTGAGTCCTATAGTAGGGACAGATCTCCTCTCTTTCCTTAGCTTTGGTAGCAGAACATAACAAGGTCATCACAAGAGCGCATAACTAATGGCAATAATGAAACTAGACACTGAGCGCTTCAGAGAATTTTTCACAAAACTAGCTATAGTATGGTCAGAGATTGTGCCGATAGCGGTATGGCAAGGTGCGCGAGACATCACGGCCATCGAACAGACAAGGTGGGTAATAAATATTCGGATGGCAAAATTTAGAAGAGACAGAGGCGGTGTAGTGGTGCGACACCGACAACTGGAAGGAGATAAAGCAGGCCTCATACGGCCCGACGGTGTTCACTTAATGGATATTGGACTGGACATATTCCTGTCAGGACTCCAGGACGGAGTGGAACAAGCGTTAAGAGTGATGGGTGGGGGTCAAAGTCCTGCATACGAGTACGCAGGATCCTCCGTGGCCTGGAAATAGAAAGGACATGTTGGAGAGTTACACTTGTTGGCCAAGTTGCCGGAGTGGAGACCCAGGGCATGCTGCAACAAGCTGAATTATTTTAGAAATAAAATGCCTTTCTAATGGAATGAGTATAAAGAGTTAATAAAGCTGTGACCGATCCTCACCCATCCAGTTGTAAGAGTTACATTATTGTATTGTCAAGGAAAGGGGGGCGGTAGGGGGGCTGAGCGTCTGGGTTTGGTTGGGGGTCCCCACAGTCTGCCTAGGCTAGATGCATTTAAAAATTCTTATTAGATACACAGGCGGTGCAGCTTGCTTCGCAGCTGGGCTACTACGCCCAAAGTATTGCCTAGGCTAGATGCAGTTAAAAATTCTACGCTGACTAGCAGACACTGAAGATTTGGAGCAGACCTCTGAGTAAACAGCTCTTCAGACTCAACCATCTGTGTTACCCCAAGCCATAGTGTATGCAGTTTCTTACGGTTAAAAGGGGGGGGGAGCGACCCAACCCACCTGGAATTGACGATGCCAACGTCACGTAAGACACAGCAAGGGGACTCCAAAAAGAGTCTCCATTTTTTCCCAAAATTGTGGCACAGACACCACTTAACCCTAGAACGCATACCTGGGGCCTCGCAGTCCCGCCCTGTTAATTGTTTTCTATTTTCTGCAAGATTACTTTAGTTAGAATTTTGAAACTCTAGGTATTCTTCATGTATATAGTTGTTTGTCATTTGAGTTTGAGTTATTCCATGTTATTTGCACACGGGCCTAAAAGGCCCCAGGTATATGAAAGTGTAGATTTTTATGGTCATGCGTTCTAGGGTTAAGTGGCATCAATTGCCCCACAGTTGCTTAAAACGGTTGGTGAGGTGATATTACCAAATCCTCAAGCTTTTAGCCTCCCAAGGATAACACAGGGTTAGAAAAGTCCTTGCGAATCCATGATTTGTTCTTCTTTATGAACGTAAGTCTGTCTACATTCTCAGTGGACAGCCGCGTGCGCTTATCTGTCAGCACACCATCAGCAGCGCTGAACACATGTTCAGAGAGAACACTGGCTGCAGGGCATGACAAGATCTCCAAGGCGTGAGTGGCGAGCTCCGGCCATTTTTCCAGATTGGAATACCGAAATGAGCAAGGGTCCAGTGACACAGTCATGGCTTCGATGGTCACTTGTAGATACTCCTGCACCATCCTCTCTAGGCATTGACTATGTGTCAGACTTCTTGTCTCCTGTGGCCTTGCAAAGGATGGTCTAAAAAAGTGGTGAAACGATTCCAAAAAATTGCTGTTACCAGCAGATACTGTGTTACTGTTACGGTTTGAGTGATGAAGACTCGACAGTCCCACGGTTGGCAAGTTAGAACTGTGAGATTCACTTCGTGCACCACTGGTGTTTTGTGGAAAATCACATGTAAGATTCTGCAACAGCGTCTGCAGATACTCTTGCATGCGTCAATCCCTTTTTATGGCAGGAATTATTTTGGCAAATTTACTTTTGTACCGGGGATCTAAGAGTGTGGCAACCCAGTAGTCGGGATTACTTCGAATTCTGCAATCTGAGGGTCATGTTGCAGGTAGTGCAGCAAGAAGGCACTCATGTGTCTTGCGCATCCAGGAGGACCAAGTCCTTGTTGTGTTGGTAGCGAGGTAAGAATCATGCTTCCTTCCTCTGCCCTCTCCCCCCAACCTCGCACAACAGAAATGTGATCAAGGTCTCCCTCATCTGATGAGTCTTCCATGCCCATCGTCAGTTCATCCTCCACTTCTTCCTCGGCTCCTGCACCTTCCTAAAGAGTTTGGCTGCTACCATGCGCCCTGGTTAATCCCTCTCCCCCACCCTCCCATTCTTGCCGCCTTGGTGCTGCCAACCGTTTGGACCTTGGAGATGTTATCCCTTCTGCATACGACTCCTCCTCTACTTCCTCCACCTCCTCTTGTCCCACCATCTGACTCTGAATTCTGTTTAATGTGTGCTCCAGCATGTAAATCACCGGAAAAGTCATGCTGATAATGGCATCGTCGTCAGCACTAAACATCTTCATCGCCATTTCATAACTGTGCAGAAGGGTGTGTGGCGCCCCTGAGGGTTCAGTCGCCACAGAGTTACTGCATCTCACCCAGAGGTGTGGTATCTCACCCTCAGGTAAGGAAGGCGTATGGCTCGGGACCCTAACACCTGCATCCAACACATACCCGCAGTGGGGGTAGGGCAAGATTGCTCCTAAGGGAGAGCACAGTCCCAGGTCCCTAGCTGGTGGGAGGGTCCTATGTAGTGGGTGCTTAGGGGAGCAGCTTAGGGGAGCACATGACAGGGAGAGTATAAATAGGAAGCCATCTTAGAAAGAGCAAGCCAGTCAGAGGAGGAAAAGTGACAGGAGCAGAGGCTCGGCATGAGCTCTGCTCTGGAGGCGGGCCTAGCCTGGGAGGCCCAGGACTGAAGGAGAGAAGAGAGGAGTGGGAGCAGGAAGGCTCCAGGAACCGAAGGGACCCTAGGGCTACGGGCCGTGCAGAAGGCCACCCGTACTCCTGCTGCTACCAGGAGGTAGAGGGGTCAGGCCAGATAAGGGGAACCGGTCCCTCAACTAGAGGAGAAACAGAAAGGCTCAACTAGAAACCGGAGGCTGCAGCATTTCATGTACTGCAGGCAAAAGTCCACACCAGTCTCACTAAGAAGGTAGCCACATAGGACCCAGGGGACGAAACACAAGTCACCCGCCAAGGCCCGAGGATACCGGATAGAAGTGTCACTGGGTGTGAGGTGCAGGGAGAAGGCCAGAGAAAGGACACACAGAAGGGGGTCCTGCTAAGTACTCCGGAGCTATCTGGGGGTGGACTGAGCCCCTCACTGAGTACGCACAGCACGACGGGTGAGATTGCTCTGGTACCTGTAATCTGGACTGCAACAACTGTGAGTAAAGATTTTGGGACTGCATCACACGGACTCTGTGTTCATTACTGACTCCCTGCACTACAACCACCATCATCCACCCACACTGCCCTGAAGCTACACTCTTTCTGTGGTGAGTAATAATACCATTGCTGCAAAACCACCAAGCTTCAGAGGACTGTTCCGCAGTGGCGGCCCCTTTGCCCGCACTCCACAGGTGGCATAGTCGGACATTATAAAATCCATATATACAAATTACCGTTGGATTGACCGGGTCACCGCCACAGTGACTACAACCCCCAGCGTCTACCGGCCCGGCTCAGGGTACCCCACGGCCCAGGGGGCGCGTCAACTTCATAGGTCCCTGATCTGAGACCACTCCTGCAGTGTGATTTGCCCCACCTCTGGATCTCGTTGGCCCAGGCTATACGTCAGAACGTATTGCACCAGGGCTTGTCGGTGCTGCCACAGTCGCTGCAACATGTGCAGAGTTGAATTCCACCGTGTCGGCACATCGTATTTCAGCCGGTGAACTGGCAGGCCCAACGACTTCTGTAGAGATGTAAGTCGTTGAGCTGCGGGATGCGAACGGCGGAAGTGAGCACACAGCGACCGTGCCCTCTGCAGAAGGCCACCTAGTCTGGGATAGTGGGTTAAAAATTTATGGACAACCAGGTTCAACACGTGAGCCATACAAGGCACGTGTGTGACATTGCCCCGGCGAAGGGCCGCACCCAGGTTTGCAGCATTGTCGCACACGGCCTTCCCTGGTTGCAGGTCCAGTGGATACAACCATTCATGAAACTGGGTCTCCAGAGCTGACCACAACTCCTCAGCTGTGTGACTCACATTTCCCAGACATTTCAAAGTAAACACTGATGCCGTTGAGCCCTGCTGCCAGCATAGTAAGGAGGTGTGCAGGATTCCTTCTGCGCAGTTAAAAAGCAGGTGGCATTACCAGACAGGCTTTGGGTGCAGATGGAGGACCAAGAGGAGGTTGAGGAGGCAGAAGCAGTGGAGGAACTTTGAGATAATGAGGATTGACGCAAAACTCGTGGGGACGGTAAGACTTGGACAGCAGCCCCTTGTCCTGCTGTCATCATAGTTACCCAGTGCCCAGTCAGCGACATGTAACGCCCCTGTCCATGCCTACTCGTCCAAGTGTCTGTGGTGAAATGCACCCTGTTACACACAGAGCTTCTCAAAGAAGCGGTGATGTTGTGTGCGACATGCTGGTGGAGCGCAGGCACACCTTTCTTTGAGAAGTAGTGCAGACTGGGCATCTGGTACTGGGGCACTGCGACGGACATAAGGTCTCGAAAATCCACTGTGTCCTCCAGGCGGAAAGGCAGCATTTCTGTAGCCAACAGCTTGTAGATGGTGAAATTCAACCTCTTAGCTTTCTCATGGCTAGGAGGAAATGGTCTTTTACTTTTCCACATCTGAGGGACCGAGGGCTGGCTGTTGTGCTTTGACGGGGTTGAGTAGGGTGTCCCCGGCAAACTGCCGGTCTGTGAGGAAGATGCAGGCGGACATGTTAGGTTGCCTTGATCCAAAGGTGGTGCTCTCGATGTCAGAGTGCGCTCAACACCAGCTGGTGTTTCCACTTCCCAATGAACTGACGACCTGCCAATCACACTGGCTGTTGCAGGTAAAGAGGTGGCAGGTCTGCGTCCAAAAACATGTGTGACTGCTGTTCCCCCAGTCACAGAGGATGAAGAGGCCGCGGATGCACAAGATGGGGCAGACGGTGGTTGGCCCAGCCTGCTAGTTACATAGTTACATAGTTACATAGTTTATAAGGCCGAAAAAAGACAAGCGTCCATCCAGTTCAGCCTATTTCTTGTGCACTGCAGCTATTCCGCAGCGTTGATCCAGGGGAAGGCAAAAAAAAAACATGCGGTATAGGCCAATTTACATCATTGAGGAAAAATTCACTTCCCGACACCAATCTGGCAGTCAGATTAAATCCCTGGATTAATTAAATATCACTAAGCATAAGATGTAATTTTATTGTTCTCAAGAAAGGCTTCCAGGCTTCTCTTGAACTCATTAAGTGAGTTGGACATCACCACTTCCTCTCCCAGAGAGTTCCAGAGTCTCACGGCTCTGACCGTAAAGAATCCCCTTCTATGCTGGTGCAGGAACCTCCTTTCCTCCAGACGCATAGTGTGCGCCCTCGTCTTTGTCAGCATCCTTGGTATAAACAGGTCATGGGAGAGATCTCTGTACTGCCCCCTGATGTATTTATACATGTTTATGAGGTCTCCCCTAAGCCTTCTCTTTTCCAACGTAAATAGGCCTAATTTTGACAACCTCTCTGGGTATTCTAGTCCCTCCATTCCCTTTATTACCTTATTCGCCCTCCTTTGTACCCTCTCTAGCTCCAATATGTCTTTCCTGAGCACCGGAGCCCAGAACGGTGCACAATATTCTAAGTGCGGCCTTACCAGCGCTTTATACAGAGGAAGAACAATGTTCTCATCATATGCCCCTATTCCTCTTCTGATGCATGCCATGACTCTATTTGCCTTCGCAGCTGCTGCCTGACACTGGGCACTCCAATTTAATTTGCTATTAACCAAGACGCCCAGGTCCTTCTCCATGTCAGATTTCCCCAACAGTTTCCCATTTAATATGTATGGGTGACTGCTGTTTTTCTTTCCCATGTGCATGACCTTACATTTATCGGCATTGAACCCCATTTGCCATTTTTTGGCCCAACTCCCCAATATATCTAAATCCTCCTGTAGCTGTGCCCTATCCTCATCTGTATTAACTACTTTACAAAGTTTAGTATCATCTGCAAATATTGCTATTTTACTATGCAACCCTTCCACTAGATCATTAATAAATATATTAAATAATATAGGGCCCAAGACAGACCCTTGAGGCACCCCGCTAGTAACCCTGACACCCCCTGAGCTTACTCCATTGATAACCACCCTCTGCTTTCTATCACTCAGCCAGCTATTTACCCACTTGCACACATTATCCCCCAGACCAAGCATTCTCATTTTATATACCAACCTTTTGTGTGGCACGGTATCAAATGCTTTGGAGAAGTCAAGGTATACAACATCCACTGACTCTCCCCGGGCCGCATTGTAGCACAGTGAGCTTCTCACTGCAACTTATTCTTCATATCCATGTGACGGTACATGCATGAAGTACTCAAACTATGGATTTTTTGGCCTCTACTTAGCTTTTGGTGACAAATATTACAGATAACACGAGTTGGGTCATCCTTATCGATCTGAATAAATGCCCAGGCTATGCAAGGCTTAGAGCCCATGTGACCTGAAGAGCCACTACGACTTGTGGTCAGAGGCAGAGTTGTGGTTGAGGATGCAGTTGTTGACGTGCTTCCAGTACTCCGTCTCTGTCCAGGAAGGCGCAACCTAACCTCGTCGTCAATAGCATCTGTGACGCCCCGCTGCGCTTGGTATCACAGATCCTAGAAGAGTGTATTGATGGAATCCTCCACAAGAGGCCCCCATAAACATTCACACATCTCCACCTTCCACCACAGACCAGCAGAGGGAGCCCTTTAGGGATATAAATAGGGAAGGTGGAGCTAGGCAGTTTAGTTCCTCTGAAGAGTTCCTGCAGTAGAGAAGCCAAAGAGAGGTCAGTCTGCAGTGGAGCTCAGTCTAGTCTAGAGAACTCAGTTAATAGTTCAGCAGTGGAGAACGAGGCTCATGCTAGCTAGATTCAGGGAGCCCAGATAGAGCTTAAGGTGTGCCGGCGCCATAAGATCGATGAAGCGCGGCAAGCTGCCGTTAGTGTGTATAGCCTAGTGAGGGCCCGAGTAGGCCGAAGGCGAGTGGCGAGTTAGTACATAAGGGGCAGAGGAGCTTAACCAGCTCACCCCGAAGCATTTACCGGACACCGGATCCGAGCTTACCGGGATCTCTATGACCCAGTAAGGCATAACTGGAATCCCTGGAGAACTACAAGTCCCAGGATCGCTAAGGTAAACAGAGCCAGGAGACGCTTAGGCCCTGCATACTGGGAGCGTGAACTCCAAGAGAAGGCCCTACCACAAGGTCAGCCAGCGCAGGACAGAGACAAAGTTAGGCCTAGCTCCAGGCAGGTCAGAAACTTACTTTGCAGAGGCAAGAAACAGGAGGCCCTACACACGCTCATTGGGGAGGATCCTGATATGCACCCTTCACCCTACAGTGCTCCGGGATGTGCCTGAATTTCCTCCAGTAAAAGGTACTGAAGTGACTACCGTGTCCGTTCCCGTTCTTGCTCTGACCCAGCTGGGTCTCGCCTGTCCTGCATTCCCCCTGCATACGCTGCCTTGAGACCTAGCTCCACCTGTGGGGAGCTATACCATCGAGCTGCCTTATCACGGGCCTCAGTGGACTGCTGCAGCGCTGGTGCTTCTCACCAGATACCACAGGTGGCGTCACGAACTCTTATAAAGTTAACAATTATCCACCCTTTTAAAGAGTGACCCCAGGGTACGGGCCAGGGAGCCGACCACCGCGACATCCCCAAGGCCAGGCAAAGGCACGGGTGACCTCATCGACTGGCTGACTGTGGGTTGACAGTAAGTGGGATCTCCAACCTTGTCATCATCACCCTTTGTGTTATCACACCCGTCGTCCTCAAAGCCAACCTCTTCCTGCCCTGACCGAAAAGTCAAGTTGTCGCTCCAATCAGGTATTTGAGTCTCATCATCGTCTTCATCATTGTCTCCACCAACAGGAGTTACAGTTAGGGAACGAGGGTCTACATTATGCTCAGAACCTTCTTCATCTGGTCCTGGATCCGACTTATAAAGATTCTGGGCATCAGTGCAGATCATTTCCTCATCTGGATTAACAGAAGCTCTGGAGCAGACCTCCGTTTCCCAGGCTATAGTATGAGTAAACAGCTCTGCAGACTCAACCATCTGTGTTACCCCATACTCAGACGGGCAGCTGGAGACTTGGGAGCTGTGAGGAAGCAAGTGCGATTGGGATGATACCTCTGAGGACTGGAGTATTTGTGATGTTGAAATTGAGGTGGAGGAGAGCCCACTTGAAGGAGCACTTGATATCCGCTGAAGCACCTGCTGTTTTTTTGCCTCATCTGGAATTTGTAGCGATGGGCGTGTCCGTAACAAAGGGATCGTATCACATTGTCCACGAAAAGAAGTCGACATGTTTGTTTGGCTGGAAGATGGGCTTTCTTCTGCAGATGTTACTCCCCCCCCACCATGGGGGGGCTCGACCCACCAGCGGACAGGCACCAGTATTGGGAGAGGGGGGCTGGCCATCAGGGTCCACCGCGGCTCTGGCACAAACCCGGTGACACGGAGGTGGCACGGGCAGGAACGGACTGGCCGTGTCGGCTTCTCACTTTTTGGATTTTAGAAGGGCATGACATGCCTATATCTGTGTCTCCCCCTCCTTTTACTCCTCCACCTCTTTTCTTTTCGCATGACTATATGTACTTGTCACTTTTCCATGTGTTAGTTATGTCTTCTGAGCAGTTTGTCAGCTTTTGGACACCTTTGAAGGTGTTTTCTATGTGTTTCTATGTGTTTTTGTTTGCCTGCCATTGGTTTTAACGGTGTTCGAAGGTGTTCGACGAACAGTTCGACGAACAGTTCGGCGAACACAAGGGTGTTCGACGAACCGAACCAAACTCGAACACTACGGGGGTGGCTCAACACTAGTCGTCTAATCACTTATACCGCACGAGGAACGGCGTAAAAAATAAACTCTCGGGTTAGGTTTGTGTTAGGGTTAGGGTTGGGCTAGGGTTAGGGCTGGGGTTGGGGTTAGGTTTGGGGTTAGGGTTGTGATGGGGTTGGGATTTTTTTCAAAAGTAAGAAAAAAAGATGACGATATGGCGACTAGTGTTGAGCGCAAGTGATCGCTACTTGAGTTTGCATCGGGTGCTCTGGTATGCATTGAGTATCGTGGGTATTTGAGTGACATGCTCGAGTCTATGCATCTAGATAGGTGCCTTGGGTGGTCTAGTTTCCAAAATGGGGTCACTTGTGGGGGAGCTCCAATATTTAGGTACACAGGAGCTCTCCAAACGCAACATGGCGTCCGCTAATTATTCAAGCAAATTTTACAATCAAAAAGTCAAATGGCGCTCCTTCCCTTCCGAGCCCTGCCATGCGCCCAAACCGTGTTTTTTCCCCACATATGGGGTACATGCGTGCCCAGGGGAAATTGCACAACAAATTTTGGGGTCCATTTTTTCTTGTTACCCCTGTGAAAATAAAAAAAATTGGGTTTAAAATAACATTTTTGTGAAAAAAGTTAAATGTTCATTTTTTTCTTCCACATTCCAAAAATTCCTGTGAAGCACCTGAAGGGTTAATAAAGTTCTTGAATATGGTTTTGAGCACCTTGAGGGGTGCAGTTTTTAGAATGGTGTCACTTTTGGGTATTTTCTGTCATAAAGACCTCTCAAAGTGACTTCAAATGTGATGTGGTCCCTAAAAAAATGGTTTTGTAAATTTTGATGGAAAAATGAGAAATCGCTCGTCAACTTTTAACCCTTATAGCTCCCTAACAAAAAAACATTTTGGTTCCAAAATTGTGCTGATGTAAAGTAGTCATGTGGGAAATGTTATTTATTAAGTATTTTGTGTGACATATCTCTCTGATTTAAGGGCATAAAAATTCAAATTTTGAAAATTGCAAAATTTTCAAAATTTTCGCCAAATTTCCATTTTTTTCACAAATAAACGCAAGTGATATCAAAGAAATTTTGCCACAGTCATGAATTACAATATGTAATGAAAAAATATTCTCAGAATTAGGGGGATCCGTTGAAGTGTTCCAGAGAAATTACCTCATAAAGTGACAGTGGTCAGAATTGTAAAAATTGGCCTGGTCATTAACGTGCAAACCACCCTCGGGGGTAAAGGGGTTAAGGCAGGGATGGCACACCGGGAGAAATAGTGGTGGTTGGGGACCGAGTACCGAGGGACGGCCGCCGCCATGAGGTTGCAGAAAGATTCCATCTGCACAAGTCTAAAAGGCAACATGTCAAGTGCAAGCATTCGAGAAATGTGACAGTTTAGTGCTGTGGACTTCGGGTGGTTGGCTGCATATTTGCGCTTGTGTTCAAAGGACTGGGGTAGGAATAACTGAACGCTGCGCTGGGACAAGGATGTAGATGAGGTTGCTGATGGTGGTGGTTGCAAGAGTGCAATGACAGGTGCATGGTGTGATGCATCTTCGCCTGCGCCATGGACAGGGGATTGGCGTGCACGCACAACAGAGGAACAGGCAGTGGTGTCACCTGCAGACACTGTTTCTGGACCCTGGCGTTCGGCCCCAACTAGTCGAGTACTTTGCTGTCATGTGCCTGAGCATGCTGGTGGTGGTCAGGCTGGTAGTATTGCTGCCCCTGCTGCTGCTGGCCTGGCAGATGTTGCAAATGGCCTTTTTGGGGTTATCTGGACAATCTTTAAAAAAGAGCCAGACTCTGGAAGACTTAACAGTTGTACTGGCAACTTTCCTCATGTTGGTGTTCCGGGGAACAGTTGCCCGACTTGTGTCTATGGCCACCACACTGCTTGTTCCTACCTCTGGGGCGCTATGCCTCCCTCACCCTCTGTGTTGCTGTCTTCTCTATGCATGTCACCTTGTCTGTTTGGGTCAGTGACTTCATCGTCCACCACCTTGTCTTCCAAGTACGCACCCTGGGCCTCCTCCTGACTTGCTGGCAATTGTGTCTCATCATCATCATCATCCACCTCTTGCGACAGTAATTGCACTTTTCCACCGTCACCTTTGTGTGACCATGGCTGCTTAAATATTTGGGCATCGCTACTTGTGATCTCCACTGCCCCGCTTGAAGCGGGCCGTGCTAGAGGCCCGAATCTATAAATGGAAAAGTGAACAAGTCTTTGAAGTGTCCAAGTGTGGGATCACTTGTCTCCGGGCACTCGGCATGGTGAGAGGAAGGAGGATCAGGGTGAGGAATATGCAGTCCAGACTCATGGCTACTGAGACTGGACTGTGTGGAAGACAGGGCGGTGGTGATGACAAAGTAAGTGGAAGCATTATCTGCTATCCAACCAACAACCTTTTGACACTGCTGTGGCTTCAATAGTGGTGTTTCGCTGCCCCCTACAAAGGGGGACAAGAAGGTAGGGCGACTTTATGTGGGTGCTTGTTGTGCTCCCTCAGCAGGCACACGGCTTCGACCTCTGCGTGCATCATCACATCCACTTCCCCATCCTTACCACGCGCCTTGCCCATTTTAAATGGAATATAATATTTGGCAAGCTCTCCAAAATGTCACGATTATTATGGCTGTAATATCGGATCACGTCTAATGATCACAGCTTTAGGCAGTGGCCTTGTAGTATTGTATTGGTCAGCGACCAAGTGTGAATAGGTTGAACAAGACACAACTGGCAGACTTTAAATAGATTGTAATATTTGCCATGCTCCCCAAAATATCACGATTATTACTGCAGTAATATCGGATCGTGTCTGATGACCACGGTTTTAGGCAGCAGTCTTGTAGTATGGTATTGGTCAACGACCAAGTGTGAATAGGTTGAACAACAACCAACTGGCACGCTTTAAATGGAGTGTAATATTTGGCACGCTCACAAAAATGTCGCGATTATTATTGCAGTAATATCGGATCACATCTGATGACCACGGTTTTCGGAAATGGCCTTGTAGTATGGTATCGGACAAGTGAGTATTATGGTTGTCTTTTATTTTATTTTTTTACAGGGTACAATTACTTTAGGGAATTAGGTGTAAAAGTGAGTATAATGATTTTTTTTATATTACACTTGCTGGAAACAGCGGGGGCAGAATACAACTGTCAACATTGTCCCCTGCTGGTGCTGATCACAGCGCCAGCAGGGGACAATGATGACAGATGCCTGCAGCACCCGGTGCTTGGGAACAGCGCGAACAGTACCGCTGATTCCCAGGTGCCGGTAGGTGTAACATGGCCCGTTTTGCAGCCCATGCTGTAGGTAAAAAATGAACATATCAGCATGTTTTGTCCATTTACACACAGTTTGTGAAAACACACTGACATGCACAGACCCATTTATTTGAATGAATCTATGTGTGTCAGTGTCTCCAGTATGTGTGGAAATGGACACCACATGTACTCAAAACACCGACGTGTGAAAGAGCCCTTAGAGATATTTTTACATATATTGTGGAATACCTAGACTAACTGGACGTTCAATGGACCCTCTTGCTTTATGCACTGCAGTCTGCCTAACTCCTGCCATCACCTTCACCCCTGAAAATATGCAGCTGGATTAGTCCTCTGAAGGACTGTTAGTTCAGATGAATATATATAGATGTTGTGGTATACCTACACAAACTAATAAACAACTAAATCTCTCCCTAGCTCAGCAGCATCTCTCCCTACACTGCCTGTTTCCAGGGTAGACTGTGACGAGCATGGCGGCACCAGGTCTTATATAGACCTGATGACGCTGTGCGGCCACCCAATGACTGTAATGCCACAACCAACATGACTATGACATTACAGTGTGTGGCAGGCAATCCCTGCATGCTCATTGGCTCTCTAAAGAGCGCCAAACTTGCAGGGAGGGGACCCGAGCTCCCGCCCGAGCAACCAGGAAATACTCACTCGAGCAGTGAGATGCTCGGGTGAGTAACCGAGCAGTGGCGAGCACGCTAGCTCATCACTATTGGTGATACTTATCAGTTTATTCTCCCAGGCCTCTTCTCCTTTAGTACCTCATTTAGAGTTAGGGAAAGGGATGCAATTGCCATCAGTATTGTCCAAAAGGGGCAGGGTCATCATCTTTGCTGCTGCCGGGGATCAGGACCTTTTTTCAGTGGCTGGCGTTGATCCAAGTAACTTTGCCTTTTAGCTTGACAGAAGTGGCAGTGATCAGTAGTATTTAAAATGCTCACTGTATCTGGGTTACAGTGGTCTCCTCGTATATCTCTTGACCACGACCCAGTTTCCTGGTACCAATGTGTGTGCCGCTTATACAGTTGGGATCTGGGATGGAGGAAAAAACAAGGTTATGAGAAACAGACAAATGTTTGTGCAACTCCAAGACATATTCAATGAAGGAACTGTAGGAGGCCTGCAGATGCTGCGGGAAATACAACCCTGTCTTAGGGACAATACCAAACAGTATTTTATCGGGGACAGCTAATCTACCCAGGATAAGTGTGTTTCCTCCATGCCCTTCTGGATTTTTAATTTCAGAGTACCAATGAGGCGTTCCACCTTCCCACTACTTTGTGAGTGATAGCGAACATGTAAACCTGTTCTATCCCAAGAGTGGCCATGATCTGTTTCATCAGTTCTCCAGTGAAATGTGTCTCTGTCACTCTCTATGGTTTTGGGTGCCCCATACTACAAACCACCTCACTTATCAAAATTTTGTTTCGAACTTTCGTTATGTCCCAAGCTTCAGTCAACCAAGGGAAGAGATCAATGCATACCAGGATGTATTCATAAGTACCCACCTTAGGTAGCTGTATGTAGTCCACCTGCAGTCTCTGAAATGGGTAATCTGGTTTTGGTGTGCATTTTGTGGAGCTCGAATAGGTCTACTGGGGTTATATTTCACACAAATGAGACATACTTTGTAGCCGCATTTGGGAACCATGGGACCCACCAGTTTTGTAGCACCACTGCACACATAATACTCTTTGAGTTGTGCCCCGGGGGAATGTGCTAGGGCAGTCATCATGGGGAACAGGCAGCGTGGGAGGCAAATCCTAGTATTGACCTGCCATACCCCTGACTCTAACCGTACAGAACCCACTTTGGCCCATGCGTTCTGTTCGTGTAGGGGAGCCTGGGTCTGAAAGACCTGCAGCAGTTCACAATCAACCGCCACTAGTGCCGGTGTGGTGACAGTCTCCTCTTTCAAGAGGGGGCTTCCCGCACTTTCAGCCACTGAGTCCCCTAGCAGGACCGTGTCTGCTATGGCCAGTATTCCAGTCAGAGGTAGTCATGCTGCTTCCTTAGCCGCCTGGACGGCCAAGGCAATCCCTACTGCAAGCGGAGTTTATTCCCATGTGTGCCGATGGCTGCCCTTCGAGGAAGGGTGAGTGCTGTGAGTAGCTGCTCTACCACCTTATAGGTTTGCCAGCAGAGGCAAGAAAATTACGGTTCGACCAAATGGCGCCAAAATCATGTGCGACCCTTTAAAACATATCTCGAGTCCGAAAATACATTGATCTCTATACCTTTTCCCAGATTGCATGCTGCAGCGAGTGCCTTCAGCTCAGCCTCTGCAGTAGAGCAGCTTGAGGACAGTGGTTCATGCATTGCTGCCTTACCATGGTGGTCTACTGCATATCCGGTGATGAATAGTCCTTGATCGTTGTACTAAGCTCTGGAACCATCTACAAAATACTCAGCAGAGGTGTTAGTGAGGGTACATCAGTTATGTTTGCCAAGCCCTTTATTTCTGCCTCCATCAATGCCTGACAGTCATGTTCATGTGTCATGTTAAACAGAGCTTCCTCATCTGCTAGTTTGAAAAACAGGGGTGGATCTTGACTCATGGTCCCTCACTCTTCCCCATCCTGACATTCTCCTCCCTTCTCTAAATACACTGGTAATAACGTAGCTGGGTTAAGAACATTACAGCGTTTGATAGCTATATGTGGTGGAATATTAAACAGAGAGGGCATAGGGACAATAGGACCTCCTCTCTGGAGCTCTTGGACGTTATGATACATCATCACATTCTCCACAGCACTTATAGGGTACTACTTTATAAAGGGGGTTGGACACCTGGTTTAAGTTTTACTGTCAATGGGGAATGAGTAATTTTCCCAAATCAAGTTTGTAACAAATCCACAGCGGGCTGGGTATGTTCTCGAACCAAGTATGTAGGGAATGGGGTTCAGAGCGTGTAATGTCTAGGGACAGTGTCAGGGACAAGAGACTACACAGGATGCCTTAATCTAAGAGGGTAGTCATCTTGAGGCCATTTAGAGCGAATTCTATGCAGGCTCCAATTTTCTGCAATACTTTTGTCCCTAACAAATTAAAATATACATCAGAGGAGACTAAAACTTGGGTCACAATTGAAACTGAATCATGCAAATTTAGTCGGAGGGACTGAGTCATTCATAATTTAGTAGCTTGTCCCTCTACCCCTTCACAAGTGACATATTCGGGGGACAGTATGTCTTCTGAGATATGTTTGTGCATTAATACTGTACTGGCTGCTCCAGTATCTATCATGAAAGTAACAGTTTGTCCCTCCCAGGGAAGTGAGGACAGTGAGTGTGGGTCCCTGAGGGGTGACAATGGGGCACAGGGAGACATCTGAGTTGCCAGTTTCCTATGGGTCGTTCAGGATAGTAGCTGTTGATCTTGTAGGAAATTTGGCCGTAAAATGTCCTTTTTTTCCCCCCACAACACCAACATGTACTTTGCTGCAGTCTCTATTTATTGATGATTGCCTCCCCCTCTTCCTTCCCCTTTTCCCTTTTCTCCCTCTTCCCTTTATTGCTGCAGGGTCCTAATTAACTCTTTCTTTGACATGCTTTCTATTTCAGCACCATGTGCTATTTCCATCAGATCAAGCTATTGCATATTGCGCCACTCTGGGTGACTAGTGCGTGATACGGTCTGGATTATAGGTCTAAGGCCATTCATGAAACACTGCAGCAATAATAAGGGTTAATTGTAAAATGACTGAGACTAGATCATCCCATGTGGCCCAGTATGCCTCATCAACACCATGAAGACGCATTCTAAATGTTAGGGGGTGCAGGAGCTGGGTACCGAGAGCAATGAGCTCACTGGGGGACCAGGGCCATTGTTATTCTATTGGCTATACCTATGGTGGATCATGTACCATTAGGTTATTTTCTATCCTAGGAGGTAGAAAGTGTACATAACTCATGGTCCTCATGGGGGCAGAGGCACCTTCGGCATCCATGGACATGGGGACCAACAGGAGACAGTCATTAACCCCACGTGTATTTTTTACACAATATCTGCAATTCCTGCATAAGGCTGTGATGTTTCAAAGGATGCAAGTTTTACATCAAGTACAGAGACTACAGTGAACTCTGTGTTTTCATACTATCATAGATTATGCACACAGTTCTATGTCTTTTTTCCTCTTTTATTTATTTATGTTCACTCATTGACAGACGCTATGAATACTTCTAACCAAATCCTAGGCAGCTCAAGTCTGCTCTTATCTATCTTCCAGTAATCCTTCCCAATTCCAAAAAAACTTCTCCCATTCCTTCTTAGTCTTTTCACTATATCACATGCATGGAAAAAGATTGCTTACTTCCTTTCAGTTGCTAGTCCTCATGACTGCAACTTTAATGCCTGCAGTTAACCGAATAACTGAATGGGCCCATAGAGTCTTAACCGTAGAAGACTCTACTCTTCTCCCAGCATCCAATTTGCTCAAAAGAGAAAGATTTCAACTCCCAGAACCATTGTCCTCGAAAGAGAATTTTTAAGAAATATCAACATCAGGTAACTAGCCCTATGTACTCGTGCAACTTTGATACATAACTGAACAAATAACAATCCAAAAACTATACTCCCATTAGTTATTGCAATTACTTCCACTAGTCAAAAAAATGTCATGAAAGAATATTTTCTTTTTATGCAAAACTTTTGTCCATCTTCTCTGATTTAGACAGATTATATCTAGGACGAAAGAGAAGGGGGTTATCTATATTAGAGCATAATGGCAGGTTTTAAGTACTCCGAACAAGGAGTTCCCTTCAACATACTGCATGGGGCACAGCTTGACACTGAAATCTGTTTTACATCTCCCCTCTCTGGATATAGTGGCTGGATGGACTACATCTCCTATTATTACATTTTCTCTGTTGAGCACGCACAGCATGGACACCAAGAATGATGATTCATCAGAACTAGTTCACATTAAACAGAGCACAGGCACTGAGGACAACGATTCTGATTCATCAACACAAATTTACAATACGCCATTCACTCAGTCCACACTCCACAATCACTGGTATAAAATCCTCCTGCTGTAATAGGGCTAAGGGTGTATTCAGAGCCTCTTTTAAGAGAGCGCTCTTATCAATTTACAGCGGACAATTAATACCCTCAGAGTACTACCTTACTGTGAAGGATTCCTCTGTTATGAACAATCACACTTCCCTGATCCTGTTATGAACCAATTTTTCTCTTCACCACATGTGAAGGAATACACCTAACGGGATCAATAACCTCTCCACTTCAACAAGTAAACCGATATAAGCAAACAGAGATTTTTTTATAACAATTAACAATTCTTTATTTCAAACATGATTAAAAACAATGTGCAATAAAAAAGCCTGAGGTATCACAATGATGGGCATCAAGTGGCATGACCAATTAATTGACACTTTATTTTTTATTAATCTTAATTGTAAGACAGTTTATATAGCTAAAGTGCTGAGTGCTTAATGCTAAATACACATTATAATGGTGCCACCAAGAGGTGAAAAAAAAAATAATTTTTACAAGCAAACAGTTGTAATCTATTTAAATAACAGACACGGAGAGCAATCTTGTTTTACCACATATTTTATACACCTTAGTCTGAAAAATACTAGTCTTAAAGAAAGCTTGTAGACTGTCCCACAGATGGTGTGACATGGACATTGAAGTTAGTACATCTAAAAAAGACTTAAATCACAGTAACATCATGATTCATCAATGCGCAGGAGACACCATCAAAACACACATGTCCACATTAATTATAATAACATAGTTACCCAAGTGGGGAAAGTAGACCAGTCAGACACCAATAAAATACCCCCCTTATGCGCGTTTTGCACGAGCTTCTTAGAGAAGAAATATACAGCCAGAACTGAGAAGGCGCCTGACCAGAATCATTGGGCAAGGTTGGCTACTTGTTACTTCATTCAATGTTCATTCAACCATCAGTTATACATCTACAGATACATTGAAACATATGACAGACCACAAAATATACATACAAAATTCAAATACTGGCAAAGGTTCAACAGAGATTGTCTTGTTCGGACCACCAATTACCCGTCTTGGAGCTCTCTAGGATGGAATAGCATGCCGCTGCAAGATGCTGTGGTAGCCATGCTGGTTCAGTATGCCTTCAATTTTGAATAAATCCCCAACAGTGTCACCAGCAAAGCACACCCACACCGTCACACCTTCTCCTCCATGCTTCACGGTGGGAACCAGGCATGTAGAGTCCATCCGTTCAACTTTTCTGCGTCACACAAAGACACGGTGGTTGGAAACAAAGATCTCAAATTTGGACTCATCAGACCAAAGCACAGATTTCCACTGGTCTAATGTCCATTCCTTGTGTTCTTAAGCCCAAACAAGTCTCTTCTGCTTGTTTCCTGTCCTTAGCAGTGGTTTCCTAGCAGCTATTTTATCATGAAGGCCTGCTGCACAAAGTCTCCTCTTAACAGTTGTTGAAGAGATGTGTCTGCTGCTAGAACTCTGTGTGGCATTGACCTGGTCTCTAATCTGAGCTGCTGTTAACCTGCGATTTCTGAGGCTGGTGACTCGGATAAACTTATCCTCAGAAGCAGAGGTGACTCTTGGTCTTCCTTTCATGGGGCGGTCCTCATGTGAGCCAATTTCTTTGTAGCACTTGATGGTTTTTGCAACTGCACTTGGGGACACTTTCAAAGTTTGCCCAATTTTTCTCACTGACTGACCTTCATTTTTTAAAGCAATGATGGCCACTCGTTTTTCTTTACTTAGCTGCTTTTTTCTTGCCATAATACAAATTCTAACAGTCTGTTCAGCTGTGTATCCACCAGACTTCTGCACAACACAACTGATGGTCCCAACCCCATTTATAAGGCAAGAAATCCCACTTATTAAACCTGACAAGGCACACCTGTGAAGTGAAAACCATTTCCGGTGACTACCTCTTGAAGCTCATCAAGAGAATGCCAAGAGTGTATAAAGCAGTCATCAAAGCAAAAACGTGGCTACTTTGAAGAACATAGACTATAAGACATATTTTCAGATGTTTCACACTTTTTTGTTAAGTATATAATTCCACATGTATTAATTCATAGTTTTGATGCCTTCAGTGTGAATGTACAATTTTCATAGTCATGAAAATACAGAAAAATCTTTAAATGAGGTGTGTCCAAACTTTTGGTCTGTACTGTACCTCTGGTGGGTATACATGAACATACTGTATTACATACAGAATGTTAAAGGTAAAACTCTAAAAAAAAAATGATGTGGGTATTGCATGATGGTCACCCTGTTGATGTGGTGGTGGAGGATGAGGAATAGAAGGAGGAGGGAAACATAAAATAGACAAAATCAGGAAGCATATACCCATGTCTATGTTTGAAGAGAGGGAATAGACCACCCAAAAAAAACACTGGATTTGACTTTATGTTCTGCTGCTATCATCCAATGGTGTTGAGAAGTCTGGCCCAATCCAGCCCTTGTTCATTTTGATAAGAATCAGCCTTTCAGCATTTTCAGTTGACAGGTGGATGTGCTTATCAGTTATAATACCCCCGGCGGCACTAAAAACCTGCTCTGACAAAACGCTAGTGGCAGAGCAGGCTATGACCTCCAAGGTGTAGAGAGCCAGTTCATGCCATTTGTCCAGCTTGGATACCCAATAGTTATAAGGCACAGATGAATCACGGAATACGTTGTTACGGTCGGTAAGGTGCTCCTTCAGCATCTTACAAAACGTTTCCCTCCTTGACAGAGTACCGCGCGCATCAGGGCCTGGGTGCAAGGAGGGTCTGAGAAAGCTGTCCCACATCTTTGAAAGTGTTCTCCTGCATCTGCTGCATCGTATTTTTGTCTCCCTTGCCTGTAGTCCTTGGTTGTCCAACGAACTGTAACCTCTGCTGCCAGCGTTTTCAGATGGGAATTTTTTAAATAATTCCTCAAGAAGGGCCTTCTGGTACTGCAACATTTTATTAGACCTCTCCGCCACGGGAAGGAGAGACAGAATTTTCTCCTTGTAGAGTGGGTCTAGAAGTGTGACCAACCAGTAATTACTGTTGCCCAAAATGCATACAACTCGAGGGTCACAGGAAAGGCAGCAGAACATAAAGTCCGCCATGTGTGCCAGGCTTCCAACAGCCAAGACTTCCCTGTCCTGACCAAGAGGACGACTGTACATGCTCTCCTTCTCCTCATCTTCCTCCTGGTCCTCCTCCTCATTCTCTCTCTCCTACGGCCATCCACGCTAAACAAACGGTATGACTGTTGTGTGGTTAGTACCGTTTGTAAAGCAGAAAAACAGCTCCTGTTCCTCCTACTCCTCTTCCTCCTCATTATCACCCAATCCACGTTGAGATGAGATGAGGCTGGCCTGTGTGGCATCACCCTGTATAGTTATTTGCTGCATCTCAGCCTGCAATACCTCCTCTTTAATTGTGAGCAGAGAGCGCTTCAGTAGACAGAGAAGCGGGATGGCGGGATGGCGATGCTAATTATGGCATCATCGCTGCTCATCATCTTGGTGGAATCCTCAAATTTTTCAAGGACGGCACAGATGTCAGACATCCATGCCCACTCATCAGCTCTTATGTGCGGAGGCTGACCTGAATAACGACGGCCGTGTTGAAGCTGGAACTCAACAACTGCCCTCTGCTGCTCAAAAATCCTTCCCAACATATGCAACGTTGAGTTCCAATGCATGGTGACATCGCACACCAGTAAGTGAGCTGGAAGCTGAAAACATTGCTGAAGCAAGTCGAGGGCGGTGGAAGCTGTAGCTGACTTTCTGAAATGGGCACACAGGCGGTGTACTTTCACAAGCAACTCAGGCAGATCCATGTAGGTTTTGAGAAACCGCTGAATCACTAGGTTGAGCACATGGGCCAGTCATGGTATGTGTGCAACCTTGCCTAGCCTCAGAACCGCCACCAGGTTCTGACCATTGTTACACACGACCATGCCTGGCTGTAGGTTCAGCGTTGAAAGCCGCAGATCTGCCTGCTCTGTTACAGCTGTCAACAACTCTGCACCGGTGTGCAGTTTGTCCCCTGAGCATATTAGCTTCAGCACAGCCTGTTGCCGCTTGGCCAAGGCAGTGCTGCAGTGCTTCCAGCTTACGACTGATGTGGTCATTTCGGAGATGGAGGCTGAAAAGGCGGAGGAGGTGCAGGAGCTGTAGAATGTGGAGGCAACCCTGATTGACCTAGGGCCCGCAATCCTCGGCGTTGGTAGGACGTGTTCCCTTCCAGGGTCCGGCTGGGTCCCAGCTTCCACTATATTAACCCAGAGTGCTGTCAGCGTGATATACCATATCTGGCCACAATAAATTTTTCACGTGTCCGTGGTTAGGTGGACCTTCCCAGTAACTGCATTGCTGAGGGCACAGCTAAAGTTCTCGGACATGTGCCAGTGTAAGGCAGGGATGGCACACCGGGAGAAATCATGGTGGCTGGGGACCGAGTACCGAGGGACGGCCGCCGCCATGAGGTTGCAGAAAGATTCCATCTGCACTAGCCTAAAGAGCAACATGTCAAGTGCAAGGATTCGAGAAATGTGACAGTTTAGTGCAGTGGACTGTGGGTGGTTGGCTGCATATTTGCGCTTGTGTTCAAAGGACTGGGGTAGGAATAACTGAACGCTGCGCTGGGACAAGGATGTAGATATGGTTGCTGATGGTGGTGGTTGAAAGTGTGCAATGACAGGTGCATGGTGGGAGGCATCTTCGCCTGCGCCATGGACAGGGGATTGGCGTGCACGCACAACAGAGGAACAGGCAGTGGTGTCACCTGCAGACACTGTTTCTGGACCCTGACGTTCGGCCCCAACTAGTCGAGTACTTTGCTGTCATGTGCCTGAGCATGCTGGTGGTGGTCAGGCTGGTAGTTTTGCTGCCCCTGCTGATGCTGGCCTGGCAGATGTTGCAAATGGCCTTTTTGGGGTTATCTGGACAGTCTTTAAAAAAGAGCCAGGACTTAACAGTAGTACTGGCAACTTTCCTCATGTTGGTGTTCCGGGGAACAGTTGCCCGACTTGTGTCTATGGCCACCACACTGCTTGTTCCTACCTCTGGGATGCTACGCCTCCCTAGCCCTCTGTGTTGCTGTCTTCTCTATGCATGTCACCTTGTCAGTTTGGGTCAGTGGCTTAATCGTCCACCACCTTGTCTTCCAAGTACGGACCCTGGGCCTACAAAGGGGGACTGGAAGGTAGGGCGACATGATGTGGGTGCTTGTTGTGCTCCCTCAGCAGGCACAATTTCAGCTTGCCCACGGTTTCGACCTCTATGTGCATCATCTCATCCACTTCCCCATCCTTACCACGTGCCTTGCCCATTTTAAATGGAATATAATATTTGGCATGCTCTCCAAAATGTCACGATTATTACGGCAGTAATATCGGATCATGTCTAATGATCACAGTTTTAGGCAGTGGCCTTGTAGTATGGTATTGGTCAGCGACCAAGTGTGAATAGGTTGAACAAGACACAACTGGCAGACTTTATATAGATTGTAATATTTGGCAAGCTCCCCAAAATATCACGATTATTACCGCAGTAATATCGGATCATGTCTGATGACCACGATTTCGGTAGTGGCCTTGTAGTATGGTATTGGTCAGCATATGTGGTCGCCTCAAGCCACTGCAGATGCTGATGCAGAATTGTCGGTCAGATGGATTACAGTGTGGGACAGTATGTCAGACAAGTGGGTATTATGGTTGTTTTTTGTTTAATTTTTGTTACAGGGTACAATGGCTTTAGGGACTTAGGTGTAAAAGTGAGTATAATGATTTCTTTCTATATTACACTTGCTGGAAACAGCGGGGGCAGAATACAACTGTCAACATTGTCCCCTGCTGGTGCTGATCGCAGCGCCAGCAGGGGACAATGATGACAGATGCCTGCAGCACCCGGTGCTTGGGAACAGCGCGAAAAGTACTGCTGATTCCCAGGTGCCGGTAGGTGTAACATGGCCCATTTTGCAGCCCATGCTGTGGGTAAAAAATGAACATATCAGCATGTTTTGTCCATTTACACATGGTTTGTGAAGACACACTGACATGCACAGACCCATTTATTTGAATGAATCTATGTGTGTCAGTGTCTCCTGTATGTGTGGAAATGGACACCACATGTACTCAAAACTCTGATGTGTGAAAGAGCCCTAAGGGTAATTTTTACATATATTGTGGAATACCTAGACTAACTGGACGTTCAATGGACCCTCTTGCTTTATGCACTGCAGTCTGCCACATACACTGCCTGCCTAACTCCTGCCATCACTTTCACCACTGAAAATATACAGCTGGATTAATCCTCAGAGGGACTGTTAGTTCAGATGGATATATATAGATGTTGTGGTGTACCTACACAAACTAATAAACAACCAAATCTCTCCCTAGCTCAGCAGCATCTCTCCCTACACTGCCTGTTTCCAGGGTAGACTGTGACGAGCCTGGCGGCGCCAGGTCTTATATAGACCTGATGATGCTGTGCGGCCAGCCAATGACTGTAATGCCACAACTAGAGATGAGCGTTGCTTGACTCGAACTGTTCGCCATTCTCAAATTCGAGCTGTTTTGGGTGGTGTTCGAGCCGTTCGGCGAACACGAACGATTTGAAAAAAATTCGGCTGTTCTAGGTTATATTCGATAACGGTTCGTGCACCAAAATCATTACTGGATTTTTTCTCAGTTATGATGAAAATTAATGTTAATACGCAGTTTGAGTGTACAGCGGGGCGGGGGGAGGGGCAGGGGAAGGATCGCTGCAGGAATAATGAAGATCTCCATTTTTTTTCTCTTTCCCGCATTTATAGTGGGGAGGTGCAATCTGTCAGCCTATCAGCAGCGCACACAAGGAGCGAAGTGCTTTTTTTCACACAAGCAAGGGCATGTGTCATTGGCAGTGTATGTCACATGTCCTTGCCCTATAAGACCCAGCCATTTTCCCCGTCGCCACCATTTTCTCACTGCTGCAGCTGCGTGTTAGACGGCACCGCTGTTGCTGTGTGCGCTATACCTTGTTAATTTCAAGCCAATTTTCGCACAAATCTACAGATAGCTTGGGAGTAGGGAATAGTTGTGATTGCAGTCCTTTTAAGGACTAGGTTACAGCATTTCCTACGACTTTTATCAGGCAGGTCTGTGCTCTTAAATAGATAGGTTGGGAGTAAAGACTAATTGTAATTGCAGTCCTTTTCAGGACTAAGTTAGATCAGTTCCTATCAGTTTTTGCCAGGCAGGTCTGTGCCAGTGCTGTGCAAGTTTTTTTCACAGCATTTGGCTAAATCTAGCAAAGCTAACCCTTTTTGGCCTATTGCAGAGTGTGTTAGTCAGTGGAGTAGCCTATCTGTGTTGCAAGCTACACCACCTGTGTATAGAATACCAATTTTTTTACTGCACCTAGTGAAGTAAAACCTTTTGGGCATAGCATCATTCTCTTAGTCCATCTATACTGACCTCCATCAGGTTGCAAATTGAATATAATTTTTTTCTGCATCTAGCTCTGAAAAAATATTTGGGCTTCTAGCAGTGTGTGGGACTTGGTCTATTAGTCCATCTATACTGACCTCCATCAGGTTGCAAATTAAAAATAATTTTTTTCTGCATCTAGCTCTGAAAAAATATTTGGACTTCTAGCAGTGTGAGGGACTTGATCTATTAGTCCATCTATACTGACCTCCATCAGGTTGCAAATTCAATATAATTTTTTTCTGCATCTAGCTCTGAAAAAATATTTGGGCTTCTAGCAGTGTGTGGGACTTGTTCTATTAGTCCATCTATACTGACCTCCATCAGGTTGCAAATTGAATATCATTTTTTTCTGCATCTAGCTCTGAAAAAATATTTGGGCTTCTAGCAGTGTGTGGGACTTGGTCTATTAGTCCATCTATACTGACCTCCATCAGGTTGCAAATTAAAAATAATTTTTTTCTGCATCTAGCTCTGAAAAAATATTTGGACTTCTCGAAGTGTGAGGGACTTGATCTATTAGTCCATCTATACTGACCTCCATCAGGTTGCAAATTCAATATAATTTTTTTCTGCATCTAGCTCTGAAAAAATATTTGGGCTTCTAGCAGTGTGTGGGACTTGGTCTATTAGTCCATCTATACTGACCTCCATCAGGTTGCAAATTGAATAGAATTTTTTTCTGCATCTAGCTCTGAAAAAATATTTGGGCTTCTAGCAGTGTGTGGGACTTGTTCTATTAGTCCATCTATACTGACCTCCATCAGGTTGCAAATTGAATATAATTTTTTTCTGCATCTAGCTCTGAAAAAATATTTGGGCTTCTAGCAGTGTGTGGGACTTGGTCTATTAGTCCATCTATACTGACCTCCATCAGGTTGCAAATTAAAAATAATATTTTTCTGCATCTAGCTCTGAAAAAATATTTGGGCTTCTAGCAGTGTGTGGGACTTGGTCTATTAGTCCATCTATACTGACCTCCGTCAGATTGCAAATTCAATATAATTTTTTTCTGCATCTAGCTCTGAAAAAATATTTGGGCTTCTAGCAGTGTGTGGGACTTGGTCTATTAGTCCATCTATACTGACCTCCATCAGGTTGCAAATTGAATATAATTTTTTTCTGCATCTAGCTCTGAAAAAATATTTGGGCTTCTAGCAGTGTGTGGGACTTGTTCTATTAGTCCATCTATACTGACCTCCATCAGGTTGCAAATTGAATGTAATTTTTTTCTGCATCTAGCTGTGAAAAAATATTTGGGCTTCTAGCAGTGTGTGGGACTTGGTCTATTAGTCCATCTATACTGACCTCCATCAGGTTGCAAATTAAAAATAATATTTTTCTGCATCTAGCTCTGAAAAAATATTTGGGCTTTTAGCAATGTGTGGGACTTGTTCTATTAGTCCATCTATACTGACCTCCATCAGGTTGCAAATTGAATATAATTTTTTTCTGCATCTAGCTCTGAAAAAATATTTGGGCTTCTAGCAGTGTGGGACTTGGTCTATTAGTCCATCTATACTGACGTCCATCAGGTCGCAAATTAAAAATAATTTTTATCTGCATCTAGCTCTGAAAAAATATTTGGGCTTCTAGCAGTGTGTGGGACTTGGTCTATTAGTCCATCTATACTGACCTCCATCAGGTTGCAAATTCAATATAATTGTTTTCTGCATCTAGCTCTGAAAAAATATTTGGGCTTCTAGCAGTGTGTGGGACTTGGTCTATTAGTCCATCTATACTGACCTCCATCAGGTTGCAAATTGAATATAATTTTTTTCTGCATCTAGCTCTGAAAAAATATTTGGGCTTCTAGCAGTGTGTGGGACTTGTTCTATTAGTCCATCTATACTGACCTCCATCAGGTTGCAAATTAAAAATAATATTTTTCTGCATCTAGCTCTGAAAAAATATTTGGGCTTCTAGCAGTGTGTGGGACTTGGTCTATTAGTCCATCTATACTGACCTCCGTCAGGTTGCAAATTCAATATAATTTTTTTCTGCATCTAGCTCTGAAAAAATATTTGGGCTTCTAGCAGTGTGTGGGACTTCGTCTATTAGTCCATCTATACTGACCTCCATCAGGTTGCAAATTGAATGTAATTTTTTTCTGCATCTAGCTGTGAAAAAATATTTGGGCTTCTAGCAGTGTGTGGGACTTGGTCTATTAGTCCATCTATACTGACCTCCATCAGGTTGCAAATTCAATATAATTGTTTTCTGCATCTAGCTCTGAAAAAATATTTGGGCTTCTAGCAGTGTGTGGGACTTGTTCTATTAGTCCATCTATACTGACCTCCATCAGGTTGCAAATTGAATGTAATTTTTTTCTGCATCTAGCTGTGAAAAAATATTTGGGCTTCTAGCAGTGTGTGGGACTTGGTCTATTAGTCCATCTATACTGACCTCCATCAGGTTGCAAATTCAATATAATTGTTTTCTGCATCTAGCTCTGAAAAAATATTTGGGCTTCTAGCAGTGTGTGGGACTTCGTCTATTAGTCCATCTATACTGACCTCCATCGGGTTGCAAATTGAATATAATTTTTTTCTGCATCTAGCTCTGAAAAAATATTTGGGCTTCTAGCAGTGTGTGGGACTTGTTCTATTAGTCCATCTATACTGACCTCCATCAGGTTGCAAATTAAAAATAATATTTTTCTGCATCTAGCTCTGAAAAAATATTTGGGCTTCTAGCAGTGTGTGGGACTTGGTCTATTAGTCCATCTATACTGACCTCCATCAGGTTGCAAATTGAATATAATTTTTTTCTGCATCTAGCTCTGAAAAAATATTTGGGCTTCTAGCAGTGTGTGGGACTTGTTCTATTAGTCCATCTATACTGACCTCCATCAGGTTGCAAATTAAAAATAATATTTTTCTGCATCTAGCTCTGAAAAAATATTTGGGCTTCTAGCAGTGTGTGGGACTTGGTCTATTAGTCCATCTATACTGACCTCCGTCAGGTTGCAAATTCAATATAATTTTTTTCTGCATCTAGCTCTGAAAAAATATTTGGGATTCTAGCAGTGTGTGGGACTTGGTCTATTAGTCCATCTATACTGACCTCCATCAGGTTGCAAATTCAATATAATTTTTTTCTGCATCTAGCTCTGAAAAAATATTTGGGCTTCTAGCAGTGTGTGGGACTTGGTCTATTAGTCCATCTATACTGACCTCCATCAGGTTGCAAATTGAATAGAATTTTTTTCTGCATCTAGCTGTGAAAAAATATTTGGGCTTCTAGCAGTGTGTGGGACTTGGTCTATTAGTCCATCTATACTGACCTCCATCAGGTTGCAAATTGAATGTAATTTTTTTCTGCATCTAGCTGTGAAAAAATATTTAGGCTTCTAGCAGTTTGTGGGACTTGGTCTATTAGTCCATCTATACTGACCTCCATCAGGTTGCAAATTCAATATAATTGTTTTCTGAATCTAGCTCTGAAAAAATATTTGGGCTTCTAGCAGTGTGTGGGACTTGGTCTATTAGTCCATCTATACTGACCTCCATCAGGTTGCAAATTAAAAATAATATTTTCCTGCATCTAGCTCTGAAAAAATATTTGGGCTTTTAGCAGTGTGTGGGACTTGTTCTATTAGTCCATCTATACTGACCTCCATCAGGTTGCAAATTGAATGTAATTTTTTTCTGCATCTAGCTGTGAAAAAATATTTGGGCTTCTAGCAGTGTGTGGGACTTGGTCTATTAGTCCATCTATACTGACCTCCATCAGGTTGCAAATTCAATATAATTGTTTTCTGCATCTCGCTCTGAAAAAATATTTGGGCTTCTAGCAGTGTGTGGGACTTGTTCTATTAGTCCATCTATACTGACCTCCATCAGGTTGCAAATTGAATAGAATTTTTTTCTGCATCTAGCTCTGAAAAAATATTTGGGCTTCTAGCAGTGTGTGGGACTTGTTCTATTAGTCCATCTATACTGACCTCCATCAGGTTGCAAATTGAATATAATTTTTTTCTGCATCTAGCTCTGAAAAAATATTTGGGCTTCTAGCAGTGTGTGGGACTTGGTCTATTAGTCCATCTATACTGACCTCCATCAGGTTGAAAATTAAAAATAATATTTTTCTGCATCTAGCTCTGAAAAAATATTTGGGCTTCTAGCAGTGTGTGTGACTTGTTCTATTAGTCCATCTATACTGACCTCCATCAGGTTGCAAATTCAATATAATTTTTTTCTGCATCTAGCTCTAAAAAATATTTGGGCTTCTAGCAGTGTGTGGGACTTGGTCTATTAGTCCATCTATATTGACCTCCATCAGGTTGCAAATTGAATATAATTTTTTTCTGCATCTAGCTCTGAAAATATATTTGGGCTTCTAGCAGTGTGTGGGACTTGTTCTATTAGTCCATCTATACTGACCTCCATCAGGTTGCAAATTAAAAATAATATTTTTCTGCATCTAGCTCTGAAAAAATATTTGGGCTTCTAGCAGTGTGTGGGACTTGTTCTACTAATCCATCTATACTGACCTCCATCAGGTTGCAAATTCAATATAATTTTTTTCTGCATCTAGCTTTGAAAAAATATTTGGGCTTCTAGCAGTGTGTGGGACTTCGTCTATTAGTCCATCTATACTGACCTCCATCAGGTTGCAAATTGAATATAATTTTTTTCTGCATCTAGCTCTGAAAAAATATTTGGGCTTCTAGCAGTGTGTGGGACTTGTTCTATTAGTCCATCTATACTGACCTCCATCAGGTTGCAAATTGAATATAATTTTTTTCTGCATCTAGCTCTGAAAAAATATTTGGGCTTCTAGCAGTGTGGGACTTGGTCTATTAGTCCATCTATACTGACCTCCATCAGGTTACAAATTAAAAATAATTTTTTTCTGCATCTAGCTCTGAAAAAATATTTGGGCTTCTAGCAGTGTGTGGGACTTGTTCTATTAGTCCATCTATACTGACCTCCATCAGGTTGCAAATTGAATATAATTTTTTTCTGCATCTAGCTCTGAAAAAATATTTGGGCTTCTAGCAGTGTGTGGGACTTGGTCTATTAGTCCATCTATACTGACCTCCATCAGGTTGCAAATTAAAAATAATATTTTTCTGCATCTAGCTCTGAAAAAATATTTGGGCTTCTAGCAGTGTGTGTGACTTGTTCTATTAGTCCATCTATACTGACCTCCATCAGGTTGCAAATTCAATATAATTTTTTTCTGCATCTAGCTCTAAAAAATATTTGGGCTTCTAGCAGTGTGTGGGACTTGGTCTATTAGTCCATCTATATTGACCTCCATCAGGTTGCAAATTGAATATAATTTTTTTCTGCATCTAGCTCTGAAAATATATTTGGGCTTCTAGCAGTGTGTGGGACTTGTTCTATTAGTCCATCTATACTGACCTCCATCAGGTTGCAAATTAAAAATAATATTTTTCTGCATCTAGCTCTGAAAAAATATTTGGGCTTCTAGCAGTGTGTGGGACTTGTTCTACTAATCCATCTATACTGACCTCCATCAGGTTGCAAATTCAATATAATTTTTTTCTGCATCTAGCTTTGAAAAAATATTTGGGCTTCTAGCAGTGTGTGGGACTTCGTCTATTAGTCCATCTATACTGACCTCCATCAGGTTGCAAATTGAATATAATTTTTTTCTGCATCTAGCTCTGAAAAAATATTTGGGCTTCTAGCAGTGTGTGGGACTTGTTCTATTAGTCCATCTATACTGACCTCCATCAGGTTGCAAATTGAATATAATTTTTTTCTGCATCTAGCTCTGAAAAAATATTTGGGCTTCTAGCAGTGTGGGACTTGGTCTATTAGTCCATCTATACTGACCTCCATCAGGTTACAAATTAAAAATAATTTTTTTCTGCATCTAGCTCTGAAAAAATATTTGGGCTTCTAGCAGTGTGTGGGACTTGTTCTATTAGTCCATCTATACTGACCTCCATCAGGTTGCAAATTGAATATAATTTTTTTCTGCATCTAGCTCTGAAAAAATATTTGGGCTTCTAGCAGTGTGTGGGACTTGGTCTATTAGTCCATCTATACTGACCTCCATCAGGTTGCAAATTAAAAATAATATTTTTCTGCATCTAGCTCTGAAAAAATATTTGGGCTTCTAGCAGTGTGTGTGACTTGTTCTATTAGTCCATCTATACTGACCTCCATCAGGTTGCAAATTCAATATAATTTTTTTCTGCATCTAGCTCTAAAAAATATTTGGGCTTCTAGCAGTGTGTGGGACTTGGTCTATTAGTCCATCTATATTGACCTCCATCAGGTTGCAAATTGAATATAATTTTTTTCTGCATCTAGCTCTGAAAATATATTTGGGCTTCTAGCAGTGTGTGGGACTTGTTCTATTAGTCCATCTATACTGACCTCCATCAGGTTGCAAATTAAAAATAATATTTTTCTGCATCTAGCTCTGAAAAAATATTTGGGCTTCTAGCAGTGTGTGGGACTTGTTCTACTAATCCATCTATACTGACCTCCATCAGGTTGCAAATTCAATATAATTTTTTTCTGCATCTAGCTTTGAAAAAATATTTGGGCTTCTAGCAGTGTGTGGGACTTCGTCTATTAGTCCATCTATACTGACCTCCATCAGGTTGCAAATTGAATATAATTTTTTTCTGCATCTAGCTCTGAAAAAATATTTGGGCTTCTAGCAGTGTGTGGGACTTGTTCTATTAGTCCATCTATACTGACCTCCATCAGGTTGCAAATTGAATATAATTTTTTTCTGCATCTAGCTCTGAAAAAATATTTGGGCTTCTAGCAGTGTGGGACTTGGTCTATTAGTCCATCTATACTGACCTCCATCAGGTTACAAATTAAAAATAATTTTTTTCTGCATCTAGCTCTGAAAAAATATTTGGGCTTCTAGCAGTGTGTGGGACTTGGTCTATTAGTCCATCTATACTGACCTCCATCAGGTTGCAAATTGAATATAATTTTTTTCTGCATCTAGCTCTGAAAAAATATTTGGGCTTCTAGCAGTGTGTGGGACTTGGTCTATTAGTCCATCTATACTGACCTCCATCAGGTTTCAAATTGAATATAATTTTTTTCTGCATCTAGCTCTGAAAAAATATTTGGGCTTCTAACAGTGTGTGGTACTTGTTCTATTAGTCCATCTATACTGACCTCCATCAGGTTGCAAATTAAAAATATTTTTTTCCTTCATCTAGCTCTGAAAAAATATTTGGGCTTCTAGCAGTGTGTGGGACTTGTTCTATTAGTCCATCTATACTGACCTCCATCAGGTTGCAAATTGAATATAATTATTTTCTGCATCTAGCTCTGAAAAAATATTTGAGCTTCTAGCAGTGTGTGGAACTTGGTCTATTAGTCCATCTATACTGACCTCCATCCGGTTGCAAATTGAATATAATTTTTTTCTGCATCAAGCTCTGAAAAAATATTTGGGCTTCTAGCAGTGTGTGGAACTTGGTCTATTAGTCCATCTATACTGACCTCCATCAGGTTGCAAATAGAATATCATTTTTTTCTGCATCTAGCTCTGAAAAAATATTTGGGCTTCTAGCAGTGTTTGGGACTTGGTCTATTAGTCCATCTATACTGACCTCCATCAGGTTGCAAATTGAATAGAATTTTTTCTGCATCTAGCTCTGAAAAAATATTTGGGCTTCTAGCAGTGTGTGGGACTTTTTCTATTAGTCCATCTATACTGACCTCCATCAGGTTGCAAATTGAATATAATTTTTTTCTGCATCTAGCTCTGAAAAAATATTTGGGCTTCTAGTATTGTGTGGGACTACGTCTATTAGTCCATCTATACTGACCTCCATCAGGTTGCAAATTAAAAATAATATTTTTCTGCATCTAGCTCTGAAAAAATATTTGGGCTTCTAGCAGTGTGTGGGACTTGTTCTATTAGTCCATCTATACTGACCTCCATCAGGTTGCAAATTCAATATAATTTTTTTCTGCATCTAGCTTTGAAAAAATATTTGGGCTTCTAGCAGTGTGTGGGACTTGGTCTATTAGTCCATCTATACTGACCTCCATCAGGTTGCAAATTGAATATAATTTTTTTCTGCATCTAGCTCTGAAAAAATATTTGGGCTTCTAGCAGTGTGGGACTTGGTCTATTAGTCCATCTATACTGACCTCCATCAGGTTGCAAATTAAAAATATTTTTTTTCTGCATCTAGCTCTGAAAAAATATTTGGGCTTCTAGCAGTGTGTGGGACTTGGTCTATTAGTCCATCGATACTGACCTCCATCAGGCTGCAAATTCAATATAATTTTTTTCTGCATCTAGCTCTGAAAAAATATTTGGGCTTCTAGCAGTGTGTGGGACTTGGTCTATTAGTCCATCTATACTGACCTCCATCAGGTTGCAAATTAAAAATAATTTTTTTCTGCATCTAGCTCTGAAAAAATATTTGGACTTCTAGCAGTGTGAGGGACTTGATCTATTAGTCCATCTATACTGACCTCCATCAGGTTGCAAATTGAATATAATTTTTTTCTGCATCTAGCTCTGAAAAAATATTTGGGCTTCTAGCAGTGTGTGGGACTTGGTCTATTAGTCCATCTATACTGACCTCAATCAGGTTGCAAATTGAATAGAATTTTTTTCTGCATCTAGCTCTGAAAAAATATTTGGGCTTCTAGCAGTGTGTGGGACTTGGTCTATTAGTCCATCTATACTGACCTCCATCAGGTTGCAAATTGAATATAATTTTTTTCTGCATCTAGCTCTGAAAAAATATTTGGGCTTCTAGCAGTGTGTGGGACTTGGTCTATTAGTCCATCTATACTGACCTCCATCAGGTTGCAAATTAAAAATAATATTTTTCTGCATCTAGCTCTGAAAAAATATTTGGGCTTCTAGCAGTGTGTGTGACTTGTTCTATTAGTCCATCTATACTGACCTCCATCAGGTTGCAAATTCAATATAATTTTTTTCTGCATCTAGCTCTAAAAAATATTTGGGCTTCTAGCAGTGTGTGGGACTTGGTCTATTAGTCCATCTATATTGACCTCCATCAGGTTGCAAATTCAATATAATTGTTTTCTGCATCTAGCTCTGAAAAAATATTTGGGCTTCTGGCAGTGTGTGGGACTTGTTCTATTAGTCCATCTATACTGACCTCCATCAGGTTGCAAATTGAATATAATTTTTTTCTGCATCTAGCTCTGAAAAAATATTTGGGCTTCTAGCAGTGTGTGGGACTTGGTCTATTTGTCCATCTATACTGACCTCCATCAGGTTGCAAATTAAAAATAATATTTTTCTGCATCTAGCTCTGAAAAAATATTTGGGCTTCTAGCAGTGTGTGGGACTTGTTCTATTAGTCCATCTATACTGACCTCCATCAGGTTGCAAATTGAATATAATTTTTTTCTGCATCTAGCTCTGAAAAAATATTTGGGCTTCTAGCAGTGTGGGACTTGGTCTATTAGTCCATCTATACTGACCTCCATCAGGTTACAAATTAAAAATAATTTTTTTCTGCATCTAGCTCTGAAAAAATATTTGGGCTTTTAGCAGTGTGTGGGACTTGGTCTATTAGTCCATCTATACTGACCTCCATCAGGTTGCAAATTCAATATAATTTTTTTCTGCATCTAGCTCTGAAAAAATATTTGGGCTTCTAGCAGTGTGTGGGACTTGGTCTATTAGTCCATCTATACTGACCTCCATCAGGTTGCAAATTGAATATAATTTTTTTCTGCATCTAGCTCTGAAAAAATATTTGGGCTTCTAACAGTGTGTGGGACTTGTTCTATTAGTCCATCTATACTGACCTCCATCAGGTTGCAAATTAAAAATATTTTTTTTCTTCATCTAGCTCTGAAAAAATATTTGGGCTTCTAGCAGTGTGTGGGACTTGTTCTATTAGTCCATCTATACTGACCTCCATCAGGTTGCAAATTGAATATAATTTTTTTCTGCATCAAGCTCTGAAAAAATATTTGGGCTTCTAGCAGTGTGTGGAACTTGGTCTATTAGTCCATCTATACTGACCTCCATCAGGTTGCAAATAGAATATCATTTTTTTCTGCATCTAGCTCTGAAAAAATATTTGGTCTTCTAGCAGTGTTTGGGACTTGGTCTATTAGTCCATCTATACTGACCTCCATCAGGTTGCAAATTGAATAGAATTTTTTCTGCATCTAGCTCTGAAAAAATATTTGGGCTTCTAGCAGTGTGTGGGACTTTTTCTATTAGTCCATCTATACTGACCTCCATCAGGTTGCAAATTGAATATAATTTTTTTCTGCATCTAGCTCTGAAAAAATATTTGGGCTTCTAGTATTGTGTGGGACTACGTCTATTAGTCCATCTATACTGACCTCCATCAGGTTGCAAATTAAAAATAATATTTTTCTGCATCTAGCTCTGAAAAAATATTTGGGCTTCTAGCAGTGTGTGGGACTTGTTCTATTAGTCCATCTATACTGACCTCCATCAGGTTGCAAATTCAATATAATTTTTTTCTGCATCTAGCTTTGAAAAAATATTTGGGCTTCTAGCAGTGTGTGGGACTTGGTCTATTAGTCCATCTATACTGACCTCCATCAGGTTGCAAATTGAATATAATTTTTTTCTGCATCTAGCTCTGAAAAAATATTTGGGCTTCTAGCAGTGTGGGACTTGGTCTATTAGTCCATCTATACTGACCTCCATCAGGTTGCAAATTAAAAATATTTTTTTTCTGCATCTAGCTCTGAAAAAATATTTGGGCTTCTAGCAGTGTGTGGGACTTGGTCTATTAGTCCATCGATACTGACCTCCATCAGGCTGCAAATTCAATATAATTTTTTTCTGCATCTAGCTCTGAAAAAATATTTGGGCTTCTAGCAGTGTGTGGGACTTGGTCTATTAGTCCATCTATACTGACCTCCATCAGGTTGCAAATTGAATAGAATTTTTTTCTGCATCTAGCTCTGAAAAAATATTTGGGCTTCTAGCAGTGTGTGGGACTTGGTCTATTAGTCCATCTATACTGACCTCCATCAGGTTGCAAATTAAAAATAATATTTTTCTGCATCTAGCTCTGAAAAAATATTTGGGCTTCTAGCAGTGTGTGTGACTTGTTCTATTAGTCCATCTATACTGACCTCCATCAGGTTGCAAATTCAATATAATTTTTTTCTGCATCTAGCTCTAAAAAATATTTGGGCTTCTAGCAGTGTGTGGGACTTGGTCTATTAGTCCATCTATATTGACCTCCATCAGGTTGCAAATTCAATATAATTGTTTTCTGCATCTAGATCTGAAAAATATTTGGGCTTCTAGCAGTGTGTGGGACTTGTTCTATTAGTCCATCTATACTGACCTCCATCAGGTTGCAAATTGAATATAATTTTTTTCTGCATCTAGCTCTGAAAAAATATTTGGGCTTCTAGCAGTGTGTGGGACTTGGTCTATTTGTCCATCTATACTGACCTCCATCAGGTTGCAAATTAAAAATAATATTTTTCTGCATCTAGCTCTGAAAAAATATTTGGGCTTCTAGCAGTGTGTGGGACTTGTTCTATTAGTCCATCTATACTGACCTCCATCAGGTTGCAAATTGAATATAATTTTTTTCTGCATCTAGCTCTGAAAAAATATTTGGGCTTCTAGCAGTGTGGGACTTGGTCTATTAGTCCATCTATACTGACCTCCATCAGGTTACAAATTAAAAATAATTTTTTTCTGCATCTAGCTCTGAAAAAATATTTGGGCTTCTAGCAGTGTGTGGGACTTGATCTATTAGTCCATCTATACTGACCTCCATCAGGTTGCAAATTCAATATAATTTTTTTCTGCATCTAGCTCTGAAAAAATATTTGGGCTTCTAGCAGTGTGTGGGACTTGGTCTATTAGTCCATCTATACTGACCTCCATCAGGTTGCAAATTGAATATAATTTTTTTCTGCATCTAGCTCTGAAAAAATATTTGGGCTTCTAACAGTGTGTGGGACTTGTTCTATTAGTCCATCTATACTGACCTCCATCAGGTTGCAAATTAAAAATATTTTTTTTCTTCATCTAGCTCTGAAAAAATATTTGGGCTTCTAGCAGTGTGTGGGACTTGTTCTATTAGTCCATCTATACTGACCTCCATCAGGTTGCAAATTGAATATAATTTTTTTCTGCATCTAGCTCTGAAAAAATATTTGAGCTTCTAGCAGTGTGCGGAACGTGGTCTATTAGTCCATCTATACTGACCTCCATCCGGTTGCAAATTGAATATAATTTTTTTCTGCATCAAGGTCTGAAAAAATATTTGGGCTTCTAGCAATGTGTGGGACTTATTTTATTAGTCCATCTATACTGACCTCCATCAGGTTGCAAATTGAATTTAATTTTTTTCTGCATCTAGCTCTGAAAAAATATTTGGGCTTCTAGCAGTGTGTGGGACTTGATCTATTAGTCCATCTATACTGACCTCCATCAGGTTGCAAATTCAATATAATTTTTTTCTGCATCTAGCTCTGAAAAAATATTTGGGCTTCTAGCAGTGTTTGGGACTTGGTCTATTAGTCCATCTATACTGACCTCCATCAGGTTGCAAATTGAATAGAATTTTTTCTGCATCTAGCTCTGAAAAAATATTTGGGCTTCTAGCAGTGTGTGGGACTTGTTCTATTAGTCCATCTATAATGACCTCCATCAGGTTGCAAATTGAATATAATTTTTTTCTGCATCTAGCTCTGAAAAAATATTTGGGCTTCTAGTAGTGTGTGGGACATCGTCTATTAGTCCATCTATACTGACCTCCATCAGGTTGCAAATTAAAAATAAAGTTTTTCTGCATCTAGCTCTGAAAAAATATTTGGGCTTCTAGCAGTGTGTGGGACTTTTTCTATTAGTCCATCTATACTGACCTCCATCAGGTTGCAAATTCAATATAATTTTTTTCTGCATCTAGCTTTGAAAAAATATTTGGGCTTCTAGCAGTGTGTGGGACTTGGTCTATTAGTCCATCTATACTGACCTCCATCAGGTTGCAAACTGAATATAATTTTTTTCTGCATCTAGCTCTGAAAAAATATTTGGGCTTCTAGCATTGTTTGGGACTTGGTCTATTAGTCAATCTATACTGACCTCCATCAGGTTGCAAATTGAATATAATTTTTTTCTGCATCTAGCTCTGAAAAAATATTTGGGCTTCTAGCAGTGTGTGGGACTTGGTCTATTAGTCCATCTATACTGACCTCCATCAGGTTGCAAATTAAAAATAATATTTTTCTGCATCTAGCTCTGAAAAAATATTTGGGCTTCTAGCAGTGTGTGGGACTTGTTCTATTAGTCCATCTATACTGACCTCCATCAGGTTGCAAATTGAATATAATTTTTTTCTGCATCTAGCTCTGAAAAAATATTTGGGCTTCTATCAGTGTGGGACTTGGTCTATTAGTCCATCTATACTGACCTCCATCACGTTGCAAATTAAAAATATTTATTTTCTGCATCTAGCTCTGAAAAAATATTTGGGCTTCTAGCAGTGTGTGGGACTTGGTCTATTAGTCCATCTATACTGACCTCCATCAGGTTGCAAATTCAACATAACTTTTTTCTGCATCTAGCTCTGAAAAAATATTTGGGCTTCTAGCAGTGTGTGGGAATTGGTCTATTAGTCCATCTATACTGACCTCCATCAGGTTGCAAATTGAATATAATTTTTTTCTGCATCTATCTCTGAAAAAATATTTGGGCTTCTAGCAGTGTGTGGGACTTGTTCTATTAGTCCATCTATACTGACCTCCATCAGGTTGCAAATTAAAAATAATATTTTTCTGCATCTAGCTCTGAAAAAATATTTGGGCTTCTAGCAGTGTGTGTGACTTGTTCTATTAGTCCATCTATACTGACCTCCATCAGGTTGCAAATTCAATATAATTTTTTTCTGCATCTAGCTCTAAAAAATATTTGGGCTTCTAGCAGTGTGTGGGACTTGGTCTATTAGTCCATCTATATTGACCTCCATCAGGTTGCAAATTGAATATAATTGTTTTCTGCATCTAGCTCTGAAAAAATATTTGGGCTTCTAGCAGTGTGTGGGACTTGTTCTATTAGTCCATCTATACTGACCTCCATCAGGTTGCAAATTGAATATAATTTTTTTCTGCATCTAGCTCTGAAAAAATATTTGGGCTTCTAGCAGTGTGTGGGACTTGGTCTATTAGTCCATCTATACTGACCTCCATCAGGTTGCAAATTAAAAATAATATTTTTCTGCATCTAGCTCTGAAAAAATATTTGGGCTTCTAGCAGTGTATGGGACTTGTTCTATTAGTCCATCTATACTGACCTCCATCAGGTTGCAAATTGAATATAATTTTTTTCTGCATCTAGCTCTGAAAAAATATTTGGGCTTCTAGCAGTGTGGGACTTGGTCTATTAGTCCATCTATACTGACCTCCATCAGGTTACAAATTAAAAATAATTTTTTTCTGCATCTAGCTCTGAAAAAATATTTGGGCTTCTAGCAGTGTGTTGGACTTGGTCTATTAGTCCATCTATACTGACCTCCATCAGGTTGCAAATTCAATATAATTTTTTTCTGCATCTAGCTCTGAAAAAATATTTGGGCTTCTAGCAGTGTGTGGGACTTGGTCTATTAGTCCATCTATACTGACCTCCATCAGGTTGCAAATTGAATATAATTTTTTTCTGCATCTAGCTCTGAAAAAATATTTGGGCTTCTAACAGTGTTTGGGACTTGTTCTATTAGTCCATCTATACTGACCTCCATCAGGTTGCAAATTAAAAATATTTTTTTTCTTCATCTAGCTCTGAAAAATATTTGGGCTTCTAGCAATGTGTGGGACTTGTTCTATTAGTCCATCTATACTGACCTCCATCAGGTTGCAAATTGAATATAATTTTTTTCTGCATCTAGCTCTGAAAAAATATTTGAGCTTCTAGCAGTGTGTGGAACGTGGTCTATTAGTCCATCTTTACTGACCTCCATCCGGTTGCAAATTGAATATAATTTTTTTCTGCATCAAGCTCTGAAAAAATATTTGGTCTTCTAGCAGTGTGTGGGACTAATTTTATTAGTCCATCTATACTGACCTCCATCAGGTTGCAAATTGAATATAATTTTTTTCTGCATCTAGCTCTGAAAAAATATTTGGGCTTCTAGCAGTGTGTGGGACTTGATCTATTAGTCCATCTATACTGACCTCCATCAGGTTGCAAATTCAATATAATTTTTTTCTGCATCTAGCTCTGAAAAAATATTTGGGCTTCTAGCAGTGTTTGGGACTTGGTCTATTAGTCCATCTATACTGACCTCCATCAGGTTGCAAATTGAATAGAATTTTTTCTGCATCTAGCTCTGATAAAATATTTGGGCTTCTAGCAGTGTGTGGGACTTGTTCTATTAGTCCATCTATACTGACCTCCATCAGGTTGCAAATTGAATATAATTTTTTTCTGCATCTAGCTCTGAAAAAATATTTGGGCTTCTAGTAGTGTGTGGGACTTCGTCTATTAGTCCATCTATACTGACCTCCATCAGGTTGCAAATTAAAAATAATATTTTTCTGCATCTAGCTCTGAAAAAATATTTGGGCTTCTAGCAGTGTGTGGGACTTGATCTATTAGTCCATCTATACTGACCTCCATCAGGTTGCAAATTCAATATAATTTTTTTCTGCATCTAGCTTTGAAAAAATATTTGGGCTTCTAGCAGTGTGTGGGACTTGGTCTATTAGTCCATCTATACTGACCTCCATCAGGTTGCAAATTGAATATAATTTTTTTCTGCATCTAGCTCTGAAAAAATATTCGGGCTTCTAGCAGTGTGTGGGACTTGGTCTATTAGTCCATCTATACTGACCTCCATCAGGTTGCAAATTGAATATAATTTTTTTCTGCATCTAGCTCTGAAAAAATATTTGGGCTTCTAGCAGTGTGTGGGACTTGGTCTATTAGTCCATCTATACTGACCTCCATCAGGTTGCAAATTAAAAATAATATTTTTCTGCATCTAGCTCTGAAAAAATATTTGGGCTTCTAGCAGTGTGTGTGACTTGTTCTATTAGTCCATCTATACTGACCTCCATCAGGTTGCAAATTCAATATAATTTTTTTCTGCATCTAGCTCTAAAAAATATTTGGGCTTCTAGCAGTGTGTGGGACTTGGTCTATTAGTCCATCTATATTGACCTCCATCAGGTTGCAAATTGAATATAATTGTTTTCTGCATCTAGCTCTGAAAAAATATTTGGGCTTCTAGCAGTGTGTGGGACTTGTTCTATTAGTCCATCTATACTGACCTCCATCAGGTTGCAAATTGAATATAATTTTTTTCTGCATCTAGCTCTGAAAAAATATTTGGGCTTCTAGCAGTGTGTGGGACTTGGTCTATTAGTCCATCTATACTGACCTCCATCAGGTTGCAAATTAAAAATAATATTTTTCTGCATCTAGCTCTGAAAAAATATTTGGGCTTCTAGCAGTGTGTGGGACTTGTTCTATTAGTCCATCTATACTGACCTCCATCAGGTTGCAAATTGAATATAATTTTTTTCTGCATCTAGCTCTGAAAAAATATTTGGGCTTCTAGCAGTGTGGGACTTGGTCTATTAGTCCATCTATACTGACCTCCATCAGGTTACAAATTAAAAATAATTTTTTTCTGCATCTAGCTCTGAAAAAATATTTGGGCTTCTAGCAGTGTGTGGGACTTGGTCTATTAGTCCATCTATACTGACCTCCATCAGGTTGCAAATTCAATATAATTTTTTTCTGCATCTAGCTCTGAAAAAATATTTGGGCTTCTAGCAGTGTGTGGGACTTGGTCTATTAGTCCATCTATACTGACCTCCATCAGGTTGCAAATTGAATATAATTTTTTTCTGCATCTAGCTCTGAAAAAATATTTGGGCTTCTAACAGTGTTTGGGACTTGTTCTATTAGTCCATCTATACTGACCTCCATCAGGTTGCAAATTCAATATAATTTTTTTCTGCATCTAGCTTTGAAAAAATATTTGGGCTTCTAGCAGTGTGTGGGACTTGGTCTATTAGTCCATCTATACTGACCTCCATCAGGTTGCAAATTGAATATAATTTTTTTCTGCATCTAGCTCTGAAAAAATATTTGGGCTTCTAGCAGTGTGTGGGACTTGGTCTATTAGTCCATCTATACTGACCTCCATCAGGTTGCAAATTGAATATAATTTTTTTCTGCATCTAGCTCTGAAAAAATATTTGGGCTTCTAGCAGTGTGTGGGACTTGGTCTATTAGTCCATCTATACTGACCTCCATCAGGTTGCAAATTAAAAATAATATTTTTCTGCATCTAGCTCTGAAAAAATATTTGGGCTTCTAGCAGTGTGTGGGACTTGGTCTATTAGTCCATCTATACTGACCTCTATCAGGTTGCAAATTGAATATAATTTTTTTCTGCATCTAGCTCTGAAAAAATATTTGGCCTTCTAACAGTGTGTGGGACTTGGTCTATTAGTCCATCTATACTGTCCTCCATCAGGTTGCAAATTAAAAATAATTTTTTTCTTCATTTAGTTCTGAAAAAATATTTGGGCTTCTAGCAGTGTGTGGGACTTGTTCTATTAGTCCATCTATACTGACCTCCATCAGGTTGCAAATTGAATATAATTTTTTTCTGCATCTAGCTCTGAAAAAATATTTGGTCTTCTAGCAGTGTGTGGAACTTGGTCTATTAGTCCATCTATACTGACCTCCATCAGGTTGCAAATTGAATATAATTTTTTTCTGCATCTAGCTCTGAAAAAATATTTGGGCTTCTAGCAGTGTGTGGGACTTGGTCTATTAGTCCATCTATACTGACCTCCATCAGGTTGCAAATTAAAACCAATTTTTTTCTTCATCTAGCTCTGAAAAATTAATTGGGCTTCTAGCAGTGTGTAGGAATTGTTCTGTTAGTCCATCTATACTGACCTCCATCAGGTTGCAAATTGAATATAAGTTTTTTCTGCTTCTAGCTCTGAAAAAATATTTGGGCTTCTAGCAGTGTGTGTAACTTGGTCTATTAGTCCATCTATACTGACCTCCATCAGGTTGCAAATTAAAAATATTTTTTTTCTGCATCTAGCTCTGAAAAAATATTTGGGCTTCTAGCAGTGTGTGGGACTTGGTCTATTAGTCCATCTATACTGACCTCCATCAGGTTGCAAATTGAATATAATTTTTTTCTGCATCTAGCTCTGAAAAAATATTTGGGCTTCTATCAGTGTGGGACTTGGTCTATTAGTCCATCTATTCTGACCTCCATCACGTTGCAAATTAAAAATATTTATTTTCTGCATCTAGCTCTGAAAAAATATTTGGGCTTCTAGCAGTGTGTGGGACTTGGTCTATTAGTCCATCTATACTGACCTCCATCAGGTTGCAAATTCAACATAACTTTTTTCTGCATCTAGCTCTGAAAAAATATTTGGGCTTCTAGCAGTGTGTGGGACTTGGTCTATTAGTCCATCTATACTGACCTCCATCAGGTTGCAAATTGGATATAATTTTTTTCTGCATCTATCTCTGAAAAAATATTTGGGCTTCTAGCAGTGTGTGGGACTTGTTCTATTAGTCCATCTATACTGACCTCCATCAGGTTGCAAATTGAATATAATTTTTTTCTGCAGCTAGCTCTGAAAAAATATTTGAGCTTCTAGCAGTGTGTGGGACTTGGTCTATTAGTCCATCTATACTGACCTCCATCAGGTTGCAAATTAAAAATAATTTTTTTCTGCATCTAGCTCTGAAAAAATATTTGGGCTTCTAGCAGTGTGTGGGACTTGTTCTATTAGTCCATCTATACTGACCTCCATCAGGTTGCAAATTGAATATAATTTTTTTCTGCAGCTAGCTCTGAAAAAATATTTGAGCTTCTAGCAGTGTGTGGGACTTGGTCTATTAGTCCATCTATACTGACCTCCATCAGGTTGCAAATTAAAAATAATTTTTTTCTGCATCTAGCTCTGAAAAAATATTTGGGCTTCTAGCAGTGTGTGGGACTTGTTCTATTAGTCCATCTATACTGACCTCCATCAGGTTGCAAATTGAATATAATTTTTTTCTGCATCTAGCTCTGAAAAAATATTTGGGCTTCTAGCAGTGTGTGGGACTTGGTCTATTAGTCCATCTATACTGACCTCCATCAGGTTGCAAATTAAAAATAATATTTTTCTGCATCTAGCTCTGAAAAAATATTTGGGCTTCTAGCAGTGTGTGGGACTTGTTCTATTAGTCCATCTATACTGACCTCCATCAGGTTGCAAATTGAATATAATTTTTTTCTGCATCTAGCTCTGAAAAAATATTTGGGCTTCTAGCAGTGTGGGACTTGGTCTATTAGTCCATCTATACTGACCTCCATCAGGTTACAAATTAAAAATAATTTTTTTCTGCATCTAGCTCTGAAAAAATATTTGGGCTTCTAGCAGTGTGTGGGACTTGGTCTATTAGTCCATCTATACTGACCTCCATCAGGTTGCAAATTCAATATAATTTTTTTCTGCATCTAGCTCTGAAAAAATATTTGGGCTTCTAGCAGTGTGTGGGACTTGGTCTATTAGTCCATCTATACTGACCTCCATCAGGTTGCAAATTGAATATAATTTTTTTCTGCATCTAGCTCTGAAAAAATATTTGGGCTTCTAACAGTGTTTGGGACTTGTTCTATTAGTCCATCTATACTCACCTCCATCAGGTTGCAAATTCAATATAATTTTTTTCTGCATCTAGCTTTGAAAAAATATTTGGGCTTCTAGCAGTGTGTGGGACTTGGTCTATTAGTCCATCTATACTGACCTCCATCAGGTTGCAAATTGAATATAATTTTTTTCTGCATCTAGCTCTGAAAAAATATTTGGGCTTCTAGCAGTGTGTGGGACTTGGTCTATTAGTCCATCTATACTGACCTCCATCAGGTTGCAAATTGAATATAATTTTTTTCTGCATCTAGCTCTGAAAAAATATTTGGGCTTCTAGCAGTGTGTGGGACTTGGTCTATTAGTCCATCTATACTGACCTCCATCAGGTTGCAAATTAAAAATAATATTTTTCTGCATCTAGCTCTGAAAAAATATTTGGGCTTCTAGCAGTGTGTGGGACTTGGTCTATTAGTCCATCTATACTGACCTCTATCAGGTTGCAAATTGAATATAATTTTTTTCTGCATCTAGCTCTGAAAAAATATTTGGCCTTCTAACAGTGTGTGGGACTTGGTCTATTAGTCCATCTATACTGTCCTCCATCAGGTTGCAAATTAAAAATAATTTTTTTCTTCATTTAGTTCTGAAAAAATATTTGGGCTTCTAGCAGTGTGTGGGACTTGTTCTATTAGTCCATCTATACTGACCTCCATCAGGTTGCAAATTGAATATAATTTTTTTCTGCATCTAGCTCTGAAAAAATATTTGGTCTTCTAGCAGTGTGTGGAACTTGGTCTATTAGTCCATCTATACTGACCTCCATCAGGTTGCAAATTGAATATAATATTTTTCTGCATCTAGCTCTGAAAAAATATTTGGGCTTCTAGCAGTGTGTGGGACTTGGTCTATTAGTCCATCTATACTGACCTCCATCAGGTTGCAAATTAAAACCAATTTTTTTCTTCATCTAGCTCTGAAAAATTAATTGGGCTTCTAGCAGTGTGTAGGAATTGTTCTGTTAGTCCATCTATACTGACCTCCATCAGGTTGCAAATTGAATATAAGTTTTTTCTGCTTCTAGCTCTGAAAAAATATTTGGGCTTCTAGCAGTGTGTGTAACTTGGTCTATTAGTCCATCTATACTGACCTCCATCAGGTTGCAAATTAAAAATATTTTTTTTCTGCATCTAGCTCTGAAAAAATATTTGGGCTTCTAGCAGTGTGTGGGACTTGGTCTATTAGTCCATCTATACTGACCTCCATCAGGTTGCAAATTGAATATAATTTTTTTCTGCATCTAGCTCTGAAAAAATATTTGGGCTTCTATCAGTGTGGGACTTGGTCTATTAGTCCATCTATTCTGACCTCCATCACGTTGCAAATTAAAAATATTTATTTTCTGCATCTAGCTCTGAAAAAATATTTGGGCTTCTAGCAGTGTGTGGGACTTGGTCTATTAGTCCATCTATACTGACCTCCATCAGGTTGCAAATTCAACATAACTTTTTTCTGCATCTAGCTCTGAAAAAATATTTGGGCTTCTAGCAGTGTGTGGGACTTGGTCTATTAGTCCATCTATACTGACCTCCATCAGGTTGCAAATTGGATATAATTTTTTTCTGCATCTATCTCTGAAAAAATATTTGGGCTTCTAGCAGTGTGTGGGACTTGTTCTATTAGTCCATCTATACTGACCTCCATCAGGTTGCAAATTGAATATAATTTTTTTCTGCAGCTAGCTCTGAAAAAATATTTGAGCTTCTAGCAGTGTGTGGGACTTGGTCTATTAGTCCATCTATACTGACCTCCATCAGGTTGCAAATTAAAAATAATTTTTTTCTGCATCTAGCTCTGAAAAAATATTTGGGCTTCTAGCAGTGTGTGCGACTTGTTCTATTAGTCCATCTATACTGACCTCCATCAGGTTGCAAATTGAATATAATTTTTTTCTGCATCTAGCTCTGAAAAAATATTTGGCCTTCTAACAGTGTGTGGGACTTGGTCTATTAGTCCATCTATACTGTCCTCCATCAGGTTGCAAATTAAAAATAATTTTTTACTACATTTAGTTCTGAAAAAATATTTGGGCTTCTAGCAGTGTGTGGGACTTGTTCTATTAGTCCATCTATACTGACCTCCATCAGGTTGCAAATTGAATATAATTTTTTTCTGCATCTAGCTCTGAAAAAATATTTGGTCTTCTAGCAGTGTGTGGAACTTGGTCTATTAGTCCATCTATACTGACCTCCATCAGGTTGCAAATTGAATATAATTTTTTTCTGCATCTAGCTCTGAAAAAATATTTGGGCTTCTAGCAGTGTGTGGGACTTGTTCTATTAGTCCATCTATACTGACCTCCATCAGGTTGCAAATTGAATATAATTTTTTTCTGCATCTAGCTCTGAAAAAATATTTGGGCTTCTAGCAGTGTGTGGGACTTGGTCTATTAGTCCATCTATACTGACCTCCATCAGGTTGCAAATTAAAAACAATTTTTTTCTTCATCTAGCTCTGAAAAATTATTTGGGCTTCTAGCAGTGTGTAGGAATTGTTCTGTTAGTCCATCTATACTGACCTCCATCAGGTTGCAAATTGTATATAATTTTTTTCTGCATCTAACCCAGCCAATAGTTTTGGCCTAATACCACAGTTTGGCCACTCAGCTCTGCTCGGTTCCCATCCATTGTTTTTTTGTGCAAACAACACCAGAGTTGTGAATTAGTTAACCACCAAAATGAGTGGAAAAAGGCCTGCTGCTGGTGGAAAGGGGAATAGGCGTTTTGGGAAGGGGAAAAAAGGTTGTGTCCGTGGGGTAGGTGTTAAAGCAGCAGTAAGATCTGCAGAAGAAAGACCATCTTCCAGCCAAACTAAAATGTCTACTTCTTTTAGCGGACAATGTGATAAGATCCCTTTCTTACGGCCACGCCAATCACTGCAAATTCCAGATGAGTCACAAAAACAGCAGGTGCTTCAACGGATATCAAGTGCTCCTTTAAGTGGGTCTCCTCCACATCAACTTCAACATCACAAATACTCCAGTCCTCCAAGGTGTCACCCCAATCGCACTTGATTCCTCACAGCTACCAAATCTCCAGCTGCCCGTCTGAGTATGAGGTAGAACAGATGGTTGAGTCTGCAGAGCATTTTACTCATACTATAGCCTGGGAATCAGAGGTCGGCTCCAGCTCTTCTGTGAATCCAGACGAGGAAATGATCTGCACTGATGCCCAGAATCTTTATGAGTCGGATCCAGGACCAGACTCTGAAGGTTCTGACCATAATGTAGACCCTCATTCCCAAACTGTAACTCCTGTTGGTGGAGACAATGAGGAAGACGATGATGAGACTCAAGTACCTGATTGGAGCGACAACTTTAGTTTTTTGTCAGGGCAGGGACAGGTTGGCTCTGAGGACGACGGGTGTGATAACGCACAGGGTGATGATGATGAGGTTGGAGATCCCACTTACTGTCAACCCACAGTCAGCCAAGAGATGAGGTCAGCAGAGGAGGTGGAGGAAAATGCTAGTGACGACGAGGTCAGGTTGCGCCTTCCTGGACAGAGACGTAGTACTGGAAGCACGTCAACAACTGCATCCTCAAACAAAACTCTGCCTCTCACCACGTGGTGGCTCTTCAGGTCGCATGGGTGCTAAGCCTTGCATAGCCTGGGCATTTTTTCAGATCGATAAAGATTACCCAACTCGTGTTATCTGTAACATTTGTCAGCAAAAGATAAGTAGAGGCCAAAAAATACATAGTTTGAGTACTTCATGCATGGACCGGAAGCGTAAGTTGCAGTGGAAAGCTCACTGTGCTACAATGCGGCCTAGCCAGCCGGGCCAACCACCGTCTGCCGTATCTTGTGCATCAGCGGCCTCTTCATCCTCTGTGACTGGGGGGACAGCAGTCACACCTGTTTTGGGACGCAGACCTGCCACCTCTTTACCCTCAACAGCCAGCGTGATTGTCAGGTCATCATTTTCTTTGGAGGTGGTAACACCAGCTGGTGTTGAGCGCTGTCCGACATCGATAGCACCACCTTTGGATCAAGGCAACCTAACATGTCCGCCTGCATCTTCCTCACAGACCGGCAGTTTGCCGGGGACACCCTTATCAACCCCATCTAAGCACAATAGCCAGCCCTCGGTCCCTCAGATGTGGACAAGTAAAAGACCATTTCCTCCTAAGCCATGAGAAAGCTAAGAGGTTGAATTTCACTTTCTGCAAGCTCTTGGCTACAGAATTGCTGCCTTTCTGCCTGGTGGACACAGAGGATTTTCGAGACCTTATGTTCGTTGCAGTGCCCCAGTACCAGATGCCCAGTCGGCACTACTTCTCAAAGAAAGGTGTGCCTGCGCTCCACCAGCATGTCGCACACAACATCACCGCTTCTTTGAGAAACTCTGTGTGTGACAGGGTGCATTTCACCACAGACACTTGGACGAGTAGGCATGGACAGGGGCGTTACATGTCGCTGACTGGGCACTGGGTAACTGTGGTGACAGCAGGACAAGGGGCTGCTGTCCAAGTCTTGCCGTCCCCACGAGTTGTGCGTCAATCCTCTTTATCTCAAATTTCCTCCACTGCTTCTGCCTCCTCAACCTCCTCTCGGTCCTCCACCTGCACCCAAAGCCTGTCTGGTCATGCCACAAGCTTTCTAACTGCGCAGAAGGGCTCCTGCACACCTCCTTACTATGCTGGCAGTAGGGCTCAACGTCATCAGGCGGTTTTTTCTTTGAAATGTCTGGGAAATGTGAGTCACACAGCTGAGGAGTTGTGGTCAGCTCTGGAGAACCAATTTCATGAATGGTTGTCTCCACTGGACCTGAAACCAGGGAAGGCCGTGTGCGACAATGCTGCAAACCTGGGTGCGGCCCTTCGCCGGGGCAATGTCACACACGTGCCTTGTATGGCTCACGTGTTGAACCTGGTTGTCCAGCAATTTTTAGCCCACTATCCCGGACTAGATGGCCTTCTGCAGAGGGCACGGTCGCTGTGTGCTCACTTCCGCCGTTCGCATCCCGCAGCTCAGCGACTTACATCTCTACAGAATTCGTTGGGCCTGCCACTTCACCCGGTGGAATTCAACTCTGCACATGTTGCAGCGACTGTGGCAGCACCGACAAGCCCTGGTGCAATACGTTCTGACGTATAGCCTGGGCCAACGAGATCCAGAGGTGGGGCAAATCACGCTGGAGGAGTGGTCTCAGATCAGGGACCTATGCACCCTTCTGCACAGTTTTGAAATGGCAACGAAGATGTGTAGTGCTGACGATGCCATTATCAGCATGACTATTCCGGTGATTTACATGCTGGAGCACATGTTAAACAGAATTCGGAGTCATGTGGTGGCACACGAGGAGATGGAGGAAGTAGAGGAGGAGTTGTATGCGGAAGGGTTAACATCTGAAAGGTCCAGACGGTCGGCAGCACCAAGGCGGCAGGCATGTGAGGGTGGGGGAGACGGTTTTACCAGGGCGCATGGTAGCAGCCAAACTAGTGAGGAAGGTGCAGGAGCCCAGGAAGAAGTGGAGGACGAACTGATGGAAGACTCATCAGATGGGGGAGACCTTGATCACATTTCTGTTGTGCGAGGTTAGGGGGAGAGGACAGAGGAAGGAAGCATGATTGTTACCTCGCCACCTATACAACAGGGACTTGGTGCTCCTGGATGCGCAAGACACATGAGTGCCTTCTTGCTGCACTACCTGCAACATGACCCTCGAATTGTGAGAATTAGAAATAATCCTGACTACTGGGTTGCCACACTGTTAGATCCCCGGTACAAAAGTAAATTTGCAGAAATTATTCCTGCCATAGAAAGGGATGCACGCATGCAGGAGTATCAGCAGAGACTGTTGCAGAATCTTACATGTGCTTTTCCACAAAACACCAGTGGTGCGCATAGTGAATCTCACAGTTCCAACTTGCCAACCGTGGGACCGTCAAGTGTTCAGCACTCAAACCGTAACAGAAACACAGTATCTGCTGGTAACATCAATTTTGCGGAATCATTTCACCACTTTTTAGCCCATCCTTTGCAAGGCCACAGGAGACAAGAAGTCTGACACATAGTCAACACCTAGAGACGATGGTACAGGAGTATCTCCAAGTAAACATTGAAGCCATGACTGTGTCACTGGACCCTTGCTCTTTTTGGGCTTCCAATCTGGATAAATGGCCGGAGCTCGCCACTTACGCCTTGGAGATCTTGTCATGCCCCGCAGCCAGCGTTCTGTCTGAACGTGTGTTCAGCGCTGCTTGTGGTGTGCTGACAGATAAGCGCACGCGGCTCTCCACTGATAATGTAGACAGACTCACGTTCATAAAGATGAACAAATCATGGATCCGAAATGACTTTTCTACCCCTGTGTCATCCTGGGGAGAGTAAAAGCTTGATGATTGGTTAAAATCACCTCACCAACCATTTTAAGCTTTCAAATTACTAATCATGTTTATCTGTATCTTGGCTGGAAAATAATTTGGGCTTTGTAGCAGTGTGCAGCACTGATTCTAATAGGCCATCTATACTAAGCTCCACCAGATTTAAAATTACTAATCATGTTTATCTGTATCTTGGCTGGAAAATAATTTGGGCTTTGTAGCAGTGTGCAGTACTGATTCTATTAGGCCATCTATACTAAGCTCCACCAGATTTAAAATTAATAATATTTTTTAGCTGCATCTAGCCCGGAAAATAATTTTGGGGCTCCGAGATGCGCAAGACACATAAGTGCCTTCTTGCTGCACTACCTGCAACATGACCCTCAGATTGTCAGAATTCGAAGTAATCCTGACTACTGGGTTGCCACACTCTTAGATCCCCCACACTCTTCGATCAACCTTTTCATTTTAATAAAGACCAAAAAAATGGTCATTTTTGAAATTATAAGCATTAGCAGGTTATTAGAAACTGAAATCAAACAGTTTTCAACTCAAAACTTTATTCTAGGTGATGTTACATTTGCACATAGGACCCCTTGTTCGAAAGGAGCTTCTGAACTCTCTCGTCCATTGAATTTGTCAGGTTTTGGATGGTTTCTGCTTCAATTGTTTTGCATGAGGACAGAATACCCTCCCAGAGCTGTTGCTTAGATGTGAACTGCCTCCCGCCATCATAGACACTCCTTTTGATGATGCTCCAGAGGTTCTGAATGGGGTAGAGGTCAGGGGAGCATGGGGGTCACACCATAAGTTTGTCCCCTTTTATGCCCATATCAGCCAGAGATGCAGATGTGTTATGTGCAGCATGAGACGATGCATTATCATGCATAAAAATGATCTTGCTGTGGAATACACGGTTCTTCTTCTTGAACCATGGCAGGAAGTGCTGTTTGAGAAACTCCACATACATTATGGAGTTTATCTTTACCCCTTCAGGGATCCTAAAGGGGCCGACAATCTCTCTCCCCATGATTCCAGCCCAAAACATTACTCCACCTCCTCCTTGTTGGCGCTGTAGCCTTGTTTGCGTGGGGTGTCCATCAACCAGCCATCCTCCACTCCATCCATCTGGACCATCGAGCGTTGCACGGCACTCATCCGTGAACAAAACAGTTTTGAAATCAGTCTTTATGTAATGTTTGGCCCACTGGAGCCGTTTCTGCTTGTGTGAAGTGGATAGAGGAGGTCGACAGGATGGCGTACGCACAGCTGCAAACCTCTGAAGGACCCTGCATCTTGTTGTTCGGGGGACGCTGGAGGCACCAGCAGCTTCAAAAACTTGTCTGCTGCTATGACAAGGCTTTTTTGCCGCTGCTCTTTTAACCTGACGTAATTGCCTGTAGGAAAGAGTCCTCAATTTGCCCTTATCAGCACGCAGACATGTGTACTGTGTATCAGCTACATACTTCTTGATTGCCAAGACACTTCATCCTGATCATCGCACAATGTTGATTGTAGTCATGCCTTGACCTAAACACTCCACAATTTGTTGCTTCTCAGCAGCCGACACATCCTTTTTCTTTCCCATTTTGGCAGAAAATGTAAGCTGCTTAATAATGTGGGACAGCCTTCTTAAGTAGTCTTGCCTTTCATTGGACACACCTGCCAAACTAATTAGCACAGGTGTCTGCAATTGCTTACAGTGATATAAAGAGCCCTGACACACATCACCATCAATGAGTTTAACTGACAAACAAACAAATTCTTCCCTTATCACTCCTAAACACTTTTTGCATAATAATTTGGAACACAGTGTACATGTGCTTTTCCACAAAACACCAGTGGTTCACGTAGTGAATCTTACAGTTCTAACCTGCCAACCGTGGCCTGTATGGAGTTGTTCAATAAAAGGCCCAAAATTAAGATAACATAGATGGGAGAGGTCTCTATGAATAGGAATTCCTAAGTATTTGATACCCTGTGAGGGCCAGGCAAAGGGAAAGTTGGACTGGATGGAATCCTGTATGGATTTGGGGAGGGAGACATCAAGGGCCTCAGACTTCGCTGCATTGATTTTAAAATTTGACCATGTAACAAAGTGATCTATTTCAGCCATAACAGCAGGGATGGATATATGTGATTGAGTGATATATACTAGGACATCATCAGCAAATAGAGAGCACTTGTACTCGGTGCCTCCCACCTCAATCCACCTAATATTGGGGTTATGGCGAATTGATGAGAGCAGGTGCTCCGTCACTAGGATGTATAAGAGAGGGGCTAGAGGACATCCCTGCCTTGTCCCATTGGTGATTATGAAAGGTGATGAAAATGTTCTGACGCGCCCCCTGGGCCTTGGGACTCCCGGAGCCGGACCCTTTTTGGTGGATGCTGGTGGTTGTAGTCTCCGTGGCGGCGACCCGGTTCCGTGGCTCAGGGCGGTCAAACCAGTGGCGGAACTATTTATGTGATTTTGATGTTTAAATGTCCAACTACGCCACCCGTGGATTGCGGTCAGAGTGAACCGCCGCTGCAGGGCAGACCGCTGAGGCTGGTGTTGTGGGTGCAGCAGAGCGTAGCATAACTCCCCACGGGAGGAGTATAGCCTCAGGGCAGTGTATGCGGAGGACGGGGGTGATGGTGCAGGGCAGCAGCAGTAACGACACGGAGTCAGTGATGCAGTCCAGGGCCTTTACTCACAATTCTTATTATCCAGACCACTTCTGCAGGTAACGGCTGCCCACGTCGTACTGTGCTCACCAGGTGAGGGGCTCAGACAACTCCCAGATAACTTTGGAGCGCTTCACAAGACCCCCTTTGTGTGTCCTTTGTCTGGCCTTTCTTACCAACCCTTCTGTCCGGCTGCCTCGGGCCTCCTCTTGGTAAACTTGACCCTATGTGGTGCCTTCCTAGCGGGTATAGCGAGGGGCTGCGCCACATAAAATGTCACAGCCTCCGGTTTCTAGCTGAGGGTCGTTTCCCGCCTCCACTAGTTTCGGGGACCGGTCTCCCCCTTTGGCCTGACCCCTCCACGCAGGTGGATTTGGGCGTGCGGTGGCGACTCGCCCGTCCGCACCCCTGGGATCCCTTCGTTCCGCGTTCCTGGAGCCTTCTCCGCTCCTCTTCCTTCCTTTTCCCTCTTCCAGGCCTGGGCCTCTGTTACTAGGCCCGCCTCCGGAGCAGAGCTCATGCAGAGCCCCTGCTCCCTGTCACTTCTACTCAGACTTCTCTGCACTGAACTAAGATGGTGCCCACCTTTTATACTCCCTTCTCAATGCACCCAGGAACTGCTTCCTCCCTGCTCCTGCACTACAGGGTTCCCCTTCCCCAGTGTTCCCTCCCCCCACTCCAGCCAGGGACAGGGACTGTCGTGCCCATCTCAGGGGCATATTGGTCGCCCTGCCCCACGGCAATGTGGTGTAATGCATGCAGGTGTCGGGTCCTGATCCACACTCCATCCTTATCTGAGAGTGAGATATCACACCTCTGGGTGAGGTGCAATACCTCTGTAGCAACCGAGCCCTCAGGGTACTACAGTTCCATTTATCTTCAGCCTAGGTGACGTATTGCGATACAGGGCCATGATTTGGGCTATAAAAGGGTCCCCTAGACCCCTACCCCAAGTTTTTTAAGAGAATAATATATGGCGTGCCAGGAGACTCTATGGAATGCTTTCTCAGCATCCAACGAGAGAATCTAATTACAAATTTTTAACTGCATCTAGCCCAGGAAATACTTTGTGCCAAGTAGCAGTGTCTGCTAGTCAGCGGATTATCTCGGCTGTTAAGCAAGCTACACCACCTGTAGTTTGGACACTTAATTTTTTCAAAGGAAATGCTTCGGGACCACGGGATACTCAGTGAAGAGCATCAGGAGGCACCCCAAGGCATAGGGGCTGGGACAGGCGGTAGGATGCCATGCGGTGGACAGCCGAGCTCGATCCTTATAAAAGCTTTTTAACTGCAGCAGCTTTAGTGGACGCTACTGGAGCGGGAATTACGCGGCTGCTGGCATGAGACTTGCCCTCCAATAGATCCTTGTAAATGGATTTAAAGTGTATTCATTCAAATTAGAGAGACAATTTAAATTAAAAAGCTTAGAGCTGCCTCCACCACAGGGGGGCTCGCTCGGCCCACCAGCGGACAGGCACCAGTATTGGGAGAGGGGGGCTGGCCGTCAGGGTCCACCGCGGCTCTGGCACAAACCCGGCGACACGGAGGTGGCACCGGCAGGAATGGACTGGCCGTGTCGGCTTCTCACTTTTTGGATTTTAGAAGGGCATGACATGCCTATATCTGTGTCTCCCCCTCCTTTTACTCCTCCACCTCTTTTCTTTTCGCATGACTATATGTACTTGTCACTTTTCCATGTGTTAGTTATGTCTTCTGAGCAGTTTGTCAGCTTTTGGACACCTTTGAAGGTGTTTTCTATGTGTTTCTATGTGTTTTTGTTTGCCTGCCATTGGTTTTAATGGTGTTCGAAGGTGTTCGACGAACAGTTCGACGAACAGTTCGGCGAACACACGGGTGTTTGACGAACCGAACCGAACTCGAACACTACGGGGGTGGCTCAACACTAGCCAGAACCAACATGACTACGACATTACAGTGTGTGGCAGGCAATCCCTGCATGTTCATTGGCTCTCTAAAGAGCGCCAAACATGCAGGGAGGGGACCAGAGCTCCCGCTCGAGCAACCAGGAAATACTCGCTCGAGCAGTGAGATGCTCGGGTGAGTAATCAAGCAGTGGCGAGCACGCTCGCTTATCACTGTTGGTGATACTTATCAGTTTATTCTCCCAGGCTTCTTCTCCTTTAGTACCTCATTTAGAGTTGGGTAAAGGGATGTAATCGTAACATCCCTGGTGGCGTGCTTGCATAGTGCACCACCTCCCACCATGCAAGTCTGCAATTTTACCTGTCAGTCCATACTGCACTCTTTGCTCCAGTACCTGCTCTGTCCATGTCTCTTGTCTGATTGCTTAGGGCGTCGGCGCGGCTTTCTGCTTGTTTCTTATAGCTACTGTGTGCACAGACCTAATGCATCCCCAGCCTATTGCTGTGAGTCACTGGATACTTAAACCCCCTCCACCCAGTGGGAGGTGCCTGAGCAACACTTTCTTACAGTCTGTGTTCTGTGCAACTGTTAGTTGCCAGGTCCTGTCCTGACTCTAGTCTGTCCGCCACCCTGCGGGCTGAGTACCCTGGGCCTCTACCTGTACCTGTTAATTCTAGTCTTTTTGCGCCACCCTGGGGGCCGAGTACCCAGGGCCGCTACCTGTATCTCTGACTTCTAGTCTGTTTCTGCCACCCTGGGGGCTGAGTTCCCAGGCTTGTTCCTGTATCTTGTTCCCGGTTCAGTTCCTGTCTGAACAGTGTCCTAGCCCTTTACCTGTTTGTATCTGTGTCCGAATCTTCCCTTTTCCTGCAGTGTCTGAACCTGCACCTAACTCCAACTCGTTGTCTCTGTACATCTGTTTGAGAGTTTTGTGTTCACTCGCTACTTCATTGTAAGTACCTTGTGTGTACCTGGTTCTGCTTGTCCCCTTTCCCTTCCGCCGTGTCTACCTCCTGTGTTCTAACCATCTTCCTTTTAATTTCCAGTCTGTTCAATGTGAACAGAGCCCTGTCCTGTCTGCCTTCACCTTCTGCTCTGTTCTGCTCTGCTTGTTCACCGCTACGACGGTTCCGCTCTGCTCCGCTTGGTTACTGCACCTGCGGTTCTATTCTGCTCTGCTTGTTCACCGCTCCGGCGGTTCCGCTCTGCTTCACTTGTTTACCGCACCTGCGGTTCTGCTCCACTTTGCTTGTTCACCGCTCCGGTGGTTTTGCTCCTCTCTGCTTGTTCACCGCTCCTGCGGTTTTGCTCCGCTTTGCTTGTTCACCGCTCCGGCGGTTCCGCTCTGCTCTGCTTGTTTACTAGAGATGAGCGTTGTTCTACTCGAACTGTTCGCCAATCTCAAATTCGAGCTGTTTTGGGCGGTGTTCGAGCCGTTCGGCGAACACGAACAATTTGAGAAAAATTCGGCTGTTCGAGGTTATGTTCGATAACTGTTCGTGCACCAAAATCATAACTGGATTTTTTCTCAGTAATGATGAAAATTAATGTTAATACGCAGTTTGAGTGTACAGCGGGGTGGGGGGAGGGGCAGGGGATGGATCTCTGCAGGAACAATGAAGATCTCCATTTTTTTTTTCTCTTTCCCGCATTTACAGTGGGGAGGTGCAATCTGTCAGCCTATCAGCAGCGCACACACGGAGCGAAGTGCTTTTTTTCACACAAGCAAGGGCATGTGTCATTGGCAGTGTATGTCACATGTCCTTGCCCTATAAGACCAAGCCATTTTCCCCGTCGCCACCATTTTCTCACTGCTGCAGCTGCGTGTTAGACGACACCGCTGTTGCTGTGTGCGCTATACCTTGTTAATTTCAAGCCAATTTTCGCACAAATCTACAGATAGCTTGGGAGTAGGGAATAGTTGTGATTGCAGTCCTTTTAAGGACTAGGTTACAGCATTTCCTATGACTTTTATCAGGCAGGTCTGTGCTCTTAAATAGATAGGTTGTGGGAGTAAAGACTAATTGTAATTGGAGTCCTTTTCAGGACTAGGTTACATCAGTTCCTATCAGTTTTTGCCAGGCAGGTCTGTGCCAGTGCTGTGCAAGGTTTTTCACAGCATTTGGCTGAATCTAGCAAAGCTAATCCTTTTTGGACTATTGCAGAGTGTGTTAGTCAGTGGAGTAGCCTATCTGTGTTGCAAGATATACCACCTGTGTATAGAATACCAATATTTTTACTGCACCTAGTGAAGTAAAATCTTTTGGGCATAGCATCATTCTATTAGTCCATCTATACTGACCTCCATCAGGTTGCAAATTGAATATAATTTTTTTCTGCATCTAGCTCTGAAAAAATATTGGGCTTGTAGCTGTGTGTGGGACTTGTTGTATTAGTCCATCTATACTGACCTCCATCAGGTTGCAAACTGAATATATTTTTTTCTGCATCTACCTCTGAAAAAATATTGGGCTTCTAGCTGTGTGTGGGACTTGTTCTATTAATCCATCTATACAGACCTCCATCAGGTTGCAAACTGAATATATTTTTTTCTGCATCTACCTCTGAAAAAATATTGGGCTTCTAGCTGTGTGTGGGACTTGCTGTATTAGTCCATCTATACTGACCTTCATCAGGTTGCAAATTAAAAATAATTTTTATCTGCATCTACAGTACCTCTGAAAAAATATTTGAGCTTCTAGCTGTGTGTGGGACTTGTTCTATTAGTCCATCTATACTGACCTCCATCAGGTTGCAAATTGAATATAATTTTTATCTGCATCTAGCTCTGAAAAAATATTTGGCCTTCTAGCAGTGTGTGGGACTTTCTCTATTAGTCCATCTATACTGACCTCCATCAGGTTGCAAATTAAAAATAATTTTTTTCTGCATCTACCTCTGAAAAAATATTTGGGCTTCTAGCTGTGTGTGGGACTTGTTCTATTAATCCATCTATACAGACCTCCATCAAGTTGCAAACTGAATATATTTTTTTCTGCATCTACCTCTGAAAAAATATTGGGCTTCTAGCTGTGTGTGTGACTTGTTGTATTAGTCCATCTATACTGACCTCCATCAGGTTGCAAACTGAATATATTTTTTTCTGCATCTACCTCTGAAAAAATATTGGGCTTCTAGCTGTGTGTGGGACTTGTTCTATTAATCCATCTATACAGACCTCCATCAGGTTGTAAACTGAATATATTTTTTTCTGCATCTACCTCTGAAAAAATATGTGTCCTTCTAGCAGTGTGTGGGACTTTCTCTATTAGTCCATCTATACTGACCTCCATCAGGTTGCAAACTGAATATAATTTTTTTCTGCATCTAGCTCTGAAAAAATATTTGGCCTTCTAGCAGTGTGTGGGACTTTCTCTATTAGTCCATCTATACTGACCTCCATCAGGTTGCAAATTCAAAATAATTTTTTGTCTGCATCTAGCTCTGAAAAAATATTGGGCTTCTAGCTGTGTGTGGGACTTGTTGTATTAGTCCATCTATACTGACCTCCCTCAGGTTGAAAATTAAAAATAATTTTTATCTGCATCTACAGTACCTCTGAAAAAATATTTGGGCTTCTAGCTGTGTGTGTGACTTGTTCTATTAGTCCATCTATACTGACCTCCATCAGGTTGCAAATTGAATATAATTTTTATTTGCATCTAGCTCTGAAAAAATATTTGGCCTTCTAGCAGTGTGTGGGACTTTCTCTATTAGTCCATCTATACTGACCTCCATCAGGTTGCAAATTAAAAATAATTTTTATCTGCATCTACCTCTGAAAAAATATTTGGGCTTCTAGCTGTGTGTGGGACTTGTTCTATTAATCCATCTATACAGACCTCCATCAGGTTGCAAACTGAATATATTTTTTTCTGCATCTACCTCTGAAAAAATATTGGGCTTCTAGCTGTGTGTGGGACTTGTTGTATTAGTCCATCTATACTGACCTCCATCAGGTTGCAAACTGAATATATTTTTTTCTGCATCTACCTCTGAAAAAATATTGGGCGTCTAGCTGTGTGTGGGACTCTCTATTAGTCCATCTATACTGACCTCCATCAGGTTGCAAATTCAAAATAATTTTTTGTCTGCATCTAGCTCTGAAAAAATATTGGGCTTCTAGCTGTGTGTGGGACTTGTTGTATTAGTCCATCTATACTGACCTCCATCAGGTTGCAAACTGAATATATTTTTTTCTGCATCTACCTCTGAAAAAATATTGGGCTTCTAGCTGTGTGTGGGACTTGTTCTATTAATCCATCTATACAGACCTCCATCAGGTTGCAAACTGAATATATTTTTTTCTGCATCTACCTCTGAAAAAATATTGGGCTTCTAGCAGTGTGTGGGACTTGTTCTATTAATCCATCTATACAGACCTCCATCAGGTTGCAAACTGAATATATTTTTTTCTGCATCTACCTCTGAAAAAATATTGGGCTTCTAGCTGTGTGTGGGACTTATTCTATTAATCCATCTATACAGACCTCCATCAGGTTGCAAACTGAATATATTTTTTTCTGCATCTACCTCTGAAAAAATATTGGGCTTCTAGCTGTGTGTGGGACTTGTTCTATTAATCCATCTATACAGACCTCCATCAGGTTGCAAACTGAATATATTTTTTTCTGCATCTTCCTCTGAAAAAATATTGGGCTTCTAGCTGAGTGTGGGACTTGTTGTATTAGTCCATCTATACTGACCTCCATCAGGTTGCAAACTGAATATATTTTTTTCTGCATCTACCTCTGAAAAAATATTGGGCCTTCTAGCAGTGTGTGGGACTTTCTATATTAGTCCATCTATACTGACCTCCATCAGGTTGCAAATTCAAAATAATTTTTTGCCTGCATCTAGCTCTGAAAAAATATTGGGCTTCTAGCTGTGTGTGGGACTTGTTGTATTTGTCCATCTATACTGACCTCCATCATTTTGCAAATTAAAAATAATTTTTATCTGCATCTACAGTACCTCTGAAAAAATATTTGGGCTTCTAGCTGTGTGTGGGACTTGTTCTATTAGTCCATCTATACTGACCTCCATCAGGTTGCAAATTGAATATAATTTTTATGTGCATCTAGCTCTGAAAAAATATTTGGCCTTCTAGCAGTGTGTGGGACTTTCTCTATTAGTCCATCTATACTGACCTCCATCAGGTTGCAAATTGAATATAATTTTTATCTGCATCTAGCTCTGAAAAAATATTTGGCCTTCTAGCAGTGTGTGGGACTTTCTCTATTAGTCCATCTATACTGACCTCCATCAGGTTGCAAATTAAAAATAATTTTTATCTGCATCTACCTCTGAAAAAATATTTGGGCTTCTAGCAGTGTGTGGGACTCATTGTATTAGGCCATCTATACCAAGCTCCACCAGCTTTGAAATTAATAATAATTTTTAGCTGCATCTAGCCCTGAAAATAATTTTTCCCAATAGTGGTAGCAATAGAAATATGGGGCGCGCGCCTGGCTAACAAAAATATACGCTTCATAACACAAAACACCAGCCTAGCGCACTGCATTAATAAGATGGCATCATCGTCTCTCCCAGTGCTAGGCCTACTACGCAGGCTAGTATTCCTGTGCCTAAAACACAATGTATGGGTCCGCGCTAGCCACTATGCTGAGGGGTATAAAGCTGCTGCTAACGCTTTATAACAATTCAATTGGCAGATTTTCACAGAGCTCTTCCACAACGCCCACCCATCGGGCAACAGTTGCCCACCCTCCCTATGGGATCTAGTGGCGAATAGTTGATGCCATTAATCAGAGCGTCAGTTGCCCCGTCAACGTGGCAAGCATACGGTAAGGCATGGGAAGAGTGGACACGACTAGTAGCAGGCAGACGGGTTGACCAATGTGAACAAGCCAGATCACAAGTCACCATAGAATTTCTCCACCAGCTAATGATGAGGGGCATATCAGGGGCGTCAGCGCAGCGGTGTCTGACCGGAGTAGCATTTCACTTCCAACTACTGAATTGGGGAGATGTGACAAAGATTCAACATCAGACAATCCATAAAAGGGTGGAAAAGGGGTCAGCCAAGTCAGGAATGAAGACGTCCCATCCCGTGTCACTAAAACTGATTTCTCACATCTTATCCCTAACACCATGAACATGACACTCACAATTTGAAGCAACACTAATGTCTACTGCATTTGTGATCGCCTTCTTCGGGGCGCTATGTATAAGCGAATTAGTCCCTCAATCCAAAATTACCACCAGTGGACGCTTATTACACCAGGAAGTAGTCATAGCCAATAATGCAATACGTGTACGCATACACCAATCGAAAACGGTTCCAGCGGGCAGGGGTACTTGGGTACTTCTACAACCCACAAACGGTACACTGAGTCGGGTAACAATAGTAAAAACATATCTAACCATCAGATCACAAAGTAATTTCTTCGTATCACACATTGATGGAACGCCATTATCAAGATACCTGTTCCAAGCTATATTTAATAAATGCATAACATAGGCAGGGAACCACCCCAAAGATTACGGGACACACTCATTCCGCATAGGTGCGGCCACGGAAGCAGCAAGAGCAGGACTGTCAGAAACGGAAGTTCAGAGGATAGGGAGATGGCGATCCACGTGTTTGGCGAGATACATAAGACTGGACTTGTTATCCTAACGTGGTTTGTTTCTTTTACAGGTGACGCTAAGCCAACAGTGTGAGTGATAGGCCAATTTTTAAAACATCAATAATTTTCACCACAAGGTCATACATTTGCTTGGTTTCCTCTTCCTCTTTTTTCCAGTGGCATCGCATATACTGAAGCACTCCAAAAACCACAGCACAAAAATTGGGCACAAAAAAGGGCGAAAGTCCGCCCAGGCGGGAGGAAATTAGAGTTTCATAACACATATTTAAACTGGAGAGGTATTAGAGGCCTGCTATGGCCACAGGTACTAATGGAGGTAATCAAGGTAGGGAGAGAGGCAAGAGGTCCGGTCATCTTAGTTATACAGGCCGGGGGAAACAACCTAGGTCATCACAAGAGCGCATAACTAATGGCAATAATGAAACTAGACACTGAGCGCTTCAGAGAATTTTTCACAAAATTAGCTATAGTATGGTCAGAGATTGTGCCGATAGCGGTATGGCAAGGTGCGCGAGACATCACGGCCATCGAATGGACAAGGCGGGTAATAAATATTCGGATGGCAAAATTTAGAAGAGACAGAGGCAGTGTAGTGATACGACACCGACAACTGAAAGGAGATAAAGCAGGCCTCATACGGCCCGACGGTGTTCACTTAATAGATATTGGACTGGACATATTCCTGTCAGGACTCCATGATGGAGTGGAACAAGCGTTAAGAGTGATGGGTGGGGGTCAGAGTCCTGCATACGAGTACGCTGGATCCTCCGTGGCCTGGAAATAGAAAGGACATGTTGGAGAGTTACACTTGTTGGCCAACTTGCCGGAGTGGGGACCCAGGGCATGCTGAAACAAGCTGAATTATTTTAGAAATAAAATGCCTTTCTAATGGAATGAGCATAAAGAGTTAATAAAGCTGTGACCGATCCTCACCCATCCAGTTGTAAGAGTTACATTATTGGGTTGTCCATGAAAGGGGGGCGGTAGGGGGGCTGAGCATCTGGGTTTGGTTGGGGGTCCCCACAGTCTGCCTAGGCTAGATTAATTTAAAAATTCTTATTAGATACACAGGCGGTGCAGCTTGCTTCGCAGCTGGGCTACTACGCCCAAAGTATTGCCTAGGCTAGATGCAGTTAAAAATTCTACGCTGACTAGCAGACACTGAAGATTTGGAGCAGACCTCTGAGTAAACAGCTCTTCAGACTCAACCATCTGTGTTACCCCAAGCCATAGTGTATGTAGTTTCTTACAGTTAAAAGGTGGGGGTGCGACCCAACCCACCTGGAATTGACGATGCCAACGTCACGTAAGACACAGCAAGGGGACTCCCAAAATTGTGGCACAGACACCACTTAACCCTAGAACGCATACCTGTGGCCTTGCAGGCCCGCCCAGTTAATTGTTTTCTATTTTCTGCAAGATTGCTTTAGCTAGAATTTTGAAACTCTAGGTATTCTTCATGTATATAGTTGTTTGTCATTTGAGTTTGAGTTATTCCATGTTATTTGCACACGGGCCTAAAGGGCCCCAGGTATGTGAAAGTGTAGATTTTTATAGTCATGCGTTCTAGGGTTAAGTGTCATCAATTGCCCCACTGTTGCTTAAAACGGTTGGTGAGGTGATTTTACCAAATCCCCAAGCTTTTAGTTTCCCAAGGATGACACAGGGGTAGAAATGTCCTTGCGAATCCATGATTTAATCATCTTTATGAACGTGAGTCTGTCTACATTCTCAGTGGACAGCCGCGTGCGCTTATCTGTCAGCACACCACCAGCAGCGCTGAACACACGTTCAGAGAGAACGCTGGCTGCATGGCATGACAAGATCTCCAAGGCGTGAGTGGCGAGCTCCGGCGATTTTTCCAGATTGGAATACCAAAATGAGCAAGGGTCCAGTGACACAGTCATGGCTTCGATGTTCACTTGGAGATTCTCCTGTACCATCCTCTCTAGGCATTGACTATGTGTCAGACTTCTTGTCTCCTGTGGCCTTGCAAAGGATGGTCTAAAAAAGTGGTGAAACGATTCCACAAAATTGCTGTTACCAGCAGATACTGTGTTACTGTTACTGTTTGAGTGATGAAGACTCGACAGTCCCACCGTTGGCAAGTTAGAACTGTGAGATTCACTACTTGCACCACTGGTGTTTTGTGGAAAAGCACATGTAAGATTCTGCAACAGATACTCCTGCATTCGTCAATACCTATTTATGGCAGGAATTATTTCGGCAAATATACTTTTGTACCGGGGATCTAAGAGTGTGGCAACCCAGTAGTCGGGATGACTTCGAATTCTGACAATCCGGGGGTCATGTTGCAGGTAGTGCAGCAAGAAGGCACTCATGTGTCTTGCGCATCCAGAAGGACCAAGTCCTTGTTGTGTTGGTAGCGAGGTAAGAATCATGCTTCCTTCCTCTGCCCTCTCCCTCCAACCTCGCACAACAGAAATGTGATCAAGGTCTCCCTCATCTGATGAGTCTTCCATGCCCATTGCCAGTTTGTCCTCCACTTCTTCCTCAGCTCCTGCACCTTCCTCAACAGTTTGGCTGCTACCATGCGCCCTGGTTAATCCCTCTCCCCCACCCTCCCATGCCTGCCGCCTTGGTGCTGCCAACCGTCTGGACCTTGGAGATGTTATCCCTTCCGCATACGACTCCTCCTCTACTTCCTCCACCTCCTCTTGTCCCACCACCTGACTCCGAATTCTGTTTAACATGTGCTCCAGCATGTAAATCACGGTAATAGTCATGCTGATAATGGCATCGTCAGCACGAAACATCTTCGTCGCCATTTCAAGACTGTGCAGAAGGGTGCATAGGTCCCTGATCTGAGACCACTCCTCCAGCGTGATTTGCCCCACCTCTGGATCTCGTTGGCCCAGGCTATATGTCAGAACGTATTGCACCAGGGCTTGTCGGTGCTGCCACAGTCGCTGCAACATGTGCAGAGTTGAATTCCACCGTGTCGGCACATCGCATTTCAGCCGGTGAACTGGCAGGCCCAACGACTTCTGTAGAGATGTAAGTCGTTGAACTGCGGGATGCGAACGGCGGAAGTGAGCACACAGCGACCGTGCACTCTGCAGAAGGCCATCTAGTCCGGGATAGTGGGCTAAAAATTGCTGGACAACCAGGTTCAACACGTGAGCCATACAAGGCACGTGTGTGACATTGCCCCGGCGAAGTGCCGCACCCAGGTTTGCAGCATTGTCGCACATGGCCTTCCCTGGTTGCAGGTCCATTGGAGACAACCTTTCATGAAACTGGGTCTCCAGAGCTGACCAAAACTCCTCAGCTGTGTGACTCACATTTCCCAGACATTTCAAAGTAAACACTGATGCGTTGAGCCCTGCTGCCAGCATAGTAAGGAGGTGTGCAGGATTATTTCTGCGCAGTTAGAAAGCAGGTGGCATTACCAGACAGGCTTTGGGTGCAGGTGGAGGACCGAGAGGAGGTTGAGGAGGCAGAAGCAGTGGAGGAAGTTCGAGATAAAGAGGATTAACACACAACTCGTGGGGACGGTAAGACTTGGACAGCAGCCCCTTGTCCTGCTGTCACCATAGTTACCCAGTGCCCAGTCAGCGACATGTAACGCCCCTGTCCATGCCTTCTCGTCCAAGTGTCTGTGGTGAAGTGCACCCTGTCACACACAGAGTTTCTCAAAGAAGCGGTGATGTTGTGTGCGACATGCTAGTGGAGCGCAGGCACACCTTTCTTTGAGAAGTAGTGCCGACTGGGCATCTGGTACTGGGGCACTGTGACGGACATAAGGTCTTGAAAATCCTCTGTGTCCTCCAGGTGGAAAGGCAGCATTTCTGTAGCCAACAGCTTGCAGATGGTGAAATTCAACCTCTTAGCTTTCTCATGGCTAGGAGGAAATGGTCTTTTACTTTTCCACATCTGAGGGACCGAGGGCTGGCTGTTGTGCTTAGACGGTGTTGAGTAGGGTGTCCCCGGCAACTGCCAGTCTGTGAGGAAGATGCAGGCGGACATGTTAGGTTGCCTTGATCCAAAGGTGGTGCTCTCGATGTCGGAGAGCGCTCAACACTAGCAGGTGTTTCCACTTCCCAATGAACTGACGACCTGCCAATCACACTGGCTGTTGCGGGTAAAGAGGTGGCAGGTCTGCGTCCAAAAACATGTGTGACTGCTGTCCCCCCAGTCACAGAGGATGAAGAGGCTGCGGAAGCACAAGATGGGGCAGACGGTGGTTGGCCCAGCCGGCTAGGCCGCATTGTAGCACAGTGAGCTTCCCACTGCAACTTATGCTTCATATCCATGTGACGGTACATGCATGAAGTACTCAAACTATGTATTTATTGGCCTCTACTTAGCTTTTGCTGACAAATATTAAAGATAACACGAGTTGGGTCATCCTTATCGATCTGAATAAATGCCCAGGCTATGCAAGGCTTAGAGCCCATGTGACCTGAAGAGCCACTACGACTTGTGGTTAGAGGCAGAGTTGTGGTTGAGGATACAGTTGTTGACGTGCTTCCAGTACTCCGTCTCTGTTCAGGAAGGCGCAACCTAACCTCGTCGTCAATAGCATCTGTGATGCCCCGCTGCGCTTGGTATCACAGATCCTACAAGAGTGCATTGATGGAATCCTCCACAAGAGGCCCCCATAAACATTCACACATCTCCACCTTCCACCTCAGACCAGCAGAGGGAGCCCGTTAGGGATATAAATAGGGAAGGTGGAGCTAGGCAGTTCAGTTCCTCTGAAGAGTTCCTGCAGTAGAGAAGCCTAAGAGAGGTCAGTCTGCAGTGGAGCTCAGTCTAGTCTAGAGAACGCAGTTAATAGTTCAACAGTGGAGCACGAGGCTCCTGCTTGCTAGATTCAGGGAGCCCAGATAGAGCTTAAGGTGTGCCGGTGCCGTAAGATCAGTGAAGTGCGGCAAGCTGCCGTTAGTGTGTATAGCCTAGTGAGGGCCCGAGTAGGCCGAAGGCGAGTGGCGAGTTAGTACATAAGGGGCAGAGGAGCTTAACCAGCTCACCCCGAAGCATTTACCAGACACAGGATCCGAGCTTACCGGTATCTCTATGACCCAGTAAGGCATAACCGGAATCCCTGGAGAACTACAAGTCCCAGGATCGCTAAGGTGCTGATATGTAACAGAGTCAGGAGACGCTTAGGCCCCGCATACTGGGAGCGTGAACTCCAAGAGAAGGCCCTACCACAAGGTCAGCCAGCGCAGGACAGAGACAAAGTTAGGCCTAGCTCCAGGCAGGTCAGAAACTTACTACGCAGAGGCAAGAAACAGGAAGCCCTACACCCGCTCATTGGGGAGGATCCTGATATGCACCCTTCACCCTACAGTGCTCCGGGATGTGCCTGAATTTCCACCAGTAAAAGGTACTGAAGTGACTACCGTGTCCGTTCCTGTTCTTGCTCTGACCCAGCTGGGTCTCGCCTGTCCTGCATTCCCCCTGCATACGCTGCCCTGAGACCTAGCTCCACCTGTGGGGAGCTATACCATTGAGCTGCCTTATCACCGGCCTCAGTGGACTGCTGCAGCGCTGGTGCTTGTCACCAGATACCACAGTTGGCGTCATGAACTCTTATAAAATTAACAATTATCCACCCTTTTAAAGAGAGACCCCAGGGTACGGGCCAGGGAGCCGACCACTGCGACATCCCCAAGGCTAGGCAAATGCCCGGGTACCGAGTCATCCCCATCCCCAGGGCTAGTCACATCCTCCTCCACCTCCTCTGCTGACCTCATCGACTGTCTGACTGTGGGTTGACAGTAAGTGGGATCTCCAACCTCGTCATCATCACCCTGTGTGTTATCACACCCGTCGCCCTCAGAGCCAACCTCTTCCTGCCCTGACCGAAAAGTCAAGTTGTCGCTCCAATCAGGTATTTGAGTCTCATCATCGTCTTCATCATTGTCTCCACCAACAGGAGTTACAGTTTGGGAACAAGGGTCTACATTATGCTCAGAACCTTCTTCATCTGGTCCTGGATCCAACTTATAAAGATTCTTGGCATCGGATCAGATCATTTCCTCATCTGGATTAACAGAAGCTCTGGAGCAGACCTCCGTTTCCCAGGCTATAGTATGAGTAAACAGCTGGGCAGACTCAGCCATCTGTGTTACCCCATACTCAGACGGGCAGCTGGAGACTTGGGAGCTGTGAGGAAGCAAGTGCGATTGGGGTGACACCTCTGAGGACTGAAGTATTTGTGATGTTGAAATTGAGGTGATTGAGAGCCCACTTGAAGGAGCACTTGATATCCGTTAAAGCACCTGCTGTTTTTGTGCCTCATCTAGAATTTGTAGCGATGGGCATGTCCGTAAGAATGGGACCGTATCACATTGTCCACGAAAAGAAGTCGACATCTTAGTTTGGCTGGAAGATGGTCTTTCTTCTGCAGATGTTACCCCCCCCACCGTGGGGGGCCTCGACCCACCGGCGGACAGGCACCAGTATTGGGATAGGGGGGCTGGCCGTCAGGGTCCACCGCGGCTCTGGCACAAACCCGGCGACACAGAGGTGGCACAGGCAGGAACGGACTGGCCGTGTCGGCTTCTCACTTTTTGGATTTTAGAAGGGCATGACATGCCTATATCTGTGTCTCCCCCTCCTTTTACTCCTCCACCACTTTTCTTTTCGCATGACTATATGTACTTGTCACTTTTCCATGTGTTAGTTGTGTCTTCTGAGCAATTTGTCAGCTTTTGGACACCTTTGAAGGTGTTTTCTATGTGTTTCTATGTGTTTTTGTTTACCTGCCATTGGTTTTAACGGTGTTCGAAGGTGTTCGACGAACAGTTCGACGAACAGTTCGGCGAACACACGGGTGTTCGACGAACCGAACCGAACTCGAACACTACGGGGGTGGCTCAACACTATTGTTTACCGCACCTGCAGTTCTATTCTGCTCTGCTTGTTCACCACTCCGGTGGTTCCTCTCCGCTTGTTCACTGCACCTGCGGTTTTGCTCCGCTCTGCTTGTTCACCGCGCCTGCGGTTTTGCTCCGCTCTGCTTGTTCACCATGCCTGCGGTTTTGCTCCGCTCTGCTTGTTCACCGCGCCTGCTGTTTTGCTCCGCTCTGGTTGCTCACCGCGCCTGCGGTTTTGCTCCGCTCTGCTTGTATCCGCACCTGCAGTTTTGCTGCGCTCTGCTTGTTCTCTGCACCTGCGGTTTTTGCTACGTTCTGCTTGCTCATCGCACCTGCAGTTTTGCTACGCTCTGCTTGTTCACTGCATCTGCGGTTTCACCCTGCTCTGTTTGCGCACCGCTCCTGTGGTTCTGCTCTGCTTGTTCACTGCATCTGCGGTTTCGCTCTGCTCTGCTGTCCACCGCACCTGCGGCTCCGTTCCTGTGTCCCAGTCTGAACTGGTCCCTATCCTAACTGCTTTCCTACCTGCCAGTACCCGCCAGTCTGCATGCCAGCCGAGCCTGCCAGTCCTCTCCTATCTGCATATAAGCCGTGCCTGCCAATACCCACCTGTCTTCATACCAGCCGTGCCAGCCAGTACCCACCTGTCTGTATACCAGCCTAACCTGCCAGTTCCTGCATTTCCCTCTGTGGGTCAACAGCTGTGACCGGCGTCTGACCTGGAGTAGCACCTGGTCCCTCTGCTCGGTTCCTCCCTGGTTCACGGAATCGACTGAGCCGCCGTGTGACCTTGGTCGGACCGAGTTGATACTTAGTTACGCCCCTCCAGGCACTCCTCGGTTCATGGTACAGTGGGATCACTAATCACGCTCACGCCAGTCAGTCCGGGCGTGAGCGTAACAGTTTGCTCAGGCCATGGTTCCCGTTGAGCCCCATGGCCCTTCGCTCTCAGAGACATTTGAATCCTTGTCTGGCGAATACGTGCACTAAGGAAAAAATTTTTTCGCAAGCTGAGGCCCAGGTGATTTACGCACCAGCCCAAATGGATCTATCAGCACTCGTTCCTGCGGATCCACCACGGTACTATTGGGATCCATAACAAAGCCATGCATTTGTGGAGCAATGCATGCTGCATTTCAAATTCTATGCTATTTTCCTACCGATCGGGTTAAAGTAGAATTAATGATGTCCTAACTAGCAGGTGATGCCTTAAAATGGATCACCCCCCTATGGGAAGCATGGGATCCTATCGTCTCTGACCTGCAGGCCTTCCTGGTGGCCTTTCTAATGGTCTACGATGACCCAAATCCTGAAGCTTCTGCAAAACTTCCCTTCCCAATATCCTGGAGCAGCCCCGATGGGTGATGTGTGTAGGTAGTATAACATCCCTGGCGGTGTGCTTGCATATTGCACCACCTCCCACTATGCAAGACCGCAATCTTACCTGTCAGTCCAGCCTGCAAACCTTGCTCCAGTTCATGCTGTGTGCATGTCTCTTGTCTTAATGCTTAGGGCGGAGGCCCGGTTACTTCCTGATTCTTATAGCTGCTGTGGGCGCACTCCTAATGCGCCCCCAGCCTATTGCTGTGAGTCACTGGATATTTAAACTCCCTCCACCCAGAAGGAGGTGCCTGAGCAACACTAACTATCAGTGTGCTCCTTGCCTCTGAGTTGCCAGGTCTTGTCTTGTATCTTGTCTGTTTCTGCCACTCTGGGGGCTGTATACCCAGGCTCATTCTTGTATCTCGTTGCAGTAGCAGTTCTTGTCTGAACTCTATCCTAGCCTGTTATCTGTTTGTCTCTATGTCCGTACCTTCCCTTTTCCTGCAGTATCTGAACCTGCACCTAACTCCAACTCGTTGTCTCTGTACTTCTGTTTGTGAGCTTTGTGTCCACTCGCTACTTCATAGTAAGTACCTTGTGTGTATCTGGTTCTGCTTGTCCCTTTTCCCTTCCTCCGAATCTACCTCCTGTGTTCTAGCGATCTTCCTACATTTTCCAGTATGTTCCATGTGAACAGAGCCCTGTCCTCTCTGCCTGCACCTTCAGCCCTGCTCTGCTCTGCCTTGTCCACCGCACCTGCGGTTTCGCTCTGCTCTGTCTTTCCCACTGCTCCGGCGATTCCTCTCTGCTCTGCCTTGTCCACCGCACCTGCGGTTTCGCTCCGCTCTGCTTGTTCACCCCGTCAGAGGTTTCCCTCTGCTCTGTCTTGCCCACTGCTCCGGCGATTCCTCTCTGCTCTGCCTTGTCCACCGCACCTGCGGTTTCGCTCCGCTCTGCTTGTTCACCCCGTCAGAGGTTTCCCTCTGCTCTGTCTTGCCCACTGCTCCGGCGGTTCCTCTCTGCTCTGCCTTGTCCACCGCACTTGCAGTTTCGCTCTGCTCTGCTTGCTCACCGCGTCAGCAGTTTCCCTCTGCTCTGTCTTGCTCACCGCACCAGGGGTTCCTCTCGGCTCTGCCTTGTCCACCGCACCTGCGGTTTCACTCTGCTCTGCTTGCTCACCACACCGGCGGTTCCTCTCTGCTCTGCCTTGTCCACCGCTGCGGCGGTTCTGCTCTGCTCTGCCTTGTCCTCCACTCTGGTGGTTTCGCTTTACTCTGCTTGTCTACCGCATCTGTGGCTCTGTTCCTGTCTCCCAGTCTGTACTGGACCCTATCCAGCCTACGCTCCAACCTGCTAGTACCTCCCTGTCTGCTCCCCAGCCGTGCTTACCAGTATCTCCCTGTCTGCACTAAATCCGTGCTTGCCAGTACCCACCTGTCTGCATACCAGCCGTGCTTGTCAGTGCCCACCTGTCTGCATACCCGCCGTGCTTACCAGTATCCACCTGTCTGCATACCAGCCGTGCCTGCCAATACCCACCTGTCTGTATGCCAGTCTAACCTGCCTGTTTGTGCATTCCCCGGTGTGGGTCAACAGCTGTGACCGGGGTCTGACCTGGAGTAGCACCTGGTCCCTCTGCTCGGTTCCTCCTTGGTTCACGGAGTCGACTGAGCCGCCATGCGACCTTGGTCGGATCGGGTTGATACTTAGTTACGACCCTCCAGGCACTCCTCGGTTCATGGTACAGTGGGATCACTAATCACGCTCACGCCAGTCAGTCCGGGCGTGAGCGTAACAGTTTGCTCAGGCCATGGTTCCCGTTGAGCCCCACGGCCTTTGGCTCTCAGAGACATTTTGAATCCTTGTCTGGCGAATACGTGCACCTAGAAAAGTTTTTTTCTCAAGCTATGGCCCAGGCGATTTACGCACCAGCCCAAATGGATCTATCAGCACTCGTTCCTGCGGATCCACCACGGTACTATGGAGTTCCAAAACGAAGCCGTGCATTTGTGGAGCAATGCATGCTGCATTTCAAGTTCTATGCTCACTATTTTCCTACCGATCAGGTTAAAGTGGTATTTATGATGTCCTACCTAGCGGGTGACGCCTTGAAATGGATCACTCCCCTGTGGGAAGCATGGGATCCTATCGTCTTTGACCTGCAGGCCTTCCTGGTGGCCTTTCTAATGGTCTTGGATGACCCTAATCCTGAAGCCTCTGCTAAAGCTTCCCTTCTCAATATCCTGGAGCAGCCCAGATGGGTAATGTGTATAGGTAGCCTACCAGTCCTCCAGCCCGATGAGACTGCTGCCCACCCAGAATCCACACAGGATGACTATGCTCCACAGAATACTTCTCTTCCCAACCTCAAGAGGCAGTCCAGACGTGCAAGGCGTAGAGGTAAACCGTCACACCAGGTTCTGTCCTCCCAAAAACCTCCTGTTCCCCAGCCTGTAGAGGCAGCTGTCCGCACAGAATCCATGAAGGATGACTATGATCGTCAGGCAAAGCAGAGGCCAGAACTCAGTCACAAAATCGGATTGCGTTCCCGCTGCGGTGGTTTGGGAGCCCCTGACGGTCTTTGTCCAGCGAAGGTTGGAGAATCCCAAGACATTAGGCCTGTGGGAGAGGCTGTCCTTGGCGTTAGTGCTTCCTCTCCACAGATGACCATGACTGTCTCCGTGGCAAGTGAAGGCCTCGGATTAACCAAAGTTTCTGGCTTAAAGCCTTGAAGAGTCGGTGTCTGATTCCCATCCGACAACTCCAGAAGCCGGTTTGGGCATTGTCAGCAGAAGGACGAGCCCTACTCAGAAACAGTCAAAATATGTCTGTACAAATTAAGCTCCAGATTGGAGCATTACACATGAAGAAGTTCACATTCCAGGTGCTGACTGGCTTAAGCACAGGTCGTCCAGAGTCAAGAGATCTAGTGCCTGCTCAGGTCTGGAGATCCTGCATGGTGTATCCTGGGGGACTGCTAAGGTACAAGGGGTGTCCAGTCCCCATATCTTCAGGACAGTCAGCAGTTTCTTCTTCTTCTTCACCATATCTGCTAGTCGCTGACTCGCTGTGCGCTGAAGTCTCCGAAGGAAGAGAAGCGGAGGCGATGTCCCCACACAGTATTGACGATTGTACCAATGATCTGGCTTCAGGTACCATCCCACCTTACAGACATGTCATCTCTGAAACCAGATTGAAGATGGTCCCAAAGCAAGGACCCTCCATCTCTAATAAATCTGGTCTTACTTCCATCAAGGCTGTGGTTATCCCCGAGTCTCTGCACCCCTCCATCCACGCGGAGGACCTCCAGTTGTCTCCTGAATCCTCCACGGTGCTACCTGATAACAAATGGAGAGAGACTTTTCTGCACCCTGTACCTGGTACTTCACCCACTTCATCCAGTAAGCTTGGCAAAGTGTACTTCGAAGCAGTGATTACCCCCGAGTCTCTGCACCCCTCCAACCAGGCAGAGGACCTCCAGTTGTCTCCTGAATTCCCCGGGGTGCTACCTGTTAAACGGAGAGACTTTTCTACACCTGGTACCTGGTACGCTGCCCACTTCATCCAGTAAGCTTGGCAAAGTGAATTTCGAAGCAGTGATTACCCCCAGTCTCTGCACCCCTCCAACCAGGCGGAGGACCTCCAGTTGTCTCCTGAATTTCCCGGGGGGCTACCTGATAAACGGAGAGAGACTTTCCTACACCCGGTACCTGGTACGCCGCCCACTTCATTTAGTAAGCTTGGCAAAGTGTATGTCAAGGCGGTGGTTACCCCCAAGTCTCTGCACCCCTCCAACCAGGCGGAGAACCTCCAGTTGTCTCCTGAATTTCCCGGGGTGCTACCTGATAAACGGAGAGAGACTTTTCTACACCCGGTACCTGGTACGCCACCCACTTCATCCTGTAAACTTGGCAAAGTGTACGTCAAGTCGGTGGTTGCCCCCGAGTCTCTGCACCCCTCCAACCAGGTGGAGGACCTCCAGTTGTCTCCTGAATCCACCAGGGTGCTTCCTAATAACAAATGGAGAGAGACTTTCCTGTGTGCTGTTCCTGGTACTACACCCACTTCATCTGTTGCTGATAATGGCTTGATAGGAGGAAGCATCCTAGTCACCAAGATGATGAGACCAGTTTCGTTTCCTCTAACGGACAGAAGAGGTAATCCTCTTGAAGAGAAGGATTGGCCTCCAAATTCTCTGCAGAAGACTCTTGCAGGCTTGAAGAAGAGGGGGCGTAAAGGGGGGGTACTGTAACATCCCTGGCGCCGTGCTTGCATAGTGCACCACCTCCCACTATGCAAGACTGCAATCTTACCTGTTAGTCCAGCCTGCAAACCTTGCTCCAGTTCATGTTGTGGGCATGTCTCTTGTCTGATTGCTTAGGGCGGCGGCCCGGTTACTTCTTGATTCTTATAGCTGCTGTGGGCGCACTCCTAACTCGTCCGCAGACTATTGCTGTGAGTCACTGGATATTTAAACCCCCTCCACCCAGAAGGAGGTGCCAGAGCAACACTAACTATCAGAGTGCTCCGTGGCTCTGAGTTGCAAGGTCTTGTCTTGTATCTTGTCTTTTTCTGCCACCCTGGGGGCTGCATACCCAGGCCTGTTATCTTGTCTGTTTCTGCCACCCTGGGGGCTGCTTACCCAGGTCTGTTATCTCTGACTTCTAGTCTGTTTCCGCCACTCTGGGGGCTGTATACCCAGGCCTGTTATTTCTGACTTCTAGTCTGTTTCCGCCACTCTGGGGGCTGTATACCCAGGCTCGTTCTTGTATCTCGTTGCAGTAGCAGTTCCTGTCTGAACTGTATTCTAGCCTGTTACCTGTTTGTCTCTATGTCCGTACCTTCCCTTTTCCTGCAGTATCTGAACCTGCACCTAACTCCAACTCGTTGTCTCTGTACTTCTGTTTGTGAGTTTTGTGTCAACTCGTTACTTCATAGTAAGTACCTTGTGTGTATCTGGTTCTGCTTGTCCCTTTTCCCTTCCTCCGAATCTACCTCCTGTGTTCTAGCCATCTTCCTGAATTTTCCAGTCTGTTCCATGTGAACAGAGCCCTGTCCTCTCTGCCTGCACCTTCAGTCCTGCTCTGCTCTGCCTTGTCCACAGCACCTGCGGTTTCACTTCGCTCTCCTTGCTCACTGCGTCAGTGGTTTCCCTCTGCTCTGTCTTGCCCACTGCTGCAGCGGTTCCTCTCTGCTCTGCCTTGTCCACCGCACCTGCGGTTTCGCTCCACCCTGATTGCTCACTGCGTCAGCAGTTTCCTTCTGCTCTGTCTTGCCCACCGCTCCGGCAGTTCCTCTCTACTCTGCCTTGTCCGCCACACTTGCGGTTTCGCTCCGCTCTGCTTGCTCACCGCGTCAGCGGTTTCCCTCTGCTCTGTCTTGCCCACTGCTCCAGCGGTTGCTCTCTGCTCTGCCTTGTCCACCGCACCTGCTGTTTCACTCCGCTCTGCTTGCTCACCGCATCAGCGGTTTCCCTCTGTTCTGTCTTGCCCACCGCTCCGGCGGTTCCTCTCTGCTCTGCCTTGTCCTCCGCTCCGGCGGTTTCGCTTTACTCTGCTTGTCTACCACATCTGAGGCTCTGTTCCTGTCTCCAAGTCTGTGCTGGACCCTATCCAGCCTACGCTCCAACCTGCTAGTACCTCCCTGTCTGCTCCCCAGCCGTGCTTGCCAGTATCTCCCTTTCTGCACTCCAGCCGTGCTTGCCTGTACCACCTGTCTGCGTACCAGCCGTGCTTGTCAGTGCCCACCTGTCTGCGTACCAGCCGTGCTTGTCAGTGCCCATCTGTCTGCATACCAGCCGTGCTTGTCAGTTCCCACCTGTCTGCATACCAGCCGTGCTTTTCAGTTCCCACCTGTCTGCATACCAGCCGTGCTTACCAGTATCCACCTGTCTGCATACCAGCCGTGTCTGCCAATACCCACCTGTCTGTATGCCAATCTAACCTGCCTGTTCGTGCATTCCCCGGTGTGGGTCAACAGCTGTGACCGGGGTCTGACCTGGAGCAGCACCTGGTCCCTCTGCTCGGTTCCTCCTTGGTTCACGGAGTTGGCTGAGCTGCCAAGCGACCTTGGTCGGATCGGGTTGATACTTAGTTACGCCCCTCCAGGCACTCCTCGGTTCATGGTACAGTGGGATCACTAATCACACTCACGCCAGTCAGTCCGGGCGTGAGCGTAACAGTTTGCTCAGGCCATGGTTCCCGTTGAGCCCCACGGCCTTTGGCTCTCAGAGACATTTTGAATCCTTTTCTGGCGAATACGTGCACCAAGAAAAGTTTTTTTCTCAAGCTATGGCCCAGGCGATTTACGCACCAGCCCAAATTGATCTATCAGCACTCGTTCCTGCGGATTCACCACGGTATTATGGAGTTCCAAAACGAAGCCGTGCATTTGTGGAGCAATGCATGCTGCATTTCAAGTTCTATGCTCACTATTTTCCTACCGATCGGGTTAAAGTGGTATTTATGATGTCCTACCTAGCGGGTGACGCCTTGAAATGCATCACTCACCTATGGGAAGCATGGGATCCTATCGTCTTTGACCTGCAGGCCTTCCTGGTGGCCATTCTAATCGTCTTGGATGACCCTAATACTGAAGCCTCTGCTAAAGCTTCCCTTCTGAATATCCCGGAGCAGCCCAGATGAGTAATGTGTATAGGTAGCCTCCCAGTCCTCCAGCCCGATGAGACTGCTGCCCACCCAGAATCCACACAGGATGACTATGCTCCACAGAATACTTCTCTTCCCAACCTCAAGAGGCAGTCCAGACGTGCAAGGCGTAGAGGTAAACCGTCACACCAGGTTCTGTCCTCCCAAAAACCTCCTGTTCCCCAGCCTGTAGAGGCAGAAGTCCGCACAGAATCCATGAAGGATGACTATTTTCGTCAGGCAAAGCAGAGGCCAGAACTCGGTCACAAAGTCGGATTGCGGTCCCGCTGTGGTGGATTGGGACCCCTTGACGGTCTTTGTCCAGCGATGGTTGGAGAATCCCCAAACATTAGGCCTGTGGGAGAGGCTGCCCTTGGCGTTAGTGTTTCCTCTCCACAGATGACCATGACTGTCTCCGTGGCAAGTGAAGGCCTCAGATTAACTGGAAGTTTCGGGCTTAAAGCCTTGAAGAGTCGATGTCTGATTCCCATCCGACAACTCCAGAAGCCGGTTTGGGCATTGTCAGCAGAAGGACAAGCCCTACTCAGAAACAGTCAAAATATGTCTGTACAAATTAAGCTCCAGATTGGAGCATTACACATGAAGAAGTTCACATTCCAGGTGCTGCTTGGTTTACCCACAGGTAGTCCAGAGCCGAGAGATCTATTGTCGGCTCAGGTATGGAGATCCTGCATGGTGTTTACTGGGGGACTGCTGATGTGCAAGAGGTGTCCAGTCCCCATATCTTCAGGACAGTCAGCAGTTTCTTCTTCTTCTTCACGAGATCTGCTAGTCTCTGACTCTCTGTGCGCTGAAGTCTCCGAAGGAAGGGAAGCGGAGGCATTGTTCCCACACAGTCTCGATGATTGTACCAATGATCTGGCTTTAGGCATCGCCCCGCCTCGCAGACATGTCATCTCAGAAACCAGACTGAAGTTGGTCCCTAATCAAGGATCCTCCATCTCTAACAAATCTGGCAATAAGGCCATCAAGGCGGTGGCTACCTCCAAGTCTCTGCACCCCTCCATCCAGGTAGAGGACCTCCAGTTGCTTCCTGAATCCTCCGGGGTGCTATCTGATAACAAATGGAGAGAGACTTTTCTGCACCCTGTACCTGGTACTTCGCCCACTTCATCCAGTAAACTTGGAAAAGTGTACGTCAAAGCGGTGGTTAACCCCGAGTCTCTGCACCCCTCCAACCTGGTGGAGGACCTCCAGTTGTCCCGTGAATCCTTTGGGGTGCTACCCTATATTGATAAGTGGAGAGAGACTTTCCTGTGTCCTGTTCCTGGTACCTCGCCCACTTCATCTGTTGCTGAGGATGGCCCGATGGAAGGAAGCATCCTAGTTACCATGATGATGAGACCAGCTTTGTTCCCTTTAGTGGACAGAAGAGGAAATCTTCTTGAGGAGAAGGATTGGCCTCCAAATTCTCTGCAGAAAATCCTTGCTGGCTGGAGGAAGAGGGGGCGTAAAGGGGGGGTACTGTAACATCCCTGGTGGCGTGCTTGCATAGTGCACCACCTCCCACCATGCAAGACCGCAATCTTACCTGTCAGTCCATGCTGCACTCTTTGCTCCAGTACCTGCTCTGTCCATGTCTCTTGTCTGATTGTTTAGGGCGTCGGCGCGGCTTTCTGCTTGTTTCTTATAGCTACTGTGTGCACAGTCCTAATGCATCCCCAGCCTATTGCTGTGAGTCACTGGATACTTAAACCCCCTCCACCCAGTGGGAGGTGCCTGAGCAACACTTTCTTACAGTCTGTGTTCTGTGCAACTGTTAGTTGCCAGGTCCTGTCCTGACTCTAGTCTGTCCGCCACCCTGGGGGCTGAGTACCCAGGGCCTCTACCTGTACCTGTTACTTCTAGTCTGTTTTTGCCACCCTGGGGGCTGAGTACCAAAGGCCGCTACCTGTATCACTGACTTCTAGTCTGTTTATGCCACCCTGGGGGCTGAGTTCCCAGGCTCGTTCCTGTATCTTGTTCCCGGTTCAGTTCCTGTCTGAACAGTTCCTGTCCTAGCCCGTTACCTGTTTGTCTCTATGTCCGAATCTTCCCTTTTCCTGCAGTGTCTGAACCTGCACCTAACTCCAACTCGTTGTCTCTGTTCTTCTGTCTGTGAGTTTTGTGTTTACTCGCTACTTCATTGTAAGTACCTTGTGTGTATCTGGTTCTGCTTGTCCCCTTTGCCTTCCTCCGTGTCTACCTCCTGTGTTCTAACCATCTTCCTGTATTTTCCCTTCTGTTCCATGTGAACAGAGCCCTGTCCTGTCTGCCTTCACCTTCTGCTCTGTTCAGCTCTGCTTGTTCACCGCTCTGGCGGTTCTGCTCTGCTCCACTTGGTTACCGCAACAGCGGTTCTATTCTGCTCTACTTGTTCACCGCTCCGGCGGTTCCGCTTTGCTTCAATTGTTTACCGCACCTGCGGTTCTGCTCCGCTCTGCTTGTTCACCGCTCCGGCAGTTTTGCTCCTCTCTGCTTATTCACCGCGCCTGCGGTTTTGCTCCACTCTGCTTGTTCACCGCGCCTGCGGTTTTGCTCTGCTCTGCTTGTTCACCGCGCCTGCGGTTTTGCTACGCTCTGCTTGTTCTCTGCACCCGCGGTATTTGCTACACTCTGCTTGCTCACCGCACCTGCAGTTTTGCTATGCTCTGCTTGTTCCCCTCATCTGCGTTTTTTCCCTGCTCTGTTTGCTCTCCTCTCCAGCGGTTCTGCTCTGCTTGTTCACTGCATCTGCAGTTTCGCTGTGCTCTGCTGTCCACTGCACCTGCGGCTTCGTTCCTGTGTCCCAGTCTGAACTGGTCCCTATCCTACCTGCTTTCCTACCTGCCCTTACCCGCCAGTCTGCATACCAGCCGAGCCTGCCAGTGCCCACCTGTCTGCATGCCAGCCGAGCCTGCCATTCCTCTCCTTTCTGCATATAAGCCGTGCCTGCCAATACCCACCTGTCTTCATACCAGCCGTGCCAGCCAGTACCCACCTGTCTGTATACCAGCCTAACCTGCCTGTTCCTGCATTCCCCGGTGTGGGTCAACAGCTGTGTCTGGGGTCTGTCCTGGAGTAGCACCTGGTCCCTCTGCTCGGTTCCTCCCTGGTTCACGGAGTCGACTGAGCCGCCATGTGACCTTGGTCGGACCGAGTTGATACTTAGTTACGCCCCTCCAGGCACTCCTCAGTTCATGGTACAGTGGGATCACTAATCACGCTCACGCCAGTCAGTCCGGGCGCGAGTGTAACAGCAATTGCGATCAGTATTGTCCAAAAGGGGCAGAGTCATCATCTTTGCTGCTGCCGGGGATCAGGACCTTTTTTCAGTGGCTGGCATTGATCCAAGTAACTTTGCCTTGGAGCTTGACAGAAGTGGCAGTGATCAGTAGTATTTAAAATGCTCACTGTTTCTGGGTTACAGTGGTCTCCTCATATATCTCTTGACCACGACCCATTTTCCTGGTACCAATGTGTGTGCCGCTTATACAGTTCGGGTCTGGGATGGAGGAAAATACACGGTTATGAGTAACAGACAAATGTTTGTGCAACTCCAAGACATATTCAATGAGGGAACTGTAGGAGGCCTGCAGATGCTGCGGGAAATACAATCCTGTCTTAGGGACAATACCAAACAGTATTTTATCGGGGACAGCTTCTCTTTACCTCTTGGGGCGGTCCTCACTGAATACAATGCAATGGACGAGCAAACTACCCAGGATAAGTGTGTTTCCTCCATGCCCTTCTGGATTTTTAATTTCAGAGTTCCAATGAGGTGTTCCACCTTCCCACTACTTTGTGAGTGATAGGGAACTGTTCTATCCCAAGAGTGGCCATGATCTGTTTCATCAGTTCTCCAGTGAGGTGTGTCTCTGTCACTCTCTATGGTTTTGGGTGCCCCATATTTGCAAACCATCTCACTTATCAAAATTTTGTTTTGAACGTTCGTTAGGGCCCAAGCTTCAGTCAACCAAGGGAAGAGATAAATGCATATCAGGATGTATTCATTAGTACCCACCTTAGGTAGCTGTATGTAGTCCACCTGCAGTCTCTGAAATGGGTAATCTGGTTTTGGTGTGCATTTTGTGGAACTCGAATAGGTCTACTGGGGTTATATTTCATACAAATGAGACATACTTTGTAGCCGTATTTGGGAACCATGGGGCCCACCAGTTTTGTAGCACCACTGCACACATAACACTCTTTGAGTTGTGCCCCAGGGGAATGTGCTAGGGCAGCCATCATGGGGAACAGGCTGTGTGGGAGGCAAATCCTGGTATTGACCTGCCATACCCCTGACTCTGACTGTAGAAAAATCACTGTGGCCTGTGCGTTCTGTTCGTGTAGGGGAGCCTGGGTCTGAAAGACCTGCAGTAGTTCACAATCAACGGCCACTGGTGCCGGTATGGTGACAGTCTCCTCTTTCAAGAGGGGGCTTCCCACACTTTCAGCCACTGAGTCCCCTAGCAGGGCTGTGTCTGCTATTGCCAGTAGTCAGTCAGAGGTAGTCATGCTGCTTCCTTAGCCGCCTGGATGGTCAAGGCAATCCTTACTGCAAGGGGAGTTTGTTCCCATGTGTGCCGATAGCTTCCCTTCGGGGAAGGGTGAGTGCTGTTAGTAGCTTCTCTACCACCTTATAGGTTTGCCAGCAGAGGCAAGAAAATTACGGTTCCACCAAATGGCTCCAAAATCATGTGCGACCCTTTAAAACATATCTCGAGTCCAAAAATACATTAATCTCTTTACCTTTTCCCAGATTGCATGCTGCAGCGAGTGCCTTCAGCTCAGCCTCTGCAATAGAGCAGCTTGAGGACAGTGGTTCATGCATTACTGCCTTACCATTGTGGTCTACTGCATATCCGGTGATGAATAGTCCTTGATTGTTGTACCAAGCTCTGGAACCATGGGCGTACCCACCGTGGGGCAGGGGAGGGCAGCTGCCCCCCCTAGAAGCAGGGACACACGCAGCACACCAGGGCCGGTGTCAGCACCCGGCGCACCCAGGCAAATGCCGGGGCCCTGAGCAGGCGGGGGGGCCCCTCACCATCAGCACCCGCTCCCCCCCACTTGCTCAGGGCCTCGGCACCCGGCAGAATACTTACCCCTCCCCGTGCCTCTGCAGCAGCTCCGGTCTCTTCCGTGGCTGCTGCACTGTGACATCTCAGGTCAGAGGACGCGGTGACGTCTTTACACCGTTTCTCTCATGAGCAGTCACAGTGCAGAGCGGGATGAGGCCGGCGACGCTGAGGGGTCCGGAGCAGTGGTAGCAGGTGAGAAGTGAGGTGAGTATTTGTTTGTTTGTTTTTTTATTGTATGGAGCCTGGCCTGTGGCAGTATAAGGGAGGGGGGTGAGGTGAGGGTGTGTGACATCCTGCATAGGGCATTATAAGGGGGGGTATGACATCCTGCATGGGGCATTATAAGGGGGGTGACATCCTGCATGGGGCATTATAAGGGAGGGGGGGTGTCTGACAACCTGCATGGGGCATTATAAGGGAGGGGAGTGTGACATCCTGCATGGGCATTATAAGGGAAGGGGGGGGTGACATCCTGCATGGGGCATTATAAGGGAGGGCGGGTATGTGACATTCTGCATAGGGCATTATAAGGGAGGGGGGGAGTGACATCCTGCATGGGGCATTATAAGGAATGGGGGGTGTGTGTCATCCTGCATGGGGCATTATAAGGGGGGTGACATCCTGCATGGGGCATTATATGGGGGGAACAGCCTGCATGGGGCATTATGTGGGGGGGGGACAGCCTGCATGAGGCATTATGTGTGGGGAACAGCCTGCATGGACTTTATATGGGGACCAGTATTCTGTATGGAGCATTATATGGGGGCCAGTATTCTATATGGAGCGTTATATGGGGGCCAGTATCCTGCATGGAGCGTTATATGGGGGCCAGTATCCTGCATGGAGCGTTATATGGGGGCCAGTATTCTGTATCGAGCGTTATATGGGGGCCAGTATCCTGTATGGAGCGTTATATGGGGGCCAGTATCCTGTATGGAGTGTTATATGGGGGCCAGTATTCCTTATGGAGCAATATAGGGGGGCCAGTATCCTGTATGGAGCATTATATGGGGGACAGTATTCTGTATGGAGCGTTATATGGGGCCAGTATTCTGTATGGAGCATTATATGGGGGCCAGTATCCTGTATGGAGCGTTATATGGGAGCCAGTATTCTGTATTGAGCGTTATATGGGGGCCAGTATTCTGTATGGAGCGTTATATGGGGACCAGTATCCTGTATGGAGCATTATATGGGAGCCAGTATTCTGTATGGAGCGTTATATGGGGGCCAGTATTCTGTATGGAGCATTATATGGGGGCCAGTATCCTGTATGGAGCGTTATAAGGGGACCAGTATCCTGTATGGAGCATTTTATGGGGGCCAGTATACTGTGGGGAGCGATTCGCTGGTTTCTGAGCTATTGTGGAATTTACCCTCCTGTAATGTAAGAAGTGAAATCTTTGCATTGTACTATATATATATTTCTCTTCGGTATCTGTGACCATGGCTTGCCCCCCCCCCTAGTTTTGATCCTGGATACGCCCATGTCTGGAACTATCTACAAAATACTCAGCAGAGGTGTTAGTGAGGGTACATCAGTTATATTTGCCAAGCCCTTTGTTTCTGCCTCCATCAATGCCTGACAGTCATGTTCATGTGTCATGTCAAACTGAGATTCCTCATCTGCTAGTTTGAAAAATAGTGGTGGATCTTGAGTCATGTTCCCTCACTCTTCCCCATCCTGATATTCTCCTCCCTTCTCTAAATACACTGGTAATAACATAGCTGGGTTGAGAACATTACAGCGTTTGATAGCTATATGGGGGGAATAGGACCTCCTCTCTGGAGTTCTTGGATGTTATGATACATCACCACATTCTCCACAGCACTTATAGGGTACTACTTTATAAAGGGGGTTGGACACCTGGTTTAAGTTTTACTGTCGATGGGGAATGAGTAATTTTCCCAAATCAAGTTTGTAACATGCCCACAGCTGGCTGGGTATGTTCTCGAACCAAGTATGTAGGGAATGGGGTTCAGAGCGTGTACTGTCTAGGGACAGTGTCAGGGACAAGAGACTACACAGGATGCCTTAATCTATGAGGGCAGTCATCTTGAGGTCATTTGGAGCGAATTCTATGCAGGCTCCAATTTTCTGCAACACTTTTGTCCCTAACAAATTAAAATATACATTAGAGGAGACTAAAACTTGGGTCACAATTGAAACTGAATCATGCAAATTTAGTCGGAGGGACTGAGTCATTTGTAATTTAGTAGCTCGTCCCTCTACCCCTTCACAAGTGACATATTCGGGGGACAGTATGTCTTCTGAGATGTGTTCGTGCATTAATACTGTACTGGCTGCTCCAGTATCTATCATGAAAATAACAGTTTGTCCCTCCCCAGGGAAGTGAGGACAGTGAGTGTGGGTCCCTGAGGGGTGACAATGCGGCACAGGGAGACATCTGAGTTGCTAGTTTCCTATGAGGGGTTCAGGATAGTAGCTGTTGATCTTATAGGAAATTTGGCCGTAAAATGTCCTTTTTTCCCCCCACAACACCAACATGTACTTTGCTGCAGTCTCTATTTATTGATGATTGCTTCCCCCTCTTCCTTCCCCTTTTCCCTTTTCTCCCTCTTCCCTTTCTTGCTGCATGGTCCTAATTAACTCTTTCTTTGACATGCTTTCTATTTCAGCACCGTGTGCTATTTACATCAGATCAACCTATTGCATATTGCGCCACTCTGGGTGACTAGTGCGTGATACGGTCTGGATTATAGGTCTAAGGCCATTCATGAAACACTGCAGCAATAATAAGGGTTAATTGTAAAATGACTGAGACTAGATCATCCCATGTGGCCCGGTATGCCTCATCAACACCATGTAGACGCATTCTAAATGTTAGAGGGTACAGGAACTGGGTACCGAGAGCAATGAGCTCACTGGTGGACCAAGCCCATTGTTATTCTATTGGCTATACCTATGGTGGATCATGTACCTTTAGGTTATTTTTAGTGTTGAGCGAACATGCTCGACACTGCTCGGTACTCGCCCGAGCATCACGCTACTCGGGATGTTAGGCGAGCACCGAGCATTTCCGGGTTACTCGGGCGGGAGCTCGGGACACTGCCCTGCATGTTTGGCGCTCTTTACAGAGCCAATGAACATGCAGGGATTGCCAGCCATTCACTGTAATGCTGCAGCCATGTTGGTTGTGGGCATTACAGTGATTGGCTGGCCGCACAGCGTCACCTCGAGTATTTAAAACCGGGCGCCGCCATCTTGGACACAGTCGCTCCGGATTAGACAGTGTAGGGACAGTGCTGCTGATTTAGGGAGAGATATAAACTGCGAAATAGTTAGTGTAGGGTCTGTAAAGGCTGCCAGAACAAACAAACAGTCCTTTTCAGGACTAATATCCATCCCAGATACCAGGCAGGCAGGCTGTATAGGAGACACAGTGGTTATACCAGCAAACTCTGCATTACAATCCTGTGTGCTCCTGTTGCTGAAATTGCTGGACTTAGCACCAGGTGTCGGGGGCCAGGAAAAATCCTTTTTTTTTCATCTAAATCCTCCTTTTTTTTCCTCCTTCACACTGTACAAATACCCGTCTTATTAACCTTTTGGTGTGTCCCCCCCCCCCAAAAAAAGCGTGATTTTTCAGACACAAATATAACTGTTGAAAATAGTCTGGTGTAGGCTAGAGAAACAGAAGTGTTTTGCACTTCCACGGTTCAAACCTCTGTATTATCCATTTTGGGCCATTTGTATCTAAAAAAAAAAAACAGTTTGAGTGTGTCGCTCACTGTTCAGCCGCAAATCTATATCTTTAAAAAAGTCTGGTATACCCCAGTAAACAATAACTGTGGTTTTGCCATCCCACGTTAAAAAATCTCTATTATTCAAGTTTTGGCATATTTTCCGTAAAGAAAAACAGTAGTGTCTCCTGACTGTTGTGACACAAAAATATATCTGTTGAAAATAGTCTTGTGTAGGCCCGACATCCCAGTGTGGTTTCGCAGTTCCACGGGTCAAATCGCTGTACTATCCAGTTTTGGGCCTTTGGTATCTAAAAAAAAAGCAGTTTGAGTGTGTCGCTCACTGTTCAGCCGCAAATATCTCTATTTAAAAAAGTGTGGTATAGCCCAGTAAACAATAACTGTGGTTTTGCCATCCCACGTTAAAAAATCTCTATTATTCAGCTTTTGGTAGTTTTTTCCATAAAGAAAAACAGTAGTGTCTCCTGACTGTTGTGACACAAAAATATATCTGTTGAAAATAGTCTTGCATAGGCCCGACATCCCAGTGTGGTTTCGCAGTTCCATGGGTCAAATCACTGTACTATCCAGTTTTGGGCCTTTGGTATCTAAAAAAATGCAGTTTGAGTGTGTCGCTCACTGTTCAGCTGCAAATATCTCTATTTAAAAAAGTGTGGTATACCCCAGTAAACAATAACTGTGGTTTTGCCATCCCACGGTAAAAATCTCTATTATTCAGCTTTTGGTAGTTTTTTCCGTAAAGAAAACCAGTAGTGTCTCCTGACTGTTGTGACACAAAAATATATCTGTTGAAAATAGTCTTGAGTAGGCCCGACATCCCAGTGTGGTTTCGCAGTTCCACGGGTCAAATTGCTGTACTATCCAGTTTTGGGCCTTTGGTATCTAAAAAAAAAGCAGTTTGAGTGTGTCGCTCACTGTTCAGCCGCAAATATCTCTATTTAAAAAAGTGTGGTATACCCCAGTAAACAATAACGGTGGTTTTCCTCTTCCACGGTTCTAATCTACTCTTTATTACCCTTTTTCCATTGATAGTGCAAGTGTAAGCTATTTTACTTCATTTACAATGGGCAAGGCGCGTGGCAAGGGACGTGGAAGTGGACGTTCTGGTGATGGTTCGTGCAGAGGACGGCGCCGTGGTCAAGGTGAAAATGTGCCACAACCAACAGCCACATCTTCTCGCTCCCACTTCTTGACCGAATTACTAGGGAAGCACAGAACAACACCAGTATTGAGAACTGATCAGTGTGAACAGGTTATTAATTGGATAGCAGATAATACTTCCAGTTACCTGGGCACCACCTCCTCCGGTCTGTCTTCCACACGGTCAACTCTTAGTAACCGTGAGTCTCGACCGCATACTCCTCCTCACCCTGATGCTCCTTCCTCCCACCATGCCGAGTGTCGTCAGACAGCAAGTGATCCCACACTTGGACACTCTGAAGAGCTGTTCACTGGTCCATTTCCATATTTGGGCCCCTCGCCTGATACGCTTGAAGTGGTGGAAGAGGAGATCCCATGTTGCGATGCCCAAATATTTGAACAGCCACGGCCACAGGAAGTCGACGTTGGCAATCTATCACAAGAGGTGGACGATGACGAGACACAATTGCCAGGAAGTGAGGAGGAGGATCGTGGTGTGCAAGTGGAAGAGGAGAAGGTGGTGGATGATCTAGTAACTGACCCAACGTGGCAGGAGGACATGCAGAGTGAGGCCAGCAGCACAAAGGGGGAGGGAGGCAGAGTACCCCAACAGGCAGGAAGAAGCAGTGTGGTGACCGCAGACAGAAGGCAGGCAACCGTTCCCCGTAACACCAACACGAGGGACTTTGCCAGTACAAGCCGTAGGTCTTCCAGAATCTGGAATTTTTTTAAAGACTCTGCTGATAACCCCAAAAAGGCCATATTTTCCACCTGCCATGCCAGCATCAGCAGGAGTGACAAAACTACCAGCCTGACCACCACCAGCATGATCAGGCACATGGCAGCAAAGCACCCGACTTTGTGGGGCGAAACCCAGGGTCCACGACCAGTGTCAGCGGGTGTCACCACTGCTTCTTCCACTGTTGTGCGTGCAATAGAACCCCCTGTTGTGTGTGCAAGGCAATCCCCTGTCCATACTGCATGTAAAAATGCCCCCTCCTCTCAGTCTTCACTTGTTATGGCAGTTTCTCAAGAAACAGCATCAACGTCCACGTCCACGTCCCACCGCAGCGTTCAATTGTCCATATCCCAGACCTTTGAACGAAAGCGGAAATTTGCAGCTAACGCCCCACAGGCCACAGTCCTAAATTCGCACATTTCACGACTGCTTGCATTGGAAATGCTGCCTTTTAGGCTGGTGGAGACGGAATCCTTCCGCAATCTTATGGCGGTGGCCGTCCCTCGGTACTCGGTCCCCAGCCGACACTATTTTACCCGGTGTGCCATCCCCGCAGTACACAAGCACGTGTCCCAAAGCATCTGCCGTGCCCTCAACAACGCAATTACTGGGAGAGTCCACCTGACAACAGACACGTGGACAAGTGCTTGTGGCCAGGGACGGTACATCTCTCTGACGGCACACTGGGTAAACATAGTGGAAGCCGGGACCCAGTCGGACCTTGGGACAGAACACATCCTCCCCACACCGAGGATTGCGGCCCTATGTCAGTCAGAGTTGCCCCCACAGTGTACAGCTCCTGTGCATCCTCCTCCTCATGTTCAGCCTCCATCTCAGATATCACCACATCAGTTACAAGCTGGAAGCATTGCAGCACTGCCTCCGCCAAGCGGCAACAGGCTGTGCTGAAACTTATAAGCTTAGGTGATAAACCTCACACTGCTTGTGAGTTGTGCTCAACTGTGAAAGAGCAGGCAGATCTGTGGCTGAGACCGCTGAACCTACATCCCGGCATGGTCATGTGTGACAATGGCCATAACCTGGTGGCGGCTCTGAGGCGAGGTGAGATCACACACGTACCATGCCTGGCTCATGTGCTTAACCTCGTGGTTCAGCGGTTTCTTAAATCGTACCCCGAGTTGCCAGATCTGCTCGTGAAAGTACGCTGCCTGTCAGCTCATTTTCGCAAGTTGGCTACAGCTTCCGCTGCCCTTGCTGTGTTGCAGCAGCGTTTGCAGCTTCCGGCACACCGACTGGTGTGTGATGTCCCCACACGTTGGATCTCTACCCTCCACATGTTGCATATGATTTGTGAGCAGAAGAGAGCAGTTGTGGAGTACCAGCTGCAACAAGGCCGTCGATATTCAGGTCAGACTCCACACATAAGACCTCAGGAGTGGACCTGGATGTCTGACATATGTACCATCCTGACAATCTTTGAGGAGGCCACCAAGATGGTGAGTGGCGATGACGCCATCATTAGTGTCAGCATCCCACTTGTCTGTCTTTTGCAACGCTCTCTGCAGAGAATTAAAGAGGAGGCATTGCAGCCAGAGTATGATGAGATGGATCAAGAAGCCATAGCGGGCGATTACACACTGCCCAGCCTCATCTCATCCCAACGTGCATTGGGGGACAATGAGGGAGAGGAGGAGGAGGAAGAACAGGAGCTGCTATCATGCATTGGAGACGGTAGTACCTGTACAAGTGTCATACCGTCAGTTCAGCGTGGGTGGCCTGAGGACAGGGGGGAGGAGGAAGAGGAGGAGGAGAGCATGGTCAGTCGTCATCTTGGTGAGGACACGGAAATCTTGCCCGTTACCAGTCTGGCACGCATGGCTGACTTTATGTTACGCTGCCTTAACCGTGACCCTCGCGTTGTCAAAATGTTGGGTGACAGTCATTACTGGTTGGTGACACTTGTAGACCCCCGCTACAAGGAGAACTTTCACTCTCTTATTCCTGAGGTGGAGAGGTCTACAAAAATGCGGCAGTACCATAAGGCCCTTGCTGCAGAACTCTTAAAAAAATTCCCATCTGAACACGCTAGCGGCAGAGGTCACAGTTCGTTGCCCAACCAAGGCGTACAGGCAAGAGAGATGCAACTCCAATCCAGCAGAGGCAGGGGAACACTGTCAACGTTCTGGGACAGTTTTCTGACACCCGCCCAGCTTACAGGCCCTGAGGCGCGGGGTACTCTCACAAGGAGTGGAAAGTTTCAAAAGATGGTGAGGAAGTACTTTGCCGACCGTACCAGCGTCCTCCGTGATTCCTCTGTGCCTTTTAATTATTGGGTATCCAAGCTGGACACTTGGAATGAACTCGCTCTGTATGCCTTGGAGGTCCTGGCCTGCCCTGCCGCTAGTGTGTTATCAGAGCGTGTTTTTAGTGCCTCTGGGGGAATTATAACTGATAAGCGCACTCGCCTGTCAACTGACAATGCTGACAAGCTGACCCTTATCAAAATGAACAAGGGCTGGATTGGGCCAGACTTCTCATCACCACCAAATGACAGCAGAGTAACATAAAGTCAAATCCACTGTGTTATTTCGGGAGGTGTATTCACATGCACCGCTTCACACCCACACATGGGTATACGCTTCCTCGTTTTGGCTGTTTTATCTTCTTCTCCTTATCCTCAGCCTCCACCACAACTATACCACCAGGGTGCCAGCATTGCAAGTTCCTCCGTCCTTATTTTTGGCAGCTTTTGCTTGCAAGGCATAAGCAAATACTATGGGACACCCAATCCCCAATAATGGGACTTATGTTTGTAATATGCTGTACTGCATGGCTCTTGTTAGGGGCATTGCAAGTTGCTCCGTCCTAATTTTTGGCAGCTTTTGCTTGGAAAGCATAAGCAAATACTATGGGAGACCCACTCCCCAATAATGGGACTTGTGTTTGTAATATGCTGTACTGCATGGCTCTTGTAAGGGGCATTGCAAGTTGCTCCATCCTAATTTTTGGCAGCTTTTGCTTGCAAGGCATAAGCAAATACTATGGGACACCCACTCCCCAATAATGGGACTTATGTTTGTAATATGCTGTACTGCATGGCTCTTGTAAGGGGCATTGCAAGTTGCTCCGTCCTAATTTTTGGCAGCTTTTGCTTGGAAAGCATAAGCAAATACTATGGGAGACCCACTCCCCAATAATGGGACTTATGTTTGTAATGTGCTGTACTGCATGGCTTTTGTAAGGGGCATTGCAAGTTGCTCCATCCTAATTTTTGGCAGCTTTTGCTTGCAAGGCATAAGCAAATACTATGGGACACCCACTCCCCAATAATGGGACTTATGTTTGTAATATGCTGTACTACATGGCTCTTGTAAGGGGCATTGCAAGTTGCTCCGTCCTAATTTTTGGCAGCTTTTGCTTGGAAAGCATAAGCAAATACTATGGGAGACCCACTCCCCAATAATGGGACTTATGTTTGTAATATGCTGTACTGCATGGCTCTTGTAAGGGGCATTACAAGTTGCTCCATCCTAATTTTTGGCAGCTTTTGCTTGCAAGGCATAAGCAAATACTATGGGACACCCACTCCCCAATAATGGGACTTATGTTTGTAATATGCTGTACTGCATGGCTCTTGTAAGGGGCATTGCAAGTTGCTCCGTCCTAATTTTTGGCAGCCTTTGCTTGGAAAGCATAAGCAAATACTATGGGAGACCCACTCCCCAATAATGGGACTTATGTTTGTAATGTGCTGTACTGCATGTGACGCGCCCCCTGGGCCGTGTGTACACGTGTGTGGGATACCCGGTGCCGGGTCTATGGGGTCTGTAGTCTCCGTGGCGGTGACCCGGTCCCGTGGCTCAGGCTGGTCCCAGTGGCAGTCTTTCTTAGGTTTTGAGGTTATTTGTCCGACTGCGCCACCCGTGGATTGCGGTCAGGGAGTACCACCGCTGCGAGGCAGACCGCTGAGGCTGGTGTTGTGTGCGCAGCAGAGAATGGGATAACTCCGTATAGCCTCAGGGCAGTGAGTGTGGATGATGGGGGTGATGGTGCACGAGCGCAGCAGGAACGACTCAGTCTTTGCAGTGCAGTTCAGGGTCTTTACTGATGATTATAAGGTAGACCCTCCCGGGAGTACTGGCTAGCATAAGAGGCCTGGTCAGTCTGTGAGCAAGCAGGAGTTCCCCTGGCCAGGTGGAGTTGTAGGCCTCCCCGTCTGTCTGCACTCTTCCTGGCTACCTTGCTGTAAGCGGGTAGAAATAGCCCATGTCCCTGAGTGTACCGTGTAGTGCTCACCCACATGGCTGGTGACTTGGGGCCTTCTGTTAGCCTTCGCTCCACGACGACGGTGCTGGTCTCTTGCTTGTGACTGAGCCTCCGGGCTTCTATGGCCAGAGGACCTGAAATCCCCTGCCGGCTGGTTTCTGCTGCTGGATATATAAGTCCTCACAGCCTCGGACTCCTGTGTCCGGTTCCTATTGTCTTCTGCCAGGGCGAGCTCTGCTCAGCTTCCAGCCCCTGGTCTTTAGCTCCTAGCTCCTACAGAGCTCCTTGCTGTTACTTTCCCTTGCTCTCACTCTGACTCTGACTGTTCTCTGTTCTCTGACTCACTCAACCCCACCCCAGATCCAGTTTATAAGGGCAGAATACTCCCCTCCCAGGACTGGGGCAGGAGGATGTTGCATGTTTAAGGGATCCTGACCAGGAAACCTCCCACTTGCTCTCCGACGTAATATCTCTATTACTGTGGTGACCCGACCCCTGGGGTGCCACACATGGCTCTTGTAAAGGGGCATTGCAGTTCCTCATAATTTTTGGAAAGCCTTCCATTCACTGCTTAGGCCAACAGTGCACAGGAGACCCAGTTGCTATAAATGGAAAAAAAGGTTTAGTTAACGCCCTCTGACCTCCATGTCATTTCCAAGGGGCATTGGAGTGCCTCGAAATTTTTGGTAGGCATTGCACTCACTGTATGCCCTATAACTGTGTAGCCGAACCGCTCCTTTTGTTACAGAAACATATCCTACAAGACATATCTGGTTGACTGGCCTGATATTGATGTGAATGGTCCCTGTTCCTCCTGCTCTTTCTCCTTTGCCACTACCTCATCCATCATTTATCACCTGAAGCTTTGTTTTAACGGGAGTCATAGAACTTGGATAGTAGCAGGAAAACATCCAGCAATCCTCGGAGGAGGTAGGATATGCGCCAAAACACTGACCACCTCAGGCCTAGCCGCTACTACATACATGCGCTTGCATTACAACAAAACAAAGCAGATGCTAACTTCTATCATCCTCATCATGCTCCTCACCTTGGCACTCTCAACTTCCCTGATGGAGAAGCCAGGGCCCACCGGAGGAGTCTGATAGTCCGGTGGGCTCGGCCAATGCTGCCATAAAGCAGGCCAGTCTAAGAAAAGTGTGGGAAAGGTTACCGGGACAAATAGGGGTGGCTGGGGACCGAGTATGGACACCCGGCCACCCCCTGGAGGCTGGGGAGCAAGCGGGGACACCCGGCCACCAGGCGGCTGTTGACTGAGTATGGATTCCAGGCCGCCGACACAGCCATGGCGTGGTGGCCAGATTCCGCCTCCACATGCCTAAAAGGCCCAATTTAAAGTGCAAGCAAGCAGTATGGTATTGCAGCCTGGGGGTGGGTTGGTGGCAGGCTGCATACTTGCGCTTGCATTGCAAGGAATGGGAGAGGTACAATTGAACACTGCCCTGGGACAAGGACTTGAATGGGTATAGTTGCAAGTCTGCAACGACAGGTGCAAGGTGGGAGGCATCTTCGCATGTACCATGAACAGGGGTTTTGCATGCACACACTACAGCGGAATAGGCTCTCCTTCCCACTAAATGCACTGGGGAGGGCACAGGTAATGTTTTGGTATACGCGCTTAATCTTATGTATAAGGCACAACAGGACAAATAGGGGCGGCTGGGGACTGAGTATGGATACCTCGCTGCCGAAGCAGCCATGAGGTATTGGCCAGCTTCGGCCTCCTCCAAACTAAAAGGCCCCATTTCAAGTGCAAGCTAGCAGTATGGAATTGCAGTCTGGGGGTGGGTGGGTGGCAGGCTGCACACTTACACTTGCATTAAAAGAAAACATAGCAGATGCTAACTTCTGTCATCATCATCATGCTCCTCACCTTGGAACTCTCAACTCCACCGATGGAGAAGTCAGGGCCCACCGGAGGAGTCTGGTTCTCTGGTGGGCTCGTCCAATGCTGCCTAAAGCAGGCCAGGCTAAGAAAAGTGTGTGGGGGGATGTTCCAAGGAGAAATAGGGGCAGCTGGGGACCGTTTATGGACACCGGGCTGCCCCCAGGCGGCTGGGGACCGTGTGTGGACACCCGGCCGCGTGGTGGCTGGGGACCGAGTATGGACACCCGGCCGCCGGGAGGCTGGGGACTGAGTATGGATTCCAGGCCGCCAACACAGCCATGACGTGGTGGCCAGATTCCGCCTCCACATGCCTAAAAGGCCCAATTTCAAGTTCAAGCAAGCAAGCAGTATGGTATTGCAGCCTGGGGGTGGGTGGGTGGCAGGCTGCATACTTGCGCTTGTATTGCAAGGAATGGGGGGGGTACAATTGAACACTGCCCTGGGATTAGAACTTGCATGGGGATAGTTGCAAGTCTGCATCTTCTGATGCGGCAAGGATCACTTATGATGGGCACACTTTTAGGCAGTGACCTGGGAGTCAGAGATGCTTCCAGGGGTCTTCCCCATGCTGTTCCCATGTCTTTTCAGCACTTTATGCATGTGTCACACAGCACATGGCCAGATAAGGTTGTAAAATGTTAAAATGACATTTCCCGGTGAATGCATTTGTCATAGTTGAAAGCAATACAAAAGTGCAAAAACGCATAAAAAATGCTACTTGTGAACATAGCCGAAGGTGTGGAGGAGTATTTTTGTTTTTGGTCATTTATTTTAACTTATACACCAGTCTTTTCCCTGGAAAGGATGTTCCTTAACATATTTGACAGGAAAAAAGTTTCACTTTCGTTTTTGAACGTTTTTTTGTGAGCCCGTAAAAGTGGCTTAATACCTCTGACCACGCTGTTGACAGCAGTGACCTGGGGGTCAGAAATGCTTCCTGGGGCGATCCCCATGCTGTCCCCATGTCATTTGAGCACTGTCACTATCGTTTTGGGCACTTGTTAGGCTTTTAAAAGACTGCCGGGGGTGCCACCGCAAAAATGCTCGAGTCTCCCATAGACTAACATTGGGCTCGTTGCTCTGGTCGAGCACCCGAGTATCACGGCGATCTCGGCCCGAGCTTCGAGCACCCGAGCATTTTAGTGCTCGCTCAACACTAGTTATTTTCTATTCTAGGAGGTAGAAAGTGTATGTAGCGCCCCGAGGGTTCGGCCGCTACAGGGGTATTGCACCTCTGCCAGAGGTGTGATATTCCACTCCCAGGTAAGGATGGAGTGTGGACCAGGGCTCAGTTAGCTGCATGCAGCACACACACCCCATTTCCGAGGGACAGCTCAACGGTGCTCCCACTAAGCATAAGTGCAGGCACGACCGACCATGTCCCTGCTGGAGTGGGGAGGGAGGGGTGGAACACCCAGTGCTGTAGGGGCAGATAGGGGGCGGTTTCTGAGCGTAGGTAGGAGCCCATTGGTTGCTGGTCACCTGGGCTAATGGCTAGAAGGAGGTATAAAAGGTGGGCACCATCTTAGTTGTAGGTTCGTTCAGCCAGAGGAGAAGACAGGGAGTAGAGGCTCTGTAGGAGCTCTACTCCAGGAGGGCCTAGTGAGAGGCCGAGGAGGAGGTGAAGGGGAGCTGAGATTCTGGCTCATCTCAGCTCCAAGAGAAAGGAACAGAACAGGAAAGAAAGAGAAGGAGAGACAGAGAAACAGAAGGGCTCAGGAACAAGAAGGTGGAAGGGACCCTAAGAACCCACGAGAATCCAGGGTGCAGGGTCAGGCAGATTAAGGGTACCGGATCCCAAGTTGGTGGAGGAGAAACAACCCTCAGCCAAAGACCGGTCGTCGTGATCATCTATTGGTGCGACACCTCATCAAACCTGCTAGGAAGGCACCATATAGGACAGCGGAGGACGGGGCCCACGTTTAACCGCACAAGTCCGCGGCAGCTGGACAAAAGTGGGTCACTGGTGAGGCAGGCCAGAGAAAGGATAAAAGGGGGTCCTGGGCCATGCTCCTGAACTGCTTGGGAGTTGACCGAGCCCCACATCTGGTGGACGCAGCACGGCTTGGGTGGTCACTGCTGACAGAAGTGACCCGGAACAAATGAACTGTGAGTAAAGACCCTGGACTGTAACTTGTTGTCTGTGTGCTCCTTCGCGCCTCCAGCACTATCAGCACCGGGACTCGCACTACCATCACTCCCACCATCCACTACACTGCCCTGGGGCCGCACTCTTCCCGTGGGGAGTCACACCATCCCAGCTGCACACGTCATCGGCCCCAGCGGACTGCCTTGCAGCGGCGGTTCCTAATAACCGCAATCCACGGGTGGCGTAGTCGGACATTATTTGAAACACGTAGCAGACTACCATTGGCCTGACCACCCTGAGCCGCGGGACCGGGCCGCCACCACTACTACCCCCAAAGTCTCCCTATTACCCGGATCCGCGTGCCCCACGGCCCAGGGGGCGAGTCATGTACATAACTCATGGTCCTCATGGGAGCAGAGGCACCTTGGGCATCCATGGACATGGGGACCCACAGTAGACAGTCATTAACCCCACGTGTATTTTCTACACAATATCTGCAATTCCTGCATAAGGCTGTGATGTTACAAAGGATGCAAGTTTTACATCAAGTACAGAGACTACAGTGATCTCTGTGTTTTCATTCTGTCATAGATTACGTACACAGTTCTATGTCTTTTTTCCTCTTTTATTTATTTATGTTCACTCATTGACAGACGCTATGAATACTTCTAACCAAATCCTAGGCAGCTCAAGTCTGCTCTTATCTATCTTCCAGTAATCCTTCCCAATTGCAAAAAAACTTCTCCCATTCCTTCTTAGTCTTTTCACTATATCACATGCATGGAAAAAGATGGTACCTTTCAGATTGCTTACTTCCTTTCAGTTGCTAGTCCTCATGACTGCAACTTTAATGCCTGCAGTTAACTGAATAACTGAATGGGCCCATAGAGTCTTAACTGTAGAAGACTCTACTCTTCTCCCAGCATCCAATTTGCTCAAAAGAGAAGGATTTCAACTCCCAGAACCATTGTCCTCAAAAGAGAATTTTTAAGAAATATTAACATCAGGTAACCAGCCCTATGTACTCGTGCAACTTTGATACATAACTGAACAAATAACAATCCAAAAACTATACTACCATTAGTTATTGCAATTAATTCCACTAGTCAAAATAACATGTCATGAAATAATATTTTCTTTTTCTACAAAACTTTTGTCCAACTTCTTTGATTTAGACAGATTATATCTAGGACAAAAGAGAAGGGGTTATCTATATTCAAGCATAATGGCAGGTTGTAAGTACTCTGAACAAGGATGTTAGGGGTCAGGCAGTTGCTGGACCAGAAATTGGGTCAGAATCATCTGTGGTTTCCCATTCTGGTCCAGCCAGGGCAGATGCTGCCTAGCCAGTGCACAAGAAGTACAGGCTGTCTCTTGGGTCCTTGTTCCTAATAGTGTTAAGCATAGATTGCGGAGGGGAACAAGGGCTGCTACAGTCTAACTCCAGGATGCACTGCACTGAGCATGCCCGTGACATGGCGGACCGTGATTGGTGCTTTGGTGTCAGCTGATCCGGTGACCTGGCACCGCCTGATTGGCCGCAGGTGACGTCATCAGTAGTACAACCAATAATGCGACAGTGGGCAGGGCTTAGTCTTTAAATAGGCCGCCCACAAGCATTGCAGCACGCTCTGATCATTGAGCTAAGGTTGTGTTCATGTGTGGATGCTTGTATGTTTGAGCTCCACTTGCTCTCTTGCTGCTTTACCTTCGGACAGGCAGGTTTAGCTGGGGATAGGCAGTCTTAGCTGGAGGGAGACAGGTAGTTCCGTTTGACAGTCTGGCTCCGACTAGGGGGTCGCTATACACCCCGAGCAGACTGCGGACTCCATATTCCTGGCACCGCCTGTTAGCCACATGGAGAGTTACTCTGCAGTCTGGTAACACACTGGCTGGGAGCACGTATATGCCAGCGTGAGTCACACACATGACCTAGCACCTACTGCATAGCCTCTGTGCTGTTAACAGGGCTACGGCTACATTATTTGTCGCACATCTCTCGTGCAGTTAACGGAGATAGTGCGAATCCCTTTTCCCATCCCGGTGTGTAGTAACACTGGAGGGATTTATATATTAATTGGTTGTTTTACCTTCTTATCCAGAAGGTGTTCGGCCGCAGTCTTCCAGGATGCATCGCGGACTCCGGGTTCGGCTTCTTTCCATTATTAATAAAGTTGTTTGCAACCGTCCCCTTAACAAAGGAGCTCCCTTCAATATCCTGAATGGGACACAGCTGGACACTGAAATCTGTGTTACGTCTCCCCTCTCTGGATATAGTGGCTGGATGGACTACAACTCCTACTATTACATTTTCTCTCTTGAGTTCACACAGCACGGACACCAAGAATGATGATTCATCAGAACTAGTTCACATTAAACAGAGCACAACACTGAGGACAACGATTCTGATTCATCAACACAAATTTACAATACGCCATACACTCAATCCACACTCCACAATCACTGGTATAAAATCCTCCTGCTGTAAGGGTGCATTCAGAGCCTCTTTTAAGAGAGCGCTCTTATCAATTGACAGGGGACAATTAATACCCTCAGAGTACTACCTTACTGTGAAGGATTCCTCTGTTATGAACAATCACACTTCCCTGATCCTGTTATGAACCAATTTTTCTCTTCACCACATGTGAAGGAATACACCTAACGGGATCAATAACCTCTCCACTTCAACAAGTAAACGGATATAAGCAAATGGAGATTTTTTTATAACAATTAACAATTCTTTATTTCAAACATGATTAAAAACAGTGAACAATAAAAAAGCATGAGGTATCACAATGATGGGCATCTAGTAGTATGACCAATTAATTGACACTTTTTTTTTATTAATCTTAATTGTAAGACAGTTTATATAGCTAAAGTGCTGAGTGCTTAATGCTAAAGACACATTATAATGGTGCCACCAAGTGATGGAAAAAAAAAAAATTTTTACAAGCAAACAGTTGTAATTTATTTAAATAACAGACACGGAGAGCAATCTTGTTTTACCACATATTTTATACACCTTAGTCTGAAAAATACTTGTCTTAAAGAAAGCTTGTAGACTGTCCCACAGATGGTGTGACATGGACATTGAAGTTAGTACATCTAAAAAAGACTTAAATCACAGTAACATCATGATTCATCAATGCCCAGGAGACACCATCAAAACACACATGTTCACATTAATTATAAAAACATAGTAACCCAAGTGGGGAAAGTAGACCAGTCAGCCACCAAGAAAATACTCCCCTTACGCGCGTTTCGCACGAGCTTCTTCAAGAAGAAATATACAGGCAGAACTGCGAAGGCGCCTGACCAGAATTGTTGGGCAAGGTTAGCTACTTGTCACTTCATTCAATGTTCATTCAACCATCAGTTATACATCTAAAGACACATTGAAACATATGACAGACCACAAAATATACATACAAAATTCAAATACTGGCAAAGGTTCAACAGAGATTGTCTTGTTTGGACCACCAATTACCCGTCTTGGAGTTCTCTAGGTAACAATGGATTTTTAGAAACACTATGGGTTACTCACCATGGATCATTCAGTGTTCCGAGAGAGATATCCTTGCAGTTGGGGCCAAAGGAGGTCCAATTCTGACAATCCCGCGTTTCGGGACTATGTAATGATGGAAAAACCTATATGGAAAGTTTTAGGGGAAACTCAAAAGGTTTCACACTTTTGCCAGTTTTGATCAAATCAGGGAGACGATCGATTGTAGACAAGAGAACACAACCAATTCTGTCTGCGTCCCAGGCTTGTCTGCTCTCAGATGCCCAGTCACAAACTTTTATTTCAAACCACAAAAATAAGGAAAGTGGGAATGGCTTAATATATTTCATTACCTAAAAAGGAAGATATCTAAGTTGGGAATAACAAAGTCGTAAATTATGTATTCTGCTGAATTCCTTAGGAAACTGGCTATATCTAGTTTACTATACTTTCAGAAACAAAGGAAAGCCTGTTTTGTTGAAAGGAATTAGTAAAGATATACAGTACAGACCAAAAGTTTGGACACACCTTCTCATTTAAAGATTTTTCAGTATTTTTGTAATGCACACGCCCGGACTGATTGGCGTGTGCGTGTATATGTAGTGATTCCACTGGACCGTACCAGAGAATGAATACCTGGAGGGGCATAACTAAGTATCCACCCGATCCGACCAAGGTCGCACGACGGCATACGACGCCAGTGCACCAAGGAGGAACCGAGCAGAGGAACCAGGTGCTACTCCAGGTCAGACCCCGGACACGGCTGTTGACCCACACCAGGGAATACAGGAACAGGCAGGTTAGGCTGGCACACAGACTGGTGGGTATAGGCGGACACGGCTGGTATGCAGACGGGTGGATGCAGGCAAGCATGACTGGTATGCAGGCAGGGAGGTACTGGCAGGTATGACAGGTTGGAGCACAGAGTGGATAAGACCCAGTACAGACTGGGACCCAGGAACAGAACCGCAGATGCGGTGGACAGACACAGCAGAGTGAGGCCGCCCGGAGCGGCGAGCAAGAGCAGAGCAGGACGAGGCCGCCTGGAGCGGTGAACAAGAGTGGAGCAGGACAAGACTGCCGGAGCAGTGAGCAAAGGGTCAGAGCAGAGCGGGACTGCCGGAGCAGTGAGCAAAGGGTCAGAACAGAGCGAGACTGCCGGAGCAGCGAGCAAATGGTCAGAGCAGAGAGAGACTGCCGGAGCAGCGAGCAAATGGTCAGAGCAGAGCGAGACTGCCGGAGCAGCGAGAAAAGGGTCAGAGCAGAGTGAGACTGCCGGAGCAGCGAGCAAAGGGTCAGAGCAGAGCGAGACTGCCAGAGCAACGAGCAAAGGGTCAGAGCAGGGTGAGACTGCCGGAGCAGCGAGCAAAGGGTCAGAACAGAGCGAGACTGCCGGAGCAGTGAGCTAAGCAGAGCAGAGCGGAAACCGCAGGAGCAGTGAGCAAGGCAGAGCAGAGCGGAAACCGCAGGAGCGGTGAGCAAGGCAGAGCAGAGTGGAAACCGCAGGAGCGGTGAGCAAGGCAGAGCAGGATAGAACCGCTGGAGCGGTGAACAAGGCAGAGCAGGCTAGAACCACCGAAGCGGTGAGCAAGGCAGAGCAGGCTAGAACCGCCGGAGCGGTGAGCAAGGCAGAGCAGGCTAGAACCGCTGGAGCGGTGAACAAGGAAGAGCAGGCTAGAACCACCGGAGTGGTGAGCAAGGCAGAGCAGGCTAGAACCGCCGGAGCGGTGAGCAAGGCAGAGCAGGCTAGAACCGCCGGAACAGTGAGCAAGGCAGAGCAGAGGGGACAGGGCTCTGTTCACATGGAACAGACAGGAAGGGGAAGGCAGAACCAGATACACGCAAGATACTTGCAATGAAGTAGCGAGTGGACTCTAAACTCACAAACGGAAGTACAGCGACAACAAGTAGGAGTTAGGTGCAGGTTCAGACTCTGCAGAAAAAGGGAAGGTACGGACATAAAGAAAAACAGGAAACAGGTTAGGAGACAGTTCAGACAGGAACTGTAACAGCAACAAAATACAGGAACGAGCCAAGGTAAAGCCAAGTGCTGGTTCAGACAATGCAGGAGAAAGGGAAGTTACGGACATAGAGAGAAACAGAAAGCAGGTTAGGAGACAGTTCAGACAGGAACTGTACTGCAACAAATACAGGAGCGAGTCTGGGTATGCGGCCCCCTGAGGGCGGGACGAACAGGCTAGGAGCGTGTTCAGACAAGCCTGGAAATACAGCCTCTAGGAAAGGCAGAAAGACAGCTGGCTAGAGTGCACAGACAGGACTCAGTTCAGACACGGGAACTGATACCGCAAGGCAGGAAACATAGACAGGACCTGGCACATCAGTGACTAGAAGCCAACTGAGAGAACAAGATGCTCAGGCATGGATTCCAAGGAGGAGCTGGTTTAAATACCAGGTGACAGACAGCAATAGGCTGATGACACATTAGGGGTGTGTCTGCAGCAGCTACAAGAAACAGGAAGTTCGGCGGGCGTCGCCCTAAGCAGCCAGAGCAGAACAGAGCAGACAGCATGGAAAGAAACCAGAGTGGCAGTCTGAACTGGAAATCAAGTGCGCGCTCTTGCACAGTAGGAGATGGACCACTATGCAAGGACGCCGCCAGGTATGTTACAATTTTCATGACTATGAAAATTGTACATTCACACTGAAGGGATCAAAACTATGAATTATATACTTAAAAAAAAAGTGTGAAACAACTGAAAATATGTCTTATAATCTAGGTTCTTCAAAGTAGCCACCTTTTGCTTTGATGACTGCTTTGCACACTCTTGGCATTCTCTTGATGAGCTTCAAGAGGTAGTCACCGGAAATGGTCTTCCAACAATCTTGAAGGAGTTCCCAGAGATGCTTAGCACTTGTTGGCCCTTTTGCCTTCACTCTGCGGTCCAGCTCACCCCAAACCATCTCGGTTGGGTTCAGGTCTGGTGACTTTGGAGGCCAGGTCATCTGGCGTAGCACTCCATCACTCTCCTTCTAGGTCAAATAGCCCTTACACAGCCTGGAGGTGTGTTTGGGGTCATTGTCCTGTTGAAAAAAAAATGATGGTCCAACTAAACGCAAACCGGATGGAATAGCATGCCGCTGCAAGATGCTGTGGTAGCCATGCTGGTTCAGTATGCCTTCAATTTTGAATAAATACCCAACAGTGTCACCAGCAAAGCACCCCCACGCCATCACACCTCCTCCTCCATGCTTCATGGTGGGAACCAGGCATGTAGAACCCATCTGTTCACCTTTTCTGTGTCGCACAAAGACACGGCGGTTGGAACCAAAGATCTCAAATTTGGACTCATCAGACCAAAGCACAGATTTCAACTGGTCTAATGTCCATTCCTTGTGTTCTTTAGCCCAAACAAGTCTCTTCTGCTTGTTTCCTGTCCTTAGCAGTGGTTTCCTAGCAGCTATTTTACCATTAAGGCCTGCTGCACAAAGTCTCCTTTTACCTGTTGTTGAAGAGATGTGTCTGCTGCTAGAACTCTGTTAGGCATTGACCTGGTCTCTAATCTGAGCTGCTGTTAATCTGCGATTTCTGAGGCTGGTGACTCGGATAAACTTATCCTCAGAAGCAGAGGTGACTCTTGGTCTTCCTTTCCAGGGGCGGTCCTCATGTGAGACAGTTTCTTTGTAGCGCTTGATGGTTTTTGCAACTGCACTTGGCGACACTTTCAAAGTTTTTCCAATTTTTTGCACTGACTGACCTTCATTTCTTAAAGTAATGATGGCCACTCGTTTTTCTTTACTTAGCTGCTTTTTTCTTGCCATAATACAAATTCTAACAGTCTATTCAGTAGGACTATCAGTTGTGTATCCACCAGACTTCTGCACAACACAACTGATGGTCCCAACCCCATTTATAAGGCAAGAAATCCCACTTATTAAACCCGACAGGGCACACTTGTGAAGTGAAAACCAATTCTGGTGACTACCTCTTGAAGCTCATCAAGAGAATGCCAAGAGTGTGCAAAGCAGTCATCAAAGCAAAAGGTGGCTACTTTGAAGAACCTGGAATATAAGACATATTTTCAGTTGTTTCACACTTTTTTGCTAAGTATATAATTCTACATGTGTTAATTCATAGTTTTGATGCCTTCAGTGTGAATGTACAATTTTCATAGTCATGAAAATACAGAAAAATCTTTAAATGAGAAGGTGTGTCCAAACTTTTAGTCTGTACTGTATATATATAGGAGTTGTCTAAATAATAAAGCAAAGTATAAATGTTTACCTTAACAATGGTTACAAAAATAGATTGGGTTTTGAAGATTAGCAATTTATTTGTGGCTTGAAAGTTTGCATAGGTATTGGAAGTTTTAATTCAATTCATATATTTTATATAATGTATTCAAGTGATTGTAAGAGGTTTTGCATGGACTGTTAAGGGCTCACTTCATGAGGTGGATCTTCTATGCCCAGGTCCAGGTGGGCACATGGATCATGGGCATTGGTACTGCAGCAGATAAGCATGTATGGAGTGAGGACATGAAGCACTCGAAGCCACAGACAGACAGGACACAGGTAAGCAGATTTGAAGCAGGTAGTGGTGAACCATCAAACAAACAGAGCTAAGAGTCTTATTACCAAGACACAGGTGTATCTCTTGGTGGACTTTATATAGGTAGGCCTAGGCAGAATATCACATGGGAGCACATCAGACCACTTGCAAGACCCTGTGCAGAGCACAGCAGAGCGCTGCGGGCATAGAAAAGGTGATAAAGCTCTGCCAAGCCAAAGAAGATGCGTAACACTTTCAAGAGAAATTGAAAACCATTATTATTGGGCCGTTACACCACCAATAAAAGTTGTATCTATTTGGTTGATGTTTCTGCCATGTTGTTTGTTATTTTGTACCATGCTGCCCCTTCTTCAGCATTTATTAAGTTGATATATTGCCTTTATGACATATCATACAGATGTTATGTTTTGGAGAAATGTTTATCGAGCTATGGATGATTGGGGAGTAGGTCAAGGAGCCAAATGGCTCCAGACATTGTTTCTGGATGAGTGGTAGGGTGAGTTTGAGAATGTCCTACGTAGTACAAATGGGGGTTTTATTAGTATGTTACCTTGGTGTTGTGTGTGAGAAACAAACTGAATTTTTCTGGATATGACACGTGCATGGAAGTGCATAGGGTGAAACATCAGAACATCCCAGAGTGTAATAGAGTATATAAGTGTCTGTTTCCTGCCAATCAGAATCAGTCAAAACAGGCATGAGGACATATGAGGAAATTCAGTCGCCAGTGAACCCGGATTTCAGTGGTGATTATAAGATTTTTGCTTTTTAGACTTTTACATATGGGATCTCCATAAAAAAAGCTTTTATCTCTGGCAGCATATTGATAAGTTAACTTAGAATTTACATTGTGAGCCTCAGTAGGAACAGTAAATGGGACCAAGTGGTTAACCAAGAATTGAAGCTTGGGGGAGGTAATTTGCTTATTTTCGGTGCATTCTGGAAAGAGTGAAGAGTCGCCGCAACTCTGAAGATTTTTGGATGTAGCTGGATCAAACAGCTTGAAGGAAATCATTAACAGTTAAACAACAATTAAGTTTGCTCAAAATGGAGAAGGAGATTACCCATATGGAGTGCTGCAATGTGTGCTATATGTTTACAGACTTGCCAGAGGAAAAAAGACAAACTTTACGTGCCAGAAATGCAAGCTTGTGACTCTGTTAGAGGAAAAGGTCATCTTCTCATCCATCCTCCCAGTGGATGGACATGGAAGAAGGAGATTGAACGGAATTCTACAGGTGAACAACTGGCTATGTTGATGGTGCAGTCAGCAACGTTTTGGGTTTCTAGACCATGGAGTGAATTACCTGTACGATGGACTCCTTGCTAGAGATGGGTTGCATCTTACGAAAACAGGAAAACACATATTTGGTAGATGCCTTGCTACACTCATCAGGAGAGCTTTAAACTTGAGCAATATAAGATGGGAAATATATGGCCAGGAAACAGTATGCAGCTAATGAATTCTCTTGAGAACCCTACTATTAGAAGTGGAAATAGAGAACAGAGAAAACAAATTCTGAATGAAAATAGAGGAGCAAGAGAAACCCACTACAAACTAAAATGTGTCTATACAAATGCACACAGCATGGGAAACAAACAAGGAGAATTGGAGCTGCTAATACAAAAAGAGAGATATGATGTCATAGGCATTACTAACACTCGGTAGGATGATACACATGATTGGAATATAAACCTTGAAGGCTACAATTTATTTATGAGAAACAGGCTTAAAAAAAGGGGATGAACTGTTGCATTGTTTGTCAGGAAAGCATATGTGGCACCCCAGGGGTCTGGTTCCCACAGTGATAGCAATATTACGTCTGTGAGCAGGTGGGAGGTTTCCTGGTCAGACATCCTATGCATGCCACACCTCCTGCCCAGTCCTGGGAGGGGAAGAACTTCCCCTATATAAAGCTGGGGCTGAGGCAGGGTTAGTGTGTAGAGAAAGAGCAGAGAACACAGACAGAGACACAGTCTGGTCTGTAGTGGAGCAGCTATAGGAAAGAAAGATCAGGAGCTCTGTGGGAGCTGTGCTAAAAGAGGTCAGGACTGGAAGCTGTAGAGCTCGCCCTGATTGAAGAGTTCTTACCGGACCCGGAGTCCGAGGCTGTGGGGACTAATCCTTACCCCGCAGCAGAAACCGCCCGGCAGGGGATTTCAGGTTCTCTGGCCAAGAAACCCGAAGGCACGGTCACACGCAAGGGACCAGCACCGCGACGTGGAGCGGAAGCTACCAAAAGGCCCCGAGTCACCGGACATACGGGTGAGCACCACACGGTACACTCAGGGACGTGGGCTACTTTTTTTTGTAAGCAAAAAAGGATATAGACGTTCATTTCAATATAATATATAAATATCCTTCAGATCTAATGAGGAACCCAAATACACTAAACTAATTCTCATTCCTCATTCTACATTAATAATTTAAATAAAGAGATCAAAATACTCAATATATTTGCTATTTCAAATTTTTATTAATGTTATCACAAGACATACACACACCCCATAAAATCATATTAATAACCCCTAAGACATAGAAAACCCCAATAAAATTGAGGCAGTGTGGTCAAAAAGGTATCACTATAAGCACATAGAATTGATGTAGTTCAAAGAGTAGAAGTATAGGATTGTATCAGTAGAGTTCCGAACCTCTTAGTTCCGTGGAATATGCCCCATATCCCTAGTAGATTGTCACAAAACATACATAAATAGAATATATATCCATATATATAGGCCATAAACAAATCATGACATTTACAAGATAATGCAGATTTTTACATAGAGGAATATATTCTCATATAGGATTATCATATAGCATATACAGATTAAATACAAATCCTCATAATTTTAAGGAAAAAAGTCCCACTGTACAAGTCATTAGATTACATATAAGTAGAGTATAAATCCTCATAATTTGAGGGATATTTCCCATATATAGACTAATAGGATAGTCTCAGTAGTCACAATGATTACAACCCATATATAAGCCACATAGATTAGTATATAGAACTGGGTGCATATCAACAATCATGAGGATCAGAGCAAAATCCTATTCGACAGACAAGTGATACCAACATAGTAATACCCCCAGGGCAGGCATAATACAAACCAATGCCAAAGTGTTGTGAGACCACACTGCCTCGTACCCCAACGCGCGTTTCGCGTGCTGCTTCGTCGGGGGGTACAGAGACAGTGCCACACCTGATATATATATATAGAAAAAATGTGACGCACACCTGTTGTTCCCTATGTGTATTAGGGCGCACGCATGTCGTCCAGGGCACATCGCCATCACTCGGCCGGCGTCCAGGAAGTCGAAGTGCGCATGCGCACATATCGGTTCCTGATAGGACGCCAGTCGAGGGAGGCGAGGCCGCCATGACACGCCACGCGCGCGCACCACACTGGGTCCGTGCACGCTCCATATTAAATCTGGGCAAAGTTGCCCTTAAACCCTATCCATATATAGACGATACAATTGGTAATACACAGTAGATATATCTTAAAGTCCATCACGATGACATTATCTCTCCACTTGATAATTCACATATTGATCCATCCTGCATTGTTGAAGAAAATAAACAAATAATAAAATATATTCCAAGCAAACAAAAAAGAGGAAGATAATAAGTACAGAGTTCTATATCAAAGTAATATCTACAGTAAATAATTATAGGATACTCCTAATATTATTGTATATAATGTACATATCATCACAGATAATTATAAAAATATAATTATAAAAATACAGTACAAAATCATCGTAATGAAATATAAATAATTATGTTTTATGAATGGTCAGCATCCCCATAGTAACCATATTGTATATATTGAAAATAAATGATCACAGAGATCAAAGTAATATATTAAGATAGGGAATATAAATAACCAGGAGTGGCAATATCAAAATAATATATCGAGATAGGGAATATAAATAACCAGGAATGGCAATATAGAAGATACAGTGTAGTGGGATAAGGCATAACCGCAACAGTGCCATCATATTCAATCCCATTATGAGAAGTCACACCAGAAATGGCGCAAAGCTCACTGAGTCATTAAGGCCCTTCGGTTTAATTGTATCAAGGATAGTGATCCATTTTACTTCAGTTTTATGTAGCAAATTTTTAGCATCTCCGCCCCTAGCTCCCAATCTGATCTGATCAATTGCTCGAAAGCGCAAGAGGCGCCAATTGCAATTATGCAGTTCTCGAAAGTGCTTAGGGATATTTTTGAGCTTAGCTATTTGCTCCGGGTCTATAATTTTCGCCGCATTTTTTATGTCTCTCAAGTGTTCCAAGACTCTCACACGGAACTCTCTTGATGTTAACCCACCGTAAATTAACTTACATGGGCAGGTCGCCCAGTAGATAACGTCAGTAGAGCGGCAAGTTAGCCACTTGTAAATTCTGAAATTGCGAGTATTTTGGGAGTCATGGAAGGAGAATGCTCTATCTACCTGAGAACAGGCACTGCATGCGCCACATGGGAAACAGCCCCATTTAGGTTTTACATGACCAAAATTAAGGCCCCCAGATGTAGGTGGTATATAGTGACTTCTCACTAATATATCATTTATATTTTTTGATCTTCTAGGGGTCACTAAAGGTCTTGAGGGGATTATGTTTTTTAAGGTGGGATCAGATAGAAGGACAGGCCAGTATCTTGTGAAAATCGCCGACATTTCTCTCCAATGCATATGGTAGGGTGTAATTAGTCTCACCTGTTCATTTTTTTCTTTTGTTTTCTTCTTCAGAAGTTGATCTCTTGAAGTTGTCATTGCTCTGACGTAACCCTGTTGAATAACATCAGGGTTATAATTACGGACCTTAAATCGTTTTTTTAATTCCCTAGCTTGACCCTCAAAGAGAACATCCGAGGAACATATTCTCCGAGCCCGGAGGAATTGTCCCGTAGGGATTGATTTAATTACCTGAGGGGGATGAGACGATTTAGCATTTAGTAATGAATTCACTGCTGTTTTCTTCCGGTGGATGTCAGTGGAAATCTGACCATCCTTCCCCCTTGTGATATGTAAATCTAAAAAGTCTATCTCATCAGGGCTCGAGGAATATGTCAGTCTTATTTTCTGCTTGTTCTGGTTCAATTTATTAAGGAAACATTCTAACCGACACTTTTTACCCTGCCACAGCAGGAAAACATCATCAATGAAGCGGACCCAGAGTTGGACCGCTCCATCCTCATGGTCCGGGAAATTGAGATAATGTTCCCAGTACCCCAGGAAGAGGCACGCATATGAGGGCGCACAAGACGCCCCCATAGCCGTGCCCCTCTCCTGTAGGTATATACGATCCTTAAATAGGAAAAAGTTATGTGTAAGGACGTATTGTAGTAAGTGGAGTAATAGTTCAATCAATCGTTGTTCAATGTTAGTTGAATCTAGAAAGAATTTTACTGCTGTTAAGCCGTCATTATGATTAATAGATGTATAAAGGGACTCCACGTCCGCAGTTACCATGATGATGTCCTCCTCTAATGTCATGTCCTGCAATCTCACCAACAAATCTGTTGAATCTCTGATATATGATGGTAGATTCTGTACCATTGGTTTAAGATAGTAGTCAAGGAATCTACAGACAGGCTCACATAGGCTATTTTTACCAGACACTATGGGACGCCCGGGTGGTTCAAGAGTGTCTTTATGAACCTTTGGGAGAAGGTATAATGTCGGTATAGTAGGGTTTTTAGTGATTAGGCCTTCATATATGGATTTGGGGATAATATTATGGGCCACAGCAGTTTCCAAAATATTGACCAACTCATTACAAAATTTCAATGTAGGGTTCTGCTCAAGTCTCCGATAACATGAAGTATCGGAGAGTTGTCGTAGGGCCTCTCTTTCATATTTTACAGTTGGCCAGATAACAACATTACCCCCTTTATCTGCCCTCTTAATGACAATGTCATTCATAGTTCTTAATTCCTTAAGGGCAATCCTTTGTTTGTAGTTGAGGTTATCATGAGATCTTTGGCTTGGGAGCGTTCTAAGATCTTGTATTACCAATTTTGTAAAAAGCTCAATTGGGGCACAGGCAGATAAAGGGGGGAAGGCTGTTGATTTTTTCTTACAAAAAGGTGGAAAGTTGGGTATGTCTTCCTGTTCTTTAAGTAAGGAGTCCAAGACTGAAATAGCCTCTTTCTCCTCGGCAGTTGCATTGCGACGAAACTCGTCTTGATATTTAGAGAAGTGTCTCTTAAGCATTAATTTACGTCCAAAAAGTTGAACGTCTTTTATGGCCGTAAAACAGTCAAAGTTAGCCACAGGCGAGAAGGTCAACCCTTTTTCCAGTACTTCCAGTTGCTCAATACTGAAGGTTTTGTCAGATACATTAATTACCTTAAGTTTATCCTGCGTTATCGTTTTTTCCATTGGGGTCCCTGCTTCCTTTTGTAATTCCTGGAGGCTGTATAGCGAGTTTCCATTCGCCTTCCCTGTTCTCTTGGATCTGGATCGTCCTCTGAGGTCTGGCGCATATCCAAAAAATGGACCGCAGAAGAACTATCACTGGAAGACATTGAATCGTGTCTAGATGGAAAATGAGATTTTTGGGCAGCTTGTTGACCATGATGCCATTTATAGACACGTCCATTTTTGTAATCAGTTGTATCACGATGGAATTTTTTCATCTTAAATTGTCTAATTTCTTGCTCCCATCTGTCCAGATCCTTCATAAGTTCTTTATCTAGAGCATCCCATGTTTCTTTAGATAATGACTTTTTCAGTTCTTTTTGAATAGTATCAATTTCTATCTCCTGACCATCCAATTGTTTTTTATCCTGGCCGATTAGAAGTTTAAGCATAGTGCGTGAACAATTCTTACTCGCCTCCTCCCATCGTGATTTAAAATTTGCATCATCTATTGCAAAAGATGGAAATACCTGTATCCGAAGTCCTCTAGGAATAATGTCTTTGCTGAGGTACTGTTCTAGTGAGGCCTTGTTCCACCAAGTTCTGGTGCGCTTATATAGGAGTTTTTTAAGGTTATTCTGTAATTCATGACACTGTTGCGATGATGACTCACCCACGGCTGCATCCCCATTCCCAAAAATGTCTGTAAGCCTTGTAGACCAATTGGCATCTCGACTACGAAAGTCCATTATAGAACCTATATCCACCAAAAAAACAGTTATTTGTAAGCAAAAAAGGATATAGACGTTCATTTCAATATAATATATAAATATCCTTCAGATCTAATGAGGAACTCAAATACACTAAACTAATTCTCATTCCTCATTCTACATTAATAATTTAAATAAAGAGATCAAAATACTCAATATATTTGCTATTTCAAATTTTTATTAATGTTATCACAAGACATACACACACCCCATAAAATCATATTAATAACCCCTAAGACATAGAAAACCCCAATAAAATTGAGGCAGTGTGGTCAAAAAGGTATCACTATAAGCACATAGAATTGATGTAGTTCAAAGAGTAGAAGTATAGGATTGTATCAGTAGAGTTCCGAACCTCTTAGTTCCGTGGAATATGCCCCATATCCCTAGTAGATTGTCACAAAACATACATAAATAGAATATATATCCATATATATAGGCCATAAACAAATCATGACATTTACAAGATAATGCAGATTTTTACATAAAGGAATATATTTCTCATATAGGATTATCATATAGCATATACAGATTAAATACAAATCCTCATAATTTTAAGGAAAAAAGTCCCACTGTACAAGTCATTAGATTACATATAAGTAGAGTATAAATCCTCATAATTTGAGGGATATTTCCCATATATAGACTAATAGGATAGTCTCAGTAGTCACAATGATTACAACCCATATATAAGCCACATAGATTAGTATATAGAACTGGGTGCATATCAACAATCATGAGGATCAGAGCAAAATCCTATTCGACAGACAAGTGATACCAACATAGTAATACCCCCAGGGCAGGCATAATACAAACCAATGCCAAAGTGTTGTGAGACCACACTGCCTCGTACCCCAACGCGCGTTTCGCGTGCTGCTTCGTCTGGGGGTACAGAGACAGTGCCACACCTGATATATATTTATAGAAAAAATGTGACGCACACCTGTTGTTCCCTATGTGTATTAGGGCGCACGCATGTCGTCCAGGGCACATCGCCATCACTCGGCCGGCGTCCAGGAAGTCGAAGTACGCATGCGCACATATCGGTTCCTGATAGGACGCCAGTCGAGGGAGGCGAGGCCGCCATGACACGCCACGCGCGCGCACAACACTGGGTCCGTGCACGCTCCATATTAAATCTGGGCAAAGTTGCCCTTAAACCCTATCCATATATAGACGATACAATTGGTAATACACAGTAGATATATCTTAAAGTCCATCACGATGACATTATCTCTCCACTTGATAATTCACATATTGATCCATCCTGCATTGTTGAAGAAAATAAACAAATAATAAAATATATTCCAAGCAAACAAAAAAGAGGAAGATAATAAGTACAGAGTTCTATATCAAAGTAATATCTACAGTAAATAATTATAGGATACTCCTAATATTATTGTATATAATGTACATATCATCACAGATAATTATAAAAATATAATTATAAAAATACAGTACAAAATCATCGTAATGAAACATAAATAATTATGTTTTATGAATGGTCAGCATCCCCATAGTAACCATATTGTATATATTGAAAATAAATGATCACAGAGATCAAAGTAATATATTAAGATAGGGAATATAAATAACCAGGAGTGGCAATATCAAAATAATATATCGAGATAGGGAATATAAATAACCAGGAATGGCAATATAGAAGATACAGTGTAGTGGGATAAGGCATAACCGCAACAGTGCCATCATATTCAATCCCATTATGAGAAGTCACACCAGAAATGGCGCAAAGCTCACTGAGTCATTAAGGCCCTTCGGTTTAATTGTATCAAGGATAGTGATCCATTTTACTTCAGTTTTATGTAGCAAATTTTTAGCATCTCCGCCCCTAGCTCCCAATCTGATCTGATCAATTGCTCGAAAGCGCAAGAGGCGCCAATTGCAATTATGCAGTTCTCGAAAGTGCTTAGGGATATTTTTGAGCTTAGCTATTTGCTCCGGGTCTATAATTTTCGCCGCATTTTTTATGTCTCTCAAGTGTTCCAAGACTCTCACACGGAACTCTCTTGATGTTAACCCAACGTAAATTAACTTACATGGGCAGGTCGCCCAGTAGATAACGTCAGTAGAGCGGCAAGTTAGCCACTTGTAAATTCTGAAATTGCGAGTATTTTGGGAGTCATGGAAGGAGAATGCTCTATCTACCTGAGAACATGAGGATTTTGCTCTGATCCTCATGATTGTTGATATGCACCCAGTTCTATATACTAATCTATGTGGCTTATATATGGGTTGTAATCATTGTGACTACTGAGACTATCCTATTAGTCTATATATGGGAAATATCCCTCAAATTATGAGGATTTATACTCTACTTATATGTAATCTAATGACTTGTACAGTGGGACTTTTTTCCTTAAAATTATGAGGATTTGTATTTAATCTGTATATGCTATATGATAATCCTATATGAGAATATATTCCTCTATGTAAAAATCTGCATTATCTTGTAAATGTCATGATTTGTTTATGGCCTATATATATGGATATATATTCTATTTATGTATGTTTTGTGACAATCTACTAGGGATATGGGGCATATTCCACGGAACTAAGAGGTTCGGAACTCTACTGATACAATCCTATACTTCTACTCTTTGAACTACATCAATTCTATGTGCTTATAGTGATACCTTTTTGACCACACTGCCTCAATTTTATTGGGGTTTTCTATGTCTTAGGGGTTATTAATATGATTTTATGGGGTGTGTGTATGTCTTGTGATAACATTAATAAAAATTTGAAATAGCAAATATATTGAGTATTTTGATCTCTTTATTTAAATTATTAATGTAGAATGAGGAATGAGAATTAGTTTAGTGTATTTGGGTTCCTCATTAGATCTGAAGGATATTTATATATTATATTGAAATGAACGTCTATATCCTTTTTTGCTTACAAATAACTGTTTTTTTGGTGGATATAGGTTCTATAATGGACTTTCGTAGTCGACATGCCAATTGGTCTACAAGGCTTACAGACATTTTTGGGAATGGGGATGCAGCCGTGGGTGAGTCATCATCGCAACAGTGTCATGAATTACAGAATAACCTTAAAAAACTCCTATATAAGCGCACCAGAACTTGGTGGAACAAGGCCTCACTAGAACAGTACCTCAGCAAAGACATTATTCCTAGAGGACTTCGGATACAGGTATTTCCATCTTTTGCAATAGATGATGCAAATTTTAAATCACGATGGGAGGAGGCGAGTAAGAATTGTTCACGCACTATGCTTGAACTTCTAATCGGCCAGGATAAAAAACAATTGGATGGTCAGGAGATAGAAATTGATACTATTCAAAAAGAACTGAAAAAGTCATTATCTAAAGAAACATGGGATGCTCTAGATAAAGAACTTATGAAGGATCTGGACAGATGGGAGCAAGAAATTAGACAATTTAAGATGAAAAAATTCCATCGTGATACAACTGATTACAAAAATGGACGTGTCTATAAATGGCATCATGGTCAACAAGCTGCCCAAAAATCTCATTTTCCATCTAGACACGATTCAATGTCTTCCAGTGATAGTTCTTCTGCGGTCCATTTTTTGGATATGCGCCAGACCTCAGAGGACGATCCAGATCCAAGAGAACAGGGAAGGCGAATGGAAACTCGCTATACAGCCTCCAGGAATTACAAAAGGAAGCAGGGACCCCAATGGAAAAAACGATAACGCAGGATAAACTTAAGGTAATTAATTTATCTGACAAAACCTTCAGTATTGAGCAACTGGAAGTACTGGAAAAAGGGTTGACCTTCTCGCCTGTGGCTAACTTTGACTGTTTTACGGCCATAAAAGACGTTCAACTTTTTGGACGTAAATTAATGCTTAAGAGACACTTCTCTAAATATCAAGACGAGTTTCGTCGCAATGCAACTGCCGAGGAGAAAGAGGCTATTTCAGTCTTGGACTCCTTACTTAAAGAACAGGAAGACATACCCAACTTTCCACCTTTTTGTAAGAAAAAATCAACAGCCTTCCCCCCTTTATCTGCCTGTGCCCCAATTGAGCTTTTTACAAAATTGGTAATACAAGATCTTAGAACGCTCCCAAGCCAAAGATCTCATGATAACCTCAACTACAAACAAAGGATTGCCCTTAAGGAATTAAGAACTATGAATGACATTGTCATTAAGAGGGCAGATAAAGGGGGTAATGTTGTTATCTGGCCAACTGTAAAATATGAAAGAGAGGCCCTACGACAACTCTCCGATACTTCATGTTATCGGAGACTTGAGCAGAACCCTACATTGAAATTTTGTAATAAGTTGGTCAATATTTTGGAAACTGCTGTGGCCCATAATATTATCCCCAAATCCATATATGAAGGCCTAATCACTAAAAACCCTACTATACCGACATTATACCTTCTCCCAAAGGTTCATAAAGACACTCTTGAACCACCCGGGCGTCCCATAGTGTCTGGTAAAAATAGCCTATGTGAGCCTGTCTGTAGATTCCTTGACTACTATCTTAAACCAATGGTACAGAATCTACCATCATATATCAGAGATTCAACAGATTTGTTGGTGAGATTGCAGGACATGACATTAGAGGAGGACATCATCATGGTAACTGCGGACGTGGAGTCCCTTTATACATCTATTAATCATAATGACGGCTTAACAGCAGTAAAATTCTTTCTAGATTCAACTAACATTGAACAACGATTGATTGAACTATTACTCCACTTACTACAATACGTCCTTACACATAACTTTTTCCTATTTAAGGATCGTATATACCTACAGGAGAGGGGCACGGCTATGGGGGCGTCTTGTGCGCCCTCATATGCGTGCCTCTTCCTGGGGTACTGGGAACATTATCTCAATTTCCCGGACCATGAGGATGGAGCGGTCCAACTCTGGGTCCGCTTCATTGATGATGTTTTCCTGCTGTGGCAGGGTAAAAAGTGTCGGTTAGAATGTTTCCTTAATAAATTGAACCAGAACAAGCAGAACATAAGACTGACATATTCCTCGAGCCCTGATGAGATAGACTTTTTAGATTTACATATCACAAGGGGGAAGGATGGTCAGATTTCCACTGACATCCACCGGAAGAAAACAGCAGTGAATTCATTACTAAATGCTAAATCGTCTCATCCCCCTCAGGTAATTAAATCAATCCCTACGGGACAATTCCTCCGGGCTCGGAGAATATGTTCCTCGGATGTTCTCTTTGAGGGTCAAGCTAGGGAATTAAAAAAACGATTTAAGGTCCGTAATTATAACCCTGATGTTATTCAACAGGGTTACGTCAGAGCAATGACAACTTCAAGAGATCAACTTCTGAAGAAGAAAACAAAAGAAAAAAATGAACAGGTGAGACTAATTACACCCTACCATACGCATTGGAGAGAAATGTCGGCGATTTTCACAAGATACTGGCCTGTCCTTCTATCTGATCCCACCTTAAAAAACATAATCCCCTCAAGACCTTTAGTGACCCCTAGAAGATCAAAAAATCTAAATGATATATTAGTGAGAAGTCACTATATACCACCTACATCTGGGGGCCTTAATTTTGGTCATGTAAAACCTAAATGGGGCTGTTTCCCATGTGGCGCATGCAGTGCCTGTTCTCAGGTAGATAGAGCATTCTCCTTCCATGACTCCCAAAATACTCGCAATTTCAGAATTTACAAGTGGCTAACTTGCCGCTCTACTGACGTTATCTACTGGGCGACCTGCCCATGTAAGTTAATTTACGTTGGGTTAACATCAAGAGAGTTCCGTGTGAGAGTCTTGGAACACTTGAGAGACATAAAAAATGCGGCGAAAATTATAGACCCGGAGCAAATAGCTAAGCTCAAAAATATCCCTAAGCACTTTCGAGAACTGCATAATTGCAATTGGCGCCTCTTGCGCTTTCGAGCAATTGATCAGATCAGATTGGGAGCTAGGGGCGGAGATGCTAAAAATTTGCTACATAAAACTGAAGTAAAATGGATCACTATCCTTGATACAATTAAACCGAAGGGCCTTAATGACTCAGTGAGCTTTGCGCCATTTCTGGTGTGACTTCTCATAATGGGATTGAATATGATGGCACTGTTGCGGTTATGCCTTATCCCACTACACTGTATCTTCTATATTGCCATTCCTGGTTATTTATATTCCCTATCTCGATATATTATTTTGATATTGCCACTCCTGGTTATTTATATTCCCTATCTTAATATATTACTTTGATCTCTGTGATCATTTATTTTCAATATATACAATATGGTTACTATGGGGATGCTGACCATTCATAAAACATAATTATTTATGTTTCATTACGATGATTTTGTACTGTATTTTTATAATTATATTTTTATAATTATCTGTGATGATATGTACATTATATACAATAATATTAGGAGTATCCTATAATTATTTACTGTAGATATTACTTTGATATAGAACTCTGTACTTATTATCTTCCTCTTTTTTGTTTGCTTGGAATATATTTTATTATTTGTTTATTTTCTTCAACAATGCAGGATGGATCAATATGTGAATTATCAAGTGGAGAGATAATGTCATCGTGATGGACTTTAAGATATATCTACTGTGTATTACCAATTGTATCGTCTATATATGGATAGGGTTTAAGGGCAACTTTGCCCAGATTTAATATGGAGCGTGCACGGACCCAGTGTTGTGCGCGCGCGTGGCGTGTCATGGCGGCCTCGCCTCCCTCGACTGGCGTCCTATCAGGAACCGATATGTGCGCATGCGTACTTCGACTTCCTGGACGCCGGCCGAGTGATGGCGATGTGCCCTGGACGACATGCGTGCGCCCTAATACACATAGGGAACAACAGGTGTGCGTCACATTTTTTCTATAAATATATATCAGGTGTGGCACTGTCTCTGTACCCCCAGACGAAGCAGCACGCGAAACGCGCGTTGGGGTACGAGGCAGTGTGGTCTCACAACACTTTGGCATTGGTTTGTATTATGCCTGCCCTGGGGGTATTACTATGTTGGTATCACTTGTCTGTCGAATAGGATTTTGCTCTGATCCTCATGATTGTTGATATGCACCCAGTTCTATATACTAATCTATGTGGCTTATATATGGGTTGTAATCATTGTGACTACTGAGACTATCCTATTAGTCTATATATGGGAAATATCCCTCAAATTATGAGGATTTATACTCTACTTATATGTAATCTAATGACTTGTACAGTGGGACTTTTTTCCTTAAAATTATGAGGATTTGTATTTAATCTGTATATGCTATATGATAATCCTATATGAGAAATATATTCCTTTATGTAAAAATCTGCATTATCTTGTAAATGTCATGATTTGTTTATGGCCTATATATATGGATATATATTCTATTTATGTATGTTTTGTGACAATCTACTAGGGATATGGGGCATATTCCACGGAACTAAGAGGTTCGGAACTCTACTGATACAATCCTATACTTCTACTCTTTGAACTACATCAATTCTATGTGCTTATAGTGATACCTTTTTGACCACACTGCCTCAATTTTATTGGGGTTTTCTATGTCTTAGGGGTTATTAATATGATTTTATGGGGTGTGTGTATGTCTTGTGATAACATTAATAAAAATTTGAAATAGCAAATATATTGAGTATTTTGATCTCTTTATTTAAATTATTAATGTAGAATGAGGAATGAGAATTAGTTACGTGGGCTACTTTTACCCGCCTCTAGCAAGGTAGCCAGAAGAGTACGATTAGTTGGGGAGGCCTACAACTCCGCCTGGCCAGGGGAGATCCTATCAGCTCACGGACTGACCAGGCCCCGATCGCTAGCCAGTACTCCGGGAGGGTCTACCTTGTCACCAGTAAAGACCCAGAACTACACCGCACCGTCTCTGAGTGGTTCCTGCTACCCCCCTTCAAACACGTCGGTTGCCCTGAGGCCATACCCCTCCCGTTGGGGGTTCTACCAGCTACGCTGCACAACCTTACCACCGGCCTCAGCGGTCTGCCCTGCAGCGGCGGCTTCATAGCCGCATTCAACGGGTGGCGTAGTCGAACACCGTACCATCTTCTGCTAAACTCTGCCGCTCAGTTTGACTCCCTGGGCACGGACCGGGTCACCGCCACGAGACTACTACCCCTATCAGATCCGGCTCCGGGTAGGCTCCCGCGTGCGCAACGCTACTCAGCACAGGCCCAGGGGCGCGTCACATATATCTCCACAGAGATCCAAGCTTCAGAATATATTAGCTCTGTAAAACCTGTTTAGGTAAGAATATAAGGAGAAAAGAACAGAAAGGACACTATTGTAGGTGTTTACTACAGGCCACCTGGACAGACTGAAGATATGGATTAACCCTTTACATCAGATTTCTTTGTTCTCAAAAAAGTAAGACATAGTGATCATAAGAGATTTTAACTATCCAGGTATTTGTTGGGAATCTCTTTCAGGCAAAAGTAATGGCTCCAGAAAATTCTTATCTTCTCTTGCTAAAAACTTTATCTTTCAAAAGGTAAAAGAGAGAACAAGAGGATCTGCAATCTTGGACCTAATTCTTACCAACAGGGAGGAAATGGTTGAGGCAGTAAAGGTGGCTGGAATTTAGGAGGCGGCAATCATGCTATCCTTGAATTTTGGATTACAAGAGGAGGAAAACCTGTGAGGACTCAGACTTTAAGGTTGGACTTCAGAAAGGCAGATTTTAATGGACTCAAAAAGAGGATAGGAAAGGTCCAATGGCTGGATGTTCTAAAGGACCGAAATGTCAAAGAAGGATGGGAGATTTTGCTATATGAAATTCTCACTGCACAATCAGTAACAATCCTGAAAAGAAGAAGAATTGGAAGCATTTAAAGAGACCAGGATGGATGAAAATAGAACTTAAACACTTGCTAAAAGGGAAAAAAGAAATGTATATCAAATGGAAAGAGGGGGGCATAGCTAAAGAATATAATGCCGTCTACAGGGAATGCAGGGCAAGCATTAGAAGAGCAAAAGCCAGTAATGAAGTGAGGCTTGCAAGGGAGACCAAAAGCAATAAAAAAGGATTGACAGGGTATGTCAAATCAAAAGAAAAGTCAAACATGTTATAGGATTTTTACAGGATGAAAACGGTGAAGCGGTCAAAAATAATGGTGAGAAGGCCGAACTTTTAAATTCCTATTCTGTATTTGTGTTCTCTAAGAAAGCAAATGTAACATCAACTGATCTTCATTGTTATATCCAAGGAATAAAATAATCCACACTATGTATAAACGGAGAGACGGTGAGGAAACATTTAGTTAATTTAAAGTAATTTAAATTTCCTGGTCCAGATGAATTACATCCTAGTATACTGAAAGAGATAGAGGAAATTGCAGAACCACTAGCCAGAATCTTTGAAAATTCCTGAAGAATAGGAGAAGTCCCAGAATATTGGAGAATCTTCAAAAAAGGAAAGAAGATGGAGCCAGGAAATTACAGGTCACTGAGCCTTACTTCTATACCAGGAAAGATTTTGAACAAATTATGTATGTAAGTACTTACAAAAGAATACAGTAATTAACCAGACCCAGCATTGGTTAGTAGCAAACAAGTCATGCCAGACTAATCTAATTTCCTTTTATGATGGAATCACAGACTGGATGGATCAGAGGAAATGCGGTAGATATAGTATATCTAGACTTCAGCAAAGCATTTGATAAAGTATCACATACTATTGCAATGAAAACGGATAAAAAACAGCATCCACAACATGGTTTTGGGTGATTTAAAACATGACTTTTATTGCATGTGTGTTTAAGTTTCAAACATTTGTAGAGAAGTAGGGAGAGGTGAATGCCAATGGGAAGGAAGTGAATTAAATCAACACACCATGGAACAATAAGCACTAATGAAAGGGAACAGAAATTTGCAAGGTGAGTATATTTGAATGGATCACAAAAAATGCATACAAACTTAGAATTAAAAAACAGAAATTAGAGAATCTCTAAGTACCTATATACAGCAATGATTATAAATTTCAGTGTATGTAGAATGTTAGTCAGATGATTTAAATCAAACAGTCAAATAAATGGTGCACAAAACTATTCCAATGTAAAACTTCAGATCCAGGAATATAAGTCCAAAAATTGATGGGACTGACAGGTGGATCTAAAGCATATGGATATATTTATGTAAGTAATGTAAATTTGCTTTGTGGTCGAGACCTGTGGGTTGTCTGTTGTTTAGTTTAAGGATGCAATTTGCTTCACGTTTAAGCAAAGCTTTAGTCCAGTCACCACCTCTCCGAGGACAATGAGATATGTTGTTTGTCTAATAGGTGTCTAGATATGCCCTACATGGAGCGTTTTATTTTTAACGGATCGAATTTGGCATCATGAATATGTTCTTCTATACACACATTAAATTTTTGTGTGGTGCAACCCACATATTGGACCGCACAGTTTGAACACTCAACCACACAGACAATGCGTGTGGTATTACAGTTAATAAAATAATTAATTTAATGTACAGAAGAACTATGTGATGAAAATTGGGATGTTTTGGACATATATTTGCATAAACTGCATTTTGGGATGCCACACTTAAAATTACCTTTGATTGAAAACTTGGTGGTTGAGCCCCGTTCATGATAAAGACTGGGAGATTGTATATCAGCTAAGAATTTCACTTTATAAATTTGAAAATTGTCTCTTCAGTGAGGAAGAGGACCTGAACTCTAGTGCCAACTACAGGAAGTAGCAATCCTAAAAGTGGGATATATTGGCCATGAAGTATGTAAGGGGATGTGTGGTTCGATTCATTCCCTTTATCCCTTCCTAGTAAAACGGGTAGAATTGTTTGTGGAAGTGTGAATAGTGTTTATATGTTAATAACGGTTTATGCATAGTAATATAAACAATATAATGTCTACGGGTTTATATGTGGATGACTAATGTGGAATAAAAAATGTGTTTTCTGATAATGTAATAGCATAGGGAAAGGATAGGAAATTAGGAAATAAGTTCAGGAACTAGATAAGGTAATGAGGATAGTTAGGAATTGGGAAAAACAATAGAGCGCACTGTAGTTCAGGAAGTTAGATAGGTTTAGTACAGAAGTAGTCATGCACTACACCCACAGAACAAGGGACTAGTTAATGTGTTTTGGGAATTTCCCAGTTGGGAGGGGTAGGAGTAGATATGAGAGAGGGACATCCTGGGTAGTGTGATCAGAAGAAAATCAGATTGAGCCAAGGGGCTGGATAGCATGGAAGAGTACAGGACTGGAAGATAAACAGCATGCAGCAGTAACTACTAACTTCAGCAGACCTTTCCAGGATATCCAGGGCCTATGAACTGAATTAGGTACAGAAGTGAGTGCCTTATTCACCTTCTATAAGGGGAAGCTGGATGGTAAACTAGGCCAGAAGAGTGGGCCCAAAAGCATGGAAGCTGCAGGGGTGGAAAGAGCATCTTCGGGGCCAGTGGCGTCAGAAAGTGAAGGGAGAGCTCAGTGTGAACAAGTGAACATGTACTGTGCTGTATTTGCAATTGACTATCTGAAGATAAGTAAAGTTGAGTTATTGAAAAAAGAAACAGAGTCCATCGCTGCATGTGTGGTAGCTGCTGGATCCGGGATCATTGGACAAGAGGGATCTTCAAGCTCAAGTGTGAGTGTTATACAGTACATACAAACTACCAGACAGACAGGACATTATCTATTATTTGTGGGAAGCCAGGGTGTAGTTTACTGAGCACAATCCTGCTGACAGGTGCACTTTAATTAATCTAATTGTTAAACGGAGTAGAAAGAAAAAATTGAAACGGCAGAATTAAATTTTTTTTGCCCGCTGCAACATTGCAATAAAATGCAGGCGATAAAAACATCGTACCTACCCCAAAATGGTATAAATAAAAACATCAGCTCGGGCGAAAAAAATATGCCCTCACACAGCCCCAGATCCTGAAAAATAGAGACCCTACGGGTCTCGGAAAATGGCGACATAAGCAAATTTTTTTTTCTTACAAACTTTGGATTTTTTTTCACCTCTTAAATACAAAAGAATCTATACATGTTTGGTGTCTGCATACTTGTACTGACCTGGGGAATCATTTTGTCAAATCAATTTTAGCATTAAGTGAACACGATAAATAAAAAATCCAAAAAACAATTGTTGAATTGCACTTTTTTTGCAATTATACCACACTTGGAATTTTGTTTCCTGTTTTCCAGTATGCTATATGGTAAAATCAATGGTGTCATTCAAAAGCACAACTTGTCCCACAAAGACAAGATTGACAAAAAAATAAAAAAGCTATGGCTCTGGGAAGAAAAATTAAAGCTCAAAAACGGAAAATCGCAAGGTGTTGAAGAGGTTAATATCTCCTGCTTGGGACCTCCAGGAGTTCAGATATCCTTAAGATCAGGGATCTCTTAATTTTTGGTATCTGAATCTGCATCTCATCTACTGGCCCCCATCTGACATCACAAGGGTAGGTAGATGAAAGTGGCTAATATCAGGTAAAACAAGGTTCTGACCTAGAACCATTGTTCAATGCTGGAAGGCACAGTGTGCTGTAAGGACTGTACCATTTTCTAAACTGAGTGCTCCCGTTCACAAGATCTGTGCCATTCCTATGATAACTGGTCTAGTAACTTACTTTTGTTGATCTCTTTTATTTTTATGTGACTCTACATACTGTATTGTCTTGTCCCCTCTGCAACATCTTTTGTTTATTTTTATAAGCATTGTCTAATTGTTGGATTAAATATATCAAAATGTAATAACTTTGTTCCTCTTGCTCTATAAATCGTACCCCTGAAGCCTACTGAGGCTCAACGTTACCACTAACTGTCATCCGATCGGCCTGTAATAAACAATTGGTGGTGGCACTGAAGTATATATATAAATACATATATATACAGGATGGGCCCAAAGTAGGTGGCCAGAAAATAATAACATTTATTTTGATTTATATATAAAATTATATTTACTAACACAAGCATAACATTAACAATTCAATTTTATTCTGAACAATAATACAAAAGCCCTTAAATTTTATCAATGCAGGTGCTCAAACTGTTTTCCATTACAATTTGCACAGCTTTGAAGTCCGCCTCTTACGCTTCGACAAACTTTTTTTGCACAAGTCTCTTTGGGTATTAATTTCTTGAAATGCATCTCTTATGTAATTTTTCAAATCACTGACACTTTTTGGTTTTCGACAATAAACTTTGTCCTTGAGTACTCCCCTAAGGAAAAAATCCATTGGGGTCAAGTCTGGTGAACATGCAGACCAATCAAGTGGGCCTCTTCGGCCAATCCATTTGTTAGGAAATGTTTCATCAAGATACTCGCGGACTTCTCTTGAATAATGTGGAGGGGCCCCATCTTGTTGGAAATAAAGGTCATTTGAATTAGGCTGTTGCTGTAACTGTGGAACAACTTGATTCAATAGAATTTCGAGAAACTTATCTCCTGTGACTGTTCCATCAAAAAATATTGGTCCTAAAGCACCAAAACTTGAAATACCACCCCAAACATTGACACCAGGCTCATTTAGTTGTTGCTCTAATGTTAAATGCATGTTCTTATTATACCAGTAAATACAATTATGTCTGTTAATATGGCCGGATAATTTAAAAGAAGCTTCATCACTCCACATAATGTTATCTAAAATTACTGGATTTTCTTCAATTTCGTTAAGCATAATCTCACTAAATTGCAGCCGCCTGTCTGGATCATCCTCAAATAAACCATGAATTAGACGTGGACGATAAGCTTTCCACCCAATAGATTTCAGGATTTGCATGATAGAAGCTCGTGAAATTCCCAATTCCAAAGAGGCTCTTCTGGTGGACTTTTTTGGACTCTGAACAAATGTTTCAGCAACAAGTTGTTTATTATCTTGTGTACTGTTTTGGGTCGAACAGTTTTTGGAGCATTAAGGATTGAGCCAGTGGCATTGAATTTGGCACGAATGCGGTAAATGGTTTGTCTCTTTAGGGCTTGAGTATCAAATGTTTCAACCCAATTTGCTCTAACGGTTTCAGCATTTTGAGATTTCCAATACTCTGTTAAAATCCATTTCTTTGATCTGTATTTAAATTATTTGCCATTATGTGTTATCTGAATTATCTGAAAAGTGTTACGGATCTGGGTGGTGCAACCTCTGTGCTGCGGTGCAAGGAGGGACCAGAGGGGCGAGACTAAGAACCTACTCGGCCTGACCAGCTCAATTGACTCTGTGAACCAGGGAAGGACCGAGCAGGGGAACCAGGTGCCACTCTGGGGCCGACCTTGTATGAGAGCAGGTGACTCCCAAGGTTCAGATGGCAGGAACTGACCGGTACAGCGGATGAGCACGGCAGGCAGGAAGACGGGTAGTCCGGGTAGACAAATGACGCGCCCCCTGGGCCGTGGGGTACTCGGTGCCGTGCTGGTTGTTGCTAGGGGAGATGTCACAGTGGCGGTGACCCGGTCTGTGACCCAGGGTGGTCAATAAAAGGAGATATTTACACGGGGATTTATAGTTCTTATATACAGTTCGTGACGCCACCTGTGGTATGCAGCTAAAGGGAGCCGCCGTTGCGGAGAAGGTCCTCTAAAGCTGTTGTTAATGCAGCAGAGTTGGTTTAGCTTTCCACAGGTAGAGCTTAGCTCCAGGGCAGTGTGGACGTTGCTGTTATGGTGTAGTGCAGAGGATGGCGCAGTTAATAGTCAGTCCACAACTTAATGGCGGTTTCCTCTTATCTTTACTTCCTGTGGTCCAATTTAACGATTACAACTATTTCTAACATACTCTTTAGTTCTTTTACACTTTAGTTCCTCCAGCGGGCAGGGAGCTGACCTTTAGTACTCCGGGTAGACCTACGTAGTACATTTGTTGTCACTGACCTACCCTGGTCCCTAGTGTCTACCCATGGTGTGGAGAGTTCAGTGTGAACTACACTACGGGCAGTCTGAGGTAACACCGGTAAACTGGGTAATCTCCTACGAATTATTTGACTCACCCTTGGTACGACAGGTTCACTGCTAGCAGAGGGTAGATTCTCCTGATCTGCTGCTGATGAAGCATCTGTCTCTGAGGCCGACTGGTCTTCCAGATGTTCTGGAGCCTCTGCAGCTTCCGGTGAGGCCGCTTGGAGGAAGGCCAGGACTGGTAACACAATTGCTCTGTTCACCTGCATCTAAGACGGGGGAAATTCTCCAAGGACTATCTGGACCGTTTCTTCCACCTCTTCTGTGGGCTGAGGGCTGTCTTGGTCTTCTTCTCTGTGTTTCAACTGTTCAGGACATATCTTCAAGTGGTCTCTTGAGACTGCCGCTGAAGTTTCCCCTCGATCTTTACTGATGAGGCACACTATGGTGTTATCGTAATTTGAGGGTAGGACGGTGTATGGCTCAACCTCCCATTGGTCATCTAATTTGTCGACTTGTCTCTTCCTTTTGAGTACTTGTTCTCCAGGTGATAAGGGAATGGCAGATGCGTGCTGATTGTAAGTTTTCTCCTGCTTCTGTCTTGCCTGGGACAAACTTCTCTCCACACATTCTTGCACCTTGCAGTATTGTTGCTGCCGCTCTGTATCCCAATCTACATCTGGTGACATCGTTTCTGGTGTTAAATGTCTAAGTCAAGCGGGTGTACAGTTGGTGGAGTTCACCGGAATGTGGTTATATAGGTCCACCAAATCTGGTAACTTCTCTGGCCACAGGCTACGTTCTTCAAGGGGCAACATCTTCAACAGGTCTATCATCACCTGGTTCATCTTCTCACACAACCCATTGGTCTGGGGATGACACGGCGTCGTCCTGATTTTCTTGCAGCCGTACAAGTTACAGAATTCCTGGAATACCTCTGCTTCAACGACAGGACCTTGGCCGGTAAGCACTCGTTCAGGGTAACCGTGCGGACGACAAAAGTGTTGTTGAAACGCTTTGGCTGCCGTCTGAGCCGTTTGATCTTTCACTGGCACTACTACCAAGAACCTGGAGTAGTGGTCTACTATGGTGAGAGCGTAGACATAGTCTGACCGGCTTGGGGCTAGCTTCACGTGGTCCAAGCCTACCAGTTCAAGTGGTTTCTTGGTGATTATGGGCTGCAGGAGAGCCCTCTGGCTATCACGGTCTTTCCGTCTCAGGTTGCATGGTCCACATTCTCGACACCATCTCTCGATTGCTTTCCTCATGCCAACCCAGTGGAATCGCTCACGTAGCAGGACTTCCAACTTTTTCCACCCGAAGTGTCCTGTTCCATCGTGGTACGCTTCGAAGACCATTGGTGCATCCCACCTCGGGACTACCACCTGCCAGACCAGTTCGTGTGTCCGGGAGTTGATACTTCTTCGACACAGCTTTCCCTCATAGATGAACAGTTTGCCCTTCTCCTTCCACAACGGTTGGGTCTCCTGTGGAGCATCTGGATCAGGGTGCGAGTCAGCTTGTGTCAGCAACTCCTTTACCAGGCGTACAGCTGGGTCGCTATCCTGCGTCTCTGCCCATCCATGATGGGGCAATGGGTTGAATGTGGCCTCTCTGCTGGCGGAGCGCTTGTCCCTCACACAGTGGGAGCACTGGGTCACCCCGTGACGATGGAAAGTGGGTAGCTCTATCTCCTCCAGCTCTTCCGGGTCTTCTCTCCATCTGGCAAGTTGGGTATCCTGGACAGTGCATCAGCATTGGTGTTCTTATGCCCCGCCTGATACTTGATGGTAAACTCGACAGTCAGGCCATCCATCATTGTTCTAGGGCACCAAGCTTCGCAGTCTCCAGGTGCGTCAGAGGGTTGTTGTCTGTGAAGACTGTAAATCTGGAGGAGGAGAGGTAGTGTTTGAAGTGCTCTGTTACAGCCCAGACTATGGTTAAAAACTCCAACTTGAAGGAACTATAGTTGTCGGGGTTCCTTTCCGCAGGACGGAGCTTCCTGCTGGTGTAGACAATCACTCTCTCTCTGCCCTGCTGTACCTGGGACAGCACCACTCCCAATCCCACGTTGCTGGCATCTGTATGGAGTACAAATGGTTGGCCATAGTCGGGGTAGGCCAGGACTTTGTCTCCAGTAAGAGCCATTTTCAGTCGAGTGAAAGATTCGTCTTCTGGTTTACCCCATTTGAACGGAGGTTTCGGGTTCTTGGCCTTCTTGGACTGGCCCACTAAGAGGTCCTGCTATCTTGGTGAAACCCTTGATGAACCTCCTGTAGTAGCCTACCAGCCCGAGGAACTGCCGCACTTCCTTGATAGTGGAGGGTCTTGGCCAGTCCTTGATCACAGTGACTTTTTCAGGGTCTGGTGCTACACCTTCGGCGCTTACCACATGACCTAGGTACTGCACCTTGGGCTTCAACAGGTGGCACTTGGACAGCTTCACTTTCAGGCCATAAGCAAATAGGGCTTCGAGCACCTCAGCCAGGTGCTCCAGGTGGTCTTCGTATGTCTTTGAGTAGACAATTACATCATCTAGGTACAGCAGGACAGTTTCGAAGTTTTTGTGTCCTAGGCAACACTCCATTAACCGCTGGAAGGTTCCTGGGGCGTTGCAGAGCCCAAACGGCATGCAGTTGAACTCGCTGAGGCCCATTGGTGTTGTAAACGCGGTCTTTTCTCTGTCCGCCTCTGCCACAAGAACCTGCCAGCACCCACTGGTGAGATCCAAAGTGGAGAAATAATTAGCAGATCTTAGTGCCGCTAATGATTCCTCAATTCTACGTAATGGGTAGGCGTCCTTATGTATAATGCGGTTAATCTGCCTGTAATCGACACACATCCTCATTGTACCATCTTCTTTCTAACGAGAACTAATGGAGCTGCCCAGGGGCTACAACTATCTCTGATCACCCCAGCCTCCTTCATCTCCCGTAACATTCCTTTGGCACATTGATAGTGAGCTGGGGGTAAAGGCCGGTACCTCTCTTTAATGGGCGGATGATCTCCCATGGGGATATGATGTTGGACCCCTTTTACCTGCCCAAAGTCTAGTGGGTGTTTGCTGAAGACTCGCTCATATTCTTGGACCACCCGGTATACTCCATGCTTTTGGTGCAAAGGGGTGGAGTCAGTGCCCACTTGTAGCTTCTGACACCAATCCTCCATCTGCCCTTTGGAGCCGTTATCCTCCACTGGTTTGGATGGAGGCAAGGGTTCCACTGCCTTTATTGCATTGTTACTGACAGTGAACAGTTTAGCAAGGGTAGCATACCGGGGTAAATCCCCACAATTCAGGATGCGTATCGGTACTCTCCCCTTGCGGACATCGACTACCCCCCTGGCTGTCAATATGGTAGGCCTACTATCAGAGTACACGGGTTCTACCAGGTCCTGATAATCTTGACCCTTGAGACCGATTGCTGCCATATTAACACCATATTAACATTTCACTCCTAGGGGGCATTGCAATGGGGAATGGATCACTCATCCTGACACTGCCAACTTCTCCACCAGATAGCTCTACCTGTTGTCTTTTCATCAGGGCTCTGATCTCCTTCTGCAGAACTCGCTGCTGACTCGAACTGGCAGTCTCTGCGACCTGCTGCAACAAAAGAATAATTTCCCCAAGACAATTCTCTATCACATTGGTGCCTACAGTTATCATAGGATGACTTTCTCGGTGATCAATATCAACAATAATCATTCCTTGTGATGGCTGTTCTACTCGGCCAACTTTTATAGTCACCTCTTTATACCCCACCTGAGGCAAGGGCTGACCATTGCTGGCATAGATACTAAGATGTTCATCTAGACGGCGGGTAATGTCTGAATCAGTCCAGTATTGTTTATAAAGGATACTAGATGGTGGCCCAATTCTAACGTATCGGGTATTCTAGAATATGTATGCGGGCGACCGTGACCAATCAGCCAAGCCGTGTTTAAATTTGGCGGCAATATGGCTGATTGGTCGCGGCCGGCGACCACGACCAGTCAGCAAAGCAATGTTTAAATTTGGTGCTAATATTGCTGATTGGTCACGACCAATCAGAGAATCGTATTAGTGAGGACCAGGGAGCGGCGCTGCCTGTGCGGGTACATCCGCTGCGAGCAGCCGGGAGATGACCGGCTGCTCGCAGCAGAAGTATCCCAACCGGCGGCGCCGCTCCCCGGTCCTCCCTTCACACTTGCCGTCGGGAGATCAGCGGGCCGCTGATCTCCCGACGGTAGCCACATGGAGGTCAGCGGCGCCGCCGGTAGGGGTCCTTCTGCTGCGAGCAGCCGGGAGATGACCGGCTAGCGCCAGTCATCTCCCGGCTGCATCGCTGCTGACCTCCGTGCGGCAGATGAGCCGCTAACGGCCGCCATCTTTTTCTGAAATCCCGCGTCGCTGATTGGCCGCGGCCGGACCAATCAGCGACGCGGGATTTCCTGGACAGAAGGACAGACAGACAGGATAAGACGATTATATATATTAGATATGGCATTGTTGTCACCTGAGACCCAGTGTCCAGCAGTGCGTTCATCGGGATGCCATCAAGCACGACAGGCAGGACCGCTTGTCCTCCCATGTACTTGACTTGCCAGCTTTGTGGGCCTGGTCGTCTTACTCCTGGGTGTTGGCCCTCTGCCCCAGGGGTTGCTCGTTTTAAATTACAGAATCTTGCGAAGTGCCCTGCCTTTGACAGTGGCGGCAGATGGGTTGTCCGTCCTAGTCATAGCGATCGCTGTTCCTCCCTCTGGTCGGTGGAATCCTTCTCTGCCATCGCCATGGAGACACTTGCATGGACTGCATGGTTTTAGTTAGTGTAGCCACACTTTTGGTCAGCTCCTGGACCTGAAGGCGAAGGTCTGCGGACGCGTCATTGTCTACAGTCTGCGAGTCAGCCTCCACAGGTGCTGGGGAAAAGGATGCCACCTCCTGGTGGTATGTGATAGCTGGACACCGGAGGGATGCAGTGCCGCCTGGGGTTGGTTCTCGCAGCACCCGGATGGCTCGGTCTTTAAATTGCGCAAAGTCCAGATCAGGGTTTTTCAGAGCCATAATGCGCAGCTGTGTCCGGTGAGCGTTAGACAGGAGCCCCTCAATAAACTGCTCAGTTAGCAATCTGTCCTCGTCTCGCACACTTTCGGGGTCCACCTGTTTAATGGCCTGCAGCGCCTCCTGCAGGTTTAGAGCATAGTCCCATACACTGTCCTGCACCCTTTGTTTGCACCCGTAGAACTTTATCTTAATTTCTGCTGCGGTGCGGGTGTCAAAGGTATCCTTCAACCGGGCCTGTATTTCCTTGACAGTGCCTTTGTCCCTGCCCACCCAGGACTTCACCTCTCTCTGGGCTGAACCGATTAGCTGGCCTATGAGGATGCTGACTTTTTGCTCCTCAGACAGGGGGTACACTTTAAACAAACTGCGCAGTCTCTCCTCAAAGTCGTTCAGGGTGTGCGACTCCCCTGAGTACTGGGGCAACCATGCCGCCCCTGGTATATACGGCATCGATAACGGCATTACATTGCATCCTCTCTTCGGTTGGGCATCCTCCTCCCCCCTAGTGAACCTCAGCCAGGTCCTGGGTGTCTGCTGACGTACCAGTATGCAGCCCTGCAGGTGGTAGGATCTCTTACCCGGCGGTTCCGGATCGGGGCCTCCTGCGTCCCCTAGGCTGACGGCAAATGACGTGGTAACACAGTTCAGTACAGTCTATGGCACACAGGACCCGGTTATACCAGGCTTCGTGAATCCTGTTCGTGACGCGCCCCCTGGAGCGTGGGGTACTTGGTGCCGGGGAGATGTCACAGTGGCGGTGACCCGGTCAGTGACCCAGGGCGGTCAATAAAAGCAGATATTTACAGGGGGATTTATAGTTCTTATATACAGTTCGTGACGCCACCTGTGGTATGCGGCTAAAGGGAGCTGCCGCTGCGGAGCAGGTCCTCTGGAGCTGTTGTTAATGCAGCAGAGTTGGTTTAGCTCTCCACAGGTAGAGCTTAGCTCCAGGACAGTGTAGACATTGCTGTTATGGTGTAGTGCGGAGGATGGCGCAGTTATTAATAAGTCCACAACTTAATGGCGGTTTCCTCTTATCTTTACTTGCGGTGGTTAGGCAGACCGGGGCACGGGTACTAGCTTGTAGTAGAGGTCCGGGCGACCTTGAAGCAAGTTGGGGGATCCACCTAGCCAGGTGGAGTTGTAGGCCTTCCCTTTGCGCTAATCTCTTTGGCCCTGCTGCGTATAGCTATGCTGTGGCCCTCGTCCCTGAGTAAAACGTCTTTGGGCTCACCCGTATAGCAGGCAGCTCGGGCCTTCCTGGAGTGTCGCTTCCACGTGGCGGTGCTGGGCCCTATCGTGCTGCTGATCCTCCGGGTGTTTGATGGGGCCAGGAGACCTGCAGTCTCCTGCCCTCTGGTTTCTGCTGCTGGGCCTTCGGTACCCCACAACCTCGGACTCTGGTGTCCGGTTCTTCTGCGCTTCCTCTCGGGTGAACTGCCGTGCAGCTCCACTCCCTAGGTCCTTCCTCGTCGACGTCCTGACTTCAACTCCTGTCTGCTCTTCTCAGACCAACTAACCCTGCCTCCAGATCCCAGTTTCTAAGGGGAGGAGCTCCCCTTGCTGGTCTGGAGCCAGGAAAGTGTTGCATGATACCAAAACCTGATTAGGGGACCCCTCCTCGCTTCCAGGCATGGCATCACCCCCTTGTGAGGGAGGCAATGCCACTGTGGCAACCGGACTTCTGGGGTGCCACACAAGCAGGCTGATTTGGCTGATAGCCAGACGGGTGCTCCGGGTAGGCAAGCTGGCGGGCACAACGGGTAACTGGCAGGTGCTTCCAAGTAAGCAGGCTGGCGGGCATGGCAGGTAACAGACAGGAGCTTCCGGGTAAGCAGACTGGTGGACACGGCAGGTAACAGGCAGGTGCTTCCAGGTAAGCAGGCGGATAGACTGACTGGCGGACTGGACGGTAGACAGACTGTCGGGCTGGATAGTAGTCAGACTTGCGGACTGGACTGAAGAACAGACTGGCGGACAGAGGGACCTGAGGGCTGAAGCAACAGTAAGAATCACAGAGCAACATCCTTGGATGGGCACCTGCATATTGGAAGAGGTGCTTTAAATAGGTAAAGTCCTCCGGCCATTGGGCGGAGACTTTTTAGGATGGCGCGCGTGGCCCCTTTAAGAGGGAGGGAGCGCGCGAGCACCCTAAGCGCAGTGCCTGGGAAGCTGTGTGCACCAGCAGCCACAGCAGCAGGGAGGCCGGAAGACGCCAGACCAGGAGCGCGGCGGTAAGGGGGACGGCGTCTCTTCCTGGCAGGGGGCAGAGACGCCGATGCTACAAAAGAAAACAGATTTGGGGGAGCTCTATCTGTGAAAACTAGATCTGTGAAACTGGCTCAGTTGCCCTTAGCAACCAATCAGATTCCACCTTTCATTTTCCAAAGAGTCTGTGAGGAATGAAAAGTGGAATCTGATTGGTTGCTAAGAGCAACTGAGCCAGTTTCACTTTTCACCATGTTTGATAAATCTCCCCCTTCATAACCTTATTACACTTTCTGCCCACCTACTTTTGGACCACCCTGTATATATACATATATTTACATATCAATGTGTTAGAAACAGATGTGTATATACTATACAATGGGGAAAAAAAGTATTTAGTCAGCCACCAATTGTGCAGCTTCTCCTACTTAAAAAGATGAGAGAGGCCTGTAAATGACATCATAGCTAGACCTCAACTATGAGAGACAAAATGAGAAAACAAATCCTGAAAATCACATTGTCTGATTTGGAAAAAAAATGTTTTCAAATTTTGGTGAAAAATAAGTATTTGGTCAATTACAAACAAGCAAGATTTATAACTCTCACAGACCTGTAACTTCTAATTTAAGAGGCTCCTCTGTCCTCCATTAATTACCTGTAGTACTGGCATCTGTTTGAACTTGTTATCAGTATAAAAGACACCTGTCTACAACCTCAGACAGTCACACTCCAAACTCCACTATGGTGAAGACCAAAGAGCTGTCGAAGGACACCAGAAACAAAATTGTTGCTCTGCACCAGGCTGGGAAGACGGAATCTGCAATAGGCAGTCAGCTGGGTGTGAAAAAATCAACTGTGGGAGCAATAATTAGAAAATGGAAGACATACAAGACCACTGGATAATCTCCCTCAATGCGGGGCTCCACACAAGATCTCACCCCATGGGGGTCAAAATGATCCCAAGAACGGTGAGCAAAAATCGCAGAACCACACATGAGGACCTAGTGAATGACCTGCCGAGAGCTGGGACCAATGTTACATATGCTACCATCAGTAACACACTACGCCGCCAGGGACTTAGATCTTGCAGTGCGAGACGTGTCCCCCTGCTTAAGCCATTACATGTCCGGGCCCATCTGAACTTTGCTAGAGAGCATTTGGATAATCCAGAAGAGTATTGGGAGAATGTCATATGGTCAGATGAAACCAAAGTAGAACTGTATGGTAGAAACACAACTCAGCGTGTTTGGAGGAGAAAGAATGCTGAGTTGCATCCAAAGAACACCATACCTACTGTGAAGCATGGGGGTGGCAACATCATGCTTTGTAGCTGTTTCTCTGCCAAGGGACCAGGACGAGTGATCCGCGTACATGAAAGAATGAATGGGGACATGTATCGTGAGATTTTGAGTGCAAACATCCTTCCATTAGCAAGGGCATTGAAGATGAAACGTGGCTGGGTATTTCAGCATGAACATGATCCCAAGCACACCACCAGGGCAACGAAGCATTTCAAGGTCCTGGAGTGGCCTAGCCAGTCTCCAGATCAAAACTCTATAGAAAACCTTTGGAGGGAGCTGAAAGTCCGTGTTGCCCAGCGACAGCCTCAAAACATCACTGCTCTAGAGGAGATCTGCATAGAGGAATGGGCCAACATACCAGCAACAGTGTGTGCCAACCTTGTGAAGACTTACAGAAAACGTTTGACCTCTGTCATTGCCAACAAAGGATATATAACAAAGTATTGAGATGAACTTTTGAAATTGACCAAATACATATTTTCCACCAAAATTTGAAAATAATTTCTTTCTAAATCAGACAATGAGATTTTCAGGATTTGTTTTCTCATTTTGTCTCTCATAGTTGAGGTCTACCTATGATGTCAATTACATCTCATCTTTTTAAGTGGGAGAACTTGCACAATTCGTGGCTGACTAAATACTTTTTTTCCCCACTGTATGTTCACTGTGAAGGCACCCAATAACCCGCCTAGTAGCAATAGTAGCCGTTGCCTTGTCCATCACTCATCAGTCAATTGTGTGATTGTCATGACAATTGGTGGCAGCAGTGGGATATATTCATGATCTCTTTGACAAATTGATAGAAATGGAGTATATCTTCCTTATGTCCCTGAAATGCACCTTAAGGAATGATTTTGAATCAGCATGATTTTAGAGAAGTGACTAGGCTAAAAGAGTACAGATCCATTCAACAGCTACAGTATGTTGCAGTTGGTGGGTGTTAGATGACACATGGCCTGCAATTACAGCAGTAACCAAAAATTTATGCTATTTACGAGCATTCAAGAGTTAACTTTGTTAAGGGACCTCAAGAGGTGCAAAACAACAGTGTCAACCACTGAGCCACCGTGCAAGAGTATTGAGAATGGCCTATGCCATCATCCTATTAAATATCAGTAAACCAAAGTTATTCTAATTTTTTATTTTATTTCTATCTCTGATTTGTATCATTATTCCTTGAGCAACGGTAGTGAATTAATTGTTAACTATAACTATCATCTTTATCCATTGCCTTAACATCAAAGAGGGGGGAAGATGACAATTTCCTCTGTGTTTTATTTACTGGCATAAATAGCTGTACTGAATTACAATAGAATCTCTTTAATATTCACACTTTGTTCTTTGCTCATTTCTGTGCACCATGAATAATACAAGGGGTTTAAGGGTAATCAAATGTGTCTCTTGAGTATTTAGAAACTACCTGCTTTTCCCTGTTCTATTTAAAGCATCACAAAATCTATGTAAGTAACATACAATCCCTGTTCATATATCTTGTATCTACCATGTAGGGCACAGAGGTAAATATCTTTTTGAACGTGATTCATTATTATATTGATGGGAACCCCAAATAATCTCATTGCTGGATAGGACCAAAACACAAACTCTACAAATCCAGGCATGCTGAACATTTAGGCTATGTACCCACGATGCAGAAATGCTCCGGATTTTTCCTGAGCGTTTCTGCATCTCCCTGGCTGAAAAAAACTCATGCGGATTGTACATGCGGATTGTATATGCGTTTTTCCTGCCAGGGACATGCGGATGTGAAGCGTTCTTCACAAGAGAGGCCGTACTCAGCCACAGGCTTTAGAGGGAGGCCGGCATGACAGGGTTAATGCGGGATACAGGGGGAAGGGCTTGCTTAGGTAGGGGTGACTAGGGTTCGGGTAGATGCTTATCTTCAATTTGATTGGTGTATATTGTAGGGGAGGGTATTTTTGGGGGTAGGGGCATGTGTGGGGGAGGAGTGGGGTATATAGGGACGGCCATTTGGGATTTGGCAGCCATTTCAGGTTGCCATCATCCCTTAAGCAACATCTCCCACCCACCCACCCACCCACCCATTTTTTCGAATCCTCAGTGGAACAATTTCAAAATTCTGAGGATTGTTTTATTGTGATTTCAATATGCTTTGTCATGGCAGCTGGCATGGGGGGATCCTCGAAGTTGGTGTTCATGGTTAATGGTGGATCAGTGGGGGGGGGACCTCGGGAAGTTCTGGACCCCCCTACATGGTATTCAGTGGTCTCAGGTGGTTGATCCTATGGGGAATGGATCAGAGGACCCATGATTTGGGCATGTTTCATTGGCCAGGCTGTTTGAATTGGTGCCTCTGAGCTGGTGCTTAGCGGCTAGAGGTAATACGCAATCTGGCCTGAGACATAAGGACACAATTGGTTTCTTGGTTTAAAATAGTTTGGGGCTTCGAGGACCACCCCTTTAGGATATGGTTTATAATGTTTGTATTTATATGTTAATAAACGGCTGCTGTGGCCAATTTAATCCAACATATAATGTGTGGCGTGTTTATTTGAAAGGGGGATCAGTTAGCTATGGGTGAGTTATATTGAACCCCATGACTCGCAGATACCCGCTGTCATGCATTTCCGCATGCGGGTTGTCAAGTGCTTTACAAGCGATTTTAGCATCACTTGGAAAGTGCTTGACAACTTGGTCACTCTATATAAATCCATGCAACCGGCATGGATTTATATAGTGTGACCGAAAGAATGGTTAAAAATAAAAGAATAACTCTATACTTACCTTCCGATGGCCCCTGGAGTCTTGCTTCGCCCCGTCCTGGCTGCCGGCAGATCGCGGTACACTGGAGGACCTGCCGTCACATGACTATGATGTCAGCGCAGGTCCTTCAGTCCACCGCGATCTGCGGCAAGGGAGGACGAGCGCAGTGGGGGCCATCAGAAGGTAAATATAAAATTTATTTTTTATTTTATTCTTTTTTTTTTACAGTTTCTATGGTACCCGGGTCCGGAGGAGAGTCTCCTCTGCCCTAGACCTGGGTACCATCCCCACATTGAATGCATGTATTCCGCATGTGCTTATCTAGTGAAGCGGAATCCATGTGTGGCACCCCAGGGGTCTGGTTTCCACAGTAACAGCAATGTTATGTCTGAGAGCAGGTGGGAGGTCTCTTGGTCAGGAATCCTGTGCATGCCACACCTCCTGCCCAGTCCTGGGAGGGGAAGAACTTCCCCTATATAAACCTAGGGCTGAGGCAGGGTTAGAGAGTAGAGAAGAAGTAGAGACAGAGAAGAGAAGCAGATCTAGGAAAAGAACATCAGGAGCTCTGTGGGAGCAGTGCTATAAGGAGTCAGGGGCTGGCAGCTGCAGAGCTCGCCCTGACTGAGAAGCTATCACCGGACCCGGAGTCCGAGGCTGTGGGGACTAATCTTTACCCAGCAGCAGAAACCGCCCGGCAGGGGATTTCAGGTCCTCTGGCCAAGAAACCCGAAGGCACGGTCACACACGTGGGACCAGCACCGCCGTCGTGGAGCGGACGCCACTAGAAGGCCCCGAGTCACCGGCTATACGGGTGAGCACCACACGGTACACTCAGGGACGTGGGCTACTTATACCCGCCTCTAGCAAGGTAGCCAGAAGAGTACAGTCAGTTTGGGAGGCCTACAACTCCGCCTGGCCAGGGGAGATCCCATCTGCTCAAGGACTGACCAGGCCCCGACCGCTAGCCAGTACTCCGGGAGGGTCTATCTTTATCACCAGTAAAGACCCTGAATTACACCGCATCGTCTCTGAGTGATTCCTGCTACCCCCATCATCCACGTCGGCTGCCCTGAGGCCATACCCCTCCCATTGGGGGTGATACTATCACGCTGCACAATCCTACCACCGGCCTCAGCGGTCTGCCCTGCAGCGGCAGCTCCTTCGCTGCATTCAACGGGTGGCGTAGTCGTCCAACATCTACCGCTAATACATCGCCGCTCAGTTTGACTCCCTGGGCACGGACCGGGTCACCGCCACGAGACTACAACCCTCAACAGATCCGGCTCCGGGTAAGCTCCCGTGCGCGCGATGCCGCGCGACGAAGGCCCAGGGGTGCGTCAACTTTTGGCGTAGTCGGCAGGATCTCGTGCCCGCAACCACCGGGTACTGCGTGCCTGAAAAAGACTGTTCAAACTTACCTGTGGTGAAGATTCCCGCCATCCGGCGCCATCTTCCGCTTCCTTCCCGCCATCGGTGGAGTTTTCCCGCCATTCGGTGCCATCTTCGGCCTTCTTCCCGCCAGCCGTGGAGTTTTCCCGCCATTGGACGCCATCTTGAGGACGCCGCGCGGGAAGAAGAGGGGCGTGGACTCCGAAAGCGCGCGAGATACTGAAGCCCCGCCTCACGTCCGGACGTTGCGTAAGGTCCTGGAAGGAGCCCAGCAGACGCCGACGTCACAGGAGCGCGACGGAAGGTCCTCAACCCTGACGATCCACTGCGGAGCCGCGGCCTACGGAAGAGGATCATCGCAAGGTAGGCCACGGTCCACTAGGGGGGAGAAGGATGTCGGATACGGAGGAGAGCTTCACCGCTTCAACCCCCGCCAGCGCCACCGCTGTTGCGGTCATGCCTTTCACCATGCCCTATATCCCGGGGGCAGCCTGGCTACCCCAGTACTCAGGGGAGTCACATACCCTGCATGACTTTAGAGAAAAGCTGGATAGCCTCTTCCAGGTGTATCCCCTCACAGAGGAGCAAAAAGTGAGCATCCTGGTGGCCCAATTAACCGGGGCAGCCCAAAGGGAGGTAAAGTCCTGGCCACCTGGGAGGAGGACTGTCGCAGAGATACTAACCCGGCTGAGGGACACCTTTGATACCCGCACCTCAGCCGAGATCAAGCTTAGATTCTACGGGTGCAAACAGCGGGCACATGAGAGTATAAGGGACTATGCCCTGAACCTACAAGAGGCCCTGAGAGCCATTAAGTAGACCGACCCTGACGGCGTGGGAGACGAGGACAGGCTGTTGACTGAACAATTTATAGAGGGTTTATATTGCAATGCCCACCGAACCCAGTTGCGGGCAATGGCCTTACAGGACCCTCATCTGGGATTTGCACAGTTCAAGGACAGAGCCATCCGGGTGCTCCGAGAACCAGCACCAGGTGGCGTTGTGACCCACAGACGCCCCACTACCACTTACCACCAGGAGGCGGCGCCCTTGTCGGCAGGGCCTGTGGAAGCTGATGCGCAGGCTTTGAACAATGACCCGGCTCCAGACCTGCACCATCAGGTCCAAGAGCTAGCTAAAAGCGTTGCTGCGCTAACCCGAACTGTGCAGTCTTTACAGGTTTCCACTCCAGGGAAGATCCAGCTGGCATCCGGACCGGAGGACATCCCGTGGCGTCGACCAAGGAGGACCCCACCGGCCAGAGGAAGACCCAGCGACCGATACAACGAGGACGGACAACCCATCTGCCGCCGCTGCAATCAACCCGGACATATGGCAAGGTACTGTCCTTTAAACTGGCACAACCTGGGGTAGAGGGCCAACCCCCAGGAAAAAGATCATCAGGCCCATCGAACTGGCGCGACAGATATGTGGGAGGACGTCCAGTCTTGCCTGTGGTACTGGATGGCATCCCTATGAGTGCCCTATTGGACACCGGGTCACAGGTCACCACTATCCCGTACGTGCTCTTCAAGCAGTACTGGAATGACTCGGATATCACCCGCTACCCTGACGACGACTTGAGTATCATCGCCAGCAATGGTTAGCCCGTGCCACAGATTGGATTTAAAGAGGTGACCATTAAAATCGGTAGAGTCGAACTGGCAGCACAGGGACTGTTCATTGTAGACATTGATAAACACGAGAGTCACCCAAAGATAACTCTAGGAACTAATGTAATTGAAAATTGTCTTGCAGAGGTGATTTTCCTTTTACAACAGGTTGCCAAGAACGCCAGCTCCGGCCAGCAGCGAGTGCTCCAGAAAGAGATCTGGGCACTGATGCGACGGCAACAGATAGAACTCTCCGGTGGTGAGATTGGTAGCGTAAGAATGTGTGACCCTTTCCCTATTGCCATGCCCCCAAAAAGTGAAATGATGATTTGGTGCCGGGCAGCTATTGGTCTGAGAGGTAGAGATTACCAGGCAATGGTAGAACCAGTTTACTCAGACAGTAGGCCCACCATTTTGACAGCACGGGGGGTGGTCAATGTACGCCATGGGAGGGTGCCCGTTCGCATAATAAATATCGGGAAGAGGGAAGTGTACCTGCCCCGGTATGCCACGCTAGCCAAATTGTATACCATCAATCAAAAATTCCATACAGTCCGTGGAGCCCTTGCCTCCATCTTCCCCGGAGGAAGGTAACGGCTCTAAGGAAACAATGGAGGACTGGTGTCAGCAACTACATTTGGGTACTGACTCCACTCCCTCACACCAGAAACAGGGAGTCTATCGGGTGGTTCAAGAGTACGAGAGAGTGTTTAGTAAACACCCGTTAGACTTCGGGCGAGTCAAAGGGGTAGAACACCACATCCCCACGGGAGACCATCTTCCCGTAAAAGAGAGGTATCGACCCGTACCCCCTGCACACTACCTACACGCCAAGGGGATGCTTAGGGACATGAAGGAGGCTGGGGTGATCAGGGATAGCTGTAGCCCCTGGGCAGCTCCACTAGTCTTAGTCAAAAAGAAAGACAACACCATGAGGATGTGTGTAGATTACCGGAAAATTAACCGTATCACACACAAGGATGCGTACCCCTTACCAAGGATAGAGGAGTCTTTGGCTGCTTTAAGATCTGCTAACTTCTTCTCTACCTTGGATCTCACTAGCGGGTACTGGCAGGTTCCTGTAGCAGAGGCGGACCGGGAGAAGACCGCATTCACCACCCCGATGGGACTTAGCGAGTTTACCTGCATGCCGTTCGGACTCTGCAACGCACCGGGAACCTTCCAACGATTAATGGAGTGCTGTCTGGGCCACAGAAACTTCGAGACGGTCCTGTTGTACCTGGACGATGTCATCGTATATTCCAAGACTTATGAGGACCACCTGAAACACCTGGCGGAAGTGTTCGAAGCTCTGGCAAGCTACGGCTTAAAGGTAAAACCCTCCAAGTGTCACCTCTTGAAACCAAAGGTGCAGTACCTGGGACACGTGGCGAGCGCTGACGGAGTGACTCCCGACCCTGATAAGATCACCGCAATTAAGGAATGGCCAAGTCCCTCCAGTGTAAAGGAAGTGCGGCAGTTCCTCGGGTTGGTAGGCTATTACCGCAGATTCATCCCCGGTTTCACCAAAAAGGCAGCTCCTATGCAGGACCTCCTGATAGGCCAGTCCCGGAAGGCCAAGAACCAGAAGCCGCCCTTCAAATGGGAGAAGTTAGAAGAAGAGTCCTTCCGCCAGCTGAAGATGGCCCTCACGGGGGATGAAATCCTGGCGTACCCTGATTACAGCCAGCCCTTTATCCTCTACACCGACGCAAGTAACATCGGGCTAGGAGCCGTACTGTCCCAGATCCAGCAGGGGAAAGAACGAGTAATCGCTTACGCTAGCCGAAAACTGCGACCCACCGAAAGAAACCCTGAGAATTACAGCTCATTTAAGCTAGAGTTCCTGGCAGTGGTGTGGGCAGTCACCGAACGCTTTAAGCACTACCTCGCTTCTTCCCGGTTCACCGTGTACACGGATAACAACCCGTTGACACACCTGGACACGGCAAGACTCGGTGCCCTAGAGCAGAGATGGATGGCCCGTCTGTCCAACTACGAGTTCACAATCAAATACCGGGCAGGACGCTCCAATACCAATGCGGACGCCCTGTCCAGGATGCCAAACCTACCGGACGTAGGAGAAGATCCAGAGGGACTGGAAGAAGTCGAACTCCCCGCGTTCCACCGTCATGGGACTATCCAGTATTCCCATCGGGTAAGGAGTAAGCAAGCCGCTACGTTTAACCCCTTGCCTCACTACAACTGGGAGGAAACGCAAGACAGTGACCCTGCCGTCCGGCTGGTAAAGGAGATGCTGACTCGGCCAGAGGCTCGCCTTGACCCAGACGCTCCGGAGGAAGCCAAGCAACTGTGGGCTGAGAAGAGTCGACTGTTCCTTTACAAGGGGAAGTTGTGCCGCAGAATGGTTAACTCCCGGACGCATGAACTAATCTGGCAAGTAGTGGTGCCACGGAGAGACGCAGCCATGGTGATGGAGGCATACCACGACGGGGCTGGACACTTCGGATGGAAGAAGCTGGAGTTCCTGCTGCGTGGGCGGTTCCACTAGGTAGGCATGAGGGGAACCATCGAGAGGTGGTGCAGAGACTGTGGCCCGTGCAACCTAAGAAGGAAGGACCGTGCCAGCCAGAAGACTCCCCTGCAGTCCATCATCACCCGGCAGCCGTTGGAACTGGTAGCCTTGGATCATGTAAAACTGACCCCAAGCAGAAGTGGCTACGTCTACGCGTTAACCATTGTGGATCATTACTCCCGATTCTTGGTTGTCGTCCCCGTTAAGGACTTAACGGCTCAAACAGCAGCTAGAGCCTTCCAGCAGCACTTCTGCCGTCCACACGGGTACCCGGACCAAGTGCTGACGGACCAGGGACCTGCCTTTGAAGCGGAGGTCTTCCAGGAATTCTGCAATCTGTATGGCTGCCGGAAGATAAGGACGACACCCTATCATCCGCAAACTAATGGACTTTGTGAGAAAATGAACCAGGTGGTAATGGATCTTCTGAAAACGTTGCCCCTGGAAGAACGCAGTCTGTGGCCTGAGAAGCTGCCCGACCTGGTGGACCTATATAACTACATCCCTGTAGGTTCCACCAACTGTACCCCGGCTTACCTAATGAGGGCAAGGCCTGGTAAGCTACCTGTTGACCTGGATATGGGAGGACACTTCACCGGAAGCAGACTGGGACACAGAGAGGCAGCAGCAGTACCGGAAAGTACAGGAGAGCGTGGAGCGAAGTCTCTGTCAGGCTAGGGAAAGACAAGAGAAAACTTACAACCAGTATGCTCCCGCTGTTCCCCTGGTGCCCGGAGAGCAGGTCTTGAAGAGGAAAAGATGGCTCCACAAGTTGGACGACCAGTGGGAGAAGGACCCGTACACCGTACTGCCCTCAAGCCACGAGAACCCGAAAGTCTGTACCATCAGTAAAGACGGAGGGGAGACCATAGCCATTGTATCCCGGGATCACCTGAAGAAGTGTCCTGAACAGCTACGGAACCCTGAAGAGGAACAAGAAGACCATCGACCCGTAGAGGAAAGGGAAGATATGGTTAGTACTGTGCTCGGAGACTTCCCTCGGTCCTGGACTCAAGTCAATGGTGCAGTTGTGGTACCCGTCCTCACGTTCCTCCAACCAGCATCCCAAGTGCCTACGGAGCAACAGGTAGAGCCGGTCCAGGAGGCAGAAGACTCCACACAAGCAGAACAGGAGGATCAACCCTCTGCTTATAGTGAGCCTGCCGTACCCCTAGTGAGCCAAAGAGCCGGTAGACAGCTGCCCAGTTTACCCTTGACAGCTCCTACACCCTGTAGTTCAGGGCTAGACAGTCAGCTCCGTAGGTCCACTAGGGCCACTAGAGGCCAGTTACCCGCACGTTGGAGGATTTGAAGTGTATAAATTGTTTTATTTGTGGTTACCTGTTTTTCTTGTTGCTTGTGTATAATTATGTGTTTCTAGTTATTTATAGGAGTCCTTGGTGGATTTACCGGGAATCCTTGTACATGGTTGGAGCGTAACCTAGGAATGGACTAAAGACTGTTAAGGACTCGGGGCAGGACAGACCCCTACCTGGTTACGTCTCCCTGTTTTGGTGAAATGGACACCTTGCTTTTCTTCAAAAACTGCACCCGGTTGCGGACACGCCGTGACCATCTTTATATGTTTTTCTTATTGTACTATTATTGTTTATACCTTGTTATGTTTAAAAATATGTTTAGTCCCGGAGTACTAAATTTCACTAGGGGGGAATGTGGCACCCCAGGGGTCTGGTTTCCACAGTAACAGCAATGTTATGTCTGAGAGCAGGTGGGAGGTCTCTTGGTCAGGGATCCTGTGCATGCCACACCTCCTGCCCAGTCCTGGGAGGGGAAGAACTTCCCCTAAATAAACCTAGGACTGAGGCAGGGTTAGAGAGTAGAGAAGAAGTAGAGACAGAGAAGAGAAGCAGATTTAGGAAAAGAACATCAGGAGCTCTGTGGGAGCAGTGCTATAAGGAGTCAGGGGCTGGCAGCTGCAGAGCTCGCCCTGACTGAGAAGCTATCACCGGACCCGGAGTCCGAGGCTGTGGGGACTAATCTTTACCCAGTAGCAGAAACCGCCCGGCAGGGGATTTCAGGTCCTCTGGCCAAGAAACCCGAAGGCACGGTCACACACGTGGGACCAGCACCGCCGTCGTGGAGCGGACGCCACTAGAAGGCCCCGAGTCACCGGCCATACGGGTGAGCACCACACGGTACACTCAGGGACGTGGGCTACTTATACCCGCCTCTAGCAAGGTAGCCAGAAGAGTACAGTCAGTTTGGGAGGCCTACAACTCCGCCTGGCCAGGGGAGATCCCATCTGCTCAAGGACTGACCAGGCCCCGACCGCTAGCCAGTACTCCGGGAGGGTCTATCTTTATCACCAGTAAAGACCCTGAATTACACCGCATCGTCTCTGAGTGATTCCTGCTACCCCCATCATCCACGTCGGCTGCCCTGAGGCCATACCCCTCCCGTTGGGGGTGATACTATCACGCTGCACAATCCTACCACCGGCCTCAGCGGTCTGCCCTGCAGCGGCAGCTCCTTCGCTGCATTCAACGGGTGGCGTAGTCGTCCAACATCTACCTCTAATACATCGCCGCTCAGTTTGACTCCCTGGGCATGGACCGGGTCACCGCCACGAGACTACAACCCTCAACAGATCCGGCTCCGGGTAAGCTCCCGTGCGCGCGATGCCGCGCGACGAAGGCCCAGGGGTGCGTCACATGCGTTTCAATGCAAGTCAATGGCGGTGAAAACATAGCGCTTCCGCAAAATAATTGGTAGTGCTGCGTTTTTTTCCGCAATGATAATCCGCAGCGGAAATTTCCGCAGCATGTGCACAGCACATGCGGATTATCATTGGGGAACATGGCAGACCTTCTACCATGCGTTTTTTAAGCGTTTCTGCAGCGTTTTTGCTGCTGCGGAAACGCTTAAAAAACGCATCGTGGGCACACAGCCTTATTTTATTTACCACACATGGTCAGTTAAATAAATACACATTCTTACATTCCAAAGCATTGCTAACAACAATTGTCCTGCCCATGACATTGAACACTGCTGTAACTGGAAATAGCAATTTTATTTTGCTGTGTGACAACATTTTGCAATGTCTTTCAAAATCTTGTTCTTTCAAGGGTTAATGCAAACTGCCGCACATTGCTGTTTTATTCTACCTGAAGCTTTCATGTGACTGCAGAAGACTTTGTTCCTTATATGATGCCTGACAACCTAGATCCCTTATTCCTGCTAACTGCCACCCCCAATTACCACTTAAAACCTTCTTTGACATGCTTAATATGGATCTTTTAGCTGCTGAATTACTGTTCACTTAGAAGTGCCCTTGAAATTAGCCCATACCAAGCACGAGGAATGAAATCTGATGTCAGTACCTGACCTAGTAATGTTCTGTGTGCTCTGGTCATATTAACAGGAAAAACATGTAGAGTCTGGATGGCTGAGTCTGAATAAGCTGTAATTCACCATTTTTATTTCATTCTACAGCTTAAGCATCTGCTGCGTACGTGCTGTAAGTAGCAGTGGGGATTGTCAGAGTCAGATGTCTGAATATAGAGTACAGAAGATGTGAATATACATGAGTAAGTCTATGCTGAGAAATGTAGGGCGGCTCTGAAAGGATCAAGATGTGCACAAGGAATATGTAGAGCTTATTTAAAGGCAAACATTGACTTCTTGTTTACATAAATAGATTACAAGTTGAGTAAAAACGTATACATACCTATAGTAGCGATGTAATTGAAGGGGTTATCCGGGACTTTTTTTTTTCTTTTTTTTACCATGTACCTAAGGACTAACAGGCAGGTAGTTGCTAACTACTTGTCTGTTGTTCCCGGTACTGATCTCTGCCAGCACAGAAAGGTCACAGACTGCTCCTACTGACGAATCAATGCCTTCCACTGATGTCACGTTGACAGAGCAGCTGCTTCTTTTCCGCTCTGCTCTGTTGACTGCCAACATCATGCTGATTGACAGCCGGCTCCCTGCTTCCTAACTGTAGGAAGATGAGTGTCAATTAACATATGATGCTAGCAGTCACACCCCATTGACAAAGCAGCCTGGAGGTAGAGCTGCTCTGTTGATGTGGAGCAGCTGAAACGTCTGCAGAAACAGTCATTGACCTCTCTGTGCCATTGCCATGTACAATAAGCAGGTAGTTGCCTCTGTTAGCAACTACTGCCTGTTAGTTTTAAGGCTCATTGTAAAAAAAATCTTGAATAACCTCTTTAAGGGTACACTTACACTGGCGTAAGTTCTCTCATGCGAGAGAATCCGGACAATTATGCTAATGACACTCAGCTCAAACTCTCTCTGAGTTGGATCTGAGTGTCATCTGAGTGTGATCTGATTCTCTTGCATGAGAGAATCGCAGCACAGGATTTCTCCAACTTCTCCATTTTCTTTGTTTTGTTTGTGAGCGTACATTGAACTGCACTCAGATGACATCCAAGTGTAGTCCAATGTTTCACACACACCTATAGAATTGTATGGATGAGAGTGAGCCGCTGCCAATCGCAGCATATTGCGATTGTTTTCCCATGCCGAATCGGCATGAGAAACTAACCGCAGATCTGCTCTGCCCCATAGTATAACCTTGAGCGGAGTGCTATCCGATAAAACATCAGATTGCACTCAGCCGTGTTATACTGCCGCGGCAACGCATTAGAACCGCTTGGTAAGAGGTCTGCCATGTACAGTAATGATAATCCGCATGTGCTGTGCACATGATGCGTAAATTTCCTCTACGGATTATCATTGCGGTACAAATCGCAGCACAAGCAATTTAGGCGCGATTTTGCGGCAAAATCGAGCCCATTGACTTGCATTGAATGGCAGCAAACCCGCATGTATAATATCTATACATGCGGATTTGCTGCGCTTCAATGTAAAACAATAGGCGCAAAATCGCGCCTATTCCAGTGATTGCTGATGTCACAGCTGTAGAAATTATCCGGATTGTCGTGGGACTTTGGCGTTACATGGATTACGTTGTTGACGGTGGACAGGTGAGGAACATTGTTGTTTGTTTTTTTACATTTTTTTCAGGAGATCGAGGGCTTCAGTAGTAAAAAAAATTGTAGAACCGTGTCTGCTTTATTTCATTAAAATTCTTTATTCTGGCTGTGTCTTTTATTGAAAATGTGCTGACCATTTTACTATAGACCATTTTCTTATAGACGCCCTCCATTACTAACCTGGGCTTCACGTCAGCCGCCAATACAAGACTGACGTGAACCCCAACCCCATTACCCCCTGCCACCACTACAGGGCAGCATGGAAGAGCGAGGCTAAGCGCCAGATTTGGCGCATGTTATGGATGTGCCATTTCTGGGACTGCTGAGGGGTGATATTAATAGCCGTAGAAGAGGCTAGTATTCATGGCCCCTTCCCTGGCTATAAATATCAGCCCGCAGCTGTCTAGTTTAGTCTTTGCTGACTAGATTTTATAGGGGGACTCCACATCAATTTTTTTCTGGGGTCCCCCTGTAATCTAGCCAGTAAACGCTAAACAAACAGCTGTGGGCTGATATTAATAGCCAGGGAACATTGTTGGCTACTGTCCCCTTCCGCGGCTACCAATATCATCCCCCAGCGGTCGGCTTTCCCTCTGCTGGTTATAAAAATGATGCAGGAGCCCATGCCATTTTTTTCTTTCATTTTAGGCTTTGTGCATAATTCAGACGTAGCAGCGCATTGGACACAAATTTTTGCTGCATCCAAAACATTACATTCTATTGAACGTGGGTAAATCCACATGTGTTCACTGAACCATGTGTATTTACTGCATTCAATACTTTCTAGTGGTCAAATTTCTGTTGCGGAGACTAGCGGCTCCACAAGAGAAATTTACATGCTGCCGTCCTGAAAAACGAGCCGCATGTCAGTGTCCATGGGTGATTCGCAGCCTCTGATGTATGTGTGGAGCCCTGCTGCGCATTGGTGCAACAGATCCCAGAGGGGTGCATGGACGGACTTCTCCACAAGAGGCCCTCATAGCATTCATACACCTCCACCTTAAACCTCAGACCAGCAGAGGGAACCCGTTAGGGATTTATATAGGGAAGGTGGAGCTAGGCAGGTCAGTCGGGAGTCTACAGAGAGTGAAGTCTGAGTCTAGTTTCAGTCTGTAGTCTGTTGAGAGGAGCTCCTGCAGAAGCTAGCCTGCAGTGGAGCTCAGTCAGTTCAGTCCAGACTCAGAGAGCTCGAGTTAGTGAGCCTAGGGCGTGCCGACGCCAAAAGAGCGGTGAAGAGAAGCGAGGCCTACTGCCCGTGTGAAGCCTAGTAAGGGCCCCGAGCGTGGCCGAAGGCAAGTTTAGTAAGCAAGCAACATAGGGGGCAGAGGAGCTTAGCCAGCTCACCCCAAAACCATTTACGGGACACCGTGTCCACGTCTGTAGGGATTCCTTACATCCAGCAGAAACAACTAGAACCCCTGGTGAACTATATGTCCCAGGAACACCAAAAACTGATTACGTACCAGGGTCAGGAGTCACGGAAGCCCAAGAGACCAGGGAGTGTGATCTCCAACAGAAGGCCCTACCATCAGGTCAGCAGGTGCAAGACAGAGACTAAGTTAGGCCTAGCTCCAGGCAGGTCAGAAACTTATCAAGGAAAGGCAAGGAACAGGAGGCCCCACACCGCCTCACTGGGGAGAGTCCTGATTAGTGTTGAGCCACCCCCGTAGTGTTCGGGTTCGGTTCGGTTCGTCGAACACCGGGATGTTCGAGGAACTGTTCGTCGAACTGTTCGTCGAACACCTTAGAACACCGTCGAACACCGTTAAAACCAATGGCAGGCAAACAAAAACACATAGAAACACATAGAAAACACCTGCAAAGGTGTCCAAAAGCTGACAAACTGCTCAGAAGACACTCTGTTTAAAAAAGCCGGCCGGCAAATTCAGCAGCGGCATACACCGGTACCCGACAATTTAGACAAGAAGGAATAGAGCATCACACATAGATTAGATAGATAGAAACATGTCAGTCACACATATAAGAAGCACAGTGACAGTGTTGGTTACTGCATTTGTCATTTAGTGTAAAGGATTTATTAAAAAAAATATTAGTGTTTTCATGCACCGTCTCTTTAAAAAAGCCGGCCGGCAATTCAGCATCTGTACCCGACAATTTAGAACAGAAAGAATAGAGCTTCACACATAGATTAGATAGATAGAAACATGTCAGTCACATATATAATAAGTACAGTGATAGTGTTGCTTACTGTACTTGTCATTTAGTGTAAAGGATTTATTTAAAAAAATAATAGTGTTTTCATGCACGGTCTCTTTAAAAAAGCCGGCCGGCAATTCAGCAGCGGTACCCGACAATTTAGAACAGAAAGATAGAGCATCACACATAGATTAGATAGATAGAAACATGTCAGTCACATATATATGAAGTACAGTGATAGTGTTGGTTACTGTACTTGTCATTTAGTATTAAAATAAAGGATTTATTATTAAAAAAATTGGCGTGGGGTTCCCCTTAATTTTAGGCTCTAGCGGAGGTTAAGCAGACGGCTGGGGCAGATGTTTGAAGCCTGGGAAGGGGGTAATACCCACGGAGCTTCCCAGGCTACTAATATCAGCCCCCAGCTGAATACATAGCCTTTACTAGCTATTAAAATGGGGGACCCCCCCAAAAAAATGACGTGGGGTCCCCCCTAATTTAATAGCTAGCAAAGGCTAGGCAGACAGCTGAGGGCTGATATTAATAGCCCAGGAAGGGAGCCATGAATATTGGCCCCCTCCCAGGCTAGAAACACCAGCCGTCAGCCGCCCCAGAAATGGCGCATTCATAGGATGCGCCAATTCTGGCACTTAGCCTCGCTCTTCCACGCTGCCCTGGTGCGGTGGCAGGGGGTAATAGGGTTGGGGTTGATGTCAGCTTATAATGCCAGCTGACATCAAGCCCAGGTTAGTAATGGAGAGGCGTCTATAAGACACCCCCATTACTAACCCCATAGTCAAAGTTAAAAAAAACACAAACACCCAGAATAAAGTCCTTTAATTGAAATAAAGACACAATCCTTTATTGTTCTAAATTAAACCATACCTACCATCACGCCCATTCCAGCTGAAGCCAACGATCTCCTGCAATAAAAGTAAAATAATAAAGCAACATCATCCTTACCTTTCCATGGTTCCCACGACAGCTTCAGCTCTGCTACATTCACATGACAGGCTGGACCGCAGCAGAACGCTGCCATCCAGCTTGCCATGCCGAAGAGACTGAGAAGCGCAGGCATGCTTGCGCTCCTCAGTGTCTGGCTGTGACAGCATCCAGATGAGCCGAGTTCATGTCCAATGAACTCAGCTCACCTCATACACGTCACTGACAGCATGGGAAAATTCTCCTGCGCATGCGGTGAGTGCAGGAGAATTTTCCCACGCTGTCAGTGACGTTCATGAGGTGAGCTCATGTCCAATGAACTCGGCTCACCTCATGCACGTCACTGACCCTTCTAAAACCAAAAAAGTGCGAAGCCGACACGGCCAGTCCGTTCCTGCCCGTGCGACCTCCGTGTCACCGGGTTTGTGCCAGAGCCGCGATGGACCCTGACGGCAAGCCCCCCTCTCCCAATACTGGTGCCTGTCCGCTGGTGGGTCAAGCCCCCCCGTGGTGGGGGGGGAGTAACATCTGCAGAAGAAAGACTATCTTCCAGCCAAACTAAGATGTCTACTTCTTTTCGTGGACAATGTGATACGATCCCTTTCTTACGGACACGCCCATCGCTACAAACTCCAGATGAGGCACTAAAACAGCAGGTGCTTCAACGGATATCAAGTGCTCCTTCAAGTGGGCTCTCCTCCATCTCAACTTCAACATCACAAATACTCCAGTCCTCAGAGGTGTCACCCCAATCGTACTTGCTTCCTCACAGCTCCCAAGTCTCCAGCTGCCCGTCTGAGCATGGCGTAACACAGATGGTTGAGTCTGCACAGCTGTTTACTCATACTATAGCCTGGGAAACAGAGGTCTGCTCCAGAGCTTCTGTTAATCCAGACGAGGAAATGATCTACACTGATGCCCAGAATCTTTATGAGTCGGATCCAGGACCAGATGAAGAAGGTTCTGAGCATAATGTAGACCCTCGTTCCCAAACTGTAACTCCTGTTGGTGGAGACAATGATGAAGACGATGATGAGACTCAAATACCTGATTGGAGTGACAACTTGACATTTCGGTCAGGGCAGGAAGAGGTTGGCTCTGAGGACGACGGGTGTGAGAACACACAGGGTGATGATGACGAGGTTGGAGATCCCACTTACTGTCAACCCACAGTCAGCCAGTCGATGAGGTCAGCAGAGGAGGTGGAGGAGGATGTGACTAGCCCAGGGGATGGGGATGACTCGGTACCCGGGCCTTTGCCTGGCCTTAGGGATGTCGCGGTGGTCGGCTCCCGGGCCCGTACCCTGGGGTCACTCTTTAAAAGGGTGGATAGTTGTTAATTTTATAAGAGTTCGTGACGCCACCTGTGGTATCTGGTGAGAAGCACCAGCGCTGCAGCAGTCCACTGAGGCCGGTGATAAGGCAGCTCAATGGTATAGCTCCCCACAGGTGGAGCTAGGTCTCAGGGCAGCGTATGCAGGGGGAATGCAGGACAGGCAAGACCCAGCTGGGTCAGAGCAAGAACGGGAACGGACACGGTAGTCACTTCAGTACCTTTTACTGGTGGAAATTCAGGCACATCCCGGAGCACTGTAGGGTGAAGGGTGCATACCAGGATCCTCCCCAATGAGCGGGTGTAGGGCCTCCTGTTTCTTGCCTCTGCGTAGTAAGTTTCTGACCTGCCTGGAGCTAGGCCTAACTTTGTCTCTGTCCTGCGCTGGCTGACCTTGTGGTAGGGCCTTGTCTTGGAGTTCACGCTCCCAGTATGCGGGGCCTAAGCGTCTCCTGGCTCTGTTACGTATCAGCACCTTAGCGATCCTGGGACTTGTAGTTCTCCAGGGATTCCGGTTATGCCTTACTGGGTCATAGAGATCCCAGTAAGCTCGGATCCGGTGTCCGGTAAATGCTTCGGGGTGAGCTAGTTAAGCTCCTAAACCCTTATGTACTAACTCGCCACTCGCCTTCGGCCCACTGGGGATCTCACTAGGCTATACACACTAACGGCAGCTTGCCGCGCTTCACCGATCTTATGGCGCTGGCACACCTTAAGCTCTATCTGGGATCCCTGAATCTAGCTAGCAGGTGCCTCATGCTCCACTGCTGAACTATTAGCTGAGTTCCCTAGACTAGACTGAGCTCCACTGCAGACTGACCTCTCTTAGGCTTCTCTACTGCAGGAACTCTTCAGAGGAACTGAACTGCCTAGTTCCACCTTCCCTATTTATATCCCTAACGGGCTCCCTCTGCTGGTCTGAGGTGGAAGGTGGAGATGTGTGAATGTTTATGGGGGCCTCTTGTGGAGGATTCCATCAATGCACTCTTCTAGGATCTGTGATACCAAGCGCAGCGGGGCGTCACAGATGCTATTGATGATGAGGTTAGGTTGCGCCTTCCTGGACAGAGACGGAGTACTGGAAGCACGTCAACAACTGCATCCTCAACCACAACTCTGCCTCTGACCACAAGTCATAGTGGCTCTTCAGGTCACATGGGCTCTAAGCCTTGCATAGCCTGGGCATTTTTACAGATCGATAAGGATGACCCAACTCGTGTTATCTGTAATATTTGTCACCAAAAGCTAAGCAGAGGCCAAAAAATCCATAGTTTGAGTACTTCATGCATGTACCGTCACATGGATATGAAGCATAAGTTGCAGTGGGAAGCTCACTGTGCTACAATGCGGCCTAGCGGGCCGGGCCAACCACCGTCTGCCCCATCTTGTGCATCCGCAGCCTCTTCATCCTCTGTGACTGGGGGGACACAGTCACACATGTTTTTGGACTCAGACCTGCCACCTCTTTACCCGCAACAGCCAGTGTGATTGGCAGGTCATCATTTCATTTGGAAGTGGAAACACCAGCTGGTGTTGAGCGCTCTCTGACATCGAGAGCACCTCCTTTGGATCAAGGCAACCTAACATGTCTTCCTGCATCTTCCTCACAGACCGGCAGTTTGCCGGGGACACCCTACTCAACCCCGTCTAAGCACAACAGCCAGCCCTCGGTCCCTCATATGTGGAAAAGTAAAAGACCATTTCCTCCTAGCCATGACAAAGCTAAGAGGTTGAATTTCACCATCTGCAAGCTGTTGGCTACAGAAATGCTGCCTTTCCGCCTGGAGGACACAGAGGATTTTCGAGACCTTATGTCCGTCGCAGTGACCCAGTACCAGATGCCCAGTCGGCACTACTTCTCAAAGAAAGGTGTGCCTGCGCTCCACCAGCATGTCGCACACAACATCACCGCTTCTTTGAGAAACTCTGTGTGTGACAGGGTACATTTCACCACAGACACTTGGACGAGTAGGCATGGACAGGGGCGTTACATGTCGCTGACTGGGCACTGGGTAACTATGGTGACAGCAGGACAAGGGGCTGCTGTCCAAGTCTTACCGTCCCCACGAGTTGTGCATCAATCCTCTTTATCTCGAAGTTCCTCCACTGCTTCTGCCTCCTCAACCTCCTCTCAGTCCTCCACCTGCACCCAAAGCCTGTCTGGTAATGCCACCTGCTTTCTAACTGCGCAGAAGGAATCCTGCACACCTCCTTACTATGCCAGCAGCAGGGCTTAATGGCATCAGTGTTTACTTTGAAATGTCTGGTAAATGTGAGTCACACAGCTGAGGAGTTGTGGTCAGCTCTGGAGACCCAGTTTCATGAATGGTTGTCTTCACTGGACCTGCAACCAGGGAAGGCCGTGTGCAACAATGCTGCAAACCTGGGTGCGGCCCTTCGCCGGGTCAATGTGACACACGTGCCTTGTATGGCTCACGTGTTGAACCTGGTTGTCCATCAATTTTTAGCCCACTATCCCGGACTAGATGGCCTTCTGCAGAGGGCACGTTCGCTGTGTGCTCACTTCAACCGTTCACATCCCGCAGCTCAACGACTTACATCTCTACAGAAGTCGTTGGGCCTGCCAGTTCACCGGCTGAAATGTGATGTGCCGACTAGTGTTGAGTCACCCCCGTAGTGTTCGAGTTCGGTTCGGTTCGTCGAACACCCGTGTGTTCGCCGAACTGTTCGTCGAACTGTTCGTCGAACACCTTCGAACACCGTTAAAACCAATGGCAGGCAAACAAAAACACATAGAAACACATAGAAAACACCTTCAAAGGTGTCCAAAAGCTGACAAACTGCTCAGAAGACATAACTAACACATGGAAAAGTGACAAGTACATATAGTCATGCGAAAATAAAAGAGGTGGAGGAGTAAAAGGAGGGGGAGACACAGATATAGGCATGTCATGCCCTTCTAAAATCCAAAAAGTGAGAAGCCGACACGGCCAGTCCGCTCCTGCCCGTGCCACCTCCGTGTCACCGGGTTTGTGCCAGAGCCGCGGTGAACCCTGACGGCCAGCCCCCCTCTCCCAATACTGGTGCCTGTCCGCTGGTGGGTCGAGCGAGCCCCCTTGTGGTGGAGGCAGCTCTAAGCTTTTTAATTTAAATTGTCTCTCTAATTTGAATGAATACACTTTAAATCCATTTACAAGGATCTATTGGAGGGCAAGTCTCATGCCAGCAGCCGCGGTAATTCCAGCTCCAGTAGCGTCCACTAAAGCTGCTGCAGTTAAAAAGCTTTTATAAGGATCGAGCTCGGCTGTCCACCGCAAGGCATCCTACTGCCAGTCCCAGCCCCTATGCCTTGGGGTGCCTCCTGATGCTCTTCACTAAGTATCCCATGGTCCCGAAGCATTTCCTTTGAAAAAATTAAGTGTCTAAACTACAGGTGGTGCAGCTTGCTTAACAGCCGGGATAATCCGCTTACTAGCAGACACTGCTACTAGGCACAAAGTATTTCCTGGGCTAGATGCAGTTAAAAATTTGTAATTAGATACTCTCGTTGGATGCTGAGAAAGCATTCCATAGAGTCTCCTGGCACGCCATATATGATTCTCTTAAAAAGCTTTGGGTAGGGGTCTAGGGGACCCTTTTATAGCCAAAATCACGGCCCTGTATCGCAATACGTCACCTAGGCTGAAGATAAATGGAACTGTAGCACCCTGAGGGCTCGGTTGCTAAAGACGTATTGCACCTCACCCAGAGGTGTGATATCTCACTCTCAGGTAAGGATGGAGTGTGGATCAGGACCCGACACCTGCATGCATTACACCACATTGCCGTGGGGCAGGGCGACCAATATGCCCCTGAGATGGGCACGACAGTCCCTGTCCCTGGCTGGAGTGGGGGGAGGGAACACTGAGGAAGGGGAACCCTGTAGTGCAGGAGCAGGGAGGAAGCAGTTCCTGGGTGCATTGAGAAGGGAGTATAAAAGGTGGGCACCATCTTAGTTCAGTGCAGAGAAGTCTGAGCAGAAGTGGCAGGGAGCAGGGGCTCTGCATGAGCTCTGCTCCGGAGGCGGGCCTAGTAACAGAGGCCCAGGCCTGGAAGAGGGAGAAGGAAGGAAGAGGAGCGGAGAAGGCTCCAGGAACGAGGAATGAAGGGATCCCAGGGGTGCGGACGGGCGAGTCGCCACCGCACGCCCGAATCCACCTGCGTGGAGGGGTCAGGCCAAAGGGGGAGACCGGTCCCCGAACTAGTGGAGGCAGGAAATGACCCTCAGCTAGAAACCGGAGGCTCTGACATTTTATGTGGCGCAGCCCCTCGCTACACCCGCTAGGAAGGCACCACATAGGGTCAGGGAAACTGGCGCCAAGTTTACCAAGAGGAGGCCCGAGGCAGCCGGACAGAAGTGTTGGTAAGAAAGGCCAGACAAAGGACACACAAAGGGGGTCCTGTGAAGTGCTCCAAAGTTATCTGGGAGTTGTCTGAGCCCCTCACCTGGTGAGCACAGTACGACGTGGGCAGCCGTTACCTGCAGACGTGGTCTGGATAATAAGAACTGTGAGTAAAGGCCCTGAACTGCATCACTGACTCCGTGTCGTTACTGCTGCTGCCCTGCACCATCACCCCCATCCTCCGCATACACTGCCCTGAGGCTATACTCTTCCCGTGGGGAGTTATGCTACGCTCTGCTGCACCCACAACACCAGCCTCAGTGGTCTGCCCTGTAGCGGCGGTTCACTCTGACCGCAATCCACGGGTGGCGTAGTCGGACATTTAAACATCAAAACCACATAAATAGTTCCGCCACTGGTTTGACCGCCCTGAGCCACGGAACTGGGTCGCCGCCACGAAGACTACAACCACCAGCATCCACCAAAAAGGGTCCGGCTCCGGGTGTCCCAAGGCCCAGGGGGTGCGTCAGAACATTTTCATCACCTTTCACAATCACCAATGGGACAAGGCAGTGATGTCCTCTGTCCCCTCTCTTATACATCCTAGTGACGGAGCACCTGCTCTCATCAATTCGCCATAACCCCAATATTAGGTGGATTGAGGTGGGAGGCACCGAGTACAAGTGCTCTCTATTTGCTGATGATGTCCTAGTATATATCACTCAATCACATATATCCATCCATGCTGTTATGGCTGAAATAGATCACTTTGTTACATGGTAAAATTTTAAAATCAATGCAGCGAAGTCTGAGGCCCTCGATGTCTCCCTCCCCAAATCCATATAGGATTCCATCCAGTCCAACTTTCCCTTTGCCTGGCCCTCACAGGGTATCAAATACTTAGGAATTCCTATTCATAGAGACCTCTCCCATCTATGTTATCTTAATTTTGGGCCCTTTATTGAACAACTCCATACAGACCACGGTTGGCAAGTTAGAACTGTAAGATTCACTACGTGAACCACTGGTGTTTTGTGGAAAAGCACATGTACACTGCGTTCCAAATTATTATACAAAAAGTGTTTAGGAGTGATAAGGGAAGAATTTGTTTGTTTGTCAGTTAAACTCATTGATGGTGATGTGTGTCAGGGCTCTTTATATCACTGTAAGCAATTGCAGACACCTGTGCTAATTAGTTTGGCAGGTGTGTCCAATGAAAGGCAAGACTACTTAAGAAGGCTCTCTCACATTATTAAGCAGCCTACATTTTCTGCCAAAATGGGAAAGAAAAAGGATGTGTCGGCTGCTGAGAAGCAACAAATTGTGGAGTGTTTAGGTCAAGGCATGACTACAATCAACATTGTGCGATGATCAGGATGAAGTGTCTTGGCAATCAAGAAGTATGTAGCTGATTCACAGTACACACGTGTGCGTGCTGATAAGGGCAAATTGAGGACTCTTTCCTACAGGCAATTACGTCAGGTTGAAAGAGCAGCGGCAAAAAAGCCTTGTCATAGCAGCAGACAAGTTTTTGAAGCTGCTTGTGCCTCCAACGTCCCCCGAACCACAAGATGCAGGGTCCTTCAGAGGTTTGCAGCTGTGCATGCGCCATCCTGTCGACCTCCTCTATCCACTTCACACAAGCAGAAACGGCTCCAGTGGGCCAAACATTACATGAAGACTGATTTCAAAACTGTTTTGTTCACGGATGAGTGCCGTGCAGCGCTCGATGGTCCAGATGGATGGAGTGGAGGATGGCTGGTTGATGGACACCCCACGCAAACACGGCTACAGCGCCAACAAGGAGGAGGTGGAGTAATGTTTTGGGCTGGAATCATGGGGAGAGAGATTGTCGGCCCCTTTAGGATCCCTGAAGGCGCTAAAGATGAACTCCATAATGTATGTGGATTTTCTCAAACAGCACTTCCTGCCATGGTTCAAGAAGAAGAACCGTGTATTTCACAGCAAGATCATTTTTCTGCATGATAATGCACCATCTCATGCTGCACATAAAACATCTGCATCTCTGGCTGATATGGGCATAAAAGGGGACAAACTTATGGTGTGACCCCCATGCTCCCCTGACCTCTACCCCATTCAGAACCTTTGGAGCATCATTAAAAGGAGTGTCTATGATGGCGGGAGGCAGTTCACATCTAAGCAACAGCTCTGGGAGGGTATTCTGTCCTCATGCAAAACAATTGAAGCAGAAACCATCCAAAACCTGACAAATTCAATGGACGAGAGAGTTCAGAAGCTCCTTTCGAACAAGGGGTCCTATGTGAAAATGTAACATCACCTAGAATAAAGTTTTGAGTTGAAAACTGTTTGATTTCAGTTTCTAACAACCTGCTAATGCTTATAATTTCAAAAATGACCATTTTTTTGGTCTTTATTAAAATGAAAAGGTTGATCAAAAAGTTTGGGGGATCTAAGAGTGTGGCAACCCAGTAGTCATGATTACTTCGAATTCTGACAATATGAGGGTCATGCTGCAGGTAGTGCAGCAAGAAGGCACTTATGTGCCTTGCGCATCTCGGAGCCCCAAAATTATTTTCCGGGCTAGATGCAGCTAAAAATTATTTTTAATTTTAAATCTGGTGAAGCTTTAGTATAGATGGCCTAATAGGATCAGTGCTGCACACTGCTACAAAGCCCAAATTATTTTCCAGTCAAGATACAGATAAACATGATTAGTAATTTGAAAGCTTAAAACGGTTGGTAGGGTGATTTTAACCAATCATCAAGCTTTTACTCTCCCCAGGATGACACAGGGGTAGAAAAGTCGTTTCGGATCCATGATTTGTTCATCTTTATGAACGTGAGTCTGTCTACATTATCAGTGGAGAGCCGCGTGCGCTTATCTGTCAGCACACCACCAGCAGCGCTGAACACACGTTCAGACAGAACGCTGGCTGCGGGGCATGACAAGATCTCCAAGGCGTAAGTGGCTAGCTCCGGCCATTTATCCAGATTGGAAGCCCAAAAAGAGCAAGGGTCCAGTGACACAGTCGTGGCTTCAATGTTTACTTGGAGATACTCCTGTACCATCGTCTCTAGGCGTTGACTATGTGTCAGACTTCTTGTCTCCTGTGGCCTTGCAAAGGATGGGCTAAAAAAGTGGTGAAATGATTCCGCAAAATTGATGTTACCAGCAGATACTGTGGTTCTGTCACGGTTTGAGTGCTGAACACTTGACGGTCCCACGGTTGGCAAGTTGGAACTGTGAGATTCACTACGTGCACCACTGGTATTTTGTGGAAAAGCACATGTAAGATTCTGCAACAGTCTCTGCTGATACTCCTGCATGCGTGCATCCCTTTCTATGGCAGGAATAATTTCTGCAAATTTACTTTTGTACCGGGGATCTAACAGTGTGGCAACCCAGTAGTCAGGATTATTTCTAATTCTCACAATTCGAGGGTCATGTTGCAGGTAGTGCAGCAAGAAGGCACTCATGTGTGTTGCGCATCCAGGAGCACCAAGTCCCTGTTGTGTTGGTGGCGAGGTAACAATCATGCTTCCTTCCTCTGTCCTCTCCCCCCAACCTCACACAACAGAAATGTGATCAAGGTCTCCCTCATCTGATGAGTCTTCCATCAGTTCGTCCTCCACTTCTTCCTGGGCTCCTGCACCTTCCTCACTAGTTTGGCTGCTACCATGCGCCCTGGTAAAACCATCTCCCCCACCCTCACATGCCTGCCGCCTTGGTGCTGCCGACCGTCTGGACCTTGCAGATGTTAGCCCTTCTGCATACAACTCCTCCTCCTCTACTTCCTCCACCTCCTCTTGTGCCACCACCTGACTCCGAATTCTGTTTAACATGTGCTCCAGCATGTAAATCACCGGAATAGTCATGCTGATAATGGCATCGTCAGCACTAAACATCTTCGTCGCCATTTCAAAACTGTGCAGAAGGGTGCATAGGTCCCTGATCTGAGACCACTCCTCCAGCGTGATTTGCCCCACCTCTGAATCTCGTTGGCCCAGGCTATACGTCAGAACGTATTGCACCAGGGCTTGTCGGTGCTGCCACAGTCGCTGCAACATGTGCAGAGTTGAATTCCACCGGGTAGGCACATCGCATTTTAGCCGGTGAAGTGGCAGGCCCAACGACTTCTGTAGAGATGTAAGTCGCTGAGCTGCGGGATGCGAACGGCGGAAGTGAGCACACAGCGACCGTGCCCTCTGCAGAAGGCCATCTAGTCTGGGATAGTGGGCTAAAAATTGCTGGACAACCAGGTTCAACACGTGAGCCATACAAGGCACGTGTGTGACATTGCCCCGGCGAAGGGCCGCACCCAGGTTTGCAGCATTGTCGCACACGGCCTTCCCTGGTTTCAGGTCCAGTGGAGACAACCATTCATGAAATTGGTTCTCCAGAGCTGACCACAACTCCTCAGCTGTGTGACTCACATTTCCCAGACATTTCAATGTAAAAACCGCCTGATGACGTTGAGCCCTACTGCCACCATAGTAAGGAGGTGTGCAGGATCCCTTCTGCGCAGTTAGAAAGCTTGTGGCATGACCAGACAGGCTTTGGGTGCAGGTGGAAGACCGAGAGGAGGTTGAGGAGGCAGAAGCAGTGGTGGAAAAATGACATAAAGAGGATTGACGCACAACTCGTGGGGACCGCAAGAATTGGACAGCAGCCCCTTGTCCTGCTGTCACCATAGTTACCCAGTGCCCAGTCAGCGACATGTAACGCCCCTGTCCATGCCTACTCGTCCAAGTGTCTGTGGTGAAATGCACCCTGTCACACACAGAGTTTCTCAAAGAAGCGGTGATGTTGTGTGCGACATGCTGGTGGAGCGCAGGCACACCTTTCTTTGAGAAGTAGTGCCGACTGGGCATCTGGTACTGGGGCACTGCGACAGACATAAGGTCTCGAAAATCCTCTGTGTCCACCAGGCGGAAAGGCAGCATTTCTGTAGCCAAGAGCTTGCAGATGGTGAAATTCAACCTCTTAGCTTTCTCATGGCTAGGAGGAAATGGTCTTTTACTTGTCCACATCTGAGGGACCGAGGGCTGGCTATTGTGCTTAGACGGGGTTGATAAGGGTGTCCCCGGCAAACTGCGAGTCTGTGAGGAAGATGCAGGCGGACATGTTAGGTTGCCTTGATCCAAAGGTGGTGCTATCGATGTCGGACAGCGCTCAAGACCAGCTGGTGTTACCACCTCCAAAGAAAATGATGACCTGCCAATCACGCTGGCTGTTGCGGGTAAAGAGGTGGCAGGTCTGCGCCCCAAAACAGGTGTGACTGCTGTCCCCCCAGTCACAGAGGATGAAGAGGCCGCGGATGCACAAGATATGGCAGACGGTGGTTGGCCCGGCCGGCTAGACCGCATTGTAGCACACTGAGCTTCCCACTGCAACTTATGCTTCATGTCCATGTGCCGGTTCATGCATGAAGTACTCAAACTATGTATTTTTTGGCCTCTACTTAGCTTTTGCTGACAAATGTTACAGATAACACGAGTTGGGTCATCTTTATCGATCTGAAAAAATGCCCAGGCTATGCAAGGCTTAGCACCCATGCGACCTGAAGAGCCACCACGACTTGTGGTGAGAGGCAGAGTTGTGTTTGAGGATGCAGTTGTTGACGTGCTTCCAGTACTACGTCTCTGTCCAGGAAGGCGCAACCTGACCTCGTCGTCACTAGCATCTTCCTCCACCTCCTCTGCTGACCTCATCTCTTGGCTGACTGTGGGTTGACAGTAAGTGGGATCTCCGACCTCATCATCATCACCCTGTGCGTTATCACACCCGTCGTCCTCAGAGCCAACCTGTTCCTGCCCTGACAAAAAACTAAAGTTGTCGCTCCAATCAGGTATTTGAGTCTTATCATCGTCTTCCTCATTGTCTCCACCAACAGGAGTTACAGTTTGGGAATGAGGGTCTACATTATGGTCAGAACCTTCTGCGTCTGGTCCTGGATCCGACTCAGAGATTCTGGGCATCAGTGGAGATCATTTCCTCGTCTGGATTCACAGAAGCGCTGGAGTCGACCTCTGATTCCCAGGCTATAGTATGAGTAAACAGCTCTGCAGACTCAACCATCTGTTCTACCTCATACTCAGACGGGCAGCTGGAGATTTGGGAGCTGTGAGGAAGCAAGTGCGATTTGGGTGACAACTTTGAGGACTGGAGTATGTGTGATGTTGAAGTTGATGTGGAGGAGAGCCCACTTAAAGGAGCACTTGATATCCGTTGAAGCACCTGCTGTTTTTGTGCCTCATCTGGAATTTGTAGCGATTGGCGTGGCCGTAAGAAAGGGATCTTATCACATTGTCCGCTAAAAGAAGTAGACATTTTAGTTTGGCTGGAAGATGGTCTTTCTTCTGCACCTACCCCACGGACACAACCTTTTTTCCCCTTCCCAACACGCCTATTCCCCTTTCCACCAGCAGCAGGCCTTTTTCCACTCATTTTGGTGGTTAACTAATTCACAACTCTGGAGTTGTTTGCACAAAAAAACAATGGATGGTAACCGAGCAGAGCTGAGTGGCCAAACTGTGGTATTAGGCAAAACTATTGGCTGGGTTAGATGCAGAAAAAAATTATTTTTAATTTGCAACCTGATGGAGGTCAGTATAGATGGACTAATAGACCAAGTCCCACACACCGCTAGAAGCCCAAATATTTTTTCAGAGCTAGATGCAGAAAAAAATTATATTCAATTTGCAACCTGCTGGAGGTCAGTATAGAAGGACTAATAGAACAAGTCCCACACACTGCTAGAAGCCCAAATATTTTTTCAGAGCTAAATGAAGAAAAAAATTATTTTTAATTTGCAACCTGATGGAGGTCAGTATAGATGGACTAATAGACCAAGTCCCACACACCGCTAGAAGCCCAAATATTTTTTCAGAGCTAGATGCAGAAAATTTTTTTATTCAATTTGCAACCTGATGGAGGTCAGTATAGATGGACTAATAGACCAAGTCCCACACACTGCTAGAAGCCCAAATATTTTTTCAGAGCTAGATGCAGAAAAAAATTATTTTTAATTTGCAACCTGATGGAGGTCAGTATAGATGGACTAATAGACCAAGTCTCACACACTGCTAGAAGCCCAAATATTTTTTCAGAGCTAGATGCAGAAAAAAATTATTTTTAATATGCAACCTGATGGAGGTCAGTATAGATGGACTAATAGAACAAGTCCCACACGCTGCTAGAAGCCCAAATATTTTTTCAGAGATAAATGAAGAAAAAAATTATTTTTAATTTGCAACCTGATGGAGGTCAGTATAGATGGACTAATAGACCAAGTCCCACACACCGCTAGAAGCCCAAATATTTTTTCAGAGCTAGATGCAGAAAAAAATTATTTTTAATTTGCAACCTGATGGAGGTCAGTATAGATGGACTAATAGACCAAGTCCCACACACTGCTAGAAGCCCAAATATTTTTTCAGAGCTAGATGCAGAAAAAAATTATTTTTAATTTGCAACCTGATGGAGGTCAGTATAGATGGACTAATAGACCAAGTCCCACACACCGCTAGAAGCCCAAATATTTTTTCAGAGCTAGATACAGAAAAAAATTATTTTTAATTTGCAACCTGATGTAGGTCAGTATAGATGGACTAATAGAACAAGTCCCACACACTGCTAGAAGCCCAAATATTTTTTCAGAGCTAGATGCAGAAAAAAATTATTTTTAATTTGCAACCTGATGGAGGTCAGTATAGATGGACTAATAGACCAAGTCCCACACACCGCTAGAAGCCCAAATATTTTTTCAGAGCTAGATGCAGAAAAAAATTATTTTTAATTTGCAACCTGATGGAGGTCAGTATAGATGGACTAATAGAACAAGTCCCACACGCTGCTAGAAGCCCAAATATTTTTTCAGAGATAAATGAAGAAAAAAATTATTTTTAATTTGCAACCTGATGGAGGTCAGTATAGATGGACTAATAGACCAAGTCCCACACACCGCTAGAAGCCCAAATATTTTTTCAGAGCTAGATGCAGAAAAAAATTATTTTTAATTTGCAACCTGATGGAGGTCAGTATAGATGGACTAATAGACCAAGTCCCACACACTGCTAGAAGCCCAAATATTTTTTCAGAGCTAGATGCAGAAAAAAATTATTTTTAATTTGCAACCTGATGGAGGTCAGTATAGATGGACTAATAGACCAAGTCCCACACACCGCTAGAAGCCCAAATATTTTTTCAGAGCTAGATACAGAAAAAAATTATTTTTAATTTGCAACCTGATGTAGGTCAGTATAGATGGACTAATAGAACAAGTCCCACACACTGCTAGAAGCCCAAATATTTTTTCAGAGCTAGATGCAGAAAAAAATTATTTTTAATTTGCAACCTGATGGAGGTCAGTATAGATGGACTAATAGACCAAGTCCCACACACCGCTAGAAGCCCAAATATTTTTTCAGAGCTAGATGCAGAAAAAAATTATTTTTAATTTGCAACCTGATGGAGGTCAGTATAGATGGACTAATAGACCAAGTCCCACACACCGCTAGAAGCCCAAATATTTTTTCAGAGCTAGATGCAGAAAAAAATTATATTCAGTTTGCAACCTGATGGAGGTCAGTATAGATGGACTAATAGAATGATGCTATGCCCAAAAGATTTTACTTCACTAGGTGCAGTAAAAAAATTGGTATTCTATACACAGGTGTTATATCTTGCAACACAGATAGGCTACTCCACTGACTAACACACTCTGCAATAGGCCAAAAAGGATTAGCTTTGCTAGATTCAGCCAAATGCTGTGAAAAAAACTTGCACAGCACTGGCACAGACCTGCCTGGCAAAAACTGATAGGAACTCATGTAACCTAGTCCTGAAAAGGACTCCAATTACAATTAGTCTTTACTCCCACAACCTATCTATTTAAGAGCACAGACCTCCCTGATAAAAGTCGTAGGAAATGCTGTAACCTAGTCCTTAAAAGGACTGCAATCACAACTATTCCCTACTCCCAAGCTATCTGTAGATTTCAGAGAAAATTGGCTTGAAATTAACAAGGTATAGCACACACAGCAACAGCGGTGCCGTCTAACACGCAGCTGCAGCAGTGAGAAAATGGTGGCGACGGGGAAAATGGCTTGGTCTTATAGGGCAAGGACATGTGACATACACTGCCAATCACACATGCCCTTGCTTGTGTGAAAAAAAGCAATTCGCTCCGTGTGTGCGCTGCTGATAGGCTGACAGATTGCACCTCCCCACTGCAAATGCGGGAAAGAGAAAAAAAAATGGAGATCTTCATTGTTCCTGCAGAGATCCATCCCCTGCCCCTCCCCCCGCCCCGCTCTACACTCAAACTGCGTATTAACATTAATTTTCATCATTACTGAGAAAAAATCCAGTTATGATTTTGGTGCACGAACAGTTATCGAACATAACCTCGAACAGCCGAATTTTTCTCAAATTGTTCGTGTTCGCCGACCGGCTCGAACACCGCCCAAAACAGCTCGAATTTGAGATTGGCGAACAGTTCGAGTAGAACAACGCTCATCTCTAGTGCCGACACAGTGGAATTCAACTCCGCACATGTTGCAGCGACTGTGGCAGCACCGACAAGCCCTGGTGCAATACATTCTGACGTATAGCCTGGGCCAACGAGATCCAGAGGTGGGGCAAATCACGCTGCTGGAGTGGTCTCAGATCAGGGACCTATGAAATTGAAGCGCCCCCTGGGCCATGGGGTGCCCGGAACCGGGCCGGTAGACGCTGGGGGTTGTAGTCACTGTGGTCGTGACCCGGTCCGTGACCCAGGGTGGTCAATCCAAGGGTAATTTGTATATATGGTTTTTATTATGTCCGACTACGCCACCTGTGGAGTGCAGCCAAAGGGGCCGCTACTGCGGAACAGTCCTCTGAAGCTGGTGGTTTTGCAGCAACGGTATTATTACTCCCCACAGGAAGAGTGTAGCTTCAGGGCAGTGTGGGTGGATGATGGTGGTTGTAGTGCAGGGAGTCAGTAATGAACACAGAGTCCTTGTGATGCAGTCCCAAGATCTTTACTCACAGTTGTGGCAGTCCAGATTACAGGTACCAGAGCAATCTCCCCCATCGTGCTGTGCGTACTCAGTGAGGGGCTCAGTCCACCCCCAGATAGCTCCGAAGTGCATAGCAGGACCCCGTTCTGTGTATCCTTTCTCTGGCCTTCTCCCTGCACCTCACACCCAGTGACACTTCTATCCAGTATCCTCGGGCCTTGGCGGGCGACGTGTGTTCCGTCCCCTGGGTCCTATGTGGCTACTTTCTTAGTGAGACTGGTGTGGACTTTGGCCTGCAGTACATGAAATGCTGCAGCCTCCGGTTTCTAGTTGAGCCTTGCTGTTTCTCCGCTTGTTGAGGGACGGGTTCCCCTTATCTGACCTGACCCCTCTACCTCCTGGTAGCAGCGGGAGTATGGGTGGCCTTCTGCACGGCCCGTAGCCCTAGGGTCCCTTCGGTTCCTGGAGCATTCCTGCTCCCACTCCTCTCTTCTCTCATTCAGTCCTGGGCCTCCCAGCCCAGGCTCGCCTCCGGAGCAGAGCTCAAGCAGAGCCTCTGCTCCTGTCACTTTTCCTCTTCTGACTGGCTTGCTCTTTCTAAGATGGCTTCCTATTTATACTCTCCCTGTCATCTGCTCCCCTAAGCTGCTCCCCTAAGCACCCTTAGGAGCAATCTCGCCCTACCCCCACTGCGGGTATGTGTTGGATGCAGGTGTTAGGGTCCCGAGCCATACGCATTCCTTAACTGAGGGTGAGATACCACACCTCTGGGTGAGATGCAGTAACTCTGTGGCGACTGAACCCTCAGGGGCACCACACACACTTCTGCACAGTTTTGAAATGGAGACGAAGATGTTTAGTGCTGACGACGATGCAATTATCAGCATGACTATTCCGGTGATTTACATGCTGGAGCACACATTAAACAGAATTCAGAGTCAGGTGGTGGGACAAGAGGAGGTGGAGGAAGTAGAGGAGGAGTCGTATGCGGAAGGGATAACATCTCCAAGGTCCAGACGGTCGGCAGCACCAAGGCGGCAGGCATGGGAGGGTGGGGGAGAGGGATTAACCAGGGCGCATGGTAGCAGCCAAACTGTTGAGGAAGGTGCAGGAGCCGAGGAAGAAGTGGAGGATGAACTGGCGATGGGCATGGAAGACTCATCAGATGAGGGAGACCTTGATCACATTTCTGTTGTGCGAGGTTGGGGGGAGAGGGCAGAGGAAGGAAGCATGATTCTTACCTTGCTACCAACACAACAAGGACTTGGTCCTCCTGGATGCGCAAGACACATGAGTGCTTTCTTGCTGCACTACCTGCAACATGACCCTCGGATTGTCAAAATTCGAAGTAATCCTGACTACTGGGTTGCCACACTCTTAGATCCCCGGTACAAAAGTAAATTTGCCGAAATAATTCCTGCCATAAAAAGGGATTTACGCATGCAGGAGTATATGCAGGCGCTGTTGCAGAATCTTACATGTGCTTTTCCACAAAACACCAGTGGTGCATGTAGTGAATCTCACAGTTCTAACTTGCCAACCGTGAGACTGTCGTGTCTTCATCACTCAAACCGTAACAGTAACACAGTATCTGCTGGAAACAGCAATTTTGTGGAATCGTTTCACCACTTTTTTAGACCATCCTTTGCAAGGCCACAGGAGACAAGAAGTCTGACACATAGTCAATGCCTAGAGAGGATGGTACAGGAGTATCTCCAAGTGAACATCGAAGCCATGACTGTGTCACTGGACCCTTGCTCATTTTAGGATTCCAATCGGAAAAATGGCCGGAGCTCACCACTCACGCCTTGGAGATCTTGTCATGCCCTGCAGCCAGCGTTCTCTCTGAATGTGTGTTCAGCGCTGCTGGTGGTGTGCTGACAGATAAGCGTACGCGGCTGTCCACTGAGAATGTAGACAGACTCACGCTCATAAAGATGAACAAATCAAGGATTCGCAAGGACTTTTCTACCCCTGTGTCATCCTGGGGAGACTAAAAGCTTGAGGATTTGTTAAAATCACCTCACCAACCGTTTTAAGCAACTGTGGGGCAATTGATGCCACTTAACCCTTGAACTCATGACCATAAAAATCTACACTTTCACATACCTGGGGCCTTTTAGGCCCGTGTGCAAATAACATGGAATAACTCAAACTCAAATGACAAACGACTATATACATGAAGAATACCTAGAGTTTCAAAATTCTAACTAAAGTAATCTTGCAGAAAATAGAAAACAATTAACAGGGCGGGCCTGCGAGGCCCCAGGTATGCGTTCTAGGGTTAAGTGGTGTCTGTGCCACAATTTTGGGAAAAAATGGAGACTCTTTTTGGAGTCCCCTTGCTGTGTCTTACATGACGTTAGCATCGTCAATTCCAGGTGGGTTGGGTCGCTCCCCCCCTTTTAACTGTAAGAAACTACATACACTATGGCTTGGGGTAACACAGATGGTTGAGTCTGAAGAGCAGTTTCAGTGTCTGCTAGTCAGCGTAGAATTTTTAACTGCATCTAGCCTAGGCAATACTTTGGGTGTAGAAGCCCAGCTGCGAAGCAAGCTGCACCGCCTGTGTATCTAATAAGAATTTTTAAATGAATCTAGCCTAGGCAGACTGTGGGGTCCCCCAACTAAACCCAGACGCTCAGCCCCCCTACCGCCCCCCTTTCCTTGACAATACAATAATGTAACTCTTACAACTGGATGGGTGAGGATCGGTCACAGCTTTATTAACTCTTTATACTCATTCCATTAGAAAGGCATTTTATTTCTAAAATAATTCAGCTTGTTGCAGCATGCCCTGGGTCTCCACTCTGGCAAGTTGGCCAACAAATGTAACTCTCCAACATGTCCTTTCTATTTCCAGGCCACGGAGGATCCTGCGTACTGGTATTCAGGACTCTGACCCGCACCCATCACTCTTAACGCTTGTTCCACTCTGTCCTGGAGTCCTGACAGGAATATGTCCAGTCCAATATCCATTAAGTGAACACCGTCGGGCCGTATGAGGCCTGCTTTGTCTCCTTCCAGTTGTCGGTGTCGCATCACTACACCGCCTTTGTCTCTTCTAAATTTTGCCATCCGAATATTTATTACCCGCCTTGTCCGTTCAATGGCCGTGATGTCTTGCGCACCTTGCCATACAGCTATCGGCACAATCTCTGACCATACTATAGCTAGTTTTGTGAAAAATTCTCTGAAGCGCTCAGTGTCTAGTTTCATTATTGCCATTAGTTATGCGCTCTTGTGATGAGCTAGGTTGTTTCCCCCGGCCTGTATAACTAAGATGACCTGACCTCTTCCCTCTCTCCCTACCTTGATTACCTCCATTAGTACCTGTGGCCATAGCAGGCCTCTAATACCTCTCCAATTGAAATATTTGTTATGAAACTCTAATTTCCTCCCGCCTGGGCGGACTTTCGCCCTTTTTTCTGCCCAATTTATATACGAGTGGCCTATCACCCACACTGTTGGCTTAGTGTCACCTGTAAAAGAAACAAACCACGATAGGATGACAAGTCCGGTCTTATGTATCTCGGCAAACACGTGGATCGCCATCTCCCTATCCTCTGATCATCCCTTTCTGACAGTCCTGCTCTTGCTGCTTCCGTGGCTGAGCCTATGCGGAATGAGTGTGTCCCGTAATCTTTGGGGTGGCTCCCTGCCGATATTATGCATTTATTAAATATAGCTTGGAACTGGTATCTTGATAATGGCGTTCCAACAATGTGCGATAGTAAGAAATTACTTTGTGATCTGATGGTTAGATATGTTTTTACTATTGTTACCTGACTCAGTGTACCTTTTGTGGGTTGTAGAAGTACCCAAGTGCCCCTGCCCGCTGGAACCGTTTTCGATTGGCGTATGCGTAGACGTATTGCATTATTGGATATGACTATGTCCTGGTGTAATAAGCCTCCACTGGTGGTAATTTTGGATTGAGGGACTAATTTGCTTATGCATAGCGCCCCAAAGAAGGCAATCACAAATGCAGTAGACAGTTGTGTTGCTTCAAATTGTGAGTGTCATGTTAATGGTGTTAGGGATATGATGTGAGAAATCAGTTTTAGTGACACGGGACGGGACGTCTACACTCCTGACTTGGCTGACCCCTTTTCCACCCTTTTATGGATTGTCTGATGATGAATCTTTGTCACATCTCCCCAATTCAGTAGTTGGAAGTGAAATGCTACTCCGGTCAGACACCGCTGCGCTGACGCCCCTGATATGCCCCTCATCATTAGCTGGTGGAGAAATTCTATGGTGACTTGTGATCTGGCTTGTTCACATTGGTCAACCTGTCTGCCTGCTACTAGTCGTATCCACTCTTCCCATGCCTTACTGTATGCTTGCCACGTCGACAGGGCAACTGACACTCTGATTAATGGCATCAACTATTCGCCACTAGATCCCATAGGGAGGGTGGGCAACTGTTGCCCGATGGGTGGGCGTTGGGGAAGAGCTCTGTGAAAATCTGCCAATTGAATTGTTATAAAGCGTTAGCAGCAGCTTTAGAACCCTCAACATAGTGGCTAGCGCGGACCCATACATTGTGTTTTAGGCACAGGAATGCTAGCCAGCGTAGTAGGGAGAGACGATGATGCCATCTTATTAACCCCTTCCCGACCCGTGTCACACCGTTTGTGACATGGAAAACAGTTCGTTCCCGACCCGTGTCACACCGTCTGTGACATGGAGGGAAAGAGCCCCTGCAGCGCCTGCGAGCGGGGTCGCTCAGGTGTCACAGTTGCTACTGCAACTGGACATCCTGAAGTCGACCCCCCGGGGGGTGGATTAACCACCCCGTGCCTGGGACCCCTCCGATTGGCTGTTTCATTTTCACTTTTAGTGAAACTGCCAATCGGTATGAATTAAATATTTCACCAATGAAAATTGGTGTAATTTTTAAATCTGGGCATGGCCTGATGCTTACAGCATCAGCCATTGACTGGGGGGAGTGTCACCTCTGTCCCCCCCCTCCCCCCAGATCTGATTGGGGGGCTAGCGTCACATGGATACTAGCCCCAATCAGATATGGAGGGATGGCTGAAACCTCCCAGAACCTTCCCAACCCTGGATCGTCTGCTGCAGACCCCCTGCTGCAGACCCCCTGCTGCAGACCCCCTGCTGCAGACCCCCTGCTGCGGACCCCCTGCTGTGGACCCTGTGGATCGCGTCTGCCGCCGCCGCCACTGATCAGCAGGTAGTATTGCCCCCACTCCCCACGACCCCCCCTCCATCCCCCCCGCGACCCCCCCCGCCCCCCTCTCCACTCCCCCTCCACTTTCATACCTGCACCCCGACCTCCGCTCCCTCTGCCACGTCTTCATCCATCGGCTGCTGCTCTCCTTCTGACAGCCGGTGGACTGTGATCACAGCAGCAGCAGGCTCAGTGTAAATGCCCTGCTCCTGTGATCAAACCCACCATCCCCCAGTCCCAGTGATATCACCCCCCACCTCCCAATAATCACCCCCTCCCCCAGTGTTCACCCCCCCATCCCAGTGATCATCCCCCCCCGTAAACCCAGTGATCACCCCCCTGCTCCTGCCGGCTCCTGCTCCCCTTTCTGCCCCAGTAATCACCCCCTGATGCTGCTGGCCTCCTACCCCCCCTTGCTGCTGCCGGCAGGCCCCAGTGATCACCCCCCTTGCTGCTGCTGCTGGCTCCTCCATCTCCTCAGCCCCCTCCTACGCCTGACCGCCCCATACGTCTGACCGCCCCCTACGTCTGACCGCCCCCTACTCCTGACTGCCCCCTACGCCTGACCGTCCCCTACTCCTGACCGCCCCCTACTCCTGACCGCCCCCACTTGTGACTGCAGAAGGTTACACCAAGCACACACACGTACACTCACACTATAATAAAGTTTTGATTTTTTTTTTTTTTTTTTTTTTTTTTTTTACACACGCACAAAGCACACAAAATGTCCCTCCCGTCCCGCTCATCCCAGTCTAGGGCGTACTCAGCTGAGGAGGCTATGTCAGGTTGGTGTGTGTGTTGTAGTGTATATGAGATTGTGTGTGTGTGTGTGGTGTATGCACTACAATATACCACACCGCACACCAACCTGACATGCACTACACAATGGTGTCCGCTAACAAATTGGAACCATGTTGCGTTTGGAGAGTCCCTGTGTGCCCAAACATTGGAGCTCCCCAACAAGTGACCCCATTTTGGAAACTAGACCCCCCAAGGCACCTATATAGATGCATAGTGAGCACTTGGAACCCCCAGGTGCTTCACAAATTGATTGATAAAAATGAAAAAGTGGAAAAAAAAACACTTTTTTTTTTTACGGATTAATTTGCTAAGGACCTGGGGGTCCCAAGTGCTCACTATGCATCTAGATAGGTGCCTTGGGGGGTCTAGTTTCCAAAATGGGGTCACTTGTGGGGGAGCTCCAATGTTTGGGCACACAGCGGCTCTCCAAACGCAACATGGTGTCTTCTAACAATTTGAGCCGACAATTTGTTAGCGGACACCATGTTGCATTTGGAGAGCCGCTGTGTGCCCAAACATTGGAGCTCCCCCACAAGTGACCCCATTTTGGAAACTAGACCCCCCAAGGCACCTATCTAGATGCATAGTGAGCACTTGGAACCCCCAGGTGCTTCACAAATTGATTCATAAAAATGAAAAAGTGGAAAAAAAAACACTTCTTTGATTTTTACGGATTAATTTGTGAAGGATCTGGGGGTTCCGAGTGCTCACTATGCATCTAGATAGGTGCCTTGGGGGATCTAGTTTCCAAAATGGGGTCACTTGTAGGTGAGCTCCAATGTTTGGGTACACAGCGGCTCTCCAAACGCGACATGGTGTCCGCAAACAAATTGAATGGAAAATCAGCTCATATTGTTAGCGGACACCATGTTGCGTTTGGAGAGCCCCTAATGTGCCTAAAAAGTGGAGCTCCCCCACAAGTGACCCCATTTTGGAAACTAGACCCCCCAAGGCACCTATCTAGATGAAAGTGAGCACTTGGAACCCCCAGGTGCTTCACAAAATGATCTGTGAAAACAAAAAAGTACTTTTTTTTCACAAAAATTTTCTTTTAGCCTACATTTTTTAATTTTCTCATAGGTAACAGGATAAAATGCATCCTAAAATGTGTTGGTCAATTTCTCCTGAGTACACTGATACCTCATATGTGGTCATAAACCACTGTTTGGGCGCATGGCAGGGCTCAGAAGAGAAGGAGCGCAATTTGACTTTTGGAGCTAATTTTCCATTCAAAAAGTAAAATGGCGCTCCTTCCCTTCTGAGCCCTGCCGTGTGCCCAAACAGTGGTTTATGACCACACATGAGGTATCAATGTACTCAGGAGAAATTGACCAACAAATTTTAGGATGTATTTTATCCTGTTACCCATGAGAAAATTAAAAAATTTAGGCTAAAAGAAAATTTTTGTTAGAAAAATAAAAATGTTCATTTTTTTCTTCCATGTGGCTTTAGTTCCTGTGATGCACCTGAAGGGTTAATAATCTTCTTGAAAGTAGTTTTGAGTAGCTTGAGGGGTGCAGTTTTTGGAATGGTGTCACTTTTGGGTGTTTTCTGTCATACAGACCCCTCAAAGGGACTTCAAATGTGGTCACTAAAAAAATGGTTTTGTAAATTTTGCTGGAAAAAAGATAAATTGCTGATGAACTTTGAAAACTTCAAACTTCCTACCAAAATTTTTTTTTTTTTCCAAAATTGTGCTGATGTAAAGTAGACATGTGGGAAATGTTATTTATTAACTATTTTGTGTCAGATCACTCTCTGGTTTAGTAGAATAAAAATTCAAAATTTGAAAATTGCAAAATTTTCAAATTTTTTCCCATATTTCTGATTTTTTCAAAAATAAACGCAAATATTATCGACCTAAATTTAATATTACCATGAAGCCCAATATGACACGAAAAAACAATCTCAGAATCGCTAGGATCCGTTGAAGTGTTCCAGAGTTTTTACTTCGTAAAGGGACACTGGTCAGAATTGACAAAAATGCCAAGGTCTTTAGGGTCAAAATAGGCTGGGTCCTGAAGGGGTTAATGCAATGCGCTAGGCTGGTGTTTTTTGTTATGAAGCTTATATTTTTGTTAGCCAGGCGCGCGCCCCATATTTCTATTGCTACCACTATTGGGAAGAAAAATTATTTTCAGGGCTAGATGCAGCTAAAAATTATTATCAATTTCAAAGCTGGTGGAGCTTGGTATAGATGGCCTAATACAATGAGTACCACACACTGCTACAAGCCCAAATATTTTTTCAGAGCTAGATGCAGATAAAAATCATTTTTAATTTGCAACCTGGTGGAGGTTAGTATAGATGGACTAATAGAACAATTTCCACACACTGCTAGAAGCCTAAATATTTTTTCAGAGCTAAATGCAAAAAAAAATTATATTGAATTTGCAAACTGATGGAGGTCAGTATAGATGGACTAATAGACCAAGTCCCACACACTGCTAGAAGCCTAAATATTTTTTCAGAGCTAGATGCAGATAAAAATTATTTTTAATTTGCAACCTGGTGGAGGTTAGTATAGATGGACTAATAGACCAAGTCCCACAAACTGCTAGAAGCCTAAAGATTTTTTCAGAGCTAGATGCAGAAAAAAATTATATTGAATTTGCAACCTGATGGAGGTCAGTATAGATGGACTAATTGACCAAGTCCCACACACTGCTAGAAGCCTAAAGATTTTTTCAGAGCTAGATGCAGATAAAAATTATTTTTAATTTGCAACCTGGTGAAGGTTAGTATAGATGGACTAATAGACCAAGTCCCGCACACTGCTAGAAGCTGATATATATTTTCAGAGCTAGATGCAGAAAAAAATTATATTGAATTTGCAACCTGATGGAGGTCAGTATAGATGGACTAATAGAACAAGTCCCACACACTGCTAGAAGCTGAAATATTTTTTCAGAGCTAGATGCAGATAAAAATTATTTTTAATTTGCAACCTGGTGGAGGTTAGTATAGATGGACTAATAGACCAAGTCCCACACACTGCTAGAAGCTGAAATATTTTCTCAGATCTAGATGCAGAAAAAAATTATATTGAATTTGCAACCTGATGGAGGTCAGAGTAGATGGACTAATAGAACAAGTCCCGCACACTGCTAGAAGCCTAAATATTTTTTCAGGGCTAGATGCAGATAAAAATTATTTTTAATTTGCAACCTGGTGGAGGTTAGTATAGATGGACTAATAGACCAAGTCCCACACACTGCTAGAAGCCTAAATATTTTTTCAGAGCTAGATGCAGATAAAAATTATTTTTAATTTGCAACCTGATGGAGGTCAGTATAGATGGACTAATAGAACAAGTCCCACACACTGCTAGAAGCTGAAATATTTTTTCAGAGCTAGATGCAGAAAAAAATTATATTGAATTTGCAACCTGATGGAGGTCAGTATAGATGGACTAATAGAACAAATCCCCCACACTGCTAGAAGCCTAAATATTTTTTCAGAGCTAGATGCAGAAAAAAATTATATTGAATTTGCAACCTGATGGAGGTCAGTATAGATGGACTTATAGAACAAGTCCCACACACTGCTAGAAGCCTAAATATTTTTTCAGAGCTAGATGCAGATAAAAATTATTTTTAATTTGCAACCTGATGGAGGTCAGTATAGATGGACTAATAGACCAAGTCCCACACACTGCTACAAGCCTAAATATTTTTTCAGAGCTAGATACAGAAAAAAATTATATTGAATTTGCAACCTGATGGAGGTCAGTATAGATGGGCTAATAGACCAAGTCCCACACACTGCTAGATGCCTAAATATTTTTTCAGAGCTAGATGCAGATAAAAATTATTTTTCATTTGCAACCTGGTGGAGGTTAGTATAGATGGACTAATAGACGAAGTCCCACACACTGCTAGAAGCTGAAATATTTTTTCAGAGCTAGATGCAGAAAAAAATTATATTGAATTTGCAACCTGATGGAGGTCAGTATAGATGGACTAATAGACCAAGTCCCACACACTGCTAGGAGCCTAAATATTTTTTCAGAGCTAGATGCAGATAAAAATTATTTTTAATTTGCAACCTGGTGGAGGTTAGTATAGATGGACTAATAGATCAAGTCCCACACACTGCTAGAAGCCTAAATATTTTTTCAGAGCTAGATGCAGATAAAAAATATTTTTAATTTGCACCCTGATGTAGGTCAGTATAGATGGACTAATAGAACAAGTCCCACACACTGCTAGAAGCTGAAATATTTTTTCAGAGCTAGATGCAGAAAAAAATTATATTGAATTTGCAAACTGATGGAGGTCAGTATAGATGGACTAATAGACCAAGTCCCACACACTGCTAGAAGCCTAAATATTTTTTCAGAGCTAGATGCAGATAAAAATTATTTTTAATTTGCAACCTGGTGGAGGTTAGTATAGATGGACTAATAGACCAAGTCCCACAAACTGCTAGAAGCCTAAAGATTTTTTCAGAGCTAGATGCAGAAAAAAATTATATTGAATTTGCAACCTGATGGAGGTCAGTATAGATGGACTAATTGACCAAGTCCCACACACTGCTAGAAGCCTAAAGATTTTTTCAGAGCTAGATGCAGATAAAAATTATTTTTAATTTGCAACCTGGTGAAGGTTAGTATAGATGGACTAATAGACCAAGTCCCGCACACTGCTAGAAGCTGATATATATTTTCAGAGCTAGATGCAGAAAAAAATTATATTGAATTTGCAACCTGATGGAGGTCAGTATAGATGGACTAATAGAACAAGTCCCACACACTGCTAGAAGCTGAAATATTTTTTCAGAGCTAGATGCAGATAAAAATTATTTTTAATTTGCAACCTGGTGGAGGTTAGTATAGATGGACTAATAGACCAAGTCCCACACACTGCTAGAAGCTGAAATATTTTCTCAGATCTAGATGCAGAAAAAAATTATATTGAATTTGCAACCTGATGGAGGTCAGAGTAGATGGACTAATAGAACAAGTCCCGCACACTGCTAGAAGCCTAAATATTTTTTCAGGGCTAGATGCAGATAAAAATTATTTTTAATTTGCAACCTGGTGGAGGTTAGTATAGATGGACTAATAGACCAAGTCCCACACACTGCTAGAAGCCTAAATATTTTTTCAGAGCTAGATGCAGATAAAAATTATTTTTAATTTGCAACCTGATGGAGGTCAGTATAGATGGACTAATAGAACAAGTCCCACACACTGCTAGAAGCTGAAATATTTTTTCAGAGCTAGATGCAGAAAAAAATTATATTGAATTTGCAACCTGATGGAGGTCAGTATAGATGGACTAATAGAACAAATCCCCCACACTGCTAGAAGCCTAAATATTTTTTCAGAGCTAGATGCAGAAAAAAATTATATTGAATTTGCAACCTGATGGAGGTCAGTATAGATGGACTTATAGAACAAGTCCCACACACTGCTAGAAGCCTAAATATTTTTTCAGAGCTAGATGCAGATAAAAATTATTTTTAATTTGCAACCTGATGGAGGTCAGTATAGATGGACTAATAGACCAAGTCCCACACACTGCTACAAGCCTAAATATTTTTTCAGAGCTAGATACAGAAAAAAATTATATTGAATTTGCAACCTGATGGAGGTCAGTATAGATGGGCTAATAGACCAAGTCCCACACACTGCTAGATGCCTAAATATTTTTTCAGAGCTAGATGCAGATAAAAATTATTTTTCATTTGCAACCTGGTGGAGGTTAGTATAGATGGACTAATAGACGAAGTCCCACACACTGCTAGAAGCTGAAATATTTTTTCAGAGCTAGATGCAGAAAAAAATTATATTGAATTTGCAACCTGATGGAGGTCAGTATAGATGGACTAATAGACCAAGTCCCACACACTGCTAGGAGCCTAAATATTTTTTCAGAGCTAGATGCAGATAAAAATTATTTTTAATTTGCAACCTGGTGGAGGTTAGTATAGATGGACTAATAGATCAAGTCCCACACACTGCTAGAAGCCTAAATATTTTTTCAGAGCTAGATGCAGATAAAAAATATTTTTAATTTGCACCCTGATGTAGGTCAGTATAGATGGACTAATAGAACAAGTCCCACACACTGCTAGAAGCTGAAATATTTTTTCAGAGCTAGATGCAGAAAAAAATTATATTGAATTTGCAACCTGATAGAGGTCAGTATAGATGGACTAATAGAACAAGTCCCACACACTGCTAGAAGCCTAAATATTTTTTCAGAGCTAGATGCAGATAAAAATTATTTTTATTTTGCAACTTGGTGGAGGTTAGTATAGATGGACTAATAAAATGATGCTATGCCCAAAAGGTTTTACTTCACTAGGTGCAGTAAAAAAAATTGTGTTCTATACACAGGTGGTGTAGCTTGCAACACAGATAGGCTACTCCACTGACTAACACACTCTGCAATAGGCCAAAAAGGATTTGCTTTGCTAAGAGTTAGCCAAATGCTGTGAAAAAAACTTGCACAGCACTGGCACAGACCTGCCTGGCAAAAAGTGATAGGAACTGATGTAACCTAGCCCTGAAAAGGACTGCAATTACAATTAGTCTTTACTCCCAACCTATCTATTTAAGAGCACAGACCTGCCTGATAAAAGTCGTATGAAATGTTGTAACCTAGTCCTTAAAAGGACTGCAATCACAACTCTTCCCTACTCCCAAGCTATCTGTAGATTTGTGCGAAAATTGGCTTGAAATTAACAAAGTATAGCGCACACAGCAACAGCGGTGCCGTCAAACACGCACCTGCAGCAGTGAGAAAATGGTGGCGACGGGGAAAATAGCTGGGTCTTATAGGGCAAGGACATGTGACATACACTGCCAATGACACATGCCCTTGCTTGTGTGAAAAAAAGCAGTTCGCTCCGTGTGTGTTCTGCTGATAGTCAGACAGACTGCACCTCCCCACTGTAAATGCGGGAAAGAGAAAAAAAAATGGAGATCTTCATTATTCCTGCAGAGATCCATCCCCTGCCCCTCCCCCCGCCCCGCTGTACACTCAAACTGCGTATTAATATTAATTTTCAGCATTACTGAGAAAAAATCCAGTTATGATTTTGGTGCACAAACAGTTATCGAACATAACCTCGAACAGCCGAATTTTTTTCAAATCGTTCGTGTTCGCCGAACAGCTAGTACACCGCCCAAAACAGCTCGAATTTGAGATTGGCGAACAGTTCGAGTCGAACACCGCTCATCTCTACAGCTGGTAACTCAGCCTGGTCTTTTTGACCATAAAAATTTGTATAATTAGTGCATTCGTGATTGTATGCATTTATACTAGAGGGGATTTATTCATTACTGCACCTCACTGTTTTGTATTACCTGTCACTTGATTACAGAGTTGGCAATATTTGTAATCACTGTATGGTCATATATATATTTTTTGCCTTATCTATAGTGCACTTTATCTTATACCGGCTGTCACGTGTTGGTGGTAATCTTACCCTTGCATGGGTTCATATGGGTGTCATGTTTTAAATGTTTTTAATCTATTTTGCATGTGGTTGTATTGTCCTTGTCAAACCTTTTGTTTAGTAAAAATTGATATATTTTTCATTACTTTCGGTGTGCTCATTCTCCTTGCCTGTGGCTTTTTCTTCCATTTCACATTTCTAGTTCTCACAGGTTACTTGTAGCACCCCTTATTTATATTTAGCTGTGCCTACTGCATTTCATCCTTTTTGCACATGTTGGAAATCAACGTTGCAGGTGTTGGGAATGATTTGTGAGCAGCAGAGCGCAGTTGTTGAATACCAGCTTCAACACGCCCACCGGCATTCAGGTAAACCTCCGTACATAAGAGCTGATCAGTGGGCATAGATGTCTGACATCTGTGCTGTCCTGCAAAACTTTGAGGACTCCACCAAGATGGTGAGTGGCTTTGACGCCATAAAGAGTGTCACCATGCAGCTTCTCTGTCTACTGAAACGCTCGGTGTTCAAAGTTCAAGAGGAGGCATTGCAGGCGGAGCAAGGAACTATGCAGCCAAGCCTCATTTTATTTTATTGCGGATTGGGTGATAATGAGGAGGAGGATGAGGAGGAGAACATGGACAGTCGTCCTCTTGGAGAGGACAGTGAACTCTTAGCTGTCTTTGAAGTCTTGATTAGTGTTGAGCCACCCCCGTAGTGTTCGAGTTGGGTTCGGTTCGTCGAACACCCATATGTTCGCCGAACTGTTCGCCGAACTGTTCGCCGAACTGTTCGTCGAACTGTTCGTCGAACTGTTCGTCGAACACCTTCGAACACCGTTAAAACAAATGGCAGGCAAACAAAAACACATAGAAACACATAGAAAACACTTCAAAGGTCTCTAAAAGCTGACAAACTGCTCAGAAGACACAACTAACACATGAAAAAGTGACAAGTACATATAGTCATGCGAAAAGAAAAGAGGTGGAGGAGTAAAAGGAGGGGGAGACACAGATATAGGCATGTCATGCCCTTCTAAAATCAAGAAAGGCTGAAGTAAAAATCTAAAATCAGCCTACCAACACCCAGACGTCGTGACAAGAAAATTAAAAAAAGAAATATCTTTAGGTAGAATGGCGGTTCCATTCAGAACACTTTCCTTACAAGACGTAGTGTTATCCCCGTTGTGAGTTGTGCCAAAAACGGAACCCAATACATTCGGACTAATCCACCATTTTTCATATCCAAGGGGCAGGTCAGTAAATGACAACATCAACGCGGAACCAAGTACAGTAGTATATACTGTACATCCTTTGACAAGGCAATCAGGCGGATCAAGAAGTTGGGAAGGGTCACCCTAATGGCCAAAACAGACATTGATGCGGCGTTCCGGTTACTTACCACCTGTGCCTCCGAATAGTGTCCACCTATTGGGCTGCTTCTGGGAAGGAGCATACTATATAGATCGCTGTTTGCCCATGGGGTGTTCCAGATCCTGCTCACTATTTGAGGCGTTTAGTTGCTTCCTCGAATGTAATGGACGTTTCTAAGGGGGCACATATTATCCATTACCTCGACAACTTCTTATGCCTGGGCCCAAAAGATTCGCCACAGTGTGAATACAGGCGGTAGTCCACCTGTGAGAAGGAGAGAGCTAGAAGGAGAGCAGACACCACAGAGCTGAGGGGTTAGATGGAGAACGGAAGAAGGAAAGAGGGCGAGGGAGGTAAGGGAGTACAGTCAAAGGTCGACCTGAGCTCCCCCACGTTCCTGCTGGGCGGGGAACAGCCCTGGGAAGAAAAGCCACTTGCACATCCCTTTGAGGTTACAGGTGCAAGTGGGCAGAGGGACTACGCTGGAGTGTGAAGCCGACACGGTCAGTCCGTTCCTGCCCGTGCAACCTCCGTGTCGCCGGGTTTGTGCCTGAGCCGCGGTGGACCCTGACGACCAGCCCCCCTCTCCCAATACTGGTGCCTGTCCGCTGGTGGGTCGAGCCCCCCCGCGGTGGGGGGGCAGTAACATCTGCAGAAGAAAGACCATCTTCCAGCCAAACTAAGATGTCTACTTCTTTTCGTGGACAATGTGATATGATCCCTTTCTTACGGACACGCCCATCGCTACAAATTCCAGATGAGGCACAAAAACAGCAGGTGCTTCAACGGATATCAAGTGCTCCTTCAAGTGGGCTCTCCTCCACCTCAACTTCAACATCACAAATACTCCAGTCCTCAGAGGTGTCACCCCAATCGCACTTGCTTCCTCACAGCTCCCAAGTCTCCAGCTGCCCGTCTGAGTATGGGGTAACACAGATGGTTGAGTCTGCACAGCTGTTTACTCATACTATAGCCTGGGAAACGGAGGTCTGCTCCAGAGCTTCTGTTAATCCAGACGAGGAAATGATCTGCACTGATGCCCAGAATCTTTATGAGTCGGATCCAGGACCAGATGAAGAAGGTTCTGAGCATAATGTAGACCCTCGTTCCCAAACTGTAACTCCTGTTGGTGGAGACAATGATGAAGATGATGATGAGACTCAAATACCTGATTATAGCGACAACTTGACTTTTCGGTCAGGGCAGGAAGAGGTTGGCTCTGAGGACGACTGGTGTGAGAACACACAGGGTGATGATGACGAGGTTGGAGATCCCACTTACTGTCAACCCACAGTCAGCCAGTCGATGAGGTCAGCAGAGGAGGTGGAGGAGGATGTGACTAGCCCAGGGGATGGGGATGACTCGGTACCCGGGCCTTTGCCTGGCCTTAGGGATGTCGCGGTGGTCGGCTCCCGGGCCCATACTCTGGGGTCACTCTTTAAAAGGGTGGATAATTGTTAATTTTATAAGAGTTCGTGACGCCACCTGTGGTATCTGGTGAGAAGCACCAGCGCTGCAGCAGTCCACTGAGGCCGGTGATAAGGCAGCTCGATGGTATAGCTCCCCACAGGTGGAGCTAGGCCTCAGAAAAGCGTATGCAGGGGGAATGCAGGACAAACGAGACCCAGCTAGGTCAGAGCAAGAACGGGAACGGACACGGTAGTCACTTCAGTACCTTTTACTGGTGGAAATTCAGGCACATCCCGGAGCACTGTAGGGTGAAGGGTGCATACCAGGATCCTCCCCAATCAGCAGGTGTAGGGCCTCCTGTTTCTTGCCTCTGCGTAGTAAGTTTCTGACCTGCCTGGAGCTAGGCCTAACTTTGTCTCTGTCCTGCGCTGGCTGACCTTGTGGTAGGGCCTTGTCTTGGAGTTCATGCTCCCAGTATGCGGGGCCTAAGCGTCTCCTGGCTCTGTTACGTATCAGCACCTTAGCGATGCTGGGACTTGTAGTTCTCCAGGGATTCCGGTTATGCCTTACTGGGTCATAGAGATCCCAGTAAGCTCGGATCCGGTGTCCGGTAAATGATTCGGGGTGAGCTGGTTAAGCTCCTCTGCCCCCTATGTACTAACTCTCCACTCGCCTTCGGCCCATTCGGGCCCTCACTAGGTTATACACACTAACGGCAGCTTGCCGCGCTTCACCGATCTTATGGTGCCGGCACACCTTAAGCTCTAACTGGGCTCCCTGAATCTAGCTAACAGGAGCCTCGTGCTCCACTGCTGAACTATTAACTTAGTTCTCTAGACCAGACTGAGCTCCACTGCAGACTGACCTCTCTTAGGCTTCTCTACTGCAGGAACTCTTCAGAGGAACTGAACTGCCTAGCTCCACCTTCCCTATTTATATCCCTAACGGGCTCCCTCTGCTGGTCTGAGGTGGAAGGTGGAGATGTGCGTATGTTTATGGGGGCCTCTTGTGGAGGATTCCATCAATGCACTCTTCTAGGATCTGTGATACCAAGCGCAGCTGGGCGTCACAGATGCTATTGACGATGAGGTTAGGTTGCGCCTTCCTGGACAGAGACGGAGTACTGGGAGCACGTCAACAACTGCATCCTCAACCACAACTCTGCCTCTGACCACAAGTCATAGTGGCTCTTCAGGTCGCTTGGGCTCTAAGCCTTGCATTGCCTGGGCATTTTTTCAGATCAATAAGGATGACCCAACTCGTGTTATCTGTAATATTTGTCACCAAAAGCTAAGTAGAGGCCAAAAAATCCATAGTTTGAGTACTTCATGCATGAACCGTCAAATGGATATGAAGCCTAAGTTGCAGTGGGAAGCTCACTGTGCTGCAATGCGGCCTAGCGGACCGGGCCAACCACCGTCTGCCCCATCTTGTGCATCCGCGGCCTCTTCATCCTCTGTGACTGGGGGGACAGCAGTCACACATGTTTTTGGATGCAGACCTGCCACTTCTTTACCCGCAACAGCCAGTGTGATTGGCAGGTCATCATTTCATTTGGAAGTGGAAACACCAGCTGGTGTTGAGCGCTCTCCGACATCGAGAGCACCACCTTTGGATCAAGGCAACCTAACATGTCTTCCTGCATCTTCCTCACAGACCGGCAGTTTGCCGAGGACACCCTACTCAACCCCGTCTAAGCACAACAGCCAGCCCTCGGTCCCTCAGATGTGGACAAGTAAAAGACCATTTCCTCCTAGCCATGACAAAGCTAAGAGGTTGAATTTCACCATCTGCAAGCTGTTGGCTACAGAAATGCTGCCTTTCCGCCTGGTGGACACAGAGGATTTTTGAGACCTTATGTCCGTCGCAGTGCCCCAGTACCCGATGCCCAGTCGGCACTACTTCTCAAAGAAAGGTGTGCCTGCGTTCCACCAGCATGTCGCACACAACATCACCGCTTCTTTGAGAAACTCTGTGTGTGACAGGGTGCATTTCACCACAGACATTTGGGCGAGTAGGCATGGACAGGGGCGTTACATGTCGCTGACTGGGCACTGGGTAACTATGATGACAGCAGGACAAGGGGCTGCTGTCAAAGTCTTGCCGTCCCCACGAGTTGTACATCAATCCTATTATTTAGAATTTCCTCCACTGCTTCCGCCTCCTCATCCTCCTCTCGGTCCTCCACCTGCACCCAAAGACTGTCTGGTAATGCCACCTGCTTTCTAACTGCGCAGAAGGAATCCTGCACACCTCCTTACTATGCTGGCAGCAGGGCTCAACGGCATCAGGCGGTGTTTACTTTGAAATGTCTGGGAAATGTGAGTCACACAGCTGAGGAGTTGTGGTCAGCTCTGGAGACCCAGTTTCATGAATGGTTGTCTCCACTGGACCTGCAACCAGGGAAGGCCGTGTGCGACAATGCTGCAAACCTTGCTGTGGCCCTTCGCCGGGGCAATGTCACACATGTGCCTTGTATGGCTCACGTGTTGAACCTGGTTGTCCAGCAATTTTTAGCCCACTATCCCGGACTAGATGGCCTTCTGCAGAGGGCACGGTCGCTGTGTGCTCACTTCCGCCGTTCGCATACCGCAGCTCAATGACTTACATCTCTACAGAAGTCGTTGGGCCTGCCAGTTCACCGGCTGAAATGCGATGTGCCGACACGGTGGAATTCAACTCTGCACATGTTGCAGCGACTGTAGCAGCACCGAAAAGCCCTGGTGCAATACGTTCTGACATATAGCCTGGGCCAATGAGATCCAGAGGTGGGGCAAATCAAGCTGCAGGAGAGGTCTCAGATCAGGGACCAATGAAGTTGACGCGCCCCCTGGACCGTGGGGTACACAGAGCCGGGCCGGTAGACGCTGGGGGTTGTAGTCACTGTGGCGGTGACCCGGTCTGTGATCCAGGGCGGTCAATAGAAGGGTAATTAGTATATATGGTTTTATAATGTCAACTACGCCACCTGTGGAGTGCGGCCAAAGGGGCCGCTACTGCGGAACAGTCATCTGAAGCTGGTGGTTTTGCAGCAATGGTATTATTACTCCCCACAGGAAGAGTGTAGCTTCAGGGCAGTGTGGGTGGATGATGGTGGTTGTAGTGCAGGGAGTCAGTAATGAACACAGAGTACGTGTGATGCAGTCCCAAGATCTTTACTCACAGTTGTTGCAGTCCAGATTACAGGTACCAGAGCAATCTCCCCCGTCGTGCTGTGCGTACTCAGTGAGGGGCTCAGTCCACCCCCAGATAGCTCCGGAGTACTTAGCAGGACCCCCTTCTGTGTCTCCTTTCTCTGGCCTTCTCCCTGCACCTCACACCCAGTGACACTTCTATCCGGTATCCTCGGGCCTTGGCGGGCGACGTGTGTTCCGTCCCCTGGGTCCTATGTGGCTAACTTCTTAGTGAGACTGGTGTGGACTTTGGCCTGCAGTACATGAAATGCTGCAGCCTCCGGTTTCTAGTTGAGCCTTGCTGTTTCTCCGCTAGTTGAGGGACCGGTTCCCCTTATCTGGCCTGACCCCTCTACCTCCTGGTAGCAGTGGGCGTACGGGTGGCCTTCTGCACGGCCCGTACCCTTAGGGTCCCTTCGGTTCCTGGAGCCTTCCTGCTCCCACTCCTCTCTTCTCTCCTTCAGTCCTGGGCCTCCCAGGCTAGGCCCGCCTCCGGAGCAGAGCTCATGCAGAGCCTCTGCTCCTGTCACTTCTCCTCCTCTGACTGGCTTGCTCTTTATAAGATGGCTTCCTATTTATACTCTCCCTGTCATGTGCTCCCCTAAGCTGCTTTCTTCACCCACACCCACTACATAGGACCCTCCCGCCAGCTAGGGACCTGGGACTGTGCTCTCCCTTAGGAGCAATCTCGCCCTACCCCCACTGCGGGTATGTGTTGGATGCAGGTGTTAGGGTCCCGAGCCATACTCCTTCCTTACCTGAGGGTGAGATACTACACCTCTGAGTGAAATGCAGTACCTCTGTGGCGACTGAACCCTCAGGGGCGCCACACACCCTTCTGCACAGTTTTGAAATGGCGACGAAGATGTTTAGTACTGACGATGCCATTATCAGCATGACTATTCCGGTGATTTACATGCTGGAGCACACATTAAACAGAATTCAGAGTCAGGTGGTGGGACAAGAGGAGGTGGAGGAAGTAGAGGAGGAGTCGTATGCGGAAGGGATAACATCTCAAATGTCCAGATGGTCGGCAGCACCAAGGCGGCAGGCATGGGAGGGTGGGGGAGAGGGATTAACCAGGGCAAATGGTAGCAGCCAAACTTTTGAGGAAGGTGCAGGAGCCGAGGAAGAAGTGGAGGACAAACTGGCGATGGGCATGTAAGACTCATCAGATGAGAGAGACCTTGATCACATTTCTGTTGTGTGAGGTTGGGGGGAGAGGGCAGAGGAAGGAAGCATGATTCTTACCCCGCTACCAACACAACAAGGACTTGGTCCTCCTGGATGCGCAAGACACATGAGTGCCTTCTTGCTGCACTACCTGCAACATGACCCTTGGATTGTCAGAATTCTAAGTAATACTGATTACTGGGTTGCCACACTCTTAGATCCCCGTTACAAAGGTAAATTTGCCGAAATAATTCCTGCCATAGAAAGGGATTCACGCATGCAGGAGTATCAGCAGAGGCTGTTGCAGAATCTTACATGTGCTTTTCCACAAAACACCAGTGGCGCACGTAGTAAATCTCACAGTTCTAACTTGCAAACAGTGGGACTGTCGAGTCTTCATCACTCAAACCGTAACAGTAACACAGTATCTGCTGGTAACAGCAATTTTGTGGAATCTTTTCACCACTTTTTTAGATCATCCTTTGCAAGGCCACAGGAGACAAGAAGTCTGACACATAGTCAACGCCTAGAGAGGATCGTACCGGAGTATCTCCAAGTGAACATCGAAGCCATGACTGTGTCACTGGACCCTTGCTCATTTTGGGATTCCAATCTGGAAAAATGTCCGCAGCTCGCCACACATGCCTTGGAGATCTTGTCATGCCCTGCAGCCAGTGTTCTCTCTGAATGTGTGTTCAGCGCTGCTGGTGGTGTGCTGACAGATAAGCACACGCGGCTGTCCACTGAGAAAGTAGACAGACACGTTCATAAAGATGAACAAATCATGGATCCGCAAGGACTTTTCTACCCCTGTGTCATCCTGGGGAGACTAAAAGCTTGAGGATTTGGTAAAATCACCTCACCAACCGTTTTAAGCAACTCTGGGGCAATTGATGCCACTTAAGTGGTGTCTGTGCCACAATTTTTGGAAAAAATGGAGACTCTTTTTGGAGTCCCCTTGCTGTGTTTTACGTGACGTTGGCATCGTCAATCCCCCCCCCCCCTTTAACTGTAAGAAACTACATACAATATGGCTTGGGGTAACACAGATGGTTGAGTCTGAAGAGCTGTTTACTCAGAGGTCTGCTCCAAAGCTTCAGTGTCTGCTAGTCAGCATAGTAGCCCAGCTCTGAAGCAAGCTACACCGCCTGTGTATCTAATAAGAATTGTTTACTGCATCTAGCCTAGGCAGACAGTGGGGACCCTCAACCAAACCCAGACGCTAAGCCCCCCTACCGCCCCCCTTTCCTTGACAATACAATAATATAACTCTTACAACTGGATAGGTGAGGATCGGTCACAGCTTTATTAACTCTTTATACTCATTCCATTAGAAAGGCATTTTATTTCTAAAATAATTCAGCTTGTTGCAGCATGCCCTGGGTCTCCACACCAGCAAGTTGGCCAACAAGTGTAACTCTCCAACATGTCCTTTCCATTTCCAGGCCACGGAGGGTCCTGCCTACTCGTATGCAGGACTCTGACCCCCATCCATCACTCTTAACGCTTGTTCCACTCCGTCCTGGAGTCCTGACAGGAATATGTCCAGTCCAATATCCATTAAGTGAACACCGTCGGGCCTTATGAGGCCTGCTTTATCTCCTTCCAGTTGTCGGTGTTGTATCCCCACACCACCTCTGTCTCTTCTAAATTTTGCCATCTGAATATTTACAACCCTCCTTGTCCGTTCGATGGCCGGGATGTCTCGCACAACTTGCCATACCGCTATCGGCACAATCTCTGACCATACTATAGTTAGTTTTGTGAAAAATTCTCTGAAGCGCTCAGTGTCTAGTTTCATTATTTCCATTAGTTATGCGCTCTTGTGATGACCTAGGTCGTTTCCCCTGGCCTGTATAACTAAGGTGACCGGACCTCTTGCCTCTCTCCCTACCTTGATTACCTCCATTAGTACCTGTGGTCATAGCAGGCCTCTAATACCTCTCCAGTTGAAATATGTGTTAGGAAACTCTAATTTCCTCCCGCCTGGGCGGACTTTCGCCCTTTTTTCTGCCCAATATATATACGAGTGGCCTATCACCCACACTGTTGGCTTAGCTTCACCTGTAAAAGAAACAAACCATGTTAGGATAACAAGTCTGGTCTTATGTATCTCGCGAAACGCGTGGATCGCTATCTCCCTATCCTCTGAACTTCCGTTTCTGACAGTCCTGCTCTTGCTGCTTCCGTGGCCGCGCCTATGCGGAATGAGTGTGTCCCGTAATCTTTGGGGTGATTCCATGCCGGTGTTATGCATTTATTAAATATAGCTTGGAACTGGTATCTTGATAATGGCATTCCATCAATGTGTGATAGGAAGAAATTACTTTGTGATCTGATGGTTATATATGTTTTTACTATTGTTACCCGACTCAGTGTACCGTTTGTGGGTTTTAGAAGTACCCAAGTGCACCTGCCCGCTGGAACCATTTTCGATTGGCGTATGAGTAGACGTATTGCATTATTGGCTATGACTACGTCCTGGTGTAATAAGCCTCCACTGGTGGTAATTTTGGATTGAGGAACTAATTCGCTTATGCATTCTGCCCTGAAGACGGCGATCGCAAATGCAGTAGACAGTAGTGTTGCTTCAAATTGTGAGTGTCATGTTAATGGTGTTAGGGATATGATGTGAGAAATCAGTTTTAGTGACACGGGACGGGACGTCTACACTCCTGACTTGGCTGACCCCTTTACCACCCTTTTATGGATTGTCTGATGATGAATCTCTTTGTCACATCTCCCCAATTCAATAGTTGGAAGTGAAATGCTACTCCGGTCAGACACCGCTGCGCTGACGCCCCTGAAATGCCCCTCATCATTAGCTGGTGGAGAAATTCTATGGTGACTTGTGATCTGGCTTGTTCACATTGGTCAACCCGTCAGCCTGCTACTAGTCGTGTCCATTCTTCCCATGCCTTACCGCATGCTTGCCACGTCGACGGGGCAACTGACGCTCTGATTAATGGCATCAACTATTCGCCACTAGATCCCATAGGGAGAGTGGGCAACTGTTGCCCGATGGGTGGGCGTTGGGGAGGACCTCTGTGATAATCTACCAATTGAATTGTGATAAAACGTTAGCAGCAGCTTTAGACCCCTCAGCATCGCGGCTAGCGCGGACCCATGCATTGTGTTTTAGGCACAGGAATACTAGCCGGCGTAGTAGGCCTAGCACTGGGAGAGACGATGATGCCATCTTATTAATGCACTGTGCTAGGCTGGTGTTTTTTGTTATGAAACGTATATTTTTGTTAGCCAGGCGCGCGCCCCATAATTCTATTGCTACCACTATTGGGAAGAAAAATTATTTTCCGGGCTAGATGCAGCTAAAAATTATTATTAATTCCAAAGCTGGTGGAGCTTGGTATAGATGGCCTAATACAATCAGTACCACACACTGCTACAAGCCCAAATATTTTTTCAGAGCTAGATGCAGATAAAAATTATTTTTAATTTGCAACCTGGTGGAGGTTAGTATAGATGGACTAATAGAACAAGTCCCACATACTGCTACAAGCCCAAATATTTTTTCAGAGCTAGTTGCAGCTAAAAATTCTTATTAATTTCAAAGCTGGTGGAGCTTGGTATAGATGGACTAATACAATGAGTACCACACACTGCTACAAGCCCAAATATTTTTTCAGAGCTAGATGCAGATAAAAATTATTTTTAATTTGCAACCTGGTGGAGGTTAGTATAGATGGACTAATAGAACAAGTCCTACACACTGCTACAATCACAAATATTTTTCAGAGCTAGATGCAGATAAAAAATATTTTTAATTTGCAACCTGGTGGAGGTTAGTATAGATGGACTAATAGAACAAGTCCCACACACTGCTACAAGCCCAAATATTTTTTCAGAGCTAGATGCAGATAAAAATTATTTTGAATTTGCAACCTGGTGTAGGTTAGTATAGATAGACTAATAGAACAAGTCCCACACACTGCTACAAGCCCAAATATTTTTTCAGAGCTAGATGCAGATAAAAATTATTTTTAATTTGCAACCTGGTGGAGGTTAGTATAGATGGACTAATAGAACAAGTCCCACACACTGCTACAAGCCCAAATATTTTTTCAGAGCTAGATGCAGATAAAAATTATTTTTAATTTGCAACCTGGTGGAGGTTAGTATAGATGGACTAATAGAATCATGCTATGCCCAAAAGGTTTTACTTGGCTAGGTGCAGTAAAAAAAATTGTATTCTATACACAGGTGGTGTAGCTTGCAACACAGATAGGCTACTCCACTGACTAACACACACTGCAAGAGGCCAAAAAGGATTTGCTTAGCTAGATTTAGCCAAATGCTGTGAAAAAAACTTGCACAGCACTGGCAGAGACCTGCCTGGCAAAAAGTGATTTGAACTGATGTAACCTAGCCCTCAAAAGGACTGCAATTACAATTAGTCCCTACTCCCAACCTATCTATTTAAGAGCACAGACCTGCCTGATAAAAGTCGTAGGAAATGATGTAACCTAGTCCTCAAAAGGACTGCAATCACAACTATTCCCTACTCCCAAGCTATCTGTAGATTTGTGCGAAAATTGGCTTGAAATTAACACTCAAAGTATAGCGCACACAGCAACAGCGGTGCCGTCTAACACTCAGCTGCAGCAGTGAGAAAATGGTGGCTACGTGGAAAATGGCTGGGTCTTATAGGGCAAGGACATGTGACATACACTGCCAATGACACATGCCCTTGCTTGTGTGAAAAAAAGCAGTTCGCTCCGTGTGTGCACTGCTGATAGGCTGACAGATTGCACCTCCCCACTGTAAATGCGGGAAAGAGAAAAAAAAATGGAGATCTTCATTATTTATGCAGAGATCCATCCCCTGCCCCTCCCCCCGCCCCGCTGTACACTCAAACTGCGTATTAGCATTCATTTTCAGCATTACTGAGAAAAAATCCAGTTATGATTTTGGTGCAACAGTTATCGAACATAACCTCGAACAGCCGAATTTTTTTCAAATTGTTCGTGTTCGCCGAACGGCTCGAACACCGCCCAAAGCAGCTCGAATTTGAGATTGGCGAACAGTTCGAGTCGAACACCGCTCCTCTCTAGTCTTGATACCCCTCTTTCAGTCTGTGGGAAAGCTGTATAAGTTTCACTTTATTAGCTTCAGTGGCCTAAACCATGGCTTTGCTAACGCACGTGGTTTCTCAAAGCGCATTGCAGATTAGGCCATTGTCGTAGTGATTAAATTCAAGGCGTAAAGAAAGATCTTTGTCTGTGACTATGCAACACCGAGAAGTGTGAGCTGATGTTGGACAGGCTGCCATTGCTTATGCAACAAGCTGCATTAGAGGACTTCCTTGGGAGAAATAACAGCCGGAGTATATACAGTTTCCCTCTCTGCCAGTCCTTTTACCAAGCTAAAGAATATGGCTGTGGTGAAATAGAACTCTCACTGAGAAGCTGTGTCAGACTGAAGAACATTGGGCCCACCAGAGGATTTGATTCTAATGGACCACCTTTCTCCCCTGCTAAAGAGCCCTATAGAATCTACAAGTTTTGCGCTATGAACTCTCCTGAAGGAGAAGCCAGGGCCCACTGGAGGAGTCTCCTGTTCTCTGGTGGGCCCGTCCAACCCTGCTAAGAAAAGTCTGGGGGAAGTTCCCGGACACTTTATGTCTGCTTTTTTACTGTGGACTGACTCCAGTGAGACGTACCATCCCTGGCCACATTCACTTGTCCACGTGTTTGTTGTTAGGCGGTCCTTCCCACTAAGTGCACTGGGGAGGGCACAGGTAATGTTCTGGGACCCACGCTTTTGGAAGGCGGGGACGGAACCGGGAGAAATAGTGGCGGCTGGAGACCAAGTATGGAGACCTGGCCACTGCCATGAGGTTGTGAAAAGCTTCCGCCTCAACAAGCTTAAAAGGCAACATTTCAAGTGCAAGCAGCTGTCCAGAAATGTGGCAGTTTAGTATTGCATCCTGTCGGTGGGTGGGTGGCTGGCTGCATACTTGTACTTGCATTCCAAGTAACAGAAAACTAAGGAGATGGATAGCCTCATCATCACCACAACCTGCAAGGTTTGCACTATGAACTCTCCTGATGGAGAAGCCAGGGACCACCGGAGGAGTCTTCAGTTCTCTGTTGGGCCCATCCAAGCCTGCCAAGAAGCAGCCCTGGCTAAGAAAAGTCTGTGGGAAGGTTCCCGGACACTTTATGTCTGCTTTTATACTGTGGACTGACTCCAGTGAGATATACCGTCCCTGGCCACATTCACTTGTCCACGTGTTTGTGGTTAGGTGGTCCTTCCCACTAAGTGCACTAGGGAGGGCACAGGTAATGTTCTGGGACCCGTGCTTGTGGAAGGCGGGGATGACACCGTTAGAAAAAGTGTCGGCTGGGGACCAAGTATGGAGACCCAGTCGCCGACATGAGGTTGTGAAAAGCTTCCACCTACACGAGCCTAAAAGACAACATTTCAAGTGCAACCAGCTGTCCACAAATGTGGCAGTTTAGTATTGCGGCCCGTGGGTGGGTGTCTGGCTGCATACTTCTGATTGCATTCCAAATAACTAAAAACTAAGGAGATGGATGACCTCATCATCATCACAACCTGCAAGATTTGCACTATGAACTCTCCTGATGGGGAAGCCAGGGCCCACTAGTGGACTCTCCGGTTCTCTGGTGGGCCCGTCCAACCCTGCCGAGAAGCAGCCCTGGCTAAGAAAAGTATGTGGGAAGGTTCCCGGACACTTTGTTTGCTTTTTTACTGTGGACTGGCTCCAGTGAGATGTACCATCCCTGGCCACATTCACTTGTCCACGTGTTTGTGGTTAGGCGGTCCTTCCCACTAAGTGCACTGGGGAGGGCATGGGTAATGTTCTGGGACCCTTGCTTTTGGAGGGCGGGGACTAAATAGTGGCGGCTTGGGACCGAGTATGGAGACCTGGCCGTCGCCATGAGGTTGTGAAAAGCTTCCGCCTCCACGAGCTTAAAAGGTGGGTGTCTGGCTGCATACTTGCACTTACATTCCAAGTAACGGAAAACTAAGGAGATGGATGGCCTCATCATCATCACAACCTGCAAGGTTTGCACTATGAACTCTCCTGATGGAGAAGCTAGGGCCCACCAGAGGAGTCTCCGGTTCTCTGGTGGGCCCATCCAACCCTGCAGAGAAGCAGTCCTGGCTAAGAAAAGTCTGTGGGAAGGTTCACGGACACTTTATGTCTGCTTTTTTACTGTGGACTGATTCCAGCAATCCATAAGATTGCAATCTGTAAGATCCCTTCACTGGCTCCCAATTGCCCAGTGTATCTAGTTCAAACTACTAACACTGACATACAAAGCCATCCATAACCTTTCTTCTCCATACATCTCTGAACCAATCTCCCGATATATTTCCTTATGTAATCTCCAGACCTCCCAAGACCTCCTTCTCTCCACACTTATTTGTTCCTCACCCAATCGCCTCCAATACTTCTACCAAATATCCCCATCCTCTGGAATTCTGTGCATCAACACGTCTGATCAGCCACTTTATTCGGATCCTTCAGACACAACCTGAAAACCCATTTGTTCAAGACAGCCTACAGCCTGCCATTGCCTCGCTGCCACCTCAACTCAATCGGAGCTAATGCAACTCATAACCTACTGTCTCCTTCCCCACCATCCTGTAGAAAGTAAGGATGCAAGTGCAGGGTCTATAAGATTTAAGATGCAATATGACACCTTGGCAAAACCCAATTATGTTCTCCCTCTGATATCTAACAATAACAAACAGGTCATACTGGAGAAACTTGCACCTACTGCCACTTAGTGTCTTCAGCTCCTTTGTGAGAAACTAATGTTTGCTCAGCCAGTCTACCCAACAAAATTCCTGAGGTTCGAAAATTGTGGATGGCTTTGCTTCTGGTACTGGGTGCTAATACCAAACTGTGGTGTGCCATTCACTGGATATTCCTGTCTGGTTGGAGACAAGCTCATTCCCACATAAAAGTACCAGCAAGCTAAGGAGATGGTGGCCTCTATCTTCATGAATCAGTTTGCTCGTTGTCTAGTAGTCTGACTTTAATACTAAAGATCTTGCTCCTTTTTATAGTTTTAAGTGAGCACGCAGAGACCATGGTTTCTGCAGCAACACTTCCAGGCTGGGATAGTGGCGGAGATATTGCTGTACCATCAGGTTGAGGATGCGAGCCATGCAAGGCACATATCTGAGGTTGCCCTGGCATAGGGCTGCCACTGGGTTTGCACCGTTATTGCACACGGCCTTCCCTTGCTCCAGGTTCAGCGGAGACAGCCATTGCTCAAACTCAGCCTGGAGAGCTGTCCACAACTCTTCAGCTGTATGACTGCCATCTCCAAGGCATATTAACTTTAACACTGCTTGATTGCGGTGAGCCCTGGCTGCGCAGTACAGAGGTGGGGGGGATTCTCTCAGCACTGTTGCAACATGGCTCATTAAGGCAGAAGTTGAGGGTACAGGTGGAGGCCCTAGAGGAGGTGGAGGATGCAGAAGCACTGGAGGAAGTGTTAGATAAAGAGGTTTGTCCCGCAAGCCTTGGGGATTGCAACACTTGCTATTTAGTGACACCTTTGTGTCTAGTGGTTTAGTTCTCCATCCCCTGGTGTGTAGTGGTTTAGTTATCCAACCCTAGCTGTTTAGTAGGTTAGTTTTCCAACCCCTGTTGTCTTATTAGTTTAGTTTTCCAACCACTGTTTTCTATTAGTTTAGTTCTCCATGTTCTGGTGTGTATTTATTTCTTTCTCCAACCCATTCATGCCCACCCCCAGGGGTTAACGTCTGATGACAAGGGTTTGGATTCTTCTTGGACCCTAATTTGTCTGGGCCCAGATCAACTGAAAAAAATTTTGGGCATCGCTACACATGCTTTCCCCCTCTTGAGTTTGAGAAGCTTTGGATCAGACCTTTGGTGCCCCAGAATAGAATGTGTGACCAGCTCTGCAGACTCGCCCATCTGTGCTTCCCCGCAGTCATTTGGCTGGTTGGAGAGTTGTGACGTGGGTGAAAACAAGGGTAATTGGGGTGCCACCTCTGAGGACTGTACTGTGTGTGATGTTAAGGTGGAGGAAGAGGAGCAGAGGCCACTTGATGCAGCGCTTGTCATCTACTGGAGTACATGTTCTTCCTGCCCCTCATCTACAAGGTGTACTGCTGTGAGACTGCCAAAGAAAGGGAGTGGAGTCCAGTAACAGAAGCTTTAAAAATGCTGCACAATAGCTCGCTGTAGCAAAACAAACCTACTTCTCATCTCTCATATCATACGTGTCTCACAACCCTAAACAGCTATTCAGTGCTTTCAAGTCCCTCCTCTGTCCACCAGCTCCCCTTAGCTCTCCTCTCATCTCAGCTGAAGACTTAGCCTCATTCTTCAAGCAGAATATTAACAACATAGGGCAAAGCTTTTGTTTAAAGTCCCAACAGCCCCTTCTCATAATGACTCAAATCTCCTCCTCCAAAACCAGCTTCTCCGTCATCACGGAAGATCATCTTTACTCTCCAAATCACCTCACCACCTGTGAACTTGACCCAATACCATACCACCTCATTCCAAACTGTGGCACCCCAGGGGTCTGGTCTCCACAGTAATAGCAATGTTATGTCTGAGAGCAGGTGGGAGGTCTCTTGGTCAGGAATCCTATGCATGCCACACCTCCTGCCCAGTCCTGGGAGGGGAAGAACTTCCCCTATATAAAGCTGGGGCTGAGGCAGGGTTAGTGAGAAGAGTAGAGAGAAGAAGAGGAGCAGCATAGGAAAGAAAGATCAGGAGCTCAGTGGGAGCAGTGCTAAAAGGAATCAGGGGCTGGCAGCTGAAGAGCTCGCCCTGATTGAAGAGTTACCACCGGACCCGGAGTCCGAGGCTGTGGGGATTAACCCAGACCCAGCACCAGAAACCGCCCGGCAGGGGATTTCAGGTCCTCTGGCCAAGAAACCCGAAGGCACGGTCACACGCGTGGGACCAGCACCGCCGTCGTGGAGCGGAAGCCACTAGAAGGCCCCGAGTCACCGGCCATATGGGTGAGCACCAGACGGTACACTCAGGGACGTGGGCTACCTTTACCCGCCTCTAGCAAGGAAGCCAGAAGAGTACAATTAGTTGGGGAGGCCTACAAATCCGCCTGGCCAAGGGGGATCCCATCTGCTTAAGGACTGACCAGGCCCCGACCGCTAGCCAGTACTCCGGGAGGGTCTATCTTTGTCACCAGTAAAGACCCTGAACTACACCGCATCGTCTCTGAGTGGTTCCTGCTACCCCCATCATCCACGTCGGCTGCCCTGAGGCCATACCCCTCCCGTTGGGGGTTATACCATCTACGCTGCACTATCCTACCACCGGCCTCAGCGGTCTGCCCTGCAGCGGCAGCTCCATAGCTGCATTCAACGGGTGGCGTAGTCGTCCTACATCTACTGCTAATATACCGCCACTCAGCTTGACTCCCTGGGCACGGACCGGGTCACCGTCACGAGACTACTACCCCTATCAGATCCGGCTCCGGGTAGGCTCCCGCGTGCGCAACGCTACTCAGCACAGGCCCAGGGGCGCGTCAGCTTTTGGCGTAGTCGGCAGGATCTCGTGCCCGCAACCACCGGGTACTGCGTGCCTGAAAAAAAAGAGACTTTTAAACTAACCTGTGGTGAAGATTCCCGCCATCCGGCGCCATCTTCAGCCTTCTTCCCGCCTTCCGTGAAGTTTTCCCGCCATCCGGCGCCATTTTCAGCCTTCTTCCCGCCTTCCGTGGAGTTTTCCCGCCGTTGTACGCCATCTTGAAGACGCCGCGCGGGAAGAAGAGGGGCGTGGACTCCGAAAGCGCGCGAGAACTGAAGCCCCACCTCACGTCCGGACGTTGCGTAAGGTCCTGGAAGGAGCCCAGCAGACGCCGACGTCACAGGAGCGCGACGGAAGGTCCTCGACCCTGACAATCCACTGCGGAGCCGCGGCCTACGGAAGAGGATCATTGCAAGGTAGGCCATGGTCCACTAGGGGGGAGAAAGATGTCGGATACGGAGGAGAGCTTCACTGCCTCAACCCCCGCCAGCGCCACCGCTGCTGCAGTCATGCCTTTCACCATGCCCTATATCCCGGGAGCAGCCTGGCTACCCCAGTACTCAGGGGAGTCACATACCCTGAATGACTTTAAAGAAAAGCTGGATAGCCTCTTCCAGGTGTACCCCCTCACAGAAGAGCAAAAAGTGAGCATCCTGGTGGCCCAACTAACCGGGGCAGCCCAAAGGGAGGTAAAGTCCTGGCCACCTGGGAGGAGGACTGTCGCAGGGATACTAACCCAGCTGAGGGACACCTTTGATACCCGCACCTCAGCCGAGATTAAGCTTAGATTCTATGGGTGCAAGCAGCGAGCACATGAGAGTATAAGGGAATATGCACTAAACCTACAAGAGGCCCTGAGAGCCATTAAGCAGACCAACCCCGACAGCGTGGGAAACGAGGACAGGCTGTTGACCGAACAATTTATAGAGGGACTATATTGCAATGTCCACCGAACCCAGTTGCGGGCCATAGTCTTACAGGATCCTCATCTGGACTTTGCACAGTTCAAGGACAGAGCCATCCGGGTGCTCCGAGAACCGGCACCGGGTGGCGTTGTGACCCACAGGCGCCCAGCTATCACTTACCACCAGGAGGCGGCGCCCTTGTCGGCAGGGCCTGTGGGGGCTGATGCGCAGGCTTTGAACAATGACCCGGCTCCAGACCTGCACCATCAGGTCCAAGAGCTACCTAAAAGCGTTGCTGCGCTAACCCGAACTGTGCAGTCTTTACAGGTTTCCACTCCAGGGAAGATCCAGCTGGCATCCGGACCGGAGGACATCCCGTGGCGTCGACCAAGGAGGACCCCACCAGCCAGAGGAAGACCCAGCGACCGATACAACGAGGACGGACAACCCATCTGCCGCCGCTGCAATCAACCCGGACATATGGCAAGGTACTGTCCTTTAAACTGGCACAACCTGGGGTAGAGGGCCAACCCCCAGGAAAAAGATCACCAGGCCCATCGAGCTGGCGCGACAAATATGTGGGAGGACGTCCAGTCTTGCCTGTGGTACTGGATGGCATTCCTATGAGTGCCCTACTGGACACCGGGTCACAGGTCACCACCATCCCGTACGTGCTCTTCAAGCAGTACTGGAATGACTCGGATATAACCCGCTACCCTGACGACGACTTGAGTATTATTGCCAGCAATGGTCAACCCGTGCCGCAGATCGGATTTAAAGAGATGACCATTAAAATCGGTAGAGTCGAACTGGCAGCACAGGGACTGATCATTGTGGACATTGACAAGCGCGAGAGTCACCCAAAAATAACTCTAGGAACTAATGTGATTGAAAATTGCCTTGCAGAGGTGATTTTCATTTTACAGCAGGTTGCCAAGAACGCCAGCTCCGGCCAGCAGCGAGTGCTCCAGATAGAGATCCGGGCACTGATGCGACGGCAACAAGTGGAACTCTCCGGCGGTGAGATTGGTAGCGTAAGAATGTGTGACCCTTTCCCTATTGCCATACCCCCGAAAAGTGAAATGATGATTTGGTGCCGGGCAGCTATTGGTCTGAGAGGTAGAGATTACCAGGCCATGGTAGAGCCAGTCTACTCAGACAGTAGGCCCACCATTTTGACAGCCCGGGGGGTAGTTGATGTATGCCATGGGAGGGTACCCGTTCGCATAATAAATATTGGGAAAAGGGAAGTATACCTGCCCCGGTATGCTACGCTAGCCAAATTATATACTATCAACCAAAATTCTATACAGTCTGTGGAACCCTTGCCTCCATCTCATCCGGAGGAAGGTAACGGCTCTGAGAAAATAATGGAGGATTGGTGTCAGCAACTACATTTGGGTACTGACTCCACTCCCTCCCACCAGAAACAGGGAGTCTACCGGGTGGTTCAAGAGTACGAGAGAGTGTTTAGTAAACACCCGTTAGACTTCGGGCGAGTCAAGGGGGTAGAACACCACATCCCCACGGGAGACCATCCTCCCATAAAAGAGAGGTATCGGCCCGTACCCCCTGCACACTACCAACACGCCAAGGGGATGCTTAGAGACATGAAGGAGGCTGGGGTAATCAGGGATAGCTGTAGCCCCTGGGCAGCTCCACTAGTCTTGGTCAAAAAGAAAGACAACACCATGAGAATGTGTGTAGATTACCGGAAAATTAACCGTATCACACACAAAGATGCGTACCCCTTACCAAGAATAGAGGAGTCTTTGGCTGCTTTAAAATCTGCTAACTTCTTCTCCACCTTGGATCTCACTAGCGGGTACTGGCAGGTTCCTGTAGCAGAGGCGGATCGGGAGAAGACCGCATTCACCACCCCGATGGGACTTAGCGAGTTTACCTGCATGCCGTTTGGACTCTGCAACGCACCAGGAACCTTCCAGCGACTGATGGAGTGCTGTCTGGGACACCGGAACTTTGAGACGGTCCTGTTATACCTGGACGATGTCATCGTCTACTCCAAGACCTACGAGGACCACCTGAAGCACCTGGCGGAAGTGTTTGAAGCTCTGGCAAGTTACGGCCTAAAGGTGAAACCTTCCAAGTGTCACCTACTGAAGCCAAAGGTGCAGTACCTGGGACACGTGGTGAGTGCTGACGGAGTGGCTCCCGACCCTGATAAGATCATCGCAATTAAGGAATGGCCAAGCCCCTCCAGCGTAAAGGAAGTGAGGCAGTTCCTCGGGTTGGTAGGCTACTACCGAAGGTTCATTCCCGGTTTCACCAAAAAGGCAGCTCCTATGCAGGACCTCCTGATAGGCCAGTGCAGGAAGGCCAAGAACCAGAAGCCACCCTTCAGATGGGAGAAGCTGGAAGAAGAGTCCTTCCGCCAGCTGAAGATGGCCCTCACGGGGGATGAAATCCTGGCGTACCCTGATTATAGCCAGCCCTTTATCCTCTACACCGACGCCAGTAACATCGGGCTAGGAGCCGTACTGTCCCAGATCCAGCAGGGGAAAGAACGGGTAATTGCTTACGCCAGCCGAAAACTGCGTCCCACCGAAAGAAACCCTGAGAATTACAGCTCGTTTAAGCTAGAGTTCCTGGCAGTGGTGTGGGCAGTCACCGAACGCTTTAAGCACTACCTCGCTTCTTCCCGGTTCACCGTGTACACGGATAACAACCCGTTGACACACCTGGACACTGCAAGACTCGGTGCCCTAGAGCAGAGATGGATGGCCCGCTTGTCCAACTATGAGTTTACAATCAAATACCGGGCAGGACGCTCCAATACCAACGCAGACGCCCTGTCCAGGATTCCAAACCTACCGGACGTAGGGGAAGATTCAGAGGAACTGGAAGAAGTTGAGCTCCCCGCGTTCCACCGTCATGGGACTATCCAGTATTCCCACCGTGTAAGAAGTAAGCAAACCGCTACGTTCAACCCCTTACCTCATTTCAACTGGGTGGAGACGCAAGACAGTGACCCTGCCGTCCGTCTGGTAAAGGAGATGCTGACTCGGCCAGATGCACGCCTTGACCCAGACGCTCCGGAGGAAGCCAAGCAACTGTGGGCTGAGAAGAGTCGACTGTTCCTTTATAAGGGAAAGTTGTGCCGCAGAATGGTTAACTCCCGGACGCATGAACTAATCTGGCAAGTAGTGGTGACAAGAAGAGACGCAGCTATGGTGATGGAGGCATATCACGACGGAGCTGGGCATTTCGGATGGAAGAAGCTGGAGTTTCTGCTGCGCGGGCGGTTCCATTGGGTAGGCATGAGAGGAACCATCGAGAGGTGGTGCAGAGACTGTGGCCCATGCAACTTAAGAAGGAGGGACCGTGCCAGCCAGAAGACTCCCCTGCGGTCCATCATCACCAGACAGCCGTTGGAACTGGTAGCCTTGGATCATGTAAAACTGACCCCAAGCAGAAGTGGCTACGTCTACGCATTAACCATCGTGGATCACTACTCCCGTTTCTTGGTTGTCGTCCCCGTCAAGGACTTAACGGCTCACACAGCAGCTAGAGCCTTCCAGCAGCACTTCTGCCGTCCGCATGGATACCCGGAGCAGGTGCTGACGGACCAGGGGCCTGCCTTTGAAGCGGAGGTCTTCCAGGAGTTCTGCACCCTGTATGGCTGCCGGAAGATTAGAACAACACCCTATCACCCGCAAACTAATGGACTTTGTGAGAAAATGAACCAGGTGGTGATAGATCTCCTGAAAACATTGCCCCTGGAGGAACGCAGTCTGTGGCCTGAGAAGCTGCCCGACCTGGTGGACCTATACAACCACATCACTGTAGGTTCCACCAACTGTACCCCGGCTTACCTAATGAGGGCAAGACCTGGTAAGCTTCCTGTTGATCTGGAAATGGGAGTCCTGACACCCGAGGACACTTCACCAGAAGCCAACTGGGACACAGAGAGGCAGCAGCAATACCGAAAAGTACAGGAGAGCGTGGAGCGTAGTCTCTGTCAAGCTAGGGAAAGACAAGAGAATACTTACAACCAGTATGCTCCCGCTGTTCCCCTGGTGCCCGGAGAGCAGGTCTTGAAGAGGAAAAGACGGCTCCACAAGTTGGACGACCAATGGGAGAAGGACCCGTACACCGTACTGCCCTCAAGCCACGACAACCCGAAGATCTGTACAATTAGTAAAGACGGAGGGGAAACCACAGCCATTGTATCCCGGGATCACCTAAAGAAGTGTCCCGAACAGCTACGGAACCCTGAAGAGGGACAAGAGGACCCTCGACCCGTAGAGGAAAGGGAAGATATGGTTAGTACTGTGCTCGGAGACTTCCCTCGGTCTTGGACTCAAGTCAATGGTGCTGTTGTGGTACCCGTCCTCACGTTCCTCCAACCAGCATCCCAAGTGCCTACGGAGACACAGGTAGAACTGGAAGAACAGCCGGTCCAGGAGGCAGAAGGCCCCACACAAGCAGACCAGGAAAATCAACCCTCTGCTTATAGTGAGCCTGCCATACCCCTAGTGAGCCAAAGAGTCCGTAGACGGCTGCCCAGTTTACCCTTGACAGCCCCTATACCCTGTAGCTCAGGACCAATCAACCAGCTCCGTAGGTCCACTAGGGTCACTAGAGGCCAGCTGCCCATACGGTGGAGGATCTAAATGTTCAAGTTATTTTATTAATGTTTACCTGTTTATTGTTGCTTGTGTATAATTATGTGTTTCTAGTTATTTATAGGAGTCTTTGGTGGATTTACCGGGAATCCTTTGTGTACATATGTTGGAGCGTAACCAGGAATGGACTAAAGACTGTTAAGGACTCGGGGTAGGACAGACCCCTACCTGGTTATGGCTCCCTGTCTCTTGGTGAAATGGACACCTTTGTTTTCTTCAAAGACTGCACCTGGTTGCGGACGTTCCGTGACCATCCTAATGTGTTTTTCTTTATTGTACTGTTTCTGTTTTTACTTGTTATGTTTTACAAAAATATGTTTAGTCCCGGAGTACTAAATTTCACTAGGGGGGAATGTGGCACCCCAGGGGTCTGGTCTCCACAGTAATAGCAATGTTATGTCTGAGAGCAGATGGGAGGTCTCTTGGTCAGGAATCCTATGCATGCCACACCTCCTGCCCAGTCCTGGGAGGGGAAGAACTTCCCCTATATAAAGCTGGGGCTGAGGCAGGGTTAGTGAGAAGAGTAGAGAGAAGAAGAGGAGCAGCATAGGAAAGAAAGATCAGGAGCTCAGTGGGAGCAGTGCTAAAAGGAATCAGGGGCTGGCAGCTGAAGAGCTCGCCCTGATTGAAGAGTTACCACCGGACCCGGAGTCCGAGGCTGTGGGGATTAACCCAGACCCAGCACCAGAAACCGCCCGGCAGGGGATTTCAGGTCCTCTGGCCAAGAAACCCGAAGGCACGGTCACACGCGTGGGACCAGCACCGCCGTCGTGGAGCGGAAGCCACTAGAAGGCCCCGAGTCACCGGCCATACGGGTGAGCACCACACGGTACACTCAGGGACGTGGGCTACCTTTACCCGCCTCTAGCAAGGAAGCCAGAATAGTACAATTAGTTGGGGAGGCCTACAACTCCGCCTGGCCAAGGGGGATCCCATCTGCTCAAGGACTGACCAGGCCCCGACCGCTAGCCAGTACTCCGGGGGGGTCTATCTTTGTCACCAGTAAAGACCATGAACTACACCACATCGTCTCTGAGTGGTTCCTGCTACCCCCATCATCCACGTCGGCTGCCCTGAGGCCATACCCCTCCCGTTGGGGGTTATACCATCTACGCTGCACTATCCTACCACCGGCCTCAGCGGTCTGCCCTGCAGCGGCAGCTCCATAGCTGCATTCAACGGGTGGCGTAGTCGTCCTACATCTACTGCTAATATACCGCCACTCAGCTTGACTCCCTGGGCAAGGACCGGGTCACCGCCACGAGACTACTACCCCTATCAGATCCGGCTCCGGGTAGGCTCCCGCATGCGCAACGCTACTCAGCACAGGCCCAGGGGCGCGTCAAAACCATACCACAGTCTTCATCCCAAGCCTAACCCTCCTCTTCAACCTGTCATTAACAACTGGCGCCTTCCCTTAATGATTCAAACTTACCTTGATCACACCCATCCTCCAAAAGCCGTCCCTTGACCCATCCTATATTTAGCTACCGCCCCATATCACTTCTCCTCTATGCCTCCAAACTACTGGATCAACACGTCTATTTTGAACTGTCCTCCCACCTCTCCTCCTGCTCTCTGTTTGACCGCTTACAATCTGGCTTCCGACCTCACGATTCCACTGAGTCTGCCCTGACTAAAGTCACCAAAGTAATTAATACACAGTGTCAAACAGGATAGCCTCTATAGCAATAGTCAATCAACACAATAATAGAGCTCCCAATGGGGTCTCCATTAAAATGAGACATAAATAGATGGTTAAAATTACAGTTTTATTAAAGATAAATATAAAATATACATAAAATTAAGCAAAGGTATCCAAATGTATCAATCAGATAACAAGGCATATAATCAAATAATTTTCTGGTATGAAGTATTTTCTAATCATCCCTAAATGAATTAAAGTGCCAATAGATATGAATAAATATGAAAAGAAAAAAAATTTGTTTGCATAGTGCTTGTGCCTAAATATCCATATGCCAAATATAATAGCAGCAAATTTAATCAAAGTGCAAAGTGCTGTAGTGTTTCAACAAATTAATAAATAAATAAGATGCAAGTACCTATATTGTATTTGTATTGAATACATACTATCAGCTAATCAGAATATTGCACAGAGGGAGAAACCATTTTAATGGAGACACCATTGGGAGCTCTATTATTGTGTTGACTGACTAAAGTCACCAAAGACCTAACTGCCAAATCCAAGCAAGACTACTCTGTCCTCCTCCTACTAGACCTGTCACCTGCCTTTGACACAGTAGACCATATCTTCTTACTACAGACTCTCATCTCTCAACATCACAGACTTGGCCCTGTCTTGGGTCTTTTCATACCTAACCGACAGGACATTCAGTGTCTTCCACTCACACACCACCTCCTCATCTCACCCGCTATGTGTCGGTGTGGTGTCCCCCAAGATTCAGTTCTAGGATCAGGCTCTTCTCCATCTTAACCTTCGGCCTGGTACAGCTCATGGTCTCACAGCTTTCAGTATCACCTCTATGCTGATGACACACAGATCTACCTCTCTGGACCTGATATTACCTCCTTACTAACCAGAACCCCACAATGTGTGTCCTGTATTTCATCTTTCTTTTCTGCTAGATTTGTAAAAATTAACATGGATAAAACAGAATGCATCTTCTTTCCACAATCTCATTCACCCCCCCAACTGACCTATCCATTAAAGTGAATGGCAGCCCACTTTCCCCAGTCCCGCAAGCTTGACTCTGATCTGTCCTTCAAATGTCAGATCCAAGCCCTTTCCACTTGCTGCTGACTCCAACTCCAAAGTATATCGGGGATCCGCACATTCCTCAGCCATTAATCTAGAAAAACACCAGTGCATGCCTTCATCATCTCCTGCCTCCACTACTACAAGCTCCTACTCTGTCCAATCTATCCTAAACTGTTCTGGCTGATTAATCCACCTGTCACCCCACTATTCCCAGGCTTCTCTCATCTGTCAATCCCTGCACTGGCTCCCTGTTGCCCAGAGACTCCAGTTGAAAAGCTTAACTTTGGCATACCAAGCCATCGAAAACCTTTCTCCTCCATACATGTGTGACCTAGTCTCCCTGTACTAGTTACCTGCAAGCAACCTCCCATCCTTCCAAGATCTCCTTCTCTACTTCCCTCTTATCTCTTCTTGCAACAATCACATACAAGATTTGTCCCGTGCATCTCCCTTACTGTGTAACTCAGTACCCCAACACATCAGACTGTCGCCTACCGTGGAAACCTTAAAAAGAAAGCTGAAGACCCACTTCTTGTGACCAGCGTAAAATCTGCGGCAACCCTCACTTTAGCATACCGCTGAACGACTAGCTGTACCCTGACCTACTGTACCCTCACCCATCCCGTGTACATTCTTTGTGCTTTCGTGGGCTGGGTACTGTCTCCTCTTGTACCAGTTGGTGACCCCTTTTCACATGTAACGTGCCATGAAATAAATGTCGCCGTAATTGTAATAACAATTATAGTACTTGTACTCTGGGTCAATTGATGGCACTTTTCTTGTGTCTACCCCTTATTTCATGTGTTTTGGCATCTTTTGGGCCCGTTTCAAAGCTGCCAAAGATGACCAGATCATAGGTTAGACTTCGTCCAACAGTGCCTCCATCTGCTTCATTACAGGGAATCTTCCGTCGGGGGTTCCGTCTGAATCACTTATTTCAGAGATTTACACGGAAACCCCGGTGTATGCGCTCGGCGCAGAGCACAAGATAAATGTGAGCAGAGCTTTACTATGATTTTAGGGAGGCAGTAGGTGTTGTATATGCTTTTTTTTTGTCCCCCCATTGAATCATATGGCGTTCGTTAATGTTCGACAAATTAATCGACGAATAAATTTGGCAAATGTCTAAATATTCGAAGCGCATTTCCAAACCGAACATTGAAATGTTCGCTCATCTCTAATAAAAAGGAGGCTCTGTGAAGAGGAAATTTCCTATTCTATGATCTACCCTGCTCGGCTCAGGGAGGTTGCCCTGAGTGGAGCTCATATGTTTGACTCCCCTCCAGATGCTTTATCATGGTTGGATGCCAATTAGATATCTCTGCAAAATGGAGCTGGATGAGAGACTTCTCCTCGAGGTGGTATTCTCCAAGCACTTTTCATATATCATTATGAAAAAATGCCTATACTATGCTTGTTTTGCTAATAGCCAGATCTATTCCGTTATTCCACTATGAGCGGGAAATGTTGAGTTATGATGATTTATGTACCTGCGTTATTGTACATACAAACTATTATTCTTTTAAGGGCAGTCAGGTTAGTAACTAGCCCTAATTTTCTTAAGTTAACCCCTTAAGGACCGAGCCACTTTGTAGGCTAATGACTGGGCCAATTTTATTAATTCTGACCATTGTTATTTTATGAGGTAATAACTCAGGAACGCTTCAACGGATCCCCCTGATTCTGAGACTGTTTTTTCATGACATTTTGTACTTTATGATAGTGGTTAAATTTATTCGACATGACTTGCGTTTATTTGTGAATAAAAATGGAAATTTGGCAAAAATTTAGAAAATTTTGCAATTTTCAAACTTTGAAATTTCATGCCCTTAAATCAGAGAGATGTGGCATACAAAATAGTTAATAAATAACATTTCCCACATGTCTACTTTACATCAGCACAATTTTGGAACCAACATTTTTTTCTGTTAGGCAGTTATAAGGGTTAAAAGTTGACCAGCAATTTCTAATTTTTACAACAAAAATCACATCACATTTGAAGTGACTTTGAGGGGTCTATATGACAGAAAATACCCAAAAGTGACACCATTCTAAAAACTGCACCCCTGAACGTGCTCAAAGCCAAATGCAAGAAGTTTATTAACCCTTCAGGTGCTTCACAGGAGCTGAAGCAATGTGGAAGGAAAAAATGAACATTTATCCTGAGTACGCTGATACCCCATATGTGTGGGAATACCATTGTTTGGGTGCACGGCATGGCTTGGAAGGGAAGGAGCACTATTTGACTTTTTGAACGCAAAATTGGCTGCAATCGAGAGTGGACGCCATGTTGCGTTTTAGAGTGCCCCTGATGTGCCTAAATAGTGGAAACATACCACAAGTGACCCCATTTTGGAAACTAGACCTCTCAAGGAACACATTTAGATGTGTGGTGAACACCTTAAACCCCCAGGTGCGTCACAGAAGTTTATAGCGTAGAGCTGTGAAAATAAAAAATCAATTTTTTTCCACAAAAATGATCTTTTAGTTCCAAATTTTTTATTTTCACAAGGGTAACAGGATAAAATGGACCTAAAAAGTTGTTGTGCAATTTCTCCTGAGTATGCCAATACACAATTTGTGGTCGAAAACTACTTTTGAGGCACAGTGCAAAGCTCAGAAGGGAAGAAGCGTCATATTGGAGTTCAAATTTAGCTGGAATGGTTTGGGTGTGCCATGTCACACTCGCAGAGACCCTGAGGTGCCAAAACAGTAAAATCCCCCATAAGTGACCCCATTTTACAAACTACACCTCTCAATGAATTCATCTAAGGGTGCAGTGATCACAGTTGTGTCACATAATTTTATACCATTTGGCAGTGAAGAAAAAATGGTTACATTTTTACCACAAATATTTTGTTTTAGCCCCAGATTTTACATTTTCACATGGGGAAATTGGTAAAAAAAAAATGGCACCAAAATGTGTCACACAATTTCTGCTGAACGTGGCAATACCTCACATGTGGTTGTACAGTACTGCTTAGCCACACGGAGAGACTCAGGAGGGAAGGAGCACTATTTTTCCTGCTGGAGCGCAGATTTTCCTAGAATAGTTTGCGGACTCCATATACAGAGCCCCTAAGAGCAGAACCCCCCTCAAGTGACCCCATTTTGGAAACCATACCCTTGCCAAACATGTGGATGCTAAATGTGGTTTAGACACATTGTAGGGCTCAGAAGGGAGGGGGATTTGAATTTGGGAGCGCAGAATTTGCTGAATTTCTTTTATGGGGGCGAGGAGCCATTTCGCTTTTCCAGAGCCTTTGTACTACCAATAACACGGAAGCCCCCTATATTTCCATTAACACTTGACAGACCTGAGTGGGGGCTTTTTATGTGAAGCTTTTATTTGGAACCTTTTACATAACATTTTGGATCACATTTGTCCAGCGCTCTATGCATAGCTCTTACTTTGGGGTTTCCATTTAAATATCCAAATGATGTGATTTAGATGAAACTCCCAAGGGATCCATTCACTATAATGAGATGAGGTAGCAGAGTTACTCTGGACTCCGTTTGGCCTCTGTTCAGCGTTGTCCTTTTCAGAGGTTCACAAAACTGTGGCTGACCGTGCTTTTATCTACGCCTAAAAGGACAGACACCACCGGATCATAGGTCAGACGGCGTCTACAGTGCCTCCATCTGCTTCATTACAGGGAATCTTCTGCTGGGGGTTCCGTCTGAATCACTTACAGTATTTCAGAGATTTACACGGAAACCCCGGTGTATGTGCTCAGTGCAGTGCGCAAGATAAATGTGAGCAGAGCTTTACTGCGATCGTAGGGAGACAGAATGAACAAATCAACAGCAGATGAAGAATTGGTTTTATTTATCTTTTACGCCGCTCCTCGTGCAGTATAAGTGATTAGATGACTTTATTCTTCGAGATTCATATAGGGTTTTAATCATTGACAGCTGTCACACACTAAATAAACGCTTTTTTTTTTGCAAAGACTAGTTTTTGCATCGCCATATTTTGAGACCTATAATTTTTCCATATTTCAGCCGATAGAGTCATGTAAGGGCTTGTTTTTTGTGGGACAAGTTGACATTTTTTTTGGTATCATTTTCGGGCATGTGACACTTTTTGATCGCTTTCTATTCCAATTTTTGGGAGGCAGAATAAAATAAACAAAAAATAACAATTCAGCAATTGTTGTTTTTTTTTTTTTTAATGCCGTTCTGCGTGTGGTAAAATTGATAAGGCAGCTTTATTCTTCGAGTCAGTACGATTATAGTGATACCTCATTTATGTAATTTTTTTATGTTTTTGTGCTTTTACATAATAAAAACTTTAATAGAAAAAATATTTATCTATGCATCGCTTTATTCTGAGAGCTATAATTTTTTTATTTTTCCCCTGATGGAGCTGTATAGCAGCTTGTATTTTGCGGGACAAGATGAAGTTTTTAGCGGTACCATTTTTATTTACATTCGTCTTTTTGATTGTGTTTTATTCCACTTTTTTCTAGCGGTATGATGAAAAGGCATTGTTACCCATGTTTTTTTTATTACGCTGTTCACTGAAGGGGTTAACTAGTGTGACACATTTATAGATCGTGGTAGTTCCAGATGCGGCGATACTAAATATGTGTACTCTTTTTGTTTATTTTTATTTTTTTTACATAAAAATGTGTATTTATTAGTGTAATATATTTTAGTATTTTTTAACTTTTTTTAAAATATTTTTACCACTTTTTTTTACTTTTTTAAAACTTTTTTACTTAGTCCCTCTATGGGACTTTCACTTTTTTCACTCTTTCCACAGGTATAATGTATTGCAATGCACTAGCATTGCAGTACATTATACCTATAGTGAAAGTTCCTGAGACCATGCTGTGAGAATGGTCTCAAAGGCTTTCCATAGCTTGCTGACATGGGGGTCGTCATGACGACCCCAGGTCACCATTGCAATGGTTGGGCCCCCACGTTGATGTTGCGGGGGCGCCGTTATGAAGGCAGAGGGAGATCCCATCCCTCTGCCTGCCTCCTGAATGCTGTAATCGCGCTCAATCACAGCATTCAGGAGATTAAAAGCCAGGAGCGGTGCTGACACTGCTCCTGGCTGTTTAGTGCCGGAGCTCAGCCACTGGCAGTGCTGACCTCCGGCACTGATCAGGCAGGAGATGCTGATATTTCAGCTTCTCCTGCGCGATCATGCAGTGATCGGTCAGGCAGATTTACTGACCGATCACAGCGATCTGGGTGCGGGAACCACCGCCATGGGTCCCTGCACCGCTTCCCCTGCCACTCAGATGTCTGTGACAGCTGTTGGTACTGAATTGTCCCTGCTTGTTTACACGCAGTGACTGTTCAAAGTCATGACGGGGATAACCCGTCATGGTGCGCGAACTAGCATCCTGCCATGACGGGTTATCCCCGTCATTGGGCGTTAAGGGGTTAGGAGGAATGTCTCAATATTCTTGTTTGAATGGTTACTGGTTTTATGAAGGGGAGTCTTCCAGAGAGGTTTGCTACACTATGCAAGGAAATACAGTTTAAGAGATAAGCAAGTCAAAGGGGGTAAATTATGTTTTAGGGATTATTCTATATTTTTTCGATGTGATTTATCCTGCTCTAAAATTACGTGCTACTTAATATGGCACATATAATTAATGTGATAGCCTGGAATGTCAGGGGCTTGAGGGAAGCGGTCAAGATATGTGCTGTGTTCTCTTGGATTCAACAATTTCAGCCTGGTATTTGTCTTTCCGAAACTCATATGACCTGTGAAAGACCACAATTTTTAAGGAGGTCGTGGGTGGGTCCAGAGTAACATTCAGTTTTTTCTTCTCATGCATGGGGAGTAAGTGACGCGCCCCTGGGCCAGTGCTGTTAGGGGATACCCGGAGCCGGATCAGATGGGGGTTGTAGTCTCCGAGTGGCTGTGACCCGGTCCGTGCCCAGGGTGTCAAGCTCAGTGTGTGGCAGTCCTTACTGATGTTACTAAAGTTCTTTATGTCGACTACGCCACCCGTTGAATTGCGGTCACTACGGCCGCCGCTGCAGCAGGGTCCGCTGAGGCTGATGGTGTTTGTGCAGCCCAGGTAGTATAACCCCCAACGGAAGGGGTATAGCCTCAGGGGGTCAGGTGCAGAGGATGGTGGTTGTGGAGGTGCAGTGAGGATGGTAATGAGAGTCAGAGTCGGGCTGTGCAGTTCAGGGTTTGTTTACTTACTGCTGTTCTTGTACCGGTCACTCCGGCCTTAAGTGACCACCCGAGCCGTGCTGCGTCCACCAGGTCCTGGACTCGGCCAACCCCCAAGTAGTTCTGGAGCGTGGTTCTGAGCTCCCTTTCTGTCCTGTCCTCGTCTCTGGCCTTCCCCACCAGGGATCCACCTAAGTCCGGCTCCCTCGGGCCTCTTGTTGGTGAACCCTTGTCTCTGGGTTCCCTGACCCTATGCGTGGTCTGCCTTCCGGGTGGATATAGTGGGTGGCCGTGGCAGATTCTGCCCACGGCCTCCGGTTCCTGGCTAAGGTGTGCTGTAGCCTCTGCCAGCTTGGGATCCGGTACCCTGTTGCCAACTCTTCACCCTCTGGTCTAATTTGGGCTCTTGGAGTTCCTTCTTTCTCCCCCTCTGGGTCTTTCTTTCTCCTCTCTCACTCTTGGCCTTGGAGCTGCTCTGCTCCTCTGCTTTCCTCCACTGCTCTGCAAAAGACTGACAGACCGACCAGCCTTCTGCAAAAGACTCCTCTGCAAAGACTTACTGACTGACACTGATCTAAGATGGTGCCCACCTTATATACTCCCTCTATGTGTGAGCTCAGGTGACCAGCACCCAATGAGCTCCTAGCTTTACCCAGGCTGCTCCCCCTATCTGCCCCTACACTACTGGGATGTTCCACCCCCCTCTCACTCCAGCCAGGAACAGACTGTTAGAACCTTGCTGTTAGGTTTTTTTTCCTTTGCTGGTCACATGACCTTGTTGGCCTATTTAATCCTGCTCCGCCCTTCTGGCTTTGCTGGACTTCATTGTATATCTACTTTCTAGCTAGCCTGTGCTCTGTATCTAACTCTGTTAGTTTGCTTGGTCTACGGACCTCTATGTTCTATCTATTTTGTTTGTTCGTCTGTCTGCTACTATTTCTGTTAGGAGGTGTCCCATATTCCTCCCAGTCCTTAGTACTTGTAGGGATTCCCTCCTCACATCTATAGGTCTCCGTACAGACTAGATTAGGACTTTAGCAGGTCTGATCGCAGGATCAGGTTCCCTGTTACATCGTAGGGATTCAGCTGAGTCTTATAGTAGGGACAGATCTCCTCTCTTTCCTTAGCTTTGGTAGCAGAACATAACAGTAAGTCCAGCCTGCAAATTCTCTAAGGAAAGATTTTTTTTTTTTTTTTGTTCCATCATGGTGTCGGTTCAGGATTTGGCTAAACACCTGCAGGGACTCTCTCTGGAAGTGGCCGAGCTCCGTCAGCACGTGAGTAACTGTCCTGGAGCATATTTCTTGGAGCCTAAGGTATGTTTGCCGGATTTATTTTTTGGTGAACATCGAGAATTTTTTTCATTTAAAAATGCTTGCTTATTGTATTTTCGTTTGAGACCCAAGTCCTCTGGGGATGAATCCCAGCGCGTAGGGTTCATAATGTCACTTTTGCGCAAAGAGCCTCAGGAGTGGGCCTTTTCTTTGCAACCTAGTGATACATGCTTCAGATCAGTGGATAGTTTTTTTTCTGCTTTAGGACTATTATATGATGATCCTGACCGTGTGGCATCAGCTGAGACTGAGTTGAGACGTTTAAAACAAGGATCAGGTAATGTCGAAAAATATTGTACTCATTTTCGTCGTTGGTCCACTCAAACAGGGTGGAACGATTCTGCTCTGAAAAGTCTATTTCTTGCTGGGCTCAGTGAAAGGGTTAAAGACCTGCTAATTGCTTATCCTACACCTGAGGATTTGCAACAGGCTATGCAATTAGCTATACGGGTGGATAGAAGACTGCGTGCTAGGGTTAATGAGAGCAAATCCTCTGCTATGTCAGTTTCTGGTTATGATAATGTGTGTACTAACAGTGGTGAACCGATGGAGATTGGATCGGTGGTACCTCGCTCTCAAGAAAAAGACCGTCGTTTTTCAGAAGGCTTGTGTTTCTATTGCAGAAAATCTGGTCATTTGATTAAAGGCTGTGAGCTTCGTATGAAGAAAGAAAAAAAAATGGTCAGTCACGCCCGTATTGCCTGTTTAAATTCCAAGGGTATATTTTTAGCTGCTTCCACGATTGCTCAGGAAAAATTAATGGAATTTCGGGTGTTTGTTGATTGCGGGTCTACACTGAATGTAATTGATGGGGGATTCGTGGAAAAACTCAATTTAAAACCTGAACCTTTATCATCCCCCATTGCTGTGGTTTCTGTGGATGGCTCCCCTTTGAAGAATATTACTCTCAAGGTCAGTGAATTTCCTCTCACTATTAATGGTGTTCACCATGAGAAATTGGATTTGGTAGTGTTGAATAACTTGCCTTCTCCAGTAATATTGGGTTTGCCCTGGTTAAAATTTCACAATCCTGTACTGGATTGGTCTACCAGTGAAATTAAATCCTGGAGTCATAAATGTTATGACAAGTGTTGTAACGGGCGTATTGCAGCTTTGGATAGGGGAGAATTGCCTGTTCCTATTCAGGATTTTTGGAGAGTTTTTTCTGAGAAGGAATCGCAGGTTTTGCCTCCCCATAGAGACTATGATTGTTCTATTGAATTTGTCCCTGGAGCGACTCTTCCTAAAAGTCGTTTATTTAACCTTACCATTCCTGAGAGGAAGGCTTTGGAGGAATACATACAGACAAGTTTGGCCGCCGGTCACATTAGGCCCTCTAAGTCTCCTGTGGCGGTTGGATTTTTTTTTGTAAAAAAAAAGGACGGCGGTTTACGTCCTTGTCTGGATTTTCGTGAGATTAACAAAATTACGGTACGCAATCCTTACCCACTGCCATTGATTCCTGATCTGTTTAACCAGTTATTGGGGGCCAAGTGGTTCTCTAAAATTGACCTTAAGGGGGCATACAATCTGTTGCGCATGAAGGAGGGTGATGAATGGAAGACTGCTTTTAACACTCCTGTGGGTCATTTTGAGAATCTGGTTATGCCTTTTGGTCTTACTAATGCTCCTGCATTTTTTCAGAATCTGATTAATGACATCCTTAGACCTTTGATCGGTAAAAATGTGGTTGTGTATTTGGATGACATTTTGATTTATTCGCCAGATCTGGAGTCTCATTGGCGGAGCGTGCGTGAGGTATTACAGTTATTAATGGACAATTCGCTTTTTGCTAAGCTGGAGAAATGTGAGTTCGCTGTACAGAGAATTAGTTTTTTGGGCTACATTATCTCCAGCAAAGGTTTTGAGATGGATCCGGTTAAGGTTCAGGCTGTGCAGGAATGGCCTAGGCCTATTGGTTTGAAATCGATACAGAGGTTTTTGGGTTTCGCCAATTACTACAGAAAATTCATAAAAAATTTTTCTAGTATTGTCAAACCTCTGACTGATCTCACCAGGAAAGGTGCTGATGCGGTTCAGTGGTCTTCTGAGGCCATTGAAGCTTTTGTGTATCTCAAGGAGAGGTTCACCTCTGCTCCCATCCTTATGCAGCCTGATGTTACTAGGCCGTTTTTGGTTGAGGTTGATGCTTCCTCTGTGGGGGTTGGCGCAGTATTGTCTCAGGATAACGGGGATGGATTACATCCCTGTGCCTTTTTTTCAAAAAAATTTTCGGAGACTGAACTGAATTACGATATTGGTAATCGGGAATTATTGGCTATTAAACTCGCATTTGAACACTGGCGCCACTTCTTGGAAGGTGCGGAATTTCCCATTCAGATTCTTACGGATCATAAAAATCTGATATATCTTGATGCTGCCAAGCGCCTGAATGCCCGTCAGGCTAGGTGGGCACTGTTTTTCTCGCGGTTTAATTTCTCCGTTACTTACATCCCTGGTACTAAGAATGTTAAGGCGGATGCCTTGTCTCGCAGTTTTTCTCCCATAGTCGGTGCTGAGAAAGAGGAAAACATTTTACAAGAAGGTGTTGTGATAGCTGCTTTAGACTCCGTTTTGGAAGATGAGATTCTTAAAGCTCAGGAGAATGCCCCATCTAACACTCCTCATGGGAGGTTGTTTGTGCCTGGGACCTTTAGGAGAGATTTGTTTGTTGAGTGTCACGAATCTCGGTTGGCAGGTCATCCCGGAATCTCTGAGACCAAGAGACTGGTGGGTCGCAGTTTTTGGTGGCCTGGATGGCAGAAGGAAGTCATTAAGTGGGTGCGCCAATGTACTATATGTGCTAGATCTAAGTCCTCACATACTCCTGCTGCGGGGTTGCTTTGTCCTTTGGAGGTCCCCAGTGCTCCTTGGACACATTTGGCTATGGACTTTATAACTGACCTTCCCTTCTCTGAGGGTTTTACTGTCATCTGGGTGGTCGTGGACCGTTTTAGCAAGATGTGTCACTTGGTTCCCTTCGTCAAACTGCCCTGCGCTAAAACTCTCGCTAAGGCCTTTGTCAAGGAAATTGTCAGACTTCATGGCGTTCCTACTGACATTGTTTCTGATAGGGGTCCTCAGTTCGTGGCTCGTTTTTGGCGTGCCTTTTGTGACAGGTTGGGAATTCATTTGTCGTTTTCGTCCGGATATCATCCTGAATCTAATGGCCAGACAGAAAGGAAAAACCAGGATGTTGAGCAGTTCTTGCGTTGTTTTGTGGCAGACAATCAAGAGGGGTGGTCTGAGTTTCTGCCACTTGCCGAATTTGCTCTGAACAATCATACATCTTCTTCTGCTGGTTGTTCGCCTTTTTTTTGTTGTTCTGGGAGACATCCGTCGTTTGGGTCGTTCTCCAAGTTGGGATATGCCGTGCCTGAGGAGGAGAATTTTTCCGGTGATTTGGAAAGAGTTTGGACGGATGTGCGTGGTAATCTTCAGGAGGCCAACAGAAAATCTAAAGACTACTTTGATAGGAAACGACAGGAGGTTTTGTTCGCTGTTGGTGACATGGTTTGGTTGTCCTCTAGGAATCTGCGGTTGAGGATTCCTTCTAAGAAATTGGGTCCCAAGTTTGTAGGGCCCTTTAAGGTGCTTCAGGTTGTCAACCAATCTGCTGTTAGGTTGGAGGTTCCTACCTCCTGGAGAATTAATCCGGTCTTTCATGTCTCTCTGTTAAAAAAAGCTGTTGTGTCGGATGGTGACGCCTCTGCCTCTGTTCCTCCGGTGGTGGAGGACGGGGAATATGAAATTTCTCGCATCCTTGACTCTAGACGGTATAGAGGTAGTTTGCAGTATCTTATGGCCTGGAAAGGTTTCGGACCCGAGGATAACTCTTGGGTGAGGTCAGATGATGTTTCCGCGTCCAGACTTATCAGAGCGTTTCACAGGAGATTTCCTGATAAGCCTGGTCCTAGGGGATCCGGAGGATCCTCTTAGAAGGGGGGGTACTGTTAGAACCTTGCTGTTAGGTTTTTTTTCCTTTGCTGGTCACATGACCTTGTTGGCCTATTTAATCCTGCTCCGCCCTTCTGGCTTTGCTGGACTTCATTGTATATCTACTTTCTAGCTAGCCTGTGCTCTGTATCTAACTCTGTTAGTTTGCTTGGTCTACGGACCTCTATGTTCTATCTATTTTGTTTGTTCGTCTGTCTGCTACTATTTCTGTTAGGAGGTGTCCCATATTCCTCCCAGTCCTTAGTACTTGTAGGGATTCCCTCCTCACATCTATAGGTCTCCGTACAGACTAGATTAGGACTTTAGCAGGTCTGATCGCAGGATCAGGTTCCCTGTTACATCGTAGGGATTCAGCTGAGTCTTATAGTAGGGACAGATCTCCTCTCTTTCCTTAGCTTTGGTAGCAGAACATAACACAGACACTGTTGTACCTGCACATTTCTAAGTGGGAGTACCGTTGGTCTGCTCCTCGGAAATGGGATGTGTGTAGTGCATGCAGCTAACTGAGCTCAGTTCCACACTCCATCCTTACCCGGGAGTGGAATATCACACCTCTGGGTTGAGGTGTAATACCCCTGTAGCAGCCGAATCCTCAGGGTGCTACATTCCCCCCTGGTAAATCACAGCACGTCCTCGGGCTGTAAGATATAAAAAACACCAAAACATACAATTTTTGCATAAACAACATAATAAAACATCATATAAAACTTTTCATATAAAACTTTTCATTAGAAACATTCTTGTCTTCTGGTTCCTCCGGTCACGGTGCAACTTGTGACCGGGTAAAGTGCGACAGTCTCTCTTGGAATAAAACAGTTCTCTATAAAACCGGTAGGGGGCGCTTTAGGAAGCGCAACTATATACAAGGGGATATGGCCGCTCTCAGTCCTCGGACAGGTATTAGGAAAGGAATGACCGCACTCAGTCCTCGGTCAGTGGGAATAGGGACACACGGGATTAACAGTTCACTCTTGGCTGGTCCCAACGGGGACTATATTTTAACTAGAACAGTTCTTATACCCTGACGGGTAACTTTATACAGTCTCTTCTCTACCGTACTCAACGACGGCGTCCTCCTGCTCCTTCTTTGTGGACAGTTTCAGTTTCAGACCCGTCCGGGTCCTCTTGCTCCTCCTCACACCGCAGCTCCTCCTCCGTCAGGCGATGCACATGGAGGGCGTAGGGTCCTTTGGCACACTTGTGCCGGATGAAGGTGACCTCGTCCCCTAAATACAGGTCACGACCTCTGTGTCCCTCCGGTAGGTGGGACTCAACGTCTCTCCTGGTCACGAAGACGTCGCCTGGGGTGCGGTGATCCCTGATGAAACCCCACCCATGCTGCAGATTGAACTTTATCACAGTCCCGATGGTACGGGGACCATGCGCTGCACGGGGGTTTCTCCTGGTCCGGCTCTTCTGCTCCGCGCTCCTTATTTGGGCTTGTTGTTCCCGGACCCGCCTCTCTCTCCGCTCCCTCTCAAAGACCTCGAGCTGCTGGCGGCAGCACTCTGCACGCTCCGCTGCGGCTGCCCGAGTCTCCTGAGTAAACCCCATGAGGTCTTCTCCGGTGGGATCCCACTCAAACTGGGTCTCTTCTAGCGGGGGCGAGATCCTCTTTATGGGCTTTGGAGCCAGGATCAGGGGTTCGCACATGGCCCTTGCTTTCTGCAGCTCCAGCTGGATGTATTCCTGGGCCATACGAAGGGCTGCCCATCCGGGCACGTATGTTGGGCGAACAGGTCTTCACCCAGGTGCGGCACTCTTGTTTTTATGGGCGCAGTGGTGGTAGCGGCGCCCGGGTTGCCCAGGCCTTGCGACCAGGCTTGGGGCACCTTGAAAGTAAAGGGCACCGTAAGAACGGCGGCGCCTTGTGTTACTTGGCCCTGCGACCAGGCCGGGGGCTCCGCGGAGGTAGGGGGCGCTGTTGGTATTGCGTCGCCCGGGGGTACTAGGCCTTGCGACCAGGCCGATGGTACTTCCTGCTTGGCCACGCTCGGGGTCGAGGCGTGTGACGTCACAGGGGTCGCGGCTTCCGTTTGAGGCCTAGTCTGCGGCGGTGACGTTGCAGCGACGGGCACGGCAGGGGGAATTTCGGGCTCTGCGACGGGGAGCTGGGGCAGGCACGCGGTTTCCCGGCTCGGGGTAGTGACGTCCCCTTTACCTGCCTCCATTCGTTCGGCTCCCTTCTCGGCGCCGTCTCCGGCCTTCAGTCCTCCTGCGCCATCCTCAGAGGCGGTCTGTCTCCTCGTCTCGGGTGGCGTGCTCCGCTGACAGGTTTCGGTCTGCTGGGCCATCTCTCGGCTCCACTCCGCCAACGTCTCTCGCTGCACCCGGGCCATCCTCCGTGCGAGGCCCTCCAGCGCGGTCTGTGCACACTCCCGGTCTCGGGGGAGCTGTGCTAGGATCTCCAGCAGGCCTTCTGGAGTGGCGACCTGCAACAGGCTCCTGACCACTGGGTCGGTGCTGCCTGACTCTCCCTCCATACGTCTTGTCTCCGGGTGCGCTCTCTCCAGACTGCTCCAGGCGACACCCATCTTTGTTCTCTTCTTCTGTCTCCGCCCACATCGAGGGTGGTCCCGGGGCAACTTTGTGATTGTCAGTTCCAGGGGCAGTTCTCTTACGCTGATGGACACTTCCAGCATCACAGTCTCTGTTGGTGGGCGCGGTTTCCGCTTTTGGCGCCATTCTTCGACCTGGCCCACGATGGGAGGTGGCCTTTTGCCACCCTCTGGCACGCCCATAATGGCGTCCGCTCTTCCAAGGCGGGAAATCTTTGGAAATGGCGGGAATCGTCTCCCAGTGGCGGGAAACTCCATGGATGGCGGGAAAAAGCTGCAAATGGCGGACAACCGGCGGGAAACGACCTGTGATGGGGCCCGATGGCGGGGACCCTCCGGAACCGGCGGGAGACTTCTTTTTGAGGTAAATGCGATCTTTTCTTCAGGCACGCAGTACCCGGTTGTTGCGGGCACGTTATCCTGCCGACTACGCCAAAATTGACGCGCCCCTGGGCCAGTGCTGTTAGGGGATACCCGGAGCCGGATCAGATGGGGGTTGTAGTCTCCGAGTGGCTGTGACCCGGTCCGTGCCCAGGGTGTCAAGCTCAGTGTGTGGCAGTCCTTAGTGATGTTACTAAAGTTCTTTATGTCGACTACGCCACCCGTTGAATTGCGGTCACTACGGCCGCCGCTGCAGCAGGGTCCGCTGAGGCTGATGGTGTTTGTGCAGCCCAGGTAGTATAACCCCCAACGGAAGGGGTATAGCCTCAGGGGGTCAGGTGCAGAGGATGGTGGTTGTGGAGGTGCAGTGAGGATGGTAATGAGAGTCAGAGTCGGGCTGTGCAGTTCAGGGTTTGTTTACTTACTGCTGTTCTTGTACCGGTCACTCCGGCCTTAAGTGACCACCCGAGCCGTGCTGCGTCCACCAGGTCCTGGACTCGGCCAACCCCCAAGTAGTTCTGGAGCGTGGTTCTGAGCTCCCTTTCTGTCCTGTCCTCGTCTCTGGCCTTCCCCACCAGGGATCCACCTAAGTCCGGCTCCCTCGGGCCTCTTGTTGGTGAACCCTTGTCTCTGGGTTCCCTGACCCTATGCGTGGTCTGCCTTCCGGGTGGATATAGTGGGTGGCCGTGGCAGATTCTGCCCACGGCCTCCGGTTCCTGGCTAAGGTGTGCTGTAGCCTCTGCCAGCTTGGGATCCGGTACCCTGTTGCCAACTCTTCACCCTCTGGTCTAATTTGGGCTCTTGGAGTTCCTTCTTTCTCCCCCTCTGGGTCTTTCTTTCTCCTCTCTCACTCTTGGCCTTGGAGCTGCTCTGCTCCTCTGCTTTCCTCCACTGCTCTGCAAAAGACTGACAGACCGACCAGCCTTCTGCAAAAGACTCCTCTGCAAAGACTTACTGACTGACCCTGATCTAAGATGGTGCCCACCTTATATACTCCCTCTATGTGTGAGCTCAGGTGACCAGCACCCAATGAGCTCCTAGCTTTACCCAGGCTGCTCCCCCTATCTGCCCCTACACTACTGGGATGTTCCACCCCCCTCCCACTCCAGCCAGGAACAGACACTGTTGTACCTGCACATTTCTAAGTGGGAGTACCGTTGGTCTGCTCCTCGGAAATGGGATGTGTGTAGTGCATGCAGCTAACTGAGCTCAGTTCCACACTCCATCCTTACCCGGGAGTGGAATATCACACCTCTGGGTTGAGGTGTAATACCCCTGTAGCAGCCGAATCCTCAGGGTGCTACATAAGCATTTTAGTGCATAGATCGATTCCATTTATCTGTTCCTCCTCTAAAATAAATAGTGATGGAAGATTTATATGTCTTGCTTGTACCATATACAATATTAACATTATTATAGTAGCTTTGTATATTCCACCCCCTTACGCTGCGGAAATCCTTATAAGGATCATTTCTTTTATAAATTCCCTTCCAGAGACACCGGTTCTTATAGTAGGGGATTTTAACACCTACCTCCACCCTTTCTGGGATAAATTTCATACGTGAAATATTTCTCAAAATGCACAATATACATCTCTACATTATCTACTAGAGAAGGTAGGCATGGTGAACCTATGGAGAATACGACACCCAGATGCCAGACAATATTCCTTTTAGTCCACCTCCCATCATTCTTTGTCAAGAACAGACCTAGCTATTGGCTCTGAATCAATCATATCCTATATTAAATCGATGAGGTATCTGCCAAGGAGTGTCTTTGACCACTCACCTATACAGATACAACTGCAGATGGATGTTGTGAGGTCTCCGGGGGGATATACATGGTACATCAATCCTTTTTGACTGCAACTAATTGGTCCTACTCTTAGCTCTATAATCTTAGAATATTTTCGTTTTAATGATAGGTCGTCATCTACAAGATTTATATGGGATGCTATGAAATCATTTGTAAGGGGAATATGCATAGGGGAGATCAATAAGGTAAAATCCAAAACACAGGAGTTAACCCAAAACTTGAAACAGAATGTTTGCGAAAAGGAGGCACATTGTGTGGCAGATATGTCCGTGACAAGTAGAATGGAATGGGAAAATGCACAGAAAATATTGACTGATCATTTGCTATCATTAGCTTCTCAGAATAAACTGTTTGTTAAGCAAAGATATTTTATAGAGGGTCTGGGTGCACGCCACCTACTGGCAACTATAGTTAAAGCACAGACGGGAATAGCCTATATAAATAGATTGGTCACAACAGATGGGAGGATGGTTACGGACACTGATGAGGTTATTAAACTTCTCCATTATTACTATACAAATGTGTACACATCTAAGACTAATGCTTTGGAGGGAGATATTGCCTCTTACCTAGATGGAATTGCTCTTCCTAGGCTGTCTGGAACTACAAGGGATGCTTTGGATCATCCCCTGGTCTTGGAGGAACTAGATAATGCATTACAAACCTTGCAAAGTGAGAAAGCACCTGGTGCTGATGGGCTCCCAGGATAATCTTAGAAACTAATATAGAGGTACTGTTGCCAAAGCTCTTAGATATCTTTAGGGAAGCACTAGAAAGGGGCTCCCTACCAGATTCTATGAATGAAGCCATAATAGTGTCAATACTAAAGCCTGGGAAAGATATGTCAAAAGCTGATTCATATAGGCCCATCTCTCTACTCCCAGTGGAGGTTAAACTACTAGATAGGGTTTTACCCAATATATTGATTAAAGTTATCAGAGAAAAAGTACATGAGGATCAATGTGGATTTATTCCAAATGCATCAACCTGTTTAAATCTGAGACATCTATTCCTCAACCTCCAAATGAGCTCAAAGGGAGATAACCAAAGCATTTGACAGTGTGGAATGGAGTTATCTATAGGCAGTTTTGAAAAAGATGGGCTTTGGTCCTTACTACATTTCCTTAACCCAGCTGTTATACTACTCCCCAGTTGCAAAAATTAGAGTGAATTATCAACTCTCTGAGACTTTTAAATTACAGAGGGTCACTAGACAGGGATATCCATTGTCGCCATTTCTCGAGTCACGAGATTTTACTGTGTTTAATTGTGTAGAAATAGAGGAGCGAGTGAGTCTCTATGCAGGTGTTATGCTGCTTTTTATACAGTGGGGAAAAAAAGTATTTAGTCAGCCACCAATTGTGCAAGTTCTCCCACTTAAAAAGATGAGAGAGGCCTGTAATTGACATCTTAGGTAGACCTCAACTATGAGAGACAACATGAGAAAATAAATCCTGAAAATCACATTGTCTGATTTGGAAAGAATTTTTTTAAAATTTTTGTGGAAAATAAGTATTTGGTCACCTACAAATGAGCAAGATTTCTGGCTCTCACAGACCTGTAACTTCTTCTTTAAGAGTCTCCTCTGTCCTCCACTCATTACCTGTAGTACTGGCACCTGTTTGAACTTGTTATTAGTATAAGACACTTGTCCGCAACCTCAAACAGTCACACTCCAAACTCTATTATGGTGAAGACCAAAGAGCTGTCAAAGGACACCAAAAACAAAATTGTAGCCCAGTACTAGGCAGGGAAAACTGAATCTGCAATAGGTAAGCAGCTTGGTGTGAAGAAATCAACTGTGAGAGCAATAATTAGAAAATGGAAGACATACAAGACCACTGATAATCTCCCACGATCTGGGGCTCCACATAAGATTTCACCCCGTGGGGTCAAAATGATCTAAAAAACGGTGAGCAAAAATCCCAGAACCACACGGGGGGACCTAGTAAATGACCTGCAGAGAGCTGGGACCAACGTTACACAGGCTACCATCAGTAACACACTACGCCGCCGGGGACTCAGATCCTGCAGTACCAGACATGTCCCCCTGCTTAAGCCATTACATGTCCGGGCCCGTCTGAACTTTGCTAGAGAGCATTTGGATGATCCAGAAGAGTATTGGGAAAATGTCATATGGTCAGATGAAACCAAAGTAGAACCTTTTGGTAGAAACACAACTCGTTGTGTTTGAAGGAGAATGAATGCTGAGGGACCGGGACAACTGATCCATGTACATGAAAGATTGAATGGGGCCATGTATCATGAGATTTTGAGTGCAAACCTCCTTCCATCAGAGAGGCCATTGAAGATGAAACGTGGTTGGGTCTTTCAGCATGACAATGATCAAAAGCACGCTGCCAGGGCAACGAAGGAGTGGCTTCGTAAGAAGCATTTCAAGGTGCTGGAGTGGCATAACCAGTCTCCAGATCTAAACCCTATAGAAAACCTTTGGAGGGAGTTGAAAGTCCATGTTGCCCAGTGACAGCCCCAAAACATCATGGCTCTAGAGAAGATCTGCATGGAGGAATGGACCAACATACCAGCAACAGTGTGTGCCACCCTTGTGAAGAATTACAGAAAACATTTGACCTCTGTCATTGCCAACAAAGGATATATAACAAAGTATTGAGATGAACTTTTGTAGGTGACCAAATACTTATTTTCCACCAAAATTTGAAAAAAATTTCTTTCCAAATAAGACAATGTGATTTTCAGGATTTGTTTTCTCGTTTTGTCTCTCATAGTTGAGGTCTACCTATGATGTCAATTACAGGCCTCTCTCATCTTTTTAAGTGGGAGAACTTGCACAGTTGGTGGCTGACTAAATACTTTTTTTTCCCCATCTTCAATTACTCCATTAATGTGAATCATAACAGACTTGGGAAGATTGTCAGGTTTATAAATTAATTGGAATAAATCTGACCTCATGCCAGTAGATCCTCTGCCCCATTCTCCAATAGTGGAACAATCTCAGTTACAAATTGTAGACAAGTTTAAATATCTGTAAATAACTGTCAGTACCAAGCCTAAAGAATATGTAACATTAAACGTAGACCCTTTGTTAGATAAATTTAGAACTAAGGTGAATACATGGTCCAAACTCCCCCTATCAGTTATAGGTAGAGGAAATCTTATCAAGATGATCCTTATGCCACAATTTTTATATCTGCTACATAGTGCTCCCTGTTGGCTTCCTCCTCCCATATATTGTAAAGTACAAACCATGTTCAGGGAATTAATATGGCATAAACAGCATGCTCGGATAAAACTACAAACTCTCCAACGTAATAAGGATGAGGTTGGACTGGCCATTCCTGATCCATGGCTGTATTTTATTGTATCCCAATTACAACACTTTCATGGATGGGGAAGTAGAGATGACATGGGCAAGTTGAGTGCTGTGGACTTCACCTCTGTGTCTTCTGGAGTCTGGGATTTCTCCCGGAAGGAATCTTCTTACTTCCACACTGGTGTTAGTGTATAAAGTGTGGGGCAGAGGAAAGAAACTTATGGGTATTAAGGGATTCACCAAATACACACCGCTATGGCATAATCCTAATTTGGGTGAAGTATCAAAGTTAACTGGCTTTTCTGATTGGGAGCAAAAAGGTATCTGGTCTGATCAATTATTTACAAACTCTGTCCTTAAAAGTTTTCAACAGCTCCAAGAGGAATTCTGTTTATCACGTAACACTTTTTATCAATACCTACAAATCTGACATGCTCTTTCAGCTCAATCGATTCTGATGGATCTTAGCATACAACATCATCCCCTAATAGATACCCCTGCTTCCACAGGTCATACAAAGGGTTTAATTTCTACCATATATAAATGCCTATTGTCACCTCAACTGCATAATCAACCCATGACAGTTAAAGATAAATGGGAGGGGGATGTAGGCCCTATATCGATAAAGCAATGGAGAGAGATTCTAGAAACTGTTCCCAATTTATCTCCCTGTGAGGCCCAAAGGGTCTCTCAGCTATATTTAATTCACAGAATATAGAAAACTCCAAACTTTTTACACAAGATAGGATATCGCCATGATGCAAAATACCCTGGGTGTGGGATTGATGAGGCACATTTGATGCATATGATGTGGGAATGTAGACAGATAGGCCCATTTTGGAATAAGGTCATACCCTTGATAGAAAGGGTGTATGAGTAAAACAGTCACATAGACTGTAAGCTTGCGAGCAGGGCCCTCACTCCTTTTAATATCTGAGTTATGCTTATTTGGTAATGTCTTTTTGTCTGTTCAAGCCACTCCCCCCCCCCAAGTGTAAAGTGTTGCGGAATATGTTGGCGCTATAAAAATAAAAATTATTATTATTATTATAAATTGTTAACAGATCCACGTATATGTATATTGGGAATATTTGAGGATGGAGTGGATCCTGCCATGCCCCTATTCATAGGTATCTCTCTTATCTTATTTCAAGCACGTGAACTTCTTGCATTTCACTGGTTAGACAGACAACATCCATCTATGGGAGAGCTACAACAAAGGATAATATAATCTGGTTGTAAAGAGGAGTCTAACATAAATGTAACTATTCGCAAATTCGAAAAGATGGAGTCCTTGGTTGGATACTCCAGGATTGCCCACAAATCATTAGAGATAAAATATTAATGATGCTATCCCTTTGTTAGTCACTTTTTTATCTTCTTCCCCCTTCTACTAATGTTATGCCTCATCATTCTAGAACTGCTCTGAAAATGGTTCTCTCTGGAATGTTGGGATTTGGGTTTAGGTTGGGTTAGGGAATTGAAGTTGAGATACTTTGTTCATGTTTTATATTATGGAATTACTATGTCATTTATGGTATTTGAAAGATGGAAAATTTGTATTTAGAGTTTTTCAATAAAAATTATTTGATAAAAAAAATAATAAAATGAGAATATTATGTGTAAAAAATAAAAATACATAAAAAGGCTCTAGTAAAAATAATCCATAGACTTGCGAAATTCATATAAAAACTTCCGTGATCTCATTAAGTCCATGAGGATTTAAGGTATTCAACCTATAGATCCAATAAAGTTCCTTCTTTTTGAGGATCTCCAGCCAGTTGGGAGTTCCAGGGGGAATAAATTCAATTCGGACAATAGAAATACATGCAGTATCTTTGCCATGTTCATTGGTAGAGTGTCTGGAGAGACCATGATACATGACACCTTTGGCTATATTAGTTCGGTGTTAATTGACCCTTTTATGTAAAGTTCCCTTTGTCCTACCAACGTACTGCAGCCCGCATTTGCAATCAATAAAGGGGATTATGAATTGGGTCTGACAGGTCATATAAATTTTTAAAGGGAAGGTTTCCCCTGTTTTACTTGACCTGAAAAATTGTGTATTATCCAAAATTTACTCGGGGTTTCACACATCCAATCTATTTGCGAATGTAGCGCTTTCAAAGACAATTCCAGCAATACCTTTACATGGCCAATCCGTTCCTCCATTATTGAGAAATCAGCGTTTGAATTAATATGCAAATGAGGCTGTAGATCTGAAGCCTCTTTCACTCCAGCTCTATTCCTTGAGCAGCTTTGCCTCATGCTGCTTGGCTGATAGCTTTTATGCTGTGTGATCTCATGCAAAGGATCCATCAGTCAAGCAGGAGGAGGAGATGTCGCTGGGCAGGCTATAGAGAAAGAGTGATATAGGCTTCAGATATACAATAGCTCTTAAGCCTCATCTGTATATCAATTCAAACACGGATTTCCCAGTAATGGAGGAATGGACTGGCCATGTAAAAGTATTGCTGGACTTGTCTCTGAAAGAGTTATATGTGCATATAAACAGTTTAGGATGTGAATTCCGCTTGACAGATTTAAAGTACATGAGCTGGCATCCAGTTATAGAGGCAGACAGCTGAAGACATTATAGATCAATGTACTTATGAACTGAGTTAGGCCTCATTTACATGTCTAGGTTTCATGTACATGTGCTATCAGTTTTTTTAATGGATAGCACACAAACACAATATAGTCTATGGGTCTTTTCACATGACCATCTTTTGTGTGACCAATGGTCCACCAATGGTCCATAGAAAAGCACAGAGATGTGTTCAAGTTTTATCTGAATTGAAGACCAAATTTACCATTCTAATTATAGGGTCTGTATTTTAATAAGACGAAGCACGGATACCATTTGTGTTGCAGCTGTGTGCTGACTGAAACAAAACTTGTGAATTCATCTGTACCCTGTATCTTGCAAGCTATTATATTGAATACAACTTCAAATTCAAACTGAAAAGTTCCAGTCACTTTTATCTAGTGATGAGCGAGCACTTAAATGCTTGGGTGCTCGTTGCTCGGGTCGAGCAAATCATAATGCTCGGATGCTCGACCCGAGCAACGAGCCCAGTGTAAGTCTATGGGAAACTCAAGCATTTTTCCACCCCTCCCCCCGGAGGTCTGCAGGGGGCCTAAAAATTGCCCTAATCGATGGGAACAGTGCTCTAATGACATGGGAACAGCATGGGGAAGACCCCTGGAAGCTTCTCTGACTCCCAGGTCACTGCTGTGAACAATGTTGTATTACGTATTAGTATTACATATTAGAATTATGCCACTTTTATGGACTCACAATAAAACACACAAAAACGAAACAAAAATGGATTTTCCTGGAAAAAAACATTTAGGAACATTCTTTCCAGGGTAATGACTTGCATATAAGGCAAAATAAATAAACCCACAAAAATATGCTCCTCCACACCTTGGCCTATGTTCACACGTAGCGTTTTTGATGCATTTTTTCACTTTTGCACTGCTGTCATTGGTGAAAAATACATTCACCAGTAAATGTAATTTTAATATTTTACTATCTTACCTGGGCATGTGGTATGTGAGACATGATCAGACACATTCTGTTTAATTTATAAAGGAGGGACTCTGAAAGTCACAAAGCCTATTTTTATAGCACCATCAGGTGGCCCTTACTATTGTTAAAGGGCCAGCAGTCGGCCCTCAATATTGTTAGAGGGCCATCAGCTGGCTATGCTTTGCTGTTCCCATTATTAAGGATCAAGTTCCATATACTGTTATTGCATATGCAGTGACTTCAAGGCCTTCCCAAAATTTGGAAAAACTCCAATACCCCTTTGAAGAGACATAGAGGGCCTGATTTTAAAAAAATTACCATTATTAAGGAGCGGGTCTCCTATACTGTTATAGCGTATGCAGTATCTGTAAGGCCTGCCCAAAATGTGGAAAAACCCCAATACACCTTTGAACAGACAGAGGGCCTGAATAAAAAAAAATTCCCATTATTAAGGAGCGGGACTCCTATGCTGTTATTGAGTATGCAGTGAATGCAAAGGCTGCCAAAAATGAAGATGCACTCCAATACCCCTTTGAAGTGACAGAGGAGGGCCTCAGTAAAAAAAAATGTTCCCATTATTAAGGAGTGGGTCTCCTCTACTATTATTACGTATGCAGTGACTGCAAGGGCTGCCAAAAATTAAGATGCACTCCAATACCCCTTTGAAGAGACATAGATGAGGGCCTCATTAAAAAATGTTTACCATTGTTAAGGATTGGGTCTCCTATAATGATAATGCCCATGCAGTGACTGCAAGGGCTGGCACAAAATTGGACGCACTTCAAAACCCATTTGAAGAGATGTAGAGGAAGTCTTTATTAAGAAAATTGTTACCATTGTAAAGGATTGGGTCTTCTATACGGGTAATGCTCATGCAGGGGTGGATTAAGAGTAGCAAGGGCCCCGGGCAGTTTAGAAGGCTCAGGCCCCCCTCCCACACACCTGATGTATGACGTGACATGTCACATGATCCCCTGTGATAGATCATGTGATAGTTCATGTGAAATTAATGTGGCAAAATATTAATATATTAATTATAATATTTTTTTTACTTTAATGGTATGACTTAATATTGAGCACAATTAAGTATACTGATATCCCCTATATACAGCATGAGACCCTACTCACAGTATGAGCTGCCACAATCCTCCCATACACAGCGGGAGGCCGCACGTAGCCATCTATACACAGCGGGAGGCCGCATGGTGCCATCTATACACCGCGGGAGGCCGCATGTAGCCATCTATACACAGCGGGAGGCTGCACGTAGCCATCTATACACAGCGGGAGGCCGCACGGTGCCATCTATACACAGCGGGAGGCCGCACGGTGTCATCTATACACAGTGGGAGGCCACACGTAGCCATCTATACACAGCGGGAGGCCGCATGTAGCCATCTATACACAGCGGGAGGCCGTCCAGCGCCATCTATACACAGCAAGGGGCCGCACAGCACCATCTATACACAGCGGGAGGCCACACGGTGCCATCTATACACAGTGGCCACCCCACTGCTTGCTCTTGCCTTTTGTGGTTCTACGCATCCCTCCCCCTGTGTGATGCTGTCCTCACTCTGCATGTCACCTTGCCAGGTTGGGTCAGTGACTTCATCGTCCACCATCTCGTCTTCTCTGGGCCTCCTCCTGACTTGGTGCCAATTGTGTCTCATTATCATCATCCACCTCTTGGTGTATGATGATGGACAGTTTCCCACCGTTGCCTTCGTGTGACCATGGCTGCTCAAATCTTTGGGCATTGCTAAATGCGATCTCCTCTTGCCCTGCTTGAACTTGGCTGGGTGAGAGGCCCAAATCTATAAATGGAAAAGTGAACAGCTCTTCGGAGTGTCCATGTGTGGGATGAGTATTCTCCAGGCACTTGGCATTGTGGGAGGAAGGAGGATCAGGGTGAGGAATATTAGGTCCAGATCCACGGCTACTGAGACTTGACCGTATGGAAGACAGGGTGGTGGTGGCTAAGTGACTGGAAGCATTATCTGATATCCAACCAACAACCTTTTCACACTGCTCTGGCTTCAAGAGCAGTGTTCCGCAGCCCCCTAGTAATTGGGACAGGAAGGTAGTTCGACATGATGTGGGTGTTTGTTGTGCTCCCTCAGCAGGCACAGTTTAATCTCTCCCAGGGCCTCAGCCTCTGTGTATACCATCACGTCCACTTCCCGCCCCTTGCCACGCACCTTTACCATTTTAAATGGAGTGTAATATTCGGCCCACTCCACAAAAAGTCGGTATTATTACCGCAGTAATATTCGATCACGTGTGACGACCATGGTTTTAGGCTGTGGCCTTGTAGTACAGTATTGATCAAAGACCAAGTGTGAATCGGTTCAACAACACACAGCTGACTGACTTTAAATGGAGTATATTTGGCATGCTCCACAAAATGTCTGCATTATTACCGCAGTAATATGCGATCACGTGTGACAACCGTGGTTTTAGGCTGTTGCCTTGTAGTATCGCATTGGTCAGCAGCCAAGTGTGAATAGGTTCAACAACACACAGCTGGCTGACTTTAAGCTGAGTATATTTGGCACGCTCCACAAAATGTCTGTATTATTACCGCAGTAATATGCGATCACGTGTGACGACCATGGTTTTAGGCTGTGGCCTTGTAGTATACTATTGGTCAGTGACCAAGTGTGAAAAGGTTCAACAAAACACAGCTGGCTGACTTTATATGGAGTGGAATATTTGGCACGCTCCAAAAATGTCACGGTTAGTGTTGAGCATTCCGATATTGAAATATCGGGTATCGGCCAATATTCGCGGTATCGGAATTCCGATACCCGATACTGAAATATCGGGTATCGGCCGATATTCGCGGTATCGGAATTCGATACTTAATTCCGATACTTTTGCAATATCGTATACCGGAAGTCCCTTAATGCAATGAGCCAGTTTCATTTTATTCAGCCAATGAGGATCCTAAGAAGTGTGGGCACATCCTGTTAGGCATGTAGGCATCTTAACTAATGGCATAAAAGCCGCCGCCGCCATTTTGAGCTCACTCTGCTGTGAATTCAGTTAGGGATAGGACGCTGTTGTTCTGAGGGACAGTTTTAGCTACCTATTTTGTCTATTCTGCTTTACCCAAGCTACTTTATAAATCGCTGTGCCTTGCAGCGCTAGTGCACAGTTCTCTGTGCTGTTCACCGCTGTCTGCAAGGTCTGTGTGTGTGAGTGCAGCTTACCCTGTAGTGTGTGCTTCAGCCACGTCTGGTTGTAGTGCACTCAGTGTGTGTCACTGCCTCATACATTGTCCTTTTTTGCCAATTCATAATTTTTCCTGATATCTCCTATTAGTGTGGTGGTTCCATCTGTATTCAGCTAAATAGGTTCCAAACACACTATATAGGAGTAGATAGAGATTTTTTTTTTGTCTTGCAGCGCTAGTGCACAGTGCTCTGCATCTGCACTGTTCACCGCTGTCTGCAAGGTCTGTGTGTGTGAGTGCAGCTCACCCTGTAGTGTGTGCTTCAGCCACGTCTGGTTGTAGTGCACTCAGTGTGTGTCACTGCCTCATACATTGTCCTTTTTTGCCAATTCATAGTTTTTCATGATTTCTCCTATTAGTGTGGTGGTTCCATCCATATTCAGCTACATTGGTTCCAAACCCACTATATAGGAGTAGTTAGAGGAGACTTTCTGCAGCATTGTGCCCTGCAGCCCCAGCCAGATTAGTATTAGCCTATTTTTTGTAGCCTCATATATTGCATTGTAGGTTACCTTCCTACATTGTAATAGCTACAAAAAGTTTGTGATACTATCGGTATTATATCTTTGGGCACATCCAGTGTCTTTTTGTGACAAAAAAAACCTAAATAAAGTTCACCAAACACTCCACTTTACAGTTGTGTAGGCCACATTAGCTCATATTTAAGTCTAGTCCACACTTTATAAAATTAGTGTTTCTTATACCTGTTAGCAGCTGTTCAGGAATAAGCACACTAAGCCCTTAGTACTTTTCTGCCTATCTTTATCAGTCTACCAAGATGAAGAGGGCAGGGAGTAAGGCATGTGGTCGTGGGCGTGGGCGTGGGCATGGAGTTTCTGCAGGGAGAGGACGTGAGGATTCTGTGCCTGCAGGGAGAGGACGTGGGGATTCTGTGCCTGCTGCGGGCACCAGTGACTCAGCATCCCCCAGTTTTAACAGGGAACAGTCCTTTATGCGCAGCTTTGTAGGAGCTAGCCGTACCCCACTGCTGCGATTGAAGCCGTTGTCGGATGGATGGCAGCTAACGCATCGACTTCAATTAGTTCCAGATCCTCTCAGGTCCTGAGCACTGAAGAGCACCCATCTGTCTCTTCACCACCTGCCAAATTGCCCAGGCAGTCAGAGAGCCCTGGACAGGAGCCATCTCTACTTCTGTTCTCTGAATCTCTTGGCTTGGAAAGAGGGGGCCAGCCAAGCAGAATTCGAGAATTTGAAGAAGAGGTAGTATGCAGTGATGCGCAACCGTTTTGTCTCTCTGAATCTGAAGAGGACGGTGGGCCAGTGCCTATGGTCAGCAGCACACCTCAGTACGCATCTGATGTTGAGACTCAGGTGCCACTTTCTGGTGCGTACTGTGCTGTCGAGACTACCAAGGAGAAGCAGTTGTTTGAAGAGGGTGGTGTAGATGATGAGGTCCTTGACCCATCATGGCGTGAGGGACAGGAAGGTGGTGGGAGCAGCTCTGAGGAAGAGATTCCCCGAACAGCCCAAAAACGAGGGAGAGGGAGGGGGCAGACATCGTTGCCTTGTAGTCTCCACTTCGGCACCCATTAGGAGCATGGCTCTTCCAAAATCCAAAGCGGGCGCTCCCAAGACTTGCAGTGCCTGGTCCTTTTTTGACACAGTTGCTGATGACATTTGCTTTGTCAAATGCAAGCTGTGTAATCAGAAGGTGGAAAGAGGGAAAAGTGTCAGCAACCTCAATACCACAAATATGTGGAAACATGTGCGGACCAAGCACGTGGTGGAGTTACAAAAACACACTGAAGACCTAGGCCAACCTATAGCGCCACCTACCACCTCTTCAGCTCGTGTTGTAGCCTCTTCCTCCAGCTCACACACAGCTGGTTCGGCTTCCTCACTGGATCGCCATGGAAGAATCTCTGGCACGGTTGTACAGAGACACAGTGTAATTCCACCCACAGCTCCACTTTTCCATTCATCCTCACACTCCCAGGCCAGTCAACAGCCATCGTTAGCACAGGCATGGGAGAAAAGGCGCCCATACTCGGCAAACCACCCCCGAGCACAGGCTCTGAATGCTGGCATTGCCAAACTACTGGCCCTTGAAATGCTATCAATCAGGCTGGTGGAGACTGACACCTTCCGTAACTTTATGGCATTGGCAGTCCCACAATACAACGTGCCCAGCCACTTTTATTTCAGCAGGCAAGCCGTCCCTGCCCTGCAACATCATGTGGAGGGAAAAATTAAACATGCGCTACAAAGCGCCGTCAGTAGCAAGGTCCACTTGACCACCGATGCGTGGACCAGTAAGCATGAACAGGGACGATACCTTTCCCTCACTGCCCATTGGGTAAATGTTGTGGAGCCGGGTACAGATCTTGAGAGTGGCGCTGTACGTGTTCTGCCAACTCCAAGAATTGCAGGAATCCGGTCTGTACACATTGACTCCTTCTCATACTCCAGTTCCTCTGAATCAGCGCTGCAGGAGCCGTCACGGTCTACCTCCACATCGACCCGTGAACGGTTACCTGTTCTGATGACCGATATGAGCACAGCCGTGGCCAAACGTCAACAGGCCGTATTAAAATTAATTTCTTTGGGGAATCGAAGCCACACAGCGCAGGAGCTCTGGAATGCCATCAAGCAGCAGAGCGACGTGTGGTTTGTGCCAGCGAATCTCCAGCCAGGCATGGTAGTGTGTGACAATGGCCGAAATCTGGTGGCAGCTCTGGGCCTAGGGAACCTCACTCACATCCCATATCTGGTACATGTGCTCAACTTGGTCGTGCAGAGTTTTTTGAGGGACTATCCGGTTCTTGATGCACTGCTTCACAAGGTCCGCATAGAGTGAGCTCACTTGCGGCGTTCCAGCAGCGCAAGATCACGCATTGCAGCTCTGCAGCGCTGATTACGTCTTCCGGAACATCCTACCCACCAGGTGGAATTCAACGTTACATATGTTGGAGAGGTTGTGTGAGCAGCAGGCAGCAGTAATGGAGTACCAGCTGCAGCAGGCGCAAACAAGTCGAAGTGCGCGTCGTTCAGACTTCACAACCACTGAGTGGGCCTCTATGAAGGACATTTGCCACGTTTTGCGTGCTTTTGATTATTCCACGCGGATGGCGAGTGCAGATGATGCACTAGTCAGCATGACTATCCCCCTTATCTGCCTGCTTGAAAAAACACTGCAAGCACTAAGGGACGAGGTTTTGGAAGAGGTGGAGGATGAGGAGTCACAAATGCCATCTGCTTCTCTACAGTCTGCGCAACGTGGTTCCTCACAAAGGCCTAGGCAGGGGACACTTTGTGAGGAGGATGAGGAGGAGTCAATGGATGAGGAAGACATCTGTCCAGAGGAGGGAGGTACACAATGCTCCAGTAGTCAGTATCTAGAGCGAGGGTGGGGTGATGCAGAGCAGGCAGAAATCACGCCTCAAGCAGGGGACAGCGTTTCTTGGCCAGTTGGCAGTCTGCAGCACATGGTTGATTTCATACTGCAGTGCCTGAGAAACGACCCCCGCATCGCCCACATTCTCAACACGGCTGATTATTGGGTGTCCACCCTCCTAGATCCTCGCTACCAGGACAACTTACAAAGCCTCATAACACCATTGAACCGGGAGCGTAAAATGCGGGAGTACCAAGACGCACTGGTGCATTCCATCAAGCTCTCCATTCCAACCGAGAGCAGTGCTGCTAGTGCTTTACAAAGCAGCTCAGTGCGTCGAGGCAGTGGAGGAAGCTCTGCACAAAGAGGGAGCGGAAGCAGCGCCTCAGCACAAGGCAAGACCAGTATGGCCGAAATGTGGCAAAATTTTGTGTCCCCGCTGCCACAAATGTCTACACCATCATTGACGGCTCCAGTCAGCAGGAGGCAACATTTCCATCAGATGATGACAGACTACATGTCTTGCCCTCTTAGTGTACTCCCAGACGGCTCTTCTTCCTTCAAGATTTGGGTCTGTAAGCTGGATACATGGCCAGAGCTTAGTCAGTATGCATTGGAGGTGCTAGCTTGCCCTGCTGCTAGTGTATTATCGGAATGCGTCTTTAGAGCCGCAGGTGGTGTACTAACAGACCGTCGCATGCGACTATCCTCCGATAACGTTGACTGGCTTACTTTTCTCAAAATGAACAAGGCCTGGATCTCTCATTAATTTGCCAGTCCTCTTCCAGAATAAATAATTGGTTGGCAACAGTATCCAGGTCTCCTGTTGTGTTTATGTTTCTACCACCTGAACTGTAATCCCTGAGCTCCAACACCACCAGTTGGCGCTCACAAGTGCTGTCTGCACAGTCAACACTTGCTGCCGTGTTATTGGGGTTCAGTAACGTCAGCTGTTCCCCTGCTGTGCGGACGGCAATTTCTCCTGCTCTGTCCTCATTCACACTACTACAGATTTTAAAGTTGCTCCAATTACACCTCTGGCTCCTCTGTTTTCAGTATTATCCCTGAGCTCCAACACCGCCAGTTGGAGCTCGGAAGTGCCGTCTGCACAGTCAACACTTGCTGCCGTGTTATTGGGGTTCAGTAACGTCAGCTGATCCCCAGCTGTGTGTCCGGCAAATTCTCCTGCTTTGTCCACATCCACTCTACTACTGATTTAAAACTTGCTCCAATTACACCTCTGGCTCCTCTGTTTTTAGTATTTACCCTGGGCTCCAATACCGCTAGTTGCTGCTCAGAAGTGCCGTCTGCACAGTCAACGCTTGCTCCAGTGTTATTGGGGTTCAGTAACGTCAGCTGATCCCCAGCTGTGTGTCCGGCAATTTCTCCTGCTCTGTCCACATTCACACTACTACAGATTTTAAAGTTGCTCCAATTACGCATCTGGCTCCACTCTGGTTTTAGTATTTACCCTGGGTTCCAGCACCGCCAGCTGGTTCCCAGCAATGTCTTTGGCACGGGTACTTCCTCCTGCCCAGCCTGGTTCCAGCACGCCAGCTGTTTCCGGGTAGTGTCAACGTCACTTTGCCTCTAATGCGTTGTCCTGTCGTGTTGCGGTCGGGTTAGCCGACTCTATGGTGCCTGCAGTTTCGGTGACTACTATGTGGGCTGCGGGATCTGGCAATGAAGGCTGGTTCCATAGTGCTAATAGGACAAGCACCCCCTGTAGGACTGTGGGTTTTGGTAACTGCGGCCGGCTCGCGGCCTTGAACCTTTTTTTTTCATGGGTACCTTCTGCTACCCTTCCGGGTTCCAGTACCGTCAGCTGGTTCTCGGCAGTGCCTTTGGCTTAGGTGCCTCCTTCTTGGTATCCAAGTTCCACCAACGTCTGCTGGTCCTTGGTAGTGCTTTCTGGCACAGGTACCTCCTGCTTAGTAACCGAGTTTCAGTACCGTCAGCTGGTCTTCGCTAGTTCCATTAGCTCTTGTACCTTCTGCTACCCATCCGGGTTCCAGTACCGTCAGCTGGTCCTTGTTAGTTCCATTTGCTCTTGTACCTTCTACTACCCATCCGGGTTCCAGTACCGTCAGCTGGTTCTCGGCAGTGCCTTTGGCTTAGGTGCCTCCTTCTCGGTATCCAAGTTCCACCAACGTCTGCTGGTCCTTGGTAGTGCTTTCTGGCACAGGTACCTCCTGCTTAGTAACCGAGTTCCAGTACCGTCAGCTGGTCTTCGGTAGTTCCATTGGCTCTTGTACCTTCTGCTACCCATCCGGGTTCCAGTACCATCAGCTGGTTCTCGGCAGTGTCTTTGGCACTGGTACTCCCTCCTGCCCAGCCTGGTTCCAGCACGCCAGCTGTTTCCGGGTAGTGTCAACGTCACTTTGCCTCCAATGCGTTGTCCTGTCGTGTTGCGGTCGGGTTAGCCGACTCTATGGTGCCTGCAGTTTAGGTGACTCCTATGTGGGCTGCGGGATCTGGCAATGAAGGCTGGTTCCATAGTGCCAATAGTACAAGCACCCCCTGTAGGACTGTGGGTTTTGGTAACTGCGGCCGGCTCGCGGCCTTGAAACTTTTTTTTACATGGGTACCTTCTGCTAGCCATCCGGGTTCCAGTACTGTCAGCTGGTTCTCGGCGGTGCCTTTGGCTTAGGTGCCTCCTTCTCAGTGTCCAAGTTCCACCAACGTCTGCTGGTCCTTGGTAGTGCTTTCTGGCACAGGTACCTCCTGCTTAGTAACTGAGTTCCAGTACAGTCAGCTGGTCCTCGGTAGTTCCATTGGCTCTTGTACCTTTTGCTACCCATCCTGGTTCCAGTACCGTCAGCTGGTCCTCGGTAGTTCCTCAGCCTTCTGGTACCTTCTGCTACATTTCCAAGTTCAAGCTTTTTGAAATGGTTCTTGGTAATCACTCTGGATCTCCCTGACGAGGACCCTGAAGATGAGGACCCTGAAGACCACCCCGAAGAAGACGAGAACCCCGAAGACGAGGACCCTGAAGACCAACCCGAAGAAGACGAGGACCCCGAAGACGAGGACCCTGAAGACGAGGACCCTGAAGACCAACCCTTAGAAGACGAGGACCCCGAAGACGAGGACCCTGAAGACGAGGACCCTGAAGACGAGGACCCTGAAGACGAGGACCCTGAAGACCAACCCGAAGAAGACGAGGACCCCGAAGATGAGGACCCTGAAGACCACCCCGAAGAAGACGAGGACCCTGAAGATGACGACCCTGAAGACGAGGACCCCGAAGACGACGACCCTGAAGACCACCCCGAAGAAGACCACGAAGATGACCCTGAAGAAGTTGACCAAGAGGACAAAGAAGAGAAGACAACCACCAAGATACAGAAGAGCAAGAGACAGAAAACCAAGAAGCAGAAGTACAAGAAGCTGCAGAACAAAAAGCGGAAGAACATTAAGCATAAGACTAAAAATCGGAGCAAAAGATAATATCTAAATTATAAGCAGAAGATGACTAAGCAGTGTATGGGGGTGAGTCCGTTCCTCCTCGTGGTGCCCCTGGAACAGACCTGCTGCTGCAGGCCAAACTGAACGCGGACAAATCCTATTGTAAATCTTTTGTGATGGGCAGAACGAAAGGTGTAATGTTCAAACTTTTATAGATAATAACTACAGGAATGCCTGTCACAAATAAGAATATGATGAAGAAGAAGAATATGAAGAAGATGAAGAAGTGGAATATGATGAAGAATAATAGTTGAATAAGAAGAATATGAAGAATGTAAAAAAAAGAATAATACAAAGAAGGTGAAGAAGAAGAAGATGAAGAAGGTGAAGAAGAAGTTGATGAAAAAGATGCTGATGCTGAGGATGATGAAGGAGAAAGTGTGGGAGAAGTAAAAAAGAAGGTGAAGAGCATGGAAGTAGTGAAACATAAATATCTGACAAAATATAAAAATACTTAACATAGTCAATATTTCCGTAACTCAGAACGTCTTAAAAAAAATATTAATTCCTGCTATTCCATTTGATTGGGCTAAACCTCTATGCCTTTATTGTCTCCCCCACCTCCCCCAATACATTCTACATTATTCTTAGTTGTTTTCCTTCATGTAGAATTAACCTACAAGGAAAGAAAGGGTTTATTTTCATTCCGATATTTCTGTCCCATTGACTTGCATTGGTTTCCGTTATCGGAATCGGCGATATCCGATACTTTTTGGGTATCGGTCCGATCCATTCCGATCCGATATTTCCCGATATCGGAAGGTATCGCTCAACACTAGTCAGGATTATTACCGCAGTAATATGGGATCACGTGTGATGAAGGAAAAGTTTCTCTGCTTACACAATGCAGCAATGTGACTAAAATCAAAAAAATCTGCCTGTTTCCTGCTAACAAGCAATTGGAGTAGAAAAATGGAGTACTGTATTGCATTTTAAGCAAATCAGGATAAAGAAAAAAAAATAGCCCTGATATCTAGGGCTATGGATATCTGTAAGAGCAGCAGACAGAACGTACAATGACTACACACAAATTGCCAAAGGCAAATAGAGACCCCTCATAAAGACCTTAATTTAAAATATAACTTTTAATTCTATTCAAATTATAATTAGCGGAGGAAAAACACTCTTAAAAAACACACAACTTTACAATTACTCCATTGAAGGGATAAATAAATACCCATAATGGTTTAAAGTGCTCTATGCTTAAATGGTGACGGCACACATACTATGTTCAATTATCTCGTATATTTACTATCATTGAGGTACAGGCAACATTCCACTCTCTTAGTCACTGATAGTGGGGATTAAGCACCTAACCGTTCACATTAGGTCTCATATGGATGGCTTTTAGTTATAACACTTAGCCACCTAACCATTCACATTAGATCTCATTGCCTAGCTATTAATTACAGCACTTAGTCACCTAACCATTCACATAAGGTCTCATTGGCTGGTTCTCAGTTCTAGCACTTAGTCACGTAATCATTCACATTAGGTCAGGTCTCATTGGCTAACTTTTAATTACAGCACTTTGTCACCTAACCATTCACATTAGGTCAGTTATAGCACTTATTCATAACTCGTGCTAAGTCACCATGCTTCTTATTATATCTGTAACATCCCTGGCGGTGTGCTGGCATGGCTTACCACCTCCCACCATGCAAGACCGCCATCTTACCTATCAATCCAGGCTGCACACTTTGCTCCAGTACCTGCTGTGTCTCTTGTCTGATTGCTTAGGGCGGCGGCGCGACTACTGCCTGATTCTTATAGTTACTGTGTGCACACTCCTAATGCCTCCCCAGCCTATTGCTGTGAGTCACTGGATACTTAAACCCCCTCCACCCAGTAGGGGGTGCTTGAGCAACACTTTCATTCAGTGTGTTCTGTGCAACTGAGTTGCCAGGTCCTGTCCTGTATGTTGTCTGTTTCCGCCACCCTGGGGGCTGTATACCCAGGCCTGTTACCTGTATCTGTGACTTCTCGTCTGTTCCGCCACCCTGGGGCTGTATACCCAGGCCTGTTGCCTGTATCTGTGACTTCTAGTCTGTTTCCGCCACCCTGGGGGCTGAGTTCCCAGGCTCGTTCCTGTATCTTGTTCCTGGTTCAGTTCCTGTCTAAACAGTGTCCTAGCCCGTTACTTGTTTGTCTCTATGTCCGAACCTTCCCTTTTCCTGCAGTGTCTGAACCTGCACCTGACTCCAACTCGTTGTCTCTGTACTTCTGTTTGTGAGTTTTGTGTCCACTCGCTACTTCCTTGTAAGTACCTTGTGTGTAGAGATGAGCGTTGTTCTACTCGAACTGTTCGCCAATCTCAAATTCGAGCTGTTTTGGGCGGTGTTCGAGCCGGTCGGCGAACACGAACAATTTGAGAAAAATTCGGCTGTTCGAGGTTATGTTCGATAACTGTTCGTGCACCAAAATCATAACTGGATTTTTTCTCAGTAATGATGAAAATTAATGTTAATACGCAGTTTGAGTGTACAGCGGGGTGGGGGGAGGGGCAGGGGATGGATCTCTGCAGGAACAATGAAGATCTCCATTTTTTTTTCTCTTTCCCGCATTTGCAGTGGGGAGGTGCAATCTGTCAGCCTATCAGCAGCGCACACACGGAGCGAAGTGCTTTTTTTCACACAAGCAAGGGCATGTGTGATTGGCAGTGTATGTCACATGTCCTTGCCCTATAAGACCAAGCCATTTTCCCCGTCGCCACCATTTTCTCACTGCTGCAGCTGCGTGTTAGACGGCACCGCTGTTGCTGTGTGTGCTATACCTTGTTAATTTCAAGCCAATTTTCGCACAAATATACAGATAGCTTGGGAGTAGGGAATAGTTGTGATTGCAGTCCTTTTAAGGACTAGGTTACAGCATTTCCTACGACTTTTATCAGGCAGGTCTGTGCTCTTAAATAGATAGATTGTGGGAGTAAAGACTAATTGTAATTGGAGTCCTTTTCAGGACTAGGTTACATCAGTTCCTATCAGTTTTTGCCAGGCAGGTCTGTGCCAGTGCTGTGCAAGTTTTTTTCACAGCATTTGGCTGAATCTAGCAAAGCTAATCCTTTTTGGCCTATTGCAGAGTGTGTTAGTCAGTGGAGTAGCCTATCTGTGTTGCAAGATATACCACCTGTGTATAGAATACCAATTTTTTTACTGCACCTAGTGAAGTAAAATCTTTTGGGCATAGCATCATTCTATTAGTCCATCTATACTGACCTCCATCAGGTTGCAAACTGAATATAATTTTTTTCTGCATCTAGCTCTGAAAAAATATTTGGGCTTCTAGCAGTGTGTGGGACTTGGTCTATTAGTCCATCTATACTGACCTCCATCAGGTTGCAAATTAAAAATAATTTTTTTCTTCATTTATCTCTGAAAAAATATTTGGGCTTCTAGCAGCGTGTGGGACTTGTTCTATTAGTCCATCTATACTGACCTCCATCAGGTTGCAAATTAAAAATAATTTTTTTCTGCATCTAGCTCTGAAAAAATATTTGGGCTTCTAGCAGTGTGTGGGACTTGGTCTATTAGTCCATCTATACTGACCTCCATCAGGTTGCAAATTAAAAATAATTTTTTTCTGCATCTAGCTCTGAAAAAATATTTGGGCTTCTAGCAGTGTGTGGGACTTGGTCTATTAGTCCATCTATACTGACCTCCATCAGGTTGCAAATTGAATAAAAAAAATTTCTGCATCTAGCTCTGAAAAAATATTTGGGCTTCTAGCGGTGTGTGGGACTTGGTCTATTAGTCCATCTATACTGACCTCCATCAGGTTGCAAATTAAAAATAATTTTTTTCTTCATTTAGCTCTGAAAAAATATTTGGGCTTCTAGCAGTGTGTGGGACTTGTTCTATTAGTCCTTCTATACTGACCTCCAGCAGGTTGCAAATTGAATATAATTTTTTTCTGCATCTAGCTCTGAAAAAATATTTGGGCTTCTAGCGGTGTGTGGGACTTGGTCTATTAGTCCATCTATACTGACCTCCATCAGGTTGCAAATTAAAAATAATTTTTTTCTGCATCTAGCTCTGAAAAAATATTTGGGCTTCTAGCAGTGTGTGGGACTTGGTCTATTAGTCCATCTATACTGACCTCCATCAGGTTGCAAATTAAAAATAATTTTTTTCTTCATTTATCTCTGAAAAAATATTTGGGCTTCTAGCAGCGTGTGGGACTTGTTCTATTAGTCCATCTATACTGACCTCCATCAGGTTGCAAATTAAAAATATTTTTTTTCTGCATCTAGCTCTGAAAAAATATTTGGGCTTCTAGCAGTGTGTGGGACTTGGTCTATTAGTCCATCTATACTGACCTCCATCAGGTTGCAAATTAAAAATAATTTTTTTCTGCATCTAGCTCTGAAAAAATATTTGGGCTTCTAGCAGTGTGTGGGACTTGGTCTATTAGTCCATCTATACTGACCTCCATCAGGTTGCAAATTGAATAAAAAAATTTTCTGCATCTAGCTCTGAAAAAATATTTGGGCTTCTAGCGGTGTGTGGGACTTGGTCTATTAGTCCATCTATACTGACCTCCATCAGGTTGCAAATTAAAAATAATTTTTTTCTGCATCTAACCCAGCCAATAGTTTTGGCCTAATACCACAGTTTGGCCACTCAGCTCTGCTCGGTTACCATCCATTGTTTTTTTGTGCAAACAACTCCAGAGTTGTGAATTAGTTAACCACCAAAATGAGTGGAAAAAGGCCTGCTGCTGGTGGAAAGGGGAATAGGCGTGTTGGGAAGGGGAAAAAAGGTTGTGTCCGTGGGGTAGGTGCAGAAGAAAGACCATCTTCCAGCCAAACTAAAATGTCTACTTCTTTTAGCGGACAATGTGATAAGATCCCTTTCTTACGGCCACGCCAATCGCTACAAATTCCAGATGAGGCACAAAAACAGCAGGTGCTTCAACGGATATCAAGTGCTCCTTTAAGTGGGCTCTCCTCCACATCAACTTCAACATCACAAATACTCCAGTCCTCAAAGGTGTCACCCAAATCGCACTTGCTTCCTCACAGCTCCCAAATCTCCAGCTGCCCGTCTGAGTATGAGGTAGAACAGATGGTTGAGTCTGCAGAGCTGTTTACTCATACTATAGCCTGGGAATCAGAGGTCGACTCCAGCGCTTCTGTGAATCCAGACGAGGAAATGATCTGCACTGATGCCCAGAATCTTTATGAGTCGGATCCAGGACCAGACGCAGAAGGTTCTGACCATAATGTAGACCCTCATTCCCAAACTGTAACTCCTGTTGGTGGAGACAATGAGGAAGACGATGATAAGACACAAATACCTGATTGGAGCGACAACTTTAGTTTTTTGTCAGGGCAGGAACAGGTTGGCTCTGAGGACGACGGGTGTGATAACGCACAGGGTGATGATGATGAGGTCGGAGATCCCACTTACTGTCAACCCACAGTCAGCCAAGAGATGAGGTCAGCAGAGGAGGTGGAGGAAGATGCTAGTGACGACGAGGTCAGGTTGCGCCTTCCTGGACAGAGACGTAGTACTGGAAGCACGTCAACAACTGCATCCTCAAACACAACTCTGCCTCTCACCACAAGTCGTGGTGGCTCTTCAGGTTGCATGGGTGCTAAGCCTTGCATAGCCTGGGCATTTTTTCAGATCGATAAAGATGACCTAACTCGTGTTATCTGTAACATTTGTCAGCAAAAGCTAAGTAGAGGCCAAAAAATACATAGTTTGAGTACTTCATGCATGAACCGGCACATGGACATGAAGCATAAGTTGCAGTGGGAAGCTCAGTGTGCTACAATGCGGTCTAGCCGGCCGGGCCAACCACCGTCTGCCATATCTTGTGCATCCGCGGCCTCTTCATCCTCTGTGACTGGGGGGACAGCAGTCACACCTGTTTTGGGGCGCAGACCTGCCACCTCTTTACCCGCAACAGCCAGCGTGATTGGCAGGTCATCATTTTCTTTGGAGGTGGTAACACCAGCTGGTCTTGAGCGCTGTCCGACATCGATAGCACCACCTTTGGATCAAGGCAACCTAACATGTCCGCCTGCATCTTCCTCACAGACCGGCAGTTTGCCGGGGACACCCTTATCAACCCCGTCTAAGCACAATAGCCAGCCCTCGGTCCCTCAGATGTGGACAAGTAAAAGACCATTTCCTCCTAGCCATGAGAAAGCTAAGAGGTTGAATTTCACCATCTGCAAGCTCTTGGCTACAGAAATGCTGCCTTTCCGCCTGGTGGACACAGAGGATTTTCGAGACCTTATGTCCGTCGCAGTGCCCCAGTACCAGATGCCCAGTCGGCACTACTTCTCAAAGAAAGGTGTGCCTGCGCTCCACCAGCATGTCGCACACAACATCACCGCTTCTTTGAGAAACTCTGTGTGTGACAGGGTGCATTTCACCACAGACACTTGGACGAGTAGGCATGGACAGGGGCGTTACATGTCGCTGACTGGGCACTGGGTAACTATGGTGACAGCAGGACAAGGGGCTGCTGTCCAAGTCTTGCCGTCCCCACGAGTTGTGCGTCAATCCTCTTTATGTCAAAGTTCCACCACTGCTTCTGCCTCCTCAACCTCCTCTCGGTCTTCCACCTGCACCCAAAGCCTGTCTGGTCATGCCACAAGCTTTCTAACTGCGCAGAAGGGATCCTGCACACCTCCTTACTATGCTGGCAGTAGGGCTCAACGTCATCAGGCGGTTTTTACATTGAAATGTCTGGGAAATGTGAGTCACACAGCTGAGGAGTTGTGGTCAGCTCTGGAGAACCAATTTCATGAATGGTTGTCTCCACTGGACCTGAAACCAGGGAAGGCCGTGTGCGACAATGCTGCAAACCTGGGTGCGGCCCTTCGCCGGGGCAATGTCACACACGTGCCTTGTATGGCTCACGTGTTGAACCTGGTTGTCCAGCAATTTTTAGCCCACTATCCCAGACTAGATGGCCTTCTGCAGAGGGCACGGTCGCTGTGTGCTCACTTCCGCCGTTCGCATCCCGCAGCTCAGCGACTTACATCTCTACAGAAGTCGTTGGGCCTGCCACTTCACCGGCTAAAATGCGATGTGCCTACCCGGTGGAATTCAACTCTGCACATGTTGCAGCGACTGTGGCAGCACCGACAAGCCCTGGTGCAATACGTTCTGACGTATAGCCTGGGCCAACGAGATTCAGAGGTGGGGCAAATCACGCTGGAGGAGTGGTCTCAGATCAGGGACCTATGCACCCTTCTGCACAGTTTTGAAATGGCGACGAAGATGTTTAGTGCAGACGATGCCATTATCAGCATGACTATTCCGGTGATTTACATGCTGGAGCACATGTTAAACAGAATTCGGAGTCAGGTGGTGGCACAAGAGGAGGTGGAGGAAGTAGAGGAGGAGGAGTTGTATGCGGAAGGGCTAACATCTGCAAGGTCCAGACGGTCGGCAGCACCAAGGCGGCAGGCATGTGAGGGTGGGGGAGATGGTTTTACCAGGGCGCATGGTAGCAGCCAAACTAGTGAGGAAGGTGCAGGAGCCCAGGAAGAAGTGGAGGACGAACTGATGGAAGACTCATCAGATGAGGGAGACCTTGATCACATTTCTGTTGTGCGAGGTTGGGGGGAGAGGACAGAGGAAGGAAGCATGATTGTTACCTCGCCACCAACACAACAGGGACTTGGTGCTCCTGGATGCGCAACACACATGAGTGCCTTCTTGCTGCACTACCTGCAACATGACCCTCGAATTGTGAGAATTAGAAATAATCCTGACTACTGGGTTGCCACACTGTTAGATCCCCGGTACAAAAGTAAATTTGCCGAAATTATTCCTGCCATAGAAAGGGATGCACGCATGCAGGAGTATCAGCAGAGACTGTTGCAGAATCTTACATGTGCTTTTCCACAAAATACCAGTGGTGCACGTAGTGAATCTCACAGTTCCAACTTGCCAACCGTGGGACCGTCAAGTGTTCAGCACTCAAACCGTGACAGAACCACAGTATCTGCTGGTAACATCAATTTTGCGGAATCATTTCACCAATTTTTTAGCCCATCCTTTGCAAGGCCACAGGAGACAAGAAGTCTGACACATAGTCAACGCCTAGAGACGATGGTACAGGAGTATCTCCAAGTAAACATTGAAGCCACGACTGTGTCACTGGACCCTTGCTCTTTTTGGGCTTCCAATCTGGATAAATGGCCGGAGCTAGCCACTTACGCCTTGGAGATCTTGTCATGCCCCGCAGCCAGCGTTCTGTCTGAACGTGTGTTCAGCGCTGCTGGTGGTGTGCTGACAGATAAGCGCACACGGCTCTCCACTGATAATGTAGACAGACTCACGTTCATAAAGATGAACAAATCATGGATCCGAAACGACTTTTCTACCCCTGTGTCATCCTGGGGAGAGTAAAAGCTTGATGATTGGTTAAAATCACCCTACCAACCGTTTTAAGCTTTCAAATTACTAATCATGTTTATCTGTATCTTGACTGGAAAATAATTTGGGCTTTGTAGCAGTGTGCAGCACTGATCCTATTAGGCCATCTATACTAAAGCTTCACCAGATTTAAAATTAAAAATAATTTTTAGCTGCATCTAGCCCGGAAAATAATTTTGGGGCTCCGAGATGCGCAAGGCACATAAGTGCCTTCTTGCTGCACTACCTGCAGCATGACCCTCATATTGTCAGAATTCGAAGTAATCATGACTACTGGGTTGCCACACTCTTAGATCCCCCAAACTTTTCGATCAACCTTTTCATTTTAATAAAGACCAAAAAAATGGTCATTTTTGAAATTATAAGCATTAGCAGGTTGTTAGAAACTGAAATCAAACAGTTTTCAACTCAAAACTTTATTCTAGGTGATGTTACATTTTCACATAGGACCCCTTGTTCGAAAGGAGCTTCTGAACTCTCTCGTCCATTGAATTTGTCAGGTTTTGGATGGTTTCTGCTTCAATTGTTTTGCATGAGGACAGAATACCCTCCCAGAGCTGTTGCTTAGATGTGAACTGCCTCCCGCCATCATAGACACTCCTTTTAATGATGCTCCAAAGGTTCTGAATGGGGTAGAGGTCAGGGGAGCATGGGGGTCACACCATAAGTTTGTCCCCTTTTATGCCCATATCAGCCAGAGATGCAGATGTTTTATGTGCAGCATGAGATGGTGCATTATCATGCAGAAAAATGATCTTGCTGTGAAATACACGGTTCTTCTTCTTGAACCATGGCAGGAAGTGCTGTTTGAGAAAATCCACATACATTATGGAGTTCATCTTTAGCGCCTTCAGGGATCCTAAAGGGGCCGACAATCTCTCTCCCCATGATTCCAGCCCAAAACATTACTCCACCTCCTCCTTGTTGGCGCTGTAGCCGTGTTTGCGTGGGGTGTCCATCAACCAGCCATCCTCCACTCCATCCATCTGGACCATCGAGCGCTGCACGGCACTCATCCGTGAACAAAACAGTTTTGAAATCAGTCTTCATGTAATGTTTGGCCCACTGGAGCCGTTTCTGCTTGTGTGAAGTGGATAGAGGAGGTCGACAGGATGGCGCATGCACAGCTGCAAACCTCTGAAGGACCCTGCATCTTGTTGTTCGGGGGACGTTGGAGGCACAAGCAGCTTCAAAAACTTGTCTGCTGCTATGCAAGGCTTTTTTGCCGCTGCTCTTTCAACCTGACGTAATTGCCTGTAGGAAAGAGTCCTCAATTTGCCCTTATCAGCACGCACACGTGTGTACTGTGAATCAGCTACATACTTCTTGATTGCCAAGACACTTCATCCTGATCATCGCACAATGTTGATTGTAGTCATGCCTTGACCTAAACACTCCACAATTTGTTGCTTCTCAGCAGCCGACACATCCTTTTTCTTTCCCATTTTGGCAGAAAATGTAGGCTGCTTAATAATGTGAGAGAGCCTTCTTAAGTAGTCTTGCCTTTCATTGGACACACCTGCCAAACTAATTAGCACAGGTGTCTGCAATTGCTTACAGTGATATAAAGAGCCCTGACACACATCACCATCAATGAGTTTAACTGACAAACAAACAAATTCTTCCCTTATCACTCCTAAACACTTTTTGTATAATAATTTGGAACGCAGTGTACATGTGCTTTTCCACAAAACACCAGTGGTTCACGTAGTGAATCTTACAGTTCTAACTTGCCAACCGTGGTCTGTATGGAGTTGTTCAATAAAGGGCCCAAAATTAAGATAACATAGATGGGAGAGGTCTCTATGAATAGGAATTCCTAAGTATTTGATACCCTGTGAGGGCCAGGCAAAGGGAAAGTTGGACTGGATGGAATCCTATATGGATTTGGGGAGGGAGACATCGAGGGCCTCAGACTTCGCTGCATTGATTTTAAAATTTTACCATGTAACAAAGTGATCTATTTCAGCCATAACAGCATGGATGGATATATGTGATTGAGTGATATATACTAGGACATCATCAGCAAATAGAGAGCACTTGTACTCGGTGCCTCCCACCTCAATCCACCTAATATTGGGGTTATGGCGAATTGATGAGAGCAGGGGCTCCGTCACTAGGATGTATAAGAGAGGGGACAGAGGACATCACTGCCTTGTCCCATTGGTGATTGTGAAAGGTGATGAAAATGTTCTGACGCACCCCCTGGGCCTTGGGACACCCGGAGCCGGACCCTTTTTGGTGGATGCTGGTGGTTGTAGTCTTCGTGGCGGCGACCCAGTTCCGTGGCTCAGGGCGGTCAAACCAGTGGCGGAACTATTTATGTGGTTTTGATGTTTAAATGTCCGACTACGCCACCCGTGGATTGCGGTCAGAGTGAACCGCCGCTACAGGGCAGACCACTGAGGCTGGTGTTGTGGGTGCAGCAGAGCGTAGCATAACTCCCCACGGGAGGAGTATAGCCTCAGGGCAGTGTATGCGGAGGATGGGGGTGATGGTGCAGGGCAGCAGCAGTAACGACACGGAGTCAGTGATGCAGTTCAGGGCCTTTACTCACAGTTCTTATTATCCAGACCACGTCTGCAGGTAACGGCTGCCCACGTCGTACTGTGCTCACCAGGTGAGGGGCTCAGACAACTCCCAGATAACTTTGGAGCACTTCACAGGACCCCCTTTGTGTGTCCTTTGTCTGGCCTTTCTTACCAACACTTCTGTCCGGCTGCCTCGGGCATCCTCTTGGTAAACTTGGCGCCAGTTTCCCTGACCCTATGTGGTGCCTTCCTAGCGGGTGTAGCGAGGGGCTGCGCCACATAAAATGTCAGAGCCTCCGGTTTCTAGCTGAGGGTCGTTTCCTGCCTCCACTAGTTCGGGGACCGGTCTCCCCCTTTGGCCTGACCCCTCCACGCAGGTGGATTCGGGCATGCGGTGGCGACTCGCCCGTCTGCACCCCTGGGATCCCTTCATTCCTCGTTCCTGGAGCCTTCTCCGCTCCTCTTCCTTCCTTCTCCCTCTTCCAGGCCTGGGCCTCTGTTACTAGGCCCGCCTCCGGAGCAGAGCTCATGCAGAGCCCCTGCTCCCTGCCACTTCTGCTCAGACTTCTCTGCACTGAACTAAGATGGTGCCCACCTTTTATACTCCCTTCTCAATGCACCCAGGAACTGCTTCCTCCCTGCTCCTGCACTACAGGGTTCCCCTTCCTCAGTGTTCCCTCCCCCCACTCCAGCCAGGGACAGGGACTGTCGTGCCCATCTCAGGGGCATATTGGTCGCCCTGCCCCACGGCAATGTGGTGTAATGCATGCAGGTGTCGGGTCCTGATCCACACTCCATCCTTACCTGAGAGTGAGATATCACACCTCTGGGTGAGGTGCAATACGTCTTTAGCAACCGAGCCCTCAGGGTGCTACAGTTCCATTTATCTTCAGCCTAGGTGACGTATTGCGATACAGGGCCGTGATTTTGGCTATAAAAGGGTCCCCTAGACCCCTACCCCAAGCTTTTTAAGAGAATCATATATGGCGTGCCAGGAGACTCTATGGAATGCTTTCTCAGCATCCAACGAGAGTATCTACTTACAAATTTTTAACTGCATCTAGCCCAGGAAATACTTTGTGCCTAGTAGCAGTGTCTGCTAGTAAGCGGATTATCCCGGCTGTTAAGCAAGCTGCACCACCTGTAGTTTAGACACTTAATTTTTTCAAAGGAAATGCTTCGGGACCATGGGATACTTAGTGAAGAGCATCAGGAGGCACCCCAAGGCATAGGGGCTGGGACTGGCAGTAGGATGCCTTGCGGTGGACAGCCGAGCTCGATCCTTATAAAAGCTTTTTAACTGCAGCAGCTTTAGTGGACGCTACTGGAGCTGGAATTACCGCGGCTGCTGGCATGAGACTTGCCCTCCAATAGATCCTTGTAAATGGATTTAAAGTGTATTCATTCAAATTAGAGAGACAATTTAAATTAAAAAGCTTAGAGCTGCCTCCACCACAGGGGGGCTCGCTCGACCCACCAGCGGACAGGCACCAGTATTGGGAGAGAGGGGCTGGCCGTCAGGGTTCACCGCGGCTCTGGCACAAACCCGGCGACACGGAGGTGGCATGGGCAGGAGCGGACTGGCCGTGTCGGCTTCTCACTTTTTGGATTTTAGAAGGGCATGACATGCCTATATCTGTGTCTCCCCCTCCTTTTACTCCTCCACCTCTTTTATTTTCGCATGACTATATGTACTTGTCACTTTTCCATGTGTTAGTTATGTCTTCTGAGCAGTTTGTCAGCTTTTGGACACCTTTGAAGGTGTTTTCTATGTGTTTCTATGTGTTTTTGTTTGCCTGCCATTGGTTTTAACGGTGTTCGAAGGTGTTCGACGAACAGTTCGACGAACAGTTCGGCGAACACACGGGTGTTCGACGAACCGAACCGAACTCGAACACTACGGGGGTGGCTCAACACTACTTGTGTGTATCTGGTTCTGCTTGTCCCGTTTCCCTGCCTCCGTATCTACCTCCTGTGTTCTAACTATCTTCCTGTATTTTCCAGTCTGTTCCATGTGAACAGAGCCCTGTCCTGTCTGCCTGCACCTTCTGCTCTGTTCTGCTCTGCTTGTTCACCGCACCTGCCGTTCCGCTCTGCTCTGCTTGTTCACCGCACCTGCGGTTCCACTCTGCTCTGCTTGTTCACTGCACCTGCGGTTCCACTCTGCTCTGCTTGTTCACCGCACCTGCGGTTCCGCTCTGCTTGTTCACCGCACCTGCGGTTCCGCTCTGCTCTGCTTGTTCACCGCACCTGCGGTTCTGCTCTGCTCACTCACCGTACCTGCAGTTTCGCTCTGCTTACTCACTGCACCTGCGGTTTTGCTCTGCTCTGCTTGTTCACCGCATTGGCGGTTTCGCTCTGCTATGCATGTTCACCGCATTGGCGGTTTCGCTCTGCTCTGCTTGTTCACCGTATTGGCGGTTTTGCTCTGCTCTGCTTGTTCACCGCATCTGCGGTTTCGCTCTGCTTGTTCACCGCACCTGTGGTTTCGCTCTGCTCTGCCCCGCTTGTCCTCCGCGCCTGCGGTTCTGCTCTGCTAGTCCACCGCACCTGCGGCTCCGTTCCTGTGTCCCAGTCTGTACTGGTTCCTATCCTGCCTGCGTTCCTACCTGCCAGTACCTGCCTGTCTGCATGCCAGCCGTGCCTGCCAGTGCCCACCTGTCTGCATACCAGCCGTGCCTGCCAATACCCACCTGTCTTCATACCAGTCGAGCCTGCCAGTACCCACCTGTCTATATGCCAGCCTAACCTGCCTGTTCCTGCATTCCCCGGTGTGGGTCAACACCTGTGACCGGGGTCTGACCTGGAGTAGCACCTGGTCCCTCTGCTTGGTTCCTCCCTGGTTCACGGAGTCGACTGAGCCGCCGTGTGACCTTGGTCGGACCGAGTTGATACTTAGTCACGCCCCTCCAGGCACTCCTCGGTTCATGGTCCAGTGGGATCACTAACCACGCTCACGCCAAGTTTGTCCGGTTTATCATTCTCTAATAGAAGCTACATAGCTACTCTGAGATTTATTTTTCTTACTAGCAGGCATATTTATTATTCCATCGCTGAAGCATTTAAGTTGTGCTAATTAAAATTAGCAATCATTAGCCTCCCCAACATGTTTCACCATGCGGCGTCATCAGGGGAAAAAGGCTATACTAAGCTTGTCAGATGCTGCCTGACTTTTTAAGACCTTAGTTGCGACCTCATCCAATTACTCTAATTGTCTCAGATCTCCGTTCTGCCAGCCAATAGGATTCACTGACGTGATAGCCAATGATACAATCTGAGACTTCTTTATCAGGGATACTAATAGTTACAATCCCAGTGATACGTTGCCCTAGTTCATGTAAACCACACCCCCCACAGGGGGTAACACAGGAAGGGCTCCACAGCCTATTAGTTTCATTAATCATTTACCCTTGTTCCTCTATTTTGTAGTCCTCAACCTATGAATCATAACAGGTTATCACTGGTGTGCGTCACTCTCATACATAATCATATGGGTGTACCAGAGACTCATAGGAACGCACTCAAAAAATGCTCACAGGGGCTTACAGCATCCACAAGAGCGCGCTCAAGAAACGTTGACAGGGGCGTCCATAATCTACAAGAGGGTTTTCAGGAACACCCACAGGGGCGTATCGTATCCACAGTAGCGCGCACAGGAACGCCCACAGGGGCGTGCGGTGTCCCCAGGAGCACGCTCAGGAAAACCACCAAGGGCGTACATCATCCACCAGAGCGTGCTCAGGAACGCCCACAGGGGTTTATAGCAACCACAGGGGCTCGCTCAAGAATGCCCACAGGGGCATACAGTACCCATAGGAGAGCGCTCATACCGCCGTCCGTAGACCCATATGGCATTCAGTACTGATGTATTACTATTAACACTTCTTCTCCATCGACTAAGAGGATCATGATTTTATAACATTATTAGTTCACAGGCAACTTTTTATCACTGTGATATGCAATTAATTAACACACTCCTTAATGGTAAGTATTAGACATATTGATCTTTAATTTATTCATACCAATGACAGGCTTGATCAATCAAAATCAATTTTACTATAGACCTCTAAAGTAATTGTATCTCAATTAATAAATTAATAATAGTCAGACATATTCCCCAACCGTTATTATGTCATAAATTATTATTGTTCACATTTCACAGTATGCAGGTAAATAATCATTCTACATTATTTCTTTTTTTATAGATTTTTCTATTGTACCAACTCTTTACTTAGAGAAACGCTGAAAAAGTAAATCCTTCATTCAGGCCCACAGGACTTTTTGAATTTAGGCGGGAAATCCATTTTGCCTCCTCTTGTAGCAATCTATCCAGATCACCTTTTCTTGGCCCTAACACCACATGTCTAATCCCCCACACCTTTAAATTTGTGGGGTCCCCTACATGGTAATTCCTCATATGAACAGACAGGGGAGTGCCCAATTTTATATTAATGGAACTTAAGTGTTTTGATAAACGTCTTCTCAACTCCTGGATGGTTTTCCCTACGTATTTTTTTTACATGGGCACATAATGATATACAGTGGTGGCCAAAAGTATTGGCACCCCTGCAATTCTGTCAGATAATACTCAGTTTCTTCCTGAAAATGATTGCAATCACAAATTCTTTGGTATTATTATCTTCATTTAATTTGTCTTCAATGAAAAAACACAAAAAGAATTGTCCTAAAGCCAAATTGGAAATAATTCCACACCAAACCTAAAAAAGGGGGTGGACAAAAGTATTGGCACTGTTTGAAAAATCATGTGATGCTTCTCTAATTCGTGTAATTAACAGCACCTGTAACTTACCTGTGGCACCTAACAGGTGTTGGCAATAACTAAATCACACTTGCAGCCAGTTAACATGGATTAAAGTTGACTCAACCTCTGTCCTGTGTCCTTTTGTGTACCACATTGAGCATGGAGAAAAAAAGGAAGACCAAAGAACTGTCTGAGGACTTGAGAAACCAAATAGTGAGGAATCATGAGCAATCTCAAGTCCATCTCCAAAGACCTGAATGTTCCTGTGTCTTCCGTGCGCAGTGTTATCACGAAGTTTAAAGCCCATGGCACTGTGGCTAACCTCCCTAGATGTGGACGGAAAAGAAAAATTGACGAGAGATTTCAACGCAAGATTGTGCGGATGGTGGATAAAGAACCTCGACTAACATCCAAACAAGTTCAAGCTGCCCTGCAGTCCGAGGGTACGACAGTGTCAACCCATACTATCCGTCGGCGTCTGAATGAAAAGGGACTGTATGGTAGGATACCCAGGAAGACCCCACTTCTTACCCCAAGACATAAAAAAGCCAGGCTGGAGTTTGCCAAAACTTACCTGAGAAAGCCTAAAACGTTTTGGAAGAATGTTCTCTGGTCAGATGAGACAAAAGTAGAGCTTTTTGGGAAAAAGCATCAACATAGAGTGTACAGGAAAAAAAAAGAGGCATTCAAAGAAAAGAACACGGTCCCTACAGTCAAACATGGCGGAGGTTCCCTGATGTTTTGGGGTTGCTTTGCTGCCTCTGGCACTGGACTGCTTGACTGTGTGCATGGCATTATGAAGTCTGAAGACTACCAACAAATTTTGCAGCATAATGTAGGGCCCAGTGTGAGAAAGCTGGGTCTCCCTCAGAGGTCATGGGTCTTCCAGCAGGACAATGACCCAAAACACACTTCCAAAAGCACTATAAAATGGTTTGAGAGAAAGCACTGGAGACTTCTAAGGTGGCCAGCAATGAGTCCAGACCTGAATCCCATAGAACACCTGTGGAGAGATCTCAAAATGCCAGTTTGGAGAAGGCACCCTTCAAATATCAGGGACCTGGAGCAGTTTGCCAAAGAAGAATGGTCTACAATTCCAGCAGAGCATTGTAAGAAACTCATTGATGGTTACCGGAAGCGGTTGTTTGCAGTTATTTTGGCTAAAGGTTGTGCAACAAAGTATTAGGCTGAGGGTGCCAATACTTTTGTCTGGCCCATTTTTGGAGTTTTGTGTGAAATGATCAATGATTTGATTTTTGCTTCATTCTCTTTTGTGTTTTTTCCTTGCAAGCAAATTAAATGAAGATAATAATACCAAAGAATTTGCGATTGCAATCATTTTCAGGAAGAAACTGAGTATTATCTGACAGAATTGCATGGATGCCAATACTTTTGGCCACCACTGTACACTTCTCCTTTAGTCTTACAATCAATCCGATCTCTAATCTCATATTTTTTTCCATCACTTGGGTTGAAAAATTCTCTCAAATTTGGTATAAATCTGCAGGTGCAACAGGCATATGATCCTCCTTGTAATTTTTTCAGCCAATTGTTTTGGCCTACATCATCTCCCTTTTTATAAAAGTGACTATGGACCAGATGTTCTTTCAGTTTCTTTCCCCTTCTATAGGTAATAGTCAGATTGATTCTAATGATCTGACCAATATCTGGGTCTGCTCTTAGTATAGACCAATATCTTTTCATGATTTTAAAAGCATTATCGGCCTGTCCGTCGAATTTTCCAATAAACGTTATGATTTTCTCCTCTGGTTTCTTCTGGGTCTCATTCAATAGGGACTCACGATTCATCTTTTTGGCCCTATTAAATGCTTTATATAACACTTTTTTTGGATAACCTCTTGATGAGAATCTCTGAAAAAGTTTATTGCTTTCTTGACCGAAAGTTTCATTATCCGAACAGTTTTGACGTACCCGTAAATATTGACCAACTGGAATACCTGCTTTTTGTGCAGGTGGATACCAGCAAATCCAATGTAGTAAATTATTTGTGGCAGTTGGCTTAAGGTAAATGTTGGAATGTACCGCACCCTTGCAGTCAATAGATATCTTTAAATCAAGGAAATTTATTGACTTGCCTCCAACTTCATACGTAAATAACATGCCAATCTGGTTCTTATTTAAGATAGTTACAAAATCTAAAAAATGGTCAGTGTCCCCATCCCACAAAATCAGCATGTCGTCAATATAACGACCCCAAAACAAGATGCGACTTGTAAAGAAAGAAAGATCTTCACCAAAAACCAAAGTGTCTTCCCACCTCCCGATTTGCAAAAGTCAGTGCGCAAGATGTACCCATAGCGGTACCCCATATCTGGTGATAGAGGGTACCGCCAAAAGTAAAATAATTATGTTCAAGCACAAACAGTAGTAGTCTGAGTAAAAAGGCATTATGTTGTTTAAATTGTCTGCCTCTATCATTCAGATAGTATGCCACTGTATCAGTTCCCAAATCATGTCTTATATTGCTATACAGGCTTTCGACATCCAGACTTACTAACTTAGTTGTTTTAGAAACATTAACATCTCTCAATTTGCACACCATATCCTTTGTGTCCCTCACATAGGAGGGTAGGGTGAAGACAAAGGGGGAGATCAGCTTGTCCAAATAACGACTTGCTCCCTCCGTTAAGGAATTATTTCCAGACACAATGGGTTTACTAGGCATCGGCAACACATTTTTGTGCACTTTGGGAAGTGCATACAAGGTCGCAATCGTGAGACATTTATTCATGATAAAATTGGACTCTTCAGATGTTATTAAATTGTCAACTACTGCTTCCCTTAAAATTTCTTCCAGCTCTGTTGTTGGATCCATTCCTATCACCTCATATGTCCTCTTGACGCACCCCCTGGGCCGTGCGGTACCCGGAGCCGGGCCTGTAGATGCTGGGGGTTGTAGTCACCGTGGCGGTGACCCGGTCCGTGACCCAGGGCGGTCAAACCAGGGTAGTTTATGTATAGTCCGACTACGCCACCTGTGCAATGCGGTTATTGGGAACCGCCGCTGCGGAGCAGTCTGCTGAAGCTGGTGATATGTGCAGCAAGGTGATGTAACTCCCGACAGGAAGAGTGGAGCTTCAGGGCAGCGCGTATGGATGATGGTGATAGTAGTGCAAGGTATCAGTAATGACAACACTTTGCAGTGCAGTCCCAGGGTCTTTACTGTTGGCAATTATATGGGCCCCAATGGGAGTACCGGCTAGGGATGAGGGCCTGATCAGTCTGGGAACAATCCTAGAGTCCTCCTGGCCAGGTGGAGTTGTAGGCCTGCCGTTCTGACTATACTCCTTGGCTATCCCGCTTATAGTCGTGTTGTAGCCCACGTCCCTGAGTGTAAAGTGCTGCACTCACCCGTATGGCTGGCGACTCGGACCTTGTGTATTCCTCCCTCCTCTGTGACAGTACTGGTCCTTTTGTGTGGCTGAGCCTCCGGGTTTATGATGGGCCAGGAGACCTGCAATCCCCTGCCCTGCGGTATCTGCTGCTGGGTATGCAATCCCCACAGCCTCGGACTCCGGTGTCCGGTCCTCTGTAGATACTAGCCAGGACGAGCTAACTCCTGCTCCATTCCCTGGCTCTTTACTCCTCCGTGTCCTACTTGACTCCTGAAACTGACTGCGACTTAGACTCAGACTAAACTGACTAACCCCGCCTCCAGATCCAGTTATATAGGGCAGGATCCTCCCCTTTCTGGTCTTGGGCAGGAGGTGTTGCATGCAATGTGTTCCTGACTAGGAAACTCCTGTTTTGCTCCCAGACATGGTATTACTACCACTGTGGCAACCAGACCCTCTGGGGTGCCACATTCTCATCCTTTAACAAAATTTCCACCATCTGCACATATGGAATAGCATGTCGCTGCAAGATGCTGTGGTAGCCATGGTGGTTCAGTATACCTTCAATTTTGAATAAATCCCCAATAAATCATCAATGGAAATCAAATTTATTAACCAATGGAGGCCTGGATTTGGAGTCTCCCCCAAAATGAAAGTGGAAAAATACACTACGGGCTGATCCAACTTTGATGTAATGTCCTTAACCCCTTTACAACCCAAGGTGGTTTGCACTTTAATGACCAGGCCAATTTTTACAATTCTGACCACTGTCACTTTATGAGGTAATTACTCTGGAACGCTTCAACGGATCCCCCTGATTCTGAGATTGTTTTTTCATGATATATTGTACTTCATGATTGTGGTAAAATTTCTTCGTTTATTTGTGAAAAAAATGGAAATTTGGTGAAAATTTTGAAAATTGTGCCATTTTCAAAATTGTAGTTTTTATGCTCTTAAATCAGAGAGATATGTTACACAAAATAATTAATAAATAACATTTCCCACATGTCTACTTTACATCAGCACAATTTTGGAACCAAATTTTTTTTTTTATTGGGGAGCTATAAGGGTTAAAAGTTGACCAGCGATTTCTCATTTTTCCAACAAAATTTACAAAACCATTTTTTTAGGGACCACATCATATTTAAAGTCACTTTGAGGGGTCTTTATGACAGAAAATACCCAAAAGTGACACCATTCTAAAAACTGCACCCCTCAAGGTGCTCAAAACAACATTCAAAAACTTTATTAACCCTTCAGGTGCTTCACAGGAATTTTTGGAATGTGGAAGAAAAAAATTAATATTTAACTTTTTTCATAAAAATGTTACTTTAGACCCAATTTTTTTTATTTTTGCAGGGGTAACAGGAAAAAATGGACCCAAAAATTTGTTGTGCAATTTCCCGTGGGTACACAGATACCCCATATGTGGGGAAAAACCACTGTTTGGGCGCACAGCAGGTTTCGGAAGGGAAGGAGCGCCATTTGACTTTTTGAATGTAAAATTTGCTTGAATAATTAGCGGACGCCATGTTGCATTTGGGGAGCCCCTGATGTGACTAAACAGTGGAAAACCCACAAGTGGCACCATTTTGGAAACTAGACCCCTCAGGGAACTTATCTAGATGTGTGGTGAGCACCTTGAACCCCCAGGTGCTTCACAGAAGTTTATAACATTGAGCCGTAAAAATAAAATTTTCACATTTTTCCCACAAAAATGTTTTTCAGCCCCCACTTTTGCATTTTCATAAGGGTAACAAAAGAAATTGCACTATGAAGTTTGTTGTGCAATTTCTCCTGAGTTAGCAGATACCGCATATGTGGGGAAAAACCACTGTTTGGGCGCGCGGCAGGGATTCAGAAGGGAAGGAGCGCCATTTGACTTTTTGAATGAAAAATTTGCTTAAATAATTAGCGGATGCCATGTTGCATTTGGGGAGCCCCTGATGTGCCTAAACAGTGGAAACTCCCCACAAGTGACACCATTTGGGAAACTATACCCCTCAGGGAACTTATCTAGATGTGTGGTGAGCACCTTGAACCCCAAGTCCTTAACAGAAGTTTATAACATGGAGCTGTGAAAATAAAAAAATCAAACTTCTTCCACAAAAATTATGTTTTAGCCCCAATTTTTTTATTTTCACAAGGGTAAGAGGAGAAAATCGACCCCAAAAACTTTTGTGCAATTTCTCCTGAGTACGCCAATATATGTGGGGAAAATACAGTGTTTGGGTGCGTGGCAGAGTTCAGTAGGGAAGGAGCACTGTGTGACTTTTTGAACGCAAAATCGGCTGGAATCGAGAGCAGACGCCATGTCGCGTTTGGAGAGCCTCTGATGTGCCTAAATAGCGGAAACCCCCCACAAGTGACCCCATTTTGAAAACTACACCCCTCAAGGATTTTATCAAGGGGTATCGTTAACATTTTGAACCCAGAGGTACGACACAGAATTTGATAACATTGGGTCATTATATTGAATAAGTTGTCATTAGTCTTGAGCGCAAGTGCTCACTACTTGAGTTTGCATCGGGTACTCAGGTATGCACCATGTATCACGGGTGCTCAAGTGAAATGCTCGAGTCCCCGCCCGCATGTTTCACGGTTATTAAACACCCCAAAAAAAACATGCGGGGATCGCTCATGCATGGCAGGCAATCCCCGCGAGGTTTTTTTGGCCGCAAAACATATGGGACTGAGACTCGAACACCCGCGATACTCAATGCATAACCGAGCACCCGATGCAAACTCAAGTAGCGAGCACTTGCGTTCAACACTAGTTGCCATATCGTCACTTTTATTTATTTTTTTTACTTTTTAAAAAAAAAACAACCCTAACCCTACCCTAACCCCAACCCTTACCCTACCCTAGCCCAACCCTAACCCCAACCCCAACCCTAACATTAGCACAACCCTAACCCCAACCCCAGCCCTAGCGTTTATTTTTTACGTCGTTCCTAGTGCGGTGTAAGTGATTAGATGACCTTATTCTTCGGGTTGATGCGACTACAGAGATACCAGAATCATATAGGGTTTTTATGATTGACAGCTGTCACACAATAAAAGACACATATTTTGTAAAATCTAGTTTTTGCATCGCCATATTTTGAGAGCTATAATTTTTCCATATTTTGGCCGACAGAGTCATGTGACAGCTTGTTTTTTGCGGGATGAGTTGTCGTTTTTATTGGTGCCATTTTCAGGCACGTGACTTATTTTGATCGCTTTCTATTCCAGCTTTTGAGAGGCAGAATAAACAAAAACCAACAATTCAGGAATTGTTTTTTTTTAAAAAATGTTATTCTACTCCGCGTGTGGTAAAATTGATAAGGTAGCTTTATTCTTCGGGTCAGTACATTTAGAGCGGTACCACATTTATATCGTTTTTCTATGTTTTGGTGCTTTTACACAATAAAAGCTATTTTATAGCAAAAACGATTTTTTTGCATCGCTTTATTCTGAGAGCTATAACTTTTTGATTTTTCAAATGATGGAGCTGTATGGCAGCTTGTTTTTTGCAGGACAAGATGGCGTTTTCATTGGTACCATTTATATTTATATTCGTCCTTTTGATCGCGTGTTATTCCATTTTTTGCTTGGCAGTATGATGATAAAACATTGTTTTTGTTTGGTTTTTTATTTTATTTTTTTACCGTGTTCACTGAAGGGGTTAACTAGTGGGACAATTTTATAGGTCAGGTCGTTTCGGATGCGACGATACCAAATATGTGTACTTTTATTGTTTGTTTGCTTTTTTTTCATAATATTTATTGATGGGTACATTATATTTTTATTTTTTGTGGATTATTATTTTTTTTATATATATATATTTTTTACAAAATTTTTTTTAATTTTTTTTTCACTTTCTTACAGTTATTTTTACTTTTTTACTTTGTCCCACTATGGTACTTTCACTTTTTTTTTCTGATCGCCTGCATGGCATAGGGATGGAGCACCATCCCTGTGCCATGCAGGCAGTCAGTGCTTCACAGTATGAAGATTGTTTGGTCATGCACTGCGCATGACCAAAAAATCTTCCTGCTGTCTGGTGACCCGGATGTTGTCATGACGACATCGGGTCATCATTGCAACACCCGGGAAGCCGCGACAGACAGCGCTGGAGGCCGGAAGAGGAGGTGAGTATTGCAGTCACCTCCCCTTAGCCACTGCAATGCTGCGATCGACTACACATAGTACCGGGTGTCAGCTGTGACAATCAGCTGACACCTGGCTGCGATCGCGCCCGCACAGCCTGTGTGCGCGCGCAATCGCCATGACCTACTTGTCACGCTGTCTCTGTATACTGGAGGTAGGGAGCCTAAGCTGACCCTAAGCTGGGGCCCTGACTAATCCCTCAACCTGGAGGTACTGTTAAAGGTACAGAGGTCCAGGCCGCCAGCGTAACCCCTACCTCCTGAGGATCCCTGCACCTAAGTAATCTAGTCCTGAGAAGGACCCCGATCACAACAAAAGGGGACAAGTAATAATATGCCCACACACAGTACTTAGACGAACGAGACAGTACAAGGGAAAAACCAAAACCACCTTGCATACAAAAACTACACAACTACAACAGAGGGAACACCAACGGGAAAGGAGATAAATGATAAAGCGAGGAAGGGAAAAAACTCTCCGAATACACTTATCTCTGAAACTCCAAATACCACGATCCGCTCTGTTAGTCTGCATGAAATGCTTTCACCGACACTTCCCTAACAGACCAGCAGGCATTTGAAGGAGTCTCACTACAGCAGCATTGATTGCAGCTGGGCGAGGCTGGACCTCGTCTAGCACAGAGAGAGAGAGAGAATTAACTCCCTCACTGCCGAAAAACACAAAGCACCAAAAAGTCAGCTGCGAGAAGTCAGGCTGTGTAATCGTGACGATCTTCGTGGCGACACACCCGTGACAGTACCCCCCCTTCTACGAGGGGCCTCCGGACCCTCAGGGCCAGGTTTATCCGGGTGAGTCGTGTGGAAGGCCCGAACTAATCGGTCTGCGTTAATATCCGACGCAGGAACCCACATCCTCTCCTCAGGACCATACCCTTTCCAATGAACCAGGTACTGAAGGGACCGGCGATTAAAGCGTGAATCGATGACCCTCGATACCTGGAACTCCAAGTTACCATTGACCACCACTGGAGGGGGAGGTAAAGGTGACGGTACCACCGGCGCCACATACCTCTTAAGCAACGATCTGTGGAACACGTTGTGAATTTTAAACGTAGGGGGGAGGTCAAGACGGAATGCCACCGGATTAATAATAGAACTGATTCTGTACGGCCCGATGAACCTGGGACCCAGTTTCCAGGAGGGAACCTTAAGTTTTATATTCCTGGTAGACAACCATACCCGATCGTTCACACTTAGGTCCGGACCAGACACTCTCGTCCTATCAGCCATACGTTTGTATCGGTTCCCCATAGTATTCAGATTCTTCAGCACCCCTCTCCATACTGAAGCGAGTGATGAGGAAAACCGTTCCTCCTCAGGAACCCCCGAAGAGCCCCCACTACTGAAAGTACAAAACTGGGGGTGAAAACCATATGCCCCAAAAAACGGGGACTTACCAGTGGACTCGCTCCGCCTATTATTAAGAGCAAACTCTGCCAGAGGTAAGAAAGAAGCCCAGTCCTCCTGGTTCTCTGACACAAAACACCGGAGATATGTCTCCAAGCTCTGGTTCATACGTTCCGTCTGACCATTGGTCTGAGGATGAAAAGCCGATGAGAACGACAAATGCATACCCCGCCGTGCACAAAACGCCTTCCAGAACTTGGACACAAACTGAGACCCCCGATCAGACACCACCTCGGAGGGTACCCCGTGAAGCCTCACAATCTCCCCAATGAACACCGGCGCAAGAGTTTTAGCATTAGGGAGAGCCGGAAGAGCGATAAAATGTGCCATCTTGCTGAACCTGTCCACTGCAACGAGTATGACCGTTTTACCCGAAGACGGAGGGAGGTCCGTAATAAAGTCCATAGACAGATGAGTCCAAGGACGCTCCGGGATCTTCAAAGGTAAGAGGGCCCCAGACGGACGGGTATGTGAGGTCTTAGAGCCCGCACAAACCCCACAGGACGCGACAAAAGTTACCACCTCCTTATGTAAGTTAGGCCACCAAAACCGACGCGAGAGGAGATCCACAGTTGCTCTACTCCCCGGGTGTCCTGCAAAAACTGAGTTATGGTGTGCCTCGATCATCTTTTGTCGCAACTGATCTGGAACAAACAGTCTCCCCGGAGGTCCAACAGGGGCGTCCCCCTGAGCCTCCAATACCTCCTCCTCCAGCTCAGAGCATACTGTCGAAACCACCACCCCCTCCTGAAGGATAGGAATCGGGTCGTCCGTATTCCCGGCCCCAGGGAAACTACGAGATAAGGCATCCGCCTTTACATTTTTTGACCCAGGACGATATGTAACGACAGAATTAAACCTGGTAAATAGAGATGAGCGTTGTTCTACTCGAACTGTTCGCCAATCTCAAATTCGAGCTGTTTTGGGCGGTGTTCGAGCCGGTCGGCGAACACGAACAATTTGAGAAAAATTCGGCTGTTCGAGGTTATGTTCGATAACTGTTCGTGCACCAAAATCATAACTGGATTTTTTCTCAGTAATGATGAAACTTAATGTTAATACGCAGTTTGAGTGTACAGCGGGGCGGGGGGAGGGGCAGGGGATGGATCTCTGCAGGAACAATGAAGATCTCCATTTTTTTTCTCTTTCCCGCATTTGCAGTGGGGAGGTGCAATCTGTCAGCCTATCAGCAGCGCACACACGGAGCGAAGTGCTTTTTTTCACACAAGCAAGGGCATGTGTGATTGGCAGTGTATGTCACATGTCCTTGCCCTATAAGACCAAGCCATTTTCCCCGTCGCCACCATTTTCTCACTGCTGCAGCTGCGTGTTAGACGGCACCGCTGTTGCTGTGTGCGCTATACCTTGTTAATTTCAAGCCAATTTTCGAACAAATATACAGATAGCTTGGGAGTAGGGAATAGTTGTGATTGCAGTCCTTTTAAGGACTAGGTTACATCAGTTCCTATCAGTTTTTGCCAGGCAGGTCTGTGCCAGTGCTGTGCAAGTTTTTTTCACAGCATTTGGCTGAATCTAGCAAAGCTAATCCTTTTTGGCCTATTGCAGAGTGTGTTAGTCAGTGGAGTAGCCTATCTGTGTTGCAAGATATACCACCTGTGTATAGAATACCAATTTTTTTACTGCACCTAGTGAAGTAAAATCTTTTGGGCATAGCATCATTCTATTAGTCCATCTATACTGACCTCCATCAGGTTGCAAACTGAATATAATTTTTTTCTGCATCTAGCTCTGAAAAAATATTTGGGCTTCTAGCAGTGTGTGGGACTTGGTCTATTAGTCCATCTATACTGACCTCCATCAGGTTGCAAATTAAAAATAATTTTTTTCTTCATTTAGCTCTGAAAAAATATTTGGGCTTCTAGCAGTGTGTGGGACTTGTTCTATTAGTCCTTCTATACTGACCTCCAGCAGGTTGCAAATTGAATATAATTTTTTTCTGCATCTAGCTCTGAAAAAATATTTGGGCTTCTAGCTGTGTGTGGTACTTGGTCTATTAGTCCATCTATACTGACCTCCATCAGGTTGCAAATTAAAAATAATTTTTTTCTGCATCTAGCTCTGAAAAAATATTTGGGCTTCTAGCAGTGTGTGGGACTTGGTCTATTAGTCCATCTATACTGACCTCCATCAGGTTGCAAATTAAAAATAATTTTTTTCTGCATCTAGCTCTGAAAAAATATTTGGGCTTCTAGCAGTGTGTGGGACTTGGTCTATTAGTCCATCTATACTGACCTCCATCAGGTTGCAAATTAAAATAATTTTTTTCTTCATTTATCTCTGAAAAAATATTTGGGCTTCTAGCAGCGTGTGGGACTTGTTCTATTAATCCATCTATACTGACCTCCATCAGGTTGCAAATTAAAAATAATTTTTTTCTGCATCTAGCTCTGAAAAAATATTTGGGCTTCTAGCAGTGTGTGGGACTTGGTCTATTAGTCCATCTATACTGACCTCCATCAGGTTGCAAATTAAAAATAATTTTTTTCTGCATCTAGCTCTGAAAAAATATTTGGGCTTCTAGCAGTGTGTGGGACTTGGTCTATTAGTCCATCTATACTGACCTCCATCAGGTTGCAAATTGAATAAAAAAATTTTCTGCATCTAGCTCTGAAAAAATATTTGGGATTCTAGCGGTGTGTGGGACTTGGTCTATTAGTCCATCTATACTGACCTCCATCAGGTTGCAAATTAAAAATAATTTTTTTCTGCATCTAGCTCTGAAAAAATGTTTGGGCTTCTAGCAGTGTGTGGGACTTGGTCTATTAGTCCATCTATACTGACCTCCATCAGGTTGCAAATTAAAAATAATTTTTTTCTTCATTTAGCTCTGAAAAAATATTTGGGCTTCTAGCAGTGTGTGGGACTTGTTCTATTAGTCCTTCTATACTGACCTCCAGCAGGTTGCAAATTGAATATAATTTTTTTCTGCATCTAGCTCTGAAAAAATATTTGGGCTTCTAGCGGTGTGTGGGACTTGGTCTATTAGTCCATCTATACTGACCTCCATCAGGTTGCAAATTAAAAATAATTTTTTTCTGCATCTAGCTCTGAAAAAATATTTGGGCTTCTAGCGGTGTGTGGGACTTGGTCTATTAGTCCATCTATACTGACCTCCATCAGGTTGCAAATTAAAAATAATTTTTTTCTGCATCTAGCTCTGAAAAAATATTTGGGCTTCTAGCAGTGTGTGGGACTTGGTCTATTAGTCCATCTATACTGACCTCCATCAGGTTGCAAATTGAATAAAAAAATTTTCTGCATCTAGCTCTGAAAAAATATTTGGGCTTCTAGCGGTGTGTGGGACTTGGTCTATTAGTCCATCTATACTGACCTCCATCAGGTTGCAAATTAAAAATAATTTTTTTCTGCATCTAACCCAGCCAATAGTTTTGGCCTAATACCACAGTTTGGCCACTCAGCTCTGCTCGGTTACCATCCATTGTTTTTTTGTGCAAACAACTCCAGAGTTGTGAATTAGTTAACCACCAAAATGAGTGGAAAAAGGCCTGCTGCTGGTGGAAATGGGAATAGGCGTGTTGGGAAGGGGAAAAAAGGTTGTGTCCGTGGGGTAGGTGCAGAAGAAAGACCATCTTCCAGCCAAACTAAAATGTCTACTTCTTTTAGCGGACAATGTGATAAGATCCCTTTCTTACGGCCACGCCAATCGCTACAAATTCCAGATGAGGCACAAAAACAGCAGGTGCTTCAACGGATATCAAGTGCTCCTTTAAGTGGGCTCTCCTCCACATCAACTTCAACATCACAAATACTCCAGTCCTCAAAGGTGTCACCCAAATCGCACTTGCTTCCTCACAGCTCCCAAATCTCCAGCTGCCCGTCTGAGTATGAGGTAGAACAGATGGTTGAGTCTGCAGAGCTGTTTACTCATACTATAGCCTGGGAATCAGAGGTCGACTCCAGCGCTTCTGTGAATCCAGACGAGGAAATGATCTGCACTGATGCCCAGAATCTTTATGAGTCGGATCCAGGACCAGACGCAGAAGGTTCTGACCATAATGTAGACCCTCATTCCCAAACTGTAACTCCTGTTGGTGGAGACAATGAGGAAGACGATGATAAGACTCAAATACCTGATTGGAGCGACAACTTTAGTTTTTTGTCAGGGCAGGAACAGGTTGGCTCTGAGGACGACGGGTGTGATAACGCACAGGGTGATGATGATGAGGTCGGAGATCCCACTTACTGTCAACCCACAGTCAGCCAAGAGATGAGGTCAGCAGAGGAGGTGGAGGAAGATGCTAGTGATGACGAGGTCAGGTTGCGCCTTCCTGGACAGAGACGTAGTACTGGAAGCACGTCAACAACTGCATCCTCAAACACAACTCTGCCTCTCACCACAAGTCGTGGTGGCTCTTCAGGTCGCATGGGTGCTAAGCCTTGCATAGCCTGGGCATTTTTTCAGATCGATAAAGATGACCCAACTCGTGTTATCTGTAACATTTGTCAGCAAAAGCTAAGTAGAGGCCAAAAAATACATAGTTTGAGTACTTCATGCATGAACCGGCACATGGACATGAAGCATAAGTTGCAGTGGGAAGCTCAGTGTGCTACAATGCAGTCTAGCCGGCCGGGCCAACCACCGTCTGCCATATCTTGTGCATCCGCGGCCTCTTCATCCTCTGTGACTGGGGGGACAGCAGTCACACCTGTTTTGGGGCGCAGACCTGCCACCTCTTTACCCGCAACAGCCAGCGTGATTGACAGATCATCATTTTCTTTGGAGGTGGTAACACCAGCTGGTCTTGAGCGCTGTCCGACATCGATAGCACCACCTTTGGATCAAGGCAACCTAACATGTCCGCCTGCATCTTCCTCACAGACCGGCAGTTTGCCGGGGACACCCTTATCAACCCCGTCTAAGCACAATAGCCAGCCCTCGGTCCCTCAGATGTGGACAAGTAAAAGACCATTTCCTCCTAGCCATGAGAAAGCTAAGAGGTTGAATTTCACCATCTGCAAGCTCTTGGCTACAGAAATGCTGCCTTTCCGCCTGGTGGACACAGAGGATTTTCGAGACCTTATGTCCGTCGCAGTGCCCCAGTACCAGATGCCCAGTCGGCACTACTTCTCAAAGAAAGGTGTGCCTGCGCTCCACCAGCATGTCGCACACAACATCACCGCTTCTTTGAGAAACTCTGTGTGTGACAGGGTGCATTTCACCACAGACACTTGGACGAGTAGGCATGGACAGGGGCGTTACATGTCGCTGACTGGGCACTGGGTAACTATGGTGACAGCAGGACAAGGGGCTGCTGTCCAAGTCTTGCCGTCCCCACGAGTTGTGCGTCAATCCTCTTTATGTCATTTTTCCTCCACTGCTTCTGCCTCCTCAACCTCCTCTCGGTCTTCCACCTGCACCCAAAGCCTGTCTGGTCATGCCACAAGCTTTCTAACTGCGCAGAAGGGATCCTGCACACCTCCTTACTATGCTGGCAGTAGGGCTCAACGTCATCAGGCGGTTTTTACATTGAAATGTCTGGGAAATGTGAGTCACACAGCTGAGGAGTTGTGGTCAGCTCTGGAGAACCAATTTCATGAATGGTTGTCTCCACTGGACCTGAAACCAGGGAAGGCCGTGTGCGACAATGCTGCAAACCTGGGTGCGGCCCTTCGCCGGGGCAATGTCACACACCTGCCTTGTATGGCTCACGTGTTGAACCTGGTTGTCCAGCAATTTTTAGCCCACTATCCCAGACTAGATGGCCTTCTGCAGAGGGCACGGTCGCTGTGTGCTCACTTCCGCCGTTCGCATCCCGCAGCTCAGCGACTTACATCTCTACAGAAGTCGTTGGGCCTGCCACTTCACCGGCTAAAATGCGATGTGCCTACCCGGTGGAATTCAACTCTGCACATGTTGCAGCGACTGTGGCAGCACCGACAAGCCCTGGTGCAATACGTTCTGACGTATAGCCTGGGCCAACGAGATTCAGAGGTGGGGCAAATCACGCTGGAGGAGTGGTCTCAGATCAGGGACCTATGCACCCTTCTGCACAGTTTTGAAATGGCGACGAAGATGTTTAGTGCTGACGATGCCATTATCAGCATGACTATTCCGGTGATTTACATGCTGGAGCACATGTTAAACAGAATTCGGAGTCAGGTGGTGGCACAAGAGGAGGTGGAGGAAGTAGAGGAGGAGGAGTTGTATGCGGAAGGGCTAACATCTGCAAGGTCCAGACGGTCGGCAGCACCAGGGCGGCAGGCATGTGAGGGTGGGGGAGATGATTTTACCAGGGCGCATGGTAGCAGCCAAACTAGTGAGGAAGGTGCAGGAGCCCAGGAAGAAGTGGAGGACGAACTGATGGAAGACTCATCAGATGAGGGAGACCTTGATCACATTTCTGTTGTGCGAGGTTGGGGGGAGAGGACAGAGGAAGGAAGCATGATTGTTACCTCGCCACCAACACAACAGGGACTTGGTGCTCCTGGATGCGCAACACACATGAGTGCCTTCTTGCTGCACTACCTGCAACATGACCCTCGAATTGTGAGAATTAGAAATAATCCTGACTACTGGGTTGCCACACTGTTAGATCCCCGGTACAAAAGTAAATTTGCAGAAATTATTCCTGCCATAGAAAGGGATGCACGCATGCAGGAGTATCAGCAGAGACTGTTGCAGAATCTTACATGTGCTTTTCCACAAAATACCAGTGGTGCACGTAGTGAATCTCACAGTTCCAACTTGCCAACCGTGGTCTGTATGGAATTGTTCAATAAAGGGCCCAAAATTAAGATAACATAGATGGGAGAGGTCTCTATGAATAGGAATTCCTAAGTATTTGATACCCTGTGAGGGCCAGGCAAAGGGAAAGTTGGACTGGATGGAATCCTATATGGATTTAGGGAGGGAGACATCGAGGGCCTCAGACTTCGCTGCATTGATTTTAAAATTTTACCATGTAACAAAGTGATCTATTTCAGCCATAACAGCAGGGATGGATATATGTGATTGAGTGATATATACTAGGACATCATCAGCAAATAGAGAGCACTTGTACTCGGTGCCTCCCACCTCAATCCACCTAATATTGGGGTTATGGCGAATTGATGAGAGCAGGTGCTCCGTCACTAGGATGTATAAGAGAGGGGACAGAGGACATCCCTGCCTTGTCCCATTGGTGATTGTGAAAGGTGATGAAAATGTTCTGACGCACCCCCTGGGCCTTGGGACACCCGGAGCCGGACCCTTTTTGGTGGATGCTGGTGGTTGTAGTCTTCGTGGCGGCGATCCGGTTCCGTGGCTCAGGGCGGTCAAACCAGTGGCGGAACTATTTATGTGGTTTTGATGTTTAAATGTCCGACTACGCCACCCGTGGATTGCGGTCAGAGTGAACCGCCGCTACAGGGCAGACCGCTAAGGCTGGTGTTGTGGGTGCAGCAGAGCGTAGCATAACTCCCCACGGGAGGAGTATAGCCTCAGGGCAGTGTATGCGGAGGATGGGGGTGATGGTGCAGGGCAGCAGCATTAACGACACGGAGTCAGTGATGCAGTTCAGGGCCTTTACTCACAGTTCTTATTATCCAGACCACGTCTGCAGGTAACGGCTGCCCACGTCGTACTGTGCTCACCAGGTGAGGGCTCAGACAACTCCCAGATAACTTTGGAGCGCTTCACAGGACCCCCTTTGTGTGTCCTTTGTCTGGCCTTTCTTACCAACACTTCTGTCCGGCTGCCTCGGGCCTCCTCTTGGTAAACTTGGCGCCAGTTTCCCTGACCCTATGTGGTGCCTTCCTAGCGGGTGGAGCAAGGGGCTGCGCCACATAAAATGTCAGAGCCTCCGGTTTCTAGCTGAGGGTCGTTTCCTGCCTCCACTAGTTCGGGGACCGGTCTCCCCCTTTGGCCTGACCCCTCCACGCAGGTGGATTCGGGCGTGCGGTGGCGACTCGCCCGTCCGCACCCCTGGGATCCCTTCATTCCTCGTTCCTGGAGCCTTCTCCGCTCCTCTTCCTTCCTTCTCCCTCTTGCAGGCCTGGGCCTCTGTTACTAGGCCCGCCTCCGGAGCAGAGCTCATGCAGAGCCCCTGCTCCCTGCCACTTCTGCTCAGACTTCTCTGCACTGAACTAAGATGGTGCCCACCTTTTATACTCCCTTCTCAATGCACCCAGGAACTGCTTCCTCCCTGCTCCTGCACTGCAGGGTTCCCCTTCCTCAGTGTTCCCTCCCCCCACTCCAGCCAGGGACAGGGACTGTCGTGCCCATCTCAGGGGCATATTGGTCGCCCTGCCCCACGGCAATGTGGTGTAATGCATGCAGGTGTCGGGTCCTGATCCACACTCCATCCTTATCTGAGAGTGAGATATCACACCTCTGGGTGAGGTGCAATACGTCTGTAGCAACCGAGCCCTCGGTGCTACAGTTCCATTTATCTTCAGCCTAGGTGACGTATTGTGATACAGGGCCGTGATTTTGGCTATAAAAGGGTCCCCTAGACCCCTACCCCAAGCTTTTTAAGAGAATCATATATGGCGTGCCAGGAGACTCTATGGAATGCTTTCTCAGCATCCAACGAGAGTATCTACTTACAAATTTTTAACTGCATCTAGCCCAGGAAATACTTTGTGCCTAGTAGCAGTGTCTGCTAGTCAGCGGATTATCCCGGCTGTTAAGCAAGCTACACCACCTGTAGTTTGGACACTTAATTTTTTCAAAGGAAATGCTTCGGGACCACGGGATACTTAGTGAAGAGCATCAGGAGGCACCCTAAGGCATAGGGGCTGGGACTGGCACTAGGATGCCTTGCGGTGGACAGCCGAGCTCGATCCTTATAAAAGCTTTTTAACTGCAGCAGCTTTAGTGGACGCTACTGGAGCTGGAATTACGCGGCTGCTGGCATGAGACTTGCCCTCCAATAGATCCTTGTAAATGGATTTAAAGTGTATTCATTCAAATTAGAGGGACAATTTAAATTAAAAAGCTTAGAGCTGCCTCCACCACAGGGGGGCTCTCTCGACCCACCAGCGGACAGGCACCAGTATTGGGAGAGGGGGGCTGGCCGTCAGGGTTCACCGCGGCTCTGGCACAAACCCGGCGACACGGAGGTGGCACGGGCAGGAGCGGACTGGCCGTCTCGGCTTCTCACTTTTTGGATTTTAGAAGGGCATGACATGCCTATATCTGTGTCTCCCCCTCCTTTTACTCCTCCACCTCTTTTCTTTTCGCATGACTATATGTACTTGTCACTTTTCCATGTGTTAGTTGTGTCTTCTGAGCAGTTTGTCAGCTTTTGGACACCTTTGAAGGTGTTTTCTATGTGTTTCTATGTGTTTTTGTTTGCCTGCCATTGGTTTTAATGGTGTTCGAAGGTGTTCGACGAACAGTTCGGCGAACACACGGGTGTTCGACGAACCGAACCGAACTCGAACACTACGGGGGTGGCTCAACACTACTGGTAAAAAACAATGACCACCTAGCTTGTCTGGGATTCAGACGTTTCGCGGACTCCAGATATAGCAGGTTCTTGTGATCGGTGATGACGGTGACCGGATGGACTGCCCCCTCCAAAAAATGGCGCCACTCCTCAAAAGCTAACTTAATGGCCAAGATTTCCCTATTGCCGACATCGTAATTCCTCTCAGCGGACGACAATTTTTTAGAAATAAAGGCGCACGGATGCCACTTACCAGGGGACGAACCTTGTGACAATACTGCTCCCACCCCTACCTCGGAAGCGTCTACCTCTACAATGAATGGCTGTGACGCATCCGGTTGAATGAGTATGGGTGCCGAGGCAAAACATTTTTTCAAGGAGGAGATTGCTTGACAAGCCTTGTCAGACCACCTAGAAAAATCCGTCCCCTTTTTAGTCATGTCTGTGAGAGGCTTAACCATGGACGAGAAATTACGAATGAACTTCCGGTAATAATTAGCAAACCCCAGGAAACGTTGTAGTGCCTTAAGATTCTCTGGCCGATCCCACTCAAGAACTGCCCGCACTTTCCCAGGGTCCATACGAAAACCGGACGCTGAAACCAGGAAGCCTAAAAACTGGAGTTCCTGTACGGCGAACACACACTTTTCCCATTTGGCATACAGTTTATTATCCCGCAAGATCTGTAACACCTGCCTAACGTGTTCCTGATGAGACACCAGATCCGGCGAGTAAATTAAGATATCATCCAGATATATGACAACAAACTGTCCCACCAGGCGGTGAAAAATGTCATTAACAAAGTGTTGGAACACTGCCGGGGCATTAGTCAGACCGAATGGCATGACAAGGTTCTCATAATGCCCCTCCGGAGTGTTAAACGCCGTCTTCCACTCATCCCCCTCCTTCATCCTAATAAGATTGTACGCCCCCCTGAGATCCAACTTAGAGAACCATTTGGCGCCCACGATCTGATTAAAGAGATCGGGAATAAGTGGGAGCGGATACGGATCTCCGACCGTAATCCGATTAAGTTCACAGAAATCCAGGCAAGGGCGTAGGCCTCCATCTTTCTTCTTAACAAAGAAGAACCCTGCAGCCACCGGTGAAGATGAAGGTCTAATATGCCCCTTAGCCAGACTTTCTGAAATATAATCCTTCATGGCCTGCCTCTCAGGACCAGAAAGGTTATACAACCTAGCTTTAGGTAACTTGGCCTCAGGGAGCAGTTTTACAGAACAGTCATACTCGCGATGAGGAGGTAGTTCCTGACACCCTTTCTCCGAGAATACATCCTCAAAGTCCGCCAGAAATGGAGGTAAGACCCAAGGAGTAACCGCACCGATGACCGTGTTCATGCAGTTTTTATTACAGAATTTACTCCATTGGCTTATCTCTCTGGTTTGCCAATTAATAACCGGGTTATGCTTAGTTAACCAAGGAAGGCCCAACACTATAGGAGTGGGAAGACCCTCCAACACGTAGCAAGACAACAGTTCTTTATGTATCGCCCCCACTTGAAGTTTTACGTCATGCACAGCTTGCAAAAAACTTCCCTGACCGAGAGGCCTGGCATCGATCGAGAATATGGGGATGGGTTTAGCCAACTCACTCAAACGCATACCTTGAACCCGGGCAAACCGAGCATCAACCAGATTAGCCCCGGTCCCACTATCCAGAAGAACAGATATCCTCTCAGTTCTCGTACCCACCACCACCTCCGCCGGTACGAGAAACTGAGACGAACCTAGGGACGAAATACCTACTCCCAGATTGCCGTCCACCACACAACCTGGGATCAACAGTTTTCCGACGACTCTTCACTCTGCAAGGGACGGGATGGACACCCCCCAATAAAATGTCCCTTTCTCCCGCAGAAGAAACACCTTCCTGTCTTATGGCGCACCACCGGTCCCCTCCCCCGAAATGATGTCCCTCCTAATTGCATAGGCTCCTCTGGACTGACCAGGGGAACCACCATATGAGGGGACCTTGTAGGAGGTGGAGTCATCACAGGGGGTAGAGTTATCCCGCACCTCTCCCGAAGCCGTCTGTCAACGCGAATAGCAAGGGCCATAGCGGCTTCCAGTGACGCGGGAGAGTCATACTGTGCCAACACATCCTGTAATTTGTCGGATAAACCTTGACAAAACTGGCTCCTAAGAGCCGGGTCATTCCACTGGGTGTCCGTGGCCCACCTACGGAACTCCGAACAGAATTCCTCCGCCGGACGATCTCCCTGCTGGATCCTACGTAACTTAGACTCAGCAAGGGAGATCCGATCTGGGTCATCATATACGAGTCCCAGAGCAGCGAAAAACCTATCCACTGACTGGAGAGCCGAGGAGCCCGGGGGAAGAGAGAACGCCCAAGATTGTGGGTCCCCTTGTAGGAGCGAGATGACAATTCCCACCCTTTGTTCTTCACTCCCCGATGACCGAGGCCGCAGCCGAAAGTACAACTTGCATGCCTCCCGGAAAACAAAAAACTTGTCCCGCCCCCCAGTGAACCTGTCAGGGAGAGCTACTTTAGGTTCTGGTCCGGCTTGCTCCTGAGGATACAAAACCTTGGACCTAACGTCCGCCAGCTCCATGGACAAACTCTGCAACTGCCGAGCTAGACCGGCTACTGGATCCATGGTAGCTGGAGAAAAACTAAGTGGTCGGTGAAAATGTCACGCTGTCTCTGTATACTGGAGGTAGGGGGCCTAAGCTGACCCTAAGCTGGGGCCCTGACTAATCCCTCAACCTGGAGGTACTGTTAAAGGTACAGAGGTCCAGGCCGCCAGCGTAACCCCTACCTCCTGAGGATCCCTGCACCTAAGTAATCTAGTCCTGAGAAGGACCCCGATCACAACAAAAGGGGACAAGTAATAATATGCCCACACACAGTACTTAGACGAACGAGACAGTACAAGGGAAAAACCAAAACCACCTTGCATACAAAAACTACACAACTACAACAGAGGGAACACCAACGGGAAAGGAGATAAATGATAAAGCGAGGAAGGGAAAAAACTCTCCGAATACACTTATCTCTGAAACTCCAAATACCACGATCCGCTCTGTTAGTCTGCATGAAATGCTTTCACCGACACTTCCCTAACAGACCAGCAGGCATTTGAAGGAGTCTCACTACAGCAGCATTGATTGCAGCTGGGCGAGGCTGGACCTCGTCTAGCACAGAGAGAGAGAGAGAATTAACTCCCTCACTGCCGAAAAACACAAAGCACCAAAAAGTCAGCTGCGAGAAGTCAGGCTGTGTAATCGTGACGATCTTCGTGGCGACACACCCATGACACTACTAATACGAGTCAGGCTCTTAAGTCCCAGGCCACAGACGCGTATTAGTACGTCATCCTGGATGAGCTGCACTACCTGAGCAACTTCTGTGGGTTGTAGAGTCCATCTCATGCTACCACAAGTGAAAGCACAGCCAAAATTCAAAAGTGACCAAAACATCAGCCAGAAAGCATTGGTACTGAGATGTAGTCTGTGGTCCCCACCTGCAGAACCACTCCTTTATTGAGGGTGTCTTGATAATTGCCAATAATTTCCATGTATTGTCCATTCCATTTGCACAACAGCATGTGAAATTGATTGTCAATCAGTGTTGCTTCTTAAGTGGACAGTTCGATTTCACAGAAGTTTGATTCACTTGGAGTTATATTCTGTTGTTTAAGTGTTCCCTTTATTTTTTTGAGCAGTATATATATCCAACTGAACTAACAGTCCTTCTGAGGACTAATCCAGCTGCATATATTCAGTGGTGATAGCAGGAGTTAGGCAGGCAGGCAGTGTATATGGCAGACTGTAGTGTATGGTACAGCACAAGAGGGTCCATTGAACGTCCTGTTAGTATAGGTATAATGAACAGCACCAGCAAAAGGATTTGGTGCAAAGCTCCCCAGTCACATACCAGTCCACAATATATCTAGAAATTAAATAAACAGCACTCCAGTTCAGTGAAAAAAGTTGATTTTAATGGCCCATATGGTGACGTTTCGGTCCACGGTGGGGACCTTTCTCAAGCCAGACTAGAGAAAGGTCCATTCCTTAGGGACCTACCATCGGTCATTGTCTCCAACTTTGTCAAGTCACATTTCCTAGTCGTAACCTTGTGAGACCTCCTCCGCTCCCAGCAGTCAATCCAGCAGTGCGACTCACTTGCGCTTGTATCTAAGGTCCGGTCCGACTCTGTACTATCTCGTACTCTATTGTCACGTTTGCTTGGGCCTCTCAGACCTGAGTTACCTCTAAACCCACGCCCACTACCCTCAGGACATCCTGAAAGGTCTCTAACTTCTGCTGTAGCTGTTCTTTTATTTAGGGGGCCCTTTCTCTGTCTGGTCTCACAATTTATAGACGGCTGCCATCTTCTGCTGCTCAGGCAACGCTGTCTTTCTATACGCAGTCTGGCGAGATTCAACTGTTTTACCTCTCGCAAGTAGGTCACTCGGTACTCCATCAGCATTCGTATATATGCAAGACTTTCTTCTGTGCCTACAGCAGAGAATGACACCATGCCGTCTTCATCTGGTATCCAGTCCTGATGATCACGTGGGCTGCTTATTTTTATCACACCAGACTTTTTTACCATCATTTGCATGGTTCGGCCATTTCTTCTAATGAGCTTTCTTACCAGTGCATGAGGCACCCGGATGACTTCTTACCGCAGACTTTGAGCTTTTCTCATAAGCTCCAGTTGTCTAATAGCTTGTTCTGTCTTCAACAGGACAAACCACTCCGTGTGAACACATCGCCAGTGCATGTCACTTAGGATAGCCACCCTCTTCACTGTGACTTTGGTTGTGGACATGACCACCAGCTGTTTAGCTTCTGAGGTCGAGTACACCTTACAGGCTCCCATGGCCTTCTTAAACTCTTCATGCACTGACTCTCTGGTGCATTCTTCTCTCAAATCTTCGGGTACATCTATGAGGCACTTGTACCAAGACGATTCTGTCTCACCAGTGGTTTCCAAATGATCATCTGGCTCAGGTTTCAGGGACAACTGACTTTCAGCTTCTTCACCCTGTATGCTTCCCCTGAGCTGACTCACAGCTATGAACTCAAGAATTCTCGTCTTGACAAATTCCATTGAATACTTATCTTCTTTTAACACTCTCTCAGCTCTCCTCAGGTCCACCTTCTCATGGTTTAAAGGATTAAGCGCAATTTGTTTGCCCTTCTCCTTCTCCAATGAGGCCTCATTTACTGATTGGTACTTTGCCAGGCGACCTTTGAGCTCGACAACTACTTCCTCTAGCTCAGCTACTCGCCTCTCAGCAACCCATCTCTGAAGCTCTTCCTGCTTCAACTGCTCCTTTATCAGCAGAATTCTCTCAGACCTCTCTGTCTCCAATGCGCCCACTTGGCTCTCGACAGCCAGTCTCTCAAGCTTCTCTTGCTTCAAATGGGCTTGTAGCGTCTCCTTGAGCTCCTTGATCTCGGCTCTTACATCCACCGAATCATCCAAGCTCGAATTATTCGAGGAGGCATTTGCTTCATACCTCCCTTCTCCGATAGACTCCTCCATCTTTTTCCGCTCAGCTTCCACCCTGCCAATTCTATCCTTAAGGCACGTCTCTGCCCTCTGGAGATCATCACAGAACATCTTCAGCTGCTTCACCTAAGCTTCCAGTCCTAGGATCTTTCTGCGGAGATCATCATTCTCATCACGGGTGTCCTGTAGAGTGGTCTCAATCACTTGGCGCATGAGCTCTGCATCCGCCTTATCATCCTCTAGTTTTTCCTTAACCTTGAGGAGATGCTCATAGTCTCTCTTAGTTTTTTGCAGTTCCCTATTGAATTTTCCATGCATCTTTTCTGCCTCACGGTCGTGACCAGATACTTCATCTTTTAATGCCCCTGTCAGGGCGGATAGCTCCCAGTCTCGCTTGTACAGAGTCCTCCAGCCGCTCCTTCTCCTGCATTAGAGACTTTACTTGGTCTTGGAATTGCTGCTGCTCCCTAATGTGTTCATCATACTCCTTCTTGGATTCACACAGCTCCTGGTTGAATTGTTTGCGCAGTTGTTCTAGGTCTTGATCATGTCCAGAAACTTCATCCTTCAGCGACCTTTTTAAGGCAGATAGCTCCCTATCCCTCTGGTGTAGACCCTCATTCAGCTTTTGCTTCTCCTGCATCAGCTCTGACTGCACCAGGGAGAGACGATTTTTCATCTCGTACAGCTCATCTTCATACTCCACTTTCTCAAGCTTCAACTGAAAAACCTCCTCTTTGGTTTTCCTGAGGTATTTTTTATTTTTCTGGAACATTTCCTTCCATTTGTTGATTTCCTCACTGCTTTCCTCCAGTTCTCGCTGCAAGTTCCTCACAACGTGGCTTATTTTCTGCTGTTCAGACTCCAGGTTCAGCTGGTCCTGGGACACGTTCTCCATGTTTTTCCTTAGTTGTTGCACGTCACTCTGATTCTGCTGCCTGATAGGTTTCAGCTCTTGGTCATGATTGGCCACCTCCTCTTTCATGGCTGTCATCTTTATCTGCTCCTGCACCTCTTCAGGACACTCCATTTTGCTGTAGAACGCCTGCAGCCAGTCATCCAACCATTTCTCAATTTCGTCTTGGGATACTGCTCCATTCATAGGCATTGCGGTACGCTGTTCACACTAGACACTTTAAATCGCTCTCCCCCGAAAATTTTCGTGGCCCCACCAAGCCACAGCAAACCAGGTTTGAGTGCGACGACAATTTTCGTAACCCCGCCGAGTTACAACCAGATGCTTTAATCTTTGTGGCCCCGCCGAGCCACAGCAAACCAGGTTTGAGTGCAACGACAATTTTCGTAACCCCGCCAAGTTACAGCCAGATGCTTTAATCTTCGTGGACACGCCGAGCCACAGCAAGATGCTTGCATCCACATTCATCATCCTGGGCCGTTACCCCTTGCAACCAGGCTGAAGTTGCCCACATTCTCCACCAATTGTAAGGTAGCGCTAATGAACGTGTTGAGGGGCACTCACTTCACTGGGTCAATTAAATCACACATGAAATGTTTTCCGGTAATATGAAGACCAGCAGTTTAATACACATCATAAATTGCTTATAACATAGTCCATCTCAGTGGCTAGCAGGAATGTTACACATGTAATATCCTAGAGCCTTTTCAGTGGCAGCTATGCCCGCTTGGCTTCAAATACAGACTTCAGCAAGGTAACAACAACAATTTCCTTATAAAGCAACGTTTTTACCTTTGCCGGGTCTTAGCTGCTTCTATCAGCTCTGGTCTGCCACAGCTGTGGTTTAAGGCTCCCCAGACGTGGTCTCCAGGCCACGTGCCTTCCAAGGCTATTGGTGTCCCAGACACAGGGATCAGGCCTCTTGCCTCCTCCAAGGCTAATGGTGTCCCAGACACAGGGATCAGGCCTCTTGCCTTCCAAAGGCAATTGGTGTCCCAGACACAGGGATCAGGCCTCTTGCCTTCCAAGGCTATTGGCGTTCCAGACGCAGGGATCAGGCCTCTTGCCTCCTCCAAGGCTAATGGTGTCCCAGACACATGGATCAGGCCTCTTGCCTTCCAAGGCTATTGGTGTCCCAGACACAGGGATCAGGCCACTTTCCTCCTCCAAGGCTAATGGTGTCCCAGACACAGGGATCAGGCCTCTTGCCTTCCAAGGCTATTGGAGTCCCAGACACAGGGATCAGGCCTCTTGCCTCCTCCAAGGCTAATGGTGTCCCAGACACAGGGATCAGGCCTCTTGACTTCCAAGGCTATTGGTGTCCCAGACACAGGGATCAGGCCTCTTGCCTCCTCCAAGGCTAATGGTGTCCCAGATACAGGGATCAGGCATCTTGCCTTCCAAGGCTATTGGTGTTCCAGACACAGGGATCAGGCCTCTTGCCTCCTCCAAGGCTAATGGTGTCCCAGACACAGGGATCAGGCCTCTTGCCTTCCAAGGCTATTGGTGTCCCAGACACAGGGATCAGGCCTCTATCCTCCTCCAAGGCTAATGGGGTCCCAGACACAGGGATCAGGCCTCTTCCCTTCCCTCCGTTTCAAAAACCACCAGGATTTATATATCTTTCTGTGCGCACAGGACCTGTGATGATGTCACAGTCATGTGATCAGTCACCTGAAGGGGAGGTACGTGGTCAGCCAGAACACACCCCCTGGACATTTTAGTAATGCAGCAAGCCGCTGCATTACACAAGTTACAGGCCTACTATTTAAAACCATGGCTTTCTGTCAGACATAACACCTATAAGAGTGGTCCAAAATCAGACATTTCTTCCATTTTCATTCCGTTGCAGTGTGTCAGTGAAGCTATTCACACTAGGTCTCTGTGTAGAATAATATTAGTAAATTACAGGTCTAAAATTTAAAACCGTGGTTCTCTGTCAGACATATCACCTATAAGACTGTTCAAAAATCAGACATTTCTTCCATTTTCATTCTGTTGCCGTGTGTCGGTCAAGCTATTCACACTAGGTGTCTGTGAAGGATAGTATTAGCAAATTACAGGACTACTATTTAAAATCATGGTTCTCTATCAGACGTATCACATATAACATAGTCCTACTTGTCTTACAGCTCCTTCACCTCTTCCTCCTCCTCCTCTTTAGCCTTCATCTCTGAAATTACCACATCAGTCGAAAGCTGGAAGCACTGCAGCACTGCCTCGGCCAAGCGGCAACAGGCTGTGCTGAAGCTAATATGCTTAGGTGACAAACCACACAAGGCTGAAGAGTTGTGGACAGCTCTGAAACAGCAGGTAAATCTGTGGCTGACACCGCTGAACCTACAGCCAGGCATGGTCGTGTGTGACAATGGCCGGAACCTGGTGGCGTCTCTGAGGTGAGGCAAGCTCACACACATACCATGCCTGGCCCATGTGCTTAACCACGTGGTTCAGTGGTTTATCAAAACCTACCCGGATTTGTCAGATCTGCTTGTCAAAGTACGCCGCCTGTGTGCCCTTTCCATGCTTCAGCAGCGTTTGTAGCTTCCAGCTCACTGACTGATCTGAGATGTCCCCACGTGTTGGAACTCTACATTGCAGATGTTGGGAAGGATTTGTGAGAAGAAGAGGGCAGTTGTTGACTACCAGCATCAACAAAGTCATCGGTATTCAGGTCAGGCACCACACATAAGACCTCAGGAGTGGACATGGATGTCAGACATCTGTACCATCCTCCAAAACTTTGAGGACTCCACCAAGATGGTGAGCGGCGATGATGCCATAATTAGCGTCACCATCCCGCTTCCCTGTCTTCTGAAACATTCTCTGCTCACAATGAAAGAGGATGCATTGCAGGCGGAGCATGATGAGATGGAGCAAGGAACCATACAGGGTGATTACACACAGCCCAGCCTCATCTCATCCCAACGTGGATTGGGTGACAATGAGGAAGTGGAGGAGGAAGAACAGGAGCTAGTTTCCTGCGCTATAGACGGACTACCCGTGAATGGGCTGAGGACAGGGAGGAGGAGGAAGAGGAGGAGGAGGAGAGCATGGTCAGTCGTCCTCTTGGTGAGGACACGGAAGCCTTGCCTCTTTGCAGTCTGGCACACATGACTAAGTTTATGTTACGCTGCCTTTCCCATGACCCTGACGTTGTCCAAACTTTGGGTGACAGTCATTATTGGTTGGTGACACTTCTAGATCCATGCTACAAGGAGAACTTTCTGTCTCTTATTCCTGCTCAGGACTGGCCTAATAAAATGGTGCTGTATGAGAAAGCCCTTGTTGCAGAATTATTAAAAAAAATTCCCATCTGAAAACGCTGGTGGCAGAGGTCACAGTTCGTTGGGCAACCAAGGAGTACAGGCGAGAAAGACACAAATGCAATCCAGCAGAGGCAGAAGAACACTGTCAAAGTTCTGGGACAGTTTTCTCAGACCCTCCCATCACACAAGCCCTGTGTGCTCTCTCAAGGAATGAAAAGTTTCGGAAGATGGTGAGGGAGTACCTTGCCGACCGTACCAACTTCCTCCGTGATTCCTCTGTGCCTTATAATCATTGGGTATTCAAGCTGGACACGTGGCATGAACTGGCTATCTACACTAGTGGCCAAAATTGAGGCAACACCTGTAGTTTCTCACCATCACCAATATTTAATGAAAGTTTTCACTGACATACTTGAACACACGCCCTCTTCTGCAATATGTATTCTATGTTTGTTTATAGTAACCTGGGTGTGATTTAAGACCAATATTGTGTGATTAAAGGGCGGTTTTTATATTTTAAAGCCAGTTTGTCATTAAAAGGTAAGCTATTATATGTTTTTATTCTGTTATACTGTCTCTGAATTTTATGATATAAAATTGACATGCAATTTGCTTAACTTTTATTTCACGTGCAGCATTAAAGGGGTTTTCCCACGAACAAAAGTTCATTTTAAAAATTGTCTGTGTCTGACCACGTACGGAACAAATCACAGCTCTGATCGGACGGTTCGACGATGATTGGTAAACGCGGGGTTAAGAGCCAGAATACCACGTAAAAAGCCATTTACGAATGCCTCACAGAGTCAGAAACGTCTGCAGTGGGCCACAGAACATTCTACATGGACCATTGAACAATGGAGACAATATTTATGGAGCGATGAGACACGCATATCCACCTTTGGCAGCGACGGTGTCCGCTACGTTCGACGATGACATGGAGAGGATTGCTTGCCAGTGTGTACAGTACCCACCATGAAGCATCCTCTGAGTGTTATGGAATGGGGCTGCATGTCCAGAAATGCAGTTGGTAGGCTGCAGGTAATTTAAGGAACAGTTAATGCTGAGAAGTCCTTCAGCCTAAACTCATTCCTCCGGCACGTGATGTATTTGGTGAAGGGACACCGTTTATTTTTCAGCAAGATGGAGCCCCATGCCATACAGCTAAAAAATGTCTCTCTTGGTTCAAGGACAAAAATGTCCAGCTATTGAATTGGCCAGGACACAGCCCAGATCTCAATCCTATTGAGAATCTCTGGGTTCGGCTCAAAAGAGCTATGTCAAAACAGCGGGCTTCAAACAAGCAGGAACTCATTGCAGCCATCATCAAATCATGGTTTCATATCATCACACCATCTTATTTAAACAAACTGGTAGATAGCATGCCATGTAGATGTCAGGCAGTTATCAAGGCCAAGGGCTATCCAACTAAGTATTAACATTTTAGTGTTAGATATGAAAATAGGACAAATAAATGGTTTTTCTTTCACAGTCATCTGAGTGACAGTAGTGTCCAATTTGTTGACAAATGAACAAATTTCCTGCTAATATTATGTTTCTATATGAGATTTTGTTATTTCTACTTAAAAACTTTTCTATGAAATCAAAAACATTCATGAAATTTGGATTTGTATTGGCAAAATGCTAAAAATTCATAAATCTTGAGGGTGCTGCCTCAATTTTGGCCATTAGTGTATGCCTTAGAGGTCCTAGCCTGCCCTGCCGCTAGCGTTTTGTCAGAGCGGGTTTTTAGTGCCGCCGGTGGAATTATAACCGATAGGCACATCCGCCTGTCGACTGATAATGCTGACAGGCTGACTCTTAAATGAACAAGGGCTGGATTGGGCCAGACTTCTCAACACCACCGAATGATAGTAGTATAACAAACTCAAATACAGTGTCTTTTTTTTGAGAGGTCTAACTCTATTCCCATGCACCTCTGTCTTCACACCCAGACATGGGTATACGCTTCCTGATTTTGTCTATTTGCTCTTGTCTTCCTCCTTCTCCTCATCCTCATCCTGCACCATCATATCACCATCATATGTACCATATCAACATATCTACATCTCTTGCAAGGGACATTGGAGTGCCTCCACATTTTTGGCAGCCGTTGCTTCACTGCATAGGCAAACAGTATGGCAGACACACTTCCTAATAATGGGAGCATTTTTTGCAGGAGTCCCTCCGACCTCTAAGTATCTTGCAAGGCACATTGGAGTTCCTCCAAATTTTTGGCAGCCGTTGCTTCACTGCGTAGGCAAACAGTGTGGGAGACCCACTTCCTGACAATGGAAGCATTTTTTGCAGGAGGCCCTCCGACCTCTACGTCTCTTGCAAGGGGCATTGGAGTTCCTCCAAATTTTGGACAGCCATTGCTTCACTGCATAGGCAAACAGTATGGGAGACACACTTCCTAATAATGGGAGAATTTTTGGAGGAGACCCTCCGACCTCTACGTCTCTTGCAAGGGACATTGGAGTTCCTCCAAATTTTTGTCAGCCGTTGCTTCACTGCATAGGCAAACAGTATGGCAGACACACTTCCTAATAATGGGAGCATTTTTTGCAGGAGGCCCTCCGACCTCTACATCTCTTGCAATGGGCATTGGAGTTCCTCAAAATTTTTGGCAGCTGTTGCATTCACTGCATACCCTTTAACTATATAGCAGACCCTCTCCTTTCTAATGGGAACATGTTGTTACTGTGGCCCAGCTCTATGTGTCTTTAAATTGTTAGTAGGGTTTTTCCTAAATTTTGGCAGCTGTTGCACTCACTAAATACCCTATAACTGAATAGCAGACCCTCTCCTTTCTAATGGGAACATGTCGTACTTGTTACTGTGGCCCAGCTCTATGTGTTTTTACATTGTTAGTGGGGTTTTTCCCAAATTTTGGCAGCCCTTGCAGTCACAGCATGGGCATTACTACTATAGGAGACCAGCTCCTTTATAATGGGAACATTTTTTTTACTGAGACCCTCCTCTGTGTCTCTACAAAGCGGTATTGGGTTGCATCCAAATTTTGAGCAGCCCTTGCAGTCACTGCATAGTTATGCAATAACAGTATAGGAGACCCACTCATTAATAATGGGAACAACAAAGCATATCCGGCTGATGGCTCTCTAACAATAGCGAGGGCTGACTGCTGGCCCTTTAAGAATAGTAAGGGCCGCATGATGGCCCTATAAAAATAGGCTTTGTGACTTTCAGAGTCCCTCCATCATAAATAAAACAGGATGTGTCTGAAGATGTGTCACACACCACAAGGCCAGATAAGGTTGTAAAATGTTAAAATGACATTTCCAGGTGAAAGCATTTGTCTTAAAAAATACTGTAAAAAAAATAAATAAATAAAAACACAGTAGGATCTTTCTTTAATACAAAAACCAGACTCGCCAATGTAACCACAATGTAATCACATTGTTCAGCTCCTGCACCTCCTCCTTCAGTTCGGCCTCCATCTCCGAAATGACCACATCAGTCACAAGCTGAAAGCACTGCAGCATTGCCTTGGCCAAGCGGCAACAGGCTGTGCTGCAGATAACATGCTTAATGCTTAGGTGTCAAACTGCCCACCGCTACAGAGTTGTTGAAAGCTGTAACACAGCAGCTTGATCTGTGGCTCTCACCGAGGAACATACAGCCAGGCATGGTCATGTGTGACAATGGGCAAAACATGGTGACGGAGAAATGACAGCCGGAGTAGATACGGTTTCCCTCTATGCCAGTCCTTTCACTGAGCTAAAGAATATGGCTGTGGTGAAATACAACTCCCACTGAGAAGCAGTGGAAGGATTCTCTGGTTGGACCATCCAACCCTGCCGAGAAGCAGTCCTGGCTAAGAAAAGTGTGTGGGAAGGTTCCCGGACACTCTATCTCTGCTTTTTTAATGAGGTGGAAACCCACGCAATCACGTGGAGAACATACAAAATCCTTGCAGATGTTGTCCTTGCTGGGATTTGAACCCAGGATCCCAGCGCTGCAAGACTTCAGTTCTAACCACTGAGGTAATGTGATGCCGTTCACCCTCTGATATCTAAAAGGCTGGATAAACTTGCACCTACTGCCACTCTATCTTCAGCTATTTTGTGAAACTAATGTATTTGAGCAGCCACTCAGCCTACCAAATAAAATTCCTGAGAAGGAAATTGGGGATGGCTTTGCTACTGATACTGGGGGCAGTGCTAATACCATGGCGTCGTACCATAGTTTACTGGAAATATTCCAGGCTGGTAGGAGGCAAGCAGATTCCCACAGAAAAGTACCAGCAGTAATGTTCAGGGACCCGCGCTTGTAGAAGGCGGAGACGACACCGGGAGAAATAGGGCCGGCTGGGGACCAATTATGGACACCCGGCCGCCGCCATGAGGTTGTGAACAGCTTCTGCCTTCACGAGCCTAAAAGGCCATATTTCAATTGCAAGCAGCTGCCCAGAAATCTGTCAGTTTGTGGGTGGGTTGTTGGCTGCATACTTGCGCTTGCATTCCAAGGAATGGGGTAGGGTCAACTGAACACTGCGGTGGGACAAGGACGTGGACGGTGATTATTGCAAGTCTGCAATGACAAGTGCATGGTGTGAGGCATCTTCGTATGCGCCAAGGATCACTTATGATTGGCACACTTTTAGGCAGTGACCTGGGAGTCAGAGATGCTTCCAGGGGTCTTCCCCATGCTGTTCTCATGTCTTTTCAGCACTGTATGCATGTGTCTGATGATTTGTCACACCCCGCATGGCCTGATAAGGTTGTAACATTTTAAAATTACATTTCCAGTGAATGCATTTGTCTTGGTTGAAAGCAATTCAAAAGTGCAAAAACGCATCAAAAACGCTACGTGTGAACATAGCCCAAGATGTGGAGGAGCATTTTTGTTTATTTATTTTGCCTTATATACAAGTCATTACACTGGAAAGGATGTTCCTTCACATATTTCCCAGGAAAACCATTTTGGCTTCATTTTTGCATGTTTTATTGTGAGTCCGTAAGAGTGGAGTAATACCTCTGACAACATTGTTGACAGCAGTGACCTGGGTGTCAGAAATGCTTCCAGGGGTCTTCCCCATGCTGATCCCATGTCATTTAAGCACTGTTCCCATCGATTTGGGCAATTTTTAGACCCTCTGCAGACCGCCGGGGGGGGAGCCACCAGAAAAATGCTCGAGTTTCCCATAGACTTACATTGGGTTCGTTACATGGTCCGAGCACTCGAGCATTCCTATTTGCTTGATTCGAACAACGAGTACCCGAGCATTTTATCACTAGTAATGATGAGTTCAGCCGATCTGATCCAATTTGTAATGTCAAATTACTATTGCAAAAGTGGTTTGCCATATTCCATAAACATACAGTACAGACCAAAAGTTTGGACACACCTTCTCATTTAAAGATTTTTCTGTATTTTCATGACTATGAAAATTGTACATTCACACTGAAGGCATCAAAACTATGAATTAACACATCTGGAATTATATACTTAACAAAAAAGTGTGAAACAACTGAAAATATGTCTTATATTCTAGGTTCTTCAAAGTAGCCACCTTGTGCTTTGATGACTGCTTTGCACACTCTTGGCATTGTCTTGATGAGCTTCAAGAGGTAGTCACCGGAAATGGTTTTCACTTCACAGGTGTGCCCTGTCAGGTTTAATAAGTGGGATTTCTTGCCTCAATGGGGTTGGGACCATCAGTTGTGTTGTGCAGAAGTCTGGTGGATACACAGCTGATAGTCCTACTGAATAGACTGTTAGAATTTGTATTATGGCAAGAAAATAGCAGCTAACTAAAGAAAAATGAGTGGCCATCATTACATTAAGAAATGAAGGTCAATCAGTGCGAAAAATTGGGAAAACTTTGAAACTGTCCCCAAGTGCAGTTGCAAAAACCATCAAGCGCTACAAAGAAACTGGCTCACATGAGGACCGCCCCAGGAAAGGAAGACCAAGAGTCACCTCTGCTTCTGAGGATAAGTTTATCCGAGTTACCAGCCTCAGAAATCGCAGGTTAACAGCAGCTCAGTTTAAAGACCAGGTCAATGCCACACCGAGTTCTAGCCGCAGACACATCTCTTCAACAACTGTTAAGAGGAGACTTTGTGCAGCAGGCCTTCATGGTAAAATAGCTGCTAGGAAACCACTGCTAAGGATATGCAACAAGCAGAAGAGACTTGTTTGGGCTAAAGAACACAAGGAATGTACATTAGGCCAGTGGAAATCTGTGCTTTGGTCTGATGAGTCCAAATTTGAGATCTTTGGTTCCAACCACCATGTCTTTGTGCGATGCAGAAAAGGTGAACGGATGGACTCTACATGCCTGGTTCCCACCCTGAAGCATGGAGGAGGAGGTGTGATGGTGTGGGGGTGCTTTGCTGGTGACACTGTTGGGGATTTATTCAAAATTGAAGGCATACTGAACCAACAGCATGGCTACCACAGCATCTTTCAGCGCCATTCTATTCCATCCGGTTTGCGTTTAGTTGGACCATCATTTATTTTTCAACAGGACAATGACCCCAAACTCACCTCCAGGCTGTGTAAGGGGCTATTTGACCAAGAAGGAGAGTGATGGGGTGCCACGCCAGATGACCTGGCCTCCACAGTCACCAGACCTACACCCAATCGAGATGGTTTGGGGTGAGCTGGACCACAGAGTGAAGGCAAAAGGGCCAACAAGTGCTAAGCATGTCTGGGAACTCCTTCAAGATTGTTGGAAGACCATTTCCGGTGACTACCTCTTGAAGCTCATCAAGAGAATACCAACAGTATGCAAAGCAGTCATCAAAGCAAAAGGTGGCTACTTTGAAGAACCTAGAATATAAGACATATTTTCAGTTGTTTAACACTTTTTTGTTAAGTATATAATTCCACATGTGTTAATTCATAGTTTTGATGCCTTTAGTGTGAATGTACAATTTTCATAGTCCTGAAAATGCAGAAAAATCTTTAAATGAAAAGGTGTGTCCAAACTTTTGGTCTGTACTGTATATGCGTGAAAGCCTATGTGAAGATGCTGTTGGATGGAAACATGTTCCAGTGTTATAACTTTTATCTAAAGGGTACAAAGATCTGCAGAATTCCCCTTGATAGTCTATTTTCTCAGGGATACATTTTTTTTACAATCTTTATCCTTTTAGATTCACCAACCAAAATAAAAGGACTTTGTTTCAAACAGACAATAGTTTTTCAGAAAATTGTTCGATTAACAAATTGTTTAAAAGTATTAATATTTTTTTTTACAAAGGAATGAAAAAAGACATGAGTTTGTTGTGCCAATGTCATGTACTGTACAATTGAGGCATTATCCCATCACAACATATTGATGATATTTCCACAGGACAACAATCAATCAATATAGGATCGATGGGGGTCACCCCCAACAATCAGCTGTTGTATGTTCCAATAGCACAGCGCCATACAATGTGTATCAGCAGCTTTCAGTTACTGCAGAATAACTCCTATTTCATTGAAGAGGAGATGTTCTGTTGTACAGTAACTGCCAGCATCCGCTACACATTGAATGAAGTAGTGCTTTGCAGCTCTGTTGCACTTTACATTCAGCCGCCCATGGAACTTTTAACTGCTGATAGGTGGGGGTGCAGGGTTAACCAATCCTATGGACAAACCCTTCAAGAGTTTACCATATGGGTACATTATATTTATACTGCACCATTTACAATAAGAATATACCATATAAGGAAGACATGTCAACATTGCAACAGTAACTCTGTGATTATCCAACACATACTGTACTAATGAGAAAATTATATCCTTAATGTTCCGATTAGATCATGTGTTGACAATTATTTTACTTGCAGGTATAGGGCATTTTAATGGGGTCTTCTATAGTTCCAAATCAAATCATTCAAATATTTTTATGTCCTCATTTAAGGCTAAAAATGTGAGTAGAAGTCATTATGCCAAAAATGTGAAACTTTGGCTTTGATATGAGGATGATATTTTCTTCTTTGGTGTAGAACTAAGAAAGAATTAATGGAGTTTGAAAATCATCTTAATAGTCAACATGACCTTTTCAAATGTTACCTTGAAGTCAGCCCGGAAAATATTAATTTTTTTAGCTGTAAAAGTGATGACAAAAATTGATGGTTTGTCCATAACAATGTACTTGAAACCCACAGACAAGAACAACCAGGGGCAAGAGTCAGTTGGTGACGGCATGTAGAATTTGTAGTGAGGTTGAGGATTATTATGTCAATGTGAAAACATGGCTAAATACTGTAAAGAAGAGGATTAACCCTTTCCTGACATCTGCTGTACATGTATGGCGCATCGGGCAGTGTGTTTCCTCACATTGCCATGCAAATAAGGTGTGATGATTTTGCCAGCTCATGAGCAGACATAGCTGGCACCCAACTGCAAGAGCTGCTATCAATGCTACCACCAATCATCTTGGATGTTTAACCTCTCAGAAGCTGTTGTCAATAGTGACAGTGGTCTCTCGGAAGGCACTATGTAATTGCTATTGCGCGGTGCTGGTTCTTGCCATGATGATTTTAGACTAACTAAGGGTCAGTCAGCTGTGGTGGCCATTTTAGGCCCTATCATAAGCTGAGTCTAATGCACCTCCTGTCAGTGTAAGACTGACAGGTTTAATATGCTGTGATACAGAAGTATTGCACAATGTTAGACCAGCAGTCAAACAAGTGAAAGTTTAAGTCCTGTACTGGGACTATGTAAAAAAGCAAGAATAAGTTTAATAAAGAGTGTAAAAAAATATGAAGAAAAATATATACAAAAAAATAACGGAAAATTTTTTTCAACTCTAATCCAATCAAATCAAACCATAGATGTCCATAAATTAAGTTATGTGTAATATTGAGAAATGATACAGAGAAAAAGTATTGAACACATGAAGAAAGATAGGTGCAAAAAGCCATGGAAACTCATGAAACCAGCTGAAATCTATCAGTAATTAGAAAATCATTAGAAAAAATTAGCAATCCTGCCACTTAGTGAAAAATAATATCAGCTGGTTCAACTGATGGTCCATAAAAAGGGTCTCTTTACCAAGGTGCCACACAAGAAGGATCACATGATGTGTACAACCAGTGAGCTGTCTCAAGACCTTTGCAACCTTATTGCTTCAAAGCATACTGATGGCATTGGTTACAGAAGTATTTCTAAACTAATAAAGGTTCTAGTGAGCACTATTGATGGCATAATTTGGAAGTAGAAAGAACATAATTTCACCCCAAAAAATGGGCAAAACCAGTTTTTTTTTCACTCCTCAATATTTCAGATAGAGGAGTGAAAAAAAAATTCTGAAGAGTTGTCTAAGAGTCAAAGGCCACCTGTAGACTGCATACCGGGATGGGCTCCCCAGAATACAGCGAAGCCATGGACCAAGAAAGCAACCAATTTCAAACTTGCCAGATGAACTTTTGCTGATGAATTTAGATAGAGTGCTTTTCTAACAACCCCAAAAAAATGAAACAAGTTAACTCACACACACACCCAGTCAGGCCTGGCCAGGACCACTACGCTGCCCCACTCACCCCCTGACGAAGGACTTTGCGTCCGAAACGTGCGTCGGGGAGCGCTCCACATTCAGTTCCTGGACTGCCTATCAGGTATATTATGCCGCTTTTCTTCTTTTTTCTCCCATTATGAGACCTTTACAACTACTCCCCTTTACATTTGTGGTGGCCCCTCTTTAGGTGCTTTTACATTCAGCAACATAGCAACATTATTTCTGTGTCCATCTGGTGTGCATGTCCTCTAACACCAGCACATGCTTTACATTATATGTTATTGTTATATTATATTTATTGCATAACTGGTGGGCACATTGCACTAGATAGTGTGCATCTTAATTGGCGCCTCTTTTCATCTACACATAATAATTTTTTCATATCTTTCGCTATGATGTTGTAATGATAGGTCATTATATTACATATGGGTTGGCGGTCCTCGCCTCTATTTTTCTCATCCGTTGTATAGATATTGTTTTTATGCATATTTGGTATTTGATGTACTAGTTCTTGATTTACCATTCTGAATGTGGGCATTCTTGTGCTTGTTGTGCCATTGCAACCATTATTGTAATAAAGGTTTTTTATTTATGGATTCAAAAATGTCATGCTCATTATGGGACCCCACGTTCGGTGATTCTCTCGGTTGCTGCCCCACTCAGTATGCTCGGAATTAGTGACTACGATGCTATAATTTACATTGCACATGTCATAATTAGAGATGAGTGTTGTTCTACTCGAACTGTTCGCCAATCTCAAATTCGAGCTGTTTTGGGCGGTGTTCGAGCCGTTCGGCGAACACGAACGATTTGAGAAAAATTCGGCTGTTCGAGGTTATGTTCGATAACTGTTCGTGCACCAAAATCATAACTGGATTTTTTCTCAGTAATGATGAAAATTAATGTTAATACGCAGTTTGAGTGTACAGCGGGGTGGGGGAGGGGCAGGGGATGGATCTCTGCAGGAACAATGAAGATCTCCATTTTTTTTTCTCTTTCCCGCATTTACAGTGGGGAGGTGCAATCTGTCAGCCTATCAGCAGCGCACACACGGAGCGAAGTGCTTTTTTTCACACAAGCAAGGGCATGTGTCATTGGCAGTGTATGTCACATGTCCTTGCCCTATAAGACCCAGCCATTTTCCCTGTCGCCACCATTTTCTCACTGCTGCAGCTGCGTGTTAGACGGCAACGCTGTTGCTGTGTGCGCTATACCTTGTTAATTTCAAGCCAATTTTCGCACAAATCTACAGATAGCTTGGGAGTAGGGAATAGTTGTGATTGCAGTCCTTTTAAGGACTAGGTTACAGCATTTCCTACGACTTTTATCAGGCAGGTCTGTGCTCTTAAATAGATAGATTGTGGGAGTAAAGACTAATTGTAATTGCAGTCCTTTTCAGGACTAGGTTACATCAGTTCCTATCAGTTTTTGCCAGGCAGGTCTGTGCCAGTGCTGTGCAAGTTTTTTTCACAGCATTTGGCTGAATCTAGCAAAGCTAATCCTTTTTGGCCTATTGCAGAGTGTGTTAGTCAGTGGAGTAGCCTATCTGTGTTGCAAGACATACCACCTGTGTATAGAATACCAATTTTTTTACTGCACCTAGTGAAGTAAAATCTTTTGGGCATAGCATCATTCTATTAGTCCATCTATACTGACCTCCATCAGGTTGCAAATTGAATATAATTTTTTTCTGCATCTACTTCTGAAAAAATGTTTGGGCTTCTAGCAGTGTGTGGGACTTGGTCTATTAGTCCATCTATACTGATCTCCATCAGGTTGCAAATTAAAAATAATTTTTATATGCATCTAGCTCTGAAAAAATATTTGGGCTTCTAGCTGTGTGTGGGACTTGTTCTATTAGTCCATCTATACTGACCTCCATCAGGTTGCAAATTGAATATAATTTTTTTCTGCATCTACTTCTGTAAAAATATTTGGGCTTCTAGCAGTGTGTGGGACTTGGTCAATTAGTCCATCTACACTGACCTCCATCAGGTTGCAAATTAAAAATAATTTTTATCTGCATCTAGCTCTGAAAAAGTATTTGGGCTTCTAGCAGTGTGTGGGACTTGGTCTATTAGTCCATCTATACTGACCTCCATCAGGTTGCAAATTGAATATCATTTTTTTCTGCATCTAGCTCTGAAAAAATGTTTGGGCTTCTAGCAGTGTGTGGGACTTGGTCTATTAGTCATTCTATACTGATCTCCATCAGGTTGCAAATTAAAAATAATTTTTATCTGCATCTAGCTCTGAAAAAATATTTGGGCTTCTAGCAGTGTGTGGGACTTGGTCTATTAGTCCATCTATACTGATCTCCATCAGGTTGCAAATTAAAAATAATTTTTATCTGCATCTAGCTCTGAAAAAATATTTGGGCTTCTAGCTGTGTGTGGGACTTGTTCTATTAGTCCATCTATACTGACCTCCATCAGGTTGCAAATTGAATATAATTTTTTTCTGCATCTACTTCTGAAAAAATATTTGGGCTTCTAGCAGTGTGTGGGACTTGGTCTATTAGTCCATCTACACTGACCTCCATCAGGTTGCAAATTAAAAATAATTTTTATCTGCATCTAGCTCTGAAAAAGTATTTGGGCTTCTAGCAGTGTGTGGGACTTGGTCTATTAGTCCATCTATACTGACCTCCATCAGGTTGCAAATTGAATATCATTTTTTTCTGCATCTAGCTCTGAAAAAATATTTGGGCTTCTAGCAGTGTGTGGGACTTGTTCTACTAGTCCATCTATACTAACCTACACCAGGTTGCAAATTCAATATAATTTTATTCTGCATCTAGCTCTGAAAAAATATTTGGGCTTCTAGCAGTGTGTGGGACTTGGTCTATTAGTCCATCTATACTGACCTCCATCAGGTTGCAAATTGAATATAATTTTTTTCTTCATCTACTTCTGAAAAAATATTTGGGCTTCTAGCAGTGTGTGGGACTTGTTCTATTAGTCCATCTATACTAACCTACACCAGGTTGCAAATTCAATATAATTTTATTCTGCATCTAGCTCTGAAAAAATATTTGGGCTTCTAGCTGTGTGTGGGACTTGTTCTATTAGTCCATCTATACTGACCTCCATCAGGTTGCAAACTGAATATCATTTTTTTCTGCATCTACCTCAGAAAAAAAATTTGGGCTTCTAGCAGTGTGTGGGACTTGTTCTATTAGTCCATCTATACTGACCTCCATCAGGTTGCAAACTGAATATAATTTTTTTCTGCATCTACTTCTGAAAAAATATTTGGGCTTCTAGCAGTGTGTGGGACTTGGTCTATTAGTCCATCTACACTGACCTTCATCAGGTTACAAATTAAAAATAATTTTTATCTGCATCTAGCTCTGAAAAAATATTTGGGCTTCTAGCAGTGTGTGGGACTTGTTCTATTAGTCCATCTATACTGATCTCCATCAGGTTGCAAATTAAAAATAATTTTTATCTGCATCTAGCTCTGAAAAAGTATTTGGGCTTCTAGCAGTGTGTGGGACTTGGTCTATTAGTCCATCTATACTGACCTCCATCAGGTTGCAAATTGAATATCATTTTTTTCTGCATCTAGCTCTGAAAAAATATTTGGGCTTCTAGCAGTGAGTGGGACTTGTTCTATTAGTCCATCTATACTGACCTCCACCAGGCTGCAAATTGAATATAATTTTTTTCTGCATCTAGCTCTGAAAAAATATTTGGGCTTCTAGCAGTGTGTGGGACTGGGTCTATTAGTTCATCTATACTGACCTCCATCAGGTTGCAAATTAAAAATAATTTTTATCTGCATCTAGCTCTGAAAAAATATTTGGGCTTCTAGCAGTGTGTGGGATTCATTGTATTAGGCCATCTATACCAAGCTCCACCAGCTTTGAAATTAAAAATAATTTTTAGCTGCATCTAGCCCTGAAAATAATTTTTCCCAATAGTGGTAGCAATAGAAATATGGGGCGCGCGCCTGGCTAACAAAAATATACGCTTCATAACACAAAACACCAGCCTAGCTCACTGCATTAATAAGATGGCATCATAGTCTCTCCCAGTGCTAGGCCTACTACGCAGTCTAGCATTCCTGTGCCTAAAACACAATGTATGGGTCCGCGCTAGCCACTATGCTGAGGGGTATAATGCTGCTGCTAACGCTTTATAACAATTCAATTGGCAGATTTTCACAGAGCTCTTCCACAACGCCTACCCATCGGGCAACAGTTGCCCACCCTCCCTATGGGATCTAGTGGCGAATAGTTGATGCCATTAATCAGAGCGTCAGTTGCCCCGTCAACGTGGCAAGCATACGGTAAGGCATGGGAAGAGTGGACACGACAAGTAGCAGGCAGACGGGTTGACCAATGTGAACAAGCCAGATCACAAGTCACCATAGAATTTCTCCACCAGCTAATGATGAGGGGCATATCAGGAGCGTCAGCGCAGCGGTGTCTGACCGGAGTAGCATTTCACTTCCAACTACTGAATTGGGGAGATGTGACAAAGATTCATCATCAGACAATCCATAAAAGGGTGGAAAAGGGGTCAGCCAAGTCAGGAATGTAGACGTCCCGTCCCGTGTCACTAAAACTGATTTCTCACATCATATCCCTAACACCATTAACATGACACTCACAATTTGAAGCAACACTAATGTCTACTGCATTTGTGATCGCCTTCTTCGGGGTGCTATGTATAAGCGAATTAGTCCCTCAATCCAAAATTACCACCAGTGGAGGCTTATTACACCAGGACATAGTCATAGCCAATAATGCAATACGTCTACGCATACACCAATCGAAAACGGTTCCAGCGGGCAGGGGTACTTGGGTACTTCTACAACCCACAAACGGTACACTGAGTCGGGTAACAATAGTAAAAACATATCTAACCATCAGATCACAAAGTAATTTCTTCCTATCACACATTGATGGAACGCCATTATCAAGATACCTGTTCCAAGCTATATTTAATAAATGCATAACATCAGCAGGGAACCACCCCAAAGATTACGGGACACACTCATTCCGCATAGGTGCGGCCACGGAAGCAGCAAGAGCAGGACTGTCAGAAACGGAAGTTCAGAGGATAGGGAGATGGCGATCCACGTGTTTGGCGAGATACATAAGACCGGACTTGTTATCCTAGCGTGGTTTGTTTCTTTTACAGGTGACGCTAAGCCAACAGTGTGAGTGATAGGCCACTCGTATATATATTGGGCACAAAAAAGGGCGAAAGTCCGCCCAGGCGGGAGGAAATTAGAGTTTCATAACACATATTTCAACTGGAGAGGTATTAGAGGCCTGCTATGGCCACAGGTACTAATGGAGGTAATCAAGGTAGGGAGAGAGGCAAGAGGTCCGGTCATTTTAGTTATACAGGCCGGGGGAAACTACCTAGGTCATCACAAGAGCGCATAACTAATGGCAATAATGAAACTAGACACTGAGCGCTTCAGAGAATTTTTCACAAAATTAGCTATAGTATGGTCAGAGATTGTGCCGATAACGGTATGGCAAGGTGCGCGAGACATCACGGCCATCGAATGGACAAGGCGGGTAATAAATATTCGGATGGCAAAATTTAGAAGAGACAGAGGCGGTGTAGTGATACGACACCGACAACTGGAAGGAGATAAAGCAGGCCTCATACGGCCTGACGGTGTTCACTTAATAGATATTGGACTGGACATATTCCTGTCAGGACTCCAGGACGGAGTGGAACAAGCGTTAAGAGTGATGGGTGGGGGTCAGAGTCCTGCATACGAGTACGCTGGATCCTCCGTGGCCTGGAAATAGAAAGGACATGTTGGAGAGTTACACTTGTTGGCCAACTTGCCGGAGTGGGGACCCAGGGCATGCTGCAACAAGCTGAATTATTTTAGAAATAAAATGCCTTTCTAATGGAATGAGTATAAAGAGTTAATAAAGCTGTGACCGATCCTCACCCATCCAGTTGTAAGAGTTACATTATTGTATTGTCCATGAAAGGGGGGCGGTAGGGGGGCTGAGCGTCTGGGTTTGGTTGGGGGTCCCCACAGTCTGCCTAGGCTAGATTAATTTAAAAATTCTTATTAGATACTCAGGCGGTGCAGCTTGCTTCGCAGCTGGGCTACTACGCCCAAAGTATTGCCTAGGCTAGATGCAGTTAAAAATTCTACGCTGACTAGCAGACACTGAAGATTTGGAGCAGACCTCTGAGTAAACAGCTCTTCAGACTCAACCATGTGTGTTACCCCAAGCCATAGTGTATGTAGTTTCTTACACTTAAAAGGGGGGGGGGTGCGACCCAACCCACCTGGAATTGACGATGCAAACGTCACGTAAGACACAGCAAGGGGACTCCCAAAATTGTGGCACAGACACCACTTAACCCTAGAACGCATACCTGTGGCCTTGCAGGCCCGCCCAGATAATTGTTTTCTATTTTCTGCAAGATTACTTTAGTTAGAATTTTGAAACTCTAGGTATTCTTCATGTATATAGTTGTTTGTCATTTGAGTTTGAGTTATTCCATGTTATTTGCACACGGGCCTAAAGGGCCCCAGGTATGTGAAAGTGTAGATTTTTATGGTCATGCGTTCTAGGGTTAAGTGGCATCAATTGCCCCACTGTTGCTTAAAACGGTTGGTGAGGTGATTTTACCAAATCCCCAAGCTTTTAGTCTCCCAAGGATGACACAGGGGTAGAAATGTCCTTGCGGATCCATGATTTGTTCATCTTTATGAACGTGAGTCTGTCTACATTCTCAGTGGACAGCCGCGTGCGCTTATCTGTCAGCACACCACCAGCAGCGCTGAACACACGTTCAGAGAGAACGCTGGCTGCATGGCATGACAAGATCTCCAAGGCGTGAGAGGCGAGCTCCGGTGATTATTCCAGATTGGAATACCAAAATGAGCAAGGGTCCAGTGACACAGTCATGGCTTCGATGTTCACTTGGAGATTCTCCTGTACCATCCTCTCTAGGCATTGACTATGTGTCAGACTTCTTGTCTCCTGTGGCCTTGCAAAGGATGGTCTAAAAAAGTGGTGAAACGATTCCACAAAATTGCTGTTACCAGCAGATACTCTGTTACTGTTACTGTTTGAGTGATGAAGACTCGACAGTCCCACCGTTGGCAAGTTAGAACTGTGAGATTCACTACGTGCACCACTGGTGTTTTGTGGAAAAGCACATGTAAGATTCTGCAACAGCGTCTGCAGATACTCCTGCATTCGTCAATACCTTTTTATGGCAGGAATTATTTCGGCAAATATACTTTTGTACCGGGGATCTAAGAGTGTGGCAACCCAGTAGTCGGGATTACTTCGAATTCTGACAATCCGGGGGTCATGTTGCAGGTAGTGCAGCAAGAAGGCACTCATGTGTCTTGCGCATCCAGAAGTACCAAGTCCTTGTTGTGTTGGTAGCGAGGTAAGAATCATGCTTCCTTCCTCTGCCCTCTCCCTCCAACCTCGCACAACAGAAATGTGATCAAGGTCTCCCTCATCTGATGAGTCTTCCATGCCCATCGCCAGTTCGTCCTCCACTTCTTCCTCGGCTCCTGCACCTTCCTCACCAGTTTGGCTGCTACCATGCGCCCTGGTTAATCCCTCTCCCCCACCCTCCCATGCCTGCCGCCTTGGTGCTGCCAACCGTCTGGACCTTGGGGATGTTATCCCTTCCGCATACGACTCCTCCTCTACTTCCTCCACCTCCTCTTGTCCCACCACCTGACTCTGAATTCTGTTTAATGTGTGCTCCAGCATGTAAATCACCGGAATAGTCATGCTGATAATGGCATCGTCGTCAGCACTAAACATCTTCATCGCCATTTCAAAACTGTGTAGAAGGGTGTGTGGCGCCCCTGAGGGTTCAATCGCCACTAGAGATGAGCGTTGTTCTACTCGAACTGTTCGCCAATCTCAAATTCGAGCTGTTTTGGGCGGTGTTCGAGCCGGTCGGCGAACACGAACAATTTGAGAAAAATTCGGCTGTTCGAGGTTATGTTCGATAACTGTTCGTGCACCAAAATCATAACTGGATTTTTTCTCAGTAATGATGAAAATTAATGTTAATACGCAGTTTGAGTGTACAGCGGGGCGGGGGGAGGGGCAGGGGATGGATCTCTGCAGGAACAATGAAGATCTCCATTTTTTTTTCTCTTTCCCGCATTTGCAGTGGGGAGGTGCAATCTGTCAGCCTATCAGCAGCGCACACACGGAGCGAAGTGCTTTTTTTCACACAAGCAAGGGCATGTGTGATTGGCAGTGTATGTCACATGTCCTTGCCCTATAAGACCAAGCCATTTTCCCCGTCGCCACCATTTTCTCACTGCTGCAGCTGCGTGTTAGACGGCACCGCTGTTGCTGTGTGCGCTATACCTTGTTAATTTCAAGCCAATTTTCGCACAAATATACAGATAGCTTGGGAGTAGGGAATAGTTGTGATTGCAGTCCTTTTAAGGACTAGGTTACAGCATTTCCTACGACTTTTATCAGGCAGGTCTGTGCTCTTAAATAGATAGATTGTGGGAGTAAAGACTAATTGTAATTGGAGTCCTTTTCAGGACTAGGTTACATCAGTTCCTATCAGTTTTTGCCAGGCAGGTCTGTGCCAGTGCTGTGCAAGTTTTTTTCACAGCATTTGGCTGAATCTAGCAAAGCTAATCCTTTTTGGCCTATTGCAGAGTGTGTTAGTCAGTGGAGTAGCCTATCTGTGTTGCAAGATATACCACCTGTGTATAGAATACCAATTTTTTTACTGCACCTAGTGAAGTAAAATCTTTTGGGCATAGCATCATTCTATTAGTCCATCTATACTGACCTCCATCAGGTTGCAAACTGAATATAATTTTTTTCTGCATCTAGCTCTGAAAAAATATTTGGGCTTCTAGCAGTGTGTGGGACTTGGTCTATTAGTCCATCTATACTGACCTCCAGCAGGTTGCAAATTGAATATAATTTTTTTCTGCATCTAGCTCTGAAAAAATATTTGGGCTTCTAGCGGTGTGTGGGACTTGGTCTATTAGTCCATCTATACTGACCTCCATCAGGTTGCAAATGAAAAATAATTTTTTTCTGCATCTAGCTCTGAAAAAATATTTGGGCTTCTAGCAGTGTGTGGGACTTGGTCTATTAGTCCATCTATACTGACCTCCATCAGGTTGCAAATTTAAAATAATTTTTTTCTTCATTTAGCTCTGAAAAAATATTTGGGCTTCTAGCAGTGTGTGGGACTTGTTCTATTAGTCCTTCTATACTGACCTCCAGCAGGTTGCAAATTGAATATAATTTTTTTCTGCATCTAGCTCTGAAAAAATATTTGGGCTTCTAGCGGTATGTGGGACTTGGTCTATTAGTCCATCTATACTGACCTCCATCAGGTTGCAAATTAAAAATAATTTTTTTCTGCATCTAGCTCTGAAAAAATATTTGGGCTTCTAGCGGTGTGTGGGACTTGTTCTATTAGTCCTTCTATACTGACCTCCAGCAGGTTGCAAATTGAATATAATTTTTTTCTGCATCTAGCTCTGAAAAAATATTTGGGCTTCTAGCGGTGTGTGGGACTTGGTCTATTAGTCCATCTATACTGACCTCCATCAGGTTGCAAATTAAAAATAATTTTTTTCTGCATCTAACCCAGCCAATAGTTTTGGCCTAATACCACAGTTTGGCCACTCAGGTCTGCTCGGTTACCATCCATTGTTTTTTTGTGCAAACAACTCCAGAGTTGTGAATTAGTTAACCACCAAAATGAGTGGAAAAAGGCCTGCTGCTGGTGGAAAGGGGAATAGGCGTGTTGGGAAGGGGAAAAAAGGTTGTGTCCGTGGGGTAGGTGCAGAAGAAAGACCATCTTCCAGCCAAACTAAAATGTCTACTTCTTTTAGCGGACAATGTGATAAGATCCCTTTCTTATGGCCACGCCAATCGCTACAAATTCCAGATGAGGCACAAAAACAGCAGGTGCTTCAACGGATATCAAGTGCTCCTTTAAGTGGGCTCTCCTCCACATCAACTTCAACATCACAAATACTCCAGTCCTCAAAGGTGTCACCCAAATCGCACTTGCTTCCTCACAGCTCCCAAATCTCCAGCTGCCCGTCTGAGTATGAGGTAGAACAGATGGTTGAGTCTGCAGAGCTGTTTACTCATACTATAGCCTGGGAATCAGAGGTCGACTCCAGCGCTTCTGTGAATCCAGACGAGGAAATGATCTGCACTGATGCCCAGAATCTTTATGAGTCGGATCCAGGACCAGACGCAGAAGGTTCTGACCATAATGTAGACCCTCATTCCCAAACTGTAACTCCTGTTGGTGGAGACAATGAGGAAGACGATGATAAGACTCAAATACCTGATTGGAGCGACAACTTTAGTTTTTTGTCAGGGCAGGAACAGGTTGGCTCTGAGGACGACGGGTGTGATAACGCACAGGGTGATGATGATGAGGTCGGAGATCCCACTTACTGTCAACCCACAGTCAGCCAAGAGATGAGGTCAGCAGAGGAGGTGGAGGAAGATGCTAGTGACGACGAGGTCAGGTTGCGCCTTCCTGGACAGAGACGTAGTACTGGAAGCACGTCAACAACTGCATCCTCAAACACAACTCTGCCTCTCACCACAAGTCGTGGTGGCTCTTCAGGTCGCATGGGTGCTAAGCCTTGCATAGCCTGGGCATTTTTTCAGATCGATAAAGATGACCCAACTCGTGTTATCTGTAACATTTGTCAGCAAAAGCTAAGTAGAGGCCAAAAAATACATAGTTTGAGTACTTCATGCATGAACCGGCACATGGACATGAAGCATAAGTTGCAGTGGGAAGCTCAGTGTGCTACAATGCGGTCTAGCCGGCCGGGCCAACCACCGTCTGCCATATCTTGTGCATCCGCGGCCTCTTCATCCTCTGTGACTGGGGGGACAGCAGTCACACCTGTTTTGGGGCGCAGACCTGCCACCTCTTTACCCGCAACAGCCAGCGTGATTGGCAGGTCATCATTTTCTTTGGAGGTGGTAAAACCAGCTGGTCTTGAGCGCTGTCCGACATCGATAGCACCACCTTTGGATCAAGGCAACCTAACATGTCCGCCTGCATCTTCCTCACAGACCAGCAGTTTGCCGGGGACACCCTTATCAACCCCGTCTAAGCACAATAGCCAGCCCTCGGTCCCTCAGATGTGGACAAGTAAAAGACCATTTCCTCCTAGCCATGAGAAAGCTAAGAGGTTGAATTTCACCATCTGCAAGCTCTTGGCTACAGAAATGCTGCCTTTCCGCCTGGTGGACACAGAGGATTTTCGAGACCTTATGTCCGTCGCAGTGCCCCAGTACCAGATGCCCAGTCGGCACTACTTCTCAAAGAAAGGTGTGCCTGCGCTCCACCAGCATGTCGCACACAACATCACCGCTTCTTTGAGAAACTCTGTGTGTGACAGGGTGCATTTCACCACAGACACTTGGACGAGTAGGCATGGACAGGGGCGTTACATGTCGCTGACTGGGCACTGGGTAACTATGGTGACAGCAGGACAAGGGGCTGCTGTCCAAGTCTTGCAGTCCCCACGAGTTGTGCGTCAATCCTCTTTATGTCAAAGTTCCTCCACTGCTTCTGCCTCCTCAACCTCCTCTCGGTCTTCCACCTGCACCGAAAGCCTGTCTGGTCATGCCACAAGCTTTCTAACTGCGCAGAAGGGATCCTGCACACCTCCTTACTATGCTGGCAGTAGGGCTCAACGTCATCAGGCGGTTTTTACATTGAAATGTCTGGGAAATGTGAGTCACACAGCTGAGGAGTTGTGGTCAGCTCTGGAGAACCAATTTCATGAATGGTTGTCTCCACTGGACCTGAAACCAGGGAAGGCCGTGTGCGACAATGCTGCAAACCTGGGTGCGGCCCTTCGCCGGGGCAATGTCACACACGTGCCTTGCATGGCTCACGTGTTGAACCTGGTTGTCCAGCAATTTTTAGCCCACTATCCCAGACTAGATGGCCTTCTGCAGAGGGCACGGTCGCTGTGTGCTCACTTCCGCCGTTCGCATCCCGCAGCTCAGCGACTTACATCTCTACAGAAGTCGTTGGGCCTGCCACTTCACCGGCTAAAATGCGATGTGCCTACCCGGTGGAATTCAACTCTGCACATGTTGCAGCGACTGTGGCAGCACCGACAAGCCCTGGTGCAATACGTTCTGACGTATAGCCTGGGCCAACGAGATTCAGAGGTGGGGCAAATCACGCTGGAGGAGTGGTCTCAGATCAGGGACCTATGCACCCTTCTGCACAGTTTTGAAATGGCGACGAAGATGTTTAGTGCTGACGATGCCATTATCAGCATGACTATTCCGGTGATTTACATGCTGGAGCACATGTTAAACAGAATTCGGAGTCAGGTGGTGGCACAAGAGGAGGTGGAGGAAGTAGAGGAGGAGGAGTTGTATGCGGAAGGGCTAACATCTGCAAGGTCCAGACGGTCGGCAGCACCAGGGCGGCAGGCATGTGAGGGTGGGGGAGATGATTTTACCAGGGCGCATGGTAGCAGCCAAACTAGTGAGGAAGGTGCAGGAGCCCAGGAAGAAGTGGAGGACGAACTGATGGAAGACTCATCAGATGAGGGAGACCTTGATCACATTTCTGTTGTGCGAGGTTGGGGGGAGAGGACAGAGGAAGGAAGCATGATTGTTACCTCGCCACCAACACAACAGGGACTTGGTGCTCCTGGATGCGCAACACACATGAGTGCCTTCTTGCTGCACTACCTGCAACATGACCCTCGAATTGTGAGAATTAGAAATAATCCTGACTACTGGGTTGCCACACTGTTAGATCCCCGGTACAAAAGTAAATTTGCAGAAATTATTCCTGCCATAGAAAGGGATGCACGCATGCAGGAGTATCAGCAGAGACTGTTGCAGAATCTTACATGTGCTTTTCCACAAAATACCAGTGGTGCACGTAGTGAATCTCACAGTTCCAACTTGCCAACCGTGGTCTGTATGGAATTGTTCAATAAAGGGCCCAAAATTAAGATAACATAGATGGGAGAGGTCTCTATGAATAGGAATTCCTAAGTATTTGATACCCTGTGAGGGCCAGGCAAAGGGAAAGTTGGACTGGATGGAATCCTATATGGATTTAGGGAGGGAGACATCGAGGGCCTCAGACTTCGCTGCATTGATTTTAAAATTTTACCATGTAACAAAGTGATCTATTTCAGCCATAACAGCAGGGATGGATATATGTGATTGAGTGATATATACTAGGACATCATCAGCAAATAGAGAGCACTTGTACTCGGTGCCTCCCACCTCAATCCACCTAATATTGGGGTTATGGCGAATTGATGAGAGCAGGTGCTCCGTCACTAGGATGTATAAGAGAGGGGACAGAGGACATCCCTGCCTTGTCCCATTGGTGATTGTGAAAGGTGATGAAAATGTTCTGACGCACCCCCTGGGCCTTGGGACACCCGGAGCCGGACCCTTTTTGGTGGATGCTGGTGGTTGTAGTCTTCGTGGCGGCGATCCGGTTCCGTGGCTCAGGGCGGTCAAACCAGTGGCGGAACTATTTATGTGGTTTTGATGTTTAAATGTCCGACTACGCCACCCGTGGATTGCGGTCAGAGTGAACCGCCGCTACAGGGCAGACCGCTAAGGCTGGTGTTGTGGGTGCAGCAGAGCGTAGCATAACTCCCCACGGGAGGAGTATAGCCTCAGGGCAGTGTATGCGGAGGGTGGGGGTGATGGTGCAGGGCAGCAGCAGTAACGACACAGAGTCAGTGATGCAGTTCAGGGCCTTTACTCACAGTTCTTATTATCCAGACCACGTCTGCAGGTAACGGCTGCCCACGTCGTACTGTGCTCACCAGGTGAGGGGCTCAGACAACTCCCAGATAACTTTGGAGCGCTTCACAGGACCCCCTTTGTGTGTCCTTTGTCTGGCCTTTCTTACCAACACTTCTGTCCGGCTGCCTCGGGCCTCCTCTTGGTAAACTTGGCGCCAGTTTCCCTGACCCTATGTGGTGCCTTCCTAGCGGGTGGAGCAAGGGGCTGCGCCACATAAAATGTCAGAGCCTCCGGTTTCTAGCTGAGGGTCGTTTCCTGCCTCCACTAGTTCGGGGACCGGTCTCCCCCTTTGGCCTGACCCCTCCACGCAGGTGGATTCGGGCGTGCGGTGGCGACTCGCCCGTCCGCACCCCTGGGATCCCTTCATTCCTCGTTCCTGGAGCCTTCTCCGCTCCTCTTCCTTCCTTCTCCCTCTTGCAGGCCTGGGCCTCTGTTACTAGGCCCGCCTCCGGAGCAGAGCTCATGCAGAGCCCCTGCTCCCTGCCACTTCTGCTCAGACTTCTCTGCACTGAACTAAGATGGTGCCCACCTTTTATACTCCCTTCTCAATGCACCCAGGAACTGCTTCCTCCCTGCTCCTGCACTGCAGGGTTCCCCTTCCTCAGTGTTCCCTCCCCCCACTCCAGCCAGGGACAGGGACTGTCGTGCCCATCTCAGGGGCATATTGGTCGCCCTGCCCCACGGCAATGTGGTGTAATGCATGCAGGTGTCGGGTCCTGATCCACACTCCATCCTTATCTGAGAGTGAGATATCACACCTCTGGGTGAGGTGCAATACGTCTGTAGCAACCGAGCCCTCGGTGCTACAGTTCCATTTATCTTCAGCCTAGGTGACGTATTGTGATACAGGGCCGTGATTTTGGCTATAAAAGGGTCCCCTAGACCCCTACCCCAAGCTTTTTAAGAGAATCATATATGGCGTGCCAGGAGACTCTATGGAATGCTTTATCAGCATCCAACGAGAGTATCTACTTACAAATTTTTAACTGCATCTAGCCCAGGAAATACTTTGTGCCTAGTAGCAGTGTCTGCTAGTCAGCGGATTATCCCGGCTGTTAAGCAAGCTACACCACCTGTAGTTTGGACACTTAATTTTTTCAAAGGAAATGCTTCGGGACCACGGGATACTTAGTGAAGAGCATCAGGAGGCACCCCAAGGCATAGGGGCTGGGACTGGCACTAGGATGCCTTGCGGTGGACAGCCGAGCTCGATCCTTGTAAAAGCTTTTTAACTGCAGCAGCTTTAGTGGACGCTACTGGAGCTGGAATTACGCGGCTGCTGGCATGAGACTTGCCCTCCAATAGATCCTTGTAAATGGATTTAAAGTGTATTCATTCAAATTAGAGGGACAATTTAAATTAAAAAGCTTAGAGCTGCCTCCACCACAGGGGGGCTCTCTCGACCCACCAGCGGACAGGCACCAGTATTGGGAGAGGGGGGCTGGCCGTCAGGGTTCACCGCGGCTCTGGCACAAACCCGGCGACACGGAGGTGGCACGGGCAGGAGCGGACTGGCCGTCTCGGCTTCTCACTTTTTGGATTTTAGAAGGGCATTACATGCCTATATCTGTGTCTCCCCCTCCTTTTACTCCTCCACCTCTTTTCTTTTCGCATGACTATATGTACTTGTCACTTTTCCATGTGTTAGTTGTGTCTTCTGAGCAGTTTGTCAGCTTTTGGACACCTTTGAAGGTGTTTTCTATGTGTTTCTATGTGTTTTTGTTTGCCTGCCATTGGTTTTAACGGTGTTCGAAGGTGTTCGACGAACAGTTCGGCGAACACACGGGTGTTCGACGAACCGAACCGAACTCGAACACTACGGGGGTGGCTCAACACTATTTAGGAGTGATAAGGGAAGAATTTGTTTGTTTGTCAGTTAAACTCATTGATGGTGATGTGTGTCAGGGCTCTTTATATCACTGTAAGCAATTGCAGACACCTGTGCTAATTAGTTTGGCAGGTGTGTCCAATGAAAGGCAAGACTACTTAAGAAGGCTCTCTCACCATATTAAGCAGCCTACATTTTCTGCCAAAATGGGAAAGAAAAAGGATGTGTCGGCTGCTGAGATGCAACAAATTGTGGAGTGTTTAGGTCAAGGCATGACTACAATCAACATTGTGCGATGATCAGGATGAAGTGTCTTGTATGTAGCTGATTCACAGTACACACGTGTGCGTGCTGATAAGGGCAAATTGAGGACTCTTTCCTACAGGCAATTACGTCAGGTTGAAAGAGCAGCGGCAAAAAAGCCTTGTCATAGCAGCAGACAAGTTTTTGAAGCTGCTTGTGCCTCCAACGTCCCCCGATCAACAAGATGCAGGGTCCTTCAGAGGTTTGCAGCTGTGCATACGCCATCCTGTCGACCTCCTCTATCCACTTCACACAAGCAGAAACGGCTCCAGTGGGCCAAACATTACATGAAGACTGATTTCAAAACTGTTTTGTTCACGGATGAGTGCCGTGCAGCGCTCGATGGTCCAGATGAATGGAGTGGAGGATGGCTGGTTGATGGACACCCCACGCAAACACGGCTACAGCGCCAACAAGGAGGAGGTGGAGTAATGTTTTGGGCTGGAATCATGGGGAGAGAGATTTTCGGCCCCTTTAGGATCCCTGAAGGCGCTAAAGATGAACTCCATAATGTATGTGGATTTTCTCAAACAGCACTTCCTGCCATGGTTCAAGAAGAAGAACCGTGTATTTCACAGCAAGATCATTTTTCTGCATGATAATGCACCATCTCATGCTGCACATAAAACATCTGCATCTCTGGCTGATATGGGCATAAAAGGGGACAAACTTATGGTGTGACCCCCATGCTCCCCTGACCTCTACCCCATTCAGAACCTTTGGAGCATCATTAAAAGGAGTGTCTATGATGGCGGGAGGCAGTTCACATCTAAGCAACAGCTCTGGGAGGGTATTCTGTCCTCATGCAAAACAATTGAAGCAGAAACCATCCAAAACCTGACAAATTCAATGGACGAGAGAGTTCAGAAGCTCCTTTCGAACAAGGGGTCCTATGTGAAAATGTAACATCACCTAGAATAAAGTTTTGAGTTGAAAACTGTTTGATTTCAGTTTCTAACAACCTGCTAATGCTTATAATTTCAAAAATGACCATTTTTTTGGTCTTTATTAAAATGAAAAGGTTGATCGAAAAGTTTGGGGGATCTAAGAGTGTGGCAACCCAGTAGTCATGATTACTTCGAATTCTGACAATATGAGGGTCATGCTGCAGGTAGTGCAGCAAGAAGGCACTTATGTGTCTTGCGCATCTCGGAGCCCCAAAATTATTTTCCGGGCTAGATGCAGCTAAAAATTATTTTTAATTTTAAATCTGATGAAGCTTATTATAGATGGCCTAATAGGATCAGTGCTGCACACTGCTACAAAGCCCAAATTATTTTCCAGTCAAGATACAGATAAACATGATTAGTAATTTGAAAGCTTAAAACGGTTGGTAGGGTGATTTTAACCAATCATCAAGCTTTTACTCTCCCCAGGATGACACAGGGGTAGAAAAGTCGTTTCGGATCCATGATTTGTTCATCTTTATGAACGTGAGTCTGTCTACATTATCAGTGGAGAGCCGCGTTCGCTTAACTGTCAGCACACCACCAGCAGCGCTGAACACACGTTCAGACAGAACGCTGGCTGCGGGGCATGACAAGATCTCCAAGGCGTAAGTGGCTAGCTCCGGCCATTTATCCAGATTGGAAGCCCAAAAAGAGCAAGGGTCCAGTGACACAGTCGTGGCTTCAATGTTTACTTGGAGATACTCCTGTACCATCGTCTCTAGGCGTTGACTATGTGTCAGACTTCTTGTCTCCTGTGGCCTTGCAAAGGATGGGCTAAAAAAGTGGTGAAATGATTCCGCAAAATTGATGTTACCAGCAGATACTGTGGTTCTGTTACGGTTTGAGTGCTGAACACTTGACGGTCCCACGGTTGGCAAGTTGGAACTGTGAGATTCACTACGTGCACCACTGGTATTTTGTGGAAAAGCACATGTAAGATTCTGCAACAGTCTCTGCTGATACTCCTGCATGCGTGCATCCCTTTCTATGGCAGGTATAATTTCTGCAAATTTACTTTTGTACCGGGGATCTAACAGTGTGGCAACCCAGTAGTCAGGATTATTTCTAATTCTCACAATTCGAGGGTCATGTTGCAGGTAGTGCAGCAAGAAGGCACTCATGTGTGTTGCGCATCCAGGAGCACCAAGTCCCTGTTGTGTTGGTGGCGAGGTAACAATCATGCTTCCTTCCTCTGTCCTCTCCCCCCAACCTCGCACAACAGAAATGTGATCAAGGTCTCCCTCATCTGATGAGTCTTCCATCAGTTCGTCCTCCACTTCCTCCTGGGCTCCTGCACCTTCCTCACTAGTTTGGCTGCTACCATGCGCCCTGGTAAAATCATCTCCCCCACCCTCACATGCCTGCCGCCCTGGTGCTGCCGACCGTCTGGACCTTGCAGATGTTAGCCCTTCCGCATACAACTCCTCCTCCTCTACTTCCTCCACCTCCTCTTGTGCCACCACCTGACTCCGAATTCTGTTTAACATGTGCTCCAGCATGTAAATCACCGGAATAGTCATGCTGATAATGGCATCGTCAGCACTAAACATCTTCGTCGCCATTTCAAAACTGTGCAGAAGGGTGCATAGGTCCCTGATCTGAGACCACTCCTCCAGCGTGATTTGCCCCACCTCTGAATCTCGTTGGCCCAGGCTATACGTCAGAACGTATTGCACCAGGGCTTGTCGGTGCTGCCACAGTCGCTGCAACATGTGCAGAGTTGAATTCCACCGGGTAGGCACATCGCATTTTAGCCGGTGAAGTGGCAGGCCCAACGACTTCTGTAGAGATGTAAGTCGCTGAGCTGCGGGATGCGAACGGCGGAAGTGAGCACACAGCGACCGTGCCCTCTGCAGAAGGCCATCTAGTCTGGGATAGTGGGCTAAAAATTGCTGGACAACCAGGTTCAACACGTGAGCCATACAAGGCACGTGTGTGACATTGCCCCGGCGAAGGGCCGCACCCAGGTTTGCAGCATTGTCGCACACGGCCTTCCCTGGTTTCAGGTCCAGTGGAGACAACCATTCATGAAATTGGTTCTCCAGAGCTGACCACAACTCCTCAGCTGTGTGACTCACATTTCCCAGACATTTCAATGTAAAAACCGCCTGATGACGTTGAGCCCTACTGCCAGCATAGTAAGGAGGTGTGCAGGATCCCTTCTGCGCAGTTAGAAAGCTTGTGGCATGACCAGACAGGCTTTGGGTGCAGGTGGAAGACCGAGAGGAGGTTGAGGAGGCAGAAGCAGTGGAGGAAAAATGACATAAAGAGGATTGACGCACAACTCGTGGGGACGGCAAGACTTGGACAGCAGCCCCTTGTCCTGCTGTCACCATAGTTACCCAGTGCCCAGTCAGCGACATGTAACGCCCCTGTCCATGCCTACTCGTCCAAGTGTCTGTGGTGAAATGCACCCTGTCACACACAGAGTTTCTCAAAGAAGCGGTGATGTTGTGTGCGACATGCTGGTGGAGCGCAGGCACACCTTTCTTTGAGAAGTAGTGCCGACTGGGCATCTGGTACTGGGGCACTGCGACGGACATAAGGTCTCGAAAATCCTCTGTGTCCACCAGGCGGAAAGGCAGCATTTCTGTAGCCAAGAGCTTGCAGATGGTGAAATTCAACCTCTTAGCTTTCTCATGGCTAGGAGGAAATGGTCTTTTACTTGTCCACATCTGAGGGACCGAGGGCTGGCTATTGTGCATAGACGGGGTTGATAAGGGTGTCCCCGGCAAACTGCCGGTCTGTGAGGAAGATGCAGGCGGACATGTTAGGTTGCCTTGATCCAAAGGTGGTGCTATCGATGTCGGACAGCGCTCAAGACCAGCTGGTGTTACCACCTCCAAAGAAAATGATGACCTGCCAATCACGCTGGCTGTTGCGGGTAAAGAGGTGGCAGGTCTGCGCCCCAAAACAGGTGTGACTGCTGTCCCCCCAGTCACAGAGGATGAAGAGGCCGCGGATGCACAAGATATGGCAGACGGTGGTTGGCCCGGCCGGCTAGACCGCATTGTAGCACACTGAGCTTCCCACTGCAACTTATGCTTCATGTCCATGTGCCGGTTCATGCATGAAGTACTCAAACTATGTATTTTTTGGCCTCTACTTAGCTTTTGCTGACAAATGTTACAGATAACACGAGTTGGGTCATCTTTATCGATCTGAAAAAATGCCCAGGCTATGCAAGGCTTAGCACCCATGCGACCTGAAGAGCCACCACGACTTGTGGTGAGAGGCAGAGTTGTGTTTGAGGATGCAGTTGTTGACGTGCTTCCAGTACTACGTCTCTGTCCAGGAAGGCGCAACCTGACCTCGTCGTCACTAGCATCTTCCTCCACCTCCTCTGCTGACCTCATCTCTTGGCTGACTGTGGGTTGACAGTAAGTGGGATCTCCGACCTCATCATCATCACCCTGTGCGTTATCACACCCGTCGTCCTCAGAGCCAACCTGTTCCTGCCCTGACAAAAAACTAAAGTTGTCGCTCCAATCAGGTATTTGAGTCTTATCATCGTCTTCCTCATTGTCTCCACCAACAGGAGTTACAGTTTGGGAATGAGGGTCTACATTATGGTCAGAACCTTCTGCGTCTGGTCCTGGATCCGACTCAAAGATTCTGGGCATCAGTGCAGATCATTTCCTCGTCTGGATTCACAGAAGCGCTGGAGTCGACCTCTGATTCCCAGGCTATAGTATGAGTAAACAGCTCTGCAGACTCAACCATCTGTTCTACCTCATACTCAGACGGGCAGCTGGAGATTTGGGAGCTGTGAGGAAGCAAGTGCGATTTGGGTGACACCTTTGAGGACTGGAGTATTTGTGATGTTGAAGTTGATGTGGAGGAGAGCCCACTTAAAGGAGCACTTGATATCCGTTGAAGCACCTGCTGTTTTTGTGCCTCATCTGGAATTTGTAGCGATTGGCGTGGCCGTAAGAAAGGGATCTTATCACATTGTCCGCTAAAAGAAGTAGACATTTTAGTTTGGCTGGAAGATGGTCTTTCTTCTGCACCTACCCCACGGACACAACCTTTTTTCCCCTTCCCAACACGCCTATTCCCCTTTCCACCAGCAGCAGGCCTTTTTCCACTCATTTTGGTGGTTAACTAATTCACAACTCTGGAGTTGTTTACACAAAAAAACAATGGATGGTAACCGAGCAGAGCTGAGTGGCCAAACTGTGGTATTAGGCCAAAACTATTGGCTGGGTTAGATGCAGAAAAAAATTATTTTTAATTTGCAACCTGATGGAGGTCAGTATAGATGGACTAATAGACCAAGTCCCACACACCGCTAGAAGCCCAAATATTTTTTCAGAGCTAGATGCAGAAAAAAATTATTTTTAATTTGCAACCTGATGGAGGTCAGTATAGATGGACTAATAGACCAAGTCCCACACACCGCTAGAAGCCCAAATATTTTTTCAGAGCTAGATGCAGAAAAAAATTATATTCAATTTGCAACCTGCTGGACGTAAGTATAGAAGGACTAATAGAACAAGTCCCACACACCGCTAGAAGCCCAAATATTTTTTCAGAGCTAGATGCAGAAAAAAATTATTTTTAATTTGCAACCTGATGGAGGTCAGTATAGATGGACTAATAGACCAAGTCCCACACACCGCTAGAAGCCCAAATATGTTTTCAGAGCTAGATGCAGAAAAAAATTATATTCAATTTGCAACCTGCTGGACGTAAGTATAGAAGGACTAATAGAACAAGTCCCACACACTGCTAGAAGCCCAAATATTTTTTCAGAGCTAAATGAAGAAAAAAATTATTTTTAATTTGCAACCTGATGGAGGTCAGTATAGATGGACTAATAGACCAAGTCCCACACACTGCTAGAAGCCCAAATATTTTTTCAGAGCTAGATGCAGAAAAAAATTATTTTTAATTTGCAACCTGATGGAGGTCAGTATAGATGGACTAATAGAACAAGTCCCACACGCTGCTAGAAGCCCAAATATTTTTTCAGAGATAAATGAAGAAAAAAATTATTTTTAATTTGCAACCTGATGGAGGTCAGTATAGATGGACTAATAGACCAAGTCCCACACACTGCTAGAAGCCCAAATATTTTTTCAGAGCTAGATGCAGAAAAAAATTATTTTTAATTTGCAACCTGATGGAGGTCAGTATAGATGGACTAATAGACCAAGTCCCACACACCGCTAGAAGCCCAAATATTTTTTCAGAGCTAGATGCAGAAAAAAATTATATTCAATTTGCAACCTGCTGGAGGTCAGTATAGAAGGACTAGTAGAACAAGTCCCACACACTGCTAGAAGCCCAAATATTTTTTCAGAGCTAAATGAAGAAAAAAATTATTTTTAATTTGCAACCTGATGGAGGTCAGTATAGATGGACTAATAGACCAAGTCCCACACACTGCTAGAAGCCCAAATATTTTTTCAGAGCTAGATGCAGAAAAAAATTATATTCAGTTTGCAACCTGATGGAGGTCAGTATAGATGGACTAATAGAATGATGCTATGCCCAAAAGATTTTACTTCACTAGGTGCAGTAAAAAAATTGGTATTCTATACACAGGTGGTATATCTTGCAACACAGATAGGCTACTCCACTGACTAACACACTCTGCAATAGGCCAAAAAGGATTAGCTTTGCTAGATTCAGCCAAATGCTGTGAAAAAAACTTGCACAGCACTGGCACAGACCTGCCTGGCAAAAACTGATAGGAACTGATGTAACCTAGTCCTGAAAAGGACTCCAATTACAATTAGTCTTTACTCCCACAATCTATCTATTTAAGAGCACAGACCTGCCTGATAAAAGTCGTAGGAAATGCTGTAACCTAGTCCTTAAAAGGACTGCAATCACAACTATTCCCTACTCCCAAGCTATCTGTATATTTGTGCGAAAATTGGCTTGAAATTAACAAGGTATAGCGCACACAGCAACAGCGGTGCCGTCTAACACGCAGCTGCAGCAGTGAGAAAATGGTGGCGACGGGGAAAATGGCTTGGTCTTATAGGGCAAGGACATGTGACATACACTGCCAATCACACATGCCCTTGCTTGTGTGAAAAAAAGCACTTCGCTCCGTGTGTGCGCTGCTGATAGGCTGACAGATTGCACCTCCCCACTGCAAATGCGGGAAAGAGAAAAAAAAATGGAGATCTTCATTGTTCCTGCAGAGATCCATCCCCTGCCCCTCCCCCCGCCCCGCTGTACACTCAAACTGCGTATTAACATTAATTTTCATCATTACTGAGAAAAAATCCAGTTATGATTTTTGTGCACGAACAGTTATCGAACATAACCTCGAACAGCCGAATTTTTCTCAAATTGTTCGTGTTCGCCGACCGGCTCGAACACCGCCCAAAACAGCTCGAATTTGAGATTGGCGAACAGTTCGAGTAGAACAACGCTCATCTCTACTCCTAAACACTTTTTGCATAATAATTTGGAACGCGGTGTACATGTGCTTTTCCACAAAACACCAGTGGTTCACGTAGTGAATCTTACAGTTCTAACTTGCCAACCGTGGTCTGTATGGAATTGTTCAATAAAGGGCCCAAAATTAAGATAACATAGATGGGAGAGGTCTCTATGAATAGGAATTCCTAAGTATTTGATACCCTGTGAGGGCCAGGCAAAGGGAAAGTTGGACTGGATGGAATCCTATATGGATTTAGGGAGGGAGACATCGAGGGCCTCAGACTTCGCTGCATTGATTTTAAAATTTTACCATGTAACAAAGTGATCTATTTCAGCCATAACAGCAGGGATGGATATATGTGATTGAGTGATATATACTAGGACATCATCAGCAAATAGAGAGCACTTGTACTCGGTGCCTCCCACCTCAATCCACCTAATATTGGGGTTATGGCGAATTGATGAGAGCAGGTGCTCCGTCACTAGGATGTATAAGAGAGGGGACAGAGGACATCCCTGCCTTGTCCCATTGGTGATTGTGAAAGGTGATGAAAATGTTCTGACGCACCCCCTGGGCCTTGGGACACCCGGAGCCGGACCTTTTTGGTGGATGCTGGTGGTTGTAGTCTTCGTGGCGGCGATCCGGTTCCGTGGCTCAGGGCGGTCAAACCAGTGGCGGAACTATTTATGTGGTTTTGATGTTTAAATGTCCGACTACGCCACCCGTGGATTGCGGTCAGAGTGAACCGCCGCTACAGGGCAGACCGCTAAGGCTGGTGTTGTGGGTGCAGCAGAGCGTAGCATAACTCCCCACGGGAGGAGTATAGCCTCAGGGCAGTGTATGCGGAGGATGGGGGTGATGGTGCAGGGCAGCAGCAGTAACGACACGGAGTCAGTGATGCAGTTCAGGGCCTTTACTCACAGTTCTTATTATCCAGACCACGTCTGCAGGTAACGGCTGCCCACGTCGTACTGTGCTCACCAGGTGAGGGGCTCAGACAACTCCCAGATAACTTTGGAGCGCTTCACAGGACCCCCTTTGTGTGTCCTTTGTCTGGCCTTTCTTACCAACACTTCTGTCCGGCTGCCTCGGGCCTCCTCTTGGTAAACTTGGCGCCAGTTTCCCTGACCCTATGTGGTGCCTTCCTAGCGGGTGGAGCAAGGGGCTGCGCCACATAAAATGTCAGAGCCTCCGGTTTCTAGCTGAGGGTCGTTTCCTGCCTCCACTAGTTCGGGGACCGGTCTCCCCCTTTGGCCTGACCCCTCCACGCAGGTGGATTCGGGCGTGCGGTGGCGACTCGCCCGTCCGCACCCCTGGGATCCCTTCATTCCTCGTTCCTGGAGCCTTCTCCGCTCCTCTTCCTTCCTTCTCCCTCTTGCAGGCCTGGGCCTCTGTTACTAGGCCCGCCTCCGGAGCAGAGCTCATGCAGAGCCCCTGCTCCCTGCCACTTCTGCTCAGACTTCTCTGCACTGAACTAAGATGGTGCCCACCTTTTATACTCCCTTCTCAATGCACCCAGGAACTGCTTCCTCCCTGCTCCTGCACTGCAGGGTTCCCCTTCCTCAGTGTTCCCTCCCCCCACTCCAGCCAGGGACAGGGACTGTCGTGCCCATCTCAGGGGCATATTGGTCGCCCTGCCCCACGGCAATGTGGTGTAATGCATGCAGGTGTCGGGTCCTGATCCACACTCCATCCTTATCTGAGAGTGAGATATCACACCTCTGGGTGAGGTGCAATACGTCTGTAGCAACCGAGCCCTCGGTGCTACAGTTCCATTTATCTTCAGCCTAGGTGACGTATTGTGATACAGGGCCGTGATTTTGGCTATAAAAGGGTCCCCTAGACCCCTACCCCAAGCTTTTTAAGAGAATCATATATGGCGTGCCAGGAGACCTTATGGAATGCTTTCTCAGCATCCAACGAGAGTATCTACTTACAAATTTTTAACTGCATCTAGCCCAGGAAATACTTTGTGCCTAGTAGCAGTGTCTGCTAGTCAGCGGATTATCCCGGCTGTTAAGCAAGCTACACCACCTGTAGTTTGGACACTTAATTTTTTCAAAGGAAATGCTTCGGGACCACGGGATACTCAGTGAAGAGCATCAGGAGGCACCCCAAGGCATAGGGGCTGGGACTGGCACTAGGATGCCTTGCGGTGGACAGCCGAGCTCGATCCTTATAAAAGCTTTTTAACTGCAGCAGCTTTAGTGGACGCTACTGGAGCTGGAATTACGCGGCTGCTGGCATGAGACTTGCCCTCCAATAGATCCTTGTAAATGGATTTAAAGTGTATTCATTCAAATTAGAGGGACAATTTAAATTAAAAAGCTTAGAGCTGCCTCCACCACAGGGGGGCTCTCTCGACCCACCAGCGGACAGGCACCAGTATTGGGAGAGGGGGGCTGGCCGTCAGGGTTCACCGCGGCTCTGGCACAAACCCGGCGACACGGAGGTGGCACGGGCAGGAGCGGACTGGCCGTCTCGGCTTCTCACTTTTTGGATTTTAGAAGGGCATGACATGCCTATATCTGTGTCTCCCCCTCCGTTTACTCCTCCACCTCTTTTCTTTTCGCATGACTATATGTACTTGTCACTTTTCCATGTGTTAGTTGTGTCTTCTGAGCAGTTTGTCAGCTTTTGGACACCTTTGAAGGTGTTTTCTATGTGTTTCTATGTGTTTTTGTTTGCCTGCCATTGGTTTTAACGGTGTTCGAAGGTGTTCGACGAACAGTTCGACGAACAGTTCGGCGAACACACGGGTGTTCGACGAACCGAACCGAACTCGAACACTACGGGGGTGGCTCAACACTAATCGCCACAGAGTTACTGCATCTCACCCAGAGGTGTGGTATCTCACCCTCAGGTAAGGAAGGCGTATGGCTCGGGACCCTGACTCCTGCATCCAACACATACCCGCAGTGGGGGTAGGGCGAGATTGCTCCTAAGGGAGAGCACAGTCCCAGGTCCCTAGCTGGTTTGAGGGTCCTATGTAGTGGGTGCTTAGGGGAGCAGCTTAGGGGAGCACATGACAAGGAGAGTATAAATAGGAAGCCATCTTAGAAAGAGCAAGCCAGACAGAGGAGGAAAAGTGACAGGAGCAGAGACTAGGCATGAGCTCTGCTCCGGAGGCGGGCCTAGCCTGGGAGGCCCAGGACTGAAGGAGAGAAGAGAGGAGTGGGAGCTGGAAGGCTCCAGGAACTGAAGGGACCCTACGGCTATGGGCCGTGCAGAAGGCCACCCATACTCCCGCTGCTACCAGGAGGTAGAGGGGTCAGGCCAGATAAGGGGAACCGGTCCCTCAACTAGCGGAGAAACAGCAAGGCTCAACTAGAAACCGGAGGCTGCTGCATTTCATGCACTGCAGGCCAAAGTCCACACCAGTCTCACTAAGAAGGTAGCCACATAGGACCCAGGGGACGGAACACACGTCACCCGCCAAGGCCCGAGGATACCGGATAGAAGTGTCACTGGGTGTGAGGTGCAGGGAGAAGGCCAGAGAAAGGACACACAGAACGGGGTCCTGCTAAGTACTCCGGAGCTATCTGGGGGTGGACTGAGCCCCTCACTGAGTATGCACAGCACGACGGGGGAGATTGCTCTGGTACCTGTAATCTGGACTACAACAACTGTGAGTAATATCTTGAGACGGCATCACACGGACTCTGTGTTCATTACTGACTCCCTGCACTACAACCACCATCATCCACCCACACTGCCCTGAAGCTACACTCTTCCTTTGGTGAGTAATAATACCGTTGCTGCAAAACCACCAGCTTCAGAGGACTGTTCCGCAGCGACGGCCCCTTTGGCCGCATTCCACAGGTGGCGTAGTCAGACATTATAAAATCCATATATACAAATTACCCTTGGATTGACCGCCCTGGGTCACGGACTGGGTCACCGCCACAGTGACTACAACCCCCAGCGTCTACCGGCCCGGCTCAGGGTACCCCATGGCCCAGGGGGCGCGTCAACTTCATAGGTCCCTGATCTGAGACCACTCCTGCAGCGTGATTTGCCCCACCTCTGGATCTCGTTGGCCCAGGCTATACGTCAGAACGTATTGCACCAGGGCTTGTCGGTGCTGCCACAGTCGCTGCAACATGTGCAGAGTTGAATTCCACCGTGTCGGCACATCGCATTTCAGCTGGTGAACTGGCAGGCCCAACGACTTCTGTAGAGATGTAAGTCGTTGAACTGCGGGATGCGAACGGCGGAAGTGAGCACACAGCGACCGTGCCCTCTGCAGAAGGCCATCTAGTCCGGGATAGTGGGCTAAAAATTGCTGGACAACCAGGTTCAACACGTGAGCCATACAAGGCACGTGTGTGACATTGCCCCGGCGAAGTGCCGCACCCAGGTTTTCAGCATTGTCGCACATGGCCTTCCCTGGTTGCAGGTCCAGTGGAGACAACCTTTCATGAAACTGGGTCTCCAGAGCTGACCACAACTCCTCAGCTTTGTGACTCACATTTCCCAGACATTTCAAAGTAAACACTGATGCCGTTGAGCCCTGCTGCCAGCATAGTAAGGAGGTGTGCAGGATTCCTTCTGCGCAGTTAGAAAGCAGGTGGCATTACCAGACAGGCTTTGGGTGCAGGTGGAGGACCGAGAGGAGGTTGAGGAGGCAGAAGCAGTGGAGGAACTTCGAGATAAAGAGTATTGACGCACAACTCGTGGGGACGGTAAGACTTGGACAGCAGCCCCTTGTCCTGCTGTCACCATAGTTACCCAGTGCCCAGTCAGCGACATGTAACGCCCCTGTCCATGCCTTCTCGTCCAAGTGTCTGTGGTGAAGTGCACCCTGTCACACACAGAGTTTCTCAAAGAAGTGGTGATGTTGTGTGCGACATGCTAGTGGAGCGCAGGCACACGTTTCTTTGAGAAGTAGTGCCGACTGGGCATCTGGTACTGGGGCAATGTGACGGACATAAGGTTTTGAAAATCCTCTGTGTCCTCCAGGTGGAAAGGAAGCATTTCTGTAGCCAAGAGCTTGCAGATGGTGAAATTCAACCTCTTAGCTTTCTCATGGCTAGGAAGAAATGGTCTTTTACTTTTCCACATCTGAGGGACCGAGGGCTGGCTGTTGTGCTTAGACGGTGTTGAGTAGGGTGTCCCCGGCAAACTGCCGGTCTGTGAGGAAGATGCAGGCGGACATGTTAGGTTGCCTTGATCCAAAGGTGGTGCTCTCGATGTCGGAGAGCGCTCAACACTAGCAGGTGTTTCCACTTCCCAATGAACTGACAACCTGCCAATCACACTGGCTGTTGCGGGTAAAGAGGTGGCAGGTCTGCGTCCAAAAACATGTGTGACTACTGTCCCCCCAGTCACAGAGGATGAAGAGGCTGCGGATGCACAAGATGGGGCAGACGGCGGTTGGCCCAGCCGGCTAGGCCGCATTGTAGCACAGTGAGCTTCCCACTGCAACTTATGCTTCATATCCATGTGACGGTACATGCATGAAGTACTCAAACTATGGATTTTTTGGCCTCTACTTAGCTTTTGCTGACAAATATTACAGATAACACGAGTTGGGTCATCCTTATCGATCTGAATAAATGCCCAGGCTATGCAAGGCTTAGAGCCCATGTGGCCTGAAGAGCCACTACGACTTGTGGTCAGAGGCAGAGTTGTGGTTGAGGATGCAGTTGTTGACGTGCTTCCAGTACTCCGTCTCTGTTCAGGAAGGCGCAACCTAACCTCGTCGTCAATAGCATCTGTGATGCCCCGCTGCGCTTGGTATCACAGATCCTAGAAGAGTGCATTGATGGAATCCTCCACAAGAGGCCCCCATAAACATTCACACATCTCCACCTTCCACCTCAGACCAGCAGAGGGAGCCCGTTAGGGATATAAATAGGGAAGGTGGAGCTAGGCAGTTCAGTTCCTCTGAAGAGTTCCTGCAGTAGAGAAGCCTAAGAGAGGTCAGTCTGCAGTGGAGCTCAGTCTAGTCTAGAGAACGCAGTTAATAGTTCAGCAGTGGAGCACGAGGCTCCTGCTTGCTAGATTCAGGGAGCCCAGATAGAGCTTAAGGTGTGCCGATGCCGTAAGATCAGTGAAGCGCGGCAAGCTGCCGTTAGTGTGTATAGCCTAGTGAGGGCCCGAGTAGGCCGAAGGCGAGTGGCGAGTTAGTACATAAGGGGCAGAGGAGCTTAACCAGCTCACCCCGAAGCATTTACCAGACACAGGATCCGAGCTTACCGGTATCTCTATGACCCAGTAAGGCATAACCGGAATCCCTGGAGAACTACAAGTCCCAGGATCGCTAAGGTGCTGATATGTAACAGAGAAAGGAGACGCTTAGGCCCCGCATACTGGGAGTGTGAACTCCAAGAGAAGGTCCTACCACAAGGTCAGCCAGCGCAGGACAGAGACAAAGTTAGGCCTAGCTCCAGGCAGGTCAGAAACTTACTACGCAGAGGCAAGAAACAGGAGGCGCTACACCCGCTCATTGGGGAGGATCCTGATATGCACCCTTCACCCTACAGTGCTCCGGGATGTGCCTGAATTTCCACCAGTAAAAGGTACTGAAGTGACTACCGTGTCCGTTCCCGTTCTTGCTCTGACCCAGCTGGGTCTCTCTGTCCTGCATTCCCCCTGCATACGCTGCCCTGAGACCTAGGTCCACCTGTGGGGAGCTATACCATCGAGCTGCCTTATCACCGGCCTCAGTGGACTGCTGCAGCGCTGGTGCTTGTCATCAGATACCACAGGTGGCGTCATGAACTCTTATAAAATTAACAATTATCCACCCTTTTAAAGAGAGACCCCAGGGTACGGGCCAGGGAGCCGACCACCGCGACATCCCCAAGGCCAGGCAAATGCCCGGGTACCGAGTCATCCCCATCCCCAGGGCTAGTCACATCCTCCTCCACCTCCTCTGCTGACCTCATCGACTGGCTGACTGTGGGTTGACAGTAAGTGGGATCTCCAACCTCGTCATCATCACCCTGTGTGTTATCACACCCGTCGTCCTCAGAGCCAACCTCTTCCTGCCCTTACCGAAAAGTCAAGTTGTCGTTCCAATCTGGTATTTGAGTCTCATCATCGTCTTCATCATTGTCTCCACCAACAGGAGTTACAGTTTGGGAACAAGGGTCTACATTATGCTCAGAACCTTCTTCATCTGGTCCTGGATCCGACTTATAAAGATTCTGGGCATCAGATCAGATAATTTCCTCATCTGGATTAACAGAAGCTCTGGAGCAGACCTCCGTTTCCCAGGCTATAGTGTGAGTAAACAGCTGGGCAGACTCAGCCATCTGTGTTACCCCATACTCAGACGGGCAGCTGGAGACTTGGGAGCTGTGAGGAAGCAAGTGCGATTGGGGTGACACCTCTGAGGACTGGAGTATTTGTGATGTTGAAATTGAGGTGATGGAGAGCCCACTTAAAGGAGCACTTGATATCCGTTGAAGCACCTGCTGTTTTTGTGCCTCATTTAGAATTTGTAGCGATGGGCGTGTCCGTAAGAATGGGATCATATCACATTGTCCACGAAAAGAAGTCAACATCTTAGTTTGGCTGGAAGATGGTCTTTCTTCTGCAGATGTTACTCCCCCCCCACCGTGGGGGGCCTCGACCCACCGGCGGACAGGCACCAGTATTGGGAGAGGGGGTCTGGCCGTCAGGGTCCACCGCGGCTCTGGCACAAACCCGGCGACACAGAGGTGGCACGGGCAGGAGCGGACTGAACGTGTCGGCTTCTCACTTTTTGGATTTTAGAAGGGCATGACATGCCTATATCTGTGTCTCCCCCTCCTTTTACTCCTCCACCTCTTTTCTTTTCGCATGACTATATGTACTTGTGACTTTTCCATGTGTTAGTTGTGTCTTCTGGGCAGTTTGTCAGCTTTTGGACACCTTTGAAGGTGTTTTCTATGTGTTTCTATGTGTTTTTGTTTGCCTGCCATTGGTTTTAACGGTGTTCGAAGGTGTTCGACCAACAGTTCGGCGAACACATGGGTGTTCGACGAACAGAACCGAACTCGAACACTACGGGGGTGGCTCAACACTAGTCATAATCACTGAGTATTTACCCGAGACTCTGGAATAGTGTTGAGCCACCCCCGTAGTGTTCGAGTTCGGTTCGGTTCGTCGAACACCCGTGTGTTCGCCAAACTGTTCGTCGAACTGTTCGTCGAACACCTTCGAGCACCGTTAAAACCAATGGCAGGCAAACAAAAACACATAGAAACACATAGAAAACACCTTCAAAGGTGTCCAAAAGCTGACAAACTGCCCAGAAGACACAACTAACACATGGAAAAGTGACAAGTACATATAGTCATGCGAAAAGAAAAGAGGTGGAGGAGTAAAAGGAGGGGGAGACACAGATATAGGCATGTCATGCCCTTCTAAAATCCAAAAAGTGAGAAGCCGACACGTTCAGTCCGCTCCTGCCCGTGCCACCTCCGTGTCGCCGGGTTTGTGCCAGAGCCGCGGTGAACCCTGACGGCCAGCCCCCCTCTCCCAATACTGGTGCCTGTCCGCTGGTGGGTCGAGCGAGCCCCCCTGTGGTGGAGGCAGCTCTAAGCTTTTTAATTTAAATTGTCTCTCTAATTTGAATGAATACACTTTAAATCCATTTACAAGGATCTATTGGAGGGCAAGTCTCATGCCAGCAGCCGCGTAATTCCAGCTCCAGTAGCGTCCACTAAAGCTGCTGCAGTTAAAAAGCTTTTATAAGGATCGAGCTCGGCTGTCCACCGCAAGGCATCCTACTGCCAGTCCCAGCCCCTATGCCTTGGGGTGCCTCCTGATGCTCTTCACTGAGTATCCCGTGGTCCCGAAGCATTTCCTTTGAAAAAATTAAGTGTCCAAACTGCAGGTGGTGTAGCTTGCTTAACAGCCGGGATAATCCGCTGACTAGCAGAGACTGCTACTAGGCACAAAGTATTTCCTGGGCTAGATGCAGTTAAAAATTTGTAATTAGATACTCTCGTTGGATGCTGAGAAAGCATTCCATAGAGTCTCCTGGCACGCCATATATGATTCTCTTAAAAAGCTTGGGGTAGGGGTCTAGGGGACCCTTTTATAGCCAAAATCACGGCCCTGTATCACAATACGTCACCTAGGCTGAAGATAAATGGAATTGTAGCACCCTGAGGGCTCGGTTGCTACAGAGGTATTGCACCTCACCCAGAGGTGTGATATCTCACTCTCAGGTAAGGATGGAGTGTGGATCAGGACCCCGACACCTGCATGCATTACACCACATTGCCGTGGGGCAGGGCGACCAATATGCCCCTGAGATGGGCACGACAGTCACTGACCCTGGCTGGAGTGGGGGGAGGGAACACTGAGGAAGGGGAACCCTGTAGTGCAGGAGCAGGAAGGAAGCAGTTCCTGGGTGCATTGATAAGGGAGTATAAAAGGTGGGCACCATATTAGTTCAGTGCAGAGAAGTCTGAGCAGAAGTGACAGGGAGCAGGGGCTCTGCATGAGCTCTGCTCCGGAGGCGGGCCTAGTAACAGAGGCCCAGGCCTGGAAGAGGGAGAAGGAAGGAAGAGGAGTGGAGAAGGCTCCAGGAACGAGGAATGAAGGGATCCCAGGGGTGCGGAAGGGCGAGTCGCCACCGCACGCCCGAATCCACCTGCGTGGAGGGGTCAGGCCAAAGGGGGAGACCGGTCCCCGAAACTAGTGGAGGCAGGAAACGACCCTCAGCTAGAAACCGGAGGCTGTGACATTTTATGTGGCGCAGCCCCTCGCTACACCCGCTAGGAAGGCACCACATAGGGTCAGGGAAACTGGCGCCAAGTGTACCAAGAGGAGGCCCCAGGCAGCCGGACAGAAGGGTTGGTAAGAAAGGCCCGACAAAGGACACACAAAGGGGGTCCTGTGAAGCGCTCCAAAGTTATCTGGGAGTTGTCTGAGCCCCTCACCTGGTGAGCACAGTACGACGTGGGCAGCCGTTACCTGCAGACGTGGTCTGGATAATAAGAACTGTGAGTAAAGGCCCTGGACTGCATCACTGACTCCGTGTCGTTACTGCTGCTGCCCTGCACCATCACCCCCATCCTCCGCATACACTGCCCTGAGGCTATACTCCTCCCGTGGGGAGTTATGCTACGCTCTGCTGCACCCACAACACCAGCCTCAGCGGTCTGCCCTGCAGCGGCGGTTCACTCTGACCGCAATCCACGGGTGGCGTAGTCGGACATTTAAACATCAAAACCACATAAATAGTTCCGCCACTGGTTTGACCACCCTGAGCCACGGAACCGGGTCGCCGCCACGAAGACTACAACCACCAGCATCCACCAAAAAGGGTCCGGCTCCGGGTGTCCCAAGGCCCAGGGGGTGCATCAGAACATTTTCATCACCTTTCACAATCACCAATGGGACAAGGCAGGGATGTCCTCTGTCCCCTCTCTTATACATCCTAGTGACGGAGCACCTGCTCTCATCAATTCGCCATAACCCCAATATTAGGTGGATTGAGGTGGGAGGCACCGAGTACAAGTGCTCTCTATTTGCTGATGATGTCCTAGTATATATCACTCAATCACATATATCCATCCATGCTGTTATGGCTGAAATAGATCACTTTGTTACATGGTCAAATTTTAAAATCAATGCAGCGAAGTCTGAGGCCCTCGATGTCTCCCTCCCCAAATCCATATAGGATTCCATTCAGTCCAACTTTCCCTTTGCCTGGCCCTCACAGGGTATCAAATACTTAGGAATTCCTATTCATAGAGACCTCTCCCATCTATGTTATCTTAATTTTGGGCCCTTTATTGAACAACTTCATACAGACCACGGTTGGCAAGTTAGAACTGTAAGATTCACTACGTGAACCACTGGTGTTTTGTGGAAAAGCACATGTACACTGTGTTCCAAATTATTATGCAAAAAGTGTTTAGGAGTGATAAGGGAAGAATTTGTTTGTTTGTCAGTTAAACTCATTGATGGTGATGTGTGTCAGGGCTCTTTATATCACTGTAAGCAATTGCAGACACCTGTGCTAATTAGTTTGGCAGGTGTGTCCAATGAAAGGCAAGACCAGTTAAGAAGGCTGTCTCACATTATTAAGCAGCCTACATTTTCTGCCAAAATGGGAAAGAAAAAGGATGTGTTGGCTGCTGAGAAGCAACAAATTTTGGAGTGTTTAGGTCAAGGCATTACTACAATCAACATTGTGCGATGATCAGGATGAAGTGTCTTGGCAATCAAGAAGTATGTAGCTGATTCACAGTACACACGTGTGCGTGCTGATAAGGGCAAATTGAGGACTCTTTCCTACAGGCAATTACGTCAGGTTAAAAGAGCAGCGGCAAAAAAGCCTTGTCATAGCAGCAGACAAGTTTTTGAAGCTGCTGGTGCCTCCAACATCCCCCGAACAACAAGATGCAGGGTCCTTCAGAGGTTTGCAGCTGTGCATACGCCATCCTGTCAACCTCCTCTATCCACTTCACACAAGCAGAAACGGCTCCAGTGGGCTAAACATTACATGAAGACTGATTTCAAAACTGTTTTGTTCACGGATGAGTGCCGTGCAGCGCTCGATGGTCCAGATGGATGGAGTGGAGGATGGCTGGTTGATGGACACCCCACGCAAACACGGCTACAGCGCCAACAAGGAGGAGGTGGAGTAATGTTTTGGGCTGGAATCATGGGGAGAGAGATTGTCGGCCCCTTTAGGATCCCTGAAGGCGCTAAAGATGAACTCCATAATGTATGTGGATTTTCTCAAACAGCACTTCCTGCCATGGTTCAAGAAGAAGAACCTTGTATTTCACAGCAAGATCATTTTTTTGCATGATAATGCACCATCTCATGCTGCACATAAAACATCTGCATCTCTGGCTGATATGGGCATAAAAGGGGACAAACTTATGGTGTGACCCCCATGCTCCCCTGACCTCTACCCCATTCAGAACCTCTGGAGCATCATCAAAAGGAGTGTCTATGATGGCGGGAGGCAGTTCACATCTAAGCAACAGCTCTGGGAGGGTATTCTGTCCTCATGCAAAACAATTGAAGCAGAAACCATCCAAAACCTGACAAATTCAATGGACGAGAGAGTTCAGAAGCTCCTTTCGAACAAGGGGTCCTATGTGAAAATGTAACATCACCTAGAATAAAGTTTTGAGTTGAAAACTGTTTGATTTCAGTTTCTAATCTGCTAATGCTTAGAATTTCAAAAATGACAATTTTGTTGGTCTTTAGTAAAATGAAAAGGTTGATCGAAAAGTTTGGGGGATCTAAGAGTGTGGCAACCCAGTAGTCATGATTACTTCGAATTCTGACAATATGAGGGTCATGTTGCAGGTAGTGCAGCAAGAAGGCACTTATGTGTCTTGCGCATCTCGGAGCCCCAAAATTATTTTCCGGGATAGATGCAGCTAAAAATTATTATTAATTTTAAATCTGGTGGAGCTTAGTATAGATGGCCTAATAGGATCAGTGCTGCACACTGCTACAAAGCCCAAATTATTTTCCAGCCAAGATACAGATAAACATGATTAGTAATTTGAAAGCTTAAAACGGTTGGTAGGGTGATTTTAACCAATCATCAAGCTTTTACTCTCCCTAGGATGACACAGGGGTAGAAAAGTCGTTTCGGATCCATGATTTGTTCATCTTTATGAACGCGAGTCTGTCTACATTATCAGTGGAGAGCCGCGTGCGCTTATCTGTCAGCACACCACCAGCAGCTCTGAACACACGTTCAGACAGAACGCTGGCTGCGTGGCATGACAAGATCTCCAAGGCGTAAGTGGCTAGCTCCGGCCATTTATCCAGATTGGAAGCCCAAAAAGAGCAAGGGTCCAGTGACACAGTCATGGCTTCAATGTTTACTTGGAGATACTCCTGTACCATCGTCTCTAGGCGTTGACTATGTGTCAGACTTCTTGTCTCCTGTGGCCTTGCAAAGGATGGGCTAACAAAGTGGTGAAATGATTCCGCAAAATTGATGTTACCAGCAGATACTGTGGTTCTGTTACGGTTTGAGTGCTGAACACTTGACGGTCCCACGGTTGGCAAGTTGGAACTGTGAGATTCACTACGTGCACCACTGGTATTTTGTGGAAAAGCACATGTAAGATTCTGCAACAGTCTCTGCTGATACTCCTGCATGCGTGCATCCCTTTCTATGGCAGGAATAATTTCGGCAAATTTACTTTTGTACCGGGGATCTAACAGTGTGGCAACCCAGTAGTCAGGATTATTTCTAATTCTCACAATTCGAGGGTCATGTTGCAGGTAGTGCAGCAAGAAGGCACTCATGTGTGTTGCGCATCCAGGAGCACCAAGTCCTTGTTGTGTTGGTGGCGAGGTAACAATCATGCTTCCTTCCTCTGTCCTCTCCCCCCAACCTCGCACAACAGAAATGTGATCAAGGTCTCCCTCATCTGATGAGTCTTCCATCAGTTCGTTCTCCACTTCTTCCTGGGCTCCTGCACCTTCCTCACTAGTTTGGCTGCTACCATGCGCCCTGGTAAAACCATCTCCCCCACCCTCACATGCCTGCCGCCTTGGTGCTGCCGACCGTCTGGACCTTGCAGATGTTAGCCCTTCCGCATACAACTCCTCCTCCTCTACTTCCTCCACCTCCTCTTGTGCCACCACCTGACTCCGAATTCTGTTTAACATGTGCTCCAGCATGTAAATCACCGGAATAGTCATGCTGATAATGGCATCGTCAGCACTAAACATCTTCGTCGCCATTTCAAAACTGTGCAGAAGGGTGCATAGGTCCCTGATCTGAGACCACTCCTCCAGCGTGATTTGCCCCACCTCTGGATCTCGTTGGCCCAGGCTATACGTCAGAACGTATTGCACCAGGGCTTGTCGGTGCTGCCACAGTCGCTGCAACATGTGCAGAGTTGAATTCCACCGGGTAGGCACATCGCATTTTAGCCGGTGAAGCGGCAGGCCCAACGACTTCTGTAGAGATGTAAGTCGCTGAGCTGCGGGATGCGAACGGCGGAAGTGAGCACACAGCGACCGTGCCCTCTGCAGAAGGCCATCTAGTCTGAGATAGTGGGCTAAAAATTGCTGGACAACCAGGTTCAACACGTGAGCCATACAAGGCACGTGTGTGACATTGCCCCGGCGAAGGGCTGCACCCAGGTTTGCAGCATTGTCGCACACGGCCTTCCCTGGTTTCAGGTCCAGTGGAGACAACCATTCATGAAATTGGTTCTCCAGAGCTGACCACAACTCCTCAGCTGTGTGACTCACATTTCCCAGATATTTCAAAGTAAAAACCGCCTGATGACGTTGAGCTCTACTGCCAGCATAGTAAGGAGGTGTGCAGGATCCCTTCTGCGCAGTTAGAAAGCTTGTGGCATGACCAGACAGGCTTTGGGTGCAGGTGGAAGACCGAGAGGAGGTTGAGGAGGCTGAAGCAGTGGAAGAACTTTGACATAAAGAGGATTGATGCACAACTCGTGGGGATGGCAAGACTTGGACAGCAGCCCCTTGTCCTGCTGTCACCATAGTTACCCAGTGCCCAGTCAGCGACATGTAACGCCCCTGTCCATGCCTACTCGTCCAAGTGTCTGTGGTGAAATGCACCCTGTCACACACAGAGTTTCTCAAAGAAGCGGTGATGTTGTGTGCGACATGCTGGTGGAGCGCAGGCACACCTTTCTTTGAGAAGTAGTGCCGACTGGGCATCTGGTACTGGGGCACTGCGACGGACATAAGGTCTCAAAAATCCTCTGTGTCCACCAGGCGGAAAGGCAGCATTTCTGTAGCCAAGAGCTTGCAGATTGTGAAATTCAACCTCTTAGCTTTCTCATGGCTAGTAGGAAATGGTCTTTTACTTGTCCACATCTGAGGGACCGAGGGCTGGCTATTGTGCTTAGACGCGGTTGATAAGGGTGTCCCCGGCAAACTGCCGGTCTGTGAGGAAGATGCAGGCGGACATGTTAGGTTGCCTTGATCCAAAGGTGGTGCTATCGATGTCGGACAGCGCTCAACACCAGCTGGTGTTACCACCTCCAAAGAAAATGATGACCTGCCAATCACGCTGGCTGTTGCGGGTAAAGAGGTGGCAGGTCTGCACCCCAAAACAGGTGTGACTGCTGTCCCCCCAGTCACAGAGGATGAAGAGGCCGCGGATGCACAAGATATGGCAGACGGTGGTTGGCCCGGCCGGCTAGGCCGCATTGTAGCACACTGAGCTTCCCACTGCAACTTATGCTTCATGTCCATGTGCCGGTTCATGCATGAAGTACTCAAACTATGTATTTTTTGGCCTCTACTTAGCTTTTGCTGACAAATGTTACAGATAACACGAGTTGGGTCATCTTTATCGATCTGAAAAAATGCCCAGGATATGCAAGGCTTAGCACGCATGCGACCTGAAGAGCCACCACGACTTGTGGTGAGAGGCAGAGTTGTGTTTGAGGATGCAGTTGTTGACGTGCTTCCAGTACTACATCTCTGTCCAGGAAGGCGCAACCTGACCTCGTCGTCACTAGCATCTTCCTCCACCTCCTCTGCTGACCTCATCTCTTGGCTGACTGTGGGTTGACAGTAAGTGGGATCTCCAACCTCATCATCATCACCCTGTGCGTTATCACACCCGTCGTCCTCAGAGCCAACCTGTTCCTGCCCTGACAAAAAACTAAAGTTGTCGCTCCAATCAGGTATTTGAGTCTCATCATCGTCTTCCTCATTGTCTCCACCAACAGGAGTTACAGTTTGGGAATGAGGGTCTACATTATGGTCAGAACCTTCTGCGTCTGGTCCTGGATCCGACTCAAAGATTCTGGGCATCAGTGCAGATCATTTCCTCGTCTGGAATCACAGAAGCGCTGGAGTCGACCTCTGATTCCCAGGCTATAGTATGAGTAAACAGCTCTGCAGACTCAACCATCTGTTCTACCTCATACTCAGACGGGCAGCTGGAGATTTGGGAGCTGTGAGGAAGCAAGTGCGATTGGGGTGACACCTTTGAGGACTGGAGTATTTGTGATGTTGAAGTTGATGTGGAGGAGAGCCCACTTAAAGGAGCACTTGATATCCGTTGAAGCACCTGCTGTTTTTGTGCCTCATCTGGAATTTGTAGCGATTGGCGTGGCCGTAAGAAAGGGATCTTATCACATTGTCCGCTAAAAGAAGTAGACATTTTAGTTTGGCTGGAAGATGGTCTTTCTTCTGCAGATGTTACTGTTGCTTTAACACCTACCCCACGGACACAACCTTTTTTCCCCTTCCCAACACGCCTATTCCCCTTTCCACCAGCAGCAGGCCTTTTTTCACTCATTTTGGTGTTTAACTAATTCACAACTCTGGAGTTGTTTGCACAAAAAAACAATGGATGGGAACCGAGCAGAGCTGAGTGGCCAAACTGTGGTATTAGGCCAAAACTATTGGCTGGGTTAGATGCAGAAAAAAATTATATTCGATTTGCAACCTGATGGAGGTCAGTATAGATGGACTAATAGAACAAGTCCCACACACAGCTAGAAGCCCAAATATTTTTTCAGAGGTAGATGCAGATAAAAAATATTTTTAATTTGCAACCTGATGGAGGTCAGTATAGATGGACTAATAGAACAAGTCCCACACACTGCTAGAAGGCCAAATATTTTTTCAGAGCTAGATGCAGAAAAAAATTATATTCAGTTTGCAACCTGATGGAGGTCTGTACAGATGGATTAATAGAACAAGTCCCACACACAGCTAGAAGGCCAATATTTTTTCAGAGGTAGATGCAGAAAAAAAAATATTTTTAATTTGCAACCTGATTGAGGTCAGTATAGATGGACTAATAGAGAAAGTCCCACACACTGCTAGAAGGCCAAATATTTTTTCAGAGCTAGATGCAGAAAAAAATTATATTCAGTTTGCAACCTGATGGAGGTCAGTATAGATGGACTAATAGAACAAGTCCCACACACAGCTAGAAGCCCAAATATATTTTCAGAGGTAGATGCAGATAAAAATTACTTTTAATTTGCAACCTGATGGAGGTCAGTATAGATGGACTAATAGAGAAAGTCCCACACACTGCTAGAAGGCCAAATATTTTTTCAGAGCTAGATGCAGAAAAAAATTATATTCAGTTTGCAACCTGATGGAAGTCTGTATAGATGGATTAATAGAACAAGTCCCACACACAGCTAGAAGCCCAATATTTTTTCAGAGGTAGATGCAGAAAAAAAATTATTTTTAATTTGCAACCTGATGGAGGTCAGCATAGATGGACTAATAGAGAAAGTCCCACACACTGCTAGAAGGCCAAATATTTTTTCAGAGCTAGATGGAGATAAAAATTATTTTTAATTTGCAACCTGATGGAGGTCAGTATAGATGGACTAATAGAGAAAGTCCCACACACTGCTAGAAGGCCAAATATTTTTTCAGAGCTAGATGCAGAAAAAAATTATTTTTAATTTGCAACCTGATGGAGGTCAGTATAGATGGACTAATAGAGAAAGTCCCACACACTGCTAGAAGGCCAAATATTTTTTCAGAGCTAGATGCAGGTAAAAATTATTTTTAATTTGCAACCTGATGGAGGTCAGTATAGATGGACTAATAGAGAAAGTCCCACACACTGCTAGAAGGCCAAATATTTTTTCAGAGCTAGATGCAGAACAAAATTATATTCAGTTTGCAACCTGATGGAGGTCTGTATAGATGGATTAATAGAACAAGTCCCACACACAGCTAGAAGCCCAATATTTTTTCAGAGGTAGATGCAGAAAAAAAATATATTCAGTTTGCAACCTGATGGAGGTCTGTATAGATGGATTAATAGAACAAGTCCCACACACAGCTAGAAGCCCAATATTTTTTCAGAGGTAGATGCAGAAAAAAAATATATTCAGTTTGCAACCTGATGGAGGTCAGTATAGATGGATTAATAGAACAAGTCCCACACACAGCTAGAAGCCCAATATTTTTTCAGAGGTAGATGCAGAAAAAAAATTATTTTTAATTTGCAACCTGATGGAGGTCAGTATAGATGGACTAATAGAGAAAGTCCCACACACTGCTAGAAGGCCAAATATTTTTTCAGAGCTAGATGCAGAAAAAAATTATATTCAGTTTGCAACCTGATGGAGGTCTGTATAGATGGATTAATAGAACAAGTCCCACACACAGCTAGAAGCCCAATATTTTTTCAGAGGTAGATGCAGAAAAAAAAATATTTTTAATTTGCAACCTGATGGAGGTCAGTATAGATGGACTATTAGAGAAAGTCCCACACACTGCTAGAAGGCCAAATATTTTTTCAGAGCTACATGCAGAAAAAAATTATATTCAGTTTGCAACCTGATGGAGGTCAGTATAGATGGACTAATAGAACAAGTCCCACACACAGATAGAAGCCCAAATATTTTTTCAGAGGTAAATGCAGATAAAAATTATTTTTAATTTGCAACCTGATGGAGGTCAGTATAGATGGACTAATAGAGAAAGTCCCACACACTGCTAGAAGGCCAAATATTTTTTCAGAGCTAGATGCAGATAAAAATTATTTTTAATTTGCAACCTGATGGAGGTCAGTATAGATGGACTAATAGAGAAAGTCCCACACACTGCTAGAAGGCCAAATATTTTTTCAGAGTTAGATGCAGAAAAAAATTATATTCAGTTTGCAACCTGATGGAGGTCAGTATAGATGGACTAATAGAACAAGTCCCACACACAGCTAGAAGGCCAAATATTTTTTCAGAGGTAGATGCAGATAAAAATTATTTTTAATTTGCAACCTGATGGAGGTCAGTATAGATGGACTAATAGAGAAAGTCCCACACAATGCTAGAAGGCCAAATATTTTTTCAGAGCTAGATGCAGATAAAAATTATTTTTAATTTGCAACCTGATGGAGGTCAGTATAGATGGACTAATAGAGAAAGTCCCACACACTGCTAGAAGGCCAAATATTTTTTCAGAGCTAGATGCAGAAAAAAATTATATTCAGTTTGCAACCTGATGGAGGTCTGCATAGATGGATTAATAGAACAAGTCCCACTCACTGCTAGAAGGCCAAATATTTTTTCAGAGCTAGATGCAGAAAAAAATTATATTCAGTTTGCAACCTGATGGAGGTCAGTATAGATGGACTAATAGAACAAGTCCCACACACTGCTAGAAGCCCAAATATTTTTTCAGAGCTAGATGCAGAAAAAAATTATATTCAATTTGCAACCTGATGGAGGTCAGTATAGATGGACTAATAGAATGATGCTATGCCCAAAAGATTTTACTTCACTAGGTGCAGTAAAAAAATTGGTATTCTATACACAGGTGGTATATCTTGCAATACAGATTGGCTAACTCCACTGACTAACACACTCTGCAATAGGCCAAAAAGGATTAGCTTTGCTAGATTCAGCCAAATGCTGTGAAAAAACTTGCACAGCACTGGCACAGACCTGCCTGGCAAAAACTGATAGGAACTGATGTAACCTAGTCCTGAAAAGGACTGCAATTACAATTAGTCTTTACTCCCACAATCTATCTATTTAAGAGCACAGACCTGCCTGATAAAAGTCGTAGGAAATGCTGTAACCTAGTCCTTAAAAGGACTGCAATCACAACTATTCCCTACTCCCAAGCTATCTGTAGATTTGTGCGAAAATTGGCTTGAAATTAACAAGGTATAGCGCACACAGCAACAGCGGTGCCGTCTAACACGCAGCTGCAGCAGTGAGAAAATGGTGGTGACGGGGAAAATGGCTTGGTCTTATAGGGCAAGGACATGTGACATACACTGCCAATGACACATGCCCTTGCTTGTGTGAAAAACAGCAGTTCGCTCCGTGTGTGCGCTGCTGATAGGCTGACAGACTGCACCTCCCCACTGCAAATGCGGGAAAGAGAAAAAAAAATGGAGATCTTCATTATTCCTGCAGAGATCCATCCCCTGCCCCTCCCCCCACCCCGCTGTACACTCAAACTGCATATTAACATTAATTTTCATAATTACTGAGAAAAAATCCAGTTATGATTTTGGTGCACGAACAGTTATCGAACATAACCTCGAACAGCCGAATTTTTCTCAAATCGTTCGTGTTCGCCGAACGGCTCGAACACCACCCAAAACAGCTTGAATTTGAGATTGGCGAACAGTTCGAGTAGAACAACGCTCATCTCTACTCTGGAACAGTCAAATGAATGTTAGAGATGGTCTATGCACAGCAGATCACAAACTTAACAAAGTGACTCTAAACCCACTTTTGCCCATTCCGTGGGTAAATAAGCACTCCTACACCGAAGCAGGTACACATAAAGGAGTGTGATCCTCCTAGGTATAATCCAGTTATTGATTTAGTTCTGCACTCAACCATGTATCCCAATGAAGGTAGTCTTAAGTGAGAGTAAGTTCACATCAAGTTTGATTTATAATGTTAGAACCCTCCTGTTTGTTTTTGTTTGAGACCAAGATCCTCTGGGAATGAATCACAGCACATTGGTTTTATTATGTCACTTTTGCGCAATGAACCACAGGGGTGGGCCTTTTCTCTCCAGCCTAATGATCCGTGTTTAAGATCTGTTGCTGAATTTTTTTCTGCTATGGGGCTAGTATATGACGATCCTGATCGAATCTCATCTGCTGAATCAGAACTTAGACGTTTGAATCAGGGGTCTGATGATGTTGAAAATTATTGCACACACTTCAGGAGATGGGCTTCAGAAGTTAAGTGGAATGATCCTGCGCTGAGATGTTTATTTCTTGCTGGTCTGAGTGAAAGGGTTAAGGATTTGCTAATTGCATTCCCTGCACCTGAGACTCTGCAGGAAGCTATGCAGTTAGCTGTTCGTATAGACAGGAGACTGAGGTGCAGGCTCAATGAGGTAAAGACTCCTGTAATTTCAGGTCCTAGTCCCCAGAAAATCTGCTCTGACGGCGGGGAACCGATGGAGGTTGGGTCGATGTCACTCCGCTCTCAGGAAAGAGACCGAAGGTTCGCCGCGGGATTGTGTCTTTATTGTGGTAAAGCTGACCATTTGATTAAGTATTGTGAGCGTCGTTTAAGTAAAGGAAAAAAAAAGGTCAGTTACGCCCGTATAGCTTGTTTACGCTCTGCAGGAGTATTTCTTTCTGGGAGTACTACTCTGCAGGGAAATTTGATTGAATTTCAGGTATTTGTGGATTGTGGTTCAACACTTAATGTGATTGATAAAGGGTTTTTGGAAAACCTTAAATTGAAATCCAAACTTTTGTCATCACCTATTTCTGTGGTAGGAATTGATAACACTCCTTTGAAATGTATCACTCACAAGACTGCTGCATTTCCCCTCACTATGAATGGAGTTCACCAAGAAATTTTGGACTTGGTTGTTTTGGATAATTTACCCTCTCCAGTTCTTCTAGGATTGGCTTGGTTAAAACTGCGCAATCCTTTATTGGACTGGTCTACTAATGTGATTAAGTCTTGGAGTCCGAAGTGCTATGATAAATGTTGTAATGGTCGCATTGCGGCTGTGGAAAAAGGGGAATTACCTGCACCTATTCAAGATTTTTTGAGGGTTCAGGGTGTGCAGAAATGGCCTAGGCCTATTGGTTTGAAATCTATACAGAGATTTTTGGGTTTTGCCAATTATTACAGGAAATTTATTAAGAATTTTTCTATAAATGTTAAACCTCTAACCGATCTCACCAGGAAAGGTGTGAATACGGCCCAGTGGACTACTGAGACCATTGAAGCGTTTGAGTATCTCAAAGAGATTTTCAGTTCTGCCCCTATCGTTATGCAGCCTGATGAGACCAAGCCCTTTTTGGTCCAGGTCGATGCTTCATCAGTGGGGGTCGGAGCAGTTTTGTCTCAGGAGAACAAGGGTGGAGTACATCCTTGTGCCTTCTTTTCGAAAAAAATTTCGGAAACCGAACTGAATTATGATGTTGGAAATCGAGAGTTGCTGGCCATTAAACTTGCGTTTGAACATTGGCGTCATTTTTTGGAAGGTGCTAGATTTCCTATTCAGGTTTTCACAGATCATAATAATTTGATCTATCTGGATGCTGCCAAGCGCTTGAATGCCCATCAAGCTAGGTGGGCACTTTTTTTTTCTCGGTTTCATTTTTCTGTTACCTATATCCCTGATACTAAGAATGTTAAAGCCGGTGCTTTATCTCGCAGCTTCTCTCCTACGGTCGGTGCCAAGGAGGAGGAGAGCATTTTACAGAAAGGAGTTGTGGTGGCGGCGTTGGACTCCATTTTGGAGAATGGGATTCTAAAAGCTCAAGATGATGCTCCATCTAATACTCCCCATGGGAGGTTGTTTGTGCCTAGAGTCTTTAGGAGAGATTTGTTTGTGGAGTGTCATGAGTCTCTGTTGGCAGGTCATCCAGGAATTTCGGAGACTAAGAGACTTATCAGTCGCAGTTTTTGGTGGCCTGGATGGCAGGAGGAAGTCATCAAGTGGGTGCGTCAGTGTACTGTGTGTGCTAGGTCAAAGGCTTCACATACTCCTGCTGCGGGGTTGCTTTGTCCTCTGGAGCTTCCTAGTGCGCCTGGGACGCATCTCACAAAGGATTTTATTACTGATCTTCCTGTGTCAGAGGGTCTTACTGTCATCTGGGTGGTCGTGGACCATTTTAGTAATATGTGTCATTTGGTTCCATTCATTAAGTTGCCCTGCGCCAAGACACTCGCTAAGGCGTTTGTTAAGGAGATTGTCAAGCTCCATGGTGTTCCCACGGATATTGTTTCTGATAGAGGACCTCAGTTTGTGGCTCGCTTTTGGCATGCTTTTTGTGACAGGTTGGGAGTCCATTTGTCATTTTAGTCTGGTTATCATCCTGAGTCTAATGGACAGACAGAAAGAAAGAACCAGGATGTTGAACAGTTTTTGCGTTGTTTTGTGGCGGACAATCAAGAGGTGTGGTCTGAGTTTCTGCCTCTAGCAGAATTTGCTCTTAACAATCATACATCCTCCTCTGCTGGGTGTTCTCCTTTTTTTGTTGTACTGGGAGACATCCATCTTTTGGTTCGTTCTCCAAATTGGGGTCGGCGGTGCCGTGGGAGGAGAATTTTTCCGGTGATTTGGAGAGAGTTTGGACTAATGTACGTTGCAACCTTCAAGAGGCTAACAAGAAGTCCAAGAAATATTTTGACAGGAAACGTAAAGAGGTTTTGTTTACTGTGGGTGACATGGTTGGGTTGTCTTCGAAGAACCTGCTGTTGAGGATTCCCTCTAAAAAACTGGGTCCTAAGTTTGTGGGTCCATTTAAAGTGCTTCAGGTTGTTAACCCATCTGCTGTTAGGTTGGATGTCCCTACTTCCTGGAAGATTAATCCTGTATTTCATGTTTTCTTGTTGAAAAAGGCTGACGTATCTGATAGGTACACCACTGTCACAGTTCCTCCGGTGGTGGAAGACGGCGAATATGAAATTTCTCGTATCTTGAATTCTAGATGGCATAGAGGGAGATTACAGTATCTTGTCTCCTGGAAGGGTTTTGGTCCCAAAGACAACTCCTGGGTAAGGACGGGTGATGTCTCTGCTCCTAGGCTTGTTAAAGCTTTCCACAGGAGGTTTCTGGATAGGCCTGGGCCTGGAGGATCCGGAGGATCCTCATAAAAGAGGGGGTACTGTTAGAACCCTCCTGTTTGTTTTTTCTATCTTGTGGTTTGCGGTCACATGACCATCTGCCTTTATATTCCAGCTCTGCCCTTCTGGCTGTGCTGGACTTCAGTGTTTGACTGTTTCTCTAGCCTGGTGCATCTGTGCCTTTCTCTGTCAAGTTCGCTTGGTCCTCTGGGACCTCTAGTACTTTTTGTCAGTTTGTCTTTTTGTGTTCTGCAACAACTTTTCTTTAGGAGGTGTCCCATTTTTGTCCCAGTCCTTAGTTCTTTTAGGGACCCCTCCCTTAATTATATAGGTCTTCGTTCAGACTAGCCGAGGACTAAGGCGGGTCTGTTCACTCGGAAAAGGCAGCCTGCTACATCGTAGGGATTCAGCTTAGTCTTACTGTAGGGACAGCTTTCCCCTATCTTTCCTTAGCTCATGTTGCAGATCATAACATATAAACTGTGGTGTTCACTTTAAGAATCCCATGAGCACGAATGGGGCTTCTACCTGGACCACCTCTATATACTCTGGTAGATTCCGCTTTACTACTGTGGTCTCTATAAGGCAATGGTGGCTCAGGAAGGTGTGTCTGCTGGACACTGGAGCTATCACGTGCCTGTATCTGCCTGTCTAAATTTGGTGTCAAACTATGTATGTGCGAATGCTACCACTGTGATCCCTGCAGTGGGCCTGAGTTTAGGACTTAGCGACCTGGATGTCGTCTCTTGAATGCTGCAGCGCAGGGGATGGCGAGTCTTCTGCCACCGTGTGGTACCACTACTGACTTGCTGGAGGGCCCTCCAGCTGCGTCTCTGATAACGTCTCCCAAGCATTTTGGCTCCTGTCTCTCTTGCTGTCATTGCCACTGCAAACTTCTCCCCTATAGGTGGAACTGGAATGGGATGGTATCCTCTGTTATCCAGTCCGGTCTTCATCTTCCTAGGGCACAAGGCTCAATGGATGGCGCGAGATAGAGATGCAACACGTCTTCTTCTAGCTCCCACCTTCTTCTCTCCAAGATGGCCACAATTCACTTTCCTGTGATGCACCTCCACTTAGTTTCTTGCACCGTCCACCAGCCTGTTTGGATTGGATGGGTTGTTTCAGACATCCGGTGAGAATTTCAGGTCAATAACTTTTTAACCTTTAGCCAGTTATCGATTTTAATCTCAATTTTCTTTCTCATTTTTTTGCTGAACTTGATTTAAGCAGGGTTCAAATGTAAAATATAAAACGGAGTCTTCGGCCCAAAGCAAACAACACAGAAAAAATAGCTGGATTTTTACTAATTCCTCCAATGCGATGGTCACATGACATCCGCATAGGGCTATTCCATTGATCCTTTACCGCTCATCCGCACACGAGCGCTTTCAGACTGATGTCATGGTATGGACTGGTGATCGGCTTCATGTGATTGGCTTCTCATCTATTGAGACAACTGCGCATGCATCGGCGTTCACATTGAAAAACATGTTTCTCCACTGAGCAAAGGGTAATTATCTTTAACAATTAACCACCGTTGATTTTATGCATGTGCACATGCTGATTGGCCATAGTTACCTTAAACTCTTCACGACAGTTGAAGTACTTATACATCATGGTCGGGAAGGGGTTCCATGAACGATGATGTACAGTGATGGTGATCACGGTGCCACAGGGTCCAAAGGCAGGCTCCTATCTTGGGAGTAAGTGGGAAAATTCTGTGGGAATTGAGGCAACCATTACTGGATCAGGGTTATCACCTCAACGTAGATAACTTCTACACTAGCATTCCACTTTTCAAATCCCTCCCTGCCAGAGCTACCACAGCATGTTGTACTGTGCGCAAAAAACAGGATACAGTTCATTGCACATCCTTTCTGCGGCAACTCGTATCAATAGCCCTTCACAGGGCAACTAATATTCTTTTTGCTCTTAATCCTGCAAATTGTTTTTAAGAGATATATAATACACCATTTATACTGCTGAAGTTGTGCATTAAAAGCATACAGCCAGACTTGGTTAGTTGCAATAGCATCACTATATAGTGCAAGCAGTAAAAAAAGTCCATCTGAAGTGTGCTAAATTTTCTGTGATAAAAATCCTGCAAAGTTTTCTCAGTATCAAAATATAATACACCATTTATACTGGTCCATTTGTGCGTTACAAGCATACAGGAAGACTTGTTTGGTTACAATAGCATCGCTATATAGTGCAAGCAGTAAAAAAAGTCCATCTAAGGTGGGCAAATTTTCCTGCAATACTAATCCTGCAAAGTTTTCTCAGCATCTAAATATTATATGCCATTTAAACTGTGCCATTATGCAATAAAAGCATAAAGCCAGACTTGGTTGGTTAGCATTAGCATCGCTATATAGTGCAAGCAGTGAAAAAAGTCCATCTGAGGTGTGCTAAATTTTCTGTGATACAAATCCTGCAAAGTTTTCTCAGCATCAAAATATAATACGTCATTTATACTGGTCCATTTGTGCGCTAAACACATACAGGCAGACTTGTTTGGTTGCAATAGCATTGCTATATAGTGCCAGCAGTGAAAAAAGTCAATCTGAGGTCGGCAAATTTTCCTGCAATACTAATCCTGCAAAGTTTAGTCAACAGCGATATATCATAGGTAATTTAAAATGGGCAAGGCGCATGGTGGGGGACAGGGAAGTGGACACGATGCTAATGGTGAGCACAGAGGCCGAGACCATGGGCAAGGTGAACTGTGCCTGCTGTGGGAGCACAACAAACACACACATCATGTCGACCTAGCTTCCTGTCCCACTTTTTGGGGGGCGCGGAACGCCACTCTTGAAGCCATACCAGTGTGAAAAGCTTGTTGTTTGGACAGCAGATAATGCTTCCAGTCAGTTTGCCAGCACCACCCTGTCTTCAACATGGTCCAGTCACAGTAGCTGTGATTCTGGACCACATAATCATCCTTCCTCCCACCATGCCAAGTGCCCATAGACAAGTGATCCCACACTTGGACACTCCGAAGAGCTGTTCACATTGTCATTTATAGATTCTGGCCTCTCACCCTGCCTGTTGTAAGCGGAACATGAGGTGATCGCAGGTAGCGATGCCCAAATATTTGAGCATCCACATTCACAAGACGGTAAAGGTGGGAAACTGCAATTATTGTTGCAAGAGGTGGATGATGATGAGACACAATTGCAAACAAGTGATGTTGTTAAGTCAGCAAGTCAGGAGGAGGCCCAGGTTGCGGAAGTGAAAGACGAGGTGGTGGACGATGAAGTCACTGACTCAACCTGAGAAGGTGACTTGGAGAGCTAGGACAGCAGTTCAGAGGGGGAAATATCTGCCACACCACAACAGGCTGGAAGATACAGTGGGTTTGCCACAGACACAAGGCGGCCAATTGTTCCCCAGATGTCACGAATAGAGTGGGAAAGACTAAGTGCAACACGAAGGGATGAGGGGAAGGAAGCTCAACACTATGGAAAGGGGGAGTGGAGACCCCTAGGCAGATCTAATGACACCCTGCCTACCTTACCATCCCTAATTTGGTTCCACACCAATCGCCTAGCAAGAAAGCCATGCCCTGTATATCCCTAGAGTTAGGCCCTAGATAAGGAGGGTGTGAGCACTGGTCAGTCCCCACTATAAACTAAAGACAACAAGGGAGACAAACAAAAGGGGAAAACGTAGCTTGAGCAGACACCAGAGAGTTACCACCAAATGTCCTCCAAGGGCACCAGAGAGGAAGCTAGCCGACTGCTGTAGCTCCAAACCATCACAAGGGAAAATGAGAATATCATCGGCGACTCCCTGAAGCAGACTGAGAGTTTATAAACACCCAGACCAGGATGTCAATCAGAGCAGGAGGGAGGTTGCCGCTGGGTCCAAAAGTGAGAAGGATTAAGAAGTCATCTGCAATGCCAAACACAGTGACTGTCTGCAGCCAGATGCAGAGCGACTATCTGTCACATCTGACACACCCGTGACAGTACCCCCCTTCTATGAGTGGTCTCCGGACAATCAGGACCAGGTTTCTCAGGATAAGAGTTATGGAATGAACAAACCCACCTGGGGGCATTGACCTTTGATGCTGAAACCCACATCCTTTCCTCTGGACCATAACCCTTCCAGTGCACCAAGTATTGTAGAGCACGACATTGGAGACAAGAATCTACAATCCTCGAAATCTGAAACTCCAGATTACCATCAACAATTATTGGGGGCGGCGGTAGGGGTGAGGACTCAAGAGGTTCTACATATTTCTTTAGCAGAGACCTGTAAAAGACTTTGTGGATATTAAGGGCCTGAGGTAGCTCAAGACGAAACGCTACTGGGTTTGTGATGGCAGTTATTTTATAGGGACCAATAAATCTAGGTCCCAGATTTCAAGAAGTAACCTTCAACTTGATATTCATGGTAGACAACCACACAAAGTCATTCACATTCAGGTCCGGACCTGGCAAGCGTCTCTTGTCAGTGATACATTTATACCTGTCTCCCATGATCTTTAAATCATTCACAACCCCCCGCTACACAGAGGAGAGCAATGAAGCAAAACGTTCCTCCTCAGGAACTCCCTAAGCCCCTCCCCCACTAAAAGTACCAAAGTGTGGATGGTAACCGTATGCATCAAAGAACGGTGACCTGCCAGTAGATTCTTGATTATTAATAGCAAATTCTGCGAGCGGTAATTAGGATGCCCAATCCTCCTGATTTTTGGAGACAAAATACCTGAGGTAAGTCTCCAAATTCTTATTAACGTGCTCGGTCTGTCCATTCGATTGAGGATGAAAGGCAGAGGAAAAGGACAGCTGCACCCCCAGTCGAGAACAAAACACTTTCCAGAACTTGGAAACAAACTGGGTCCCCCGATCTGACACCACATCAGAGGGAACCCTGTGATACTTCACGATCTCATTTATAAACACCTGAGCAAGAGTTTTGGCATTTGGAAGTGCTGGTAATGCGATGAAGTGAACCATTTTACTGAACCTATCTACAACCATCAAAACCATAGTTTTGCCTGCAGATACCGGTAGGTCAGTAATAAAATCCATGGACAAGTGTGTCCATGGCCTGCTAGGAATAGGTGGCGGAAGAAGAGCACCAGATGGACGGGTATGCGATACTTTAGAACGTGATAAATTCTACAAGCAGATACGTGTTCAACCACATCCCGATGCAACCACGGCCACCAAAACCGATGAGAAAGGAGGTCCACAGTTGCCTTACCACCTGGATGACCATCAAGCACAGAGTTATGATGTTCCTTAATAACTTTGTGGCTCAGATTAGATGGTACAAATTACCTTCCAGAAGGGCAGGAGGCAGGGGCATCCCCCTGAGCCTCCAACACCTCTCCCTCCAGTTCAGGGTGCAATGCCGAAATGACTACCTCCTTTTGTAAAATCAGGGCAGGGTTCTCATGGTCACCACCACCAGGGAAGCTCCGTGACAAAACATCAGCCTTGACATTTTTGACCTCTGGACGGAAAATGACAACCAAATTTAACTTAGTAAAAAACAGGGACCATCTAGCTTACCCAGGGTCGAGACGTTTAGCCGATTGAAGATATGACAAGTTCTTATGGTCAGTGATAACCGTAAAAGGATGGACAGCCTCCTCCAACCAATGTCACCATTCTTCGAATGCCAATTTAATAGCCAAAAGCTCCCTATTACCCACGTCATAATTTCTCTCAGCCGACGATATTTTCTTAGAAAAGAAAGCGCATGGACGCCATTTACAAGGGGACGAACCCAGAGACAACACAGCCCCAACCCCCACCTCCGACGCATTAACTATATCCTCATCCACAATAAAGGATTGAGAAACATCAGGTTGGCTGAGTATAGATGCAGCAGCAAAACAGCTCTTTAGGGAGTAAAAAGCCTGCAGGGCGACATCCGACCATTTGGAAAAATCAGACCCCTCCCTTGTCATGTCAGTGAGGGGTTTCACAATTACCGAATAGTTTGGATGAATTTCCAGTAAAAATTAGTAAAGCCCAGAAAATGTTGTAGATCCTTCAGGTTCTCGGGATGGTCCCAATCAAGGACAGCACAGATCTTTTCCGGATCCATCCGAAAACCCAAAGATGACAACAAGTACCCTAAAAACTGCACCTCCTGGACTGCAAAAAAACACTTTTCTAGTTTTGTATATAGTTTATCCCTTAATATCTGAAGAACCTGTCTCACATGCCCCCGATGTGTATCAAAATCAGATGAGTAAACCAAAATATCATCCAGATAGATCACCACAAACCTGCCCACCAAATGATGGAAAATATCATTAGTGAAATGCTGGAACACAGCAGGTGCATTGGTTAGACCAAAAGGCATAACCAGACTCTCGAAATGCCCTTCTGGGGTATTGAATGCTGTTTTCCATTCATCCCCCTCTCTGATTCTAACCAGTTTGTAGGCTACCCTTAAATCCAACTTGGAGAACATCTTAGCTCCCACAACCTGACTGAACAAATCTGGGATCAGAGGAAGAGGGTATGGATCCCGGATGATAATTTTATTTAATTCCTAGAAATCTAAACAGGAATGTAGACTGCCATCTTTTTTCTTCACAAAGAAGAACCCTGCCACCACGGGTGAAGATGAGCGTCTGATATGTCCCTTCTCCAGACTTTCTGCAATAAAATCCTTCATAGCTTGTCTCTCAGGGCCAGAAAGATTATACAGTCTGGACTTTGGTATTTTAGCTTCGGGGGTCAAGTTAATAGGACAGTCATATGCACGATGAGGAGGCAAATCCTGACACCCCCTCTCAGAAAAAATGTCCTCAAAACCAGACAAAAATGCAGGTAAGGTCTCTGTAGAGACTGTAGAAAGGGAAATATTTAAACAGTTGTCATGGCAGTAATCTCCCCAATCAATGATCTCCCTGGATTGCCAATCCACCAACAGATTATGTTTTGCCAACAAGGGTAGACACAAAACAATTGGGGTGGGAAGACTGTCCAGGACATAGCAAGGAATTATCTCACAATGGACCGACCCCACCCTCAGTTTTACACCATGTACAATCTGAGAGTCAGAGCTCTCTGTGCAAGTGGCCTTGAGTTGATGGCGAAGATGGGAATTGGCTTAGCTAAAGTACAGCAAGCGAGGCCATGAGTTCTCACAAATTCAGGATCAACCATGCTGACTCTAGCTCCACTGTCAACAAACACAGAAATTTTCTCGGTTTTTCTGTCTAGCACCACCTCTGCCGTCAGGACAAACCGGGAACTACAGATTGACGATAAATGCACTCCTTGCTTATCCAACTCCAGACTACCAAGAGGTAATCGAGCTTCCTTTTGCTTAGGAATCGAAGGACAGGCCTCAATAAAATGTCCCTTTTTTCCACAGAAAAACCCAAACACCCCTCTTTTTGCAGATCTCTGGGGAAATGTACGATGCAAAGGCACCCCCTAACTGCAAGAAGGCTCAGGAGAAGGTGGTCTCACCCACTTATCCCGAAGGCGTCTTTCAACACGTATAGCCAATGACATGGTAGCCTCCAATGTCTCTGGGGTTTCATACACTGCCAAAGCATCTTTCAACTTTTCAATAAGGCCCTTACAAAATTGGCTTCTAAGAACTCGGTCATTCCATTTTGTATTAGTTGCCCATCTGCAGAATTCAGAGCTCTACTTCTCCACTGACTGATTTCCCCTGATGAAGGCGACACAACCTGGACTCAGCCAAGGAGATTCGGTCAGGGTCATCATAAATGAGGGTTAGAGCCCCAAAAAATGCCTCCACAGACTGGAGACAAACCGAACCCTGCGGCAAAGAGAAAGCCCAGGATTGCAGCAGTGAGATCACTATTCCCACTCATTGCTCCTCACCTCCGGAGGAGTAAGGACGAAGTTTAAAATACAGTTTGCAAGTTTGCTTGAACACAAAAAACTTGTCCCTACCTGAAAACTTGTCAGGGAGGGCAACCTTGAGTTCAACTGGACCGGCCTACCTGCAGAGACCACAACATTAGGGACCTGCAGCCACTGTTGCTGCTGCTGAACCTCATAGCGGAGGTCAGTCACCTCCATAGACAGCCTGTGCAGCTTCTCTGACAGCTCAGTAATGGGATCCATAAACCAAGAAAAAAAACAACCACACCCGAAAAAAAAAAGCCACACACAAAAAAACACAGGTTTTTGTTTGTTTTATATATGCACAGTCGGTGATAATGTCACACAGTGTGGGAAAGACTAAGTGCAACACGAAGGGATGAGGGGAAGGAAGCCTAGACACTAGGGAAAGTGGGAGTGGAGACCCCTAGGCAGATCTAATGACACCCTGCCTACCCTACCATCCCTATATTGGTTCCAAACCAATCGCCGAGCAAGAAACCTAAGCCCTATATATCCCTAGAGCTAGGCCCTAAATAGGGAGGGGTGAGCACTGGTAAGTCCCCACTATAAACTAAAGACAACAAGGGAGACAAACAAAGGAGAAAAACTTAGCTTGAGAAGATGCCAGAGAGATACCACCAAACGTCCTCCAAGGGCACCAGGTAACCCTAAGAAGGCCATTTGACATGCCAGCATCAGCGGGGGCAGCACAACTACCAGCCTGACCACCACCAACATGCTCAGGCATATGGCCGAAAAGCGCCCGACTAGTTGGGCTGAACGCCAGGGTCCAGAAACAGTGTCTGTGGGTGACACCACTGCCTCTTCCCCTGTTTTACTGCACGTCAATTTCCTGTCCATGACCAGGCGAAGATGCCTCCCACCCATCATCTGTCATTGCACACTTGCAACCACCATCAGCAACCACGTTCACATCCTTGTCGTTGAAGCTGTGCCTGCTGTGGAAGCACAAGAAACACACACATCATGTCGACCTAGCTTTCTGTCCCAATTTTTAGGGGGGTGCAGAACACCACTCTTGAAACCAGGCCAGTGTGAAAAGGTGTTTGGTTGGATAGCAGATAATTCTTCCAGTCAGTTTGCCAGCACCACCCTGTCTTTACATGGTCCAGTCTCAGTAGCCGTGATTCTGGACCACATAATCCTCACCCTGATCCTCCTTCCTCCCACCATGTCGAATGCCCAGAGACAAGTTATCCCACACTTGGACACTCCAAAGAGCTGTTCATATTTCCATTTATAGATTCTGGCCTCTCGTCCTTGCTGTTTCCTGCAGGACATGAGGAGATTGCGTGCAGCGATGCCCAAATATTTCAGCAGCCATGGTCTCAAGAAGGCTGGATGATGATAAGTAGAGATGAGTGAATGTTTTGATGTTCGGGTTTGTTGACTAAACCCGAACATCAAAAAAATTTTCCTGTTCAGGCAAACAATTACGAACACAAACCCGAACGGGGCCCTGAATGGGCCCCCGACCATCCCTGGTTTTCCATGCTGTCATCTGCGTGACAGCGTGAGAATCAGGGGCTGTGATCGGCGGTAACATCACTACCAGCGGTCATAGTGCTGCGGGATCATGCTGTCAGGTGTCATCATGATCCCGCAGCTGTGACAGTGACCCGCAGTAAAAATCTTATCATGGGTCATAGGCGTCGGCTAATGGGACTACTACCCCCATTATCTGGAACCTTCTGTCACAGTACACAAGCAGCGCAAGTGCTGCTGATGTGAAGAGTAATCTCTCATCAGTGGCGTTTGCACAGTGAAAGTAAAAAAAAAGTTAAAATAAATAGATTTAAATAAAAATAATAAACACAGTATACTCAACTAAAACTTGTCCCCGATGTTCTCATCCACTGTATAAAAAAAACATATACTCACCTTACACCTAATCCCTGAAGCCATTATCACGTGTAATAAAGATAAAATAATAAACCACCATAATCCTCACCTGTCCTCCATAGTCCAGGTAATATCGAGTTTCCCACAACGATCTCACTGATATCACAGCCACATCCGGAGAGTTGACCATGCAATCTGGCAGCCGGCGATACACTGACAGGAGCGCGATCACTTCCCCAGTGTATCGCGATGAGCTGCCAGCACTGAGGTCACTGGAATTCGTCAGCTGAAGTTCAGCTGAGAGCTCTGGTGTTCTCACTTACGGCACCTGTTCTGCATGAGAATTTTCCCACGCAACACTCATGCCGTAAGTGAAGTCAAGAACTGATGAGCTGATCTTCTGCTGTTTGAACACCAGTGACCTCACTCCTGCAGCACAACACTATACACTGACAGGAGTGATTACACTCCTGTCAATGTATACAGTGTTGTCTTCTACTACAGTCGCATCAGTGATTGCTGATATGTCTGCTGTAGAAGTGACTTGGATTGCCGTGGAACACTGTGTATTATGTCATGATGGCGGACAGGTGAGGGATATTGTTGTTTTCTATTTTTGGTTTCTTACAGGAGACAAGGGCTTTGGGGATTGAGCGTTAGGTGAGTATACGGTGTTTTTTATTTTTAAATAAATTATTAAAACCATGTGGAATTTTATTTAAATAAAATACTTTACTCTGGCCATGTCTTTATTTAAAAAACTACAAAAACCTTACTACGGGGTTAGTAATGGGGGCATCTTATAGACGCCTCTCTATAACTAACCTGGGCTTCATGTCAGCTGCCAATACAAGGCTGACATGAACCCCAACCCTATTACCCCACTCGCCACCGCTACATGGCAGTGGGAAGAGCGGAGGCTAAACGCCAGAATTGGTGCATCTTATGGATGATCCATTTCTGGGGTGGCTGAGAGCTGATATTATTAGCCTCAGAAGGGGACAGGATCCATGGCCCCTTCTCTGTTTATTAATATCAGCTCACAGTTGTCTGTTTAGCCTTTGCTGGTTCGATTTTATAAGGGCACCCTATGTAAAAAAAATTCTGGGATCCCCCTGTAATCTTGACAGTAAAGGCTAAGCAGACAACTGCAAGCTGTTATTAATAGCCAGGGAACATCTTTGGCTAATGATGACCCCTTCTGAAGCTAGTAATATCAGCCCCCAGAGGTCGGATTTCCTTCTGCTGGTTATCAAAAGGACGCGGGAGCCCACACCATTTTTTGATTTAATTCTTCATTTTATTTCATTTATAAGAAATCCTATGCCCACTGGGCTTGTTTTTGACGCTGCATAAACTCACCCGCAGCATGTCAATTTCTGTAGCAGTGACTAGTGATGAGTGAATGTGTTCGCCACTGCATGGTACTCGTCCGACCATCACAGTGCTCAACAAGCTCGGCTCTCGATAATTATCTCCAGGTTGCTTGGACGGGAACTCGGGTCCCCCCTGCCCTGCTTGTTTGGTGCTCTTTAGAGAGCCAATGAACATGCAAGGATTGCTTGTCATGCACTGTAATCCTGTAGCCATGTTGGTTGTGAGCATTACAGTATTTGGCTGGCTGCACAGCGTCATCAGGTCTACATAAGACCTGGCGCCGCTATGCTCGTCACAGTCTACCCCTGAATCAGGCAGAGTAGGGAGAGCTGCTGCTGAGTCAGGGAGAAATTTGCTTGTTTAGAGTTAGTATATGTATTCCACAACATATATCTATATATCCATCTGAACCAACAGTCCTTCTGAGGACTAATCCAGGTGCATATTTTCAGTGGTGAAGGTGATAGCAGGAGTTAGGCAGGCAGGCAGTGTATGTGGCAGACTGCAGTGTATATAGTGCAAGAGGGTCTATAGCACGTTCCTGCTGCTGCTGTTCTTACAGACATTTGTAGACATAGCCCCAGGTATCAGGGGCCAGGGCAAATTTTTTTTTATCTTAATCCAGGTTATTTTCTTAAAAAGCAATCCAGAGTACACCATTTTCTGCTTCATTTGCTTGTTAGCACTACAGAATACAACCAGATCTGTTCCATATTTCAGTGATAAAAATCCAGAAATTTGAACTGAACCTGGAAAATATTGGCCTCCTTTTCCATTATGTTGCAATGTGTCAGTCAAGCAATTCACACTAGGTCTCTGTGAAGAATAATATTAGTAAATTACAGGCCTGCTATTTAAAACCGTGGTTCTCTGTCAGACATATCACATATAACAGTGTTCCAAAATCAGCCATTTCTGCCTTCAATTTTGTTGCAGTGTATCGGTCAAGAAATTAACACTAGGTCTCTGTGAAGAATAATATTAGTAAATTACAGGCCTGCTGTTTAAAACCGTGGTTCTCTGTCAGATGTATCACATAGAACTGCGTTCCAAAATCAGTAATTTCTAGTGAACATGTAAAATATTTTCCTCCATTTAAAATGGGCTAGGTGCTTGGCAAGGGATGGGGAAGTGGACGTGATGGTGCATGCAGAGGCCGAAGCTGAAATTTTGCCCAACCAACACCCACATCTTGTCACCCAACCTTCCTGCCTGTCCCAATTGCTAGGGGACCGCAGCACATCACTATTGTACCCAGAGCAATGTCAAAAGGTTGTTGCTTGAATAGCAGATAATGCTTCCAGTTACTTTGCCACCAACACTATCACCCTGTGTTCAATTTTTCATTTGTAAATTCAGGCCTCTCACCTGGCCAGCTTCAAGCGAGTCAAGAGGAGAACGTGTGTAGCGATGCCCAAATATTAGAGCAGCCACGGTCACATGAAGGCAACGGTGGGAAAGTGTAATTACTGTTGCAGGAGGTGGATGATGATGATGATGATGATGAGACACAATTGCCAGAAGGTCAGGAGGAGGACCAGGGAGCGGAAGTGGAAGACGAGGTGGTGGATGACATAGTAACTGAACCAACCTGGCAAGGGGACATGCAGAGCGAGGAAAGCAGCACATAGGGGAGAGGAGGCGTAGCACCACAACAGGCAGGAAGAAGCAGTGTGGTGGCCGCAGAGAAAGCGTTCCCCAAAACACCAACACGACCGAAGTAGCCAGTACAACTGTTAGGTCTTCACGAGTCTGGTTGTTTTTTAAAGACTCTGCAGATAACCCCCCAAAGGCCATTTGCACCACCTGACAGGCCAGCATCAGCAGGGGTAGCAAAACTAGCAGCCTGACCACCACCAGCATGATCAGGCACATGGCAGCAAAGCACCCTACTAAGTGAGCTGAACCCCATGGTTCAGGAACAGTGTCTGTGGGTGACACCACTTCTTCTTCCGCTGTTGTGTGTGTATGCCAATCCCCTGTCCATGGTGCAAGCGAAGATGCCTCCCACCCTGCAAGTGTCGTTGCACACTCTCAGCTAGCACCATCAGCAAGCACGTCCATGACCTTGTCCCAGTACAGAGTTCAATTGTCCATACCCCAGTCCTTGGAACGCAAGTGCAAATACGCAGCCAACGCCGCACAGGCCACACTACTAAATTCACACATTTCGCGACTGCTTGCACTCGAAATGTTGCCTTTTAGTCTTGTGGAGACGGAAGCTTTCCACAACCTGATGGCGGCGGCCGACCCTCGGTCTTCAGCCGCCATTATTTCTACTGGTGTGCCATCCCCGCATTACATGAGCACGTGTCCCACAACATTAGCCGTGCCCTCAACAACGCAGTTACTGGGAAAGTCCACCTAACCACGGACACGTGGACAAGTGCTTGTGGGCAGGGACGGTAGATCTTGCTGCGTGCACACTGGGTTAATATAGTGGAAGCCGGGACCCAGTCGGACCTTCTGACGGAACACGTCCTCCCGACGCCAAGGATTGCGGACCCTGAGCTAATCAGGGTTGCCCCCACATTCTACAGCGTCTGCACCTGCTCCTCTTCAGCCTCTATCTCCGAAATGAGCACATCAGTCAGAAGCCGGAAGCACTGCAGCACTGCCTCGGCCAATTGGCAACAGGCTGTGCTGAAGCTAATATGCTTAGGTGACAAACCACACACCGCTGAAGAGCTATGAACAGCTCTGAAAGATCAGGCAGATCTGTGGCTAACCCCGCTGAACCTACAGTCAGCTGTTTCTTAAAAACTACCCTGATCAGTCGTATCTGCTGGTCAAAGTACGCCCCGTGTGTGCCCATTTTAGTAAGTCAGCCACAGCTTCCGCCACCCTTGCCGTGCTTCAGCAGCATTAGCAGCTTCCAGCTCACTGACTGGTGTGTGATGTCCCCACGCAATGGAACTCTACATTGCAGATGTTGGGAAGGATTTGTGAGCAGAAGAGGGCACTTGTTGACTACCAGCATAAACACGGCCGTCGGTATTCAGGTCAGACTCCACACATAAGACCTCAGGAGTGGACATGGATGTCAGACATCTGTGCCATACTCCAAAACTTTGAGGAGTCCACCAAGATGGTGAGCGGCGATGATGCCATAATTAGCATCACCATCCCGCTTCTCTGTCTTCTGAAACGCTCTCTGCTCACAATGAAAGAGGATGCATTGCAGGCGTAGCACGATGAGATGGAGCAAAGTACTATACAGGGTGATTCCACACAGCCCAGCCTCATCTCATCCCAACGTGGATTGGGTGACAATAAGGAGGAGGAGGAAGAACAGGAACTAGTTTCCTGCGCTATAGATGGTACTACTTGCACAACTGTCATACCATCTGTTCAGCGTGGTTGGCCTGAGGACAGGGAGGAGGAGGAAGAGGAGGAGGATAAGAGCATGGTCAGTCGTCCTCTTGGTGAGGACACAGAAGTCTGGCCTCTTTGCAATCTGGCACACATGGCTGAGTTTATGTTATGCTGTCTTTCCCATGACCCTCGCGTTGTCCAACTTTTGGGTGACAGTCATTACTGGTTGGTGACACTTCTAGACCCACGCTACAAGGGGAGCTTTCTGTCTGGACAGGCCTAATAAAATGGGGCAGTACCATAATGCCCTTGTTGTGGAATTATTAAAACATTTCCCATCTGAAAACGCTGGCGGCAGAGGTCACAGTTCATTGGACAACCAAGGAGTACAGGCGAGAGAGACACAAATGCAATCCAGCAGAAGAAGGGGAACACTGTCAAAGTTCTGGGACAGTTTTCTCAGACCCTCCCTTCGCACAGGTCCTGAGGTGCGGGGTACTCTCCCAAGGAGAGAAAAGTTTTGGAAAATGCTGAAGGAGTACCTTGCCGACCATACCAACGTCCTCCGTGATTCCTCTGTGCCTTATAATTATTGGGTGTCCAAGCTGGACACATGGCATGAACTGGCGTCTAAACTACAGTGTGATTTTGTCTATTTGCTCTTGTCCTCTTTCTTCTCCTCATCCTCATCCTCCACCACCCTATCACCACAATATCTACCATATCACCATATCTGCATCTCTTGCAAGGGGCATTGGAGTTCCTCCAAATGTTTGGCAACCATTGCATTCACTGCATAGGCAAACAGTATGGGAGAACCACTTTCTAAAAATGGGAACATTGTGTTCAGGAGGCCCTCCGACCTCTACGTCTCTTGCAAGGGACATTGGAGTTCCTCCAAATTTTTGGCAGCTGTTGCATTCACTGCATAGGTAAATAGTATGGGAGATCCACTCCTTTCTAATGGGAACATGTCATTACTGTGGCCCAGCTCTATGTGTCTTTAAATTGGTATTGGGGTTTTTCCCAAATTTTGGCAGCCCTTGCAGTCACTTCATGGGCATTACCACTATAGGAGACCCAGTCCTTTATTAATGGAATTTTTTTTTTTACTGAGACCCTTCACTATGTCTCTTCAAAGGGGTATATCCAAATTTTTGGCAGCCCTTTCAGTCACTGCATATGCAATAACAGTATAGGAGACCCACGCTTTATTAAAGCACAGCCGACTGCTGGCCCTTTAATAATAGTAAGGGCCGCCTGATGGCCCTATAAAAATAGTGTTTCTGACTTTCAGAGTCCCTCCTTCATAAATGAAACAAGATGTGTCTGATGATGTCTCACACTCCACATGACAAGATAAGGTAGTAAAATGTTAAATTGACATTTCCTGTTGAATGCATTTTTCACCATTGAAAGCGATTCAAAAGTGCAAAAATGCATCAAAAACGCTATGTGTGAACATAGCATAAGGTGTGGAGAAGCATATTTGTTTTTGGTTATTTATTTTTCCTTATATACAAGTCATTACCCTGGAAAGGATGTTCCTTAACATCTTTCCCAGGAAAATCCATTTTGTTTTTGTATGTTTCATTGTGAGTCCGTAAAAGTGGTGTAATACCTCTGACAACGTTGTTGACAGCAGTGACCTGGGAGTCAGAGATGCTTCCAGGGGTATTCCCCATTCTGTTCCCATGTCATTTGAGCACTGTTCCCATCAATTGAGCAATTTTTAGGCCCTCTGCAGACCGCCTGAGGTAGCCGCCGGAAATATGCTTGGTTCCCATAGACTTACATTGGACTCGTTACTCGGATCGAGCACTCGAGCATTCCAATTTGCTCAACATGAGCAACAAATACCCAAGCATTTTAATGCTCGCTCATCACTAGTGGAGACGCAAGTCTACGCTGCAGATTTTGACCAATTGAAATGTCATTACATGTGGTGGATCCACATGTACGGACAAAACAAGTGCGGCATTGGAACGCAGCGTTTTGGACGCAATGAACATACTCACCCTGGTCTGATGGTAATCCAAGGATTAAAGCGATGTCCGTGTTTCTTTTTTCAAATATCTTTATTTAGCTCCAAAAAGCATTCATTGCTGTACAAAAATGCATCAAAAAGCATTCAAAAATGCTTGCAAAAATGTACCAAAAGCTCTGCAGCAAAGTGAATGAGAAACGTGAAGTGTTATGCACACGTTGACTATTTTTTGACTTGCAGATTTGGTACAGAAAATATTGATCAGCATGTCAATTCTCTGTGCATTTTTACCACATTTTTTTCCTCCATTTTTTCAGTGCATTTAACGGGTGAAAAACTCAGGCAAAACTCTAAAGCGAAAATAGAAAATAATCTCCAGCATGTCAATTCTCGGTGTGTGTGCCTGCATTTTTCACCCATTGAATGCAATGAAAAATTAAAGCAAAATCGCGACAAAAAACGTAACAAAATCACGGCAAAAAATCAGGCAATAACACACATCAAAATAGCGGAAAAATTGAGGCAAAAACGTAGGCAATAAAATGCATCAATATCGCAGTAAAACAGCGGCAAAAACGCAGGCAATAAAATGCATCAAAATAGTGCAAAAATGCAGGCAATAAAATGCATCAATATCACAGCAAAATAGCAGCAAAATCATAGTAAAAAGCAGCCAATAAAACTCATCAAAATCACTGAAAAATTGCGGTACAAACACATGCAATAACACGCATCAAAATCGCAGTGAAAGCACGGAAAAAATGCAGGCAATAAAATGCATCAGAATGGAGGCAAAATCGTGGCAAAAACTCAGCAAAATCGATTTTATTGCCTGTGTTTTATTGCCTGCATTTTTGCCGCGATTTTGATGCGTTTTCTTGCCTGTATTTTTACCGTGATTTTGATGCGTTTTTTTGCTTGCTTTTTTGACCAGATTTTGATTTGCTTTATTGCCTGCATTTTTTACACAATTTTACTGCAATATTGATGCTTTTTATTGCCTACATTTTTACTGCGATTTTACCTCAATTTTGATGTGTTTTATTGCCTGCATTTTTGTCTCGATTTTGTCACGTTTTTTGTCGTGATTTTACCTGCGTTTATTCAGTGCATTTAAAGAGTGAAAAACGCAGGCAAAAATGCACAGATAATTGACATTGCATCAAAATCGCTGTAAAATTGCATCAAAAACGTAGGCAATAAAATGCATTGAAATCGCAGTAAAATTGTGGTAAAAACATAGCCAATAAAACTCATCAAAATCATGGTAAAATCGCAGCATAAACGCAGGCAATAAGCAGCAAGATCGCGGTAAAATCGGGGAAAAAATGCAGGCAATAAAATGCATCAAAATCTAGGTAAAATCGTGGCAAAATGCTGCAAAATCAGGGTTGCCCACACCTTCTGCAGCAATTCCTGCACCTCCTCCTCCTCAGCTTCCATCTCCAAAACATCAACATCAGTCGCAACCAGGAAACACTGCAGCACTGCCTTGGCCAAGAAGCAACAGGCTCTGCTGAAGCTAATCTGCTAGGTAACAAATCTCACACCGCGACATAATTGTTGAAAGGTCTAACAGACCAGATTGATCCGTGGCTATCGCCCCTGAACCTACAACCAAGCATAGTCGTGTGCGACAATGGCCATAATCTGATGGCGGCTCTGAAGCTTGGCAACCTTGCATAAGTTCCATGCCTGGCCCACGTGCTCTACTTAATGGTTCAGCGGTTCTCAAAACCTACAGAGATCTGCCTGAGCCACTTGTGATAGTATGCCTCATGTGTGCCCATTGCTGACCCTACTTCTATGAAGGTTTCCTTCACTTCCTACACCAGTTCCTGCATCCCCTCTTCCTCCTCCTCATCCTCCATCTCCGATGTGGTAACTTAGAGCAAATTGTCCACATCAGCCAGAAGCTCTGCAGCACTGCCTCAGCACAGTGGCAACAGGCTCTGCTGAAACTAATTTGTTTAGGAGACAAACCGCACACCACGGCAGTTACTTAAAGGAATAACAGACAAAACAGATCTGTAGTTTTTGCCTCTGAACTCTGAACCTCCAACCAGGCATTGTTGGGTGTGATAAAGGGGGTAACCTTGTGGCAGTTGGGAAGCCTGGCAAACTCACACATGTACCATGCTTGGCACATGGGCTCAACTTGGTAGTTCAGTGGTTTCTGAAAACCTACCCAGATTTGCCAGAGCTTCTGGTCAAGATACACATCATGTCAGCGCCCGTTTACGCAAGTCAGCTACAGATGTCACTGCTCTGGCAGTTCTGAAGCAGCGCACGCAAGTGTCAACTCACTGACTGGTGTGCGACGTGACCACGCACTTGACCTCCACATTGTACTTGCTGGCAAGGCTTTGTGAGCAGCAGAGGTGAATTGTGGAATACCAGCTCCAACACGCCCATCTGTATTTTGATCAGCCTCCACACATAACAAGGGGCATGCATGTCTGACATTTGTGTGGTTCTCCAAGACTTTGAGGACTCCACAAAGATGGGAAGCGGAGATGACGCCATCATTAGCGCAACAATTCCGCTTCTGTGACTATTTAAACAGTCATTGGTGACCATTAAACATGAAGCTTTGCATGTGGACTAGGTGGAGACAGAGAAAAACACGAGACTGGGCGATAATACCAAACCCAGCCTCATTTCATCTGCTCAGCACAGATTGGTTAACAATGATGAGGTGGAGGCTGAGGAGGAGGAACAGGAGCTGGATGATAGCACACAAAAGAGTAGTACCCACACAAGATTCATCCAGTCTCCCCGACGTGGATTGCCTGAGGATGTGAATGAGAAGGAAGAGGGAGGAGGAGGAGATGGTGAGTCGTGATTATGGGGGAGACAGGGAATTGTTGGCTGTAGGGAGTAGTGATGAGAGAATATGTTCGAAATCCAATCTTAAATGTTAAGTTCAATACGAATGTGGCACATTCGGATTCGTGATCGGAAAGGCGAGCAAAATTTGTTAAATTCCGGAAAATCGGTAACGTTCGACAAATTTACATGGTTACGTGATTACGGGGTAATAATTGGGTTTTTACAGTTTTACTACCATAGTGCTTGCGTATGATAAGTTGGGAGACGTGGCAGATGAGTGGGGGGCTGGTGAAAGCTCAGAACAGGTCAGATCAGAGGCATGCTGTTTTTTTTTTTTTCCTTCCTGTAGGCAGTAACTTTAAGTCAGGAAAGCGCGGCTACGCAATCAGAGCGCAGGAAGCATCCACAGTGTCCCAGACTCAAGGGCTTCTGCAATTGGCTGCTGAAATCACATGTCACTTGTTTTAAATGCTGCTCCTGCACCCAGCTCCTGTGTAATGAGATATTAGCTAGATAGATGGGCGCTTCTGTGGAAGTCAGATAGTGTAGATAAGTCCTGTGCTGTGTACCTGTTCAATCGACCTTGCTGCCTTTTTTTTGTTTTTGTCCAATTACTGATATTCTTGCAGAAAGAGCAGGGTCTATGGCTCAGAACAGTGCTGTGCACTGGTTGTTCTTTGCTCCATGCAGACCTTCAATCTATTTTTGCACTTGCTAATGTGATAAAGCAAGCAAGCAAGCCATTGTAGGCCACTTTTTGTTTTGTGGGGTTGAAATTCAGTTATCTGCAGAGCTCGTCAGTGCAGGGCTTCTGAGTGCAGAGCACAAAAAACTTTTTTTTTCATTTGTTAATATGACAGTGCAAGCTGTGTTAGCCCAGTTTGTCATTTTTTTGGTGGATGAACTTAAGCTTTATGCACAGTAAAACAAATATTTTTTTGCTGTTGCTAGCCACAGTCCACCAAAGATCTTTTTGTGTCGCAGACGTGTTTCTCTCTGCTATAAGCCACCTAGTGCTTTTAGTGGCGGTGAAATTCAGCTGTGCTCAGAGCTTGTGCAGAGTCAAAAAAAATCATTTATTTGCTGTTGCTAATGTTGTACAGCAGCCTAGATCTGAGTTTGAAATAGTTTGGAGAATATCTCCTATGTTATAAAGGCGTCATTCACAGTTAAAAAATACTTTGTTTGGTTCCTAATGTTATACAGCAGGGACATCTCAGTTTGAAATAATTTGGATAATATCTCCTATGTTATACAGGCGTCATCCCCAGTAAAAAAAAAAATACTTTGTTCGGTTTTTAATACTATACAGCAGGAACATTACAGTATGAAATAGTTTGGGGAAAATCTCCTATGTCATATAGGCGTCATCCACAGTACAAAAAATACTTTGTTCAGTTAGTAATGTTATACAGCAAGCCATATCTTACCTTGTCATTTAGTGTAGCTGAAATTCAGGCATGTGCTGAGTAGAGATGAGCGTTGTTCTACTCGAACTGTTCGCCAATCTCAAATTCGAGCTGTTTTGGGCGGTGTTCGAGCCGTTCGGCGAACACGAACAATTTGAGAAAAATTCGGCTGTTCGAGGTTATGTTCGATAACTGTTCGTGCACCAAAATCATAACTGGATTTTTTCTCAGTAATGATGAAAATTAATGTTAATACGCAGTTTGAGTGTACAGCGGGGTGGGGGGAGGGGCAGGGGATGGATCTCTGCAGGAACAATGAAGATCTCCATTTTTTTTTCTCTTTCCCGCATTTACAGTGGGGAGGTGCAATCTGTCAGCCTATCAGCAGCGCACACACGGAGCGAAGTGCTTTTTTTCACACAAGCAAGGGCATGTGTCATTGGCAGTGTATGTCACATGTCCTTGCCCTATAAGACCAAGCCATTTTCCCCGTCACCACCATTTTCTCACTGCTGCAGCTGCGTGTTAGACGGCACCGCTGTTGCTGTGTGCGCTATACCTTGTTAATTTCAAGCCAATTTTCGCACAAATATACAGATAGCTTGGGAGTAGGGAATAGTTGTGATTGCAGTCCTTTTAAGGACTAGGTTACAGCATTTCCTACGACTTTTATCAGGGAGGTCTGTGCTCTTAAATAGATAGATTGTGGGAGTAAAGACTAATTGTAATTGGAGTCCTTTTCAGGACTAGGTTACATCAGTTCCTATCAGTTTTTGCCAGGCAGGTCTGTGCCAGTGCTGTGCAAGTTTTTTTCACAGCATTTGGCTGAATCTAGCAAAGCTAATCCTTTTTGGCCTATTGCAGAGTGTATTAGTCAGTGGAGTAGCCTATCTGTGTTGCAAGATATACCACCTGTGTATAGAATACCAATTTTTTTACTGCACCTAGTGAAATAAAATCTTTTGGGCATAGCATCATTCTATTAGTCCATCTATACTGACCTCCATCAGGTTGCAAACTGAATATAATTTTTTTCTGCATCTAGCTCTGAAAAAATAATTGGCCTTCTAGCAGTGTGTCGGACTTTCTCTATTAGTCCATCTATACTGACCTCCATCAGGTTGCAAATTAAAAATAATTTTTATCTGCATCTACAGTACCTCTGAAAAAATATTTGGGCTTTTAGCTGTGTGTGGGACTTGTTGTATTAGTCCATCTATACTGACCTCCATCAGGTTGCAAACTGAATATAATTTTTTTCTGCATCTACCTCTGAAAAAATATTGGGCTTCTAGCTGTGTGTGGGTCTTGTTCTATTAATCCATCTATACAGACCTCCATCAGGTTGCAAACTGAATATAATTTTTTTCTACATCTACCTCTGAAAAAATATTGGGCTTCTAGCTGTGTGTGGGACTTGTTGTATTAGTCCATCTATACTGACCTCCATCAGGTTGCAAACTGAATATATTTTTTTCTGCATCTACCTCTGAAAAAATATTGGGCTTCTAGCTGTGTGTGGGACTTGTTGTATTAGTCCATCTATACTGACCTCCATCAGGTTGCAAACTGAATATATTTTTTTCTGCATCTACCTCTGAAAAAATATTGGGCTTCTAGCTGTGTGTGGGACTTGTTGTATTAGTCCATCTATACTGACCTCCATCAGGTTGCAAACTGAATATATTTTTTTCTGCATCTACCTCTGAAAAAATATTGGGCTTCTAGCTGTGTGTGGGACTTGTTGTATTAGTCCATCTATACTGACCTCCATCAGGTTGCAAACTGAATATATTTTTTTCTTCATCTACCTCTGAAAAAATATTGGGCTTCTAGCTGTGTGTGGGTCTTGTTCTATTAATCCATCTATACAGACCTCCATCAGGTTGCAAACTGAATATAATTTTTTTCTGCATCTACCTCTGAAAAAATATTGGGCTTCTAGCTGTGTGTGGGACTTGTTGTATTAGTCCATCTATACTGACCTCCATCAGGTTGAAAATTGAATATAATTTTTTTCTGCATCTAACCCAGCCAATAGTTTTGGCCTAATACCACAGTTTGGCCACTCAGCTCTTCTCGGTTACCATCCATTGTTTTTTTGTGCAAACAATTCCAGAGTTGTGAATTAGTTAACCACCAAAATGAGTGGAAAAAGGCCTGCTGCTGGTGGAAAGGGCAATAGGCGTGTTGGGAAGGGGAAAAAAGGTTGTGTCCGTGGGGTAGGTGTTAAAGCAACAGTAACATCTGCAGAAGAAAGACCATCTTCCAGCCAAACTAAAATGTCTACTTCTTTTAGCGGACAATGTGATAAGATCCCTTTCTTACGGCCACGCCAATCGCTACAAATTCCAGATGAGGCACAAAAACAGCAGGTGCTTCAACGGATATCAAGTGCTCCTTTAAGTGGGCTCTCCTCCACATCAACATCACAAATACTCCAGTCCTCAAAGGTGTCACCCCAATCGCAGTTGCTTCCTCACAGCTCCCAAATCTCCAGCTGCCCGTCTGAGTATGAGGTAGAACAGATGGTTGAGTCTGCAGAGCTGTTTACTCATACTATAGCCTGGGAATCAGAGGTCGACTCCAGCGCTTCTGTGAATCCAGACGAGGAAATGATCTGCACTGATGCCCAGAATCTTTATGAGTCGGATCCAGGACCAGACGCAGAAGGTTCTGACCATAATGTAGACCCTCATTCCCAAACTGTAACTCCTGTTGGTGGAGACAATGAGGAAGACGATGATGAGACTCAAATACCTGATTGGAGCGACAACTTTAGTTTTTTGTCAGGGCAGGAACAGGTTGGCTCTGAGGACGACGGGTGTGATAACGCACAGGGTGATGATGATGAGGTTGGAGATCCCACTTACTGTCAACCCACAGTCAGCCAAGAGATGAGGTCAGCAGAGGAGGTGGAGGAAGATGCTAGTGATGACGAGGTCAGGTTGCGCCTTCCTGGACAGAGACGTAGTACTGGAAGCACGTCAACAACTGCATCCTCAAACACAACTCTGCCTCTCACCACAAGTCGTGGTGGCTCTTCAGGTCGCATGGGTGCTAAGCCTTGCATAGCCTGGGCATTTTTTCAGATCGATAAAGATGACCCAACTCGTGTTATCTGTAACATTTGTCAGCAAAAGCTAAGTAGAGGCCAAAAAATACATAGTTTGAGTACTTCATGCATGAACCGGCACATGGACATGAAGCATAAGTTGCAGTGGGAAGCTCAGTGTGCTACAATGCGGCCTAGCCGGCCGGGCCAACCACCGTCTGCCATATCTTGTGCATCCGCGGCCTCTTCATCCTCTGTGACTGGGGGGACAGCAGTCACACCTGTTTTGGGGCGCAGACCTGCCACCTCTTTACCCGCAACAGCCAGCGTGATTGGCAGGTCATCATTTTCTTTGGAGGTGGTAACACCAGCTGGTGTTGAGCGCTGTCCGACATCGATAGCACCACCTTTGGATCAAGGCAACCTAACATGTCCGCCTGCATCTTCCTCACAGACCGGCAGTTTGCCGGGGACACCCTTATCAACCCCGTCTAAGCACAATAGCCAGCCCTCGGTCCCTCAGATGTGGACAAGTAAAAGACCATTTCCTCCTAGCCATGAGAAAGCTAAGAGGTTGAATTTCACCATGTGCAAGCTCTTGGCTACAGAAATGCTGCCTTTCCGCCTGGTGGACACAGAGGATTTTCGAGACCTTATGTCCGTCGCAGTGCCCCAGTACCAGATGCCCAGTCGGCACTACTTCTCAAAGAAAGGTGTGCCTGCGCTCCACCAGCATGTCGCACACAACATCACCGCTTCTTTGAGAAACTCTGTGTGTGACAGGGTGCATTTCACCACAGACACTTGGACGAGTAGGCATGGACAGGGGCGTTACATGTCGCTGACTGGGCACTGGGTAACTATGGTGACAGCAGGACAAGGGGCTGCTGTCCAAGTCTTGCCGTCCCCACGAGTTGTGCGTCAATCCTCTTTATGTCAAAGTTCCTCCACTGCTTCTGCCTCCTCAACCTCCTCTCGGTCTTCCACCTGCACCCAAAGCCTGTCTGGTCATGCCACAAGCTTTCTAACTGCGCAGAAGGGATCCTGCACACCTCCTTACTATGCTGGCAGTAGGGCTCAACGTCATCAGGCAGTTTTTACATTGAAATGTCTGGGAAATGTGAGTCACACAGCTGAGGAGTTGTGGTCAGCTCTGGCGAACCAATTTCATGAATGGTTGTCTCCACTGGACCTGAAACCAGGGAAGGCCGTGTGCGACAATGCTGCAAACCTGGGTGCGGCCCTTCGCCGGGGCAATGTCACACACGTGCCTTGTATGACTCACGTGTTGAACCTGGTTGTCCAGCAATTTTTAGCCCACTATCCCAGACTAGATGGCCTTCTGCAGAGGGCACGGTCGCTGTGTGCTCACTTCCGCCGTTCGCATCCCGCAGCTCAGCGACTTACATCTCTACAGAAGTCGTTGGGCCTGCCACTTCACCGGCTAAAATGCGATGTGCCTACCCGGTGGAATTCAACTCTGCACATGTTGCAGCGACTGTAGCAGCACCGACAAGCCCTGGTGCAATACGTTCTGACGTATAGCCTGGGCCAACAAGATCCAGAGGTGGGGCAAATCACGCTGGAGGAGTGGTCTCAGATCAGGGACCTATGCACCCTTCTGCACAGTTTTGAAATGGTGACGAAGATGTTTAGTGCTGACGATGCCATTATCAGCATGACTATTCCGGTGATTTACATGCTGGAGCACATGTTAAACAGAATTCGGAGTCAGGTGGTGGCACAAGAGGAGGTGGAGGAAGTAGAGGAGGAGGAGTTGTATGCGGAAGGGCTAACATCTGCAAGGTCCAGACGGTCGGCAGCACCAAGGCGGCAGGCATGTGAGGGTGGGGGAGATGGTTTTACCAGGGCGCATGGTAGCAGCCAAACTAGTGAGGAAGGTGCAGGAGCCCAGGAAGAAGTGGAGGACGAACTGATGGAAGACTCATCAGATGAGGGAGACCTTGATCACATTTCTGTTGTGCGAGGTTGGGGGGAGAGGACAGAGGAAGGAAGCAGGATTGTTACCTCGCCACCAACACAACAGGGACTTGGTGCTCCTGGATGCGCAACACACATGCGTGCCTTCTTGCTGCACTACCTGCAACATGACCCTCGAATTGTGAGAATTAGAAATAATCCTGACTACTGGGTTGCCACACTGTTAGATCCCCGGTACAAAAGTAAATTTGCAGAAATTATTCCTGCCATAGAAAGGGATGCACGCATGCAGGAGTATCAGCAGAGACTGTTGCAGAATCTTACATGTGCTTTTCCACAAAATACCAGTGGTGCACGTAGTGAATCTCACAGTTCCAACTTGCCAACCGTGGGAACGTCAAGTGTTGAGCACTCAAACCGTAACAGAACCACAGTATCTGCTGGTAACATCAATTTTGCGGAATCATTTCACCACTTTTTTAGCCCATCCTTTGCAAGGCCACAGGAGACAAGAAGTCTGACACATAGTCAACGCCTAGAGACGATGGTACAGGAGTATCTCCAAGTAAACATTGAAGCCACGACTGTGTCACTGGACCCTTGCTCTTTTTGGGCTTCCAATCTGGATAAATGGCCGGAGCTAGCCACTTACGCCTTGGAGATCTTGTCATGCCCCGCAGCCAGCGTTCTGTCTGAACGTGTGTTCAGCGCTGCTGGTGGTGTGCTGACAGATAAGCGCACGCGGCTCTCCACTGATAATGTAGACAGACTCACGTTCATAAAGATGAACAAATCATGGATCCGAAACGACTTTTCTACCCCTGTGTCATCCTGGGGAGAGTAAAAGCTTGATGATTGGTTAAAATCACCCTACCAACCGTTTTAAGCTTTCAAATTACTAATCATGTTTATCTGTATCTTGGCTGGAAAATAATTTGGGCTTTGTAGCAGTGTGCAGCACTGATCCTATTAGGCCATCTATACTAAAGCTTCACCAGATTTAAAATTAAAAATAATTTTTAGCTGCATCTAGCCCGGAAAATAATTTTGGGGCTCCGAGATGCGCAAGACACATAAGTGCCTTCTTGCTGCACTACCTGCAGCATGACCCTCATATTGTCAGAATTCGAAGTAATCATGACTACTGGGTTGCCACACTCTTAGATCCCCCAAACTTTTCGATCAACCTTTTCATTTTAATAAAGACCAAAAAAATGGTCATTTTTGAAATTATAAGCATTAGCAGGTTGTTAGAAACTGAAATCAAACAGTTTTCAACTCAAAACTTTATTCTAGGTGATGTTACATTTTCACATAGGACCCCTTGTTCGAAAGGAGCTTCTGAACTCTCTCGTCCATTGAATTTGTCAGGTTTTGGATGGTTTCTGCTTCAATTGTTTTGCATGAGGACAGAATACCCTCCCAGAGCTGTTGCTTAGATGTGAACTGCCTCCCGCCATCATAGACACTCCTTTTAATGATGCTCCAAAGGTTCTGAATGGGGTAGAGGTCAGGGGAGCATGGGGGTCACACCATAAGTTTGTCCCCTTTTATGCCCATATCAGCCAGAGATGCAGATGTTTTATGTGCAGCATGAGATGGTGCATTATCATGCAGAAAAATGATCTTGCTGTGAAATACACGGTTCTTCTTCTTGAACCATGGCAGGAAGTGCTGTTTGAGAAAATCCACATACATTATGGAGTTCATCTTTAGCGCCTTCAGGGATCCTAAAGGGGCCGACAATCTCTCTCCCCATGATTCCAGCCCAAAACATTACTCCACCTCCTCCTTGTTGGCGCTGTAGCCGTGTTTGCGTGGGGTGTCCATCAACCAGCCATCCTCCACTCCATCCATCTGGACCATCGAGCGCTGCACGGCACTCATCCGTGAATAAAACTGTTTTGAAATCAGTCTTCATGTAATGTTTGGCCCACTGGAGCCGTTTCTGCTTGTGTGAAGTGGATAGAGGAGGTCGACAGGATGGCGTATGCACAGCTGCAAACCTCTGAAGGACCCTGCATCTTGTTGTTCGGGGGACGTTGGAGGCACAAGCAGCTTCAAAAACTTGTCTGCTGCTATGACAAGGCTTTTTTGCCGCTGCTCTTTCAACCTGACGTAATTGCCTGTAGGAAAGAGTCCTCAATTTGCCCTTATCAGCACGCACACGTGTGTACTGTGAATCAGCTACATACTTCTTGATTGCCAAGACACTTCATCCTGATCATCGCACAATGTTGATTGTAGTCATGCCTTGACCTAAACACTCCACAATTTGTTGCTTCTCAGCAGCCGACACATCCTTTTTCTTTCCCATTTTGGCAGAAAATGTAGGCTGCTTAATAATATGAGAGAGCCTTCTTAAGTAGTCTTGCCTTTCATTGGACACACCTGCCAAACTAATTAGCACAGGTGTCTGCAATTGCTTACAGTGATATAAAGAGCCCTGACACACATCACCATCAATGAGTTTAACTGACAAACAAACAAATTCTTCCCTTATCACTCCTAAACACTTTTTGCATAATAATTTGGAACGCAGTGTACATGTGCTTTTCCACAAAACACCAGCGGTTCACGTAGTGAATCTTACAGTTCTAACTTGACAACCGTGGTCTGTATGGAGTTGTTCAATAAAGGGCCCAAAATTAAGATAACATAGATGGGATAGGTCTCTATGAATAGGAATTCCTAAGTATTTGATACCCTGTGAGGGCCAGGCAAAGGGAAAGTTGGACTGGATGGAATCCTATATGGATTTGGGGAGGGAGACATCGAGGGCCTCAGACTTCGCTGCATTGATTTTAAAATTTGACCATGTAACAAAGTGATCTATTTCAGCCATAACAGCATGGATGGATATATGTGATTGAGTGATATATACTAGGACATCATCAGCAAATAGAGAGCACTTGTACTCGGTGCCTCCCACCTCAATCCACCTAATATTGGGGTTATGGCGAATTGATGAGAGCAGGTGCTCCGTCACTAGGATGTATAAGAGAGGGGACAGAAGACATCCCTGCCTTGTCCCATTGGTGATTGTGAAAGGTGATGAAAATGTTCTGACGCACCCCCTGGGCCTTGGGACACCCGGAGCCGGACCCTTTTTGGTGGATGCTGGTGGTTGTAGTCTTCGTGGCGGCGACCCGGTTCCGTGGCTCAGGGCGGTCAAACCAGTGGCGGAACTATTTATGTGGTTTTGATGTTTAAATGTACGACTACGCCACCCGTGGATTGCGGTCAGAGTGAACCGCCGCTACAGGGCAGACCGCTGAGGCTGGTGTTGTGGGTGCAGCAGAGCGTAGCATAACTCCCCACGGGAGGAGTATAGCCTCAGGGCAGTGTATGCGGAGGATGGGGGTGATGGTGCAGGGCAGCAGCAGTAACGACACGGAGTCAGTGATGCAGTCCAGGGCCTTTACTCACAGTTCTTATTATCCAGACCACGTCTGCAGGTAACGGCTGCCCACGTCGTACTGTGCTCACCAGGTGAGGGGCTCAGACAACTCCCAGATAACTTTGGAGCACTTCACAGGACCCCCTTTGTGTGTCCTTTGTCTGGCCTTTCTTACCAACACTTCTGTCCGGCTGCCTCGCGCCTCCTTTTGGTAAACTTGGCGCCAGTTTCCCTGACCCTATGTGGTGCCTTCCTAGCGGGTGTAGCGAGGGGTTGCGCCACATAAAATGTCAGAGCCTCCGGTTTCTAGCTGAGGGTCGTTTCCTGCCTCCACTAGTTCAGGGACCGGTCTCCCCCTTTGGCCTGACCCCTCCACGCAGGTGGATTCAGGCGTGCGGTGGCGACTCGCCCGTCCGCACCCCTGGGATCCCTTCATTCCTCGTTCCTGGAGCCTTCTCCGCTCCTCTTCCTTCCTTCTCCCTCTTCCATGCCTGGGCCTCTGTTACTAGGCCCGCCTCCGGAGCAGAGCTCATGCAGAGCCCCTGCTCCCTGCCACTTCTGCTCAGACTTCTCTGCACTGAACTAAGATGGTGCCCACCTTTTATACTCCCTTCTCAATGCACCCAGGAACTGCTTCCTCCCTGCTCCTGCACTACAGGGTTCCCCTTCCTCAGTGTTCCCTCCCCCCACTCCAGCCAGGGACAGGGACTGTCGTGCCCATCTCAGGGGCATATTGGTCGCCCTGCCCCACGGCAATGTGGTGTAATACATGCAGGTGTCGGGTCCTGATCCACACTACATCCTTACCTGAGAGTGAGATATCACACCTCTGGGTGAGGTGCAATACCTCTGTAGCAACCGAGCCCTCAGGGTGCTACAGTTTATCTTCAGCCTAGGTGACGTATTGTGATACAGGGCCGTGATTTTGGCTATAAAAGGGTCCCCTAGACCCCTACCCCAAGCTTTTTAAGAGAATCATATATGGCGTGCCAGGAGACTCTATGGAATGCTTTCTCAGCATCCAACGAGAGTATCTAATTACAAATTTTTAACTGCATCTAGCCCAGGAAATACTTTGTGCCTAGTAGCAGTGTCTGCTAGTTAGCAGATTATCCCGGCTGTTAAGCAAGCTACACCACCTGTAGTTTGGACACTTAATTTTTTCAAAGGAAATGCTTCGGGACCACGGGATACTCAGTGAAGAGCATCAGGAGGCACCCCAAGGCATAGGGGCTCGGACTGGCAGTAGGATGCCTTGCGGTGGACAGCCGAGCTCGATCCTTATAAAAGCTTTTTAACTGCAGCAGCTTTAGTGGACGCTACTGGAGCTGGAATTACGCGGCTGCTGGCATGAGACTTGCCCTCCAATAGATCCTTGTAAATGGATTTAAAGTGTATTTATTCAAATTAGAGAGACAATTTAAATTAAAAAGCTTAGAGCTGCCTCCACCACAGGGGGGCTCGCTCGACCCACCAGCGGACAGGCACCAGTATTGGGAGAGGGGGGCTGGCCATCAGGGTTCACCGCGGCTCTGGCACAAACCCGGCGACACGGAGGTGGCACGGGCAGGAGCGGACTGGCCGTGTCGGCTTCTCACTTTTTGGATTATAGAAGGGCATGACATGCCTATATCTGTGTCTCCCCCTCCTTTTACTCCTCCACCTCTTTTATTTTCGCATGACTATATGTACTTGTCACTTTTCCATGTGTTAGTTATGTCTTCTGAGCAGTTTGTCAGCTTTTGGACACCTTTGAAGGTGTTTTCTATGTGTTTCTATGTGTTTTTGTTAGCCTGCCATTGGTTTTAACGGTGTTCGAAGGTGTTCGACGAACAGTTCGACGAACAGTTCGGCGAACACACGGGTGTTCGATGAACCGAACCGAACCGAACTCGAACACTACGGGGGTGGCTCAACACTAGTGCTGAGCTGTTGCAGAGGAAAAAATCTATTTTTGTTTTGCTAATAGCGTGCTCCTACTACAGTATCTGAGTAACATGAGTGGGAAAAGAGAGGGCTTGGTGTTCAAGGTATATGTGAGGTAGGTGGTAATGTTAGGGAAAGCACTAGTGAACCAACACCGTCATGTCCTATCCAAAGACAACTGACAACTTCTGTTACTGGATGGGCTACTCCACTTCCTTTCGTTGGCAGCCGCACAGCGATATGCATTGTTGATAAGGGGAAAAAAGAGCAGGTGCTCCAGTGGATGACAAACGCTGCTTCAAGTAGCCTCTCTTCTTCTTCCTACACCTCAACATCACACACAGTGCAGTCCACAGAGGTGGCACCCCAATTACACTTGCTTCCCCCGTGTCACAACTGTCCAAGCGCCTAACTGACTGAAGCGAACCACAGATGGGCGAGTCTGTATAACTATTCACCCATTCTATACCATGGTTAAAAAAAAATTACTTTGGATTTGGAGCAGGATGGAGCAGGATCTGAGCAGGTTCCTGACCCTCGTCACCAGATGTTAACCACCGGGGAGGGAGGTGATCCTGATGAGATTCAGATACCTGAGGCTCATGCGTACTGTACTGTGCTGTCAGGGCAACAAGAGGAGAAGGGTCACTCTGAGGGCGATGTATGGGATAACATATTGGATGATAACGAGGTTGAAGATCCTACTTGGTGTGAACCCAGAGTCACACAGCCGAGTAAGTCATCTGAGGTGGTGGAGGAGGAAGACGAGGAGGTTACCTTCCGCCCTACAGCACCGACACGGAGTGATGCAAGCACAAGGAGCACTGCATCCTTAGCCACAACTGTGGCTGTGGCCAGCAGCGGTCGCGGGTCTGCAGCTCGCAGGGAAGGCAAGGGTTGCCTAGCTTGGGTCTTTTTTGAGAAAGCAAAGGATAATACTATTTTTCTAGTAGATGCATGAACCTTCACATGCACAATCAACATGCGTTACTCTGGCAATCTCACTGTGATAAAAAGCAGACCAGCGGACCTTAACAACCATCTGCTGCCCCATGAACCACATCTGCTGCTTCTTCCTCCTCCTCTGTTACCATGCCAAGTATTAGCACACAGGCCTCCCACTGCAGAGCCTCTGCTTCTCTACCTGCTCCAGTCAGGCTGAGTGAGTGCCCGTCAGCTGTAACGGAACCGAACATGCATGCTGTATTTGTTTCACCGAGCACACCACACTTTCTCAATCCACAGTAACATGTCCCCCTGCATCTCACTCACAGTCCAGCAGTTTGTCCGTTTCACTGTACTCCGCCCTCCCTCAGCACCGCAGCCAGCCCTTGGTCTCGCATTTGTGGTCACGTAAAAAATTGTTTCCTCCCACACATGACAAAGCTAAGAGGTGGAAATCCACCATCTCCAATCTGTTGGCCATGGAAGTGGTGGTGTCAGGCCCTAATTTTTTTATTTGTGAACACTCCTGTATGACTGCTTTTTTACTGAGGAGGTAACCGGAGAACCTGAAGGAAACCCCCGCAAACACGGAGAATGTTATGATCTGCAACAAGAACTAAGGAAAGATAGGGAAAAGCTGTCCCTACAGTAAGACTAAGCTGAATCCCTACGATGTAGCGGGCTGCCTGTTCCTTGTGAACAGACCCGCCTTAGTCCTTGGCTAGTCTGAACAGAGACCTATAGAATTAAGGGTGGGTTCCCTAAATGAACTAAGGACTGGGACAAAAATGGGACACCTCCTAAACAGAAGTTGTTGCAGAGCACAAAAGACAAACTGACAAAAAGTACTAGAGGTCTTGCTTGTCCGCCACAAAGCAACGCAAAAACTGCTCAACATCCTGGTTCTTTCTTTCAGTCTGTCCATTAGCAAGCACGCCAAAAGCACGCCACAAACTGAGGTCCTCTATCAGAAACAATATCCGTGGGAATGCCATGGAGCTTGACGATCTCCTTAACAAACGCCTTAGCGAGTGTCATGGCGCAGGGCAACTTAATGAATGGAACCAAATGACACATCTTACTAAAACGGTCCACGACCACCCAGATGACCGTAAAACCCTCGGACACAGGAAGATCAGTAATAAAATCCATAGTGAGATGCATCCAAGGCGCACTAGAAACCTCCAGAGGGCAAAGCAACCCCGCAGCAGGAGTATGTGAAGCCTTTGACCTATCGCACACAGTACGCTGACGCACCCATTTGATGACTTCCTTCTGCCATCCAGGCCACCAAAAACTTCGACTGATCAGTCTCTTAGTCTCCAAAATTCCTGGATGACCTGCCAACAGAGACTCATGACACTCCACAAAAAATCTCTCCTAAAGGCTCTAGGCATGAACAACCTCCCATTGGGAGTGTTAGATGGAGCATCATCTTGAGCTTTCAGAATCCCATTCTCCAAAACGGAGTCCAAAGCCACCACCACAACTCCTTTCTGTAAAATGCTCTCCTCCTCCTTGGCACCGACCGTAGGAGAGAAGCTGCGAGATAAAGCATCGGCTTTAACATTCTTAGTAACAGGGATATAGGTAACAGAAAAATGAAACAGAGAAAAAAAAAGTGCCCACCTAGCTTGACGGGCATTCAAGCGCTTGGCAGCATCCAGATATATCAAATTCTTATGATCTGTGAAAACCTGAATAGGAAATCTAGCGCCTTCCAAAAAATGACGCCAATGTTCAAACACGAGTTTAATAGCCAGCAACTCCCAATTTCCAACATCATAAATCAGTTCGGTTTCCGAAAATTTTTTCGAAAAGAAGGCACAAGGATGTACTCCACCCTTGTTCTCCTGAGACAAAACTGCTCCGACCCCCACCGATGAAGCATCAACCTCGACCAAAAAAGGCTTGGTCTCATCAGGCTGCATAAGGATAGGGGCAGAACTGAACCTCTCTTTGAGATACTCAAACGCTTCAATGGCCTCAGTAGTCCACTGGGCCATATTCGCACCTTTCCTGGTGAGATCGATGTCACGTACCCGCTCCTCAGCATGTGACTTGGGGTTGCGCCTGCAAGGGTTAATCTCTCTCCTCTCGCTCAATCCAGCACTCGACCTCTGTCCTATGCTGAAGGTAGCATCAATCACCCCCACCTCAGACTGCGCACCTCGCTTCACACACACTGCCACCACCCACCGGATTTGGGGCCGATGGGTCCCCTAAACTAAGACTATCGGACAATCAACAAAATCACACCCTTCCTAAGGTTATGGGTTCTTTAGCGCATACAAGATTCAGGCTTATTAAAGTTTTAAGCTTTAATAGAAAAGGTACAGTGCTTATAATAAAAAGATGTAAAAAAATAGAAATAAAAAGTGACATACAGATATGCAAACAGTATGAAAATAAACAGGAGAACTTACAGAACCCTAAGCTTGGTCTTCTGTAGCCCGATGGGGAAGGCGGAAATATGGGATGATGATCACAGCAGTGCTCAGCTGCCCCATCTCTGTGACAAAAGATTTCAGCCTGGAGGATCGAGTTATAGACCCAGACTGGGGGGTCAGATTTCTACACCAGCCTTCCATTTAAACATTCTAATTCTGGGTTTATGATTGGACCCTCACTAATTTAGCCGTGCATATATTATGTTGTACAAATGTTCCTTGTCTCCTCTAACTAGGTCTCTTGAACTTTGTTTGAAGTTCACTATTTGAGATGGCTTCTCTCTCTTATTAATTCTCTTCCTCTTTGAGGCTCCCTCTAGGTGTGATTTATTGCCCTGGTGGTAGGACGCCCCCTGGGGAGACTGGAGTCAGTGTGACTTGGAAGATGGCATGCGCTTAGATTGCGACCTGTGTGTGTTGTTGAGTTAACCCTTAGCTTGTATCCAATCCCCTCAGATACATATTTCACTACACCTCCCCCCTTATGAACGTGCATGGGGGCTGACTTACAGGTCAGCTCCCTAGCACGTATCTGTCTCCAGACTGACCTTTCCTGAGCTTCCTTGGTCATGGATATCTGCCAATATTCCCTACTCAGGTCCATGATAGTGAGATACGATGCATTAGCTAGCTGCTCTAACAGCTCATCTATCCTTGGCATGGGGTAGACAGTAGACGTAGTAAGGAGGTTCCTATAGTCTACACAGAACCTGGTCGTGCGGTCCTTTTTCGGGACAAGAACCACAGGCGAGGCCCAGGCCCTCTGGGATTTTTGTATTACCCCGAGGTTCAGCATCTCGTCTACCTGCTCCTTCATGTGTGCCTTCACCTCTGCGGACACCCGGTATGCAGACTGCCTTACAGGGGGATTAGTATCAGTGTCCACATGGTGAGTGGCTAAGTGAGTCCTCCCAGGTTTTTCTGTGAAGACTCCTGTGACCTCCATCAGCTCAGACCTCTGACTGTGGGAGAGCTGTTAAACTCTGCAGACTCCAGGGACTCCATATACTGAGCCCCAGCCCCCACATCTAGTAACACATCAGCCTCCCCCTCTTCAGGCATGCTACAGACAGGTAAGACACAAGTCTCCGTGTCATGATGAGCCTTCAACATATTGACATGAAATACTTTGCGACGCTTAGCATGTTCATCTAGAGTCACCACATAGTTAACATCATTTAGCCGCTTGTGCACAGTGTATGGTCCCTCCCATGCGGCCTGTAGTTTGTTCTGTAACATAGGGACCAACACCCAAACCTTTTGCCCCTCTTCATAGGCCCTCAGTCTGGCATTACGGTCATACCAGACCTTCTGGTTGATTTGGGCCTGGGTTGCATTCTCATGGGCAAGGTTGCTTAGTTTTTGCATTCTGTCCCGGAGTCGCAGTACATATTCAACCACTGGGACTCCTGTAGTGTTGGGATCACCCTCCCAACAGTCCTTAATCAAGTCCAGGGGTCCTCTGACCCTCCTCCCATAAACCAGTTCAAAGGGGAAGAATCCTGTGGAGGCTTGGGGTACCTCTCGGTACGCAAACAACAGATGAGGAAGGAAACGCTCCCAGTCCCTTCCTTCAGTCTCCACCAGAATTGTCAGCATTTGTTTTAATGTCCCATTGAAACGTTTGCAGAGTCCATTTGTTTGGGGATGATAAGCGCTGGCCACAACATGCTGCACCTGTATTTTTTTGCAGAGACTCTCCATCAAGTTGGACATGAATTGGGTTCCCTGATCAATTAACATCTCCCTGGGAAAACCCACACGAGAAAACACAGTCAGTAAAGCATCCGCCACCTTGTCCAGATGGAGGACAGTGCCACAGCCTCTGGATATCGTGTAGCATAGTCCACCACTGTGAGGATGTACATTTTGCCCAAGCTGCTAGGCATTGCATGTGGCCCTATCATATCCACAGTCACTCGCTGGAACGGCTCATCAATCACTGGCAGGGGTATCAATGGGGCTTTCTGTATAGTCCCAGACTTTCCGACCCTCTGACACACTACACAGGATCGACAGTAGATGGCTACATCCGTCCCCATCTTTGGCCAATAAAAGTTATGAGCAAGGCGAGCTTTAGTTTTTTGTACTCCAAGGTGTCCGGCCAGAGGAATTTCATGAGTAATTCTCAATAATTGTTCCCTAAACAGATAAGGAACAACCAGCCGCTTTTCACAGTCCCAATGTTCTGTGTTATCAATGGGGAGAGTCTCTTTATACAGTCTTTATACTTCTCTTTGTCAGAAGCAGTAAGGGGTTGGTCAGCAATAGAGATGAGCGGTATTCAACTCGAACTGTTCGCCAATCTCAAATTCGAGCTGTTTTGGGCGGTGTTCGAGCCGTTCGGCGAACACGAACGATTTGAAAAAAATTCGGCTGTTCGAGGTTATGTTCGATAACTGTTCGTGCACCAAAATCATAACTGGATTTTTTCTCAGTAATGCTGAAAATTAATGTTAATATGCAGTTTGAGTGTACAGCGGGGCGGGGGGAGGGGCAGGGGATGGATCTCTGCAGGAATAATGAAGATCTCCATTTTTTTTTCTCTTTCCCGCATTTACAGTGGGGAGGTGCAGTCTGTCAGCCTATCAGCAGCGCACACACGGAGCAAACTGCTTTTTTTCACACAAGCAAGGGCATGTGTCATTGGCAGTGTATGTCACATGTCCTTGCCCTATAAGACTCAGCCATTTTCCCCGTCGCCACCATACTCTCACTGCTGCAGCTGCGTGTTAGACGTCACCGCTCTTGCTGTGTGCGCTATACTTTGTTAATTTCAAGCCAATTTTCGCACAAATCTACAAATAGCTTGGGAGTAGGGAAGAGTTGTGATTGCAGTCCTTTTAAGGACTAGGTTACAGCATTTCCTACGACTTTTATCAGGCAGGTCTGTGCTCTTAAATAGATAGGTTGTGGGAGTAAAGACTAATTGTAATTGCAGTCCTTTTCAGGACTAGGTTACAAAAGTTGACTTTTTGCCAGGGAGGTCTGTACCAGTGCTGTGCAAGTTTTTGTCACAGCATTTGGCTAAATATAGCAAAGCAAATCCTTTTTGGCCTATTGCAGAGTGTGTTAGTCAGTGGAGTAGCCTATCTGTGTTGCAAGCTACACCACCTGTGTATAGAATACCAATTTTTTTACTGCACCTAGTGAAGTAAAACCTTTTGGGCATAGAGATGAGCGGTGTATGACTAGAACTGTTCGCCAATCTCAAATTCGAGCTGTTTTGGGTGGTGTTCGAGTTGTTCGACGAACCCGAACGATTTGCAAAAAATTCGGCTGTTCGAGGTTATGTTCGATAACTGTTCGTGCACCAAAAGCGTGTCCTGCATGTCTGGCGCTATTTAGAGCACCAATCATGCAGGGATTGTCTGCCACTCACTGTAATGCCACAGCCATGGTGGTTGTGGCATTACAGTGATTGCCCAAATCGATGGGAACAGTGCTCACAGTGAAACATGAAAAGTCGGCAATTCATCAGCGGCATACACCGGTACCCGACAATTTAGAACCGAAAGAATAGAGCTTCACACATAGATTAGATAGATAGAAACATGTCAGTCACACATATAAGAAGCACAGTGACAGTGTTGATTACTGTACTTGTCATTTAGTGTAAAGGATTTATAAAAAAAAATAATAGTGTTTTCATGCACCGTCTCTTTAAAAAAGCCGGCTGGCAATTCAGCATCTGTACCCGACAATTTAGAATAGAAGGAATAGAGAATCACACATAGATTAGATAGATAGAAACATGTCAGCCACATATATAAGAAGTACCGTGACAGTGTTGCTTACTGTACTTGTCATTTAGTGTAAAGGATTTATTAAAAAATATAATAGTGTTTTCGTGCACCGTCTCTTTAAAAAAGCCGGCCGGCAATTCAGCATCTGTACCCAACAATTTAGAATAGAAGGAATAGAGAATCACACATAGATTAGATAGATAGAAACATGTCAGCCACATATATACGAAGTACAGTGACAGTGTTGCTTACTGTACTTGTCATTTAGTGTAAAGGATTTATTAAAAAATATAATAGTGTTTTCGTGCACCGTCTCTTTAAGAAAGCCGGCCGGCAATTCAGCATCTGTACCCGACAATTTATAACAGACAGAATAGAGCTTCACACATAGATTAGATAGATAGAAACATGTCAGTCACATATATAATAAGTACAGTGATAGTGTTGCTTACTGTACTTGTCATTTAGTGTAAAGGATTTATTAAAAAATATAATAGTGTTTTCGTGCACCGTCTCTTTAAAAAAGCCGGCCGGCAATTCAGCAGCGGTACCCGACAATTTAGAATAGACAGAATAGAGCTTCACACATAGATTAGATAGATAGAAACATGTCAGTCACATGTATAATAAATACAGTGACAGTGTTGGTTACTGTGCTTGTCATTTAGTATTAAAATAAAGGATTTATTATTAAAAAAAATTGGCGTGGGGTTCCCCGTAATTTTAGTCTCTAGCGGAGGTTAAGCAGACAGCTGGGGCAGATGTTTGAAGCCTGGGAAGGGGGTAATACCCACGGAGCTTCCCAGGCTACTAATATCAGCCCCCAGCTGAATACCTAGCCATTACTAGCTATTAAAATGGAGGACCCCCCCAAAAGAAATGACGTGGGGTCCCCCCTAATTTAATAGCTAGCAAAGGCTAGGCAGACAGCTGGGGGCTGATATTAATAGCCCAGGAAGGGAGCCATGAATATTGGCCCCCTCCCAGGCTAGAAACACCAGCCGTCAGCCGCCCCAGAAATGGCGCATCCATAGGATGCGCCAATTCTGGCACTTAGCCTCGCTCTTCCACGCTGCCCTGGTGCGGTGGCAGGGGGTAATAGGGTTGGGGTTGATGTCAGCTTATAATGCCAGCTGACATCAAGCCCAGGTTAGTAATGGAGAGGCGTCTATAAGACACCCCCATTACTAACCCCATAGTCAAAGTTAAAAGAAAACACAAACACCCAGAATAAAGTCCTTTAATTGAAATAAAGACACAATCCTTTATTGTTCTAAATTAAACCATACTTACCGTCACGCCCATTCCAGCTGAAGCCAACGATCTCCTGCAATAAAAGAAAAATAATAAAGCAACCTCATCCTTACCTTTCCATGGTTCCCACGACAGCTTCAGCTCTGCTACATCGAGATGACAGGCTGGACCGCAGCAGAACGCTGCCATCCAGCCTGTCATCCCGCAGACACTGAGAAGCGCAGGCATGCTTGCGCTCTGCAGTGTCTGGCTGTGACGGCATAAAGATGAGACGAGTTCATGTCCAATGAACTCGGCGCACCTCATGCACGTCACTGACAGCGTGGGAGAATTCTCCTGCACTCAGCACTTCAGCGTGAGAATTCTCCCACGCTGTCAGTGACGTGCATGAGGTCAGCTGAGTTCATTGGACATGAATGAGCTCACCTCATGCACGTCACTGACAGCGTGGGATAATTCTCACGCTGTAGCGCTGAGTGCAGGAGAAATTTCCCACTCTGTCAGTGACGTGCATGAGGTGAGCTGAGATCATTGGACATGAATGAGCAGAACGCTGCCATCCAGCCTGTCATCCCGCAGACACTGAGAAGCGCAGGCATGCTTGCGCTACTCAGTGTCTGGCTGTGACGGCATCCAGATGAGCCGAGGTCATGTCCAATGAACTCGGCTCACCTCATGCACGTCACTGACAGCGTGGGAAAAATAGATGGCAGCGTTCTGCTGAGCTCCAGCCTGTCATCTCGATGTAGCAGAGCTGAAGCTGTCCTGGGAACCATGGAAAGGTAAGGATGATGTTGCTTTATTATTTTTCTTTTATTGCAGGAGATCGTTGGCTTCAGCTGGAATGGGTGTGATGGTAAGTATGGTTTAATTTAGAACAATAAAGAATTGTGTCTTTATTTCAATTAAAGGACTTTATTCTGGGTGTTTGTGTTTTTTTTTTAACTTTGACTATGGGGTTAGTAATGGGGGTGTCTTATAGACACCTCTCCATTACTAACCTGGGCTTGATGTCAGCTGGCATTATAAGCTGACATCAACCCCAACCCTATTACCCCCTGCCACCGCTACAGGGCAGCGTGGAAGAGCGAGGCTAAGTGCCAGAATTGGCGCATCCTATGGATGCACCATTTCTGGGGCGGCTGACGGCTGGTGTTTCTAGCCTGGGAGGGGGCCAATATTCATGGCTCCCTTCCTGGGCTATTAATATCAGCCCCCAGCTGTCTGCCTAGCCTTTGCTAGCTATTAAATTAGGGGGGACCCCACGTCATTTTTTTGGGGGGGTCCTCAATTTAATAGCTAGTAAAGGCTAGGTATTCAGCTGGGGTCTGATATTAGTAGCCTGGGAAGCTCCGTGGGTATTACCCCCTTCCCAGGCTTCAAACATCTGCCCCAGCTGTCTGCTTAACCTCCGCTAGAGACTAAAATTACGGGGAACCCCACGCCAATTTTTTTTAATAATAAATCCTTTATTTTAATACTAAATGACAAGTACAGTAACCAACACTGTCACTGTACTTATTATATATGTGACTGACATGTTTCTATCTATCTAATCTATGTGTGAAGCTCTATTCTGTCTGTTATAAATTGTCGGGTACAGATGCTGAATTGCCGGCCGGCTTTGTTAAAGAGACGGTGCATGAAAACACTATTATTTTTTTTAATAAATCCTTTGCAGTAAATGACAAGTACAGTAAGCAACACTGTCACAGTACTTCATATATATGTGACTGACATTTTTCTATCTATCTAATCTATGTGTGAAGCTCTATTCTGTCTGTTATAAATTGTCGGGTACCGCTGCTGAATTGCCGGCCGGCTTTTTTAAAGAGACGGTGCAGGAAAACACTATTATATTTTTTAATAAATCCTTTACACTAAATGACAAGTACAGTAAGCAACACTGTCACTGTACTTCATATATGTGTGACTGACATGTTTCTATCTATCTAATCTATGTGTGATGCTCTATTCCTTCATGTCTAAATTGTCGGGTACCGGTGTATGCCGCTGCTGAATTGCCGGCCGGCTTTTTTAAAGAAAGCGTCTTCTGAGCAGTTTGTCAGCTTTTGGACACCTTTGAAGGTGTTTTCTATGTGTTCCTATGTGTTTTTGTTTGCCTGCCATTGGTTTTAACGGTGTTCGACGGTGTTCTAAGGTGTTAGACGAATAGTTCGACGAACAGTTCCTCGAACATCCCGGTGTTCGACGAACCGAACCGAACCCGAGCACTACGGGGGTGGCTCAACACTATTTGGGCATAGCATCATTCTCTTAGTCCATCTATACTAACCTCCACCAGGTTGCAAATTCAATGTAATTTTTTTCTGCATCTAGCTCTGAAAATATTTAGGCTTCTAGCAGTGTGTGGGACTTGGTCTATTAGTCCATCTATACTGACCTCCATCAGGTTGCAAATTCAATCTAATTTTTTTCTGCATCTAGCTCTGAAAAAATATTTAGGCTTCTAGCAGTGTGTGGGACTTGGTCTATTAGTCCATCTATACTAACCTCCACCAGGTTGCAAATTAAAAATAATTTTTATCTGCTTCTAGCTCTGAAAAAATATTTAGGCTTCTAGCAGTGTGTGGGACTTGGTCTATTAGTCCATCTATACTGACCTCCATCAGGTTGCAAATTCAATCACATTTTTTTCTTCATCTAGCTCTGAAAAAATATTTAGGCTTCTAGCAGTGTGTGGGACTTGGTCTATTAGTCCATCTATACTGACCTCCATCAGGTTGCAAATTCAATCTAATTTTTTTCTGCATCTAGATCTGAAAAAATATTTAGGCTTCTAGCAGTGTGTGGGACTTGGTCTATTAGTCCATCTATACTGACCTCCATCAGGTCGCAAATTCAATATAATTTTTATCTGCATCTAACCCAGCCAATACTTTTGGCCTAATACCACAGTTTGGCCACTCAGCTCTGCTCGGTTCCCATCCATTGTTTTTTTGTGCAAACAACTCCAGAGTTGTGAATTAGTTAACCACCAAAATGAGTGGAAAAAGGCCTGCTGCTGGTGGAAAGGGGAATAGGCGTGTTGGGAAGGGAAAAAAGGTTGTGTCCGTGGGGTAGGTGTTAAAGCAACAGTAACATCTGCAGAAGAAAGACCATCTTCCAGCCAAACTAAAATGTCTACTTCTTTTAGCGGACAATGTGATAAGATCCCTTTCTTACGGCCACGCCAATCGCTGCAAATTCCAGATGAGGCACAAAAACAGCAGGTGCTTCAACGGATATCAAGTGCTCCTTTAAGTGGGCTCTCCTCCACCTCAACTTCAACATCACAAATACTCCAGTCCTCAGAGATGTCACCCCAATCGCACTTGCTTCCTCACAGCTACCAGGTCTCCAGCAGCCTGTCTGAGTATGGGGTAGAACAGATGGTTGAGTCTGCCGAGCTGTTTACTCATACTATAGCCTGGAATCAGAGGTCGGCTCCAGAGCTTCTGTGAATCCAGACGAGGAAATGATCTCCACTGATGCCCAGAATCTTTATGAGTCAGATCCAGGACCAGACACAGAAGGTTCTGACCATAATGTAGACCCTCGTTCCCAAACTGTAACTCCTGTTGGTGGAGACAATGAGGAAGACAATGATGAGACTCAAATACCTGATTGGAGTGACAACTTTAGTTTTTTGTCAGGGCAGGAACAGGTTGGCTCTGAGGACGACGGGTGTGATAACACACAGGGTGATAATGACGAGGTTGGAGATCCCACTTACTGTCAACCCACAGTCAGCCAAGAGATGAGGTCAGCAGAGGAGGTGGAGGAGGATGCTAGTGACGACGAGGTCAGGTTGCGCCTTCCTGGACAGAGACGTAGTACTGGAAGCACGTCAACAACTGCATCCTCAAACACAACTCAGCCTCTGACCACAAGTCGTGGTGGCTCTTCAGGTCGCAAGGGTGCTAAGCCTTGCATGGCCTGGGCATTTTTTCAGATCGATAAAGATGACCCAACTCGTGTTATCTGTAACATTTGTCAGCAAAAGCTAAGTAGAGGCCAAAAAATATATAATTTGAGTACTTCATGCATGAAACGGCACATGGACATGAAGCATAAGTTGCAGTGGGAAGCTCACTGTGCTACAAAAATGCCTAGCCGGCCGGGCCAACCACCGTCTGCCCCATCTTGTGCATCTGCGGCCTTTTCATCCTCTGTGACAAGGGGGACAGCAGTCACACCTGTTTTGGGACGCAGACCTGCCATCTCTTTACCCGCAACAGCCAGCGTGATTGGCAGGTCATCATTTTCTTTGGAGGTGGTAACATCAGCTGGTGTTGAGCGCTGTCCGACATCGATAGCACCACCTTTGGATCAAGGCAACCTAACATGTCCACCTGCATCTTCCTCACAGACGGGCAGTTTGCCGGGGACACCCTTCTCAACCCCGTCTAAGCACAACTGCCAGCCCTTGGTCCCTCCGATGTGGACAAGTTAAAGACCATTTCCTCCTAGCCATGAGAAAGCTAAGAGGCTGAATTTCACCATCTGCAAGCTCTTGGCTACAGAAATGCTTCCTTTCCGCCTGGTGGACACAGAGGATTTTCGAGACCTTATGTCCATCGCAGTGCCCCAGTACCAGATGCCCAGTCGGCACTACTTCTCAAAGAAAGGTGTGCCTGCGCTCCACCAGCATGTCGCACACAACATCACCGCTTCTTTGAGAAACTCTGTGTGTGACAGTGTGCATTTCACCACAGACACTTGGACGCGTAGGCATGGACAAGGGAGTTACATGTCGCTGACTGGGCACTGGGTAACTATGGTGACAGCAGGACAAGGGGCTGCTGTCCAAGTCTTGCCGTCCCCACGAGTTGTGCGTCAATCCTCTTTATCTCAAAGTTCCTCCACTGCTTCTGCCTCCTCAACCTCCTCTCGGTACTCCACCTGCACCCAAAGCCTGTCTGGTCATGCCTGTCTGATCCTGCACACCTCCTTACTACGTTGGCAGCAGGGCTCAACATCATCAGGCGGTTTTTACTTTGAAATGTCTGGGAAATGTGAGTTGTGAGGAGTTGTGGTCAGCTCTGGAGAACCAGTTTCATGAATGGTTGTCTCGACTGGACCTGAAACCAGGGAAGGCCATGTGCGACAATGCTTCAGACCTGGGTGTGGCCCTTCGCCAGGGCAATGTTACACACGTGCCTTGTATGGCTCACGTGTTGAACATGGTTGTCCAGCAATTTTTAGCCCACTATCCCGGACAAGATGGCCTTCTGCAGAGGGCACGGTCGCTGTGTGCTCACTTCTGCCATTCACATCCCGCAGCTCAGCGACTTACATCTCTACAGAAGTCGTTGGGCTTGCCACTTCACCGGCTAAAATGCAATGTGCCTACCCGGTGGAATTCAACTCTGCACATGTTACAGCGACGGTGGCAGCACCGACAAGCCCTGGTGCAATACGATCTGACGTATAGCCTGTGCCAACGATATCCAGAGGTGGGGCAAATCACGCTGGAGGAGTGGTCTCAGATCAGGGACATATGCACTCTTCTGCACAGTTTTGAAATGGCGACGAAGATGTTTAGTGGTGACGATGCCATTATCAGCATGACTATTCCGGTGATTTGCATGCTGGAGCACATGTTAAACAGAATTCGGAGTCAGGTGGTGGCACAAGAGGAGGTGGAGAAAGTAGAGAAGGAGGAGTTGTATGCGGAAGGGCTAACATCTGCAAGGTCCAGACGGTCGGCAGCACCAAGGCGGCAGGCATGTGAGGGTGGGGGAGATGGTTTTACCAGGGCGCATGGTAGCAGCCAAACTAGTGAGGAAGGTGCAGGAGCCCAGGAAGAAGTGGAGGACGAACTGATGGAAGACTCATCAGATGGGGGAGACCTTGATCACATTTCTGTTGTGCGAGGTTGGGGGCAGAGGACAGAGGAAGGAAGCATGATTGTTACCTCGCCACCAACACAACAGGGACTTGGTGCTCCTGGATGCGCAAGACACATGAGTGCCTTCCTTCTGCACTACCTGCAACATGACCCTCGAATTGTGAGAATTAGAAATAATCCTGACTTCTGGGTTGCCACACTGTTAGATCCCCGGTACAAAAGTAAATTTGCAGAAATTATTCCTGCCATAGAAAGGGATGCACGCATGCAGGAGTATCAGCAGAGACTGTTGCAGAATCTTACATGTGCTTTTCCACAAAACACCAGTGGTGCACGTAGTGAATCTCACAGTTCTAACTTGCCCACCGTGGGACCGTCGAGTGTTCAGCACTCAAACCGTAACAGAAACACAGTATCTGCTGGTAACATAAATTTTGCGGAATCATTTCACCACTTTTTTAACCCATCCTTTGCAAGGCCACAGGAGACAAGAAGTCTGACATATAGTCAACGCTTAGAGACGATGGTACAGGAGTATCTCCAAGTAAACATTGAAGCCATGACTGTGTTACTAGACCATTGCTCTTTTTGGGCTTCCAATCTGGATAAATGGCCGGAGCTCGCCACTTACGCCTTGGAGATTTTTTCATGCCCCGCAGCCAGCGTTCTGTCTGAACGTGTGTTCAGCGCTGCTGGTGGTGTGCTGACAGATAAGCGCACGTGGCTCTCCACTGATAATGTAGACAGACTCACGTTCATAAAGAAGAACAAATCATGGATCCGAAACGACTTTTCTACCCCTGTGTCATCCTGGGGAGAGTAAAAGCTTGATGATTGGTTAAAATCACCTCACCAACCGTTTTAAGCATTCAAATTACTAATCATGTTTATCTGTATCTTGGCTGGAAAATAATTTGGGCTTTGTAGCAGTGTGCAGCACTGATTCTATTAGGCCATCTATACTAAGCTCCACCCCACCAGATTTAACATTACTAATCATGTTTATCTGGATCTTGGCTGGAAAATAATTGGGCTTTGTAGCAGTGTGCAGTACTGATTCTATTAAGCCATCTATACTAAGCTCCACCAGCTTTCAAATTAATAATAATTTTTAGCTGCATCTAGCCCGGAAAATAATTTTGGGTCTCCTAGATGCGCAAGAGACATGAGTGCCTTCTTGCTGCACTACCTGCAACATGACCCTCAGATTGTCAGAAATCAAAGTAATCCTGACTCCTGGGTTGCCACACTCTTAGATCCCCCACACTCTTCGATCAACCTTCTCATTTTAATAAAGACCAAAAAAATGGTCATTTTTGAAATTATAAGCATTAGCAGGTTATTAGAAACTGAAATCAAACAGTTTTCAACTCAAAACTTTATTCTAGGTGATGTTACATTTGCACATAGGACCCCTTGTTCGAAAGGAGCCTCTGAACTGTCTCATCCATTGAATTTGTCAGGTTTTGGATGGTTTCTGCTTCAATTGTTTTGCATGAGGACAGAATACCCTCCCAGAGCTGTTGCTTAGATGTGAACTGCCTCCCGCCATCATAGACACTCCTTTTGATGATGCTCCAGAGGTTCTGAATGGGGTTGAGGTCAGGGGAGCATGAGGTTCACACCATAAGTTTGTCCCCTGTTATATCCATATCAGCCAGAGATGCAGATGTGTTATGTACAGCATGAGACGGTGCATTATCATGCATGAAAATGATCTTGTTGCGGAATACACGGTTCTTCTTCTTGAACCATGGCAGAAAGTGCTGTTTGAGAAACTCCACATACATTATGGAGTACATCTTTACCCCTTCAGGGATCCTAAAGGGGCAGACAATCTCTCTCCCCATGATTCCAGCCCAAAACATTATTCCACCTCCTCCTTGTTGGCGCCGTAGCCGTGTTTGCGTGGGGTGTCCATCAACCAGCCATCCTCCACTCCATCCATCTGGACCATCGAGCGTTGCACGGCACTCATCGGTGAACAAAACAGTTTAGAAGTCAGTCTTCATGTATTGTTTGGCCCACTGGAGCCGCTTCTGCTTGTGTACAGTGGATAGAGGAGGTCGACAGGATGGCTTACGCACAGCTGCAAACCTCTGAATGACCCTGCATCTTGTTGTTCGGGGGACGTTGGAGGCACCAGCAGCTTCAAAAACTTGTCTGCTGCTATGACAAGGCTTTTTTGCCGCTGCTCTTTTAACCTGACGTAATTGCCTGTAGGAAAGAGTCCTCAATTTTCCCTTATCAGCACGCACACGTGTGTACTGTGAATCAGCTACATACTTCTTGATTGTGCGATGATCAGGATGAAGTGTCTTGGCAATGTTGATTGTAGTCATGTGTTGACCTAAACACTCCACAATTTGTTGCTTCTCAGCAGCCGACACATCCTTTTTCTTTCCCATTTTGGCAGAAAATGTAGGCCGCTTAATAATGTGGAACAGCCTTCTTGAGTAGTCTTGCCTTTCATTGGACACACCTGAAAAACTAATTAGCACAGGTGTCTGCAATTGCTTACAGTGATATAAAGAGCCCTGACACACATCACCATCAATGAGTTTAACTGACAAACAAACAAATTCTTCCCTTATCACTCCTAAACACTTTTTTGCATAATAATTTGGAACAGTGTACATGTGCTTTTCCACAAAACACCAGTGGTTCACGTAGTGAATCTTACAGTTCTAACTTGCCAACCGTGGTCTATATGGAGTTGTTCAATAAAGGGCCCAAAATTAAGATAACATAGATGGGAGAGGTCTCTATGAATAGGAATTCCTAAGTATTTGATACCCTGTGAGGGCCAGGCAAAGGGAAATTTGGACTGGATGGAATCCTGTATGGATTTGGGGAGGGAGAAACCGAGGGCCTCAGACTTTGCTGCATTGATTTTAAAATTTGACCATGTAACAAAGTGATCTATTTCAGCCATAACAGCAGGGATGGATATATGTGATTCAGTGATATATACTAGGACATCATCAGCAAATGCAGAGCACTTGTACTCGGTGCTAGTGTTGAGCCACCCCCGTAGTGTTCGAGTTCAGTTCGGTTCGTCGAACACCCTTGTGTTCGCCGAACTGTTCGTCGAACACCCTTGTGTTCGCCGAACTGTTCGTCGAACACCCTTGTGTTCGCCGAACTGTTCGTCGAACACCCTTGTGTTCGCCGAACTGTTTGTCGAACTGTTCATCGAACACCTTCGAACACCGTTAAAACCAATGGCAGGCAAACAAAAACACATAGAAACACATAGAAAACACCTTCAAAGGTGTCCAAAAGCTGACAAACTGCTCAGAAGACGCTTTCTTTAAAAAAGCCGGCCGGCAATTCAGCAGCGGCATACACCGGTACCCGACAATTTAGACAAGAAGGAATAGAGCCTCACACATAGATTAGATAGATAGAAACATGTCAGTCACATATATATGAAGTACAGTGACAGTGTTGCTTACTGTACTTGTCATTTAGTGTAAAGGATTTATTAAAAAATATAATAGTGTTTTCATGCACTGTCTCTTTAAAAAAGCCGGCCGGCAATTCAGCATCTGTACCCGACAATTTATAACAGACAGAATAGAGCTTCACACATAGATTAGATAGATAGAAACATGTCAGTCACATATATAATAAGTACAGTGACAGTGTTGGTTACTGTACTTGTCATTTAGTATTAAAATAAAGGATTTATTATTAAAAAAAATTGGCGTGGGGTTCCGCTTAATTTTAGGCTCTAGCAGACAGCTGAGGCAGATGCCTTGGGGTGCCTCCTGATGCTCTTCACTGAGTATCCCGTGGTCCCGAAGCATTTCCTTTGAAAAAATTAAGTGTCCAAACTACAGGTGGTGTAGCTTGCTTAACAGCCGGGATAATCCGCTGACTAGCAGACACTGCTACTAGGCACAAAGTATTTCCTGGGCTAGATGCAGTTAAAAATTTGTAATTAGATACACTCGTTGGATGCTGAGAAAGAATTCCATAGAGTCTCCTGGCACGCCATATATTATTCTCTTAAAAAGCTTGGGGTAGGGGTCTAGGGGACCCTTTTATAGCCAAAATCATGGCCCTGTATCGCAATGCGTCACCTAGGCTGAAGATAAATGGAACTGTAGCACCCCGAGGGCTCGGTTGCTGCAGAGGTATTGCACCTCACCCAGAGGTGTGATATCTCACTCTCAGGTAAGGATGGAGTGTGGATCAGGACCCCGACACCTGCATGCATTACACCACATTGCCGTGGGGCAGGGCGACCAATATGCCCCTGAGATGGGCACGACAGTCCCTGTCCCTGGCTGGAGTGGGGGGAGGGAACACTGAGGAAGGGGAACCATGTAGTGCAGGAGCAGGGAGGAAGCAGTTCCTGGGTGCATTGAGAAGGGAGTATAAAAGGTGCGCACAATCTTAGTTTAGTGCAGAGAAGTCTGAGCAGAAGAGACAGGGAGCAGGGGCTCTGCATGAGCTCTGCTCCAGAGGCGGGCCTAGTAACAGAGGCCCAGGCCTGGAAGAGGGAGAAGGAAGGAAGAGGAGCGGAGAAGGCTCCAGGAACGAGGAATGAATGGATCCCAGGGGTGTCGACGGGCGAATCGCCACCGCACGCCCGAATCCACCTGCGTGGAGGAGTCAGGCCAAAGGGGGAGACCGGTCCCCGAAACTAGTGGAGGCGGGAAACGACCCTCAGCTAGAAATCGGAGGCTGTGACATTTTATGTGGCACAGCCCCTCGCTACACCCGCTAGGAGGGCAGCACATAGAGTCAGGGAAACTGGCGCCAAGTTTACAAGGAGGAGGCCCGAGGCAGCCGGACAGAAGGGTTGGTAAGAAAGGCCAGACAAAGGACACACACAGGGGGTCCTGTGAAGCTCTCCAAAGTTATCTGGGAGTTGTCTGAGCCCCTAACCTGGTGAGCACAGTACGACGTGGGCAGCTGTTACCTGCAGAAGTGGTCTGGATAATAAGAACTGTGAGTAAAGGCCCTGGACTGCATCACTGACTCCGTGTCGTTACTGCTGCTGCCCTGCACCATCACCCCCATCCTCCGCATACACTGCCCTGAGGCTATACTCCTCCCGTGGGGAGTTATGCTATGCTCTGCTGCACCCACAACACCAGCCTCAGCGGTCTGCCCTGCAGCGGCGGTTCACTCTGACCGCAATCCACGGGTGGCGTAGTCGGACATTTAAACATCAAAACCACATAAATATTTCCGCCACTGGTTTGACTGCCCTGAGCCACAGAACCGGGTCGCCGCCACGGAGACTACAACCACCAGCATCCACCAAAAAGGGTCCGGCTCCGGGTGTCCCAAGGCCCAGGGGGCACGTCAGAACATTTTCATCACCTTTCATAATCACCAATGGGAAAGGCAGGGATATGTCCCCTCTCTTATACATTCTAGTGACGGAGCACCTGCTCTCATCAATTCGCCATAACCCCAATATTAGGTGGATTGAGGTGGGAGGCACCGAGTACAAGTGCTCTCTATTTGCTGATGATGTCCTAGTATATATCACTCAATCACATATATCCATCCCTGCTGTTATGGCTGAAATAGATCTCTTTGTTACATGGTCAAATTTTAAAATCAATACAGCGAAGTCTGAGGCCCTCGATGTCTCCCTCCCCAAATCCATACAGGATTCCATCCAGTCCAAATTTCCCTTTACCTGGCCCTCACAGGGTATCAAATTCTTAGGAATTCCTATTCATAGAGACCTCTCCCGTCTATGTTATCTTAATTTTGGGCCCTTTATTGAACAACTCCATACAGACCACGGTTAGCAAGTTAGAACTGTAAGATTCACTACGAGAACCACTGGTGTTTTGTGGAAAACACATGTACACTGTGTTCCAAATTATTATGCAAAAAGTTTCTAGGAGTGATAAGGGAAGAATTTGTTTGTTTGTCAGTTAAACTCATTGCTGATGTGTGTCAGGGCTCTTTATATCACTGCAAGCAATTGCAGACACCTGTGCTAATTAGTTTTGCAGGTGTGTCCAATGAACGGCAAGACTGCTTAAGAAGGCTGTCCCACATTATTAAGCAGCCTACATTTTCTGCCAAAATGGGAAAGAAAAAGGATGTGTCGGCTGCTGAGAAGCAACAAATTGTGGAGTGTTTATGTCAAGGCATGACTACAATCAACATTGTGCGATGATCAGGATGAAGTGTCTTGGCAATCAAGAAGTATTTAGCTGATTCACAGTACACACGTGTGCGTGCTGATAAGGGCAAATTGAGGACTCTTTCCTACAGGCAATTACGTCAGGTTAAAAGAGCAGCGGCAAAAAAGCCTTGTCATAGCAGCAGACAAGTTTTTGAAGCTGCTGGTGCCTCCAACGTCCCCCGAACAACAAGATGCAGGGTCCTTCAGAGGTTTGCAGCTGTGCGTAAGCCATCCTGTCGACCTCCTCTATCCACTGCACACAAGCAGAAATGGCTCCAGGGGGCCAAACATTATATGAAGACTGATTTCAAAACGGTTTTGTTCATGGATGAGTGCCGTGCAACGCTCGATGGTCCAGATGGATGGAGTGGAGGATGGCTGGTTGATGGACACCCCACGCAAACACGGCTACAGCGCCAACAAGGAGGGGTGGAGTAATGTTTTGGGCTGGAATCATGGGGAGAGAGATTGTCAGCCCCTTTAGGATCCCTGAAGGGGTAAAGATGAACTCCATAATGTATGTGGAGTTTCTCAAACAGCACTTCCTGCCATGGTTCAAGAAGAAGAACCGTGTATTCCGCAGCAAGATCATTTTCATGCATGATAATGCACCGTCTCATGCTGCACATAACACATCTGCATCTCTGGCTGATATGGGCATAAAAGGGGACAAACTTATGGTGTGACCCCCATGCTCCCCTGACCTCTACCCCATTCAGAACCTCTGGAGCATCATCAAAAGGAGTGTCTATGATGGCGGGAGGCAGTTCACATATAAGCAACAGCTCTGGGAGGGTATTCTGTCCTCATGCAAAACAATTGAAGCAGAAACCATCCAAAACCTGACAAATTCAATGGACGAGAGAGTTCAGAAGCTCCTTTCGAACAAGGGGTCCTATGTGCAAATGTAACATCACCTAGAATAAAGTTTTGAGTTGAAAACTGTTTGATTTCAGTTTCTAATAACCTGCTAAAGCTTATAACTTCAAAAATGACCATTTTTTTGGTCTTTATTAAAATGAAAAGGTTGAGTGTGGGGGATCTAAGAGTCTGGCAACCCAGTAGTCAGGATTACTTCGAATTCTGACAATCTGAGGGTCATGTTGCAGGTAGTGCAGCAAGAAGGCAATTATGTGTCTTGCGCATCTCGGAGCCCCAAAATTATTTTCCGGGCTAGATGCAGCTAAAAATTATTATTCATTTTAAATCTGGTGGAGCTTAGTATAGATGGCCTAATAGAATCAGTACTGCACACTGCTACAAAGCCCAAATTATTTTCCAGCCATGATACAGATAAACATGATTAGTAATTTGAAAGCTTAAAACGGTTGGTGAGGTGATTTTAACCAATTATCAAGCTTTTACTCTCCCCAGGATGACACAGGGGTAGAAAATTCGTTTCGGATCAATGATTTGTTCATCTTTATGAACGTGACTCTCTCTACATTATCAGTGGACAGCCGCGTGCGCTTATCTGTCAGCACACCACCAGCAGCGCTGAACACACGTTCAGACAGAACGCTGGCTGCGGGGCATGACAAGATCTCCAAGTCGTAAGTGGCGAGCTCGGCCATTTATCCAGATTGGAAGCCCAAATAGAGCAAGGGTCCAGTGACACAGTCATGGCTTCAATGTTTACTTGGAGAAACTCCTGTACCATCGTCTCTAGGCGTTGACTATGTGTCAGACTTCTTGTCTCCTGTGGCCTTGCAAAGGATGAGCTAAAAAAGTAGTGAAATGATTCCGCAAAATTGATGTTACCAGCAGATACTGTGTTTCTGTTATGGTTTGAGTGCTGAACACTCGACGGTCCCACCGTTGGCAAGTTGCAACTGTGAGATTCACTACGTGTGCCACTGGTGTTTTGTGGAAAAGCACATGTAAGATTCTGCAACAGTCTCTGCTGATACTCCTGCATGCGTGCATCCCTTTCTATGGCAGGAATTATTTCAGAAAATTTACTTTTGTACCGGGGATCTAACAGTGTAGCAACCCAGTAGTCAGGATTATTTCTAATTCTCCCAATTCGAGGGTCATGTTGCAGGTAGTGCAGCAAGAAGGCACTCATGTGTCTTGCGCATCCAGGATCACCAAGTCCCTGTTGTGTTGGTGCCGAGGTAGCAATCATGCTTCCTTCCTCTGTCCTCTCCCCCCAACCTCGCACAACAGAAATGTGATCAAGGTCTCCCTCATCTGATGAGTCTTCCATCAGTTTGTCCTCCACTTCTTCCTGGGCTCCTGCACCTTCCTCACTAGTTTGGCTGCTACCATGCGCCCTGGTAAAACCATCTCCCCCACCCTCACATGCCTGCCGCCTTGGTGCTGCCGACCGTCTGGACCTTGCAGATGTTAGCCCTTCCGCATACAACTCCTCCTCCTCTACTTCCTCCACCTCCTCTTGTGCCACCACCTGACTCCGAATTCTGTTTATCATGTGCTCCAGCATGTAAATCACCAGAATAGTCATGCTGATAATAGCATCGTCACCACTAAACATCTTCGTCGCCATTTCAAAACTGTGCAGAAGGGTGCATAGGTCCCTGATCTGAGACCACTCCTCCAGCGTGATTTGTCCCACCTCTGGATATCGTTGGCAAAGGCTATACGTCAGAAATTATTGCACCAGGTCTTGTTGGTGCTGCCACAGTCGCTGCAACATGTGCAGAGTTGAATTCCACCGGGTAGGCACATCACATTTTAGCCGGTGAAGTGGCAGGCCCAACGACTTCTGTAGAGATGTAAGTCGCTGAGCTGCGGGATGCGAACGGCGGAAGTGAGCACACAGCGACCGTGTCCTCTGCAGAAGGCCATCTAGTCCAGGATAGTGGGCTAAAAATTGCTGGACAACCAGGTTCAACACGTGAGCCATACAAGGCACGTGTGTGACATTGCCCCGGCGAAGGGCCGCACCCAGGTTTGCAGCATTGTCGCACACGGCCTTCCCTGGTTTCAGGTCCAGTGGAGACAACCATTCATGAAATTGGTTCTCCAGAGCTGACCACAACTCCTCAGCTGTGTGACTCACATTTCCCAGACATTTCAAAGTAAAAACCGCCTGATGACGTTGAGCCCTACTGCCAGCATAGTAAGGAGGTGTGCAGGATCCCTTCTTCCCAGTTAGAAAGCTTGTGGCATGACCAGAGAGGCTTTGGGTGCAGGTGGAGGACCGAGAGGAGGTTGAGGAGGCAGAAGCAGTGGAGCAACTTTGAGATAAAGAGGATTGACGCACAACTCGTGGGGACGGCAAGACTTGGACAGCAGCCCCTTGTCCTGCTGTCATCATAGTTACCCAGTGCCCAGTCAGCGACATGTAACGCCCCGGTCCATGCCTACTCGTCCAAGTGTCTGTGGTGAAATGCACCCTGTCACACACAGAGTTTCTCAAAGAAGCGGTGATATTTTGTGCGACATGCTGGTGGAGCGCAGGCACACCTTTCTTTGAGAAGTAGTGCCGACTGGGCATCTGGTACTGGGGCACTGCGACGGACATAAGGTCTCGAAAATCCTCTGTGTCCACCAGGTGGAAAGGCAGCATTTCTGTAGCCAAGAGCTTGCAGATGGTGAAATTCAACCTCTTAGCTTTCTCATGGCTAGGAGGAAATGGTCTTTTACTTGTCCACATCGGAGGGACTGAGGGCTGGCTGTTGTGCTTAGACGGGGTTGATAAGGGTGTCCCCGGCAAACTGCCGGTCTGTGAGGAAGATGCAGGCGGACATGTTAGATTGCCTTGATCCAAAGGTGGTGCTATCGATGTCGGACAGCGCTCAACACCAGCTGGTGTTACCACCTCCAAAGAAAATGATGACCTGCCAATCACGCTGGCTGTTGCGGGTAAAGAGGTGGCAGCTCTGCATCCCAAAACAGATGTGACTGCTGTCCCCCCAGTCACAGAGGATGAAGAGGCCGCAGATGCACAAGATGGGGCAGACGGCGGTTGGCCCGGCCCGCTAGGCCGCATTGTAGCACACTGAGCTTCCCACTGCAACTTATGCTTTATGTCCATGTGCCGGTTCATGCATGAAGTACTCAAACTATGTATTTTTTGGCCTCTACTTAGCTTTTGTTGACAAATGTTACAGATAACACGAGTTGGGTCATCTTTATCAATCTGAAAAAATGCCCAGGCTATGCAAAGCTTAGCACCCATGCGAGGCTTAGCACCCGTGCGACCTGAAGAGCCACCACGACTTGTGGTCAGAGGCAGAGTTGTGTTTGAGGATGCAGTTGTTGACGTGCTTCCAGTACTACGTCTCTGTCCAGGAAGGCGCAACCTAACCTCGTCGTCACTAGCATCCTCCTCCACCTCCTCTGCTGACCTCATCTCTTGGCTGACTGTGGGTTGACAGTAAGTGGGATCTCCAACCTCATCATCATCACCCTGTGTTATCACACCCGTCGTCCTCAGAGCCAACCTGTTCCTGCCCTGACAAAAAACTAAAGTTGTCGCTCCAATCAAGTATTTGAGTCTCATCATCGTCTTCCTCATTGTCTCCACCAACAGGAGTTACAGTTTGGGAATGAGGGTCTACATTATGGTCAGAACCTTCTGCGTCTGTTCCTGGATCCGACTCATAAAGATTCTGGGCATCAGTGCAGATCATTTCCTCGTCTGGATTCACAGAAGCGCTGAGGCCGACCTCTGATACCCAGGCTATAGTATGAGTAAACAGCTCTGCAGACTCAACCATCTGTTCTACCTCATACTCAGACGGGCAGCTGGAGACTTGGTAGCTGTGAGGAAGCAAGTGCGATTGGGGTGACACCTCTGAGGACTGGAGTATTTGTGATGTTGAAGTTGATGTGGAGGAGAGCCCACTTAAAGGAGCACTTGATATCCGTTGAAGCACCTGCTGTTTTTGTGCCTCATCTGGAATTTGTAGCGATTGGCGTGGCTGTAAGAAAGGGATCTTATCACATTGTCCGCTAAAAGAAGTAGACATTTTAGTTTTGCTGGAAGATGGTCTTTCTTCTGCAGATGTTACTGTTGCTTTAACACCTACTCCACGGACACAACCTTTTTTCCCCTTTCCACCAGCAGCAGGCCTTTTTCCACTCATTTTGGTGGTTAACTAATTCACAACTCTGGAGTTGTTTGCACAAAAAAACAATGGATGGGAACCGAGCAGAGCTGAGTGGCCAAACTGTGGTATTAGGCCAAAACTATTTTCTGGGTTAGATGCAGAAAAAAATTATATTCAGTTTGCAACCTGATGGAGGTCAGTATGGATGGACTAATAGAACAAGTCCCACACACTACTAGAAGGTCAAATATTTTTTCAGAGCTAGATGCAGAAAAATATTATATATTCAATTTGCAACCTGATGGAGGTCAGTATAGATGGACTAATAGAACAAGTCCCACACACTGCTAATAGGCCAAATATTTTTTCAGAGTTAGATGCAGAAAAATATTATATTCAATTTGCAACCTGATGGAGGTCAGTATAGATGGACTAATAGAACAAGTCCCACAAACAGCTAGAAGCCCAAACATTTTTTCAGAGGTAGATGCAGAAAAAAATTATATTCAGTTTGCAACCTGGAGGTCAGTATAGATGGACTAATAGAACAAGTCCCACACACTGCTAGAAGCCCAAATATTTTTTCAGAGCTAGATGCAGAAAAATATTATCTTCAAATTGCAACCTGATGAAGGTCATTATAGATGGACTAATAGAACAAGTCCCACACACTGCTAGAAGGCCAAATATTTTTTCAGAGCTAGATGCAGAAAAAAATTATATTCAATTTGCAACGTGATGGAGGTCAGTATAGATGGACTAATAGAACTAGTCCCACACACTGCTAGAAGGCCAAATATTTTTTCAGAGCTAGATGCAGAAAAAAATTATATTCAATTTGCAACCTGATGGAGGTCAGTATAGATGGACTAATAGAACAAGTCCCACACACTGCTAGAAGGCCAAATATTTTTTCAGAGCTAGATGCAGAAAAATATTATATTCAATTTGCAATCTGATGGAGGTCAGTATAGATGGACTAATAGAACAAGTCCCACACACTGCTAGAAGGCCAAATATTTTTTCAGAGCTAGATGCAGAAAAAAATGATATTCAATTTGCAACCTGATGGAGGTCAGTATAGATGGACTAATAGAACAAGTCCCACACACTGCTAGAAGGCCAAATATTTTTTCAGAGCTAGATGCAGAAAAATATAATATTCAATTTGCAACCTGATGGAGGTCAGTATAGATGGACTAATAGAACAAGTCCCACAAACAGCTAGAAGCCCAAATATTTTTTCAGAGGTAGATGCAGAAAAAAATTATATTCAGTTTGCAACCTGATGGAGGTCAGTATAGATGTACTAATAGAACAAGTCCCACACACAGCTAGAAGCCCAATTATTTTTTCAGAGCTAGATGCGGAAAAAAATTATATTCAATTTGCATCGCGATGGAGGTCAGTATAGATGGACTAATAGAACAAGTCCCACACACTGCTAGAAGGCCAAATATTTTTTCAGAGCTAGATGCAGAAAAAAATTATATTCAATTTGCAACCTGATGGAGGTCATTATAGATGGACTAATAGAACAAGTCCCACACACTGCTGTAAAGCCAAATATTTTTTCAGAGCTAGATGCAGAAAAAAATTATATTCAATTTGCAACCTGATGGAGGTCAGTATAGATGGACTAATAGAACAAGTCCCACACACTGCTAGAAGCCCAAATATTTTTTCAGAGCTAGATGCAGAAAAATATTATCTTCAATTTGCAACGTGATGGAGGTCAGTATAGATGGACTAATAGAACTAGTCGCACACACTCCTAGAAGGCCAAATATTTTTTCAGAGCTAGATGCAGAAGAAAATGATATTTAATTTGCAACCTGATGGAGGTCAGTATAGATGGACTAATAGAACAAGTCCCACACACTGCTAGAAGGCCAAATATTTTTTCAGAGCTAGATGCCGAAAAAATTATATTCAATTTGCAACCTGATGGAGGTCAGTATAGATGGACTAATAGAACAAGTCCCACACACAGCTAGAAGCCCAATTATTTTTTCAGAGCTAGATGCAGAAAAAAATTATATTCAATTTGCAACGTGATTTAGGTCACTATAGATGGACTAATAGAACAAGTTCCACACACTGCTAGAAGGCCAAACATTTTTTCAGAGCTAGATGCAGAAAAAAATTATATTCAATTTGCAACCTGATGGAGGTCAGTATAGATGGACTAATAGAACAAGTCCCACACACTGCTGGAAGGCCAAATATTTTTTCAGAGCTAGATGCAGAAAAAAATTATATTCAATTTGCAACCTGATGGAGGTCAGTATAGATGGACTAATAGAACAAGTCCCACACACTGCTAGAAGGCCAAATATTTTTTCAGAGCTAGATGCAGAAAAATATTATATTCAATTTGCAACCTGATGGAGGTCAGTATAGATGGACTATTAGAACAAATCCCACACACTGATAGAAGGCCAAATATTTTTTCAGAGCTAGATGCAGAAAAATATTATATTCAATTTGCAACCTGATGGAGGTCCGTATAGATGGACTAATAGAACAAGTCCCACAAACAGCTAGAAGCCCAAATATTTTTTCAGAGGTAGATGCAGAAAAAAATTATATTCAGTTTGAAACCTGATGGAGGTCAGTATAGATGGACTAATAGAACAAGTCCCACACACAGCTAGAAGCCCAATTATTTTTTCAGAGCTAGATGCAGAAAAAAATTATATTCAATTTGCATCGTGATGGAGGTCAGTATAGATGGACTAATAGAACAAGTCCCACACACTGCTAGATGGCCAAATATTTTTTCAGAGCTAGATGAAGAAAAATATTATATTCAATTTGCAACCTGATGGAGGTCAGTATAGATGGACTAACAGAACAAGTCCCACACACAGCTAGAAGCCCAAATATTTTTTCAGAGGTAGATGCAGAAAAAAATTATATTCAATTTGCAACCTGATGGAAGACATTATAGATGGACTAATAGAACAAGTCCCACACACTGCTGGAAGGCCAAATATTTTTTCAGAGCTAGATGCAGAAAAATATTATATTAAATTTGCAACCTGATGAAGGTCAGTATAGATGGACTAATAGAACAAGTCCCACACACTGCTAGAAGGCCAAATATTTTTTCAGAGCTAGATGCACAAAAATATTATATTCAATTTGCAACCTGATGGAGGTCAGTATAGATGGACTAATAGAACAAGTCCCACACACAGCTAGAAGCCCAAATATTTTTTCAGAGCTAGATGCAGAAAAATATTATATTCAATTTGCAACCTGATGGAGGTCAGTATAGATGGACTAATAGAATGATGCTATGCCCAAAAGGTTTTACTTCACTAGGTGCAGTAAAAAAAATGGTATTCTATGCAGAGGTGGTGTAGCTTGCAACACAGATAGGCTACTCCACTGACTAACACACTCTGCAATAGGCCAAAAAGGATTAGCTTTGCTAGATTTAGCCAAATGCTGTGAAAAAAACTTGCACAGCACTGGCACAGACCTTCCTGGCAAAAACTGATAGGAACTGATCTAACTTAGTCCTGAAAAGGACTGCAATTACAATTAGTCTTTACTCCCAACCTATCTATTTAAGAGCACAGACCTGCCTGATAAAAGTCGTAGGAAATGCTGTAACCTAGTCCTTAAAGGACTGCAATCACAATTATTCCCTACTCCCAAGCTATCTGTAGATTTGTGCGAAAATTGGCTTGAAACTAACAAGGTATAGCGCACACAGCAACAGTGGTGCCGTCTAACACGCAGCTGCAGCAGTGAGAAAATGGTGGCGACGGGGAAAATGGCTGGGTCTTATAGGGCAAGGACATGTGACATACACTGCCAATGAAACATGCCCTTGCTTGTGTGAAAAAAAGCACTTCGCTCCGTGTGTGCGCTGCTGATAGGCTGACAGATTGCACCTCCCCACTGTAAATGCGGGAAAGAGAAAAAAAAAATGGAGATCTTCATTATTCCTGCAGAGATCCATCCCTGCCCCTCCCCCCGCCCCGCTGTACACTCAAACATTAATTTTCATCATTACTGAGATAAAATCCAGTTATGATTTTGGTGCACGAACAGTTATCGAACATAACCTCGAACTGCCAAATTTTTTTCAAATCGTTCGTGTTCGTCGAAAGGCTCGAACACCGCCCAAAACAGCTCGAATTTGAGATTGGCGAACAGTTCAAGTCGAACACCGCTCATCTCTACTCGGTGCCTCCCACCTCAATCCACCTAATATTGGGGTTATGGCGAATTGATGAGAGCATGTGCTCCGTCACTAGGGTGTATAAGAGAGGGGACAGAGGACATCCCTGCCTTGTCCCATTGGTGATTATGAAAGGTGATGAAAATGTTCTGACGCGCCCCCTGGGCCTTGGGACACCCGGAGCCGGACTCTTTTTGGTGGATGCTGGTGGTTGTAGTCTCCGTGGCGGCGACCCGGTTCCGTGGCTCAGGGCAGTCAAACCAGTGGCGGAACTATTTATGTGGTTTTGATGTTTAAATGTCCGACTACGCCACCCGTGGATTGCTGTCAGAGTGAACCGCCGCTGCAGGGCAGACCGCTGAGGCTGGTGTTGTGGGTGCAGCAGAGCGTAGTATAACTCCCCACGGGAGGAGTATAGCCTCAGGGCAGTGTATGCGGAGGATGGGGGTGATGGTGCAGGGCAGCAGCAGTAACGACACGGAGACAGTGATGCAGTCCAGGGCCTTTACTCACAGTTCTTAATATCCAGACCACTTCTGCAGGTAACGGCTTCCCACGTCGTACTGTGCTCACCAGGTGAGGGGCTCAGACAACTCCCAGATAACTTTGGAGCGCTTCACAGGACCCCCTTTGTGTTCCCTTTGTCTGGCCTTTCTTACCAACGCTTCTGTCCAGCTGCCTCAGGCCTCCTGTTGGTAAACTTGGCGCCAGTTTCCCTGACCCTATGTGGTGCCTTCCTAGCGGGTGTAGCGAGGGGCTGCGCCACAAAAAATGTCACAGCCTCCGGTTTCTAGCTGAGGGTCGTTTCCTGCCTCCACTAGTTTCGGGGACCGGTCTCCCCCTTTGGCCTGACCCCTCCACGCAGGTGGATTCGGGCGTGCGGTGGCGACTCGCCCGTCCGCACCCCTGGGATCCCTTCATTCCTCGTTCCTGGAGCCTTCTCCGCTCTTCTTCCTTCCTTCTCCCTCTTCCAGGCCTGGGCCTCTGTTACTAGGCCCGCTTCCGGAGTAGAGCTCATGCAGAGCCCCTGCTCCCTGTCACTTCTGCTCAGACTTCTCTGCACTGAACTAAGATGGTGCCCACCTTTTATACTCCCTTCTCAATGCACCCAGGAACTGCTTCCTCCCTGCTCCTGCACTACAGGGTTCCCCTTCCTCAGTGTTCCCTCCCCCCACTCCAGCCAGGGACAGGGACTGTCGTGCCCATCTCAGTGGCATATTGGTCGCCCTGCCCCACGGCAATGTGGTGTAATGCATGCAGGTGTCGGGGTCCTGATCCACACTCCATCCTTACCTGAGAGTGAGATATCACACCTCTGGGTGAGGTGCAATACCTCTGTAGCAACCGAGCCCTCGGGGTGCTACAGTTCCATTTATCTTCAGCCTAGGTGACGTATTGCGATACAGGCCCGTGATTTTGGCTATAAAAGGGTCCCCTGGACCCCTACCCCAAGCTTTTTAAGAGAATAATATATGGCGTGCCAGGAGACTCTATGTAATGGTATCTCAGCATCCAACGAGAGTATCTAATTACAAATTTTTAACTGCATCTAGCCCAGGAAATACTTTGCGCCTAGTAGCAGTGTCTGCTAGTCAGCGGATTATCTCAGCTGTTAAGCAAGCTACACCACCTGTAGTTTGGACACTTAATTTTTTCAAAGGAAATGCTTCGAGACCCAGGGATACTCAGTGAAGAGCATCAGGAGGCACCCCAAGGCATAGGGGCTGGGACTGGCGGTAGGACGCCTTGCGGTGGACCACCGAGCTCGATCCTTATAAAAGCTTTTTAACTGCAGCAGCTTTAGTGGACGCTACTGGATCTGGAATTACGCGGCTGCTGGCATGAGACTTGCCCTCCAATAGATCCTTGTAAAAGGATTTAAAGTGTATTCATTCAAATTAGAGAGACAATTTAAATTAAAAAGCTTAGACCTGCCCCCACCACAGGGGGGCTCGCTCGACCCACCAGCGGACAGGCACCAGTATTGGGAGAGGGGGGCTGGCCGTCAGGGTCCACCGCAGCTCTGGCACAAAGCCAGCGACACGGAGGTGGCACGGGCAGGAACGGACTGGCCGTGTCGGCTTCGCACTTTTTTGGTTTTAGAAGAGCATGACATGCCTATATCTGTGTCTCCCCCTCCTTTTACTCCTCCATCTCTTTTCTTTTCACATGACTATATGTACTTGTCACTTTTCCATGTGTTAGTTGTGTCTTCTGAGCAGTTTGTCAAGTTTTGGACACCTTTGAAGGTGTTGTCTATGTGTTTCTATGTGTTTTTGTTTGCCTGCCATTGGTTTTAACGGTGTTCGAAGGTGTTCGACGAACAGTTCGACGAATAGTTCGGCGAACATACGGGTGTTCGATGAACCAAACCTAACTCGAACACTATGGGGGTGGCTCAACACTAGTCAGCAAGACATCGGAGCTTCTCCAGACTGACATCTGCCAGCAGGGTCTCCTGGAAGCTCTTGCTGTCAGTTTGCAGGCCCTGGCCTAGTGTGAACACCAGTCTCTGGTCGGATGCAGAGTCCTCCGGGTCTGTGGTCAGGGACCTCCGTGGATCTGGCATGTAAGGGGGCTCCTGGGCGAGAGGAGGGCCCTCCTGTTCTGGCAGTTCTATCTGAGACTCATCCTCTAGTCTCTGGGGTTGAGTCTGAGCCGCAGCCTGACTCCAGGTCACAGCGGCCACATACGTACAGTCCTGCACATGGGTACATTTTCCCTCTTGGCACAGGGTCTCAGGTGGGACACGGGCTTCTACCTTCTCAGTAGCATTTATGTTCATTGGAGGAATATAGTGGGACACCATCCTTCCCAGGTCGGTGCCTAGCAGCACATTGGTGGGAATAGCCTCTGATACTCCCACTTCCCTTACTCCCTTTCCTGCTCCCCAGTCCAGATACACTTGGGCCATGGGCACGGCAGGGCTGACCCCTCCAATCCCGGTGATAGACATAGTCTTTCCTGGCATGATATCTGCAGGGTTTACCATTTCGGGACGCAGTTACTTGTGTTCCAGTGTCTCTGAGACCAATGGTAACTTTATCGCCAACAGTGACAGATTGACAGTTCTCATTAGTCCGCACATCAGTGACGGCCACAAATAGGACAGAAGGTGGGGGCCCAGGCGGCTTTGTGGTGGTAGTGGGGCGTTTCTCCCTATCCAGGCAGACTGCACTAACATGTCCCACTTTCTTGCACGTGAAGCATTGGCGTGAATCAACTGAAAGATATCTGGTCCCCGGGGCCCCATAGGAGGTGGGTTTGGACAGCACTGGTGACCGGCTGGCAGAGGGGGTGGGGTCCCCGTTTGGCTTACCTCCCTTCCAGCTGAATCCCGATGGCTTCCGCACCTCCGGCATCCTGTTGGCCACGTAGCGGTCCGCAATCTTTGCAGCCTCATCCGCAGATTGTGGCTCTCGATCACACACAAATTGTCGTACATCTGTGGGGCACATATGGAGAAATTGATCCTTGACCATAAGATCCGTTAAGGCCTCGAAGCTGCTAACAGAAAGTCCCCTGATCCATTGGTGGAAGGTGCTCCTCAATGTGCTCACAAAATCCGCATAGCTGTCAGCTGACCCACGTTGTAAGTTCCAGAACTTTCTCCGATACACTTCTGGGGTTAGGTTGTATTTCCTGACCAGAGCCTCTTTGATTGCCTCATAGTTCCCATCCAGGTCAGATGGGAGGTCAGCAAACACCTCCGCAGCTTTGCCTCTCAACCCCGGGGCTAGGTACAGCGCCCATTGCTCATGGGGTAGATGATATTGTTTGCAGGTTTTCTCAAACACCCGAAGAAAAGTATCCAAGTCCGTGTCCTTCTCCATCACAGGGAAGTTTTCCAAACATGGCCTCCTTGGATTTATGTCCTGGGAGGGGGTTAGCTGAAGATTGCTACCCCACTCTACTTGGGCCATCCGAAGCTTGAACTCTCTCTCAGGCTGGCGTTCTGCAGCAGCCACCTCTCTCTCGGCTCGGCGTTCTGCAGCAGCCACCTCTCTCTCGGCTCGGCGTTCTGCAGCCCCTCGGTACTGTAGAACAAGCTGCAGGTGCAGAGCGGGATCACTTGTTCCCAGCTGTTGTCAAGGCATTTGTAACGTAAAGTCCACAGGCTCCTCAGAACTGGTGTTGCTGGCACCTTCAGAGGACATCTCCGGTGCAAGGACTGGCATTTATGGGCCTCTCGGAGGTGGACTCTCTCTTTGTCCGGCTGCTTCAACATTTTGCACCAAGTCGTGCTCCGCCAAGTTGTGCATCAGCATCTCCTTGGATCTGTCGGCGGTCTCTATTCCTCTTTGCTCGCAGAGGTCGATCAGAGCATCCTTACTCTGCTTCTTATATCGGGCTGCCGTATTAATGAACAGCCTTTGCCAAATAAAAGATAGAAAAGAAAAACGGGGAAGGGGAAACTGTTTGCAAGTCGGTCTAAGTAAGCACTGAGCCTAATCTTGTAGAACTGGTGGCTCCTCGTAAGGACACCAATTCTTTAGTTCAAGGAATAATTTCTTAAACACTGCACTAATGCGATAATAGAAATAAATTCTATCCCACCGCTGCCACCAATTTGTCACGTACCCGCTCCTCAGCACGTGACTTGGGGTTGCGCCTGCAAGGGTTAATCTCTCTCCTCTCTCTCAATCCAGCACTCGACCTCTGTCCTATGCTGAAGGGAGCATCAATCACCCCCAACTCAGACTGCGCACCCCGCTTCACACACGCTGCCACCACCCACCGGATTTGGGGCCGATGGGTCCCCTAAACTAAGACTATCGGACAATCAACAAAATCACACCCTTCCTAGGGTTATGGGTTCTTTAGCGCATACAAGATTCAGGCTTATTAAAGTTTTAAGCTTTAATAGAAAAGGTACAGTGCTTATAATAAAAAGATGTAAAAAAATAGAAATAAAAAGTGACATACAGATATGCAAACAGTATGAAAATAAACAGGAGAACTTACAGAACCCTAAACTTGGTCTTCTGTAGCCCGATGGGGAAGGCGGAAATATGGGATGATGATCACAGCAGTGCTCAGCTGCCCCATCTCTGTGACAAAAGATTTTAGCCTGGAGGATCCAGTTATAGACCCAGAATGGGGGGGTCAGATTTCTACACCAGCCTTCCATTTAAACATTCTAATTCTGGGTCTATGATTGGACCCTCACTAATTTAGCCATGCATATATTATGTTGTACAAATGTTCCTTGTCTCCTCTAACTAGGTCTCTTGAACTTTGTTTGAAGTTCACTATTTGAGATGGCTTCTCTCTCTTATCAATTCTCTTCCTCTTTGAGGCTCCCTCTAGGTGTGATTTATTGCCCTGGTGGTAGGATGCCCCCTGGGGAGACTGGAGTCAGTGTGACTGGGAAGATGGCTTGTGCTTAGATTGTCACCTGTGTGTGTTGTTGAGTTAACCCATAGCTTGTATCCAATACCCTCAGATACATATTTCACTACAATCGGTTAGAGGTTTAACAATTACAGAAAAATTCTTAATGAATTTCCTGTAATAATTGGCAAAACCCAAAAATCTCTGTATAGATTTCAAACCAATAGGCCTAGGCCATTCCTGCACAGCCTGAACCTTCACAGGGTCCATCTCAAAGCCCTCGCTGGAGACAATGTAGCCCAAAAAAACTAATTTTCTGCACAGCGAACTCACATTTCTCCAGCTTGGCAAAGAGTGAATTATCACCCAATACCTGCAAAACTTCACGTACACACTGCCAGTGGGACTCCAGATCTGGTGAATAAATCAAAATGTCATCCAAATACACAACCACATTCTTACCAATCAGAGGTCTCAGGATGTCATTAATAAGGTTCTGAAAAAATGCAGGTGCATTGGTAAGACCAAAAGGCATCACCAGATTCTCAAAATGACCGACCGGAGTGTTAAAAGCAGTTTTCCATTCATCACCCTCCTTCACACGTAACAAATTATATGACCCCCAGAGGTCAATTTTGGAGAACCACTTGGCTCCCACTAACTGGTTAAACAAGTTAGGAATTAACGGTAATGGGTAGGAATTGCGTACGGTAATCTTATTAATTTCACGAAAATCCAGACATGGACGTAAACCGCCGTCCTTTTTTTTTTAACAAAGTAGAATCCAAGTGCCCCAGGCGACTTAGAAGGTCTAATGTGACCAGCAGCCAGACTACTCTGTATGTACTCCCCCAAGGCCTTTCTTTCAGGGATAGTCAGATTAAACAAGCGACTTTTGGGAAGAGTAGCACCCGGAACAAACTCAATGGCGCAATCATAATCCCTATGAGGAGGTAAAACTTGCGACTCCTCCTCCGAAAAAAACCTCCAAAAATCTTGAATAGGTACGGGTAATTCCACTTTTTCCACAGCCGCAATGCGACCATTACAACATTTATCATAGCACTTCAGACTCCAAGACTTAATCACATTAGTAGACCAGTCCAATAAAGGATTGTGCAGTTTTAACCAAGGCTATCCTAGAACAACTGGAGAGGGTAAATTATCCAAAACAACCAAGTCCAAAATTTCTTGGTGAACTCCATTGATAGTGAGAGGAAATGCAGCAGTCTTATGAGTAATACATTTCAAAGGAGTGTTATCAAATGCAACCACAGAAATAGGTGATGAAAAAGGTTTGGATTTCAATTTAAGGTTTTCCAAAAACCCTTTATCAATCACATTAAGTGTTGAACCACAATCCACAAATACCTGAAATTCAATCAAATCTCCCTGCAGAGTAGTACTCCCAGAAAGAAATACTCCTGCAGAGCGTAACAAGCTATACGGGCGTAACTGACCTTTTTTTTTTTTTACTTAAACGACGCTCACAATACTTAATCAAATGGTCACCTTTACCACAATAAAGACACAATCCCTCGGCGAATCTCCGGTCTTTTTCCTGAGAGCGGAGTGACATCCCCCCAACCTCCATTGGTTCCCCACAGTCAGAGCAGATTTTCTGGGGACTAGGACGTGACATTACAGGAGTCTTTACCTCATTGAGCCTGCACCTCAGTCTCCTGTCTATACGAACAGCTAACTGCATAGCTTCCTGCAGAGTCTCAGGTGCAGGGAATGCAATTAGCAAATCCTTAACCCTTTCACTCAGACCATCAAGAAATAAACATCTCAGCGCCGAATCATTCCACTTAACTTCTGAAGCCCATCTCCTGAAGTGTGTGCAATAATTTTCAACATCATCAGACCCCTGATTCAAACGTCTAAGTTCTGATTCAGCAGATGAGATTTGATCAGGATCGTCATATAATAGCCCCATAGCAGAAAAAAATTCTTCAACAGAACTTAAACACGGATCATTAGGCTGGAGAGAAAAGGCCCACCCCTGTGGTTCATTGCGCAAAAGTGACATAATAAAACCAATGCGCTGTGATTCATTCCCAGAGGATCTTGATCTCAAGCAAAAATATAACCAACAAGCATTTTTAAAGAAATAAAATCTTGCTGTTTACTAGAGATGAGCGGTGTTCGACTAGAACTGTTCGCCAATCTCAAATTCGAGCTGTTTTGGGTGGTGTTCGAGTTGTTCGACGAACCCGAACGATTTGCAAAAAATTTGGCTGTTCGAGGTTATGTTCGATAACTGTTCGTGCACCAAAAGCGTGTCCTGCATGTCTGGCGCTATTTAGAGCACCAATCATGCAGGGATTGTCTGCCACTCACTGTAATGCCACAGCCATGGTGGTTGTGGCATTACAGTAATTGCCCAAATCGATGGGAACAGTGCTCACAGTGAAACATGAAAAGCCGGCAATTCAGCAGCAGCATACACCGGTACCCGACAATTTAGAACCGAAAGAATAGAGCTTCACACATAGATTAGATAGATAGAAACATGTCAGTCACACATATAAGAAGCACAGTGACAGTGTTGCTTACTGTACTTGTCATTTAGTGTAAAGGATTTATCAAAAAAAATAATAGTGTTTTCATGCACCGTCTCTTTAAAAAAGCCGGCCGGCAATTCAGTATCTGTACCCGACAATTTAGAATAGAAGGAATAGAGATTCACACATAGATTAGATAGATAGAAACATGTCAGCCACATATATACGAAGTACAGTGACAGTGTTGCTTACTGTACTTGTCATTTAGTGTAAAGGATTTATTAAAAAATATAATAGTGTTTTCGTGCACCGTCTCTTTAAAAAAGCCGGCCGGCAATTCAGCAGCGGTACCCGACAATTTATAACAGACAGAATAGAGCTTCACACATAGATTAGATAGATAGAAACATGTCAGTCACATATATATGAAGTACTGTGACAGTGTTGCTTACTGTACTTGTCATTTACTGCAAAGGATTTATTAAAAAAAATAATAGTGTTTTCATGCACCGTCTCTTTAAAAAAGCCGGCCGGCAATTCAGCATCTGTACCCGACAATTTATAACAGACAGAATAGAGCTTCACACATAGATTAGATAGATAGAAACATGTCAGTCACATGTATAATAAGTACAGTGACAGTGTTGGTTACTGTGCTTGTCATTTAGTATTAAAATAAAGGATTTATTATTAAAAAAAATTGGCGTGGGGTTCCCCGTAATTTTAGTCTCTAGCGGAGGTTAAGCAGACATCTGGGGCAGATGTTTGAAGCCTGGGAAGGGGGTAATACCCACGGAGCTTCCCAGGCTACTAATATCAGCCCCCAGCTGAATACCTAGCCTTTACTAGCTATTAAAATGGAGGACCCCCCCCAAAAAAATGACGTGGGGTCCCCCCTAATTTAATAGCTAGCAAAGCCTAGGCAGACAGCTGGGGGCTGATATTAATAGCCCAGGAAGGGAGCCATGAATATTGGCCCCCTCCCAGGCTAGAAACACCAGCCGTCAGCTGCCCCAGAAATGGCGCATCCATAGGATGCGCCAATTCTGGCACTTAGCCTCGCTCTTCCACGCTGCCCTGGTGCGGTGGCAGGGGGTAATAGGGTTGGGGTTGATGTCAGCTTATAATGCCAGCTGACATCAAGCCCAGGTTAGTAATGGAGAGGAGTCTATAAGACACCCCCATTACTAACCCCATAGTCAAAGTTAAAAGAAAACACAAACACCCAGAATAAAGTCCTTTAATTGAAATAAAGACACAATCCTTTATTGTTCTAAATTAAACCATACTTACCGTCACGCCCATTCCAGCTGAAGCCAACGATCTCCTGCAATAAAAGAAAAATAATAAAGCAACCTCATCCTTACCTTTCCATGGTTCCCACGACAGCTTCAGCTCTGCTACATCGAGATAACAGGCTGGACCGCAGCAGAACGCTGCCATCCAGCCTGTCATCCCGCAGACACTGAGAAGCGCAGGCATGCTTGCGCTCTGCAGTGTCTGGCTGTGACGGCATAAAGATGAGACGAGTTCATGTCCAATGAACTCGGCGCACCTCATGCACGTCACTGACAGCGTGGGAGAATTCTCCTGCACTCAGCACTTCAGCGTGAGAATTCTCCCACGCTGTCAGTGACGTGCATGAGGTCAGCTGAGTTCATTGGACATGAATGAGCTCACCTCATGCACGTCACTGACAGCGTGGGAGAATTCTCACGCTGTAGCGCTGAGTGCAGGAGAATTTTCCCACGCTGTCAGTGACGTGCATGAGGTGAGCTGAGATCATTGGACATGAATGAGCTCACCTCATGCACGTCACTGACAGCGTGGGAAAATTCTCCTGCACTCAGCGCTTCAGCGTGAGAATTTTCCCACGCTGTCAGTGACGTGCATGAGGTGAGCTCATTCATGTCCAATGAACTCAGCTGACCTCATGTACGTCACTGACAGCGTGGGAGAATTTTCACGCTGAAGTGCTGAGTGCAGGAGAATTCTCCCACGCTGTCAGTGACGTGCATGAGGTGCGCCGAGTTCATTGGACATGAACTCGTCTCATCTTTATGCCGTCACAGCGAGACACTGAGGAGCGCAAGCATGCCTGCGCTTCTGAGTGTCCGCGGGATGACAGGCTGGATGGCAGCGTTCTGCTGCGGTCCAGCCTGTCATCTCGATGTAGCAGAGCTGAAGCTGTCGTGGGAACCATGGAAAGGTAAGGATGAGGTTGCTTAATTATTTTACTTTTATTGCAGAAGACATTGGCTTCAGCTGGAATGGGCGTGACGGTAAGTATGGTTTAATTTAGAACAATAAAGAATTGTGTGTTTATTTCAATTAAAGGACTTTATTCTGGGTGTTGTGTTTTTTTAAATACTTTACTAGAAATTCATGGTGGTCATGTCTAATATTGGCGTGACCCCATGAATTTCGGGCTTAGGGCCAGCTGATAATGCCAAGCTGGCCTTAACCCCTTTATTACCCAGTGAGCCACCGCACCAGGGCCCTGGATGAGTTGGGTACAGCGCCAGAAGATGGCGCTTCTATGAACGCGCCATTTTCTGGGGCGGCTGCGGACTGCAATTTGCAGCGGGTGGGGCCCAGAAAGCTTGGGCCTCCCTGCGCTGCGGATTCCAGCTCCCAGCTGCCTAGTTGTACCTGGCTGGGCACAAAAATAGGGCGAAGCCCCACGCATTTTTTTTTTTAATTATTTCATGAAATTCATGGAATAATTAAGAAAAAAAGGGCTTCCCTATATTGTTGTGTCCAACCAGGTACAAATAGGCAGCTGGTGGTTGGGGGCAGCCCATCCCTGCCTGCTGTACCTGGCTGGACACAAATATAGTGCGAAGCCCCACGTCAATTTTTTTTTAATTATTTCAGGAAATTCATGAAATAATGAAAAAAAAATTGATGTGGGGCTTCGCCCTATATTTGTGTCCAGTCAGGTACAGCAGGCAGGAACGGGCTGCTCCCAACCACCAGCTGCCTATTTGTACCTAGCCGGACACAACAATATAGGGAAGCCCTTTTTTTCTTAATTATTCCATGAATTTCATGAATTTAAAAAAAAAATACGTGGAGCTTCGCCCTATTTTTGTGTCCAGCCAGGTACAACTAGGCAGCTGGGGGCTGGAATCTGCAGCGCAGGGAGGCCCAAGCTTTCTGGGCCCCACCCGCTGCAAATTGCAGTCCGCAGCCGCCCCGGAAAATGGCGCGTTCATAGAAGCGCCATCTTCTGGCGCTGTACCCAACTCATCCAGGGCCCTGGTGCGGTGGCTCACTGGGTAATAAAGGGGTTAAGGCCAGCTTGGCATTATCAGCTGGCCCTAAGCCCGAAATTCATGGGGTCACGCCAATATTAGACATGACCACCATGAATTTCTAGTAAAGTATTTAAAAAAAACACAAACACCCAGAAAAAAGTCCTTTAATTGAAATAAACACACAATTCTTTATTGTTCTAAATTAAACCATACTTACCGCCACGCCCATTCCAGCTGAAGCCAATGATCTCCTGCAATAAAAGTAAAATAATAAAACAACATCATCCTTACCTTTCCATTGCTCCCACGACAGCTTCAGCTCTGCTACATCTAGATGACAGGCTGGACCGCAGCAGAGCGCTGCCATCCAGCCTGTCATCCCGCAGACACTGAGAAGCGCAGGCATGCTTGCGCTACTCAGTGTCTGGCTGTGACGGCATCCAGATGAGCCGAGGTCATGTCCAATGAACTCGGCTCACCTCATGCACGTCACTGACAGCGTGGGAAAATTCTCACGCTGAAGCGCTGAGTGCAGGAGAATTTTCCCACGCTGTCAGTGACGTACATGAGGTGAGCCGAGTTCATTGTCGGCTCATCTGGATGCCGTCACAGTCAGACACTGAGGAGCGCAAGCATGCTTGCGCTTCTCAGTGTCTGCGGGATGACAGGCTGGATGGCAGCGTTCTGCTGCGGTCGAGCCTGTCATCTCGATGTAGCAGAGCTGAAGCTGTCCTGGGAACCATGGAAAGGTAAGGATGATGTTGCTTTATTATTTTTCTTTTATTGCAGGAGATCGTTGGCTTCAGCTGGAATGGGTGTGATGGTAAGTATGGTTTAATTTAGAACAATAAAGAATTGTGTCTTTATTTCAATTAAAGGACTTTATTCTGGGTGTTTGTGTTTTTTTTTTAACTTTGACTATGGGGTTAGTAATGGGGGTGTCTTATAGACGCCTCTCCATTACTAACCTGGGCTTGATGTCAGCTGGCATTATAAGCTGACATCAACCCCAACCCTATTACCCCCTGCCACCGCTACAGGGCAGCGTGGAAGAGCGAGGCTAAGTGCCAGAATTGGCGCATCCTATGGATGTGCCATTTCTGGGGCGGCTGACGGCTGGTGTTTCTAGCCTGGGAGGGGGCCAATATTCATGGCTCCCTTCCTGGGCTATTAATATCAGCCCCCAGCTGTCTGCCTAGCCTTTGCTAGCTATTAAATTAGGGGGGACCCACGTCATTTTTTTTGGGGGGGTCCTCCATTTTAATAGCTAGTAAAGGCTAGGTATTCAGCTGGGGGCTGATATTAGTAGCCTGGGAAGCTCCGTGGGTATTACCCCCTTCCCAGGCTTCAAACATCTGCCCCAGCTGTCTGCTTAACCTCCGCTAGAGACTAAAATTACGGGGAACCCCACGCCAATTTTTTTTTAATAATAAATCCTTTATTTTAATACTAAATGACAAGTACAGTAACCAACACTGTCACTGTACTTCATATATATGTGACTGACATGTTTCTATCTATCTAATCTATGTGTGATGCTCTATTCCTTCCATTCTAAATTGTCGGGTACTGCTGCTGAATTGCCGGCCGGCTTTTTTAAAGAGACGGTGCACGAAAACACTATTATATTTTTTAATAAATCCTTTACACTAAATGACAAGTACAGTAAGCAACACTGTCACTGTACTTCATATATATGTGACTGACATGTTTCTATCTATCTAATCTATGTGTGAAGCTCTATTCCTTCATGTCTAAATTGTCGGGTACCGGTGTATGCCGCTGCTGAATTGCCGGCCGGCTTTTTTAAAGAAAGCGTCTTCTGAGCAGTTTGTCAGCTTTTGGACACCTTTGAAGGTGTTTTCTGTGTGTTCCTATGTGTTTTTGTTTGCCTGCCATTGGTTTTAACGGTGTTCGACGGTGTTCTAAGGTGTTCGACGAACAGTTCCTCGAACATCCCGGTGTTCGACAAACCGAACTGAACCCGAACACTACGGGGGTGGCTCAACACTACTGTTTACCATAAAAAACTTCAGGCAGTCCTACCTTCGGTTCGACAAAATGCGCTCCAGGACAGCTACTCATGTGTTGCTGAAGCTCGGCCACCTCCAGAGACAATCCCTGCAGGCATTGAGCCAAATCCTGGATGGAGACCATACTGATCCCCGAATTTCTTTCCTTTTAGTTTTTTGGGCTGGACTTACTGTTATGATCTGCAACAAGTACTAAGGAAAGATAGGGGAAAGCTGTCCCTACAGTAAGACTAAGCTGAATCCCTACGATGTAGCGGGCTGCCTGTTCCTTGTGAACAGACCCGCCTTAGTCCTCGGCTAGCCTGAACGAAGACCTATAGAATTAAGGGAGGGGTCCCTAAATTAACTAAGGACTGGGACAAAAATGGGACACCTCCTAAACAGAAGTTGTTGCAGAGCACAAAAGACAAACTGACAAAAATTACTAGAGGTCCCAGAGGACCAAGAACTGACAGAGATAGGCACCGAAGCACCTGGCTAGAAAGACAGTCAAATAACACTGAAGTCCAGCAAGGCCAGAAGGGCGGAGCTGGAATATATAGGCAGAGGGTCACGTGACCGCAAAACACAAGATAGAAAAAACTAACAGGAGGGTTCTAACAGAGAACATACAAACTACTTGCAGATGTTGTCCTCTATCATCATAAAGGAGTTAGCTCGTTGTCTAGGAGACCGACCACTACTGCTGTCTACCTTGTGAACATTGTGTTGAAGCTTGCAAGGTGTCATGGGTTTACAGTGACAGAGAGGAGCCAGACGACCACAGAGTCTGATTCCTCCCACTCATGCAGTCATTAAAAAGAAGCCTTATGACTTCATATTAATCAGTGCAGGGGTTAATCTGCTCAGTTGTGAGCTCCTGGAAGCTTACCGCGATTTAGGCTCTCGACAGATTTGTCCCATGTATCTCCCCCTACTGTGATAACGCTGTACCCCAACACATCAAACTGTTGCCTACCGTGGAAACCTTGAAAAGGAAGCTGAAGACCCAATTCTTGTGACAAGCGTACAATCTGCAGTAACTCTAGCTCCAGCATACCTTTGCACGACTTACTGTACCCTGACCTACTGTATCTTCACCCATCCCTTGTAGATTGTTTGTGCGCCCTGGCAGGCAGGGTCTTCTCTTCTCTTGTACCAGTCAGTGACCCCTTTTGACATGTAACGCGCCACGGAATAAATGTCGCTGTAATAGTAATAATAATTATAGTACTTGTACTCTGGGTCAATTGATGGCACTTTCCATGTGTCTACCCCTAATTTGATGTGTTTTAGCAGCTTTTTAAGGTGTTGCGCATGCATTTTTTTTTGTCCCCCCATTGAATCCTATAGCGTTCGGTAACGTTCGGTGATCATTCGACGAATAAATAGTCGAATATCGCAAATTCGGCTATCGTAATCTGAATCAAATATTGAAACATTCGATCATCTCTAGTAGTAAGTTTGGCACATATGGCCGACTTTATGTTCCCTGCCTTTCCCATGACCCTAGCATTACATTCATCTTGGCCAAAAAGAGTACTGGTTGTTCACCCTGCTAGACCCACACTACAAGAAGAACTTTGCATCTCCTCTTCCTGAGATGGAGAGGTCTTCTAAAATGTTGCTATACCAAAACACCATTGTGGAAAGTCTGTTGAAAAAATTCCCATCAGACAATGCTAGCAGCATGGTGCAAGCTTTCTTGCGCAACCAAGGGGGAGAGGTGAGGGAGATACACACCAGGTACAGCAGAGGTAGGGTATACTATCAAAGGGCTGGACCAATTTTATGACACCCACCCAGCATCCATGCCTTCATGACCCGGTGTTTTTGACAAGGAGGGAAAAGATGGAGAACATGGCTAAGCAATACCTGGCTGACCAAACCAGCGTACTCCCTAATTCCTCTGCGACCTTCAGCTATTGAATCTCAAAGCTGGACACCTGGCATAATCTGTCCCTCTATGCCTTGGAGATGTTGTGCTGCCCTGCTACTAGCATCTTGTCTGAGCGGATTTTTAGGGCCAAAGGGGGGTCATAACAGACAGGTGCCTTTGCCTGTCAACAGAAAGTGCTGACAGGCTCACTCTGATAACAATGAACAAAACATGGCTTAGATCCAACTTTTACACGCCACCAGATGACAGCAGCATATAAAGTGTTTTTAATGTTATGTTTGAATGAGGCCCGCCAGTTGTTGCCTTCTAGGGTCTATGGAGGACCCTACTTATAATTTTTTCCTGACTTTTCACTTTGCGCAAAGCCTTTATGAGTGTACAAGTACCACAACTACACTTTGTTCACAATATTTGATTGAGGCACTACAGTTGGTGCCTTCAATGTTGTATGGATGACCCTCCTTGTAATTTTTGGCAGGATTTGCACTTAATGCATAGCCTTTATGAGTCTAGGAGTACCACTACATGACAGTTTGAACAGAATGTGAATGAGGCACTCCTTTATGTCTTATGCAGGGTGTATCTGAGTCCCTCTGAGTGCTTCATTTTTGGCAGTCCACACTTTCTTCATAAATTACACTGAAATTTCCTTTTTTTTCCCTAAAAAGTTCCATTTTGGTTTACTTAAATTATATTTTTTATAAATCCTTTTTAAATTTTGCCTTATATACAAGTCATTAAACAGGAAAAATGTTTCTTAACATTTTTTTCTTGTCAACTGCAATTTCTTGTTGATTTGGAATGTTTTATTGTCATTCCTTAAAGTGGAGTAAAAATTTGACAGCCTTGTTCTCAGGAGGCAGAAATGCTTCCCCATGCTGTTCTTCTTCCATTCAGCACTTTTCCCATCCATTTGGTTATTTTCAATGCCCCCCAGACCTCCTAGTATGGTCTGCCGGAAATATGCTTGAATTTTTCAGTGACTCCCATTATATGCGTTACTTAAAACGAGCATGTGTGCATTAGGAATTGCTTGGTTTGAGTGACGAGCATACGAGCATTTTAGTGCTTGCTCATCTCTAAGGCACACTACTCCCACAGCCACGGAAGAAAAATTTGTTTTTATGCACAGAACTCCCACAGACATGGGTGCAGAGTAGAAAAATTATTTTTTATGCACAGTACTCCCACAGACATGGGTGCAGATTACAAAAATTTGCTTTTATGCACAGTATTCCCACAGACACGGGTGCAGAGTAGAAAAAAATTGTTTCTATGCATAGTACTCCCACAGACATGGGTGCAGATTACAAAAATGTAAAAAAAAGAGGTTTAAAAGCAAACTACTCCCACAGACGCAGCTGCAGAGAAGTAGAGTTTGTTTTTTTTGTACAGTACTCCCACTGACACAGGGAGAAAAAAAGTAACTTAAAGGCACACTACTCCCACAGATACGAGTGCAGAGTTGAAAAATTTGTTTTAGGCATATTAATCCCACAGACTTGGGTGCAGAGTAGAAAAATTTGTTTTTAGGCACACTACTCCCACAGACACGGACACGGGTGCAGAGTAGAAAAAATTGTTTTTAGGCATAGTACTGCCACAGACATGTGTTCAGATTACAAAAATTTGTTTTTTTTGCACAGTACACCCTTAGACACAGGTGCAGAGAAAAAAATCAGCTTAAAGGCACACTACTCCCACAGACAGGGGTGCAGAGTAGAAAAGTTTGTTTTTAGGCACACTACTCCCACAGGTACGGATGCAGAGTAGAAAAATTTGTTTTTAGGCAGAGTACTCCCACAAATATGGGTGCAGATTAAAAAAATTTGCTTTTTTGCACAGTACACCCATAGACACAGGTGCAGATCAGAAAATTTTATTTTTACGCCCTTAATCCCACAGACACAGACGTAGAGTAAAAAAAATTGTGTTTAGGCACACTACTCCCACAGATATGCATGCAGAGTAGAAAAACGTGTTTTTAGTAACACTACTCCCACATAGACGGGTGCAGAGTATAAAAATCTGTTTTTACACACATTACTCCCACAGACTCCCTCACTCCAGCAGCATCATGTCCCTATGTTAACCCCTTCCCGACCCATGTCACAGCGTCTGTGACATGGAAATCAGTTCGTTCCCGACCCGTGTCACAGCGTCTGTGACAAGGAGGGATCGCGCCCCTGCAGCGCCTGCGAGCGGGGTCGCTCAGGTGTCACAGTTGCTACTGCAACTGGACATCCTGAAGTTGACCCCACGGGGAGTAGATTAACCTGGGACCCCTCCGATTGGCAGTTTCATTTTCACTTTTAGTGAAACTGCCAATCGGAATGAATTAAATATTTCACCAATGAAAATTGGTGAAATATTTAAATCTGGGCATGGCCTGAAGCTTATAGCATCAGCCATTGGCTGGGGGGAGTGTCACCTCTGCCCCCCCCCTCCCCCCAGATCTAGCGTCACATGGATACTAGCCCCAATCAGATGTGGAGGGAGTTGTTCACGATGGCTGAAACTCCCCTGCTCCTTCCTGTCCCTGGATCGTTTGCTGCCACCGTGGATCCTCTGCTGCTGCCCCCGTGGATCCTCTGCTGCCGCCGCCGTGGATCGCTTCTGCCGCCGCCGTGGATCGTCTGCCGCCGTCGCTGATCCGCAGCAGGTAGTATTGCCCCCACTCCCCCCCGACCTCCCCTCCACCCCCCTCCATCCCCCCCTCCACCTTCATACCTGCACCCCGACCTCTGATCCCTCTGCTCCCTCTCCCACGTCTTCATCCACCGGCTGCTGCTCTCCTTCTGACAGCCGGTGGACTGTGATCACAGGCAGCAGCCGGCTCAGTGTAAATGCCCTGCTCCTGTGATCACACCCACCATCCCCCAGTCCCAGTGATCTCACCCACCATCCCCCCCTCCCAGTGATCACCCCCCCTCCCAATGATCACCCCCCACCTCCCAATAATCACCCCCCACCTCCCAGTGATCACCCCCCACCTCCCAATAATCACCCCCTCCCCCCAGTGATCACTCCCCACCTCCCAATGATCACCCCCTCCCCCCAGTGAACACCCCCCCTGTCCCCAGTGTTCACCCCCCCGTCCCCAGTGTTCACCCCCCATCCCAGTGATCATCCCCCCCCGCAAACCCAGTGATCACCCCCATGCTGCTGCCGGCTCCTGCTCCCCTTTCTGCCCCAGTAATCACCCCCCTGATGCTGCCGGCTTCCTACCCCCCTTGCTGCTGCCGGCTCCTGCCCCAGTGATCACCCCCCTTGCTGCTGCTGCTGGCTCTTCCATCTCCTCAGCCCCCTCCTACGCCTGACCACCCCCTCATGCGCCCCGTGTGCCTGAGCGCACCCCCTACGCCTGACAGCCACCTACGCCTGACAGCCCCCACACGTGACTGCAGAAGGTTACACCAAGCACTCACAGACACATGTACACTCGCACTATAATAAAGTTCCGATTTTTTTTTTTTTTTACACACGCACACAGCACACAAAATGTCCCACCCGTCCCGCTCATCCCAGTCTAGGGCGTACTCAGCTGAGGAGGCTATGTCAGGTTGGTGTGTGTGTGGTGTATACACTACACTATACCACACCGCACACAAACCTGACATACACTACACAATGGTGTCCGCTAACAAATTGGAACCATTGATTCGTAAAAATGAAAAAGTGAAAAAAAAAACACTTTCATTTTTATGAATCAATTTGTGAAGCACCTTGGGGTTCCAAGTGCTCACTATGCATCTAGATAGGTGCCTTGGGGGGTCTAGTTTCCAAAATGGGGTCACTTGTGGGGGAGCTCCAATGTTTGGCCACACATGGGCTCTCCAAACGCAACTTGGTGTCTTCTAACAATTTGAGCCCACAATTTGTTAGCGGACACCATGTTGCATTTGGAGAGTCCCTGTGTGCCCAAACATTGGAGCTCCCCCACAAGTGACCCCATTTTGGAAACTAGACCCCCAAGGCACCTATCTAGATGAATAGTGAGCACTTGGAACCCCAGGTGCTTCACAAATTGATTCGTAAAAATGAAAAAGTGGAAAAAAAACCACTTTATTTTTACGGATTAATTTGTGAAGCACCTGGGGGTTTCTTTTAGCCTAAATTTTTTAATTTTCACATGGGTAACAGGATAAAATGCATCCTAAAATTTGTTGGGCAATTTCTCCTGAGTACACTGATACCTCATATGTGGTCATAAACCACTGTTTGGGCGCATGGCAGGGCTCAGAAAGGAAGGAGCAATTTGACTTTTGGAGCTAATTTTCTATTCAAAAAGTGAAATGGCGCTCCTTCCCTTCTGAGCCCTGCCGTGTGCCCAAACAGTGGTTTATGACCATATATGAGGTATCAATGTACTCAGGAGAAATTGACCAATAAATTTTAGGATGCATTTTATCCTGTTACCCATGTGAAAAGTAAAAAATTTAGGCTAAAAGAAAATTTTTGTTAGAAAAATTAAAATGTTCATTTTTTTCTTCCATGTTGCTTTAGTTCCTGTGATGCACCTGAAGGGTTAATAATCTTCTTGAATGTAGTTTTGAGTAGCTTGAGGGGTGCAGTTTTTGGAATGGTGTCACTTTTGGGTCTTATATGTCATGTACACCCCTCAAAGGGACTTCAAATGTGATGTGGTCACTAAAAAAAATGGTTTTGTAAATTTTGCTGGAAAAAAGATAAATTGCTGATGAACTTTGAACCCTTCAAACTTCCTACCAAAATTGTTTTTTTTTTCAAAAATTGCGCTGATGTAAAGTAGACATGTGGGAAATGTTATTTATTAACTATTTTGTGTCACATCACTCTCTGGTTTAGCAGAATTAAAATTCAAAATTTGAAAATTGTGAAATTTTCTAAATTTTTCCCATATTTTTAATTTTTTCACAAATAAATGCAAATATTATCGACCTAAATTTAATACTAACATGAAGCCCAATATGTCACGAAAAAACATTCTCAGAATCGCTAGGATCCGTTGAAGTTTTCCAGAGTTTTTACTTCGTAAAGGGACACTGGTCAGAATTGACAACAATGCCAAGGTCTTTAGGGTCAAAATAGGCTGGGTCCTGAATCAGAGCAGAATGGAGGCAGCACCCGTGATCCGGCATTTATACAGGTCGGGTCACGTGGTGCGCCAGCCGATCACAGCCATGCCAATACTTGACATGGCTATGATGGCTCTGGAAGTGCCTACAACCTAAAAGTTTGTTGATTTAATGCTCTGCAGCCTTTCAACAAACTTTATTCAACATCGAATCAGAACAGTAAACTGGGGTGTGCGGTATGAGCCTCAAACTTTACAGTTTGGGTTCGTCCATCCCTAATTATTATTATTAATTATTATATGCAGCAATGCTAAATTACTGCTGGTAATACAGTACATGTGATTAATCAATCACAAATTCAAGAACACTAACGGGACTAACAAAGTAAAAAAAAAAAAAAAAAAAAAATTAGAATGATCGCCCATTTTCTATCATTAAAAATAAAGTTATTAAGCAATGTAAAAGATACCCATACAGTATGGAATAAGAAGTAATTAAAGGGAATCTTTCAGGTGAATCATGTGTGTCACCCTGGCCGGGATGCCACAAAATGTAATAAAGCTGTGTCTGAGAGCAAGGGGGAGGTTCTCTTGTCAGGGGAACATTAGCATGCAGTACCTCCTGTCTCAGGCCAGTAGGGGGAGCAGGCTGCCCCTATAAAAGCTGGTGCTGGGGGCAGGGTTAGAGAGAACTGGATGACCTGTCTCAGTACTGAGACGTGTCCCGGAGCAGAGCAGGGACAGAAAGTTGTATTGCACCTAAGAGGAAGTGTGGCAGGAGGAGAGCCACAAGCCAGAGACAAGAGGCAAAGTGAGCCTGTCTTGGCAGATAAAGGACTTAACTTACCAGACTTTGGTGTCTGAGGCTGGGAGGATTCCACATCCTACAGCAGATAACCAGTCCGCAAGGGACTGTATATTCCTTGGCCTAAGAAGCCTGGAGGCTCTGCCACAACAGAAGGGACCAGTAAAGCCGTACCAGGCCGGGAGCAGAAAGGAACCCACGTCGCAGGCCATACAGGCGAGAGTACACGGAAAGGTCTGAAACGTGGGCTGTTACCCTATCAGGAGGAGATAGCCAGAAGGAGCGCAGAAAGCACGGTAGGCCTACACCCTCACCCTGACCAGGGCCAATTTCCCCATTGCTCTCAGACATCCAGGTCCCCTCCTAGCCGGGACTGTTTGTGGGTCAGTTTACCTGTTCTAGTAAAGACCCTGGACCGCAACCTGTTGTCTGTGTGCTCCTTGCTCCTCCAGCACTAACGGCACTGGGACACTCACCACCATCACTCCCACCATCCATTATACTGCCCTGGGGCCGCACTCTTCCCGTGGGGAGTCACACCATCCCAGCTGCATACATCATCAGCCCCAGCGGTCTGCCTTGCAGCGGCGGTTCCTAATGACCGCAAATCCACGGGTGGCGTAGTCGGACATAATCAACAGCACATAACGGACTACCACTGGCCTGACCACCCTGAGCCACGGAACAGAGTTGCCACTACTACCCCCATTGTTTCCCTACTGCCCGGATCCGAGTGCCCCACGGCCCAGGGGGCGAGTCAGCTTTGGCGTAGTCGGCAGGATTGCAACCAACCCGCCACAAACGGGTACTGCGTGCCTGAAAAAGACTTTGCACTTACCTGAAAAGAGGTTTCCCGCCGTCCGGAGCCGTTTCCCGCCATTTCCAGCCGTCTCCCGCCAACTTCCATCGGTTCCCGCCATCTTCAGCCGTTTTCTCGCCATCGGACGCCATCTTCAGGACGCTGCGCGGGAAGAAGAGGGGCGTGGACGTCCAAACGGCGCGAGACCCGAAGCTCCGCCCCACGCACCGACGCTGCGCAAGGTCCTGGAAGGGAGAGAGAGCGACGCTGACGTCACCAGGACTCGACGCAAGGTCCTCATCCAGAGCAGCAGCAGCGGAGCCGCGGCCTACAGAAGAGGATCGTCGGAAGGTAGGCCGCGCTTAACTAGGGGGGAGGAAGATGTCGGATACAGAGGCGCCCACTACCACCAACGCAGCTGCAGCAGCGGTGATGCCATTTTCCCTGCCCTACATCCCTGGAGCGGCCTGGCTGCCCAAGTACTCAGGGGAGCCCCATGCCCTAACTGACTTTAAGGAAAGGCTGTACAGTTTGTTCCAAGTCTACCCCCTGACAGAGGAACAGAAGGTCAGCATATTAACAGGGCAGTTAACTGGCGCAGCCCAAAGGGAGGTAAAATCATGGCCCACTGAGGAGAAAAGGACCGTGAAGGGTATTCTGGCCCGGCTGCGGGGTACCTTTGACACACGTACCTCCGCTGAAATTAAAATGAGGTTCTATGGATGTAAGCAGCGGGCACAGGACAGCATCAGAGACTATGCCATAAATTTGCAGGAAGCCTTGAGGACCATCCAACAAGCTGACCCTGGTAGCGTGCAGGAAACGGATAAGCTACTAACAGAACAGTTTATAGAAGGTCTGCTGTCTAGCGCCCACAGGACCCAGCTGCGCCTCATGTTCTTTCAGAACCCTGATCTGACCTTTGCCCAATTCAAGGACAGGGCCATAAGGGTGCTCCGTGAATCCGCAACAAGTGGCGCTATAAACCCCCGGCGCCCTGCTCTCACCTACCACCAGGAGGCGGCGCCCTCCTCTATGGACTCTGTGGGGGCTGATGCACAGGCCCTGAACCAAGCCCCGTCGAAAGATCTGCACCATCAAGTCCAGGAGCTGACCAGGAGCGTCGCAGCATTGACCAGGACCGTCCAGGCGTTGCAAGTGAACCCATCAAGGCCCATCGAGTTGGCTTCAAGTCTGGAGGATGTCCCGTGGCGTCGACAGAGGAGGATCCCGTTATTCCGAGGGAGGCCCACAGACCGCTACGCAGAGGATGGACAGCCCATTTGCCGTCGATGCAACCAGCCCGGACACATTTCCAGGTACTGTAATTTAAACGGGTCCAATCTGGGGCAGAGGGCCAACCCCCAGGCATAAGATCACCAGGCCCTTACAATTGGCGCAATAAGTACGTTGGCGGGCGCCCGGTTTTACCCGTGGTGCTGGACGGTATCCCCATGAGCGCCTTGCTGGATACTGGGTCGCAAGTAACCACTATTCCTTATGTACTTTTTAAGCAGTATTGGACTGATGCTGATATCACACGGTATCCAGACAGTAACTTGAGCATCATCGCCAGTAATGGCTTACCCGTGCCGCAGATGGGGTTCAAGGAGATGACCATTAAAATTGGTAAAGTTGAACTACCGGCACAGGGAGTAATTATTGTGGACATTGACCGTCGTGAGAGTCACCCTAAAATAACTGTGGGTACTAACGTGATTGAAAATTGTCTTTCAGAGGTAATTGTAATTCTACAACAGGTGGCAGTGAATGCTAGTTCCAGCCAACAGAGAGTCCTCAACAAGGAGATAAAAGCCCTGATGAGACGGCAGCAGGTAGAACTGTCTGGTGGTGAGATCGGTAGCGTAAGACTGAGTGACCCATTCCCCATTTCCATGCCTCCCAAAAGTGAAATGATGATCTGGTGTCGGACTGCAATCAGGTTGAGAGGTAGAGACTACCAAGCCATGGTAGAACCCGTGTACTCGGACAGCAGGCCCACCATTTTGACAGCCCGGGGGGTGGTTGATGTCCGCCATGGGAGGGTGCCCGTTCGCATTCTCAACATTGGGGAGAGAGAGGTACACTTACCCAGGTATGCTACACTTGTCAAACTGTTTGTTGTCGAACACAAAGCTATCAGTGCCGTGGAACCCTTGCCTCCATCTCCTCAGGCAGAGGGTAATGGCTCCCAGAAACAAAAGGAGGACTGGTGCCAGAAACTCCATGTGGGTGATGACTCCACTCCCCTGCACCAAAAACAAGGAGTCTACTGGGTGGTACAGGAGTACGAGAGAGTCTTTAGTAAGCACCCACTAGACTTCGGCAGAGTAAAGGGGATAGAACACCACATCCCCACAGGGAGCCACCCACCGATAAAATAAAGACACAGACCTGTACCCCCTGCACATTATCAGAACGCAAGGGGCATGCTAAAAGAAATGAAAGAAGCTGGGGTCATTAGAGACAGCTGTAGCCCCTGGGCAGCCCCCTTGGTTCTGGTAAAAAAGAAAGACGGCACCATGAGAATGTGCGTGGACTATAGACAAATCAACCGTATCACCCATAAAGACGCATACCCGCTGCTTAGAATAGAGGAGTCTTTAGCCGCACTAAAATCAGCTAACTTCTTTTCTACTTTGGACCTTACTAGCGGGTACTGGCAGGTTCCTGTGGCAGAGGCTGACAAGGAGAAGACCGCCTTCACCACCTCGATGGGACTGAGTGAGTTCAACTGTATGCCCTTCGGGCTCTGCAACGCACCAGGGAACTTCCAGAGGCTGATGGAATGCTGTCTAGGGCACCGAAACTTCGAGACGGTCCTCCTTTACCTGGACGACGTGATCGTCTATTCGAAAACCTACGAGGACCATCTAAAGCACCTGGCCGAGGTGTTCGAAGCCCTGGCAGGCTATGGCCTGAAGGTGAAACCATCGAAGTGTCACCTGCTGAAACCAAAGGTCCAGTACCTAGGGCACGTGGTAAGCGCGGAAGAAGTGGCCCCCGACCCTGACAAGGTCACGGCAATCAAGAGCTGGCCAAGCCCCTCGAACATCAAAGAGGTGAGACAGTTTCTCAGATTGGTAGGCTACTACCGAAGGTTCATCCCCGGGTTCACAAGGATGGCAGCTCCTATGCAGGACCTCCTAATCGGACAGTCTAAGTCCAGAAGTCAAAAGCCACCCTTCAAGTGGGATAAACCGGAAGAGGAGTCCTTCCGCCAGCTAAAGATGGCCCTCACAGGGGACGAGATCCTGGCCTACCCTGATTATGGCCAGCCTTTCATTCGCCACACAGACGCCAGTAATGTCAGACTGGGAGCCGTACTGTCCCAAAACCAACAGGGCAGAGAAAGGGTGATCGCGTACGCCAGCCGGAAGCTGAGACCCACCGAGAGGAACCCGGAGAATTACAGCTCCTTCAAGCTAGAATTCTTGACGGTGGTGTGGGCCGTGACAGAACGCTTCAAGCATTACCTGGCCTCCGCAAAGTTCACCGTGTACACGGACAACAACCCGCTGACACACGTGGACAATGCAAGACTGGGTGCCCTAGAACAGCGGTGGATGGCCCGTCTCTCCAACTATGACTTCGTGATCAAGTACCGGGCCGGCAAAACCAATGCCAACGTTGACGCCCTATCAAGGATGCCTCACTTACCTGAAGGTGACAAAGACCCAGAAGAGCTGGAGGAGGTAGAACTCCCCGCGTTTCACCGGTATGGAGCCGCTCAATACTCCCACCGCGTGAAGGAGGAGGATCTAACAACCGTGATGATCAATCCCCTACCTCACCACAGCTGGGCCGAGACCCAAGATAGTGACCCTGCCATCTGCCTGGTGAAAGATCTGCTGACCCAGGAGGACTCCCGCATGGATCCGGATGCTCCAGAGGAAGCCAAGCAGCTGTGGAAGGAGAAGAGCAAGCTGTTCCTCTACGAAGGCAAGCTGTGCAGAAGGATTGTCAACCACACGAGCTGACCTGGCAAGTCGTGGTTCCAAGGCGGGATGCAGCTATGGTCCTGGGGGCTTACCATGACAGAGCGGGGCACTTCGGTTGGAAGAAACTGGAGTTCCTGCTAAGAGGACGGTTCTTTTGGGTCGGCATGAGAGGGGCTGTAGAGAAGTGGTGCAGAGACTGTGGCCCTTGTCACCTAAGGAGGAAGGACCGTGCCAGCCAGAAGACACCCTTGAGGCCCATCGTCACCACGCAGCCTCTTGAGCTGGTAGCTCTAGACCATGTCAAGTTGGCTCCAAGCCGGTCAGGGTACATCTACGTCCTGACAATCATTGACCACTATTCCCGTTTTCTCGTGGTGGTCCCAGTAAAAGACTTGACAGTCCAAACAGCGGCCAGAGCCTTCCAACAATACTTCAGCCGTCCACACGGGTATCTGGAACAGGTCCTGACAGACCAGGGTCCAGCGTTCGAGGCTGAAATCTTCCAAGAGTTCTGCAACCTCTATGGCTGTAAGAAGATTCGGACAACGCCTTACCACCCACAAACCAACGGGATGTGTGAGAAAATGAACAATATAGTCATTGAACTCCTGAAGACGTTGCCCCTGGAGGAACGCAGCCTGTGGCCAGAAAAACTGCCGGACCTGATAGACTTATACAATCATATCCCGGTGAATGCTACCAACTGCACCCCGGCTTACCTAATGCGAGCCAGACCAGGTAAGCTGCCCGTAGACCTGGAGATGGGAGTCCTGACGCCTGAGGACACCTCCCCGGATGTGGACTGGGATACGGAAAGGCAACTGCAGTACAAGAAGGTACAGGAGAGTGTGGAGAGGAGCCTGGCCCAGGTGAGAGAGAGGCAAGAAAAACTCTTCAACCAACACGCCCCTGCTGGTCCCCTAGAACCTGGTGAGCAGGTCCTGAAGCGAAAGAGAAGGCTTCACAAGTTGGACGACCAGTGGGAAAGGGAACCCTACACCGTACTGCAGTCTGGTCACGACAACCCAAAGGTGTGCGTGATCACCAAGGACGGAGGAGAAACCACTAGTACAGTCTCCAGAGACCACCTCAAAAGGTGCCCCGAGCAACTCCGTAGTGCATAAGAGGATCAGAGTGACCTTGAACCCGCAGAGGACAAGGAAGAAATGATCAGCACCGTTTTCGGAGAGTTCCCTCAGTCCTGGACTCGAATAAATGATGCCATAGTGGTACCCGTCCTGCATTTCCTGCAACCGGCACAGCAACAACCAACACCAGAGCCGGAAGGTGAAGAGGAGCAAGCGGTTCCAGAGGCAGAAGAGCCTGTATCAGCAGTCCAGGAGAGTCAACCCTCTGCTGACAGTGAGCCTGCCATGCCTGCGGTAAGCCAAAGGACCCGCAGACAGCTGCCTGCCCTACCTGTACACCCAGCTGGTAGCTGTACCCCTAACGCTAGTGGGGAAAGACTGGTTGGTCCACCACCAGACAGTGGGTTAAGGAGGTCAACCTGGAGCACAAAGGGGCAGATACCAGCTCGCTGGAGAATATAGAGTGCACTAAAATTGTGAATAACCCTGTTGCCAAATGTTGAAATGTTTGCCAAGTTACATGCATGTTTGGTATTTCTGTGTTTCAGTTTCCTGCAGCAACCATAAGGACTCACAGGATATGGACTTTTTATAACCGGGACCTTGTATGGACTGCGTTCGGAGCCTAACCAAGGAATGAACTAAGACTGTAAAGGACTTGGGGTAGGACAGACCCCCATCTGGTTAAGGCTCCCCGTTGTGCTGGTGATATGGACACCCGGTCACAGACCACACTGTGACCTTAAGAACTCAATGATAATGTTTTATGGTTATGCATATTATTCTTTATTTACTGTTTAGTCCCGGAGTACTAAATTTTACTATGGGGGAATGTGTCACCCTGGCCTGGATGCCACAAAATGTAATAAAGCTGTGTCTGAGAGCAAGGGGGAGGTTCTCTAGTCAGGGGAACATTAGCATGCAGTACCTCCTGTCTCAGGCCAGTAGGGGGAGCAGGCTGCCCCTATAAAAGCTGGTGCTGGGGGCAGGGTTAGAGAGAACTGGATGACCTGTCTCAGTACTGAGACGTGTCCCGGAGCAGAGCAGGGACAGAAAGTTGTATTGCACCAAAGAGGAAGTGTGGCAGGAAGAGAGCCACAAGCTAGAGACAAGAGGCAAAGTGAGCCTGTCTTGGCAGATAAAGGACTTAACTTACCAGACTTTGGTGTCTGAGGCTGGGAGGATTCCACATCCTACAGCAGATAACCAGTCCGCAGGGGACTGTATATTCCTTGGCCTAAGAAGCCTGGAGGCTCTGCCACAACAGAAGGGACCAGTAAAGCCGTACCAGGCCGGGAGCAGAAAGGAACCCACGTCGCAGGCCATACAGGCGAGAGTACACGGAAAGGTCTGAAACGTGGGCTGTTACCCTATCAGGAGGAGATAGCCAGAAGGAGCGCAGAAAGCACGGTAGGCCTACACCCTCACCCTGACCAGGGCCAATTTCCCCATTGCTCTCCGACATCCAGGTCCCCTCCTAGCCGGGACTGTTTGTGGGTCAGTTTACCTGTTCTAGTAAAGACCCTGGACTGCAACCTGTTGTCTGTGTGCACCTTGCTCCTCCAGCACTAACGGCACTGGGACTCTCACCACCATCACTCCCACCATCCATTATACTGCCCTGGGGCCGCACTATTCCCGTGGGGAGTCACACCATCCCAGCTGCATACATCATCAGCCCCAGCGGTCTGCCTTGCAGCGGCGGTTCTTAATGACCGCAAATCCACGGGTGGCGTAGTCGGACATAATCAACAGCACATAACGGACTACCACTGGCCTGACCACCCTGAGCCACGGAACCGGGTTTCCACTACTGCCCCCATCGTTTCCCTACTGCCCGGATCCGAGTGCCCCACGGCCCAGGGGGCGAGTCACATGCTTCCCAGACCATCGTCAGCATGTATCAGCCATTGGCTTTACAATCACAGCCATGTATGTTTGTCTCTGAGACACCGCAACCAATATGTACACTTTGGTACAGGCTTGCGAGTTACAGTCAGTGGGCAGGGAGAAGCTGCTGGGGACCCGCCTGTACGACTCGTTCCCCGCGCACCTCAGTCCCCGGTGGCTATTAAAAGTATGTTTTTCCCTTAAACGTCACAGTGTTTCAGAGTCATACTTGGTTGTTATCGTACAGCCATTAAGTGATAGATGCTGCCCACAGTTTAGGTACCATGTATCACCTGACAGGTTCCCTTTAAAACATTGTATCTATACCAAAATGGTATCAATTAAAAATATCAGCTTGCTTCGCAAAAATCAAGACTTCACATATCTCCATCAATGGAAAAATAACAGTTACAGTTCTCTGAAAATGGTGGCACAGTCTCCAAAAATGGTATTTTACAAATTTACAATCTTTTTCACAACTAAAATTATACTACACTTGTCCAGTTTATTTTTTTTATCAGCATAGTCGTACTGACCTGAAGGATTAGGCTCCCAGGTAATTTTTAACATATACAGTTATATGAAAAAGTTTGGGCACCCCTATTAATCTTAAGCTTAATGTTTTATAAAAATTGGTGTTTTTGCAACAGCTATTTCAGTTTGATATATGTAATAACTGTTGGACACAGTAATGTTTCTGCCTTGAAATGAGGTTTATTGTACTAACAGAAAATGTGCAATCTGCATTAAAAAAAATTTATCAGGTGCATAAGTATGGGCACCCTTATTATTTTCTTGTTTTAAATACTCCTACCTACTTTTTACTGACTTACTAAAGCCATTTTTTTGGTTTTGTAACCTCATTGAGCTTTGAACTTCATAGCCAGGTGTATGCAATCATGAGAAAAGCTACTTAAAGTGACCACTTGCAAGTTGTTCTCCTGTTTGAATCTCCTCTGAAGAGTGGCATCATGGGCTCCTCAAAACAACTGTCAAATGATCTGAAAACAAAGATTATTCAACATAGTTGTTCAGGGGAAGGATACAAAAAGCTGTCACAGAGATTTAACCTGTCAGTTTCCACTGTGAGGAACATAGTAAGGAAATGGAAGAACACAGGGACAGTTCTTGTTAAGGCCAGAAGTGGCAGGCCAAGAAAAACATCAGAAAGGCAGAGAAGAAGGTTGGTGAGATCAGTCAAGGACAATCCTCAGACCACCTCCAGAGAGCTGCAGCATCAACTTGATGCAGATGGTGTCACTGTGCATCGGTCAACTATACCTCGCACTTTGCACAAGGAAAAGCTGTATGGGAGAGTGATGCGAAAGAAGCCGTTTCTGCAAGCACGCCACAAACAGAGTCGGCTGAGGTATGCAAAAGCACATTTGGAGAAGCTAATTTATTTTTGGAAGAAGGTCCTGTGGGCTGATGAAACCAAGATTGAGTTGTTTGGTCATATAAAAAGGCGTTATGCATGGCGGCAAAAAAACACAGCATTCCAAGAAAAACACTTGCTACCCACAGTAAAATTTGGTGGAGGTTCCATCATGCTTTGGGGCTGTGTGGCCAATACCGGCATCGGGAATCTTGTTAAAGTTGAGGGACGCATGGATTCCACTCAGTATTAGCAGATTCTTGACAATAATGTTCAAAATCGGTGACAAAGTTGAAGTTACGCAGGGGATTGATCTTTCAGCAAGACAATGATCCAAATCACCGCTCCAAATCTACTCAGGCATTCATGCAGAGGAACAATTACAATGTTCTGGAATGGTCATCCCAGTCCCCAGACCTGAATATCATTGAACATCTGTGGGATCATTTGAAGAGGGCTGTCCATGCTCGGCGACCATCAAACTTAACTGAACTGGAATTGTTTTGTAAAGAGGAATGGTCAAAAATACCTTCATCCAGGATCCAGGAAATCATTAAAAGCTACAGGAAGCGACTAGAGGCTGTTAGTTTTGCAAAAGGAGGATCTACTAAATATTAATGTCACTTTTCTGGTGAGGTGCCCATACTTATGCACCTGTCAAATTTTGTTTGAATGCAGATTGCACATTTTCTGTTAGTACAATAAACCTCATTTAAAGGCAGAAACATTACTGTGTCCAACAGTTATTACATATATCAAACTGAAATAGCTGTTGCAAAACACCAATTTTTATAAAACATTAAGCTTAAGATTAATAGGGGTGCCCAATCTTTTTCATATAACTGTATTGTGTGCCATAAAGACAAAGCCCAAAAATCAATGTTGGAAGAGAATTTTTGAGGGAATTTTACTGTACTTGGAATCCCTCCCCTCCCATTTTCCAGTACATTGTGTGTTAAAATGATTGGTACACTGCAACGCTAAGTATGCGAACATGAAATATATGAAATTTGAATAGCATTACTGCTGTAGAAGATAGAAATAAATGAGAAATCTTAGCGCATAAATTGGCCAATTCATGTGTACCTCGTAGCCACGATAAGGCGTTTCTCAAAATACCAGGACCCTATCAATGTGAATTCCTCTCTAAGAGACATATGTCTGCTTGTGTGTGGGATAATAAGATCCTGCTGTAATTAAAATCGCCGGTGGCATAGAGGCGGAGTGCTCAGTTAAAGTTTATACATAGAAACAGAAAAAACTGTCCAGCACTTCCAAAACAAGAAACAGGTGAGAACAGGTGCTTACTAGGAGCATCTACCTCCATATACAACTAACAAACAAAGCAGCACACTATAATGGTAAGTATGCAAACATGAACTATATGAAATTTGAATAGCATTACTGCTGTAGAAAATAGAAATAAATGAGAAATCTTAGCGCATAAGGCTTTTCTCAAAATACCAGGACCCTATCAATGTGAATTCCTCTCTAAGAGATATGTTGCTGGGGCGGGAGCTCGGGTCCCCGCCCTGCATGTTTGGCGCTCTTTAGAGAGCCAATGAATATGCAGGGATTGCTTGCCCTGCACTGTAATGCCATAGCCATGTTGGTCGTGGGCATTACAGTGATTGGCTGGCCGCACAGCGTCATCAGGTCTATATAAGACCAGGCACCGCTATGCCTGTCAAAGTCTACCCTGGAAACAGGCAAAGTAGGGAGAACTGCTGCTGAGTCAGGGAGAGATTTGCTTGTTTATAGTTAGTATTGGTATTCCACAACATATATACAGTATATACATAAATATATATCCATCTGAACTAACAGTCCCTCTGAGGACTAATACAGCTGTATATATTCAGTGGTGATAGCAGGAGTTAGGCAGGCAGTGTATGTGGCAGACTGCAGTGCATATAGTGCAAGAGAGTCCATTGAACGTTCTGTCTGTGTGCTGCTGTTTATCTTAATCCTGGATATTTGTTTAAAAAGCAAGGCAGGCAGGGTATGTGACAGACTGCAGTGCATGGTACAGCACAGGAGGGTCCATTGCATGTTCAACTTCTGACTGATCCCGCTGTGATAAATATTTGTAAACATAGCCCCAGGTATCAGGTGCCAGGGCTAATTTTCTTTTCTTAATCCTGGTTATTTGCTTAAAAAGCAATCCAGAGTATGCAATTTTTCTGCTCTATTTGCTTGTTAGCACTGTAGAATACAGCCAGATGTTTTCCATATTACAGCGATAAATATCCAGAAATTTGTAGTGAACGTGGAAAATATTGGCCTCCATTTCCATTTTGTTGCAGTGTGTCAGTGAAGCTATTCATATGAGGTTGCTGTGAAGAATAGTATTAGTAAACTACAGGCCCGATTTTTAAAACCGTGGTTCTCCGTCAGACGTATCATATATAACTGCGTTCCAAAATCAGCCATTTCTGGCTTCCATTTCCATTTTGTTGCAGTGTGTCGGTCAAGCTATTCACACGAGGTCGCTGTGAAGAATAGTATTAGTAAGCTACAGGCCTGCTATTTAAAACTGTGGTTCTCCCTCAGACGTATTGTCACGGTAAAATATATATATAGAAAATCAATTAGTTTCTTTTAATAGATTACCTAATCAGTGTGAATTGATAAAGAGATGATGGAATAATCTATGTGTATGTATGTATGCAAATGTGTATATGCACATGGATTATGTTAATAGTTAATGAACATATAACTAACAGCTTCTGTTTTTATTGTAGACATGAACAACTAAATGATTTCCTGGGAATGACGTATGCATGAAAATGGCTGATAACAGAGAGATTCATGTCACGCTGGCAAAGATGGCACTGAGAGATGAACCCACCCCTCCCATCGAAATTCCTAAGGCGTTACTGAGACCAAGAGATACATGGATGAGCAAATTGCAGTGTGCCGAGTTATCAGAAAGAGCAATGAATTTTACTAATCCCACCTAGAAGTAGAATACTATATAACCCCATGTCTACGTAATAAAGTATGCCATTTTGCATGGGTTAGTCTCTGAGTGAAGTTTTTCAACCAGATTAGCAAATTTGGTTAATTAGCTTCTTTGCATGTACTCGGACATCTTTAATTTGGAGGAGAGCAGTTACCTAGTGTATCTTAAATTGGTGAAACCTCCACAGTATCACATATAACTGCGTTTCAAATTCAGGCATTTGTAGTGAACGTGGAAAATATTGTCCTCCATTTACAGTTTGTAGCAGTGTTTCAGTGTACACCATTTTACAGCTCCATTTGCTTGTTCGCAGAATACAGACAGATTTTTTTAGTTTTATTCACATTACTGTATTGTGGAAGCAGAGGAACTTTTTTCAATGATCAGACGCATGTGATCCATATGACTGCCATAATAATACAGAAATTTGTAGAGAGTGCCAAATATTCCACTCCATTTAAAGTCAGCCAGCTATGTTTTGTTGAACCAATTGACACTTGGTTGCTGACATATACCATATAGTACGCGACTGTCTGAAACTGTGGCCATCAGACGTTATCCCATATGACTGCCCTAATAATCCAGCAATTTTTGTGAGCTTGTCAAATATTACACTCCATTTAAAGTATTGCAGTTGTGGGTTCAAACCTATTCACAGTTGGCCGCTGAGAAATAGCATATCTGTGAACATTGTTGTCAGAGCATTATGCCACTTTTAAAGACTGACAAAAAAAAACATACAAAAAACAAGCTAAAATGGAAAAAAATGTTAAGAAACATTCTTTCCAGTGTGAATTTTAAATAAGGCCAAAGAAATTAAAAAAAAAGTTATGGACTGTGGAAGACATTTATGCGACCAGAATGAACACTCATCTGTAGCTGGTGATGATACCACCTAGCAGCACCTGTCCCTATTGTAAATGCATCAAACAGCGTTATCGTTATAGAATAGATTTAAAAAATTTGTGGGCAGCACCAGCAGCACGCAGAATAAGGCAATAATAGCTAGCTGGATTGGTGTAATACACTATCCATATTGGGATACCTCACCCGTAAAAGAATTTCAGATAAGACAGTTAATATTCTAGAATATAGAATCTATTTGAATTGTCTTTCCCATTATTAAGGAGTGTGTCTCCTATACTGTTGTTGCATATACAGCAATTTCAAGGGCTGCTGAAAATTAGGATGAACTCCAATACACATTTGAAGAGACGTAAAAAAAAAAACCACACAGTAGGATCTTTTAGTATAAAAAACAGACTCACCAATGTAACCTCAATGTAATCACATTGTTCAGCTCCTGGACCTCCTCCTCCTCTTGTTCGGCCTCCGGCTCCGAAATGACCACATCAGTCACAAGCTGCAAGCACTGCAGCACTGCCTTGGCAAAGCGGCAACAGGCTGTGCTGAAGATAATATGCATAAATCTTAGGTGACAAACCGCCCACCGCTGCAGAGTTGTTGAAAGCTGTAACACTGCAGCCTGATCTGTGGCTCTCACCACTGAACATACAACCTGGCATGGTCATGCGTGACAATGGGTGGAACCTGGTGGCGGAGAAATGACAGCCAGAGTAGATAAGTTTCCTTCTATGCCAGTCCTGTCACCGACCTAAAAAATATGCCTGTGGTGAAATACAACTCTTACCAAGAAGCAGTGTCAGATTGAAGAACACTGGGCCCACCAGAGGATTTGATTCTGAGAGCCCAATTTTCTCCCCTGCTCAAAAGCCCCATAGCAGCTGCAAAGTTTGTGCTACCATGAACTCTCCCGACAGAGAAGCCAAGGCCTACCAGAGGAGTCTCCTTTTCTCTGGTGGGCCCATCCAACCCTGCCGAGAAGCAGCTCTGGTTAAGAAAAGTCTGTGTGAAGGTTCCCGGAAACTCTATGGCTGCTTTTTTACTGTGGACTGGCTCCAGCAATCTATAAGATTGCAATCTATAAGATGGATCCCTTCACTGGCTCCCCATTGGCAGAGACATCAGTTCAAAACAATACCCATGACATGCAAAGCCATCCACCACCTGTCTCCTGCATATATCTGTGACCTAGGCTCCCGGTACATAACTGCACGCAACCTCCGATCCTTACAAGATCGCCTTCTCTACTCCCGTCTTATCTCCTTTTCCCACTATCGCATACAAGATTTTTCCTTTGCATCCCTTCTACTCTTGAAATCTGTACCCCAACATATCAGACTCTCATCTACTGTTGAAAGTAAAGGGAACTGAAGACCCACCTCTTCCGAAAAGCCTACAACCTGCAGTAACCCTCACTCCTCTGAGTCAATTGATGGCACTTTCCTGGTGACTGCCCCTAAATTGATGTGTTTTGGCAGCTTTTAGTCCTGTTTGAAGGTGTTGTGTATGCGTTTGATTTCGGCACCTATTGAATCCAATGGTGTTCGGCAATGTTTGGCGAATATTCGACAATTAAATTGGCGAATATTGCAAAATAGGCGATTGTAATCTGAAACGAATATTGAAATATTCGCTCGTCTCTAATCAGAAACACCCTTAAATAAATTATGTGGCTATTGCATCACGGTCACCCTGGTGATATGGTGGTGGAGGATGAGGAGAAGGAGGAGGGCAACATAAAATAGAACAATTTCTGAAGGGTATACCCATATCTGGGTGTGAAGGGGTGCATGGGAATAGACCCCCAAAAAAATAACCACTGGATTTGATTTTTTGTTTAATGCTATCATCTGGTGGTGTTGAGAAGTCTGGCCCAATCCAGCCCTTGTTCATTTTTATAAGAGTCAGCCTGTCAGCATTTTCAGTTAACAGGCAGATGCGCCTATCAGTTTTATCAGTTATAATGCCCCTGGCGGCACTAAAAACCATCTCTGACAAAACTCTAGCGGCCAGGACCTCCAAGGTGTAGAAAGACAGCTTATGCCACGTGTCCAGCTTGGATACCCAACAGTTGTAAGGCTCAGAGACAGAGAGGAATCATGGAGGACACTGGTATGGTCGCCAAGGTAGTCCTTCAGCATCTTCCAAAACTTTTCCATCCTTGTCAGAGTACCCCATGTATCAGGACTAGTGTTGAGCCACCCCCGTAGTGTTCGGGTTCGGTTCGGTTCGTCGAACACCGGGAAGTTCGAGGAACTGTTCGTCGAACTGTTTGTCGAACACCTTAGAACACCGTTAAAACCAAAGGCAGGCAAACAAAAACACATAGAAAACACCTTCAAAAGGTGTCCAAAAGCTGACAAACTGCTCAGAAGACGCTCTCTTTAAAAAAGCTGGCCGGCAATTCAGCAGCGGCATACACCTATACCCGACAATTTAGACAAGAAGGAATAGAGCATCACACAGAGATTAGATAGATAGAAACATGTCAGTCACATATATATGAAAAAAAAATTGGCGTGGGGTTCCCCGTAATTTTAGTCTCTAGCGGAGGTTAAGCAGACGGCTGGGGCAGATGTTTGAAGCCTGGGAAGGGGGTAATACCCACGGAGCTTCCCAGGCTACTAATATCAGCCCCCAGCTGAATACCTAGCCTTTACTAGCTATTAAAAAGGGGGACCCCCCCAAAAAAATGACGTGGGGTCCCCCCTATTTTAATAGCTAGCAAAGGCTAGGCAGACAGCTGGGGGCTGATATTAATAGCCCAGGAAGGGTGCCATGAATATTGGCCCCCTCCCAGGCTAGAAACACCAGCCGTCAGCCGCCCCAGAAATGGCGCATCCATAGGATGCGTCAATTCTGGCACTTAGCCTCGCTCTTCCCACTGCCCTGTAGCGGTGGCAGTGGGGTAATAGAGCTAGAGTTGATGTCAGCTTATAATGCCAGCTGACATCAAGCCCAGGTTAGTAATGGAGAGGCGTCTATAAGACACCCCCATTACTAACCCCATAGTCAAAGTTATAAAAAAACACAAACACCCAGAATAAAGTCCTTTAATTGAAATAAACACACAATTCTTTATTGTTCTAAATTAAACCATACTTACCATCACACCCATTCCAGCTGAAGCCAACGATCTACTGCAATAAAAGAAAAATAATAAAGCAACATCATCCTTACCTTTCGATGGTTCCCAGGACAGCTCCAGCTCTGCTACATCGAGATGACAGGCTGGACCGCAGCAGAAAGCTGCCATCCAGCCTGTCATCCCGCAGAAACTGAGCAGCGCAGGCATGCTTGCCCTCCTCAGTGTCTGGCTGTGACGGTGCTATTTACAGAGAGTACACTACAACCTAGACTATTGACATTAATATTCATCTAAGTGCACCAACTGTTCTAACTTGCGCACCAACATCCGCGGCAACTGGGCCCCAACATTTGGACTGAGTTAAAACAAAAAGGAAAACCTGCTACGTTATCTTTGCAGGGTCGGAGTAGAAATAGATTGTGATGTGTATAGGACTTTTACAGAGCATAGTTACTTGTATTGTATGTTATTCCTTTTAAACCCACCGCAATTCTGCTGCATAGCAACAAACCTGTTAAACGGTTTTACATCTGTTCCCTGTGAGTGTGTACTGAGCTGTGGCAGGGGCTTCCCGAATCAGCCCCTGGCAGAAGATAACAATCCTTCTGCAGTCCCAGAGAGAGAGCTCCAATCAAGATTCGGGTGGAGGCACTGCGCCCTAGAGAGGTGAGACCCCCCATAACACCCAGTGTACCATGGTAGCTCTAAAGGGGTGTTAAAGTGGAGGCACTGCTGAGATCCAGAACTAACACAGGAGTATTTACTATGTAGACTTGAACAGAACAAGAAGTGTATTTGTGGTGTGAAGAGATGGATGTTACAGAAAAACAAAGCTTTGCAGTGAGTGGTGAGCTCTGTGATGCATCTGATGGAGATACAGAAAATAGTTAACCGACTCACTGAACTTGTCCACCCTAATGTGATCGACCGCAGGAAGGAAAAGGGGGGACAGTTACCCACAGCCCTGATCTCAACGGGCAGATCTTGAGGAAAGAATACTTCCCATCTATGGTAGCCGTGTCCCCAGAGTATGGTTGACAATGGAAGATCATTTGGCATACTGATTCCGAAGTTGAGACCCGGCAACAGGAATCAACCACTCAGCCTAGAAAGACTAGTATATGTCCACCCTCTACTCCACTTAGAGTCAGTACTGAAGAGACAGCGGCCCCTGCTGATGTGCTTATGACAGCTATGGAAAAGTTAGTCAGTCAGTTTGCAAAGATGCAGCCAGAAGGGAACTACTATCATTTAAGAACTTTCTCGGGTGCCCTCCCTACCCCTGCTGGAGAAGAAGGATATGATACTTGGAGGGATGTCACTTTACAGTGCTTAGAAGAGTGGCAGTAAAGAAGCAGAGAATAGTAGAAAGCTTGAAGGGTACTGCTATGGAAGTGGTGCAGGCTGCTTGGCGGAGCTAGCCACTGGCAACTTATCAAGATTATATGAGTGCTTTAGAAGATGCTTTTGGATCCCCTGAAGATGCTACTGATCTACTCTATAAACTCCGTACCACCTACCAACAGCCAGATGAGAAGATGTCCGACTATCTATACCGACTAGATAAGCTGGTTCATAGAATAGTATCTAAAGGTGGAATCAGCCCTAAAGAAGTTGATCCGTGTCGTCTGGAACAAGTACTCAGAGGAGCTCTCACTCATGATCCAATTGCCCAGCGGATGAGGTCTTGTGATAGAGAGAAGATTCCTGGTTCTTTTCAGGAGTTGCTTAAGGAAGTTCGCAAGGAGGAGGTTATTTTGGCCGCAAGAGAGAAGACATCCCCTCGGGTGACTACTGGTGCCCTGAAGCCAGCAGCCGTCTGCCAAGAGATAGAACTGTTTAAAGTCATCGAGAAACAGGGGGAGCAGATTACACAATTGTTAAGTGCCCAGGCCAAGACAATACAGCAGCTACAAAGTGCTGAGGAGATAGCCGAGAAGCAAACCCTGGCTTCAGGAAGAGAGAATGATGACCTCTGTAGAGTATAGAGTAGGAAACCAGAAGGGTGCTTTGTCTGTGGGAGTCCAGGCCATATAGCTCACCAGTGTCTGAAGAGGTGGAGCTCAAAGAACTCTTCACATCTTCCCCATCACAGTCAGAGGCAGTCGGGAAACGGGAAAGGGGGCCAGTAGAACCCCATACTGAGCCCCCATCAGCAACTAAGACCTACTCTACCGCCCCATCCAATAGTGCCTCATTGAAAACACTGCCTGAAGATTTAGTGGGACCAGCCCCACATGTTCCTGCACATATCAATTGTCAACCTTGTACAGTATTGCTGGATAGCGGGTCTCAAGTGTCCATCATCTTTGAAGGATGGTATAAGAGATATTTATCCAACGTGCCTCTGAAACCGTTGTCTGGACTCGTGGTGTGGGGACTGAGTGAGCATAGCTACCCCTACAGAGGATACGTGTCCGTGACACTACGATTCCCAAAGACTGTTGTTGGAGTGGATAAAGAGATACCCATCATAGCGCTAATCTGCCCGGAGGCAGAGGCAGATGAGAGACCAACACCTGTCATAGTGGGAACAAATGCCAACATCTTCCGTACGTTAGCTCAGTGGTGTCGGGTAGTTGGGGGAGAAAATTACTCGCAGACCCTATCCATCCATCCAGTCTGTCTGGAAGCCTATGTGAGAACGGAGGAGGAGAAGAGGGAACGACAGCCTGAAAGCTTTGACCCTTGTTTTGAAGGAAGTGAACTGACAGGAGAAGAGAGGGGGTTGGTCATCGATGGCATGATGATGCGGGGGGCAGCTTTCTCTTTAGGCAAATGGGACATGGGCCTCGCCCCAGGAGTAAAGCATCGCATTCGGTAGAAGGATCAAAAGCCTTTCCGAGAGAGATCCCGAAGATTGGCCCCAGCGGCTATCGAAGATGTCAGGCAGCATCTACGTGATATGTTAGACACAGGAGTCATCATAGAGTCTAGTAGCCCCTATGCTTTCCCCATCATGATAGCTCGAAAAAAAAATGGAGCTATTCGGATGTGTGTGGATTATCGTACCTTGAACAAACGTACGGTCCCTGACCAGTACACTGTGCCCCGAATCGATGAAGCTTTGGATTGCCTGCAAGGGAGCCAATGGTTTTCTGTGTTAGACCTCCGGAGTGGCTACTATCAGATACCCATGTCAAAAGAAGATCAAGAGAAGACCTCTTATCTGCCCCATTGGGTTCTTCGAGTTTCAGAGACTGCCTCAAGGACTGACAGGTGCTCCGGACACTTTTCAGAGATGTATGGACAAAGTAGTGGGGGACATGCACTTACGTGAGGTCCTGGCTTATCTAGATGATCTTATTGTTTTTGGGAAGATTCTGGAAGAACACAACCAGCGGTTGTTAAAGGTACTGGATCGGTTGAAGGAGGCTGGGTTGAAGTTGTCTCTTGACAAGTGCCGGATTTGCCATACGACTGTGAAATATGTGGGGCACCTAGTCAGCAGAGAAGGAATTTCCACCGACCCCGCCAAAGTGGAGGCTGTTGTAAACTGGCCTAAGCCCACCAAACTGAGGGAGCTTAGGTCCTTTTTAGGATTTTGTGGATACTACCGAAGATTTGTACCCCTGTACTCTCGGATTGCGAAGCCGTTAACTGCCCTTACCTAGGGGTATCTTCCATCCGGGAGGACAGCCCACTCCTCAAGGTCAGGAAAGAGGGTCTACTTCTGAGTTAATTAACTTTTTGGGAAAATATGGACACCTGTTTGCGATGAGACATTCGAGAAACTGAAGTCATGTTTGACCCAAACTCCAGTGTTGGCCTATGCAGACCCCAGTAAACCATATGTGTTACATGTAGATGCTTCTCTCAATGGACTAGGAGGGATTCTTTATCAGGATCATGATGGCTGTCTGCGTCCCGTTTACTACATTAGTCGAGGATTGACTCCCAGTGAACGCAACTACCCAGCTCACAAACTGGAGTTTCTGGCTTTGAAATGGGCTGTAGTGGACACGCTGCATTACTATCTCTATGGGGTACACTTCATGGTTCATACCGACAACAATCCATTAACCTACGTGAGAACCACAGCAAAACTGGATGCCACAGGGTACCAGTGGCTTGCCGCACTCTCTTTGTACGATTTCAGCTTAAAGTATCGACCGGGGATCAGTAACATTGATGCAGACACACTCTCTCGCCTGCCTAGGGAACCCTTAAATGAGGAAGAAGAAGGAGGATGGATAGAGGTCCCTGCCCCTGAGGTGAAGACTCTGTGCCATAGACATTAAACTAATGCCCTCCCTATGCAGTGCTGTGCTAAATCCTTAGGAGTATCCAGTGAAGCACTCCCGTGGTTGTACTGCCGAGTGACAAATGTAACCCCAGACTCTCTCCCTCAACTGACTCGTAACCAAGTCAGAAAGGCGCATCAGTAGGATTGATCAGTGGGGGTAGTCTGATGGTGTGTTAAGAGGGGCTGGAGGCCCGAAAAGAATGCAATAAGAACAGAGGAGTCTGTACTGCTGACTCAGCAGCTAGAGTCTCTAGTAGTAAGAAATGGACTACTATACCGGGAGGCAAAGCGCCAGAAGGGAGGAGTCTGCAGACAGCTGGTGTTACCCACCCGATTTCAGAGGATGGTCATGAAGTTCCTGCATGATGACCAAGGACATCTTGGCATTGAAAAGACCACGAGTCTTGAGGCCGACCGATTTTACTGGCCTTGGATGGAAGCGGATATTGAAGAATACTGCAAATCATGCTCCCGGTGTATGTTGAGGAAAAACCTTGCCTTTGAGAACAGCCCCCCTTGTGAACATTACCAGTGAGGGCCCACTTGAGCTAGTGTGCATTGATTTCCTCTCCATTGAGCCTGATGAAAGCAATGTCAATAATGTGCTAGTGGTCACTGACCATTTCACCCGATATGCCCAAGCCTACCTCACTAAAGATCAAAGGGCAATTACTGTGGCAAAAACACTATGGGAGAAGTTCTTCGTACATTACAGGCTGCCTGCCCGCATCCATACCGATCAAGGAAGAGATTTCGAAAGTAGACTAATCAAGAAGCTATGCGCCATCTGTGGGATCAAGAAATCCAGAACCACCCCATATTACCCCCAAGGGGACCCTCAACCTGAGAGGTTCAACCGTACCCTTCTGAACATGTTAGGCACTTTGGATTCCAGGAAGAAGGGACACTGTAGCAGGCATGTGAGTCAGTTGGTTCATGCCTACAATTGCACCACAAATGAGTCAACTGGATACTCGCCTTATTTCCTTATGTTTGAAAGAAAAGCTCGGCTACCAGTGGATATTAGTTTTGGGACATCCTTTGACAGTTCTAATGGGAAGACCTATTTAAAATATGTGTCCCAGCTAAAAGAAGATTTGAAAAAAGCTTACAGATTGGCAGAGCAGGCTTCTGGTCGGTCAGGGAAGCGCAATAAGACTCGCTACGACTGTAGAGTTCGAGAACATGTTTTACTGCCTGGAGATAGCGTCCTTATCCAACTTCTGGGCCTTCCTGGGAAGCACAAGCTTGATGATTGGTGGTGTCCTGACCCCTATGTGGTGATGGAGAAGCTGCCCGGTGTCCCGGCCTACAGAGTGAAGCCCGAGAAAGGGGGAGGAGCTGTCAAAACCTATCATCGACACCATCTGTTGCCTGTGGGAAAAACATCCCTTTACCACCATTGCCAACACCAGGAGGTCATACTACCCTTCCATGCAATAGGAGAAGTCGTAGGTGTAAACAACCACCCCAGCCTGGGGTTGCCTCAGGAGGAAGTGACAGCGAGTCTGGGGATGAATGGGGACCCGACGGTCAATGGAGATACAGGTGGACCGAGGACCCATGCCCCATGTACGGACCCTGTAAACCAGACTCCTGAAGTGGAAACACGAAAAAAGGACATTTGTCAGGAGGCGAGTGCGCTCTGCCCCCTATTGGGGGAGAGTTCAGTAGAGGGACATTTATTGAATGAAGAGATCCACCTGGAGGAGCCTGTTCTGGAGAGACAAGAGTCGGGGGCTGAGGAGGGGGCCCCCTCGGTACACACTCATCCCAAACGGGACACTAGGCCACCCATGATGCTGACCTATGATAGAATGGGACATACCACTGAGGTCCCCAGGCCGATACACCCTAATTCAAATTCTGTTTGGCCTTATTTCTCGGTATCTCCCATGTGTCTAGGAGGTGGTTTGTGAGCATGTAAATATGGTGTTAGTTAGGATGCCTTAACCCCCCATTCATGTTTCAGGTGGTGAGTCCTCATGTCGTGATGGGACACTTTCAATGACTCACCGGGGGAGAATGGAACACCTGCACAGGGAACTGTCAGGGCAGCTACTGGTATACTGGGACTTACAGACACTAAGAAGAGCTTTGCAGCTGCTGTTAAACAGGGGCCTACAGACATTAACAGTTTTTCCCCTGAGCTGCAGTGGACTACAATTCCCAGAGACCCTTGTTTCAGTCAGATGACACAGCCTGGAAGGATAGAAGGAGAGAGAGTGGATTGGATGAGGAGGGACTTGGGGGAGGGAGTGAAAGAGAGAGAGAGAGAGAAGTGTGGCAACTTGCTGTGAGGGACTGAGCGCTGTGGATCTGCATTCCTCTACGGTGCAGAGCGCTGCTGTCCCCTCTGATATATCCGCGCTGCTGGAGAAAGCGCGGTCTTGTCACCCTCTGAAGCGAGTTACATCAAGGACTCGGAGAGTTCTACTGGCACTCCCACCGTATAAAGGCCTGAATCCTACCGCCCCAAGCTGGTGTCCAGAGAACCATCCGACTGTTTGAGACACACAGTGAGTGCCCTTCTGAGACTTGTGGTTCTACCAGCGCTATTTACAGTGAGTACACTACAACCTAGACTATTGACATTAATATTCATCTAAGTGCACCAACTGTTCTAATTTGCGCGCCAACATCCGCGGCAACTGGGCCTCAATGTTTGTACTGAGTTAAAGTAAAAAGGAAAACCTGCTACGTTATCTTTGCAGGGTCGGAGTAGAAATAGATTGTGATGTGTATAGGACTTTTACAGAGCATAGTTACTTGTATTGTATGTAATTCCTTTTAAACCCACCGCAATTCTGCTGCATAGCAACAAACCTGTTAAATGGTTTTACATCTGTTCCCTGTGAGTGTGTACTGAGCTGTGGCAGGGGCTTCCCGAATCAGCCCCTGGCAGAAGATAACAATCCTTCTGCAGTCCCAGAGAGAGAGCTCCAATCAAGATTCGGGTGGAGGCACTGCGCCCTAGAGAGGTGAGACCCCCCATAACACCCAGTGTACCTTGGTAGCTCTAAAGGGATGTTAAACTCATTTCTGTGTATCATCACCTCTCCCATGCCCTCTGTCCTGCAACTGATGTAAGACTGACATCCTCCTTAATCAGAACCTCACACCTCCATCTCCAATAATTCTATTGTGCCATGCCAGTTTTCTGTAATGTCCAAAATGCATACAACGTGATGGTCAAGGTTAAGGCAGCGGAACATAAAGTCAGCCTTGTGTGCCAGACTGCCAACAGCCAAGACGTCCCTGTTCTCACCAAGAGTATGACTGTCTATGTTCTCTTCCTCCTCCATTACCAACCAATCTGCATTGAGATGAGATGAGGCTGTGCTGAGTAGAATCACCCTGTATAGTTTCTTGCTCCGCCTGCAATGCCTCCTCTTTAATTGTGAGCAGCGACCATTTCAGTAGACAGAGAAACGGGATGGTGATGCTAATTATGGCATCATCGCCGCTCACCATCTTGGTGTAGTCCTCAAAGTTTTGGAGGACGGCACAGGTGTCATACATCCTTGCCCACTCATCAGCTCTTATGTGCGGAGGCTGACCTGAATGCCGACGTTCATGTTGAAGCTGGTACTCAACAACTGCACTCTGCTGCTCAAAATCATTCCAAACATCTGCAACGTTGATTTACAATGCGTAGTCACATTGCACACCAGTCGGTGAGCTGGAGGCTGCAAACGCTGCTGAAGCCCTGCCAGAGTGGCGGAAGCTGGAGCTGACTTTCTGAAATGGGCACACATGTGGCGAACCACTAAGTTGCACTCATGGGCCAGGCATGGTACGTGTGCGAGCTTGCCTTGCTTCAAAGCCGCCACCAGGTTCTCTGATACAGCTTTCAACAACTCTGCAACGGTGTGTCGCCTAAGCATGCAGTCCTGCTTATTGTTATTGGCACACATGAAGTTTAAGTAAATATACTGGAATATGTCCTGAAAAAATGAATCAAGTGATAGAGGTGGAGGCTGAAGAGGAGGAGGAGGAGGTGGTGCAGGAGATGTAGAATGTAGGGGCAACCCTGATTGACCCAGGGCCCGCAATCTTCTGCATCAGGAGGACGTGTTCCATCCCAGGGTCCCACCACTGGGTCCCGGCTTCCACAATATTAACTCAGTGGAATGCTTCAGTGAGATGAATCGTCCCTGGCCACATTCACTTGTCCACATGTTTGTGGTTAGGCAGTCCTTCCCACTTAATTTCACTGGGGAGTGCACAGGTAATGTTCTGGGACCCCCGCTTGTGGAAGGCGGAGACGATACCAGGAGAAATAGTTGCGGCTGAGGACCAAGCATGGACACCTGGCCGCCACCATGAGGTTGTGGAAAGCTTCCGCCTCCACGAGCCTAAAAGGCAACATTTCAAGTGCAAGCAGTCCAGAAATGTGATAGTTTAGTATTGAAGCCTGTGGGTGGGTGGGTGGTTGGCTGCATACTTGCGCTTGCATTCCAAGGACTGTGGTAGGGACAACTGAATGCTGTGAAGGGACAAGGACGTGGACGGTGATGGTTGCAAGTCTGCAACGACAGGTGCAGGGAGGGAGGCATCTTCGCATGCGCCATGGACAGGGGATTGGCGTGCACGCACAACAGCTGAAGAGTCAGTGGTGTCAACCGCAGACACTGTTTCTGGACTTTGGTGTTCGGCCCAGCTAGTCGGGTGCTTTGCTGTCATGTGCCTGAGCATTCTGGTGGTGGTCAGGCTGGTAATTTTGCTGCTTTTGCTGATGCTGGCCTGGCAGATGTTGCAAATGGCCTTTTTGGGGAAGACCTAACAGTTGTATTGGCAAATTCCGTCTTGTTGGTGTTCCGGGGAACGGTTACCCGCCTTGTGTCTGTGGCCACCACACGGCTTGTTCCTGCCTGTTGTGGTGCTATGCCTCCCCCCCCCTGTGTTTTGCTGTTCTAGTTCTGCAAGTCCCCTTGCCAGGTTAGGTCAGTGACTTCATCGTCCACCGCTTCGTATTGTTATGTACTGCATCTAAGAACTAAGGAATAGGAGGGAAAAGCTGTCCCTGCACTGAGACTCAGCTTAAACCCTACGCAGGGGTGGGTGCACTATTCCTTGTGAATAGCCCCACCGACACGCCTGCACTAAACTCAAAATAAGACCTGAAGGAAGGGTAAAGGGGTCCCTAAAAGATCTAAAGACTGGGAGCAAAAGCAGGAGACCTCCTAACAGAAAAGTTAGTTGCAGAAACAAAGATTAAAGGGAACAAAACTGGTGGAACAAAAAGTCCCATGATATCAATTGTCCTAAACACGCACAAAGAACTAACAAGGCAACTTAGCCAGAGCACAAGCGTAATAACACTGATGTCCAGCAAGGAATGGGAGACAGGTGCTGAGTAATATAGAGTGAGGAGATCACGTGACCAAGACACCCAGCACCAGAGGAAAAGACTAGAAGCCAGCTAACCACAAAAAGATGGCCGAAAAGTAAAACAACATAGATTCTAACACGTATTCCACTTCCACACCCTGGTCCTCCTCCAGACTTTCTGTCCATTGTGTCTCATCATTTTCCACCTCTTGCTACAGTAATTGCACTTTCCCACCATCACCTTCGCGTGACCATGGCTGCTCAAATCGCTACATGAGATCTTCTCTTGCTCTGCTCGAAGCTGGCTGGTCGAGAGGCCCGAATCTATCGATGGAAAAGTTAACAGCTCTTGTGGTAACCCTGGACTCTAATCTCTCCTTCAAACCACATTTCCAAGCTCTTTACACTTCCGAGCATACCGAGCGAGAGACCAGAATCTATAAATGGAAAGATGAACAAAACATCTCTTCGGAGTGTCCAAGTGTGGGATCAGTTGTCTCAGGGTACTTGGAATGGTGGAAGGATCAGTGTGAGGAAGATGCCGACTCCAAGTAAAAAAAATCTCTCTGATCCGCACATACCTCAACCACGAATCTACAAAAACACTAGTGCACGCCCTCATCATCTACAGCCTCGATGACTGCAACCTCCTGCTCTGTGTCCTCCCTTCTAACACTCTCACATTCCTCCAATCTATCCTAAACTCTGTTGCCTGACTAATCCATCTGTCCCCTTGCTATTCCCTGACCTCTCCTCTCTGTCAATGCCTTCACTGGCTCCCCATTGCCCAGAGACTCCAGTTTAAAACCCTAACCTTGGCATGCAAAGACATCCACAACCTGTCTCCTCCATATATCTGTGACCTAGTCTCCCGGTACATACCTGCATGCAAACTCTGATCCTCACAAGATCTCCTTCTCTACTCCCCTCTTATCTCCTCTTCCCACAATCGCATACAAGATTTCTCCTGTGCATCCCCCCCTTCTCTGGAACTCTCTACCCTACCATTTCTGACTCTCGCCTACTGTTGAAACCTTTAAAAACCACCTGAAGACCCACCTCTTCCGACATGCATTCAACCTGCAGTAAACTTATCTGCTATCCATCCAACAACCTTTTCACACTGCTCTGGCTTCAATAGTGGTGTTCCACGACCCCTAGAAATTGGGACAGGAAGGTAGTTCGACATGATGTGGGTGTTTGTGGTTCTCCCTCAGCAGGCACAGTTTCATCTTGCCCAGGGTCTTTGCGTGCACTATGACCATCACCATAACGTCCACTTCCCTGTCCCTTGACACACACCTTGCCCATTTTAAATGGAGTTTAATATTTGTCACGTTGCCAAAAATGTCTGTATTATTACTGCAGCAATATAGGATCACGTCTGATGAGATGACCACAGTTTTAGGCAGTGACCTGGGAATCAGAGATGTTTCCAGGGGTCTTCCCCATGCTGTTCCCATGTCTTTTCAGCACAATATGAATGTGTCTGATCATGTCTCACACACCACATGGCCAGATGAGTTAGTAAAATGTTAAAATTATATTTCCCGATGAATGCATTTTTCACCGTTGAAAGCAATGCAAAAGTGCAAAAACACATCAAAAACGCTACATGTGAACATAGCCCAAGGTGTGGAGGAGCATTTTTGTTTTCGTATATTTATTTTGCCTTATAGACAAGTCATTACTCTGTAGATTGTGAGCCCTCGCGGGCAGAGTCCTCGCTCCTCCTGTACCAGTCGCCAACTTGTATTGTTCAAAATTTATTGTAATTGTTTGTGCTATGTATATCCCTTTCACATGCAAAGTGCCATGGAATAAATGGTGTTATAATAATAAATAATAATAATAATAATAATAAAAAGGATGTTCCTTAACATTTTTCCCAGGAAAATCCATTTTGGTTTAGTTTTTGTATGTTTTATTGTGAGTCCGTAAAAATGGCGTAATATCTCTGACAACAATGTTGACAGCAGTGACCTGGGAGTCAGAGATGCTTCCAGGGGTCTTCCTCATGCTGTTTCCATGTCATTTGAGCATTGTTCCCATTGATTTGGGCAATTTTTAGGCCCTCTGCAGACCGCCGGGGTGGGCCACCAGAAAAATGCTTGCGTTTCCCATATACTTAAATTGGGCTCGTTGCTTGGACCGAGCACTCGAGCATTCCAATTTGCTCGACCCGAGCAACTAGTACCCAAGCATTTTAGTGCTCACTCATCCATAAACAGCATGTATTATGTACAGCGCTGTTTTGTATGCCACCACACATATGTGAAAAAAAAATGCGCAGAATGCTGCACACTGCTTTCTCTGGCTTTTACATCTGCAGATGTGCACCAAAGAACCTGTGTGTTAATTACATGACCTATCACATGATCTCAAGGGAATCATGTGAGAAGTAATGTGACAGGAGCTACACAGAGAGCATTATCAATGTAGCTTCCGATGTGAAGACTGCTTCAGGACCTTTGCCTCCACTGGTCCTGTACTCTTCAAGTTTCAGAAGAAATGAAGAGCATGGTCGGGCTTACATGTGTGCTACCAGAGGGGTTGCTGAGAGATATAAGGGGGGCGCCGCAGGGAGACATCAAATCAACTTCATATGCTGCTCTAGGCTTCGTCAGGCAGACTTTAGGGGGCGATTTCCCCCTCCCTCTGTACTCTGCGCATTATTTGTAATGTACTATGTGTAATCTTTATGTGTCATGTATAGAATATATAATATTACACTTAATACATGACATACACACACTGTAGATACATATACAATTGTGTTCAAAAGTTTACATACCCCAGCAGAATTTTTGCTTTCTTTGCCTTGTTTCAGAGAATATGAATGATAACAAAAAAACCTTTTCTCCACTCATGATTATTGCTTGGGTGAAGCCATTTATTGTCAAACTACTGTGTTTTCTCTTTTTAAATCTTAATGACAACCAAAAACATCCAAATGACTCTGATCAAAAGTTCACATACCACTGTTATTAATACCGTATATTGCCCCCTCTAACATCAATGACAGATTGAAGTCTTTTGTGGTAGTTGTGGATGAGGTTCTTTATTTTCTCAGATGGTAAAGCTGCCCATTCTTCTTGGCAAAAAGCTTCCAGTTCCTGTAAATTCCTGGGCTGTCTAGCATGAACTGTGTGTTTGAGATCTCCCCAGAGTGGCTCACTGATATTGAGGTCAGGAGACTGAGATGGCCACTCCAGAACCTTCATTTTCTTTTGCTGCAGCCAATGACAGGTCGACTTGGCCTTGTGTTTTGGATCATTGTCATGTTGGAACGTCCAAGTAAGTCCTCTGGGCAGCTTCCAGGCTGATGAGTGCTAATTTGCCTCCAGTATTTGCTGATAGCGTGCTGCATTCATCTGTCCTTCAACTTTTACCAAATTTCCTGTGCCTTTGTAGCTCACACATCCCCAAAACATTAGTGATCTACTTCCGTTATAGGATATTTTCAGGATGAAAATGGTGAAATGGTAAGAAAGGATGTTGAGAAGGCAGAACTTTTTAATTCCTATTTTGCATCAGTTTTCTCTCAGAAAGAAAATGTAACATCAACTGATCTTCAGTGTTCTATTAAACGAATAGAAGAATCCAGGTTATCTGTAAACAGAAAGATTGAGAGGGAACATTTAGCTAACATAAATGAGTTCAAGTCTCCAGGTCCAGAAGAATTACACCGCAAGGTACTGAAGGAGATCATAGAAGAAATTTTAGAACCACTCTCCATAATGTTTGAAAATTCTTGGAGAACAGGAGAAGTCCCAGAAGACTGGAGAAGAGCAAATATTGTTCCTATCTTCAAAAAGGGGAAGAAGGTGGACCCAGGGAACTATAGGCCGGTGAGTCTGACTTCTATACCAGGAAAAATCTTTGAACAAATTAATAAACAACATGTATGTAAGCACCTGGATAAGAAGGAAGTGATTAACCAGAGTCAGCATGGGTTTGTAACTAACAAGTCATGTCAGACTAACTTAATTTCCTTCTATGGCAGAATCACTGACTGGGTGGATCAGGGAAATGCTGTAGATATAGTATATCTTGACTTCAGCAAAGTATTTGACAAAGTATCTCAACATCCTTATTGAAAAAATGACCAAGTATGGAATGGACAAGGCAACTGTTAGGTGGATTCATAACTGGCTTACTGATTGGATTCAAAGAGTGGTCGTACATGGCTTCACATCCAGTTGGATGAATGTCTCAAGTGTGGTACCACAGGGCTCTGTCCTGGGACCTGTATTGTTCAACATCTTTATCAATGATTTAGATGAAGGAATTGAGGGTAAACTGATTAAATTTGCTGATGACTCAAAGCTAGGAGGGATAGCTAACACTAGACAAGAGAGAGAGGATTCAAAAGGACCTAAATAAACTGGAGCAGTGGGCAGCAACTAACAGAATGGTTTTTAACAGGGAAAAATGCAAAGTACTACATCTTGGCAATAAAAATGAAAAAAGCATATGCAGAATGGGAGGAATAGAGCTAAGCAACAGTACATGTGAAAAAGACTTAGGTATACTAATAGATCATAGACTGAACATGAGTCAACAGTGTGATGCAGCAGCAAAAAAGGCAAATACAATTCTGGGATGTATTAACAGAAGCATACAGTCCAGATCACGTGAAGTCATTATCGCACTTTACTCCTCTTTGGTCAGACCTCATCTGGAATAATGTGGTCAGTTTTGGGCACCACATTTTAAAAAAGACATTGACAAACTGGGGCAAGTTCAGAGAAGAGCGACCAGAATGGTGACCGGTCTGCAAACCATGTCCTATGAGGAACGGTTACAGGATTTAGGAATGTTTAGCTTGCAAAAAAGAAGACTGAGAGGAGACTTAATAGCTGTCTGCAAATATCTCAAGGGATGTCACATTGTAGAGGGATCATCTTTATTCTCATTTGCACAAGGAAAGACTAGAAGCAATGGGATGAAACTGAATGGGAGGAGACACAGATTAGATATTAGAAAAAACTTTTTGACATTTAGGGTGATCAATGAGTGGAACAGGCTGCCACAAGAGGTGGTGACTTCCCCTTCAATGGACGTCTTCAAACAGAGGCTGGACAGACATCTGTCTGAGATGATTTAGTGAATCCTGCTTTGAGCAGGGGGTTGGACCAGATGACCCAGGAGGTCCCTTCCAACTCTACCATTCTATGATTCTAGGATTCCGTGCTTTACTGTAGGAATGGTGTTCCTTTCATCATAGGCCTTGTTGACCTCTCTCCAATTGTAACGTTTATGGTTGTGGCCAAAAAGTTCAATTTTGGTCTCATCACTCCAAATTACCTTTATCCAGAAGTTTTAAGGCTTGTCGCTGTGCTGTTTGGCATATTGTAGGCGAGATACTTTATGGCATTTGCGCAATAATGGCTTTCCCATTTTTCTTCAATTGCCTCCTTATTGTGCATCTTGAAACAGCCACACCGCTAGTTTTCAGAGAGTCCTGAATTTCAGCTGATGTTTTGCACCCCAAACAATTTTCCTGGCAGTTGTGGTCGAAATCTTTGTTGGTCTACCTGACGGTGGTTTGGTTTTTACAGAGCCCCTGATTTTCCATTTCTTAATCAGAGTTTGAACGCTGCTGACTGGCATTATCCATTCAGTGGATATCTTTTTGTATCCCTTTCCTGTGTTATACAGTTCAACTACCTTTTCCCGTAGATCCGTTGACAATTCTTTTGCTTTCCCCATGACTCACAATCCACAGACGTCACTGGCTGGATGAAAGATGCAAAAGTCTGTCTGGATCCCAGAAACTCACTCAACTTTTATGCACACACACTGATTGCAAGCAAACCGGTCACAGGTGAGAATGTTACCTTTAGTAGCCATTCAAACCCATTTGTGTCAAATTATGTGCATGTTATCAGGCCAAAATCACCAGGTTATATAAGCAGTATATAAATATACTGTATATACACACATATACATATATATATATATATACACATACATACATATATATATATATACATACACATATACACACATATATATATATATATATATATATATATATATATATATATATATATATACACACACACAGTACAGACCAAAAGTTTGGACACACCTTCTCATTTAAAGATTTTTCTGTATTTTCATGACTATGAAAATTGTACATTCACACTGAAGGCATCAAAACTATGAATTAACACATGTGGAATTATATACTTAACAAAAAAGTGTGAAACAACTGAAAATATGTTTTATATTCTAGGTTCTTCAAAGTAGCCACCTTTTGCTTTGATGACTGCTTTGCACACTCTTGGCATTCTCTTGATGAGCTTCAAGAGGTAGCCACCGGATATGGTCTTCCAACAATCTTGAAGGAGTTCCCAGAGATGCTTAGCACTTGTTGGCCCTTTTGCCTTCACTCTGCGGTCCAGCTCACCCCAAACCATCTTGATTGGGTTCAGGTCTGGTGACTGTGGAGGCCAGGTCATCTGGCGTAGCACCCCATCCCTCTCCTTCTTGGTCAAATAGCCCTTACACAGCCTGGAGGTGTGTTTGGGGTCATTGTCTGTTGAAAAATAAATGATGGTCCAACTAAACGCAAACCGGATGGAATAGCGTGCCGCTGCAAGATGCTGTGGTAGCCATGCTGGTTCAGTATGCCTTCAATTTTGAATAAATCCCCAACAGTGTCACCAGCAAAGCACCCCCACACCATCACACCTCCTCCTCCATGCTTCACGGTGGGAACCAGGCATGTAGAGTCCATCCGTTCACCTTTTCTGCGACGCACAAAGATACGTTGGTTGGAACCAAAGATCTCAAATTTGGACTCATCTGACCAAAGCACAGATTTCTACTGGTCTAATGTTCATTCCTTGTGTTCTTTAGCCCAAACAAGTCTCTTCTGCTTGTTGCCTGTCCTTAGCAGTGGTTTCCTAGCAGCTATTTTACCGTGAAGGACTGCTGCACAAAGTCTCCTCTTAACAGTTGTTATAGAGATGTGTCTGCTGCTAGAACCCTGTGTGGCATTGACCTGTTCTCTAATCTGAGCTGCTGTTAACCTGCGATTTCTGAGGCTGGTGACTCAGATAAACTTATCCTCAGAAGCAGAGGTGACTCTTGGTCTTCCTTCCCTGGGGCGGTCCTCATGTGAGCCAGTTTCTTTGTAGCGCTTGATAGTTTTTGCAAGTGCAAATAAGACACTTTCAAAGTTTGCCCAATTTTTCGGACTGACTGACCTTCATTTCTTAAAGTAATGATGGCCACTCGTTTTTCTTTACTTAGATGCTTTTTTCTTGCCATAATACAAATTCTAACAGTCTATTCAGTAGGACTATCAGCTGTGTATCCACCTGACTTCTGCACAACACAACTGATGGTCCCAACCCCATTTAGAAGGAAAGAAATCCCACTTATTGAACCTGACAGGGCACACCTGTGAAGTGAAAACCATTTCCGGTGACTACATCTTGAAGCTCATCAAGAGAATGCCAAGAGTGTGCAAAGCAGTCATCAAAGCAAAAGGTGGCTACTTTGAAGAACCTAGAATATAAGACATATTTTCAGTTGTTTGACACTTTTTTGTTAAGTATATAATTCCACATGTGTTAATTCATAGTTTTGATGCCTTTAGTGTGAATGTACAATTTTCATAGTCATGAAAATACAGAAAAATCTTTAAATGAGAAGGTGTGTCCAAACTTTTGGTCTGTACTGTATATATATAGATACATATATATATATATATACATATATATATATATATATATATATAATGCCCTATGCATATTTTACTGTGTAATACAATATATACATAGATTATCTGTGTATTTATGTCATGCATAGGATGTATTATATATTACTCCCCATGCATGACACACATCTATCTATCTATCTATCTATCGTCTTATTGTGCTTGTATGGACAGACACTTCATTCTCTGCTTGGGAACTTTACAGCTCCTTCAGGGTTACCTTTGGTCTCTGTGCTGCCTCTCTGATTAATGCCCTCCTTGCCCGGCTGAGAGTTTTGGTGGGCGCCCTCTCTTGGCAGGTTTGTTGTGGAACCATGTTCTTTACATTTGATGATAATAGATTTGATGGTGCTCCAAGGGATGATCAGAGATTGGGATATTTTTTATTACCCAACCCTGACTTTTACTTCCAAACAACTTTGTCCCTGACTTGTTTGGAGATCTCCTTAGTCTGCATGTTGTTGTTTGGTTAGTGGTGCCTCTTAGTTAATGTGGTTGCAGCCTCTGTGGCCTTTCAGAAAAGGTGTGCTTAAACTGACAGACCATGTGACACCTAGATTGCACACAGGTGGATTTCTTTTCACTAAGCATGTGACTTATGAAGGTAATTGCTTGCACCAGAAATTTTTAGGGGCTTCATAGCAAAAGGGCTGATTACATATGCACATGCCAATTTTTAGTTATTAGTCCCAAAAATTTAATTTATGCCTATAATTTTCTCACTTCACCAACTTAGACTGTTTAGTGCTGATGCATCACATACAAATCGTATTACAAAAATATTTAAACACTAACTGTAATATAACAAAATAGGTAAAAATCCAAGGGTGTGAATACTTTTACAAGCCACTGTGTGTGTCTATATATATATATATATATATATATATATATATATATATATATATATATATATATATATATATATATATATATATATATATATATTTGTGTGTATGTGTGTAGTATATAGGTGTCATTCACGTTTGTATTTCTTCTAGTTTACTTTAACATGCCAAATCCAAAAGGTGGGTAATTAGCGCTGTTGGGATTTCTCTCAGCTTGCCAGATCGAGTGGTTGTCATGTGATCACTCACAAGTGATTTGCAGACTTGTGGTCATATGCTGACTAATGTCTTCTCCTGCTTCTCTCATTGTTTTAATTTTCAGTTGAGAGAAGCAGGAGGAGATGTCAGTCGGCACATGATCACAAGTCTGCAAATCGCATGTAAATGACGACCACTCAAATCATCAAGCAGCGCGAAAGCGTATACAGTATTACACACCTAATTTAGGATTTGCCATGTCAATGTTAGGTTTCAGAAATAGAAACGCAGGAGCCATCTGTCAGTCTGGGGTAGGTGAGCAGGGAGAAGCCGCCAAGACCCAGCCTCTTGAGCTCATAATCCTGGTTGCAGCATCCCAGGCTGGATATTGCTTGTATGTTTTCTCTGATATGCGGCATCATTAGAGTAAAACATACATGGCTGCAATAATAGAGCTGATGTCTAAGTCACGCTGTCTGTACAGTACAGTACTAATCAGCTGTCAGGTCCCTTATCTTGTAATGGTTCAATGTGGGTAAAAAAAACATTCTATCAATTTAATGCTTGGATAGCAGCTGAGGTGTATTGTGATATTCTGTAGCAGCTGAGGTATCTTATGAGTTTATGTAGCAGCTGAGATGTATTATGAGTAGTGTTGAGCGATACCTTCCGATATCGGGAAATATCGGATCGGATTGGATCGGACCGATACCCAAAAAGTATCGGATATCGCCGATTCCGATACCGGAACCCAATGCAAGTCAATGGGACAGAAATATCTGAATAAAAATAAACCCTTTCTTTCCTTGTAGGTTCATTCGACATGAAGGAAAACAACTAAGAATAATGTAGAATGTATTGGGGGAGGTGGGGGAGACAATAAAGGCATAGAGGTTTAGCCCAATCAAATGGAATAGCAGGAATTAATATTTTTTTTAAGACGTTCTGAGTTACGGAAATATTGACTATGTTAAGTATTTTTATATTTTGTCAGATATTTATGTTTCACTACTTCCATGCTCTTCACCTTCTTTCTCCTTCATCATCCTCAGCATCAGCATCTTTTTCATCAACTTCTTCTTCACCTTCTTCGTATTATTCTTTTTTTTTTACATTCTTCATATTCTTCTTATTCAACTATTATTCTTCATATTCTATTTCTTCATCTTCTTCATATTCTTCTTTTTCATCATATTCTTATTTGTGACAGGCATTCCTGTAGTTGTTATCTATAAAAGTTTGAACATTACACCTTTCGTTCTGCCCGTCATAAAAGATTTACAACAGGATTTGTCCGCGTTCAGTTTGGCCTGCAGCAGCAGGTCTTTTCCAGGGGCACCAAGAGGAGGAACGGACTCACCCCCATACACTGCTTAGTCATCTTCTGCTTATAATTTAGAGAATATCTTTTGCTCTGATTTTTAGTCTTATGCTTAATGTTCTTCCGCTTTTTGTTCTGCAGCTTCTTGTACTTCTGCTTCTTGGTTTTCTGTCTCTTGTTCTTCTGTATCTTGTTGGTTGTCTTCTTGTTCTTTGTCCTCTTGGTCATCTTCTTCAGGGTCATCTTCTTGGTCTTCTTCGGGGTGGTCTTCATAGTCATCTTCTTCAGGGTCATCTTCTTGGTCTTCTTCGGGGTGGTCTTCATAGTCATCTTCTTCAGGGTCATCTTCTTGGTCTTCTTCGGGGTGGTCTTCATAGTCATCTTCTTCAGGGTCATCTTCTTGGTCTTCTTCGGGGTGGTCTTCATAGTCATCTTCTTCAGGGTCATCTTCTTGGTCTTCTTCGGGGTGGTCTTCATAGTCATCGTCTTCAGGGTCGTCGTCTTCGGGGTCCTCGTCTTCTTCGGGGTGGTCTTCAGGGTCGTCGTCTTCGGGGTCGTCGTCTTCTTCGGGGTCGTCTTCAGGGTCCTCGTCTTCGGGGTCCTCGTCTTCTTCGGGGTGGTCTTCAGGGTCGTCGTCTTCGGGGTCGTCGTCTTCGGGGTCGTCGTCTTCTTCGGGGTCGTCTTCAGGGTCCTCGTCTTCAGGGTCGTCGTCTTCTTCGGGGTGGTCTTCAGGGTCGTCGTCTTCAGGGTCGTCGTCTTCAGGGTCCTCGTCTTCAGGGTCCTCGTCTTCAGGGTCCTCGTCTTCAGGGTCCTCGTCTTCTTCGGGGTGGTCTTCAGGGTCGTCGTCTTCAGGGTCGTCGTCTTCTTCAGGGTCGTCTTCAGGGTCGTCGTCTTCAGGGTCGTCGTCTTCAGGGTCGTCGTCTTCAGGGTCGTCTTCAGGGTCGTCGTCTTCGGGGTCGTCGTCTTCGGGGTCCTCGTCTTCTTCGGGGTGGTCTTCAGGGTCGTCGTCTTCGGGGTCGTCGTCTTCTTCGGGGTCGTCTTCAGGGTCCTCGTCTTCAGGGTCGTCGTCTTCTTCGGGGTGGTCTTCAGGGTCGTCGTCTTCAGGGTCGTAGTCTTCAGGGTCATCGTCTTCAGGGTCGTCGTCTTCAGGGTCGTCGTCTTCAGGGTCGTCTTCTTCAGGGTCGTCTTCTTCAGGGTCGTCTTCTTCAGGGTCGTCTTCTTCAGGGTCCTCGCCTTCTTTGGGGTGGTCTTCAGGGTCATAGTCTTCAGGGTCCTCGCCTTCTTTGGGGTGGTCTTCAGGGTCCTCGTCTTCAGGGTCCTCGTCTTCAGGGTCCTCGTCTTCTTCGGGGTGGTCTTCAGGGTCCTCGTCGTCAGGGTCCTCGTCAGGGAGATCCAGAGTGATTACCAAGAACCATTTCAAAAAGCTTGAACTTGGAAATGTAGTAGAAGGTACAAGAAGGCTGAGGAACTGCAGAAAACCAGCTGATGGTACTGGAACCCAGATGGGTAGCAGAAGGTACAAGAGCCAATGAAACTACCGAGGACCAGCTGACGGTACTGGAACCCGGTTACTAAGCAGGAGGTACCTGTGCCAGAAAGCACTACCAAGGACCAGCAGACGTTGGTGGAACTTGGATACCGAGAAGGAGGCACCTAAGCCAAAGGCACTGACGAGAACCAGCTGATGGTACTGGAACCCGGATGGGTAGCAGAAGGTACAAGAGCAAATGGAACTACCGAGGACCAGCTGACGGTACTGGAAACCGGATGGGTAGCAGAAGGTACCCATGAAAAAAAAAGTTGCAAGGCCACGAGCCGGCCGCAGTTACCGAAACCCACAGTCCTACAGGGGGTGCTTGTCTTATTGGCACAATGGAACCAGCCTTCATTGCCAGATCCCGCAGCCCACATAGGAGTCACCTAAACTGCAGGCACCATAGAGTCGGCTAACCCGACCGCAACACTGCAGGACAACGTATTGGAGGCAAAGTGACGTTGACACTACCCGAAAACTGCTGGCGTGCTGGAACCAGGCTGGGCAGGAGAGAGTACCCTTGCCAAAGACACTGCCGGGAACCAGCTGACGGTACTGGAACCCGGATGGGTAGCAGAAGGTACAAAAGCAAATGGAACTACCGAGGACCAGCTGACGGTACTGAAACCCGGATGGGTAGCAGAAGGTACAAGAGCCAATGGAACTACCGAGGACCAGCTGACGGTACTGGAACACGGTTACTGAGCAGGAGGTACCTGTGCCAGAAAGCACTACCAAGGACCAGCAGACATTGGTGGAACTTGGATACCGAGAAGGAGGCACTTATGCCAAAGGCACTTCCGAGAACCAGCTGATGGTACTGGAACCCGGATGGGTAGCAGAAGGTACCCATGAAAAAAAAAGTCGCAAGGCCACGAGCCGGCCGCAGTTACCGAAACCCACAGTCCTACAGGGGGTGCTTGTCTTATTGGCACTATGGAACCAGCCTTCATTGCCAGATCCTTCAGCCCACATAGGTGTCACCTAAACTGCAGGCACCATAGAGTCGGCTAACCCGACCGCAACACGACAGGACAACGCATTGGAGGCAAAGTGACGTTGACACTACCCGGAAGCAACTTACGTGCTGGAACCAGGCTGGGCAGGAGGGAGTACCCGTGCCAAAGATACTGCTGGGAAACAGCTGGAGGTGCTGGAACCCAGGGTAAATACTAAAAACAGAGTGGAGCCAGAGGCCTAATTGGAGCAAGTTAAAAATCAGTAGTAGTGTGAATGTGGACAGAGCAGGAGAAATTGCCGTACACACAGCAGGGGAACAGCTGACATTAGTGAACCCCAATAACACGGCAGCAAGTGTTGACTGTGCAGATGGCACTTCTGAGCACCAACTGGCGGTGTTGGAGCTCAGGGATAATACTGAAAACAGAGGAGCCAGAGGTGTAATTGGAGCAACTTTAAAATCTGTAGTAGTGTGAATGTGGACAGAGCAGGAGAAATTGCCGGACACACAGCTGGGGATCAGCTGACGTTACTCAACCCCAATAACACTGGAGCAAGCGTTGACTGTGCAGACGGCACTTCTGAGCAGCAACTGGCAGTGTTGGAGCTCATTGATTACAGTTCAGGTGGTAGAAACATGAACACAACTGGAGACCTGGATACTGTTGCCAGCCAATTATTTATTCTGGAAGAGGACTGGCAAATTCATGCGAGATCCAGGACTTGTTAATTTTCAGAAAATTAAGCCGCTCAACGTTATCAGAGGATAGTCGCTTGCGATGGTCTGTTAGTACACCACCTGCGGCACTAAAGACGCGTTCCGATAATACACTAGCAGCAGGGCAAGCTAGCACCTCCAATGCATACTGGCTAAGCTCTGGCCATGTATCCAGCTTAGAGACCCAAAACTTGAAGGGGGAAGAGCCGTCTGGGAGTACACTGAGAGGGCAAGACATGTAGTCTGTCACCATCTGACGGAAATGTTGCCTCCTGCTGACTGGAGCCGTCTGTGATGGTGTAGACATTTGTGGCGGCGGGGACACAAAACTTTGCCACATTTGGGCCATACTGGTCTTGCCTTGTGCTGAGGCGCTGCTTCTGCTCCCTCTTTGTGCAGAGCTTCCTCCATTGCCTCGACGCACTGAGCTGCTTTGTAAAGCACTAGCAGCACTGCTCTCGGTTGGAATGGAGAACATGATGGAATGCACCAGTGCATCTTGGTACTCCCGCATTTTACGCGCCCTGTTCAACGGTGTTATGAGGCTTTGTAAGTTGTCCCGGTAGCGAGGATCTAGGAGGGTGGACACCCAATAATCAGCCGTGTTGAGAATGTGGGCGATGCAGCGGTCGTTTCTCAGGCAGTGCAGCATGAAATCAACCATGTGCTGCAGACTGCCAACTGGCCAAGAAACGCTGTCCCCTGCTTGAGGCATGATCTGTGCCTGCTCTGCATCACCCCACCCTCGCTCTAGATACTGACTACTAGAGCATTGTGTACCTCCCTCCTCTGGACAGATTTCTTCCTCCTCCATTGACTCCTCCTCATCCTCCTCACAAAGTGTCCCCTGCCTAGGCCTTTGTGAGGAACCACGTTGCGCAGACTGTACAGAAGCAGATGGCATTTGTGACTCCTCATCCTCCACCTCTTCCAAAACCTCCTCCCTTAGTGCTTGCAGTGTTTTTTCAAGCAGGCAGATAAGGGGGATAGTCATGCTGACTAGTGCATCATCTGCACTCGCCATCCGCGTGGAATATTCGAAGGCACGCAAAACGTGGCAAATGTCCTTCATAGAGGCGCACTCAGTGGTTGTGAAGTGTGAACGGCGCGCACTGTGACTTGTTTGCTCCTGCTGCAGCTGGTACTCCATTACTGCTGCCTGCTGCTCACACAACCTCTCCAACATATGTAACGTTGAATTCCACCTGGTGGGTAGGTCACATATGATGCGATGTTCCAGAAGAAGTAATCGGCGCTGCAGAGCTGCAATGCGCAATCTTGCGTTGCTGGAGCGCCGCACGAGAGCGCACTCTATGCGGACCTTGTGAAGCAGTGCATCAAGATCCGGATAGTCCCTCAAAAAACTCTGCACGACCAAGTTGAGCACATGTGCCAGATAAGGGATGTGAGTGAGGTTGCATAGGCCCAGAGCTGCCACCAGATTTCGGCCATTGTCACACTCTACCATGCCTGGCTGGAGATTCGCTGGCACAAACCACACGTCGCTCTGCTGCTTGATGGCATTCCAGAGCTCCTGCGCTGTGTGGCTTCGATTCCCCAAAGAAATTAATTTTAATATGGCCAGTTGACGTTTGGCCACGGCTGTGCTCATATCGGTAATCATAACATAACAGGTAACCAACCGTTCACGGGTCGATGTGGAGGTAGACCGTGACGGCTCCTGCAGCGCTGATTCAGAGGAACTGGAGTATGAGGAGGAGTCCTGCAATCCTTGGAGTTGGCAGAACACGTACAGCGCCACTCTCAAGATCTGTACCCGGCTCCACAACATTTACCCAATGGGCAGTAAGGGAAAGGTATCGTCCCTTTCCATGCTTACTGGTCCACGCATCGGTGGTCAGGTGGACCTTGCTACTGACGGCATTTTCTAGCGCATGTTTAATTTTTCCCTCATCATGCTGTTGCAGGGCAGGGACGGCTTGCCTGCTGAAATAAAAGCGGCTGTGCACGTTGTATTGTGGGACTGCCAATGCCATAAAGTTACGGAAGGTGTCAGTCTCCACCAGCCTGAATGATAGCATTTCAAGGGCCAGTAGTTTAGCAATGCCAGCATTCAAAGCCTGTGCTTGGGGGTGGCTTGCCGAGTATGGGCGCTTTTTCTCCCATGCCTGTTCTAACGATGGCTGTAGACTGGCCTGGGAGTGTGAGGATGACAGGGAAAGTGGTGCTCTGGGTGGAATTACAGTGTCTCTGTACAACAGTGCCAGAGGTTCTTCCATGGCGATCCTGTGAGGAAGCCGAACCAGCTGTGTGTGAGCTGGAGGAAGAGGCTACAACACGAGCTGAAGAGGTGGTAGGTGGCGCTGTAGGTTGGCCTAGGTCTTCAGTGTGTTTTTGTAACTCCACCACGTGCTTGGTCCGCACATGTTTCCACATATTTGTGGTATTGAGGTTGCTGACACTTTTCCCTCTTTTCACCTTCTGATTACACAGCTTGCATTTGACAAAGCAAATGTCATCTGCAACTGTGTCAAAAAAGGACCAGGCACTGCAAGTCTTGGGAGTGCCCGCTTTGGATTTTGGAAGAGCCATGCTCCTAATGGGTGCCGAAGTGGAGGCTACAGGCAACCAAGTCTGCCCCCTCCCTCTCCCTCCTTTTTGGCGCATTCAGGGAATCTCTTCCTCAGAGCTGCTCCCACCACCTTCCTGTCCCTCACGCCATGATGGGTCAAGGACCTCATCATCTACACCACCCTCTTCAAACAACTGCTTCTCCTGGGTAGTGTCGACAGCACAGTATGCACCAGAAAGTGGCACCTGAGTCTCATCATCAGATGCGTACTGAGGTGTGCTGCTGATGATAGGCACTGGCCCACCCGCCTCTTCAGATTCAGAGAGACAAAACGGTTGCGCATCACTGCATACTACCTCTTCTTCAAATTCTCGAATTCTGCTTGGCTGGCCCCCTCTTTCCAAGCCAAGAGATTCAGAGAACAGAAGTAGAGATAGCTCCTGTCCAGGGCTCTCTGACTGCCTGGGCAATTTGGCAGGTGGTGAAGAGACAGATGGGTGCTCTTCAGTGCTCAGGACCTGAGAGGATCTGGAACTAATTGAAGTCGATGCGTTAGCTGCCATCCATCCGACAACGGCTTCAATTTGGTCCTCCCGCATCAGTGGGGTACGGCTAGCTCCTACAAAGCTGCACATAAAGGACTGTTCCCTGGTAAAACTGGGGGATGCTGAGTCACTGGTGCCCGCAGCAGGCACAGAATCCCCATGTCCTCTCCCTGCAGGCACAGAATCCTCACATCCTCTCCCTGCAGAAACTACACGCCCACGACCACATGCCTTACTCCCTGCCTTCATCCTCTTGGTAGACTGATAAAGATAGGCAGAAAAGTACTAAGGGCTTAGTGTGCTTATTCCTGAACAGCTGCTAACAGGTAAAAGAAACACAAATTTTATAAAGTGTGGACTAGACTTTAATATGAGCTAATGTGGCCTACACAACTGTAAAGTGGAGTGTTTGGTGAACTTTATTCAGGTTTTTTTTGTCACAAAAAGACACTGGATGTGCCCAAAGATATAATACCGATAGTATCACAAACTTTTTGTAGCTATTACAATGTAGGAAGGTAACCTACAATGCAATAGATGAGGCTACAAAAAATAGGCTAATACTAATCTGGCTGGGGCTGCAGGGCACAATGCTGCAGAAAGGCTCCTCTATCTACTCCTCTATAGTGTGTTTGGAACCAATGTAGCTGAATACGGATGGAACCACCACACTAATAGGAGAAATCATGATCAATTAGCAAAAAAGGACAATGTATGAGGCAGTGACGCACGCTGAGCGCACTACAACCAGACTTGGCTGAAGCACACACTACAGCGTGAGCTGCACTCACACACACAGACCTTGCAGACAGTGGTGAACAGCACAGAGAACTATACACTTGTAAGGTGCCCCAGCGAGGTAGTCGTGGGCGAGCTGTAGCCCCCTCCCGCTATGGCACCCTTCAGACAATACGTGTACTCTCTTTGAAGTGTGGCTGTGTATGTAGTGCTCTTCACTTACTTCAAGCCATCCGATCGCGGCTGTCTCCAGGCACTTCTCTTCTGGGACCAGGGCAGCGATAAATTCAGAGGACACGAGGTTCTTAACCAGAACTTGGACTTTACTTGGGGAAGAGGAATATGTACAATGTTTACAGGCAGATATAATGGATAAGGCCCGACAGGTTACCATCTCTCTCACAGGTGCTGTTAACTCCTTCAGCCCTGGCTCCCTCTTTAAGCGAAGCATCTCTGTGACTATAATCTCTGGCCCAAGAGACTCTTCTGTACTGACAGCGTTCTGGATCCGATATCTCTCCCCCACGTCTTAGCCTGGAGTCCTATTTACCTTCCTCTGCTACCTGCAGACTAGAAGTGCCCCGTGTCCTCACCACGTTTGATGAGTTTCTCCGGCAAGCTAACAGGACTCGTGCTCTTGTGTGGGGAGACTTGCACACTGGGGATTCCACTGTCTGAGGGTACGGAGCTCCCGTCTACCCTAGCAGCCACTATGGTCAGGCTGCCTGAATGATTTGCTGTCCAATCTCTTACTGAAGAATCACTTCCTGATTCTGGAAACTGAACAGAGATTTTCCTAATGTGCCCACTAGAGATGAGCGTTGTTCTACTCGAACTGTTCGCCAATCTCAAATTCGAGCTGTTTTGGGCGGTGTTCGAGCCGGTCGGCGAACACGAACAATTTGAGAAAAATTCGGCTGTTCGAGGTTATGTTCGATAACTGTTCGTGCACCAAAATCATAACTGGATTTTTTCTCAGTAATGATGAAAATTAATGTTAATACGCAGTTTGAGTGTACAGCGGGGCGGGGGGAGGGGCAGGGGATGGATCTCTGCAGGAACAATGAAGATCTCCATTTTTTATTCTCTTTCCCGCATTTGCAGTGGGGAGGTGCAATCTGTCAGCCTATCAGCAGCGCACACACGGAGCGAAGTGCTTTTTTTCACACAAGCAAGGGCATGTGTGATTGGCAGTGTATGTCACATGTCCTTGCCCTATAAGACCAAGCCATTTTCCCCGTCGCCACCATTTTCTCACTGCTGCAGCTGCGTGTTAGACGGCTCCGCTGTTGCTGTGTGTGCTATACCTTGTTAATTTCAAGCCAATTTTCGCACAAATATACAGATAGCTTGGGAGTAGGGAATAGTTGTGATTGCAGTCCTTTTAAGGACTAGGTTACAGCATTTCCTACGACTTTTATCAGGGAGGTCTGTGCTCTTAAATAGATAGGTTGTGGGAGTAAAGACTAATTGTAATTGGAGTCCTTTTCAGGACTAGGTTACATGAGTTCCTATCAGTTTTTGCCAGGCAGGTCTGTGCCAGTGCTGTGCAAGTTTTTTTCACAGCATTTGGCTGAATCTAGCAAAGCTAATCCTTTTTGGCCTATTGCAGAGTGTGTTAGTCAGTGGAGTAGCCTATCTGTGTTGCAAGATATAACACCTGTGTATAGAATACCAATTTTTTTACTGCACCTAGTGAAGTAAAATCTTTTGGGCATAGCATCATTCTATTAGTCCATCTATACTGACCTCCATCAGGTTGCAAACTGAATATAATTTTTTTCTGCATCTAGCTCTGAAAAAATATTTGGGCTTCTAGCGGTGTGTGGGACTTGGTCTATTAGTCCATCTATACTGACCTCCATCAGGTTGCAAATTAAAAATAATTTTTTTCTGCATCTAACCCAGCCAATAGTTTTGGCCTAATACCACAGTTTGGCCACTCAGCTCTGCTCGGTTACCATCCATTGTTTTTTTGTGCAAACAACTCCAGAGTTGTGAATTAGTTAACCACCAAAATGAGTGGAAAAAGGCCTGCTGCTGGTGGAAAGGGGAATAGGCGTGTTGGGAAGGGGAAAAAAGGTTGTGTCCGTGGGGTAGGTGCAGAAGAAAGACCATCTTCCAGCCAAACTAAAATGTCTACTTTTAGCGGACAATGTGATAAGATCCCTTTCTTACAGCCACGCCAATCGCTACAAATTCCAGATGAGGCACAAAAACAGCAGGTGCTTCAACGGATATCAAGTGCTCCTTTAAGTGGGCTCTCCTCCACATCAACTTCAACATCACAAATACTCCAGTCCTCAAAGGTGTCACCCAAATCGCACTTGCTTCCTCACAGCTCCCAAATCTCCAGCTGCCCGTCTGAGTATGAGGTAGAACAGATGGTTGAGTCTGCAGAGCTGTTTACTCATACTATAGCCTGGGAATCAGAGGTCGACTCCAGCGCTTCTGTGAATCCAGACGAGGAAATGATCTGCACTGATGCCCAGAATCTTTATGAGTCGGATCCAGGACCAGACGCAGAAGGTTCTGACCATAATGTAGACCCTCATTCCCAAACTGTAACCCCTGTTGGTGGAGACAATGAGGAAGACGATGATAAGACTCAAATACCTGATTGGAGCGACAACTTTAGTTTTTTGTCAGGGCAGGAACAGGTTGGCTCTGAGGACGACGGGTGTGATAACGCACAGGGTGATGATGATGAGGTCGGAGATCCCACTTACTGTCAACCCACAGTCAGCCAAGAGATGAGGTCAGCAGAGGAGGTGGAGGAAGATGCTAGTGATGACGAGGTCAGGTTGCGCCTTCCTGGACAGAGACGTAGTACTGGAAGCACGTCAACAACTGCATCCTCAAACACAACTCTGCCTCTCACCACAAGTCGTGGTGGCTCTTCAGGTCGCATGGGTGCTAAGCCTTGCATAGCCTGGGCATTTTTTCAGATCGATAAAGATGACCCAACTCGTGTTATCTGTAACATTTGTCAGCAAAAGCTAAGTAGAGGCCAAAAAATACATAGTTTGAGTACTTCATGCATGACATATGGCATGGACATGAAGCATAAGTTGCAGTGGGAAGCTCAGTGTGCTACAATGCGGTCTAGCCGGCCGGGCCAACCACCGTCTGCCATATCTTGTGCATCCGCGGCCTCTTCATCCTCTGTGACTGGGGGGACAGCAGTCACACCTGTTTTGGGGCGCAGACCTGCCACCTCTTTACCCGCAACAGCCAGCGTGATTGGCAGGTCATCATTTTCTTTGGAGGTGGTAACACCAGCTGGTGTTGAGCGCTGTCCGACATCGATAGCACCACCTTTGGATCAAGGCAACCTAACATGTCCGCCTGCATCTTCCTCACAGACCAGCAGTTTGCCGGGGACACCCTTATCAACCCCGTCTAAGCACAATAGCCAGCCCTCGGTCCCTCAGATGTGGACAAGTAAAAGACCATTTCCTCCTAGCCATGAGAAAGCTAAGAGGTTGAATTTCACCATCTGCAAGCTCTTGGCTACAGAAATGCTGCCTTTCCGCCTGGTGGACACAGAGGATTTTCGAGACCTTATGTCCGTCGCAGTGCCCCAGTACCAGATGCCCAGTCGGCACTACTTCTCAAAGAAAGGTGTGCCTGCGCTCCACCAGCATGTCGCACACAACATCACCGCTTCTTTGAGAAACTCTGTGTGTGACAGGGTGCATTTCACCACAGACACTTGGACGAGTAGGCATGGACAGGGGCGTTACATGTCGCTGACTGGGCACTGGGTAACTATGGTGACAGCAGGACAAGGGGCTGCTGTCCAAGTCTTGCCGTCCCCACGAGTTGTGTGTCAATCCTCTTTATGTCAAAGTTCCACCACTGCTTCTGCCTCCTCAACCTCCTCTCGGTCTTCCACCTGCACCCAAAGCCTGTCTGGTCATGCCACAAGCTTTCTAACTGCGCAGAAGGGATCCTGCACACCTCCTTACTATGCTGGCAGTAGGGCTCAACGTCATCAGGCGGTTTTTACATTGAAATGTCTGGGAAATGTGAGTCACACAGCTGAGGAGTTGTGGTCAGCTCTGGAGAACCAATTTCATGAATGGTTGTCTCCACTGGACCTGAAACCAGGGAAGGCCGTGTACGACAATGCTGCAAACCTGGGTGCGGCCCTTCGCCGGGGCAATGTCACACACGTGCCTTGTATGGCTCACGTGTTGAACCTGGTTGTCCAGCAATTTTTAGCCCACTATCCCAGACTAGATGGCCTTCTGCAGAGGGCACGGTCGCTGTGTGCTCACTTCCGCCGTTCGCATCCCGCAGCTCAGCGACTTACATCTCTACAGAAGTCGTTGGGCCTGCCACTTCACCGGCTAAAATGCGATGTGCCTACCCGGTGGAATTCAACTCTGCACATGTTGCAGCGACTGTGGCAGCACCGACAAGCCCTGGTGCAATACGTTCTGACGTATAGCCTGGGCCAACGAGATTCAGAGGTGGGGCAAATCACGCTGGAGGAGTGGTCTCAGATCAGGGACCTATGCACCCTTCTGCACAGTTTTGAAATGGCGACGAAGATGTTTAGTGCTGACGATGCCATTATCAGCATGACTATTCCGGTGATTTACATGCTGGAGCACATGTTAAACAGAATTCGGAGTCAGGTGGTGGCACAAGAGGAGGTGGAGGAAGTAGAGGAGGAGGAGTTGTATGCGGAAGGGCTAACATCTGCAAGGTCCAGACGGTCGGCAGCACCAAGGCGGCAGGCATGTGAGGGTGGGGGAGATGGTTTTACCAGGGCGCATGGTAGCAGCCAAACTAGTGAGGAAGGTGCAGGAGCCCAGGAAGAAGTGGAGGACGAACTGATGGAAGACTCATCAGATGAGGGAGACCTTGATCACATTTCTGTTGTGCGAGGTTGGGGGGAGAGGACAGAGGAAGGAAGCATGATTGTTACCTCGCCACCAACACAACAGGGACTTGGTGCTCCTGGATGCGCAACACACATGAGTGCCTTCTTGCTGCACTACCTGCAACATGACCCTCGAATTGTGAGAATTAGAAATAATCCTGACTACTGGGTTGCCACACTGTTAGATCCCCGGTACAAAAGTAAATTTGCAGAAATTATTCCTGCCATAGAAAGGGATGCACGCATGCAGGAGTATCAGCAGAGACTGTTGCAGAATCTTACATGTGCTTTTCCACAAAATACCAGTGGTGCACGTAGTGAATCTCACAGTTCCAACTTGCCAACCGTGGGACCGTCAAGTGTTCAGCACTCAAACCGTGACAGAACCACAGTATCTGCTGGTAACATCAATTTTGCGGAATCATTTCACCACTTTTTTAGCCCATCCTTTGCAAGGCCACAGGAGACAAGAAGTCTGACACATAGTCAACGCCTAGAGACGATGGTACAGGAGTATCTCCAAGTAAACATTGAAGCCACGACTGTGTCACTGGACCCTTGCTCTTTTTGGGCTTCCAATCTGGATAAATGGCCGGAGCTAGCCACTTACGCCTTGGAGATCTTGTCATGCCCCGCAGCCAGCGTTCTGTCTGAACGTGTGTTCAGCGCTGCTGGTGGTGTGCTGACAGATAAGCGCACACGGCTCTCCACTGATAATGTAGACAGACTCACGTTCATAAAGATGAACAAATCATGGATCCGAAACGACTTTTCTACCCCTGTATCATCCTGGGGAGAGTAAAAGCTTGATGATTTTAACCAATCACCCTACCAACCGTTTTAAGCTTTCAAATTACTAATCATGTTTATCTGTATCTTGACTGGAAAATAATTTGGGCTTTGTAGCAGTGTGCAGCACTGATCCTATTAGGCCATCTATACTAAAGCTTCACCAGATTTAAAATTAAAAATAATTTTTAGCTGCATCTAGCCCGGAAAATAATTTTGGGGCTCCGAGATGCGCAAGGCACATAAGTGCCTTCTTGCTGCACTACCTGCAGCATGACCCTCATATTGTCAGAATTCGAAGTAATCATGACTACTGGGTTGCCACACTCTTAGATCCCCCAAACTTTTCGATCAACCTTTTCATTTTAATAAAGACCAAAAAAATGGTCATTTTTGAAATTATAAGCATTAGCAGGTTGTTAGAAACTGAAATCAAACAGTTTTCAACTCAAAACTTTATTCTAGGTGATGTTACATTTTCACATAGGACCCCTTGTTCGAAAGGAGCTTCTGAACTCTCTCGTCCATTGAATTTGTCAGGTTTTGGATGGTTTCTGCTTCAATTGTTTTGCATGAGGACAGAATACCCTCCCAGAGCTGTTGCTTAGATGTGAACTGCCTCCCGCCATCATAGACACTCCTTTTAATGATGCTCCAAAGGTTCTGAATGGGGTAGAGGTCAGGGGAGCATGGGGGTCACACCATAAGTTTGTCCCCTTTTATGCCCATATCAGCCAGAGATGCAGATGTTTTATGTGCAGCATGAGATGGTGCATTATCATGCAGAAAAATGATCTTGCTGTGAAATACACGGTTCTTCTTCTTGAACCATGGCAGGAAGTGCTGTTTGAGAAAATCCACATACATTATGGAGTTCATCTTTAGCGCCTTCAGGGATCCTAAAGGGGCCGACAATCTCTCTCCCCATGATTCCAGCCCAAAACATTACTCCACCTCCTCCTTGTTGGCGCTGTAGCCGTGTTTGCGTGGGGTGTCCATCAACCAGCCATCCTCCACTCCATCCATCTGGACCATCGAGCGCTGCACGGCACTCATCCGTGAACAAAACAGTTTTGAAATCAGTCTTCATGTAATGTTTGGCCCACTGGAGCCGTTTCTGCTTGTGTGAAGTGGATAGAGGAGGTCGACAGGATGGCGCATGCACAGCTGCAAACCTCTGAAGGACCCTGCATCTTGTTGTTCGGGGGACGTTGGAGGCACAAGCAGCTTCAAAAACTTGTCTGCTGCTATGCAAGGCTTTTTTGCCGCTGCTCTTTCAACCTGACGTAATTGCCTGTAGGAAAGAGTCCTCAATTTGCCCTTATCAGCACGCACAAATGTGTACTGTGAATCAGCTACATACTTCTTGATTGCCAAGACACTTCATACTGATCATCGCACAATGTTGATTGTAGTCATGCCTTGACCTAAACACTCCACAATTTGTTGCTTCTCAGCAGCCGACACATCCTTTTTCTTTCCCATTTTGGCAGAAAATGTAGGCTGCTTAATAATGTGAGAGAGCCTTCTTAAGTAGTCTTGCCTTTCATTGGACACACCTGCCAAACTAATTAGCACAGGTGTCTGCAATTGCTTACAGTGATATAAAGAGCCCTGACACACATCACCATCAATGAGTTTAACTGACAAACAAACAAATTCTTCCCTTATCACTCCTAAACACTTTTTGTATAATAATTTGGAACGCAGTGTACATGTGCTTTTCCACAAAACACCAGTGGTTCACGTAGTGAATCTTACAGTTCTAACTTGCCAACCGTGGTCTGTATGGAGTTGTTCAATAAAGGGCCCAAAATTAAGATAACATAGATGGGAGAGGTCTCTATGAATAGGAATTCCTAAGTATTTGATACCCTGTGAGGGCCAGGCAAAGGGAAAGTTGGACTGGATGGAATCCTATATGGATTTGGGGAGGGAGACATCGAGGGCCTCAGACTTCGCTGCATTGATTTTAAAATTTTACCATGTAACAAAGTGATCTATTTCAGCCATAACAGCATGGATGGATATATGTGATTGAGTGATATATACTAGGACATCATCAGCAAATAGAGAGCACTTGTACTCGGTGCCTCCCACCTCAATCCACCTAATATTGGGGTTATGGTGAATTGATGAGAGCAGGTGCTCCGTCACTAGGATGTATAAGAGAGGGGACAGAGGACATCACTGCCTTGTCCCATTGGTGATTGTGAAAGGTGATGAAAATGTTCTGACGCACCCCCTGGGCCTTGGGACACCCGGAGCCGGACCCTTTTTGGTGGATGCTGGTGGTTGTAGTCTTCGTGGCGGCGACCCAGTTCCGTGGCTCAGGGCGGTCAAACCAGTGGCGGAACTATTTATGTGGTTTTCATGTTTAAATGTCCGACTACGCCACCCGTGGATTGCGGTCAGAGTGAACCGCCGCTACAGGGCAGACCACTGAGGCTGGTGTTGTGGGTGCAGCAGAGCGTAGCATAACTCCCCACGGGAGGAGTATAGCCTCAGGGCAGTGTATGCGGAGGATGGGGGTGATGGTGCAGGGCAGCAGCAGTAACGACACGGAGTCAGTGATGCAGTTCAGGGCCTTTACTCACAGTTCTTATTATCCAGACCACGTCTGCAGGTAACGGCTGCCCACGTCGTACTGTGCTCACCAGGTGAGGGGCTCAGACAACTCCCAGATAACTTTGGAGCACTTCACAGGACCCCCTTTGTGTGTCCTTTGTCTGGCCTTTCTTACCAACACTTCTGTCCGGCTGCCTCGGGCCTCCTCTTGGTAAACTTGGCGCCAGTTTCCCTGACCCTATGTGGTGCCTTCCTAGCGGGTGTAGCGAGGGGCTGCGCCACATAAAATGTCAGAGCCTCCGGTTTCTAGCTGAGGGTCGTTTCCTGCCTCCACTAGTTCGGGGACCGGTCTCCCCCTTTGGCCTGACCCCTCCACGCAGGTGGATTCGGGCGTGCGGTGGCGACTCGCCCGTCCGCACCCCTGGGATCCCTTCATTCCTCGTTCCTGGAGCCTTCTCCGCTCCTCTTCCTTCCTTCTCCCTCTTCCAGGCCTGGGCCTCTGTTACTAGGCCCGCCTCCGGAGCAGAGCTCATGCAGAGCCCCTGCTCCCTGCCACTTCTGCTCAGACTTCTCTGCACTGAACTAAGATGGTGCCCACCTTTTATACTCCCTTCTCAATGCACCCAGGAACTGCTTCCTCCCTGCTCCTGCACTGCAGGGTTCCCCTTCCTCAGTGTTCCCTCCCCCCACTCCAGCCAGGGACAGGGACTGTCGTGCCCATCTCAGGGGCATATTGGTCGCCCTGCCCCACGGCAATGTGGTGTAATGCATGCAGGTGTCGGGTCCTGATCCACACTCCATCCTTACCTGAGAGTGAGATATCACACCTCTGGGTGAGCTGCAATACGTCTTTAGCAACCGAGCCCTCAGGGTGCTACAGTTCCATTTATCTTCAGCCTAGGTGACGTATTGCGATACAGGGCCGTGATTTTGGCTATAAAAGGGTCCCCTAGACCCCTACCCCAAGCTTTTTAAGAGAATCATATATGGCGTGCCAGGAGACTCTATGGAATGCTTTCTCAGCATCCAACGAGAGTATCTAATTACAAATTTTTAACTGCATCTAGCCCAGGAAATACTTTGTGCCTAGTAGCAGTGTCTGCTAGTAAGCGGATTATCCCGGCTGTTAAGCAAGCTGCATCACCTGTAGTTTAGACACTTAATTTTTTCAAAGGAAATGCTTCGGGACCATGGGATACTTAGTGAAGAGCATCAGGAGGCACCCCAAGGCATAGGGGCTGGGACTGGCAGTAGGATGCCTTGCGGTGGACAGCCGAGCTCGATCCTTATAAAAGCTTTTTAACTGCAGCAGCTTTAGTGGACGCTACTGGAGCTGGAATTACCGCGGCTGCTGGCATGAGACTTGCCCTCCAATAGATCCTTGTAAATGGATTTAAAGTGTATTCATTCAAATTAGAGAGACAATTTAAATTAAAAAGCTTAGAGCTGCCTCCACCACAGGGGGGCTCGCTCGACCCACCAGCGGACAGGCACCAGTATTGGGAGAGGGGGGCTGGCCGTCAGGGTTCACCGCGGCTCTGGCACAAACCCGGCGACACGGAGGTGGCACGGGCAGGAGCGGACTGGCCGTGTCGGCTTCTCACTTTTTGGATTTTAGAAGGGCATGACATGCCTATATCTGTGTCTCCCCCTCCTTTTACTCCTCCACCTCTTTTATTTTCGCATGACTATATGTACTTGTCACTTTTCCATGTGTTAGTTATGTCTTCTGAGCAGTTTGTCAGCTTTTGGACACCTTTGAAGGTGTTTTCTATGTGTTTCTATGTGTTTTTGTTTGCCTGCCATTGGTTTTAATGGTGTTCGAAGGTGTTCGACGAACAGTTCGAGGAACAGTTCGGCGAACACACGGGTGTTCGACGAACCGAACCGAACTCGAACACTACGGGGGTGGCTCAACACTAGTGCCCACCCTCAGTGAGCTGTCATCACACAGCATTAACTCATCCCTGTCTGTAACCCTGCTAGCAGACTCAACCTGACATCTGCGCCCAGGACAGTGGCATCTTGTGGCTGTTTACAGGTACTGCAGCCCACAATGAATTATGCCAGGAACAAGCTCTATATCACTCAAGGCTTGATCCGGGCACTAAGTTCCCCTTCTACTCTACTGACTGGACCACTGAAGCTAACCCCTTAGCTTGGCCTACCACAGTTCAGAGAGGATTAACTAAGGGAATATTTTCCTTAACTACATCAGTGCCTAGGGAAGGCTACATCCTTCCCCACTATTACATTCCCCAACACTTTAATGTTGGTCGTCCTCGACCACACTAAACAATCAGCAAAAATCAGCAGCTATGACATCATATCACATTACTATAGTTACTAAAACAATTTAGTATATGACTGGTCCTGAAGTCGTCTTCTTAGATGGGAGACCGGCCCTTCTCGGTTAAGGGCCCCGGAACAGCAATTCAGGACAGTCCATTATCAACTTTTCAAAACTTCTCAGAGGTACCGGTTCATCTTGGTAAGGACCCTGGAAACACAGTGTCCATGTCCATATTTTTAAGACAGGTCAACACCTCAATATCCCCCATTCCCCTTCAAGGGCTGCATTCTGAGGCACACAGTCACAGGTAACACCCATGAGTCTCTTTCTTCTTGGCCCCAGCGGGGGGTCACCGGTTCTTCCCGCTAGGCCGCAAGTCTCTTAGATTTGGAGGATATCCATCCTCAATGTGTGCCTCAGCATTTTAAATTCAAGCAGAAAAAGGCCCAACAAAAGAAAAATAGAAAGTAAAAACAAAAAGAGCAGCTCTCCTGGGCACACAACTTTGGTGCTGCTTAAGGCCTTCCTGGCCTGGGAGGTAGGGGAACAGTCCTCCATTTTTCTCTCCAACCTAATTCATCATGGGGCACTCCGCCCCCATTGGGAAACAGTCCCAGAATCAGGACCACAGCTGGTGGGTCCTAGTAGAAGAAAAGGTGAGCCAGCTCACTTCTTCCGGACCTCCTTCCGTTCCTTCATGAAGGCGGCCCATGCTGCAGAGGAAGGTGGCTTCTGTAGCGCCGGCGTCCCTGCCCTCTGCTAGGCAGGGACGCTGTTCCCCTCACCTCCCTGCTCCGTGCCCGGCGTCCTCCTCCCGCTCTGCTGGCAGCGCGCGCTCCTTCCCGGCCACTGTGCTTAGGGCGCGCGCGCTCTCCCTTCCTCTTAAAGGGGCCGCGCGCGCCGTCCTAAGGAGTCCCCGGCCAATGGCCGGAGGACTTCACCATATATAAGGCACCTCCTCCAAAATGGAGGTGCCCGAGCAATGTTGTTGCACTGTTCTACTCTGCTTCAGCCCTCAGGTCCCGTTGCCAGTTACCTGCCAGTTACCTGCCTGATTCCTGCCAGAGTCCTGCCAGTTTGCTGTCTGTTTCCTGCCTGTTATTCCTGCTACCTGCTTGCTAGCCTGAGGTCCGACGGTCTGCCTTACAACTCCTGTCAGTCTGTCTAAGGACCAGCTTGCCCGCTCACCTGGGAGCGCACATCAGCTACCTGCCTGCTTGCTAGCCTGAGGTCCGACGGTCTGCCTTTCTACTCCTGTCAGTCTGTCTATGGACCAGCTTGCCCGCTCACCTGGGAGCGCTCCTCCGCTACCTGCCTGCTTGCCTGCCCGGAGGCTCCGCCGTCACGTGCTGTGACCACCAGCTATTCCAGAGACTCTTGCCCGCTCACCTGGGAGCGCTTCTCCGCTACCTGCCTGCTTGCCTACCTGGAGGCTTCGCCGTCACGTGCTGTGACCACCTGCTATTCCAGAGACTCTCGCTTGCTCACCTGGGAGCACACATCCTCCATCTGCCTTGCTAGCCTACCTGGAGGTTCAGCCATCACAGGTCGTACCTACCCTTTACCTAGAGACTGCCCCGGTCACTTGCCGTGACCTCCAGCCCGTTCACCCAGAGACTGCCCCGGTCACTTGCCGTGACCTCCAGCCCGTTCACCCAGAGACTGCCCCGGTCACTTGCCGTGACCTCCAGCCCGTTCATCCAGAGACTGTCCCGGTCACTTGCCGTGACCTCCTGCCCGTACACCCAGAGACTGTCCCGGTCACCTGCTGTGACTGCCTGCCTGGTCGCCACCCGCTCCCTTACAAGGACCGCCCCCTTGTATAGTAGCTCAGAGGTTCCGCCTCCCAGACCCGTTACAGCTTCTTCCACTTCCAAGGCTGATCGGGGTACTTAGTAGGCCCAGGGTCCTCGTCCAAGGATGTAGAACTGCCACAGCCGACCTGGGTAGGGCCGTAGCTGGTCACTGTAAAGCTGTGGACGACATTACTGGTGCCAGCTTGAATTTCCCCGACAGCTCTCAGCCCCTCCTGGGTATTGTGGCACCGACTCCTCCTCTGGATCTTCACTAGGGAAATCAGCTTCCTTGCCACTTGAGAGATCTTCCTCTTCCTCGCTCACAATCTTCCCCCACTGCAGCCTCCTAGGCTACTCTGCTGGCGGAGCACTGGCCTTAGGTGGGGGCAGAAAGCCTTTAGGGGCTTCCTTAGCCCAGCGCTGCTTAGCCTCCCTCTTGGCCCTCCTTCTGAAGACCTCTTCGTCCTTTTCCAGGACATCTTTCCATTCATACGGTCGGGTGAGCGCAGCCGCGTACCACCCTCCGGAACACTCGCACTTAACGAAGTGCACTATGTCCCCCACACGCAGATTGTGAAGGCGATCAGGCAGATAATCTCGCTTAATTACCTCGCGAGTAATGAACACCTCGTGCCCGGTCCACTCTTCCTCCAGGAATCCATACCCCTCACGGATGTGGAACTCAAGGACTCGTCCCCGAGTCTGGGAGGCCTCCACCGACTCTCTCGGTGCCGCGTTGGACCCTTCCAGCCAGCCTCTGAGGAAGGTGTCTGTCCATCGCCGCTGCTCTCGTGGCGTCATCGGGGGGTTGCGGGTAGTCCACTTCAGACTCCCGAGCTCGGCGTAACGCTTCGCCGAAGGGGTGTTGGTGGCTTCCACCACCAGCTGCCAAAAACTCTCTTGGGGGGCCTTCTTCCTGGGAGGCCTCGTCTCCGCCTCTGCACCACCCCCTTCAGGCCTAGGGGCCCCTGTCACCGTGGAAGCTGTTGCGGCAGGTGCCACAGGCGAAACCGGCCGCTGGGGTATAGGCTGCTCACCTCCGTCAGGCTCCGTTGCAGCTGTTGCTCCGGCCCCACCAGAATGTTCTCCACCCTCGGCCAAGGGGGACGGGTCTTCCGGCATGCGGAACTCATGGATAAGCAGGCTCAGTTCTGGATCGGGCCTAGTAGACCACTAGACAGCCACTGGGGGTAAAGACTCACGGGCGGCATCCGCGAGCGAACGACTCTCGCTTGCAGCCCCTGGGGTACTTGGCTCTAGCATCTCTTCCTCATCGCACATTCCGGACAGGTCATTCGATCCTCCGGTTGCCATCTTCGCAGAGCATCCACCGCAGCACCTCCTTCCTCTCGTGTGCTGGACATAAAATGGCGCTGGTCGCTTACCAGTGACGCGCGTCCAACTCCTCCTCTTCCTGGGCCGGCTATCTGACGCGACCGCCGCGTCACTCGTCACTAGTGTTGAGCCACCCCCGTAGTGTTCGAGTTCGGTTCGGTTCGTCGAACACCCGTGTGTTCGCCTAACTGTTCGTCGAACACCTTCGAACACCGTTAAAACCAATGGCAGGCAAACAAAAACACATAGAAACACATAGAAAACACCTTCAAAGGTGTCCAAAAGATGACAAACTGCTCAGAAGACACAACTAACACATGGAAAAGTGACAAGTACATATAGTCATGCGAAAATAAAAGAGGTGGAGGAGTAAAAGGAGGGGGAGACACAGATATAGGCATGTAATGCCCTTCTAAAATCCAAAAAGTGAGAAGCCGACACGGCCAGTCCGCTCCTGCCCGTGCCACCTCCGTGTCGCCGGGTTTGTGCCAGAGCCGCGGTGAACCCTGATGGCCAGCCCCCCTCTCCCAATACTGGTGCCTGTCCGCTGGTGGGTCGAGCGAGCCCCCCTGTGGTGGAGGCAGCTCTAAGCTTTTTAATTTAAATTGTCTCTCTAATTTGAATGAATACACTTTAAATCCATTTACAAGGATCTATTGGAGGGCAAGTCTCATGCCAGCAGCCGCGTAATTCCAGCTCCAGTAGCGTCCACTAAAGCTGCTGCAGTTAAAAAGCTTTTATAAGGATCGAGCTCGGCTGTCCACCGCAAGGCATCCTACTGCCAGTCCCAGCCCCTATGCCTTGGGGTGCCTCCTGATGCTCTTCACTGAGTATTCCATGGTCCCGAAGCATTTCCTTTGAAAAAATTAAGTGTCTAAACTACAGGTGGTGTAGCTTGCTTAACAGCCGGGATAATCCGCTGACTAGCAGAGACTGCTACTAGGCACAAAGTATTTCCTGGGCTAGATGCAGTTAAAAATTTGTAATTAGATACTCTCGTTGGATGCTGAGAAAGCATTCCATAGAGTCTCCTGGCACGCCATATATGATTCTCTTAAAAAGCTTGGGGTAGGGGTCTAGGGGACCCTTTTATAGTCAAAATCACGGCCCTGTATCACAATACGTCACCTAGGCTGAAGATAAATGGAACTGTAGCACCCTGAGGGCTCGGTTGCTACAGAGGTATTGCACCTCACCCAGGAGGTGTGATATCTCACTCTCAGGTAAGGATGGAGTGTGGATCAGGACCCGACACCTGCATGCATTACACCACATTGCCGTGGGGCAGGGTGACCAATATGCCTCTGAGATGGGCACGACAGTCCCTGTCCCTGGCTGGAGTGGGGGGAGGGAACACTGAGGAAGGGGAACCCTGTAGTGCAGGAGCAGGGAGGAAGCAGTTCCTGGGTGCATTGAGAAGGGAGTATAAAAGGTGGGCACCATCTTAGTTCAGTGCAGAGAAGTCTGAGCAGAAGTGGCAGGGAGCAGGGGCTCTGCATGAGCTCTGCTCCGGAGGCGGGCCTAGTAACAGAGGCCCAGGCCTGGAAGAGGGAGAAGGAAGGAAGAGGAGCGGAGAAGGCTCCAGGAACGAGGAATGAAGGGATCCCAGGGGTGCGGACGGGCGAGTCGCCACCGCACGCCCGAATCCACCTGCGTGGAGGGGTCAGGCCAAAGGGGGAGACCGGTCCCCGAAACTAGTGGAGGCAGGAAACGACCCTCAGCTAGAAACCGGAGGCTGTGACATTTTATGTGGCGCAGCCCCTCGCTACACCCGCTAGGAAGGCACCACATAGGGTCAGGGAAACTGGCGCCAAGTTTACCAAGAGGAGGCCCGAGGCAGCCGGACAGAAGGGTTGGTAAGAAAGGCCAGACAAAGGACACACAAAGGGGGTCCTGTGAAGCGCTCCAAAGTTATCTGGGAGTTGTCTGAGCCCCTAACCTGGTGAGCACAGTACGACGTGGGCAGCCGTTACCTGCAGACGTGGTCTGGATAATAAGAACTGTGAGTAAAGGCCCTGGACTGCATCACTGACTCCGGGTCGTTACTGCTGCTGCCCTGCACCATCACCCCCATCCTCCGCATACACTGCCCTGAGGCTATACTCCTCCCGTGGGGAGTTATGCTACGCTCTGCTGCACCCACACCAGCCTCAGCGGTCTGCCCTGCAGCGGCGGTTCACTCTGACCGCAATCCACGGGTGGCGTAGTCGGACATCAAAACCACATAAATAGTTCCGCCACTGGTTTGACCACCCTGAGCCACGGAACCGGGTCGCCGCCACAAAGACTACAACCACCAGCATCCACCAAAAAGGGTCCGGCTCCGGGTGTCCCAAGGCCCAGGGGGTGCATCAGAACATTTTCATCACATTTCACAATCACCAATGGGACAAGGCAGGGATGTCCTCTGTCCCCTCTCTTATACATCCTAGTGACGGAGCACCTGCTCTCATCAATTCGCCATAACCCCAATATTAGGTGGATTGAGGTGGGAGGCACCGAGTACAAGTGCTCTCTATTTGCTGATGATGTCCTAGTATATATCACTCAATCACATATATCCATCCATGCTGTTATGGCTGAAATAGATCACTTTGTTACATGGTCAAATTTTAAAATCAATGCAGCGAAGTCTGAGGCCCTTGATGTCTCCCTCCCCAAATCCATATAGGATTCCATCCAGTCCAACTTTCCCTTTGCCTGGCCCTCACAGGGTATCAAATACTTAGGAATTCCTATTCATAGAGACCTCTCCCATCTATGTTATCTTAATTTTGGGCCCTTTATTGAACAACTCCATACAGACCACGGTTGGCAAGTTAGAACTGTAAGATTCACTACGTGAACCACTGGTGTTTTGTGGAAAAGCACATGTACACTGCGTTCCAAATTATTATGCAAAAAGTGTTTAGGAGTGATAAGGGAAGAATTTGTTTGTTTGTCAGTTAAACTCATTGATGGTGATGTGTGTCAGGGCTCTTTATATCACTGTAAGCAATTGCAGACACCTGTGCTAATTAGTTTGGCAGGTGTGTCCAATGAAAGGCAAGACTACTTAAGAAGGCTCTCTCACATTATTAAGCAGCCTACATTTTCTGCCAAAATGGGAAAGAAAAAGGATGTGTCGGCTGCTGAGAAGCAACAAATTGTGGAGTGTTTAGGTCAAGGCATGACTACAATCAACATTGTGCGATGATCAGTATGAAGTGTCTTGGCAATCAAGAAGTATGTAGCTGATTCACAGTACACACGTGTGCGTGCTGATAAGGGCAAATTGAGGACTCTTTCCTACAGGCAATTACGTCAGGTTGAAAGAGCAGCGGCAAAAAAGCCTTGTCATAGCAGCAGACAAGTTTTTGAAGCTGTTTGTGCCTCCAACGTCCCCCGAACAACAAGATGCAGGGTCCTTCAGAGGTTTGCAGCTGTGCATACGCCATCCTGTCGACCTCCTCTATCCACTTCACACAAGCAGAAACGGCTCCAGTGGGCCAAACATTACATGAAGACTGATTTCAAAACGGTTTTGTTCACGGATGAGTGCCGTGCAGCGCTCGATGGTCCAGATGGATGGAGTGGAGGATGGCTGGTTGATGGACACCCCACGCAAACACGGCTACAGCGCCAACAAGGAGGAGGTGGAGTAATGTTTTGGGCTGGAATCATGGGGAGAGAGATTGTCGGCCCCTTTAGGATCCCTGAAGGCGCTAAAGATGAACTCCATAATGTATGTGGATTTTCTCAAACAGCACTTCCTGCCATGGTTCAAGAAGAAGAACCGTGTATTTCACAGCAAGATCATTTTTCTGCATGATAATGCACCATCTCATGCTGCACATAAAACATCTGCATCTCTGGCTGATATGGGCATAAAAGGGGACAAACTTATGGTGTGACCCCCATGCTCCCCTGACCTGTACCCCATTCAGAACCTTTGGAGCATCATTAAAAGGAGTGTCTATGATGGCGGGAGGCAGTTCACATCTAAGCAACAGCTCTGGGAGGGTATTCTGTCCTCATGCAAAACAATTGAAGCAGAAACCATCCAAAACCTGACAAATTCAATGGACGAGAGAGTTCAGAAGCTCCTTTCGAACAAGGGGTCCTATGTGAAAATGTAACATCACCTAGAATAAAGTTTTGAGTTGAAAACTGTTTGATTTCAGTTTCTAACAACCTGCTAATGCTTATAATTTAAAAAATGACCATTTTTTTGGTCTTTATTAAAATGAAAAGGTTGATCGAAAAGTTTGGGGGATCTAAGAGTGTGGCAACCCAGTAGTCATGATTACTTCGAATTCTGACAATATGAGGGTCATGCTGCAGGTAGTGCAGCAAGAAGGCACTTGTGTCTTGCGCATCTCGGAGCCCCAAAATTATTTTCCGGGCTAGATGCAGTTAAAAATTATTATTAATTTTAAATCTGGTGAACCTTTAGTATAGATGGCCTAATAGGATTAGTGCTGCACACTGCTACAAAGCCCAAATTATTTTCCAGCCAAGATACAGATAAACATGATTAGTAATTTGAAAGCTTAAAACGGTTGGTAGGGTGATTTTAACCAATCAAGCTTTTACTCTCCCCAGGATGACACAGGGGTAGAAAAGTCGTTTCGGATCCATGATTTGTTCATCTTTATGAACGTGAGTCTGTCTACATTATCAGTGGAGAGCCGCGTGCGCTTATCTGTCAGCACACCACCAGCAGCGCTGAACACACGTTCAGACAGAACGCTGGCTGTGGGGCATGACAAGATCTCCAAGGCGTAAGTGGCTAGCTCCGGCCATTTATCCAGATTGGAAGCCCAAAAAGAGCAAGGGTCCAGTGACACAGTCGTGGCTTCAATGTTTACTTGGAGATACTCCTGTACCATCGTCTCTAGGCGTTGACTATGTGTCAGACTTCTTGTCTCCTGTGGCCTTGCAAAGGATGGGCTAAAAAAGTGGTGAAATGATTCCGCAAAATTGATGTTACCAGCAGATACTGTGGTTCTGTTACGGTTTGAGTGCTGAACACTTGACGGTCCCACGGTTGGCAAGTTGGAACTGTGAGATTCACTACGTGCACCACTGGTATTTTGTGGAAAAGCACATGTAAGATTCTGCAACAGTCTCTGCTGATACTCCTGCATGCGTGCATCCCTTTCTATGGCAGGAATAATTTCTGCAAATTTACTTTTGTACCGGGGATCTAACAGTGTGGCAACCCAGTAGTCAGGATTATTTCTAATTCTCACAATTCGAGGGTCATGTTGCAGGTAGTGCAGCAAGAAGGCACGCATGTGTGTTGCGCATCCAGGAGCACCAAGTCCCTGTTGTGTTGGTGGCGAGGTAACAATCATGCTTCCTTCCTCTGTCCTCTCCCCCCAACCTCGCACAACAGAAATGTGATCAAGGTCTCCCTCATCTGATGAGTCTTCCATCAGTTCGTCCTCCACTTCTTCCTGGGCTCCTGCACCTTCCTCACTAGTTTGGCTGCTACCATGCGCCCTGGTAAAACCATCTCCCCCACCCTCACATGCCTGCCGCCTTGGTGCTGCCTACCGTCTGGACCTTGCAGATGTTAGCCCTTCCGCATACAACTCCTCCTCCTCTACTTCCTCCACCTCCTCTTGTGCCACCACCTGACTCCGAATTCTGTTTAACATGTGCTCCAGCATGTAAATCACCGGAAAAGTCATGCTGATAATGGCATCGTCAGCACTAAACATCTTCGTCGCCATTTCAAAACTGTGCAGAAGGGTGCATAGGTCCCTGATCTGAGACCACTCCTCCAGCGTGATTTGCCCCACCTCTGAATCTCGTTGGCCCAGGCTATACGTCAGAACGTATTGCACCAGGGCTTGTCGGTGCTGCCACAGTCGCTGCAACATGTGCAGAGTTGAATTCCACCGGGTAGGCACATCGCATTTTAGCCGGTGAAGTGGCAGGCCCAACGACTTCTGTAGAGATGTAAGTCGCTGAGCTGCGGGATCCGAACGGCGGAAGTGAGCACACAGCGACCGTGCCCTCTGCAGAAGGCCATCTAGTCTGGGATAGTGGGCTAAAAATTGCTGGACAACCAGGTTCAACACGTGAGCCATACAAGGCACATGTGTGACATTGCCCGGGCGAAGGGCCGCACCCAGGTTTGCAGCATTGTCGCACACGGCCTTCCCTGGTTTCAGGTCCAGTGGAGACAACCATTCATGAAATTGGTTCTCCAGAGCTGACCACAACTCCTCAGCTGTGTGACTCACATTTCCCAGACATTTCAATGTAAAAACCGCCTGATGACGTTGAGCCCTACTGCCAGCATAGTAAGGAGGTGTGCAGGATCCCTTCTGCGCAGTTAGAAAGCTTGTGGCATGACCAGACAGGCTTTGGGTGCAGGTGGAAGACCGAGAGGAGGTTGAGGAGGCAGAAGCAGTGGAGGAACTTTGACATAAAGAGGATTGACGCACAACTCGTGGGGACGGCAAGACTTGGACAGCAGCCCCTTGTCCTGCTGTCACCATAGTTACCCAGTGCCCAGTCAGCGACATGTAACGCCCCTGTCCATGCCTACTTGTCCAAGTGTCTGTGGTGAAATGCACCCTGTCACACACAGAGTTTCTCAAAGAAGCGGTGATGTTGTGTGCGACATGCTGGTGGAGCGCAGGCACACCTTTCTTTGAGAAGTAGTGCCGACTGGGCATCTGGTACTGGGGCACTGCGACGGACATAAGGTCTCGAAAATCCTCTGTGTCCACCAGGCGGAAAGGCAGCATTTCTGTCGCCAAGAGCTTGCAGATGGTGAAATTCAACCTCTTAGCTTTCTCATGGCTAGGAGGAAATGGTCTTTTACTTGTCCACATCTGAGGGACCGAGGGCTGGCTATTGTGCTTAGACGGTGTTGATAAGGGTGTCCCCGGCAAACTGCCAGTCTGTGAGGAAGATGCAGGCGGACATGTTAGGTTGCCTTGATCCAAAGGTGGTGCTATCGATGTCGGACAGCGCTCACCAGCTGGTGTTACCACCTCCAAAGAAAATGATGACCTGCCAATCACGCTGGCTGTTGCGGGTAAAGAGGTGGCAGGTCTGCGCCCCAAAACAGGTGTGACTGCTGTCCCCCCAGTCACAGAGGATGAAGAGGCCGCGGATGCACAAGATATGGCAGACGGTGGTGGGCCCGGCCGGCTAGGCCGCATTGTAGCACACTGAGCTTCCCACTGCAACTTATGCTTCATGTCCATGTGCCGGTTCATGCATGAAGTACTCAAACTATGTATTTTTTGGCCTCTACTTAGCTTTTGCTGACAAATGTTACAGATAACACGAGTTGGGTCATCTTTATCAATCTGAAAAAATGCCCAGGCTATGCAAGGCTTAGCACCCATGCGACCTGAAGAGCCACCACGACTTGTGGTGAGAGGCAGAGTTGTGTTTGAGGATGCAGTTGTTGACGTGCTTCCAGTACTACGTCTCTGTCCAGGAAGGCGCAACCTGACCTCGTCGTCACTAGCATCTTCCTCCACCTCCTCTGCTGACCTCATCTCTTGGCTGACTGTGGGTTGACAGTAAGTGGGATCTCCAACCTCATCATCATCACCCTGTGCGTTATCACACCCGTCGTCCTCAGAGCCAACCTGTTCCTGCCCTGACAAAAAACTAAAGTTGTCGCTCCAATCAGGTATTTGAGTCTTATCATCGTCTTCCTCATTGTCTCCACCAACAGGAGTTACAGTTTGGGAATGAGGGTCTACATTATGGTCAGAACCTTCTGCGTCTGGTCCTGGATCCGACTCAAAGATTCTGGGCATCAGTGCAGATCATTTCCTCGTCTGGATTCACAGAAGCGCTGGAGTCGACCTCTGATTCCCAGGCTATAGTATGAGTAAACAGCTCTGCAGACTCAACCATCTGTTCTACCTCATACTGAGACGGGCAGCTGGAGATTTGGGAGCTGTGAGGAAGCAAGTGCGATTGGGGTGACAACTTTGAGGACTGGAGTATTTGTGATGTTGAAGTTGATGTGGAGGAGAGCCCACTTAAAGGAGCACTTGATATCCGTTGAAGCACCTGCTGTTTTTGTGCCTCATCTGGAATTTGTAGCGATTGGCGTGGCCGTAAGAAAGGGATCTTATCACATTGTCCGCTAAAAGAAGTAGACATTTTAGTTTGGCTGGAAGATGGTCTTTCTTCTGCAGATGTTACTGTTGCTTTAACACCTACCCCACGGACACAACCTTTTTTCCCCTTCCCAACACGCCTATTCCCCTTTCCACCAGCAGCAGGCCTTTTTCCACTCATTTTGGTGTTTAACTAATTCACAACTCTGGAGTTGTTTGCACAAAAAAACAATGGATGGGAACCGAGCAGAGCTGAGTGGCCAAACTGTGGTATTAGGCCAAAACTATTGGCTGGGTTAGATGCAGAAAAAAATTATATTCAATTTGCAACCTGATGGAGGTCTGTATAGATGGATTAATAGAACAAGTCCCACACACCGCTAGAAGCCCAATATTTTTTCAGAGGTAGATGCAGAAAAAAATATATTCAGTTTGCAACCTGATGGAGGTCAGTATAGATGGACTAATACAACAAGTCCCACACACAGCTAGAAGCCCAATATTTTTTCAGAGGTAGATGCAGAAAAAAATATATTCAGTTTGCATCCTGATGGAGGTCTGTATAGATGGATTAATAGAACAAGTCCCACACACAGCTAGAAGCCCAATATTTTTTCAGAGGTAGATGCAGAAAAAAATATATTCAGTTTGCAACCTGATGGAGGTCTGTATAGATGGATTAATAGAACAAGTCCCACACACAGCTAGAAGCCCAATATTTTTTCAGAGGTAGATGCAGAAAAAATATATTCAGTTTGCAACCTGATGGAGGTCAGTATAGATGGACTAATACAACAAGTCCCACACACAGCTAGAAGCCCAATATTTTTTCAGAGCTAGATGCAGAAAAAAATTATATTCAATTTGCAACCTGATGGAGGTCAGTATAGATGGACTAATAGAATGATGCTATGCCCAAAAGATTTTACTTCACTAGGTGCAGTAAAAAAATTGGTATTCTATACACAGGTGTTATATCTTGCAACACAGATAGGCTACTCCACTGACTAACACACTCTGCAATAGGCCAAAAAGGATTAGCTTTGCTAGATTCAGCCAAATGCTGTGAAAAAAACTTGCACAGCACTGGCACAGACCTGCCTGGCAAAAACTGATAGGAACTGATGTAACCTAGTCCTGAAAAGGACTCCAATTACAATTAGTCTTTACTCCCACAATCTATTTAAGAGCACAGACCTGCCTGATAAAAGTCGTAGGAAATGCTGTAACCTAGTCCTTAAAAGGACTGCAATCACAACTATTCCCTACTCCCAAGCTATCTGTAGATTTGTGCGAAAATTGGCTTGAAATTAACAAGGTATAGCGCACACAGCAACAGCGGTGCCGTTTAACACGCAGCTGCAGCAGTGAGAAAATGGTGGCGACGGGGAAAATGGCTTGGTCTTATAGGGCAAGGACATGTGACATACACTGCCAATGACACATGCCCTTGCTTGTGTGAAAAAAAGCACTTCGCTCCGTGTGTGCGCTGCTGATAGGCTGACAGATTGCACCTCCCCACTGCAAATGTGGGAAAGAAAAAAAAATGGAGATCTTCATTGTTCCTGCAGAGATCCATCCCCTGCCCCTCCCCCCACCCCGCTGTACACTCAAACTGCGTATTAACATTAATTTTCATCATTACTGAGAAAAAATCCAGTTATGATTTTGGTGCATGAACAGTTATCGAACATAACCTCGAACAGCCGAATATTTCTCAAATTGTTCGTGTTCGCCGAACAGCTCGAACACCGCCCAAAACAGCTCGAATTTGAGATTGGCGAACAGTTCGAGTAGAACAACGCTCATCTCTACTCGTCACTCTCGGCAGCTCCGCCTTCAGCCGCGCCCCTTCTCTGTGCTAGCTGATTACTCACGGGGCCAGACTTCACTTTACGCCGCACCCTCTTCCTCACTGGACGTCCCATCCTGGGACGCATCTTCACTGTTGGACCCATCCTTTTTTGGGCCGGAACTCGTAGGGGCTGGACATCTTTTTGCGCTCTCCGGCGCCGTCCACTCCCACGATAGGCGGTTCTTCTCCCATACTTTACCGCCATTGTCACCATCTTGGAATCCATGCTTCGGGCCGCCATCTTGGGCCGCATGCCTTCCAATACTTTCTTCCCAGTGTTCTGCGTCTGCTCTTCCCCGCTTTCTTCATGCGAGGACCTCGCATCCTGCAGACTACGCCAAATGTAAGGTGCCCCAGTGAGGTAGTCGTGGGCGAGCTGTAGCCCCCTCCCGCTATGGCACCCTACATTCAATACGTGTCCTCCCACTGAAGTGTGGCTGTGTATGTAGTGCTCTTCACTTACTTCAAGCCATCCGATTGCAGCTGTCTCCAGGCATTTCTCTTCTGGGACCAGGGCAGCGATAAATTCAGAGGACACGAGGTTCTTAACCAGAACTTGGACTTTACTTGGGGTAGAGGAATATGTATAATATTTACAGGCAGATATAATGGATAAGAAGCCCCGACAGGTTATCATTTCTCTCACAGGTGCTGGTAACTCCTTCAGCCCTGGCTCCCTCTTTAAGCGAAGCATCTCTGTGACCCTAATCTCTGGCCCAAGAGACTCTTCTGTACTGACAGCGTTCTGGATCCGATATCTCTCCCCCACGTCTTAGCCTGGATTCCTATTTATCTTCCTCTGCTTCCTGCAGACTAGAAGTGCCCCGTGTCCTCACCACGTTTGATGAGTTTCTCCGGCAAGCTAACAGGACTCGTGCTCTTGTGTGGGGAGACTTGCACAGTGAGGATCCCACTGTCTGAGGGTACGGAGCTCCCGTCTACCCTAGCAGCCACTATAGTCAGGCTGCCTGAATGATTTGCTGTCCAATCTCTTACTGAAGAATCACTTCCTGATTCTGGAAACTGAACAGAGATTTTCCTAATGTGCCCACCCTCAGTGAGCTGTCATCACACAGCATTAACTCATCCCTGTCTGTAACACTGCTAGCAGACTCAACCTGACATCTGCACCCAGGACAGTGGCATCTTGTGGCTTTTTACAGGTACTGCAGCCCACAATGAATTATGCCAAGAACAAGCTCTATATCACTCAAGACTTGATCCGGGCACTAAGTTCCCCCTCTACTCTACTGACTGGACCACTGAAGCTAACCCCTTAGCTTGGCCTACCACAGTTCAGAGAGGATTAACTAAGGGAACATTTTCCTTAACTACTTCAGTGCCTAGGGAAGGCTACATCCTTCCCCCTATTACACACCAACGCTGCAAGGCACAGCGATTTATAAAGTAGTTTGGGTAAAGCAGAATAGAGCAAATAGGTAGCTAAAACTGTCCCTCAGAACAACAGCGTCCTATCCCTAACTGAATTCACAGCAGAGTGAGCTCAAAATGGCGGCGGCGGCTTTTATAGTGCATCATGACATCATTTCAGCAGCCAATCACAGCCATGTCATTAGTTAACATGCCTGCATGCCTAACAGGATGTGCCCACACTTCTTAGGATCCTCATTGGCTGAATAAAATGAAACTGGCTCATTGCATTATGGGAACTTCCTATTCCGGTATACGATATTCTAAAAGTATCAGAATTAAGTATCGGAATTCCGATACCGCGAATATCGGCCGATACCCGATATTTCAGTATCGGAATGCTCAACACTAATTATGAGGTTTTGCAGTAGCTGAGGCATGTATTATGAGATTCTGCCAAGGTTGCCAACTGTCCATAAATTCTTTGGACAGTCCATAAAAATAGGGTCTTTTGTTTTGTTTTGTGTGTGCTGTGTGTGTGTGTTGTGTGTGTATACATATTTGTGTGTAACATACAATGTTTGTGTCACGTACTGTGTGTGTATGTAGCATCCACATTTATAAATACCAGCAGGACAGATGAAAGTTCATACTGTAGGTGTAAACATGTCGGCAATCGCCCACCAAACAAACAAAGATGCTGCTCATTCATCAGGTGATTGGATTGTTTATGGTGGAGCACAAATCATTGTTCTCAGCAGTGGTGTACCGCCAATGGTTGCAGACCACGCCACTGCAATGGGGCCCGTGGCCTTAGGGGACTCATGAGCCGGGAGGGCCCCAAGCAGCGTGGGAACGAGGAGCATACGTGAGTAGGAGTTTGCGGCGGCAGAGGAGCGGGTTGCGGCAGTGGAGGAGCAGGGCACACGTAGTACCCCTGCCGCAGCTACTACATGTGCCCGCTGCTAAAGGGACATGAATATTCCCTCTTCTCCACTCCCATGGGTGTGGAGAAGAGGGAATATTCATTCTCTTCAGCAGCGGGCACGGAGGAGCGCTGAGCCGCATATTCACACTTCTTCACGTCCATAGTCCCGGAGTGGAGAGGAGTGAATGTGCCAGCAGCAGCAGCAGCTCACCTCGGCTTCTGAGAGCGCGCGCTGCTCAGATGCCGCCATGAGATGCTGCAGACATGACTCAGCGCTGGAGCAGAGGTGAGGAAGGAAGGTGAGTATAAGTGTTTATTGTTTTATGTGTGCAGTGATTGGGGGATGAGGGGGCCACACATGCCAGGATACTTGGATTGAGGAGGCCACACATACCAGGAATGGGGGATTGAGGAGGCCACACATACCGGGAATGGGGGATTGAGGAGGCCACACATACCAGGATACTTGGATTGAGGAGGCCACACATACCAGGAAAGGGGGATTGAGGAGGCCACACATACCAGGATTTGGGGATTGAGGAGGCCACACATACCAGGATTGGGGGATTGAGGGGGCCACACATACCAAGATTGAGGGGTTGAGGAGGCCACACTTACCAGGATTGGGGGATTGAGGAGGCCACACATACCAGGATTGGGGGATTGAGGAGGCCACACATACCAAGATTGAGGGGTTGAGGAGGCCACACATACCAAGATTGAGGGGTTGAGGAGGCCACACTTACCAGGATTGGGGGATTGAGGAGGCCACACATACCAGGATTGGGGGATTGAGGAGGCCACACATACCAGGATTTGGGGATTGAGGAGGCCACACATACCAGGATTGGGGGATTGAGGAGGCTACACATACCAGGGATTGGGGGATTGAGGAGGCTACACATACCAGAGATTGGGGGATTGAGGAGGCTACACATACCAGGGATTGTGGGATTGAGGGGGCCACACATACTCAGGATTGGGGGATTGAGGAGGCTACACATACCAGGGAATGTGGGGGCCACACATACCAGGGATTGTGGGATTGAGGGGGCCACACATACCAGGAAGGGGAAATTTACCAGTAGCTGCTGCATTTCCCACCCTAGGCTTATACTCAAGTCAATAGGTTTTCCCATTTTTATGTGGTAAAATTAGGGGCCTCGGCTTATATTTGGGTCGGCTTATTTAAAATATACAGTATTTTAAAATCAGGGAGTACGTGGTGCCCATAATACTGCAGGACTGTGGCGTGCATTATACTATATGGGGGCTGCATTTTACCCTATGGGGTGTGTAATATACTGTATGGAGGACTATGGGGAGTGCATTATATTCCATGGAGGACCATGGGAAGTTCATTATACTATATGAAGGATTATGGGGGGCGCATTATACTATATGGAGGTTTATGGGGGGAGCATTATACTATATGGAGGATTATGGGGGGGAAGCATTATACTATATGGAAGATTATGGGGGGAAGCATTATACTATATGGAAGATTATTGGTGGTGTATTATACTATATGGAAGATTATCGGTGGTATATTATACTATATGGAAGGCTATGTTGGGCCATTATAATATTTGAGGGCTATGTGGGGGGCCATTATACTGTATGAAAGCAATTATACAGTGTGAAGGTTTGTGTGGGGTCCATTATGCTGTTTGGAGGGCTGTGTGGGGGCCATTATGCTGCTTGGAGGGCTGTGTGGGGGCCATGAGAGTGTATGGAGGGCTCTGTGGGGTTCACAGTTGGGGGATTATATTGTGTTAGGGTCACCATACTTTGCCGTGGGAGTTGAAGTGGGGTACAATAGGGTCATTATACTGTGCATGTGGAGGCTAATGTGGAGGAATGCACCATAGGGGTATCATACTGTTTGGGGGGCACTTTTGTTGGCATCATACTTTATGGGGCAATGAAAGAGGAATCTACGACTTCAGAAGGAGGAAAATTACTATGTAAAGGCTGGAAAGTTATGAGATCTGCTCTTCTGTGACAGACAAATATTTATTTTTTTGGGGGGGCCCAATTAGAGCTTCTGCTATGGGGCCCCATGACTTCTATTTACGCCCCTGGTTCTCAGCAGCACATCGCCTGGTGTAAACTGCAGATCTGCTGGTAACATGATGCTGCATGTGGACAGACTGATCTATTAGTGATAATACTGTCCCCATCATTCTCGCTCAGGCAGTGTAAAGAGTCCGAGAAACAAGCGCCGAATGGCTTCAGTATTGTTAATCGCACTTGTGTATCCCCTTAGTGACCAAGTCAGCTTTAACCTTCATGACAGGCCTAATTATGTGGTAATAATTCTGGAACGCTTCAACGGATCTCACTAATTATAAGATTGTTTTTTTGTGACATGTACTTCAAGATAGTGATAAAATTTGTTTTTTATTCCAATTTTTCAGATACAGAATGAACAAAAAACAGCAATTCAGATACTGTTTTCATTTTTTGCGCTGTTCACCGTGTGGTAAAAGTAATAAGATTTGTTTGTTGGGTTGATACGATTACTGCAATACCAGATATATATTGTTTTTTTTATGCTTTGCTATATTATCCCACTAAAAACAGTATTTTACAAAAATGAATTAGCTTTTGCATCACCATATTATGAGAGCTGTAACTTTTTTATTTTTTTTTACCTAATAAGCCATATTAGGGCTTGTTTTTTAGCGGGATGGTTGGCGTTTTCAATTATACCATTTTGTTTTATACATATGACTTTTTGATCGCTTTTTAACCACTTTTTTTGAATAGTATGATGAAAGTGACATTTTTGGCATGTTTTTTATCTTTTTTTTACGGCTTTTGCCATACGGAGTAAATAACATGACAGTTTTATAGAGCGGGTCTGTCTGAATGCGGTGATAACAACCACACAGCCCAGCCTCATCTCATCCCAACATGGATTGGGTGACAGTGAGGAAAAGGAGGAAGAGGAGGAAGAACAGGAGCTAGTTTCCGGTGCTATAGACGGTACTACCTGCACAACTGTCATACTGTCTGTTCAGCGTGGATGGCCTGAGGACAGAGAGGAGGAGGAAGAGGAGGAGGATGAGGATGAGAGAATGGTCAGTCGTCCTGTTGGTGAGGACACGGAAGTCTTGCCTGTTAGCAGTCTGGCACACATGGCTGAGTTTATATTACGCTGCCTTTAACGTGACCCTCACGTTTTCCAAATTTTGTGTGACAGTCATTACTGGTTGGTGACACTTCTAGACACTTCTAGACCCACGCTACAAGGAGAACTTTCTGTCTCTTATTCCCGCGCAGGACAGGCCTAATAAAATGGAGCAGTACCAGAATGTCCTTGTTGCGGAATTATTAAAAAAAATTCCCATCAAACAACGCTGTCAGCAGAGGTCACAGTTCGTTGGACAAACAAGGAGTACAATCCATCAGAGGCAGAGGAACACTGACAAAGTTCTGGGACAGTTTTCTCAGACCCTCCCATTGCACAGGCCCTGAGGCGCGGGGTACTCTCAGAAGGAGTGAAAAGTTTCAAAAGATGCTGAGGGAGTACCTTGCCGACTGTACCAACTTACTCCGTGATTCCTTTATGTCTTAGAATTATTAGGTAATTATTAGGTATCCAAGCTGAACACTTGGCATGAACTGGCTCTCTACACCTTGGAGGTTCTGGCCTGCCCGGCCCTAAAGTTTTGTCAGAGCAGGTTTTTAGTGCCGCTGGTAGAATTATAACTGATAATAATATAAACTCAAATACAGTGTCTTTTTTTTGGGAGGTCTATTTCCATGCACCTCTTCACACCCAGGCATGGGTATACGCTTCCTGATTGTGTCTATTTGCTCTTGTCCTCCTTCTGCTCATCCTCATCCTTCACCACCATATCACCACCATATCTACCATATCTACGTCTCTTGCAAGGGGCGTTGGAGTTCCAAATTTTTGGCAGCCGTTGCATTCACTGCATAGGCAAACAGTATGGAAGACCCACTTCCTAATGCTGGAACATAGTTTTATGGAGGCTTTCCGACCTCTATGTCTCTTGCAAGGGACATTGGAGTGCCTCCAAATTTTTGGCAGCCATTGCATTCACTGCAGAGGCAAACAGTATGGGAGACCCACTTCCTAATAATGGGAACATTTTTTTCAGGAGGCCCTCTGACCTCTACATCTCTTGCAAGGGGCATTGGAGTGCCTCCAAATTTTTGGCAGCCAGTATGGGAGACCCACTCCTTTCTAATGGGAACATGTCGCTACTGTGGCCCACCCCTATGTGTCTTTAAATTATTATTGGGGTTTTTCCTAAATTTTGGCAGCCGCTGGACTCACTGCATACCCTATAACTGTATAGCAAACCTGCTCCTTTATAATGATGGGAACATGTCGTTACTGTGGCCCACCTCTACATGTCTTTAAATTGGTATTGGTGTTTTTCCTAAATTTTGGCAGCCATTGGACTCACTGCATACCCTACCACTGGATAGCAAAGCCGCTCCTTTCTAGGAACATGTCATTATGGAGGCCCAGCTCTATGTGTCTTTAAATTGTTATTGGGATTTTTCCCAAATTTTGGCAGCCCTTGCAGTCACTGCATGGGCATTACCACTATAGGAGACCAACTCCTTTTTAATGTGAAAATTTTTTTACTGAGGCCCTCCTCTATGTCTCTTCAAAAGGGTATTGGGGTGCGTCTAAATTTTTGGCAGCCCTTTCAGTCACTGCATATGCAATAACAGTATAGGAGACCCACTCTTAGCATAGCCGACTGCTGTCCCTTTAAGAATAGCAAGGGCCGCCTGATGGCCCTATAAAAATAGAGTTTGTGAATTTCAGAGTCCCTCCTTCATAAATGAAACAGGATGTGTCTGATGATGTCTCACACACTACATGGCAAGATAAGGTAGTAAAATGTTAAAATGACATTTACCGGTGAATGTATTTTTCACCGTTGAAAGCAATGCGAAAGTGCAAAAACGCATCAAAACGCTACGTGTGAACATAGCCTAAGGTGTGAAGGAGCATTTTTGTTTTTGAATATTTATTTTGCCATATATACAAGTCATTACCCTGGAAAGGATGTTCCTTAAATTTTTCCCAGGAAAATCCATTTTGGTTTAGTTTTTGTATGTTTTATTGTGAATCTGTAAAAGTGGTGTAATACCTCTGACAACATTGTTACCAGCAGTGACTTGGGAGTCAGAAATGCTTCCAGGGGTCTTCCCCATGCTGTTCCCATGTCATTTGAGCATTTTTCCCATGGATTTGGGCAATTTTTAGGCCCTCTGCAGACCGCCGGGGGGAGCCGCCTGAAAAATGCTCGAGTTTCCCATAGACTTACATTGGACTCGCTGCTCGGACCCAGCACCCGAGTATTCCAATTTGCTCAACCTGAGCAGCGAGTACCCGAGCATTTTATTGCTCGCTCATCACTAACTGGAAGCATTAGATACATTCCAGTTTGTTGGATGTATAATGTCGTATAGATGTTCTCGTATTCTTGTTTTTAATTTCCTTGTGGTTGACCCCACATATTTTATATTACAGTTATGACATTCTATAATATAAATTACATGATCTGAATTACAATTGAGAAAATCTTTAATCTGGAAAGTACGAGTACAATCCGAATTTGAACAAGATAAGTTTTTTTTGGAATGTATACATGTTTTGCATGGATACTGTCCACATTTAAAGTAACCTGTTAGTGAAAGCCAGTGATGAGGCTGATGTTTTTGTTGGGAACCACATAGATTTGGGGATAAATAGCATAGCTTCCTATACTAGGTGCACGCCTGCAGACAATTCTTATGCCATTTTTTAGCATTGAATCCATGACAATGTCATCTCTGAGTATGTTCAAGTTATTTTGTAAGATGTTAGAGATGGCTTTGAAATGAGTTCTGTAGGTCAGGATCAGCGTAGGTTTATATGATGAACTGTTAGAAGTATGAATTTGTTTGAGTTTCATTAATTCCTGTCTTGTTGAACAATCTTAGAGGCGAGTTTACGGGGCCATTTAGGATAGTTACTATAATTTAGACGCTGTTTTATTAATTGTACCTCTTGGTTGTAGAGAATAGAATCATTCCAATTAGTGATGAGCGAATGTGCTCGCCACTGCTCGGTACGCGCCCGAGCATCACTGTGCTCGACAAGCTTGGCGCTCGGCGAGTATTTCCGGGTTGCTCGGGTGGGGACTCGGGTCCCCTACCTGGATATTTTTTTAGAGAGCCAACGAACATGCAAGGATTGCCTGCCACGTACTGTAATGCCGTAGCCATGTTGGTTGTGGGCATTGCAGTGATTGGCTGGCCGCACAGCATCATCAGGTCTATACAAGGCCTGGCGCCGCTATGCTCGTCACAGTGTACCCCGGAATCAGGCAGAGTAGGGAGAGGTGCTGCTGTGTCAGGGAGAGATTTGCTTCTTTATAGTTAGTATAGGTATTCCACAACATATATATATCCAACTGAACTAACAGTCCTTCTGAGGACTAATCTAGGTGCATATATTCAGTGGTGATAGCAGGAGTTAGGCAGGGAGGCAGCGTATGTGGCAGACTACAATGCATATAGTGCAAGAGGGTCCATTGAACGTCCTGTTAGTATAGGTATTCCACAACACATACATATATACATACATACATACATACATACATACATCCATCTGAACTAACAGTCCTTCTGAGGACTAATCCAGCTGCATATAATCAGTGCTAGGCAGGCAGGCGGTGTATATGGCAGACTGCAGTGTATGATACAGCACAAGAGAGTCCATTGAAAGTCCTGTCTGCTGCTGCTATAATAATTACAGATATTTTTAGACATAGCCCCAGATATCAGGGGCCAGGGAAAAATTGTTTTTATCTTAATCCTGGTTATTTGGTTAAAAAGCAATCCAGAGTACACAATTTTTCTGCTCCATTTGCTTGTTCTCACTGCAGAATAAAGCCAGATCTTTTCAATATTTCAGCGATAAAAACCCAGAAATTTAAACTGAACGTGGAAAATATTGGCCTCCTTTTCCATTCTGTTGCAGTGTGTCGGTCAAGCTATTCTCACTAGGTGTCTGTGAAGAATAGTATTAGTAAATTACAGGCCTGCTATTTAAAACCGTGGTTCTCTGTCAGACATATCACCTATAAGAGTGTTCCAAAATCAGCCTTTTCTTCCATTTTCATTTCGTTGCAGTGTCGGTTAAGCTATTCACACTAGGTGTCTGTTAAGGATAGTATTAGCAAATTCCAGCCCTGCTATTTAAAACCGTGGTTCTCTGTCAGACATAACACCTATAAGAGTGTTCCAAAATAAGACATTTCTTCCATTTTCATTCTGTTGCAGCGTGTCAGTCAAGTTATTCACACTAGGTCTCTGTGTGGAATAATATTAGTAAATTACAGGCCTGATATTTAAACTTGCGGTTCTCTGTCAGACGTATCATATATAACTGGATTCCAAAATCAGCCATTTCTTGTAAACGGGGAAAACATTGTCCTCCATTAAAAATGGGCAAGGTGCGTGGCAAGGGGCGGGGAAGTGGACATGATGGTGCATGCAGAGGCCAAGGCTGAGGAAGTAGCCTTGGGCAAGCTGAAATTGTGCCATAACAAACACCCACATCTTGTCCCTCAACCTTCCTGTCCTAATTACTAGGGGACCGCAGAATACCACAATTGAACACAGAGCAGTGTCAAAAGGTTGTTGATTGGATAGCAGATAATGCTTCCAGTCACTTTGCTACCACCACCACTACTCCGTCTTCCACATGGTCAAGTCTCAGTAGCCATGAGTATGGACCACATATTCCTCACCCTGATCCACCTTCCTCCCACCATGCCGAGTGCCCGGAGACCACAGATCCCACACTTGGACACTCAGAAGAGCTGTTCACTTTTCCATTTGTAGATTCGGGCCTCTTGCCCGGACAGCTTCAAGCGAGTCAAGAGTAGAACGCGTGTAGCCAGTGTCAGACTGGACTATCTTGGGCCCACCAGAGAAAAATCATTCTTGGGGTCCCTCCATTCATTTATGTAAAAATACCAGACAGGATAGATCCCATGTACTACACCGCACAGGAGAGCTGACAGATCCTCTATAAACTACACCACAGAGAAGAGCTGACAGATCTTATATATACACTACACCACACAGCAGAGCTGACAGATCTTCTATATACTACACCACACAGGAAAGCTGAAATATCCTCTATATACTACAACACATGGGAGAGCCGACAGATCCTCTATATACTACACCACACAGGAGAGCTGACAGATCTTATATATACTATACTACATTTAACTGTTTCTGTGTGCACAGCGCCACAGCATCGCTACATATAACAGAAATCACAGTCTCCTTTGAAGCCCAGCCACTGGAAGGGTTTCAAAGGAGCTCTGTAATGACAGGCAGAGGGGTCATCAGCAGACCTCAGGCTGTCATAACAACCCATCGGCGACACACGATCACGTCACAGGCACGCCGATGAGCGAGAGAATGATGCACACGCATGTCGGTGTGTGTTAAATGCCACTATACGAAATTGACTGTGGCATTTAACATGCGCCATACATGAAAGACGGATGTCGTTAAGGGGTTAAAACCTGAAGGCCCCCTTCCCCACTGTGTCACCTAAGTTCTTGTGGGCCTGCTCAGAGGGGATAAGGGGACCCACAGTAAAATAGAGCTGATGGACACAGTGGGGGAAGGGGCCCACAGGAAATTATAGGTGAATCAGTGGAGGAGGGGGCCCACAGGAAATTAGGGGTAAATCAGTGGGGGAGGGGGCCAATAGGACAGTAAAGGTGAAACAGTGAGAGGGGGGGCCTCAGGAAGTTAGAAATTTCCTGTGGGCCCACTCCCCTGTGCCACCTTTACATTTCATGAGGGCCCCCTCCCTCAGTGGCTGGATAAATAGCCAGATTGCAGGAATCATATATTTATTTACTAACAGTCAGCCATCAGACTCCCTCTGCTCCTCTATACAATATATGGCTGTGCTGCTTGGGCAGGACATTGTCCAAACATAGCACAGCTCCTAGCCAGAGCTGTGCTGTGAGGTCACACAAATAAAACTAACACTAATTCGCTGCACTGCAGCCAATCAGCATTACACCACTGCTGTCCAGGGTTTCATGGAAGAGGAGCCGGAAACTCAGTACAGTAAACAGGTGACTGCCTGTCAGCTGTTGTGTGCGGTGCGTGTGCGTCTCCTCTCAGCCTCAGCCTCACACAGTCAGCTGTGCTTGTGACTGTGCTCTCTTGGCAGGTGATGTGAAGGCGCTGCCTCAGCACTTTACATCACTTGTGCAGCCTGCCCGCCGGTGCTGGCTATAAAATAATGTTCGCATCGCTCGGTGCAAGCACTAATGAAGGAGGCAGGAGCTGGGGCTGGGAGCGGGCCGGGTCCCACCGCAGGATTCTCCGGTGTCCTGGTGCCCAAGTCCGACCCTGCGTGTAGCGATGCCAAAATATTGGGACAGCCATGGTTACACGAAGGCGATGGTGGGAAAGTGCAATTACTGTCACAAGAGGTGGATGACGATGATGTGACACAATTGGCAGAAAGTCAGGAGGAGGACCAGGGTGCTGAGGTGGAAGACGAGGTGGTGGACGATATAGTAACTGACCCAACCTGGCAGGGGAACATACAGAGTAAGGACAGCAGCACACGGTGGGGGGGGGGCATAGCACCACAACAGGCAGGAAGAAGTAGTGTGGTGGCCACAGACACAAGGCGGGAAAGCATTCCTGGTAATGCCAACACAACGGAAGTTGCCAGTACAACTGTTAGTTCTTCCCGAGTATGGTTATTTTTTAAAAAGGCCATTTGCACCACCTGCAAGGCCAGCATCAGCAGGGGCAGCAAAGCTAGCAGGCTGACCACCACCAGCATGATCAGGCACATGGCAGCAAAGCAACTGACTAAGTGGGCCGAACCCCAGGGTCCAGCAACAGTGTGTGCGGGTGACACCACTGTTTTTTCTGCTGTTGTGCATGCACGCAAATCCCCTGTCCATGGTGCATGCCAAGATGGCTCCCGCCCTGCACGTGTCGTTGAACACTCTAAACTAGCACCATCAGCAACCACATCCACGTTCTTGTCCCAGCTCAGCGTTCAGTTGTCCCTACCCCAGTCTTTGGAATGCAAGCACAAATACGCAGCTAACGCCCCACAGACCACACTACTAAATTCACACATATCCATCGGTCACCTACAGATGAGGGAAATCAATAAAAGATCACCTAGTGCACAGCCACTATACTCCACCTGCTCAGGAGGGGATGTGGCTTGAGAGGAGGTCCCTAGTAGTGTTGAGCCACCCCCATAGTGTTCGAGTTCGGTTTGGTTCGTCGAACACCCGTGTGTTCGCCGAACTGTTCGTCGAACACCTTCGAACACCGTTAAAACCAATGGCAGGCAAACAAAAACACATAGAAACACATAGAAAACACCTTCAAAGGTGTCCAAAAGCTGACAAACTGCTCAGAAGACACAACTAACGCATGGAAAAGTGACAAGTACATATAGTCATGCGAAAAGAAAAGAGGTGGAGGAGTAAAACGAGGGGGAGACACAGATATAGGCATGTCATGCCCTTCTAAAATCCAAAAAGTGAGAAGTCGAGACGGCCAGTCCGCTCCTGCCCGTGCCACCTCCGTGTCGCCGGGTTTGTGCCAGAGCCGCGGTGAACCCTGACGGCCAGCCCCCCTCTCCCAATACTGGTGCCTGTCCGCTGGTGGGTCGAGAGAGCCCCCCTGTGGTGGAGGCAGCTCTAAGCTTTTTAATTTAAATTGTCCCTCTAATTTGAATGAATACACTTTAAATCCATTTACAAGGATCTATTGGAGGGCAAGTCTCATGCCAGCAGCCGCGTAATTCCAGCTCCAGTAGCGTCCACTAAAGCTGCTGCAGTTAAAAAGCTTTTATAAGGATCGAGCTCGGCTGTCCACCGCAAGGCATCCTAGTGCCAGTCCCAGCCCCTATGCCTTGGGGTGCCTCCTGATGCTCTTCACTGAGTATCCCGTGGTCCCGAAGCATTTCCTTTGAAAAAATTAAGTGTCCAAACTACAGGTGGTGTAGCTTGCTTAACAGCCGGGATAATCCGCTGACTAGCAGACACTGCTACTAGGCACAAAGTATTTCCTGGGCTAGATGCAGTTAAAAATTTGTAAGTAGATACTCTCGTTGGATGCTGAGAAAGCATTCCATAGAGTCTCCTGGCACGCCATATATGATTCTCTTAAAAAGCTTGGGGTAGGGGTCTAGGGGACCCTTTTATAGCCAAAATCACGGCCCTGTATCACAATACGTCACCTAGGCTGAAGATAAATGGAACTGTAGCACCGAGGGCTCGGTTGCTACAGACGTATTGCACCTCACCCAGAGGTGTGATATCTCACTCTCAGATAAGGATGGAGTGTGGATCAGGACCCGACACCTGCATGCATTACACCACATTGCCGTGGGGCAGGGCGACCAATATGCCCCTGAGATGGGCACGACAGTCCCTGGCTGGAGTGGGGGGAGGGAACACTGAGGAAGGGGAACCCTGCAGTGCAGGAGCAGGGAGGAAGCAGTTCCTGGGTGCATTGAGAAGGGAGTATAAAAGGTGGGCACCATCTTAGTTCAGTGCAGAGAAGTCTGAGCAGAAGTGGCAGGGAGCAGGGGCTCTGCATGAGCTCTGCTCCGGAGGCGGGCCTAGTAACAGAGGCCCAGGCCTGCAAGAGGGAGAAGGAAGGAAGAGGAGCGGAGAAGGCTCCAGGAACGAGGAATGAAGGGATCCCAGGGGTGCGGACGGGCGAGTCGCCACCGCACGCCCGAATCCACCTGCGTGGAGGGGTCAGGCCAAAGGGGGAGACCGGTCCCCGAACTAGTGGAGGCAGGAAACGACCCTCAGCTAGAAACCGGAGGCTCTGACATTTTATGTGGCGCAGCCCCTTGCTCCACCCGCTAGGAAGGCACCACATAGGGTCAGGGAAACTGGCGCCAAGTTTACCAAGAGGAGGCCCGAGGCAGCCGGACAGAAGTGTTGGTAAGAAAGGCCAGACAAAGGACACACAAAGGGGGTCCTGTGAAGCGCTCCAAAGTTATCTGGGAGTTGTCTGAGCCCCTCACCTGGTGAGCACAGTACGACGTGGGCAGCCGTTACCTGCAGACGTGGTCTGGATAATAAGAACTGTGAGTAAAGGCCCTGAACTGCATCACTGACTCCGTGTCGTTACTGCTGCTGCCCTGCACCATCACCCCCATCCTCCGCATACACTGCCCTGAGGCTATACTCCTCCCGTGGGGAGTTATGCTACGCTCTGCTGCACCCACAACACCAGCCTTAGCGGTCTGCCCTGTAGCGGCGGTTCACTCTGACCGCAATCCACGGGTGGCGTAGTCGGACATTTAAACATCAAAACCACATAAATAGTTCCGCCACTGGTTTGACCGCCCTGAGCCACGGAACCGGATCGCCGCCACGAAGACTACAACCACCAGCATCCACCAAAAAGGGTCCGGCTCCGGGTGTCCCAAGGCCCAGGGAGTGCGTCAGAACATTTTCATCACCTTTCACAATCACCAATGGGACAAGGCAGGGATGTCCTCTGTCCCCTCTCTTATACATCCTAGTGACGGAGCACCTGCTCTCATCAATTCGCCATAACCCCAATATTAGGTGGATTGAGGTGGGAGGCACCGAGTACAAGTGCTCTCTATTTGCTGATGATGTCCTAGTATATATCACTCAATCACATATATCCATCCATGCTGTTATGGCTGAAATAGATCACTTTGTTACATGGTAAAATTTTAAAATCAATGCAGCGAAGTCTGAGGCCCTCGATGTCTCCCTCCCTAAATCCATATAGGATTCCATCCAGTCCAACTTTCCCTTTGCCTGGCCCTCACAGGGTATCAAATACTTAGGAATTCCTATTCATAGAGACCTCTCCCATCTATGTTATCTTAATTTTGGGCCCTTTATTGAACAATTCCATACAGACCACGGTTGGCAAGTTAGAACTGTAAGATTCACTACGTGAACCACTGGTGTTTTGTGGAAAAGCACATGTACACCGCGTTCCAAATTATTATGCAAAAAGTGTTTAGGAGTGATAAGGGAAGAATTTGTTTGTTTGTCAGTTAAACTCATTGATGGTGATGTGTGTCAGGGCTCTTTATATCACTGTAAGCAATTGCAGACACCTGTGCTAATTAGTTTGGCAGGTGTGTCCAATGAAAGGCAAGACTACTTAAGAAGGCTCTCTCACATTATTAAGCAGCCTACATTTTCTGCCAAAATGGGAAAGAAAAAGGATGTGTCGGCTGCTGAGAAGCAACAAATTGTGGAGTGTTTAGGTCAAGGCATGACTACAATCAACATTGTGCGATGATCAGGATGAAGTGTCTTGGCAATCAAGAAGTATGTAGCTGATTCACAGTACACACGTGTGCGTGCTGATAAGGGCAAATTGAGGACTCTTTCCTACAGGCAATTACGTCAGGTTGAAAGAGCAGCGGCAAAAAAGCCTTGTCATAGCAGCAGACAAGTTTTTGAAGCTGCTTGTGCCTCCAACGTCCCCCGAACAACAAGATGCAGGGTCCTTCAGAGGTTTGCAGCTGTGCATACGCCATCCTGTCGACCTCCTCTATCCACTTCACACAAGCAGAAACGGCTCCAGTGGGCCAAACATTACATGAAGACTGATTTCAAAACGGTTTTGTTCACGGATGAGTGCCGTGCAGCGCTCGATGGTCCAGATGAATGGAGTGGAGGATGGCTGGTTGATGGACACCCCACGCAAACACGGCTACAGCGCCAACAAGGAGGAGGTGGAGTAATGTTTTGGGCTGGAATCATGGGGAGAGAGATTGTCGGCCCCTTTAGGATCCCTGAAGGCGCTAAAGATGAACTCCATAATGTATGTGGATTTTCTCAAACAGCACTTCCTGCCATGGTTCAAGAAGAAGAACCGTGTATTTCCCAGCAAGATCATTTTTCTGCATGATAATGCACCATCTCATGCTGCACATAAAACATCTGCATCTCTGCCTGATATGGGCATAAAAGGGGACAAACTTATGGTGTGACCCCCATGCTCCCATGACCTCTACCCCATTCAGAACCTTTGGAGCATCATTAAAAGGAGTGTCTATGATGGCGGGAGGCAGTTCACATCTAAGCAACAGCTCTGGGAGGGTATTCTGTCCTCATGCAAAACAATTGAAGCAGAAACCATCCAAAACCTGACAAATTCAATGGACGAGAGAGTTCAGAAGCTCCTTTCGAACAAGGGGTCCTATGTGAAAATGTAACATCACCTAGAATAAAGTTTTGAGTTGAAAACTGTTTGATTTCAGTTTCTAACAACCTGCTAATGCTTATAATTTCAAAAATGACCATTTTTTTGGTCTTTATTAAAATGAAAAGGTTGATCGAAAAGTTTGGGGGATCTAAGAGTGTGGCAACCCAGTAGTCATGATTACTTCGAGTTCTGACAATATGAGGGTCATGCTGCAGGTAGTGCAGCAAGAAGGCACTTATGTGTCTTGCGCATCTCGGAGCCCCAAAATTATTTTCCGGGCTAGATGCAGCTAAAAATTATTTTTAATTTTAAATCTGGTGAAGCTTATTATAGATGGCCTAATAGGATCAGTGCTGCACACTGCTACAAAGCCCAAATTATTTTCCAGCCAAGATACAGATAAACATGATTAGTAATTTGAAAGCTTAAAACGGTTGGTATGGTGATTTTAACCAATCATCAAGCTTTTACTCTCCCCAGGATGACACAGGGGTAGAAAAGTCGTTTCGGATCCATGATTTGTTCATCTTTATGAACGTGAGTCTGTCTACATTATCAGTGGAGAGCCGCGTGCGCTTATCTGTCAGCACACCACCAGCAGCGCTGAACACACGTTCAGACAGAACGCTGGCTGCGGGGCATGACAAGATCTCCAAGGCGAAAGTGGCTAGCTCGGGCCATTTATCCAGATTGGAAGCACAAAAAGAGCAAGGGTCCAGTGACACAGTCGTGGCTTCAATGTTTACTTGGAGATACTCCTGTACCATCGTCTCTAGGCGTTGACTATGTGTCAGACTTCTTGTCTCCTGTGGCCTTGCAAAGGATGGGCTAAAAAAGTGGTGAAATGATTCCGCAAAATTGATGTTACCAGCAGATAGTGTGGTTCTGTTACGGTTTGAGTGCTGAACACTTGACGGTCCCACGGTTGGCAAGTTGGAACTGTGAGATTCACTACGTGCACCACTGGTATTTTGTGGAAAAGCACATGTAAGATTCTGCAACAGTCTCTGCTGATACTCCTGCATGCGTGCATCCCTTTCTATGGCAGGAATAATTTCTGCAAATTTACTTTTGTACCGGGGATCTAACAGTGTGGCAACCCAGTAGTCAGGATTATTTCTAATTCTCACAATTCGAGGGTCATGTTGCAGGTAGTGCAGCAAGAAGGCACTCATGTGTGTTGCGCATCCAGGAGCACCAAGTCCCTGTTGTGTTGGTGGCGAGGTAACAATCATGCTTCCTTCCTCTGTCCTCTCCCCCCAACCTCGCACAACAGAAATGTGATCAAGGTCTCCCTCATCTGATGAGTCTTCCATCAGTTCGTCCTCCACTTCTTCCTGGGCTCCTGCACCTTCCTCACTAGTTTGGCTGCTACCATGCGCCCTGGTAAAATCATCTCCCCCACCCTCACATGCCTGCCGCCTTGGTGCTGCCGACCGTCTGGACCTTGCAGATGTTAGCCCTTCCGCATACAACTCCTCCTCCTCTACTTCCTCCACCTCCTCTTGTGCCACCACCTGACTCCGAATTCTGTTTAACATGTGCTCCAGCATGTAAATCACCGGAATAGTCATGCTGATAATGGCATCGTCAGCACTAAACATCTTCGTCGCCATTTCAAAACTGTGCAGAAGGGTGCATAGGTCCCTGATCTGAGACCACTCCTCCAGCGTGATTTGCCCCACCTCTGAATCTCGTTGGCCCAGGCTATACGTCAGAACGTATTGCACCAGGGCTTGTCGGTGCTGCCACAGTCGCTGCAACATGTGCAGAGTTGAATTCCACCGGGTAGGCACATCGCATTTTAGCCGGTGAAGTGGCAGGCCCAACGACTTCTGTAGAGATGTAAGTCGCTGAGCTGCGGGATGCGAACGGCGGGAGTGAGCACACAGCGACCGTGCCCTCTGCAGAAGGCCATCTAGTCTGGCATAGTGGGCTAAAAATTGCTGGACAACCAGGTTCAACACGTGAGCCATACAAGGCACGTGTGTGACATTGCCCCGGCGAAGGGCCGCACCCAGGTTTGCAGCATTGTCGCACACGGCCTTCCCTGGTTTCAGGTCCAGTGGAGACAACCATTCATGAAATTGGTTCTCCAGAGCTGACCACAACTCCTCAGCTGTGTGTCTCACATTTCCCAGACATTTCAATGTAAAAACCGCCTGATGACGTTGAGCCCTACTGCCAGCATAGTAAGGAGGTGTGCAGGATCCCTTCTGCGCAGTTAGAAAGCTTGTGGCATGACCAGACAGGCTTTGGGTGCAGGTGGAAGACCGAGAGGAGGTTGAGGAGGCAGAAGCAGTGGAGGAACTTTGACATAAAGAGGATTGACGCACAACTCGTGGGGACGGCAAGACTTGGACAGCAACCCCTTGTCCTGCTGTCACCATAGTTACCCAGTGCCCAGTCAGCGACATGTAACGCCCCTGTCCATGCCTACTCGTCCAAGTGTCTGTGGTGAAATGCACCCTGTCACACACAGAGTTTCTCAAAGAAGCGGTGATGTTGTGTGCGACATGCTGGTGGAGCGCAGGCACACCTTTCTTTGAGAAGTAGTGCCGACTGGGCATCTGGTACTGGGGCACTGCGACGGACATAAGGTCTCGAAAATCCTCTGTGTCCACCAGGCGGAAAGGCAGCATTTCTGTAGCCAAGAGCTTGCAGATGGTGAAATTCAACCTCTTAGCTTTCTCATGGCTAGGAGGAAATGGTCTTTTACTTGTCCACATCTGAGGGACCGAGGGCTGGCTATTGTGCTTAGACGGGGTTGATAAGGGTGTCCCCGGCAAACTGCCGGTCTGTGAGGAAGATGCAGGCGGACATGTTAGGTTGCCTTGATCCAAAGGTGGTGCTATCGATGTCGGACAGCGCTCAAGACCAGCTGGTGTTACCACCTCCAAAGAAAATGATGACCTGCCAATCACGCTGGCTGTTGCGGGTAAAGAGGTGGCAGGTCTGCGCCCCAAAACAGGTGTGACTGCTGTCCCCCCAGTCACAGAGGATGAAGAGGCCGCGGATGCACAAGATATGGCAGACGGTGGTTGGCCCGGCCGGCTAGGCCGCATTGTAGCACACTGAGCTTCCCACTGCAACTTATGCTTCATGTCCATGTGCCGGTTCATGCATGAAGTACTCAAACTATGTATTTTTTGGCCTCTACTTAGCTTTTGCTGACAAATGTTACAGATAACACGAGTTGGGTCATCTTTATCGATCTGAAAAAATGCCCAGGCTATGCAAGGCTTAGCACCCATGCGACCTGAAGAGCCACCACGACTTGTGGTGAGAGGCAGAGTTGTGTTTGATGATGCAGTTGTTGACGTGCTTCCAGTACTACGTCTTTGTCCAGGAAGGCGCAACCTGACCTCGTCGTCACTAGCATCTTCCTCCACCTCCTCTGCTGACCTCATCTCTTGGCTGACTGTGGGTTGACAGTAAGTGGGATCTCCGACCTCATCATCATCACCCTGTGCGTTATCACACCCGTCGTCCTCAGAGCCAACCTGTTCCTGCCCTGACAAAAAACTAAAGTTGTCGCTCCAATCAGGTATTTGAGTCTTATCATCGTCTTCCTCATTGTCTCCACCAACAGGAGTTACAGTTTGGGAATGAGGGTCTACATTATGGTCAGAACCTTCTGCGTCTGGTCCTGGATCCGACTCATAAAGATTCTGGGCATCAGTGCAGATCATTTCCTCGTCTGGATTCACAGAAGCGCTGGAGTCGACCTCTGATTCCCAGGCTATAGTATGAGTAAACAGCTCTGCAGACTCAACCATCTGTTCTACCTCATACTCAGACGGGCAGCTGGAGATTTGGGAGCTGTGAGGAAGCAAGTGCGATTTGGGTGACACCTTTGAGGACTGGAGTATTTGTGATGTTGAAGTTGATGTGGAGGAGAGCCCACTTAAAGGAGCACTTGATATCCGTTGAAGCACCTGCTGTTTTTGTGCCTCATCTGGAATTTGTAGCGATTGGCGTGGCCGTAAGAAAGGGATCTTATCACATTGTCCGCTAAAAGAAGTAGACATTTTAGTTTGGCTGGAAGATGGTCTTTCTTCTGCACCTACCCCACGGACACAACCTTTTTTCCCCTTCCCAACACGCCTATTCCCCTTTCCACCAGCAGCAGGCCTTTTTCCACTCATTTTGGTGGTTAACTAATTCACAACTCTGGAGTTGTTTGCACAAAAAAACAATGGATGGTAACCGAGCAGAGCTGTGTGGCCAAACTGTGGTATTAGGCCAAAACTATTGGCTGGGTTAGATGCAGAAAAAAATTATATTCAATTTGCAACCTGATGGAGGTCAGTATAGATGGACTAATAGACCAAGTCCCACACACCGCTAGAAGCCCAAATATTTTTTCAGAGCTAGATGCAGAAAATTTTTTTATTCAATTTGCAACCTGATGGAGGTCAGTATAGATGGACTAATAGACCAAGTCCCACACACTGCTAGCAGCCCAAATATTTTTTCAGAGCTAGATGCAGAAAAAAAATATTTTTAATTTGCAACCTGATGGAGGTCAGTATAGATGGACTAATAGACCAAGTCCCACACACTGCTAGAAGCCCAAATATTTTTTCAGAGCTAGATGCAGAAAAAAATTATATTCAATTTGCAACCTGCTGGAGGTCAGTATAGAAGGACTAATAGAACAAGTCCCACACACTGCTAGAAGCCCAAATATTTTTTCAGAGCTAAATGAAGAAAAAAATTATTTTTAATTTGCAACCTGATGGAGGTCAGTATAGATGGACTAATAGAATGATGCTATGCCCAAAAGATTTTACTTCACTAGGTGCAGTAAAAAAATTGGTATTCTATACACAGGTGGTATATCTTGCAACACAGATAGGCTACTCCACTGACTAACACACTCTGCAATAGGCCAAAAAGGATTAGTTTGCTAGATTCAGCCAAATGCTGTGAAAAAAACTTGCACAGCACTGGCACAGACCTGCCTGGCAAAAACTGATAGGAACTGATGTAACCTAGTCCTGAAAAGGACTCCAATTACAATTAGTCTTTACTCCCACAATCTATCTATTTAAGAGCACAGACCTGCTTGATAAAAGTCGTAGGAAATGCTGTAACCTAGTCCTTAAAAGGACTGCAATCACAACTATTCCCTACTCCCAAGCTATCTGTATATTTGTGCGAAAATTGGCTTGAAATTAACAAGGTATAGCGCACACAGCAACAGCGGTGCCGTCTAACACGCAGCTGCAGCAGTGAGAAAATGGTGGCGATGGGGAAAATGGCTTGGTCTTATAGGGCAAGGACATGTGACATACACTGCCAATGACACATGCCCTTGCTTGTGTGAAAAAAAGCACTTCGCTCCGTGTGTGCGCTGCTGATAGGCTGACAGATTGCAACTCCCCACTGCAAATGCGGGAAAGAGAAAAAAAAATGGAGATCTTCATTGTTCCTGCAGAGATCCATCCCCTGCCCCTCCCCCCGCCCCGCTGTACACTCAAACTGCGTATTAACATTAATTTTCATCATTACTGAGAAAAAATCCAGTTATGATTTTGGTGCACGAACAGTTATCGAACATAACCTCGAACAGCCGAATTTTTCTCACATTGTTCGTGTTCGCCGACCGGCTCGAACACCGCCCAAAACAGCTCGAATTTGAGATTGGCGAACAGTTCGAGTAGAACAACGCTCATCTCTAGTCCCTAGGGACTTTCAGATGCAGACATTGTAGCTATTGCCAGTATGTCGCACCTTCTGATACTTTTTCCAGTGCTACCACTAAGAGGACTTATAAGAATATGTCATTTGCCAACTGTAAGACCGTTGGGGTTATCTACAGGTGCACCTGTACATGCCCCAAGGACTACATTGGCAAAACTAAGAGACAACTACGAGTCCAAATTAGGGAACACATTGGGGATATTAGAAATAGTAGGGATACTCCCCTTGCTAAACACATCAATGAAGTTCATCACGGTGTTCTTAAGTCCCTCTCTTTTCGGACAATTGAAACTGTTCCTGTCTCCACTCACCAGGGATACTGGGATAGGAAAATCCTACAGCGTGAGTGTAGATGGATATTTTGGATGGAATCATTGACCCCCTTGGGTCTAAAGGAAGAACTTAACTTTTCTAGCTTCATTGAGCCTAATCTGTAGTTATCCATACGACATGAATCCTTTGTAAGCCTTGATATAGGTCATTCTTGACCTTTCTAAAAAAACTTTTATATGAACCGTCTGTGATATCATATCAGATGTGTCTTTATTTGGACATTACATAATTATTAACTTGATATATATGGGTCTTTTTTGTGTCTACCTGCTTCTCCCTGTTCCCCTCACCTAATCTAGTCCGGAATCATTGTCCCAAACAAATTTGCTGCCTAATTTTATATTGGTAAATTACTTTATGTTTCCACCCTCCAGGACCTGCCACCAGACTATGCGCACATCTGCGCTCCACTACTGACTAAGGGTGTAAGTGGAATCTTGTAGATGATATAACGTCAGTTTGGGGCGGAATTTTTCACTCCACCCCAATGATAGTGATGTCGCTGGAGCGCATTTGCGTTCCATCTGTGGTATTGAGCAGCACATTGGTCCACCCCAGTTGGGGGGTGTGACCGGAAGCCGCGTCATTGGCACGTGTCGCCAGAAGTCGCGTCACTGGAGCGCAGCGGCGTTCCACCAGGACGCGGCAGCAATACCAAGCAGCACATTGGTTTACGCTAGCTTGGGGCATGACCGGTAGCCGCGCCACTGGCACGTGTGACCGGAAGTCGCGTCATTGGAGCGCAGCTGCGTTCCACCAAGACGCGGTGGCAATACATCAAATGCCTTATTGGGTATAGGAGCATGATGGCTCCTCCTGGATATGACCCTTAGACTCCTGGTTCTAATTGGTGGGTGATTTCTGGCACGCTATTGCGGCTATATGAATGGGGGTATTTGCTACAATGGTGAATCAGGCATTCACTCTGATGGTTCATGGCGAATACATTGCTATTGCCCATACTCCCACTATGGTGTATCTCCTAATCTGTCCCCTGAAGAACCCGGAATGAGGAGAGGGTGAAACGCGTTGGGATAGCTGCTGGCATTATCTGTGCCTGTATTTTTGGGACCTTTTCCTATGCACTGGTACAACCTATAGGACTCTTTCTGAATTGAATTATCCAGCCTTTATCTGCAAGCAATCTACTACCTACTTCAAATAAGTTCATTTTTTTCCTCTTATAGTATTCTGGAGTGTGTCTTTCTCTTTTTTGAAATTATTGATTATCTCTTCACGTATATCTTTGGACAGAGACCAGAGTATATGCAGTATTTGGAGTATATGCAGCATTAATTATATGCATATAGACAGTTTATTTTTATCTGGGCGATACCACTGCATAGGACCTAATAGGGCAAGTAAGGGATAGCCGACGTGGAGCAGGGACACCAAATCGTCTCGCTAGGGCGATAAACGTCCGCTGCTAGGCAGGGTCCCAGTTGATGTGGGGCTGACTAGGGCAAGCCTGAATGATATGATCTTAACATACTCTTGATCAATACCCTCTTTTGCACGAACATTTTTATGCTTTTTGTCCATTATGTGACCATTAATTGGTCTTTTAAAGTATCTATTAAAAGTAGTGTTGAGCGAGCATGCTCGACACTGCTCGGTACTCGCCCGAGCATCATGCTACTCGGGATGTTCGGCGAGCACCGAGCATTTCCGGGTTACTCGGGCGGGAGCTCGGGTTTCCGCCCTGCATGTTTGGCGCTCTTTACAGAGCCAATGAACATGCAGGGATTGCCAGCCAGTCACTAATGCCGCTGCCTTGTTGGTTGTGGGCATTACATTGATTGGCTGGCCGCACAGCGACACCTCGAGTATTTAAAACCGGCGCCGCCATCTTGGACACAGACGGCTGGGATCAGACAGTGTAGGGACAGCGCTGCTGATTTAGGGAGAGATATATACTCCGAAATAGTTAGTGTAGGGTCTGTAAAGGCAGCCAGATCAAGCAAACAGTCCTTCTCAGGACTAAAATCCATCCCAGATATCAGGCAGGCAGGCTGTATAGGAGACGCAGTGGTTATACCAGCAAAGGCTGCATTACGGTCCTGTGTGCTCCTGTTGCTGAAATTGCTGGACTTAGCTTCAGGTCTCGGCGGCCAGGAAAAATCTTTTTTTTTCATATAAATCCTTTTTTTTCCTCCTTCACACTGTACAAAAGTACAGAAGTGTGGTTTTGCAGTTCCACGGTTAAAACCTCTGTATTATCGACTTTTGGGCCATTTGTACCTAAAAAAAAACAGTTTGAGTGTGTCGCTCACTGTTCAGCCGCAAATATATCTATTTAAAAAAGTCTGGTATACACCAGTAAATTATAACAGTGGTTTTGCTGTTGCACGGTAAAAAATCTCTATTATCCTGCTTTTGGCTTTTTTTGCCGTAAAGAACAACAGTAATAGTGTCTCCTGATTGTTCAGACCCAAATATATCTGTTGAAAATAGTCTGGTGAAGGCCAGAGAAATAGAAGTGTGGTTTTGCAGTTCCACGTTACAAACCTCTGTATTATCCACTTTTGGGCCATTTTTACCTAAAAAAAAACAGTTTGAGTGTGTCGCTCGCTGTTCAGCCACAAATATATCTATTTAAAATTGTTTGGTATACCCCAGTAAACAATAACTGTGGTTTTGCCATTCCATGGTAAAAAATCTCTATTATTCAGCTATTGGTATTTTTTCCGTAAAGAAAAACAGTAATAGTTTCTCCCTGATTGTTCAGATTGTTTAAAAGAGTCGGATGTAGGCAAGAGAAATAGAACTGTAGTTTTCCTCTTCCACGGTTCTAATCTACATTTTGTTACCCTTTTTCCATTGATAGTGCGAGTGTAAGCTATTTTACTTCCTTTAAAATGGGCAAGGCGCGTGGCAAGGGGCGTGGAACTGGACGTTCTGGTGATGGTGCGTGCAGAGGACGGTGCCGTGGCCAAGGTGAAAATGTGCCACAACCAGCCACATCTTCTCGCTCCCATTTCTTGACCGAATTACTAGGGAAGCACAGAACACCACCAGTATTGCGAACTGATCAGTGTGAACAGATTATTAACTGGATAGCAGATAATACTTCCAGTTACCTGGGCACCACCACCTCCGGTCTGTCTTCCACACGGTCAAATCTTAGTAGCCGGGAGTCTCAACCACATACTCCTCCTCATCCTGATGCTCCTTCCTCCCACCATGCCGAGTGTCGTCAGACAGCAAGTGATCCCACACTTAAACACTCTGAAGAGCTGTTCACTGGTCCATTTCCAGATTTGTGCCCCTCGCCTGCTCTGCTTGAAGTGGTGGAAGAGGAGATCCCATGTAGCGATGCCCAAATATTTGAACAGCCATGGCCACAGGAAGTCGACGCTGGCAATTTGTAACAAGAGGTGGACGATGACGAGACACAATTGCCAGGAAGTGAGGAGGAGGATCGTGGTGTGCAAGTGGAAGAGGAGGAGGTGGTGGATGATCTAGTAACTGACCCAACGTGGCAGGAGGACATGCAGAGCAAGGCCAGCAGCACACAGGGTGAGGGAGGCAGAGTACCCCAACAGGCAGGAAGAAGCAGTGTGGTGGCCGCACACAGAAGGCAGGCAACCGTTCCCCGTAACACCAACATGAGGGACGTGGCCAGTACAACCTGTAGGTCTTCCAGAGTCTGGAATTTTTTAAAGACTCTGCTGACAACCCCAAAAAGGCCATTTGTACCACCTGCCATGCCAGCATCAGCAGGGGTGACAAAACTACCAGCCTGACCACCACCAGCATGATCAGGCACATGGCAGCAAAGCACCCGACTTTGGGGGGCGAACCCCAGGGTCCACGACCAGTGTCAACGGGTGTCACCACTGCTTTTTCCGCTGTTATGCGTGCAATAGAACCCCCTGTTGTGTGTGCAAGGCAATCCCCTGTCCATACTGCATGCAAAGATGCCCCCTCCTCTCAGTCTTCACTTGTTATGGCAGTTTCTCAAGAAACAGCATCAACGTCCACGTCCCACCGCTGTGTTCAATTTTCCATATCCCAGACCTTTGAACGAAAGCGGAAATTCGCAGCTAACGCCCCACAGGCCACAGTCCTAAATTCGCACATTTCACGACTGCTTGCGTTGGAAATGCTGCCTTTTAGGCTGGTGGAGACTGAATCCTTCCGCAACCTTATGGCAATGGCTGTCCCTCGGTACTCGGTCTCCAGCCGACACTATTTTGCCCGGTGTGCCATCCCCGCACTACACAAGCACGTGTCCCAAAACATCTGCCGTGCCCTCAACAACGCAGTTACTGGGAGAGTCCACCTGACAATGGACACGTGGACAAGTGCTTGTGGCCAGGGACGGTACATCTCCCTGACGGCACACTGGGTAAACATAGTGGCAGCCGGGACCCAGTCGGACCATGGGACGGAACACATCCTCCCCACACCGAGGATTGCGGGCCCTATGTTAGTCAGAGTTGCCCCCACAGTGTACAGCTCCTGCGTATCATCCTCCTCCTCATGTTCAGCCTCCATCTCAGATATCACCACATCAGTTACAAGCTGAAAGCACTGCAGTACTGCCTCCGCCAAGCGGCAACAGGCTGTGCTGAAACTCATAAGCTTAGGTGAGAAACCTCACACTGCTTGTGAGTTGTGGACAGCTGTGAAAGAGCAGGCAGGTCTGTGGCTGACACCGCTGAACCTACATCCAGGCATAGTCGTGTGTGACAATGGCCGTAACCTGGTGGCGGCTCTGAGGCGAGATCACACACGTATCATGCCTGGCTCATGTGCTTAACCTCGTGGTTCAGCGGTTTCTTAAATCGCACACCGAGTTGCCAGATCTGCTCGTCAAAGTACGCCGCCTGTCAGCTCATTTTCACAAGTCGGCTACAGCTTCCGCCGCCCTTGCTGTGTTACAGCAGCGTTTGCAGCTTCCGGCACACCGACTGGTGTGTGATGTCCCCACACGTTGGAACTATACCCTCCACATGTTGCAAAGGATTTGTGAGCAGAAGAGAGCAGCTGTGGAGTACCAGCTGAAACAAGGTCGTCGATATTCAGGTCAGACTCCACACATAAGACCTCAGGAGTGGACCTGGATGTCTGACAAATGTACCATCTTGACAAACTTTGAGGAGTCCACCAAGATGGTGAGTGGTGATGACGCCATCATTATCGTCAGCATCCCACTTGTCTGTCTTTTGCAATGCTCTCTGCAGAGAATTAAAGAGGAGGCATTGCAGCCAGAGGATGATGAGATGGATCAAGAAGCCGTAGAGGTCGATTACACACAGCCCAGCCTCATCTCATCCCAACGTGCATTGGGGGACAATGAGGGAGAAGAGGAGGAGGAGAAGGAGGAAGAACAGGAGCTTGTATCATGCGCTGTAGACGGTAGTACCTGTACAACTGTCATACCGTCGGTTCAGCGTGGGTGGCCTGAGGACAGGGGGGGAGGAGAAGGAGGAGGAGAGCATGGCCAGTCGTCATCTTGGTGAGGACACGGAAGTCTTGCCCGTTACCAGTCTGGCACGCATGGCTGACTTTATGTTACGCTGCCTTAACCGTGACCCTCGCGTTGTCAAAATGTTGGGTGACAATTATTACTGGTTGGTGACACTTTTAGACCCCCACTACAAGGAGAACTTTCACTCTCTTATTCCTGAGGTGGAGAGGTCTACAAAAATGGGGCAGTACCAGAAGGCCCTTGCTGCAGAACTGTTAAAAAAGTTCCCATCTGAACACACTAGTGGCAGAGGTCACAGTTCGTTGACCAACCAAGGCGTACAAACGAGAGAGAGGCAACTCCAATCCAGCAGAGGCAGGGGAACACTTTCAACGTTCTGGGACAGTTTTCTCAGACCCTCCCTTCGGACAGACCCTGAAGCGTGGGGTACTCTCACAAGGAGTGTAAAGTTTCAAAAGATGGTGAGGGAGTACCTTGCCGACCGTACCAGCATCCTCCGTGATTCTTCTGTGCCTTTTAATTATTGGGTATCCAAGCTGGACACTTGGAATGAACTCGCTCTGTACGCCTTGGAGGACCTGGCCTGCCCTGCCGCTAGCGTGTTATCAGAGCGTGTTTTTAGTGCCACTGGGGGAATTATAACTGATAAGCGCACTTGCCTGTCAACTGACAATGCTGACAAGCTGACCCTTATCAAAATGAACAAGGGCTGGATTGGGCCAGACTTCTCACCACCATCAAATGACAACAGAGTAACATAAAGTCAAATCCACTGTGTTATTTCAGGAGGTGTATTCACATGCACCGCTTCACACCCACAAATTGGTATACGCTTCCTCATTTCGGCTGTTTTATGTTCTTCTCCTTATCCTCAGCCTCCACCACCACTATACCACCAGGGTGACCGTGGTCCGTGTGGCCATTATTGAAAGTTCCTCCGTCCTTATTTTTGTCAGCATTTGCTTGGAAGGCATAAGCAAAGACTGTGGGAGACCCACTCCCCAATAATTCGAATAATATTTTTAAGATGCTGTACTGTATGGCTCTTGTAAGGGGCATTAAAACCGTCTTGTTAAGCTACTGCGACCTCCACCACTTTTTCAAGGGGCATTAAAACAGTCTTGTTAAGCTACTGCGACCTCCATGTCTCTTCCGAGGGGCATTAAAACCATCTTGTTAAGCTACAGTGACCTCCACCACTATTCCAAGGGGCATTAAAACCGTCTTGTTAAGCTACTATGATCTCCATGTCTCTTCCGAGGGGCATTAAAACCGTCTTGTTGAGCTACTGTGACCTCCATGTCTCTTCCGTGGGGCATTAAAACCGACTTGTTAAGCTTCTGTGACCTCCACGTCTCTTCTGAGAGGCATTAAAACCATCTTGTTAAGCTACTAGGACCTCCACGTCTCTTCCGAGGGGCATTAAAACAGTCTTGTCAAGCTACTGTGACCTCCACCACTTTTTCAAGGGGCATTAAAACCGTCTTGCTAAGCTACTGTGACCTCCACCACTTTTCCAAGAGGCATTAAAACCGTTTTCTTAAGCTACTGTGACCTCCACGTCTCTTCCGAGGGGCATTAAAACCGTCTTAAGCTACTGGGACCTCCACGTCTCTTCTGAGGGGCATTAAAACCGTCTTGTTAAGCTACTATGACCTCCACGTCTCTTACAAGGGGCATTAAAACCACCTTGTTAAGCTACTGGGCCTCCACGTCTCTTCTGAAGGGCATACAAACCGTCTTGTGAAGCTACTGCGACCTCCATGTCTATTCCAAGGGGCATTAAAACCGTCTTGTTAAGCTACTAGGACCTCCATGTCTCTTCCGAGGGGCATTAAAACCGTCCTGTCAAACTACTGTGACCTCCACCACTTTTTCAAGGGGCATTAAAGCCGTCTTGTTAAGCTACTGCGACCTCCACGACTCTTCCAACGGGCATTGCATTTCCTCCTAATTTTAGTCAGCTCTTGCTTTTCAATGCATAGGCGAACACTAAGGGAGACCCACTCCCCAATAATGGGTAGAAGGTTTTTAGTACGCTGTAATCCACGTCTGTTTCAAGGAGCATTACAGTTCCACATAATTTTTGGAAAGCCTTCCATTCACTGCTTAGGCCAACAGTGCACAGGAGACCCAGTTGCTATAAATGGAAAAAATGGTTTAGTTAATGCCCTCTGACCTCCATGTCACTTCCAAGGGGCATTGGAGTGCCTCTAAATTTTTGGTAGGCATTGCACTCACTGTATGCCCTATAACTGTGTAGCCGAACAGCTCCTTTTGGTACAGAAACATATCCTACAAGACATGTGTTGTTGACTGGCCGGATATTGATGTGAATGGTCCCTGTTCCTCCGGCTCTCTCCTTTGCCACCACCTCATCCATCATTTATCACCTGAAGCTTTGTTTTAACGGGAGTCATAGAACTGGGATAGTAGCAGGAAAACATCCAGCAATCCTCGGAGGAGGTAGGATATGCGCCAAAATGCTGACCACCTCAGGCCTAGCCTCTGCTACATACATGCGCTTGCATTCCAAGAAAACAAAGCAGATGTTAACTTCTATCATCATCATGCTCCTCACCTTGGCACTCTCAACTCCCCTGATGGAGAAGCCAGGGCCCACCGGAGGAGTCTGGTTCTCTGGTGGGCTCGTCCAATGCTGCCCTAAAGCAGGCCAGGCTAAGAAAAGTGTGTGGGAAGGTAACAGGAGAAATAGGAGCGGCTGGGGACCGTTTATAGACACCCAGCAGCCCCTTGGCGGCTGGAGACCGAGCGTGGACACCCGGCCGCCGGGCGGCTGGGGACTGAGTATGGATACCTCGCTGCCGAAGCAGCCATGAGGTAGTGGCCAGCTTCGGCCTCCTCCAAACTAAAAGGCCCCATTTCAAGTGAAAGCTAGCAGTATGGTATTGCAGACTGCGGATGGGTGGGTGGTTGGTTGGCTGCATATTTGCGCTTGCATTGCAAGGAATGGGGGAGGTACAATTGAACACTACCCTGGGACAAGGACTTGCACGGGGATAGTTGCAAGTCTGCATCTTCTGATGCGGCAAGGATCACTTCTGATGGGCACACTTTTAGGCAGTGACCTGGGTGTCAGAGATGCTTCCAGGGGTCTTCCCTATGCTGTTCCCATGTCTTTTCAGCACTGTATGCATGTGTCACACAGCACATGGCCAGATAAGATTGTAAAATGTTAAAATGACATTTCCCGGTGAATGCATTTGTCACGGTTGAAAGCAATACAAAAGTGCAAAAACGCATGAAAAATGCTACTTGTGAACATAGCCCAAGGTGTGGAGGAGTATTTTTTGGGGGGTTATTTTACCTTATACACAAGTCTTTACTCTGGAAACAAACTTCCTTAAGATATTTCACAGGAAAGCAGTTTCAGTTTCGTTTTTGAACGTTTTATTGTGAGCCTGTAAAAGTGGCTTAATACCTCTGACCACGTTGTTGACAGCAGTGACCTGGGGGTCAGAAATGCTTCCTTGGGCGATCCCCATGTTGTCCCCATGCCAATTGAGCACTGTCACTATCGTTTTGGGTACTTCATAGGCTTTTAAAAGACCGCTGGGAGTGCCGCAGCAAAAATGCTCGGGTCTCCCGTAGACTAACATTGGGCTCGTTGCTCCGGTCGAGCACCCGAGTATCACGGTGAGCTCGGCCCGAGCTTTGAGCACCCGAGCATTTTAGTGCTCGCTCAACACTAATTAAAAGTTATATCTTATTCTGGACTTTTTTCCTTATTCTGTCTCTTAATATACCCTGGTTGTTCTAATATTGCCTTTGGCAAACGTCTGTTTTTTGTACACCATGTTTGCCCTTGAGATATAAATCTAGAAAAGAAATATGTACTTGATGTGAAGAAGCTGTAAAGATTAAATTTAGTTTAAATTGATTATTATTTAAATAATCAAGAGGTATTGAAGCTATATGATCATTCCAAACTAATAGTAAATCATCTATGTATCTAGCATAGAATTTGATTGAATGAAAAAAAGATATGATAAGGTATTATAAATAAAAAAAAATTTCCACCACACCATCACCAAATTGGCTACTGAAGGGGAAAATTTAGCACCCATCGACACTCTGCTGTGTTGTGGAAAAAACTTGTTAAACATAAAATAATTATGTGTAGGTTAAAAATATTAAAGTGGATTTAATGAAAGATTGAAGATCTGAGGAGCAACTACTAAATTTAGATAGATGATGGTCTAAAACAGAAATGGCAACATTATGGGGTATGCCAGTATATAGGGCGACAATGTTGCAAGTAAGCCATGCCCAATTGGAGTTCCATTTAACATCTTGAAACATATTCAACACATCTTTTCAGTCCTTTAAATGGCCTGGAATATGTCGGACTTACAGTTGTAATGCTGTGTCTAGCCATTGCCCTAAGTGCTCTCCCAGAGAACAAATTCCAGACACTATTGGGCGCATTGGTTGAGGGAAAAAGATTCTTGTGGGTCTTTGGCAGAGCATGCATGATGAGAATGGTAGGATTATCCACTATTAGATATTCCATCTCTTCTTGTATGATGGAGTTACATTAAGAGGAAAAATGTCTTGTAGGATCCTGTCCAAGTGGGGTATAAACCTTATTGTCAGAGAGCATATTTTCAATTGATGAAAAATAATCAAATTAATTCATTACAACGACTGATCTGCCCTTATCTGATCTTTTAATTATAATGTCTGTACAAGAACATAATTTCTATAGGGCATCTTTTTCATCTTTTGATAAATTGTCTCTGATAGAAGAATCAGATTTAGTTAGAAGAAGTTTAATGTCTCTTTCAATATTATCCTGAAAGCGATCCATGGCAGTGATAGGTGTTTGCACTGGCTAAAAAGATGGATTCTTGATGTTGAAGGCAGAAATTGTGTTAGTATCCTGTATCAATTGTGTCTCTGAATCTAGATCCAGTAGACAAATAAGGCTGTGTACTTCTAAAAAAGTTTTTATTCAAAAAGGCATTAATGGTAAAGATATTTCATTACTGGAAGAAATTAGCTCTTCTAAAAAAAAATGTTTTTTTAATTGTAAGATCTTGTACAAATTTATTTATGTCCTTGATGGTAGAAAAAACATCTAATTTGGAGTTAGTTGGTGCAAAATTCAGTCCACGGGATAATAGTTTGGTTTCAGGAGGAGTCAAAGTCACTGAAGAAATATTTATAACATCTAATGTGAAGTTCTGTTGTAGCTCCTTAGGCAACTCTTGAAAAAGGTTGGATTGGTTACAGTGTTTACAACTGCCTCTTCGTCTTCATTTTTTGAAGACTGATTGTTTTTTCTTTGTTTCTTATAATAATTTGATTGGAACTTATGTGAATGGGATTTGCTATTATACCAGTTATTCAAAATAGTATCATGAGAAAAGTCAGTGGAGACATCAGATGAATCCACATCAGATGAAGAAAACGTAACTTGGTTCCTTTGTAAGGTAACTGATTTAGGATGGGTACGTTTCTTCAGTATGGATTTAGGAGATACAGTTGGCAGTTCCCACCGACCCCATTCGTACACTTGATTTTTTTGATAGTCAAAAAGATCTCAATTAAACTTGCTCTTTTTAAGAGCAATAATGGATAACCATACTATTAATTTTTGATTTTAAATCATCTTGAAAATTATTAAAGTCATCTGGGGTCATAGTGGATTTCACTGATAATAGATGTTTATTTTAATCAGTTTGAATTTTAGTGAGTTCCACATTTTCATAATGGACTATCAGTTGCATGAGTTGTATGGAGCTATTTGATAAAATAAGATTCCAGTCAGTGACATATTGATCACCATATATGGTGGTTGGGATTTTTTTGATACGGAGACCCCTTGGAATCATATTTTTATGAATATAATTATCCAGAGTTGTTTGGTCCCACCAAATACGAGATTCATTGAAAGATAATTTCTCCACTTCATGTGTAATGTTCAATAAATCAGGTGGAGTATCTATAGTTTTAGACACATGCTGAAATACTTGAGCTGCATGCTCCTTTCGAGTACCATCAATTATTCCATATGTAAATATTGAACGAAAAAATAGTCATAAGTAAGGAAACAGAAAAAAATATATATGCATGAGTAATTATTATGTCTGTTCTCCACCTTTTCATGAGGTGTCATCTGATCTAATCTCCATGTTAACCAAGGTGTAACCTTAAAATCTCGCCTCTCCTGGCTTTGCTCTGCTGGACTGAGTTTAAGAACACATGTAGTGTTTGTAACTCGTTCGGTTTCTACAATTCTTTGGTTATTTCCTCCTCTCCAACAACATCTACAGTATGTAGATGTATTGTTATGCCATGAAGTATTTTTAAAGTGATTGAATTAAGCTTTTTCTACATTTTATCACTGAAGCTGGATCTAAATCCTTTTTTTGTGCAAGTTCATTCCATGTTTAGCAGGGAAGGGATCTTGTGCTTCGGCAATGGAACTCAGCTGGAGTTCCCTACAAAGGTGAGCTGAAAATTTTCTTTTTTATGTGTGAACATACCCTTACGCTTTTTTATGTACACTTTTTTCAGCGTTTTGATTGATGCAAGTACTTTGTGTGATGCCTGTACCTATGTTATTGAGTTGGTGTGTACTAGTTTAACATATTGAGCACCCCATGTGATTTTGCACCTATACATTGTACACTGCTTAAAAAAATAAAGGGAACACTTAAACAACAGAATATAACTCCAAGTAAATCAAACTTCTGTGAAATCAAACTGTCCACTTAGGAAGCAACACTGATTGACAATCAATTTCACATGCTGTTGTGCAAATGGAATAGACAATACATGGAAATTATTGGCAATTATCAAGGCACCCTCAATAAAGGAGTGGTTCTGCAGGTGGGGACCACAGACCACATCTCAGTACCAATGCTTTCTGGCTGATGTTTTGGTCACTTTTGAATGTTGGTTGTGCTTTCACACTTGTGGTAGCATGAGACGGACTCTAAAACCCACAGAAGTTGCTCAGGTAGTGCAGCTCATCCAGGATGGCACATCAATGCGAGCTGTGGCAAGTAGGTTTGCTGTGTCTGTCAGCGTAGTGTACAGAGGCTAGAGGCGCTACAAGGAGACAGGCCAGTACACCAGGAGACGTGGAGGGGGCCGTAGGAGGGCAACAACCCAGCTGCAGGACAGCTACCTCCGCCTTTGTGCAAGGAGGAACTGGAGGAGCACTGCCAGACCCTGCAAAATTACCTACAGCAGGCCACAAATGTGCATGTGTCTGCACAAACTGTTAGAAACCGACTCCATGAGGGTGGTATGAGGGCCCGACATCCACAGATGGGGGTTATGCTCACAGCCCAACACCGTGCAGGACGCTTGGCATTTGCCACAGAACACCAGGATTGGCAAAGTCGCCACTGGCGCCCTGTGCTCTTCACAGACGAAAGCAGGTTCACACTGAGCACATGTGACAGACATGACAGTCTGGAGACGCCGTGGAGAGCGATCTGCTGCCTGCAACATCCTTCAGCATGACAGGTTTGGCAGTGGGTCAGTAATGGTGTGGGGTGGCATTTCTTTGGAGGGCTGCACAGCCCTCCATGTGCTCGCCAAAGGTTGCCTGACTGCCATTAGGTACCGAGATGAGATCCTCAGACCTCTTGTGAGACCATACGCTGGTGCAGTTGGCCCTGGGTTCCTCCTAATGCAGGACAATGCCAGACATCATGTGGCTGGAGTGTGTCAGCAGTTCCAGCAAGACGAATTGAAGCTATGGACTGGCCCACCCGTTCCCCAGACCTGAATCCAATTGAGCACATCTGGGACATCATGTCTCACTCCATTCACCACAGACTGTCCAGGAGTTGACGGATGCTTTAGCCCAGGTCTGGGAGGAGATCCCACAGGAGACTATCCGCAACCTCATCAGGAGCATGCCCATGCGTTGTAGGGAGGTCATACAGGCACGTGGAGGCCACACACAATACTGAGCCTCATTTTGACTTGTTTTAAGGACACTACATCAAAGTTGGATCAGCCTGTAGTGTGTTTTTCCACTTTAATTTTGGGGGTGACTCCAAATCCTGGCCTCCATTGGTTAATAAATTTGATTTCCATTGATGATTTTTGTGTGATTTTGTTGTCAGCACATTCAACTTTGTACAGAACAAAGTATTCAATGAGAATATTTCATTCATTCAGATCTAGGATGTGCTATTTGAGTGTTCCCTTTATTTTTTTGAGCAGTGTATATTGAAAGGTTAAGTTAGTGCAACCGCTCAGTTGATAAGTCCTAAGATTGTATTGGCAATTTTATTTCAATTTCCCTTTATATCTACTGTGTTTCCCTGAAAATAACACCAACCCAGCAGTATGCTTGAAAGTTAAATCCTACACCAAAATGTATCCCTAGTTATACTCAAGGCCAACATTAGGGGGAATCAAACTTGGCAATAGCCCAGTGCCTCCATCAAGAGAATGCCAAGAGTGTTCAAAGCAGTCATCAAAGCAAAAGGTGGCTACTTTGAAGAACTTAGAATATAAGACATATTTTCAGTTGTTTCACTCTTTTTTGTTAAGTATATAATTCCACATGTGTTAATTCATAGTTTTGATGCCTTCGGTGTGAATGTACAATTTTCATAGTCATGAAAATACAGAAAAATCTTTAAATGAGAAGGTGTGTCCAAACTTTTGGTCTGTACTGTATACTGTATATGTATGTATAGTTGTTGAAATAATGCTTATTACTGTTTATATTGTAACAACTACTATTTACTACTGTTTAATAGTGGATGAGTTTCTGTCTCCAGTAATAGTGCTATAGTGTCAGTAAAGCACTATTAAAAAAAATAATCAGGAAGTTCCTGTTCACGGTGTGTGGGTGGGAGCACAGTTTTACTTTCCCTTTGCAAGCTGACAGACAATATGCTAAGATCCTAAGCTATAATAAATACCAGTTGTAAGCTGTGTTATCGCTGTTCCTGAATAAACAGTATATTCACTGTTGAACGGCTGGACAGTACAGAGATTAATCTGCTGCCAACAATAGTGTGTTTGCACATACAATTCTTCCAGAGGCGCACGGCACTTGTAAGATTCCCAATTTATTAACTGGTGTGTGCATTTTAATGAATTAGGTGCATTTTACTCCAGTGGTCCCGTTCATTAAGACTGGCCTGCACAAAGCCAATCTTAAAGAATCAAAATCATCGTTCTTGTTAGCACATTTCCCGGTGTAAACAGGAGACGTGCTGCCGATAACATGATATGTATGAGGACAGAATGCTCTATTAGTGATCGCTCTAACCCCATCGTTCTTAGTCAGCATGTACAAAGAGTAGATTGTTGCACATGGAAAAAGAATTAGGATCTCCAAAAATTCATGATTGAATTCAGGGTTTGGACAGTTATGCCGATGTCCCTGAGTGTGATGACATATTTATACTTGAATAAATGTTGATTTTTTGTTCAAGCGTAAATGTTCATGGAAAAAAAATAAGATATTCCCTGAAAACACGCACTAACCCATTGTGAAGACTCGGGGTCTTCCGTAAGAGTAATGCTACTCAGACAACACATGGTGAGGGTAAAACAGCGTGGCAATACTTTATTGAACCACAAAGCGGACAAGAAACATATAGAACAGTCCCAGCAAAATACCCTAGATGGTGCAACATTACACAGTCTCACCTTCCTTCTCCAACAGCCTGGCATAGAACAGCTGTGACTCTGAAGACTTCCAGGGCCGACTACCTCAACCAGCGGGCCCCCACAGAGACAAGGTAGTGGCAAACTTAGGAGGCTAGCAGTCCATTGAGGTACAAGGCCAGGAGACTTGAGTGTCCCACCCTGGCCTCTCCGAGAGTTTCCATGGGGTCTGATGACCGGCGGGTCACAATCTGGCATCTGGCATCTCCGAATGTCTCCATGCGTTCCAGGCGACCGGTGGGTCCCTTCTGGCAACCCCAAACAACATATCCATGGAGTCAGGTGACTTCCTCGTCCCACCCTGGTCTCCCCAAAATGTATCCATCTCTCTCTGATGGTCCATGGAGCAGATTCAAATCTTTCCAGTCAGGGCTATATACACTTAGGCTAGAATCATATAGAATCCATATCTGCCTCTCTTTGGATGCCATGCAATCCATCTACTGTCCTGAAGGATGTCTCTCATTCTCCTTGTAAAGTCTTTCTAATTCTCCTTGATTCTGTTTGCAAAGTCTCTCTCTAATTTCTGTCCCAAGTCTCCTTTCAGCAGGATAGATAAACTCTTTCTCTATTTACATACAAAGGTCAGGGTTAGGGAGGGCATTACTCACATGGCTCAGCTCTCATTGTTTGAGCTCTATCAATTTACATAGTTGGTATAGTAGGTGGCTCTTTAAATCAACATCATTGTTTCCAAACGAAGATAAGTCAGCATTCAGGGTTATACAAATATTATGACCTTTTTGATCAGCAAGAGAAATACAAATTCATTTATAAGTCAACACAACACAATAGTGTATTTCTCTGGACTTAACAAATCTAATCATCTGGCTAATTAATATTTTAAGCTGTATCATCACACCCATGTTTTGGAGCAAAACATAATATAAGACTTTATAATATTATGTATATAAACAGTGGTTTATAAAAGTTTGGGCACCCCTGGTTAAAATTACTCTTATTGTGAACAGTTAAGCAAGTTGAGGATGAAATGATCTCTAAAAGGCCTAAAGTTAAATATGACACATTTCTTTTGTATTTTAAGCAACAAAAATATATATTTTTTCATATTTTACATTTTAAAAATTACAAGACGTAAAATGGACCGTTGCAAAAGTTTGGACACCCTGCATGGTCAGTATCTAGAAGCATCCCCTTTTGAAAGTTCTGTGAGATTGTTGGGTCATCTTGCATGCACTGCTATTTTGAAGTTTAGCCACAGATTTTCAATGATGTTCAGATCAGGCGACTGTGAGGGTCATTGTAAAACCTTCAGCTTGCGCCTTTTGAGGCAGTCTATTGTGGATAATGATCCTAAAAACAAGTCAAAATCCATTTGTAGAAGCCATCCTCTTTTCAACTTCAGCTTTTTACAGATCGTGTTATGTTTGTATCAAGTATTTGTTAAAAATTTCATTGAATACATTCTTTGCTCTACCCATGAAATGTTCCCCGTGCCATTGGCTGCAACACAACTTCAAAGCATTATTGATTCATGCTCATGCCTAATGCTTGGCGAGATGTCCATTTCCTGAAATTCTGTGCCCTTTTTTCTCCACAACATACCTTTGATCATTGTGGCCAAAGAGTACTATTTGAATCTCATTGGTCCACAGGACTTGTTTCCAAAATGCATCAGGCTTGTTTATATATTCTTTATATGTTCTTTTGCATACTTCTGATGGTGAATTTTGTGGTGAGGACACAGGAGAGGTTTTCTTCTGATGACTCTTCCATGAAGGCCATATTTGTGCAGGTGTCTCTGAAGAGTAGAATAATGTATCACAACTTCAGAGTTTGCTAAATCTTTCTGAGGTCTTTTACACTCAAGCAGAAGTTTTGATTTGCCTTTCAAGCAATCCTACGAGCAACTCTCACTGAAATTTTACATGGTCTTCCAGATTTTATCTTGCTCTCCACTGTTCCCGTTAACTGCCATTTCTTAATTACATTTTGAATTGAGAAAATGATTTTGCTATCTTCTTATAGCCTTCTCCTGCTTTGTGGGCCTCCACCATTTTCATTTCCAGAGCACTAGGCAGCTGCTTAGAAGAACCCATGGCTGCTGTTTTTTGGCACAAGGTTAGAGGAGACTGGGTTTTTATAAAGCTGTGAAATTTGCATCACCTGGCCTTTTCTTACAATGATATTGAACAAGTCATAACCTTAACAGGCTAATTAAGGTCTGAAACCTTGATCAAATTTATCTGAGCACAGAAATCTCCAAGGGTGCCCAAACTTTTGCATCGGCCCATTTTCCTTTTCGTAATATTTAACAAGTAAAAAATGACAATATATTTTTTTTTTTACACAAAACACTTAGGAAATGTGTCATCTTTAACTTTAGGCCTTTCAGATATAATTTCATCTTCAACTTGCTTAACTGTTCACAATAACAGTAATTTTGATGACCAGGGGTGCTCAAACTTTTCCATGCTACTAAGGGCTTAGCACTTGTTGGCCCTTGTGCCTTCACTCTGCGGTCCAGCTCACCCCAAACCATCTCGATTGGGTTCAAGTCTGGTGACTGTGGAGGCCAGGTCATCTGGCGTAGCACCCCATCACTCTCCTTCTTGGTCAAAAAGCCCTTACACAGCCTGGAGGTGTGTTTGGGGTCATTGTCCTGTTGAAAAATAAATGATGGTCCAACTGAACGCAAACCGGATGGAATAGCATGCCACTGCAAGATGCTGTGGTAGCCATGCTGGTTCAGTATGCCTTCGATTTTGAATAAATCCCCAACAGTGTCACCAGCAAAGCCCCCCACACCATCACACCTCCTCCTCCATGCTTCACGGTGGGAACCAGGCATGTAGAGTCCATCTGTTCAGCTTTTCTGCGTCGCACAAAGACACGGTGGTTGGAACCAAAGATCTCAAATTTGGACTCATGAGACCAAAGCACAGATTTCCACTGGTCTAATGTCCATTCCTTGTGTTCTTTAGCCCAAACAAGTCTCTTCTGCTTGTTGCCTGTCCTTAGCAGTGGTTTCCTAGCAGCTATTTTACCATGAAGGCCTGCTGCACAAAGTCTCCTCTTAACAGTTGTTGTAGAGATGTGTCTGCTGCTAGAACTCTGTGTGGCATTGACCTGGTCTCTAATCTGAGCTGCTGTTAACCTGCGATTTCTGAGGCTGGTGACTCGGATAAACTTATCCTCAGAAGCAGAGGTGACTCTTGGTCTTCCTTTCCTGGGGCGGTCCTCATGTGAGCTAGTTTCTTTGTAGCGCTTGATGGTTTTTGCAACTGCACTTCGGGACACTTTCAAAGTTTTCCCAATTTTTCGGACTGACTGACCTTCATCTCTTAAAGTAATGATAACCACTCATTTTTCTTTACTTAGCTGCTTTTTTCTTGCCATAATACAAATTCTAACAGTCTATTCAGTAGGACTATCAGCTGTGTATCCACCAGACTTCTGCACAACACAATTGATGGTCCCAACCTCATTTATAAGGCAAGAAATCCCACTTATTAAACATGACAGGGCACACCTGTGAAGTGAAAACCATTTCCGGTGACTACCTCTTGAAGCTCATCAAGAGAATGGCAAGAGTGTGCAAAGCAGTCATCAAAGCCAAAGGTGGTTACTTTGAAGAACCTAGAATAGAAGACATATATTCAGTTGTTTCACACTTTTTTGTTAAGCATATAATTCCACATGTGTTAATTCATAGCTTTGATGCCTTCAGTGTGAATGTACAATTTTCATAGTCAAGAAAATACAGAAAAATCTTTAAATGAGAAGGTGTGTCCAAACTTCTTGTCTGTACTAATATATTAATATATATATATATATATATATATATATATATATATATATATATATATATATATATATATATATATATATATATATATATATATATATATATATATATATATATATATATATATATATATATATATATATATATATATAGTAAGATGGCCACCGGGCAGGTTTTTAAAAAAAAAAAAAAAAACGGCATATGTAGATATAAAGAGATTGATATGTCTTAATGCGTTGTCAACAAAAAATTCTTATCTTTACATGATAAATGGCATATGAGTGGATCTGATAAAGAGGGCACTACTCTATACAAGGGATCAACCTATAGTATAACAAAAAGACTACTACGACCAATAAAGAAGAGAAAAAAGTTTGCAGAGAAAGGGATCACCTATAAGTAATTTATTTTTTATTTACATGAAAGGCAAAAAAACACATTAAAAACGCCTAAAAAGTTTTATTACGGAAACACATCTTTATTAAAATACCTTCGCAAATGCTTGATCGAAATTGTAAACACCAAAACTCAAAATGTTCTGCCAAATGCTCGAAACAACCATCTGATTTAACTCATCAACTGTCCACTCACATTTATTTTTGCGATTGACTTACAGCATTCTAACAAATGAGACTGTGACAAAAAACAATAAAGACACATTAATATCAGGGAGGGAGACCTGTAATACATATTTGCTCTCCTTATTGGTTAAAACAAAGACCTAATCACTGCACTGACCATTGCTACCCAGGCTTAATCTCCTTTATGAAGGCCAAACCATAGGTCAAACAATGACCCAAACATCTGACATCACAGATTCTTGAGAAGAGCATTTTCTTTTCAAAACTGCCCTGAGGGGATAGTAAGAATTAACTTGGGTGATCAATAATCCCATGTGTATCTCCCCATATTCTTTGGGATCCTTCAATGCGTGTGTGGGACCTGCACAGTTGTGCACATCCTGATGGTGAAATCAGATGTAAACATCATTGTTGAATATACAGTAGCTAAGCTCTGGGAGCCAATCAGGTATTATAGTTAATGTCAAAGTGCATTTTTTAGGATGTCATATAATTAAAATAGATTTTATATATTTTTGGTACTCCATTTGATCACAGATATGTTTGACACACATGTGCACATTGTTTTGCTAATTCTGTGGTGGATTGATTATTGATGGGCTGCATTACATGTGAAATTTAACAGTAATTTGTGTTTCAGATTGCTTAAATGGTGTGCTGTATCTTACACATTATTTTGGATACTTGCTGGGTTTATATTCGGGTAACTGTCACGTATTTACATAGAAAGTATATTTAGATATTAACACCTACAGTGGGGAAAATAAGTATTTGATACACTGACAATTTTGCAAGTTTTCCTGCCTACAAAGAATGGAGAGGTCTATAATTTTTTATCATTGGTACACTTCACCTGTGAGAGACAGAATCTTACTAACGGTAATGTTTGAGACTGTGGTCCCAGTTATTTTCTGCCCATTGACCAGGTCCTCCAGTGTAGTTCTGGGCTGATTCCTGACCTTTCTCAAAATCATCTTAATCCCACGAGGCGAGATCTTGCATGGAGCCCCAGACTGAGGAAGATTAATAGTCAGCTTGTGTTTCTTCCATTTTCTAATAAGTGTGCCAACAGTTGTTGCCTTCTCACCAAGCTGCCTGCCTATTGACCTGTAGCCCATCCCAGCCTTGTGCAGGTCTACAATTTTGTGCCTGGTGTCATTCAGACAGCTCTTTGGTCTTGGTCATGGTGGAGAGGTTGGAGTGTGATTGATTGAGTGTGTGGACAGGTGTTTTTTCAACAGGTAATGAGTTCAAATAGGTGCAATTAATACAGGTAATGAACGCAGAATAGGAGGGCTTCTTAAAGAAAACCTAAGAAGTCTGTGAGAGCCAGAATTCTTGCTGGTTGGTAGGTGATCAAATAATTATTTCATGCAATAAAATGCAATTTAATTCTTTAAAAATCATACAATCTGATTTTCTCTTTTTTATTGTTAGATTATGTCTCGCACAGTTGAAGTGTACCTACAATAAAAATTACAGACCTCTCCATTCTTTGTAGGTGGGAAAACTTGCAAAATTGGCAGTGTGTCAAATGCTTATTTTCCCCACTGTACGTGCACCCTGCTGCACTTGAACATCATAGACCAAGTGTGCATGTATGGAACAGCCTCAGTAGCTGTGCCTTCTTCATACAGGACAGATGCAAGCTGTAATACAAAGCCGGCATCTGCTCCTAACAGCAGCAATTGGCACTAGCCAACTTGCTGTTTAACCCTGCTGTACGGTTCGGGTCTAGATTATATATTATGAGGATTTGCAAATGTGGTTAGGTTAATTTGTTTATGGATAGGTGTTATTATGAGTCGTTTTTATTGTTTGTTTTTTTAAGTATTTTTGTATGAAATAATGATCGTTACATATGTACTGTTCGGGGCAATAGGACCAGATAGTGTTTTATGCAGATCTCCCTCCATATTTTCAGTTACAGAAACAATTTAGAATATTATTGTGGATTATTTATTTCTTCTACTATAGTTTATTGATTTCTCTAGTTTCTGCCGGTTCGTGCGCTCGATACTTTACTGCAGATGGATGGGCTTTGAGTACAGGTCTGGGCACGTCTGCTTCGCTGTAGTATATACAGTGCCTACAAGTAATATTCAACCCCCTGCAGATTTAGCTGGTTGACACATGCGGAATTAACTTGGCATTGTGACATTTGTACTGTAGATCAGCCTGAAAGTGGGAAATGCACTGCAGCAACTTTTGTTTTGTTTTTTTTGTTTTTGTTTTTTTTAAAACGTTAAAAGTAAATTCAGAGTGTCATTTATTATTCAACCCCTCAAACCACAAGAATTCTGTTTGGTCCCCCTAAAGTATTAAGAAGTAGTTCAGGCACCAAGAATAATGAGCTTCACATGTGTGGATTAAAGATCTTTTGCCAGCCTTTTCTGACTATTTAAGACCCTCCCCAAACTTGTGAACAGCACTCAGACATGGTCAACATGGGAAAGACAAAGGAGCATTCCAAGGCCATCAGAGACAAGATCGTGGAGGGTCACAAGGCTGGCAAGGGGTACAAAACCCTTTCCAAGGAGTTGGGCCTACCTGTCTCCACTGTTGGGAGCATCATCCGTAAGTGGAAGGCTTATGGAACTACTGTTAGCCTTCCACGGCCTGGACAGCCTTTGAAAGTGTCCTCCCGTGCCGAGGCCAGGCTTGTCCGAAGAGTCAAGGCTAACCCAAGGACAACAAGGAAGGAGCTCCGGGAAGATCTCATGTCAGTGGGGACATTGGTTTCAGTAAATACCATAAGTAACGTACTCCACCGCAATGGTCTCCGTTCCAGACGAGCCCGTAAGGTACCTTTACTTTCAAAGCGTCATGTCAAGGCTCGTCTACAGTTTGCCCATGATCACTTGGAGGACTCTGAGACAGACTGGTTCAAGGTTCTATGGTCTGATGAGACCAAGATCGAGATCTTTGGTGCCAACCACACACGTGACGTTTGGAGACTGGATGGCACTGCATACGACCCCAAGAATACCATCCCTACAGTTAAGCATGGTGGTGGCAGCATCATGTTGTGGGGCTGTTTCTCTGCCAAGGGGCCTGGCCATCTGGTCCGCATCCATGGGAAGATGGATAGCACGGCCTACCTGGAGATTTTGGCCAAGAACCTCCGCTCCTCCATCAAGGATCTTAAGATGGGTCGTAATTTCATCTTCCAACAAGCCAACGACCCAAAGCACACAGCCAAGAAAACCAAGGCCTGGTTCAAGAGGGAAAAAGTCAAGGTGTTGGAGTGGCCTAGTCAGTCTCCTGACCTTAACCCAATTGAAAACTTGTGGAAGGAGCTCAAGAATAAAGTCCACATGAGACACCCAAAGAACCTAGATAACTTGGAGAAGATCTGCATGGAGGAGTGGGCCAAGATAACTCCACAGACCTGTGCCGGCCTGATCAGGTCTTATAAAAGACGATTATTAGCTGTAATTGCAAACAAGGGTTATTCCACAAAATATTAAACATAGGGGTTGTATAATAATTGACCCACACTTTTATGTTTAAAATTTAATAAAATTCAACTGAGCAACATAACTTTTTGGTTTGTAAGATTTATGCTTCTGTTCATAAAACCTACTCTCGTTTGCAGTTTGAAGGCTCTAACTTATTTGCATCTTATCAAACCAGCTAAATCTGCAGGGGGTTGAATACTACTTGTAGGCACTGTAAGCTCTTATTGTTGCTAAACTGGTAAGTGTTTGCTGCAATTTATTATTATTATTATATTATTATTGTTTATTTATACAGTGCTATTTTATTCCACGACACTGATTTTACCCCATGAAAGTCGTGAGTGTCCATTATTTTGAAAGTTGGATAAAAATGTGGCGAAGACGTCCATTCAGTGAAGTTGAATTGGAAAAGCTTGCCAACGTCTCGGATTGTGAAAAAGATATCCAACTGGAGAAAGTGTCCAAAGATGGGGACCACATAAGTGGCGGGGAAAGTGATTACGAGAATTCTGATTCTGAAGTTGAATTTGATGAGGCACGATACTCAGACAACTAGTCTGATGCAAGCAATTAAGTCTAAAATCAAAAATGTAATTTGGAACTTGCAGCCTTCTGCCCAGGCAGGAAAATTTTACTCTGTTAACAGATAATTCTCTAATAACTAGCCGCTATTAGAGAAGTTTGGGATAAATGGATAGAGATTCTTCCAAATTTATACAATACTGGTGAAAATGTCTCTGTAGATGAACAACTTGTGTTATTCTGAGCTAGGTGCCCGTTCAAACAATATATACCGAGTAAGCCAGCAAAGTACAGCATAAAGATATGAACACTTTGTGACATCAGTGGTTCATACACTCTAAACGCTCAGGTATATACAGGAAAAAGGCCTGGATAAAAACCTGAAAAGAATCAGGGTATGAGAGTAGTTTCAGATTTGAAGTATGGACTAAAAGGAGAAAATGTGACAACTTTTTTACAGCTCACCAACTGGGGCAGCTGTTGCTAAAACAAAAACTTACAATGCTGGGCACTGTAAGAAAAAGCAAGCCTGAATTGCTGCAGGGTATTCTTGGTAAAAGAGATGTTCATAGTTCAATGTTTTACTTTACTGGAGGTACAACAGTGGTTTCTTACATTCCCAAAAACAAACAAACAGGTCATTCTGATGAGCACGATGCACCATGACAATGCAGTAAGTAGTCGAGATGACAAAAAGCCACTGATGATATTAGATTAAAATTCCACCAAAGGGGCAGTTGATACACACGATCAACTAATAGCTACGTACACAAGAAAACGCAAAACCAATCAGTGGCCAATGGTTTTATTTTATAACATTGTTGTAATCTGCCTACAATGCATGTGTTTTTTGGAGTGAAATAAACCAGATTGGAACGCCAGTAAACTGCATAAACGAAGACTCTTTCTGAAAGAATTACGAAAGTCATCTGTTATGCCATCTATTTTAGGAAGAAAAGTAAAACCCCGAAGTGAAGGAGCAGCAGCCATATTAAACCGTATCCAGCAACATTCTCAACAAAGCGAAGCCACGACCTCCACCAACACTGGAAAAAGCCTAAAAAGGTAAAGATGCAGCATTTGTCCATCTTCGTGTGATAAAACAAATATTACATGTTCTAATTATAGTAAATATTTATGTAAAGCACATGTGAGTTATTTCTGTGCAGAATGTAAGAATGTCTGAATATAGTAATAAGTGAACATGTGAAACCCTTTTCTAAAGAAAATAAAGCAAACTGAAGTTTTGATTTTCATTTGTTTTTGACCAACCATGTTCACATACAGTTAAATAATGTAACTGGTATTTAAATAATATGCTTAGTGTAGCTAAATGTCAAAATTAACAGACTTTAATAGGTCGGGTCATATTGACCCGAACTATACAAGTATATAGCCAATACAAACAGAATAGCAGGGTTAACTATTTAAATACTACTGTTAATCACTGACAAAGGCATTTAAATAGAGTGCTAGCTAGTGCACACACTGAGCGGCGCCCACCACTCCCTTGCGACATGATTGCAAGGGATCAATGGGATGCAATGACAGCTATGGGCCTGCTGAAGGCTCAAATAACCATCATATTTGTTCTCCTCTGAAGCTCAGCTTCAAAGGAGACTGCAATTTACACTATATTTTGCAATACCATGGTACTGCAGTATATACAGTGCCTTGAAAAAGTATTCATACCCAGTGAACTTTTTCACATTTTTTCACACTACAGCCACAAACGTAAATGTATTTTCCTGGAATTTTACGTGATATACAAACAAAAAGTAGCAAGTATTTGTGCAGTGTAAAGGAAATGATACATAGTTTTCTAATTACTTTAAAAATATAAATCGGAAAATTGCAACTTACAATTGTACTCTGATACCTCTGGATAAAATCCTGAGTGACCAATTGCCTCCATAAGTCACATAATTAGTAAATTGAGTCCACCTGCGTGTAATTTCTTCTTGGTATAACTACAGCTGTTCTTTGAAGGCCTCAGAGGTTTGTTTGAGAACATTAGGGATCAAATAACATTATGAAAACTATGGAACACACCAGACAAGTCAGGGATAATGTTGTGGAGAAGTGTAAAGCAGGGTTAAGTTATAAAACAAAATAGCCCAAGCTCTGAACATCTCAGCAGTGTTCAATTCATCATCAAAAAATGGAAAGAGTATGGCACAACAGCAAAGTCATGGCCGTCCACCTAAACTGACATCCCAAGAAAGGAGAGCACTAACTAGAGAAGCAGCTAAGAGGCCCTTGATAACTCTGGAGACCCATAGCTCAGGTGGGAGAATGTGCCCACAGGAGAACTATTAGTTGTATACACCACAAATCTGGCTTTTATGGAAGAGTGATGACGCGCCCCCAGGGCCGTGGGGTACTCGGCAGCCGGGCCTCTGGTAGCCGGGGGATATCACGGTGGCTGGCCCGGTCCATGGCCCAGGGCGGTCACTGAAAAGGGAACTTATTGGTTGGGGAAAATTGTCGTGACGCCACCTGTGGTGTCTGGTGAGGATCACCAGCGCTGCAACAGTCCTCTGAGGCAGATGTTAGGGCAGCTTGTGATGGTACGGCTCCCCACAGGTGGAGCAGGCCTCAGGGCAGTGTAGATAAATGGAGGAGGTGCGCTTGGCGTTGTAGTGCAGGGAGGGAAAAGGTACCAGCGAAATGAAGGAGCGGAGGCAGTTCAGTGCAGTCATCAGATTTTAATCACAATTCTGTTCAAGTTCCTCAGGTGCACAGTACTGGTGCAAGCCTCCCGCGTCGCACTGCGTTCACCGGGCAGGGGTTCAGTCCTTCCTCAGGCAGCTCGGGTGTACCTTGCAGAACCCCACTTTCATATGTACCTTCCTAGACCGACTTCATGCTGGGTCTTTACTCCCTCCTGCCCTGCGCTTCTCACTGTGAATCCTATTCGGGTGCTGCGAGGTCCCCCCTGTCCGTCGGAGTTGCTCAGACCTGCTCGACCTTACTTTTGGATTGAAGTGAGAGTTTGTCTCCTGCTATAGAAGTCAGAAGCCTCCGGTTTTTCCAGCTGAGGCTTGAAGCTGCACGACTGGGCCAGGGGCCGGTCCCCTTCTTGCAGCCTAGATCCTCCTGACACTTGGCAGGTTCGGGGTGTACGGGTGCCGCCTGCACTCGCTGTACCCCCTAGGATCCCTTCTGAAGATCGGAACCTACTCCCTGCTCCCCTCCTGGGCCTCAGTCCTGGGCCCTTGAAGTGGAGCAGAGCACCTAGAGAGACTCTGCTCCCTGACTGTACTCTAACTACTAGACTAGACTACCACCCTAAGATGGCTTCCCTATTTTATATCTTTACTGTATGAGTGCTCCCATAAACTACTTCCTCCACCCACACCCACTACTGGTTCCCCCTGACTTTGGGTTCCCCCCACCCCAGCCAGGGTCAGGGCTCAGCAGCTGCGCTCTGCATGTTGCCCCTCCAGCCGGCCTGGGGTAGTGTAGTGTTGGATGCAGGTGTTTGGAGTTCCGTGCAGCACTCCCTACTTACCCGAGTGAAGGGAGGCACCACACCTCTGGGTGAGGTGCAGTACCTCGGTGGCGACCGAACCCTCAGGGGTGCCACAGTGACAAGAAGAAAGCTATTTTTGAAAGCAAGCCATAAGATGTCCTGATAGCAGTTTGCAAGATGCCATGTAGGAGACAAAACTAGCACGTGAAAGAAGGGGCTCTGGTCAGATGAGACCAAAGTAGAACTTTTTTGGCTGAATGCAAAGTGCTATTAGTGGCAGAAAATGAACACTCCACACGCTTTTTTTCAGCAGGGAGATAGACTCTAGTCAGAGTTGATGGGAAGATGGATGGAGCTAAATACAGGGCAATCCTGGAGGAAAACCTGTGAGAGGCTGCAAAAAACTTGAAACTGGTACGGAGGTTCCCCTTCCAGCAGAAAAAGGACCCTAAACATACTGCCAGAGCAACAAAGGAATGGTTTAGATCAAAGCATATTTATGTGTGTGAATAGCCCAGTCACTATCCAGACCTAAATCCCATTGAGAATCTGAGGCAAAACTTGAAAATTGCTGTTCACAGATGTTCTCCATCCAATCTCACTGAGATAAAGCTAGTTTGCAAAGCAGAATGGGCAAACATTTTAGCCTGTAAATGTGCAAAGCTGGTAGAGACATATCCCAAACGGCTTGTAGCCAATGGTGGTCATGCAAAGTATTGGCTCGGAGGGGCTGAATGCAAATGCATGTTACCATTTTCAGATTTATATTTAGAAAACCATTCATCATTTCTTTTACACTGTCACATAAAATCCCAATAAAATACATTTACATTTGTGGATGTAACGTTAAAAAATGTGGAAAATGTCACGGGGTATGAATACTTTTTCAAGGCAATGTCCTTATGGTCAAAAAAAACAAAGTGTATAATTTTGTCTTTTCAAAAAATAATTTCCCAGATATATAGTCATCAGGGCTTTGTTTTCCAAAGTTATCACTATGATTTAAATCCATTCACATACCCTATTTTATATGGATAATATATGGTCATGCTTAGGGCCCCCTCTATGAGAGAAGGCAGAGAGCTTTAATGTACCATGGCGGGGGGAGGGATTCATCAAAACCCTTGACTAGGGGGCATGTTGGAGTTGATTCTCCTAGTTAAGAGGTCTTAATAAATCAGACGAGGCATGAGCCTCTATGTGTGCCTCGCCACAAAGATTTGTAGCATAGCAAACACCGCCAATTGTCATGAATTTGAAGAGCAGTGATCAAAATGCCTCATCATATACCTGTCCTGCTCCAGCTCTGCTCACTTTGGCGGAGATGGGGCGCGTATGGTGTGAAAATGCCAGAAGTCACATTTTTTGGGTAACGTCCCATTGCGTAATAAAATTGCAACTTTACAAAGCTTTGGCAATAAACATTTGATAATGAATTGTTTCTCAGCCTGGCTAACTATAGCCATTTATGTATTATATACCCGTCTATTAATATTAAAGGCTGTAAATACAGTAATACTGCGTTTACTAGAATGCTACATACTACCTGTCAAGATGTAGCATTCCTTACTGATAACTGCTGCTCGCCTGTGGTTAGAGAAGTCGGACCTGTGGCAATCGCCTGTCTTCTATTTAATATGGGGCTGCTTTTGTGCAGCAATCCCTTTATCTGAACTTTTAACCTATATCCAAAGATTTCTATAAAAGACATTTCAAATAGATAAAATACATTTCCTATATAAAGAAATAAGTGGTGTGCTCTGCATATTATCCATGTGATAGCTGTCACAGTGAGTGTCTTAAATCATCAGTTCTTGAGAAGAATAGAAAGTTACCGGTAACATTACAAAGTCATAACAGAATTGAACAAGAAAGCTTGTTAGTCATTTGACTGCTGGCTTTGAAGTCATTTTGGAGAATTGCTTCAGCTCTTTAAGCCTTTTAAACTGTAAGTGAGGATACTTTCAAATATTCCACATAAACATAGCCAACTCTGTCCATCATTTGTCTCAAAAATTATCAGCTTTCACGTTCCAGACCATATAGTTCACTTGTTACATAGCGGTCTTACAATCTCAGTAGACTCCACTCGTCCAGAACAGGTTTTCCTGTGAACAATTTTCAATTGTAATGTAGCTGATGTATACTGGCACTCTTTAATAAGATTAGCCTCTTCCCAATAAAAGAGCACAATATATTTACCATTTGACTATCTTTCTGTTTTAACATCTATCTTTAATAATATTTGAATATTTGCTAACCTATCATTCATTCCAAAGTTAATGTTGCAACCTTAAAACAATATAGACCCTTGTGTTCCAGGACTAATTTTTCTGTTTCATTTTCAGTTCTATGTTATTTGATGTACTGTATGTTGTCTCTCTTTGATAGGATTACCAATTTTAATGGACCTGTCTGCCTTCAATAATAATAATAATAATAATTTTTATTTATATAGCGCCAACATATTCCGCAGCACTTTACAATTAAGCGGGGACATGTACAAACAATAAATTCAATACAGGTGAGACACTTAAACAGTTACATTAGGAGTGAGGTCCCTGCTCGCAAGCTTACATTCTACAAGGAAATGGGGGGACACAATAGGTGGAAAGTGCTTGTTATATCAGGTCAGGCAATTATAATAAGTCGGGATTGTCATATAAAGCTGTATGATCTGGTCATCAGCCTGTATGTTTAAGTGCAGTACTCAATTACCGGGTGCAGTTATGTGCATGGAGGGTATAGAGAAGGATGAACAGCGGGGGGCGGATTTTGAATAGTATTTAGGAGGGAACAGGGGAAAGTTAGTTTACTGGGTATTTGAGGTGGTAGGCTTGTATAAAGAGATGGGTTTTTAAAGCGCGCTTGAAGACATCAGGGCTAGGCATCAAACGGATAGTCTGGGGTAGAGCATTCCAGAGAACTGGCGCAGCACGAGAGAAGTCTTGGAGACGGAGGTGCGAGGTTCGGATTATGGGGGATGTTAGTCTTAGGTCATTTGTGGAACGGAGGGCACGGGTAGGATGATAGACTGAGATGAGAGAGGAGATATAAGGTGGTGCAGAACTGTGGAGAGCTTTGTGGGTGAGAGCAATGAGTTTATATTGGACAGATTGGAGAGCGGAAATTTTGGTAAGAGGGAGACTTCAATGTGACCAAAGGTCTCTTCTTATGCCATGTGAAAGTTCCTTCCAACCTCGGCAGCTGCTGGCCAGAACAATTAAGGAGCTGAGCGATGTTCTCTCAAAGGTTGGCAATATGTTAAAGGAGGTGGTCCAAGTCATCTAAGTAGCTGCTGACAAGCAGTTATTTTGCTAAAATAGGTAAATAAGTTCTACTCACCCATTTTATCTCTGTCATTCCAGTGATGTGCAATGATTTTACCGAATTGTCTTCTGTTTACATTTGGGAGAACTGGGACACAGCACTGGAATTGTAATGATGAAATAGATGACTACAACACTTTAGCCTATTTTAGTAGAATTGCTGTCTGTGGGTAGCTTTTTTAATAAAATTGTAAATCTTTAATTAACAGTTTAACAAAGTGTATTATGGGCACAGTTTTGCTCCCGTGTTACAAACCAGTGTCCCAACCAACCCTAGAGTCTACTGATGCTGTGAGTTTGGGTCAGTCTATGAGTTTGGGTCAAGATGTAGAACTCATCTGTAATATGAATGCAAAAGTATTCAAAAGCATGTTTATGTGCTGTTGAGACAAAAAGATCAGAAATAATGCTCCTCCTTCTCCGCTTAGTCTGTAACTTTGTGGATTGTCATGCCTATTGATCGTGCCGGAATTGCTAGCAGGAGAATACTGGTGTTTAAAACCTAATATGGGTCCATAATTGACCCCAGGGGAGTCGCTAGGTACAGAAAAGACCAAGCTCCAAAACATGTTTAGATGCTGCTTCAGATAATGTAATAGATGCTGCAGTCCTATGTAGCATAAAAGATAACACACAGTGATACATTTCTAAGTACAGATAATGTAAGTAAGTGTCACCTGCAGTCCTATCTAACACCACAGATAACACACAGTGATAACTCTGAGAAAAGATAATGTAGTAGATGTTAACAGCAATCCTGTGTATAATACCACAGGTAAGATAGTGATAATTCACTGAGTGCAAATAGTGTAGAAAATGTTACCTGCAGTCCTATGCAATACCACAAGCAGCGATAACTTTGAGTAAAGACAATATAGTAGATGTCACCTACAGTCCTATGTAACACCATAGATAATGCAATGATAATTCTCCAAGTAAAGATAATGTAGTAAAAGTCATATGTGCAGTTGATGGTCTCACTCTGGACAGGCTGGAAGTCTTTTTGGTTAACTGGTGCTGCTGCACCGCACAGTTCACTGGGGAGCTGGGAGGAGGAGCCATACAGGATTGCACGCCGCTGCACCACACTCGCCTGTATGCAAATTGCATGTGTGCATGCACCAACAGGGACAGCCACATGGCAACTTTGTCTGCAAATGAGCCTGAGGCTGCACAGCAACCTATGTGTCAACACATTCCAGTACAAATGAATGGAGTGGCACTGCAACCTCTAGGATATCGCGATTGTGACAAACAAGACAAAGAAATAAAACCCAGTTAGATTTTATTGTAACATTATTGTTGCGGTACTCTATGGATCACAATGTGACCCCATTTACATTAATTGTACTGCAATTTAACAAGGACACATAGGCTGGGGCTACACAGCAACCTATGTTGCAGCCAAATTTATGTGAATCTCCAGCCTATTTTTCAAAAAGCATGGTCTAAAGAGATTTGGAGCATTACACTTATGATCATGATTGCAAACCCTGGATCTAAGTGCCAAGTGATGCCCCTGGTCCTTTACAACTTATAGTTTGTTACCATCCATCTCAAATGTTTCCCGGTCGTACCAGGCCGTAGTCAATATATTTGTCTTCTTTATAGTGAGTAGCAGTCTTATGTTTGACAAAAAAGAAACAAAAAAAACGGCACCTCTGTACTCAGAAGTTTCTCAGTGCAGATGTAAGGTGCCCCAGCAAGGTAGTCGTGGGCGAGCTGCAGCCCCCTCTCGCTATGGCACCCTACAGACAATACGTGTCCTCCCTCTGAAGTGTGGCTGTGTAGGTAGTGCTCTTCACTTACATCAAGCCATCCGATCGCGGCTGTCTCCAGGCATTTTTCTTCTGGGGCCAGGGCAGCAATAATTTCAGAGGACACGAGGTTCTTAACCAGAACTTGGACTTTACTTGGGGAAGAGGAATATGTACAGTATTTACAGGCAGATATAATGGATAAGGCCCGACAGGTTATCATCTCTCTCACAGGTGCTGGTAACTCCTTCAGCCCTGGCTCCCTCTGTAAGCGAAGCATCTCCATGACCCTATACTCTGGACCAAGAGACTCTTCTATATTAACAGTGACTTGGATCTGATATCTCTCCCCCACGTCTTAGCCTGGAGTCCTATTTATCTTCCTCTGCTCCCTGCAGACTAGAAGTGCCCCGTGTCCTCACTGCGTTGATGAGTTTCTACGGCAGGCGAACAGGACTCGCGCTCTTGTGTGGGGAGAATTGCGCACTAGGACCTCATTGTCTGAGGGTACGGAGCTCCCGTCTACCCTAGCAGCCACATATATTCAGGCTGCCCGTAATCGTCACTCTCCTGGCTCTTAATGGCCTCCAGACACTAAGCAGAGGCTTTTTGCTAATGTGCCCACCCTCTGTGAGCTGTCATCACAGAACTTTAACCCATCACTGTCTATAACTCTGCTGGCAGACTCAACCTGACATCTGCACCCAGAACAGTGGCATCTTGTGGCTGTTTTCAGGTACTACAGCCCAGAAGGAATTATACCAGGAACAAGCTCTATATCCCTCAAGGCTTGATCAGGGCACTAAGTTCCCCCTCTCTCTACTGACTGGACCACTGAAGCTAACCCCTTAGCTTGGCCTACCAACAGCTCAGTGAGGTCTAATCATGGGAACACTTTAACTAATTTAGTGCCTAAGGAAGGCTACGTCCTTCCCCACTATTACACAGACACATAACACCTCTCCCACAGGTACCGGGTGCTTATCAGTAAAATTGTCCATATATAATATCAAATAAGGAAGAGGATAGCACTCATCAGTCCATAAAAATATTCACCTTTAACCAATCACATTAAAACGTGAAGCGGGGAAAGAGTGGTACTCCTGGAGGACGACGGCCGTTTCGCGCCTAGCTGCGCTTCTACGGGTGACTTTTATATGGACCGGTGAGTGCTTCTTCCTTATTTGGTCTTATGTTTGAGCTTTCCATCTTGGAATTACATAATAAGCCCTTTGTTCCATATACGCTTTTTACTATCAATGTTATTTAAGATTGTTCATGATTTGTGAAATGGTGAAACAGCCCCCATTGCCCACAGCTAGATATATGTACCTGCTTAAAGAGGCGGATGGTAAGCCCTGTACATACGGTGCAGCACCCGACTTACCATTGTGGTATAGTTTAAAACATTGTATCTGTTGTATATACTCAGGGGCAGGCTGGGCTGGGGGGCAGCCCGACCCTCTGCTGTCTAGCTGCTGGCATTGTACATTTACACTTGAATAAGTGCAGGCTGCACCTCTGTATTGTAGAACACGCCCACACTGCATACTGTGTGGGCATGTCTGTTGATCTCACGTCACCAGCACACCGGTGGGGCTGCTTCCTCAATCCTCATGGAAGACTGAAGAGGAGCTTGATAGAAGAGGTCAGCAGGGGGCTGGGTAGGAGGTCAGGGACAAGGCCAAATCCTGCGTGTTATATTATCGGAGGCTCTGAGGCTGGTGTGATGATTTATTGAACCAGTTTGAACTTTCCTGCAGCTCAGGTTGCTCTGTCAGTGGGAGTCATCAGCTTCAGTGTCACCCGATCTGCAGGAAAGTTCAAGCTGCAGCAATAACTCACAATGAACCTCAGACACCAGTATGCAGAGTCATCTTGCACTGACTGCTCCTGAGCCTGGCTCCAGAACATCATATATAGAGATGAGCGAACATTTCAGTGTTCAATTCGGAAATGCTCTACGAATATTTAGACATTCACCGATTTATTCGTCGAATGTTCGTCGAACGTTATCGAATGCCCAAGGATTCAATGGGGGGCAAAAAAAAAATGCATATACAACACCTTCAAATGTGCCCAAAAGCTGCCAAAACACATCAAATAAGGGGTAGACACCAGGAAAGTGCCATCAATTGACCCAGAGTAAAAGTACTATAATTATTATTACTATTACAGTGACATTTATTCTGTGGCGCATTACATGTGAAAAGGGATAACCAACTGGTACAAGAGGAGAGAGGACATTGCCCACGAGGGCGCACAAACAATGCACCAGGGATGTTTGAGGGTGCAGTAAGTCAGGGTACAGCTAGTCATGCAGCGGTATGCTGGAGCGAGGGTTACCGCAGATTGTATGCTTGTCATAAGAAGTGGGTCTTCAGCTTCCTTTTTAAGGTTTCCACGGTAGGTGACAGTCTGATTTGTTGGGGTACATAGTTACACAGTAGGGGAGATGCACGGGACAAATCTTGTATGCGATCGTGGCAAGAAGAGATCAGAGGGAAGTAGAGAAGGAGATCTTAGAAGGATGGGAGGTTGCGTGCAGGTAATTTTTTTTTCAGTTGATCTGGGCCCAGATGAAGTAGGGTCCGAGAAGAATCCAATCTCTCGTCTCCAGTCGTTAACCCTTATTGGGTGGGCATTGATGGGTTGGAGAAAATAAATACACACCAGATTCAACAGGGGTTGGAAAACTAAGATACTAATAAGCTAATGTTGGAGAAAGAAACAAATGCACACCAGAACATGGAGAACTAAACTAATAGAAAACAGGGGTTGGAGAACTAAACTACTAAACAGCAAAGGTTGGAGAACTAAACCACTACACACCAGGGGATGGAGAACTAAACCACTAGACACCAAGGTGTCACTAGACAGAAAGTGTTGGAATCCCCAAGGCTTGAGGGACAAACCTCTGTATCTAACAGTTCCTCCAGTGCTTCTGCATCCTCCACCTCCTCTAGGGCCTCCACCTGCACCCTCAACCTTTGCCTTAATGAGACACATGTTCCAACAGTGCAGAGAGAATCCCCCTACCTCCAAACTGCGTAGCCAGGGCTAACTGCAATCAGGTAGTGTTAAAATTAATATGCTTTGGAGATCGCAGTTATACAGCTGAAGAGTTGTGGACAGCTCTCCAGGTCGAGTTTGAGTAATGGCTGTCTCCACTGAACCTGGAGCAAGGGAAGGCCTTGTGCAGTAACGGTGCAAACCCAGTGGTGGCCCTACGCCGAGGCAACGTCAGACACGTGCCTTGCATGGCTCGCATCCTCAACCTGATGGTACAGCAATTTCTCCGCCACTATCCCTCCCTGGAAGCACTGCTGAAGAAACCACGGTCTCTGCATTCTCACTTAAAACTATAAAAATGAGCAGGATCTTTAGTATAAAAGCCAGACTACTAGACAACAAGCAAACTTCTTCATGATGATAGAGGCCACCATCTCCTTAGCTTGCTAGTACTTTTCTGTGGGAATGAGTTTGTCTCCAACCAGCCAGGAATATCCAGTGAATGGTACGCCACGGTTTGGTATTAGCACCCAGTACCAGAAGCAAAGCCATCCACAATTTCTGTACCTCAGGAATTTTATTTGGTAGACTGGCTGAGCAAACATAAGTTTCTCACAAAGAAGCTGAAGACGCTGAGTGGCAGTAGGTTCAAGTTTCTCCAGCATGACCTGTTTGTTATTGTTAGATATCAGAGGGAGAAAATAACTGGGCTTTGCCATGGTGCCATATTGCACCTTAAGTCTTATAGACCCTGCACTTGCGTCCTTACATTCTACAGGATGGTGGGGAAGGAGACAGTTGGTTGTGGAGTTGCATTAGCTCTGGTGGTGTTGAGGTGGCAGCGAGGCAATGGCATGCTGTAGGCTGTCTTGATGAGATGGGTTTTCAGGTTCTGTCTGAAGGATCTGAATGTGGTAGCTAATCGGACGTGTTGAGGCACAAAATTCCAGAGGATGGGGGATATTTGGTAGAAGTATTGGAGGCGATTGGGTGAGGAACAAATACGTGTGGAGAGAAGGAGGTCTTGGGAGGACCGGAGATTACGTAAGTGAATATATTGGGAGATTAGTTCAGAGATGTATGGAGAAGAAAGGTCATGGATGGCCTTGTAAGTCAGTGTTAATAGTTTGAACTGGATACGCTGGGCAATTGTGAGCCAGTGAAGGGATCTTATAGATTGCAATCTTATGGATTTCTGGAGCCAGTCCACAGTAAAAAATCAGCTATAGAGTGTCCGGGAACCTTCACACAGACTTTTCTTAGCCGGGGCTGCTTCTCGGCAAGGTTTCGCAGTCCCACCAGAGAACTGGAGACTCCTCCAGTGGGCCCTGGCTTCTCCATCAGGAAAGTTCATAGTGAAAACCTTGCAGCTTGTGATGATGATGAGGCCATCCATCTCCTTAGTTTTCTGTTACTTGAAATGCAAGCGCAAGTATGCAGCCAGCCATACAGGCCGCAATAGTAAGCTGCTACATTTCTTGACAGCTGCTTGCACTTGAAATGTTGCCTTTTAGGCTAGTGAAGGCGGAAGCTTTTCACAACCCCATGGCAGCGGCGGTCCGGGTCTCCATACTCGGTCCCCTCGGTACCGGTGTCGTCCCCACCTTCAACAAGCACGGGTCCAAGAACATCACCCGTACCCTCCCCAGTGCACTTAGCGGGAAGGACCGCCTAACCACAAACACGTGGACACGTGAATGTGGCCAGGGACGGTACATCTCACTGGAGCCAGGCCACAGCTTAAAAGCAGACAAAGCGTACAGGAACCTTCCCACAGACTTTTCTTAGCCAGGGCTGCTTCTCGGTAGGGTTGGATGGGCCCACCAGAGAACCGGAGACTTCTTTGATGGTCCCTGGCTTCTCCTTCAGGAGAGTTCATAGCGCAAACCTTGCAGCTGCTATAGGGCTCTTCAGCAGAGGAGAAAGGTGGTCCCTCAGAATCAAATCCTCTGGTGGGCCCAATGTTCTTCAGTCTGACACTGCTTCTCTGTGAGAGTTGTACTTCACCACAGCCATATTCTTTAGCTTGGTGAAAGGACTGGCATAGAGGGAAACAGTATCTACTCTGGCTGCCATTTATCCCAGGAAGTCTTCTAATGCAGCTTGTTGCGTAAGCAATGGCAGTCCATCCAACATCAGCTCACACTACTCGGTGGTGCTTAGTCACAAACAAAGATCTTTCTTTACACCTTGAATTTAATCACTACAGAGTTGGACAATGGCCTGATCTGCAATGCGTTTTGAGAAATAATGTGCATAAGCACAGCCACGGTTTAGGCCACTGAAGGTCATTAAGCAAAACTCATACAGCTTTCCCACAGACTGAAAGAAGGGTATCAAGACTCAAGGTCCATCTTCTCCTCCTCCTCATCCTCCTCATTATCACCCAATCCGTATTGAGATGAGATGAGGCTGCATAATTCCTTGTTCCACCTTCAATGACTCCTCTATAACTGTGAGCACTGAGCGTTTCAGTAGACACAGAAGCGGGATGGTGACGCTAATTATAGCATCATTGCTGCTCACCATCTTGGTGGAGTCCTCAAAGTTTTGGAAAATGACACAGATGTCAGACATCCATGCCCACTCATCAGCTCTTGTGTGCAGAGGCTGACATGAATGCCGATGGGTGTGTTGAAGCTGGTATTCAACAATTGCCCTCTGCTGCTCACAAATCCTTCCCAACATCTGCAACGTTGATTTCCAACATGTGGTAACATTGCACCACAGTCGGTGAGCAGGAAGCTGCAAACGCTGCTGAAGCACTGCCAGGGTGGCAGAAGCTATAGCTGACTTTCTGGAATTGGCACACACACGTATTTTCACAAGCAGCTTTAGCAGATCTGGGTAGGTTTTTAGAAACCGCTGAACCACTAAGTTGAGCCCATTTAGTGCTCTCTCATTACTAATGTGTACCCCTGTATGTAGAAAAATATCAACACAGAAAAATTAAAAAATGAAATATAGCCTGCTTTAAATACGTTGGTACTAAGAAAACCAATTTTGGTTATATCTTGTGTACCCTTGTGACAAAATATCTGCACCAAAGAATTAATTTCACTAGAGTAGATAATGGTGACCGACAACACTTCCACTACAGCCAAATCCAATAGTTGGAGACCCAGTCAGTATTCTCCACATTTCAAAAAATTAATGGCGGACACCAGCAAAGTGGCATCAATTTCACCTGAGTAGATGTAGTTTAATGGAGACAGAAACCTCTTCCACTACAGCAAAACCCAATAAATGGAGTCCCAATCAGGAGTGTTCACATTTTAATAAATTAGGGCCTAAAACCACCAAAGTGGCATCAATTTCACTAGAATGTAAGTATTATAATGGGGACCGACACCGCTTCCACTACAGCCAACCCAGCAAATGACACAAGCATAACTGTGCACATTTAAAAAAAATTACAGCCTAAGACCACCATTTCTGTCGCCTACAGATTGGACATGGTGGAGTTCAACCTCTTAGCTTTGTTATGTGTAGGAGTAAACAATCTTTTACGTGACCACAACTGTAGGACCGAGGGCTGGCTGCAGTGCTGAGAGAGGGCGGAGTACAGTGAAACGGACAAACTACTAGACCGTAACTGAGGAGCAGGCAGAGATGTTACGGTGGATTGAGAAACATGTAGTGTGCTCAGTGAAAAAAAACACGGCAGGCATGTCAGCTTCTGTTACAGCTGACGGGCTCTCACTCAGCCTGACTGGAGTGAGTATACAACCATAGGTTCTGCGGTCGGAGACCTGCGTGACAATACTTGGCACGGTAACAGAGGAGGAGGAAGAGCAGCATATGTGTTTGATGGGGCGGCTGATGGTTGTTTATTGAAAACCAATTTTGAGTTTATCATGTTTGTGTACCCCTTTGTGGAGAACAATATCTGCACCAAATAATTAATTTCACTATAGTATAACTATACAAATGGATGGAGAGCAAAACCTCTTCCACTACGACCAACCCAGGAAGTGGAGACCTAACCAGGAGTGTTCACATTAGGGCCTAACACCAACAAAGTGGCATCAATTTCACTAGAGTAGAAGTAGTTTAATGGAGGCAGAAACCTCTTCCACTACAGCCAAACCCAATAGATGGAGACCCAATCAGGGTTCGCCACATTTCCAAAAATTAGTGGCAGACATCAGCAAAGTGGCATTAATTTCGCTACAGTAGAAATTGTAGAATTAGGAACCAAAACCTCTTCCACTGCAGCCAACCCAGCAGATGGAGACTCCATCAGGAGAGCACCATCCTCTCCAGTCATTCACTGCATGTCAGACTTGTACTCTGTTGTGCAGGTGCACGAGCTGGTCTAAAAAATGTGTGAAAGGACTCAAAGAAATTGCTTCTGCCACTTACACTACTGCTGCTGCTAATATTTTGGCATTAACGAATTGACGTGCTGGAGGTTGGAAGTGTAGAGCTGCGATGAACTCTGTGTGCCTCACTGCTGGTTTGGGGAAAACCTATATTAAGGTTGTGTAAAAGCATGTTTTGATACTCCAGCATTTGCGGGTCCTTTTCCAGGGTGGGAAGCATCTGGCAAAATTTACTCTTATAACATGTATCTAACAGAGTGGGAACCCAGTAGTGAGCATTATTTCGAATCATAACTATACGGGGATCATTTTGCAGATAGTGCAGCAAAAACGAACTCATATGTCGGCCTCTTTCCTGGGGTTCAAGCCCATGGTGTGTTGGTGGCTGGGTAATTCTGATGCTTGTTTCCTCTGTCCCCTCCCGCCAAACATAAACAGAGAGGTGATGATTATCCTCTTCTTGTTCTGACTGTTGCTTGCCCATCAACTTTTCCATTTGTTCCTCGCCTTCATTAACACCTTCACGAACAGTTTTTCTGGTATCGCCAACCCCCCTTGATTGTAGTGAACCACCCTCCCTTGGCATCCTGAGATGTACCCTAGATTATGACGTTAGTAACAGAAGAAAGTATTTTTTTAGTGTGGATAAGGCCTGTATAACATACGAGATATTCTCCAAACTAATTCAAACTGAGATATCCTCTGCTGTATAACATTAGGAATCGAAGAAAGTATTTTTTTGACTGTGGATGAGGCCTTTATAACATAGAATATATGCTCTAAGATATTTCAAACTCAGATCTAGCCTGCTATATCAAGTTAGTCATAGTAAAAAATAGATTTTTTCACTCTGCGTGAGCCCTGCATACAGCTGAATTTCACAGCCACTAAAATAGTAGGTGGCTTTTAGCAAAGTGTATCACGTTTGCAACACAAAAAAATGTTTGGTGGACTCTGCTTAGCAAGAGAAAAAATCTATTTTTTTACTCTGAAAACAGCTGAGGTTCACCGTCACTAAGTAAGTAGGTGGCTTTTAGCTGAGTGTATGACGTTTCCCACACAAAAAAATCTTTGGTAGACTGTGGCTAGCAAGACAAAAAATATTTTTTTTTTTTCTTTGAAAACAACTGAAGTTTACTGTCACTAATGTAAAACCTACAAAAGACAAAAAATATATCTCATACCCTACCATCATTATATATAAATGTAAAGCAAAGTTGCATATTAAATATAGGGTACTTAGTGAACTATTTTTGATCAAAAAAAGTATACAAGCTGTCCCACCAGCGACAAGGTAACCCTAAATTGGGACGGTACCTACACTGTCTATATTAAAAATCTTACTGTATATCAAAGTTGAAGTAATGCATATAAAAGGGTAGACAAATAGGACCGGGTCCCAACTTCAGACCACCTAGGCCCGTGGTAAGCTACATATATACTAATCAGCTCAACAAAGGGGATGCCACACCCTTAATTTGAACAGAATGCAAACAAGACAAAAAACCAAGCAATGTGAACTGAGGTCTAAGATGGTACACATGCAAGAAATAGGAGCATGTTCACACTAGCAAAAAGAAGCAAAACCTGCAAAAGACAAAAAATATATATCTCATACCCTACCATCATTATATATAAATGTAAAGCAAAGTTGCATATTAAATATAGGGTACTTAGTGAACTATTTTTGATCAAAAAAAGTATACAAGCCGTCATACCAGCGACAAGGTGACCCTAAATTGGGACGGTACCTACACTGTCTATATTAAAAACCTTACTGTATATCAAAGTTGAAGTAATGCATATAAAAGGGTAGACAAATAGGACCGGGTCCCAACTTCAGACCACCTAGGCCCGTGGTAAGCTACATATATACTAATCAGCTCAACAAAGGGGATGGCTTTTAGCAAAGTGTATCACGTTTGCAACACAAAAAATCTTTGGTGGACTCTGCTTAGCAAGAGAAAAAATCTATTTTTTTACTCTGAAAACAGCTGAGGTTCACTGTCACTAAGTAAGTAGGTGGCTTTTAGCTGAGTGTATGACGTTTCCCACACAAAAAAAATCTTTGGTAGACTGCGGCTAGCAAGACTAAAAATATATATATTTTTTTCTTTGAAAACAACTGAAGTTTACTGTCACTAATGTAGTAGCTGACATATAGCAGAGTGTATGATGTTTGCCACTCAAAAAAATCTTTGGTGGACTCTGCCTACCAACAGAAAAAAATATATTTGTTTTACTGTGCATACAGCTGAAGTTCACCCACCAAAAAAATGACAAACTGGGCTAACACAGATTGCACTATTACATTAGCAAATGAAAAAAAAGTTTTTGTGGTCTGCACTCAGAAGCTCTGCACTGACAAGCTCTGCAGATAGCTGAATTTCAACCCCACAAACTCAAAAAGTGGTCTGCAATGGCTTGCTTGCTTGCTTTATAACATCAGCAAGTGCAAAAATAGATTGAAGGTATACCCCTGCATGGAGCACAGTACAACTGGTGCACAACACTGTTCTATGCCATAGGCCCTGCTCTTCCTGTCAGAATCTCAGTAATTGCACAAAACAAAAAAAAGGGCTACAAGGTCGATTGAACAGGTACAAAGCACAGGACTTATCTACGCTATCTGACTTCCACAGAAGTGCCCATCTATCTAACTAATATCTCTCATTACACAGGAGCTGGGTGCAGGAGCAGCATCTAACACAAGTGACATGCATAAAATGGGGCTGAGCGAACAAGGCCGCTTTATATATGGAGAGGACATGTGATTTGAGCAGCCAATTGTAGAAGCCCTTGTGTCTGGGACACTGTGGATGCTTCCTGCACTCTGATTGGCTAGCCGCTCTTTCCTGACTTAAAGTTACCACCTATAGGAAAAAAAAAACAAAACAGCGCATCGCTCATCTGACCTGTTCTGAGCTATCACCAGCCCCCCCCCACTCATCTACCACGTCCCACCGCTCATCATACACAAGCACTATGCTAGCAAAACTGTTAAAAACGCTGTAGTTGCCCCGCAATCACGCAAATTCACCAAACTTTACAGATTTTCCCGTATTTATCAAATTTTGCTCGCCTTTCCGATCACGAATCAGAGTGTGCCACATTCACGTCGAACTTAACTTTGGAGATCGGATTTCGAACATATTCGCTCATCACTAGTGATGGAATCTGTTCTTTACTCACTGGTATTTCGAGAGTCCTCATTACCTCCCCATCCTCAGGACTGGTACCAGCTGCAAACAAGACAGGAGACTTGGAGTTCGGGTTAACAGGTTCGTCTTTATTGTGCAATTCATTTATACACGACTGCAGCATACAGGTTAAAACAGTCTTTTTGTGGTAATGTTCCCTTTGTTTTGTGTCCTAGCAGTCTTTGTCCCCATCCTGTCCTGGGATTCACTATCCTTCTCTCCCCTTGTAACACGGCAGACTTCTTCCTCTTCTGGGAGACAGAGTCCTGATTTTCAGGCCCTCTTCCGGACTGTAAGCCCAAGACTGTCTCGGCGTTCAGTTGAAGTATTAGACGTGCCCCCATTCTTCTCAGAAAAGCACACTGACAGTGTTAAGGGGACAGTTGCAAACAACTTTATTATAATGGAACGCAACCGAACCCGGGGTCCGCGATGCAGCCTGGTGGACTGCGGCCGAACACCTTCCGGGTGAGAAGGAAACAACCAACTTAAATAGCAATCCCCTCCATGTTACAGCACACCGGAACGGGAATAGGGATTCGCACTATCTCCGTTAACCGCACGAGAGATGTGCGATAAATAATATATCTGTAGTCCTGTTGCAGCACAAGGACTACACTGTTGGCGCTAGGATGCATGTGTGACTCACGCCGGCGAATACATGCCCCCAGCCGGCGTGCTACCGGACTGAGGAGTATCTCTCCATGTGGCTTACAGGTGGTACCGGGAATAGGGTGTCTGCAGACTGCTCGGGGTGTAAGGCGACCCCTTTGTCAGAGCCAGACTGTCAGATGAAGCTACCTGACTATTTAATCTAGCCTGCCTATTTCCACTAAAGCTGCCTGCCAGAAACTAAAGCACATGTGGAGCCCAAGAGACCAAGCGTCCACACAACACCATCACAGCTCAAAGATCAGAGCGCGCCGCCATGTTTGTGGGCGGGCTTTTTAAAGATTAAGCACTGCCCACCGTCGTACCATTGGAGACGTCACCCATGACCAATCAGGCAGTGCCAGGTCACCGGATCAGCTGACTCCCAAACCACTAATCATGGTCTGCCAAGTCACGGGCATGCTCAGTGCGGTGCATCCTGGACTTAGGCTGCAGTAGCCCTGTCTCCCTCCGCAACCTATGCTTCATGTTGCTAGGCACAAATACCCAAGAGACAGCCTATACATCTCGTGCACCAGCTAGGCATTGGGACCAATGATGATGCTGAGCAGCATCTGCCCCAGCTGGACCAGAATGGGAGACCACAGAATCCACTGATGATTCTGAACCCATTTCAGATCCAGCAAATGCCCAACACCTAACAGAAAGAACACTTCCCTTTTCTGCTGTAACTGCTTCTAGAATCTGTTTTCCTGATTGTTCAGCCTGCTTCCTCCCACTCCACTCTCTTTTAGAGGACATAAACCAGTCCTGTCAGAGGCGTAGCTAGGGTTTTAGTTCAGGGGGGGCGAAACTTCTGAGTGGGCCCCTTACCAGGTAACCCTAATTACAGCTATGGTGGCGCACCTAGATAGTAGATGTAGGAAAACCTCAGCAAATGATGGCGCTGTTACTAAAAATAATCTCTATACAAAGACCGGCACTGATGCTACCGCCATATGGTGACATATATTGATAGATGTCAGTCCTGCAGAACATATAAAAGATCACAGCACGGTTATATATTGTAACTTACAGCTGACGTTCTTTCTGATTAAATTGTTCATTTTTCCCATCTTTTCCATCTGGCCCAGACCGATACGACAACTCCTCTATCCAGGACTTAGTCTCAGGTCTGCAGACATCACAACAAAGACACATTTGACTCTTTACATTTCAGGCCCCGTCCCCATCTATTCCCAACCTGCACAAACTCCTTATCCTGCTGATAATCCAATACTGAGCCTTATGTGTTCCTATTACTGCACCTGCTGTGCGCCCTCTAGATGGTTAAACAAACCTCTAGAATATAGTAATGCCATGTGCAAGTGCCCTAGAACACAGTGCCTTCATTTTGGCCCCTAGAAAGTAATAATACCCTCTGTGTGCCCCTTTGACAGTCATAATAACCTGAGTTTCCCTATAACGATTACTGCCCACGTAACATTAAAAAATGTCTTGAGTCTCCCCCCCCATGTACAGCTCCCCTATACACAGTATAATGCCCCCTCACTGTATAGTATCCAACACACAGTATACTGACCCCTTAGTAGCCTCCAAACTGATGTCTCCAACACTGTATGATGGCCCCCACACTGCACAAAGACCCCACATTATCTTCTGCACTGTATGATGGCCCCCACACTATACAAAGACCCCACATTATCTCCCACATTGTATGATGGCCCCACACTGTGCAAAGACCCCACATTATCTCCCACACTGTATGACCCTAACTGTAATCCCCACACTGAAATAGCCTACATATAGTATAATGCACCAGATAGTCCTTCATAAAGTATAATCCCCCCATAGACAGTCTGTAACATAATCCCCCCATAGGCAGTCTGTAGCATAATGCCCCCATAGGCAGTCTGCAGTATAATCTCCCCATAGGCAGTCTGTAGCATAATCCCCCCATAGGCAGTCTGTAGTATAATCCCCCCATAGGCAGTCTGTAGTATAATCTCCCCCCCATAGGTAGTCTGTAGCATAATCTCCCACCCCCATAAGCGGTCTGAAGTATAATCTCCCCCCCCATAGGCAGTCTGTAGTATAAACTCCTCCCCCCATAGGCAATCTGTAGCATAATCTCCCACTCATAGGCAGTTTGTAGTATAATCTCCTCCCGCTATAGGCAGTCTGTAGCATAATCTCCCCCCCATAGGCAGTCTGTAGTATAATCTCCCCCCCATAGACAGTCTGTAGCCATCTCCCCCCCGATAAGCAAAGTATGTAGCATAATATACCCCCACAATAGGAAAAATAAATAAATGAACACAGTACTCACCTCGCCTCCTCGTTCCCTCGCTGCTCCGAGCCCCCGGCCCACACACATCTTCAGCACAGCGGGCCGGGCGCCAGGTGATGACGTCATTGACGTCAGACGCAGAGGGGGTACTGATGGGAGAGGGAGCGTAGCGCTCCTTCTCTCATCAGCTAACATCGGCGGTGATGAGCAGGGGAGCCCGATACTGGCATCGGGGCCCCACCCTCCTACTCAAAGACCGCATATCGGCCACCGGGCAGTGCAGGGACATCCAGTCTCCCTGCTCTGCCCAGAATGCAACTGCAAAGGCGTGCTGCGCTCGCCGATTCAGTTACAGCAGCGTAGCTCCGGGTGGGCCCCCTCAGAGTGCGGGGCCCGGGGTGACCGCCACCTCTGCCCCCCCCGGTAGCTATGCTACTGAGTCCTGTGCAATATGAGTCATGGACTCAGAATGCAGGTGTGTATTTCATGGATTCCAGACCGACTGACTGCCTGCCACCTGGAAATCTTTTCTGTAAAACCACTCTCAACTCCGCCTAACTGGTGAACTAATACCTGTGCTAACTATCTAGTGCCCTTTGCAATGTAGTGCAAACTATGTCCCTATCTAATGTACAGTACAGATCAAAACTTTGGACACACCTTCTCATTTAAAGATTTTTCTGTATTTTCATGACTTTGAAAATTGTACATTCACACTGAAGGCATCAAAACTATGAATTAACACATGTGGAATTATATACTTAACAAAAAAGTGTGAAACAACTGAAAATGTCTTATATTCTAGGTTCTTCAAAGTAGCCACCTTTTGCTTTGATGACTGCTTTGCACACTCTTGGCATTTCTCTTGATGAGCTTCAAGAGGTAGTCACTGGAAATGGTTTTCACTTCACAGGTGTGCCCTTTCAGGTTTAGTAAGTGGGATTTCTTGTCTTATAAATGGGGTTGGGACTATCAATTGTGTTGTGCAGAAGTCTGGTGGATACACAGCTGATAGTCCTACTGAATAGACTGTTAGAATTTGTATTATGGCAAGAAAAAAGCAGCTAAGTAAAGAAAAATGAGTGGCCATCATTACTTTAAGAAATGAATGTCAGTCAGTCTGAAAAATTGGGCAAACTTTGAATGTGTCCCCAAGTGCAGTTGCAAAAACCATCAAGCGCTACAAAGAAACTGGCTCACATGAGGACCGCCTAAGGAAAGGAAGACCAAGAGTCACCTCTGCTTCTGAGGATAAGTTTATCCGAGTCACCAGTCTCAGAAATCGCAGGTTAACAGCAGCTCAGATTAGAGACCAGGTCAATGCCACACAGAGTTCTAGCAGCAGACACATCTAGTGATGAGCGAGCACTAAAATGCTCGGGTGCTCGAAGCTCGGATCGAGCACATTGAAATACTCGGGCGCTCGACCCGAGCAACGAGCGAAATGAAAGTCTATGGGAAACTCGAGCATTTCTCTGGCGGTCCTTCCCCCCCCCCCGGCGGTCTGCAGAAGGTCAAAAATTGCCCAAATCGATGGAAACAGTGCTCAATTAAACGTCAGGCAGGAAGAATATATAGGCAGACAGGCAGGGTATATAGGAGGGTGCATGAAAAACATAGCAGGGCATTTGGAACACACTAGTGCCCTCCAATTTTCATGCATCCCTCTCTTTAAAAAAGCCGGCCGGCAATTCATCAGCGGCATACACCGGTACCCGACAATTTAGAACAGAAATAATAGAGCATCACACATAGATTAGATAGAAACATGTCAGTCACAAATATAATAAGTACAGTGACAGTGTTGGTTACTGTACTTGTTATTTAGTGTTAAAATAAAGGATTTATTAAAAAACAAATTGGCGTGGGGTTTCCCGTAATTTTAGTCTCTAGTGGAGGTTAAGCAGATGGCTGGGGCAGATGTTTGAAGCCTGGGAAGGGGGTAATACCCACGGAGCTTCCCAGGCTACTAATATCAGCACCCAGCTGAATACTTAGCCTTTACTAGCTATTAAAATGGGGGACCCAAAAAAAATGACATGGAGTACCCCATATTTTAATAGCTAGCAAAGGCTAGGCAGACAGCTGGGGGCTGATATTAATAGCCCAGGAACGGTGCCATGAATATTGGCCCCCTCCCAGGCTAGAAACACCAGCCATCAGCCGCCCCAGAAATGACGCATCCATAGGATGCTTCAATTCTGGCACTTAGCCTCGCTCTTCCCACTGCCCTGTAGCGGTGGCAGTGGGGTAATAGGGTTGAGGTTGATGTCAGCTTATAATGCCAGCTGACATCAAGCCCAGGTTAGTAATGGAGAGGCGTCTATAAGACACCCCCATTACTAACCCCATAGTGAAAGTTAAAAAAAAACACAAACACTCAGAATAAAGTCCTTTAATTGAAATAAACACACAATTCTTTAATGTTCTAAATTAAACTCTACTTACCGTCATGCCCATTCCAGCTGAAGCCAACGATCTCCTGCAATAAAAGTAAAATAATAAACCAACCTTATCCTTACCTTTCCATGGTTCCCAGGACGGCTTAAGCTCTGCTACATTGACATGACAGGCTGGATCGCAGCAGAACGCTGCCATCCAGCTTGCCATGCCGCACACACTGAGAAGCTCCTCAGTGAAGCTCCTCAGTGTCTGGCTGTGACGGCATCCAGATGAGCCGAGTTCATGTCCAATGAACTCAGCTTACCTCATGCACGTAACTGACAGCGTGGGAGAATTCTCCTGCGCATGCGGTGCTGGCAAATGACATCACCACTTGAGCAGGAGAATTCTCCCACGCTGGGACGGCATTGAGATGGCAGGCCAGATGGTAGCAGAACGCTGCCATCCTGCATGCCATCCTTCAGAAACATTGCCTGCACTCCGCAGTGTCTCTGAAGGATGACAAGCTGGATGGCAGCGTTCTGCTACCATCCAGCCTGCCATCTCAATGTTATCCCGGCGTGGGAGAATTCTCCTGCTCAAGCGGTGATGTCATTTGCCAGCACCCCATGCACAGGAGAATTCTCTCACGCTGTCAGTGACGTGCATGAGGTGAGCTGAGTTCATTGGACATGAACTTGGCTCATCTGGATGCCATCACAGCCAGACACTGAGGAGCTTCACTGAGGAGCTTCTCAGTGTCTGCGGCATGGCAAGCTGGATGGCAGCGTTCTGCTGCGATCCCGCCTGTCATATCAATGTAGCAGAGCTGAAGCCGTCCTGGGAACCATGGAAAGGTAAGGATGAGGTTGGTTTATTATTTTACTTTTATTGCAGGAGATCGTTGGTTTCAGCTGGAATGGGCGTGACGGTAAGTAGAGTTTAATTTAGAACATTAAAGAATTGTGTCTTTATTTCAATTAAAGGACTTTATTCTGAGTATTTGTGTTTTTTTTTTTAACTTTCACTATGGGGTTAGTAATGGGGGTGTCTTATAGACGCCTCTTCATTACTAACCTGGGCTTCATGTCAGCTGGCATTATAAGCCGACATCAACCCCAACCCTATTACCCCACTGCCACCGCTACAGGGCAGTGGGAAGAGCGAGGCTAAGTGCCAGAATTGGCACATCCTATGGATGCGCCATTTCTGGGGCGGCTGACGGCTGGTGTTTCTAGCCTGGGAGGGGGCCAATATTCATGGCACCCTTCCTGGGCTATTAATATCAGCCCCCTGCTGTCTGCCTAGACTTTGCTAGCTATTAAAATAGGGGAGACCCCACGTCAGTTTTTTTTGGGTCCCCAATTTTAATAGCTAGTAAAGGCTAGGTATTCAGCTGGGGGCTGATATTAGTAGCCTGGGAAGCTCCGTGGGTATTACTCCCTTCCCAGGCTTCAAACATCTGCCCCAGCCGTCTGCTTAACCTCCGCTAGAGACTAAAATTACGGGGTACCCCACGCCAATTTTTTTTTAAATAAATCCTTTATTTTAACACTAAATGACAAATACAGTAACCAACACTGTCACTGTACTTATTATATATGTGAATGACATGTTTCTCTCTATCTAATCTATGTGTGATGCTCTATTCTTTCTGTTCTAAATTGTCGGGTACCGGTGTATGCCGCTGATGAATTGCCCGCTTTTCTTGTTTCACTGTGAGCACTGTTCCCATCGATTTGGGCAATCACTGTAATGCCACAACCACCATGGCTGTGACATTACAGTGAGTGGAAGACAATCCCTGCATGATTGGTGCTCTAAATAGCGCCAAACATGCAGAATGGGGACCCGAGCTCCCGCCCGAGCATCTCGAAAGTACTCGGCGAGCTCCGAGCATCTCGAGTACTGAGATGCTTGGACGAGTGCCGAGCTGTGGCGAGCATGCTCGCTTATCACTAGACATATCTCTTCAACAACTGTTAAGAGGAGACTTTGTGCAGCAGGCCTTCATGGTAAAATAGCTGCTAGGAAACCACTGCTAAGGACAGTCAACAAGCAGAAGAGACTTGTTTGGCCTAAAGAACACAAGGAATGGACATTAGACCAGTGGAAATCTGTGTTTTGGTCTGATGAGTCTAAATTTGAGATCTTTGGTTCCAACCGTGTCTTTGTGCGACACAGAAAAGGTGAACGGATGGACTCTACATGCCTAGTTCCCACCGTGAAGCATGGAGGAGGAGGTGTGATGGTGTGGGGGTGCTTTGCTGGTGACACTGTTGGGGATTTATTCAAAATTGAAGGCATACTGAACCAGCATGGCTACCACAGCATCTTGCAGCGGCATGCTATTCCATCTGGTTTGCGTTTAGTTGGACCATCATTTATTTTTCAACAGGACAATGACCCCAAACACACCTCCAGGCTGTGTAAGGGCTATTTGGCCAAGAAGGAGAGTGATGGGGTGCTACGCCAGATGACCGGGCCTCCACAGTGACCAGACCTGAACCCAATCGAGATGGTTTGGGGTGAGCTGGACCGCAGAATGAAGGCAAAAGGGCTAACAAGTGCTAAGCATCTTTGGGAACTCCTTCAAGATTGTTGGAAGACCATTTCCGGTGACTACCTCTTGAAGCTCATCAAGAGAATGCCAAGAGTGTGCAAAGCAGTCATCAAAGCAAAAGGTGGCTACTTTGAAGAACCTAGAATATAAGACATTTTCAGCTGTTTCACACTTTTTTGTTAAGTATATAATTCCACATGTGTTAATTCATAGTTTTGATGCCTTCAGTGTGAATGTACAATTTTCAAAGTCATGAAAATACAGAAAAATCTTTAAATGAGAAGGCGTGTCCAATCTTTTGGTCTTTACTGTATATCAACAGGTGGATATGGCAGAAGAAAGGTGTATAGATATCCGCGCTCCTCCGTATGAAAGATGATCAAAGGGTTAATGGAAATATTTTTTATTAATTAACTACATTCATACGCGTTTCACGAATGTCCGGTCCGCTTCCTCAGTGAATAGCTGATACACAGATGTTCCTAGTATCCCTTATATACAGGCAATCAAGAGAAAAAAAAATTGTGCCAAGGTTCCAATTCGTTGCATCTGGTATAAAAGCAAATCGATATACATATGTTCAAAAACATGTTAACTAGTCTTATTATGTTGGAATCCAATATAAATGAATTAAAGTGAATAAAAAATCTGAAAGTTGTTAAATTGTGTCTTCATGCTCGGAGTATTATGTAAAAAAAAAAAAAATGGTTTAAACACTTCTCACGGAATAGAACCCATGCTTCCAGGTCAGTATTGCACTACTGCACCCCGAAGGATACTGGTAAGAGCCGCTGCTCCAAAGAGACTGACCCTCACACAGAGAGAGAAGGACGGGATCTGTTTTTTTTGTATATGTGAATTAGTGAAGAGTACCTGCTCCATATGCATGGAACGCACATGCCGCTCACCCATGTGTCAGAGGAGCAAGGGCAGGAGACAGCACGTATAGATAGCATCTCACATGTATCGCCAGGACGCGAGATGCAGTCGTAATCATAATTTTTACATTATTTCTCATTGAGAAAAGAAAATAAATAAATAAAATGGGAAAAAAATAAATAAAATAAATGAAAAACAAACAAACAAACATTGGAATTAACTTAAAACATGACTCAATAAGATTTAAACAAATTTAAATAGATCCAGTAAAAACCACAGTAAGGGAGGGCTAAAACATTAAAACTGACTAAAAGCAACATTTAGATGGAATTTAGATAAAAACCTCTGAGACTTCATTAAGCCCACGGGGTTTTAATGTATCTAATTTGTAGATCCAGTATATTTCTTTACTATTCAACACTTTAATCCTATTACGTATATTATTTGAAATGTGTTCAATGGGCATGATACTCAGACAACTAAAGTCCCCATTATGACAATTGATCACATGTCGCGAGAGGCCATGTTTCAAAAAACCTGTATTGATGTTGTGCCTGTGTGAGTGGAGTCTTTTGTGAAGAGGTTGTGTGGTCCTTCCTATATACTGTTTGGGACATGTGCACCTAATTAAATAATTTACAAATTCAGTGCTGCATGACATAGTTTTATTAATTTTGAACTCGTCTTTACTAGAGACAGAGGAAAATATTCCTGTTCCATGTTTAATGGAGTTGCAGCATAGGCAACTCCTCTTACCACATTTGTGAATTTCCCCTCTATGGGTGCTATTATCAGCAGAATTGTGCGGATTATATATCCTGCTAGGTGCTTGGATATTCCTCAGAGTGGGTGCTCTTTTGAATACAATAGAGGGTTTCCCAGGTAGAACTTTCCGAAGAACGGAATCACTGAGCAAAATGTGACAGTTTTTTTTGTAGAATTTCCCTTATAAGTTTATGTTGAGAGCTAAAAGTAGTAATGAATTTTAACCTATGCTCAAAAGAAGAGTCTTCTGGTTTCTTATGTTTAGGAGCAATATTCTGATCATAAGAATCCCTAGCTTTTCATACTATACTTTGATTAATTTATTGGGATAGCCTCGCATAGAAAATTTTTCTTTTAGAGTTTTAGATTGTTCCATGAAATCTGTTTTAGCTGTACAATTCCTTCTAATCCTATGAAATTGATTGAAAGGTATATTCCTGAGCCATTTTCTATAGTGTCCGCTGCTATAATGGATATTGCTATTTGCGTCCACCTTCTTAAAGAATGTTCTGGTGCAAATGGTATGCTCTTTAATAAAAAGTGTAAGATCTAAGAAATTTTTGCAGTCTTCATTTATCTCTGCGTTAAAAGTAATACCCCATCAATTATCATTCAGATTGGTAACAAAGAAGGTGGAATCGAACTGGTCCCTGTCAAAAATAAAGATCAGATCATCAATATACCTCTTGTAAAATATAACAGGCTTGCAATATAAGTCTTGATACAAATACTTTCTCAAAGACTCCCATGAACAGGTTAGCGAAAGTCGGCGCAACTTTTGACCCCATAGCGGTCCCTTTGATCTGGTGGTATCTATATTGTAAAAAGCAGAAATAATTGTTTTCTAGAATAAAGGATAAACCTAGAAGGATAAAATATTTGTGGGAGGACGACAGACTATTGTCATCCTTTAGGGTATGTTCTATACAAATCAGTCCAATGTTCCACTCCCGCTCAATATTAGTATAGAGTGAGGTGACAACAAGACTCAAAAATATAAGAGTCTTTCCATTTAAAATTTTTTGTTAAATTGATGAGATGACCTGAATCCCAAAGGTAACTTTCTAGGTTTTTAACAAAAGGCTGGAGGAGATTATCCAAATATTCTGCCAGGTTACTAGTGAGTGAGCCAATCCCCGAAATGATTGGTCTTCCCTGGGGGTTAGTAAAGGGCATACAAGGGTGTTTTATTGTTAAGAACTTCCTCTCATTATCGGTTAGTAACCCTTTTGTATGTCCAATTTCAATTAGATTTTTGTAAGCAAAAAGACTCTTCTCCATGGGATCATATTGGATCCTTTTATAGTATTGAGTGTCTCCAAGTATTCTAAAGGCTTCATTTACGTAATTGCCATAGTTTTGGATTACAATCCCCAAGCCCTTGTCCCCATAAGCAAAGTATGTAGCATAATATACCCCCCCACTAGGAAAAATAAATAAATGAACACAGTACTCACCTCTCCTCCTCGTTCCCTAGCTGCTCAGAGCGCCCGGCCCACACACATCTTCAGCACAGCGGGCCGGGCGCCAGGTGATGACATCATTGACATCAGACGCAGAGGGGAGACTCCTGGGAGAGGGAGCGTCACGCTCCTTCTCTCATCAGTTAACATGCGGCAGTGACGAGCGGGAGAGCCCGATGCTGGCACTGGGGCCCCACCCCCGCATATCGGCCGCCGGGCAGTGCAGGGACATCCAGTCTTCCTGCTCTGCCCAGAATGCAACTGTAAAGGCGTGCTGCGCATGCCGATACAGTTACAGTAGCGTAGCCACGACCCATCCTCAATGCTCTTACTGAGGGAAGGAGGTTGTTGGCCAAAATCTCGCGAACATGACCCCATCCATCCTCCCTTCAATACGGTGCAGTCATCCTGTCTCCTTTGCAGAAAAGCACTCCCAAAGTCTGATGTTTCACCCACCATGCTTCACGTTTCGGACGGTGTTCTTGGGGTTGTACTCATCCTTCTTCCTCCAAACATGGTGTGTAGAGTTGATACCAAAAGGATCTATTTTGGTCTCATCTGACCACATGCCCTTCTTCATGCCTCCTCTGGATCATCCAGATGTTCATTGGTGAGCTTAATATGGGTCTAGATATGTGCTGGTGTGAGCAGGGGGACCGTTTGAGCCCTACAGTATTTTAATCCATTATGGCATAATGTTACTAGCTATAATGTTTGAGACTGTGGTCCCAGCCCTCTACATGTCTTTGACCAGGTCCTTCCTTGTAGTTCTGAGCTGATTCCTGACCTTTCTCAGAATCATCCTTACCCCATGAGGTGAGATCTTGCAAGGATCCCCAGACCGAGGAAGATTGACAGTCATCTTTGTTTCTTCCATTTTCTAATAATTGTGCCAACAGTTGTTGCCTTCTCACCAAGCTGCTTGCCTATTGTTCTGTAGCCCATTCCAGACTTGTGCAGGTCTACAATTTTGTCTCTGGTGTCCTTAGACAGCTCTTTGGCCTTCGCCATGGTGGAGGGGTTGTAGTGTGATTGATTGATTGAATGTGTGGACAGTTCTAGAGTTCAAACAGGTTCAATTAATACAGGTAAAAAAAATAACAGGTCTGTGAGAGCCAGAATTCTTGTTGGTTGGTAGGTGATCAAATACTTATTTCATGCAATAAAATGTTATTTAATTATTTAAATAGCATACAATGTGATTTTCTGGTTTTTATTTTTAGATTCTCTCTCTCAGTTTAAGTGTAGCTACAATAAAAACTACAGATCTCTCCATTCTTTGTAAGTGGCAAAACTTGCAAAACTGGCAATGTATCAAATACTTATTTTCCCCACTGTACGTGTTACTGTGTAATGCCTGATATTGTATGTACAATTAGCCTCTTAAATGTAAAGTACATATATAATAATAATAATTATATTTCTATAGCGCCAATCGATGTAGCAGAGCTCGAGCTGTCCTGGGAACCATCGAAAGGTAAGGATGATGTTGGTTTATTTTATTTTTATTGCAGGAGATCGTTGGCTTCAGCTGGAATGGGCGTGATGGTAAGTATGGTTTAATTTAGAACAATAAAGAATTGTGTCTTTATTTCAATTAAAGGACTTTATTCTGGGTGTTTGTGTTTTTTTTAACTTTGACTACGGGGTTAGTAATAAGGGTGTCTTATAGACGACTCTCCATTACTAACCTGGGCTTGATGTCAGCTGGCATTATAAGCTGACATCAACCCCAGCCCTATTACCCCACTGCCACCGCTACAGGGCAGTGGGAAGAGCGAGGCTAAGTGCCAGAATTGGCGCATCCTATGGATGTGCCATTTCTGGGGCGGCTGACGGCTGGTGTTTCTAGCCTGGGAGGGGGCCAATATTCATGGCACCCTTCCTGAGCTATTAATATCAGCCCCCAGCTGTCTGCCTAGCCTTTGCTAGCTATTAAAATAGGGGGGACCCCACGTCATTTTTTTGGGGGGTCCCCCATTTTAATAGCTAGTAAAGGCGAGGTATTCAGCTGGGGGCTGATATTAGTAGCCTGGGAAGCTCCGTGGGTATTACCCCCTTCCCAGGCTTCAAACATCTGCCCCAGCCGTCTACTTAACCTCCGCTAGAGACTAAAATTACGGGGAACCCCACGCTAATTTTTTTTAAATAAATCCTTTATTTTAACACTAAATGACAAGTACAGTAATCAACACTGTCACTGTACTTATTATATATGTGACTGACATGTTTCTATCTATCTAATCTATGTGTGAAGCTCTATTCTTTCTGTTCTAAATTGTCGGGTACCGCTGCTGAATTGCCGGCCGGCTTTTTTAAAGAGACGGTGCATGAAAACACTAATATATTTTTTTAATAAATCCTTTACACTAAATGACAAGTACAGTAAGCAACACTGTCACTGTACTTCTTATATATGTGACTGACATGTTTCTATCTATCTAATCTATGTGTGAAGCTCTATTCTTTCTGCTCTAAATTGTCGGGTACAGGTGTATGCCGCTGCTGAATTGCCGGCTTTTCACGTTTCACTGTGAGCACAGTTCCCATCGATTTGGGCAATCACTCTAATGCCACAACCACCATGGCTGTGGCATTACAGTGAGTGGCAGACAATCCCTGCATGATTGGTGCTCTAAATTGCGCCAGACATGCATAACACGCTTTTGGTGCACGAACAGTTATCGAACATAACCTCGAACAGCCGAATTTTTTGCAAATCGTTCGGGTTCGTCGAACAACTCAAACACCACCCAAAACAGCTTGAATTTGAGATTGGCGAACAGTTCTAGTCGAACACCGCTCATCTCTAATCCCCACACCATCACACCTCCTCCTCCATGCTTCACGGTGGGAACCAGGCATGTAGAGTCCATCCGTTCACCTTTTCTGTGTCGCACAAAGACACGGTGGTTGGAAACAAAGATCTCAAATTCGGACTCATCAGACCAAAGCACAGATTTCCACTGGTCTAATGTCCATTCCTTGTGTTCTTTAACCCAAACTTGTCTCTTCTGCTTGTTGCCTGTCCTTAGCAGTGCTTTCCTTGTAGCTATTTTACCATGAAGGCCTGCTGCACAAAGTCTCCTCTTAATAGTTGTTGTAGAGATGTGTCTGCTGCTAGAACTCTGTGGCATTGACCTGGTCTCTAATCTGAGCTTATCCTTAGAAGCAGAGGTGACTCTTGGCCTTCCTTTCCTGGGGCGGTCCTCATGTGAGCCAGTTTCTTTGTAGCACTTGATGGTTTTTGCAACTGCACTTGGGGACACTTTCAAAGTTTGCCCAACTTTTCAGACTGACTTACCTTCATTTCTTAAAGTAACGATGGCCACTTGTTTTTCTTCACTTAGCTGCTTTTTTCTTGCCATAATACAAATTCTAACAGTCTATTCAGTAGGACTATCAGCTGTGTATCCACCTGACTTCTGCACAACACAACTGATGGTCCCAACACCATTTATAAGGCAAGAAATCCCACTTCTTAAACCTGACAGGGCACACCTGTGAAGTGAAAACCATTTCCGGTGACTACCTCTTGAAGCTCATCAAGAGAATGCCAAGAGTGTGCAAAGCAGTAATCAAAGCAAAAGGTGGCTACTTTGAAGAACCTAGAATATAAGACATATTTTCAGTTGTTTCACATTTTTTTGTTAAGTATATAATTCCACATGTGTTAATTCATAGTTTTGATGCCTTCAGTGTGAATGTACAATTTTCAAAGTCATGAAAATACAGAAAAATCTTTAAATGAGAAGGTGTGTCCAAACTTTTGGTCTGTACTGTACATGTTTAGTGAGTATCTACAGCAGAAACACACTAAAAACATATATGCGTTATTGTAGCATTGGCATCTCTGCCCCCTGCCAGGCAGAGATACTGTCCCACTTACCGCCGCGGTCCTGGTCCGGCGTCTTCCGGCCTGCCTGCTGCTGCTGGTGCACGCAGCTTCCTGGGCATGATGCTTAGGGCGCGCGCGCGCTCCATCCCTCTTGAAGGGGCCACATGCGCCGTCCTAAAGAGTCCCTGGCCAATGGCCGAAGGACTTCCCATATATAAGGCACCTCCTCCAAAATGGAGGTGCCTGTGCAATGGTTATTGTTCCATGTGCTAACACTTGCTTCAGCCCTCAGGTCCCGCTGCCTGTCAGTCCTGCTCGCCAGTCTGCCTGTCAGTCCTGTTCGCCAGTCTGCCCGCCAGTTACCTGCCGTACTCACCAGCCTGTTTACCTGGAAGCACCTGCCTGTTACCTGTTGTGCTTACCAGCCTGCTTACCTGGAAGCACCTGCCTATTACCTGTTGTGCCCACCTGCCTGCCTACCTGGAAGCACCTGCCAGTTACCTGTCGTGCCCACCAGCCTGCTTACCTGGAAGCACCTGTCCGTTACCTGTTGTGCCCGCCTGCCTACCTGGAGCATCTGACTGTTACCTGTCGTGCCCACTAGGTTCTCTATCCGGACCACCCGTCAGCCTTCCTGCTGTGCTCATCCGCTGTACCATTCAGTTCCTGCCATCTGACTCGTGGGAATCACCTGCTCTCATACAAGGTCGGTCAAAGAGTGGCACCAGGTCTCCCTGCTCGGTCCCTCCCAGGTTCATGGAGTCGATTGAGCCACTGTGCGACCTTGGTCAGGCTGAGTAGGTACTTAGTCACGCCCCTCTGGTCCCTCCTTGAAATGCCCCCCCCCATTCCGGTCCTCCAGCAGAGATTTTGGGCCGCTCAGCCGTTAGCCATCACCTCAATATACTGCCGCGGCCACTCTCCTCTGCAGGCGCCCTCCCATCTTGGCGCGCCGCCTGACGGGAGAGCGCGCTGCTTGACGGGAGGGCACACCACATGATGGGAGGGTGAGCCGCCTAACGGGAGGGCACGCGCAGAGGAGAGTGTCCGCGGTGACAGGGAAAGGGGGATGGCCCGTGGGCCCACTGGTAAGTAGGGATCAGCGTTGGAATGGCAGAGGTGAGTATGTTTCTTTTTTTTTAATCTGGGGCCATTATACTGTGAGGAGCACCAAGTGGGGTCATGTATATTGTGTGCAGCACTATGAGGGGTCATGTATACTGTGTGCAGCACTATGCGGGGCCCATTATATTGTATGGCGGACTATGTGGGGCCCATTATACTGCATGGCAGACCATGTGGGGCCCATTATACTGCATGGCAGACCATGTGGGGCCCATTATACTGTATGGAGGGCCGTGTGGGGCCCATTATACTGTATGGAGGGCCGTGTGGGGCCCATTTTACTGTATGGAGGGCTCTGTGGGGCCCATTTTACTGTATGGAGGACTCTGTGGGGCCCATTTTACTGTATGGAGGACTCTGTGGGGCCCATTTTACTGTATGGAGGACTCTGTGGGGCCCATTTTACTGTATGGAGGACTCTGTGGGGCCCATTTTACTGTATGGAGGACTCTGTGGGGCCCATTTTACTGTATGGAGGACTCTGTGGGGCCCATTTTACTGTATGGAGGACTCTGTGGGGCCCATTTTACTGTATGGAGGACTCTGTGGGGCCCATTTTACTGTATGGAGGACTCTGTGGGGCCCATTTTACTGTATGGAGGACTCTGTGGGGCCCATTTTACTGTATGGAGGACTCTGTGGGGCCCATTTTACTGTATGGAGGACTCTGTGGGGCCCATTTTACTGTATGGAGGACTCTGTGGGGCCCATTTTACTGTATGGAGGACTCTGTGGGGCCCATTTTACTGTATGGAGGACTCTGTGGGGCCCATTTTACTGTATGGAGGACTCTGTGGGGCCCATTTTACTGTATGGAGGACTCTGTGGGGCCCATTTTACTGTATGGAGGACTCTGTGGGGCCCATTTTACTGTATGGAGGACTCTGTGGGGCCCATTTTACTGTATGGAGGACTCTGTGGGGCCCATTTTACTGTATGGAGGACTCTGTGGGGCCCATTTTACTGTATGGAGGACTCTGTGGGGCCCATTTTACTGTATGGAGGACTCTGTGGGGCCCATTTTACTGTATGGAGGACTCTGTGGGGCCCATTTTACTGTATGGAGGACTCTGTGGGGCCCATTTTACTGTATGGAGGACTCTGTGGGGCCCATTTTACTGTATGGAGGACTCTGTGGGGCCCATTTTACTGTATGGAGGACTCTGTGGGGCCCATTTTACTGTATGGAGGACTCTGTGGGGCCCATTTTACTGTATGGAGGACTCTGTGGGGCCCATTTTACTGTATGGAGGACTCTGTGGGGCCCATTTTACTGTATGGAGGACTCTGTGGGGCCCATTTTACTGTATGGAGGACTCTGTGGGGCCCATTTTACTGTATGGAGGACTCTGTGGGGCCCATTTTACTGTATGGAGGACTCTGTGGGGCCCATTTTACTGTATGGAGGACTCTGTGGGGCCCATTTTACTGTATGGAGGACTCTGTGGGGCCCATTTTACTGTATGGAGGACTCTGTGGGGCCCATTTTACTGTATGGAGGACTCTGTGGGGCCCATTTTACTGTATGGAGGACTCTGTGGGGCCCATTTTACTGTATGGAGGACTCTGTGGGGCCCATTTTACTGTATGGAGGACTCTGTGGGGCCCATTTTACTGTATGGAGGACTCTGTGGGGCCCATTTTACTGTATGGAGGACTCTGTGGGGCCCATTTTACTGTATGGAGGACTCTGTGGGGCCCATTTTACTGTATGGAGGACTCTGTGGGGCCCATTTTACTGTATGGAGGACTCTGTGGGGCCCATTTTACTGTATGGAGGACTCTGTGGGGCCCATTTTACTGTATGGAGGACTCTGTGGGGCCCATTTTACTGTATGGAGGACTCTGTGGGGCCCATTTTACTGTATGGAGGACTCTGTGGGGCCCATTTTACTGTATGGAGGACTCTGTGGGGCCCATTTTACTGTATGGAGGACTCTGTGGGGCCCATTTTACTGTATGGAGGACTCTGTGGGGCCCATTTTACTGTATGGAGGACTCTGTGGGGCCCATTTTACTGTATGGAGGACTCTGTGGGGCCCATTTTACTGTATGGAGGACTCTGTGGGGCCCATTTTACTGTATGGAGGACTCTGTGGGGCCCATTTTACTGTATGGAGGACTCTGTGGGGCCCATTTTACTGTATGGAGGACTCTGTGGGGCCCATTTTACTGTATGGAGGACTCTGTGGGGCCCATTTTACTGTATGGAGGACTCTGTGGGGCCCATTTTACTGTATGGAGGACTCTGTGGGGCCCATTTTACTGTATGGAGGACTCTGTGGGGCCCATTTTACTGTATGGAGGACTCTGTGGGGCCCATTTTACTGTATGGAGGACTCTGTGGGGCCCATTTTACTGTATGGAGGACTCTGTGGGGCCCATTTTACTGTATGGAGGACTCTGTGGGGCCCATTTTACTGTATGGAGGACTCTGTGGGGCCCATTTTACTGTATGGAGGACTCTGTGGGGCCCATTTTACTGTATGGAGGACTCTGTGGGGCCCATTTTACTGTATGGAGGGCTCTGTGGGGCCCATTTTACTGTATGGAGGGCTCTGTGGGGCCCATTTTACTGTATGGAGGGCTGTGTGGGGATTACAGTTGGAGAATCTTACTGTGACGGGGTCACCATTCTTTGTTGGGGGGATTGAGGGAGAGGGGTACAGTAGGGTCTTCATACTGTGTGTGTGGAGGGATTTACTGTGGGGGCATCATACTGTGTTTGGGGGCACTTTTGTTTGCATCATACATTATTATCTGTTTCATTAAAGGATTTTTATCCTCTGTTAAATTACATATTTAAATTAGACCATTGGGCCATATGCTTTTTACTGCTTTTACATAACATATTATAATATTCCACTATAATTTTTAAATTAATCGCTATATTTGATAAAGAAAAACTTCAATTGTAGACATATTTTTAAATAAATATCCAAGCTTTGAATTTTGGCCCTCTGTGTATTTGAATTTGACATCCCTGGCTTTAAAGGGAACCTGTCACGTCCCAGCGACTATCTACTCTGCCCCCATTGCTTTGTTAGTGATGCAATGTGCATCACTAACAAGCTTTTTTCATTAAAATCGGTGGTAGTATAAAGATTTTATAACATTATATATACTTTGTCCTTCCTGCTCGAATTCAGTCACAGGGATGTGATCCTGCTATGCAGTCAGGGGCGGCGCTGCATACAGTCACTGCTGGCGCCACCCACATATTTGAATATTGCTCTCGGCAAGCGCTATGATTGTGGGGCACATGCGCATTTCTACATGTCGGCGCCAGTCCCGCCCCTGCACAGTGAGGCTGTGCCGCTGCTCATGGGCCACTGCTGTATGCTTGCCCCCTAAGCCAAAATTTGCCAGCCAGCCCCTGACCACAGGTCAGTTTACGCTACATAAAAAGAAGCACAGACGGCATGCGATTTCTATAAAGCCCATCCACTTTGCTGTAACTGTAAAATACTGAGTTTTGCAAAAATATGGAGTCTCATAAAATCACCAAAATCTCATCATGAGAACATAACCTAAGGAGTAGTGCAGAGAGATATTGATTCATGGTTTACTCTGACCAGCATACCTTTTCCACACACCAGGCAGAACACCTTAGCATCTACTGTGAGTCTAGAAGCAACAATAGACAGTCACCTCAAAAGTCCACTTTTCCACACAACACAATCAATATTGGGGTCTGATCGAATGAGGTGATAGGTCCAATAGTTTCAGAAACACGAGCAAAGAAGCATGAACAGTACAGAAAAGAAAAAAGGTTAGCAGCCGTGCTGGATTTTCTTTCCACCACCCACAGACTGATGCTACAACCATAAAACTCATCACATTATTACAGTGAGTGGGAAGAACTTAATGCTAAAATGCGTGTTCTAATTGAAGGTGAATATGACCTAATTGTATGATCACACTATCAAGGTCAAGGCTCATTTCCAGGGAATTCACTGGACTGAGGCTTCAGCCCGATTAGGTAATAATTCTAGCGAGTTGACACTCAAAAGGCTTCCATTCCCCCGATAGTGTTTGCACTAAAAGAGTTTACTGAGACACCTTGCAATTTTTACACTTACGTTATAAGGAAAGTCTTCTTCACCCAGACTAAAATATCTTTGCTCTATGTTATGTATTTGATACATTGGTTTTATTATATCTCTGATTTAATAAGTTCGAACTTTGCCTTAAAGGTTAAACTTGTCATAAATGTATGTTTTTTTATAGGGTAACTGGAAAAGAAGGGTCCCGGAAGCTGGCCCAATTCTCTATGTCAAAACCTCATATTCATATTTCATCCCAAAAATCAGCAGCCTTACAGCCGTAGTTTCTGCTAAACGGTTCGTACGTTGCTATGGAGACTGACTCTGCTACTCATCCTACGATACTCTCTGTTGCCCTATTTTTAGACTCAAATGAACAAGCTTTTCTATTCTTTCTTTCATTCTTTTTTTTTCTTCAAAACTCCCATAGCAACCAAGAGATTTCAAGCTGAACTGTGAAGGGAAAAAAAATTGTATATATGTATTTTTTACACCCACGTAAGAACATGATGCTGTATATGTAAGTATGAGACGTTACTGCATCTACACCATCTTAACCATTTTAGTAGCAGAAAATAATAGCTGGCATCAAAATGGTTAATGAGTGTACTACCAGAATTATCACACAGGGAGACATTATTGAATTTACCACCACTATGGTTTTCTATAAAGCCCATATTCTTGTGCGAAGGAGATGCAACTGCTCAGAAACTGAGACCCGCGGTGACTTTTAGCCACTTTCTGGTACGTGACATCATTATTTTCCATGCTACCAAGCTATTGGTGGACGCCTCGGTATTTGATCTACATGTGATGCCTCAAATATCACTTATATGTGTTACCATACGCACATAGACAAAAGTCTGAAAAACTTTTAAAGGGACATTGAATGCTGATTCATGCTGCCTGAGCCATGGCCAACATGAATCAGAGACCAGTAAGTTACTGGAGCAATTTATGTTTCATTCTGAAACACTGGGAAACACTGCAAGTGTCAGAGAAAACATGCTTTAAGATGGGGCCTGGGGATGATGTGACTAGGATGACTAGTCACATCCAAGTGAAAGGTCCCCTGGTGACTTCTCCTTGCCCCATTTCCCCAGACCAGTGTTTCCCAAACCCTGTCTTGACTCCCCCCCCCCCCCCACCCCCCAACACATCATGTTTTCAGGATTTCCTTAGTATTGCACAGGTGAAAGGACCTGTGGCAATTTCTGCTACCTTAATAATAATTCCATCACCTATGCAATACTAAGGAAATCCTGAAAACATGACGTGTTGGGGGCTGTGGGGACTGGAGTTTGGAAAACACTGCCCTAGACTGACATGTCTCTCCCTTTGTATGAGTATAGAGAGATAACTGTCAAGTCAAGAAGAGCAGGAAAGGGAGAAGCCACCGGGGACTTGCCCTTTGAAGTAGTCATCCTAGACTCATCGTCCCCGAACGCCATCTTGAAATATCTTTTCTCTGAAATGCTGCAGAATTTCAGAGTAAACACATACATGGCTGCAATGATGGAGCCAGTCTCTGATTCATGCTGCTCAATCCATGGGCAGCATGAATCCACTGACAGATTCTCCTTAAAGTTGTAACAATTCTAGTAAATTAAAGTCATGTTTTTTACAGCTATCAATTCAGTTAGAAAATCATTTTTATTGATAATAAAGGGAATGTCAGAAGACGTAAAAGTTTGTGTCATTAGTTTATGCTACATGCACTCGATCCTATTACAGGTCCCTAATAGGGCATATACTCAATTTAATGGATACATATTGTTCCTCTATGTGTTCTGGTTTTATACATAGTTTAGAATAATTAAGTCAGAAAAATACTCCATTGCATTCTATGTTAGAAAGATATTCTCAGCAGAAAACAATATTTCAATGACTGAAGATGAACATGGTGCCTTATGGGGGAACTATATGCAGCATAAGAGCTGCCTACAGTTCTAAAAAGAAAAGCTAATGGAGACCTCATGCACCCCTATATACTGTATTCATGTTTTCTACTGCAAATAAAATTCAGAAAAAGTCCCAAACAGTATGATCAACTGATCATTAAAAAATAAAAACATTGAATTTTTTCTAACACATTGTTCATATTTTATGTATTTTTCTTTTTTTTTTTTACAAAATGAAAATGTAAAAACAAACAAAAAAAAAAAAGCAGACCACAGCTTGTCTGGCTCTACAGATCCCCAAGCACACAGCCAGGTTCTCATATTAAGAATTTGCTTTAGATGAAGAAAAAAAAGTATTTTCGGCCATTTCTCCCACAAAAATGTTTTTTTTTTTTCTGCAGATATCGGTTTAGGTGGCAACTATCAAATTTAATGTCATTCTACAGTGAGTTTCCATGACTCAGGCGCTAGCTGTAGTAGAAACATATCTGTGGACAGATCTGCTACCAGCTAATGACCCTCACTGGCACATTAGGAGGGCACGTTTTCTTTGTGAGATGCCATTAGTAGTTTTTAGCAGCAGCAATGAAAATAATAAATACAACATAAACAGAAGGTCTGATAATATGACGTCTCAGTGCAACGCCATAGAGATTTATTTATTCAGCATAACAGTATGACTGTTCTAGTTGAGGCTTACAGAAACCATTTGGCCTGAGACAACAGTGCAGATACTGACACCTGCTGCTCAAAAATGAGATGAAACCGTATTTTCAGATGGGATAATTATGCAGACCTAATAAGAAGTGTGCCACTACAAAATACAACATGACCTAGAGAACTCAAAATAGATTTGGTTTCTAAATGTTCTCTCGTAAAGATGTCATCTTTATCCTCTGAAATATGAGCAGGAAATGATTCATTTTCATACTAAACAGCATATTTTTCAACCTTAACCCTTTAAGGACCTTGGAATTGTTTTATTTTTTTTGCTTTTGTTTCTTCCTTACCTTTTTCCAAGTTAAAAGTAACTTTTTTATTTTTCCATCGACATAAACAGACAGGTCTTGCTTTTTGCAAGACAAAGCTATAGTTTTGAATGACACCATTCATTTTGCTATACAATGTACTGAAAAACAGGAACACGATTCCAAGTGGGATGGAAAGGTGGAAAAAATGCAATTTTGCCATTGTTTTTTGGAGTTTTGTTTTTACAGTGTTCATTGTCCAGTAAAAATAATTCGGAAACATGATTTGCCTAGGTCGGTGTCAGTATGGTGATACCAAAACATGCATCAATTTTTTTTCTCTTCATGTAATGAAACAATATTCAGAATTTTATAAAAAAAATGTTGGCTTTACATCGCCATTTTTCAAGACCCATAACATTTTTATTTTTCTGTTGATGAAGCTATGTGAAGGTTTGTATTTTGCAAGGTGAGCCAACATTATTATTGATAATAATTTGGGGTATATACGAGGTTTTCAACCCTTTTTATTGCATTCCCTGCAATTCTGCCGTTTCGATTTTTTTTTATCTCTTTATGGTGTTTGCCGTATGAGTTAATTAAATCTATATTTTGATAGATCAGACTTTTACAACTTTAGTGGTTCCAAATATATTTTTTTATTTTACAAGGGAAAAGGGTGGTGATTTGTATTTTTATATTTTTAAAATTTTGTTACATTTTCAAAAACTATGTAAGTATTTCAGTAAAAAGTGAAAATAATGGTCTCTTACGGCTGAGCTGCACAGAAGTAGCAAGATTGCAATGATGCTGGCCTTTGATATGCCCCTGTTACCCAGATAAACCATAAGTACCTCACAATCACATTGCGTTTTTCCAATGGGAGCCGATGTGCTTGAGCAGCAGTGCTCATGCATTTAAATACCACAGTCAAAGATGGACAGTGGCTCATAAATGGTTAACAGCTTCGGTTCTAGCCGGGCTTCGCTGTTAGACAGCAATGCCAGCTATTTAAAGGTGTTGTCCACTACTTCTCATTCCTCACATTTGACCCTGTGAAAATAAAAACACTCCTCCGGTGCTGTTGTGGCTCTAGCAGTGTCAGCACTCACGTTCCCAGGGCTCACGTGAGGTTGTTATTTCACAGGAGCCCAATTAGCACTGGCGTCACTGTCCTCACGTGACATGCAGAAGTAGTGCTGTTGCTTCAAAAGCATCCAGCAACTATTAGAAGTAACACAAGCACAGGAGACAGGAAGTGTTTGGGCTCCAGAAGCATCCAGCAACTAGAGGGGTTAACACAGTCACAGGAGACAGGGAGTGTTTTAGCAGAACCCCAGGGGGATTGTGGGGAAGTTTTTTACTGTCTGGCTGCAGCCAAAGAGAGAAGTAGTGTGTGTGATCAGTATCTCACAATAGTGCTGGAAAGAGAACAGGATTCAAGTCCAGAGTGAAGCTCAACACAGGTCAGATACCCTGCACTGTTAGTTCAGGAAGTCTATCATTGGGCAGGAAGATAAGGACTGGAATGAATCATGTCATAGGGATCATCTCCTTCATCAAACCCTCCCTCCCTCCATCTCCATGCAGGATAAAGAATGCTGTGTACCATTGTGTCCTTCTGAAGGAAAAGCCTGTGGTTGCGTATGCATAGAAGTGTGTTGCTAAGAGATCTAATCTGTGCTGAATTATGCTACTGAAGAGACTGATGTTACTTTGCCTGCTTTATTAGACTGTACTCTAATGAAGATTGTTGCAGTAATATCTCTAAATTGTACTGGCAGTGCTTCAGATTAAACTCCACTGTTAAACTGTTGAAAAAGACTCTTGTCAGATGCATCTGGTCAGCAACTGAATCTATCATGTGCCTGAGAGAAGCTTCAGCCTCTGGTCACCCTGAGTAACCATTCCCCCAGGATTTCAACGAATTCATGAAACCAGTCTCGCCCTACCTGAACCTAGTGGCATGCGTGTAACACTCGCCTCTGGACAAGTTGAACATCAAGATGAAGTCAGAGCAGCTGCAGCCCTGTCTTCCTATTAATTTTTATTATGTCTGATGGCAGGGACAGTGAAGCCAAAGCTGATTGGGTGCAGGGATCATGTGTCGTAACAATCTCATCTAAGACCCGGGAACACAAGTGCTGACATTGCTAGATCGGCACCGGCACTGTAGGTGAAGTGTTTTTATCAGGACCAGACACGTGAAATGAGAAGCGGCTGTTCAAGAAGTGGACAACCCCTTTAATATAACCGGCATCTATCATGTGTGGAGGGAGCTCAGCACTGAGCCTCTTTCACACATGTGGACACCTGCCCAGTTAATTAATTTTCTAATGTGGGAAGAGGATAAAGCCAGGGAAACTTTAAACATGAGGCATGATGAACATAAAGCGAAAGTTGGAAAAGTCTCCAATAAAAAATAATTCTCACTTTACTTGTGCAAAATATTAAAATATATAAAAGTCCATGATAGCGGAGATGCAATCTCGATGCGTTTCTGGCTTACGCCCTTAGTCAGTGATAACAGAATGCAGCATGGTAAAAGCTTAAGAACATACTTTTATATATTTTAATATTTTGCACAAAGGAGAGAATTATTTTTTATAGGAGACTTTTCCCACTTTCTCTTTATGTATACTGGCCGAGAGTCACGGCATTGTGGGTCTGAGCCCAGAAGATATGAGCAGCAGGATGGATTAAATACATGGTGAGGCATATATTGGTTTTTTGTAGAGACATGATGAACATCTCACCTCAGGCAATGGTCCAGAGTGACTCTCAGGGGGTGAAATTTTACCACCCCTCGGAAGTAAGGCCAATCTGGCTCGGGGATACATCAGCTTCCAACATTTTTAGCAGTATCAGTGTATTCACACAGAGACTTTTAATATATGCAGCAGAACAGAAAGCCATCTGCTCACTGCCCCGTCACTTACTCCAGCAGAAATCAAGATACTTATGGCTTGTGACCTGTTGGAGACTGGCGCCACATAGGACGTATCAATGATGTTATGCTGCCCATGCCCACTACAAGACAAGCAAGAAGTGGCTGCAGAAGACAAGGAATAAAATTAAGTGAATTTAAGTTTATTTCTGTTATTATGCAGGCAGGCTGTGGTGGCATCATATCGAGGTTTGTACAGTGGGGCCATCATACTATAAATAAGGGGGCTATGAAAGCATTATACTATGTAAAGGGAACTGTGGGGGACTTCTGCTTAGCGGTGTCCTTTTTTGCAAAGGTTCACAAAACTGTAGCCGATGGCACTTTTATGCACGCCTAATAAAAAGACATACACAGTGGGATCACAGGCCTGACAGAGTCCACGGTGCCTCCATCTGCCTCATTACAGGGAATCTTCTGCTGGAAGTTCCGTCTGAATCACATATTTCAGAGATTTACACGGAAACCCCGGTACAAGCACTCAGCGCAGAGCGCAGGATAGATGTGATCCGAGCCATAATGTGATCTTTGGGAGGCAGAATGAACAAATCAGCAGCAGGTGAAGAATTTGTTTTATTTATTTTTTACGCTGTTTCTCGTGTGGAGTAAGTGATTAGATTACCTTATTCTTCAGGTCAATGCGATTACAGCGATACCAGATTTATATCGGGGTTTTTATGTTTGGCTGCTATCACACACTAAAAAAGGCTTTTTTTTGCAAAGACTTTGCCATTTTTTGAGAGCTATAATTTTTCCATATTTCGGCCGACAGTCATGTAAGGGCTTGTTTTTTGCGGGACAAGTTGATGTTTTTATTGGTACCATTTTCGGGCAAGTGACTTTTTTGATCGCTTTCTATTCCAATTTTTGGGAGGCAGAATAAACAAAAAACAACAATTCAGGAATTGTTTTTTTGTTTTTTTTATGCCGTTCCAGGTGTGGTAAAATTGGTAAGGCAGCTTTATTCTTCGGGTCAGTATGTTTACAGTGATACCACATTTATATTGCTTTCTTATGCTTTGTCGCTTTTACACAATAAAAACTATTTTAGAGAAAAAATACAATTTTTTGCATCGCTTTATTCTGAGAGCTATAACTTTTATTTTTCAGCTGATGGAGCTGTATTGTGGTTTGTTTTTTGCGGGACAATTTTCAGCGGTTCCATTTTTATTTGCATTTGTCTTTTTAATCACGTTTTATTCCACTTTTTGTTCGGCGGTATGATAAAGCATCGATTTTGCTTCATTTTTTATTTTTATTTTTTGCTGTGTTCACTAAAGTGGTTAATTAGTTGGACAGTTTTATAGCTCAGGTTGTTCCGGACTCAGCGATTCCAAATATGTGTACTTTTATTGTTTATTTTTTAAATAAAGCCCTGCTATGTGTAGCAAAAGCAATGGCAAGATAGCAGCTTCGAGTTTCCTAAGTGGACTATTGAAACTATTGACGTAAAAAGTAGAAAAAAAAAAATAAAAAAAAATATTTTAAGAAATATAAAAGTTCAAATCACCCCCCTTTTGCCCCATTCAAAATAAAATAATAATTAAAAAAATACACATATTTGGCTTCGCTGTATTCAGAAACTCCCGATCTGTCAAAATATTAAAACAATTAATCCGATCAGTCACAAGAAAAATGATCAAAACACCAAAATTATGTTTTTTTGTTCACCACAAAATTGCAATAAAATGCAATAACAGGCGATCAAAACATCGTATCTACACCAAAATGGTATCAATAAAAATGTCAGATCAGAGCGCAAAAATAAGCCTTCACCCAGCCCCAGATCCTGAAAAGCAGACATGCTATTGATCTCTGAAAATCTTGCAATATTGTTTTTGAAAACTTTGGATTTTTTTCACCACTTAAATAAAAAAGAACTTATACATATTTGGCATCTGTGAACTCATAATGACTTGGAGAATCATAATAGCAAGACAGTTTTAGCATTTAGTAAACATTGTAAAAAAAAAAAAACGATTGTGGAATTGCACTTTTTTTGCAATTTTACCGCACTTGGAATGTTTTTCCAGTACACTATATAATAAAATCAATGATGACGTTCAAAATTACAACTCGTTCCGCAAAAAATAAGCCTGCAGACCGCCATATTGATGGAAAAATAAAAAAGTTATGGCTCTGGGAAGAAGGAGAGCAAAGAATGAAAACACAAAACGGAAAATCCCAAGGTAGTTAAGGGGTTAATATCAGCATACAGCTGTCTGCTTTGCCTTAGCTGGTTATTAAAAATAGAGGGTGGACCCTGCATTTTTTTTAGGGTCTCCCCATTTTTAATAACCAGCTAAGGCAAAGCAAACATCTGGGGGCTGATATTAATAGGCTGGGAAGCTAAATGGATATTGGTCGCTACCCAACATAATAAGACCAGCTCGCAGTTGTCTGCCTTCCCTTGGCTGATTATTAAAAATAGGATGGACCCCACATAGTTTTTTTCATTGATTTATTTATTAACTGGTACAATAAACTACACATGCAGGGCACTTCTCCATTCCTCCATTTGGACCTCTGACTCCGGGTTCAAGATTATTATTTTTTATTTTTTTAAATTCCATGTTATTTTAAGTAATTTTCCTACCACATTTGTTTGCAGGGCAATTGTCCTGCTCTTACCCCCATTTTGCTTCCTTTAGCAGCCTCCTAGCCCTTATTTCAATTATTTTGCAGCTATTTTACATCACCAAAGTTCGGGTCCCCATTGACTTATATGGGGTTCGGGGTTAAGTTCGGGTCAAGTTCGGGTACCCGAACTTCCACGGTTTTACTCATCTCTGCTCTTTACATATAATTTTTTGGTAGTAATTTGCATTATGTTTATTCATGCATTTTTATATGGTATTTTTGTATGATATTACTCTCAAGGAGGATTGATTGGAGGGGGGGGTTCTTTTGCCTCACACATCATGGATATTTTTTCCATCTTATCTCCTGATGTGTATCCTTTCGTCTGAATCCCACCTGGCCACCATGTTACTTTGTGTATTCATCAATAATCATTATGTATTTAATTGTTTTATAATTGGTTACCCTTATTATTTTTCTCTTTTGGGACCATTGTTGATTGTCCTGTTCTCCTGATTGGAGAATTTTGTTTAGTTCTATAGCTTTATAGGACATTGCTGTCTGACTGGAGCATGTGTAGTGCAAGTCACTCATAGTCAAGTCATGGAAAAAGCCTTCCAAGTAGGTCCACAGCCATAGCACACATAGACAGCTATACAACAATGCTGTCTATTTCTTGCATATAACTGTCCAGTTTAATCTTTCAGCAGTGTTATGAGCATTACTCACAGTGGGTTATGACTCTGAGTGCTTTAAATGCTCCATGGTCTTCACACACACAACCCATTTACTAGGGAACATTTCTCTACAGGAACGACCAGAGCAGGAGAAGCCTGCTACAAAACCATCTATATCATTAGGCTATATACGTAAGACTGCATTTGAAAAGTTATTTAATTTATCAAAATATTTCACACAGAATTGATTTATTATTGTGTTAAAACCTCTTTAAAATAATAAACATGGTCATTTCATTCAAAAAGGTTAATCCTTAGCTATGCAAGATACACCCTGAACTTAAGACCCATAAATATTGTGACTATAAAAAAGCCTTAACTAATGAAACACTAACTTACGATGATGGCGGATTGGCTGCATGTATTTATCAGGAGCTCTGCAACTGCAACATAAGTTCTTATCATCAGAATATTTATCCTTAATAGTATGTTCAGTATATGTGTGCCCCAGCAAGTAAGTAATACATAGCGGGAAGGATATTTTCTGAGCAATATTTTATAAGAATTTCAAAAACATTTGAGTCTCAATTTATCAGCAGTTTTCTTCATAATTCTGGCGTAAAACCGCTTGAAAAGTAACTAAAAGTTGTGCTAAACCTTAGCGAGTTTTGACATTTTTACACCTGTCCTGTCCACCTTTGCCAGCTTTTTAAAAACTGTACAGAGCTCAGGAAGGATGGGGCACATACAAGTGTACCTGACAAATTCATCATAACTTACTCTACAAAAATGGCTTAAATTACCACAGATACATACACCAATCACTAGCTGGCATACAGGATATTTATGGCGTTGATGCCCGTCTGCTAAAAGCTACTCCAAATTCATTAAAAAGGCACACACCTCTTAATAGGAACCTGTCACCAGGGTCTTCATAGGAGCAACATGATATTGGGACAGAGATCTTGATTCCAGGGATGTATCAATTACTGTGTTTTTCAGTTTCAATAAAATCAGTGTTTTATTAGCAGGAGATTATCACTACAGGATTAGCTCCCTCAATACTCCTGGTCCAACCACGCCCCCACCACTTATAAGCAGCTTTCTTTCAATATACATTGTGTAACATCCCTGGCAGCATGCTGGCATGGCTTACCATCTCACACCATGCAAGACCACCAACTTATCTACCACTCCAGGCTACACACTATGCTCCTCTACTTGTAGTGTGCATGTCTCTTGTCTGCTGGCTTAGGGTGGTGGTGCTGCACCTTCCTGATTCTTAAAGTTACAGTGTGCGCAGTTCTAATGCGTCCCCAGCCTATTGCTGTGAGTCACTGGATACTTAAACCTCCTCCACCCAGTGGGAGGTGCCTGAGCAACACTTTCTTACAGTGTGTTCTGTGAGTTGCCAGGGCTTGTCCTGAATTTTGCCTGTTTCCACCACCCTGGGAGCTGACAACCCAGGTCCATTACCTGTATCTGTGACTTCTAGTCTATTTCTTCCACCCTGAGGGCTGAATGCCCAGACTCGTTCCTGTCTGATCTGTGTCCTAGCCCATTTCCTGTTTGTCTCTATGTCTGATCCTTCCCTTTTCCTGGAGTGTCTGAACCAGTACCTAACTCCTACTCGTTGTCTCTGTACTTCTGTTTGTGAGTTTTGTGTCCACTCGCTACTTCATAGCAAGCAACTTGTGTGTTTCTGGTTCTGCTTGTCCCATTTCCCTGCCTCCATATGTACCTCTGTGTTCTAGCTATCTTCCTGTGTTTCCCTGTCCCTGTCTGTTCCATGTGAACAGAACCCTGTCCTTTCAGTCCACTGATGCGGCACTGCTCTGCCCTGCTCTGCTTTCCCTTCTGCACCTGCAGCTCTGCCCTGCTCTGCTTTCCCTTCTGCACCTGCAGCTCTGCTCTGCCCTGCTCCGCTTCCCTTCTGCACCTGCAGCTCTGCTGTGCCCTGCTCTGCTTTCCCTCTGCACCTGCGGTTCTGCTCTGCCCTGCTCCGCTTCCCCTCTGCACCTGCGGCTCTGCCCTGCTCCACTTCCCCTCCACACCTGCGGGGCGGCTCTGCCCTGCTCCGCTTCCCCTCCACACCTGCGGGTCTGCTCTGCCCTGCTCCGCTTCCCTTCCGCATCTGCAGCTCTGCTGTGCCCTGCTCTGCTTTCTCTCTGCACCTGTGGTTCTGCTCTGCCCTGCTCCGCTTCCCCTCTGCACCTGCGGCTCTGTCCTGCTCCACTTCCCCTCCGCACCTGCGGCTCTGCTCTGCCCTGCTCCGCTTCCCCTCCACACTTGCGGCTCTGCCCTGCTCCGCTTCCCCTTCGCACCTGCAGTTCTGCCCTGGTCCACTTCCCCTCCGCACCTGTGGCTCTGCCCTGCTAAGCTTCCCCTCTGCACCTGCGGCTCTGCCCTGCTCTGCCTTGCTCTGCTTCCCCTCCACACCTGCGGCTCTGCCCTGCTCTGCTTCCCCTCCGCACTTGCGACTCTGCCCTGCTCTGCTTTCCCTCCACACCTGCAGCTCTGCTCTGCTCCGCTTTCCCTCCGCACCTGCGGCTCTGCTCTGCCTTGCTCCACTTCCCCTCCGCACCTGCGACTCTGCTCTGCTACGCTTCCCCTCCGCACCTGCGGCTCTGCTCTGCCCTGCTCCACTTCCCCTCCGCACCTGCAGCTCTGCTCTGCTCCGCTTCCCCTCTGCACCTGTGGCTCTGCTTTGCCTTGCTCCACTTCCCCTCTGCACCTGCGGCTCTGCTCTGCTCTGCCCTGCTCCACTTCCCCTCCGCACCTGCGGCTCTGCTCTGCCCTGCTCCGCTTCCCCTCCGCACCTGCGGCTCTGCTCTGCCCTGCTCCGCTTCCCCTCTGCACCTGCGGCTCTGCTCTGCCCTGCTCCGCTTCCCCTCTGCACCTGCGGCTCTGCTCTGCCCTGCTCCGCTTCCCCTCTGCACCTGCGGCTCTGCTCTGCCCTGCTCCGCTTCCCCTCTGCACCTGCGGCTCTGCTCTGCCCTGCTCCGCTTCCCCTCTGCACCTGCGGCTCTGCTCTGCCCTGCTCCGCTTCCCCTCTGCACCTGCGGCTCTGCTCTGCCCTGCTCCGCTTCCCCTCTGCACCTGCGGCTCTGCTCTGCCCTGCTCCGCTTCCACCGCACCTGCGGCTCTGCCCTGGTCCACTTCCCCTCCACACCTGCGGCTCTGCCTTGCTCTGCTTCCCCTCCGCACCTGCGGCTCTGCCCTGCTTTGCCTTGCTCTGCTTCCCCTCCGCACTTGCACCTCTGCCCTGCTCCGCCTTGCTCTGCTTCCCCTCCACACCTGCAGCTCTGCTCTGCCCTGCTCCGCTTCCCCTCCGCACCTGCGGCTCTGCTCTGCCCTGCTCCACTTCCCCTCCGCACCTGCGGTTCTGCTCTGCCCTGCTCCGCTTCCCCTCCGCACCTGCGGTTCTGCTCTGCCCTGCTCCGCTTCCCCTCCGCACCTGCGGTTCTGCCCTGCTACGCTTCCCCTCCGCACCTGCGGTTCTGCCCTGCTCCGCTTCCCCTCCGCACCTGCGGTTCTGCCCTGGTCCGCTTCCCCTCCGCACCTGCGGCTCTGCCCTGCTCTGCCTTGCTCTGCTTCCCCTCCGCACTTGCAGCTCTTCCCTGCTTTGCCTTGCTCTGCTTCCCCTCCGCACCTGCAGCTCTGCTCTGTCCTGCTCCGCTTCCCCTCCGCACCTGCGGCTCTGCTCTGCCCTGCTCTGCTTCCCCTCCGCACCTGCGGCTCTGCTCTGCCCTGCTCTGCTTCCCCTCCGCACCTGCGTCTCTGCCCTGCTCTGCTTCCCCTCCGCACCTGCGTCTCTGCCCTGCTCTGCTTCCCCTCCGCACCTGCGTCTCTGCCCTGCTCTGCTTCCCCTCCGCACCTGCGTCTCTGCCCTGCTCTGCTTCCCCTCCGCACCTGCGTCTCTGCCCTGCTCTGCTTCCCCTCCGCACCTGCGTCTCTGCCCTGCTCTGCTTCCCCTCCGCACCTGCGTCTCTGCCCTGCTCTGCTTCCCCTCCGCACCTGCGTCTCTGCCCTGCTCTGCTTCCCCTCCGCACCTGCGTCTCTGCCCTGCTCTGCTTCCCCTCCGCACCTGCGTCTCTGCCCTGCTCTGCTTCCCCTCCGCACCTGCGTCTCTGCCCTGCTCTGCTTCCCCTCCGCACCTGCGGCTCTGCCCTGCTCTGCTTCCCCTCCGCACCTGCGGCTCTGCTCTGCCCTGCTCTGCTTCCCCTCTGCAACTGCGGCTCTGCTCTGCCCTGCTCTGCTTCCCCTCCGCACCTGCGGTTCTTCCCTGCTCTACCCTGCTCCGATTCCCCTCCGCACCTGCGGTTCTTCCCTGCTCTGCCCTACTCCGCTTCCCCACCGCACCTGAGTCTCTGTTCCTGTATCCCAGTCTGTACTGGTCCTTATCCAGCCTGTTTACCTACCTGCCAGTATCCACCTGTCTGCATACCAGCCGTGCCTGCCCTTTCCTGCATTCCTCGATGTGGGTCAACAGCTGTGTGACCTGGGTCTGACCTGGAGTAGCACCTGGGCCACCTCCCACGTCGCTCCTCGGACCAAGGAGTCGATTAAGCCGCCGTGCATCCATGGTCGGATCTGGCGAGGCCCCTAGCCACGCCCCTTAAGGCACTCCTTGGTTCGTGGCCCAGTGGGACCACTAACCACGCTCACGCCAAACGGTCCGGGCATGAGCGTAACACAGTAAGCTGCCAATCAGTGATGTGGGCGGGGTTATACAGGGCTCAGCATTCCAAACTCTGCTAGATCTGTTGCAGAGAAAACTGTGACTCTATCACAACTGTTGCACCGAGTAAATTAAATTCTTCTCTGGAATCAGGGTCTCTTTCTTTACATTATGCTGTTGTCAAGAAAAAAGGATTGGATCGGCATAAAATTAAAATTCAAAAAATTTTTATTCCATCAGATTAAAAATTGGATATCCATGATCAACAAATTAAAATCATGCTCACTCTGACGTGATTCTGGCCAATGCCCTTAGTAATAGAGTAGTGTTGTTGTCAGATTACATAGCAAAAACCTGCTGACATATTCCATTCAATTAATATGGCTTATCTTACTACAGTGCTCCCTTTATTAAGACTGGTGTACAAAATGTCAGTCTTAATGAATCAAAATTATAGTGTTTTGAGAGCGACACTTCCTTTTTAGATGAGTGAGTTGTTACAAACGCTAAAAGCACCACCCCAGCAGTTTTTTTTTATATTCTAATCTAAGGTTGCTGCCTCCATTCTCATGCTTACCTGCTGCCATCTTCACCTTCTATCTTCGCCACTCCAATCGGTCTCCAGCAGTTTGTGACCTGCTGGATCGCTCCAGTGTTTCAGGGAGGTCACTTTTCAATCAATTCTATGAGAGTCTTGTTCTGACTCTCACAGACGTGCATTGAGAGCTTGTGACCTTTTTTTCTGACTTCCAGTCATTCAGAAGTTGAGGTCACAAGATGGCACTGTGGTAGCAGAGCAGCACCAATAAATGGTGAAGATGCCGGCAGGTAACTATAAAACTAAAGTCATGGACCTTACATTAGAAGCACCACTTAAGCACGAAAAAAAACAAAAACCGCTGGAGTGGTGCTTTTAAAAAGCTATATAAGTCTAAAAATTGCTGAGACAAGGAGAGGAAAAGCAAATCACAACTAAATTCTATTACTCACACATCAAATAGATAAGTAAATAAATTAAATTCACATTGATAGTAAATAAAAGATTAGCATGCAAATAGAAGATGTACTATGAGCATATCCCAGTGTGAACATGATTTTAGATTTTTTTTTATATAGTCATATGAAAAATTGAAAAAAAAAAAACCATTATCATAAAATAAAAAAATGCATTTAACATAAAAACACAATTTTTACTGTAAGTCGTTTTCTGATGGCAAAAATAATCAGTCTGTTATTTTCTGATAATATTTTCATTAATTATGTGGAATATTTAGACCTGGCTCCTGTTGTAAAATAGGATTAGAAAAAACAACTTTACATCAGTTGACCTTCTATCAGGCTACTATTATAAAAAACAGAAGTAAAATGTGCCTGGCCAGTTTAGTGTTTAGATGCAATAACACCAAAGATAGTGACTATCTCTCACACAGTCAAAGCATGGTCAATTGATTCAAGGATTTAAAATTGTCTCATACTGCGCGAGTGCTTACTACCAAGTCAAGTAATGGACCAGATAGTCACAAATAATCACAAAAGTTACAGCCATAATTTCATCATACACAGTCCAAATATTGCTATAATAACATTCTTTCTGTACTTGAGAAACATTCCCTGATACTTGTGAATGATCTATACTTAGCCATAGCTCTACTAATGCACCACATAAATACAGGAAGGTTTTATAATATTTTAGATCCTTGCAAACTTAGATTACTCAAGTCCAAAACTGGGCAAAATGCTCATTAGGGCGATGAGTTCCTCAGATATCCAGTGGTAAGCAGGCAGTTTACTTATTACATACTTGTTCTTTTATTATAATGCTTTGTGGGTCACTGTTATTTTTGGTTCGATTGTGTCATCTTGAATGTGATAGTGATTGTACTATGTTTTTGCTCAGTATTGATGTTCCCTTCTATTGGGTCTACTGTGTTTTATTGTACCTTGTTCTTCAGTTCTTGACAAACTCTGATCTTCTAATTGAACAATAGTGCCTCAAAAGGATAAGTCTATGACCACACGTTGCATTTATTTTTGCCGCAATCACAGTAAGACTACAAAGTGTTTAAATGAGTGTTGATAAATTAACCAAATTGAGATTCTGATTTGGCTTTTATCCTAAGTCATATTGCACGACTCGTTAAAGGGTTGATTGTGACTGGTAGGATCGCTACTTCCAATAGGTGGCACTGTAGAGTACAAGTCCTCTTTTTCTCCAAAGAGGCAATTTGCATATTAAATTTCCCAGAGGAGCATTGCATGGTGAATAAGCCTCCTTACCTTGACATGCCAGAGCTGCTGTGTCACTCTCCATAAGGAGAAACGCTACCCCTTAGACCTCAGTCCAGAGCCTCTCACCTAGCCAAATCAGTTCTCATACTTTGCACTGATGAGGGCCAACAGCACGAAACACCGCGTCTCCAAATTGAGATTCTGATTTGGCTTTTATCCTGTTAGGGGGACGATTGCAAACACTTTATTAAATAGGAACGCAACCGACCCCGGGGTCCGCGATGCAGCCTGGTGGACTGCTGCCGAACTCTTCGCGGGTGAGAAGGGAAGACAACCAAATAAAGATAACCCTTCCATGTTAACTTCACACCGGACAGGGTATAGCGGTACGCTCTATCTCCGTTGACTGCATGGAGGGAGAGCGACCGGCGACGCACCTAACAAAAATCTTAGCCCTTCGTGTTAAAGCACACGGAAGGGTAAGATGGTTCGCACAATCTCCAAGAACCACAGGGAGACGTGCGACCGTGGGAACAGCAGTAGCCCTGTCTTTGATACAGGCGCTACGCTATGGAGATTGGCGCTAAAGCGGTTCACACTATCTCCAAGAACCGCAGGGAGACGTGTGACCGGACTAGGAGCAGTAGCCCTGTCTACGGTACAGGCGCTACGCTATAGGAGATGACGCTAGAGTGCGGGAGTGAGTTCCGCCAGGTACTCGTGCACTCAGCCGGCGTGCTACCGGACTGAGCCGACCCGCTCAATATGGCTCTTAGAGGAGCTCAGGAGAGAGGCGTGCACAACCAAACAACTAGCTCAAATGATCTGAGTGCGCCACCATGTTTGTGGGCGGGCCTTTTAAAAACTAAGCCCTGCCCCACTGTCGCACCATTGGTGACGTCTCCTGTGACCAATCAGGCGGTGCCAGGTCACCGGGTCAGCTGGTTCCTGAACCACCAATCATGGTGCACCATGTCATGGGCATGCTCAGTGCGATGCATTTTAGACTTCGGCTGCAGTGGCCTAGTCTCTCTCCGCAACCTGTGCTTCATGTTGCTAGGCACAAATACATGAGATACCACTTGTACTTCTCGTGTATTGGCTAGGCGTTGGGACCGACGGCGATGCTGTGCAGCATCAGCCCCTGCTGAACCAGAATAGGAGACCACAGAATCCACTGATGATTCAGAACCCATTTCTGATCCAGCAAGTGCCCGGCGCCTAACATTATCCCCCCTTCTAACCTCCCCCTCCACTTGACGCTCATATTCCTTAATGAGCAGGGGGGCATGAATGTGGTCCACAGGCTCCCAGGAGCGATCCTCAGATCCATGACCTCTCCAGTGTACGAGGTAAAATTTTTTCCCCCGAACCATCTTAGACCCCGCAATCGCCTGTACCTCAAAATCATCACCCTTGGTGTCTGGAGCAGATTGGGGTTCCGAAAATTTGGTCAGACGAACCGGCTTGAGAAGCGACACATGAAAGGTGTCGTGAATCCTCATGTGTCGAGGTAATTGTAACCGGTACACTACGGGGTTTATTTGGGCCAGGATTCTGAAAGGACAAATAAAACTGGGAGCAAACTTAGCGGATTCCCCGCGTACCCAGATGTTGCGAGCCGCGAGCCACACTCTGTCGCCCGGGGAGAATACGGGGGCTGGACGACGATGAGCGTCAGCCGACTCTCTCATCCGATTCTTGGAAGCCAAAATAGCCTCCTGGGTATGATCCCAAACCTCCCGCGCCTCTTGAGCCCATTCTCTGAACACAGGTTCCACAGAGGAAACCGGCATAGGAACCAGGACTCGCGGATGTTGGCCATTATTTAGGAGAAACGGAGTCTGACCCGTGGAATCCGCCACTGCGTTGTTTAAGGCAAACTCTGCCCAGGGAAGCAATATCGACCAGTCATTCTGGTTGGCCGAAACGAAATGGCGCAAGTATGTCACCAGCGTCTGGTTAGTGCGTTCCACCAGACCATTGGTCTCTGGGTGATAAGCAGTGGAAATATTTAGTTCAATGTCGAGCAAATTACACAATTCTCTCCAAAACCGGGAGGAAAACTGTGGTCCCCGATCACAGACAATCCTATCAGGCATCCCGTGGAGACAGAAAACCCGGGAGGTAGGGACCCTAGGCAGAGGGACCAGGTGAACCATCTTAGAGAAATGGTCAGACACCACCCATATAGTCGTGTTTCCCCGGGACTTAGGCAACTCCACAATAAAATCCATCCCAACCAGCTCCCAAGGTCTATCCGCCATGGGTAACGGATGAAGAAGACCAGCTGGCTTCTGACGGGATGGTTTATTTCTCGCACAGGAGACACATGCTTGGACATACTCTTTAACGTCCTGGGATAACCGAGGCCACCAATATGAGCGTTGGAGAAGCTCTGTGGTACACTTGACCCCAAAATGACCTCCGATCTTAGAGGCATGTGTCCAGGACAGTACCTCATTCTGTAAATTTGGTGGAACAAACGTCCTCCCGGGAGGAACCTGGTTTAGAGACACTGGAGTCAGCGTCCGCATACACTCTGGCGAAACAATGAGCCTTGGCTCGTCTTCATCCTCAGCCATATCCATGGACCTGGACAAAGCGTCCGCCCGAGGGTTCTTCTCTCCTTTTAAGAAGTGAATGGAGAAATTGAACCGTGAAAAGAAAAGAGACCACCTGGCCTGACTCGGGTTAAGACGCTGCGCCATCTATAGGTATAACAGATTTTTGTGATCGGAATATACCACGAACTGATGCTTAGCTCCCTCCAAGAGGTACCTCCATTCTGAAAAGCCATTTTAATGGCCAGCAATTCTTTGTCACCAACAGTATAATTACTCTCTGCTGGAGAGAAGGTCTTGGAGAAGAAAAAACATGGTCTTGTCCGACCCTGTTCATTCTTTTGGGAGAGAACCGCTCCTGCTCCGACAGAAGAGGCATCAACCTCCAGGAAGAATGGCTTGTCCACATCCGGGCGATGGAGAATGGGAGCTCTAGCAAAGTAGGATTTAATCTCCCGGAACGCCTCGGATGTCTCCTGAGACCAGTCCTTGGGATTGGCACCCTTTCGGGTTAAAGCAGCTAAGGGAGCCACCAGGGTGGAAAAATGTGGTATGAACTGCCGGTAGTAGTTAATAAAGCCCATGAAGCATTGTACCGCTTTAAGAGAATGGGGTTCCTGCCAGTTCTGTACCGCCACCAACTTTTGTGGATCCATAGCCAATCCCTTACTGGAAATGATGTAGCCCAGGAACGGTAACGACTCTCGTTCAAATTGACACTTCTCCAGCTTACAGTTCAAGGAATTTGCTCGCAATCGCTCGAAAACCCTGCGAACATCCTCTCGGTGTGTGGAGAGGTCCGGGGAAAAAATAAGAATATCCTCAAGATAGACTACCACGGAAGATAGCAGCAAATCCCGAAAGATATCGTTGACAAAATCTTGAAAAACCACGGGGGCATTGCATAATCCGAAAGGCATGACGAGATACTCGTAATGGCCATCACGAGTGTTAAAGGCAGTTTTCCACTCGTCACCCTCACGGATTCGCACCAGATTATATGCCCCTCACAAATCCAGTTTAGTGAAAATATGAGCCCCTCGCAACCTGTCAAACAGCTCAGAAAGAAGGGGCAGAGGATATTTATTCTTGATGGTGATGGCATTTAATCCTCTGTAATCAATGCAGGGACGCAAATCACCCCCTTTTTTCTGAACGAAGAAAAACCCCGCTCCCGCAGGAGAGACCGATTTTCTGATAAACCCCCGAGCCAGATTCTCTTTAATATAATCAGACATGGCCTGGGTCTCGGGTACAGACAGAGGGTAGACCCTACCGCGAGGAGGCTCAGTACCGGGGACCAGGTCAATAGGGCAGTCATACGGTCGGTGGGGAGGTAAAGTCTCAGCAGCCTTTTTAGAAAAGACATCTGCAAAGCTCCGGTATTGCACAGGCAGAGCGGACAAGTCGGAAGGAGGCTCAGAGACTGCTCCTCGGGCAGCTGTAACCATACACTGGGGCACACAGTCTTTACTCCAGGACAAATTTCTCCCTGTACACCAGTCAATGTGTGGAGAGTGATGGCGTAGCCAAAGAAGGCCCAATAACACCTCATCTAATCCCCCGGGGATAATAAGGAAGGAGATAACCTCCCGGTGACCCTGAGGAAACGACATGGTGAGAGGAACAGACTGGTGGGTAATTTGTGTATCCAGCAGGGACCCATTGACCACCCTGATGTTCATTGGCCTAGGCAGTAAGTCCATAGGAATGGCATGTCTCTGGGCAAATGCTGCAGACAAAAAGTTGCCATCAGCTCCAGAATCCACCCACGCCTTGGCTGTGACCACAGTTGTTCCGAAGGACAACGTCACCTCATAGAGTAATTTGGAGGACGAGACCCCTGAATCTAACACACCCCCTCCAATGGCGGTTAGACACCCTCGTTTCCCGACTGCTTGGAGACCTTATTAACGGGGTACTACAGAGGACGTCTGAGTCGGGAACGAGGGGACTTAGACTTAGTCCGAGATACGTCCATAGCCTCAGGCTCTGGATTGGAAACCACGGGTTTGGAGATAGGCCTAGAGAAAGCGGGTGCCAACCGAAACCGAGGTCTGGAAAGCTCCAGTACTAACTTGCGTTCTGCATGACGCAGATCAATTCTGTTAGCAAATGTAATTAACTCTTCCAGAGAAGTTGGAATCTCTCTGGTAGCTAGAGCATCTTTAATGTGCCCAGCCAGCCCCCTCCAAAACACCGGGATCAGCGACCGCTCCGGCCAATCCAGTTCAGCCACGAAGGTTCTGAACTGAATGGCATAATGGCTGGCGGTGACCTAACCCTGGGTCAACGCAAGCAGCTTAAGAGCCGTATCATGCGTGACCTGAGGCCCCAGAAAGACGCTTTTTAAGGTCCTAAGAAAAAGACCTGCATTAGCCACAGCCGGGTAATTCCGCTCCCACAGTGGAGTAGCCCACTCCAGAGCCCTGTGGGAGAGCAACGAGATAACATAACCCACTTTGGCTCTCTCGGAAGGAAATCGTGCCTCCATCATCTCCAAGTGAATGGAGCATAAATTTATAAAACCCCTGCAAAATTTACTGTCCCCAGAAAATTTCTCCGGGAGAGAAAAGCGGGGTAATGGAGCACTTGCAGCGGTGGCAGCCGAGTTTATCATGTTGGCTGCTAGAGAAGCCGCCTGGGTAGCTACTGCAGTGGTATCAGCCACCGGGACCGTTTGTTCCAGAGACCTGAGTCTGGTCTCCAGTTGCTGTATATAACGCTGCAGCTGCTGGTTGTCGGCCATGTTCGGCAAGACCCTGGTGCTCAGATACTGTTAGGGGGACGGTTGCAAACACTTTATTAAATAGGAACGCAACCGACCCCGGGGTCCGCGATGCAGCCTGGTGGACTGCTGCCAAACTCTTCCCGGGTGAGAAGGGAAGACAACCAACTAAAGATAACCCTTCCATGTTAACTTCACACCGGACAGGGTATAGCGGTAAGGCTCTATCTCCGTTGACTGCATGGAGGGAGAGCGACCAGCGACGCACCTAACAAAAATCTTAGCCCTTCGTGTTAAAGCACGCGGAAGGGTAAGACGGTTCGCACAATCTCCAAGAACCGCAGGGAGACGTGCGACCGTGGGAACAGCAGTAGCCCTGTCTTTGATACAGGCGCTACGCTATGGGGATTGGCGCTAAAGCGGTTCACACTATCTCCAAGAACCGCAGGGAGACGTGTGACCGGACTAGGAGCAGTAGCCCTGTCTATGGTACAGGCGCTACGATTTAGGAGACGACGCTAGAGTGCGGGAGTGATTTCCGCCAGGTACTCGTGCACTCAGCCGGCGTGCTACCGGACTGAGCCGACCCGCTCAATATGGCTCTTAGAGGAGCTCAGGAGAGATGCGTGCGCAACCAATCAGCTAGCTCAAATGATCTGAGCGTGCCACTATGTTTGTGGGCTGGCCTTTTAAAAACTAAGCCCTGCCCCACTGTCGCACCATTGGTGACGTCGCTTGTGACCCATCAGGCGGTGCCAGGTCACCGGGTCAGCTGGTTCCTGAACCACCAATCATGGTGCGCCATGTCATGGGCATGCTCAGTGCGATGCATTTTAGACTTAGGCTGCAGTGGCCTAGTCTCTCTCCGCAACCTGTGCTTCATGTTGCTAGGCACAAATACACAAGATGCCACTTGTACTTCTCATGTATTGGCTAGGCATTGAGACTGATGGTGATGCTGTGCAGCATCAGCCCTGGCTGAACCAGAATGGGAGACCACAGAATCCACTAATGATTCAGAACCCATTTCTGATCCAGCAAGCACCTGGCACCTAACATATCCTAAGTCATATTGCACGACTCGTTAAAGGGTTGATTGTGACTTGTAGGATCGCTACTTCCAATACGTGGCACTGTAGAGTACAAGTCCTCTTTTTCTCCAAGAGGTAATTTGCATGATAAATTAACCATCAATGATGGATATATTTTTCAAGCTGATGAGGTGGATTTTGTGACATAAAGAGACATGCTCCAGTTGTAACTGTGAGGATTGATGAAAACACCAATCTCTATCCTCGCTACTTAACTCCTCATAGGCTTCTTTCAATAGTGAAAGTGGTATGTGAGGAATTTGACAGAGGCAGACTTTTTCCTCTGTCAGCCCCCACTCCCCTCCATCCTCTGCCGCGCTATTGCAAGTTGCTGATGGGTGGCTATGGCAGCCGGATTCCTAACAGTGGCTTCTGTGTCCACCATTTACTGATTTCTATTAAAATCTAATAGGCTTAGGCCAAGTTCACCGTATTTTCGGCTGGTGAAAAAACAGGACAGCACACAGACAGCGCTCAGACCAATGTTATTCAATGACATAGTAGAGAAGAGTAATTTTCTTCAAGAAGTGAATCTATGCATGAAAAAAATCACAGCATGCACTCGTTTTTTCCATGTGTCCGATAAGACTTGTACATTCAAATCTATCAGTGCTCAAAAATATTTGGGTCCCATACAGAGCATGTTATAGCATCCAATACATTGGAAGTCTTTAACTGTTTCTGGATTGCCCATAGACTATATGTCTGAGCAGTCCACACTTTACTCTGCACTGAGATTTTAAAATTTCAATGCAGTGTAAGCAGCTAGCACAAGATTGTGCAGCTCTGGGATTGGGAAGCTGGCTGTCATTCACAGCCAGACTCCTCATAGAGAAAATAAACATGATTTATTATCATGTTTACCTTCTTGATCTCTGTACACAGTGTTCAGCCAGAAAATATGTATACAGGTTAGGAAGTACTGTTAAGGCCCCGTCACACATAACGAGATCGCTAGCGAGATCGCTATTACGTCACGGTTTTGGGATCGCTGGAGAGTCGTTTCGTGATCGCTGGGGAGCTGTCAAACATGCAGAACTTCCCAACGACTTCTGCCACCCCAGCGATCTAACGATCTCGGCGGTCGAATGGGATGCTTTCACACAGCAGCTATTTCAAAGATCCACACCTTGATAGGGACTGTACTGTGTCACAAAGGCGTGCATAAAATTACTTTTCCTCGCCCCCTCATCTCCAATTGGTGGGCGCTACTGAGTTCTGATTGGGCGGCCTTAGTCGCTACAATGATCCGCAAAATCAGGACTCAGTCGAATAAACGGATATCAACAGCCCGGAGAATTCTGTTGGATCTGCAATCCAGCACGAGGTCAGAAACAAAGGATGGAATCGCTATTCTGTTGCCTTCTTTATGCATGGCGGAAAATGAGAACGCTGTAGCGACCACCAATCGGGGACGAGGGGCGCGGAAAAGTCCAATTTATGCACGCCTACGTGTCTCAGTTCTGAATCGCTAACGAGGTCGTTGATAAGGTCTCAAATACAACGATGCACACTGCCCAGCAGGAGCACAACGACCCAGGAATGGTCCAGGAAGCTTTGTAACGATCAGCGATCTCACAGCAGGGGCCTGATCGTTGCTGCCTGTCAGACGTAACGAGATCGCTAGCGAGATCGCTATTGCGTCACAAAAACCGTGACGTATCAACGATCTTGCTAGCGATCTCGTTATGTGTGACGGGGCCTTTAGTGCTTCTTCCTCCATATCCTGTGTTAATGTGATCGCAGGGTGGAGGACTAAATAAAAGCTGCTGAGTGCGATGAGACCAAGACAGCTTTACTATGCAGGCAGGAAGCTGAAACTTTACTGTAACTAGGGCTAATCAGCCCCAGTTAAAGGTGAAATCTGTAATAAAAATAATGTATTAGTATGTTAAAATGGCCCCTAAAGATCTAATAAAGACTTTATGGGGGGGACGTATGTAAAATAAATTAAAAACTTAATAGTAAAAATTAAATAGAAAAAAACCATAACTAAAAAAAGCAAAAAAAAAAAAAGAAGAGAAACCCTGCCAGTCTAAATTGCTGTTTCTAACCTCACACATCTAAAAAATTACCGTGTTTACTAACATATTTATCTTCTCAGTCTCTTTACACAATGCACCAATTATCACTGTCAGAGCTTTCTTCCAGACCCTCTGATAATGTGATTACAGGGTGTAGTGAAGGAACAGGGGTTACTGGGTCATAGGATACCCAATCAGCTCTGCTGTGCAGAAATAAAATAGGAAAAAAACATAAATAAAATCTAAACTAAAAGAGAAGAAACATTATCAGTCAAAATTGTGGATAATAAACGATAACTGATAAAAAATTGTCAGAGTTTTTCAAGTGAACTTAGCCTTACTGTTAGTTTAACACATTAGCTTAATATTAGTCCATAAGATAAAAAAATAATCAGAAGAAAAAAAAGCCCCCAAATAAACATGAATATTTGACATCAACTTGTATGCAATGTACTATTGACACATACTATAAAACTATACCACTATTCATTTTTTAAGGTACTTAATGCCATTAAAAAATGCAAAAAACTGTGCCAGAATAGCTTTTTTTTATCATCCCATCTCGCAAAAATAAAGTGATAAAAAAGTTCTTATGTATCAAAAAATACAACTGGAGAACAATTGAAAATTACAGTTTGTCCCTCAAAAAAATAAGCCCTCACACAACTTTGTGTGAAAAAATATGAGTCTCACCACTTTGTGACCAAAATGAAATTACTTTTTTTTAAAGTGACTTTGTTTTTGCCTGTAAAAGTAGTAAAACATAAATCAACTATATATATTTGATATGTTCATGACCGTATCAGCCTGAAGAGTTAATTTTACATATCATTTATACTGAACAATGAACGTTGTTTAAAAAAAATGCTGAATTTTGGTTCATTGCAACACCGAAAAAAGTTTAATATAAATTGATAAAAGAGTCATATGTGAAGAAGACCAAATTGATCAGCGAAGAAGCAACTTTGAGTCAATTTTCCTGAAATTCAATTTGCATGGATCGGCCAAAACTACAAATGCCCAGTGCCATTCACACACTGCTGTAGAGTTATTGAGCCGTCTAGGGACTTCAAGTGCAGCTAAGCGGGCTTCCCCATAATGCCTTGCAAAAAATCACATCACATAGACTAGCACAGCCAATCAAGGAGGACTATACATTTCATTGATGGTATCATGAATTCACAATATATTTGCCACTTTATTGCCAAGGACAATGGGCACCTACCCAGTCCCTCGAGCTAGTCTATCCATGTACCCCAGATTACCCCTGAAGATGGAGATGTTGGGTTTCTTGTACCTTGCTATGCTCATGCATGCTTATCTGTTTCCTCCCCCACCCAGGGAGGTATGAAACAGAAGTGTATAGGATAACACAAACCTGATAGACAGGGGAATCAGACAGAGATAAAAGAAAACTACAATCATACAAATCCATTCCCAAAAAACTGAGTGGAAATCAAGGGAACAGTAGGAGGAGTAAACCAAATGGGAGAGGATTAGGATTAACACACAATACCAAATTCATGCAGATACAGTTGTGCTCAAAAGTTTACATACCCCGGGAGAATATTTTTGCTTCAGAGAATATGGATGATAACAAGAAAACTTTTTCTCCACTCATGGTTATTGGTTGAATGAAGCCATTTATTGTCAAACTACTGTGTTTTCTCTTTTTAAATCTTAATGACAACCAAAAACATCCAAATGACCCTGATCAAAAGTTCACATACCCTGGTGATTTTGGCCTGATAACTTGCGCAGAGTTTGACACAAATGGGTTTGAATGGCTACTAAAGGTAGCATCCTCACCTGTGACCTGTTTGCTTGTAATCAGTGTGTGTGCATAAAAGCTGAGTGAGTTCTGGGATCCAGATAGACTCTTGCATCTTTCATCCTGCCACTGATGTTTCTGGATTGTGAGTCATGGGGAAAGCAAAAGAATTGTCAACGGATCTACGGGAGAGGTAGTTGAACTATATAACACAGGAAAGAGATACAAAAAGATATCCAAGGAATTGAAAATGCCAGTCAGCAGCGTTCAAACTGTGTTTAATAAATGGAAAATCAGGGGCTCTGTAAAAACCAAACCGCGGTCAGGTAGACCAACAAAAATTTCGGCCACAACTGCCAGGAAAATTGTTCAGGATGCAAAGAAAAACCCACAAATAACATCAGCTGAAATTCAGGACTCTCTGAAAACTAGTGGTGTGCCTGTTTGAAGATGGACAATAAGGAGGCACTTGAAGAAAAATGGGCTGCATGGTTGAGTCGCCAGAAGAAAGCCATTACTGCGCAAATGCCACAAAGTATCTTGCCTACAATACTCCAAACAGCACAGAGACAAGCTTCAAAACTTCTGGAACAAGGTAATTTGGAGTGATGAGACCAAAATTGAACTTTCTGGCCACAATCATAAACATTCAATTTGGAGAGAGGTCAAGAAAGCCTATGATGAAAGGAGCACCATTCTTACAGGAAAAACACGGAGGTGGATCGCTGATGTTTTGGGGATGTGTGAGCTACAAAGGCACAGTAAACTTGGTAAAAGTTGAAGGAAAGATGAATGCAGCACGTTATCAGCAAATACTGGAGGCAAATTTGCATTCATCAGTAGAGATGAGCGTTGTTCGACTCGAACTGTTCGCCAATCTCAAATTCGAGCTGTTTTGGGCGGTGTTCGAGCCGTTCGGCGAACACGAACGATTTGAGAAAAATTCGGCTGTTCGAGGTTATGTTCGATAACTGTTCGTGCACCAAAATCATAACTGGATTTTTTCTCAGTAATGATGAAAATTAATGTTAATACGCAGTTTGAGTGTACAGCGGGGTGGGGGGAGGGGCAGGGGATGGATCTCTGCAGGAATAATGAAGATCTCCATTTTTTTTTCTCTTTCCCGCATTTACAGTGGGGAGGTGCAATCTGTCAGCCTATCAGCAGCGCACACACGGAGCGAAGTGCTTTTTTTCACACAAGCAAGGGCATGTGTCATTGGCAGTGTATGTCACATGTCCTTGCCCTATAAGACCAAGCCATTTTCCCCGTCGCCACCATTTTCTCACTGCTGCAGCTGCGTGTTAGACGGCACCGCTGTTGCTGTGTGCGCTATACCTTGTTAATTTCAAGCCAATTTTCGCACAAATCTACAGATAGCTTGGGAGTAGGGAATAGTTGTGATTGCAGTCCTTTTAAGGACTAGGTTACAGCATTTCCTACGACTTTTATCAGGCAGGTCTGTGCTCTTAAATAGATAGATTGTGGGAGTAAAGACTAATTGTAATTGCAGTCCTTTTCAGGACTAGGTTACATCAGTTCCTATCAGTTTTTGCCAGGCAGGTCTGTGCCAGTGCTGTGCAAGTTTTTTTTCACAGCATTTGGCTGAATCTAGCAAAGCTAATCCTTTTTGGCCTATTGCAGAGTGTGTTAGTCAGTGGAGTAGCCTATGTGTGTTGCAAGATATACCACCTGTGTATAGAATACCAATTTTTTTACTGCACCTAGTGAAGTAAAATCTTTTGGGAATAACATCATTCTATTAGTCCATCTATACCGACCTCCATCAGGTTGCAAATTGAATATAATTTTTTTCTGCATCTAGCTCTGAAAAATTATTTGGGCTTCTAGCAGTGTGTGGGACTTATTCTATTAGTCCATCTATACTGACCTCCATCAGGTTGCAAACTGAATATAATTTTTTTCTGCATCTACCTCTGAAAAATATTTGGCCTTCTAGCAGTGTGTGGGACTTGTTCTATTAGTCCATCTATACTGACCTCCATCACGCTGCAAATTCAAAATAATTTTTTGTCTGCATCTAGCTCTGAAAAAATATTTGGCCTTCTAGCAGTGTGTGGGACTTTCTCTATTAGTCCATCTATACTGACCTCCATCAGGTTGCAAATTAAAAATATTTTTTATCTGCATCTACCTCTGAAAAAATATTTGGGCTTCTAGCTGTGAGTGGGACTTGTTCTATTAGTCCATCTATACTGACCTCCATCAGGTTGCAAACTGAATATAATTTTTTTCTACATCTAGCTCTGCAAAAATATTTGGCCTTCTAGCAGTGTGTGGGACTTTCTCTATTAGTCCATCTATACTGACCTCCATCAGGTTGCAAATTAAAAATAATTTTTATCTGCATCTAGCTCTGAAAAAATATTTGGCCTTCTAGCAGTGTGTGGGACTTTCTCTATTAGTCCATCTATACTGACCTCCATCAGGTTGCAAATTAAAAATATTTTTTATCTGCATCTACCTCTGAAAAAATATTTGGGCTTCTAGCTGTGAGTGGGACTTGTTCTATTAGTCCATCTATACTGACCTCCATCAGGTTGCAAACTGAATATAATTTTTTTCTGCATCTAGCTCTGAAAAAATATTTGGCCTTCTAGCAGTGTGTGGGACTTTCTCTATTAGTCCATCTATACTGACCTCCATCAGGTTGCAATTTAAAAATATTTTTTATCTACATCTAGCTCTGAAAAAATATTTGGCCTTCTAGCAGTGTGTGCGACTTTCTCTATTAGTCCATCTATACTGACCTCCATCAGGTTGCAAATTCAAAATAATTTTTTGTCTGCATCTAGCTCTGAAAAAATATTTGGCCTTCTAGCAGTGTGTGGGACTTTCTCTATTAGTCCATCTATACTGACCTCCATCAGGCTGCAAATTAAAAATAATTTTTATCTGCATCTACCTCTGAAAAAATATTTGGCCTTCTAGCTGTGTGTGGGACTTGTTCTATTAGTCCATCTATACTGACCTCCATCAGGTTGCAAACTGAATATAATTTTTTTCTGCATCTAGCTCTGAAAAAATATTTGGTCTTCTAGCAGTGTGTGGGACTTTCTCTATTAGTCCATCTATACTGACCTCCATCAGGTTGCAAATTAAAAATAATTTTTTGTCTGCATCTAGCTCTGAAAAAATATTTGGCCTTCTAGCAGTGTGTGGGACTTTCTCTATTAGTCCATCTATACTGACCTCCATCAGGATGCACACTGAATATATTTTTTTTCTGCATCTACCTCTGAAAAAATATTGGGCTTCTAGCTGTGTGTGGGACTTGTTCTATTAATCCATCTCTACAGACCTCCATCAGGTTGCAAACTGAATATAATTTTTTTCTGCATCTACCTCTGAAAAAATATTTGGGCTTCTAGCTGTGTGTGGGACTTGTTCTATTAGTCCATCTATACTGACCTCCATCAGGTTGCAAACTGAATATAATTTTTTTCTGCATCTAGCTCTGAAAAAATATTTGGCCTTCTAGCAGTGTGTGGGACTTTCTATATTAGTCCATCTATACTGACCTCCATCAGGTTGCAAATTAAAAATAATTTATATCTGCATCTAGCTCTGAAAAAATATTTGGCCTTCTAGCAGTGTGTGGGACTTTCTCTATTAGTCCATCTATACTGACCTCCATCAGGTTGCAAATTAAAAATAATTTTTTGTCTGCATTTAGCTCTGGAAAAATATTTGGCCTTCTAGCAGTGTGTGGGACTTTCTCTATTAGTCCATCTATACTGACCTCCATCAGGTTGCAAACTGAATATATTTTTTTTCTGCATCTACCTCTGAAAAAATATTGGGCTTCTAGCTGTGTGTGGGACTTGTTCTATTAATCCATCTATACAGACCTCCATCAGGTTGCAAACTGAATATAATTTTTTTCTGCATCTACCTCTGAAAAAATATTTGGGCTTCTAGCTGTGTGTGGGACTTGTTCTATTAATCCATCTATACAGACCTCCATCAGGTTGCAAACTGAATATAATTTTTTTCTGCATCTACCTCTGAAAAAATATTTGGCCATCTAGCAGTGTGTGGGACTTTCTCTATTAGTCCATCTATACTGACCTCCATCAGGTTGCAAATTAAAAATAATTTTTATCTGCATCTAGCTCTTAAAAAATATTTGGCCTTCTAGCAGTCTGTGGGACTTTCTCTATTAGTCCATCTATACTGACCTCCATCAGGTTGCAAATTAAAAATAATTTTTATCTGCATCTACCTCTGAAAAAATATTTGGGCTTCTAGCTGTGAGTGGGACTTGTTCTATTAGTCCATCTATACTGACCTCCATCAGGTTGCAAACTGAATATAATTTTTTTCTACATCTAGCTCTGCAAAAATATTTGGCCTTCTAGCAGTGTGTGGGACTTTCTCTATTAGTCCATCTATACTGACCTCCATCAGGTTGCAAATTAAAAATAATTTTTATCTGCATCTAGCTCTGAAAAAATATTTGGCCTTCTAGCAGTGTGTGGGACTTTCTCTATTAGTCCATCTATACTGACCTCCATCAGGTTGCAAATTAAAAATATTTTTTATCTGCATCTACCTCTGAAAAAATATTTGGGCTTCTAGCTGTGAGTGGGACTTGTTCTATTAGTCCATCTATACTGACCTCCATCAGGTTGCAAACTGAATATAATTTTTTTCTGCATCTAGCTCTGAAAAAATATTTGGCCTTCTAGCAGTGTGTGGGACTTTCTCTATTAGTCCATCTATACTGACCTCCATCAGGTTGCAAATTAAAAATATTTTTTATCTGCATCTAGCTCTGAAAAAATATTTGGCCTTCTAGCAGTGTGTGGGACTTTCTCTATTAGTCCATCTATACTGACCTCCATCAGGTTGCAAATTCAAAATAATTTTTTGTCTGCATCTAGCTCTGAAAAAATATTTGGCCTTCTAGCAGTGTGTGGGACTTTCTCTATTAGTCCATCTATACTGACCTCCATCAGGCTGCAAATTAAAAATAATTTTTATCTGCATCTACCTCTGAAAAAATATTTGGCCTTCTAGCTGTGTGTGGGACTTGTTCTATTAGTCCATCTATACTGACCTCCATCAGGTTGCAAACTGAATATAATTTTTTTCTGCATCTAGCTCTGAAAAAATATTTGGCCTTCTAGCAGTGTGTGGGACTTTCTCTATTAGTCCATCTATACTGACCTCCATCAGGTTGCAAATTAAAAATAATTTTTTGTCTGCATCTAGCTCTGAAAAAATATTTGGCCTTCTAGCAGTGTGTGGGACTTTCTCTATTAGTCCATCTATACTGACCTCCATCAGGTTGCAAACTGAATATATTTTTTTTCTGCATCTACCTCTGAAAAAATATTGGGCTTCTAGCTGTGTGTGGGACTTGTTCTATTAATCCATCTATACAGACCTCCATCAGGTTGCAAACTGAATATAATTTTTTTTCTGCATCTACCTCTGAAAAAATATTTGGGCTTCTAGCTGTGTGTGGTACTTGTTCTATTAGTCCATCTATACTGACCTCCATCAGGTTGCAAACTGAATATAATTTTTTTCTGCATCTAGCTCTGAAAAAATATTTGGCCTTCTAGCAGTGTGTGGGACTTTCTATATTAGTCCATCTATACTGACCTCCATCAGGTTGCAAATGAAAAATAATTTATATCTGCATCTAGCTCTGAAAAAATATTTGGCCTTCCAGCAGTGTGTGGGACTTTCTCTATTAGTCCATCTATACTGACCTCCATCAGGTTGCAAATTAAAAATAATTTTTTGTCTGCATTTAGCTCTGGAAAAATATTTGGCCTTCTAGCAGTGTGTGGGACTTTCTCTATTAGTCCATCTATACTGACCTCCATCAGGTTGCAAACTGAATATATTTTTTTTCTGCATCTACCTCTGAAAAAATATTGGGCTTCTAGCTGTGTGTGGGACTTATTCTATTAATCCATCTATACAGACCTCCATCAGGTTGCAAACTGAATATAATTTTTTTCTGCATCTACCTCTGAAAAAATATTTGGGCTTCTAGCTGTGTGTGGGACTTGTTCTATTAATCCATCTATACAGACCTCCATCAGGTTGCAAACTGAATATAATTTTTTTCTGCATCTACCTCTGAAAAAATATTTGGCCATCTAGCAGTGTGTGGGACTTTCTCTATTAGTCCATCTATACTGACCTCCATCAGGTTGCAAATTAAAAATAATTTTTATCTGCATCTAGCTCTTAAAAAATATTTGGCATTCTAGCAGTCTGTGGGACTTTCTCTATTAGTCCATCTATTCTGACCTCCATCAGGTTGCAAATTAAAAATAATTTTTTGTCTGCATCTAGCTCTGAAAAAATATTTGGCCTTCTAGCAGTGTGCGGGACTTTCTCTATTAGTCCATCTATACTGACCTCCATCAGGTTGCAAATTCAAAATAATTTTTTGTCTGCATCTAGCTCTGAAAAAATATTTGGCCTTCTAGCAGTGTGTGGGACTTTCTCTATTAGTCCATCTATACTGACCTCCATCAGGTTGCAAATTAAAAATAATTTATATCTGCATCTAGCTCTGAAAAAATATTTGGCCTTCTAGCAGTGTGTGGGACTTTCTCTATTAGTCCAACTATACTGACCTCCATCGGGTTGCAAATTAAAAATAATTTTTTGTCTGCATCTAGCTCTGAAAAAATATTTGGCCTTCTAGCAGTGTGTGGGACTTTCTCTATTAGTCCATCTATACTGACCTCCATCAGGTTGCAAACTGAATATATTTTTTTTCTGCATCTACCTCTGAAAAAATATTGGGCTTCTAGCTGTGTGTGGGACTTGTTCTATTAATCCATCTATACAGACCTCCATCAGGTTGCAAACTGAATATAATTTTTTTCTGCATCTACCTCTGAAAAAATATTTGGGCTTCTAGCTGTGTGTGGGACTTGTTCTATTAATCCATCTATACAGACCTCCATCAGGTTGCAAACTGAATATAATTTTTTTCTGCATCTACCTCTGAAAAAATATTTGGCCATCTAGCAGTGTGTGGGACTTTCTCTATTAGTCCATCTATACTGACCTCCATTAGGTTGCAAATTAAAAATAATTTTTATCTGCATCTAGCTCTGAAAAAATATTTGGCCTTCTAGCAGTCTGTGGGACTTTCTCTATTAGTCCATCTATACTGACCTCCATCAGGTTGCAAATTAAAAATAATTTTTTGTCTGCATCTAGCTCTGCAAAAATATTTGGCCTTCTAGCAGTGTGTGGGACTTTCTCTATTAGTCCATCTATACTGACCTCCATCAGGTTGCAAATTAAAAATAATTTTTATCTGCATCTAGCTCTGAAAAATATTTGGCCTTCTAGCAGTGTGTGGGACTTTCTCTATTAGTCCATCTATACTGACCTCCATCAGGTTGCAAATTAAAAATATTTTTTATCTGCATCTACCTCTGAAAAAATATTTGGGCTTCTAGCTGTGAGTGGGACTTGTTCTATTAGTCCATCTATACTGACCTCCATCAGGTTGCAAACTGAATATAATTTTTTTCTGCATCTAGCTCTGAAAAAATATTTGGCCTTCTAGCAGTGTGTGGGACTTTCTCTATTAGTCCATCTATACTGACCTCCATCAGGTTGCAAATTAAAAATATTTTTTATCTGCATCTAGCTCTGAAAAAATATTTGGCCTTCTAGCAGTGTGTGGGACTTTCTCTATTAGTCCATCTATACTGACCTCCATCAGGTTGCAAATTCAAAATAATTTTTTGTCTGCATCTAGCTCTGAAAAAATATTTGGCCTTCTAGCAGTGTGTGGGACTTTCTCTATTAGTCCATCTATACTGACCTCCATCAGGCTGCAAATTAAAAATAATTTTTATCTGCATCTACCTCTGAAAAAATATTTGGCCTTCTAGCTGTGTGTGGGACTTGTTCTATTAGTCCATCTATACTGACCTCCATCAGGTTGCAAACTGAATATAATTTTTTTATGCATCTAGCTCTGAAAAAATATTTGGCCTTCTAGCAGTGTGTGGGACTTTCTCTATTAGTCCATCTATACTGACCTCCATCAGGTTGCAAATTAAAAATAATTTTTGTCTGCATCTAGCTCTGAAAAAATATTTGGCCTTCTAGCAGTGTGTGGGACTTTCTCTATTAGTCCATCTATACTGACCTCCATCAGGTTGCACACTGAATATATTTTTTTTCTGCATCTACCTCTGAAAAAATATTGGGCTTCTAGCTGTGTGTGGGACTTGTTCTATTAATCCATCTATACAGACCTCCATCAGGTTGCAAACTGAATATAATTTTTTTTCTGCATCTACCTCTGAAAAAATATTTGGGCTTCTAGCTGTGTGTGGTACTTGTTCTATTAGTCCATCTATACTGACCTCCATCAGGTTGCAAACTGAATATAATTTTTTTCTGCATCTAGCTCTGAAAAAATATTTGGCCTTCTAGCAGTGTGTGGGACTTTCTATATTAGTCCATCTATACTGACCTCCATCAGGTTGCAAATGAAAAATAATTTATATCTGCATCTAGCTCTGAAAAAATATTTGGCCTTCCAGCAGTGTGTGGGACTTTCTCTATTAGTCCATCTATACTGACCTCCATCAGGTTGCAAATTAAAAATAATTTTTTGTCTGCATTTAGCTCTGGAAAAATATTTGGCCTTCTAGCAGTGTGTGGGACTTTCTCTATTAGTCCATCTATACTGACCTCCATCAGGTTGCAAACTGAATATATTTTTTTTCTGCATCTACCTCTGAAAAAATATTGGGCTTCTAGCTGTGTGTGGGACTTATTCTATTAATCCATCTATACAGACCTCCATCAGGTTGCAAACTGAATATAATTTTTTTCTGCATCTACCTCTGAAAAAATATTTGGGCTTCTAGCTGTGTGTGGGACTTGTTCTATTAATCCATCTATACAGACCTCCATCAGGTTGCAAACTGAATATAATTTTTTTCTGCATCTACCTCTGAAAAAATATTTGGCCATCTAGCAGTGTGTGGGACTTTCTCTATTAGTCCATCTATACTGACCTCCATCAGGTTGCAAATTAAAAATAATTTTTATCTGCATCTAGCTCTTAAAAAATATTTGGCCTTCTAGCAGTCTGTGGGACTTTCTCTATTAGTCCATCTATACTGACCTCCATCAGGTTGCAAATTAAAAATAATTTATATCTGCATCTAGCTCTGAAAAAATATTTGGCCTTCTAGCAGTGTGTGGGACTTTCTCTATTAGTCCAACTATACTGACCTCCATCGGGTTGCAAATTAAAAATAATTTTTTGTCTGCATCTAGCTCTGAAAAAATATTTGGCCTTCTAGCAGTGTGTGGGACTTTCTCTATTAGTCCATCTATACTGACCTCCATCAGGTTGCAAACTGAATATATTTTTTTTCTGCATCTACCTCTGAAAAAATATTGGGCTTCTAGCTGTGTGTGGGACTTGTTCTATTAATCCATCTATACAGACCTCCATCAGGTTGCAAACTGAATATAATTTTTTTCTGCATCTACCTCTGAAAAAATATTTGGGCTTCTAGCTGTGTGTGGGACTTGTTCTATTAATCCATCTATACAGACCTCCATCAGGTTGCAAACTGAATATAATTTTTTTCTACATCTACCTCTCAAAAAATATTTGGCCATCTAGCAGTGTGTGGGACTTTCTCTATTAGTCCATCTATACTGACCTCCATTAGGTTGCAAATTAAAAATAATTTTTATCTGCATCTAGCTCTGAAAAAATATTTGGCCTTCTAGCAGTCTGTGGGACTTTCTCTATTAGTCCATCTATACTGACCTCCATCAGGTTGCAAATTAAAAATAATTTTTTGCCTGCATCTAGCTCTGAAAAAATATTTGGCCTTCTAGCAGTGTGTGGGACTTTCTCTATTAGTCCATCTATACTGATCTCCATCAGGTTGCAAATTCAAAATAATTTTTTGTCTGCATCTAGCTCTGAAAAAATATTTGGCCTTCTAGCAGTGTGTGGGACTTTCTCTATTAGTCCATCTATACTGACCTCCATCAGGCTGCAAATTAAAAATAATTTTTATCTGCATCTACCTCTGAAAAAATATTTGGCCTTCTTGCTGTGTGTGGGACTTATTCTATTAGTCCATCTATACTGACCTCCATCAGGTTGCAAACTGAATATAATTTTTTTCTGCATCTAGCTCTGAAAAGATATTTGGCCTTCTAGCAGTGTGTGGGACTTTCTCTATTAGTCCATCTATACTGACCTCCATCAGGTTGCAAATTAAAAATAATTTATATCTGCATCTAGCTCTGAAAAAATATTTGGCCTTCTAGCAGTGTGTGGGACTTTCTCTATTAGTCCATCTATACTGACCTCCATCAGGTTGCACACTGAATATATTTTTTTTCTGCATCTACCTCTGAAAAAATATTGGGCTTCTAGCTGTGTGTGGGACTTGTTCTATTAATCCATCTATACAGACCTCCATCAGGTTGCAAACTGAATATAATTTTTTTTCTGCATCTACCTCTGAAAAAATATTTGGGCTTCTAGCTGTGTGTGGTACTTGTTCTATTAGTCCATCTATACTGACCTCCATCAGGTTGCAAACTGAATATAATTTTTTTCTGCATCTAGCTCTGAAAAAATATTTGGCCTTCTAGCAGTGTGTGGGACTTTCTATATTAGTCCATCTATACTGACCTCCATCAGGTTGCAAATGAAAAATAATTTATATCTGCATCTAGCTCTGAAAAAATATTTGGCCTTCCAGCAGTGTGTGGGACTTTCTCTATTAGTCCATCTATACTGACCTCCATCAGGTTGCAAATTAAAAATAATTTTTTGTCTGCATTTAGCTCTGGAAAAATATTTGGCCTTCTAGCAGTGTGTGGGACTTTCTCTATTAGTCCATCTATACTGACCTCCATCAGGTTGCAAACTGAATATATTTTTTTTCTGCATCTACCTCTGAAAAAATATTGGGCTTCTAGCTGTGTGTGGGACTTATTCTATTAATCCATCTATACAGACCTCCATCAGGTTGCAAACTGAATATAATTTTTTTCTGCATCTACCTCTGAAAAAATATTTGGGCTTCTAGCTGTGTGTGGGACTTGTTCTATTAATCCATCTATACAGACCTCCATCAGGTTGCAAACTGAATATAATTTTTTTCTGCATCTACCTCTGAAAAAATATTTGGCCATCTAGCAGTGTGTGGGACTTTCTCTATTAGTCCATCTATACTGACCTCCATCAGGTTGCAAATTAAAAATAATTTTTATCTGCATCTAGCTCTTAAAAAATATTTGGCCTTCTAGCAGTCTGTGGGACTTTCTCTATTAGTCCATCTATACTGACCTCCATCAGGTTGCAAATTAAAAATAATTTTTTGTCTGCATCTAGCTCTGAAAAAATATTTGGCCTTCTAGCAGTGTGCGGGACTTTCTCTATTAGTCCATCTATACTGACCTCCATCAGGTTGCAAATTCAAAATAATTTTTTGTCTGCATCTAGCTCTGAAAAAATATTTGGCCTTCTAGCAGTGTGTGGGACTTTCTCTATTAGTCCATCTATACTGACCTCCATCAGGTTGCAAATTAAAAATAATTTATATCTGCATCTAGCTCTGAAAAAATATTTGGCCTTCTAGCAGTGTGTGGGACTTTCTCTATTAGTCCAACTATACTGACCTCCATCGGGTTGCAAATTAAAAATAATTTTTTGTCTGCATCTAGCTCTGAAAAAATATTTGGCCTTCTAGCAGTGTGTGGGACTTTCTCTATTAGTCCATCTATACTGACCTCCATCAGGTTGCAAACTGAATATATTTTTTTTCTGCATCTACCTCTGAAAAAATATTGGGCTTCTAGCTGTGTGTGGGACTTGTTCTATTAATCCATCTATACAGACCTCCATCAGGTTGCAAACTGAATATAATTTTTTTCTGCATCTACCTCTGAAAAAATATTTGGGCTTCTAGCTGTGTGTGGGACTTGTTCTATTAATCCATCTATACAGACCTCCATCAGGTTGCAAACTGAATATAATTTTTTTCTGCATCTACCTCTCAAAAAATATTTGGCCATCTAGCAGTGTGTGGGACTTTCTCTATTAGTCCATCTATACTGACCTCCATTAGGTTGCAAATTAAAAATAATTTTTATCTGCATCTAGCTCTGAAAAAATATTTGGCCTTCTAGCAGTCTGTGGGACTTTCTCTATTAGTCCATCTATACTGACCTCCATCAGGTTGCAAATTAAAAATAATTTTTTGTCTGCATCTAGCTCTGAAAAAATATTTGGCCTTCTAGCAGTGTGTGGGACTTTCTCTATTAGTCCATCTATACTGATCTCCATCAGGTTGCAAATTCAAAATAATTTTTTGTCTGCATCTAGCTCTGAAAAAATATTTGGCCTTCTAGCAGTGTGTGGGACTTTCTCTATTAGTCCATCTATACTGACCTCCATCAGGCTGCAAATTAAAAATAATTTTTATCTGCATCTACCTCTGAAAAAATATTTGGCCTTCTTGCTGTGTGTGGGACTTATTCTATTAGTCCATCTATACTGACCTCCATCAGGTTGCAAACTGAATATAATTTTTTTCTGCATCTAGCTCTGAAAAGATATTTGGCCTTCTAGCAGTGTGTGGGACTTTCTCTATTAGTCCATCTATACTGACCTCCATCAGGTTGCAAATTAAAAATAATTTATATCTGCATCTAGCTCTGAAAAAATATTTGGCCTTCTAGCAGTGTGTGGGACTTTCTCTATTAGTCCAACTATACTGACCTCCATCGGGTTGCAAATTAAAAATAATTTTTTGTCTGCATCTAGCTCTGAAAAAATATTTGGCCTTCTAGCAGTGTGTGGGACTTTCTCTATTAGTCCATCTATACTGACCTCCATCAGGTTGCAAATTAAAAATAATTTTTGTCTGCATCTAGCTCTGAAAAAATATTTGGCCTTCTAGCAGTGTGTGGGACTTTCTCTATTAGTCCATCTATACTGACCTCCATCAGGTTGCACACTGAATATATTTTTTTTCTGCATCTACCTCTGAAAAAATATTGGGCTTCTAGCTGTGTGTGGGACTTGTTCTATTAATCCATCTATACAGACCTCCATCAGGTTGCAAACTGAATATAATTTTTTTTCTGCATCTACCTCTGAAAAAATATTTGGGCTTCTAGCTGTGTGTGGTACTTGTTCTATTAGTCCATCTATACTGACCTCCATCAGGTTGCAAACTGAATATAATTTTTTTCTGCATCTAGCTCTGAAAAAATATTTGGCCTTCTAGCAGTGTGTGGGACTTTCTATATTAGTCCATCTATACTGACCTCCATCAGGTTGCAAATGAAAAATAATTTATATCTGCATCTAGCTCTGAAAAAATATTTGGCCTTCCAGCAGTGTGTGGGACTTTCTCTATTAGTCCATCTATACTGACCTCCATCAGGTTGCAAATTAAAAATAATTTTTTGTCTGCATTTAGCTCTGGAAAAATATTTGGCCTTCTAGCAGTGTGTGGGACTTTCTCTATTAGTCCATCTATACTGACCTCCATCAGGTTGCAAACTGAATATATTTTTTTTCTGCATCTACCTCTGAAAAAATATTGGGCTTCTAGCTGTGTGTGGGACTTATTCTATTAATCCATCTATACAGACCTCCATCAGGTTGCAAACTGAATATAATTTTTTTCTGCATCTACCTCTGAAAAAATATTTGGGCTTCTAGCTGTGTGTGGGACTTGTTCTATTAATCCATCTATACAGACCTCCATCAGGTTGCAAACTGAATATAATTTTTTTCTGCATCTACCTCTGAAAAAATATTTGGCCATCTAGCAGTGTGTGGGACTTTCTCTATTAGTCCATCTATACTGACCTCCATCAGGTTGCAAATTAAAAATAATTTTTATCTGCATCTAGCTCTTAAAAAATATTTGGCCTTCTAGCAGTCTGTGGGACTTTCTCTATTAGTCCATCTATACTGACCTCCATCAGGTTGCAAATTAAAAATAATTTATATCTGCATCTAGCTCTGAAAAAATATTTGGCCTTCTAGCAGTGTGTGGGACTTTCTCTATTAGTCCAACTATACTGACCTCCATCGGGTTGCAAATTAAAAATAATTTTTTGTCTGCATCTAGCTCTGAAAAAATATTTGGCCTTCTAGCAGTGTGTGGGACTTTCTCTATTAGTCCATCTATACTGACCTCCATCAGGTTGCAAACTGAATATATTTTTTTTCTGCATCTACCTCTGAAAAAATATTGGGCTTCTAGCTGTGTGTGGGACTTGTTCTATTAATCCATCTATACAGACCTCCATCAGGTTGCAAACTGAATATAATTTTTTTCTGCATCTACCTCTGAAAAAATATTTGGGCTTCTAGCTGTGTGTGGGACTTGTTCTATTAATCCATCTATACAGACCTCCATCAGGTTGCAAACTGAATATAATTTTTTTCTACATCTACCTCTCAAAAAATATTTGGCCATCTAGCAGTGTGTGGGACTTTCTCTATTAGTCCATCTATACTGACCTCCATTAGGTTGCAAATTAAAAATAATTTTTATCTGCATCTAGCTCTGAAAAAATATTTGGCCTTCTAGCAGTCTGTGGGACTTTCTCTATTAGTCCATCTATACTGACCTCCATCAGGTTGCAAATTAAAAATAATTTTTTGCCTGCATCTAGCTCTGAAAAAATATTTGGCCTTCTAGCAGTGTGTGGGACTTTCTCTATTAGTCCATCTATACTGATCTCCATCAGGTTGCAAATTCAAAATAATTTTTTGTCTGCATCTAGCTCTGAAAAAATATTTGGCCTTCTAGCAGTGTGTGGGACATTCTCTATTAGTCCATCTATACTGACCTCCATCAGGCTGCAAATTAAAAATAATTTTTATCTGCATCTACCTCTGAAAAAATATTTGGCCTTCTTGCTGTGTGTGGGACTTATTCTATTAGTCCATCTATACTGACCTCCATCAGGTTGCAAACTGAATATAATTTTTTTCTGCATCTAGCTCTGAAAAGATATTTGGCCTTCTAGCAGTGTGTGGGACTTTCTCTATTAGTCCATCTATACTGACCTCCATCAGGTTGCAAATTAAAAATAATTTATATCTGCATCTAGCTCTGAAAAAATATTTGGCCTTCTAGCAGTGTGTGGGACTTTCTCTATTAGTCCATCTATACTGACCTCCATCAGGTTGCACACTGAATATATTTTTTTTCTGCATCTACCTCTGAAAAAATATTGGGCTTCTAGCTGTGTGTGGGACTTGTTCTATTAATCCATCTATACAGACCTCCATCAGGTTGCAAACTGAATATAATTTTTTTTCTGCATCTACCTCTGAAAAAATATTTGGGCTTCTAGCTGTGTGTGGTACTTGTTCTATTAGTCCATCTATACTGACCTCCATCAGGTTGCAAACTGAATATAATTTTTTTCTGCATCTAGCTCTGAAAAAATATTTGGCCTTCTAGCAGTGTGTGGGACTTTCTATATTAGTCCATCTATACTGACCTCCATCAGGTTGCAAATGAAAAATAATTTATATCTGCATCTAGCTCTGAAAAAATATTTGGCCTTCCAGCAGTGTGTGGGACTTTCTCTATTAGTCCATCTATACTGACCTCCATCAGGTTGCAAATTAAAAATAATTTTTTGTCTGCATTTAGCTCTGGAAAAATATTTGGCCTTCTAGCAGTGTGTGGGACTTTCTCTATTAGTCCATCTATACTGACCTCCATCAGGTTGCAAACTGAATATATTTTTTTTCTGCATCTACCTCTGAAAAAATATTGGGCTTCTAGCTGTGTGTGGGACTTATTCTATTAATCCATCTATACAGACCTCCATCAGGTTGCAAACTGAATATAATTTTTTTCTGCATCTACCTCTGAAAAAATATTTGGGCTTCTAGCTGTGTGTGGGACTTGTTCTATTAATCCATCTATACAGACCTCCATCAGGTTGCAAACTGAATATAATTTTTTTCTGCATCTACCTCTGAAAAAATATTTGGCCATCTAGCAGTGTGTGGGACTTTCTCTATTAGTCCATCTATACTGACCTCCATCAGGTTGCAAATTAAAAATAATTTTTATCTGCATCTAGCTCTTAAAAAATATTTGGCCTTCTAGCAGTCTGTGGGACTTTCTCTATTAGTCCATCTATACTGACCTCCATCAGGTTGCAAATTAAAAATAATTTTTTGTCTGCATCTAGCTCTGAAAAAATATTTGGCCTTCTAGCAGTGTGCGGGACTTTCTCTATTAGTCCATCTATACTGACCTCCATCAGGTTGCAAATTCAAAATAATTTTTTGTCTGCATCTAGCTCTGAAAAAATATTTGGCCTTCTAGCAGTGTGTGGGACTTTCTCTATTAGTCCATCTATACTGACCTCCATCAGGTTGCAAATTAAAAATAATTTATATCTGCATCTAGCTCTGAAAAAATATTTGGCCTTCTAGCAGTGTGTGGGACTTTCTCTATTAGTCCAACTATACTGACCTCCATCGGGTTGCAAATTAAAAATAATTTTTTGTCTGCATCTAGCTCTGAAAAAATATTTGGCCTTCTAGCAGTGTGTGGGACTTTCTCTATTAGTCCATCTATACTGACCTCCATCAGGTTGCAAACTGAATATATTTTTTTTCTGCATCTACCTCTGAAAAAATATTGGGCTTCTAGCTGTGTGTGGGACTTGTTCTATTAATCCATCTATACAGACCTCCATCAGGTTGCAAACTGAATATAATTTTTTTCTGCATCTACCTCTGAAAAAATATTTGGGCTTCTAGCTGTGTGTGGGACTTGTTCTATTAATCCATCTATACAGACCTCCATCAGGTTGCAAACTGAATATAATTTTTTTCTGCATCTACCTCTCAAAAAATATTTGGCCATCTAGCAGTGTGTGGGACTTTCTCTATTAGTCCATCTATACTGACCTCCATTAGGTTGCAAATTAAAAATAATTTTTATCTGCATCTAGCTCTGAAAAAATATTTGGCCTTCTAGCAGTCTGTGGGACTTTCTCTATTAGTCCATCTATACTGACCTCCATCAGGTTGCAAATTAAAAATAATTTTTTGTCTGCATCTAGCTCTGAAAAAATATTTGGCCTTCTAGCAGTGTGTGGGACTTTCTCTATTAGTCCATCTATACTGATCTCCATCAGGTTGCAAATTCAAAATAATTTTTTGTCTGCATCTAGCTCTGAAAAAATATTTGGCCTTCTAGCAGTGTGTGGGACTTTCTCTATTAGTCCATCTATACTGACCTCCATCAGGCTGCAAATTAAAAATAATTTTTATCTGCATCTACCTCTGAAAAAATATTTGGCCTTCTTGCTGTGTGTGGGACTTATTCTATTAGTCCATCTATACTGACCTCCATCAGGTTGCAAACTGAATATAATTTTTTTCTGCATCTAGCTCTGAAAAGATATTTGGCCTTCTAGCAGTGTGTGGGACTTTCTCTATTAGTCCATCTATACTGACCTCCATCAGGTTGCAAATTAAAAATAATTTATATCTGCATCTAGCTCTGAAAAAATATTTGGCCTTCTAGCAGTGTGTGGGACTTTCTCTATTAGTCCAACTATACTGACCTCCATCGGGTTGCAAATTAAAAATAATTTTTTGTCTGCATCTAGCTCTGAAAAAATATTTGGCCTTCTAGCAGTGTGTGGGACTTTCTCTATTAGTCCATCTATACTGACTTCCATCAGGTTGCAAACTGAATATATTTTTTTTCTGCATCTACCTCTGAAAAAATATTTGGGCTTCTAGCTGTGTGTAGGACTTGTTCTATTAGTCCATCTATACTGACCTCCATCAGGTTGCAAACTGAATACAATTTTTTTCTGCATCTACCTCTGAAAAAATATTTGGGCTTCTAGCTGTGTGTGGGACTTGTTTTATTAGTCCATCTATACTGACCTCCATCAGGTTGCAAATTGAATAAAAAATTTTTCTGCATCTAACCCAGCCAACAGTTTTGGCCTAATACCACAGTTTGGCCACTCAGCTCTGCTCGGTTCCCATCCATTGTTTTTTTGTGCAAACAACTCCAGAGTTGTGAATTAGTTAACCACCAAAATGAGTGGAAAAAGGCCTGCTGCTGGTGGAAAGGGGAATAGGCGTGTTGGGAAGGGGGAAAAAAGGTTGTGTCCGTGGGGTAGGTGTTAAAGCAACAGTAACATCTGCAGAAGAAAGACCATCTTCCAGCCAAACTAAAATGTCTACTTCTTTTAGCGGACAATGTGATAAGATCCCTTTCTTACGGCCACGCCAATCGCTACAAATTCCAGATGAGGCACAAAAACAGCAGGTGCTTCAACGGATATCAAGTGCTCCTTTAAGTGGGCTCTCCTCCACATCAACTTCAACATCACAAATACTCCAGTCCTCAAAGGTGTCACCCCAATCGCACTTGCTTCCTCACAGCTCCCAAATCTCCAGCTGCCCGTCTGAGTATGAGGTAGAACAGATGGTTGAGTCTGCAGAGCTGTTTACTCATACTATAGCCTGGGAATCAGAGGTCGACTCCAGCGCTTCTGTGAATCCAGACGAGGAAATAATCTGCACTGATGCCCAGAATCTTTATGAGTCGGATCCAGGACCAGACGAAGAAGGTTCTGACCATAATGTAGACCCTCATTCCCAAACTGTAACTCCTGTTGGTGGAGACAATGAGGAAGACGATGATGAGACTCAAATACCTGATTGGAGCGACAACTTTAGTTTTTTGTCAGGGCAGGAACAGGTTGGCTCTGAGGACGACGGGTGTGATAACGCACAGGGTGATGATGATGAGGTTGGAGATCCCACTTACTGTCAACCCACAGTCAGCCAAGAGATGAGGTCAGCAGAGGAGGTGGAGGAAGATGCTAGTGACGACGAGGACAGGTTGCGCCTTCCTGGACAGAGACGTAGTACTGGAAGCACGTCAACAACTGCATCCTCAAACACAACTCTGCCTCTCACCACAAGTCGTGGTGGCTCTTCAGGTCGCATGGGTGCTAAGCCTTGCATAGCCTGGGCATTTTTTCAGATCGATAAAGATGACCCAACTCGTGTTATCTGTAACATTTGTCATCAAAAGCTAAGTAGAGGCCAAAATATACATAGTTTGAGTACTTCATGCATGAACCGGCACATGGACATGAAGCATAAGTTGCAGTGGGAAGCTCAGTGTGCTACAATGCGGCCTAGCCGGCCGGGCCAACCACCGTCTGCCATATCTTGTGCATCCGCGGCCTCTTCATCCTCTGTGACTGGGGGGACAGCAGTCACACCTGTTTTGGGGTGCAGACCTGCCACCTCTTTACCCGCAACAGCCAGCGTGATTGGCATGTCATCATTTTCTTTGGAGGTGGTAACTAGAGATGAGCGTTGTTCTACTCGAACTGTTCGCCAATCTCAAATTCGAGCTGTTTTGGGCGGTGTTCGAGCCGGTCGGCGAACACGAACAATTTGAGAAAAATTCGGCTGTTCGAGGTTATGTTCGATAACTGTTCGTGCACCAAAATCATAACTGGATTTTTTCTCAGTAATGATGAAAATTAATGTTAATACGCAGTTTGAGTGTACAGCGGGGCGGGGGGAGGGGCAGGGGATGGATCTCTGCAGGAACAATGAAGATCTCCATTCTTTTTTCTCTTTCCCGCATTTGCAGTGGGGAGGTGCAATCTGTCAGCCTATCAGCAGCGCACACACGGAGCGAAGTGCTTTTTTTCACACAAGCAAGGGCATGTGTGATTGGCAGTGTATGTCACATGTCCTTGCCCTATAAGACCAAGCCATTTTCCCCGTCGCCACCATTTTCTCACTGCTGCAGCTGCGTGTTAGACGGCACCGCTGTTGCTGTGTGCGCTATACCTTGTTAATTTCAAGCCAATTTTCGCACAAATATACAGATAGCTTGGGAGTAGGGAATAGTTGTGATTGCAGTCCTTTTAAGGACTAGGTTACAACATTTCCTACGACTTTTATCAAGCAGGTCTGTGCTCTTAAATAGATAGATTGTGGGAGTAAAGACTAATTGTAATTGGAGTCCTTTTCAGGACTAGGTTACATCAGTTCCTATCAGTTTTTGCCAGGCAGGTCTGTGCCAGTGCTGTGCAAGTTTTTTTCACAGCATTTGGCTGAATCTAGCAAAGCTAATCCTTTTTGGCCTATTGCAGAGTGTGTTAGTCAGTGGAGTAGCCTAAGTGTGTTGCAAGATATACCACCTGTGTATAGAATACCAATTTTTTTACTGCACCTAGTGAAGTAAAATCTTTTGGGCATAGCATCATTCTATTAGTCCATCTATACTGACCTCCATCAGGTTGCAAATTAAAAATAATTTTTTTCTGCATCTAGCTCTGAAAAAATATTTGGGCTTCTAGCAGTGTGTGGGACTTGGTCTATTAGTCCATCTATACTGACCTCCATCAGGTTGCAAATTAAAAATAATTTTTTTCTTCATTTATCTCTGAAAAAATATTTGGGCTTCTAGCAGCGTGTGGGACTTGTTCTATTAGTCCATCTATACTGACCTCCATCAGGTTGCAAATTAAAAATAATTTTTTTCTGCATCTAGCTCTGAAAAAATATTTGGGCTTCTAGCAGTGTGTGGGACTTGGTCTATTAGTCCATCTATACTGACCTCCATCAGGTTGCAAATTAAAAATAATTTTTTTCTGCATCTAGCTCTGAAAAAATATTTGGGCTTCTAGCAGTGTGTGGGACTTGGTCTATTAGTCCATCTATACTGACCTCCATCAGGTTGCAAATTGAATAAAAAAATTTTCTGCATCTAGCTCTGAAAAAATATTTGGGCTTCTAGCGGTGTGTGGGACTTGGTCTATTAGTCCATCTATACTGACCTCCATCAGGTTGCAAATTAAAAATGATTTTTTTCTGCATCTAGCTCTGAAAAAATATTTGGGCTTCTAGCAGTGTGTGGGACTTGGTCTATTAGTCCATCTATACTGACCTCCATCAGGTTGCAAATTAAAAATAATTTTTTTCTTCATTTATCTCTGAAAAAATATTTGGGCTTCTAGCAGCGTGTGGGACTTGTTCTATTAGTCCATCTATACTGACCTCCATCAGGTTGCAAATTAAAAATAATTTTTTTCTGCATCTAGCTCTGAAAAAATATTTGGGCTTCTAGCAGTGTGTGGGACTTGGTCTATTAGTCCATCTATACTGACCTCCATCAGGTTGCAAATTAAAAATAATTTTTTTCTGCATCTAGCTCTGAAAAAATATTTGGGCTTCTAGCAGTGTGTGGGACTTGGTCTATTAGTCCATCTATACTGACCTCCATCAGGTTGCAAATTGAATAAAAAAAATTTCTGCATCTAGCTCTGAAAAAATATTTGGGCTTCTAGCGGTGTGTGGGACTTGGTCTATTAGTCCATCTATACTGACCTCCATCAGGTTGCAAATTAAAAATAATTTTTTTCTGCATCTAGCTCTGAAAAAATATTTGGGCTTCTAGCAGTGTGTGGGACTTGGTCTATTAGTCCATCTATACTGACCTCCATCAGGTTGCAAATTAAAAATAATTTTTTTCTTCATTTATCTCTGAAAAAATATTTGGGCTTCTAGCAGCGTGTGGGACTTGTTCTATTAGTCCATCTATACTGACCTCCATCAGGTTGCAAATTAAAAATAATTTTTTTCTGCATCTAGCTCTGAAAAAATATTTGGGCTTCTAGCAGTGTGTGGGACTTGGTCTATTAGTCCATCTATACTGACCTCCATCAGGTTGCAAATTAAAAATAATTTTTTTCTTCATTTATCTCTGAAAAAATATTTGGGCTTCTAGCAGCGTGTGGGACTTGTTCTATTAGTCAATCTATACTGACCTCCATCAGGTTGCAAATTAAAAATAATTTTTTTCTGCATCTAGCTCTGAAAAAATATTTGGGCTTCTAGCAGTGTGTGGGACTTGGTCTATTAGTCCATCTATACTGACCTCCATCAGGTTGCAAATTAAAAATAATTTTTTTCTTCATTTATCTCTGAAAAAATATTTGGGCTTCTAGCAGCGTGTGGGACTTGTTCTATTAGTCCATCTATACTGACCTCCATCAGGTTGCAAATTAAAAATAATTTTTTTCTGCATCTAGCTCTGAAAAAATATTTGGGCTTCTAGCAGTGTGTGGGACTTGGTCTATTAGTCCATCTATACTGACCTCCATCAGGTTGCAAATTAAAAATAATTTTTTTCTTCATTTATCTCTGAAAAAATATTTGGGCTTCTAGCAGCGTGTGGGACTTGTTCTATTAGTCCATCTATACTGACCTCCATCAGGTTGCAAATTAAAAATAATTTTTTTCTGCATCTAGCTCTGAAAAAATATTTGGGCTTCTAGCAGTGTGTGGGACTTGGTCTATTAGTCCATCTATACTGACCTCCCTCAGGTTGCAAATTAAAAATAATTTTTTTCTGCATCTAGCTCTGAAAAAATATTTGGGCTTCTAGCAGTGTGTGGGACTTGGTCTATTAGTCCATCTATACTGACCTCCATCAGGTTGCAAATTAAAAATAATTTTTTTCTTCATTTATCTCTGAAAAAATATTTGGGCTTCTAGCAGCGTGAGGGACTTGTTCTATTAGTCCATCTATACTGACCTCCATCAGGTTGCAAATTAAAAATAATTTTTTTCTGCATCTAGCTCTGAAAAAATATTTGGGCTTCTAGCAGTGTGTGGGACTTGGTCTATTAGTCCATCTATACTGACCTCCATCAGGTTGCAAATTAAAAATAATTTTTTTCTTCATTTAGCTCTGAAAAAATATTTGGGCTTCTAGCAGTGTGTGGGACTTGTTCTATTAGTCCTTCTATACTGACCTCCAGCAGGTTGCAAATTGAATATAATTTTTTTCTGCATCTAGCTCTGAAAAAAGATTTGGGCTTCTAGCGGTGTGTGGGACTTGGTCTATTAGTCCATCTATACTGACCTCCATCAGGTTGCAAATTAAAAATAATTTTTTTCTGCTTCTAGCTCTGAAAAAATATTTGGGCTTCTAGCAGTGTGTGGGACTTGGTCTATTAGTCCATCTATACTGACCTCCATCAGGTTGCAAATTGAATAAAAAAAATTTCTGCATCTAGCTCTGAAAAAATATTTGGGCTTCTAGCGGTGTGTGGGACTTGGTCTATTAGTCCATCTATACTGACCTCCATCAGGTTGCAAATTAAAAATAATTTTTTTCTGCATCTAACCCAGCCAATAGTTTTGGCCTAATACCACAGTTTGGCCACTCAGCTCTGCTCGGTTACCATCCATTGTTTTTTTTTGCAAACAACTCCAGAGTTGTGAATTAGTTAACCACCAAAATGAGTGGAAAAAGGCCTGCTGCTGGTGGAAAGGGGAATAGGCGTGTTGGGAAGGGGAAAAAAGGTTGTGTCCGTGGGGTAGGTGCAGAAGAAAGACCATCTTCCAGCCAAACTAAAATGTCTACTTCTTTTAGCGGACAATGTGATAAGATCCCTTTCTTACGGCCACGCCAATCGCTACAAATTCCAGATGAGGCACAAAAACAGCAGGTGCTTTAACGGATATCAAGTGCTCCTTTAAGTGGGCTCTCCTCCACATCAACTTCAACATCACAAATACTCCAGTCCTCAAAGGTGTCACCCAAATCGCACTTGCTTCCTGACAGCTCCCAAATCTCCAGCTGCCCGTCTGAGTATGAGGTAGAACAGATGGTTGAGTCTGCAGAGCTGTTTACTCATACTATAGCCTGGGAATCAGAGGTCGACTCCAGCGCTTCTGTGAATCCAGACGAGGAAATGATCTGCACTGATGCCCAGAATCTTTATGAGTCGGATCCAGGACCAGACGCAGAAGGTTCTGACCATAATGTAGACCCTCATTCCCAAACTGTAACTCCTGTTGGTGGAGACAATGAGGAAGACGATGATAAGACTCAAATACCTGATTGGAGCGACAACTTTAGTTTTTTGTCAGGGCAGGAACAGGTTGGCTCTGAGGACGACGGGTGTGATAACGCACAGGGTGATGATGATGAGGTCGGAGATCCCACTTACTGTCAACCCACAGTCAGCCAAGAGATGAGGTCAGCAGAGGAGGTGGAGGAAGATGCTAGTGACGACGAGGTCAGGTTGCGCCTTCCTGGACAGAGACGTAGTACTGGAAGCACGTCAACAACTGCATCCTCAAACACAACTCTGCCTCTCACCACAAGTCGTGGTGGCTCTTCAGGTCGCATGGGTGCTAAGCCTTGCATAGCCTGGGCATTTTTTCAGATCGATAAAGATGACCCAACTCGTGTTATCTGTAACATTTGTCAGCAAAAGCTAAGTAGAGGCCAAAAAATACATAGTTTGAGTACTTCATGCATGAACCGGCACATGGACATGAAGCATAAGTTGCAGTGGGAAGCTCAGTGTGCTACAATGCGGCCTAGCCGGCCGGGCCAACCACCGTCTGCCATATCTTGTGCATCCGCGGCCTCTTCATCCTCTGTGACTGGGGGGACAGCAGTCACACCTGTTTTGGGGCGCAGACCTGCCACCTCTTTACCCGCCACAGCCAGCGTGATTGGCAGGTCATCATTTTCTTTGGAGGTGGTAACACCAGCTGGTCTTGAGCGCTGTCCGACATCGATAGCACCACCTTTGGATCAAGGCAACCTAACATGTCCGCCTGCATCTTCCTCACAGACCGGCAGTTTGCCGGGGACACCCTTATCAACCCCGTCTAAGCACAATAGCCAGCCCTCGGTCCCTCAGATGTGGACAAGTAAAAGACCATTTCCTCCTAGCCATGAGAAAGCTAAGAGGTTGAATTTCACCATCTGCAAGCTCTTGGCTACAGAAATGCTGCCTTTCCGCCTGGTGGACACAGAGGATTTTCGAGACCTTATGTCCGTCGCAGTGCCCCAGTACCAGATGCCCAGTCGGCACTACTTCTCAAAGAAAGGTGTGCCTGCGCTCCACCAGCATGTCGCACACAACATCACCGCTTCTTTGAGAAACTCTGTGTGTGACAGGGTGCATTTCACCACAGACACTTGGACGAGTAGGCATGAACAGGGGCGTTACATGTCGCTGACTGGGCACTGGGTAACTATGGTGACAGCAGGACAAGGGGCTGCTGTCCAAGTCTTGCCGTCCCCACGAGTTGTGCGTCAATCCTCTTTATGTCAAAGTTCCTCCACTGCTTCTGCCTCCTCAACCTCCTCTCGGTCTTCTACCTGCACCCAAAGCCTGTCTGGTCATGCCACAAGCTTTCTAACTGCGCAGAAGGGATCCTGCACACCTCCTTACTATGCTGGCAGTAGGGCTCAATGTCATCAGGCGGTTTTTACATTGAAATGTCTGGGAAATGTGAGTCACACAGCTGAGGAGTTGTGGTCAGCTCTGGAGAACCAATTTCATGAATGGTTGTCTCCACTGGACCTGAAACCAGGGAAGGCCGTGTGCGACAATGCTGCAAACCTGGGTGCGGCCCTTCGCCGGGGCAATGTCACACACGTGCCTTGTATGGCTCACGTGTTGAACCTGGTTGTCCAGCAATTTTTAGCCCACTATCCCAGACTAGATGGCCTTCTGCAGAGGGCACGGTCGCTGTGTGCTCACTTCCGCCGTTCACATCCCGCAGCTCAGCGACTTACATCTCTACAGAAGTCGTTGGGCCTGCCACTTCACCGGCTAAAATGCGATGTGCCTACCCGGTGGAATTCAACTCTGCACATGTTGCAGCGACTGTGGCAGCACCGACAAGCCCTGGTGCAATACGTTCTGACGTATAGCCTGGGCCAACGAGATTCAGAGGTGGGGCAAATCACGCTGGAGGAGTGGTCTCAGATCAGGGACCTATGCACCCTTCTGCACAGTTTTGAAATGGCGACGAAGATGTTTAGTGCTGACGATGCCATTATCAGCATGACTATTCCGGTGATTTACATGCTGGAGCACATGTTAAACAGAATTCGGAGTCAGGTGGTGGCACAAGAGGAGGTGGAGGAAGTAGAGGAGGAGGAGTTGTATGCGGAAGGGCTAACATCTGCAAGGTCCAGATGGTCGGCAGCACCAAGGCGGCAGGCATGTGAGGGTGGGGGAGATGATTTTACCAGGGCGCATGGTAGCAGCCAAACTAGTGAGGAAGGTGCAGGAGCCCAGGAAGAAGTGGAGGACGAACTGATGGAAGACTCATCAGATGAGGGAGACCTTGATCACATTTCTGTTGTGCGAGGTTGGGGGGAGAGGACAGAGGAAGGAAGCATGATTGTTACCTCGCCACCAACACAACAGGGACTTGGTGCTCCTGGATGCGCAACACACATGAGTGCCTTCTTGCTGCACTACCTGCAACATGACCCTCGAATTGTGAGAATTAGAAATAATCCTGACTACTGGGTTGCCACACTGTTAGATACCCGGTACAAAAGTAAATTTGCAGAAATTATTCCTGCCATAGAAAGGGATGCACGCATGCAGGAGTATCAGCAGAGACTGTTGCAGAATCTTACATGTGCTTTTCCACAAAATACCAGTGGTGCACGTAGTGAATCTCACAGTTCCAACTTGCCAACCGTGGGACCGTCAAGTGTTCAGCACTCAAACCGTAACAGAACCACAGTATCTGCTGGTAACATCAATTTTGCGTAATCATTTCACCACTTTTTTAGCCCATCCTTTGCAAGGCCACAGGAGACAAGAAGTCTGACACATAGTCAACGTCTAGAGACGATGGTACAGGAGTATCTCCAAGTAAACATTGAAGCCACGACTGTGTCACTGGACCCTTGCTCTTTTTGGGCTTCCAATCTGGATAAATGGCCGGAGCTAGCCACTTACGCCTTGGAGATCTTGTCATGCCCCGCAGCCAGCGTTCTGTCTGAACGTGTGTTCAGCGCTGCTGGTGGTGTGCTGACAGATAAGCGCACGCGGCTCTCCACTGATAATGTAGACAGACTCACGTTCATAAAGATGAACAAATCATGGATCCGAAACGACTTTTCTACCCCTGTGTCATCCTGGGGAGAGTAAAAGCTTGATGATTGGTTAAAATCACCCTACCAACCGTTTTAAGCTTTCAAATTACTAATCATGTTTATCTGTATCTTGACTGGAAAATAATTTGGGCTTTGTAGCAGTGTGCAGCACTGATCCTATTAGGCCATCTATAATAAGCTTCACCAGATTTAAAATTAAAAATAATTTTTAGCTGCATCTAGCCCGGAAAATAATTTTGGGGCTCCGAGATGCGCAAGACACATAAGTGCCTTCTTGCTGCACTACCTGCAGCATGACCCTCATATTGTCAGAATTCGAAGTAATCATGACTACTGGGTTGCCACACTCTTAGATCCCCCAAACTTTTCGATCAACCTTTTCATTTTAATAAAGACCAAAAAAATGGACATTTTTGAAATTATAAGCATTAGCAGGTTGTTAGAAACTGAAATCAAACAGTTTTCAACTCAAAACTTTATTCTAGGTGATGTTACATTTTCACATAGGACCCCTTGTTCGAAAGGAGCTTCTGAACTCTCTCGTCCATTGAATTTGTCAGGTTTTGGATGGTTTCTGCTTCAATTGTTTTGCATGAGGACAGAATACCCTCCCAGAGCTGTTGCTTAGATGTGAACTGCCTCCCGCCATCATAGACACTCCTTTTAATGATGCTCCAAAGGTTCTGAATGGGGTAGAGGTCAGGGGAGCATGGGGGTCACACCATAAGTTTGTCCCCTTTTATGCCCATATCAGCCAGAGATGCAGATGTTTTATGTGCAGCATGAGATGGTGCATTATCATGCAGAAAAATGATCTTGCTGTGAAATACACGGTTCTTCTTCTTGAACCATGGCAGGAAGTGCTGTTTGAGAAAATCCACATACATTATGGAGTTCATCTTTAGCGCCTTCAGGGATCCTAAAGGGGCCGACAATCTCTCTCCCCATGATTCCAGCCCAAAACATTACTCCACCTCCTCCTTGTTGGCGCTGTAGCCGTGTTTGCGTGGGGTGTCCATCAACCAGCCATCCTCCACTCCATTCATCTGGACCATCGAGCGCTGCACGGCACTCATCCGTGAACAAAACAGTTTTGAAATCAGTCTTCATGTAATGTTTGGCCCACTGGAGCCGTTTCTGCTTGTGTGAAGTGGATAGAGGAGGTCGACAGGATGGCGTATGCACAGCTGCAAACCTCTGAAGGACCCTGCATCTTGTTGTTCGGGGGACGTTGGAGGCACAAGCAGCTTCAAAAACTTGTCTGCTGCTATGACAAGGCTTTTTTGCCGCTGCTCTTTCAACCTGACGTAATTGCCTGTAGGAAAGAGTCCTCAATTTGCCCTTATCAGCACGCACACGTGTGTACTTTGAATCAGCTACATACTTCTTGATTGCCAAGACACTTCATCCTGATCATCGCACAATGTTGAATGTAGTCATGCCTTGACCTAAACACTCCACAATTTGTTGCTTCTCAGCAGCCGACACATCCTTTTTCTTTCCCATTTTGGCAGAAAATGTAGGCTGCTTAATAATGTGAGAGAGCCTTCTTAAGTAGTCTTGCCTTTCATTGGACACACCTGCCAAACTAATTAGCACAGGTGTCTGCAATTGCTTACAGTGATATAAAGAGCCCTGACACACATCACCATCAATGAGTTTAACTGACAAACAAACAAATTCTTCCCTTATCACTCCTAAACACTTTTTGCATAATAATTTGGAACGCGGTGTACATGTGCTTTTCCACAAAACACCAGTGGTTCACGTAGTGAATCTTACAGTTCTAACTTGCCAACCGTGGACTGTATGGAATTGTTCAATAAAGGGCCCAAAATTAAGATAACATAGATGGGAGAGGTCTCTATGAATAGGAATTCCTAAGTATTTGATACCCTGTGAGGGCCAGGCAAAGGGAAAGTTGGACTGGATGGAATCCTATATGGATTTAGGGAGGGAGACATCGAGGGCCTCAGACTTCGCTGCATTGATTTTAAAATTTTACCATGTAACAAAGTGATCTATTTCAGCCATAACAGCAGGGATGGATATATGTGATTGAGTGATATATACTAGGACATCATCAGCAAATAGAGAGCACTTGTACTCGGTGCCTCCCACCTCAATCCACCTAATATTGGGGTTATGGCGAATTGATGAGAGCAGGTGCTCCGTCACTAGGATGTATAAGAGAGGGGACAGAGGACATCCCTGCCTTGTCCCATTGGTGATTGTGAAAGGTGATGAAAATGTTCTGCCCACGTCGTACTGTGCTCACCAGGTGAGGGGCTCAGACAACTCCCAGATAACTTTGGAGCGCTTCACAGGACCCCCTTTGTGTGTCCTTTGTCTGGCCTTTCTTACCAACACTTCTGTCCGGCTGCCTCGGGCCTCCTCTTGGTAAACTTGGCGCCAGTTTCCCTGACCCTCTGTGGTGCCTTCCTAGCGGGTGGAGCAAGGGGCTGTGCCACATAAAATGTCAGAGCCTCCGGTTTCTAGCTGAGGGTCGTTTCCTGGCTCCACTAGTTCGGGGACCGGTCTCCCCCTTTGGCCTGACCCCTCCACGCAGGTGGATTCGGGCGTGCGGTGGCGACTCGCCCGTCCGCACCCCTGGGATCCCTTCATTCCTCGTTCCTGGAGCCTTCTCCGCTCCTCTTCCTTCCTTCTCCCTCTTGCAGGCCTGGGCCTCTGTTACTAGGCCCGCCTCCGGAGCAGAGCTCATGCAGAGCCCCTGCTCCCTGCCACTTCTGCTCAGACTTCTCTGCACTGAACTTAGATGGTGCCCACCTTTTATACTCCCTTCTCAATGCACCCAGGAACTGCTTCCTCCCTGCTCCTGCACTGCAGGGTTCCCCTTCCTCAGTGTTCCCTCCCCCCACTCCAGCCAGGGACAGGGACTGTCGTGCCAATCTCAGGGGCATATTGTTTGCCCTGCCCCACGGCAATGTGGTGTAATGCATGCAGGTGTCGGGTCCTGATCCACACTCCATCCTTATCTGAGAGTGAGATATCACACCTCTGGGTGAGGTGCAATACGTCTGTAGCAACCGAGCCCTCGGTGCTACAGTTCCATTTATCTTCAGCCTAGGTGACGTATTGTGATACAGGGCCGTGATTTTGGCTATAAAAGGGTCCCCTAGACCCCTACCCCAAGCTTTTTAAGAGAATCATATATGGCGTGCCAGGAGACTCTATGGAATGCTTTCTCAGCATCCAACGAGAGTATCTACTTACAAATTTTTAACTGCATCTAGCCCAGGAAATACTTTGTGCCTAGTAGCAGTGTCTGCTAGTCAGCGGATTATCCCGGCTGTTAAGCAAGCTACACCACCTGTAGTTTGGACACTTAATTTTTTCAAAGGAAATGCTTCGGGACCACGGGATACTCAGTGAAGAGCATCAGGAGGCACCCCAAGGCATAGGGGCTGGGACTGGCACTAGGATGCCTTGCGGTGGACAGCCGAGCTCGATCCTTATAAAAGCTTTTTAACTGCAGCAGCTTTAGTGGACGCTACTGGAGCTGGAATTACGCGGCTGCTGGCATGAGACTTGCCCTCCAATAGATCCTTGTAAATGGATTTAAAGTGTATTCATTCAAATTAGAGGGACAATTTAAATTAAAAAGCTTAGAGCTGCCTCCACCACAGGGGGCTCTCTCGACCCACCAGAGGACAGGCACCAGTATTGGGAGAGGGGGGCTGGCCGTCAGGGTTCACCGCGGCTCTGGCACAAACCCGGCGACACGGAGGTGGCACGGGCAGGAGCGGACTGGCCGTCTCGGCTTCTCACTTTTTGGATTTTAGAAGGGCATGACATGCCTATATCTGTGTCTCCCCCTCCTTTTACTCCTCCACCTCTTTTCTTTTCGCATGACTATATGTACTTGTCACTTTTCCATGTGTTAGTTGTGTCTTCTGAGCAGTTTGACAGCTTTTGGACACCTTTGAAGGTGTTTTCTATGTGTTTCTATGTGTTTTTGTTTGCCTGCCATTGGTTTTAACGGTGTTCGAAGGTGTTCGACGAACAGTTCGACGAACAGTTCGGCGAACACACGGGTGTTCGACGAACCGAACCGAACTCGAACACTACGGGGGTGGCTCAACACTAGTGGTAACACCAGCTGGTGTTGAGCGCTGTCCGACATCGATAGCACCACCTTTGGATCAAGGCAACCTAACATGTCCGCCTGCATCTTCCTCACAGACCAGCAGTTTGCCGGGGACACCCTTATCAACCCCGTCTTAGCACAATAGCCAGCCCTCGGTCCCTCAGATGTGGACAAGTAAAAGACCATTTCCTCCTAGCCATGAGAAAGCTAAGAGGTTGAATTTCACCATCTGCAAGCTCTTGGCTACAGAAATGCTGCCTTTCCGCCTGGTGGACAAGGAGGATTTTCGAGACCTTATGTCCGTCGCAGTGCCCCAGTACCAGATGCCCAGTCGGCACTACTTCTCAAAGAAAGGTGTGCCTGCGCTCCACCAGCATGTCGCACACAACATCACCGCTTCTTTGAGAAACTCTGTGTGTGACAGGGTGCATTTCACCACAGACACTTGGACGAGTAGGCATGGACAGGGGCATTACATGTCGCTGACTGGGCACTGGGTAACTATGGTGACAGCAGGACAAGGGGCTGCTGTCCAAGTCTTGCCGTCCCCACGAGTCTTGCGTCAATCCTCTTTATGTCAAAGTTCCTCCACTGCTTCTGCCTCCTCAACCTCCTCTCGGTCTTCCACCTGCACCCAAAGCCTGTCTGGTCATGCCACAAGCTTTCTAACTGCGCAGAAGGGATCCTGCACACCTCCTTACTATGCTGGCAGTAGGGCTCAACGTCATCAGGCGGTTTTTACTTTGAAATGTCTGGGAAATGTGAGTCACACAGCTGAGGAGTTGTGGTCAGCTCTGGAGAACCAATTTCATGAATGGTTGTCTCCACTGGACCTGAAACCAGGGAAGGCCGTGTGCGACAATGCTGCAAACCTGGGTGCGGCCCTTCGCCGGGGCAATGTCACACACGTGCCTTGTATGGCTCACGTGTTGAACCTGGTTGTCCAGCAATTTTTAGCCCACTATCCCAGACTAGATGGCCTTCTGCAGAGGGCACGGTCGCTGTGTGCTCACTTCCGCCGTTCGCATCCCGCAGCTCAGCGACTTACATCTCTACAGAAGTCGTTGGGCCTGCCACTTCACCGGCTAAAATGCGATGTGCCTACCCGGTGGAATTCAACTCTGCACATGTTGGAGCGACTGTGGCAGCACCGACAAGCCCTGGTGCAATACGTTCTGACGTATAGCCTGGGCCAACGAGATCCAGAGGTGGGGAAAATCACGCTGGAGGAGTGGTCTCAGATCAGGGACCTATGCACCCTTCTGCACAGTTTGAAATGGCGACGAAGATGTTTAGTGCTGACGATGCCATTATCAGCATGACTATTCCGGAGATTTACATGCTGGAGCACATGTTAAACAGAATTCGGAGTCAGGTGGTGGCACAAGAGGAGGTGGAGGAAGTAGAGGAGGAGGAGTTTTATGCGGAAGGGCTAACATCTGCAAGGTCCAGACGGTCGGCAGCACCAAGGCGGCAGGCATGTGAGGGTGGGGGAGATGGTTTTACCAGGGCACATGGTAGCAGCCAAACTAGTGAGGAAGGTGCAGGAGCCCAGGAAGAAGTGGAGGATGAACTGATGGAAGACTCATCAGATGAGGGAGACCTTGATCACATTTCTGTTGTGCGAGGTTGGGGGGAGAGGACAGAGGAAGGAAGCATGATTGTTATCTCGCCACCAACACAACAGGGACTTGGTGCTCCTGGATGCGCAACACACATGAGTGCCTTCTTGCTGCACTACCTGCAACATGACCCTCGAATTGTGAGAATTAGAAATAATCCTGACTACTGGGTTGCCACACTGTTAGATCCCCGGTACAAAAGTAAATTTGCAGAAATTATTCCTGCCATAGAAAGGGATGCACGCATGCAGGAGTATCAGCAGAGACTGTTGCAGAATCTTACATGTGCTTTTCCACAAAACACCAGTGGTGCACGTAGTGAATCTCACAGTTCCAACTTGCCAACCGTGGGACCGTCAAGTGTTCAGCACTCAAACCGTAACAGAACCACAGTATCTGCTGGTAACATCAATTTTGCGGAATCATTTCACCACTTTTTTAGCCCATCCTTTGCAAGGCCACAGGAGACAAGAAGTCTGACACATAGTCAACGCCTAGAGACGATGGTACAGGAGTAACTCCAAGTAAACATTGAAGCCATGACTGTGTCACTGGACCCTTGCTCTTTTTGGGCTTCCAATCTGGATAAATGGCCGGAGCTAGCCACTTACGCCTTGGAGATCTTGTCATGCCCCGCAGCCAGCGTTCTGTCTGAACGTGTGTTCAGCGCTGCTGGTGGTGTGCTGACAGATAAGCGCACGCGGCTCTCCACTGATAATGTAGACAGACTCACATTCATAAAGATGAACAAATCATGGATCCAAAATGACTTTTCTACCCCTGTGTCATCCTGGGGAGAGTAAAAGCTTGATGATTGGTTAAAATCACCCTACCAACCGTTTTAAGCTTTCAAATTACTAATCATGTTTATCTGTATCTTGGCTGGAAAATAATTTGGGCTTTGTAGCAGTGTGCAGCACTGATTCTATTAGGCCATCTATAATAAGCTCCACCAGATTTAAAATTACTAATCATGTTTATCTGTATCTTGACTGGAAAATAATTTGGGCTTTGTAGCAGTGTGCAGCTCTGATCCTATTAGCCCATCTATACTAAGCTCCACCAGATTTAAAATTAATAATAATTTTTAGCTGCATCTAGCCCGGAAAATAATTTTGTGGCTCCGAGATGCGCAAGACACATAAGTGCCTTCTTGCTGCACTAACTGCAACATGACCCTCATATTGTCAGAATTCGAAGTAATCATGACTACTGGGTTGCCACACTCTTAGATCCCCCAAACTTTTTGATCAACCTTTTCATTTTAATAAAGACCAAAAAAATGGTCATTTTTGAAATTATAAGCATTAGCAGGTTATTAGAAACTGAAATCAAACAGTTTTCAACTCAAAACTTTATTCTAGGTGATGTTATATTTTCACATAGGACCCCTTGTTCGAAAGGAGCTTCTGAACTCTCTCGTCCATTGAATTTGTCAGGTTTTGGATGGTTTCTGCTTCAATTGTTTTGCATGAGGACAGAATACCCTCCCAGAGCTGTTGCTTAGATGTGAACTGCCTCCCGCCATCATAGACACTCCTTTTGATGATGCTCCAGAGGTTCTGAATGGGGTAGAGGTCAGGGGAGCATGGGGGTCACACCATAAGTTTGTCCCCTTTTATGCCCATATCAGCCAGAGATGCAGATGTTTTATGTGCAGCATGAGATGGTGCATTATCATGCAAAAAAATGATCCTGCTGTGAAATACACGGTTCTTCTTCTTGAACCATGGCAGGAAGTGCTGTTTGAGAAAATCCACATACATTATGGAGTTCATCTTTAGCGCCTTCAGGGATCCTAAAGGGGCCGACAATCTCTCTCCCCATGATTCCAGCCCAAAACATTACTCCACCTCCTCCTTGTTGGCGCTGTAGCCGTGTTTGCGTGGGGTGTCCATCAACCAGCCATCCTCCACTCCATCCATCTGGACTATCGAGCGCTGCACGGCACTCATCCATGAACAAAACAGTTTTGAAATCAGTCTTCATGTAATGTTTGGCCCACTGGAGCCGTTTCTGCTTGTGTGAAGTGGATAGAGGAGGTCGACAGGATGGCGTATGCACAGCTGCAAACCTCTGAAGGACCCTACATCTTGTTGTTCGGGGGACGTTGGAGGCACCAGCAGCTTCAAAAACGTGTCTGCTGCTATGACAAGGCTTTTTTGCCACTGCTCTTTTAACCTGACGTAATTGCCTGTAGGAAAGAGTCCTCAATTTGCCCTTATCAGCACGCACACGTGTGTCCTGTGAATCAGCTACATACTTCTTGATTGCCAAGACACTTCATCCTGATCATCGCACAATGTTGATTGTAGTCATGCCTTGACCTAAACACTCCACAATTTGTTGCTTCTCAGCAGCCGACACATCCTTTTTCTTTCCCATTTTGGCAGAAAATGTAGGCTGCTTAATAATGTGAGACAGCCTTCTTAAGTAGTCTTGCCTTTCATTGGACACACCTGCCAAACTAATTAGCACAGGTGTCTGCAATTGCTTACAGTGATATAAAGAGCCCTGACACACATCACCATCAATGAGTTTAACTGACAAACAAACAAATTCTTCCCTTATCACTCCTAAACACTTTTTGCATAATAATTTGGAACACAGTGTACATGTGCTTTTCCACAAAACACCAGTGGTTCACGTAGTGAATCTTACAGTTCTAACTTGTCAACCGTGGTCTGTATGGAGTTGTTCAATAAAGGGCCCAAAATTAAGATAACATAGATGGGAGAGGTCTCTATGAATAGGAATTCCTAAGTATTTGATACCCTGTGAGGGCCAGGCAAAGGGAAAGTTGGACTGGATGGAATCCTATATGGATTTGGGGAGGGAGACATGGAGGACCTCAGACTTCGCTGCATTGATTTTAAAATTTGACCATGTAACAAAGTGATCTATTTCAGCCATAACAGCATGGATGGATATATGTGATTGAGTGATATATACTAGGACATCATCAGCAAATAGAGAGCACTTGTACTCGGTGCCTCCCACCTCAATCCACCTAATATTGGGGTTATGGCGAATTGATGAGAGCAGGTGCTCCGTCACTAGGATGTATAAGAGAGGGGACAGAGGACATCCCTGCCTTGTCCCATTGGTGATTGTGAAAGGTGATGAAAATGTTCTGATGCACCCCCTGGGCCTTGGGACACCCGGAGTCGGACCCTTTTTGGTGGATGCTGGTGGTTGTAGTCTTCGTGGCGGCGACCCGGTTCCGTGGCTCAGGGTGGTCAAACCAGTGGCGGAACTATTTATGTGGTTTTGATGTTTAAATGTCCGACTACGCCATCCGTGGATTGCGGTCAGAGTGAACCGCCGCTGCAGGGCAGACCGCTGAGGCTGGTGTTGTGGGTGCAGCAGAGCGTAGCATAACTCCCCACGGGAGGAGTATAGCCTCAGGGCAGTGTATGCGGAGGATGGGGGTGATGGTGCAGGGCAGCAGCAGTAACGACACGGAGTCAGTGATGCAGTCCAGGGCCTTTACTCACAGTTCTTATTATCCAGACAACGTCTGCAGGTAACGGCTGCCCACGTCGTACTGTGCTCACCAGGTGAGGGGCTCAGACAACTCCCAGATAACTTTGGAGCGCTTCACAGGACCCCCTTTGTGTGTCCTTTGTCTGGCCTTTCTTACCAACCCTTCTGTCCGGCTGCCTCGGGCCTCCTCTTGGTAAACTTGGTGCCAGTTTCCCTGACCCTATGTGGTGCCTTCCTAGCGGGTGTAGCGAGGGGCTGCGCCACATAAAATGTCACAGCCTCCGGTTTCTAGCTGAGGGTCGTTTCCTGCCTCCACTAGTTTCGGGGACCGGTCTCCCCCTTTGTCCTGACCCCTCCACGCAGGTGGATTCGGGCGTGCGGTGGCGACTCGCCCGTCCGCACCCCTGGGATCCCTTCATTCCTCGTTCCTGGAGCCTTCTCCGCTCCTCTTCCTTCCTTCTCCCTCTTCCAGGCCTGGGCCTCTGTTACTAGGCCCGCCTCCGGAACAGAGCTCATGCAGAGCCCCTGCTCCCTGCCACTTCTGCTCACACTTCTCTGCACTGAACTAAGATGGTGCCCACCTTTTATACTCCCTTCTCAATGCAACCAGGAACTGCTTCCTCCCTGCTCCTGCACTACAGGGTTCCCCTTCCTCAGTGTTCCCTCCCCCCACTCCAGCCAGGGACAGGGACTGTCGTGCCCATCTCAGAGGCATATTGGTCGCCCTGCCCCACGGCAATGTGGTGTAATGCATGCAGGTGTCGGGTCCTGATCCACACTCCATCCTTACCTGAGAGTGAGATATCACACCTCTGGGTGAGGTGCAATACCTCTGTAGCAACCGAGCCCTCAGGGTGCTACAGTTCCATTTATCTTCAGCCTAGGTGACGTATTGTGATACAGGGCCGTGATTTTGGCTATAAAAGGGTCCCCTAGACCCCTACCCCAAGCTTTTTAAGAGAATCATATATGGCGTGCCAGGAGACTCTATGGAATGCTTTCTCAGCATCCAACGAGAGTATCTAATTACAAATTTTTAACTGCATCTAGCCCAGGAAATACTTTGTGCCTAGTAGCAGTGTCTGCTAGTCAGCGGATTATCCCGGCTGTTAAGCAAGCTACACCACCTGTAGTTTGGACACTTAATTTTTTCAAAGGAAATGCTTCGGGACCACGGGATACTCAGTGAAGAGCATCAGGAGGCACCCCAAGGCATAGGGGCTGGGACTGGCAGTAGGATGCCTTGCGGTGGACAGCCGAGCTCGATCCTTATAAAAGCTTTTTAACTGCAGCAGCTTTAGTGAACGCTACTGGAGCTGGAATTACGCGGCTGCTGGCATGAGACTTGCCCTCCAATAGATCCTTGTAAATGGATTTAAAGTGTATTCATTCAAATTAGAGAGACAATTTAAATTAAAAAGCTTAGAGCTGCCTCCACCACAGGGGGGCTCGCTCGACCCACTAGCGGACAGGCACCAGTATTGGGAGAGGGGGCTGGCCGTCAGGGTTCACCGCGGCTCTGGCACAAACCCGGCGACACGGAGGTGGCACGGGCAGGAGCGGACTGAACGTGTCGGCTTCTCACTTTTTGGATTTTAGAAGGGCATGCATGACATGCCTATATCTGTGTCTCCCCCTCCTTTTACTCCTCCACCTCTTTTCTTTTCGCATGACTATATGTACTTGTCACTTTTCCATGTGTTAGTTTTGTCTTCTGAGCAGTTTGTCAGCTTTTGGACACCTTTGAAGGTGTTTTCTATGTGTTTCTATGTGTTTTTGTTTGCCTGCCATTGGTTTTAATGGTGTTCGAAGGTGTTTGACGAACAGTTCGACGAACAGTTCGGCGAACACACGAGTGTTCGACGAACCGAACTCGAACACTACGGGGGTGGCTCAACACTATTCATCAGCCCGGAAGCTGCGCATGGGACATACTTGGACGTTCCAACATGACAACGATCCAAAACACAAGGCCAAGTTGACCTGTCATTGGCTGCAGCAGAACAAAGTGAAGGTTCTGGAGTAACCGTCTCAGTCTCCTGACCTCAATATCATTGAGCCACTCTGGGGAGATCTCAAGCACACAGTTCATGCTAGACAGCCAGGAATTTACAGGAACTGGAGGCTTTTTGCCAAGAAGAATGGGCAGTTTTACCATCTGAGAAACCTCATCCACAACTACCACAAAAGACTTAAAGCTGTCATTAATGTTAGAGGGGGCAATACACGGTATTAAGAACTGGGGTATGTGAACTTTTGATCAGGGTTATTTGGATGTTTTTGGTTGTCATTAAGATTTAAAAAGAGAAAACATAGTAGTTTGACAATAAATGGCTTCACCCAACCAATAACCATGAGTGGAGAAAAAGTTTTTTTGTTATCATTAATATTCTCTGAAACAAGACCAAGAAAGCAAAAATTCTGCCGGGGTATGTAAACTTTTGAGCACAACTGTATCCCCCGTAAAGGACACCAACCAACTGCTACTAATTTAGAATGCTCCTTCACCACTAAACATGGAAGTTGTAAGTATCAAAAGCAATTCCCTAGTGCAAGAGGTGAGCATATATACCGGGGAGAAGTAGCCAACACAGAACAGCTGAAACCATGCAGGACGGAAAGCTCCAGGAGATAAACAGAACTGATGAAACCTTGCAATAACTGAGCAAGGAAAACCTGCTTCCAATAGTAAGGTGAAGCAGATCTAATTCATGCAGGGGTTTGTGTAACCAGACACTGTGATCTTCAGGCCCCCTCTCTGTTGCAGTATCTCTGTGACAATACTGCTCTATTTTGAAAGAGAAAATGATGCCCTCACTCCATGCCCTTGGTAGACGTGAACTTTTCCAAAATAACAATGAACAAAAACATACATCTGTTACATTTCTGAAGAACAAGGCATATATATTGTGAGGAAGTGAGAGGAATCATATTCGAGAGTCGTTATGTGTCCCACAAGATGTGAATAGAAACATACTGAACCCGCTGGAGAGTGTTGTAACTACAGCCACAGCTGTGTTTCAATTGCAAAATAAAAGTGAATGTGGACAGGGTCAAGCTATTTGACCAAGTCAAATTTAGGAAAGCAGACATGGACTTTAACTTTTTTGAGAGATCTATAGGATGGTAGTCGTACAGATCTCTCCCTCCACTCTGGATCTTGCATGGCCACGATTCCCATTTAATCCTGAAACTAAGGGTTGGGTGTGTCAGTGTTGGTTTGCAAGAATCAGAGCTGGAGGTTCTATGTATACCTTTCTGTATGAGACTGAACACAGACCAGAGCCAGAGACTAAAGCAAACCCATTGCTGCACCCATGTGTTATACAATGGTGCAGTCGCCAATGGTAACAGACTGAAATGAACGTTCCGGCTGCAAACTGGATGATAAAGCTTGGAGGTATTTTGTAGGTTTGCAAATAAGACATTTAAATTGAACTTTCTTGGGTCACTGCCTCATTACCGCACGACAGGAAAGTCGCTGCTTTACAATATACATATATATCCATAATATAACTGGAGATGCATCCCTATGTCTGAAGCCTTTATAGACTGCGCAAGCGCGAAATGCCTGCGCACTCTGGTTCCAGACAGAAGAATGCATGGAGCCGTTACAGGTAAGAGGAGTGTGTACGGCGCCGGAGATCACTGTATGCGTAGGCACTGAATGCATACCGCAATCTCTCTGCGGCGCCTCTCTTCTTGCCAGAGACCGGGGCAGGAGTGAGGAGTTGGAATCGGTGCATGCGCATAGCGCTAGCTGGCGCCATTTTACACATTTACAGTGTGTCTTCAGCAAAATGGCGCCAGACAGCGTGGTATGGACACATGCATACTCCGGCGCGGCACTCCTCCCCCAGCCTCCGGCAGAAAGGGACACCTCGCTGGAGCACAGGGAAGAAAGGTGAGTATAAGTGTTTATTTATTTGTATGTGTGCAGCGTGGTAGGGATGAGCGGTGAAATATATATCAGGATTGGGGGGTGAGAGGCCCATGCATACCAGGATTGGGGGGTGAGGGATGCCATACATACCAGGAAAGGGATGAGGGGATACCATGCATACCAGAATTGGGGGGTGAGGGGACCATGCATACCAGGATAGGGATGAGAATTACTATGCATACCAGGATTGGGGGGTGAGGAGACCATGCAAACTAGGATTGGGGGGTGAGGGGACCATGCATACCAGGATTGGGGGGTGAGGGGACCATGCATACGAGGATAGGCATGAGGGGTACCATGCATACCAGGATTGGGAGTGAGGGGACCATGCATACCAGGATTGGGGGGTGAGGAGACCATGCAAACTAGGATTGGGGGGTGAGGGGACCATGCATACCGGATTGGGGGGTGAGGGGACCATGCATACGAGGATAGGCATGAGGGGTACCATGCATACCAGGATTGGGAGTGAGGGGACCATGCAGACCAAGACTGGGGGGTGAGGGGAACATGAAGATCAGGATTGGGGAGTGAGGGGACCATGCATACCAGGATTGGGGGATGAGGGGATACCATGCATACCAGGATTGGGGGGTGAGGGGACCATGCAGACCAGGATTTAGGGTTGAGGTGACCATGCAGACCAGGATTGGGGGTGAGGGGATCACACATACCAGGATTGGGGTGTGAGGGGACCATGCAGACCAGGATTTAGGGCTGAGGGAACCATGCATACCAGGATAGGGATGAGGGATACCATGCATACCAAGATTGGGGGTGAGGGGACCATGCAGACCAAGATTGAGGGGTGAGGAGACCATGCATACCAGGATTGGGGGTGAGGGGATCATGCATACCAGGATTGGGGGGTGAGTGGTCCATGCATACCAGGATTGGGGGGTGACGGGACCATGCAGGCCAAGATTGGGGGTGAGGGGACCATGCATACCAGGATTGGGGGTGAGGGGACTATGCATACCAGGATTGCGGGGTGAGGGAACCATGCACACCAGGATTGGGGGATGAGGGGACCATGTATACCAGGATTGGGGGGTGAGGGGACCATGCAGACCAGGATTCGGGGATGAGGGGACCATGTATACCAGGATAGGGATGAAGGGTACCATGCATACCAGAATTGGGGATGAGAGGACCATGCAGATCAAGATTGGAGGGTGAGGAGACCATGCAAACCAGGAGGGGGGTGAGGGACCATGCATACCAGGATTTGTGGGGAGGAGACCATGCATACCAGGATTGGGAGATGAGGGGGCCATGCATACCAGGATGGGGGGATGAGGGGACCATGCATACCAGGATTGGGGGGTGAGGGGACCATGCATACCAGGATTTAGGGCTGAGGGAACCATGCATACCAGGATAGGGATGAGGGATACCATGCATACCAGGATTGGGGGTGAGGGGACCATGCAGACCAAGATTGGGGGGTGAGGAGACCATGCATACCAGGATTGGGGGTGAGGGGATCATGCAAACCAGGATTGGGGGGTGAGGGGACAATGCATACCAGGATTGGGGTATGAGTGGGCCATGCATACCAGGATTGGGGGGTGAGGGGACCATGCATACCAGGATTGGGGGGGTTAGGGGACCATGCATACCAGGATTGGGGGGTGAGTGGTCCATGCATAGCAGGATTGGGGGGTGAGGGGACCATGCAGGCCAAGATTGGGGGGTGAGGGGACCATGCAGACCAGGATTGGGGCTTGAGGAGACCATGCATACCAGGATTGGGGGTGAGGGGATCATGCATACCAGGATTGGGGGGGTTAGGGGACCATGCATACTAGGATTGGCAGGTGAGTGGTCCATGCATACCAGGATTGGGGGGTGAGGGGACCATGCAGGCCAAGATTGGGGGTTGAGGGGACCATGCATACCAGGATTGGGGGTGAGGGGACCATGCATGCCAGGATTGCGGGGTGAGGGAACCATGCACACCAGGATTGGAGGGTGAGGAGACCATGCAAACCAGGAGGGGGGTGAGGGACCATGCATATGAGGATTTGGGGTGAGGGGACCATGCATACCAGGATTGGGGGGTGAGTGAATCATGCATGCCAGGATTGGAGGGTGAGGGGATGATGCATACCAGGATTGGGGGGTGAGGGGACCTTGCACACCAGGATTGCGGGATGAGGGGACCATGCAGACCAGGATTGGGGGATGAAGGGGCCATGCATACCAGGATTGGGGGGTGAGGGGACCATGCAAACCAGGATTGGGGGGTGAGAGGACCATGCATACCAAGATTGGTGGATTAGGGGACCATGTATACCAGGATTGGGGGGTGAAGGGGCCATGCATACCAGGATTGGGGGGTGAAGGGGCCATGCATACCAGGATTGGGGGGTGAGGAGACGATGCAGACCATGATTGGGGGGTGAGGGGACCATGTATACCATGATTGGGGGGTGAGGGGCCATGCAGACTAGGATTGGGGGGTGAGGAGACCATGCAGACTAGGATTGGAGGGTGAGAGGCCCATGCACACCAGGATTGGGGGATGAGGGGACCATGCATACCAGGATAGGGATGAGGGGTACCATGCATACCAGAACTGGGGATGAGGGGACCATGCAGACCAAGATTGCAGGGTGAGGAGACCATGCATACCAGGATTGGAGGTTGAGGGACCATGCATACCAGGATTGGGGGATGAAGGGGCTATGCACACCAGGATTGGGGGTGAGGGGACCATGCAAACCAGGATTGGGGGGTGATGGGACCATGCATACCAGGATTGGGGGATGAGGGGACCATGCATACCAGGATTGGGGGGTGAGGGGACCATGCATACCAGAATTGGGGGATGAGGGGACCATGCATACCAGGATAGGGATGAGGGGTACCATTTATTCCAGGATTGGGGGGTGAGGGGACCATGCATACCAAGATTGCATGGTGAGGGGGGACCATGCATACCAGGATTGGAGGGTGAGTGGACCATGCATACCAGGATTGGGGGGTGAGGGGACCATGCATATGGGGAATTGGGGGATGAGGGGGCCATGCATACCAGGATTGGGGGGTGAGGGGACCATGAAGACCAAGATTGGGGCATGAGGGGACCATGTATACCAGGATTGGGGAGGTGAAGGGACCATGCAGACCCGGATTGGGGGATGAGGGGACCATATATACCAGGATTAGGGCTTGAGGGGACCAGGCAGACCAGGATTGGGGGATGAGGGGACCATGCAGAACAGGATAGGGGGGTGAGGGGACCATGCATACCTTGGTTGGGGGGTGAGAGTACAATGCACACCGGGATAGGGATAAAGGGTACCATGCATAACAGGATTAGAGGGTGAGGGGGTACCATGCATCACAGGATTAGGGGGTGAGGGGGTACCATGCATACCAGGACTGGGGGGTGAGGGGACCATGCATGCCAGGATTGGGGGGTGAGGGTACGATGCATACCAGGAATGGGGGGTGAGGGGACCATGCAAACCAGGATTGCGGGGTGAGGGGACCATGCAGACCAGGATTGAGAGGTGAGGGGACCATGCATACCAGGATTGGGGGGTGAGAGGACCATGCATACCAGGATTGGGGGGTGAGAGGACCATGCATACTAGGATAAGGATGAGGGATACCATGCATAACAGGATTAGAGGGTGAGGGGACCATGCAGACCAAGATTGGGGGATTAGGGGGACCATGCATACCAGGATTGGGGGGTGAGGAAACCATGCATACGAGTATTGGGGGGTGAGGGGACCATGCATATCAGGATAGCAGGGTGAGGGGACCATGCATACCAGGATTGGGGAATGATGGGGCCATGAATACCAGGATTAGGAGACGACGGGACCATGCATACCAGGATTGGGGGGCGAGGGGACCAAGCATGCAAGGATTGGGGGGTGAGGGGACCATGTATGCCAGGAATGGGTGATGAGGGGGCCATGCATAACAGGATTGGGGGGTGAGAGGACCATGCAAACCAGGATTGGGGGATGAGGGGTGCCATATATACCAGGATTTGGGGGTGAGGGGGTAATATGCATACCAGGATTGGGGGGTGAGGGGGCCATGCATACCAGGATTGGGGGGTGAGGGGACCATGCATACCAGGATAGGGATGAAGGGTACCATGCATACCCGAATTGGGGATGAGGGGACCATGCAGATCAAGATTGGAGGGTGAGGAGACCATGCATACCAGGAGGGGGGTGAGGGACCATGCATACCAGTATTTGGGGGTGAAGGGAACATGCATACCAGGATTGGGGGATGAGGGGGATATGCATACCAGGATTTGGGGGTGAGGGGACCATGCATACCAGGATTGGGGGGTGAGTGGATCATGCATGCCAGGATTGGAGGGTGAGGGGATGATGCATACCAGGATTGGGGGGGTGAGGGGACCTTGCATACCAGGATTGCGGGATGAGGGGACCATGCATACCAGGATTGGGGGATGAAGGGGCCATGCATACCAGGATTGGGGGGTGAGGGGACCATGCAAACCAGGATTGGGGGGTGAAGGGACCATGCATACCAGGATTGGGGGATGAGGGGACCATGTATACCAGGATTGGGGGGTGAAGGGGCCATGCAGACCAGGATTGGGGGGTGAGGAGACCATGCAGACCAGGATTGGGGGGTGAGGGGACCATGTATACCAGGATTGGGGGGTGAGGGGCCATGCAGACCAGGATTGGGTGGTGAGGAGACCATGCAGATGAGGATTGGAGGGTGAGAGGACCATGCATACCAGGATTGGGGGTTGAGGGGACCATGCATACCAGGATATGGATGAGGGGTACCATGCATACCAGAATTGGGGATGAGGGGACCATGCAGACCAAGATTGCAGGGTGCGGAGACCATGCATACCTGGATTGGAGGTTGAGAGACCATGCATACCAGGATTGGGGGGTGAGGGGACCATGCATATGGGGAATTGGGGGCTGAGGGGGCTGTGCATACCAGGATTGGGGGGTGAGGGGACCATGCATACCAGGATTGCATGGTGAGGGGGGACCATGCATACCAGGATTGGGGGGTGAGTGGACCATGCATGCCAGGATTGGGGGGTGAGGGGACGATGCATAACAGGATTGGGGGGTGATGGGACCATGCATACCCGGATTGCGGGGTGAGGGGACCATGCATACCAGGATTGGGGGATGAAGGGTCCATGCATACCAGGATTGGGGGTTAGGGGACCATGCATTCCAGGATAGGGATGAAGGGTACTATGCATACCTGCATACCAGGATTGGGGGGTGAGGTGACCATGCATACCAGGATTGCATGGTGAGGGGGGACCATGCATACCAGGAATGGGGGGTGAGTGGACCATGCATGCCAGGATTGGGGGGTGAGGGGACGATGCATACCAGGATTGCTGGGTGAGGGGACCATGCCTACTTGGATTGCGGGGTGAGAGGACCATGCATACCAGGATTGGGGATGAAGGGGCCATGCATGCCAGGATTGGGGGGTGAGGGGACCATGCATTCCAGGATAGGGATGAGGGGTACTATGCATACCTGCATACCAGGATTGGGGGGTGAGGGGACCATGCAGACCAAGATTGGGGGATGAGGGGACCATGTACACCAGGATTGGGGGGGTGAGGGGACCATGCAGACCCGGATTGGGGGATGAGGGGACCATATATACCAGGATTAGGGGGTGAGGGGACCATGCAGACCAGGATTGGGGGATGAGGGGACCATGCAGACCAGGATAGGAGGGGTGAGGGGACCACGCATACCTGGATTGGGGGGTGAGAGTACAATGCATACCAGGATAGGGATGAGGAGTACCATGCATAACAGGATTAGAAGGTGAGGGGGTACCATGCATCACAGGATTAGGGGGTGAGGGGGTACCATGCATATCAGGACTGGGGGGTGAAGGGACCATGCATGCCAGGATTGAGGGGTGAGGGGACAATGCATTCCAGGATTGGGGCATGAGGGGACCATGCAAACCAGGATTGCGGGGTGAGGTGACCATGCAGACCAGGAATGGGGGATTAGGGGGACCAAGCATACCAGTATTGGGGGGTGAGGGGACCATGCAGACCAAGATTGGTGGATTAGGGGGACCAAGCATACCAGGATTGGGGGGTGAGGGGACCATGCATACCAGTATTGGGGGGTGAGGGGACCATGCGTGCCAGGATAGCGGGGTGATGGGACCATGCATACCAGGATTGGGGAATGAGGGGGTCATGAATACCAGGATTGGGAGATGACGGCACCATGCATACCAGGATTGGGGGGCGAGGGGAACATGCATGCAAGGAATGGGGGGTGAGGGGACCAGGTATGCCTGGATTGGGTGAAGAGGGGGCCATGCATAACAGGATTGGGGGGTGAGAGGACCATGCAAACCAGAATTGGGGGATGAGGGGTGCCATATATACCAGGATTGGGGGGTGATGGGGTACTATGCATACCAGGATTGGGGGGTGAGGGGGCCATGCATACCAGGATTGGGGGGTGAGGGGACCATGCATAGCAGGATAAGGATGAGGGGTACCATGCATACCAGGATTGGGCGGTGAGGGGACCATGCATACCAGGATTGGGGGGTGAGGGGACCATGCAGACCAGAATTGGGGGATGAGGGGAGCATGCAGACCAGGATTGGGGGGTGAGGGGACCATGCATTCCAGGATATGGATGAGGGGTACCATGCATACCTGCATACCAGGATTTAGGGGGTGAGGGGACCATGCAGACCAAGATTGGGGGATGAGGGGACCATGTATACCAGGATTGAGGGGTGAGGGGACCATGTAGAAACGGATTGGGGGATGAGGCAACCATATTTACCAGGATTGGGGGGTGAGGGGACCATGCATACCAGGATTGGGGGATGAGGGGACCATGCATACCAGGATAGGGATGAGGGGTAACATGCATACCAGGGATGGGGGATGAAGGGGCCATGCATACCAGGATTGGGGGAAGAGGGGACGATGCATACCGGGATCGGGGGGTGAGGGGACCATGCATACCAGGATTGCGGGGTGAGGGGACCATGCAGACCAGGATTGGGGGGTGAGAGGACCATGCATACCAGGATTGGGGGGTGAGGGGACCATGCAGACCAGAATTGGTGGTTGATAGGACAACTCATACATGGATTGTGGGGTGAGAGTACAATGCATACCAGGATAGGGATGAGGGGTACCATGCATAACAGGATTAGGGGGTGAGGGGACCATGCAGGCCAAGATTGAGGGATGAAAGGGACCATGCATACCAGGACTGGGGGGTGAGGGGACCATGCATACCAGGATTGCGGGGTGAGGGGACCATGCACACCAGGACTGGGGGGTGAGGGGGCCATGCATACCAGGATTGGTAGATGATGGGACCATGCATACCAGGATTGGGGGGTGAAGGGACCATGCATGCCAGGATTGGGGGGTGAGGGGACCAAGGATGCCAGGATTTGGGGGATGAGGGGGCCATGCATACCAGGATTGGGGGTTGAGAGGACCATGCATACCAGGATTGGGGGATGAGGGGTGCCATGTATACCAGGATTGAGGGGTGAGGGGTTACCATGTATACCAGGATTAGGCGGTGAGCGGTGCCATACATACCAGGATTGGGGGATGAGAGGGTACCATGCATACCAAGATTGGGGGGTGAGGGGACCATGCATACCAGGATTGGGGGATGAGGGGGTACCATGCATGCCATTACTGGGGGGTGAGAGGACCATGTATACCAGGATTGCGGGGTGAAGGGACCATGCATACCAGTATTGGGGGGTGAGGGGACCATGCATGCCAGGATAGCGGGGTGAGGGGACCATGCATACCAGGATTGGGGAATGAGGGGATCATGAATACCAGGATTGGGAGATGACGGGACCATGCATACCAGGATTGGGGGGCGAGGGGACCATGCATGCAAGGAATGGGGGGTGAGGGGACCAGGTATGCCTGGATTGGGTGAAGAGGGGGCCATGCATAACAGGATTGGTGGGTGAGAGGACCATACAAACCAGAATTGGGGGATGAGGGGTGCCATATATACCAGGATTGGGGGGTGAGGGGGTATTATGCATACCAGGATTGGGGGGTGAGGGGGCCATGCATACCAGGATTGGGGGGTGAGGGGACCATGCATAGCAGGATAAGGATGAGGGGTACCATGCATACCAGGATTGGGCGGTGAGGGGACCATGCATACCAGGATTGGGGGGTGAGGGGACCATGCAGACCAGAATTGGGGGATGAGGGGAGCATGCAGACCAGGATTGTGGGGTGAGGGGACCATGCATTCCAGGATATGGATGAGGGGTACCATGCATACCTGCATACCAAGATTTGGGGGGTGAGGGGACCATGCAGACCCAGATTGGGGGATGAGGGGACCATGTATACCAGGATTGAGGGGTGAGGGGACCATGCAGAAATGGATTGGGGGATGAGGCGACCATATTTACCAGGATTGGGGGGTGAGGGTACCATGCATACCAGGATTGGGGGATGAGGGGACCATGCATACCAGGATAGGGATGAGGGGTACCATGCATACCAGGGATGGGGGATGAAGGGGCCATACATACCAGGATTGGAGGGTGAGGGGACCACGCATACCAGGATTGAGGGGTGAGGGGACCATGCATACCAGGAATGGGGGGTGAGTGGACCATGCATGCCAGGATTGTCGGAAGAGGGGACGATGCATACCAGGATTGAGGGGTGAGGGGACCATGCATACCAGGATTGGGGGGTGAGGGGACCATGCATACCAGGATTGCGGGGTGAGGGGACCATGCAGACCAGGATTGGGGGGTGAGAGGCCCATGCATACCAGGATTGGGGGGTGAGGGGACCATGCAGACCAGAATTGGGGGATGAGGGGACCATGCAGACCAGGAATGGTGGGTGATAGGACAACTCATACATGGATTGTGGGGTGAGAGTACAATGCATACCAGGATAGGGATGAGGGGTACCATGCATAACAGGATTAGGGGGTGAGGGGACCATGCAGGCCAAGATTGCGGGATGAAAGGGACCATGCATACCAGGACTGGGGGGTGAGGGGACCATGCATACCAGGATTGCGGGGTGAGGGGACCATGCATACCAGGACTGGGGGGTGAGGGGGCCATACATACCTGGATTGGTAGATGATGGGACCATGCATACCAGGATTGGGGGGTGAAGGGACCATGCATGCCAGGATTGGGGGGTGAGGGGACCAAGGATGCCAGGATTTGGGGGATGAGGGGGCCATGCATACCAGGATTGGGGGTTGAGAGGACCATGCATACCAGGATTGGGGGATGATGGGTGCCATGTATACCAGGATTGAGGGGTGAGGGGTTACCATGTATACCAGGATTAGGCGGTGAGGGGTGCCATACATACCAGGATTGGGGGATGAGAGGGTACCATGCATACCAAGATTGGGGGGTGAGGGGACCATGCATACCAGGATTGGGGGATGAGGGAGTACCATGCATACCATTACTGGGGGGTGAGGGGACCATGCAATCCAGGATTGGGGGGTAAGGGGACCATGCATACCAGGATTGGGGTATGAGGGGACCATGTATACCAGGATTGGGGGGTGAAGGGGCCATGCATACCAGGATTGGGGGGTGAGGAGACCATGCAGACCAGGATTGGGGGGTGAGGAGACCATGCAGACCAGGATTGGGGGGTGAGGGGACCATGCATACCAGAATTGGGGATGAGGGGACCATGCAAGCCAAGATTGGAGGGTGAGGAGACCATGCATACCAGGATTGGGGGCTGAGGGACTATGCGTACCAGGATTGGGGGGTGAGGGGACCATGCATACCAGGATTGGGTGATGAGGGGGCCATGCATACCAGGATTGGGGGGTGAGGGGACCATGCATACCAGGATTGAGTGGTGAGGGGACCATGCATACCAGGATTGGAGGGTGAGTGGACCATGCATGCCAGGATTCGGGGGTGATTAGACCATGCAGACCAGGATTGGGGGGTGAGGGGACCATGCATTCCAGAATTGGGGATGAGGGGACCATGCAGATCAATATTGGAGGGTGAGGAGACCATGCATACCAGGATTGGGGGTTGAGGGACTATGCGTACCAGGATTGGGGGGTGAGGGGACCATGCATACCAGGATTGGGGGATGAGGGGGCCATGCATACCAGGATTGGGGGGTGAGGGGACCATGCATACCAGGATTGAGTGGTGAGGGGACCATGCATACCAGGATTGGGGGGTGAGTGGACCATGCATGCCAGGATTGGGGGTTGAGGGGACGATGCATACCAGGATTGGGGGGTGAGGGGACGATGCATACCAGGATTGCTTGGTGAGGGGACCATGAATACCAGGATTGGGGAATGAAGGGGCCATGCATTCCAGGATATGGATGAGGGGTACCATGCATACCTGCATACCAGGATTTGAGGGGTTGAGGGGACCATGCAGACCAAGATTGGGGGATGAGGGGACCATGTATACCAGAATTGGGGGGTGAGGGGACCATGCAGAAACGGATTGGGGGATGAGTGGACCATATATACCAGGATTGGGGGGTGAGGGGACCATGCATACCAGGATTGGGGGATGAGGGGACCATGCATACCAGGATAGGAATGAGGGGTACCATGCATACCAGGGATGGGGGATGAAGGGGCCATGCATACCAGGATTGGGGGGTGAGGGGACCATGCATACCAGGATTGAGGGGTGAGAGGACCATGCATACCAGGAATTGGGGGGTGAGTGGACCATGCATGCCAGGATTGGGGGGAGAGGGGACGATGCATACCAGGATTGGGTGGTGAGGGGACCATGCATACCAGGATTGCGGGGTGAGGGGACCATGCAGATCAGGATTGGGGGGTGAGAGGACCTTGCATACCAGGATTGGGGGGTGAGAGGACCATGCATACTATGATATTGATGAGGGGGACAATGCGTACCAGGATTGGGGGGTGAGGGGACCATGCATACCAGTATTGGGGGGTGAGGGGACCATGCATACCTGGATTGCGGGGTGAGGGGACCATGCATACCTGGATTGCGGGGTGAGGGGACCATGCATACCAGGATTGGGGAATGAGGGGGCCATGAATACCAGGATTGGGAGATGACGGGACCATGCATACCAGGATTGGGGGGCGAGGGGACCATGCATGGCAGGATTGGGGGGTGAGGGGGCCATGCATAGCAGGATTGGGGGATGAGAGGACCATGCAAACCAGGATTGGGGGATGAGGGGTGCCATATATACCAGGATTGGGTGGTGAGGGGGTACTATGCATACCAGGATTGGGGGGTGAGGGGTGCCATATATACCAGGATTGGGGGGTGAGGGGGTACTATGCATACCAGGATTTGGGGGGTGAGGGGCAATGCATACCAGTATTGGGGGGGTGAGGGGTGCCATGCATACTAGCATTGGGGATAAAGGGTACCATACATAACAGGAGTAAGGGATGAGGGGGTACCATGCATACCATGATAGGGATGAGGGGGTACCATGCATACCAGCATTAGGGTGTGAGGGGACCATGCATACCAGGATAGGGATGAGGGTGTACCATGCATACAAGGAATGGGGGTTGAGGGTACCAAGCATACCAGAATAGGGATGAGGGGGTACCATACATACCAGGATTGGGAAGTGAGGGGACAATGCATACCAGGATAGGGATGAGGGGTGCCATGCATACCAGGATTGGGGGGGTGAGGGGACCATGCATGCCAGGATTGGGGGGTGAGCGGACGATGCATGCCAGGATTGGTGGATGAGAGGGCCATGCATACCAGGATTGGGGGGTGAGAGGGCCATGCATACCAGGATTGGGGGATGAGTGAGCCATATATACCAGGATTGTGGGATGAGGCGTTACCATGCATACCAGGATTGGGGGGTGAGGGGACCATGCATACTTGGACTGTGGGTTGAGAGGAACAAGCATACCAGGATTGGGGGATGAGGGGGCCATGGATACCATGATTGGGGGGTGAGGGGTCCATGCATACCAGGATTGGGGGGTTAGGGGTGCCATGCATACCAGCATTGGGGATGAGCGGTTACATACATAACAGGTTTGGGGGGTGAGGGCTGCTATGCATACCAGGATTGGGGGGTGATAGGGTACCATGCTTACCATGATAGGGATGAGGGGGTACCATGCATATCAGGATTAGGCTGTGAGTGGACCATGCATACCAGGATAGGGATGAGGCGGTACCATGCATACCAGGATTGGGATGTGAGGTGACCATGCATACTAGGATAGGGATGAGGAGGTACCATGCATACCTGGATTGGCGGGTGAGGGGACCATGCATGCCAGGATTGGGGGGTGAAGGGTGCCATGCATACCAGGATTGGGGGATGAGGGGGCCATGCATACCAGGATTGGGGGATGAGGGGGCCATGCATACCATGATTGGGGGTGACGGGTTCATGCATACCAGGATTGGGGGGTGAGGGGACCATGCATACCAGGATTAGGGGGTGAGGGGACCATGCATACCAGGAATGGGGGTGATGGGACCATGCTTGCCAGGATGGGGGGTGAGGGGTCCATGCATATTAGGATTGAGGGGTGAGGGGACCATGCATACCAGGATTGGAGGGTGAGGGGACCATGCATACCAGGATTGGGGGGTGAGGGTACCATGCATGCCAGGATTGGAGGATGAGGGGGCCATGTATACCAGGATTGTGCAGTTAGAGGACGATGCATACCAGGATTGGGAGTGAGGGGTGCCATATATACCAGGATTGGGGGATGAGGGTGTACCATGCATACCGGGATTGGGGGTGAGGGGACCATGCATACCAGGATTGGGGGGTGAGGGGACCATGCATTCCAGGATTGGGGGGTGAAGGGACCATGCATGCCAGGATTGGGGGATGAGGGGGCCATGCATTCCATGATTGGGGGGTGAGAGGACCATGCATACCAGGATTGGGGTGTGAGACGATCATGTATACCAGGATTGGGGGATGAGGGGTGCCATATATACCACGATTGGGGGGTGAGGGGGTACCATGCATACTATGATTTGGGGTTGAGGGGACCATGCATACCAGGATTGGGGGATGAGGGGGTACCATGCATACCAGGATTTGGGGGGTGAGGGGCAATGCATACCAGTATTGGTGGGGTGAGCAGTGCCATGCATACCGGCATTGGGGATGAGGGGTACCATACATAACAGGAGTAAGGGATGAGGTGGTACCATGCATACCATGATAGGGATGAGGGGGTACCATGCATACCAGCATTAGGGTGTGAGAGGACCATGCATACCAGGATAGGGATGAGGGTGTACCATGCATACAAGGAATGGGGGTTGAGGGGACCAAGCATACCAGGATAGGGATGAGGGGGTACCATACATACGAGGATTGGGGGGTGAGGGAACCATGCATACCAGGATAGGGATGAGGGGTACCATGCATGCCAGGATTGGGGGGTGAGGGGACCATGCATGCCAGGATTGGGGGGTGAGGGGACCATGCATACCAGGATTGGGGGATGAGAGGGCCATGCATACCAGGATTGGGGGGTGAGAGGGCCATGCATACCAGGATTGGGGGATGAGGGGTGCCATATATACCAAGATTGGGGGGTGAGGGGGTACCATGCATACTAGGATTGGGGGGTGAGGGGACCATGCAAACCAGGATTGGGGGATGAGGGGTTCCCATGCATACCAGGATTGGGGGATGAGGGGGTATCATGCATTCCAGGAATGGGGGGTGAGGGGACCATGCATACCAGGATTGGGGGATGAGGGGGTACCATGCATACCAGGATTGGGGGGTGAGTGAACCATGCTTACCAGGATTGGGGGGCTAGGGTTGCCATGCATACGAGCATTGGGGATGAGCGGTTCCATACATAACAGGATTGGGGGGTGAGGACTGCTATGCATACCAGGATTGGGGGATGATGGGGTACCATGCTTACCATGATAGGGATGAGGGGGTACCATGCATTCCAGCATTGGGAAGTGAGGTGACCATGCATACTAGGATAGGAATGAGGAGGTACCATGCATACCAGGATTGGGGGGTGAGGGGACCATGCATACCAGGATTGGGGGGTGAAGGGTGCCATGCATACCAGGAATGGGGGGTGAGGGGTGCCATGCAAACCAGGATTGGGGGGTGATGGGGTACCATGCTTACCATGATAGGGATGATGGGGTACCATGCATACCAGGATTAGGCTGTGAGTGGACCATGCATACCAGGATAGGGATGAGGGGGTATCATGCATACCAGGAATGGGATGGGAGGTGACCATGCATACTAGGATAGGGAAGAGGAGGTACCATGCATACCAGGATTGGGGGGTGAGGGGACCATGGATACCCGGATTGGGAGGTGAAGGGTTCCATGCATACCAGGATTGGGGGGTTTGGGGTGCCATGCATACCAGCATTGGGGATGAGCGGTTCCATACATAACAGGATTGAGGGGTGAGTGCTGCCATGCAAACCAGGATTGGGGAGTGATGGGGTACCATGCTTACCATGATAGGGATGATGGGGTACCATGCATACCAGGATTAGGCTGCGAGTGGACCATGCATTCCAGGTTAGAGATGAGGGGGTACCATGCATACCAGGATTGGGATGTGAGGTGACCATGCATACTAGGATAGGAATGAGGAGGTACCATGCATACCAGGATTGGTGGGTGAGGGTGCCATGCATACCAGGACTGGGGGGTGAAGGGTGCCATGCAATCCAGGATTGGGGGGTGAGGGGTGCCATACATGCCAGGATAAGGATGAAGTGGTACCATGCATACCAGGATTGGGGGGTGAGGGGACTATGCATACCAGGATTGGGGGATGAGGGGGTACCATGCATACCAGGATTGAGGGATGAGGGGGTACCATGCATGCCAGGATTGCGGGTGAGGGGGCCATGCATACCAGGATGGGGACGAGGGGTACCATGCATATCAGGATTGGGGAGTGAGGGGACCATGCATAACAGGATTGGGGGGTGAGGGGGGACCATGCTTACCAGGATTAGGGGGTGAGGGGACCATGCATACCAGGATGAGGGGTACCACACATACCAGGATCGGGGGGTGAGGGGACTATGCATACCAGGAGAGGGATGAGTGGGTACCATGCATACCAGGATAGGGATGAGGGATACCATGTATATCAGAATAGGGATGTGGGGTACCATGCATACCAGGATGAGGGATAGGGTGCCATGCAGACCAGGATGAGGGATGGGGTGCCATGCATACCAGGATGAGGGATGGGGTGCCATGCATACCAGGATAAGGGGTATCATACATACCAGAATAGGGATGAGGGGTACCATGCATACCCGAATAGGGATGAGGGGTGCCATGCATAGCAGGATAAGGAATGGGGTGCCATGCATACCAGGATAAGGGATGAGGAGTGCCATGCGTACCAGGATTAGGGATGAGGGGTGCCATGCGTACCAGGATTGAGGATGAGGGGTGCCATGCGTACCAGGATTGGGGGTGAGGCTGCCAAGCATACCAGGATAGGTGGTGAAAGGACCATGCATTCCCGGATTGCGGGATGAGGGGTGCCATATTTACCAGGATTGGGGGATGAGGGGGTACCATGCATATGAGGATTGGGGGATGAGGGGGTACCATGCATACCAGTATTGGGAAGCGAGGGGACCATACATATGAGGATTGTGGGTGAGGGGGCCATGCATACCAGGATTGGTGATGAGGGGTGCCATGCGTACTAGGATAGCGGATGAGGGGTGCCATGCGTAACAGGATTGGGGGTGAGGGGACCCTGCATACCAGGATTGGGGGGTGACGGGACCATGCATACCAGGATTGGGGGGGAGGCTGCCTTGCATACCAGGATTGGGGGTGAGAGGACCATGCATACCAGGATTGCAGGATGAGGGGTGCCATATATACCAGAATTGGGGGATGAGGGGGTACCATGCATACCAGGATTGGGGGATGAGGGAGTACCATGCATACCAGTATTGGGCGGTGAGGGGACCATACATATGAGGATTGGGGGTGAGGGGGCCATGCATACAAAGATTGGGGGTGAGGGGACCATGCTTACCAGGATTAGGGGGTGAGGGGACCATGCATACCAGGAATGGGGGGTGAGGGGTCCATGCATACCAGGATTGGGGGGTGAGGGGTACCATGCATACCAGGATTGGGGGTGAGGGCACCATGCAGACCAATATTGGGGGATGAGGGGACCATGCATACCTGGATTGGAGGTGAGGGGACCATGCATACCTGGATTGCGGGGTGAGGGGACCATGCATACCAGTATTGCGGGGTGAGGGGACCATGCATACAAGGATTGCGGGGTGATGGGACCATGCATACCTGGATTGGGGGTTGGGAGGACCATGCATACCAGTATTTGGTGGTGGGGTTACCATGCATGCAAAGATTGGGGGATGAGGGGCCCATGCATGCCAGGATTGGGGGGTGAGGGGACCATGCATACCAGGATTGGGGGGTGAGGGGACTATGCATACCAGGATTGGGCGGTGAGGGGACCATACATACCAGGATTGGGGGGTAAGGGGTCCATACATACCAGGATTGGCGGATAAAGGGGCCATGCATACCAGGATAGGGTGGTGTGGGGACCATGCATACCAGGATTGGGGGGTGAGGGGACCATGCATACCAGGATTGGGGGCTGAGGGGACCATGCATATCAGGATGAGGGATGGGGTGCCATGCATACCAGGATGAGGAGGCACCATACATACCAGGATAGGGATGAAGGGGTGCCATGCATACCAGGATAGGGATGAGGAGGTCATGCATACTAGGATAGGGATGAAGGGTGGTATACATACCAGTATTGGGGGATGAGGGAGCCATGCATACCAGGATTGCGGGGTGAGGGAACCATGCATACCAGGATTGGGGGGTGAGGGGACCATGCATGCCAGAATTGGGGGATGAGGTGGCCATGCATTCCAGGATTGGGGGGTGAGAGGACCACTAATACCAGGATTGGTGATGAGGGGTGCCATATGTACCATGATTGGGGGATGAGAGGGTACCATGCATACTAGGATTGAGGGGAGAGGGGACCATGCATACCATGATTGGGGGGTGAGATGACCACTATTACCAGGATTGGGGGATGAGGGGTGCCATATATACCAGGATTGGAGGATGAGGGGGGACCATGCATGCCAGTATTGGGGAATGAGGTGGCCATGCATACCAGGATTGGGGGTGAGAGGACCACTAATACCAGGATTGGGGATGAGGGCTGCCATATATACCATGATTGGGGGATGAGGGGGGACCATGCATACCAGAAATGGGGGGGTGGGGTGATAGGACCACTAATACCAGGATTGGCGGATGATGGGGGACATATATACCAGGATTGGGGGATGAGGGAAGACCATGCATGCCAGGATTGGGGGGTGAGGAAACCATGCATACCAGGATTGGGGGGTGAGGGATGCCATGCATACCAGCATTGGGGATGAGGGGTACAATACATAACAGGATTTGGGGGTGAGGGCTGCTATGTATACCAGCATTGGGATGAGGGTGTACCATGCATACCAGGATAGGGATGAGGGGGTACCATGCATACCAGGATTAGGGTGTGAGTGGACCATGCATACCAGCATTGGGGGGTGAGGGGTGCCATACATAACAGGATTGGGGGATGAGGGGGTACCATGCATACCAAGATTGGGGGTGAGGGGACCATGCTTACCAGGATTAGGGGGCGAGGGGACCATGCATACCAGGAATGGGGGGTGAGGGGTCCATGCATACCAGGATTGGGGGGTGAGGGGTACCATGCATACCAGGATTGGGGTGAGCGCACCATGCAGACCAAGATTGGGGGATGAGGGGACCATGCATACCTGGATTGGGGGGTGATGGGACCATGCATACCAGGATTTGGGCATGAGGGGGCCATGCATACCAGGATTGGGGGTGAGGGGACCATGCATACTAGGATAGGGGGTGAAGGGACCATGCATACCAGGATTGGGGGTTGAGGGGACTATGAATACCAGGATTGGGGGATGACGGGACCATGCAGACCAAGATTGGGGGGTGAGAGGACCATGCATACCAGGATTGGGGGTGAGGGGACCATGCATACCAGGATTGCGGGGTGAGGGGACCATGCATACCAGTATTGCGGGGTGAGGGGACCATGCATACAAGGATTGCGGGGTGATGGGACCATGCATACCTGGATTGGGGGATGGGAGGACCATGCATACCAGGATTTGGTGGTGAGGTTACCATGCATGGCAGGATTGGGGGATGAGGGGCCCATGCATGCCAGGATTGGGGGTGAGGGGACCATGCATACCAGGATTGGGGGGTGAGGGGACTATGCATACCAGGATTGGGCGGTGAGGGGACCATACATACCAGGATTGGGGGGTAAGGGGTCCATACATACCAGGATTGGGGATAAAGGGGCCATGCATACCAGGATTGGGTGGTGTGGGGACCATGCATACCTGGATTGGGGGGTGAGGGGACCATGCATACAAGGATTGGGGGATGAGGAGGCACCATGCATAGCAGGATTGGATGGTGAGGGGACCATGCATACCAGGATTAGGGGGTGAGGGGTGCCATGCATACCAGCATTGGGATGAGGGGTACCATACATAACAGGATTGGGGGGAGAGGGCTGCTATGCATACCAGGATTGGTTGGCGATGAGGGGGTACCATGCATACCAGGATTAGGGTGTGAGTGGACCATGCATAACAGGATAGGGATGAGGGGGTACCATGCATACCAGGATTGGGAAGTGAGGGGATCATGCATACCAGAATAGGGATGAGGGGATACCATGCACACCAGGATTGGGGAGTGAGGGGACCCTGCATAGCAGGATTGGGGGGTGAGGGGACCATGCATAAAAGGATTGGGGGGTGAGGGGGGAGTTATGCATACCAGGATTGGTGGTGAGGGGACCATGCATACCAGGATTGGGGGGTGAGAGGACCTTGCATGCCCGGATAGGGATGAGGGGGTACCATGCATACCAGGATTGGGGGGTGAGGGGACCATGCATACCAGGATTGGGGGGTGACGGGACCATGCATACCAGGATTGGGGGGTGAGGGGACCATGCATACCAGGATGAGGGATGGGATGCCCTGCATACCATTATGAAGGGGTACCATACATACCAGGATAAGGATGAGTGAGTGCCATGCATACCAGGATAGGGATGAGGAGGCCATGCATACTAGGATAGGGATGAGGGGTGGCATACATATCAGGATTGGGGATTAGGGGGTATCATATATAGTGTTGAGCCACCCCCGTAGTGTTCGAGTTCGGTTCGGTTCGTCGAACACCCGTGTGTTCGCCGAACTGTTCGTCGAACTGTTCGTCGATCACCTTCGAACACCGTTAAAACCAATGGCAGGCAAACAAAAACACATAGAAACACATAGAAAACACCTTCAAAGGTGTCCAAAAGCTGACAAACTGCTCAGAAGACATAACTAACACATGGAAAAGTGACAAGTACATATAGTCATGCGAAAATAAAAGAGGTGGAGGAGTAAAAGGAGGGGGAGACACAGATATAGGCATGTCATGCCCTTCTAAAATCCAAAAAGTGAGAAGCCGACACGGCCAGTCCGCTCCTGCCCGTGCCACCTCCGTGTCGCCGGGTTTGTGCCAGAGCCGCGGTGAACCCTGATGGCCAGCCCCCCTCTCCCAATACTGGTGCCTGTCCGCTGGTGGGTCGAGCGAGCCCCCCTGTGGTGGAGGCAGCTCTAAGCTTTTTAATTTAAATTGTCTCTCTAAATTGAATAAATACACTTTAAATCAATTTACAAGGATCTATTGGAGGGCAAGTCTCATGCCAGCAGCCGCGTAATTCCAGCTCCAGTAGCGTCCACTAAAGCTGCTGCAGTTAAAAAGCTTTTATAAGGATCGAGCTCGGCTGTCCACCGCAAGGCATCCTACTGCCAGCCCGAGCCCCTATGCCTTGGGGTGCCTCCTGATGCTCTTCACTGAGTATCCCGTGGTCCCGAAGCATTTCCTTTGAAAAAATTAAGTGTCCAAACTACAGGTGGTGTAGCTTGCTTAACAGCCGGGATAATCCGCTGACTAGCAGACACTGCTACTAGGCACAAAGTATTTCCTGGGCTAGATGCAGTTAAAAATTTGTAATTAGATACTCTCGTTGGATGCTGAGAAAGCATTCCATAGAGTCTCCTGGCACGCCATATATGATTCTCTTAAAAAGCTTGGGGTAGGGGTCTAGGGGACCCTTTTATAGCCAAAATCACGGCCCTGTATCGCAATACGTCACCTAGGCTGAAGATAAATGGAACTGTAGCACCCTGAGGGCTCGGTTGCTACAGAGGTATTGCACCTCACCCAGAGGTGTGATATCTCACTCTCAGGTAAGGATGTAGTGTGGATCAGGACCCGACACCTGCATGCATTACACCACATTGCCGTGGGGCAGGGCGACCAATATGCCCCTGAGATGGGCACGACAGTCCCTGTCCCTGGCTGGAGTGGGGGGAGGGAACACTGAGGAAGGGGAACCCTGTAGTGCAGGAGCAGGGAGGAAGCAGTTCCTGGGTGCATTGAGAAGGGAGTATAAAAGGTGAGCACCATCTTAGTTCAGTGCAGAGAAGTCTGAGCAGAAGTGGCAGGGAGCAGGGGCTCTGCATGAGCTCTGTTCCGGAGGCGGGCCTAGTAACAGAGGCCCAGGCCTGGAAGAGGGAGAAGGAAGGAAGAGGAGCGGAGAAGGCTCCAGGAACGAGGAATGAAGGGATCCCAGGGGTGCGGACGGGCGAGTCGCCACCGCACGCCCGAATCCACCTGCGTGGAGGGGTCAGGCCAAAGGGGGAGACCGGTCCCCGAACTAGTGGAGGCAGGAAACGACCCTCAGCTAGATACCGGAGGCTCTGACATTTTATGTGGCGCAGCCCCTCGCTACACCCGCTAGGAAGGCACCACATAGGGTCAGGGAAACTGGCGCCAAGTTTACCAAGAGGAGGCCCGAGGCAGCCGGACAGAAGTGTTGGTAAGAAAGGCCATACAAAGGACACACAAAGGGGGTCCTGTGAAGTGCTCCAAAGTTATCTGGGAGTTGTCTGAGCCCCTCACCTGGTGAGCACAGTACGACGTGGGCAGCCGTTACCTGCAGACGTGGTCTGGATAATAAGAACTGTGAGTAAAGGCCCTGAACTGCATCACTGACTCCGTGTCGTTACTGCTGCTGCCCTGCACCATCACCCCCATCCTCCGCATACACTGCCCTGAGGCTATACTCCTCCCGTGGGGAGTTATGCTACGCTCTGCTGCACCCACAACACCAGCCTCAGCGGTCTGCCCTGTAGCGGCGGTTCACTCTGACCGCAATCCACGGGTGGCGTAGTCGTACATTTAAACATCAAAACCACATAAATAGTTCCGCCACTGGTTTGACCGCCCTGAGCCATGGAACCGGGTCGCCGCCACGAAGACTACAACCACCAGCATCCACCAAAAAGGGTCCGGCTCCGGGTGTCCCAAGGCCCAGGGGGTGCGTCAGAACATTTTCATCACCTTTCACAATCACCAATGGGACAAGGCAGGGATGTCCTCTGTCCCCTCTCTTATACATCCTAGTGACGGAGCACCTGCTCTCATCAATTCGCCATAACCCCAATATTAGGTGGATTGAGGTGGGAGGCACCGAGTACAAGTGCTCTCTATTTGCTGATGATGTCCTAGTATATATCACTCAATCACATATATCCATCCATGCTGTTATGGCTGAAATAGATCACTTTGTTACATGGTCAAATTTTAAAATCAATGCAGCGAAGTCTGAGGCCCTTGATGTCTCCCTCCCCAAATCCATATAGGATTCCATCCAGTCCAACTTTCCCTTTGCCTGGTCCTCACAGGGTATCAAATACTTAGGAATTCCTATTCATAGAGACCTCTCCCATCTATGTTATCTTAATTTTGGGCCCTTTATTGAACAACTCCATACAGACCACGGTTGGCAAGTTAGAACTGTAAGATTCACTACGTGAACCGCTGGTGTTTTGTGGAAAAGCACATGTATACTGCGTTCCAAATTATTATGCAAAAAGTGTTTAGGAGTGATAAGGGAAGAATTTGTTTGTTTGTCAGTTAAACTCATTGATGGTGATGTGTGTCAGGGCTCTTTATATCACTGTAAGCAATTGCAGACACCTGTGCTAATTAGTTTGGCAGGTGTGTCCAATGAAAGGCAAGACTACTTAAGAAGGCTCTCTCACATTATTAAGCAGCCTACATTTTCTGCCAAAATGGGAAAGAAAAAGGATGTGTCGGCTGCTGAGAAGCAACAAATTGTGGAGTGTTTAGGTCAAGGCATGACTACAATCAACATTGTGCGATGATCAGGATGAAGTGTCTTGGCAATCAAGAAGTATGTAGCTGATTCACAGTACACACGTGTGCGTGCTGATAAGGGCAAATTGAGGACTCTTTCCTACAGGCAATTACGTCAGGTTGAAAGAGCAGCAGCAAAAAAGCCTTGCCATAGCAGCAGACAAGTTTTTGAAGCTGCTTGTGCCTCCAACGTCCCCCGAACAACAAGATGCAGGGTCCTTCAGAGGTTTGCAGCTGTGCATACGCCATCCTGTCGACCTCCTCTATCCACTTCACACAAGCAGAAATGGCTCCAGTGGGCCAAACATTACATGAAGACTGATTTCAAAACAGTTTTGTTCACGGATGAGTGCCGTGCAGCGCTCGATGGTCCAGATGGATGGAGTGGAGGATGGCTGGTTGATGGACACCCCACGCAAACACGGCTACAGCGCCAACAAGGAGGAGGTGGAGTAATGTTTTGGGCTGGAATCATGGGGAGAGAGATTGTCGGCCCCTTTAGGATCCCTGAAGGCGCTAAAGATGAACTCCATAATGTATGTGGATTTTCTCAAACAGCACTTCCTGCCATGGTTCAAGAAGAAGAACCGTGTATTTCACAGCAAGATCATTTTTCTGCATGATAATGCACCATCTCATGCTGCACATAAAACATCTGCATCTCTGGCTGATATGGGCATAAAAGGAGACAAACTTATGGTGTGACCCCCATGCTCCCCTGACCTCTACCCCATTCAGAACCTTTGGAGCATCATTAAAAGGAGTGTCTATGATGGCTGGAGGCAGTTCACATCTAAGCAACAGCTCTGGGAGGGTATTCTGTCCTCATGCAAAACAATTGAAGCAGAAACCATCCAAAACCTGACAAATTCAATGGACGAGAGAGTTCAGAAGCTCCTTTCGAACAAGGGGTCCTATGTGAAAATGTAACATCACCTAGAATAAAGTTTTGAGTTGAAAACTGTTTGATTTCAGTTTCTAACAACCTGCTAATGCTTATAATTTCAAAAATGACCATTTTTTTGGTCTTTATTAAAATGAAAAGGTTGATCGAAAAGTTTGGGGGATCTAAGAGTGTGGCAACCCAGTAGTCATGATTACTTCGAATTCTGACAATATGAGGGTCATGCTGCAGGTAGTGCAGCAAGAAGGCACTTATGTGTCTTGCGCATCTCGGAGCCCCAAAATTATTTTCCGGGCTAGATGCAGCTAAAAATTATTTTTAATTTTAAATCTGGTGAAGCTTTAGTATAGATGGCCTAATAGGATCAGTGCTGCACACTGCTACAAAGCCCAAATTATTTTCCAGCCAAGATACAGATAAACATGATTAGTAATTTGAAAGCTTAAAACGGTTGGTAGGGTGATTTTAACCAATCATCAAGCTTTTACTCTCCCCAGGATGACACAGGGGTAGAAAAGTCGTTTCGGATCCATGATTTGTTCATCTTTATGAACGTGAGTCTGTCTACATTATCAGTGGAGAGCCGCGTGCGCTTATCTGTCAGCACACCACCAGCAGCGCTGAACACACGTTCAGACAGAACACTGGCTGCGGGGCATGACAAGATCTCCAAGGCGTAAGTGGCTAGCTCCGGCCATTTATCCAGATTGGAAGCCCAAAAAGAGCAAGGGTCCAGTGACACAGTCGTGGCTTCAATGTTTACTTGGAGATACTCCTGTACCATCGTCTCTAGGCGTTGACTATGTGTCAGACTTCTTGTCTCCTGTGGCCTTGCAAAGGATGGGCTAAAAAAGTGGTGAAATGATACCAGCAGATACTGTGGTTCTGTTACGGTTTGAGTGCTGAACACTTGACGGTCCCACGGTTGGCAAGTTGGAACTGTGAGATTCACTACGTGCACCACTGGTATTTTGTGGAAAAGCACATGTAAGATTCTGCAACAGTCTCTGCTGATACTCCTGCATGCGTGCATCCCTTTCTATGGCAGGAATAATTTCTGCAAATTTACTTTTGTACCGGGGATCTAACAGTGTGGCAACCCAGTAGTCAGGATTATTTCTAATTCTCACAATTCGAGGGTCATGTTGCAGGTAGTGCAGCAAGAAGGCACTCATGTGTGTTGCGCATCCAGGAGCACCAAGTCCCTGTTGTGTTGGTGGCGAGGTAACAATCATGCTTCCTTCCTCTGTCCTCTCCCCCCAACCTCGCACAACAGAAATGTGATCAAGGTCTCCCTCATCTGATGAGTCTTCCATCAGTTCGTCCTCCACTTCTTCCTGGGCTCCTGCACCTTCCTCACTAGTTTGGCTGCTACCATGCGCCCTGGTAAAACCATCTCCCCCACCCCCACATGCCTGCCGCCTTGGTGCTGCCGACCGTCTGGACCTTGCAGATGTTAGCCCTTCCGCATACAACTCCTCCTCCTCTACTTCCTCCACCTCCTCTTGTGCCACCACCTGACTCCGAATTCTGTTTAACATGTGCTCCAGCATGTAAATCACCGGAATAGTCATGCTGATAATGGCATCGTCAGCACTAAACATCTTCGTCGCCATTTCAAAACTGTGCAGAAGGGTGCATAGGTCCCTGATCTGAGACCACTCCTCCAGCGTGATTTGCCCCACCTCTGAATCTCGTTGGCCCAGGCTATACGTCAGAACGTATTGCACCAGGGCTTGTCGGTGCTGCCACAGTCGCTGCAACATGTGCAGAGTTGAATTCCACCGGGTAGGCACATCGCATTTTAGCCGGTGAAGTGGCAGGCCCAACGACTTCTGTAGAGATGTAAGTCGCTGAGCTGCGGGGTGCGAACGGCGGAAGTGAGCACACAGCGACCGTGCCCTCTGCAGAAGGCCATCTAGTCTGGGATAGTGGGCTAAAAATTGCTGGACAACCAGGTTCAACACGTGAGCCATACAAGGCACGTGTGTGACATTGCCCCGGCGAAGGGCCGCACCCAGGTTTGCAGCATTGTCGCACACGGCCTTCCCTGGTTTCAGGTCCAGTGGAGACAACCATTCATGAAATTGGTTCTCCAGAGCTGACCACAACTCCTCAGCTGTGTGACTCACATTTCCCAGACATTTCAATGTAAAAACCGCCTGATGACGTTGAGCCCTACTGCCAGCATAGTAAGGAGGTGTGCAGGATCCCTTCTGCGCAGTTAGAAAGCTTGTGGCATGACCAGACAGGCTTTGGGTGCAGGTGGAAGACCGAGAGGAGGTTGAGGAGGCAGAAGCAGTGGAGGAACTTTGACATAAAGAGGATTGACGCACAACTCGTGGGGACGGCAAGACTTGGACAGCAGCCCCTTGTCCTGCTGTCACCATAGTTACCCAGTGCCCAGTCAGCGACATGTAACGCCCCTGTCCATGCCTACTCGTCCAAGTGTCTGTGGTGAAATGCACCCTGTCACACACAGAGTTTCTCAAAGAAGCGGTGATGTTGTGTGCGACATGCTGGTGGAGCGCAGGCACACCTTTCTTTGAGAAGTAGTGCCGACTGGGCATCTGGTACTGGGGCACTGCGACGGACATAAGGTCTCGAAAATCCTCTGTGTCCACCAGGCGGAAAGGCAGCATTTCTGTAGCCAAGAGCTTGCAGATGGTGAAATTCAACCTCTTAGCTTTCTCATGGCTAGGAGGAAATGGTCTTTTACTTGTCCACATCTGAGGGACCGAGGGCTGGCTATTGTGCTTAGACGGGGTTGATAAGGGTGTCCCCAGCAAACTGCCGGTCTGTGAGGAAGATGCAGGCGGACATGTTAGGTTGCCTTGATCCAAAGGTGGTGCTATCGATGTCGGACAGCGCTCAACACCAGCTGGTGTTCCCACCTCCAAAGAAAATGATGACCTGCCAATCACGCTGGCTGTTGCGGGTAAAGAGGTGGCAGGTCTGCGCCCCAAAACAGGTGTGACTGCTGTCCCCCCAGTCACAGAGGATGAAGAGGCCGCGGATGCACAAGATATGGCAGACGGTGGTTGGCCCGGCCGGCTAGGCCGCATTGTAGCACACTGAGCTTCCCACTGCAACTTATGCTTCATGTCCATGTGCCGGTTCATGCATGAAGTACTCAAACTATGTATTTTTTGGCCTCTACTTAGCTTTTGCTGACAAATGTTACAGATAACACGAGTTGGGTCATCTTTATCGATCTGAAAAAATGCCCAGGCTATGCAAGGCTTAGCACCCATGCGACCTGAAGAGCCACCACGACTTGTGGTGAGAGGCAGAGTTGTGTTTGAGGATGCAGTTGTTGACGTGCTTCCAGTACTACGTCTCTGTCCAGGAAGGCGCAACCTGACCTCGTCGTCACTAGCATCTTCCTCCACCTCCTCTGCTGACCTCATCTCTTGGCTGACTGTGGGTTGACAGTAAGTGGGATCTCCAACCTCATCATCATCACCCTGTGCGTTATCACACCCGTCGTCCTCAGAGCCAACCTGTTCCTGCCCTGACAAAAAACTAAAGTTGTCGCTCCAATCAGGTATTTGAGTCTTATCATCGTCTTCCTCATTGTCTCCACCAACAGGAGTTACAGTTTGGGAATGAGGGTCTACATTATGGTCAGAACCTTCTGCGTCTGGTCCTGGATCCGACTCATAAAGATTCTGGGCATCAGTGCAGATCATTTCCTCGTCTGGATTCACAGAAGCGCTGGAGTCGACCTCTGATTCCCAGGCTATAGTATGAGTAAACAGCTCTGCAGACTCAACCATCTGTTCTACCTCATACTCAGACGGGCAGCTGGAGATTTGGGAGCTGTGAGGAAGCAAGTGCGATTGGGGTGACACCTTTGAGGACTGGAGTATTTGTGATGTTGAAGTTGATGTGGAGGAGAGCCCACTTAAAGGAGCACTTGATATCCGTTGAAGCACCTGCTGTTTTTGTGCCTCATCTGGAATTTGTAGCGATTGGCGTGGCCGTAAGAAAGGGATCTTATCACATTGTCCGCTAAAAGAAGTAGACATTTTAGTTTGGCTGGAAGATGGTCTTTCTTCTGCAGATGTTACTGTTGCTTTAACACCTACCCCACGGACACAACCTTTTTTCCCCTTCCCAACACGTCTATTCCCCTTTCCACCAGCAGCAGGCCTTTTTCCACTCATTTTGGTGGTTAACTAATTCACAACTCTGGAGTTGTTTGCACAAAAAAACAATGGATGGGAACCGAGCAGAGCTGAGTGGCCAAACTGTGGTATTAGGCCAAAACTATTGGCTGGGTTAGATGCAGAAAAAAATTATATTCAATTTGCAACCTGATGGAGGTCAGTATAGATGGACTAACAGAGAAAGTCCCACACACTGCTAGAAGGCCAAATATTTTTTCAGAGCTAGATGCAGAAAAAAATTATATTCAGTTTGCAACCTGATGGAGGTCTGTATAGATGGATTAATAGAACAAGACCCACACACAGCTAGAAGCCCAATATTTTTTCAGAGGTAGATGCAGAAAAAAATATATTCAGTTTGCAACCTGATGGAGGTCAGTATAGATGCACTAATACAACAAGTCCCACACACAGCTAGAAGCCCAATATTTTTTCAGAGGTAGATGCAGAAAAAAATATATTCAGTTTGCAACCTGATGGAGGTCACTATAGATGGACTAATACAACAAGTCCCACACACAGCTAGAAGCCCAATATTTTTCAGAGGTAGATGCAGAAAAAAATATATTCAGTTTGCAACCTGATGGAGGTCAGTATAGATGGACTAATACAACAAGTCCCACACACAGCTAGAAGCCCAATATTTTTTCAGAGGTAGATGCAGAAAAAAATATATTCAGTTTGCAACCTGATGGAGGTCAGTATAGATGGACTAATACAACAAGTCCCACACACAGCTAGAAGCCCAAATATTTTTTCAGAGGTACTGTAGATGCAGATAAAAATTATTTTTAATTTGCAACCTGATGGAGGTCAGTATAGATGGACTAATAGAGAAAGTCCGACACACTGCTAGAAGGTCAAATATTTTTTCAGAGCTAGATGCAGAAAAAAATTATATTCAGTTTGCAACCTGATGGAGGTCAGTATAGATGGACTAACAGAGAAAATCCCACACACTGCTAAAGGCCAAATATTTTTTCAGAGCTAGATGCAGAAAAAAATTATATTCAGTTTGCAACCTGATGGAGGTCAGTATAGATGGACTAACAGAGAAAGTCCCACACACTGCTAGAAGGCCAAATATTTTTTCAGAGCTAGATGCAGAAAAAAATTATATTCAGTTTGCAACCTGATGGAGGTCTGTATAGATGGATTAATAGAACAAAACCCACACACAGCTAGAAGCCCAATATTTTTTCAGAGGTAGATGCAGAAAAAAATATATTCAGTTTGCAACCTGATGGAGGTCAGTATAGATGGACTAATACAACAAGTCCCACACACAGCTAGAAGCCCAATATTTTTTCAGAGGTAGATGCAGAAAAAATTATATTCAGTTTGCAACCTGATGGAGGTCAGTATAGATGGACTAACAGAGAAAGTCCCACACACTGCTAGACGGCCAAATATTTTTTCAGAGCTAGATGCAGAAAAAAATTATATTCAGTTTGCAACCTGATGGAGGTCAGTATAGATGGACTAACAGAGAAAGTCCCACACACAGCTAGAAGCCCAATATTTTTTCAGAGGTAGATGCAGGAAAAAATATATTCAGTTTGCAACCTGATGGAGGTCAGTATAGATGGACTAATACAACAAGTCCCACACACAGCTAAATGCCCAATATTTTTTCAGAGGTAGATGCAGAAAAAAATATATTCAGTTTGCAACCTGATGGAGGTCAGTATAGATGTACTAATACAACAAGTCCCACACATAGCTAGAAGCCCAATATTTTTTCAGAGGTAGATGCAGAAAAAAATATATTCAGTTTGCAACCTGATGGAGGTCAGTATAGATGGACTAATACAACAAGTCCCACACACAGCTAGAAGCCCAATATTTTTTCAGAGGTAGATGCAGAAAAAAATATATTCAGTTTGCAACCTGATGGAGGTCAGTATAAATGGACTAATACAACAAGTCCCACACACAGCTAGAAGCCCAATATTTTTTCAGAGGTAGATGCAGAAAAAAATATATTCAGTTTGCAACCTGATGGAGGTCAGTATAGATGGACTAATACAACAAGTCCCACACACAGCTAGAAGCCCAATATTTTTTCAGAGGTAGATGCAGAAAAAAATATATTCAGTTTGCAACCTGATGGAGGTCAGTATAAATGGACTAATACAACAAGTCCCACACACAGCTAGAAGCCCAATATTTTTTCAGAGGTAGATGCAGAAAAAAATATATTCAGTTTGCAACCTGATGGAGGTCAGAATAGATGGACTAATACAACAAGTCCCACACACAGCTAGAAGCCCAAATATTTTTTTCAGAGGTACTGTAGATGCAGATAAAAATTATTTTTAATTTGCAACCTGATGGAGGTCAGTATAGATGGACTAATAGAGAAAGTCCGACACACTGCTAGAAGGCCAAATATTTTTTCAGAGCTAGATGCAGAAAAAAATTATATTCAGTTTGCAACCTGATGGAGGTCTGTATAGATGGATTAATAGAACAAGACCCACACACAGCTAGAAGCCCAATATTTTTTCAGAAGTAGATGCAGAAAAAAATATATTCAGTTTGCAACCTGATGGAGGTCAGTATAGATGGACTAATACAACAAGTCCCACACACAGCTAGAAGCCCAATATTTTTTCAGAGGTAGATGCAGAAAAAAATATATTCAGTTTGCAACCTGATGGAGGTCAGTATAGATGGACTAATACAACAAGTCCCACACACAGCTAGAAGCCCAAATATTTTTTCAGAGGTACTGTAGATGCAGATAAAAATTATTTTTAATTTGCAACCTGATGGAGGTCAGTATAGATGGACTAATAGAGAAAGTCCGACACACTGCTAGAAGGCCAAATATTTTTTCAGAGCTAGATGCATAAAAAAATTATATTCAGTTTGCAACCTGATGGAGGTCAGTATAGATGGACTAACAGAGAAAGTCCCACACACTGCTAGAAGGCCAAATATTTTTTCAGAGCTAGATGCAGAAAAAAATTATATTCAGTTTGCAACCTGATGGAGGTCAGTATAGATGGACTAACAGAGAAAGTCCCACACACTGCTAGAAGGCCAAATATTTTTTCAGAGCTAGATGCAGAAAAAAATGATATTCAGTTTGCAACCTGATGGAGGTCTGTATAGATGGATTAATAGAACAAGACCCACACACAGCTAGAAGCCCAATATTTTTTCAGAGGTAGATGCAGAAAAAATATATTCAGTTTGCAACCTGATGGAGGTCAGTATAGATGGACTAATACAACAAGTCCCACACACAGCTAGAAGCTCAATATTTTTTCAGAGGTAGATGCAGAAAAAAATATATTCAGTTTGCAACCTGATGGAGGTCAGTATAGATGGACTAATACAACAAGTCCCACACACAGCTAGAAGCCCAATATTTTTTCAGAGGTAGATGCAGAAAAAAATATATTCAGTTTGCAACCTGATGGAGGTCAGTATAGATGGACTAATACAACAAGTCCCACACACAGCTAGAAGCCCAATATTTTTTCAGAGGTAGATGCAGAAAAAAATATATTCAGTTTGCAACCTGATGGAGGTCAGTATAGATGGACTAATACAACAAGTCCCACACACAGCTAGAAGCCCAATATTTTTTCAGAGGTAGATGCAGAAAAAAATATATTCAGTTTGCAACCTGATGGAGGTCTGTATAGATGGACTAATACAACAAGTCCCACACACAGCTAGAAGCCCAATATTTTTTCAGAGGTAGATGCAGAAAAAAATATATTCAATTTGCAACCTGATGGAGGTCAGTATAGATGGACTAATACAACAAGTCCCACACACAGCTAGAAGCCCAAATATTTTTTCAGAGGTACTGTAGATGCAGATAAAAATTATTTTTAATTTGCAACCTGATGGAGGTCAGTATAGATGGACTAATAGAGAAAGTCCGACACACTGCTAGAAGGCCAAATATTTTTTCAGAGCTAGATGCAGAAAAAAATTATATTCAGTTTGCAACCTGATGGAGGTCAGTATAGATGGACTAATAGAATGATGCTATGCCCAAAAGATTTTACTTCACTAGGTGCAGTAAAAAAATTGGTATTCTATACACAGGTGGTATATCTTGCAATACAGATAGGCTACTCCACTGACTAACACACTCTGCAATAGGCCAAAAAGGATTAGCTTTGCTAGATTCAGCCAAATGCTGTGAAAAAAACTTGCACAGCACTGGCACAGACCTGCCTGGCAAAAACTGATAGGAACTGATGTAACCTAGTCCTGAAAAGGACTCCAATTACAATTAGTCTTTACTCCCACAATCTATCTATTTAAGAGCACAGACCTCCCTGATAAAAGTCGTAGGAAATGCTGTAACCTAGTCCTTAAAAGGACTGCAATCACAACTATTCCCTACTCCCAAGCTATCTGTATATTTGTGCGAAAATTGGCTTGAAATTAACAAGGTATAGCGCACACAGCAACAGCGGTGCCGTCTAACACGCAGCTGCAGCAGTGAGAAAATGGTGGCAACGGGGAAAATGGCTTGGTCTTATAGGGCAAGGACATGTGACATACACTGCCAATGACACATGCCCTTGCTTGTGTGAAAAAAAGTACTTCGCTCCGTGTGTGCGCTGCTGATAGGCTGACAGATTGCACCTCCCCACTGCAAATGCGGGAAAGAGAAAAAAAAATGGAGATCTTCATTGTTCCTGCAGAGATCCATCCCCTGCCCCTCCCCCCACGCCGCTGTACACTCAAACTGCGTATTAACATTCATTTTCATCATTACTGAGAAAAAATCCAGTTATGATTTTGGTGCACGAACAGTTATCGAACATAACCTCGAACAGCCGAATTTTTCTCAAATTGTTCGTGTTCGCCGAATGGCTCGAACACCGCCCAAAACAGCTCGAATTTGAGATTGGCGAACAGTTCGAGTAGAACAACGCTCATCTCTAATCATATATACCAGGATAGGGATGAGGGGTACCATGCTTACCAGATTAGGGATGAGGGATACCATGCATACCAGCACAGGGATGAGGGGTACCATGCTTACCAGGATGAGGGATGGAGGTCCATGCATACCAGGATGAGGGATGGGGTGCCATGAATACCAGGATGAGTGGTATCATGCATACCAGAATAGGGATGAGGGGTGCCATGCATACCAGAATAGGGAAGAGGGGTGCCATGCATACCAAGATAAGGGATCGGGTGCCATGCATACCAGGATAAGGCATGGGGTGCCATGCATACCAGGATATTGGATGGGGTGCCATGGATACCAGAATAGGGATGAGGAATGCCATGCATACCAGGATAAGGATGAGGGGGCCATACATACCAGAATTGGGATGAGGGGTGCCATGTATACCAGGATGAGGGATACCATACATACCAGAATAGGGATGCGGGGTGCCATGCATACCAGGATGAGGGATGGGGTGCCATGCATTCTAGGATGAAGGATGGGGTACCATGCATAATGTTACGCACACGCCTGGACAGACTGGCGTGAGCGTTGTTAGTGATCCCACTGGACCATGAACCGAGGAGTGCCTGGAGGGGCGTGACTAAGTATCAACTCGGTCCGACCAATGTCGCACGGCGGCTCAGTCGACTCCGTGAACCAGGGAGGAAATGAGCAGAGGGACCAGGTGCTACTGCAGGTCAGACCCCGGTCACAGCTGTTGACCCACACCGGGGAATGCAGGAACAGGCAGGTTAGGCTGGCATACTGACAGGTGGGTAGTGGCAGGCACAGCTGGTATGCAGACAGGTGGGTACTGGTAGGCACGGCTGGTATGCAGACAGGTGGGTACTGGCAAGCACGGCTGGTATACAGACAGGTGAGTACTGGCAGGTAGGAATACAGGCAGGATGGGGACTAGTACAGACTGGTATACAGGAACAGAGTCGCAGGTGCGGCAGACAAGCAAAGCAGAGCAAAACCCGCAGGTGCGGAAGACGAGCAGAGCAGAGCAAAACCTGCAGGTGTGGTAGACAAGCAGAGCAGAGCAAAACCCGCAGGTGCAGTAGACAAGTAGAGCAGAGCAATACCCGCAGGTGCGGTAGACAAGCAGAGCAAAACCCGCAGGTGCGGTAGACAAGCAGAGCAGAGCAAAACCCGCAGGTGCGGAAGACAAGCAGAGCAGAGCTAAACCGCAGGTGTGGTAGACAAGCAGAGCAGAAACACACAAGGTACTTACAATGAAGTAGCGAGTGGACACTAAACAGAAGTACAGAGACAACGAGTTGGAGTTAGGTGCAGGTTCAGACACTGTAGGAAAAGGGAACATACGAACTTAGAGACAAACAAGTAACGGGCTAGGACACTGTTCAGACAGGAACTGAACCAGGAACAAAATACAGGAGCAAGCTTGGGTACTCAGCCCCCAGGGTGGCAGAAACAGACTAGAAGTCACAGATACATGTAACGGGCCTGGGTACTCAGCCCCCAGGGTGGCGGAAACAGACAAGATACAGGACAGGACCTGGCAACTCAGTTGCACAGAACACACTGAAAGAAAGTGTTGCTCAGGCCCCTCCTACTGGGTGGAGGTGGTTTAAGTATCCAGTGACTCACAGCAATAGGTTGGGGAGGCATCAGGACTGCGCACACTGTAAGTTTAAGAATCAGGCAGTAACAGCGCCGCCGCCCTAAGCAATCAGACAAAAGACATGCACACAGCACATACTGGAGCAAAGTGTGCAGCCTGGACTGATAGGTAAGTTGGAGTTCTTGCATGGTGGGAGATGGTAAGCCATGCCAGCACGCCGCCAGGGATGTTACAGTACCCCCCTTTACGCCCCCTCTTCTTCAAGCCTGCAAGGAATTTCTACAGAGAATTTGGAGGCCGATCCTTCTCTTCAGGAAGATTACCTCTTCTGTCCACTAGAGGGAACGAAGCTGGTCTCATCATCTTGGTGACTAGGATGCTTCCTCCCATCGAGCCATCCTCAGCAACAGATGAAATTGGGTGAAGTACCAGGAACAAGACGCAGGAAAGTCTCTCTCCACTTGTTAATATCGGGTAGCACCCCAAAGGATTCACAGGACAACTGGAGATCTTCCACCAGGTTGGAGGGGTGCAGAGACTCGGGGGTAACCACCGCCTTGACGTACACTTTGCCAAGTTTACTGGATGAAATGGGCGAAGTACCAGGTACAGGGTGTAGGAAAGTCTCTCTCCATTTGTTATCAGGTAGCACCCCGGAGGATTCAGGAGACAACTGGAGGACCTCCGCCTGGTTGGAGGGGTGCAGAGACTTGGAGGAAGCCACCGCCTTGATGGTCTTATTGCCAGATTTGTTAGAGAAGGAGGATCCTTGCTTTGGGACCAACTTCAGTCTGGTTTCTGAGATGACACGTCTGCTAGGCGGGGCGGTACCTGAAGTCAGATCATTGGTACAATCGTCAAGACTGTGTGGGGACATTGCCTCCGCTTCCCTTCCTTCGGAGACTTCAGCGTACAGAGAGTCAGCGAATAGCAGATCTGGTGAAGAAGAAGAAGAAGAAGACACTGCTGACTGTCCTGAAGATATGGGGACTGGACACCCCTTGTACCTCAGCAGTCCCCCAGGAAACACCATGTAGGATCTCCAGACCTGAGCGGGCACTAAATCTCTCGGCTCTGGACGAACTGTGGGTAAACCAGACAGCACCTGGAGTGTGAACTTCTTCTTGTGTAATGCTCCCATCTGGAGCTTAATTTGTACAGACATATTTTGACTGTTTCTGAGTAGGGCTCGTCCTTCCGCTGACAATGCCCAAACCGGATTCTGGAGTTGTCAGACGGGAATCAAACATTGACTCTTCAAGGCTTTAAGCTCGACGGAGACAGTCACGGTCATCTGTGGAGAGGAAACACTAACGCCAAGGGCAGCCTCTCCTACAGGCCTAATGTCTTGAAATTCTCCAACCTTCGCTGGACAAAGACCGTCAGGGTGTCCCAAACAACCGCAGCGAGACCGTAATCCAATTTTGTGACTTAATTCCGGCCTCTGCTTTGCCTGACAAACATGGTCAACCTTCATGGTTTCTGTGCGGGTAGCTGTCTCTACAGGCTGGGGAACAGGAGGTCTTTAGGAGGACAGAACCTGGGGTGACGGTTTACCTCTACGCTTTGCACGTCTGGACTGCCTCTTGAGGTTGGGAAGAGAAGTATTCTGTGGAGCATTGTCATCCTGTGTGGATTCTGTGTGGGCAGCAGTCTCTTCAGGCTGGAGAGCTGGTGGGTTACCTACATGCATCACCCATAGGGACTGCTCCAGGATATTGGGAAGGGAAGCTTTAGCAGAAGCCTCAGGGTTAGGGTCATCTAAGACCATTAGAAAGGCCACCACGAAGGCCTGCAGGTCAGAGACAATAGGATCCCATGCTTCCCAAAGGGGGGTGATCCAATTCAAGGCATCACCCGCTAAGTAGGACATCATAAATGCTACTTTAACCCGATCAGTGGGAAAATAGTGAGCATAGAATTTGAAATGCAGCATACATTGTTCCACAAACACACGGCTTTGTTTTGGATCCCCGTAATACCGTGGTGGATCCGCAGGAACGAGTGCTCAGAGCTCCATTTGGGCTGGTGCGTTAATCGACTAGACCTCAGCTTGAGAAATTTTTTTTCCTTGATGCAAGTATTCGCCAGACAAGAGTTCAAATGTCTCCAAGAGCGAAGGGCCGTGGGACTCAACGGGGACCATGGCCTGAGCAAACTGTTACGCACATGCCCGGAGAGACTGGCGTGAGCGTGGTTAGTGATCCCACTGGACCATGAACCGAGGAGTGCCTGGAGGGGCGTGACTAAGTATCAACTCGGTCCAACCAAGGTCACACGGCGGCTCAGTCGACTCCGTGAACCAGGGAGGAAAATAGCAGAGGGACCAGGTGCTACTGCAGGTCAGACCCCGGTCACAGCTGTTGACCCACACCGGGGAATGCAGGAACAGTCAGGTTAGGCTGGCATACTGACAGTTGGGTACTGGCAGGCACGGCTGGTATGCAGACAGGTGGGTACTGGCAGGCACGGCTGATATGCAGACAGGTGGGTACTGGCAAGCACGGCTGGTATACAGACAGGTGTGTACTGGCAGCTAGGAACACAGGCATGATAGGGACCAGTACAGACTGGGATACAGGAACAGAGCTGCAGGTGCGGCAGACAAGCAGAGCAGAGCAAAACCTGCAGGTGCGGTAGACGAGCAGAGCAGAGCAAAACCTGTAGGTGCGGTAGACAAGCAGAGCAGAGCAAAACCCGCAGGTGCGGTAGACAAGCAGAGCAGAGCAAAACCCGCAGGTGCGGTAGACAAGCAGAGCAGAGCAAAACCCGCAAGTGCGGTAGACAAGCAGAGCAGATTAAATCCCGCAGGTGCGGTAGACAAGCAAAGTAGAGCAAAACCCGCAGGTGCGGTAGACAAGCAGAGCAGAGCAAAACCCGCAGGTGCGGTAGACAAGCAGAGCAGAGCAAAACCCGCAGATGCATTAGACAAGCAGAGCAGAGCAAAACTCGCAAGTGCGGTAGACAAGCAGAGCAGAGCAAAACCCGCGGGTGCGGTAGACAAGCAGAGCAGAGCAAAACCCGCAGGTGCGGTAGACAAGCAAAGCAGAGCAAAACCCGCAGGTGCGGTAGACAAGCAGAGCAGAGCAAAACCCGAACGTGCGGTAGACAAGCAGAGCAGAGCAAAACCCGCAGTTGCAGTAGACAAGCAGAGCAGAGAAAAAACCACAGGTGCGGTAGACAAGCAGACCAGAGCAAAACCCGCAGGTGCGGTAGACAAGCAGAGCAGAGCAAAACCCGCAAGTGCGGTAGACAAGCAAAGCAGAGCAAAACCCGCAGCTGCGGTAGTCAAGCAGAGCAGAGCAAAACCCGCAGGTGCGGTAGACAAGCAGAGCAGAGCAAAACCACAAGTGCGGTAGACTAGCAGAGCAGATACATGCAAGGTACTTACAATGAAGTAGCGAGTGGACACTAGAAGTCACAGATACAGGTAACGGGCCTGGGTACTCAGCCCCCAGGGTGGCGGAAACAGACAAGATACAGGACATGACCTGGCAACTCAGTTGCACGGAATACACTGAAAGAAAGTGTGGCTCAGGCCCCTCCTACTGGGTGGAGGGGGTTTAAGAATCCTGTGACTCACAGCAATAGGCTGGGGAGGCATTAGGACTGCGCACACTGTAAGTTTAAGAATCAGGCAGTAACAGCGCTGCCGCCCTAAGCAATCAGACATGCACACAGCACATACTGGAGCAAAGTGTGCAGCCTGGACTGATAGGTAAGTTGGCGTTCTTGCTTGGTGGGAGATGGTAAGCCATGCCAGCACGCCGCCAGGGATGTTACACATACCAGGATGAGGGGTGCCATGCATACCAGGATAGGGATGAGGGGTACCATACATACCAGGATTGGGATGAGGGGTGCCGTGCATACCAGGATTGGGGATGAGGGGTGCCATGCATACCAGGATTGGGGATGAGGGGGGCCATACATACCAGAATTGGGATGAGGGGTGCCATGTATACCAGGTTGAGATGTACCATGCATACCAGAATAGGGATGCGGGGTGCCATGCATACCAGAATGAGGGATGGGGTGCCATGCATACCAGGTTAAGGGATGGGGTGCCATGCATACCAGGATGAGGGGTACCATACATACCAGGATATGGATGAGGGGTACCATACATACCAGGATAGGGATGAGGGGTGCCATGCATACCAGGATTCGGGATGAGGGGTGCCATGTGTTCCAATATTGGGAATGAGGGATGCCATGCGCACCACGATTGGGGATGAGGGGTGCCATGCGAACCAGGATTGGGGATGAGGGGTGCCATGCGAACCAGGATTGGGGATGAGGGGTGCCATGTGTACCAGGATTTATTGAAGAGGGGTGCCATTCATACCAGGATTGGGGGTGAGGGGTACCATGTATACCAGGATAGGGATGAGGGGTGCCATACATACCAGGATAGGGATGAGGAGTGCCATGCATACCAGGATAGGGATGAGGGGTGCCAAGTATGCCATGATAGGATGGGGGTAGTACATAACAGGATGGGGGAACAGGATTGGGGCAGCACAAATACCAGGATGGGGGCAGCACAAATACCAGGATGGGGGCAGCACAAGTACCAGGATGGGGGCAGCACAAACCAGCATGGGAGACCATATACCAAGAAAAACGGGTTCAATAGCTAGTATATATATATACTGTATATATGTATGTGTGTGTATATATATATACATATATATACACATACACCTTGCTCTTCTTCAGAAATACAATAGATGTTTCATTGCTGATCATCCAGTGCATAATTAGATCATTGCTAAACCTCTGTTATATATGGACAAAGCAATATAAACAGTATATATACAGCTAACTATCTAAAAACCATAAGTGGTAATAAACAAATATAAATAAAATAAATATATAAATATAAAAATAAAATAAAAATATAAATAAAGTGGTATAAACAGATAGTTTTAATGATATTTAATTAATCCTGAGTGTACCTAACGTGTCAGTATTGTGTCAGTACCCATGATCCATAGTGCTTCAGTTTGAAGTAAGTAATTTGATATGTCATCTCATTCTGGTTTTAACCCTATGTAGACCAGCAAAAAATAGAATTTCCAGCATGGATTTTTCTTATGTAATCAATTAATCTGGGGACTCCTTTTCCAGCATGAATTGAGTTGTGGTAATTTACAAATAACACAGCGCATTATGTAGTCTGAACCACTGGTGGACACAGACAGAAGAGGGCCCCTGTGCAGAAGCAATATATGGGTCCTTTACAGTCCAGTAGCTCATCATAATGCATCATTCCACATATTTTGAAGGTGGAAATGGGCCCCCTTACCTCTTGGGCCCCTGTGCGACTGCACAGGTTGCACCAATGGTATGTCCGCCCCTGGTCTGAACAGCACGTAATGAAGTCTTTGATTTCAAAATGTGTTTATCCAAGTTTGATATTTTTATCTAGAAATAAATGATTGCAAAATAAGCTGGAGCTATATTTACAATTACCTATTGGCAGTGTGTGTTCTAACCAAGTATTATCATTATTATTAAATGTACTATGGACTAATGGAAATGTGTGTAAAGTAAATGATAGGCTTTTCAATAGCAACCTAATTTAATTCAGGATTTCTTTCTATGATATGCCAATGACGATATATAGCCTTACGTAGAATATCTGTCATAGAACTGTACTGGAAAGAGAGAACAATTTTTTTGTTTTTATTTTCTTATTTAAGATTTTTTTTATTATAACAGATTTTAATGTTTCTAGACTTTTGCTTTAAAATATACTTCCTCAATAATAGCCCTATAATAACCTCTGGATCGAAGTCGTAATTTTAATATGTTATCTTGTATTTAAAATTTCTCATCTGTAGTCTGCTGCTTTTTTATATTGAATGCTGATACAGTTGAAAGCAATGATGAGAGAGGGAGCGTCAACAATTCTCCTTTGTCGCCTGACGTCTCAGTGCAGTTGTCGTGGTGATGTCACTACATGGTGCCCGGTGCGCTGAGATGTGCATTGTGTATCGCTTCAGCATGCTGGCTGCAAAGACCAGAGCAGTGGGGAATGAGGAGGTGAGTATTGTACTATGCGGAGAACTATGGGGTGCATTATACTATATGGAGGACTATGGGGAGTGCATTATACTATATGGAGAACTATGGGGAGTGCATTATACTGTATGGATGGCTATGGGCAGTGCATTATACTACATGGCAGACTATGGGGAGTTCATTATACTATATGAAAAACTATGGGGTGCATTATACTATATGGAGTTGACGCGCCCCCTGGGCCAGTGCTGTTAGGGATACCCGGAGCCGGATCAGATGGGGGTTGTAGTCTCCGAGTGGCTTTGACCCGGTCCGTGCCCAGGGTGTCAAGCTCAGTGTGTGGCAGTCCTTATAGATGTTACTAGATGTTCTTTTGTGTCGACTACGCCACCCGTTGATTTGCGGTCAAAAGGCCGCCGCTGCAGCAGGATCCGCTGAGGCTGGTGATGTATGTGCAGCTCAGGTAGTATAACCCCCAACGGGAGGGGTATAGCCTCAGGGGGTCAGTTGCAGAGGATGGGGGTTGTGGTGGTGCAGCGAGGATGGAAATGAGACTCAGAGTCGGGCTGTGCAGTTCAGGGTTTTTACTTACTGCAGTTGTTCTGGTCACTCCGGCCTTGAGTGACCACCCAAGCCGTGCTGCGTCCACCAGGTCCTGGACTCGGCCAACCCCCAGGTGATTCTGGAGCGTGGTCCTGAGCTCCCTTTCTGTCCTGTCCTCTTCTCTGGCCTTCCCCACCAGGGATCCACCTATGTCCGGCTCCCTCGGGCCTCTTGGTGGTAAACCCTTGTCTCTGGGTTCCCTGACCCTATTCCTGGTCTGCCTTCCGGGTGGATTTAGTGGGTGATCGTGGCAGATCCTGCCCACGACCTCCGGTTCCTGGCTAAGGTGTGCTGTAGCCTCTGCCAGCTTGGGATCCGGTACCCTGTTGCCAACTCTTCACCCTCTGGTCTAATTTGGGCTCTTGGAGTTCCTTCTTTCTCCCCCTCTGGGTCTTTCTTTCTCCTCTCTCTCTCTCTTGGCCTTGGAGCTGCTCTTCTCCTCTGCTCTCTTCCTCTGACTCTGCAAAAGACCCTGTCCTAAGATGGTGCCCACCTTATATACTCCCTTTATGTGTGAGCTCAGGTGACCAGCACCCAATGAGCTCCTAGCACTACCCAGACTGCTCCCCCTATCTGCCCCTACATTACTGGGATGTTCCACCCCCCTCCCACTCCAGCCAGGAACAGACACTGTCGTACCTGCACATTTCTCTAGTGGGAGTACCATCGGTCTGTTCCCCGGAAATGGGATGTGTGTAGTGCATGCAGCCTACTGAGCTCAGTTCCACACTCCATCCTTACCCGGGAGTGGAATATCACACCTCTGGCTTGAGGTGTAATACCCCTGTAGCAGCCGAATCCTCAGGGTGCTACATTCCCCCCTGGTAAATCACAGCACGTCCTCGGGCTGTAAGATATAAACATCCACAAACATACATTTTTTTTTCATAAAACATAAACATATAAAACATATAAAACATCATCAGCAGCAATAAACTTTTCATATAAACATTCTTGTTTCTGGTTCCTCCGGTCACGGTGCAACTTGTGACCGGGTAAAGTGCGACAGTCTCTTTTGGAAGAAAACAGTTTCCTATAAAACCGGTAGGGGGCGCTTTAGGAAGCGCAACTATATACAAGGGAATTATGGCCGCTCTCAGTCCTCGGCCAGGTATTAGGAACTAGGGACACACGGGGTTAACAGTTCACTCTTGGCTGGTCCCAACGGGGACTATATTTTAACTAAGTAACAGTTCTTGGTACCCCGACGGGCAACTTTATACAGTTTCTCTCTACCGTACTTCAACGACGGCGTCCTCCTGCTCCTTCTTTAGATTCTTCAGACCCGTCCGGGTCCTCTTGCTCCTCCTCACACCGCAGCTCCTCCTCCGTCAGGCGATGCACATGGAGGGCGTAGGGTCCTTTGGCACACTTGTGCCGGGTGAAGGTGACCTCGTCCCCTACATACAGGTCATGACCTCTGTGTCCCTCCGGCAGATGGCTTTCTACGTCTCTGCGGGTTACAAAGACGTCGCCGGGGGTCTGATGGTCTCTAATAAAGCCCCATCCGTGCTGCATATTGAATTTTATCACAGTCCCGGTGGCACGGGGACCATGAGCTGCACGGGGTTTCCTCCTGGTCCGGCTCTTCTGCTCCGCGCTCCTTATCTGTGCTTGCTGTTCCCGGACCCGCCTCTCTCTCCGCTCCTTCTCGAAGACCTTGAGCTGCTGCCGGCAGCACTCTGCACGCTCCGCTGCGGCCGCCCGAGTCTCCTGAGTGAACCCCATGAGGTCTTCTCCAGTGGGGTCCCACTCAAACTGTGCCTCCTCCAGCGGGGGCGAGGTCCTCTTTACAGGCTTCGGAGCCGGAATCAGGGGCTCGCACATGGGCCTTGCTCTCTGGAGTTCTAGCTGAATGTACTCCTGGGGCCAGATGAAGGGCTGCCCATCCGGGCACGTATGCTGGGCGAATAGATTTTCACCCAGGTGCGGCACTCTAGATGTTGAGGGCGCGTTGATGGTAGCTGCGCCCGGGTCGACCAGGCCTTGCGACCAGGCTTGGGGCACGCTAAAGGAAAAGGGCACCGTAAGAACGGTGGCGCCCTGGGTTATTCGGCCCTGCGACCAGGCCGGTGGCTCCGCGGAGGTAGGGGGCGCTGTTGGAATTGCGGCGCCCGGGGGTACTAGGCCTTGCGACCAGGCCGGTGGTATTTCCTGCTTGGCCACGCTCGAGGTCGAGGCGTGTGACGTCACAGGGGTCGCGGCCGTGGTTTCCGGTTGAGGCCTAGTCGGCGGCGGTGACGATGCAGCGACGGGCACGGCAGGGGGAATTTCGGGCTCTGCGACGGGGAGCTGGGGCAGGCACACGGTTTCCCGGCTCGGGGTAGAGACGTCCCCTTTACCTGCCTCCTTTCGTTCGGCTCCCTTCTCGGCGCCGTCTCCTGCCTTCATTCCTCCTGCGCCATCCTCAGAGGCAGTCTGTCTCCTCGTCTTGGGTGGCGTGCTCCGCTGACGGGTTCCGGTCTGCTGGGCCATCTCTCGGCTCCACTCCGCCAACGTCTCCCGCTGCACCTGGGCCATCCTCCGTGCGAGGCCCTCCAACGCGGTCTGTGCACACTCCCGGTCTCGGGGGAGCTGTGCTAGGATCTCCAGCAGGCCTTCTGGAGTGGCGACCAGCAACAGGCTCCTGACCACTGGGTCGGTGCTGCCTGACTCTCCCTCCATCTCCGGGTAGGCTCTCTCTGGACTCTCTTCCAGACGTCTTGTCTCCGGGTGCGCTCTCTCCAGACTGCTCCAGGCGACACCCATCTTTGTTCTCTTCTTCTGTCTCCGCCCACATCGAGGGTGGTCCCGGGGCAACTTCAGTTCCAGGGGCAGTTCTCTCACGCTGATGGACACTTCCAGCATCACAGTCTCTGTTGGTGGGCGCGGTTTCCGCTTTTGGCGCCATTCTTCGACCTGGCCCACGATGGGAGGTGGCCTCTTGCCACCCTCTGGCACGCCCATAATGGCGTCCGCTCTTCCAAGGCGGGAAATCTTTGGAAATGGCGGGAATCGTCTCCCAGTGGCGGGAAACTCCATGGATGGTGGGAAAAAGCTGCAAATGGCGGACAACCGGCGGGAAACGACCTGTGATGGGGCCCGATGGCGGGGACCCTCCGGAACCGGCGGGAGACTTCTTTTTAAGGTAACGGTGAACTTCTCTTCAGGCACGCAGTACCCGGTTGTTGCGGGCACGTTATCCTGCCGACTACGCCAAAGTTGACGCGCCCCCTGGGCCAGTGCTGTTAGGGATACCCGGAGCCGGATCAGATGGGGGTTGTAGTCTCCGAGTGGCTTTGACCCGGTCCATGCCCAGGGTGTCAAGCTCAGTGTGTGGCAGTCCTTATAGATGTTACTAGATGTTCTTTTGTGTCGACTACGCCACCCGTTGATTTGCGGTCAAAAGGCCGCCGCTGCAGCAGGGTCCGCTGAGGCTGGTGATGTATGTGCAGCTCAGGTAGTATAACCCCCAACGGGAGGGGTATAGCCTCAGGGGGTCAGTTGCAGAGGATGGGGGTTGTGGTGGTGCAGCGAGGATGGAAATGAGACTCAGAGTCGGGCTGTGCAGTTCAGGGTTTTTACTTACTGCAGTTGTTCTGGTCACTCCGGCCTTGAGTGACCACCCGAGCCGTGCTGCGTCCACCAGGTCCTGGACTCGGCCAACCCCCAGGTGATTCTGGAGCGTGGTCCTGAGCTCCCTTTCTGTCCTGTCCTCTTCTCTGGCCTTCCCCACCAGGGATCCACCTATGTCCAGCTCCCTCGGGCCTCTTGGTGGTAAACCCTTGTCTCTGGGTTCCCTGACCCTATTCCTGGTCTGCCTTCCGGGTGGATTTAGTGGGTGATCGTGGCAGATCCTGCCCACGACCTCCGGTTCCTGGCTAAGGTGTGCTGTAGCCTCTGCCAGCTTGGGATCCGGTACCCTGTTGCCAACTCTTCACCCTCTGGTCTAATTTAGGCTCTTGGAGTTCCTTCTTTCTCCCCCTCTGGGTCTTTCTTTCTCCTCTCTCTCTCTCTTGGCCTTGGAGCTGCTCTTCTCCTCTGCTCTCTTCCTCTGACTCTGCAAAAGACCCTGTCCTAAGATGGTGCCCACCTTATATACTCCCTCTATGTGTGAGCTCAGGTGACCAGCACCCAATGAGCTCCTAGCACTACCCAGACTGCTCCCCCTATCTGCCCCTACACTACTGGGATGTTCCACCCCCCTCCCTCTCCAGCCAGGAACAGACACTGTCGTACCTGCACATTTCTCTAGTGGGAGTACCATCGGTCTGTTCCCCGGAAATGGGATGTGTGTAGTGCATGCAGCCTACTGAGCTCAGTTCCACACTCCATCCTTACCCGGGAGTGGAATATCACACCTCTGGCTTGAGGTGTAATACCCCTGTAGCAGCCGAATCCTCAGGGTGCTACAGAGTACTATGGGGAATGCTTTATACTGTATGGAGGACGATGGGGTGCATTATACTATATAGAGGACTATGGGGTACATTACACTGTATGGAGGACTATGGGGAATGCATTATACTGTGTGGAGGACTATGGAGAGTGCATTATACTATATGAGCAACTATGGGGAGTGCATTATACTAAATGGAGGACTATGGAGAGTGCATTATATTATTTGAAGAACTATGAGATGCACTTTATGCTATGGAGGACTATGGGAAGTTCATTACACTGTATGTAGCATTATTCTCTATGTAGGACCATGGGGAGTGTATTATACTATATGGGAGCCCACAGGGAGTTCATTATACCATATGTATGAATATGTGGAATGCATTATACTATATGGAGGACTATGAGGCCCATGATACTATATGGGCGACTATGGACAGCATTATACTATATGGAGTACTAAGCGGAGTGCATTATACTATATGGAAAACTATGGGGTGCATTATACTATATGGAGAACTATGGGGTGCAGTATATTGTATGGAGGACTATCGGGAGTGCATTATACCAGATGGAGGACTATGGGGAGTGCATTATACTGTATGGAGTACTATGGGGTGCATTATACTGTATGTAAGACTATAGTGAGTGCACTAAACTATATGGATGACTATGAGGTGCATTATACTATATGAGGGACTGTGGGGTCCGTTATACTGTATGGAGGACTATGGGGTACAGTCATCTCCTTGCTTTCCCTGTCCTGATTCTCAACCATGTGGCTTCTGCCACTGCCACACACTTCAAGGCTGCACATTGTGTTTCTTAATGATAGACTGTACTGCTGATGCAAAATGTCCTTTTATGAGTATGTGTAAAGAGATACTGTAGATACGTTATTTATTGGTAATAATAGAATGATATTGCGTAAAAAGGATTTTGTCAATATACTGTTCATCTGAATTGTGCTATTCTTTTTGTAACATAACTTGTTTCATTTTCACTGTTTGCGCCATGCCTTGATATTGTACCGAAGGCATCCATTTTTTTGTGTTAACCGAATAAATAGTTGTTGGTTCAAGAACCACTGTCTCCACATTGTCTGTACTGTCACATCTGTGTACCTGTTAGCGGGTGCACAAATATCAAACAGGTCACAAAATAGGGATATTTTTTTCAAAGGCTTGTTGATAAGAAACTATTACATCTTCACTTTGAAATTAAGTAGTCTATTCCTGCTACCTTATTAAAGGATTGATTTTGAAAGGCTTGATAAAAAAAAGCCTTTGTAATAGTTTACTCATTTTGAGAATACAAAACCTGTTGTGGACCTGAAAGAGGGATAACTTTTTCACTACTAGTTGAGAAGCCATTACTTCTATACTTTCAAAAGTCCTAAGCACACCTGTTTTTGCTCCTTAAATAAAAAGATAATTTTTGGATGTATTGTGAAAAAGATTTTGATTGTTAATTAAGCAAAGAAAAAGGTCTTGAAACTCTCCAATGGGTATCATTTTGCCCCCTTCCTTTTCTGTGAATAAGCCATAGCTTCTTTTGTTTGCAACATCTGTGTATAAACCAAAAAGAGTCATTTCTGGACCATTTTTTTAATTGAATTAGCCTAAGAAGTCTGATACTGCAGTGTTTTGTTAAAGGCTGCTGCTTACCACCTTTTACTATCCATTTACGCCTTGCTAAATAAAAGGTAGTTTTGGCATTAAAGAGCTCAAAAGCGGTTCAATGCAGTCCTAGGAGGCTTCCAAGTTGGGCTTCTACGAATACTGCAGCTGTGAGGTGTCCACGGCCAGGGAGGAATCCTTAAAGGTAGCCTGGGGCCGCAGGAGGAAGTTGACCACGGCATAGGCAAAGTGTCAGGCCTCTTCCTTCCAGAGGGCCGGAACTGCGCATGGAGGTGGCGGCCCTGACGGCGTTGTTCCTGTCGCAGGGCCTGCCAGTGTCGACAAGTCTCCGGGACACAGGAGATCAGATGTGGGACCAGGAGGAAGAAGAGGTGCAACAGAGGCCATTGTGCGTTGGCCAGCAGGGAGAAGTGGAATGGTGGGCCATGGTGGGGATGATCTGGTTGCATGGCCTGGCTGGAGCAACACAGAGTAGGGACACCTGCACCAAGTCATGGGTCCTGGCAGAAAAGGTCAGGGAGTTTGTAGGAGTCAGCAGCAGGAGGAGCGGGCAGCAGTCGGCTGGCTCAGATAACCTTGTGGATACGTCAGGATTACAAATGATCCCTGCCTCAACCGAGGGTGTTGGGCAGAAGAAAGAAGTGGGCAGGAGCCCTAAGGGTCGAGGATGGGGTGAACGTGAATCAGGATTCAGGATCTACGGCTGGCTCACAACACCCGCGCAGCCTGGTGAGTATGGCTCTTTGTATTGTCTGTCACAAAATGCAAGATTGTCAGGTTTAAGTGAAAAGGGGCAAATTTCAGGGATGATAGTTATGTTGAGCAGAGGTGGAGGTAAAGTAGAACTTTCAGTGAGTTAAAGAGTTAGAGTAATGTTAGAGATCTGGTATGGGGAATGCAGTATCCCCTACTTCGGCATGAATAATTTAGATACGTCGGCACAGGATAATTTAGAGGGCAGTGGTAGTACTGGTAGAAGTATTGCTCAATAAAGCGAGAAAGGTCTGGGAGGCATATCCATTTCGGTTCAAGCTGATAAAGATAAAACGAATGCAATAAAATTAGATGATAGAGCCAAATGCAAGGTATATGTTTGTTTTGAGGGGCCATTGAGGTCAAATTTAAAAATAGAATTGAGGGAAAGACTTTGGAGGGATGAACACGTGGAGATATTCTCTCTACTAACACTAGAAAAATGTAATCCTTTTAAAGGAAAAAAATGGCAGCAAAAAAATAAAGAGGAGGAAAACAGAGATGGCCTATCATTCGGCAGACGTTTATAAATTGGCTGCAGGCATTTGCAATTTTATCAAGTGTAGTAGAAGAAAAGGCTCCTGAAAACTGCTCCCCCCTTTTTTGCTATATGGAATAAACTGGAGAGGCATATAGGACTAATGGGGATGAGGCCTTGCTCCGTTATGATGAGCAATTCCGTTAGAGGAAGGCTGTGCGTTCTATTATTAGGTGGGACCAGAAGAATATCGGACTGTGGTTGAAGGGGATAGAGGCACATAGGTATGGGCAGTCCTTTCTCGGGGTGGGGGTGGTTAGTCAGGAACTGGAGGTGCCACCGGTCATGAGATGCAGGAATCAAAACATGCTTGGTAATTTAATGAGGGGCAATGCAAGTATGTAATCACCTGCAAATTTAAACACACGTGCTCGCACTGTAATGGAACCTCACTTGGGGAGTCAAGATGCTTTAAGGATGGAAAAGGGGGCAGTAATAATAGCCAAGGGGGAAAGTCTGGTGAATCTTCACGCGATGGCCACCTTTTGAAATAGATTCCCGGATAGGGAGACAGGAGTTATCAAGAGCAAAGGTTTTCAGGAGGGTTTCAGAATCCCCCCCCATCGAGTTCTGTTTTCTTTAAAAAATTTAAGGCTGAGCCTCGAGGTAATGTTGAAGAAAATTGGTAAGAAGGTTCTGCTTCGGCGTATGGGGAGCCAAGTTTCTGTTTCCCCGTTAGAGGATTTAGTTGTTTCACCGCTCGGTGTGGTAACTAGTGATGAGCGAATATGCTCGCCGCTGCTCGGTACTCGCTCGAGCATCACGGTGCTCGACAAGCTTGGCGCTTGGCAAGTATTTCCAGGTTGCTTGGGCAGGAACTCGGGTCCCCGCCCTGCATGTTTGGCGCTCTTTAGAAAGCCAATGAACATGCAGGGATTGCTTGCCACGCACTGTAATGCCATAGCCATGTTGGTTGTGAACATTACAGTAATTGGCTAGCCACACAGCGTCATCAGGTTTATATAAGACCTGGTGCCGCTATGCTCATCACAGTCTACCCAGGAACCAGCCAGAGTAGGGAGAGCTGCTTCTAAGTCGGGGAGAGATTTGCTTGTTTATAGTTAGTAAAAGTATTCCACAGCATATTTATATATCCATCTGAATTAACAGTCCTTCTGAGGACTAATTCAGCTCCATATATTCAGTGATGATAGCAGGAGTTAGGCAGGCAGGCAGTGTATGGGGCATACTGCAGTGCATATAGTGCAAGAGGGTCCATAGCACGTTCCTGCTGCTGTTCTTACAGATATTTGTAGACATAGTCCCATATATCAGGGGCAAGGGCAATTTTTTTTTTATCTTAATCCTGGTTATTTGCTTAAAAAGCAATCCAGATACACCATTTACTGCTCCAATTGCCTGTTAGCACTGCAGAATACAGCCAGATCTTTTCCATATTACAGCGATAAAAATCCAGAAATTTGAACTGAATGTGAAAAATATTGGCCTCCTTTTCCATTTCGTTGCAGTGTGTCAGTCAAGCTATTCATACTAGGTTTCTATGAAGAATAGTATTAGTAAACTACAGGCCCGCTATTTAAAACCGTGGTTCTCTGTCAGACGTATCTCACATATAACAGCGTTCCAAAATCATCCATTTCTGCCTTCCATTTCATTGCAGTGTGTCGGTCAAGCTATTCACACTAGGTCTCTGTGAAGAATAGTATTAGTAAACTACAGTCCTGCTATTTAAAACCGTGGTTCTCTATCAGATGTATCTCACATATAACTGCGTTCCAAAATCAGCCATTTCTGGCTTCCATTTCCATTTCATTGCAGTGTGTCGGTCAAGCTATTCACACTAGGTCTCTGTGTAGAATAGTATTAGTAAACTACAGGCCTGCTATTTAAAACCGTGGTTATCTGTCAGAAGTATCTCACATATAACAGCATTCCAAAATCAGCTATTTCTGCCTTCCATTTCATTGCAGTGTGTCTGTTGAGCTATTCACACTAGGTCTCTGTAAAGAATAGTATTAGTAAACTACAGTCCTGCTATTTAAAACCGTGGTTCTCTATCAGATGTATCTCACATATAACTGCGTTCCAAATCAGCCATTACTGGCTTCCATTTCCATTTCATTGCAGTGTGTCGGTCAAGCTATTCACACTAGGTCTCTGTGAAGAATAGTATTAGTAAACTACAGGCTTGCTATTTAAAACCATGGTTCTCTGTCAGATGTATCTCACATACAACAGCGTTTCAAAATCAGCCATTTCTAGTGAACGTGGAAAATATTGTCCTCCATTTAAAATGGGCAAGGTGCGTGGCAAGTGACGGGGAAGTGGACGTGATCGTGATGGTGCATGCAGACAGGGCCGTATTTGGAGTTTCTGCTGCCCTAGGCACTGTCAGTTGTCGCCCCACCCCCCGGTCACGTCCACCCTCACCCCCTGTCACGTCCCCCCCAACGTCGTGCCCCCCTCGCATCCAATATCTTCCCCAAGTTTCATGTAGCTTCCCCCCCCCATTCCATGTAGCACATATAAAAGGTTTGTAGGGGTAAATTCCTGCAGACAAACTGCCTTGAAATAAGACCACAGGGCTGCAGCAGGCACTGCAGAATTGCATATGGGGGTGGGGGGATGGGAGCAGCCCACACAGACCACAGGGCTGCAGCACTACATATGGGGGTGGGGGGGATGGGAGCGGCCCACACAGACCACAGGGCTGCAGCATTGTATATAGGGGTGGGGGGGGGATGGGAGCGGCCCACACAGACCACAGGGCTGCAGCATTGTATATAGGGGTGGGGGGGATGGGAGCGGCCCACACAGACCACAGGGCTGCAGCATTGCATATGGGGGTGGGGGTGGGGGGTGGGAGCAGCCCACACAGACCACAGGGCTGCAGAATTGCATATGGGGGTGGGGGGGATGGGAGAGGCCCACTCAGACCACAGTGCTGCAGCATTGTATATGGAGGTGGGGGGGGATGGGAGCGGCCCACACAGACCACAGGGCTACAGCATTGCATATGGGGGTGGGGGGGGATGGGAGCAGCCCACACAGACCACAGGGCTGCAGCATTGCATATGGGGGTGGGGGGGATGGGAGCGGCCCACACAGAACTGGGCTGCAGCAGGCACTGCAGCATTGCATATGGCCCATATGCAATGCTACAGTGCCTGATGCAGCCCATGTCTGGGATTCAGACCCCACTGTGTCCATCCCTGCTGCTGCCTGCCATCATGTCTGACCAGTGACAACAGTCACAGACTAGTCAGACTCCTCAGAGTCTGAGACTAGTCAGAGACTCAGGCAGTCTGGGCTCTGTCAGGCTGGCACTGCTGCCCGCTGGCTGTACTGTTTGTGCATAGCACAGAATACAGTACCGGCAGCAGCTGCTGACTGTTCGTCTGCACCTAAACTATGATCCCGCTGCCCGCCTCGCCGCCTGCCGCCTGCCATCATCAATTATGCTGCAGTCTAGAGCAGACTGTCTGCAGAAGCGGCAGCTCCTCAGCCAGCATCATGCACCGGCACCACGGCCCGGGTGGCAGTGTCGGCGCAATGGCACATCACAACAGGACACAATTACCGGCGCTGCCTGCTGAGATGAGCTGCCGCCAGCGATGTGCTGCCCGGGCCTCCGTGGGAACTTCAAGTGCCCGGCAGGGGCGTACATAGAAATCATGGGGCCCCATAGCAGAAGTTCCAATTGGGCCCCTCCTCTGAAAAAAGAAAAAAACAAAAATTAAATAATTGTCAGGGTCACAGAAGAGCAAATCTCACAACTTTACAGGCTTTACATAGTAATTTTCCTCCTGCTGAAGTCCTAGATTCCTCTTTCATTGCCCCCATAAAAAGTATGATGCCAACAAAAGTGCCCCCATAGTGAATTCCTCCACATGCACAGTATAATGACCCTACTGTACCCCACCTCAACTCCCAAGGCAAAGTATGGTGACCCCAACACAGTATGATCCCCCCGACTGTGACTCCCACACAGCTCTCCATGCACATTAAAGGGCCTACGTACATTGTAATGGCCCGCACTAGCCCTCCAAACAGTAAGATGGCCCCCACACAAACCTTCATACTGTATAATTCCATTCACACAGTATAATGGTCCCACATAACCCTCCAAATATTATAATGGCCCCACATAGCGTTCCATGTAGTATAATGCGCCCCCATAATCCTCCATATAGTATAATGCGCCCACCATAATCCTCCATATAGTGTAATGCGCCCACCATAATCCTTCATGCAATAAAATACACTCGCCATGGTCCTCCATGCAATGAAATGCACCCCATGGTCCTCCATATAGTATATTGCACTCCTCATAGTCCTCCACACAATATATTGCAGCCCACATGGTCCTCCATACAGTATAAAGCGGCCCCATAGGGCATATTCCGGCCACAGTCCTCCAGTAATATGGGCACCACATTTAAATAAATACACACTAACCGCTCCTCGTTCCCCCGCTGCTTCGGTCTCTCAGCTCCACTGTCTGACCCGCGGTGAAGTGACGTCATCGCGCCGCTGCGTCAAACGCAGAGCGGGAATTATGGGAGAGGCAGGGCCGGTTTTAGATAAAGTGGGGCCCTAGGCAAAAGTTTAAAGTGGGGCCACAAATGCTCACATATTGCACCATCACACTCAAAGACTTTGGTTGTATTTACATGCTCTGAGCACAGGCCATTAAACGAGCGTGATTGACAACACTGAAGTCGATCTACAGTTTTTCCCCGGCCTCTTTACACTGGCTGAGGAAGAATGATGGAGACAGAATGATCAATCTGTCCCCATACAGTATCATATTATCAGCAGCAGGTCTGCAGGTTACACCGGGCAATGTGCTACTGAGAACAATGATGTTTGTTCTTCCATAAACATTCCAATCATCCGATGAATGAACAGAATTTTGCTCGTTCATTGGATGATTGCCGATATGTTTACACCTATGAGCTCTCATCTGTGCAGTCAGGATTTAGAAGTGTGGAAGCTACACACACACTGTGTGTCACATAATGCCACTGTGTCTATATCTGGCCATCTACATATACAAGTTAGAATAATGCAATAAAATATATAAACATACATATTTAAACACGTACGTACACGGCACACACACGTACAAGGCACACACACAAGTACAAGGCACACACACACACAAGTACAAGGCACACATGGCACACACACACGTACAATGCACACACACACGTACAAGGCACACACAAGTACACAATGCACACACAAGTATACAATGCACATACACGTACAATGAACACACGTACAAGGCACACACGTACAAGGCACACACAAGTACACAATGCACACACAAGTACACAATGCACACACACGTACAAGGCACATACACGTACAATGCACACACACGGCACACACGTACAAGGTACACATGCACAAGGCACACACGTACAATGCACACACACGGCATACACACAAGTGCTCAACAACTAATGCTCAGTAGATACACACATTAGACATAGAACATGTATGCAGGACAACACATGTTCATATAAACACATACAGATATCTCACAGACAGCACACACTGCACACACCTCACATACACACACTGCACACACCTCACAAACACACACTGCTTTACACTGCAGGAGCAGCACAGCACACAGGTGGACACAGACTTATCTGGCAGCTCAGGTTGGTAGATGCCGGTCTCTGGCTCCCCCTCCCCCTCTGTGCAGGAGGACAGGAGCATGCTCCTCTTTCAATGCAAGGCCCTCATCAAAGGTCCTGAAGCTCTCCAGACTGCAAGACCTGAGGTGACATCACGGTCACATGACAAGTCGCATGATCGTGATGTCACTACAGGTCCTGAACCAGTCTCTACATCAGAAGCTTCACTGACAATGCTATTATCATTGAAGCTCCTGCTGTAGACAGTGGGGGCCCGATGCGGGGGTGTGGCTCCGATGCAGACGCTGGGGGGGGCGGAGCCACCCGGCCGGCTCGGTGCACGAACCCCCCCAAAAAAAAACACACAAAAAAAAAAAACACGCTCAGGCGCTGCTCTCCCTGAATTCCGGCGCCCTAGGCACATGCCTACAAGTGCCTAAGGGCAAATACGGCCCTGCATGCAGAGGCTGACGATGTGGCCATGAGCAAGCTGAAATTGTGCCACAGCAAACACCCACATCTTGTCGCTCGACCTTCCTGTCCCAATTATTAGGGGACCGCAACACACCACTATTGAACACAGAGAAATGTCAAAAGGTTGTTGGTTGGATAGAAGATAATGTTTCCAGTCACTTAGCCACCACTACCCCGTCTTTGACACGGTCAAGTCTCAGTAGCGGTGAGTCTGGACCGCATATTCCTCACCCTGAACCTCCTTTCTCCCACCATGCTGAGTGCCCAGAGACAACTGATTCCACACTTGGACACTCAGAAGAGCTGTTCACTTTTCCATTTGTAGATTCGGGCCTCTCATCTGGTCAGCTTCAAGCGAGTCAAGAGGAGAACGTGTGAAGCGGTACCCAAATATTTAAGCAGCCACGGTCACACGAAGGCAATGGTGGGAAAGTGCAATTACTGTCACAAGAGGTGGATGATGATGATGAGACACAATTCCCAGAAAATCAGGAGGAGGACCAGGGTGCAGAAAAGGAAGACGAGGTGGTGGATGACATAGTAACTGACTCGACCTGGCAGGGGAGCATACAGAGTGAGGACAGCAGCACACAGGGGGAGGGAGTCGTAGCACCACAACACGCAGGAAGAAGCAGTGTTGTGGCGGCAGACACAAGGCGGGAAAGTGTTCCTCATAACGCCGACACGACGGAAGTTACCAGTACAACTGTTAGGTCTTCCCGATTCTGGTTGTTTTTTAAAGACTTTGCAGATAACCCCAAAAAGGCCATTTGCACTACCTGCTAGGCCAGCATCAGCAGGGGTAGCAAAACTAGTAGCCTGACCTCCACCAGCATGATCAGGCACATGGCTTCAAAGCACCCGACTAAGTACGCCAAACCCCAGTGTCCAGAAACAGTGTCTGCGGGTGACACCTCTGCTTGTTCCGCTGTTATATGTGCACGCCAATCCCCTGTCCATGGCGCATACCAAGATGCCTCTCGCCCTGCTCCTGTCATTGCACCCTCTCAACTAACACCATCAGCAAGTATGTCCACGTCCTTGTCCCAGCGCAGCATTCAGTTGTCCCTACCCCAGTCCTTGGAACGCAAGTGCAAATACGCAGCCAATGCCCCACAGGTCCCACTACTAAATACACACATTTCACGAACGCCTGTGCTTGAAATGTTGCCTTTTAGGCTTGGGAAGATGGAAGCTTTCCGCAACCTGATGGCAGCGGCCGTCACTTGGTACTCGGTCACCAGCCGCCACTATTTCTCCTGGTGTGCCGTCCCCGCATTACACGAGCACGTGTCCCACAACATTAGTCATGCCCTCAACAACGCAGTTACTGGGAAAGTCCACCTAACCACGGACACGTGGACAAGTTCTTGCGGGCAGGGACAGTACATCTCGCTGACAGCACACTGGATTAATATTGTGGAAGCCGGGACCCAGTCGGACCCTGGGACGGAACACTTTCTCCCGACGCCGAGGATTGCGGGCCCTGGGTCAATCAGGGTTGCTCGCAAATTCTACAGCTCCTGCACCTCCTCCTCCTCCTTTTCAGCCTCCATCTCTGAAATGACCACATCAGTCACAAGCTGGAAGCACTGCAGCACTGCCTCGGCCAAGCGGCAACAGGCTGTGCTGCAGCTAATATGCTTAGGTGACAAACCGCACAACGCTGAAGAGTTGTGGACAGCTCTGAAAGAGCAGGCAGATCTGTGCCAGGAATGGTCATGTGTGACAATGGCCGGAACCTGGTGGCGACTCTGAGGCGAGGCGAGCTCACACACGTACCATGCCTGGCCAATGTGATTAACCTCGTGGTTCAGCGGTTTCTCAAAACCTACTTGATCTGACGAATCTGCTTGTCAAAGTAGGCCGCGTGTGTGCCCATTTTGGAAAATCAGCTACAGCTTCCGTTGACCTTGCCGTGCTTCAGAAGCGTTTGCAGCTTCCAGCTCACCAACTGATCTACGATGTCCCACGCATTGGAACTCTACATTGCAGATGTTGGGAAGAATTTGTGAGCAGAAGAGGGCAGTTGTTGACTTCCAGCATCAACAAGGTCGTCAGTATTCAGTTCAGACTCGACACATAAGACCTCAGGAGTGAACATGGATGTCAGACAAAACTTTGAGGACTCCACCAAGATCGTGAGCAGCAATGATGCCATAATTAGTGTCACCATCCCGCTTCTCAGTCTTCTGAAACTCTCTCTGCTCACAATTAAAGAGGATGCATTGCATGCGGAGCACAATGAGATGGAGCAAGGAACCATACAGGGTGATTCCACACAGTCCAGCCTCACCTCATCCCAACGTGGATTAAGCTACAATGAGGAAGAGGAGGAGGAGGAAGAACAGGAGCTAGTTTCCTGCGCTATAGACGGTTCTACCAGCACAACTGTCATACCGTCTGTTCAGCGTGGATGGCCTGAGGACAGGGAGGAGGAGAAAGAGGAGGAGGATGAGGAGGAGAGCATTTTCATTAGTACTCTTGGTGAGGACAAGGAAGTCTTGCCTCTTTGCAGTCTGGCACACATGGTTGAGTGTGTTACGCTGCCTTTCCCGTGATCCTCGCTTTGTCCAAATTTTGGGTGACAGTCAATACTGGTTGGTGACACTTCTAGACCCACACTACAAGGAGAACCTTCTGTCTCTCATTCCCGCGCAGGACAGGCCTAATAAAATGGGGCAGTACGAGAAGGCTCTTGTTGCGGAATTATTTAAAAATTTCCCATCTGAAAACGCTGGCGACAGAGGTCACAGTTCATTGGACAAACAAGGAGTACAGGTGAGAGAGACACAAATGCAATCCAGCAGAGGCAAGGGAACACTGTCAAAGTTCTGGGACAGTTTTCTCAGACCCTCCTATCACACAGGCCCTTATACGTGGGGTACTCTCACAAGGAGGGAAAAGTTTGGGAAGATGCTTAAGGAGTACCTTGCCGACCATACCAACGTCCTCCATGATTCCTCTGTGCCTTTTTATTATTGGGTATCCAAGCTGGACACCTGGCATGAACTGGCTCTACGCCTTGGAGGTCCTGGCCTACCCTGCCGCTAGCGTTTTGTCAGAGCGGGTTTTTAGTGCCACCGGGGGAATTATAACCAATAAGCGCATCAGCCTGTTAACTGAAAATGCTGACAGGCTGACTCTTATAAAAATGAACAAGGGCCAGATTGGGCCAGACTTTTCCCCACCGAATTATAGCAGTGTAACAAACTCAAATCCAGTGTTTTTTTCCCTTTCACCTCTGTCTTCACACCCAGACATGGGTATACGCTTCCTGATTTTGTCTATTTTCTTTTGTCCTCTCCCTTCTCCTCATCCTCATCCTCCACATCCTCCTCCATATCACCACCATATCTACCATATCACCATATCTACGTGTCTTGCAAGGGGCATTGGAGTTCCTCCAAATTTTTGGCAGTCATTGCATTCACTGCTTAGGCAAACAGTATGGGAGACCCACTTACTAATAATGGAAACAGTTTTCAGGAGGCCCTCTGACCTCTACGTCTTTTGCAAGGGGCATTGGAGTTCCTCCAAAGATTTGGCAGAAGTTGCATTCACTGCAAAGGCAAACAGTATGGGAAACCCACTTCCTAATAATGGAAACATTGTTTTCAGGAGGCCCTCTGACCTCTACATCTCTTGCAAGGGGCATTGGAGTGCCTCCAAATTTTTTTCCAGTCGTTGCTTCACTGCATAGGCAAACAGTATGGGAGACTCAGTTCCTAAAAAGGGGAACATTGATATCAGGAGGCCCTCCGGCCTCTACGTCTCTAGCAAGGGGCATTGGAGTGCCTCCAAATTTTTAGCAGCCGCTGCACTCACTCCATAAACAAACAGTATGGGAGACCCACTCCTTTTTAATGGGAACATACTTGTACTCGTTACTGTGGCCCACCTCTGTGTGATTAAATTGTTAGTGGGATTTTTCCTAAACTTTGGCAGCCGTTGGACTCACTGCATACTCTACAACTGGATAGCAGACCCTCTCCTTTCTAATGGGAACATGTCGTTACTGTGGCCCAGCTCTACGTGTCTTTAAATTGTTAGTGATGTTTTTCCCAAATTTTGGCAGCCTTTGCAGTCACAGTATGGGCATTACCACTATAGGAGACCCACTCCTTTATAATGGGAACATTTTTTTTACTGAGACCCTCCTCTATGTCTCTTCAAAGGGGTATTGGGTTGCTTCCAAATATTTGGCAGCCCTTGCAGTCACTGCATGCGCAATAACAGTATAGGAGACCACTTTTTAATAATGGGAACAACAAAGCATAGCCGACTGCTGGCCCTTTAAGAATAGTAAGGCTGTAAAAATAGTGTTTGTGACTTTCACAATCCCTCCTTCATAAATGAAACAGGATGTGTCTGATGAAGTTTCACACACCACATGGCTAGATAAGGTTGTAAAATGTTAAGATGACATTTCCCGGTGAATAAATTTGTCTTGGTTGAAAGCAATGGAAAAGTGCAAAAATGCATCAAAAACGCTACGTGTAATCATAGCCCAAAGTGTGGATGAGCATTTCTGTTTTTTTGTTATTTATTTTGCCTTATATACAAGTGATTATCCTGGAAAGGATGTTCCTTAACATATTTCCCAGAAAAATCCATTTTGGTTTCATTTTTGTATGTTTTATTGTGATTCCATAAAAGTGGGGTAATACTTCTGACAACATTGTTGACAGCAGTGACCTGGGAGTCATAAAAGCTTCCAGGGGTCTTCCCCATGCTGTTCCCATGTCATTTGAGCACTGTTCCCATCGATTTGGACAATTTTTAGGCGCTCTGCAGACCGCCGGGGGGAGCCACCAGAAAAATGCTCGAATTTCCCATAACTTACATTGGGCTCGTTACTCGGACCGAGCACCTGAGTATTCCAATTTGCTTGACTCGAGCAACGAGTACCTGAGCATTTTAGTGCTCGCTCATCACTAGTAAAGATATTTCTATTCTGAATAATTGGTTAAGGTTTGTCAGATATGGTAGCTCCAAGGACCTCTCTCTTTTTTTGTGTAATTAACAATGGTTATTGTTATTGTATTGTTTGTTAAACAAATGGCTGCTGTGGCCAATTTTATCCAAAGAATATTGTCTCACATGTATGATTATTAAGTTTAATGGTATATATAATTTCAGTAATAGGGAGTAGAAGTCTTTAATCACGCGAATCGGCCATACCATGTCATATGAATATTGATGTTATAGGGGTAGTTGTATTCAGTAAATGTTCTTGGTGTGTAGCTCAGTAAAGGTATAACCGAGTTACTCATCACAGCAGGAAGTCAGCGGAGCTGCGGAGGCACGGGTAGAGGTAAGTATCCGGCTGCCGGGACCCTGAGCAGGTGGGGGAGAAGGGCGGGCGCTGGCACCGCTCTCCTCCGCCAATAGCCCGGCGGGGTGCCCGACCGCGAGTGGCCCCCCCGCCTGCTCAGGGCCCCGGTACTTGCCCGGGTGCACCGAGTGCTGACGCCGGCCCTGGTTACACCTCTCAATGCGGCAGCCCTGGGTTTGTTTTTTTTTTAGGGTAGTGTTCAGAGTACCAGGATTAGAATTATAGACAGAGAGTAACCACTAGAACAAGAAAGAGCGCAGGGATCATGCTATATTTTCTGTAGTGTTCTGGATATACAATTTGTAATTTATCGGTATCATACACTGTCTTGCTAAATCTGTAAATAGTTACTAAACAATAACTTGTTTTATCATAATATTAAGTCTGCGCTCTCTGTGCCGCTGCATCCCCTTACCTGGTGGTAACACTTCTACACAACCTCTGCATCATTGACATGTTATTACTAGAGCTGGAAGAGAGACCCGAGGAACATTAGCATAGCAGCAGGAAATTGATTAGGGGTCTACTACTACTTTTAATATTATTATTATAGATTGATCAGGGCGCATTTGAAGTGCGTTTTGCCTATTAAACGACCGCTAATCAACAAACAATTAGCTGATCAGAGAGCTTGTACTGCTACTGATCAGCATGTGTAAAAGGATCATTAGACCACGTTCACATGTCCAGTATTTGGTCAGTATTTTATATCACCATTTGTTAGCCAAAATAAGGCATGGAACAAGCAAAGGAAAAGTATAATAGAAACACGTCACTATTTCTGTATTTTTCTCCCACTCCTGCTTTTGGCTTACTAATACTGATGTAAAATACTGACCAAGTACTGAACATGTGAACGTGGCCTTAGTCTTCGAATCTGTGACTATACCTTTGTAATGCAGAAGTTGATGTGGACTTTAATTAACTACTCCATGGCTTTTTGAGTCCTATTCGTGTAACAAAAGAAGATGAAATAATGAAATATCTTGAGATTTGTATTCCCAGCTTCAGCAATTTTTTTTTTTCAAAATTCAATTTGCGAAGAATAAATTTTTCCGGAATCACAGGTACTCCAATTGCCCTGAGAAGACATGTATTACACTTTGAGGTTTCCTAGTATTCTATCCAATTCCTTTCAAGTTCTTAACTCAAACACAATCTTAGTAATGTACAAGTGACCTTTACATACATGGCTATGGGTAAAAGAATGATAAAAGTTCTTAACTCATGATTTGTCACACACACCATCTGTATAGTTTATTCAGAGATTTTTGGCTTTTGCTTCTCATGTCTTTTGGTAAAAAGTAACATAGTAACATAGTTTTTAAGGTTGAAGGAAGACTAAGTCCATCTACTTCAACCCACAGCCTAACATGTTGAGCCAGAGGAAGGCAAAAAAAACCCATGTGGCAAACACTAAGCTCCACATTGGGGAAAAAAATTCCTTCCCGACTCCATACGACAATCAGACTAGTTCCCTGGATCAACACCCTATCAAGGAATCTAGTATATATAACCTGTAATATTATACTTTTCAAGAAAGGCATCCATGCCCTTCTTAAATTTTAATAGTGAATCACTCATTACAACATCATGCGGCAGAGAGTTCCATAGTCTCACTGCTCTTACAGTAAAGAATCCCCGTCTGTGATTATGATTAAACCTTCTTTCCTCCAGACGTAGAAGATGCCCCCTTGTCCCCGTCTCTGGCCTCAGAGCAAAAAGATCAGTAGACAGGTCTTTGTACTGTCCCCTCATATACTTGTACATAGTAATAAGATCACCCCTAAGCCTTCTTTTTTCCACAGTAAATAACCCCAAGTTTAATAACCTGTCTTGGTATTGCAGACCCCCAGTCCTCTAATAACCTTGGTCGCTCTTCTCTGCACCCTCTCTAGTTCAGCTATGTCTTTCTTATACACCGGAGACCAGAACTGTACACAGTATTCTAAGTGTGGTCGCACTAATGACTTTTATAGAGGTAAAATTACAGTTATATGAAAAAGTTTGGGCACCCCTATTAATCTTAAGCTTAATGTTTTATAAAAATTGGTGTTTTTGCAACAGCTATTTCAGTTTGATATATGTAATAACTGTTGGACACAGTAATGTTTCTGCCTTGAAATGAGGTTTATTGTACTAACAGAAAATGTGCAATCTGCATTCAAACAAAATTTGACAGGTGCATAAGTATGGGCACCTCACCAGAAAAGTGACATTAATATTTAGTAGATCCTCCTTTTGCAAAAATAACAGCCTCTAGTCACTTCCTGTAGCTTTTAATGAGTTCCTGGATCCTGGATGAAGGTATTTTTGACCATTCCTCTTTACAAAACAATTCCAGTTCAGTTAAGTTTGATGGTCGCCGAGCATGGACAGCCCTCTTCAAATGATCCCACAGATGTTCAATGATATTCAGGTCTGGGGACTGGGATGGCCATTCCAGAACATTGTAATTGTTCCTCTGCATGAATGTCTGATTAGATTTGGAGCGGTGTTTTGGATCATTGTCTTGCTGAAAGATCCATCCCCTGCGTAACTTCAACCTTATCACTGATTCTTGTACATTATTGTCAAGAATATGCTGATACTGAGTGGAATCCATGCGTCCCTCAACTTTAACAAGATTCCCGGTGCCGGCATTGGCCACACAGCCCCAAAGCATGATGGAACCTCCACCAAATTTTACTGTGGGTAGCAAGTGTTTTTCTTGGAATGCTGTGTTTTTTTGACGCCATGCATAACGCCTTTTTGTATGACCAAACAACTCAATCTTGGTTTCATCAGTCCACAGGACCTTCTTCCAAAAAGAAATTGGCTTCTCCAAATGTGCTTTTGCATACCTCAGCCGACTCTGTTTGTGGCGTGCTTGCAGAAATGGCTTCTTTCGCATCACTCTCCCATACAGCTTCTCCTTGTGCAAAGTGCGTTGTATAGTTGACCGATGCACAGTGACACCATCTGCAGCAAGTTGATGCTGCAGCTCTCTGGAGGTGGTCTGAGGATTGTCCTTGACTGATCTCACCATTCTTCTTCTCTGTCTTTCTGATGTTTTTCTTGGCCTGCCACTTCTGGCCTTAACAAGAACTGTCCCTGTGTTCTTCCATTTCCTTACTATGTTCCTCACAGTGGAAACTGACAGGTTAAATCTCTGAGACAGCTTTTTATATCCTTCTCCTGAACAACTATGTTGAATAATCTTTGTTTTCAGATCATTTGACAGTTGTTTTGAGGAGCCCATGATGCCACTCTTCAGAGGAGATTCAAACAGGAGAACAACTTGCAAGTAGCCACTTTAAGTAGCTTTTCTCATGACTGCATACACCTGGCTATGAAATTCAAAGCTCAATGAGGTTACAAAACCAAAAAAAGTGCTTTAGTAAGTCAGTAAAAAGTAGGTAGGAGTATTTAAAACAAGAAAATGATAAGGGTGCCCATACTTATGCACCTGTCAAATTTTGTTTGAATGCAGATAGCACATTTTCTGTTAGTACAATAAACCTCATTTCAAGGCAGAAACATTACTGTGTCCAACAGTTATTACATATATCAAACTGAAATAGCTGTTGCAAAAACACCAATTTTAAGAAAACATTAAGCTTAAGATTAATAGGGGTGCCCAAACTTTTTCATATAACTGTATGTTCTCCTCATGAGCATCTATGCCTCTTTTAATGCAACCCATTATTTTATTTGCCTTTGCAGCAGCTGCCTGACACTGGCCACTAAACGTGAGCATGTCGTCCACCAATACACCCAGTTCTTTTTCAGCTACAGTTTTGCCCAGTATTTTACAATTAAGCATATAATTATACATTTTATTTCCTCTGCCCAAGTGCATTACCTTACATTTATCCCCATTAAAGCTCATTTGCCATTTATCAGCCCAAGCTTCTAGTTTACATAGATCCTCCTGTAATATAAAATTGTCCTCCTCTGGATTGATTTCCCTGCAGAGTTTAGTGTCATCTGCAAATATTGAAATATTACTCTGTATGCCCCCTACAGGGTCATTAATAAATATGTTAAAAAGAAGGGGGCCCAATACTGACCCCTGTGGTACCCCACTGTTAACTGAGACCCAGTCTGAGTGTCTTCCATTAATAACCACCCTTTGTTTCCTATCACTCAACCAATTCTTAACCCATATACATATATTTTCCCCTATCCCCATTGTTCTCATTTTATGTATCAACCTTTTGTGTGGAACCGTATCAAAAGCTTCTGAAAAGTCCATATACACAACATCCACTGCATTTCCTTGGTCCAGTCCAGAACTTGCCTCCTCATAAAAACTGATCAGATTAGTTTGACAGGAACGGTCCCTCGTAAACCCATGTTGATATTGGGTCATGAGGTTATTCTTCTTCTTCAGATACTCTAGTATAGCATCTCGTATGAAACCCTCCAGGATTTTACCCACAGTAGAGGTTAAGCTTACTGGCCTATAATTTCCAAGTTCAGTTTTTGTCCCCTTTTTGAATATTGGCACCACATTTACTATACTCCAGTCGTGTGGTACAGACCCTGTTATTATGGAATCTTTAAAGATTAAAAATAATGGTCTATCTATGACATTACTTAATTCCTGCAGTACTCGCAGGTGTATCCCATCCGGGCACGGGGATTTGTCAACTTTAGTGATTTTTAGACGCCCCCGTACTTCCTGCTGGATTAAGCAAGTGACATTTAATGGAAAATTTTTGTTATCATTAATCATGTTTTCTGTCATGCGATTTTCTTGTGCAAATATGGTTGAAAAAAATCATTTAGCATATTGGCTTTTTCCTCATCCTCATCCACCATTTCACCCAGACTATTTTTAAGGGGGCCAACACTATCATTTTTTAGTTTTTTACCATTTATGTAGTTGAAGAATATTTTGGGGTTATTTTTACTTTCTCTGGCAATGATTCTTTCTGCCTCATTCTTTGCTGCCTTGATTTGGTTTTTACAGAATTTATTTAATTTTCTATATTTATTTAATGCCTCATCACTACCTACTTGCTTTAGTTCTCTAAATGCTTTCTTTTTGTCACTTATTGTGCCCCTTACAGCTCTATTTAGCAATAGTGGTTTCCTCCTATTTCTAGCATGTTTATTCCCATAGGGTATTTATTGTGCACAGGATGCTAATAAATGTCTCCAATTTGCTTTGTGTAGCTTTATGTCTCAGGATATCGTCCCAGTTTATTGCACTAACATCATTTCTCAACCACTGGAAATTTGCCTTCCTGAAGTTTAGTGTCCTTGTAACCCCTCTACTACACATCTTATTAGCCGAAGTGAGTTGGAAATAGCTGTAAACCCCAAAATAGCTGCTGCATTATGTTCACTACCTCAGCTTTTATACAGTCTATGATAGCCTGTGCTATATAATGTGATATGCTATAGTATATGATGGTTATGCTATACTATGTGATGTGATTGCTGCAAGGCATTATTGAAAAGTGCACTTAGTGGCACCCAAGGTCATGTGACCCTTCTCTGACTGTTGCTATCTTCTGCATTGTATAAAATAGCGGAAGTCATTTTTGATAATTTGCATGATTTGAATCTCAAGTTGTTTGTATTTACATTGAATTTTCAAAAATTCTACATGAATTTGATTCCCATTTAATCAATTTGATAATCTTTAATAACAATATTTATTAATATTTTCACAACATTGGCACAGTCCTGGGCAGTTCAAAATGATGCAGTTGGGCTTCACATAACAACAGTCTGTGATATTTGTAAGAGGGTGGCAAACTAATTTTCCCCCTAATAGGCTATGTGCCCACGATGCAGAAATGCTCTGGATTTTTCTTGAGCGTTTCTGCATCTCTCTGGCAGAAAAAAACACATGCGGATTGTACATGCGTTTTTCCTGCCAGGGACATGCGGATGTGAAGCGCTTTCCAAACGATTTTAGCATCACTTGGAAAGTGCTTGACAACTTGGTCACACTATATAAATCCATGCAAACAGCATGGATTTATATAGTGTGACCGAAAGAATGTTTAAAAATAAAAATAAATCTATACTTACCTTCGATGGCCCCCGCAGTCTTGCTTCACTCTGTCCTGGCTGTCGGCAGATAGCAGTACACTGAAGGACCTGCCGAAGTCAGCATCGCGTGACCCGTCACATGACTATAACGTCAGCGCAGGTCCTCCAGTCGATCGCGAGCTGCCGGCAAGCACAGACAAGGAGACCGGGGGCCATCAGAAGGTAAATATAATATTTATTTTTTATTTTATTCTTTTTTTTTTTACAGTTTCTATGGTAAACGGGTCCGGAGGAGAGTCTCCTCTCCTCTAGACCTGGGTACCATCCGCACATTGAACGCATGTATTCCGCATGTGCTTATCTAGTGAAGCGGAATGCATGCGTTCTAATGCAAGTCAATGGCGGCGAAAATGCAGCGCTTCCGCAAAATAATTGGTAGTGCTGCGTTTTTTTCCGCAATGATAATCCGCAGCGGAAATTTCCGCAGCATGTGCACAGCAAATGAGGATTATCATTGGGAAACATGGCAGGCCTTCTATGATGCGTTTTTTAAGCGTTTCTGCAGCGTTTTTGCAGCTGCGGAAACGCTTAAAAAACGCATCGTGGGCACACAGCCTTACAGTTTCACTGCACATAAAGGCTGACCACGCATGGCTTTGAGATATCTCTGTGGCCACAAATGCAAAAAAGCAGATGTGCGCTGTATAAACGCTGCCGAACTGAGAACCACTCTCCAAGAAAAGAGATTTCCACCAAAAATCTTGAAAATAATTCCAGATTTATTTCAGAAAAAGAAACATCTCCACCTCAACTCAATGTCTTTGTCAGGCTCATGAAGACTTTGAGTCGAGATTGACAGGTTTTGCTTTTTTCTGAAATAAACCTTGAATTGCTTCCAATTGTTTTGGTAAAAATCTCTATTTTTGCAAACAGCAAGAGTGGTTCTCAGCTCCAGAGTAATCAAATAGCACCAGTCCAGTGATGGTCTGTTATCTTGTTCTGTTTTTCATTTGTGGCCATGGAGATCTCTTTTTTAGCCATGGGTAATCAGCCTGTATTCTCTTGATGTGGCTTGGTCGAATTTGTGGACAGAGCAGCGGGATCACAGCAGTGTTCTTGTGACACATGGTTTTTGGTGTTGTGCTTATAGAAAATTGATTGTGACTTTCATATTCCTATTTTCTTGTATGATACTACATACTACCACTCATGCTCAACTCTAATGAATAATACTACTGAAGGACTAATTCCTTGGCAATCAGATATAAACATACTTGGGCCATAGAGATTTTAGGGATTATAAAATTGAGCCGCATTAATAAGAGAAAATGATTTGTAATAATAATTTGTTTTATTTTAACAGTGGGGAGCAATGAGCCAGGAATATAGTCTTAAGATAACCGCTTTATGTGACACAAGTGTCCACTTCTGTCCCTATCTCCCAGGCTCTGACCTAGTTGTGCTAGAATTGACATGGCAGGTTGCAGATGATGCAAAGGCTCCTATATTGTTCCCACATGACCAGTTGCTGCCGTCAGAGCAATGTTAAGTCTAGTAGGCAATGAAGTCAGTGCCACAGCCGAATATAAAAAATTAAAATATGGAAAAAAAAGCGTTTATGTGACACTTTTATCAGTCTTTCTCTTAAAGGGAATCTGTCAGTAAGATTGACCATCCTAAGCTCTATGTGGGTATTCAGGTCATAGGAAGCTGAATAAAGTGATACATTGATATCTGCAATTCGATATTTTTATTCCAGAGTAATTCACATTTTTCTTAATATGTCAATGAGCTGTTAAGATCTAAGGGCCGCACACAGATCTCCTTGAGAATCTGCCTCCAAAGCTTATTTTAAACAAAAATAAGTGTTTCAAGCATGAGACATGTAATGACTGACAGTCTGTTCTCCTTACCTACATGTCTCAAACTGGATACTCCCCTCTTCATTTCAATAAAGCTCTGGATGCAAATTCCCAGGGAAATCAGTGTCCGGCCCATTGATCTTAATGGCTCCTTTACATACTAAGAAAAACATGGCTTTCTCTGGCTAAGACATCAGATCACAAATATCAAGGTATCATTTTATTCAGCTTCCTGTGACCTACTTGCCAATATTGATGGCTTAGGAGGGGTGAATTTTTTTTTAAGTCAAGAGAAACTGTATCTATAGTATAATATGCAGTTGATCAACCCTAGTGGTGGCTGCTAGCAGATATACTGACTAGCAAAGTCCTGGAGTGTGTTTTCTCCTGGAATTATTTGGTAATGATATTGTGGTGTTATACGTTAAAGTGATTAACTGTGGGGAAGAATTGGTTGTAATTTCCTGCAACATTTTTTTACAGAAAATAAAAAGTTTTTATGTGCTTAAATTTAAAACTATTTTATTAGCATTTTCAAGCATCGTTGATTTATTACTGTCCCACCATGCAAACACAATAGTTTATTTTTCCCACTCAAATGTATATATTTTACTGTAATTGTCTATGTAGGGTTTCACTTAAAAATTATTTAACTCACTAATGATAAAATAAATGATCTCCAAAATGATAAAGATGGTAAAAAGTAAGAAAAGAGGTGAATCTTTCTGATCTGCAGTGACTTGAAAAAGTATCCATACCTCATGAACTTTTCCACAGTTTTTTACATTACACCAATAAACTTAAATAACCTGAAGAAATTAACTGGAATGTAAATTGGTGTGCATTCAGCATGAGCATGTTCACAGATGGCCATTAAACAGAAAAAAAAAGACTGAAACATAATACACAAATACCCTGCAATAAAGAAATAAACTGCAATAGTGCATGAAAATAATATATAGTGATGAGCGAGCACTAAAATGCTCGGGTACTCGTTGTTCGAGTCGAGCAAATTGCAATGCTCGAGTGCTTGATCCGAGCAATGAGCCCAATGTAAGTCTATGGGAAACTCGAGCATTTTCCCGGCGGATCTCCGCCCCCCCCGGGAGGTCTGCAGAGGACCAAAAATTGCCCAAATCGATGGGAACAGTGCTCAAATGACATGGGGACAGCATGGGGAAGACCCCTAGAAGCATCTCTGACTCCCAGGTTACTGCTGTGAACAATGTTGTCAGAGTATTACGCCACTTTTCTCACAATAAAACATACAAAAACTAAACCAAAATGGATTTTCCTGGGAAAAATGTTAAGGAACATCCTTTCCTGGATAATGACTTGTATATAAGGCAAAATAAATAACCAAAAACAAAAATGCAACTCCACACCTTGGGCTATGTTCGCAAGTTGCGTTTTTGATGCATTTTTGCACTTTTGCATTGCTTTCAACGGTGAAAAACACATTCACCAGTAAATGTCATTTGAACATTTTACTACCTTATCTGACCATGTTGTGTGTGAGACATGATCAGACACATCCTGCTTCATTTATAAAGGAGGGACTCTAAAAGTCACAAAGCCTATTTTTATAGGGCCATCAGGCAACCCTTACTTACAGTCGGCCCTCACTATTGTTAGAAAGCCATTAGCCGGCTATGCTTTGTTGTTCCCATTATTAAAGAGTGGGTCACATTTTATATCAAAAGGATTCATTTCAAAGACTTTATTGTGTGCCTGCATATGCAGTGACTGCAAGGGCTGCCAAAAATTTGGACGCACCCCAATACCCCTTTAAAGAGCCATAGAGGAGGGCCTCAGTAAAAAAAATGGTCTCATTATAAAGGAGTGGGTCTGCTATAGTGATAATGCCCATGCAGTGTCTGCACGGGCTGCCTAAATTTGGGAAATACTCAATACCAATTTAAAGACACACCGAGGTGGGCCTCAGTAACGACATGTTCCCATTAGAAAGGAGCGGTTCTGCTATACAGTTATAGCGTATGCAGTGAGTACAATGGCTGTCTAAATTTGGGAAAAACCCCAATACCAATTTAAAAACACATAGAGATGGGCCTCAGTAACAAAATGTTCCCATTAGAAAGGAGCAGTTCTGCTATACAGTTATAGCGCATGCATTGAGTACAACGGCTGCCTAAATTTGAGAAAAACCCCAATAACAATTTAAAGAGTAAGACACATAGGGGTGGGCTTCAGTAACAATATGTTCCCATTAGAAAGGAGCGGATCGCCCATACTGTTCTTGCGTATGCAGTGAATGTAAGGGCGGCCAAAAATTTGGACGCACTTCAATGCTCCTTGGAAGAGACGTAGAAGAGGGCCTTATGAAAAAATTGTTCCCATTATGAGGAAGTGGGTCTCCCATACTGTTATTGCCTATACAATGAATGCAAGGGCTGCCAAAACTTTGGAGACACTCCAATGCCCCTTGGAAGAGACATAGATATGGTGATATGGTAGATATGGTGGTGATATAGTGGAGGATGGGGAGAAGGAGAAGGACAAGAGCAAATAGACAAAATCAGGAAGCGTTTACCCATGTCTGGGTGTGAAGGGGTGCATGTGAATAGACCTCCCAAAAAAAGACACTGGATTTCAGTTTATATTATGCTGCTATGATTCAGTTTTTTTAAGAAGTCTAGCCCAATCCAGCCCTTGTTCATTTTTATAAGAGTCAGCCTGTCAGCATTTTCAGTTAACAGGCATATGCGCCTATCAGTTATAATTCCCCCTGAGGCACTAAAAACTTGTTCTGACAAAATGCTAGCAGCATGGCAGGCCAAGACCTCCAAGGTGTAGAGAGCTAGTTCATGCCACGTGTCCTGCTTGAATACCCAATAATTAAAAGGCACAGAGGAATCAGGGAGGATGTTCGTATGGTCGGCAAGGTACTCCTTAAGCATCTTCCCAAACTTTTCCCTCCTTGTGAGACTGTCCCATGCATAAGGGCTTGTGCGATTGTAGGGTCTGAGAAAACTGTCCCAGAACTTTGACAGTGTTCCCCTGCCTCTGCTGGATTGCATTTGTGTGTCTCTCGCCTGTACTCCTTGGTTGTCCAACGAACTGTGACCTCTGCCGGCTGCGTTTTCAGATGGGAGTTTTTTTAATAATTCCGCAACAATGGCCTTCTGGTACTGCCCCATTTTAGCAGACCTGTCCGTCATGGGAATAAGAGATAGAAAGTTTTCCTTGTAGCATGGGTCTAAAAGTGTCACCAACCAGTAATGACTGTCACCCAAAATTTGGAGAACGCGCAGGTCACGGGAAAGGCAGTTTAACATAATCTCAGCCAGACTGCTAACAGGCAAGACTTCCGTGTCCTCACCAAGAGGACGACTGACCATGCTCTCCTCCTCATCCTCCCCTCCTTGTTCTCCCTCTCCTCAGGCCATCCACGCTGAACAGACGTAATGACAGTTGTGCTGGAAGTACAGTCTATAGCGGAGCAGGAAATTAGCTACTGTTCTTCCTCTTCCTCATTGTCACCCAATCCACGTTGGGATGATATGAGGCTGGGCTGTATGGAATCACCCTGTATGGTTCCTTGCTCCATCTCATCATGCTCCGCCTACAATGCTTCCTCTTTAATTGTGAGCAGCAAGCGTTTCAGAAGACAGAGAAGCGGGATGGTGATGCTAATTATGGTGTCTTTGCCGCTCACCATCTTGGTGGAGTCCTCAAAGTTTTGAAGGATGGCACAGATGTCTGGCATCCAGGCCCACTTTTGAGGTCTTATGCGTGGAGGCTGACCTGAATACCGACGGCTGTGTTGATGCTGGTATTCAATAACTGCCCTCTGCTGCTCACAAATCCTTCCCAACATCTGCAACGTTGAGTTCCAATGCTTGGGGACATCGCACACCAGTCGGTGAGCTGGAAGCTGCTGACGCATGGCAAGGGCGGCGGAAGCTGCAGCAGACTTTCTAAAATGGGCACACACACGGCGTACTTTGACAAGCAGATCCGGCAGACCTGAGTAGGTTTTGAGAAACCGCTGAACCACGAGGTTAAGCACATGGGCCAGACATGGTACGCATGTGAGCTCGCCTCGCTTCAGAGCCGTCACCAGGTTCTGGCCATTGTCGCACACAACCATGCCTAGCTGTAGGGTCAGAGGTGTCAACCACAGATCTGTTTGCTCTTTCAGAGCTGTCCACAACTCTTCAGATGTGTGCTGTTTGTCAACTAAGTATATTAGTGCTGCAGTGCTTCCAGCTTGTGACTGATGTAATCATTTTGGAGACGGAGGTTGGAGATGAGGAGGAGGACCAGGAATTGTAGAATGTGGTGTCAACCCTGATTGACCCAGTGTCCACATTCCTCAGCGTCGGGAGGATGTGTTCCGTCCCAAAGTCGGACTGGGTCCCGAATTCCTCTATGTTAATCCTGTGTGCCGTCAACGAGATGTACCGTCCCTGCCCACAAGCACTTGCCACATGTCCGTGGTTAGGTGGACCTTCACAGTAACTGCATTGTTGAGGGCACGGCTAATGTTCTGGGACACGTGCTTGTGTAATGTGGGGATGGCACACCGAGAAAAATAGTGGTGGCTGGGGACCGAGTACCGAGGGAAGGCAGCAGCCATCAGATTGTGGAAAGCTTCTGTCCCCACCAGCCTAAAAGGCAACATTTCAAGCGCAAGCATTCACGAATGTGTGAATTTAGTAGTGTGGACTGTGGGGCGTTGGCTGCGAATTTGAGCTTGCGTTCCAAGGACTGGGGTAGGACAACTGAATGCTGCACTGGGACAAGGATGTGGACGTGGTTGCTGATGGTGCTAGTTGAAAGTGTGCAATGACAGGTGCAGGGCAGGAGGCTTCTTTGTGTGTGCCATGGACAGGGGATTGGCATGCAAGCACAACAGCGGAACAAGCAGTGGTGTCACCCTCAATGTTTCTGGTCGGGTGCTTTGCTGTCATATGCCTGATCTTGCTGGTGGTGGTCAGGCTGCTAGTTTTGCTACCCCTGCTGATGCTGACCTGGCAGATAACCCCAAAAAGGCCATTTGCACTATCTGTAGAGTATTTAAAAAAGAACCAGACTCGGGAAGACTGAACAGTTGTACTGGCAACTTCCGTAGTGTTCCGGGGAACGGTTGCCGGCCTAGTATCTGCAGCCACCACACTGTTTGTTCCTGCCTTTTGTGGTACTAAGCCTCCCTCCCCCTGTGTGCCGCCACCCTCGCTCTGCATGTCACCTTGCCAGGTTGGGTCAGTGACTTCATCGTGCACCACCTTGTCTTCCACTTCCACACCCTGGTCCTCCTCCTGACTTTCTGGAAATTGTGTCTCATCATCATCCACCTCTTGCAACAGTAATTGCACTTTCTCACCGCTGCCTTCATGTGACAGTGGCTGTTCAAATAATTGGGCATCGCTACACGCGTTCTCCTCTTGCCCTTCTTGAAGCTGGCCAAGCAAGAGTCCCGAATCTATAATTGGAAAAGTGAACAGCTCTTTGGAGTGTCGAAGTGTGGGATCAGTTGTCTCCGGGCACTCAGCATGGTGGGAGGAAGGAGAATCAGGGTGGGGAATATGCCGTCCAGACTCATGGCTACTGAGACTTGATCGTGTGGAAGACAGGGTGGTGGTGGTGGTGGCAAAGTGACTGGAAGCATTATCTGCTATCCAACCAACAACCTTTTGACCCCGCTCTGGGTTCAATAGTGGTGTGCTGTGGACATTGGGACAGGAAGTTCGAATGACAAGATGTGTGTGTGTGACAACCACGGTTTTAAATAGCAGCCCTGTAGTTTGCTATTCTTGGCAGCGACCTCGTGTGAATAGCTTCACTGACACACTGCTACAAACTCTAAATGGAGGACAATATTTTTCACGTTCACTACAAATGGCTGGATTTGAACTGCTGTTATATGTGATATGTCTGGCGGACACCCACGGTTTTAAATAGCGGCCCTGTAGTTTACTATTCTTCACAGCAACCATGTGTGAATAGCTTCACTGACACACTGATGCAAAACTGTAAATGGAGAACAATATTTTCCACGTTCACTACAAGTTTGTGGATTTTTATCGCTGTAATATGGGATCACGTCTGATGATGGAAAATATCTGGCTGTATTCTGCAGTGCTAACAAGCAAATTGAGCACTAAAATTGAGTATTGAGTAATTGAGTATTGATTTTTAAGCAAATAATCAGAATTAAGATAAAAAAAAGTTAGCCCTGGCCCCTGATGTCTGGGGCTATGTCTACGGATATCTGACGCCTGAGGGATCCATACCCTGGCAAGAAAATGTTTGCCTATGATGTTTGTTATCCTATTTGTAGTGATGAGCGAGCACTAAAATACTCGGGTACTCGTTGCTCGGGTCGAGCAAATTGGAATACTCGGGTGCTCGACCCGAGCAACGAGCCCAATGTAAGTCTATGGGAAACTCGAGCATTTTTCAGGCGGCTCCCCCCGGCGGTCAGCAGGGGGCCTAAAAATTGCCCAAATCGATGGGAACAGTACTCAAATAACATGGGAACAGCATGGGGAAGACCCCTGGAAGCATTTCTGACTCCCCGGTCACTGCGGTCAACAATACTGTCAAGAGTATTCCGCCACTTTTACCGACTCACAATAAAACATACAAAAACGACACAAAAATGGATTTTCCTAGGAAATATGTTAAGGAACATCCTTTCCAGGGTAATAACTTGTATATAAGGCAAAATAAATAACCAAAACCAAAAATACTCCTCCACACCTTGGGCTATGTTCACACGTAGCGTTTTTGATGCGTTTTTGCATTTTGCATTGCTTTCAACCAAGACAAATGCATTCACTTGGAAATGTCACTTCATTTTACAACCTTATCTGGCCATGTGGTGTGTGACACATCATCAGACACATGCATACAGTGCTGAAAAGACATGGGAACAGCATGGGGAAGACCTCTGGAAGCATTTCTGACTCCCAGGTCACTGCCTAAAAGTGTGCCCATCATAAGTGATCCTTGGTGCATGCGAAGATGCCTCCCGCCATGCACCTGTCATTGCAGACTTGCAACAATCACTGTCCACGTCCTTGTCCCAGTGCAGCGTTCAGTTGTCCCCACCCCATTCCTTGGAATGCAAGCGCAAGTATGCAGCCAGCCACCCACCCTCCCACAGGTTGCAATACTATACTGCCAAATTTTTGACAGCTGCTTGCACTTGAAATGTGGCCTTTTAGGCTCGTGGAGACGGAATCTGTCCACAATCTTATGGCGGCAGCGACCGGGTATCCATACTTGGTCCCCAGCCGCCACTATTTTTCCCGGTATCGTCTCCGCCTTCCACAAGCATGGGTCCCACAACATTACCCGTGCCCTCCCCAGTGCACTTACTGGGAAGGACCGCCTAACCACAACACGTGGACAGGTGAATGTGGCCAGGGATGGTACGGAGCAAGTCCACAGTTTTTTTTGCTGAGAGTTGTATTTAGCTCGGTGAAAGGACTGGCATAGAAGGAAACCGTATCTACCCTGGGTGTCATTTATCTCAGGAAGTCCTCTAATGCAGCTTGTTGCAGAAGCAATGGCAGCCCGTTCCACATCAACTCGCACTTGTCGGTGGTGCTTTGACACACAAACATCTTTGTTTGCGCATTTAATTTCATGAATACAGAGTTAGGCAACGGCCTGATCTGCAATCCGATTTGAGAAATTACATGCATAAGCACGTCCGATCAACATTAAAAAAGCAGTCATAGTGTCGGGGAAACTTCCCCCACACCTTTCTTAGCCAGAGCTGCTTCTCGGCAGGGATGGACAGACCCACCAGAAAACGGGAGACTCCTCCGGTGGGCCCTGGCTTCTCCTTCAGGAGAATTCATAGTGCCGAGGTGAGGCCATGATGATGATATAGGCCACCATCTGCTTAGTTTTCTGTTACTTGAAATGCAAGCGCAAGTATGCAGCCAGCCACCCACCCGCCCACTCACAGGCCCCAATACCAAACTGCCAGATTTCTGGGCAGCTGCTTGCACTTGAAATGTGGCCTTTTAGGCTCGTGGAGGCGGAAGCTGTCCACAATCTTATGGCGGGAGCGACCGGGTATCCATACTAGGTCCCCAGCCACCACTATTTTTCCACATCTCGTCTCCTCCTTCCACAAGCACGGGTCCCACAACATTACCCGTGCTCTCCCCAGTGCACTTACTGGGAAGGACCACCTACCCACAAAAACATGGACAGGTGAATGTGGCCAGGGACGGTATGGAGATAGTCTACAGCTTTTTTTGCTGAGAGTTGTATTTAGCTCTGTGAGAGGACTGGCATAGAGGGAAACCGTATCTACTCTGGGTGTCATTTCTCCCAAGAAGTCCTCTAATACAGCTTGCTGCAGAAGCAATGGCAGCCCGTCCAACATCAACTCGCACTTGTCGGTGGTGCTTTGACACACACACATCTTTCTTTGCGCATTTAATTTCATGACTACAGAGTTGGGCAATGGCCTGATCTGCAATGCGGTTTGAGAAATAACATGCATAAGCACGTCAGATCCACATTAAAAAGCAGCCATAGAGTGTCCGGGAACCTTCCCCCACACTTTTCTTAGCCAGTACTGCTTCTCGGCAGGGTTGGACGGTCCCACCAGAGAATACTCTGGTGTGCCTTGGCTTCTACCTCAGGAGAGTTCGTAATAGCGCTAACTTTGCAGCTGCTATGGGGCTCTTGAGCGGGGGAGGAAGGTGAGCCCTCAGAATCAAATCCTTTGGTGGGCACAATGTTTTTCAATCTGAAACAGCTTCTCAGTGGAAGTTGTATTTCACCACAGCCATATTCTTTAGCTCGGTAAAAGGACTGGCATAGAGGAAAACCGTATCTACTCCGGCTGTCATTTCTCTGTCACCAGGTTCCACCCATTGTCACACAAGACCATGCCTGGCTGTATGTTCAGCGGTGAGAGCCACAGATCAGGCTGCTGTGTTACAGCTTTCAACAACTCTACAGCCCTGGGCGGTTTGTCACCTAAGCATTAAGCATGTCATCTTCAGCACAACCTGTTGCCGTTTGGCCAAGGCAGTGCTGTCAGCTTGTGAATGATGTGGTCATTTCGGAGATGGAGGAGGAGGTACAAGAGCTGAACAATGTGATTACATTGAGGTTAAATTGGTGACGCTGTTTTTTATACTAAAGAATGATCCTATTTTTTGGGGTTTTTTTATGTTATTTTTTAAGACAAATGCATTCACCGGGAAATGTCATTTTAACATTTTACAACCTTATGTGGCAATGTGGTGTGTGACACATCATCAGACACAACCTGTTTTATTTATGATGGAGGGACTCTGAAAGTCATAGAGCCTATTTTTATAGGGCCATCAGACAGCCTTACTATTCTTGAAAGGCCAGCAGTTGGCCCTCGCTATTGTTAGAGAGCCATCAGCTGGCTATGCTTTGTTGTTCCCATTATTAACAAGTGGGTCTCCTATACTGTTATTGCGTATGCAGTGACTGTAAAGGCTGCAAAAATTTGGACGCAACCCAATACCCCTTTGAAGAGACATAGAGGAGGGTCTCAGTAAAAAAATTTTTCCCATTATAAAGGAGCAGGTCTCCTATAGTGGTAATGCCCATGCTGTGACTGCAAGGGCTGCCAAAATTTGGGAAAAACCCCACTAAGAATTTAAAGACACATAGAGTAGGGCCACAGTAATGACAAATTCCCATTAGAAAGGAGAAAGTCTGCTATACAGTTATAAGATATACAGTGAGCCCAATGGCTGACCAATTTTAGGAAAAACCCCACTAAGAATTTAAAGACACATAGAGCAGGGCCACAGTAACAAGTACGACATGTTCCCATTAGAAAGGAGAGGGTCTGCTATACAGTTATAGGGTATGCAGTGAGTCCAACGGCTGACCAATTTTAAGAAAAACCCCACTAAGAATTTAAAGACACATAGAGCAGGGCCACAGTATCGACAAATTCCCATTAGAAAGGAGAGAGTCTGCTAAACAGTTATAGGGTATGCAGTGAGTCCAACAGGTGACCAATTTTAGGAAAAACCCCACTAAGAATTTAAAGACATAGAGCAGGGCCACAGTATTGACAAATTCTCATTAGAAAGGAGAGGGTCTTCCATAGTGTTGCCCATTGCAGTGAATGCAAGGGCTGCCAAAAATTGGGGGGCACTCCAATGCCCCTTGGAAGAGACTTAGAGGGCCTCATAAAAAATGTTTCCATTAGAAAGGAGCGGGTCTCCTATACGTGGAATGCTCATGCACTAATTGTATGGGCTGACAAACATTTACCCCTAGGGGTTATACATGAACATACTGTATAATTACTTTTTTTTAATGGGCATCATAAACACCATTTAAAAAAATTATGTGGGTGTCACATCACGGACCACGGTCACCCTGGTGATGTGGTGGAGAGTGAGGATGAGGAGAAGGAGGAGGACAAGAGCAAATAGACAAAATCAGGAATCGTATACCCATGTGTGGGTGTGAAAAGGTGAATGGGAATACACCTCCCAAAAAAAGACACTGGATTTGAGTTTATGTTACGCTGCTATCATTCGTTGGTGTTGAGAAGTCTGGCCCAATCCAGTCCTTGCTCATTTTTATAAGAGTTAGCCTGTCAGCATTTTCAGTTGACAGGAGGATGAGCTTATCAGTTATAATTCCACCAGCAGCACTAAAAACCCGCTCTGATAAAATGCTAGCAGCAGGGCAGCCCAGGACCTCCAAGGTGTAGAGAGCCAGTTCATTCCACGTATCCAGCTTGGATACCCAATAATTAAAAGGCACAGAGGAATCACAGAGGACGTTGGTACGGTCGGCAAGGTACTCTCTCAGCATCTTCCAAGCTTTGCACTCCTTGTGAGAGTACCCTGCACCTCAGGGCCTGTGCGAGGGGAGGATCTGAGAAAACTGTCCCAGAACTTTGACAGTGTTCCCCAGCCTCTGCTGGATTGCATTTGTGTCTCTCTCTGCTGTACTCCTTGGTTGTCCAATGAACTGTGACCTCTGCCGCCAGCGTTTTCAGATGGGAAATTTTTTAATAGTTCCGCAACAAGTGGCTTCTGGTACTGCCCCATTTTTGTACACCTGTCTGCCTCAGGAATAAGAGATATAAAGTTCACCTTGAAGCATGGGTCTAGAAGTGTCACCAAACAGTAATGACTGTCACCCAAAATTCTTAGAACGCGAGAGTAATGGGAAAGGCAGCGTAATATAAACTCAGCCATGCATGCCAGACTGCTAACAAGGCAAGACTTCCGTGTCCTCACCAAGAGGATGACTGACCATGCTCTCCTCCTCCTCCTCTCTGTCCTCTGGCCATCCACGCTAAACAGACGGTATCACAGTTGTTCAGGTAGTACCATCTACAGCGCATGAAACTAGCTCCTGTTCTTCCTCCTCCTCCTCTTCCTCATTGTCACCCAATCCACGTTGGGATGAGATGAGGCTGGGCTGTGTGTAATCACCCTGTATGGTTCCTTGCTCCATCACATCGTGCTCCGCCTGCAATGCATCCTCTTTGATTGTGAGCAGAGAGCGTTTCAGAAGACAGAGAAGCATGATGGTGAAGCTAATTATGGCATCATCACAGCTCACCATCTTGGTGGAGTCATCAAAGTTTTGGAGGATGGTACACAAGTCTGACATCCATGTCCACTCCTGAGGTCTTATGTGTGGAGTCTGAAATGAATACCAACGACCATGTTGATGATGGTACTTAATAACTGCGCTCTTTTGCTCACAAATCCTTCCCAACATCTGCAGTGTAGAGTTCCAACGCGTGGGGGACATCACATACCAGTCTGTGAGCCGGAAGCTGCAAACGCTGCTGAAACACGAGAGGGCGGCGGAAGCAGTAGGTGACTTTCTAAAATTGGCACACAGGCGACAGACTTTAACAAGCAGATCCGGCAGCTCCGGGTAGGATTTGAGAAACCACTGAACCACGAGGTTAAGCACATGGGCCAGGCATGGTATGTGTGTGAGCTCGCCTCGCTTCAGAGCCGCAACCAGGTTCCAGCCATTGTCACACACGACCATGCCTGGCTGTAGGTTCAGCAGTGTGAGCCACAGATCTGCCTGCTCTTTCATAGGTGTTCACAACTCTTCAACATTGTGAAGTTTGTCACCTAAGCATATTAGCTTCAGCACAGCCTGTTGCCACTTGGCCGAGGCAGTACTGCAGTGCTTCCAGCTTGTGACTGAGGTGGTCATTTCAGAGATGAAGGCTGAAGAGGAGAAGGAGACTGAGGAGGATGACATGCAGGAGTTTTAGTCTGTGGGGGCAACCTTGATTGACCTAGGGCCCGCAATATTCGGTGTCGGGAGGACGTGTTCCGTGTCAAGGTCCGACTGGGCCCCAGCTTCCACTATGTTAACCCAGTGTGCCATCAGCGAGATGTACCGTCCCTGCCCACAAGCACTTGTCCACGTGTCCGTGGTTAGGTGGACTTTCCCGGTAACTGCGTTGTTGAGGGCACGGCTAATGTTTTGGGACACCTGCTTGTGTAATGCGGGGACGGCACACTGGGAGAAATAGTGGTGGCTGGGGACCGAGTACCGAGGGACGGCCACCGCCATGAGGTTGCGGAATGCTTCCGTCTCCACGAGCCTAGAAGGCAACGTTTCGAGTACAAGCAGTCGTGAAATGTAGGAACTTAGTATGGTGGCCTGTGGGGCATTGGCTCCGTATTTGCGCTTGCGTCCCAAGGACTGGGGTATTGACAACTGAACGCTGCACTGCGACAAGGACGTGGACATGCTTCCTGATGCTGCTACTTGAGAGTGTGCAACGACAGGTGCAGGGCAGGAGGCATCTTTGCACACACCATAGACAGGGAATTGGCTTGCATGCACAACAGCGGAAGAAGCAATGGTGCCAACCTCAGACACTGTTCCTGGACCCTGGGGTTCGGCCCACAATGTCGGGTGCTTTGCTGCCATATGCCTGGTCAGGCTGGTCATTTTGCCACCCCTGCTGATGCTGGCCTGGCAGGTGGTGCAAATGGCCTTTTTGGGGTTATCGGCAAATTCTTTAAAAAACAACCTGACTCGGGAAGACCTAACAGTAGTACTGGCAACTTACTTCATGTTGGTTTTACGGGGAACGGTTGCCTGCCTTCTATCTGCGTCCACCACACTGCTTCTTCCTGCCTGTTGGGGTGCTCTGCCTCCCCCCCCGTGTGTTGCTGTCCTCACTCTGCATGTCCTCCTGCCATGTTGGGTCAGTTACTATATCATCCACCACCTCGTCTTCCACTTCCGCACTCTGGTCCTCCTCCTGACTTTCTGGCAATTGTGTCTCATCATCGTCCACCTCTTGGGACACTTTCCCACCGCCGCCTTTGTGTGACCGTGGCTGCTCAAATATTTGGGCATCACTACATGCGATCTCGTCTTGCCCCGCTTTAAGTGGACCGGGCGAGAGGCCCGAATCTATAAATGAGAAAGTGAACAGCTCTTCGGAGTGTCCAAATGTGGGATCAGTTGTCTCTTAGCACTCGGCATGGTGGGAGGAAGGAGGTTCAGTGTGAGGAATTTGCGGTCCAGACTCACAGCTACTGAGACTTGACCGTCTGGAACACAAGGTGGTGGTGGTGGCTAAGTGACTGGAAGCATTATCTGCTATCCAACCAATAACCTTTTGACACTGCTCTGTGTTCAACAGTGGTGTTCTGCGGTATCCTATTAATTGGGTCAGGATGGTCGAGCGAGAAGATGTGGGTGTTTGTTGTGGCATAATTTCAGCTTGCCCACGGCCTCGGCCTCTGCATGCACCATGATCACCATCACGCCCAGTTCCCCGTCCCTTGCCACGTGCCTTGCCCATTTTAAATGGAGGACAATATCTTCCACGCTCACAACAAATGAATGAATTTGGAGCGAACTTATATGTGATCCGTGTGACGGACAAACCCATTTTAAATACCTGACCTGTAGGTAACTATTTTGAACAGCAAACTGGTGTCAATTGCGGCACTGACGCACTGAATCAAATTTTTAATGGAGGCCATAAATGGCAGTATTTTCTGAAAACGTATATGTGATCCGTGTGACGGACAAACCAGTTTTAAATACCTGACCTGTAGGTAACTATTTTGAACAGCAATCTGGTGTCAATTGCTTCACTGACACATTGCAACAAATTTTTAGGTAAGTTATATGTGTTCCGTGTGATGGAGAAAACACAGTTTTAAATACCTGGCCTGTAGGTAACTATTTTGAACAGCAAACCGGTGTCAAAAACTTTGCTGACACACTGAAAAAAAAATTAATGGAGGCCAGAAATGGCAGTATTTTCTGAAAACGTAAATGTGATCAGTGTGACGGAGAAAACACAGTTTTAAATAGCTGGATTTTTTGCGCTGTAATATGGAAAGGACCTGGCTATATTCTGCAGTGCCAACAAGCAAATGGCGCAGAAAAACTGTGTTCTCTGGATTGCTTTTTAAGCAAATAATGAGGATTAAGATCCAAAAAAAATTATTCCTGGCCCTTGACACCTGGGCCTTTGTCTAGAAATGTCTAACAGCAGCAGAAGGCAGAACTGGAATGGAGCCTCTTGTGCTATATGCATTGCAGTATGCTATATACACTGCCTGCCTGCCTATATACACTGCCAGCCTGATATCTCTGCAGATGGATTAGTCCTCAGAAGGACTGTTAGTTGAGATGGATATGTGTCTCTAATATAATCTGGTACACCTACACTAACTAGAAACAAGCGAATCTCTCCCTAGCTCAGCAGCAGCTCTCCCAACACTGTCTGTTTGCACAATGCAGACAGGACTTATTTCCAAAATAGACACATATTTTGCAGAGAAAAATAAACGTATTTTTATTCTGAACAAAATATAAAGAAAATGAAGCCTTCATTTCGGCAAAAATAAGAATTAGTCAACGTTGTTAATGATTTGGACAAAAAAAGTATTTTAAACATTACATATCCATCAAAGAATGATGTGATGTGATGTGGATGGAGAAGGGGGATTGGATGAGTTTTCAGGAAGGGTGCTTTGCTGAGGTGTTGGTTGATATGGATCTATGTTTGCTGGTAGGGTTGTGATGGGTTGGGATTTGTTGTTGGTGAGAGGGGACATAATCCACCGGAGATTGAAAATACCAACCAGGTTCCTGTGGATTTTGGCAGCAAGATCTTTGGCTGTGTTGGCCAATATGGAAGGTTTGCTGGGGAGGGCCATGATGCCAGCCTTCACACTGGTGAACAAAATGAGCTTGGCTGTACTGTGGTGCATAGTAGGATTGCTGGCCATAATTTGTTTGTGTTGCAGCACATGCTGGCTGAGTTTATGTGAGAGGATTAGTCATCGCTGTGGGGTTGTAAATCCCTACTACAGGAGGTCCCGTGGATGGTGGATGGGCTATGGTAAGATGCTGCCGTATGTATGTGCCTTCCACGCTGGTATGAGGTTTCCCTGAGTGAGTAGGAAGAGTAGAAGAAGGATGCCCTGAGTCAGTAGGTGGCAGAGTTGAAGGAAGTTGGTGTGACTCACTACTTGCAGGCCCATGAACAGACCCTGAGCTGGATGAATGTTGTCACTGAGACAACTCTTGGTGGTGTTTTTCTATGTAAGCAAAAAGATTTGAGATTATTTGGGGGGATGGCAGCATGAATAAGGTGAAGTATGGAGGTTTCTGTGTCCAGCCTGAATTCAGATGGTATTTGGCGAAGATGTTGGGCCAAACTTCTACAAAATGCCTCCTCACCATCATCACATATTGTTTGCCCAATATAATCCATCACACGGCTATCAGTTTGCCTCCTTGTCACTATGATTTGAGTATCCTTCATAGTCGCTGTGGTATTGATGATGCATGGGGTGAGGTATTTAGGGGCAATGTTGGACTGCACATGCACATGCTGTTGAACTAGCAAAGGTCAAAGGTAAATATAAACAGCCGAAAGTACCAAGAAAAAAATATAAAATAAAATAACACGCTCACAATAAAACAACATAGTAAAATTCATATAAGAAAAAAATAAACCTACTCATGCCCATTTGGACATCCGGGGTGCAGTCTGGATAATTTGGAAATAATTGCCGACATATATATTGTAGGTCCAGGATGAGTCCTTAACTATGTGATTCTGTTAATTGGAATCCTGTGGATCCCATAGTTCGGGCCGCTCCTGGACTTAAACCAAGAGCATCTCCACATTTATTCCACGCAACTTGGCAAATTCAAATGAATATGACGCTCCCCCAGTGCCGTGGGGTACTCGGCAGCCGGGCCTATGGATGCTGGTGAGGGGTATCACGGTGGCTGGCCCGGTCTGTGGCCCAGGGCGGTCAACAAAAAGGGGAATATTTATAGGGGATTTGTAAAGTGTTCGTGACGCCACCTGTGGAATGCGGCTAGAGGGAGCCACCGTTACGGAGCAGTCCTCTGAAGCTGATGTTACTGCAGCAGGGATGGTATGGCTCTCCACAGGAAGAGCTAGCTCCAGGGCAGTGTAGGTATTGGTCGCGCTGGGCGTTGTAGTGCAGGGGGAAAGATGGCGCAGACGAAAGAATGGACGGAGGCAGTGCGGTGCAGTCATCCGAGTCTTTACTCACAGTTGTTAAGTTCCTCACATTGCACTGTCAGCTTACAGCCTCCCACGTCGTGCTGCGTTGACCAGAACAGGGGTTCAGCTCTTCCTCAGGTGATTTAGGAATACCTGACAGAACCCCGCTTTCTTGTGTTCCTCACTAGACCATCTTCACACTGGGTCTTCTCCCTCCTGTCCTGTGCTTCCCCACTCTCAGTCCCGCTCGGGTGCTCAGAAGTACCTCCTGTCTTACTGGAGTTCCCGGACCTGCTTGACCTTCATGGAGATTAGAATGAGGCTTTGGCAATTGAGCTATATAAGTCAGAAGCCTCCGGTTTTCCCAGCCGAGACCTGAAGTAACACGGCTGGTCCAGGGGCCGGTCCCCTTCTTGCGGCCTACGATCCCTCTGTATTCTGACAGATTCGGGGCGTACGGGTGCCGTCCTGCACTCGCCGTACCCCCTCGGATCCCTTCAGCAAAATGGAGCCTACTCCTCTGCTCCCCTCCTGGGCCTCTAGGACTGGGCCCTACTTGTGGAGCAGAGCTCCTAAAGAGACTCTGCTCCCAGACTGTCTTCTTCTCTTTCTGATCTAACTGATCTCCTGCCACCCTAAGATGGCTTCCCATTTTATACCTACTTTCAAATTGCTCCCCTAAACTACTTCCTCCACTCACACCCACTACTGGTTCCCCCTACCTTTGAGTTCCCCCCACTCCAGCCAGGGACAGGGCTCAGCAGCTGCGCACATGCATCTTGCCCCTCCAGCCGGCCTGGAGCAGTGTAGTCTTGAATGTGAGTGTTGGGGTTCCGGCCAGCGTTTCCTGCTTACCTGAGAGAAGGAGACACCACACCTCTGGGTGAGGTGCAGTACCTCTGTGGCGTCTCAACTCTCAGGGGCGCCACACTCCCCCCTGGTAAAACACAGCACGTCCGCGGGCTGGAACAGAGTAAAACAGGATATATTACAGACATGCAAATTTTTAGATGCATCACATATAAGATCATAAAACATAACATTTCTTCCCTTTTTGGGAGGCACTTTTTCTTGAACGTTACACTATAAAAACACTTTTAATAACATTCTGTAACAGGGTGTCCTTTTTACTGGTAAACGAGTGCAAAGGTAGCAGCATGAGGGACCCGCCCGCAAACCCTCAACGTAGGCCCTGGGCATGGCTGCAGGGCGTAAGTGATCCTGGTGCTGGACCACGTCTTCCGCCATGCCAAACGGGTTTTTCTTGTGAGGTCTTTTGATTGCACTTATGAAACCAATAGGGAGGACTTTAAGAAGTGCAGAACTATGTACAATATCAGTTCTCGGCTGCTCACAGTCCTCAGCCTGAAGTCTGTATACCCCGACGGGTAATTATGAAAACACACTATGAGAAAACATTATTTTAAACTTTAAATTACTGTACCCTTACGGGTGACTATGTACAGTTTGGTCCCACCTACTGTACTAGTAATGTGGTCAGGTAATTTTGATTTTTGCTGGACCCAGCCGGGTCATCAGCTATGTCCTGCGGGGGCGTGTCCTCAATCACACGGTACACTTGAAGGGCGTACCACCCGCGTTCCCCGTGGTGCCGAGTGTAGGTGACACGGTCACCGAGGTACAGGTTCCGGTCGGGATGGCCCTGTTCCAGCTCGGGCTCAACATCCTGCCGGTTCACAAAGATGTCCTTTGCGAAGTCGGGATCTCGAATGAAGCCCCACCCAGCCTTCAGGTCGAACTTCACCACTAGTCCTTCTTCACAGGGGCTGGGGTGGGCAGACTTTGCCTGATGGGTTTGAGCCTTTGCCGCCTTGTTCCGGGCCTCCAGTCGCTCACAACGCGCCCGCCGAGCGCGCTGCTCCTTTTCCAGCTGCTGGAGCTCTCGCCTGCAGAACTCCTTCCTCTGCAGGGCTTTGACTTGGGTCTCCTGCGGGAACCCCATCAGGCCCCCCCCCCGGTTGTCCCAACTAAATTCTTCTCCGCTGGGGCAGGCAACCGGGGGCGCTGGTGTCTGAAGTAGTGGGCACGGCTGCTGGTCCTCGAACCGGGCGGACCAATCGAAGGCCGGCGCGCTGTACACCCACTCGGGTGCCGAAGGTGGAGGCTCCGGAAGGGAACCGAGCAGGAGGTTCCCTGCTTCAGCGCCCGGGAATGGAGGTTCTGGGAGGGCACCAAGTAGACAGTCCTCAGGATTAGCGCCCAGGGGTGGAGCTTCCGGGCTGAGCAGCTGCTCCAGAGAGGGCATGGCAGGGTATGGGGAGTGCTAGTGTAGGAGGCCCAGGAGCAGGTCGGTGCTTGCAGCGCCCGGGACAGGGGATTCCTTCCTACCTGCTCCCGTGCTGCACATGGTCTCCTGGTTTTCAGTGGGCTCCGCCGGGGCTGAGGTGCCGCTGCTATCATCCTGGGCTGTTCTTCGCTGTGCTGCTAATTTCTCTAACAGCTCGCTCCTCCACTTGGTGACCGCTGCTTGCTGGGCCCGTTCTACTTGCTGGCTCAGCTCCAGAATCTCACTCTGGAGGAATTATGCATCCTCCGGGGACAATTTATTGGATTCCCCCTCCAGGGTGAGGGGGGTCACTTGCTGCAGCAGGCCAGAGGCAGAGGCTGGATTATTGCTTCCGTCCATGCTGGCTGCCGGGTGCGGTCTGTCTAGACTTGCTAAGACCACACTCTGTCTCCATTCCTTCTCTCTTCCTCCCCTCCCCTTTTGAGGGCAGTCCCATGGCAGCTTGCTGTCGGTCACTCCTTGTGACGTCCTCCCTGCCTTGACGGACACATCTACACGGACAGTCACTGTTGCAAGGGGCAGGGTGTGCTTTTGGCGCCATTCTGGGACCCGGCACACGATGGGAGGTTCCATATCGTTGTTTTTGATCACGCACATAATGGCGCCCGTTCTTCTGGAGCGGGTGCCACATTCAATGTAGAAAAACAGCTCTTTAGGCACAAAATACCTGCTGATAACGGGCTGGTCACGTATCCTGTTCGTGACGCCAGAGATGACGCGCCCCCAGTGCCGTGGAGTACTTAGCAGCCGGGCCTATGGATGCTGGTGGGGGGTATCACGGTGGCTGGCCTGGTCCGTGGCCCAGGGTGGTCAACAAAAAGGAGGATATTTATAGGGGATTTGTAAAGTGTTCGTGACGCTACCTGTAGAATGCGGCTAGAGGGAGCCGCCACAGTCCTCTGAAGCTGATGCTACAGCAGCAGGGATGGTATGGCTCTCCACAGGAAGAGCTAGCTCCAGGGCAGTGTAGGTATTGGTCGCGCTGGGTGTTGTAGTGCAGGGGGAAAGATGGCGCAGACGAAAGAATGGACGGAGGCAGTGCGATGCAGTCATCCGAGTCTTTACTCACAGTTGTTAAGCTTCCCCACTCTCAGTCCCGCTCGGGTGCTCTGAAGTACCTCCTGTCTTATTGGAGTTCCCGGACCTGCTTGACCCTCACGGAGATTAGAATGAGGCTTTGGCAACTGAGCTATATAAGCCAGAAGCCTCCGGTTTTCCCAGCCGAGACCTGAAGTAACACGGCTGTTCCAGGGGCCAGTCCCCTTCTTGAGGCCTACGATCCCTCTGTCTTCTGACAGATTCGGGGCGTACGAGTGCTGTCCTGTACTCACCGTACCCCCTGAGATCCCTTCAGCAAAATGGAGCCTACTCCTCTGCTCCCCTCCTGGGCCTCTAGGACTGGGCCCTACTTGTGGAGCAGAGCTCCTAAAGAGACTCTGCTCCCAGACTGTATTCTCCTCTTTCTGATCTAACTGATCTCCTGCCACCCTAAGATGGCTTCCCATTTTATACCTACTTTCAAAGTGCTCCCCTAAACTACTTCCTCCACCCACACCCACTACTGGTTCCCCCTACCTTTGGGTTCCCCCCACTCCAGCCAGGGACAGGGCTCAGCAGCTGCACACATGCATCTTGCCCCTCCAGCCAGCCTGGAGCAGTGTAGTGTTCAATGTGAGTGTTGGGGTTCCGGGCAGCACTCCCTCCTTACCAGGGAGAAGGAGACACCACACCTCTGGGTGAGGTGCAGTACCTCTGGGGCGACTGAACCCTCAGGGGCGCCACAAATACACTTTGTGGATGTGTGTCACATGCAATGATTGCTGACAGGTGGTTTATAGAAGCCTGCCAACACTTCCCTGTATGTCACTTCCTGTCATGGGATGACTTATGTGTTTTTTTTTTAGCTCTCTAACTATGTTCCATAAAAAAACGGATGGCAAACAGATGCATTGACTTGCATTGGCAAGTCTCGTCCAATATACGTTGCAGTCCGATATCAGCTGAGAAAAAAATCACAGATGAGTTGTAACTCAGAGAATAACATTGGTCAGAGTGCAATCCGATTTTTTATCGGATTGCACTTGTCCGTTTTTCTCACAGATGAGTATGAGCCCAAATGGTAAAAATGGACACAAATGGATATAAATTGGTTACATCACACTGATAAAAGATGGTGCTTTTCATCATGCATACAAAAAAAGTCTAAATGAAGCCTTACAAGCAGAAAATTACAATTTTAAAGTACATTTTTCCACATTTTTTGTTCGCATAGAATTTTGTTACAAAATAAACACAAAACTTATCCAACAAATTTGACACCAAAATATTGCATAGTGTGCCAAATTTGAAAAATTGGGCTGCTTCCCAAAGTTAGAAATAAACTACCGTATTTTTCGGACCATAAGACACACTTCCCCCCCCCCCAAATTTGGGAGGAAAATGGTCCAAACGCAACTTACCGGTGGTGGTCGAGCGGGATCGCAGGGCTGCGGCGAAAGAAGAGGTGAGGCGAGCCGGTATCTGGCTGGGGACCGGGCCTGGTCGGGTACCGGGGCTGGTGTATTGCTGTGAGCGGAGTTGGCAGAGTAGAGTGAGCGGCTTCCGATGGCCGCGGCCATGTTCCTGAAGCTGTGCTCTGCAGGAAAATGGCCGCCGGTGCCGGCGCATGCGCTCTGCCAAGTCGGCGGCCATTTTCCTGCAGAGCACATCTTAAGGAACATGGCCGAGCCACCGGAAGCCGCTCACTCTGCTCTGCAATCTCCGCTCACAGCAATACATCGGCCCTGGTACCCGACCAGGCCCGGCCCCCAGCCAGATACCAGCTCGCCTCACCTCTTGTTCTGGCACCAGCACCCCAGGCAAGGCACAAGCACCCCAGGCCAGGCACCAGCACCACAGACCAGGCACCAGCACCCCAGGCCAGGCACCAGCACCCCAGGCCAGGCACCCACACCCCAGGCCAGGCACCAGCACCCCAGGCCAGGCACCAGTACCCCAGGCCAGGCACCAGCACCCCATGCCAGGCACCAGCACCCCAGGCCCCCGCACCAGCACCCCAGGCCCCCAGCACCAGCACCCCAAGTACCAGGGCACCAGGCACCCAGCGCCAGGCCCCCAGCCACCAGGAACCAGCATGCCTCCACTTCTGCCGGCTTCCTGAAGGACCCTGCCTCCTGTGACCCCAGCTCCACCGCCCCCCCAGGTAAGATACAGTACAGACCAAAAGTTTGGACACAAATTCTCATTTAAAGATTTTTCTGTATTTTCATGACTTTGAAAATTGTACATTCACACTGAAGGCATCAAAACTATGAATTAACACATGTGGAATTATATACTTAACAAAAAAGTGTGAAACAACTGAAAATATGTCATATATTCTAGGTTCTTCAAAGTAGCCACCTTTTGCTTTGATGACTGCATTGCACACTCTTGGCATTCTCTTGATGAGCTTCAAGTGGTAGTCACAGGAAATAGTCTTCCAACTAAACGCAAACCGGATGTTATAGCATGCCGCTGCAAGATGCTGTGGTAGCCTTTCTGGTTCAGTATGCCTTCAATTTTGAATAAATCCCCAACAGTGTCACGAGCAAAGCACCCCCACACCATCACACCTCCTCCTTCATGCTTCACGGTGGGAACCAGGCATGTAGAGTCCATCCGTTCACCTTTTCTGCGTCGCTCAAAGACATGGTGGTTGGAACCAAAGATCTCAAATTTGGACTCATCAGACCAAAGCACAGATTTCCACTGGTCTAATGTCCATTCCTTGTGTTCTTTAGCCCAAACTAGTCTCTTCTGCTTGTTGCCTGTCCTTAGCAGTGGTTTCCTAGCAGCTATTTTACCATGAAGGCTTGCTGCACAAAGTCTCCTCTTAACAGTTGTTGAAGTGATGTGTCTGCTGCTAGAACTCTGTGTAGCATTGACCTGGTCTCTAATCTGAGCTGCTGTTAACCTGCGATTTCTGAGGCTGGTGACTCGGATAAACTTATCATCAGAAGCAGAGGTGACTCTTGGTTTTCCTTTCCTGGGTCGGTCCTCATGTGAGCCAGTTTCTTTGTAGAGCTTGATGGTTTTTGCAACTGCACTTAGGGACACTTTCAAAATTTTCCCAATTTTTCGCACTGACTGACCTTCATTTCTTAAAGTAATGATGGCCACTCGTTTTTCTTTACTTAGCTGCTTTTATCTTGCCATAATACAAATTCTAACAGTCTATTCAGTAGGACTATCAGCTGTGTATTCACAAGACTTCTGCACAGCACAACTGATGGTCCCAACCCCATTTATAAGGCATGAAATCCCACTTATTAAACCTGACAGGGTACACCTGTGAAGTGAAAACCATTTCCGGTGACTACCTCTTGAAGCTCGTCAAGAGAATGCCAAGAGTGTGCAAAGCAGTCATCAAAGCAAAAGGTGGCTACTTTGAAGAACCTAGAATATAAGACATATTTTCAGTTGTTTCACACTTTTTTCTTAAGTATATAATTACACATGTGTTAATTCATAGTTTTGATGCCTTCAGTGTGAATGTACAATTTTCATAGTCATGAAAATACAGAAAAATCTTTAAATGAGCAGGTGTGTCCAAAGTTTTGGTCTGTACTGTACCTATTCAGACTATAAGACGGACCCCCATCTTATAAAAAATATTTTTTTTCCTATTTTCCACCCTAAAATTTGGGGTGCTTCTTATGGTCCGGTGCGTCTTATAGTCCGAAAAATACGGTATGTCCTTAAGGAGTAAAACTGTCATTACAAAGCTAGTTACAAGCCATACCATTAGTAATAAAAAAGATATTAAAAATGATTCATTTTATCAATTGAAATTAACGACTGATCTAATAGAAATGAAAACATGGCAAATCCGCGAGGTCAAAATTACATTTTAAAGCAAAATGAGATTGCCATCTAGTGTATTAATGCATAATTACAGTTTATGTAATACTATGCAATCCCATTTCCTAAAATAAAAAAAGTTTTTTACAAAGACCAGGGTAACCAACCATCCATAAATTCATGGAATGTTCACAAAATGCGGGTGTTTTTTTTCTGCTGCCCGTTGCGTCTGTGAATTTTTTTTCTTCAAAAAGATTTCACTGCACATGCTCAGTATTTTACATGGAGAGTGCATAAAACATCGGATATCACTCGCCCATGTTATACAGCAGTGTGAGTATACCCTTATGGTTAGTATCATCTACGAGCAGGCTACCAGTGAATGTGGTTTAATACAAAGGTAGAACATTTCTGTAATGTTTTAGATTCATTATAGTCCCACTATACTCATTATACTAAGCGAATAACGATCACCTAAGTGTATCTATGTCAGGAATAAACGAGTTAACTGATTAAACTGGTGGTAATCACTTTAAGGACACATTCACACATTCAGTATTTGGTCAGTATTTTACATCAGTCTTTGTAAAAAGGAGTGGGTGAAAATTTCAGAAGAGGTGCACAAGTTACTATTCTTCTTTTCCTCTGATTGTTCCACTCCTGGTTTTGGCTTACAAATATTGATGTAAAATACTGACCAAATACTGAACGTGTGAAAATGGGCTAAAATTAATTTCTTTCTCTGCAGACCTACAGTAGGGAAAATAAGTATTTGATACACTACCGATTTTGCAAGTTTTCCCACCTACAAAAAAATGGAGAGGTCTGTAAATTTTATCATAGGTACACTTTAAAATCCAGAAAATCACATTGTATGATTTTTTAAATAAATAGCATTTTAGTGCATGAAATAAGTATTCGATCAACTGCAAGAACTCTGGCTCTCACAGACCTGTTAGATTTTCTTTAAGAAGACCTCCTACTCTGCATTTTTTACCTGTATTAATTGCACCTGTTTGAACTAGTTACCTGTATAAAAGACACCTGTCCACACACTCAATCAATCACACTCCAACCTCTCCACAATGACCAAGACCAATATTGCTGTCTAAAGACACCAGGGACAATATTGTAGACATGCACAAGGCTGGGATGGGCAACAGGACAATAGGCAAGCAGCTTGGTGAGAAGGCAACAACTGTTGGCACAATTATTAGAAAATGGAAGAAACACAAGATGACTGTCAATCTTCCTCGGTCTGGGGCTCCATGCAAGATCTCACCTCATGGGGTAAGAATGATTCTGAGAAAGGTCAAATATCAGCCCAGAACTACACAGGAGGACCTGGTCAATGACCTGAAGAAAGCTGGGACCACAGTCTCAAACATTACCATTAGTAACACACTACGCCATCATGGATTAAATCTCTGCTGGGAACACAAGGTCCCTCTGCTCATGCCAGCACATGCCCAGGCCCGTGTGAAGTTCGCCAATGACTGTCTGGATGATCCAGAGGAGGCATGGGAGAAGGTCATGTGTTCAGATGAGACCAAAATAGAACTTTTTGGTATCAACTCCACTCGCCATGTTTGGAGGAAGAAGAAGGATGAGTACAACCTGAGTACAACCCCAAGAACACTGTCCCAAACGTGAAGCATGATGGGGGGAAATATCATACTTTGGAGTTCTTTTCTGGAAAGGCAACAGGACGACTGCACTGTATTGAAGGGAGGATGGATGGTGTCATAAATCGCGAGATTTTGGCCAACAACCACCTACTCTCAGTTAGAGCATTGAAGATGGGTTGTGGCTGGTTCTCCCAGCATGACAATAACCCGAAACACACAGCCAGGACAACTAAAGAGTGGCTTCTCAAGAAGCATTTCAAGGTCCTGGAGTGGCCTAGCCTGGCTCCAGACCTGAACCCAATAGAAAATCTTTGGAGGGAGCTGAAACTCAACAGCCATGAAACCTGAAAGATCTGGAAGAAATCTGTATGGAGGAGTGGGCCAAAATACTTACTGCAGTGTGTGCAAACTTGGTCAAGAACTACAGTTAACGTCTGACCTCTCCAATTGCAAACAAAGGTTTCTCTACCAAATATTAAGTTCTGTTTTTCTATTGTATCAAATACTTATTTCAAGCAATAAAATGCAAATTAATTATGTAAAAATAATACAATGTGATTTTCTGGATTTTTTTTAAGATTGTCTCTCACAGTTGAAGTGTACATACGATAATAATTACAGACCTCTCTATTCTTTGTAGGTGAGAAAACTTGCAAAATTGGTGCTGTATCAAATACTTATTTTCCCCACTGTATATGATTTATATGCATTTCGTATTTTAAAAATATACAGTACAATCAAGTGTTGATTAGACTTTCTCTGTGTAAATAGTAGTCAGCTTAGAAATCGGAGCCTACTAACCAGCTGAAGATAACATGCTTAATGCTTAGGTGACAAACCGCTGCTGCAGAGTTGTTGAAAGCTGTAACACAGCAGCCTGATCTGTGGCTCTTACCACTGAACATACAACCAGGCATGGTTGTGTGTGACAATGGGCAGAACCTGGCGACGGAGAAATGACAGCAGGAGTAAATACGGTTTCCCTTTATGCCAGTCCTTTCACCGAGCTAAAGAATATGGCTGTGGTGAAATACAACTCCCACTGAGAAGCAGTTTCAAACTGAAAAACATTGTGCCCACCAGAGGATTTGATTCTGAGGTCTCCCCCACTCAAGAGACCCATAACTGCTGCAAAGTTTGCGGTATCATGAACGCTCCTGATGGAGAAGCCAAGGCCCACCCAAGAATTCTCTGGTGGGACTGTCCAATCCTGCCGAGAAGTAGTCCTGGCTAAGAAAAGCGTGTGGGAATGTTCCCAGACACTCTATGGCTCCCACTCTATGGAAACCCACGCAAACATGAGGAGAACATAAAAAATCCTTGCAGATGTTGTCCTTGTTGGGATTTTAACCCAGGATCCCAGCGCTGCAAGGCTTCAGTGCTAACCATTGAGCCTATGTGCTGCCGTTCACCCTCTAATATCTAACAGGCTGGAGAAACTTGCACCTACTGCCACTCTATCTCCAGCTCCTTTGTGAGAAACTAATGTATTTGGGCAGCCACTCAGTCTATCAAATAGAATTCCTGGGAAGGAAATTGGGGATGGCTTTGCTACTGGTACTAGGGCAGTGCTAATACCATGGCGTCATATCATAGTTCACTGGAAATATTCCAGGCTGGTAGGAGGCAAGCAGATTCCCACAGAAAAGTACCAGCAGTAATGTTCAGGAACCCTAGCTCATGGAAGGCGGAGACAATACCGGGAGAAATAGTGGCAGCTGGGGACCAAGTATGGACACCCGGCTGCCGCCGCTGCCATGAGGTTGTGAAAAGCTTCCCCCTCCACGAGCCTAAAAGGCCACATTTCAAGTGCAAGCAGCTGTCAAAAATTTGGCAATATAGTATTGCAGCATGTGGGTGGGTGGGTGTCTGGCTGCATACTTGCGCTTGGATTCCAAGTAACAGAAAACTAAGCAGATGGTAGCCTCTATCATCATCATAGCCTCACCTCGGCACTATAAACTCTCCCGAATGAAAAGCCAGGACCCACTGGAGGAGTCTCCAGTTCTCTGGTGGGCCCGTCCAACCCTGCCGAGAAGCAGCCCTGGCTCAGAAAAGTGTGTGGGATGGTTCCCAGACACTCTATGGCTGCTTTTTTTTAATTATTAACACAATTTTTTTTACCAGGATGTATTATAATAACCCAGTAAAACATGAAGTACCAAAATAATTTTAAAATAAATATTTTATTTTAGACATGTTAAAATCCAGAGTAAAACCATAAAAAGAGAGGTACCAATCATAAGGAGACAGGAGAATGTTGAAGTCTTTAGAAAAGTATACATAGATTGTTGGTTAATTATTGATATATATATCCAGCTTAGGTAGTCCTATAACAATTTTATTGTGCTATGAATGAAGTACCCATCATAGATTAGAGAGGTGTAATGGTGTTGTATATAGCAGCATGGATTATCAAAAAGAAAAATCAATTTATTATGCCACACATTGGACCGAATCAACAGGGCAGCAGTGCTATAGCATACTGGTGCTCTTGTGCACAGAAGTACATAGATCAGCTCAGTTCATTAATTACATGACCAGCACCTGCTGCCAAAGTGATTGCTCCAGTGCACATAGATATACAAAAGATCTCCTGCTGTCATTAACACCTAATGCTAAGTGGGTACAATCAACACATAGGCATATATCAACAGTAAAGTATATAATACTTATTCCATACCAATGTAGATACTCCTGCTTCCTGCCCCGATGTGCACGTTTCGCATTAGCTTCTTCGGGAGGCGTGTCAAACTAAGGGGTGTGCGTGTTTTTTATGTAGCAACCGGCCAATGAGGGGATAGTGGGCGGAGACGGAACAATGATGCTGTCAGCGTGGAACCAATGGCGCATGCGAAGATTGAGGCGGCATCCAGGAAAAGAGTCCCGTGACCAGCGGTCACGTGCTGGATGACGCTCTCGCCCTCAACAGCTCAGTGAAAGCGAGGCGTGATCCAGGACTCGGGGCCGCGACAATCCGCGCATGCGCACCAACCACAAGAGGAACAGATCATAGATTGGGACAATAAAGAGTGAGAAAAATAAAAATAAAAAAGAAAGGGGATGACGTGAAAATTAATAAATGTGTACATGAAAGTGAAGGGATATATATGAATTAAATGCATAGAATCAACCAGAGTGCGGCATAAATACTTATACCGCAAAAAAATGTGCAAATAATCAGCAGATGACAATCTTGCTGATAAATTAATAACAGAGTTGGTAATAAAAAGTGACGGTGCAAACAAAACAAATATGAATAAATGCTGAAATCATGATGTACATATGTGTAATTTTATACTTGGAAATCAAATGCTATGACTGCATAAAGTGACTGTGCACTACTCACATCACAAAGACATTATAAAGTGACAATGCAATAAATAAATTAATTGCAGAGATGGTAGTATAAAGTGACAGTGCAAACAAAAACAAGTATGAATAAATGCTGATATCATGATATACATATGTATAATTTTATGCTTGAAAATCAAATGCTATGACTGCATAAAGTAACTGTGCAATAATCACATCACATAGACTTTATAAAGTGACAATGCAAAAAACGCCTATCAAAAGGTATATTATAGATAATACAAAAAATAATATTCTGTCCAAATTCTTCATCATTTCATACAGCAACAATGGTTGGCATCTGTGCATCATGGTCTCATCTCCATCCATATTTGCTAAACCCCAGGTACCATATACTAAAAACTAAAAAAATTAAAATTAAAATCAAGACAAACAGCACACATCAAATATCCAGTTTCAAATCTCATATATCTCATATAGCTTATACAGCTCACAGAAAGACCCCAAGCGCAAAACTCTCATTCAAGCCTTGAGGGGCCAGAGAACCTAACCGATACATCCATCTGCTTTCGGTTTTTGCTAATTTTTTGTGTAAATCACCCCCTCTAATGCCCATAGTAACTACATCAATGCCCCTAATTTTTAATAAATGAGGATTACAGTTGTGATACCTCTTAAAATGTTTGGGTATCGTTTTGAGAAGAGAGTCATTAATGTTAGTTTTGGCTTTCTCAATGTCTAAACAGTGCTCACGAGTCCTTACCTTGAGTTCTCTACTGGTCAGCCCGACGTAGATTTTATTACAGGGACATTCAGCCAGATAGATGACACCCTTGGTTGCACAAGTGATGTGGTGGTGAATTTCAAATGTCCGAGACCCATCATGGTTTCTGAAGTTTGTTGTTTTAATTAAATTACCACAGGCCTTACATAGACCGCAAGGAAAAAAGCCATTTTTGTATTTAGATGTCTTCTGGGCCTTTGGTTCATAATGACTATGGACCAGAATGTCATTTAAATTACTGGAGCGTTTAGCAATAATCTGTGGTGAGTCAGGTAGGATTCGTTTAAGAATTGGGTCAGTGGAGAGGACATCCCAATGTTTCAAAACTATGTTTTTAAATTCCGTCCATTGAGAGTGGTAATTGGTAATTAGGCGTACTTGGTTGTCAGCCGCAGGTGATTTTTTGCTGAGTTGATTATTGTAGAGCAAAGAGTTCCTAGAAGTAATTTTAGCACGTTGGTAGCCTCTCCTAACTGCACGATGGCTATATCCTCTGGCCTTGAACCGTTCCGATAATTCATGTGATTGTATTTCAAATTGTTCGTCGTTTGAACAAATCCTTTTGATGTGTAAAAATTGTCCAATTGGAATGCCATTAATGGTGGATTGTAGATGTGATGATGATGCATGAAGCAAGGAATTTGTTGCTGTGGATTTCCGGAACAAAGTGGTCGATAACTGGCCATCTGGGTTAGTGGAAATAAGAATATCCAAAAATTCAGCAGATCTGCCAAATTTATATGTAAGCTTGATATTGTATTCGTTGCAATTCAGGCTATCCATAAATACTTTCAACTCCTCGCTGGAACCCTCCCAAATGAACATAAGGTCGTCAATATATCGAAGCCAGTTGTGGATTTTGTCAATACCAGGCCTTGTTTCGTCTTGCAATATTTGACGTTCCCAGAACCCCATAAATAAATTAGCGTAAGCAGGGGCACAGGATGCCCCCATGGCGGTCCCCTGTAACTGTAAATAGGTTTTATTGCTGAAAGTAAACACATTGTGAGTTAATATGAATTCCAGCAAAGCCAAAATTAATTTAGTTAAAGAGTGATCAATATTGCTGGATTGAAGAAACCAGGAGACCGCCATGAGGCCATCACTGTGTCTTATAGAGGTATACAAGGCCTCTACATCTGCTGTCACAATCAGCATATTGTCATTTAGTTGTATATTGTCAAGCCGACGTAGGACCATGGTAGTGTCCTTAACAAATGAAGGTAATTCAGAAACAAGTGGTTTAAGATAAAAGTCCACAATATTGCATATAGTCTCACAGAGACTTTCATTTCCGGAGACAATCGGTCTCCCTGGAGGGTCCAACGTGTTTTTGTGTATCTTAGGGATCAAGTATAATGTGGCTAGTCTAGGGTTCAAATTCTTATACAAATCCAGAAGTTTTTTGGGGATAATTTGGTCCTCAAAGGCTGATGACAAAAGGCCAAGAAGTTCAGAGAGAAATGCGGCGGTAGGATTAAAGGTCAATTCTTTGTAGCATTTACGATCGCCAAGTAATTTATTGGCTTGTTTCTCGTACATTGAGTTAGGCCACACTACCACATTACCGCCTTTGTCAGCCATTTTGAAGACCACATCATCCCAACCCTTCATTTCATCTATAGCCTTTCTTTCTCTAAAACTCAAATTAGACTGGCCTCTAGATTCAAGGGCAGTTTTTCAAGATCACGTGATACTATTTTAGTAAAAATTTCCACCGCCGGTACAAGAGATTGCTTATGCACCAAGCTGCATTAGAGGACTTTCTGGGGAAAATGAGAGCTGGAATAGATACAGTTTCCCAAAAGTCAGTGCTTTCATCAAGCTAAAAAATATGGCTGTGGCAAAATACAACTCTCACTGACAAGCTGTGGACTGGCTCCGTACCGTCCCTGGCCACATTCAATTGTCCACGTGTTTGTGGTTAGGCGGTGCTTCCCAGTAGGTGCACTGGGGAGGGCACGGGTAATGTTGTGGGACCCGTGCTTGTGGAAGGCGGAGACGATACAGGGAGAAATAGTGGCGGCTGTGGACAGAGTATGGACACCCGGCCGCCGCCATAAGGTTGTGGACAGCTTCCACCTCCACAAGCCTAAAAGGTCACATTTCAAGTACAAGCAGCTGCACAAAAATCTGGCAGTTTACTATTGCGGCCTATGGGTGGGTGGCTGACTGCATACTTGCGCTTGCATTCCAAGTAACAGAAAACTAAGCAAATGGTGGCCTCTATCATCATCATCATGGCCTCACCTCGGCACTATGAACTCTCCCGATGAAGAAGGCAGGGCCCACCGGAGGAGTCCCTGGTTCTCTGGTGGGTCCATCCAACCCTGCCGAGAAGCAGCCCTGGCTAAGAAAAGTGTGTGGGAAGGTTCCCGGACACTCTGTGGCTGCTTTTTTTAATGTGGATTGGATATGCTGAATTGTATGTTATTTCTGAAACCGCATTGCAGATCAGGCCATTGTCCAACCCTGTAGTCATGAAATTAGAGGGCAAAGAGAGATATTTGTGTGTCGAAGCACCACCAACAAGGGCGAGCTGATGTTGGATGGGCTGCTGCCATTGCTTATGCACCAAGCTGCATTAGAGGACTTTCTGGGGAAAATGAGAGCTGGAATAGATACAGTTTCCCAAAAGTCAGTGCTTTCATCAAGCTAAAAAATATGGCTGCGGCAAAATACAACTCTCACTGACAAGCTGTGGACTGGCTCCGTACTGTCCCTGGCCACATTCAATTGTCCACGTGTTTGTGGTTAGGCGGTGCTTCCCAGTAGGTTCACTGGGGAGGGCACGGGTAATGTTGTGGGACCCGTGCTTGTGGAAGGCGGAGACGATACAGGGAGAAATAGTGGCGGCTGTGGACAGAGTATGGACACCCGGCCGCCGCCATAAGGTTGTGGACAGCTTCCACCTCCACAAGCCTAAAAGGTCACATTTCAAGTACAAGCAGCTGCACAAAAATCTGGCAGTTTACTATTGCGGCCTATGGGTGGGTGGCTGACTGCAGACTTGCGCTTGCATTCCAAGTAACAGAAAACTAAGCAAATGGTGGCCTCTATCATCATCATCATGGCCTCACCTCGGCACTATGAACTCTCCCGATGAAGAAGGCAGGGCCCACCGGAGGAGTCCCTGGTTCTCTGGTGGGTCCATCCAACCCTGCCGAGAAGCAGCCCTGGCTAAAAAAAGTGTGTTGGAAGGTTCCCGGACACTCTGTGGCTGCTTTTTTAATGTGGATTGGATGTGCTGAATTGTATGTAATTTCTGAAACCGCATTGCAGATCAGGCCATTGTCCAACCCTGTAGTCATGAAATTAGAGGGCAAAGAGAGATATTTGTGTGTCGAAGCACCACCGACAAGGGCGAGCTGATGTTGGATGGGCTGCTGCCATTGCTTATGCACCAAGCTGCATTAGAGGACTTTCTGGGAAAAATGACAGCTGGAATAGATACAGTTTCCCAAAAGTCAGTGCTTTCATCAAGCTAAAAAATTGTTGTGTTCTGCTACCAGAGCTAAGGAAAGAGAGGAGATCTGTCCCTACGATAGAACTCAGCTTAATCCCTATGATGTAACAGGGGACCTGATCCTGCGATCAGACCTGCTAAAGTCCTAAGCTAGTCTGTACGGACACCTATAGATGTGGGGAAGGAGTCCCTACAAGTACTAAGGACTGGGAGGAAAATGGGACACCTCCTAACAGAAATAGTAGCAGACAGACGAACAAACAAAATATATAGAACATAGAGGTCCGTAGACCAAGCAAACTAACAGAGTTAGATACAGAGCACAGGCTAGCTAGAAAGTAGATAAACAATGAAGTCCAGCAAAGCCAGAAGGGCGGAGCAGGATTAAATAGGCCAACAAGGTCATGTGACCAGCAAAGGAAAAAACCTAAGAGCAAGGTTCTAACAAAAATATGGCTGTGGCAAAATACAACTCTCACTGACAAGCTGTGGACTGGCTCCGTACCGTCCCTGGCCAAATTCACTTGTCCACGTGTTTTTGGTTAGGCAGTCCTTCCCAATAATTGCACTGGGGAGGGCACAGGTAATGTTGTGGGACCCATGCTTGTGGAAGGCGGAGACAATACCGGGAGAAATAGTGGCGGCTGTGGACAGAGTATGGACACCCGGCCGCCGCCACCATGAGGTGGTGGACAGCTTCTGCCTCCACGAGCCTAAAAGGCCACATTTCAAGTGCAAACAGCTGTCAAAAATTTGGCAGTATAGCATTGCAGCCTGTGGGTGGGTGGGTGGGTGGGTGCCTGCATACTTGCGGTTGCATTCCAAGGAATGGTGTAGGGACAACTGAACGCTGCACTGGGACAAGGACGTGGACGGTGATTGTTCCAAGTCTGCAATGACAGAGGCATCTTCACATGCGCCAAGGATCACTTGTGATGGGCACAATTTTAGGCAGTGACCTGGGAGTCAGATATGCTTCCAGGGGTCTACCCCATGCTGTTCTCATGTCTTTTCAGCACTGCATGCATGTGTCTGATGATGTATCACACACCACAGATAATGTTGTAAATGTTAAAATGACATTTCCCAGTGAATGCATTTGTCTTGGCTGAAAGCAATGCAAAAGTGCAAAAATGCATCAAAAATGCTACGTGTGAACATAGCCCAAGGTGTGGAGGAGTATTTTTGGTTACTTATTTTGCCTTATATAAAAGTCATTACCCTGGAAAGGATATTCGTTAACATATTTCCCAGGAAAATCCGTTTTGGTTTCGTTTTTGCATGTCTTATTGTGAGTCCGTAAAAGTGGCGTAACACCTCTGACAACATTGTTGACAGCAGTGATCTGGGCATCCGAAATGCTTCCAGGTGTCTTCCTCATGCTGTTTCCATGTCATTTGAGCACTGTTCCCATTGATTTCGGCAATTTTTAGGCCGTCTGCAGACCGCCGGGGGGAGCCGCAGGGAAAATGCTCAAGTTTCCCATAGACTGACATTGGGCTCGTTACTCGGTCCCAGCACTCGAGCATTCCAATTTGCTCGACCCGAACAACGAGTACCCGAGCATTTTTAAGCTCGCTCATCACTAATCTCATCATCATCATCCACCTCTTGCGACAGTAATTGCACTTTCCCACCGTTGCCTTCGTGTGACCGTGGCTGCTCAAATATTTGGGCATCGCTACACATGTTCTCCTCTTGACTCGCTTGAAGCTGGCCAGGCGAGAGGCCCGAATTTACAAATGGAAAAGTGAACAGCTCTTCTGAGTGTCAAAGTGTGGGATCAGTTGTCTCCGGGCATTCGGCATGGTGGGAGGAAGGAGGATCAGGGTGAGGAATATGCGGTCCAGACTTACGGCTACTGAGACTTGACCGTGTGGAAGACAGGGTGGTAGTAGTGATAGCAAAGTGACTGGAAGCGTTATCTGCTATCCAACCAACAACCTTTTGACATTGCTCTGGGTTCAATAGTGGTGTACTACGGTCCCATAGCAATTGGGGCAGGAAGGTCAGGCGACAAGATGTGGGTGTTTGTTGTGGCACAATTTCAGCTTGCCCACGACCTCGACCTCGGCCTCTGCATGCACCATCACGTCCACTTCCCCATTCCTTGCCACGCACCTTGCCCATTTTAAATGGAGGACAATATTTTCCACGTTCACTAGAAATGGCTGATTTTGGAACACAGTTATATGTGAGAAACGTCAGAGAACCATGGTTTTAAATAGCAGGCCAGTTATTTACTAATACTATTCTTCACAGAGACCTAGTGTAAATAGCTTGACCGACACACTGCAACGAAATGGAAGGCAGAAATGGCTGATTTTGGAAAGCGGTTATATTTGAGATACGTCTGACAGAGAACTACTGTTTTAAATAGAAGGACTGTAATTTACTAATACTATTCTTCACAGAGACCTGCTGTGAATAGCTGGACTGACACACTGCAATGAAATGGAAGGCAATACCTGATTTTGGAACATAGTTACATGTGAGACCGACATACTGCAACAAAATGAAAATGTAAGCTGATATTTTCCACGTTCAGTTCAAATTTCTGGATTTTTATCGCTGTAATATGGAAAAGATATGGCTGTATTCAGCAGTGCTAACAAGCAAATGGAGTAGAAAAAATGTGTACTCTGGATTGCATTTTAAGCAAATAATCAGGATTAAGATTAAAAAAAAATTGGCCCTGGCCCCTGATATATGGGGCCATGTCTAAAAATATTTGTAAGAACAGCAGCAGCAGGAACGTGCTATGGACCCTCTTGCACTATATGCACTGCAGTCTGCCACATACACTGCCTGCCTGCCTAACTCCTGCGATCACCTTCAACACTGAAAATATGCACCTGGATTAGTCCTCAGAAGGACTGTTAGTTCAGATGGATATATAGATATATGTTGTGGAATACCTATACTAACTCTAAACATGCAAATCTCTCCCTGACTCAGCAGCAGCTCTCCCTACTCAGCCTTATGACGAGCATAGCGGCGCCAGGTCTTATATAGACCTGATGATACTATGCAGTCAGCCAATCACTGTAATGCCCACAGCTAACATGGCTACAGAATTACAGTGCATGGCAAGCAATTCCTGCATGTTCATTGGCTCTCTAGAAAGCACCAAACATGCAGGGTGGGGACCCAAGTTCTCGCCGGAAATACTCGCTGAGCGCCGAGCTTGTTGAGCACCTTGATGCTCGGGTGAGTATCAGGCAGTGCGAGCACGTTCGCTCATCACTACTGGTTACCCTACAATCACTGCATTTCAGAAACCATTTTTACTATGTTTTAAAAGAACCTTGAATCTGAAAGACTCGCTGGTACACACAGATATAGGCACAGCACGACAGGGACCACAACAAAGGACAGGGATACAAACAAAACCACAAAATGGGGACTTTCCCGTGTCTCCAGTGCGTACAATGCAACAATTTCCTAAGGGGTAACATTGTCCACCACCCACAAACAGGCAAAAAGTATTACATCAAGAATTATTTCACCTGCGACATGACCTTCGTCGTTTATCTCATCAAATGTCTGTGCGGTCTGATATATGTGGGAGAAACTACCCAGCCTGTGAAAGAATCATAGAATCATAGAATGGTAGAGTTGGAAGGGACCTCCTGGGTCATCTGGTCCAACCCCCTGCTCAAAGCAGGATTCACTAAATCATCTCAGACAGATGTCTGTCCAGCCTCTGTTTGAAGACGTCCATTGAAGGGGAACTCACCACCTCTCGTGGCAGCCTGTTCCACTCATTAATCACCCTAACTGTCAAAAAGTTTTTTCTAATATCTAATCTGTAATAGAATCATAGAAAGATAGGATCTCAAAACACAAATCGACAATACGTCGCAAAAATCTACTACTACCCATTCCAATACATTTCGTAAGGGCAAAGCACAACATCTTCCAATTGAAATACCAGGTCCTAGAGCAGATTCTTCCACCACGCCGGTGGGGTGATCGCGTATACCTCCTGAAACGTCGGGAGGCTTACTGGATCAATGAGCTTCAATCCTTGTCACCAAAATGACTGAACAAGGATTATGACCTTTTATCATTTATGTGATATTCCCACTGACAGCTATCTTCTATGAAGGTCTGTGGTCCCTGTCAGGTGCAGAATGACAGGTACCTGGAAAATGGAGCCCTCATTTGGGACTAAGAATCGGGGAAGTATTTACTGATAAGCTCCACCGGCATTTTCTTATGTTTCAACATTTCACAATAATTGCATGCCTCTAAGTTCCGGATTCCGTAGTGTGTGCCAGTACTATACAGTAATTGGATACTTTAATGATTTGTCACTTTATATCTACTCTCACTGACATTTTTTCTATGTTACAGATGGTCCTTCTATATAGGATGTCTTCCTCTCATTACCATCTCGGGTGGATGGTTTGTGAAAACAATTTGTGACTTTTCAAAGAGTTTTACTCCAGTTTTTTGGGTAAAATACTTTGATGAGTCGCCCGCATTGTTTTTCCATTTCATCTACGTTATGACAAATTTCTTATACTGCCATACACTGTACCCTCCAAAAATAGTATTATCTTTTATTGTATTTGCTGAAGTATAATGAAAGCAGCATATAGTAACATAGTAACATAGTTTTTAAGGTTGAAGGAAGACTAAGTCCATCTAGTTCAACCCATAGCCTAACTTGTTGATCCAGAGGAAGGCAAAAAAAACCCATGTGGCAAACACTAAGCTCCACATTGGGGAAAAAAATTCCTTCCCGACTCCATACGACAATCAGACTAGTTCCCTGGATCAACGCCCTATCAAGGAATCTAGTATTTATAACCTGTAATATTATACTTTTCAAGAAAGGCATCCATGCCCTTCTTAAATTTTAACAGTGAATCACTCATTACAACATAATGCGGCAGAGAGTTCCATAGTCTAACTGCTCTTACAGTAAAGAATCCCCGTCTGTGATTATGATTAAACCTTCTTTCCTCCAGACGTAGAAGATGCCCCCTTGTCCCCGTCTCAGGCCTCAGAGTAAAAAGATCAGTAGAAAGGTCTTTGTACTGTCCCCTCATATACTTGTACATAGTAATAAGATCACCCCTGAGCCTTCTTTTTTCCACAGTAAATAACCCCAAGTGTAATAACCTGTCTTGGTATTGCAGACCCCCCCAGTCCTCTAATAACCTTGGTCGCTCTTCTCTGCACCCGCTCTAGTTCAGCTATGTCTTTCTTATACACCGGAGACCAGAACTGTACACAGTATTCTAAGTGTGGTTGCACTAATGACTTGTATAGAGGTAAAATTATGTTCTACTCATGAGCATCTATGCCTCTTTTAATGCATCCCATTATTTTATTTGCCTTTGCAGCAGCAGCCTGACACTGGCCACTAAACGTGAGCTTGTCGTCCACTAATACACCCAGGTCTTTTTCAGTTAAAGTTTTACCCAGTGTTTTACAATTAAGCATATAATTATACATTTTATCTCCTCTGCCCAAGTGCATTACCTTACATTTATCCCCATTAAAGCTCATTTTCCATTTATCAGCCCAAGCTTCTAGTTTACATAGATCCTCCTGTAATATAAAATTGTCCTCCTCTGTATTGATTACCCTGCAGAGTTTAGTGTCATCTGCAAATATTGAAATATTACTCTGTATGCCCCCTACAAGGTCATTAATAAATATGTTAAAAAAAGGGGGCCCAATACTGACCCCTGTGGTACCCCACTGTTAACTGAGAAACAGTCTGAGTGTTTTCCATTAATAACCACCCTTTGTTTCCTATCACTGAGCCAATTCTTAACCCACATACATATATTTTCCCCTATCCCCAATGTTCTCATTTTATGTATCAACCTTTTGTGTGGAACCGTATCAAAAGCTTTTGAAAAGTTCATATACACAACATCCACTGCATTTCCTTGGTCCAGTCCAGAATTTGCCTCCTCATAAAAACTGATCAGATTAGTTTGACAGGAACGGTCCCTCGTAAACCCATGTTGATATTGGGTCATGAGGTTATTCTTCTTCAGATGCTCTATCATAGCATCTCTTAGGAAACCCTCCAGGATTTTACCCACAGTAGAGGTTAAGCTTACCGGCCTATAATTTCCAAGTTCAGTTTTTGTCCCCTTTTTGAATATTGGCACCACATTTGCTATACGCCAGTCGTGTGGTACAGACCCTGTTATTATGGAATCTTTAAAGATTAAAAATAATGGTCTATCTATGACATTACTTAATTCCTGCAGTACTCGCGGGTGTATCCCATCCGGGCCCGGGGATTTGTCAACTTTAGTGATTTTTAGACGCCGCCGTACTTCCTGCTGGGTTAAGCAAGTGACATTTACTGGAGAAATTTTGTTATCACTAATCATGTTTTCTGTCATGCGATTTTCTTGTGTTAATACGGTTGAAAAAAAATCATTTAGCATATTGGCTTTTTCCTCGTCCTCATCCACCATTTAACCCAGACTATTTTTAAGGGGGCCAACACTATCATTTTTTAGTTTTTTACTATTTATGTAGTTAAAGAATATTTTGGGGTTATATTTTCTTTCTCTGGCAATGATTCTCTCTGCCTCAATCTTTGCTGCCTTGATTTGTTTTTTACATAGTTTATTTAATTTTCTATATTTATTTAATGCCTCATCACTACCTACTTGCTTTAGTTCTCTAAATGCTTTCTTTTTGTCACTTATTGCACCCCTTACAGCTCTATTTAGCCATAGTGGTTTCCTCCTATTTCTAGCATGCTTATTCCCAAGGGGTATATATTGTGCACATGTCCTATTCAGGATGTTAATAAATGTCTCCCATTTGCTTTGTGTAGCTTTATGTCTCAGGATATCGTCCCAGTTTATTGCACTAAGATCATCTCTGAACCGTTGGAAATTTGCCTTCCTGAAGTTTAGTGTCCTTGTAACCCCTCAACTACACATCTTATTAAAGGTTACATGAAAACGTATTATTTTGTGATCACTATTACCCAAGCGACCCGCAACTCGTATATTTGATATGCGGTCAGGCTTATTGGTTAATATTAGGTCTAGCAGTGCCCCCCTTCTTGTTGGGTCCTGAACCAGTTGTGAAAGGTAATTGTCTCTCATAGTAGTCAAAAACCTATTTCCTTTGCTTGAACTACATGTTTCTGTCCCCCAATGTATTTCAGGGTAGTTGAAGTCTCCCATAATAATGACTTCTCCTTGAGTCGCTGCTTCATCTATTTGCTTTACGAGGATATTCTCCGCTACTTCCATTATTTTTGGAGACTTATAACAAACCCCTATCAGTAATTTATTATTTTTTCCCCCTCCCCTTATCTCCACCCACAGGGACTCTACATTTTCATTAGATTCACATATATCCTCCCGCAAGACAGGTTTTAAGGATGATTTTACATATAAACACACCCCCCCCTCACTTGTTTGTACAGTCATTTCTGAACAGACTATAGCCCTGTAAATTAACTGCCCAGTCATGGCTCTCGTCCAGCCACGTCTCAGATATCCCTACCATGTCATAATTATTTTCCAACAAAATTAATTCTAATTCCTCCATTTTGTTGGTGGGGCTTCTGGCATTAGTGTACATGCATTTTATGTATCTCTCTGTACCTCTATTCCTTCTTACTTTATTGACTGTTCTAACCCCACCCCCAATTTCTTTATTTTTGCCCAGGTCACTATCTGCACTATCTTCCCCACCTATAAAATGAATACCCTCCCCCCCAATCCCTAGTTTAAACACTCCTCCAACCTTCTAGCCATTTTCTCCCCCAGCACAGCTGCACCCTCCCCATTAGGGTGCAGCTGGTCCCTAGCGTAGAGTCTGTAGCCAACTGAGAAGTCAGCCCAGTTCTCCAGGAACCCAAATCCCTCCTTCCTACACCAGTTCTTGAGCCACTTATTTATCTCCCTAATCTCCCGTTGCTTCTCTGGCGTGGCACGTGGTACCGGTAGTATTTCAGAGAATACCACCTTGGAGGTCCTTTCTTTCAGCTTGCAGCCTAATTCCCTGAAATCATCTTTAAGGACCTTCCACCTACCTCTAACTTTGTCATTTGTGCCAATGTGCACCATGACCGCTGGGTCCTCACCAGCCCCTCCCAGTAATCTGTCAACCCGATCAGCGATGTGCCGGACTCGAGCGCAAGGTAGGCAGCACACTGTTCGACGATCCCTGTCTTTGTGACAGATTGCCCTATCTGTTCCCCTAATAATTGAGTCCCCAACTACCAGCACCTGCCTGGCCTGCCCTACTCTCCTATTTCCGTCTTTACTGGAGCTGACACTCCTCCGGCTTTCAGGGGACATGCCATGCTGCAGCAGTGCTACCCATGTACCGTCACTCCCCTCATCTGCCAACTTTGCAAACTTATTGGGGTGTGCAAGATCAGGACTAGCCTCCCTGGCACTCTTCCCTCTACCACCCCTTCTAACTGTCACCCAACTAGCGACCTCACTGTCCTGCAGCTCCCGACTACCACCCTCCCCCACATCTACTCCAGTGAGCTGCTGCTCAGTGAGCAGCAGACTCCTTTCCATGTTGTCAATAGATCTCAGTGTTGCCAGCTGCTCATTTAGATCCAGTATCTGGGCTTCCAAACGCACAACGTGCACACATCTAGCGCAGCAGTAAGCAACCTCGACCGGCTGTTCAAGGAATACATACATGTGGCAAGATGTACACTGGATAGCATTGTCAATAATGGAGCTCATTTCCTAATGGGGATTGCAATATACAGAATGTTAAGTAAAAAGTAAAGTAAAGAATTAATGAAATACAGTCAGCAATTCAGTCCAAAGTCCTCCCTTCCAAAGTCCCTGAATACAAAGTCACTGAAAAACAAGTCACACACTTACTTTTGTTCGCACTTACGCTCCGGACACACGCAGCTCGTTCACACTCGCAAACTAAGAGATTTAAAGAGTTTTTTTTTTTTTTTTCTCCCTTTTCCAGCAATGCACCCTTCACCTCAATGCAGTTCTACTCAAGTGAAATGATAGTTGTTATTATTATTATTATTAATATTATGGGGGACTTCAGCTAATTTTTAATTCTATCCGTTCAGCCGTGTCCGAACCTTGGATTCTCTATAGGCCAGTTCTCACCAGGCTTCCGTTTTCCAGGTGATCTTGCCTTCCAAGGACAATTCTGGGTTTATATGATCATGAACATGTTTGTTGTTCATCCTAGATGTCCATGGGATTCGCAGAAGTCTTTTCCAGCACAAGAGATTTCAGCTACCTTCATATAAATTGAGAAACCCAACCCAACCAGTTCTCTGCATGTTAACTTTGACAGATAAACATATATCAGAGTATTTCCACGACAGCCCCACCAGAGGGTGCTCTCACCACTGATGTTATAAGAGTGAAGCACTACTACTCCCAACCTCACTACCATCATCCTGTAACCAGGAATAAGAATGACACAAATAATAAATCAATAAGCGTTGTGTACAATTTATTGCACAAATAAAGGATATGAACAGATACTGCGTCCTATTGAAAAGACTTTGCTGGCAGTGCCTAATAATATGGTGTTAAATCATTAAGATGCGCATTGCACACACAGTCATAATGAAGGGATGTGGTGAAGTAGGACTCGCTAAGCTCATTAAGAAATTCACGCCACTTAAAGGGAATTTGTCAGCAGGTTTTTGCTATGTTATCTGAGAACAGTATAAAGTAGCAGCTGAGACACCGATTTCGGAGATGTCCCTTATTAGGCTGTGTGCTGTTGCTTCCATACTGAAGGTTTTATCACCAGGAGATTATTACTTCCCAGATTGATGTTCTCCTGAGCCCTTGCCTGACCATGCCCCCTCCTCTGATAAGCAGCTCTTAGTCAATAGACAATGTACATTTAAAGCTGTGGTGTGGGCAGGGTCAGCTTTTTGAGCACTGCTAAATGCTACATGTAAAAATTCTGATTGTGTCATAACTGCTGCACCCAGTAAACTAAGTGATATATCGCTGGAATCAGGGTCTCACTTCCAACATTATGCTACTCTCAGATGAAAAACCTACAAACAAGGTACATGACCCCAAAATATTCAAGGACAACTAATGCTAAATAAAATTATAAATGTTATTAAGTATGATAATATAAAAATGAGCAAGGGAAAAATACCACAAAAGGATTAAAAAATATACATATGGTCACAGGACAATGGTTATTCAATAAATTCAATAAATGAATGGACAGTATCCATATATCTTAACCATAACCAGTATCCATATATCCATTTGTATGATACAAATAACAACAAGAAATTACATAACAATTATTGCATTTCATTTCCTTGTGTAAAAAATGTATAACAAATGTAAATCATATTTAAAAAAAAAGTTCTGGAAATAGTACAGAATATAGGAGATGCATAAACACATCTTAGACATATGTAAGAATCCAGGACAAAGAAGAGATATATGCGAGGTATTAAAAAATGCATCATTTATTGAAAAATAATTAAAATAGATCTAAAAAACAGGGATAATCTCAAAAAGGGGAAAAGCACATGTGGTAATTGTACAAGTGTAGTAGAAGAAAAAAAGCCTTCAGGAGAATTCTTGCAGGATGTATCAAAGATGAGAAGAGATTGTCATCTGCTGGTCAGACACAATCAAACGGAACCAAGATGTGTTAGGAAAGTTGAAGGGGAAGCAGATTTAGATGCAGGACCCGATCAGATGACTTTCAGGAAGGATTTTCTGAATATAAAAGTCCAGCGTGCCAAGCCTGAGGCAGGATTGGTGCCAAGCTGCAGAGAGGAGCAGACGTGCTCCTGAGGTGCTGAGAAGCCCAGCGTGGCAGGCCTGAGCCAGAGGCCTGCGACACATAACAGCCTGAAACCGGTGGATGAACTCCGGATTCCCCACAGAGGTGCCTCGAGTGCTGCGCCTGCTGAGGAGAGTCGGGACCTGTTTGCGGTGCTGAATGAGTTCGCAGGACACGACGTCGCCCGCCAACAGACGAGGTCTGGATTCCCCTACCCAAGGCTTGAGAGACTGCCTCCAATGCCCGGAGAGCCATGCCAGTGGAAGCAGAGGAGCTGCACAAGTGAACAGGGCCGTGACTTCCACTGTGCACCTCAGCAGCTCATCAAGAGAATGCCAAGAGTGTGCAAAGCAGTCATCAAAGCAAAAGGTGGCTACTTTGAAGAACCTAGAATATAAGACATATTTTCAGTTGTTTCACACTTTTTTGTTAAGTATATAATTCCACATGTGTTAATTCATAGTTTTGATGCCTTCAGTGTGAATGTACAATTTTCAAAGTCATGAAAATACAGAAAAATCTTTAAATGAGAAGATGTGTCCAAACTTTTGGTCTGTACTGTATATATATATATATATATATATATATATATATATATATATATATATATAGTATATACACAAAAACTGTTTATATCCATTCGGCAGGATGCAACATTCAGACGCAAAGATGGCGGATCAGTCTGTGACTGGGTCCGGCAGGGGACATATACCCTTGAGGGCAATGCTCAGCCACCTTCCAAAGTTCACAGGGGATGGCATGTCACTGGTGGGACTGGGTAGAAAGACTGAGAAATATGCTACATACGTATCCCTTCAATCCCCTAGCCCAGGCGGAGTTGGCCCTCCTAACCCATGATGGAGAGACCCGGCAAACTGTGATGTACCACCCACCTGGGGACCGTGACACTGTGGACAAAGTGATAAAAATTCTGGAGGACATGCACGGTGACACCACGGATCTTGAGCACTTGCGCCTAAGGTTATTTCAGCGGGTCCAAGGGGAAAATGAGACCATAAACCAATATGTTAATGCATTACAGGAAGTGATGGCCCATATGGTTAAGAAGGCTCGAGATGATAACCGAGAACTGGGACCATTGGATGAAGTGTTGTGTGACCAACTGATTGAAGGACCCTTCCCTGAGGCAGATCTTAAAGGAGCAGCTGCATTTGAGTCCCGATTTGGGCTTCCTGGAGGTTGGGGCTGAAGTTAGAGTCCTGGAAAAAGAAGTTCCTGTTTTCAAGGTCACAGTCAGAAGCCATGAAGCAACTATTTCTGAATTCACCCACAAAGAGCCCGACTGGGCACGGGAGATAAGTCAGGAAATTTGAGATATTCGAGGTGAGTTGAGCACCCCTGCTGCCCCCTTGCCAATAGACCGCACCGCCCCGCCCAACGTGGACGGAGGCCAGAGTGAGAAAGACGTTCCTACCAAGCTCCAACATGTCATGTGCCCGGCCCATCGGTGGAGCGAGGGCCAGAGTGTTGGACCTGCGGCGGTATGGGGCATATCTCCAAAGACTGTCCGAACCGAGAAAGGAGGAGACGGGGGCAGCTGTTAAACTAAAAGACCACCCCAGAGTTGTGGAGCATACTGTGGGGTTTCGAAATTCAGAGAGTGGAAAAGGGAGCTCTGAAGGCATTGTCTCCGAGAGGCCCATCATCTGGGCTGAATTTAATGGGCAGCGGATTCGTTGTCTAATGGACACCAGGTCTCAGGTGACCACTATGCCTGAGACGTATTTCCAAAGTCAGTATCCTGAAGTTGCTCATTCCTGGAGGGAACCCATTGTCAAGCTGGTGATGGTTAATCAACTACCTATCCCAGTAGCGGGGGTAGTATGGATGTTTGTCCAGGCATGCGGAAAGGAACTCAGTCGGAAAAGGATAGTACTGACTACAGGACCTGGAACAGACAGGCCCATTGTAACCATGGGCATGAATGTGCTGAAGGAGGTCGGACAGTTCCTGCCTGAGGGCTCTGACAAAAACAACTGGACCCGCGCCACTTATGACCCAGCCAGCAAGAGAGTATTCCAGCATCTTGTGCGAGTCAGCCACATTCAAAAATAGCCCTCTACTTCTCAGTATCTTGGTAAGGTATCGATACCGCCTGAAGCCACAGTGACACTGCCAGTGGGACAGACTGTGCTCACTTTACTGGTACTGGCACATGTGTCCTTAGTTTTGTGGACATTCAGATTGAACCAATAGAGGGAGAGGAAGTGCCCTCCAGACTCCTGGTTGCTCGCACCATGGCCACTGTGTGGCAGGGCCGGGTGCCCGTGCGTTGCATCAATCTAAGTGGCGCAAGTTTGCAGTTGTTGCCCCGACAAGAGGTAGCGCAAGTTTGCATAATGCCAGAGGATCTTACCAGAGCTGACGCTATAGGGCTGGCACCTGTGGAAGGAGAACCATGGACCCTAATGGTGTCCCTCAACAGCCAAGAGAATGGAAGAGAACCGTTGGCTGGGCACTTCCCCTTACAGCAACTGAAGGCTAACCTTACTGAGTTTTCTGTCGGGCAGGTCAGGCAGATTGGACAACTTCTACAGCGGTATCAGGGAGTGTTTGCACATCATGAAGACCATTTTGAGTGCACTCGGGACATTCAGCATGAAATACCCATAGGAAATACTGCTCCCATTCAAGAGAGATATCAACAGATTCCACCTCAAATGTACCAGGAGGTGAAAGAACTGTTGGCCCACATGTTGCGGAATGGCTTGATCCGCGAAAGTCAGAGTCCTTGGGCAGCCCCTATCGTGCTGGTTCGGAAGAAGGATGGTACCGTAAGGTTTTGTGTAGACTACCGGAAGCTGAATGCATGTACAGTGTGGGACTTATCCGCTATCCAGAATTGAAAAGTCTCTATCTGCACTAGGAAGCGCCAAGTTCTTCTCTTCTCTCGACCTGGCCAGTGGCTATTGGCAGGTCCCAGTAGCTGAGAAGGATTGTCTGAAGACAGCCTTTGTCCTTCCTATGGGCTTGTTTGAGTTCAACCGGATGCCATTTGGGCTAACAAATGCACCAGGGACCTTCCAAAGACTGATGGAGAGATGCTTGGGGGACCTCAACTTCGAAGCCACTTTAAAATATCTTGATATAATTATCTATTCCGCTACGTTTAAAGATCATCTCCACCGACTGGAACAAGTGATAGAACAACTTCAGAGGCACGGACTAAAAATCAAGCCTCGTACGTGTCATCTCTTCAAGGGGGAAATTGAATATCTGTGGCACACTGTGTCCAGTGCAGGAGTGCATCCCACCTCGGAGAAAGTAGCTGCAATGCAAAAGTGGCCCACATCCGCCAACCTAAGAGAACTGAGGGCATTCCTGGGGCTTGCTGGATACTACTGAAGATTCATAAAAGACTTCGCTAAGATTGCAGTCCCGCTCAATGAATTAATGAGAGGAACGGCTGGGGGAGCCAAGCGGCAACCCATTCAGTGGGGCTCACGAAAAGAAGAGGCGTTCCAAGCATTGAAAATGGTGCTAACGGATGCCCCAATTCTGGCCTACGCTGATTTTTCACAGCCTTTCATTTCGCATTGTACACTGACGGAAACTTGCATGGGCTGGGAGCAATGCTGGCTCAAGTGCAAGAAGGAAAAGAGCTGGTGATCACGTATGCCAGTCGGTCGCTCCGGGATACAGAGAAGAAACCGGACAACTACAGTTCATTCAAGCTGGAGCTACTGGCACTGGTATGGGCCATGACCGAGAAATTTGCGGAGTACTTGTCGGGGTCAGAAGTACCAGTGCGGACAGACAACAACCCTTTGGCCCACTTAGAGAACGCAAAGCTGGGCACGCTAGAGCAGCAGTGGGTCACAAGGATGTCTAAATACTAGTACAAAATTGCCTATCGGTGCAAGGCCGTGAACACTCATGCTGATGCCCTGTCCCGGGTCACTCAGACGGGCCAAAAAGAGATATAGATGAGGAGCTTGAAGGGAATGAGATTCCAGATTTCAGCCAGTTCGCCGCTGCTGTGGTCGACGCCCAGGAGTCCGGAGAGGAGCCGAGGCCCACTCAAATTTTTTCACACCCAGACATAGGTATATGCTTCCTGATTTTGGCTATTTGCTCTTGTCCTTCTCCATCTCCTCATCCTCCACCACCATATCACCAGGGTGACCGTGGTCCGTGATGCAACACCCACATAATTTTTTTAAAGGTGTTTATGATGCCCGTAAAAAATATTTTTATGCAGTATGTTCATGTATACCCCCCAGGGGTAAATGTTTGTCAGTCCATACACTTAGTGCATGGGCATTACAAGTATAGGAGGCCCGCTCCTTTCTAATGGGAACATTTTTTAATGAGGCCCTCCTCCACATCTCTTCCAAGGGGCATTGAAGTGCCTCCAAATTTTTGGCAGCCCTTGAATTCACTGCATAGGCCAACACTATGGGAGACTCTCTCCTTTCTAATGGGAATTTGTCATTACTGTGGTCCTGCTCTATGTGTCTTTAAATTCTTAGTGGGCTTTTTCCTAAAATTGGTCAGCCGTTGGACTCACTGCATACCCTATGACTTTATAGTAGACCCTCTCCTTTCTAATGGGAATTTGTCAATACTGTGGCCCTGCTCTATGTGTCTTTAAATTCTTAGTGGGGTTTTTCCCAAATTTTGGCAGACCTTGCAGTCACAGCATTGGCATTGCTACTATAGGAGACTCGCTCCTTTATAATGGGAACATTTTTTTTACTGAGACCCTCTTCTATGTGTTTTCAAAGCGGTATTGGGTTGCGTCCAAATTATTGGCAGCCCTTGCAGTCACTGGATACGCAATAACAGTATAGGAGACCCACTTGTTAATAATGGGAACAACAAAGCATAGCCAGCTGATGGCTCTCTAACAATAGCGAGGGCCGACTGCTGGCCTTTTAAGAATAGTAAGGGCCGTCTGATGGCCCTATAAAAATAGGCTTTATGACTTTCAGAGTCCATCCATCATAAATAAAACAGGATGTGTCTGATGATGTGTCACACACCACATTGCCAGATAAGGTTGTAAAATGTTAAAATGACATTTCCCGGTGAATGCATTTGTCTTACAAAATAACGTAAAAAAACAAAACAATAGGATCTTTCTTTAGTATAAAAAACAGCGTCACCAATTTAACCTCAATGTAATCACATTGTTCAGCTCCTGCACCTCCTCCTCCATCTCTGAAATGACCACATCAGTCACAAGCTGACATCACTGCAGCACAGCCTTGGCTAAGCGGCAACAAGCTGTGCTGAAGATAACATGCTTAATGCTTAATTGACAAACCGCCCAGCGCTGCAGAGTTGTTGAAAGCTGTAACACAGCAGCCTGATCTGTGGCTCTCACCGCTGAACATACAGCTAGGCATGGACATGTGTGACAATGGGCAGAACCTGGTGACGGAGAAATGACACCCAGAGTAGATATGGTTTCCCTCTATGCCAGTCCTTTCACCGAGCTAAATACAACTCTCATCAAAAAAAGCTGTGGACTGGCTCCGTACCATCCCTGGCCACATTCACCTGTCCAAGGGTTTGTGGGTAGGCGGTCCTTCCCAGTAAGTGCATTGGGGAGGGCACTGGTAATGTTGTGGGACCCGTGCTTGTGGAAGGCGGAGATGACACCGGGAGAAACAGTGGTGGCTGGGGACCGAGTATGGACACCCAGCTGCCGCCGGCATGAGGTTATGAAAAGCTTCCGCCTCCACGAGCCTAAAAGGCCACATTTCAAGTGCAAGCAGCTGTCAAAAATTTGGCAGTATAGTATTGCAGCCTGTTGGTGTGTGGGTGGCTGGCTGCATACTTGCGCTTGCATTCCAAGGAATGGGGTAGGGACAACTGAACACTGCACTGGGACAAGAACGTGGACGGTGATTGTTGCAAGTCTGTAACGACAGGTGCATGGCGGGAGGCATCTTCGCATGTGCCAAGGATCACTTATGATGGGAACACTTTTAGGCAGTGACCTGGGAGTCAGAAATGCTTCCAGAGGTGTTTTCCATGCTGTTCCCATGTCTTTTCAGCACTGTATGCATGTGTCTGATGATGTGTCACACAACACATGGCCAGATAAGGTTGTAAAATGTTAAAATGACATTTCTCAGTGAATGCATTAGTCACGGTTGAAAGCAATGCAAAAGTGAAAAAACGCATAAAAGACGCTACGTGTGAACATAGGCCAAGGTGTGGAGGAGTATTTTTGGCTTTGGTTATTTATTTTGCCTTATATAAAAGTCTTTACCCTGGAAAGGATGTTCCTTAATATATTTCCCAGGAAAATCCATTTTGGGTTTGTTTTTGTATGTTTTATTGTGAGTCTGTAAAAGTGACATAATACTCTGACAACGTTGTTGACAGTAGTGACCTGGGAGTCAGAAATGCTTCCAGGGGTCTTCCCCATGATGTTCCCATGTCATTTGAGCACTGTTCCCATCGATTTGGGCAATTTTTAGGCCCTCTGCAGACCGCCGGGGGGAGCTGCCTGAAAAATGCTCGAATTTCCCATAGACTTACATTGGGCTCGTTGCTCGGGTCGAGCACCCGAGTATTCCAATTTGCTTGACCTGAGCAACGAGTACCCGAGCATTTTAGTGCTCGCTCATCACTACTCTTGACCCTTCCTGCACAAACAACTACAGACCAGTCTCCAATCTCCCTCTGCCTTATCTGTTATCTCTCAATACCTCTTCATCACAGTCCAGTTTCCACCCACACAGAAACAGCACTCATCAAAGTAACCAATGACCTTCTGACAGCAAAACGTAATGATGACTACTCTCTGCTCATTCTTCTTGACCTCTCTGCAGCTTTCGACACCATTGACCACCACATCCTACTCTCTATGCTCTACTCAATCAGCATAAAGGACGCTGCTCTCTCCTGGTTCTCCTCCTACCTATCTGACCGCTCTTTCAGTGTATCGTTCGCTGGCTCCACTTCTTCCCCCCTTCTTCTCACTATTGGGGTTCCTCAGGGTTCAGTCCTTGGCCCTCTTCTCTTATCTTTCTACACAGCCCCAATTGGACAGACCATTAGCAAATTTGGCTTTCAGTACCATCTTTATGCTGATGACACACAACTATACACCTCATCCCCTGACCTTACCCCACTGTACTACAGAACACCAGTGACTGTCTGGCTGCAGTTTCCAACATCATGTCCGCTCTCTATCTGAAACTCAACCTTTCCAAAACTGAACTTCTCCTGCTCCCACGATCTACTCACATCCCTAAATCTGAAATCTCCCTCTCCGTGTGTGGCACCACAATAACGCCGAGCCAGCAGGCGCGCTGTCTGGGCGTTGTGTTTGACACCAATCTTTCTTTCACCTCCCATATACAATCTCTTGTTCACTCTTGTCGCTTGCACCTGGAGAACATCTCTTGAATCCGCCCCTTTCTCACCTTGGAAACAACAAAAACCCTCACTGTTGCCCGGATCCACTCCCGCCTTGAATACTATAACTCTCTATTAACTTCCCCCCCCTCACTTGACTTTCCCCTTTCCAGTCCATCCTTAATGCTGCAGCCAGGGTCATCTATCTGGCTAATCGTTACTCAGATGCTTCCGCTCTATGCCAGTCATTACATTGGCTGCCCATGAATTACAGGATCCAATTTAAATTGCTTGTTCTCACCCACAAAGCTCTCCACAGTGCGGTACTTCCCTACATCTCTTCCCTCATTTCTGTTTATCGGCCTTCCTGTTCTCTACGCTCTGCAAGCGACTTTCGACTAACCTCCGCACTAATTCGTACCTTCCACTCCCGGCTGCAAGACTTCTCCCGAGCTGCACCTATTCTTTGGAATGCTCTACCCCAAGAAATTAGGACAAACTACAACTTACACAGTTTTAGGCGCTCCCTAAAAACACACCTGTTTAGGGCGGCCTATCACGTTCCCTAATCAAATTCCTTTTTAGATTTTTATAGCCCATTCATTATTTCTTCAAACATATGTCTCCACCAAACTCCACCACACCCAAAAGCACTACAGATACTGGCTGGTGACGAGCTCATGCAGACTTTATCTATACCTCATTCCCTTAAGATGGCTGGACCATCATTGTAAATAAGCCCCTGTATTTTGTGTCACCCCCACCTCATTGTAGATTGTAAGCTCTAACGAGCAGGGTCGTCATTATTTTTACTTTAATTATTGTATTATATTTAGCTATATTACTTATGACTGTAATATATGAATCTCTGAATTGTAAAGCGCTGCGGAATATGTTGGCGCTATATAAATAAAGATTATTATTATTATTATTATGGCTCCTTGCTCCATCTCATCGTGCTCCATCTGCAATGCATCCTCTTTAATTGTGAGCAGAGAGCATTTCAGAAGACAGAGAAGTGGGATGGTGACGCTAATTATGGTGTCATAGCCACTCACAATGGCGTTCTCAAAGTTTTGGAGGATGGTACAGATGTCTAACATCCATGTCCACTCCTGAGGTCTTATATATGGAGTCAGACCTGAATACCGACGGCCGTGTTGATGCTAGTAGTCAACAACTGCCCTCTTCTGCTCACAAATCCTTCCCAACATGTGCAATGTAGAGTTCCAATGCGTGGGGACATTGCACACCAGTCGGTGACCTGGAAGCTGCAAACGCTGCTGAAGCACGGCAAGGGCGGTGGAAGCTGTAGTTATTTTCTAAAATGGGCACACATGGCATACTTTGACAAGCAGATCCGGCAGATCGGGGTAGGTTTTGAGAAACTGCTGAACCACAAGGTTAAGCACATGGGCCAGGCATGGTGCGTGTGTGCTTGCCTCGCTTCAGAGCCACCACCAGGTTCCGGCCATGGTCACACACGACCATGCCTGGCTGTAGGTTCAGCGGTGTCAGACACAGATCTACCTGCTCTTTCAGAGCTGTCCACAACTCTTATGCATTGTGCGGTTTGTTACCTAACCATATTAGCTTCAGCACAGCCTGTTGCCGCTTGGCCGAGGCAGTGCTGCAGTGCTTCCAGCTTGTGACTGATGTGGTCATTTCGGAGATGGAGGCTGAAGTAGAGGAGGAGGTACAGGAGCTGTAGAATGTGGAGGCAACTCTGATTGACCCAGGGCCCACAATCCTTAGCGTCGGGAGGATATGTTCCGTCCCAAGGTGTGACTGGGTCCCGGCTTCCACTATATTAACCCAGTGTGCCATCAGTGAGATGCACCTTCCCTGCCCACAAGCACTTGTCCATGTGTCCGTATTTAGGTGGACTTTCCCGGTAACTGCGATGATGAGGGCACAGCTAATGTTGTGGGACACTTTCTTGTGTAATGCAGGGATGGCAGACCGTGAGAAATAGCAGCGGCTGGGGACCGAGTACCGAGGGACGGCCCCTGCCATCAGGTTGAGTAAAGCTAGAGTGGCCTGTGGGGCTTTGGCTTCGTATTTGCACCTGCGTTCAAAGGACTGGGGTAGGGACAACTGAACTCTGTGCTGGGACAAGGACGTGGACATGTTTGCTGATGGTGCTAGTTGAGAGTGTGCAGTGACAGGTGCAGGATGGGAGGCATCTTCACAGGCCCCATGGACAGGGGATTGGTGTGCACGCACAACAACGGAAGAAGCAATGGTGTCATCCGCAGACACTGTTTCTGGATGCTTTGCTGCCATATGCATGATCTAGTAGTGGTCAGGCTGCTAGTTTTGCTACCCCTGCTGATGCTGGCCTGGCAGGTGGTGCAAATGGCCTTTTTGGGGTTATCTGCAGAGTCTTTAAAAAATAACCAGACTCGGGAAGACCTAACATTTGTACTGGCAACTTCCGTTGTGTTGATGTTACAGGGAATGCTTGTGTCTGCGGCCACCACACTGCTTCTTCCTCCATGTTGTGATGCTACGCCTCTCTCCCTCTGTGTGCTGCTGTCCTTGCTCTGCATGTCCCCCTGCCAGGTTGGGTCAGTTACTATATCATCCACCACCTCGTCTTTCACTTCTGCACCCTGGTCCTCCTCCTGACTTTCTGGCAATTGTGTCTCATCATCATCCACCTCTTGCAACAGTAATTGCACTTTCTCACCGTTGCCTTCATATGATCGTGTCTGCTCAAATATTTGAGCATCGCTACAGGTGTTCTCCTCTTAACTCGCTTGAAGCTGGCCAGGCGAGTTGCCCGAATCTACAAATGGAAAAGGAACAGCTCTTCTGAGTCTCCAAGTGTGGGATCAGTTGTCTCCGGGCACTCGGCATGGTGAGAGGAAGGAGGATCAGGGTGAGGAATATGCGGTCAAGATTCACGGCTACTGAGACTTGACCGTGTGGAAGACAGGGTGGTGGTGGCAAAGTGACTGGAAGCATTATCTGCTATTCAACCAACAACCTTTTGACACTGCTCTGTGTTCAATATTGGTGTTCTGCGGTCCCCTATTAATTGGGACAGGAAGGTCAACCGACAAGATGTGGGTGTTTGTTGTGGCACAATTTCAGCTTGCCCATGGCCTCGGCCTCAGCCTCTGCATGCACCATCACCATCATGTCCACTTCCCCATCCCTTGCCATGCGCCTTGCCCATTTTAAATGGAGGACAATATTTTCCACATTCATTACAAATTGCTGGATTTGAACTGCAGTTATATGTGATACATCTGACAGACAGCCACGACTTTAAATAGCGGGCCTGTAGTTTACTAATACTATTCTTCACAGTGACCTCGTGTGAATAGCTTCACTGACACACTGCAACAAAATGTAAATGGAGGCCAGAAATGGCTGAATTTGGACTGCAGTTATATGTGATAAGTCTGATGGAAAACCACGGTTTTAAATAGCGGGCCCGTAGGTTACTATTCTTCACAGCGACCACTGACACACTGCAACAAAAATGTAAATGGAGGCCAGAAATGGCTGATTTTGGATGGCAGTTATATGTGATACATCTGATGAACAACTACGATTTTAAATAGCGGGCCTGTAGATTACTATTCTACACAGCGACCATGTATGAATAGCTTCACTGACACACTGCAACAAACTGTAAATGGAGGCCAATATTTTCCACCTTCACTACAAATTTCTGGATCTTTATCGTTGTAATATGGAAAAGATCTGGCTGTACAAGCAAATAGAGCAGAAAAATGGTGTACTCTGGATTGCTTTTTAAGAAAATAATCAGGATTAAGATAACAAAAAATATTAGCCCTAGCCCCTGATTTCTGGGACTATGTCTACAAATATATGTAATAGCAGTATCAGTCAGAACATGCAATGGACCCTATTGTGCTTTATATATTGTCTGTCACAAACCCTGCCTGCCTTTCTTTTTAAACAAATAACCAGGATTAAGGTAAAAAAAAATTAGCCCTGGCCCCAGATATCTGGGGCTATGTCTACAAATATCTGTAATAACAGCAGCAGCAGACAGAACGTGCGATGGACCCTATTGTGCTGTATGCACTGCAGTCTGCCACATACACTGCCTGCCTGTCTAACTCCTGCGATCACCTTCAACACTGAAAATATGCACCTGGTTTAGTCCTCAGAAGGACTGTTAGTTCAGATGGATATATAGATATGCTTTGCAATACTTTTACTAACTATAAACCAACAAATCTCTCCCTGACTCAGCAGCAGCTCTCCTTACTCTGCTTGCTTCCGGGGTAGACTGTGACGAGCCTAGTCTTAAATAGACCTGATGACGCTATGTGCCAGCCAATCAATGTAATACAACAACCAACATGGCTATGGTATTACAGTGCGTGGCAGGCAATCCCTGCATGTTCTTTGGGTCTCTAAAGAGCGCCAAACGTGCAGGGCGAGGACCCGAGCTCCAGCCCAAGCAACCCGGAATTACTCGCTGAGCAGAGAGCTTGTCAAGCATCTTGATGCTCAGTTGAGTACCGAGTAGTGGGGAGCACATTCGCTCATCACTACTTATAGCCAATAAAAACACAAAAGTAATTATCTCAGTAAATTAAAATACTTTATAACAACAGCTTGAAAAATGATTTTAAAATCTGAAATGTTGGCCTACTGAAATGTATGTTCAGTTAATGCACTCAGTGCTTGGTCGGGGCTCCTTTTGCATCAATTACTGCATCAATGGGGTGTGGCATGGAGGCGATCAGCCTGTAGCACTGCTGAGCTGCTATGGAAGCCCAGGTTGCTTTGATAGAAGCCTTCAGCTTGTCTGCATTGTTGGGTCTGGTGTCTCTCATCTTCCTCTTGACAATACCCCATAGATTCTCTATGGGGTTAAGGTCAGGCGAGTTTGCTGGCCAATCAAGCACAGTGATACTGTTGTTTTTAACACTGGTATTGGTACATTTGGCAGTGTGGACAGGTGCCAAGCCCTGCTGGAGAATGAAATTTCCATATCCAAAAAGCTTGCTGGCAGAGGGAAGCATGAAGTGCTCTAAAATTTCCTGGTAGATGGCTGCGCCGACTTTGTTCTTGATAAAACACAGTGGACCTACACCAGCAGATGACATGGCTTCCAAAACCATCACTAATTGTGGAAACTTCACACTAGACCTCAAGAAGCTTGGATTGTGTGCCTCTCCACTCTTCCTCCAGATTCTGGGACCTTGATTTCCCAATAAATTGCAAAGTTTACTTTCATTTGAAAACAACACCTTGCACTGCTGAGCAAGAGTCCAGGTCTGTTTCTCCTTGTCCCAGGTAAGACGCATCTGGTGTTGTCTATTGGTCATGAGTGGCTCGACACAAAGAATGCGACACTTGTAGCCCATGTCCTGGATATGTCTGTGTGTGGTGGCTCTTGAAGCAATTACTCCAGCAGCAGTCCACTCCTTGTGAATCTCCCCCAAATTTTTGAATGGCCTTTTCTTAACAATCATTTCAAGGCTGCGGTTATCCCGGTTGCTTGTGCACCTTTTCCTATCACCCTTTTTCTTCCACTCAACTTTCCATTAATATGCTTGGATACAGCACTCTGTAAATAGTCAGCTTCTTTAGCAATGACCTTTTGTGGCTTACAGTGCTTGTGGAGTGTGTCAATGACTGCCTTCTGGACATCTGTCAAGTCAGCTGTCACATGTGTGTCAGAACTGACAGACAGTCACCCTGTAGTTGGTTGCAGGAGATCTCTTCGTTTGGCAATACAGACTCCTTCTTAGAAGCTGTCTCTCTAGGATCCAGCGGCTACCTTCCTCTAGCTAATTAACACCCTGGCCTGGGTGTATAAATACCTGCTGTTTGCTAGAGGGAGGTGACGGTGATATTCACATGACCCCTTGTGAAGGCTTGAGCAAAAGCAGTACTTCCTCCTCTCTGGAGCTAGAGGACATGCGTGCATCTGTCTGGAGTCGACTAAAGCTAAGCTATTTTCCCTTGTTTATTCCCCCTTGTTGTCTTTAGTTGCTAGTGGGGATCGACTAGCGCTCATACCCCCCCTTCCCTAGCCAGGGCCAAACGCCAGGGAAAGACAGGGCGAGGTTCCTTTGCGGCGATAGGTGCCGAAAAAATATAGGGAGATTTAGGGGAGTCAGGGAGATATCAGGTCAGCCTAGGAGGTCTCCATTCCCCCCTTTCTCTAGTGTATGGGCCCCCTTCCCTCATTCCCTTTGTGTCACTTAGTCTTTCCTACACCTTGCGTGACATCAGCAGTCTTCCCCATGATTGTGGAGCCTACTGAAACAGACCTTTTTAAACGTGTAGGAAGCCTTTGCAGGTGTTTTTTGTTAATTATTCTAATTTACTGAGATAATGACTTTTGTGTTTTCATTGGCTGTAAGCCATATTCATCAACATTAACTTGAAATAGATCACTCTGTTTGTAATGACTATATAATATATGAGTTTCACTTTTTGTATTGAAGAACTGAAATAAATTAACTTTTTGATGATAGCCTAATTTTGTGAGAAGCACCTGTATACTTGTATTCCTCATAAAGTGGCCCTTCATGCTCTAAATTTTTATCTAATGAAATACAGACAGTTTACAACTGATTTATGCAATTATATTATCAAACTAACATCATTCTTAATAACTATATATTTTTTTCCGTTTAATTATAAATTATACCTACAAACAGAAGTTTTCATGGGGCTAAAATGTTCCCCATCTCTAGTCAATCTCATTATGGGCTAATGGGACATATTTAGTTTGTATAACCCATTTTCAAATTCGATATGGTGGTATGGAAGATACCATGGTGGTATCGATGATTTACTCATCATTTGGCTTTCTGATGTGTCTGCCATGCAGCCATTTATTAATTACATCAATCGTAACCTGTTCAACTTAAAGTTTACGCATTATTACTAGTGATGGGCGAGCACTAAAATGCTCGGGTGCTCGTTGCTCAGGTCGAGCACATTGGAATACTCGGGTGCTCGACCAGAGCAACGAGCCCAATGTAAGTCTATGGGAAACTCAAACATTTTTCAGGTGCCTCCCCCCGGCGGTCTGCAGAGGGCCTAAAAATTGCCCAAATAGATGGGAACAGTGCTCAAATGACATGGGAACAGCATAGGGAAGACCCCTGGAAGCATTTCTGACTCCCAGGTCACTGCTGTCAACAATGTTGTCAGAGGTATTACGCCACTTTTACGGACTCACAATAAAACATACTAAAACGAAACCAAAATGGATTTTCCTGGGAAATATGTTAAGGAACATCTTTTCCAGAGTAATGACTTGTATATTAGGCAAAATAAATAACCAAAAACAAAAATACTCCTCCACACCTTGGGCTATGTTCACACGTAGCGTTTTTGATGCGTTTTTGCACTTTTGCATTGCTTTCAACCGTGACAAATTTATTCACCGGGAAATGTCATTTTAACATATTACAACCTTATTTGGCCATGTGGTGTGTAAGACATGATCAGACACATCCTGTTTCATTTATGAAGGAGGGACTCTGAAAGTCACAGAGCCTATTTTTATGAGACCATCAGGCGACCTTTACTATTCTTAAAGGGCCAACATGTGGCCCTCACTATACCTAGAGAGCCATCAGCCGGCTAGGCTTTGTTGTTCCCATTACTAAAGAGTGGGTCTCCTATACTGTTATTGTATATGCAGTGAGTGGCAGGACTGCCCAAAATTTGAACGCATCCCAATACCCCTTTGAAAATTTGGACGCACCCCAATATCCCTTTGAAGAGACTTAGAGGAGGGCCTCCTGAAAACAATGTTCCCTCTTATTAGGAAGTGGGTTTCCCATTGTGTTTGCCTTTTCAGTGAATGCAAGGGTTGCCAAAAATTTGGAGGCACTCCAATGCACCTTGGAATATACGTGGTGGTCAGAGGGCCTCATGAAAATAATGTTCCCATTATTAGGAAGTGGGCTTCCCATTGTGTTTGCCTATGCAGTGAATGCAAGGGTTGCCAAAAATTTGGAGGCACTCCAATGCCCCTTGGAAGAGACGTAGAGGACCTCATGAAAAAATGTTCCCATTATTAGGAAGTGGGTCTCCAATAGTGTTGGCCTATGTAGTGAATAATAATAATAATTATAATAATTTTTTTATTTTTATAGCGCCAACTTATTCCGCAGCACTTTACAATTTTAGGGGGACTTATACAGACAATACAGAATAAGCATATCTCAAATCAAAAACAGTGAGGGCCCTGCTCGCAAGCTTACAGTCTATGAGGAAATGGGGGAGACACAAAAGGTAAAGTGTACATATATTGTGTAATGCAGCCTTGATATACTAAATAGGATAAAAAATAATACATGGACTGGTCGCCAGCCAGTATGTGTACAGTCCTGACCGAGGCTATTAAGTACATGGATGGTATGAACCTGAAATTGAATAAGATTTTAATATGGGGGAAAACTGGGACAGACAGATAGTGTGTTTAGGCGATACGCCAGTCTAAAGAAATGGGTTTTTAGGGTCCCCTTGAAACTGTGGGTATTGGGAATTAATCGAACTGTCCTGGGTAGTGCATTCCAAAGAATTGGCGCAGCACGCGAGAAATCTTGGAGACGGGAGTGGGAAGTTCGGATTATGGAGGATTTTAGTTTTAAGACATTGGCAGAACCGAGGGCACGTGTAGGGTGGTAGACTGAGACAAGGAGGAGATGTAAGGGGGTACTGAAGCATGGAGCGCTTTGTGGGTAAGCGTGATAAGTTTAAATTGAACTCTTTATTGGATGGGTAACCAATGCAATGACTGGCACAGGGAAGAGACATCGATGTAGCGGTTGGCGAGGAATATGATCCTTGCTGCTGCGTTAAGGACGGATTGGAGAGGGGAGAGTTTAGTAAGAGGGAGACCGATTAGTAGAGAGTTGCAATAGTTGAGATGAGAATGAATAAGAGCTACAGTAAGAGTTTTTGCCGAGTCAAAGGTGAGAAATGTCCTGATTCTTGAGATGTTTTTGAGGTGTAGATGACATGAACGAGCGAGTGATTTGATGTGAGGAGTGAAGGAAAGATCTAAAGATCTAAATCAAAAATGACCCCAAGACAGCGGGCTTGTTGCTGGGGAGTAATGGTTGAGCCACAAACGGAAATGGCAATATCGGGCACAGGTAGGTTAGTGGAGGGAGGAAATACGAGTAGTTCAGTTTTTGACAGATTCAGTTTTAGGCAGAGGGAGGACATAATGTTAGACACAGCAGAAAGACAATTACTGGTCTTTTGTAGTAATGCAGGGGTTATGTCCGGAGCAGAGGTGTATAATTGGGTGTCATCAGCATAGAGATGGTACTGAAAACCGAATCTGCTGATTGTTTGTCCAATAGGAGCGGTGTATAAGGAGAAAAGAAGGGGACCTAGGACTGATCCTTGAGGAACCCCAACAGTAAGCGGAAGGAGAGAGGAGGAGGAGCCGGCAAAAGACACAGAGAAGGAGCGGCCAGAGAGATAGGAGGAGAACCAGGAGAGAACAGTGTCCTTGAGGACAATAGTGCGGAGCATAGTGAGGAGGAGCTGGTGATCCACAGCGTTGAACGCTGCAGAGAGATCCAGGAGAATCAGCAGGGAGTAGTGACCATTTGATTTAGCTGTTAGTAGATCATTAGAGACTTTAGTGAGGGAGGTTTCAGTAGAATGTAAAGAGCGGAAACCAGATTGTAGAGGGTCAAGAAGAGAGTTGTCTGAGAGATAGCGGATTAGACTGGAATGGACCAGGCGTTCCAGGAGTTTAGAGATAAATGGAAGATTGGAAACCGGTCTGTAGTTGGCCGTGCAGTTCTGGTCAAGGGATTTTTTTTAAGTAATGGATGTATGCTAGCATGTTTAAAAGAAGAGGGAAAGATACCAGATGAGAAGGAGAGGTTGAAAATTTTAGTTAGGTGAGTGGTGACAGCTGGAGAAGGGGACTGAAGGAGCTGTGAGGGAATAGGGTCACTGGTGCAGGTAGTAGGGCGAGAAGATGCAAAGAGCCGGATCACTTCATCTTCCGTGACTGGTTTGAAGTCAAAAAGTGAGCAAGATACAATGTGGCGAGGGAGAGCATGCATAACTTTTGGGGATTGGGAGAAAATTTCTTGTCGGATATGGTCAATTTTTTCCTTGTAATAATTGGCCAGATCGTCAGCGCTGAGGTCGGTGGTCGGGGCCTGTGCTGTTTGATTGAGGAGAGAATGAAATGTGTCAAAGAGGCATTTAGGATTATTGGAAAGTAAGATGATGAGTAGAGATGAGCGGTGTTCGACTAGAACTGTTCGCCAATCTCAAATTCGAGCTGTTTTGGGCGGTGTTCGAGTTGTTCGACGAACCCGAACGATTTGCAAAAAATTCGGCTGTTCGAGGTTATGTTCGATAACTGTTCGTGCACCAAAAGCGTGTCCTGCATGTCTGGCGCTATTTAGAGCACCAATCATGCAGGGATTGTCTGCCACTCACTGTAATGCCACAGCCATGGTGGTTGTGGCATTACAGTGATTGCCCAAATCGATGGGAACAGTGCTCACAGTGAAACATGAAAAGCCGGCAATTCAGCAGCGGCATACACCGGTACCCGACAATTTAGAACAGAAAGAATAGAGAATCACACATAGATTAGATAGATAGAAACATGTCAGTCACACATATAAGAAGCACAGTGACAGTGTTGCTTACTGTACTTGTCATTTAGTGTAAAGGATTTATCAAAAAAAATAATAGTGTTTTCATGCACCGTCTCTTTAAAAAAGCCGGCCGGCAATTCAGCATCTGTACCCGACAATTTAGAATAGAAGGAATAGAGAATCACACATAGATTAGATAGATAGAAACATGTCAGCCACATATATACGAAGTACAGTGACAGTGTTGCTTACTGTACTTGTCATTTAGTGTAAAGGATTTATTAAAAAATATAATAGTGTTTTCGTGCACCGTCTCTTTAAAAAAGCCGGCCGGCAATTCAGCAGCGGTACCCGACAATTTATAACAGACAGAATAGAGCTTCACACATAGATTAGATAGATAGAAAAATGTCAGTCACATATATATGAAGTACTGTGACAGTGTTGCTTACTGTACTTGTCATTTACTGCAAAGGATTTATTAAAAAAAATAATAGTGTTTTCATGCACCGTCTCTTTAAAAAAGCCGGCTGGCAATTCAGCATCTGTACCCGACAATTTAGAATAGAAGGAATAGAGAATCACACATAGATTAGATAGATAGAAACATGTCAGCCACATATATATGAAGTACAGTGACAGTGTTTCTTACTGTACTTGTCATTTAGTGTAAAGGATTTATTAAAAAAAATAATAGTGTTTTCATGCACCGTCTCTTTAAAAATCCCGGCCGGCAATTCAGCATCTGTACCCGACAATTTATAAGAGACAGAATAGAGCTTCACACATAGATTAGATAGATAGAAACATGTCAGTCACATATATAATAAGTACAGTGACAGTGTTGGTTACTGTACTTGTCATTTAGTATTAAAATAAAGGATTTATTATTAAAAAAAATTGGCGTGGGGTTCCCCGTAATTTTAGTCTCTAGCGGAGGTTAAGCAGACAGCTGGGGCAGATGTTTGAAGCCTGGGAAGGGGGTAATACCCACGGAGCTTCCCAGACTACTAATATCAGCCCCCAGCTGAATACCTAGCCTTTACTAGCTATTAAAATGGGGGACCCCCCAAAAAAATGACGTGGGGTCCCCCCTAATTTAATAGCTAGCAAAGGCTAGGCAGACAGCTGGGGGCTGATATTAATAGCCCAGGAAGGGAACCATGAATATTGGCCCCCTCCCAGGCTAGAAACACCAGCCGTCAGCCGCCCCAGAAATGGCGCATCCATAGGATGCGCCAATTCTGGCACTTAGCCTCGCTCTTCCACGCTGCCCTGGTGCGGTGGCAGGGGGTAATAGGGTTGGGGTTGATGTCAGCTTATAATGCCAGCTGACATCAAGCCCAGGTTAGTAATGGAGAGGCGTCTATAAGACACCCCCATTACTAACCCCATAGTCAAAGTTAAAAGAAAACACAAACACCCAGAATAAAGTCCTTTAATTGAAATAAAGACACATTCCTTTATTGTTCTAAATTAAACCATACTTACCGTCACGCCCATTCCAGCTGAAGCCAACGATCTCTTGCAATAAAAGAAAAATAATAAAGCAACCTCATCCTTACCTTTCCATGGTTCCCACGACAGCTTCAGCTCTGCTACATCGAGATAACAGGCTGGACCGCAGCAGAACGCTGCCATCCAGCGTGTCATCCCGCAGACACTGAGAAGCGCAGGCATGCTTGCGCTCTGCAGTGTCTGGCTGTGACGGCATAAAGATGAGACGAGTTCATGTCCAATGAACTCGGCGCACCTCATGCACGTCACTGACAGCGTGGGAGAATTCTCCTGCACTCAGCACTTCAGCGTGAGAATTCTCCCACGCTGTCAGTGACGTGCATGAGGTCAGCTGAGTTCATTGGACATGAATGAGCTCACCTCATGCACGTCACTGACAGCGTGGGAGAATTCTCACGCTGTAGCGCTGAGTGCAGGAGGGTTTTCCCACGCTGTCAGTGACGTGCATGAGGTGAGCTGAGATCATTGGACATGAATGAGCTCACCTCATGCACGTCACTGACAGCGTGGGAAAATTCTCCTGCACTCAGCGCTTCAGCGTGAGAATTTTCCCACGCTGTCAGTGACGTGCATGAGGTGAGCTCATTCATGTCCAATGAACTCAGCTGACCTCATGTACGTCACTGACAGCGTGGGAGAATTTTCACGCTGAAGTGCTGAGTGCAGGAGAATTCTCCCACGCTGTCAGTGACGTGCATGAGGTGCGCCGAGTTCATTGGACATGAGCTTGTCTCATCTTTATGCCGTCACAGCGAGACACTGAGGAGCGCAAGCATGCCTGCGCTTCTGAGTGTCCGCGGGATGACAGGCTGGATGGCAGCGTTCTGCTGCGGTCCAGCCTGTCATCTCGATGTAGCAGAGCTGAAGCTGTCGTGGGAACCATGGAAAGGTAAGGATGAGGTTGCTTTATTATTTTACTTTTATTGCAGAAGACATTGGCTTCAGCTGGAATGGGCGTGACGGTAAGTATGGTTTAATTTAGAACAATAAAGAATTGTGTGTTTATTTCAATTAAAGGACTTTATTCTGGGTGTTGTGTTTTTTTAAATACTTTACTAGAAATTCATGGTGGTCATGTCTAATATTGGCGTGACCCCATGAATTTCGGGCTTAGGGCCAGCTGATAATGCCAAGCTGGCCTTAACCCCTTTATTACCCAGTGAGCCACCGCACCAGGGCCCTGGATGAGTTGGGTACAGCGCCAGAAGATGGCGCTTCTATGAACGCGCCATTTTCCGGGGCGGCTGCGGACTGCAATATGCAGCGGGTAGGGTCCAGAAAGCTTGGGCCTCCCTGCGCTGCAGATTCCAGCCCCCAGCTGCCTAGTTGTACCTGGCTGGGCACAAAAATAGGGCGAAGCCCCACGCATTTTTTTTTAAAATTATTTCATGAAATTCATGGAATAATTAAGAAAAAAAGGGCTTCCCTATATTGTTGTGTCCAACCAGGTACAAATAGGCAGCTGGTGGTTGGGGGCAGCCCGTCCCTGCCTGCTGTACCTGGCTGGACACAAATATAGTGCGAAGCCCCACGTCAATTTTTTTTTAATTATTTCATGAAACAATTTTTTTAAAAAAGGGCTTCCCTATATTGTTGTGTCTGGCCAGGTACAAATAGGCAGCTGGTGGTTGGGGGCAGCCCGTTCCTGCCTGCTGTACCTGACTGGACACAAATATAGGGCGAAGCCCCACGTCAATTTTTTTTAAATTATTTCAGGAAATTCATGAAATAATGAAAAAAAAATTGATGTGGGGCTTCGCCCTATATTTGTGTCCAGTCAGGTACAGCAGGCAGGAACGGGCTGCTCCCAACCACCAGCTGCCTATTTGTACCTAGCCGGACACAACAATATAGGGAAGCCCTTTTTTTCTTAATTATTCCATGAATTTCATGAATTTAAAAAAAAAATACGTGGAGCTTCGCCCTATTTTTGTGTCCAGCCAGGTACAACTAGGCAGCTGGGGGCTGGAATCTGCAGCGCAGGGAGGCCCAAGCTTTCTGGGCCCCACCCGCTGCAAATTGCAGTCCGCAGCCGCCCCGGAAAATGGCGCGTTCATAGAAGCGCCATCTTCTGGCGCTGTACCCAACTCATCCAGGGCCCTGGTGCGGTGGCTCACTGGGTAATAAAGGGGTTAAGGCCAGCTTGGCATTATCAGCTGGCCCTAAGCCCGAAATTCATGGGGTCACGCCAATATTAGACATGACCACCATGAATTTCTAGTAAAGTATTTAAAAAAAACACAAACACCCAGAAAAAAGTCCTTTAATTGAAATAAACACACAATTCTTTATTGTTCTAAATTAAACCATACTTACCGCCACGCCCATTCCAGCTGAAGCCAATGATCTCCTGCAATAAAAGTAAAATAATAAAGCAACATCATCCTTACCTTTCCATGGCTCCCACGACAGCTTCAGCTCTGCTACATCGAGATGACAGGCTGGACCGCAGCAGAACGCTGCCATCCAGCCTGTCATCCCGCAGACACTGAGAAGCGCAGGCATGCTTGCGCTACTCAGTGTCTGGCTGTGACGGCATCCAGATGAGCCGAGGTCATGTCCAATGAACTCGGCTCACCTCATGCACGTCACTGACAGCGTGGGAAAATTCTCACGCTGAAGCGCTGAGTGCAGGAGAATTTTCCCACGCTGTCAGTGGCGTACATGAGGTGAGCCGAGTTCATTGTCGGCTCATCTGGATGCCGTCACAGTCAGACACTGAGGAGCGCAAGCATGCCTGCGCTTCTCAGTGTGTGCGGCATGGCAAGCTGGATGGCAGCGTTCTGCTGCGGTCCAGCCTGTCATCTCGATGTAGCAGAGCTGGAGCTGTCCTGGGAACCATGGAAAGGTAAGGATGAGGTTGCTTTATTATTTTTCTTTTATTGCAGGAGATCGTTGGCTTCAGCTGGAATGGGCGTGATGGTAAGTATGGTTTAATTTAGAACAATAAAGAATTGTGTCTTTATTTCAATTAAAGGACTTTATTCTGGGTGTTTGTGTTTTTTTTTAACTTTGACTATGGGGTTAGTAATGGGGGTGTCTTATAGACGCCTCTCCATTACTAACCTGGGCTTGATGTCAGCTGGCATTATAAGCTGACATCAACCCCAACCCTATTACCCCCTGCCACCGCACCAGGGCAGCGTGGAAGAGCAAGGCTAAGTGCCAGAATTGGCGCATCCTATGGATGCGCCATTTCTGGGGCGGCTGAGGGCTGGTGTTTCTAGCCTGGGAGGGGGCCAATATTCATGGCTCCCTTCCTGGGCTATTAATATCAGCCCCCAGCTGTCTGCCTAGCCTTTGCTAGCTATTAAATTAGGGGGGACCCCACGTCATTTTTTTTGGGGGGTCCTCCATTTTAATAGCTAGTAAAGGCTAGGTATTCAGCTGGGGGCTGATATTAGTAGCCTGGGAAGCTCCGTGGGTATTACCCCCTTCCCAGGCTTCAAACATCTGCCCCAGCTGTCTGCTTAACCTCCGCTAGAGACTAAAATTACGGGGAACCCCACGCCAATTTTTTTTAATAATAAATCCTTTATTTTAATACTAAATGACAAGTACAGTAACCAACACTGTCACTGTACTTATTATATATGTGACTGACATGTTTCTATCTATCTAATCTATGTGTGAAGCTCTATTCTGTCTGTTATAAATTGTCGGGTACAGATGCTGAATTGCCGGCCGGCTTTTTTAAAGAGACGGTGCATGAAAACACTATTATTTTTTTTAATAAATCCTTTGCAGTAAATGACAAGTACAGTAAGCAACACTGTCACAGTACTTCATATATATGTGACTGACATATTTCTATCTATCTAATCTATGTGTGAAGCTCTATTCTGTCTGTTATAAATTGTCGGGTACCGCTGCTGAATTGCCGGCCGGCTTTTTTAAAGAGACGGTGCACGAAAACACTATTATATTTTTTAATAAATCCTTTACACTAAATGACAAGTACAGTAAGCAACACTGTCACTGTACTTCGTATATATGTGGCTGACATGTTTCTATCTATCTAATCTATGTGTGATTCTCTATTCCTTCTATTCTAAATTGTCGGGTACAGATGCTGAATTGCCAGCCGGCTTTTTTAAAGAGACGGTGCATGAAAACACTATTATTTTTTTAAATAAATTCTTTGCAGTAAATGACAAGTACAGTAAACAACACTGTCACAGTACTTCATATATATGTGACTGACATGTTTCTATCTATCTAATCTATGTGTGAAGCTCTATTCTGTCTGTTATAAATTGTCGGGTACCGCTGCTGAATTGCCGGCCGGCTTTTTTAAAGAGACGGTGCACGAAAACACTATTATATTTTTTAATAAATCCTTTACACTAAATGACAAGTACAGTAAGCAACACTGTCACTGTACTTCATATATATGTGACTGACATGTTTCTATCTATCTAATCTATGTGTGATGCTCTATTCCTTCATGTCTAAATTGTCGGGTACCGGTGTATGCCGCTGCTGAATTGCCGGCCGGCTTTTTTAAAGAAAGCGTCTTCTGAGCAGTTTGTCAGCTTTTGGACACCTTTGAAGGTGTTTTCTATGTGTTCCTATGTGTTTTTGTTTGCCTGCCATTGGTTTTAACGGTGTTCGACGGTGTTCTAAGGTGTTCCACGAACAGTTCGACGAACAGTTCCTCGAACATCCCGGTGTTCGACGAACCGAACCGAACCCGAACACTACGGGGGTGGCTCAACACTAATGATGAGATTGTTAAAGTAGGTTTGTTTGGAGAGGTGAAGGGCAGAGTTATATGCTTTCAGCATAAATTTATAATGGAGGAAATCTTTGGGCAGATTAGATTTTCTCCACAGCCGTTCAGCGCACCTGGAGCACCTCTGGAGAAGAAGTTTTTGAGGCATGTGCCAGGGTTGTCGCCGTCTATGCCCAATTGTTCTTTGTGTAGGAGGTGCGGCTTCATCCAGGGAGCATAGCAATATTTCGTTATAATGCTTCAATGCAGAGTCGGGACATGAGAGGGAGGAGATTGGGACCAATGATGATTGCAACTTTTTCATAAATTTCTGGGTGTTAAAGGCTCGTATATTTCTATAAGTGTGGAAAGTGGGGGTTTCTTGAGTAGCCTCACAGTTCTTGACCGAGAATGAAAGAAGATTAAGGTCAGAGAGTGGAAGGGGAGAGTTAGTAAAGTCATGTACTGCGCAAAGCCAGGAGAAGATCAGGTCCAATGTGTTCCCATCTTCATGTGTAGGAGAATTAGCAAGCTGTGAAAGACCAAAGGAGGAGGTTAGGGATAAAAGATGAGCAGCAGATGGGGAAAGAGAATCGCCAGTTGGGATGTTAAAATCTCCCATGATTAGAGTGGGAATGTCACAGGATAGAAAATTTGGAAGCCAGGCAGCAAAGTGATCCAGCAACTGATGGGAGAGACCTGGAGGGCGATAGACAACCGCCACTCGCAGGGAGAAGGGCCGGTAGAGTCTGACTGTGTGGGCCTCAAAAGAAGGGAGGATAAGGGAGGGTACTGGGGGGGATAACCTAAAAAGTACATTTTGTTGAAAGAGGCAGACCAGCACCTCCACCTGATCTGTTGTCAGGTCTCGGGGTATTAGAGAAATGTAAGCCACCATGGGAGAGAGCTGCTGCGGCGGTGGTGTCTGACTGCTGGATCCAGGTTTCGGTGAGAGCCAGAAGGTTGAGGGAATTAGAGAGGAAAAAGTCATGGATGTAAGAGAGTTTATTACATGCTGAGCGCATTCCAAAGGGCACAGTTGAATGAGACAGAAGATATGCAGGGAATATTAATGAGATTAGCAGGGTTTCTGAATGTAACAGGGAAAGAGTTAGTGTTATTATTACTGGAGGGTCCTGGATTAGGAGAAATATCACCTGCGACTAAGAGAAGGAAGATACAGAGAGTGAGCAGATGGTTGAGTGATTTGTGAGAGCGTTTCCTGTGTTGTATGGTGGGAATGAATGGATCTGTGTGGTATAACATTGTGAAGAGAGCATGACAGCTGTACATAGGAGAAGAGAGGATAGAGGGGTTAATATGGATGAAGTGTGCAGAATTTGTGGGAGAACGGTGAATGTGGATGATTGTAGCAGCCAGAACATAAATGGCACAAATACAAATGGTGATAACTGTTTGCAAAACAGATGACCTGGAAGCAGGTTTGTTTAATTGTCTTGCATGTCTTACCTGTCTACTGCCCTGCCCAACTGCCATATCTAACTGCCGTGGCACTTTGATAAACTATGGCACTTAGATAAAGTATGCATAAATGCTATATGCATAAATGCCCCGGCATAAATGCTGCCCCTTGACTATGTCTCCATATATAGGGACGTATCTGCTTAGATCTACACAGATTTAACTCGTTAACAATCAATCAACTAGCTTAAAACAACAGGAGACAATAAAACTGAAGAAAAAAAACAGCCTGGCAACTCAACATGGATCATAAACTGTTAAAGTAAGTGTGATGACCTTAAAGTATCATTGGTTAAATAACGTAGATGAATGAGATATATATACCAGTGATTAGCTGCAGAGCATTGCAACATGGAGATACAATGCAGGTTTAAGAATAGATAACATGTAGTAGAGGAGTGAGATATATATACCAGTGATTAGCTGCAGAGCATTGCAAGGAACATGGAGATACAATGCAGGTTTCAAAATAGATAACACGTAGTAGAGGAGTGAGATATATATACCTGTAAGAAGAGAAGAAAGATGAATATTAGAACTGCCATATCTAACTGCTGTGCCACTTTGATAAACTATGGAACTTCGATAAAGTATGCATAAATGCTATATGCATAAATGTCCCCGCATAAATGTGAATGCACTCCAATTCCCCTTGGAAGAGATGTGGAGGATGGCCTCATAAAAAAATGTTCCCATTAGAAAGGAGCTGGTCTCCTATACTTGTAATGTCCATGCACTAAGTGTATGGGCTGACAAACATTTACCTCTGGGGGGTATACATGAACATACAGTATAAAAAACATTTTTTACGGCATCATAAACCCCCTTTAATAAAATTATGTGGGTGTTGCATCACGGACCACGGTCACCCTGGTGATATGGTGGTGAAGGATGAGGATAAAGAGAAGGAGGAGAACAAAAGCAAATAGCCAAAATCAGGAACCATATACCCAAGTGTGGGTGTGAAAACATAGTAACATAGTTTTTAAGGTTGAAGGAAGATTAAGTCCATCTAGTTCAACCATAGCCTAACATGTTGATCCAGAGGAAGGCAAAAAAAAACATGGCAAACACCAAGCTCCACATTGGGGAAAAAATTCCTTCCTGACTCCATATGACAATCAGACTAGTTCCCTGGATCAACGCCCTATCAAGGAATCTGGTATATATAACCTGTAATATTATACTTTTCAAGAAAGGCAACCATGCCCTTCTTAAATTTTAGTAGTGAATCACTCATTACAACATCATGCAGCAGAGAGTTCCATAGTCAGTAAAGAATCCGCATCTGTGATTATGATTATGAGTTTCAACGCATGGGGACATCACACCCCAGTCTATGAGCTGGAAACTGCAAATGCTCCTGAAACATGGCAAGGGCGGCGGAAGCTGTAGGTGATTTTCTAAAATGGGTACACAGGCGGAGTACTTTGAGAAGCAGATCTGGCTGCTCCGGGTAGGATTTGAGAAACTGCTGATCCACGAGGTTAAGCACATGGACCAGGCATGGTACGTGTGTGAGCTCGCCTCACCTCAGAGCCTCCACCATGTTCCTGCCATTGTCACACATGACCATGCTTGGCTGTATGTTCAACAGTGTGAGCCACAGATCTGCCTGCTCTTTCAGAGCTGTCCACAACTCTCCAGCATTGTGCAGTTTGTAACCTGAGCATATTAGCTTCAGCACAGCCTGTTGCCGCTTGGCAGAGGCAGTGCTGCAGTGCTTCCAGCTTGTGACTGATGTGGTCATTTCGGAGATGGAGGCTGAAGAAGAGGAGGAGGCAGAAGAGGATGAGGTGCAGGAGCTGTACACTGTGGGGGCAACACTGATTGACCTAGGGCCCGCATTCCTTGGCGTCGGGAGGATGTGTTCCGTCCCAAGGTCCGACTGGGTCCCGGCTTCCACTATGTTAACCCAGTGTGCCGTCAGCGAGATGCACCGTCCCTGCCCACAAGCACTTGTCCACATGTCCGTGGTTAGGTGGACTTTCCCTGTAACTGCGTTGTTGAGGGCGCAGCTAATGTTTTGGGACACGTGCTCGTGTAATCCGGGGACAGCACACCGGGAGAAATAGTGGCAGCTGGGGACCGAGTACCGAGGGACGGCAGCCACCATCAGGTTGCGGAATGCTTTCCTCTCCACGAGTCTAAAAGGCAACATTTTGAGCGCAAGCAGTCGCTAAATGTGGGAATTTAGTAGTGTGGCCTGTGGGGCATTGGCTGCATATTTGTGCTAGCATTCCAAGGACTGGGGTATGGACAACTGAACGCTGCGCTGGGACAAGGACATGGATGTGCGTCCTGATGCTGCTACTTAAGAGTGTGCAATGACAGGTGCAGGGCAGGAGGCATCTTCAGATGCACCATGGATAGGGAATTGGCTTGCATGCACAACAGCGGAAGAAGTAGTGATGCCACCCGCAGACAATGTTGCTGGATCCTGGGGTTCAGCCCACAAAGTCGGGTTCTTTGCTGCCATGTGCCTGATCATGCTGGTGGTGGTCAGGCTGGTATTTTTGCCACCCCTGTTGATGCTGGCCTGTTTGGTGGTGCAAATGGCCGTTTTGACGTTATCGGCAGAGTCTTTAAAAAATAACCAGACTCGGGAAGACCTAACAGTTATCCTGGCAATTTTCTCTGTGTTGGTGTTACGGGGAACGGTTGCCTGGCTTCTTTCTGCGGCCACCACACTACTTCTTCCTGCCGGTTGGGGTGCTCTGCCTCCCCCTTCCTGTGTGCTGCTGTCCTCGCTCTGCATGTCCTCCTGCCAGGCTGGGTCAGTTACTATATCATCCACCTCTTGTAACACTTTCCCACCGTCGACCTTCGTGTAACCATGGCTACTCAAATATTTGGGCATTGCTGCATGCGATTTCCTCTTGCCCTGCTTCAAGTGGACTAAGCGAGAGGCCCGAATCTATAAATGAAAAAGTGAACAGCTCTTCGGAGTGTCCAAGTGTGGGATCAGTTGTTTCTGGGCACTCAGCATGGTGGGAGGATGGAGGTTCAGGGTGAGGAATATGCAGTCCAGACTCACGGGTACTGAGCCTTGACCGTGTGGAAGACAGGGTGGTGGTGGTGATGGCTAAGTGACTGGAAGCATTGTCTGCTATCCAACCAATAACCATTTCACACTGCCCTGTGTTCAATAGTGGTGTTCTGCGGTCCCCTATTAATTGGGACAGGAAGGTCGAGCAAGAAGATGTGGGTGTTTGTTGTGGCACAATTTCAGCTTGCCCACGGCCTTGGCCTCTGCATGCACCATCATCACCATCACGTCCAGTTCCCTATCCCTTGCCACGTGCCTTGCCCATTTTAAATGGGGGATAATATCTACTACGCTCACTACAAATGAATTTTGAGCGAACTTCTATGTTATCCGTGTGACGGACAAACCATAGTTTAATACCTGGCCTGTAGGTAACTATTTTGAACAGCAAACTGGTGTCAAAAAGTTTGCTGACACACTGAAACAATTTTTTAATGGAGGCCAGAAATGGCAGTATTTTCTGAAAACGAATATGTGATCCGTGTGACGGAGAAAACAAAGTTTTAAATACCTCGCCTGTACGTAACTATTTTGAACAGCAAATCGGTGTCAAAAACTTCGCTGACAAACTGAAGCAAATTTTTAATGGAGGCCAGAAATGGCAATATTTTCAGCACAATTATATGTGATCTGTGTGATGGACAAACCACAGTTTTAAATAGCTGGCCTGTAGGTAACTATTTTTAACAGCAAACTCGTGTCAATAGGTTCACTGACACACTGAATAAAAATTTCAATGGAGGCCAGAAATGGCAATATTTTCAGCGCAATTATATGTGATCCATGTGACGGACAAACCACAGTTTTAAATAGCTGGATTTTTAGCGCTGTAATATGGAAAGGACCTGGCTGTATTCTGAAGGCCAACAAGCAAATGACGCAGAAAAAGTGTGTTCTCTGGATTGCTTTTTAAGCAAATAATGAGGATTATTGCTTGCTCATCACTAATTATTACCATAACAAAACTATTAACTTTTTGGATTTAACATTATTTGGATTTCCTAACTAGTTAATATCATCCACTACATACATGAAACAAATTGCAGGCAACACCATATTAATAAGGCTATTCTAAGCCTTTAAATTAAGGAATTTATGGTGGCCAAATGCAATTGTACCAGTAGTATAACATATAACAAAGAAATTAGACCATAACCAATAGACTACATAAATGGGGTTATAAAAAATGGATGTGTGACAGAGCTACCAACATAGACAAAACAAATCACTTTCTGATTTACTTAATCATGATTGTAAAACTGCACAATCACAGACTAAGAATTTTCCAACAACCCTGATTCTGCAATATAGAAAACAATTTATTAAAATAAAAAAATGTTTTCACAAAAAACTTAACTTTGTTGTATGAAGATGAAATCCTTTCTGAGATGTTGCGGGATGGTTGCCAGGTGGTATCTCAGCATGCTCCATCCCTAGGTAACTCACTTTCTCAAAGCTCTCTTTCTAATTATTCAAGCAAGGGCTCATGCAGACAAGCATATAAATCAGACGTGTGCTATTAGTTTTTTCACCGGATGGCACAATTACCCTGTACTGTTCAGATGAACAATTAATTTCTCGTTCTGAGTGTCCGTGAGAAAGAAAAATTGCAGCATGCACTATTTTCATCCGAGCCTCGTTCCCTGACCAACGCAGTTACTGGGAAGGTCCACTTAATGACCAACAAGTGAAAAAGTGTTTGGGCCCAGGGATGCTACATTTACCTGATGGCACACTGAGTGAACCTTGTGAAGGCCGGGACCGAGTCAGACCCTAGGGTGGGACACAGGCCCTAGTTCCATCACGGATTCCTCAACCTCCCACACCAGTTCCTGCTCCCCTTCCCCTTCCTCCTCCTCATTCTCAATCTCTGAATTGTCATCTCGGAGAATGTCATCCATATCAGCCACAAGCTGGATGCACTGCAGCACTGCCTCAGTGAAGCGGCAACAGGCTCTGGTGAATCTAATTTGTTTAGGTGACAAACAGCACCGCCGCACAGTTGTGGAAAGGTATAACAGACCAGACAGATCTGTGGCTCTCGCTGCTGAACCTACAATCAGGCATGGTCATATGTAACAATGGCGGTAACCTGGTGGCGGCTCTGAAGCTTGGCAAGCTTGTACACGTTCCATGACTGGTCTACGGGCTCAACTTAGTTCAGTGTTTTCTGAAAACCTACTCAGATTTGCCTCAGCTACTTTTGAAGGTACGCCGCGTGTGTGTCCATTTCCACAAGTCACCTACAGCTGCCGCCGTTCCGGCAGTGCTGCAGTAGCACTTGCAAGTGGCAGCTCACCGACTGGTGACATGACCACGCGCTGGAACTCCACATTACACATGTTGGCAAGGCTTTGTGAGCAGCAGAGGGCAGTAGTTGAATACCAGCTGAAACAACTGACAAGTGGCCATGGTTGACTAAGATCTGTGAGGTTCTACAAAACTTTGAGGAATCAACCAAGATGGAGAGCGGAGATGGGGTCATAATCAGCTTATTATTATTATTATTTATTGTTATAGCGCCATTTATTCCATGGAGCTTTACATGTGATAGGGATATACATAGCAAAAAACATTAACATAATCTTAACAAAACAAGTCAGCGATTGGTGCAGGAGGAGAGAGGACCCTGCCCACGAGGGCTCACAGTCTACAAGGGATGGGTGAGGATACAGTAGGTGGGGGGTAGAGGAGGTCATGCAGTAATGTGGTGGGGCGTGGTTACTGCAGCTTGTCGGAAGAGGTAGGTCTTCAGGTTTCTTTTGAAGGCTTCCATGGTAGGCGAGAGTGTGATGTGTTGGGGTAGAGAGTTCCAGAGTAGGGGGATGCGCGGGAGAAATCTTGTATGTGATTGTGGGAAGAGGAGATAAGAGGGGAGTAGAGAAGGAGATCTTGTGAGGATCGGAGGTTGCGTGCAGGTAAGTACCGGGAGACTAGATCACAGGTGTATGGAGGAGACAGGTTGTAGGTGGCTTTGTATGCCATGGTTAGGGTTTTGAACTGGAGTCTCTGGGCAATGGGGAGCAAGTGAAGGGATTGACAGAGGGGAGAGGCCGGGGAATAGCGGGGGGACTGGTGGATTAGTCGAGCAGCAGAGTTTAGGATAGATTGGAGGGGCGCAAGAATGTTGGAAGGGAGGCCACAGAGCAGGAGGTTGCAGTAGTCAAGGCGGGAGATGATGAGGGCATGCACTAGTGTTTTTACAGAGTCTTTGCTGAGGAATGCACGGTTCCGGGAGATATTTTTGAGTTGGAGTCGTCAGGAAGTGGAAAGGGCTTGGATATGTGGTTTGAAGGAGAGATCAGAGTCAAGGTTTACCCCAAGGCAGCGAGCTTGTGTGATTGGGGAGAGTGAACAGCCATTGACGTTGATGGATAGGTCAGATGGGGGATATGAATGATAGGGTGGAAAGATGATGAACTCAGTTTTATCCATGTTGAGTTTTAGAAATCTGGCAGAGAAGAAGGATGAGATGGCGGACAGACATTGAGGGATTTTGGTTAGTAGGGAGGAGATATCGGGTCCAGAGAGGTAGATCTGTGTGTCATCAGCATGGAGGTGATACTGAAAGCCGTGAGACTCTATGAGCTGTCCCAGGCCAAAGGTGTAGATGGAGAAGAGCAGAGGTCCAAGAACTGAACTGTGGGGGACACTGACAGATAGGGGGCGAGATGAGGATGTGGTGCATGAGTGGGAGACGCTGAATGTTCTGTCTGTTAAGTATGAGGAGATCCAAGATAGGGCCAAGTCCGTGATGCCAAGAGATGAGAGAATCTGTAGTAAGAGGGAATGGTCGACTGTGTCCATCCATCCAACTTCTGTGTCTACTCACTGCTCACAATTATAGAAGAATCTTTGCATGTGGACCAGGTGGAGATGGAGGAAGGAAATAGGGTGATTCTACTCAGCCCAGCCTCATCTCATCTTCTCAGCGCAGATTGGGTGATAATGAGGAGGAGGCTGAGGAGGAGGAGATGGAGAGTCATCCTCCTGGTTGGGACAGGGAAGTCTTGCCTGTTGAGAATCAGGCACACATGGCTAACTTTATGTCCCACTGTCTTACCCGGGACCCTCGCATTATACGGATTTTGGCCAACACTGGTTACACTGGTGCTTACTGGTTGTTCACCCTTTTCGACCCTTGCTATAAGGAGAACTTTCCATCTCTCTTCCTGCGGAGAGGGCTAGTAAAATGGTGCAATACCAGAAGGCCCTAGTTGAACAATTAGTACAAAAATTCCCATCTGACAACGTTGGTAGCAGAGGTCATAGTTTCTTGGGCAACCAAGAAGAGAGATGAGGGAGACACACACCAGGTCCAACGGAGGCAGGGGAACACCATCAAAGGTCAGTTTCATTAAACCATCCAAACTCCCAGGCCCTGATGTGAGGGGTAGTCTGATAAGGAGAGAAAAGTTTTGTAAGATGTTGAAGGAGTACCTATCTGACCGTACTAGTGTCCTCTATGGTTCCTCTGTGCCATACAACTATTGGGTATTTAAGCTGGACACGTGGCATGAATTGTCCCTCTATGCCTTGGAGGTGCTGGCCTGCCCTGCTGCTAGCGTTTTGTCAGAGAGGGTTTTTAGTGCCACCGGAGGCATAATAACTGAACAACTGAAAATGCTGACAGGCTGACTCTTCTCAAAATGTACAAGGCCTGGATTGGCCCAGACTTCTCCATCCCACCAGATAACCACAGAATAACATAAAGCCAGTTCAAATGTTCCTTCTTTTCTGGTGTATTCCTGTACACCCTTTCCCACCAAAAAATGGTATATGATTCATAGTTTCTTCTTTTTCTTGTCCTCCTCCTCCATCATATCAGCAGGGTCATCGTGTGGCCCTCGCTTCAAATTTTTAGAGGGTAAAAAGGCGGCCCTCACTCAAAATTTTTAGAGGTTCATCAGGCGGTCCTCACTCATAATTTTTAGAAGGTAAACAGACGACCCTCACTCAAAATGTTTAGAGGGTCATCAGGCGGCCCTCTTACCAAATTTTTAGAGTGTAAACAGGCGGCCCTCACTGAAAATATTTAGTGGTTCATCAGGCGACCGTCACTCATAATTTTTAAAAGTTCATCAAGCAGCCCTCACTCATAATTTTTAAAGGGTAAACAGGCAGCCCTCACTCAAAATGTTAAAATTACATATACTGGTGACTACCAGTGGGTGTAGTTTTATTTTCTCTGCTATGTCATCTACTGTAGACATAGGTGATGGAGAAATATGGTGAGAGATAGCCCGGCTATTAAGGGATGGAGGAGGTGTTTATTTTTCTCTTTTTAATTTTGATTTATATACAAGTTATTGTACAAGAAAGAATATTTCCTTACATTTTTTCATGTAAAATCCATTTTATCTTTGGTTTTGTATGTTTTGTTGTTAGTCCATAAAAGTGGAGTACAACTCTGACAAAATTGTTTCCAGCAGCAACCTGGGAGTCAGAGATGCGTCCAGGCATCTCCCCATGCTGTTCCCATTATTTGGGAGCTGTTTCCATGCCTTCCAGCAATTTTTCTGTCCCCCCAGCCCTCCTGTTAAGGTCTTCTTGAAAAATGCTCAAGTTTCCCATTGACTTCCATTATACTTGTTACTCGATTTTAGAGATGAGCGTTGTTCTACTCGAACTGTTCGCCAATCTCAAATTCGAGCTGTTTTGGGCGGTGTTCGAGCCGTTCGGCGAACACGAACAATTTGAGAAAAATTCGGCTGTTCGAGGTTATGTTCGATAACTGTTCGTGCACCAAAATCATAACTGGATTTTTTCTCAGTAATGATGAAAATTAATGTTAATACGCAGTTTGAGTGTACAGCGGTGGGGGGAGGGGCAGGGGATGGATCTCTGCAGGAACAATGAAGATCTCCATTTTTTTTTTCTCTTTCCCGCATTTACAGTGGGGAGGTGCAATCTGTCAGCCTATCAGCAGCGCACACACGGAGCGAAGTGCTTTTTTTCACACAAGCAAGGGCATGTGTCATTGGCAGTGTATGTCACATGTCCTTGCCCTATAAGACCAAGCCATTTTCCCCGTCGCCACCATTTTCTCACTGCTGCAGCTGCGTGTTAGACGGCACCGCTGTTGCTGTGTGCGCTATGCCTTGTTAATTTCAAGCCAATTTTGGCACAAATCTACAGATAGCTTGGGAGTAGGGAATAGTTGTGATTGCAGTCATTTTAAGGACTAGCTTACAGCATTTCCTACGACTTTTATCAGGCAGGTCTGTGCTCTTAAATAGATAGATTGTGGGAGTAAAGACTAATTGTAATTGGAGTCCTTTTCAGGACTAGGTTACATCAGTTCCTATCAGTTTTTGCCAGGCAGGTCTGTGCCAGTGCTGTGCAAGTTTTTTTCACAGCATTTGGCTGAATCTAGCAAAGCTAATCCTTTTTGGCCTATTGCAGAGTGTGTTAGTCAGTGGAGTAGCCTATCTGTGTTGCAAGATATACCACCTGTGTATAGAATACCAATTTTTTTACTGCACCTAGTGAAGTAAAATCTTTTGGGCATAGCATCATTCTATTAGTCCATCTATACTGACCTCCATCAGGTTGCAAATTGAATATAATTTTTTTCTGCATCTAGCTCTGAAAAAATATTGGGCTTCTAGCTGTGTGTGGGACTTGTTGTATTAGTCCATCTATACTGACCTCCATCAGGTTGCAAACTGCATATATTTTTTTCTTCATCTACCTCTGAAAAAATATTGGGCTTCTAGCTGTGTGTGGGACTTGTTCTATTAATCCATCTATACAGACCTCCATCAGGTTGCAAACTGAATATATTTTTTTCTGCATCTACCTCTGAAAAAATATTGGGCTTCTAGCTGTGTGTGGGACTTGTTGTATTAGTCCATCTATACTGACCTCCATCAGGTTGCAAATTGAATATAATTTTTTTCTGCATCTAGCTCTGAAAAAATATTGGGCTTCTAGCTGTGTGTGGGACTTGTTCTATTAATCCATCTATACAGACCTCCATCAGGTTGCAAACTGAATATATATTTTTTTCTGCATCTACCTCTGAAAAAATATTGGGCTTCTAGCTGTGTGTGGGACTTGTTGTATTAGTCCATCTATACTGACCTCCATCAGGTTGCAAACTGAATATATTTTTTTCTGCATCTACCTCTGAAAAAATATTGGGCTTCTAGCTGTGTGTGGGACTTGTTCTATTAATCCATCTATACAGACCTCCATCAGGTTGCAAACTGAATATATTTTTTTCTGCATCTACCTCTGAAAAAATATTGGGCTTCTAGCTGTGTGTGGGACTTGTTCTATTAAACCATCTATACAGACCTCCATCAGGTTGCAAACTGAATATATTTTTTTCTGCATCTACCTCTGAAAAAATATTGGGCTTCTAGCTGTGTGTGGGACTTGTTGTATTAGTCCATCTATACTGACCTCTATCAGGTTGCAAACTGAATATATTTTTTTCTGCATCTACCTCTGAAAAAATATTGGGCTTCTAGCTGTGTGTGGGACTTGTTCTATTAATCCATCTATACAGACCTCCATCAGGTTGCAAACTGAATATATTTCTTTCTGCATCTACCTCTGAAAAAATATTGGGCTTCTAGCTGTGTGTGGGACTTGTTGTATTAGTCCATCTATACTGACCCCCATCAGGTTGCAAACTGAATATATTTTTTTCTGCATCTACCTCTGAAAAAGTATTGCGCTTCTAGCTGTGTGTGGGACTTGTTCTATTAATCCATCTATACAGACCTCCATCAGGTTGCAAACTGAATATATTTTTTTCTGCATCTACCTCTGAAAAAATATTTGGCCTTCTAGCAGTGTGTGGGACTTTCTCTATTAGTCCATCTATACTGACCTCCATCAGGTTGCAAATTGAATATAATTTTTTTCTGCATCTAACCCAGCCAATAGTTTTGGCCTAATACCACAGTTTGGCCACTCAGCTCTGCTCGGTTCCCATCCATTGTTTTTTTGTGCAAACAACTCCAGAGTTGTTAATTAGTTAACCACCAAAATGAGTGGAAAAAGGCCTGCTGCTGGTTGAAAGGGGAATAGGCGTGTTGGGAAGGGGAAAAAAGGTTGTGTCCGTGGGGTAGGTGTTAAAGCAACAGTAACATCTGCAGAAGAAAGACCATCTTCCAGCCAAACTAAAATGTCTACTTCTTTTAGCGGACAATGTGATAAGATCCCTTTCTTATGGCCACGCCAATCGCTACAAATTCCAGATGAGGCACAAAAACAGCAGGTGCTTCAACGGATATCAAGTGCTCCTTTAAGTGGGCTCTCCTCCACATCAACTTCAACATCACAAATACTCCAGTCCTCAAAGGTGTCACCCCAATCGCACTTGCTTCCTCACAGCTCCCAAATCTCCAGCTGCCCGTCTGAGTATGAGGTAGAACAGATGGTTGAGTCTGCAGAGCTGTTTACTTATACTATAGCCTGGGAATCAGAGGTCGACTCCAGCGCTTCTGTGAATCCAGACGAGGAAATTATCTGCACTGATGCCCAGAATCTTTATGAGTCGGATCCAGGACCAGACGCAGAAGGTTCTGACCATAATGTAGACCCTCATTCCCAAACTGTAACTCCTGTTGGTGGAGACAATGAGGAAGACGATGATAAGACTCAAATACCTGATTGGAGCGACAACTTTAGTTTTTTGTCAGGGCAGAAACAGGTTGGCTCTGAGGACGACGGGTGTGATAACGCACAGGGTGATGATGATGAGGTTGGAGATCCCACTTACTGTCAACCCACAGTCAGCCAAGAGATGAGGTCAGCAGAGGAGGTGGAGGAAGATGCTAGTGACGAGGTCAGGTTGCGCCTTCCTGGACAGAGAAATAGTACTGGAAGCACGTCAACAACTGCATCCTCAAACACAACTCTGCCTCTCACCACAAGTCGTGGTGGCTCTTCAGGTCGCATGGGTGCTAAGCCTTGCATAGCCTGGGCATTTTTTCAGATCGATAAAGATGACCCAACTCGTGTTATCTGTAACATTTGTCAGCAAAAGCTAAGTAGAGGCCAAAAAATACATAGTTTGAGTACTTCATGCAAGAACCGGCACATGGACATGAAGCATAAGTTGCAGTGGGAAGCTCAGTGTGCTACAATGCGGCCTAGCCGGCCGGGCCAACCACCGTCTGCCATATCTTGTGCATCCGCGGCCTCTTCATCCTCTGTGACTGGGGGGACAACAGTCACACCTGTTTTGGGGCGCAGACCTGCCACCTCTTTACCCTCAACAGCCAGCGTGATTGGCAGGTCATCATTTTCTTTGGAGGTGGTAACACCAGCTGGTGTTGAGCGCTGTCCGACATCGATAGCACCACCTTTGGATCAAGGCAACCTAACATGTCCGCCTGCATCTTCCTCACAGACCGGCAGTTTGCCGGGGACACCCTTATCAACCCCGTCTAAGCACAATAGCCAGCCCTCGGTCCCTCAGATGTGGACAAGTAAAAGACCATTTCCTCCTAGCCATGAGAAAGCTAAGAGGTTGAATTTCACCATCTGCAAGTTCTTGGCTACAGAAATGCTGCCTTTCCGCCTGGTGGACACAGAGGATTTTCGAGACCTTATGTCCGTCGCAGTGCCCCAGTACCAGATGCCCAGTCGGCACTACTTCTCAAAGAAAGGTGTGCCTGCGCTCCACCAGCATGTTGCACACAACATCACCGCTTCTTTGAGAAACTCTGTGTGTGACAGGGTGCATTTCACCACAGACACTTGGACGAGTAGGCATGGACAGGGGCGTTACATGTCGCTGACTGGGCACTGGGTAACTATGGTGACAGCAGGACAAGGGGCTGCTGTCCAAGTCTTGCCGTCCCCACGAGTTGTGCGTCAATCCTCTTTATGTCAAAGTTCCTCCACTGCTTCTGCCGCCTCAACCTCCTCTTGGTCTTCCACCTGCACCCAAAGCCTGTCTGGTCATGCCACATGCTTTCTAACTGCGCAGAAGGGATCCTGCACACCTCCTTACTATGCTGGCAGTAGGGCTCAACGTCATCAGGCGGTTTTTACATTGAAATGTCTGGGAAATGTGAGTCACACAGCTGAGGAGTTGTGGTCAGCTCTGGAGAACCAATTTCATGAATGGTTGTCTCCACTGGACCTGAAACCAGGGAAGGCCGTGTGCGACAATGCTGCAAACCTGGGTGCGGCCCTTCGCCGGGGCAATGTCACACACGTGCCTTGTATGGCTCACGTGTTGAACCTGGTTGTCCAGCAATTTTTAGCCCACTATCCCAGACTAGATGGCCTTCTGCAGAGGGCACGGTCGCTGTGTGCTCACTTTCGCCGTTCGCATCCCGCAGCTCAGCGACTTACATCTCTACAGAAGTCGTTGGGCCTGCCACTTCACCGGCTAAAATGCGATGTGCCTACCCGGTGGAATTCAACTCTGCACATGTTGCAGCGACTGTGGCAGCACCGACAAGCCCTCGTGCAATACGTTCTGACGTATAGCCTGGGCCAACGAGATCCAGAGGTGGCGCAAATCACGCTGGAGGAGTGGTCTCAGATCAGGGACCTATGCACCCTTCTGCACAGTTTTGAAATGGCGACGAAGATGTTTAGTGCTAACGATGCCATTATCAGCATGACTATTCCGGTGATTTACATGCTGGAGCACATGTTAAACAGAATTCGGAGTCAGGTGGTGGCACAAGAGGAGGTGGAGGAAGTAGAGGAGGAGGAGTTGTATGCGGAAGGGCTAACATCTGCAAGGTCCAGACGGTCGGCAGCACCAAGGCGGCAGGCATGTGAGGGTGGGGGAGATGGTTTTACCAGGGAGCATGGTAGCAGCCAAACTAGTGAGGAAGGTGCAGGAGCCCAGGAAGAAGTGGAGGACGAACTGATGGAAGACTCAGCAGATGAGGGAGACCTTGATCACATTTCTGTTGTGCGAGGTTGGGGGGAGAGGACAGAGGAAGGAAGCATGATTGTTACCTCGCCACCAACACAACAGGGACTTGGTGCTCCTGGATGCGCAACACACATGAGTGCCTTCTTGCTGCACTACCTGCAACATGACCCTCGAATTGTGAGAATTAGAAATAATCCTGACTACTGGGTTGCCACACTGTTAGATCCCCGGTACAAAAGTAAATTTGCAGAAATTATTCCTGCCATAGAAAGGGATGCACGCATGCAGGAGTATCAGCAGAGACTGTTGCAGAATCTTACATGTGCTTTTCCACAAAATACCAGTGGTGCACGTAGTGAATCTCACAGTTCCAACTTGCCAACCGTGGGACCGTCAAGTGTTCAGCATTCAAACCGTAACAGAACCACAGTATCTGCTGGTAACATCAATTTTGCGGAATCATTTCACCACTTTTTTAGCCCATCCTTTGCAAGGCCACAGGAGACAAGAAGTCTGACACATAGTCAACGCCTAGAGACGATGGTACAGGAGTATCTACAAGTAAACATTGAAGCCACGACTGTGTCACTGGACCCTTGCTCTTTTTGGGCTTCCAATCTGGATAAATGGCCGGAGCTAGCCACTTACGCCTTGGAGATCTTGTCATGCCCCGCAGCCAGCGTTCTGTCTGAACGTGTGTTCAGCGCTGCTGGTGGTGTGCTGACAGATAAGCGCACGCGGCTCTCCACTGATAATGTAGACAGACTCACGTTCATAAAGATGAACAAATCATGGATCCGAAACGACTTTTCTACCCCTGTGTCATCCTGGGGAGAGTAAAAGCTTGATGATTGGTTAAAATCACCCTACCAACCGTTTTAAGCTTTCAAATTACTAATCATGTTTATCTGTATCTTGGCTGGAAAATAATTTGGGCTTTGTAGCAGTGTGCAGCACTGATTCTATTAGGCCATCTATAATAAGCTCCACCAGATTTAAAATTACTAATCATGTTTATCTGTATCTTGACTGGAAAATAATTTGGGCTTTGTAGCAGTGTGCAGCACTGATCCTATTAGGCCATCTATACTAAAGCTTCACCAGATTTAAAATTAATAATAATTTTTAGCTGCATCTAGCCCGGAAAATAATTTTGGGGCTCCGAGATACGCAAGACACATAAGTGCCTTCTTGCTGCACTACCTGCAGCATGACCCTCATATTGTCAGAATTCGAAGTAATCATGACTACTGGGTTGCCACACTCTTAGATCCCCCAAACTTTTCGATCAACCTTTTCATTTTAATAAAGACCAAAAAAATGGTCATTTTTGAAATTATAAGCATTAGCAGGTTGTTAGAAACTGAAATCAAACAGTTTTCAACTCAAAACTTTATTCTAGGTGATGTTACATTTTCACATAGGACCCCTTGTTCGAAAGGAGCTTCTGAACTCTCTCGTCCATTGAATTTGTCAGGTTTTGGATGGTTTCTGCTTCAATTGTTTTGCATGAGGACAGAATACCCTCCCAGAGCTGTTGCTTAGATGTGAACTGCCTCCCGCCATCATAGACACTCCTTTTAATGATGCTCCAAAGGTTCTGAATGGGGTAGAGGTCAGGGGAGCATGGGGGTCACACCATAAGTTTGTCCCCTTTTATGCCCATATCAGCCAGAGATGCAGATGTTTTATGTGCAGCATGAGATGGTGCATAATCATGCAGAAAAATGATCTTGCTGTGAAATACACGGTTCTTCTTCTTGAACCATGGCAGGAAGTGCTGTTTGAGAAAATCCACATACATTATGGAGTTCATCTTTAGCGCCTTCAGGGGTCCTAAAGGGGCCGACAATCTCTCTCCCCATGATTCCAGCCCAAAACATTACTCCACCTCCTCCTTGTTGGCGCTGTAGCCGTGTTTGCGTCAGGTGTCCATCAACCAGCCATCCTCCACTCCATCCATCTGGACCATCGAGCGCTGCACGGCACTCATCCGTGAACAAAACAGTTTTGAAATCAGTCTTCATGTAATGTTTGGCCCACTGGAGCCGTTTCTGCTTGTGTGAAGTGGATAGAGGAGGTCGACAGGATGGCGTATGCACAGCTGCAAACCTCTGAAGGACCCTGCATCTTGTTGTTCGGGGGACGTTGGAGGCACCAGCAGCTTCAAAAACTTGTCTGCTGCTATGACAAGGCTTTTTTGCCGCTGCTCTTTCAACCTGACGTAATTGCCTGTAGGAAAGAGTCCTCAATTTGCCCTTATCAGCACGCACACGTGTGTACTGTGAATCAGCTACATACTTCTTGATTGCCAAGACACTTCATCCTGATCATCGCACAATGTTGATTGTAGTCATGCCTTGACCTAAACACTCCACAATTTGTTGCTTCTCAGCAGCCGACACATCCTTTTTCTTTCCCATTTTGGCAGAAAATGTAGGCTGCTTAATAATGTGAGACAGCCTTCTTAAGTAGTCTTGCCTTTCATTGGACACACCTGCCAAACTAATTAGCACAGGTGTCTGTAATTGCTTACAGTGATATAAAGAGCACACATCACCATCAATGAGTTTAACTGACAAACAAACAAATTCTTCCCTTATCACTCCTAAACACTTTTTGCATAATAATTTGGAACACAGTGTACATGTGCTTTTCCACAAAACACCAGTGGTTCACGTAGTGAATCTTACAGTTCTAACTTGCCAACCGTGGTCTGTATGGAGTTGTTCAATAAAGGGCCCAAAATTAAGATAACATAGATGGGAGAGGTCTCTATGAATAGGAATTCCTAAGTATTTGATACCCTGTGAGGGCCAGGCAAAGGGAAAGTTGGACTGGATGGAATCCCATATGGATTTGGGGAGGGAGACATCGAGGGCCTCAGACTTCGCTGCATTGATTTTAAAATTTGACCATGTAACAAAGTGATCTATTTCAGCCATAACAGCATGGATGGATATATGTGATTGAGTGATATATACTAGGACATCATCAGCAAATAGAGAGCACTTGTACTCGGTGCCTCCCACCTCAATCCACCTAATATTGGGGTTATGGCGAATTGATGAGAGCAGGTGCTCCGTCACTAGGATGTATAAGAGAGGGGACAGAGAACATCCCTGCCTTGTCCCATTGGTGATTGTGAAAGGTGATGAAAATGTTCTGACGCGCCCCCTGGGCCTTGGGACACCCGGAGCAGGACCCTTTTTGGTGGATGCTGGTGGTTGTAGTCTCCGTGGCGGCAACCCGGTTCCGTGGCTCAGGGCGGTCAAACCAGTGGCGGAACTATTTATGTGGTTTTGATGTTTAAATGTCCAACTACGCCACCCATGGATTGCGGTCAGAGTGAACCGCCGCTCCAGGGCAGACCGCTGAGACTGGTGTTGTGGGTGCAGCAGAGCGTAGCATAACTCCCCACGGGAGGAGTATAGCCTCAGGGCAGTGGATGCGGAGGATGGGGATGATGGTGCAGGGCAGCAGCAGTAATGACACGGAGTCAGTGATGCAGTCCAGGGCCTTTACTCACAGTTCTTATTATCCAGACCACGTCTGCAGGTAACGGCTGCCCACGTCGTACTGTGCTCACCAGGTGAGGGGCTCAGACAACTCCCAGATAACTTTGGAGTGCCTCACAGGACCCCCTTTGTGTGTCCTTTGTCTGGCCTTTCTTACCAACCCTTCTGTCCGGCTGCCTCGGGCCTCCTCTTGGTAAACTTGGCGCCAGTTTCCCTGACCCTATGTGGTGCCTTCCTAGCGGGTGTAGCGAGGGGCTGCGCCACATAAAATGTCACAGCCTCCTGTTTCTAGCTGAGGGTCGTTTCCTGCCTCCACTAGTTTCGGGGACCGGTCTCCCCCTTTGGCCTGACCCCTCCACGCAGGTGGATTCGGGCGTGCGGTGGCGACTCGCCCGTCCGCACCCCTGAGATTCCTTCGTTCCTCGTTCCTGGAGCCTTCTCCGCTCCTCTTCCTTCCTTCTCCCTCTTCCAGGCCTGGGCCTCTGTTACTAGGCACCCCCTCCGGAGCAGAGCTCATGCAGAGCCCCTGCTCCCTGCCACTTCTGCTCAGACTTCTCTGCACTGAACAAAGATGGTGCCCACCTTTTATACTCCCTTCTCAATGCACCCAGGAACTGCTTCCTCCCTGCTCCTGCACTACAGGGTTCCCCTTCCTCAGTGTTCCCTCCCCCCACTCCAGCCAGGGACAGGGACTGTCGTGCCCATCTCAGGGGCATATTGGTCGCCCTGCACAACGGCAATGTGGTGTAATGCATGCAGGTGTCGGGTCCTGATCCACACTACATCCTTACCTGAGAGTGAGATATCACACCTCTGGGTGAGGTGCAATACCTCTGTAGCAACCGAGCCCTCAGGGTGCTACAGTTCCATTTATCTTCAGCCTAGGTGACGTATTGCGATACAGGGCCGTGATTTTGGCTATAAAAGGGTCCCCTAGACCCCTACCCCAAGCTTTTTAAGAGAATCATATATGGCGTGCCAGCAGACTCTATGGAATGCTTTCTCAGCATCCAACGAGAGTATCTAATTACAAATTTTTACTGCATCTAGCCCAGGAAATACTTTGTGCCTAGTAGCAGGGTCTGCTAGTCAGCGGATTATCCCGGCTGTTAAGCAAGCTACACCACCTGTAGTTTGGACACTTCATTTTTTCAAAGGAAATGCTTCGGGACCACGGGATACTCAGTGAAGAGCATCAGGAGGCACCCCAAGGCATAGGGGCTCGGACTGGCAGTAGGATGCCTTGCGGTGGACAGCCGAGCTCGATCCTTATAAAAGCTTTTAAACTGCAGCAGCTTTAGTGGACGCTACTGGAGCTGGAATTACGCGGCTGCTGGCATGAGACTTGCCCTCCAATAGATCCTTGTAAATGGATTTAAAGTGTATTTATTCAAATTAGAGAGACAATTTAAATTAAAAAGCTTAGAGCTGCCTCCACCACAGGGGGGCTCGCTCGACCCACCAGCGGACAGGCACCAGTATTGGGAGAGGGGGGCTGGCCGTCAGGGTTCACCGCGGCTCTGGCACAAACCCGGCGACACGGAGGTGGCACGGGCAGGAGCGGACTGAACGTGTCGGCTTCTCACTTTTTGGATTTTAGAAGGGCATGACATGCCTATATCTGTGTCTCCCCCTCCTTTTACTCCTCCACCTCTTTTCTTTTCGCATGACTATATGTACTTGTCACTTTTCCATGCGTTAGTTGTGTCTTCTGAGCAGTTTGTCAGCTTTTGGACACCTTTGAAGGTGTTTTCTATGTGTTTCTATGTGTTTTTGTTTGCCTGCCATTGGTTTTAACGGTGTTCGAAGGTGTTCGACGAACAGTTCGACGAACAGTTCGGCGAACACACGGGTGTTCGACGAACCGAACCGAACTCGAACACTACGGGGGTGGCTCAACACTACTCGAGTTGAGTCTGTCCAAGCATCCGATCTGCTTGATTCGAGTACTGAGTACTCGGGTATTTTAGTGCCTGCTCATCACTTCTGAAAGGACATCATATTGTACAAAGGGTAGCATTGGGTGGCATAATACTGTGCATAGGTGGATATTGGGATATCGTACTCTGTACCGGATATTTCTACAAGATGGCAACCAGGATGAGGACATTACTACATTACTACAAGATGAGGACCAGGATGGCGACATTACTATATGATGGCGACAGGAAGGGGACTTTTTTATATGATGGCGACCAGGATGGGGACATTACTATATGATGGGGAACAGGATTGGCACATTACTATAAGATGGGAACCATGATGAGGACATTATGATATAATCGCAACCAGGATGGGGACATTACTATATGACGGGGACCATACTGGGGATTTTACTGTACCAGGACTGGGGACATTATTCCAGGACAGGGGACATTATTAGAGATGGAGGCCAGAATTACAGGACAAGGAGCATTATTACAGGATAGAGGACATTATTACAAGATAGTGGACATTATTGCAGAATTTGGGACATTATTGAGGACAGGGGACATTATTACAGGACAGGGGACATTATTACAGGATTGGGACATTATTACAGGATAAGAGCCAGAATTACTATAAGGTGGCTAATTGTAAAATAATAATACTGTATGGGGCCGATTGGGGGACAAAAAAGGAAAACATTTAAAAAAAAAATTCAAAATAAAGTATGGAAAAATATTTGCCCACTAAAAATGTTTTATTTAAAAACTGAAGTAAAAAAGAAGACCTGTATCATAACCCATATTATTGTAACATACCTGGCGGCGTCCTTGCATAGTGGTCCATCTCCCACTGTGCAAGAGCGCGCACTTGATCTCCAGTCCAGTCTGCTAGCCTGGCTTCCCTCCATGCTGTCTGCTTGCATCTGTTTCTGCTACTTCAGGGCGGCGCCCGATCACTTCCTGTTTCTTCTACTTGCTGCAGACACACCCCTTGTGTGTCCTCAGCCTATTGCTGTCTGTCACCTGATATTTAACCCAGCTCCTCCCAAGAAACCCTGCCTGAGCATTGTGTTTCATTCAGTGTGCTCTTTCACTCTGAATGTGCCAGGTCCCTTTCTGTGTTTGCTTGCCTGCCTTTCCTGGAGGCTGTATTTCCAGGCCTGTCTGAACTCGCTCCTTGCCTGTTCGTTCCGCCTTCTAGGGGCCGCATACCTAGACCCGCTCCTGTATCTTGTCTGTCCTGTCTGAACACCCTCCTAGCCCGTTCTTTCCGCCTTCTAGGGGCCGCATACCTAGACCCGTTCCTGTATCTTGCCTGTTCCTGTCTGAACACGCTCCTAGCCTGTTCGTTCCACCTTCTAGGGGCCGCATACCTAGACCCGCTCCTGTATCTTGCTGCTGTGTCTGTTCTTGTCTGAATACTCTCCTAGCCTGTTTCCTGTTTTTCTCTATGTCCGTACCTTCCCTTTTTCTGCAGAGTCTGAACTCGTACCTAACTCCTGCTCGTTGTCACTGTACTTCCGTTTGTGAGTTTGTGGTCCACTCGCTACTTCACTGCAAGTACCCTGTGGGTATCTGGTTCTGCCTTTCCCTTCCTGTCTGTTCCATGTGATCAGAGCCCTGTCCCCCCTGCTCTGCCTTGCTCACTGCTCCGGCAGTTCTAGCCTGCTCTGCTTTGCTCACTGCTCCGGCAGTCTCGCTCCGCTCTGACCCCTTTGCTCACTGCTCTGGCAGTCTCGCTCCGCTCTGACCCTTTGCTCACTGCTCCGGCAGTCTCACTCCGCTCTGACCCCTTTGCTCGCTGCTCCAGCAGTCTCGCTCCGCTCTGACCCTTTGCTCACTGCTCCGGCAGTTTCGCTCCGCTCTTACCCTTTGCTCACTGCTCCGGAAGTCTCGCTCCGCTCTGACTCTTTGCTCACTGCTCTGGCAGTCTCGCTCTGCTCTGACCCTTTGCTCACTGCTCCGGCAGTCTTGCTCTGCTCTGACTCCTTGTTCACTGCTCCGGCAGTCTCGCTCTGCTCTGACTCCTTGCTCACTGCTCCGGCAGTCTCGCTCCGCTCTGACCCCTTTGCTCACCGCTCCAGGCAGCCTTGTCCTGCTCTACTCTCGCTCACCGCTACTGGCGGTCTCGTCTTGCTCTGCTCTTGCTCGCCGCTCCGGGCGGTCTCACTCTGCTGTGTTTGTCCGCTGCATCAGCGGTTCTGTACCTGAGTCCCAGTCTGAACTGGGTCCTATCCACTCTGTGCTCCAACCTGTCATATCAGCCAGTACCTCCCTGCCTGCATACCAGTCGTGCTCGCTAGCATCCACCTGTCTGTATTCCAGCCATGTCTGCCTATACCCACCAGTCTGTGTGCCAGCCTAACCTGCCTGTACCAGTATTTCCCTGTGTGGGTCAACAGCCGTGTCCGGGGTCTGACCTGGAGTAGCACCTGGTCCCTCTGCCCGGTTCCTCCCTGGTGCACTGGCGTCGTATGCCGTCGTGCGATCTTGGTCGTATCAGGCAGAAACTTAGTTACGCCCCTCCAGGCACTCTCCGGTTCATGGCACAGTGAAATCACTACATACACACGCACACGCCACTCAGCCCGGGCGTGTGCATTACAGCATGCTCAGGCCATGGTTCCCGTTGAGCCCCACGGCCTTCGCTCTCTGAGACGTTTTCCAGCGAATATGTGCTTCTAGAAGAAATTTATTTCTTTTTGCTACCAGCTGAGTTTCAGGCGTATTACGCACCCGTCCAGATGGATCTATCAGCACTCGTTCCTGCGGATCCGCCACGGTACTATGGGGATCCAAGACTGAGTCGTGCATTTGTGGAGCAATGCATGCTACACTTCAAGTTCTACCCTCTTTGTTTTCCCACCGATCGGGTTAAGGTGGGATTCATGATGTCTTACCTAATGGGTGATACCTTGGAATGGATCAACCCCCTATGGGAAGCACAGGGTCCTATCCTCCTGGACCTTCAGGCCTTCCTGGTGGCCTTTCTAATGGTCTTCGATGACCCTAATCCAGAGGCTCCTGCTGAAGCTTCACTTCCCAATAACCCAGAGCAGCCCCGTTGGGTAATGTGTGTGGGTAGCGCACTAGTCCTCCTGCCCGAAGAGACTACTGCCCACCCAGAATCCACACAGGATGACTACGCTCTCCGGAATACTTCTCCCAACCTCAAGAGGCAGTCCAGACGTGCTAGGCGTAGAGGCAAGCCGTCACGCCAGGGTCTGTCCTCCCAAAGACCTCCTGACCCCAACCTTGAAGTCCCTGCTGAAGCTTCACTTCCCTGTATCCCGGAGCAGCTCGGACGGGTAATGTGCGTGGGTAGCGCACCAGTTCTCCTGGCCGAAGAGACTTCTGCCCACCTAGAATCCACACAGGAGGACTTCCTGCACCCGATATCTGATGTTTCACCCACTTTAACCGGTGAGCCTGTCCAAGGGTACTCCGAAGCAGTGATTACCTCTGAGTCTGTGCATCTCTACTACCTGGCGGAGGACCCTCTGTTGCCTCCTGAATCCTCCGGGATACCACCTAATGACAAGTGGAGAGAGACTTCCCTACACCCGGTACCCGATACTTCGTCCGCTCCGTCCTGTGAGCCTGACAATGGGTACCTCAAAGCGGTAGTTAACCCCGAGTCTCTACACCCCTCCGACCAGGCGGAGGACCTCCAGTTGTCTCCAGAACCCTTCGGGGTGCTACCTGGTAGCGAATGGACAGAGTCTTCCCTATACTCTGTACCTGATACCTCGCCCGCTTCGTCCAGTGAGTCCGACCTAGTGTACTCCGAAGCAGAGGTTATCCCCAAGTCTCTACACCCCTCCGACCAGGCGGAGGACCTCCAGTTGTCTCCTGAACCCTTCGGGGTGCTACCTGATAGCGAATGGACAGAGACTCTCCTATACTCAGTACCTGATACCTCGGCCGCTTCTTCCAGTGAGTCCGACCTAGTGTACTCCGAAGCAGAGGTTATCCCCGAGTCTCTGCACTCTTCCGACCCGGCGGAGGACCCCCAGTTGTTTCCTGAATCCTCCGGGGTACCACCAGATAACCAAAAGACAGTGACTTTTTTACACCTTGTACCTGATACCTCGCCCATTTCATCCTGTGAGCTTGACAAGATGTACCCCGAAGCAGAGGTTACTCCCGAGTCTCTGCACCCCTCCAACCTGGCGGAGGACTTCCAGTTGGCTCCTGAACCCTCTGGGGTGCTACCTGATAATAAGTGGAGAGAGACTTCCTTGTGTACTGTTCCTGGTACTCCACCCGTTTCGTCTGTTGCTGAGGATGACTGGATAGGAGGTAGCATCCTAGCTACCCAGATGAGACCAGTTTTTCCTGTGGACAGTGGAAGTGATATCCTTGAAGTGAAGGATTGGCCCTCGAATTCCCTGCGGAACATTCTGGCAGGCCTGAAGAAGAGGGGGCGTAAGGGGGGGTACTGTAACATACCTGGCGGCGTCCTTGCATAGTGGTCCATCTCCCACTGTGCAAGAGCGTGCACTTGATCTCCAGTCCAGTCTGCTAGCCTGGCTTCCCTCCATGCTGTCTGCTTGCCTCTGTTTCTGCTGCTTAAGGGCGGCGCCCGATCACTTCCTGTTTCTTGTACTTGCTGCAGACACACCCCTTGTGCATCCTCAGCCTATTTTTGTCTGTCACCTGGTATTTAACCCAGCTACTCCCAAGAAACCCTGCCTGAGCATTGTGTTTCATTCAGTGTGCTCTTTCACTCTGAATGTGCCTGGTCCCTTTCTGTGTTTGTTTGCCTGCCTTTCCTGGAGGCTGTATTTCCAGGCCTGCCTGAACTCGCTCCTTGCCTGTTTGTTCCGCCTTCTAGGGGCCACATACCTAGACCCGCTCCTGTATCTTGTCTGTCCTGTCTGAACACCCTCCTAGCCTGTTCTTTCCGCCTTCTAGGGGCCGCATACCTAGACCCGTTCCTGTATCTTGCCTGCTCCAGTCTGAACACTCTCCTAGTCTGTTCGTTCTGCCTTCTAGGGGCCGCATACCTAGACCCGCTCCTGTATCTTGCTGCTGTGTCTGTTCTTGTCTGAATACTCTCCTAGCCTGTTTCCTGTTTTTCTCTATGTCTGTACCTTCCCCTTTTCTGCAGAGTCTGAACTTGTACCTAACTCCTGCTTGTTGTCACTGTACTTCCGTTTGTGAGTTTGTGGTCCACTCGCTACTTCACTGCAAGTACCCTGTGGGTATCTGGTTCTGCCTTTCCCTTCCTGTCTGTTCCGTGTGAACAGAGCCCTGTCCCCCCTGCTCTGCCTTGTTCACCGCTCCGGCAGTTCTTGCCTGCTCTGCCTTGCTCACCGCTCCGGCGGTTCTAGCCTGCTCTGCTTTTCTCACTGCTCCGGCAGTCTCGCTCTGCTCTGACCCCTTTGCTCACTGCTCCGGCAGTCTCGTTCCGCTCTGACCCTTTGCTCACTGCTACGGCAGTCTCGCTCCCTCTGACCCTTTGCTCACTGCTCCGGCAGTCTCGCTCCGCTCTGACCCTTTGCTCACTGCTCCGGCAGTCTCGCTCTGCTCTGACCCTTTGCTCACTGCTCCGGCAGTCTCGCTCTGCTCTGACCCTTTGCTCACTGCTCCGGCAGTCTCGCTCTGCTCTGACCCTTTGCTCACTGCTCCGGCAGTCTCGCTCCGCTCTGACCCTTTGCTCACTGCTCCGGCAGTCTCACTCTGCTCTAACCCTTTGCTCACTGCTCCGGCAGTCTCGCTCTGCTCTGACCCTTTGCTCACTGCTCCGGCAGTCTCGCTCTGCTCTGACCCTTTGCTCACTGCTCCGGCAGTCTCACTCTGCTCTGACTCCTTTGCTCACTGCTCCGGCAGTCTCACTCTGCTCTGACTCCTTGTTCACTGCTCCGGCAGTCTCGCTCTGCTCTGACTCCTTGTTCACTGCTCCGGCAGTCTCGCTCTGCTCTGACTCCTTGCTCACTGCTCCGGCAGTCTCACTCTGCTCTGACCCTTTGTTCACCGCTCCAGGCGGCCTTGTCCTGCTCTACTCTCGCTCACCGCTACTGGTGGTCTCGTCTTGTTCTGCTCTTGCTCGCCGCTCCGGGCGGTCTCACTCTGCTGTGTTTGTCCGCTGCATCTGCGGTTCTGTTCCTGAGTCCCAGTCTGAACTGGGTCCTATCCACTCTGTGCTCCAACCTGTCATATCAGCCAGTACCTCCCTGCCTGCATACCAGTCGTGCTCGCCAGCATCCACCCGTCTGTGTTCCAGCCGTGTCTGCCTATACCCACCAGTCTGTGTGCCAGCCTAACCTGCCTGTACCAGTATTTCCCTGTGTGGGTCAACAGCCGTGTCCGGGGTCTGACCTGGAGTAGCACCTGGTCCCTCTGCCCGGTTCCTCCCTGGTGCACTGGCGTCGTATGCCGTCGTGCGACCTTGGTCGGATCGGGCAGATACTTAGTTACGCCCCTCCAGGCACTCTCTGGTTCATGGCACAGTGGAATCACTACATACACACGCACATGCCACTCAGCCCGGGCGTGTGCATTACAATTATTAACACCATTAGAAATAATAAAAACACACAAAAATAGAAAATGATGTTTAAAAAGTCATATAGAAAAATAATGGTATCAATGAAAATGTCATCTTCTACCGCAAAGAACACGGCCCTTCATGTTCAAATTTTTTTCTTTATGAGGCTCATTTTCCTGGCTGAGTTTGAGACCCCTGGTCTATATGCTGTCGTCCTTGGTGGTCTGCTGAATGTTCCTCATGGCCACCTTGTCCTCCTTAACATCTCTTCCTGCCAGGGTGTAACCCAGGGCCAGACTGGGACAAAAATGCAGTCCCGCCACGCAAACCCCATCAGCCCACATACTATAGCACTCTATGGGCAGAGTCTTCATCATTCTTCTGTAAAGGCCTGTACAGCAATGAGATAATGGCTTTTATGTTTTCATTGTCTGTAAGCCATAATCATCAACATTAACAGTAATAAACACTTGAAATAGATCACTCTGTTTGAAATGACTCTATATAATATATGAGTTTCACTTTTTGTATTGAATAATTGAAATAAATTAACTTTTTGGTGATATTCTAATTTTGTGAGATGCACCTGTATATACTGTACATCAATAATAGTATTACCTATATATTGTGTATACAGCAGTAACAGTATCACCTATATATTGTATATACAGCAGTCTATATACTTTATACAGGTGACACTGCAATATATGCATAAAAAAGTTTCCATATTGGGACTCACCCAGATCCTTGAGATGGGGGGCAGGATGAAGAGGGTCCATCGTCAGATGTGCAGATTTGCAGATTCCAGGATGGGGCTGGGGAGTAGAGCAGGAACCAAAAAACTATGTCTGACGCTGGTACAGGCCAGCATGAGACAGAAAGCCCTATGCGCATCACGGAGGCCCTCGCTTGCATACACTGAGGACCGCAGCTGCGCGCACGCACGCATTGGTCTGACAGGGGTTGCAGCTGTGGCGCACGCGCACGCACTGACGGGGGCCGCCGTGGCCCTTTTCAGTGCGTGCAAGCGAGAGAGCGTCCGCACACAAGGCCTTTAGTGAGAAGGTTTAAAGGGCCGGTGGCCCACTTTGTAGAACTGACCCACCGGCCCACCGGGAATCTGCCTGCCTTGGCACATTGCCAATCCGGGCCTGGTGTAACCCCTTCACAACATCCATCGTACATGTACAGCACAAGTTAGGAATCTTGCCCCATACCTGGCAGATGATGGCTGTGTGCTACAGCCAGGATCTGCCTATCCGCACCACCCACGATTGTCAAACTCTGACAGCAAAATTAACAGCGCACCAGAATAGGGGAGCGTCATTCTATGTACCCATGATGTGATCGAGGGTCGCCAATAGGTTGTTACGACAGTAAGGGGTCTGCTTCAAGTCCACCAAGAGGACTAACATGAACAGTGAAAAATAAAAAAAAAGTTTTAAAAAATATAGAAAAAATAAAAAAAAAACAATTTTAAATCACCCCTTTTCCAACATTAAAAATAAAGATATTAAAAAATACACATATGTGGTATCACCACATTCAGAAAAGTCAGATCTATCAAAATATAAAAATAATTAACCTGATCGGTAGACATAGTAAATGGAAAAAATAATCAAGAACAGCAAAATTGAATTTTTTTGGTCTCTGCAACACCACAAAAAATGCTGTAACAAGCAATCAAAACACATCGATCCCAAAATGATATGAATAAAAATATTGTCTCGTTCCACAAAAAATGAGTCACCACACAGCTCCATCAACCGAAAAATAAAGACGTTCCGGGTCTCGGAAAATGGCAACACAGCTCCCCCCAATTTTTTTTTTTTTGTAAATTCAGATTTTTTTTCACCACTAAGAGATAATATAAAAACTAGACATGTTTGGTATCGCTGTAATCGTCGTATTGATGAGCATAATCATATTGCACAGGCATTTTTAGTACTAAATGTACGCTATGAAAACAATTGCCAAAAACAATGTCAGAGTTGTGTTCTTTTCCCAATTTCTCCCCACTTGGATTTTTCTTTTACTTTTTTTCCAGTACACTGTGTAATAAAATGAATCGTGTCATTCATAAGTACAACTCGTCCTGCAAAAAACAAGCTCTTTTATGTCTATGTGGACAGAGACATAAAAGAGTTATGGCTCTGGTAAGAAGGGGACGATAACGCAAAAATGGAAATTGGCACCGTTTTGAAGGAGTCAAACAAATAGTAAATGGGTGTATTTAAAATTTTGCTTAGTGTGCAACATACAGTAACTTGTCCCTCTTTCTGTTTTGTGAAAGTTGAAAGGTATTCATACAGTGTGTGTGTACATGTACAGTACAGACCAAAAGTTTGGACACACCTTTCGGTCTGTATTATAAGAAATAAGTTATTATTTGGGGCTCCACTTTTATTTAGTTACCAGGGCCACACTTTGCCTAAAACTGGCCCTGCTGGGCAGAGTTGTACATAAGCTGCACACGATCATCTTTAAACCAGGTTAAGCAGCCACTATTACACAGGGCTAATTTGGAGATATTCCATTATTTCTATTTCAGGTGGAGAGTATCAGCCTTTACATTGAAGCAACTGCAGGTGGCAGTAAAGTATAAACTGTGAAAAGTTTCTTCGCAGCATCCATACCAACTCATTCAGTTGCAGGGTCAAATTAAATTTTTTATAACCACTGAAGAATAGAAATGGAGTGATAAAAATGATTGTTCTGAAAATGTACCTCTTTGCCTGTTGTATGTGACATATTGTAGCTAGCATAGCTCCTTTGTGATTTTAATGTTACTTGTATTTAGTAATGATCGAGCATGCTCGCTACTGCTCGGTGCTCGCCCGAGCATCTCACTGCTCGAGTTGCTCGGCACTCACCGAGTATTTCCGGGGTTGCTCGGCGGGAGCTCGGGTCTTCTACCTGCATGTTTGGCGCTCTTTATAGAGCCAAAGAACATGCAGGGATTGCCTGCCACTCACTGTAATGCCGTAGCCATGTTGCTTGTGGCATTACAGTGATTGGCTGGCCGCACAGCGTCATTAGGTCTACATCAGACCTGGCGCCGCCATGCTCGTCACAGTGTAAGGAGAGGTGCTGCTGAGCTAGGGAGAGATTTGCTTCTTTCTAGTTAGTGTAGGTGTACCAAACGATATTAGAGACACATATCCATCTCAACAAACAGTCCTTCTGAGGACTAATCCATCTGCAGAGATATCAGGCCGGCAGTGTATATAGGCAGGCAGGCAGAGTATATAGCAGACTGCAGTGCACATAGCACAAGATGCTCCATTCCAGTTTTGTTTGCTGCTGTTGTTAGATATTTCTAGAAATAGGCCCAGGTCTCAGGGGCCAGGAATAATTTTTTTTGGATCTTAATCCTCATTATTTGCTTAAAAAGCAATCCAGAGAACACCGTTTTTCTGCACCATTTGCTTGTTGGCACTGCAGAATACAGCCAGGTCCTTTCCATATTACAGCGCTAAGAATCCAGCTATTTAAAACCGTGGTTTGTCAGTCACATGGATCACATATACGTTTTCAGAAAATACTGCCATTTCTGGCCTCCATTAAAAATTTGTTTCAGTATGTCAGTGAAGCAATTGACACCAGTTTGCTATTCAAAATAGTTACCTACAGGCCAGGTATTTAAAACTGTGGTTTTCTGTCACACGCATCACATATCACTGCGGTTCAAATCCGCCATTTGTAGTGAACGTTGAAAATATTGTCCTCCATTTAAAATGGGCAAGGCGAGTGGCAAGGGACGGGGAAGTTGACGTGATGGTGATGATGGTGCATGCAGAGGACGAGGCCGAGGCCGTGGGCTAGCTGAAATTGTGCCACAACAAACACCCACATCTTCTCGCTCGACCTTCCTGTCCCAATTAATAGGGGACTGCAGAACACCACTATTGAACACAGAGTAGTGTGAAAAGGTTATTGGTTGGATAGCAGATAATGCTCCCAGTCAATTAAGCACCACCACCACCACTCTGTTTTCCACACAGTCAAGTCTCAGTAGCCATGAGTCTGGACTGCATATTCCTCACCCTGATCGTCCTTCCTTCCACCATGCCGAGAGCCCAGAGAAAACTGATCCCACACTTGGACACTCCGAAGAGCTGTTCACTTTTTCTTTTATAGATTCAGGCCTCTCACCCGGTCCACTTGAAGATGGGCAAGAGGAGAATGCATGTAGCGATGCCCAAATATTTGAGCAGCCATGGTCACACGAAGACGATGGTAGGAAACTGTCACAAGAGGTGGACGATGATGAGACACAATTGCCAGAAAGTCAGGAGGAGATCCACGGTGCGGAAGTGGAAGACGAGGTGGTGGATGATATAGTAACTGACCCAATCTGGCAGGGGGACATACAGAGCGAGGACAGCATGTCACAGGGGGAGGGAGGCACAGAACCACAACAGGCAGGAAGAAGCATTGTGGTGGCCGCAGACAGAAGGCAGGCAACCGTTCCCCGTAACATCAACACGACGGAAGTTGCCAGTACAACTGTTAGATCTTCCCGAGTCTGATTGTTTTTTAAAGACTCTGCCAATAACCCAAGTAATAAGAGATTGCCCAATGTGAAAGATAAATTGGTACGGGCTGATGTGGGGAGTGATACAAGAATTCCTAGACAGACTTTTCTTTCAACAAAAAATAAAGGAACATATCCTTGTTTGAACTGTGCCCAATGTGGTAATGTAATTAAGAGGGAATGCTTTAGTCATCCTGGGACGGGTAAAAGATTTAATATTAAGGGCTTCTTTACATGCAAATCTACAAATGTAGTCTATCAAATAAAATGCCTGTGTGGCTTTTCGTACATTGGGAAAACTATGCAGTCAGTGGGAACACGGATTAACAAGCACAAATCCACTATTAGGTGTGGAGACACTTCACTTCCCCTTCCATTACACTTTAAGGAAAAAGGGCATTCAGTAGCCCAATTGAAATATCAAGAATTAGAACAAATAGATACACCTAGGAGGGGAGGTAGTATTAAAAAAAATATTTTACGTAGAGAAGCTTTTTGGATTTACACATTGGAGACTTTATATCCAAATGGCTTGACTCGAGAGTACGATGTTAGTGGTATTATGTGATTGGATAGTAATTAATACATACATCCTATCTTCTTTTCAGACATCACAGTTGCGATGAATTCTTGAAAAAAACAGCATGAGAACAAATAGGTTATATATTGCACTTACTACTTCTTGCTGTAATAGAATTTGGAGAACAGAGATGAGAGGAGATGCACGATAGACGGCTTCCATATATATTTGCGGTAATTCCCGGAGTAACAGATGGACATTAAATCATATTGTCACTTTGAATGAGATAAACAGGATTTAGGGAAGGGGATAGAAGATAACACAGGACGAGTGCAGGAGCCTCTCTTATCTGAGATAATGACCTGTGGAATGTGAGAATTACTTGGAATGAAGACTTTTTTATCCCCATGTGTTTGCGGTGATTTCTATAATAGTGGCTTGATGTGAAAACATACCTCTCTGAACGGGATAGGCTGAATTTGGATAATGAGATAAGTAGAAATAAAGGAACATTATGGTAAACCATTCTTACCTTGTGAATTAGAACTTGTGGGAATGCGGCAATATACTGATTTATTTACAGGACATTAATTAGATAGTGACTTGAAACGACTCTGATGGATTTTAATATTGTGGAGAGGAAAGAAAAGGTAGATTCAATTAATTGATGCAGGTTGTTTATAAGGAATTAGCTGTATATATAAATATAATGAGCAGTAATTAAAAAACAAAAAAATTCTTAAAACATTAATAATAATTAAAAAAATTATAAAATATTAAATATATTTAATAAAAACAATATAAGAATATTGAAAAATATATATTTGAGAAAGTATTAAAAAATATTATATGTATAGGTGGGAATAATTAAATGGAATTCATATTTTGAGACTAATGTATTTATATTTGTTTAGAGAATATTTAGGTATATAAATTTACCTGTGGGTGATGTTTTGCAATTTATGTTTATTATTATCATTAATTTTTTATTTAGTTTTGTTATATATATTGTCTGTTGGTCTTCTTTTTTATGTTAATGAGCATTGTGTCATTTCCGTGGATTTGTCTATATATATTTTGACTGAATGCATTTAACCACAATTGAAAAAAGCCTTGGACAGGCTGAAACGTCTTGTGAGTTGTGGAATAAACAAATTAATCATAAACACGGGATTTGCTTTTCCTAGAACACTGTTTTCGCGACTGCTTGACCTCGAAATGTTGCCTTTTAGGCTTGTGGAGAGGGAAGCATTCCACAACCTGATGGCGGCAGCCATCCCTCGGTACTCGGTCCCAATCTGCCACTATTTCTACTGGTGTGCCGCCCCTGCATTACACAATCACGTGTCCCAAAACATTAGCTGTGCCCTCAGCAACACAGTTACTGGGAAAGTCCACCTAGCCAAGTACACGTGGACAAGTGCTTGTGGGCATGGACGGTACATCTCACTGATAGCACACAGGGTTAACATAGTGGAAGCCGGGACCCAGTCGGACCTTGGGACGGAACACGTCCTCCCGACGCTGAGGATTGCGGGCCCTAGGTCAATCAGGGTTGCCCCCACAGTCTACAGCTCCTGCACCTCATCCTCTTCAGCATCCATCTCCAAAATCACCACTAGAGATGAGCGTTGTTCTACTCGAACTGTTCGCCAATCTCAAATTCGAGCTGTTTTGGGCGGTGTTCGAGCCGTTCGGCGAACACGAACAATTTGAGAAAAATTCGGCTGTTCGAGGTTATGTTCGATAACTGTTCGTGCACCAAAATCATAACTGGATTTTTTCTCAGTAATGATGAAAATTAATGTTAATATGCAGTTTGAGTGTACAGCGGGGTGGGGGGAGGGGCAGGGGATGGATCTCTGCAGGAACAATGAAGATCTCCATTTTTTTTTCTCTTTCCCGCATTTACAGTGGGGAGGTGCAATCTGTCAGCCTATCAGCAGCACACACACGGAGCGAAGTGCTTTTTTTCACACAAGCAAGGGCATGTGTCATTGGCAGTGTATGTCACATGTCCTTGCCCTATAAGACCAAGCCATTTTCCCCGTCGCCACCATTTTCTCACTGCTGCAGCTGCGTGTTAGACGGCACCGCTGTTGCTGTGTGCGCTATACCTTGTTAATTTCAAGCCAATTTTTGCACAAATCTACAGATAGCTTGGGAGTAGGGAATAGTTGTGATTGCAGTCCTTTTAAGGACTAGGTTACAGCATTTCCTACGACTTTTATCAGGCAGGTCTGTGCTCTTAAATAGATAGATTGTGGGAGTAAAGACTAATTGTAATTGGAGTCCTTTTCAGGACTAGGTTACATCAGTTCCTATCAGTTTTTGCCAGGCAGGTCTGTGCCAGTGCTGTGCAAGTTTTTTTCACAGCATTTGGCTGAATCTAGCAAAGCTAATCGTTTTTGGCCTATTGCAGAGTGTGTTAGTCAGTGGAGTAGCCTATCTGTGTTGCAAGATATACCACCTGTGTATAGAATACCAATTTTTTTACTGCACCTAGTGAAGTAAAATCTTTTGGGCATAGCATCATTCTATTAGTCCATCTATACTGACCTCTATCAGGTTGCAAATTGAATATAATTTTTTTCTGCATTTAGCTCTGAAAAAATATTGGGCTTCTAGCTGTGTGTGGGACTTGTTCTATTAATCCATCTATACTGACCTCCATCAGGTTGCAAACTGAATATATTTTTTTCTGCATCTACCTCTGAAAAAATATTGGGCTTCTAGCTGTGTGTGGGACTTGTTCTATTAATCCATCTATACAGACCTCCATCAGGTTGCAAACTGAATATATTTTTTTCTGCATCTACCTCTGAAAAAATATTGGGCTTCTAGCTGTGTGTGGGACTTGTTCTATTAATCCATCTATACAGACCTCCATCAGGTTGCAAACTGAATATATTTTTTTCTGCATCTACCTCTGAAAAAATATTGGGCTTCTAGCTGTGTGTGGGACTTGTTCTATTAATCCATCTATACAGACCTCCATCAGGTTGCAAACTGAATATATTTTTTTCTGCATCTACCTCTGAAAAAATATTGGGCTTCTAGCTGTGTGTGGGACTTGTTCTATTAATCCATCTATACAGACCTCCATCAGGTTGCAAACTGAATATATTTTTTTCTGCATCTACCTCTGAAAAAATATTGGGCTTCTAGCTGTGTGTGGGACTTGTTCTATTAATCCATCTATACAGACCTCCATCAGGTTGCAAACTGAATATATTTTTTTCTGCATCTACCTCTGAAAAAATATTGGGCTTCTAGCTGTGTGTGGGACTTGTTGTATTAGTCCATCTATACTGACCTCCATCAGGTTGCAAACTGAATATATTTTTTTCTGCATCTACCTCTGAAAAAATATTGGGCTTCTAGCTGTGTGTGGGACTTGTTGTATTAGTCCATCTATACTGACCTCCATCAGGTTGCAAACTGAATATAGTTTTTTCTGCATCTACCTCTGAAAAAATATTGGGCTTCTAGCTGTGTGTGGGACTTGTTCTATTAATCCATCTATACAGACCTCCATCAGGTTGCAAACTGAATATATTTTTTTCTGCATCTACCTCTGAAAAAATATTGGGCTTCTAGCTGTGTGTGGGACTTGTTCTATTAATCCATCTATACAGACCTCCATCAGGTTGCAAACTGAATATATTTTTTTCTGCATCTACCTCTGAAAAAATATTGGGCTTCTAGCTGTGTGTGGGACTTGTTGTATTAGTCCATCTATACTGACCTCCATCAGGTTGCAAACTGAATATATTTTTTTCTGCATCTACCTCTGAAAAAATATTGGGCTTCTAGCTGTGTGTGGGACTTGTTGTATTAGTCCATCTATACTGACCTCCATCAGGTTGCAAACTGAATATATTTTTTTCTGCATCTACCTCTGAAAAAAATATTAGGCTTCTAGCTGTGTGTGGGACTTGTTCTATTAATCCATCTATACAGACCTCCATCAGGTTGCAAACTGAATATATTTTTTTCTGCATCTACCTTTGAAAAAATATTGGGCTTCTAGCTGTTTGTGGGACTTGTTCTATTAATCCATCTATACAGACCTCCATCAGGTTGCAAACTGAATATATTTTTTTCTGCATCTACCTCTGAAAAAAATATTGGGCTTCTAGCTTTGTGTGGGACTTGTTCTATTAATCCATCTATACAGACCTCCATCAGGTTGCAAACTGAATATATTTTTTTCTGCATCTACCTCTGAAAAAATATTGGGCTTCTAGCTGTGTGTGGGACTTGTTCTATTAATCCATCTATACAGACCTCCATCAGGTTGCAAACTGAATATATTTTTTTCTGCATCTACCTCTGAAAAAATATTGGGCTTCTAGCTGTGTGTGGGACTTGTTGTATTAGTCCATCTATACTGACCTCCATCAGGTTGCAAACTGAATATATTTTTTTCTGCATCTACCTCTGAAAAAATATTGGGCTTCTAGCTGTGTGTGGGACTTGTTCTATTAATCCATCTATACAGACCTCCATCAGGTTGCAAATTGAATATAATTTTTTTCTGCATCTAACCCAGCCAATAGTTTTGGCCTAATACCACAGTTTGGCCACTCAGCTCTGCTCGGTTACCAACCATTGTTTTTTTGTGCAAACAAATCCAGAGTTGTGAATTAGTTAACCACCAAAATGAGTGGAAAAAGGCCTGCTGCTGGTGGAAAGGGGAATAGGCATGTTGGGAAGGGGAAAAAGGTTGTGTCCGTGGGGTAGGTGTTAAAGCAACAGTAACATCTGCAGAAGAAAGACCATCTTCCAGCCAAACTAAAATGTCTACTTCTTTTAGCGGACAATGTGATAAGATCCCTTTCTTACGGCCACGCCAATCGCTACAAATTCCAGTTGAGGCACAAAAACAGCAGGTGCTTCAACGGATATCAAGTGCTCCTTTAAGTGGGCTCTCCTCCACATCAACTTCAACATCACAAATACTCCAGTCCTCAAAGGTGTCACCCCAATCGCACTTGCTTCCTCACAGCTCCCAAATCTCCAGCTGCCCGTCTGAGTATGAGGTAGAACAGATGGTTGAGTCTGCAGAGCTGTTTACTCATACTATAGCCTGGGAATCAGAGGTCGACTCCAGCGCTTCTGTGAATCCAGACGAGGAAATGATCTGCACTGATGCCCAGAATCTTTATGAGTCGGATCCAGGACCAGACGCAGAAGGTTCTGACCATAATGTAGACCCTCATTCCCAAACTGTAACTCCTGTTGGTGGAGACAATGAGGAAGACGATGATAAGACTCAAATACCTGATTGGAGCGACAACTTTAGTTTTTTGTCAGGGCAGGAACAGGTTGGCTCTGAGGACGACGGGTGTGATAACGCACAGGGTGATGATGATGAGGTTGGAGATCCCACTTACTGTCAACCCACAGTCAGCCAAGAGATGAGGTCAGCAGAGGAGGTGGAGGAAGATGCTAGTGACGACGAGGTCAGGTTGCGCCTTCCTGGACAGAGACGTAGTACTGGAAGCACGTCAACAACTGCATCCTCAAACACAACTCTGCCTCTCACCACAAGTCGTGGTGGCTCTTCAGGTCGCATGGGTGCTAAGCCTTGCATAGCCTGGGCATTTTTTCAGATCGATAAAGATGACCCAACTCGTGTTATCTGTAACATTTGTCAGCAAAAGCTAAGTAGAGGCCAAAAAATACATAGTTTGAGTACTTCATGCATGAACCGGCACATGAACATGAAGCATAAGTTGCAGTGGGAAGCTCAGTGTGCTACAATGCGGCCTAGCCGGCCGGGCCAACCACCGTCTGCCATATCTTGTGCATTCGCGGCCTCTTCATCCTCTGTGACTGGGGGGACAGCAGTCACACCTGTTTTGGGGCGCAGACCTGCCACCTCTTTACCCGCAACAGCCAGTGTGATTGGCAGGTCATCATTTTCTTAGGAGGTGGTAACACCAGCTGGTGTTGAGCGCTGTCCGACATCGATAGCACCACCTTTGGATCAAGGCAACCTAACATGTCCGCCTGCATCTTCCTCACAGACCAGCAGTTTGCCGGGGACACCCTTATCAACCCCGTCTAAGCACAATAGCCAGCCCTCGGTCCCTCAGATGTGGACAAGTAAAAGACCATTTCCTCCTAGCCATGAGAAAGCTAAGAGGTTGAATTTCACCATCTGCAAGCTCTTGGCTACAGAAATGCTGCCTTTCCGCCTGGTGGACACAGAGGATTTTCGAGACCTTATGTCCGTCGCAGTGCCCCAGTACCAGATGCCCAGTCGGCACTACTTCTCAAAGAAAGGTGTGCCTGCGCTCCACCAGCATGTCGCACACAACATCACCGCTTCTTTGAGAAACTCTGTGTGTGACAGGGTGCATTTCACCACAGACACTTGGACGAGTAGGCATGGACAGGGGCGTTACATGTCGCTGACTGGGCACTGGGTAACTATGCTGACAGCAGGACAAGGGGCTGCTGTCCAAGTCTTGCCGTCCCCACGAGTTGTGCGTCAATCCTCTTTATGTCAAAGTTCCTCCACTGCTTCTGCCTCCTCAACCTCCTCTCGGTCTTCCACCTGCACCCAAAGCCTGTCTGGTCATGCCACAAGCTTTCTAACTGCGCAGAAGGGATCCTGCACACCTCCTTACTATGCTGGCAGTAGGGCTCAACGTCATCAGGCGGTTTTTACATTGAAATGTCTGGGAAATGTGAGTCACACAGCTGAGGAGTTGTGGTCAGCTCTGGAGAACCAATTTCATGAATGGTTGTCTCCACTGGACCTGAAACCAGGGAAGGCCGTGTGCGACAATGCTGCAAACCTGGGTGCGGCCCTTCGCCGGGGCAATGTCACACACGTGCCTTGTATGGCTCACGTGTTGAACCTGGTTGTCCAGCAATTTTTAGCCCACTATCCCAGACTAGATGGCCTTCTGCAGAGGGCACGGTCGCTGTGTGCTCACTTCCGCCGTTCGCATCCCGCAGCTCAGCGACTTACATCTCTACAGAAGTCGTTGGGCCTGCCACTTCACCGGCTAAAATGCGATGTGCCTACCCGGTGGAATTCAACTCTGCACATGTTGCAGCGACTGTGGCAGCACCGACAAGCCCTGGTGCAATACGTTCTGACGTATAGCCTGGGCCAACGAGATTCAGAGGTTGGGCAAATCACGCTGGAGGAGTGGTCTCAGATCAGGGACCTATGCACCCTTCTGCACAGTTTTGAAATGGCGACGAAGATGTTTAGTGCTGACGATGCCATTATCAGCATGACTATTCCAGTGATTTACATGCTGGAGCACATGTTAAACAGAATTCGGAGTCAGGTGGTGGCACAAGAGGAGGTGGAGGAAGTAGAGGAGGAGGAGTTGTATGCGGAAGGGCTAACATCTGCAAGGTCCAGACGGTCGGCAGCACCAAGGCGGCAGGCATGTGAGGGTGGGGGAGATGGTTTTACCAGGGCGCATGGTAGCAGCCAAACTAGTGAGGAAGGTGCAGGAGCCCAGGAAGAAGTGGAGGACGAACTGATGGAAGACTCATCAGATGAGGGAGACCTTGATCACATTTCTGTTGTGCGAGGTTGGGGGGAGAGGACAGAGGAAGGAAGCATGATTGTTACCTCGCCACCAACACAACAGGGACTTGGTGCTCCTGGATGCGCAACACACATGAGTGCCTTCTTGCTGCACTACCTGCAACATGACCCTCGAATTGTGAGAATTAGAAATAATCCTGACTACTGGGTTGCCACACTGTTAGATCCCCGGTACAAAAGTAAATTTGCAGAAATTATTCCTGCCATAGAAAGGGATGCACGCATGCAGGAGTATCAACAGAGACTGTTGCAGAATCTTACATGTCCTTTTCCACAAAATACCAGTGGTGCACGTAGTGAATCTCACAGTTCCAACTTGCCAACCGTGGGACCGTCAAGTGTTCAGCACTCAAACCGTAACAGAACCACAGTATCTGCTGGTAACATCAATTTTGCGGAATCATTTCACCACTTTTTTAGCCCATCCTTTGCAAGGCCACAGGAGACAAGAAGTCTGACACATAGTCAACGCCTAGAGACGATGGTACAGGAGTATCTCCAAGTAAACATTGAAGCTACGACTGTGTCACTGGACCCTTGCTCTTTTTGGGCTTCCAATCTGGATAAATGGCCGGAGCTAGCCACTTACGCCTTGGAGATCTTGTCATGCCCCGCAGCCAGCGTTCTGTCTGAACGTGTGTTCAGCGCTGCTGGTGGTGTGCTGACAGATAAGCGCACGCGGTTCTCCACTGATAATGTAGACAGACTCACGTTCATAAAGATGAACAAATCATGGATCCGAAACGACTTATCTACCCCTGTGTCATCCTGGGGAGAGTAACAGCTTGATGATTGGTTAAAATCACGCTACCAACCGTTTTAAGCTTTCAAATTACTAATCATGTTTATCTGTATCTTGAAACCAGGCAATGTGAACTGAGGTCTAAGATGGTAGACATGCAAGAAATAGGAGCATGTTCACACTAGCAAAAAAGAAACAAAACCTACAAAAGACAAAAGACAAAAATATATCTCATACCCTACCATCATTATATATAAATGTAAAGCAAAGTTGCATAATAAATATAGGGTACTTAGTGAACTATTTTTGATCAAAAAAAGTATACAAGCCGTCCCACCAGCGGCAAGGTGACCCTAAATTGGGACGGTACCTATACTGCCTATATTAAAAACCTTACTGTATATCAAAGTTGAAGCAATGCATATAAAAGGGTAGACAAATAGGACCGGGTCCCAACTCCAGACCACCCAGGCCCGTGGTAAGCTACATATATACCAGTCAGCTCAACAAAGGGGATGCCACACCCTTAAATTGCACAGAATGCAAACAAGACAAAAAACCAGGCAATGTGAACTGATGTCTAAGATGGTAGACATGCAAGAAATATGAGCATGTTCACACTAGCAAAAAAGAAACAAAACCTACAAAAGACAAAAGACAAAAATATGTCTCATACCCTACCATCATTATATATAAATGTAAAGCAAAGTTGCATAATAAATATAGGGTACTTAGTGAACTATTTTTGATCAAAAATTATACAAGCCGTCCCACCAGCGGCAAGGTGACCCTAAATTGGGACGGTACCTTTACTGCCTATATTAAAAACCTTACTGTATATCAAAGTTGAAGCAATGCATATAAAAGGGTAGACAAATAGGACCGGGTCCCAACTCCAGACCACCCAGGCCCGTGGTAAGCTACATATATACCAGTCAGCTCAACAAAGGGGATGCCACACCCTTAAATTGCACAGAATGCAAACAAGACAAAAAACCAGGCAATGTGAACTGAGGTCTAAGATGGTAGACATGCAAGAAATAGGAGCATGTTCACACTAGCAAAAAAGAAACAAAACCTACAAAAGACAAAAGACAAAAATATATCTCATACCCTACCATCATTATATATAAATGTAAAGCAAAGTTGCATAATAAATATAGGGTACTTAGTGAACTATTTTTGATCAAAAAAAGTATACAAGCCGTCCCACCAGCGGCAAGGTGACCCTAAATTGGGACGGTACCTATACTGCCTATATTAAAAACCTTACTGTATATCAAAGTTGAAGCAATGCATATAAAAGGGTAGACAAATAGGACCGGGTCCCAACTCCAGACCACCCAGGCCCGTGGTAAGCTACATATATATCAGTCAGCTCAACAAAGGGGATGCCACACCCTTAAATTGCACAGAATGCAAACAAGACAAAAAAACAGACAATGTGAACTGAGGTCTAAGATGGTAGACATGCAAGAAATAGGAGCATGTTCACACTAGCAAAAAAGAAACAAAACCTACAAAAGACAAAAGACAAAAATATATCTCATACCCTACCATCATTATATATAAATGTAAAGCAAAGTTGTATAATAAATATAGGGTACTTAGTGAACTATTTTTGATCAAAAAAAGTATACAAGCCGTCCCACCAGCGGCAAGGTGACCCTAAATTGGGACGGTACCTATACTGCCTATATTAAAAACCTTACTGTATATCAAAGTTGAAGCAATGCATATAAAAGGGTAGACAAATAGGACCGGGTATGAGATATATTTTTGTCTTTTGTCTTTTGTAGGTTTTGTTTCTTTTTTGCTAGTGTGAACATGCTCCTATTTCTTGCATGTCTACCATCTTAGACCTCAGTTCACATTGCCTGGTTTTTTGTCTTGTTTGCATTCTGTGCAATTTAAGGGTGTGGCATCCCCTTTGTTGAGCTGACTGGTATATATGTAGCTTACCACGGGCCTGGGTGGTCTGGAGTTGGGACCCGGTCCTATTTGTCTACCCTTTTATATGCATTGCTTCAACTTTGATATACAGTAAGGTTTTTAATATAGGCAGTATAGGTACCGTCCCAATTTAGGGTCACCTTGCCGCTGGTGGGACGGCTTGTATACTTTTTTTGATCAAAAATAGTTCACTAAGTACCCTATATTTATTATGCAACTTTGCTTTACATTTATATATAATGATGGTAGGGTATGAGATATATTTTTGTCTTTTGTCTTTTGTAGGTTTTGTTTCTTTTTTGCTAGTGTGAACATGCTCCTATTTCTTGCATGTCTACCATCTTAGACCTCAGTTCACATTGCCTGGTTTTTTGTCTTGTTTGCATTCTGTGCAATTTAAGGGTGTGGCATCCCCTTTGTTGAGCTGACTGGTATATATGTAGCTTACCACGGGCCTGGGTGGTCTGGAGTTGGGTCCCGGTCCTATTTGTCTACCCTTTTATATGCATTGCTTCAACTTTGATATACAGTAAGGTTTTTAATATAGGCAGTATAGGTACCGTCCCAATTTAGGGTCACCTTGCCGCTGGTGGGACGGCTTGTATACTTTTTTTGATCAAAAATAGTTCACTAAGTACCCTATATTTATTATGCAACTTTGCTTTACATTTATATATAATGATGGTAGGGTATGAGATACATTTTTGTCTTTTGTCTTTTGTAGGTTTTGTTTCTTTTTTGCTAGTCTGAACATGCTCCTATTTCTTGCATGTCTACCATCTTAGACCTCAGTTCACATTGCCTGTTTTTTTGTCTTGTTTGCATTCTGTGCAATTTAAGGGTGTGGCATCCCCTTTGTTGAGCTGACTGGTATATATGTAGCTTACCACGGGCCTGGGTGGTCTGGAGTTGGGACCCGGTCCTATTTGTCTACCCTTTTATATGCATTGCTTCAACTTTGATATACAGTAAGGTTTTTAATATAGGCAGTATAGGTACCGTCCCAATTTAGGGTCACCTTGCCGCTGGTGGGACGGCTTGTATACTTTTTTTGATCAAAAATAGTTCACTAAGTACCCTATATTTATTATGCAACTTTGCTTTACATTTATATATAATGATGGTAGGGTATGAGATATATTTTTGTCTTTTGTCTTTTATCTGTATCTTGGCTGGAAAATAATTTGGGCTTTGTAGCAGTGTGCAGCACTGATTCTATTAGGCCATCTATAATAAGCTCCACCAGATTTAAAATTACTAATCATGTTTATCTGTATCTTGACTGGAAAATAATTTGGGCTTTGTAGCAGTGTGCAGCACTGATCCTATTAGGCCATCTATATTAAAGCTTCACCAGATTTAAAATTAATAATAATTTTTAGCTGCATCTAGCCCGGAAAATAATTTTGGGGCTCCGAGATGCGCAAGACACATAAGTGCCTTCTTGCTGCACTACCTGCAGCATGACCCTCATATTGTCAGAATTCGAAGTAATCATGACTACTGGGTTGCCACACTCTTAGATCCCCCAAATTTTTCGATCAACCTTTTCATTTTAATAAAGACCAAAAAAATGGTCATTTTTGAAATTATAAGCATTAGCAGGTTGTTAGAAACTGAAATCAAACAGTTTTCAACTCAAAACTTTATTCTAGGTGATGTTACATTTTCACATAGGACCCCTTGTTCGAAAGGAGCTTCTGAACTCTCTCATCCATTGAATTTGTCAGGTTTTGGATGGTTTCTGCTTCAATTGTTTTGCATGAGGACAGAATACCCTCCCAGAGCTGTTGCTTAGATGTGAACTGCCTCCCGCCATCATAGACACTCCTTTTAATGATGCTCCAAAGGTTCTGAATGGGGTACAGGTCAGGGGAGCATGGGGGTCACACCATAAGTTTGTCCCCTTTTATGCCCATATCAGCCAGAGATGCAGATGTTTTATGTGCAGCATGAGATGGTGCATTATCATGCAGAAAAATGATCTTGCTGTGAAATACACGGTTCTTCTTCTTGAACCATGGCAGGATGTGCTGTTTGAGAAAATCCACATACAGTGCCTACAAGTAGTATTCAACCCCCTGCAGATTTAGCTGGTTTGATAAGATGCAAATAAGTTAGAGCCTTCAAACTGCAAACGAGAGTAGGTTTTATGAACAGAAGCATAAATCTTACAAACCAAAAAGTTATGTTGCTCAGTTGAATTTTATTGAATTTTAAACATAAAAGTGTGGGTCAATTATTATTCAACCCCTATGTTTAATATTTTGTGGAATAACCCTTGTTTGCAATTACAGCTAATAATCGTCTTTTATAAGACCTAATCAGGCCGGCACAGGTCTGTGGAGTTATCTTGGCCCACTCCTCCATGCAGATCTTCTCCAAGTTATCTAGGTTCTTTGGGTGTCTCATGTGGACTTTATTCTTGAGCTCCTTCCACAAGTTTTCAATTGGGTTAAGGTCAGGAGACTGACTAGGCCACTCCAACACCTTGACTTTTTCCCTCTTGAACCAGGCCTTGGTTTTCTTGGCTGTGTGCTTTGGGTCGTTGTCTTGTTGGAAGATTAAATTACGACCCATCTTAAGATCCTTGATGGAGGAGCGGAGGTTCTTGGCCAAAATCTCCAGGTAGGCCGTGCTATCCATCTTCCCATGGATGCGGACCAGATGGCCAGGCCCCTTGGCAGAGAAACAGCCCCACAGCATGATGCTGCCACCACCATGCTTGACTGTAGGGATGGTATTCTTGGGGTCGTATGCAGTGCCATCCAGTCTCCAAACATCACGTGTGTGGTTGGCACCAAAGATCTCGATCTTGGTCTCATCAGACCATAGAACCTTGAACCAGTCTGTCTCAGAGTCCTCCAAGTGATCATGAGCAAACTGTAGACGAGCCTTGACATGACGCTTTGAAAGTAAAGGTACCTTACGGGCTTGTCTGGAACGGAGACCATTGCGGTGGAGTACGTTACTTATGGTATTGACTGAAACCAATGTCCCCACTGCCATGAGATCTTCCCAGAGCTCCTTCCTTGTTGTCCTTGGGTTAGCCTTGACTCTTCGGACAAGCCTGGCCTCGGCACGGGAGGACACTTTCAAAGGCTGTCCAGGCCGTGGAAGGCTAACAGTAGTTCCATAAGCCTTCCACTTACGGATGATGCTCCCAACAGTGGAGACAGGTAGGCCCAACTCCTTGGAAAGGGTTTTGTACCCCTTGCCAGCCTTGTGACCCTCCACGATCTTGTCTCTGATGGCCTTGGAATGCTCCTTTGTCTTTAGCATGTTGACCATGTCTGAGTGCTGTTCACAAGTTTGGGGAGGGTCTTAAACAGTCAGAAAAGGCTGGCAAAAGAGATCTTTAATCCACACATGTGAAGCTCATTATTCTTGGTGCCTGAACTACTTCTTAATACTTTAGGGGGACCAAACAGAATTCTTGTGGTTTGAGGGGTTGAATAATAAATGACACTCTGAATTAACTTTTAACGTTTTAAAAAAATAAATAAATAAAAAAATAAAAAAAAAGTTGCTGCAGTGCATTTCCCACTTCCAGGCTGATCTACAGTACAAATGTCACAATGCCAAGTTAATTCCGCATGTGTCAACCAGCTAAATCTGCAGGGGGTTGAATACTACTTGTAGGCACTGTACATTATGAAGTTCATCTTTAGCGCCTTCAGGGATCCTAAAGGGGCCGACAATCTCTCTCCCCATGATTCCAGCCCAAAACATTACTCCACCTCCTCCTTGTTGGCGCTGTAGCCGTGTTTGCGTGGGGTGTCCATCAACCAGCCATCCTCCACTCCATCCATCTGGACCATCGAGCGCTGCACGGCACTCATCCGTGAACAAAACAGTTTTGAAATCAGTCTTCATGTAATGTTTGGCCCACTGGAGCCGTTTCTGCTTGTGTGAAGTGGATAGAGGAGGTCGACAGGATGGCGCATGCACAGCTGAAAACCTCTGAAGGACCCTGCATCTTGTTGATCGGGGGACGTTGGAGGCACAAGCAGCTTCAAAAACTTGTCTGCTGCTATGACAAGGCTTTTTTGCCGCTGCTCTTTCAACCTGACGTAATTGCCTGTAGGAAAGAGTCCTCAATTTGCCCTTATCAGCACGCACACGTGTGTACTGTGAATCAGCTACATACTTCTTGATTGCCAAGACACTTCATCCTGATCATCGCACAATGTTGATTGTAGTCATGCCTTGACCTAAACACTCCACAATTTGTTGCTTCTCAGCAGCCGATACATCCTTTTTCTTTCCCATTTTGGCAGAAAATGTAGGCTGCTTAATAATGTGAGACAGCCTTCTTAAGTAGTCTTGCCTTTCATTGGACACACCTGCCAAACTAATTAGCACAGGTGTCTGCAATTGCTTACAGTGATATAAAGAGCCCTGACACACATCACCATCAATGAGTTTAACTGACAAACAAACAAATTCTTCCCTTATCACTCCTAAACACTTTTTGCATAATAATTTGGAACGCAGTGTACATGTGCTTTTCCACAAAACACCAGTGGTTCACGTAGTGAATCTTACAGTTCTAACTTGCCAACCGTGGTCTGTATGGAGTTGTTCAATAAAGGGCCCAAAATTAAGATAATAGATGGGAGAGGTCTCTATGAATAGGAATTCCTAAGTATTTGATACCCTGTGAGGGCCAGGCAAAGGGAAAGTTGGACTGGATGGAATCCTATATGGATTTGGGGAGGGAGACATCGAGGGCCTCAGACTTCGCTGCATTGATTTTAAAATTTGACCATGTAACAAAGTGATCTATTTCAGCCATAACAGCATGGATGGATATATGTGATTGAGTGATATATACTAGGACATCATCAGCAAATAGAGAGCACTTGTACTCGGTGCCTCCCACCTCAATCCACCTAATATTGGGGTTATGGCGAATTGATGAGAGCAGGTGCTCCGTCACTAGGATGTATAAGAGAGGGGACAGAGGACATCCCTGCCTTGTCCCATTGGTGATTGTGAAAGGTGATGAAAATGTTCTGATGCACACCCTGGGCCTTGGGACACCTGGAGCCGGACCCTTTTTGGTGGATGCTGGTGGTTGTAGTCTTCGTGGCGGCGACCCGGTTCCGTGGCTCAGGGTGGTCAAACCAGTGGCGGAACTATTTATGTGGTTTTGATGTTTAAATGTCCGACTACGCCACCCGTGGATTGCGGTCAGAGTGAACCGCCGCTGCAGGGCAGACCGCTGAGGCTGGTGTTGTGGGTGCAGCAGAGCGTAGCATAACTCCCCACGGGAGGAGTATAGCCTCAGGGCAGTGTATGCGGAGGATGGGGGTGATGGTGCAGGGCAGCAGCAGTAACGACACGGAGTCAGTGATGCAGTCCAGGGCCTTTACTCACAGTTCTTATTATCCAGACCACGTCTGCAGGTAACGGCTGCCCACGTCGTACTGTGCTCACCAGGTGAGGGGCTCAGACAACTCCCAGATAACTTTGGAGCGCTTCACAGGACCCCCTTTGTGTGTCCTTTGTCTGGCCTTTCTTACCAACCCTTCTGTCCGGCTGCCTCGGGCCTCCTCTTGGTAAACTTGGCGCCAGTTTCCCTGACCCTATGTGGTGCCTTCCTAGAGGGTGTAGCAAGGGGCTGCGCCACAGAAAATGTCACAGCCTCCGGTTTCTAGCTGAGGGTCGTTTCCTGCCTCCACTAGTTTCGGGGACCGGTCTCCCCCTTTGGCCTGACCCCTCCACGCAGGTGGATTCGGGCGTGCGGTGGCGACTCGCCCGTCCGCACCCCTGGGATCCCTTCATTCCTCGTTCCTGGAGCCTTCTCCGCTCCTCTTCCTTCCTTCTCCCTCTTCCAGGCCTGGGCCTCTGTTACTAGGCCCGCCTCCGGAGCAGAGCTCATGCAGAGCCCCTGCTCCCTGCCACTTCTGCTCAGACTTCTCTGCACTGAACTAAGATGGTGCCCACCTTTTATACTCCCTTCTCAATGCACCCAGGAACTGCTTCCTCCCTGCTCCTGCACTACAGGGTTCCCCTTCCTCAGTGTTCCCTCCCCCCACTCCAGTCAGGGACAGGGACTGTCGTGCCCATCTCAGAGGCATATTGGTCGCCCTGCCCCACGGCAATGTGGTGTAATGCATGCAGGTGTCGGGTCCTGATCCACACTCCATCCTTACCTGAGAGTGAGATATCACACCTCTGGGTGAGGTGCAATACCTCTGTAGCAACCGAGCCCTCAGGGTGCTACAGTTCCATTTATCTTCAGCCTAGGTGACGTATTGTGATACAGGGCCGTGATTTTGGCTATAAAAGGGTCCCCTAGACCCCTACCCCAAGCTTTTTAAGAGAATCATATATGGCGTGCCAGGAGACTCTATGGAATGCTTTCTCAGCATCCAACGAGAGTATCTAATTACAAATTTATAACTGCATCTAGCCCAGGAAATACTTTGTGCCTAGTAGCAGTGTCTGCTAGTCAGCGGATTATCCCGGCTGTTAAGTAAGCTACACCACCTGTAGTTTAGACACTTAATTTTTTCAAAGGAAATGCTTCGGGACCATGGGATACTCAGTGAAGAGCATCAGGAGGCACCCCAAGGCATAGGGGCTGGGACTGGCAGTAGGATGCCTTGTGGTGGACAGCCGAGCTCGATCCTTATAAAAGCTTTTTAACTGCAGCAGCTTTAGTGGACGCTACTGGAGCTGGAATTACGCGGCTGCTGGCATGAGACTTGCCCTCCAATAGATCCTTGTAAATGGATTTAAAGTGTATTCATTCAAATTAGAGAGACAATTTAAATTAAAAACCTTAGAGCTGCCTCCACCACAGGGGGGCTCGCTCGACCCACCAGCGGACAGGCACCAGTATTGGGAGAGGGGGGCTGGCCATCAGGGTTCACCGCGGCTCTGGCACAAACCCGGCGACACGGAGGTGGCACGGGCAGGAGCTGACTGGCCGTGTCGGCTTCTCACTTTTTGGATTTTAGAAGGGCATGACATGCCTATATCTGTGTCTCCCCCTCCTTTTACTCCTCCACCTCTTTTATTTTCGCATGACTATATGTACTTGTCACTTTTCCATGTGTTAGTTATGTCTTCTGAGCAGTTTGTCAGCTTTTGGACACCTTTGAAGGTGTTTTCTATGTGTTTCTATGTGTTTTTGTTTGCCTGCCATTGGTTTTAACGGTGTTCGAAGGTGTTCGACGAACAGTTCGACGAACAGTTCGGCGAACACACGGGTGTTCGACGAACCGAACTCGAACACTACGGGGGTGGCTCAACACTAATGACCACATCAGTCACAAGCTGGAAGCACTGCAGTACTGCCTCAGCCAACCGGTAACAGGCTGTGATGAAGCTGATATGCTTCGGTGACAAACCACACAACGCTGAAGAGTTGTGGACAGCTCTGAAAGAGCAGGCAGATCTGTGGCTGACACCGCTGAACCTACAACCAGGCATGGTCGTGTGTGACAATGGCTGGAACCTGGTGGTGGCTCTGAGGCGAGCTCACACACGTACCATGACTGGCCCATGTGCTTAACTTCATGGTTCAGCGGTTTCTCAAAACCTACCTGGAGCTCCGAATCTGCTTGTTAAAGTACGCCGCCTGTGTGCCCATTTTAGAAAGTCACCTACAGCTTCCGTCGCCCTTGCAGTGTTTCAGCATCATCTGCAGCTTCCAGCTCACCGACTGGTGTGTGATGTCCCCACGCGTTGGAACTCTACATTGCAGATGTTGCGAAGGATTTATGTGCAGAAGAGGACAGTTGTTGAGTACCAGCATCAACAAGGCCTTCGGTATTCAGTTCAGACTCCACACATAAGGCCTCAGGAGTGGACATGGATGTCAGACATATGTACCATCCTCCAAAACTTTGAGGACTCCACCAAGATGGTGAGCGGTGATGATGCCATAATTAGCGTCACCATCCTGCTTCTCCTTGTTGCTGAATAATTAAAAAAATTCCCATCTGAAAACGCTGGTGGCAGAGGTCACAGTTCGTTGGACAACCAAGGAGTACAGGCGAGAGAGACACAACTCCAATCCAGCAGAGGCAGGGGAACACTGTCAAAGTTCTGGGACAGTTTTCTCAAACCTTCCCATCTTACAAGCCCTGAGACTCGGGGTACTCTCAGAAGCTGGACACGTGGAATGAACTGGCTCTCTATGCCTTGGAGGTCCTGGCCTGCCCTGCCACTAGTGTTTTATCAGAGTGGCTTCTTAGTGCCGCCGGTGGATTTATAACCGATAGGCACATTCGCCTGTCAACTGAAAATGCTGACAGGCTGACTCTTATAAAAATGAACAAGGGGTGGATTGGGCCTGTCTTCTCAACACCACTGAATGATAGCAGCGTAACCTAAGCTCAAAGACAGTGTCTTTTTTTGGGAGGTCTAATTCGATTCTCATGCACCTCTGTCTTCACACCCAGACATGGGTATACGCTTCCTGATTTTGTCTATTTGCTCTTGTCCTCCTCCTTCTCCTCATCCTGCATTACCATATCATTCACCACCTTATCTATCATATCACCTCCTCTATGTGTCTTGCAAGGGGCATTGGAGTGCCTCCAAATTTTTGCCAGCTTTTGCATTCACTGCATAGGCAAACACTATGGGAGGCCCGCTTCCTAATAATGGGAACATTGTTTTTAGGAGGCTCTCCGACCTCTACGTCTCTTCCAATGGGGAATTGGAGTGCCTCCAAATTTTTGGCAGCTTATGCATTCACTGCATAGGCAAACATTATGGGAGACCCACTTCCTAATAATGGGAACATTGTTTTTAAGAGGCTCTCCAACCTATACGTCTCTTCAAAGGGGCATTGGAGTGCCTTCAAATTTTTGGCAGCTTTTGCATTCAGTGCATAGGCAAACACTATCGGAGACCCGCTTCTTAATAATGGTAACATTGTTTTTAGAAGGCTTTCCGACCTCTACGTCTCTTCCAAGGGGCATTGGAGTGCCTCCAAATTTTTGGCAGCTTTTGGATTCACTGCATAAGCAAACACTATGGAAGACCCACTTTCTAATAATGGGAACATTGTTTTTAGTAGGCTTTCCGACCTCTACGTCTCTTCCAAGGGGCTTTGGAGAGCCTCCAAATTTTTGGCAGCCCTTGCTGTCACTTTACATGCAATAACAGTATAGGACACCCACTCGTTAATAATGGGAACAACAAAGCATAGCCGGCTGATGGTTCTCTAACAATAGCGAGGGCCAACTGCTGGCCCTTTAAGAATAGTAAGAGCCACCTGATGGCCCTATAAAAATAGCCTTTGTGACTTTCAGAGTCCCTCCATCATAAATGAAACAGGATGTGTCTGATGATGTGTCACACACCATATGGCCAGATAAGGTTGCAAAATGTTAAAATTACCAGTGAATGCATTTGTCTTGGTTGAAAACAATACAAAAGTGCAAAAATGCATCAAAAACGCTACTTGTGAACATAGCCCAAGGTGTGGAGGAGCATTTTTGGTTATTTATTTTGCCTTATATACAAGTCATTACCCGGGAAAGGATGCTTCTTAACATATTTCCCAGGAAAATCCATTTTGGTTTTGTTTTTGTATGTTTTATTGTGAGTCCGTAAAAGTGGCATAATACCTCTGACAACGTTGTTGACAGTAGTTACCGGAGATTCAGAAATGCTTCCAGGGGTCTTCCCCATGCTGTTCCCATGTCATTTTAGCACTGTTCCCATCAATTTGGGCAATTTTTAGGCCCTCTGCAGACCGCCAGGGGGAGCCGCTTGAAAAATGCTCGAGTTTCCCATAGACTTACATTGGGCTCGTCGACCCGAGCATTCCAATTTGCGCATCGAGCACCCGAGCATTTTAGTGCTCGCCCATCACTAATAATGATATCAAAGATTTTGTATCTGCTTGTGAGGTCTGCGCACGTGCTAAAGTCAGTCATAGCAGGCCGGCCGGGGAATTGGTTCCATTGATAATTCCAGAAAGACAATGGACTGATTTGTCCATGGATTTCATCACAGATTTGCCTCTTTCTGATGGAAAAACTGCTATCTGGGTGGTAGTGGACCGAATCAGCAAACAAGCTCATTTTGTTGCCTTGTCAGGATTAACTAATGCAGAGACACTCTCCAGGTTATTTCCCATAATGTAAGGTTACATGGTATCCCTCTTAACATTGTGTCTGATAGGGGAGTACAATTTGTCTCTAAATTCTGGAGAGCTTTTTGTAATAAGCTGGGGATTGAATTGTCATTTTCATCTGCTTACCACCCTGAGACCAATGGTCAGACTGAGAGGACAAATCAATCTTTGGATCAAATTTTAAGGTGTTTTGTGGCGGCTCAGCAGGAGGACTGGTCTTCATTTTTACCTCTCGCTGAGTTTGCCTTTAACAGTCGAGTTAATCAGTCTACTGGAACCTCTTCATTTTTCTGTAATTATGGTTTTCATCCCCATTTTGGTGAATTTTCTTGAAATAGTTCAGAATGTCCTGGGGTGGAGGTCGCCGTACAAAGACTTGGGTGTGTTTGGAAGGAGGTTCAAAAGAATATTGGGACTGCTCAGACTCGCCAAAAACTGAAGGCGGATAGAAGACATTCAGTGGGTCCTGTTTTTAAGATTGGGCATAAGGTTTGGTTGTCATCCAGGAACATTAAGCTTAAAGTCGGCCAAGTTGGGTCCAAAGTTTCTTTGTCCTTATGAGATCCTTGAGGTGATCAATCCAGTGGCATTCAGATTAAAGCTTCCTCCATCCCTTCACATCCCTAATGTCTTCCATAAATCCCTATTAAAGGAGTTTGTCCCTTCGGTATTGTCTCCATCTTTCCCGCCTCCTCAAGTGTCAGTCGACGGTGGCTTGGAGTATGAGGTTCAAAGAGTGGTGGATTCTCGTAGGGTCCGTAATTCCCTCCAGTACCTCATCCACTGGAGTGGATATGGACCAGAGAAGAGATCATGGGTCTCTGCTTGAGATGTGAAGGCTGATCGGTTACTTAGGGCCTGCCATCTAAAGTTTCCTGGGAAGCCTAGGGGTCCGGTGGCCCCCCTTAGAAGAGGGGGTACTGTCCCGTTTCCACCCCTCACTGTGTCTGGGATGCAGTGGCTGACAGCCCAGCCTTCCAATCTTGTACAGGGGCGTGCTGGAGCTGTCAGTACTGTGATTGACAGCTCGACCATCCCATCTGGTACAGAGGCGTCCAATAGCTCAGTGTGGTGATTGACAGCTCAGCTGTCCAATCTGAGACTGGGAGGCACTGGCTATCTTCAGGTGTTTATTATCCCAGGTGAATGCCTGGCTACTTAACTGAGCTGTTTGTCCCAGATCTCTGCCAGACTGTACGTGTCAGCTAGTGTGTGTGGTTTGTTCTCTGTGCCTTGTGTTCTGTTTATTGATCTTCTGCTGCCTGTCCTTGGACCTTGTTCTGACCATCCATCTGTTTAACCCCTTCTGCTCTGATCTGCTGTCCTACTGGAATTCTGACCAATGGTACGTGACTTGACTACGCCTTTGCCTCTTCCCTCTGTTTATGACGTACCCTCCAGGCTTTGACTTCGGACTCCTTGACTATCCCGTCCGTCCCGTTTTCCTGGCCAAGAAAAATGACTCAGCGTCACATTACATAAAGGAGTGGGCAATAATTAATATGAATTTAGGCTAATAACTATAAATGTGGTGAAAAAAAAAACAGGCAGAAGCTGAAAAGCTCATGTTGATGTTACAGCAGGTGTAGATAAGTGGTGAATAAGCTGATTACTGACATAAATGTGGTGATCAGTGAATGCAGAGAAAAAAGGAGAGGAAATTAGTCTGCGCTTGCACATAGGATGGAAAACTATAGTGATCAAGACGCTCCCACAGTATCAGAGAAGAGAGGAACTTATATCAAATAAGAGAGCTGAAAATTGTAGACTGAGCAGAGACTGGAGAGAGTGATAGGAGAAATAATAGAAATAAAAGAAATAAAAGAAATGACTAAAAAGAAGTACTGTATAAATGAGAGAGGGAGTGATAGGTGAAAAAAGCAATAATGAGACAATAATAGCAGTAAAGTGAAGAGCAAAACCAGGTTCTGCTCGAATTACATTGTAGTTAATATAAAAGGCTATGAAATACTACTGGTGTGCAGCGCCGCAACCAGAAATTTTACTTAGGGGGGAAAAATATTGAAGATTATCACAAATGTTGCATTCAGTGTGATGTTATAAGGCTGTTTAGGTGTCCAAATAAAAGTGATACTTATTGCATTTCTCACACAGCTTTTAATGTCATGCTTTCAAGGTTATTTAGAACATAACCATAGTTTAAAATGGACATCTGGGACACACTAAAGAGGAAAAGAAAAATCAGCCCACTTAGCACTGTGCAAAATTTTTCTCCTTTGCATCACGCACCCTAGGCATTTCACCGAAAAATAGTACATATGACCCCATTCATCAGACTATCACAATCTGCACACAGAGGAAATAGTCGCTGTATATTATAATAAGGTAGAACGCTGCATGTAAGGCTGAGTTCACACGATGCGTATTTCATGCGTTTCCGCGGCGTTTTTGCAGTTGCGTAAACGCCGCGGAAACGCATGAAAAACGCATGGTAGAAGGGAAGCAATGTTCCCCAATGGAAATCCGCATGTGCTGTGCCCATGATGCGGATTTTTCCGCAGCGTTAACGCTGCGGTCAAAAATCCGCAGCATGTCAATTAATTTTGCGGAAACGCGGCGATTTTGCCGCCATTGACTTGCATTAGAACGCGCCAATTCCGCAAGACAGCATTTGTACTTGCGTTATTGGCGCGTTCTAATATGCGGATGGTACCCGGGTGTGGAGGAGAGGAGAGTCTCATCCACACCCAGGTACCATTAAAAAAGCTGTAAAAAAAGAATAAAATAAAAAATAAATGTATTCTTACCATCTGTCGGCCCGCGCAGCGCTCCCGCTTGGTTCCCGGCACTTGCAGTGAGTTGTAGGACCTGCGGTGACGTCAGAGTCATGTGACGGGTCACGTGACGCTGACGTCGGCAGGTCTTTCAATTCAAAGTTGCCGGCAGCCGGGAACTTTGTAAAGCAGGACAGCGCGGGCCATCAGAGGTAAGTATATACACTCTCTCGGGTCACACTATATAAATCCATGCTGTTTGCATGGATTTATATAGTGTGACCTAGTTGTCAAGCACTTTCCAGGTGATGCTAAAATCGCCTGGAAAGCGCTTGTCAATCTGCATGCGGAAACGCATGTCAATCTGCATGTGGATCCGCATGTATTCTGCAGGAAAAACGCATGCACAATCTGCATGCGTTTTTTCTGCCAGGGAGATGCAGAAATGATGCAGAAATTTTCTGCTTCATTTCTGCATCGTGTGCACATACCCTAATACAGGACAATGCTACACAAAACAGATGTGGCCTTTCTTAACTAACACACAAGAAAAATATCAATATGCAGAAAATTAACTCTTTATCCCTTCCCGCCAAAGCCAGTTTTCACCATCCTGATCAGGCCAAATTTTCAGTTTTGACGTGTCATTGATATTAACTCTGGAACACTTCTACAAATCCCAGTGATTCTGAAGTAATTATTTTCATAGGAATACAGCAGCATTCTGTATAATACATATATGTACATATATAATTATAAAAAAAGTTTTTTTTCCTTCTGACCTTTTTAGCTGAATCTGCAATCATTTGATTGCTTGCACTCTATACTGCAATACATAATTATTGCAGTATACACTGTAGTTATAATCAGTCTACTTTGTAGCCCAACCACAGACAGGAGTACAAACATGACAGTGATGAAAGGGCCTTGAGAAGGTGACTGGCGGCTATGGCAACTAATTGGAACCCGACGATAATGTCGGAACAGACACTGGCAGGATCACATGATTAAAATGCCACTGTCTATGATGGACAGTGGCAATAAATGGGTTAACAGCAGTGATCAGACCTCACTCTGGTCACTGCTGTTTAGAGCCAGATGCCGGCTGTGTAGCACAGCATCTGCCTTGTGTAGAGCAGGATAAATGCCTTAGCACTCTCCATACGCCCACATCCACTCTATAAATTAAAAATACGTCATGGAGTAGGAAAGGTTTAAACAGACAGTTTTGATGACATCACATAGCACATAACATCATAGGCATCATATGCCATCAAAATTGGTATATAATGTGCAAAGTACAAAGCATGAGCCAAATTGTGGCATTAGAAACTGATAGTTGGAAGGGAACAAGTCTAGTTAGGTTGCTCTTCCCTCAAGACACAGTAAGCAAGCGCTCCTAAGATAATTGTGCAGTGTAAATGCACCTTTGGTAGCAAAATATCAATTGTTTATTAGATCATAAAATCTAAGCAGCAGAGTAGTCATTGCATTCTATTAAGCTCTTAGGAGCAGGGTGTATACTGTAAGCATACAATCTCTTAGCAATACATGTATAAAAACACCATATCAGAAATACATACTGTATGTTCCCAAAATTCCATTATTGCACTAAACCCAAATAGCCAGAAGTGTCTCACAAGTACGTGAGTAGCTAGTCAAGAGACATTGATAATCAATGAGTCAGAGCACAGTGGGCCAAAATTTGACAAAAGAGTACAATGCAAACCAAAATGTTGGGGGGGAAGGGGATCACAAGCTGAGCAGGTGTAAATAGTGTAAATAGTGAGCGCTGAGCTGCATGAACATAAACATAAAGGCTTCCTGATGTATGTAGAGCTGTTAAACTAATTGCTTACCAGGGATGGAGAGACGGCGGTGAAGTATGTCCAGATGGCAGGCATTGACACACTCCACAAGGAGGGCAAGCTACAAAAGGTCATTGCTAAAGAAGCTGACTGTTCACAGAGTGCTGTGTCCAAGCATATTAATGGAAAGTTGAGTGGAAGGAAAAAGTGTGGCAGAAAAAGGTGCACAAGCAACCGGGATAACCGCAGCCTTGAAAGGATTGTTAAGAAAAGGTCATTCAAAAATTTGGGGAAGATTCACAAGGAGTGGACTGCTGCTGGAGTCATTGCTTCAAGAGCCACCACACACAGACGTATCCAGGACATGGGCTACAAGTGTCGCATTCCTTGTGTCAAGCCACTCATGACCAATAGACAACGCCAGAAGTGTCTTTCCTGGGCCAAAGAAAAAAAGACCTGTACTGTTGCTCAGTGGTCCAAGGTGTTGTTTTCAGATGAAAGCAAATTTTGCATTTCATTTGGAAATCAAGGTCCCAGAGTCTGGAGGAAGAGTGGAGAGGCCACAATCCAAGCTGCTTGAGATCTAGTGTGAAGTTTCTACAATCAGTGATGGCTTGGGGAGCCATGTCATCTGCTGGTGTAGGTCCACTGTGTTTTATCAAGACCGAAGTCAGTGCAGCTGTCTATCAGGAAATTTTAGAGCACTTCATGCTTCCCTCTGCAGACAAGCTTTTTGGAGATGGAAATTTCATTCTCCAGCAGGACTTGGCACCTTTCCACACTTTCAAAAGTACCAATACCTGGTTTAAAAGCAGCAGTATCACTGTTCTTGATTGGTCAGCAAACTCGTCTGACCTTAGAGAATCTGTAGGGTATCATCAAGAGCAAGATGAGAGACACCAGACCCAACAATGCAGACGGGCTGAAAGCTGCTATCAAAGCAACCTGGGCTTCCATGACACCTCAGCAGTGCCACAGGCTAATTGCCTCCATGCCACGCCACATTGATGCAGTAATTAATACAAAAGGAGCCCCGACAAAGTATTGAGTGCATTTACTGAACATTCATTTCAGTAGGTCAACATTTCGGATTTTAAAAACATTTTTCAAGCAGTTATAAAGTATTCTAATTTATTGAGATAATTACTTTTGTGTTATCATTGGCTGTAAGCCATAATCATCAACATTAGCAGAAATAAACACTTGAAATAGATCACTCTGTTTGTAATGACTCTATATAATATATGTTTCACTTTTTGTATTGAAGAACTGAAATAAATTAACTTTTTGATGATATTCTAATTTAGTGAGAAGCACTTGTATGTCCCTCATCCTAGTATATATAGTATATATATATATATGCCCTTTATCCTGGCATACTGGATATGTCCGCTATCTTGGGCCCCATCCTATTATATATCCCCCATCCTGGTATACGTCCCTTATGCTGGTATATATATACCCCATTCTAAAGGAATCCTAGCCAGGGGTGTCGTATCTCAACCCACTGTTATCTTTGGAGTGAACAGTTCAATGCTGCTGCCTCTCATCCAGACAATTACTCGATTGACCGACGACTAACGGATGAGGCCGGAGGCTGTTTCCACTAATAGGTCGGTTATCGGGAAACTAACAGTGAGCATATGGTATATACACCTCCGATTCCAACGCATGGAATATATGTATACACCCCCAATATGGTCACTGCAAACTCCACGATAACCCAAGTACTACTCGCTGCCACCACCAGTCATGTTTTGTACAGGCTAACTGGAGGCCCAGTTCTGGTTTTGGTAGCGTATGTCTTCGGGGTGTGGTTTACAGAACAAAAGAAACAGAACTATTAAATTGTATATTTAATCCAAAACGATATACAAAAGATTTAGCAAACCGGACATAACAATACAGCATATACAATTACATAAATTAAAACAGGATTAACAAAAGAACTTACTGCACATTAATCACAGAGATGATTCAGCTTAGTGGATGGAAACAATCTGATTAAAAATGTCTGATTAAAGGGATCAAGCCTACACTGGTATGTATCTTCCGCAACATTGAACACAAATCATAACTTGTCTTGACCTTTTATCACCCACACACCCCACTTGATGACCTCACGTGGGTTTGGATGTGAGATGTCCTCAGCCCTTCAGGATTTTATTAAATTCCCAACATTAACAATATCTTCACTCCGGAGAATCGCACAAGCTCGAGATCGCCGCCATATTTTTCATCGGGAATTTACCGTTACCTAGAGACCAAACATGACATGGCTGTCATCAGTTATCTGGTGACTATGGATTTGGGGCTTATAGGCAGGTGGCACAGTTATGAAAAACTATGCATATTCTTCCCCTATTAGCCCTGAAGCTGAAAATGTATATCCCATCACTATCGGATCTATACAAGCCCAGATATTCCCTATTTTCTTTCGGAGACAGCCGTCTATTGTAAATGTATAGCATTTCTTCTGAGGGAGCCCAGGTGTCATTTAAATTCATGATGTATTTCCTGGAGACAAAGCCACTTCCACTTTTCTATCTAAGTGTAAATATATATACCTTTGTTATCCAACCTGTTGAAAAGACTTTTTCAGTCTCAATTACCTGTCCAATCTATAACTCTTGGTCTATTCACAAAAGACATCCTTGTTGGTACTGCAGGGGTCTTTCACTTCAAAAAGGAGCTGCCTGCATGTTAATTAAGTGTTATGATCTGCAACAAATACTAAAGAAAGATAAGGGAATGCTGTCCCTACAGTAAGACAAAGCTGAATCCTTACAATGTAGCGTGCTGCCTGTTCCTAGCGAACAGACCCGCCTTTGTCCTCGGCTAGTCTGAACGAAGACCTATAGCATAAGGGGAGGGGTCCCTAAAAGAACTAAGGACTGGGACAAAAATGGGACTCCTCCTAAACAGAGAACTTGTTGCAGAACACAAAAAGACAAACTGACTAGAGGTCCCAGAAGGACCAAGCGAACTGACAGAGAAAGGCACCGAAGCACCTGGCTAGAGAAACAGTGAAACACTGAAGTCCAGCACAGCCAAAAGGGCGGAGCTAGAATATAAAGGCAGATGGTCACGTAACCGCAAAACACAAGATGGAAAAAACAAACAGGAGGGTTCTAACAGTACCCCCTATTTTATGAGGATCCTCCGGATCCTGCAGGCCCAGGCCTATCCCGAAACCTCTTGTGGAAAGCTTTAAGAAGCCTAGGAGCAGAGACATCATCCGTCCTTACCCAGGAGTTGTCTTCGGGACCGAAACCCTTCCAGGAGACAAGATACTGTAATCTCCCTCTATGCCATCTAGAATTCAAGATACGAGAAATTTCATATTCGCCGTCTTCCACCACAAGGGGAACTGAGACAGGGGCATCCCTATCTGATACATCAGCCTTTTTCAACAAGGAAACATGAAACACAGGATTAATCTTCCAGGAAGTAGGGACATCCAACCTAACAGCAGATGGGTTAACAACCTAAAGCACTTTAAATGGACCCACAAACTTAGGACCCAGTTTTTTAGAGGGAATCTCAACAGCAGGTTCTTTGAGGACATCCAAACCATGTCACCTACAGTAAATAAAACCTCCTTACGTTTCCTGTCAAAATACTTCTTGGACTTCTTGTTAGGCTCTTGCAGGTTGCAACGTACATTAGTCCAAACTCTCTCCAAATCACCGGAAAAATTCTCCTCCTCCTCGGCACCAACCGTAGGAGAGAAGCTGCGAGATAAAGCATTGGCTTTAACATTCTTAGTACCAGGGATATAAGTAACAGAAAAATGAAACCGAGAAAAAAAAAGTGCTCACCTAGCTTGACTGACATTCAAGCGCTTGGCAGCATCCAGATAGATCAAATTCTTATGATCTGTGAAAACCTGAATTGGAATCTAGCGCCTTCCAAAAAATGATGCCAATGTTCAAACGCGAGTTTAATAGCCAGCAACTCCCAATTTACAACATCATAATTCAGTTCGGTTTCCGAAATTTTTTTCGAAAAGAAGGCACAAGGATGTACTCCATCATTGTTCTCCGGCGACAAAACTCCTCCAACCCCCACCGATGAAGCATCGACCTCGACCAAAAAAGGCTTGGTCTCATCAGGCTGCATAAGGATAGGGGCAGAACTGAACCTCTCTTTGAGATACTCAAATGCTTCAATGGCCTCAGTAGTCCACTGGACCATATTCGCACCTTTCCTGGTGAGATCGGTCAGAGGCTTAACAATTACAGAAAAATTCTTAATGAATTTCCTGTAATAATTGGCAAAACCCAAAAATCTCTGTATAGATTTCAAACCAATAGGCCTAGGCCATTCCTGCAGAGCCTGAACCTTCACCGGGTCCATCTCAAAGTCCTCGCTGTAGACAATGTAGCCCAAAAAGCTAATTTTCTGCACAGCGAACTCACATTTCTCCTGCTTAGCAAAGAGTGAATTATCACTCAATAACTGCAAAACACTCTGCCAATGGGACTCCAGATCTGGTGAATAAATCAAAATGTCATCCAAATACACAACCACATTCTTACCAATCAGAGGTCTCAGGATGTCATTAATAAGGTTCTGAAAAAATGCAGGTGCATTGGTAAGACCAAAAGGCATCACCAGATTCTCAAAATGACCTACAGGATTGTTAAAAGCTGTTTTCCATTCATCACCCTCGTTCACTCGTAACAAATTGTATGCCCCCCAGAGATCAATTTTAGAGAACCACTTGGCCCCCACCAACTGGTTAAACAAGTCAGGAATTAACGGCAATGGGTAGGAATTGCGTACGGTAATCTTATTAATTTCACGAAAATCCAGACGTGGATGTAAACCCCTGTCCTTTTTTTTAACAAAGAAAAATCCAACTGCCACAGGCGATCTAGAAGGTCTAATGTGACCAGCAGCCAGGCTAGTCTGTATGTACTCCTTCAAGACCTTTCTTTCAGGGATAGTCAGATTAAACAAGCGACTCTTGGGAAGAGTAGCTCCAGGAACAAACTCAATGGCGCAATCATAATCCCTATGAGGAGGTAAAACTTGCGACTCCTCTGAAAAACCCTCCAAAAATCTTGAATAGGTACAGGTAATTCCCCTTTTTACACAGCCGCAATGCGACCATTACAACATTTATCATAGCACTTTGGACTCTAAGATTGAATCACATTAATAGACCAGTCCAGCAAAGGATTGTGCAGTTTTAACCAAGGCAAGCCTAGAACAACCAGAGAGGGTAAATTATCTAATACAACCAAGTCCAAAATTTCTTGCTGAACTCCATTGATAGTGAGGGGAAATGCAGCAACCTTGTGAGTAATACATTTCAAGGGAGTGTTATCAATTGCAATCACAGAAATAGGTGATGACAAAGGTTTGGATTTCAATTTAAGGTTTTCCAAAAACCCTTTATCAATCACATTAAGTGTTGAACCACAATCCAAAATTACCTGAAATTCAATCAAATTTTCTTGCAAAGTAGTGCTCCCAGAAAGAAATACTCCTGCAGAGCGTAAACAAGCTACAGGGCGTAACTGCCCTTTTTTTTTTCTTTGCTTAAACAAAGCTCACAATACTTAATCAAATGGTCAGCTTTACCACAATGAAGACACAATCCCTCGGCGAACCTCTGGTCTCTTTCCTGAGAGGAGAGCAACTTCGCCCCAACCTCCATCGGTTCTCCGCCGTCAGAGCAGATTTTCTGGGGACTAGGACCTGGCATTACAGGAGTCTTTACCTCATTCTGTCTAAATCTAAGTCTCCTATCCACACGAACAGCTAATTGCATGGCATCCTGCAGAGTCTCATGTGCGGGGAATGCAATTAGCAAATCCTTAACCCTTTCACTCAGACCAGCAAGAAATAGACATTTCAGAGCTGGATCATTCCGTTTAACTTCTGAGGCTCATCTTCTGAAGTGTGTGCAATAATTTTCAGCATCACCTGACTCCTGATTCAAATGCCTGAGTTCTGCCTCAGCAGATGAGATTCGATCGGGATCGTCATAAATAGCCCCATAGCAGAAAAAAATTCTTCTACAGACCTTAAACATGGATCATTAGGTTGGAGAGAAAAGGCCCACCCCTGTGGTTCTTTGCGGAAAAGTGACATAATAAAACCAATGCGCGGTGATTCATTCCCAGAGGACCTTGGTCTCAAACGAAAATATAACAAACAAGCATTTTTAAAGGAAAAAAAATCTTGCTTTTCACCATAAAAAATATCAGGCAGTCCTAACTACGCTTCAGAACAGCTACTGGAACTTGGCTACCTCCAGAGACAATCCCTGCAGGCGTTGAGCCAAATACTGGACGGAAACCATACTGATCCCCGAATTTCTTTCCATTTAGTTTTTTTTGGGGGCTGTACTTACTGTTATGATCTGCAACAAGTACTAAGGAAAGATAGGGGAAAGCTGTCCCTACAGTAAGACTAAGCTGAATCCCTACGATGTAGCGGGCTGCCTGTTCCTAGCGAACAGACCCGCCTTTGTCCTTGGCTAGTCTGAACGAAGACCTATAGCATAAGGGGAGGGGTCCCTAAAAGAACTAAGGACTGGGACAAAACTGGGACACCTCCTAAACAGAGAAGTTGTTGCAGAACACAAAAAGACAAACTGACAAAAAGGTACTAGAGGTCCCAGAAGGACCAAGCAAACTGACAGGGAAAGGCACCGAAGCACCTGGCTAGAGAAACAGTCAAACACTGAAGTCCAGCACAGCCAAAAGGGCGGAGCTGGAATATAAAGGCAGATGGTCACGTGACCGCAAAACACAAGATGGAAAAAACAAACAGGAGGGTTGTAACATTAAGATTGTCACTTCCCAACTGCTCCCAATTTCCTTATGTCCATTGTACCAGTCTATTTCAAAGCAGCTCAGATTGCAAGCTCTTGTCCTGCTGCAAATGAGAGAGGAGGAGGAGGGTGGGTGAAATGAACCCACTAGTGGCTTCAGAGATCTTAATATTTTCCATGACACCCATCCTGGTACATGTCCCCTGTTCTGCTGCCATTCTTTGATGTATAGGAAAATATAAACCATTATACTCACCTTCCCTCACTCCCCCACCATTCAGCATCCTTTTCTGAAGCCAGCAGCTGACTTCAGCGTGCAAGCGACGGGAGCGCATGATTTCACTGCCATGCGCCCCCAGTCATGTGCACACAGACATCAGCTGCTGGCCGGCAGCATGTATTGCTGCACACGGACCCGACGGGTCTGTGTGTCATAATACACTTCAGCTAAATGTGCATCTGAGGACCCACATCCAGATGAAGTGTTTGCCGGCATCGGTTGGCCCCTCACTCGCCAGGCGGGGTTGCGATGGAGACCTCTGCGATTGCAGTAGTTAGGCCCTGATGACACTAGAATTTAAGTTCTTTTCCTTTCTGAAATGGCAATTTGCATGTGCAACACAACCTTAATGTTGTTTTTGGAAATAGTCACACGTCACCTTCTGACTGTTGTACAAAATGGGTCCATGTTGGATGTTTTGTAATGTTTTTTATTCTAATACATTAATGCAGCAGTGGTGTTATTTTAACACTACTCATGCATAACTAAATGCCAATAATTTGGCCAAGCTATAAATTTTAACCACAAGTTCTTAAGGCTTTAGGTCTCGTTTAGACATCAGTATTTTTGGTAAGAGTGCTGTTCGTGTGTATAACAGAAATCATACTGACCAATATTAACCCAAGTGCACACAAGCATTTCTCCACACATACTTTTCTGGCCCATGACTTTGACCACAAAAGTGCATGATATAACAGGCAGTTTCTTCGGCCATCTACAATGAGGGTAGTCGAACTGAACTGCACAAGAAGCCAGTAATGTTTGCAGATTGTGGACATGACTAACCAAATTTTAATAATGGCCATTTGAACTCATGCTTACTTGCAGGAGGAACAGGGCTTTTTTATGACTGCATAGAAATAGATTGCTACAAAGATGTACAAAGTCATGTATGTATGCTTTAAAGTAGTGGCCTACAGTATATACATGTTTTTTTAAATAAGTTATCTGGAAAAAGAACCAGGTGTCTGTGAGCATGTGCAGAAGTAGACCCACTGCTGTAACCTAAAGTTTATATACAGGTCAATGTTGGCAAGACATAGTGGACAAAGGTGTGAGTCCACACTTTTCTTACCTTAGCACCCTTGAAATCTCCAGTATTAGAGCAGACAGAAAGGGTGGCAGCAGTGTTAGCAGTCTCTTCTTACCTCAGCATTCCTAGAATCTCCACTATTAGATCAGACAGAAAAGGTGGGCAGCAGTGTGAGTAGCCTCTTCTTACCTCAGCACCACTGGTGTACCGCCACTGCTATGGGACCCGTGAGCCAGGGGGCCCCAAAGCAGCAGGGGAACGAGGAGGATAGGTGAGTATTATATTTATGGGGGGAGGGGAGGTTGCGGCGGCGGAGGAGCGGGCACACGCAGTAGCCGCTGCTGCAGCTACTACGTGTGCCCGCTGCTAAAGGGAAATCAATATTCCCTCTTCTCCACTCACTAAGCCATGGCTACTGCTGACAGTGCCCACTACTAAAAAGAATGCATATTCGCTCCTCTCCATGCCCATAGTCCCGGCGTGGAGAGGAGTGAATATCCCGGCAGCTCACATCAGCGTCTGAGAGTGCACGCTGCTCAGATGCTGACATAAGCTGCTGGCAGACAGGATGCAGCACTGGAGCAAAGGTGAGGAAGGAAGGTGAGTATAAGTGTTTATTTGTTTTATGTGTGCAGTAATTGGGCCCGAATACCAGTATTGGGGGATGAGCTGGCCATACATACCAGGATTGGGGGATGAGGGGCCACACATACCAGGAATGGGGGATGAGGGGGCCACACATACCAGGATTGGGGGATGAGGAAGCCATGCATACTAGGACTGGGGGATGAGGTGGCCATGCATACCAGGATTGGGGGATTAGGGGGCCATGCATACCAGGATTGGGGGATTAGGGGGCCATGCATGCCAGGATTGGGGGATGAGGAGGCCACACATACTAGGATTGGGGGATGAGGGAGCCAAGCATACCAGGATAGGGGAATGAGGAGGCCATGCATACCAGGATTGGGGGATGAGGGGCAACGCATACCATGAATGGGGGATGAGGTGTGCCATGCATCCAGGTTTGGAGGATGAGGGGGCCACACATACCAGGATTGGGGAATGAGGGAGCCACGCATACCATGATTGGGGGATGAGGTGTGCCATGCATACCAGGTTTGGGGGATGAGGGGTGCCATACATACCAGGATTGGGGGATGAGGGGTGCCATGCAAATCAAGATTGATGATGAGGGGTGCCATGCATACCAGGATTGGGGGATGAGGGGTGCCACACATACAATGATTGGGGATGAGGGGTGCGGTGCCATACATACCAGGATTGGGAGATGAGAGTGGGATACATACCAGGATTGGGGGATGAGGAGGCCATGCATACCAGGATTGGGGGATGAGGATGCCATGCATTCCAGGATTGGTGGTGAGGGGTGTCATGCATACCAGGATTGGGGGATGAGGAGTGCCATGTATACCAGGATTAGCATGCATACCAGGATTGGGGGATGAGGGGGCCATGCATATCAGGATTGGGGGATGAGGGGGCCTCACATACCAGGATTGGGGGATGAGGGGGCCATGCATACCATGATTGGGGGATGAGTGGTGTGATACATACCAGGATTGGGGATGAGTGGTGCCATACATACCAGGATTGGGGGATGAGGGTGCCATGCATAACAGGATTGGGGGATGAGGAGGCCATGCATGCCAGGATTGGGGGAATAGGAAGCCATGCATACCAGGATTGGGGGATGAGGGAGCAATGCGTACCAGGATAGGGAAATTTACCAGTAGCTGCTGCATTTCCCATCCTAGGCTTATACTCGAGTCAATACGTTTTCCCAGTTTTTTGTGGTAAAATTAGGGGTTTCAGCTTATACTCGGGTCAACTTATTTAAAATATATGGTATTTTAAAATCAGTGAGTACGTTTTGCCCATAATACTGCAGGACTGTGGGGTGCATTATACTATTATGGGGGCTGCATTTTACCCTATGGGTTGTGTAATATACTGTATGGAGGACTATGGGGAGTGCATTATAGTCTATGGAGGACCATGGGAAGTTCATTATACTATATGGAGGATTATGGGGGGCGTATTATACTAAAGGTATGTGGGGCCACTATAATATTTTGAGGGCTATGTGGGGGGCCATTATACTATATGAAAGCAATGATACAGTGTAAAGGTTTGTGTGGGGTCCATCATACTGTTTGGAGGGCTGTGTGGGGCCATTATACTGTATGTAGGCCCATTATACTGTATGGATGGCTGTGTGGGAGTCACAATTGGGGATCATACTGTGTGGGTCACCATACTTTGCCTTGAGAGCTGAGGTGGGGCACAGTAGGGTCATTATACTGTGCATGTGGAGGCTAATGTGGAGGAATGCACCATGGTGGTATTATACTGTGTTTGGGGGTCACTTTTATTGGCATCATACTTTATGGAGGCAACGAAAGAGGAATCTAGGACTTCAGCAGGAGGAAAATTACTATGTAAAGGCTGGAAAATTGTGAGATCTGCTCTTCTGTGACACAAACAAATATTTATTTATTTTTTGTGGGGGTGGAGGGGAGAGGTTGCCCAATTAGAGCTGGACAGCAGTATGAGCAGTCTCTTAATATCTCAGCAACCCTGGTATCTCTAGTATTAGATCAGACAAAAAGGGTGGACAGCAGTGTGAGTAGACTCTGCTTACATCACTTCTCCCCCTGGTATCTCTATTATTAGATCAAATAGACAGGGTTGGCAGCAGTGTGAGCAGCCTCTTCTTACCTCAGCACTCCTGATTTCTACAGTATTAGATCAGATAGACAGGGAGAACAGCAATATGAGCATCCTCTTCTTACCTCAGTACCCCTGGTATCTCCATTATTAGATCAGATAGACAGGGTGGACAGCAGTGTAAGCAGCCCCTTCTGGCTTCAGAACCCCTGGTATCTCCAGTATTAGATCATATAGATAGGGTGGACAGCAGTGTGAGCAGCCTCTTCTCTCCTCAACACCCCTGGTGTCTCTAGTATTAGATCAGGTAGACAGGGTGGCAGCAGTGCGAACAGTCTCTTCTTTTCTCAGCACTCCTGGTATCTCCAGTTTAAGATCAGATTATCCACTAGGAACACATCTTCATACACATTAGCATCCTCCTGCACATGCTCACAGGCTCTTGTTCCAACACCCTAGGACAGGTTTCTGTCATTATACCAAGACAGTGGCCTTTTTAATTTCTATGACGATTATCTACGTAGTTTTCTATTTAAAAGTGTTTAGGAATTTCTTTTTAAACTATAATTTCTTTGGTTATTTTTTTTCTGTTCCTGGGGACCCCTTTTAAATCTAGATTACACATCTCCCTTATACCCGTGGGATGTGTGTTGTAAAGCTTATTAATTTTCTTCCATCTGTTTTAATGAAATTGTTAAACAAAAATAGATATAACAAGCACGAGTGATTCAATTTACTGTATGTAAATCTGCTACCCAGTCATAAAAATTGGAAACCTAAAACAAAAACAAAAAAACCCCCTAAAGACGCATAACAAATCTCTGTACAATGTTATAACGCTTTAAAGCCTAAAAATTTGATAGGTTTCCATGGTAATGACCCAACTACATGTCGGCTGCCATGGAAACTGCTAGAAGGTGGATGTGAAGGGAATATGAAGCATCATCGAGTTTTCTCTCCTCACTAAATGAAATGAGTTGGAAAGAAAAAAATTTTCTTGGCCGATTTTGCTAAATGGCTTGGGTTAGCCTTTATTAATTCTAACTCCTCATAATGACTAATTCCTTTTCCATGCTATCAGGCCAATTATTGATTGATTGATTTACATATAAAATGATGCATTTCTTTATTTTTTTTAATCCATATTCTTTATTAAATTTTTTGATTTTTGCAACAAAACCAAAAAAATAAAATAAAATGACATACAGCATCCTTAAAGGTATACATTTAACATAAGACATGAACATGATCATAAAAAAATGTGCAACATTTAACATAACATCAACTTACAAAACAGCATAAATTTACTTAAGACGTCATGTGTTAATAGGAATGGCTCACGGGAATAGAGTCCACGATTTCCATCTATCCATAATTTTATTTCTATTTTGCCGCATAAATGCTAGCATATATTCAGAATGATAGTAGGTATTAATTTACCCTATCAGATCTTCCATCTTCAGAATAAAGGGAGATTTCCATTTCAGTGCTATGCATTATCTGGCAGAAATTAATATATGGCTCCATCTAAACTTATGTGGGATTACATCTATTCCAATGTTCAACACTGCTATAGCTGGATTCAGTACTAATTGGACCCCTATTAAACTAGAGATCAACCCAAAGACCAAAAGGGTCCTATCTTAGGGCAAAACCACCATACATGACACAATGTGCCAACTTCCTTCCAACATTTATCCGAATAATGACTACAATGTGCCAATTTAGACGGATAAAGATACCATCTCATATGGATCTTTTTCAGTTGTTCAAGATGATTAATACATCTTGATGTTTTTTGTACCCAACCTATCACATTATGCCAAGTCTGGATTTGTAATAATATATCTAAATCCATTTCCCACTTAAGCATATACAGACATTTCTCCTCCTCTATTGTATTATTCAAGATTTTATAAATTAAAGACATTCCTTTCGTCTTGAAGTTCGCATTATTTAAAAACGTCTGGAGTGGGCCCTCAGGATTTCCTTGATCTAGAGAACATGACACTAGGAAATGTCTAATTTGTAAATATTGATAAAAACAACTTTTACTCAAACAATATTTATTTCTGATGGTATCATATGGCATAATAACTGATCTATCATATATATTTGCTAATGTATTAATTCCGCTCCTCTGCCATAGTGCTAGATTTAAATAAGGAATATGAAATTCTATAGATCTTATAGAAATATTTGCCAGAGAAATCGACAAAGTCCTTTTGGCCAAGTTATTCCAAGCATATATAGTTGCCACCATAGGTGGTAAACAAGGAGAGATAGCTGATGGCTTTAGATATTGAGTTTCAAGTGTTCTTGTAGAACCACAGTTAGCATAAAAGGATTCAATTTGCATCCATCTACAGTACAGACCAAAAGTTTGGACACACCTTCTCATTTAAAGATTTTTCTGTATTTTCATGACTTTGAAAATTGTACATTCACACTGAAGGCATCAAAACTATGAATTAACACATGTTCAATTATATACTTAACAAAAAAGTGTGAAACAACTGAAAATATGTCTTATATTCTAGGTTCTTCAAAGTAGCCACCTTTTGCGTTGATGAGTGCTTTGCACACTCTTGGTACTGTATGAGAACCTTCTTCCAATCACCAATCCTTCGTTGAATCAAGAATAGCAACTTTATAATATGCAAAACATCTAGAACTCCCATACCCCCAATCTAAAGGGATAAGTAAATTTTTTTTTAAAACTCTTGTTTTTTCCCCACCTATATAAAATTTCCCAAATACTTGAAATCTACTAATCAACTTATGAGGATATTTTAAGATAATACATCTAAATAAATATAATAATTTAGGAAGTAAAGTAATTTAAAAAGCATTTATCCTAGCTATCCATAATAGGACAATCATCAAGTATCTTTCCAGCTCCATTTTAAGTGAACTATATATAGTCTAAAAATTCTCCTGTACCAATAAATGTGTAGATGTAAGGATTATGCCTAATTATGAAATTGGCTAATACAAAAATAATTGGAGATAGTGGGCACCCCTGGCAGGTTCCATTAGTGATATTAAACTTAGAAGACATAAATCCCAAAGCTGAAACCATTGCCCTGGGATTAGAGTGCAAAGATCTAATTGCAGATCTAATAAAACCTATCAGACCGAATTTTGTGAAAACTTCATCCAGGAATCCTCAGTGCACCCGGTCAAAGGCCTTCTCAGCATCCAAGGACAAGAGTGCACTGGGAATCCCGGACAGCTCTGCAATCTCAATTAGATTTATCATCCGTTTTGTTGCATCCTTCGCTTGCCGTCCTGTCACAAATCCAACCTGGTCTGGGGCCACTAAGTAAGGTATCAACCTACTTAACTAGAAACTATTAATTTTGATAAGATTTTTTCATCACAATTCAAAAGAGTAATAGGTCTATAGTTGTCCGGTAACCCCAGATATTTTACTGGTTTCAAAATAGTTATAATTCTAGACTCCAGATTTTCTGGAGTTATAGATTCTGTACTCTGCCAATAATTAAAAATCCTAAGTAGGTGGGGGATAAGTTTTCAGTACATTGACGGTAGTATTCATTTGGTAGCCAATCTGGGCCTGGAGCTGAATTATTTTTAGAAGTTCTTATGATATTTTGTATTTCTTGTATGGAAAAAGGAGCATTCATTTTTTTACCTTAATTTTTCTGTGGAGATTTGAGAAAGATTCAATTTCTCAAGATATAACTGTATACTCTCCTTATTTGGTTGTACAGTAGCAGGATCTTCTCTTAAGTTATAAAGTTTATAATAATAATCCGCAAATGTCTCTGTTGTTTCAATCGGATTTTGTGCAATTAATTTATTGGAGCCTTTTAAAAACTCTATTTTAGTTTTAGCTTCTTTCTTTTTAACTCTTCTAGCCCATAATGCTTCTGCTCTATCCCCCAAGGCATAAAATCTAGTTTTAGACTTTCTCAGGTTGTTCTCATATTTGGACAGTAGCCTAGATCGAAGTAGAAATCTGAGTTTTGATAAACTGTCTGAGATTTGTTTAGAACGAGAAACTATTTGTTTTTTCCAGTTGTGGAATTTAAGAAATTAAATTATTTAAAGCTTTTTCCAAAGTTTTTAAATAAAGGAAGCACATTTAATAAAAATTTCCCTAATGACCGCCTTAATGGGCTAACCATATACTTTCATCTGACACCATCTCGTTATCTTTATTAGCAAATTATTCCATTAGATTTTCCTTTATTTCCTTAATGAAATCAGCATCCAATAGTAAACGAGTATTTTAGCGCCATGTGGGGAATCTAACTGCAGCACATTCATTTGTCACTGTTAGAGAAATAGGAGCATGGGCTAACCATGATGCTTCTCCTATCGATGTATCTTCACAATTACCTAACATTTTTCTATCAACTAGAAAATAATTGATTCTGCTATATTAACGGTGCCTAGGTGAGAGGAAGGAATAATCTTTTTCATTGGCATGTAAATATCTTCATATATAATGCAAATGGAATTACATAATTAATGGTCCAAGCTCTTTCCTGGTAGCTCTTAATGAAGAGCAATCTATGGAGGTATTTGAGGCACAAATCAAATGATCTATACAGCATACTAAGATAATAAATCTTCCCCCAGGATCACTAAATACCTTAAGTTGTTTAAACACAATGGAGTCTTTCATAAAAAAATACAAACCCCCGCCTTTTTTTCCCTCCACATATTTTTGCAAAAAACCTTTATGGAAGTTTTGTATGTTTCATTCTTGAGTTATCATTCTCTAATAAATGTGATTCTTCCATGCATGCTATATCCCATTTAGATCTAATAATTTCTCTCAAAGCCATAGATCTTTTAGCGGGGGAATTCAACCCCTTTGCATTAATAGATAGCAACTGAAAACTCATGATTCAAATATTTTTCAAATTAGAATATCATCAAAAATTAATTTATTTCAGTTCTTCAACACACAAAGTGAAACTCATATATTATATAGAGTCATTACAAACAGAGTGATCTATTTCAAGTGTTTATTTCTGTTAATGTTGATGATTATGGCTTACAGCCAATGAAAACACTAAAGTCATTATCTCAGTAAATTAGAATGATTAACAAAAAACACCTGAAAAGGCTTCCTAAGCATTTAAAAAAGTCCCTTAGTCTGTTTCAGTAGGCTTCCACAATCATGAGGAAGACTGCTGACTTGAAAGATGTCCAGAAGGCAGTCACTGACACACTCCACAAGGAGGGTAAGCCACAAAAGGTCATTGCTAAAGAAGCTGAAAAAGTAAGATCCTGATGCAATTAAAACCACCTGCGGCATGGGGGTGGAGTGCTCAGTCAAAGCTTAAATCTAGTAACAAAGAAAATGACGGCACTTCCACTATAAGAAATAGGTGTGAACAGGTGCTTACTAAGAGGAGCTACCTCCATATACAATGAAAAAACAAAGTAGCACTCTGTAACGCTGAGTATGTGAATATGAAGTATGAAATATGAATAGCATTACTGCTGTAGAAAATAGAAATAAAAGAAAAATATTTTAAAAATTTTAGCGCATTTTTCCCACACATAAGCAGACGGATGTCCCTTAGAGAGGTATTCACATTGGTAGGTCCTGACATCAAGAAACGCCTTATCGTGGCTGTCAGGTACACATGAATTGGCCAATTTATGCGCTAAGATTTCTCATTTATTTCTATATTCTACAGCAGTAATGCTATTCATATTTCATACTTCATATTCACATACTCAGTGTTACAGAGTGCTACTTTGTTTTTCATTGTATATGGAGGTAGCTCCTCTTAGTAATCACCTGTTCACACCTATTTCTTATAGTGGAAGTGGCATCATTTTCTTTATTGCTAAAGAAGCTGACTGTTCACAGTGCTGTATTCAAGCATATTAATGGAAAGTTGAGTGGAAGGAAAAACTGTGGTAGGAAAAGGTGGACAAGCAAACTGGGATAACTGCAGCCGTGAAAGGCTTGTTAAGAAAAGAACATTCAAAAATTTGGGGAAGTGGACTGCTTCTGGAGTCATTGCTTCAAGTGCCATCACACACAAACGTATCCAGGACATGGGCTACAAGTGTCGCATTCATTGTGTCAAACCACTCATGAAGCGTCTTACCTGCGCCAAGGAGAAAAGGACCTGGACTGTTGCTCAGTGGTTCAAGGTGTTGTTTTCAGATGAAAGTAAATTTTGCATTTCATTTGGAAATCAAGGTCCCAGAGTCTGAAGAAGCGTGGAGAGGCACACAATCCAAGCTGCTTGAGGTCTAGTGTGACGTTTCCACAATCAGTGATGGTTTGGGGGAGCCATGTCATTTGCTGGTGTAGGTCCACTGTGTTTTATCAAGACCAAAGTCAACGCAGCCGTCTACCAAGAAATTTTAGAGCACTTTATGCTTCCCTCTGGTGACAAGCTTTTTGGAGATGGAAATTTCATTCTCCAGCAGGACTTGGCACCTGTCCACACTGCCAAAAGTACCAATACCTGGTTTAAAAATAACAGTATCAATGTGCTTGATTGGCCAGCAAAACTCGCCTGACCTTAACCCTATAGCAAATCTATGGGGTATTGTCAAAAGGAAGATGAGACACCAGACCCAGCAATGCAGATGAGCTGAAGGCTTCTATCAAAGCAACCTGGGCTTCCATAACACCTCAGCAGCGCCACAGACTGATCGCCTCCATGCCACGCTGCATTGATGCAATAATTGATGCAAAAGGAGCCTCGACCAAGTATTGAGTGCATTTACTGAACATGCTTTTCAGTAGGCCAGCATTTCGGATTTTAAAAACATTTTTCAAGCTGTTTTTATAAAGTATTCTAATTTCCTGAGATAATGACTTTTGTGTTTTCATTGGCTGTAAGCCATAATCATCAACATTAACAGAAATAAACACTTGAAATAGATCACTCTGTTTGTAATGACTCTATATAATATACAAGTTTCACTTTTTATATTGAAGAACTGAAATAAATTAACTTTTTGATAATATTGTAATTGAGTGAGAAGCACTTGTAAACTGTTAGTTCCATAACCTGAAAGTCCAGCAGGACTCCTGTGTCTCCTTCCAAGTTAATTCTTTGACCATTTTGGGTCCATTTTCTTCTGATTGCCGTTAATTGAAGACAAATTTGCAGAACTAGAGGCAAGCAAATTCCATTTTTGCAGCAAATTTTCTGCTAGTAATGGTGTTTGGCGGACTTGCGTCGATCCTGAATAAAAAATCATCATTTTAACAGGAAATCCCCATCTATATGTAGTATTATTCTCTCTCAGAATTTTAGCCACATTCATAAATTCTTTTCTTCTAGAACGTATTGAAATAGACAAATCTGGGAAAAACTATTTATTTTGAAAGTAATCAGGTAAATTCACTTTCTTCCTTAAATTCTGCAAGAAGGTTTCCTTAGTTTGATAAAAGTGAAATCTAGCCAAAATATCCAGTGGCAACGCAAGATTAAGATTTTTAGGTTTTGGGATTCTATGAATCCTATCTATCATCAAATCTTGAAGTTCTAATTCAAGAAAAAACAACTGCAGCAAATTACTAATCTATATCTAAAATAGATTCAGGGATTCCCCTCACCCGTACATTGTTCGGACGGGATCTGTCTTCCAGGTCACAAATCTTGCCTTTAAGATCATTTACCTCTTCTTCTAAAGCTGCATTAGCGTTTTTCAAATCATTATGTGAAGAAGCAAATTCTGCCATTTTTGTTTCAATATGCACTGTGCAATCTCCTAAAGAATCTATCTTCCCATTAAATTTTTCAATATGTCACACATATCTTCCTGTAATGAAGCTCTCAAAGAACGAAGAAGAAACTGCATAGATTTTTTGTAAGCCGCACCTCATAGTCTCCACCACTCTCACCATCAACATCTCCCTCGCCTCCCGTGCCACCATCAGATACCATCCTCATGGAGGCCCTCCGTTGTAAACGTGCTGAATGGACAGGTGCTGCCACAACTGCAGCTGAAGATGCATCTTGGACATAGAAGTCCATAAGTTTCGCCTGAGAACCGGCATGCAAGTTCTCCCTCTTGGCATCGCGCTTTACCACCTCTGCGTGACTCACAATGCGGTGTGGTTCACGGCGTCCGATGTGAGACGGGGATTGTTAGGGATGATACAGCTGTATGATGCTATTCACGGCGTCCAGAGCACTCGTCCTGCAGGGCATGTAAGAAGAGGGTCATGTGGGAAGCGAAGCGAGATCATGTGGAACGGGATCACTGTACAGCATTATGAGGTAGGAAGGAGATCACTTTCAAATAGAAGCTAAGTTTCGAGCCGCTTCAGAGTCCATAGATGCTGAGCTCCTGCTCAGGCTCAGGCAGCTGACACAATGAGCATGTCAGTCACACACCATTTCTCCATTTGTTTATTTTTGTACAGAATTATCATTAAGGCTGAGTGCCCATGATGTGGATCTAATGTGTTTACGCAGTGGCATTTCCGACACGGAAACGCATTAAAATCGTTTGTTAAGAGGTCTGGGATGTATTCCAATGATAGTCCGCATGTGTTGTGCACATGCTTCGGAAATTTCCGCTGCGGATTATCATGCCAGTTGCATGGTTTTATATTGTATGACCAACTTGTTGCTCAAAATCGCTTGGAAAAACGCTTGAAAAAACACATGCAAAAACACATGTAAAAACGATGAAAAAACGCATGTAAAATCCGCATGTGTTTTTTCTGCCAAGGAGATGCAGAAACGCTCAGGAAATTTCTGCTTCAAATCTGCATCGTGGGCACAAACCCTAATAACATCTGTGAACAGTGACATTGCAAGTCATTGTTTGTAATCTCTTTGGATTTTGTTATCTTGTTGCTGACTCCTAACAGTTCTGCTGTTTGTGTCTGCCTGTGCTTAATGCTGTGAGGAGTGAGGAAAGGCCCTGGCGATGTCTGCTGTTGCCATGGAAATGTCTAGATACCTACAGGCTGTGTGTTATGCATGCAGAGAGGGTAAGAGAAAATCTGCCTGTTTCAAATGATTTCAGGCGTGATCTTTTCCTCATTTTAAGAGACAGAACATAGGTTCTTTAAGAGCTCGTTCACATGACCATATTTTAGTTTAGAGTGTTGTCCTTTAAAAAAAAAAAAGGAAAAAGCTCAGACCAATGTTATTCAATGGGGCAGTGCAGATGAACGATTTTTTTTCACTGACCTAATCTGTGTGTGAAAAAAAATTGCAGCACGCGCTAGCTTCTGTAAATCAGATGAGACTCAAAAAAACCAGACGCCATACAGAGTCACAGTATAGCATCCTATTTTTATAGGTACATTGCAGTTCTGTAACATAGGAAACTGTGAATGGTCCAGTAAATAATTAATAGCTGCTGTAAAAAAATGGATTGTATACAGATGGCAAGTAAGAATAAAAATTGACCACTTTTGTGGATGAAGAACTGACTGATTTTTATACGCTCTTGTGAAATTAACCTAAGGCTGTGTGCCCACGATGCATTTTTTAAGCGTTTCCGCAGCGGCAAAAACGCTGCAGAATCGCTTAAAAACCGCATGGTAGAAGGCCTGCCATGTTCCCCAATGATAATCCGCATGTGCTGTGCACATGCTGCGGAAAATTCCGCTGCGGATTATCATTGCGGAAAAAAACGCAGCACTACCAATTATTTTGCTGAAGCGTTGCGTTTTCACCGCCATTACATAGTAACATAGTAGCATAGTTTTTAAGGTTGAAGGAAGACTAAGTCCATCTAGTTCAACCCATAGCCTAACATGTTGATCCAGAGGAAGGCAAAAAAAAACCATGTGGCAAACACTAAGCTCCACATTGGGGAAAAAAATTCCTTCCGACTCCATACGACAATCAGACTAGTTCCCTGGATCAACGCCCTATCAAGGAATCTAGTATATATAACCTGTAATATTGTACTTTTCAAGAAAGGCATCCATGCCCTTCTTAAATTTTAACAGTGAATCACTCATTACAACATAATGCGGCAGAGAGTTCCATAGTCTCACTGTTCTTACAGTAAAGAATCCCCGTCTGTGATTATGCTTATACCTTCTTTCCTCCAGACGTAGAAGATGCCCCCTTGTCCCCGTCTCAGGCCTCAGAGTAAAAAGATCAGTAGAAAGGTCTTTGTACTGTCCCCTCATATACTTGTACATAGTAATAAGATCACCCCTAAGCCTTCTTTTTTCCACAGTAAATAACCCCAAGTGTAATAACCTGTCTTGGTATTGCAGACCCCCAGTCCTCTAATAACCTTGGTCGCTCTTCTCTGCACCCGCTCTAGTTCAGCTATGTCTTTCTTATACACCGGAGACCAGAACTGTACACAGTATTCTAAGTGTGGTTGCACTAATGACTTGTATAGAGGTAAAATTATGTTCTCTTCATGAGCATCTATGCCTCTTTTAATGCATCCCATTATTTTATTTGCCTTTGCAGCAGCTGCCTGACACTGGCCATTAAACGTGAGCTTGTCGTCCACCAATACACCCAGGTCTTTTTCAGTTACAGTGTTGCCCAGTGTTTTACAATTAACCATATAATTATACATTTTATTTCCTCTGTCCAAGTGCATTACCTTACATTTATCCCCATTAAAGCTCATTTGCCATTTATCAGCCCAAGCTTCTAGTTTACATAGATCCTCCTGTAATATAAAATTGTCCTCCTCTGTATTGATTACCCTGCAGAGTTTAGTGTCATCTGCAAATATTGAAATATTACTCTGTATGCCCCCTACAAGGTCATTAATAAATATGTTAAAAAGAAGGGGGCCCAATACTGACCCCTGTGGTACCCCACTGGTAACTGAGACCCAGTCTGAGTGTTTTCCATTAATAACCACCCTTTGTTTCCTATCACCGAGCCAATTCTTAACCCACATACATATATTTTCCCCTATCCCCATTGTTCTCATTTTATGTATCAACCTTTTGTGTGGAACCGTATCAAAAGCTTTTGAAAAGTCCATATACACAACATCCACTGCATTTCCTTGGTCCAGTCCAGAACTTGCCTCCTCATAAAAACTGATCAGATTAGTTTGACAGGAACGGTCCCTCGTAAACCCATTGACTTGCATTAGAACGCATGTATTCCGCTTCACTAGATAAGCACATGCAGAATACATGCGTTCAATGTGTGGATGGTACCCAGGTCTAGAGGAGAGGAGACTCTCCTCCGGACCCGGGTACCATAGAAACTGTAAAAAAAAAGAAGAATAAAATAAAAAATAAATATAATATTTACCTTCTGTTGGCCCCCGGTCTCCTTCCCTGTGCTTGCCGGCAGCTTGCGATGCATTGGAGGACCTGCGCTGATGTCAGCAGGTCCTACAGTGTACCGCGATCTGCTGGCAGCCAGGACGGAGTGAAGCAAGACTCCGGGGGCCATCGGAAAGTAAGTATAGATTTATTTTTTATTTTTAAACATTCTTTCGGTCACAGTATATAAATCCATGCCGGTTGGATTTATATAGTGTGACCAAGTTGACAAGCACTTTCCAAGTGATGCAAAAATCGCTTGGAAAGCGTTTGTCAACCCGCATGCGGAAATGCATGTGAAGAACGCTTCACATCCGCTTGTCCTTGGCAGGAAAAACACATGTACAATCCTCATTCGTTTTTTTCTGCCAGGGAGATGCAGAAACGCTCAGGAAAAATCCGGAGCATTTCTGCATCATGGACACATAGCCATAATGTGACTTTCAGGCTTGAATAATATTGCTTGTGCACTTTCACCACTTACAATCATTGTGCATGTTCAGGACTTAGCAGATTTATACATTTTTTCCCTTAATAAAGGGGATTTCTACTTTCAGGGAAGTGGACCCCAAACTCTGTTAAATAGCTAAGATAGCAAACAGCAGGTTCTCACCCTTTAGTGTACAGTGCCAGCTCCCCTTTACAGCTCCGGTCTCGTTGGCTTGGCAGCATCGGTATTGTTACTTCGATAGTGCACATCACCGCTGTAGCCGATAACTGAGCTAAGTGGTTGTGCCGAGGTAAACGGAAAGATTGCTTGAGTTCAGTACTTGGCTACAGTGGTGATTAGTGTTGAGCATTCCGATACTGAAAGATCGGGTATCGGCCGATATTCGCGGTATCGGAATTCCGATACTTAATTCCGATACTTTTGCAATATGGTATACCGAAATCGGAAGTTCGCATAATGCAATGAGCCAGTTTCATTTTATTCAGCCAATGAGGATCTTAAGAAGTGTGGGCACATCCTGTTAGCCATGTAGGCATCTTAACTAATGGCATGGCTGTGATTGGCCGCTTTTATTTCAGCAGGCAAGCCGTCCCTGCCCTGCAACATCATGTGGAGGGAAAAATTAAACATGCGCTACAAAACGCCGTCAGTAGCAAGGTCCACCTGACCACCGATGCGTGGACCAGTAAGCATGGACAGGGACGATACCTTTCCCTCACTGCCCATTGGATAAATGTTGTGGAGCCGGGTACAGATCTTGAGAGTGCCGCTGTACGTGTTCTGCCAACTCCAAGGATTGCAGGAATCCAGTCTGTACACATTGACTCCTCCTCAAACTCCAGTTCCTCTGAATCAGCGCTGCAGGAGCTGTCACGGTCTACCTCCACATCGACCCGTGAACGGTTACCTGTTATGGTGACCAATATGAGCACAGCCGTGGCCAAACGTCAACAGGCCGTATTAAAATTAATTTCTTTGGGGAATCGAAGCCACACAGCGCAGGAGCTCTGGAATGCCATCAAGCAGCAGAGCAACGTGTGGTTTGTGCCAGCGAATCTCCAGCCAGGCATGGTAGTGTGTGACAATGGCCGAAATCTGGTGGCAGCTCTGGGCCTAGGCAACCTCACTCACATCCCATGTCTGGCACATGTGCTCAACTTGGTCGTGCAGAGATTTTTGAGGGACTATCCGGATCTTGATGCACTGCTTCACAAGGTCCGCATAGAGTGCGCTCACTTGCGGCATTCCAGCAACGCAAGATCACGCATTGCAGCTCTGCAGCGCCGATTACGTCTTCCGGAACATCGCATCATATGTGACCTACCCACCAGGTGGAATTCAACGTTACATATGTTGGAGAGGTTGTGTGAGCAGCAGGCAGCAGTAATGGAGTACCAGCTGCAGCAGGCGCAAACAAGTCGCAGTGCACGCCGTTCACACTTCACCACCACTGAGTGGGCCTTTATGAAGGACATTTGCCACGTTTTGCGTGCCTTCGATTATTTCACGCGGATGGCGAGTGCAGATGATGCACTAGTCAGCATGACTATCCCCCTTATCTGCCTGCTTGAAAAAACACTGCAAGCACTAAGTGACGAGGTTTTGGAAGAGGTGGAGGATGAGGAGTCACAAATGCCATCTGCTTCTCTACAGTCTGTGCAACGTGGTTCCTCACAAAGGCCTAGGCAGGGGACTCTTTGTGAGGAGGATGAGGAGGAGTAAATGGAGGAGGAAGACATCTGTCCAGAGTAGGAGGTACACAATGCTCTAGTAGTCAGTATCTAGAGCGGGGGTGGGGTGATGCCGAGCAGGCAGAGATCACGCCTCAAGCAGGGGACAGCGTTTCTTGGCCAGTTGGCAGTCTGCAGCACATGGTTGATTTCATGCTGCAGTGCCTGAGAAACGACCACCGCATCGCCCACATTCTCAACACGGCTGATTATTGGGTGTCCACCCTCCTAGATCCTCGCTACCGGGACAACTTACAAAGCCTCATAACACCATTGAACCGGGAGCGTAAAATGCGGGAGTACCAAGACGCACTGGTGCATTCCATCATGTTCTCCATTCCAACCGAGAGCAGTGCTGCTAGTGCTTTACAAAGCAGCTCAGTGCGTCGAGGCAGTGGAGGAAGCTCTGCACAAAGAGGGAGCAGAAGCAGCGCCTCAGCACAAGGCAAGACCAGTATGGCCAAAATGTGGCAAAGTTTTGTGTCCCCACCGCCACAAATGTCTTCACCATCACAGACGGCTCCAGTCAGCAGGAGGCAACGTTTCCGACAGATGGTGACAGACTACATGTCTTGCCCTCTCAGTGTACTCCCAGACGGCTCTTCTCCCTTCAAGTTTTGGGTCTGTAAGCTGGATACATGGCCAGAGCTTAGTCAGTATGCATCAGAGGTGCTAGATTGCCCTGCTGCTAGTGTATTATCGGAACGCGTCTTTAGTGCCGCAGGTGGTGTACTAACAGACCGTCACATGCGACTATCCTCCGATAACGTTGACTGGCTTACTTTTCTCAAAATGAACAAGGCCTGGATCTCTCATGAATTTGCCAGTCCTCTTCCAGAATAAATAATTGGTTGGCAAGAGTATCCAGGTCTCCTGTTGTGTTCATGTTTCTACCACCTGAACTGTAATCCCTGAGCTCCAACACCGCCAGTTGGCGCTCAGAAGTGCTGTCTGCACAGTCAACACTTGCAGCTGTGTTATTGGGGTTCAGTAACGTCAGCTGTTCCCCTGCTGTGCGGACAGCAATTTCTCCTGCTCTGTCCACATTCTCACAACTACAGATTTTAAAGTTGCTCCAATTACACCTCTGGCTCCTCTGTTTTCAGTATTATCCCTGAGCTCCAACACCGCCAGTTGGCGCTCGGAAGTGCCGTCTGCACAGTCAACACTTGCTGCTGTGTTATTGGGGTTCAGAAACGTCAGCTGTTCCCCTGCTGTGCGGATGGCAATTTCTCCTGCTCTGTCCTCATTCTCACTACTACAGATTTTAAAGTTGCTCCAATTACAACTCTGGCTCCTCTGTTTTCAGTATTATCCCTGAGCTCCAACACCGCCAGTTGACGCTCTGAAGTGCCGTCTGCACAGTCAACACTTGCTGCCGTGTTATTGGGGTTCAGTAACGTCAGCTGTTCCCCTGCTGTGCTGACGGCAATTTCTCCTGCTCTGTCCACATTCTCACTACTACAGATTTTAAAGTTGCTCCAATTACACCTCTGGCTACTCTGTTTTCAGTATTATCCCTGAGCTCCAACACCGCCAGTTGGCGCTCGGAAGTGCCGTCTGCACTGTCAACACTTGCTGCCGTGTTATTGGGTTCAGTAACGTCAGCTGTTCCCCAGCTGTGCGGACGGCAATTTCTCCTGCTCTGTCCTCATTCTCACTTCTACAGATTTTAAGGTTGCTCCAATTACACCTCTGGCTCCTCTGTTTTCAGTATTATCCCTGAGCTCCAACACCGCCAGTTGGCGCTCGGAAGTGCCATCTGCACAGTCAACACATGCTGCCGTGTTATTGGGGTTCAGTAACGTCAGCTGTTCCCCTGCTGTGCGGACGGCAATTTCTCCTGCTCTGTCCTCATTCTCACTACTACAGATTTTAAAGTTGCTCCAATTACACCTCTGGCTCCTCTATTTTCAGTATTATCCCTGAGCTCCAACACCGCCAGTTGGCGCTTGGAAGTGCCGTATGCACAGTCAACACTTGCTGCCGTGTTATTGGGTTCAGTAACGTCAGCTGTTCCCCTGCTGTGCGAACGGCAATTTCTCCTGCTCTGTCCTCATTCTCACTACTACAGATTTTAAAGTTGCTCCAATTACTCCTCTGGCTCCTCTGTTTTCAGTATTATCCCTGAGCTCCAACACCGCCAGTTGGTGCTCGGAAGTGCCGCCTGCACAGTCAACACTTGCTGCCGTGTTATTGGTGTTCAGTAACATCAGCTGTTCCCCTGCTGTGCGGACGGCAATTTCTCCTGCTCTGTCCTCATTCTCACTACTACAGATTTTAAAGTTTCTCCAATTACACCTCTGGCTCCTCTGTTTTCAGTATTATCCCTGAGCTCCAACACCGCCAGTAGGCGCTCGGAAGTGCTGTCTGAACAGTCAAAACTTGCTGCCGTGTTATTGGGGTTCAGTAACGTCAGCTGTTCCCCTGCTGTGCGGACGGCAATTTCTCCTGCTCTGTCCTCATTCTCACTACTACAGATTTTAAAGTTGCTCCAATTACACCTCTGGCTCCTCTGTTTTCAGTATTATCCATGAGCTCCAACACCACCAGTTGGCGCTCGGAAGTGCCGTCTGCACAGTCAACACTTGCTGCCGTGTTATTGGGGTTCAGTAACGTCAGCTGTTCCCCTGCTGTGCTGACGGCAATTTCTCCTGCTCTGTCCACATTCTCACTACTACAGATTTGAAAGTTGCTCCAATTACACCTCTGGCTCCTCTGTTTTCATTATTATCCCTGAGCTCCAACACCGCCAGTTGGCGCTCGGAAGTGCCGTCTGCACAGTCAACACTTGCTGCCGTGTTATTGGGGTTCAGTAACGTCAGCTGTTCCCCTGCTGTGCGGACGGCAATTTCTCCTGCTCTGTCCTCATTCTCACTACTACAGATTTTAAAGTTGCTCCAATTACATCTCTGGCTCCTCTGTTTTCAGTATTATCCCTGAGCTCCAACGCCGCCAGTTGGCGCTCGGAAGTGCCGTCTGCACAGTCAACACTTGCTGCCGTGTTATTGGGGTACAGTAACGTCAGCTGTTCCCCTGCTGTGCGGACGGCAATTTCTCCTGCTCTGTCCTCATTCTCACTACTGCAGATTTTAAAGTTGCTCCAATTACACCTCTGGCTCCTCTGTTTTCAGTATTATCCCTGAGCTCCAACACCGCCAGTTGGCACTTGGAAGTGCCGTCTGCACAGTCAACACTTGCTGCCGTGTTATTGGGGTTCAGTAACGTCAGTTGTTCCCCTGCTGTACGGACGGCAATTTCTCCTGCTCTGTCCTCATTCTCACTAATACAGATTTTAAAGTTGCTCCTATTACACCTCTGGCTCCTCTGTTTTCAGTATTATCCCTGAGCTCCAACACCACCAGTTGGCGCTTGGAAGTGCCGTCTGCACAGTCAACACTTGCTGCCGTGTTATTGGGGTTCAGTAACGTCAGCTGTTCCCCTGCTGTGCGGAGGGCAATTTCTCCTGGTCTGTCCACATTCTCACTACTACAGATTTTAAAGTTGCTCCAATTACACCTCTGGCTCCTCTGTTTTCAGTATTATCCCTGAGCTCCAACACCGTCAGTTGGCGCTCGGAAGTGCCGTCTGCACAGTCAACACTTGCTGCCGTGTTATTGGGGTTCAGTAACGTCAGCTGTTACCCTGCTGTGCGGACGGCAATTTCTCCTGCTTTGTCCACATCCACTGTACTACAGATTTAAAACTTGCTCCAATTACACCTCTGGCTCCTCTGTTGTTAGTATTTAGCCTGAGCTCCAATACCGCTAGTTTCTGCTCAGAAGTGCCGTCTGCACAGTCAATGCTTGCTCCAGTGTTATTGGGGTTCAGTAACGTCAGCTGATCCCCAGCTGTGTGTCCGGCAAATTCTCCTGCTTTGTCCACATCCACTGTATTACTGATTTAAAACTTGCTCCAATTACACCTCTGGCTCCTCTGTTTTTAGTATTTACCCTGGGCTCCAATACCGCTAGTTGCTGCTCAGAAGTGCCGTCTGCACAGTCAACGCTTGCTCCAGTGTTATTGGGGTTCAGTAACGTCAGCTGATCCCCAGCTGTGTGTCCGGCAAATTCTCCTGCTTTGTCCACATCCACTGTACTACTGATTTAAAACTTGCTCCAATTACACCTCTGGCTCCTCTGTTTTTAGTATTTACCCTGGGCTCCAATACAGCTAGTTGCTGCTCAGAAATGCCGTCTGAACAGTCAATGCTTGCTCCAGTGTTATTGGGGTTCAGTAACGTCAGCTGATCCCCAGCTGTGTGTCCGGCAATTTCTCCTGCTCTGTCCACATTCACACTACTACAGATTTTAAAGTTGCTCCAATTACGCTTCTGGCTACACTCTGTTTTTAGTATTTACCCTGGGTTCCAGCACCGCCAGCTGTTTCCCAGCAGTGTCTTTGGCACGGGTACTCCCTCCTGCCCAGCCTGGTTCCAGCACGCCAGCTGTTTCCGGGTAGTGTCAACGTCACTTTGCCTCCAATGCGTTGTCCTGTCATGTTGCGGTCAGGTTAGCCGACTCTATGGTGCCTGCAGTTTAGGTGACTCCTATGTGGGCTGCGGGATCTGGCAATGAAGGCTGGTTCCATAGTGACAATAGGACAAGCACCCCCTGTAGGACTGTGGGTTTTGGTAACTGCGGCCAGCTCGTTGCCTTGAAACTTTTTTTTACTTGGGTACCTTCTGCTACCCATCCGGGTTCCAGTACCGTCAGCTGGATCTCGGCAGTGCCTTTGGCTTAGGTGCCTCCTTCTTGGAATCCAAGTTCCACCAACGTCTGCTCGTCCTTGGTTGTGCTTTCTGGCTCAGGTACCTCCTGCTTAGTAACCGAGTTCCAGTACCGTCAGCTGGTCCTCGGTAGTTCCATTGGCTCTTGTACCTTCTGCTACCCATCCGGGTTCCAGTACCGTTAGCTGGTCCTCGTTAGTTCCATTTGCTCTTGCACCTTCTACTACCCATCCGGGTTCCAGTATCGTCAGATGGTTCTCGGCAGTGCCTTTGGCTTAGGTGCCTCCTTCTCGGTATCCAAGTTCCACCAACGTCTGCTGGTCCTTGGTAGTGCTTTCTGGCACAGGTACCTCCTGCTTAGTAACCGAGTTCCAGTACCGTCAGCTGGTCTTCGGTAGTTCCATTGGCTCTTGTACCTTCTGCTACCCATCCGGGTTCCAGTACCGTCAGCTGGTCCTCGTTAGTTCCATTTGCTCTTGTACCTTCTACTACCCATCGGGGTTCCAGTACCGTTAGCTGGTTCTCGGCAGTGCCTTTGGTTTAGGTGCCTCCATCTCGGTGTCCAAGTTCCATCAACGTCTGCTGGTCCTTGGTAGTGCTTTCTGGCACAGGTACCTCCTGCTTAGTAACCGAGATCCAGTACTGTCAGCTGGTCCTCGGTAGTTCCATTGGCTCTTGTACCTTCTGCTACCCATCCGAGTTCCAGTACCGTCAGCTGGTTCTCGGCAGTGTCTTTGGCACGGGTACTCCCTCCTGCCCAGCCTGGTTGCAGCACGCCAGCTGTTTCCGGGTAGTGTCAACGTCACTTTGCCTCCAATGCGTTGTCCTGTCGTGTTGCGGTCAGGTTAGCCGACTCTATGGTGCCTGCAGTTTAGGTGACTCCTATGTGGGCTGCGGGATCTGGCAATGAAGGCTGGTTCCATAGTGACAATAGGACAAGCACCCCCTGTAGGACTGTGGCTTTTTGGTAACTGCGGCCGGCTCGCGGCCTTGAAAATATTTTTTACATGGGTACCTTCTGCTACCCATCCAGGTTCCAGTATCATCAGCTGGTTCTCGGCAGTGCCTTTGGCTTAGGTACCTCCTTCTCGGTATCCAAGTTCCACCAACGTCTGCTCGTCCTTGGTAGTGCTTTCTGGCACAAGTACCTCCTGCTTAGTAACCGAGTTCCAGTACCATCAGCTGGTCTTCGGTAGTTCCATTGGCTCTTGTACCTTCTTCTACCCATCCGGGTTCCAGTACCGTCAGCTGGTCCTCGTTAGTTCCATTTGCTATTGTACCTTCTACTACCCATCCGGGTTCCAGTACCATCAGCTGGTTCTCGGCAGTGTCTTTGGCACGGGTACTCCCTCCTGCCCAGCCTGGTTGCAGCACGCCAGCTGTTTCCAGGTAGTGTCAACGTCACTTTGCCTCCAGTGCATTGTCCTGTCGTGCTGCGGTCGGGTTAGCCGACTCTATGGTGCCTGAAGCTTAGGTGACTCCTATGTGGGCTGTGGGATCTGGCAATGAAGGCTGGTTCCATAGTGCCAATAGGACAAGCACCCCCTGTAGGACTATGGGTTTTGGTAACTGCGGCCGGCTCGCGGCCTTGAAACTTTTTTTAAATGGGTACCTTCTGCTACCCTTCCAGGTTCCAGTACCGTCAGCTGGTTCTCGGCAGTGCCTTTGGCTCAGGTGCCTCCTTCTCGGTATCCAAGTTCCACCTACGTCTGCTGGTCCTTGGTAGTGCTTTCTGGCATAGGTACCTCCTGCTTAGTAACCGAGTTCCAGTACCGTCAGCTAGTCTTCGGTAGTTCCATTGGCTCTTGTACCTTCTGCTACCCATCCGGGTTCCAGTACCGTCAGCTGGTCCTCGGTTGTTTCATTTGCTCTTGTACCTTCTACTACCCATCTGGGTTCCAGTACCGTCAGCTGGTTCTCGGCAGTGCCTTTGGCTTAGGTGCCTCCTTCTCTGTATCCAAGTTCCACCAACGTCTGCTGGCCCTTGGTAGTGCTTTCTGGCAAAGGTACCTGCTGCTTCGTAACCGAGTTCCAGTACCGTCAGCTGGTCCTCGGTAGTTCCATTGGCTCTTGTACCTTCTGCTACATTTCCAAGTTCAAGCTTTTTGAAATGGTTCTTGGTAATCACTCTGGATCTCCCTGACGAGGACCCAAAAGACGAGGACCCTGAAGACCACCCCGAAGAAGACGAGGACCCTGAAGATGAGGACCCTGAAGACGAGGACCCTGAAGACCAACCCGAAGAAGACGAGGACCCCGAAGACGACGACCCTGAAGATGAGGACCCTGAAGACCACCCCGAAGAAGACGAGGACCCCGAAGACGATGACCCTGAACACGAGGACCCAGAAGACGACGACCCTGAACACGATGACCCTGAAGACCACCCCGAAGAAAACCAAGAAGTTGACCCTGAAGAAGTTGACCAAGAGGACAAAGAAGAAGAAGACAACCACCAAGATACAGAAGAACAAGAGACAGAAAACCAAGAAGCAGAAGTACAAGTGTAGCACCCTGAGGATTCAGCTGCTACAGGGGTATTACACCTCAAGCCAGAGGTGTGGTATTCCACTCCCGGGTAAGGATGGAGTGTGGAACTGAGCTTAGTAGGCTGCATGCACTACATACATCCCATTTCCGGGGGACAGAACAACGGTACTCCCACCAGTATATGTGCAGGTACGACAGCGTCTGTCCCTGGCTGGAGTGGGAGGGGGGTGGAACATCCCAGTAGTGTAGGGGCAGATAGGGGGAGTAGTCTGGGTAAAGCTAGGAGCCCATTGGGTGCTGGTCACCTGGGTTCACACATAGAGGGAGTATATAAGGTGGGCACCATCTTAGGACAGGGTCTTTGGTCAGAGAGCCTGAGGAGAAGCAGAGCAGAGGAGCTCAGCCAGGAGGGCTGACAGGGAGCTGTGGCTCCGGCTGGGCCCAGCTCCAGAGCAAGGCCTGCAGAGAGAGGAGTAAGAAGGACCCAGAGAGAAAGACAGAGGGAACCCCAAGAACCCAGAAACAGACCAGAAAGGGTGAAGGGTTGGCGGACACGGGTACCGGAACCCGAACTGGTGGAGGCCACTTATCCTCAGCCAGGAACCGGAGGTCGTGGTCAAGATTTGCCACGACCCTCACCAAATCCACCAGAAAGGCACACCAAGCATAGGGTCAGGGAACCCAGAGGAGGTTTGACCACTAAGAGACCCGAGGGAGCCGGCCAAAGGTGGATCCCTGGTGGGAATGGCCAGAGACAGAGAGGGAGAAGGGAGCTCAGGACCACGCTCCAGAACTGCCTGGGGGTTAGCCGAGTCCAGGACCTGGTGGACGCAGCACGGCTCGGGTGGTCACTCAAGGCCAGAGTGACTGAGAGAACACTTGTGAGTAAAACCCCTGAAACTGCATCTCCTGACTCTGACTCTTCTTACTGCACCGTCACAACCCCCCTCATCTTCACCTGCTGCCCTGAGGCCATACCCCTCCCGTTGGGGGTTATACCACCACGCTGCACATCCTTATACACCTGGCCTCAGTGGACTGTTCTGCAGCGGCGGCTTCAAAGCCGCACTCAACGGGTGGCGTAGTCGACACCTAACAACATCTACAAAGACTGCCACACACTTAGTTTGACACCCTGGGCACGGACCGGGTCACCGCCACAAGGACTACTACCCCTATCCAGATCCGGCTCCGGGTATCCCCTGAACATGGCCCAGGGGGTGCGTCACAAGAAGCTGCAGAACCAAAAGCGGAAGAACATTAAGCATAAGACTAAAAATCAGAGCAAAAGATAATATCCAAATTATAAGCAGAAGATGACTAAGCAGTGTATGGGGGTGAGTCCGTTCCTCCTCGTGGTGCCCCTGGAAAAGACCTGCTGCTGCAGGCCAAACTGAACGCGGACAAATCCTGTTGTAAATCTTTTGTGACAAGCAGAACAAAAGGTGTAATGTTCAAACTTTTATAGATAACAACTACAGGAATGCCTGTCACAAATAAGAATATGATGAAGAAGAAGAATATGAAGAAGATGAAGAAGTAGAATATGAAGAAGAATAATAGTTGAATAAGAAGAAAATGAAGAATGTAAAAAAAAATAATAATACGAAGAAGGTGAAGAAGAAGAAGATGAAGAAGGTGAAGAAGAAGTTGATGAAAAAGATGCTGATGCTGAAGATGATGAAGGAGAAAGTGTGGGAGAAGTAAAAAAGAAGGTGAAGAGCATGGAAGTAGTGAAACATAAATAGCTGACAAAATATAAAAATACTTAACATAGTCAATATTTCCGTAACTCAGAACGTCTTAAAAAAAATATTAATTCCTGCTATTCCATTTGATTGGGCTAAACCTCTATGCCTTTATTGTCTCCCCCACCTCCCCCAATACATTCTACATTATTCTTAGTTGTTTTCCTTCATGTAGAATTAACCTACAAGGAAAGAAAGGGTTTATTTTCATTCCGATATTTCTGTTCCATTGACTTGCATTGGTTTCCGGTATCGGAATCGGCGATATCCGATACTTTTTGGGTATCGGTCCGATCCAATCCGATCCGATATTTCCCGATATCGGAAGGTATCGCTCAACACTAGTGGTGATACATCGTACCAATGTGATGTCACCTCTGCAGTCAAAACATCAAGACAAGTGGTGAGGATCCGGCACTGGACCTGGGGAGGGAGACTACTTGCTGTAATCTGTTGTATTAGCTATTTACAGTGTTTGGAGTTTAATTTCCTAAAAGTGAAGAACTCCTTTAAATACTCCTGGGGACTCTAGTAAACAATTAGACAGATATCAACTGTGAAGATTTTTAAGTGATTCTGTTCTCTAGTATTAATTTACATATACACAGACATCATGGACATCCTGAATAGAGAGATGACTCTGCATAATACATTTGTACTGCACACAGTCACTAATATTTTAGAATATCGGTTTTACATTGAGTACAAACTTCTCCAATCTATTAATTTTTTTGCCAAGATGCTTTTATGTCAGTTTACTCTATATTTTTTTGTGTTTTATCTTCTATATTGATTTAGGGCAAGCGTGTTGCCAAATTTGCTCTAGACCATGCATATACTGTATATAGGAAAACAAAAATAAAATAATTAATGGAAGAGAGTTGTGGGCATTCTCTGTTAGGTACTTTGCTCAGTCTACATGATGCGGAAGGAAAATTTTATTTGTGTCTTTCTGGCCAATCATGTCATCCTCCATTTTGAAAAACACTCGGTTAACTTTTTTTGTTATCACTCACTATAAAGATATTGGTAAATACACACTAACATAGGAAATGAAAAAGAATGTGTCACTTAGATTTATTTTCTACATTATTATGATGTGGTAATTTTAGGAAAGGTGCTACTCTGCAGTTCAGAAATAGCAGTTTAGAAATATATATTACATAAGCCACATAGACCATAGAAAGCCATGGCCCGGATGATCTAGCTCAGTGACATGTGACATGGATAGGTCATTGGATAGTAGGGGGAGGGGTCAAATGAGGTCAACTTTGGCTATCACCTTTTGATAATTATTGGCCTTCTGACTTCTATTTCAAGCTTTAAACAGTCAATATAAGACAGGCTAAATAGTGATGAGAGAGCGTGCTCAACACTGCTTGGTACTCGCCCGAGCATCTCACTGCTCGACATGCTTGGCAAGTATTTCTGGGTTGCTAGGGTGGGAGCTCGGGTCACCACCCTGCATGTTTTGCTCTCTTTACAGAGCCAATGAACATGCAGGGATTGCCTGCCACGCACCGCAATGCCGTAGCCCTGTTGGATGTGGCATTACAGTGATTGGCTGACTGCATAGCGTCCTGAGGTCTATATAAGACCTGGTGATGCTAGGCTTGTCACAGTCTAACCTTCAGACAGGCAGAGTAGGGAGAGGTGCTGCTGTGTGAGGGACAGAATTGGTGGTGTAATAGTTAGATATAGGTACTACAGTAGCATATATATATCCATCTGAACTAACAGTCCTTCTGAGGACTAATCCAGCTGCATCTATTCAGTGGTGATAGCAGGAGGTAGGCAGGCAGGCAGGCAGGGTTTGTGGCAGTGTATACAGCACAAGAGGGTCCATTGCACGTTCTGTCTGCTCCTGCTGTTACAGATATCTGTAGACATAGCCCCAGATATCAGGGGCCAGGGCTAATTTTTTTTTATCTTAATCCTCATTATTTTCTAAAACAGTAAGAATCCAACATTTTACTGCTCCATTTGCTTTTTAGCACAGCAGAATACAGCCAGATCTTTTCCATCATCAGACATGATCCCATATTACAAAGATAAAAATCCAAAAACTTGTAGTGAACGTGGAAAATATCATCCTCCATTTACAGTTTGGCAGCAGCGTGCCAGTGAAGATATTCACACGTGGTTGCTGTGAATAGCAGGAAACTACAAGCCTGCTATTTAAAACTGTGGGCGTCCGTCAGACGTATCACATATAACTGCGGTACAAATCCAGCCATTTGTAACGACCATGGAAAATATTGTCCTCCATTTACAGTTTGGCAGCAATGTACCAGTGAAGCTATTCACACGTGGTCGCTGTGAATAATAGGAAACTACAAGTCCACTTTTTAAAACTGTGGGCGTCCGTCAGACGTATCACATATAACTGCAGTACAAATCCTACCATTTGTTGCGACTGTGGAAAATATTGTCCTTCATTTACAGTTTGTAGCAGCGTGTCAGTGAAGCTATTCACACATGGTCGCTGTGAATAATATGAAACTACAAGCCCGCTATTTACAGTAAAAATGGGGGTGTCCGTCAAACGTATCACATATAAATGCGGTACAAATCCAGCCATTTGTAACAATCGTGAAAAATATTGTCCTCCATTTACAGTTTATAGCAGTGCGTCAGTGAAACTATTCATATGTGGTCACTGTGAATAATAGGAAACTACAAGCCCGCTATTTAAAACCGTGGGTGTTCGTCAGACGTATCACATATACATTAACTGTGGTACAAATCAAGCCATTTGTAGTGACCGTAGAAAATATTGTCCTTCATTTAAAATGGGCAAGGCGCGTGGCAAGGGACGGGGAAGTGGACGTGCTGGTGATGGTGCATGCAGAGTCCGAGGCCGTGGGCAATCTGAAATTGTGCCACAACAAACACCCATATCTTGTCTCTCGACCCCTGTCCCAATTGCTAGGGGACCGCAGCACACCACTACTGAAACCAGAGCAGTGTCAAAAGGTTGCTGGTTGGATAGCAGATAATGCTTCCAGTCACTTTGCCACCACGACCATCACCCTGTCGTCCACACTGTCAAGTCTCAGTAGCCGTGTGTCTGGACTGCATTTTCCTCACCCTGATCCTCCTTCCTTCCACCATGCCGAGTGCCTGGAGACAACTGATCCCACACTTGGACACTTCGAAGAGCTTTTCACTTTTCCATTTATAGATTCGGGCCTCTTGTCTGGCCAGCTTCAAGCGGGGCAAGAGGAGAAAGCATGTAGCGATATCCAAATATTTGAGCAGCCATGGTCACATGAATGCAACGGTGGGAAAATGCAATTATTGTCGCAAGAGGTGGATCATGATGAGACACAATTGCCAGACAGTCAGGAGGAGGACCAGGGTGCGGAAGTGGAAGACGAGGTGGTGTACAATGAAGTCACTGACCGAACCTGGCAAGGTGACATCGACATGCAGAGCAAGGACAGCAGCACACAGGGGGAGGGAGGCATAGCACCACAACAGGCAGGAACAAACAGTGTGGTGTCCAAAGACACAAGGCGGGCAACCGTTCCCCTGGACACCAACATAACGGAAGTTGCCAGTGCAACTGTTAGGTCTTCCCAAGTCTGTTTCTTTTTTAAAGACTCTGCAAATAACCCCAAAAAGGCCATTTGCACTACCTGGCAGGCCAGCATCAGCAGGGGAAGAAAAACTAGCAGCCTGACCACCACTAGCATGATCAGGCACATGGCCCAAAGCACCCGACAAACTGGGCCGACCTCCCTGGTCCAGAAACAGTGTCTGCAGGTGACACCACTGCTTCTCCCGCTGTTGTGCATGCATGCCAATCCCCTGTCCATGGCGCATGCGAAGATGCCTCCTGCCCTGCACCTGTCATTGCACACTCTCAACTAGCTCCATCAGCAACCACGTCCACGTCCTTGTCCCAGCGCAGCATTCAGTTGTCCTTACCCCAGTCCTTGGAACGCAAGTGAAAATACGCAGCCAACAGGCCACACTACTAAACTCACACATTTTGCGAATGCTTGCACTCTAAATGTTGCCTTTTAGGCTCGTGGAGACAGAAACTTTCCACAACCTGATGGAGGAGGCCGTCTCTCAGTACTTGGTCCCCAGCCGCCACTATTTCTCCCGGTGTGCCTTCCCCGCATTACACAAGCACGTGTCCCACAACATTAGCCGTGCCCTCCTCAATGCAGTTACTGGAAAGGTCCACCTAACCACGGACACGCGGACAAGTGCTTATGGGCAGGGACAGTACATCTCGCTGATGGCACACTTGGTTAATACAGTGGAAGCCGGGCCCTAGTCAAACCTTGGAATGGAACAAGTCCTCCCGACGCCAAGGACTGCTGGCCCTGTGTCAATCAGTGTTGCCCCCACATTTTAGAGCTCCTGCACCTCCTCCTCCTCTTCAGCCTCCATCTCCGAAATGACCACATCAGAGGGAAGCTGGAAGCACTGCAGCACTGCCTCGGCCAAGCGGCAACAGGCTGTGCTGAAGCTAATATGCTTAGGTGACAAACCGCTCACCGCTGAATAGTTGTCTACAGCTCTGAAAGAGCAGGCAGATCTGTGGTTGTCACCGCTGAACCAACAGGCAGGCTTGGTCGTGTGTGACAATGGGCAGAGCCTGGTGGCAGCTCTGAAACAAGGTTAACTTACACACGTACCATGCCTGGCCCTTATGTTTAACCTCCTGGTTCAGCAGATTCTCAAAATCTACCCAGATCTGCCGGATCTGCATGTTAAAGTACGCCACCTGTGTGCCCCTTTTAGAAAGTCAGCTACAGCCTACGCCGCCCTTGCAGTGCTTCAGCAGCATTTGCAGCTTCCAGCTCACCGACTGGTGTGCGATGACCCCACGCTTTGGAACGTTGCATATGTTGGGAAGGATTTGTGAGCAGCACAGGGCAGTTGTTGACTACCAGATTCAAAACGTCCCTAGGTATTCAGGTCAGCCTCCATACATAATACCTCAGGAGTGAACATGGATGTCAGACATCTGTGCCGTCCTCCAAAACTTTGAGGACTCACCAAGGTGGTGAGCGGCGATGATGCCATAATTAGCATCACCATCCTGCTTCTCTGCCTTCTGAAACTATTGCTGCTCTCAATTAAAGAGGAGGCATTGCAGACAGAGCATGATGAGATTTAGCAAGGGACCATACAGGATGATTCCACACAGTCCAGCCTCATCTCATCCCAAAGTGGATTTGATGACAATGAGGAGGAGGAGGAAGAACAAGAGCTAGTTTCCAATGCTATAGACGGTATTACCCGCACAACTGTCATACTGTCTGTTCAGCGTAGATGGCCTGAGGAGAGGAGGAGGAGGAGGATGAGGAGGAGAGCATGGTCAGTCTTCCACTTGGTGAGGACACGGAATTCTTGCCTGTTAGCAGTCTGGCACACATGGCTGAGTTTGTGTTTTGCTACCTTTCCCGTGACCCTCGCGTTGTCCAAATTTTGGGTGACAGTCATTACTGGTTGGTGACACTTATAGAGCCACGCTACAAGGACAACTTTCTATCTCTTATTTCCTCGGTGGACAGGTCTACTAAAATGGGGCAATGCCATAAGACCCTTGTTGCGGAATTATTAAAAAAGTTCCCATCTGAAAACACTGGCGGCAGAGGTCACCGCTCGTTGGAGAACCAAGGAGTACAGGCGAGAGAGACACAAATATGATCCAGCAGAGGCAGAGGAACACTGTCAAAGGTGTGGGAGAGTTTTCTCAGACTCTCCCATTGCACAGCCCCAGATGTGCGGGGTACTCTGACAAGGAGGGATAATTTTACGAAGATGCTGAAGGAGTACCTTGCTGACCATACCAACGTCCTCCATGACTCCTCTGTGCCTTATAATTATTGGGTATCCAAGCTGGACATGCGGCATGAACTGGCTCTCCCCTGGCCTGCCCTGCCACTAGCGTTTTGTCAGAGCGGGTTTTTAGTGCCGCCGGGGGAATTATAACTGATAGGCGCATCCGTCTGTCAACTGAAAATACTGACAGGCTGACTCTTACCAAAATGAACAAGAGCTGGATTGGGCCAGACTTCTCAAGTCTCAACACCACCAAATTATAGCAGCGAAACATAAACTCAAATCCAGTGTCTTTTTTTTGAGAGGTCTATTCCCATGCACCTCTTCACACCCAGACATGGGTATACGCTTCCTGATTTTGTCTTTTTGATGTTGTCCTCCTCCTTCTCCTCATCCTCATCCTCCCACCTTATCACCAGGGTGACCGTGATGCAACAAGCACATAATTTTTTTAAGGATGTTTATGATTTTTTTATACAGTATGTTCATGTATATCCACCAGGGGTAAATGTTTTCCAGCCCATGCTCTGAGACCCGCTCCTTTCTAATGGGAACATTTGCCTCCTCTATGCCTCTTTCAAGGGGCATTGGAGTGTGTCCAAATTTTTGGCAGTCACTGCATACGCAATAATAGTATAGGAGACCCACTCCTTAATAATGGGAACATATTTTTTACTGAGGCCCTTCTCTATGTCTCTTCAAAGGAGTATTGGATTGCGTCCTAATTTTTGGAAGCCTTTGCAGTCGCTGCATACGCAGTAACTGTATAGTAGAACCGCTCCTTTATAATGGGAACATTTTGTTGCAAAGGCCCTCCTGTATGTATCTTTAAATTGATATTGGGGTTATTCCTAAATTCAGGCAGCCGTTGCAGTCACTGCATATGCAGTAACTGTACAGTAATGATGAGCGAGCATTTCCAGGATGCTCAGGCGGGAGCTTGGGTTCCCGCCCTGCATGTTTGGTGCTGTTTAGAGAGCCATTGAACATGCAGTGATTACTTGCCATGTACTGTAATGCCGTAGCCATGTTGGTTGTGGCATTACAGTAATTGGCTGGCCGCATATCATCATTGGGTCTATATAAGACCTGGTGCCCCTATACTCGTCACAGGCTAACCCGGAAACAGGCAGAGTAGTGAGAGGTGCTGTTGTGTGAGGAACAGAATTGGCGGCTAGGTATAGGTATTCCACACCAAGATACATATCCATCTGAACTAACAGTCCTTCTGAGGACTAATCCAGCTGCATATGTTCAGTTATGATGATAGCAGGAGTTAGGCAGGCAGAGAAATTTGTGAACACTATACAGCACAATAGTGTCCATTGTATGTTCTGTCTGCTCCTGCTGTTACAGATATCCATACACATAGCCCCAAATATCAGGGGCCAAGGCTAATTTTTTTTTATCTTAATCATGTCCAACAATTTACTGCTCCATTTGCTTTTTAGCCCAGCAAAATACAGCCAGATCTTTTACATCTTCAGACGTGATCCCATATTACAGCGATAAAAATCCAGAAATTTGTAGTGAACGTAGAAAAAATTGTCCTCCATTTACAGTTTGGCAGCAGCATGCCAGTGAAGCTATTCACACGTGGTCGCTGGCAATAATGGGAAACTATAAGCCCGCTATTTAAAGCTGTGGGCGTCCGTCAGACGTATCACATTTAACTGCGGTACAACTCCAGACATTTGTAGGGGACGTTCAAGATATTATACTCCATTTACAGTTTGTCTGTTAGAACTCTCCTGTTAGGTTTTTTCTATCTTGCTGGTCACATGACCTTTTTTGCCTATTTAATCCTGCTCCGTCCTCCTGGCCTTGCTGGACTTCATTGTAATTTCTACTCTTAAGCTAGCCTGGTGCTTAGTTACCTTTCTCAGTCAGTTTAGCTAGGTCTTCGGACCTTTATGTTCTATGTTGTGTGTTTGTCTTTTACTGCTACAATCTCTACTAGGAGGTGTCCAACTTTATCCCAGTCCCTAGTTCTTGTAGGGATCCCTCCCTTGCATCTATAGGTCTTCGTACAGACTAACCGAGGACTTTAGCAGGTCTGATCACAGGATCAGGTTCCCCGTTACATCGTAGGGATCTAGCTTAGTTCTATTGTAGGGACAGATCTCCTTTCTTTCCTTAGTGCTTGTAGCAGATCATAACAGTAAGTCTAGCCCAAAAATATCTCTAAGGAAAGACCTCCAGTTTCCATCATGGTGTCGGTTCAGGATTTGGCTCAACGCCTGCAGGGACTCTCTCTGGAGGTGGCCGAGCTCCAACAACACGTGAGTAGCTGTTCTGGAGCACATTTTGTGGAGCCAAAGGTACGTTTGCCTGATTTATTTTTTGGCGATCAACAAGAATTTTTTTCCTTTAAAAATGCTTGTTTGTTGTATTTTCGGTTGAGACCCAGATCCTCTGGTGATGAATCACAGCGCATAGGGTTCATAATGTCACTTTTGCGCAAAGAACCTCAGGGATGGGCCTTTTCTCTCCAACCTAGTGATCCATGCTTTAGATCAGTGGATAGTTTTTTTTCTGCTTTGGGTTTGTTGTATGATGATCCTGATCGTGTCTCATCAGCTGAGACTGAATTGAGACGTTTGAGGCAGGGATCAGGTAATGTGGAAAAATATTGTTCTCACTTCCGTCGGTGGTCTGCCCAGGTGGGGTGGAACGATTCAGCTTTGAAAAGTTTGTTTCTTGCGGGGCTAGGTGAAAAGGTTAAGGATTTGCTGATTGCTTATCCCACACCTAGAAACTTGCAGGAGGCAATGCAATTAGCTATACGGGTGGACAGGAGACTGCATGCAAGGGTTAATGAGAATAAATCCTCTGCCATGTCAGCTCCGAGTCTTGAGAGTGTCTGTACTGACATTGGAGAGCCGATGGAGATTGGGGCGATGGCACCCCGCTCTCAGGAAAAAGACCGCAGATCTTCTGAAGGTTTGTGCTTTTATTGCGGGAAATCTGACCATTTTATTAAGAAATGTGTGCTTCGTATGAACAAAGAAAAAAAAAAGGTCAGTTACGCCCATATTGCCTGTTTAAATACTAAGAGGGTATTTATTTCTGCTACTACTGCTGCTCAGGAATAATTAATTGAATTTCGGATATTTGTGGATTGTGGTTCTACTCTGAATGTGATTGATGGGGAATTCTTGGAAAAACTTAAATTAAAACCCAAACCTTTGTCATCCCCTATTGCTGTGGTTTCTGTCGATGGCTCCCCCTTGAAGAGTGTTACTCACAAGGTCTGTGAATTTCCCCTCACTATTAATGGTATTCACCAAGAAAATTTGGATTTGGTGGTATTAAATAATTTGCCTTCTCCAGTAATTTTGGGGTTACCCTGGTTAAAATTGCACAATCCTGTACTGGATTGGTCTACCAATGAAATTAAGTCCTGGAGCCCTAAGTGTTATGACAAGTGTTGTAATAGACGTATTGCTGCGGTGGAAAAAGGGGAATTACCAGTACCTATTCAGGATTTTTGGAGAGTTTTTTCTGAGGAGGAGTCACAAATTTTGCCTCCCCATAGAGACTATAATTGTACCATTGAATTTGTCCCTGGAGCGACTCTTCCTAAAAGTCGTTTATTTAATCTTACTATTCCTGAGAGAAAGGCTTTGGAGGAATACATACAGACAAGCTTGGCCGCCGGTCACATTAGGCCTTCCAAGTCTCCTGTGGCTGTTGGATTTTTTTTTGTTAAAAATAAGGACGGCGGTTTACGTCCTTGTCTGGATTTTCGTGAGTTTAATAAAATTACTGTACGCAATCCTTACCCACTACCATTGATTCCTGATTTGTTTAACCAGTTAGTGGGGGCCAAGTGGCTCTCTAAAATTGATCTCCGGGGGGCATACAATTTGTTGCGCATGAAGGAGGGTGATGAATGGAAGACTGCTTTTAACACTCCTGTGGGTCATTTTGAGAACCTGGTTATGCCTTTTGGTCTTACCAATGCTCCAGCATTTTTTCAGAATCTTATTAATGACATCCTTAGACCTTTGATCGGCAAAAATATGGTTGTGTATTTGGATGACATTTTGATTTATTCACCGGATCTGGAGTCTCATTGGCGGAGCGTACGTGAGGTATTACAGTTATTAATTGACAATTCGTTTTTTGCTAAGATGGAGAAATGTGAGTTCGCTGTACAGAGAATTAGTTTTTTGGGCTACATTATCTCCAGCGAGGGCTTTGAGATGGACCCTGTGAAGGTTCAGGTGGTTTAGGAATGGCCTAGGCCTATTGGTTTGAAATCGATACAGAGGTTTTTGGGTTTCGCCAATTATTACAGAAAATTCATTAAAAAATTTTCTATTATTGTGAAACCACTGACCGATCTCACCAGGAAAGGTGCTAATGCGGTTCAGTGGACTACTGAGGCCATTGAAGCTTTTGTGTTTCTAAAGGAGAGGTTCAGCTCTGCTCCAATCCTTATGCAGCCTGATGTGACTAAGCCGTTTTTGGTTGAGGTTGATGCTTCTTCGGTGGGGGTCGGTGCGGTGTTGTCTCAGAAAAACAAGGATGGAGTACATCCCTGTGCTTTTTTTAAAAAAATTTTTTCTGAGACTGAACTTAATTACGATATTGGTAATCGGGAATTGCTGGCTATTAAACTCGCATTTGAACACTGGCGTCATCTCTTGGAAGGTGCTGAATTTCCCATTCAGGTTTTCACTGATCATAAAAATCTGATCTATCTTGATGCTGCCAAGCGCTTGAATGCCCGTCAGGCTAGGTGGGCACTTTTTTTCTTGCGGTTTAATTTTTCCGTTACTTACATCCCGGGTACCAAGAATGTTAAAGCTGATGCTTTGTCTCGCAGCTTTTCTCCCATGGTCGGTGCTGAGGAAGAGGGGAGCATTTTACAAGAAGGTGTTGTGATTGCTGCATTGGACTCTGTTTTGGAAGATGAGATTCTTAAAGCACAGGAGAATGCCCCATCTAACACTCCCCATGGGAGGTTGTTTGTGCCTAGGACCTTTAGGAGAGATTTGTTTGTTGAGTGTCATGAGTAGAGATGAGCGGTGTTCGACTTGAACTGTTCGCCAATCTCAAATTCGAGCTGTTTTGGGCAGTGTTCGAGCCGATCGGTGAACACGAACGATTTGAAAAAAATTCGGCTGTTCGAGGTTATGTTCGATAACTGTTCGTGCACCAAAATCATAACTGGATTTTTCCTCAGTAATGATGAAAATTAATGTTAATACGCAGTTTGAGTGTACAGCGGGGCGGGGGGAGGGGCAGGGGATGGATCTCTGCAGGAATAATGAAGATCTCCATTTTTTTTTCTCTTTCCCGCATTTACAGTGGGGAGGTGCAATCTGTCAGCCTATCAGCAGCGCACACACGGAGCGAAGTGCTTTTTTTCACACAAGCAAGGGCATGTGTCATTGGCAGTGTATGTCACATGTCCTTGCCCTATAAGACCCAGCCATTTTCCCCGTCGCCACCATTTTCTCACTGCTGCAGCTGCGTGTTAGACGGCACCGCTGTTGCTGTGTGCGCTATACCTTGTTAAATTCAAGCCAATTTTCGCACAAATCTACAGATAGCTTGGGAGTAGGGAATAGTTGTGATTGCAGTCCTTTTAAGGACTAGGTTACAGCATTTCCTGCGACTTTTATCAGGCAGGTCTGTGCTCTTAAATAGATAGGTTGGGAGTAAAGACTAATTGTAATTGCAGTCCTTTTCAGGACTAAGTTAGATCAGTTCCTATCAGTTTTTGCCAGGCAGGTCTGTGCCAGTGCTGTGCAAGTTTTTTTCACAGCATTTGGCTAAATCTAGCAAAGCTAATCCTTTTTGGCCTATTGAAGAGTGTGTTAGTCAGTGGAGTAGCCTATCTGTGTTGCAAGATACACCAACTGTGTATAGAATACCAATTTTTTTTACTGCACCTAGTGAAGTAAAACCTTTTGGGCATAGCATCATTCTATTAGTCCATCTATACTGACCTCCATAAGGTTGCAAATTGAATATAATTTTTTTCTGCATCTACCTCTGAAAAAATATTTGGGCTTCTAGCTGTGTATGGGACTTGTTCTATTAGTCCATCTATACTGACCTCCATCAGGTTGCAAATTGAATATAATTTTTTTCTACATCTAGCTCTGAAAAAATATTTGGCCTTCTAGCAGTGTGTGGGACCTGTTCTATTAGTCCATCTATACTGACCTCCATCAGGTTGCAAATTGAATATAATATTTTTCTGCATCTAGCTCTGAAAAAATATTTGGCCTTCTAGCAGTGTGTGGGACTTGTTCTATTAGTCCATCTATACTGACCTCCATTACGTTGCATATTGAATATAATATTTTTCTGCATCTAGCTCTGAAAAAATATTTGGCCTTCTAGCAGTGTGTGGGACTTGTTCTATTAGTCCATCTATACTGACCTCCATCAGGTTGCAAATTGAATATAATATTTTTCTGCATCTAGCTCTGAAAAAATATTTGGCCTTCTAGCAGTGTGTGGGACTTGTTCTATTAGTCCATCTATACTGACCTCCATCAGGTTGCAAATTGAATATAATTTTTTTCTCCATCTACCTCTGAAAAAATATTTGGCCTTCTAGCAGTGTGTGGGACTTGTTCTATTAGTCCATCTATACTGACCTCCATTACGTTGCATATTGAATATAATATTTTTCTGCATCTAGCTCTGAAAAAATATTTGGCCTTCTAGCAGTGTGTGGGACTTGTTCTATTAGTCCATCTATACTGACCTCCATCAGGTTGCAAATTGAATATAATATTTTTCTGCATCTAGCTCTGAAAAAATATTTGGCCTTCTAGCAGTGTGTGGGACTTGTTCTATTAGTCCATCTATACTGACCTCCATCAGGTTGCAAATTGAATATAATTTTTTTCTCCATCTACCTCTGAAAAAATATTTAGTCTTCTAGCAGTGTGTGGGACTTGTTCTATTAGTCCATCTATACTGACCTCCATCACGTTGCAAATTGAATAAAATATTTTTCTGCATCTAGCTCTGAAAAAATATTTGGCCTTCTAGCAGTGTGTGGGACTTGTTCTATTAGTCCATCTATACTGACCTCCATCAGGTTGCAAATTGAATATAATATTTTTCTGCATCTAGCTCTGAAAAAATATTTGGGCTTCTAGCAGTGTGTAGGACTTGTTCTATTAGTCCATCTATACTGACCTCCATCAGGTTGCAAATTGAATATAATTTTTTTCTACATCTACCTCTGAAAAAATATTTGGGCTTCTAGCTGTGTGTGGGACTTCCTCTATTAGTTCATCTATACTGACCTCCATCAGGTTGCAAATTGAACATAATATTTTTCTGCATCTATTAGTCCATCTATACTGACCTCCCTCAGGTTGCAAATTGAATATAATATTTTTCTGCATCTAGCTCTGAAAAAATATTTGGCCTTCTAGCAGTGTGTGGGACTTCTTCTATTAGTCCATCTATACTGACCTCCATCAGGTTGCAAATTGAATATAATTTTTTTCTGCATCTACCTCTGAAAAAATATTTGGCCTTCTAGCAGAGTGTGGGACTTGTTCTATTAGTCCATCTATACTGACCTCCCTCAGGTTGCAAATTGAATATAATATTTTTCTGCATCTAGCTCTGAAAAAATATTTGGCCTTCTAGCAGTGTGTGGGACTTGATCTATTAGTCCATCTATACTGACCTCCCTCAGGTTGCAAATTGAATATAATATTTTTCTGCATCTAGCTCTGAAAAAATATTTGGCCTTCTAGCAGTGTGTGGGACTTGTTCTATTAGTCCATCTATACTGACCTCAATCAGGTTGCAAATTGAATATAATTTTTTTCTGCATCTACCTCTGAAAAAATATTTGGGCTTCTAGCTGTGTGTGGGACTTGTTCTATTAGTCCATCTATACTGACCTCCATCAGATTGCAAATTGAATATAATATTTTTCTACATCTAGCTCTTAAAAATTATTTGGGCTTCTAGCTGTGTGTGGGACTTGTTCTATTAGTCCATCTATACTGACCTCCATCAGGTTGCAAACTGAATATAATTTTTTTCTACATCTACCTCTGAAAAAATATTTGGGCTTCTAGCTGTGTGTGGGACTTCTTCTAATAGTCCATCTATACTGACCTCCATCAGGTTGCAAATTGAATATAATATTTTTCTGCATCTAGCTCTGAAAAAATATTTGGGCTTCTAGCAGTGTGTAGGACTTGTTCTATTAGTCCATCTATACTGACCTCCATCAGGTTGCAAAATGAATATAATTTTTTTCTGCATCTAGCTCTGAAAAAATATTTGGCCTTCTAGCAGTGTGTGGGACGTGTTCTATTAGTCCATCTATACTGACCTCCATCAGGTTGCAAATTGAATATAATTTTTTTCTGCATCTAGCTCTGAAAAAATATTTGGCCTTCTACAAGTGTGTGGGACTTGTTCTATTAGTTCATCTATACTGACCTCCATCAGGTTGCAAATTGAATATAATATTTTTCTGTATCTAGCTCTGAAAAAATATTTGGCCTTCTAGCAGTGTGTGGGACTTGTTCTATTAGTCCATCTATACTGACCTCCCTCAGGTTGCAAATTGAATATAATATTTTTCTGCATCTAGCTCTGAAAAAATATTTGGCCTTCTAGCATTGTGTAGGACTTGTTCTATTAGTCCATCTATACTGACCTCCATCAGGTTGAAAATTGAATATAATTTTTTTCTGCATCTACGTCTGAAAAAATATTTGGGCTTCTAGCTGTGTGTGGGACTTCCTCTATTAGTCCATCTATGCTGACCTCCATCAGGTTGCAATTTGAATATAATATTTTTCTGCATCTAGCTCTTAAAAAATATTTGGGCTTCTAGCTGTGTGTGGGACTTGTTCTATTAGTCCATCTATACTGACCTCCATCAGGTTGCAAACTGAATATAATTTTTTTCTGCATCTACCTCTGAAAAAATATTTGGGCTTCTAGCTGTGTGTGGGACTTCTTCTATTAGTCCATCTATACTGACCTCCATCAGGTTGCAAATTGAATATAATATTTTTCTGCATCTAGCTCTGAAAAAATATTTTGCCTTCTAGCAGTGTGTGGGACTTGTACTATTAGTCATTCTATACTGACCTCCATCAGGTTGCAAATTGAATATAATTTTTTCTGCATCTAGCTCTGAAAAAATATTTGGCCTTCTAGCAGTGTGTGGGACTTGTTCTATTAGTCCATCTATACTGACCTCCATCAGGTTGCAAATTGAATGTAATTTTTTTCTGCATCTACCTCTGAAAAAATATTTGGGCTTCTAGCTGTGTGTGGGACTTGTTCTATTAGTCCATCTATACTGACCTCCATCAGGTTGCAAATTGAATATAATTTTTTTCTGCATCTAGTTCTGAAAAAATATTTGGCATTCTAGCAGTGTGTGGGACTTGTTCTATTAGTCCATCAATACTGACCTCCATCAGGTAGCAAATTGAATAGAATTTTTTTCTGCATCTACCTCTTAAAAAATAATTGGGCTTCTAGCTGTGTGTGGGACTTGTTCTATTAGTCTATCTATACTGACCTCCATCAGGTTGCAAACTGAATATAATTTTTTTCTGCATCTAACCCAGACAATAGTTTTGGCCTAATACCACAGTTGTGAATTAGTTAATCACCAAAATGAGTGGAAAAAGGCCTGCTGCTGGTGGAAAGGGGAATAGGCGTGTTGGGAAGGGGAAAAAAGGTTGTGTCCGTGGAGTAGGTGTTAAAGCAACAGTAACATCTGCAGAAGAAAGACCATCTTCCAGCAAAACTAAAATGTCTACTTCTTTAAGCGGACAATGTGATAAGATCCCTTTTTTACGGCCACGCCAATCGCTACAAATTCAAGATGAGGCACAAAAACAGCAGGTGCTTCAACGGATATCAAGTGCTCCTTTAAATGGGCTCTCCTCCACATCAACTTCAACATCACAAATACTCCAGTCCTCAGAGGTGTCACCCCAATCGCACTTGCTTCCTCACAGCTCCCAAATCTCCAGCTGCCCGTCTGAGTATGAGGTAGAACAGATGGTTGAGTCTGCAGAGCTGTTTACTCATGCTATAGACTGGGAATCAGAGGTCGGCTCCAGCGCTTCTGTGAATCCAGACGAGGAAATGATCTGCACTGATGCCCAGAATCTTTATGAGTCGGATCCAGGTCCAGACGCAGAAGGTTCTGACCATAATGTAGACCCTCATTCCCAAACTGTAACTCCTGTTGGTGGAGACAATGAGGAAGACGATGATGAGACTCAAATACCTGATTGGAGCGACAACTTTAGTTTTTTGTCAGGGCAGGAACAGGTTGGCTCTGAGGACGACGGGTGTGATAACACACAGGATGATGATGATGAGGTTGGAGATCCCACTTACTGTCAACCCACAGTCAGCCAAGAGATGAGGTCAGCAGAGGAGGTGGAGGAGGATGCTAGTGACGACGAGGTCAGGTTGCACCTTCCTGGACAGAGACATAGTACTGGAAGCACGTCAACAACTGCATCCTCAAACACAACTCTGCCTCTGACCACAAGTCGTGGTGGCTCTTCAGGTCGCGTGGGTGCTAAGCCTTGCATAGCCTGGGCATTTTTTCAGATCGATAAAGATGACCCAACTCGTGTTATCTGTAACATTTGTCAACAAAAGCTAAGTAGAGGCCAAAAAATACATAGTTTGAGTACTTCATGCATGAACCGGCACATGGACATGAAGCATAAGTTGCAGTGGGAAGCTCACTGTTCTACAATGCGGCCTAGCCGGCCGGGCCAACCACCGTCTGCCCCATCTTGTGCATCTGCGGCCTCTTCATCCTCTGTGACTGGGGGGAAAGGAGTCACACCTGTTTTGGGACGCAGACCTGCCACCTCTTTACCCGCAACATCCAGCGGGATTGGCAGATCATCATTTTCTTTGGAGGTGGTAACACCAGCTGGTGTTGAGCGCTGTCCGACATCGATAGCAACACCTTTGGATCAAGGCAACCTAACATGTCCGCCTGCATCTTCCTCACAGACCGGCAGTTTGCTGGGGACACCCTTATCAACCCCGTCTAAGCACAACAGCCGGCCCTCAGTCCCTCAGATGTGGACAAGTAAAAGACCATTTCCTCCTAGCCATGAGAAAGCTAAGAGGTTGAATTTCACCATCTGCAAGCTTTTCGCTACAGAAATGCTGCCTTTCCGCCTGGTGGACACAGAGGATTTTCGAGACCTTATGTCCGTCGCAGTGCCCCAGTACCAGATGCCCAGTCGGCACTACTTCTTAAAGAAAGGTGTGCCTGCGCTCCAACAGCATGTCGCACACAACATCACCGCTTCTTTGAGAAACTCTGTGTGTGACAGGGTGCATTTCACCACAGACACTTGGACGAGTAGGCATGGACAGGGGCGTTACATGTCGCTGACTGGGCACTGGGTAACTATGGTGACAGCAGGACAAGGGGCTGCTGTCCAAGTCTTGCCGTCCCCACGAGTTGTGCGTCAATCCTCTTTATGTCAAAGTTCCTCCACTGCTTCTGCCTCCTCAACCTTCTCTCGGTCCTCCACCTGCACCCAAAGCCTGTCTGGTCATGCCACAAGCTTTCTAACTGCGCAGAAGGGATCCTGCACACCTCCTTACTATGCTGGCAGTAGGGCTCAACGTCATCAGGCGGTTTTTACTTTGAAATGTCTGGGAAATGTGAGTCACACAGCTGAGGAGTTGTGGTCAGCTCTGGAGAACCAATTTCATGAATGGTTGTCTCCATTGGACCTGAAACCAGGGAAGGCCGTGTGCGACAATGCTGCAAACCTGGGTGCGGCCCTTCGCCGGGGCAATGTCACACACGTGCCTTGTATGGCTCACGTGTTGAACCTGGTTGTCCAGCAATTTTTAGCCCACTATCCCAGACTAGATGGCCTTCTGCAGAGGGCACGGTCGCTGTGTGCTCACTTCCGCCGTTCGCATCCCGCAGCTCAGCGACTTACATCTCTACAGAAGTCGTTGGGCCTGCCACTTCACCGGCTAAAATGCGATGTGCCTACCCGGTGGAATTCAACTCTGCACATGTTGCAGCGACTGTGGCAGCACCGACAAGCCCTGGTGCAATACGTTCTGACGTATAGCCTGGGCCAACGGGATCCAGAGGTGGGGCAAATCACGCTGGAGGAGTGGTCTCAGATTTGTGACCTATGCACCCTTCTGCACAGTTTTGAAATGGCGACGAAGATGTTTAGTGGTGACTATGCCATTATCAACATGACTATTCCGGTGATTTACATGCTGGAGCACATGTTAAACAGAATTCGGAGTCAGGTGGTGGCACAAGAGGAGGTGGAGGAAGTAGAGGAGGAGGAGTTGTATGCGGAAGGGCTAACATCTCCAAGGTCCAGTCGGTCGGCAGCACCAAGGCGGCAGGCATGTGAGGGTGGGGGAGATGGTTTTACCAGGGCGCATGGTAGCAGCCAAACTAGTGAGGAAGGTGCAGGAGCCCAGGAAGAAGTGGAGGATGAACTGATGGAAGACTCATCAGATGAGGGAGACCTTGATCACATTTCTGTTGTGCGAGGTTGGGGGGAGAGGACAGAGGAAGGAAGCATGATTGTTACCTCACCACCAACACAACAGGGACTTTGTGCTCCTGGATGCGCAACACACATGAGTGCCTTCTTGCTGCACTACCTGCAACATGACCCTCGAATTGTGAGAATTAGAAATAATCCTGACTACTGGGTTGCCACACTGTTAGATCCCCGGTACAAAATTAAATTTGCAGAAATAATTCCTGCCATAGATAGGGATGCACGCATGCAGGAGTATCAGCAGAGACTGTTGCAGAATCTTACATGTGCTTTTCCACAAAACACCAGTGGTGCACGTAGTGAATCTCACAGTTCCAACTTGCCAACCGTGGGACAGTCGAGTGTTCAGCACTCAAACCGTAACAGAAACACAGTATCTGCTGGTAACATCAATTTTGCGGAATCATTTCACCACTTTTTTAGCTCATCCTTTGCAAGGCCACAGGAGACAAGAAGTCTGACACATAGTCAACGCCTAGAGACGATGGTACAGGAGTATCTCCAAGTAAACATTGAAGCCATGACTGTGTCTCTGGACCCTTGCTCTTTTTGGGCTTCCAATCTGGATAAATGGCCAGAGCTCGCCACTTACGCCTTGGAGATCTTGTCATGCCCCGCAGCCAGCGTTCTGTCTGAACGTGTGTTCAGCGCTGCTGGTGGTGTGCTGACAGATAAGCGCACGCGGCTCTCCACTGATAATGTAGACAGACTCACGTTCATAAAGATGAACAAATCATGGATCCGAAATGACTTTTCTACCCATGTGTCATCCTGGGGAGAGTAAAAGCTTGATGATTGGTTAAAATCACCTCACCAACCATTTTAAGCTTTCAAATTACTAATCATGTTTATCTGTATCTTGGCTGGAAAATAATTTGGGCTTTGTAGCAGTGTGCAGTACTGATTCTATTAGGCCATCTATACTAAGCTCCACCAGATTTAAAATTAATAATAATTTTTAGCTGCATCTAGCCCGGAAAATAATTTTGGGGCTCCGAGATGCGCAAGACACATAAGTGCCTTCTTGCTGCACTACCTGCAACATGACCCTCAGATTGTCAGAATTCGAAGTAATCCTGACTACTGGGTTGCCACACTCTTAGATCCCCCACACTCTTCGATCAGCCTTTTCATTTTAATAAAGACCAAAAAAATGGTCATTTTTGAAATTATAAGCATAAGCAGGTTATTAGAAACTGAAATCAAACAGTTTTCAACTCAAAACTTTATTCTAGGTGATGTTACATTTGCACATAGGACCCCTTGTTCGAAAAGAGCTTATGAACTCTCTCGTCCATTGAATTTGTCAGGTTTTGGATGGTCTCTGCTTCAATTGTTTTGCATGAGGACAGAATACCCTCCCAGAGCTGTTGCTTAGATGTGAACTGCCTCCCGCCATCATAGACACTCCTTTTGATGATGCTCCAGAGGTTCTGAATGGGGTAGAGGTCAGGGGAGCATGGGGGTCACACCATAAGTTTGTCCCCTTTTATGCCCATATCAGCCAGAGATGCAGATGTGTTATGTGCAGCATGAGACGGTGCATTATCATGCATGAAAATGATCTTGCTGCGGAATACACGGTTCTTCTTCTTGAACCATGGCAGGAAGTGCTGTTTGAGAAACTCCACATACATTATGGAGTTCATCTTTACCCCTTCAGGGATCCTAAAGGGGCTGACAATCTCTCTCCCCATGATTCCAGCCCAAAACATTACTCCACCCCTCCTTGTTGGCACTGTAGCCGTGTTTGCGTGGGGTGTCCATCAACCAGCCATCCTCCACTCCATCCATCAGCATCTTGTTGTTCGGGGGACGTTGGAGGCACCAGCAGCTTCAAAAACTTGTCTGCTGCTATGACAAGGTTTTTTTGCCGCTGCTCTTTTAACCTGACGTAATCAGCACGCACATGTGTGTACTGTGAATCAGCTACATACTTCTTGATTGCCAAGACACTTCATCCTGATCATCGCACAATGTTGATTGTAGTCATGCCTTGACCTAAACACTCCACAATTTGTTGCTTCTCAGCAGCCGACACATCCTTTTTCTTTCCCATTTTGGCAGAAAATGTAGGCTGCTTAATAATGTGGGACAGCCTTCTTAAGTAGTCTTGCCGTTCATTGGACACACCTGCCAAACTAATTAGCACAGGTGTCTGCAATTGCTTACAGTGATATAAAGAGCCCTGACACACATCACCATCAATGAGTTTAACTGACAAACAAACAAATTCTTCCCTTATCACTCCTAAACACTTTTTGCATAATAATTTGGAACACAGTGTACATGTGCTTTTCCACAAAACACCAGTGGTTCACGTAGTGAATCTTACAGTTCTAACTTGCCAACCGTGGTCTGTATGGAGTTGTTCAATAAAGGGCCCAAAATTAAAATAACATAGACGGGAGAGGTCTCTATGAATAGGAATTCCTAAGAATTTGATACCCTGTGAGGGCCAGGCAAAGGGAAAGTTGGACTGGATGGAATCCTGTATGGATTTGGGGAGGGAGACATCGAGGGCCTCAGACTTCGCTGTATTGATTTTAAAATTTGACCATGTAACAAAGTGATCTATTTCAGCCATAACAGCAGGGATGGATATATGTGATTGAGTGATATATACTAGGACATCATCAGCAAATAGAGAGCACTTGTACTCGGTGCCTCCCACCTCAATACACCTAATATTGTGGTTATGGCGAATTGATGAGAGCAGGTGCTCCATCACAATAATGTATAAGAGAGGGGACAGAGGACATCCCTGCCTTGTCCCATTGGTGATTATGAAAGGTGATGAAAATGTTCTGACGCGCCCCCTGGGCCTTGGGACATCCGCAGCCGGACCCTTTTTGGTGGATGCTGGTGGTTGTAGTCTCTGTGGCGGCGACCCGGTTCCGTGGCTCAGGGCAGTCAAACCAGTGGCGGAACTATTTATGTGGTTTTGATGTTTAAATGTCCGACTACGCCACCCGTGGATTGCGGTCAGAGTGAACCGCAGCTGCAGGGCAGACCGCTGAGGCTGGTGTTGTGGGTGCAGCAGAGCGTAGCATAACTCCCCACGGGAGGAGTATAGCCTCAGGGCAGTGTATGCGGAGGATGGGGGTGATGGTGCAGGGCAGCAGCAGTAACGACACGGAGTCAGTGATGCAGTCCAGGGCCTTTACTCACAGTTCTTATTATCCAGACCACTTCTGCAGGTAACGGCTGCCCACGTCGTACTGTGCTCACCAGGTGAGGGGCTCAGACAACTCCAAGATAACTTTGGAGCGCTTCACAGGACCCCCTTTGTGTGTCCTTTGTCTGGCCTTTCTTACCAACCCTTCTGTCCGGCTGCCTCGGGCCTCCTCTTGGTAAACTTGGCGCCAGTTTCCCTGACCCTATGTGCTGCCATCCTAGCGGGAGTAGCGAGGGGCTGCGCCACATAAAATGTCACAGCCTCCGGTTTCTAGCTGTGGGTCGTTTCCCGCCTCCACTAGTTTCGGGGACCGGTCTCCCCCTTTGGCCTGACCCCTCCACGCAGGTGGATTCGGGCGTGCGGTGGCGACTCGCCCGTCCACACCCCTGGGATCCCTTCGTTCCTCGTTCCTGGAGCCTTCTCCGCTCCTCTTCCTTCCTTCTCCCTCTTCCAGGCCTGGGCCTCTGTTACTTGGCCCACCTCTGGAGCAGAGCTCATGCAGAGCCCCTGCTCCCTGTCACTTCTGCTCAGACTTCTCTGCACTGAACTAAGATGGTGCCCACCTTTTATACTCCCTTCTCAATGCACCCAGGAACTGCTTCCTCCCAGCTCCTGCACTACAGGGTTCCCCTTCCTCAGTGTTCCCTCCCCCCACTCCAGCCAGGGACAGGGACTGTCGTGCCCATCTCAGGGGCATATTGGTCGCCCTGCCCCACGGCAATGTGGTGTAATGCATGCAGGTGTCGGGGTCCTGATCCACACTCCATCCTTACCTGAGAGTGAGATATCACACCTCTGGGTGAGGTGCAATACCTCTGCAGCAACCGAGCCCTTAGGGTGCTACAATTCCATTTATCTTCAGCCTAGGTGACGCATTGCGATACAGGGCCGTGATGTTGGCTATAAAAGGGTCCCCTAGACCCCTACCCCAAGCTTTTAAAGAGAATAATATATGGTGTGCCAGGAGACTCTATGGAATGCTTTCTCAGCATCCAACGAGAGTATCTAATTACAAATTTTTAACTGCATCTAGCCCAGGAAATACTTTGTGCCTAGTAGCAGTGTCTGCTAGTCAGCGGATTATCTCGGCTGTTAAGCAAGCTACACCACCTGTAGTTTGGACACTTCATTTTTTCAAATGAAATGCTTCGGGACCACGGGATACTCAGTGAAGAGCATCAGGAGGCACCCCAAGGCATAGGGGCTGGGACTGGCGGTAGGACGCCTTGCGGTGGACAGCCGAGCTCGATCCGTATAAAAGCTTTTAAACTGCAGCAGCTTTAGTGGACGCTACTGGAGCTGGAATTACGCGGCTGCTGGCATGAGACTTGCCCTTCAATAGATCCTTGTAAAAGGATTTAAAGTGTATTCTTTCAAATTAGAGAGACAATTTAAATTAAAAAGCTTAGAGCTGCCTCCACCACAGGGGGGCTCGCTCGACCCACCAGCGGACAGGCACCAGTATTGGGAGAGGGGGGCTGGCCGTCAGGGTCCACCACGACTCTGGCACAAACGGAGGTGGCACGGGCAGGAACGGACTGGCCGTGTCGGCTTCTCACTTTTTGGATTTTAGAAGGGCATGACATGCCTATATCTGTGTCTCCCCCTCCTTTTACTCCTCCACCTCTTTTCTTTTCGCATGACTATATGTACTTGTCACTTTTCCATGTGTTAGTTATGTCTTCTGAGCAGTTTGTCAGCTTTTGGACACCTTTGAAGGTGTTTTCTATGTGTTTCTATGTGTTTTTGTTTGCCTGCCATTGGTTTTAATGGTGTTCGAAGGTGTTCGACGAACAGTTCGACGAACAGTTCGGCGAACACAAGGGTGTTCGACGAACCGAACTCGAACACTATGGGGGTGGCTCAACACTAGTCATGAGTCTCGGTTGGCAGGTCATCCAGGAATTTCTGAGACCAAGAGACCAAGAGACTTGTGGGTCGCAGTTTTTGGTGGCCTGGATGGCAGAAGGAAGTCATTAAGTGGGTGCGTCAATGTACGGTGTGTGCTACATCTTAGTCTTCACATACTCCTGCAGCGGGGTTGCTTTGCCCTCTGGAGGTTCCTAGTGCACCTTGGACACATCTGGCTATGGACTTTATTACTGACCTTCCCAGTCCCAGTTTCACAGTCATCTGGGTGGTCGTGGACCGTTTTAGCAAGATGTGTCACTTGGTTCCTTTCATCAAACTGCCCTGCGCTAAGACACTCGCTAAGGCCTTTGTCAAGGAAATTGTCAGACTACATGGCGTTCCTACTGACATTGTTTCGGATAGGGGACCTCAGTTCGTGGCTCGTTTTTGGTGTGCTTTTTTTGACAGGTTGGGAGTTCATTTGTCGTTTTCATCCGGATATCATCCTGAGTCTAATGGCCAGACAGAAAGGAAGAATCAGGATGTTGAGCAGTTCTTGCGTTGTTTTGTGGCAGACAATCAGGAGAGGTGGTCTGAGTTTCTGCCACTTACTGAGTTTGCTCTTAACAACCATACATCCTCTTCTGCTGGTTGATCGCCTTTTTTTTGTTGTTCTGGGAGACATCCGTCTTTTGGGTCATTCTCCAAATTGGTATCAGCTGTGCCTGAGGAGGAGAGTTTTTCCGGTGATTTGGAGAGAGTTTGGACGGATGTGCGTGGTAATCTTCAGGAGGCTAACAAAAAAATCTAAGAGGTACTTTGATAGGAAACGGCAAGAGATTTTGTTTGCTATTGGTGACATGGTTTGGTTGTCCTCTAAGAATCTGCGGTTGAGGATTCCTTCTAAAAAATTGGGTCCCAAGTTTGTAGGGCCTTTTAAGGTGCTTCAGGTAGTTAACCAATCTGCTGTTAGGTTGGAGGTTCCTACCTCCTGGAAGATTAATCCGGTGTTTCATGTTTCTCTGTTGAAAAGAGCTCATGTGTCAGATGGAGACGCCTCTGCCACTGTTCCTCCGGTAGTGGAGGACGGGGAATACGAAATTTCCCGCATCCTAAATTCTAGACGGTATAGAGGGAGTTTGCAGTATCTCGTCGCTTGGAAGGGTTTCGGACCCGAGGATAACTCATGGGTGAGGGCGGATGATGTTTCTGCTTCCAGATTTGTCAGAGCGTTTCACAAGAGGTTTCCTGATAAGCCTGGTGTTAGAACCTTGCTGTTAGGTTTTTTTTCCTTTGCTGGTCACATGACCTTGTTGGCCTATTTAATCCTGCTCCGCCCTTCTGGCTTTGCTGGACTTCATTGTATATCTACTTTCTAGCTAGCTTGTGCTCTGTATCTAACTCTGTTAGTTTGCTTGGTCTTCGGACCTCTATGTTCTATCTATTTTGTTTGTTCGTCTGTCTGCTACTATTTCTGTTAGGAGGTGTCCCATATTCCTCCCAGTCCTTAGTACTTGTAGGGATTCCCTCCCCAAATCTATAGGTCTCCGTACAGACTAGATTAGGACTTTAGCAGGTCTGATCGCAGGATCAGGTTCCCTGTTACATCGTAGGGATTCAGCTGAGTCTTATAGTAGGGACAGATCTCCTCTCTTTCCTTAGCTTTGGTAGCAGAACATAACAGTAAGTCCAGCCTGTAAATTCTCTAAGGAAAGATTTTTTTTTGTTCCATCATGGTGTCGGTTCAGGATTTGGCTAAACACCTGCAGGGACTCTCTCTGGAAGTGGCCGAGCTCCGTCAGCACGTGAGTAACTGTCCTGGAGCATATTTCTTGGAGCCTAAGGTATGTTTGCCGGATTTATTTTTTGGTGAACATCGAGAATTTTTTTCATTTAAAAATGCTTGCTTATTGTATTTTCGTTTGAGACCCAAGTCCTCTGGGGATGAATCCCAGCGCGTAGGGTTCATAATGTCACTTTTGCGCAAAGAGCCTCAGGAGTGGGCCTTTTCTTTGCAACCTAGTGATACATGCTTCAGATCAGTGGATAGTTTTTTTTCTGCTTTAGGACTATTATATGATGATCCTGACCGTGTGGCATCAGCTGAGACTGAGTTGAGACGTTTAAAACAAGGATCAGGTAATATGGAAAAATATTGTACACATTTTCGTCGTTGGTCCACTCAAACAGGGTGGAACGATTCTGCTCTGAAAAGTCTATTTCTTGCTGGGCTCAGTGAAAAGGTTAAAGACCTGCTAATTGCTTATCCTACACCTGAAGATTTGCAACAGGCTATGCAATTAGCTATACGGGTGGATAGAAGACTGCGTGCTAGGGTTAATGAGAGCAAATCCTCTGCTATGTCAGTTTCTGGTTATGATAATGTGTGTACTAACAGTGGTGAACCGATGGAGATTGGATCGGTGGCACCTCGCTCTCAAGAAAAACACCGTCGTTTTTCAGAAGGCTTGTGTTTCTATTGCGGGAAATCTGGTCATTTGATTAAAGGCTGTGAGCTTCGTATGAAGAAAGAAAAAAAAATGGTCAGTCACGCCCGTATTGCCTGTTTAAATTCCAAGGGTATATTTTTAGCTGCTTCCACGATTGCTCAGGAAAAATTAATGGAATTTCGGGTGTTTGTTGATTGCGGGTCTACACTGAATGTTATTGATGGGGGATTCGTGGAAAAACTCAATTTAAAACCTGAACCTTTATCATCCCCCATTGCTGTGGTTTCTGTGGATGGCTCCCCTTTGAAGAATATTACTCTCAAGGTCAGTGAATTTCCTCTCACTATTAATGGTGTTCACCATGAGAAATTGGATTTGGTAGTGTTGAATAACTTGCCTTCTCCAGTAATATTGGGTTTGCCCTGGTTAAAATTTCACAATCCTGTACTGGATTGGTCTACCAGTGAAATTAAATCCTGGAGCCATAAATGTTATGACAAGTGTTGTAACGGGCGTATTGCAGCTTTGGATAGGGGAGAATTGCCTGTTCCTATTCAGGATTTTTGGAGAGTTTTTTCTGAGAAAGAATCGCAGGTTTTGCCTCCCCATAGAGACTATGATTGTTCTATTGAATTTGTCCCTGGAGCGACTCTTCCTAAAAGTCGTTTATTTAACCTTACTATTCCTGAGAGGAAGGCTTTGGAGGAATACATACAGACAAGTTTGGCCGCCGGTCACATTAGGCCCTCTAAGTCTCCTGTGGCGGTTGGATTTTTTTTTGTAAAAAAAAAGGACGGCGGTTTACGTCCTTGTCTGGATTTTCGTGAGATTAACAAAATTACGGTACGCAATCCTTACCCACTGCCATTGATTCCTGATCTGTTTAACCAGTTATTGGGGGCCAAGTGGTTCTCTAAAATTGACCTTAAGGGGGCATACAATCTGTTGCGCATGAAGGAGGGTGATGAATGGAAGACTGCTTTTAACACTCCTGTGGGTCATTTTGAGAATCTGGTTATGCCTTTTGGTCTTACTAATGCTCCTGCATTTTTTCAGAATCTGATTAATGACATCCTTAGACCTTTGATCGGTAAAAATGTGGTTGTGTATTTGGATGACATTTTGATTTATTCGCCAGATCTGGAGTCTCATTGGCGGAGCGTGCGTGAGGTATTACAGTTATTAATGGACAATTCGCTTTTTGCTAAGCTGGAGAAATGTGAGTTCGCTGTACAGAGAATTAGTTTTTTGGGCTACATTATCTCCAGCAAAGGTTTTGAGATGGATCCGGTTAAGGTTCAGGCTGTGCAGGAATGGCCTAGGCCTATTGGTTTGAAATCGATACAGAGGTTTTTGGGTTTCGCCAATTACTATAGAAAATTCATAAAAAATTTTTCTAGTATTGTCAAACCTCTGACTGATCTCACCAGGAAAGGTGCTGATGCGGTTCAGTGGTCTTCTGAGGCCATTGAAGCTTTTGTGTATCTCAAGGAGAGGTTCACCTCTGCTCCCATCCTTATGCAGCCTGATGTTACTAGGCCATTTTTGGTTGAGGTTGATGCTTCCTCTGTGGGGGTTGGCGCAGTATTGTCTCAGGATAACGGGGATGGATTACATCCCTGTGCATTTTTTTTCAAAAAAATTTTCGGAGACTGAATTGAATTACGATATTGGTAATCGGGAATTATTGGCTATTAAACTCGCATTTGAACACTGGCGCCACTTCTTGGAAGGTGCGGAATTTCCCGTTCAGGTTCTTACGGATCATAAAAATCTGATATATCTTGACGCTGCCAAGCGCCTGAATGCCCGTCAGGCTAGGTGGGCACTGTTTTTCTCGCGGTTTAATTTCTCCGTTACTTACATCCCTGGTACTAAGAATGTTAAGGCGGATGCCTTGTCTCGCAGTTTTTCTCCCATAGTCGGTGCTGAGAAAGAGGAAAACATTTTACAAGAAGGTGTTGTGATAGCTGCTTTAGACTCCGTTTTGGAAGATGAGATTCTTAAAGCTCAGGAGAATGCCCCATCTAACACTCCTCATGGGAGGTTGTTTGTGCCTGGGACCTTTAGGAGAGATTTGTTTGTTGAGTGTCACGAATCTCGGTTGGCAGGTCATCCCGGAATCTCTGAGACCAAGGGACTGGTGGGTCGCAGTTTTTGGTGGCCTGGATGGCAGAAGGAAGTCATTAAGTGGGTGCGCCAATGTACTATATGTGCTAGATCTAAGTCCTCACATACTCCTGCTGCGGGGTTGCTTTGTCCTTTGGAGGTCCCCAGTGCTCCTTGGACACATTTGGCTATGGACTTTATAACTGACCTTCCCCCCTCTGAGGGTTTTACTGTCATCTGGGTGGTCGTGGACCGTTTTAGCAAGATGTGTCACTTGGTTCCCTTCGTCAAACTGCCCTGCGCTAAAACTCTCGCTAAGGCCTTTGTCAAGGAAATTGTCAGACTTCATGGCGTTCCTACTGACATTGTTTCTGATAGGGGTCCTCAGTTCGTGGCTCGTTTTTGGCGTGCCTTTTGTGACAGGTTGGGAATTCATTTGTCGTTTTCGTCCGGATATCATCCTGAATCTAATGGCCAGACAGAAAGGAAAAACCAGGATGTTGAGCAGTTCTTGCGTTGTTTTGTGGCAGACAATCAAGAGGGGTGGTCTGAGTTTCTGCCACTTGCCGAATTTGCTCTGAACAATCATACATCTTCTTCTGCTGGTTGTTCGCCTTTTTTTTGTTGTTCTGGGAGACATCCGTCGTTTGGGTCGTTCTCCAAGTTGGGATCTGCCGTGCCTGAGGAGGAGAATTTTTCCGGTGATTTGGAAAGAGTTTGGACGGATGTGCGTGGTAATCTTCAGGAGGCCAACAGAAAATCTAAAGACTACTTTGATAGGAAACGACAGGAGGTTTTGTTCGCTGTTGGTGACATGGTTTGGTTGTCCTCTAGGAATCTGCGGTTGAGGATTCCTTCTAAGAAATTGGGTCCCAAGTTTGTAGGGCCCTTTAAGGTGCTTCAGGTTGTCAACCAATCTGCTGTTAGGTTGGAGGTTCCTACCTCCTGGAGAATTAATCCGGTCTTTCATGTCTCTCTGTTAAAAAAAGCTGTTGTGTCGGATGGTGACGCCTCTGCCTCTGTTCCTCAGGTGGTGGAGGACGGGGAATATGAAATTTCTCGCATCCTTGACTCTAGACGGTATAGAGGTAGTTTGCAGTATCTTGTGGCCTGGAAAGGTTTCGGACCCGAGGATAACTCTTGGGTGAGGTCAGATGATGTTTCCGCGTCCAGACTTATCAGAGCGTTTCACAGGAGATTTCCTGATAAGCCTGGTCCTAGGGGATCCGGAGGATCCTCTTAGAAGGGGGGGTACTGTTAGAACCTTGCTGTTAGGTTTTTTTTCCTTTGCTGGTCACATGACCTTGTTGGCCTATTTAATCCTGCTCCGCCCTTCTGGCTTTGCTGGACTTCATTGTATATCTACTTTCTAGCTAGCTTGTGCTCTGTATCTAACTCTGTTAGTTTGCTTGGTCTTCGGACCTCTATGTTCTATCTATTTTGTTTGTTCGTCTGTCTGCTACTATTTCTGTTAGGAGGTGTCCCATATTCCTCCCAGTCCTTAGTACTTGTAGGGATTCCCTCCCCAAATCTATAGGTCTCCGTACAGACTAGATTAGGACTTTAGCAGGTCTGATCGCAGGATCAGGTTCCCTGTTACATCGTAGGGATTCAGCTGAGTCTTATAGTAGGGACAGATCTCCTCTCTTTCCTTAGCTTTGGTAGCAGAACATAACACCTGGGCCTAGGGGATCCGGAGGATCCTCATAGAAGAGGGGGTACTGTTAGAACTCTCCTGTTAGGTTTTTTCTATCTTGCTGGTCACATGACCTTTTTTGCCTATTTAATCCTGCTCTGCCCTCCTGGCCTTGCTGGACTTCATTGTAATTTCTACTCTTAAGCTAGCCTGGTGCTTAGTTACCTTTCTCAGTCAGTTTAGCTAGGTCTTCGGACCTTTATGTTCTATGTTGTGTGTTTGTCTTTTACTGCTACAATCTCTGCTAGGAGGTGTAGAACTTTATCCCAGTCCCTAGTTCTTGTAGGGATCCCTCCCTTGCATCTATAGGTCTTCGTACAGACTAGCCGAGGACTTTAGCAGGATCAGGTTCCCCGTTACATCGTAGGGATCTAGCTTAGTTCTATTGTAGGGACAGATCTCCTTTCTTTCCTTAGTGCTTGTTGCAGATCATAACATTGTCAGCAGTGTGGTAGTGAACCTATTCACACGTGGTCGCTGAGCAATACTAAACTAGAAGGGCAGTGCTTAACCCCTTTACAACCCAAGGTGGTTTGCACGTTAATAACCAGGCCAATTTTTACAATTCTGACCACTGTCACTTTATGAGGCAATGACTCTGGAACGCTTCAACGGATCCCCCTGATTCTGAGAATTTTTTTTCATGACATATTGTACTTCATGATTGTGGTAAAATTTCTTCGATATCACTTGTGTTTATTTGTGAAAAAAATGGAAATTTGGCAAAAATTTTGAAAATTTAGCAATTTTCAAAATTGTAATTTTTATGCCCTTAAATCAGAGAGATATGTCACACAAAATAATTAATAAATAACATTTCCCACATGTCTACTTTACATCAGCACAATTTTGGAACCAAATTTTTTTTTATTGGGGAGCGATAAGGGTTAAAGTTGACCAGCGATTTCTAATTTTTCCAACAAAATTTACAAAACCATTTTTTAGGGACCACATCATATTTAAAGTCTCTTTGAGGGGTCTTTATGACTGAAAATACCCAAAAGTGACACCATTCTAAAAACTGCACCCCTCAAGGTGCTCAAAACCACATTCAAGAACTTTATTAACCCTTCTGGTGCTTCACAGGAATTTTTACTTTTTTCACAAAAATGTTACTTTAGACCCAATTTTTTTTATTTTCGCACGGGTAACAGGAAAAAATGGACCCCAAAATTTATTGTGCAATTTCCCCTGGGCACGCAGATACCCCATATGTGGGGAAAAAACACAGTTTGGGCAAACGGCAGGGTTCGGAAGGGAAGGAGCGCCATTTGACTTTTTGAATGTAAAATTAGCTTGAATAATTAACGGACCCCATGTTGCATTTGGGGAGCCCCTGATGTACCTAAACAGTGGAAACCCCCCACAAGTGACACCATTTTGGAAACTAGACCCTCAGGGAACTTATCTAGATGTGTGGTGAGCACCTTGACAGAAGTTTATAACATGGAGCCGTGAAAATAAAAAAATCAAACTTTTTCTTCAAAAATGATGTTTTAGCCCCAATTTTTTTATTTTCACAAGGATAAGAGGAGAAAATGGACCCCAAAAACTTTTGTGCAATTTCTCCTGAGTACTCCAATACCCCATATGTGGGGAAAATACAGTGTTTGGGCGCACGGCAGAGTTCAGAAGGGAAGGAGCACTGTGTGACTTTTTGAACGCAAAATCGTCTGGAATCGAGAGCGGACGCCATGTCGCATTTGGAGAGCCTCTGATGAGCCTAAATAGTGGAAACCCCCCACAAGTGACCCCATTTTGGAAACTATACCCCTCAAGGATTTTATCAAGCGATATAGTTAACATTTTGAACCCAGAGGTAGAACACAGAATTTGATAACATTAGGTAATCATATTGAATAATTTGTCATTAGTCTTGAGCGCAAGTGCTCACTACTTGAGTTTGCATCGGGTACTCAGGTATGCACCATGTATCACGGGTGCTCAAGTGAAATGCTCGAGTCCCTGCCCGAATGTTTCACGGTTTTTAGACACTCCCCAAAAAATGCGGGGATCGCTCGTGCACAGCAGGCAATCCCCGTGAGGTTTTTTTGGCCGTGAAGCATATGAGGTGGAGACTCGAGCACTCGAGATACTCAATGCATACCCGAGCACCCAATGCAAACTCAAGTAGCAAGCACTTGCGTTCAACAACACTAGTTGCCATATCGTCATCTTTTTTTTTTTTTTATTTACTTTAGGAAAAAAAAACAACCCCAACCCTAACCCTACCCTAGCCCAACCCTAACCCCAACCCTAACCCTACCCTAGCCCAACCCTAAGCCCAACCCTAACATTAGCACAACCCTAACCCCAACCCCAGCGTTTATTTTTTACGCCATTCCTAGTGCGGTATAAGTGATTAGACGACCTTATTCTTCGGGTCGGTGCGACTACAGAGATACTAGAATCATATCTGGTTTTTATGATTGACAGCTGTTACACACTAAAAGACACATATTTTGTAAAATCTAGTTTTTGCATCGCCATATTTTGAGAGCTATAATTTTTCCATATTTTGGCCGACAGAGTCATGTGACTGCTTGTTTTTTGCGGGATGAGTTGACGTTTTTATTGGTGCCATATTCAGGCACGTGACATTTTTTGATCGCTTTCTATTCCAGCTTTTGGGAGGCAGAATAAACAAAAACCAACAATTCAGGAATTGTTTTTTTTTTAATTTTTTAATTCTACTCCACGTGTGGTAAAATTGATAAGGTAGCTTTATTCTTCGGGTCAGTACGTTTACAGCGGTACCACATTTATATAATTTTTTATGCTTTGGCGCTTTTACACAATAAAAGCTATTTTATAGAAAAAAATATTTCTTTGCATCGCTTTATTCTGAGAGCTATAACTTTTTGATTTTTTGGATGATGGAGCTGTATTGCAGCTTGTTTTTTGTGGGACAAGATGACGTTTTCAGCAGTACCATTTTTATTTATATTCGTCTTTTTTATCACGTGTTATTCCATTTTTTGTTTGGCGGTATGATGATAAAGCATTGTTTTTTGCTTCATTTTTTATTTATTTTTTTATCGTGTTTACTAAAAGGGTTAACTAGCAGAACAGTTTTATAGGTAAGGTCGTTCCGGACGCGGCAATACCAAATATGTGTACTTTTATTGTTTGTTTGTTTTTTCATAATAGTATTTATTGATGGGTACATTATATTTTTATTTTTGGTGGATTATTTTTTTTTATTTTTTTTTATATTTTTACATTTTTTTTTTCACTCTGACAGTTTTTTTATTTGTTTACTTTGTTCCACTATGGGACTTTCACTTTTTTTATTCTGATCGCCTGCACAGCATAGGCATGGAGCACCATCCCTGTGCTATATAGGCTGTTAGCGCTGCACAGTGAGAAGATAGTTTGGTCATGTACTGCGCATGACCAAAAAATCTTCCTGCTGTCTGGTGACTCAGATGTTGTCATGACGACATAGAGTCGTCATGGCAAGACCCGGGAAGCCGCGGCAGACAGCTATGGAGGCCGGAAGAGGAGGTGAGTATACCGATCACCTCCCCTTAGCCACCGCAATGCTGCGACCGACTTCGATCGCAGCATTGCGGGGGTTAATGTGCCGGGAGCGGTGCGGGACCGCTCCCTGCACATAGTACCGGGTGTCAGCTGTGACAATCAGCTGACACCCGGCGGCGATCGCGCCCGCACAGCCTGTGTGCGCGCGCAATCGCCATGACGTACTAATACGGGTCAGGCTCTTAAGTCCCAGGGCACAGACGCGTATTAGTATGTCATGGGCTTTAAAGGTGTTAAAACTAGGCATAAGCGAACATTTCAATGTTCGGTTTGCAATAGTTTGCTGAACAAATTGATATTCACCGAATGTTCGTCGAACATTTCCGAATCCCATAGCAGTCAATGGGGGGACCAAAAAAATGCATATACAACACCTAGTAACAGGAACAAAAGCTGCCAAAACACATCAAATTAGGTGTAGACACCAGAGAAGTGCCATCAATTGACCCAGAATACAAGTACTATAATTATTATTACTGTGACAGTGACATTTATTCCGTTGTGTTTTACATGTCAAAAGGGGTCACCGACTGGTACAACAGGAGAGAGGACCCTGCCTGCAAGTGTGCACTGTCACAGACGTGGTTTGTGGAACCACTGTGCCATGGACCTCGGAGAGCCTGGAGGGGCTTGACTAAGCATGCACCGGACTGTTCACTAGAGCCTCTGATGGTAAGGTTAGACTTGGCTCCCGATGAACGCCAGGTGCCACTCCATGACAGACCAACGGACGCGCAGCAGCTGGACCCAGTAGGACAGACTAGATGGTGCAACAGGCAGAGTCTGTATCAGAGTGCAGCAGGCAGAGTCTGTATCAAGAGTGCGGCAGGCAGAGCCTGTATCAGGAGTGCGGCAGGCAGAACCTGTATCAGGAATGCAGCAGGCAGATTCTGTATCAGGAGTGCAACAGGCAGATTCTGTATCAGGAGTGCAACAGGCAGAGTCTGTATCAGGAGTGCAGCATGCAGAGTCTGTATCAGGAGTGCGGCAGACAGAGTCTGTATCAGGAGTGCAGCGGGCAGAGTCTGTATCAGGAGTGCAGCAGGCAGAGTCTGTATCAGGAGTGCAGCAGTTAGAGTCTGTATCAGGAGTGCAGCAAGTACTGGTACGCAACCTTACACAACTTAGACTGTAGAACAGTAAGGTTCCACTACAGCCAACCCAATAGATGGAGACCCAGTCAGGATTTCCCACATTTAAAAAAATTAGTGGCAGACACCAGCGGAGTGGCATAAATTTCACTACTGTAAAAAAAGTGAAAATAAGACCCACACCTCTTCCAGTACAGCCAAACCAGGAGATGGAGACCTAACCAGGAGTTTTCACATTGCCCTAAATGAGGGCCTAACACCACCTAAGTGGCATCAATGTCATCAAACCACAAGTAGTTTAACGCAGACTAGTGTTGAGCGAGCACGAAAATGCTCGGGTGCTCGAAGCTCGGGCCGAGCTCACCGTGATACTCGGGTGCTCGACCCGAGCAACGAGCCCAATGTTAGTCTATGGGAGACCCGAGCATTTTTGCGGCGGCACACCTGGCAGTCTGAAGAAAGCCTAAAAAGTGCCCAAAACGATAGTGACAGTACTCAAATGACATGGGGACAGCATGGGGATCGCACCAGGAAGCATTTCTGACCCCCAGGTCACTGCTGTCAACAACGTGGTCAGAGGTATTAAGCCACTTTTACGGGCACACAATAAAACGTTCAAAAACTAAACTGAAACTGCTTTCCTGTGAAATATGTTAAGGAACATCCTTTCCAGGGTAAAGACTTGTGTATAAGGTAAAATAAATAACCAAAAGCAAAAATACTCCTCCACACCTTGGGCTATATTCGCAAGTAGTTTATTTTTTATGCGTTTTTGCACTTTTGTATTGCTTTCAACCGTGACAAATGCATTCACCGGGAAATGTCATTTTAACATTTTACAACCTTATCTGGCCATGTGCTGTGTGACACATGTGTACAGTGCTGAAAAGACATGGGAACAGCATGGGGAAGACCCCTGGAAGCATCTCTGACACCCAGGTCACTGCCTAAAAGTGTGCCCATCAGAAGTGATCCTTGCCGCATCAGAAGATGCAGACTTGCAACTATGCCCGTGCAAGTCCTTGTCCCAGGGCAATGTTCAATTGTACCTCCCCATTCCTTGCAATGCAAGTGCAAGTATGCAGCCTGCCACCCACCCACCCCCAGGCTTCAATACCATACTGCTTGCTTGCTTGCACTTGAAATTGGGCCTTTTAGGCATGTGGAGGCGGAATCTGGCCACCACGCCATGGCTGCGTCGGCGGCCTGGTATCCATACTCGGTTCCGAGCCGCCCCACGGCCGGGTGACCACACACGGTCCCCAGCCTCCCCTATTTGTCCCGGTAGCCTTCCCCAAACTTTTCTTAGCCTGGCCTGCTTTAGGGCAGCATTGGCCAAGCCCACCAGACAACCAGACTCCTCCGGTGGGCCCTGGCTTCTCCATCAGGGGAGTTTAGATTGCCAAGGTGAGGAGCATGATGATGATGATAGAAGTTAGCATCTGATTTATTTTCTTGGAATGCAAGCGTAAGTGTGCAGCCTGCCACCCACTATCCCCCAGGCTGCAATACCATACTGCTAGCTTGCTTGCACTTGAAATGAGGCCTTTTAGGCTTCTGGAGGCAGATGCCGGCCATCATGTCATGGCTGCGTCGGTGGCCTGGTATCCATACTCAGTCCCCAGCCACCAAGCGGCCGGGTGCCCACACACGGTCCCCAGCCACCTGGGGGCGGCCGGGTGTCTATAAACGGTCCCCAGGCGCCCCTATTTGTCTCGGTGTGCCTTATACACAAGCGCACATGCCAAAACATTACCTGTGCCCTCCCCAGTGCATTTAGTGGGAAGGACAGCCTAACCACAAACACGTGGACAAGTGAATGTGGCCAGGGATGGTCCATCTCACTGACGCCTTCACACTGGGTTAATATTGTGGAAGACGGGACACAGTTGGACACTGGGATTCAACACGTCCTCCAGACATAGAGGATTGCGGGTCCTGGGTCAATCATGCTTCAACGCAAAGTTCAGAAGGTAGGCAGCAGCAGTGGTCGGCCTCCTACACAACGAGTAAATTATTCATGATCATGAGGCCATCCATCTCCTTAGCTTTCTGTTCCTTGGAATGCAAGCGCATGTATGTAGTAGCGGCTAGGCCTGAGGTGGTCAGCGTTTTGGCACATATCCTACCTCTTCCGAGGATTGCTGGATGTTTTCCTGCTACTACCCCAGTTCTATGACTCCTGTTAAAACAAAGCTTCAGGTGATGAATGATAGATGAGGTGGTGGCAAACGAGAAAGAGCAGGAGGAACAGGGTCCATTCACATCAATATCAGGCCAGTCAACCACACATGTCTTGTAGGATATGTTTCTGTACCAAAAGGAGCGGTTCGGCTACACAGTTATAGGGCATACAGTGAGTGCAATGCCTACCAAAAATTTCGAAGCACTCCAATGCCCCTTGGAAGTGACATGGAGGTCAGAGGCCTTAACTAAACCGTTTTTTCCATTTATAGCAACTGGGTCTCCTGTACACTGTTGGCCTAAGCGGTGAATGGAAGGCTTTCCAAAAATTATGAGGAACTGCAATGCCCCTTGAAACAGACGTGGATTACAGCGTACTAAAAACCTTCTACCCATTATTGGGGAGTGGGTTTCCCTTAGTGTTCGCCTATGCATTGAAAAGAAAAAGCAGACTAAAATTAGGCCTCGCTAAGGCCTTTGTCAAGGAAATTGTCAGACTACATGGTGACGCGCCCCCTGGGCCTGTGCTGCTTCTGCTGCGCAGGGGGATACCCGGAGCCGGATCTGCTGGGGGTAGTAGTCCTCGTGGCGGTGACCCGGTCCGTGACCAGGGTGTCAAACTAAGCGGCGGAGTTTAGTATAAGATGTTATAGTGTTCGATTACGCCACCCCTTGAATGCGGTTATGAAACCGCCGCTGCAGGGCAGACCGCTGAGGCCGGTGGTACGGTTGTGCAGCGTGGATAGTATAACCCCCAACGGGAGGGGTATGGCCTCAGGGCAGCGGACGTGGATGATGGGGATAGTGGAATTGCTCGCAGGCACCAGGAACCACTCAGAGACGGTGCGGTGTAGTTCAGGGTCTTTACTGGTGGCAAAGGTAGACCCTCCCGGGAGTACTGGCTAGCGATCGGGGCCTGGTCAGTCCGTGAGCAGATAGGATCTCCCCTGGCCAGGCGGAGTTGTAGGCCTCCCCACTAATTGTACTCTTCCTGGCTACCTTGCTAGAAGCCGGTAAAAGTAGCCCACGTCGATGAGTGTACCGTGTGGTGCTCACCCGTATGGCCGGTGACTCGGGGCCTTCTGGTAGCCTCCGCTCCACGACAGCGGTGCTGGTCCCTTGCGTGTGACCGTGCCTTCGGGTTTCTTGGCCAGAGGACCTGAAATCCCCTGCCGGTCGGTTTCTGCTGCTGGGTATGGCTCAGTCCTCACAGCCTCGGACTCCGTGTCCGGTGAGATCTCTTCAGTCAGAACGAGCTCTACAGCTTCCAGTCTCTGACCCCTTTTATCACTGCTCCCACAGAGCTCCTGATCTTGCTCTCCCTGTATCAGCTCCACTCCAGACCAGACTGTGTCTCTGTCTGGGACTCCTCTTCTTCTTTCTAACCCCGCCTCAGCCCCAGTTTATATAGGGGAAGTTCTTCCCCTCCCAGGACTGGGCAGGAGATGTTGCATGCTTAGGATTCCTGACCAGGAGACCTCCCACCTGCTCACAGACGTAATATTGCTATTACTGTGGTAACCAGACCCCTGGGGTTCCACATTCCCCCCTTGTAAAATTTAGTACTCCGGGACTAAACATATTTTTGAAAACATAACAGGGTATAAACAGGAACAATACAATAAGGAAAAAACACATTAGGGTGGTCACGGCGTGTCCGCAACCGGGTGCAATTTTTGAAGCAAAAAGGGTGTCCATTTCACCAAAGAACAGGGAGCCGTAACCAGGTAGGGGTCTGTTCTGCCCCGAGTCTTTAACAGTCTTTAGTCCGTTCCTGGGTTACGCTCCAAACATATATACAACAGAGTTCCGGTTAATCCACAAAAGACACCTATAAAATAACTAGAAAAAACATAATTATTTACAAGCAACAGTAAACAGGTAAATACCAATAAAACAGTCTGAACACTTTAGATCCTCCAACGTACGGGCAACTGGCCTCTAGTGGCCCTAGTAGACCTACGGAGCTTACTGACCGGTCCTGAGCTACAGGGTGTAGGAGCTGTCAAAGGTAAGCTGGGCAGCTGTCTACGGACTCTTTGGCTCACTAGGGGCACGGCAGGCTCACTATAAGCAGAGGGTCGATTCTCCTGGTCTGCTTGTGTGGGGTCTTCTGCCTCCTGGACCGGTTGCTCTTCCAGCTCTACCTGTTTTTCAGTAGGCACTTGGGATGCTGGCTGGAGGAAGGTGAGGACGGGTACCACAACAGTGCCATTTACTTGTGTCCAAGACCGAGGGAAGTCTTCGAGTACAGTACTGACCATCTCTTTCCTTTCCTCTGCGGGTCGAGGGTTTTCTTGATCTTCTTCAGGGTTTCGTAGCTGCTCGGGACACTTCTTCAGGTGATCTCGGGAGACAATGGCTGTGGTTTCTCCTCCATCCTTACTGATTGTGCAGATTTTGGGGTTTTCATGGCTTGATGGCAGTACGGTGTACGGGTCCTTCTCCCACTGGTCGTCCAACTTGTGGAGCCGTCTTTTCCTCTTCAAGACCCGCTCTCCAGGTACCAGGGGAACAGCGGGAGCACACTGGTTGTAAGTCTTCTCCTGTCTTTCTCTTGCTTGACGGAGACTTCGCTCAACGCTCTCCTGTACTTTCCGGTACTGCTGCTGCCTCTCTGTGTCCCAGTCTGCTTCTGGTGAAGTGTCCTCGGGTGTCAGGACTCCCATATCCAGATCAACAGGCAGCTTACCAGGTCTTGCTCTCATTAGGTAAGCCGGGGTACAGTTGGTAGAACCTACAGGGATGTGGTTGTATAGGTCCACCAGATCAGGCAGTTTCTCAGGCCACAGACTGCGTTCTTCCAGGGGCAATGTTTTCAGAAGGTCTATCACCACCTGGTTCATCTTCTCGCAGAGTCCATTGGTTTGCGGATGATAGGGTGTTGTTCTTATCTTCCGGCAGCCATACAGAGTGCAGAACTCCTGGAAGACTTCCGCTTCAAAGGCAGGTCCTTGGTCCGTCAGCACCTGCTCTGGGTATCCGTGTGGACGGCAGAAGTGCTGCTGGAAGGCTCTAGCTGCTGTTTGAGCCGTTAAGTCCTTGACGGGGACTACAACCAAGAACCGGGAGTAGTGATCCACGATGGTTAACGCATAGACGTAGCCACTTCTGCTGGGGGTCAGTTTTACATGGTCCAAGGCTACCAGTTCCAACGGCTGCCTGGTGACGATGGACTGCAGGGGAGTCTTCTGGCTGGCACGGTCCTTCCTTCTTAGGTTGCATGGGCCACAGTCTCTGCACCACCTCTCGATGGTCCCTCTCATGCCAACCCAGTGGAACCGCCCGCGCAGCAGGAACTCCATCTTCTTCCATCCGAAGTGCCCAGCTCCGTCGTGGTATGCCTCCAGTACCATTGCCGCGTCTCTTCTTGGCACCACTACTTGCCAGACCAGTTCATGCGTCCGGGAGTTAACCATTCTGCGGCACAACTTCCCCTTGTAAAGGAACAGTCGACTCTTCTCAGCCCACAGTTGCTTGGTCTCCTCCGGAGCGTCTGGGTCAAGGCGGGCATCTGGCTGAGTCAGCATCTCCTTCACCAGTCGGACGGCGGGGTCACTGTCTTGCGTTTCTGCCCAGTTGTAATGAGGTAAGGGGTTTAACGTAGCGGATTGCTTACCCCTTACACGGTGGGAATACTGGGTAGTCCCATGACGGTGAAACGCGGGGAGTTCAACTTCTTCCAGTTCCCCTGGATCTTCCCCTACGTCCGGTAGGTTTGGCATTCTGGACAAGGCATCTGCGTTGGTATTGGAGCGTCCTGCCCGGTATTTGATCGTGAACTCATAGTTGGACAGGCGGGCCATCCATCTCTGCTCCAGGGCACCGAGTCTTGCAGTGTCCAGGTGTGTCAACGGGTTGTTATCCGTGTACACGGTGAACCGGGAAGAGGCGAGGTAGTGCTTAAAGCGTTCGGTGACTGCCCACACCACTGCCAGGAACTCTAGCTTGAATGAGCTGTAATTCTCAGGGTTTCTTTCGGTGGGTCGCAGTTTTCGGCTGGCGTAAGCAATTACCCGTTCTCTCCCCTGCTGGATCTGGGACAGTACGGCTCCCAGCCCGATGTTACTTGCGTCGGTGTAGAGGATAAAGGGCTGGCTGTAATCAGGGTACGCCAGGATTTCATCCCCCGTGAGGGCCATCTTCAGCTGGCGGAAGGACTCTTCTTCCAGCTTCTCCCATCTGAAGGGCGGCTTCTGGTTCTTGGCCTTCCTGGACTGGCCTATCAGGAGGTCCTGCATAGGAGCTGCCTTTTTGGTGAAACCGGGAATGAATCTTCGGTAGTAGCCTACCAACCCGAGGAACTGCCGCACTTCCTTTACGCTGGAGGGTCTTGGCCATTCCTTAATCGCGGTGATCTTATCAGGGTCGGGGGCCACTCCGTCAGCACTCACCACGTGTCCCAGGTACTGCACTTTTGGTTTTAGCAGGTGACACTTCGACGGTTTCACCTTCAGACCGTAGTTTGCCAGGGCTTCAAACACCTCCGCCAGGTGTTTCAGGTGGTCCTCGTAGGTTTTGGAATAAACTATAACATCGTCCAGGTACAGCAGGACCGTCTCAAAGTTCCGGTGTCCCAGACAGCATTCCATCAATCGTTGGAAGGTTCCTGGTGCGTTGCAGAGTCCGAACGGCATGCAGGTAAACTCGCTAAGTCCCATCGGGGTGGTGAATGCGGTCTTCTCCCGGTCCGCCTCTGCTACAGGAACCTGCCAGTACCCGCTAGTGAGATCCAAAGTGGAGAAGAAGTTAGCAGATTTTAAAGCAGCCAAAGACTCCTCTATCCTTGGTAAGGGGTACGCATCTTTGTGTGTGATACGGTTGATTTTCCGGTAATCTACACACATTCTCATAGTGTTGTCTTTCTTTTTAACCAAGACTAGTGGAGCTGCCCAGGGGCTACAGCTATCCCTGATTACCCCAGCCTCCTTCATGTCTCTAAGCATCCCCTTGGCGTGTTGGTAGTGTGCAGGGGGTACGGGTCGGTATCTCTCCTTTATGGGAGGATGGTCTCCCGTGGGGATGTGGTGTTCTACCCCCTTTACTCGCCCGAAGTCTAGCGGGTGTTTACTAAACACTCTCTCGTACTCTCGAACCACCCGATAGACTCCCTGTTTCTGGTGTGAGGGAGTGGAGTCAGTACCCAAATGCAGTTGCTGACACCAGTCCTCCATTTGTTGCTTAGAGCCGTTACCTTCCTCCGGATGAGATGGAGGCAAGGGTTCCACGGACTGTACAGAATTTTGGTTGATGGTATACAATTTGGCTAGCGTAGCATACTGGGGCAGGTACACTTCCCTCTTCCCGATATTTATTATGCGAACGGGCACCCTCCCATGGCGTACATCAACCACCCCCCGTGCTGTCAGAATGGTGGGCCTACTGTCTGAGTAGACGGGTTCTACCATTGCTTGGTAGTCTCTACCTCTGAGACCAATAGCTGCCCGGCACCAAATCATCATCTCACTTTTTGGGGGCATGGCAATAGGGAACGGGTCACACATTCTCACGCTACCTATCTCACCACCGGAGAGTTCCACTTGTTGCCGTCGCATCAGTGCCCCGATCTCTTTTTGGAGCACTCGCTGCTGGCCGGAGCTGGCGTTCTTGGCAACCTGCTGTAAAATGAGAATCACCTCCGCAAGACAATTTTCAATCACATTAGTTCCTAGAGTTATCTTTGGGTGACTCTCGCGCTTGTCAATGTCTACAATGATCAGTCCCTGTGCTGCCAGTTCGACTTTACCGATTTTAATGGTCATCTCTTTAAATCCGATCTGTGGCACGGGCTGACCATTGCTGGCGATGATACTCAAGTCGTCGTCTGGGTAGCGGGTTATATCCGAGTCATTCCAGTACTGCTTGAAGAGCACGTACGGGATGGTGGTGACCTGTGACCCGGTGTCAAGTAGGGCACTCATAGGAATGCCATCCAGTACCACAGGCAAGACTGAACGTCCTCCCACGTATTTGTCACGCCAGTTCGATGGGCCTCGTGATCTTATTCCTAGGGGTTGGCCCTCTACCCCAGGTTGTGCCAGTTTAAAGGACAGTACCTTGCCATATGTCCGGGTTGATTGCAGCGGCGGCAGATGGGTTGTCCGTCCTCGTTGTATCGGTCGCTGGGTCTTCCTCTGGCCGGTGGGGTCCTCCTTGGTCGGCGCCACGGGATATCCTCCGGTCCGGATGCCAGCTGGATCTTCCCTGGAGTAGAAACCTGTAAAGACTGCACAGTTCGGGTTAGCGCGGCAACGCTTTTAGTTAGCTCTTGGACCTGATGGTGCAGGTCTGTAGCCGGGTCATTGTTTAAAGCCTGCGCATCAGCTCCCACAGGCCCTGCCGACAAGGGCGCCGTCTCCTGGTGGTAAGTGGTAGCAGGGCGTTTGTGGGTCACAGTGCCACCTGGTGCCGGTTATCGGAGCACCCGGATGGCTCTGTCCTTGAACTGTGCAAAGTCCAGATGAGGGTCCTGTAAGGCCATGGCCCGCAACTGGGTTCGGTGGGCATTACAATGTAGACCCTCTATAAATTGTTCAGTCAACAGTTTGTCTTCGTTTCCAACGCCGTCAGGGTCGGCCTGCTTAATGGCTCTCAGGGCCTCTTGTAGGTTTAGCGCATAGTCCCTTATATTCTCATGTGCTCGCTGCTTGCACCCGTAGAATCTAAGCTTGATCTCGGCTGAGGTACGGGTATCAAAGGTGTCCTTCAGCCGGGCTAGTATCTCTGCGACAGTCCTCCTCCTCCCAAGTTGCCAGGACTTTACCTCCCTTTGGGCTGCCCCTGTTAATTGAGCCACCAGGATGCTCACTTTTTGCTCTTCTGTGAGGGGGTACACCTGGAAGAGGCTATCCAGCCTTTCTCTGAAGTCATTTAGGGTATGTGACTCCCCTGAGTACTGGGGTAGCCAGGCTGCCCCCGGGATGTAGGGCATGGTGAAAGGCATGACCGCAGCAGCGGTGGTGCTGGTGGTGGCTGTGGCAGTGAAGCTCTCCTCCGTATCCGACATCCTCCTCCCCCCTAGTGGACCGTGGCCTACCTTGCGATGATCCTCTTCCGTAGGCCGCGGCTCCGCAGTGGATCGTCAGGGTTGAGGACCTTCCGTCGCGCTCCTGTGACGTCGGCGTCTGCTGGGTTCCTTCCAGGACCTTACGCAACGTCCGGACGTGAGGCGGGGCTTCAGTTCTCGCGCGCTTTCGGAGTCCACGCCCCTCTTCTTCCCGCGCGGCGTCCTCTAGATGGCGTCCAACGGCGGGAAAACTCCACGGATGGCGGGAAGAAGGCAAAAGATGGCGTCGGATGGCGGAAAAACTCCACGGATGGTGGGAAGAAGGCAAAAGATGGCGTCGGATGGCGGGAATCTTCACCACAGGTAAGTTTAACAGTCTTTTTCAGGCACGCAGTACCCGGTGGTTGCGGGCACGAAATCCTGCCGACTACGCCAAAAGTTGATGCGCCCCCTGGGCCTGTGCTGCTTCTGCTGCGCAGGGGGATACCCGGAGCCGGATCTGCTGGGGGTAGTAGTCCTCGTGGCGGTGACCCGGTCCGTGCCCAGGGTGTCAAACTAAGCGGCGGAGTTTAGTATAAGATGTTATAGTGTTCGACTACGCCACCCGTTGAATGCGGTTATGAAACCGCCGCTGCAGGGCAGACCGCTGAGGCCGGTGGTACGGTTGTGCAGCGTGGATAGTATAACCCCCAACGGGAGGGGTATGGCCTCAGGGCAGCGGACGTGGATGATGGGGATAGTGGAATTGCTCGCAGGCACCAGGAACCTCTCAGAGACGGTGCGGTGTAGTTCAGGGTCTTTACTGGTGGCAAAGGTAGACCCTCCCGGGAGTACTGGCTAGCGATCGGGGCCTGGTCAGTCCGTGAGCAGATAGGATCTCCCCTGGCCAGGCGGAGTTGTAGGCCTCCCCACTAATTGTACTCTTCCTGGCTACCTTGCTAGAAGCCGGTAAAAGTAGCCCACGTCCCTGAGTGTACCGTGTGGTGCTCACCCGTATTGCCGGTGACTCGGGGCCTTCTGGTAGCCTCCGCTCCACGACAGCGGTGCTAGTCCCTTGCGTGTGACCGTGCCTTCGGGTTTCTTGGCCAGAGGACCTGAAATCCCCTGCCGGTCGGTTTCTGCTGCTGGGTATGGCTCAGTCCCCACAGCCTCGGACTCCGTGTCCGGTGAGATCTCTTCAGTCAGGACGAGCTCTACAGCTTCCAGTCTCTGACCCCTTTTATCACTGCTCCCACAGAGCTCCTGATCTTGCTCTCCCTGTATCAGCTCCACTCCAGACCAGACTGTGTCTCTGTCTGGGACTCCTCTTCTTCTTTCTAACCCCGCCTCAGCCCCAGTTTATATAGGGGAAGTTCTTCCCCTCCCAGGACTGGGCAGGAGATGTTGCATGCTTAGGATTCCTGACCAGGAGACCTCCCACCTGCTCACAGACGTAATATTGCTATTACTGTGGTAACCAGACCCCTGGGGTTCCACAATGGCGTTCCTACTGACATTGTTTCGGATAGGGGACCTCAGTTCGTGGCTCGTTTTTGGCGTGCTTTTTGTGACAGGTTGGGAGTTCATTTGTCGTTTTCATCCGGATATCATCCTGAGTCTAATGGCCAGACAGAAAGGAAGAATCAGGATGTTGAGCAGTTCTTGCGTTGTTTTGTGGCAGGCAATCAGGAGAGGTGGTCTGAGTTTCTGCCACTTACTGAGTTTGCTCTTAACAACCATACATCCTCTTCTGCTGGTTGATCGCCTTTTTTTTGTTGTTCTGGGAGACATCCGTCTTTTGGGTCATTCTCCAAATTGGTATCAGCTGTGCCTGAGGAGGAGAGTTTTTCCGGTGATTACATTAGGTAATCATATTGAATAATTTGTCATTAGTCTTGAGCACAAGTGCTCACTACTTGAGTTTGCATCGGGTACTCAGGTATGCACCATGTATCACGGGTGCTCAAGTGAAATGCTCGAGTCCCCGCCCGAATGTTTCACGGTTATTAGACACTCCCCAAAAAATGCGGGGATCGCTCGTGCACAGCAGGCAATCCCCGTGAGGTTTTTTTGGCCGTGAAGCATATGGGGTGGAGACTCGAGCACTCGAGATACTCAATGCATACCCGAGCACCCAATGCAAACTCAAGTAGCAAGCACTTGCGTTCAACAACACTAGTTGCCATATCGTCATCTTTTTTTTTTTTTTTGATTTACTTTAGGAAAAAAAAACAACCCCAACCCTAACCCTACCCTAGCCCAACCCTAACCCCAACCCTAACCCTACCCTAGCCCAACCCTAAGCCCAACCCTAACATTAGCACAACCCTAACCCCAACCCCAGCGTTTATTTTTTACGCCATTCCTATTGCGGTATAAGTGATTAGACGACCTTATTCTTCGGGTCGGTGCGACTACAGAGATACTAGAATCATATCTGGTTTTTATGATTGACAGCTGCTACACACTAAAAGACACATATTTTGTAAAATCTAGTTTTTGCATCGCCATATTTTGAGAGCTATAATTTTTCCATATTTTGGCCGACAGAGTCATGTGACTGCTTGTTTTTTGCGGGATGAGTTGACGTTTTTATTGGTGCCATATTCAGGCACGTGACATTTTTTGATCGCTTTCTATTCCAGCTTTTGGGAGGCAGAATAAACAAAAACCAACAATTCAGGAATTGTTTTTTTTTAAATTTTTTAATTCTACTCCACGTGTGGTAAAATTGATAAGGTAGCTTTATTCTTCGGGTCAGTACGTTTACAGCGGTACCACATTTATATAATTTTTTATGCTTTGGCGCTTTTACACAATAAAAGCTATTTTATAGAAAAAAATATTTCTTTGCATCGCTTTATTCTGAGAGCTATAACTTTTTGATTTTTTGGATGATGGAGCTGTATTGCAGCTTGTTTTTTGTGGGACAAGATGACGTTTTCAGCAGTACCATTTTTATTTATATTCGTCTTTTTTATCACGTGTTATTCCATTTTTTGTTTGGCGGTATGATGATAAAGCATTGTTTTTTGCTTCATTTTTTATTTATTTTTTTACTGTCTTTGCTAAAAGGGTTAACTAGCAGGACAGTTTTATAGGTAAGGTCGTTCCGGACGCGGCAATACCAAATATGTGTACTTTTATTGTTTGTTTGTTTTTTCATAATAGTATTTATTGATGGGTACATTATATTTTTATTTTTGGTGGATTATTTTTTTTTATTTTTTTTTATATTTTTACATTTTTTTTTTCACTCTGACAGTTTTTTTATTTGTTTACTTTGTTCCACTATGGGACTTTCACTTTTTTTATTCTGATCGCCTGCACAGCATAGGCATGGAGCACCATCCCTGTGCTATGTAGGCTGTTAGCGCTGCACAGTGAGAAGATAGTTTGGTCATGTACTGCGCATGACCAAAAAATCTTCCTGCTGTCTGGTGACCCAGATGTTGTCATGACGACATAGAGTCGTCATGGCAAGACCCGGGAAGCCGCGGCAGACAGCGCTGGAGGCCGGAAGAGGAGGTGAGTATACCGATCACCTCCCCTTAGCCACCTCAATGCTGCGACCGACTTCGATCGCAGCATTGCGGGGGTTAATGTGCCGGGAGCGGTGCGGGACCGCTCCCTGCACATAGTACCGGGTGTCAGCTGTGACAATCAGCTGACACCCGGCGGCGATCGCGCCCGCACAGCCTGTGTGCACGTGCGATCGCCATGACGTACTAATACGGGTCAGGCTCTTAAGTCCCAGGGCACAGACGCGTATTAGTGTAACATACCTGGCGGCGTCCTTGCATAGTGGTCCATCTCCCACTGTGCAGGAGCGCGCACTTGATCTCCTGTCCAGAATGTCTCTCTGGCTTCCCTCCATGCTGTCTTGTTTGTGTCTGTGTCTGTTTCTGCTGCTTAAGGGCGGCGCCCGATCACTTCCTGCCTTTTGTACCTGCTGTGGGTCACACCCCTTGTGCGTCCTCAGCCTATCGCTGTCTGTCTCTTGGTATATAGCTCAGCAGCTCCCTTCTATCCCTGCCTGAGCATAAGTGTTTCTTTCAGTGTGTGCTTGCACTCTGAATGTGCCAGGTCCCGTTCTGTGTTCCCTGTCTGCCTTTCCTGGAGGCTGTATTTCCAGGCCTGTCTGAACTTAGTCCTGTATTTCTCCTGCCTTGCGGTGTCAGCTCCCGTGTCTGAACTTAGTCCTGTATGTCTCCTGCTTTACGGTATTAGTTCCCGTGTCTGAACTAAGTCCTGTATGTCTCCTGCTTTACGGTATTAGTTCCCGTGTCTGAACTAAGTCCTGTATGTCTCCTGCCTTGCGGTGTCAGCTCCCGTGTCTGAACTTAGTCCTGTATGTCTCCTGCTTTACGGTATTAGTTCCCGTGTCTGAACTAAGTCCTGTATGTCTCCTGCTTTACGGTATTAGTTCCCGTGTCTGAACTAAGTCCTGTATGTCTCCTGCTTTACGGTATTAGTTCCCGTGTCTGAACTGAGTCCTGTATGTCTCCTGCTTTACGGTATTAGTTCCCGTGTCTGAACTGAGTCCTGTATGTCTCCTGCTTTGCGGTATTAGTTCCCGTGTCTGAACTGAGTCCTTTCTGTGTTCTCTTGTCTGTCCTGTCTGAACTTGCTCCTAGCCTGTTCCTCCCGCCTGTTAGTGGCCGATTACCTAGACCCGCTCCTGTATCTAGTCTGTCCTGTCTGAACACGCTCCTTGCCTGTTCGTTCCGCCTCTCTGGGGGCAGTATTCCCAGACCCGCTCCTGTATCCCGCTGCAGTGTCGGTCTCCTCCGTACACTCAGTTCCAGTCTGAACTCTCTCCTATCCTTTACCTGTTTTGCCTCTATGCCCGTTCCCTTCCTTTTTCTGCAGAGTCTGAACTCGTACCTAACTCCTGCCTGTTGTCTCTGTACTCCCGTTTGTGAGTTTGTGGTCCACTCGCTACTTCACTGCAAGTACCCTGTGGGTGTCTGGCTCTGCCTTTCCCTTCCTGTCTGTTCAGTGTGAACAGAGCCCTGTCCTCCCTGCTCAGTCTTCTGCACTCTAGCTGTGCTTACCTTTACCCGCCTGCCTGCATACCCGCCTGCCTGCATACCCGCCTGCCTGCATACCAGTCTGCGTGCCAGTCTACCAGTCTGTTCCTGTATTCCCCTGTGTGGGTCAACAGCCGTGTCCGGGGTCTGTCCTGGAGTAGCACCTGGTCCCTCTGCTCGGTTCCTCCTTGGTGCTCTGGCGTCGTATGCCGTCGTGCCACCTTGGTCGGATCGGGCAGATACTTAGTTACGCCCCTCCAGGCATACACTCTCCGGCACGGTCCAGTGGAATCACTACCAATCACATGCACACGTCGCTCTAGCCCGGGCGTGTGCATAACAGCATGCTCAGGCCATGGTTCCCGTTGAGCCCCACGGCCTTCGCTCTCTGAGAAGTTTCCAGTGAAGACTTGCATTAAAATAAATAAATAAATTTTTTTTCCCTTAGCTGAGTTCCAGGCGAATTACGCACCGTCCAGATGGATCTATCAGCTCTCGTTCCTGCGGATCCGCCACGTTACTATGGGGATCCAAGACAGTGTCGTGCATTTGTGGAGCAATGCATGCTACACTTTAAGGCCTACCCTCTTTATTTTCCTTCCGATTGGGCTAAAGTGGCCTTTATTATGTCTTACCTGGCGGGGGATGCCTTGGAATGGATCAACCCCCTATATGAGACACAGGATCCGATCCTCCGGGACCTAATGGCCTTCCTGGTGGCCTTTCTAATGGTCTTCGATGATCCTAACCCGGAGGCTCCTGCTGAAGCTTCACTTCCCAATATCCCGGAGCAGCCCCAATGGGTAATGTGTGTGGGTAGCGTAATAGTTCTCCAGCCCAATGAGACTACTGCCCACCCAGAATCCTCACAGGGTGACTACGCTTTCCGGAATACTTCTTCCAACCTCAAGAGGCAGTCCAGACGTGCTAGACTTAGAGGCAAGCAGTCACGCCTGGGTCTGTCCTCCCTGAGACCTCCTGAACCCTTCGGGGTGCTACCTGGTAACGAAAGGACAGAGACTCTCCTATACTCTGTACCTGATACCTCGCTCGCTTCGTCCAGTGAGTCCAACCTGGTGTACTCCGAAGCAGAGGTTACTCCCGAGTCTCTACACCCCTCCGACCAGGCGGAGGACCTCCAGTTGTGTTTAGAACCCTTCGGGGTGCCACCTGGTGGTGAATGGACAGAGACTTTCCTATACTCGGTACCCGATACCTCGCCTGCTTCCTCCAGTGAGTCCGACCTAGTGTTCTCCGAAGCAGAAGTTACTCCCGAGTCTCTACACCCCTCCGACCAGGCGGAGGACCTCCAGTTGTGTTTAGAACCCTTCGGGGTGCCACCTGGTGGTGAATGGACAGAGACTTTCCTATACTCGGTACCCGATACCTCGCCTGCTTCCTCCAGTGAGTCCGACCTAGTGTTCTCCGAAGCAGAAGTTACTCCCGAGTCTCTACACCCCTCCGACCAGGCGGAGGACCTCCAGTTGTGTTTAGAACCCTTCGGGGTGCCACCTGGTGGTGAATGGACAGAGACTTTCCTATTTCCTGTACCTGATACCTCGCCTGCTTCCTCCAGTGAGTCCGACCTAGTGTACTCCGAAGCAGAGGTTACTCCCGAGTCTCTACACCCCTCCGACCAGGCGGAGGACCTCCAGTTGTGTTCAGAACCCTTCGGGGTGCCACCTGGTGGTGAATGGACAGAGACTTTCCTATTTCCTGTACCTGATACCTCGCCTGCTTCCTCCAGTGAGTCCGACCTAGTGTACTCCGAAGCAGAGGTTACTCCCGAGTCTCTACACCCCTCCGACCAGGCGGAGGACCTCCAGTTGTGTTCAGAACCCTTCGGGGTGCCACCTGGTGGTGAATGGACAGAGACTTTCCTATTTCCTGTACCTGATACCTCGCCTGCTTCCTCCAGTGAGTCCGACCTAGTGTACTCTGAAGCAGATGTTTTCTCTGAGCCTCAGTACTCTTCTGACCCGGCGGAGGACCTCCAGTTGTTTCCTGAATCCTCCGGGGTACCACCAGATAACAAAGAGACAGCGACTTTTCCTCATTATGTACCTGATAACCCGTTTATTTCTTCCTGTGAGCCTGACAAGATGTACCTCGAAGCAGAGATTACCCTCAAGTCTCTGTCCCCCTCCAACCCAGTGAACGACTGGTCCTCGAATTCCCTGCGGAAGATTCTGGCAGGCCTGAAGAAGAGGGGGCGTAAGGGGGGAGGTACTGTAACATACCTGGCGGCGTCCTTGCATAGTGGTCCATCTCCCACTGTGCAGGAGCGCGCACTTGATCTCCTGTCCAGAATGTCTCTCTGGCTTCCCTCCATGCTGTCTTGTTTGTGTCTGTGTCTGTTTCTGCTGCTTAAGGGCGGCGCCCGATCACTTCCTGCCTTTTGTACCTGTTGTGGGTCACACCCCTTGTGCGTCCTCAGCCTATCGCTGTCTGTCTCTTGGTATATAGCTCAGCAGCTCCCTTCTATCCCTGCCTGAGCATAAGTGTTTCTTTCAGTGTGTGCTTGCACTCTGAATGTGCCAGGTCCCGTTCTGTGTTCCCTGTCTGCCTTTCCTGGAGGCTGTATTTCCAGGCCTGTCTGAACTTAGTCCTGTATTTCTCCTGCCTTGCGGTGTCAGCTCCCGTGTCTGAACTTAGTCCTGTATGTCTCCTGCTTTACGGTATTAGTTCCCGTGTCTGAACTAAGTCCTGTATGTCTCCTGCTTTACGGTATTAGTTCCCGTGTCTGAACTAAGTCCTGTATGTCTCCTGCCTTGCGGTGTCAGCTCCCGTGTCTGAACTTAGTCCTGTATGTCTCCTGCTTTACGGTATTAGTTCCCGTGTCTGAACTAAGTCCTGTATGTCTCCTGCTTTACGGTATTAGTTCCCGTGTCTGAACTAAGTCCTGTATGTCTCCTGCCTTGCGGTGTCAGCTCCCGTGTCTGAACTTAGTCCTGTATGTCTCCTGCTTTACGGTATTAGTTCCCGTGTCTGAACTAAGTCCTGTATGTCTCCTGCTTTACGGTATTAGTTCCCGTGTCTGAACTAAGTCCTGTATGTCTCCTGCTTTACGGTATTAGTTCCCGTGTCTGAACTAAGTCCTGTATGTCTCCTGCTTTACGGTATTAGTTCCCGTGTCTGAACTGAGTCCTGTATGTCTCCTGCTTTACGGTATTAGTTCCCGTGTCTGAACTGAGTCCTGTATGTCTCCTGCTTTGCGGTATTAGTTCCCGTGTCTGAACTGAGTCCTTTCTGTGTTCTCTTGTCTGTCCTGTCTGAACTTGCTCCTAGCCTGTTCCTCCCGCCTGTTAGTGGCCGATTACCTAGACCCGCTCCTGTATCTAGTCTGTCCTGTCTGAACACGCTCCTTGCCTGTTCGTTCCGCCTCTCTGGGGGCAGTATTCCCAGACCCGCTCCTGTATCCCGCTGCAGTGTCGGTCTCCTCCGTACACTCAGTTCCAGTCTGAACTCTCTCCTATCCTTTACCTGTTTTGCCTCTATGCCCGTTCCCTTCCTTTTTCTGCAGAGTCTGAACTCGTACCTAACTCCTGCCTGTTGTCTCTGTACTCCCGTTTGTGAGTTTGTGGTCCACTCGCTACTTCACTGCAAGTACCCTGTGGGTGTCTGGCTCTGCCTTTCCCTTCCTGTCTGTTCAGTGTGAACAGAGCCCTGTCCTCCCTGCTCAGTCTTCTGCACTCTAGCTGTGCTTACCTTTACCCGCCTGCCTGCATACCCGCCTGCCTGCATACCCGCCTGCCTGCATACCAGTCTGCGTGCCAGTCTACCAGTCTGTTCCTGTATTCCCCTGTGTGGGTCAACAGCCGTGTCCGGGGTCTGTCCTGGAGTAGCACCTGGTCCCTCTGCTCGGTTCCTCCTTGGTGCTCTGGCGTCGTATGCCGTCGTGCCACCTTGGTCGGATCGGGCAGATACTTAGTTACGCCCCTCCAGGCATACACTCTCCGGCACGGTCCAGTGGAATCACTACCAATCACATGCACACGTCGCTCTAGCCCGGGCGTGTGCATAACAATTAGTATGTCATGGGCTTTAAAGGTGTTAAAACTAGGCATAAGCAAACATTTCAATGTTCGGTTTGGAATAGTTTGCTGAACAAATTGATATTCACCGAATGTTCGTCGAACATTTCCGAATCCCATAGCAGTCAATGGGGGGACCAAAAAAATGCATATACAACACCTAGTAACAGGAACAAAAGCTGCCAAAACACATCAAATTAGGTGTAGACACCAGAGAAGTGCCATCAATTGACCCAGAATACAAGTACTATAATTATTATTACTGTGACAGTGACATTTATTCCGTTGTGTTTTACATGTCAAAAGGGGTCACCGACTGGTACAACAGGAGAGAGGACCCTGCTTGCAAGTGTGCACTGTCACAGACGTGGTTTGTGGAACCACTGTGCCATGGACCTCGGAGAGCCTGGAGGGGCTTGACTAAGCATGCACCGGACTGTTCACTAGAGCCTCTGATGGTAAGGTTAGACTTGGCTCCCGATGAATGCCAGGTGCCACTCCATGACAGACCAACGGACGCGCAGCAGCTGGACCCAGTAGGACAGACTAGATGGTGCAACAGGCAGAGTCTGTATCAGAGTGCAGCAGGCAGAGTCTGTATCAAGAGTGCGGCAGGCAGAGCCTGTATCAGGAGTGCGGCAGGCAGAGCCTGTATCAGGAGTGCGGCAGGCAGAACCTGTATCAGGAATGCAGCAGGCAGATTCTGTATCAGGAGTGCAACAGGCAGATTCTGTATCAGGAGTGCAACAGGCAGAGTCTGTATCAGGAGTGCAGCATGCAGAGTCTGTATCAGGAGTGCGGCAGGCAGAGTCTGTATCAGGAGTGCAGCGGGCAGAGTCTGTATCAGGAGTGCAGCAGGCAGAGTCTGTATCAGGAGTGCAGCAGGCAGAGTCTGTATCAGGAGTGCAGCAGTTAGAGTCTGTATCAGGAGTGCAGCAAGTACTGGTACGCAACCTTACACAACTTAGACTGTAGAACAGTAAGGTTCCACTACAGCCAACCCAATAGATGGAGACCCAGTCAGGATTTCCCACATTTAAAAAAATTAGTGGCAGACACCAGCGGAGTGGCATAAATTTCACTACTGTAAAAAAAGTGAAAATAAGACCCACACCTCTTCCAGTACAGCCAAACCAGGAGATGGAGACCTAACCAGGAGTTTTCACATTGCCCTAAATGAGGGCCTAACACCACCTAAGTGGCATCAATGTCATCAGACCACAAGTAGTTTAACGCAGACTAGTGTTGAGCGAGCACGAAAATGCTCGAGTGCTCGAAGCTCGGGCCGAGCTCACCGTGATACTCGGGTGCTCGACCCGAGCAACGAGCCCAATGTTAGTCTATGGGAGACCCGAGCATTTTTGCGGCGGCACCCCTGGCAGTCTGAAGAAAGCCTAAAAAGTGCCCAAAACGATAGTGACAGTACTCAAATGACATGGGGACAGCATGGGGATCGCACCAGGAAGCATTTCTGACCCCCAGGTCACTGCTGTCAACAACGTGGTCAGAGGTATTAAGCCACTTTTACGGGCACACAATAAAACGTTCAAAAACGAAACTGAAACTGCTTTCCTGTGAAATATGTTAAGGAACATCCTTTCCAGGGTAAAGACTTGTGTATAAGGTAAAATAAATAACCAAAAGCAAAAATACTCCTCCACACCTTGGGCTATGTTCGCAAGTAGTTTATTTTTTATGCGTTTTTGCACTTTTGTATTGCTTTCAACCGTGACAAATGCATTCACCGGGAAATGTCATTTTAACATTTTACAACCTTATCTGGCCATGTGCTGTGTGACACATGTGTACAGTGCTGAAAAGACATGGGAACAGCATGGGGAAGACCCCTGGAAGCATCTCTGACACCCAGGTCACTGCCTAAAAGTGTGCCCATCAGAAGTGATCCTTGCCACATCAGAAGATGCAGACTTGCAACTATGCCCGTGCAAGTCCTTGTCCCAGGGCAATGTTCAATTGTACCTCCCCATTCCTTGCAATGCAAGCGCAAGTATGCAGCCTGCCACCCACCCACCCCCAGGCAGCAATACCATACTGCTTGCTTGCTTGCACTTGAAATTGGGCCTTTTAGGCATGTGGAGGCGGAATCTGGCCACCACGCCATGGCTGCGTCGGCGGCCTGGTATCCATACTCGGTTCCGAGCCGCCCCGCGGCCGGGTGATCACACACGGTCCCCAGCCGCCCCTATTTGTCCCGGTAGCCTTCCCCAAACTTTTCTTAGCCTGGCCTGCTTTAGGGCAGCATTGGCCAAGCCCACCAGACAACCAGACTCCTCCGGTGGGCCCTGGCTTCTCCATCAGGGGAGTTTAGATTGCCAAGGTGAGGAGCATGATGATGATGATAGAAGTTAGCATCTGATTTATTTTCTTGGAATGCAAGCGTAAGTGTGCAGCCTGCCACCCACTCTCCCCCAGGCTGCAATACCATACTGCTAGCTTGCTTGCACTTGAAATGAGGCCTTTTAGGCTTCTGGAGGCAGATGCCGGCCACCATGTCATGGCTGCGTCGGTGGCCTGGTATCCATACTCAGTCCCCAGCCACCAAGCGGCCGGGTGCCCACACACGGTCCCCAGCCGCCTGGGGGCGGCCGGGTGTCTATAAACGGTCCCCAGGTGCCCCTATTTGTCTCGGTGTGCCTTATACACAAGCGCACATGCCAAAACATTACCTGTGCCCTCCCCAGTGCATTTAGTGGGAAGGACAGCCTAACCACAAACACGTGGACAAGTGAATATGGCCAGGGATGGTCCATCTCACTGACGCCTTCACACTGGGTTAATATTGTGGAAGACGGGACACAGTTGGACACTGGGATTCAACACGTCCTCCAGACATAGAGGATTGCGGGTCCTGGGTCAATCATGCTTCAACGCAAAGTTCAGAAGGTAGGCAGCAGCAGTGGTCGACCTCCTACACAACGAGTAAATTATTCATGATCATGAGGCCATCCATCTCCTTAGCTTTCTGTTCCTTGGAATGCAAGCGCATGTATGTAGTAGCGGCTAGGCCTGAGGTGGTCAGCGTTTTGGCACATATCCTACCTCCTCCGAGGATTGCTGGATGTTTTCCTGCTACTATCCCAGTTCTATGACTCCTGTTAAAACAAAGCTTCAGGTGATGAATGATAGATGAGGTGGTGGCAAACGAGAAAGAGCAGGAGGAACAGGGTCCATTCACATCAATATCAGGCCAGTCAACCACACATGTCTTGTAGGATATGTTTCTGTACCAAAAGGAGCGGTTCGGCTACACAGTTATAGGGCATACAGTGAGTGCAATGCCTACCAAAAATTTCGAAGCACTCCAATGCCCCTTGGAAGTGACATGGAGGTCAGAGGCCTTAACTAAACCGTTTTTTCCATTTATAGCAACTGGGTCTCCTGTACACTGTTGGCCTAAGCGGTGAATGGAAGGCTTTCCAAAAATTATGAGGAACTGCAATGCCCCTTGAAACAGACGTGGATTACAGCGTACTAAAAACCTTCTACCCATTATTGGGGAGTGGGTTTCCCTTAGTGTTCGCCTATGCATTGAAAAGAAAAAGCAGACTAAAATTAGGCCTCGCTAAGGCCTTTGTCAAGGAAATTGTCAGACTACATGGCGTTCCTACTGACATTGTTTCGGATAGGGGACCTCAGTTCGTGGCTCGTTTTTGGCGTGCTTTTTGTGACAGGTTGGGAGTTCATTTGTCGTTTTCATCCGGATATCATCCTGAGTCTAATGGCCAGACAGAAAGGAAGAATCAGGATGTTGAGCAGTTCTTGCGTTGTTTTGTGGCAGACAATCAGGAGAGGTGGTCTGAGTTTCTGCCACTTACTGAGTTTGCTCTTAACAACCATACATCCTCTTCTGCTGGTTGATCGCCTTTTTTTTGTTGTTCTGGGAGACATCCGTCTTTTGGGTCATTCTCCAAATTGGTATCAGCTGTGCCTGAGGAGGAGAGTTTTTCCGGTGATTTGGAGAGAGTTTGGACGGATGTGCGTGGTAATCTTCAGGAGGCTAACAAAAAAATCTAAGAGGTACTTTGATAGGAAACGGCAAGAGATTTTGTTTGCTATTGGTGACATGGTTTGGTTGTCCTCTAAGAATCTGCGGTTGAGGATTCCTTCTAAAAAATTTTGTCCCAAGTTTGTAGGGCCTTTTAAGGTGCTTCAGGTAGTTAACCAATCTGCTGTTAGGTTGGAGGTTCCTACCTCCTGGAAGATTAATCCGGTGTTTCATGTTTCTCTGTTGAAAAGTGCTCATGTGTCAGATGGAGACGCCTCTGCCACTGTTCCTCCGGTAGTAGAGGATGGGGAATACGAAATTTCCCGCATCCTAAATTCTAGACGGTATAGAGGGAGTTTGCAGTATCTCGTCGCTTGGAAGGGTTTCGGACCCGAGGATAACTCATGGGTGAGGACGGATGATGTTTCTGCTTCCAGATTTGTCAGAGCGTTTCACAAGAGGTTTCCTGATAAGCCTGGGCCTAGGGGATCCGGAGGATCCTCATAGAAGAGGGGGTACTGTTAGAACTCTCCTGTTAGGTTTTTTCTATCTTGCTGGTCACATGACCTTTTTTGCCTATTTAATCCTGCTCTGCCCTCCTGGCCTTGCTGGACTTCATTGTAATTTCTACTCTTAAGCTAGCCTGGTGCTTAGTTACCTTTCTCAGTTAGTTTAGCTAGGTCTTCGGACCTTTATGTTCTATGTTGTGTGTTTGTCTTTTACTGCTACAATCTCTGCTAGGAGGTGTAGAACTTTATCCCAGTCCCTAGTTCTTGTAGGGATCCCCCCCTTGCATCTATAGGTCTTCGTACAGACTAGCCGAGGACTTTAGCGGGTCTGATCGCAGGATCAGGTTCCCCGTTACATCGTAGGGATCTAACTTAGTTCTATTGTAGGGACAGATCTCCTTTCTTTCCTTAGTGCTTGTTGCAGATCATAACATTGTCAGCAGTGTGGTAGTGAACCTATTCACACGTGGTCGCTGAGCAATACTAAACTAGAAGGGCAGTGCTTAACCCCTTTACAACCCAAGGTGGTTTGCACGTTAATAACCAGGCCAATTTTTACAATTCTGACCACTGTCACTTTATGAGGCAATGACTCTGGAACGCTTCAACGGATCCCCCTGATTCTGAGAATTTTTTTTCATGACATATTGTACTTCATGATTGTGGTAAAATTTCTTCGATATCACTTGTGTTTATTTGTGAAAAAAATGGAAATTTGGCGAAAATTTTGAAAATTTAGCAATTTTCAAAATTGTAATTTTTATGCCCTTAAATCAGAGAGATATGTCACACAAAATAATTAATAAATAAAATTTCCCACATGTCTACTTTACATCAGCACAATTTTGGAACCAAATTTTTTTTTTTATTGGGGAGCGATAAGGGTTAAAGTTGACCAGCGATTTCTAATTTTTCCAACAAAATTTACAAAACCATTTTTTAGGGACCACATCATATTTAAAGTCTCTTTGAGGGGTCTTTATGACTGAAAATACCCAAAAGTGACACCATTCTAAAAACTGCACCCCTCAAGGTGCTCAAAACCACATTCAAGAACTTTATTAACCCTTCTGGTGCTTCACAGGAATTTTTACTTTTTTCACAAAAATGTTACTTTAGACCCAATTTTTTTTATTTTCGCACGGGTAACAGGAAAAAATGGACCCCAAAATTTATTGTGCAATTTCCCCTGGGCACGCAGATACCCCATATATGGGGAAAAAACACAGTTTGGGCAAACGGCAGGGTTCGGAAGGGAAGGAGCGTCATTTGACTTTTTGAATGTAAAATTTGCTTGAATAATTAACGGACACCATGTTGCATTTGGGGAGCCCCTGATGTACCTAAACAGTGGAAACCCCCCACAAGTGACACCATTTTGGAAACTAGACCCTCAGGGAACTTATCTAGATGTGTGGTGAGCACCTTGACAGAAGTTTATAACATGGAGCCGTGAAAATAAAAAAATCAAACTTTTTCTTCAAAAATGATGTTTTAGCCCCAATTTTTTTATTTTCACAAGGATAAGAGGAGAAAATGGACCCCAAAAACTTTTGTGCAATTTCTCCTGAGTACTCCAATACCCCATATGTGGGGAAAATACAGTGTTTGGGCGCACGGCAGAGTTCAGAAGGGAAGGAGCACTGTGTGACTTTTTGAACGCAAAATCGTCTGGAATCGAGAGCGGACGCCATGTCGCATTTGGAGAGCCTCTGATGAGCCTAAATAGTGGAAACCCCCCACAAGTGACCCCATTTTGGAAACTATACCCCTCAAGGATTTTATCAAGCGATATAGTTAACATTTTGAACCCAGAGGTAGAACACAGAATTTGATAACATTAGGTAATCATATTGAATAATTTGTCATTAGTCTTGAGCGCAAGTGCTCACTACTTGAGTTTGCATCGGGTACTCAGGTATGCACCATGTATCACGGGTGCTCAAGTGAAATGCTCGAGTCCCCGCCCGAATGTTTCACGGTTATTAGACACTCCCCAAAAAATGCGGGGATCGCTCGTGCACAGCAGGCAATCCCCGTGAGGTTTTTTTGGCCGTGAAGCATATGAGGTGGAGACTCGAGCACTAGAGATACTCAATGCATACCCGAGCACCCAATGCAAACTCAAGTAGCAAGCACTTGCGTTCAACAACACTAGTTGCCATATCGTCATCTTTTTTTTTTTTTTATTTACTTTAGGAAAAAAAAACAACCCCAACCCTAACCCTACCCTAGCCCAACCCTAACCCCAACCCTAACCCTACCCTAGCCCAACCCTAAGCCCAACCCTAACATTAGCACAACCCTAACCCCAACCCCAGCGTTTATTTTTTACGCCATTCCTAGTGCGGTATAAGTGATTAGACGACCTTATTCTTCGGGTTGGTGCGACTACAGAGATACTAGAATCATATCTGGTTTTTATGATTGACAGCTGCTACACACTAAAAGACACATATTTTGTAAAATCTAGTTTTTGCATCGCCATATTTTGAGAGCTATAATTTTTCCATATTTTGGCCGACAGAGTCATGTGACTGCTTGTTTTTTGCGGGATGAGTTGACGTTTTTATTGGTGCCATATTCAGGCACATGACATTTTTTGATCGCTTTCTATTCCAGCTTTTGGGAGGCAGAATAAACAAAAACCAACAATTCAGGAATTGTTTTTTTTTTAATTTTTTAATTCTACTCCACGTGTGGTAAAATTGATAAGGTAGCTTTATTCTTCGGGTCAGTACGTTTACAGCGGTACCACATTTATATAAATTTTTATGCTTTGGCGCTTTTACACAATAAAAGCTATTTTATAGAAAAAAATATTTCTTTGCATCGCTTTATTCTGAGAGCTATAACTTTTTGATTTTTTGGATGATGGAGCTGTATTGCAGCTTGTTCTTTGTGGGACAAGATGACGTTTTCAGCAGTACCATTTTTATTTATATTCGTCTTTTTTATCACGTGTTATTCCATTTTTTGTTTGGCGGTATGATGATAAAGCATTGTTTTTTGCTTCATTTTTTATTTATTTTTTTACCGTGTTTACTAAAAGGGTTAACTAGCAGGACAGTTTTATAGGTAAGGTCGTTCTGGACGCGGCAATACCAAATATGTGTACTTTTATTGTTTGTTTGTTTTTTCATAATAGTATTTATTGATGGGTACATTATATTTTTATTTTTGGTGGATTATTTTTTTTAATTTTTTTTTATATTTTTACATTTTTTTTTTCACTCTGACAGTTTTTTTATTTGTTTACTTTGTTCCACTATGGGACTTTCACTTTTTTTATTCTGATCGCCTGCACAGCATAGGCATGGAGCACCATCCCTGTGCTATGTAGGCTGTTAGCGCTGCACAGTGAGAAGATAGTTTGGTCATGTACTGCGCATGACCAAAAAATCTTCCTGCTGTCTGGTGACCCAGATGTTGTCATGACGACATAGAGTCGTCATGCAAGACCCGGGAAGCCGCGGCAGACAGCGCTGGAGGCCAGAAGAGGAGGTGAGTATACCGATCACCTCCCCTTAGCCACCGCAATGCTGCGACCGACTTCGATCGCAGCATTGCGGGGGTTAATGTGCCGGGAGCGGTGCGGGACCGCTCCCTGCACATAGTACCGGGTGTCAGCTGTGACAATCAGCTGACACCCGGCGGCGATCGCGCCCGCACAGCCTGTGTGCGCGTGCGATCGCCATGACGTACTAATACGGGTCAGGCTCTTAAGTCCCAGGGCACAGACGCGTATTAGTATGTCATGGGCTTTAAAGGTGTTAAAACTAGGCATAAGCGAACATTTCAATGTTCGGTTTGGAATAGTTTGCTGAACAAATTGATATTCACCGAATGTTCGTCGAACATTTCCGAATCCCATAGCAGTCAATGGGGGGACCAAAAAAATGCATATACAACACCTAGTAACAGGAACAAAAGCTGCCAAAACACATCAAATTAGGTGTAGACACCAGAGAAGTGCCATCAATTGACCCAGAATACAAGTACTATAATTATTATTACTGTGACAGTGACATTTATTCCGTTGTGTTTTACATGTCAAAAGGGGTCACCGACTGGTACAACAGGAGAGAGGACCCTGCTTGCAAGTGTGCACTGTCACAGACGTGGTTTGTGGAACCACTGTGCCATGGACCTCGGAGAGCCTGGAGGGGCTTGACTAAGCATGCACCGGACTGTTCACTAGAGCCTCTGATGGTAAGGTTAGACTTGGCTCCCGATGAATGCCAGGTGCCACTCCATGACAGACCAACGGACGCGCAGCAGCTGGACCCAGTAGGACAGACTAGATGGTGCAACAGGCAGTGTCTGTATCAGAGTGCAGCAGGCAGAGTCTGTATCAAGAGTGCGGCAGGCAGAGCCTGTATCAGGAGTGCGGCAGGCAGAGCCTGTATCAGGAGTGCGGCAGGCAGAACCTGTATCAGGAATGCAGCAGGCAGATTCTGTATCAGGAGTGCAACAGGCAGATTCTGTATCAGGAGTGCAACAGGCAGCGTCTGTATCAGGAGTGCAGCATGCAGAGTCTGTATCAGGAGTGCGGCAGGCAGAGTCTGTATCAGGAGTGCAGCGGGCAGAGTCTGTATCAGGAGTGCAGCAGGCAGAGTCTGTATCAGGAGTGCAGCAGGCAGAGTCTGTATCAGGAGTGCAGCAGTTAGAGTCTGTATCAGGAGTGCAGCAAGTACTGGTACGCAACCTTACACAACTTAGACTGTAGAACAGTAAGGTTCCACTACAGCCAACCCAATAGATGGAGACCCAGTCAGGATTTCCCACATTTAAAAAAATTAGTGGCAGACACCAGCGGAGTGGCATAAATTTCACTACTGTAAAAAAAGTGAAAATAAGACCCACACCTCTTCCAGTACAGCCAAACCAGGAGATGGAGACCTAACCAGGAGTTTTCACATTGCCCTAAATGAGGGCCTAACACCACCTAAGTGGCATCAATGTCATCAGACCACAAGTAATTTAACGCAGACTAGTGTTGAGCGAGCACGAAAATGCTCGAGTGCTCGAAGCTCGGGCCGAGCTCACCGTGATACTCGGGTGCTCGACCCGAGCAACGAGCCCAATGTTAGTCTATGGGAGACCCGAGCATTTTTGCGGCGGCACCCCTGGCAGTCTGAAGAAAGCCTAAAAAGTGCCCAAAACGATAGTGACAGTACTCAAATGACATGGGGACAGCATGGGGATCGCACCAGGAAGCATTTCTGACCCCCAGGTCACTGCTGTCAACAACGTGGTCAGAGGTATTAAGCCACTTTTACGGGCACACAATAAAACGTTCAAAAACGAAACTGAAACTGCTTTCCTGTGAAATATGTTAAGGAACATCCTTTCCAGGGTAAAGACTTGTGTATAAGGTAAAATAAATAACCAAAAGCAAAAATACTCCTCCACACCTTGGGCTATGTTCGCAAGTAGTTTATTTTTTATGCGTTTTTGCACCTTTGTATTGCTTTCAACCGTGACAAATGCATTCACCGGGAAATGTCATTTTAACATTTTACAACCTTATCTGGCCATGTGCTGTGTGACACATGTGTACAGTGCTGAAAAGACATGGGAACAGCATGGGGAAGACCCCTGAAAGCATCTCTGACACCCAGGTCACTGCCTAAAAGTGTGCCCATCAGAAGTGATCCTTGCCACATCAGAAGATGCAGACTTGCAACTATGCCCGTGCAAGTCCTTGTCCCAGGGCAATGTTCAATTGTACCTCCCCATTCCTTGCAATGCAAGCGCAAGTATGCAGCCTGCCACCCACCCACCCCCAGGCTGCAATACCATACTGCTTGCTTGCTTGCACTTGAAATTGGGCCTTTTAGGCATGTGGAGGCGGAATCTGGCCACCACGCCATGGCTGCGTCGGCGGCCTGGTATCCATACTCGGTTCCGAGCCGCCCCGCGGCCGGGTGATCACACACGGTCCCCAGCCGCCCCTATTTGTCCCGGTAGCCTTCCCCAAACTTTTCTTAGCCTGGCCTGCTTTAGGGCAGCATTGGCCAAGCCCACCAGACAACCAGAATCCTCCGGTGGGCCCTGGCTTCTCCATCAGGGGAGTTTAGATTGCCAAGGTGAGGAGCATGATGATGATGATAGAAGTTAGCATCTGATTTATTTTCTTGGAATGCAAGCGTAAGTGTGCAGCCTGCCACCCACTCTCCCCCAGGCTGCAATACCATACTGCTAGCTTGCTTGCACTTGAAATGAGGCCTTTTAGGCTTCTGGAGGCAGATGCCGGCCACCATGTCATGGCTGCGTCGGTGGCCTGGTATCCATACTCAGTCCCCAGCCACCAAGCGGCCGGGTGCCCACACACGGTCCCCAGCCGCCTGGGGGCGGCCGGGTGTCTATAAACGGTCCCCAGGCGCCCCTATTTGTCTCGGTGTGCCTTATACATAAGCGCACATGCCAAAACATTACCTGTGCCCTCCCCAGTGCATTTAGTGGGAAGGACAGCCTAACCACAAACATGTGGACAAGTGAATGTAGCCAGGGATGGTCCATCTCACTGACGCCTTCACACTGGGTTAATATTGTGGAAGACAGGACACAGTTGGACACTGGGATTCAACACGTCCTCCAGACATAGAGGATTGCGGGTCCTGGGTCAATCATGCTTCAACGAAAAGTTCAGAAGGTAGGCAGCAGCAGTGGTCGGCCTCCTACACAACGAGTAAATTATTCATGATCATGAGGCCATCCATCTCCTTAGCTTTCTGTTCCTTGGAATGCAAGCGCATGTATGTAGTAGCGGCTAGGCCTGAGGTGGTCAGCGTTTTGGCACATATCCTACCTCCTCCGAGGATTGCTGGATGTTTTCCTGCTACTATCCCAGTTCTATGACTCCTGTTAAAACAAAGCTTCAGCTGATGAATGATAGATGAGGTGGTGGCAAACGAGAAAGAGCAGGAGGAACAGGGTCCATTCACATCAATATCAGGCCAGTCAACCACACATGTCTTGTAGGATATGTTTCTGTACCAAAAGGAGCGGTTCGGCTACACAGTTATAGGGCATACAGTGAGTGCAATGCCTACCAAAAATTTCGAAGCACTCCAATGCCCCTTGGAAGTGACATGGAGGTCAGAGGCCTTAACTAAACCGTTTTTTCCATTTATAGCAACTGGGTCTCCTGTACACTGTTGGCCTAAGCGGTGAATGGAAGGCTTTCCAAAAATTATGAGGAACTGCAATGCCCCTTGAAACAGACGTGGATTACAGCGTACTAAAAACCTTCTACCCATTATTGGGGAGTGGGTTTCCCTTAGTGTTCGCCTATGCATTGAAAAGAAAAAGCAGACTAAAATTAGGAGGAAATGCAATGCCCGTTGGAAGAGTCGTGGAGGTTAGAGGTAATTAAAAACAACATTTCAATGCCCCTTGCAAGAGGTGTGGAGTTTAGAGTGGTTTAACAAGACGGTTTTAATGCCCCTTGGAAGAGACGTGGAGGTCACAGTAGCTTAACAAGACGGTTTTAATGCCCCTTGGAAGAGTGGTGGAGGTCAGAGTGGTTGAAAATTATGGTTTTAATTCCCCTTAGAAGAGACGTGGAGTTCAGAGTGGTTTAACAAGACGGTTTTAATGCCCCTTGGAAGAGACGTGGAGGTCACAGTAGCTTAACAAGACAGTTTTAATGCCCCTTGCAAGAGACGTGGAGGTCAGAGTGGTTTAACAAGATGGTTTTAATGCCCCTGGGAAGAAACGTGGAGGTCAGAGTGGTTTAACAAGATGGTTTTAATGCCCCTTGGAAGAGTAGTGGAGGTCAGAGTGGTTTAACAAGATGGTTTTAATGCCCCTTGCAAGAGACGTGAAGGTCAGAGTGGTTTAACAAGATGGTTTTAATGCCCCTTGAAAGAGACGTGGAGGTCACAGTAGCTTAACAATTGGGTTTTAATGCCACATCGAAGAGACATGGAGGTCAGAGTGGTTTAACAAGACGCTTTTAATGCCCCTTGGAAGAGACGTGGAGTTCACAGTAGCTTAACAATATGGTTTTAATGCCCCTTGGAAGAGTGGTGGAGGTCAGAGTGGTTTAACAAGATGGTTTTAATGCCCCTTGGAAGAGACGTGGAGTTCACAGTAGCTTAACAATATGGTTTTAATGCCCCTTGGAAGAGTGGTGGAGGTCAGAGTGGTTTAACAAGACGGTTTTAATGCCCCTTGGAAGAGACGTGGAGGTCACTGTAGCTTAGCAAGACGGTTATAATTCCCCTTGGAAGAGAGGAGGAGGTCGCAGTGGAATAAAAAGACAATATCAATACCCCGTGGAAGAGACGTGGAGGTCACAGTAGCTTAACAAGACGGTTTTAATGACCCCTTGGAAGAGAACTGGAGGTCACAGTAGCTTACCAGGACGGTTTTAATGCCCCTTGGAAGAGTGGTGTAGGTCGCAGTGGAATAAAAAGACAATATTAATGCCCCTTGGAAGAGTGGTGGAGGTCGCAGTGGAATAAAAAGACAATATCAATGCCCCGTGGAATAGACGTGGAGGTCACCGTAGCTTAACAAGACGGTTTTAATGCCCCTTGGAAGAGACATGGAGGTCACAGTGGAATAAAAAGACAATATCAATGCCCCATGGAATAGAAGTGGAGGTCATAGTAGCTTAACAAGATGGTTTTAATGCCCCTTGGAAGAGTGGTGGAGGTCGTAGTGGAATAAAAAGACAATATTAATGCCCTGTGGAAGAGACGTGGAGGCCACAGTAGCTTAACAAGATGGTTTAAATGCCCCTTGGAAGAGTGGTGGAGGTCGCAGTAGAATAAAAAGACAATATCATTGCCCCTTGGAAGAGTGGTGGAGGTCGCGGTGGAATAAAAAGACAATATCAATGCCCCGTGGAAGAGACGTGGAGGTCACTGTAGCTTAACAAGATGGTTTTAATGCCCCTTGGAAGAGAGGTGGAGGTCACAGGAGCTTAAAAAGACGGTTTTAATGCCCCTTGGAAGAGTGGTGGAGGTCGCAGTGGAATAAAAAGACAATAATAAATGCCCCGTGGAAGAGAGGTGAAGGTCACAGTAGCTTAACAAGACGGTTTTAATGCCCCTTGGAAGAGTGGTGGAGGTCGCAGTGGAATAAAAAACAATATCAATGCCCCATGGAAGAGACGTGGAGGTCACAGTAGCTTAACAAGATGGATTTAATGCCCCTTGGAAGAGACGTGAAGGTCACAGTAGCTTAACAAGACGGTTTTAATGACCCCTTGGAAGAGTGGTGGAAGTCGCAGTGGAATAAAAAGACAATATCAATGCTCATTGGAAGAGTGGTGGAGGTCGCAGTGGAATAAAAAGACAATATTAATGCCCCGTGGAAGATACGTGGAGGTCACAGTAGCTTAACAAGACGGTTTTAATGCCCCTTACAAGAGCCATGCAGTACAGCATATTAAAAACATTATTCCCATTATGGGGGAGTGGGTCTCCCATAGTCTTTGACTATGCCTTCCAAGCAAAAGCTGCCAAAAATTAGCACGGAGGAACTTACAATTAGAGATGAGCGTTGTTCTACTCGAACTGTTCGCCAATCTCAAATTCGAGCTGTTTTGGGCGGTGTTCGAGCCGTTCGGCGAACACGAACAATTTGATAAAAATTCGGCTGTTCGAGGTTATGTTCGATAACTGTTCGTGCACCAAAATCATAACTGGATTTTTTCTCAGTAATGATGAAAATTAATGTTAATACGCAGTTTGAGTGTACTGCAGGGTGGGGGGAGGGGCAGGGGATGGATCTCTGCAGGAACAATGAAGATCTCCATTTTTTTTTCTCTTTCCCGCATTTGCAGTGGGGAGGTGCAATCTGTCAGCCTATCAGCAGCGCACACACGGAGCGAAGTGCTTTTTTTCACACAAGCAAGGGCATGTGTCATTGGCAGTGTATGTCACATGTCCTTGCCCTATAAGACCAAGCCATTTTCCCCGTCGCCACCATTTTCTCACTGCTGCAGCTGCGTGTTAGACGGCACCGCTGTTACTGTGTGCGCTATACCTTGTTAATTTCAAGCCAATTTTCGCACAAATATACAGATAGCTTGGGAGTAGGGAATAGTTGTGATTGCAGTCCTTTTAAGGACTAGGTTACAGCATTTCCTACGACTTTTATCAGGGAGGTCTGTGCTCTTAAATAGATAGGTTGTGGGAGTAAAGACTAATTGTAATTGGAGTCCTTTTCAGGACTAGGTTACATCAGTTCCTATCAGTTTTTTGCCAGGCAGGTCTGTGCCAGTGCTGTGCAAGTTTTTTTCACAGCATTTGGCTGAATCTAGCAAAGCTAATCCTTTTTGGCCTATTGCAGAGTGTGTTAGTCAGTGGAGTAGCCTATCTGTGCTGCAAGATATACCACCTGTGTATAGAATACCAATTTTTTTACTGCACCTAGTGAAGTAAAATCTTTTGGGCATAGCATCATTCTATTAGTCCATCTATACTGACCTCCATCAGGTTGCAAATTAAAACTAATTTTTATCTGCATCTACAGTACCTCTGAAAAAATATTTGGGCTTCTAGCTGTGTGTGGGACTTGTTGTATTAGTCCATCTATACTGACCTCCATCAGGTTGCAAACTGAATATATTTTTTTCTGCATCTACCTCTGAAAAAATATTTGGGCTTCTAGCTGTGTGTGGGTCTTGTTCTATTAATCCATCTATACTGACCTCCATCAGGTTGCAAACTGAATATAATTTTTTTCTGCATCTAGCTCTGAAAAAATATTTGGCCTTCTAGCAGTGTGTCGGACTTTCTCTATTAGTCCATCTATACTGACCTCCATCAGGTTGCAAATTAAAAATAATTTGTATCTGCATCTACAGTACCTCTGAAAAAATATTTGGGCTTCTAGCTGTGTGTGGGACTTGTTGTATTAGTCCATCTATACTGACCTCCATCAGGTTGCAAACTGAATATATTTTTTTCTGCATCTACCTCTGAAAAAATATTTGGGCTTCTAGCTGTGTTTGGGACTTGTTGTATTAGTCCATCTATACTGACCTCCATCAGGTTGCAAATTAAAAATAATTTGTATCTGCATCTACAGTACCTCTGAAAAAATATTTGGGCTTCTAGCTGTGTGTGGGACTTGTTGTATTAGTCCATCTATACTGACCTCCATCAGGTTGCAAACTGAATATATTTTTTTCTGCATCTACCTCTGAAAAAATATTTGGGCTTCTAGCTGTGTTTGGGACTTGTTGTATTAGTCCATCTATACTGACCTCCATCAGGTTGCAAATTAAAAATAATTTGTATCTGCATCTACAGTACCTCTGAAAAAATATTTGGGCTTCTAGCTGTGTGTGGGACTTGTTGTATTAGTCCATCTATACTGACCTCCATCAGGTTGCAAACTGAATATATTTTTTTCTGCATCTACCTCTGAAAAAATATTGGGCTTCTAGCTGTGTGTGGGTCTTGTTCTATTAATCCATCTATACTGACCTCCATCAGGTTGCAAACTGAATATAATTTTTTTCTGCATCTAGCTCTGAAAAAATATTTGGCCTTCTAGCAGTGTGTCGGACTTTCTGTATTAGTCCATCTATACTGACCTCCATCAGGTTGCAAATTAAAAATAAATTTTATCTGCATCTACAGTACCTCTGAAAAAATATTTGGGCTTCTAGCTGTGTGTGGGACTTGTTGTATTAGTCCATCTATACTGACCTCCATCAGGTTGCAAATTAAAAATAATTTGTATCTGCATCTACAGTACCTCTGAAAAAATATTTGGGCTTCTAGCTGTGTGTGGGACTTGTTGAATTAGTCCATCTATACTGACCTCCATCAGGTTGCAAATTGAATATATTTTTTTCTGCATCTACCTCTGAAAAAATATTTGGGCTTCTAGCTGTGTGTGGGACTTGTTGTATTAGTCCATCTATACTGACCTCCATCAGGTTGCAAATTAAAAATAATTTGTATCTGCATCTACAGTACCTCTGAAAAAATATTTGGGCTTCTAGCTGTGTGTGGGACTTGTTGTATTAGTCCATCTATACTGACCTCCATCAGGTTGCAAACTGAATATATTTTTTTCTGCATCTACCTCTGAAAAAATATTGGGCTTCTAGCTGTGTGTGGGTCTTGTTCTATTAATCCATCTATACTGACCTCCATCAGGTTGCAAACTGAATATAATTTTTTTCTGCATCTACCTCTGAAAAAATATTGGGCTTCTAGCTGTGTGTGGGACTTGTTCTATTAATCCATCTATACTGACCTCCATCAGGTTGCAAACTGAATATATTTTTTTCTGCATCTACCTCTGAAAAAATATTTGGGCTTCTAGCTGTGTGTGGGTCTTGTTCTATTAATCCATCTATACTGACCTCCATCAGGTTGCAAACTGAATATAATTTTTTTCTGCATCTAGCTCTGAAAAAATATTTGGCCTTCTAGCAGTGTGTCGGACTTTCTCTATTAGTCCATCTATACTGACCTCCATCAGGTTGCAAATTAAAAATAATTTGTATCTGCATCTACAGTACCTCTGAAAAAATATTTGGGCTTCTAGCTGTGTGTGGGACTTGTTGTATTAGTCCATCTATACTGACCTCCATCAGGTTGCAAACTGAATATATTTTTTTCTGCATCTACCTCTGAAAAAATATTTGGGCTTCTAGCTGTGTTTGGGACTTGTTGTATTAGTCCATCTATACTGACCTCCATCAGGTTGCAAATTAAAAATAATTTGTATCTGCATCTACAGTACCTCTGAAAAAATATTTGGGCTTCTAGCTGTGTGTGGGACTTGTTGTATTAGTCCATCTATACTGACCTCCATCAGGTTGCAAACTGAATATATTTTTTTCTGCATCTACCTCTGAAAAAATATTTGGGCTTCTAGCTGTGTTTGGGACTTGTTGTATTAGTCCATCTATACTGACCTCCATCAGGTTGCAAATTAAAAATAATTTGTATCTGCATCTACAGTACCTCTGAAAAAATATTTGGGCTTCTAGCTGTGTGTGGGACTTGTTGTATTAGTCCATCTATACTGACCTCCATCAGGTTGCAAACTGAATATATTTTTTTCTGCATCTACCTCTGAAAAAATATTTGGGCTTCTAGCTGTGTTTGGGACTTGTTGTATTAGTCCATCTATACTGACCTCCATCAGGTTGCAAATTAAAAATAATTTGTATCTGCATCTACAGTACCTCTGAAAAAATATTTGGGCTTCTAGCTGTGTGTGGGACTTGTTGTATTAGTCCATCTATACTGACCTCCATCAGGTTGCAAACTGAATATATTTTTTTCTGCATCTACCTCTGAAAAAATATTGGGCTTCTAGCTGTGTGTGGGTCTTGTTCTATTAATCCATCTATACTGACCTCCATCAGGTTGCAAACTGAATATAATTTTTTTCTGCATCTAGCTCTGAAAAAATATTTGGCCTTCTAGCAGTGTGTCGGACTTTCTGTATTAGTCCATCTATACTGACCTCCATCAGGTTGCAAATTAAAAATAAATTTTATCTGCATCTACAGTACCTCTGAAAAAATATTTGGGCTTCTAGCTGTGTGTGGGACTTGTTGTATTAGTCCATCTATACTGACCTCCATCAGGTTGCAAATTAAAAATAATTTGTATCTGCATCTACAGTACCTCTGAAAAAATATTTGGGCTTCTAGCTGTGTGTGGGACTTGTTGAATTAGTCCATCTATACTGACCTCCATCAGGTTGCAAATTGAATATATTTTTTTCTGCATCTACCTCTGAAAAAATATTTGGGCTTCTAGCTGTGTGTGGGACTTGTTGTATTAGTCCATCTATACTGACCTCCATCAGGTTGCAAATTAAAAATAATTTGTATCTGCATCTACAGTACCTCTGAAAAAATATTTGGGCTTCTAGCTGTGTGTGGGACTTGTTGTATTAGTCCATCTATACTGACCTCCATCAGGTTGCAAACTGAATATATTTTTTTCTGCATCTACCTCTGAAAAAATATTGGGCTTCTAGCTGTGTGTGGGTCTTGTTCTATTAATCCATCTATACTGACCTCCATCAGGTTGCAAACTGAATATAATTTTTTTCTGCATCTACCTCTGAAAAAATATTGGGCTTCTAGCTGTGTGTGGGACTTGTTCTATTAATCCATCTATACTGACCTCCATCAGGTTGCAAACTGAATATAATTTTTTTCTGCATCTAGCTCTGAAAAAATATTTGGCCTTCTAGCAGTGTGTCGGACTTTCTGTATTAGTCCATCTATACTGACCTCCATCAGGTTGCAAATTAAAAATAATTTTTATCTGCATCTACAGTACCTCTGAAAAAATATTTGGGCTTCTAGCTGTGTGTGGGACTTGTTGTATTAGTCCATCTATACTGACCTCCATCAGGTTGCAAATTAAAAATAATTTGTATCTGCATCTACAGTACCTCTGAAAAAATATTTGGGCTTCTAGCTGTGTGTGGGACTTGTTGAATTAATCCATCTATACTGACCTCCATCAGGTTGCAAATTGAATATATTTTTTTCTGCATCTACCTCTGAAAAAATATTTGGGCTTCTAGCTGTGTGTGGGACTTGTTGTATTAGTCCATCTATACTGACCTCCATCAGGTTGCAAATTAAAAATAATTTGTATCTGCATCTACAGTACCTCTGAAAAAATATTTGGGCTTCTAGCTGTGTGTGGGACTTGTTGTATTAGTCCATCTATACTGACCTCCATCAGGTTGCAAACTGAATATATTTTTTTCTGCATCTACCTCTGAAAAAATATTGGGCTTCTAGCTGTGTGTGGGTCTTGTTCTATTAATCCATTTATACTGACCTCCATCAGGTTGCAAACTGAATATAATTTTTTTCTGCATCTAGCTCTGAAAAAATATTTGGCCTTCTAGCAGTGTGTCGGACTTTCTCTATTAGTCCATCTATACTGACCTCCATCAGGTTGCAAATTAAAAATAATTTGTATCTGCATCTACAGTACCTCTGAAAAAATATTTGGGCTTCTAGCAGTGTGTGGGACTTGTTGTATTAGTCCATCTATACTGACCTCCATCAGGTTGCAAATTAAAAATAATTTGTATCTGCATCTACAGTACCTCTGAAAAAATATTTGGGCTTCTAGCTGTGTGTGGGACTTGTTGTATTAGTCCATCTATACTGACCTCCATCAGGTTGCAAATTAAAACTAATTTTTATCTGCATCTACAGTACCTCTGAAAAAATATTTGGGCTTCTAGCTGTGTGTGGGACTTGTTGTATTAGTCCATCTATACTGACCTCCATCAGGTTGCAAACTGAATATATTTTTTTCTGCATCTACCTCTGAAAAAATATTTGGGCTTCTAGCTGTGTGTGGGACTTGTTGTATTAGTCCATCTATACTGACCTCCATCAGGTTGCAAATTAAAAATAATTTGTATCTGCATCTACAGTACCTCTGAAAAAATATTTGGGCTTCTAGCTGTGTGTGGGACTTGTTGTATTAGTCCATCTATACTGACCTCCATCAGGTTGCAAATTAAAACTAATTTTTATCTGCATCTACAGTACCTCTGAAAAAATATTTGGGCTTCTAGCTGTGTGTGGGACTTGTTGTATTAGTCCATCTATACTGACCTCCATCAGGTTGCAAACTGAATATATTTTTTTCTGCATCTACCTCTGAAAAAATATTGGGCTTCTAGCTGTGTGTGGGTCTTGTTCTATTAATCCATCTATACTGACCTCCATCAGGTTGCAAACTGAATATAATTTTTTTCTGCATCTAGCTCTGAAAAAATATTTGGCCTTCTAGCAGTGTGTCGGACTTTCTCTATTAGTCCATCTATACTGACCTCCATCAGGTTGCAAATTAAAAATAATTTTTATCTGCATCTACAGTACCTCTGAAAAAATATTTGTGCTTCTAGCTGTGTGTGGGACTTGTTGTATTAGTCCATCTATACTGACCTCCATCAGGTTGCAAATTAAAAATAATTTTTATCTGCATCTACAGTACCTCTGAAAAAATATTTGGGCTTCTAGCTGTGTGTGGGACTTGTTGTATTAGTCCATCTATACTGACCTCCATCAGGTTGCAAATTAAAAATAATTTTTATCTGCATCTATAGTACCTCTGAAAAAATATTTGGGCTTCTAGCTGTGTGTGGGACTTGTTGTATTAGTCCATCTATACTGACCTCCATCAGGTTGCAAACTGAATATATTTTTTTCTGCATCTACCTCTGAAAAAATATTTGGGCTTCTAGCTGTGTGTGGGACTTGTTGTATTAGTCCATCTGTACTGACCTCCATCAGGTTGCAAATTAAAAATAATTTGTATCTGCATCTACAGTACCTCTGAAAAAATATTTGGGCTTCTAGCTGTGTGGGACTTGTTGTATTAGTCCATCTATACTGACCTCCATCAGGTTGCAAATTAAAACTAATTTTTATCTGCATCTACAGTACCTCTGAAAAAATATTTGGGCTTCTAGCTGTGTGTGGGACTTGTTGTATTAGTCCATCTATACTGACCTCCATCAGGTTGCAAACTGAATATATTTTTTTCTGCATCTACCTCTGAAAAAATATTGGGCTTCTAGCTGTGTGTGGGTCTTGTTCTATTAATCCATCTATACTGACCTCCATCAGGTTGCAAACTGAATATAATTTTTTTCTGCATCTAGCTCTGAAAAAATATTTGGCCTTCTAGCAGTGTGTCGGACTTTCTCTATTAGTCCATCTATACTGACCTCCATCAGGTTGCAAATTAAAAATAATTTTTATCTGCATCTACAGTACCTCTGAAAAAATATTTGGGCTTCTAGCTGTGTGTGGGACTTGTTGTATTAGTCCATCTATACTGACCTCCATCAGGTTGCAAATTAAAAATAATTTTTATCTGCATCTACAGTACCTCTGAAAAAATATTTGGGCTTCTAGCTGTGTGTGGGACTTGTTGTATTAGTCCATCTATACTGACCTCCATCAGGTTGCAAATTAAAAATAATTTTTATCTGCATCTACAGTACCTCTGAAAAAATATTTGGGCTTCTAGCTGTGTGTGGGACTTGTTGTATTAGTCCATCTATACTGACCTCCATCAGGTTGCAAATTAAAAATAATTTTTATCTGTATCTACAGTACCTCTGAAAAAATATTTGGGCTTCTAGCTGTGTGTGGGACTTGTTGTATTAGTCCATCTATACTGACCTCCATCAGGTTGCAAACTGAATATATTTTTTTCTGCATCTACCTCTGAAAAAATATTGGGCTTCTAGCTGTGTGTGGGACTTGTTGTATTAGTCCATCTATACTGACCTCCATCAGGTTGCAAACTGAATATATTTTTTTCTGCATCTACCTCTGAAAAAATATTGGGCTTCTAGCTGTGTGTGGGACTTATTGTATTAGTCCATCTATACAGACCTCCATCAGGTTGCAAACTGAATATAATTTTTTTCTGCATCTACCTCTGAAAAAATATTTGGCCTTGTAGCAGTGTGTCGCACTTTCTCTATTAGTCCATCTATACTGACCTCCATCAGGTTGCAAACTGAATATATTTTTTTCTGCATCTAACCCAGCCAATAGTTTTGGCCTAATACCACAGTTTGGCCACTCAGCTCTACTCGGTTACCATCCATTGTTTTTTTGTGCAAACAACTCCAGAGTTGTGAATTAGTTAACCACCAAAATGAGTGGAAAAAGGCCTGCTGCTGGTGGAAAGGGGAATAGGCGTGTTGGGAAGGGGAAAAAAGGTTATGTCCGTGGGGTAGGTGTTAAAGCAACAGTAACATCTGCAGAAGAAAGACCATCTTCCAGCCAAGCTAAAATGTCTACTTCTTTTAGCGGACAATGTGATAAGATCCCTTTCTTACGGCCACGCCAATCGCTACAAATTCCAGATGAGGCACAAAAACAGCAGGTGCTTCAATGGATATCAAGTGCTCCTTTAAGTGGGCTCTCCTCCACATCAACTTCAACATCACAAATACTCCAGTCCTCAAAGGTGTCACCCAAATCGCACTTGCTTCCTCACAGCTCCCAAATCTCCAGCTGCCCGTCTGAGTATGAGGTAGAACAGATGGTTGAGTCTGCAGAGCTGTTTACTCATACTATAGCCTGGGAATCAGAGGTCGACTCCAGCGCTTCTGTGAATCCAGACGAGGAAATGATCTGCACTGATGCCCAGAATCTTTATGAGTCGGATCCAGGACCAGACGCAGAAGGTTCTGACCATAATGTAGACCCTCATTCCCAAACTGTAACTCCTGTTGGTGGAGACAATGAGGAAGACGATGATAAGACTCAAATACCTGATTGGAGCGACAACTTTAGTTTTTTGTCAGGGCAGGAACAGGTTGGCTCTGAGGACGACGGGTGTGATAACACACAGGGTGATGATGATGAAGTTGGAGATCCCACTTACTGTCAACCCACAGTCAGCCAAGAGATGAGGTCAGCAGAGGAGGTGGAGGAAGATGCTAGTGACGACGAGGTCAGGTTGCGCCTTCCTGGACAGAGACGTAGTACTGGAAGCACGTCAACAACTGCATCCTCAAACACAACTCTGCCTCTCACCACAAGTCGTGGTGGCTCTTCAGGTCGCATGGGTGCTAAGCCTTGCATAGCCTGGGCATTTTTTCAGATCGATAAAGATGACCCAACTCGTGTTATCTGTAACATTTGTCAGCAAAAGCTAAGTAGAGGCCAAAAAATACATAGTTTGAGTACTTCATGCATGAACCGGCACATGGACATGAAGCATAAGTTGCAGTGGGAAGCTCAGTGTGCTACAATACGGCCTAGCCGGCCGGGCCAACCACCGTCTGCCATATCTTGTGCATCCGCGGCCTCTTCATCCTCTGTGACTGGGGGGACAGCAGTCACACCTGTTTTGGGGCGCAGTCCTGCCACCTCTTTACCCGCAACAGCCAGCGTGATTGGCAGGTCATCATTTTCTTTGGAGGTGGTAACAGCAGCTGGTGTTGAGCGCTGTCCGACATCGAAAGCACCACCTTTGGATCAAGGCAACCTAACATGTCCGCCTGCATCTTCCTCACAGACCGGCAGTTTGCCGGGGACACCCTTATCAACCCCGTCTAAGCACAATAGCCAGCCCTCGGTCCCTCAGATGTGGACAAGTAAAAGACCATTTCCTCCTAGCCATGAGAAAGCTTCTCAAAGAAAGGTGTGCCTGCGCTCCACCAGCATGTCGCACACAACATCACCGCTTCTTTGAGAAACTCTGTGTGTGACAGGGTGCATTTCACCACAGACACTTGGACGAGTAGGCATGGACAGGGGCATTACATGTCGCTGACTGGGCACTGGGTAACTATGGTGACAGCAGGACAAGGGGCTGCTGTCCAAGTCTTGCCGTCCCCACGAGTTGTGCGTCAATCCTCTTTATGTCAAAGTTCCTCCACTGCTTCTGCCTCCTCAACCTCCTCTCGGTCTTCCACCTGCACCCAAAGCCTGTCTGGTCATGCCACAAGCTTTCTAACTGCGCAGAAGGGATCCTGCACACCTCCTTACTATGCTGGCAGTAGGGCTCAACGTCATCAGGCGGTTTTTACATTGAAATGTCTGGGAAATGTGAGTCACACAGCTGAGGAGTTGTGGTCAGCTCTGGAGAACCAATTTCATGAATGGTTGTCTCCACTGGACCTGAAACCAGGGAAGGCCGTGTGCGACAATGCTGCAAACCTGGGTGCAGCCCTTCGCCGGGGCAATGTCACACACGTGCCTTGTATGGCTCACGTGTTGAACCTGGTTGTCCAGCAATTTTTAGCCCACTATCCCAGACTAGATAGCCTTCTGCAGAGGGCACGGTCGCTGTGTGCTCACTTCCGCCGTTCGCATCCCGCAGCTCAGCGACTTACATCTCTACAGAAGTCGTTGGGCCTGCCACTTCACCGGCTAAAATGCGATGTGCCTACCCGGTGGAATTCAACTCTGCACATGTTGCAGCGACTGTGGCAGCACCGACAAGCCCTGGTGCAATACGTTCTGACGTATAGCCTGGGCCAACGAGATTCAGAGGTGGGGCAAATCACGCTGGAGGAGTGGTCTCAGATCAGGGACCTATGCACCCTTCTGCACAGTTTTGAAATGGCGACGAAGATGTTTAGTGCTGACGATGCCATTATCAGCATGACTATTCCGGTGATTTACTTGCTGGAGCACATATTAAACAGAATTCGGAGTCAGGTGGTGGCACAAGAGGAGGTGGAGGAAGTAGAGGAGGAGGAGTTGTATGCGGAAGGGCTAACATCTGCAAGGTCCAGACGGTCGGCAGCACCAAGGCGGCAGGCATGTGAGGGTGGGGGAGATGGTTTTACCAGGGCGCATGGTAGCAGCCAAACTAGTGAGGAAGGTGCAGGAGCCCAGGAAGAAGTGGAGGACGAACTGATGGAAGACTCATCAGATGAGGGAGACCTTGATCACATTTCTGTTGTGCGAGGTTGGGGGGAGAGGACAGAGGAAGGAAGCATGATTGTTACCTCGCCACCAACACAACAGGGACTTGGTGCTCCTGGATGCGCAACACACATGAGTGCCTTCTTGCTGCACTACCTGCAACATGACCCTCGAATTGTGAGAATTAGAAATAATCCTGACTACTGGGTTGCCACACTGTTAGATCCCCGGTACAAAAGTAAATTTGCAGAAATTATTCCTGCCATAGAAAGGGATGCACGCATGCAGGAGTATCAGCAGAGACTGTTGCAGAATCTTACATGTGCTTTTCCACAAAATACCAGTGGTGCACGTAGTGAATCTCACAGTTCCAACGTGCCAACCGTGGGACCGTCAAGTGTTCAGCACTCAAACCGTAACAGAACCACAGTATCTGGTGGTAACATCAATTTTGCGGAATCATTTCACCACTTTTTTAGCCCATCCTTTGCAAGGCCACAGGAGACAAGAAGTCTGACACATAGTCAACGCCTAGAGACGATGGTACAGGAGTATCTCCAAGTAAACATTGAAGCTACGACTGTGTCACTGGACCCTTGCTCTTTTTGGGCTTCCAATCTGGATAAATGGCCGGAGCTAGCCACTTACGCCTTGGAGATCTTGTCATGCCCCGCAGCCAGCGTTCTGTCTGAAAGTGTGTTCAGCGCTGCTGGTGGTGTGCTGACAGATAAGCGCACGCGGCTCTCCACTGATAATGTAGACAGACTCACGTTCATAAAGATGAACAAATCATGGATCCGAAACGACTTTTCTACCCCTGTGTCATCCTGGGGAGAGTAAAAGCTTGATGATTGTTTAAAATCACCCTACCAACCGTTTTAAGCTTTCAAATTACTAATCATGTTTATCTGTATCTTGACTGGAAAATAATTTGGGCTTTGTAGCAGTGTGCAGCACTGATCCTATTAGGCCATCTATAATAAGCTCCACCAGATTTAAAATTAAAAATAATTTTTAGCTGCATCTAGCCCGGAAAATAATTTTGGGGCTCCGAGATGCGCAAGACACATAAGTGCCTTCTTGCTGCACTACCTGCAGCATGACCCTCATATTGTCAGAATTCGAAGTAATCATGACTACTGGGTTGCCACACTCTTAGATCCCCCAAACTTTTCGATCAACCTTTTCATTTTAATAAAGACCAAAAAAATGGTCATTTTTGAAATTATAAGCATTAGCAGGTTGTTAGAAACTGAAATCAAACAGTTTTCAACTCAAAACTTTATTCTAGGTGATGTTACATTTTCACATAGGACCCCTTGTTCGAAAGGAGCTTCTGAACTCTCTCGTCCATTGAATTTGTCAGGTTTTGGATGGTTTCTGCTTCAATTGTTTTGCATGAGGACAGAATACCCTCCCAGAGCTGTTGCTTAGATGTGAACTGCCTCCCGCCATCATAGACACTCCTTTTAATGATGCTCCAAAGGTTCTGAATGGGGTAGAGGTCAGGGGAGCATGGGGGTCACACCATAAGTTTGTCCCCTTTTATGCCCATATCAGCCAGAGATGCAGATGTTTTATGTGCAGCATGAGATGGTGCATTATCATGCAGAAAAATGATCTTGCTGTGAAATACACGGTTCTTCTTCTTGAACCATGGCAGGAAGTGCTGTTTGAGAAAATCCACATACATTATGGAGTTCATCTTTAGCGCCTTCAGGGATCCTAAAGGGGCCGACAATCTCTCTCCCCATGATTCCAGCCCAAAACATTACTCCACCTCCTCCTTGTTGGCGCTGTAGCCGTGTTTGCGTGGGGTGTCCATCAACCAGCCATCCTCCACTCCATCCATCTGGACCATCGAGCGCTGCACGGCACTCATCCGTGAACAAAACAGTTTTGAAATCAGTCTTCATGTAATGTTTGGCCCACTGGAGCCGTTTCTGCTTGTGTGAAGTGGATAGAGGAGGTCGACAGGATGGCGTATGCACAGCTGCAAACCTCTGAAGGACCCTGCATCTTGTTGTTCGGGGGATGTTGGAGGCACAAGCAGCTTCAAAAACTTGTCTGCTGCTATGACAAGGCTTTTTTGCCGCTGCTCTTTCAACCTGACGTAATTGCCTGTAGGAAAGAGTCCTCAATTTGCCCTTATCAGCACGCACATGTGTGTACTGTGAATCAGCTACATACTTCTTGATTGCCAAGACACTTCATCCTGATCATCGCACAATGTTGATTGTAGTCATGCCTTGACCTAAACACTCCACAATTTGTTGCTTCTCAGCAGCCGACACATCCTTTTTCTTTCCCATTTTGGCAGAAAATGTAGGCTGCTGAATAATGTGAGAGAGCCTTCTTAAGTAGTCTTGCCTTTCATTGGACACACCTGCCAAACTAATTAGCACTGGTGTCTGCAATTGCTTACAGTGATATAAAGAGCCCTGACACACATCACCATCAATGAGTTTAACTGACAAACAAACAAATTCTTCCCTTATCACTCCTAAACACTTTTTGCATAATAATTTGGAACACAGTGCACATGTGCTTTTCCACAAAACACCAGTGGTTCACGTAGTGAATCTTACAGTTCTAACTTGCCAACCGTGGTCTGTATGGAGTTGTTCAATAAAGGGCCCAAAATTAAGATAACATAGATGGGAGAGGTCTCTATGAATAGGAATTCCTAAGTATTTGATACCCTGTGAGGGCCAGGCAAAGGGAAAGTTGGACTGGATGGAATCCTATATGGATTTGGGGAGGGAGACATCGAGGGCCTCAGACTTCGCTGCATTGATTTTAAAATTTGACCATGTAACAAAGTGATCTATTTCAGCCATAACAGCATGGATGGATATATGTGATTGAGTGATATATACTAGGACATCATCAGCAAATAGAGAGCACTTGTACTCGGTGCCTCCCACCTCAATCCACCTAATATTGGGGTTATGGCGAATTTATGAGAGCAGGTGCTTCGTCACTAGGATGTATAAGAGAGGGGACAGAGAACATCCCTGCCTTGTCCCATTGGTGATTGTGAAAGGTGATGAAAATGTTCTGACGCGACCCCTGGGCCTTGGGACACCCGGAGCCGGACCCTTTTTGGTGGATGCTGGTGGTTGTAGTCTCCGTGGCGGCAACCCGGTTCCGTGGCTCAGGGCGGTCAAACCAGTGGCGGAACTATTTATGTGGTTTTGATGTTTAAATGTCCGACTACGCCACCCGTGGATTGCGGTCAGAGTGAACCGCCGCTCCAGGGCAGACCTCTGAGGCTGGTGTTGTGGGTGCAGCAGAGCGTAGCATAACTCCCCACGGGAGGAGTATAGCCTCATGGCAGTGTATGCGGAGGATGGGGGTGATGGTGCAGGGCAGGAGCAGTAATGACACGGAGTCAGTGATGCAGTCCAGGGCCTTTACTCACAGTTCTTATTATCCAGACCACGTCTGCAGGTAACGGCTGCCCACGTCGTACTGTGCTCACCAGGTGAGGGGCTCAGACAACTCCCAGATAACTTTGGAGCGCTTCACAGGACCCCCTTTGTGTGTCCTTTGTCTGGCCTTTCTTACCAACCCTTCTGTCCGGCTGCCTCGGGCCTCCTCTTGGTAAACTTGGCGCCAGTTTCCCTGACCCTATGTGGTGCCTTCCTAGCGGGTGTAGCGAGGGGCTGCACCACATAAAATGTCACAGCCTCCTGTTTCTAGCTGAGGGTCGTTTCCTGCCTCCACTAGTTTCGGGGACCGGTCTCCCCCTTTGGCCTGACCCCTCCACGCAGGTGGATTCTGGCGTGCGGTGGGACTCGCCCGTCCGCACCCCTGAGATCCCTTCGTTCCTCGTTCCTGGAGCCTTCTCCGCTCCTCTTCCTTCCTTCTCCCTCTTCCAGGCCTGGGCCTCTGTTACTAGGCCCGCCTCCGGAGCAGAGCTCATGCAGAGCCCCTGCTCCCTGCCACTTCTGCTCAGACTTCTCTGCACTGAACTAAGATGGTGCCCACCTTTTATACTCCCTTCTCAATGCACCCAGGAACTGCTTCCTCCCTGCTCCTGCACTACAGGGTTCCCCTTCCTCAGTGTTCCCTCCCCCCACTCCAGCCAGGGACAGGGACTGTCGTGCCCATCTCAGGGGCATATTGGTCGCCCTGCCCCACGGCAATGTGGTGTAATGCATGCAGGTGTCGGGTCCTGATCCACACTACATCCTTACCTGAGAGTGAGATATCACACCTCTGGGTGAGGTGCAATACCTCTGTAGCAACCGAGCCCTCAGGGTGCTACAGTTCCATTTATCTTCAGCCTAGGTGACGTATTGCGATACAGGGCCGTGATTTTGGCTATAAAAGGGTCCCCTAGACCCCTACCCCAAGCTTTTTAAGAGAATCATATATGGCGTGCCAGGAGACTCTATGGAATGCTTTCTCAGCATCCAACGAGAGTATCTAATTACAAATTTTTAACTGCATCTAGCCCAGGAAATACTTTGTGCCTAGTAGCAGGGTCTGCTAGTCAGCGGATTATCCCGGCTGTTAAGCAAGCTACACCACCTGTAGTTTGGACACTTAATTTTTTCAAAGGAAATGCTTCGGGACCACGGGATACTCAGTGAAGAGCATCAGGAGGCACCCCAAGGCATAGGGGCTGGGACTGGCAGTAGGATGCCTTGCGGTGGACAGCCGAGCTCGATCCTTATAAAAGCTTTTTAACTGCAGCAGCTTTAGTGGACGCTACTGGAGCTGGAATTACGCGGCTGCTGGCATGAGACTTGCCCTCCAATAGATCCTTGTAAATGGATTTAAAGTGTATTCATTCAAATTAGAGAGACAATTTAAATTAAAAAGCTTAGAGCTGCCTCCACCACAGGAGGGCTCGCTCGACCCACCAGCGGACAGGCACCAGTATTGGGAGAGGGGGGCTGGCCATCAGGGTTCACCGCGGCTCTGGCACAAACCCGGCGACACGGAGGTGGCACGGGCAGGAGCGGACTGGCCGTGTCGGATTCTCACTTTTTGGATTTTAGAAGGGCATGACATGCCTATATCTGTGTCTCTCCCTCCTTTTACTCCTCCACCTCTTTTATTTTCGCATGACTATATGTACTTGTCACTTTTCCATGTGTTAGTTATGTCTTCTGAGCAGTTTGTCAGCTTTTGGACACCTTTGAAGGTGTTTTCTATGTGTTTCTATGTGTTTTTGTTTGCCTGCCATTGGTTTTAACGGTGTTCGAAGGTGTTCGACGAACAGTTCGACGAACAGTTCGGCGAACACACGGGTGTTCGACGAACCGAACCGAACTCGAACACTACGGGGGTGGCTCAACACTACTTACAATGCCCCGTACAAGAGCCATGCAGTACAGCATATTAAAAACATTATTCCCATTATAGGGGAGTTGGTCTCCCATAGTCTTTTCCTATGCCTTCCAAGCAAAAGCTGCCAAAAATTAGGACGGAGGAACTTGCAATGCTGGCAACACGGACCACGGTCACCCTGGTGGTATAGTGGTGGAGGAGGCTGAGGATAAGGAGAAGAGTAAAAAACAGCCAAAATAAATAAGTGTATACCCATGTGTGGGTGTGAAGTGGTGCATGGGAATACACCTCCCGAAACAACACAGTGGATTTGACTTTATGTTACTCTGCTGTTATTTGATGGTGATGAGAAGTCTGGCCCAATCTAGTTCTTGTTCATTTTGATAAAGGTCAGCTTGTCAGCATTGTCAGTTGACAGGCGAGTGCGCTTATCAGTTATAATTCCCCCAGCGGCAATAAAAACACGCTCCGATAACAAGCTAGCGGCAGGGCAGGCCACGACCTCCGAGGTGTACAGTGCGAGTTCATTCCAAGTGTCCAGCTTGGATACTCAATAATTAAAAGGCACAGAGGAATCACGGAGGATGCTGGTACGGTCAACAAGGTACTCCCTCACCATCTTTTGAAACTTTCCACTCCTTGTGAGAGTACCCCACGCCTCAGGGCCTGTAAGCTGGGCGGGTCTCAGAAAACTGTCCCAGAACTTTGACAGTGTTCCCCTGCCTCTGCTGGATTGGAGTTGCGTCTTTCTTGCCTGTACGCCTTGGTTGGTCAAAAAACTGTGACCTCTGCTGCTAGCATGTTCAGATGGGAAGTTTTTTTAACAGTTCTGCAGCAAGGGCCTTCTGTTAGTGCCCCAATTTTGTAGACCTCTCCACCTCAGGAATAAGAGAGTGAAAGTTCTCCTTGTAGCGGGAGTCTAAAAGTGTCACCAACCAGTAATGACTGTCACCCAACATTTTGACAACGCGAGGGTCACGGTTAAGGCAGCGTAGCATAAAGTCAGCCATGCGTGCCAGACTGATAACGGGCAAGACTTCCGTGTCCTCACCAAGATGACGACTGACCATGCTATCCTCCTCCTCCTCCTCCTCCCCCCTGTCCTCAGGCCACCCACGCTGAACCGACGGTATGACAGTTGTACAGGTAGTACCGTCTACAGCGCATGATACCAGCTCCTGTTCTTCCTCCTCCTCCTCCTCTCCCTCATTGTCCCCTAATGCACGTTGGGAAGAGAAGAGGCTGGGCTGTGTGTAATTGCCCGCTATGGCTTCTTGATCCATCTCATCATACTCTGGCTGCAATGCCTCCTCTTTAATTCTCTGCAGAGAGCATTGCAAAAGACAGACAAGTGGGATGCTGACGCTAATGACGGCGTCATCGCCACTCACCATCTTGGTGGACTCCTCAAAGTTCGTCAGGATGGTACATATGTCAGACATCCAGGTCCACTCCTGAGGTCTTATGTGTGGAGTCTGACCTGAATATCGACGGCCTTGTTGCAGCTGGTACTCCACAACTGCTCTCTTCTGCTCACAAATCCTTTGCAACATGTGGGGGTTAGAGTTCCAACGTGTGGGGACATCACACACCAGTCGGTGTGCCGGAAGCTGCAAACGCTGCTGCAACACAGCAAGGACGGCAGAAGCTGTAGCCGACTTCTAAAAATGAGCTGACAGGCGGCGTACTTTGACTAGCAGATCTGGCAACTCGGGGTACAATTTAAGAAACCGCTGAACCACGAGGTTAAGCACATGAGCCAGGCATGGTACGTGTGTGATCTCGCCTCGCCTCAGAGCCGCCACCAGGTTACGGCCATTGTCACACATGACCATGCCTGGATGTAGGTTCAGCGGTCTCAGCCACAGATCCGCCTGCTCTTTCACAGCAGTCCACAACTCACAAGCAGTGTGAGGTTTATCACCTAACCTTATGAGTTTCAGCAGAGTCTGTTGCCGCTTGGCTGAGGCAGTACCGCAGTGCTTCCAGCTTGTTACTGATGTGGTGATATCTGAGATGGAGGCTGAACATGAGGAGGAGGAGGAGGATGATGCGCAGGAGCTGTACACTGTGGGGGCAACTCTGACTGACATAGGGCCCACAATCCTCGTTGTGGGGAGGATGTGTTCCGTCCCAAGGTCCAACTGGTTCCCGGCTTCCACTATGTTTACCCAGTGTGCCGTCAGGGAGATGTACCGTCCCTGGTCACAAGCACTTGTCCACGTTTCAGTTGTCTGGTGGACTCTCCCAGTAACTGCGTTGTTGAGGGCATGGCAGATGTTTTGGAACACGTGCTTGTGTAGTGCGGGGATGGCACAATGGGCAAAATAGTGTCGGCTGGGGACCGAGTACTGAGGGACGGCCACTGCCATAAGGTTGCGGAAGAATTCCGTCTCCACCAGCCTAAAAGGCAGCATTTCCAACGCAAGCAGTCGTGAAATGTGCGAATTTAGGGCTGTGACCTGTGGGGCGTTGGCTGTGAATTTGCGCCTTCGTTCAAAGGTCTGGGATATGGACAATTGACCGCTGAGGTGGGACGTGGACGTGGACGTTGATGCTGTTTCTTGAGAAACTGCCATAACAAGTGAAGACTGAGAGGAGGGGGCATCTTTGCATGCAGTATGGACAGGGGATTGCCTTGCACGCACAACAGGGGGTTCTCTGACATGCACAACAGCGGAAGAAGCAGTGGTGACACCCGCTGACACTGGTCGTGGACCCTGGGGTTCGCCTCACAAAGTCGGGTGCTTTGCTGCCATGTGCCTGATCATGCTGGTGGTGGTCAGGCTGGTAGTTTTGTCACCCCTGCTGATGCTGGCCTGGCAGGTGGTACAAAGGGCCTTTTTGGGGTTATCAGCAGAGTCTTTAAAAAAATTCTAGACTCTGGAAGACCTACCGGTTGTACTGGCAACGTCCCTTGTGTTGGTGTTACGGGGAACGGTTGACCGCCTTCTGTCTGCGGCCACCACACCGCTTCTTCCTGCCTGTTGGGGTACTCTGCCTACCTCTCCATGTGTGCTGCTGGCCTCGCTCTGCGAGTCCTCCTGCCACGTTGGGTCAGTTACTAGATCATCCACCACCTCCTCCTCTTCCACTTCCGCACCACGGTACTCTTCCTCACTTTGCGGCAATTGTGTCTCGTCATCGTCCACCTCTTGTGACAAATTGCCAGCGTCGCCTTCCTGTGGCTGTGGCTGTTCAAATATTTGGCCATCGCTGCATGGGATCTCCTCTTCCACCACTTCAAGCGGAGCAGGCGTGGGGCACAAATATGGAAATGGACCAGTGAACAGCTCTTCAGAGTCTCCAACTGTGGGATCAGTTGCTGTCTGACGACACTCGGCATGGTGGGAGGAAGGAGCATCAGGGTGAGGAGGAGTATGCGGTCGAGACTCACGGCTACTAACACTTGACTGTGTGGAAGACAGACCGGAGGAGGTGGTGTCCAGGTACCTGGAATTATTATCTGCTATCCAATTAATAACCTGTTCACACTAATCAGTTCGCAATAGTGGTCTTATTGTGGTGTGCTTCCCTAGTAATTCGGTCAAGAACTGGGAGCGAGAAGATGTGGCTGTTGGTTGTGGCACATTTTCACCTTGGCCACGGCCCCGTCCTCTGCACGCACCATCACCAGAACGTCCAGTTCCACGTCCCTTGCCCATTGTAAATGAAGTAAAATAGCTTACACTCGCACTATCAATAGCAAAGGGTAATAAAAAGGAGATTAGAACCGTGGAAGAGGAAAACCACAGTTCTATTTCTCTTGCCTACACCAGAATCTTTTAAACAGATATATTTGTGTCTGAACAGTCAGCGACACACTCAAAATGTTTTTTTTTAATGGAAAAAATACAAAAAAAGTGGATAATACAGAGATTTAAACCGTGGAACTGCAAAACCACAGTTATAATTTCCTGGTGTATACCAGACTTGTTAAAATAGATATATTTGAGTCTGAACAGTCAGCGACACACTCAAACTTTTTTTTTTATGGAAAAAAGGCAAGCAGGTTGATAACACCCAGATTTGAAGCGTGGGAGAGGAAAAACACAGTTCTAGTTCTCAGGCCTACACCAGACTCTTTTAAACAGATATATTGGTGTCTGAACAGTCAGCGAGACACTGAAAATGTTTTTTTTTATGGAAAAGAGGCAAACAGGTTGATAACACCCAGATTTGAACTGTGGAAGAGGAAAAACACAGTTCTATTTCTTTGGCCTACACCGGAATCTTTTGAACAGATATATTTGTGTCTGAACAGTCAGCGACACACTCAAACTGTTTTTTTTTATGGAAAAAAATCAAGCAGGTTGATAACACCCAGATTTGAACCCTGGAAGAGGAAAAACACAGTTCTAGTTCTCTGGCCTACACCAGAATCTTTTAAACAGATATATTGGTGTCTGAACAGTCAGCGAGACACTGAAAATGTTTTTTTTTATGGAAAAAAGGCAAGCAGGGTGATATCACCCAGATTTGAACCGTGGAAGAGGAAAAACCCAGTTCTAGTTCTCTGGCCTACACCAGACTCTTTTAAAAAGATATATTTGTGTCTGAACAGTCAGTGAGACACTGAAAATGCATTTTTTCATGGAAAAAATACAAAAAATTGGATAATACAGAGATTTGAACCGTGGAACTGCAAAACCACAGTTATAATTTCCTGGTGTATACCAGACTTGCTAAAATAGATATATTTGTGTCTGAACAGTCAGCAACACACTCAAACAGTTTTTTTTTATCTTAAAAAGGCAAGCAGGTTGATAACACCCAGATATGAACCGTGGAAGAGGAAAAATACAGTTCTATTTCTCTGTCCTACACCAGAATCTTTTAAACAGATACACCACCTTTCAAAAGTTTGGGGTCATTTAGGAATTTAATTATCTTTGAAAGAAAAGCACATTTTTTTTCAATGAAGCTAACATTAAATGAATCAGAAATACACTCTATACATTGTTAATGTGGTAAATGACTATTCTAGCTGCAAACGTCTTGTTTTATTGCAATATCTACATAGGTGTATAGAGGCCCATTTCCAACAACCACCACTCCAATGTTTTAATGGTACATTGTGTTTGCTGACTGCGTAAGAAGGCTAATGGATGTTTAGAAAACCCAAGAAAACCCTTGCACAAGTATGTTAGTGACTCGCCCCCTGGGCCATGGGGCACTCGGATCCGGGCAGTAGGGGAGCGATGGGAGTAGTAGTGGCAACCCGGTTCCGTGGCTCAGGGTGGTCAGGCCAGTGGTAGTCCGTTATATGCTGATGATTATGTCCGACTACACCACCCGTGGATTTGCGGTCATTAGGAACCGCCGCTGCAAGGCAGACCACTGGGGCTGATGATGTATGCAGCTGGGATGGTGTGACTCCCCACGGGAAGAGTGCGACCCCATGGCAGTGTAGTGGATGTTGGGAGTGATGGTAGTGAGAGTCCCAGTGCTGATAGTGCTGGAGGAGCAAGGAGCACACAGACAACAGGTTGCAGTCCAGAGTCTTTACTAGAACAGGTAAATTGACCCACAAACAGTCCCGGCTAGGAGGGGACCTGGATGTCTGAGAGCAACGGGGAAATTGGCCCTGGTCAGGGTGAGGGTGTAGGCCTACCGTGCTTTCTGTGCTCCTTCTGGCTATCTCCTCCTTATAGGGTAACAGCTCACGTTTCCGAGCTTTCCGTGTATTCTCGCCTGTATGACCTGCAACGTGGGCTCCTTTCTGCTCCCAGCCTTGTATGGCTTTGCTGGTCCCTTCGGTTGTGGCAGGGCCTCCAGGCTTCTTAGACCAAGGAATATACAGTCCCCTGCGGACGGGTTATCTGCTGGAGAATGTGGAATCCTCCCAGCCTCAGACACCAAAGTCTGGTAAATTAAGTCCGTTATCTGCCAAGACAGGCTCTCTTCGCCTCTTGTCTCTGGCTTGTGGCTCTCCTACTGCCACACTTCCTCTTAGGGTGCAATATAACTGTCCCTCTCTGCTCTGGGACCTGAATCCTGAGACAGGTCTTCCAGCTCTCCCTAACCCTGCCCCCAGTACCAGCTTTTATAGGGGCAGCCTGCTCCCCCTATTGGCCTGTGACAGGAGGTACTGCATGCTAATGTTCCCCTGACTAGAGAACCTCTCCCTTGCTCTCAGACACAGCTTTATTACATTTTGTGGCATCCAGGCCAGGGTGACACATTAGCCCAGCTGAAAACGGTGTGGCTGATTTGAGAAGCTATAAAATTGACCTTCCTTTGAGCTAGTTGACAATCTGGAGCATTACATTTGTTTGTTCTATGAAACTCTCAAAATGGCCAGAAAAAGAGAACTTTCATGTGAAACTCGACAGTCTATTCTTGTTCTTAGAAATGAAGGCTATTCCATGCGAGAAATTACCAAGAAACTGAAGATTTCCTACAACGATGTGTACTACTCCCTTCAGAGGAGAGCACAAACAGGCTCTAACCAGAATAGAAAGAGAAGTGGGAGGCCCTGCTGCACAACTGAGCAACAAGACAAGTACATTAGAGTCTAGTTGGAGAAATCGATGCCTCACAGCTCCTCAACTGGCAGCTTCATAAAATAGTACACGCAAAACGCCAGTGTCAACGTCTACAGTGAAGAGGCAACTCCGGGATGCTGGCCTTCAGGGCAAAGTGGCAAAGAAAAAGCCATAGCTAAAACTGGCTAATAAAAGGAAAATATTAATATGGGCAAAAGAACACAGACATTGGACAAAGGAAGATTGGAAAAAAAATTTATGGACAGACAAATCAAAGTTTGAGGTGTTTGGATAGCACAGAAGAACATTTGTGTGACGCAGAACAGCTGAAAAGATGCTAGAAGAGTGCCTGATGCCATCTGTCAAGCATGGTGGAGGTAATGTGATGGTCTGGGGTTGCTTTGGTGCTGGTAAAGTGGGAGATTTGTACAAGGTAAATGGGATTTTGAAAGAGGAAGGATATCACTCCATTTTGCAATGCCATGCCATACCCTGTGGACAGCGCTTGATTGGAGCCAATTTCATCCTACAGCAGGACAAAGATCCAAAGCACAGCTCCAAATTACGCATGAACTATTTAGGGAAGAAACAGGCAGCTGGTATTCTATCTGTAATGGAGTGGCCAGCGCAGTCACCAGATTTCAACCCCATTGAGCTGTTGTGGGAGCAGCTTGACCGTATGGTACGCAAAAAGTGCCCATCAAGCCAATCCAACTTTTGCGAAGGGCTTCAGAAAGCATGGGGTGAAATTTCTCAAGATTACCTCAGCAAATTAACAGCTAGAATGCCAAAGGTCTGCAATGCTGTAATTGCTGCAAAGGGAGCATTCTTTGATGAAAACAAAGTTTGAAGGAGAAAATTATTCTTTCAAATAAAAATCATTATTTCTAACCTTGTCAATGTCTGGACTATATTTTCTATTCATTTTGCAACTCATTTGATAAATAAAAGTAGGAGTTTTAATGGAAAACACAAAATTGTCTGGGTGACCCCAAACTTTTGAACGGTAGTGTATATTTATGTCTGAACAGTCAGCGACACACTCAAACTGTTTTTTTTTCATGGAAAAAAGGCAAGTATTTTGACAACACCCAGATTTTAACCGTGGAAGAGGAAAAACACAGTTCTAGTTCTCTGGCCTACACCAGACACTTTTAAACAGATATATTGGTGTCTGAACAGTCAGCGAGACACAGAAAATGTTTTTTTTATGGAAAAAAGACAAAAAAGTGGATAATACAGAGATTTGTAAGATGGAACTGCAAAACCACAGTTACAATTTCCTGGTGTATACCAGACTTGTTAAAATAGATATATTTGTGTCTGAACAGTCAGGGAGACACTGAAAATGTTTTTTTTTATGGAAAAAAGACAAAAAAGTGGATAATACAGAGATTTGAACCATGGAACTGCAAAACCACAGTTACAATTTAACGGGTGCATACCAGACTTGTTAAAATAGATATATTTGTGTCTGAGCAGTATGGGAGACACTGAAAATGTTTTTTTTTCATGGAAAATAGCAAGCAAGTTGATAACACCCAGATTTGAACCGTGGAAGAGGAAAAACACAGTTCTATTTCTCTCGCCTTCACCAGATTCTTTTAAACAGATATATTTGTGTCTGAACAGTCAGCGACACACTCAAACAGTTTTTTTGTTATGGAAAAAGGCAAGTTGGTTGATAACACCCAGATTTGAACCGTGGAAGAGGAAAAAAACAGTTCTAGTTCTCTGGTCTACACCAGATTCTTTTAAACAGATATATTGGTGTCAGAACAGTCAGCGAGACACTGAAAATGTTTTTTTTTATGGAAAAAAGGCAAGCAGGTTGATAAAACCCAAATTTGAACCATGGAAGAGGAAAAACACAGTTCTATTTCTCGGGCCTACACCAGAATCTTTTAAACAGATATATTTGTGTCTGAACAGTCAGCGACACACTCAATCTGTTTTTTTTTATGGAAAAAAGGCAAGCAGGATGATAACACCCAGATTTGAACCGTGGAAGAGGAAAAACACAGTTCTAGTTCTCTGGCCTACACCTGACTCTTTTAAACAGATATATTGGTTTCTGAACAGTCAGTGACACACTCAAACTGTTTTTTTATGGAAAAAAGGCAAGCAGGTTGATAACACCCAGATTTGAACCGTGGAAGAGGAAAAACACAGTTCTGTTTCTCTAGCTTAAACCAGAGTGTTTTAAACAGATATATTTGTGTGTGAGCAGTCAGCGACACACTCAAACTGTTTTTTTTATCGAAAAAAGGCAAGCTGGTTGATTACACCCAGATTTGAACGTTGGAAGAGGAAAAACACAGTTCTATTTCTCTGGCCTACACCAGAATCTTTTAATCAGATATATTGCTGTCTGAACAGTCAGCGAGACACTAAAAATGTTTTTTTTATGGAAAAAAGACAAAAAAGTGGATAATACAGAGATTTGAACCGTGGTACTGCAAAACCACAGTTATAATTTCCTGGTGTATACCAGACTTGTTAAAATAGATATATTTGTGTCTGAACAGTCAGCGACACACTTAAACTGTTTTTTTTACATGGAAAAAAGGCAAGCAGGCTGATAACACCCAGATATGAACCGTGGAAGAGGAAAAACACAGTTCTATTTCTCTGTCCTACACCAGAAACTTTTAAACAGATATATTTGTGTCTGAACAGTCAGCGACACACTCAAACTGTTTTTTTTTTCATGGAAAAAAGGCAAGCATTTTGACAACACCCAGATTTGAACCGTGGAAGAGGGAAAACATAGTTCTACTTCTCTGGCCTACACCAGAATCTTTTAAACAAATATACTGTTGTCTGAACAGTCAGCGAGACACTGAAAATGTTTTCTTGTTATGGAAAAAAGGCAAACAGGTTGATAACACCCAGATTTGAACCATGGTAGAGGAAAAACCCAGTTCTAGCTCTCTGGCATACACCAGACTCTTTTAAACAGATATATTGGTGTCTGAACAGTCAGCGAGACACTGAAAATGTTTTTTTTGTGGAGAAAAGAGAAAAAAGTGGATAATACAGATATTTGAACCGTGGTACTGCAAAACCACAGTTATAAATTCCAGGTGTATACCAGACTTGTTAAAATAGATATACTTGTGTTTGAACAGTCAGCGACACACTGAAAATGTTTTTTTTTAATGGAAAAAAGGCAAGCAGGTTGATAACACCCAGATTTGAACAGTGGAAGAGGAAAAACACAGTTCTAGTTCTCTGGTCTACACCAGACTCTTTTAAACAGATATATTGGTCTCTAAACAGCGAGAAACTGAAAATATATTTTTTTAATGGAAAAAAGGCAAGCAGGTTGATAACACCCAGATTTGAACCGTGGAAGAGGAAAAACACAGTTCTGTTTCTCTGGCCTACACCAGAATCTTGTAAACAGATATATTTGTGTGTGAGCAGTCAGCGACACACTCAAACAGTTTTTTTTAACGAAAAAAGGCAAGCAGGTTGATAACACCCAGATTTGAACGGAGGAAGAGGAAAAACACAGTTCTATTTCTCTGGCTTACTCAAGAAACTATTAAACAGATATATTGGTGTCTGAACAGTCAGCAACACACTCAAACTATTTTTTTGTTATGGAAAAAATGCAAAAAAGTTAATAATACAGAGATTTGAACCGTGGAACTGCAAAACCACAGTTATAATTTCCTGGTGTATACCAGACTTGTTAAACTAGATATATTTGTGTCTGAACTGTCAGCGACACACTCAAACTGTTTTTTTTCATGGAAAAAAGGCAAGCAAGTTGATAACACCCAGATTTGAACCATGGAAGAGGAAAAACGCAGTTCTTGTTCTCTGGCCAACACCAGACTCTTTTAACCAGATTTATTGGTGTCTAGACAGTCAGCGAGACACTGAAAATGTTTTTTTTTATGGAAAAAAGACAAAAGTGTGGATAATACAGAGATTTGATCCGTGGAATTGCAAAACCACGGATATAATTTCCTGGTGTATACCAGACTTGTTAAAATAGATATATTTGTGTCTGAACAGTCAGCGACACTCTGAAGCTGTTTTTTTTATGGAAAAAGGCAAGTAGGTTGATAAAACCCATATTTGAACCGTGGAAGAGGAAAAACACAGTTCTATTTCTCTGGCCTACACAAGAAACTTTTAAACAGATATATTGGTGTCAGAACAGTCAGCGAGACACTGAAAATGTTTTTTTTTTTATGGAAAAAAGGCAAGCAGGTTGATAACACCCTGATTTGAACCGTGGAAAAGGAAAAACACAATTCTATTTCTCTGGCCTGCACAAGAAACTTTTAAACAGGTATATAGGTGTCTGAACAGTCAGCGAGACACTGAAAATGTTCTGTTTTTATGGAAAAGAGGCAAGCAGGTTGAAAACACCCAGATTTAAACCGTGGAAGACGAAAAAGACAATTCTTTTTCTCTGGCCTACACCAGATTCTTTTAAACTGATATATTTGTGTCTGAACAGTCAGCGACAAACTCAAACTTTTTTTTTTATGGAAAAAAGACAAAAAAGTGTTTAATACAGAGATTTGAACAGTTGAACTGCAAAACTACAGTTATAAATTCCTGGTGTATACCAGACTTGTTAAAATAGATATATTTGTGTCTGAACAGTCAGCAACACTCTCAAACTGTTTTTCTTTATGGAAAAAGGCAAGCAGTTTGATAACACCTAGATTTGAACCGTGGAAGAGTATAAACACAGTTCTTGTTCTCTGGCCTACACCTGACTCTTTTAAACAGATATATTGGTGTCTGAACAGTCAGCGACACACTCAAACTGTTTTTTTATGGAAAAAAGGCAAGCAGGTTGATAACACCCAGATTTGAACCGTGGAAGAGGAAAAACACAGTTCTATTTCTCTAGCCTACACCAGAATCTTTTCATCAGATATATTGGTGTCTGAACAGTCAGCGAGGCACTGAAAATGTTTTTTTATGGAAAAAAGACAAAAAAATGGATAATACAGAGATTTGAACTGTGATACTGCAAAACCACAGTTATAATTTCCTGGTGTATACCAGACATTTTAAAATAGATATATTTGTGTCTGAACAGTCAGCGATACACTCAAACTGTTTTTTTTTTATGGAAAAAAGGCAAGCAGGTTGATAACACCAAGATTTGAAACGTGGAAGAGGAAAAACATAGTTCTACTTCTCTGGCCTACACAGAATCTTTTAAACAGATATACTGTTGTCTGAACAGTCAGCGAGACACTGAAAATGTTTTTTTTCATGGAAAAAAGACAAAAAAGTGGATAATACAGAGATTTGATCCGTGGAATTGCAAAACCACAGATATAATTGCCTGGTGTATACCAGACTTGTTAACATAGATATATTTGTGTCTGAACAGTCAGCGACACTCTGAAGCTGTTTTTATTATGGAAAAGGCAAGCAGGTTGATAACACCCATATTTGAAACGTGGAAGAGAAAAAACACAGTTCTATTTCTCTGGCCTGCACAAGAAACTTTTAAACAGATATATTGGTGTTAGAACAGTCAGCGAGACACTAAAAATGTTTTTTTTTTTTTTTTATGGAAAAGAGCCAAACAGGTTGATAACACCCAGATTTGAATCGTGGAAGAGGAAAAACACAGTTCTAGTTCTCTGGCCTACAACAGACTCTTACAGATATATTGGTGTCTGAACAGTCAGTGAGAAACTGAAAATATTTTTTTTTCATGGAAAAAAGTCAAGCAGGTTGATAACACACAGATTTAAACCGTTGGAGAGGAAAAATACAGTTCTATTTCTCTGGCCTACACCAGAGTCTTTTAAACAGATATATTGATGTCTGAACAGTCAGCGAGACACTGAAAATGTTTTTTTTATGGGAAAAAAGGCAAGCAGGGTGATATCACCCAGATTTGAACCGTGGAAGAGGAAAAACCCAGTTCTAGTTCTGTGGCCTACCCCAGACTCTTTTAAAAAGAATTATTGGATTCTGAACAGTCAGCGAGACACTGAAAATGTTTTTTTTTTCTGGAAAAAATACAAAAAATTGGATAATACAGAGATTTGAACCGTGGAACTGCAAAACCACCGTTATAATTTCCTGGTGTATACCAGACTTGTTAAAATAGATATATTTGTGTCTGAACAGTCAGCGACACACTTAAACTGTTTTTTTTTTAGAGAAAAAAGGCAAGCAGGTTGATAACAGCCCGATTTGAACCATGGAAGAAGAAAAACACAGTTTTATTTCTCTGTCCTACTCCAGAATCTTTTAAACAGATACACCACCGTTCAAAAGTTTGGGGTCAATTAGAAATTTCATTATTTTTGAAAGAAAAGCACATTTTTTTTCAATGAAGCTAACATTAAATGAATCAGAAATACACTCTATACATTGTTTATGTGGTAAATGACTATTCTAGCTGCAAACGTTTTGTTTTTATTGCAATATCTACATAGGTGTATAGAGGCCCATTTCCAACAACCACCACTCCAATGTTTTAATGGTACATTGTGTTTGCTAATTGTGTAAGAAGGCAAATTGATGTTTAGAAAACCCTAGAAAACCCTTGCACAGGTATGTTAGCCCAGCTGAAAATGGTGTGGCTGATTTGAGAAGCTATACAATTTACCTTCCTTTGAGATAGTTGAGAATCTGGAGCATTACATTTGTTTGTTCTATGAAACTCTCAAAATGGCCAGAAAAAGAGAACTTTCATGTGAAACTCGACAGTCTATTCTTGTTCTTAGAAATGAAGGCTATTCCATGCGAGAAGTTGCCAAGAAACTGAAGATTTCCTACAACGGTGTGTACTACTCCCTTCAGAGGAGAGCACAAACAGGCTCTAACCAGAATAGAAAGAGAAGTGGGAGGCCCTGCTGCACAACTGAGCAACAAGACAAGTACATTAGAGTCTCTAGTTTGAGAAATCGACGCCTCACAGCTCATCAACTGTCAGCTTCATTAAATAGTACACGCTAAACGCCAGTGTCAACTTCTACAGTGAAGAGGCAACTCTGGGATGCTGGCCTTCAGGTCAAAGTGGCAAAGAAAAAGCCATAGCTAAAACTGGCTAATAAAAGGAAAATATTAATATGGGCAAAAGAACACAGACATTGGACAAAGGAAGATTGGAAAAAATTTTTATGGACAGACAAATCAAAGTTTGAGGTGTTTGGATAGCACAGAAGAACATTTGTGAGACGCAGAACAACTGAAAAGATGCTAGAAGAGTGCCTGACGCCATCTGTCAAGCATGGTGGAGGTAATGTGATGGTCTGGGGTTGCTTTGGTGCTGGTAAAGTGGGAGATTTGTACAAGGTAAATGGGATTTTGAATGACGAAGGCTATCACTCCATTTTTCAATGCCATGCCATACCCTGTGGACAGCGCTTGATTGGAGCCAATTTCATCCTACAACAGGACAAAGATCCAAAGCACAGCTCCAAATTACGCATGAACTATTTAGGGAAGAAACAGGCAGCTGGTATTGTATCTGTAATGGAGTGGCCAGCGCAGTCACCAGATTTCAACCCCATTGAGCTGTTGTGGGAGCAGCTTGACGGTATGGTACGCAAAAAGTACCCATCAAGCCAATCCAACTTGTGCGAAGGGCTTCAGAAAGCATGGGGTGAAATTTCTCAAGATTACCTCAGCAAATTAACAGCTAGAATGCCAAAGGTCTGCAATGTTGTAATTGCTACAAAGGGAGCATTCTTTGATGAAAACAAAGTTTGAAGGAGAAAATTATTCTTTCAAATAAAAAACATTTTTTCTAACCTTGTCAATGTCTGGACTATATTTTCTATTCATTTTGCAACTCATTTGATAAATAAAAGTATGAGTTTTCATGGAAAACACAAAATTGTCTGGGTGACCCCAAACTTTTGAACGGTAGTGCATATTTGTGTCTGAACAGTCAGTGACACACTCAAACTGTTTTTTTTATGGAAAAAAGACAAAAAAGTGGATAATACAGAGATTTGAACCATGGAACTGCAAAACCACAGTTACAATTTCCTGGTATATACCAGACTTGTTAAAATAGGTATATTTGTGTCTGAACAGTCAGTGACACACTGAAAATGTTTTTTTTATGGAAAAAAGGCAAGCAGGTTGATAATACCCAGATTTGAACCGTGGAAGATGAAAAACACAGTTGTAGTTCTCTGGCCTACACCAGAATCTTTTAAACAGATTTATTGGTCTCTGAACAGACAGCGAGACACTGAAAATGTTTTTTTTTATGGAAAAAAGACAAAAAAGTGGATAACATAGAGATTTGAACCGTGGAACTGCAAAACCACAGTTATAATTTCCTGGTGTATACCAGATATGTTAAAATAGATATGTTTGAGTCTGAACAGTCAGCGACACACTGAAAATGTGTTTTTTTATGGAAAAAAGGCCAAAAAAGAAGATAATACAGAGATTTGAACCGTGGAACTGCAAAAGCACAGTTATAATTTCCTGGTGTATACCAGACTTTTTAAAATAGATATATTTGTGTCTGAACAGTCAGCGACATACTCAAACTGGTTTTTTTTCATGGAAAAAAGGCAAGCAGGTTGATAACACCCAGATTTGAACCGTGGAAGAGGAAAAACACAGTTCTAGTTCTCTGGCCTACACCAAACTCTTTTAAACAGATATATTGGAGTCTGAACAGTCAGTGAGACACTGAAAATGTTTTTTTTATGGGAAAAAGACAAAAGAGTGGATAATACAGAGATTTGAACCATGGAACTGCAAAACCACAGATATAATTTCCTGTTGTTTACCAGACTTGTTAAAATAGATATATTTGCGTCTGAACAGTCAGCGACACACTCAAACTGTTTTTTTTTTATGGAAAAAAGACAAAAAAGTGGATAATACAGAGATTTGAACCGTTTAATTGCAAAACCACATTTTTAATTTTCTGGTGTATACCAGACTTGTTAAAATAGATATATTTGTGTCTGAACAGTCAGCGACACACTCAAACTGTTTTTTTTTATGGAAAAAAGGCAAGCAGGTTGATAACACCCAGATTTGAACAGTGGAAGAGGAAAAACACAGTTCTAGTTCTCTGGCCTACACCAGACTCTTTGAGGCTGCGTGCCCAGGTTGCGGATTACAAGCGTATATGCTGTGGAATTTCCGCAGCGTAAACACTTGTAAAACGCATGTATATCCGCACCCCATGGTCCCCAATGGCATTCCGCAATGTCAATGCCCATGCTGCGGATTTTTCCGCAGTGTATATGCTGCAGTCAAAAATCCGCAGCATGTTCATTAATTTTGCATTTCCGCATGGGGAATCAATGTGCGAATGGTACCCAAGTCTGGAGGAGAGAAGACTCTCTTCCAGACCTGGGTACCAAAGAACCTGTAAAAAAAAGAATAAAATAAAGTTTATACTTATCTTCTGATGTTTTCCCTCCGTCGCGCTGTTGTGTGAAGGACCTGCCACGTCATTGAGTCATGTGACCCATCACATGACTCAATGACGTCGCCGAAGGTCCTGCACTCAACAGCGTGAGCCGCTCAAGACTCCGGACGGTGCAGAGAATGCATTGCAAGGTGAGTATAAACTTTATTTTTTTATTCTTTACCATTCTGATTCTTTTTTTTTAACTATTACTTGGTCACACTATATAAATCCATGCCGGTTGCATGGATTTATATAGTGTGAACAAGTTGTCAAGCACTTTTCCAAATGATGCTTAAATCATTTGGAGAAGTGCTTGATATCCCGCATGCGGAAATGAATGCAAAGACGCTGCAAAGACGCCTCACAAACGCTTCTACCTGGCGGGAAAACCGAATGTAAAATCCGCATGCGATTTTCCCGCCAGGGAGAAGCGTAAAAAATATGCGTCAGTTCCGCAACATGGGCACATAGCCTTAAACAGATATATTGGTGTCTGAACAGTCAGCGAAACACTGAAAATGTCTTTTTTTATGGAAAAAAGACAAAAAAATGGATAATACAGAGATGTGAACCATGGTACTGCACAACCACAGTTATAATTACCTGGTGTATACCAGACTTGTTAAAATAGATATATTTGTGTCTGAACAGTCAGTGACACAATCAAACTGGTTTTTTTTATGGAAAAAAGGCAAGCCGGTTGATAACACCCAGATTTGAACCGTGGAAGAGGAAAAACACAGGTGTAGTTCTCTGGCCTTCACAAGACTCTTTTAAACAGATATATTGGTGTCTGAAAAGTCAGCAAGACACTGAAAACGTTTTTTTTATGGAAAAAAGGCAAGCAGGTTGATAACAACCAGATTTGAACAGTGGAAGAGGAAAAACACAGTTCTAGTTCTCTGGCCTACACCAGACTCTTTTAAACAGATATATTGGTCTTTAAACAGTCAGCGAGAAACTGAAAATATTTTTTTTTAATGGAAAAAAGGCAAGCAGGTTGATAACACCCAGATTTGAACCGTGGAAGAGGAAAAACACAGTTCTGTTTCTCTGGCCTACACCACAATCTTGTAATCAGATATATTTGTGTGTGAGCAGTGAGCGACACACTCAAACTGTTTTTTTTGTCGAAAAAAGGCAAGCAGGTTGATAACACCCAGATTTGAATGGTGGAAGAGGAAAAACACAGTTCTATTTCTCTGGCCTACACCAGAATCTTTTAATCAGATATATGGCTGTCTGAACAGTCAGCGAGACACTGAAATTTTTTTTTTTATGGAAAAAAGAGAAAAAAGTGGATAATACAGAGATTTGAACCGTGGTACTGCAAAACCACAGTTATAATTTCCTGGTGTATACCAGACTTGTTAAGATAGATATATTTGTGTCTGAACAGTCAGCGACACTCTGAAGCTGTTTTTTTTTATGGAAAAAGGCAAGCAGGTTGATAACACCCATATTTGAACCATGGAAGAGGAAAAACACAGTTCTATTTCTCTGGCCTACACAAGAAACTATTAAACAGATATATTCGTGTCTGAACAGTCAGCAACACACTCAAACTATTTTTTTGTTATGGAAAAAATGCTAAAAAGTTAATAATACAGAGATTTGAACCGTGGAACTGCAAAACCACAGTTATAATTTCCTGGTGTATACCAGACTTGTTAAACTAGATATATTTGTGTCTGAACTGTCAGCGACACACTCAAACTGTTTTTTTTCATGGAAAAAAGGCAAGCAAGTTGATAACACCCAGATTTGAACTATGGAAGAGGAAAAACACAGTTCTAGTTCTCTGGCCAACACCAGACTCTTTTAAACAGATTTATTGGTGTCTGAACAGTCAGCGAGACACTGAAAATGTTTTTTTTATGGAAAAAAGACAAGCAGGTTGATAACACCCAGATTGAACCGTGGAAGAGGAAAAACACAGTTCTAGGTCTCTGGCCTACACTGACTCTTTTAAACAGATTTATTGGTGTCTAAACAGTCAGCGAGACACTGAAAATGTTTTTTTTTGGAAAAAAGACAAAAAAGTAGATAATACAGAGATTTGATCCATGGAATTGCAAAACCACAGATATAATTTCCTGGTGTATACCAGACTTGTTAAAATAGATATATTTATGTCTGAACAGTCAGCGACACTCTGAAGCTGTTTTTTTTATGGAAAAAGGCAAGCAGGTTGATAACACCCATATTTGAACCGTGGAAGAGGAAAAACACAGTTCTATTTCTCTGGCCTACACAAGAAACTTTTAAACAGATATGTTGGTGTCAGAACAGTCAGCGAGACACTGAAAATGTTTTTTTTATGGAAGAAAGGCAAGCAGGTTGATAACACCCTGATTTGAACCGTGGAAGAGGAAAAACACAGTTATATTTCTCTGGCCTACACAAGAAACTTTTAAACAGATATATTGGTGTCTGAACAGTCAGCGAGACACTGAAAATGTTTTTTTTTATGGAAAAAAGGCAAGCAGGTTGATAAAACCCAGATTTGAACCGTGGAAGAGGAAAAACACAGTTCTGGTTCTCTGGCCTACACCAGACTCTTTTAAACAGATATAATGGTGTCTGAACAGTCAGCGAGACACTGAAAATGTTTTGTTTTTATGGAAAAGAGGCAAGCAGGTTGAAAACACCCAGATTTGAACCGTGGAAGACGAAAAAGACAATTCTTTTTCTCTGGCCTACACCAGAAACTTTTAAACTGATATATTTGTGTCTGAACAGTCAGCGACAAACTCAAACTGTTTTTTTTTATGGAAAAAAGACAAAAAAGTGTTTCATACAGAGATTTGAACAGTTGAACTGCAAATCTACAGTTATAAATTCCTGGTGTATACCAGACTTGTTAAAATAGATATATTTGTGTCTGAACAGTCAGCGACACTCTCAAACTGTTTTTCTTTATGGAAAAAAGGCAAGCAGTTTGATAACACCTAGATTTGAACCGTGGAAGAGGATAAACACAGTTCTTGTTCTCTGGACTACACCTGACTCTTTTAAACAGATATATTGGTGTCTGAACAGTCAGCAACACACTCAAACTGTTTTTTTATGGAAAAAAGACAAGCAGGTTGATAACACCCAGATTTGAACCGTGGAAGAGGAAAAACACAGTTCTAGTTCTCTGGCCTACATCAGACTCTTTTACTAAGATTTATTGGTGTCTGAACAGTCAGCGAGACACAGAAAATGTTTTTTTTTTATGGAAAAAAGACAAAAAGTGGATAATACAGTGATTTGAACCGTGGAACTGTAAAACCACAGTTATAATTTACTGGTGTATACCAGACTTGTTAAAATAGATATATTTGTGTCTGAACAGTCAGCGACACACTCAAACTGTTTTTCTTTATGGAAAAAAGGCAAGCAGGTTGATAACACCTAGATTTGAACCGTGGAAGAGGATAAACACAGTTCTAGTTCTCTGGCCTACACCTGACTCTTTTAAACAGATATATTGGTGTCTGAACAGTCAGCGACACACTCAAACTGCTTTTTTTATCGAAAAAAGGCAAGCAGGTTGATAACACCCAGACTTGAACGGTGGAAGAGGAAAAACAAAGTTCTATTTCTCTAGCCTACACCAGAATCTTTTAATCAGATATATTGGTGTCTGAACAGTCAGCGAGACACTGAAAATGTTTTTTTATGGAAAAAAGACAAAAAAGTGGATAATACAGAGATTTGAACCGTGGTACTGCAAAACCACAGTTATAATCTCCTGGTGTATGCCAGACTTGTTAAAATAGATATATTTGTGTCTGAAGAGTCAGCAACACACTCAAACTGTTTTTTTTTTAATGGAAAAAAGGCAAGCAGGTTGATAACACCAAGATTTGAACCGTGGAAGAGGAAAAACATAGTTCTACTTCTCTGGCCTACACCAGAATCTTTTAAACAGATATACTGTTGTCTGAACAGTCAGCGAGACACTGAAAATGTTTTTTTTTTATTGAAAAAAGGCAAGCAGGTTGATAACTCCCAGATTTCAACCATGGAAGAGGAAAAACACAGTTCTAGTTCTCTTGCCTACACCAGACTCTTTTAAACAGATATATTGGTGTCTGAACAGTCAGCGAGACACTTAAAATGTTTTTTTTTTTATGGAAAAAAGACAAAAAAGTGGATAATACAGAGATTTGATCGGTGGAATTGCAAAACCACAGATATAATTTCCTGGTGTATACCAGACTTGTTAAAATAGATATATTTGTGTCTGAACAGTCAGCGACACTCTGAAGCTGTTTTTATTATGGAAAAAGGCAAGTAGGTTGATAACACCCATATTTGAACCGTGGAAGAGAAAAAACACAGTTCTATTTCTCTGGCCTACACAAGAAACTTTTAAACAGATATATTGGTGTCAGAACAGTCAGCGAGACACTGAAAATGTTTTTTTTTTTATGGAAAAGAGACAAACAGGTTGATAACACCCAGATTTGAATCGTGGAAGAGGAAAAACACAGTTCTAGTTCTCTGGCCTACAACAGACTCTTTTAAATAGATACATTGGTGTTTGAACAGTCAGCGAGACACTGAAAATGTTTTTTTTTTATGGGAAAAAAGGCAAGCAGGGTGATATCACCCAGATTTGAACCGAGGAAGAGGAAAAACCCTGTTCTAGTTCTCTGGCCTACACCAGACTCTTTTAACATGATTTATTGGTGTCTGAACAGTCAGCGAGACACTGAAAATGCTTTTTTTTTATGGAAAAAATACAAAAAATTGGATAATACAGAGATTTGAACCGTGGAACTGCAAAACCACAGTTATAATTTTCATGGTGTATACCAGACTTGTTAAAAAAGATATATTTGTGTCTGAACAGTCAGCGACACACTTAAACTGTTTTTTTTTATGGAAAAAAGGCAAGCAGGTTGATAACATCCAGATATGAACCGTGGAAGAGGAAAAACACAGTTCTATTTCTCTGTCCTACACCAGAATCTTTTAAACAGATATATTTGTGTCTGAACAGTCAGCGACACACTCAAACTGTTTTTTTTTCATGGAAAAAAGGCAAGCATTTTGACAACACCCAGATTTGAACCGTGGAAGAGGAAAAACACAGTTCTAGTTCTCTGGCCTACATCAGAATCTTTTAAACAGATATATTTGTGTTTGAACAGTCAGCGACACACTCAAACTGTTTTTTTGTTATGGAAGAAAGACAAAAAGTGGATAATACAGAGATGTGAACCGTGGAACTGCAAAACCACAGTTATAATTTCCTGGTGTATACCAGACTTGTTAAAAAAGATATATTTGTGTCTGAACAGTCAGCGACACACTCAAACTGTTTTTTTTTTAGAGAAAAAAGGCAAGCAGGTTGATAACAGCCCGATTTGAACCATGGAAGAAGAAAAACACAGTTTTATTTCTCTGTCCTACTCCAGAATCTTTTAAACAGATACACCACCGTTCAAAAGTTTGGGGTCAATTAGAAATTTCATTATTTTTGAAAGAAAAGCACATTTTTTTTCAATGAGGCTAACATTAAATGAATCAGAAATACACTCTATACATTGTTTATGTGGTAAATGACTATTCTAGCTGCAAACGTTTTGTTTTTATTGCAATATCTACATAGTTGTATAGAGGCCCATTTCCAACAACCACCACTCCAATGTTTTAATGGTACATTGTGTTTGCTAATTGTGTAAGAAGGTAAATGGATGTTTAGAAAACCCTAGAAAACCCTTGCACAGGTATGTTAGCCCAGCTAAACGCCAGTGTCAACTTCTACAGTGAAGAGGCAACTCTGGGATGCTGGCCTTCAGGTCAAAGTGGCAAAGAAAAAGCCATAGCTAAAACTGGCTAATAAAAGGAAAATATTAATATGGGCAAAAGAACACAGACATTGGACAAAGCAAGATTGGAAAAAATTTTTATGGACAGACAAATCAAAGTTTGAGGTGTTTGGATAGCACAGAAGAACATTTGTGAGACGCAGAACAACTCAAAAGATGCTAGAAGAGTGCCTGACGCCATCTGTCAAGCATGGTGGAGGTAATGTGATGGTCTGGGGTTGCTTTGGTGCTGGTAAAGTGGGAGATTTGTACAAGGTAAATGGGATTTTGAATGACGAAGGCTATCACTCCATTTTTCAATGCCATGCCATACCCTGTGGACAGCGCTTGATTGAAGCCAATTTCATCCTACAACAGGACAAAGATCCAAAGCACAGCTCCAAATTACGCATGAACTATTTAGGGAAGAAACAGGCAGCTGATATTGTATCTGTAATGGAGTGGCCAGCGCAGTCACCAGATCTCAACCCCATTGAGCTGTTGTGGGAGCAGCTTGACCGTATGGTACGCAAAAAGTGCCCATCAAGCCAATCCAACTTGTGCGAAGGGCTTCAGAAAGCATGGGGTGAAATTTCTCAAGATTACCTGAGCAAATTAACAGCTAGAATGCCAAAGGTCTGCAATGCTGTAATTGCTGCAAAGGGAGCATTCTTTGATGAAAACAAAGTTTGAAGGACAAAATTATTCTTTCAAATAAAAAACATTATTTCTAACCTTGTCAATGCCTGGACTATATTTTCTATTCATTTTGCAACTCATTTGATAAATAAAAGTATGAGTTTTCATGGAAAACACAAAATTGTCTGGGTGACCCCAAACTTTTGAACGGTAGTGCATATTTGTGTCTGAACAGTCAGTGACACACTCAAACTGTTTTTTTTTATGGAAAAAAGACAAAAAAGTGGATAATACAGAGCTTTGAACCATGGAACTGCAAAACCACAGTTACAATTTCCTGGTATATACCAGACTTGTTAAAATAGATATATTTGTGTCTGAACAGTCAGCGAGACACTGAAAATGTTTTTTTTTATGGAAAAAGACAAAACAGTGGATAATACAGAGATTTGAACCGTGGAACTGCAAAACCACAGTTATAAATTCCAGGTGTATACCAGACTTGTTAAAATAGATATATTTGAGTCTGAACAGTCAGCGACACACTGAAAAAGTGTTTTTTTATGGAAAAAAAGGCCAAAAAAGAAGATAATACAGAGATTTGAACCGTGGAACTGCAAAAGCACAGTTATAATTTCCTGGTGTATACCAGACTTGTTAAAATAGATATATTTGTGTCTGAACAGTCAGCGACACACTTAAACTGTTTTTTTTTTTATGGAAAAAAGGCAAGCAGGTTGATAACACCCAGATTTGAACCGTGGAAGAGGAAAAACACAGTTCTAGTTCTCTGGCCTACACCAAACTCTTTTAAACAGATATATTGGAGTCTGAACAGTCAACGAGACACTGAAAATGTTTTTTTTTATGGGAAAAAGACAAAAAAGTGGGTAATACAGAGATGTGAACCGTAGAACTGCACAACCACAGTTTTAATTTCCTGGGGTATACCAGACTCGTTAAAATAGAAATATTGGTTTCTGAACAGTCAGCGACACACTGAAAATGTTTTTTTTTATGGAAAAAAGGCAAACAGTTTGACAACACCCAGATTTGAACCATGGAAGAGGAAAACACAGTTCTAGTTCTCTGGCCTACAACAGACTCTTTAAACAGATATAATGGTGTCTGAACAGTCAGCGAGATACTGAAAATGTTTTTTTTCATGGAAAAGAGGCAAGCAGGTTGAAAACACCCAGATTTGAACAGTGGAAGAGGAAAAACACAGTTCTTTTTCTCTGGCCTACACCAGAATCTTTTAAACTGATATATTTGTGTCTGAACAGTCAGCGACAAACTCAAACTGTTTTTTTTTATGGAAAAAATTCAAAAAAGTGGATAATACATAGATTTGAACCATTGAACTGCAAAACCACAGTTACAATTTCCTGGTGTATACCAGACTTGTTAAAATAGATATATTTGTGTCGTAACAGTCAGCAACCCACTCAAACTGTTTTTTTTATGGAAAAAAGGCAAGCAGGTTGATAACACCCAGATTTGAACCGTGGAAGAGGAAAAACACAATGCTAGTACTTTGGCCTACACCAGATCTTTTAAACAGATATATTTGTGTCTGAACAGTCAGCGACACACTCAAACTGTTTTTTTATATGGAATAAAGATAAAAATGTGGATAATACAGAGATTTGAACCGTGGAATTGCAAAACCACAGATAAAATTTCCTGGTGTATACCAGACTTGTTAAAATAGATATATTTGTGTCTGAACAGTCAGCGACACACTCAAACTGTTTTTTTTATGGAAAAAAGGCAAGCAGGTTGATAACACCCAGATTTGAACCGTGGAAGAGGAAAAACACAGTTCTCTGGCCTACACCAGACTCTTTTAAACAGATATATTGGTCTCTGAACAGTCAGCAAGACACTGAAAATGTTTTTTTTTTTTTATGGTAAAAAGGCAAGCAGGTTGACAACACCCATATTTGAACTGTGGAAGAGAAAAAACACAGTTCTATTTCTCTGGCCTACACCAGAATCTTTTAAACAGATATTTGTGTCTGAATAGTCAGCGACACACTCAAACTGTTTTTTTTTATGGAAAAAGGCAAGCAGGTTGATAACACCCAGATTTGAACCGTGGAAGAGGAAAAACACAGTTCTAGTTCTCTGGCCTACACCAGAATCTTTTAAACAAATATATTGGTGTCTGAACAGTCAGCGAGACACTGAAAATGTTTTTTTTTTGGAAAAAATACAAAAAAGTGGATAATACATAGATTTGAACCATTGAACTGCAAAACCACAGTTACAATTTCCTGGTGTATACCAGACTTGTTAAAATAGATATATTTGTGTCGGAAAAGTCAGCGACCCACTCAAACTGTTTTTTTTATGGAAAAAAGGCAAGCAGGTTGACAACACCCAGATTTGAACCGTGGAAGAGGAAAAACACAATGCTAGTACTTTGGCCTACACCAGATCTTTTAAACAGATATATTTGTGTCTGAACAGTCAGCCACACACTCAAACTGTTTTTTTATATGGAAAAAAGGCAAGCGGGTTGATAACACCCAGATTTGAACCATGGAAGAGGAAAAACACAGTTCTATTTCTATGGCCTACACCAAAATCTTTTAAACAGATATATTGGTGTCGGAACTGTCAGCGACACACTGAAAATGTTTTTTTTTAAGGAAAAAACACAAAAAAGTGGATAACACAGACATTTCAACCATGGAATTGCAAAACCACATTTATAATTTCCTGGTTTATACCATACTTGTTAAAACAGATATATTTGTGTCTGAACAGTCAGCGACACCCTCAAACTGTTTTTTTTTATGGAAAAAAGGCAAGCAGGTTGATAACACCCAGATTTAAACAGTGGAAGAGGAAAAACACAGTTCTAGTACTCTGGCCTGCACCAAAATCTTTTAAACAGATATATTGGCGTCGGAACTGTCAGCGACACACTGAAAATGTTTTTTTTTATGGAAAAAAGATAAAAAAGTGGATAATACAGAGATTTGAACCGTGGAATTGCAAAACCACAGATAAAATTTCCTGGTGTATACCAGACTTGTTAAAATAGATATATTTGTGTCTGAACAGTCAGCGACATACTCAAACTGTTTTTTTTATGGAAAAAAGGCAAGCAGGTTGATAACACCCAGATTTGAACCGTGGAAGAGGAAAAACACAGTTCTCTGGCCTATACCAGACTCTTTTAAACAGATATATTGGTCTCTGAACAGTCAGCAAGACACTGAAAATGTTTTTTTTTTATGGAAAAAAGGCAAGCAGGTTGACAACACCCATATTTGAACTGTGGAAGAGGAAAAACACAGTTCTATTTCTCTGGCCTACACCAGAATCTTTTAAACAGATATGTTTGTGTCTGAATAGTCAGCGACACACTCAAACTGTTTTTTTTATGGAAAAAAAGCAAGCAGGTTGATAACACCCAGATTTGAACCGTGGAAGAGGAAAAACACAGTTCTAGTTCTCTGGCCTACACCACAATCTTTTAAACAGATATATTGGTGTCTGAAAAGTCAGCGACAAGCTCAAACTGTTTTTTTTTATGGAAAATATTCAAAAAAGTGGATAATACATAGATTTGAACCATTGAACTGCAAAACCACAGTTACAATTTCCTGGTGTATACCAGACTTGTTAAAATAGATATATTTGTGTCGTAACAGTCAGCAACCCACTCAAACTGTTTTTTTTATGGAAAAAAGGCAAGCAGGTTGATAACACCCAGATTTGAACCGTGGAAGAGGAAAAACACAATGCTAGTACTTTGGCCTACACCAGATCTTTTAAACAGATATATTTGTGTCTGAACAGTCAGCGACACACTCAAACTGTTTTTTTATATGGAATAAAGATAAAAATGTGGATAATACAGAGATTTGAACCGTGGAATTGCAAAACCACAGATAAAATTTCCTGGTGTATACCAGACTTGTTAAAATAGATATATTTGTGTCTGAACAGTCAGCGACATACTCAAACTGTTTTCTTTTATGGAAAAAAGGCAAGCAGGTTGATAACACCCAGATTTGTACTGTGGCAGAGGAAAATCACAGTTCTTGTTCTCTGACCTACACCAGATTCTTTTAAACAGATATATTGGTCTCTGAACAGTCAGCGAGACACTGAAAATGTTTTTTTTTATGGAAAAATGGCAAGCAGGTTGACAACACCCAGATTTGAACTGTGGAAGAGGAAAAACACAGTTCTATTTCTCTGGCCTACACCAGAATCTTTTAAACAGATATATTTGTGTCTGAATAGACAGCGACACACTCAAACTGTTTTTTTTTATGGAAAAAAGACAAAAAAGTAGATAGCACAGAGATTTGAACCGTGGAACTGCAAAACCACAGTTATAATTTCCTGGTGTATACCAGACTTGTTAAAACAGATATATTTGTGTCTGAACAGTCAGCGACACACTCAAACTGTTTTTTTTATGGAAAAAAGGCAAGCAGGTTGATAACACCCAGATTTGAACCGTGGAAGAGGAAAGACACAGTTCTACTTCTCTGGCCTACACCAGACTCTTTTAAACAGATATATTGGTGTCTGAAAAGTCAGCGAGTAGTGTTGAGCCACCCCTGTAGTGTTCGAGTTCGGTTCGTCGAACACCCGTATGTTCGCCGAGCTGTTCGTCGAACTGTTCGTCGAACACCGTTAAAACCAATGGCAGGCAAACAAAAACACATAGAAACACATAGAAAACAACTTCAAAGGTGTCCAAAAGCTGACAAACTGCTCAAAAGACACAACTAACACATGGAAAAGTGACAAGTACATATATTCATGTGAAAAGAAAAGAGGTGGAGGATTAAAAGGAGGGGGAGACACAGATATAGGCATGTCATGCCCTTCTAAAATCAAGAAAGGATGGAATAAAAATCTAAAATCAGCCTACCAACACCCAGACGTCGTGACAAGAAAATTAAAAATAGAAATATCTTTAGGTAGAATGGCGGTTCCATTCAGAACACTTTCCTTACAAGACGTAGTGGTATCCCCATTGTGAGTTGCGCCAAAAACGAACCCAATACATTCAGACTAATCCACCATTTGTCATATCCAAGGGGCAGGTCAGTAAGCGACAACATCGACATGGAACCAAGTGCAGTAGTATATACTGTACATCCTTTGACAAGGCAATCAGGTGGATCAAGAAGTTGGGAATGGTCACCCTAATGGCCAAAACAGACATTGATGCGGCGTTCCGGTTACTTACTACCTGTGCCTCCGAATAGTGTCCACCTATTGGGCTGCTTCTGGGAAGGAGCATACTATATAGATCGCTGTTTGCCCCTGGGGTGGTCCAGATCCTGCTCACTATTTCAGGCATTTAGTTGCTTCCTCGAATGGGTTGCAATGGACATTTCTAAGGGGGCACATATTATCCATTACCTCGACAACTTCTTATGCCTGGGCCCAAAAGATTCGCCACAGTGTGAATACTCGCGGTAGTCCACCTGTGAGAAGGAGAGAGCTGGAGGGAGAGCGGACACCACAGAGCCGAAGGGTTAGATGGAGAACGGAAGAGGGAAAGAGGGCGAGGGAGGTAAGGGAGTACAGTGGAAGGCCGACCTGAGCTCCCCTACATTCCTGCTGGGCGGGGAACAGCCCTGGGAAGAAAAGCTGGTTGCGCATCCCTTTGAGGTTACGGGCGCGAGCGGGCAGAGGGACTACGCTGGAGTGCGAAGCCGACACGGTCAGTCCGTTCCTGCCCGTGCGACCTCCGTGTCGCCAGGTTTGTGCCAGAGCCGCGGTGGACCCTGACGGCCAGCCCCCCTCTCCCAATACTGGTGCCTGTCCGCTGGTGGGTCGAGCCCCCCCCGCGGTGGGGGGGTAACATCTGCAGAAGAAAGACCATCTTCCAGCCAAACTAAGATGTCTACTTCTTTTCGTGGACAATGTGATACGATCCCTTTCTTACAGACACGCCCATCACTACAAATTCCAGATGAGGCACAAAAACAGCAGGTGCTTCAACGGATATCAAGTGCTAGTTCAAGTTGGCTCTCCTCCACCTCAACTTCAACATCACAAATACTCCAGTCCTCAGAGGTGTCACCCCAATCGTACTTGCTTCCTCACTGCTCCCAAATCTCCAGCTGCCCGTCTGAGTATGGGGTAACACAGATGGTTGAGTCTGCACAGCTGTTTACTCATACTATAGCCTGGGAAACAGAGGTCTGCTCCAGAGCTTCTGTTAATCCAGACGAGGAAATGATCTGCACTGATGCCCAGAATCTTTATGAGTCGGATCCAGGACCAGATGAAGAATGTTCTGAGCATAATGTAGACCCTCGTTCCCAAACTGTAACTCCTGTTGGTGGAGACAATGATGAAGACGATGATGAGACTCAAATACCTGTTGGAGCGACAACTTGACTATTCGGTTAGGGCAGGAAAAGGTTGGCTCTGAGGACGACGGGTGTGAGAACACACAGGGTGATGATGACGAAGTTGGAGATCCCACTTACTGTCAACCCACAGTCTGCCAGTCGATGAGGTCAGCAGAGGAGGTGGAGGAGGATGCTATTGACGATGAGGTTAGGTTGCGCCTTCCTGGACAGAGACGGAGTACTGGAAGCACGTCAACAACTGCATCCTCAACCACAACTCTGCCTCTGACCACAAGTCGTGGTGGCTCTTCAGGTCGCATGGGCTCTAAGCCTTTCATAACCTGGGCATTTTTTCAGATCGATTAGGATGACCCAACTCGTGTTATCTGTAATATTTGTCACCAAAAGCTAAGTAGAGGCCAAAAAATCCATAGTTTGAGTACTTTATACATGAACGGTCACATGAATATGAAGCATAAGTTGCAGTGGGAAGCTCACTGTGCTACAATGTGGCCTAGCGGGCTGGGCCAACAACCGTCTGCCCCATCTTGTGCATCCGCGGCCTCTTCATCCTCTGTGACTGGGGGGACAGCAGTCACACATGTTTTTGGACGCAGACCTGCCACCTCTTTACCCGCAACAGCCAGTGTGATTGGCAGGTCATCATTTCATTTGGAAGTGGAAACACCAGCTGGTATTGAGAGCTCTCTGACATCGAGAGCACCACCTTTGGATCAAGGCAACCTAACTTTTCCGCCTGCATCTTCCTCACAGACTGGAAGTTTGCTGGGCACACCCTACTCAACCCCGTCTAAGCACAACAGCCAGCCCTTGATCCTTTAGATGTGAACAAGTAAAAGACAATTTCCTCCTAGCCATGACAAAGCTAACAGGTTGAATTTCACCATCGGCAAGCTGTTGGCTACAGAAATGCCGCCTTTCCGCCTGGTGGACACAGAGGATTTTCGAGACCTTATGTCTGTCGCAGTGCCCCAGTACCAGATGCCCAGTTGGCACTACATCTCAAAGAAAGGCGTGCCTGCGCTACACCAGCATGTTGGACACAACATCACCGCTTCTTTGAGAAACTCTGTGTGTGACAGGGTGAATTTCACCACAGACACTTGGACGAGTAGGCATGGACAGGGGCATTACATGTCGCTGACTGGGCACTGGGTATCTATGGTGACAGCAGGACAAGGGGCTGCTGTCCAAGTCTTGCCGTCCCCACGAGTTGTGCATCAATCCTCTTTATCTAGAAGTTCCTCCACTGCTTATGCCTCCACAATCTCCTCTCAGTCCTCCACCTGTACCCAAAGCCTGTCTGGTAATGCCACCCACCTTCTAACTGCGCAGAAGGAATCCTGCACACCTCGTTACTATGCTGGCAGCAGGGCTCAACGGCATCAGGCGGTGTTTAGTTTGAAATGTCTGGGAAATGTGAGTCACACAGCTGAGGAGTTGTGGTCAGCTCTGGAAACCCAGTTTCATGAATGGTTGTCTCCACTGGACCTGAAACCAGGGAAGGCCGTGTGCGACAATGCTGCAAACCTGGGTGCGGCCCTTCGCCGGGGCAATGTCTCACACTTGCCTTGTGTGGCTCACGTGTTGAAACTGGTTGTCCAGCAATTTTTAGCCCACTATCCCGGACTAGATGGCTTTCTGCAGAGGGCACGGTCGCTGTGTGCTCACTTCCGCCATTCGCATCCCGCAGCTCAACGACTTACATCTCTACAGAAGTCGTTAGGCCTGCCAGTTCAACGGCTGAAATGCGATGTGCCGACACGGTGGAATTCAACTCTAAGTATGTTGCAGCGACTGTGGCAGCACCGACAAGCCCTGGTGCAATACCTTCTGACGTATAGCCTGGGCCAACGAGATCCAGAGGTGGGGCAAATCACGCTGCAGGAGTGGTCTCAGAACAGGGACCTATGCACACTTCTGCACAGTTTTGAAATGGCGACGAAAATGTTTAGTGCTGACGATGCCATTATCAGCTTGATTATTCCGGTGATTTACATGCTGGAGCACACGTTAAACAGAATTCGGAGTCAGGTGGTGGGACAAGAGGAGGTGGAGGAAGTAGAGGAGGAGTCGTATGCGGAAGGGATAACATCTCCAAGGTCCAGACGGTCGGCAGCATGGGAGGGTGGGGGAGAGGGATTATCCAGGGTGCATGGTAGCAGCCAACCTGTTGAGGAAAGTGCAGGAGCCGAGGAAGAAGTGGAGGATGAACTGGCGATGGGCATGGAAGACTCATCAGATGAGGGAGACCTTGGTCACATTTCTGTTGTGCGAGGTTGGGGGAGAGGGCAGAGGAAGGAAGCATGATTCTTACCTCGCTACCAACACAACAAGGACTTGGTCCTCCTGGATGCACAAGACACGAGTGCCTTCTTGCTGCACTACCTGCAACATGACCCTCGGATTGTCCGAATTCGAAGTAATCCCGACTACTGGGTTGCCACTCTCTTAGATCCCCGGTACAAAAGTAAATTTGCCAAAATAAATCCTGCCATAGAAAGGGATTCACGCATGCAGGAGTATCAGCAGAGGCTGTTGCAGAATCTTACATGTGCTTTTCCACAAAACACCAGTGGTGCACGTAGTGAATCTCACAGTTCTAACTTGCCAACCGTGGGACTGTCGAGTCTTCATCACTAGAGATGAGCGTTGTTCTACTCGAACTGTTCGCCAATCTCAAATTCGAGCTGTTTTGGGCGGTGTTCGAGCCGGTCGGCGAACACGAACAATTTGAGAAAAATTCGGCTGTTCGAGGTTATGTTCGATAACTGTTCGTGCACCAAAATCATAACTGGATTTTTTCTCAGTAATGATGAAAATTAATGTTAATACGCAGTTTGAGTGTACAGCGGGGCGGGGGGAGGGGCAGGGGATGGATCTCTGCAGGAACAATGAAGATCTCCATTTTTTTTTCTCTTTCCCGCATTTGCAGTGGGGAGGTGCAATCTGTCAGCCTATCAGCAGCGCACACACGGAGCGAAGTGCTTTTTTTCACACAAGCAAGGGCATGTGTGATTGGCAGTGTATGTCACATGTCCTTGCCCTATAAGACCAAGCCATTTTCCCCGTCGCCACCATTTTCTCACTGCTGCAGCTGCGTGTTAGACGGCACCGCTGTTGCTGTGTGTGCTATACCTTGTTAATTTCAAGCCAATTTTCGCACAAATATACAGATAGCTTGGGAGTAGGGAATAGTTGTGATTGCAGTCCTTTTAAGGACTAGGTTACAGCATTTCCTACGACTTTTATCAGGGAGGTCTGTGCTCTTAAATAGATAGGTTGTGGGAGTAAAGACTAATTGTAATTGGAGTCCTTTTCAGGACTAGGTTACATGAGTTCCTATCAGTTTTTGCCAGGCAGGTCTGTGCCAGTGCTGTGCAAGTTTTTTTCACAGCATTTGGCTGAATCTAGCAAAGCTAATCCTTTTTGGCCTATTGCAGAGTGTGTTAGTCAGTGGAGTAGCCTATCTGTGTTGCAAGATATAACACCTGTGTATAGAATACCAATTTTTTTACTGCACCTAGTGAAGTAAAATCTTTTGGGCATAGCATCATTCTATTAGTCCATCTATACTGACCTCCATCAGGTTGCAAACTGAATATAATTTTTTTCTGCATCTAGCTCTGAAAAAATATTTGGGCTTCTAGCGGTGTGTGGGACTTGGTCTATTAGTCCATCTATACTGACCTCCATCAGGTTGCAAATTAAAAATAATTTTTTTCTGCATCTAGCTCTGAAAAAATATTTGGGCTTCTAGCGGTGTGTGGGACTTGGTCTATTAGTCCATCTATACTGACCTCCATCAGGTTGCAAATTAAAAATAATTTTTTTCTGCATCTAGCTCTGAAAAAATATTTGGGCTTCTAGCAGTGTGTGGGACTTGGTCTATTAGTCCATCTATACTGACCTACATCAGGTTGCAAATTAAAAATAATTCTTTTCTGCATCTAGCTCTGAAAAAATATTTGGGCTTCTAGCGGTGTGTGGGACTTGGTCTATTAGTCCATCTATACTGACCTCCATCAGGTTGCAAATTAAAAATAATTTTTTTCTGCATCTAGCTCTGAAAAAATATTTGGGCTTCTAGCAGTGTGTGGGACTTGGTCTATTAGTCCATCTATACTGACCTCCATCAGGTTGCAAATTAAAAATAATTTTTTTCTGCATCTAGCTCTGAAAAATATTTGGGCTTCTTAGCGGTGTGTGGGACTTGGTCTATTAGTCCATCTATACTGACCTCCATCAGGTTGCAAATTAAAAATAATTTTTTTCTTCATTTATCTCTGAAAAAATATTTGGGCTTCTAGCAGCGTGTGGGACTTGTTCTATTAGTCCATCTATACTGAACTCCATCAGGTTGCAAATTAAAAATAATTTTTTTCTGCATCTAGCTCTGAAAAAATATTTGGGCTTCTAGCAGTGTGTGGGACTTGGTCTATTAGTCCATCTATACTGACCTCCATCAGGTTGCAAATTAAAAATATTTTTTTTCTGCATCTAGCTCTGAAAAAATATTTGGGCTTCTAGCAGTGTGTGGGACTTGGTCTATTAGTCCATCTATACTGACCTCCATCAGGTTGCAAATTGAATAAAAAAATTTTCTGCATCTAGCTCTGAAAAAATATTTGGGCTTCTAGCGGTGTGTGGGACTTGGTCTATTAGTCCATCTATACTGACCTCCATCAGGTTGCAAATTAAAAATAATTTTTTTCTTCATTTAGCTCTGAAAAAATATTTGGGCTTCTAGCAGTGTGTGGGACTTGTTCTATTAGTCCTTCTATACTGACCTCCAGCAGGTTGCAAATTGAATATAATTTTTTTCTGCATCTAGCTCTGAAAAAATATTTGGGCTTCTAGCGGTGTGTGGGACTTGGTCTATTAGTCCATCTATACTGACCTCCATCAGGTTGCAAATTAAAAATATTTTTTTTCTGCATCTAGCTCTGAAAAAATATTTGGGCTTCTAGCGTTGTGTGGGACTTGGTCTATTAGTCCATCTATACTGACCTCCATCAGGTTGCAAATTAAAAATAATTTTTTTCTGCATCTAACCCAGCCAATAGTTTTGGCCTAATACCACAGTTTGGCCACTCAGCTCTGCTCGGTTACCATCCATTGTTTTTTTGTGCAAACAACTCCAGAGTTGTGAATTAGTTAACCACCAAAATGAGTGGAAAAAGGCCTGCTGCTGGTGGAAAGGGGAATAGGCGTGTTGGGAAGGGGAAAAAAGGTTGTGTCCGTGGGGTAGGTGCAGAAGAAAGACCATCTTCCAGCCAAACTAAAATGTCTACTTCTTTTAGCGGACAATGTGATAAGATCCCTTTCTTACGGCCACGCCAATCGCTACAAATTCCAGATGAGGCACAAAAACAGCAGGTGCTTCAACGGATATCAAGTGCTCCTTTAAGTGGGCTCTCCTCCACATCAACTTCAACATCACAAATACTCCAGTCCTCAAAGGTGTCACCCAAATCGCACTTGCTTCCTCACAGCTCCCAAATCTCCAGCTGCCCGTCTGAGTATGAGGTAGAACAGATGGTTGAGTCTGCAGAGCTGTTTACTCATACTATAGCCTGGGAATCAGAGGTCGACTCCAGCGCTTCTGTGAATCCAGACGAGGAAATGATCTGCACTGATGCCCAGAATCTTTATGAGTCGGATCCAGGACCAGACGCAGAAGGTTCTGACCATAATGTAGACCCTCATTCCCAAACTGTAACTCCTGTTGGTGGAGACAATGAGGAAGACGATGATAAGACTCAAATACCTGATTGGAGCGACAACTTTAGTTTTTTGTCAGGGCAGGAACAGGTTGGCTCTGAGGACGACGGGTGTGATAACGCACAGGGTGATGATGATGAGGTCGGAGATCCCACTTACTGTCAACCCACAGTCAGCCAAGAGATGAGGTCAGCAGAGGAGGTGGAGGAAGATGCTAGTGACGACGAGGTCAGGTTGCGCCTTCCTGGACAGAGACGTAGTACTGGAAGCACGTCAACAACTGCATCCTCAAACACAACTGCATCCTCAAACAAGTCGTGGTGGCTCTTCAGGTCGCATGGGTGCTAAGCCTTGCATAGCCTGGGCATTTTTTCAGATCGATAAAGATGACCCAACTCGTGTTATCTGTAACATTTGTCAGCAAAAGCTAAGTAGAGGCCAAAAAATACATAGTTTGAGTACTTCATGCATGAACCGGCACATGGACATGAAGCATAAGTTGCAGTGGGAAGCTCAGTGTGCTACAATGCGGTCTAGCCGGCCGGGCCAACCACCGTCTGCCATATCTTGTGCATCCGCGGCCTCTTCATCCTCTGTGACTGGGGGGACAGCAATCACACCTGTTTTGGGGCGCAGACCTGCCACCTCTTTACCCGCAACAGCCAGCGTGATTGGCAGGTCATCATTTTCTTTGGAGGTGGTAACACCAGCTGGTCTTGAGCGCTGTCCGACATCGATAGCACCACCTTTGGATCAAGGCAACCTAACATGTCCGCCTGCATCTTCCTCACAGACCGGCAGTTTGCCGGGGACACCCTTATCAACCCCGTCTAAGCACAATAGCCAGCCCTCGGTCCCTCAGATGTGGACAAGTAAAAGACCATTTCCTCCTAGCCATGAGAAAGCTAAGAGGTTGAATTTCACCATCTGCAAGCTCTTGGCTACAGAAATGCTGCCTTTCCGCCTGGTGGACACAGAGGATTTTCGAGACCTTATGTCCGTCGCAGTGCCCCAGTACCAGATGCCCAGTCGGCACTACTTCTCAAAGAAAGGTGTGCCTGCGCTCCACCAGCATGTCGCACACAACATCACCGCTTCTTTGAGAAACTCTGTGTGTGACAGGGTGCATTTCACCACAGACACTTGGACGAGTAGGCATGGACAGGGGCGTTACATGTCGCTGACTGGGCACTGGGTAACTATGGTGACAGCAGGACAAGGGGCTGCTGTCCAAGTCTTGCCGTCCCCACGAGTTGTGCGTCAATCCTCTTTATGTCATTTTTCCACCACTGCTTCTGCCTCCTCAACCTCCTCTCGGTCTTCCACCTGCACCCAAAGCCTGTCTGGTCATGCCACAAGCTTTCTAACTGCGCAGAAGGGATCCTGCACACCTCCTTACTATGCTGGCAGTAGGGCTCAACGTCATCAGGCGGTTTTTACATTGAAATGTCTGGGAAATGTGAGTCACACAGCTGAGGAGTTGTGGTCAGCTCTGGAGAACCAATTTCATGAATGGTTGTCTCCACTGGACCTGAAACCAGGGAAGGCCGTGTGCGACAATGCTGCAAACCTGGGTGCGGCCCTTCGCCGGGGCAAAGTCACACACGTGCCTTGTATGGCTCACGTGTTGAACCTGGTTGTCCAGCAATTTTTAGCCCACTATCCCAGACTAGATGGCCTTCTGCAGAGGGCACGGTCGCTGTGTGCTCACTTCCGCCGTTCGCATCCCGCAGCTCAGCGACTTACATCTCTACAGAAGTCGTTGGGCCTGCCACTTCACCGGCTAAAATGCGATGTGCCTACCCGGTGGAATTCAACTCTGCACATGTTGCAGCGACTGTGGCAGCACCGACAAGCCCTGGTGCAATACGTTCTGACGTATAGCCTGGGCCAACGAGATTCAGAGGTGGGGCAAATCACGCTGGAGGAGTGGTCTCAGATCAGGGACCTATGCACCCTTCTGCACAGTTTTGAAATGGCGACGAAGATGTTTAGTGCTGACGATGCCATTATCAGCATGACTATTCCGGTGATTTACATGCTGGAGCACATGTTAAACAGAATTCGGAGTCAGGTGGTGGCACAAGAGGAGGTGGAGGAAGTAGAGGAGGAGGAGTTGTATGCGGAAGGGCTAACATCTGCAAGGTCCAGACGGTCGGCAGCACCAAGGCGGCAGGCATGTGAGGGTGGGGGAGATGATTTTACCAGGGCGCATGGTAGCAGCCAAACTAGTGAGGAAGGTGCAGGAGCCCAGGAAGAAGTGGAGGACGAACTGATGGAAGACTCATCAGATGAGGGAGACCTTGATCACATTTCTGTTGTGCGAGGTTGGGGGGAGAGGACAGAGGAAGGAAGCATGATTGTTACCTCGCCACCAACACAACAGGGACTTGGTGCTCCTGGATGTGCAACACACATGAGTGCCTTCTTGCTGCACTACCTGCAACATGACCCTCGAATTGTGAGAATTAGAAATAATCCTGACTACTGGGTTGCCACACTGTTAGATCCCCGGTACAAAAGTAAATTTGCAGAAATTATTCCTGCCATAGAAAGGGATGCACGCATGCAGGAGTATCAGCAGAGACTGTTGCAGAATCTTACATGTGCTTTTCCACAAAATACCAGTGGTGCACGTAGTGAATCTCACAGTTCCAACTTGCCAACCGTGGGACCGTCAAGTGTTCAGCACTCAAACCGTAACAGAACCACAGTATCTGGTGGTAACATCAATTTTGCGGAATCATTTCACCACTTTTTTAGCCCATCCTTTGCAAGGCCACAGGAGACAAGAAGTCTGACACATAGTCAACGCCTAGAGACGATGGTACAGGAGTATCTCCAAGTAAACATTGAAGCCACGACTGTGTCACTGGACCCTTGCTCTTTTTGGGCTTCCAATCTGGATAAATGGCCGGAGCTAGCCACTTACGCCTTGGAGATCTTGTCATGCCCCGCAGCCAGCGTTCTGTCTGAACGTGTGTTCAGCGCTGCTGGTGGTGTGCTGACAGATAAGCGCACGCGGCTCTCCACTGATAATGTAGACAGACTCACGTTCATAAAGATGAACAAATCATGGATCCGAAATGACTTTTCTACCCCTGTGTCATCCTGGGGAGAGTAAAAGCTTGATGATTGGTTAAAATCACCCTACCAACCGTTTTAAGCTTTCAAATTACTAATCATGTTTATCTGTATCTTGACTGGAAAATAATTTGGGCTTTGTAGCAGTGTGCAGCACTGATCCTATTAGGCCATCTATACTAAAGCTTCACCAGATTTAAAATTAAAAATAATTTTTAGCTGCATCTAGCCCGGAAAATAATTTTGGGGCTCCGAGATGCGCAAGGCACATAAGTGCCTTCTTGCTGCACTACCTGCAGCATGACCCTCATATTGTCAGAATTCGAAGTAATCATGACTACTGGGTTGCCACACTCTTAGATCCCCCAAACTTTTCGATCAACCTTTTCATTTTAATAAAGACCAAAAAAATGGTCATTTTTGAAATTATAAGCATTAGCAGGTTGTTAGAAACTGAAATCAAACAGTTTTCAACTCAAAACTTTATTCTAGGTGATGTTACATTTTCACATAGGACCCCTTGTTCGAAAGGAGCTTCTGAACTCTCTCGTCCATTGAATTTGTCAGGTTTTGGATGGTTTCTGCTTCAATTGTTTTGCATGAGGACAGAATACCCTCCCAGAGCTGTTGCTTAGATGTGAACTGCCTCCCGCCATCATAGACACTCCTTTTAATGATGCTACAAAGGTTCTGAATGGGGTAGAGGTCAGGGGAGCATGGGGGTCACACCATAAGTTTGTCCCCTTTTATGCCCATATCAGCCAGAGATGCAGATGTTTTATGTGCAGCATGAGATGGTGCATTATCATGCAGAAAAATGATCTTGCTGTGAAATACACGGTTCTTCTTCTTGGACCATGGCAGGAAGTGCTGTTTGAGAAAATCCACATACATTATGGAGTTCATCTTTAGCGCCTTCAGGGATCCTAAAGGGGCCGACAATCTCTCTCCCCATGATTCCAGCCCAAAACATTACTCCACCTCCTCCTTGTTGGCGCTGTAGCCGTGTTTGCGTGGGGTGTCCATCAACCAGCCATCCTCCACTCCATCCATCTGGACCATCGAGCGCTGCACGGCACTCATCCGTGAACAAAACAGTTTTGAAATCAGTCTTCATGTAATGTTTGGCCCACTGGAGCCGTTTCTGCTTGTGTGAAGTGGATAGAGGAGGTCGACAGGATGGCGCATGCACAGCTGCAAACCTCTGAAGGACCCTGCATCTTGTTGTTCGGGGGACGTTGGAGGCACAAGCAGCTTCAAAAACTTGTCTGCTGCTATGACAAGGCTTTTTTGCCGCTGCTCTTTCAACCTGACGTAATTGCCTGTAGGAAAGAGTCCTCAATTTGCCCTTATCAGCACGCACACGTGTGTACTGTGAATCAGCTACATACTTCTTGATTGCCAAGACACTTCATCCTGATCATCGCACAATGTTGATTGTAGTCATGCCTTGACCTAAACACTCCACAATTTGTTGCTTCTCAGCAGCCGACACATCCTTTTTCTTTCCCATTTTGGCAGAAAATGTAGGCTGCTTAATAATGTGAGAGAGCCTTCTTAAGTAGTCTTGCCTTTCATTGGACACACCTGCCAAACTAATTAGCACAGGTGTCTGCAATTGCTTACAGTGATATAAAGAGCCCTGACACACATCACCATCAATGAGTTTAACTGACAAACAAACAAATTCTTCCCTTATCACTCCTAAACACTTTTTGTTTAATAATTTGGAACGCAGTGTACATGTGCTTTTCCACAAAACACCAGTGGTTCACGTAGTGAATCTTACAGTTCTAACTTGCCAACCGTGGTCTGTATGGAGTTGTTCAATAAAGGGCCCAAAATTAAGATAACATAGATGGGAGAGGTCTCTATGAATAGGAATTCCTAAGTATTTGATACCCTGTGAGGGCCAGGCAAAGGGAAAGTTGGACTGGATGGAATCCTATATGGATTTGGGGAGGGAGACATCGAGGGCCTCAGACTTCGCTGCATTGATTTTAAAATTTTACCATGTAACAAAGTGATCTATTTCAGCCATAACAGCATGGATGGATATATGTGATTGAGTGATATATACTAGGACATCATCAGCAAATAGAGAGCACTTGTACTCGGTGCCTCCCACCTCAATCCACCTAATATTGGGGTTATGGCGAATTGATGAGAGCAGGTGCTCCGTCACTAGGATGTATAAGAGAGGGGACAGAGGACATCACTGCCTTGTCCCATTGGTGATTGTGAAAGGTGATGAAAATGTTCTGACGCACCCCCTGGGCCTTGGGACACCCGGAGCCGGACCCTTTTTGGTGGATGCTGGTGGTTGTAGTCTTCGTGGCGGCGACCCAGTTCCGTGGCTCAGGGCGGTCAAACCAGTGGCGGAACTATTTATGTGGTTTTGATGTTTAAATGTCCGACTACGCCACCCGTGGATTGCGTTCAGAGTGAACCGCCGCTACAGGGCAGACCACTGAGGCTGGTGTTGTGGGTGCAGGTAACGGCTGCCCACGTCGTACTGTGCTCACCAGGTGAGGGGCTCAGACAACTCCCAGATAACTTTGGAGCACTTCACAGGACCCCCTTTGTGTGTCCTTTGTCTGGCCTTTCTTACCAACACTTCTGTCCGGCTGCCTCGGGCCTCCTCTTGGTAAACTTGGCGCCAGTTTCCCTGACCCTATGTGGTGCCTTCCTAGCGGGTGTAGCAAGGGGCTGCGCCACATAAAATGTCAGAGCCTCCGGTTTCTAGCTGAGGGTCGTTTCCTGCCTCCACTAGTTCGGGGACCGGTCTCCCCCTTTGGCCTGACCCCTCCACGCAGGTGGATTCGGGCGTCCGGTGGCGACTCGCCCGTCCGCACCCCTGGGATCCCTTCATTCCTCGTTCCTGGAGCCTTCTCCGCTCCTCTTCCTTCCTTCTCCCTCTTCCAGGCCTGGGCCTCTGTTACTAGGCCCGCCTCCGGAGCAGAGCTCATGCAGAGCCCCTGCTCCCTGCCACTTCTGCTCAGACTTCTCTGCACTGAACTAAGATGGTGCCCACCTTTTATACTCCCTTCTCAATGCACCCAGGAACTGCTTCCTCCCTGCTCCTGCACTACAGGGTTCCCCTTCCTCAGTGTTCCCTCCCCCCACTCCAGCCAGGGACAGGGACTGTCGTGCCCATCTCAGGGGCATATTGGTCGCCCTGCCCCACGGCAATGTGGTGTAATGCATGCAGGTGTCGGGTCCTGATCCACACTCCATCCTTACCTGAGAGTGAGATATCACACCTCTGGGTGAGGTGCAATACGTCTTTAGCAACCGAGCCCTCAGGGTGCTACAGTTCCATTTATCTTCAGCCTAGGTGACGTATTGCGATACAGGGCCGTGATTTTGGCTATAAAAGGGTCCCCTAGACCCCTACCCCAAGCTTTTTAAGAGAATCATATATGGCGTGCCAGGAGACTCTATGGAATGCTTTCTCAGCATCCAACGAGAGTATCTAATTACAAATTTTTAACTGCATCTAGCCCAGGAAATACTTTGTGCCTAGTAGCAGTGTCTGCTAGTAAGCGGATTATCCCGGCTGTTAAGCAAGCTGCACCACCTGTAGTTTAGACACTTAATTTTTTCAAAGGAAATGCTTCGGGACCATGGGATACTTAGTGAAGAGCATCAGGAGGCACCCCAAGGCATAGGGGCTGGGACTGGCAGTAGGATGCCTTGCGGTGGACAGCCGAGCTCGATCCTTATAAAAGCTTTTTAAATGCAGCAGCTTTAGTGGACGCTACTGGAGCTGGAATTACCGCGGCTGCTGGCATGAGACTTGCCCTCCAATAGATCCTTGTAAATGGATTTAAAGTGTATTCATTCAAATTAGAGAGACAATTTAAATTAAAAAGCTTAGAGCTGCCTCCACCACAAGGGGGCTCGCTCGACCCACCAGCGGACAGGCACCAGTATTGGGAGAGGGGGGCTGGCCGTCAGGGTTCACCGCGGCTCTGGCACAAACCCGGCGACACGGAGGTGGCACGGGCAGGAGCGGACTGGCCGTGTCGGCTTCTCACTTTTTGGATTTTAGAAGGGCATGACATGCCTATATCTGTGTCTCCCCCTCCTTTTACTCCTCCACCTCTTTTATTTTCGCATGACTATATGTACTTGTCACTTTTCCATGTGTTAGTTATGTCTTCTGAGCAGTTTGTCAGCTTTTGGACACCTTTGAAGGTGTTTTCTATGTGTTTCTATGTGTTTTTGTTTGCCTACCATTGGTTTTAACGGTGTTCGAAGGTGTTCGACGAACAGTTCGACGAACAGTTCGGCGAACACACGGGTGTTCGACGAACCGAACCGAACTCGAACACTACGGGGGTGGCTCAACACTATTCATCACTCAAACCGTAACAGTAACACAGTATCTGCTGGTAACTGCAATTTTGTGGAATCGTTTCACCATTTTTTTAGACCATCCTTTGCAAGGCCACAGGAGACAAGAAGTCTGACACATAGTCAACGCCTAGAGAGGATGGTACAGGAGTATCTCCAAGTGAACATCGAAGCCATGACTGTGTCACTGGACCCTTGCTCATTTTGGGCTTCTAATCTGGAAAAATGTCCGGAGCTCGCCACTCACGCCTTGGAGATCTTGTCATGCCCTGCAGCCAGCGTTCTCTCTGAACGTGTGTTCAGCGCTGCTGGTGGTGTGCTGACAGATAAGCGCACGCGGCTGTCCACTGAGAATGTAGACAGACTCACGTTCATAAAGATGAACAAATCATGGATCCGCAAGGACTTTTCTACCCCTGTGTCATCCTGGGGAGACTAAAAGCTTGAGGATTTGGTAAAATCACCTCACCAACCGTTTTAAGCAACTCTGGGGCAATTGATGCCACTTAAGTGGTGTCTGTGCCACAATTTTTGGAAAAAATGGAGACTCTTTTTGGAGTCCCCTTGCTGTGTTTTACGTGACGTTGGAATCGTCAATTCCAGGTGGGTTAGGTCACTCCCCCCCCCTTTTAACCGTAAGAAACTACATACACTATAGCTTGGGGTAACACAGATGGTTGAGTTTGAAGAGCTGTTTACTCAGAGGTCTGCTCCAAAGCTTCAGTGTCTGCTATTCAGCGTAGTAGCCCAGCTCTGAAGCAAGCTACACCACCTGTGTATCTAATAAGAATTTTTAACTGCATCTAGCCTAGGCAGACTGTGGGGACCCCCAACCAAACCCAGACGCTCAGCCCCCTGCTGCCCCCCCTTTCCTTGACAATACAATAATGTAACTCTTACAACTGGATGTGTGAGGATCGGTCACAGCTTTATTAACTCTTTATACTCATTCCATTAGAAAGGCATTTTATTTCTAAAATAATTCAGCTTGTTGCAGCATGCCCTGTGTCTCCACACCGGCAAGTTGGCCAACAAGTGTAACTCTCCAACATGTCCTTTCTATTTCCAGGCCACGGAGGATCCTGGGTACTCGTATGCAGGACTCTGACCCCCATCCATCACTCTTAACGCTTGTTCCACTCGGTCCTGGTGTCCTGACAGGAATATGTCCAGTCCAATATCCATTAAGTGAACACCGTCGGGCCGTATGAGGCCTGCTTTATCTCCTTCCTCTGTCTCTTCTAAATTTTTCCATCCAAATATTTAATACCCGCCTTGTCCGTTCGATGGCCGTGATGTCTCGCGCACCTTGCCATACCGCTATCGGCACAATCTCTAACCATACTATAGTTAGTTTTGTGAAAAATTCTCTGAAGCGCTCAGTGTCTAGTTTCATTATTGCCATTAGTTATGCGTTCTTGTGATGACCTAGGTAGTTTCCCACGGCCTGTATAACTAAGATGACCGGACCTCTTGCCTCTCTCCCTACCTTGATTACCTCCATTAGTACCTGTGGCCATTGCAGGCCTCTAATACCTCTCCAGTTGAAATATGTGTTATGAAACTCTAATTTCCTCCCGCCTGGGTGGACTTTCGCCCTTTTTTCTGCCCAATATATATTTAAGTGGCCTATCACCCACACTGTTGGCTTAGCGTCACCTGTAAAAGAAACAAACCACGTTAGGATAACAAGTCCGGTCTTATGTATCTCGCCAAACACGTGGATCGCCATCTCCCTATCCTCTGAACTTCCGTTTCTGACAGTCCTGCTCTTGCTGCTTCCGTGGCCGCGCCTATGTGGAATGAGTGTGTCCTGTAATCTTTGGGGTGGTTCCCTGCCTATGTTATGCATTTATTAAATATAGCTTGGAACAGGTATCTTGATAATGGCGTTCCATCAATGTGTGATACGAAGAAATTACTTTGTGATCTGATGGTTATATATGTTTTTACTATTGTTACCCGACTCAGTGTACCGTTTGTGGGTTGTAGAAGTACCCAAGTGCCCCTGCCCGCTGGAACGTTTTCGATTTGCGTATGCGTAGACGTATTGCATTATTGGCTATGACTACGTCCTGGTGTAATAAGCCTCCACTGGTGGTAATTTTGGATTGAGGGACTAATTCGCTTATGCATAGCGCCCCGAAGAAGGCGATCGCAAATGCAGTAGACAGTAGTGTTTCTTCAAATTGTGAGTGTCATGTTAATGGTGTTAGGGATATGATGTAAGAAATCAGTTTTAGTGACTCGGGACGGGACGTCTACACTCCTGACTTGGCTGACCCCTTTTCCACCCTTTTATGGATTGTCTGATGATGAATCTCTTTGTAACATCTCCCCAAATCAGTAGTTGGAAGTGAAATGCTACTCCGGTCAGACACCGCTGCGCTGACGCCCCTGATATGCCCCTCATCATTAACTGGTGGAGAAATTCTATGGTGACTTGTAATCTAGCTTGTTCACATTGGTCAACCCATCTGCCTGCTACTAGTCGTGTCCACTCTTCCCATGCCTTACCGTATGCTTACCACGTCGACGGGGCAACTGACGCTCTGATTAATGGCATCAACTGTTCGCCACTAGATCCCATAAGGAGGGTGGGCAACTGTTGCCCGATGGGTGGGCATTGGGGTGGAGCTCTGTGAAAATCTGCCAATTGAATTGTGATAAAGCGTTAGCAGCAGCGTTAGACCCTTCAGCATCGTGGCTAGCGCGGACCCATTGTGTTTTAGGCACAGGAATGCTAGCCGGCGTAGTAGGCCTAGCACTGGGAGAGACGATGATGCCATCTTATTAATGCAGTGCGCTAGGCTGGTGTTTTTTGTTATGAAGCGTATATTTTTGTTAGCCAGGCGCGCGCCTCATATTTCTATTGCTACCACTATTGGGAAGAAAAATTATTTTCCGGGCTACATGCAGCTAAAAATTATTATTAATTTCAAAGCTGGTGGAGCTTGGTATAGATGGCCTAATACAATGAGTACCACACACTGCTACTATGCCCAAAATTATTTTCCAGGCTAGATGCAGCTAAAAATTATTATTAATTTGAAAGCTGGTGGAACTTGGTATAGATGGCCTAATAGAATGAGTACCACACACTGCTACTATGCCCAAAATTATTTTCCAGGCAAGATGCTGCTAAAAGTTATTAGTAATTTGAAAGCTGGTGGAGCTTAGTATAGATGGCCTAATAGAATGAGTACCACACACTGCTAATATGCCCAAAATTATTTTACAGGCAAGATGCAGCTAAAAATGATTAGTAATTTGAAAGCTGGTGGAGCTTAGTATAGATGGCCTAATTGAATGAGTACCACACACTGCTACTATGCCCAAAATTATTTTCCAGGCAAGATGCAGCTAAAAATTATAAGTAATATGAAAGCTGGTGGAGCTTAGTATAGATGGCCTAATAGAATGAATACCACACACTGCTAATATGCCCAAAATTATTTTACAGGCAAGATGCAGCTAAAAATGATTAGTAATTTGAAAGCTGGTGGAGCTTAGTATAGATGGCCTAATTGAATGAGTACCACACACTGCTAATTTGCCCAAAATTTTTTTCCAGGCAAGATGCAGCTACAAATTATTAGTAATTTGAAAGCTGGTGGAGCTTAGCATAGATGGCCTAATAGAATGAGTACCACACACTGCTACTATGCCCAAAATTATTTTCCAGGCAAGATGCAGCTAAAAATTATTAGTAATTTGAAAGCTGGTGGAGCTTAGTATAGATGGCCTAATAGAATGAGTACCACACACTGCTACTATGCCCAAAATTATTTTCCAGGCAAGATGCAGCTAAAAATTATTAGTAATTTGAAAGCTAGTGGAGCTTAGTATAGATGGCCTAATAGAATCGCCTGTACCTCGAAATCATCACCCCTGGTGTCTGGAGCAGGTTGGGGTACCGAAAATTTTGTCAGACGAACCGGCTTGAGAAGCGACACATGAAAGGTGTCGTGAATCCTCATGTGTCGAGGTAATTGTAACCGGTACACTATGGGGTTTATTTGGGCCAGGATTCTGAAAGGACCAATAAAACGGGGGGCAAACTTAGCGGATTCCCCGCGTACTCTGATGTTGCGAGCTGCGAGCCACACTCTGTCGCCCAGGGAGAATACGACTCTCTCATCCGATTCTTGGAAGCCAAAATAGCCTCCTGGGTATGATCCCAAGCCTCCCTTGCCTCTAGAGCCCAATCTCTGACCCCAGGTTCCACAGAGGAAACTGGCACAGGAACCGGGACTCGCGGATGTTGGCCATTATTTAGGAGAAACGGAGTCTGACCCGTGTAATCCGCCACTGCATTGTTTAAGGCAAACTGCCCAGGGGAGCAATATCGACCAGTTATTCTGGTTGGCCAAAACGAAATAGTGCAAGTATGTCACCAGCGTCTGGCTAGTGCGTTCCACCAGACCATTGGTCTCCGGGTGATAGGCAGTGGAAAGATTCAGTTCAATGCTGAGCAAATTACACAATTCTTTCCAAAACCGGGAGGATAACTGTGGTCCCCGGTCACAGACAATCCTATCAGGCATTCCGTGGAGACGGAAAATGTAACAAATGAACAGTGATACCAGAACCCGGGAGGAAGGAACCCTAGGCAGAGGGACCAGGTGAACCATCTTAGATAAATGGTCAGACACCACCCATATAGTCGTGCTTCCCCGGGACTTAGGCAACTCAACAATAAAATCTATCCCAACCAGCTCCCAAGGTCTATCCACCACGGGTAACGGATGAAGAAGACCAGCCGGCCTCTGACGGGACGATTTATTTCTCACACATGAGACACACGCCAGGACATATTCCTTAACGTCCTGGGATAACCACGGCCACCAATACGACCATTGGAGAAGCTCTGTGGTACGCTTGACCCCAGAATGACCTCCGATCTTAGAGGCATGTGCCCAGGACAGCACCTCATTCTGTAAATTTGGAGGAACGAACGTCCTCCCAGGAGGAACCTGATTTAGAGACACTGGAGCCACCGTCTGCATACACTCTGGCAGAACAATAAGCCTTGGCTCATCCTCGTCCTCAGCCGTATCCATAGACCGGGACAAAGCGTCCACTCGGGGGTTCTTTTCTCCTTTTAAAAAATGAATGGAAAAATTGTAACGGGAAAAGAAAGGAGACCACCTGGCCTGCCTCGGGTTAAGACGCTGCGCCGTCTGTAGGTACGAAAGGTTTTCATGATCGGAATATACCACGAAAGGATGTTTAGCTCCCTTCAAGAGGTACCTCCATTCCGAAAAAGCCATCTTAATAGCAAGCAATTCTTTGTCACCAATCATATAATATTTCTCTGCTGGAGACAAGGTCTTGGAGAAGAAAAAACATGGTCTTGTCCGACCCTGTTCATTCTTTTTGGGAGAGAACCACTCCTGCTCCGACAGAGGAGGCATCAACCTTCAGGAAGAATGGCTTGTCCACATCCGGGCGATGGAGAATGGGAGCTCTAGCAAAGTAGGATTTAATCTCCCAGAATGCCTCGGATGTCTCCTGAGACCAGTTCTTGGGATTGGCACCCTTCTGGGTTAAAGCGGCTAAGGGAGCCACCAGGGTGGAAAAATGCGGTATGAACTGCCGGTAGTAATAAATAAAGCCCATGAAGAGTTGTACCGCTTTAAGGGAATGGGGCTTCTGCCAGTTCTGTACCGCCACCAACTTTTGTGCATCCATAGCCAATCCCTTACTGGATATGATGTAGCCCAGGAACGGCAACGTTCAAACTGACACTTCTCCAGCTTACAGTACAAAGAAGTTGCTCGCAATCGTTCGAAAACTCTGCGAACATCCTCTCGGTGTGTGGAGAGGTCCGGGGAAAAAATAAGGATATCATCAAGATAGACTACCACGGAAGATAGCAGCAAATCCCGAAAGATATCGTTGACAAAATCTTGAAAAACCGCAGGGGCATTGCATAACCCAAAAGGCATGACGAGATACTCGTAATGGCCATCACGAGTGTTAAAGGCTGTTTTCCACTCGTCGCCCTCATGGATTCACCCCAGATTATACGCCTCTCGCAAGTCCAGTTTAGTGAAGATATGAGCCCCTCGCAACCTGTCAAAATGCTCAGAAATAAGGCGCAGAGGGTATTTATTCTTGATGGTGATGGCATTAAGTCCTCTGTAATCAATGCAGGGACGCAAATCACCCCCTTTCTTCTGGACGAAGAAAAACCCCGCTCCCGCAGGAAAGACCGATTTTCTGATAAACCCCCGGGCCAGATTTTCTTTGATATATTCAGACATGGCCTGGGTTTTGGGTACAGACAGGGGGTAGACCCTACCGCGAGGGGGCTCAGTACCGGGAACCAGGTCAATAGGGCAGTCATACGGTCGGTGGGGAGGTCAAGTCTCTGCCGCCTTTTTAGAAAAGACATCCTCAAAGCTCCGATATTGCACAGGCAGAGCGGACAAGTCGGGAGAAGGCTCTGAGACTGCCCCCCGGGTGGCTGTAACCATACACTGGGGCACACAATCTTTACCCCAGAAAGAAATTCTCCCTGTACTCCTGTCAATGTGTGGAGAGTGACGGCATAGCCAAGGAAGACCCAATAGCACCTCATCTAATCCCCCGGGGATAATAAGGAAGAAGATAACCTTCCTGTGACCCTGAGGAAACGACATGGTGAGGGGAACAGATTGGTGAGTGATTTGTGTGTCCTGCAGAGAACCGTTGACCACCCTGATGTTCATTGACCTTGACAGTAACTCCATAGGAATGGCATGTCTCTGAGCAAATGCTGATGACAAAAAATTTTCATTGGCTCCAGAATCCACCCACGCCTTGGCAGTAACCATGGTTGTTCCGAAGGACAACGTCACCTCATATAGTAATTTGGAGGACGAAACCCCTGAATCTAACACACCCCCTCCAATGGTGGTTAGACTCCCTCGGGAACGAGGGGAGCTTAGACTTTAGTCCGGGATATGTCCATAGCCTCAGGCTCCAGATCAGGAGCTGCGGGTTTGGAGATAGGCCTAGAGAAAGCGCGTCCCAACCGGGACCGAGGTCTGGAAACCTCCAGCTCTAACTTGCGTTCTGCATGACACAGATCTATTCGGTTAGCAAGTGTTATTAATAGTGTTGAGCGAGCATGCTCGACACTGCTCGGTACTCACCCGAGCATCACGCTACTCGGGATGTTCGGTGAGCACCGAACATTTCCGGGTTACTCGGGCGGGAGTCTCCGCCCTGCATGATTGGCGCTCTTTACAGAGCCAATGAACATGCAGGGATTGCCAGCCAGTCACTGTAATGCCGCAGCCATGTTGTTTGTGGGCATTACAGTGATTGGCTGGCCACACAGCGTCACCTCGAGTATTTAAAACTGGGCGCCGCCATCTTGGACACAGTCACACAGTCGCTCCGGATTAGACAGTGTAGGGACAGCGCTGCTGAGCTAGGGGGAGATTTTTCCTGCGAAATAGTTAGTGTAAGGCTGCCAGAACAAACAAACAGTCCTTCTCAGGACTAATATCCATCCCAGATATCAGGCTGTATAGGAGACGCAGTGGTTATACCAGCAAACGCTGCATTACAGTCCTGTATGCTCCTGTTTCTGAAATTGCTGGACTTAGCTCCAGGTCTCGAGGGCCAGTAAAATTCCTTTTTTTTTCATCTAAATCCTCTTTTTTATTTCCTCCTTCACACTGTACAAATAACCGTCTTATTAACCTATTGCTGCCCCCCCCCCCTCCCAAAACAAAAGTGTGTCTCTGATTTTTCAGACACAAATATATCTGTTGAAAAGAGTCTGGTATAGGCCACAGAAACAGAAATGTGGTTTTGCATTTCCACGGGTCAAATCTCTGTTGTATCCATTTTTGGGCCTTTTGTATCTAAAAAAAAACAGTTTGAGTGTGTCACTCACTGTTCAGCCGCAAATATATACATTTAAAAAAGTCTGATATACACCAGTAAATTATAACTGTGGGTTTGCTGTTCCACGGTAAAAAATCTCTATTATCCTGCTTTTCGCTTTTTTGGCCTTAAAAAAAAAACAGTAGTGTCTCCTGACTGTTCTGACACAAAAATATATCTGTTGAAAATAGTCTGTTGTAGGCCCGACAAATCCCAGTGTGGTTTTGCATTTCCACGGGTCATATCTCTGTAGTATCCAGTTGTGGGCCTTTTGTATCTAAAAAAAACAGTTTGAGTGTGTCGCTCACTGTTCAGCCGCAAATCTATATATTCAAAAAAGTCTGGTATACACCAGTAAATTATAACTGTGGGTTTGCTGTTCCACGGTAAAAAATCTCTATTATCCTGCTTTTCGCTTTTTTGGCCTTAAAGAAAAACAGTAGTGTCTCCTGACTGTTCTGACACAAAAATATATCTGTTGAAAATAGTCTGTTGTAGGCCCGACAAATCCCAGTGTGGTTTTGCATTTTCACGGGTCAAATCTCTATAGTATCCAGTTGTGGGCCTTTTGTATCTAAAAAAAAACAGTTTGAGTGTGTCGCTCACTGTTTTTCCGCAAATATATATATTTAAACTTTTATGGTATACCCCAGGAAACAATAACGGTGGTTTTACCATTCCATGGAAAAAAATCTCTATTATTCAGGTTTTGATATTTTTTCCGTAAAGAAAAACAGTAATAGTTTCTCCCTGATTGTTCTGATTGTTTAAAAGAGTCTGGTGTAGGCCAGAGAAATAGAACTGTGGTTTTCCTCTTCCACGGTTCTAATCTCCTTTTTATTACCCTTTTTCCATTGATAGTGCGAGTGTAAGCTATTTTACATCCTTTACAATGGGCAAGGCGCGTGCAAGGGACGTGGAAGTGAACGTTCTGGTGATGGTGCATGCAGAGGACGGGGCCGTGGCCAAGGTGAAAATGTGCCACAACCAACAGCCACATCTTCTCGCTCCCACTTCTTGACCGAATTACTAGTGAAGCAGACAACAACACCAGTATTGCGAACTGATCAGTGTGAACAGGTTATTAATTGGATAGCAGATAATAATTCCAGTTACCTGAGCACCACCACCTCCGGTCTGTCTTCCACATGGTCAAATGTTAGTAGCCGTGAGTCTCAACCACATACTCCTCCTCACTCTCATGCTCCTTCCTCCCACCATGCCGAGTGTCGTCAGACAGCAACTGATCCCACACTTGGACACTCTGAAGAGCTGTTCACTGGTCCATTTCCATATTTGTGCCCCTCGCCTGCTCCGCTTGAAGTGGTGGAAGAGGAGATCCCATGTAGCGATGCTTAAATATTTGAACAGCCACGGCCACAGGAAGTCGACACTGGCAATTTGTCACAAGAGGTGGTCGATGACGAGACACAATTGCCAGGAAGTGAGGAGGAGGATCGTGGTGCGCAAGTGAAAGAGGCGGAGGTGGTGGATGATCTAGTAACTGACCCAACGTGGCAGGAGGACATGCAGAGTGAGGCCAGCAGCACACAGGGGGAGGGAGGCAGAGTACCCCAACAGACGGGAAGAAGCAGTGTGGTGGCCGCAGACAGAAGGCGGGCAACCGTTCCCCGTAACACCAACACGAGGGACGTTGCCAGTACAAGCGGTAGGTCTTCCAGAGTCTGGAATTTTTTTAAAGACTCTGCTGATAACCCCAAAAAGGCCATTTGTACCACCTGCCATGCCTGCATCAGCAGGGGTGACAAAACTACCAGCCTGGCCACCACCAGCATGATCAGGCACATGGCAGCAAAGCACCCAACTTTGTAGGGTGAGCCCCAGGGTCCACGACCAGTGTCAGCGGGTGTCACCACTGCTTCTTCCGCTGTTGTGCGTGCAATAGAACCCCCTGTTGTATGTGCAAGGCAATCCCCTGTCCATACTGCAAGCAAAGATGCCCCCTCCTCTCAGTCTTCACTTGTTATGGCAGTTTCTCAAGAAACAGCATCAACGTCCACGTCCACGTCCCACTGCAGCGTTCAATTGTCCATAACCCAGACCTTTGAACGAAAGCGGAAATTCGCAGCTAACGCCCCACAGGCCACAGTCCTAAATTCGCATATTTCACGACTGCTTGTGTAGCACCCTGAGGATTCGGCTGCTACAGGGGTATTACACCTCAAGCCAGAGGTGTGATATTCCACTCCCGGGTAAGGATGGAGTGTGGAACTGAGCTCAGTTAGCTGCATGCACTACACACATCCCATTTCCGAGGAACAGACCGATGGTACTCCCACTAGAGAAATGTGCAGGTACAACAGAGTCTGTTCCTGGCTGGAGTGGGAGGGGGGTGGAACATCCCAGTAGTGTAGGGGCAGATAGGGGGAGCAGTCTGGGTAGTGCTAGGAGCTCATTGGGTGCTGGTCACCTGAGCTCACACATAGAGGGAGTATATAAGGTGGGCACCATCTTAGGACAGGGTCTTTGCAGAGGAAGCAGAGCAGAGGAGAAGAGCAGCCCCAAGGCCAAGAGTGAGAGAGGAGTTTGAAAGACCCAGAGGGGGAGAAAGAAGGAACTCCAAGAGCCCAAATTAGACCAGAGGGTGAAGAGTTGGCAACAGGGTACCGGATCCCAAGCTGGCAGAGGCTACAGCACACCTTAGCCAGGAACCGGAGGTCGTGGGCAGGATTGATCTGCCACGATCACCCACTAAATCCACCCGGAAGGCAGACCACGAATAGGGTCAGGGAACCCAGAGACAAGGGTTTACCACCAAGAGGCCCGAGGGAGCCGGACATAGGTGGATCCCTGGTGGGGAAGGCCAGAGAAGAGGACAGGACAGAAAGGGAGCTCAGGACCACGCTCCAGAATCACCTGGGGGTTGGCCGAGTCCAGGACCTGGTGGACGCAGCACGGCTCGGGTGGTCACTTAAGGCCGGAGTGACCAGAACAACTGCAGTAAGTAAACAAACCCTGAACTGCACAGCCCGACTCTGAGTCTCATTTCCATCCCCGCTGCACCACCACAACCCCCATCCTCTGCAACTGACCCCCTGAGGCTATACCCCTCCCGTTGGGGTTATACTACCTGGGCTGCACAAACACCATCAGCCTCAGCGGACCCTGCTGCAGCGGCGGCCGTAGTGACCGCAATTCAACGGGTGGCGTAGTCGACACAAAAGAACATCTAGTAACATCATAAGGACTGCCACACACTGAGCTTGACACCCTGGGCACGGACCGGGTCACAGCCACTCGGAGACTACAACCCCCATCTGATCCGGCTCCGGGTATCCCTAACAACATGGCCCAGGGGGCGCGTCAACTTTGGCGTAGTCGGCAGGATCACGTGCCCGCAACAACCGGGTACTGCGTGCCTGAAGAAAAGTTCATCGTTACCTTAAAAAGAAGTCTCCTGCCGGTTCCGGAGGGTCCCCGCCATCGGGCCCCATCACAGGTCGTTTCCCGCCGGTTGTCCGCCATTTCCAGCTTTTTCCCGCCATCAATGGAGTTTCCCGCCACTGGGAGACGATTCCCGCCATTTCCAAAGATTTCCCGCCTTGGAAGAGCGGACGCCATTATGGGCGTGCCAGAGGGTGGCAAGAGGCCACCTCCCATCGTGGGCCAGGTCGAAGAATGGCGCCAAAAGCGGAAACCGCCCCCACCAACAGAGACTGTGATGCTGGAAGTGTCCATCAGCGTAAGAGAACTGCCCCTGGAACTGAAGTTGCCCCGGGACCACCCTCGATGTGGGCGGAGACAGAAGAAGAGAGCAAAGATGGGTGTCGCCTGGAGCAGTCTGGAGAGAGCGCACCCGGAGACAAGACGTCTGGAAGAGAGTCCAGAGAGAGCCTACCCGGAGATGTAGGGAGAGCCAGGCAGCACCGACCCAGCGGTCAGGAGCCTGATGCGGGCCGCCACTCCAGGCAGCACCGACCCAGTGGTCAGGAGCCTGTTGCAGGTCGCCACTCCAGAAGGCCTGCTGGAGATCCTAGCACAGCTCCCCCGAGACCGGGAGTGTGCACAGACCGCGCTGGAGGGCCTCGCACGGAGGATGGCCCGGGTGCAGCGAGAGACGTTGGCGGAGTGGAGCCGAGAGATGGCCCAGCAGACCGAAACTCGTCAGCGGAGCACGCCACCCGAGACGAGGAGACAGACCGCCTCTGAGGATGGCGCAGGAGGAATGAAGGCAGGAGACGGCGCCGAGAAGGGAGCTGAACGGACGGAGGCAGGTAAAGGGGACGTCTCTACCCCGAGCCGGGAAACCGCGTGCCTGCCCCAGCTCCCCGTCGCAGAGCCCGAAGTACCCCCTGCCGTGCCCGTCGCTGCAACGTCACCGCCGCAGACTAGGCCTCAAACGGAAGCCGCGACCCCTGTGACGTCACACGCCTCGACCCCGAGCGTGGCCGAGCAGGAAGTACCATCGGCCTGGTCGCAAGGCCTAGTACCCCCGGGCGCCGCAATACCAACAGCGCCCCCTACCTCCGCGGAGCCACCGGCCTGGTCGCAGGGCCGAATAACACAGGGCGCCACCGTTCTTACGGTGCCCTTTACTTTCAAGGTGCCCCAGGCCTGGTCGCAAGGCCTGGTTAACCCGGGCGCCGCTACCACCACGGCGCCCATAACACCTAAAGTACCGCACCTGGGTGAGGACCTGTTCGCCCAGCATACGTGCCCGGATGGGCAGCCCTTCGTATGGCCCCAGGAATACATCCAGCTGGAGCTGCAAAAAGCAAGGGCCATGTGCGAACCCCTGATCCCGGCTCCAAAGCCCATAAAGAGGATCTCGCCCCCGCTAGAAGAGACCCAGTTTGAGTGGGATCCCACCGGAGAAGACCTCATGGGGTTCACTCAGGAGACTCGGGCAGCCGCAGCGGAGCGTGCAGAGTGCTGCCGCCAGCAGCTCGAGGTCTTTGAGAGGGAGCGGAGAGAGAGGCGGGTCAGGGAACAACAAGCCCAAATAAAGAGCGCGGAGCAGAAGAGCCGGACCAGGAGAAACCCCCGTGCAGCGCATGGTCCCCGTACCATCGGGACTGTGATAAAGTTCAATCTGCAGCATGGGTGGGGTTTCATCAGGGATCACCGCACCCCAGGCGACGTCTTCGTGACCAGGAGAGACGTTGAGTCCCACCTACCGGAGGGACACAGAGGACGTGACCTGTATGTAGGGGACGAGGTCACCTTCACCCGGCACAAGTGTGCCAAAGGACCCTACGCCCTCCATGTGCATCGCCTGACGGAGGAGGAGCTGCGGTGTGAGGAGGAGCAAGAGGACCCGGACGGGTCTGAAGAATCTAAAGAAGGAGCAGGAGGACGCCGTCGTTGAAGTACGGTAGAGAGAGACTGTACATAGTTACCCGTCAGGGTATAAGAACTGTTCTAGTTAAAATATAGTCCCCGTTGGGACCAGCAGATTGAACTGAAACCCGTGTGTCCCTATTCCCACTGACCGAGGACTGAGAGCGGTCAATCCTCCCTAATACCTGGCCGAGGACTGAGAGCGGCCATATCCCCTTGTATATAGTTGCGCTTCCTAAAGCGCCCCCTACCAGTTTTATAGGAAACTGTTTTATTCCAAAAGAGACTGTCGCACTTTACCCGGTCACAAGTTGCACCGTGACCGGAGGAGCCAGAAGCAAGAAAAGTCTACGAGAATGTTATTTATGAAAAGGTTTTATTGCCGATATATATATGATGATGTTTTATATGTTTTATATGTTTATGTTTTATGAAAAAAAATTGTATGTTATGGATGTTTATATCTTACAGCCCGAGGACGTGCTGTGATTTACCAGGGGGGAATGTAGCACCCTGAGGATTCGGCTGCTACAGGGGTATTACACCTCAAGCCAGAGGTGTGATATTCCACTCCCGGGTAAGGATGGAGTGTGGAACTGAGCTCAGTTAGCTGCATGCACTACACACATCCCATTTCCGAGGAACAGACCGATGGTACTCCCACTAGAGAAATGTGCAGGTACAACAGAGTCTGTTCCTGGCTGGAGTGGGAGGGGGGTGGAACATCCCAGTAGTGTAGGGGCAGATAGGGGGAGCAGTCTGGGTAGTGCTAGGAGCTCATTGGGTGCTGGTCACCTGAGCTCACACATAGAGGGAGTATATAAGGTGGGCACCATCTTAGGACAGGGTCTTTGCAGAGGAAGCAGAGCAGAGGAGAAGAGCAGCCCCAAGGCCAAGAGTGAGAGAGGAGTTTGAAAGACCCAGAGGGGGAGAAAGAAGGAACTCCAAGAGCCCAAATTAGACCAGAGGGTGAAGAGTTGGCAACAGGGTACCGGATCCCAAGCTGGCAGAGGCTACAGCACACCTTAGCCAGGAACCGGAGGTCGTGGGCAGGATTGATCTGCCACGATCACCCACTAAATCCACCCGGAAGGCAGACCACGAATAGGGTCAGGGAACCCAGAGACAAGGGTTTACCACCAAGAGGCCCGAGGGAGCCGGACATAGGTGGATCCCTGGTGGGGAAGGCCAGAGAAGAGGACAGGACAGAAAGGGAGCTCAGGACCACGCTCCAGAATCACCTGGGGGTTGGCCGAGTCCAGGACCTGGTGGACGCAGCACGGCTCGGGTGGTCACTTAAGGCCGGAGTGACCAGAACAACTGCAGTAAGTAAACAAACCCTGAACTGCACAGCCCGACTCTGAGTCTCATTTCCATCCCCGCTGCACCACCACAACCCCCATCCTCTGCAACTGACCCCCTGAGGCTATACCCCTCCCGTTGGGGTTATACTACCTGGGCTGCACAAACACCATCAGCCTCAGCGGACCCTGCTGCAGCGGCGGCCGTAGTGACCGCAATTCAACGGGTGGCATAGTCGACACAAAAGAACATCTAGTAACATCATAAGGACTGCCACACACTGAGCTTGACACCCTGGGCACGGACCGGGTCACAGCCACTCGGAGACTACAACCCCCATCTGATCCGGCTCCGGGTATCCCTAACAACATGGCCCAGGGGGCGCGTCACTTGCGTTGGAAATGCTGCCTTTTAGGCTGGTGGAGACGGAATCCTTCCACAACCTTATGGCGGTGGCCGTCCCTCGGTACTCGGTCCCCAGCCGACACTATTTTCCCTGTTGTGCCTTCCCCGCAGAACACAAGCACGTGTCCCAAAACATCTGCCGTGCCCTCAACGACGCAGTTATTGGGAAAGTCCACCTGACAACGGACACGTGGACAAGTGCTTGTGGCCAGGGACGGTACATCTCCCTGACGGCACACTGGGTAAACATAGTGGATGCCGGGACCCAGTCGGACCTTGGGACGGAACACATCCTCCCCACAATGAGGATTGCGGGCCCTATGTCAGTCAGAGTTGCCCCCACAGTGTACAGCTCCTGCGCATCATCCTCCTCCTCCTCCTCATGCTCAGCCTCCATCTCAGATATCACCACATCAGTTACAAGCTGGAAGCACTGCAGTACTGCCTCCGCCAAGCGGCAACAGGCTGTGCTGAAACTCATAAGCTTAGGTCATAAACCTCACACTGCTTGTGAGTTGTGGACAGCTGTGAAAGAGCAGGCAGATCTGTGGCTGAGACCGCTGAACCTCCATCCAGGCATGGTCGTGTGTGACAATGGCCATAACCTGGTGGCGGCTCTGAGATGAGGCAAGATCACACACGTACCATGCCTAGCTCATGTGCTTAACCTTGTGGTTCAGCGGTTTCTTAAATCGTACCCCGAATTGCCAGATCTGCTTGTGAAAGTACGCCGCCTGTCAGCTCATTTTCGCAAGTCAGCTACAGCTTCCGCCGCCCTTGCTGTCTTGCAGCAGCGTTTGCAGCTTCCGGCACACCGACTGGTGTGTGATGTCCCCACACGTTGGAACTCTACCCTCCACATGTTGCTAAGGATTTGTGAGCAGAAGAGAGCAGTTGTGGAGTACTAGTTGCAACAAGACCGTCGATATTCAGGTCAGACTCCACACATAAGACGTCAGGAGTGGACCTGGATTTCTGACATATATCTACCATCCTGACAAACTTTGAGGAGGCTACCAAGATGGTGAGTGGCGATGACACCATCATTAGTGTCAGCATCCCACTTGTCTGTCTTTTGCAACGCTCTCTGCAGAGAATTAAAGAGGAGGCATTGCAGCCAGAGTATGATGAGATGGATCAAGAAGCCGTAGCGGGCGATTACACACAGCCCAGCCTTATCTCATCCCAACGTGCATTGGAGGACAATGAGGGAAAGGAGGAGGAGGAGGAGGAAGAACAGGAGCTGGTATGATGTGCTGTAGATGGTAGTACCTCTACAACTGTCATACCATCGGTTCAGCGTGGGTGGCCTGAGGACGGGGTGGGGAGGAGAGCATGGTCAGTCATCATCTTGGTGAGGACATCGAAATCTTGCCGTTACCAGTCTGGCACGCATGGATGACTTTATGGTATGCTGCCTTAACCGTGACCCTCGCGTTGTCAAAATGTTGGGTGACAGTCATTACTGGTTGGTGACACTTGTAGACTTTCACTTTCTTATTCCTGAGGTGGAGAGGTCTGCAAAAATTGGGCAGTACCAGAAGGCCCTTGCTGCAGAACTGTTAAAAAAAATTCCCATGTGAACACGCTAGCGGCAGAGGTCACAGTTCGTTGTTGCCCAACCAAGGCGTACATGCGAGAGAGAGGCAACTCCAATCCAGCAGAGGCAGGGGAACACTGTCAACTTTCTGGGACAGTTTTCTCAGACCCTCCCTTCGGACACACCCTAAGGCGCGGGGTACTCTCACAAGGAGTGGAAAGTTTCAAAAGATGGTGAGGGAGTACCTTGCCGACCGTACCAGCGTCCTCCGTGATTCCTCTGTGCCTTTTAATTATTGGGTATCCAAGCTGGACACTTGGAATGAACTCGCTCTGTACGCCTTGGAGGTCCTGGCCTGCCCTGCCGCTAGCGTGTTATCGGAGCGTGTTTTTAGTGCCGCTGGGGGAATTATAACTGATAAGCGCACTCGCCTGTCAACTAGAGATGAGCGGTGTTCGACTAGAACTGTTCGCCAATCTCAAATTCGAGCTGTTTTGGGCGGTGTTCGAGTCGTTCAACGAACGCGAACGATTTGCAAAAAATTCGGCTGTTCGAGGTTATGTTTGATAACTGTTCGTGCACCAAAAGCTTGTCCTGCATGTCTGGCATTTAGAGCACCAATCATGCAGGGATTGTCTGCCACTCACTGAAATGCCACAGCCATGGTGGTTGCCCAAATCGATGGGAACAGTGCTCATAGTGAAACATGAAAAGCCGGCAATTCAACAGCGGCATATACCGGTACCCGACAATTTAGAACCGAGAGAATAGAGCATCACACATAGATTAGATAGATAGAAACATGTCAGTCACATATATATGAAGTACAGTGATAGAGTTGCTTACTGTACTTGTCATTTAGTGTAAAGGATTTATTTAAAAAATATTAGTGCTTTCATGGACCGTCTCTTTAAAAAAAACGGCCGGCAATTCAGCAGCGGTACCCAACAATTTATAACAGAAAGAATAGAGCATCACACATAGATTAGATAGATATAAATATGTCAGTCACATATATAAGAAGTACAGTGATAGTGTTGATTACTGTACTTGTCATTTAGTGTTAAAATAAAGGATTTATTAAAAAAAAAAATGGCGTGGGGTTCTCCGTAATTTTAGTCTCTAGCGGAGGTTAAGCAGACGGCTGGGGCAGATGTTTGAAGGCTGGGAAGGGGGTAATACCCACAGAGCTTCCCAGGCTACTAATATCAGCCCCAGCTGAATACCTAGCCTTTACTAGCTATTAAAATGGGGGACCCCCAAAAACATGACGTGGGGTCCCCCCTATTTTAATAGCTAGCAAAGGCTAGGCAGACAGCTGGGGGCTGATATTAATAGCCCAGGAAGGGTGCCATGAATATTGGCCCCCTCCCAGGCTAGAAACACCAGCCGTCAGCCGCCCCAGAAATGGCGCATCCATAGTATGCGCCAATTCTGGCACTTAGCCTCGCTCTTCCCACTGCCCTGTAGTGGTGGCAGTGGGGTAATAGGGCTGGGGTTGATGTCAGCTTATAATGCCAGCTGACATCAAGCCCAGGTTAGTAATGGAGAGGCGTCTATAAGACACCCCCATTACTAACCCCATAATCAAAGTTACAAAAAAACACAAACACCCATAATAAAGTGACGCGCCCCCTGGGCCTAGTGTGGACGTGTGTGGGATACCCGGAGCCGGGTCTCTGGGGGTTGTAGAATCCGTGGCGGTGACCCGGTCCCGTGGCTCAGGGTGGTCAGGCCGATGGCGGTATTTTGTGGGGTTTTAGGTTAATTGTCCGACTACGCCACCAGTGGATTGCGGTCAGCGTGGACCGCTGCTGCAAGGCAGAACGCTGGGGCTGATGGTGTGTGCAGTTGAGGTAGTGTGACTCCCCACGGGAAGAGTGGAGCCCCAGGGCAGTGTAGTTGATGGTGAGGGTGATAGTGCACGGGAGTCCCAGCACTGGTAGTGCTGGTGCGGCGATGAAGCAGGAACGACTCAGAGTTTTTGCAGTGCAGTTCAGGGTCTTTACTGGTGATATTAAGGCAGACCCTCCCGGGAGTACTGGCTAACATAAGGGGCCTGGTCAGTCGGCGAGCAAACAGGAGTTCCCCTGGCCAGGTGGAGTTGTAGGCCTCCCCGTCTATCTGCACTCTTCCTGGCTACCTTGCTGTAAGCTGGTAGAAGTAGCCCACGTGCCTGAGTATACCGTGTGGTGCTCACCCGTATGGCTGGTGACTTGGGGCCTTCTGTTAGCCTCCGCTCCTGGATGGCGGTGCTGGTCCCTTCCTTGTGACTGAGCCTCCGGGCTTCTATGGCCAGAGGACCTGCAATCCCCTGCCGGCTGCTTTCTGCTGCTGGGTGTATATCAGTCCCCACAGCCTCGGACTCCGGTGTCCGGTTATCAGATTCTTCTGCCAGGGCGAGCTATATCTCTGCTTAGCTTCGAGCCCCTGGTCTTCTGCTCCTAGCTCCTACAGAGCACCTGCTGTTTCTTTCCCTGTGTCTGGAACTGTCTCCAGGCTCTGACTCAACTCACTAATCCCGCCCCAGACCCAGTTTATAAGGGCAGATTCCTCCCCTCCCAGGTCTGGGCAGGAAGTGTTGCATGCTTAAGGGCTCCTGACCAGAGAAACCTCCCACTTGCTCTCAGACGTAATATTTCTATTACTGTGGCAACCAGACCCTTGGGGTGCCACATTCCCCCCTAGTGAATTTTAGTACTCCGGGACTAAACACATTTTTAAGAAAACACAAATACAGGGTATAAACAATAATACAACAACATATATACAAGAAGCTTTAGTCTTTAGAGGTCACGGCATGTCCGTAACCGGGTGTCCATATCAAGGTGAAGTCTTGGCACAGAGTAGGGGACCTGTCCAAAGCAAACCCCAAGCGTTGGCCCTGGGCGTGGCTGCAAGGCTGAGGCTAGCTACTTTGGGCCACAAGGAGGCCAGACAGGTTTTCTCTTCCGCGGCCATCTTCGCAAGAGGTACCAAGGTGCAACTATCTACAATGTAGTTCCGGTTACTCAGCGTCCATAACCTGTCAGTCCAAATAAGCCTGAAGGGCAACTAGAGAAACATAATTAGTAACCAGGCAACAAACATAAACCATTTTCAACATTTACTTATGTACAGGTAAATATATATTACAGTTTAGATTCTCCAGCGAGCGGGCATTTGTCCTCTAGTGCTCCTGGTGGACCTACGTAACCCACTATCTGGCTCTGCACTGCAGGGTGTAGGAGGTGTTGCGGGTAGGTCTAGCAGCTTTCTGCGTAGTCTTTGGCTTACTAGGGGCACGGCAGGCTCACTACTAGCAGAGGGTTGATTCTCCTGGGCTGCTGGTATGTATTCTTCTGCCTCCTGGGCCGGCTGCTCTTCTGACACTACCTGTTCTTCTGTAGGCCCTTGTGGGGCTGGCTGGAGAAAGGTGAGGACGGGTACCACGACTGCGTTGTTGATCTGAGTCCAGGACCGGGGAAAGTCTCCGAGTACGGTACTGATCATTTCTTCCCTTTCCTCTGCGGGTTGAGGGTTTTCTTGATCTTCTTCAGGGCTTTGCAGCTGCTCGGGACACTTCCTCAGGTGGTCTCTGGAGACAATGGCTGTGGTCTCGCCTCCGTCCTTACTGATGATACATACTTTTGGGTTCTCATGACTTGAGGGCAGTACGGTGTACGGGTCCTTCTCCCACTGGTCATCCAAATTGTGGAGCCATCTCTTTCTCTTCAAGACCTGCTCTCCAGGTACGAGGGGAACAGCGGGAGCATACTGGTTATAAGCCTTCTCTTGCCTTTCTCTTGCTTGAGACAGACTTCGCTCGACGCTCTCCTGTACTTTCCGATACTGCTGCTGCCGTTCTGTATCCCAGTCTGCCTCTGGCGAGGTGTCCTCAGGTGTCAGGACTCCCATATCCAGGTCAATAGGCAGCTTACCAGGTCTTGCTCTCATTAGGTAAGCCGGGGTACAGTTGGTGGAGCCTACGGGGATGTGATTGTACAAGTCCACCAAATCAGGCAGTTTTTCAGGCCACAGACTGCGTTCCTCCAGGGGCAACATTTTCAGCAGGTCCATCACCACCTGGTTCATTTTCTCACATAGTCCGTTGGTCTGAGGGTGATAGGGCGTTGTTCTTAGCTTCCTGCAGCCATACAGATTGCAGAACTCCTGGAAGACCTCCGCTTCGAAGGCTGGTCCTTGGTCCGTCAGCACTTGCTCCGGATACCCGTGTGGACGGCAGAAGTGCAGCTGGAAGGCCCTGGCTGCTGTTTGGGCCATTAAGTCCTTGACAGAGACCACCACTAGGAACCGGGAGTAGTGATCTACGATGGTGAGGGCGTAGACGTACCCAGATTTGCTTGGAGCCAGTTTCACATGGTCCAGGGCTACCAGTTCCAGTGGCTGCCTGGTGATGATGGGCTCCAGGGGACTCTTCTGGCTGGCACGGTCCTTTCTTCTTAGGTTGCACGGGCCACAGTCTCTGCACCACCTCTCGATGGCTCCTCTCATGCCAACCCAGTAGAACCGTTCACGCAACAAGAACTCCAGCTTTTTCCATCCGAAGTGTCCTGCTCCATCGTGGTACGCCTCCAGAACCATAGCCGCGTCTCGTCTTGGGACCACTACCTGCCAGGTCAGCTCATGTGTTCTAGAGTTGACCATTCTCCGGCACAGCTTCTCCTTGTAAAGAAACAGCCTGCTTTTCTCCTTCCACAGTTGCTTGGTCTCCTCCGGAGCGTCTGGGTCAAGATGGGCATCAGCCTATGTCAGCATTTCCTTCACCAGACGGACTGCGGGATCACTGTCTTGTGTCTCCGCCCAGCTGTAGTGGGGTAAGGGATTGAACGTGGCAGAGCGCCTGTCCCTTACGCGGTGGGAATACAGGGTTATCCCATGATGGTGGAACGCAGGGAGTTCGACTTCTTCCAGTTCTTCTGGATCTTCCCCTACACGCGGTAAGTTTGGCATTCTGGACAGGGCATCCGTGTTGGCATTTGAGCGTCCCGCCCGGTATTTGATGGTGAATTCATAGTTGGACAGGCGGGCCATCCATCTCTGCTCCAGGGCACCAAGTCTTGCAGTGTCCAGGTGTGTCAACAGGTTGTTATCCGTGTACATGGTGAACTTGGAAGAGGCAAGGTAATGCTTGAAACGTTCGGTCACTACCCACACCACTGCCAGGAACTCTAGCTTGAATGAGCTATAATTCTCCGGGTTTCTTTCTGTGGGCCGTAGTTTTCGGCTGGCGTAAGCGATTACCCGTTCTTTCCCCTGCTGGATCTGGGACAGTACGGCTCCTAGCCAGATGTTGCTCGCGTCCGTGTGGAGGATAAAGGGCTGGCCGTAGTCAGGGTATGCCAGGATTTCATCCCCCGTGAGGGCCATCTTCAGCTGGCGGAAGGACTCCTCTTCCAGCTTTTCCCATCTGAAGGGCGGCTTCTGTTTTTTGGCCTTCCTGGATTGACCTATCAGCAGGTCCTGCATAGGGGCTGCCATTTTGGTGAAACCGGGAATGAATCTTCGGTAGTAGCCTACCAACACGAGGAACTGCCGCTCTTCCTTTATGCTGGAGGGTCTTGGCCAGTCCTTAATCATGGTGATCTTATCGGGGTCGGGAGCCACTCCGTCAGCACTCACCACGTGTCCCAGGTACTGCACCTTTGGTTTCAGGAGGTGACACTTGGAGGGTTTCACCTTTAGGCCGTAGCTTGCCAGGGCGTCAAACACTTCTGCCAGGTGTTTCAGATGGTCCTCGTAGGTTTTGGAATAAGCGATGACATCGTCCAGTATAATTGGACCATCTCGAAATTCTGGTGTCCCAGACAGCATTCCATCAACCGCTGGAAGGTTCCTGGTGCATTGCAGAGCCCGAACGGCATACAGTTGAATTTGCTGAGACCCATCGGGGTGGTGAATGCAGTCTTCTCCTTGTCCGCCTCTGCTACAGGAGCCTGCCAGTACCCGCTAGTAAGATCCAAAGTGGAGAAGAAGTTAGCAGATTTTAATGCAGCTAAAGATTCTTCTGTTCTAGGAAACGGGTATGCATCTTTGTGTGTGATACGGTTGACCTTTCTGTAGTCTACACACATTCTCATTGTGTTGTCCTTCTTTTTCACTAGAGCTAGTGGAGCTGTCCAGGGGCTACAGCTGTCCCTGATTACCCCAGCCTCCTTCATGTCCCGCAACATCCCCTTTGCATGCTGATAGTGTGCAGGGGGTACAGGTCGGTATCTTTCCTTTATGGGTGGATGGTCTCCTGTTGGGATGTGATGTTCTACCCCCTTTACTTGCCCAAAGTCTAGCGGGTGTTTACTAAAGACTCTTTCGTACTCCTGAACCATCCGGTAGACTCCCTGTTTTTGGTGTGAGGGAGTGGAGTCAGTACCCAAATACAGTTGCTGACACCAGTCCTCCATTTGTTTCTTAGAGCCGTTACATTCCTCTGGTTGAGATGGAGGCAAGGGTTCCACAGCCCTTACAGAATTTTGGTTTATGGTGAACAATTTGGCTAGCGTGGCATACCGGGGCAGGTATACTTCTCTCTCCCCGATATTTATGATACGGACGGGCACCCTCCCATGGCATACATCGACCACCCCCCGTGCTGTCAAAATGGTGGGCCTACTGTCTGAGTAGATGGGTTCTACCATTGCTTGGTAGTCTCTACTAGAGATGAGCGTTGTTCGACTCGAACTGTTCGCCAATCTCAAATTCGAGCTGTTTTGGGCGGTGTTCGAGCCGTTCGGCGAACACGAACGATTTGAAAAAAATTCGACTGTTCGAGGTTATGTTCGATAACTGTTCGTGCACCAAAATCATAACTGGATTTTTTCTCAGTAATGCTGAAAATTAATGTTAATACGCAGTTTGAGTGTACAGCGGGACGGGAGAAGGGGCAGGGGATGGATCTCTGCAGGAATAATGAAGATCTCCATTTTTTTTTCTCTTTCCCGCATTTACAGTGGGGAGGTGCAGTCTGTCAGCCTATCAGCAGCGCACACACGGAGCGAAGTGCTTTTTTTCACACAAGCAAGGGCATATGTCATTGGCAGTGTATGTCACATGTCCTTGCCCTATAAGACCCAGCCATTTTCCCCGTCGCCACCATTTTCTCACTGCTGAAGCTGCGTGTTAGACGGCACCACTGTTGCTGTGTGCGCTATACCTTGTTAATTTCAAGCCAATTTTCGCACAAATCTACAGATAGCTTGGGAGTAGGGAATAGTTGTGATTGCAGTCCTTTTAAGGACTAGGTTACAGCATTTCCTACGACTTTTATCAGGCAGGTCTGTGCTCTTAAAAAGATAGGCTGGGAGTAAAGACTAATTGTAATTGCAGTTCTTTTCAGGACTAAGTTACATCAGTTCCTATCAGTTTTTGCCAGGCAGGTCTGTGCCTGTGCTGTGCAAGTTTTTTTCACAGCCTTTGGCTAAATCTAGCAAAGCTAATCCTTTTTGGCCTATTGTAGAGTGTGTTAGTCAGTGGAGTAGCCTATCTGTGTTGCAAGCTACACCACCTGTGTATAGAATGCCAATTTTTTTACTGCACCTAGTGAAGTAAAACCTTTTGGGCATAGCATCATTCTATTAGTCCATCTATACTGACCTCCATCAGGTTGCAAATTGAATATAATTTTTTTCTGCATCTAGCTCTGAAAAAATATTTGGGCTTCTAGCAGTGTGTGGGACTTGTTCTATTAGTCCATCTATACTGACCTCCACCAGGTTGCAAATTGAATATAATTTTTTTCTGCATCTAGCTCTGAAAAAATATTTGGGCTTCTAGCAGTGTGTGGGACTTGGTCTATTAGTCCATCTATACTGACCTCCATCAGGGTGCAAATTCAATATAATTTTTATCTGCATCTAGCTCTGAAAAAATATTTGGGCTTCTAGCAGTGTGTGGGACTTGGTCTATTAGTCCATCTATACTGACATCCATCAGGTTGCAAATTGAATATAATTCTTTTCTGCATCTACCTCTGAAGAAATATTTGGGCTTCTAGCAGTGTGTGGGACTTGGCCTATTAGTCCATCTATACTGACCTCCATCAGGTTGCAAATTAAAAATAATTTTTATCTGCATCTAGCTCTGAAAAAATATTTGGGCTTCTAGCAGTGTGTGGGACTTGTTCTATTAGTCCATCTATACTGACCTCCACCAGGTTGCAAATTGAATATAATTTTTTTCTGCATCTAGCTCTGAAAAAATATTTGGGCTTCTAGCAGTGTATGGGACTTGTTCTATTAGTCCATCTATACTGACCTCCATCAGGTTGCAAATTGAATATTATTTTTATCTGCATCTAGCTCTGAAAAAATATTTGGGCTTCTAGCAGTGTGTGGGACTTGTTCTATTAGTCCATCTATACTGACCTCCATCAGGTTGCAAATTAAAAATAATTTTTATCTGCATCTAGCTCTGAAAAAATATTTGGGCTTCTAGCAGTGTGTGGGACTTGTTCTATCAGTCCATCTATACTGACCTCCATCATGTTGCAAATTGAATATAATTTTTTTCTGCATCTAGCTCTGAAAAAATATTTGGGCTTCTAGCAGTGTGTGGGACTTGTTCTATTAGTCCATCTATACTGACCTCCATCAGGTTGCAAATTAAAAATAATTTTTATCTGCATCTAGCTCTGAAAAAATATTTGGGCTTCTAGCAGTGTGTTGGGACTTGTTCTATTAGTCCATCTATACTGACCTCCATCAGGTTGCAAATTGAATATAATTTTTTTCTGCATCTAGCTCTGAAAAAATATTTGGGCTTCTAGCAGTGTGTGGGACTTGTTCTATTAGTCCATATATACTGACCTCCATCAGATTGCAAATTGAATATAATTTTTTTCTGCATCTAGCTCTGAAAAAATATTTTGGCTTCTAGCAGTGTGTGGGACTTGGTCTATTAGTCCATCTATACTGACCTCCATCAGGTTGCAAATTAAAAATAATTTTTATCTGCATCTAGCTCTGAAAAAATATTTGGGCTTCTAGCAGTGTGTGGGACTTGTTCTATTAGTCCATCAATACTGACCTCCATCAGGTTGCAAATTAAAAATAATTTTTATCTGCATCTAGCTCTGAAAAAATATTTGGGCTTCTAGCAGTGTGTAGGACTTGGTCTATTAATCCATCTATACTGACCTCCATCAGGTTGCAAATTAAAAATAATTTTTATCTGCATCTAGCTCTGAAAAAATATTTGGGCTTCTAGCAGTGTGTGGGACTTGTTCTATTAGTTCATCTATACTGTCCTCCACCAGGTTGCAAACTGAATATTATTTTTTTCTGTATCTAGCTCTGAAAAAATATTTGGGCTTCTAGCAGTGTGTGGGACTTGTTCTATTAGTCCATCTATACTGACCTCCACCAGGTTGCAAATTGAATATAATGTTTATCTGCATCTAGCTCTGAAAAAATATTTGGGCTTCTAGCAGTGTGTGGGACATGGTCTGTTAGTCCATCTATACTGACCTCCATCAGGTTGCAAATTTTTCTGCATCTAACCCAGCCAATAGTTTTGGCCTAATACCACAGTTTGGCCACTCAGCTCTGCTCGGTTCCCATCCATTGTTTTTTTGTGCAAACAACTCCAGAGTTGTGAATTAGTTAACCACCAAAATGAGTGGAAAAAGGCCTGCTGCTGGTGGAAAGGGGAATAGGCGTGTTGGGAAGGGGAGAAAAGGTTGTGTCCGTGGGGTAGGTGTTAAAGCAACAGTAACATCTGCAGAAGAAAGACCATCTTCCAGACAAACTAAAATGTCTACTTCTTTTAGCGGACAATGTGATAAGATCCCTTTCTTACGGCCACGCCAATCGCTACAAATTCGAGATGAGGCACAAAAACAGCAGGTGCTTCAACGGATATCAATTGCTTCTTTAAGTGGGCTCTCCTCCACATCAACTTCAACATCACAAATACTCCAGTCCTCAGAGGTGTCACCCCAATCGCACTTGCTTCCTCACAGCTCCCAAATCTCCAGCTGCCCGTCTGAGTATGAGGTAGAACAGATGGTTGAGTCTGCAGAGCTGTTTACTCATACTATAGCCTGGGAATCAGAGGTCGGCTCTAGCGCTTCTGTGAATCCAGACGAAGAAATGATTTGCACTGATGCCCAGAATCTTTATGAGTCGGATCCAGGACCAGACGCAGAAGGTTCTGACCGTAATGTAGACCCTCATTCCCAAACTGTAACTCCTGTTGGTGGAGAAAATGAGGAAGACGATGATGAGACCTCAAATACCTGATTGGAGCGACAACTTTAGTTTTTTGTCAGGGCAGGAACAGGTTGGCTCTGAGGACGACGGGTGTGATAACGCACAGGGTGATGATGATGAGGTTGGAGATCCCACTTACTGTCAACCCACAGTCAGCCAAGAGATGAGGTCAGCAGAGGAGGTGGAGGAGGATGCTAGTGACGACGAGGTCAGGTTGCGCCTTCCTGGACAGAGACGTAGTACTGGAAGCACGTCAACAACTGCATCCTCAAACACAACTCTGCCTCTGACCACAAGTCGTGGTGGCTCTTCAGGTCGCATGGGTGCTAAGCCTTGCATAGCCTGGGCATTTTTTCAGATCAATAAAGATGACCCAACTCGTGTTATCTGTAACATTTGTCAGCAAAAGCTAAGTAGAGGCCAAAAAATACATAGTTTGAGTACTTCATGCATGAACCGGCACCTGGACATGAAGCATAAGTTGCAGTGGGAAGCTCACTGTGCTACAATGCGGCCTAGCCGGCCGGGCCAACCACCGTCTGCCACATCTTGTGCATCCGCGGCCTCTTCATCCTCTGTGACTGGGGGGACAGCAGTCACACCTGTTTTGGGATGCAGACCTGCCACCTCTTTACCCGCAACAGCCAGCGTGATTGGCAGTTCATCATTTTCTTAGGAGGTGGTAACATCAGCTGGTGTTGAGTGCTGTCCGACATTGATAGCACCACCTTTGGATCAAGGCAACCTAACATGTCCGCCTGCATCTTTCTCACAGACCGGCAGTTTGAAGGGGACACCCTTATCAACCCCCTCTAAGCACAACAGCCATCCCTTGGTCCCTCAGATGTGGACAAGTAAAAGACCATTTCCTCCTAGCCATGAGAAAGCTAAGAGGTTGAATTTCACCATCTGCAAGCTCTTGGCTACAGAAATGCTGCCTTTCCGCCTGGTGGACACAGAGGATTTTCGAGACCTTATGTCCGTCGCAGTGCCCCAGTACCAGATGCCCAGTTGGCACTACTTCTCAAAGAAAGGGGTGCCTGCGCTCCACCAGCATGTCGCACACAACATCACCGCTTCTTTGAGAAACTCTGTGTGTGACAGGGTGCATTTCACCACAGACACTTTGACGAGTAGGCATGGACAGGGGCATTACATGTCAATGACTGGGCACTGGGTAACTATGGTGACAGCAGGACAAGGGGCTGCTGTCCAAGTCTTGCCGTCCCCACGAGTTGTGCATCAATCCTCTTTATCTCAAAGTTCCTCCACTGCTTCTGCCTCCTCAACCTCCTCTCGGTCCTCCACCTGCACCCAAAGCCTGTCTGGTCATGCCACAAGCTTTCTAACAGCGCAGAAGGGATCCTGCACACCTCCTTACTATGCTGGCAGTAGGGCTCAGTGTCATCAGGCGGTTTTTACCTTGAAATGTCTGGGAAATGTGAATCACACAGCTGAGGAGTTGTGGTCAGCTCTGGAGAACCAATTTCATGAATGGTTGTCTCCACTGGACCTGAAACCAGGGAAGGCCATGTGCGACAATGCTGCAAACCTGGGTGCGGCCCTTCGCCGGGGCAATTTCACACACGTGCCTTGTATGGCTCACGTGTTGAACCTGGTCGTCCAGCAATTTTTAGCCCACTTTCCCGGATTGGTGGCCTTCTGCAGAGGGCACGGTCGCTGTGTGCTCACTTCTGCTGTTCGCATCCCACAGCTCAGCGACTTACATCTCTACAGAAGTCGTTGGGCCTGCCACTTCACCCGCTAAAATGCAATGTGCCTACCCGGTGGAATTCAACTCTGCACATGTTGCAGCGACTGTGGCAGCACCGACAAGCCCTAGTGCAATACGTTCTGACGTATAGACTGGGCCAACGAGATCCAGAGGTGGGGCAAATCACGCTGGAGGAATGGTCTCAGATCAGGGACCTATGCACCCTTCTGCACAGTTTTGAAATGGCGACGAAGATGTTTAGTGCCGACGATGCCATTATCAGCATGACTATTCCGGTGATTTACATGCTGGAGCACATGTTAAACAGAATTCGGAGTCAGGTGGTGGCACAAGAGGAGGTGGAGGAAGTAGAGGAGGAGGAGTTGTATGCGGAAGGGCTAACATCTGCAAGGTCCAGACAGTCGGCAGCACCAAGGCGGCAGGCATGTGAGGGTGGGGGAGATGGTTTTACTAGGGCGCATGGTAGCAGCCAAACAAGTGAGGAAGGTGCAGGAGCCCAGGAAGAAGTGGAGGACGAACTGATGGAAGACTCATCAGATGAGGGACTCAATATGTAAAGAGAGGAGAGAACAAGGCGCAATGGGTGACTCAGTATTGCAATTGTTAGGTGTGAGGATGGCTACTAACCTTATGAAGTTGTGCACCTCTGCACAACCCCAGTGTAAAGCTCCACAAGCTCCGCTCTGTTGGTGGCTGTCATCTAATTCCAGCGGCGCTCACAGATCCTGATCTCTCGGTGGTGGATCACGTGGTCAGGTTAGTTGCATGTAACGCCGAGATGGACGCCCAGCTTCACCAACACCCCAGGCAGCGCTCTGGAGGGGTTAGGGCAGCGCAGCTTGGAAAACCTGGGTAGTGATTCTAATTAAATTCCTCCCACAGGTGAAAGAACAATAAATTAAAGGCAGCTCTACCTCACCCCAACAGGGGGAAAGGGACAATCAGTGAATATGAATAGCGGTACCAGAGCGCCAATAACAGGGCAAAAATATTAAAAGGACTGATTTATTAATATACACACAACGCATTTCGGTGGACACAGCCTGATGAAGGTGGCTGTGTCCACCGAAATGCGTTGTGTGTATATTAATAAATCAGTCCTTTTAATATATTTGCCCTGTTATTGGCGCTCTGGTACCACTATTCATATTCACTGATCATCAGATGAGGGAGACCTTGATCACATTTCTGTTGTGCGAGGTTGGGGGGAGAGGACAGAGGAAGGAAGCATGATTGTTACCTCGCCACCAACACAACAGGGACTTGGTGCTCCTGGATGCGCAAGACACATAAGTGCCTTCTTGCTGCACTACCTACAACATGACCCTCAGATTGTCAGAAATCAAAGTAATCCTGACTACTAGGTTGCCACACTCTTAGATCCCCCACACTCTTCGATCAACCTTTTCATTTTAATAAAGACCAAAAAATGGTCATTTTTGAAATTATAAGCATTAGCAGGTTATTAGAAACTGAAATCAAACAGTTTTCAACTCAAAACTTTATTCTAGGTGATGTTACGTTTGCACATAGGACCCCTTGTTCGAAAGGAGCTTCTGAACTCTCTCGTCCATTGAATTTGTCAGGTTTTGGATGGTTTCTGCTTCAATTGTTTTGCATGAGGACAGAATACCCTCCCAGAGCTGTTTCTTAGATGTAAACTGCCTCCCGCCATCATAGACACTCCTTTTGATGATGCTCCAGAGGTTCTGAATGGGGTAGAAATCAGGGGAGCATGGGGGTCACACCATAAGTTTGTCCCCTTTTATGCCCATATCAGCCAGAGATGCAGATGTGTTATGTGCAGCATGAGACGGTGCATTATCATGCATGAAAATGATCTTGCTGTGGAATACACTGTTCTTCTTCTTGAACCATGGCAGAAAGTGCTGTTTGAGAAACTCCACATACATTCTGGAGTTCATCTTTACCCCTTCAGGGATCCTAAAGGGGCCGACAATCTCTCTCCCCATGATTCCAGCCCAAAACATTACTCCACCTCCTCCTTGTGGCACTGTAGCCGTGTTTGCGTGGGGTGTCCATCACCGAGCCATCTTCCACTCGATCCATCTGGACCATCGAGCGTTGCACGGCACTCATCCGTGAACAAAACAGTTTTGAAATCAGTCTTCATGTATTGTTTGGCCCACTGGTGCTTGTGTGCAGTGGATAGAGGAGGTCGACAGGATGGCGTACGCACAGCTGCAAACCTCTGAAGGACCCTGCATCTTGTTGCTCGGGGGACGTTGGAGGCACCAGCAGCTTCAAAAACTTGTCTGCTGCTATGACAAGGCTTTTTTGCCGCTGCTCTTTTAACCTGACGTAATTGCCTGTAGACAAGAGTCCTCAATTTGCCCTTATCAGCACGCACACATGTGTACTGTGAATCAGCTACATACTTCTTGATTGCCAAGACACTTCATCCTGATCATCGCACAATGTTGATTGTAGTCATGCCTTGACCTAAACACTCCACAATTTGTTGCTTCTCAGCAGCCGACACATCCTTTTTCTTTCCCATTTTGGCAGAAAATGTAGGCTGCTTAATAATGTGGGACAGCCTTCTTAAGTAGTCTTGCCTTTCATTGTACACATCTGCCAAACTAATTAGCACTGGTGTCTGAAATTGCTTACAGTGATATAAAGAGCCCTGACACACATCACCATCAATGAGTTTAACTGACAAACAAACAAATTCTTCCCTTATCACTCCTAAATAGTGTTGAGCCACCCCTGTAGTGTTCGAGTTCGGTTCGGTTCGTCGAACACCCGTGTGTTCGCCGAACTGTTCGTCGAACTGTTCGTCGAACACCTTCGAACACCGTTAAAACCAATGGCAGGCAAACAAAAACACATAGAAACACATAGAAAACACCTTCAAAGGTGTCCAAAAGCTGACAAACTGCTCAGAAGACATAACTAACACATGGAAAAGTGACAAGTACATATAGTCATGCGAAAATAAAAGAGGTGGAGGAGTAAAAGGAGGGGGAGACACAGATATAGGCATGTCATGCCCTTCTAAAATCCAAAAAGTGAGAAGCCGACACGGCCAGTCCGCTCCTGCCCGTGCCACCTCCGTGTCGCCGGGTTTGTGCCAGAGCCGCGGTGAACCCTGACGGCCAGCCCCCCTCTCCCAATACTGGTGCCTGTCCGCTGGTGGGTCGAGCGAGCCCCCCTGTGGTGGAGGCAGCTCTAAGCTTTTTAATTTAAATTGTCTCTCTAATTTGAATGAATACACTTTAAATCCATTTACAAGGATCTATTGGAGGGCAAGTCTCATGCCAGCAGCCGCGGTAATTCCAGCTCCAGTAGCGTCCACTAAAGCTGCTGCAGTTAAAAAGCTTTTATAAGGATCGAGCTCGGCTGTCCACCGCAAGGCATCCTACTGCCAGTCACAGCCCCTATGCCTTGGGGTGCCTCCTGATGCTCTTCACTAAGTATCCCATGGTCCCGAAGCATTTCCTTTGAAAAAATTAAGTGTCTAAACTACAGGTGGTGCAGCTTGCTTAACAGCCGGGATAATCCGCTTACTAGCAGACACTGCTACTAGGCACAAAGTATTTCCTGGGCTAGATGCAGTTAAAAATTTGTAATTAGATACTCTCGTTGGATGCTGAGAAAGCATTCCATAGAGTCTCCTGGCACGCCATATATGATTCTCTTAAAAAGCTTGGGGTAGGGGTCTAGGGGACCCTTTTATAGCCAAAATCACGGCCCTGTATCGCAATACGTCACCTAGGCTGAAGATAAATGGAACTGTAGCACCCTGAGGGCTCGGTTGCTAAAGACGTATTGCACCTCACCCAGAGGTGTGATATCTCACTCTCAGGTAAGGATGGAGTGTGGATCAGGACCCGACACCTGCATGCATTACACCACATTGCCGTGGGGCAGGGCGACCAATATGCCCCTGAGATGGGCACGACAGTCCCTGTCCCTGGCTGGAGTGGGGGGAGGGAACACTGAGGAAGGGGAACCCTGTAGTGCAGGAGCAGGGAGGAAGCAGTTCCTGGGTGCATTGAGAAGGGAGTATAAAAGGTGGGCACCATCTTAGTTCAGTGCAGAGAAGTCTGAGCAGAAGTGGCAGGGAGCAGGGGCTCTGCATGAGCTCTGCTCCGGAGGCGGGCCTAGTAACAGAGGCCCAGGCCTGGAAGAGGGAGAAGGAAGGAAGAGGAGCGGAGAAGGCTCCAGGAACGAGGAATGAAGGGATCCCAGGGGTGCGGACGGGCGAGTCGCCACCGCACGCCCGAATCCACCTGCGTGGAGGGGTCAGGCCAAAGGGGGAGACCGGTCCCCGAACTAGTGGAGGCAGGAAATGACCCTCAGCTAGAAACCGGAGGCTCTGACATTTTATGTGGCGCAGCCCCTCGCTACACCCGCTAGGAAGGCACCACATAGGGTCAGGGAAACTGGCGCCAAGTTTACCAAGAGGAGGCCCGAGGCAGCCGGACAGAAGTGTTGGTAAGAAAGGCCAGACAAAGGACACACAAAGGGGGTCCTGTGAAGTGCTCCAAAGTTATCTGGGAGTTGTCTGAGCCCCTCACCTGGTGAGCACAGTACGACGTGGGCAGCCGTTACCTGCAGACGTGGTCTGGATAATAAGAACTGTGAGTAAAGGCCCTGAACTGCATCACTGACTCCGTGTCGTTACTGCTGCTGCCCTGCACCATCACCCCCATCCTCCGCATACACTGCCCTGAGGCTATACTTCTCCAGTGGGGAGTTATGCTACGCTCTGCTGCACCCACAACACCAGCCTCAGAGGTCTGCCCTGTAGCGGCGGTTCACTCTGACCGCAATCCACGGGTGGCGTAGTCGGACATTTAAACATGAAAACCACATAAATAGTTCCGCCACTGGTTTGACCGCCCTGAGCCACGGAACTGGGTCGCCGCCACGAAGACTACAACCACCAGCATCCACCAAAAAGGGTCCGGCTCCGGGTGTCCCAAGGCCCAGGGGGTGCGTCAGAACATTTTCATCACCTTTCACAATCACCAATGGGACAAGGCAGTGATGTCCTCTGTCCCCTCTCTTATACATCCTAGTGACGGAGCACCTGCTCTCATCAATTCGCCATAACCCCAATATTAGGTGGATTGAGGTGGGAGGCACCGAGTACAAGTGCTCTCTATTTGCTGATGATGTCCTAGTATATATCACTCAATCACATATATCCATCCATGCTGTTATGGCTGAAATAGATCACTTTGTTACATGGTAAAATTTTAAAATCAATGAAGCGAAGTCTGAGGCCCTCGATGTCTCCCTCCCCAAATCCATATAGGATTCCCTCCAGTCCAACTTTCCCTTTGCCTGGCCCTCACAGGGTATCAAATACTTAGGAATTCCTATTCATAGAGACCTCTCCCATCTATGTTATCTTAATTTTGGGCCCTTTATTGAACAACTCCATACAGACCACGGTTGGCAAGTTAGAACTGTAAGATTCACTACGTGAACCACTGGTGTTTTGTGGAAAAGCACATGTACACTGCGTTCCAAATTATTATACAAAAAGTGTTTAGGAGTGATAAGGGAAGAATTTGTTTGTTTGTCAGTTAAACTCATTGATGGTGATGTGTGTCAGGGCTCTTTATATCACTGTAAGCAATTGCAGACACCTGTGCTAATTAGTTTGGCAGGTGTGTCCAATGAAAGGCAAGACTACTTAAGAAGGCTCTCTCACATTATTAAGCAGCCTACATTTTCTGCCAAAATGGGAAAGAAAAAGGATGTGTCGGCTGCTGAGAAGCAACAAATTGTGGAGTGTTTAGGTCAAGGCATGACTACAATCAACATTGTGCGATGATCAGGATGAAGTGTCTTGGCAATCAAGAAGTATGTAGCTGATTCACAGTACACACGTGTGCGTGCTGATAAGGGCAAATTGAGGACTCTTTCCTACAGGCAATTACGTCAGGTTGAAAGAGCAGCGGCAAAAAAGCCTTGTCATAGCAGCAGACAAGTTTTTGAAGCTGCTTGTGCCTCCAACGTCCCCCGAACAACAAGATGCAGGGTCCTTCAGAGGTTTGCAGCTGTGCATGCGCCATCCTGTCGACCTCCTCTATCCACTTCACACAAGCAGAAACGGCTCCAGTGGGCCAAACATTACATGAAGACTGATTTCAAAACTGTTTTGTTCACGGATGAGTGCCGTGCAGCGCTCGATGGTCCAGATGGATGGAGTGGAGGATGGCTGGTTGATGGACACCCCACGCAAACACGGCTAAGCGCCAACAAGGAGGAGGTGGAGTAATGTTTTGGGCTAGAATCATGGGGAGAGAGATTGTCGGCCCCTTTAGGATCCCTGAAGGCGCTAAAGATGAACTCCATAATGTATGTGGATTTTCTCAAACAGCACTTCCTGCCATGGTTCAAGAAGAAGAACCGTGTATTTCACAGCAAGATCATTTTTCTGCATGATAATGCACCATCTCATGCTGCACATAAAACATCTGCATCTCTGGCTGATATGGGCATAAAAGGGGACAAACTTATGGTGTGACCCCCATGCTCCCCTGACCTCTACCCCATTCAGAACCTTTGGAGCATCATTAAAAGGAGTGTCTATGATGGCGGGAGGCAGTTCACATCTAAGCAACAGCTCTGGGAGGGTATTCTGTCCTCATGCAAAACAATTGAAGCAGAAACCATCCAAAACCTGACAAATTCAATGGACGAGAGAGTTCAGAAGCTCCTTTCGAACAAGGGGTCCTATGTGAAAATGTAACATCACCTAGAATAAAGTTTTCAGTTGAAAACTGTTTGATTTCAGTTTCTAACAACCTGCTAATGCTTATAATTTCAAAAATGACCATTTTTTTGGTCTTTATTAAAATGAAAAGGTTGATCGAAAAGTTTGGGGGATCTAAGAGTGTGGCAACCCAGTAGTCATGATTACTTCGAATTCTGACAATATGAGGGTCATGCTGCAGGTAGTGCAGCAAGAAGGCACTTATGTGCCTTGCGCATCTCGGAGCCCCAAAATTATTTTCCGGGCTAGATGCAGCTAAAAATTATTTTTAATTTTAAATCTGGTGAAGCTTTAGTATAGATGGCCTAATAGGATCAGTGCTGCACACTGCTACAAAGCCCAAATTATTTTCCAGTCAAGATACAGATAAACATGATTAGTAATTTGAAAGCTTAAAACGGTTGGTAGGGTGATTTTAACCAATCATCAAGCTTTTACTCTCCCCAGGATGACACAGGGGTAGAAAAGTCGTTTCGGATCCATGATTTGTTCATCTTTATGAACGTGAGTCTGTCTACATTATCAGTGGAGAGCCGCGTGCGCTTATCTGTCAGCACACCACCAGCAGCGCTGAACACACGTTCAGACAGAACGCTGGCTGCGGGGCATGACAAGATCTCCAAGGCGTAAGTGGCTAGCTCCGGCCATTTATCCAGATTGGAAGCCCAAAAAGAGCAAGGGTTCAGTGACACAGTCGTGGCTTCAATGTTTACTTGGAGATACTCCTGTACCATCGTCTCTAGGCGTTGACTATGTGTCAGACTTCTTGTCTCCTGTGGCCTTGCAAAGGATGGGCTAAAAAAGTGGTGAAATGATTCCGCAAAATTGATGTTACCAGCAGATACTGTGGTTCTGTCACGGTTTGAGTGCTGAACACTTGACGGTCCCACGGTTGGCAAGTTGGAACTGTGAGATTCACTACGTGCACCACTGGTATTTTGTGGAAAAGCACATGTAAGATTCTGCAACAGTCTCTGCTGATACTCCTGCATGCGTGCATCCCTTTCTATGGCAGGAATAATTTCTGAAAATTTACTTTTGTACCGGGGATCTAACAGTGTGGCAACCCAGTAGTCAGGATTATTTCTAATTCTCACAATTCGAGGGTCATGTTGCAGGTAGTGCAGCAAGAAGGCACTCATGTGTGTTGCGCATCCAGGAGCACCAAGTCCCTGTTGTGTTGGTGGCGAGGTAACAATCATGCTTCCTTCCTCTGTCCTCTCCCCCCAACCTCGCACAACAGAAATGTGATCAAGGTCTCCCTCATCTGATGAGTCTTCCATCAGTTCGTCCTCCACTTCTTCCTGGGCTCCTGCACCTTCCTCACTAGTTTGGCTGCTACCATGCGCCCTGGTAAAACCATCTCCCCCACCCTCACATGCCTGCCGCCTTGGTGCTGCCGACCGTCTGGACCTTGCAGGTGTTAGCCCTTCCGCATACAACTCCTCCTCCTCTACTTCCTCCACCTCCTCTTGTGCCACCACCTGACTCCGAATTCTGTTTAACATGTGCTCCAGCATGTAAATCACCGGAATAGTCATGCTGATAATGGCATCATCAGCACTAAACATCTTCGTCGCCATTTCAAAACTGTGCAGAAGGGTGCATAGGTCCCTGATCTGAGACCACTCCTCCAGCGTGATTTGCCCCACCTCTGAATCTCGTTGGCCCAGGCTATACGTCAGAACGTATTGCACCAGGGCTTGTCGGTGCTGCCACAGTCGCTGCAACATGTGCAGAGTTGAATTCCACCGGGTAGGCACATCGCATTTTAGCCGGTGAAGTGGCAGGCCCAACGACTTCTGTAGAGATGTAAGTCGCTGAGCTGCGGGATGCGAACGGCGGAAGTGAGCACACAGCGACCGTGCCCTCTGCAGAAGGCCATCTAGTCTGGGATAGTGGGCTAAAAATTGATGGACAACCAGGTTCAACACGTGAGCCATACAAGGCACGTGTGTGACATTGCCCCGGCGAAGGGCCGCACCCAGGTTTGCAGCATTGTCGCACACGGCCTTCCCTGGTTTCAGGTCCAGTGGAGACAACCATTCATGAAATTGGTTCTCCAGAGCTGACCACAATTCCTCAGCTGTGTGACTCACATTTCCCAGACATTTCAATGTAAAAACCGCCTGATGACGTTGAGCCCTACTGCCAGCATAGTAAGGAGGTGTGCAGGATCCCTTCTGCGCAGTTAGAAAGCTTGTGGCATGACCAGACAGGCTTTGGGTGCAGGTGGAAGACCGAGAGGAGGTTGAGGAGGAAGAAGCAGTGGTGGAACTTTGACATAAAGAGGATTGACGCACAACTCGTGGGGACGGCAAGACTTGGACAGCAGCCCCTTGTCCTGCTGTCACCATAGTTACCCAGTGCCCAGTCAGCGACATGTAACGCCCCTGTCCATGCCTACTCGTCCAAGTGTCTGTGGTGAAATGCACCCTGTCACACACAGAGTTTCTCAAAGAAGCGGTGATGTTGTGTGCGACATGCTGGTGGAGCGCAGGCACACCTTTCTTTGAGAAGTAGTGCCGACTGGGCATCTGGTACTGGGGCACTGCGACGGACATAAGGTCTCGAAAATCCTCTGTGTCCACCAGGCGGAAAGGCAGCATTTCTGTAGCCAAGAGCTTGCAGATGGTGAAATTCAACCTCTTAGCTTTCTCATGGCTAGGAGGAAATGGTCTTTTACTTGTCCACATCTGAGGGACCGAGGGCTGGCTATTGTGCTTAGACGGGGTTGATAAGGGTGTCCCCGGCAAACTGCCGGTCTGTGAGGAAGATGCAGGCGGACATGTTAGGTTGCCTTGATCCAAAGGTGGTGCTATCGATGTCGGACAGCGCTCAAGACCAGCTGGTGTTACCACCTCCAAAGAAAATGATGACCTGCCAATCACGCTGGCTGTTGCGGGTAAAGAGGTGGCAGGTCTGCGCCCCAAAACAGGTGTGACTGCTGTCCCCCCAGTCACAGAGGATGAAGAGGCCGCGGATGCACAAGATATGGCAGACGGTGGTTGGCCCGGCCGGCTAGACCGCATTGTAGCACACTGAGCTTCCCACTGCAACTTATGCTTCATGTCCATGTGCCGGTTCATGCATGAAGTACTCAAACTATGTATTTTTTGGCCTCTACTTAGCTTTTGCTGACAAATGTTACAGATAACACGAGTTGGGTCATCTTTATCGATCTGAAAAAATGCCCAGGCTATGAAAGGCTTAGCACCCATGCGACCTGAAGAGCCACCACGACTTGTGGTGAGAGGCAGAGTTGTGTTTGAGGATGCAGTTGTTGACGTGCTTCCAGTACTACGTCTCTGTCCAGGAAGGCGCAACCTGACCTCGTCGTCACTAGCATCTTCCTCCACCTCCTCTGCTGACCTCATCTCTTGGCTGACTGTGGGTTGACAGTAAGTGGGATCTCCGACCTCATCATCATCACCCTGTGCGTTATCACACCCGTCGTCCTCAGAGCCAACCTGTTCCTGCCCTGACAAAAAACTAAAGTTGTCGCTCCAATCAGGTATTTGAGTCTTATCATCGTCTTCCTCATTGTCTCCACCAACAGGAGTTACAGTTTGGGAATGAGGGTCTACATTATGGTCAGAACCTTCTGCGTCTGGTCCTGGATCCGACTCATAAAGATTCTGGGCATCAGTGCAGATCATTTCCTCGTCTGGATTCACAGAAGCGCTGGAGTCGACCTCTGATTCCCAGGCTATAGTATGAGTAAACAGCTCTGCAGACTCAACCATCTGTTCTACCTCATACTCAGACGGGCAGCTGGAGATTTGGGAGCTGTGAGGAAGCAAGTGCGATTTGGGTGACACCTTTGAGGACTGGAGTATTTGTGATGTTGAAGTTGATGTGGAGGAGAGCCCACTTAAAGGAGCACTTGATATCCGTTGAAGCACCTGCTGTTTTTGTGCCTCATCTGGAATTTGTAGCGATTGGCGTGGCCGTAAGAAAGGGATCTTATCACATTGTCCGCTAAAAGAAGTAGACATTTTAGTTTGGCTGGAAGATGGTCTTTCTTCTGCACCTACCCCACGGACACAACCTTTTTTCCCCTTCCCAACACGCCTATTCCCCTTTCCACCAGCAGCAGGCCTTTTTCCACTCATTTTAGTGGTTAACTAATTCACAACTCTGGAGTTGTTTGCACAAAAAAACAATGGATGGTAACCGAGCAGAGCTGAGTGGCCAAACTGTGGTATTAGGCCAAAACTATTGCCTGGGTTAGATGCAGAAAAAAATTATTTTTAATTTGCAACCTGATGGAGGTCAGTATAGATGGACTAATAGAACAAGTCCCACACGCTGCTAGAAGCCCAAATATTTTTTCAGAGATAAATGAAGAAAAAAATTATTTTTAATTTGCAACCTGATGGAGGTCAGTATAGATGGACTAATAGACCAAGTCCCACACACTGCTAGAAGCCCAAATATTTTTTCAGAGCTAGATGCAGAAAAAAATTATTTTTAATTTGCAACCTGATGGAGGTCAGTATAGATGGACTAATAGACCAAGTCCCACACACCGCTAGAAGCCCAAATATTTTTTCAGAGCTAGATGCAGAAAAAAATTATATTCAATTTGCAACCTGCTGGAGGTCAGTATAGAAGGACTAATAGAACAAGTCCCACACACTGCTAGAAGCCCAAATATTTTTTCAGAGCTAAATGAAGAAAAAAATTATTTTTAATTTGCAACCTGATGGAGGTCAGTATAGATGGACTAATAGACCAAGTCCCACACACTGCTAGAAGCCCAAATATTTTTTCAGAGCTAGATGCAGAAAAAAATTATTTTTAATTTGCAACCTGATGGAGGTCAGTATAGATGGACTAATAGACCAAGTCCCACACACCGCTAGAAGCCCAAATATTTTTTCAGAGCTAGATGCAGAAAAAATTATATTCAATTTGCAACCTGCTGGAGGTCAGTATAGAAGGACTAATAGACCAAGTCCCACACACTGCTAGAAGCCCAAATATTTTTTCAGAGCTAAATGAAGAAAAAAATTATTTTTAATTTGCAACCTGATGGAGGTCAGTATAGATGGACTAATAGACCAAGTCCCACACACCGCTAGAAGCCCAAATATTTTTTCAGAGCTAGATGCAGAAAATTTTTTTATTCAATTTGCAACCTGATGGAGGTCAGTATAGATGGACTAATAGACCAAGTCCCACACACTGCTAGAAGCCCAAATATTTTTTCAGAGCTAGATGCAGAAAAAAAATATTTTTAATTTGCAACCTGATGGAGGTCAGTATAGATGGACTAATAGACCAAGTCCCACACACTGCTAGAAGCCCAAATATTTTTTCAGAGCTAGATGCAGAAAAAAATTATTTTTAATTTGCAACCTGATGGAGGTCAGTATAGATGGACTAATAGAACAAGTCCCACACGCTGCTAGAAGCCCAAATATTTTTTCAGAGATAAATGAAGAAAAAAATTATTTTTAATTTGCAACCTGATGGAGGTCAGTATAGATGGACTAATAGACCAAGTCCCACACACTGCTAGAAGCCCAAATAATTTTTCAGAGCTAGATGCAGAAAAAAATTATTTTTAATTTGCAACCTGATGGAGGTCAGTATAGATGGACTAATAGACCAAGTCCCACAGACCGCTAGAAGCCCAAATATTTTTTCAGAGCTAGATGCAGAAAAAAATTATATTCAATTTGCAACCTGCTGGAGGTCAGTATAGAAGGACTAATAGAACAAGTCCCACACACTGCTAGAAGCCCAAATATTTTTTCAGAGCTAAATGAAGAAAAAAATTATTTTTAATTTGCAACCTGATGGAGGTCAGTATAGATGGACTAATAGACCAAGTCCCACACACTGCTAGAAGCCCAAATATTTTTTCAGAGCTAGATGCAGAAAAAAATTATATTCAGTTTGCAACCTGATGGAGGTCAGTATAGATGGACTAATAGAATGATGCTATGCCCAAAAGATTTTACTTCACTAGGTGCAGTAAAAAAATTGGTATTCTATACACAGGTGGTATATCTTGCAACACAGATAGGCTACTCCACTGACTAACACACTCTGCAATAGGCCAAAAAGGATTAGCTTTGCTAGATTCAGCCAAATGCTGTGAAAAAAACTTGCACAGCACTGGCACAGACCTGCCTGGCAAAAACTGATAGGAACTCATGTAACCTAGTCCTGAAAAGGACTGCAATTACAAATAGTCTTTACTCCCACAACCGATCTATTTAAGAGCACAGACCTGCCTGATAAAAGTCGTAGGAAATGCTGTAACCTAGTCCTTAAAAGGACTGCAATCACAACTATTCCCTACTCCCAAGCTATCTGTATATTTGTGCGAAAATTGGCTTGAAATTAACAAGGTATAGCGCACACAGCAACAGCGGTGCCGTCTAACACGCAGCTGCAGCAGTGAGAAAATGGTGGCGACGGGGAAAATGGCTTGGTCTTATAGGGCAAGGACATGTGACATACACTGCCAATCACACATGCCCTTGCTTGTGTGAAAAAAAGCACTTCGCTCCGTGTGTGCGCTGCTGATAGGCTGACAGATTGCACCTCCCCACTGCAAATGCGGGAAAGAGAAAAAAAAATGGAGATCTTCATTGTTCCTGCAGAGATCCATCCCCTGCCCCTCCCCCCGCCCCGCTGTACACTCAAACTGCGTATTAACATTAATTTTCATCATTACTGAGAAAAAATCCAGTTATGATTTTGGTGCACGAACAGTTATCGAACATAACCTCGAACAGCCGAATTTTTCTCAAATTGTTCGTGTTCGCCGACCGGCTCGAACACCGCCCAAAACAGCTCGAATTTGAGATTGGCGAACAGTTCGAGTAGAACAACGCTCATCTCTACTCCTAAACACTTTTTGCATAATAATTTGGAACACAGTGTACATGTGCTTTTCCACAAAACACCAGTGGTTCACATAGTGAATCTTACAGTTCTAACTTGCCAACCGTGGTCTGTATGGAGTTGTTCAATAAAGGGCCCAAAATTATGATAACATAGACGGGAGAGGTCTCTATGAATAGGAATTCCTAAGTATTTGATACCCTGTGGGGGCCAAGCAAAGGGAAAGTTGGACTGGATGGAATCCTGTATGGATTTGGGGAGGGAGGCATCGAAGGCCTCAGACTTTGCTGCATTGATTTTAAAATTTGACCATGTAACAAAGTGATCTATTTCAGCCATAACAGCAGGGATGGATATATGTGATTGAGTGATATATACTAGGACATCATCAGCAAATAGAGAGCACTTGTACTCGGTGCCTCCCACCTCAATCCACCTAATATTGGGGTTATGGCGAATTGATGAGAGCAGGTGCTCCGTCACTAGGATGTATAAGAGAGGGGACAGAGGACATCCCTGCCTTGTCCCATTGGTGATTATGAAAGGAGATGAAAACGTTCTGACGCGCCCCCTGGGCCTTGGGACACCCGGAGCCGGACCCTTTTTGGTGGATGCTGGTGGTTGTAGTCTCCGTGGCGGCGACCCGGTTCCGTGGCTCAGGGCAGTCAAACCAGTGGCGGAACTATTTATGTGGTTTTGATGTTTAAACATCCGACTACGCCACCCGTGGATTGCGGTCAGAGTGAACCGCCGCTGCAGGGCAGACCGCTGAGGCTGGTGTTGTGGGTGCAGCAGAGCGTAGCATAACTCCCCACGGGAGGAGTATAGCCTCAGGGCAGTGTATGCGGAGGATGGGGGTGATGGTGCAGGGCAGCAGCAGTAACGACACGGAGTCAGTAATGCAGTCCAGAGCCTTTACTCACAGTTCTTATTATCCAGACCACTTTTGCAGGTAACGGCTGCCCACGTCGTACTGTGCTCACAAGGTGAGGGGCTCAGACAACTCCAAGATAACTTTGGAGCGCTTCATAGGACCCCCTTTGTGTGTCCTTTGTCTGGCCTTTCTTACCAACCCTTCTGTCTGGCTGCCTCGGGGCTCCTCTTGGTAAACTTGGCGCCAGTTTCCCTGACCCTATGTGGTGCCTTCCTAGCGGGTGTAGCGAGGGGCTGCGCCACATAAAATGTCACAGCCTCCGGTTTCTAGCTGAGGGTCATTTCCCGCCTCCACTAGTTTCGGGGACCGGTCTCCCCCTTTGGCCTGACCCCTCCACGCAGGTGGATTCGGGCATGCGGTGGCGACTCTCCCGTCCGCACCCCTTGGATCCCTTCATTCCTCGTTCCTGGAGCCTTCTCCGCTCCTCTTCCTTCCTTCTCCCTCTTCCAGGCCTGGGCCTCTGTTAGTAGGCCCGTCTCCGGAGCAGAGCTCATGCAGAGCCCCTGCTCCCTGTCACTTCTGCTCAGACTTCTCTGCACTGAACTAAGATGGTGCCCACCTTTTATACTCCCTTCTCAATGCACCCAGGAACTGCTTCCTCCCTGCTCCTGCACTACAGGGTTCCCTTTCCTCAGTGTTCCCTCCCCCCACTCCAGCCAGGGACAGGGACTGTCGTGCCCATCTCAAGGGCATATTGGTCGCCCTGCCCCACGGCAATGTGGTGTAATGCATGCAGGTGTCGGGGGCCTGATCCACACTCCATCCTTACCTGAGAGTGAGATATCACACCTCTGGGTGAGGTGCAATACCTCTGTAGCAACCGAGCCCTCAAGGTGCTACAGTTCCATTTATCTTGCGATACAAGGCCGTGATTTTGGCTATAAAAGGGTCCCCTAGACCCCTACCCCAAGCTTTTTAAGAGAATAATATATGGCGTGCCAGGAGACTCTATGGAATGCTTTCTCAGCATCCAACGAGAGTATCTAATTACAAATTTTTAACTGCATCTAGCCCAGGAAATACTTTGTGCCTAGTAGCAGTGTCTGCTAGTCAGCAGATTATCCCAGCTGTTAAGCAAGCTACACCACCTGTAGTTTGGACACTTAATTTTTTCAAAGGAAATGCTGCGCACCAGCCCCTACAGACTCTGTAGACAAGGGCGCCGCCTCCTTGTGTTAGGTAATAGCAGGGCGCCGGTGTGTTACAGCACTACCCGGTGCCGGTTCTCGGAGCACCCGGATGGCCCTGTCTTTGAACTTTGCAAAGTCTAAACCAGGGTTCTGCAAGGCCATTGCACGTAACTGGGTTCGGTGGGTGTTGGACAGCAGACCCTCAATGAACTGGTCAGTTAACAGTTCATCTGCATTCCGCACACTGTCAGGGTCTGCCTGTTTAATGGCTCCCAGGGCCTCTTGCAAATTCAAAGCATAGTCTCTTATACTGTCTTGGGCCTGCTGCTTGCACCCATAGAATTTCATTTTGATCTCTACTGAGGTACGGGTATCAAAAGTGTCCCTCAGACGGGTTAAGATTTCTTTTACAGTCTCCTTGTCCCGGACTGACCAGGACTTTACTTCACGTTGGGCTGCCCCGGTTAGCTGGGCTACCAATATGCTCGCTTTTTGTCCTTCTGTCAGGGGGTATACCTTAAACAGGCTGTACAGTCTCTCTTTAAAGTCTCTTAGGGTATGCGACTCCCCTGAGTACTGGGGCAGCCAGGCCGCTCCGGGGATATAGGGCATTGTAAATTGCATTACGGCGGCAGCGGCCGTGCTGGTGGTAGAGGGTCTCTTCGTATCCGTCATCTTCCTCCCCCCTAGTTAACTGTGGCCTACCTTCTGTTGCTTCTTCTCCGTAGGCCGCGGCTCCGCAGACGATCGTCAGGGTGGAGGACCTTGCGTCTCGCTCTGGTGACGTCAGCGTCGCTCTCTCTCCCTTCCAGGAACTTGCGCAGCATCGATGCGTGGGGCAGAGCTTCGGGTCTCGCGAGCTTTCGGCGTCCACGCCCCTCTTCTTCCCGCGCGGCGTCCCGAAGATGGCGTCCGATGGCGGGAAAACGACTGCGGATGGCGGGAAACTTTTGAAGATGGCGGGAAACGGCTCCGGATGGCGGGGACCTTCACCACGGCAGGTATGACAGTCTTTTGAAGGCGCGCAGTACCCGGTGGTTGCGGGCACGAAATCCTGCCAACTACGCCAAAGCTGACACGCCCCCTGGGCCTAGTGTGGACGTGTGTGGGATACCCGGAGCAGGGTCTCTGGGGGTTGTAGAATCCGTGGTGGTGACCCGGTCCCGTGGCTCATGGTGGTCAGGCCGATGGCGGTATTTTGTGGGGTTTTAGGTTAATTGTCCGACTACACCACCCGTGGATTGCGGTCAGCGCGGACCGCCGCTGCAAGGCAGACCGCTGGGGCTGATGGTGTGTGCAGCTGAGGTAGTGTGACTCCCCACGGGAAGAGTGGAGCCCCAGGGCAGTGTAGTTGATGGTGAGGTTGATAGTGCATGGGAGTCCCAGCACTGGTAGTGCTGGTGCGGCGATGAAGCAGGAACGATGCAGAGACTTTGCAGTGCAGTTCAGGGTCTTTACTGGTGATATTAAGGCAGACCCTCCCGGGAGTACTGGCTAACATAAGGGGCCTGGTCAGTCGGCGAGCAAACAGGAGTTCCCCTGGCCAGGTGGAGTTGTAGGCATCCCCATCTATCTGCACTCTTCCTGGCTACCTTGCTGTAAGCGGGTAGAAGTAGCCCACGTCCCTGAGTATACCGTGTGGTGCTCACCCATATGGCTGGTGACTTGGGGCCTTCTGTTAGCCTCCGCTCCTGGATGGCGGTGCTGGTCCCTTCCGTGTGACTGAGCCTCCGGGCTTCTATGGCCAGAGGACCTGGAATCCCCTGCAGGCTGGTTTCTGCTGCTGGGTGGATATCAGTCCCCACAGCCTTGGACTCCGGTGTCCGGTTATCAGATTCTTCTGCCAGGGCGAGCTATATCTCTGCTTAGCTTCCAGCCCCTGGTCTTCTGCTCCTAGCTCCTACAGAGCTCCTGCTGTTTCTTTCCCTGTGTCTGGAACTGTCTCCAGGCTCTGACTCAACTCACTAATCCCGCCCCAGACCCAGTTTATAAGGGCAGATTCCTCCCCTTCCAGGTCTGGGAAGGAAGTGTTGCATGCTTAAGGGCTCCTGACCAGAGAAACCTCCCACTTGCTCTCAGACGTAATATTTCTATTACTGTGGCAACCAGACCCCTGGGGTGCCACAAAAGTCCTTTAATTGAAATAAAGACATAATTCTTTATTGTTCTAAATTAAACCATACTTTCCATCACGCCCATTCCAGCTGAAGCCAACGATCTCCTGCAATAAAAGTAAAATAATAAAGCAACATCATCCTTACCTTTCCATGGTTCCCACGACAGCTTCAGCTCTGCTACATTCACATGACGGGCTGGCCCGCGGCAGAACGCTGCCATCCAGCTTGCCATGCCACAGACACTGAGAAGCGCAAGCATGCTTGCGCTCCTCAGTGTCTGGCTGTGACGGCATCCAGATGAGCCGAGTTCATGTCCAATGAACTCAGCTCACCTCATGCACGTCACTGACAGCGTGGGAAAATTCTCCTGCGCATGCGGTGAGTGCAGGAGAATTTTCCTACGCTGTCAGTGACGTGCATGAGGTGAGCTCATGTCCAATGAACTCGGCTCACCTCGTGCACATCACTGACAGCGTGGGAAAATTCTCAGCGCTCAGCGCTTGAGCAGGAGAATTCTCCCACGCTGGCATGGCATTGAGATGACAGGCTGGATCACAGCTGAGCGCTGCCATCCAGCATGCCATCAGTCATAGACACTGTAGAGTGCAGGCATGCTTGCGCTCTGCAGTGTCTCTGAAGGATGACAAGCAGGATGGCAGCGCTCTGCTGTGATCCAGCCTGTCATCTCAATGCCATCCCAGCATGGGAGAATTCTCCTGCTCAAGCGCTGAGCGCTAAGAATTTTCCCACGCTGTCAGTGACGTGCATGAGGTGAGCCGAGTTCATTGGACATGAGCTCACCTCATGCACGTCACTGACAGCATAGGAAAATTCTCCTGCACTCACCGCATGCGCAGGAGAATTTTCCCACGCTGTCAGTGACGTGCATGAGGTGAGGTGAGTTCATTGGACATGAACTCGGCTCATCTGGATGCCGTCACAGCCAGACACTGAGGAGCGCAAGCATGCCTGCGCTTCTCAGTGTCTGCCGCATGGCAAGCTGGATGGCAGCGTTCTGCTGCGGTCCAGCCTGTCATGTGAATGTAGCAGAGCTGAAGCTGTCGTGGGGACCATGGAAAGGTAAGGATGATGTTGCTTTATTATTTTACTTTTATTGCAGGAGATTGTTGGCTTCAGCTGGAATGGGCGTGATGGTAAGTATGGTTTAATTTAGAACAATAAAGAATTGTGTCTTTATTTCAATTAAAGGACTTTATTCTGGGTGTTTGTGTTTTTTTGTAACTTTGACTATGGGGTTAGTAATGGGGGTGTCTTATAGACGCCTCTCCATTACTAACCTGGGCTTGATGTCAGCTGGCATTATAAGCTGACATCAACCCCAACCCTATTACCCCACTGCCACCGCTACAGAGCAGTGGGAAGAGCGAGGCTAAGTGCCAGAATTGGTGCATCCTATGGATGCGCCATTTCTGGGGCGGCTGACAGCTGGTGTTTCTAGCCTGGGAGGGGGCCAATATTCATGGCACCCTTCCTGGGCTATTAATATCAGCCCCTAGCTGTCTGCCTAGCCTTTGCTAGCTATCAAAATAGGGGGTACCCCACGTCATTTTTTGGGGGGGGTCCCCCATTTTAATAGCTAGTAAACGCTAGGTATTCAGCTGGGGGCTGATATTAGAAGCCTGGGAAGCTCCGTGGGTATTACACCCTTCCCAGGCTTCAAACATCTGCCCCAGCCGTCTTCTTAACCTCCGCTAGAGACTAAAATTACGGGGAACCCCACGCCAATTTTTTTTTTAATAAATCCTTTATTTTAACACTAAATGACAAGTACAGTAATCAACACTATCACTGTACTGCTTATAAATGTGACTGACCTGTTTCTATCTATCTAATCTCTGTGTGATGCTCTATTCTTTCTGTTATAAATTGTCGGGCTGAATTGCCGGCCGGCTTTTTTAAAGAGACGGTGCATGAAAACACTAATATTTTTTTTAATAAATCCTTTAACACTAATTGACAAGTACAGTAACCAACACTGTCACTGTACTTCTTATATATGTGACTGACATGTTTCTATCTCTCTAATCTATGTGTGATGCTCTATTCCTTCTTGTCTAGATTGTCGGGTACTGGTGTATGCCGCTGCTGAATTGCCAGCCGGCTTTTTTAAAGAGAGTGTCTTCTGAGCAGTTTGTCAGCTTTTGGACACCTTTGAAGGTGTTTTCTATGTGTTTCTATGTGTTTTTGTTTGCCTGCCATTGGTTTTAACGGTGTTCGACGGTGTTCTAAGGTGTTCGACGAACAGTTCCTTGAACATTCCGGTGTTCGACGAACCGAACCGAACCCGAACACTACGGGGGTGGCTCAACACTGCTGTCAACTGACAATGCTGACAAGCTGACCCTTATCAAAATGAACAAGGGCTGGATTGGGCCAGACTTCTCATCACCACCAAATGACAGCAGAGTAACATAAAGTCAAATCCACTGTGTTATTTAGGGAGGTGTATTCACATGCACCGCTTCACACCCACACATGGGTATACGTTTCCTCATTTCGGCTGTTTTATGTACTTCTCCTTTTCCTCCGCCTCCACCACCACTATGCCACCAGGGTGACCGTGGTCCGTGTTGCCATTATTGAACGTTCCTCCATCCTGATTTTTGTTCGCTTTTGCTTGGAAGGCATAAGCAAAGACTGTGGGAGACCCACTCCCCAATAATGGGAATAATATTTTTAAGATGATGTACTGTATGGCTCTTCCAAGGGGCATTAAAAGCATCTTGTTATACCACTCTGACCTGCACATCTCTTGAAAGGGGCATTAAAAGCGTCTTGTTATACCACTCTGACCTCCACGTCTCTTCTGAGGGGCATTAAAAGCGTCTTGTTATACCACTCTGACCTCCACATCTCTTGTAAGGGGCATTAAAAGCATCTTGTTATACCACTCTGACCTCCACGTCTCTTCTGAGGGGCATTAAAAGCGTATTGTTATAACACTCTGACCTCCACGTCTCTTGTAAGGGGCATTAAAAGCGTCTTGTTATACCACTCTGACCTCTACGTCTCTTGTAAAGGGGCATTAAAAGTGTCTTGTTATACCACTCTGACCTCTACGTCTCTTGTAAAGGGGCATTAAAAGCGTCTTGTTATAACACTATGACCTCCACGTCTCTTGTAAGGGGCATTAAAACCGTCTTGTTATACCACTGTGACCTCCACGTCTCTTGTAAGGGGCATTAAAAGCATCTTGTTATACCACTCTGACCTCCACGTCTCTTCTGAGGGCCAATAAAATCGTCTTGTGATACCACTCTGACTTCCACGTCTCTTCTGAGGGGCATTAAAAGCGTCTTGTTATACCACTCTGACCTCTACGTCTCTTTTAAAGGGGCAATAAAAGCGTCTTGTTATACTACTCTGACCTCCACGTCTCTTGTAAGGGGCATTAAAAGTGTCTTGTGAAACCACTCTGACCTCCACGTCTCTTGTAAAGGGCATTAAAAGCGTCTTGTTATACCACTCTGACCTCTACGTCTCTTGTAAAGGGGCATTAAAAGCGTATTGTTATACCACTCTAACCTCCACGTCTCTTGTAAGGGGCATTAAAAGCGTCTGGTTATACCATTCTGATCTTCACGTCTCTTGTAAGGAGCATTAAAAGCATCTTGTTATACCACTCTGACCTCCACGTCTCTTCTGAGGGGCATTAAAAGTGTCTTGTTATACCACTTTGACCTCCATGTCTCTTGTAAGGGGCATTAAAAGCATCTTGTTATACCACTCTGACCTCCACGTCTCTTCTGAGGGGCATTAAAAGCGTCTTGTTATAACACTCTGACCTCCACGTCTCTTCTGAGGGGCATTAAAAGCGTCTTGTTATAACACTCTGACCTCCACGTCTCTTGTAAGGGGCATTAAAAGCGTCTTGTTATACCACTCTGACCTCCACGTCTCTTGTAAGGGGCATTAAAAGCGTCTTGTTATACCACTCTGACCTCTACGTCTCATGTAAAGGGGCATTAAAAGCGTCTTGCTATAACACTCTGACCTCCACGTCTCTTGTAAGGGGCATTAAAAGCGTCTTGTTATACCACTCTGACCTCCACGTCTCCTGTAAGCGGCATTAAAAGCATCTTGTTATACCACTCTGACCTCCACGTCTCTTCTGGGGGGCAATAAAATCATCTTGTTATACCACTCTGACCTCCACGTCTCTTGTAAGGGGCATTAAAAGCGTCTTGTTTTACCACTCTGACCTCTACGTCTCTTGTAAAGGGGCATTAAAAGCGTCTTGTCATACCACTCTGACCTCCACGTCTCTTGTAAGCGGCATTAAAAGCGTCTGGTTATACCACTCTGATCTCCACGTCTCTTGTAAGGAGCATTAAAAGCATCTTGTTATACCACTCTGACCTCCACGTCTCTTCTGAGGGACATTAAAAGCGTCTTGTTATACCACTCTGACCTCCATGTCTCTTGTAAGGTGCATTAAAAGCGTCTTGTTATAAAACTCTGACCTCCACGTCTCTTCTGAGGGGCATTAAAAGCATCTTTTTATACCACTCTGACCTCCACGTCTCTCCTGAGGGGCAATAAAATCGTCTTGTGATAACACTCTGACATCCACGTCTCTTCTGAGGGGTATTAAAAGCGTCTTGTTATACCACTCTGACCTCTACGTCTCTTGTAAAGGGGCAAAAAAAGCATCTTGTTATACCACTCTGACCTCCACGTCTCTTGTAAAGGGCATTAAAAGTGTCTTGTGAAACCACTCTGACCTCCACGTCTTTTGTAAAGGGCATTAAAAGCGTCTTGTTATACCACTCTGACCTCTATGTCTCTTGTAAAGGGGCATTAAAAGCGTCTGGTTATACCACTCTGATCTCCACGTCTCTTGAAAGGAGCATTAAAAGCATCTTGTTATACCACTCTGACCTCCACGTCTCTTCTGAGGGGCATTAAAAGCGTCTTTTTATACCACACTGACCTCCACGTCTCTTGTAAGGAGCATTAAAAGCATCTTGTTATACCACTCTGACCTCCACGTCTCTTCTGAGGGGCATTAAAAGCGTCTTGTTATAACACTCTGACCTCCACGTCTCTTCTGAGGGGCATTAAAAGCGTCTTGTTATAACACTCTGACCTCCACGTCTCTTGTAAGGGGCATTAAAAGCGTCTTGTTATGCCACTCTGACCTCTACGTCCCTTGTAATTGGCATTAAAAGCGTCTTGTTATAACACTCTGACCTCCACGTCTCTTGTAAGGGGCATTAAAAGCGTCTTGTTATACCACTCTGACCTCCACGTCTATTGTAAGGGGCATTAAAGCATCTTGTTATACAACTCTGACCTCCACGTCTCTTCTGAGGGGCAATAAAATCGTCTTGTTATACCACTCTGACCTCCACGTCTATTCGGAGGGGCATTAAAAGTGTCTTGTTATACCACTCTGACCTCTACGTCCCTTGTAAAGGGGCATTAAAAGCATCTTGTTATACCACTCTGACCTCCACGTCTCATGTAAGGGGCATTAAAAGTGTCTTGTTAAATCACTCTGACCTCCACGTCTCTTGTAAAGGGCATTAAAGGCGTCTTGTTATATGACTCTGACCTCTACGTCTCTTGTAAAGGGGCATTAAAAGCGTCTTGTTATACCACTCTGACCTCCACGTCTCTTGTAATGGGCATTAAAAGCGTCTGGTTATACCACTCTGATCTCCACGTCTCTTGTAAGGAGCATTAAATGCGTCTTGTTATACCACTCTGACCTCCACGTCTCTTGGGAGGGGCATTAAAAGCATCTTGTTATACCACTCTGACCTCTACGTCTCTTGTAAGGGGCATTAAAAGCGTCTTGTTATACCACTCTGACCTCCATGTCTATTGTAAGGGGCATTAAAAGCGTCTGGTTATACCACTCTGATCTCCACGTCTCTTGTAAGGAGCATTAAAAGCGTCTTGTTATACCACTCTGACCTCCACGTCTCTTCTGAGGGGCATTAAAAGCGTCTTGTTATACCACTCTGACCTCCCCGTCTCTTGTAAGGGGCATTAAAAGCATCTTGTTTTACCACTCTGACCTCCATGTCTCTTCTGAGGGGCATTAAAAGTGTTTTGTTAAACCACTCTGACCTCCACGTCTCTTGTAAAGGGCATTAAAGGTGTCTTGTTATACGACTCTGACCTCTACGTCTCTGGTAAAGGGGCATTAAAAGCGTCTTGTTATACCACTCTGACCTCCACGTCTCTTGTAAGGGGCATTAAAAGCGTCTGGTTATACCACTCTGATCTCCACGTCTCTTGTAAGGAGCATTAAAAGCGTCTTGTTATACCACTCTGACCTCCACGTCTCTTGTAAGGGGCATTAAAAGCATCTTGTTTTACCACTCTGACCTCCATGTCTCTTCTGAGGGGCATTAAAAGCATCTTGTTATAACACTCTGACCTCCACGTCTCTTCTGAGGGGCATTAAAAGCGTCTTGTGATAACACTCTGACCTCCACGTGTCTTGTAAGGGGCATTAAAAGCGTCTTGTTATACCACTCTGACCTCTACGTCTCTTGTAAAGGGGCATTAAAAGCGTCTTGTTATACCACTCTGACCTCTACGTCTCTTGTAAAGAGGCATTAAAAGCGTCTTGTTATAACACTCTGACCTCCACGCCTCTTGTAAGGGGCATTAAAAGCATCTTGTTCTACCACTCTGACCTCCACGTCTCTTGTAAGGGGCATTAAAAGCATCTTGTTTTACCACTCTGACCTCCATGTCTCTTCTGAGGGGCATTAAAAGTGTCTTGTTAAACCACTCTGACCTCCACGTCTCTTGTAAAGGGCATTAAAGGTGTCTTGTTATACGACTCTGACCTCTACGTCTCTTGTAAAGGGGCATTAAAAGCGTCTTGTTAAACCACTCTGACCTCCACGTCTCTTGTAAGGGGCATTAAAAGCGTCTGGTTATACCACTCTGATCTCCACGTCTCTTGTAAGGAGCATTAAAAGCGTCTTGTTATACCACTCTGACCTCCACGTCTCTTGTAAGGGGCATTAAAAGCATCTTGTTTTACCACTCTGACCTCCATGTCTCTTCTGATGGGCATTAAAAGCGTCTTGTTATAACACTCTGACCTCCACGTCTCTTCTGAGGGGCATTAAAAGCGTCTTGTTATAACACTCTGACCTCCACGTGTCTTGTAAGGGGCATTAAAAGCACCTTGTTATACCACTCTGACCTCTACGTCTCTTGTAAAGGGGCATTAAAAGCGTCTTGTTATACCACTCTGACCTCTACGTCTCTTGTAAAGAGGCATTAAAAGCGTCTTGTTATAACACTCTGACCTCCACGTCTCTTGTAAGGGGCATTAAAAGCGTCTTGTTCTACCACTCTGACCCCCACGTCTCTTGTAAGGGGCATTAAAAGCATCTTGTTATACCACTCTGACCTCCACGTCTCTTTTGAGGGGCAATAAAATCGTCTTGTTATTCCACTCTGACCTCCACGTCTCTTCGGAGGGGCATTAAAAGTGTCTTGTTATACCACTCTGACCTCTACGTCTCTTCGGAGGGGCATTAAAAGCGTCTTGTTATACCACTCTGACCTCCACGTCTCTTGTAAGGGGCATTAAAAGCGTCTGGTTATACCACTCTGATCTCCACGTCTCTTGTAAGGAGCATTAAAAGCGTCTTGTTATACCACTCTGACCTCCACGTCTCTTCTGAGGGGCATTAAAAGCGTCTTGTCTTACCACTCTGACCTTCACGTCTCTTGTAAGGGGCATTAAAAGCATCTTGTTATACCACTCTGACCTCCATGTCTTTTCTGATGGGCATTAAAAGCGTCTTGTTATAACACTCTGACCTCCACGTCTCTTCTGAGGGGCATTAAAAGCATCTTGTTATAACACTCTGACCTCCACGTCTCTTGTAAGGGGCATTAAAAGCGTCTTGTTAAACCACTCTGACCTCTACGTCTCTTGTAAAGGGGCATTAAAAGCGTCTTGTTATAACACTCTGACCTCCACGTCTCTTCTGAGGGGCATTAAAAGCATCTTGTTATACCACTCTGACCTCCACGTCTCTTGGGAGGGGCATTAAAAGCGTCTTGTTATACCACTCTGACCTCTACGTCTCTTGTAAAGGGGCATTAAAAGCGTCTTGTCATACCACTCTGACCTCCATGTCTCTTGTAAGTGGCATTAAAAGCGTCTGGTTATACCACTCTGATCTCCACGTCTCTTGTAAGGAGCATTAAAAGCGTCTTGTTAAATCACTCTGACCTCCACGTCTCTTCTGAGGGTCATTAAAAGCGTCTTGTTATACCACTCTGACCTCCACGTCTCTTGTAAGGGGCATTAAAAGCATCTTGTTTTACCACTCTGACCTCCATGTCTCTTATGAGGGGCATTAAAAGCGTCTTGTTATAACACTCTGACCTCCACGTCTCTTCTGAGGGGCATTAAAAGCGTCTTGTTATAACACTCTGACCTCCACGTCTCTTGTAAGGGGCATTAAAAGCGTCTTGTTATACCACTCTGACCTCTACGTCTCTTGTAAAGGGGCATTAAAAGCGTCTTGTTATACCACTCTGACCTCTATGTCTCTTGTAAAGGGGCATTAAAAGCTTCTTGTTATAACACTCTGACCTCCACGTCTCTTGTAAGGGGCATTAAAAGCGTCTTGTTCTACCACTCTGACCTCCACGTCTCTTGTAAAGGGCATTAAAGGCGTCTTTTTATACGACTCTGACCTCTACGTCTCTTGTAAAGGGGCATTAAAAGCGTCTTGTTATACCTCTCTGACCTCCACGTCTCTTGTAAGGGGCATTAAAAGCGTCTGGTTATACCACTCTGATCTCCACGTCTCTTGTAAGGAGCATTAAAAGCGTCTTGTTATGCCACTCTGACCTCCACGTCTCTTCTGAGGGGCATTAAAAGCGTCTTGTTATACCACTCTGACCTTCACGTCTCTTGTAAGGGGCATTAAAAGCATCTTGTTATACCACTCTGACCTCGATGTCTCTTCTGAGGGGCATTAAAAGCGTCTTGTTATAACACTCTGACCTCCACGTCTCTTCTGAGGGGCATTAAAAGCATCTTGTTATAACACTCTGACCTCCACGTCTCTTGTAAGGGGCATTAAAAGCGTCTTGTTATACCACTCTGACCTCTACGTCTCTTGTAAAGGGGCATTAAAAGCGTCTTGTTATAACACTCTGACCTCCACGTCTCTTCTGAGGGGCATTAAAAGCGTCTTGTTATACCACTCTGACCTCCACGTCTCTTGGGAGGGGCATTAAAAGCGTCTTGTTATACCACTCTGACCTCTACGTCTCTTGTAAAGGGGCATTAAAAGCGTCTTGTCATACCACTCTGACCTCCACGTCTCTTGTAAGGGGCATTAAAAGCGTCTGGTTATACCACTCTGATCTCCACGTCTCTTGTAAGGAGCATTAAAAGCATCTTGTTATACCACTCTGACCTCCACGTCTCTTCTGAGGGGCATTAAAAGCGTCTTGTTATACCACTCTGACCTCCACGTCTCTTGTAAGGGGCATTAAAAGCATCTTGTTTTACCACTCTGACCTCCATGTCTCTTCTGAGGGGCATTAAAAGCGTCTTGTTATAACACTCTGACCTCCACGTCTCTTCTGAGGGGCATTAAAAGCGTCTTGTTATAACACTCTGACCTCCACGTCTCTTGTAAGGGGCATTAAAAGCGTCTTGTTATACCACTCTGACCTCTACGTCTCTTGTAAAGGGGCATTAAAAGTGTCTTGTTATACCACTCTGACCTCTACGTCTCTTGTAAAGGGGCATTAAAAGCATCTTGTTATAACACTCTGACCTCCACGTCTCTTGTAAGGGGCATTAAAAGCGTCTTGTTATACCACTCTGACCTCCACGTCTCTTGTAAGGGGCATTAAAAGCATCTTGTTATACCACTCTGACCTCCACGTCTCTTCTGAGGGGCAATAAAATCGTCTTGTTATACCACTCTGACCTCCACGTCTCTTCGGAGGGGCATTAAAAGCGTCTTGTTATACCACTCTGACCTCTACGTCCCTTGTAAAGGGGCATTAAAATTATCTTGTTATACCACTCTGACCTCCACGTCTCTTGTAAGGGGCATTAAAAGTGTCTTGTTAAACCACTCTGACCTCCACGTGTCTTGTAAAGGGCATTAAAGGCGTCTTGTTATACGACTCTGACCTCTACGTCTCTTGTAAAGGGGCATTAAAAGCGTCTTTTTATACCACTCTGACCTCCACGTCTCTTGTAAGGGGCATTAAAAGCGTCTGGTTATACCACTCTGATCTCCACGTCTCTTGTAAGGAGCATTAAAAGCGTCTTGTTATACCACTCTGACCTCCACGTCTCTTCTGAGGGGCATTAAAAGCGTCTTGTTATACCACTCTGACCTCCACGTCTCTTGTAAGGGGCATTAAAAGCATCTTGTTTTACCACTCTGACCTCCATGTCTCTTATGAGGGGCATTAAAAGCGTCTTGTTATAACACTCTGACCTCCACGTCTCTTCTGAGGGGCATTAAACCGTCTTGTTATAACACTCTGACCTCCACGTCTCTTGTAAGGGGCATTAAAAGCGTCTTGTTATACCACTCTGACCTCTACGTCTCTTGTAAAGGGGCATTAAAAGCGTCTTGTTATACCACTCTGACCTCTATGTCTCTTGTAAAGGGGCATTAAAAGCTTCTTGTTATAACACTCTGACCTCCACGTCTCTTGTAAGGGGCATTAAAAGCGTCTTGTTCTACCACTCTGACCTCCACGTCTCTTGTAAAGGGCATTAAAGCCGTCTTTTTATACGACTCTGACCTCTACGTCTCTTGTAAAGGGGCATTGAAAGCGTCTTGTTATGCCTCTCTGACCTCCACGTCTCTTGTAAGGGGCATTAAAAGCGTCTGGTTATACCATTCTGATCTCCACGTCTCTTGTAAGGAGCATTAAAAGCGTCTTGTTATGCCACTCTGACCTCCACGTCTCTTCTGAGGGGCATTAAAAGCGTCTTGTTATACCACTCTGACCTTCACGTCTCTTGTAAGGGGCATTAAAAGCATCTTGTTATACCACTCTGACCTCGATGTCTCTTCTGAGGGGCATTAAAAGCGTCTTGTTATAACACTCTGACCTCCACGTCTCTTCTGAGGGGCATTAAAAGCATCTTGTTATAACACTCTGACCTCCACGTCTCTTGTAAGGGGCATTAAAAGCGTCTTGTTATACCACTCTGACCTCTACGTCTCTTGTAAAGGGGCATTAAAAGCGTCTTGTTATAACACTCTGACCTCCACGTCTCTTCTGAGGGGCATTAAAAGCGTCTTGTTATACCACTCTGACCTCCACGTCTCTTGGGAGGGGCATTAAAAGCGTCTTGTTATACCACTCTGACCTCTACGTCTCTTGTAAAGGGGCATTAAAAGCGTCTTGTCATACCACTCTGACCTCCACGTCTCTTGTAAGGGGCATTAAAAGCGTCTGGTTATACCACTCTGATCTCCACGTCTCTTGTAAGGAGCATTAAAAGCATCTTGTTATACCACTCTGACCTCCACGTCTCTTCTGAGGGGCATTAAAAGTGTCTTGTTATACCACTCTGACCTCCACGTCTCTTGTAAGGGGCATTAAAAGCATCTTGTTTTACCACTCTGACCTCCATGTCTCTTCTGAGGGGCATTAAAAGCGTCTTGTTATAACACTCTGACCTCCACGTCTCTTCTGAGGGGCATTAAAAGCGTCTTGTTATAACACTCTGACCTCCACGTCTCTTGTAAGGGGCATTAAAAGCGTCTTGTTATACCACTCTGACCTCTACGTCTCTTGTAAAGGGGCATTAAAAGTGTCTTGTTATACCACTCTGACCTCTACGTCTCTTGTAAAGGGGCATTAAAAGCGTCTTGTCATACCACTCTGACCTCCACGTCTCTTGTAAGGGGCATTAAAAGCGTCTGGTTATACCACTCTGATCTCCACGTCTCTTGTAAGGGCATTAAAAGCATCTTGTTATACCACTCTGACCTCCACGTCTCTTCTGAGGGGCATTAAAAGCGTCTTGTTATACCACTCTGACCTCCACGTCTCTTGTAAGGGGCATTAAAAGCATCTTGTTTTACCACTCTGACCTCCATGTCTCTTCTCAGGGGCGTTAAAAGCGTCTGGTTATACCACTCTGATCTCCACGTCTCTTGTAAGGAGCATTAAAAGCGTCTTGTTATGCCACTCTGACCTCCACGTCTCTTCTGAGGGGCATTAAAAGCGTCTTGTTATACCACTCTGACCTTCACGTCTCTTGTAAGGGGCATTAAAAGCATCTTGTTATACCACTCTGACCTCGATGTCTCTTCTGAGGGGCATTAAAAGCGTCTTGTTATAACACTCTGACCTCCACGTCTCTTCTGAGGGGCATTAAAAGCATCTTGTTATAACACTCTGACCTCCACGTCTCTTGTAAGGGGCATTAAAAGCGTCTTGTTATACCACTCTGACCTCTACGTCTCTTGTAAAGGGGCATTAAAAGCGTCTTGTTATAACACTCTGACCTCCACGTCTCTTCTGAGGGGCATTAAAAGCGTCTTGTTATACCACTCTGACCTCCACGTCTCTTGGGAGGGGCATTAAAAGCGTCTTGTTATACCACTCTGACCTCTACGTCTCTTGTAAAGGGGCATTAAAAGCGTCTTGTCATACCACTCTGACCTCCACGTCTCTTGTAAGGGGCATTAAAAGCGTCTGGTTATACCACTCTGATCTCCACGTCTCTTGTAAGGAGCATTAAAAGCATCTTGTTATACCACTCTGACCTCCACGTCTCTTCTGAGGGGCATTAAAAGCGTCTTGTTATACCACTCTGACCTCCACGTCTCTTGTAAGGGGCATTAAAAGCATCTTGTTTTACCACTCTGACCTCCATGTCTCTTCTGAGGGGCATTAAAAGCGTCTTGTTATAACACTCTGACCTCCACGTCTCTTCTGAGGGGCATTAAAAGCGTCTTGTTATAACACTCTGACCTCCACGTCTCTTGTAAGGGGCATTAAAAGCGTCTTGTTATACCACTCTGACCTCTACGTCTCTTGTAAAGGGGCATTAAAAGTGTCTTGTTATACCACTCTGACCTCTACGTCTCTTGTAAAGGGGCATTAAAAGCGTCTTGTTATAACACTCTGACCTCCACGTCTCTTGTAAGGGGCATTAAAAGCGTCTTGTTATACCACTCTGACCTCCACGTCTCTTGTAAGGGGCATTAAAAGCATCTTGTTATACCACTCTGACCTCCACGTCTCTTCTGAGGGGCAATAAAATCGTCTTGTTATACCACTCTGACCTCCACGTCTCTTCGGAGGGGCATTAAAAGCGTCTTGTTATACCACTCTGACCTCTACGTCCCTTGTAAAGGGGCATTAAAATCATCTTGTTATACCACTCTGACCTCCACGTCTCTTGTAAGGGGCATTAAAAGTGTCTTGTTAAACCACTCTGACCTCCACGTGTCTTGTAAAGGGCATTAAAGGCGTCTTGTTATACGACTCTGACCTCTACATCTCTTGTAAAGGGGCATTAAAAGCGTCTTGTTATACCACTCTGACCTCCACGTCTCTTGTAAGGGGCATTAAAAGCGTCTGGTTATACCACCCTGATCTCCACGTCTCTTGTAAGGAGCATTAAAAGCGTCTTGTTATACCACTCTGACCTCCACGTCTCTTCTGAGGGGCATTAAAAGCGTCTTGTTATACCACTCTGACCTCCATGTCTCTTGTAAGGGGCATTAAAAGCATCTTGTTATACCACTCTGACCTCCATGTCTCTTCTGAGGGGCATTAAAAGCATCTTGTTATAACACTCTGACCTCCACGTCTCTTCTGAGGGGCATTAAAAGCGTCTTGTTATAACACTCTGACCTCTACATCTCTTGTAAAGGGGCATTAAAAGCATCTTGTTATTCCACTCTGACCTCCATGTCTCTTGTAAGGGGCATTAAAAGAGTCTTTTTATACCACTCTGATCTCCACGTCTCTTGTAAGGAGCATTAAAAGCGTCTTGTTATACCTCTCTGACCTCCACGTCTCTTCTGAGGGGCATTAAAAGTGTCTTGTTATACCACTCTGACCTCCACGTCTCTTGTAAGGGGCATTAAAAGCGTCTTGTTAAGCTACAGGGAGCTCCATGACTCTACAAACGGGCATTGCATTTTCTCAAAATTTTTGGAAGCTTTTGCTTGGAATGCATAAGCAAATACTATGGGAGACCCACTCCCCAATAATGGGACTAATGTTTGTAATATACTGTACTGCATGGCTCTTGTAAGAGGCATTGCAAGTTGCTCCATCCTAATTTTTGGAAGCTTTTGCTTGGAAGGCATAAGCAAATACTATGGGACACCCACTCCCCAATGATGGGACTAATGTTTGTAATATGCTGTACTGCATGGCTCTTGTAAGGGGCATTAAATACGTCTTATTAAGCTACTGTGACCTCCACATCTCTTCCGAGGGGCATTAAAACAATCTTGTTAAGCTACTGTGACCTCAACGTCTATTCCACAGGGCATTGATATTGTCTTTTTATTCCACTGTAACTTCCACCACTCTTCCAAGGGGCATTAAAACAGTCTTGTTAAGCTACTGTGACCTCAACGTCTATTCCACGGGGCATTGATATTGTCTTTTTATTCCACTGTAACTTCCAACACTCTTCCAAGGGGCATTAAAACCATCTTGTTAAGCAACTGTGACCTCCACGTCTTTTCCAAGGGGCATTAAAACCGTCTTGTTAAGCTACTGTGACCTCAACGTCTATTCCACGGGGCATTGATATTGTCTTTTTATTCCACTGTAACTTCCACCACTCTTCCAAGGGGCATTAAAACCGTCTTGTTAAGCTACTGTGACCTCCACGTCTCTTCCAAGGGGCATTGAAATGTTGCTTTTAATTACCTTACCTCTAATCTCCATGACTCTTCCAACGGGCATTGCATTTCCTCCTAATTTTAGTCAGCTTTTGGTTTTCAATGCAAAGGTGAAAACTAAAGGAGACCCACTCCCCAATAATGGGTAGAAGGTTTTTAGTAAGCTGTAATCCACGTCTGTTTCAAGGGGCATTGCAGTTCCTCATAATTTTTGGAAAGCCTTCCATTCACTGCTTAGGCCAACAGTGCACAGGAGACCCAGTTGCTATAAATGGAAAAAAACGTTTAGTTAAGGCCCTCTGACCTCCATGTCATTTCCAAGGGGCATTGGAGTGCCTCAAAATTTTTGGTAGGCATTGCACTCACTGTATGCCCTATAACTGTGTAGCCGAACCGCTCCTTTTGTTACAGAAATATATCCTACAAGACATATGTGGTTGACTGGCCTGATATTGATGTGAATGGTCCCTGTTCCTCCTGCTCTTTCTCCTTTGCCACTACCTCATCCATCATTTATCACCTGAAGCTTTGTTTTAACGGGAGTCATAGAACTTGGATAGTAGCAGGAAACATCCAGCAATCCTCGGAGGAGGTAGGATATGCGCCAAAACGCTGACCACCTCAGGCCTAGCCGCTACTGCATACATGCGCTTGCATTTCTTGAAAACAAAGCAAATGCTAACTTCTATCATCCTCATCATGCTCCTCACCTTGGCACTCTCAACTCCCCTGATGGAGAAGCCAGGGCCCACCGGAGGAGTCAGGTTCTCTGGTGGGCTCGTCCAATGCTGCCAAAAAGCAGGCCAGTCTAAGAAAAGTGTGTGGGGATGTTCCGTGGAGAAATCGGGGCGGCTGGGGACCATTTATGGACACCCGGCCGCCCCCAAGCGGCTGGGGACCGTGTGTGGACACCCGGCCGCGGGGCGGCTGGGGACCGAGTGTGGACACCCGGCCGCCCCCTGGCGGCTGGGGACCGAGCGTGGACACCCGGCCGCCGGACGGCTGGGGACTGAGTATGGATAAAAGGGCTGCCGACGCAGCCATGACATGGTGGCCGGCATCTGCCTCCACATGCCTAAAAGGCCCAATTTCAAGTGCAAGCAAGCTAGCAGTATGGTATTGCAGCCTGGGTGTGGGTGGGTGGCAGGTTGCACACTTATGCTTGCATTCCAAGAAAACAAAGCAGATGCTAACTTCTATCATCATCATGTTCCTCACCTTGGCACAAACAACTCCCCTGATGGAGAAGCCAGGGCCCACCGGAGGAGTCGGGTTCTCTGGTGGGCTCGTCCAATGCTGCCCTAAAGCAGGCCAGTCTAAGAAAAGTCTGTGTGGATGTTCCGCGGAGAAATCGGGGTGGCTGTGGACCGTGTGTGGACACCCGGCCGCGGGGCGGATGGGGACCGAGTGTGGACACCAGGCCGCCGGGCGGCTGGGGACTGAGTATGGATACCTCGCTGCCGAAGCAGCCATGAGGTAGTGGACAGCTTCGGCCTCCTCAAAACTAAAAGGCCCCATTTCAAGTGCAAGCTAGCAGTATGGTATTGCAGCCTGGGGGTGGGTGGGTGGGTGGTTGGCTGCATATTTGCGCTTGCATTGCAAGGAATGGTGGAGGTACAATAGAACACTGCAATGGGACAAGGACTTGCACGGGGATAGTTGCAAGTCTGCATCTTCTGATGCGGCAAGGATCACTTCTGATGGGCACACTTTTAGGCAGTGACCTGTAAAAAAAAAATTGACGTGGGGCTTCGCCCTATTTTTGTGTCCAGCCAGGTACAGCAGGCAGGAACGGGCTGCCCCCAACTACCAGCTGCCTATTTGTACCTGGCTGGACACAACAATATAGGGAAGCCCTTTTTTTTAATTATTTCTTGAATAGAAATGAGCGGTGTTCGACTAAAACTGTTCGCCAATCTCAATTTCGAGCTGTTTTGGGCGGTGTTCGAGTTGTTCGACGAACCCGAACGATTTGCAAAAAATTCGGCTGTTCGAGGTTATGTTCGATAACTGTTCGTGCACCAAAAGCGTGTCCTGCATGTCTGGCGCTATTTAGAGCACCAATCATGCAGGGATTGTCTGCCACTCACTGTAATGCCACAGCCATGGTGGTTGTGGCATTACAGTGGTAGCCCAAATCGATGGGAACAGTGCTCACAGTGAAACATGAAAAGCCGTCAATTCAGCAGCGGCATTCACCGGTACCCGACAATTTAGAACAGAAAGAATAGAGTATCACACATAGATTAGATAGATAGAAACATGTCAGTCACACATATAAGAAGTACAGTGACAGTCTTGGATACTGTACTTGTCATTTAGTGTCAAAAGGATTTATTAAAAAAAATAATAGTGCTTTCATGCACCGTCTCTTGGCATTTCAGCAGCGGTACCCGACAATTTAGAATAGAAGGAATAGAGAATCACACATAGATTAGATAGAAACATGTCAGTCACATATATATGAAGTACAGTGACAGTGTTGATTACTGTACTTGTCATTTAGTGTTAAAATAAAGGATTTATTTAAAAAAAAATTGGCGTGGGGTTCCCCATAATTTTAGTCTCTAGCGGAGGTTAAGCAGACGGCTGGGGCAGATGTTTGAAGCCTGGGAAGGGGGTAATACCCACAGAGCTTCCCAGGCTTCTAATATCAGCCCCCAGCTGAATACCTAGCCTTTACTAGCTATTAAAATGGGGGACCCCCCCAAAAAAATGACGTGGGGTCCCCCCTATTTTGATAGCTAGCAAAGGCTAGGCAGACAGCTGGGGCTGATATTAATAGCCCAGGAAGGGTGCCATGAATATTGGCCCCCTCCCAGGCTAGAAACACCAGCCGTCAGCCGCCCCAGAAATGGCGCATCCATGTCCAATGAACTCGGCTCACCTCATGCACGTCACTGACAGCGTTGGAAAATTCTCCTGCACTCAGCGCTTCAGCGTGAGAATTCTCCCACGCTGTCAGTGACGTGCATGAGGTGAGCTGAGATCATTGGACATGAACTCACCTCATGCACGTCACTGACAGCGTGGGAAAATTCTCACGCTGAAGCGCTGAGTGCAGGAGAATTTTCCCACGCTGTCAGTGACGTGCATGAAGTGAGCTGAGTTCATTGAACATGAGCTCACCTCATACACGTCACTGACAGCGTGGGAGAATTCTCACGCTGAAGCGCTGAGTGCAGGAGAATTTTCCCACGCTATCAGTGACGTGCATGAGGTGAGCTGAGTTCATTGGACATGAACTCGGCTCATCTGGATGCCGTCACAGCGAGACACTGAGAAGCGCAAGCAAGCCTGCGCTTCTCAGTGTCTGCGGGATGACAGGCTGGATGGCAGCTTTCTGCTGCGGTCCAGCCTGTCATCTCGATGTAGCAGAGCTAAAGCTGTCGTAGGAACCATGGAAAGGTAAGGATGATGTTACTTTATTATTTTTCTTTTACTGCAGGAGATCGTTGGCTTCAGCTGGAATGGGCATGATGGTAAGTATGGTTTAATTTAGAACAATAAAGAATTGTGTGTTTATTTCATTTAAAGGACTTTTTTCTGGGTGTTGTGTTTTTTTAAATACTTTACTAGAAATTCGTGGTGGTCATGTCTAATATTGGCGCGACCGCATGAATTTCGGGCTTAGGGCCAGCTTATAATGCCAAGCTGGCCCTAACCCCTTTATTACTCAGTGAGCCAAAGCACCAGGGCCCTGGATGAGTTGGGTACAGTGCCAGAAGATGGCGCTTCTATGAACGCGCCATTTTCCGGGGTGGCTGCGGACTGCAATTTGCAGCGGGGGGGGCCCAGAAAGCTTGGGCCTCCCTGCGCTGCGGATTCCAGCCCCCAGCTGCCTAGTTGTACCTGGCTGGACACAAAAATAGGGCGAAGCCCCACGTATTTTTTTTTTTAATTATTTCATGACATTCATGAAATAAATAAGAAAAAAAGGGCTTCCCTATATTGTTGTATCCGGCCAGGTACAAATAGGCAGCTGGTGGTTGGGGGCAGCCCGTTCCTGCCTGCTGTACCTGGCTGGACACAAATATAGTGCGAAGCCCCACGTCAATTTTTTTTTAATTATTTCATGAAATTAAAAAAAAAAGGGCTTCCCTATATTGTTGTGCCCGGCCAGGTACAAATAGGCAGCTGGTGGTTGGGGGCAACCCGCTCCTGCCTGCTGTACCTGGCTGGACACAAATATAGTGGGAAGCCCCAAGTCAATTTTTTTTTAATTATTTCATGAATTTCCTGAAATAATTTAAAAAAATTGACGTGGGGCTTCGCACTATATTTGTGTCCTGCCAGGTACAGCAGGCAGGAACGGGCAGCCCCCGTGGTGGCTCACTGGGTAATAAAGGGGTTAGGGCCAGCTTAGTATTATCAGCTGGCCCTAAGCCCGAAATTCATGGGGTCACGCCAATATTAGACATGACCGCCATGAATTTCTAGTAAAGTATTTTAAAAAAAACACAACACCCAGAAAAAAGTCCTTTAATTGAAAGAAACACACAATTCTTTATTGTTCTAAATTAAACCATACTTACCATCACGCCCATTCCAGCTGAAGCCAACGATCTCCTGCAATAAAAGAAAAATAATAAAGCAACATCATCCTTACCTTTCCATGGTTCCCACAACAGCTTCAGCTCTGCTACATTCACATGACAGGCTGGACCGCAGCAGAACGCTGCCATCCAGCTTGCCATGCGGCAGACACTGAGAAGCGCAGGCATGCTTGCGCTCCTCAGTGTCTGGCTGTGACGGCATCCAGATGAGCCGAGTTCATGTCCAATGAACTCAGCTCACCTCATGCACGTCACTGACAGCGTGGGAAAATTCTCCTGCACTCAGCGCTTCAGCGTGAGAATTCTCCCACGCTGTCAGTGACGTACATGAGGTGAGCTGAGTTCATTGGACATGAGCTCACCTCATGCACGTCACTGACAGCGTGGGAAAATACTCATGCTGAAGCGCTGAGTGCAGGAGAATTTTCCCACGCTGTCAGTGACAAGCATGAGGTGAGCTGAGTTCATTGGACATGAACTCACCTCATGCACGTCACTGACAGCGTGCGAAAATTCTCACGCTGAAGCGCTGAGTGCAGGAGAATTTTCCCACGCTGTCAGTGACGAACATGAGGTGAGCTGAGTTCATTGGACATGAGCTCACCTCATGCACGTCACTGACAGCGTGGGAAAATTCTCACGCTGAAGCGCTGAGTGCAGGAGAATTTTCCTACGCAGTCAGTGACGTGCATGAGGTGAGCCGAGTTCATTGGACATGAACTCGGCTCATCTTTATGCCGTCACAGCCAGACACTGAGGAGCGCAAGCATGCCTGCGCTTCTCAGTGTCTGCGGGATGACAGGCTGGATGGCAGCTTTCTGCTGCGGTCCAGCCTGTCATCTCGATGTAGCAGAGCTGGAGCTGTCCTGGGAACCATCGAAAGGTAAGGATGATGTTGCTTTATTATTTTTCTTTTATTGCAGGAGATCGTTGGCTTCAACTGGAATGGGCGTGATGGTAAGTATGGTTTAATTTAGAACAATAAAGAATTGTGTGTTTATTTCAATTAGAGGACTTTATTCTGGGTGTTTGTGTTTTTTTTTAACTTTGACTATGGGGTTAGTAATGGGGGTGTCTTATAGACGCCTCTCCATTACTAACCTGGGCTTGATGTCAGCTGGCATTATAAGCTGACATCAACCCCAGCCCTATTACCTCACTGCCACCGCTACAGGGCAGTGGGAAGAGCGAGGCTAAGTGCCAGAATTGGCGCATCCTATGGATGCGCCATTTCTGGGATGGCTGACGGCTGGTGTTTCTAGCCTGGGAGGGGGCCAATATTCATGGCACCCTTCCTGGGCTATTAATATCAGCCCCAGCTGTCTGCCTAGCCTTTGCTAGCTATTAAAATAGGGGGGACCTCACGTCATTTTTTGGGGGGGGTCCCCCATTTTAAAAGCTAGTAAAGGCTAGGTATTCAGCTGGGGGCTGATATTAGTAGCCTGGGAAGCTCCATGGGTATTACCCCCTTCCCAGGCTTCAAACATCTGCCCCAGCCGTCTGCTTAATAGTGTTGAGCCACCCCCGTAGTGTTCGAGTTCGGTTCGGTTCGTCGAACACCCGTGTGTTCGCCGAACTGTTCGTCGAACTGTTCGTCGAACACCTTCGAACACCGTTAAAACAAATGGCAGGCAAACAAAAACACATAGAAACACATAGAAAACACCTTCAAAGGTGTCCAAAAGCTGACAAACTGCTCAGAAGACATAACTAACACATGGAAAAGTGACAAGTACATATAGTCATGCGAAAATAAAAGAGGTGGAGGAGTAAAAGGAGGGGGAGACACAGATATAGGCATGTCATGCCCTTCTAAAATCCAAAAAGTGAGAAGCCGACACGGCCAGTCCGCTCCTGCCCGTGCCACCTCCGTGTCGCCGGGTTTGTGCCAGAGCCGCGGTGAACCCTGACGGCCAGCCCCCCTCTCCCAATACTGGTGCCTGTCCGCTGGTGGGTCGAGCGAGCCACCCTGTGGTGGAGGCAGCTCTAAGCTTTTTAATTTAAATTGTCTCTCTAATTTGAATGAATACACTTTAAATCCATTTACAAGGATCTATTGGAGGGCAAGTCTCATGCCAGCAGCCGCGTAATTCCAGCTCCAGTAGCGTCCACTAAAGCTGCTGCAGTTAAAAAGCTTTTATAAGGATCGAGCTCGGCTGTCCACCGCAAGGCATCCTACTGCCAGTCCCAGCCCCTATGCCTTGGGGTGCCTCCTGATGCTCTTCACTGAGTATCCCATGGTCCCGAAGCATTTCCTTTGAAAAAATTAAGTGTCTAAACTACAGGTGGTGTAGCTTGCTTAACAGCCGGGATAATCCGCTGACTAGCAGACACTGCTACTAGGCACAAAGTATTTCCTGGGCTAGATGCAGTTAAAAATTTGTAATTAGATACTCTCGTTGGATGCTGAGAAAGTATTCCATAGAGTCTCCTGGCACGCCATATATGATTCTCTTAAAAAGCTTGGGGTAGGGGTCTAGGGGACCCTTTTATAGCCAAAATCACGGCCCTGTATCACAATACGTCACCTAGGCTGAAGATAAATGGAACTGTAGCACCCTGAGGGCTCGGTTGCTACAGAGTTATTGCACCTCACCCAGAGGTGTGATATCTCACTCTCAGGTAAGGATGGAGTGTGGATCAGGACCCGACACCTGCATGCATTACACCACATTGCCGTGGGGCAGGGTGACCAATATGCCTCTGAGATGGGCACGACAGTCCCTGTCCCTGGCTGGAGTGGGGGGAGGGAACACTGAGGAAGGGGAACCCTGTAGTGCAGGAGCAGGGAGGAAGCAGTTCCTGGGTGCATTGAGAAGGGAGTATAAAAGGTGGGCACCATCTTAGTTCAGTGCAGAGAAGTCTGAGCAGAAGTGGCAGGGAGCAGGGGCTCTGCATGAGCTCTGCTCCGGAGGCGGGCCTAGTAACAGAGGCCCAGGCCTGGAAGAGGGAGAAGGAAGGAAGAGGAGCGGAGAAGGCTCCAGGAACGAGGAATGAAGGGATCCCAGGGGTGCGGACGGGCGAGTCGCCACCGCACGCCCGAATCCACCTGCGTGGAGGGGTCAGGCCAAAGGGGGAGACCGGTCCCCGAAACTAGTGGAGGCAGGAAACGACCCTCAGCTAGAAACCGGAGGCTGTGACATTTTATGTGGCGCAGCCCCTCGCTACACCCGCTAGGAAGGCACCACATAGGGTCAGGGAAACTGGCGCCAAGTTTACCAAGAGGAGGCCCGAGGCAGCCGGACAGAAGGGTTGGTAAGAAAGGCCAGACAAAGGACACACAAAGGGGGTCCTGTGAAGCGCTCCAAAGTTATCTGGGAGTTGTCTGAGCCCCTCACCTGGTGAGCACAGTACGACGTGGGCAGCCGTTACCTGCAGACGTGGTCTGGATAATAAGAACTGTGAGTAAAGGCCCTGGACTGCATCACTGACTCCGTGTCATTACTGCTGCTGCCCTGCACCATCACCCCCATCCTCCGCATACACTGCACTGAGGCTATACTCCTCCCGTGGGGAGTTATGCTACGCTCTGCTGCACCCACAACACCAGCCTCAGCGGTCTGCCCTGCAGCGGCGGTTCACTCTGACCGCAATCCACGGGTGGCGTAGTCGGACATTTAAACATCAAAACCACATAAATAGTTCCGCCACTGGTTTGACCACCCTGAGCCACGGAACCGGGTCGCCGCCACGAAGACTACAACCACCAGCATCCACCAAAAAGGGTCCGGCTCCGGGTGTCCCAGGCCCAGGCGGTGCATCAGAACATTTTCATCACCTTTCACAATCACCAATGGGACAAGGCAGGGATGTCCTCTGTCATAGAATCATAGAATCATAGAATGGTAGAGTTGGAAGGGACCTCCTGGGTCATCTGGTCCAACCCCCTGCTCAAAGCAGGATTCACTAGATCATCTCAGACAGATGTCTGTCCAGCCTCTGTTTGAAGACGTCCATTGAAGGGGAACTCACCACCTCTCGTGGCAGCCTGTTCCACTCATTAATCACCCTAACTGTCAAAAAGTTTTTTCTAATATCTAATCTGTGTCTCCTCCCACTTAGTTTCATCCCATTGCTTCTAGTCTTTCCTTGTGCAAATGAGAATAAAGATGATCCTTCTACAATGTGACAGCCCTTGACATATTTGTAGACAGCTATTAAGTCTCCTCTCAGTCTTCTTTTTTGCAAGCTAAACATTCCCAAATCCTGCAACCGTTCCTCATAGGACATGGTTTGGAGACCAGTCACCATTCTGGTCGCTCTTCTCTGAACTTGCTCCAGTTTGTCTATGTCTTTTTTAAAATGTGGTGCCCAAAACTGTACACAGTATTCCAGATGAGGTCTGACCAAAGAGGAGTAAAGACCGATAATGACTTCACGTGATCTAGACTGTATGCTTCTGTTAATACATCCCAGAATTGTATTTGCCTTTTTTGCTGCTGCATCACACTGTTGACTCATGTTCAGTCTATGATCTATTAGTATACCTAAGTCTTTTTCACATGTACTGTTGCTTAGCTCTTTTCCTCCCATTCTGTATATGCTTTTTTCATTTTTATTGCCCAGATGTAGTACTTTGCATTTTTCCCTGTTAAAAACCATTCTGTTGGTTGCTGCCCACTGCTCCAGTTTATTTAGGTCTTTTTGAATCCTCTCTCTCTCTTCTCTAGTATTAGCTATCCCTCCTAGCTTTGTGTCATCAGCAAATTTAATCAGTTTACCCTCAATTCCTTCATCTAAATCATTGATAAAGATGTTGAACAATACAGGTCCCAGGACGGAGCCCTGTGGTACCCCACTTGAGACATTCATCCAGCTGGATGTGAAGCCATTTACAACCACCCTTTGAGTCCGATCACTAAGCCAGTTATGAATCCACCTAACAGTTGTCTGGTCCATTGCATACTTGGTCATTTTTTCAATAAGGATGGTGTGAGATACTTTGTCAAATGCTTTGCTGAAGTCAAGATATACTATATCTACAGCATTTCCCTGATCCACCCAGTCAGTGATTCTGTCATAGAAGGAAATTAAGTTAGTCTGACATGACTTGTTATTTACAAACCCATGCTGACTCTGGTTAATCACTTCATTCTTATCCATGTACTTACATACATGTTGTTTAATAATTTGTTCAAAGATCTTTCCTGGTATAGAAGTCAGACTCACCGGCCTATAGTTCCCTGGGTCCACCTTCTTCCCCTTTTTGAAGATAGGAACAACATTTGCTCTTCTCCAGTCTTCTGGGACTTCTCCTGTTCTCCAAGAATTTTCAAAGATTATGGAGAGTGGTTCTAAAATTTCTTCTACGATCTCCTTCAGTACTCTGGGGTGTAATTCATCTGGACCTGGAGACTTGAACTCATTTATGTTAGCTAAATATTCCCTCACAATCTTTCTGTTTACAGATAACTTGGATTCCTCTATTCCTTTAAAAGGACAGTGAAGATCAGTTGATGTTACATTTTCTTTCTGAGAGAAAACAGATGCAAAATAGGAATTAAAAAGTTCGGCCTTCTCAACATCCTCTCTTACCATTTCTCCATTTTCATCCTGTAAAAATCCTATAGCATCTTTGACTTTTCTTTTACTTTTGACATACCCCCAAAATCCTTTTTTATTGCTTTTGACATCTCTTGCAAGCCTTAATTCATTGTCAGCTTTAGCTCCCCTGATACGTGCCCTGCAGGAACTGCAGACTGCATTATAATCTTCTTTAGATATGCCTCCCTCTTTCCATTTAATAAACATTTCTTTCTTTCTTTTTAGCATGTGTTTAAGTTCTGTGTTCATCCATCCTGGTTTCCTTAAATGCTTCCCATTCTTCCTACTTTTCGGGATTGTTAACGATTGTGCTTTGAGAATCTCATTTTTAAAAATTTCCCATCCTTCCTGGACATTTTTGTCCTTAAGGACATCCAGCCATTGGATCCCTCCTATTCTCTTTCTGAGTCTCTTAAAATCTGCCTTTCTAAAATCTAACCTTGAAGTTTGAGTCTTCACATGTCTTCCTCCTCTAGTTATGCAAAATTCTATAATAGCATGATCGCTGCCTCCTAGGGTCCCAGCCACGTTTACCTCCTCAACCATTTCCTCCCTGTTTATAAGGATTAGATCCAAAGTAGCAGATCCCCTTGTTTTCTCCCCTACCTTTTGGAAGATAAAGTTGTCAGCAAGAGAGGATAAGAATTTGCTTGACCTGTTAGTTTTACTTGAGAGAGATTCCCAACAAATGTCTGGATAGTTGAAATCTCCCATGACCACTACGTCATATTTTTTGGAGAACTTGGTCATTTGATACATAAAGAGTTCATCCATATCTTCAGCTTGCCCAGGTGGCCTGTAGTAAATGCCTACAATGGTGTCCTTTCCGTTGTTCTCTCCTTGTATTCTTACCCAAACAGTTTCCACAGAACTCCCAGTCTCTGAAGCTTCAATCTCTGTGCAGATATACGCTTTTCTAACATACAATGCAACACCTCCTCCTCGTTTATCAAGTCTGTTTCTTGCAAATAAGTTGTATCCTTTTAGCCTTTTATTCCAATCATGTGTATCGTCCCACCAAGTTTCAGTGATTCCAATGACATCATATTCCTTTTCCTGCATTAGTAGTTCCAATTCTCCTTGTTTGTTGCCCATGCTTTGTGCATTTGTATAAAAACATTTTAGTTTGTGATTGGTTTCTCTTCCTCCCATATTTTTATTATTTAAATTGTTTTGTCTTTGTTCTTCCTTTCCACTTCCAGTAGCAGAGATCTCAATAGTATTTGTCAGCTGTATGGCTTTTTCTGGCCTTTTGCTTCCCTTCCCACATTGTTCTAGTTTAAAGCTCTTCTGATGAGTGTAGCAAGGCGACTTCCAAATACATGTTTTCCAGTCTTCGTAAGGTGCACCCCATCTCTAGCAAGTAGTCCATCGTATAGGTAATTCATTCCCTGATCCAGAAATCCAAATCCTTGTTGACGGCACCATCGACGTAGCCAGTTGTTCACCTGTAGAATCTTATTCCACCTCATTGTTCCATGGCCATCCACTGGGAGGATGGATGAGAAGACCACCTGCGCTCCCAATTCTTTCACTTTCTTGCCTAAGTCTTCAAAGTCACTGAAGATGGTTTCCAGGTCCTTTCTTGCGGTGTCATTTGTCCCCACATGTATTAGCAGGAATGGGTAGTGATCTGTAGGTCTGAAGAGTCTTGATATCCTGTCCGACACATCTTTAATTTTTGCTCCTGGAAGACAGCACATTTCTCGTGAGGTTATGTCTGGTCTGCAGATAGCGGCCTCTGTTCCTCTTAACAGGGAATCCCCCATGACCACCACTCTCCGTTTTTTCTTCACAACATTCTTCTTTCTCCATCCAGGAGGATTCTGAGGGCTTACAAGGTTATTCATTACTGGCAAAGTCTTATTTTGCTGTATTTCTTCATGGTTCTCCTGCGTGAGAGCCTGGTACTGGTTCCTGAGCAGTATGGGTGCTGACTGCCTCTCTATCCTCCTGCTTCTGTGGGTCACATGCTTCCATTCCTCTGTTTCGTCAGGTGCAGTTCGAATTTCTTCTCTTTCTGAATCATGAAGAGATAATTCTGCTCTGTCTAAGAACTCTTCACCTTCCTTAATGATTTTCAACGTAGTTAACCTCTCTTCTAGATTTCGCAACTTTTCCTCCAACAGGGACACAAGCTTGCATTTCTGGCATGTGAAGTTTGGCTTTTCCACTGGCAAGTCTGTGAACATGTAGCAGGATATGCAGCTCACCAAATGGCTCCTGGACTCTTCCATGTTCTTATTGTTGATGTTCTGAAAACAGTGAAAAAGGCTTAAAAAAAAAGCTTCAAAATGCGCGCGCCAGTAGGCGCGCGGTTTACCGATGTCCTCTTTTCAGCTCCAACAGCCAAAATCCAGTGTTCTTTGAGCTCGCGGAGACTCTTCACTTACCCCAAAATGCAGTGGGAATATGCAAATTATCTCCTCAGGACTCCTCCCCCTCTCTTATACATCCTAGTGACGGAGCACCTGCTCTCATCAATTCGCCATAACCCCAATATTAGGTGGATTGAGGTGGGAGGCACCGAGTACAAGTGCTCTCTATTTGCTGATGATGTCCTAGTATATATCACTCAATCACATATATCCATCCATGCTGTTATGGCTGAAATAGATCACTTTGTTACATGGTCAAATTTTAAAATCAATGCAGCGAAGTCTGAGGCCCTCGATGTCTCCCTCCCCAAATCCATATAGGATTCCATCCAGTCCAACTTTCCCTTTGCCTGGCCCTCACAGGGTATCAAATACTTAGGAATTCCTATTCATAGAGACCTCTCCCATCTATGTTATCTTAATTTTGGGCCCTTTATTGAACAACTCCATACAGACCACGGTTGGCAAGTTAGAACTGTAAGATTCACTACGTGAACCACTGGTGTTTTGTGGAAAAGCACATGTACACTGCGTTCCAAATTATTATGCAAAAAGTGTTTAGGAGTGATAAGGGAAGAATTTGTTTGTTTGTCAGTTAAACTCATTGATGGTGATGTGTGTCAGGGCTCTTTATATCACTGTAAGCAATTGCAGACACCTGTGCTAATTAGTTTGGCAGGTGTGTCCAATGAAAGGCAAGACTACTTAAGAAGGCTGTCTCACATTATTAAGCAGCCTACATTTTCTGCCAAAATGGGAAAGAAAAAGGATGTGTCGGCTGCTGAGAAGAAACAAATTGTGGAGTGTTTAGGTCAAGGCATGACTACAATCAACATTGTGCGATGATCAGGATGAAGTGTCTTGGCAATCAAGAAGTATGTAGCTGATTCACAGTACACACGTGTGCGTGCTGATAAGGGCAAATTGAGGACTCTTTCCTACAGGCAATTACGTCAGGTTGAAAGAGCAGCGGCAAAAAAGCCTTGTCATAGCAGCAGACAAGTTTTTGAAGCTTCTTGTGCCTCCAACGTCCCCCGAACAACAAGATGCAGGGTCCTTCAGAGGTTTGAGGCTGTGCATACGCCATCCTGTCGACCTCCTCTATCCACTTCACACAAGCAGAAACGGCTCCAGTGGGCCAAACATTACATGAAGACTGATTTCAAAACTGTTTTGTTCACGGATGAGTGCCGTGCAGCGCTCGATGGTCCAGATGGATGGAGTGGAGGATGGCTGGTTGATGGACACCCCACGCAAACACGGCTACAGCGCCAACAAGGAGGAGGTGGAGTAATGTTTTGGGCTGGAATCATGGGGAGAGAGATTGTCGGCCCCTTTAGGATCCCTGAAGGCGCTAAAGATGAACTCCATAATGTATGTGGATTTTCTCAAACAGCACTTCCTGCCATGGTTCAAGAAGAAGAACCGTGTATTTCACAGCAAGATCATTTTTCTGCATGATAATGCACCATCTCATGCTGCACATAAAACATCTGCATCTCTGGCTGATGTGGGCATAAAAGGGGACAAACTTATGGTGTGACCCCCATGCTCCCCTGACCTGTACCCCATTCAGAACCTTTGGAGCATCATTAAAAGGAGTGTCTATGATGGCGGGAGGCAGTTCACATCTAAGCAACAGCTCTGGGAGGGTATTCTGTCCTCATGCAAAACAATTGAAGCAGAAACCATCCAAAACCTGACAAATTCAATGGACGAGAGAGTTCAGAAGCTCCTTTCGAACAAGGGGTCCTATGTGAAAATGTAACATCACCTAGAATAAAGTTTTGAGTTGAAAACTGTTTGATTTCAGTTTCTAGCAACCTGCTAATGCTTATAATTTCAAAAATGACCATTTTTTTGGTCTTTATTAAAATGAAAAGGTTGATCGAAAAGTTTGGGGGATCTAAGAGTGTGGCAACCCAGTAGTCATGATTACTTCGAATTCTGACAATATGAGGGTCATGCTGCAGGTAGTGCAGCAAGAAGGCACTTATGTGTCTTGCGCATCTCGGAGCCCCAAAATTATTTTCCGGGCTAGATGCAGCTAAAAATTATTATTAATTTTAAATCTGGTGAAGCTTTAGTATAGATGGCCTAATAGGATCAGTGCTGCACACTGCTACAAAGCCCAAATTATTTTCCAGCCAAGATACAGATAAACATGATTAGTAATTTGAAAGCTTAAAACGGTTGGTAGGGTGATTTTAACCAATCATCAAGCTTTTGCTCTCCCCAGGATGACACAGGGGTAGAAAAGTCGTTTCGGTTCCATAATTTGTTCATCTTTATGAACGTGAGTCTGTCTACATTATCAGTGGAGAGCCGCGTGCGCTTATCTGTCAGCACACCACCAGCAGCGCTGAACACACGTTCAGACAGAACGCTGGCTGCGGGGCATGACAAGATCTCCAAGGCGTAAGTGGCTAGCTCCGGCCATTTATCCAGATTGGAAGCCCAAAAAGAGCAAGGGTCCAGTGACACAGTCATGGCTTCAATGTTTACTTGGAAATACTCCTGTACCATCGTCTCTAGGCGTTGACTATGTGTCAGACTTCTTGTCTCCTGTGGCCTTGCAAAGGATGGGCTAAAAAAGTGGTGAAATGATTCCGCAAAATTGATGTTACCAGCAGATACTGTGGTTCTGTTACGGTTTGAGTGCTGAACACTTGACGGTCCCACGGTTGGCAAGTTGGAACTGTGAGATTCACTACGTGCACCACTGGTATTTTGTGGAAAAGCACATGTAAGATTCTGCAACAGTCTCTGCTGATACTCCTGCATGCGTGCATCCCTTTCTATGGCAGGAATAATTTCTGAAAATTTACTTTTGTACCGGGGATCTAACAGTGTGGCAACCCAGTAGTCAGGATTATTTCTAATTCTCACAATTCGAGGGTCATGTTGCAGGTAGTGCAGCAAGAAGGCACTCATGTGTGTTGCGCATCCAGGAGCACCAAGTCCCTGTTGTGTTGGTGGCGAGGTAACAATCATGCTTCCTTCCTCTGTCCTCTCCCCCCAACCTCGCACAACAGAAATGTGATCAAGGTCTCCCTCATCTGATGAGTCTTCCATCAGTTCGTCCTCCACTTCTTCCTGGGCTCCTGCACCTTCCTCACTAGTTTGGCTGCTACCATGCGCCCTGGTAAAACCATCTCCCCCACCCTCACATGCCTGCCGCCTTGGTGCTGCCGACCGTCTGGACCTTGCAGATGTTAGCCCTTCCGCATACAACTCCTCCTCCTCTACTTCCTCCACCTCCTCTTGTGCCACCACCTGACTCCGAATTCTGTTTAACATGTGCTCCAGCATGTAAATCACCGGAATAGTCATGCTGATAATGGCATCGTCAGCACTAAACATCTTCGTCGCCATTTCAAAACTGTGCAGAAGGGTGCATAGGTCCCTGATCTGAGACCACTCCTCCAGCGTGATTTGCCCCACCTCTGAATCTCGTTGGCCCAGGCAATACGTCAGAACGTATTGCACCAGGGCTTGTCAGTGCTGCCACAGTCGCTGCAACATGTGCAGAGTTGAATTCCACCGGGTAGGCACATCGCATTTTAGCCGGTGAAGTGGCAGGCCCAACGACTTCTGTAGAGATGTAAGTCGCTGAGCTGCGGGATGCGAACGGCGGAAGTGAGCACACAGCGACCGTGCCCTCTGCAGAAGGCCATCTAGTCTGGGATAGTGGGCTAAAAATTGCTGGACAACCAGGTTCAACACGTGAGCCATACAAGGCACGTGTGTGACATTGCCCCGGCGAAGGGCCGCACCCAGGTTTGCAGCATTGTCGCACACGGCCTTCCCTGGTTTCAGGTCCACTGGAGACAACCATTCATGAAATTGGTTCTCCAGAGCTGACCACAACTCCTCAGCTGTGTGACTCACATTTCCCAGACATTTCAATGTAAAAACCGCCTGATGACGTTGAGCCCTACTGCCAGCATAGTAAGGAGGTGTGCAGGATCCCTTCTGCGCAGTTAGAAAGCTTGTGGCATGACCAGACAGGCTTTGGGTGCAGGTGGAAGACCGAGAGGAGGTTGAGGAGGCAGAAGCAGTGGAGGAACTTTGACATAAAGAGGATTGACGCACAACTCGTGGGGACGGCAAGACTTGGACAGCAGCCCCTTGTCCTGCTGTCACCATAGTTACCCAGTGCCCAGTCAGCGACATGTAACGCCCCTGTCCATGCCTACTCGTCCAAGTGTCTGTGGTGAAATGCACCCTGTCACACACAGAGTTTCTCAAAGAAGCGGTGATGTTGTGTGCGACATGCTGGTGGAGCGCAGGCACACCTTTCTTTGAGAAGTAGTGCCGACTGGGCATCTGGTACTGGGGCACTGCGACGGACATAAGGTCTCGAAAATCCTCTGTGTCCACCAGGCGGAAAGGCAGCATTTCTGTAGCCAAGAGCTTGCAAATGGTGAAATTCAACCTCTTAGCTTTCTCATGGCTAGGAGGAAATGGTCTTTTACTTGTCCACATCTGAGGGACCGAGGGCTGGCTATTGTGCTTAGACGGGGTTGATAAGGGTGTCCCCGGCAAACTGCCGGTCTGTGAGGAAGATGCAGGCGGACATGTTAGGTTGCCTTGATCCAAAGGTGGTGCTATCGATGTCGGACAGCGCTCAACACCAGCTGGTGTTACCACCTCCATAGAAAATGATGACCTGCCAATCACGCTGGCTGTTGCGGGTAAAGAGGTGGCAGGTCTGCGCCCCAAAACAGGTGTGACTGCTGTCCCCCCAGTCACAGAGGATGAAGAGGCCGCGGATGCACAAGATATGGCAGACGGTGGTTGGCCCGGCCGGCTAGGCCGCATTGTAGCACACTGAGCTTCCCACTGCAACTTATGCTTCATGTCCATGTGCCGGTTCATGCATGAAGTACTCAAACTATGTATTGTTTGGCCTCTACTTAGCTTTTGCTGACAAATGTTACAGATAACACGAGTTGGGTCATCTTTATCGATCTGAAAAAATGCCCAGGCTATGCAAGGCTTAGCACCCATGCGACCTGAAGAGCCACCACGACTTGTGGTGAGAGGCAGAGTTGTGTTTGAGGATGCAGTTGTTGACGTGCTTCCAGTACTACGTCTCTGTCCAGGAAGGCGCAACCTGACCTCGTCGTCACTAGCATCTTCCTCGACCTCCTCTGCTGACCTCATCTCTTGGCTGACTGTGGGTTGACAGTAAGTGGGATCTCCAACCTCATCATCATCACCCTGTGCGTTATCACACCCGTCGTCCTCAGAGCCAACCTGTTCCTGCCCTGACAAAAAACGAAAGTTGTCGCTCCAATCAGGTATTTGAGTCTTATCATCGTCTTCCTCATTGTCTCCACCAACAGGAGTTACAGTTTGGGAATGAGGGTCTACATTATGGTCAGAACCTTCTGCGTCTGGTCCTGGATCCGACTCATAAAGATTCTGGGCATCAGTGCAGATCATTTCCTCGTCTGGATTCACAGAAGCGCTGGAGTCGATCTCTGATTCCCAGGCTATAGTATGAGTAAACAGCTCTGCAACCATCTGTTCTACCTCATACTCAGACGGGCAGCTGGAGATTTGGGAGCTGTGAGGAAGCAAGTGCGATTGGGGTGACACCTTTGAGGACTGGAGTATTTGTGATGTTGAAGTTGATGTGGAGGAGAGCCCACTTAAAGGAGCACTTGATATCCGTTGAAGCACCTGCTGTTTTTGTGCCTCATCTGGAATTTGTAGCGATTGGCGTGGCCGTAAGAAAGGGATCTTATCACATTGTCCGCTAAAAGAAGTAGACATTTTAGTTTGGCTGGAAGATGGTCTTTCTTCTGCAGATGTTACTGTTGCTTTAACACCTACCCCACGGACACAACCTTTTTTCCCCTTCCCAACACGCCTATTCCCCTTTCCACCAGCAGCAGGCCTTTTTCCACTCATTTTGGTGGTTAACTAATTCACAACTCTGGAGTTGTTTGCACAAAAAAACAATGGATGGGAACCGAGCAGAGCTCAGTGGCCAAACTGTGGTATTAGGCCAAAACTATTGGCTGGGTTAGATGCAGAAAAAAATTATATTCAATTTGCAACCTGATGGAGGTCTGTATAGATGGATTAATAGAACAAGTCCCACACACAGCTAGAAGCCCAATATTTTTTCAGAGGTAAATGCAGAAAAAAATATATTCAGTTTGCAACCTGATGGAGGTCTGTATAGATGGATTAATAGAACAAGTCCCACACACAGCTAGAAGCCCAATATTTTTTCAGAGGTAGATGCAGAAAAAAATATATTCAGTTTGCAACCTGATGGAGGTCTGTATAGATGGATTAATAGAACAAGTCCCACACACAGCTAGAAGCCCAATATTTTTTCAGAGGTAGATGCAGAAAAAAATATATTCAGTTTGCAACCTGATGGAGGTCTGTATAGATGGATTAATAGAACAAGTCCCACACACAGCTAGAAGCCCAATATTTTTTCAGAGGTAGATGCAGAAAAAAATATATTCAGTTTGCAACCTGATGGAGGTCTGTATAGATGGATTAATAGAACAAGTCCCACACACAGCTAGAAGCCTAATATTTTTTCAGAGCTAGATGCAGAAAAAAATTATATTCAATTTGCAACCTGATGGAGGTCAGTATAGATGGACTAATAGAATGATGCTATGCCCAAAAGATTTTACTTCACTAGGTGCAGTAAAAAATTGGTATTCTATACACAGGTGGTATATCTTGCAACACAGATAGGCTACTCCACTGACTAACACACTCTGCAATAGGCCAAAAAGGATTAGCTTTGCTAGATTCAGCCAAATGCTGTGAAAAAAACTTGCACAGCACTGGCACAGACCTGCCTGGCAAAAACTGATAGGAACTGATGTAACCTAGTCCTGAAAAGGACTCCAATTACAATTAGTCTTTACTCCCACAATCTATTTAAGAGCACAGACCTGCCTGATAAAAGTCATAGGAAATGCTGTAACCTAGTCCTTAAAAGGACTGCAATCACAACTATTCCCTACTCCCAAGCTATCTGTAGATTTGTGCGAAGATTGGCTTGAAATTAACAAGGTATAGCGCACACAGCAACAGCGGTGCCGTCTAACACGCAGCTGCAGCAGTGAGAAAATGGTGGCGACGGGGAAAATGGCTTGGTCTTATAGGGCAAGGACATGTGACATACACTGCCAATGACACATGCCCTTGCTTGTGTGAAAAAAAGCACTTCGCTCCGTGTGTGCGCTGCTGATAGGCTGACAGATTGCACCTCCCCACTGCAAATGCGGGAAAGAGAAAAAAAAATGGAGATCTTCATTGTTCCTGCAGAGATCCATCCCCTGCCCCTTCTCCCGTCCTGCTGTACACTCAAACTGCGTATTAACATTAATTTTCATCATTACTGAGAAAAAATCCAGTTATGATTTTGGTGCACGAACAGTTATCGAACATAACCTCGAACAGCCGAATTTTTCTCAAATTGTTCGTGTTCGCCGAACGGCTCGAACACCGCCCAAAACAGCTCGAATTTGAGATTGGCGAACAGTTCTCCGCTAGAGACTAAAATACGGGGAACCCCATGCCAATTTTTTTTTTAATAAATTCTTTATTTTAACACTAAATGACTAGTACAGTAACCAACACTATCACTGTACTTCTTATATATGTGACTGACATGTTTCTATCTATCTAATCTATTTGTGATGCTATATCTTTCTGTTCTAAATTGTCGGGTACCGATGCTGAATTGCCGGCCGGCTTTTTTAAAGAGACGGTGCAAGAAAACACTATTATTTTTTTAAATAAATCCTTTACACTAAATGACAAGTACAGAAAGCAACACTGTCACTGTACTTATTATATATGTGACTGACATGTTTCTGTCTATCTAATCTATGTGTGAAGCTCTATTCTTTCAGTTCTAAATTGTCGGGTACCGCTGCTGAATTGCCGGCCGGCTTTTTTAAAGAGACGGTGCATGAAAACACTAATATTTTTTTTAATAAATCCTTTACACTAAATGACAAGTACAGTAACCAACACTGTCACTGTACTTCTTATATATGTGACTGACATGTTTCTATCTATCTAATCTATGTGTGATGCTCTATTCCTTCTTGTCTAAATTGTCGGGTACCGGTGTATGCCGCTGCTGAATTGCCAGCCGGCTTTTTTAAAGAGAGCATCTTCTGAGCAGTTTGTCAGCTTTTGGACACCTTTGAAGGTGTTTTCTATGTGTTTCTATGTGTTTTTGTTTGCCTGCCATTGGTTTTAACGGTGTTCGACGGTGTTCTAAGGTGTTCGACGAACAGTTCGACAAACAGTTCCTCGAACATCCCGGTGTTCAACGAACCGAACCGAACTGAACCCGAACACTACGGGGGTGGCTCAACACTATTCATGAATTTCATGAAACAATTAAAAAAAAAAATATGTGGGGATTCGCCCTATTTTTGTGTCCAGCCAGGTACAACTAGGCAGCTGGGGGCTGGAATCCGAAGCGCAGGGAGGCCCAAGCTTTCTATGCCCCCCCCCCCCGCTGCAAATTGCAGTCCACAGCCACCCCAGAAAATGGCGAGTTCATAGAAGCGCCATCTTCTGGCGCTGTACCCAACTCATCCAGGGCCCTGGTGCGGTGGCTCACTGGGTAATAAAGGGGTTAGGGCCAGCTTGGTATTATCAGCTGGCCCTAAGCCCGAAATTCATAGGGTCATGCCAATATTAGATATGACCGCCATGAATTTCTAGTAAAGTATTTAAAAAAAACACAACACCCAGAATAAAGTCCTTTAATTGAAATAAACACACAATTTTTTAATGTTCTAAATTAAACCATACTTACCATCACGCCCATTCCAGCTGAAGCCAATGTCTTCTGCAATAAAAGTAAAATAATAAACCAACATCATCCTTACCTTTCCATTGTTCCCAGGACGGCTCCAGCTCTGCTACATTCACATGACAGGCTGGATCGCAGCCGAAAGCTGCCATCCAGCTTGCCATGCCGCAGACACTAAGAAGCGCAGGCATGCTTGCGCTCCTCAGTGTCTGGCTGTGACTGCATCCAGATGAGCCGAGTTCATGTGCAATGAACTCAGCTCACCTCATGCACTTCACTGACAGCGTGGGAAAATTCTCCTGCGCTTGACGTGAGCGTGAGAGAATTCTCCTGCGCTTGGCATGAGCGCAGGAGAATTCTCTCACGCTCACATCAAGCGCAGGAGAATTTTCCCAAGCTGTCAGTGACGTGCATGAGGTGAGCTGAGTTCAATGAACTCAGCTCACCTCATGCACGTCACTGACAGCGTGGGAAAATTCTCCTGCGCTTGCGCTTTCCGTGAGCGCAGGAGAATTCTCTCACGCTCACCGCATGCGCAGGAGAATTCTCCCACGCTGTCAGTGACGTGCATGAGGTGAGCTGAGTTCATTGGACATGACCTCGGCTCATCTGGATGCAGTCACAGCCAGACACTGAGGAGCGCAAACATGCCTGCGCTTCTCAGTGTTTGCGGCATGGCAAGCTGGATGGCAGCTTTCGGGTGCGATCCAGCCTGTCATGTGAATGTAGCAGAGCTGGAGGCGTCCTGAGAACCATGGAAAGGTAAGGATGAGGTTGCTTTATTATTTTACTTCTATTGCAGAAGACATTGGCTTCAGCTGGAATGGGCGTGATGGTAAGCATGGTTTAATTTAGAACAATGAAGAATTGTGTGTTTATTTCAAATAAAAGACTTTATTCTGGGTGTTGTTTTTTTTTTTTTTTAACTTTGACTATGGGGTTAGTAATGGGGGCGTCTTATAGACGCCTCTCCATTACTAACCTGGGCTTGATGTCAGCTGGCATTATAAGCTGACATCAACCCCAGCCCTATTACCCCACTGCCACCGTTACAGGGCAGTGGGAAGAGCGAGGCTAAGTGCCAGAATTGGCGCATCCTATGGATGCACCATTTCTGGGGTGGCTGACGGCTGGTGTTTCTAGCCTGGGAGGGGGCTAATATTCATGGCACCCTTCCTGGGCTATTAATATCAGCCCCCAGCTGTCTGCCTAGCCATTGCTAGCTATTAAAATAGGGGGGACCCCACATCATTTTTTTGGGGGGTCCCCCATTTTAATAGCTAGTAAAGGCTAGGTATTCAGCTGGGGGTTGATATTAGTAGCCTGGGAAGCTCCGTGGGTATTACCCCTTTCCCAGGCTTCAAACATCTGCCCCAGCTGTCTGCTTAACCTCCGCTAGAGACTAAAATTACAGAGAACCCCACGCCAATTTTTTCTTAATAAATCCTTTATTTTAATACTAAATGACAAGTACAGTAATCAACACTATCACTGTACTTATTATATATGTGACTGACATGTTTCTATCTATCTAATCTATGTTTGATGCTCTAGTCTTTCTATTCTAAATTGTCTGGTACCGATGCTGAATTGCCGGCCGGCTTTTTTAAAGAGACGGTGCATGAAAACACTATTATTTTTAAAAAAAAATCCTTTAACACTATATGACAAGTACAGTAACCAACACTGTCACTGTACTTCTTATATATGTGACTGACATGTTTCTATCTATCTAATCAATGTGTGATGCTCTATTCTTTCTGTTCTAAATTGTCGGGTACCGGTGTATGCCGCTGATGAATTGCCGGCTTTTCATGTTTCACTGTGAGCACTGTTCCCATCGATTTGGGCAATCACTGTAATGCCACAATGACCATGGCTGTGGCATTAGAGTGAGTGGCAGACAATCCCTGCATGTTGTGAAAAAATCCAGTAACGCTTTTGGTGCACGAACAGTTATCGATCATAACCTCGAACAGCTGAATTTTTTGCAAATCGTTCGCGTTCATCGATAGTCTCGAACACCGCCCAAAACAGCTCGAATTTGAGATTGGCGAACAGTTTGAGCCGAACACCGCTCATCAATACCCCCTAGTCAGAACCAGTCTGTACGGCCAAGCTACCTGCCTATTTCCACTACACCTGCCTATTTCCACTAAAGCACATGTGGAGCTCAAAAGGCCAAGCATCCACACAACACTATCACTGCTCAAAGAACAGAGCACGCCGCCATGTTTGTGGGCGGCCCTTTTAAAGACTAAGCCCTGCCCACCGTCGCACCATTGGTGACGCCACCCATGAACCAGCCAGGCGGTGCCAGGTCACCGGATGAGATGGTTGCCAAACCACCAATCACGGTCTGCCAGGTCACGGGCTTGCTCAGTGTGGCGCCTCTCGGACTTAGGCTGCAGCAGCCTAGTCTCCCTCCACAACCTGTGCTTCATGTTGCTAGGCACAAATACACGAGATACCACTTGTACATTTTGTGCATTGGCTAGGCGTTGGGACTGATGGCAATGCTGTGCAGCATCAGCCCTGGCTAGACCAGAATGGGAGACCACAGAATCCACTGATGCCTCAGAAACAATTTCTGATCCAGCAAGCGACTGGCGCCTAACATTGTGTCTTAACAGTCAGCGACACGCTCAAACTGTTTTTTTTTTTATGGAAAAAAGGCAAGCAGGTTGATAACACGCAGATTTGAACCGTGGAAGAGGAAAAACACTGTTCTATTTCTCTGGCCTACACCAGAATCTTTTAAATAGATATATTTGTGTCTGAACAGTCAGCGCCACACTCAAACTGTTTTTTTTTATGGAAAAAAGACAAAAAAGTAGATAATACAGAGATTTGTACCGTGGAACTGCAAAACCACAGGTATAATTTCCTGGTGTATACCAGACTTGTTAAAATAGATATATTGGTGTCTGAAAAGTCAGCAGCACACTCAAACTGTTTTTTTTTTATGGAAAAATGGCAAGCAGGTTGATAACACCCAGATTTGAACCATGGAAGAGGAAAAACACAGTTGTATTTCTCTGGCCTACACCAGAATCTTTTAAACAGATATATTTGTGTCTGAACAGTCAGCGAAACACTGAAAATGTTTTTTTGTGGAAAAAAGACAAAAAAGTGGATAATACAGAGATTTGAACTGTGTAACTGCAGAACCACAATAATAATTTCCTGGTGTATACCAGACTTGTTGAAATAGAAATATTTGTGTCTGAACAGTCAGCGACACACTCAAACTGTTTTTTTTTATGGAAAAAAGGCAAGCAGCTTTTTAACATCCAGATTTGAACAGTGGAAGAGGAAAAATACAGTTCTATTTCTCTGGCCTACAACAGAATCTTTTAAACAGATATATTTGTGTCTGAACAGTCAGCGAGACACTGAAAATGCTTTTTTTTATGGAAAAAAGCCAAATTGTGGATAATACAAAGATTTGAAATATGGAACTGCAAAACCACAGTTAAAATTTCCTGTTGTATACCAGACTTGTTAAAATAGATATATTTATGTCTGAACAGTCAGTGACACACTCAAACTGTTTTTTTTTATGGAAAAAAGGCAAGCAGGTTGATAACTAGAGATGAGCGTTGTTCTACTCGAACTGTTCGCCAATCTCAAATTCGAGCTGTTTTGGGCGGTGTTCGAGCCGGTCGGCGAACACGAACAATTTGAGAAAAATTCGGCTGTTCGAGGTTATGTTCGATAACTGTTCGTGCACCAAAATCATAACTGGAGTTTTTCTCAGTAATGATGAAAATTAATGTTAATACGCAGTTTGAGTGTACAGCGGGGCGGGGGGAGGGGCAGGGGATGGATCTCTGCAGGAACAATGAAGATCTCCATTTTTTTTTCTCTTTCCCGCATTTGCAGTGGGGAGGTGCAATCTGTCAGCCTATCAGCAGCGCACACACGGAGCGAAGTGCTTTTTTTCACACAAGCAAGGGCATGTGTGATTGGCAGTGTATGTCACATGTCCTTGCCCTATAAGACCAAGCCATTTTCCCCGTCGCCACCATTTTCTCACTGCTGCAGCTGCGTGTTAGACGGCACCGCTGTTGCTGTGTGCGCTATACCTTGTTAATTTCAAGCCAATTTTCGCACAAATATACAGATAGCTTGGGAGTAGGGAATAGTTGTGATTGCAGTCCTTTTAAGGACTAGGTTACAGCATTTCCTACGACTTTTATCAAACAGGTCTGTGCTCTTAAATAGATAGATTGTGGGAGTAAAGACTAATTGTAATTGGAGTCCTTTTCAGGACTAGGTTACATCAGTTCCTATCAGTTTTTGCCAGGCAGGTCTGTGCCAGTGCTGTGCAAGTTTTTTTTCACAGCATTTGGCTGAATCTAGCAAAGCTAATCCTTTTTGGCCTATTGCAGAGTGTGTTAGTCAGTGGAGTAGCCTATCTGTGTTGCAAGATATACCACCTGTGTATAGAATACCAATTTTTTTACTGCACCTAGTGAAGTAAAATCTTTTGGGCATAGCATCATTCTATTAGTCCATCTATACTGACCTCCATCAGGTTGCAAATTAAAAATAATTTTTTTCTGCATCTAGCTCTGAAAAAATATTTGGGCTTCTAGCCGTGTGTGGGACTTGGTCTATTAGTCCATCTATACTGACCTCCATCAGGTTGCAAATTGAATAAAAAAATTTTCTGCATCTAGCTCTGAAAAAATATTTGGGCTTCTAGCGGTGTGTGGGACTTGGTCTATTAGTCCATCTATACTGACCTCCATCAGGTTGCAAATTAAAAATAATTTTTTTCTGCATCTAGCTCTGAAAAAATATTTGGGCTTCTAGCAGTGTGTGGGACTTGGTCTATTAGTCCATCTATACTGACCTCCATCAGGTTGCAAATTAAAAATAATTTTTTTCTGCATCTAGCTCTGAAAAAATATTTGGGCTTCTAGCAGTGTGTGGGACTTGGTCTATTAGTCCATCTATACTGACCTCCATCAGGTTGCAAATTAAAAATAATTTTTTTCTGCATCTAGCTCTGAAAAAATATTTGGGCTTCTAGCAGTGTGTGGGACTTGGTCTATTAGTCCATCTATACTGACCTCCATCAGGTTGCAAATTGAATAAAAAAATTTTCTGCATCTAGCTCTGAAAAAATATTTGGGCTTCTAGCAGTGTGTGGGACTTGGTCTATTAGTCCATCTATACTGACCTCCATCAGGTTGCAAATTAAAAATAATTTTTTTCTGCATCTAGCTCTGAAAAAATATTTGGGCTTCTAGCAGTGTGTGGGACTTGGTCTATTAGTCCATCTATACTGACCTCCATCAGGTTGCAAATTAAAAATAATTTTTTTCTCCATTTATCTCTGAAAAAATATTTGGGCTTCTAGCAGCGTGTGGGACTTGTTCTATTAGTCCATCTATACTGACCTCCATCAGGTTGCAAATTAAAAATAATTTTTTTCTGCATCTAGCTCTGAAAAAATATTTGGGCTTCTAGCAGTGTGTGGGACTTGGTCTATTAGTCCATCTATACTGACCTCCATCAGGTTGCAAATTAAAAATAATTTTTTTCTTCATTTATCTCTGAAAAAATATTTGGGCTTCTAGCAGCGTGTGGGACTTGTTCTATTAGTCCATCTATACTGACCTCCATCAGGTTGCAAATTAAAAATAATTTTTTTCTGCATCTAGCTCTGAAAAAATATTTGGGCTTCTAGCAGTGTGTGGGACTTGGTCTATTAGTCCATCTATACTGACCTCCATCAGGTTGCAAATTAAAAATAATTTTTTTCTTCATTTAGCTCTGAAAAAATATTTGGGCTTCTAGCAGTGTGTGGGACTTGTTCTATTAGTCCTTCTATACTGACCTCCAGCAGGTTGCAAATTGAATATAATTTTTTTCTGCATCTAGCTCTGAAAAAATATTTGGGCTTCTAGCGGTGTGTGGGACTTGGTCTATTAGTCCATCTATACTGACCTTCATCAGGTTGCAAATTAAAAATCATTTTTTTCTGCATCTAGCTCTGAAAAAATATTTGGGCTTCTAGCAGTGTGTGGGACTTAGTCTATTAGTCCATCTATACTGACCTCCATCAGGTTGCAAATTGAATAAAAAATTTTTCTGCATCTAGCTCTGAAAAAATATTTGGGCTTCTAGCGGTGTGTGGGACTTGGTCTATTAGTCCATCTATACTGACCTCCATCAGGTTGCAAATTAAAAATAATTTTTTTCTGCATCTAACCCAGCCAATAGTTTTGGCCTAATACCACAGTTTGGCCACTCAGCTCTGCTCGGTTACCATCCATTGTTTTTTTGTGCAAACAACTCCAGAGTTGTGAATTAGTTAACCACAAAATGAGTGGAAAAAGGCCTGCTGCTGGTGGAAAGGGGAATAGGCGTGTTAGGAAGGGGAAAAAAGGTTGTGTCCGTGGGGTAGGTGCAGAAGAAAGACCATCTTCCAGCCAAACTAAAATGTCTACTTCTTTTAGCGGACAATGTGATAAGATCCCTTTCTTACGGCCACGCCAATCGCTACAAATTCCAGATGAGGCACAAAAACAGCAGGTGCTTCAACGGATATCAAGTGCTCCTTTAAGTGGGCTCTCCTCCACATCAACTTCAACATCACAAATACTCCAGTCCTCAAAGGTGTCACCCAAATCGCACTTGCTTCCTCACAGCTCCCAAATCTCCAGCTGCCCGTCTGAGTATGAGGTAGAACAGATGGTTGAGTCTGCAGAGCTGTTTACTCATACTATAGCCTGGGAATCAGAGGTCGACTCCAGCGCTTCTGTGAATCCAGACGAGGAAATGATCTGCACTGATGCCCAGAATCTTTATGAGTCGGATCCAGGACCAGACGCAGAAGGTTCTGACCATAATGTAGACCCTCATTCCCAAACTGTAACTCCTGTTGGTGGAGACAATGAGGAAGACGATGATAAGACTCAAATACCTGATTGGAGCGACAACTTTAGTTTTTTGTCAGGGCAGGAACAGGTTGGCTCTGAGGACGACGGGTGTGATAACGCACAGGGTGATGATGATGAGGTCGGAGATCCCACTTACTGTCAACCCACAGTCAGCCAAGAGATGAGGTCAGCTGAGGAGGTGGAGGAAGATGCTAGTGACGACGAGGTCAAGTTGCGCCTTCCTGGACAGAGACGTAGTACTGGAAGCACGTCAACAACTACATCCTCAAACACAACTCTGCCTCTCACCACAAGTCGTGGTGGCTCTTCAGGTCGCATGGGTGCTAAGCCTTGCATTGCCTGGGCATTTTTTCAGATCGATAAAGATGACCCAACTCGTGTTATCTGTAACATTTGTCAGCAAAAGCTAAGTAGAGGCCAAAAAATACATAGTTTGAGTACTTCATGCATGAACCGGCACATGGACATGAAGCATAAGTTGCAGTGGGAAGCTCAGTGTGCTACAATGCGGCCTAGCCGGCCGGGCCAACCACCGTCTGCCATATCTTGTGCATCCGCGGCCTCTTCATCCTCTATGACTGGGGGGACAGCAGTCACACCTGTTTTGGGGCGCAGACCTGCCACCTCTTTACCCGCAACAGCCAGCGTGATTGGCAGGTCATCATTTTCTTTGGAGGTGGTAACACCAGCTGGTCTTGAGCGCTGTCCGACATCGATAGCACCACGTTTGGATCAAGGCAACCTAACATGTCCGCCTGCATCTTCCTCACAGACCGGCAGTTTGCCGGGGACACCCTTATCAACCCCGTCTAAGCACAATAGCCAGCCCTCGGTCCCTCAGATGTGGACAAGTAAAAGACCATTTCCTCCTAGCCATGAGAAAGCTAAGAGGTTGAATTTCACCATCTGCAAGCTCTTGGCTACAGAAATGCTGCCTTTCCGCCTGGTGGACACAGAGGATTTTCGAGACCTTATGTCCGGCGCAGTGCCCCAGTACCAGATGCCCAGTCGGCACTACTTCTCAAAGAAAGGTGTGCCTGCGCTCCACCAGCATGTCGCACACAACATCACCGCTTCTTTGAGAAACTCTGTGTGTGACAGGGTGCATTTCACCACAGACACTTGGACGAGTAGGCATGGACAGGGGCGTTACATGTCGCTGACTGGGCACTGGGTAACTATGGTGACAGCAGGACAAGGGGCTGCTGTCCAAGTCTTGCCGTCCCCACGAGTTGTGCGTCAATCCTCTTTATGTCAAAGTTCCTCCACTGCTTCTGCCTCCTCAACCTCCTCTCGGTCTTCCACCTGCACCCAAAGCCTGTCTGGTCATGCCACAAGCTTTCTAACTGCGCAGAAGGGATCCTGCACACCTCCTTACTATGCTGGCAGTAGGGCTCAACGTCATCAGGCGGTTTTTACATTGAAATGTCTGGGAAATGTGAGTCACACAGCTGAGGAGTTGTGGTCAGCTCTGGAGAACCAATTTCATGAATGGTTGTCTCCAGTGGACCTGAAACCAGGGAAGGCCGTGTGCGACAATGCTGCAAACCTGGGTGCGGCCCTTCGCCGGGGCAATGTCACACACGTGCCTTGTATGGCTCACGTGTTGAACCTGGTTGTCCAGCAATTTTTAGCCCACTATCCCAGACTAGATGGCCTTCTGCAGAGGGCACGGTCGCTGTGTGCTCACTTCCGCCGTTCGCATCCCGCAGCTCAGCGACTTACATCTCTACAGAAGTCGTTGGGCCTGCCACTTCACCGGCTAAAATGCGATGTGCCTACCCGGTGGAATTCAACTCTGCACATGTTGCAGCGACTGTGGCAGCACCGACAAGCCCTGGTGCAATACGTTCTGATGTATAGCCTGGGCCAACGAGATTCAGAGGTGGGGCAAATCACGCTGGAGGAGTGGTCTCAGATCAGGGACCTATGCACCCTTCTGCACAGTTTTGAAATGGCGACGAAGATGTTTAGTGCTGACGATGCCATTATCAGCATGACTATTCCGGTGATTTACATGCTGGAGCACATGTTAAACAGAATTCGGAGTCAGGTGGTGGCACAAGAGGAGGTGGAGGAAGTAGAGGAGGAGGAGTTGTATGCGGAAGGGCTAACATCTGCAAGGTCCAGACGGTCGGCAGCACCAAGGCGGCAGGCATGTGAGGGTGGGGGAGATGATTTTACCAGGGCGCATGGTAGCAGCCAAACTAGTGAGGAAGGTGCAGGAGCCCAGGAAGAAGTGGAGGACGAACTGATGGAAGACTCATCAGATGAGGGAGACCTTGATCACATTTCTGTTGTGCGAGGTTGGGGGGAGAGGACAGAGGAAGGAAGCATGATTGTTACCTCGCCACCAACACAACAGGGACTTGGTGCTCCTGGATGCGCAACACACATGAGTGCCTTCTTGCTGCACTACCTGCAACATGACCCTCGAATTTTGAGAATTAGAAATAATCCTGACTACTGGGTTGCCACACTGTTAGATCCCCGGTACAAAAGTAAATTTTCAGAAATTATTCCTGCCATAGAAAGGGATGCACGCATGCAGGAGTATCAGCAGAGACTGTTGCAGAATCTTACATGTGCTTTTCCACAAAATACCAGTGGTGCACGTAGTGAATCTCACAGTTCCAACTTGCCAACCGTGGGACCGTCAAGTGTTCAGCACTCAAACCGTAACAGAACCACAGTATCTGCTGGTAACATCAATTTTGCGGAATCATTTCACCACTTTTTTAGCCCATCCTTTGCAAGGCCACAGGAGACAAGAAGTCTGACACATAGTCAACGCCTAGAGACGATGGTACAGGAGTATCTCCAAGTAAACATTGAAGCCACGACTGTGTCACTGGACCCTTGCTCTTTTTGGGCTTCCAATCTGGATAAATGGCCGGAGCTAGCCACTTACGCCTTGGAGATCTTGTCATGCCCCGCAGCCAGCGTTCTGTCTGAACGTGTGTTCAGCGCTGCTGGTGGTGTGCTGACAGATAAGCGCACGCGGCTCTCCACTGATAATGTAGACAGACTCACGTTCATAAAGATGAACAAATCATGGATCCGAAACGACTTTTCTACCCCTGTGTCATCCTGGGGAGAGTAAAAGCTTGATGATTGGTTAAAATCACCCTACCAACCGTTTTAAGCTTTCAAATTACTAATCATGTTTATCTGTATCTTGACTGGAAAATAATTTGGGCTTTGTAGCAGTGTGCAGCACTGATCCTATTAGGCCATCTATAATAAGCTTCACCAGATTTAAAATTAAAAATAATTTTTAGCTGCATCTAGCCCGGAAAATAATTTTGGGGCTCCGAGATGCGCAAGACACATAAGTGCCTTCTTGCTGCACTACCTGCAGCATGACCCTCATATTGTCAGAATTCGAAGTAATCATGACTACTGGGTTGCCACACTCTTAGATCCCCCAAACTTTTCGATCAACCTTTTCATTTTAATAAAGACCAAAAAAATGGTCATTTTTGAAATTATAAGCATTAGCAGGTTGTTAGAAACTGAAATCAAACAGTTTTCAACTCAAAACTTTATTCTAGGTGATGTTACATTTTCACATAGGACCCCTTGTTCGAAAGGAGCTTCTGAACTCTCTCGTCCATTGAATTTGTCAGGTTTTGGATGGTTTCTGCTTCAATTGTTTTGCATGAGGACAGAATACCCTCCCAGAGCTGTTGCTTAGATGTGAACTGCCTCCCGCCATCATAGACACTCCTTTTAATGATGCTCCAAAGGTTCTGAATGGGGTAGAGGTCAGGGGAGCATGGGGGTCACACCATAAGTTTGTCCCCTTTTATGCCCATATCAGCCAGAGATGCAGATGTTTTATGTGCAGCATGAGATGGTGCATTATCATGCAGAAAAATGATCTTGCTGTGAAATACACGGTTCTTCTTCTTGAACCATGGCAGGAAGTGCTGTTTGAGAAAATCCACATACATTATGGAGTTCATCTTTAGCGCCTTCAGGGATCCTAAAGGGGCCGACAATCTCTCTCCCCATGATTCCAGCCCAAAACATTACTCCACCTCCTCCTTGTTGGCGCTGTAGCCGTGTTTGCGTGGGGTGTCCATCAACCAGCCATCCTCCACTCCATTCATCTGGACCATCGAGCGCTGCACGGCACTCATCCGTGAACAAAACAGTTTTGAAATCAGTCTTCATGTAATGTTTGGCCCACTGGAGCCGTTTCTGCTTGTGTGAAGTGGATAGAGGAGGTCGACAGGATGGCGTATGCACAGCTGCAAACCTCTGAAGGACCCTGCATCTTGTTGTTCGGGGGACGTTGGAGGCACAAGCAGCTTCAAAAACTTGTCTGCTGCTATGACAAGGCTTTTTTGCCGCTGCTCTTTCAACCTGACGTAATTGCCTGTAGGAAAGAGTCCTCAATTTGCCCTTATCAGCACGCACACGTGTGTACTGTGAATCAGCTACATACTTCTTGATTGCCAAGACACTTCATCCTGATCATCGCACAATGTTGATTGTAGTCATGCCTTGACCTAAACACTCCACAATTTGTTGCTTCTCAGCAGCCGACACATCCTTTTTCTTTCCCATTTTGGCAGAAAATGTAGGCTGCTTAATAATGTGAGAGAGCCTTCTTAAGTAGTCTTGCCTTTCATTGGACACACCTGCCAAACTAATTAGCACAGGTGTCTGCAATTGCTTACAGTGATATAAAGAGCCCTGACACACATCACCATCAATGAGTTTAACTGACAAACAAACAAATTCTTCCCTTATCACTCCTAAACACTTTTTGCATAATAATTTGGAACGCGGTGTACATGTGCTTTTCCACAAAACACCAGTGGTTCACGTAGTGAATCTTACAGTTCTAACTTGCCAACCGTGGTCTGTATGGAATTGTTCAATAAAGGGCCCAAAATTAAGATAACATAGATGGGAGAGGTCTCTATGAATAGGAATTCCTAAGTATTTGATACCCTGTGAGGGCCAGGCAAAGGGAAAGTTGGACTGGATGGAATCCTATATGGATTTAGGGAGGGAGACATCGAGGGCCTCAGACTTCGCTGCATTGATTTTAAAATTTTACCATGTAACAAAGTGATCTATTTCAGCCATAACAGCAGGGATGGATATATGTGATTGAGTGATATATACTAGGACATCATCAGCAAATAGAGAGCACTTGTACTCGGTGCCTCCCACCTCAATCCACCTAATATTGGGGTTATGGCGAATTGATGAGAGCAGGTGCTCCGTCACTAGGATGTATAAGAGAGGGGACAGAGGACATCCCTGCCTTGTCCCATTGGTGATTGTGAAAGGTGATGAAAATGTTCTGACGCACCCCCTGGGCCTTGGGACACCCGGAGCCGGACCCTTTTTGGTGGATGCTGGTGGTTGTAGTCTTCGTGGCGGCGATCCGGTTCCGTGGCTCAGGGCGGTCAAACCAGTGGCGGAACTATTTATGTGGTTTTGATGTTTAAATGTCCGACTACGCCACCCGTGGATTGCGGTCAGAGTGAACCGCCGCTACAGGGCAGACCGCTAAGGCTGGTGTTGTGGGTGCAGCAGAGCGTAGCATAACTCCCCACGGGAGGAGTATAGCCTCAGGGCAGTGTATGCGGAGGATGGGGGTGATGGTGCAGGGCAGCAGCAGTAACGACACGGAGTCAGTGATGCAGTTCAGGGCCTTTACTCACAGTTCTTATTATCCAGACCACGTCTGCAGGTAACGGCTGCCCACGTCGTACTGTGCTCACCAGGTGAGGGGCTCAGACAACTCCCAGATAACTTTGGAGCGCTTCACAGGACCCCCTTTGTGTGTCCTTTGTCTGGCCTTTCTTACCAACACTTCTGTCCGGCTGCCTCGGGCCTCCTCTTGGTAAACTTGGCGCCAGTTTCCCTGACCCTATGTGGTGCCTTCCTAGTGGGTGGAGCAAGGGGCTGCGCCACATAAAATGTCAGAGCCTCCGGTTTCTAGCTGAGGGTCGTTTCCTGCCTCCACTAGTTCGGGGACCGGTCTCCCCCTTTGGCCTGACCCCTCCACGCAGGTGGATTCGGGCGTGCGGTGGCGACTCGCCCGTCCGCACCCCTGGGATCCCTTCATTCCTCGTTCCTGGAGCCTTCTCCGCTCCTCTTCCTTCCTTCTCCCTCTTGCAGGCCTGGGCCTCTGTTACTAGGCCCGCCTCCGGAGCAGAGCTCATGCAGAGCCCCTGCTCCCTGCCACTTCTGCTCAGACTTCTCTGCACTGAACTAAGATGGTGCCCACCTTTTATACTCCCTTCTCAATGCACCCAGGAACTGCTTCCTCCCTGCTCCTGCACTGCAGGGTTCCCCTTCCTCAGTGTTCCCTCCCCCCACTCCAGCCAGGGACAGGGACTGTCGTGCCCATCTCAGGGGCATATTGGTCGCCCTGCCCCACGGCAATGTGGTGTAATGCATGCAGGTGTCGGGTCCTGATCCACACTCCATCCTTATCTGAGAGTGAGATATCACACCTCTGGGTGAGGTGCAATACGTCTGTAGCAACCGAGCCCTCGGTGCTACAGTTCCATTTATCTTCAGCCTAGGTGACGTATTGTGATACAGGGCCGTGATTTTGGCTATAAAAGGGTCCCCTAGACCCCTACCCCAAGCTTTTTAAGAGAATCATATATGGCGTGCCAGGAGACTCTATGGAATGCTTTCTCAGCATCCAACGAGAGTATCTACTTACAAATTTTTAACTGCATCTAGCCCAGGAAATACTTTGTGCCTAGTAGCAGTGTCTGCTAGTCAGCGGATTATCCCGGCTGTTAAGCAAGCTATACCACCTGTAGTTTGGACACTTAATTTTTTCAAAGGAAATGCTTCGGGACCACGGGATACTCAGTGAAGAGCATCAGGAGGCACCCCAACGCATAGGGGCTGGGACTGGCACTAGGATGCCTTGCGGTGGACAGCCGAGCTCGATCCTTATAAAAGCTTTTTAACTGCAGCAGCTTTAGTGGACGCTACTGGAGCTGGAATTACGCGGCTGCTGGCATGAGACTTGCCCTCCAATAGATCCTTGTAAATGGATTTAAAGTGTATTCATTCAAATTAGAGGGACAATTTAAATTAAAAAGCTTAGAGCTGCCTCCACCACAGGGGGGCTCTCTCGACCCACCAGCGGACAGGCACCAGTATTGGGAGAGGGGGGCTGGCCGTCAGGGTTCACCGCGGCTCTGGCACAAACCCGGCGACACGGAGGTGGCACGGGCAGGAGCGGACTGGCCGTCTCGGCTTCTCACTTTTTGGATTTTAGAAGGGCATGACATGCCTATATCTGTGTCTCCCCCTCCTTTTACTCCTCCACCTCTTTTCTTTTCGCATGACTATATGTACTTGTCACTTTTCCATGTGTTAGTTGTGTCTTCTGAGCAGTTTGTCAGCTTTTGGACACCTTTGAAGGTGTTTTCTATGTGTTTCTATGTGTTTTTGTTTGCCTGCCATTGGTTTTAACGGTGTTCGAAGGTGTTCGACGAACAGTTCGACGAACAGTTCGGCGAACACACGGGTGTTCGACGAACCGAACCGAACTCGAACACTACGGGGGTGGCTCAACACTATTGATAACACTCAGATTTGAACCGTGGAAGAGGAAAAACTCAGTTCTAGTTCTCTGGCCTACACCAGAATCTTTTAATCAGATATATTTGGGTCTGAACAGTCAGCGAGACACTGAAAATGTTTTTTTTTTATGGAGAAAAGGCAAGCAGTGGGTTTGGAGAAAGAAAAACAGAGGTGGATAATTAAAATGCTTTAGGCTTTTATTAAGACGATATAAAATACATAGGAGTGGAGAAGAGGTTTAAAACGGTGATACAAATCACCAGGATTAGTGCACAATTTTCTTTAAAATAAATATATAGAATATATGAATACACCAAGCTAATTAGATAAAAACATAAATAATTAATTAAATTGATGATTGGATTTCGTCTTCCCTCTCAGATGCGAAGGGTTGGTTTTGAGAGAGATCAGCTGGGCCTGTTGTTGATTGCTTGTAGGATATGGATGGGGACTCTCGTAGTGCCTACGGTAGAAGAAGGGGAGAGAGGGTATTGGCTTAGTGGGTGATGTTGTCCAGTATTGTCCCACTCAGTCAATGGGTTGTATGATTACCTGCTATTGGTGTGACAATCAGCAGGTAGTAGAGGGTACGGAGGGTATCCTGTGGGGCTGTTTCCAGAGATGGGTCTAGGAGGGACAATGAATGAGGTGTCCAAATAATGGATAATACACGGTTATCTGATAGGTTTAGTAGGTGTACCTGCGGAGGTTAAGTAGGAGGTAGACTTTGTTGTATTGTTGCAGGTGGGGTTAAACCTTGTTGGGTGGTGGTACCAGTAGGATAGGAATGATTTTTTCTAGATGGTTCTGGAGAAAAAAATAGTATGTTAGGAATATTAGTACAATTGTACAGGATTCTGCCCGGGTTTAAATAGAGTTGGTACCTGTAATAACTGCCAGAGAATTTGCAGGAGGTGTCCAAATATGTCCCAGAGAGATTTCGGGATAGTCGAGGTTTTATTATTATTATCCTCTTGAGTGGGTTCAGTAACTGACTTTGGCTGCACCAGGAGGCTCTGGATGAGCCAGAGAGGTCAGTGTCTAGTAGACTACCATATAGCAGGAGGCTCTGGTTCTAAAGATAAGTTTGTGATAATAGTACCAGGCTTGGCAGTTCTACCAAGTTTATCACAGTTGATGTTTTACTTTTTGGTATTGTTTCTTAGTATTATTTACCTGCTAGGTAGCCGGTATAGAGTGTTGAGACTGGTCTAAGCGATGAGACATTGGAAGACTAAATCCAATCATCAATTTAATTAATTATTTATGTTTTTATCTAATTAGCTTGGTGTTTTCATATATTCTATATATCTGTTACTGTAAAAGTCAGAAGGCCGGTAAAACCTAGGATTTACCGGTCAATCTGGACATTTACCGAGGCCGTCGGTAAAAGCTCAAAATGAAAAGTAAAATTGGACTTTTACCGGTGAAGTCTTGGTAAATCTTAACATTTCTCAACAGCGTTGGTAAAAGTCAGATGTATTCCATATAAACGAACGATTTTGGACTTTTACCTGGGCGAATTGGTAAATCTTTACATTTACCATCATGTGTTGGTAAAAGTAACTACCAGCATGTGTTGGTAAAAGTAACTTTGAGTCACAGAATTCTGACTCTTACCAGCAGATGATGGTGGTAAAAGTTAACTAAACGCAATTTCCGACTCTGATGAAGGCCTTAATCGTTAGAAATATTTTTATTCTTCAAAATGCAAATGCAAATGAACAAATACAAATAGGAAAATGCAAATAGAAAACATTTATGTAGGAAAATACTTCTCAAAAATGACAAATTACCACAAATACAAGAATAACGCAACTTCAAAACTATGTAATTCTGAATGCAAATAGGAAAATGCAAATAGAAAACATTTATGTAGGAAAATACTTCTCAAAAATGACAAATTACCGCAAATACAAGAATAACGCAACTTCAAAACTATGTAATTCTGAATTCAAATAGGAAACATTTATGTAGGAAAATACTTCTCAAAAATGTCAAATTAACGCAAATACAAGAAAAATGCAACTTCAAAACTATGTAATTCTGTAATTGTGACTAGGGATAAGTGGATAGATCCGCCCAGACCCGTTATCCGAGCGGATAACGGGCTGTACGGATACGGATAATCCCGATATCTGTCGGATATATCCGTGCCTTCCGATAATGCATGTTTCATGCATCATCGGAAGGCATGGATGGTGCGAGTGTGCAGGGCAGACAGGTATAAAGCTAAATTGCTACTTACCAGAGGTTTCCCAGGTCTCGTCGTTCGCGTTCTCCTTCCGGGTCACATGACTGCATAAGTCACCACGCAAGTGACGCATGCGTAAGTCATGTGACACAACTCGTGTCACATGACTTATGCACCTGTCACTTTCGTGGTGACGTATGCAGTCATGTGACCCGGAAGAAGGAGGATGCGGCCGGCCGACGAGACCTGGGAAGCCTCTGGTAGCCTCCGGTAAGTAGTGATCTTTAAGTGGCGGAGAAGGGGGGTCCGGCCAGAGGGCGGGATGACCCTAGTGAGCGGGAGGTTCCTACTGCATTTAGGATCCCAGCGGTAGTCCCCACTTGGTAGAAGTCATCTTCTTTTTTTATAATAATCGCAATGATCGACTTAGGGTCCATTTTTGAACGGTCGACGTCTGGAATTCTGATTCTGATGTTCTGTCCAATATTAGGTTCGGGTAATTTTTGACTGGAACATTTCAACATTTTCTTGGCCTGTGTTTCAAGTCCTTCTCTTGCAGCTTTTCTAACTCTTCTGAGCACACCAATTCTTCTATTGATTGTATGCGAAATCAAAACGTCAGGTTGCTGATCATCATGAAGTTCTCCATCTTTCTTAGAAGGCTTTGACTCGACACTTTTTTCTTTTAGGTCTTCATTATTCTTGGATGGCAAAATTGGTGGAGTTTCATATGCTGTTAAGGTGTGCAGACAGTTGGATAAGTCCAAAGCTTCTCCTTCCGTTGTGAACAGCTGATGACAGTTGGATTCATCCGAAGCTTCTGCTGCTGTCGGTGCTGACGTGTGATGAAAGTTAGATTCATCTGACCCTTCGGCTTCTGTTGGTGATGTCGGATCACTAGGTTCCTCTTGCAAACCAACAAACATTTTTTCAAGATCTTCTGAAGAGAGATTTCTGATCCCATCACTAGGAATTTTGGAGGTAGCTAGACCCATCTGCATTGGTACTCCGAACATAGCTTCATAGGGCGAGCATTTTATTCCCTCATGGTATGCTCTATTTTTCATTGCTTGTACAAAGCGAAGGCCCTCAGACCACTTGGGTGTCTTATTTGTTTCCATCCACGTTGACAACATGTTTTCAATGTCTTGATTTGCTCTTTCCATGGAGCCTTGGGATTGGCTGTGTCTTGGTTTACCATGCACTATTTTCATATCAGGCCACATCGCGCACAAACTCTGTATGACCTTGTTACAAAATTCCCTCCCATTATCAGAATGCAGAATATACAGGGCACCAAAAGTGGAAAAAATGTCAAGGAGGTGGTACGTAAACTCTTCTGCTCTTGAATATGAACTTGAAATCATTATCACAATTGGATTGCATGTCAATGAGATCGACTTGAGCACGAGAATTCATTTCACTGTGTAGGATGGGTTTCACAACAAGGCCTTTTTTGGTAATCTTCTTTTTTTTCTGGCATGGCTGGCAGAGTCGCAGATAAATAACTATTGACTCCGTTGTGACATTTTTGAACTTACGGTTCACCTCCTTTAGGATCCTGGCCCGCCCTGAGTGGCCGGTACTGATGTGCGCATTATGAATGACACTAAAGATTTCTGCACACCGAACGTAATGCAACACGTTGTCTTTTTCACACGAGATTGGTGCAATTAACTTTTCATCACTTCCGACGGTCATGATGTCGTACCTCTTCAAACGCCTGTAGTGAATACTCTGTTTAGGTACCGCCACCTTAGCCTCCTTCACTTCTTTCAATATATTCTCGTATTTATCGTCCGTGAGATAAAAATTATTATCTCGCTTTTTCTCCACCACTTCATTCAAGAGCTCCGAAAAACGATCTTTCATTTCCTCACTCATGATCTGACAATCAGCTAGTGCCTGTGCAGCTTTGACAGGCAGTCGGCTATGCAGCTTTGAGCAGTATGTGCAGCTTGCAAAACACTCAGGCATCGTCCAGCATGAGGACACAAACAGGAAGTACGCCCATTTACCCACACTGCTTGGCAAGAATCCCATGTTCTTTTGTAATAGGGTTACTCAGCATTGTGTGAAAGACTGTACAACAGCACCATCTACTGGTCTAACACTGCCATTGATGAGTTAGTGATTTTCTTCAGGCAGTGATTGGGCAGCAATCTAAGAAGAGAACCCCAGGAAACTAGGACTTGAGGCAGGAGCTATTTTAGGGAGAGTGAGAGGACTGGTGCTGTGCTGACTAGACTGAGCCCAGACAGGGCTGTTGCGCTGTTTCCTTCCAGCCTTTTCTTGGAATGCGCTGTCTTCCGATTCCCCTGATCAGAGACTACGGTGCTCGGGTGGAACAGACCGTTCATGGCACCCAGCAACTCCGGCTCAGAGCTTATCTGCATATCTTCTGGTTCTACCACATTGGCGCGGCAACAGTAAATCGTGTGAGCGGTGTTAGCATCCACCTTGCAAGGGGCCCATGGAAAGACTTTGGACTCTGCGCTCTACAGGAAGCTAAGTACAGGACAATTTATACACTACTACACCAGCAGCGTGTGTACTTCTTGTAACTTTTTGTGAGAGGGTGCTGCGGAACACTGATACCCTAAGATTCATAGGACGCTCTCTTTTGCATATTTTAGTGTGGGGTTAGTGGGTGTATGTTAGCGGGAAGTGGGCACTTTTTGTATGATCGGAACAATAGTCATAGGATAGTCAGGATTCACATCTGTATATATAGAACATACATACGTTAAGGATAGTCAGGATTGACATCTGTATATATAGAACGTACATACGTTACAGGGTAGCAGATACCTTACAGGGTAACAGATTTTGTTCATTGTTATTACCATATTTTCCCCATTTACTCTTATTACATTTAGAAAAACTTTGAACACTGTGTCCTGCATTTCCTCGCTGTATCTGCCTAATCAGACACCTTTCCCACTGTGTCCTCCATTTCCTTGCCGTATCTGCCTAATCAGACACCTTTCCCGCGGTGGCTTACACTTTTTATTACACCCTTCTCAGCTTCATTTACCAAGAAGCCGTGGTAAATGTGCACATTTACCAACTGCGCTTACACCCTTCTCAGCTACATTTTAATGTGCACATTTACCAACTGCGCTTACACCCTTTTCAGCTACATTTACCAAGAAGCCGTGGTAAATGTGCACATTTACCAACTGCGCTTGGTTAAAGTCAGATGTTCCATCTTCACACCTGATATTTCTGACTTTTACCACGCTCGACAGTAAATGTTATCATTTACCAAGACTTCACAGGTAAAAGTCCAATTTTACTTTTCATTTTGAGCTTTTACCGACGGCCTCGGTAAATGTCCAGATTGACCGGTAAATCCTAGGTTTTACCGGCCTTCTGACTTTTACAGTAACATATGTATTTTAAAGAAAATTGTGCACTAATCCTGGTGATACGTATCACCGTTTTAAACCTCTTCCCCACCCCTATGTATTTTATATCGTCTTAATAAAAGCCTAAAGCATTTTAATTATCCACCTCTGTTTTTCTTTCTCCAAACCCACTACCATCAGCGCGAATTCACTCTAACCCAACCAGAGCTCGGACACCTGTGGTTCCCTGTCCACTAATTCGCTGCTTTGCTAGTGACGAGCTGATAGCGCCTCCTACACTCACTATTGAGAAAAGGCAAGCAGGTTGATAACACCCAGATTTCAACCGTGGAAGAAGAAAAACACAGTTGTATTTGTCTGGCCTACACCAGAATCTTTTAAACAGATATATTTGTGTCTGAACAGTCAGCGAGACACTGAAAATGTTTTTTTTTAATGGAAAAAAGACAAAATAGTGGATAATGCAGAGATTTCAACCGTGGAACTGCAAAACCACAGTTATAATTTCCTGGTGTATACCAGACTTGTTAAAATAGATATATTTATGTCTCAACAGTCAGCGACACACTCAAACTGTTTATTTTTATGGAAAAAAGGCAAGCAGGTTGATAACACTCAGATTTGAACCGTGGAAGAGGAAAAACACACTAGTTCTCTGGCCTACACAAGACGCTTTTAAAAAGATATATAGGTGTCTGAACAGTCAGCGAGATACTGAAAATGTTTTTTTTTTTATGGAAAAAAGGCAAACAGGTTGATAACACCCAGATTTGAACCGTGGAAGAGGAAAAACACAGTTCTAGTTCTCTGGCCTACACCAGACTCTTTAAAATAGATATATTGGTGTCTGAACAGTCAGCGACACACTCAAACTGTTTTTTTTATGGAAAAAAGGCAAGCAGGTTGATAACACCCAGATTTGAACCGTGGAAGAGGAAAAACACAGTTCTAGTTCTCTGGCCTACACCAGACTCTTTTAAACAGATATATTGGTGTCTGAACAGTGAGAGAGACACTGAAAATGTTTTTTTTTATGGAAAAAAGACAAAAAAGTGGATAATACAGAGATTTGAACCGTGGAACTGCAAAACCACAGTTATAATTTCCTGGTGTATACCAGAATTGTTAAAATAGATATATTTGTGTCTGAACAGTCAGCGACACACTCAAACTGTTTTTTTTATGGAAAAAAGGCAAGCAGGATGATAACACCCAGATTTGAACCATGGAAGAGGAAAAACAGACTTCTAGTTCTCTGGCCTACACCAGACTCTTTTAAACAGATACAGTGGTGGCCAAAAGTATTGGCACCCCTGCAATTCTGCCAGATAATACTCCGTTTCTTCCTGAAAATGATTGCCATCACAAATTCTTTGGTATTATTATCTTCATTTAATTTGCTTGCAAGGAAAAAGCACAAAAGAGAATGAAGCAAAAATCAAATCATTGATCATTTCACACAAAACTCCAAAAATGAGCCAGACAAAAGTATTGGCACCCTCAGCCTAATGCTTGGTTGCACAACCTTTAGCCAAAATAACTGCAACCAACCGCTTCCAGTAACAATCAATGAGTTTCTTACAATGCTCTGCTGGAATTGTAGACCATTCTTCTTTGGCAAACTGCTCCAGGTCCCTGATATTTGAAGGGTGCCTTCTCCAAACTGCCATTTTGAGATCTCTCCACAGGTGTTCTATGGGATTCTGGTCTGGACTCATTGCTGGCCACCTTAGAAGTCTCCAGTGCTTTCTCTCAAACCATTTTATAGTGCTTTTGGAAGTGTGTTTTGGGTCATTGTCCTGCTGGAAGACCCATGACCTCTGAGGGAGACCCAGCTTTCTCACACTGGGTCCTACATTATGCTGCAAAATTTGTTGGTAGTCTTCAGACTTCATAATGCCATGCACACGGTCAAGCAGTCCAGTGCCAGAGGCAGCAAAGCAACCCCAAAACATCAGGGAACCTCCGCCATGTTTGACTGTAGGGACCGTGTTCTTTTCTTTGAATGCCTCTTTTTTTTCCTGTACACTCTATGTTGATGCTTTTTCCCAAAAAGCTCTACTTTTGTCTCATCTGACCAGAGAACATTCTTCCAAAATGTTTTAGGCTTTCTCAGGTAAATTTTGGCAAACTCCAGCCTGGCTTTTTTATGTCTCGGGGTAAGAAGTGGGGTCTTCCTGGGTATCCTACCATACAGTCCCTTTTCATTCAGACGCCGACGGATAGTACGGGTTGACACTGTTGTACCCTCGGACTGCAGGGCAGCTTGAACTTGTTTGGATGTTAGTCGAGGTTCTTTATCCACCATCCGCACAATCTTGCGTTGAAATCTCTCGTCAATTTTTCTTTTCCGTCCACATCTAGGGAGGTTAGCCACAGTGCCATGGGCTTTAAACTTCTTGATGACACTGCGCACGGAAGACACAGGAACATTGAGGTCTTTGGAGATGGACTTGTAGACTTGAGATTGCTCATGCTTCCTCACAATTTGGTTTCTGAAGTCCTCAGACAGTTCTTTGGTCTTCTTTCTTTTCTCCATGCTCAATGTGGTAAACACAAGGACACAGGACAGAGGTTGAGTCAACTTTAATCCATGATAACTGGCTGCAAGTGTGATTTAGTTATTGCTAACACCTGTTAGGTGCCACAGGTAAGTTACAGGTGCTGTTAATTACACGAATTAGAGAAGCATCACATGATTTTTCAAACAGTGCCAATACTTTTGTTCACCCCCTTTTTTAGGTTTGGTGTGGAATTGTATCCAATTTGGATTTTGGAAAATTCTTTTTGTGTTTCTTCATTGAAGACAAATTAAATGAAGATAATAATACCAAAGAATTTGTGATTGCAATCATTTTCAGGAAGAAACGGAGTATTATCTGACAGAATTGCAGGGGTGCCAATACTTTTGGCCACCACTGTATATTGGTGTCTGAACAGTCAATGAGACACTGAAAATGTATTTTTTATGAAAAAAAGACAAAAAGTAGATAATACAGAGATTAGAACCGTGGAACTGCAAAACCACAGTTATAATTTCCTGGTGTATACCAGACTTGTTAAGGTAGATATATTTATGTCTGAACAGTCAGTGACACACTTGAGCTGTTTTTTTTATGGAAAAAAGGCAAGCAGGTTGATAACACCCAGATTTGAACTGCGGAAGAGGAAAAACAAAGTTGTATTTCTCTGGCCCACACCAGACTCTTTTAAACAGATATATTGGTGTGTGAACAGTCAGCGAGACACTGAAAATGTTTTTGTTTATGGAAACAAGACAAAAAAGTGGATAATACAGAGATTTGAACCGTGGAACTGCAAAACCACAGTTATAATTTCCTGGTGTATACCAGACTTGCAAAAATAGATATACAGTTATATGAAAAAGTTTGGGCACCCCTATTAATCTTAAGCTTAATATTTTATAAAAATTGGTGTTTTTGCAACAGCTATTTCAGTTTGATATATGTAATAACTGTTGGACACAGTAATGTTTCTGCCTTGAAATGAGGTTTATTGTACTAACAGAAAATGTGCAATCTGCATTCAAACAAAATTTGACAGGTGCATAAGTATGGGCACCTCACCAGAAAAATGACATTAATATTTAGTAGATACTCCTTTTGCAAAAATAACAGCCTCTAGTCGCTTCCTGTAGCTTTTAATGATTTCCTGGATCCTGGATGAAGGTATTTTTGACCATTCCTCTTGTAACATACCTGGCGGCGTCCTTGCATGGTGGTCCATCTCCCACTGTGCAAGAGCGCGCACTTGATCTCCAGTCCAGAATGTCTCTCTGGCTTCCCTCCATGCTGTCTGTTTGTGTCTGTGTCTGCTGCTTAAGGGCGGCACCCGATCACTTCCTGCTTTTTGTACCTGCTGTGGGTCACACCCCTTGTGCGTCCTCAGCCTATTGCTGTCTGTCACCTGGTATATAGCTCAGCTGCTCCCATCTATTCCTGCCTGAGCATAGTGTTTCTTTCAGTGTGTGCCTTCACTCTGAAGATGCCAGGTCCCGTTCTTTGTCTCCTGTCTTTCGGTATCAGTTCCCGTGTCTGAACTGAGTCCTGTCTATGTCTCCTGCCTTGCGGTATCAGTTCCCGTGTCTGAACTGAGTCCTGTCTGTGTACTCTTGCCTGCTGCCTTTCCTGGAGGCTGTATTTCCAGGCCTGTCTGAACTCGCTCCTAGCCTGTTCCTCCCGCCTTCTAGGGGCCGATTACCTAGATCCGTTCCTGTATCTTGTCTGTCCTGTCTGAACATGCTCCTAGCCTGTTCCTCCCGCCTTCTAGGGGCCGATTACCTAGATCCGTTCCTGTATCTTGTCTGTCCTGTCTGAACACGCTCCTTGCCTGTTCGTCCCGCCTCTCTGGGGGCCGATTACCCAGACCTGCTCCTGTATCTTGTCTGTCCGGTCTGAACACGCTCCTTGCCTGTTCGTCCCGCCTCTCTGGGGGCCGTATTCCCAGACCCGCTCCTGTGTCCCGCTCCTGTGTCGGTCTCGTCCGTACACTCAGTTCCAGTCTGTACTCTCTCCTATCTTTCATCTGTCTTTTCTCTATGTCCGTTCCTTTCCTTTTTCTGCAGAGTCTGAACTCGTACCTAACTCCTGCCTGTTGTCTCTGTACTCCCGTTTGTGAGTTTGTGGTCCACTCGCTACTTCACTGCAAGTACCCTGTGGGTGTCTGGCTCTGCCTTTCCCTTCCTGTCTGTTCCGTGTGAACAGAGCCCTGTCCCCCCTACTCAGCCTTGCCTGCTCTGACTCCTTTGCTCACTGCTCCGGCGGTTCTAGCCTGCTCTGACTCCTTTGCTCACCGCTCCGGCGGTTCTAGCCTGCTCTGACTCCTTTGCTCACCGCTCCGGCGGTTCTAGCCTGCTCTGACTCCTTTGCTCACCGCTCCGGCGGTTCTAGTCTGCTCTGACTCCTTTGCTTACCGCTCCGGCGGTTCTAGCCTGCTCTGACTCCTTTGCTCGCTGCTCCGGCAGCCTTGCTCCGCTCTGACCCTTTTGCTCGCTGCTCCGGCAGTCTCGCTCCACTCTTGCTCACCGCTCCAGGCGGCCTCGTCCTGCTTTACTCTTGCTCACTGCTCCAGCAGTCTCGCTCAGCTTTGATCCTTTGTTCACCGCTCCTGGCGGCCTTGTCCTGCTCTACTCTTGCTCACCGCTCCAGGCGGCCTTGTCCTGCCCTGTTCTCGCTCACCTCTCTGGGCGGCCTCACTCTGCTGTGTTTGTCCGCCACATCTGTGGCTCTGTTCCTGAGTCCCAGTGTGTACTGGGTCCTATCCCGCCAGTGTCCCTACCTGCTAGTGCCTCCCTGTCTGCACTCTAGCTGTGCTTGCCTGTACCCCTCTGCCTGTATTGTTCCTGAGTCCCAGTGTGTACTGGGTCCTATCCCGCCTGTGTTCCTACCTGCTAGTGCCTCCCTGTCTGCACTCTAGCTGTGCTTGCCTGTACCCCCCTGCCTGCTTACCCGCCTGCCTGCATACCAGTCGTGCCTGCCTATACCCACCAGTCTGTGTGCCAGCCTACCAGTCTGTTCCTGTATTCCCCTGTGTGGGTCAACAGCCGTGTCCGGGGTCTGTCCTGGAGTAGCACCTGGTCCCTTTGCTCGGTTCCTCCTTGGTGCACTGGCGTCGTATGCCGTCGTGCGACCCTGGTCGGATCAGGTGAATACCTAGTTAAGCCCCTCCAGGCATTCACTCTCCGGCACGGTCCAGTGGAATCACTACAATCACACGCACACGCCGCTCAGCCCGGGCGTGTGCATAACACCTCTTTACAAAACAATTCCAGTTCAGTTAAGTTTGATGGTCGCCGAGCATGGACAGCCCTCTTCAAATGATCCCACAGATATTCAATGATATTCAGGTCTGGGGACTGGGATGGCCATTCCAGAACATTGTAATTGTTCCTCTGCATGAATGCCTGAGTAGATTTGGAGCGGTGTTTTAGATCATTGTCTTGCTGAAAGATCCATCCCCTGCGTAACTTCAACTTTGTCACTGATTCTTGAACATTATTGTCAAGAATCTGCTGATACTGAGTGGAATCCATGCGTCCCTCAACTTTAACAAGATTCCCGGTGCCGGCATTGGCCACACAGCCCCAAAGCATGATGGAACCTCCACCAAATTTTACTGTGGGCAGCAAGTGTTTTTATTGGAATGCTGTGTTTTTTTGCCGCCATGCATAACGCCTTTTTGTATGACCAAACAACTCAATCTTGGTTTCATCAGTCCACAGGACCTTCTTCCAAAAAAAATTGGCTTCTCCAAATGTGCTTTTGCATACCTCAGCCGACTCTGTTTGTGGCGTGCTTGCAGAAACGGCTTCTTTCGCATCACTCTCCCATACAGCTTCTCCTTGTGCAAAGTGCATTGTATAGTTGACCAATGCACAGTGACACCATCTGCAGCAAGTTGATGCTGCAGCTCTCTGGAGGTGGTCTGAGGATTGTCCTTGACTGATCTCACCAATCTTCTTCTCAGCCTTTCTGATGTATTTCTTGGCCTGCCACTTCTGGCCCTAACAAGAACTGTCCCTGTGTTCTTCCATTTCCTTACTAAGTTCCTCACAGTGGAAACTGACAGGTTAAATCTCTGAGACAGCTTTTTGTATCCTTCCCCTGAACAACTATGTTGAATAATCTTTGTTTTCAGATCATTTGACAGTTGTTTTGAGGAGCCCATGATGCCACTCTTCAGAGGAGATTCAAACAGGAGAACAACTTGCAAGTGGCCACTTTAAGTAGCTTTTCTCATGATTGCATACACCTGGCCATGAAGTTCAAAGCTCAATGAGGATACAAAACCAAAAAAAGTGCTTAGTAAGTCAGTAAAAAGTAGGTAGGAGGATTTAAACAAGAAAATGATAAGGGTGCCCATACTTATGCACATGTCAAATTTTGTTTGAATGCAGATTGCACATTTTCTGTTAGTACAATAAACCTCATTTCAAGGCAGAAACATTACTGTGTCCAACAGTTATTGCATATATCAAACTGAAATAGCTGTTGCAAAAACAGCAATTTCTATAAAACATTAAGCTTAAAATTAATAGGGGTGCCCAAACATTTTCATATAACTGTATTTGTGTCTGAACAGATAGCGACACACTCAAACTGTTTTATTTTTTATGGAAAAAAGGCAAGCAGGTTGATAATACCCAGATTTGAACCGTGGAAGAGGAAAAACACAGTTCCAGTTCTCTGACCTACACCAGACTCTTTTAAACAGATATATTTGTGTCTGAACAGTCAGTGAGACATTGAAAATGTTTTTTTTTTATAGAAAAAAAACAAGCAGGATGAAAACACCCAGATTTGAACCGTGGAAGAGGAAAAAAACAGTTCTATTTCTCTGGCCTACACCAGAATCTTTTAAACAGATATATTTGTGTCTGAACAGGCAGCGAGACACTGAAAATGTTTTTTTAAAGGAAAAAAGACAAAAAAGAGGATAATACAGAGATTTGAACCATGGAACTGAAAAACCACAGGTATAATTTCCTGGTGTTTACCAGACTTGTTAAAATAGATATATTTGTGTCTGAACAGTCAGCGACTCACCCAAAATGTTTTGTTTTTTATGTAAAAAAGGCAAGCAGGTTGATAACACCCAGATTTGAACCGTGGAAGAGGAAAAACACAGTTCCAGGTCTCTGGCCTACACCAGACTCTTTTAAACAGGTATATTGGTGTCTGAACAGTCAGCGAGACACTGAAAATGTTTTTTTCTTATGGAAAAAAACAAGCAGGTTGATAACACCCAGATTTGAACTGTGGAAGAGGAAAAACATAGTTCTATTTCTCTGGCCTACACCAGAATCTTTTAAATAGATATATTGGTGTTTGAACAGTCAGCGAGACACTGAAAATGTTTTTTCTATGGAAAAAAGACAAAACAGTGGATAATACAGAGATTTGAACCGTGGAACTGCAAAATCACAGTTCTAATTTCCTGGTGTATACCATACTTGTTAAAATAGATATAGTGGGGTCTGAACAGTCAGCGAGACACTGAAAATGTTTTTTTTATGTAAAAAAGACAAAAAAGTGGATAATGCAGAGATTTGAACCGTAGAACTGCAAAACCATAGTTATAATTTCCTGGTGTATACCAGACTTGCAAAAATAGATATATTTGTGTCTGGACAGTCAGCGACACACTCAAACTATTTTTTTTTATTGAAAAAAGGCAAGCAGGTTGATAACACCAAGATTTGAACCGTGGAAGAGGAAAAACACAGTTCTATTTCTCAGGCCTACACCAGACTCTTTTAAACAGATATAAAGGTCTCTGAACAGTCAGCGAGACACTGAAAATGTTTTTTTGTTATGTAAAATAGGCAAGCAGGTTCATAACACCCAGATTTGAACCGTGGAAGAGGAAAAACACAGTTCTATTTCTGTGGCCTACAGAAGGATCTTTTAAACAGATATATTTGTGTCTGAACAGTCAGCGAGACACTGAAAATGTTTTTTTTAATGGAAAAAAGACAAAAAGTGGATAATACAGAGATTTGATCCGTGGAACTGAAAAACCACAGTTATAATTTCCTGCTGTTTACCAGACTTGTTAAAATAGATATATCTGTGTCTGAACAGTCAGTGAGACACTGAATTTTTTTTTTTTTATGTAAAAAAGGCAAGCAGGTTCATAACACCCAGATTTGAACCGTGGAAGAGGAAAAACACAGTTCCAGTTCTCTGGCCTACACCAGACTCTTTTAAACAGGTATATTAGCGTCTGAACAGTCAGCGAGACACTGAAAATGTTTTTTTTTTATGGAAAAAAAGTAAAAAGGTTGATAATACCCAGATTTGAACCGTGAAAGAGGAAAAACACAGTTCTATTTCTTTGGCCTACACCAGTATCTTTTAAACAGATATATTTGTGTCTGAACATTCAGCGACACACTCAAAATGTTTTTTTTATGGAAAAAGGGCAAGCAGGTTGATAACACCCAGATTTGAACCGTGGAAGAGGAAAAACACAGTTCTAGTTCTCTGGCCTACACCAGGATAATTAAAACATATATATTTTTGTCTGAACATTCAGCGACACACTCAAACTGTTTTTTTATGGAAAAAAGACAAAAAAGTGGATAATACAGAGATTTGAACCGTGAAACTGCAAAACCACAGTTATAATTTCCTGGTGCCTAATAGACTTGTTAAAATAGATATATTTGTGTCTGAACAGTCAGCGACTCACTCAAAATGTTTTGTTTTTTATGTAAAAAAGGCAAGCAGGTTGATAACACCCAGATTTGAACCGTGGAAGAGGAAAAACACAGTTCCAGGTCTCTGGCCTACACCAGACTCTTTTAAACAGATATATTGGTGTCTGAACAGTCAGCGAGACACTGCAAATGTTTTTTTTTTATGGAAAAAGACAAAAAAGTGGATAATACAGAGATTTGAACTGTGGAACTGCAAAACCACAGTTATAATTTCCTGGTGTATACCAGACTTGATAAAACAGATATATTTGTGTCTGAACAGTCAGCGACACACTCAAATTATTTTTTTTTATTGAAAAAAGACAAGCAGGTTGATAACACCCAGATTTGAAATGTGGAAGAGGAAAGACACAGTTCTAGATTTCTGGCCTACACCAGACTCTTTTAAACAGATATATTGGTGTCTGAACAGTCAGTGACACACTCAAACTGTTTTTTTTATGGAAAAAAGGCAAGCAGGTCGATAACACCCAGATTTGAACTGTGGAAGAGGAAAAACACAGTTCTAGTTCTTTGGCCTACACCAGACTCTTTTAAACAGATATATTGGTGTCTGAACTGTCAGCGAGACACTGAAAATGTTTTTTTTTATGGAAAAAAGACAAAAAAGAGGATAATACAGAGATTTGTACTGTGGAACTGCAAAACTACAGTTATAATTTCCTGTTGTATACCAGACTTGATAAAACAGATATATTTGTGTCTGAACAGTCAGCGACACACTCAAACTATTTTATTTTATTGAAAAAAGGCAAGCAGGTTGATAACACCCAGATTTGAACCGTGGAAGAGGAAAAACACAGTTCTATTTCTGTGGCCTACACCAGACTCTTTTAAACAGATATAAAGGTCTCTGAACAGTCAGCGAGACACTGAAAATGTTTTTTTTGTTATGTAAAATAGGCAAGCAGGTTCATAACACCCAGATTTGAACCGTGGAAGAGGAAAAACACAGTTCTATTTCTCTGGCCTACAGAAGGATCTTTTAAACAGATATATTTGTGTCTGAACAGTCAGCGAGACACTGAAAATGTTTTTTTTTTATGGAAAAAAGACAAAAAGTGGATAATACAGAGATTTGATCTGTGGAACTGAAAAACCACAGTTATAATTTCTTGCTGTTTACCAGACTTGTTAAAATAGATATATCTGTGTCTGAACAGTCAGTGAGACAATGAATTTTTTTTTTTATGTAAAAAAGGCAAGCAGGTTGATAACACCAAGATTTGACCCGTGGAAGAGGAAAAACACAGTTCTATTTCTCTGGCTTACACTAGATTCTTTTAAACAGATATATTTGTGTCTAAACAGTCAGCGACACACTCAAACTGTTTTTTTTTATTGAAAAAAGGCAAGCAGGTTGATAACACCCAGATTTGAACCGTGGAAGAGGAAAAACACAGTTATAGTTCTTTGGCCTACACCAGACTCTTTTAAACAGATATATTGGTGTCTGAACAGTCAGTGAGACACTGAAAATGTTTTTTTTTTTATGGAAAAAAAGCAAGCAGGTTGATAACACCCTGATTTGAACCGTGGAAGAGGAAAAACACAGTTCTATTTCTCTGGCCTACACCAGACTCTTTTAAACAGATATATTGGTGTCTGAACAGTCAGCGAGATACTGCAAATGTTTTTTTTTTTATGGAAAAAAGACAAAAAAGTGATTAATACAGAGATTTGAAGCGTGGAAATGCAAAACCACAGTTATAATTTCCTGGTGTATACCAGACTTGTTAAATTATATATATTTGTGTCTGAACAGTCAGCGAGACACTGAAAATGTTTTTTTTTTATGGAAAAGGCAAGCAGGTTGATAACACCCAGATTTGAACCGTGGAAGAGGAAAAACACAGTTCTATTTCTCTGGCCTACACCAGAATCTTTTATACATATATTTGTGTCTGAACAGTCAGCGAGACACTGAAAATGTTTTTTTTTTATGGAAAAAATGCAAAAAGGTTGATAACACCCAGATTTGAACCGTGGAAGAGGAAAAACACAGTTCTATTTCTCTGGCCTACAGAAGGATCTTTAAAACAGATATATTTGTGTCTGTACAGTCAGCGACACACTCAAACTGTTTTTTTAATGAAAAAATACAAAAATTGGATAATACAGAGATTTGATCCGTGGAACTGCAAAACCACAGTTATAATTTCCCGGTGTTTACCAGACTTGTTAAAATAGATATATTTGTGTCTGAACAGTCAGCAAGACACTGAAATTGTTTTTTTTTTGTAAAAAAGGCAAGCAGGTTGATAACACCCAGATTTGAACCGTGGAAGAGTTCCAGTTAGTTCTATGGCCTACACAAGAATGTTTTAAACAGATATATTGGTGTCTGAACAGTCAGCGAGACACTGAAAAGGTTTTTTTTTTATGTAAAAAATACAAAAAAGTGGATAATGCAGAGATTTGAACCGTGGAACTGCAAAACCACAGTTCTAATTTCCTGGTGTATACCAGACTTGCAAAAATAGATATATTTGTGTCTGAACAGTCAGCGACACACTCAAACTGTTTTTTTTTAAGGAAAAAAGGCAAGCTGGTTGATAACACCCAGATTTGAACCGTGGAAGAGGAAAAACACCGTTCCATTTCTCTGGCCTACACCAGAATCTTTTAAACAGATATATTTGTATCTAAACAGTCAGCGACACACTCAAACTGTTTTTTTTTATGGAAAAAAGGCAAGCAGGTTGATAACACCCAGATTTGAACCGTGGAAATGGAAAAACACAGTTCTAATTTCCAAAACCTGACAAACTGCTCAGAAGACACAACTTACACATGGAAAAGTGACAAGTACATATAGTGATGTGAAAATAAAAGAGGTGGAGGAGTAAAAGGAGGGGGAGACACATGCCCTTCTAAAACCAAAAAGTGCGAAGCCGACACAGCCAGTCCATTCCTGCCCGTGCGACCTCCGTGTCGCCGGGTTTGTGCCAGAGCCGCGGTGGACCCTGACGGCCAGCCCCCCTCTCCCAATACTGTTGCCTGTCCGCTGGTGGGTCAAGCTCCCCCGCGGTGGCGAGGGAGTAACATCTGCAGAAGAAAGACCATCTTCCAGCCAAACTAAGATGTCTACTTCTTTTCGTGGACAATGTGATACGATCCCTTCGCTACAAATTCCAGATGAGGCACAAAAACAGCAGGTGCTTCAACGGATATCAAGTGCTCCTTCAAGTGGGCTCTCCTCCACCTCAACTTCAACATCACAAATACTCCAGTCCTCAGAGGTGTCACCCCAATCGCACTTGCTTCCTCACAGCTCCCAAGTCTCCAGCTGCCCGTCTGAGTATGGGGTAACACAGATGGTTGAGTCTGCACAGCTGTTTACTCATACTATAGCCTGGGAAACGGAGGTCTGCTCCAGAGCTTCTGTTAATCCAGACGAGGAAATGATCTGCACTGATGCCCAGAATCTTTATAAGTCGGAATCAGGACCAGATTGTAACGGGTCTGGGAGGTGGAACCTCTGAGCAACTATACAAAGGGGCAGTCCTTGTAAGGAAGCGGGTGGCTCCCAGGGAAGGCGGGCAGGTAGTCACGGCAAGTGACAGGGACAGTCTCTGGGTAGAGGGGGCAGGAAGTCACGGCAATTGACGGGGACAGTCTCTTGACAGGCGGATGGTCACGGCAAGTGACAGCAGGGTAAGAGTCTCTAGACGGGCAGGTGGTCACGGCAAGTAACAGCAGGGAAAGAGTCTCTAGACGGGCAGGTGGTCACGGCAAGTGACAGCAGGGAAGAGTCTCTAGATAAGCTAGCAGGCAGGTAGCAGGTGAGTGCTCCCAGGTGAGCAGGCAAGAGTCTCTGGACAGGCAGGTGGTCACGGCAAGTGACGGCAGGGCCTCCAGGTAGGCTAGCAGGCAGGTAGCAGGTGAGCGCTCCCAGGTGAGCGGGCAAGAGTCTCTGGACAGGCAGGTGGTCACGGCAAGTGACGGCAGAGCCTCCAGGTAGGCTAGCAGGCAGGTAGCAGGTGAGCGCTCCCAGGTGAGTGGGCAAGAGTCTCTGGACAGGCAGGTGACCACAGCGAGTGACGGCTAAGCCTCCAGGTAGGCTAGCAGGTAGGTAGCAGGTAAGCGCTCCCAGGTGAGCGAGTAAGAGTCTCTGGACAGGCAGGTGGTCACAGCAAGTGATGGCTAAGCCTCCAGGTAGGCTAGCAGGTAGGTAGCAGGTGAGCGCTCCCAGGTGAGCGAGTAAGAGTCTCTGGACAGGCAGGCAGGTATCAGGCAGGTATCTGGCAGGTATCAAGCAGGAATCTGGCAGGTGACTGGCAGGTAACTGGTAACGGGACCTGAGGGCTGAAGCAGAGTTGAAAGGCTTTGCAACAACATTGCTAAGGCACTTCCATTTTGGAGGAGGTGCCTTATATATGGTGAGGTCCTCCGGACATTGGCCGGGGACTCCTTAGGACGGCACGCGCGGCCCCTTTAAGAGAGGGGGAGCACGTGCGCGCGCCCTAAGCACAATGGCCGGGAAACAGCGCGCGCTGCCAGCAGAGCGGGAGGAGGACGCCGGGCTCGGAGCAGAGAGGTGAGGGGAACAGCGTCCCTGCCTAGCAGAGGGCAGGGACGCCGATGCTACAGTACCCCCCCTTTAGGCCCCCCCTTTTTTAGGCCAGACAGAAATTTATCAAGGATGAGCGGGGCATGGATGTTCTCCCGGGGCTCCCATGTTCTCTCCTCAGGACCAAACCCCTTCCAATCCACTAGAAAAAAGGTTCTTCCTCTTACCCTTTTTGTGGCCAGAATGTTCTCTACCTCAAACTCGTTTTCAGCGGAAACCGGAGCAGGAGGCGTACCTGTAGACTTGGAAAAAGAGTTAAGTATCACGGGTTTGAGTAGAGATACATGGAAGGAGTTAGGAATCCGCAAATTGGCCGGGAGTTTCAATTTATAGACCACCGGGTTGATTTGTTTGATAACTTCCAGTGGGCCGATGAACCGAGGCCCTAACTTGCAGGAAGGGATCTTGAGCCGGACATATTTGGACGAGAGCCATACCTTATCTCCAGGACGGAATTGTGGTGGATCCAGACGTCTCTTCTCAGCCTGTTTTTTCATCCGCTCGGATGACTGAAGAAGTGCGGATCTGGTACTTTCCCAAATGGAGGTAAATTCGCTAACGAGAGATTCCGCAGCCGGATTGTCCACCAAGGCGGAGACTGGAAATGGGATCTGAGGATGCTGACCGAAGACTACAAAAAACGGGGATTTGGAGGAAGATTCGCTCTCGTGATTATTGTAAGAAAATTCGTCCCACGGTAAAAGGTCCACCAAGTCGGAATGGTGAGCATTAACAAAGTGCCGGAGGTAACTGGTTAAAATTTGGTTGATCCGTTCTACTTGGCCATTGGACTGTGGGTGATAAGCAGAAGAAAAGTCCAAGGTGACCCCCAGCAGTTTACACATGGCTCGCCAAAAACGAGAGGTGAACTGAACCCCTCCGTCGGATACGATGTGGAGAGGAAGACCATGAAGACGGAAGACATGATGGATAAAGTGTTTAGCTAACTCTGATGCAGACTGGAGACCCGACAGAGGAATAAAGTGAGCCATTTTGGAAAAGCGGTCAGCGACCACCCATATGACCGTACAAACGGCAGAGACAGGGAGGTCCGTTATAAAGTCCATAGCTACATGCTGCCACGGGGCAGCAGGTACAGGAAGAGGAAGGAGACGGCCGGCTGGCAGATGTCTCGGAACCTTGTTGCGGGCGCAGGACACACAGGCTGAAACAAAGTCTATTACGTCCTTGTGCAGGGTAGGCCACCAGTAATGCCAGGAAATAAGCTGGAGGGTCTTTTTCTGACCAGCGTGGCCAGCTAGCTTGGACGAGTGTCCCCAGTGTAGAACCTTCTCACGATCAGGAACAGTTACGAACGTCTTACCGGGTGGAAGATTAGATTCACGGGGGGCACCTGCATTACTTTGGCGGGGTCGATGATGTGTTTAGTCTCCTCCGCAAGATCAGAGACCAAAAAGGATCGGGATAAGGCATCAGCTTTGATGTTTTTGTCGGCCGGGCGAAAATGAAGAATGAAATTAAAGCGGGCGAAGAACAAGGACCACCGGGCTTGGCGCGGGTTAAGTCTCTGGGCACTCTGGAGGTAAGCCAAGTTCTTGTGGTCCGTGTAAATTATTACCGGGTGAAGAGCCCCCTCGAGCAGGTAACGCCACTCCTCCAGTGCCAGCTTAATGGCCAACAATTCTCGGTCTCCTATAGAATAATTGCGCTCAGAAGAGGAGAACAGTTTGGAGAAGAAGCCGCAAGTTACCATTCTTCCGGAAGACGACTTTTGGGTAAGTACTGCTCCGGCTCCGGAGGAGGAAGCGTCGACTTCTAGAAAGAATTGTTTGTTGCCGTCCGGACGATGCAGCACAGGGGCGGAGGAAAAAGCTCGTTTTAAGGAAAGGAAGGCCTCCTCTGCTTCGAGCGACCATTCTCTGGGATTAGCGCCCTTACAGGTGAGCGCCGAGATAGGGGCAGTCCGGGAAGAGAAGTGCGGAATGAAGAGGCAGTAGTAGTTGGCGAAGCCCAGGAACCGCTGAATAGCCTTCAACCCCTCTGGTCGGGGCCACTTCTCGATGGCAGACAGTTTCTCAGTATCCATTTGTAGGCCGGTCTGAGAGATTATGTAGCCCAGAAACGGAAGCGAGGTCTGCTCAAAGAGGCACTTCTCATATTTAGCGTAGAGGTGCTTCTGCCTGAGCCTGAGCAGGACCTGACGAACGTCCCTCCGGTGAGTGAGAAGATCCGGAGAGGAGACCAAGATGTCGTCCAGGTACACCACCACGCAGGAGTAGAGAAGGTCACGGAAGATGTCATTGACCAACTCTTGAAAGACGGCGGGAGCGTTACAGAGACCGAAGGGCATTACAAGATATTCATAGTGGCCATCCCGGGTGTTGAATGCCGTCTTCCATTCATCCCCCTGACGGATACGGACCAGATTATACGCCCCACGGAGGTCCGGCTTGGTGAAGATTCTAGCCCCCCTCAGACGGTCAAATAATTCAGGAATGAGCGGAAGGGGGTATTTATTCTTCACTGTGATCTGGTTAAGGCCTCTATAGTCTATACAGGGACGGAGTGAGCCGTCCTTCTTTTTGACAAAGAAGAAGCCTGCTCCCACCGGGGAGGTAGATTTCCGGATAAATCCCCGGGCCAGATTCTCCTCAATATATTCAGACATGGACCGGGTCTCAGCAGCGGACAAAGGGTAAATACGCCCACGGGGAGGAGTAGCGCCGGGCATCAGGTCAATTGGGCAGTCGTATGGTCTATGAGGGGGTAATGTCTCTGCTTCTCTTTTATTAAAGACATCCGCAAAAGACCAATAGGGAGCCGGTAGGCCGGGTAGATGGGCTGGGGTAGGAGAAGGACGAGCAGGATGAACGGGAACTAAACAAGTCTTATGGCAGTCCTGTCCCCAGCGAAGAACTTCTCCGGTCTGCCAATCAAGCATGGGTGCATGTTTCTGGAGCCAAGGTAGGCCTAGCAAGAGGGCGTGAGAGAGTCCAGGCAGAATATGGAAGCAGATGCTCTCAGAGTGCAGCATTCCCACCTGCAGAGTTATGGATTCGGTGATGAGTTGGATGGGATGTGGTAAGAGGCCCCCATCCACGGCGGCGACAGATAAGGGTACAGCTAGAGGTTTGGTGGGAATGCGGTATTTCTCTACCAGGGCCTGAGAAATTAGATTTCTGGCAGCTCCAGAGTAAAGTTGAGCCAGTTCAAAATAACGGTTCTCCCCGCAGATGATAGAGACCGACAGCATTAGATATGGAGAGGGTTTATTTCTGTCTAGGGTGACTTCTCTGAGCGATCCTAGACACAGGCATTTCCCGACCTCTCTGGGCAGGAACGGATCCAGTGCTCTTTACTGCCACAGTAGAAGCAGCTCCCCTCGGCACGGCGTAATTCCTGACGGGTCTTGACCATCTTGGTCTGGTCGACCTAAATAGGCTCGGGTGAGTGCGCCGGAGGAGTAACGGAGGAAGTGACGGATCTCTGGAATGTAGGGGTAAGGCGTGGAAACCTCCTCTCACGGATGACCTCTTTGGTGCGCTCCTGGAACCGGATGTCAATCCGGGTGGCAAGTGTAATCAAGTCGTCGAGAGTGGTAGGAATGTCCCGACCGGCGAGTTCATCTTTAATACGGCCGGACAGACCCTCCCAGATGACGGACACCAGGGCGTCGTTATCCCAGGCAAGCTCCGAAGCAAGGGTACGGAACCGTATGGCATATTGGCCCACGGTGAGACATCCTTGGCGGAGGCGTAGCAGAGATGAGGTGGATGAGGTCCTCCGTCATGGTTCGTCGAAGACCTTCCGGAAGGCCGAGAGAAAGGCTGGCAGATTGGACACCAGGGGGTCTCCTCTCTCCCATAGAGGATTTAGCCAAGCCAGCGCCTCCCCCGTGAGATGGGACATGATGAAGGCTACTTTGGCTCGGTCGGTGGAAAACTGGTGTGCCAACAGTTCGAAGTGCAGAGTGCACAGGTTAATGAAGCCCCGTGCCTGACCGGGATCTCCGCCAAAACAAGGCGGGGCGGTGAGGCGGGGACCAGGAAGAGATGCCATGGAATTGATGGGCAGCGGCGCTGCCGGGGTAGGAGTCGTGCGACTGAAAGCCGGTCCCGAAGATGTAGTCAGTATGTTCAGGCGGGAGTTAACACTACGCAGGTGGCTCAGGATGGACTCCTGTTGGGACCTCTGACGGGACAGTTCATGGCATAGGTCCGAGAGCGAGGGAGCATGGGTGCCACCGGGTTCCATGGCCCAAGCAAACTGTAACGGGTTTCGGAGGTGGAACCTCTGAGCAACTATACAAAGGGGCAGTCCTTGTAAGGAAGCGGGTGGCTCCCAGGGAAGGCGGGCAGGTAGTCACGGCAAGTGACAGGGACAGTCTCTGGGTAGAGGGGGCAGGAAGTCACGGCAAGTGACGGGGACAGTCTCTTGACAGGCGGATGGTCACGGCAAGTGACAGCAGGGTAAGAGTCTCTAGACGGGCAGGTGGTCACGGCAAGTGGCAGCAGGGAAAGAGTTTCTAGACGGGCAGGTGGTCACGGCAAGTGACAGCAGGGAAGAGTCTCTAGATAGGCTAGCAGGCAGGTAGCAGGTGAGCGCTCTCAGGTGAGCAGGCAAGAGTCTCTGGACAGGCAGGTTGTCACGGCAAGTGACGGCAGGGCCTCCAGGTAGGCTAGCAGGCAGGTAGCAGGTGAGCGCTCCCAGGTGAGTGGGCAAGAGTCTCTGGACAGGCAGGTGGTCACGGCAAGTGACGGCAGAGCCTCCAGGTAGGCTAGCAGGCAGGTAGCAGGTGAGCGCTCCCAGGTGAGCAGGCAAGAGTCTCTGGACAGGCAGGTGATCACAGCGAGTGACGGCTAAGCCTCCAGGTAGGCTAGCAGGTAGGTAGCAGGTAAGCGCTCCCAGGTGAGCGAGTAAGAGTCTCTGGACAGGCAGGTGGTCACAGCAAGTGACGGCTAAGCCTCCAGGTAGGCTAGCAGGCAGGTAGCAGGTGAGCGCTCCCAGGTGAGCGAGTAAGAGTCTCTAGACAGGCAGGCAGGTATCAGGCAGGTATCTGGCAGGTAATTCCTGGTCCGCAGGCGGACTGATCCATAGACAGACTGGCAGGTGCTGGTAGGCAGACTGTCGGACCACAGGATAGCAAGCAGGTAAGCAGATATCAGGCAGGTATCAGGCAGGTATCAAGCAGGAATCTCGCAGGTGACTGGCAGGTAACTGGTAACGGGACCTGAGGGCTGAAGCAGAGTTGAAAGGCTTTGCAAGAACATTGCTCGGGCACCTCCAATTTGGAGGAGGTGCCTTATATATGGTGAGGTCCTCCGGCCATCGGCCGGGGACTCCTTAGGACGGCGCGCGTGGCCCCTTTAAGAGAGGGGGAGCGTGCCCTAAGCACGGAGGCCGGGAAGCAGCGCGCGCTGCCAGCAGAGCGGGAGGAAGACGCCGGGCACGGAGCGGAGAGGTGAGGGGAACGGCGTCCCTGCCTAGCAGGAGGCAGGGACGCCGATGCTACACAGATGAAGAAGGTTCTGAGCATAATGTAGACCCTTGTTCCCAAACTGTAACTCCTGTTGGTGGAGACAATGATGAAGACGATGATGAGACTCAAATACCTGATTGGAGCGACAACTTGACTTTTCGGTCAGGGAAGGAAGAGGTTGGCTCTGAGGACGACGGGTGTGAGAACGCACAGGGTGATGATGACGAGGTTGGAGATCCCACTTACTGTCAACCCACAGTCAGCCAGTCGATGAGGTCAGCAGAGGAGGTGGAGGAGGATGTGACTAGCCCAGGGGATGGGGATGACTCGGTACCCGGGCCTTTGCCTGGCCTTGAGGATGTCGCGGTGGTCGGCTCCCTGGCCCGTACCCTGGGGTCACTCTTTAAAGGGGTGGATAATTGTTAATTTTATAAGAGTTCGTGATGCCACCTGTGGTTTCTGGTGAGAAGCACCAGCGCTGCAGCAGTCCACTGAGGCCGGTGATGAGGCAGCTCGATGGTATAGCTCCCCACAGGTGGAGCTAGGTCTCAGGGCAGCGTATGCAGGGGGAATGCAGGACAGGCGAGACCCAGCTGGGTCAGAGCAAGAACGGGAACGGACACGGTAGTCACTTCAGTACCTTTTACTGGTGGAAATTCATGCACATCCCGGAGCACTGTAGGGTGAAGGGTGCATATCAGGATCCTCCCCAATGAGCGGGTGTAGGGCCTCCTGTTTCTTGCCTCTGCGTAGTAAGTTTCTGACCTGCCTGGAGTTAGGCCTAACTTTGTCTCTGTCCTGCGATGGCTGACCTTGTGGTAGGGCCATCTCTTGGAGTTCACGCTCCCAGTATGCGGGGCCTAAGCATCTCCTGGCTCTGATACATATCAGCACCTTAGCGATCCTGGGACTTGTAGTTCTCCAGGGATTCCGGTTATGCCTTACTGGGTCATAGAGATCCCGGTAAGCTCGGATCCGGTGTCTGGTAAATGCTTCGGGGTGAGCTGTTTAAGCTCCTTTGCCCCCTATGTATTAACTCTCCACTCGCCTTCAGCCTACTCGGGCCCTCACTAGGCTATGCACATTAACGTCAACTTGCCGCACTTCACCGATCTTATTGCGCCGGCACACCTTAAGTTCTAACTGGGCTCCCTAAATCTAGCGAACAGGGGCCTCGTGCTCCACTGCTGAACTATTAACTGAGTTCTCTGCCTCTGACCACAAGTCGTAGTGGCTCTTCAGGTCGCATGGGCTCTAAGCCTTGCATAGCCTGGGCATTTTTTCAGATCGATAAGGATGACCCAACTCGTGTTATCTGTAATATTTGTCACCAAAAGCTAAGTAGAGGCCAAAAAATACTTAGTTTGAGTACTTCATGCATGTACCGTCACATGGATATGAAGCATAAGTTGCAGTGGGAAGCTCACTGTGCTACAATGCGGCCTAGCGGGCTGGGCCAACCACCTTCTGCCCCATCTTGTGCATCCGCAGCCTCTTCATCCTCTGTGACTGGGGGGGACAGCAGTCACACATGTTTTTGGACGCAGACCTGCCACCTCTTTACCCGCAACAGCCAGTGTGATTGGCAGGTCGTCAGTTCATTGGGAAGTGGAAACACCTGCTGGTGTTCAGCGCTCTCCGACATCAAGAGCACCACCTTTGGATCAAAGCAACCTAACATGTCCGTCTGCATCTTCCTCACAGACCGGCAGTTTGCCGGAAACACCCTACTCAACCCCGTCTAAGCACAACAGCCAGCCCTCGGTCCCTCAGATGTGGAAAAGTAAAAGACCATTTCCTCCTAGCCATGACAAAGCTAAGAGGTTGAATTTCACCATCTGCAAGCTGTTGGCTACAGAAATGCTGCCTTTCCGCCTGGAGGACACAGATGATTTTCGAGACCTTATGTCCATCGCAGTGCCCCAGTACCAGATGCCCAGTCGGCACTACTTCTCAAAGAAAGGTGTGCCTGCGCTCCACCAGCATGTCGCACACAACATCACCGCTTCTTTTAGAAACTCTGTGTGTGACAGCGTGCATTTCACCACAGACACTTGGACGAGTAGGCATGGACAGGGGCGTTACATGTCGCTGACTGGGCACTGGGTAACTATGGTGACAGCAGGACAAGGGGCTGCTGTCCAAGTCTTACCATCCCCACGAGTTGTGCATCAATCCTCTTTATCTCGAAGTTCCTCCACTGCTTCTGCCTCCTCAACCTCCTCTCGGTCCTCCACCTGCACCCAAAAGCCTGTCTGGTAATGCCACCTGCTTTCTAACTGCGCAGAAGGAATCTTGCACATCTCCTTACTATGCTGGCAGCAGGGCTCAATGCATCAGTGTTTACTTTGAAATGTCTGGGAGATGTGAGTCACACAGCTGAGGAGTTGTGGTCAGCTCTGGAGACCCAGTTTCATGAATGGTTGTCTCCACTGGACCTGCAACCAGGGAAGGCCGTGTGCGACAATGCTGCAAACCTGGGTGCGGGGCAATGTCACACACGTGCCTTGTATGGCTCACGTGTTGAACCTGGTTGTCCATCAATTTTTAGCCCACTATCCCGGACTAGATGGCCTTCTGCAGAGGGCACGGTCGCTGTGTGCTGACATCCGCCGTTCGCATCCCGCAGCTCAACGACTTACATCTCTACAGAAGTCGTTGGGCCTGCCAGTTCACCGGCTGAAATGCGATGTGCCGACACAGTGGAATTCAACTCTGCACATGTTGCAGCGACTGTGGCAGCACCGACAAGCCCTGGTGCAATACATTCTGAAGTATAGCCTGGGCCAACGAGATCCAGAGGTGGGGCAAATCATGCTGCAGGAGTGGTCTCAGATCAGGGACCTATGAAGTTGATGCGCCCCCTGGGCCGTGGGGCCCCCTGGGCCATGGGGTACCCGGAGCCGGGCCGGTAGACACTGGGGGTTGTAGTCACTGTGGCGGTGACCCGGTCCGTGACCCAGGGCGGTCAATCCAATTGTAATTTGTATATATGGGTTTTATAATGTCCGACTACGCCACCTGTGGAGTGCGGCCAAAGGGGCCGCCGCTGCGGAACAGTCCTCTGAAGCTGGCGGTTTTGCAGCAATGGTATTATTACTCCCCACAGGAAGAATGTAGCTTCAGGGCAGTGTGGGTGGATGATGGTGGTTGTAGTGCAGGGAGTCAGTAATGAACACAGAGTCCGTGTGATGCAGTCCCAAGATCTTTACTCACAGTTGTTGCAGTCCAGATAACAGGTTCCAGATCAATCTCCCCCGTCGTGCTGTGCGTACTCAGTGAGGGGCTCAGTCCACTCCCAGATAGCTCCGGAGTACTTAGCAGGACCCCCTTCTGTGTGTCCTTTCTCTGGCCTTCTCCCTGCACCTCACACCCAGTGACACTTCTATTCGGTATCTTAGGGCCTTGGCGGGCGACGTGTGTTCCATCTGTAGCACCCCGAGGACTCGGCTGCTACAGGGGTATTGCACCTCAGACCAGAGGTGTGGTATTCCACTCCCGGGTAAGGATGGAGTGTGGAACTAGGCTCAGTTAGCTGCATGCACTACACTCACCCCATTTCCGGGGGACAGATCAACGGTACTCCCACCAGATAGATGTGCAGGTACGACAGCTTCTGTCCCTGGCTGGAGTGGGGAGGGGGGAGGAACATCCCAGTGGTGTAGGAGCAGACAGGGGAGGGACTCTGGGCATAGGTAGGAGCCCATTGGGTGCTGGTCACCTGGGCTCGGGTGTCAGAGGGAGTATATAAGGTGGGCACCATCTTAGGACAGGGTCTTTTTGGTCTGCTCTGTGCAGAGAGGAGCTCAGCCAGAGAGGGCTGACAGGGAGCTGTGGCTCAGTCTGGGCCCAGCTCCAGAGCCAGACCTGGAGAGGAGGCCTGAAGCAGAGAGAGAGAGAAAGGAGAAGAAGGAGGAACAGAAACACCAGGAGGGGCCCAGAGACGCAAGAGAAGAGGGAACCCTGAGATCCCACGAGTTAACGGGTGAAGGGTTGGCAGAACAGGGTACCGGATCCCAAACTGGTGGAGGCCAATTATCCTCAGCCAGGAACCGGAGGTCGTGGACAAGTTTTGGCGCGACCCCTCGCCATATCCACCAGGAAGGCATACCACGTATAGGGTCAGGGAAGCCGGGAGAGGTTTCACCACCAGAAGGCCCGAGGGAGCTGGACAAAGGTGGATCCCTGGTGGGGACGGCCAGTAGGAAGGAAGAGAGGGGAGCTCAGGACCACGCTCTGGAACTGCCTGGGAGTTGGCCGAGTCCCGCACCTGGTGGACGCAGCACGGCTCGGGTGGTCACTCATGGCCGAAGTGATCTGAACACCAACTGTGAGTAAAGCTGTGAAAACTGCAATGCACGTCTCTGAGCTTCCTTGTCACACCACTACCACTATCATCTTTTCCTGCTTCATCAGCTGCCCTGAGGCTATACCCCTCCCGTTGGGGGTTATACCATCCACGCTGCACATCCGTACCACTGGCCTCAGCGGACTGCCCTGCAGCGGCGGTTTCATAACCGCATTCAACGGGTGGCGTAGTCGGACACTAATACCATCATACCAATAACGCCACTTAGTTTGACACCCTGGGCACGGACCGGGTCACCGCCACGAGGACTACTACCCCTATCGGATCCGGCTCCGGGTATTCCCCGCGTGCGCAACGCTACACAACATGGCCCAGGGGGCGCGTCAACTTTGGCGTAGTCGGCAGGATTACGTGCCCGCAACCACCGGGTACTGCGTGCCTGAAGAAAAGTTCACATTTACCGCAAAAAGGAGTCTCCCGCCAATTCCAGAGGGTTCCCGCCATCGGACGCCATCTGGGGTCGTTTCCCGCCGTTTTCCCGCCATCTGCAGTCTTTGCCCGCCATCTGCGAAGTTTCCTGCCATCAGTGGACGATTCCCGCCATCTTGGACAGTTTCCCGCCCTGGCAGAGCGGACGCCATTGTGGGCGTGCCAGAGAGTGGCAAGAGACCACCTCCCATCGTGGGCGCGGTCCCAGAAGGGCGCCAAAAGCGGAGACCGCCCCCACCAGCCGAGACTACCACCATGGAAATGTCCATCAAGGTGGGGGGTCTGCCCCTGAAACTGACTGTCACTAAGTTGCCCCGGGACCACTCCCAAGGGGGGCGGATAGAGAACAAAACGGAGAAGATGGGTGCAGCCTGGAGAAGTCTGGACAGATCGCTCCCGGGGATGGAGGAAGAGACAAGCGGTACCGACCCCGTGGTCCGGGGCCTGCTGCAGGCTGCCACGCCAGAAGGCCTGGTGGAGATCCTGGCACAGCTCCCCAGAGATCGGGAGCGTGCACAGACCGCGCTGGAGGCCTTGGCCCGGAAGATGGCCCGAGTACAGCAGGAAGCACTGGCCGAATGGGGAAGGGAGATGGCCCAGCAGGCTGGAACCCGCCAGCAGAGGACGCCACCCGCAACGTGGAGCATGTCTGCCCCTGAGGATGGTGCAGGAGGGACGAAGGCCGGAGACGACGCCGCGGAGGGAGCCGCAGGGATGGAAGCAGGTAATGGGGACGTCACCACCCTGAGCCCAGTAGCCGAAAACCTGCCCCAGCTCCCCATCGCAGAGCCCGAAGTCCCACTCACCGCGCCCGTTGCCGCACCGCCACTGCTCCCAACTAGGCCTCAAGCGGCCGGAGCCGCGGTCACGCCCCCTTCTGCGCCACGCCCCTTGACCCTGAGCGCGGCAAAAGAGGAAGTGCCCCCGGCCTGGTCGCAAGGCCGAGTACCCCCGGGCGCCGCGGTCTCAACAGCGCCCTCCTCCCGGAAGGCGCCATATTTGAATCCAGACAGGATGCCTACGGCCTGGACACAAGGCCGAGCACCCCCGGGCGCCGCTGCCCCTACAGCGCCCTCTACCTCCACCGTGCCACCCCTGGGTGAAGATCTGTTTGCACAGCATACTAGCCCGGATGGGCTGCCCTTCGTTTGGCCACCGGAGTACATCAATCCCCGACTCCGGAGGGAACGGCCCCTGTGTGAGCCTCTAATCCCGGCTCCGGCGCCTGCCAAAATTGTCCCGCTCCCGTTGGAGGAAGCCCAGTTTGCATGGGACCCCACCGGTGAGAACCTAATGGGGTTTACCCAGGAGACCCGGGTGGACGCAGCCCGGCGTGAGGAGTGCTGCCGTCAACAGCTAGAGGTCTTCGGGAGAGAACGACGAGAGAGGCGGATCCGCGAAGAACAGCTGCAGGTCCGGAGCGCGGAGCAGAAATGCCGAGCCCGACGAAACCCCCATGCGGCCCACGGTCCCCGCGCCACCGGGACCGTAATAAAGTTCCAGCTGGAGCATGGCTGGGGCTTTATCCGGGATCACCGAACCCCCGGCGACGTCTTTGTCACCCGCAGGGATGTCGAGAGCCACCTGCCGGAGGGACATCGCGGACGTGACCTCTACCCGGGTGATGAGGTCACCTTCACCCGGCATCAGTGTGCTAAAGGACCGTACGCCCTTCACGTACACCGGCTGACTGAGGAGGAGATACAATATGAGGAAAGCCAAGAGGACCCGGACGGGTCTGAAGACTACCCTCAGGAGGAGGCAATGAGAGGATACCGCTACTGAAGGAAGTAGCATAAACAAAGTACTGTATATAGTTACCCGTCAGGGTATGAGAACTGTTGCTGAAGTTGTTGCTGAGTGAAGTGTGGTCCCCGTTGGGACTAGTGTGGGACTGTTAAAGAACTGTTTCCTGTGTGCCCCTATCCATTACCAGGCTGAGGACTGTGAGCAGCCATTTCCCTATTCCCACTGTCCGAGGACTGAGAGCGGCCACCCTGTAAATAGTTGCGCTTCTTAAAGCGCCCCCTACTGGTTTTATAGAGGAACTGGGTTTCTATTTTAGAACTAGAGACTGTTGCACTTTACCTGGTCACAAGTTGCACGGTGGCCAGAGATCAAGAACGTGTTGGTCAAGAATGTTTTATATGACAAAGTTTTATATGATGCTAAAAGAGTTAATGGTATTTTATAAGTATGTGAAGAAAGTCTGATAATGTTTCCGTAATGTTTTATACCTGTAACGTTAAAAGAAGAAAAGAGTACCTCCCATAAAGGGACGAGTTGTAGTTAATGTCTTATATGTGAGTGCACTTTCAAATTTTTGTATCTCTAATTGTTTTGCTCTATTCCAGCCCGAGGACGTGCTGTGGTTTACCAGGGGGGAATGTAGCACCCCGAGGACTCGGCTGCTACAGGGGTATTGCACCTCAGACCAGAGGTGTGGTATTCCACTCCCGGGTAAGGATGGAGTGTGGAACTAGGCTCAGTTAGCTGCATGCACTACACTCACCCCATTTCCGGGGGACAGATCAACGGTACTCCCACCAGATAGATGTGCAGGTACGACAGCTTCTGTCCCTGGCTGGAGTGGGGAGGGGGGAGGAACATCCCAGTGGTGTAGGAGCAGACAGGGGAGGGACTCTGGGCATAGGTAGGAGCCCATTGGGTGCTGGTCACCTGGGCTCGGGTGTCAGAGGGAGTATATAAGGTGGGCACCATCTTAGGACAGGGTCTTTTTGGTCTGCTCTGTGCAGAGAGGAGCTCAGCCAGAGAGGGCTGACAGGGAGCTGTGGCTCAGTCTGGGCCCAGCTCCAGAGCCAGGCCTGGAGAGGAGGCCTGAAGCAGAGAGAGAGAGAAAGGAGAAGAAGGAGGAACAGAAACACCAGGAGGGGCCCAGAGACGCAAGAGAAGAGGGAACCCTGAGATCCCACGAGTTAACGGGTGAAGGGTTGGCAGAACAGGGTACCGGATCCCAAACTGGTGGAGGCCAATTATCCTCAGCCAGGAACCGGAGGTCGTGGACAAGTTTTGGCGCGACCCCTCGCCATATCCACCAGGAAGGCATACCACGTATAGGGTCAGGGAAGCCGGGAGAGGTTTCACCACCAGAAGGCCCGAGGGAGCTGGACAAAGGTGGATCCCTGGTGGGGACGGCCAGTAGGAAGGAAGAGAGGGGAGCTCAGGACCACGCTCTGGAACTGCCTGGGAGTTGGCCGAGTCCCGCACCTGGTGGACGCAGCACGGCTCGGGTGGTCACTCTTGGCCGAAGTGATCTGAACACCAACTGTGAGTAAAGCTGTGAAAACTGCAATGCACGTCTCTGAGCTTCCTTGTCACACCACTACCACTATCATCTTTTCCTGCTTCATCAGCTGCCCTGAGGCTATACCCCTCCCGTTGGGGGTTATACCATCCACGCTGCACATCCGTACCACCGGCCTCAGCGGACTGCCCTGCAGCGGCGGTTTCATAACCGCATTCAACGGGTGGCGTAGTCGGACACTAATACCATCATACCAATAACGCCACTTAGTTTGACACCCTGGGCACGGACCGGGTCACCGCCACGAGGACTACTACCCCTATCGGATCCGGCTCCGGGTATTCCCCGCGTGCGCAACGCTACACAACATGGCCCAGGGGGCGCGTCACATCCCCTGGGTCCTATGTGGCTACCTTCTTAGTGAGACTGGTGTGGACTTTGGCCTGCGGTACATGAAATGCTGCAGCCTCCGGTTTCTAGTTGAGCCTTGCTGTTTCTCCGCTAGTTGAGGGACCGGTTCCCTTATGTGGCCTGACCCCTCTACCTCCTGGTAGCAGAGGGAGTACGGGTGGCCTTCTGCATGGCCCGTACCCCTAGGGTCCCTTCGGTTCCTGGAGCCTTCCTGCTCCCACTCCTCTCTTCTCTCCTTCAGTCCTGGGCCTCCTAGGCTAGGCCCGCCTCCGGAGCAGAGCTCATGCAGAGCCTCTGCTCCTGTCACTTTTCCTCCTCTGACTGGCTTGCTCTTTCTAAGATGGCTTCCTATTTATACTCTCCCTGTCATGTGCTCCCCTAAGCTGCTCCCCTAAGCACCCACAACATAGCACCCTCCCGCCAGCTAGGGACCTGGGACTGTGCTCTCCCTTAGGAGCAATCTCGCCCTACCCCCACTGCGGGTATGTGTTGGATGCAGGTGTTAGGGTCCCGAGGCATACGCCTTCCTTACCTGAGGGCGAGATACCACACCTCTTGATGAGATGCAGTAACTCTGTGGCGACTGAACCCTCAGGGGCGCCACACACCCTTCTGCACAGTTTTGAAATGGCGACGAAGATGTTTAGTGCTGACGACGATGCCATTATCAGCATGACTATTCCGGTGATTTACATGCTGGAGCACACATTAAACAGAATGCAGAGTCAGGTGGTGGGACAAAAGGAGGTGGATGAAGTAGAGGAGGAGTCGTATGCGGAAGGGATAACATCTCCAAGGTCCAGACGGTCGGCAGCACCAAGGCGGCAGACTTGAGAGGGTGGGGGAGAGGGATTAACCAGGGCACATGATAGCAGCCAAACTGTTGATGAAGGTGCAGGAGCCGAGGAAGAAGTGGAGGACGAACTGGCGATGGGCATGGAAGACTCATCAGATGAGGGAGACCTTGATCACATTTCTGTTGTGCGAGGTTGGGGGGAGAGGGCAGAGGAAGGAAGCATGATTCTTACCTCGCTACCAACACAACAAGGACTTGGTCCTCCTGGATGCGCCAGACACATGAGTGCCTTCTTGCTGCACTACCTGCAACATGACCCTCGGATTGTCAGAATTCGAAGTAATCCCGTCTACTGGGTAGCCACACTCTTAGATCCCCGGAACAAAAGTAAATTTGCCAAAATAATTCCTGCCATAAAAAGGGATTTACGCATGCAGGAGTATCTGCAGATGCTGATGCAGAATCTTACATGTGCTTTTCCACAAAACACCAGTGGTGCACGTAGTGAATCTCACAGTTCTAACTTGCCAGCCGTGGGACTGTCGAGTCTTCATCATTCAAACCGTAACAGTAACACAGTATCTGCTGGTAACAGCAATTTTGTGGAATCGTTTCACCACTGTTTTAGACCATCCTTTGCAAGGCCACAGGAGACAAGAAGTCTGACACATAGTCAACGCCTAGAGAGGATGGTACAGGAGTATCTCCAAGTGAACATCGAAGCCATGACTGTGTCACTGGACCCTTGCTCATTTTGGGATTTCAATCTGGAAAAATGGCTGGAGCTCTCCACTCACGCCTTGGAGATCTTGTCATGCCCTGCAGCCAGCGTTCTCTCTGAACGTGTGTTCAGCGCTGCTGGTGGTGTGCTGACAGATAAGCGCACGCGGCTGTCCACTGAGAATGCAGACAAACTCACGTTCATAAAGATGAACAAATCATGGATTCGCAAGGACTTTTCTACCCCTGTGTCATCATGGGGAGACTAAAAGCTTGAGGATTTGGTAAAATCACCTCACCAACCATTTTAAGCAACTGTGGGGCAATTGATGCCACTTAACCCTAGAACGCATGACCATAAAAATCTACACTTTCACATACCTTGGGCCTTTTAGGCCCGTGTGCAAATAACATGGAATAACTGAAACTCAAATGACAAACAACTATATACATGAAGAATACCTAGAGTTTCAAAATTCTAACTAAAGTAATCTTGCAGAAAATAGAAAACAATTAACAGGGCGGGCCTGCGAGGCCCCAGGTATGCGTTCTAGGGTTAAGTGGTGTCTGTGCCACAATTTTGGGAAAAAATGGAGACTCTTTTTGGAGTCCCCTTGCTGTGTCTTACGTGACGTTGGCATCGTCAATTCCAGGTGGGTTGGGTCACTCCCCCCCCCCTTTTAACTGTAAGAAACTACATACACTATGGCTTGGGGTAACACAGAGGGTTGAGTCTGAAAAGCTGTTTACTCAGAGGTCTGCTCCCAAGCTTCATTGTCTGCTAGTCAGCGTAGAATTTTTAACTGCATCTAGCCTAGGCAATACTTTGGGCGTAGTAGCCCACCTGCGAAGCACGCTGCACCGCCTGTGTATCTAATAAGAATTTTTAAATGCATCTAGCCTAGGCAGACTGTGGGCACCTCCAACCAAACCCAGACGCTCAGCCCCCCTACCGCCCCCCTTTCCTTGACAATACAATAATGTAACTCTTACAACTGGATGGGTGAGGATCGGTCACAGCTTTATTAACTCTTTATACTCATTCCATTAGAAAGGCATTTTATTTCTAAAATAATTCAGCTTGTTGCAGCATGTGCTGGGTCTCCACTCCGGCAAGTTGGCCAACAAGTGTAACTCTCCAACATGTCCTTTCTATTTCCAGGCCACGGAGGATCCTGCGTACTCGTATGCAGGACTCTGACCCCCACCCATCACTCTTAACGCTTGTTCCACTCCGTCCTGGAGTCCTGACAGGAATATGTCCAGTCCAATATCCATTAAGTGAACACCGTCGGGCCGTATGAGGCCTGCTTTATCTCCTTCCAGTTGTCGGTGTCGTATCACTACACCGCCTCTGTCTCTTCTAAATTTTGCCATCTGAATATTTATTACCCGCCTTGTCCGTTCGATGGCCATGATGTCTCGCTCACCTTGCCATACCGCTATCGGCACAATCTCTGACCATACCATAGCTAGTTTTGTGAAAAATTCTCTGAAGCGCTCAGTGTCTAGTTTCATTATTGCCATTAGTTATGCGCTCTTGTGATGACCTAGGCTGTTTCCCCCGGCCTGTATAACTAAGATGACAAGACCTCTTGCCTCTCTCCCTACCTTGATTACCTCCATTAGTACCTGTGGCCACAGCAGGCCTCTAATACCTCTCCAGTTGAAATATGGGTTATGAAACTCTAATTTCCTCATGCCTGGGCGGACTTTCGCCCTTTTTTCTGCCCAATATATATACGAGTGGCCTATCACCCACACTGCTGGCTTAGCGTCACCTGTAAAAGAAACAAACCACATTAGGATAACAAGTCCGGTCTTATGTATCTCGCCAAACACGTGGATCGCCATCTCCCTATCCTCTGAACTTCCGTTTCTGACAGTCCTGCTCTTGCTGCTTCCGTGGCCGTGCCTATGCGGAATGAGTGTGTCCCGTAATCTTTGCGGTGGTTCCCTGCCGATGCTATGCATTTATTAAATATAGCTTGGAACTGGTATCTTGATAATGGCGTTCCATCAATGTGTGATAGGAAGAAATTACTTTGTGATCTGATGGTTAGATATGTTTTTACTATTGTTACCCGACTCAGAGTACCGTTTGTTGGTTGTAGAAGTACCCAAGTGCCCCTTCCCGCTGGAACCGTTTTCGATTGGCGTATGCGTAGACGTATTGCATTATTGGCTATGACTACGTCCTGGTGTAATAAGCCTCCACTGGTGGTAATTTTGGATTGAGGGACTAATTCGCTTATGCATAGCGCCCCGAAGAAGGCGATCACAAATGCAATAGACAGTAGTGTTGCTTCAAATTGTGAGAGTCATGTTAATGGTGTTAGGGATATGATGAGAGAAATCAGTTTTAGTGACACGGGACGGGAAGTCTACACTCCTGACTTGGCTGACCCCTTTTCCACCCTTTTATGGATTGTCTGATGATGAATCTTTGTCACATCTCCCCAATTCAGTAGTTGGAAGTGAAATGCTACTCCGGTCAGACACCGCTGCGCTGACGCCCCTGATATGCCCCTCATCATTAGCTGGTGGAGAAATTCTATGGTGAATTGTGATCTGCCTTGTTCACATTGGTCAACCCGTCTGCCTGCTACTAGTCATGTCCACTCTTCCCATGCCTTACCGTATGCGTGCCACGTCGACGGGGCAACTGAAGCTCTGATTAATGGCATCAACTATTCGCCACTAGATCCCATAGGGAGGGAGGGCAACTGTTGCCCGATGGGTGGGCGTTGGGGAAGAGCTCTATTAAAATCTGCCAATTGAATTGTGATAAAGCGTTAGCAGCAGTTTTAGACCCCTCAGCATCGTGGCTACCGCGGACCCATACATTGTGTTTTAGGCACAGGAATGCTAGCCGGCGGAGTAGGCCTAGCACTGGGAGAGACAATGATGCCATCTTATTAATGCAATGCGCTAGGCTGGTGTTTTTTGTTATGAAGAGTATATTTTTGCTAGCCAGGCGCAGGACCCATATTTCTATTGCTACCACTATTGGGAAGAAAAATTATTTTCAGGGCTAGATGCAGCTAAAAATTATTATTAATTTCAAAGCTGGTGGAGCTTGGTATAGATGGCCTAATACAATGAGTACCACACACTGCTACAAGCCCAAATATTTATTCAGAGCTAGATGCAGATAAAAATTATTTTTAATTTGCAACCTGGTGGAGGTTAGTATAGATGGACTAATAGACCAAGTCCCACACACTGCTAGAAGACTAAATATTTTTTCAGAGCTAGATGCAGAAAAAAATTATATTGAATTTGCAACCTGATGGAGGTCAGTATAGATGGACTAATAGAACAAGTCCCACACACTGCTAGAAGATGAAATATTTTTTCAGAGCTAGATGCAGAAAAAAATTATATTGAATTTGCAACCTGATGGAGGTCAGTATAGATGGACTAATAGAACAAGTCCCACACACTGCTAGAAGCCTAAATATTTTTTCAGAGCTCGATGCAGAAAAATATTATATTGAATTTGCAACCTGGTGGAGGTTAGTATAGATGGACTAATAGAATGATGCTATGCCCAAAAAGTTTTACTTCACTAAGTGCAGTAAAAAAATTGGTATTCTATACACAGGTGGTGTAGCTTGCAACGCAGATAGGCTACTCCACTGACTAACACACTGCAATAGGCCAAAAAGGATTTGTTTTGCTAGATTTAGCCAAATGCTGTGAAAAAAACTTGCACAGCACTAAAACAGACCTGCCTGGCAAAAAGTGATAGGAACTGATGTAACCTAGCCCTGAAAAGGACTGCAATTACAATTAGTCTTTACTCCCAACCTATCTATTTAAGAGCACAGACCTACCTGATAAAAGTCGTATGAAATGATGTAACCTAGTCCTTAAAAGGACTGCAATCACAACTTTTCCCTACTCCCAAGCTATCTGTAGATTTGTGCGAAAATTGGCTTGAAATTAACAAAGTATAGCGCACACAGCAACAGCGGTGCCGTCTAACACGCAGCTGCAGCAGTGAGAAAATGGTGGCGACGGGGAAAATGGCTGGGTCTTATAGGGCAAGGACATGTGACATACACTGCCAATGACACATGCCCTTGCTTGTGTGAAAAAAAGCAGTTCGCTCCGTGTGTGCGCTGCTGATAGTCTGACAGACTGCACCTCCCCACTGTAAATGCGGGAAAGAGAAAAAAAAATGGAGATCTTCATTATTCCTGCAGAGATCCATCCCCTGCCCCTCCCCCCACCCCGCTGTACACTCAAACTGCGTATTAACATTAATTTTCAGCATTACTGAGAAAAAATCCAGTTATGATTTTGGTGCACGAACAGTAATCGAAAATAACCTCGAACAGCCGAATTTTTTTCAAATCGTTCGTGTTCGCCGAACGGCTCGAACACCGCCCAAAACAGCTCGAATTTGAGACTGGCGAACAGTTTGAGTCGAACACCGCTCATCTCTAGTGATAACATCCAGATTTGAACTGTGGAAGAGGAAAAACACTGTTCTATTTCTATGGCCTACACCAGAATCTTTTAAACAGATATATTGGTGTTTGAACAGTCAGCGAGACACCGAAAATGTTTTTTTTTTATGGAAAAAAAGCAAAAAGGTTGATAACACCCAGATTTGAACCATGGAAGAGGAAAAGCACAGTTCTATTTCTATGGCCTACACCAGGATCTTTTAAACAGATATATTTGTGTATGAACAGTCAGCGACACACTCAAACTGTTTTTTTTATGGAAAAAAGACAAAAAAGTGGATAATACAGAGATTTGAAACGTGGAACTGCAAAACCACAGTTATAATTTCCTGGTGTTTACCAGACATGGTAAAATAGATATATTTGTGTCTGAACAGTCAGCGAGACACTGAAAAGGTTTTTTTTTATGGAAAAAAGACAAAAATGTGGATAATACAGAGATTTGAACTGCAGAACTGCAAAACCACAGTTAAAATTATCTGGTGTATACCAGACTTGTTAAAATAGATATATTTGTGTCTGAACAGTCAGCGACACACTCAAACTGTTTTTTTTTTATGGAAAAAAGGCAAGCAGGTTGATAACACCCAGATGTGAACCATGGAAGAGGAAAAACACAGTTCCAGTTCTCTGGCCTACACCAGACTCTTTTAAACAGATATATTGGTGTCTGAACAGTCAGAGAGACACTGAAAATGTTTTTTTTTTATGGAAAAAAAGCAAGCAGGTTGATAACACCCACATTTGAACCGTGGAAGAGGAAAAACACAGTTCTATTTCTCTGTCCTACACCAGAATCTTTTAAACAGATATATTTGTGTCTGAACAGTCAGCGAGACACAGAAAATGTTTTTTTTTAATGGAAAAAAAACAAAAAAGTGGATAATACAGAGATTTGAACCGTGGAACTGTAAAACCACAGTTCTAATTTCCTGGTGTATACCAGACTTGTTAAAATAGATATATTGGTGTCTGAACAGTCAGTGAGACACTGAAAAAGTTTTTTTTTTATGGAAAAAAGACAAAAAGGTGGATAATACAGAGATTTGAACCGTGTAACTGCAAAACCACAGTTATAATTTCCTGGTGTATACCAGAATTGTTAAAATAGATATATTTGTCTCTGAACAGTCAGCGACACACTCAAACTGTTTTTTTTTTATGGAAAAAAGGCAAGCAGGGTGATGACACCCAGATTTGAACTGTGGAAGAGGAAAAACACAGTTCTATTTTTTTGGCCTACACCAGAATTTTTTAAACAGATATATTGGTGTCTGAAGAGTCAGCGAGACACCAAAAATGTTTTTTTTTATGGAAAAAAAGCAAAAAGGTTGATAACACCCAGATTTGAACCATGGAAGAGGAACAACACAGGTCTTTTTGTCTGGCCTACACCAGGATCTTTTAAACAAATATATTTGTGTCTGAACAGTCAGCGACACACTCAAACTGTTTTTTTTATGGAAAAAAGACAAAAAGTGGATAATACAGAGATTTGAACCGTGGAACTGCAAAACCACAGTTATAATTTCCTGGTGTTTACCAGACTTGTTAAAATAGATATATTTGTGCCTAAACAGTCAGTGAGACACTGAAAATATTTTTTTTCATGGAAAAAAGGCAAGCAGGTTGATAACACCCAGATTTGAACTATGGAAGAGGAAAAACAGTTCTAGTTCTCTGGCCTAGACCAGACTCTTTTAACCAGATATATTGGTGTCTGAGCAGAAAGCAAGACACTGAAAATGTTTTTTTTCGTGGAAAAAAGACAAAAAAGTGGATAATGCAGAGATTTGACCCGTGAACTGCAAAACCACAGTTATAATTTCCTGGTGTATACCAGACTTGTTAAAATAGTTATATTTGTGTCTGAACAGTCAGCGACATACTCAAACTGGTTTTTTTTATGGAAAAAAGGCAAGCAGGTTGATAACACCCAGATTTGAACCGTGGAAGAGGAAAAAAACAGTTCTATTTCTCTGCCCTACAACAGATTCTTCTAAACAGATATATTTGTGTCTGAACAGTCAGCGACACACTCAAACTGTTTTATTTTATTTAAAAAAGGCAAGCAGGTTGATAAAACCCAGATTTGAACCGTGATAGAGGAAAAACACAGTTCTATTTCTCTGGCCTACACCAGAGTCTTTTAAACAGATATATTTGTGTCTGAACAGTCAGCGACACACTCAAACTGTTTTTTTTATGGAAAAAAGACAAAAGAGTGGATAATACAGAGATTTGAACCGTGGAACTGCAAAACAACAGTTATAATTTTCTGGTGTATACCAGACTTGATAAAATAGATATATTTGTGTCTGGACAGTCAGCGACACACTCAAACTGTTTTTTTTCATGCAAAAAGGCAAGCAGGTTGATAACACCCAGATTTGAACCGTGGAAGAGGAAAAAACACAGTTTTAGTTCTCTGGCCTACACCAGACTCTATTAAACAGATATATTGGTGTCTGAACAGTCAGCGAGACACTGAAAATATTTTTTTTTATGGGAAAAAGACAAAAAAGTGGATAATACAGAGATTTGAACCGTTGAACTGCAAAACCACAGTTATAATTTCCTGGTGTATAACAGACTTGTTAAAATAGATATATTTGTGTCTAAACAGTCAGTGACACACTCAAACTGTTTCTTTTTATGGAAAAAAGGCAAGCAGGTTGATAACACCCAGATTTGAACCACGGAAGAGGAAAAACACTGTTCTAGACCTCTGGCCTACACCAGACTCTTTTAAACAGATATATTGGTGTCTGAACAGTCAGCGAGACACTGAAAATGTTTATTTTATGTAAAAACGGCAAGCAGGTTGATAACACTCAGATTTTAACCAAGAAAAGGAAGAACACAGTTCTAGTTCTCTGGCCTACACCACACTCTTTTAAACAGATATATTGGTGTCTGATCAGTCAGCGAGACACTGAAAATGTTTTTTTTCTATGGAAAAAGGAAAGCAGGTTGATAACACCAAGATTTGACCTGTGGAAGAGGAAAAACACAGTTATATTTCTCTGGCTCACACCAGAATCTTTTAAACAGATATATTTGTGTCTGAACAGTCAGCGACACACTCAAACTGTTTTTTTTATGGAAAAACGGTAAGCAGGTTGATAACACCCAGATTTGAACCGTGGAAGAGCAAAACTACAGTTCTATTTCTGTGGCCTTCTCCAGAATCTTTTAAACAGATATATTTGTGTCTGACCAGTCAGCAACACACTCAAACTGTTTTTTTATGGAAAAAAGGCAAGCCAGTTGATAACACCCAGATTTGAACCAAGGAAGAAGAAAAACACAGTTCTAATTCTCTGGCCTACACCAGACTCTTTTAAACAGATATATTGGTGTCTGAACAGTCAGCGAGACACTGAAAAGGTTTTTTTTTATGGAAAAAAGACAAAAAAGTGGATGATACAGAGATTTGAACTGTGGAACTGCAAAACCACAGTTATAATTTCCTGGTGTATATCAGACTTGTTAAAAAAGATATATTTGTGTCTGAACAGTCAGCGACACACTCAAACTGTTTTTTTTTTAGGGAAAAAAGGCAAGCAGGTTGATAACACCCAGATTTGAACCGTGGAAGAGGAAAAACACAGTTTTATTTCTGTGGCCTACACCAGAATCTTTAAAACAGATATATTGGTGTCTGAACAGTCAGCGAGACACTGAAAAGGTTTTTTTTTATGGAAAAATGACAAAAAAGTGGATAAGACAGAGAATTCAATAGTGGAACTGCAAAACCACAGTTATAATTTCCTGGTGTATACCAGACTTGTTAAAATAGATATTTTTGTGTCTGAACAGTTAGAGACACACTCAAACTGTTTTTTTTATGGAAAAAAGGCAAGCATGTTGATAACACAAAGATTTTAACCAAGAAGAGGAAGAACACAGTTCTAGTTCTCTGGCCTACACCAGACTCTTTCAAACAGATATATTGGTGTCTGAACAGTCAGTGAGACACTGAAAATGTTTTTGTTTTTTATGGAAAAAAGACAGAAAAGTGGATAATACAGAGATTTGAACCGTGGAACTGCAAAACCACAGTTATAATTTCCTGGTGTATACCAGACTTGTTAAAATAGATATATTTGTGTCTGAACAGTCAGTGACACATTCAAACTGTTTTTTTATGGAAAAAAGGCAAGCAGGTTGATAACACCCAGATTTGAACCAAGAAAAGGAAGAACACATTTCTAGTTCTCTGGCCTACACCAGACTATTTTAAACAGATATACTGGTGTCTAAACAGTCAGCGACACACTCAAACTGTTTTTTTTTATGGAAAAAAGGCAAGCAGGTTGATAACACCCAGATTTGAACCGTGGAAGAGGAAAAACACAGTTCTATTTCTGTGGCCTTCACCAGAATCTTTTAAACAGATATATTTGTGTCTGAACAGTCAGCGACACACTCAAACTGTTTTTTTATAGAAAAAAGTCAAGCAGGTTGATAATAGTTTTGAGCCACCCCCGTAGTGTTCGAGTTCTGTTCGTTTCGTCGAACACCATTAAAACCAATGGTAGGCAAACAAAAACACATAGAAACACATAGAAAACACCTTCAAAGGTGTCCAAAAGCTGATAAACTGCTCAGAAGACACAACTAACACATGGAAAAGTGACAAGTACATATAGTCATGCGAAAAGAAAAGAGGTGGAGGAGTAAAAGGAGGGGGAGACACAGATATAGGCATGTCATGCCCTTCTAAAATCAAGAAAGGCTGGAGTAAAAGTCTAAAATCAGCCTACCAACACCCAGACGTCGTGACAAGAAAATTAAAAAAAGAAATATCTTTAGGGAGAATGGCGGTTCCATTCAGAACACTTTCCTTACAAGACGTAGTGGTATCCCCGTTGTGAGTTGTGCCAAAAATGGAACCCAATACATTCGGACTAATCCACCATTTGTCATATCCAAGGGGCAGGTCAGTAAACGACAACATCGACGTGGAACCAAGTACAGTAGTATATACTGTACATCCTTTGACAAGGCAATCAGGTGGATCAAGAAGTTGGGAAGGGTCACCCTAATGGCCAAAACAGAGATTGATGCGGCGTTCTGGTTACTTACTACCTGTGCTTCCAAATAGTGTCCATCTATTGGGCTGCTTCTGGGAAGGAGCATACTATATAGATCGCTGTTTGCCCATGTGGTGGTCCAGATCCTGCTCACTATTTGAGGCGTTTAGTTGTTTCCTCAAATAGGTTGTAATGGACGTTTCTAAGGGGGCACATATTATCCATTACCTCGACAACTTCTTATGCCTGGGCCCAAAAGATTCGCCACAGTGTGAATACACGCGGTAGTCCACCTGTGAGAAGGAGAGAGCTGGAGGGAGAGCGGACACCACAGAGCCGAAGGGTTAGATGGAGAACGGAAGAAGGAAAGAGGGCGAGGGAGGTAAGGGAGTACAGTGGAAGGCCGACCTGAGCTCCCCCACGTTCCTGCTGGGCGGGGAACAGCCCTGGGAAGAAAAGCCGCTTGCGCATCCCTTTGAGGTTACGGGCGCGAGCGGGCAGAGGGACTACGCTGGAGTGCGAAGCCGATACGGCCAGTCCGTTCCTGCCTGTGCGACCTCCGTGTCGCCGGGTTTGTGCCAGAGCCGCAGTGGACCCTGACGGCCAGCCCCCCTCTCCAAATACTGGTGCCTGTCCGCTGGTAGGTCGAGCCCCCCCGCGGTGGGGGGGAGTAACATCTGCAGAAGAAAGACCATCTTCCAGCCAAACTAAGATGTCTACTTCTTTTCGTGGACAATGTGATACGATCCCTTTCTTACGGACATGCCCATCGCTACAAATTCCAGATGAGGCACAAAAGCAGCAGGTGCTTCAACGGACATCAAGTGCTCCTTCAAGTGGGCTCTCCTTCACCTCAACTTCAACATCACAAATACTCCAGTCCTCAGAGGTGTCACACCAATCACATTTGCTTCCTCAAAGCTCCCAAGTCTCCAGCTGCCCGTCTGAGTATGGGGTAACACAGATGGTTGAGTCTGCACAGCTGTTTACTTATACTATAGCCTGGGCAACGGAGGTCTGCTCCAGAGCTTCTGTTAATCCAGACGAGGAAATGATCTGCACTGATGCCCAGAAACTTTATGAGTTGGATCCAGGACCAGATGAAGAAGGTTCTGACCATAATGTAGACCCTCGTTCCCAAACTGTAACTCCTGTTGGTGGAGACAATGATGAAGACGATGATGAGACTCAAATACCTGATTGGAGCGACAACTTGACTCAGAGCAGGAAGAGGTCAGGGCAGGAAGAGGTTGGCTCTGAGGATGACGGGTGTGAGAACACACAAGGTGATAATGACGAGGTTGGAGATCCCACTTACTGTCAACCCACAGTCAGCCAAGAGATGAGGTCAGCAGAGGAGGTGGAGGAGGATGCTTTTGACGACGAGGTTAGGTTGCGCCTTCCTGGACAGAGACGGAGTACTGGAAGCACGTGAACAACTGCATCCTCAACCACAACTCTGCCTCTGACCACAAGTCGTGGTGGCTCTTCAGGTCGCATTGAGCTCTAAGCCTTGCATAGCCTGGGCATTTTTTCAGATCGATAAGGATGACCCAACTCATGTTATCTGTAATATTTGTCACCAAAAGCTTAGAGGCCAAAAAATCCATAGTTTGAGTACTTCATGCATGAATCGTCACATGGATACTGTATGAAGCATAAGTTGCAGTGGGTAGCTCACTGTGCTACAATGCGGCCTAGGGGGTCGTGCCAACCACCGTCTGCCCTATCTTGTGCATCCGCGGCCTCTTCATCCTCTGTGACTGGGGGGACAGCAGTCACACATGTTTTTGGATGCAGACATGCCACCTCTTTACCCGCAACAGCCAGTGCGATTGGCAGGTCATCATTTCATTTGGAAGTGGAAACACCAGCTGGTGTTGAGCGCTCTCCGACATCGAGACTTTTCCGCCTGCATCTTCCTCACAGACCGGCAGTTTGCCGGGGACACCCTACTCAACCCAGTCTAAGCACAACAGCCAGCCCTCGGTCCCTCAGATGTGGAGAAGTAAAAGACCATTTCCTCGTAGCTAGTGTTGAGCCACCCCAATAGTGTTCGGGTTCGGTTCGTCGAACACCGGGATGTTCGTGGAACTGTTCGTCGAACACCTTAGAACACCGTCGAACACCGTCGGACACCGTTAAAACCAATGGCAGGCAAACAGAAACACATAGAAACACATAGAAAACACCTTCAAAGGTGTCCAAAAGCTGACAAACTGCTCAGAAGACACTCTCTTTAAAAAAGCCGGCCGGCAATTCAGCAGCGTTATACACCGGTACCCGACAATTTAGACAAGAAGGAATAGAGCATCACACATAGATTAGATAGATAGAAACATGTCAGTCACATATAAAAGAAGTACAGTGACAGTGTTGCTTACTGTACTTGTCATTTAGTGTTAAAGATTTATTTAAAAAAATAATAGTGTTTTCATGCACCGTCTCTTTATAAAAGCCGGCCGGCAATTCAGCATCGGTACCCAACAATTTATAACAGAAAGAATAGAGCATCACACATAGATTAGATAGATAGAAACATGTCAGTCACATATATAAGAAGTACAGTGATAGTGTTGATTACTGTACTTGTCATTTAGTGTTAAAATAAAGGATTTATTAAAAAAAAATTGGCGTGGGGTTCCCCGTAATTTTAGTCTCTAGCGGAGGTTAAGCAGATGGCTGGGGCAGATGTTTGAAGCCTGAGAAGGGGGTAATACCCACGGAGCTTCCCAGGCTACTAATATCAGCCCCCAGCTGAATACCTAGCCTTTACTAGCTATTAAAATGGGGAACCCCCAAAAAAATGACGTTGGGTCCCCCCTATTTTAATAGCTAGCAAAGGCTAGGCAGACAGCTGGGGGCTGATATTAATAGCCCAGGAAGGGTGCCATGAATATTGGCCCCCTCCCAGGCTAGAAACACCAGCCGTCAGCCGCCCCAGAAATGGCACATCCATAGGATGCGCCAATTCTGGCACTTAGCCTCACTCTTCCCACTACCCTGTAGCTGTGGCAGTGGGGTAATAGGGCTGGGGTTGATGTCAGCTTATAATGCCAGCTGACATCAAGCCCAGGTTAGTAATGGAGAAGCGTTTATAAGACACCCCCATTACTAACCCCATAGTCAAAGTTAAAAAAAAAAAAAACACCCAGAATAAAGTCCTTTAATTGAAATAAACACACAATTCTTTATTGTTCTAAATTAAACCATACTTACCGTCACGCCCATTCCAGCTGAAGCCAATGTCTTCTGCAATAAAGGTAAAATAATAAAGCAACATCATCCTTACCTTTCCATGGTTCCCACGATAGCTTCAGCTCTGCTACATTCACATGACAGGCTGGAGTGCAGCAGAACGCTGCCATCCAGCTTGCCATGCGGCAGACACTGAGAAACGCAGGCATGCTTGCGCTCCTCAGTGTCTCGCTGTGACGGCATAAACATGAGCCGAGGTTATGTCCAATGAACTCAGCTCACCTCATGCACGTCACCGACAGCGTGGGAAAATTCTCCTGCGCATGCGGTGAGTGCAGGAGAATTTTCCCACGCTGTCAGTGATGTGCATGAGGTGAGCTCATGTACAATGAACTCAGCTCACCTCATGCACGTCACTGACAGCATGGGAAAATTCTCAGCGCTCAGCGCTCAGCGCTTCAGCAGGAGAATACTCCCACGCTGGGATGGCATTGAGATGACAGGCTGGATCACAGCTGAGCGCTGCCATCCAGCTTGTCATCCTTCAGAGACACTGCAGAGCGCAAGCAGTGTCTATGAAGGATGGCATGCTGGATGGCAGCGCTCAGCTGCCATCCAGCCTGTCATCTCAATGCCATCACAGCGTGGGAGAATTCTCCTGCTGAAGCGCTGAGCGCTGAGAATTTTCCCACGCTGTCAGTGACATGCATGAGGTGAGCTGAGTTCATTGGACATGCCCTCGGCTCATCTTTATGCCGTCACAGCCAGACACTGAGGAGCGCAAGCATGCCTGCGCTTCTCAGTGTCTGCCGCATGGCAAGCTGGATGACAGCGTTCTGCTGCGGTCCAGCCTGTCATGTGAATGTAGCAGAGCTGAAGCTGTCGTGGGAACCATGGAAAGGTAAGGATGATGTTGCTTCATTATTTTACTTTTATTGCAGGAGATCGTTGGCTTCAGCTGGAATGGGCGTGATGGTAAGTATGGTTTAATTTAGAACAATAAAGAATTGTGTCTTTATTTCAATTAAAGGACTTTTTTTCTGGGTGTTTGTGGGGTTTTTTTAACTTTGACTATGGGGTTGGTAATGGGGGTGTCTTATAGACGCCTCTCCATTACTAACCTGGGCTTGATGTCAGCTGGCATTATAAGCTGACATCAACCCCAGCCCTATTACCCCACTGCCACCGCTACAGGGTAGTGGGAAGAGCGAGGCTAAGTGCCAGAATTGGCGCATCCTATGGATGCGCCATTTCTAGGGCGGCTGACGGCTGGTGTTTCTAGCCTGGGAGGGGGCCAATATTCATGGCACCCTTCCTGGGCTATTAATATCAGCCCCCAGCTGTCTGCCAAGCCTTTGCTAGCTATTAAAATAGGGGGGACCCCATGTCATTTTTTGGGGGTCCCCCATTTTAATAGCTATTAAAGGCTAGGTATTCAGCTGGGGGCTGATATTAGTAGCCTGGGAAGCTCCGTGGGTATTACCCCCTTCCCAGGCTTAAAACATCTGCCCCAGCCGTCTGCTTAACCTCCCCTAGAGACTAAAATTACGGGGAACCCCACGCCAATTTTTTTTTTAATAAATCCTTTATTTTAACACTAAATGACAAGTACAGTAATCAACACTATCACTGTACTTCTTATACATGTGACTGACATGTTTCTATCTATCTAATCTATGTGTGATGCTCTATTCTTTCTGTTATAAATTGTCGGGTACCGATGCTGAATTGCCGGCCGGCTTTTTTAAAGAGATGGTGCATGAAAACACTATTATTTTTTTTAATAAATCATTTAACACTAAATGACAAGTACAGTAACCAACACTGTCACTGTACTTCTTATATATGTGACTGACATGTTTCTATCTATCTAATCTATGTGTGATACTCTATTCTTTCTGTTATAAATTGTCGGGTACCGATGCTGAATTGCCGGCCGGCTTTTTTAAAGAGATGGTGCATGAAAACACTATTATTTTTTTTAATAAATCATTTAACACTAAATGACAAGTACAGTAACCAACACTGTCACTGTACTTCTTATATATGTGACTGACATGTTTCTATCTATCTAATCTATGTGTGATACTCTATTCTTTCTGTTCTAAATTGTCGGGTACCGGTGTATGCCGCTGCAGAATTGCCGGCTTTTCATGTTTCACTGTGAGCACTGTTCCCATCGATTTGGGCAACCACTGAAATGCCACAACCACCATGGCTGTGGCATTACAGTGAGTGGCAGACAATCCCTGCATGATTGGTGCTCTAAATAGCGCCAGACATGCAGGACACGCTTTTGGTGCACAAACAGTTATCGAACATAACCTCGAACAGCTGAATTTTTTGCAAATCGTTCGAGTTCGTTGAAAGTCTCGAACACCGCCCAAAACAGCTCGAATTTGAGATTGGCGAACAGTTCTAGTCAAACACCGCTCATCTCTACTCCTAGCCATGACAAAGCTAAGAGGTTGAATTTCACCATCTGCAAGCTGTTGGCTACAGAAATGCTGCCTTTCTGCCTGGTGGATACAGAGGATTTTCGAGACCTTATGTCCGTCGCAGTGCCCCAGTACCAGATGCCCAGTTGGCACTACTTCTCAAAGAAAGGTGTGCCTGCGCTCCACCAGCATGTCGCACACAACATCACTGCTTCTTTGAGAAACTCTGTGTGTGACAGGGTGCATTTCACCACAGACACTTGGATGAGTAGGCATGGACACGGGCGTTACATGTCGCTGACTGGGCACTGAGTAACTATGGTGACAGCAGGACAAGGGGCTGCTGTCCAAGTCTTGCCGTCCCCACGAGTTGTGCATCTATCCTCTTTATCTAGAAGTTCCTCCACTGCTTCTGCCTCCTCTCGGTCCTCCACCTGCACCCAAACCTGTCTAGTAATGCCACCCGCTTTCTAACTGCGCAGAATGAATCCTACACACCTCCTTACTATGCTGGCAGCAGGGCTCAACGGCATCAGGCGGTGTTTACTTTGAAATGTCTGGGAAATGTGAGTCACACAGCTGAGGAGTTGTGGTCAGCTCTGGAGACCCAGTTTCATGAATGGTTGTATCCACTGGACCTGCAACCAGGGAAGGCCGTGTGCGACAATGCTGCAAACCTGGGTGCGGCCCTTCGCCCGGGCAATGTCACACACGTGCCTTGTATGGCTCACGTCTTGAACCTGGTTGTCCAGCAATTTTTAGCCCACTGTTCCGGACTAGATGGCTTTCTGCAGAGGGCACGGTCGCTGTGTGCTCACTTCTGCCGTTCGCATCCCGCAGCTCAACGACTTACATCTCTACAGAAGTTCACCGGCTGAAATGCGATGTGCCGACATGGTGGAATTCAACTCTGCACATGTTGCAGCGACTCTGGCAGCACCGACAAGCCCTGGTGCAATACGTTCTGACGTATAGCCTGGGACAACGAGATCCAGAGGTGGGGCAAATCACGCTGCAGGAATGATCTCAGATCAGGGACCTATGCACCCTTCTGCACAGTTTTGAAATGGCGACGAAGATGTTTAGTGCTGATGATGCCATTATCAGCATGACTATTCCGGTGATTTACATGCTGGAGCACACGTTAAACAGAATTCGGAGTCAGGTGGTGGGACAAGAGGAGGTGGAGGAAGTAGAGGAGGAGTCGTATGCGGAAGGGATAACATCTCCAAGGTCCAGACGGTCGACATCACCAAGGCGGCAGGCATGGGAGGGTGGGGGAGAGGGATTAACCAGGGCGCATGGTAGCAGCCAAACTGTTGAGGAAGGTGCAGAAGCCCAGGAAGAAGTGGAGGACGAACTGGCGATGGGCATGGAAGACTCATCAGATGAGGGAGACCTTGATCACATTTCTGTTGTGCGAGGTTGGGGGGAGAGGGCAGAGGAAGGAAGCATGATTCTTACCTCGCTACCAACACAGCAAGGACTTGGTCCTCCTGGATGCGCAAGACACATGAGTGCCTTTCTTGCTGCACTACCTGCAACATGACCCTCGGATTGTCAGAATTCGAAGTAATCCCGACTACTGGGTTGCCACACTCTTAGATCCCCTGTACAAAAGTAAATTTGCCAAAATAATTCCTGCCATAGAAAGGGATTCATGCATGCAGGAGTATCAGCAGAGGCTGTTGCAGAATCTTACATGTGGTTTTCCACAAAACACCAGTGGTGCACGTAGTGAATCTCACAGTTCTAACTTGCCAACTGTGGGACTGTCGAGTCTTCATAACTCAAACCGTAACAGTAACACAGTATCTGCTGGTAACAGCAATTTTGTGGAATAGTTTCACCACTTTTTTAGACCATCCTTTGCAAGGCCACAGGAGACAAGAAGTCTGACACATAATCAACGCCTAGAGAGGATGGTACAGGAGTATCTCCAAGTGAACATAGAAGCCATGACTGTGTCACTGGACCCTTGCTTATTTTGGGCTTCTAATCTGGAAAAATGTCCGGAGCTCACCACTCATGCCTTGGAGATCTTCTCATGCCCTGCAGCCAGCGTTCTCTCTGAATGTGTGTTCAGCGCTGCTGGTGGTGTGCTGACAGATAAGTGCACGCGGCTGTCCACTGAGAATGTAGACAGACTCATGTTCATAAAGATGAACAAATCATGGATCCGCAAGGACTTTTCTACCCCTGTGTCATCCTGGGGAGATTAAAAGCTTGAGGATTTTGTAAAATCACCTCACCAACCGTTTTAAGCAACTATGGGGCAATTGATGCCACTTTAGTGGTGTCTGTGCCACAATTTTTGGAAAAAATGGAGACTCTTTTTGGAGTCCCCTTGCTGTGTTTTACGTGACTTTGGCATCGTCAATTCCAGGTGGGTTGGGTTGCTCCCCCCCCCTTTTAACCGTAAGAAACTACATACACTATGGCTTGGGGTAACACAGCTGTTTACTCAGAGGTTTGCTCCAAAGCTTCAGTGTCTGCAAGTCAGCGTAGTAGCCCAGCTCTGAAACAGGCTACACTGCCTGTGTATCTAATAAGAATTTTTAACTGCATCTAGCCTAGGCAGACTGTGGGGACCCCCAACCAAACCCAGACGCTCAGCCCCCCTACCGCCCCCCTTTCCCTGACAATACAATAATGTAGCTCTTACAACTGGATGGGTGAGGATCGGTCACTGCTTTAATAACTCTTCACACTCATTCCATTAGAAAGGCATTTTATTTCTAAAATAATTCAGCTTGTTGCAGCATGCCCTGTGTCTCCACACCGGCAAGTTGGCCAACAAGTGTAACTGTCCAACATGTCCTTTCTATTTCCAGGCCATGGAGGATCCTGCGTACTCGTATGCAGGACTCTGACCCCCATCCATCACTCTTAACGCTTGTTCCACTCCGTCCTGGAGTCCTGACAGGAATATGTCCAGTCCAATATCCATTAAGTGAACACCGTCGGGCCATATGAGGCCTGCTTTATCTCCTTCCAGTTGTCAGTGTCGTATCACTTCACCGCATCTGTCTCTTCTAAATTTTGCCATCCAAATATTTATTACCCGCCTTGTCCGTTCGATGGCCGTGATATCTCGCGCACCTTGCCATACCGCTATCGGCACAATCTCTGACCATACTATAGTTAGTTTTGTGAAAACTTCTCTGAAGCGCTCAGTGTCTAGTTTCATTATTGCCATTAGTTATGTGCTCTTGTGATGACGTAGGTCGTTTCCCCCGGCCTGTATAACTAAGATGACAGGACTTCTTGCCTCTCTCCCTACCTTGATTACCTCCATTAGTACCTGTGGCCATTGCAGGCCTCTAATACCTCTCCAGTTGAAATATGTGTTATGAAACTCTAATTTCCTCCCGCCTGGGCGGACTTTCGCCCTTTTTTCTGCCCAATATATATACTAGTGGCCTATTACCCACACTGTTGGCTTAGCATCACCTGTAAAAGAAACAAACCACGTTAGGATAACAAGTCCGGTATTATGTATCTCGCCAAACACGTGGATCGCCATCTCCCTATCCTCTGAACTTCTGTTTCTGACAGTCCTGCTCTCGCTGTTTCCGTGGCCGCGCCTATGCGGAATGAGTGTGTCCCATAATCTTTGGGGTGGTTCCCTGCCGATGTTAGGCATTTATTAACTATAGCTTGGAACTGGTATCTTGATAATGGCGTTCCATCAATGTGTGATAGGAAGAAATTACTTTGTGATCTGATGGTTATATATCTTTTTACTGTTGTTACCTGACTCAGTGTACTGTCTGTGGGTTGTAGAAGTACCCAAGTGCCCCTGCCTGCTGGAACCGTTTTCGTTTTGCGTATGCATAGACGTATTGCATTATTGGCTATGACTACGTCCTGATGTAATAAGCCTCCACTGGTGGTAATTTTGGATTGAGGGACTAATTCGCTTATGTATAGCACCCCGAAGAAGGCGATCGCAAATGCAGTAGACAGTAGTGTTGCTTCAAATTGTGTCATGTTAATGGTGTTAGGGATAGATGTGAGAAATCAGTTTTAGTGACACGGGACGGGACGTCTACACTCCTGACTTGGCTGACCCCTTTTCCACCTTTTTATGGATTGTCTGATGATGAATCTCTTTGTCACATCTCCCCAATTCAGTAGTTGGAAGTGAAATGCTACTCCGGTCAGACACCGCTGCGCTGACGCCCCTGATTTGCCCCTCATCATTAACTGGTGGAGAAATTCTATGGAGACTTGTAATCTGGCTTGTTCACATTGGTCAACCCATCTGCCTGCTACTAGTCGTGTCCACTCTTCCCATGCCTTACCGTATGCTTGCCACGTCGACGGGGCAACATAGTAACATAGTTTGTAAAGCCGAATAAAGACTTGCGTCCATCAAGTTCGACCTGTTAGTTCTTTAATTGCTAAAGTTGATCCAGAGGAGGGCAAAAACCCCAAATGATTTAGCCAATCTTCACCTGAGGAAAAATTCCCTCCCGACTCTGAAACCAGCAGTCAGAATAAATCCCTGTATCAACCTACTATTTTATTTTATTTTTAAGTATACGCTGAAATCTGCCTGGTATCTAGAAATGCATCCAGTCCCCGCTTGAACTGGTGTAGTGAATCCGACATTACCGTCTCCTCACTCAGTGAATTCCATATTCTCACTGCTCTTACCGTAAAGAACCCCTTCCTATGCTGGTGCTGAAACCTTTTCTCTTCCAGTCTTAGTGAATGCCCTCTTGTTACCGTAATATCCCTTATTTTGAACAAATCCCGGGCAAGATCTCTATACTGTCCCCTAACATATTTGTACACATTTATTATGTCCCCCCTCAACCTTCTCTTTTCCAGGCTGAATAGTCCTAGGTTTGCCAACCTCTCTGGGTATTGCAGTCCCTCCATTCCCTTTATTAATTTTGTTGCCCTCCTTTGTACCTTTTCAAGCTCATTGATTAATGGCATCAACTATTCGCCACTAGATCCCATAGGGAGGGTGGGCAACTGTTGCCCGATGGGTGGGCGTTGGGGAGGAGCTCTATGAAAATCTGTCAATTGAATTGTGATAAAGCGTTAGCAGCAGCGTTAGATCTCTCAGCATCGTGGCTAGCGCGGACCCATACATTGTGTTTTAGGCACCAGAGATGAGCGGTGTTCGACTTGAACTGTTCGCCAATCTCAAATTCGAGCTGTTTTGGGCAGTGTTCGAGCCGTTCGGCGAACACGAACGATTTGAAAAAAATTCGGCTGTTCGAGGTTATGTTCGATAACTGTTCGTGCACCAAAATCATAACTGGATTTTTTCTCAGTAATGATGAAAATTAATGTTAATACGCAGTTTGAGTGTACAGCGGGGCGGGAGCGAGGGGCAGGGGATGGATCTCTGCAGGAATAATGAAGATCTCCATTTTTTTTTCTCTTTCCCGCATTTACAGTGGGGAGGTGCAATCTGTCAGCCTATCAGCAGCGCACACACGGAGCGAAGTGCTTTTTTTCACACAAGCAAGGGCATGTGTCATTGGCAGTGTATGTCACATGTCCTTGCCCTATCAGACACAGCCATTTTCCCCGTCGCCACAATTTTCTCACTGCTGAAGCTGCGTGTTAGACGGCACCGCTGTTGCTGTGTGCGCTATACCTTGTTAATTTCAAGCCAATTTTCGCACAAATCTACAGAAAGCTTGGGAGTAGGGAATAGTTGTGATTGCAGTCCTTTTAAGGATTAGGTTACAGCATTTCCTACGACTTTTATCAAGCAGGTCTGTGCTCTTACATAGATAGGTTGGGAGTAAAGACTAATTGTAATTGCAGTCCTTTTCAGGACTAACTTAGATCAGTTCCTATCAGTTTTTGCCTGGCAGGTCTGTGCCAGTGCTGTGCAAGTTTTTTTCACAGCATTTGGCTAAATCTAGCAAAGCTAATCCTTTTTGGCCTATTGCAGAGTGTGTTAGTCAGTGGAGTAGCCTATCTGTGTTGCAAGCTACACCACCTGTGTATAGAATACCAATTTTTTTACTGCACCTAGTGAAGTAAAACCTTTTGGGCATAGCATCATTCCATTAGTCCATCTATACTGACCTCCATCAGGTTGCAAATTGAATACAATTTTTTTCTGCATCTACCTCTGAAAAAATATTTGGGCTTCTAGCTGTGTGTGGGACGTGTTCTATTAGTCCATCTATACTGACCTCCATCAGGTTGCAAATTGAATATAATTTTTTTCTGCATCTAGCTCTGAAAAAATATTTGGCCTTCTAGCAGTGTGTGGGACTTGTTCTATTAGTCCATCTATACTGACCTCTATCAGGTTGCCAATTGAATATAATATTTTTCTGCATCTAGCTCTGAAAAAATATTTGGGCTTCTAGCTGTGTGTGGGACTTGTTCTATTAGTCCATCTATACTGACCTCCATCAGGTTGCAAATTGAATATAATATTTTTCTGCATCTAGCTCTGAAAAAATATTTGGCCTTCTAGCAGTGTGTGGGACTTGTTCTATTAGTCCATCTATACTGACCTCCATCAGGTTGCAAATTGAATATAATATTTTTCTGCATCTAGCTCTGAAAAAATATTTGGGCTTCTAGCAGTGTGTGGGACTTGTTCTATTAGTCCATCTATACTGACCTCCATCAGGTTGCAAATTGAATATAATATTTTTCTGCATCTAGATCTGAAAAAATAATTGGCCTTCTAGCAGTGTGTGGGACTTGTTCTATTAGTCCATCTATACTGACCTCCATCAGGTTGCAACTTGAATATAATATTTTTCTGCATCTAGCTCTGAAAAAATATTTGGGCTTCTAGCAGTGTGTGGGACTTGTTCTATTAGTCCATCTATACTGACCTCCATCAGGTTGCAAATTGAATATAATATTTTTCTGCATCTAGATCTGAAAAAATAATTGGCCTTCTAGCAGTGTGTGGGACTTGTTCTATTAGTCCATCTATACCAGGGGTCTCAAACTCGGCTGGGTATATGGGCCGCACTTGGAAAAAATTTTAATTTGGGGGGCCGCATTCTTTGTTCAATGTGACATTTTTAGTGATACCATTTTTTTTGTATACACCCTTTGAACATTTTTGCCGTGTTTATTTTTTTATGGCTTGGGTCGTTATGGATGTGGCGATAATAAACGTGCACTTTTTTGTGTTTACTTTAGTTTACATATAAAACAGCATTTTTAGTGCCCAATATTTTTTCATGCTTTATTTTATTTTTTATTTTTTTTACAATTTTATTTCCCCCAATTGGCCACATACAGTAATATTGTCTTACAATTAGCATCATATAGTAATAATGGAAAACATCTTGTAGTAATGTTCCCCATCCAAGTCCCCATCTTGTACTAATGTGCCCCATCCAGGTCCCCATCCTGTGGCTATGTGCCCCATCCAGGTCCCCATCCTGTGTCAACGTTCCCCATCCTGGCGCCCATCTTGTACTAATGTGCCTCATCCAGGTCCCCATCTTGGGGCTATGTGCCCCATCCAGGTCCCCATCCTGTGGCAATGTTCCCCATCCAGGTCCCCATCTTGTGGCTCTGGTCCCCATCTTGTGGCTCTGGTCCCCATCTTGTGGCTCTGTGCCCCATCCAGGTCCCCATTATGTGCCCCATCCAGGTCCACATCTTGAGGCTATGTGCCCCATCCAGGTCCACATCTTGAGGCTCTGTGCCCCATCCAGGTCCCCATACTGTGGCTATGTGCCCCATCCAGGTCCCCTCTTGTGGCTATGTGCCCCATCCAGGTTCCCTTTGTGGCTATGTGCCCCATCCAGGTCCCCTCTTGTGGCTCTGTGCCCCATCCCGGTCCCCATGTTGTGGCTCTGTGCCCCCTGTGCTGTTCTTCACACATATAAATTAGAAAAAAAAAAAGATGATTCTCACCTTTCCTCCGTTCCCTCGGCGTCATTCCTGCAGATGTGGCCCGCAGGCACCACAGAGTCCGACCCCTTGACGATCCCGACCTGGTCCAGGAGGAGCCGCCGAGAGCAGCGCTGCATTGCCGCACAGAGACTGTCTCCCAGCACAGCATTTTCAATGTCAGCCGCCGGCCAATCAGAGGCCAGCAGCTGACATCTTCATATGGCAATGACGTCATACTTGCTGCGCCGACACGCAGATATCAGCTGCTGGCCTCTGATTGGCCAGCGGCTGGCATTGGAAATGCAGTGCTCGGAAAAAGTCTCTGTGTGGCAATTCAGCGCTGCTGTCGGCGGCTCCTCCTGGACCAGGTCTGGATCGTCAAGGGGTCTGTGCCTGCGGGCCGCATAAAGCAGCCTCAGGGGCCGCATGCGGCCCGCGGGCCGCGTGTTTGAGACCCCTGATCTATACTGACCTCCATCAGGTTGCAAATTGAATATAATTTTTTTCTGCATCTACCTCTGAAAAAAATATTTGGGCTTCTAGCTGTGTGTGGGACTTGTTCTATTAGTCCATCTATATTGACCTCCATCACGTTGCAAATTGAATATAATATTTTTCTGCATCTAGCTCTGAAAAAATATTTGGCCTTCTAGCAGTGTGTTGGACTTGTTCTATTAGTCCATCTATACTGACCTCCATCAGGTTGCAAATTGAATATAATATTTTCCTGCATCTAGCACTGAAAAAATAATTGGCCTTCTAGCAGTGTGTGGGACTTGTTCTATTAGTCCATCTATACTGACCTCCATCAGGTTGCAAATTGAATATAATTTTTTTCTGCATCTACCTCTGAAAAAAATATTTGGGCTTCTAGCTGTGTGTGGGACTTGTTCTATTAGTCCATCTATACTGACCTCCATCAGGTTGCAAATTGAATAGAATATTTTTCTGCATCTAGCTCTGAAAAAATATTTGGCCTTCTAGCAGTGTGTGAGACTTGTTCTATTAGTCCATCTATACTGACCTCCATCAGGTTGCAAATTGAATATAATATTTTTCTGCATCTACCTCTAAAAAAATATTTGGGCTTCTAGCAGTGTGTGGGACTTGTTCTATTAGTCCATCTATACTGACCTCCATCAGGTTGCAAATTGAATATAATATTTTTCTGCATCTAGATCTGAAAAAATATTTGGCCTTCTAGCAGTGTGTGGGACTGGTTCTAGTAGTCCATCTATACTGACCTCCATCTGGTTGCAAATTGAATATAATTTTTTTCTGCATCTACCTCTGAAAAAATATTTGGGCTTCCAGCTGTGTGTGGGACTTGTTCTATTAGTCCATCTATACTGACCTCCATCGGGTTGCAAATTGAATATAATTTTTTTCTGCATCTAGCTCTGAAAAAATATTTGGCCTTACAGCTGTGTGTGGGACTTGTTCTATTAGTCCATCTATACTGACCTCCATCAGGTTGCAAATTGAATATAATTTTTTTCTGCATCTAGCTCTGAAAAAATATTTGGGCTTCTAGCAGTGTGTGGGACTTGTTCTATTAGTCCATCTATACTGACCTCCATCAGGTTGCAAATTGAATATAATATTTTTCTGCATCTAGATCTGAAAAAATATTTGGCCTTCTAGCAGTGTGTGGGACTTGTTCTATTAGTCCATCTATACTGACCTCCATCAGGTTGCAAATTGAATATAATTTTTTTCTGCATCTAGCTCTGAAAAAATATTTGGCCTTCTAGCAGTGTGTGGGACTTGTTCTATTAGCCCATCTATACTGACCTCCATCAGGTTGCAAATTGAATATAATTTTTTTCTGCATCTAGCTCTGAAAAAATATTTGGCCTTCTAGCAGTGTGTGGGACTTGTTCTATTAGCCCATCTATACTGACCTCCATCACGTTGCAAATGAATATAATTTTTTTCTGCATCTAACTCTGAAAAAATATTTGGGCTTCTAGCTGTGTGTGGGACTTGTTCTATTAGTCCATCTATACTGACCTCCATCAGGTTGCAAACTGAATATAATTTTTTTCTGCATCTACCTCTGAAAAAATATTTGGGCTTCTAGCTTTGTGTGGGACTTGTGCTATTAGTCCATCTATACTGACCTCCATCAGGTTGCAAATTGAATATAATATTTTTCTGCATCTAGCTCTGAAAAAATATTTGGCCTTCTAGCAGTGTGTGGGTCTTGTTCTATTAGTCCATCTATACTGACCTCCATCAGGTTGCAAATTGAATATAATATTTTTCTGCATCTAGCTCTGAAAAAATATTTGGCCTTCTAGCAGTGTGTGGGACTTGTTCTATTAGTCCATCTATACTGACCTCCATCAGGTTGCAAATTGAATATAATATTTTTCTGCATCTAGCTCTGAAAAAATATTTGGCCTTCTAGCAGTGTGTGGGACTTGTTCTATTAGTCCATCTATACTGACCTCAATCAGGTTGCAAATTGAATATAATATTTTTCTGCATCTAGATCTGAAAAAATAATTGGCCTTCTAGCAGTGTGTGGGACTTGTTCTATTAGTCCATCTATACCAGGGGTCTCAAACTCGGCTGGGTATATGGGCCGCACATGGAAAAAATTTTAATTTGGGGGGCCGCATTCTTTGTTCAATGTGACATTTTTAGTGATACCATTTTTTTTGTATACACCTTTTGAACATTTTTGCCGTGTTTATTTTTTTATGGCTTGGGTCGTTATGGATGTGGCGATAATAAACGTGCACTTTTTTGTGTTTACTTTAGTTTACATATAAAACAGCATTTTTAGTGCCCAATATTTTTTCATGCTTTATTTTATTTTTTATTTTTTTTACAATTTTATTTCCCCCAATTGGCCACATACAGTAATATTGTCTTACAATTAGCATCATATAGTAATAATGGAAAACATCTTGTAGTAATGTTCCCCATCCAAGTCCCCATCTTGTACTAATGTGCCCCATCCAGGTCCCCATCCTGTGGCTATGTGCCCCATCCAGGTCCCCATCCTGTGTCAACGTTCCCCATCCTGGCGCCCATCTTGTACTAATGTGCCTCATCCAGGTCCCCATCTTGGGGCTATGTGCCCCATCCAGGTCCCCATCCTGTGGCAATGTTCCCCATCCAGGTCCCCATCTTGTGGCTCTGGTCCCCATCTTGTGGCTCTGGTCCCCATCTTGTGGCTCTGTGCCCCATCCAGGTCCCCATTATGTGCCCCATCCAGGTCCACATCTTGAGGCTATGTGCCCCATCCAGGTCCACATCTTGAGGCTCTGTGCCCCATCCAGGTCCCCATACTGTGGCTATGTGCCCCATCCAGGTCCCCTCTTGTGGCTATGTGCCCCATCCAGGTTCCCTCTTGTGGCTATGTGCCCCATCCAGGTCCCCTCTTGTGGCTCTGTGCCCCATCCCGGTCCCCATGTTGTGGCTCTGTGCCCCCTGTGCTGTTCTTCACACATATAAAATAGAAAAAAAAAAAGATGATTCTCACCTGTCCTCCGTTCCCTCGGCGTCATTCCTGCAGATGTGGCCCGCAGGCACCACAGAGTCCGACCCCTTGACGATCCCGACCTGGTCCAGGAGGAGCCGCCGAGAGCAGCGCTGCATTGCCGCACAGAGACTGTCTCCCAGCGCAGCATTTTCAATGTCAGCCGCCGGCCAATCAGAGGCCAGCAGCTGACATCTGCATATGGCAATGACGTCATACTTGCTGCGCCGACACGCAGATATCAGCTGCCGGCCTCTGATTGGCCAGCGGCTGGCATTGGAAATGCAGTGCTCGGAAAAAGTCTCTGTGTGGCAATTCAGCGCTGCTGTCGGCGGCTCCTCCTGGACCAGGTCGGGATCGTCAAGGGGTCTGTGCCTGCGGGCCGCATAAAGCAGCCTCAGGGGCCGCATGCGGCCCGCGGGCCGCGTGTTTGAAACCCCTGATCTATACTGACCTCCATCAGGTTGCAAATTGAATATAATTTTTTTCTGCATCTACCTCTGAAAAAAATATTTGGGCTTCTAGCTGTGTGTGGGACTTGTTCTATTAGTCCATCTATACTGACCTCCATCACGTTGCAAATTGAATATAATATTTTTCTGCATCTAGCTCTGAAAAAATATTTGGCCTTCTAGCAGTGTGTTGGACTTGTTCTATTAGTCCATCTATACTGACCTCCATCAGGTTGCAAATTGAATATAATATTTTCCTGCATCTAGCTCTGAAAAAATAATTGGCCTTCTAGCAGTGTGTGGGACTTGTTCTATTAGTCCATCTATACTGACCTCCATCAGGTTGCAAATTGAATATAATTTTTTTCTGCATCTACCTCTGAAAAAAATATTTGGGCTTCTAGCTGTGTGTGGGACTTGTTCTATTAGTCCATCTATACTGACCTCCATCAGGTTGCAAATTGAATAGAATATTTTTCTGCATCTAGCTCTGAAAAAATATTTGGCCTTACAGCTGTGTGTGGGACTTGTTCTATTAGTCCATCTATACTGACCTCCATCAGGTTGCAAATTGAATATAATATTTTTCTGCATCTAGCTCTGAAAAAATATTTGGCCTTCTAGCAGTGTGTGGGACTTGTTCTATTAGTCCATCTATACTGACCTCAATCAGGTTGCAAATTGAATATAATATTTTTCTGCATCTAGATCTGAAAAAATAATTGGCCTTCTAGCAGTGTGTGGGACTTGTTCTATTAGTCCATCTATACCAGGGGTCTCAAACTCGGCTGGGTATATGGGCCGCACATGGAAAAAATTTTAATTTGGGGGGCCGCATTCTTTGTTCAATGTGACATTTTTAGTGATACCATTTTTTTTGTATACACCTTTTGAACATTTTTGCCGTGTTTATTTTTTTATGGCTTGGGTCGTTATGGATGTGGCGATAATAAACGTGCACTTTTTTGTGTTTACTTTAGTTTACATATAAAACAGCATTTTTAGTGCCCAATATTTTTTCATGCTTTATTTTATTTTTTATTTTTTTTACAATTTTATTTCCCCCAATTGGCCACATACAGTAATATTGTCTTACAATTAGCATCATATAGTAATAATGGAAAACATCTTGTAGTAATGTTCCCCATCCAAGTCCCCATCTTGTACTAATGTGCCCCATCCAGGTCCCCATCCTGTGGCTATGTGCCCCATCCAGGTCCCCATCCTGTGTCAACGTTCCCCATCCTGGCGCCCATCTTGTACTAATGTGCCTCATCCAGGTCCCCATCTTGGGGCTATGTGCCCCATCCAGGTCCCCATCCTGTGGCAATGTTCCCCATCCAGGTCCCCACCTTGTGGCTCTGGTCCCCATCTTGTGGCTCTGGTCCCCATCTTGTGGCTCTGTGCCCCATCCAGGTCCCCATTATGTGCCCCATCCAGGTCCACATCTTGAGGCTATGTGCCCCATCCAGGTCCACATTTTGAGGCTCTGTGCCCCATCCAGGTCCCCATACTGTGGCTATGTGCCCCATCCAGGTCCCCTCTTGTGGCTATGTGCCCCATCCAGGTTCCCTCTTGTGGCTATGTGCCCCATCCAGGTCCCCTCTTGTGGCTCTGTGCCCCATCCCGGTCCCCATGTTGTGGCTCTGTGCCCCCTGTGCTGTTCTTCACACATATAAAATAGAAAAAAAAAAGATGATTCTCACCTGTCCTCCGTTCCCTCGGCGTCATTCCTGCAGATGTGGCCCGCAGGCACCACAGAGTCCGACCCCTTGACGATCCCGACCTGGTCCAGGAGGAGCCGCCGAGTGCAGCGCTGCATTGCCGCACAGAGACTGTCTCCCAGCACAGCATTTTCAATGTCAGCCGCCGGCCAATCAGAGGCCAGCAGCTGACATCTGCATATGGCAATGACGTCATACTTGCTGCGCCGACACGCAGATATCAGCTGCTGGCCTCTGATTGGCCAGCGGCTGGCATTGGAAATGCAGTGCTCGGAAAAAGTCTCTGTGTGGCAATTCAGCGCTGCTGTCGGCGGCTCCTCCTGGACCAGGTCGGGATCGTCAAGGGGTCTGTGCCTGCGGGCCACATAAAGCAGCCTCAGGGGCCGCATGCGGCCCGCGGCCCGCGTGTTTGAGACCCCTGATCTATACTGACCTCCATCAGGTTGCAAATTGAATATTATTTTTTTCTGCATCTACCTCTGAAAAAAATATTTGGGCTTCTAGCTGTGTGTGGGACCTGTTCTATTAGTCCATCTATACTGACCTCCATCACGTTGCAAATTGAATATAATATTTTTCTGTATCTAGCTCTGAAAAAATATTTGGCCTTCTAGCAGTGTGTTGGACTTGTTCTATTAGTCCATCTATACTGACCTCCATCAGGTTGCAAATTTAATATAATATTTTCCTGCATCTAGCTCTGAAAAAATAATTGGCCTTCTAGCAGTGTGTGGGACTTGTTCTATTTGTCCATCTATACTGACCTCCATCAGGTTGCAAATTGAATATAATTTTTTTCTGCATCTACCTCTGAAAAAAATATTTGGGCTTCTAGCTGTGTGTGGGACTTGTTCTATTAGTCCATCTATACTGACCTCCATCAGGTTGCAAATTGAATAGAATATTTTTCTGCATCTAGCTCTGAAAAAATATTTGGCCTTCTAGCAGTGTGTGAGACTTGTTCTATTAGTCCATCTATACTGACCTCCATCAGGTTGCAAATTGAATATAATATTTTTCTGCATCTACCTCTAAAAAAATATTTGGGCTTCTAACAGTGTGTGGGACTTGTTCTATTAGTCCATCTATACTGACCTCCATCAGGTTGCAAATTGAATATAATATTTTTCTGCATCTAGATCTGAAAAAATATTTGGCCTTCTAGCAGTGTGTGGGACTGGTTCTAGTAGTCCATCTATACTGACCTCCATCTGGTTGCAAATTGAATATAATTTTTTTCTGCATCTACCTCTGAAAAACTATTTGGGCTTCCAGCTGTGTGTGGGACTTGTTCTATTATTCCATCTATACTGACCTCCATCGGGTTGCAAATTGAATATAATTTTTTTCTGCATCTAGCTCTGAAAAAATATTTGGCCTTACAGCTGTGTGTGGGACTTGTTCTATTAGTCCATCTATACTGACCTCCATCAGGTTGCAAATTGAATATAATTTTTTTCTGCATCTAGCTCTGAAAAAATATTTGGGCTTCTAGCAGTGTGTGGGACTTGTTCTATTAGTCCATCTATACTGACCTCCATCAGGTTGCAAATTGAATATAATATTTTTCTGCATCTAGATCTGAAAAAATATTTGGCCTTCTAGCAGTGTGTGGGACTTGTTCTATTAGTCCATCTATACTGACCTCCATCAGGTTGCAAATTGAATATAATTTTTTTCTGCATCTAGCTCTGAAAAAATATTTGGCCTTCTAGCAGTGTGTGGGACTTGTTCTATTAGCCCATCTATACTGACCTCCATCAGGTTGCAAATTGAATATAATTTTTTTCTGCATCTAGCTCTGAAAAAATATTTGGCCTTCTAGCAGTGTGTGGGACTTGTTCTATTAGCCCATCTATACTGACCTCCATCACGTTGCAAATTGAATATAATTTTTTTCTGCATCTAACTCTGAAACAATATTTGGGCTTCTAGCTGTGTGTGGGACTTGTTCTATTAGTCCATCTATACTGACCTCCATCAGGTTGCAAACTGAATATAATTTTTTTCTGCATCTACCTCTGAAAAAATATTTGGGCTTCTAGCTTTGTGTGGGACTTGTTCTATTAGTCCATCTATACTGACCTCCATCAGGTTGCAAATTGAATATAATATTTTTCTGCATCTAGCTCTGAAAAAATATTTGGCCTTCTAGCAGTGTGTGGGACTTGTTCTATTAGTCCATCTATACTGACCTCCATCAGGTTGCAAATTGAATATAATAATTTTCTGCATCTAGCTCTGAAAAAATATTTGGCCTTCTAGCAGTGTGTGGGACTTGTTCTATTAGTCCATCTATACTGACCTCCATCAGGTTGCAAATTGAATATAATATTTTTCTGCATCTAGCTCTGAAAAAATATTTGGCCTTCTAGCATTGTGTGGGACTTGTTCTATTAGTCCATCTATACTGACCTCCATCAGGTTGCAAATTGAACATAATATTTTTCTGCATCTAGCTCTGAAAAAATATTTGGGCTTCTAGCAGTGTGTGGGACTTGTTCTATTAGTCAATCTATACTGACCTCCATCAGGTTGCAAATTGAATGTAATTTTTTTCTGCATCTAGCTCTGAAAAAATATTTGGCCTTCTAGCTGTGTGTGGGACTTGTTCTATTAGTCCATCTATACTGACCTCCATCAGGTTGCAAATTAAATATAATATTTTTCTGCATCTACCTCTGAAAAAATATTTGGCCTTCTAGCAGTGTGTGGGACTTGTTCTATTAGTCCATCTATACTGACCTCCATCACGTTGCAAATTGAATATAATTTTTTTCTGCATCTAGCTCTGAAAAAATATTTGGGCTTCTAGCTGTGTGTGGGACTTGTTCTATTAATCCATCTATACTGACCTCCATCAGGTTGCAAACTGAATATAATTTTTTTCTGCATCTACCTCTGAAAAAATATTTGGGCTTCTAGCAGTGTGTGGGACTTGTTCTATTAGTCCATCTATACTGACCTCCATCAGGTTGCAAATTGAATATAAAATTTTTCTGCATCTAGCTCTGAAAAAATATTTGGCCTTCTAGCAGTGTTTGGGACTTGTTCTATTAGGCCATCTATACTGACCTCCATCAGGTTGCAAATTGAATATAATATTTTCCTGCATCTAGCTCTGAAAAAATATTTGGCCTTCTAGCAGTGTGTGGGACTTGTTCTATTAGTCCATCTATACTGACATCCATCACGTTGCAAATTGAATATAATTTTTTTCTGCATCTACCTCTGAAAAAATATTTGGGCCTCTAGCTGTGTGTGGGACTTGTTCTATTAGTCCATCTATACTGACCTCCATCAGGTTGCAAATTGAATATAATATTTTTCTGCATCTAGCTCTGAAAAAATATTTGGACTTCTAGCAGTGTGTGGGACTTGTTCTATTAGTCCATCTATACTGACCTCCATCAGGTTGCAAATTGAATATAATATTTTTCTGCATCTAGCTATGAAAAAATATTTGGCCTTCTAGCAGTGTGTGGGACTTGTTCTATTAGTCCATCTATACTGACCTCCATCAGGTTGCAAATTAAATATAATATTTTTCTGCATCTAGCTCTGAAAAAATATTTGGCCTTCTAGCAGTGTGTGGGACTTGTTCTATTAGTCCATCTATACTGACCTCCATCACGTTGCAAATTGAATATAATTTTTTTCTGCATCTAGCTCTGACAAAATATTTGGGCTTCTAGCTGTGTGTGGGACTTGTTCTATTAGTCCATCTATACTGACCTCCATCAGGTTGCAAATTGAATATAATATTTTTCTGCATCTAGCTCTGAAAAAATATTTGGCCTTCTAGCAGTGTGTGGGACTTGTTCTATTAGTCCATCTATACTGACCTCCATCAGGTTGCAAATTGAATATAATATTTTTCTGCATCTAGCTCTGAAAAAATATTAGGCCTTCTAGCAGTGTTTGGGACTTGTTCTATTAGGCCATCTATACTGACCTCCATCAGGTTGCAAATTGAATATAATTTTTTTCTGCATCTAGCTCTGAAAAAATATTTGGCTTTCTAGCAGTTTGTGGGACTTGTTCTATTAGTCCATCTATACTGACCTCCATCAGGTTGCAAATTGAATATAATATTTTTCTGCATCTAGCTCTGAAAAAATATTTGGCCTTCTAGCAGTGTGTGGGACTTGTTCTATTAGTCCATCTATGCTGACCTCCATCACGTTGCAAATTGAATATAATTTTTTTCTGCATCTAACTCTGAAAAAATATTTGGGCTTCTAGCTGTGTGTGGGACTTGTTCTATTAGTCCATCTATACTGACCTCCATCAGGTTGCAAACTGAATATAATTTTTTTCTGCATCTACCTCTGAAAAAATATTTGGGCTTCTAGCTGTGTGTAGGACTTGTTCTATTAGTCCATCTATACTGACCTCCATCAGGTTGCAAATTAAATATAATATTTTTCTGCATCTAGCTCTAAAAAAATATTTGGCCTTCTAGTAGTGTGTGGGACTTGTTCTATTAGTCCATCTCTACTGACCTCCATCAGGTTGCAAATTGAATATAATATTTTTCTGCATCTAGCTCTGAAAAAATATTTGGCCTTCTAGCAGTGTGTGGGACTTGTTCTATTAGTCCATCTATACTGACCTCCATCAGGTTGCAAATTGAATATAATATTTTTCTGCATCTAGCTCTGAAAAAATATTTGGCCTTCTAGCAGTGTGTGGGACTTGTTTTATTAGTCCATCTATACTGACCTCCATCAGGTTGCAAATTGAATATAATATTTTTCTGCATCTAGCTCTGAAAAAATATTTGGCCTTCTAGCAGTGTGTGGGACTTGTTCTATTAGTCCATCTATACTGACCTCCATCAGGTTGCAAATTGAATCTAATATTTTTCTGCATCTAGCTCTGAAAAAATATTTGGCCTTCTAGCAGTGTTTGGGACTTGTTCTATTAGGCCATCTATACTGACCTCCATCAGGTTGCAAATTGAATATAATATTTTTCTGCATCTAGCTCTGAAAAAATATTTGGCCTTCTAGCAGTGTGTGGGACTTGTTCTATTAGTCCATCTATACTGACCTCCATCAGGTTGCAAATTGAATATAATATTTTTCTGCATCTAGCTCTGAAAAAATATTTGGCCTTCTAGCAGTGTGTGGGACTAGTTCTATTAGTCCATCTATACTGATCTCCATCAGGTTGCAAATTGAATATAATTTTTTTCTGCATCTAGCTCTGAAAAAATATTTGGCCTTCTAGCAGTGTGTGGGACTTGTTCTATTAGCCCATCTATACTGACCTCCATCAGGTTGCAAATTGAATATAATATTTTTTTGCATCTAGCTCTGAAAAAATATTTGGCCTTCTAGCAGTGTGTGGGACTTGTTCTATTAGTCCATCTATACTGACCTCCATCACGTTGCAAATTGAATATAATTTTTTTCTGCATCTAACTCTGAAAAAATATTTGGGCTTCTAGCTGTGTGTGGGACTTGTTCTATTAGTCCATCTATACTGACCTCCATCAGGTTGCAAACTGAATATAATTTTTTTCTGCATCTACCTCTGAAAAAATATTTGGGCTTCTAGCTGTGTGTGGGACTTGTTCTATTAGTCCATCTATACTGACCTCCATCAGGTTGCAAATTGAATATAATATTTTTCTGCATCTAGCTCTTAAAAAATATTTGGCCTTCTAGTAGTGTGTGGGACTTGTTCTATTAGTCCATCTCTACTGACCTCCATCAGGTTGCAAATTGAATATAATATTTTTCTGCATCTAGCTCTGAAAAAATATTTGGCCTTCTAGCAGTGTGTGGGACTTGTTCTATTAGTCCATCTATACTGACCTCCATCAGGTTGCAAATTGAATATAATATTTTTCTGCATCTAGCTCTGAAAAAATATTTGGCCTTCTAGCAGTGTGTGGGACTTGTTCTATTAGTCAATCTATACTGATCTCCATCAGGTTGCAAATTGAATGTAATTTTTTTCTGCATCTAGCTCTGAAAAAATATTTGGCCTTCTAGCTGTGTGTGGGACTTGTTCTATTAGTCCATCTATACTGACTTCCATCAGGTTGCAAATTAAATATAATATTTTTCTGCATCTAGCTCTGAAAAAATATTTGGCCTTCTAGCAGTGTGTGGGACTTGTTCTATTAGTCCATCTATACTGACCTCCATCACGTTGCAAATTAATATAATTTTTTTCTGCATCTAGCTCTGAAAAAATATTTGGGCTTCTAGCTGTGTGTGGGACTTGTTCTATTAGGCCATCTATACTGACCTCCATCAGGTTGCAAATTGAATTTAATATTTTTCTGCATCTAGCTCTGAAAAAATATTTGGCCTTCTAGCAGTGTGTGGGACTTGTTCTATTAGTCCATCTATACTGACCTCCATCAGGTTGCAAACTGAATATAATTTTTTTCTGCATCTACCTTTGAAAAAATATTTGGGCTTCTAGCTGTGTGTGGGACTTGTTCTATTAGTCCATCTATACTGACCTCCATCAGGTTGCAAATTAAATACAATATTTTTCTGCATCTAGCTCTAAAAAAATATTTGGCCTTCTAGTAGTGTGTGGGACTTGTTCTATTAGTCCATCTCTACTGACCTCCATCAGGTTGCAAATTGAATATAATATTTTTCTGCATCTAGCTCTGAAAAAATATTTGGCCTTCTAGCAGTGTGTGGGACTTGTTCTATTAGTCCATCTATACTGACCTCCATCAGGTTGCAAATTGAATATAATATTTTTCTGCATCTAGCTCTGAAAAAATATTTGGCCTTCTAGCAGTGTGTGGGACTTGTTTTATTAGTCCATCTATACTGACCTCCATCAGGTTGCAAATTGAATATAATATTTTTCTGCATCTAGCTCTGAAAAAATATTTGGCCTTCTAGCAGTGTGTGGGACTTGTTCTATTAGTCCATCTATACTGACCTCCATCAGGTTGCAAATTGAATCTAATATTTTTCTGCATCTAGCTCTGAAAAAATATTTGGCCTTCTAGCAGTGTTTGGGACTTGTTCTATTAGGCCATCTATACTGACCTCCATCAGGTTGCAAATTGAATATAATATTTTTCTGCATCTAGCTCTGAAAAAATATTTGGCCTTCTAGCAGTGTGTGGGACTTGTTCTATTAGTCCATCTATACTGACCTCCATCAGGTTGCAAATTGAATATAATATTTTTCTGCATCTAGCTCTGAAAAAATATTTGGCCTTCTAGCAGTGTGTGGGACTAGTTCTATTAGTCCATCTATACTGATCTCCATCAGGTTGCAAATTGAATATAATTTTTTTCTGCATCTAGCTCTGAAAAAATATTTGGCCTTCTAGCAGTGTGTGGGACTTGTTCTATTAGCCCATCTATACTGACCTCCATCAGGTTGCAAATTGAATATAATATTTTTTTGCATCTAGCTCTGAAAAAATATTTGGCCTTCTAGCAGTGTGTGGGACTTGTTCTATTAGTCCATCTATACTGACCTCCATCACGTTGCAAATTGAATATAATTTTTTTCTGCATCTAACTCTGAAAAAATATTTGGGCTTCTAGCTGTGTGTGGGACTTGTTCTATTAGTCCATCTATACTGACCTCCATCAGGTTGCAAACTGAATATAATTTTTTTCTGCATCTACCTCTGAAAAAATATTTGGGCTTCTAGCTGTGTGTGGGACTTGTTCTATTAGTCCATCTATACTGACCTCCATCAGGTTGCAAATTGAATATAATATTTTTCTGCATCTAGCTCTTAAAAAATATTTGGCCTTCTAGTAGTGTGTGGGACTTGTTCTATTAGTCCATCTCTACTGACCTCCATCAGGTTGCAAATTGAATATAATATTTTTCTGCATCTAGCTCTGAAAAAATATTTGGCCTTCTAGCAGTGTGTGGGACTTGTTCTATTAGTCAATCTATACTGATCTCCATCAGGTTGCAAATTGAATGTAATTTTTTTCTGCATCTAGCTCTGAAAAAATATTTGGCCTTCTAGCTGTGTGTGGGACTTGTTCTATTAGTCCATCTATACTGACCTCCATCAGGTTGCAAATTGAGTTTAATATTTTTCTGCATCTAGCTCTGAAAAAATATTTGGCCTTCTAGCAGTGTTTGGGACTTGTTCTATTAGGCCATCTATACTGACCTCCATCAGGTTGCAAATTGAATATAATATTTTTCTGCATCTAGCTCTGAAAAAATATTTGGCCTTCTAGCAGTGTGTGGGACTTGTTCTATTAGTCCATCTATACTGACCTCCAACAGGTTGCAAATTGAATATAATATTTTTCTGCATCTAGCTCTGAAAAAATATTTGGCCTTCTAGCAGTGTGTGGGACTTGTTCTATTAGTCCATCTATACTGATCTCCATCAGGTTGCAAATTGAATATAATTTTTTTCTGCATCTAGCTCTGAAAAAATATTTGGCCTTCTAGCAGTGTGTAGGACTTGTTCTATTAGCCCATCTATACTGACCTCCATCAGGTTGCAAATTGAATATAATATTTTTTTGCATCTAGCTCTGAAAAAATATTTGGCCTTCTAGCAGTGTGTGGGACTTGTTCTATTAGTCCATCTATACTGACCTCCATCAGGTTGCAAATTGAATATAATTTTTTTCTGCATCTAACTCTGAAAAAATATTTGGGCTTCTAGCTGTGTGTGGGACTTGTTCTATTAGTCCATCTATACTGACCTCCATCAGGTTGCAAACTGAATATAATTTTTTTCTGCATCTACCTCTGAAAAAATATTTGGGCTTCTAGCTGTGTGTGGGACTTGTTCTATTAGACCATCTATACTGACCTCCATCAGGTTGCAAATTGAATATAATATTTTTCTGCATCTAGCTCTAAAAAAATATTTGGCCTTCTAGTAGTGTGTGGGACTTGTTCTATTAGTCCATCTCTACTGACCTCCATCAGGTTGCAAATTGAATATAATATTTTTCTGCATCTAGCTCTGAAAAAATATTTGGCCTTCTAGCAGTGTGTGGGACTTGTTCTTTTAGTCCATCTATACTGACCTCCATCAGTTTGCAAATTGAATATAATATTTTTCTGCATCTAGCTCTGAAAAAATATTTGGCCTTCTAGCAGTGTGTGGGACTTGTTTTATTAGTCCATCTATACTGACCTCCATCAGGTTGCAAATTGAATATAATATTTTTCTGCATCTAGCTCTGAAAAAAATATTTGGCCTTCTAGCAGTGTGTGGGACTTGTTCTATTAGTCCATCTATACTGACCTCCATCAGGTTGCAAATTGAATATAATATTTTTCTACATCTAGCTCTGAAAAAAATATTTGGCCTTCTAGCAGTGTGTGGGACTTGTTTTATTAGTCCATCTATACTGACCTCCATCAGGTTGCAAATTGAATATAATATTTTTCTGCATCTAGCTCTGAAAAAATATTTGGGCTTCTAGCAGTGTGTGGGACTTGTTCTATTAGTCAATCTATACTGATCTCCATCAGGTTGCAAATTGAATGTAATTTTTTTCTGCATCTAGCTCTGAAAAAATATTTGGCCTTCTAGCTGTGTGTGGGACTTGTTCTATTAGTCCATCTATACTGACCTCCATCAGGTTGCAAATTAAATATAATATTTTTCTGCATCTAGCTCTGAAAAAATATTTGGCCTTCTAGAAGTGTGTGGGACTTTTTCTATTAGTCCGTCTATACTGACATCCATCACGTTGCAAATTGAATATAATTTTTTTCTGCATCTACCTCTGAAAAAATATTTGGGCTTCTAGCTGTGTGTGGGACTTGTTCTATTAGTCCATCTATACTGACCTCCATCAGGTTGCAAATTGAATATAATATTTTTCTGCATCTAGCTCTGAAAAAATATTTGGCCTTCTAGCAGTTTGTGGGACTTGTTCTATTAGTCCATCTATACTGACCTCCATCAGGTTGCAAATTGAATATAATTTTTTTCCGCATCTAGCTCTGAAAAAATATGTGGGCTTCTAGCTGTGTGTGGCACTTGTTCTATTAGTCCATCTATACTGACCTCCATCAGGTTGCAAATTGAATATAATATTTTTCTGCATCTAGCTCTGAAAAAATATTTGGCCTTCTAGCAGTGTGTGGGACTTGTTCTATTAGTTCATCTATACTGACCTCCATCAGGTTGCAAATTGAATATAATATTTTTCTGCAACTAGCTCTGAAAAAATATTTGGCCTTCTAGCAGTGTTTGGGACTTGTTCTATTAGGCCATCTATAGTGACCTCCATCAGGTTGCAAATTGAATATAATATTTTTCTGCATCTAGCTCTGAAAAAATATTTGGCCTTCTAGCAGTGTGTGGGACTTGTTCTATTAGTCCATCTATACTGATCTCCATCAGGTTGCAAATTGAATATAATTTTTTTCTGCATCTAGCTCTGAAAAAATATTTGGCCTTCTAGCAGTGTGTAGGACTTGTTCTATTAGCCCATCTATACTGACCTCCATCAGGTTGCAAATTGAATATAATATTTTTTTGCATCTAGCTCAGAAAAAATATTTGGCCTTCTAGCAGTGTGTGGGACTTGTTCTATTAGTCCATCTATACTGACCTCCATCATGTTGCAAATTGAATATAATTTTTTTCTGCATCTAACTCTGAAAAAATATTTGGGCTTCTAGCTGTGTGTGGGACTTGTTCTATTAGTCCATCTATACTGACCTCCATCAGGTTGCAAACTGAATATAATTTTTTTCTGCATCTACCTCTGAAAAAATATTTGGCCTTCTAGAAGTGTGTGGGACTTTTTCTATTAGTCCGTCTATACTGACATCCATCACGTTGCAAATTGAATATAATTTTTTTCTGCATCTACCTCTGAAAAAATATTTGGGCTTCTAGCTGTGTGTGGGACTTGTTCTATTAGTCCATCTATACTGACCTCCATCAGGTTGCAAATTGAATATAATATTTTTCTGCATCTAGCTCTGAAAAAATATTTGGCCTTCTAGCAGTTTGTGGGACTTGTTCTATTAGTCCATCTATACTGACCTCCATCAGGTTGCAAATTGAATATAATTTTTTTCCGCATCTAGCTCTGAAAAAATATGTGGGCTTCTAGCTGTGTGTGGCACTTGTTCTATTAGTCCATCTATACTGACCTCCATCAGGTTGCAAATTGAATATAATATTTTTCTGCATCTAGCTCTGAAAAAATATTTGGCCTTCTAGCAGTGTGTGGGACTTGTTCTATTAGTCCATCTATACTGACCTCCATCAGGTTGCAAATTGAATATAATATTTTTCTGCAACTAGCTCTGAAAAAATATTTGGCCTTCTAGCAGTGTTTGGGACTTGTTCTATTAGGCCATCTATAGTGACCTCCATCAGGTTGCAAATTGAATATAATATTTTTCTGCATCTAGCTCTGAAAAAATATTTGGCCTTCTAGCAGGGTGTGGGACTTGTTCTATTAGTCCATCTATACTGATCTCCATCAGGTTGCAAATTGAATATAATTTTTTTCTGCATCTAGCTCTGAAAAAATATTTGGCCTTCTAGCAGTGTGTAGGACTTGTTCTATTAGCCCATCTATACTGACCTCCATCAGGTTGCAAATTGAATATAATATTTTTTTGCATCTAGCTCAGAAAAAATATTTGGCCTTCTAGCAGTGTGTGGGACTTGTTCTATTAGTCCATCTATACTGACCTCCATCATGTTGCAAATTGAATATAATTTTTTTCTGCATCTAACTCTGAAAAAATATTTGGGCTTCTAGCTGTGTGTGGGACTTGTTCTATTAGTCCATCTATACTGACCTCCATCAGGTTGCAAACTGAATATAATTTTTTTCTGCATCTACCTCTGAAAAAATATTTGGGCTTCTAGCTGTGTGTGGGACTTGTTCTATTAGTCCATCTATACTGACCTCCATCAGGTTGCAAATTGAATATAATATTTTTCTGCATCTAGCTCTAAAAAAATATTTGGCCTTCTAGTAGTGTGTGGGACTTGTTCTATTAGTCCATCTCTACTGACCTCCATCAGGTTGCAAATTGAATATAATATTTTTCTGCATCTAGCTCTGAAAAAATATTTGGCCTTTTAGCAGTGTGTGGGACTTGTTCTATTAGTCCATCTATACTGACCTCCATCAGGTTGCAAATTGAATATAATATTTTTCTGCATCTAGCTCTGAAAAAATATTTGGCCTTCTAGCAGTGTGTGGGACTTGTTTTATTAGTCCATCTATACTGACCTCCATCAGGTTGCAAATTGAATATAATATTTTTCTGCATCTAGCTCTGAAAAAATATTTGGGCTTCTAGCAGTGTGTGGGACTTGTTATATTAGACAACCTATACTGATCTCCATCAAGTTGCAAATTGAATGTAATTTTTTTCTGCATCTAGCTCTGAAAAAATATTTGGCCTTCTAGCTGTGTGTGGGACTTGTTCTATTAGTCCATCTATACTGACCTCCATCAGGTTGCAAATTAAATATAAAATTTTTCTGCATCTAGCTCTGAAAAAATATTTGGCCTTCTAGCAGTGTGTGGGACTTGTTCTATTAGTCCATCTATACTGACCTCCATCACGTTGCAAATTGAATATAATTTTTTTCTGCATCTAGCTCTGAAAAAATATTTGGGCTTCTAGCTGTGTGTGGGACTTGTTCTATTAGTCCATCTATACTGACCTCCATCAGGTTGCAAATTGAATATAATTTTTTTCTGCATCTACCTCTGAAAAAATATTTGGGCTTCTAGCTGTGTGTGGGACTTGTTCTATTAGTCCATCTATACTGACCTCCATCAGGTTGCAAATTGAATATAATATTTTTCTGCATCTAGCTCTGAAAAAAAATTTGGACTTCTAGCAGTGTGTGGGACTTGTTCTATTAGTCCATCTATACTGACCTCCATTAGTTTGCAAATTGAATATAATATTTTTCTACATCTAGCTCTGAAAAAATATTTGCCCTTCTAGCAGTGTGTGGGACTTGTTCTATTAGTCCATCTGTACTGACCTCCATCAGGTTGCCAATTGAATATAATATTTTTCTGCATCTAGCTCTGAAAAAATATTTGGCCTTCTAGCAGTGTGTGGGACTTGTTCTATTATTCCATCTATACTGACCTCCATCAGGTTGCAAATTGAATATAATATTTTTCTGCATCTAGCTCTGAAAAAATATTTGGCCTTCTAGCAGTGTGTGGGACTTGTTCTATTAGTCCATCTATACTGACCTCCATCAGGTTGCAAATTGAATATAATATTTTTCTGCATCTAGCTCTGAAAAAATATTTGGCCTTCTAGCAGTATTTGGGACTTGTTCTATTAGGCCATCTATACTGACCTCCATCAGGTTGCAAATTGAATATAATATTTTTCTGCATCTAGCTCTGAAAAAATATTTGGCCTTCTAGCAGTGTGTGGGACTTGTTCTATTAGTCCATCTATACTGACCTCCATCAGGTTGCAAATTGAATATAATATTTATCTGCATCTAGCTCTGAAAAAATATTTGGCCTTCTAGCAGTGTGTGGGACTTGTTCTATTAGTCCATCTATACTGATCTCCATCAGGTTGCAAATTGAATATAATTTTTTTCTGCATCTAGCTCTGAAAAAATATTTGGCCTTCTAGCAGTGTGTGGGACTTGTTCTATTAGCCCATCTATACTGACCTCCATCAGGTTGCAAATTGAATATAATATTTTTTTGCATCTAGCTCTGAAAAAATATTTGGCCTTCTAGCAGTGTGTGGGACTTGTTCTATTAGTCCATCTATACTGACCTCCATCACGTTGCAAATTGAATATAATTTTTTTCTGCATCTAACTCTGAAAAAATATTTGGGCTTCTAGCTGTGTGTGGGACTTGTTCTATTAGTCCATCTATACTGACCTCCATCAGGTTGCAAATTGAATATAATATTTTTCTGCAACTAGCTCTGAAAAAATATTTGGCCTTCTAGCAGTGTTTGGGACTTGTTCTATTAGGCCATCTATAGTGACCTCCATCAGGTTGCAAATTGAATATAATATTTTTCTGCATCTAGCTCTGAAAAAATATTTGGCCTTCTAGCAGGGTGTGGGACTTGTTCTATTAGTCCATCTATACTGATCTCCATCAGGTTGCAAATTGAATATAATTTTTTTCTGCATCTAGCTCTGAAAAAATATTTGGCCTTCTAGCAGTGTGTAGGACTTGTTCTATTAGCCCATCTATACTGACCTCCATCAGGTTGCAAATTGAATATAATATTTTTTTGCATCTAGCTCAGAAAAAATATTTGGCCTTCTAGCAGTGTGTGGGACTTGTTCTATTAGTCCATCTATACTGACCTCCATCATGTTGCAAATTGAATATAATTTTTTTCTGCATCTAACTCTGAAAAAATATTTGGGCTTCTAGCTGTGTGTGGGACTTGTTCTATTAGTCCATCTATACTGACCTCCATCAGGTTGCAAACTGAATATAATTTTTTTCTGCATCTACCTCTGAAAAAATATTTGGGCTTCTAGCTGTGTGTGGGACTTGTTCTATTAGTCCATCTATACTGACCTCCATCAGGTTGCAAATTGAATATAATATTTTTCTGCATCTAGCTCTAAAAAAATATTTGGCCTTCTAGTAGTGTGTGGGACTTGTTCTATTAGTCCATCTCTACTGACCTCCATCAGGTTGCAAATTGAATATAATATTTTTCTGCATCTAGCTCTGAAAAAATATTTGGCCTTTTAGCAGTGTGTGGGACTTGTTCTATTAGTCCATCTATACTGACCTCCATCAGGTTGCAAATTGAATATAATATTTTTCTGCATCTAGCTCTGAAAAAATATTTGGCCTTCTAGCAGTGTGTGGGACTTGTTTTATTAGTCCATCTATACTGACCTCCATCAGGTTGCAAATTGAATATAATATTTTTCTGCATCTAGCTCTGAAAAATTATTTGGGCTTCTAGCAGTGTGTGGGACTTGTTCTATTAGTCAATCTATACTGATCTCCATCAGGTTGCAAATTGAATGTAATTTTTTTCTGCATCTAGCTCTGAAAAAATATTTGGCCTTCTAGCTGTGTGTGGGACTTGTTCTATTAGTCCATCTATACTGACCTCCATCAGGTTGCAAATTAAATATAATATTTTTCTGCATCTATCTCTGAAAAAATATTTGGCCTTCTAGCAGTGTGTGGGACTTGTTCTATTAGTCCATCTATACTGACCTCCATCACGTTGCAAAATGAATATAATTTTTTTCTGCATCTAGCTCTGAAAAAATATTTGGGCTTCTTGCTGTGTGGGACTTGTTCTATTAGTCCATCTATACTGACCTCCATCAGGTTGCAAACTGAATATAATTTTTTTCTGCATCTACCTCTGAAAAAATATTTGGGCTTCTAGCTGTGTGTGGGACTTGTTCTATTAGTCCATCTATACTGACCTCCATCAGGTTGCAAATTGAATATAATATTTTTCTGCATCTTGCTCTGAAAAAATATTTGGACTTCTAGCAGTGTGTGGGACTTGTTCTATTAGTCCATCTATACTGACCTCTATTAGGTTGCAAATTGAATATAATATTTTTCTGCATCTAGCTCTGAAAAAATATTTGGCCTTCTAGCAGTGTGTGGGACTTGTTCTATTAGTCCATCTATACTGACCTCCATCATTTTGCAAATTGAATATAATATTTTTCTGCATCCAGCTCTGAAAAAATATTTGGCCTTCTAGCAGTGTTTGGGACTTGTTCTATTAGTCCATCTATACTGACCTCCATCAGGTTGCAAATTGAATATAATATTTTTCTGCATCTAGCTCTGAAAAAATATTTGGCCTTCTAGCAGTGTGTGGGACTTGTTCTATTAGTCCATCTATACTGACCTCCATCAGGTTGCAAATTGAATATAATATTTTTCTGCATCTAGCTCTGAAAAAATATTTGGCCTTCTAGCAGTGTGTGGGACTTGTTCTATTAGTCCATCTATACTGACCTCCATCAGGTTGCAAATTGAATATAATATTTTTCTGCATCTAGCTCTGAAAAAATATTTGGCCTTCTAGCAGTGTGTGGGACTTGTTCTATTAGTCCATCTATACTGACCTCCATCAGGTTGCAAATTGAATATAATATTTTTCTGCATCTAGCTCTGAAAAAATATTTGGCCTTCTAGCAGTGTGTGGGACTTGTTCTATTAGTCCATCTATACTGATCTCCATCAGGTTGCAAATTGAATATAATTTTTTTCTGCATCTAGCTCTGAAAAAATATTTGGCCTTCTAGCAGTGTGTGGGACTTGTTCTATTAGCCCATCTATACTGACCTCCATCAGGTTGCAAATTGAATATAATATTTTTTTGCATCTAGCTCTGAAAAAATATTTGGCCTTCTAGCAGTGTGTGGGACTTGTTCTATTTGTCCATCTATACTGACCTCCATCAGGTTGCAAATTGAATATAATTTTTTTCTGCACCTAGCTCTGAAAAAATATTTGGCCTTCTAGCAGTGTGGGGGACTTGTTCTATTAGTCCATCTATACTGACCTCCATCAGGTTGCAAATTGAATATAATATTTTTTTGCATCTTGCTGTGAAAAAAAATTTGGACTTCTAGCAGTGTGTGGGACTTGTTCTATTAGTCCATCTATACTGACCTCCATTAGGTTGCAAATTAAATATAATATTTTTCTGCATCTAGCTCTGAAAAAATATTTGGCCTTATAGCAGTGTGTGGGACTTGTTCTATTAGTCCATCTATACTGACCTCCATCATTTTGCAAATTGAATATAATATTTTTCTGCATCTAGCTCTGAAAAAATATTTGGCCTTCTAGCAGTGTTTGGGACTTGTTCTATTAGTCCATCTATACTGACCTCCATCAGGTTGCAAATTGAATATAATATTTTTCTGCATCTAGCTCTGAAAAAATATTTGGCCTTCTAGCAGTGTGTGGGACTTGTTCTATTAGTCCATCTATACTGACCTCCATCAGGTTGCAAATTGAATATAATATTTTTCTGCATCTAGCTCTGAAAAAATATTTGGCCTTCTAGCAGTGTGTGGGACTTGTTCTATTAGTCCATCTATACTGACCTCCATCAGGTTGCAAACTGAATATAATATTTTTCTGCATCTAGCTCTGAAAAAATATTTGGCCTTCTAGCAGTGTGTGGGACTTGTTCTATTAGTCCATCTATACTGATCTCCATCAGGTTGAAATTGAATATAATTTTTTTCTGCATCTAGCTCTGAAAAAATATTTGGCCTTCTAGCAGTGTGTGGGACTTGTTCTATTAGCCCATCTATACTGACCTCCATCAGGTTGCAAATTGAATATAATATTTTTTTGCATCTACCTCTGAAAAAATATTTGGCCTTCTAGCAGTGTGTGGGACTTGTTCTATTAGTCCATCTATACTGACCTCCATCAGGTTGCAAACTGAATATAATTTTTTTCTGCATCTAACTCTGAAAAAATATTTGGGCTTCTAGCTGTGTGTGGGACTTGTTCTATTAGTCCATCTATACTGACCTCCATCAGGTTGCAAATTGAATATAATATTTTTCTGCATCTAGCTCTGAAAAAATATTTGGCCTTCTATCAGTGTTTGGGACTTGTTCTATTAGTCCATCTATACTGACCTCCATCAGGTTGCAAATTGAATATAATATTTTTCTGCATCTAGCTCTGAAAAAATATTTGGCCTTCTAGCAGTGTGTGGGACTTGTTCTATTAGTCCATCTATACTGACCTCCATCAGGTTGCAAATTGAATATAATATTTTTCTGCATCTAGCTCTGAAAAAATATTTGGCCTTCTAGCAGTGTGTGGGACTTGTTCTATTAGTCCATGTTTACTGACCTCCATCAGGTTGCAAATTGAATATAATTTTTTTCTGCATCTAGCTCTGAAAAAATATTTGGCCTTCTAGCAGTGTGTGGGACTTGTTCTATTCGTTCATCTTTACTGACCTCCATCAGGTTGCAAATTGAATATAATATTTTTCTGCATCTAGCTCTGAAAAAATATTTGGCCTTCTAGCAGTGTGTGGGACTTGTTCTATTAGTCCATCTATACTGACCTCCATCAGGATGCAAATTGAATATAATATTTTTCTGCATCTAGCTCTGAAAAAATATTTGGCCTTCTAGCAGTGTGTGGGACTTGTTCTATTAGTCCATCTATACTGACCTCCATCAGGTTGCAAATTGAATATAATATTTTTCTGCATCTAGCTCTGAAAAAATATTTGGCCTTCTAGCAGTGTGTGGGACTTGTTCTATTAGTCCATCTATACTGATCTCCATCAGGTTGCAAATTGAATATAATTTTTTTCTGCATCTAGCTCTGAAAAAATATTTGGCCTTCTAGCAGTGTGTGGGACTTCTTCTATTAGCCCATCTATACTGACCTCCATCAGGTTGCAAATTGAATATAATATTTTTTTGCATCTAGCTCTGAAAAAATATTTGGCCTTCTAGCAGTGTGTGGGACTTGTTCTATTAGTCCATCTATACTGACCTCCATCAGGTTGCAAACTGAATATAATTTTTTTCTGCATCTACCTCTGAAAAAATTTTTGGGCTTCTAGCTGTGTGTGGGACTTGTTCTATTAGTCCATCTATACTGACCTCCATCAGGTTTCAAATTGAATATAATATTTTTCTGCATCTAGCTCTGAAAAAATATTTGGCCTTCTAGCAGTGTTTGGGACTTATTCTATTAGTCCATCTATACTGACCTCCACCAGGTTGCAAATTGAATATAATATTTTTCTGCATCTAGCTCTGAAAAAATATTTGGCCTTCTAGCAGTGTGTGGGACTTGTTCTATTAGTCCATCTATACTGACCTCCATCAGGTTGCAAATTGAATATAATATTTTTCTGCATCTAGCTCTGAAAAAATATTTGGCCTTCTAGCAGTGTGTGGGACTTGTTCTATTAGTCCATCTTTACTGACCTCCATCAGGTTGCAAATTGAATATAATTTTTTTCTGCATCTAGCTCTGAAAAAATATTTGGCCTTCTAGCAGTGTGTGGGACTTGTTCTTTTAGTCCATCTATACTGACCTCCATCAGGTTGCAAATTGAATATAGTATTTTTCTGCATCTAGCTCTGAAAAAATATTTGGGCTTCTAGCAGTGTGTGAGACTTGTTCTATTAGTCCATCTATACTGACCTCCATTAGGTTGCAAATTGAATATAATATTTTTCTGCATCTAGATCTGAAAAAATATTTGGCCTTCTAGCAGTGTGTGGGACTTGTTCTAGTAGTCCATCTATACTGACCTCCATCTGGTTTCAAATTGAATGTAATTTATTTCTGCATCTACCTCTGAAAAAATATTTGGGCTTCCAGCTGTGTGTGGGACTTGTTCTATTAGTTCATCTATACTGACCTCCATCAGGTTGCAAATTGAATATAATTTTTTTCTGCATCTAGCTCTGAAAAAATATTTGACCTTCTAGCAGTGTGTGGGACTTGTTCTATTAGTCCATCTATACTGACCTCCATCAGGTTGCAAATTGAATATAATAGTTTTCTGCATCTAGATCTGAAAAAATATTTGGCCTTCTAGCAGTGTGTGGGACTTGTTCCAGTAGTCCATCTATAATGACCTCCATCTGGTTTCAAATTGAATATAATTTTTTTCTGTATCTACCTCTGAAAAAATATTTGGGCTTCCAGCTGTGTGTGGGACTTGTTCTATTAGTTCATCTATACTGACCTCCATCAGGTTGCAAATTGAATATAATATTTTTCTGCATCTAGCTCTGAAAAAATATTTGGGCTTCTAGCAGTGTGTGGGACTTGTTCTATTAGTCAATCTATACTGACCTCCATCAGGTTGCAAATTGAATATAATTTTTTTCTGCATCTAGCTCTGAAAAAATATTTGGGCTTCTAGCTTTGTGTGGGACTTGTTCTATTAGTCCATCTATACTGACCTCCATCGGGTTGCAAATTGAATATAATTTTTTTCTGCATCTACCTCTGAAAAAATATTTGGGCTTCTAGCTGTGTGTGGAACTTGTTCTATTAGTCCATCTATACTGACCTCCATCAGGTTGCAAATTGAATATAATATTTTTCTGCATCTAGCTCTGAAAAAAAATTTGGCCTTCTAGCATTGTGTGGGACTTGTTCTATTAGTCCATCTATACTGACCTCCATCAGGTTGCAAATTGAATATAATTTTTTTCTGCATCTAGCTCTGAAAAAATATTTGGCCTTCTAGCAGTGTGTGGGACTTGTTCTATTAGTCCATCTATACTGACCTCCATCAGGTTGCAAATTGAATATAACATTTTTCTGCATCTAGCTCTGAAAAAATATTTGGGCTTCTAGCAGTGTGTGGGACTTGTTCTATTAGTCCATCTATAGTGACCTCCATCAGGTTGCAAATTGAATATAATATTTTTCTGCATCTAGATCTGAAAAAATATTTGGCCTTCTAGCAGTGTGTGGGACTTGTTCTAGTAGTCCATCTATACTGACCTCCATCTGGTTTCAAATTGAATATAATTTATTTCTGCATCTACCTCTGAAAAAATATTTGGTCTTCCAGCTGTGTGTGGGACTTGTTCTATTAGTTCATCTATACTGACCTCCATCAGGTTGCAAATTGAATATAATTTTTTTCTGCATCTAGCTCTGAAAAAATATTTGGCCTTCTAGCAGTGTGTGACACTTGTTCTATTAGTCCATCTATACTGACCTCCATCAGGTTGCAAACTGAATATAATAGTTTTCTGCATCTAGATCTGAAAAAATATTTGGCCTTCTAGCAGTGTGTGGGACTTGTTCTAGTAGTCCATCTATACTGACCTCCATCTGGTTTCAAATTGAATACAATTTTTTTCTGCATCTAGCTCTGAAAAAATATTTGGGCTTCCAGCTGTGTGTGGGACTTGTTCTATTAGTCCATCTATACTGACATCCATCAGGTTGCAAATTGAATACAATTTTTTTCTGCATCTAGCTCTGAAAAAATAATTGGCCTTCTAGAAGTGTGTGGGACTTGTTCTATTAGCCCATCTATACTGACCTCCATCAGGTTGCAAATTGAATATAATATTTTTTTGCATCTAGCTCTGAAAAAATATTTGGCCTTCTAGCAGTGTGTGGGACTTGTTCTATTAGTCCATCTATACTGACCTCCATCACGTTGCAAATTGAATATAATTTTTTTCTGCATCTAACTCTGAAAAAATATTTGGGCTTCTAGCTGTGTGTGGGACTTGTTCTATTAGTCCATCTATACTGACCTCCATCAGGTTGCAAACTTAATATAATTTTTTTCTGCATCTAGCTCTGAAAAAATATTTGGGCTTCTAGCTGTGTGTGGGACTTGTTCTATTAGTCCATCTATACTGACCTCCATCAGGTTTCAAATTGAATATAATATTTTTCTGCATCTAGCTCTGAAAAAATATTTGGCCTTCTAGCAGTGTGTGGGACTTGTTCTATTAGTCCATCTATACTAACCTCCATCAGGTTGCAAATTGAATATAATATTTTTCTGCATCTAGCTCTGAAAAATTATTTGGCCTTCTAGCAGTGTGTGGGACTTGTTCTATTAGTCCATCTATACTGACCTCCATCAGGTTGCAAATTGAATATAATATTTTTCTGCATCTAGCTCAGAAAAAATATTTGGCCTTCTAGCAGTGTGTGGGACTTGTTCTATTAGTCCATCTATACTGACCTCCATCAGGTTGCAAATTGAATATAATATTTTTCTGCATCTAGCTCTGAAAAAATATTTGGGCTTCTAGCAGTGTGTGGGACTTGTTCTATTAGTCAATCTATACTGACCTCCATCAGGTTGCAAATTGAATATAATTTTATTATGCATCTAGCTCTGAAAAAATATTTGGGCTTCTAGCTGTGTGTGGGACTTGTTCTATTAGTCCATCTATACTGACCTCCATCAGGTTGCAAACTGAATATAATTTTTTTCTGCATCTACCTCTGAAAAAATATTTGGGCTTCTAGCTGTGTGTGGGACTTGTTCTATTAGTCCATCTATACTGACCTACATCAGGTTGCAAATTGAATATAATATTTTTCTGCATCTAGCTCTGAAAAAATATTTGGACTTATAGCAGTGTGTGGGACTTGTTCTATTAGTCCATCTATACTGACCTCCATTAGGTTGCAAATTGAATATAATATTTTCCTGCATCTAGCTCTGAAAAAATATTTGGCCTTCTAGCAGTGTGTGGGACTTGCTCTATTAGTCCATCTATACTGACCTCCATCAGGTTGCAAATTGAATATAATTTTTTTCTGCATCTAGCTCTGAAAAAATATTTGGCCTTCTAGCAGTGTGTGGGACTTGTTCTATTAGTCCATCTATACTGACCTCCATCAGGTTGCAAATTGAATATAATAGTTTTCTGCATCTAGATCTGAAAAAATATTTGGCCTTCTAGCAGTGTGTGGGACTTGTTCTAGTAGTCCATCTATACTGACCTCCATCTGGTTTCAAATTGAATATAATTTTTTTCTGCATCTACCTCTGAAAAAATATTTGGGCTTCCAGCTGTGTGTGGGACTTGTTCTATTAGTCCATCTATACTGACCTCCATCAGGTTGCAAATTGAATACAATTTTTTACTGCATCTAGCTCTGAAAAAATATTTGGCCTTCTAGAAGTGTGTGGGACTTGTTCTATTAGCCCATCTATACTGACCTCCATCAGGTTGCTAATTGAATATAATATTTTTTTGCATCTAGCTCTGAAAAAATATTTGGCCTTCTAGCAGTGTGTGGGACTTGTTCTATTAGTCCATCTATACTGACCTCCATCACGTTGCAAATTGAATATAATTTTTTTCTGCATCTAACTCAGAAAAAATATTTGAGCTTCTAGCTGTGTGTGGGACTTGTTCTATTAGTCCATCTATACTGACCTCCATCAGATTGCAAACTGAATATAATTTTTTTCTGCATCTAGCTCTGAAAAAATATTTGGGCTTCTAGCTGTGTGTGGGACTTGTTCTATTAGTCCATCTATACTGACCTCCATCAGGTTTCAAATTGAATATAATATTTTTCTGCATCTAGCTCTGAAAAAATATTTGGCCTTCTAGCAGTGTGTGGGACTTGTTCTATTAGTCCATCTATACTAACCTCCATCAGGTTGCAAATTGAATATAATATTTTTCTGCATCTAGCTCTGAAAAAATATTTGGCCTTCTAGCAGTGTGTGGGACTTGTTCTATTAGTCCATCTATACTGACCTCCATCAGGTTGCAAATTGAATATAATATTTTTCTGCATCTAGCTCTGAAAAAATAATTGGCCTTCTAGCAGTGTGTGGGACTTTTTCTATTAGTCCATCTATACTGACCTCCATCAGGTTGCAAATTGAATATAATATTTTTCTGCATCTAGCTCTGAAAAAATATTTGGGCTTCTAGCAGTGTGTGGGACTTGTTCTATTAGTCAATCTATACTGACCTCCATCAGGTTGCAAATTGAATATAATTTTTTTCTGCATCTAGCTCTGAAAAAATATTTGGGCTTCTAGCTGTGTCTGGGACTTGTTCTATTAGTCCATCTATACTGACCTCCATCAGGTTGCAAACTGAATATAATATTTTTCTGCATCTACCTCTGAAAAAATATTTGGGCTTCTAGCTGTGTGTGGGACTTGTTCTATTAGTCCATCTATACTGACCTCCATCAGGTTGCAAATTGAATATAATATTTTTCTGCATCTAGCTCTGAAAAAATATTTGGACTTCTAGCAGTGTGTGGGACTTGTTCTATTAGTCCATCTATACTGACCTCCATTAGGTTGCAAATTGAATATAATATTTTTCTGCATCTAGCTCTGAAAAAATATTTGGCCTTCTAGCAGTGTGTGGGACTTGCTCTATTAGTCCATCTATACTGACCTCCATCAGGTTGCAAATTGAATATAATATTTTTCTGCATCTAGCTCTGAAAAAATATTTGGCCTTCTAGCTGTGTGTGGGACTTGTTCTATTAGTCCATCTCTACTGACCTCCATCAGGTTGCAAATTGAATATAATATTTTTCTGCATCTAGCTCTGAAAAAATATTTGGCCTTCTAGCAGTGTGTGGGACTTGTTCTATTAGTCCATCTATACTGACCTCCATCAGGTTGCAAATTGAATATAATATTTTTCTGCATCTAGCTCTGAAAAAATATTTGGCCTTCTAGCAGTGTGTGGGACTAGTTCTATTAGTCCATCTATACTGATCTCCATCAGGTTGCAAATTGAATATAATTTTTTTCTGCATCTAGCTCTGAAAAAATATTTGGCCTTCTAGCAGTGTGTGGGACTTGTTCTATTAGCCCATCTATACTGACCTCCATCAGGTTGCAAATTGAATATAATATTTTTTTGCATCTAGCTCTGAAAAAATATTTGGCCTTCTAGCAGTGTGTGGGACTTGTTCTATTAGTCCATCTATACTGACCTCCATCACGTTGCAAATTGAATATAATTTTTTTCTGCATCTAACTCTGAAAAAATATTTGGGCTTCTAGCTGTGTGTGGGACTTGTTCTATTAGTCCATCTATACTGACCTCCATCAGGTTGCAAACTGAATATAATTTTTTTCTGCATCTACCTCTGAAAAAATATTTGGGCTTCTAGCTGTGTGTGGGACTTGTTCTATTAGTCCATCTATACTGACCTCCATCAGGTTGCAAATTGAATATAATATTTTTCTGCATCTAGCTCTTAAAAAATATTTGGCCTTCTAGTAGTGTGTGGGACTTGTTCTATTAGTCCATCTCTACTGACCTCCATCAGGTTGCAAATTGAATATAATATTTTTCTGCATCTAGCTCTGAAAAAAATATTTGGCCTTCTAGCAGTGTGTGGGACTTGTTCTATTAGTCCATCTATACTGACCTCCATCAGGTTGCAAATTGAATATAATATTTTTCTGCATCTAGCTCTGAAAAAATATTTGGCCTTCTAGCAGTGTGTGGGACTTGTTCTATTAGTCAATCTATACTGATCTCCATCAGGTTGCAAATTGAATGTAATTTTTTTCTGCATCTAGCTCTGAAAAAATATTTGGCCTTCTAGCTGTGTGTGGGACTTGTTCTATTAGTCCATCTATACTGACTTCCATCAGGTTGCAAATTAAATATAATATTTTTCTGCATCTAGCTCTGAAAAAATATTTGGCCTTCTAGCAGTGTGTGGGACTTGTTCTATTAGTCCATCTATACTGACCTCCATCACGTTGCAAATTAATATAATTTTTTTCTGCATCTGGCTCTGAAAAAATATTTGGGCTTCTAGCTGTGTGTGGGACTTGTTCTATTAGGCCATCTATACTGACCTCCATCAGGTTGCAAATTGAATATAATATTTTTCTGCATCTAGCTCTGAAAAAATATTTGGCCTTCTAGCAGTGTGTGGGACTTGTTCTATTAGTCCATCTATACTGACCTCCATCAGGTTGCAAATTGAGTTTAATATTTTTCTGCATCTAGCTCTGAAAAAATATTTGGCCTTCTAGCAGTGTTTGGGACTTGTTCTATTAGGCCATCTATACTGACCTCCATCAGGTTGCAAATTGAATATAATATTTTTCTGCATCTAGCTCTGAAAAAATATTTGGCCTTCTAGCAGTGTGTGGGACTTGTTCTATTAGTCCATCTATACTGACCTCCAACAGGTTGCAAATTGAATATAATATTTTTCTGCATCTAGCTCTGAAAAAATATTTGGCCTTCTAGCAGTGTGTGGGACTTGTTCTATTAGTCCATCTATACTGATCTCCATCAGGTTGCAAATTGAATATAATTTTTTTCTGCATCTAGCTCTGAAAAAATATTTGGCCTTCTAGCAGTGTGTAGGACTTGTTCTATTAGCCCATCTATACTGACCTCCATCAGGTTGCAAATTGAATATAATATTTTTTTGCATCTAGCTCTGAAAAAATATTTGGCCTTCTAGCAGTGTGTGGGACTTGTTCTATTAGTCCATCTATACTGACCTCCATCAGGTTGCAAATTGAATATAATTTTTTTCTGCATCTAACTCTGAAAAAATATTTGGGCTTCTAGCTGTGTGTGGGACTTGTTCTATTAGTCCATCTATACTGACCTCCATCAGGTTGCAAACTGAATATAATTTTTTTCTGCATCTACCTCTGAAAAAATATTTGGGCTTCTAGCTGTGTGTGGGACTTGTTCTATTAGACCATCTATACTGACCTCCATCAGGTTGCAAATTGAATATAATATTTTTCTGCATCTAGCTCTAAAAAAATATTTGGCCTTCTAGTAGTGTGTGGGACTTGTTCTATTAGTCCATCTCTACTGACCTCCATCAGGTTGCAAATTGAATATAATATTTTTCTGCATCTAGCTCTGAAAAAATATTTGGCCTTCTAGCAGTGTGTGGGACTTGTTCTTTTAGTCCATCTCTACTGACCTCCATCAGGTTGCAAATTGAATATAATATTTTTCTGCATCTAGCTCTGAAAAAATATTTGGCCTTCTAGCAGTGTGTGGGACTTGTTTTATTAGTCCATCTATACTGACCTCCATCAGGTTGCAAATTGAATATAATATTTTTCTGCATCTAGCTCTGAAAAAAATATTTGGCCTTCTAGCAGTGTGTGGGACTTGTTCTATTAGTCCATCTATACTGACCTCAATCAGGTTGCAAATTGAATATAATATTTTTCTGCATCTAGCTCTGAAAAAATATTTGGCCTTCTAGCAGTGTGTGGGACTTGTTTTATTAGTCCATCTATACTGACCTCCATCAGGTTGCAAATTGAATATAATATTTTTCTGCATCTAGCTCTGAAAAAATATTTGGGCTTCTAGCAGTGTGTGGGACTTGTTCTATTAGTCAATCTATACTGATCTCCATCAGGTTGCAAATTGAATGTAATTTTTTTCTGCATCTAGCTCTGAAAAAATATTTGGCCTTCTAGCTGTGTGTGGGACTTGTTCTATTAGTCCATCGATACTGACCTCCATCAGGTTGCAAATTAAATATAATATTTTTCTGCATCTAGCTCTGAAAAAATATTTGGCCTTCTAGAAGTGTGTGGGACTTTTTCTATTAGTCCGTCTATACTGACATCCATCACGTTGCAAATTGAATATAATTTTTTTCTGCATCTACCTCTGAAAAAATATTTGGGCTTCTAGCTGTGTGTGGGACTTGTTCTATTAGTCCATCTATACTGACCTCCATCAGGTTGCAAATTGAATATAATATTTTTCTGCATCTAGCTCTGAAAAAATATTTGGCCTTCTAGCAGTTTGTGGGACTTGTTCTATTAGTCCATCTATACTGACCTCCATCAGGTTGCAAATTGAATATAATTTTTTTCCGCATCTACCTCTGAAAAAATATGTGGGCTTCTAGCTGTGTGTGGCACTTGTTCTATTAGTCCATCTATACTGACCTCCATCAGGTTGCAAATTGAATATAATATTTTTCTGCATCTAGCTCTGAAAAAATATTTGGCCTTCTAGCAGTGTGTGGGACTTGTTCTATTAGTCCATCTATACTGACCTCCATCAGGTTGCAAATTGAATATAATATTTTTCTGCAACTAGCTCTGAAAAAATATTTGGCCTTCTAGCAGTGTTTGGGACTTGTTCTATTAGGCCATCTATAGTGACCTCCATCAGGTTGCAAATTGAATATAATATTTTTCTGCATCTAGCTCTGAAAAAATATTTGGCCTTCTAGCAGGGTGTGGGACTTGTTCTATTAGTCCATCTATACTGATCTCCATCAGGTTGCAAATTGAATATAATTTTTTTCTGCATCTAGCTCTGAAAAAATATTTGGCCTTCTAGCAGTGTGTAGGACTTGTTCTATTAGCCCATCTATACTGACCTCCATCAGGTTGCAAATTGAATATAATATTTTTTTGCATCTAGCTCAGAAAAAATATTTGGCCTTCTAGCAGTGTGTGGGACTTGTTCTATTAGTCCATCTATACTGACCTCCATCATGTTGCAAATTGAATATAATTTTTTTCTGCATCTAACTCTGAAAAAATATTTGGGCTTCTAGCTGTGTGTGGGACTTGTTCTATTAGTCCATCTATACTGACCTCCATCAGGTTGCAAACTGAATATAATTTTTTTCTGCATCTACCTCTGAAAAAATATTTGGGCTTAGAGCTGTATGTGGGACTTGTTCTATTAGTCCATCTATACTGACCTCCATCAGGTTGCAAATTGAATATAATATTTTTCTGCATCTAGCTCTAAAAAAATATTTGGCCTTCTAGTAGTGTGTGGGACTTGTTCTATTAGTCCATCTCTACTGACCTCCATCAGGTTGCAAATTGAATATAATATTTTTCTGCATCTAGCTCTGAAAAAATATTTGGCCTTTTAGCAGTGTGTGGGACTTGTTCTATTAGTCCATCTATACTGACCTCCATCAGGTTGCAAATTGAATATAATATTTTTCTGCATCTAGCTCTGAAAAAATATTTGGCCTTCTAGCAGTGTGTGGGACTTGTTCTATTAGTCCATCTATACTGACCTCCATCAGGTTGCAAATTGAATATAATTTTTTTCTGCATCTACCTCTGAAAAAATATTTGGGCTTCTAGCTGTGTGTGGGACTTGTTCTTTTAGTCCATCTATACTGACCTCCATCAGGTTGCAAATTGAATATAATATTTTTCTGCATCTAGCTCTGAAAAAAAATTTGGACTTCTAGCAGTGTGTGGGACTTGTTCTATTAGTCCATCTATACTGACCTCCATTAGTTTGCAAATTGAATATAATATTTTTCTACATCTAGCACTGAAAAAATATTTGCCCTTCTAGCAGTGTGTGGGACTTGTTCTATTAGTCCATCTATACTGACCTCCATCAGGTTGCAAATTGAATATAATATTTTTCTGCATCTAGCTCTGAAAAAATATTTGGGCTTCTAGCAGTGTGTGGGACTTGTTATATTAGTCAACCTATACTGATCTCCATCAAGTTGCAAATTGAATGTAATTTTTTTCTGCATCTAGCTCTGAAAAAATATTTGGCCTTCTAGCTGTGTGTGGGACTTGTTCTATTAGTCCATCTATACTGACCTCCATCAGGTTGCAAATTAAATATAAATTTTTTCTGCATCTAGCTCTGAAAAAATATTTGGCCTTCTAGCAGTGTGTGGGACTTGTTCTATTAGTCCATCTATACTGACCTCCATCACGTTGCAAATTGAATATAATTTTTTTCTGCATCTAGCTCTGAAAAAATATTTGGGCTTCTAGCTGTGTGTGGGACTTGTTCTATTAGTCCATCTATACTGACCTCCATCAGGTTGCAAATTGAATATAATTTTTTTCTGCATCTACCTCTGAAAAAATATTTGGGCTTCTAGCAGTGTGTGGGACTTGTTCTATTAGTCCATCTATACTGACCTCCATCAGGTTGCAAATTGAATATAATATTTTTCTGCATCTAGCTCTGAAAAAATATTTGGCCTTCTAGCAGTGTGTGGGACTTGTTCTATTAGTCCATCTATACTGACCTCCATCAGGTTGCAAATTGAATATAATTTTTTTCTGCATCTACCTCTGAAAAAATATTTGGGCTTCTAGCTGTGTGTGGGACTTGTTCTTTTAGTCCATCTATACTGACCTCCATCAGGTTGCAAATTGAATATAATATTTTTCTGCATCTAGCTCTGAAAAAAAATTTGGACTTCTAGCAGTGTGTGGGACTTGTTCTATTAGTCCATCTATACTGACCTCCATTAGTTTGCAAATTGAATATAATATTTTTCTACATCTAGCTCTGAAAAAATATTTGCCCTTCTAGCAGTGTGTGGGACTTGTTCTATTAGTCCATCTATACTGACCTCCATCAGGTTGCAAATTGAATATAATATTTTTCTGCATCTAGCTCTGAAAAAATATTTGGGCTTCTAGCAGTGTGTGGGACTTGTTATATTAGTCAACCTATACTGATCTCCATCAAGTTGCAAATTGAATGTAATTTTTTTCTGCATCTAGCTCTGAAAAAATATTTGGCCTTCTAGCTGTGTGTGGGACTTGTTCTATTAGTCCATCTATACTGACCTCCATCAGGTTGAAAATTAAATATAAATTTTTTCTGCATCTAGCTCTGAAAAAATATTTGGCCTTCTAGCAGTGTGTGGGACTTGTTCTATTAGTCCATCTATACTGACCTCCATCACGTTGCAAATTGAATATAATTTTTTTCTGCATCTAGCTCTGAAAAAATATTTGGGCTTCTAGCTGTGTGTGGGACTTGTTCTATTAGTCCATCTATACTGACCTCCATCAGGTTGCAAATTGAATATAATTTTTTTCTGCATCTACCTCTGAAAAAATATTTGGGCTTCTAGCTGTGTGTGGGACTTGTTCTTTTAGTCCATCTATACTGACCTCCATCAGGTTGCAAATTGAATATAATATTTTTCTGCATCTAGCTCTGAAAAAAAATTTGGACTTCTAGCAGTGTGTGGGACTTGTTCTATTAGTCCATCTATACTGACCTCCATTAGTTTGCAAATTGAATATAATATTTTTCTACATCTAGCTCTGAAAAAATATTTGCCCTTCTAGCAGTGTGTGGGACTTGTTCTATTAGTCCATCTATACTGACCTCCATCAGGTTGCAAATTGAATATAATATTTTTCTGCATCTAGCTCTGAAAAAATATTTGGCCTTCTAGCAGTGTGTGGGACTTGTTCTATTAGTCCATCTATACTGACCTCCATCAGGTTGCAAATTGAATATAATATTTTTCTGAATCTAGCTCTGAAAAAATATTTGGCCTTCTAGCAGTGTGTGGGACTTGTTCTATTAGTCCATCTATACTGACCTCCATCAGGTTGCAAATTGAATATAATATTTTTCTGCATCTAGCTCTGAAAAAATATTTGGCCTTCTAGCAGTGTTTGGGACTTGTTCTATTAGGCCATCTATACTGACCTCCATCAGGTTGCAAATTGAATATAATATTTTTCTGCATCTAGCTCTGAAAAAATATTTGGCCTTCTAGCAGTGTGTGGGACTTGTTCTATTAGTCCATCTATACTGACCTCCATCAGGTTGCAAATTGAATATAATATTTATCTGCATCTAGCTCTGAAAAAATATTTGGCCTTCTAGCAGTGTGTGGGACTTGTTCTATTAGCCCATCTATACTGACCTCCATCAGGTTGCAAATTGAATATAATATTTTTTTGCATCTAGCTCTGAAAAAATATTTGGACTTCTAGCAGTGTGTGGGACTTGTTCTATTAGTCCATCTATACTGACCTCCATCACGTTGCAAATTGAATATAATTTTTTTCTGCATCTAACTCTGAAAAAATATTTGGGCTTCTAGCTGTGTGTGGGACTTGTTCTATTAGTCCATCTATACTGACCTCCATCAGGTTGCAAACTGAATATAATTTTTTTCTGCATCTACCTCTGAAAAAATATTTGGGCTTCTAGCTGTGTGTGGGTCTTGTTCTATTAGTCCATCTATACTGACCTCCATCAGGTTGCAAATTGAATATAATATTTTTCTGCATCTAGCTCTAAAAAAATATTTGGCCTTCTAGTAGTGTGTGGGACTTGTTCTATTAGTCCATCTCTACTGACCTCCATCAGGTTGCAAATTGAATATAATATTTTTCTGCATCTAGCTCTGAAAAAAATATTTGGCCTTCTAGCAGTGTGTGGGACTTGTTCTATTAGTCCATCTATACTGACCTCCATCAGGTTGCAAATTGAATATAATATTTTTCTGCATCTAGCTCTGAAAAAATATTTGGCCTTCTAGCAGTGTGTGGGACTTGTTTTATTAGTCCATCTATACTGACCTCCATCAGGTTGCAAATTGAATATAATATTTTTCTGCATCTAGCTCTGAAAAATTATTTGGGCTTCTAGCAGTGTGTGGGACTTGTTCTATTAGTCAATCTATACTGATCTCCATCAGGTTGCAAATTGAATGTAATTTTTTTCTGCATCTAGCTCTGAAAAAATATTTGGCCTTCTAGCTGTGTGTGGGACTTGTTCTATTAGTCCATCTATACTGACCTCCATCAGGTTGCAAATTAAATATAATATTTTTCTGCATCTATCTCTGAAAAAATATTTGGCCTTCTAGCAGTGTGTGGGACTTGTTCTATTAGTCCATCTATACTGACCTCCATCACGTTGCAAAATGAATATAATTTTTTTCTGCATCTAGCTCTGAAAAAATATTTGGGCTTCTAGCTGTGTGTGGGACTTGTTCTATTAGTCCATCTATACTGACCTCCATCAGGTTGCAAACTGAATATAATTTTTTTCTGCATCTACCTCTGAAAAAATATTTGGGCTTCTAGCTGTGTGTGGGACTTGTTCTATTAGTCCATCTATACTGACCTCCATCAGGTTGCAAATTGAATATAATATTTTTCTGCATCTTGCTCTGAAAAAATATTTGGACTTCTAGCAGTGTGTGGGACTTGTTCTATTAGTCCATCTATACTGACCTCTATTAGGTTGCAAATTGAATATAATATTTTTCTGCATCTAGCTCTGAAAAAATATTTGGCCTTCTAGCAGTGTGTGGGACTTGTTCTATTAGTCCATCTATACTGACCTCCATCATTTTGCAAATTGAATATAATATTTTTCTGCATCCAGCTCTGAAAAAATATTTGGCCTTCTAGCAGTGTTTGGGACTTGTTCTATTAGTCCATCTATACTGACCTCCATCAGGTTGCAAATTGAATATAATATTTTTCTGCATCTAGCTCTGAAAAAATATTTGGCCTTCTAGCAGTGTGTGGGACTTGTTCTATTAGTCCATCTATACTGACCTCCATCAGGTTGCAAATTGAATATAATATTTTTCTGCATCTAGCTCTGAAAAAATATTTGGCCTTCTAGCAGTCTGTGGGACTTGTTCTATTAGTCCATCTATACTGACCTCCATCAGGTTGCAAATTGAATATAATTTTTTTCTGCATCTAGCTCTGAAAAAATATTTGGCCTTCTAGCAGTGTGTGGGACTTGTTCTATTAGTCCATCTATACTGACCTCCATCAGGTTGCAAATTGAATATAATATTTTTCTGCATCTAGCTGTGAAAAAAAATTTGGACTTCTAGCAGTGTGTGGGACTTGTTCTATTAGTCCATCTATACTGACCTCCATTAGGTTGCAAATTGAATATAATATTTTTCTGCATCTATCTCTGAAAAAATATTTGGCCTTCTAGCAGTGTGTGGGACTTGTTCTATTAGTCCATCTATACTGACCTCCATCATTTTGCAAATTGAATATAATATTTTTCTGCATCTAGCTCTGAAAAAATATTTGGCCTTCTAGCAGTGTTTGGGACTTGTTCTATTAGTCCATCTATACTGACCTCCATCAGGTTGCAAATTGAATATAATATTTTTCTGCATCTAGCTCTGAAAAAATATTTGGCCTTCTAGCAGTGTGTGGGACTTGTTCTATTAGTCCATCTATACTGACCTCCATCAGGTTGCAAATTGAATATAATATTTTTCTGCATCTAGCTCTGAAAAAATATTTGGCCTTCTAGCAGTGTGTGGGACTTGTTCTATTAGTCCATCTATACTGACCTCCATCAGGTTGCAAATTGAATATAATATTTTTCTGCATCTAGCTCTGAAAAAATATTTGGCCTTCTAGCAGTGTGTGGGACTTGTTCTATTAGTCCATCTATACTGATCTCCATCAGGTTGCAAATTGAATATAATTTTTTTCTGCATCTAGCTCTGAAAAAATATTTGGCCTTCTAGCATTGTGTGGGACTTGTTCTATTAGTCCATCTATACTGACCTCCATCAGGTTGCAAATTGAATATAATTTTTTTCTGCATCTAGCTCTGAAAAAATATTTGGCCTTCTAGCAGTGTGTGGGACTTGTTCTATTAGTCCATCTATACTGACCTCCATCAGGTTGCAAATTGAATATAACATTTTTCTGCATCTAGCTCTGAAAAAATATTTGGGCTTCTAGCAGTGTGTGGGACTTGTTCTATTAGTCCATCTATAGTGACCTCCATCAGGTTGCAAATTGAATATAATATTTTTCTGCATCTAGATCTGAAAAAATATTTGGCCTTCTAGCAGTGTGTGGGACTTGTTCTAGTAGTCCATCTATACTGACCTCCATCTGGTTTCAAATTGAATATAATTTATTTCTGCATCTACCTCTGAAAAAATATTTGGTCTTCCAGCTGTGTGTGGGACTTGTTCTATTAGTTCATCTATACTGACCTCCATCAGGTTGCAAATTGAATATAATTTTTTTCTGCATCTAGCTCTGAAAAAATATTTGGCCTTCTAGCAGTGTGTGACACTTGTTCTATTAGTCCATCTATACTGACCTCCATCAGGTTGCAAACTGAATATAATAGTTTTCTGCATCTAGATCTGAAAAAATATTTGGCCTTCTAGCAGTGTGTGGGACTTGTTCTAGTAGTCCATCTATACTGACCTCCATCTGGTTTCAAATTGAATACAATTTTTTTCTGCATCTAGCTCTGAAAAAATATTTGGGCTTCCAGCTGTGTGTGGGACTTGTTCTATTAGTCCATCTATACTGACATCCATCAGGTTGCAAATTGAATACAATTTTTTTCTGCATCTAGCTCTGAAAAAATAATTGGCCTTCTAGAAGTGTGTGGGACTTGTTCTATTAGCCCATCTATACTGACCTCCATCAGGTTGCAAATTGAATATAATATTTTTTTGCATCTAGCTCTGAAAAAATATTTGGCCTTCTAGCAGTGTGTGGGACTTGTTCTATTAGTCCATCTATACTGACCTCCATCACGTTGCAAATTGAATATAATTTTTTTCTGCATCTAACTCTGAAAAAATATTTGGGCTTCTAGCAGTGTGTGGGACTTGTTCTATTAGTCAATCTATACTGACCTCCATCAGGTTGCAAATTGAATATAATTTTATTATGCATCTAGCTCTGAAAAAATATTTGGGCTTCTAGCTGTGTGTGGGACTTTTTCTATTAGTCCATCTATACTGACCTCCATCAGGTTGCAAATTGAATATAATTTTTTTCTGCATCTACCTCTGAAAAAATATTTGGGCTTCTAGCTGTGTGTGGGACTTGTTCTATTAGTCCATCTATACTGACCTACATCAGGTTGCAAATTGAATATAATATTTTTCTGCATCTAGCTCTGAAAAAATATTTGGACTTATAGCAGTGTGTGGGACTTGTTCTATTAGTCCATCTATACTGACCTCCATTAGGTTGCAAATTGAATATAATATTTTCCTGCATCTAGCTCTGAAAAAATATTTGGCCTTCTAGCAGTGTGTGGGACTTGCTCTATTAGTCCATCTATACTGACCTCCATCAGGTTGCAAATTGAATATAATTTTTTTCTGCATCTAGCTCTGAAAAAATATTTGGCCTTCTAGCAGTGTGTGGGACTTGTTCTATTAGTCCATCTATACTGACCTCCATCAGGTTGCAAATTGAATATAATAGTTTTCTGCATCTAGATCTGAAAAAATATTTGGCCTTCTAGCAGTGTGTGGGACTTGTTCTAGTAGTCCATCTATACTGACCTCCATCTGGTTTCAAATTGAATATAATTTTTTTCTGCATCTACCTCTGAAAAAATATTTGGGCTTCCAGCTGTGTGTGGGACTTGTTCTATTAGTCCATCTATACTGACCTCCATCAGGTTCCAAATTGAATACAATTTTTTACTGCATCTAGCTCTGAAAAAATATTTGGCCTTCTAGAAGTGTGTGGGACTTGTTCTATTAGCCCATCTATACTGACCTCCATCAGGTTGCTAATTGAATATAATATTTTTTTGCATCTAGCTCTGAAAAAATATTTGGCCTTCTAGCAGTGTGTGGGACTTGTTCTATTAGTCCATCTATACTGACCTCCATCACGTTGCAAATTGAATATAATTTTTTTCTGCATCTAACTCAGAAAAAATATTTGAGCTTCTAGCTGTGTGTGGGACTTGTTCTATTAGTCCATCTATACTGACCTCCATCAGATTGCAAACTGAATATAATTTTTTTCTGCATCTAGCTCTGAAAAAATATTTGGGCTTCTAGCTGTGTGTGGGACTTGTTCTATTAGTCCATCTATACTGACCTCCATCAGGTTGCAAATTGAATATAATATTTTTCTGCATCTAGCTCTGAAAAAATATTTGGCCTTCTAGCAGTGTGTGGGACTTGTTCTATTAGTCCATCTATACTAACCTCCATCAGGTTGCAAATTGAATATAATATTTTTCTGCATCTAGCTCTGAAAAAATATTTTGCCTTCTAGCAGTGTGTGGGACTTGTTCTATTAGTCCATCTATACTGACCTCCATCAGGTTGCAAATTGAATATAATATTTTTCTGCATCTAGCTCTGAAAAAATAATTGGCCTTCTAGCAGTGTGTGGGACTTTTTCTATTAGTCCATCTATACTGACCTCCATCAGGTTGCAAATTGAATATAATATTTTTCTGCATCTAGCTCTGAAAAAATATTTGGGCTTCTAGCAGTGTGTGGGACTTGTTCTATTAGTCAATCTATACTGACCTCCATCAGGTTGCAAATTGAATATAATTTTTTTCTGCATCTAGCTCTGAAAAAATATTTGGGCTTCTAGCTGTGTCTGGGACTTGTTCTATTAGTCCATCTATACTGACCTCCATCAGGTTGCAAACTGAATATAATATTTTTCTGCATCTACCTCTGAAAAAATATTTGGGCTTCTAGCTGTGTGTGGGACTTGTTCTATTAGTCCATCTATACTGACCTCCATCAGGTTGCAAATTGAATATAATATTTTTCTGCATCTAGCTCTGAAAAAATATTTGGACTTCTAGCAGTGTGTGGGACTTGTTCTATTAGTCCATCTATACTGACCTCCATTAGGTTGCAAATTGAATATAATATTTTTCTGCATCTAGCTCTGAAAAAATATTTGGCCTTCTAGCAGTGTGTGGGACTTGCTCTATTAGTCCATCTATACTGACCTCCATCAGGTTGCAAATTGAATATAATATTTTTCTGCATCTAGCTCTGAAAAAATATTTGGCCTTCTAGCAGTGTTTGGGACTTGTTCTATTAGTCCATCTATACTGACCTCCATCAGGTTGCAAATTGAATATAATATTTTTCTGCATCTAGCTCTGAAAAAATATTTGGCCTTCTAGCAGTGTGTGGGACTTGTTCTATTAGTCCATCTATACTGACCTCCATCAGGTTGCAAATTAAATATATTTTTTTTCTGCATCTAGCTCTGAAAAAATATTTGGCCTTCTAGCAGTGTGTGGGACTTGTTCTATTAGTTCATCTATACTGACCTCCATCAGGTTGCAAATTTAATATAATATTTTTCTGCATCTAGCTCTGAAAAAATATTTGGGCTTCTAGCTGTGTGTGGGACTTGTTCTATTAGTCCATCTATACTGACCTCCATCAGGTTGCAAACTGAATATAATTTTTTTCTGCATCTACCTCTGAAAAAATATTTGGGCTTCTAGCTGTGTGTGGGACTTGTTCTATTAGTCCATCTATACTGACCTCCATCAGGTTGCAAATTAAATATAATATTTTTCTGCATCTAGCTCTAAAAAAATATTTGGCCTTCTAGTAGTGTGTGGGACTTGTTCTATTAGTCCATCTCTACTGACCTCCATCAGGTTGCAAATTGAATATAATATTTTTCTGCATCTAGCTCTGAAAAAATATTTGGCCTTCTAGCAGTGTGTGGGACTTGTTCTATTAGTCCATCTATACTGACCTCCATCAGGTTGCAAATTGAATATAATATTTTTCTGCATCTAGCTCTGAAAAAATATTTGGCCTTCTAGCAGTGTGTGGGACTAGTTCTATTAGTCCATCTATACTGATCTCCATCAGGTTGCAAATTGAATATAATTTTTTTCTGCATCTAGCTCTGAAAAAATATTTGGCCTTCTAGCAGTGTGTGGGACTTGTTCTATTAGCCCATCTATACTGACCTCCATCAGGTTGCAAATTGAATATAATATTTTTTTGCATCTAGCTCTGAAAAAATATTTGGCCTTCTAGCAGTGTGTGGGACTTGTTCTATTAGTCCATCTATACTGACCTCCATCACGTTGCAAATTGAATATAATTTTTTTCTGCATCTAACTCTGAAAAAATATTTGGGCTTCTAGCTGTGTGTGGGACTTGTTCTATTAGTCCATCTATACTGACCTCCATCAGGTTGCAAACTGAATATAATTTTTTTCTGCATCTACCTCTGAAAAAATATTTGGGCTTCTAGCTGTGTGTGGGACTTGTTCTATTAGTCCATCTATACTGACCTCCATCAGGTTGCAAATTGAATATAATATTTTTCTGCATCTAGCTCTTAAAAAATATTTGGCCTTCTAGTAGTGTGTGGGACTTGTTCTATTAGTCCATCTCTACTGACCTCCATCAGGTTGCAAATTGAATATAATATTTTTCTGCATCTAGCTCTGAAAAAAATATTTGGCCTTCTAGCAGTGTGTGGGACTTGTTCTATTAGTCCATCTATACTGACCTCCATCAGGTTGCAAATTGAATATAATATTTTTCTGCATCTAGCTCTGAAAAAATATTTGGCCTTCTAGCAGTGTGTGGGACTTGTTCTATTAGTCAATCTATACTGATCTCCATCAGGTTGCAAATTGAATGTAATTTTTTTCTGCATCTAGCTCTGAAAAAATATTTGGCCTTCTAGCTGTGTGTGGGACTTGTTCTATTAGTCCATCTATACTGACTTCCATCAGGTTGCAAATTAAATATAATATTTTTCTGCATCTAGCTCTGAAAAAATATTTGGCCTTCTAGCAGTGTGTGGGACTTGTTCTATTAGTCCATCTATACTGACCTCCATCACGTTGCAAATTAATATAATTTTTTTCTGCATCTGGCTCTGAAAAAATATTTGGGCTTCTAGCTGTGTGTGGGACTTGTTCTATTAGGCCATCTATACTGACCTCCATCAGGTTGCAAATTGAATATAATATTTTTCTGCATCTAGCTCTGAAAAAATATTTGGCCTTCTAGCAGTGTGTGGGACTTGTTCTATTAGTCCATCTATACTGACCTCCATCAGGTTGCAAATTGAGTTTAATATTTTTCTGCATCTAGCTCTGAAAAAATATTTGGCCTTCTAGCAGTGTTTGGGACTTGTTCTATTAGGCCATCTATACTGACCTCCATCAGGTTGCAAATTGAATATAATATTTTTCTGCATCTAGCTTTGAAAAAATATTTGGCCTTCTAGCAGTGTGTGGGACTTGTTCTATTAGTCCATCTATACTGACCTCCAACAGGTTGCAAATTGAATATAATATTTTTCTGCATCTAGCTCTGAAAAAATATTTGGCCTTCTAGCAGTGTGTGGGACTTGTTCTATTAGTCCATCTATACTGATCTCCATCAGGTTGCAAATTGAATATAATTTTTTTCTGCATCTAGCTCTGAAAAAATATTTGGCCTTCTAGCAGTGTGTAGGACTTGTTCTATTAGCCCATCTATACTGACCTCCATCAGGTTGCAAATTGAATATAATATTTTTTTGCATCTAGCTCTGAAAAAATATTTGGCCTTCTAGCAGTGTGTGGGACTTGTTCTATTAGTCCATCTATACTGACCTCCATCAGGTTGCAAATTGAATATAATTTTTTTCTGCATCTAACTCTGAAAAAATATTTGGGCTTCTAGCTGTGTGTGGGACTTGTTCTATTAGTCCATCTATACTGACCTCCATCAGGTTGCAAACTGAATATAATTTTTTTCTGCATCTACCTCTGAAAAAATATTTGGGCTTCTAGCTGTGTGTGGGACTTGTTCTATTAGACCATCTATACTGACCTCCATCAGGTTGCAAATTGAATATAATATTTTTCTGCATCTAGCTCTAAAAAAATATTTGGCCTTCTAGTAGTGTGTGGGACTTGTTCTATTAGTCCATCTCTACTGACCTCCATCAGGTTGCAAATTGAATATAATATTTTTCTGCATCTAGCTCTGAAAAAATATTTGGCCTTCTAGCAGTGTGTGGGACTTGTTCTTTTAGTCCATCTCTACTGACCTCCATCAGGTTGCAAATTGAATATAATATTTTTCTGCATCTAGCTCTGAAAAAATATTTGGCCTTCTAGCAGTGTGTGGGACTTGTTTTATTAGTCCATCTATACTGACCTCCATCAGGTTGCAAATTGAATATAATATTTTTCTGCATCTAGCTCTGAAAAAAATATTTGGCCTTCTAGCAGTGTGTGGGACTTGTTCTATTAGTCCATCTATACTGACCTCAATCAGGTTGCAAATTGAATATAATATTTTTCTGCATCTAGCTCTGAAAAAATATTTGGCCTTCTAGCAGTGTGTGGGACTTGTTTTATTAGTCCATCTATACTGACCTCCATCAGGTTGCAAATTGAATATAATATTTTTCTGCATCTAGCTCTGAAAAAATATTTGGGCTTCTAGCAGTGTGTGGGACTTGTTCTATTAGTCAATCTATACTGATCTCCATCAGGTTGCAAATTGAATGTAATTTTTTTCTGCATCTAGCTCTGAAAAAATATTTGGCCTTCTAGCTGTGTGTGGGACTTGTTCTATTAGTCCATCGATACTGACCTCCATCAGGTTGCAAATTAAATATAATATTTTTCTGCATCTAGCTCTGAAAAAATATTTGGCCTTCTAGAAGTGTGTGGGACTTTTTCTATTAGTCCGTCTATACTGACATCCATCACGTTGCAAATTGAATATAATTTTTTTCTGCATCTACCTCTGAAAAAATATTTGGGCTTCTAGCTGTGTGTGGGACTTGTTCTATTAGTCCATCTATACTGACCTCCATCAGGTTGCAAATTGAATATAATATTTTTCTGCATCTAGCTCTGAAAAAATATTTGGCCTTCTAGCAGTTTGTGGGACTTGTTCTATTAGTCCATCTATACTGACCTCCATCAGGTTGCAAATTGAATATAATTTTTTTCCGCATCTAGCTCTGAAAAAATATGTGGGCTTCTAGCTGTGTGTGGCACTTGTTCTATTAGTCCATCTATACTGACCTCCATCAGGTTGCAAATTGAATATAATATTTTTCTGCATCTAGCTCTGAAAAAATATTTGGCCTTCTAGCAGTGTGTGGGACTTGTTCTATTAGTCCATCTATACTGACCTCCATCAGGTTGCAAATTGAATATAATATTTTTCTGCAACTAGCTCTGAAAAAATATTTGGCCTTCTAGCAGTGTTTGGGACTTGTTCTATTAGGCCATCTATAGTGACCTCCATCAGGTTGCAAATTGAATATAATATTTTTCTGCATCTAGCTCTGAAAAAATATTTGGCCTTCTAGCAGGGTGTGGGACTTGTTCTATTAGTCCATCTATACTGATCTCCATCAGGTTGCAAATTGAATATAATTTTTTTCTGCATCTAGCTCTGAAAAAATATTTGGCCTTCTAGCAGTGTGTAGGACTTGTTCTATTAGCCCATCTATACTGACCTCCATCAGGTTGCAAATTGAATATAATATTTTTTTGCATCTAGCTCAGAAAAAATATTTGGCCTTCTAGCAGTGTGTGGGACTTGTTCTATTAGTCCATCTATACTGAACTCCATCATGTTGCAAATTGAATATAATTTTTTTCTGCATCTAACTCTGAAAAAATATTTGGGCTTCTAGCTGTGTGTGGGACTTGTTCTATTAGTCCATCTATACTGACCTCCATCAGGTTGCAAACTGAATATAATTTTTTTCTGCATCTACCTCTGAAAAAATATTTGGGCTTCTAGCTGTATGTGGGACTTGTTCTATTAGTCCATCTATACTGACCTCCATCAGGTTGCAAATTGAATATAATATTTTTCTGCATCTAGCTCTAAAAAAATATTTGGCCTTCTAGTAGTGTGTGGGACTTGTTCTATTAGTCCATCTCTACTGACCTCCATCAGGTTGCAAATTGAATATAATATTTTTCTGCATCTAGCTCTGAAAAAATATTTGGCCTTTTAGCAGTGTGTGGGACTTGTTCTATTAGTCCATCTATACTGACCTCCATCAGGTTGCAAATTGAATATAATATTTTTCTGCATCTAGCTCTGAAAAAATATTTGGCCTTCTAGCAGTGTGTGGGACTTGTTCTATTAGTCCATCTATACTGACCTCCATCAGGTTGCAAATTGAATATAATTTTTTTCTGCATCTACCTCTGAAAAAATATTTGGGCTTCTAGCTGTGTGTGGGACTTGTTCTTTTAGTCCATCTATACTGACCTCCATCAGGTTGCAAATTGAATATAATATTTTTCTGCATCTAGCTCTGAAAAAAAATTTGGACTTCTAGCAGTGTGTGGGACTTGTTCTATTAGTCCATCTATACTGACCTCCATTAGTTTGCAAATTGAATATAATATTTTTCTACATCTAGCTCTGAAAAAATATTTGCCCTTCTAGCAGTGTGTGGGACTTGTTCTATTAGTCCATCTATACTGACTTCCATCAGGTTGCAAATTGAATATAATATTTTTCTGCATCTAGCTCTGAAAAAATATTTGGGCTTCTAGCAGTGTGTGGGACTTGTTATATTAGTCAACCTATACTGATCTCCATCAAGTTGCAAATTGAATGTAATTTTTTTCTGCATCTAGCTCTGAAAAAATATTTGGCCTTCTAGCTGTGTGTGGGACTTGTTCTATTAGTCCATCTATACTGACCTCCATCAGGTTGCAAATTAAATATAAATTTTTTCTGCATCTAGCTCTGAAAAAATATTTGGCCTTCTAGCAGTGTGTGGGACTTGTTCTATTAGTCCATCTATACTGACCTCCATCACGTTGCAAATTGAATATAATTTTTTTCTGCATCTAGCTCTGAAAAAATATTTGGGCTTCTAGCTGTGTGTGGGACTTGTTCTATTAGTCCATCTATACTGACCTCCATCAGGTTGCAAATTGAATATAATTTTTTTCTGCATCTACCTCTGAAAAAATATTTGGGCTTCTAGCTGTGTGTGGGACTTGTTCTTTTAGTCCATCTATACTGACCTCCATCAGGTTGCAAATTGAATATAATATTTTTCTGCATCTAGCTCTGAAAAAAAATTTGGACTTCTAGCAGTGTGTGGGACTTGTTCTATTAGTCCATCTATACTGACCTCCATTAGTTTGCAAATTGAATATAATATTTTTCTACATCTAGCTCTGAAAAAATATTTGCCCTTCTAGCAGTGTGTGGGACTTGTTCTATTAGTCCATCTATACTGACCTCCATCAGGTTGCAAATTGAATATAATATTTTTCTGCATCTAGCTCTGAAAAAATATTTGGCCTTCTAGCAGTGTGTGGGACTTGTTCTATTAGTCCATCTATACTGACCTCCATCAGGTTGCAAATTGAATATAATTTTTTTCTGCATCTACCTCTGAAAAAATATTTGGGCTTCTAGCTGTGTGTGGGACTTGTTCTTTTAGTCCATCTATACTGACCTCCATCAGGTTGCAAATTGAATATAATATTTTTCTGCATCTAGCTCTGAAAAAAAATTTGGACTTCTAGCAGTGTGTGGGACTTGTTCTATTAGTCCATCTATACTGACCTCCATTAGTTTGCAAATTGAATATAATATTTTTCTACATCTAGCTCTGAAAAAATATTTGCCCTTCTAGCAGTGTGTGGGACTTGTTCTATTAGTCCATCTATACTGACCTCCATCAGGTTGCAAATTGAATATAATATTTTTCTGCATCTAGCTCTGAAAAAATATTTGGGCTTCTAGCAGTGTGTGGGACTTGTTATATTAGTCAACCTATACTGATCTCCATCAAGTTGCAAATTGAATGTAATTTTTTTCTGCATCTAGCTCTGAAAAAATATTTGGCCTTCTAGCTGTGTGTGGGACTTGTTCTATTAGTCCATCTATACTGACCTCCATCAGGTTGCAAATTAAATATAAATTTTTTCTGCATCTAGCTCTGAAAAAATATTTGGCCTTCTAGCAGTGTGTGGGACTTGTTCTATTAGTCCATCTATACTGACCTCCATCACGTTGCAAATTGAATATAATTTTTTTCTGCATCTAGCTCTGAAAAAATATTTGGGCTTCTAGCTGTGTGTGGGACTTGTTCTATTAGTCCATCTATACTGACCTCCATCAGGTTGCAAATTGAATATAATTTTTTTCTGCATCTACCTCTGAAAAAATATTTGGGCTTCTAGCTGTGTGTGGGACTTGTTCTTTTAGTCCATCTATACTGACCTCCATCAGGTTGCAAATTGAATATAATATTTTTCTGCATCTAGCTCTGAAAAAAAATTTGGACTTCTAGCAGTGTGTGGGACTTGTTCTATTAGTCCATCTATACTGACCTCCATTAGTTTGCAAATTGAATATAATATTTTTCTACATCTAGCTCTGAAAAAATATTTGCCCTTCTAGCAGTGTGTGGGACTTGCTCTATTAGTCCATCTATACTGACCTCCATCAGGTTGCAAATTGAATATAATATTTTTCTGCATCTAGCTCTGAAAAAATATTTGGCCTTCTAGCAGTGTGTGGGACTTGTTCTATTAGTCCATCTATACTGACCTCCATCAGGTTGCAAATTGAATATAATATTTTTCTGCATCTAGCTCTGAAAAAATATTTGGCCTTCTAGCAGTGTGTGGGACTTGTTCTATTAGTCCATCTATACTGACCTCCATCAGGTTGCAAATTGAATATAATATTTTTCTGCATCTAGCTCTGAAAAAATATTTGGCCTTCTAGCAGTGTTTGGGACTTGTTCTATTAGGCCATCTATACTGACCTCCATCAGGTTGCAAATTGAATATAATATTTTTCTGCATCTAGCTCTGAAAAAATATTTGGCCTTCTAGCAGTGTGTGGGACTTGTTCTATTAGTCCATCTATACTGACCTCCATCAGGTTGCAAATTGAATATAATATTTATCTGCATCTAGCTCTGAAAAAATATTTGGCCTTCTAGCAGTGTGTGGGACTTGTTCTATTAGCCCATCTATACTGACCTCCATCAGGTTGCAAATTGAATATAATATTTTTTTGCATCTAGCTCTGAAAAAATATTTGGCCTTCTAGCAGTGTGTGGGACTTGTTCTATTAGTCCATCTATACTGACCTCCATCACGTTGCAAATTGAATATAATTTTTTTCTGCATCTAACTCTGAAAAAATATTTGGGCTTCTAGCTGTGTGTGGGACTTGTTCTATTAGTCCATCTATACTGACCTCCATCAGGTTGCAAACTGAATATAATTTTTTTCTGCATCTACCTCTGAAAAAATATTTGGGCTTCTAGCTGTGTGTGGGTCTTGTTCTATTAGTCCATCTATACTGACCTCCATCAGGTTGCAAATTGAATATAATATTTTTCTGCATCTAGCTCTAAAAAAATATTTGGCCTTCTAGTAGTGTGTGGGACTTGTTCTATTAGTCCATCTCTACTGACCTCCATCAGGTTGCAAATTGAATATAATATTTTTCTGCATCTAGCTCTGAAAAAAATATTTGGCCTTCTAGCAGTGTGTGGTACTTGTTCTATTAGTCCATCTATACTGACCTCCATCAGGTTGCAAATTGAATATAATATTTTTCTGCATCTAGCTCTGAAAAAATATTTGGCCTTCTAGCAGTGTGTGGGACTTGTTTTATTAGTCCATCTATACTGACCTCCATCAGGTTGCAAATTGAATATAATATTTTTCTGCATCTAGCTCTGAAAAATTATTTGGGCTTCTAGCAGTGTGTGGGACTTGTTCTATTAGTCAATCTATACTGATCTCCATCAGGTTGCAAATTGAATGTAATTTTTTTCTGCATCTAGCTCTGAAAAAATATTTGGCCTTCTAGCTGTGTGTGGGACTTGTTCTATTAGTCCATCTATACTGACCTCCATCAGGTTGCAAATTAAATATAATATTTTTCTGCATCTATCTCTGAAAAAATATTTGGCCTTCTAGCAGTGTGTGGGACTTGTTCTATTAGTCCATCTATACTGACCTCCATCACGTTGCAAAATGAATATAATTTTTTTCTGCATCTAGCTCTGAAAAAATATTTGGGCTTCTAGCTGTGTGTGGGACTTGTTCTATTAGTCCATCTATACTGACCTCCATCAGGTTGCAAACTGAATATAATTTTTTTCTGCATCTACCTCTGAAAAAATATTTGGGCTTCTAGCTGTGTGTGGGACTTGTTCTATTAGTCCATCTATACTGACCTCCATCAGGTTGCAAATTGAATATAATATTTTTTCGCATCTTGCTCTGAAAAAATATTTGGACTTCTAGCAGTGTGTGGGACTTGTTCTATTAGTCCATCTATACTGACCTCTATTAGGTTGCAAATTGAATATAATATTTTTCTGCATCTAGCTCTGAAAAAATATTTGGCCTTCTAGCAGTGTGTGGGACTTGTTCTATTAGTCCATCTATACTGACCTCCATCATTTTGCAAATTGAATATAATATTTTTCTGCATCCAGCTCTGAAAAAATATTTGGCCTTCTAGCAGTGTTTGGGACTTGTTCTATTAGTCCATCTATACTGACCTCCATCAGGTTGCAAATTGAATATAATATTTTTCTGCATCTAGCTCTGAAAAAATATTTGGCCTACTAGCAGTGTGTGGGACTTGTTCTATTAGTCCATCTATACTGACCTCCATCAGGTTGCAAATTGAATATAATATTTTTCTGCATCTAGCTCTGAAAAAATATTTGGCCTTCTAGCAGTCTGTGGGACTTGTTCTATTAGTCCATCTATACTGACCTCCATCAGGTTGCAAATTGAATATAATATTTTTCTGCATCTAGCTCTGAAAAAATATTTGGCCTTCTAGCAGTGTGTGGGACTTGTTCTATTAGTCCATCTATACTGACCTCCATCAGGTTGCAAATTGAATATAATATTTTTCTGCATCTAGCTCTGAAAAAATATTTGGCCTTCTAGCAGTGTGTGGGACTTGTTCTATTAGTCCATCTATACTGACCTCCATCAGGTTGCAAATTGAATATAATATTTTTCTGCATCTAGCTCTGAAAAAATATTTGGCCTTCTAGCAGTGTTTGGGACTTGTTCTATTAGGCCATCTATACTGACCTCCATCAGGTTGCAAATTGAATATAATATTTTTCTGCATCTAGCTCTGAAAAAATATTTGGCCTTCTAGCAGTGTGTGGGACTTGTTCTATTAGTCCATCTATACTGACCTCCATCAGGTTGCAAATTGAATATAATATTTATCTGCATCTAGCTCTGAAAAAATATTTGGCCTTCTAGCAGTGTGTGGGACTTGTTCTATTAGCCCATCTATACTGACCTCCATCAGGTTGCAAATTGAATATAATATTTTTTTGCATCTAGCTCTGAAAAAATATTTGGCCTTCTAGCAGTGTGTGGGACTTGTTCTATTAGTCCATCTATACTGACCTCCATCACGTTGCAAATTGAATATAATTTTTTTCTGCATCTAACTCTGAAAAAATATTTGGGCTTCTAGCTGTGTGTGGGACTTGTTCTATTAGTCCATCTATACTGACCTCCATCAGGTTGCAAACTGAATATAATTTTTTTCTGCATCTACCTCTGAAAAAATATTTGGGCTTCTAGCTGTGTGTGGGTCTTGTTCTATTAGTCCATCTATACTGACCTCCATCAGGTTGCAAATTGAATATAATATTTTTCTGCATCTAGCTCTAAAAAAATATTTGGCCTTCTAGTAGTGTGTGGGACTTGTTCTATTAGTCCATCTCTACTGACCTCCATCAGGTTGCAAATTGAATATAATATTTTTCTGCATCTAGCTCTGAAAAAAATATTTGGCCTTCTAGCAGTGTGTGGTACTTGTTCTATTAGTCCATCTATACTGACCTCCATCAGGTTGCAAATTGAATATAATATTTTTCTGCATCTAGCTCTGAAAAAATATTTGGCCTTCTAGCAGTGTGTGGGACTTGTTTTATTAGTCCATCTATACTGACCTCCATCAGGTTGCAAATTGAATATAATATTTTTCTGCATCTAGCTCTGAAAAATTATTTGGGCTTCTAGCAGTGTGTGGGACTTGTTCTATTAGTCAATCTATACTGATCTCCATCAGGTTGCAAATTGAATGTAATTTTTTTCTGCATCTAGCTCTGAAAAAATATTTGGCCTTCTAGCTGTGTGTGGGACTTGTTCTATTAGTCCATCTATACTGACCTCCATCAGGTTGCAAATTAAATATAATATTTTTCTGCATCTATCTCTGAAAAAATATTTGGCCTTCTAGCAGTGTGTGGGACTTGTTCTATTAGTCCATCTATACTGACCTCCATCACGTTGCAAAATGAATATAATTTTTTTCTGCATCTAGCTCTGAAAAAATATTTGGGCTTCTAGCTGTGTGTGGGACTTGTTCTATTAGTCCATCTATACTGACCTCCATCAGGTTGCAAACTGAATATAATTTTTTTCTGCATCTACCTCTGAAAAAATATTTGGGCTTCTAGCTGTGTGTGGGACTTGTTCTATTAGTCCATCTATACTGACCTCCATCAGGTTGCAAATTGAATATAATATTTTTCCGCATCTTGCTCTGAAAAAATATTTGGACTTCTAGCAGTGTGTGGGACTTGTTCTATTAGTCCATCTATACTGACCTCTATTAGGTTGCAAATTGAATATAATATTTTTCTGCATCTAGCTCTGAAAAAATATTTGGCCTTCTAGCAGTGTGTGGGACTTGTTCTATTAGTCCATCTATACTGACCTCCATCATTTTGCAAATTGAATATAATATTTTTCTGCATCCAGCTCTGAAAAAATATTTGGCCTTCTAGCAGTGTTTGGGACTTGTTCTATTAGTCCATCTATACTGACCTCCATCAGGTTGCAAATTGAATATAATATTTTTCTGCATCTAGCTCTGAAAAAATATTTGGCCTTCTAGCAGTGTGTGGGACTTGTTCTATTAGTCCATCTATACTGACCTCCATCAGGTTGCAAATTGAATATAATATTTTTCTGCATCTAGCTCTGAAAAAATATTTGGCCTTCTAGCAGTCTGTGGGACTTGTTCTATTAGTCCATCTATACTGACCTCCATCAGGTTGCAAATTGAATATAATTTTTTTCTGCATCTAGCTCTGAAAAAATATTTGGCCTTCTAGCAGTGTGTGGGACTTGTTCTATTAGTCCATCTATACTGACCTCCATCAGGTTGCAAATTGAATATAATATTTTTCTGCATCTAGCTGTGAAAAAAAATTTGGACTTCTAGCAGTGTGTGGGACTTGTTCTATTAGTCCATCTATACTGACCTCCATTAGGTTGCAAATTGAATATAATATTTTTCTGCATCTATCTCTGAAAAAATATTTGGCCTTCTAGCAGTGTGTGGGACTTGTTCTATTAGTCCATCTATACTGACCTCCATCATTTTGCAAATTGAATATAATATTTTTCTGCATCTAGCTCTGAAAAAATATTTGGCCTTCTAGCAGTGTTTGGGACTTGTTCTATTAGTCCATCTATACTGACCTCCATCAGGTTGCAAATTGAATATAATATTTTTCTGCATCTAGCTCTGAAAAAATATTTGGCCTTCTAGCAGTGTGTGGGACTTGTTCTATTAGTCCATCTATACTGACCTCCATCAGGTTGCAAATTGAATATAATATTTTTCTGCATCTAGCTCTGAAAAAATATTTGGCCTTCTAGCAGTGTGTGGGACTTGTTCTATTAGTCCATCTATACTGACCTCCATCAGGTTGCAAATTGAATATAATATTTTTCTGCATCTAGCTCTGAAAAAATATTTGGCCTTCTAGCAGTGTGTGGGACTTGTTCTATTAGTCCATCTATACTGATCTCCATCAGGTTGCAAATTGAATATAATTTTTTTCTGCATCTAGCTCTGAAAAAATATTTGGCCTTCTAGCAGTGTGTGGGACTTGTTCTATTAGCCCATCTATACTGACCTCCATCAGGTTGCAAATTGAATATAATATTTTTTTGCATCTAGCTCTGAAAAAATATTTGGCCTTCTAGCAGTGTGTGGGACTTGTTCTATTTGTCCATCTATACTGACCTCCATCAGGTTGCAAATTGAATATAATTTTTTTCTGCACCTAGCTCTGAAAAAATATTTGGCCTTCTAGCAGTGTGGGGGACTTGTTCTATTAGTCCATCTATACTGACCTCCATCAGGTTGCAAATTGAATATAATATTTTTTTGCATCTAGCTGTGAAAAAAAATTTGGACTTCTAGCAGTGTGTGGGACTTGTTCTATTAGTCCATCTATACTGACCTCCATTAGGTTGCAAATTGAATATAATATTTTTCTGCATCTAGCTCTGAAAAAATATTTGGCCTTATAGCAGTGTGTGGGACTTGTTCTATTAGTCCATCTATACTGACCTCCATCATTTTGCAAATTGAATATAATATTTTTCTGCATCTAGCTCTGAAAAAATATTTGGCCTTCTAGCAGTGTTTGGGACTTGTTCTATTAGTCCATCTATACTGACCTCCATCAGGTTGCAAATTGAATATAATATTTTTCTGCATCTAGCTCTGAAAAAATATTTGGCCTTCTAGCAGTGTGTGGGACTTGTTCTATTAGTCCATCTATACTGACCTCCATCAGGTTGCAAATTGAATATAATATTTTTCTGCATCTAGCTCTGAAAAAATATTTGGCCTTCTAGCAGTGTGTGGGACTTGTTCTATTAGTCCATCTATACTGACCTCCATCAGGTTGCAAACTGAATATAATATTTTTCTGCATCTAGCTCTGAAAAAATATTTGGCCTTCTAGCAGTGTGTGGGACTTGTTCTATTAGTCCATCTATACTGATCTCCATCAGGTTGCAAATTGAATATAATTTTTTTCTGCATCTAGCTCTGAAAAAATATTTGGCCTTCTAGCAGTGTGTGGGACTTGTTCTATTAGCCCATCTATACTGACCTCCATCAGGTTGCAAATTGAATATAATATTTTTTTGCATCTACCTCTGAAAAAATATTTGGCCTTCTAGCAGTGTGTGGCACTTGTTCTATTAGTCCATCTATACTGACCTCCATCAGGTTGCAAATTGAATATAATTTTTTTCTGCATCTAGCTCTGAAAAAATATTTGGCCTTCTAGCAGTGTGTGGGACTTGTTCTATTAGTCCATCTATACTGATCTCCATCAGGTTGCAAATTGAATATAATTTTTTTCTGCATCTAGCTCTGAAAAAATATTTGGCCTTCTAGCAGTGTGTGGGACTTGTTCTATTAGCCCATCTATACTGACCTCCATCAGGTTGCAAATTGAATATAATATTTTTTTGCATCTAGCTCTGAAAAAATATTTGGCCTTCTAGCAGTGTGTGGGACTTGTTCTATTTGTCCATCTATACTGACCTCCATCAGGTTGCAAATTGAATATAATTTTTTTCTGCACCTAGCTCTGAAAAAATATTTGGCCTTCTAGCAGTGTGGGGGACTTGTTCTATTAGTCCATCTATACTGACCTCCATCAGGTTGCAAATTGAATATAATATTTTTTTGCATCTAGCTGTGAAAAAAAATTTGGACTTCTAGCAGTGTGTGGGACTTGTTCTATTAGTCCATCTATACTGACCTCCATTAGGTTGCAAATTGAATATAATATTTTTCTGCATCTAGCTCTGAAAAAATATTTGGCCTTATAGCAGTGTGTGGGACTTGTTCTATTAGTCCATCTATACTGACCTCCATCATTTTGCAAATTGAATATAATATTTTTCTGCATCTAGCTCTGAAAAAATATTTGGCCTTCTAGCAGTGTTTGGGACTTGTTCTATTAGTCCATCTATACTGACCTCCATCAGGTTGCAAATTGAATATAATATTTTTCTGCATCTAGCTCTGAAAAAATATTTGGCCTTCTAGCAGTGTGTGGGACTTGTTCTATTAGTCCATCTATACTGACCTCCATCAGGTTGCAAATTGAATATAATATTTTTCTGCATCTAGCTCTGAAAAAATATTTGGCCTTCTAGCAGTGTGTGGGACTTGTTCTATTAGTCCATCTATACTGACCTCCATCAGGTTGCAAACTGAATATAATATTTTTCTGCATCTAGCTCTGAAAAAATATTTGGCCTTCTAGCAGTGTGTGGGACTTGTTCTATTAGTCCATCTATACTGATCTCCATCAGGTTGCAAATTGAATATAATTTTTTTCTGCATCTAGCTCTGAAAAAATATTTGGCCTTCTAGCAGTGTGTGGGACTTGTTCTATTAGCCCATCTATACTGACCTCCATCAGGTTGCAAATTGAATATAATATTTTTTTGCATCTACCTCTGAAAAAATATTTGGCCTTCTAGCAGTGTGTGGGACTTGTTCTATTAGTCCATCTATACTGACCTCCATCAGGTTGCAAACTGAATATAATTTTTTTCTGCATCTAACTCTGAAAAAATATTTGGGCTTCTAGCTGTGTGTGGGACTTGTTCTATTAGTCCATCTATACTGACCTCCATCAGGTTGCAAATTGAATATAATATTTTTCTGCATCTAGCTCTGAAAAAATATTTGCCCTTCTATCAGTGTTTGGGACTTGTTCTATTAGTCCATCTATACTGACCTCCACCAGGTTGCAAATTGAATATAATATTTTTCTGCATCTAGCTCTGAAAAAATATTTGGCCTTCTAGCAGTGTGTGGGACTTGTTCTATTAGTCCATCTATACTGACCTCCGTCAGGTTGCAAATTGAATATAATATTTTTCTGCATCTAGCTCTGAAAAAATATTTGGCCTTCTAGCAGTGTGTGGGACTTGTTCTATTAGTCCATGTTTACTGACCTCCATCAGGTTGCAAATTGAATATAATTTTTTTCTGCATCTAGCTCTGAAAAAATATTTGGCCTTCTAGCAGTGTGTGGGACTTGTTCTATTCGTTCATCTTTACTGACCTCCATCAGGTTGCAAATTGAATATAATATTTTTCTGCATCTAGCTCTGAAAAAATATTTGGCCTTCTAGCAGTGTGTGGGACTTGTTCTATTAGTCCATCTATACTGACCACCATCAGGATGCAAATTGAATATAATATTTTTCTGCATCTAGCTCTGAAAAAATATTTGGCCTTCTAGCAGTGTGTGGGACTTGTTCTATTAGTCCATCTATACTGACCTCCATCAGGTTGCAAATTGAATATAATATTTTTCTGCATCTAGCTCTGAAAAAATATTTGGCCTTCTAGCAGTGTGTGGGACTTGTTCTATTAGTCCATCTATACTGATCTCCATCAGGTTGCAAATTGAATATAATTTTTTTCTGCATCTAGCTCTGAAAAAATATTTGGCCTTCTAGCAGTGTGTGGGACTTGTTCTATTAGCCCATCTATACTGACCTCCATCAGGTTGCAAATTGAATATAATATTTTTTTGCATCTAGCTCTGAAAAAATATTTGGCCTTCTAGCAGTGTGTGGGACTTGTTCTATTAGTCCATCTATACTGACCTCCATCAGGTTGCAAACTGAATATAATTTTTTTCTGCATCTACCTCTGAAAAAATTTTTGGGCGTCTAGCTGTGTGTGGGACTTGTTCTATTAGTCCATCTATACTGACCTCCATCAGGTTTCAAATTGAATATAATATTTTTCTGCATCTAGCTCTGAAAAAATATTTGGCCTTCTAGCAGTGTTTGGGACTTATTCTATTAGTCCATCTATACTGACCTCCACCAGGTTGCAAATTGAATATAATATTTTTCTGCATCTAGCTCTGAAAAAATATTTGGCCTTCTAGCAGTGTGTGGGACTTGTTCTATTAGTCCATCTATACTGACCTCCATCAGGTTGCAAATTGAATATAATATTTTTCTGCATCTAGCTCTGAAAAAATATTTGGCCTTCTAGCAGTGTGTGGGACTTGTTCTATTAGTCCATCTTTACTGACCTCCATCAGGTTGCAAATTGAATATAATTTTTTTCTGCATCTAGCTCTGAAAAAATATTTGGCCTTCTAGCAGTGTGTGGGACTTGTTCTTTTAGTCCATCCATACTGACCTCCATCAGGTTGCAAATTGAATATAGTATTTTTCTGCATCTAGCTCTGAAAAAATATTTGGGCTTCTAGCAGTGTGTGAGACTTGTTCTATTAGTCCATCTATACTGACCTCCATTAGGTTGCAAATTGAATATAATATTTTTCTGCATCTAGATCTGAAAAAATATTTGGCCTTCTAGCAGTGTGTGGGACTTGTTCTAGTAGTCCATCTATACTGACCTCCATCTGGTTTCAAATTGAATGTAATTTATTTCTGCATCTACCTCTGAAAAAATATTTGGGCTTCCAGCTGTGTGTGGGACTTGTTCTATTAGTTCATCTATACTGACCTCCATCAGGTTGCAAATTGAATATAATTTTTTTCTGCATCTAGCTCTGAAAAAATATTTGACCTTCTAGCAGTGTGTGGGACTTGTTCTATTAGTCCATCTATACTGACCTCCATCAGGTTGCAAATTGAATATAATAGTTTTCTGCATCTAGATCTGAAAAAATATTTGGCCTTCTAGCAGTGTGTGGGACTTGTTCTAGTAGTCCATCTATAATGACCTCCATCTGGTTTCAAATTGAATATAATTTTTTTCTGTATCTACCTCTGAAAAAATATTTGGGCTTCCAGCTGTGTGTGGGACTTGTTCTATTAGTCCATCTATACTGACCTCCATCAGGTTGCAAATTGAATATAATATTTTTCTGCATCTAGCTCTGAAAAAATATTTGGGCTTCTAGCAGTGTGTGGGACTTGTTCTATTAGTCAATCTATACTGACCTCCATCAGGTTGCAAATTGAATATAATTTTTTTCTGCATCTAGCTCTGAAAAAATATTTGGGCTTCTAGCTTTGTGTGGGACTTGTTCTATTAGTCCATCTATACTGACCTCCATCGGGTTGCAAATTGAATATAATTTTTTTCTGCATCTACCTCTGAAAAAATATTTGGGCTTCTAGCTGTGTGTGGAACTTGTTCTATTAGTCCATCTATACTGACCTCCATCAGGTTGCAAATTGAATATAATATTTTTCTGCATCTAGCTCTGAAAAAAAATTTGGCCTTCTAGCATTGTGTGGGACTTGTTCTATTAGTCCATCTATACTGACCTCCATCAGGTTGCAAATTGAATATAATTTTTTTCTGCATCTAGCTCTGAAAAAATATTTGGCCTTCTAGCAGTGTGTGGGACTTGTTCTATTAGTCCATCTATACTGACCTCCATCAGGTTGCAAATTGAATATAACATTTTTCTGCATCTAGCTCTGAAAAAATATTTGGGCTTCTAGCAGTGTGTGGGACTTGTTCTATTAGTCCATCTATAGTGACCTCCATCAGGTTGCAAATTGAATATAATATTTTTCTGCATCTAGATCTGAAAAAATATTTGGCCTTCTAGCAGTGTGTGGGACTTGTTCTAGTAGTCCATCTATACTGACCTCCATCTGGTTTCAAATTGAATATAATTTATTTCTGCATCTACCTCTGAAAAAATATTTGGTCTTCCAGCTGTGTGTGGGACTTGTTCTATTAGTTCATCTATACTGACCTCCATCAGGTTGCAAATTGAATATAATTTTTTTCTGCATCTAGCTCTGAAAAAATATTTGGCCTTCTAGCAGTGTGTGACACTTGTTCTATTAGTCCATCTATACTGACCTCCATCAGGTTGCAAACTGAATATAATAGTTTTCTGCATCTAGATCTGAAAAAATATTTGGCCTTCTAGCAGTGTGTGGGACTTGTTCTAGTAGTCCATCTATACTGACCTCCATCTGATTTCAAATTGAATACAATTTTTTTCTGCATCTAGCTCTGAAAAAATATTTGGGCTTCCAGCTGTGTGTGGGACTTGTTCTATTAGTCCATCTATACTGACATCCATCAGGTTGCAAATTGAATACAATTTTTTTCTGCATCTAGCTCTGAAAAAATAATTGGCCTTCTAGAAGTGTGTGGGACTTGTTCTATTAGCCCATCTATACTGACCTCCATCAGGTTGCAAATTGAATATAATATTTTTTTGCATCTAGCTCTGAAAAAATATTTGGCCTTCTAGCAGTGTGTGGGACTTGTTCTATTAGTCCATCTATACTGACCTCCATCACGTTGCAAATTGAATATAATTTTTTTCTGCATCTAACTCTGAAAAAATATTTGGGCTTCTAGCTGTGTGTGGGACTTGTTCTATTAGTCCATCTATACTGACCTCCATCAGGTTGCAAACTGAATATAATTTTTTTCTGCATCTAGCTCTGAAAAAATATTTGGGCTTCTAGCTGTGTGTGGGACTTGTTCTATTAGTCCATCTATACTGACCTCCATCAGGTTGCAAATTGAATATAATATTTTTCTGCATCTAGCTCTGAAAAAATATTTGGCCTTCTAGCAGTGTGTGGGACTTGTTCTATTAGTCCATCTATACTAACCTCCATCAGGTTGCAAATTGAATATAATATTTTTCTGCATCTAGCTCTGAAAAATTATTTGGCCTTCTAGCAGTGTGTGGGACTTGTTCTATTAGTCCATCTATACTGACCTCCATCAGGTTGCAAATTGAATATAATATTTTTCTGCATCTAGCTCAGAAAAAATATTTGGCCTTCTAGCAGTGTGTGGGACTTGTTCTATTAGTCCATCTATACTGACCTCCATCAGGTTGCAAATTGAATATAATATTTTTCTGCATCTAGCTCTGAAAAAATATTTGGGCTTCTAGCAGTGTGTGGGACTTGTTCTATTAGTCAATCTATACTGACCTCCATCAGGTTGCAAATTGAATATAATTTTATTATGCATCTAGCTCTGAAAAAATATTTGGGCTTCTAGCTGTGTGTGGGACTTGTTCTATTAGTCCATCTATACTGACCTCCATCAGGTTGCAAACTGAATATAATTTTTTTCTGCATCTACCTCTGAAAAAATATTTGGGCTTCTAGCTGTGTGTGGGACTTGTTCTATTAGTCCATCTATACTGACCTACATCAGGTTGCAAATTGAATATAATATTTTTCTGCATCTAGCTCTGAAAAAATATTTGGACTTATAGCAGTGTGTGGGACTTGTTCTATTAGTCCATCTATACTGACCTCCATTAGGTTGCAAATTGAATATAATATTTTCCTGCATCTAGCTCTGAAAAAATATTTGGCCTTCTAGCAGTGTGTGGGACTTGTTCTATTAGTCCATCTATACTGACCTCCATCAGGTTGCAAATTGAATATAATTTTTTTCTGCATCTAGCTCTGAAAAAATATTTGGCCTTCTAGCAGTGTGTGGGACTTGTTCTATTAGTCCATCTATACTGACCTCCATCAGGTTGCAAACTGAATATAATAGTTTTCTGCATCTAGATCTGAAAAAATATTTGGCCTTCTAGCAGTGTGTGGGACTTGTTCTAGTAGTCCATCTATACTGACCTCCATCTGGTTTCAAATTGAATACAATTTTTTTCTGCATCTAGCTCTGAAAAAATATTTGGGCTTCCAGCTGTGTGTGGGACTTGTTCTATTAGTCCATCTATACTGACATCCATCAGGTTGCAAATTGAATACAATTTTTTTCTGCATCTAGCTCTGAAAAAATAATTGGCCTTCTAGAAGTGTGTGGGACTTGTTCTATTAGCCCATCTATACTGACCTCCATCAGGTTGCAAATTGAATATAATATTTTTTTGCATCTAGCTCTGAAAAAATATTTGGCCTTCTAGCAGTGTGTGGGACTTGTTCTATTAGTCCATCTATACTGACCTCCATCACGTTGCAAATTGAATATAATTTTTTTCTGCATCTAACTCTGAAAAAATATTTGGGCTTCTAGCTGTGTGTGGGACTTGTTCTATTAGTCCATCTATACTGACCTCCATCAGGTTGCAAACTGAATATAATTTTTTTCTGCATCTAGCTCTGAAAAAATATTTGGGCTTCTAGCTGTGTGTGGGACTTGTTCTATTAGTCCATCTATACTGACCTCCATCAGGTTGCAAATTGAATATAATATTTTTCTGCATCTAGCTCTGAAAAAATATTTGGCCTTCTAGCAGTGTGTGGGACTTGTTCTATTAGTCCATCTATACTAACCTCCATCAGGTTGCAAATTGAATATAATATTTTTCTGCATCTAGCTCTGAAAAATTATTTGGCCTTCTACCAGTGTGTGGGACTTGTTCTATTAGTCCATCTATACTGACCTCCATCAGGTTGCAAATTGAATATAATATTTTTCTGCATCTAGCTCTGAAAAAATATTTGGGCTTCTAGCAGTGTGTGGGACTTGTTCTATTAGTCAATCTATACTGACCTCCATCAGGTTGCAAATTGAATATAATTTTATTATGCATCTAGCTCTGAAAAAATATTTGGGCTTCTAGCTGTGTGTGGGACTTGTTCTATTAGTCCATCTATACTGACCTCCATCAGGTTGCAAACTGAATATAATTTTTTTCTGCATCTACCTCTGAAAAAATATTTGGGCTTCTAGCTGTGTGTGGGACTTGTTCTATTAGTCCATCTATACTGACCTACATCAGGTTGCAAATTGAATATAATATTTTTCTGCATCTAGCTCTGAAAAAATATTTGGACTTATAGCAGTGTGTGGGACTTGTTCTATTAGTCCATCTATACTGACCTCCATTAGGTTGCAAATTGAATATAATATTTTCCTGCATCTAGCTCTGAAAAAATATTTGGCCTTCTAGCAGTGTGTGGGACTTGTTCTATTAGTCCATCTATACTGACCTCCATCAGGTTGCAAATTGAATATAATTTTTTTCTGCATCTAGCTCTGAAAAAATATTTGGCCTTCTAGCAGTGTGTGGGACTTGTTCTATTAGTCCATCTATACTGACCTCCATCAGGTTGCAAATTGAATATAATAGTTTTCTGCATCTAGATCTGAAAAAATATTTGGCCTTCTAGCAGTGTGTGGGACTTGTTCTAGTAGTCCATCTATACTGACCTCCATCTGGTTTCAAATTGAATATAATTTTTTTCTGCATCTACCTCTGAAAAAATATTTGGGCTTCCAGCTGTGTGTGGGACTTGTTCTATTAGTCCATCTATACTGACCTCCATCAGGTTGCAAATTGAATACAATTTTTTACTGCATCTAGCTCTGAAAAAATATTTGGCCTTCTAGAAGTGTGTGGGACTTGTTCTATTAGCCCATCTATACTGACCTCCATCAGGTTGCTAATTGAATATAATATTTTTTTGCATCTAGCTCTGAAAAAATATTTGGCCTTCTAGCAGTGTGTGGGACTTGTTCTATTAGTCCATCTATACTGACCTCCATCACGTTGCAAATTGAATATAATTTTTTTCTGCATCTAACTCAGAAAAAATATTTGAGCTTCTAGCTGTGTGTGGGACTTGTTCTATTAGTCCATCTATACTGACCTCCATCAGATTGCAAACTGAATATAATTTTTTTCTGCATCTAGCTCTGAAAAAATATTTGGGCTTCTAGCTGTGTGTGGGACTTGTTCTATTAGTCCATCTATACTGACCTCCATCAGGTTGCAAATTGAATATAATATTTTTCTGCATCTAGCTCTGAAAAAATATTTGGCCTTCTAGCAGTGTGTGGGACTTGTTCTATTAGTCCATCTATACTAACCTCCATCAGGTTGCAAATTGAATATAATATTTTTCTGCATCTAGCTCTGAAAAAATATTTGGCCTTCTAGCAGTGTGTGGGACTTGTTCTATTAGTCCATCTATACTGACCTCCATCAGGTTGCAAATTGAATATAATATTTTTCTGCATCTAGCTCTGAAAAAATAATTGGCCTTCTAGCAGTGTGTGGGACTTTTTCTATTAGTCCATCTATACTGACCTCCATCAGGTTGCAAATTGAATATAATATTTTTCTGCATCTAGCTCTGAAAAAATATTTGGGCTTCTAGCAGTGTGTGGGACTTGTTCTATTAGTCAATCTATACTGACCTCCATCAGGTTGCAAATTGAATATAATTTTTTTCTGCATCTAGCTCTGAAAAAATATTTGGGCTTCTAGCTGTGTCTGGGACTTGTTCTATTAGTCCATCTATACTGACCTCCATCAGGTTGCAAACTGAATATAATATTTTTCTGCATCTACCTCTGAAAAAATATTTGGGCTTCTAGCTGTGTGTGGGACTTGTTCTATTAGTCCATCTATACTGACCTCCATCAGGTTGCAAATTGAATATAATATTTTTCTGCATCTAGCTCTGAAAAAATATTTGGACTTCTAGCAGTGTGTGGGACTTGTTCTATTAGTCCATCTATACTGACCTCCATTAGGTTGCAAATTGAATATAATATTTTTCTGCATCTAGCTCTGAAAAAATATTTGGCCTTCTAGCAGTGTGTGGGACTTGCTCTATTAGTCCATCTATACTGACCTCCATCAGGTTGCAAATTGAATATAATATTTTTCTGCATCTAGCTCTGAAAAAATATTTGGCCTTCTAGCAGTGTTTGGGACTTGTTCTATTAGTCCATCTATACTGACCTCCATCAGGTTGCAAATTGAATATAATATTTTTCTGCATCTAGCTCTGAAAAAATATTTGGCCTTCTAGCAGTGTGTGGGACTCGTTCTATTAGTCCATCTATACTGACCTCCATCAGGTTGCAAATTAAATATAATTTTTTTCTGCATCTAGCTCTGAAAAAATATTTGGCCTTCTAGCAGTGTGTGGGACTTGTTCTATTAGTTCATCTATACTGACCTCCATCAGGTTGCAAATTTAATATAATATTTTTCTGCATCTAGCTCTGAAAAAATATTTGGCCTTCTAGCAGTGTGTGGGACTTTTTCTATTAGTCCATCTATACTGACCTCCATCACGTTGCAAATTGAATATAATTTTTTTCTGCATCTAGCTCTGAAAAAATATTTGGGCTTCTAGCTGTGTGTGGGACTTGTTCTATTAGTCCATCTATACTGACCTCCATCAGGTTGCAAACTGAATATAATTTTTTTCTGCATCTACCTCTGATAAAATATTTGACCTTCTAGCAGTGTGTGGGACTTGCTCTTTTAGTCCATCTATACTGACCTCCATCAGGTTGCAAATTGAATATAATATTTTCTGCATCTAGCTCTGAAAAAATATTTGGCCTTCTAGCAGTGTTTGGGACTTGTTCTTTTAGTCCATCTATACTGACCTCCATCAGGTTGCAAATTGAATATAATATTTTTCTGCATCTAGCTCTGAAAAAATATTTGGCCTTCTAGCAGTGTGTGGGACTTGTTCTATTAGTCCATCTATACTGACCTCCATCAGGTTGCAAATTGAATATAATTTTTTTCTGCATCTAGCTCTGAAAAAATATTTGGCCTTCTAGCAGTGTGTGGGACTTGTTCTATTAGTTCATCTATACTGAAATCCATCAGGTTGCAAATTGAATATAATATTTTTCTGCATCTAGCTCTGAAAAAATATTTGGCCTTCTAGCAGTGTGTGGGACTTTTTCTATTAGTCCATCTATACTGACCTCCATCACGTTGCAAATTGAATATAATTTTTTTCTGCATCTAGCTCTGAAAAAATATTTGGGCTTCTAGCTGTGTGTGGGACTTGTTCTATTAGTCCATCTATACTGACCTCCATCAGGTTGCAAACTGAATATAATTTTTTTCTGCATCTACCTCTGAAAAAATATTTGGGTTTCTAGCAGTGTGTGGGACTTGTTCTATTAGTCCATCTATACTGACCTCCATCAAGTTGCAAATTGAATATAATATTTTTCTGCACCTGGCTCTGAAAAATATTTGGCCTTCTAGCAGTGTGTGGGACTTGTTCTATTAGTCCATGTATACTGACCTCCATCAGGTTGCAAATTGAATATAATATTTTTCTGCATCTAGCTCTGAAAAAATATTTGGCCTTCTAGCAGTGTGTGGGACTTGTTCTATTAGTCCATCTATACTGACCTCCATCAGGTTGCAAATTGAATATAATTTTTTTCTGCATCTAGCTCTGAAAAAATATTTGGCCTTCTAGCAGTGTGTGGGACTTGTTCTATTAGTCCATCTATACTGACCTCCATCAGGTTGCAAACTGAATATAATTTTTTTCTGCATCTAACCCAGACAATAGTTTTGGCCTAATATCACAGTTTGGCCACTCAGCTCTGCTCGGTTCCCATCCATTGTTTTTTTGTGCAAACAACTCCAGAGTTGTGAATTAGTTAACCACCAAAATGAGTGGAAAAAGGCCTGCTGCTGGTGGAAAGGGGAATAGGCGTGTTGGGAAGGGGAAAAAAGGTTGTGTCCGTGGAGTTGGTGTTAAAGCAACAGTAACATCTGCAGAAGAAAGACCATCTTCCAGCAAAACTAAAATGTCTACTTCTTTTAGCGGACAATGTGATAAGATCCCTTTCTTACGGCCACGCCAATCGCTACAAATTCCAGATGAGGCACAAAAACAGCAGGTGCTTCAACGGATATCAAGTGCTCCTTTAAGTGGGCTCTCCTCCACATCAACTTCAACATCACAAATACTCCAGTCCTCAGAGGTGTCACCCCAATCGCACTTGCTTCCTCACAGCTCCCAAATCTCCAGCTGCCCATCTGAGTATGAGGTAGAACTGATGGTTGAGTCTGCAGAGCTGTTTACTCATACTATAGCCTGGGAATCAGAGGTCGGCTCCAGCGCTTCTGTGAATCCAGACGAGGAAATGATCTGCACTGATGCCCAGAATCTTTATGAGTCGGATCCAGGACCAGACGCAAAAGGTTCTGACCATAATGTAGACCTTCATTCCCAAACTGTAACTCCTGTTGGTGGAGACAATTAGGAAGACGATGATGAGACTCAAATACCTGATTAGAGCGACAACTTTAGTTTTTTGTCAGGGCAGGAGCAGGTTGGCTCTGAGGACGACAGGTGTGATAACACACAGGGTGATGATGATGAGGTTGGAGATCCCACTTACTGTCAACCCACAGTCAGCCAAGAGATGAGGTCAGCAGAGGAGGTGGAGGAGGATGCTAGTGACGACGAGGTCAGGTTGCGCCTTCCTGGACAGAGACGTAGTACTGGAAGCAAGTCAACAACTGCATCCTCAAACACAACTCTGCCTCTGACCACAAGTCGTGGTGGCTCTTCAGGTCGCATGGGTGCTAAACCTTGCATAGCTTGGGCATTTTTTCAGATCGATAAAGATGACCCAACTCGTGTTATCTGTAACATTTGTCAGCAAAAGCTAAGTAGAGGCCAAAAAATACATAGTTTGAGTACTTCATGCATGAACCGGCACATGGACATGAAGCATAAGTTGCAGTGGGAAGCTCACTGTGCTACAATGCGGCCTAGCCGGCCGGGCCAACCACCGTCTGCCCCATCTTGTGCATCTGCAGCCTCTTCATCCTCTGTGACTGGGGGGACAGCAGTCACACCTGTTTTGGGACGCAGACCTGCCACCTCTTTACCTGCAACAGCCAGCGTGATTGGCAGTTCATCATTTTCTTAGGAGGTGGTAACACCAGCTGGTGTTGAGCACTGTCCGACATCGATAGCACCACCTTTGGATCAAGGCAACCTAACATGTCCGCCTGCATCTTCATCACAGACCGGCAGTTTGCCGGGGACACCCTTATCAACCCCGTCTAAGCACAACAGCCAGCCCTCAGTCCCTCAGATGTGGACAAGTAAAAGACCATTTCCTCCTAGCCATGAGAAAGCTAAGAGGTTGAATTTCACCATCTGAAAGCTCTTGGCTACAGAAATGCTGCCTTTCCGCCTGGTGGACACAGAGGATTTTCGAGACCTTATGTCCGTCACAGTGCCCCAGTACCAGATGCCCAGTCGGCACTACTTCTCAAAGAAAGGTGTGCCTGTGCTCCACCAGCATGTCGCACACAACATCACCGCTTCTTTGAGAAACTCTGTGTGTGACAGGGTGCATTTCACCACAGACACTTGGACGAGTAGGCATGGACAGGGGCGTTACATGTCGCTGACTGGGCACTGGGTAACTATGGTGACAGCAGGACAAGGGGCTGCTGTCCAAGTCTTGCCGTCCCCATGAGTTGTGCGTCAATCCTCTTTATGTCAAAGTTCCTCCACTGCTTCTGACTCCTCAACATCCTCTCGGTCCTCCACCTGCACCCAAAGCCTGTCTGGTCATGCCACAAGCTTTCTAACTGCGCAGAAGGGATCCTGCACACCTCCTTACTATGCTGGCAGTAGGGATGGATGTCATCAGGTGGTTTTTACTTTGAAATGTCTGGGAAATGTGAGTCACACAGCTGAGGAGTTGTGGTCAGCTCTGGAGAACCAATTTCAAGAATGGTTGTCTCCACTGGACCTGAAACCAGGGAAGGCCGTGTGCGACAATGCTGCAAGCCTGGGTGCGGCCCTTCTCCGAGGCAAAGTCACACACGTGCCTTGTATGGCTCACGTGTTGAACCTGGTTGTCCAGCAATTTTTAGCCCACTATCCCGGACTAGATGGCCTTCTGCAGAGGGCACGGTCGCTGTGTGCTCACTTCCGCCGTTCGCATCCCGCAGCTCAGTGACTTACTTCTCTACAGAAGTCGTTGGGCCTGCCACTTCACCGGCTAAAATGCGATGTGCCCACTCGGTGGAATTCAACTCTGCACATGTTGCAGCGACTGTGGCAGCACCGACAAGCCCTGGTGCAATACGTTCTGACGTATAGCCTGGGCCAACGGGATCCAGAGGTGGGGCAAATCACGCCGGAGGAGTGGTCTCAGATCAGGGACCTATGCACCCTTCTGCACAGTTTTGAAATGGCGACGAAGATGTTTAGTGGTGACGATGCCATTATCAGCATGACTATTTCGGTGATTTACATGCTGGAGCACATGTTAAACAGAATTCGGAGTCAGGTGGTGGCACAAGAGGAGGTGGAGGAAGTAGAGGAGGAGGAGTTGTATGCGGAAGGGCTAACATCTGCAAGGTCCAGACGGTCGGCAGTACCAAAGTGGCAGGCATGTGAGGGTGGGGGAGATGGTTTTACCAGGGCGCATGGTAGCAGCCAAACAAGTGAGGAAGGTGCAGGAGCCCAGGAAGAAGTGGAGGACGAACTGATGGAAGACTCATCAGTTGAGGGAGACCTTGATCACATTTCTGTTGTGCGAGGTTGGGGGGAGAGGACAGAGGAAGGAAGCATGATTGTTACCTCGCCACCAACACAACAGGGACTTGGTGCTACTGGATGCACAAGACACATGAGTGCCTTCTTGCTGCACTACCTGCAACATGACCCTCGAATTGGGAGAATTAGAAATAATCCTGAATACTGGGTTGCCACACTGTTAGATCCCCGGTACAAAAGTAAATTTGCAGAAATAATTCCTGCCATAGAAAGGGATGCACGCATGCAGGAGTATCAGCAGAGACTGTTGCAGAATCTTACATGTGCTTTTCCACAAAACACCAGTGGTGCACGTAGTGAATCTCACAGTTCCAACTTGCCAACAGTGGGACCGTCGAGTGTTCAGCAGTCAAACCGTAACAGAAACACAGTATCTGCTGGTAACATCAATTTTGCGGAATCATTTCACCACTTTTTTAGCTCATCCTTTGCAAGGCCACAGGAGACAAGAAGTCTGACACATAGTCAACGCCTAGAGACGATGGTACAGGAGTATCTCCAAGTAAACATTGAAGCCATGACTTTGTCACTGGATCCTTGCTCTTTTTGGGCTTCCAATCTGGATAAATTGCCGGAGCTCCCCACTTACGCCTTGGAGATCTTGTCATGCCCCGCAGCCAGCGTTCTGTCTGAACGTGTGTTCAGCGCTGCTGGTGGTGTGCTGACAGATAAGCGCACGCGGCTCTCCACTGATAATGTAGACAGACTCACGTTCATAAAGATGAAAAAATCATGGATCCGAAGCGACTTTTCTACCCCTGTGTCATCCTGGGGAGAGTAAAAGCTTGATGATTGGTTAAAATCACCTCACCAACCGTTTTAAGCTTTCAAATTACTAATCATGTTTATCTGTATCTTGGCTGGAAAATAATTTGGGCTTTGTAGCAGTGTGCAGTACTGATTCTATTAGGCCATCTATACTAAGCTCCACCAGATTTAAAATTAATTATAATTTTTAGCTGCATCTAGCCCGGAAAATAATTTTGGGGCTCCGAGATGCGCAAGACACATAAGTGCCTTCTTGCTGCACTACCTGCAACATGACCCTCAGGTTGTCAGAATTCGAAGTAATCCTGACTACTGGGTTGCCACACTCTTAGCTCCCCCACACTCTTCGATCAACCTTTTCATTTTAATAAAGACCAAAAAAATGGTCATTTTTGAAATTATAAGCATTAGCAGGTTATTAGAAACTGAAATCAAACAGTTTTCAACTCAAAACTTTATTCTAGGTCATGTTACATTTGCACATAGGACCCCTTGTTCGAAAGGAGCTTCTGAACTCTCTCGTCCATTGAATTTGTCAGGTTTTGGATGGTTTCTGCTTCAATTGTTTTGCATGAGGACAGAATACCCTCCCAGAGCTGTTGCTTAGATGTGAACTGCCTCCCGCCATCATAGACACTCTTTTTGATGATGCTCCAGAGGTTCTGAATGGGGTAGAGGTCAGGGGAGCATGGGGGTCACACCATAAGTTTGTCCCCTTTTATGCCCATATCAGCCAGAGATGCAGATGTGTTATGTGCAGCATGAGACGGTGCATTATCATGCATGAAAATGATCTTGCTGCGGAATACACGGTTCTTCTTCTTGAACCATGGCAGGAAGTGCTGTTTGAGAAACTCCACATACATTATTGAATTCATCTTTACCCCTTCAGGGATCCTAAAGAGGCTGACAATCTATCTCCCCATGATTCCAGCCCAAAACATTACTCCACCTCCTCCTTGTTGGCGCTGTAGCCATGTTTGCGTGGGGTGTCCATCAACCAGCCATCCTCCACTCCATCCATCTGGACCATCGAGCATTGCACGGCACTCATCCGTGAACAAAACAGTTTTGAAATCAGTCTTCATGTAATGTTCGGCCCACTGGAGCCGTTTCTGCTTGTGTGCAGTGGATAGAGGAGGTCGACAGGATGGCGTACACACAGCTGCAAACCTCTGAAGCACCCTGCATCTTGTTGTTCGGGGGATGTTGGAGGCACCAGCAGCTTCAAAAACTTGTCTGCTGCTATGACAAGGCTTTTTTGCCGCTGCACTTTTAACCTGACGTAATTGCCTGTAGGAAAGAGTCCTCAATTTGCCCTTATCAGCATGCACACGTGTGTACTGTGAATCAGCTACATACTTCTTGATTGCCAAGACACTTCATCCTGATCATCACACAATGTTGATTGTAGTCATGCCTTGACCTAAATACTCCACAATTTGTTGCTTCTCAGCAGCCGACGCATCCTTTTTCTTTCCCATTTTGGCAGAAAATGTAGGCTGCTTAATAATGTGGGACAGCCTTCTTAAGTAGTCTTGCCGTTCATTGGACACACCAGCCAAACTAATTAGCACAGGTGTCTGCAATTGCTTACAGTGATATAAAGAGCCCTGACACACATCACCATAAATGAGTTTAACTGACAAACAAATTCTTCCCTTATCACTCCTAAACACTTGTTGCATAATAATTTGGAACACAGTGTACATGTGCTTTTCCACAAAACACCAGTGGTTCACGTAGTGAATCTTACAGTTCTAACTTGCCAACCGTGGTCTGTATGGAGTTGTTCAATAAAGGGCCCAAAATTAAGATAACATAGACGGGAGAGGTCTCTATGAATAGGAATTCCTAAGAATTTGATACCCTGTGAGGGCCAGGCAAAGGGAAAGTTGGACTGGATGGAATCCTGTATGGATTTGGGGGGGAGACATCGAGGGCCTCAGACTTCGCTGTATTGATTTTAAAATTTGACCATGTAACAAAGTGATCTATTTCAGCCATAACAGCAGGGATGGATATATGTGATTGAGTGATATATACTAGGACATCATCAGCAAATAGAGAGCACTTGTACTCGGTGCCTCCCATCTCAATTCACCTAATATTGGGGTTATGGCGAATTGATGAGAGCAGGTGCTCCGTCACTAGGATGTATAAGAGAGGGGACAGAGGACATCCCTGCCTTGTCCCATTGGTGATTATGAAAGGTGATGAAAATGTTCTGACGCGCCCCCTGGGCCTTGGGACATCCGGGCCGGACCCTTTTTGGTGGATGCTGGTGGTTGTAGTCTCCGTGGCGGCGACCCGGTTCCGTGGCTCAGGGCGGTCAAACCAGTGGCGGAACTATTTATGTGGTTTTGATGTTTAAATGTCCGACTACGCCACCCATGAATTGCGGTCAGAGTGAACCGCCGCTGCAGGGCAGACTGCTGAGGCTGGTGTTGTGGGTGCAGCAGAGCGTAGCATAACTCCCCACAGGAGGAGTATAGCTTCAGGGCAGTGTATGCGGAGGATGGGGGTGATGGTGCCGGGCAGCAGCAGTAACGAGACACGGAGTCAGTGATGCAGTCCAGGGCCTTTACTCACAATTCTTATTATCCAGACCACTTCTGCAGGTAACGGCTGCCCACGTCGTACTGTGCTCACCAGGTGAGGGGCTCAGACAACTCCCAGATAACTTTGGAGCGCTTCACAGGACCCCCTTTGTGTGTCCTTTGTCTGGCCTTTCTTACCAACCCTTCTGTCCAGCTGCCTCGGGCATCCTCTTGGTAAACTTAGCGCCAGTTTCCCTGACCCTATGTGCTTCCCTCCTAGCGGGTGTAGCGAGGGGCTGCGCCACATAAAGTGTCACAGTCTCCGGTTTCTAGCTGAGGGTCGTTTCCCGCCTCCACTAGTTTCGGGGACCGGTCTCCCCCTTTGGCCTGACCCCTCCACGCAGATGGATTCGGGTATGCGGTGGTGACTCGCCCGTCCACACCCCTGGGATCCCTTCGTTCTTCATTCCTGGAGCCTTCTCCGTTCCTCTTCCTTCCTTCTCCCTCTTCCATACCTGGGCCTCTGTTACTAAGCCCGCCTCTGGAGCAGAGCTCATGCAGAGCCCCTGCTCCCTGTCACTTCTGCTCAGACTTCTCTGCACTGAACTAAGATGGTGACCACCTTTTATACTCCCTTCTCAATGCACCCAGGAACTGCTTCCTCCCTGCTCCTGCACTACAGGGTTCCCCTTCCTCAGTGTTCCCTCCCCCCACTCCAGCCAGGGACAGGGACTGTCGTGCCCATCTCAGGGGCATATTGGTCGCCCTGCCCCACGGCAATGTGGTGTAATGCATGCAGGTGTCGGGGTCCTGATCCACACTCCATCCTTACCTGAGAGTGAGATATCACACCTCTGGGTGAGGTGCAATACCTCTGCAGCAACCGAGCCCTCGGGGTGCTACAGTTCCATTTATCTTCAGCCTAGGTGACGCATTGCGATACAGGGCCGTGATTTTGGCTTTAAAAGGGTCCCCTAGACCCCTACCCCAAGCTTTTTAAGAGAATAATATATGGCGTGCCAGGAGACTCTATGGAATGCTTTCTCAGCATCCAACGAGAGAATCTAATTACAAATTTTTAACTGCATCTAGCCCAGGAAATACTTTGTGCCTAGTAGCAGTGTCTGCTAGTCAGCGGATTATCCCGGCTGTTAAGCAAGCTACACCACCTGTAGTTTGGACACTTAATTTTTTCAAAGGAAATGCTTCGGGACCACGGGATACTCAGTGAAGAGCATCAGGAGGCACCCCAAGGCATAGGGGCTAGGACTGATGGTAGGACGCCGTGCGGTGGACCACCGAGCTCGATCCTTATAAAAGCTTTTTAACTTCAGCAGCTTTAGTGGACGCTACTGGAGCTGGAATTACGCGGCTGCTGGTATGAGACTTGCCCTTCAATAGATCCTTGTAAAAGGATTTAAAGTGTATTCATTCAAATTAGAGAGACAATTTAAATTAAAAAGCTTAGAGCTGCGTCCACCACAGGGGGGCTCGCTCGACCCACCAGCGGACAGGCACCAGTATTGGGAGAGGGGGGCTGGCCGTCAGGGTTCACAGCGGCTCTGGCACATACGTAGGTGGCACGGGCAGGAACGGACTGGCCGTGTCGGCTTCTCACTTTTTTGATTTTAGAAGGGCATGACATGCTTATATCTGTGTCTCCCCCTCCTTTTACTCCTCCACCTCTTTTCTTTTCGCATGACTATATGTACTTGTCACTTTTCCATGTGTTAGTTATGTCTTCTGAGCAGTTTGTCAGCTTTTGGACACCTTTGAAGGTGTTTTCTATGTGTTTCTATGTGTTTTTGCTCGCCTGCCATTGGTTTTAACGGTGTTCGAAGGTGTTTGACGAACAGTTCGACGAACAGTTCGACGAACACAAGGGTGTTCGACGAACCGAACCGAACTCGAACACTACGGGGGTGGCTCAACACTATTAGGCACAGGAATGCTAGCCGGCGTAGTAGGCCTAGCACTGGGAGAGACGATGATGCCATCTTATTAATGCAGTGCGCTAGGCTGGTGTTTTTTGTTATGAAGCGTATATTTTTGTTAGCCAGGCGCGCGCCCCATGTTTCTATTGCTACCACTATTGGGAAGAAAAATTATTTTGTGGGCTAGATGCTGCTAAAAATTATTATTCATTTCAAAGCTGGTGGAGCTTGGTATAGATGGCCTAATACAATGAGTACCACACACTGCTACTATGCCCAAAATTATTTTCCGGGCTAGATGCAGCTAAAAATTATTATTAATTTCAAAGCTGGTGGAGCTTGGCATAGATGACCTAATAGAATGAGTACCACACACTACTACTATGCCCAAAATTATTTTCCAGGCAAGATGCAGCTAAAAATTATTAGTAATTTGAAAGCTGGTGGAGCTTAGTATAGATGGCCTAACAGAATGAGTACCACATACTGCTACTATGCCCAAAATTATTTTACAGGCAAGATGCAGCTAAAAATTATTAGTAATTTGAAAGCTGGTGGAGCTTAGTATAGATGACTTAATAGAATGAGTACCACACACTGCTACTATGCCCAAAATTATTTTACAGGCAATATGCAGCTAAAAATTATTAGTAATTTGAAAGCTGGTGGTGCTTAGTATAGATGGCCTAATAGAATGAGTACCACACACTGCTACTATGCCCAAAAATTATTTTACAGGCAAGATGCAGCTAAAAATTATTAGTAATTTGAAAGCTAGCGGAGCTTAGTATAGATGGCCTAATAGAATGAGTACCACACACTGCTAATATGCGCAAAATTATTTTACATTCAAGATGCAGCTAAAAATTATTAGTAATTTGAAAGCTGGTGGAGCTTGGTATTGATGGCCTAATATAATGAGTACCACACACTGCTAATATGCCCAAAATTATTTTCCAGGCAAGATGCAGCTAAAAATTATTAGTAATTTGAAATCTGGTGGAGTTAGTATAGATGGCCTAATAGAATGTGCACCACACACTGCTACTATGCCCAAAATTATTTTCCAGGCAAGATGCAGCTAAAAATTATTAGTAATTTGAAAGCTGGTGGAGCTTAGTATAGATGGCCGAATAGAATGAGTACCACACACTGCTACTATGCCCAAAATTATTTTCCAGGCAAGATGCAGCTAAAAATTATTAGTAATTTGAAAGTTGGTGGAGTTTAGTATAGATGGCCTAATAGAATGAGTACCACATGCTGCTACTATGCCCAAAATTATTTTCCAGGCAAGATGCAGCTAAAAATTATTAGTAATTTGAAAGCTGGTGAAGCTTAGTATAGATGGCCTAATAGAATGAGTACCTCACACTTCTAATATGCCCAAAATTGTTTTCCAGGAAAGATGCAGCTAAGAATTATTATTAATTTGAAAGCTGGTGGAGGTTAGCATAGATGGCCTAATAGAATAAGTACCACACACTGCTAATATGCCCAAAATTATTTTCCAGGCAAGATGCAGCTAAGAATTATTATTAATTTGAAAGCTGGTGGAGCTTAATATAGATGTCCTAATAGAATGAGTACCACACACTGCTATTATGCCCAAAATTATTTTACAGGCAAGATGCAGCTAAAAATTATTAGTAATTTTAAAGCTGGTGGAGCTTAGTGTAGATGGCCTAATAGAATGAGTGCCACACACTGCTAATATGCCCAAAATTATTTTCCAGGCAAGATGCAGCTAAAAATTATTAGAAATTTGAAATCTGGTGGAGCTTAGTATAGATGGCCTAATAGAATGAGTACCACACACTGCTACTATGCCCAAAATTATTTTCCAGGCAAGATGCAGCTAAAAATTATTAGTAATTTGAAAGCTGGTGGAGTTTAGTATAGATGGCCTAATAGAATGAGTACCTCACACTTCTAATATGCCCAAAATTGTTTTCCAGGAAAGATGCAGCTAAAAATTATTACGTAGTAATTTGAAAGCTGGTGGAGCTTAGTCTAGATGGCCTAATAGAATGAATACCACAAACTGCTACTATGCCCAAAATTATTTTACAGTGAAGATGGAGCTAAAAATTATGAGTAATTTGAAAGCTGGTGGAGCTTAGTATCGATGGCCTAATAGAATGAGTACCACACACTACTTATATGTCCAAAATTATTTTCCAGGCAAGATGCAGTTAAAAATGATTAGTAATTTGAAAGCTGGTGGAGCTTAGTATAGATGGCCTAATAGAATGAGTACTACACACTGCTAATATGCATAAAATTATTTTACAGGCAAGATGCAGCTAAAAATTATTAGTAATTTGAAAGCTGGTGGAGCTTAGTATAGATGGCCTAATAGAATGAGTACCACACACTGCTACTATGCCCAAAATTATTTTAGTCAAGATGGAGCTAAAAATTATTAGTAATTTTTAAGCTGGTGGAGCTTAGTATAGATAGCCTAATAGAATGAGTACCACACACTACTAATATGTCCAAAATTATTTTTCAGGCAAGATGCAGTTAAAAATTATTAGTAATTTGAAAGCTGGTGGAGCTTAGTATAGATGGCCTAATAGAATGAGTACCACACACTGCTAATATGCTCAAAATTATTTTCCAGGCAAGATGCAGCTAAAAATTATTAGTAATTTGAAAGCAGGTGGAGCTTAGTATAGATGGCCTAATAGAATGAGTACCACACACTGCTAATATGCCCAAAATTATTTTCCAGGCAAGATGCAGCTAAAAATTATTAGTAATTTGAAAGCTAGTGGAGCTTGGTATAGATGGCCTAATAGAATGAGTACCACACACTGCTATTATGCCCAAAATTATTTTCCAGGCAAGATGCAGCTAAAAATTATTAGTAATTTGAAAGCTGGTGGAGCTTAGTGTAGATTGCCTAATAGAATGAGTACCACACACTGCTAATATGCCCAAAATTATTTTCCAGGCAAGATGCAGCTAAAAATTATTAGTAATTTGAAAGCTAGTGGAGCTTGGTATAGATGGCCTAATAGAATGAGTACCACACACTGCTACTATGCCCAAAATTATTTTCCAGGCAAGATGCAGCTAAAAATTATTAGTAATTTGAAAGCTGGTGTAGCTTAGTGTAGATTGCCTAATAGAATGAGTACAACACACTGCTACTATGCCCAAAATTATTTTCCAGGCAAGATGCAGCTAAAAATTATTATTAATTTGAAAGCTGGTGGAGCTTAGCATAGATGGCCTAATAGAATAAGTACCACACACTGCTAATATGCCCAAAATTATTTTCCAGGCAAGATGCAGCTAAGAATTATTATTAATTTGAAAGCTGGTGGAGCTTAATATAGATGTCCTAATAGAATGAGTACCACACACTGCTATTATGCCCAAAATTATTTTACAGGCAAGATGCAGCTAAAAATTATTAGAAATTTTAAAGCTGGTGGAGCTTAGTGTAGATGGCCTAATAGAATGAGTGCCACACACTGCTAATATGCCAAAAATTATTTTCCAGGCAAGATGCAGCTAAAAATTATTAGTAATTTGAAATCTGGTGGAGCTTAGTATAGATGGCCTAATAGAATGAGTACCACACACTGCTACGATGCCCAAAATTATTTTCCAGGCAAGATGCAGCTAAAAATTATTAGTAATTTGAAAGCTGGGGGAGCTTAGTTTAGATGGCCTATTAGAATGAGTACCACACACTGCTACTATGCCCAAAAGGTTTTACTTGGCTAGGTGCCGTTCAAAATTTGTATTACATACACAGGTGGTGCAGCTTGCAACACAGATAGGCTACTCCACTGACTAACACACACTGCTAATATGCCCAAAAGGTTTTACTTGGCTAGGTGCAGTAAAAAATTTGTATTACATACACAGCTGGTGTAGCTTGCAACACAGATTGGCTACTCCACAGACTAACACACACTGCAAGAGGCCCAAAAGGATTTGCTTAGCTAGATTTAGCCAAATGCTGTGAAAAACACTTGCACAGCAGTAAAACAGACCTGCCTGGCAAAAAAGTGATAGGAACTGATGTAACCTAGCCCTCAAAAGCGCTGCAATTACAACTAGTCACTACTCCCAACCTATCTGTCGTTTTAAGAGCACAGACCGCCCTACCAAAAGTGCTAGGAAATGCTGTAACCTAGCCCTCAAAAGGGCTGCAATTAGAACTAGTCCCTACTCCCAAGCTACAGTATCTGTCTATTTCAGATAAAATTTGCTTGCAATTCACACAGTTATACTGTATAGCGAGCGCACAGCAGCAGTGGTGCGGTCTAACACTCAGCTGCAGCAGTGAGAAAATGGTGGCGACGGAGAAAATGGCTGGGTCTTATAGGGCAAGGACATGTGACATACACAGCCAAAGACACATGCCCTTGCTTGTGTGAAAAAAGCACTTTGCTCCGTGTGTGCGCTGCTGATAGGCTGACAGACTGCACCTCCCCACTGTAAATGCGGGAAAGAGAAAAAAAAATGGAGATCTTCATTATTTCTGAAGAGATCCATCCCATGCCCCTCCCCCCGCCCCGCTGTACACTCAATCTGTGTATTAACATTGATTATCAGCATTACTGTGAAAAAATCCAGTTACGATTTTGGTGCACGAACAGTTATCGAACATAACCTCGAACAGCCGGATTTTTTTCAAATCGTTTAGGTTCGTTGAACGGCTCGAACACCGCAAAAAAACAGCTCGAATTTGAAAATGGCGAACAGTTCGATTCGAACATCGCTCATTTCTAGTTGATAACACCCAGATTTGAACCGTGGAAGAGGAAAAGCACAGTATTAGTTCTCTGGCCCACACCAGAATCTTTTAAACAGATATATTTGTGTCTAAACAGTCAGATACACACTCAAACTGTTTTTTTTATGGAAAAAAGGCAAGCAGGTTAATAACACCCAGATTTGAACCGTGGAAGAGGAAAAACACAGTTCTAGTTCTCTGGCCTTATCCAGACTCTTTTAAACAGATATATTGGTGTCTGAACAGTCAGCGAGACACTGAAAATATTTTTTTTTTATGGAAAAAAGACAAAAAAGGGGATAATACAGAGATTTGAATCGTGGAACTGCAAAACCACAGTTATAATTTCCTGGTGTATACCAGACTTGTTAAAATAGATATATTTGTGTCTGAACAGTGAGTGACACACTCAAACAAATTTTTTTTTATGGAAAAAAGGCAAGCAGGTTGATAACACCCAGATTTGAACCAAGAAACTAAAGAACACAGTTCTAGTCCTCTGGCCTATACCAGACTCTTTTAAACAGATATATTGGTGTCTGAACAGTCAGCGAGACACTGAAAGTGTATTGTTTTTTTAAAAAAAAAAGGCAAGCAGGTTGATAACACCTAGATTTGAACCGTGGTAGTGGAAAAACACAGTTCTAGTTCTCTGGCCTACACCAGACTCTTTTAAACAGATATATTGGTGTCTGAACAGTGAGTGAGACACTGAAAATGTTTTTATTTTTTGAAAAAATCAAGCAGGTTGATAACACCCAGATTCGTACCATGGAAGAGGAAAAACACTGTTCTAGTTCTCTAATTTCTACCAGACTCACTTAAACAGATATATTGGTGTCAGAACATTGAGCGAGACACTGAGAATGTATTTTTTTATGGAAAAAAGAAAAAAAAGTGGATAATACGGAGATTTCAATAGTGGAACTGCAAAACCACAGTTAGGGAGCCAGACAAAGGTGGATCCCTGGTGGGGACGGCCAAGCAGAAAGAGAGAGAGGGGAGCTCAGGACCACGCTCCGGAACTGCCTGGGGGTTAGCCGAGTCCCGCACCTGGTGAACGCAGTACGGCTCGGGTGGTCACTCCCGGCCGAAGTGACTGAAGTACCATCTGTGAGTAAAAACCCTGAAACTGCACCATACGTTTCTGACTCTCCTTGCTGCACCATCACAACCCCCATCATCTACACCTGCTGCCCTGAGGCCATACCCCTCCCGTTGGGGGTTATACCATCCCCGCTGCACCACCCTTCCACCGGCCTCAGCGGTCTGCCCTGCAGCGGCAGCTCCAAAGCTGCATTCAACGGGTGGCGTAGTCATCCAACATCTACTGCTAATAGACTCGCCACTGAGTTTGACTCCCTGGGCACGGACCGGGTCACCGCCACGAGACTACTACCCCCATCTGATCCGGCTCCGGGTAAGCCCCGTACGCGCGATGCCGCACGACACAGAAGGCCCAGGGGCGCGTCAGAACTGCAAAACCACAGTTATAATTTCTTGGTGTATACCAGACTTGTTAAAATAGATATATTGGTGTCTGAACAGTCAGCGAGACACTGAAAATGTTTATTTTTATGGAAAAAAGGCAAGCAGGTTGATAACACCCAGATTTGAACCGTGGAAGAGGAAAAACATAGTTCTATTTCTGTGGCCTTCACCAGAATCTTTTAAACAGATATATTTGTGTCTGAACAGTCAACGACACACTCAAACTGTTTTTTTTTATGGAAAAAAGGCTAGCAGGTTGATAACACCCAGATATGAACTGTGGAAGAGGAAAAACACAGTTCTAGTTCTCTGGCCTACACCAGACTCTTTTAATCAGATATATTGGTGTCTGAACAGTCAGCGAGACACAGAAAATGATTTTTTTTTATGGAAAAAAGACACAAAAGTGGATAATACAGAGATTTGTACCGTGGAACTGCAAAACCACAGTTATAATTTTCTGGTGTATTCCAGACTTGTTAAAATAGATTTATTTGTGTCTGAACAGTCAGCGACATACTCAAAATGTTTTTTTTTATGGATAAAAGGCAAGCAGGTTGATAACACCCAGGTTTGTACTGTGGAAGAGGAAAAACACAGTTCTAGTTTTCTGGCCTACACGAGACTCTTTTAAACAGATATATTGGTGTCTGAAAAGTCAGCGACACACTCAAATTATTTTTTTTTTATGGAAAAAAGGCAAGCAGGTTGATAACACTGAGATTTGTACCATGGAAGAGGAATAGCACAGCTCTAGTTCTCCGGCCTACACCGGACTCTTTTAAACAGATATATTGGTGTTTGAACAGTCAGCGAGACACGGAAGATGTTCATTTTTTTTAAAAAAGGCAAGCAGGTTGATAACACCCAGATTTGAACCATGGAAGAGGAAAAACACTGGTCTAGTTCTCTAGCCAATACCACACTCTTTTAAACAGATATATTGGTATCTGAACAGTCAGCGAGACACTGAATTTTTTTTTTTTTATGGAAAAAAGACAAAAAAGTGGATAATGCAGAGATTTGAACCGTGGAACTGCAAAACCACAGTTATAATTTCTTGGTGTATACCAGTCTTGTTAAAATAGATATATTGGTGTCTGAACAGTCAGCGAGACACTGAAAATGTTTATTTTTATGGAAAAAAGGTAAGCAGGTTGATAACACCCAGATTTGAACCGTGGAACAGGAAAAACATAGTTCTATTTCTGTGGCCTTCACCAGAATCTTTTAAACAGATATATTTGTGTCTGAACAGTCAACGACACACGCAAACTGTTTTTTTTCATGGAAAAAAGGCAAGCAGGTTGATAACACCCAGATATGAACCGTGGTAGAGGAAAAACACAGTTCTAGTTCTCTGGCCTACACCAGACTCTTTTAAACAGATATATTGGTGTCTGAACAGTCAGCGAGACACAGAAAATGATTTTTTTTTATGGAGAAAAGACACAAAAGTGGATAATACAGAGATTTGAACCGTGGAACTGCAAAACCACAGTTATAATTTTCTGGTGTATTTCAGACTTCTTAAAATAGATTTATTTGTGTCTGAACAGTCAGCGACACACTGAAAATGTTTTTTTTATGGATAAAAGGCAAGCAGGTTGATAACACCCAGGTTTGAACTGTGGAAGAGGAAAAACACAGTTCTAGTTTTCTGGCCTACACGAGACTCTTTTAAACAGATATATTGGTGTCTGAACAGTCAGAGACACACTCAAATTGTTTTTTTTTTATGGAAAAAAGGAAGCAGGTTTATAACACCCAGATTTGAACCATGGAAGAGGAAAAACACAGCTCTAGTTCTCTGGCCTACACCGGACTCTTTTAAACAGATATATTGGTGTCTGAACAGTCAGCGAAACACGGAAAATGTTGTTATTTTTTTAAAAAAGGCAAGCAGGTTGATAACACCCAGATTTGAACCATGGAAGAGGAAAAACACTGTTCTAGTTCTATAGCCTATACCACATTCTTTTAAACAGATACTGTATATTGGTATCTGAGCAGTCAGCGAGTCACTGAAAATGTTTTTTTTATGGAAAAAAGGCAAGCATGTTGATAACACTCAGATTTGAACAATGGAAGAGGAAAAACCCTGTTCTTGATCTCTGGCCAATACCAGACTCTTTTAAACTGATATATTGGTGTCTGAACAGTCAGCGAGACACTGAAAATGTTTTTTTTATGGAAAAAAGACAAAAAAGTGGATAATACAGAGATTTGAACCGTGGAACTGCAAAATCACAGTTATAATTTCCTGCTGTATACCAGACTTGTTAAAATAGATATATTTGTGTCTGAACAGTTAGCGGCACACTCAAAATATTTTTTTTTATGGATAAAAGGCAAGCAGGTTGATAACACCCAGATTGAACCGTGGAAGAGGAAAAACACAGTTCTATTTCTGTGGCCTTCACCAGAATCTTTTAAACAGATATATTTGTGTCTGAACAGTCAGCAACACACTCAAACTGTTTTTCTTTATGGAAAAAAGGCAAGCAGGTTGATAACACCCAGATATGAACCGTGGAAGAGGAAAAACACAGTTCTAGTTCTCTGGCCTACACCAGACTCTTTTAAACAGATATATTGGTGTCTGAACCATCAGCGAGACACAGAAAATGATTTTTTTTATGGAAAAAAGACACAAAAGTGGATAATACAGAGATTTGAACCGTGGAACTGCAAAACCACAGTTATAACTTTCTGGTGTATTCCAGACTTGTTAAAATAGATTTATTTGTGTCTGAACAGTCAGAGACACACTCAAAATGTTTTTTTTATGGATAAAAGGCAAGCAGGTTGATAACACCCAGGTTTGAACTGTGGAAGAGGAAAAACACAGTTCTAGTTTTCTGGCCTACGTGACACTCTTTTAAACAGATAAATTGGTGTCTGAACAGTCAGAGACACACTCAAATTGTTTTTTTTTATGGAAAAAAGGAAGCAGGTTTATAACACCCAGATTTGAACCATGGAAGAGGAAAAACACAGCTCTAGTTCTCTGGCCTACACCGGACTCTTTTAAACAGATATATTGGTGTCTGAACAGTCAGCGAAACACGGAAAATGTTGTTATTTTTTTAAAAAAGGCAAGCAGGTTGATAACACCCAGATTTGAACCATGGAAGAGGAAAAACACTGTTCTAGTTCTATAGCCTATACCACATTCTTTTAAACAGATACTGTATATTGGTAACTGAAAAGTCAGCGAGTCACTGAAAATGTTTTTTTTATGGAAAAGAGGCAGGCAGGTTGATAACACTCAGATTTGAACAATGGAAGAGGAAAAACACTGTTCTAGATCTCTGGCCAATACCAGACTCTTTAAAACAGATATTTTGGTGTCTGAACAGTCAGCGAGACACTGAAAATGTTTTTTTTAATGGAAAAAAGACAAAAAAGTGGATAATACAGAGATTTGAACCGTGGAACTGCAAAATCACAGGTATAATTTCCTGGTGTATACCAGACTTGTTAAAATAGATATATTTGTGTCTGAACAGTTAGCGGCACACTCAAAATATTTTTTTTTATGGATAAAAGGCAAGCAGGTTGATAACACCCAGATTGAACCGTGGAAGAGGAGAAACACAGTTCTATTTCTGTGGCCTTCACGAGAATCTTTTAAACAAATATATTTGTGTCTGAACAGTCAGCAACACACTCAAACTGTTTTTTATATGGAAAAAAGGCAAGCAGGTTGATAACACCCAGATTTGATCCGTGGAAGAGGAAAAACACAGTTCTATTTCTCTGGTCTACACCAAACTCTTTTAAACAGATATATTGGTGTCTGAACAGTCAGCGAGACATTGAAAATTATTTTTTTATGGAAAAAAGGCAAGCAGGTTGATGACACCCAGATTTGAACCATGGAAGAGGAAAAACACCGTCCTAGTACTCTGGCTTATACCAGACTCTTTTAAACAGATATATTGGTGTCTGTACCGTCAGCGAGACACTGAAATTTTTTTTTTAATGGAAAAAAGACAAAAAAAGTGGATAATACAGAGATTTCAATAGTGGAACTGCAAAACCACAGTTATAATTTCCTGGTGTATACCAGACTTGTTAAAATAGATATTTTGGTGTCTGAACAGTCAGTGACACACTCAAACTGTTTTTATTTATGGAAAAAAGGCAAGCAGGTTGATAACACCCAGATTTGAACCGTGGAAGAGGAAAAACACAGTTCTAGTTCTCTGGCCTACTCCAGACTCTCTTAAACAGATATATTGGTGTCTGAACAGTCAGAGAGACACTGAAACTGTTTTTTTGTTTTTTTTGAAAAAAGGCAAACAGGTTGATAACACCCATATTTGAACCGTGGAAGAGGAAAAACACAGTTCTAGTTCTCTGGCCTACACCAGACTCTCTTAAACAGATATATTGGTGCCTAAACAGTCAGCGAGACACTGAAAATGTTTATTTTTGTGGAAAAAAAGGCAAGCAGGTAGATAACACCCAGGATTGAACTGTGGAAGAGGAAAAACACAGTTCTAGTATTCTGGCCTACACGAGACTATTTTAATCAGATATATTGGTGTCTGAACAGTCAGCGACACACTCAAATTGTTTTTTTTTATGGAAAAAAGGCAAGCAGGTTGATAACACCCAGATTTGAACTGTGGAAGAGGAAAAACACAGCTCTAGTTCTCTGGCCTACACGGGACTCTTTTAAACAGATATATTGGTGTCTGAACAGTCAGCGAGACACTGAAAATGTTGTTTTTTTTTTAAAAAAAGACAAGCGGGTTGATAACACCCAGATTTGAACCATGGAAGAGGAAAAACACTGTTCTAGTTATCTAGCCTATTCCACACTCTTTTAAACAGATATATTTGTATCTGAACAGTCAGCGAGACACTGAAATTTTTTTATGGAAAAAAGACAAAAAAGTGGATAATGCAGAGATTTGAACCGTGGAACTGCAAAACAACAGTTATTATTTCTTGGTGTATAACAGACTTGTTAAAATAGATATATTGGTGTCTGAACAGTCAGCGAGACACTGAAAATGTTTATTTTTATGGAAAAAAGGCAAGCAGGTTGATAACATCCAGATTTGAACCGTGGAAGAGGAAAAACACAGTTCTAGTTCTCTGGCCTACACCAGACTCTCTTAAACAGATATACTGGTGCCTAAACAGTCAGCGAGACACTGAAAATGTTTTATTTTTTGGAAAAAAGGCAAGCAGGTTGAAAACACCCAGATTTGAACCGTGGAAGAGGAAAAACACAGTTCTATTTCTCCAGCCTATACCAGACTCATTTAAACAGATATATTGGTGTCTGAACAGTCAGCGAGACACTGAAAATGTTTATTTTTGTGGAAAAAAAGGCAAGCAGGTACATAACACCCAGGATTGAACTGTGGAAGAGGAAAAACACAGTTCTAGTATTCTGGCCTACACGAGACTATTTTAATCAGATATATTGGTGTCTGAACAGTCAGCGACACACTCAAATTGGGTTTTTTTATGGAAAAAAGGCAAGCAGGTTGATAACACCCAGATTTGAACTGTGGAAGAGGAAAAACACAGCTCTAGTTCTCTGGCCTACACGGGACTCTTTTAAACAGATATATTGGTGTCTGAACAGTCAGCGAGACACTGAAAATGTTGTTTTTTTTTTAAAAAAGGCAAGCAGGTTGATAACACCCAGATTTGAACCATGGAAGAGGAAAAACACTGTTCTAGTTATCTAGCCTATTCCACACTCTTTTAAACAGATATATTTGTATCTGAACAGTCAGCGAGACACTGAAATTTTTTTATGGAAAAAAGACAAAAAAGTGGATAATGCAAAGATTTGAACCGTGGAACTGCAAAACAACAGTTATAATTTCTTGGTGTATAACAGACTTGTTAAAATAGATATATTGGTGTCTGAACAGTCAGCGAGACACTGAAAATGTTTATTTTTATGGAAAAAAGGCAAGCAGGTTGATAACATCCAGATTTGAACCGTGGTAGAGGAAAAACACAGTTCTCTTTCTGTGGCCTTCACCAGAATCTTTTAAACAGATATATTTGTGTCTGAACAGTCAGCGACACACTCAAACTGTTTTTTCTTAAGGAAAAAAGGCAAGCAGGTTGATAACACCCAGATATAAACCGTGGAAGAGGAAAAACACAGTTCTAGTTCTCTGGCCTACACCAGACTCTTTTAAACAGATATATTGGTGTCTGAACAGTCAGCGAGACACTGAAAATTTTTTTTTTATGGAAAAAAGACAAAAAAGTGGATAATACAGAGATTTGAACCGTGGCACTGCAAAACCACAGTTATAATTTTCTGGTGTATTCCAGACTTGTTAAAATAGATTTATTTTTGTCTGAACAGTCAGCGACACACTCAAAATGTTTTTTTTTATGGATAAAAGGCAAGCAGGTTGATAACACCCAGGTTTGAACTGTGGAAGAGGAAAAACACAGTTCTAGTATTCTGGCCTACACGAGACTATTTTAAACAGATGTATTGATGTCTGAACAGTCAGCGACACACTCAAATTGTTTTTTTTTATGGATAAAAGGCAAGCAGGTTGATAACACCCAGATTTGAACTGTGGAAGAGGAAAAACACAGCTCTATTTCTCTGGCCTACACGGCACTCTTTTAAACAGATATATTGGTGTCTGAACAGTCAGCGAGACACTGAAAATGTTGTTTTTTTTTTTAAAAAGGCAAGCAGGTTGATAACACCCAGATTTGAACCATGGAAGAGGAAAAACACTGTTCTAGTTATCTAGCCTATTCCACACTCTTTTAAACAGATATATTTGTATCTGAACAGTCAGCGAGACACTGAAATTTTTTTTTTTATGGAAAAAAGACAAAAAAGTGGATAATGCAGAGATTTGAACCGTGGAACTGCAAAACCACAGTTATAATTTCTTGGTGTATACCAGACTTGTTAAAATAGATATATTGGTGTCTGAACAGTCAGCGAGACACTGAAAATGTTTATTTTTATGGAAAAAAGGCAAGCAGGTTGATAACACCCAGATTTGAACCGTGGTAGAGGAAAAACACAGTTCTATTTCTGTGGCCTTCACAAGAATCTTTAAAACATATATATTTGTGTTTGAACAGTCAGCGACACACTCAAACTGTTTTTTTATGGAAAAAAGGCAAGCAGGTTGATAACACCCAGATATGAACTGTGGAAGATGAAAAACACAGTTCTAGTTCTCTGGCCTACACCAGACTCTTTTAAACAGATATATTGGTGTCTGAACAGTCAGCGAGACACTGAAAATGTTTTTTTTTATGGAAAAAAGACAAAAAAGTGGATAATACAGAGATTTGAACCGTGGCACTGCAAAACCACAGTTATAATTTTCTGGTGTATTCCAGACTTGTTAAAATAGATTTATTTGTGTCTGAACAGTCAGCGACACACTCAAAATGTTTTTTTTTATGGATAAAAGGCAAGCAGGTTGATAACACCCAGGTTTGAACTGTGGAAGAGGAAAAACACAGTTCTAGTATTCTGGCCTACACGAGACTATTTTAAACAAATATATTGGTGTCTGAACAGTCAGCGACACTCTCAAATTGTTTTTTTTTTATGGATAAAAGGCAAGCAGATTGATAACACTCAGATTTGAACTGTGGAAGAGGAAAAACACCGCTCTATTTCTCTGGCCTACACGGGACTCTTTTAAACAGATATATTGGTGTCTGAACAGTCAGCGAGACACTGAAAATGTTGTTTTTTTTAAAAAGAGGCAAGCAGGTTGATAACACCCAGGTTTGAACTGTGGAAGAGGAAAAACACAGTTCTAGTATTCTGGCCTACACGAGACTATTTTAAACAGATGTATTGATGTCTGAACAGTCAGCGACACACTCAAATTGTTTTTTTTTATGGATAAAAGGCAAGCAGGTTGATAACACCCAGATTTGAACTGTGGAAGAGGAAAAACACAGCTCTAGTTCTCTGGCCTACACGGGACTCTTTTAAACAGATATATTGGTGTCTGAACAGTCAGCGAGACACTGAAAATGTTGTGTTTTTTTTTAAAAAGGCAAGCAGGTTGATAACACCCAGATTTGAACCATGGAAGAGGAAAAACACTGTTCTAGTTATCTAGACTATTCCAAACTCTTTTAAACAGATATATTTGTATCTGAATAGTCAGCGAGACACTGACATTTTTTTTTTTTATGGAAAAAAGACAAAAAAGTGGATAATGCAGAGATTTGAACCGTGGAACTGCAAAACCACAGTTATAATTTCTTGGTGTACAGTCATGGCCAAAAGTATTGAGAATGAGACAAATAGTAATTTTTCCAAAGTTTACTGCTTCATTTTTTGTAATGGCAATTGGCATATACTCCTGAATGTCAAAGAGTGATCAGCTTAACAGCAATTACTGTACTTGCAAAGTCAATATTTGCCCAGAAAATGAACTTTCACCCCCAAAACACATTTCAACATCATTGCAGTCCTGCCTTAAAAGGAGCAGCTAACATCGTTTAGTGATTGATCCATTAACACAGGTGTGGGTGTTGATGAGGACAGGGCTGGCGATCAATCAGTCATGATTAAGTAAGAATGACATCACTGGACACTTTAAAAGGAGGCTGGTTCTTGGTATCATTGTTTCTCTTCAGTTAACCATGGTTATCTCTAAAAAAACACGTGCAGCCATCATTGCACTGCACAAAAATGGCCTAACAGGGAAGCGTATCGCAGCTACAAAGATTGCACCTCAGTCAACAATCTATCGCATCATCAAGAACTTCAAAGAGAGAGCTTCCATTGTTGTCAAAAAGGCTCCAGGGCGCCCAAGAAAGACCAGCAAGCGCCAGGACCGTATCTTAAAACTGTTTCAGCTGCGGGATCGGACTACCAACAGTGCCGAGCTTGCTCAGGAATGTCAGCAGGCTGGTGTGAGTGCTTCTGCACGCACTGTGAGGCGGAGACTCTTTGAGCAAGGGCTGGTTTCAAGGAGGGCAGCAAAGAAGCCACTTCTCTCCAGAAAAAACATCAGGGACCGACTGATATTCTGCAAAAGGTACAGGGAGTGGACTGCTGAGGACTGGGGCAAAGTCATTTTCTCTGATGAATCCCCTTTTCGATTGTTTGGGACATCAGGAAAACAGCTTATTCAGAGAAGAAGAGGTGAGCGCTACCACCAGTCTTGTCTCATGCCAACTGTAAAGCATCCTGAAACCATTCATGTGTGGGGTTGCTTCTCAGCCAAGGGAATCGGCTCACTCACAGTCTTGCCTAAAAACTCAGCCATGAATAAAGAATGGTACCAGAATGTCCTCCAAGAGCAACTTCTCCCAACCGTCCAAGAGCAGTTTGGCGCCCAACAATGCCTTTTCCAGCATGATGGAGCACCTTGCCATAAAGCAAAGGTGATAACTAAATGGCTCATGGAACAAAACATAGAGATTTTGGGTCCATAGCCTGGAAACTCCCCAGATCTTAATCCCATTGAGAACTTGTGGTCAATCATCAAGAGACGGGTGGACAAACAAAAACCAACAAATTCTGGCAAAATGCAAGCATTGATTATACAAGAATGGACTGCTATCAGTCAGGATTTGGTCCAAAAGTTGATTGAGAGCATTCCAGGGAGAATTACAGAGGTCTTGAAGAAGAAGGGGCAACACTGCAAATATTGACTTGCTGCATTAACTCATTCTAACTGTCAATATAACCTATTGGTACTCATAATATGATTGCAATTATATTTCTGTATGTGATATAAACATCAGACAAACACTAATAAAAACCAGAGGCCAGCAGATCATGTGAAAATATAATTTTGGTGTCATTCTCAAAACTTTTGGCCAAGACTGTATACCAGACTTGTTAAAATAGATATATTGGTGTCTGAACAGTCAGCGAGACACTGAAAATGTTTATTTTTATGGAAAAAAGGCAAGCAGGTTGATAACACCCAGATATGAACCGTGGAAGAGGAAAAACACAGTTCTAGTTCTCTGGCCTACACCAGACTCTTTTAAACAGATATATTGGTGTCTGAACAGTCAGCGAGACACAGAAAATGTTTTTTTTAATGGAAAAAAGACACAAAAGTGGATAATACAGAGATTTGAACCGTGGAACTGCAAAACCACAGTTATAATTTTCTGGTGTATTCCAGACTTGTTAAAATAGATTTATTTGTGTCTGAACAGTCAGCGACGCACTCAAAATGTTTTTTTTAATGGATAAAACGCAAGCAGGTTGACAACACCCAGGTTTGAACTGTGGAAGAGGAAAAACACAGTTCTAGTTTTCTGGCCTACACGAGACTCTTTTAAACAGATATATTGGTGTCTGAAAAGTCAGCGACACACTCAAATTATTTTTTTTTTATGGAAAAAAGGCAAGCAGGTTGATAACACCGAGATTTGAACCATGGAAGAGGGAAAACACAGCTCTCGTTCTCCGGCCTACACCGGACTCTTTTAAACAGATATATTGGTGTCTGAACAGTCAGCGAGACACGGAAAATGTTGTTTTTTTTTTAAAAAAGGCAAGCAGGTTGATAACACCCAGATTTGAACCATGGAAGAGGAAAAACACTGTTCTAGTTCTCTAGCCTATATCACACTCTTTTAAACAGATATATTGGTATCTGAACAGTCAGCGAGACACTGACATTTTTTTTTTTTTTTATGGAGAAAAGACAGAAAAGTGGATAATACGGAGATTTCAATAGTGGAACAGCAAAACCACAGTTATAATTTCCTGGTGTATACCAGACTTGTTAAAATAGATATATTTGTGTCTGAACAGTCAGCGACACACTCAAACTGTTTTTTTCTATGGAAAAAAGGCAAGCAGGTTGATAACACCTAGATTTGAACCGTGGAAGAGGATAAACACAGTTCTAGTTCTCTGGCCTACACCTGACTCTTTTAAACAGATAAATTGGTGTCTGAACAGTCAGCGAGACACTGAAAATGTTTATTTTTATGGAAAAAAGGCAAGCAGGTTGATAACACCCAGATTTGATCCGTGGAAGAGGAAAAACACAGTTCTAGTTCTCTGGCCTTCACCAGAATCTTTTAAACAGATATATTTGTGTCTGAACAGTCAGCGACACACTCAAACTGTTTTTTTTATGGAAAAAAGGCAAGCAGGTTGATAACACCCAGATTTGAACCATGGAAGAGGAAAAACACAACTCTAGTTCTCTGGCCTACACTGGACTCTTTTAAACAGATATATTGGTGTCTGAACAGTCAGCGAAACACTGAAAATGTTGTTTTTTTTTTAAAAAGGCAAGCAGGTTGATAACACCCAGATTTGAACCATGGAAGAGGAAAAACACTGTTCTAGTTCTCTAGCCTATACCACATTCTTTTAAACAGATATATTGGTATCTGAACAGTCAGCGAGACACTGAAATTTTTTTTTTTTTATGGAAAAAAGACAAAAAAGTGGATAATGCAGAGATTTGAACCGTGGAACTGCAAAACCACAGTTATAATTTCTTGGTGTATACCAGACTTGTTAAAATATATATATTTGTGTCTGAACAGTTTGCGACACACTCAAACTGTTTTTTTTTATGGAAAAAAGGCAAGCAGGTTGATAACTCCCAGATTTGAACCAAGAAGAGTAAGAACACAGTTCTAGTTCTCTGGCCTACAACAGAATCTTTTTAACAGATATATTTGTGTCTGAACAGTCAGCGACACACTCAAACTGTTTTTTTTTATGGAAAAAAGGCAAGCAGGTTAATAACACCCAGATTTGAACAGTGGAAGAGTAAAAACACAGCTCTATTTCTGTGGCCCTCACCAAAATCTTTTAAACAGATATATTTGTGTCTGAACAGTCAGCAACACAATCAAACTGTTTTTTTTATGGAAAAAAGGCAAGCAGGTTGGTAACTCCCAGATTTGAACCGTGCAAGAGGAAAAACACAGTTCTAGTTCTCTGGCCTTCACTAGACTCTTTAAAACAGATATATTGGTGTCTGAACAGTAAGCGAGACACTGAAATTTTTTTTTTTATGGAAAAAAGGCAAGCAGGTTGATAACACCCAGATTTTAACCGTGGAAGAGGAAAAACACAATTCTAGTTCTCTGGCCTACACCAGACTCTTTTAAACAGATATATTGGTGTTTGAACTGTAAGCGAGACACTGAAAATGTTTTTTTATGGAAAAAAGGCAAGCAGGTTGAAAACACCCAGATTTGAACCATGGAAGAGGAAAAACACAGTTCTAGTTCTCTGGCCTACACCAGACTCTTTTAAACAGATATATTGGAGTCTGAACCTTCAGCGAAACACTGAAAATGTTTTTTTTTATGGAAAAAAGACAAAAAAGTGGATAATACAGAGATTTGAACCGTGGAACTGCAAAACCACAGTTATAATTTCCTGGTGTATACCAGACTTGTTAAAACAGATATATTTGTGTCTGAACAGTCAGCGACACATTCAAACTGTTTTTCTTTTATGGAAAAAAGGCAAGCAGGTTGATAACACCCAGATTTGAATGGTGGAAGAGGAAAAACACAGTTCTATTTCTCTGGCCTACACCAGAATCTTTTAAACAGATATATTTGTGTCTGAACAGTCAGCGACACACTCAAACTATTTTTTTTAATGGAAAAAAGGCAAGCAGGTTGATAACACTCAGATTTGAACCGTGGAAAAGGAAAAACACAGTTCTATTTTTCTGTCCTACACCAGAACTTTTAAACAGATATATTTATGTCTTAATAGTTAGCGACACACTCAAACTGTTTTTTTGTCATGGAAAAAAGGCAAGCAGGTTGATAACACCCAGATTTGATCCTTGGAAAAGGAAAAATACAGTTCTAGTACTCTGGCCTACACCAGACTCTTTTAAACAGATATATTGGTGTCTGAACAGTTAGCGAGACACTAAAAATGTTTTTTTTATGGAAAAAAGACAAAAAAGTGGATAATACATAGAATTGAACCGTGGAACTGGAAAACCACAGTTATAATTTCCTGGTGTATACCAGACTTGTTAAACTATATATATTTGTGTCTGAACAGTCAGCGACACACTCAAACTATTTTTTTTTATGGAAAAAAGGCAAGCAGGTTGATAACACCCAGATTTGAACCGTGGAAGAGGAAAAACACAGTTCTAGTTCTCTGGCCTACACCAAACTCCTTTAAATAGATATATTGGTGCCTGAACAGTCAGCGAGACACTGAAAATGTTTTTTTTTTATGGAAAAAAGGCAAGCAGGTTGATAACACCCAGATTTGAATGGTGGAAGGGGAAAAACACAGTTCCATTTCTCTGGCATACACCAGAATCTTTTTAACAGATATATTTGTGTCTGAACAGTCAGCGACACACTCAAACTGTTTTTTTTATGGAAAAAAGGCAAGCAGGTTCATAACACCCAGATTTGAACCGTGGTAGAGGAAAAACACAGTTCTATTGCTTTGGCCTACACCAGACTCTTTTAAACAGATATATTGGTGTCTGAACAGTCAGCGATACACTGAAAATGTTTTTTTTTATGGAAAAAAGACAAAAAAGTGGATAACACAGAGATATGAACCGTTGAACTGCAAAACCACAGTTATAATTTCCTGGTGTATACCAGACTTGTTAAAATACATATATATTTGTGTCTGAACAGTTAGCGACACACTCAAAATGTTTTTTTTATGGAAAAAAGGCAAGCAGGTTGATAACACCCAGATTTGAACCCTGGAAGAGGAAAAACACAGTTCAATTTCTCTGGCCTACACCAGACTCTTTTAAACAGATATATTGGTGTCTGAACAGTCAGCGAGACACTTAAAATGTTGGTTTTTTATGGAAGAAAGGCAAAACGTGGAAGAGGAAAAACACAGTTCTATTTCTCTTACCTACATCAGAATCTTTTAAACAGATATATTTGTGTTTGAACTGTCAGCGACACACTCAAACTGGTTTTTTTTATGGAAAAAAGACAAAAAAGTGGATAATACAGAGATTTGAACCATGGAACTGCAGAACCACAGTTATAATTTCCTGGTGTATACCAGACTTGTTAAAATAGATATATTTGTGTCTGGACAGTCAGCGACACACTCAAACTGTTTTTTTATGGAAAAAAGGCAAGCAGGTTGATAACACCAAGATTGGAACCGTGGAAGAGGAAAAACACAGTTCTAGTTATCTGGCCTACACCAGAATCTTTTAAACAGATATATTTGTGTCTGAACACTCACAGACACACTCAATTTTTTTTTTTTTGCGAGGGGATACCGAAAGGTTAATAAGACGGGTATTTGTACAGTCTGACTGAGGAAAAAAAAAACAAAAAGGGATTTAGATGAAAAAAAAAGGATTTTTCCTGGCCCCTGAGACCTGGGGAGAAGTCTAGCAATTTGACCAGCAGGAGCACACAGAACTGTAATGCAGTGTTTGTTGATATAACCACTGTGTCTCCTATACAGCCTGCCTCACTGACTGATATCTGGGATGGATATTAGTCCTGAGAAGGACTGTTTGTTTGATTTGGCAGGCTTTAGAGACCCTACACTAACTATTTAGCAGTATAAATCTCTCCCTAGCTTGGCAGCACTGACCCTACACTGTCCGATCTGGAGCGACTGTGTCCAAGATGGCGGCGCCTGGTTTTAAATACTCAAGGTGACGCTGTGCGGTCAGCCAATCACTGTAATGTCCACAAACAACATGGCTGCGGCATTACAGTGACTGGCTGGAAATCCCTACATGTTCATTGGCTCTGTAAAGAGAGCCAAATGTGCAGGGCGGAGACCCGAGCTCTCGCCCGAGTAACCCGGAAATGCTCAGTGATCGCTGAACATCCTGAGTAGTGAGATGCTCGGGCGAGTACCGAGTAGTGTTGAGCATGCTTGCTAAACACTAATGCAGACCCATACCTGTCTCACTATAGCCAACCCAGGAGATACAGACTCAATTGGAAGTGTTTACATTTGAAAAAATAGGGCCTAAGACCACCATTTCTGTGGCCTACAGATTGGAGATGGTGGAGTTCAACCTCTTAGCTTTGTCATGTGCTGGATGAAACAATCTTTTACGTGACCACAACAGCGGGATTGAGTGTTGGCTGCAGTGCTGAGAGAGGGCAGAGTATGGTGAAATGGACAAACCGTTAGACTGTGAGTGAGGAGCAGGCGGAGATGTTACAGTGGATTGAGAAACGTGTGGTGTGCTCAGAGAAACAAGCACAGCAGGCATGTCCGCTTCACTTACAGCTGACAGGCTGTCACTCAGCCTAACTGCAGCGGGTATACATCTGGTTTTGTCGGACACCTGCGTGACACAACTTGGCACAGTAACAGAGGAGGAGGAAGAAGCAGCAGAGGAGTTTGATGGGGCGGCTGATGGTTATTTATTGGAAATCAATTTAGAGTTTATCATGTTTGTGTACCCATTTAGGGAGAATAATATCTGCACTAAATGCTCAATTTCACTACAGTATAACTATAGAAATGAATGGAGGCTAAAACCTCTTACCCTAAAGTCAACCCAATGGATGGAAACCCATTCAGGATTCCCCACATTTCCAAAAATTAGCAGCAGACGCCAGCAAAGTGTAATCATTTTCACTACAGTAGAAATAGTGTAAATGAGACCCACATTCCATTCCTCTTCCAGTACAGCCAACCCAGGAGATGAAGACTTAACCAGGAGTGTTCACATTGCCCTAACAAACACCACCAAAGTGGCATCAATTTCACTAAAGTATAAGTATTGCAAAGGAGGCCTAAACCAGTTCCAGTACAGTCAACCCAATAGATGGAGACCCAATTAGGATTCCCCACATTTAAAAAAATTAGTGGCAGACGCCAGCAAAGTGACATTAATTTCACTACTGTACAAATAGTGTAAATTAGACCCACACCTCTTCCAATACAGCCAACCCAGGAGATGGAGCCCTAACCTGGAGTGTTCACATTTCCCTAAATGAGGGCCTAACACTACCGAAGTGGCATCAATGTCATCAGACTACAAGTAGTTTAACGTAGACCCAAACCTGTCCCACTACAGCCAAGCCAATGGATTGAGACACAATCAGAATTCTCCACATTTCCCAAAATTAGGGCCTAAATCCTGCAGCAGCAGCAGCAACAGCAAGAGCAGGCACAGAAGCCATATCACAGACTGCAATTTAAAGAGATCAATGCAGCACACTCAAAACTACAACCTTGCCTACTCTGTACAGTCTGCAATTGGGGTGTAAAAGTCCTTGGAGATCCATGACTTGTTCATCTTGATGAAAGTTAGGCGGTCTACACTTTCAGGGGACAGCCGGCTGCGTTTATCCGTCAAGACACTACCAGCAGCGCTGAAGACACGTTCCCAAATTTAGGCAGCCATTGTGGTCACTGCATACGCAATAACTGTACAGGAGAACCACTCCTTTCTAATGGGAACATGTTGTAATGGAGGCCCTCCTCTATGTATGTGTCTTTAAATTGGTATTGAGGTACTTCCCAAATTTAGGCACTCGTTGTAGTCACTGCATACGCAATAACTGTATATGTAAAAAGACATTTTTTGCTCAGTCTCTCTTGCAACATTCTGCACCTTGAGTGCAGACTTATACACAGATCTGATATAATGTTCTTAAAAGATTGGGACTTGGAGGAAACTGGTGCAGATATTCTTGCCTGCTTGCCACCCTAGTCTGCTAGCTGACTGGCTGAAGTTCTATCTACTGCAGCCTTACCCAAGCCAACACTACTCAACTTTAAGTGATTGGATTGTACACACTCATTAAGGATGACAGATATGTCAGAATTTGATTTGTCCGATGGCGTTTGATACCTTAATCGACTGAAGTGAAAGGGAGAATATCTTCGAGTTCTAACTTTTCTTATAGTCCTTGAATAGGTAATCGGTTCATCCCATAATTCATCCTCATAGTAGGGTGAAGTATTGTATGTGCTTGAGTGTCTGCTGTCAGGTGGTCTCCTAAAGTCTGTCCTGCGGTATGGGCAACGCACAGTGATAAGCAGAGGATTTCTACGCTTCATTGTAGAGTCTGAACAGTTAAGAATCCTCCTGGAGTCGAACATAGTCTGAAAGCGAGGTTCATATATGTACTTTTCTTTCGACGACTTTCGTAAAATCTCTTTTTTTCCATGTCAAGAGTGTTCTGAGTAAGATCATCTGACACTGTTCTGTTACCAGAGAAGACTTTGTCCAAGTCAGACCTAGAAATCTCTTTGCGGATTGTTCTTGTAGCACATTCAAGGTCTTTAATATTTCTAGTTACAGTAACATTACCATGATTTGTCTTGCTGTTGCATTCACGATCCTTTAGATGCCGTAACATATTTTCATCAGCTTTATATAGACCACTATTTGAACCCAGGGCTGCCATCAGGGCATTACTGCCCTTACTGCTGTATGGGGCCCAGTGAGCAGCAGTACAGAGGTGGGGCCCAGGCCCAGTCAGGGCCCCCCTCTTGTGCTTCTGCTCACCGGGCCCCATGCTGTAACAAATTACCAAGCGCCAGGGCGCCATCTACGGAGATGCACACCTCGGCGCTGAGTGACTTACCAGAGCTCTGCAACCGCGAGGCTCCAGCTGCTCCAGCTGCTCCAGCTGCTTCTCCAGACTTCTGGTCAGTTGACAGCACGTATGCGCCGTCACCTGACCAGAAGTCAGGAGAAGTATGAGGGAGCAGGAGCTGCGAGGCTGTGGAGCTCCAAGAAAGCACACAGCGCCATTGCCAGGACACCTCAAGCTAAGCTATGCCTGCAGGTGTTGGTAAGTATGATCAAACTTATTTTTTCCTTTTTCTTTCTAAAATGAATTAAATAGCTGAGGGAGGGGGACTGCAAATGATGGAGTGAGGGGGGACTGTAAATTATGGAGTGAGGGGGGCTGTGAGTGAAGGGGGGCTGTAAATTATGGAGTGGGGGGCTGTAAGTGATGGAGTGAGGTGGGCTGTAAATTATGGAGTGAGGGGGGCTGTAATTGATGGAATGGTGGGGGCTGTAAGTTATGGAGTGAGGGGGCTGTAAGTGATAGAGTGAGGGGGGCTGTAAATTATGGAGTGGAGGGCTATAAGTGATGGAGTGAGGGGGGCTGTAAATTATGGAGTGAGGGGGACTGCAAATGATGAAGTGAGGGAGGCTGCAAATGATGGAGCAAGGGGGGGCTGCAAATAATGGAGCAAGGGGGGGCTACAAATGATGAGGGCAGGGAGATGCAAATGATGGAGTGGGGGGGACGAGGGACTGCAATTGATGGAGTGAGGGGGGACAAGGAACTGCAAATGATGGAGAGGGGGAATGAGGGACTGCAAATGATGGAGTGAGGGACTGCAAATGATGGAGTGCGGGACTGCAAATGATGAAGTGAGGGGGGGTTGCAAATGATGGAGCAAGGGGGGGCTGAAAATGATGGAGTGAGGGGGGCTGTAAATGGTGGAGTGAGGAGGGGCTGCAAATGATGGAGTGAGGGGGGGAGAAGGACTGCAATTGATAAAGTGAGGGGGGAACAAGGAACTGCAAATGATGGAGTGAGGGGGGAGCTGCAAATGATGGGGGAGGGGGAGCTGCAAATGATGGAGTGAGGGTGGACAGCTAATGATGAAATGAGGGCGTGAGGGGGACTGCAAATGATGACGTGAGGGGGTGCTGCAAATGGTGAAGTGAGGGGGGACTGCAAATTATGAAGTATAGAGTGAGGGTGTTGAGGTTGTAGGAGTGTGACTGATTGAATTGACGGAAAAAGTATGGGTGCTAACTAATTTATATATTAGGTGGGGAAAGTGGCTATTTATAGTTAGTGGGGCGCAGTGGTAGATTACAATTTATATTTGGAATGGTGGGTTGCATAATAACTAATGATATATTAATGGTGGGTGCACGTCTGTATTCAGCTGAGTAGAACTGGAAAATGTCTGGAATGTGCTCTAGATAACTGTGTTATTTTATGCAGAGATGAGTCCTGGCTGGAAGAAGTGATGGCGGTCTGCACTGGATGAAAAAGAAAAGCGAAGATGAAGGGCTTCTACTAGAGACATCACAGGTGAGTCAGTGTGTTACCTGTATACTTACACTATACACTATATATAGAGCTCCCGTGTTTAATGTTACTGGTGATCCCTGTATTACTTGTACACTGACACTATAAACTATATACTATGTACAGAGCTCCTGTTTATAATATCACTGGTGTTCACTGTATTACCTGTACACTATAAACAGAGCTCCTGTGTATAATATCACAGATGTTCACTTTATTACTTTTACAGTATACACTATATACAGAGCCCCTGTGTATAATGTCACTGGTGATCCCTGTATTACCTGTACACTGACACTATATACAGAGCCCCCTTGTATATTGGCACTTATGTTAATATTAGTATTGTGTTTTTTTTTATTAATGATCAGTATTGTAATATTTGGTCACTATGTGGTGGTAATATGTGGTCTGATGATGGTGTGGTGGTATTTGTTCCTTGTATGTGGTATTATTCAGTTACTATATCGTGGTAATATGTGATCTGGTCATGGTGTGGTGATATTTGATCCTTGTATGTGGTATTATTCGGTTACTATGTGGTGGTAATATGTGATCTGGTCATGGTGTGGCAGTATTTCTCCCTTGTATGGGGTATTATTTGGTTACTATGTGGTGGTAATATGTGGTCTGGTCATGGTGTGGTGGTATTTTTTTCTTGTAAGTGGTATTATTGGGTCACTATGTGATGGTAATATGTGGTCCGGTTATGGTGTGGCGGTATTCCTTGTATGTGGTATTATTCTTTCATTATGTGGTGGTAATTTGTGGTCCAGCCATGGTGTTACGGCATTTCTCTCTTGTATGTGATATTATTGGTCATTTTAAAAAATGTATGTATGTGACACATGCCCTTAAAGAAAAATATACCTAAAAGAGTACCACGTGACCATCAGCTGATTGCTAAAGCTGGTAATCAGCTGATCGGTCTCATGACCGATCAGCTGATGCTGAGCATGGGAAGATTCACAAGAATTTTCCCATGCTCTCTAGCTCACCGGGGCTCATCAGCTGATCTTCAGCTGAAGAACCCAGTGACCCCCTGCAGCACTTTATACTGACAGGGGGTGATTTTACACCCCTGTCAGTATACAGTGCTGTATTCTACAGCTGTGACATCAGTGATTGCTGATTTCACAGCTGTAGAAATGATCCAGATCATCGTTGGACCTTGGCATTACGTGGATTACGTCGTTGACGGTGGACAGATGAGGAATATTGTTTGTTTTTTTTACGTTTTTTTCAGGAGATCAAGGGCTTCATAAAAAAAATGTAGAACTGTGTCTGTTTTATTTCATTAAAATTCTTTATTCTGGCCTTGTCTTTTTTTGAAAATGTGCCGACCATTTTACTTTGCGGTTAGCAATGTAGGGCGTCTTTTAGGCGCCCTCCATTACTAACCTGGGCTTCACGTTAGCCGCCAATACAAGGCTGACGTGAACCCCAACCTCATTACCCCCTGCCACCGCTACAGGGCAGTGTGGAAGAGCAAGGCTAAGCGCCAGATTTGGTGCATCTTATGGATGCGCCATTTCTGAGACTGCTGAGGGGTGATATTAACAGCTGCAGAGGGGGCTAGTATTCATGGCCCCTTCCATGGCTATAAATATCACCCTGTAACTGTCTAGTTTAGCCTTTGCTGGCTTGATTTTATAGGGGGTATCAAGAGAATATAGTCGGCACTCCATACAGTTGGGTACGTGGAAATCAAAGTTTCTAGGAAAAGCAAATCCCGGCACTCATGTGTTGATGGTTAATTCATTTATTCCACAACTCAACTTTGAGTTGTGGAATAAACAAATTAACCATCAACACGTGAGTGCCGGGATTAGCTTTTCCTAGATTTTATAGGGGAACCCCACGTGAATTTTTTTCTGGGGTCCCCCTGTAATCTAGCCAGTAAAGGCTATACAAACAGCTATGGGATGATATTAATAGCCAGGGAACATTGTTGGCTAATGGCCCCTTCCGCGGATACTAATATCATCCCCCAGCGGTCGGCTTTCCCTCTGCTGGTTATAAAAATGACGCGGGAGCCCACGCCATTTTTTGTTTTAATTTTAGGCTTTGTGCCCATAATTCAGATGTAGCAGCGCTTTGGATGCAAATTTTTGCTGCGTCAAAAACGTTGTTTTCTATTGAACGCAGGTAAATCCACATGTGTTCACTGAACCATGAGTATTTACCGCATTCAATACTTTCTAGTGTTCAAATTTCTGTTGCGGAGACTAGTGACTTCACAAGAGAAATTGAGTTGCTGCGGTCCTGATGCACGCATAGTGGACATGAGATTTCTAGAGATCTCATCCACCATAAAGTAACATCTGAACGCTGCGGGTTTGACGCTGTATATACTGTACACACAGCGTCAAACTTGCAGCGACTCCTGACCGTGGCAACGTACCCAAACTCAACTGCAGAGTATCAATTTCTGTAGCAGATACGCTAGTCTCCGCTGCAGATTTTGACCGATTGTAGTGTCATTATATGTGGTGGATTCACATGTAACGACAATAAAAGTGCAGCATTAGAACACCGCGTTTTGGATGCAACATAAATAAGTTGTGTCCAAATCGCTGCTGAGTGCTGGTCGGGGGGGCATAGCTGTTAACGAACCAGCTGTGAGATGTTAATTATAGCCAGGGAAATGTTTGTCTAATGGCACCTTCCCAGGCTAAGAAAAAACATCTCACAGCAGACGCGAAAATTACGTGAATAGAAATGCTAATGAATGCTAATGAAGATTGGGTGAATAGGACTAGCTGACACCCAGCTTTTTTGTTTGGTGATGCCAAGGTGTCAGAACGTTTCATGACGAAACAAAGTAAAGAAACAGACAGGCACAGTGTAAACACTTTATTTGAAATACAACAGACACAATATTTAATCATTTAAATGAACCAATACACTCTTATGGTAATCCAAGGGCTTAAGCAATGTCTCACCAATTTTATTTAACTTCAAGAATCATTCATTGATGCTCAAAAATGCTTCAAAAAATGCATGCAAAAATTAGTCAAAAACTCATGTAAATCTGCATGCGTTTTTTTCTGCCAGGGAGAGACAAAAACGCTCAGGAAATTTCTGCTTCAAATCTGCATCGTGGGGACATACCTTTAGGCTAAGTACCCATGATACAGAAATGCTACTGATTTTTTTCTGCATCTCCCTGACAGGAAAAACGCACGCGGATTTTACATGCGTTATTCCTGCCAGGTAGAAGAGTTTGTCAAGCGTTTTTGCATGCATTTTTGCATGCGGGTTATCAGGCGCTTTTCCAAGCAATTTTAGCATCACTTGGAAAAGTGCTTGACAAATTGGTCACACTATATAAATCCATACAACCGGCATGGATTTATATAGTGTGACCAAGTTAATAGTTATAAAAATGGTAAAAAATAATATATTATACTCACCTTCTGATGGCCCCAGGTCTTCTCTCCGGTGCATCCGGTGTCTTGGGCGGCTTGCAGTAGTGTAAAAGGACCTTCCATGACGTCATTTAGTCATGTGACAGGTCACATGACCACCGATGTCAGCGGTCGCGTGACCTGTCACATGACTAAATGATGTCATGGAAGGTTCTTTTACACCATCGCGAGCCACCGGGGAGCCAGGACGCAACGGAGAGAAGACCGCGGGCCATCAGAAGGTGAGTATAATGTATATTTTTTTATTTTAAATTCTTTTTTTTAACAGGCACTACAGTACCCGGGTCTGGATGAGTTTCCTCTTCTCCAGACCCAGGTAACAACCACACATTGAATAGCTTAATATCTGCATGTGCACATGTAGTCATGCGGATATTAAGCTATTCAATGCATGTCAATGGCGGCAATTAAGCGGTTATCTTGAGGGGGCATCACTTCTTCAAGGATCTCTGGTTCAACAATGTTTTAATTTATCAATTCTTCTGATGATGACCTATCTATTATAGGTTCTTCTGATATTACATCACAATTCTCCATTATAGTTTCTTCTGCTACTACAGCACAATTCTCCATTGTAAATTCTTCAGGCTCAACATTGCAATGGTCCATTGTAGATTCTTCAGCCTCAACATTGTAATTCTCCACTGCAGGTTATTCTGCTTCAACAATGCAATTATCCACTGGAGGTTCCTCTGCTTCAAAAATGCAATTCCCCACTGCAGGTTCTTCTGCTTCAACAATACAATTCTCCACTGCAGGTTCTTCTGCTTCAGCAATGCAATTCTCCACTGCAGGTTCTTCTGCTTCAACAATGCAATTCTCCACTGCAGGTTCTTCAGCAATGCAATTCTCCACTGCAGGTTCTTCAGCAATGCAATTCTCCACTGCAGGCTCTTCAGCAATTAGCTGCAATACTGGTTTTCCATACAGGTGCCAGCTGGATGGCAACAGGACTGATACTCTAATATGGGAAAAGGTTTGGCCTTGCTGCGATGGGCTCTAAAAAGATTTTCTGGCAAGATACTTAATCATAGCAGCCCTTGTACCTTACGCCTCACCTCTAGACAGGCTTGACACTCTCTAACTGTCAACTTCTCCTCGTCACCATAGTGACCAGACTATAGAGGATGTTGATCAGACATCCTCCAATACAGTCCATTGCTGACCCTTATACCACCACCTGCTGGTCTCCAGTGATATTACAAAGCAACAATTTACATTTAATTTAACAGAATGACACCAGGTAATATATCAAAACATAAAAGATTCCACAGACTCCTATGAATGCAGAAATGTGTGTAATAGTCCCCTTTGGGTCATTACGTATAGCAGAACTGCTCTTTTCTAATGAGAACATGTTGTTAAGTAGGCCCTCTTCTATGTGTCTTCAAATTGTTATAGGGGTATTTCCCAAATTTAGGCAGCCATTGCAGTCACTGCATACGCAATAACTGTATAGCAGAACTGCTCCTTTCTAATGGGAACATGTTGTTATGGAGGCCCTCCTCTATTTGTCTTTAAATTGGTATTGGGGTATTTCCCAAATTTAGGCAGCTGTTGTAGTCACTGCATGGTCATTACCACTATAGGAGACCCACTTCTTTATAATGGGAACATTTTTTTTACTGAGGCCCTCCTCTATGTCTCTTCAAAGGGGTATTGGGGTGCGTCCAAGTTTTTGGCAGCCCTTGCAGTCACTGCATACGTAATAACAGTATATGAGACCCACTCTAATAATGGGAACAAAAAAGCATAGCTGGCTGATAGCGCTCTAACAATAGTGAGGGCCGACTGCTGGCCCTTTAAGAGTAGTGAGGGCCACCTGATGGCCCTATAAAAATAGGCTTTGTGACTTTCAGAGTTCCCTCTTCATAAATGAAACAGGATGCATCTGATCATGGGAAGATAAGGTAGTACAATGTTATTATGACATTTACTGATAAATGTATCTTTCACTGTTGAAAGCAATGCAAAAGTGCAAAAACGCATCAAAAACGCTACATGTGAACATAGCTGAAGGTGTGGAGGATCATTTTTGTTTTTGCCTATTTAATTTGCCTTATATACAAGTAATTACCCTGGAAAAGGATGTTCCTTAACATTTTTCCCAGGAAAATCCATTTTGGTTTCGTTTTTGTATATTTTATTGTGAGCCCGTAAAAGTGGCGTAATACTCTGACAACGTTGTTCACAGCAGTGACCTGGGAGTCAGCGATGCTTCCAGGGGTCTTCCCTATGCTGTTCCCATGTCATTTCAGCACTGTTCCCAGTGATTTGGGCAATTTTTTGGCCCTCTGCAGACCTCCGGAAGCCGAAAAAATGCTTGAGTTCCCCATAGACTTATATTGGGCTCGTTGCTCAGGTCGACCACTTGAGCATTCCAATTTTCTCAAGTCGAGCAATGAGTAGCCAAGCATTTTAGTGCTCGCTCATCACTACAAACCACGAATCGAATCTCAAAATTTTTGAATTAGCGTGAAAACGCAAATTGCAGGAAATTAGACTAATATCAATCTCCTCATCTGTACATAATCACATTATTGAAGGGGTTAAAGCCACCTATGCCTGTGTAATGGGGAATATCCACATACATACAGTGGGGAAAATAAGTGTTTGATACACTGCCAATTTTGCAAGTGTTTCCACCTACAAAGAATGGCGAGGTCTGTAATTTTTATCGTAGGTAGAGATGAACGAACATTTAAATGTTCGGTTTGCAAATGCTCACCGAATATTTAGACATTAGCCGAATTTATTCGTCGAACATTACCGAATGCCATAGGATTAAATGGTGGGACAAAAAAAAAGCATATACAATACCTTCAAGGCTGCCAAAACACATCAAATAAGGGGTAGACAGCAGGAAAGTGCCATCAATTGATCTAGAGTACAAGTACTATAATTATTATTACTACTAGATGGAGGCCCGATGCTATCGCATCGGGAGGGCGGTAATGTCACAATGGGGGCAGGATTTGCAGCGTTGAGAATCTCTCCCCCCATGTGCTCACCCACCTATCCACTCTCTCTTTCCCCCATGTGCTGACTTCTCCCGTCTGTTCTCTCTTCTTTGATTTGTCTACCCTATGTGCTAGCCCCCTTGTCTGCTGTCTCTCTCCGTCCTGTGCTGTGTTCCCCCCTCATATGCTGTCCCATTTGAGCTGTTTCCCCCCTGTGCTCTGTCTCTCTCCCCCCCTGTGTGCTTTCTCTCTCCCCCATCGGCGGTCTTCTCCTCTCATGTGATCTCTTCTTTGCTCTCCCTTGTCTGCTCTCTCTCTCCACCCCTGTGCTGTCTTCTTCCGTCATGTGTTCTCTCATTTGAGCTGTCTCCCCCCTGTGTGTCCTCTCTTTCCTATGTGCACTCACCCCTCCATCTGTGTTAAAATGAAAGCTAAGTAGGTAAAGGTAACATTTCATTAACATGGAAAAATTTAAGACCAAGGTGCTTTAATTTACATTGCATCCACATAAGGACAAAAAAAACACATTTTATTCTATAATCTATGTCTATCGATCTATCTATCTATCTATCTATCTATCTATCTATCTATCTATCTATCCCTGTATCTATCTAGTATATATGTATTTTATATTGATCTAACATCTATCTATGTCTCTATCATCTGTTATTTGTCTATGTATCTCAATCTATATTTAATGTATGTATGTCATTTCTATCTATCTCTCATCTATGTATGTCTCTATCATCGATATATCTCATATGTATCTATCATCTATCAATGTATGTCATATCTATCTATGATCTATCTATGTATGTCATATCTAGATATCTATTTATCTATCTATGAATGTCTATATCTATCTATCTCTATGGACCACACCCTAAGGTGGAGATATGGTGAACAGCCGTCCCGCCTATTTCTTTATCTGTTCACAAAAAACCCAGCCCTGTTAAAGCTAATTTAAGTCTCTCAACATCTGTGACACTGGAGCATTAAATCCGGGTTCATATCACCAAGTTTTGCAAACTGGATGACACGTATCTCCCCTGTGATCACCTTACAATATTAAATATCTGTCTATATATCACACAATCTATCTATATCTATCTCATAGCTATGAAACATCCATCTATGTGTATGTACATCTATCTATCCACCTGTCTATGTCATATGTATGTATATATAAAATATCTCTTTATTATACTATCTAGGTGATATTTATCCATCATGTACCTATAAATCATACACGGTAACGTGGTTTTTTTGGTCCGTGACACGCTGTAACTAGTGTTGAGAGAGCATGCTCGACACTGCTCGGTACTCGCCCAAGCATCTCGCTACTCAGGATGTTCGGCGAGCACCGAGCATTTCCGGGTTACTCGGGCGGGAGCTCGGGTCTCCACCCTGCACGTTTGGCGCTCTTTACAAAGCCAATGAACATGCAGGGATTGCCAGCCAGTCACTGTAATGCCGCAGCCATGTTGTTTGTGGGCATTACAGTGATTGGCTGGCCGCACAGCGTCACCTCGAGTATTTAAAACCGGGCGCCGCCATCTTGGACACAGTCGCTCCGGATAAGACAGTGTAGGGAGAGTGCTGCTGAGTTAGGGAGACATATATAGTGCGATATAGGTAGTGTAGGGTCTCTAAAGCCTGCAAAATCAAACAAACAGTCCTTCTCAGAACTAATATCCATCCCAGATATCAGGCAGGCAGGCAGGCTGTATAGGAGACGCAGTGGTTATACCAGCAAATGCTGCATTACAGTCCTGTGTGCTCCTGCTGATCAAATTGCTAGACTCATCCCCCGGTCTCAGGGGGATGAGTCTAGCATCTAAATCCTGTATTTTTTTTTTCCTCAGTCAGACTGTACAAATACGCGTCTTATTAACCTTTTGGTATCCCCGCCCTCCAAAAAAAAAATTGAGTGTGCCTGTGACAGTTCAGACACCAATATATCTGTTTAAAAGAGTCTGGTGTAGGCCAGATAACTAGAACTCTGGTTTTGCAGTTCCACGGTTCAAATCTCTGTATTATCCTGTTTTAGGCATTTTTACCGTAAAAAAAACAGTAACAGTGTCTCCCTGACTGTTCAGACACCAATATATCTGTTTAAAAGAGTCTGGTGTAGGCCAGATAACTAGAACTGTGGTTTTGCAGTTCCATGGGTCAAATCTCTGTATTATCCTGCTTTGGGCATTTTTACCGTAAAAAAAAACAGTAATAGTCTCTCCCTGATTTTTCAGACACCAATATTTCTGTTTAAAAGAGTCGGGTGTAGGCCAGATAACTAGAACATTGGTTTTGCAGTTCCACGGTTCAAATCTCTGTATTATCCTGCTTTTGGCATTTTTACCGTAAAAAAACAGTAATAGTGTCTCCCTGACTGTTCAGACACCAATATATCTGTTTAAAAGATTCTGGTGTAGGCCAGATAACTAGAACTGTGGTTTTGCAGTTCCACAGGTCAAATCTCTGTATTATCCTGCTTTGGGCATTTTTTTCCATTAAAAAAACAGTAATAGTGTCTCCCTGACTGTTCAGACACCAATATATCTGTTTAAAAGAGACTGGTGTAGGCCAGATAACTAGAACTTTGGTTTTGCATTTCCACAGGTCAGATCTCTGTATTATCCTGCTTTTGGCATTTTTACCGTAAAAAAAAAGTAATAGTGTCCCCCTGACTGTTCAGACACCAATATATCTGTTTAAAAGAGTCTGGTGTAGGCCAGATAACTAGAACTGTGGTTTTGCAGTTCCACTGTTCAAATCTCTGTATTATCCTGCTTTTGGCATTTTTCTTGTTAAAAAAAGCAGTAATAGTGTCTCCCTGACTGTTCAGACACAAATATATCTGTTTAAAAGAGTCTGGTGTAGGCCAGATAACGAGAACTGTGGTTTTGCAGTTCCACGGGTCAAATCTCTGTATTATCCTGCTTTTTGCCTTTTTTACATAAAAAATAAAAAAATTGAGTGTCTCGCTCAGTGTTCAGACACAAATATATCTGTTTAAAAGATTCTGGTGTGGGCCAGAGAAATAGAACTGTGGTTTTCCTCTTCCACGGTTCTAATCTCCTTTTTATTACCCTTTTTCCATTGATAGTGCAAGTGTAAGCAATTTTACTTCATTAACAATGGGCAAGGCGCGTGGCAAGGGACGTGGAACTGGATGTTCTGGTGATGGTGCGTGTAGAGGACGGGGCCATGGCCAAGGTGAAAATGTGCCACAACCAACAGCCACATCTTCTCGCTCCCACTTCTTGACCGAATTACTAGGGAAGCACACTGCAACACCAGTATTGCGAACTGATCAGTGTGAACAGGTTATTAATTGCATAGCAGATAATACTTCTAGTTACATGGGCACCACCACCTCCGGTCTGTCTTCCACACGGTCAAGTTTTAGTAGCCATGAGTCTCGACCGCATACTCCTCCTCACCCTGATGCTCCTTCCTCCCACCATGCCGAGTGTCGTCAGACAGCAAATGATTCCACACTTGGACACTCTGAAGAGCTGTTCACTAGTCCATTTCCATATTTGTGCCCCTCGCCTGCTCCGCTTGAAGTGGTGGAAGAGGAGATCTCATGTAGCGATGCCCAAATATTTGAACAGCCACGGCCAGAGAAAGTCGACGCTGGCAATTTGTCACAAGAGGTGGACGATGAAGAGACACAATTGTCGCGAAGTGAGGAGGAGGATCATTGTGCGCAAGTGAAAGAGGAGGAGGTGGTGGATGATCTAGTAACTGACCCAACATGGCAGGAGGACACGCAGAGCGAGGCCAACAGCACATGGGGAGGGAGGCAGAGTACCCCAACAGGCAGGAAGAAGCAGTGTGGTGGCCGCACACAGAAGGCAGGCAACAGTTCCCCGTAACACCAACACAAGGGACGTTGCCAGTACTAGCGGTAGGTCTTCTTGAGTCTGGAATATTTTTAAAGACTCTGCTGATAACCCCAAAAAGGCCATTTGTACCACCTGCCATGCCAGCATCAGCAGGGGTGACAAAATTACCTGCCTGACCATCACCAGCATGATCAGGCACATGGCAGCAAAGCACCCGACTTTGTGGGGCGAACCCCAGGGTCCACGACTAGTGTCAGCGGGTGTCACCACTGCTTCTTCCGCTGTTGTGCGTGTAATAGATCCCTCTGTTGTGCGTGCAAGGCAATCCCCTGTCCATACTGCATGCAAAGATGCCCCCTCCTCTCAGTCTTCACTTGTTATGGCAGTTTCTCAAGAAACAGCATCAACGTCCACGTCCCACCTCAGCGTTCAATTGTCCATATCCCAAAGTTTTGAACGAAAGCGAAAATTCACAGCCAATGCCCCACAGGCCACAGTCCTAAATTCGCACATTTCACGAGTGCTTGCATTTGAAATGCTGCCTTTAGGCTGGTGGAGACGGAATCCTTCCGCAACCTTATGGCGGTGGCCGTCCCTTGGTACTCAGTCACCAGCCGACACTATTTTGCCCGGTGTGCCATCCCCGCACTACACAAGCACGTGTCCCAAAACATCTGCCGAACCCTCAACAACGCAGTTACTGGGAGAGTCCACCTGACAACGGACACGTGGACAAGTGCTTGTGGCCAGGGACGTTACATCTCCCTGACGGCACACTGGGTAAACATAGTGGAGGCCGGGACCCAGTCGGACCTTGGGACGGAACACATCCTCCCCACACCAAGGATTGCGGGCCCTATGTCTGTCAGAGTTGCCCCCACAGTGTACAGCTCCTGCGCATCATCCTCCTCCTCGTCCTCATGTTCAGCCTCCATCTCAGATATCACCACATCAGTTACAAGCTGGAAGCACTGCAGTACTGCCTCAGCCAAGCGGCAACAGGCTGTGCTGAAACTCATAAGCTTAGGTGAGAAATCTCACACTGCTTGTGAGTTGTGGACAGCTGTGAAAGAGCAGGCAGATCTGTGGCTGAGACCGCTGAACCTACATCCAGGCATGGTAGTGTGGGACAATGGCCATAACCTTGTGGCGGCTCTGAGGTGAGGCGAGATCACACACGTACCATGCCTGGCTCATGTGCTTAACCTCGTGGTTCAGCGGTTTCTTAAATCGTACCCTGAGTTGCAAGATCTGCTCGTCAAAGTACGCCGCCTGTCAGCTCATTTTCGGAAGTCGGCTACAGCTTCCTCCGCCCTTGCTGTGTTGCAGCAGCGTTTGCAGCTTCTGGCACACCTACTGGTGTGTGCTGTCCCCACACGTTGGAACTTTATCCTCCACATGTTGCAAAGTATTTGTGAGCAGAAGAGAGCAGTTGTGGAGTACCAGCTGCAACAAGGCCGTCGATATTCAGGTCAGACTCCACACATAAGACCTCAGGAGTGGACATGGATGTCTGACATATGTACCATCCTGACAAACTTTGAGGAGTCCACCAAGATGGTGAGTGGCGATGACGCCATCATTAGCATCAGCATCCCACTTGTCTGTCTTTTGCAACTCTCTCTGCAGAGAATTAAAGAGGAGTCCTTGCAGCCAGAGTATGATGAGATGGATCAAGAAGCAGTAAAAGGCGATTACACACAGCCCAGCCTCATCTCATCTAGAGATGAGCGTTGTTCTACTCGAACTGTTCGCCAATCTCAAATTCGAGCTGTTTTGGGCGGTGTTCGAGCCGGTCGGCGAACACGAACAATTTGAGAAAAATTCGGCTGTTCGAGGTTATGTTCGATAACTGTTCATGCACCAAAATCATAACTGGATTTTTTCTCAGTAATGATGAAAATTAATGTTAATACGCAGTTTGAGTGTACAGCGGGGCGGGGGGAGGGGCAGGGGATGGATCTCTGCAGGAACAATGAAGATCTCCATTTTTTTTTCTCTTTCCCGCATTTGCAGTGGGGAGGTGCAATCTGTCAGCCTATCAGCAGCGCACACACGGAGCGAAGTGCTTTTTTTCACACAAGCAAGGGCATGTGTGATTGGCAGTGTATGTCACATGTCCTTGCCCTATAAGACCAAGCCATTTTCCCCGTCGCCACCATTTTCTCACTGCTGCAGCTGCGTGTTAGACGGCTCCGCTGTTGCTGTGTGCGCTATACCTTGTTAATTTCAAGCCAATTTTCGCACAAATATACAGATAGCTTGGGAGTAGGGAATAGTTGTGATTGCAGTCCTTTTAAGGACTAGGTTACAGCATTTCCTACGACTTTTATCAGGCAGGTCTGTGCTCTTAAATAGATAGATTGTGGGAGTAAAGACTAATTGTAATTGGAGTCCTTTTCAGGACTAGGTTACATCAGTTCCTATCAGTTTTTGCCAGGCAGGTCTGTGCCAGTGCTGTGCAAGTATTTTTCACAGCATTTGGCTGAATCTAGCAAAGCTAATCCTTTTTGGCCTATTGCAGAGTGTGTTAGTCAGTGGAGTAGCCTATCTGTGTTGCAAGATATACCACCTGTGTATAGAATACCAATTTTTTTACTGCACCTAGTGAAGTAAAATCTTTTGGGCATAGCATCATTCTATTAGTCCATCTATACTGACCTCCATCAGGTTGCAAACTGAATATAATTTTTTTCTGCATCTAGCTCTGAAAAAATATTTGGGCTTCTAGCAGTGTGTGGGACTTGGTCTATTAGTCCATCTATACTGACCTCCATCAGGTTGCAAATTAAAAATAATTTTTTTCTGCATCTAGCTCTGAAAAAATATTTGGGCTTCTAGCAGTGTGTGGGACTTGGTCTATTAGTCCATCTATACTGACCTCCATCAGGTTGCAAATTAAAAATAATTTTTTTCTTCATTTATCTCTGAAAAAATATTTGGGCTTCTAGCAGCGTGTGGGACTTGTTCTATTAGTCCATCTATACTGACCTCCATCAGGTTGCAAATTAAAAATAATTTTTTTCTGCATCTAGCTCTGAAAAAATATTTGGGCTTCTAGCAGTGTGTGGGACTTGGTCTATTAGTCCATCTATACTGACCTCCATCAGGTTGCAAATTAAAAATAATTTTTTTCTGCATCTAGCTCTGAAAAAATATTTGGGCTTCTAGCAGTGTGTGGGACTTGGTCTATTAGTCCATCTATACTGACCTCCATCAGGTTGCAAATTGAATAAAAAAATTTTCTGCATCTAGCTCTGAAAAAATATTTGGGCTTCTAGCAGTGTGTGGGACTTGGTCTATTAGTCCATCTATACTGACCTCCATCAGGTTGCAAATTAAAAATAATTTTTTTCTGCATCTAGCTCTGAAAACATATTTGGGCTTCTAGCAGTGTGTGGGACTTGGTCTATTAGTCCATCTATACTGACCTCCATCAGGTTGCAAATTGAATAAAAAAATTTTCTGCATCTAGCTCTGAAAAAATATTTGGGCTTCTAGCGGTGTGTGGGACTTGGTCTATTAGTCCATCTATACTGACCTCCATCAGGTTGCAAATTAAAAATAATTTTTTTCTGCATCTAGCTCTGAAAAAATATTTGGGCTTCTAGCAGTGTGTGGGACTTGGTCTATTAGTCCATCTATACTGACCTCCATCAGGTTGCAAATTAAAAATAATTTTTTTCTGCATCTAACCCAGCCAATAGTTTTGGCCTAATACCACAGTTTGGCCACTCAGCTCTGCTCGGTTACCATCCATTGTTTTTTTGTGCAAACAACTCCAGAGTTGTGAATTAGTTAACCACCAAAATGAGTGGAAAAAGGCCTGCTGCTGGTGGAAAGGGGAATAGGCGTGTTGGGAAGGGGAAAAAAGGTTGTGTCCGTGGGGTAGGTGCAGAAGAAAGACCATCTTCCAGCCAAACTAAAATGTCTACTTCTTTTAGCGGACAATGTGATAAGATCCCTTTCTTACGGCCACGCCAATCGCTACAAATTCCAGATGAGGCACAAAAACAGCAGGAGCTTCAACGGATATCAAGTGCTCCTTTAAGTGGGCTCTCCTCCACATCAACTTCAACATCACAAATACTCCAGTCCTCAAAGGTGTCACCCAAATCGCACTTGCTTCCTCACAGCTCCCAAATCTCCAGCTGCCCGTCTGAGTATGAGGTAGAACAGATGGTTGAGTCTGCAGAGCTGTTTACTCATACTATAGCCTGGGAATCAGAGGTCGACTCCAGCGCTTCTGTGAATCCAGACGAGGAAATGATCTGCACTGATGCCCAGAATCTTTATGAGTCGGATCCAGGACCAGACGCAGAAGGTTCTGACCATAATGTAGACCCTCATTCCCAAACTGTAACTCCTGTTGGTGGAGACAATGAGGAAGACGATGATAAGACTCAAATACCTGATTGGAGCGACAACTTTAGTTTTTTGTCAGGGCAGGAACAGGTTGGCTCTGAGGACGACGGGTGTGATAACGCACAGGGTGATGATGATGAGGTCGGAGATCCCACTTACTGTCAACCCACAGTCAGCCAAGAGATGAGGTCAGCAGAGGAGGTGGAGGAAGATGCTAGTGATGACGAGGTCAGGTTGCGCCTTCCTGGACAGAGACGTAGTACTGGAAGCACGTCAACAACTGCATCCTCAAACACAACTCTGCCTCTCACCACAAGTCGTGGTGGCTCTTCAGGTCGCATGGGTGCTAAGCCTTGCATAGGCTGGGCATTTTTTCAGATCGATAAAGATGACCCAACTCGTGTTATCTGTAACATTTGTCAGCAAAAGCTAAGTAGAGGCCAAAAAATACATAGTTTGAGTACTTCATGCATGAACCGGCACATGGACATGAAGCATAAGTTGCAGTGGGAAGCTCAGTGTGCTACAATGCGGTCTAGCCGGCCGGGCCAACCACCGTCTGCCATATCTTGTGCATCCGCGGCCTCTTCATCCTCTGTGACTGGGGGGACAGCAGTCACACCTGTTTTGGGGCGCAGACCTGCCACCTCTTTACCCGCAACAGCCAGCGTGATTGGCAGGTCATCATTTTCTTTGGAGGTGGTAACACCAGCTGGTCTTGAGCGCTGTCCGACATCGATAGCACCACCTTTGGATCAAGGCAACCTAACATGTCCGCCTGCATCTTCCTCACAGACCGGCAGTTTGCCGGGGACACCCTTATCAACCCCGTCTAAGCACAATAGCCAGCCCTCGGTCCCTCAGATGTGGACAAGTAAAAGACCATTTCCTCCTAGCCATGAGAAAGCTAAGAGGTTGAATTTCACCATCTGCAAGCTCTTGGCTACAGAAATGCTGCCTTTCCGCCTGGTGGACACAGAGGATTTTCGAGACCTTATGTCCGTCGCAGTGCCCCAGTACCAGATGCCCAGTCGGCACTACTTCTCAAAGAAAGGTGTGCCTGCGCTCCACCAGCATGTCGCACACAACATCACCGCTTCTTTGAGAAACTCTGTGTGTGACAGGGTGCATTTCACCACAGACACTTGGACGAGTAGGCATGGACAGGGGCGTTACATGTCGCTGACTGGGCACTGGGTAACTATGGTGACAGCAGGACAAGGGGCTGCTGTCCAAGTCTTGCCGTCCCCACGAGTTGTGCGTCAATCCTCTTTATGTCATTTTTCCTCCACTGCTTCTGCCTCCTCAACCTCCTCTCGGTCTTCCACCTGCACCCAAAGCCTGTCTGGTCATGCCACAAGCTTTCTAACTGCGCAGAAGGGATCCTGCACACCTCCTTACTATGCTGGCAGTAGGGCTCAACGTCATCAGGCGGTTTTTACATTGAAATGTCTGGGAAATGTGAGTCACACAGCTGAGGAGTTGTGGTCAGCTCTGGAGAACCAATTTCATGAATGGTTGTCTCCACTGGACCTGAAACCAGGGAAGGCCGTGTGCGACAATGCTGCAAACCTGGGTGCGGCCCTTCGCCGGGGCAATGTCACACACGTGCCTTGTATGGCTCACGTGTTGAACCTGGTTGTCCAGCAATTTTTAGCCCACTATCCCAGACTAGATGGCCTTCTGCAGAGGGCACGGTCGCTGTGTGCTCACTTCCGCCGTTCGCATCCCGCAGCTCAGCGACTTACATCTCTACAGAAGTCATTGGGCCTGCCACTTCACCGGCTAAAATGCGATGTGCCTACCCGGTGGAATTCAACTCTGCACATGTTGCAGCGACTGTGGCAGCACCGACAAGCCCTGGTGCAATACGTTCTGACGTATAGCCTGGGCCAACGAGATTCAGAGGTGGGGCAAATCACGCTGGAGGAGTGGTCTCAGATCAGGGACCTATGCACCCTTCTGCACAGTTTTGAAATGGCGACGAAGATGTTTAGTGCTGACGATGCCATTATCAGCATGACTATTCCGGTGATTTACATGCTGGAGCACATGTTAAACAGAATTCGGAGTCAGGTGGTGGCACAAGAGGAGGTGGAGGAAGTAGAGGAGGAGGAGTTGTATGCGGAAGGGCTAACATCTGCAAGGTCCAGACGGTCGGCAGCACCAGGGCGGCAGGCATGTGAGGGTGGGGGAGATGATTTTACCAGGGCACATGGTAGCAGCCAAACTAGTGAGGAAGGTGCAGGAGCCCAGGAAGAAGTGGAGGACGAACTGATGGAAGACTCATCAGATGAGGGAGACCTTGATCACATTTCTGTTGTGCGAGGTTGGGGGGAGAGGACAGAGGAAGGAAGCATGATTGTTACCTCGCCACCAACACAACAGGGACTTGGTGCTCCTGGATGCGCAACACACATGAGTGCCTTCTTGCTGCACTACCTGCAACATGACCCTCGAATTGTGAGAATTAGAAATAATCCTGACTACTGGGTTGCCACACTGTTAGATCCCCGGTACAAAAGTAAATTTGCAGAAATTATTCCTGCCATAGAAAGGGATGCACGCATGCAGGAGTATCAGCAGAGACTGTTGCAGAATCTTACATGTGCTTTTCCACAAAATACCAGTGGTGCACGTAGTGAATCTCACAGTTCCAACTTGCCAACCGTGGTCTGTATGGAATTGTTCAATAAAGGGCCCAAAATTAAGATAACATAGATGGGAGAGGTCTCTATGAATAGGAATTCCTAAGTATTTGATACCCTGTGAGGGCCAGGCAAAGGGAAAGTTGGACTGGATGGAATCCTATATGGATTTAGGGAGGGAGACATCGAGGGCCTCAGACTTCGCTGCATTGATTTTAAAATTTTACCATGTAACAAAGTGATCTATTTCAGCCATAACAGCAGGGATGGATATATGTGATTGAGTGATATATACTAGGACATCATCAGCAAATAGAGAGCACTTGTACTCGGTGCCTCCCACCTCAATCCGCCTAATATTGGGGTTATGGCGAATTGATGAGAGCAGGTGCTCCGTCACTAGGATGTATAAGAGAGGGGACAGAGGACATCCCTGCCTTGTCCCATTGGTGATTGTGAAAGGTGATGAAAATGTTCTGACGCACCCCCTGGGCCTTGGGACACCCGGAGCCGGACCCTTTTTGGTGGATGCTGGTGGTTGTAGTCTTCGTGGCGGCGATCCGGTTCCGTGGCTCAGGGCGGTCAAACCAGTGGCGGAACTATTTATGTGGTTTTGATGTTTAAATGTCCGACTACGCCACCCGTGGATTGCGGTCAGAGTGAACCGCCGCTACAGGGCAGACCGCTAAGGCTGGTGTTGTGGGTGCAGCAGAGCGTAGCATAACTCCCCACGGGAGGAGTATAGCCTCAGGGCAGTGTATGCGGAGGATGGGGGTGATGGTGCAGGGCAGCAGCAGTAACGACACGGAGTCAGTGATGCAGTTCAGGGCCTTTACTCACAGTTCTTATTATCCAGACCACGTCTGCAGGTAACGGCTGCCCACGTCGTACTGTGCTCACCAGGTGAGGGGCTCAGACAACTCCCAGATAACTTTGGAGCGCTTCACAGGACCCCCTTTGTGTGTCCTTTGTCTGGCCTTTCTTACCAACACTTCTGTCCGGCTGCCTCGGGCCTCCTCTTGGTAAACTTGGCGCCAGTTTCCCTGACCCTATGTGGTGCCTTCCTAGCGGGTGAAGCAAGGGGCTGCGCCACATAAAATGTCAGAGCCTCCGGTTTCTAGCTGAGGGTCGTTTCCTGCCTCCACTAGTTCGGGGACCGGTCTCCCCCTTTGGCCTGACCCCTCCACGCAGGTGGATTCGGGCGTGCGGTGGCGACTCGCCCGTCCGCACCCCTGGGATCCCTTCATTCCTCGTTCCTGGAGCATTCTCCGCTCCTCTTCCTTCCTTCTCCCTCTTGCAGGCCTGGGCCTCTGTTACTAGGCCCGCCTCCGGAGCAGAGCTCATGCAGAGCCCCTGCTCCCTGCCACTTCTGCTCAGACTTCTCTGCACTGAACTAAGATGGTGCCCACCTTTTATACTCCCTTCTCAATGCACCCAGGAACTGCTTCCTCCCTGCTCCTGCACTGCAGGGTTCCCCTTCCTCAGTGTTCCCTCCCCCCACTCCAGCCAGGGACAGGGACTGTCGTGCCCATCTCAGGGGCATATTGGTCGCCCTGCCCCACGGCAATGTGGTGTAATGCATGCAGGTGTCGGGTCCTGATCCACACTCCATCCTTATCTGAGAGTGAGATATCACACCTCTGTGTGAGGTGCAATACGTCTGTAGCAACCGAGCCCTCGGTGCTACAGTTCCATTTATCTTCAGCCTAGGTGACGTATTGTGATACAGGGCCGTGATTTTGGCTATAAAAGGGTCCCCTAGACCCCTACCCCAAGCTTTTTAAGAGAATCATATATGGCGTGCCAGGAGACTCTATGGAATGCTTTCTCAGCATCCAACGAGAGTATCTACTTACAAATTTTTAACTGCATCTAGCCCAGGAAATACTTTGTGCCTAGTAGCAGTGTCTGCTAGTCAGCGGATTATCCCGGCTGTTAAGCAAGCTACACCACCTGTAGTTTGGACACTTAATTTTTTCAAAGGAAATGCTTCGGGACCACGGGATACTTAGTGAAGAGCATCAGGAGGCACCCCAAGGCATAGGGGCTGGGACTGGCACTAGGATGCCTTGCGGTGGACAGCCGAGCTCGATCCTTATAAAAGCTTTTTAACTGCAGCAGCTTTAGTGGACGCTACTGGAGCTGGAATTACGCGGCTGCTGGCATGAGACTTGCCCTCCAATAGATCCTTGTAAATGGATTTAAAGTGTATTCATTCAAATTAGAGGGACAATTTAAATTAAAAAGCTTAGAGCTGCCTCCACCACAGGGGGGCTCTCTCGACCCACCAGCGGACAGGCACCAGTATTGGGAGAGGGGGGCTGGCCGTCAGGGTTCACCGCGGCTCTGGCACAAACCCGGCGACACGGAGGTGGCACGGGCAGGAGCGGACTGGCCGTCTCGGCTTCTCACTTTTTGGATTTTAGAAGGGCATGACATGCCTATATCTGTGTCTCCCCCTCCTTTTACTCCTCCACCTCTTTTCTTTTCGCATGACTATATGTACTTGTCACTTTTCCATGTGTTAGTTGTGTCTTCTGAGCAGTTTGTCAGCTTTTGGACACCTTTGAAGGTGTTTTCTATGTGTTTCTATGTGTTTTTGTTTGCCTGCCATTGGTTTTAACGGTGTTCGAAGGTGTTCGACGAACAGTTCGACGAACAGTTCGGCGAACACACGGGTGTTCGACGAACCGAACCGAACTCGAACACTACGGGGGTGGCTCAACACTAATCTCATCCCAATGTGCATTGGGGACAATGAGGGAGAGGAGGAGGAGGAGGAGAAAGAACAGGAGCTGGTATCATGCGCTGTAGATGGTAGTACCTGTACAACTGTCATACAGTCGGTTCAGCGTGGGTGGCCTGAGGACAGGGGGGAGGAGGAGGAGGAGTAGAGCATGGTCAGTCGTCATCTTGGCGAGGACACGGAAGTCTTGCCCGTTACCAGTCTGGCACGCATGGCTGACTTTATGTTACGCTGCCTTAACCATGACCCTCGCGTTGTCAAAATGTTGGGTGACAGTCATTACTGGTTGGTGACACTTGTAGACCCCCGCTACAAGGAGAACTTTCACTCTCTTATTCCTGAGGTGGAGAGGTCTACAAAAATGGGGCAGTACCAGAAGGCCCTTGCTGCAGAACTGTTAAAAAAATTCCCATTTGAACACGCTAGCGGCAGAGGTCACAGTTCGTTGACCAACCAAGGCGTACAAGCGAGAGAGAGGCAACTCCAATCCAGCAGAGGCAGGGGAACACTGTCAACGTTCTGGGACAGTTTTCTGAGACCCGCCCAGCTTACAGGCCCTGAGGCGCGGGGTACTATCACAAGGAGTGGAAAGTTTCAAAAGATGGTGAGGGAGTACCTTGCCAAGAGTACCAGCATCCTCCATGATTCCTCTATGCCTTTTAATTGTTGGGTATCCAAGCTGGACACTTGGAATGAACTCGCTCTGTATGCCTTGGAGGTCCTGGCCTGTCCTGCCGCTAGCGTGTTTTCGGAGCGTGTTTTTAGTGCCACTGGGGGAATTATAACTGATAAGTAGTGTTGAGCCACCCCCGTAGTGTTCGAGTTCGGTTCGGTTCGTCGAACACCCGTGTGTCCGCCGAACTGTTCGTCGAACACCTTCGAACACCATTAAAACCAATGGCAGGCAAACAAAAACACATAGAAACACATAGAAAACACCTTCAAAGGTGTCCAAAACCTGACAAACTGCTCAGAAGACACAACTAACACATGGAAAAGTGACAAGTACATATAGTCATGAGAAAAGAAAAGAGGTGGAGGAGTAAAAGGAGGGGGAGACACAGATATAGGCATGTCATGCCCTTCTAAAATCCAAAAAGTGAGAAGCAGACACGTTCATTTCGCTCCTGCCCGTGCCACCTACGTGTCGCCGGGTTTGTGCCAGAGCCGCGGTGAACCCTGACGGCCAGCCCCCCTCTCCCAATACTGGTGCCTGTCCGCTGGTGGGTCGAGCGAGCCCCCCTGTGGTGGAGGCAGCTCTAAGCTTTTTAATTTAAATTGTCTCTCTAATTTGAATGAATACACTTTAAATCCATTTACAAGGATCTATTGGAGGGCAAGTCTCATGCCAGCAGCCGCGTAATTCCAGCTCCAGTAGCGTCCACTAAAGCTGCTGCAGTTAAAAAGCTTTTATAAGGATCGAGCTCGGCTGTCCACCGCAAGGCATCCTACTGCCAGTCCCAGCCCCTATGCCTTGGGGTGCCTCCTGATGCTCTTCACTGAGTATCCCGTGGTCCCGAAGCATTTCCTTTGAAAAAATTAAGTGTCCAAACTACAGGTGGTGTAGCTTGCTTAACAGCCGGGATAATCCGCTGACTAGCAGACACTGCTACTAGGCACAAAGTATTTCCTGGGCTAGATGCAGTTAAAAATTTGTAATTAGATACTCTCGTTGGATGCTGAGAAAGCATTCCATAGAGTCTCCTGGCACGCCATATATGATTCTCTTAAAAAGCTTGGGGTAGGGGTCTAGGGGACCCTTTTATAGCCAAAATCACAGCCCTGTATCGCAATACGTCACCTAGACTGAAGATAAATGGAACTGTAGCACCCTGAGGGCTTGGTTGCTACAGAGGTATTGCACCTCACCCAGAGGTGTGATATCTCACTCTCAGGTAAGGATGGAGTGTGGATCAGGACCCGACACCTGCATGCATTACACTACATTGCCGTGGGGCAGGACGACAATATGCCCCTGAGATGGGCACGACAGTCCCTGTCCCTGGCTGGAGTGGGGGGAGGGAACACTGAGGAAGGGGAACCCTGTAGTGCAGGAGCAGGGAGGAAGCAGTTCCTGGGTGCATTGAGAAGGGAGTATAAAAGGTGGTCACCATCTTAGTTCAGTGCAGAGAAGTCTGAGCAGAAGTGGCAGGGAGCAGGGGCTCTGCATGAGCTCTGCTCCGGAGGCGGGCCTAGTAACAGAGGTCCAGGCCTGGAAGAGGGAGAAGGAAGGAAGAGGAGCAGAGAAGGCTCCAGGAACGAGGAACGAAGGGATCCCAGGGGTGCGGACGGGCGAGTCGCCACCGCACGCCCGAATCCACCTGCATGGAGGGGTCAGGCCAAAGGGGGAGACCGGTCCCCGAAACTAGTGGAGGCAGGAAACGACCCTCAGCTAGAAACCAGAGGCTGTGACATTTTATGTGGCGCAGCCCCTCGCTACACCCGCTAGGAGGGCAGCACATAGGGTCAGGGAAACTGGCGCCAAGTTTACCAAGAGGAGGCCCGAGGCAGCCGGACAGAAGGGTTGGTAAGAAAGGCCAGACAAAGGACACACAAAGGGGGTCCTGTGAAGCGCTCCAAAGTTATCTGGGAGTTGTCTGAGCCCCTCACCTGTTGAGCACAGTACGACGTGGGCAGCCGTTACCTGCAGACGTGGTCTGGATAATAAGAACTGTGAGTAAAGGCCCTGGACTGCATCACTGACTCCGTGTCGTTACTGCTGCTGCCCTGCACCATCACCCCCATCCTCCGCATACACTGCCCTGAGGCTATATACTCCTCCCGTGGGGAGTTATGCTACGCTCTGCTGCACCCACAACACCAGCCTCAGCGGTCTGCCCTGCAGCGGCGGTTCACTCTGACCGCAATCCACGGGTGGCGTAGTCGGACATTTAAACATCAAAACCACATAAATAGTTCCGCCACTGGTTTGACCACCCTGAGCCACGGAACCGGGTCGCCGCCACGAAGACTACAACCACCAGCATCCACCAAAAAGGGTCCGGCTCCGGGTGTCCCAAGGCCCAGGGGGTGCATCAGAACATTTTAATCACCTGTCACAATCACCAATGGGACAAGGCAGGGATGTCCTCTGTCCCCTCTCTTATACATCCTAATGACGGAGCACCTGCTCTCATCAATTCGCCATAACCCCAATATTAGGTGGATTGAGGTGGGAGGCACCGAGTACAAGTGCTCTCTATTTGCTGATGATGTACTAGTATATATCACTCAATCACATATATCCATCCATGCTGTTATGGCTGAAATAGATCACTTTGTTACATGGTCAAATTTTAAAATCAATGCAGCGAAGTCTGAGGCCCTCGATGTCTCCCTCCCCAAATCCATATAGGATTCCATCCAGTCCAACTTTCCCTTTGCCTGGCCCTCACAGGGTATCAAATACTTAGGAATTCCTATTCATAGAGACCTCTCCCATCTATGTTAACTTAATTTTGGGCCCTTTATTGAACAACTCCATACAGACCACGGTTGGCAAGTTAGAACTGTAATATTCACTACGTGAACCACTGGTGTTTTGTGGAAAAGCACATGTACACTGTGTTCCAAATTATTATTCAAAAAGTGTTTAGGAGTGATAAGGGAAGAATTTGTTTGTTTGTCAGTTAAACTCGTTGATGGTGATGTGTGTCAGGGCTCTTTATATCACTGTAAGCAATTGCAGACACCTGTGCTAATTAGTTTGGCAGGTGTGTCCAATGAAAGGCAAGACTACTTAAGAAGGCGGTCTCACATTATTAAGCAGCCTACATTTTCTGCCAAAATGGGAAAGAAAAAGGATGTGTCGGCTGCTGAGAAGCAACAAATTGTGGAGTGTTTAGGTCAAGGCATGACTACAATCAACATTGTGCGATGATCAGGATGAAGTGTCTTGGCAATCAAGAAGTATGTAGCTGATTCACAGTACACACGTGTGCGTGCTGATAAGGGCAAATTGAGGACTCTTTCCTACAGGCAATTACGTCAGGTTAAAAGAGCAGCGGCAAAAAAGCCTTGTCATAGCAGCAGACAAGTTTTTGAAGCTGCTGGTGCCTCCAACGTCCCCCGAACAACAAGATGCAGGGTCCTTCAGAGGTTTGCAGCTGTGCATATGCCATCCTGTCGACCTCCTCTATCCACTTCACACAAGCAGAAACGGCTCCAGTGGGCCAAACATTACATGAAGACTGATTTCAAAACTGTTTTGTTCACGGATGAGTGCCGTGCAGCGCTCGATGGTCCAGATGGATGGAGTGGAGGATGGCTGGTTGATGGACACCCCACGCAAACACGGCTACAGCGCCAACAAGGAGGAGGTGGAGTAATGTTTTGGGCTGGAATCATGGGGAGAGAGATTGTCGGCCCCTTTAGGATCCCTGAAGGCGCTAAAGATGAACTCCATAATGTATGTGGATTTTCTCAAACAGCACTTCCTGCCATGGTTCAAGAAGAAGAACCATGTATTTCACAGCAAGATCATTTTTTTGCATGATAATGCACCATCTCATGCTGCACATAAAACATCTGCATCTCTGGCTGATATGGGCATAAAAGGGGACAAACTTATGGTGTGACTCCCATGCTCCCCTGACCTCTACCCCATTCAGAACCTCTGGAGCATCATCAAAAGGAGTGTCTATGATGGCGGGAGGCAGTTCACATCTAAGCAACAGCTCTGGGAGGGTATTCTGTCCTCATGCAAAACAATTGAAGCAGAAACCATCCAAAACCTGACAAATTCAATGGACGAGAGAGTTCAGAAGCTCCTTTCGAACAAGGGGTCCTATGTGAAAATGTAACATCACCTAGAATAAAGTTTTGAGTTGAAAACTGTTTGATTTCAGTTTCTAATAACCTGCTAATGCTTATAATTTCAAAAATGACCATTTTTTTGGCCTTTATTAAAATGAAAAGGTTGATCGAAAAGTTTGGGGGATCTAAGAGTGTGGCAACCCAGTAGTCATGATTACTTCGAATTCTGACAATATGAGGGTCATGTTGCAGGTAGGGCAGCAAGAAGGCACTTATGTGTCTTGCGCATCTCGGAGCCCCAAAATTATTTTCCGGGCTAGATGCAGCTACAAATTATTATTAATTTTAAATCTGGTGGAGCTTAGTAGAGATGGGCTAATAGGATCAGTGCTGCACACTGCTACAAAGCCCAAATTATTTTCCAGTCAAGATACAGATAAAAATGATTAGTAATTTGAAAGCTTAAAACGGTTGGTAGGGTGATTTTAACCAATCATCAAGCTTTTACTCTCCCCAGGATGACACAGGGGTAGAAAAGTCGTTTCGGATCCATGATTTGTTCATCTTTATGAACGTGAGTCTGTCTACATTATCAGTGGAGAGCCGCGTGCGCTTATCTGTCAGCACACCACCAGCAGCGCTGAACACACGTTCAGACAGAACGCTGGCTGCGGGGCATGACAAGATCTCCAAGGCGTAAGTGGCTAGCTCCGGCCATTTATCCAGATTGGAAGCCCAAAAAGAGCAAGGGTCCAGTGACACAGTCGTGGCTTCAATGTTTACTTGTAGATACTCCTGTACCATCGTCTCTAGGCGTTGACTATGTGTCAGACTTCTTGTCTCCTGTGGCCTTGCAAAGGATGGGCTAAAAAAGTGGTGAAATGATTCCGCAAAATTGATGTTACCAGCAGATACTGTGGTTCTGATACGGTTTGAGTGCTGAACACTTGACGGTCCCACGGTTGGCAAGTTGAAACTGTGAGATACACTACGTGCACCACTGGTGTTTTGTGGAAAAGCACATGTAAGATTCTGCAACAGTCTCTGCTGATACTCCTGCATGCGTGCATCCCTTTCTATGGCAGGAATAATTTCTGCAAATTTACTTTTGTACCGGGGATCTAACAGTGTGGCAACCCAGTAGTCAGGATTATTTCTAATTCTCACAATTCGAGGGTCATGTTGCAGGTAGTGCAGCAAGAAGGCACTCATGTGTGTTGCGCATCCAGGAGCACCAAGTCCCTGTTGTGTTGGTGGCGAGGTAACAATCATGCTTCCTTCCTCTGTCCTCTCCCCCCAACCTCGCACAACAGAAATGTGATCAAGGTCTCCCTCATCTGATGAGTCTTCCATCAGTTCGTCCTCCACTTCTTCCTGGGCTCCTGCACCTTCCTCACTAGTTTGGCTGCTACCATGCGCCCTGGTAAAACCATCTCCCCCACCCTCACATGCCTGCCGCCTTGGTGCTGCCGACCGTCTGGACCTTGCAGATGTTAGCCCTTCCGCATACAACTCCTCCTCCTCTACTTCCTCCACCTCCTCTTGTGCCACCACCTGACTCCGAATTCTGTTTAACATGTGCTCCAGCATGTAAATCACCGGAATAGTCATGCTGATAATGGCATCGTCAGCACTAAACATCTTCGTCGCCATTTCAAAATTGTGCAGAAGGGTGCATAGGTCCCTGATCTGAGACCACTCCTCCAGCGTGATTTGCCCCACCTCCGGATCTCGTTGGCCCAGGCTATACGTCAGAACGTATTGCACCAGGGCTTGTCGGTGGTGCCACAGTCGCTGCAACATGTGCAGAGTTGAATTCCACCGGGTAGGCACATCGCATTTTAGCCGGTGAAGTGGCAGGCCCAACGACTTCTGTAGAGATGTAAGTCGCTGAGCTGCGGGATGCGAACGGCGGAAGTGAGCACACAGTGACCGTGCCCTCTGCAGAAGGCCATCTAGTCTGGGATAGTGGGCTAAAAATTGCTGGACAACCAGGTTCAACACGTGAGCCATACAAGGCAAGTGTGTGACATTGCCCCGGCGAAGGGCCGCACCCAGGTTTGCAGCATTGTCGCACACGGCCTTCCCTGGTTTCAGGTCCAGTGGAGACAACCATTCATGAAATTGGTTCTCCAGAGCTGACCACAACTCCTCAGCTGTGTGACTCACATTTCCCAGACATTTCAAAGTAAAAACCGCCTGATGACGTTGAGCCCTACTGCCAGCATAGTAAGGAGGTGTGCAGGATCCCTTCTGCGCAGTTAGAAAGCTTGTGGCATAACCAGACAGGCTTTGGGTGCAGGTGGAAGACCGAGAGGAGGTTGAGGAGGCAGAAGCAGTGGAGGAACTTTGACATAAAGAGGATTGACGCACAACTCATGGGGACGGCAAGACTTGGACAGCAGCCCCTTGTCCTGCTGTCACCATAGTTACCCAGTGCCCAGTCAGCGACATGTAACGCCCCTGTCCATGCCTACTCGTCCAAGTGTCTGTGGTGAAATGCACCCTGTCACACACAGAGTTTCTCAAAGAAGCGGTGATGTTGTGTGCGACATGCTGGTGGAGCGCAGGCACACCTTTCTTTGAGAAGTAGTGCCAACTGGGCATCTGGTACTGGGGCACTGCGACGGACATAAGGTCTCGAAAATCCTCTGTGTCCACCAGGCGGAAAGGCAGCATTTCTGTAGCCAAGAGCTTGCAGATGGTGAAATTCAACCTCTTAGCTTTCTCATGGCTAGGAGAAAATGATCTTTTACTTGTCCACATCTGAGGGACCGAGGGCTGGCTATTGTGCTTAGACGGGGTTGATAAGGGTGTCCCCGGCAAACTGCCGGTCTGTGAGGAAGATGCAGGCGGACATGTTAGGTTGCCTTGATCCAAAGGTGGTGCTATCGATGTCGAACAGCGCTCAACACCAGCTGGTGTTACCACCTCCAAAGAAAATGATGACCTGCCAATCACGCTGGCTGTTGCGGGTAAAGAGGTGGCAGGTCTGCGCCCCAAAACAGGTGTGACTGCTGTCCCCCCAGTCACAGAGGATGAAGAGGCCGCGGATGCACAAGATATGGCAGACGGTGGTTGGCCCGGCCGGCTAGGCCGCATTGTAGCACACTGAGCTTCCCACTGCAACTTATGCTTCTTGTCCATGTGCCGGTTCATGCATGAAGTACTCAAACTATGTATTTTTTGGCCTCTACTTAGCTTTTGCTGACAAATGTTACAGATAACACGAGTTGGGTCATCTTTATCGATCTGAAAAAATGCCCAGGCTATGCAAGGCTTAGCATCCATGCGACCTGAAGAGCCACCATGACTTGTGGTGAGAGGCAGAGTTGTGTTTGAGGATGCAGTTGTTGACGTGCTTCCAGTACTACGTCTCTGTCCAGGAAGGCGCAACCTGACCTCGTCGTCACTAGCATATTCCTCCACCTCCTCTGCTGACCTCATCTCTTGGCTGACTGTGGGTTGACAGTAAGTGGGATCTCCAACCTCATCATCATCACCCTGTGCGTTATCACACCCGTCGTCCTCAGAGCCAACCTGTTCCTGCCCTGACAAAAAACTAAAGTTGTCGCTCCAATCAGGTATTTAAGTCTCATCATCGTCTTCCTCATTGTCTCCACCAACAGGAGTTACAGTTTGGGAATGAGGGTCTACATTATGGTCAGAACCTTCTGCGTCTGGTCCTGGATCCGATTCATAAAGATTCTGGGCAACAGTGCAGATCATTTCCTCGTCTGGATTCACAGAAGCGCTGGAGTCGACCTCTGATTCCCAGGCTACAGTATGAGTAAACAGCTCTGCAGACTCAACCATCTGTTCTACCTCATACTCAGACGGGCAGCTGGAGATTTGGGAGCTGTGAGGAAGCAAGTGCGATTGGGGTGACAATTTTGAGGACTGGAGTATTTGTGATGTTGAAGTTGATGTGGAGGAGAGCCCACTTAAAGGAGCACTTGATATCCGTTGAAGCACCTGCTGTTTTTGTGCCTCATCTGGAATTTGTAGCGATTGGCGTGGCCGTAAGAAAGGGATCTTATCACATTGTCCGCTAAAAGAAGTAGACATTTTAGTTTGGCTGGAAGATGGTCTTTCTTCTGCAGATGTTACTGTTACTTTAACACGTACCCCACGGACACAACCTTTTTTCCCCTTCTCAACACGCCTATTCCCCTTTCCACCAGCAGCAGGCCTTTTTCCACTCATTTTGGTGGTTAACTAATTCACAACTCTGGAGTTGTTTGCACAAAAAAACAATGGATGGGAACCGAGCAGAGCTGAGTGGCCAAACTGTGGTATTAGGCCAAAACTATTGGCTGGGTTAGATGCAGAAAAAAATTATATTCAATTTGCAACCTGATGGAGGTCAGTATAGATGGACTAATAGAGAAAGTCCCACACACAGCTAGAAGCCCAAATATTTTTTCAGAGGTAGATGCAGAAAAAAAATATATTCAGTTTGCAACCTGATGGAGGTCAGTATACATGGACTAATAGAGAAAGTCCCACACACTGCTAGAAGGCCAAATATTTTTTCAGAGCTAGATGCAGACAAAAAATTATTTTCAGTTTGCAACCTGATGGAGGTCAGTATAGATGGACTAATAGAACAAGTCCCACACACAGCTAGAAGCCCAAATATTTTTTCAGAGGTAGATGCAGAAAAAAGCTATATTCAGTTTGCAACCTGATGGAGGTCTGTATAGATGGATTAATAGAACAAGTCCCACACACAGCTAGAAGCCCAATATTTTTTCAGAGGTAGATGCAGAAAAAAAATATATTCAGTTTGCAACCTGATGGAGGTCAGTATAGATGGACTAATAGAGAAAGTCCCACACACTGCTAGAAGGCCAAATATTTTTTCAGAGCTAGATGCAGACAAAAAATTATCTTTAACTTGCAACCTGATGGAGGTCAGTATAGATGGACTAATAGAGAAAGTCCCACACACTGCTAGAAGGCCAAATATTTTTTTCAGAGCTGGATGCAGATAAAAATTATTTTTAATTTGCAACCTGATGGAGGTCAGTATAGATGGACTAATAGAGAAAGTCCCACACACTGCTAGAAGGCCAAATATTTTTTCAGAGCTAGAAGCAGAAAAAATTTACATTCAGTTTGCAACCTGATGGAGGTCAGTATAGATGGACTAATAGAGAAAGTCCCACACACTGCTAGAAGGCCAAATATTTTTTCAGAGGTAGATGCAGATAAAAATTATTTTTAATTTGCAACCTGATGGAGGTCAGTATAGATGGACTAATACAGAAAGTCCCACACACTGCTAGAAGGCCAAATATTTTTTCAGAGCTAGATGTAGACAAAAATTATTTTCAGTTTGCAACCTGATGGAGGTCAGTATAGATGGACTAATAGAACAAGTCCCACACTCAGCTAGAAGACCAAATATTTTTTCAGAGGTAGATGCAGAAAAAAATTATATTCAGTTTGCAACCTGATGGAGGTCTGTATAGATGGATTAATAGAACAAGTCCCACACACAGCTAGAAGCCCAATATTTTTTCAGAGGTAGATGCAGAAAAAAAATATATTCAGTTTGCAACCTGATGGAGGTCAGTATAGATGGACTAATAGAGAAAGTCCCACACACTGCTAGAAGGCCAAATATTTTTTCAGAGCTAGATGCAGACAAAAAATTATTTTTAATTTGCAACCTGATGGAGGTCAGTATAGATGGACTAATAGAGAAAGTCCCACACACTGCTAGAAGGCCAAATATTTTTTCAGAGCTGGATGCAGATAAAAATTATTTTTAATTTGCAATCTGATGGAGGTCAGTATAGATGGACTAATAGAGAAAGTCCCACACACTGCTAGAAGGCCAAATATTTTTTCAGAGCTAGATGCAGAAAAAAAATTTATTCAGTTTGCAACCTGATGGAGGTCAGTATAGATGGACTAATAGAACAAGTCCCACACACAGCTAGAAGCCCAAATATTTTTTCAGAGGTAGATGCAGATAAAAATTATTTTTAATTTGCAACCTGATGGAGGTCAGTATAGATGGACTAATAGAGAAAGTCCCACACACTGCTAGAAGGCCAAATATTTTTTCAGAGCTAGATGCAGACAAAAAATTATTTTCAGTTTGCAACCTGATGGAGGTAAGTATAGATGGACTAATAGAACAAGTCCCACACACAGCTAGAAGCCCAAATATTTTTTCAGAGGTAGATGCAGAAAAAAATTATATTCAATTTGCAACCTGATGGAGGTCAGTATAGATGGACTAATAGAGAAAGTCCCACACACAGCTAGAAGCCCAAATATTTTTTCAGAGCTAGATGCAGACAAAAAATTATTTTCAGTTTGCAAACTGATGGAGGTCAGTATAGATGGACTAATAGAACAAGTCCCACACACAGCTAGAAGCCCAAATATTTTTTCAGAGGTAGATGCAGAAAAAAAATATATTCAGTTTGCAACCTGATGGAGGTCAGTATAGATGGACTAATCGAGAAAGTCCCACACACTGCTAGAAGGCCAAATATTTTTTCAGAGCTAGATGCAGACAAAAAATTATCTTTAATTTGCAACCTGATGGAGGTCAGTATAGATGGACTAATAGAGAAAGTCCCACACACTGCTAGAAGGCCAAATATTTTTTTCAGAGCTGGATGCAGATAAAAATTATTTTTAATTTGCAACCTGATGGAGGTCAGTATAGATGGACTAATAGAGAAAGTCCCACACACTGCTAGAAGGCCAAATATTTTTTCAGAGCTAGATGAGGAAAAAAATTATATTCAGTTTGCAACCTGATGGAGGTCAGTATAGATGGACTAATAGAGAAAGTCCCACACACTGCTAGAAGGCCAAATATTTTTTCAGAGGTAGATGCAGATAAAAATTATTTTTAATTTGCAACCTGATGGAGGTCAGTATAGATGGACTAATACAGAAAGTCCCACACACTGCTAGAAGGCCAAATATTTTTTCAGAGCTAGATGCAGACAAAAAATTATTTTCAGTTTCCAACCTGATGGAGGTCAGTATAGATGGACTAATAGAACAAGTCCCACACACAGCTAGAAGACCAAATATTTTTTCAGAGGTAGATGCAGAAAAAAATTATATTCAGTTTGCAACCTGATGGAGGTCTGTATAGATGGATTAATAGAACAAGTCCCACACACAGCTAGAAGCCTAATATTTTTTCAGAGGTAGATGCAGAAAAAAAATATATTCAGTTTGCAACCTGATGGAGGTCAGTATACATGGACTAATAGAGAAAGTCCCGCACACTGCTAGAAAGCCAAATATTTTTTCAGAGCTAGATGCAGACAAAAAATTATTTTTAATTTGCAACCTGATGGAGGTCAGTATAGATGGACTAATAGAGAAAGTCCCACACACTGCTAGAAGGCCAAATATTTTTTCAGAGCTGGATGCAGATAAAAATTATTTTTAATTTGCAATCTGATGGAGGTCAGTATAGATGGACTAACAGAGAAAGTCCCACACACTGCTAGAAGGCCAAATATTTTTTCAGAGCTAGATGCAGAAAAAAAATATATTCAGTTTGCAACCTGATGGAGGTCAGTATAGATGGACTAATAGAACAAGTCCCACACACAGCTAGAAGCCCAAATATTTTTTCAGAGGTAGATGCAGATAAAAATTATTTTTAATTTGCAACCTGATGGAGGTCAGAATAGATGGACTAATAGAGATAGTCCCACACACTGCTAGAAGGCCAAATATTTTTTCAGAGCTAGATGCAGACAAAAAATTATTTTCAGTTTGCAACCTGATGGAGGTAAGTATCGATGGACTAATAGAACAAGTCCCACACACAGCTAGAAGCCCAAATATTTTTTCAGAGGTAGATGCAGAAAAAAATTATATTCAATTTGCAACCTGATGGAGGTCAGTATAGATGGACTAATAGAGAAAGTCCCACACACTGCTAGAAGGCCAAATATTTTTTCAGAGCTAGATGCAGACAAAAAATTATTTTTAATTTGCAACCTGATGGAGGTCAGTATAGATGGACTAATAGAGAAAGTCCCACACACAGCTAGAAGCCCAAATATTTTTTCAGAGCTAGATGCAGAAAAAAATTATATTCAGTTTGCAACCTGATGGAGGTCAGTATAGATGGACTAATAGAACAAGTCCCACACACAGCTAGAAGCCCAAATATTTTTTCAGAGGTAGATGCAGAAAAAAATTATATTCAGTTTGCAACCTGATGGAGGTCTGTATAGATGGATTAATAGAACAAGTCCCACACACAGCTAGAAGCCCAATATTTTTTCAGAGGTAGATGCAGAAAAAAAATATATTCAGTTTGCAACCTGATGGAGGTCAGTATAGATGGACTAATAGAGAAAGTCCCACACACTGCTAGAAGGCCAAATATTTTTTCAGAGCTAGATGCAGACAAAAAATTATTTTTAATTTGCAACCTGATGGAGGAGAGTATAGATGGACTAATAGAGAAAGTCCCACACACTGCTAGAAGGCCAAATATTTTTTCAGAGCTGGATGCAGATAAAAATTATTTTTAATTTGCAACCTGATGGAGGTCAGTATAGATGGACTAATAGAGAAAGTCCCACACACTGCTAGAAGGCCAAATATTTTTTCAGAGCTAGATGCAGAAAAAATTATATTCAGTTTGCAACCTGATGGAGGTCAGTATAGATGGACTAATAGAACAAGTCCCACACACAGCTAGAAGCCCAAATATTTTTTCAGAGGTAGATGCAGATAAAAATTATTTTTAATTTGCAACCTGATGGAGGTCAGTATAGATGGACTAATAGAGAAAGTCCCACACACTGCTAGAAGGCCAAATATTTTTTCAGAGCTAGATGCAGACAAAAATTTATTTTCAGTTTGCAACCTGATGGAGGTCAGTATAGATGGACTAATAGAACAAGTCCCACACACAGCTAGAAGCCCAAATATTTTTTCAGAGGTAGATGCAGAAAAAATTATATTCAGTTTGCAACCTGATGGAGGTCTGTATAGATGGATTAATAGAACAAGTCCCACACACAGCTAGAAGCCCAATATTTTTTCAGAGGTAGATGCAGAAAAAATATATATTCAGTTTGCAACCTGATGGAGGTCAGTATGGATGGACTAATAGAGAAAGTCCCACACACTGCTAGAAGGCCAAATATTTTTTCAGAGCTAGATGCAGACAAAAAATTATTTTTAATTTGCAACCTGATGGAGGTCAGTATAGATGGACTAATAGAGAAAGTCCCACACACTGCTAGAAGGCCAAATATTTTTTCAGAGCTGGATGCAGATAAAAATTATTTTTAATTTGCAACCTGATGGAGGTCAGTATAGATGGACTAATAGAGAAAGTCCCACACACTGCTAGAAGGCCAAATATTTTTTCAGAGCTAGATGCAGAAAAAAATTATATTCAGTTTGCAACCTGATGGAGGTCAGTATAGATGGACTAATAGAGAAAGTCCCACACACTGCTAGAAGGCCAAATATTTTTTCAGAGGTAGATGGAGATAAAAATTATTTTTAATTTGCAACCTGATGGAGGTCAGTATAGATGGACTAATAGAGAAAGTCCCACACACTGCTAGAAGGCCAAATATTTTTTCAAAGCTAGATGCAGACAAAAAATTATTTTCAGTTTGCAACCTGATGGAGGTCAGTATAGATGGACTAATAGAACAAGTCCCACACACAGCTAGAAGCCCAAATATTTTTTCAGAGGTAGTTGCAGAAAAAAATTATATTCAGTTTACAACCTGATGGAGGTCTGTATAGATGGATTAATAGAACAAGTCCCACACACAGCTAGAAGCCCAATATTTTTTCAGAAGTAGATGCAGAAAAAAAGTATATTCAGTTTGCAACCTGATGGAGGTCAGTATAGATGGACTAATAGAGAAAGTCCCACACACTGCTAGAAGCCCAAATATTTTTTCAGAGGTAGATGCAGATAAAAATTATTTTTAATTTGCAACCTGATGGAGGTCAGTATAGATGGACTAATAGAGAAAATCCCACACTCTGCTAGAAGGCCAAATATTTTTTCAGAGCTAGATGCAGACAAAAAATTATTTTCAGTTTGCAACCTGATGGAGGTCAGTATAGATGGACTAATAGAACAATCCCACACACAGCTAGAAGCCCAAATATTTTTTCAGAGGTAGATGCAGAAAAAAATTATATTCAGTTTGCAACCTGATGGAGGTCAGTATAGATGGACTAATAGAGAAAGTCCCACACACTGCTAGAAGGCAAAATATTTTTTCAGAGCTTGATGCAGACAAAAAATTATTTTTAATTTGCAACCTGATGGAAGTCAGTATAGATGGACTAATAGAGAAAGTCCCACACACAGCTAGAAGCCCAAATATTTTTCCAGAGCTAGATGCAGACAAAAAATTATTTTCAGTTTGCAACCTGATGGAGGTCAGTATAGATGGACTAATAGAGAAAGTCCCACACACAGCTAGAAGCCCAAATATTTTTTCAGAGCTAGATGCAGAAAAAAATTATATTCAGTTTGCAACCTGATGGAGGTCAGTATAGATGGACTAATAGAGAAAGTCCCACACACTGCTAGAAGGCCAAATATTTTTTCAGAGCTAGATGCAGACAAAAAATTATTTTTAATTTGCAACCTGATGGAGGTCAGTATAGATGGACTAATAGAGAAAGTCCCACACACTGCTAGAAGGCCAAATATTTTTTCAGAGCTGGATGCCGATAAAAATTATTTTTAATTTGCAACCTGATGGAGGTCAGTATAGATGGACTAATAGAGAAAGTCCCACACACTGCTAGAAGGCCAAATATTTTTTCAGAGCTAGATGCAGAAAAAATTATATTCAGTTTGCAACCTGATGGAGGTCAGTATAGATGGACTAATAGAACAAGTCCCACACACAGCTAGAAGCCCAAATATTTTTTCAGAGGTAGATACAGATAAAAATTATTTTTAATTTGCAACCTGATGGAGGTCAGTATAGATGGACTAATAGAGAAAGTCCCACACACTGCTAGAAGGCCAAATATTTTTTCAGAGCTAGATGCAGACAAAAATTTATTTTCAGTTTGCAACCTGATGGAGGTCAGTATAGATGGACTAATAGAACAAGTCCCACACACAGCTAGAAGCCCAAATATTTTTTCAGAGGTAGATGCAGAAAAAATTATATTCAGTTTGCAACCTGATGGAGGTCTGTATAGATGGATTAATAGAACAAGTCCCACACACAGCTAGAAGCCCAATATTTTTTCAGAGGTAGATGCAGAAAAAATATATATTCAGTTTGCAACCTGATGGAGGTCAGTATAGATGGACTAATAGAGAAAGTCCCACACACTGCTAGAAGGCCAAATATTTTTTCAGAGCTAGATGCTGACAAAAAATTATTTTTAATTTGCAACCTGATGGAGGTCAGTATAGATGGACTAATAGAGAAAGTCCCACACACTGCTAGAAGGCCAAATATTTTTTCAGAGCTGGATGCAGATAAAAATTATTTTTAATTTGCAACCTGATGGAGGTCAGTATAGATGGACTAATAGAGAAAGTCCCACACACTGCTAGAAGGCCAAATATTTTTTCAGATCTAGATGCAGAAAAAAATTATATTCAGTTTGCAACCTGATGGAGGTCAGTATAGATGGACTAATAGAGAAAGTCCCACACACTGCTAGAAGGCCAAATATTTTTTCAGAGGTAGATGCAGATAAAAATTATTTTTAATTTGCAACCTGATGGAGGTCAGTATAGATGGACTAATAGAGAAAGTCCCACACACTGCTAGAAGGCCAAATATTTTTTCAGAGCTGGATGCCGATAAAAATTATTTTTAATTTGCAACCTGATGGAGGTCAGTATAGATGGACTAATAGAGAAAGTCCCACACACTGCTAGAAGGCCAAATATTTTTTCAGAGCTAGATGCAGAAAAAATTATATTCAGTTTGCAACCTGATGGAGGTCAGTATAGATGGACTAATAGAACAAGTCCCACACACAGCTAGAAGCCCAAATATTTTTTCAGAGGTAGATACAGATAAAAATTATTTTTAATTTGCAACCTGATGGAGGTCAGTATAGATGGACTAATAGAGAAAGTCCCACACACTGCTAGAAGGCCAAATATTTTTTCAGAGCTAGATGCAGACAAAAATTTATTTTCAGTTTGCAACCTGATGGAGGTCAGTATAGATGGACTAATAGAACAAGTCCCACACACAGCTAGAAGCCCAAATATTTTTTCAGAGGTAGATGCAGAAAAAATTATATTCAGTTTGCAACCTGATGGAGGTCTGTATAGATGGATTAATAGAACAAGTCCCACACACAGCTAGAAGCCCAATATTTTTTCAGAGGTAGATGCAGAAAAAATATATATTCAGTTTGCAACCTGATGGAGGTCAGTATAGATGGACTAATAGAGAAAGTCCCACACACTGCTAGAAGGCCAAATATTTTTTCAGAGCTAGATGCTGACAAAAAATTATTTTTAATTTGCAACCTGATGGAGGTCAGTATAGATGGACTAATAGAGAAAGTCCCACACACTGCTAGAAGGCCAAATATTTTTTCAGAGCTGGATGCAGATAAAAATTATTTTTAATTTGCAACCTGATGGAGGTCAGTATAGATGGACTAATAGAGAAAGTCCCACACACTGCTAGAAGGCCAAATATTTTTTCAGATCTAGATGCAGAAAAAAATTATATTCAGTTTGCAACCTGATGGAGGTCAGTATAGATGGACTAATAGAGAAAGTCCCACACACTGCTAGAAGGCCAAATATTTTTTCAGAGGTAGATGCAGATAAAAATTATTTTTAATTTGCAACCTGATGGAGGTCAGTATAGATGGACTAATAGAGAAAGTCCCACACACTGCTAGAAGGCCAAATATTTTTTCAGAGCTAGATGCAGACAAAAAATTATTTTCAGTTTGCAACCTGATGGAGGTCAGTATAGATGGACTAATAGAACAAGTCCCACACACAGCTAGAAGCCCAAATATTTTTTCAGAGGTAGTTGCAGAAAAAAATTATATTCAGTTTACAACCTGATGGAGGTCTGTATAGATGGATTAATAGAACAAGTCCCACACACAGCTAGAAGCCCAATATTTTTTCAGAAGTAGATGCAGAAAAAAAGTATATTCAGTTTGCAACCTGATGGAGGTCAGTATAGATGGACTAATAGAGAAAGTCCCACACACTGCTAGAAGCCCAAATATTTTTTCAGAGGTAGATGCAGATAAAAATTATTTTTAATTTGCAACCTGATGGAGGTCAGTATAGATGGACTAATAGAGAAAATCCCACACTCTGCTAGAAGGCCAAATATTTTTTCAGAGCTAGATGCAGAAAAAAAATTATTTTCAGTTTGCAACCTGATGGAGGTCAGTATAGATGGACTAATAGAACAATCCCACACACAGCTAGAAGCCCAAATATTTTTTCAGAGGTAGATGCAGAAAAAAATTATATTCAGTTTGCAACCTGATGGAGGTCAGTATAGATGGACTAATAGAGAAAGTCCCACACACTGCTAGAAGGCAAAATATTTTTTCAGAGTGAGATGCAGACAAAAAATTATTTTTAATTTGCAACCTGATGGAGGTAAGTATAGATGGACTAATAGAGAAAGTCCCACACACAGCTAGAAGCCCAAATATTTTTCCAGAGCTAGATGCAGACAAAAAATTATTTTCAGTTTGCAACCTCATGGAGGTCAGTATAGATGGACTAATAGAGAAAGTCCCACACACAGCTAGAAGCCCAAATATTTTTTCAGAGCTAGATGCAGAAAAAAATTATATTCAGTTTGCAACCTGATGGAGGTCAGTATAGATGGACTAATAGAACAAGTCCCACACACAGCTAGAAGCCCAAATATTTTTTCAGAGGTAGATGCAGAAAAAAATTATATTCAGTTTGCAACCTGATGGAGGTCTGTATAGATGGATTAATAGAACAAGTCCCACACACAGCTAGAAGCCCAATATTTTTTCAGAGGTAGATGCAGAAAAAAATTATATTCAGTTTGCAACCTGATGGAGGTCTGTATAGATGGATTAATAGAACAAGTCCCACACACAGCTAGAAGCCCAATATTTTTTCAGAGGTAGATGCAGAAAAAAAATATATTCAGTTTGCAACCTGATGGAGGTCAGTATAGATGGACTAATAGAGAAAGTCCCACACACTGCTAGAAGGCCAAATATTTTTTCAGAGCTAGATGCAGACAAAAAATTATTTTTAATTTGCAACCTGATGGAGGTCAGTATAGATGGACTAATAGAGAAAGTCCCACACACTGCTAGAAGGCCAAATATTTTTTCAGAGCTGGATGCAGATAAAAATTATTTTTAATTTGCAACCTGATGGAGGTCAGTATAGATGGACTAATAGAGAAAGTCCCACACACTGCTAGAAGGCCAAATATTTTTTCAGAGCTAGATGCAGAAAAAAATTATATTCAGTTTGCAACCTGATGGAGGTCAGTATAGATGGACTAATAGAACAAGTCCCACACACTGCTAGAAGCCCAAATATTTTTTCAGAGCTAGATGCAGAAAAAAATTATATTCAATTTGCAACCTGATGGAGGTCAGTATAGATGGACTAATAGAATGATGCTATGCCCAAAAGATTTTACTTCACTAGGTGCAGTAAAAAAATTGGTATTCTATACACAGGTGGTATATCTTGCAACACAGATAGGCTACTCCACTGACTAACACACTCTGCAATAGGCCAAAAAGGATTAGCTTTGCTAGATTCAGCCAAATGCTGTGAAAAAAACTTGCACAGCACTGGCACAGACCTGCCTGGCAAAAACTGATAGGAACTGATGTAACCTAGTCCTGAAAAGGACTGCAATTACAATTAGTCTTTACTCCCACAATCTATCTATTTAAGAGCACAGACCTGCCTGATAAAAGTCGTAGGAAATGCTGTAACCTAGTCCTTAAGAGGACTGCAATCACAACTATTCCCTACTCCCAAGCTATCTGTAGATTTGTGCGAAAATTGGCTTGAAATTAACAAGGTATAGCGCACACAGCAACAGCGGTGCCGTCTAACACGCAGCTGCAGCAGTGAGAAAATGGTGGCGACGGGGAAAATGGCTTGGTCTTATAGGGCAAGGACATGTGACATACACTGCCAATGACACATGCCCTTGCTTGTGTGAAAAAAGCACTTCGCTCCGTGTGTGCGCTGCTGATAGGCTGACAGATTGCACCTCCCCACTGTAAATGCGGGAAAGAGAAAAAAAAATGGAGATCTTCATTATTCCTGCAGAGATCCATCCCCTGCCCCTCCCCCCACCCCGCTGTACACTCAAACTGCGTATTAACATTAATTTTCATCATTACTGAGAAAAAATCCAGTTATGATTTTGGTGCATGAACAGTTATCGAACATAACCTCGAACAGCCGAATTTTTCTCAAATCGTTCGTGTTCGCCGAACGGCTCGAACACCGCCCAAAACAGCTCGAATTTGAGATTGGCGAACAGTTCGAGTAGAACAACGCTCATCTCTACTGATAAGCGCACTCGCCTGTCAACTGACAATGCTGACAAGCTGACCCTTATCAAAATGAACAAGGGCTGAATTGGGCCAGACTTCTCATCACCACCAAATGACAGCAGAGTAACATAAAGTCAAATCCACTGTGTTATTTCGGGAGGTGTATTCACATGCACCGCTTCACACCCACACATGGGTATACGCTTCCTCATTTTGGCTGTTTTTTGCTCTTCTCCTGATCCTCAGCCTCCACCACTACTATACCACCAGGGTGACCGTGGTCCGTGTTGCCAGCATTGCAAGTTCCTCCATCCTAATTTTTGGCAGCTTTTGCTTGGAAGGCATAGGCAAAGACTATGGGAGACCCACTCCCCAATAATGGTTTTTAATATGCAGTACTGCATGGCTCTTCCAAGGGGCATTAAAACTGTCTTGTTAAGCTACTGTGACCTCCACCACTCTTCCAAGGGGCATTAAAACTGTCTTGATAAGCTACTGTGACCTCCACCACTCTTCCAAGGGGCATTGATATTGTCTTTTTATTCCACTGTGACCTCCACGTCTCTTCCAAGGGGCATTTAAACCGTCTTGTTAAGCTACTGTGACCTCCACCACTCTTCCAAGGGGCATTAAAACCCTCTTGTTAAGCTACTGTGACCTTCACCACTCTTCCAAGGTGCATTAAAACCGTCTTGTTAAACCACTCTGACCTCCACTTCTCTTCCAAGGGGCATTTAAACCGTCTTGTTAGCTACTTTGATCCCCACCGCTCTTCCAAGGGGCATTAAAACCGTCTTGTTAAGCTATTGTGACCTCCACCACTCTTCCAAGGCGCATTAAAACCGTCTTGTTAAACCACTCTGACCTCCACGTCTTTTCAAAGGGGCATTAAAACTGTCTTGTTAAGCTACTGTGACCTCCACCACTCTTCCAAGGGGCATTAAAACTGTCTTGTTAAGCTACTGTGACCTCCACTTCTCCAAGGGGCATTAAAACCGTCTTGTTAAGCTACTGCGACCTCCACCACTCTTCCAAGGGGCATTAAAACCGTCTTGTTAAACCACTCTGACCTCCACGTCTCTTCCAAGGGGCATTAAAACTGTCTTGTTAAGCTACTGCGTCCTCCACCACTTTTTCAAGGGGCATTGATATTGTCTTTTTATTCCACTGTGACCTCCACGTCTCTTCCAAGGGGCATTTAAACCGTCTTGTTAAGCTACTGTGACCTCCACCACTCTTCCAATGCAATGGGCATTAAAACTGTCTTGTTAAGCTACTGCGACCTCCACGTCTCTTCCAAGGGGCATTAAAACAGTCTTGTTAAGCTACTGCGACCTCCACGTCTCTTCTAAGGAGCATTAAAACCATCTTGTTAAGCTACTGCGTCCTCCACCACTCTTCCAAGGGGCATTAAAACCGTCTTGTTAAGCTATTGCAACCTCCACTACTTTTCCAAGGGGCATTAAAACCGTCTTGTTAAGCTACTGCGACCTCCACCACTTTTCCAAGGGGCATTAAAACCGTCTTGTTAAGCTACTGCGACCTCCACCACTCTTCCAAGGGGAATTAAAACCGTCTTGTTAAGCTACTGCGACCTCCACCGCTTTTCCAAAGGACATTAAAACCGTCTTGTTAAGCTACTGCGACCTCCACCACTTTTCCAAGGGGCATTAAAACCGTCTTGTTAAACCACTCTGACCTCCACGTCTCTTCCAAGGGGCATTAAAACCGTCTTGTTAAGCTACTGAGACCTCCACCACTCTTTCAAGGTGCATTGATATAGTCTTTTTATTCCACTGTGACCTCCACGTCTCTTCCAAGGGGCATTTAAACCATCTTGTTAAGCTCCTGTGACCTCCACCACTCTTCCAAGGGGCATTAAAACTGTCTTGTTAAGCTACTGAGACCTTCACGTCTCTTCCAAGGGGCATTAAAACCATCTTGTTAAGCTACTGCAACCTCCACTTCTCTTCCAAGGGGCATTAAAACCGTCTTGTTAAGCTACTGCGACCTCCACCACTTCTCCCAGGGGCATTAAAACCGTCTTGTTAAGCTACTGCGACCTCCACCACTTTTCCAAGGGGCATTAAAACTGTCTTGTTAAGCTACTGCGACCTCCACCACTCTTCCAAGGGGCAATGATATTGTCTTTTTATTCCACTGCGACCTCCACCATTCTTCCAAGGGTCATTAAAACTGTCTTGTTAAGCTACTGTGACCTCCACGTCTCTTCCACGGGGCATTGATATTGTCTTTTTATTCCACTTTAACCTCCACCACTCTTCCAAAGGGCATTAAAACAGTCTTGTTAAACCACTCTGACCTCCACCACTCTTCCAAGGGGCATTAAAACTGTCTTGTTAAGCTACTGCGACCTCCACCACTTTTCCAAGGGGCATTAAAACCATCTTGTTAAGCTACTGCGACTTCCACCACTCTTACAAGGGGCATTGATATTGTCTTTTTATTCCACAGCGACCTCCACCATTCTTCCAAGTGGCATTAAAACCGTCTTGTTAAGCTACTGTGACCTCCACGTTTCTTCCACAGGGCATTGAGATTGTCTTTTTATTCCACTGTTACCTCCACCACTCTTCCAAGGGGCATTAAAACCATCTTGTTAAGCTACTGTGACCTCCACGTCTCTTCCAAGGGGCATTAAAACCGTCTTGTTAAACCATTCTGAACTCCACAGCTCTTCCAAGGGGCATTGAAATGTTGTTTTTAATTAACTCTAACCTCCACGACTCTTCAAATGGGTATTGCATTTCCTCCTAATTTTAGTCAGCTTTTGCTTTTCAATGCATAGGCGAACACTAAGGGAGATTCACTCCCCAATAATGGGTAGAAGGATTTTAGTATGCTGTAATCCACGTCTGTTTCAAGGGGCATTGCAGCGCCTCATAATTTTTGGAAAGCCTTCCATTCACTGCTTAGGCCAACAGTGTACAGGAGACCCAGTTGCTATAAATGAAAAAACAGTTTAGTTAAGGCCCTCTGAACTCCATGTCACTTCCAAGGAGCATTGGAGTGCCTCGAAATTTTTGGTAGGCATTGCACTCACTGTATGCCCTATAACTGTGTAGCCGAACCGCTCCTTTTGGTACAGAAACATATCCTACAAGACATGTGTGGTTGACTGGCCTCATATTGATGTGAATGGTCCCTGTCCCTGCTGCTATTTATCCTTTGCCACCACCTCATCGATCACTCATCACCTGAAGCTTTGTTTTAACGGGAGTCATTGAACTAGGATAGTAGCAGGAAAACATCCATCAATCCTCGGAGGAGGTAGGATATGCTCCAAAACGCTGACCACCTCAGGCCTAGCTGCTACTACATACATGCGCTTGCATTCCAAGGAATAGAAAGCTAAGGAGATGGATGGCCTCATGATCATGAATAATTTACTCGTTGTGTAGGAGGCCGACCACTGCTGCTGTCTACCTTCTGAACTTTGTGTTGAAGCCTGATTGACCCAGGACCCCGCAATCCTCTATGTCTGGAGGACGTGCTGCATCCCAGTGTCCAACTGTGTCCCGGCTTCCACAATATTAACCCAGTGTGAAGGCGTCAGTCAGATGGACCATCCCTGGACACATTCACTTGTCCACGTGTTTGTGGTTAGGCTGTCCTTCAAATAGGGGCGGCTGGGGACCATTTATGGACACCCGGCCGCCCCCAGGCGGCTGGGGACTGAGCGTGGACACCCGGCCGATTCATAAAGATTCTGGGCATCAGTGCAGATCATTTCCTCGTCTGGATTCACAGAAGCGCTGGAGTCGACCTCTGATTCCCAGGCTACAGTATGAGTAAACAGCTCTGCAGACTCAACCATCTGTTCTACCTCATACTCAGACGGGCAGCTGGAGATTTGGGAGCTGTGAGGAAGCAAGTGCGATTGGGGTGACAACTTTGAGGACTGGAGTATTTGTGATGTTGAAGTTGATGTGGAGGAGAGCCCACTTAAAGGAGCACTTGATATCCGTTGAAGCACCTGCTGTTTTTGTGCCTCATCTGGAATTTGTAGCGATTGGCGTGGCCGTAAGAAAGGGATCTTATCACATTGTCCGCTAAAAGAAGTAGACATTTTAGTTTGGCTGGAAGATGGTCTTTCTTCTGCAGATGTTACTGTTACTTTAACACCTACCCCACGGACACAACCTTTTTTCCCCTTCTCAACACGCCTATTCCCCTTTCCACCAGCAGCAGGCCTTTTTCCACTCATTTTGGTGGTTAACTAATTCACAACTCTGGAGTTGTTTGCACAAAAAAACAATGGATGGGAACCGAGCAGAGCTGAGTGGCCAAACTGTGGTATTAGGCCAAAACTATTGGCTGGGTTAGATGCAGAAAAAAATTATATTCAATTTGCAACCTGATGGAGGTCAGTATAGATGGACTAATAGAGAAAGTCCCACACACAGCTAGAAGCCCAAATATTTTTCAGAGGTAGATGCAGAAAAAAAATATATTCAGTTTGCAACCTGATGGAGGTCAGTATACATGGACTAATAGAGAAAGTCCCACACACTGCTAGAAGGCCAAATATTTTTTCAGAGCTAGATGCAGACAAAAAATTATTTTCAGTTTGCAACCTGATGGAGGTCAGTATAGATGGACTAATAGAACAAGTCCCACACACAGCTAGAAGCCCAAATATTTTTTAAGAGGTAGATGCAGAAAAAAGCTATATTCAGTTTGCAACCTGATGGAGGTCTGTATAGATGGATTAATAGAACAAGTCCCACACACAGCTAGAAGCCCAATATTTTTTCAGAGGTAGATGCAGAAAAAAAATATATTCAGTTTGCAACCTGATGGAGGTCAGTATAGATGGACTAATAGAGAAAGTCCCACACACTGCTATAAGGCCAAATATTTTTTCAGAGCTAGATGCAGACAAAAAATTATCTTTAACTTGCAACCTGATGGAGGTCAGTATAGATGGACTAATAGAGAAAGTCCCACACACTGCTAGAAGGCCAAATATTTTTTTCAGAGCTGGATGCAGATAAAAATTATTTTTAATTTGCAACCTGATGGAGGTCAGTATAGATGGACTAATAGAGAAAGTCCCACACACTGCTAGAAGGCCAAATATTTTTTCAGAGCTAGAAGCAGAAAAAATTTACATTCAGTTTGCAACCTGATGGAGGTCAGTATAGATGGACTAATAGAGAAAGTCCCACACACTGCTAGAAGGCCAAATATTTTTTCAGAGGTAGATGCAGATAAAAATTATTTTTAATTTGCAACCTGATGGAGGTCAGTATAGATGGACTAATACAGAAAGTCCCACACACTGCTAGAAGGCCAAATATTTTTTCAGAGCTAGATGCAGACAAAAATTATTTTCAGTTTGCAACCTGATGGAGGTCAGTATAGATGGACTAATAGAACAAGTCCCACACTCAGCTAGAAGACCAAATATTTTTTCAGAGGTAGATGCAGAAAAAAATTATATTCAGTTTGCAACCTGATGGAGGTCTGTATAGATGGATTAATAGAACAAGTCCCACACACAGCTAGAAGCCCAATATTTTTTCAGAGGTAGATGCAGAAAAAAAATATATTCAGTTTGCAACCTGATGGAGGTCAGTATAGATGGACTAATAGAGAAAGTCCCACACACTGCTAGAAGGCCAAATATTTTTTCAGAGCTAGATGCAGAAAAAAAATATATTCAGTTTGCAACCTGATGGAGGTCAGTATAGATGGACTAATAGAACAAGTCCCACACACAGCTAGAAGCCCAAATATTTTTTCAGAGGTAGATGCAGATAAAAATTATTTTTAATTTGCAACCTGATGGAGGTCAGTATAGATGGACTAATAGAGAAAGTCCCACACACTGCTAGAAGGCCAAATATTTTTTCAGAGCTAGATGCAGACAAAAAATTATTTTCAGTTTGCAACCTGATGGAGCTAAGTATAGATGGACTAATAGAACAAGTCCCACACAAAGCTAGAAGCCCAAATATTTTTTCAGAGGTAGATGCAGAAAAAAATTATATTCAATTTGCAACCTGATGGAGGTCAGTATACATGGAATAATAGAGAAAGTCCCACACACAGCTAGAAGCCCAAATATTTTTTCAGAGCTAGATGCAGACAAAAAATTATTTTCAGTTTGCAAACTGATGGAGGTCAGTATAGATGGACTAATAGAACAAGTCCCACACACAGCTAGAAGCCCAAATATTTTTTAAGAGGTAGATGCAGAAAAAAAATATATTCAGTTTGCAACCTGATGGAGGTCAGTATAGATGGACTAATCGAGAAAGTCCCACACACTGCTAGATGGCCAAATATTTTTTCAGAGCTAGATGCAGACAAAAAATTATCTTTAATTTGCAACCTGATGGAGGTCAGTATAGATGGACTAATAGAGAAAGTCCCACACACTGCTAGAAGGCCAAATATTTTTTCAGAGCTGGATGCAGATAAAAATTATTTTTAATTTGCAACCTGATGGAGGTCAGTATAGATGGACTAATAGAGAAAGTCCCACACACTGCTAGAAGGCCAAATATTTTTTTAGAGCTAGATGAGGAAAAAAATTATATTCAGTTTGCAACCTGATGGAGGTCAGTATAGATGGACTAATAGAGAAAGTCCCACACACTGCTAGAAGGCCAAATATTTTTTCAGAGGTAGATGCAGATAAAAATTATTTTTAATTTGCAACCTGATGGAGGTCAGTATAGATGGACTAATACAGAAAGTCCCACACACTGCTAGAAGGCCAAATATTTTTTCAGAGCTAGATGCAGACAAAAAATTATTTTCAGTTTGCAACCTGATGGAGGTCAGTATAGATGGACTAATAGAATGAGTCCCACACACAGCTAGAAGCCCAAATATTTTTTCAGAGGTAGATGCAGAAAAAAATTATATTCAGTTTGCAACCTGATGGAGGTCTGTATAGATGGATTAATAGAACAAGTCCCACACACAGCTAGAAGCCCAATATTTTTTCAGAGGTAGATGCAGAAAAAAAATATATTCAGTTTGCAACCTGATGGAGGTCAGTATAGATGGACTAATAGAGAAAGTCCCACACACTGCTAGAAGGCCAAATATTTTTTCAGAGCTAGATACAGACAAAAAATTATTTTTAATTTGCAACCTGATGGAGGTCAGTATAGATGGACTAATAGAGAAAGTCCCACACACTGCTAGAAGGCCAAATATTTTTTCAGAGCTGGATGCAGATAAAAATTATTTTTAATTTGCAATCTGATGGAGGTCAGTATAGATGGACTAATAGAGAAAGTCCCACACACTGCTAGAAGGCCAAATATTTTTTCAGAGCTAGATGCAGAAAAAAAATATATTCAGTTTGCAACCTGATGGAGGTCAGTATAGATGGACTAATAGAACAAGTCCCACACACAGCTAGAAGCCCAAATATTTTTTCAGAGGTAGATGCAGATAAAAATTATTTTAATTTGCAACCTGATGGAGGTCAGTATAGATGGACTAAGAGAGAAAGTCCCACACACTGCTAGAAGGCCAAATATTTTTTCAGAGCTAGATGCAGACAAAAAATTATTTTCAGTTTGCAACCTGATGGAGGTCAGTATAGATGGACTAATAGAACAAGTCCCACACACAGCTAGAAGCCCAAATATTTTTTCAGAGGTAGATGCAGAAAAAAATTATATTCAGTTTGCAACCTGATGGACGTCAGTATAGATGGACTAATAGAGAAAGTCCCACACACTGCTAGAAGGCCAAATATTTCTTCAGAGCTAGATGCAGACAAAAAATTATTTTTAATTTGCAACCAGATGGAGGTCAGTATAGATGGAATAATAGAGAAAGTCCCACACACAGCTAGAAGCCCAAATATTTTTTCAGAGCTAGATGCAGACAAAAAATTATTTTCAGTTTGCAAACTGATGGAGGTCAGTATAGATGGACTAATAGAACAAGTCCCACACACAGCTAGAAGCCCAAATATTTTTTCAGAGGTAGATGCAGAAAAAAAATATATTCAGTTTGCAACCTGATGGAGGTCAGTATAGATGGACTAATCGAGAAAGTCCCACACACTGCTAGAAGGCCAAATATTTTTTCAGAGCTAGATGCAGACAAAAAATTATCTTTAATTTGCAACCTGATGGAGGTCAGTATAGATGGACTAATAGAGAAAGTCCCACACACTGCTAGAAGGCCAAATATTTTTTTCAGAGCTGGATGCAGATAAAAATTATTTTTAATTTGCAACCTGATGGAGGTCAGTATAGATGGACTAATAGAGAAAGTCCCACACACTGCTAGAAGGCCAAATATTTTTTCAGAGCTAGATGAGGAAAAAAATTATATTCAGTTTGCAACCTGATGGAGGTCAGTATAGATGGACTAATAGAGAAAGTCCCACACACTGCTAGAAGGCCAAATATTTTTTCAGAGGTAGATGCAGATAAAAATTATTTTTAATTTGCAACCTGATGGAGGTCAGTATAGATGGACTAATACAGAAATTCCCACACACTGCTAGAAGGCCAAATATTTTTTCAGAGCTAGATGCAGACAAAAAATTATTTTCAGTTTGCAACCTGATGGAGGTCAGTATAGATGGACTAATAGAACAAGTCCCACACACAGCTAGAAGACCAAATATTTTTTCAGAGGTAGATGCAGAAAAAAATTATATTCAGTTTGCAACCTGATGGAGGTCTGTATAGATGGATTAATAGAACAAGTCCCACACACAGCTAGAAGCCCAATATTTTTTCAGAGGTAGATGCAGAAAAAAAATATATTCAGTTTGCAACCTGATGGAGGTCAGTATACATGGACTAATAGAGAAAGTCCCACACACTGCTAGAAGGCCAAATATTTTTTCAGAGCTAGATGCAGACAAAAAATTATTTTTAATTTGCAACCTGATGGAGGTCAGTATAGATGGACTAACAGAGAAAGTCCCACACACTGCTAGAAGGCCAAATATTTTTTCACAGCTAGATGCAGAAAAAAAATATATTCAGTTTGCAACCTGATGGAGGTCAGTATAGATGGACTAATAGAACAAGTCCCACACACAGCTAGAAGCCCAAATATTTTTTCAGAGGTAGATGCAGATAAAAATTATTTTTAATTTGCAACCTGATGGAGGTCAGTATAGATGGACTAATAGAGAAAGTCCCACACACTGCTAGAAGGCCAAATATTTTTTCAGAGCTAGATGCAGACAAAAAATTATTTTCAGTTTGCAACCTGATGGAGGTAAGTATAGATGGACTAATAGAACAAGTCCCACACACAGCTAGAAGCCCAAATATTTTTTCAGAGGTAGATGCAGAAAAAAATTATATTCAATTTGCAACCTGATGGAGGTCAGTATAGATGGACTAATAGAGAAAGTCCCACACACTGCTAGAAGGCCAAATATTTTTTCAGAGCTAGATGCAGACAAAAAATTATTTTTAATTTGCAACCTGATGGAGGTCAGTATAGATGGACTAATAGAGAAAGTCCCACACACAGCTAGAAGCCCAAATATTTTTTCAGAGCTAGATGCAGAAAAAAATTATATTCAGTTTGCAACCTGATGGAGGTCAGTATAGATGGACTAATAGAACAAGTCCCACACACAGCTAGAAGCCCAAATATTTTTTCAGAGGTAGATGCAGAAAAAAATTATATTCAGTTTGCAACCTGATGGAGGTCTGTATAGATGGATTAATAGAACAAGTCCCACACACAGCTAGAAGCCCAATATTTTTTCAGAGGTAGATGCAGAAAAAAATATATTCAGTTTGCAACCTGATGGAGGTCAGTATAGATGGACTAATAGAGAAAGTCCCACACACTGCTAGAAGGCCAAATATTTTTTCAGAGCTAGATGCAGACAAAAAATTATTTTTAATTTGCAACCTGATGGAGGTCAGTATAGATGGACTAATAGAGAAAGTCCCACACACTGCTAGAAGGCCAAATATTTTTTCAGAGCTGGATGCAGATAAAAATTATTTTTAATTTGCAACCTGATGGAGGTCAGTATAGATGGACTAATAGAGAAAGTCCCACACACTGCTAGAAGGCCAAATATTTTTTCAGAGCTAGATGCAGAAAAAATTATATTCAGTTTGCAACCTGATGGAGGTCAGTATAGATGGACTAATAGAACAAGTCCCACACACAGCTAGAAGCCCAAATATTTTTTCAGAGGTAGATGCAGATAAAAATTATTTTTAATTTGCAACCTGATGGAGGTCAGTATAGATGGACTAATAGAGAAAGTCCCACACACTGCTAGAAGGCCAAATATTTTTTCAGAGCTAGATGCAGACAAAAAATTATTTTCAGTTTGCAACCTGATGGAGGTAAGTATAGATGGACTAATAGAACAAGTCCCACACACAGCTAGAAGCCCAAATATTTTTTCAGAGGTAGATGCAGAAAAAAATTATATTCAATTTGCAACCTGATGGAGGTCAGTATAGATGGACTAATAGAGAAAGTCCCACACACTGCTAGAAGGCCAAATATTTTTTCAGAGCTAGATGCAGACAAAAAATTATTTTTAATTTGCAACCTGATGGAGGTCAGTATAGATGGACTAATAGAGAAAGTCCCACACACAGCTAGAAGCCCAAATATTTTTTCAGAGCTAGATGCAGAAAAAAATTATATTCAGTTTGCAACCTGATGGAGGTCAGTATAGATGGACTAATAGAACAAGTCCCACACACAGCTAGAAGCCCAAATATTTTTTCAGAGGTAGATGCAGAAAAAAATTATATTCAGTTTGCAACCTGATGGAGGTCTGTATAGATGGATTAATAGAACAAGTCCCACACACAGCTAGAAGCCCAATATTTTTTCAGAGGTAGATGCAGAAAAAAATATATTCAGTTTGCAACCTGATGGAGGTCAGTATAGATGGACTAATAGAGAAAGTCCCACACACTGCTAGAAGGCCAAATATTTTTTCAGAGCTAGATGCAGACAAAAAATTATTTTTAATTTGCAACCTGATGGAGGTCAGTATAGATGGACTAATAGAGAAAGTCCCACACACTGCTAGAAGGCCAAATATTTTTTCAGAGCTGGATGCAGATAAAAATTATTTTTAATTTGCAACCTGATGGAGGTCAGTATAGATGGACTAATAGAGAAAGTCCCACACACTGCTAGAAGGCCAAATATTTTTTCAGAGCTAGATGCAGAAAAAATTATATTCAGTTTGCAACCTGATGGAGGTCAGTATAGATGGACTAATAGAACAAGTCCCACACACAGCTAGAAGCCCAAATATTTTTTCAGAGGTAGATGCAGATAAAAATTATTTTTAATTTGCAACCTGATGGAGGTCAGTATAGATGGACTAATAGAGAAAGTCCCACACACTGCTAGAAGGCCAAATATTTTTTCAGAGCTAGATGCAGACAAAAATTTATTTTCAGTTTGCAACCTGATGGAGGTCAGTATAGATGGACTAATAGAACAAGTCCCACACACAGCTAGAAGCCCAAATATTTTTTCAGAGGTAGATGCAGAAAAAATTATATTCAGTTTGCAACCTGATGGAGGTCTGTATAGATGGATTAATAGAACAAGTCCCACACACAGCTAGAAGCCCAATATTTTTTCAGAGGTAGATGCAGAAAAAATATATATTCAGTTTGCAACCTGATGGAGGTCAGTATAGATGGACTAATAGAGAAAGTCCCACACACTGCTAGAAGGCAAAATATTTTTTCAGAGCGAGATGCAGACAAAAAACTATTTTTAATTTGCAACCTGATGGAGGTCAGTATAGATGGACTAATAGAGAAAGTCCCACACACAGCTAGAAGCCCAAATATTTTTCCAGAGCTAGATGCAGACAAAAAATTATTTTCAGTTTGCAACCTGATGGAGGTCAGTATAGATGGACTAATAGAGAAAGTCCCACACACAGCTAGAAGCCCAAATATTTTTTCAGAGCTAGATGCAGAAAAAAATTATATTCAGTTTGCAACCTGATGGAGGTCAGTATAGATGGACTAATAGTGAAAGTCCCACACACTGCTAGAAGGCCAAATATTTTTTCAGAGCTAGATGCAGACAAAAAATTATTTTTAATTTGCAACCTGATGGAGGTCAGTATAGATGGACTAATAGAGAAAGTCCCACACACTGCTAGAAGGCCAAATATTTTTTCAGAGCTGGATGCAGATAAAAATTATTTTTAACTTGCAACCTGATGGAGGTCAGTATAGATGGACTAATAGAGAAAGTCCCACACACTGCTAGAAGGCCAAATATTTTTTCAGAGCTAGATGCAGAAAAAATTATATTCAGTTTGCAACCTGATGGAGGTCAGTATAGATGGACTAATAGAGAAAGTCCCACACACTGCTAGAAGGCCAAATATTTTTTCAGAGCTGGATGCAGATAAAAATTATTTTTAATTTGCAACCTGATGGAGGTCAGTATAGATGGACTAATAGAGAAAGTCCCACACACTGCTAGAAGGCCAAATATTTTTTCAGAGCTAGATGCAGAAAAAAATTATATTCAGTTTGCAACCTGATGGAGGTCAGTATAGATGGACTAATAGAGAAAGTCCCACACACTGCTAGAAGGCCAAATATTTTTTCAGAGGTAGATGCAGATAAAAATTATTTTTAATTTGCAACCTGATGGAGGTCAGTATAGATGGACTAATAGAGAAAGTCCCACACACTGCTAGAAGGCCAAATATTTTTTCAGAGCTAGATGCAGACAAAAAATTATTTTCAGTTTGCAACCTGATGGAGGTCAGTATAGATGGACTAATAGAACAAGTCCCACACACAGCTAGAAGCCCAAATATTTTTTCAGAGGTAGTTGCAGAAAAAAATTATATTCAGTTTACAACCTGATGGAGGTCTGTATAGATGGATTAATAGAACAAGTCCCACACACAGCTAGAAGCCCAATATTTTTTCAGAAGTAGATGCAGAAAAAAAGTATATTCAGTTTGCAACCTGATGGAGGTCAGTATAGATGGACCAATAGAGAAAGTCCCACACACTGCTAGAAGCCCAAATATTTTTTCAGAGGTAGATGCAGATAAAATTATTTTTAATTTGCAACCTGACGGAGGTCAGTATAGATGGACTAATAGAGAAAATCCCACACTCTGCTAGAAGGCCAAATATTTTTTCAGAGCTAGATGCAGACAAAAAATTATTTTCAGTTTGCAACCTGATGGAGGTCAGTATAGATGGACTAATAGAACAATCCCACACACAGCTAGAAGCCCAAATATTTTTTCAGAGGTAGATGCAGAAAAAAATTATATTCAGTTTGCAACCTGATGGAGGTCAGTATAGATGGACTAATAGAGAAAGTCCCACACACTGCTAGAAGGCAAAATATTTTTTCAGAGCGAGATGCAGACAAAAAATTATTTTTAATTTGCAACCTGATGGAGGTCAGTATAGATGGACTAATAGAGAAAGTCCCACACACAGCTAGAAGCCCAAATATTTTTCCAGAGCTAGATGCAGACAAAAAATTATTTTCAGTTTGCAACCTGATGGAGGTCAGTATAGATGGACTAATAGAGAAAGTCCCACACACAGCTAGAAGCCCAAATATTTTTTCAGAGCTAGATGCAGAAAAAAATTATATTCAGTTTGCAACCTGATGGAGGTCAGTATAGATGGACTAATAGAACAAGTCCCACACACAGCTAGAAGCCCAAATATTTTTTCAGAGGTAGATGCAGAAAAAAATTATATTCAGTTTGCAACCTGATGGAGGTCTGTATAGATGGATTAATAGAACAAGTCCCACACACATCTAGAAGCCCAATATTTTTTCAGAGGTAGATGCAGAAAAAAATTATATTCAGTTTGCAACCTGATGGAGGTCTGTATAGATGGATTAATAGAACAAGTCCCACACACAGCTAGAAGCCCAATATTTTTTCAGAGGTAGATGCAGAAAAAAAATATATTCAGTTTGCAACCTGATGGAGGTCAGTATAGATGGACTAATAGAGAAAGTCCCACACACTGCTAGAAGGCCAAATATTTTTTCAGAGCTAGATGCAGACAAAAAATTATTTTTAATTTGCAACCTGATGGAGGTCAGTATAGATGGACTAATAGAGAAAGTCCCACACACTGCTAGAAGGCCAAATATTTTTTCAGAGCTGGATGCAGATAAAAATTATTTTTAATTTGCAACCTGATGGAGGTCAGTATAGATGGACTAATAGAGAAAGTCCCACACACTGCTAGAAGGCCAAATATTTTTTCAGAGCTAGATGCAGAAAAAAATTATATTCAGTTTGCAACCTGATGGAGGTCAGTATAGATGGACTAATAGAATGGTGCTATGCCCAAAAGATTTTACTTCACTAGGTGCAGTAAAAAAATTGGTATTCTATACACAGGTGGTATATCTTGCAACACAGATAGGCTACTCCACTGACTAACACACTCTGCAATAGGCCAAAAAGGATTAGCTTTGCTAGATTCAGCCAAATGCTGTGAAAAAAACTTGCACAGCACTGGCACAGACCTGCCTGGCAAAAATTGATAGGAACTGACGTAACCTAGTCCTGAAAAGGACTGCAATTACAATTAGTCTTTACTCCCACAATCTATCTATTTAAGAGCACAGACCTGCCTGATAAAAGTCGTAGGAAATGCTGTAACCTAGTCCTTAAGAGGACTGCAATCACAACTATTCCCCACTCCCAAGCTATCTGTAGATTTGTGCGAAAATTGGCTTGAAATTAACAAGGTATAGCGCACACAGCAACAGCGGTGCCGTCTAACACGCAGCTGCAGCAGTGAGAAAATGGTGGCGACGGGGAAAATGGCTTGGTCTTATAGGGCAAGGACATGTGACATACACTGCCAATGACACATGCCCTTGCTTGTGTGAAAAAAGCACTTCGCTCCGTGTGTGCGTTGCTGATAGGCTGACAGATTGCACCTCCCAACTGTAAATGCGGGAAAGAGAAAAAAAAATGGAGATCTTCATTATTCCTGCAGAGATCCATCCCCTGCCCCTCCCCCCACCCCGCTGTACACTCAAACTGCGTATTAACATTAATTTTCATCATTACTGAGAAAAAATCCAGTTATGATTTTGGTGCATGAACAGTTATCGAACATAACCTCGAACAGCCGAATTTTTCTCAAATCGTTCGTGTTCGCCGAACGGCTCGAACACCGCCCAAAACAGCTCGAATTTGAGATTGGCGAACAGTTCGAGTAGAACAACGCTCATCTCTACTGATAAGCGCACTCGCCTGTCAACTGACAATGCTGACAAGCTGACACTTATCAAAATGAACAAGGGCTGAATTGGGCCAGACTTCTCATCACCACCAAATGACAGCAGAGTAACATAAAGTCAAATCCACTGTGTTATTTCGGGAGGTGTATTCACATGCACCGCTTCACACCCACACATGGGTATACGCTTCCTCATTTTGGCTGTTTTTTGCTCTTCTCCTTATCCTCAGCCTCCACCACTACTATACCACCAGGGTGACCGTGGTCCGTGTTGCCAGCATTGCAAGTTCCTCCATCCTAATTTTTGGCAGCTTTTGCTTGGAAGGCATAGGCAAAGACGATGGGAGACCCACTCCCCAATAATGGTTTTTAATATGCAGTACTGCATGGCTCTTCCAAGGGGCATTAAAACTGTCTTGTTAAGCTACTGTGACCTCCACCACTCTTCCAAGGGGCATTAAAACTGTCTTGATAAGCTACTGTGACCTCCACCACTCTTCCAAGGGGCATTGATATTGTCTTTTTATTCCACTGTGACCTCCACGTCTCTTCCAAGGGGCATTTAAACCGTCTTGTTAAGCTACTGTGACCTCCACCACTCTTCCAAGGGGCATTAAAACCCTCTTGTTAAGCTACTGTGACCTTCACCACTCTTCCAAGGTGCATTAAAACCGTCTTGTTAAACCACTCTGACCTCCACTTCTCTTCCAAGGGGCATTTAAACCGTCTTGTTAGCTACTTTGACCTCCACCGCTCTTCCAAGGGGCATTAAAACCGTCTTGTTAAGCTATTGTGACCTCCACCACTCTTCCAAGGCGCATTAAAACCGTCTTGTTAAACCACTCTGACCTCCACGTCTTTTCAAAGGGGCATTAAAACTGTCTTGTTAAGCTACTGTGACCTCCACCACTCTTCCAAGGGGCATTAAAACTGTCTTGTTAAGCTACTGTGACCTCCACTTTTCCAAGGGGCATTAAAACCGTTTTGTTAAGCTACTGCGACCTCCACCACTCTTCCAAGGGGCATTAAAACCGTCTTGTTAAACCACTCTGACCTCCACGTCTCTTCCAAGGGGCATTAAAACTGTCTTGTTAAGCTACTGCGTCCTCCACCACTTTTTCAAGGGGCATTGATATTGTCTTTTTATTCCACTGTGACCTCCACGTCTCTTCCAAGGGGCATTTAAACCGTCTTGTTAAGCTACTGTGACCTCCACCACTCTTCCAATGCAATGGGCATTAAAACTGTCTTGTTAAGCTACTGCGACCTCCACGTCTCTTCCAAGGGGCATTAAAACAGTCTTGTTAAGCTACTGCGACCTCCACGTCTCTTCTAAGGGGCATTAAAACCATCTTGCTAAGCTACTGCGTCCTCCACCACTCTTCCAAGGGGCATTAAAACCGTCTTGTTAAGCTATTGCAACCTCCACCACTTTTCCAAGGGGCATTAAAACCGTCTTGTTAAGCTACTGCGACCTCCACCACTTTTCCAAGGGGCATTAAAACCGTCTTGTTAAGCTACTGCGACCTCCACCACTCTTCCAAGGGGAATTAAAACCGTCTTGTTAAGCTACTGCGACCTCCACCGCTTTTCCAAAGGACATTAAAACCGTCTTGTTAAGCTACTGCGACCTCCACCACTTTTCCAAGGGGCATTAAAACCGTCTTGTTAAACCACTCTGACCTCCACGTCTCTTCCAAGGGGCATTAAAACCGTCTTGTTAAGCTACTGAGACCTCCACCACTCTTTCAAGGTGCATTGATATAGTCTTTTTATTCCACTGTGACCTCCACGTCTCTTCCAAGGGGCATTTAAACCATCTTGTTAAGCTCCTGTGACCTCCACCACTCTTCCAAGGGGCATTAAAACCGTCTTGTTAAGCTACTGCGACCTCCACCACTTTTCCAAGGGGCATTAAAACCGTCTTGTTAAGCTACTGCGACCTCCACCACTCTTCCAAGGGGAATTAAAACCGTCTTGTTAAGCTACTGCGACCTCCACCGCTTTTCCAAAGGACATTAAAACCGTCTTGTTAAGCTACTGCGACCTCCACCACTTTTCCAAGGGGCATTAAAACTGTCTTGTTAAACCACTCTGACCTCCACGTCTCTTCCAAGGGGCATTAAAACCGTCTTGTTAAGCTACTGAGACCTCCACCACTCTTTCAAGGTGCATTGATATAGTCTTTTTATTCCACTGTGACCTCCACGTCTCTTCCAAGGGGCATTTAAACCATCTTGTTAAGCTCCTGTGACCTCCACCACTCTTCCAAGGGGCATTAAAACTGTTTTGTTAAGCTACTGAGACCTTCACGTCTCTTCCAAGGGGCATTAAAACCATCTTGTTAAGCTACTGCGACCTCCACCTCTCTTCCAAGGGGCATTAAAACCGTCTTGTTAAGCTACTGCGACCTCCACCACTTCTCCCAGGGGCATTAAAACCGTCTTGTTAAGCTACTGCGACCTCCACCACTTTTCCAATGGGCATTAAAACTGTCTTGTTAAGCTACTGCGACCTCCACCACTCTTCCAAGGGGCAATGATATTGTCTTTTTATTCCACTGCGACCTCCACCATTCTTCCAAGGGTCATTAAAACTGTCTTGTTAAGCTACTGTGACCTCCACGTCTCTTCCACGGGGCATTGAAATTGTCTTTTTATTCCACTTTAACCTCCACCACTCTTCCAAAGGGCATTAAAACAGTCTTGTTAAACCACTCTGACCTCCACCACTCTTCCAAGGGGCATTAAAACTGTCTTGTTAAGCTACTGCGACCTCCACCACTTTTCCAAGGGGCATTAAAACCATCTTGTTAAGCTACTGCGACTTCCACCACTCTTACAAGGGGCATTGATATTGTCTTTTTATTCCACAGCGACCTCCACCATTCTTCCAAGTGGCATTAAAACCGTCTTGTTAAGCTACTGTGACCTCCACGTTTCTTCCACAGGGCATTGAGATTGTCTTTTTATTCCACTGTTACCTCCACCACTCTTCCAAGGGGCATTAAAACCATCTTGTTAAGCTACTGTGACCTCCACGTCTCTTCCAAGGGGCATTAAAACCGTCTTGTTAAACCATTCTGAACTCCACAGCTCTTCCAAGGGGCATTGAAATGTTGTTTTTAATTAACTCTAACCTCCACGACTCTTCAAATGGGTATTGCATTTCCTCCTAATTTTAGTCAGCTTTTGCTTTTCAATGCATAGGCGAACACTAAGGGAGATTCACTCCCCAATAATGGGTAGAAGGATTTTAGTATGCTGTAATCCACGTCTGTTTCAAGGGGCATTGCAGCGCCTCATAATTTTTGGAAAGCCTTCCATTCACTGCTTAGGCCAACAGTGTACAGGAGACCCAGTTGCTATAAATGAAAAAACAGTTTAGTTAAGGCCCTCTGAACTCCATGTCACTTCCAAGGAGCATTGGAGTGCCTCGAAATTTTTGGTAGGCACTGCACTCACTGTATGCCCTATAACTGTGTAGCCGAACCGCTCATTTTGGTACAGAAACATATCCTACAAGACATGTGTGGTTGACTGGCCTCATATTGATGTGAATGGTCCCTGTCCCTGCTGCTATTTATCCTTTGCCACCACCTCATCGATCACTCATCACCTGAAGCTTTGTTTTAACGGGAGTCATTGAACTGGGATAGTAGCAGGAAAACATCCATCAATCCTCGGAGGAGGTAGGATATGCTCCAAAACGCTGACCACCTCAGGCCTAGCTGCTACTACATACATGCGCTTGCATTCCAAGGAATAGAAAGCTAAGGAGATGGATGGCCTCATGATCATGAATAATTTACTCGTTGTGTAGGAGGCCGACCACTGCTGCTGTCTACCTTCTGAACTTTGTGTTGAAGCCTGATTGACCCAGGACCCCGCAATCCTCTATGTCTGGAGGATGTGCTGCATCCCAGTGTCCAACTGTGTCCCGGCTTCCACAATATTAACCCAGTGTGAAGACGTCAGTCAGATGGACCATCCCTGGACACATTCACTTGTCCACGTGTTTGTGGTTAGGCTGTCCTTCAAATAGGGGCGGCTGGGGACCATTTATGGACACCCGGCCGCCCCCAGGCGGCTGGGGACTGAGCGTGGACACCCGGCCGCCGGGCAGCTGGGGACTGAGTATGGATATCAGGCCGCTGACGCAGCCATAACATGGTGGCCAGCATCTGCCTCCACATGCCTAAAAGGCCCAATTTCAAGTGCAAGCAAGCTAGCAGTATGGTATTGCAGCCTGGGGGTGGGTGGGTGGCAGGCTGCACACTTACACTTGCATTCCAAGAAAACAAAGCAGATGCTAACTTCTATCATCATCATGCTCCACACCTTGACACTTTCAGCTCCCCTGATGGATAAGCCAGGGCTTATCGGAGGAGTCTGGTTCTCTGGTGGGCTCATCCAATACTGCCCTAAAGCAGGCCAGGCTAAGGAAAGTGTGGGGGAAGTTCCCAGGAGAAACAGGGGCGGCTGGTGACCGTTTATGGACACCGGGCCGAGGGGCAGCTGGGGACTGAGTATGGACACCCGGCCGCCGGGCGGCTGGGGACTGAGTATGGATACCAGGCCGTCGACGCAGCCATGACATGGTGGCCAGATTCCGCCTCCACATGCCTAAAAGGCCCAATTTCAAGTGCAAGCTAGAGATGAGCGTTGTTCTACTCGAACTGTTCGCCAATCTCAAATTCGAGCTGTTTTGGGCGGTGTTCGAGCCGGTCGGCGAACACGAACAATTTGAGAAAAATTCGGCTGTTCGAGGTTATGTTCGATAACTGTTCGTGCACCAAAATCATAACTGGATTTTTTCTCAGTAATGATGAAAATTAATGTTAATACGCAGTTTGAGTGTACAGCGGGGCGGGGGGAGGGGCAGGGGATGGATCTCTGCAGGAACAATGAAGATCTCCATTTTTTTTTCTCTTTCCCGCATTTACAGTGGGGAGGTGCAATCTGTCAGCCTATCAGCAGCGCACACACGGAGCGAAGTGCTTTTTTTCACACAAGCAAGGGCATGTGTGATTGGCAGTGTATGTCACATGTCCTTGCCCTATAAGACCAAGCCATTTTCCCCGTCGCCACCATTTTCTCACTGCTGCAGCTGCGTCTTAGACGGCACCGCTGTTGCTGTGTGCGCTATACCTTGTTAATTTCAAGCCAATTTTCGCACAAATATACAGATAGCTTGGGAGTAGGGAATAGTTGTGATTGCAGTCCTTTTAAGGACTAGGTTACAGCATTTCCTACGACTTTTATCAGGCAGGTCTGTGCTCTTAAATAGATAGATTGTGGGAGTAAAGACTAATTGTAATTGGAGTCCTTTTCAGGACTAGGTTACATCAGTTCCTATCAGTTTTTGCCAGGCAGGTCTGTGCCAGTGCTGTGCAAGTTTTTTTCACAGCATTTGGCTGAATCTAGCAAAGCTAATCCTTTTTGGCCTATTGCAGAGTGTGTTAGTCAGTGGAGTAGCCTATCTGTGTTGCAAGATATACCACCTGTGTATAGAATACCAATTTTTTTACTGCACCTAGTGAAGTAAAATCTTTTGGGCATAGCATCATTCTATTAGTCCATCTATACTGACCTCCATCAGGTTGCAAACTGAATATAATTTTTTTCTGCATCTAGCTCTGAAAAAATATTTGGGCTTCTAGCAGTGTGTGGGACTTGGTCTATTAGTCCATCTATACTGACCTCCATCAGGTTGCAAATTAAAAATAATTTTTTTCTGCATCTAGCTCTGAAAAAATATTTGGGCTTCTAGCAGTGTGTGGGACTTGGTCTATTAGTCTATCTATACTGACCTCCATCAGGTTGCAAATTAAAAATAATTTTTTTCTTCATTTAGCTCTGAAAAAATATTTGGGCTTCTAGCAGTGTGTGGGACTTGTTCTATTAGTCCTTCTATACTGACCTCCAGCAGGTTGCAAATTGAATATAATTTTTTTCTGCATCTAGCTCTGAAAAAATATTTGGGCTTCTAGCGGTGTGTGGGACTTGGTCTATTAGTCCATCTATACTGACCTCCATCAGGTTGCAAATGAAAAATAATTTTTTTCTGCATCTAGCTCTGAAAAAATATTTGGGCTTCTAGCGGTGTGTGGGACTTGGTCTATTAGTCCATCTATACTGACCTCCATCAGGTTGCAAATTAAAAATAATTTTTTTCTGCATCTAGCTCTGAAAAAATATTTGGGCTTCTAGCAGTGTGTGGGACTTGGTCTATTAGTCCATCTATACTGACCTCCATCAGGTTGCAAATTGAATAAAAAAAATTTCTGCATCTAGCTCTGAAAAAATATTTGGGCTTCTAGCGGTGTGTGGGACTTGGTCTATTAGTCCATCTATACTGACCTCCATCAGGTTGCAAATTAAAAATAATTTTTTTCTGCATCTAGCTCTGAAAAAATATTTGGGCTTCTAGCAGTGTGTGGGACTTGGTCTATTAGTCTATCTATACTGACCTCCATCAGGTTGCAAATTAAAAATAATTTTTTTCTTCATTTAGCTCTGAAAAAATATTTGGGCTTCTAGCAGTGTGTGGGACTTGTTCTATTAGTCCTTCTATACTGACCTCCAGCAGGTTGCAAATTGAATATAATTTTTTTCTGCATCTAGCTCTGAAAAAATATTTGGGCTTCTAGCGGTGTGTGGGACTTGGTCTATTAGTCCATCTATACTGACCTCCATCAGGTTGCAAATTAAAAATAATTTTTTTCTGCATCTAGCTCTGAAAAAATATTTGGGCTTCTAGCGGTGTGTGGGACTTGGTCTATTAGTCCATCTATACTGACCTCCATCAGGTTGCAAATTAAAAATAATTTTTTTCTGCATCTAGCTCTGAAAAAATATTTGGGCTTCTAGCAGTGTGTGGGACTTGGTCTATTAGTCCATCTATACTGACCTCCATCAGGTTGCAAATTGAATAAAAAAAATTTCTGCATCTAGCTCTGAAAAAATATTTGGGCTTCTAGCGGTGTGTGGGACTTGGTCTATTAGTCCATCTATACTGACCTCCATCAGGTTGCAAATTAAAAATAATTTTTTTCTGCATCTAACCCAGCCAATAGTTTTGGCCTAATACCACAGTTTGGCCACTCAGCTCTGCTCGGTTACCATCCATTGTTTTTTTGTGCAAACAACTCCAGAGTTGTGAATTAGTTAACCACCAAAATGAGTGAAAAAAGGCCTGCTGCTGGTGGAAAGGGGAATAGGCGTGTTGGGAAGGGGAAAAAAGGTTGTGTCCGTGGGGTAGGTGCAGAAGAAAGACCATCTTCCAGCCAAACTAAAATGTCTACTTCTTTTAGCGGACAATGTGATAAGATCCCTTTCTTACGGCCACGCCAATCGCTACAAATTCCAGATGAGGCACAAAAACAGCAGGTGCTTCAACGGATATCAAGTGCTCCTTTAAGTGGGCTCTCCTCCACATCAACTTCAACATCACAAATACTCCAGTCCTCAAAGGTGTCACCCAAATCGCACTTGCTTCCTCACAGCTCCCAAATCTCCAGCTGCCCGTCTGAGTATGAGGTAGAACAGATGGTTGAGTCTGCAGAGCTGTTTACTCATACTATAGCCTGGGAATCAGAGGTCGACTCCAGCGCTTCTGTGAATCCAGACGAGGAAATGATCTGCACTGATGCCCAGAATCTTTATGAGTCGGATCCAGGACCAGACGCAGAAGGTTCTGACCATAATGTAGACCCTCATTCCCAAACTGTAACTCCTGTTGGTGGAGACAATGAGGAAGACGATGATAAGACTCAAATACCTGATTGGAGCGACAACTTTAGTTTTTTGTCAGGGCAGGAACAGGTTGGCTCTGAGGACGACGGGTGTGATAACGCACAGGGTGATGATGATGAGGTCGGAGATCCCACTTACTGTCAACCCACAGTCAGCCAAGAGATGAGGTCAGCAGAGGAGGTGGAGGAAGATGCTAGTGACGACGAGGTCAGGTTGCGCCTTCCTGGACAGAGACGTAGTACTGGAAGCACGTCAACAACTGCATCCTCAAACACAACTCTGCCTCTCACCACAAGTCGTGGTGGCTCTTCAGGTCGCATGGGTGCTAAGCCTTGCATAGCCTGGGCATTTTTTCAGATCGATAAAGATGACCCAACTCGTGTTATCTGTAACATTTGTCAGCAAAAGCTAAGTAGAGGCCAAAAAATACATAGTTTGAGTACTTCATGCATGAACCGGCACATGGACATGAAGCATAAGTTGCAGTGGGAAGCTCAGTGTGCTACAATGCGGTCTAGCCGGCCGGGCCAACCACCGTCTGCCATATCTTGTGCATCCGCAGCCTCTTCATCCTCTGTGACTGGGGGGACAGCAGTCACACCTGTTTTGGGGCGCAGACCTGCCACCTCTTTACCCGCAACAGCCAGCGTGATTGGCAGGTCATCATTTTCTTTGGAGGTGGTAACACCAGCTGGTCTTGAGCGCTGTCCGACATCGATAGCACCACCTTTGGATCAAGGCAACCTAACATGTCCGCCTGCATCTTCCTCACAGACCGGCAGTTTGCCGGGGACACCCTTATCAACCCCGTCTAAGCACAATAGCCAGCCCTCGGTTCCTCAGATGTGGACAAGTAAAAGACCATTTCCTCCTAGCCATGAGAAAGCTAAGAGGTTGAATTTCACCATCTGCAAGCTCTTGGCTACAGAAATGCTGCCTTTCCGCCTGGTGGACACAGAGGATTTTCGAGACCTTATGTCCGTCGCAGTGCCCCAGTACCAGATGCCCAGTCGGCACTACTTCTCAAAGAAAGGTGTGCCTGCGCTCCACCAGCATGTCGCACACAACATCACCGCTTCTTTGAGAAACTCTGTGTGTGACAGAGTGCATTTCACCACAGACACTTGGACGAGTAGGCATGGACAGGGGCGTTACATGTCGCTGACTGGGCACTGGGTAACTATGGTGACAGCAGGACAAGGGGCTGCTGTCCAAGTCTTGCCGTCCCCACGAGTTGTGCATCAATCCTCTTTATGTCATTTTTCCTCCACTGCTTCTGCCTCCTCAACCTCCTCTCGGTCTTCCACCTGCACCCAAAGCCTGTCTGGTCATGCCACAAGCTTTCTAACTGCGCAGAAGGGATCCTGCACACCTCCTTACTATGCTGGCAGTAGGGCTCAACGTCATCAGGCGGTTTTTACATTGAAATGTCTGGGAAATGTGAGTCACACAGCTGAGGAGTTGTGGTCAGCTCTGGAGAACCAATTTCATGAATGGTTGTCTCCACTGGACCTGAAACCAGGGAAGGCCGTGTGCGACAATGCTGCAAACCTGGGTGCGGCCCTTCGCCGGGGCAATGTCACACACGTGCCTTGTATGGCTCACGTGTTGAACCTGGTTGTCCAGCAATTTTTAGCCCACTATCACAGACTAGATGGCCTTCTGCAGAGGGCACGGTCGCTGTGTGCTCACTTCCGCCGTTCGCATCCCGCAGCTCAGCGACTTACATCTCTACAGAAGTCGTTGGGCCTGCCACTTCACCGGCTAAAATGCGATGTGCCTACCCGGTGGAATTCAACTCTGCACATGTTGCAGCGACTGTGGCAGCACCGACAAGCCCTGGTGCAATACGTTCTGACGTATAGCCTGGGCCAACGAGATCCAGAGGTGGGGCAAATCACGCTGGAGGAGTGGTCTCATATCAGGGACCTATGCACCCTTCTGCACAGTTTTGAAATGGCGACGAAGATGTTTAGTGCTGACGATGCCATTATCAGCATGACTATTCCGGTGATTTACATGCTGGAGCACATGTTAAACAGAATTCGGAGTCAGGTGGTGGCACAAGAGGAGGTGGAGGAAGTAGAGGAGGAGGAGTTGTATGCGGAAGGGCTAACATCTGCAAGGTCCAGACGGTCGGCAGCACCAGGGCGGCAGGCATGTGAGGGTGGGGGAGATGATTTTACCAGGGCGCATGGTAGCAGCCAAACTAGTGAGGAAGGTGCAGGAGCCCAGGAAGAAGTGGAGGACGAACTGATGGAAGACTCATCAGATGAGGGAGACCTTGATCACATTTCTGTTGTGCGAGGTTGGGGGGAGAGGACAGAGGAAGGAAGCATGATTGTTACCTCGCCACCAACACAACAGGGACTTGGTGCTCCTGGATGCGCAACACACATGAGTGCCTTCTTGCTGCACTACCTGCAACATGACCCTCGAATTGTGAGAATTAGAAATAATCCTGACTACTGGGTTGCCACACTGTTAGATCCCCGGTACAAAAGTAAATTTGCAGAAATTATTCCTGCCATAGAAAGGGATGCACGCATGCAGGAGTATCAGCAGAGACTGTTGCAGAATCTTACATGTGCTTTTCCACAAAATACCAGTGGTGCACGTAGTGAATCTCACAGTTCCAACTTGCCAACCGTGGGACCGTCAAGTGTTCAGCACTCAAACCGTAACAGAACCACAGTATCTGCTGGTAACATCAATTTTGCGGAATCATTTCACCACTTTTTTAGCCCATCCTTTGCAAGGCCACAGGAGACAAGAAGTCTGACACATAGTCAACGCCTAGAGACGATGGTACAGGAGTATCTCCAAGTAAACATTGAAGCCACGACTGTGTCACTGGACCCTTGCTCTTTTTGGGCTTCCAATCTGGAAAAATGGCCGGAGCTAGCCACTTACGCCTTGGAGATCTTGTCATGCCCCGCAGCCAGCGTTCTGTCTGAACGTGTGTTCAGCGCTGCTGGTGGTGTGCTGACAGATAAGCGCACGCGGCTCTCCACTGATAATGTAGACAGACTCACGTTCATAAAGATGAACAAATCATGGATCCGAAACGACTTTTCTACCCCTGTGTCATCCTGGGGAGAGTAAAAGCTTGATGATTGGTTAAAATCACCCTACCAACCGTTTTAAGCTTTCAAATTACTAATCATGTTTATCTGTATCTTGACTGGAAAATAATTTGGGCTTTGTAGCAGTGTGCAGCACTGATCCTATTAGGCCATCTATAATAAGCTTCACCAGATTTAAAATTAAAAATAATTTTTAGCTGCATCTAGCCCGGAAAATAATTTTGGGGCTCCGAGATGCGCAAGACACATAAGTGCCTTCTTGCTGCACTACCTGCAGCATGACCCTCATATTGTCAGAATTCGAAGTAATCATGACTACTGGGTTGCCACACTCTTAGATCCCCCAAACTTTTCAATCAACCTTTTCATTTTAATAAAGACCAAAAAAATGGTCATTTTTGAAATTATAAGCATTAGCAGGTTGTTAGAAACTGAAATCAAACAGTTTTCAACTCAAAACTTTATTCTAGGTGAGTTACATTTTCACATAGGACCCCTTGTTCGAAAGGAGCTTCTGAACTCTCTCGTCCATTGAATTTGTCAGGTTTTGGATGGTTTCTGCTTCAATTGTTTTGCATGAGGACACAATACCCTCCCAGAGCTGTTGCTTAGATGTGAACTGCCTCCCGCCATCATAGACACTCCTTTTAATGATGCTCCAAAGGTTCTGAATGGGGTAGAGGTCAGGGGAGCATGGGGGTCACACCATAAGTTTGTCCCCTTTTATGCCCATATCAGCCAGAGATGCAGATGTTTTATGTGCAGCATGAGATGGTGCATTATCATGCAGAAAAATGATCTTGCTGTGAAATACACGGTTCTTCTTCTTGAACCATGGCAGGAAGTGCTGTTTGAGAAAATCCACATACATTATGGAGTTCATCTTTAGCGCCTTCAGGGATCCTAAAGGGGCCGACAATCTCTCTCCCCATGATTCCAGCCCAAAACATTACTCCACCTCCTCCTTGTTGGCGCTGTAGCCGTGTTTGCGTGGGGTGTCCATCAACCAGCCATCCTCCACTCCATTCATCTGGACCATCGAGCGCTGCACGGCACTCATCCGTGAACAAAACAGTTTTGAAATCAGTCTTCATGTAATGTTTGGCCCACTGGAGCCGTTTCTGCTTGTGTGAAGTGGATAGAGGAGGTCGACAGGATGGCGTATGCACAGCTGCAATCCTCTGAAGGACCCTGCATCTTGTTGTTCGGGGGACGTTGGAGGCACAAGCAGCTTCAAAAACTTGTCTGCTGCTATGACAAGGCTTTTTTGCCGCTGCTCTTTCAACCTGACGTAATTGCCTGTAGGAAAGAGTCCTCAATTTGCCCTTATCAGCACGCACACGTGTGTACTGTGAATCAGCTACATACTTCTTGATTGCCAAGACACTTCATCCTGATCATCGCACAATGTTGATTGTAGTCATGCCTTGACCTAAACACTCCACAATTTGTTGCTTCTCAGCAGCCGACACATCCTTTTTCTTTCCCATTTTGGCAGAAAATGTAGGCTGCTTAATAATGTGAGAGAGCCTTCTTAAGTAGTCTTGCCTTTCATTGGACACACCTGCCAAACTAATTAGCACAGGTGTCTGCAATTGCTTACAGTGATATAAAGAGCCCTGACACACATCACCATCAATGAGTTTAACTGACAAACAAACAAATTCTTCCCTTATCACTCCTAAACACTTTTTGCATAATAATTTGGAACGCGGTGTACATGTGCTTTTCCACAAAACACCAGTGGTTCACGTAGTGAATCTTACAGTTCTAACTTGCCAACCGTGGTCTGTATGGAATTGTTCAATAAAGGGCCCAAAATTAAGATAACATAGATGGGAGAGGTTCTATGAATAGGAATTCCTAAGTATTTGATACCCTGTGAGGGCCAGGCAAAGGGAAAGTTGGACTGGATGGAATCCTATATGGATTTAGGGAGGGAGACATCGAGGGCCTCAGACTTCGCTGCATTGATTTTAAAATTTTACCATGTAACAAAGTGATCTATTTCAGCCATAACAGCAGGGATGGATATATGTGATTGAGTGATATATACTAGGACATCATCAGCAAATAGAGAGCACTTGTACTCGGAGCCTCCCACCTCAATCCACCTAATATTGGGGCTATGGCGAATTGATGAGAGCAGGTGCTCCGTCACTAGGATGTATAAGAGAGGGGACAGAGGACATCCCTGCCTTGTCCCATTGGTGATTGTGAAAGGTGATGAAAATGTTCTGACGCACCCCCTGGGCCTTGGGACACCCGGAGCCGGACCCTTTTTGGTGGATGCTGGTGGTTGTAGTCTTCGTGGCGGCGATCCGGTTCCGTGGCTCAGGGCGGTCAAACCAGTGGCGGAACTATTTATGTGGTTTTGATGTTTAAATGTCCGACTACGCCACCCGTGGATTGCGGTCAGAGTGAACCGCCGCTACAGGGCAGACCGCTAAGGCTGGTGTTGTGGGTGCAGCAGAGCGTAGCATAACTCCCCACGGGAGGAGTATAGCCTCAGGGCAGTGTATGCGGAGGATGGGGGTGATGGTGCAGGGCAGCAGCAGTAACGACACGGAGTCAGTGATGCAGTTCAGGGCCTTTACTCACAGTTCTTATTATCCAGACCATGTCTGCAGGTAACGGCTGCCCACGTCGTACTGTGCTCACCAGGTGAGGGGCTCAGACAACTCCCAGATAACTTTGGAGCGCTTCACAGGACCCCCTTTGTGTGTCCTTTGTCTGGCCTTTCTTACCAACACTTCTGTCCGGCTGCCTCGGGCCTCCTCTTGGTAAACTTGGCGCCAGTTTCCCTGACCCTATGTGGTGCCTTCCTAGCGGGTGGAGCAAGGGGCTGCGCCACATAAAATGTCAGAGCCTCCGGTTTCTAGCTGAGGATCGTTTCCTGCCTCCACTAGTTCGGGGACCGGTCTCCCCCTTTGGCCTGACCCCTCCACGCAGGTGGATTCGGGCGTGCGGTGGCGACTCGCCCGTCCGCACCCCTGGGATCCCTTCATTCCTCGTTCCTGGAGCCTTCTCCGCTCCTCTTCCTTCCTTCTCCCTCTTGCAGGCCTGGGCCTCTGTTACTAGGCCCGCCTCCGGAGCAGAGCTCATGCAGAGCCCCTGCTCCCTGCCACTTCTGCTCAGACTTCTCTGCACTGAACTAAGATGGTGCCCACCTTTTATACTCCCTTCTCAATGCACCCAGGAACTGCTTCCTCCCTGCTCCTGCACTGCAGGGTTCCCCTTCCTCAGTGTTCCCTCCCCTCACTCCAGCCAGGGACAGGGACTGTCGTGCCCATCTCAGGGGCATATTGGTCGCCCTGCCCCACGGCAATGTGGTGTAATGCATGCAGGTGTCGGGTCCTGATCCACACTCCATCCTTATCTGAGAGTGAGATATCACACCTCTGGGTGAGGTGCAATACGTCTGTAGCAACCGAGCCCTCGGTGCTACAGTTCCATTTATCTTCAGCCTAGGTGACGTATTGTGATACAGGGCCGTGATTTTGGCTATAAAAGGGTCCCCTAGACCCCTACCCCAAGCTTTTTAAGAGAATCATATATGGCGTGCCAGGAGACTCTATGGAATGCTTTCTCAGCATCCAACGAGAGTATCTACTTACAAATTTTTAACTGCATCTGACGCGCCCCCTGGGCCATATTCTTTAGGGGAATACCCGGAGCCGGATCAGATGGGGGTTGTAGTCTCCGAGTGGCTGTGACCCGGTCCGTGCCCAGGGTGTCAAGCTCAGAGTATGTGGCAGTCCTACAGATGTTACAAAGTTCGTTATGTCGACTACGCCACCCGTTGGATTGCGGTCACTACGGCCGCCGCTGCAGCAGGGTCCGCTGAGGCTGATGGTGTTGGTGCAGCTTTAGATAGTATAACCCCCAACGGGAGGGGTATGGCCTCAGGGGGTCAGGTGCAGAGGATGGGGGTTGTGGTGGTGCAGCGTAGATGATAATGAAAGACAGAGTCGGGTTGTGCAGTTCAGGGTGTTTACTTACTGCAGATATTCCGGTCACTCCGGCCTTGAGTGACCACCCGAGCCGTGCTGCGTCCACCAGGTCCTGGATTCAGCCAACCCCCAAGCAAGTCCGGAGCGTGTCCCTGAGCCCTCCTTCTTGTCCTTTCTTCTGGCCGTCCCCACCAGGGATCCACCTAGGTCCAGCTCCCTCGGGCCTTCTGTTGGGAGACCCTTGGCCTTGGGTTCCCTGACCCTACGCGTGGTTTGCCTTCAGGGTAGATGTGGTGGGTGGCCGTGGCAGATCCTGCCCACGGCCTCCGGTCTCTGGCTGAGGTGTGCTTTAGCCCCCACCAGTTTGGGATCCGGTACCCTTTTGCCAACTCTTCACCCTGTGTTTGTATGTGGGTTCTCAGAGTTTCTTCTTGTTTCCCCCTCTGGGTCTCTCTTTCTTTCTCCTCTCTCTCTCTCTGGGGCTGCTCTGCTCCTCTTCCTCTGACTTCTCTGCAAAGGCTGACAGACTGACCCTGATCTAAGATGGTGCCCACCTTATATACTCCCTCTATGTGTGAGCTCAGGTGACCAGCACCCAATGAGCTCCTATCTTTACCCAGGCTGCTCCCCCTATCTGCCCCTACACTACTTGGGATGTACCACCCCCCTCCCACTCCAGCCAGGAACAGACTCGGTCGTACCTGCACATTTCTAAGTGGGAGTACCGTTGGTCTGCTCCTCGGAAATGGGATGTGTGTAGTGCATGCAGCCTACCGAGCTCAGGTCCACACTCCATCCTTACCCGGGAGTGGAATATCACACCTCTGGGTTGAGGTGCAATACCCCTGTAGCAGCCGAATCCTCAGGGTGCTACATTCCCCCCTGGTAAATCACAGCACGTCCTCGGGCTGTAAGACAAAAACAACACCAAACATACATTTTTTTCATAAACATAAACATAATAAAACATCATATAGAACTTTTCATATAAACATTCTTTCTTCTTTTTCTGGTTCCTCCTCCGGACACTGTGCAACGTGTGTCCGGGAAAAGTGCGACAGTCTCTTAGAAAAATGGTTTTCCCATAAAACCGGTAGGGGGCGCTTTACGACGCGCAACTATTTACAAGGGATATGGCCGCTCTCAGTCCTCGGCCAGGCAATGGGAATAGGGATGACCGCTCTCAGTCCTCGGTCAGTGGGATTAAAGGGATATACGGGTATACAGTTCACACATGCTGGTCCCAACGGGGACTATATTAGCAACAGTTCACTGTTCACGGTGCCCCGACGGGCAACTATATACAGCTTGTACTCTGCTTTACTCAACGACGACGTCCTCCTGCTCTTTCTTTGTAGTTACCTTTAGCTTCAGACCCGTCCGGGTCCTCTTGCTCTTCCTCACACCGCAGCTCTTCCTCCGTCAGGTGATGCACATGGAGGGCGTAGGGTCCTTTGGCACACTTGTGCCGGGTAAAGGTGACCTCGTCCCCGATGTAAAGGTCACGACCTCTGTGTCCCTCCGGTAGGTGGGACTCAACGTCTCTCCTGGTCACGAAGACGTCGCCTAGGGTGCGGTGGTCTCGGATGAAGCCCCACCCATGCTGCATGTTAAACTTGATCACAGTCCCGGTGGTGCGGGGACCATGCGCTGCACGGGGGTCTCTCCTGGCCCGGCTCTTCTGCTCTGCGCTCTTTATTTGAGCTTGCTGTTCCCGGACCCGCCTCTCTCTCCGCTCCCTCTCAAAGACCTCGAGCTGCTGGCGGCAGCACTCTGCACGCTCCGCTGCGGCTGCCCGAGTCTCCTGAGTGAACCCCATGAGATCTTCTCCGGTGGGGTCCCACTCAAACTGTGCTTCCTCTAGCGGGGGCGAGATCCTCTTAACGGGCTTTGGAGCCGGGATCAGGGGTTCACACATGGGCCTTGCCCTCTTTTGGAGCTCTTGTTCGTAGTACTCCCTGGGCCAGACAAAGGGCTGCCCGTCCGGCCATGTGTGTTGGGCGAACAGATCTTCTCCCAGATGCGGCACTTTAGGTTTTATGGGCGCGGTGGTGGTGGCGCCCGGGTTGCCCAGGCCTTGCGGCCAGGCCTGGGGCACCTGGAAAGTGAAGGGCACCGTAAGGACGGCGGCGCCCTGGGCTACTTGGCCCTGCGACCAGGCCGGTGGCTCCGCGGAGGTAGGGGGCGCTGTTGGTATTGCGGCGCCCGGGGGTACTAGGCCTCGTGACCAGGCTGATGGTACTTCCTGCTTGGTCACGCTCGGGGTCGAGGCGTGTGACGTCACAGGGGTCGCGGCTCCCGTTTGAGGCCTAGTCTGCGGCGGTGACGTTGCAGCGACGGGCACGGCAGGATAGACTTCGGGCTCTGCGACGGGGAGCTGGGGCAGGTACGCGGTTTCCCGGTTTGGGGTATAGACGTCCCCTTTACCTGCCTCCACTCGTTCGGCTCCCTTCTCGGCGCCGTCTCCGGCCTTGAGTCCTCCCGCGCCATCCTCAGAGGCGGTCTGTCTCCTCGTCTTGGGTGGCGTGCTCCGCTGACGGGTCTCGGTCTGCTGGGCCATCTCTCGGCTCCACTCCGCCAACGTCTCTCGCTGCACCCGGGCCATCCTCCTTGCGAGGCCCTCCAGAGCGGTCTGCGCACACTCCCGATCTCGGGGGAGCTGTGCTAGGACCTCCACTAGGCCTAGTGGGGTCGTTGTTTCCAGCAGGCTCCTGACCAACGGGTCGGTGCTGCTCTGCTCTCCCTCCTCTGTTTCTAGCAGGCTCCTGGCCAACGGGCCGGTGCTGCTCTGCTTTCTCGCCATCTCCGGGTAAGCTCCTCCGATACTCTTCTCCAGGCTTCTTGCCTCCGGGTGCGCTCGCTCCAGACTGCTCCAAGCGACACCCATCTTTGCTCTCTCCTTCTCAGTCCTTCCACTTCGAGGGCGGTCCCGGGGCCAGTTGGTGATTGTCAGCTCCAGGGGCAGTTCTTTCACGCTGACAGACACCTCTAGCATCACAGTCTCTGTTGGTGGGGGCGGTTTCCACTTTTGGCGCCATTTTCGGTCCTGGCCCACGATGGGAGGTGGTCTCTTGCCACCCTCTGGCACGCCCATAATGGCGTCCGCTCTTCCAAGGCAGGAAACCTTTGGAAATGGCGGGAATCGTCTCCCAGTGGCGGGAAACTCTGCAGATGGCGGGAAAAAGCTGTTAATGGCGGACAACCGGCGGGAATCGACCTGTGATGGAGTCCGATGGCGGGGACCCTCCGGAACCGGCAGGAGACTTCTTTTTGAGGTAAACTCGTTCTTTTCTTCAGGCACGCAGTACCCGGGTGTTGCGGGCACGTGATCCTGCCGACTACGCCAAAGTTGACGCGCCCCCTGGGCCATATTCTTTAGGGGAATACCCGGAGCCGGATCAGATGGGGGTTGTAGTCTCCGAGTGGCTGTGACCCGGTCCGTGCCCAGGGTGTCAAGCTCAGAGTATGTGGCAGTCCTACAGATGTTACAAAGTTCGTTATGTCGACTACGCCACCCGTTGGATTGCGGTCACTACGGCCGCCACTGCAGCAGGGTCCGCTGAGGCTGATGGTGTTGGTGCAGCTTTAGATAGTATAACCCCCAACGGGAGGGGTATGGCCTCAGGGGGTCAGGTGCAGAGGATGGGGGTTGTGGTGGTGCAGCGTAGATGATAATGAAAGACAGAGTCGGGTTGTGCAGTTCAGGGTGTTTACTTACTGCAGATATTCCGGTCACTCCGGCCTTGAGTGACCACCCGAGCCGTGCTGCGTCCACCAGGTCCTGGATTCAGCCAACCCCCAAGCAAGTCCGGAGCGTGTCCCTGAGCCCTCCTTCTTGTCCTTTCTTCTGGCCGTCCCCACCAGGGATCCACCTAGGTCCAGCTCCCTCGGGCCTTCTGTTGGGAGACCCTTGGCCTTGGGTTCCCTGACCCTACGCGTGGTTTGCCTTCAGGGTAGATGTGGTGGGTGGCCGTGGCAGATCCTGCCCACGGCCTCCGGTCTCTGGCTGAGGTGTGCTTTAGCCCCCACCAGTTTGGGATCCGGTACCCTTTTGCCAACTCTTCACCCTGTGTTTGTATGTGGGTTCTCAGAGTTTCTTCTTGTTTCCCCCTCTGGGTCTCTCTTTCTTTCTCCTCTCTCTCTCTCTGGGGCTGCTCTGCTCCTCTTCCTCTGACTTCTCTGCAAAGGCTGACAGACTGACCCTGATCTAAGATGGTGCCCACCTTATATACTCCCTCTATGTGTGAGCTCAGGTGACCAGCACCCAATGAGCTCCTATCTTTACCCAGGCTGCTCCCCCTATCTGCCCCTACACTACTTGGGATGTACCACCCCCCTCCCACTCCAGCCAGGAACAGACTCGGTCGTACCTGCACATTTCTAAGTGGGAGTACCGTTGGTCTGCTCCTCGGAAATGGGATGTGTGTAGTGCATGCAGCCTACCGAGCTCAGGTCCACACTCCATCCTTACCCGGGAGTGGAATATCACACCTCTGGGTTGAGGTGCAATACCCCTGTAGCAGCCGAATCCTCAGGGTGCTACACATCTAGCCCAGGAAATACTTTGTGCCTAGTAGCAGTGTCTGCTAGTCAGCGGATTATCCCGGCTGTTAAGCAAGCTACACCACCTGTAGTTTGGACACTTAATTTTTTCAAAGGAAATGCTTCGGGACCACGGGATACTTAGTGAAGAGCATCAGGAGGCACCCCAAGGCATAGGGGCTGGGACTGGCACTAGGATGCCTTGCGGTGGACAGCCGAGCTCGATCCTTATAAAAGCTTTTTAACTGCAGCAGCTTTAGTGGACGCTACTGGAGCTGGAATTACGCGGCTGCTGGCATGAGACTTGCCCTCCAATAGATCCTTGTAAATGGATTTAAAGTGTATTCATTCAAATTAGAGGGACAATTTAAATTAAAAAGCTTAGAGCTGCCTCCACCACAGGGGGGCTCTCTCGACCCACCAGCGGACAGGCACCAGTATTGGGAGAGGGGGGCTGGCCGTCAGGGTTCACCGCGGCTCTGGCACAATCCCGGCGACACGGAGGTGGCACGGGCAGGAGCGGACTGGCCGTCTCGGCTTCTCACTTTTTGGATTTTAGAAGGGCATGACATGCCTATATCTGTGTCTCCCCCTCCTTTTACTCCTCCACCTCTTTTCTTTTCGCATGACTATATGTACTTGTCACTTTTCCATGTGTTAGTTGTGTCTTCTGAGCAGTTTGTCAGCTTTTGGACACCTTTGAAGGTGTTTTCTATGTGTTTCTATGTGTTTTTGTTTGCCTGCCATTGGTTTTAACGGTGTTCGAAGGTGTTCGACGAACAGTTCGACGAACAGTTCGGCGAACACACGGGTGTTCGACGAACCGAACCGAACTCGAACACTACGGGGGTGGCTCAACACTAGTGCAAGCAAGCTAGCAGTATGGTATTGCAGCATGGTGGTGGGTGGGTGGCAGGCTGCATACTTGCATTGCAAGGAATGGGGGGGTACAATTGAACACTGCCCTGGGACAAGGACTTGCATGGGGATAGTTGCTAGTCTGCATTTTCTGATGCGGCAAGGATCACTTCTGATGGGCACACTTTTAGGCAGTGACCTGGGTGTCACAGATGCTTCCAGGGGTCTTCCCCATGCTGTTCCCATGTCTTTTCAGCACTGTATGCATGTGTCACACAGCACATGGCCAGATAAGATTGTAAAATGTTAAAATGACATTTCCCGGTGAATGCATTTGTCACGGTTGAAAGCAATAGAAAAGTGCAAAAACGCATAAAAAATGCTACTTGTGAACATAGCCCAACGTGTGGAGGAGTATCTTTGTTTTTGGTTATTTATTTTACCTTATACGCAAGTCTTTACCCTGGAAAGGAAGTTCCTTAACATATTTCACAGGAAAACCATTCCAGTTTTCTTTTTGAACGTTTTATTGTGAGCCCATAAAAGTGGCTTAATACCTCTGACCACGTTGTTGACAGCAGTGACCTGGGGGTCAGAAATGCTTCCTGGGGCGATGCCCCTGCTGTCCCCATGTCTTTTGAGCACTGTCACTGTCGTTTTGGGCACTTTTTAGGCTTTCTACAGACTGCCGGGGGTGCCGCCGCAAAAATGCTCGGGTCTCCCATAGACTAACATTGGGCTCGTTGCTCGTGTCGAGCACCCGAGTATCACGGCGAGCTCGGCCCGAGCTTCGAGCACCCGAGCATTTTAGTGCTAGCTCAACACTAGTTGTCATTAGTCTTGAGCGCAAGTGCTCTCTACTTGAGTTTGCATCGGGAACTCGGGTATGCACCATGTATCACGGGTGCTTGAGTGACATGCTCGAGTCCCTGCCCCACATGGCTCACTGTTGTTAGACACCCAGAAAAAAACATGCGGGGTTTTCTCGTGCATGGCAGGCGAACCCAGCAACGTTTTTTTTACCACGAAGCATATGGGGCAGAGAGCATGTCACTCGAACACCCACGATACTCAGTGCATACACAAGCACCCAATGCAAACTCAAGTATCGAGCACTTGCGGTCAACACTTATTGTCATAATTTTTTTTTTCTTTTGAAAAAATCCCAACAGTAATCCCAACCCTAATACAACCCCAACCCTAGCGCACACCCAACCAAACCCTAGCCCAACCCTAACCCCAACCCTAACCCTAGCCCAACCCTAACCCTATCCTAACCCAACCCTGCCCTAACCCTAAAGTTTATTTATTTTACACAGTTCTTCGTGTGGTATAAGTGATTAGACAACTTTATTCTTCGGGTCGGTGCGATTACAGCGATGCCAGATTCATATCGGGTTTTTATGATTGACAGGTGTCACACACTAAAATACACTTTTTTTTTTGCAAACACTAGTTTTTGCATCGCCATGTTTTGAGAGCTATAATGTTTCCATATTTTGGCCGACAGAGTCATGTGATGGCTTGTTTTCTGCGAGACAAGTTCACGTTTTTATTGGTACCATTTTCAGGCATCTGACATTTTTTGATTGCTTTCCATTCCGATTTTGAGAGTCAGAATAAACAAAAAACAGCAATTCTAGAATTGTTTTTATGGGGTTATTTTGTTATGCCGCTCCACGTGTGGTAAAATTGATAAGGCAGATTTATTCTTTGGGTCAGTACGTTTACTGCGGTACCGCATTGATATCGTTTTTTATATTTTGCCACTTTTACACAATAAAAACTATTTTCAAGAAAAAAATATTTTTTTGTATCTCTTTATTCTGAGAGCTATAACTTTTTTATTTTTCGGATGATGGAGCTGTATCATGGCTTGTTTTTTGTGGGACGAGATGATGTTTTCAGCGGTACCATATTTATTTACATTGGTCTTTTTGATCGCGTGTTATTCCATTTTTTGTTTGGCGGTATGATGATAAAGCATTGTTTTTTGCGTCGTTTTTTTTTTTTTTTTTTTTTTTACCGTGTTCACTAAAGGGGTTAACTAATGGGACAGTTTTATAGGTCAGGTCGTTCCGGATGCGGCGATACCAAATATGTGTACTTTTATTGATTTTTTTTTTCATAATTAATAAATATTATGGGTAGAGATGAGAGGTGTTCGACTCGAACTGTTCGCCAATCTCAAATTCGAGCTGTTTTGGGCGGTGTTCGAGCCGTTCGACGAACACGAACGATTTGAAAAAAATCCGGCTGTTCGAGGTTATGTTCGATAACTGTTCGTGCACCAAAATCGTAACTGGATTTTTTCACAGTAATGCTGTTAATCAATGTTAATACACAGTTTGAGTGTACAGTAAGCGGGGGGAGGGGCAGGGGATGGATCTCTGCAGAAATAATGAAGATCTCCATTTTTTTTTTCTTTCCCGCATTTACAGTGGGGAGGTGCAGTCTGTCAGCCTATCAGCAGCGCACACACACAGTGAAGTGCTTTTTTTCACACAAGCAAGGGCATGTGTCGTTGGCTGTGTATGTCACATGTCCTTGCCCTATAAGACCCAGCCATTTTCCATGTCGCCACCATTTTCTCACTGCTGGAGCTGAGTGTTAGACGGCACCGCTGCTGCTGTGGGCGCTATACTTTCTTACTGTGTGAATTGCAAGCGAATTTGCTCTTATATAGACAGATAGGTTGGGAGTAGGGACTAGTTGTAATTGCAGCCCTTTTGAGAGCTAGGTTACAGCATTTCCTAGGATTTTTTGCCAGGCAGATCTGTTTTAGTGCTGTGCAAGTGTTTTTCACAGCATTTGGCTAAATCTAGCTAAGCAAATCCTTTTGAGCCTCTTGCAGTGTGTGTTAGTCAGTGAAGTAGCCTATCTGTGTTGCAAGCTACACAACCTGAGTATGTAATACAACATATTTACTGCACCTAGCCAAGTAAAACCTTTTGGGCATAGTAGCAGTCTGTGGTACTCAATCTATTAGGCCATCTATACTAAGCTCCACCAGCTTTGAAATTAATAATAATTTTTAGCTGCATCTAGCCCAGAAAATAATTTTGGGCCTGTAGCAGTGTGTGGTACTCAATCTATTAGGCCATCTATACTAAGCTCCACCAGCTTTGAAATTAATAATAATTTTTAGCTGCATCTAGCCCGGAAAATAATTTTGGGCATAGTAGCAGTGTGTGGTACTCATTGTATTAGGCCATCTATACCAAGCTCCACCAGCTTTGAAATTAATAAGATTTTTTAGCTGCATCTAGCCTGGAAAATAATTTTGGGCATAGTAGCAGTGTGTGGTACTCATTGTATTAGGCCATCCATACCAAGCTCCATTAGCTTTGAAATTAACCACTTCGCCCCAGAGCCTGTTTTTACCTTCATGACCAGGCCAATTTTTTCAATTCTGACCACTGTCACTTTATGAAGTAATTACTCTGGAACGCTTCAACGGATTCCCATAATTCTGAGATTGTTTTTTCGTGACATGTTGTACTTCATGATAGTGGTAAAATTTCTTCGATATCACTTGCGTTTATTTATGAAAAAAATCGGAAATTTGGTGAAAATTTTGAAATTTTCAAACTTTGAATTTTCATGCCCTTAAATCAGAGAGATATGTCACACAAAATAGTTAATAAATAACATTTCCCACATGTCTACTTTACATCAGTACAATTTTGGAACCAAAATTTTTTTTTGGTTAAGAAGCTATAAGCGTTAAACGTTGACCAGCGATTTCTCATTTTTCCAGCAAAATTTACAAAAACATTTTTTAGGGACCACATCTTATTTGAAGTGACTTTGAGGGGCCTTTATGACAGAAAATACCCCAAAGTGACACCATTCTAAAAACTGCACACCTCAAGGTGCTCAAAACCACATTCAATAAGTTTATTAACCCTTCAGGTGTTTCACGCGAATTTTTGGAATGTGGAAGAAAACAATGAACATTTAACTTTTTCCCACAAAAATGTTACTTTAGACCCAATTTTTTTATTTTCACAAGTGTAACAGGAAAAAATGGAATACACAATTTGTAGTGCAATTTCTCATGAGCACGCTGATGCCCCATATGTGAGGGAAAACCACTGTTTGGGCGCACTGCAGGGTTTGGAAGGAAAGGAGCGGCATTAGACTTTTTGAATGTAAAATTTGTTTGAATAATTAGCAGACGCCATGTTGCGTTTGGAGAGCCCCTGATGTGCCTAAACAGTGGAAACCCCCCACAAGTGACACCATTTTGGAAACTAGACCCCTTAGGGAACTTATCTAGATGTGTGGTAAGCACCTTGAACCCCAAGGTGCTTCACAGAAGTTTATAATATTGAGCTGTAAAAATAAAATTTTCACATTTTTCCCACAAAAACGTTTTTCATCCCATAATTTTGCATTATCATAAGGGTACTAGGATAAATTTCACCATGAAATTTGTTGTACAATTTCTCCTGAACACGCCGATACCCCATATGTGGAGGCAAACCACTGCTTGGGCGCACGGCAGGGTTTGAAAGGGAAGGAGCGCCATTTGACTTTTTGAATGTAAAATTTGCTTGAATAATTAGCGGACGCCATGTTGCATTTGGGGAGCCCCTGATGTGCCTAAACAGTGGAAATCCCCCACAAGTGACACCATTTTGGAAACTAGACCCCTTAGGGAACTTATCTAGATGTATGGTGAGCACCTTTCATCCCCAGGTGCTTCACAGAAGTTTATAATATTGAGCCGTAAAAATAAAATTTTCATATTTTTCCCACAAAAAATGTTTTTCATTCCCTAATTTTGCATTATCATAAGGATAACAGAAGAAATTTCACCATGAAAATTGTTGTGCAATTTCTTCTGAGTACACCGATACCCCATATGTGGGAGAAAACCACTGCTTTGGTGTACGGCAGGGTTTGGAAGAGAAAGGAGCGCTATGTTGACTGGGATAGGTTGCAGACACCATGTCACATTTGAAGAGTCGCTGACATGCCGAAACAGCAGAAACCCCCACAAGTGACCCCATTTTGTAAACTACACCTCTCAAGGAATTCATCTAGGGAAGTAGTGAGTATTTTTTAATTTATAAATTTATACCATTGGGCAGTGAAAAAAGCATAATTATATTTTTACCACAAAAAAATGTTTTACCCTCAGATTTTACATTTTCACACAGGGCAATGGGTAAAAATGGTGCCGAAATGTGTCACACAATTTCTTCTAAAAGTGGCAATACCCCATATGTGGCTGTATCGTACCGCTTAGCCATATGGCGAGATCTGGGAGGGACGGAGCGCTATTTGACAATTGGAGAACAAATTATTGTAGAATAGGCATTTGGATTTGGGAGCACAAAATTTTCTGAATTTCTTTTGGGGGGCAAGGGCCATTTCGCTTTTCCAGAGCCTTTCTGCTACCAGTAACTTGGAATATTTTTAACAGATGACGGACCTGAGTGGGGACTAGCTTTTTTTGAGGACTGAGTTGAAGCTTTTATTGGGAACTTTTAACGTAACATTTATCCGGCGCTCTAGGCTGAGCACTTACATCGGGGTTTCCATCTAAATTTCGAAGTGATGTAATTCAGATGAAACCCCTGCGGAATCCATTCACTGTAATGAGGCAGCAGAGTTACTCTGGCCTCTGTTTAGCGGTTTCCTTTTTTTCAGAAGTGCACAAAACTGTGGCCAACCGCACTTTTATGCACGCCTAAAAAAACTGACACTGTGGGATCACAGGCCAGATGGCATCCACAGTGGCCTATATCTGCCTCATTACAGGGAATCTTCAGTCATGGGTTCCGTCTGAATCACATATTTCAGAGATTTACATGGAAACTCTGGTGTAAGTGCTCAGCGCAGAGCGCAGGATAAATGTGAGCAGAGCCTTACTGCGATCTTTGGGAGACATAATAAACAAATCAGTAGCAGGTGAAGAATTGGTTTTATTTATTTTTTACGCCGTTCCTCGTGCGGTATAAGTGATGAGATTACTTTATTCATCGGGTCGGTGCGATTACAGAGATACCAGATTTAAATCGGGTTTTTATGATTGACAGCTGTCACACACTAAGAGACACTTTTTTTGCAAAATCTAGTTTTTGCATCGCCATATTTTGAGAGCTATAATTTTTCCATATTTCGGCCGACAGAGTAATGTGACAGCTTGTTTTTTGCAGGACGAGTTGACATTTTTATTGGTACCATTCTTGGGTACGTGGCATTTTTTGATCGCTTTCTATTCCGTTTTTTGGGAGGTAAAATTAACAAAAACCAACAATTCAGGAATTATTTTTTGAGGGTTTTTTTCTATGCCGTTCTGCGTGTGGTAAAAGTGATAAGGCAGCATTATTCTTCAGGTCAGTACGTTTACAGAGATACTACACTTACTATATATTTTTTTTATGTTTTGGCGCTTTTACACAATAAAACAATTTTATAGAAAAAATATTTTTTTGCATCGCTTTATTCTGAGCGCTATAACTTTTTTATTTTTTGGCTGATAGAGCTGTATGGCGGCTTTTTTTTTGCGGAACAATATGACGTTTTCAGCAGTACCATTTATATTTCCATTTTGATTTTTGATCGCATTTTTTTCCACTTTATGTTTGGCGATATGATGAAAAAGCATAGTTTTTTGCTCCGTTTTTTATTTATTTTTATTACGGTGTGCACAGAAGGAGTTAATTAGTGTGACAGTTTTATAGATCGGGTTGTTTCAGATGCGGCGATACCAAATATTTGTACTTTTTTTGTTTTTGCATAAATATACGGATTTATTGGTTCAATATTTTATTTATTTATTTTGTGATTTTTTTTTAACAGTTTGAAAACATTTTTTTGACTTTTTTTTTACATTTTTACTTAGTCCCTGTATGGGACATTAATTTTTATTTTTCTAATCACTGATGTCATGCAATGTAATAAACATATATTACATTGCATGACATCTTTTCTGACTGTTTCACAGTCAGTGTCTCCTGTTGGACTCAGCTGCAGGGCTGAGCTCAGCAGGACACCATATATGGCAGATCTGGAAGCGGTCATGTGACCTCCAGCTGCCATAACAACGGAAGGTCCTGGAAGCTATCAGGGGGCCATCGGAGAGGTAAGTTGACGACCCCCTCTCCTCTCACTATCTTCTATATGCCGCGATCACTATAGATCGCGGCATATAGAAGATAGCAAAGTGTTAACATCATTGGGACCTGATCTAATCAGGTCCCGATGATGTCCCCTGTCAGAGCTATCGCTCTGCACCGGAATCGCAGTGCTTGCAGGACCCTGGGGGTCCTGAGTGTTGCGGGACCACCCACCGCTTTTAAACGTCGGCGCTGCACAGAGCCCAGGCAGCGTCGATGTTTATGTACAGTGGGCGGTCCTGAACCAGTTAATAATAATTTTTAGCTGCATCTAGCCCGGAAAATAATTTTGGGCACAGTAGCAGTGTGTGGTACTCATTCTATTAGGCCATCTATACCAAGCTCCACCAGTTTTGAAATTAATAATAATTTTTAGCTGCATCTAGCCCAGAAAATAATTTTGGGCATAGTAGCAGTGTGTGGTACTCATTGTATTAGGCCATCAATACCAAGCTCCACCAGCTTTGCAATTAATAATAATTTTTAGCGGCATCTAGCCTGGAAAATAATTTTGGGCATAGTAGCAGTGTGTGGTACTCATTGTATTAGTCCATCTATACCAAGCTCCACCAGCTTTGAAATTAATAATAATTTTTAGCTGCATCTAGCCCGGAAAATAATTTTGGGCCTGTAGCAGTGTGTGGTACTCATTGTATTAGGCCATCTATACCAAGCTCCACCAGCTTTGAAATTAATAATAATTTTTAGCTGCATGTAGCCCGGAAAATAATTTTTCTTCCCAATAATGGTAGCAATAGAAATATGGGGCGCGCGCCTGGCTAACAAAAATATACTCTTCATAACAAAAAACACCAGCCTAGCGCACTGCATTAATAAGATGGCATCATCGTCTCTCCCAGTGCTAGGCCTACTATGCCGGCTAGCATTCCTGTGCCTAAAACACAATGTATGGGTCTGCGCTAGCCGCAATGCTGAGGGGTCTAACGCTGCTGCTAACGCTTTATCACAATTCAATTGGCAGATTTTCACAGAGCTCCTCCCCAACGCCCCCCCCATCGGGCAACAGTTGCCCACCCTCCCTATGGGATCTAGTGGCGAATAGTTGATGCCATTAATCAGAGCGTCAGCTGTCCCGTCGACGTGGCAAGCATACGGTAAGGCATGGGAAGAGTGGACACGAGTAGTAGCAGGCAGACGGGTTGACCAATGTGAACAAGCAAGATTACAAGTCACCGTAGAATTTCTCCACCAGCTAATGATGAGGGGCATATCAGGGGCGTCAGCGCAGCGGTGTCTGACTGGAGTAGTATTTCACTTCCAACTACTGAATTGGGGAGATGTGACAAAGAGATTCATCATCAGACAATCCATAAAAGGGTGGAAAAGGGGTCAGCCAAGTCAGGAGTGTAGACGTCCCATCCCGTGTCGCTAAAACTGATTTCTCACATCATATCCCTAACACCATTAGCATGACATTCACAATTTGAAGCAACACTACTGTCTACTGCATTTGCGATCGCCTTCTTCGGGGTGCTATGCATAAGCGAATTAGTCCCTCAATCCAAAATTACCACCAGTGGAAGCTTATTACACCAGGACGTAGTCATAGCCAATAATGCAATACGTCTACGCATACGCAAATCGAAAACGGTTCCAGTGGGCAGGGGCACTTGGGTAATTCTACAATCCACAAACGGTACACTGAGTCGGGTAACAATAGTAAAAACATATATAACCATCAGATCACAAAGTCATTTCTTCCTATCACACATTGATGGAACGCCATTATCAAGATACCAGTTCCAAGCTATATTTAATAAATGCCTAACATTGGCAGGGAACCACCCCAAAGATTACAGGACACACTCATTCCGCATAGGCCCGGCCACGGAAGCAGCAAGAGCAGGACTGTCAGAAACGGAAGTTCAGAGGATAGGGAGATGGCGATCCACGTGTTTGGCAAGATACATAAGACCAGACATGTTATCCTAGCGTGGTTTGTTTCTTTTACAGGTGACGCTAAGCCAACAGTGTGGGTAATAGGCCACTAGTATATATATTGGGCAGAAAAAAGGGCGAAAGTCCACCCAGGCGGGAGGAACTTAGAGTTTCATAACACATATTTCAACTGGAGAGGTATTAGAGGCCTGCTATGGCCACAGGTACTAATGGAGGTAATCAAGGTACGGAGAGAGGCAAGAGGTCCGGTCATCTTAGTTATACAGGCTGGGGGAAACGACCTAGGTCATCACAAGAGCGCATAACTAATGGCAATAATGAAACTAGACACTGAGCGCTTCAGAGAATTTTTCACAAAACTAACTATAGTATGGTCAGAGATTGTGCTGATAGCGGTATGGCAAGGTGCGCGAGACATCACGGCCATCGAACGGACAAGGCGGGTAATAAATATTCGGATGGCAAAATTTAGAAGAGACAGAGGCGGTGTAGTGATACGATACCGACAACTGGAAGGAGATAAAGCAGGCCTCATACGGCCCGACGGTGTTCACTTAATGGATATTGGACTGGACATATTCCTGTCTGGACTCCAGGACGGAGTGGAACAAGCGTTAAGAGTGATGGATGGGGGTCAGAGTCCTGCATACGAGGACGCAGGATCCTCCGTGGCCTGGAAATAGAAAGGACATGTTAGAGAGTTACACTTGTTGGCCAACTTGCCGGTGTGGAGACACAGGGCATGCTGCAAGAAGCTGAATTATTTTAGAAATAAAATGCCTTTCTAATGGAATGAGTATAAAGAGTTAATAAAGCTGTGACCGATCCTCACCCATCCAGTTGTAAGAGTTACATTATTGTATTGTCAAGGAAAGGGGGGCAGTAGGGGGGCTGAGCGTCTGGGTTTGGTTGGGGGTCCCCACAGTCTGCCTAGGCTAGATGCAGTTAAAAAATCTTATTAGATACACAGGCAGTGTATCTTGCTTCAGAGCTGGGCTACTACGCTGACTAGCAGACACTGAAGCTTTGAAGTAGACCTCTGAGTAAACAGCTCTTCAGACTCAACCATCTGTGTTACCGCAAGCCATAGTGTATGTAATTTCTTACGATTAAAAGGGGGGGAGCGACCCAACCCACCTGGAATTTACGATGCCAACGTCACGTAAAACACAGCAAGGGGACTCCAAAAAGAGTCTCCATTTTTTCCAAAAATTGTGGCACAGACACCACTTAAGTGGCATCAATTGCCCCAGAGTTGCTTAAAATGGTTGGTGAGGTGATTTTACCAAATCCTCAAGCTTTTAGTCTCCCCAGAATGACTCAGGTGTAGAAAAGTCCTTGCGGATCCATGATTTGCTCATCTTTATTGTTACGGTTTGAGTTATGAAGACTCGACAGTCCCACAGTTGGCAAGTTAGAACTGTGAGATTCACTACGTGCACCACTGGCGTTTTGTGGAAAAGCACATGTAAGATTCTGCAACAGCCTCTGCTGATACTCCTGCATGCATGAATCCCTTTCTATGGCAGGAATTATTTCGGCAAATTTACTTTTGTACCGGGGATCTAAGAATGTGGCAACCCAGTAGTCGGGATTACTTCGAATTCGGACAATTCAAGGGTCATGTTGCAGGTAGTGCAGCAAGAAGGCACTCATGTGTCTTGCGCATCCAGGAGGACCAAGTCCTTGTTGTGTTGGTAGCGAGGTAAGAATCATGCTTCCTTCCTATGCCCTCTCCCCCCAACCTCGCACAACAGAAATGTGATCAAGGTCTCCCTCATCTGATAAGTCTTCCATGCCAATCGCCAGTTCGTCCTCCACTTCTTCCTCGGCTCCTGCACCTTCCTCAACAGTTTGGCTGCTAACATGCGCCCTTGTTAATCCCTCTCCCCCACCCTCACATGCCTGCCGCCTTGGTGATGCCGACCGTCTGGACCTTGGAGATGTTATCCCTTCCACATACGACTCCTCCTCTACTTCCTCCACCTCCTCTTGTCCCACCACCTGACTCCGAATTCTGTTTAACGTGTGCTCCAGCATGTAAATCACCGGAATAGTCATGCTGATAATGGAATCGTCAGCACTAAACATCTTCGTAGCCATTTCAAAACTGTGCAGAAGGGTGCATAGGTCCCTGATCTGAGACCACTCCTGCAGCATGATTTGCCCCACCTCTGGATTTCGTTGGCCCAGGCTATACGTCAGAACATATTGCACCAGGGCTTGTCGGTGCTGCCACAGTCGCTGCAACATGTGCAGAGTTGAATTCCACTGTGTCGGCACATCGCATTTCAGCCGGTGAACTGGCAGGCCCAACGACTTCTATAGAGATGTAAGTTGTTGAGCTGCGGGATGCGAACGGCGGAAGTGAGAACTCAGCGACCGTGCCCTCTGCAGAAAGCCATCTAGTCCGGAAGAGTGGGCTAAAAATTGCTGGACAACCAGGTTCAACACGTGAGCCATACAAGGTACGTGTGTGACATTGCCCCGGCAAAGGGCCGCACCAGGTTTGCAGCATTGTCGCACACGGCCTTCCCTGGTTGCAGGTCCAGTGGAGACAACCATTCATGAAACTGGGTCTCTAGAGCTGATCACAACTCCTCAGCTGTGTGACTCACATTTCCCAGACATTTCAAAGTAAACACCACCTGTTGCCGTTGAGCCCTGCTGCCAGCATAGTAAGGAGGTGTGCAGGATTCCTTCTGTGCAGTTAGAAAGCGGGTGGCATTACCAGACAGGCTTTGGGTGCAGGTGGAGGACTGAGAGGAGGTTGAGGAGGCAGAAGCAGTGGAGGAACTTCTAGATAAAGAGGATTGACGCACAACTCGTGGGGACGGCAAGACTTGGACAGCAGCCCCTTGTCCTGCTGTCACCATAGTTACCCAGTGCCCAGTCAGCGACATGTAACGCCCCTGTCCATGCCTACTCGTCCAAGTGTCTGTGGTGAAATGCACCCTGTAACACACAGAGTTTCTCAAAGAAGCGGTGATGTTGTGTACGACATGCTGGTGTAGCGCAGGCACACCTTTCTTTGAGAAGTAGTGCCAACTGGGCATCTGGTACTGGGGCACTGCGACGGACATAAGGTCTCGAAAATCCTCTGTGTCCACCAGGCGTAAAGGCAGGATTTCTGTAGCCAACAGCTTGCTGATGGTGAAATTCAACCTCTTAGCTTTGTCATGGCTAGGAGGAAATGGTCTTTTACTTCTCCACATCTGAGGGACCGAGTGCTGGCTGTTGTGCTTAGACGGGGTTGAGTAGGGTGTCCCCGGCAAACTGCCGGTCTGTGAGGAAGATGCAGGCGGAAAAGTTAGGTTGCCTTGATCCAAAGGTGGTGCTCTCGATGTCACAGAGCGCTCAACACCAGCTGGTGTTTCCACTTCCAAATGAAATGATGACCTGCCAATCACACTGGCTGTTGCGGGTAAGGAGGTGGCAGGTCTGCGTCCAAAAACATGTGTGACTGCTGTCCCCCCAGTCACAGAGGATGAAGAGGCCGCAGATGCACAAGATGGGGCAGACGGTGGTTGGCCCGGCCCGCTAGGCCGCATTGTAGCACAGTGAGCTTCCCACTGCAACTTATGCTTCATATCCATGTGACGATTCATGCATGAAGTACTCAAACTATGGATTTTTTGGCCTCTACTTAGCTTTTGGTGACAAATATTACAGATAACATGAGTTGGGTCATCCTTATCGATCTGAAAAAATGCCCAGGCTATGCAAGGCTTAGAGCCCATGCGACCTGAAGAGCCACCACGACTTGTGGTCAGAGGCAGAGTTGTGGTTGAGGATGCAATTGTTGACGTGCTTCCAGTACTCCGTCTCTGTCCAGGAAGGCGCAACCTAACCTCGTCATCAATAGCATCCTCCTCCACCTCCTCTGCTGACCTCATCGACTGGCTGACTTTGGGTTGATAGTAAGTGGGATCTCCAACCCCGTCATCATCACCCTGTGTGTTCTCACACCCGTCGTCCTCAGAGCCAACCTCTTCCTGCCCTGACCGAAAAGTGAAGTTGTCGCTCCAATCAGGTATTTGAGTCTCATCATCATCTTCATCATTGTCTCCACCAACAGGAGTTACAGTTTGGGACCGAGGGTCTACATTATGCTCAGAACCTTCTTCATCTGGTCTTGGATCCGACTCACAAAGATTCTGGGCATCAGTGCAGATCATTTCCTCGTCTGGATTAACAGAAGCTCTGGAGCCGACCTCCATTTCCCAGGCTATAGTATGAGTAAACAGCTGTGCAGACTCAACCATCTGTGTTACCCCATACTCAGACGGGCAGCTGGAGACTTGGGAGCTGTGAGGAAGCAAGTGCGATTGGGGTGACACCTCTGAGGACTGGAGTATTTGTGATGTTGAAGTTGAGGTGGAGAAGAGCCCACTTGAAGGAGCAGTTGATATCCATTGAAGCACCTACTGTTTTTGTGCCTCATCTGGAATTTGTAGCGATGGGCGTGTCCGTAAGAAAGGGATCATATCACATTGTCCACGAAAAGAAGTAGACATCTTAGTTTGGCTGGAAGATGGTCTTTCTTCTGCAGATGTTACTCCCCGCCCACCGCGGGTGGGCTCGACCCACCAGCGGACAGGCACCAGTATTGGGAGAGGGGTGGCTGGCCGTCAGGGTCCACCGCGGCTCTGGCACAAACCCGGCGACATGGAGGTCGCATGGGCAGGAACGGACTGGTCGTGTCGGCTTCGCACTACAGCGTAGTCCCTCTGCCCGCTCGCGCCCGTAACCTCAAAGGGATGCGCAAGCGGCTTTTCTTCCCAGGTCTGTTCCCCGCCCAGCAGGAACGTGGGGGAGCTCAGGTCGGCCTTCCACTGTACTCCCTTACCTCCCTCGCCCTCTTTCCTTCTTCCGTTCTCCATCTAACCCCTCGGCTCTGTGGTGTCCGCTCTCCCTCCAGCTCTCTCCTTCTCACAGGTGGACTACCGCGTGTATTCACACTGTGGCGAATCTTTTGGGCCCAGGCATAAGAAGTTGTCGAGGTAATGGATAATATGTGCCCCCTTAGAAACATCCATTACAACCCATTCGAGGAAGCAACTAAACGCCTCAAATAGTGAGCAGGATCTGGACCACCCCATGGGCAAACAGCGATCTATATAGTACGCTCCTTCCCAGAAGCAGCCCAATAGGAGGACACTATTCGGAGGCACAGGTAGTAAGTAACCGGAACGCCGCATCAATGTCTGTTTTGGCCATTAGGGTGACCCTTCCCAACTTCTTGATCCGCCTGATTGCCTTGTCAAAGGATGTACAGTATATACTACTGTACTTGGTTCCGCGTCGATGTTGTCGTTTACTGACCTGCCCCTTGGATATGACAAATGGTGGATTAGTCCGAATGTATTGGGTTCCATTTTTGGCACAACTCACAACGGGGATACCACTACGTCTTGTAAGGAAAGTGTTCTGAATGGAACCGCCATTCTACCTAAAGATATTTCTTTTTTTAATTTTCTTGTCACGACGTCTGGGTGTTGGTAGGCTGATTTTAGATTTTTACTCCAGCCTTTCTTGATTTTAGAAGGGCATGACATGCCTATATCTGTGTATCCTCCTCCTTTTACTCCTCCACCTCTTTTCTTTTCGCATGACTATATGTACTTGTCACTTTTCCATGTGTTAGTTGTGTCTTCTGAGCAGTTTGTCAGCTTTTGGACACCTTTGAATGTGTTTTCTATGTGTTTCTATGTGTTTTTGTTTGCCTGCCATTGGTTTTAACGGTGTTCGAAGAACAGTTTGACGAACAGTTCGGCGAACATACCGGTGTTCAACGAACCGAACCCGAACGCTACGGGGGTGGCTCAACACTAATTATGGGTTCAATATATTTTTATTTTTTGGGGATTTTTTTAAAAATTTTTTACAATTTTTTTTTTCACTTTTCCACTTTTTCTTAACTTTTACACTATATCCCAATATGGGACATTCACTTTTTTCAGCCTGATCGGCTGCATGGCATAGAGAGCAGCTGCTCCCTATGTAATGCAGCCTGTCAGCGCTACACACAGGGCAGACATTACTTTGGTCATGCACTGTGTATGACCAAAGTAACGTCCTGCCTCCTGGTGACTTGGATGTTGTCATGACGACATCGGGTCGTCATGACAACATCCTGAAGCAACCGCAGACACCGCGGGACGCCGGCAGGAGAGGCGATTATAGCGATCACCTCCCCCCTTGCCACGGGACCGCTCCCTGAACATAGCAACGGGTGTCAGCTGTGACAATCAGCTGACACCCCATGGCGATTGCCTCACACTGCTTGTGTGCGGGCGCGATCTCCGCACGCATAATTGTACGTAGCTGGTCCATAAGTCCCAGGGCGCAGCTACGTACTGTTACTGACCTGGACAGAAAGGGGTTAAGCTGAGATGTAGTCTGCTTTATATACCCATTTTGAGTTTATCAGATCTGTGTACCCCTGTGTGGAGAAGAATATCGCCCAAAACAATTTTAAGCTGAGATGTAGTCTGCTTTATATACCCATTTTCAGTTTATCAGGTCTGTGTACCCCTGTGTGGAGAAGAATATCTGCCCTAACAATTTTAAGTAGAGATGTAGTCTGCTTTATATACACATTTTGAGTTTATCAGTAGAGATGAGCGGTGTTGGACTAGAACTGTTCGCCAATCTCAAATTCGAGCTGTTTTGGGCGGTGTTCGAGTCGTTCGATCGATTTGCAAAAAATTCGGCTGTTCGAGGTTATGTTCGATAACTGTTCGTGCACCAAAAGCTCGTCCTGCTTGTCTGGCGCTATTTAGAGCACCAATCATGCAGGGATTGTCTGCCACTCACTGTAATGCCACAGCCATGGTGGTTGTGGCATTACAGTGGTTGCCCAAATCGATGGGAACAGTGCTCACAGTGAAACATGAAAAGCCGGCAATTCAGCAGCGGCATACACCGGTACCCGACAATTTAGAACCGAAAGAATAGAGTATCACACATAGATTAGATAGATAGAAACATGTCAGTCACATATATAAGAAGTACAGTGACAGTGTTGGTTACTGTACTTGTCATTTAGTGTAAAGGATTTATTAAAAAAAACATTAGTGTTTTCATGCACCGTCTCTTTAAAAAAGCCGGCCGGCAATTCAGCATCAGTACCCGACAATTTATAGCAGAAAGAATAGAGCATCACACATAGATTAGATAGATAGAAACATGTCAGTCACATATATAAGAAGTACAGTGATAGTGTTGATTACTGTACTTGTCATTTAGTGTTAAAATAAAGGATTTATTAAAAAAAAAATTGGCGTGGGGTTCCCCATAATTTTAGTCTCTAGCGGAGGTTAAGCAGACGGCTGGGGCAGATGTTTGAAGCCTGGGAAGGGGGTAATACCCACGGAGCTTCCCAGGCTACTAATATCAGCCCCCCGCTGAATACCTAGCCTTTACTAGCTATTAAAATGGGGGACCCCAAAAAAAGTGACGTGGGGTCCCCTCTATTTTAATAGCTAGCAAAGGCTAGGCAGACAGCTAGGGGCTGATATTAATAGCCCAGGAAGGGTGCCATGAATATTGGCCCCCTCCCAGGCTAGAAACACCAGCCGTCAGACGCCCCAGAAATGGCGCATCCATAGGATGCGCCAATTCTGGCACTTAGCCTCGCTCTTCCCACTGCCCTGTAGTGGTGGCAGTGGGGTAATAGGGTTGAGGTTGATGTCAGCTTATAATGCCAGCTGACATCAAGCCCAGGTTAGTAATAGAGAGGCGTCTATAAGACACCCCCATTACTAACCCCATAGTCAAAGTTACAAAAAAACACAAACACCCACAATAAAGTCCTTTAATTGAAATAAAGACACAATTCTTTATTGTTCTAAATTAAACCATACTTACCATCACGCCCAATCCAGCTGAAGCCAACGATCTCCTGCAATAAAAGTAAAATAATAAAGCAACATCATCCTTACCTTTCCATGGTTCCCACGACAGCTTCAGCTCTGCTACATTCACATGACAGGCTGGACCGCAGCAGAACGCTGCCATCCAGCTTGCCATGCGGCAGACACTGAGAAGCGCAGGCATGCTTACGCTCCTCAGTGTCTGGCTGTGACGGCATCCAGATGAGCCGAGTTTATGTCCAATGAACTCAGCTCACCTCATGCACGCCACTGACAGCGTGGGAAAATTCTCCTGCGCATGCGGTGAGTGTAGGAGAATTTTCCCACACTGTCAGTGACGTGCATGAGGTGAGCTCATGTCCAATGAACTCAGCTCACCTCATGCACGTCACTGACAGCGTGGGAAAATTCTCAGCGCTCAGCGCTTGAGCAGGAGAATTCTCCCACGCTGGGATGGCCTTGAGATGACAGGCTGGATCACACCTGAGCGCTGCCATCCAGCATGCCATCATTCATAGATACTGCAGAGCAGAGGCATGCTGTGGGTATTACCCCCTTCCCAGGCTTCAAACATCTGCCCCAGCCGTCTGCTTAACCTCCGCTAGAGACTAAAATTACGGGAACCCCACGCCAATTTTTTTTTTTTAATAAATCCTTTATTTTAACACTAAATGACAAGTACAGTAATCAACACTATCACTGTACTTCTTATATATGTGACTGACATGTTTCTATCTATCTAATCTATGTGTGATGCTCTATTCTTTCTGTTATAAATTGTCGGGTACCGATGCTGAATTGCCGGCCGGCTTTTTTAAAGAGACGGTGCATGAAAACACTAATATTTTTTTTAATAAATCCTTTAACACTAAATGACAAGTACAGTAACCAACACTGTCACTGTACTTCTTTTATATGTGACTGACATGTTTCTATCTATCTAATCTATGTGTGATGCTCTATTCCTTCTTGTCTAAATTGTCGGGTACCTGTGTATGCCGCTGCTGAATTGCCGGCCGGCTTTTTTAAAGAGAGTGTCTTCTGAGCAGTTTGTCAGCTTTTGGACACCTTTGAAGGTGTTTTCTATGTGTTTCTATGTGTTTTTGATTGCCTGCCATTGGTTTTAACGGTGTTCGACGGTGTTCGACGGTGTTCGACGAACAGTTCCTCGAATATCCCGGTGTTCGACGAACCAAACCCGAACACTACGGGGGTGGCTCAACACTATTTATCATGTCTGTGTACCCCTGTGTGGAGAAGAATATCTGCCTCAAACTATTTTAAGCGGAGATGTAGCCTACTTTATATACCACGGTAGAGAGAAAACCAATTTTGATTTTATCATTTGTTCTCCTGTGAGAACAATATCTGCATCAAACAATTAATTTAAATTGAGCATAAGTATTATAATGGAGACAGACACCTCTTCCACTACAGCCAACCCAGCAGACTTCACATATAACTTGAACACCAATCATATGCCCTCTTCCACCACGACCTCTCTTTTTCCCACTCATATTGCTCAGATACTGTGGTAGGAGCACCCTATTAGCCAAACAAAATTAGATTTTTTCCTCTGCAAAAGCTCTGCACACACCTGAATTTCAGCGGCACTAAATGACAAGGAACAGAAGAAAGTATTTTTTATTGTGGATGAGGCCTGTATAACATAGGAGATATTCTCCAAACTATTTCAAATTGAGATGTCCCTGCTGTATAAAGTTAGGAACCGAACAAATTATTATTTTTTTACTGTGGATGAGGCCTGTATAACATAATAGATATTCTCCAAACTATTTCAAACTGAGATGTTCCTGTTGTACAAAATTAGGAACCGAACAAAGTATTTTTTGTACTGTGGATGAGGCCTGTATAACATAGGAGATATTCTCCAAACTATTTCAAACTGAGATGTCCCTGCTGCATAGCATTAGGAACCGAATAAAGTATTTTCTGTACTGTGGATGAGGCCTGTATAACATACGAGATATTCGCCAAACTATTTCAAACTCAGATCTAGCCTGCTGTATCATGTTATCAACAGCAATAAATAGATTTTTTGACTCTGCACAAGATCTGATTACAGTTGAATTTCACCGCCACTAAAAGGACTAGGTGGCTTACAGCGGAGTGTAACAAGTTTGCGACAGAAAAAAATATTTTTTGGACTCTGAAAACAGCTGAAGTTCACCTCTACTAAAGTAGCTGACATATAGCTGAGTGTATGATGTTTGCCACACAAAAAAATCTTTTGTGGACTCTGCCTAGCAAGACAAAAAATCTATTTTTTTACTTTGAAAACAGCTGAGATTCACCACCACTAAGATGGTGGGTAGGTGGCTTTTAGCAGACTGTATCACCTTTGCCACACAAAAAAATCTTTGGTGGACTGTGGATAGCAACAGAAAAAATCTTTTTTTTTACTCTGAAAACAGCTGAAGTTCACTGCCACTAATGTAGTAGCTGACATATAGCAGAGTGTATGACGTTTGCCACACAAAAAAATCTTTTGTGGAATCTGCCTGCCAGCAGAAAAAATATATTTGTTTTACTGTGCATACAACTCAAGTTCACCCACCAAAAAGATGACAAACTGGGCTAACACAGCTTGCACTCTAACATTAGGAAATGAAAAAAAAAGTTTTTTGTGCTCTGCAGATAACTGAATTTCAACCCCACAAAATCAAAATGTGACCTACAAGGGCTTGCTTGCTTTATCACATTAGCAAGTGCAAAAATAGATTGAAGGTATACTCCTGCATGAAGCACAGACACTACAACCGATGCACAACACTGTTCTATGCCATAGGCCCTGCTCTTTCTGTCAGAATCTCAGTAATTGCACAAAAACAAAAAAAAGTGCACCAAGGTCGATTGAACAGGTACACAGCACAGGACTTATCTACACTATCTGTCTTCCACAGAAGCGCCCATCTATCTAGCTAATATCTCTCATTACACAGGAACTGGGGGCAGGAGCAGCGTCTAACACAAGTGACATGCATAAAATGGCACTGAGGGAACATGGCGCTTTTTATATAGAGAGGACATGTGATTTCAGCAGCCAATTGCAGAAGCCCCTGTGTCTGGGACACTGTGGATGCTTCCTGCATTCTGATTGGCTAGCCACGCTTTCCTGACTTAAAAAGTTACCACTCATCATACACAAGCACTATGCTAGCAAAACTGTTAAAAACGCTGTAGTTGCCCCGCAATCACATAACCATCGCCAAACGTTAATGATTTTACCGAATTTAACAAATTTTGCTCGCCTTTCTGATCACTAATCCGAATGTGCCACATTCATGTCGAATTTAAGTTTGGAGATTGAATTTCGAACATATTCGCTCATCACTAATCCTTATCCCACGAGGCGATAACTTGCATGGAGCCCCAGGCCAAGGAAGATTGATAGTAATCTTATGTGTCTTCCATTTGCTAATAATTGTGCCAACAGTTGCTGCCTTCTCACCAAGCTGCTTGCCTATTGTCCTGTAGCCCATCTCAGCCTTGTGCAGGTCTACAATTTTGCCCCTTGTATCCTTAGACAGCTCTTTTGTCTTGGCTGTGGTGGAGAGGTTGGAATGTGATTGATTGTGTGGACAGGTGTCTTTTATACAGGTAACAAGTTCAAACAGGTGCAATTAATATAGGTAATGAGTGCAGAGTAGGAGGGCTTCTTAAAGAAAAACTAACAGGTCTGTGAGAGACAGAATTCTTGCTGGTTGGTAGGTGATCAAATAATTATTTTACGCAATAAAAAGCAAATTAATTGTGTAAAAATCATACAATGTGATTTTCTGGATTTTTTCTTAGATTCTGGTGAAGTGTTTAGATACGTGAAGTGCACCTATGATAAAAATTACAAACTCTCCATTCTTTGTAGGTGGGGAAACTTGCAAAATAGGCAGAGTATCAAATACTTATTTTCCCCATTGTATAAAATGTGAAAAACAGTAGCAAAATGTTTTTTTTAATGTTCCCTCTAAAAAAATGTATGAAAATATATCACTTATATGTACACAAAATTGTGCCACTGAAAATTTCAAATAATGCTGCAAAAACAAGCCTTTATGCTGTCACATCGACTTAAAAATAAAGAAGTTATAGATTATTGAATGTTAGGATAAAAAAAATTATTGCATTAATTGCTTTAGGTCCAAACAGGTCAGGTTGGTACAGTGATAACATATAAAATTGAATTCAACAATTATTTTTTGATTCTAGAAGAATGACTTTGGTAGTGAGAATACAGTATCAGTACAAAGGAAGCAGCTATTGATTTTAAAAAAAGATGCAATAAGGAAAATAAAACATCCTTATTATAACCTAGTAGAACTGTCAAATGCAGAAATGTCAATCTGTGGTTAAATTAGGTTAGACAGGATTCCAGGGGAAGTATTACTAGTTGATCACAGATTTATATACAGTAAAGCAAAAATAAATTCAGATATAAATAAATTATCAGAATTCAGGGTGTTGACTCTTCTAAGACTGGTGCTTAAACTGTTGGGGTGTAGCTGTGGAACTCTATTTTCAAACATGATGTCCTCCACCCAACTCTCAAAAAGCTGAAAGAGTCTTCAGACAGTTGCTTCTGTAGCTGTGGTGTCATCCTTCCTATGGTTAATAATTTTTATAGGGCCATCAGAGGCAGTGGGTTGGCTAGAGGGAGAAGGAGGGCAACTGTTCCCCAGAGCAACCACATGTGGCAGTTTCTCTTGTCAAGTGTTCTTTTTTTTTGCTGGTGTATTCCCATACACCCTTTCCCACCTAAAAAATGGTTTACGATTCATGTTTCACTTTTTTCTGTCCTTCTCCTCCTCCACCATATCCACAGAGTCATCATACGGCCCGCTCTCAATTTTTAGAGGGCCATCAGAGGCAGTGGGGTGTCCAGAGAGAGAAGGTGGACAACTGTTGCACCCATTTCCGCAAATCACCTACAGCTGACACTTGTCTAGCAGTGCTGAAGCTGCACTTGCAAGTGCCAGCTCACCGACTGGTTTGCGACCTGCCCATGCACTGAAACTCAACATTAAATATGTACTTGGCAAGGCTTTGTGAGCCGCAGTGGGCAGTCGTTGAATACCAGCTCCTACACGCCCATCGGTATTCCACTCAGCCTCCGCGCATAACAAGTGATGAGTGGCCATGGATGTATGACATCTGTGAGGAATCAACCAAGATGGTGAGCAGAGATGTAGCCATAATTAGTATAAACATCCCACTTCTGCGTGTACTCAAATGCTCCCTGTTCTCAATTAAAGAGGAAGGTTTTCATGTGGAAACGGCAGAGTTGGAGGAAGAAAGTACACAGGGTGCCACATGCTTGCCTATTCCCTGCACAGGATGCAGGCAGGGATGAGTATAGCCCTGCAAGTGTTTTTGCATATTCGCAAGCATCATCAGCAACCACGTTCACTTCCTTATCCCTGAGCAGTATTCAGCTGTCCCTATCCAGGCCTTGAAACACAAAGAAAATACAGAGCCACCCACCCAGCCACAGGCCCAAACACTAAACGGGTACATTTACAGACTGCTTGCCATGGAAATCTTACAGTTAGGCTTGTGGGCACTTTGGTTTCCCGCAACCTCTTGGCGGCTTACTTCCCTCTGTACTCAGTCCCCATCTGCCACTATTTTTCACGGTGTTCCATCCCCGCCTTACACCAGCATGTGTTTCATAACAACACCCATGCCCTGACCAACGCAGTTACTGTGAATGTCCACCTAACAACCAACATGTGAACAAGTGTTTGTGGACAGGGATGCTTTGTTTCTTTTACAACTGCATCCTTATACACATAAGAATGGACAAAGCAAGGGAGATATAACGAAAGGACCCTAAACAGGCTAATAGTTGCCTAAACCTAACTCAGATTTGTCCCTGCCTGACCGCAGAGGTTGGCACCCTAAAATTATGCATTGGTGCCTACCACTGAACATCAGCTGGCCCATTAATTTCGGAGGGCCATTGAATGGCCCTCAACCAGAACTTTTGGGGGACCATGAGGCAGCCCTCACTCATACATTTGTAAGGGCCCTCAGGTGGCTCTGCACCATACATTTGGGAGGGCTTTCAGGTGGCCCTCTACCATACATTTGCGATGGCCTTCAGGCGGCCCTTTACCATACATTTGGGAGGGCAATCGGGCGGCCCTCACTCAATTTTGGGAGGGCCTTTTTTGTATTTCAGAAAGCTGTAATTACTGTTGGAATCAATTTTGGGCAGATCATCGGTTGACAGTGTTGCAATTATTCAAAATTTTCTACATCACTGGATTTTTGCTAAATTTTTCAAATTTTTTTTCCAGTAACAATACTGAAATGTTAGGAGTAAGAGAGGGAGGAGATGTAGAGTCCGCCTCCTTGTGGGGACAGGGAAGCCTTGACTGTTGGGAGTCTGGCAGACATGGCTAACTTTATGTATGCTGCGTTTCCCTTGACCCACGCATTATATGCATTTTGGACAACGCTGATTACTTGTTGAGCACCTTTCTTGACCCACACTCTGAGGAGAACTCAAATACATTCATACATTTTGGAGAACCAGCAGCCGGCCCTTACTCATACATTTTGGAGGGCCAGAAGGCTGCCCTCACTTATAACTTTGTAGAGCCAGCAGCAGGCCCTCACTCATAAATAAATAATTTTGGAGCACAACAAATTTGCTCATCCATGAGACATAGATTCCTGTCCCATTTTGCAGGGGAGCACGGAACAACACTGTTTAAGACAGAACCTTTCGAACAGGTGGTCGGTTGTATGGCAGATAATGCTTCCAGTATGTTTACCAGCACCACCCTGTCTTCCACACAGTCCAGTCTCAGTAGCCAAGAGTATGGAACACCTAATCATCAACCTGATCTTCCTTCCTCCCACCAAGGCAAGTCCCAAGAGACAAGCGATCCCACACTCGGACACTCCGATGAGCAAGTGTTCTCATTTGCATTTATTGATACCGGCAGCTTGCCCTGGACATTTCAAGATGGACATGAGGAGACCATGTCTAGTGACTGCAAAATATTTGTGCAGCCATGATCAGAAGAAGTCGACGATGTGCTATGTCAATTAGAGTGTCAAGCGGTTGATGATGATGAGACACAATTGTCAACAAGTGATGTTGTTAAATGAACATGTCAGGAGGAGGACCACATTGCAGAAGTGGAAGATAAGGTGGGGGACACTGAAATCACTGACCCAACCTGGCAAGGTTCCATGAAGAGTGAGCATAGCATTTCAGAGGTGGCGGGATCAGCAGCATTAAACCCCATAGATGACAATATATTGCTATAAATCAAGTAGTATGTAAACAAGAATATGCAATACATATAACATGAATTTTGAGAGGTTTAAATTATATATACACATTAAATATATTCAACAAATAAATGATACATACATATAATGAAAAAATATACAATACCAAAAAAGTGAAAAAAGGGGAAAATAATACAAATAATTAATAATGTAATGAGATATCTTATTTTTTATTTCAATCTAGTGGGACCCTAGTTCCCATGTTAAACATCCAGAAAGCTTCTCTATTAAATAGTTTCCGCTGGTGATCCCCGCCTCTGATGGGTTGATTAACCCTTTCAAATCCAATCATATAAAACCCAGATGCATTACCTTTATGTGTTATTGTGAAGTGCATAGAAATCACTGATACATTGCGAGCACTACTGCCAATAAAGGATAAATGTCGTCGAGTGCGAATCTTCAAAAGGCCAGTAGTGCAACCAATGGATTGTAATTTACAGATAGTACAGGAGGCAAGATGAATGACAAATGTGGTATTATAGTTTATACGTATATTGTTGAATTGTATAATTATTATTGTTAGAGAACAAAGTGAATGTTTTTGAATTGTGCATAACCGTACCATATGTACATACCTTTTGTCCACATGTAAATGAAACCTTTTGTTGGAGCCACACTGATTAATTTTTTTAATGATCCACAAACAAACTAAGGGAAAGGATGTTACCAAGTGATCTAGCTCTGCGGGAAACATTTAAATCAAGGTTCCAATAATTTTAAATGAAAGGGATCTTGGTACAAAATAGGTATGAACTAGTGTTGAGCCACCCCCGTAGTGTTCGAGTTCGGTTCGGTTCGTCGAACACCCGTGTGTTCGCCGAACTGTTCGTCGAACTGTTCGTCGAACACCTTCGAACAGCGTTAAAACCAATGGCAGGCAAACAAAAACACATAGAAACACATAGAAAACACCTTCAAAGGTGTCCAAAAGCTGACAAACTGCTCAGAAGACACAACTAACACATGGAAAAGTGACAAGTACATATAGTCATGCGAAAAGAAAAGAGGTGGAGGAGTAAAAGGAGGGGGAGACACAGATATAGGCATGTCATGCCCTTCTAAAATCCAAAAAGTGAGAAGCCGACACGGCCAGTCCGTTCCTGCCACCTCTGTGTCGCCGGGTTTGTGCCAGAGCCGCGGTGGACCCTGACGGCCAGCCCCCCTATCCCAATACCGGTGCCTGTCCGCCGGTGGGTCGAGGCCCCCCACGGTGGGGGGGGGAGTAACATCTACAGAAGAAAGACCATCTTCCAGCCAAACTAAGATGTCGACTTCTTTTCGTGGACAATGTGATACGATCCCATTCTTACGGACACGCCCATCGCTAAAAATTCTAGATGAGGCACAAAAACAGCAGGTGCTTCAACGGATATCAAGTGCTCCTTCAAGTGGGCTCTCCATCACCTCAATTTCAACATCACAAATACTCCAGTCCTCAGAGGTGTCACCCCAATCGCACTTGCTTCCTCACAGCTCCCAAGTCTCCAGCTGCCCGTCTGAGTATGGGGTAACACAGATGGCTGAGTCTGCCCAGCTGTTTACTCATACTATAGCCTGGGAAACGGAGGTCTGCTCCAGAGCTTCTGTTAATCCAGATGAGGAAATGATCTGATCCGATGCCCAGAATCTTTATAAGTTGGATCCAGGACCAGATGAAGAAGGTTCTGAGCATAATGTAGACCCATGTTCCCAAACTGTAACTCCTGTTGGTGGAGACAATGATGAAGACGATGATGAGACTCAAATACCTGATTGGAGCGACAACATGACTTTTCGGTCAGGGCAGGAAGAGGTTGGCTCTGAGGACGACGGGTGTGATAACACACAGGGTGATGATGACGAGGTTGGAGATCCCACTTACTGTCAACCCACAGTCAGACAGTCGATGAGGTCAGCAGAGGAGGTGGAGGAGGATGTGACTAGCCCTGGGGATGGGGATGACTCGGTACCCGGGCATTTGCCTGGCCTTGGGGATGTCGCGGTGGTCGGCTCCCGGGCCCGTACCATGGGGTCTCTCTTTAAAAGGGTGGATAATTGTTAATTTTATAAGAGTTCATGACGCCACCTGTGGTATCTGGTGACAAGCACCAGCGCTGCAGCAGTCCACTGAGGCCGGTGATAAGGCAGCTCGATGGTATAGCTCCCCACAGGTGGAGCTAGGTCTCAGGGCAGCGTATGCAGGGGGAATGCAGGACAGGCGAGACCCAGCTGGGTCAGAGCAAGAACGGGAACGGACACGGTAGTCACTTCAGTACCTTTTACTGGTGGAAATTCAGGCACATCCCGGAGCACTGTAGGGTGAAGGGTGAATATCAGGATCCTCCCCAATGAGCGGGTGTAGGGCCTCCTGTTTCTTGCCTCTGCGTAGTAAGTTTCTGACCTGCCTGGAGCTAGGCCTAACTTTGTCTCTGTCCTGCGCTGGCTGACCTTGTGGTAGGGCCTTCTCTTGGAGTTCACGCTCCCAGTATGCGGGGCCTAAGCGTCTCCTGGCTCTGTTACATATCAGCACCTTAGCGATCCTGGGACTTGTAGTTCTCCAGGGATTCCGGTTATGCCTTACTGGGTCATAGAGATACCGGTAAGCTCGGATCCTGTGTCCGGTAAATGCTTCGGGGTGAGCTGGTTAAGCTCCTCTGCCCCTTATGTACTAACTCGCCACTCGCCTTCGGCCTACTCGGGCCCTCACTAGGCTATACACACTAACGGCAGCTTGCCGCGCTTCACTGATCTTACGGCACCGGCACACCTTAAGCTCTATCTGGGCTCCCTGAATCTAGCAAGCAGGAGCCTCGTGCTCCACTGCTGAACTATTAACTGCGTTCTCTAGACTAGACTGAGCTCCACTGCAGACTGACCTCTCTTAGGCTTCTCTACTGCAGGAACTCTTCAGAGGAACTGAACTGCCTAGCTCCACCTTCCCTATTTATATCCCTAACGGGCTCCCTCTGCTGGTCTGAGGTGGAAGGTGGAGATGTGTGAATGTTTATGGGGCCTCTTGTGGAGGATTCCATCAATGCACTCTTGTAGGATCTGTGATACCAAGCGCAGCGGGGCATCACAGATGCTATTGACGACGAGGTTAGGTTGCGCCTTCCTGAACAGAGACGGAGTACTGGAAGCACGTCAACAACTGCATCCTCAACCACAACTCTGCCTCTGACCACAAGTCGTAGTGGCTCTTCAGGTCACATGGGCTCTAAGCCTTGCATAGCCTGGGCATTTATTCAGATCGATAAGGATGACCCAACTCATGTTATCTGTAATATTTGTCAGCAAAAGCTAAGTAGAGGCCAAAAAATACATAGTTTGAGTACTTCATGCATGTACCGTCACATGGATATGAAGCATAAGTTGCAGTGGGAAGCTCACTGTGCTACAATGCGGCCTAGCCGGCTGGGCCAACCACCGTCTGCCCCATCTTGTGCATCCGCAGCCTCTTCATCCTCTGTGACTGGGGGGACAGCAGTCACACATGTTTTTGGACGCAGACCTGCCACCTCTTTACCCGCAACAGCCAGTGTGATTGGCAGGTCGTCAGTTCATTGGGAAGTGGAAACACCTGCTAGTGTTGAGCGCTCTCCGAGATCGAGAGCACCACCTTTGGATCAAGGCAACCTAACATGTCCGCCTGCATCTTCCTCACAGACCGGCAGTTGCCGGGGACACCCTACTCAACACCGTCTAAGCACAACAGCCAGCCCTCGGTCCCTCAGATGTGGAAAAGTAAAAGACCATTTCCTCCTAGCCATGAGAAAGCTAAGAGGTTGAATTTCACCATCTGCAAGCTGTTGGCTACAGAAATGCTGCCTTTCCACCTGGAGGACACAGAGGATTTTCAAGACCTTATGTCCGTCACAGTGCCCCAGTACCAGATGCCCAGTCGGCACTACTTCTCAAAGAAAGGTGTGCCTGCGCTCCACTAGCATGTCGCACACAACATCACCGCTTCTTTGAGAAACTCTGTGTGTGACAGGGTGCACTTCACCACAGACACTTGGACGAGAAGGCATGGACAGGGGCGTTACATGTCGCTGACTGGGCACTGGGTAACTATGGTGACAGCAGGACAAGGGGCTGCTGTCCAAGTCTTACCGTTCCCACGAGTTGTGTGTTAATCCTCTTTATCTCGAACTTCCTCCACTGCTTCTGCCTCCTCAACCTCCTCTCGGTCCTCCACCTGCACCCAAAGCCTGTCTGGTAATGCCACCTGCTTTCTAACTGCGCAGAAGGAATCCTGCACACCTCCTTACTATGCTGGCAGCAGGGCTCAACGCATCAGTGTTTACTTTAAAATGTCTGGGAAATGTGAGTCACACAGCTGAGGAGTTTTGGTCAGCTCTGGAGACCCAGTTTCATAAAAGGTTGTCTCCACTGGACCTGCAACCAGGGAAGGCCATGTGCGACAATGCTGCAAACCTGGGTGCGGCACTTCGCCGGGGCAATGTCACACACGTGCCTTGTATGGCTCACGTGTTGAACCTGGTTGTCCAGCAATTTTTAGCCCACTATCCCGGACTAGATGGCCTTCTGCAGAGTGCACGGTCGCTGTGTGCTCACTTCCGCCGTTCGCATCCCACAATTCAACGACTTACATCTCTACAGAAGTCGTTGGGCCTGCCAGTTCACCGGCTGAAATGCGATGTGCCGACACGGTGGAATTCAACTCTGCACATGTTGCAGCGACTGTGGCAGCACCGACAAGCCCTGGTGCAATACGTTCTGACGTATAGCCTGGGCCAACGAGATCCAGAGGTGGGGCAAATCACGCTGGAGGAGTGGTCTCAGATCAGGGACCTATGCACCCTTCTGCACAGTCTTGAAATGGCAACGAAGATGTTTAGTGCTGACGATGCCATTATCAGCATGACTATTACGGTGATTTACATGCTGGAGCACATGTTAAACAGAATTCGGAGTCAGGTGGTGGGACAAGAGGAGGTGGAGGAAGTAGAGGAGGAGTCGTATGCGGAAGGGATAACATCTCCAAGGTCCAGACGGGTGGCAGCACCAAGGCGGCAGGCATGGGAGGGTGGGGAAGAGGGATTAACCAGGGCGCATGGTAGCAGCCAAACTGTTGAGGAAGGTGCAGGAGCCGAGGAAGAAGTGGAGGACGAACTGGCAATGGGCATGGAAGACTCATCAGATGAGGGAGACCTTGATCACATTTCTGTTGTGCGAGGTTGGAGGGAGAGGGGAGAGGAAGGAAGCATGATTCTTACCTCGCTACCAACACAACAAGGACTTGGTCCTTCTGGATGCGCAAGACACATGAGTGCCTTCTTGCTGCACTACCTGCAACATGACCCCCGGATTGTCAGAATTCAAAGTAATCCCGACTACTGGGTTGCCACACTCTTAGATCCCCGGTACAAAAGTATATTTGCTGAAATAATTCCTGCCATAAAAAGGTATTGACGAATGCAGGAGTATCTGTTGCAGAATCTTACATGTGCTTTTCCACAAAACACCAGTGGTGCACGTAGTGAATCTCACAGTTCTAACTTGCCAACGGTGGGACTGTCGAGTCTTCATCACTCAAACAGTAACAGTAACACAGTATCTGCTGGTAACAGCAATTTTGTGGAATCGTTTCACCACTTTTTTAGACCATCCTTTGCAAGGCCACAGGAGACAAGAAGTCTGACACATAGTCAATGCCTAGAGAGGATGGTACAGGAGAATCTCCAAGTGAACATCGAAGCCATGACTGTGTCACTGGACCCTTGCTCATTTTTGTATTCCAATCTTGAAAAATCGCCGGAGCTCGCCACTCACGCCTTGGAGATCTTGTCATGCCATGCAGCCAGCGTTCTGTCTGAACGTGTGTTCAGCGCTGCTGGTGGTGTGCTGACAGATAAGCGCACGCGGCTGTCCACTGAGAATGTAGACAGACTCACGTTCATAAAGATGATCAAATCATGGATTCGCAAGGACATTTCTACCCCTGTGTCATCCTTGGGAGACTAAAAGCTTGGGGATTTGGTAAAATCACCTCACCAACCGTTTTAAGCAACAGTGGGGCAATTGATGCCACTTAACCCTAGAACGCATGACCATAAAAATCTACACTTTCACATACCTGGGGCCCTTTAGGCCCGTGTACAAATAACATGGAATAACTCAAACTCAAATGACAAACAACTATATACATGAAGAATACCTAGAGTTTCAAAATTCTAACTAAAGCAATCTTGCAGAAAATAGAAAACAATTAACTGGGTGGGCCTGCAAGGCCACAGGTATGCGTTCTAGGGTTAAGTGGTGTCTGTGCCACAATTTTGGGAGTCACCTTGCTGTGTCTTTCGTGACGTTGGCATCGTCAATTCCAGGTGGGTTGGGTCGCACCCCCCCCTTTTAACTGTAAGAAACTACATACACTATGGCTTGGGGTAACACAGATGGTTGAGTCTGAAGAGCTGTTTACTCAGAGGTCTGCTCCAAATCTTCAGTGTCTGCTAGTCAGCGTAGAATTTTTAACTGCATCTAGCCTAGGCAATACTTTGGGCGTAGCAGCCCAGCTGCGAAGCAAGCTGCACCGCCTGTGTATCTAATAAGAATTTTTAAATTAATCTAGCCTAGGCAGACTGTGGGGACCCCCAACCAAATCCAGATGCTCAGCCCCCCTACCGCCCCCCTTTCATGGACAACCCAATAATGTAACTCTTACAACTGGATGGGTGAGGATCGGTCACAGCTTTATTAACTCTTTATACTCATTCCATTAGAAAGGCATTTTATTTCTAAAATAATTCAGCTTGTTGCAGCATGCCCTGGGTCCCCACTCCGGCAAGTTGGCCAACAAGTGTAACTCTCCAACATGTCCTTTCTATTTCCAGGCCACGGAGGATCCAGCGTACTCGTATGCAGGACTCTGACCCCCACCCATCACTCTTAACGCTTGTTCCACTCCGTCCTGGAGTCCTGACAGGAATATGTCCAGTCCAATATCTATTAAGTGAACACCGTCGGGCCATATGAGGCCTGCTTTATCTCCTTCCAGTTGTCGGTGTCGTATCACTACACCGCCTCTGTCTCTTCTAAATTTTGCCATCCGAATATTTATTACCCGCCTTGTCCATTCGATGGCCGTGATGTCTCGCGCACCTTGCCATACCGCTATCGGCACAATCTCTGACCATACTATAGCTAATTTTGTGAAAAATTCTCTGAAGCGCTCAGTGTCTAGTTTCATTATTGCCATTAGTTATGCGCTCTTGTGATGACCTAGGTTGTTTCCCCCGGCCTGTATAACTAAGATGACCGGACCTCTTGCCTCTCTCCCTACCTTGATTACCTCCATTAGTACCTGTGGCCATAGCAGGCCTCTCATACCTCTCCAGCTGAAATATGTGTTATGAAACTCTAATTTCCTCCCGCCTGGGCGGACTTTCGCCCTTTTTTGTGCCCAATATATATATGAGTGGCCTATCACTCACACTGTTGGCTTAGCGTCACCTGTAAAAGAAACAAACCACGTTAGGATAACAAGTCCGGTCTTATGTATCTCGCCAAACACGTGGATCGCCATCTCCCTATCCTCTGAACTTCCGTTTCTGACAGTCCCGCTCTTGCTGCTTCCGTGGCCGCACCTATGCGGAATGAGTGTGTCCCGTAATCTTTGGGGTGGTTCCCTGCCGATGTTATGCATTTATTAAATATAGCTTGGAACAGGTATCTTGATAATGGCGTTCCATCAATGTGTGATACGAAGAAATTACTTTGTGATCTGATGGTTAGATATGTTTTAACTATTGTTACCCGACTCAGTGTACCATTTGTGGGTTGTAGAAGTACCCAATTACCCCTGCCCGCTGGAACCGTTTTCGATTGGTGTATGCGTACACGTATTGCATTATTGACTATGACTACTTCCTGGTGTAATAAGCGTCCACTGGTGGTAATTTTGGATTGAGGGACTAATTCGCTTATACATAGCGCCCCGAAGAAGGCGATCACAAATGCAGTAGACATAAGTGTTGCTTCAAATTGTGAGTGTCATGTTAATGGTGTTAGGGATAAGATGTGAGAAATCAGTTTTAGTGACACGGGACAGGACGTCTACATTCCTGACTTGGCTGACCCCTTTTCCACCCTTTTATGGATTGTCTGATGATAAATCTTTGTCACATCTCCCCAATTCAGTAGTTGGAAGTGAAATGCTACTCCGGTCAGACACCGCTGCGCTGACGCCCCTGATATGCCCCTCATCATTAGCTGGTGGAGAAATTCTATGGTGACTTGTGATCTGGCTTGTTCACATTGGTCAACCCGTCTGCCTGCTACTAGTCGTGTCCACTCTTCCCATGCCTTACCGTATGCTTGCCACGTTGACGGGGCAACTGACGCTCTGATTAATGGCATCAACTATTCGCCACTAGATCCCATAGGGAGGGTGGGCAACTGTTGCCCGATGGGTGGGCGTTGTGGAAGAGCTCTGTGAAAATCTGCCAATTGAATTGTTATAAAGCGTTAGCAGCAGCTTTATACCCCTCAGCATAGTGGCTAGCGCGGACCCATACATTGTGTTTTAGGCACATGAATACTAGCCTGCGTAGTAGGCCTAGCACTGGGAGAGACGATGATGCCATCTTATTAATGCAGTGCGCTAGGCTGGTGTTTTGTGTTACGAAGCGTATATTTTTGTTAGCCAGGCGCGCGCCCCATATTTCTATTGCTACCACTATTGGGAAAAATTATTTTCAGGGCTAGATGCAGCTAAAAATTATTATTAATTTCAAAGCTGGTGGAGCTTGGTATAGATGGCCTAATACAATGAGTCCCACACACTGCTAGAAGCCCAAATATTTTTTCAGAGGTAGATGTGTGACACCCCAGGGGTCTGGTTGTCACAGTGATAGAGATATTACGTCTGAGAGCAGGTGGGAGGTCCTTTGGTCAGGGATCCTGTGCATGCCACACCTCCTGCCCAGCCTTGGGAGGGGAAGAACTTCCCCTGTATAAACCCGGGGCTGAGGCAGGATTGGTGAGTCCAGGAAGAGTAGAGACAAGAGCAGCATAGGAAGCAGCAGAGTCACAAGGAGTCAGGGGCTGGCAGCTAAAGAGCTCGCCCTGACTAAGAAGATTCTTTACCGGACCCGGAGTCCGAGGCTGTGGGGACTAACTTCTACCCAGCAGCAGAATCCGTCAGGCAGGGGATTTCAGGTCCCCTGGCCCAGAAGCCCGAAGGCCCGGTCACACGCGTGGGACCAGCACCGCCATCGTGGAGCGGAAGCCATTAGAAGGCCCCGAGTCACCGGCCATACGGGTGAGCACCACACGGTACACTCAGGGACGTGGGCTACTTACATCAGCTTCTAGCAAGGTAGCCAGAAGAGTACAGTCAGCTTGGGAGGCCTACAACTACGCCTGGCCAGGGGAGATCCCATCTGCTCAAGGACTGACCAGGCCCCGTTCGCTAGCAAGTACTCCGGGAGGGTCTATCGTTGTTACCAGTAAAGACCCTGAACGCTACCATACCGTCTCTGAGTGGTTCCTGCTACCCCCATCATCCACGTCGGCTGCCCTGAGGCCATACCCCTCCCGTTGGGGGTTATACTATCACGCTGCACCATCCTTCCACCGGCCTCAGTGGTCTGCCCTGCAGCAGCAGCCCCCTGGCTGCATTCAACGGGTGGCGTAGTCATCAACCATTTTCTACCGCTAACAGACTGCCGTCCAGTTTGACTCCCTGGGCACGGACCGGGTCACCGCCACGAGACTACAACCCTAAACAGATCCGGCTCCGGGTAAGCTCCCGCGTGCGCAACGCAGCGCGACACAGGCCCAGGGGCGCGTCAACTTTGGCGTAGCCGGCAGGATCACGTGCCCGCAACCACCGGGTACTGCGTGCCTGAAAAGCAAAGACTGTTCAAACTTACCAGTGGTGAAGATTCCCGCCATCGGTGAAGATTCCCGCCATCCGGCGCCATCTTCAGCCTTCTTCCCGCCATCGGTGAAGTTTCCCGCCATCCGGCGCCATCTTCAGCCTTCTTCCCGCCATCCGTGGAGTTTTCCCGCCATTGGACGCCATCTTGAGGACGCCGCGCGGGAAGAAGAGGGGCGTGGACTCCGAAAGCGCGCGAGAACTGAAGCCCCGCCTCACGTCCGGACGTTGCGTAAGGTCCTGGAAGGAGCCCAGCAGACGCCGACGTCACAGGAGCGCGACGGAAGGTCCTCAACCCTGACGATCCACTGCGGAGCCGCGGCCTACGGAACAGGATCATCGCAAGGTAGGCCACGGTCCACTAGGGGGGAGGAAGATGTCGGATACGGAGGAGAGCTCCACTGCCTCAACCCCCGCCAGCGCTACCGCTGTTGCAGTTATGCCCTTCACCATGCCCTATATCCCGGGAGCAGCTTGGCTACCCCAGTACTCAGGGGAGTCACATACCCTGCATGACTTTAGAGAAAAGCTGGATAGCCTCTTCCAGGTGTACCCCCTCACAGAAGAGCAAAAAGTGAGCATCCTGGTGGCCCAACTAACTGGGGCAGCCAAAAGGGAAGTAAAATCCTGGCCACCTGGGAGGAAGACTGTCGCAGGGATACTAACCCGGCTGAAGGACACCTTTGATACCCGCACCTCAGCCGAGATTAAACTTAGATTCTACGGGTGCAAGCAGCGAGCGCATGAGAGTATAAGGGACTATGCACTCAACCTACAAGAGGCCCTGAGGGCCATTAAGCAGACCGACCCTAATGGAGTGGGAAACGAGGACAGGCTGTTGACCGAACAATTTATAGAGGGTTTATATTGCAATGCCCACCGCACCCAGTTGCGGGCAATGGCCTTACAGGACCCTCATCTAGAATTTGCACAGTTCAAGGACAGAGCCATCCGGGTGCTCCGAGAACCGGCACCAGGTGGCGTTGTGACCCACAGACGCCCCACTACCACTTACTACCAGGAGGCGGCGCCCTTGTCAGCAGGGCCTGTGGGAGCTGATGCGCAGGCTTTGGACAATGACCCGGCTCCAGACCTACACCATCAGGTCCAAGAGCTAGCTAAAAGCGTTGCTGCGCTAACCCGAACTGTGCAGTCTTTACAGGTTTCCACTCCAGGGAAGATCCAGCTGGCATCCGGACCGGAGGACATCCCGTGGCGTCGACCAAGGAGGACCCCACCGGCCAGAGGAAGACCCAGTGACCGATACAGCGAGGACGGACGACCCATCTGCCGCCGCTGCAATCAACCCGGACATATGGAAAGGTACTGTTCTTTAAACGGGCACAACCTGGGGTAGAGGGCCAACCCCCAGGAAAAAGATCACCAGGCCCATCGAACTGGCGCGACAGATATGTGGGAGGACGTCCAGTCTTGCCTGTGGTACTGGATGGCATTCCCATGAGTGCCCTACTGGACACCGGGTCACAGGTCACCACCATCCCGTACGTGCTCTTCAAGCAGTACTGGAATGACTCGGATATTACCCGCTACCCTGACGACGACTTGAGTATCATCGCCAGCAATGGTCAGCCCGTGCCACAGATCGGATTTAAAGAGGTGACCATCAAAATTGGTAGAGTCGAACTGGCCGCACAGGGACTGATCATTGTAGATATTGACAAACATGAGAGTCACCCAAAAATAACTCTAGGAACTAATGTAATTGAAAATTGTCTTGCAGAGGTGATTTTCCTTTTACAGCAGGTTGCCAAGAATGCCAGCTCCGGCGAGCAGCGGGTGCTCCAGAAAGAGATCCGGGCACTGATGCAACGGCAACAAGTGGAACTCTCCGGCGGTGAGATTGGTAGCGTAAGAATGTGTGACCCTTTTCCTATTGCCATGCCCCCAAAAAGTGAAATGATGATTTGGTGCCGGGCAGCTATTGGTCTGAGAGGTAGAGATTACCAGGCAATGGTAGAACCAGTTTACTCAGACAGTAGGCCCACCATTTTGACAGCACGGGGGGTGGTCAATGTACGCCATGGGAGGGTGCCCGTTCGCATAATAAATATCGGGGAGAGGGAAGTGTACCTGCCCCGGTATGCCACGCTAGCCAAATTATATACCACTAATCAAAATTCTATACAATCTGTGGAACCCTTGCCTCCATCTCACCCGGAGGAAGGTAACGGCTCTAAGAAAGACATGGAGGACTGGTGTCAGCAACTACATCTGGGTACTGACTCCACTCCCTCACACCAGAAACAAGGAGTCTATCGGGTGGTTCAAGAGTATGAGAGAGTGTTTAGTAAACACCCGTTAGACTTCGGGCGAGTCAAGGGGGTAGAACACCGCATCCCCACGGGAGATCATCCTCCCATAAAAGAGAGGTATCGACCCGTACCCCCTGCACATTACCAACACGCCAAGGGGATGCTTAGAGACATGAAGGAGGCTGGGGTAATCCGGGATAGCTGTAGCCCCTGGGCAGCCCCACTAGTTTTAGTCAAAAAGAAAGACAACACCATGAGGATGTGTGTAGATTACCGGAAAATCAACCGTATCACACACAAGGATGCGTACCCCTTACCAAGGATAGAGGAGTCATTGGCTGCTTTAAGATCTGCTAACTTCTTCTCTACCTTGGATCTCACTAGCGGGTACTGGCAGGTTCCTGTAGCAGAGGCGGACCGGGAGAAGACCGCATTCACCACCCCGATGGGACTTAGCGAGTTCACCTGCATGCCGTTCGGACTCTGCAACGCCCCAGGAACCTTCCAACGATTAATGGAGTGCTGTCTGGGCCACAGAAACTTCGAGACGGTCCTGTTGTACCTGGACGATGTCATCGTATACTCCAAAACTTATGAGGACCACCTGAAACACCTGGCGGAGGTGTTCGAAGCTCTGGCGAGTTACAGCCTAAAGGTGAAACCCTCCAAGTGTCACCTCCTGAAACCAAAGGTGCAATACCTGGGACACGTGGTGAGCGCTGACGGAGTGGCTCCCGACCCCGATAAGATCACCGCAATCAAAGGATGGCCAAGCCCTTCCAGCGTAAAAGAAGTGCGGCAGTTCCTAGGGTTGGTAGGCTACTACCGAAGGTTTATTCCCGGTTTCACCAAAAAGGCGGCGCCTATGCAGGACCTCCTGATAGGCCAGTCCCGGAAGGCCAAGAACCAGAAGCCGCCCTTCAAATGGGAAGAGCTAGAAGAAGAGTCCTTCCGCCAGCTGAAGATGGCCCTCACGGGGGATGAAATCTTGGCGTATCCGGACTATAGCCAGCCCTTCATCCTCTACACCGACGCCAGTAACGTCGGGCTAGGAGCCGTACTGTCCCAGATTCAGCAGGGGAAAGAGCGAGTAATCGCCTATGCCAGCCGAAAACTGCGACCCACCGAAAGGAATCCCGAGAATTATAGCTCATTTAAGCTAGAGTTCCTGGCCGTGGTATGGGCAGTCACCGAGCGCTTTAAGCATTACCTCGCTTCTTCCCGGTTCACCGTATACACGGATAACAACCCGCTGACACACCTGGACACGGCAAGACTCGGTGCCCTGGAGCAGAGGTGGATGGCCCGTCTGTCCAACTACGAGTTCACAATTAAATACCGGGCAGGGCGCTCCAATACCAACGCGGACGCCCTGTCCAGGATGCCCAACCTGCCGGACGGAGGAGAAGATCCGGAGGGACTGGAAGAAGTTGAACTCCCTGCGTTCCACCGTCATGGGACTATCCAGTATTCCCACCGGGTAAGGAGTAAGCAGGCTGCTACGTTGAACCCCTTACCTCACTACAACTGGGCGGAAACGCAAGACAGCGACCCTGCCGTCCGACTGGTGAAGGAGATGCTGACTCGCCCGGAGGCTAGCCTGGAATCAGACGCTCCAGAGGAAGCCAAACAACTATGGGCAGAGAAGAGTCGACTGTTCCTTTACAAGGGGAAGTTGTGCCGCAGAATGGTTAACTCCAGGACGCATGAACTACTCTGGCAAGTAGTGGTGCCACGAAGAGACGCAGCCATGGTGATGGAGGCATACCACGACGGAGCTGGACACTTCGGGTGGAAAAAGCTGGAGTTCCTGCTGCGCGAGCGGTTCCACTGGGTAGGCATGAGGGGAACCATCGAGAAGTGGTGCAGAGACTGTGGCCCGTGCAATCTGAGAAGGAAGGACCGGGCCAGCCAGAAGACTCCCCTGCAGTCCATCGTCACCCGGCAACCGTTGGAACTGGTAGCCTTGGATCATGTAAAACTGACCCCCAGCAGAAGTGGCTACGTCTACGCGTTAACCATCGTGGATCATTACTCCCGGTTTCTGGTTGTCGTCCCCGTCAAGGACTTAACGGCTCGAACAGCAGCTAGAGCCTTCCAGCAGCACTTTTGCCGTCCACACGGGTACCCGGACCAAGTGCTGACGGACCAGGGACCTGCCTTTGAAGCGGAGGTCTTCCAGGAATTCTGCAATCTGTATGGCTGCCGGAAGATAAGGACGACACCCTACCATCCGCAAACTAATGGACTTTGTGAGAAAATGAACCAGGTGGTAATGGATCTTCTAAAAACGTTGCCCCTGGAAGAACGCAGTCTGTGGCCTGAGAAGTTGCCCGATCTGGTGGACCTATACAACCACATCCCGGTAGGTTCCACCAACTGTACCCCGGCTTACCTAATGAGGGCAAGACCTGGTAAGTTACCTGTTGACCTGGAAATGGGAGTCCTGACGCCCGAGGACACTTCACCAGAAACAGACTGGGACACAGAGAGGCAGCAGCAGTACCGGAAAGTACAGGAGAGCGTGGAGCGAAGTCTCTGTCAGGCTAGGGAAAGACAAGAGAAGACTTACAACCAGTATGCTCCCGCTGTTCCCCTGGTACCCGGAGAGCAGGTCTTGAAGAGGAAGAGACGGCTCCACAAGTTGGACGACCAGTGGGAGAAGGACCCGTACACCGTACTGCCCTCAAGCCACGAGAACCCGAAGGTCTGTACCATCAGTAAAGACGGAGGGGAAACCACAGCCATTGTATCCCGGGACCACCTGAAGAAGTGCCCCGAACAACTGAGGAACCCTGAGGAGGAACAGGAAGACCATCGACCCGTGGAAGAAAGGGAAGATATGGTTAGTACCGTGCTCGGGGACTTCCCTCGGTCTTGGACTCAAGTCAATGGTGCAGTTGTGGTACCCGTACTCACCTTCCTCCAACCATCATCCCAAGAACCTACGGAGCAACGGGTAGAGCTGGAAGAGCAGCCGGTCCAGGAGGCAGAAGACTCCACCCAAGCGGAACAGGAGAATCCACCCTCTGCTTATAGTGAGCCTGCCGTACCCCTAGTGAGACAAAGAGCCGGTAGACAGCTGCCCAGTTTACCCTTGACAGCTCCTACACCCTGTAGTTCAGGGCCAGACAGTCAGCTCCGTAGGTCCACTAGGGCCACTAGAGGCCAGTTACCCGCACGTTGGAGGATCTAAATGTTTAAGTTGTTTTACAATGTTTACCTGTTTATTGTTGCTTGTGTGTAATTTTGTGTTTCTAGTTGTTTTTAGGAGTCTTCGGTGGATTTGCCGGGAATCCTTTGTATATAGTTGGAGCGTAACCCAGGATGGACTAGAGACTGTTAAGGACTCGGGGTAGGACAGACCCCTACCTGGTTACGTCTCCCTGTGTTGGTGAAATGGACACCTTTGCTTTTCTTCAAAGACTGCACCCGGTTGCGGACATCCGTGACCATCTTATTGTGTTTCCTTATTGTATTTTATTGTTCTTTGATATACCTTGTTATATTTTTCTAAAAAGTGTTTAGTCCCGGAGTACTAAATTTCACTAGGGGGGAGTGTGACACCCCAGGGGTCTGGTTGTCACAGTGATAGAGATATTACGTCTGAGAGCAGGTGGGAGGTCCTTTGGTCAGGGATCCTGTGCATGCCACACCTCCTGCCCAGCCTTGGGAGGGGAAGAACTTCCCCTGTATAAACCCGGGGCTGAGGCAGGGTTGGTGAGTCCAGGAAGAGTAGAGACAAGAGCAGCATAGGAAGCAGCAGAGTCACAAGGAGTCAGGGGCTGGCAGCTAAAGAGCTCGCCCTGACTAAGAAGATTCTTTACCGGACCCGGAGTCCGAGGCTGTGGGGACTAACTTCTACCCAGCAGCAGAATCCGTCAGGCAGGGGATTTCAGGTCCCCTGGCCCAGAAGCCCGAAGGCCCGGTCACACGCGTGGGACCAGCACCGCCATCGTGGAGCGGAAGCCATTAGAAGGCCCCGAGTCACCGGCCATACGGGTGAGCACCACACGGTACACTCAGGGACGTGGGCTACTTACATCAGCTTCTAGCAAGGTAGCCAGAAGAGTACAGTCAGCTTGGGAGGCCTACAACTACGCCTGGCCAGGGGAGATCCCATCTGCTCAAGGACTGACCAGGCCCCGTTCGCTAGCAAGTACTCCGGGAGGGTCTATCGTTGTTACCAGTAAAGACCCTGAACGCTACCATACCGTCTCTGAGTGGTTCCTGCTACCCCCATCATCCACGTCGGCTGCCCTGAGGCCATACCCCTCCCGTTGGGGGTTATACTATCACGCTGCACCATCCTTCCACCGGCCTCAGCGGTCTGCCCTGCAGCAGCAGCCCCCTGGCTGCATTCAACGGGTGGCGTAGTCATCAACCATTTTCTACCGCTAACAGACTGCCGTCCAGTTTGACTCCCTGGGCACGGACCGGGTCACCGCCACGAGACTACAACCCTAAACAGATCCGGCTCCGGGTAAGCTCCCGCGTGCGCAACGCAGCGCGACACAGGCCCAGGGGCGCGTCAGATGCAGATAAAAATTATTTTTAATTTGCAACCTGATGGAGGTCAGTATAGATGGACTAATAGAGAAAGTCCCACACACTGCTAGAAGGCCAAATATTTTTTCAGAGCTAGATGCAGATAAAAATTATATTCAATTTGCAACCTGATGGAGGTCAGTATAGATGGACTAATAGAACAAGTCCCACACACAGCTAGAAGCCCAAATATTTTTTCAGAGGTACTGTAGATGCAGATAAAAATTATTTTTAATTTGCAACCTGATGGAGGTCAGTATAGATGGACTAATACAACAAGTCCCACACACAGCTAGAAGCCCAATATTTTTTCAGAGCTAGATGCAGACAAAAAATTATTTTGAATTTGCAACCTGATGGAGGTCAGTATAGATGGACTAATAGAGAAAGTCCCACACACTGCTAGAAGGCCACATATTTTTTCAGAGGTAGATGCAGAAAAAAATATATTCAGTTTGCAACCTGATGGAGGTCTGTATAGATGGATTAATAGAACAAGTCCCACACACAGCTAGAAGCCCAATATTTTTTCAGAGCTAGATGCAGACAAAAAATTATTTTGAATTTGCAACCTGATGGAGGTCAGTATAGATGGACTAATAGAGAAAGTCCCACACACTGCTAGAAGGCCACATATTTTTTCAGAGGTAGATGCAGAAAAAAATATATTCAGTTTGCAACCTGATGGAGGTCAGTATAGATGGACTAATAGAGAAAGTTCCACACACTGCTAGAAGGCCAAATATTTTTTCAGAGCTAGATGCAGATAAAAATTATATTCAATTTGCAACCTGATGGAGGTCAGTATAGATGGACTAATAGAACAAGTCCCACACACAGCTAGAAGCCCAAATATTTTTTCAGAGGTACTGTAGATGCAGATAAAAATTATTTTTAATTTGCAACCTGATTGAGGTCAGTATAGATGGACTAATACAACAAGTCCCACACACAGCTAGAAGCCCAATATTTTTTCAGAGCTAGAAGCAGACAAAAAATTATTTTGAATTTGCAACCTGATGGAGGTCAGTATAGATGGACTAATGGAGAAAGTCCCACACACTGCTAGAAGGCCAAATATTTTTTCAGAGCTAGATGCAGAAAAAAATTATATTCAGTTTGCAACCTGATGGAGGTCAGTATAGATGGACTAATAGAGAAAGTCCCACACACTGCTAGAAGGCCACATATTTTTTCAGAGGTAGATGCAGAAAAAAATATATTCAGTTTGCAACCTGATGGAGGTCTGTATAGATGGATTAATAGAACAAGTCCCACACACAGCTAGAAGCCCAATATTTTTTCAGAGGTAGATGCAGAAAAAAATATATTCAGTTTGCAACCTGATGGAGGTCAGTATAGATGGACTAATACAACAAGTCCCACACACAGCTAGAAGCCCAATATTTTTTCAGAGGTAGATGCAGAAAAAAATATATTCAGTTTGCAACCTGATGGAGGTCTGTATAGATGGATTAATAGAACAAGTCCCACACACAGCTAGAAGCCCAAATATTTTTTCAGAGGTAGATGCAGATAAAAATTATTTTTAATTTGCAACCTGATGGAGGTCAGTATAGATGGACTAATAGAGAAAGTCCCACACACTGCTAGAAGGCCAAATATTTTTTCAGAGCTAGATGCAGATAAAAATTATATTCAATTTGCAACCTGATGGAGGTCAGTATAGATGGACTAATAGAACAAGTCCCACACACAGCTAGAAGCCCAAATATTTTTTCAGAGGTACTGTAGATGCAGATAAAAGTTATTTTTAATTTACAACCTGATGGAGGTCAGTATAGATGGACTAATACAACAAGTCCCACACACAGCTAGAAGCCCAATATTTTTTCAGAGGTAGATGCAGAAAAAAATATATTCAGTTTGCAACCTGATGGAGGTCTGTATAGATGGATTAATAGAACAAGTCCCACACACAGCTAGAAGCCCAATATTTTTTCAGAGGTAGATGCAGAAAAAAATATATTCAGTTTGCAACCTGATGGAGGTCAGTATAGATGGACTAATACAACAAGTCCCACACACAGCTAGAAGCCCAATATTTTTTCAGAGCTAAATGCAAAAAAAAATTATATTCAATTTGCAACCTGATGGAGGTCAGTATAGATGGACTAATAGAATGATGCTATGCCCAAAAGATTTTACTTCACTAGGTGCAGTAAAAAAATTGGTATTCTATACACAGGTGGTATATCTTGCAACACAGATAGGCTACTCCACTGACTAACACACTCTGCAATAGGCCAAAAAGTATTAGCTTTGCTAGATTCAGCCAAATGCTGTGAAAAAAACTTGCACAGCACTGGCACAGACCTGCCTGGCAAAAACTGATAGGAACTGATGTAACCTAGTCCTGAAAAGGACTCCAATTACAATTAGTCTTTACTCCCACAACCTATCTATTTAATAGCACAGACCTGCCTGATAAAAGTCATAGGAAATGCTGTAACCTAGTCCTTAAAAGGACTGCAATCACAACTATTCCCTACTCCCAAGCTATCTGTAGATTTGTGCGAAAATTGGCTTGAAATTAACAAGGTATAGCGCACACAGCAACAGCGGTGCCGTCTAACACGCAGCTGCAGCAGTGAGAAAATGGTGGCGACGGGGAAAATGGCTTGGTCTTATAGGGCAAGGACAGGTGACATACACTGCCAATGACACATGCCCTTGCTTGTGTGAAAAAAAGCACTTCGCTCCGTGTGTGCGCTGCTGATAGGCTGACAGATTGCACCTCCCCACTGTAAATGCGGGAAAGAGAAAAAAAAAATGAAGATCTTCATTGTTCCTGCAGAGATCCATCCCCTGCCCCTCCCCCCACCCCGCTGTACACTCAAACTGCGTATTAACATTAATTTTCATCATTACTGAGAAAAAATCCAGTTATGATTTTGGTGCACGAACAGTTATCGAACATAACCTCGAACAGCCGAATTTTTCTCAAATTGTTCGTGTTCACCGAACGGCTCGAACACCGCCCAAAACAGCTCGAATTTGAGATTGGCGAACAGTTCGAGTAGAACAACGCTCATCTCTAGTATGAACATGCGGACAATATCGCAGAATCTGAAAAATCATTTTTCTGATATTCACATTGCAATTCAATAATAATCTGGCTGGGAGCATGCTGTAGTCAAAACAGCATGATTCCGCAATTAATTATAATTAACCATGTAACATGAAGAAAACTCCCACTGAATGAAAGCCTATTTGATACACAGAAAACGGAGTGCTGACATAACAGTTAGTGATGAGCATTACTCGATCGAGCATTAGGGTGGTAAGGCACACTCGTTACTTGGCTGTGTATTGGGGGCGCTCGAGCGCTATGGTAGATTCCCTGTCCCACATGTTTCACGGCTGTTAGACAGTCAATCAACATGCGGGGATTGCCTGCCATACACAGTAATGCAGTAGCCAAGTTGGCTATTAGCATTACTGAGATGGGACGGCCGCATCGCGTCGTCGAATCTATCTAAGACCCAGGGACTCGATGCTCGGCCCACTGACCTCTGAAATCAGACATGGCCGAGACATGGGCAGGGGAAGCAGTGAATATTCATTAAGCATTTACATCTGATTAACTGGATGAGTTATTTAAAAACAAACACACACAAAAGTCCTTTATTTAAAAAAACACTCCATGATAATTCCCCTTATTTAATCATTTATTAGAAAGTAATGGTCCCACTCAGGTCTGACGTAGTCCACAGCATCACGATCACAGCTCCGACGTCTGCAGCGTATGAAGCCTCGTTCACAGAATGAAGCTTGATATGCTGTAGCTGCCGCCACCGGTACTCATGCTAAGGGTAGCGCGAGAGCAAGCCACTGTGATGAGCAGTGACATCAGGAAAGTTACCACCAGTCTCAGATGCTGCTATTGCGGAGCGCTGCGAGATCCAGCATTGTGTGCTGGCGTGACAACCTATGAAGACCCATTCTCTGAAAGGGGCTCCATATGCTGGAATTTTGGACAGGGCTCGTCGTGGGACATCGATGTGAATTGTGGCAGATCCATTGGACTACAATGGACCGGCAAGGGATTTTTGGGGGGAAATAAATTAGTGAAAGAGGGTGTGTTTGTTTTTTTTGTTAACCCATTCCCGACATTAGTAGTACATATACGTCATGGCGATCGCTTGCGCACAGGGGGCTGTGCATTGGCGATCGCCCCAAAGGCCAGCAGATTCTGACAGCTGACATCCAGGACTCAGTGCCCCCACGGCTCCCGGCACTTTAACCCGCTAAATGCCCAGCATTTAGCATGCAGGCAGAGGGGCTGACAAAGGGAAGAAAGTCCCTCTGCCCTTGGATCGGAGACCTTGCAACATCATCTCAGGGCCCAATCGTTGCCATGGTGACCTGATGTTGTCATGATGACATCCGGGTCACCAGAGCTAGCAAATTTCATTGATCATGCGCAGTGCATGTTGTAACAAGTTTGCCTGTCAGTGCAACACTGACAGTTTGCATAGCATAAGAATGCTCCGGTATCCCTATGCTATACAAGTGATCAGTCTGCAAAGAGTGAAAGTCCCATAGTGGGACAAAGTGAAAAAGTAAAAAAAAGTGGAAAAAAAAAGAAAAAAAATGTGTTTAAATATTTAATAAAAATCACAAAATAATAATATATATATATATATTGTACCCAAAAATCAATAATTTTATGGGGAAAAAAAAGGTACACATATCTGGTATCGCCGAGTCCAGAGCAACCTGACCTATAAAACTGTCCCACTAGTTAACTCCTTCTGTAAACAAAATGAATAAAAAATGAGGCAAAAAACAATGCTTTATCATGATACCGCCAAACAAAAAGTGGAAAAAAATGTGATCAAAAATACAAATGTAAATAAAAATGGTACCACTGAAAACGTCATCTTGACTCGCAAAAAGCAAGCTGTGATACAGCTCCATCAGTGGAAAAATAAAAAAGTTATGCTCTCAGAAGAAAGCAATGCAAAAAATAATTATTTTTTCTATAAAAGTTTTTATTGCTTAAAAGCGCCAAAACATAAAAAAAATATAAATGTGGTATCGCTGTAATTATACTGACCTGAAGAATAAATCTGCTTATCAATTTTACCACACGCAGAACAGCATAAAAAAAATAATAATAATTCCCGAATTGCTGTTTTTTGTTCATTCTGCCTCACAATAAACAGAATAGAAAGCGATCAAAAAGTCACGTGCCCAAAATTATAGCTCTCAAAATATGATGATGCATTGCAATAAAAAGCGTTTATTTTAATGTGTGGCATCTGCCAAACATAAAAACCCAATATAAATCTGGTATCACTGTAATTGCACCGATCCGAAGAATAAAATTATCTAATCACTTATAGTGCATGAGCAATGGTGTAAAAAATAAATAAAACCAATTCTTCACCTGCTGTTGATTTGTTCATTCTGCCTCCCAAAGATCACAGTAAGGCTCAGCTCACGCTTATCCTGCGCTCTGCACTGAGCACTTACTCTGGGGTTTCCGTGTAAATCTCCGAAATACATGATTCAGACTGAACCCCCGGTGGAAGATTCCCTATAATGAGGCAGATGGAGGCACTGTGTATGCCGTCTGGCCTATGATCCGATGTCATTCATCTTTTTATTAGGCGTGCATAAAAGTGCCGTCGGCCACAGTTTTGTGCACTTCTGAAAAGAAGGACACTGCTGAACAGAGGCCAGATGGAGTCCAGAGTAATTCTACTGCCTCATTATAATGAATGGACCGCTCAGGGTTTTTATCTGAACCACGTCATTTGAAGATTTTGATAGAAACCCCCATAAAAGTGCTCAGCGAAGAGCGCAAGATAAATGTGATCCAAAATGTTATGTAAAATGTTCCTAACAAAAGCTTCAAATCAATCCACAAAAAAAACAGGTCCCACTCAGGTCCTTTATCTGTTATTGGAAATATAGGGGGCATCCACATTACTGGTAGTACAAAAGCTCTGGAAAAGAAATATGGCTCCTTGCCCCCCAAAAGAAATTCAGCAAATTCTGTTCCCAAATCCAAATGCTGCCCCTTCCTTTGAGCTCCACAGTGTGCCTAAACCGCAGTTAGTGTCCACATGTTTGGCATTTCTATAGCGATGAGAGCCCACTTTATTTACAGGTGCCAGTCTCCAGAAACATGAGCTGGGCACAATGTACTGGTCACTACAACGTACTTGCCACTACAGCGTACTAGTCATTGCAACGGCAGTTTGCAATTTTCACTCTGCAACATTCACTTCTGCTTGTTTCTTGAAAACACCCATGGAGTCAAAATCGTCACTACTAATGCACTACCCTTTGAAAGTGCATTGAGCTGTAGGGTGGATTGCTGCTAAAAGGAAAAAAAAAACTCTTTAAGGCTGTGTGCCCACGATGCGTTTTTTAAGCATTTCCGCAGCGGCAAAAACGCTGCAGAAATGCTTAAAAAACGCATGGTAGAAGGACTGACATGGTCCCAATGATAATCCACATGTGCTGTGCACATGCTGCGGAAACTTCCGCTGCAGGTTATCAATGCGGAAAAAAACGCAGCACTACCAATTATTTTGCGAAAGTGCTACGTTTTCGCCGACCTTGACTTGCATAGAAACGCATTGATTACGCATCACTGCATATGTAGATGCGCATTCCATGCGTTTCAATGTACGGATGGTACCCGGGTGTGGAGGACAGGAGACTCTCCTCCAGACCCGGGTACCATAGAACCTGTAAAAAAAAGAATAAAATAAAAAATAAATATCATATTTACCTTCTGATGGCCCCCGCTGCGCTCGTCCTCCCTTGTCGGCAGCTCACGGTGGACTGAAGGACCTGCACTGACGTCATAGTCATGTGACGCAGGTCCTCCAGTGCAGAGTATCGCGAGCTGCCGGCAAGGGAGAACGGGGCGAAGCAAGACTCCGGGGGCCATCGGAAGGTAAGTATAGATTTATTTTTTTATTTTTAAACATTCTTTAAGGTCACACTATATAAATCCATGCAGTTTGCATGGATTTATATAGTATGACCAAGTTGACAAGCACTTTCCAAGTGATGCTAAAATCGCCTGGAAAGCGCTTGTCAACCCTCATGCGAAAATGCATTTGAAGAACGCTTCATATCCGCATGTCCCTGGCAGGAAAAATACATGTACAATCCGCATGCGTTTTTTCTGCCAGGGAGATGCAGAAACGCTCAGGAAAAAATCCTGAGCATTTCTGCATCGTAGGCACATAGCCTAAATTTTCTTCCTTATCGAGTGTGAACGAGCTGAGTGTGACCGGAGCGTAAGTGCAAACAGAAGTAAGTGTGTGACTTGTTTTTCAGTGAAGAGGTATTTGGGAATCCTACAGAAAATACCTGTGTGAATTGCTGTGAGTTGTTGAATTGTGAACTGCTGAGTGATTTCTACCTGTTTAGTTTTACTGTGCTTTTTAAAACCTATTTTCTCTCTACAGTTTTAAAGTGTCTTATTTTACTACCTGTGTATTTAAGGGTTAACTACATTGCATTCAAATCCTGAGGTGTAGCTATATTCACAAGGGGTTAATTAAGGGTGAGGGGTCATAATTAAGGGTTTATAAGGGGCAGCTGGTTGGGGCATCCAGTCCTTTGGAAGTGCTTTGAGCTGTAGGGTGGATTGCTGCTAAAAGGAAAAAAAAACTCTTTAAGTCTTCTTCCTTAGCAAGTGTGAACAAGTTTGGAAGGGAGGAATTTGGACTGAATTGCTGTCTGTATTTTATTAATTCTTTACATTTCTTTTTACTTAACATTTCTGTCCAGTGCAATTCCCATTAGGAAATGAGCTCCATTATTGACAATGCTATCCAGTGTACATCTTGCCACATGTATGCAATCCTTGAACAGCCGGTCGTGGATGCATACTGCTGTGCGAGATGTGTGCACATTGTGCGTTTGGAAGCCAAGGTACTGGATCTAAATGAGCAGCTGGCAACACTGAGATCCTTTGACAATATGGAAAGGAGTCTGCTGCTCCCTGAGCAGCTGCTCACTGGGGTAGATGTGGGGGAGGGTGGTAGTAGGGAGCTGCAGGCCAGTGAGGCAGCTAGCTGGGTGACAGTTAGAAGGGGGGGTAGAGGGAAGAGTGCCAGGGAGGCTAGTCTTGATATGGCACACCCCAATAAGTTTGCAAAGTTGGCGGATGAGGGGGGTGTCAGTAATGGGGTAGCACTGCTGCAGCAAGGCATGTCCTCTGAAAGCCGGTGGAGTGTCAGCTCCAGTAAGGGGAGAAATAGGAGAGCAGGGCAGGCCAGGCAGGTGCTGGTAGTGGGAGACTCAATTATTAGGGGAACAGATAGGGCAATCTGTCACAAAGACAGGGATTGTCGAACAGTGTGCTGCCTACCTGGCAAACGAGTCCGGCACATCGCTGATCGGGTTGACAGATTACTGGGAGGGGCTGGTGAGGACCCAGCGGTCATGGTGCACATTGGCACAAATGACAAAGTTAGGGGTAGGTGGAAGGTCCTTAAAGATGATTTCAGGGAATTAGGCTCCAAGGTTAAAGCAAGAACCTCCAAGGTGGTATTCTCTGAAATACTACCTGTACCACGTGCTATGCCAGAGAGACAATGGGAGATTAGGGAGATAAATAAGTGGCTCAGGAACTGGTGTAGGAAGAAGGGGTTTGGTTTCCTGGAGAACTGGGCCGATTTCTCAGTTGGCTACAGATTCTACGCTAGGGACGGGCTGCACCTCAATGGGGAGGGTGCAGCTGTGCTGCGGGAGAAAATGGCTAGAAGGTTGGAGGAGTGTTTAAACTAGGGATTGGGGGGGGGTATTCATTTTATATGTGGGGAGGATAGTGCAGATAGTGACCTGGGCACAAACAAAGAAATTGGGGGTGGGGTTAGAACAGTCAATATAATAACAAGGAATAGAGGTACAGAGAGATACATAAAATGCATGTACACTAATTCCAGAAGCCTCACCAACAAAATGGAGGAATTAGAATTAATTTTTTTGGAAAATAATTATGACATGGTGGGGATATCTGAAACATGGCTAGACGAGATCCATGACTGGGCAGTTAATTTACAGGGCTATAGTCTGTTCAGAAATGACCGTACAAACAAGCGAGGGGGGGTGTGTTTATATGTAAAATCATCCTTAAAACCCATGTTGTGTGAGAATATATGTGAATCTAATGAAAATGTAGAGTCCCTGTGGGTGGAGATAAGGGGCGGGGGAAAAAATAATAAATTACTGATAGGGATTTGTTATAAGTCTCTAAAAATAATGGAAGCAGTGGAGAATATCCTCATAAAGCAGTTAGATGAAGCAGCGACGACTCAAGGAGAAGTCATTATTATGGGGGACTTCAACTACCCTGAAATACATTGGGGAACAGAAACCTGTAGTTCAAGCAGAGGTAATATGTTTTTGACAACTATGAGAGACAATTACCTTTCACAACTGGTTCAGGACCCAACAAGAAGGGGGGCACTGCTAGACCTAATATTAACCAACAGGCCAGACCGCATATCAAATATACAAGTAGGGGGTCACTTGGGTAATAGTGATCACAAAATAATAAGTTTTCATGTATCCTTTAATAAGATGTGTAGTAGAGGGGTTACAAGGACACTAAACTTCAGGAAGGCAAATTTCCAACGTTTGAGAGATTATCTTACTGCAATAAACTGGGACGATATCCTGAGACATAAAACTACACAAAGCAAATGGGAGACATTTATTTGCATCCTGAATAGGACCTGTGCACAATATATACCCTATGGGAATAAACATGCTAGAAATAGGAGGAAACCACTATGGCTAAATAGAGCTGTAAGGGGCGCAATAAGTAACGAAAAAAAGCATTTAGAGAACTAAAGCAAGTAGGTAGTGATGAGGCATTAAATAAATACAGAAAATTAAATAAATTCTGTAAAAAACAAATCAAGGCAGCAAAAATTGAGACAGAGAGACTCATTGCCAGAGAAAGTCAAAATAATCCCAGAATATTCTTTAACTACATAAATAGTAAAAAGCTAAAAAATGATAGTGTTGGCCCCCTTAAAAATAGTCTGGGTGAAATGGTGGATGAGGATGAGGAAAAAGCCAATATGCTAAATGATTTTTTTTCAACAGTATTTACACAAAAAAATTGCATGACAGAAAACATGATCAGTGATAACAATAATTCTTCATAAAATGTCACTGGCTTAACCCAGCAGTAGTACAGCGGCGTCTAAAAATCACTAAAGTTTACAAATCCCTGGGCCCAGATGGGATACACCCGCGAGTTCTGCAGGAATTAAGTAACTTCATAGATAGACCATTATTTTTAATCATTAAAGATTCCATAATAAAAGGGTCTGTACCACAGGATTGGCGTATAGCAAATGTGGTGCCAATATTCAAAAAGGGGACAAAAGCCGAGCTTGGAAATTATAGGCCAGTAAGCTTAACCTCTACTGTGGATAAAATCCTGGAGGGTTTTCTAAGAGATGCTATACTAGAGTATCTGAAGAAGAATAACCTCATGACCCAATATCAACATGAGTTTTCGAGGGACCGTTCCTTTCAAACTAATTTGATCATCTTTTATGATGAGGCAAGTTCCGGACTGGACCAAGGAAATGCAGTGGATGTTGTGTATATGGACTTTTTGATACGGTTCCACACAAAAGGTTGATACATAAAATGAGAACAATAGAACAATGGGGATAGGGGAAAATGTATGTATGTGGGTTAAGAACTGGCTCAGTGATAGAAAACAAAGGGTGGTTATTAATGGAACACACTCAGACTGGGTCTCAGTTAACAGTGGGGTACCACATGGGTCAGTATTGGGCCCGCTTCTTTTTAACATATTTATTAATGACCTTGTAGGGGGCATACAGAGTAGTATTTCAATATTTTCAGATGACACTAACCTCTGCAGGGTAATCAATACAGAGGAGGACAATTTTATATTACAGGAGGATCTATGTAAACTAGAAGCTTGGGCTAATAAATGGCAAATGAGCTTTAATGGGGATAAATGTAAGGTAATGCACTTGGGCAGAGGAAATAAATTGCATAATCATATGCTTAATTGTAAAACACTGGGCAAAACTGTCACTGAAAAAGACCTGGGTGTATTGGTGGATGACAAGCTCACGTTTGGTGGCCAGTGTCAGTCAGCTGCTGCAAAGGCAAATAAAATAATGGGATGGCTTAACCACTTCGCGCCAGAGCCTGTTTTTGCCTTCGTGACCGGGCCAATTTTTTCAATTCTGACCACTGTCACTTTATGAAGTAATTACTCTGGAACGCTTCAACGTATTCCCCTGATTCTGAGACTGTTTTTTCATGACATATTGTACTTCATGATAGTGGTAAAATTTCTTCCATATAACTTGCATTTATTTGTGAAAAAATCAGAAATTTGGCGAAAATTTAGAAAATTTTGCAATTTTCAAACTTTGAATTTTCATGCCCTTAAATCAGAGAGATATGTCACACAAAATAGTTAATAAATAACATTTCACACATGTCTACTTTACATCAGCACAATTTTGGAACCAAAATTTTTTTTTGTTAGGGAGCTATAAGGGTTAAAAGTTGACCAGCGATTTCTCATTTTTCCAACAAAATTTACAAAAACATTTTTTTAGGGACCACATCATATTTGAAGTCACTTTGAGGGGTCTTTATGACAGAAAATACCCAAAATTGACACCATTCTAAAAACTGCACCCCTCAAGGTGCTCAAAACCACATTCAAGAACTTTATTAACCCTTCAGGTGCTTCACAGGAATTTTTGGAATGTGGAAAAAAAAAATTAACATTTAACTTTTTTCACAAAAATGTTACTTTAGACCCAATTTTTTTTATTTTCACAGGGGTAACAGGAAAAAATGGACCCCAAATTTTTTTGTGCAATTTCTCTTGAGCGTGCTGATACCCCATATGTGAGGGAAAACCACTGTTTGGGCGCACTGCAGGGTTCGGAAGGGAAGGAGCGCCATTAGACTTTTTGAATGTAAAATTTGTCTGAATAATTAGCAGACTCCATGTTGCGTTTGGAGAGCTCCTGATGTGCCTAAACAGTGGAAACCCCCCACAAGTGACACCATTTTGGAAACTAGACCCCTTAGGGAACTTATCTAGATGTGTGGTGAGCACCTTGAACCCCAAGGTGCTTCACAGAAGTTTATAATATTGAGCTGTAAAAATAAAATTTTCACATTTTTCCCACAAAACCGTTTTTCATCCCTTAATTTTGCATTATCATAAGGGTAATAGGATAAATTGCACCATGAAATTTGTTGTGCAATTTCTCCTGAACACGCTGATACCCCATATGTGGAGGCAAATTACTGTTTGGGCGCATGGCAGGGTTTGAAAGGGAAGGAGCGCCATTTGACTTTTTGAATGTAAAATTTGTTTGAATAATTAGCAGACGCCATGTCGCATTTGGGGAGCCCCTAATGTGACTAAACAGTGGAAACCCCCCACAAGTGCCACCATTTTGGAAACTAGACCCCTTAGGGAACTTATCTAGATGTGTGGTGAGCACCTCGCACCCCCAGCTGCTTCACAGAAGTTTATAATATTGAGCCGTAAAAATAAAATTTTCACATTTTTCCCACAAAACCGTTTTTCATCCCTTAATTTTGCATTATCATAAGGGTAATAGGATAAATTGCACCACGAAATTTGTTGTGCAATTTCTCCTGAACACGCTGATACCCCATATGTGGAGGCAAATTACTGTTTGGGCGCATGGCAGGGTTTGAAAGGGAAGGAGCGCCATTTGACTTTTTGAATGTAAAATTTGTTTGAATAATTAGCAGACGCCATGTCGCATTTGGGGAGCCCCTAATGTGACTAAACAGTGGAAACCCCCCACAAGTGCCACCATTTTGGAAACTAGACCCCTTAGGGAACTTATCTAGATGTGTGGTGAGCACCTCGCACCCCCAGCTGCTTCACAGAAGTTTATAATATTGAGCCGTAAAAATAAAATTTTCACATTTTTCCCACAAAACCGTTTTTCATCCCTTAATTTTGCATTATCATAAGGGTAATAGGATAAATTGCACCACGAAATTTGTTGTGCAATTTCTCCTGAACACGCTGATACCCCATATGTGGAGGCAAATTACTGTTTGGGCGCATGGCAGGGTTTGAAAGGGAAGGAGCGCCATTTGACTTTTTGAATGTAAAATTTGTTTGAATAATTAGCAGACGCCATGTCGCATTTGGGGAGCCCCTAATGTGACTAAACAGTGGAAACCCCCCACAAGTGCCACCATTTTGGAAACTAGACCCCTTAGGGAACTTATCTAGATGTGTGGTGAGCACCTCGCACCCCCAGCTGCTTCACAGAAGTTTATAATATTGAGCCGTAAAAATAAAATTTTCACATTTTTCCCACAAAACCGTTTTTCATCCCTTAATTTTGCATTATCATAAGGGTAATGGGATAAATTGCACCATGAAATTTGTTGTGCAATTTCTCCTGAACACGCTGATACCCCATATGTGGAGGCAAATTACTGTTTGGGCGCATGGCAGGGTTTGAAAGGGAAGGAGCGCCATTTGACTTTTTGAATGTAAAATTTGTTTGAATAATTAGCAGACGCCATGTCGCATTTGGGGAGCCCCTAATGTGACTAAACAGTGGAAACCCCCCACAAGTGCCACCATTTTGGAAACTAGACCCCTTAGGGAACTTATCTAGATGTGTGGTGAGCACCTCGCACCCCCAGCTGCTTCACAGAAGTTTTTAATATTGAGCCGTGAAAATAAAATTTTCACATTTTTCCCACAAAAAATCTTTTTCATTCTCTAATTTTGTATTATCATAAGGGTAACAGGATAAATTGCACCATGAAGTTTGTTGTGCAATTTCTCCTGAACACGCTGATACCCCATATGTGAGGGAAAACCACTGTTTGGGCGCACGGCAGGGTTTGAAAGGGAAGGAGCGCCATTTGACTTTTTGAATGTAAAATTTGTTTGAATAATTAGCAGACGCCATGTCGCATTTGGGGAGCCCCTAATGTGACTAAACAGTGGAAACCCCCCACAAGTGCAACCATTTTGGAAACTAGACCCCTTAGGGAACTTATCTAGATGTGTGGTGAGCACCTCGCACCCCCAGCTGCTTCACAGAAGTTTATAATATTGAGCCGTAAAAATAAAATTTTCACATTTTTCCCACAAAACCGTTTTTCATCCCTTAATTTTGCATTATCATAAGGGTAATAGGATAAATTGCACCATGAAATTTGTTGTGCAATTTCTCCTGAACACGCTGATACCCCATATGTGGAGGCAAATTACTGTTTGGGCGCATGGCAGGGTTTGAAAGGGAAGGAGCGCCATTTGACTTTTTGAATGTAAAATTTGTTTGAATAATTAGCAGACGCCATGTCGCATTTGGGGAGCCCCTAATGTGACTAAACAGTGGAAACCCCCCACAAGTGCCACCATTTTGGAAACTAGACCCCTTAGGGAACTTATCTAGATGTGTGGTGAGCACCTCGCACCCCCAGCTGCTTCACAGAAGTTTATAATATTGAGCCGTGAAAATAAAATTTTCACATTTTTCCCACAAAAAATCTTTTTCATTCTCTAATTTTGTATTATCATAAGGGTAACAGGATAAATTGCACCATGAAGTTTGTTGTTCAATTTCTCCTGAACACGCTGATACCCCATATGTGAGGGAAAACCACTGTTTGGGCGCACGGCAGGGTTTGAAAGGGAAGGAGCGCCATTTGACTTTTTGAATGTAAAATTTGTTTGAATAATTAGCGGACGCCATGTCACATTTGTGGAGCCCCTAATGTGTCTAACCCCTTAAGCCCCGCGGGTGGTTTGCACGTTAATGACCGGGCCAATTTTTACAATTCTGACCACTGTCACTTTATGAGGTAATTACTCTCGAACGCTTCAACGGATCCCCCTGATTCTGAGCTTGTTTTTTCGTGACATATTGTACTTCATGATTGTGGAAAAATTTCTTCGATATCACTTGCGTTTATTTGTGAAAAAAACGGAAATTTGGCGAAAATTTTGAAAATTTTGCAATTTTCAAAATTTGAATTTTTAAGCCCTGAAATCAGAGCGATATGTCACACAAAAGAGTTAATAAATAACATTTCCCACATGTCTACTTTACATCAGCACAATTTTGGAACCAAAATTTTTTTTTGTTAGGGAGCTATAAGGGTTAAAAGTTGACCAGCGATTTCTCATTTTTCCAACAAAATTTACAAAACCATTTTTTTAGGGACCACATCACATTTGAAGTCACTTTGAGGGGTCTTTATGACAGAAAATACCCAAAAGTGACACCATTCTAAAAACTGCACCCCTCAAGGTGCTCAAAACCACATTCAAGAACTTTATTAACCCTTCAGGTGCTTCACAGGAATTTTTTGAATGTGGAAGAAAAAAATGAACATTTAACTTTTTTCACAAAAATGTTAATTTAGACCGAATTTTTTTTATTTTCACAGGGGTAACAAGAAAAAATGGACCCCAAAATTTGTTGTGCAATTTCCCCTGGGCACGCAGATACCCAATATTTGGGGAAAAAATACTGTTTGGGCGCACGGCAGGGCTCGGAAGGGAAGGAGCGCTATTTGACTTTTTGATTGTAAAATTTGCTTGAATAATTAGCGGACGCCATGTTGTGTTTGGAGAGCCCATGTGTGCCCAAACTTTGGAGCTCCCCCACAAGTGACCCCATTTTGGAAACTAGACCCCCCAAGGCACCTTTCTAGATGCATAGTGAGCACTTGGAACCCCCAGGTGCTTCACAAATTGATTCGTAACAATGAAAAAGTGAAAAAAAAAAACACTTTTTCATTTTTATGAATCAATTTGTGAAGCACCTGAGTGTTCCAAGTGCTCACAATGCATCTAGATAGGTGCCTTGGGGGGTCTAGTTTCCAAAATGGGGTCACTTGTGGGGGAGCTCCAATGTTTGGGCACACAGCGGCTCTCCAAACGCAACATGGTGTCGCTAACAATTTGAGCCGATTTTCCGTTAAATTTGTTAGAGGACACCATGTTGCATTTAGAGAGTCCCTGTGTGCCCAAACATTGGAGCTCCCCCACAAGTGACGCCATTTTGGAAACTAGACCCCCCAAGGCACCTATCTAGATGCATAGTGAACACTTGGAACCCCCAGGTGCTTCACAAATTGATTCGTAACAATGAAAAAGTGAAAAAAAAAACACTTTTTCATTTGTATGAATCAATTTGTGAAGCACCTGAGGGTTCCAAGTGCTCACTATGCATCTAGATAGGTGCCTTGGGTGGTCTAGTTTCCAAAATGGGGTCACTTGTGGGGGAGCTCCAATATTTGGGCACACAGCGGCTCTCTAAATGCAACATGGTGTCCGCTAACAAATTTAACGCAAAATTGGCTCAAATTGTTAGCGACACCATGTTGCGTTTGGAGAGCTGCTGTGTGCCCAAACATTGGAGCTCCCCCACAAGTGACCCCATTTTGGAAACTAGACCCCCCAAGGCACCTATCTAGATGCATAGTGAGCACTTGGAACCCCCAGGTGCTTCACAAATTGATTCGTAACAATGAAAAAGTGAAAAAAAAAACACTTTTTCATTTTTATGAATCAATTTGTGAAGCACCTGGGGGTTCCAACTGCTCACTATGCATCTAGATAGGTGCCTTGGGGGGTCTAGTTTCCAAAATGGGGTCACTTGTGGGAGAGCTCCAATGTTTGGGCACACAGGGACTCTCTAAATGCAACATGGTATCCGCTAACAAATTGAATGGAAAATCGGCTCAAATTGTTAGCGGACACCACATTGCGTTTGGAGAGCTTCTCTGTGTCCAAACTTTGGAGCTCCCCCACAAGTGACCCCATTTTGGAAACTAGACCCCCCAAGGCACCTTTCTAGATGCATAGTGAGCACTTGGAACCCCCAGGTGCTTCACAAATTGATTCGTAATAATGAAAAAGTGAAAAAAAAAACACTTTTTCATTTTTACGAATCAATTTGTGAAGCACCTAGGGGTTCCAAGTGCTCACTATGCATCTAGATAGGTGCCTTGGGGGGTCTAGTTTCCAAAATGGGGTCATTTGTGGGGGAGCTCCAATGTTTGGGCACACAGGGACTCTCTAAATGCAACATGGTATCCGCTAACAAATTGAATGGAAAATCGGCTCAAATTGTTAGCGGACACCACATTGCGTTTGGAGAGCTTCTCTGTGCCCAAACTTTGGAGCTCCCCCACAAGTGACCCCATTTTGGAAACTAGACCCCCCAAGGCACCTTTCTAGATGCATAGTGAGCACTTGGAACCCCCAGGTGCTTCACAAATTGATTCGTAATAATGAAAAAGTGAAAAAAAAAACACTTTTTCATTTTTACGAATTAATTTGTGAAGCACCTAGGGGTTCCAAGTGCTCACTATGCACCTAGATAGGTGCCTTGGGGGGTCTAGTTTCCAAAATGGGGTCACTTGTGGAGGAGCTCCAATGTTTGGGCACACAGGGACTCTCCAAATGCAACATGATATCCGCTAACAATTTGAGCCGACAATTTGTTAGCGGATATCATGTTGCATTTGGAGAGTCCCTGTGTGCCCAAACATTGGAGCTCCCCCACAAGTGACCCCATTTTGGAAACTAGACCCCCCAAGGCACCTATCTAGATTCATAGTGAGCACTTGGAACCCCAGGTGCTTCACAAATTGATTCATAAAAATGAAAAAGTGTTTTTTTTTTCACTTTTTCATTTTTACGAATCAATTTGTGAAGCACCTGGGGGTTCCAAGTGCTCACTATGCATCTAGAAAGGTGCCTTGGGGGGTCTAGTTTCCAAAATGGGGTCACTTGTGGGGGAGCTCCAAAGTTTGGGCACAGAGGGGCTCTCCAAACGCAATGTGGTGTCCGCTAACAATTTGAGCCGATTTTCCATTCAATTTGTTAGCGGATACCATGTTGCATTTAGAGAGTCCCTGTGTGCCCAAACATTGGAGCTCCCCCACAAGTGACCCCATTTTGGAAACTAGACCCCCCAAGGCACCTATCTAGATTCATAGTGAGCACTTGGAACCCCAGGTGCTTCACAAATTGATTCATAAAAATGAAAAAGTGTTTTATTTTCACTTTTTCATTTTTACGAATCAATTTGTGAAGCACCTGGGGGTTCTAAGTGCTCACTATGCATCTAGATAGGTGCCTTGGGGGGTCTAGTTTCCAAAATGGGGTCACTTGTGGGGGAGCTCCAATGTTTGGACACACAGGGGCTCTCCAAACGCAACATGGCGTCCGCTAACAATTTGAGCCGATTTTCCATTCAATTTGTTAGCGGACACCATGTCGCGTTTGGAGAGCCCGTGATGTGCCTAAACAGTGGAGCTCCCCCACAAGTGTCCCCATTTTGGAAACTATACCCCTCAAAGATTTTATTAAGGTGTATAGTGAACATTTTGAACCCAGAGGTACGGCACATTATTTGTTTACATTAGGTAATCATATTGAATAAGTTTTCATTATTCTTGAGCGCAAGTGCTCGCTACTTGAGTTTGCATCGGGTACTCAGGTATGCACCATGTACAGCGTGTGCTCGAGTGACATGCTCGAGTCCCTGCTCCGCATGTTTCACGGTTATTAGACACCCAAAAAAAAACATGCGGGGATCGCTCGTGCATGGCAGGCAATCCCCGTAAAGTTTTTTGGCCGCGAAGCATATGGGGCAGAGACTCGAGCATGTCACTCAAATACCCACGATACTAAATGCATACCAGAGCACCCGATGCAAACTCAAGTAGCGAGCACTTGCTCTCAACACTAGTCGCCATATCGTCATCTTTTTTTCTTACTTTTGAAAAAAATCCCAACCCCAGCCCTAACCCTAGCACAACCCTAGCCCCAGCACAACCCTAGCCCCAGCACAACCCTAGCCCCAGCACAACCCTAGCCCCAGCACAACCCTAGCCCCAGCACAACCCTAGCCCCAGCACAACCCTAGCCCCAAACCCAGCCCTAACCCTAGCCCAATCCTAACTCAAGAGTTTATTTTTGACGCCGTTCCTTGTGCGGTATAAGTGATTAGACGACTTTATTCTTCGGGTCGGTGTGATTACAGCAATGCCAGAATCATATGGGGTTTTTATGACTGACAGCTGTCACACACTAAAAGACGCATTTTTTGTAAAATCTAGTTTTTGCATCGCCATATTTTGAGAGCTATAATTTTTCCAGATTTTGGCAGACAGTCATGTGACGGCTCGTTTTTTGCGGGATGACTTGACGTTGTTATTGGTGCCATTTTCAGGCACGTGACATTTTTTGATCGCTTTCTATTCCGATTTTTGGGAGGCAGAATAAACAAAAACCAACAATTCAGGAATTGTTTTTTTTTTTTTTTTTTATTCTGTTCCGCGTGTGGTAAAATTGATGAGGCAGCTTTACTCTTCGGGTCAGTACGTTTACAGCGGTACCACATTTGTATCATTTTTCTATGTTTTGGCGCTTATACACAATAAAAGCTATTTTATAGAAAAAAATATTTTTTAGTATCGCTTTATTCTGAGAGCTATAACTTTTTTATTTTTCGGCTGATGGAGCTATATGGCGGCTTGTTTTTTGCGGGACGAGATGACGTTTTCAGCGGTATCATTTTTATTTATATGCGTCTTTTTGATCGCGTGTTATTCCACTTTTTGTTTGGCGGTATGGTGATAAAGCATTGTTTTTTGCTTGTTTTTTTTTTTTTTTTTTTTACCGTGTTCACTGAAGGGGTTAACTAGTGGGACAGTTTTATAGGTCAGGTTGTTCCGGACGCGGCGATACCAAATATGTGTACTTTTATTGTTTTTTTTTAATTTTTTTTATAATAATATTTATTGATGGGTACATTATATTTTTATTTTTGGTGTATTATTTTTTTTATTTTTTTATAATATTTTTGCACTTTTTTTTTTTTTTTTTTTTTCCACTTTCACACAGTTTATACACTTTATTACTTTGTCCCACTCTGGGACTTTCACTTTTTTTTTTCTGATCGCCTGCATGGCACAGGAATGGAGCACCATCCCTATGCCATGAAGGCTGTCAGAAGTGCACAGTGTGAAGATTGCTTGGAGATGCACTGCGCATGTCCAAGCAATCTTCCTGCTCTCTGGTGACCCGGATGTTGTCATGACGACATCGGGTCGTCATGGCAACACCCGGGAAGCCTTTGCAGACTGCGCTGGAAGCCGGAAGAGGAGGTGAGTATCGCCGATCACCTCCCCTTGCCCCCGCAATGCCGCGATCGACTTCGATCGACTTCGATCGCAGCATCGCGGGGGTTAATGTGCTGGGAGCGGTGCGTGACCGCTCCCTGCACATAGTACCGGGTGTCAGCTGTGACAATCAGCTGACACCCGGCGGCGATCGCGCCCGCACAGCCTGTGTGCGGGCGCGATCGCGATGACGTACTAATACGGGTCTGGCTCTTAAGTCCCAGGGCACAGACGCGTATTAGTACGTCAGATGTTATTAAGGGGCTAAACAGCGGAAACCCCCCACAAGTGCCACCATTTTGGAAACTAGACCCCTTAGGGAACTTATCTAGATGTGTGGTGAGCACCTTGCACCCCCAGCTGCTTCACAGAAGTTTATAATATTGAGCCGTGAAAATAAAATTTTCACATTTTTCCCATAAAAAATGTTTTTCATCCCCTAATTTTGCATTATCATAAGGATAACCGGAGAAATTGCACCATGAAATTTGTTGTACAATTTCTCCTGAGTACGCCGATACCCCATATGTGGGGGAAAACCACTGCTTTGGTGTACGGCAGGGTTCGGAAGAGAAAGGAGCGCTATGTTGGCTGGGATAGGCAGCAGACACCATGTCACATTTGAAGAGTCGCTGACATGCCAAAACAGCAGAAACCTCCACAAATGACCCCATTTTGTAAACTACACCTCTCAAGGAATTCATCTAGGGAAGTAGTGAGTATTTTTTAATTTTTAAATTTATACCATTGGGCAGTGAAAAAATCATAATTATATTTTTACCACAAAAAAATGTTTTACCCTCAGATTTTACATTTTCAAACAGGGCAATGGGTAAAAATGGTGCCAAAATGTGTCACACAATTTCTTCTAAAAGTGTCAATACCCCATATGTGGCTGTATCGTACCGCTTAGCCATACGGTGAGATCTGGGGGGGACGGAGTGCTATTTGACAATTGGAGAACAAATTATTGTAGAATAGGCATTTGGATTTGGGAGCACAAAATTTTCTGAATTTCTTTTGGGGGGCAAGGGTCATTTTGCTTTTCCAGAGCCTTTCTGCTACCAGTAACTTGGAAGTCCCTTATATTTTTAACAGATGACGGACCTGAGTGGGGACTAGCTTTTTTTGAGGACTGAGTTGAAGCTTTTATTGGGAACATTTTACGTAACATTTATCCGGCGCTCTAGGCTGAGCACTTACATCGGGGTTTCCATCTAAATTTCCAAGTGATGTAATTCAGATGAAACCCCTGCAGGATCCATTCACTGTAATGAGGCAGCAGAGTTACTCTGGACACCGTCTGGCCTCTGTGTAGCGGTGTCCTTTTTTTCAGAAGTGCACAAAACTGTGGCCAACCGCACTTTTATGCACGCCTAAAACAAATGACACCGTGGGATCCCAGGCTAGACGGCGTCCACAGTGGCCTATATCTGTCTCATTACAGGGAATCTTCCGTCATGGGTTCCGGCTGAATCATGTATTTCAGAGATTTACACGGAAACTCTGGTGTAAGTGCTCAGCGCAGAGCACAGGATAAATGTGGGCAGAGCCTTACTGGGATCTTTGGGGACATAATAAACAAATCAGTAGCAGGTGAAGAATTGGTTTTATTTATTTTTTACGCCGTTCCTAGTGTGATATAACTGATTAGATTACTTTATTCTTCGGGTCGGTGTGATTACAGAGATACCAGATTGATATCGGGTTTTTATGACTGACAGCTGTCACACACTAAAAGACGCTTTTTTTGCAAAATCTAGTTTTTGCATCACCATATTTTGAGAGCTATAATTTTTCCATATTTCGGCCGACAGAGTCATGTGACGGCTTGTTTTTTGCGGGACGAGTTGACATTTTTATTGGTACCATTTTTGGGGATGTGACATTTTTTGATCGCTTTCTATTCCGTTTTTTGGGAGGTAAAATTAACAAAAACAAACAATTCAGGAATTGTTTTTTGAGTTTTTTTTTTATGCCGTTCTGCGTGTGGTAAAAGTGATCAGGCAGCGTTATTCTTCGGGTCAGTACGTTTACAGCGATACTACACTTACTGTATTTTTTTTATGTTTTGGCGCTTTTACACAATAAAACTATTTTATAGAAAAAAATATTTTTTTTGCATTGCTTTATTCTGAGCGCTATAACTTTTTTATTTTTCAGCTGATGGAGCTGTATGGCGGCTTTTTTTTTGCGTAACAAGATGACGTTTTCAGTGGTACCATTTTTATTTCTATTTTGTTTTTTGATCGCATTTTTTTCCACTTTTTGTTTGGCAATATGATGAAAAAGCATATTTTTTTGCTCCGTTTTTTATTTATTTTTATTACGGTGTGCACAGAAGGAGTTAATTAGTGTGACAGTTTTATAGCTCGGGTTGTTTCGGACGCGGCGATACCAAATATGTGTACTTTTTTTGGTTTTGTAAAAATATACGGATTTATTGGTTTAATATTTTATTTATTTATTTTTATTTATTTTGTGATTTTTTTATTAATAGTTTAAAAACTTTTTTTTTACTTTTTTCACATTTTTTCTTAGTCCCTGTATGGGACATTAATTTTTATTTTTCTGATCTCTGATCTCATGTAATGTAATAGACATATATTACATTACATGAGATCTTCCCTGACTGTTTCAGTCAGAGTCTCCTGTCTGGCTACAGCTGCAGCTGAGCCAGACAGGACACCATATATGGCAGAGCTGGAGGCGGTCATGTGACCTCCAGCTGCCATAGCAACCCCAGGTCCTGGAAGGACTCGGAGGTCTTCGGAGAGGTAAGTTGACGACCCCCTCTCCTCCTGCTGTCTCCTATATGCCGCGATCACAATAGATCACAGCATATAGAAGACAGCTAAGGGTTAACATCACTGGGACCTGATCTAATCAGGTCCCGATGATGTCCCCTGTCAGAGCTAACGCTCTGCACCGGAATCGCAGCGCTTGCAGGACCCTGGGGGTCCTGAGCGCTGCGAGACCACCCACCGTTTTTAAATGTCGGCGCTGCACAGAGCCCGGCAAGCGCCGACGTTTATCTACAGTGGGCGGTCGGGAACCGGTTAAAAGAGGCATAGATGCTCATGAGGAGAACATAATGTTACCTCTATACAAGTCACTAGTGCGACCACACTTAGAATACGGTGTACAGTTCTGGTCTCCGGTGTATAAGAAAGACATAGCTGAACTAGAGCAGGTGCAGAGAAGAGCGACCAAGGTTATTAGAGAACTGGGGGGTCTGCAATACCAAGACAGATTATTACACTTGGGGTTATTTACTTTGGAAAAACGAAGGCTTAGGGGTGATCTTATTACTATGTACAAGTGTATGAGGGGACAGTACAAAGACCTTTCTACTGATCTTTTTACTCTGAGGCCTGAGACGGGGACAAGGGGGCATCTTCTACATCTGGAGGAAAGAAGGTTTAATCATAATCACAGACGAGGATTCTTTACTGTAAGAGCAGTGAGACTATGGAACTCTCTGCCGCATGATGTTGTAATGAGTGATTCACTACTAAAATTTAAGAAGGGCCTGGATGCCTTTCTTGAAAAGTATAATATTACAGGTTATATATACTAGATTCCTTGATAGGGCGTTGATCCAGGGAACTAGTCGGATTATCATATGGAGTCAGGAAGGAATTTTTTTCCCCAATGTGGAGCTTAGTGTTTGCCACATGTTTTTTTTTTGCCTTCCTCTGGATCAACATGTTAGGCTATGGGTTGAACTAGATGGACTTAGTCTTCCTTCAACCTTAAAAACTATGTTACTATGCTACTATGTTAGTGTTGGGCGAACCCGAACAGTAAAGTTCGGCGTCCATACCAAACATCTACTGTTTTAGCATCACTTGGAAACGTGCTTGACAACTTGGTCACACTATATAAATCCATGCAGCCGTAAAAAAAAAATAAAAAAAAATTAAAAAACATTATACTCACCTTCAGATGGCCCCCGGTCTCCTTTGCGTCCGGTATCTTCGGCGACTCCCAGTGCTCTAAAAAGGACCTTCCATGAAGTCATTTAGTCATGTGATGGTCACGCGACCATCACCTGACCTCTGACATCAGCGGTCGCGTGACCGTCACATGACTAAATTACGTCATGAAAGGTCCTTGCAGACCACCGCCGGAAGCCAAGGAGACAGCAGAGTTGCTCAGAGGAGACCGGGGGGCGCCGGAAAGGTGAGTATAAGTTTTCTTTTTTTTATTTTAATTATTTTTTAACTACAGGTACTATGGTACCCGGGTCTGGAGGAGAGTCTCCTCTTCTCCAGACCCAGGTACGATCCGCGCATTGAACCGCATGTACACGTGTAGTCATGCGGATGTCATGCGGTCCAATGAAAGTCAATGGCGGCTAAAATGCAGCGATTCCGCAAAATAAATGGTAGTGCTGTAGATTTTTCCGCAATGATAATCCGCAGTGGAAATTTCCGCAGCATGTGCATAGCACATGCGGATTTTCATTGGGGAACATTGCAGACCTTCTACCAAGCGTTTTTTTAAGCGTTTCCGCGGCAGAATTGCCACCGTGGAAACGCTTAAAAAACACATAGTGGGCACTCAGCCTAAAGGTCCATTTTTTTTTCAAAAGAATCCTTTTTGGAGTGCTGCCTGTGCTTTTTTGTCTATATTATGGAACAATTTGGACTCTTGTGAGGAGGCTTGCACCAGTCGTGAGTAATTAAATGGTGCTGTTCTTTATATCCCTTTTTGTATTGATATATATATATATATATATTTATTTAGTTATTATCTATCTATCAATATATCTATTATCTATATATCTTTCCATATATTTATTATATATCTATATATCCAACTATCTATATATCTATCTATTGATCTATTATCTATTTATCTATCTATATATTATCTATCCATATATGTATTTATCTATCTATCCATATATCTATTATCTATCTATATATCAAGAAATCTATCTATTTATCTTTATATATATTATCTATTTATCCATATATCTATTAGTCTATTTATCTATCTATACATATATCTATTATCTATCTATATAGCTATCCATATATCTATTATCTATATATATATCTATCCATATATCTATTATCTATCTGTCCATATATCTATCCATCTATCGATCGATCTATTATCTATCTATCTATATACTATCTATCCATATATATATTATCTATCTATCCATATATCTATTAATCTATTTATCTATCTGTCCATATATATATCTATCCATATATCTATTATCTATCTATATATCTATTAATCTATTCATCTATCTATCCATATATCTACTGTATTATCTATCAATATATCTAAATATCCATATATCTAACTATTATCTATCTATAAATCTATTTATCCATATCTATCCATAAATCTATCAATCTATTATCTCTCAATATATCTATCCATCCATCTATATATCAATATATCTATATATCTATCTATTATCTATCTTAGATAGATATTTACATAGGTCAACAGATAATAGATAGATATATGGATAGTGTGGCAAGACGACTCGCTCGGCCACTTCCGGAAGTAGACTCAGGAACCCGGGTTTTCTCTGCAGGCTTTATTAAACAGCATAAAGCTCTACCCTCCAGCAACATAAACATGGCCTTACTGGCAAAACGACAAAACAAAAAAATAAACAATAGCAGAGTCCATATAAGTATGGGATTTGCCCCACACAGATTGTAGTCCCAGCCTCCAGCTCTGTCCTCCACTCTGGAGACCTTGCCTCTCCAAACCACAACAGAGAAAAAGAAACAGGCCTGAACATTTAAACATTGCTCAGCCACACCCTGAGGTGGAGGTGGAATGACTTCCCTCCCATCTCTATGTCATTCCCATTAAACCACACCCTTTAAAGCGTTAACCCCCAGCATATAACATGCTGGCAGAAACTGTATTGGTTTCAGTTCACACAGGCTAGCAACCTGCGTGACACATACCTCCCTACAGTACAGACCAAAAGTTTGGACACATCTCATTTAAAGATTTTTCTGTATTTTCATGACAATGAAAATTGTAAATTCACACTGAAGGCATCAAAACTATGAATTAACACATGTGGAATTATATACTTAACAAAAAAGTGTGAAACAACTGAAAATATGTCTTATATTCTAGGTTCTTCAAAGTAGCCACCTTTTGCTTTGATGACTGCTTTGCACACTCTTGGCATTCTCTTGATGAGCTTCAAGAGGTAGTCACCGGAAATGGTTTTCACTTCACAGGTGTGCCCTGTCAGGTTTAATAAGTGGGATTTCTTGCCTTATAAATGGGGTTGGGACCATCAGTTGTGTTGTGCAGAAGTCAGGTGGATACACAGCTGATAGTCCTACTGAATAGACTATTAGAATTTGTATTATGGCAAGAAAAAAGCAGCTAAGTAAAGAAAAACAAGTGGCCATCATTACTTTAAGAAATGAAGGTCAGTCAGTGTGAAAAATTGTGAAAACTTTGAAAGTGTCCCCAAGTGCAGTTGCAAAAAACCATCAAGCGCTACAAAGAAACTGGCTCACATGAGGACCGCCCCAGAAAAGGAAGACCAAGAGTCAACTCTGCTTCTGAGGATAAGTTTATCCGAGTCACCAGCCTTAGAAATCGCAGGTTAACAGCAGCTCAGATTAGAGACCAGGTCAATGCCACACAGAGTTCTAGCAGCAGACACATCTCTACAACAACTGTTAAGAGGAGACTTTGTGCAGCAGGCCTTCATGGTAAAATAGCTGCAAGGAAATCACTGCTAAGGACAAGCAACAGGCAGAAGAGACTTGTTTTGGCTAAAGAACACAAGGAATGGACATTAGACCAGTGGAAATCTGTGCTTTGGTCTGATGAGTCCAAATTTGAGATCTTTGGTTCCAACCACCGTGTCTTTGTGCGACGCAGAAAAAGTGAACGGATGGACTCTACATGCCTGGTTCCCACCGTGAAGCATGGAGGAGGGGGTGTGATGGTGTGGGGGTGCTTTACTGGTGACACTGTTGGGGATTTATTCAAAATTGAAGGCATACTGAACCAGCATGGCTACCACAGCATTTGCAGCGGCATGCTATTCCATCCGGTTTGCGTTTAGTTGGACCATCATTTATTTTTCAACAGGACAATGACCCCAAACACACCTCCAGGCTGTGTAAGGGCTATTTGACCAAGAGGAAGAGTGATGGGGTGCTACGCCAGATGACCTTGCCTCCACAGTCACCAGGGGGTCTGATGTTCTGGCACCTCAGGGGCTTTGCCGATTTGACATGCCACCCTCAAACCAGTCCAGCAAAATCTGAACCCCAATATGGTGCTTCTTCCCTTCTGAGCTTTGCACTGTGCATCAAAAGTAGATTTCGACCACGTGTGGGGTATCGGTGTTCACAGGAAAAATTGCAACAAATTTTAGGGTCCATTTTCTCTTGTTACTACTTTGAAAATAAAAAATTGGGGCTAAACATTTTTATGGGAAAAATTGGATTTTTTTACTTTCACGCCTCTATGTTATAAACTTCTGTGAAGCCTTTGGAAGTTTAAGGTGGTGCTCACCACAAATCTAGATAAGTTACCTGAGGGGTCTATTTTCCAAAATGGTGTCACTTGTGGGGGGTGAAGCACCTTAAGAGTTAATAAACTTCTTGAATGTGTTTTTGAGCACCTTGAGGGGTGCAGTTTTTAGAATGGTGTCACTTCTGGGTATTTTCTGTCATAAAGGCCCCTCAAAGTTACTTCAAATGTGATGTGGTTTGTTGGAAAAATTAGAAATCACTGTTCAACTTTTAAGTTTAACCCTTATAACTTCCTAAAAAAAAATGTTGGTTCCAAAATTGCGCTGATGTAAAGTATACATGTGGGAAATGTTATTTATTAACTATGTTATGTGACATATCTCTCTGATTTAAGGGCACAAAAATTGAAAGTTTGAAAATTGCTAAATTTTTTACATTTTTGCCAAATTTCCGATTTTTTCCAAAATAAATGCCAGTCATATCAAATAGTCAGTGGGATCCATTGAAGTGTTCTAAAGTTATTACCTCATAAAATGACACTGGTCAGAATTGTAAAATTTGGCCCAGTCATGAAGGTGATAACAGGGGTGAAGGAGTTGAAATAAAGGACTTTTGTGTGTGTGTATATGTGTGTTTATTGATTTTTACTTACAGGGTTAGTAATGCAGGTGTCTGACTGACACCTCTCCATTACTAACCCCAGGGCATGATGTCAGCGCCAGCTGCTGACATCAACCCCTAATCCCATTACCCCAAATGCCATGGCACAAGGGCAGTTGGAAAGAGCAGAGACAGGGCGCCAGAATTGGCGCATCTAATGTTATGTGCAAGTTCTTGGGTGGCTGAGTGATGATATTTTTAGGCTGGGAAGGCACCAATAACCATATCCCTTCCCAGCCTGATAATATCAGCCCGCAGGTGTCTGCTTTGTCTTAGCTGGTTACTAAAAATAGGGGGGACCCCACGCCATATATTTATTTATTCCTAGAAAGCTTACGAATATCTGCCAGATATTTCTCTATCTCTCTGTATCTATCTAATCTCTCTATCTATCTATTCATCCCTCTATCTCTTTAACTAAGCCTTTTTTAGTTTTTTTTCAAGTAGCTTTAAACAGCATACATTGCTGTGCAAAAAGCCAGGTAAAAAACGCAATAAAAAACACAATAAAAAAACGTGTGGCACACAGTCGTGAGATTTTAAGGTTACTAGAGTTCCCAGCTGCTGGGACACCTGGAGGCTGTGAACTAAGGATACCTGAGTTCACAGTCTCCAGGTGTTCCAGCTGCTGGGAACTCTAGTAACCTTAAAGTCTCCCGTAAAGGCTCCCTTAAGGTTACCGGGCCTGACAGTCGCTGGGTCACGCAGAGTAGAGTCAAGCAGTCTGACAAATCCCAGCTGTTATCAACGTCAAAACCCATTACCTTAATTGCCAACACACCAGGGCAATTGGGAAGAGCTGAGACAGGGCTCCAGAATTACTCATCTAATGTGATGTGCCAGTTCTAGGGCAGCTGCATGCTGGTATTTTTAGGCTGGGAATGGGCTAATAGCCATTGATCTTACCAGCCTGATAATAACAGCCCGCAGCCCACATAATTTTTTTTAAAATTTATTTATTGCTAAAAACAACAGGGAAATACAGTGAGAGATGGAGTTTTTTTTTCCTCCTCTTTTTTATTTTGCATTATATACAAGGAAAGAATGCTATATATAGCACAAGCGATCGGAGAATCGTAGCTTCAAGTACCCTAAGAGAACTATTAAATACAGTAAAAAGTTTTTAAAAAGTTGAAAAAAAACCCACAAAAGTTCAAATCACACCGCCCACATACCTTTTGCCCCATTAAAACTAAAACAATTAATAAAAAAAAACACATAAAATGGAAAATGGCCATGGGGTGAAGGGGCTGTAGACGAAAATTTAATTTCCAAAGTTCCAGGGTGCTACCGGGGAAAATTACGCCAGTTGCATGCGTAACAAAATGTAATTTTGCATTTGAGTATGTGCACACTGCATCATTTTCAAGCCTAGAACTTGCCTTAAAAAGTGCTCAATAAACATTAAAACCAATTGTGATGTAGCAGACATCCCTTTAATGGTTCAGTGTGTTTGAAGGACCATGTACCTTCCCCTTTAACTGACTGGTCACATGACCGTGACATCACACAGGTCCTTATGCACACAGTTAAGGTCCTATCTGTGTGTGTGTGTGTGCTGCAGTATATATAAACCCTGCATGTTCCTGTGTGGGCGTGTTCCGGTGTGTAGGAGTTCCTGTGTGTTGGGAGCTCCTGTGTGGGCACCGTGTGAGAGGCACGAGGCTGTTCCCTGTGTGTGTGGGGGAACACCGCTTGTGTGAGGCCTGGAGTGGCCTGGTGGACTCTGGTGGAGGTGAAGCCTGGATCCCTGTGTGAGAGTGTGGGGGATGCCAGTAAGCCTCGGAGTGCCACACAAGAGGCCTGGTGGACTCCGGTGGAGGTGAAGCCTGGATTCCTCTGTGAGAGTGTGAGGGATGCCAGTAAGCCTTGGAGTGCCACACAAGCGTCCTGAAGGGTGAAGCCTGGATATGAAATGTGCAATATGCCAGTAAGCCTTGGACGGGAGTAACGGCTGGAGACCACGTGTGGTAAGCCGTGAAGCCCAGTAGTGGCGTATGAAATGGACTATTACAGCTGAAGTCGGCAAAAGGTAATACTTTTGTGTTATGGACATTTACATGGACATTGTTTAGTACTACCTTGCGGAAGGCTGTAATAAGAGCCAAGTGGGCCGGTCTGCCACTTGGGCTCGAGGACTTTATCAGTGTGTCGGCGGGTCACGGAGTTGGACCGGGAAATAAGCTGTTTATGATGTGTAATAAACTGCTGAGCATTGTTGGAAAACGGAAAGCTGATCATATGTGAGTTGATTGACGCAGCGAAGCGAGTATCCCCCAGGATAATAAGTAGCGCTGCCTTACATGTGGTTTGAGAATGCGGGCAGCTGCAGTCTGGTTGCTAGGGGCAACTGCAGTCTGGTTGCTAGGGGCAGCTGCAGTCTGGTTGCTAGGGGCAACAGCAGTCTGGTTGCTGGGAGCAACTGTACAGGTCGACGAGTGTGGTGGAGCATCTGGCTGCAACTCAGCGAGGTTGTGAAGGTCGTCGTCGCACTCAAACCTGGTTTGCTGTGGCTCGGCGGGGCTCACGAAGGTCAAAGCATCTGGCTGCAACTCGGCAGGTTTGCGAAGATTGACATCGCACTCAAATCCTGTTTTGCGGTGGCTCGGCGGGGCCACGAAATTTTTTTCAGGGAGAGCGGTGAAGTTCAAGTGTGAACAGTGTACCGTGATGGCTGTGAGCAAAGCAGCAGAAGTGTCTGGAGCTATTGAGCGTTTGATGGGCCGGTTGGGACCGGAGCAGGTATTTGAGAAACTCTTACAGGACATGGTGCGGGAACCGCAGGAGCTGTGGGCACCGTATAGAATGGCGGCAGTGGACCATTCTATGGACTCTCCGAGGGCGCCCGTGTTGTCCCAGAGTGGCCGGGGAGGTGGTAAGAGATCTTGTGAACTGAGTCCTAAGACTGCTGCTGATGTTTTGTGTAAAAATTCCCTTACAGGTGTGGTTGTTAAAAAGGGGGCAGAGTCTAAAAGGGGGCGGATTTTCACAAGAGTGTGGAGTGTAGAAAACTGGAAATTGTTGATAATTGTGGGTGGGTACCTCCTAAAAATGACAAGGTGACCGTTGATAACGGGGTAGCTCCAGTGGAAGGGGGTGAAGTCAAAGTGGGAGGTGACCTGGTAGTCCACAACACCATGGGAAGTGACACAGACCCCATAGCTGACGGTGACACTACGGAAGTAGAAGGAGAGGTCAGTCAGGAGGGGCTAGACGAGGGGAGAGAGTCCACCTCTCGTCGTAGACGGCGCAGGGGCCACAAAAAGGTTGCTCCTGTACTCTTTGCTGAGAGTGAAAGTAAAGAAAATGTAATGGTGTGTGCCATTGTTTCAAGTGTGGATCCTCCTTCAGAGGCAGAAGAGGAGGTGACGGACCTGGAGAACGTGTCCTCAGACCAGCGGAGCCTGGAGTCTGAACGGCAGAGGGTATGCCAGGTTGTGAGGAACTTGCAGTGAGATCTGAAGGGAAGCAACGAGGAAGTTGTTCAGTGGAAGGAGATGTTCCACGCAATTAAGGAGGACCGCCGCAAAATCAAGGAAGAGGTTTTGCAGTTGAAGCTTGAGAAGGAGGCGCGGCAGGATGGTGTTTCTGGACGTGAACAAATCCTAGAACGACTGCGCAAACAGCTCAACCAGGAGCTGTGTGACTCCAAGAAGGAGTGTGGTGAACGCAGCAGGGAACTGCAACAGAGTAAGAGAGATTATGAGGATCTCCTCAAGGTGAAAGAAAAACTAGAGAAGGATAAGGCGGGTGCAGAGCAAGTGCGCCAAGTGGTTGAGACCACTCTGCAAGATATCCGTGAGGAGAATAATGATCTCCGGGGAAAGACCCTAGATCAGGAAGCTCAGGTGAAGGAGCTACAGATGTCCTGTGATGCTCTCCAGAAGGCGGAGATGTACCTTAAGGAAACAGTCAGCAAGATGGAAGCTGAGCGAGAGAAGATGGAGGAGTCCATCGGAAAAGCCACAGACCAGGGCCAGGAGTTGACCGCTGGTGATGGGAGGTATGAAGCAAATACCTCCTCGAGTGATGTGGGCTCGGAGGGTTCGGTGGATGTCGGAGCCGAGATCAAGCAGCTCAAGGAGTTGCTACAAGCCCAGTGGACAGAAGAGAAGTGTGAGAGACTGGCTATTGAGAGCCGAGTGGGCGCATTGGAGACGGAGAGGTCTGAGAGAGCTCTGCTGCTGGAAGAGCAGTTGAAGCAGGAAGAGCTTCAGAGATGGACTGCTGAGAGGCGAGTAACTGAGCTGGAAGGAGAAGTTTTAGAGCTCAAAGGTCGCCTAGCAAAGTGTCACGTGGTGAACGAGGTCTCCTTGGAGAAGGGAAAAGGCAAACAAGTTGTACTTACTCCCTTAGACCATGAGAAGGTGGACCTGAGGAGAGCTAAAAGTAAGGTGTTGGAAGATAAAGGTGAAGTGGAGGTGGTCAAGACGAAAAGTTGTGAAGTTGTAGCTGTGAGTCAGCTCAGGGGAAGCATCCAGGGTGAAGAAGCTGGAAGTCAGTTGTCCCTGAAACCTGAGCTGGTTGATCGTCTGGAAACCACTGGTGAGACCGAAACGTCTCGGTACAAGTGCCTCGTAGATGTACCCGAGGACTTGAGGGAAGAATGCACCCGTGAGTTCGTGCATGAGGAGTTTAAGAAGGCCGTGGGAGCCTGTAAGGTGTACTCAACCTCAGAAGCTAAACAGCTGGTGGTCCTGTCCACAACCGAAGTCACGGTGAAGAGGGTGGCGATCCTGAGTGACATACATTGGCGATGTATTCGCACGAAGCGGTTTCTCCGGTTGAAGACGGAGCAAGCCGCTAGACAACTGGAGCTGATGAGAAAGTCTCACAGTCTGCGAGAAGAGGTCATCCGGGTGCCTCGTGTTCTGGTGAGAGAGCTCATTGGGAGAAATGGCCGAGCCATGCAGATGATGGTGAAGAAGTCTGGTGTGGTAAAAGTAAGCAGTCCACGTGATTGTCGGGACTGGATGCCGGATGAAGACTGCATGGTGTCGTTCTACGCTGTAGGAAAGGAAGAAAGTCTTGCAGATATGAGCATGCTGGTGGAGTACCGAGTGACCTACCTGCGAGAGGTGGAAAAGTTGAATCTCGATAGACTGCGAGTGGATAGACAGCATCATCTGAGCAGCAGAAGATGGCAGCCGTCTAGAGAGTGTGAGACCAGACAGAGAAAGGGCTCCCTAAATATCAGAACAGCTGAGGTTAGGGACCTTTCAAGATGTCCTGGGAGTGGAGGTAGTGAGACCTCCAGTGACTCAGGGTTGAGTGGCCCATACAATCGACCCAATAGAGGACGGAACTATGTAGAGTCACACTGTTGTATTGACCGCTGGGAGCGGGGGAGACCTGGTAGGGTTTCGACTGACTGCTGGGAGCGGGGGAGACCTGAAAAGGTTACGACTGACCGCTGGGAGCGGGGGAGCCGCTGGGAGCGAGGGAGGTCTGACAAGTTTACGACCCGGAAATGTGACTTGACGGAGTCGATGACATTGACAGATGGTAGGTCCCTAAGGAGTGGGCTAATGTCAATGACTAATGTTCCAGGGGCTGGACAACGCAAGGGTCAAGTGCATGGTCTCAGTGTGAACTGTGGGATATCGACTGTTTGTGTATATTATGTGTTCAACCCCACAAGTTTGAACAGAGGGGGGGAATATGTGATGTAGCAGACATCCCTTTAATGGTTCAGTGTGTTTGAAAGACCATGTACCTTCCCCTTTAACTGACTGGTCACATGACCGTGACATCACACAGGTCCTTATGCACACAGTTAAGGTCCTATCTGTGTGTGTGTGTGTGTGTGTGCTGCAGTATATATAAACCCTGTGTGTTCCTGTGTGGGCGTGTTCCGGTGTGTAGGAGTTCCTGTGTGTTTGGAGCTCCTGTGTGGGCACCGTGTGAGAGGCACGAGGCTGTTCCCTGTGTGTGTGGGGGAACACCGCTTGTGTGAGGCCTGGAGTGGCCTGGTGGACTCCGGTGGAGGTGAAGCCTGGATCCCTGTGTGAGAGCGTGGGGGATGCCAGTAAGCCTCGAAGTGCCACACAAGAGGCCTGGTGGACTCCGGTGGAGGTGAAGCCTGGATTCCTCTGTGAGAGTGTGAGGGATGCCAGTAAGCCTCGAAGTGCCACACAAGCGTCCTGGAGGGTGAAGCCTGGATATGAAATGTGCAATATGCCAGTAAGGCTTGGACGGGAGTAACGGCTGGAGACCACGTTTGGTAATCCGTGAAACCACAGTGGTGGCGTATGAAATGGACTATTACAGCTGAAGTCGGCAAAAGGTAATTCTTTTGTGTTATGGACATTTTCATGGACATTGTTTAGTACTACCTTGCGGAAGGCTGCAATAAGAGCCAAGTGGGCCGGTCTGCCACTTGGGCTCGTGGACTTTATCAGTGTGTCGGCGGGTCACGGAGTTGGACCCGGAAATAAGCTGTTTATGATGTGTAATAAACTGCTGAGCATTGTTGGAAAACGGAAAGCTGATCATATGTGAGTTGATTGACTCAGCGAAGCGAGTATCCCCCAGGATAATAAGTAGCGCTGCCTTACACAATGAACATATACTTAGCAATGTCAAAACTCTCTGGTTTTCTTGTGTTCCTTCCTTTTTTACTTCTTCTAACACCTTCAGTCTTTGAAAACAGTGACGAGCATAAAATTGACTCTGAGCATTCTACAGGAAGATTCCGTTTGGAAGCCAACACTATTTTATGTATAAAATTTAGCAAAGCCTTTACAAAAATGTCAAAAAAGACAACAAAGAAGACATTACTGGTGTTTTCTTGAAGTGTTTTCTGCTTTTACAAGCTATGCGGATTCACGGGCATGTAAAAGACACCTTGTGTACATACCATTTGAGTTGCTGATTCAAGAATGCCTGAAAAAAATATAGTGTGAATATATCCTAAAGTATGCGACAAAGATTCAATATATAAATTGCAACTTTTAGTGCTCATGTTCAGTATTTTGAGCTTCTTTTAACTGCTTCGGGATTCAAACTACAAAGTTATTAAAAGAAGTGAGCCAAAGAAGTCATCTGACCATTCTACAGACTGCTTTCTATTGGAAGCCATTAGGTATTTTAGTCTTTTGCTTAAAAAACTTGGTGGATTCGCACAAGTTTAAAAACCATTGAGTGCACATACCCTAAGGGTATGTTCACCCTGCAAATTTTTACAGGACGTCAAAACCATCCATTTTTCAAGCAGAAGATACTTCAGGAATAGTCCCTACTCAGGAGTTTTATAAATCTGAAGCATCTTTTTTTAGATTATTTTGGTCATTACTAGTGATGGGCGAACCAGAATGGTAAAGTTTGGGGTCTGTACCAGACATGCATGGACTGAACACAGACTTCTCATGGGAATCGGTGTTACTGTTCAGGTTCGGCAGCCCAAACAAAGCTTGTTGAAAGGCTTGAGTGCAGCAAATCAACAAGTGTAACAAAACTTTTCTTCTTTATTTTGCCAGACATGCTGATTTTTGAACTTGCGTTCTTCTTTGGTTGCTCAACACAGACTATTGTTTGTATAAACCTGAATGCTGATCACTTGAGGTGATATTGGTAATTGATGAATGGCTGCTATTCACATCTTATATCAGCTCCTACAAAGTATCGTCTGCCAATTTTACAATACAGGGACTTTGAACAATGGATTGCTAGATAAGTTAAATACCAGAGATGAGCGAGCACTAAAATGCTCGGGTGCTCGTTGCTCGGGTCGAGCAAATCGTAATGCTTAGGTGCTCGACCCGAGTAACGAGCCCAATGTAAGTCACTGGGAAACTTGAGCATTTTTCCGGCAGCCCCACCCCGGACGTCTGGAGGGTGCCTAAAAATTGATCAAATTGATGGAAACGGTGCTCATATGAAATGGGAACAGCATGGGGAAGACGACTGGAAGCATCTCTGACTCCCAGGTCACTGCTGTGAACAATGTTGTCAGAGTATTACGCCACTTTTACGGACTGGCAATAAAAACATACAAAAACAAAGCAAAAATGGATTTTCCAGGAAAAAAAATGTTAAGAAACATTCTTTCCAGTGTAGTGACACACCTTGGGCTATGTTCACACAGTGTTTTTGATTCGTTTTTGGACTTTAGCATTTCTTTCAACGGTGAAAAATACATTCACCAGTAAATGTCATTTTAACATTTTACTACCTTATCTGGCCATGTGGTGTGTGAGACATGATCAGACACATCCAAAATGAACACTCATTTCCAGCTGATAATATCATCTAGCACCTGTCCCTATTTTAAAAGCAGCTAACAGCGTTATCAATAGGAAATTGATTTTTTTTTCAGCACGGAGTATAACACAATAATCCCTGACTAGATGCCTGTAAGACACTATCCCTATTGCTATAGGTCACCCGTACATGAATCTCAAATAAGAGAGGTAATATTGCACAATAAAACATAGATTTTAACCGACCCCAAAAAGGTTTTTTTGGACGTGGCAGCAACAAATTGTGAAGGGACGCAAGCAATCCTGCCTGCTTTCATGAATTTGTGAGTAAAGATCACCGTTAAAAAGTATGAATAGGTCAACGAGTGCATGAAAAATATCAATCAAGTAATGTACTGTGGAAGAGATGTATTCGACGACTTCTCCAACTGATGATACCTTTCACCTGTTCCTATTGTAAATTCAGCTAACAGCGTTATCAGTAGGGAATAGAATAGGTTTTTAGTTTTTTTTGCAGTAGTACGCAGTATAAGGCAATAATACCTGGCTGAATTGGTGTAATACGCTATCCATACTGCCATAGCTTACCCGAACGAATTTCAGATAAGAGAGGTAATATTGTAGAATATACAGGTGGTGCGAGCGCGATCGCCGCCGGGTGTCAGCTGATTGTCCTGCACCACTCCCGGCACATTAACCCCCGCAATGCTGCGATCGAAGTCAATCACAGCATTGCGGTGGCAAGGGGAGGTGATCGCGATACTCAACTCTCCTGCCGGCCTCCAGCGCTGTCTGCCGCGGCTGCCCAGATTTTGCCATGACGACCCGATGTCGTTATGACAACATCCGGGTCACCAAACAGCAGGAAGATATTTTGGTCATGTGCAGTGCATGACCAAAATATCTTCTGCATCTGATGTACTGACAGTCTGTATAGCATAGGGATGGTGCTGCATTCCTGTGCTATACAGGCGATCAGAATAAAAAAAGTGAAAGTCCCATAGCGGGACAAATAATAAAAGTAAAAAAAGTGTCAAAGTGAAAAAAAAAAAAAAAATTGTAAAAATCTAAGAAAAAAATAAAAAAAATAATTCACCAAAAATAAAAATATAATGTACCCATCAATAAATATTATTATGACAAAAAAAACAATAAAAAAGTACACATATTTGGTATCACCGCATCCAGAACGACCTGACCTATAACACTGTCCCACTAGTTAACCCCTTTAGTGAACACGGTAAAAAAAAAAAAAAAACTAATCAAAAAACAATGCTTTATCATCATACCGCCAAACAAAAAATGGAATAACACGCGATCAAAAAGACGAATATAAATAAAAATGGAACCGCTGAAAACGTCATCTTGTCCTGAAGAAACAAGCCACCATACAGCTCCATCAGCTGAAAAATAACAAAATTATAGCTCTCAGAATAAAGCAATGGAGAAAAATATTTTTTTTCTATAAAATAGCTTTTATTGTGTAAAACGCCAGAGAAAAACTATATAAATGTGGTACCGCTGTAAACAAACTGACCCAAAGAATAAAGCTACCTTATCAATTTTACCACACGCGGAACAGCATAAAAATGAAAAAAAAAAAACAATTCCTAAATTGTTGGTTTTTGTTTGATTTGCCTTCCAAAAATCGGAATAGAAAGCGATCAAAAAATGTCACGTGCCTGAAAATGGCACCAATAAAAACGTCAACTCATCCTGCAAAAAACATGACTCTGTCGGCCAAAATATGGAAAAATTATAGCTCTCAAAATATGGAGATGCAAAAACTAGATTTTACAAAAAAATGCGTCTTTTAGTGTGTGACAGCTGTCAATCATGATTCTGGTATTGCTGTAATCGCATCGACCCAAAGAATAAAGTTGTCTAATCACTTATACCGAACGTGGAATGGCGTTAAAAAATAAACTCTAAGGTTAGGGTTAACGTTGTGCTAGGGTTAGGGTTAGAGTTGGGGTTGGGCTAGGGTTAGGGATGGGCTAGGGTTGGGCTAGGGTTAGGGTTGGGCTAGGGTTAGGGTTTGGGTTAGGGTTGGGCTATGGTTGGGGTTGGGCTAGGGTTAGGGTTGGGCTAAGGTTGGGCTAGGGTTAGGGTTGGACTAGGGTTGGGCTAAGGTTGGGCTAGGGTTAGGGTTGGGATTTTTTTCAAAAGTAAAAAAAAAAAAAAGATGACGATATGGCGACTAGTGTTGAGCGCAAGTGCTCGCTATTTGAGTTTGCATCGGGTGCTCGGGTATGCACTGAGTATCGCAGGTGCTCGAGTGACATGCTCGAGTCTCCGCCCCATATGCTTCGCGGCCAAAAAAACCTTGCGGGGATTGCCTGCCATTCACAAGCGATCCCCGCATGTTTTTTTGGGTGTCTAATAACCGTGAAACATGCAGGCGGGGACTCGAGCATGTCAGTCGAGCACCCACGATACATGGTGCATACCTGAGTACCCGATGCAAACTCAAGTAGCAAGCACTTGCGCTCAAGACTAATGACAACTTATTCAATATGATGTCCTAATGTTATCAAATTCTGTGTCGTATCTCTGGGTTCAAAATGTTCACTATACCCCTTGATAAAATCCTTGAGGGGTGTAGTTTCCAAAATGGGGTCACTTGTGGGGGTTTCCACTATTTAGGCACATCAGGGGCTCTCCAAATGCGACATGGCGTCCGCTCTCGATTCCAGCCTATTTTGCATTCAAAAAGTCACACAGTGCTCCTTCCCTTCTGAACTCTGCCATGCGCCCAAACACTGTATTTTCCACACATATGGGGTATTGGCGTACTCAGGAGAAATTACACAAAAGTTTTTGGGGTCCATTTTTCCTCATACCCTTGTGAAAATAAAAAAATTGGGGCTAAATCATAATTTTTGCGGAAAAAGTTTGATTTTTTTATTTTCACGGCTCCATGTTATAAACTTCTGTAAAACACTTGGGGGTTCAGGGTGCTCACCACACATCTAGATAAGTTCCCTGAGGGGTCTAGTTTCCAAAATGATGTCACTTGTGGGGGGTTTCCACTGTTTAGGCACATCAGGGGCACATCCGCTAATTATTCAAACAAACAAATTTTATATTCAAAAAGTCAAATGGTGCTCCTTCCCTTCCGAACCCAGCCGTATGCCCAAGCAGTGGTTTTCCGCCACATATGGGATATCTGCCTACTCAGGAGAAATTGCACAACAAACTACATGGTGCAATTTCTCCTGTTACCCTTATGAAAATGCAAAATTGTAGGCTGAAAAACATTTTTGTGGGAAAAATGTGAAAATTTTATTTTTATGGCTCAATGTTATAAACTTCTGTGAAGCACCTGGGGGTTCAAGGTGCTCACCACACATCTAGATAAGTTCCCTGGGGGGTCTAGTGTCCAAGATGGTGTCACTTGTGGGGAGTTTCCACTGTTTAGTCACATCAGGGGCTCTCCAAACACAACATGGCATCCGCTAATTATTCAACCAAATTTTACATTCAAAAAGTTAAATGGCGCTCCTTCCCTTCCGAACCCTGCCGTGCGCCCAAACAGTGTTTTTTCCCCACATATGGGGTATCTGCGTGCTCAGGGGAAATTGCACAACAAATTTTGGGGTCCATTGCTTCCTGTTACCCCTGCGAAAAAAAAAAAATTGGTTCTAAGGTAACATTTTTGTGAAAAAAAAAATGTTCATTTTTTTTCTTCCACATTCCAAAAATTCCTGTGAAGCACCTGAAGGGTTAATAAAGTTCTTGAATGTGGTTTTGAGCACCTTGAGGGGTGCAGTTTTTAGAATGGTGTCACTTTTGGCTATTTTCTGTCATAAAGACTAGTGTTGAGCGAGTATGTTCTGTCCAAGTATGCTCGGGCCGAGCTCCGAGTATTTATAGCTGCTCGGTGATATGGTTGAATTGCTCCCGTGTGCATGATTTGCAACTGTTTGACAGTTTTATTACATGTGAGGAATGTGTAAGAAATAGACATTCCTCACATGTAATAAAACTGTCAAACAGTTGCAAATCATGCACACGGGAGCGATTCAACCATATCACCGAGCAGCTATAAATACTCGGAGCTCGGCCCGAGCATACTCGGCGAAAGGGTTAATAGAACATACTCGCTCAACACTAATAAAGACCCCTCAAAGTGACTTCAAATGTGGTGTGGTCCCTAAAAAAATGGTTTTGTAAATTTTGTTGGAAAAATGAGAAATCGCTGGTCAATTTTAACCCTTATAGCTCCCTAATAAAAAAAAATTTTGGTTCCAAAATTGTGCTGATGTAAAGTACACATGTTGGAAATGTTATTTATTAATTTTTTTGTGTGACATATCTCTCTGATTTAAGGACATAAAAATTCAAATTTTGAAAATTGCTAAATTTTCTAAATTTTCTGCTAATTTCCGTTTTTTTCACAAATAAACGCAAGTGATATCGAAGAAATTTTACCACAATCATGAAGTACAATATGTCACGAAAAAATAATCTCAGAATCAGGGGGATCCGTTGAAGCGTTTCAGAGTAATTACCTCATAAAGTGACAGTGGTCAGAATTGTAAAAATTGGCCTGGTTATTAACGTGAAAACCACCTTGGGTTGTAAAGGGGTTAAAGAACTTAGATATCCCAGATGGATGCTTCGGAGGGCACACAATATAGTGAATGACATTCCCAGACACAAATAATTGAAAATAATAAAGGAAAAAATAATAATCTATATGGGAATACTAATAACAAACATTTAACATTTGTGACAAATTATAGCCCTCAACTACTATAAATACATACTTACCTATGCTCCATCAAGATGAGAAACTAAGAAGGATTTTGAATAATGGCGTGAGATTTTCAGCAAAAAAAGCCCCTACACTGGGAAGTCTCCTCTCCCCGAGTTTATACTTGAATAAACCAGACCGCACTACAGAAACCTGGCTACACACAACCGGCTTTTATTAGTGCGGCCATAATGTTTGTGTGTGCTGTAGACATATAGAAATTACTAAAACTTTTTTATCCTCCAATACAAACAAAAAATATAATATAAAAGTTTTATAAACTGTAATTCTACGTATATCGTATACCTTCTTACATGTAATATATGCAAGATTCAATATGTAGGAAGTACCACCAATTCACTAAAAACCCGAGTTAGGCGACATTTATCAGATGCTAACAATAAAGTGACAACCAAATGTTCAGCTGCATCTAAACATTTTAGTATAGAATATAGAGTGGATACCTCTAGCTGCATAGTAACCGGGATTGAAAAGGTTAAGAGACCATATAGGAGATCACCAGAGAAAACTCCGGAATAGGGAAGCCTGGTGGATGTACGAGTTCAACACCAGGTTCCCAAAAGGAATGAACCTAAAACATGATTTGATCTACCACTATGATTGAATGTTACTAGTGATGAGTGAACGTGCTAGCCACTGCTCGGTACTCGACCGCTCGGCGCTCTGCGAGTAGTTCCTAGTTGCTCGGGCGAGAGCTCGGGTCCCCTCCCTGCATGTTTGGCACTCTTTAGAGAGCCAATGAACATTCAAGGATTGCCTGCCACGCACTGTAATGCCATAGCCATGTTGGTTGTGGCATTACAGTGATTGGCTGGCAGCACAGTGTCATCAGGTCTATATAAGACCTGGAGCAGCCATGTTCGTCACAGTCATGCTCGTCACAGTCTACCCCGGAATCAGGCAGAGTAGGGAGAGGTGCTGCTGAGCTAGGGAGAGATTTGCTTGTTTAGAGTTAGTACAGGTATTCCACAACATATACAGTAAGTGTGCTTCAAATTCAGGCATTTCAGGCCTCCATTTAAATTTTGTTGCAGTGTGTTAGTGAAGTTATTGACACAAGGTCACTGTGAAAAATAGTAACCTACAGGCCAGCTATTTAAAACTGTGGATTTCCATCACACGTATCACATATAAGTGTGCTCCAAATTCAGGCATTTCAGGCCTCCATTTCAATTTTGTTGCAGGGCGTTAGTGAAGTTATTGACTCCAGTTCGCTGTGAAAAATAGTTACCTACAGACCAGTTTTCAGTCACATGTATCACATATCACTGCGGTTCAAATCCACCCATTTGTAGTGAGCGTGGAAAATATTGTCCTCCATTTAAAATGGGCAAGGCGCGTGTAGAGGGACGGGGAAGTGGACGTTATGATGATGATGGTGCATGCAGAGGACGAGGCCAAGGCCATGAGCAAGCTGAAATTGTGCCACAACAAACACCCACATCTTCTCGCTCGACCTTCCTGTCCCAATTAATAGGGGACTGCAGAACACCACTATTGAACACAGAGCAGTGTGAAAGGGTTATTTGTTGGATAGCAGATAATGCTTCCAGTCACTTAGCCACCACCACCACCACACTGTCTTCTACACAGTCAAGTCTCAGTAGCCGTGAGTCTGGACTCACTCTGATCCTCCTTCCTCACACCATGCCGAGTGCCCGGAGACAACTGATCCCACACTTGGACACTCCGAAGAGCTGTTCACTTTTCCATTTATAGATTCGGGCCTCTTGCCCAATCCACTTGAAGCGGGTCAAGAGGAGATCGCATGTAGCGATGCCCAGATATTTGAGCAGCCACGGGCACACGAAGGGGTCAGTGGGAAACTGTCACAAGAGGTGGATGATGATGAGACACAATTGCCAGAAATTCAGGAGGAGGACCAGGGTGTGGAAGTGGAAGATGAGGTGGTGGACGATGAAGTCACTGACCCAACCTGGCAAGGTGACATGCAGAGCGAAGACAGCAGCACACAGGGGTAGGGAGACGTAGCACCACAACAGTCAAGAACAAGCAGTGTGGTGGTCACAGACAGAAGGCTGGCAACTGTTCCCCGTAATATCAACACGACAGAAGTTGCCATTACAACTGTCAGGTCTTCCCGAGTCTGGTTGTTTTTTTAAAAACTCTGCCAATAACCCCAAAAAGGCCATTTGCACCACCTGCCAGGTCAGCATCAGCAGAGGTAGCAAAACTACCAGCCTGACCACCACCAGCATGATCAGGCACATGGCAGCAAAGCACCTGACTAAGTGGGCCAAAGACCAGGATCCAGCAACTGTTTCTGCGGGTAACACCACTGCTTGTTCCGCTGTTGTGCGTGCACGCCAATCCCCTGTCCATGGCGCATGCCAAGATGCCTCCTGCCCTGCACCTGTAATTGATCACTCTCAACTAACACCATCAGCAAGCACATCCATGTCCTTGCCCCAGCGCAGAGTTCAGTTGTCCCTACCCCAGTCCTTGGAACGCAAGTTCAAAAACGCAGCTGACGCCCCACAGGCCACACTACTAAATTCACACATTTCGCGAAAGTTTGCGCTGGAAATGTTGCCTTTTAGGCTCGTGGAGACAGAAGCTTTCCGCAACCTCATGGCTGCGTCCATCCCTCGGTACTCGGTCCCCAGCCGCCACTATTTCTCCCGATGTGCCATCCCCTCATTACACAAGCACATGTCCCACATTAGCTGTGCCCTCAACAACAGTTACTGGAAAAGTCCACCAAACCACGGACATGTGGACAAGTGCTTGTGGGTCGGGACGGTACATCTCGCTGACGGCACACTGGGTTAACATAGTGGAAGCTGAGACCCAGTCAGAACACGTCCTCCTGACACCAAGGATTGCGGGCCCTGGGTCAATCAGGGTTGCCCCCACATTCTACAGCTCCTGCAAATCCTCCTCCTCTTTAGCATCCATCTATGAAATGACCATATCAGCCGCAAGCTGGAAGCACTTCAGCACTGCCTCACCCAAGCGGCAACAGGCTGCGCTGAAGCTAATATGCTTAGGTGACAAACCACACAACGCTGAAGAGTTGTGGAAAGCTCTGAAAGAACAGGCAGATCTGTGGCTCACACCGCTGAACCTACAGCCAGGCATGGTCGTGTGTGACAATGGCCAGAACTGAGGCGAAGCGAGCTCACACACGTACCATGCCTGGCCCATGTGCTTAACCTTGTGGTTCAGCGGTTTCTCAAAACCCACCTGGATCTGTCGGATCTACTTATCAAAGTACGCCACCTGTGTGCCCATTTTAGAAAGTCAGCTACAGCTTCCGCCGCTCTTCCCGTGCTTCAGCAGCGTTTGCAGTTTCCGGCTCACCGACTGGTGTGTGATGTCCCCATGCGTTGGAAAACTATATTGCAGATGTTGGGAAGGATTTGTGAGCAAAAAAGGTCAGTTGTTGACTACCTGCATCAACAAGGCCGTCGGTATTCAGGTCAAACTACCAGCTTCAAAACATCCCTAGGTATTCAGGTCAGCCTCCGTACATAATACCTCAGGAGTGGACATGGATGTCAGACATCTGTGCCGTCCTTCAAAACTTTTAGGACTCCACCAAGATGGTGAGCAGCGATGACGCCATAAATAGTGTCACCATCCCACTTCTCTGTCTTCTGAAACGCTCTCTGCTCTCAATTAAAGAGAATGCATTGCAGATGGAGCACGATGAGATGGAGCAAGGAACCATAATAATAATAATAATAATCTTTAATTATATAGCGCCAACATATTCCGCAGCGCTTTACAATTCAGAGATTCATATATTACAGTTTGGTGGAGTTTGGTGGAGACATATGTTTGGAGAATAATGAATGGGCTATAAAAATATAAAAAGAACTTTGATTAGGGAACGTGATAGGCTGCCCTAAACAGGTGTGTTTTTAGGGAGCACCTAAAACTGTGTAAGTTGTAGTTCGTCCTAATTTCTTGGGGTAGAGCCTCCACCAAGATGGTGAGCGACGATGACGCCATAATTAGCGTCATCATCCTGCTTCTCTGTTTTCTGAAATGACCTCTGCTCACAATCAAAGAGGATGCATTGCAGGCGGCACACGATGAGATGGAGCAAGGAATCATATAGGGTGATTACACACAGCCCAGCCTCATCTCATCCCAATGTGGATTGGGTGACATTGAGGAAGAAGAGGAGGAGGAGGAAGAACAGGAGCTAGTTTCCTGCGGTATAGATGGTACTACCTGCCCAACTGCCATACCGTCTGTTCAGCGTGGATGGCCTGAGGACTAGGAGGAGGATGAAGAGGAGAGCATGGTCAGTCATCCTCTTGGTGAGGACACGGAAGTCTTGCCTCTTTGCAGTCTGGCACACATGGCTGAGTTTATGCTACCCTGCCTTTCTCATGACCCTTTCGTTGTCCAAAGTTTGGGTGACAGTCATTACTGGTTGGTGACGCTTCTAGACCCACGCTACAGGGAGAACTTTATGTCTCTTATTCCTTTGCAGGACAGGCCTAATAAAATGGGGCAGTACGAGAAGGCCCTTGTTGCGGAATTAGTGAAAAGATTCCCATCTGAAAACGATGGCGGCAGAGGTCACAGTTCGTTGGACAACCAAGGAGTACAGGCAAGAGAGCCACAAATGCAATCCAGTAGAGGCAGGGGAACACTGTCAAAGTTCTGGGACAGTTTTCTCAGACACTCCCATCGCACAGGCCCTGAGGTGGGGGGTACTCTCACAAGGAGTGCAAAGTTTCGGAAGATGGTGAGGGAGTACCTTGCCGACCGTACCAACTTCCTCCGTGATACCTCTGTGCCTTATAGTTATTGGGTGTCCAAGCTGGACATGTGGCATGAACTGGCTCTCTATGCCTTGGAAGTCCTGGCCTGCCCTGCCGCTAGCGTTTTATCAGAGCAAGTTTTTAGTGCCACCAGTGGAATTATAAACGAAAGGCAGATTCACCTGTCAACTGAAAATGCTGACAGGCTGACTCTTATAAAAATGAACAAGGGCAGGATTGGGCCAGACTTCTCAACACCACCTAATGATAGCAGCTTAACATAAACTCAAATACAGTGTCTTTTTTGGGGAGGTCTAACTCTATTACCATGCACCTCTGTCTTTACACCCAGACATGGGTATACGCTTCCTGATTTTGTCTATTTCCTCTTGTCCTCCTCCTTCTCCGCATCCTCATCCTCCACCACAATATCACCACCATATGTACCATATCAACATATCTACAGTACGTCTCTTGCAAGGGGCATTGGAGTTCCTCCAAATTTTTGGCAGCCGTTGCTTCACTGCATAGGCAAACACTATGGGAGATCCACTTACTAATAATGGGAACATTGTTTTTAGGAGGCTCTCTGACCTCTACGTCTCTTGCAAAGGTCATTGGAGTGCCTCCCAATTTTTGGCAGCCCTTGCAGTCACCACATACGCAATAAAAGTATAGGAGACCCACTCGTTAATAATGGGAACAACAAAGCATAGCCAGTTGATGGCTCTCTAACAATAGCGAGGGTCGATTGCTGGCCTTTAAGAATAGTAAGGGCTGCCTAATGGCCCTATAAAAATAGGTTTGTGACTTTCGGAGTCCCTCCATCATAAATGAAACAGGATGTGTCTGATGATGTGTCACACACCACATGGCCAGATAAGGTTGTAAAATGTTAAAATTACATTTCCCGGTGAATGCATTTGTCTTAAAAAATAACGTAAATAAAAACACAGTAGGATCTTTCTTTACTATAAAAACCAGAGTCGCCAATGTAACCTCAATGTAATCATTGTTCAGCTCCTGCACCTCCTCTTCCTGTTCAGCCTCCATCTCCGAAAGACCACATCAATCACAAGCTGAAAGCACTGCAGCACTGCCTTGGCCAAGTGGCAACAAGCTGTGCTGAAGATAACATGCTTAATGCTTAGGTGACAAACTGCCCCCCCGCTGCAGAGTTGTTGAAAGCTGTAACACAGCAGCCTGATCTTTGGCTCTCACCACTGAACATACAGCCAGGCATGGTCGTGTGTGACAATGGGCGGAACCTGGTGACGGAGAAATGACAGCCGGAATAGATACAGTTTCCCAAAAGTCAGTCCTTTCACCGAGCTAAAAGATATGGCTGTGGTGAAAAACAACTCACTGACAAGCTGTGGACTGGCTCTGTACCGTCCCTGGCCACATTCACTTGTCCACGTGTTTGTGGTTAGGCGGTCCTTCCCAGTAAATGCACTGTGGAGGGCGTGGGTAATACTGTAGGACACGTGCTTGTGGAAGGCGGAGACGACACCAGGAGAAATAGTGGCAGCTGGGTACAAAGTATGGACACCCGGCCGCCACTGCCATAAGGTTGTGGACAGCTTCCGCCTCCACGGGCCTAAAAGGCCTCATTTCAAGAGCAAGCAGCTGTCAAAAATTTGGCAGTATAGTGCTGCAGCCTGTGGGTGGGTGGGTCCCTGGCTGCATACCTGTGCTTGCATTCCAAGGTATAGGGTAGGGACAACTGAACATGGCGCTGGGACAAGGACGTGGACGGTGATTGTTGCAAGTCTGCAACGACAGGTGCATGGCGGGAGGCATCTTCGCATGCGCCAAGGATCACATATGATGGGCACACTTAGGCAGTCAGAGATGCTTTCAGGGGTCTTCTCCATGCTGTTCCCATGTCTTTTCAGCACTGTATGCATGTATGATGATGCGTCACACACCATATGGCCAGATAAGGCTGTAAAATGTTAAAATGACATTTCCAATTGAATGCATTTGTCTTGGTTGAAAGCGATGCAAAAGTGCAAAAACGCTTCAAAAACGCTACGTGTGAACATAGCCCAAGGTGTAGAGGAGCAGTTTTGTTTTTGGTTACTTATTTTCCCTTATATACAAGTCATTACCCTGAAAAGGATGTTCTTTAACATATTTCCCAGGAAAATCCATTTTGGTTTCATTTTTGCATATTTTATTGTGAGTCCGTAAAAGTGGCATGATACCTCTGACAACGTTGTTGACAGCAGTGACCTAGGAGTAAGAAATGCTTCCAGGGGTCTTCCCCATGCTGTTCCCATGTAATTTGAGCACTGCTCCCGTCGATTTGGGCAATTTTTAGGTCTTCTGCAGACTGCCGGGGGGGGGAGCAGCCGGAAAAATGCTCGAGTTTCCCATAGACTTACATGTGGCTCGTTACTCGGACCGAGCATTCGAACATTCCAATTTGCTTGACCCGAGCAATGAGTACCCGAGCATGTTAGTGCTTGCTCATCACTAAATATTACCTTTCCCATTGTTTATTGTACGTAATAGATTGTTAAATACATTATATTAGTTTATATTAGTTTTTAAAATATCTTTTCATTGTAAGCTACGGATTATGTGTGTCTAAAGGAAATGACATAAAACGCTGACCCAGCATGATAAGCAGACATGCAATGATTAAGGATTATTATCCGTAATGCGTTTGCTGTTAAACCATTTCCCTATGCTGGGGACCGAGTACTGAGGAACAGCCGCCGCCATGAGATTGGGGAAAGCTTCTATCTCCAGGAGCCTAAAAGGCAACATTTCCAGTGTAAGCAGTCGAGAAACGTGGCAGTTTAGTTGTCATGGGTGTGTCAGAGGTGACAGATGGTCGCCCTGCAGTTGGTTGCAGGAGATCTCTACGTTTGGCATTACAGACATCTTCTTAGAGGCAGGCTGTCTCTAGGACCCAGCAGCTAAATCCCTCTGGCTAATTAGCTCCCTGGCCTGGGTGTATAAATACCTGGTGTGTCTGAGAGGGAGGTGCTGGCGATATTCATTATTACTTATGAGGCTTTAGCAAGAGCAGTACTTCAACCTCTCTGGAGCTTGAGGCTGTGCACATTTGTTTGGAGCCATCTAAAGCTAAGAAATTCCCTCCTGTTTGTCTACCCTTGTTGTCTATAGAGTTTAGTGGAGATCGACTAGTGCTCATCTTCTTCCTTCTTTAGCCTTAGCCATACGCCAGGGAAAGTCAGGGCGAGGCAAGCGTACGGCAATTGGTGAAGAGTCAATATAGGGACGGTAGTTGAGACAGGGTGACACTAGACCAGACTAGGAGGTCTCCACTCCCCCTTTCCTTAGTGTCTGCGCTCCCTTTACCTCTGTGTTGCACTAAGGCTTCCCCACACCTTGCATGACTTTAGTATTGTGACCTGTGGGTGGCTGCGTGTTTGCGCTTGAGTTCCAAGGACTCGGGTAGGAACAACTGAACGCTGCGCTGGGACAAGGACATGGACGTGCTTGCTGATGGTGGTGGTTGCAAGTGTGCAATGACAGGTGCAGGGTGGGAGGCATGTTCACCTGCGTGATGGACAGGGGATTGGTGTGCACGCACAACAGTGAAACAGGCAGTGGTGTCACCCGCAGACACTGTTTCTGGACCCTGGTGTTCGGCCCAACTAGTCCGGTGCTTTGCTGTGATATGCCTGAGCATGCTGCCGGTGGTCAGGATGGTAGTTTTGCTGCCCCTGCTGATGCTGGCATAGCAGATGTTGCAAATGACCTTTTTGTGGTCAACTGGACAGTCTTTTAAAAAGAAGCAGACTCTGGAAGTCCTAACAGTTGGACTGGCAATTCGTGTTCGTGTTCTGGGGAACAGTTACCCGCCTAGTGTCTGGCCAACCCACTGCTTGTTCCTGCCTGTTGTGGCGCTATGGCTCCCTTTCCCCTCTGCACTGGTGTCCTCGCTATGCATGTCACCTTCCCAGGTTGGGTCAGTGACTTCATCGTCCACCACCTCGTCTTCCACGTACGCACCCTGGGCCTCCTCATGACTTGCTGGCAATTGTGTCTCCTCATCATCCACCTCTTGCGACAGTAATTGCACTTTCCCACCATTGCCTTTATGTGACTGTCGCTGCTCAAATATTTGGGCATAGCTACATGCGATCACCTCATGCCCCTCTTCAAGCAGGCTAGGCGAGAGGCCCGACTCTATAAATGATAAAGTGAACAGCTCTTCAGAGTGTCAAAGTGTGGGATCACTTGTCTCCGGGCACTAGGCATGATGGGAGGAAGGAGGATAAGGGTGAGGAATATGTGGTTCAGACTCATGGCTACTGAGACTGGATTGTGTGGAAGACAGGGTGGTGGTGGTGGCAAACTTACTGGGAGCATTATCTGCTATTCAACCAACAACCTTTTCACACTGGTTTGTCTTCAATAGTGGTGTTTCGCGGCCCCCTAGAAAGTGGGACAGGAAGGTAGGGCGACATGATGTGGGTGCTTGTTGTGCTCCCTCAGCAGGCACAATTTCAGCTTGCCCACGGCCTCGGCCTCTGTATCCACCATCACGTCCACTTCCCCGTCCCTTGCCACGTGCCTTGCCCATTTTGAATGGAGTATATTTGTCACGTTCCCAAAAATGTCTGTATTTCTATTCCAGTAATATAGGAACACATCTATTGACCACGGTTTTAGGCAGTGGCCTAATAGATATGGTATTGGTCAGCGACCAAGTGAGAATAGGCTGTAAGGCATATTAATTTAAACACTGTCTGATTGCGATGAGCCCTGGCTGTGCAGTACAAATGTCGGGGGGATTCTCGCTGCACTGTTGGAACGCGTGTCTCATTAAGGCAGTGGTTGAGGGCGCAGGTGGAGGCCCTACAGGACGTGGAGGAGGCAGAAGCACTGGAGGAAGTGTTAGATACAGAGGTTTGTTCTCAAGCATTGAAGATTACAAGACTTGGTGTCTAGTGACACCTTGGTGTCTAGTGGTTTAGCTCTCCATCCCCTGGTGTGTAGTGGTTTCGTTCTCCAACCTTAGCTATTTAGTAGTTTAGTTATCCAACTCCCGTTGTCTAGTGGTTTAGTTCTCCATCTTCTGGTGGGTAGTGGTTTAGTTCTCCATCCCCAAGTGCCCTGCAAGCCTTGGGGATTCCAAGACTTGTGGAGCAGCCCATTCTCCGCCTGCCCCCACAGCCACCAGAGTCACCCAGTGCCTAGTCAGCGAGATGTAACGCCCCTGGCCATGCTTGCTTGTCCAGTGGTCAGTGGTGAAATGCACCCTGTCAGACCTATATTTTTTCAAAGAATGTGTAATGTTTTCTGCAACATGTTGGTGTAGCACAGGCACATTTTTCTTAGAGAAGTAATGGCGACTGGGCAACTGGTACTGGGGGACTGCGACGGCCATCAGCTTTCGGAAACTGTCTGTATCCACCAGGCAGAAGGGCAACATTTCCGTGGCCAACAGATTGGAGATGGTGAAGTTCAAACTCTTTAGTTTGGCATGTGTAGGTGGAAACAATCTTTAACGTGACAACAACTGCAGGATTGAGGGCTTGCTGCTGTGCTGAGAGAGGGTGGTGTAGGGTGTACATGACAAACTGCTGGACTGTGAGAGAGGTGCAGGTGGAGATGGTACAGTGGATTGAGAAAGATGGGGTGTGCTCGTTGTCTGGGATCAGTCAAAAACAGCAGGCATGTCCACATCCATAACAGCTGACAGGGCTCCCACTAACCCTGACTATAGCAGGTAAACAAGTGCAGGTTCTGCGGCCAAAGACCTGTGTGAAAACACTTGCCACGGTGACGGAGGAGGAAGAAGCAGCAGATGCGGTTGATGGGGCAGTCGGTGGTTGGTGAGGCCCACTAGTCTGCATTTTAGCACAGTGAGATTCCCAGATTAAAGCATGTTGATCGCGCATGTGCCCGTTCATGCATGTAGTAGTGAAATTATTGCAATTTTTGCCTCTATTCTGTCGTTTTTTAACAAAGTTAGCAGATAACTGAGTTGTGTCATCCTTTGCAGTCTCCAAAAAGACCCAGGTTAGGCAACCTTTGCCACCACCAGAGTTGTGGCTGAGGATGCAGTGCTTGCCGTGGTTGTATCACTCCGTGTCTGAGTGGGAAGCCGCAGCGTAACCTCCTCCTCCACCTCCTCTGCTGAGCTACTCAGCTGCATGCCTCTAGGATCACACCAAGTGGGATCTACAACCTCATTGTCATTCTCTCTGTTCTCCCACTCCTCACCCTGAGAGTCACCCTCCTCCTCTTCCTGCCCTGACAGCAAAGTACAGTCCATGTGTGCTTCAAGTATCTGAGTCTCATCAGGATCACTTCCACCCACATGGTTAACATATGGAGACGAGGGTCTGGATTCTGCTCGGACCCTACTTCGTCCAACCCCGGATTAAACTGAAAAAAATGTTGGGCATCGCTACAGATGCTTTCCTCCTCTTGAGTCTGTGTATCTTTGGATTAGACCTCTGGTGCCCCGGAAGAGAATGTGTGAACCGCTCTGCTGACTCGCCCATCTGTGGTTCCCCACAGTCAATTGGGCGGATGGAGAGTTTTGACATGGGGGGGAAACAAGGGTAATTGAGATGCCACCTCTAAGGATTGTACTGTGTGTGATGTTAAGGTGGAGGAAGAGGAGCAGAGGCCACTTGATGCTTGAACGCTTGCCATCTACTGGAACACATGCTTTTTCTGGCCCTCATCTACAAGGTGTATTGCTGTGCAGCTGCCAAATAAAGGGAGTGGAGTAGCCCATCCAGTAACAGAAGTTGTCAAAATGCTTTGCAATTGCTCACTGCTGCAAAACAAACCTACTTCTCATCTCTCATATCATCCCTGTCTCACAACCCTAAACAGCTATGCAGTACTTTCAATTCTCTCTTCCATCCACCAGCTCCACCTTCCTCTCCTCTCATCTCAACTGAAGACTTTGCCTCATTCTTCAAGCAGAAGATTGACAACATCAGACAAAGCTTTTGCCTTAAGTCCCCACAACTCCTCCTCATATCTTTTGGGGCAGCATGGTGGCTCAGTGTTTAGCACTGCAGCCTTGCAGCGCTGGGATCCTGGATTCAAATCCCACCAAGGACAACATCTGCAAGGAGTTTGTATGTTCTCCCCATGTTTGTGTGGGTTTCCTCCCACCCTCCAAAGACATACTGGGGTTAATATTCAGTTTGGCACCCCCTCCTATACACAGCTTAAGCATTTTGCATGCTTAAAGTCGTGTGCTGACAAGCTGTTCTTCCTAATTCTCTCAATGTTCATTGAAATACTGCAGCCCCTGCTTTAATGAGAGAAGCAGTAAGAGAGAAGCTAGCTTAGACATGACCATAAGTATGCAAACCACAAATGAGTGGTCAGGTGATGACCGCTGCAACTGGCAAGCAAAGCCAAATCCTGACAGTGAGTATGTTACACCCTGTTAGAATTGGACATACTACATTGCTTACTTTTATAATTAATGCGTCTAAAATAAGTATAGACGTAGTAACTCTTAACTCGTCAGACAGAACAATACCTTATGAACACATTTTGTGACAAGTTATGGATTGTTACATGTTTACAGGATCAGAACCAATAACTATAAATGAATAAAACATCAGAACTACAGACAGTACAGAAATGCATCATTAGAACCACCAGAAGTACATGAATATATCTCCAAGCTTAGTACAGCAATCAATTGTAATGTCAGATCAGATGTCAGAAATACAGCACCAGAGCCACAATCAGTACCAGAATTACATAAACAGAACCACCAACCATACATAAGTATAGCATCACACCCACCATCAGTACAGGAATACATCACCAGAACCACCATCAGTACCGCAATACATCATCAAAACCACCATCAGTACCTGAGTACAGAACCAGAATTATAATTAGTACATGAATATAGCACCAGAACCATACACAGTATAAAAATACAGCATAAGCACCACCATTAATACAGGAATACATCACCAGAACTAACGGCAGTACAGAAATACAGCAACACCAAAAACCTTTATGGATGACATATTTTTGGTTGTTAATCTCTTTCTTTTCCATCTAGTCCAGATGCCATGATGACTTTTCATATCCACCGCTCATTTCTGCGGACTTCTCTCTTTGATTTTCTGAAACAAATCTGGGGACATGGAGCCCTAACCCCCCCCCATTGTCTCTTCACACTTCCCCCTCCCTATACTGTCTCCTCACATATTCTGCTCCATACTATCTTGTCACACATTTCCACCTCCACATAACACATTTCCACCTCCCCATACTGTTTCCTCACACATTTCCCCTCTCCCCAATACTGTCTTTAAACACATTTCCCATCTCCCCCATAGTGTATTTTAACTGATTTCTCCTCTTCCACATATTGTCTCCTTATATATTTCTCCCCTCTCCTCATACTGTTTTTTCACACATTTCTCCCTTTCTCCCATACTGTCTCCTCACACATTATACCCCTTCGCAAACTATTATCTCCTCACACCTCCTCGCCCCCAATAAAACTCCTGTTTCTTCAGCTCCATTGGAGCGCTTGCCTTTCTGCCATCAATCTCCTATGCGGCGCAAGTGTGACATTAGCACCATGATTGGCTGACCTGATCTCACTACTGAAATCACCCTGACCCGGAAGTGCTGGTGGCCCAAGTTTTAATTGCACTCTCGCCTGAAATATGTGAGTACAACTGAATTCAAGGAGTTGGCAGTTTACACCTTCTGTGAGCCAGCTGTCAGTTTGACATCTGGCTCGGAGAATGGCCGAATCCCACTCCCAGGAAAACAGGAAAACATCTTGGACATCTGCATTATTCAGCCCGACGGCGCTCCCCGACTAGATACGCCACTACTAAAACTAACATTATCCATAATCCGAACATCCCACTACCATCTCAAAGACTTTTCTCATGCTGATCCAGCTCTCTGGAATACAATACCTCAGACAACCAGATTAATTACCAGTGTACATGGTTTTAAGAATGTCATGTAAATGCATCTTATTAGGCAGGCCTGAAAGTACTTCACTAATCAAAAGTTTCTCAATATCTTGCTTCCCAAATTTTCCCTCAGAATCTTTTCCATTCTTTCATTTTTTTTTGTCAAATATATTCAATGCAATATGCAGCACGCTAAAGTGGTGTACCCAAGATGTATCTACAGGAGTGCTCTGCTTCCTGGTCCGCTGCTTCTTCTTGTTCCAAGGTGCCCGTGATAAGGGTATGTGCCCACGATGAGGAGACACTGCGGCCACGATGCTGCAAAACAGCGGCACCACTTCCACCCTCATTATGTAAATGAGTGGCCAAGATTTTATTTATTTTTTTCACATACAGACTTTCCTCATTAGGCCACGGCCCCACTATCAGTATTTGGTCAATATTTCATCATTATTTTTCTCAGGAGTGGGAGCCAAAACCAGGTGAGGAACAATCAGAGAAAAGGTATAATAGAAACAAGTTACCAATTCTGCATTTATCACCCACTCCGGGTTTTGGCTCCCACCCCTGAGAAAAAATACTGACCAAACACTAATAGTGGGACCATGGTCTTAATTAGAGATGAGCGTTGTTCTACTCGAACTGTTCGCCAATCTCAAATTCGAGCTGTTTTGGGCGGTGTTCGAGCCGTTCGTCGAACACGAACGATTTGAGAAAAATTCGGCTGTTCGAGGTTATGTTCGATAACTGTTCGTGCACCAAAATCATAACTGGATTTTTTCTCAGTAATGATGAAAATTAATGTTAATACGCAGTTTGAGTGTACAGCGGGGTGGGGGGAGGGGCAGGGGATGGATCTCTGCAGGAATAATGAAGATCTCCATTTTTTTTTCTCTTTCCCGCATTTGCAGTGGGGAGGTGCAGTCTGTCAGCCTATCAGCAGCGCACACACGGAGCGAACTGCTGTTTTTCACACAAGCAAGGGCATGTGTCATTGGCAGTGTATGTCACATGTCCTTGCCCTATAAGACCAAGCCATTTTCCCCGTCGCCACCATTTTCTCACTGCTGCAGCTGCGTGTTAGACGGCACCGCTGTTGCTGTGTGCGCTATACCTTGTTAATTTCAAGCCAATTTTCGCACAAATCTACAGATAGCTTGGGAGTAGGGAATAGTTGTGATTGCAGTCCTTTTAAGGACTAGGTTACAGCATTTCCTACGACTTTTATCAGGCAGGTCTGTGCTCTTAAATAGATAGATTGTGGGAGTAAAGACTAATTGTAATTGCAGTCCTTTTCAGGACTAGGTTACATCAGTTCCTATCAGTTTTTGCCAGGCAGGTCTGTGCCAGTGCTGTGCAAGTTTTTTTCACAACATTTGGCTGAATCTAGCAAAGCTAATCCTTTTTGGCCTATTGCAGAGTGTGTTAGTCAGTGGAGTAGCCTGTCTGTGCTGCAAGATATACCACCTGTGTATAGAATACCAATTTTTTTACTGCACCTAGTGAAGTAAAATCTTTTGGGCATAGCATCATTCTATTAGTCCATCTATACTGATGTCCATCAGGTTGCAAATTGAATATAATTTTTTTCTGCATCTAGATCTGAAAAAATATTTGGCCTTCTAGCAGTGTGTGGGACTTTCTCTATTAGTCCATCTATACTGACCTCCATCAGGTTGCAAACTGAATATATTTTTTTTCTGCATCTACCTCTGAAAAAATATTGGGCTTCTAGCTGTGTGTGGGACTTGTTCTATTAATCCATCTATACAGACCTCCATCAGGTTGCAAACTGAATATAATTTTTTTCTGCATCTAGCTCTGAAAAAATAGTTGGCCTTCTAGCAGTGTGTGGGACTTTCTGTATTAGTCCATCTATACTGACCTCCATCAGGTTGCAAATTAAAAATAATTTTTATCTGCATCTAGCTCTGAAAAAATATTTGGCCTTCTAGCAGTGTGTGGGACTTTCTCTATTAGTACATCTATACTGACCTCCATCAGGTTGCAAGTTAAAAATAATTTTTATCTGCATCTACCTCTGAAAAAATATTTGGGCTTCTAGCTGTGTGTGGGACTTGTTCTATTAGTCCATCTATACAGACCTCCATCAGGTTGCAAACTGAATATAATTTTTTTCTGCATCTAGCTCTGAAAAAATATTTGGCCTTCTAGTAGTGTGTGGGACTTTCTCTATTAGTCCATCTATACTGACCTCCATCACGTTGCAAATTAAAAATAATTTTTATCTGCATCTAGCTCTGAAAAAATATTTGGCCTTCTAGCAGTGTGTGGGACTATCTCTATTAGTCCATCTATACTGACCTCCATCAGGTTGCAAATTAAAAATAATTTTTATCTGCATCTACCTCTGAAAAAGTATTTGGGCTTCTAGCTGTGTGTGGGACTTGTTCTATTAGTCCATCTATACTGACCTCCATCAGGTTGCAAACTGAATATAATTTTTTTCTGCATCTAGCTCTGAAAAAATATTTGGCCTTCTAGCAGTGTGTGGGACTTTCTCTATTAGTCCATCTATACTGACCTCCATCAGGTTGCAAATTAAAAATAATTTTTATCTGCATCTAGCTCTGAAAAAATATTTGGCCTTCTAGCAGTGTGTGGGACTTTCTCTATTAGTCCATCTATACTGACCTCCATCAGGTTGCAAATTTAAAATATTTTTTATCTGCATCTAGCTCTGAAAAAATATTTGGCCTTCTAGCAGTGTGTGGGGCTTTCTCTATTAGTCCATCTATACTGACCTCCATCAGGTTGCAAATTAAAAATAATTTTTATCTGCATCTACCTCTGAAAAAAATATTTGGGCTTCTAGCTGTGTGTGGGACTTGTTCTATTAGTCCATCTATACTGACCTCCATCAGGTTGCAAACTGAATATAATTTTTTTCTGCATCTAGCTCTGAAAAAATATTTGGCCTTCTAGCAGTGTGTGGGACTTTCTCTATTAGTCCATCTATACTGACCTCCATCAGGTTGCAAATTAAAAATAATTTTTATCTGCATCTAGCTCTGAAAAAATATTTGGCCTTCTAGCAGTGTGTGGGACTTTCTCTATTAGTCCATCTATACTGACCTCCATCAGGTTGCAAATTAAAAATAATTTTTATCTGCATCTAGCTCTGAAAAAATATTTGGCCTTCTAGCAATGTGTGGGACTTTCTCTATTAGTCCATCTATACTGACCTCCATCAGGTTGCAAATTAAAAATAATTTTTATCTGCATCTACCTCTGAAAAAATATTTGGGCTTCTAGCTGTGTGTGGGACTTGTTCTATTAGTCCATTTATACTGACCTCCATCAGGTTGCAAACTGAATATAATTTTTTTCTGCATCTAGCTCTGAAAAAATATTTGGCCTTCTAGCAGTGTGTGGGACTTTCTCTATTAGTCCATCTATACTGACCTCCATCAGGTTGCAAATTAAAAATAATTTTTTTTCTGCATCTACCTCTGAAAAAATATTGGGCTTCTAGCTGTGTGGGACTTGTTCTATTAATCCATCTATACAGACCTCCATCAGGTTGCAAACTGAATATAATTTTTTTCTGCATCTACCTCTGAAAAAATATTTGGGCTTCTAGCTGTGTGTGGGACTTGTTCTATTAGTCCATCTATACTGACCTCCATCAGGTTGCAAACTGAATATAATTTTTTTCTGCATCTAGCTCTGAAAAAATATTTGGCCTTCTAGCAGTGTGTGGGACTTGTTCTATTAGTCCACCTATACTGACCTCCATCAGGTTGCAAATTCAAATTAATTTTTTGTCTGCATCTAGCTCTGAAAAAATATTTGGCCTTCTAGCAGTGTGTGGGACTTTCTCTATTAGTCCATCTATACTGACCTCCATCAGGTTGCAAACTGAATATATATTTTTTCTGCATCTACCTCTGAAAAAATATTTGGGCTTCTAGCTGTGTGTGGGACTTGTTCTATTAGTCCATCTATACTGACCTCCATCAGGTTGCAAATCGAATATAATTTTTTTCTCCATCTAACCCAGCCAATAGTTTTGGCCTAATACCACAGTTTGGCCACTCAGCTCTGCTCGGTTCCCATCCATTGTTTTTTTGTGCAAACAACTCCAGAGTTGTGAATTAGTTAACCACCAAAATGAGTGGAAAAAGGCCTGCTGCTGGTGGAAAGGGGAATAGGCGAGTTGAGAAGGGGAAAAAAGGTTGTGTCCGTGGGGTAGGTGTTAAAGCAACAGTAACATCTGCAGAAGAAAGACCATCTTCCAGCCAAACTAAAATGTCTACTTCTTTTAGCGGACAATGTGATAAGATCCCTTTCTTACGGCCACGCCAATCGCTACAAATTCCAGATGAGGCACAAAAACAGCAGGTGCTTCAACGGATATCAAGTGCTCCTTTAAGTGGGTTCTCCTCCACATCAACTTCAACATCACAAATACTCCAGTCCTCAAAGGTTTCACCCCAATCGCACTTGCTTCCTCACAGCTCCCAAATCTCCAGCTGCCCGTCTGAGTATGAGGTAGAACAGATGGTTGAGTCTGCAGAGCTGTTTACTCATACTATAGCCTGGGAATCAGAGGTCGACTCCAGCGCTTCTGTGAATCCAGACGAGGAAATGATCTGCACTGATGCCCAGAATCTTTATGAGTCGGATCCAGGACCAGACGCAGAAGGTTCTGACCATAATGTAGACCCTCATTCCCAAACTGTAACTCCTGTTGGTGGAGACAATGAGGAAGACGATGATGAGACTCAAATACCTGATTGGAGCGACAACTTTAGTTTTTTGTCAGGGCAGGAACAGGTTGGCTCTGAGGACGACGGGTGTGATAACGCACAGGGTGATGATGATGAGGTTGGAGATCCCACTTACTGTCAACCCACAGTCAGCCAAGAGATGAGGTCAGCAGAGGAGGTGGAGGAAGATGCTAGTGACGACGAGGTCAGGTTGCACCTTCCTGGACAGAGACGTAGTACTGGAAGCACGTCAACAACTGCATCCTCAAACACAACTCTGCCTCTCACCACAAGTCGTGGTGGCTCTTCAGGTCGCATGGGTGCTAAGCCTTGCATAGCCTGGGCATTTTTTCAGATCGATAAAGATGACCCAACTCGTGTTATCTGTAACATTTGTCAGCAAAAGCTAAGTAGAGGCCAAAAAATACATAGTTTGAGTACTTCATGCATGAACCGGCACATGGACATGAAGCATAAGTTGCAGTGGGAAGCTCAGTGTGCTACAATGCGGCCTAGACGGCCGGGCCAACCACCGTCTGCCATATCTTGTGCATCCGCGGCCTCTTCATCCTCTGTGACTGGGGGGACAGCAGTCACACCTGTTTTGGGGCGCAGACCTGCCACCTCTTTACCCGCAACAGCCAGCGTGATTGGCAGGTCATCATTTTCTTTGGAGGTGGTAACACCAGCTGGTGTTGAGCGCTGTCCGACATCGATAGCACCACCTTTGGATCAAGGCAACCTAACATGTCCGCCTGCATCTTCCTCACAGACCGGCAGTTTGCCGGGGACACCCTTATCAACCCCGTCTAAGCACAATAGCCAGCCCTCGGTCCCTCAGATGTGGACAAGTAAAAGACCATTTCCTCCTAGCCATGAGAAAGCTAAGAGGTTGAATTTCACCATCTGCAAGCTCTTGGCTACAGAAATGCTGCCTTTCCGCCTGGTGGACACAGAGGATTTTCGAGACCTTATGTCCGTCGCAGTGCCCCAGTACCAGATGCCCAGTCGGCACTACTTCTCAAAGAAAGGTGTGCCTGCGCTCCACCAGCATGTCGCACACAACATCACCGCTTCTTTGAGAAACTCTGTGTGTGACAGGGTGCATTTCACCACAGACACTTGTACGAGTAGGCATGGACAGGGGCGTTACATGTCGCTGACTGGGCACTGGGTAACTATGGTGACAGCAGGACAAGGGGCTGCTGTCCAAGTCTTGCCGTCCCCACGAGTTGTGCGTCAATCCTCTTTATGTCAAAGTTCCTCCACTGCTTCTGCCTCCTCAACCTCCTCTCGGTCCTCCACCTGCACCCAAAGCCTGTCTGGTCATGCCACAAGCTTTCTAACTGCGCAGAAGGGATCCTGCACACCTCCTTACTATGCTGGCAGTAGGGCTCAACGTCATCAGGCGGTTTTTACATTGAAATGTCTGGGAAATGTGAGTCACACAGCTGAGGAGTTGTGGTCAGCTCTGGAGAACCAATTTCATGAATGGTTGTCTCCACTGGACCTGAAACCAGGGAAGGCCGTGTGCGACAATGCTGCAAACCTGGGTGCGGCCCTTCGCCGGGGCAATGTCACACACATGCCTTGTATGGCTCACGTGTTGAACCTGGTTGTCCAGCAATTTTTAGCCCACTATCCCAGACTAGATGGCCTTCTGCAGAGGGCACGGTCGCTGTGTGCTCACTTCCGCCGTTCGCATCCCGCAGCTCAGCGACTTACATCTCTACAGAAGTCGTTGGGCCTGCCACTTCACCGGCTAAAATGCGATGTGCCTACCCGATGGAATTCAACTCTGCACATGTTGCAGCGACTGTGGCAGCACCGACAAGCCCTGGTGCAATATGTTCTGACGTATAGCCTGGGCCAACGAGGTCCAGAGGTGGGGCAAATCACGCTGGAGGAGTGGTCTCAGATCAGGGACCTATGCACCCTTCTCCACAGTTTTGAAATGGCGATGAAGATGTTTAGTGCTGACGATGCCATTATCAGCATGACTATTCCGGTGATTTACATGCTGGAGCACATGTTAAACAGAATTCGGAGTCAGGTGGTGGCACAAGAGGAGGTGGAGGAAGTAGAGGAGGAGGAGTTGTATGCGGAAGGGCTAACATCTGCAAGGTCCAGACGGTCGGCAGCACCAAGGCGGCAGGCATGTGAGGGTGGGGGAGATGGTTTTACCAGGGCGCATGGTAGCAGCCAAACTAGTGAGGAAGGTGCAGGAGCCCAGGAAGAAGTGGAGGACGAACTGATGGAAGACTCATCAGATGAGGGAGACCTTGATCACATTTCTGTTGTGCGAGGTTGGGGGGAGAGGACAGAGGAAGGAAGCATGATTGTTACCTCGCCACCAACACAACAGGGACTTGGTGTTCCTGGATGCGCAACACACATGAGTGCCTTCTTGCTGCACTACCTGCAACATGACCCTCAAATTGTGAGAATTAGAAATAATCCTGACTACTGGGTTGCCACACTGTTAGATCCCCGGTACAAAAGTAAATTTGCCGAAATTATTCCTGCCATAGAAAGGGTTGCACGCATGCAGGAGTATCAGCAGAGACTGTTGCAGAATCTTACATGTGCTTTTCCACAAAACACAAGTGGTGCACGTAGTGAATCTCACAGTTCCAACTTGCCAACCGTGGGACTGTCAAGTGTTCAGCACTCAAACCGTAACAGAACCACAGTATCTGCTCGTAACATCAATTTTGCGGAATCATTTCATCACTTTTTAAGACCATCATTTGCAAGGCCACAGGAGACAAGAAGTCTGACACATAATCAACGCCTATAGACGATGGTACAGGAGTATCTCCAAGTAAACATTGAAGCCATGACTGTGTCACTGGACCCTTGCTCTTTTTGGGCTTCCAATCTGGATAAATGGCCGGAGCTAGCCACTTACGCCTTGGAGATCTTGTCATGCCCCGCAGCCAGCGTTCTGTCTGAACGTGTGTTCAGCGCTGCTGGTGGTGTGCTGACAGATAAGCGCACGCGGCTCTCCACTGATAATGTAGACAGACTCACGTTCATAAAGATGAACAAATCATGGATCCGAAACGACTTTTCTACCCCTGTGTCATCCTGGGGAGAGTAAAAGCTTGATGATTGGTTAAAATCACCCTACCAACCGTTTTAAGCTTTCAAATTACTAATCATGTTTATCTGTATCTTGGCTGGAAAATAATTTGGGCTTTGTAGCAGTGTGCAGCACTGATTCTATTAGGCCATCTATAATAAGCTCCACCAGATTTAAAATTACTAATCATGTTTATCTGTATCTTGGCTGGAAAATAATTTGGGCTTTGTAGCAGTGTGCAGCACTGATCCTATTAGGCCATCAATACTAAGCTCCACCAGATTTAAAATTAATAATAATTTTTAGCTGCATCTAGTCCGGAAAATAATTTTGGGGCTCCGAGATGCGCAAGACACATAAGTGCCTTCTTGCTGCACTACCTGCAACATGACCCTCATATTGTCAGAATTTGAAGTAATCATGACTACTGGGTTGCCACACTCTTAGATCCCCCAAACTTTTCGATCAACCTTTTCATTTTAATAAAGACCAAAAAAATGGTCATTTTTGAAATTATAAGCATTAGCAGGTTATTAGAAACTGAAATCAAACAGTTTTCAACTCAAAACTTTATTCTAGGTGATGTTACATTTTCACATAGGACCCCTTGTTCGAAAGGAGCTTCTGAACTCTCTCGTCCATTGAATTTGTCAGGTTTTGGATGGTTTCTGCTTCAATTGTTTTGCATGAGGACAGAATACCCTCCCAGAGGTGTTGCTTAGATGTGAACTGCCTCCCGCCATCATAGACACTCCTTTTGATGATGCTCCAGGGGTTCTGAATGGGGTAGAGGTCAGGGGAGGATGGGGGTCACACCATAAGTTTGTCCCCTTTTATGCCCATATCAGCCAGAGATGCAGATGTTTTATGTGCAGCATGAGATGGTGCATTATCATGCAAAAAAATGATCTTGCTGTGAAATACACGGTTCTTCTTCTTGAACCATGGCAGGAAGTGCTGTTTGAGAAAATCCACATACATTATGGAGTTCATCTTTAGCGCCTTCAGGGATCCTAAAGGGGCCGACAATCTCTCTCCCCATGATTCCAGCCCAAAACATTACTCCACCTCCTCCTTGTTGGCGCTGTAGCCGTGTTTGCGTGGGGTGTCCATCAACCAGCCATCCTCCACTCCATCCATCTGGACCATCGAGCGCTGCACGGCACTCATCCGTGAACAAAACAGATTTGAAATCAGTCTTCATGTAATGTTTAGCCCACTGGAGCCGTTTCTGCTTGTGTGAAGTGGATAGAGGAGGTCGACAGGATGGCGTATGCACAGCTGCAAACCTCTGAAGGACCCTGCATCTTGTTGTTCGGGGGACGTTGGAGGCACCAGCAGCTTCAAAAACTTGTCTGCTGCTATGACAAGGCTTTTTTGCCGCTGCTCTTTTAACCTGACGTAATTGCCTGTAGGAAAGAGTCCTCAATTTGCCCTTATCAGCACGCACACGTGTGTACTGTGAATCAGCTACATACTTCTAGATTGCCAAGACACTTCATCCTGATCATCGCACAATGTTGATTGTAGTCATGCCTTGACCTAAACACTCCACAATTTGTTGCTTCTCAGCAGCCGACACATCCTTTTTCTTTCCCATTTTGGCAGAAAATGTAGGCTGCTTAATAATGTGAGACAGCCTTCTTAAGTAGTCTTGCCTTTCATTGGACACACCTGCCAAACTAATTAGCACAGGTGTCTGCAATTGCTTACAGTGATATAAAGAGCCCTGACACACATCACCATCAATGAGTTTAACTGACAAACAAACAAATTCTTCCCTTATCACTCCTAAACACTTTTTGCATAATAATTTGGAACACAGTGTACATGTGCTTTTCCACAAAACACCAGTGGTTCACGTAGTGAATCTTACAGTTCTAACTTGCCAACCGTTGTCTGTATGGAGTTGTTCAATAAAGGGCCCAAAATTAAGATAACATAGATGGGAGAGGTCTCTATGAATAGGAATTCCTAAGTATTTGATACCCTGTGAGGGCCAGGCAAAGGGAAAGTTGGACTGGATGGAATCCTATATGGATTTGGGGAGGGAGACATCGAGGGCCTTAGACTTCGCTGCATTGATTTTAAAATTTGACCATGTAACAAAGTGATCTATTTCAGCCATAACAGCATGGATGGATATATGTGATTGAGTGATATATACTAGGACATCATCAGCAAATAGAGAGCACTTGTACTCGGTGCCTCCCACCTCAATCCACCTAATATTGGGGTTATGGCGAATTGATGAGAGCAGGTGCTCCGTCACTAGGATGTATAAGAGAGGGGACAGAGGACATCCCTGCCTTGTCCCATTGGTGATTGTGAAAGGTGATGAAAATGTTCTGATGCACCCCCTGGGCCTTGGGACACCCGGAGCCGGACCCTTTTTGGTGGATGCTGGTGGTTGTAGTCCTCGTGGCGGCGACCCGGTTCCGTGCCTCAGGGTGGTCAAACCAGTGGCGGAACTATTTATGTGGTTTTGATGTTTAAATGTCCGACTACGCCACCCGTGGATTGCGGTCAGAGTGAACCGCCGCTGCAGGGCAGACCGCTGAGGCTGGTGTTGTGGGTGCAGCAGAGCGTAGCATAACTCCCCACGGGAGGAGTATAGCCTCAGGGCAGTGTATGCGGAGGATGGGGGTGATGGTGCAGGGCAGCAGCAGTAACGACACGGAGTCAGTGATGCAGTCCAGGGCCTTTACTCACAGTTCTTATTATCCAGACCACGTCTGCAGGTAACAGCTGCCCACGTCGTACTGTGCTCACCAGGTGAGGGGCTCAGACAACTCCCAGATAACTTTGGAGCGCTTCACAGGACCCCCTTTGTGTGTCCTTTGTCTGGCCTTTCTTACCAACCCTTCTGTCCGGCTGCCTCGGGCCTCCTCTTGGTAAACTTGGCACCAGTTTCCCTGACCCTATGTGGTGCCTTCCTAGCGGGTGTAGCGAGGGGCTGCGCCACATAAAATGTCAGAGCCTCCGGTTTCTAGCTGAGGGTCGTTTCCTGCCTCCACTAGTTTCGGGGACCGGTCTCCCCCTTTGGCCTGACCCCTCCACGCAGGTGGATTCGGGCGTGCGGTGGCGACTCGCCCGTCCGCACCCCTGGGATCCCTTCATTCCTCGTTCCTGGTGCCTTCTCCGCTCCTCTTCCTTCCTTCTCCCTCTTCCAGGCCTGGGCCTCTGTTACTAGGCCCGCCTCCGGAGCAGAGCTCATGCAGAGCCCCTGCTCCCTGCCACTTCTGCTCAGACTTCTCTGCACTGAACTAAGATGGTGCCCACCTTTTATACTCCCTTCTCAATGCACCCAGGAACTGCTTCCTCCCTGCTCCTGCACTACAGGGTTCCCCTTCCTCAGTGTTCCCTCCCCCCACTCCAGCCAGGGACAGGGACTGTCGTGTCCATCTCAGAGGCATATTGGTCGCCCTGCCCCACGGCAATGTGGTGTAATGCATGCAGGTGTCGGGTCCTGATCCACACTCCATCCTTACCTGAGAGGAGATATCACACCTCTGGGTGAGGTGCAATACCTCTGTAGCAACCGAGCCCTCAGGGTGCTACAGTTCCATTTATCTTCAGCCTAGGTGACGTATTGTGATACAGGGCCATGATTTTGGCTATAAAAGGGTCCCCTAGACCCCTACCCCAAGCTTTTTAAGAGAATAATATATGGCGTGCCAGGAGACTCTATGGAATGCTTTCTCAGCATCCAACGAGAGTATCTAATTACAAATTTTTAACTGCATCTAGCCCAGGAAATACTTTGTGCCTAGTAGCAGTGTCTGCTAGTCAGCGGATTATCCCGGCTGTTAAGCAAGCTACACCACCTGTAGTTTGGACACTTAATTTTTTCAAAGGAAATGCTTCGGGACCACGGGATACTCAGTGAAGAGCATCAGTAGGCACCCCAAGGCATAGGGGCTGGGACTGGCAGTAGGATGCCTTGCGGTGGACAGCCGAGCTCGATCCTTATAAAAGCTTTTTAACTGCAGCAGCTTTAGTGGACGCTACTGGAGCTGGAATTACGCGGCTGCTGGCATGAGACTTGCCCTCCAATAGATCCTTGTAAATGGATTTAAAGTGTATTCATTCAAATTAGAGAGACAATTTAAATTAAAAAGCTTAGAGCTGCCTCCACCACAGGGGGGCTCGCTCGACCCACCAGCGGACAGGCACCAGTATTAGGAGAGGGGGGCTGGCCGTCAGGGTTCACCGCGGCTCTGGCACAAACCCGGCGACACGGAGGTGGCACGGGCAGGAGCGGACTGAACGTGTCGGCTTCTCACTTTTTGGATTTTAGAAGGGCATGACATGCCTATATTTGTGTCTCCCCCTCCTTTTACTCCTCCACCTCTTTTCTTTTCGCATGACTATATGTACTTGTCACTTTTCCATGTGTTAGTTGTGTCTTCTGAGCAGTTTGTCAGCTTTTGGACACCTTTGAAGGTGTTTTCTATGTGTTTCTATGTGTTTTTGTTTGCCTGCCATTGGTTTTAACGGTGTTCGAAGGTGTTCGACGAACAGTTCGACGAACAGTTCGGCGAACACACGGGTGTTCGACGAACCGAACCGAACTCGAACACTACGGTGGTGGCTCAACACTAGTCTTAAAGGAAGTCTCTGGGAAAAATCCACATGCGCACCCGCAAGAGAGATTGACATACTGCAGATCTGAAAGAAGCGCCGCATGTAATTTTCCGTGGGTGATCCCCAGGTGCACAGAGATGCATAGTGGACATGGGATTTCTAGAAATCCTATCAACTATGCTGTAACATCTGGCCACTGCAGTTTTGATGCTGCATAAATACGCAGCGTCAAAACCGCAACAAATCCTGAATGTGGGCACATACCCTAAGGCTGTGTGCCCACCATCCGTTTTTCAAGCGTTTTTGCTTTCCGCAGCGAAAATGCTTAAAATACGCTTGGTAATACGTGCCCCATGGTCCCCAATGAAAATCCGCATGCGGATTATCATTGCGGAAAAATACGCAGCATGTCCATTAATTTTGTGGACACGCAGCATAATTGCTGCCATTGACTTGCATTGAAACGCTTTATATCCGCATCACTACATGTGCACATGCGGATATGAAGCGATTCAATGTGCAGATGGTACCCAGGCCTGGAGAAGAGGAGACTATCATCAAGACCTGGGTACCATAGAAACTGTAAAAAAAAGAATTTAAAATAAAAAATAAAGATTATACTTGCCTTCCGATGGCCCCCGGTTGCATGGATTTATATAGGGTGACGAAGTTGTCAAGCACTTTTCCAAGTGATGCTAAAATCGCTTGGAAAAGCGTTTGATAACCCGCATGCAGAAATGCATGCAAAAACGCTTGACAAACGCTTCTACCTGGCAGAAAAAACACATGTAAAATCCGCATGCGTTTTTTCCTGCCAGGGAGAAGCAGAAAAAATATGCAGCATTTCTGCATCGTGGGCACATAGCCTTACGCTGATAGCACTCCCAATGCCCACAATCTCAGTGTGAAAAACATGTCAAGGAGTTTGCGCGAAATAAATTTGAGCCACTTTGATATGAATACATTTTTTTTTTCAGTGTAAACAATCCTAAATTTTACAATCCTAAATTTTACAGACACACTCTTTCCAAACTGATTGATAAGACTATGCAGGTTTATTCACAAAATTATACAGCCATTGCCAATCAATTTGAAAACCACTCTGCTAAGAGGTAAATGTGCATGTCAACGTGATTTTTCCCCTCCGTTTCTGGTGTCTGCTATCTCGGGGTTACTTTTGATTGGTAGTCCATTTAGACAAGAAGATAATTAGCGGACGAGAGTTCGTAGGATGGTGCACTACTCAATGCACAGTGGTGCTGACTTGCTCTACATACTTGTGCGCTCCATTCTGCAAATGATCTAAGACTAACATCCTCCATAATTCATACCACCCACTCCCATCTCCAAGACTTTTACTTGTGCTGGACCAGCTCTCTGAAAAGCAATACCCTAGACAATCAAATTAATTCCCAGTGTACACAATTTGAAGCCTGCCCGGAAAATACGTCTTATTGTGGGGGAATGAAAATACTTTCAATCCAACTTTTTTTAATCTCTCACATACATCACTTTTCCTCTGAATCTTTTCCCTTTTTTCATTTGTTTCCTCCATACATTCCATATAATGTGCAAAACGTGTTCTGCAGCAGCTGATATACGCTTTTAAATTGTTGCAATGTGCAACTGAACCAGGTGAGCGTGCATTAATTTCCACATCTTCTCAGTTTATCGACTGAAACCCTCTTGTGTGTTTTTTGTGCTCTCCAGTTTTTCCCTTCTCATTATTTTTGACAAAGCACAGCAAATGCATACTTATTGTTAATATAAAGCCTAACCCCAAAAAAGGGATTTTGTGTACCTTTGTGTGAGTTTTTTTTTATCTCTATCTGCCATTTGATTTATCCAGCTTCAGCTATCAGAATGTGCAGTCTTGTTCTTATCTAGTAAAATTAAAATTCCCACTAGCAATTTTCTTCTCTTCAGTGCTGCAGATCCCCCACTTCTTCTGTGGGTTCCTGACATGCCACACCTCTCTCAATTATCCTCAAGATAAACTGAGTGTAGGATTCACCTTATGGCTCTGTACACAGGCTGCTCCTGTACAGCACCCTACCTGAACAATTTTATCTTCTTCCATCTACATCAGTTTAGATAACTTTGTGGTATTACATCATTAGATGGGTCCAGCAGAGCTGAACTCTCCTGCACTTCTCCACAAGGACAGTGCAGAGTTGTCTTTGTTGCCTGCTGCACACAAATTAATGATGTGAAACTGCAAATCCTGCTCTGTTAATGCACGTCAGAAAGTAATCCTCTGCCATATGCATTAAAAGAGCGATATTTGCAGTTTCACATCACTGAACTCTAAGCAGCAAACACGGCTCAACTAATCTCAAAGTGACCGCACACAGAGCCCCAAAGTGCAATACATCTCTCCTCTCAGCCCATCCTTCAGTATATCTCAACTCTCTGTCTCTTGTACATAGCCCATCCTGCAGTAAATTTCAACTTTCTGTCCTGTGTACACAGCCCATCCTGCAGTACATCACTCTTCAAGTTACTAGCTTGCGGGCATACTGTTGCTTCTTGGTACGAGCTCCGGCAATTTAAAGAAGGAGGCACAATGACAGCATCCCTCACAGTAGTAGCTCCATTCTAGATATCACACAGTTACGAAGGCAGGCTGCCAGCTGAGAGAGACTACACTACAAAAGGTCGACCAGCACCAATGGAACTATAGGATGTTTCCATGGCAACTGAGGGGTAAAGAGAGCCTGTAGGGACATCCTTAGGCCAGTTTCACACGTCCGGATATTTCCGGTACCAGAAAAAACAGTACCGGAGATATCCATTTATGTGTGTCTGTGTGCACCTGTGTGCCACCCATGTGCCGGCTCAGGATCACACGTACCGGCGCCTGGGATTCAGCGGTACAGTAAGCGCTGTTCAAAAGCATCGGGTGCTGATTGCTCCCCTCATCATTGTCTCTTGCTCGAGCTGTGATCAGCATGAGCAAGGGACAATGATGAGAGTAGTAGTCTGCTCCCGCAGTGTCCAACTGTAAAAATGAGAATAAATAATTAAAAATCCTTATACTCACCTGTCCGGAGATGTCCCGCCTGTAATCCATGTGACCGCTGATGCCGAGGTGCCAGAGAGAATGAACAGCTCCAGCGAGCTTGGCCCTGGACTGAGCAGAGCTCACTGAGTGAAAGGACAGACCTCAGCACAGCTCCAGGGCTCGCTTGCTGGAGCGGCTCATTCTCCCCGACTCTTCCCAGGACACAGCGGGAGCAGAATGCTACTCTCATCATTGTCCCTTGCTCGGGCTGATCACAGAGCAAGCAGGGGACAATGATGAGGGCAGCATTCAGCATCCAGAGTTTGGGAACAGCGCTAACTGTGTATAATATATTCTAGATGTGGAACTCACATCTACATCTGTTGATCACCAAATCCAAGTAGAAAACAATTTTTGTGGCACAGACATTTCAGTAACAAATCTGCCACTTTTTAGGAGCTCGCTGTAAGGTCATGGCACCACAATCAGTATCCAGTCAGTGTTTTGTCTCAAGAGTGGGAGCCAAAACCAGGAGTGGGTGATAAATGCAGAATTGGTACACCTGTTTCTATTATACCTTTTCTCTGATTGTTGCTCACCTGGTTTTGGCTCCCACTCATTAGAAAAAAATACTGACCGAATACTGACCAAATACTGATACTGATAGTGGGGCAATGGCCTTAATCTAAAGGTATAGGGTTTTACATCAACCAGTTTGCTTTGAGTTTTGTACAAATGGTATGTAAATGAAAAACAGGTCTGACCTGTTACTTTTGATCTAGTTTTGCCATGAAATGCCAAAATATAAAACTAATGTAAGAGTGGTCACTAACAGAGGGATCTTCTCATAGGAGACCTGAAACATAAACTGCTCATTTCTTAAAAAAAGCATTCCATCTCATTCGACTGCAGGTCAATTTTATTTTACTATGATTTGCTTCTATTATATTTCCTCATACAGCAAATCTATTAGCAGGCTTTAACCCTTCAAAGCAATATCACGTACATATAAGTGAATGCATGGATGAACGCATGTGGTGGGAGCACAGGAGCTGCGCTTTCTTCACATGTGTCAGATACCAACTGACATCTATCTCTAACAGCTGCAGCCAGAGACCCGCTCTGATCATGGCTGTTAACCATTTAAAATCTGCTGTAAATTTCTGACAGCTGCATTTAAATTGGTAACAATGGTATCCATATGTGAGCTTCAAAGGAGACTGAGATTTAAAATATACACTTCAATACTATAGCATTGCAACATATAGTTAGTGATAAGCGAGTACCTTAATATTCGTAATCGCTATACTCGTAACGAGTACTTTGTAATAATCGCGTATTCGTTCCAAATAACGAGTACAATGTAAGACAACGGGAAAAATGCAAGTAATTTTCTGCTGGACCCTAAAACGGAGTCTGGGGGCCTGAGGAAAAGGCTGAAATGGATGGGAAAGTGATGAAACAGAATGGGAAGAGCCTGGCGAATGTGCCTGCATGCATTTCTGGCTCACATATGGTTTCTGGGAATAAGTTTGTCACTGTATTACTCCACTTTTACAGACATACAAGAATGACTACCAAACCTAACCTAAATTGCATTTAACAGGCCAAAAAGGTTAAGAAACAGTTTTTCCTGCACAATCACTTGTATATAAGGCTAAATAATCCAGAGAAATCAAAAAAATATCCCTTTTAGCATTTGTTAACACATACTGTTATGGCTTTTTTTCGCCTTTTATAATTGGGAGGGCCCTGACTTATACATTTTGTAGGTCCCTCTGTCATATATCATTCTTAGTTCGCTATTCCCCAGCACTTTACCAGCACAGCTAGAACGCACCAGTAGGTATGTTGATCTTTGACCTCAGAGGCCTCAGGTGGCTCTGTAACATGCGTTTTGGAGGGACAGCTGTTACTTAGACATTTGGGCGGTCTCTCCATCATTGACACTCAGATAGTGGAATACATATTCAATAGCAGTTTACAATGTGCCCATTGTAGCGTTGGGCTTGACCCTCCTCCTCCACCACCATGTGATACTGCAGCCCTAAATTCAAATATTCAGAAGCCCTGCAGTAGACGGAAAGCTGAGTTTTGTGAGAGCCCTCGTGTGGCCCTGTAACATAGATTTTGAAGTGCCCTCCTCTAGAGATTTTGGAGGTCCCTCTTGTGTACAATACATTTGAGAGTGCCCTCACTTATTCATATTGTAGGGCCCTCACTTTATTATTTAACTCATTTAAGGGCAGAGACTACAGGGAAAATGGCCAAGAGACATGAAGTACTAGAAGGTAGTGTGGCACCCTGCTACACACAGGTACCACAGGACCCAAAAGGGTGCATGGACGGACTTCTCCACAAGAGGCCCTTACTACACACAGACACCTCCACCCTTCCACCTCATACCACCAGAGGGAGCTCTGTTAGGGATATATATACTGGAGGGTGGAGTTAGGTAAGTAGAGTGTGCTGGCACTTGAGATCAGTGAAGAGGCAGCACCTGTTGAGCTGCTGTGCCGAAGGCAAGCCAAGGCCTAAAGCACGTGCTGAAGCCTTAGGGCCTAGAGCGTGGCCAGAAGCAAGGAGAGGAGAGAGGAGTTAAGGGGGCAGAGGAGCATCTTAAGCTCACCCCAGAACACAAGCCGGACACCGGGTCCTCTATGCCCAGTAGGAATAACCGGCATACCAGGAGGATTCCAGACCCCTGGTCAACCTGAAGTTACAATCATCTACAGAACTAGGAACCACGAAGGCCCCAGCGTCCAGGGATAGCGGTAGCCATAGAAAAGTTGTTACTACCAAGCAGACAGGTGAGAGAGTGAAACAGTACAGAAGCTAGGCCTAGTTCCAGGCTGGCCAGGAGCTTCAGAGAGAGAGAGGAAGAAACGGATCAGGAGGCCTACTACCCGCTCACTGGGGAGAGTCCAGAAGTGCACCCTTCCAACTAAGTACCCTGGACCATACCTGCCGTTCACACCAGTAAAGGTACTGAAGCGAATCCCCTGTGTGCGTGTCCGTCATTCCCCCTGACCCGACCGGGCCACCTCTCACCTGCATCCTTTCTATCAACCCTGCCCCAGGGCCCGCTCCACTTGTGGGAAGGAGAAACATCTCAGCTGCCATCCCATCACCCCCAGAGGTCTGCAGCAGCGCTGGTACCCATTACCAGGAACCACAGGTGGCGCCACGAGACAGAACTGTTATTCATCCCTTCGAGTAACAAACCCCTTTTAAAGAGTGACCCCAGGGTACGGGCCCGGGAGTCAAATGCCATGACATCCCACAGAAGGTCAAGGCCTGGGTACCGAGTTTCCCCCATATCCCTCTTGGCAAGTCATCTCTTCCTGGCATCCCCGAAGAGGATTTCGTGCCCGTTGCCACCGGGTACTGTGTGCCGTATTTGAACTGTTTGAACTGTGGTGAACATCGCCGCCATTACCGTGTCGCCGCGCGGGAAGAAGAGGGGCGTAACCGCAGGAACCAGAGCGGCGTGATCGTTGGTAGCGCGCGACGCCCAAGCCCCGCCTTGCGCTCTGACACCGCACCAGGAAGCGTCAGGTCCTGGAAGGAGACCGCGATCTGCGGAGCTGCGGCCTACCCGATAAAAGCAAAGAAGTTAGGCTATGGTTTACTAGGGGGGCGCAACCATGGCCGACGACCAGCAAAACGCCGGAGCACCGGTTAACGCTTCCGATGCTCAACTCGCGCCCGGCGCTGCTCAGGCCGGAGCGGCCGCCCCACCAGCAGGGGTCGTGACTCCAGTGATACCCATGGCCCTGCCTTACGTCCCCGGAGCGAAATGGCTTCCCCAGTATGACGGCAAACCAGACACCCTGTCTGGGTTCAAAAGGAAAATATGTGGTGTATTGGACATGTACTCAATGACTGGTGAACAGAGAGCCGCTGTTGTGCGGGGACAATTGGCTGGTGCCGCAGAGCGGGAAGTTGAAACCTGGCCAGCCGCAGACCAGGAATCAGTATCTATTATATTTAAGAGACTGCAAACTGTCTTTGAAAACCGCACTGAGACAGATCTTCAGATGAGGTTCTACCACTGTACCCAGAAACCTGAAGACAGTATCCGGGACTATGCCTGGCGTTTACAAGAGGCCCTGCGGGCCCTGAAACAGGTTAGTCCAGCCAGCATACATGATGAGGACAAAATGCTGATAGAACAATTCATCCGGGAGTTAAGGTCCCAGGAGGAGAGCAGAACTGTACGATGGTGGGCCTTAGATCATCCAAATGCCACCTTTGACGCCCTGAAGGACATGGCTATAAAGGGCCTTCAGTCCCTGGAAACATCGGATACTGCTATCCAGCGTTACCAGGGTGGGGCCACCCCAATGCCCACAGCACTCACTGCCCCTTCATTAGCGGCTGAGGCAAAAGTGCAAACAGCGTCCCCTAGCAAGCTGGACAGCCTGCTCTGAAGTGCGTCAGCTAAGAAAAACCCTGACCACTGTCCTGAGCGCCCTGCAGCTACAGACAGAGCCCGAGCCGGATGGAAGGATCCTACTCGCCGACAGTCCTGAGGATGTCCCCTGGATGAGGAGAAGAAGGAGGACAATGCCACCCCTTGGGAGGACCAACGACCGACCTCGCCCTCCAGGTGAACTCATTTGCTACCATTGCCACAAGGCAGGCCACACCACACGGACCTGTCCTTTTAAACGGGCAAACCCTGGGGCCAAGGGCCGACACCCAGGAGTAGATCAACCAGGCCCATCGAGCTAGTACGACCAGTTTGTAGGAGGAAGGCCTTTCCTGTCCATCATGCTGGACGGCATAGCAACATCTGCACTACTGGACACCGGGTCACAGGTAACCATCATACCTGATGTTCTCTACAAAAGGTACTGGTCCATAGATGAACTCCACCCTCCAGACCCAAACCTCTCTGTGTATGCCTCCAATGGCCTTCCTCTTAACCTGGTCGGGGTTAAGCACTTGACAGTGAAGGTGGGAAGAGTGGAACTAAAGGACCAAGGACTGATTGTAATAGAGTCTAACCCTGGTAATACAAACCCATATATGATACTTGGTACAAATATTGTTGGTAACTGTTTGGGAGAAGTGTTGTTCTTACTCCAACAGATTACTGACACTGCCAGACAAGGGCAGAGGAAGGTGCTCCAGAAGGAAATTTGCGCCCTCCTGTACCAGCAACAGGTAAAACTAACAGGTGGTGAGATTGGTACTGTACGGGTGACAGACCCGATACCCATTGTGATTCCCCCACTAAGTGAAATGCTGATTTGGTGTAGGGCAGCAATAGGTCTCAAGGGACAGAACTACCAGGCGGTAGTAGAGCCCGTTAACTCAGAGCACAGACCTACACTCCTAACTGCTAGAGGGGTAGTTGATGTGCGCAATGGGAGGGTACCAGTACGCTTCCTAAATTGTGGGGAGGAGGAAGTCCAATTGCCAAGATACGCCACTGTTGCCAGACTGTATACTGTGAATAATAACGCCATACACACAGTGGAATCCTTGACCCCACCAGATACGGTGGAGGACAATGACTCCAAAACCCAGCTGGAGGAATGGTGTCAACAGCTCCATGTTGGAACTGATGCCACTCCTGTCCATCAAAAACACGGTGTCTACCGAGTGGTTCAGGAATATGAACAGGTGTTTAGTAAACACTCACTTGATTTTGGAAGGGTCAAAGGGGTACAACACCACATACCCACAGGTAACCATCCACCCATTAAGGAACGTTACAGACCCATACCACCAGCACATTAAAAAAAAGCAAAAGAAATGTTGCATGACATGAAAAAGGCAGGGGTAGTAAGGGATAGCTGTAGCCCCTGGGCTGCTCCCCTGGTCCTGGTCAGAAAGAAGGACGGTAGCATGAAGATGTGTGTAGATTATAGACAAATTAATCAAATAACACATAAGGATTAGTGTTGAGCGAACATGCTCGACACTGCTCGGTACTCGCCCGAGCATCACGCTACTCGGGATGTTCGGCGAGCACCGAGCATTTCCGAGTTACTCGGGCGGGAGCTCGGGTCTACGCCCTGCATGTTTGGCACTCTTTACAAAGCCAATGAACATGCAGGGATTGCCAGCCAGTCACTGTAATGCTGCAGCCATGTTGGTTGTGGGCATTACAGTGATTGGCTGGCCGCACAGCGTCACCTCGAGTATTTAAAACGGGGCGCCGCCATCTTGGACACAGTCGCTCCGGATTAGACAGTGTAGGGACAGCGCTGCTGATTTAGGGAGAGATATAAACTGCGAAATAGTTAGTGTAGGGTCTGTAAAGGCTGCCAGAACAAACAAACAGTCCTTTTCAGGACTAATATCCATCCCAGATACCAGGCAGGCAGGCTGTATAGGAGACACAGTGGTTATACCAGCAAACGCTGCATTACAGTCCTGTGTGCTCCTGTTGTTGAAATTGCTGGACTTAGCACCAGGTGTCGGGGGCCAGGAAAAATCCTTATTTTTTCATCTAAATCCTCCTTTTTTTTTCCTCCTTCACACTGTACAAATACCCGTCTTATTAACCTTTTGGTGTGTCCACCCCCCCCCCCCCCAAAAAAAAGCGTGTCTCTGATTTTTCAGACACAAATATAACTGTTGAAAATAGTCTGGTGTAGGCTAGAGAAACAGAAGTGTTGTTTTGCACTTCCACGGTTCAAACCTCTGTATTATCCATTTTGGGCCATTTGTATCTAAAAAAAAAAACAGTTTGAGTGTGTCGCTCACTGTTCAGCCGCAAATATCTCTATTTAAAAAAGTGTGGTATACCCCAGTAAACAATAACTGTGGTTTTGCCATCCCACGGTAAAAAATCTCTATTATTCCGCTTTTGGTAGTTTTTTCCGTAAAGAAAAACAGTAGTGTCTCCTGACTGTTGTGACACAAAAATATATCTGTTGAAAATAGTCTTGTGTAGGCCCGACATCCCAGTGTGGTTTCGCAGTTCCACGGGTCAAATCGCTGTACTATCCAGTTTTGGGCCTTTGGTATCTAAAAAAAAAGCAGTTTGAGTGTGTCGCTCACTGTTCAGCCGCAAATATCTCTATTTAAAAAAGTGTGGTATACCCCAGTAAACAATAACTGTGGTTTTGCCATCCCACGGTAAAAAATCTCTATTATTTAGCTTTTGGTAGTTTTTTCCGTAAAGAAAAACAGTAGTGTCTCCTGACTGTTGTGACACAAAAATATATCTGTTGAAAATAGTCTTGTGTAGGCCCGACATCCCAGTGTGGTTTTGCAGTTCCACGGGTCAAATCGCTGTACTATCCAGTTTTGGGCCTTTGGTATCTAAAAAAAAAAGCAGTTTGAGTGTGTCGCTCACTGTTCAGCCGCAAATATCTCTATTTAAAAAAGTGTGGTATACCCCAGTAAACAATAACTGTGGTTTTGCCATCCCACGGTAAAAAATCTCTATTATTTAGCTTTTGGTAGTTTTTTCCATAAAGAAAAACAGTAGTGTCTCCTGACTGTTGTGACACAAAAATATATCTGTTGAAAATAGTCTTGTGTAGGCCCGACATCCCAGTGTGGTTTTGCAGTTCCACGGGTCAAATCGCTGTACTATCCAGTTTTGGGCCTTTGGTATCTAAAAAAAAAGCAGTTTGAGTGTGTCGCTCACTGTTCAGCCGCAAATATCTCTATTTAAAAAGTGTGGTATACCCCAGTAAACAATAACTGTGGTTTTGCCATCCCACGGTAAAAAATCTCTATTATTCAGCTTTTGGTAGTTTTTTCTGTAAAGAAAAACAGTAGTGCCTCCTGACTGTTGTGACACAAAAATATATCTGTTGAAAATAGTCTTGTGTAGGCCCGACATCCCAGTGTGGTTTCGCAGTTCCACGAGTCAAATCGCTGTGCTATCCAGTTTTGGGCCTTTGGTATCTAAAAAAAAAGCAGTTTGAGTGTGTCGCTCACTGTTCAGCCGCAAATATCTCTATTTAAAAAAGTGTGGTATACCCCAGTAAACAATAACTGTGGTTTTGCCTTCCCACGGTAAAAAATCTCTATTATTCAGCTTTTGGTAGTTTTTTCCGTAAAGAAAAACAGTAGTGTCTCCTGACTGTTGTGACACAAAAATATATCTGTTGAAAATAGTCTTGTGTAGGCCCGACATCCCAGTGTGGTTTCGCAGTTCCACGGGTCAAATCGCTGTACTATCCAGTTTTGGGCCTTTGGTATCTAAAAAAAAAGCAGTTTGAGTGTGTCGCTCACTGTTCAGCCGCAAATATCTCTATTTAAAAAAGTGTGGTATACCCCAGTAAACAATAACTGTGGTTTTCCTCTTCCACGGTTCTAATCTACTCTTTATTACCCTTTTTCCATTGATAGTGCAAGTGTAAGCTATTTTACTTCATTTACAATGGGCAAGGCGCGTGGCAAGGGACGTGGAAGTGGACGTTCTGGTGATGGTTCGTGCAGAGGACGGGGCCATGGCCAAGGTGAAAATGGGCCACAATCAACATCCACATCTTCTCTCTCCCACTTCTTGACCAAATTACTAGGGAAGCACAGAACAACACCAGTATTGAGAACTGATCAGTGTGAACAGGTTATTAATTGGATAGCAGATAATACTTCCAGTTACCTGGGCACCACCACCTCCGGTCTGTCTTCCACACGGTCAACTCTTAGTAGCCGTGAGTCTCGACCGCATAGTCCTCCTCACCCTGATGCTCCTTCCTCCCACCATGCCGAGTGTCCTCAGACAGCAAGTGATCCCACACTTGGACACTCTGAAGAGCTGTTCACTGGTCCATTTCCATATTTGGGCCCCTCGCCTGATACGCTTGAAGTGGTGGAAGAGGAGATCCCATGTTGCGATGCCCAAATATTTGAACAGCCATGGCCACAGGAAGTCGACGTTGGCAATCTGTCACAAGAGGTGGACGATGACGAGACACAATTGCCAGGAAGTGAGGAGGAGGATCGTGGTGCGCAAGTGGAAGAGGAGGAGGTGGTGGATGATCTAGTAACTGACCCAACGTGGAAGGAGGACATGCAGAGTGAGGCCAGCAGCACACAGGGGGAGGGAGGCAGAGTACCCCAACAGGCAGGAAGAAGCAGTGTGGTGGCCGCAGACAGAAGGCAGGCAACCGTTCCCCGTAACACCTACACGAGGGACGTTGCCAGTACAAGCAGTAGGTCTTCCAGAGTCTGGAATTTTTTTAAAGACTCTGCTGATAACCCCAAAAAGGCCATATGTTCCACCTGCCATGCCAGCATCAGCAGGGGTGACAAAACTACCAGCCTGACCACCACCAGCATGATCAGGCACATGGCAGCAAAGCACCCGACTTTGTGGGGCGAAACCCAGGGTCCACGACCAGTGTCAGCGGGTGTCACCACTGCTTCTTCCACTGTTGTGCGTGCAATAGAACCCCCTGTTGTGTGTGCAAGGCAATCCCCTGTCCATACTGCATGTAAAGATGCCCCCTCCTCTCAGTCTTCACTTGTTAGGTAGTTTCTCAAGAAACAGCATCAACGTCCACGTCCACGTCCCACCGCAGCGTTCAATTGTCCATATCCCAGACCTTTGAACGAAAGCGGAAATTCGCAGCTAACGCCCCACAGGCCACAGTCCTAAATTCGCACATTTCACGACTGCTTGCATTGGAAATGCTGCCTTTTAGGCTGGTGGAGACTGAATCCTTCCGCAATCTTATGGCGGTGGCCGTCCCTCGGTACTCGGTCGCCAGCCGACACTATTTTGCCCGGTGTGCCATCCCCGCACTACACAAGCACGTGTCCCAAAGCATCTGCCGAGCCCTCAACAACGCAGTTACTGGGAGAGTCCACCTGACAACGGACACGTGGACAAGTGCTTGTGGCCAGGGACGGTACATCTCTCTGACGGCACACTGGGTAAACATAGTGGAAGCCGGGACCCAGTCGGACCTTGGGACGGAACACATCCTCCCCACACCGAGGATTGCGGGCCCTATGTCAGTCAGAGTTGCCCCCACAGTGTACAGCTCCTGCGCATCCTCCTCTTCTTCCTCATGTTCAGCCTCCATCTCAGATATCACCACATCAGTTACAAGCTGGAAGCATTGCAGTACTGCCTCCGCCAAGCGGCAACAGGCTGTGCTGAAACTCATAAGCTTAGGTGATAAACCTCACACTGCTTGTGAGTTGTGGACAGCTGTGAAAGAGCAGGCAGATCTGTGGCTGAGACCGCTGAACCTACATCCCGGCATGGTCGTGTGTGACAATGGCCGTAACCTGGTGGCGGCTCTGTGGCGAGGTGAGATCACACACGTACCATGCCTGGCTCATGTGCTTAACCTCGTGGTTCAGCGGTTTCTTAAGTCATACCCCGAGTTGCCAGATCTGCTCGTGAAAGTACGCCGCCTGTCAGCTCATTTTCGCAAGTCGGCTACAGCTTCCGCCGCCCTTGCTGTGTTGTAGCAGCGTTTGCAGCTTCCGGCACACCGACTGGTGTGTGATGTCGCCACACGTTGGAACTCTACCCTCCACATGTTGCAAAGGATTTGTGAGCAGAAGAGAGCAGTTGTGGAGTACCAGCTGCAACAAGGCCGTCGATATTCAGGTCAGACTCCACACATAAGACCTCAGGAGTGGACCTGGATGTCTGACATATGTACCATCCTGACAAACTTTAAGGAGGCCACCAAGATGGTGAGTGGCGACGACTCCATCATTAGTGTCAGCATCCCACTTGTCTGTCTTTTGCAACGCTCTGTGCAGAGAATTAAAGAGGAGGCATTGCAGCCAGAGTATGATGAGATGGATCAAGAAGCCATAAAGGGCGATTACACACAGCCCAGCCTCATCTCATCCCAACGTGCATTGGGGGACAATGAGGGAGAGGAGGAGGAGGAGGAGGAGGAAGAACAGGAGCTGCTATCATGCATTGTAGACGGTAGTACCTGTACAAGTGTCATACTGTCGGATCAGCGTGGGTGGCCTGAGGACAGGGGGGAGGAGGAAGAGGAAGAGGAGGAGGAGAGCATGGTCAGTCGACATCTTGGTGAGGACACGGAAATCTTGCCCGTTACCAGTCTGGCACGCATGGCTGACTTTATGTTACGCTGCCTTAACCGTGACCCTCGCGTTGTCAAAATGTTGGGTGACAGTCATTACTGGTTGGTGACACTTATAGACCCCCGCTACAAGGAGAACTTTCACTCTCTTATTCCTGAGGTGGAGAGGTCTACAAAAATGGGGCAATACCAGAAGGCCCTTGCTGCAGAACTCTTGAAAAAATTCCCATCTGAACCGCTAGCGGCAGAGGTCACAGTTCGCTGCCCAACCAAGGCGTACAGGCGAGAGAGATGCAACTCCAATCCAGCAGAGGCAGGGGAACACTGTCAACGTTCTGGGACAGTTTTCTGAGACCCACCCAGCTTACAGGTCCTGAGGCGCGGGGTACTCTCACAAGGAGTGGAAAGTTTCAAAAGATGGTGAGGGAGTACCTTGCCGATCGTATCAGCGTCCTCCGTGATTCCTCTGTGCCTTTTAATTATTGGGTATCCAAGCTGGACACTTGGAATGAACTCGCTCTGTACGCCTTGGAGGTCCTGGCCTGCCCTGCCGCTAGCGTGTTATCGGAGCGTGTTTTTAGTGCCGCTGGGGGAATTATAACTGATAAGCGCACTCGCCTGTCAACTGACAATGCTGACAAGCTGACCCTTAACAAAATGAACAAGGGCTGGATTGGGCCAGACTTCTCATCACCACCAAATGACAGCAGAGTAACATGAAGTCAAATCCACTGTGTTATTTCGGGAGGTGTATTCACATGCACCGCTTCACACCCACACATGGGTATACGCTTCCTCGCTTCGGCTGTTTAATCTTCTTCTCCTTATCCTCAGCCTCCACCACCACTATATCACCAGGGTGCCAGCATTGCAAGCTCCTCCGTCCTTATTTTTGGCAGCTTTTGCTTGCAAGGCATAAGCAAATACTATGGGACACCCACTCCCCAATAATGGGACTTATGTTTGTAATATGCTGTACTGCATGGCTCTTGTAAGGGGCATTGCAAGTTGCTCCGTCCTAATTTTTGGCAGCTTTTGCTTGGAAAGCATAAGCAAATACTATGGGACACCCACTCCCCAATAATAGGACTTATGTTTGTAACATGCTGCACTGCATGGCTCTTGTAAGGGGCATTGCAAGTTGCTCCGTCCTAATTTTTGGCAGCTTTTGCTGGGAAAGCATAAGCAAATACTATGGGACACCCACTCCCCAATAATGGGACTTATGTTTGTAATATGCTGTACTGCATGGCTCTTGTAAGGGGCATTGCAAGTTGCTCCGTCCTAATTTTTGGCAGCTTTTGCTGGGAAAGCATAAGCAAATACTATGGGACACCCACTCCCCAATAATGGGACTTATGTTTGTAATATGCTGTACTGCATGGCTCTTGTAAGGGGCATTGCAAGTTGCTCCGTCCTAATTTTTGGCAGCTTTTGCTTGGAAAGCATAAGCAAATACTATGGGACACCCACTCCCCAATAATGGGACTTATGTTTGTAATATGCTGTACTGCATGGCTCTTGTAAGGGGCATTGCAAGTTGCTCCATCCTAATTTTTGGCAGCTTTTGCTGGGAAAGCATAAGCAAATACTATGGGACACCCACTCCCCAATAATGGGACTTATGTTTGTAATATGCTGTACTGCATGGCTCTTGTAAGGGGCATTGCAAGTTGCTCCGTCCTAATTTTTGGCAGCTCTTGCTGGGAAAGCATAAGCAAATACTATGGGACACCCACTCCCCAATAATGGGACTTATGTTTGTAATATGCTGTACTGCATGGCTCTTGTAAGGGGCATTGCAAGTTGCTCCGTCCTAATTTTTGGCAGCTTTTGCTTGGAAAGCATAAGCAAATACTATGGGACACCCACTCCCCAATAATGGGACTTATGTTTGTAATATGCTGTACTGCATGTGACGCGCCCCCTGGGCCGTGTGTACACGTGTGTGGGATACCCGGTGCCGAGTCTCTGGGGTCTGTAGTCTCCGTGACGGTGACCCGGTCCCGTGGCTCAGGCTGGTCAAACCAGTGGCAGTCTTTCTTAGGTTTTGAGGTTAATTGTCCGACTGCGCCACCCGTGGATTGCGGTCAGGGAGTACCACCGCTGCGAGGCAGACCGCTGAGGCTGGTGTTGTGTGCGCAGCATAGAATGGGATAACTCCCCTCGGGAGGAGTATAGCCTTAGGGCAGTGAGTGTGGATGATGGGGGTGATGGTGCACGAGCGCAGCAGGAATGACTCAGAGTCTTTGCAGTGCAGTTCAGGGTCTTTACTGATGATTATAAGGTAGACCCTCCCGGGAGTACTGGCTAGCATAAGAGGCCTGGTCAGTCTGTGAGCAAGCAGGAGTTCCCCTGGCCAGGTGGAGTTGTAGGCCTCCCCGTCTGTCTGCACTCTTCCTGGCTACCTTGCTGTAAGCGGGTAGAAGTAGCCCATGTCCCTGAGTGTACCGTGTAGTGCTCACCCGTAGGGCTGGTGACTTGGGGCCTTCTGTTAGCCTCCGCTCCACGACGGCGGTGCTGGTCCCTTGCTTGTGACTGAGCCTCCGGTCTTCTATGGCCAGAGGACCTGAAATCCCCTGCCGGCTGGTTTCTGCTGCTGGATATATAAGTCCTCACAGCTTCGGGCTCCTGTGTCCGGTTCCTATTGTCTCCTGCCAGGGCGAGCTCTGCTCAACTTCCAGCCCCTGGTCTTTAGCTCCTAGCTCCTACAGAGCTCCTTGCTGTTACTTTCCCTTGCTCTCACTCTGACTCTGACTGTTCTCTGACTCACTCAACTCCACCCCAGATCCAGTTTATAAGGGCAGAATTCTCCCCTCCCAGGATTGGGGCAGGAGGATGTTGCATGTTTAAGGGATCCTGACCAGGAAACCTCCCACTTGCTCTCCGACGTAATATCTCTATTACTGTGGTGACCAGACGCCTGGGGTGCCACACATGGCTCTTGTAAGGGGCATTGCAGTTCCTCATAATTTTTGGAAAGCCTTCTATTCACGGCTTAGGCCAACAGTGCACGGGAGACTCAGTTGCTATAAATGGAAAAAAAGGTTTAGTTAACGCCCTCTGACCTCCATGTCATTTCCAAGGGGCATTGGAGTGGCTCGAAATTTTTGGTAAGCATTGCACTCACTGTATGCCCTATAACTGTGTAGCCGAACTGCTCCTTTTGTTACAGAAACATATCATCCTACAAGACATATCTGGTTGACTGGCCTGATATTGATGTGAATGGTCCCTGTTCCTCCTGCTCTTTCTCCTTTGCCTCTACCTCATCCATCATTTATCACCTGAAGCTTTGTTTTAACGGGAGTCATAGAACTTGGATAGTAGCAGGAAAACATCCAGCAATCCTCGGAGGAGGTAGGATATGCGCCAAAACGCTGACCACCTCAGTCCTAGCCGCTACTACATACATGCGCTTGCATTACAACAAAACAAAGCAGATGCTAACTTCTATCATCCTCATCATGCTCCTCACCTTGGCACTCTCAACTCCCCTGATGGAGAAGCCAGGGCCCACCGGAGGAGTCTGATAGTCCGGTGGGTTCGGCCAATGCTGCCCTAAAGCAGGCCAGGCTAAGAAAAGTGTGGGAAAGGTTACCGGGACAAATAGGGGTGGCTGGGGACCGTGTATGGACACCCGGCCACCCCCTGGAGGCTGGGAAGCAAGCGGGGACACCCGGCCATCAGGCGTCTGGGGACTGAGTATGGATACCAGGCCGCCGACACAGCCATGGCGTGGTGGCCAGATTCCGCCTCCACATGCCTAAAAGGCCCAATTTAAAGTGCAAGCAAGCAAGCAGTATGATATTGCAGCCTGGGGGTGGGTGGGTGGCAGGCTGCATACTTGCGCTTGCATTGCAAGGAATGGGAGAGGTACAAATGAACACTGCCCTGGGACAAGGTCTTGAATGGGGATAGTTGCAAGTCTGCAATGACAGGTGCAAGGTGGGAGGCATCTTCGCATGTACCATGAACAGGGGTTTGGCATGCACACACTACAGCGGAATAGGCTCTCCTTCCCACTAAATGCACTGGGGAGGGCACAGGTAATGTTTTGGTATACGCGCTTAATCTTATGTATAAGGCACACCAGGACAAATATGGGCGGCTGAGGACTGAGTATGGATACCTCGCTGCCGAAGCAGCCATGAGGTAGTGGCCAGCTTCGGCCTCCTCCAAACTAAAAGGCCCCATTTCAAGTGCAAGCTAGCAGTATGGAATTGCAGTCTGGGGGTGGGTGGGTGGCAGGCTGCACACTTACACTTGCATTAAAAGAAAACATAGCAGATGCTAACTTCTGTCATCATCATCATGCTCCTCACCTTGGCACTCTCAACTCCACCGATGGAGAAGTCAGGGCCCACCGGAGGAGTCTGGTTCTCTGGTGGGCTCGTCCAATGCTGCCTAAAGCAGGCCGGGCAAAGAAAAGTGTGTGGGGGGATGTTCCAAGGAGAAATAGGGGCGGCTGGGGACCGTTTATGGACACCTGGCTGCCCCCAGGCGGCTGGGGACCGAGTATGGACACCCGGCCGCCGGGCGGCTGGGGACTGAGAATGGATTCCAGGCTGCATACTTGAGCTTGTATTGCAAGGAATGGGGGAGGTACAATTGAACACTGCCCTGGGACTAGAACTTGCATGGGGATAGTTGCAAGTCTGCATCTTCTGATGCGGTAAGGATCACTTATGATGGGCACACTTTTAGACAGTGACCTGGGAGTCAGAGATGCTTCCAGGGGTCTTCCCCATGCTGTTCCCTTGTCTTTTCAGCACTTTATGCATGTGTCACACAGCACATGGCCAGATAAGGTTGTAAAATGTTAAAATGACATTTCACGGTGAATGCATTTGTCATAGTTGAAAGCAATACAAAAGTGCAAAAACGCATAAAAAATGCTACTTGTGAACATAGCCGAAGGTGTGGAGGAGTATTTTTGTTTTTGGTCATTTATTTTAACTTATACACAAGTCTTTACCCTGGAAAGGATGTTCCTTAACATATTTCACAGGAAAAAAGTTTCACTTTCGTTTTTGACCGTTTTATTGTGAGCCTGTAAAAGTGGCTTAATACCTCTGACCACGTTGTTGACAGCAGTGACCTGGGGGTCAGAAATGCTTCCTGGGGCAATCCCCATCATTTGAGCACTGTCACTATCGTTTTGGGCACTTGTTAGGCTTTTAAAAGACTGCCGGGGGTGCCACCGCAAAAATGCTCGAGTCTCCCATAGACTAACATTGGGCTTGTTGCACGGGTCGAGCACCCGAGTATCACGGCGAGCTCGGCCCGAGCTTCGAGCACCCGAGCATTTTAGTGCTCGCTCAACACTAATAAGGATGCAAACCCTTTGCCCCGTATAGAGGAATCCCTGACTGCACTAAAACCTGCCAATTATTTCTCCACATTGGATCTCACTAGCGGGTACTGGCAAGTAGAGATGAGCGGTGTTCGACTTAAACTGTTCGCCAATCTCAAATTCGAGCTGTTTTGGGCGGTGTTCGAGCCGTTCGGCGAACGCAAACGATTTTAAAAAAATTCGGCTGTTCGAGGTTATGTTCGATAACTGTTCGTGCAGCAAAATCATAACTGGATTTTTTCTCAGTAATGATGAAAATTAATGTTAATACGCAGTTTGAGTGTACAGCGGGGCGGGGGGAGGGGCAGGGGATGGATCTCTGCAGGAATAATGAAGATCTCCATTTTTTTTTTCTCTTTCCCGCATTTACAGTGGGGAGGTGCAATCTGTCAGCCTATCAGCAGCGCACACACGAAGCGAAGTGCTTTTTTTCACACAAGCAAGGGCATGTGTCATTGGCAGTGTATGTCACACTTCCTTGCCCTATAAGATCCAGCCATTTTCCCCGTTGCCACCATTTTCTCACTGCTGCAGCTGCGTGTTAGACGTCACCGCTGTTGCTGTGTGCGCTATACCTTGTTAATTTCAAGCCAATTTTCGCACAAATCTACAGATAGCTTGGGAGTAGGGAATAGTTGTGATTGCAGTCCTTTTAAGGACTAGGTTACAGCATTTCCTACGACTTTTATCAGGCAGGTCAGTGCTCTTAAATAGATAGGTTGGGAGTAAAGACTAATTGTAATTTCAGTCCTTTTCAGGACTAAGTTACATCAGTTCCTATCAGATTTTGCCAGGCAGGTCTGTGCCAGTGCTGTGCAAGCTTTTTTCACAACATTAGGCTAAATCTAGCAAAGCTAATCCTTTTTGGCCTATTGCAGAGTGTGTTAGTCAGTGGAGTAGCCTATCTGTGTTGCAAGCTACACCACCTGTGTATAGAATACCAATTTTTTTACTGCACCTAGTGAAGTAAAACCTTTTGGGCATAGCATCATTCTATTAGTCCATCTATACTGACCTCCATCAGGTTGCAAATTGAATATAATTTTTTTCTGCATCTAGCTCTGAAAAAATATTTGGCCTTCTAGCAGTGTGTGGGACTTGTTCTATTAGTCCATCTATACTGACCTCCATCAGGTTGCAAATTGAATATAATTTTTTTCGGCATCTAGCTCTGAAAAAATATTTGGCCTTCTAGCAGTGTGTGGGACTTGTTCTATTAGTCCATCTATACTGACCTCCATCAGGTTGCAAATTGAATATAATATTTTTCTGCATCTAGCTCTGAAAAAATATTTGGCCTTCTAGCAGTGTGTGGGACTTGTTCTATTAGTCCATCTATACTGACCTCCATCAGGTTGCAAATTGAATATAATTTTTTTCTGCATCTACCTCTGAAAAAATATTTGGGCTTCTAGCTGTGTGTGGGACTTGTTCTATTAGTCCATCTATACGGACCTCCATCAGGTTCCAAATTGAATATAATTCTTTTCTGCATCTAGCTCTGAAAAAAATATTTGGCCTTCTAGCAGTGTGTGGGACTTGTTCAATTAGTCCATCTATACTGACCTTCATCAGGTTGCAAATTGAATATAATATTTTTCTGCATCTAGCTCTGAAAAAATATTTGGCCTTCTAGCAGTGTGTGGGACTTGTTCTATTAGTCCATTTATTAGTCCATCTATACTGACCTCCATCAGGTTGCAAACTGAATATAATTTTTTTCTGCATCTAACCCAGACAATAGTTTTGGCCTAATACCACAGTTTGGCCACTCAGCTCTGCTCGGTTCCCATCCATTGTTTTTTTGTGCAAACAACTCCAGAGTTGTGAATTAGTTAACCACCAAAATGAGTGGAAAAAGGCCTGCTGCTGGTGGAAAGGGGAATAGGTGTGTTGGGAAGGGGAAAAAAGGTTGTGTCCGTGGAGTAGGTGTTAAAGCAACAGTAACATCTGCAGAAGAAAGACCATCTTCCAGCAAAACTAAAATGTCTACTTCTTTTAGCGGACAATGTGATAAGATCCCTTTCTTACTGCCACGCCAATCGCTCCAAATTCCAGATGAGGTCTCTATGAATAGGAATTCTTAAGAATTTGATACCCTGTGAGGGCCAGGCAAAGGGAAAGTTGGACTGGATGGAATCCTGTATGGATTTGGGGAGGGAGACATCGAGGGCCTCAGACTGCGCTGTATTGATTTTAAAATTTGACCATGTAACAAAGTGATCTATTTCAGCCATAACAGCAGGGATGGATATATGTAATTGAGTGATATATACTAGGACATCATCAGCAAATAGAGAGCACTTGTACTCGGTGCCTCCCACCTCAATCCACCTAATATTGGGGTTATGGCGAATTGATGAGAGCAGGTGCTCCGTCACTAGGATGTATAAGAGAGGGGACAGAGGACATCCCTGCCTTGTCCCATTGGTGATTATGAAAGGTGATGAAAATGTTCTGACGCGCCCCCTGGGCCTTGGGACATCCGGAGCCGGACCCTTTTTGGTGGATGCTGGTGGTTGTAGTCTCCGTGGCAGCGACTCGGTTCCGTGGCTCAGGGCGGTCAAACCAGTGGCGGAACTATTTATGTGGTTTTGATGTTTAAATGTCCGACTACGCCACCCGTGGATTGCGGTCAGAGTGAACCGCCGCTGCAGGGCAGACCGCTGAGGCTGGTGTTGTGGGTGCAGCAGAGCGTAGCATAACTCCCCACGGGAGGAGTATAGCCTCAGGGCAGTGTATGCGGAGGATGGGGGTGATGGTGCAGGGCAGCAGCAGTAACGACACGGAGTCAGTGATGTAGTCCAGTGCCTTTACTCACAGTTTTTATTATCCAGACCACTTCTGCAGGTAACGGCTGCCCACGTCGTACTGTGCTCACCAGGTGAGGGGCTCAGACAACTCCCAGATAACTTTGGAGCGCTTCACAGGACCCCCTTTGTGTGTACTTTGTCTGGCCTTTCTTACCAACCCTTCTGTCCATCTGCCTCGGGCCTCCTCATGGTAAACTTGGCGCCAGTTTCCCTGCCCCTATGTGCTGCCCTCCTAGCGGGTATAGCGAGGGGCTGCGCCACATAAAATGTCACAGCCTCCGGTTTCTAGCTGAGGGTCGTTTCCCACCTCCACAAGTTTCGGGGACTGGTCTCCCCCTTTGGCCTGACCCCTCCACGCAGGTGGATTCGGGCGTGCGGTGGCGACTCACCCGTCCACACCCCTGGGATCCCTTTGTTCCTCGTTCCTGGAGCCTTCTTCGCTCCTCTTCCTTCCTTCTCCCTCTTCCAGGCCTGGGCCTCTGTTACTAGGCCCGCCTCTGGAGCAGAGCTCATGCAGAGCCCCTGCTCCCTGTCACTTCTGCTCAGACTTCTCTGCACTGAACTAAGATGGTGACCACCTTTTATACTCCCTTCTCAATGCACCCAGGAACTGCTTCCTCCCTGCTCCTGCACTACAGGGTTCCCCTTCCTCAGTGTTCCCTCCCCCCACTCCAGCCAGGGACAGGGACTGTCGTGCCCATCTCAGGGGCATATTGGTCACCCTGCCCCACGGCAATGTGGTGTAATGCATGCAGGTGTCGGGTCCTGATCCACACTCAATCCTTACCTGAGAGTGAGATATCACACCTCTGGGTGAGGTGCAATACCTCTGTAGCAACCGAGCCCTCAGGGTGCTACAGTTCCATTTATCTTCAGCCTAGGTGACGTATTGCGATACAGGGCCGTGATTTGTGCTATAAAAGGGTCCCCTAGACGCCTACCCCAAGCTTTTTAAGAGAATAATATATGGCGTGCCAGGAGACTCTATGGAATGTTTTCTCAGCATCCAACGAGAGTATCTAATTACAAATTTTTAACTGCATCTAGCCCAGGAAATACTTTGTGCCTAGTAGCAGTGTCTGCTAGTCAGCGGATTATCCCGGCTGTTAAGCAAGCTACACCACCTGTAGTTTGGACACTTAATTTTTTCAAATGAAATGCTTCGGGACCACGGGATACTCAGTGAAGAGCATCAGGAGGCACCCCAAGGCATAGGAGCTGGGACTGGCGGTAGGACGCCTTGCGGTGGACAGCCGAGCTCGATCCTTATAAAAGCTTTTTAACTGCAGCAGCTTTAGTGGACGCTACTGGAGCTGGAATTACGCGGCTGCTGGCATGAGACTTGCCCTTCAATAGATCCTTATAAAAGGATTTAAAGTGTATTCATTCAAATTAGAGAGACAATTTAAATTAAAAAGCTTAGAGCTGCCTCCACCACAGGGGGGCTCGCTCGACCCACCAGCGGACAGGCACCAGTATTGGGAGAGGGGGGCTGGCCGTCAGGGTCCACCGCGGCTCTGGCACAAACGGAGGTGGCATGGGCAGGAACGGACTGACCGTGTCGGCTTCTCACTTTTTGGATTTTAGAAGGGCATGACATGGCTATATCTGTGTCTCCCCCTCCTTTTACTCCTCCACCTCTTTTCTTTTCGCATGACTATATGTACTTGTCACTTTTCCATGTGTTAGTTATGTCTTCTGAGCAGTTTGTCAGCTTTTGGACACCTTTTGAATGTGTTTTCTATGTGTTTCTATGTGTTTTTGTTTGCCTGCCATTGGTTTTAACGGTGTTCGAAGGTGTTCGACGAACAGTTCGGCGAACACAAGGGTGTTCGATGAACCGAACCGAACTCGAGCACTACGGGGGTGGCTCAACACTACTGGCAAGTCTCTGTTGCTGAGGAAGACCAGGAGAAGACAGCCTTCACCACCCCGATGGGATTATACGAATTCAACAGCATGCCATTTGGACTCTGCAAGGCACCCGGAACATTCCAGAGGTTGATGGAGTATTGCTTGGGATACCGGAACTTTGAGACATTGCTGCTATACCTGGATAACGTTATCGTGTACTCGAGGACGTATGAAGACCATCTAAAGCACCTGGCGGAGGTATTTGAGGCATTGTCTCAGTATGGGATGAAACTAAAACCTTCCAAATGCCACCTGCTCAAACGGAAGGTTCAGAACCTGGGGCACGTAGTCAGCTCAGAGGGGGTAGCACCAGATCCGGAGAAGGTCACTGCCATAAAGAAGTGGCCTGAACCAAGGAACATCAAAGAGGTGCGACAATTTCTGGTACTGGTCGGGTACTACAGGAGGTTCATTAAGGACTACATCAAAAAGGCAGCACCTTTACAAGATCTCCTAGTAGGACAGTCAAAAAGAGGTAAAAGTCCCCCATTCCAGTGGGGCAAAGATCATGCTGAGTCCTTTGCGTTAATGAAGGAAGCCCTAACCGGTGAGGAAATCCTGGCTTACCCCGACTACAGCCAAACTTTCCTGTTATACACAGATGCCAGCAATGAGGGACTGGGAGCTGTGTTGTCCCAGAAGGAAAACGGCCAAGAAAAGGTAATTGCCTATGCCAGTAGAAAGCTTTGCCCTACTGAGAGGAACCTGGAGAATTACAGTTCCTTCAAGCTGGAGTTCCTGGCCTTGGTCTGGGCTATCACCGAAAGATTCAAACATTACCTAGCCTCAACTAAATTTACCGCCTTTACCGACAATAACCCCTTGACACACCTGGAGACAGCCAGGTTGGGAGCCATGGAACAGTGTTGGGTGGCCAGATTGTCGAATTACCAGTTCACAATCAAGTACCGGGCAGGTCACAAGAACACCAATGCTGATGCCCTGTCCAGAATGTCCCACCAGTCGGACACCGAGGATGAAGTGGATGACCTAGAAGAAATTGAATTACCTGCTTTCCACAGAAATGGAATGGTCCACGAGCAGCACACCTCCAGAAGACGTCATGGTAAGATGCTAAACCCTTTACCTCATCACAGCTGCAAGGAGACCCAGGACAGTGACCTGGTTGTCAGCCTTATCAAAGGACTGATAACCCAAGAAGGTTCTCACCTGGAGAAGGATGTTCCTCCACAAGCCAAGCACCTGTGGAATGAGAGAAGCCGGCTGTTCATCTACAGAGAAAAGCTGTGCAGGAGGTATGTCAACCCTTGAACCCATGAAATGGTGTGGCAGATTGTAGTGCCCAGGACGGATATCCAGATGGCGCTAGAGGCCTACCATAACCAAGCAGGTCATTTTGGCTGGAAGAAGCTGGAAACCCTGCTGAAGGATCGGTTCTATTGGGTTGGAATGCGGAGTTCCATAGAAAAGTGGTGCCGGAATTGTGGGCCCTGTAACCTCAGAAGGAAAGATTACGGAAGTCAGAAAGCACCCTTGCAGTCCATCAAAACAACCCAACCCCTGGAGATTGTCGCTCTGGATCACGTAAAACTGTCACCCAGCAGATGAGGCTATTCCTATGCCCTGACCATGGTGGATCACTATTCCTGGTTCCTGGTGGTAGCCCCTGTCAAGGATCTGACAGAGGAAACTGCAGCAAGAACATTCCAAACCTACTTCTGCAGGCCCCATGGATACCCGGACAAGGTGCTAACAAATCAAGGCCCTGCCTTTGAAGCTGAGCTGTTTAAAGAATTCTGTCACCTGTATGGATGTAAGAAGATCTGAACTACACCATATCATCCTCAAACCAACAGTATGTGCAAGAAAATTAATAACATCATCATTGACCGGTTAAAAACCCTATCATTGGAAGAGAGGAACCAGTGGCCAGACAAACTACCTGACCTGGTGGACCTGTATAACCACATACCTGTGAGTTCTACTAATTGTACCCCAGTGTACCTCATGAGAGCAAGAAACAGAAAATTGCCCATGGACCTGGAACTCGGCGTGGTGGAACCTGATGTAGATATGTCCACTGAAGACTGGGACACAAATCAGAAAGAGCAGTACAGGAAAGTACAGGCCTGTGTTGAAGACAGGCTAAACAAAGTAAAGGAAAGACAAGAAGACCAATATAACAAGCATGCACCAGCAGAACCCTTGGCACCCGGAGAAATAGTGCTAAAGCGGAAAAGAAGAGGTCACAAGCTCGATGACCAGTGGGAAAGAGAGCCCTACACCGTGTTAAATTCCGGATTTGACAACACCAAAACCTGCCTTATCAGCAAGGATGGAGGTAGGACAACTACAGCAGTCTCAAGAGACCACTTAAAATTGTGCCCAAGTCTACTGAAGACACAGGAGGAAGAAGTACCTCTTATAATACCGGAAAAAACCCAAGGAAGATGTAGTTCATACAGTTCTAGGAGACTTCCCTGCGGACTGGCCTCAACTCGATGGAGCAGTTATCATACCAGTGATACACTTCTGTCAGCCACCAGAAGAACCTCCACCACAACAAGAACCTGTGAGCACCCTGGAAGAACCTGCTCAAGAACAGGAAGAGTCCACAGTAAGAGGAGGATCACCAGTTGAAGCAGAACCTGAGGGTCCAGTAAACGGTGCACTTGCCAGTCCTATAGAGATGTTGAGGCAGTTCTATAACTTACCCGCACGTAGACCTGATAGGTTAGCGGATAGTGCATGCACAGACACCAGTATCACCCCAGTGCTACGAAGATCTAAACGCAGCATACAAAGCCAAATCCCTACCAGGTATAGGGAATGAGGTACAAAGTGCCTACAGTGTAAATAGCTACCCGGAAGGGTATAGCATTGTTTGTGTGATCTGAAAAGTTATATGTGTGCATTTACTTACCTGTAAAGGGTATAAAGACTTGCAGGCTGAGGACTGTGAGCAGCCAAGAACTGTCCATTGTAAATAGTTGCACTTATTAAAGTGCCCCCTATTGGTTTTATATTAAGAGACCACTGAACAAAAACCCGTTTGGCGTGGCCAAAGACGTGGTCCAACACCTGGATCACTTATGCCCTGTAGTCACACCCAGGGCCTACGTTGAGGGTTTTCGGATGGGTCCCTCATGCTATTCATGTTGCACCTTCACCAGTGAGATGGACATCTGGTTATGGGACTCACAGTAACTTTGATATGTGTTATTGTTGTTATAATTAGTGTTGAGCAACCCCCGTAGTGTTCGAGTTCGGTTCGGTTCGTCGAACACCCGTGTGTTCGCCGAACTGTTCGTCGAACTGTTCGTCGAACACCTTCGAACACCGTTAAAACCAATGAGAGGCAAACAAAAACACATAGAAACACATAGAAAACACCTTCAAAGGTGTCCAAAAGCTGACAAACTGCTCAGAAGACACAACTAACACATGGAAAAGTGACAAGTACATATAGTCATGCGAAAAGAAAAGAGGTGGAGGAGTAAAAGGAGGGGGAGACACAGATATAGGCATGTCATGCCCTTCTAAAATCCAAAAAGTGAGAAGCCGAGACGGCCAGTCCGCTCCTGCCCGTGCCACCTCCGTGTCGCCGGGTTTGTGCCAGAGCCGCGGTGAACCCTGACGGCCAGCCCCCCTCTCCCAATACTGGTGCCTGTCCGCTGGTGGGTCGAGAGAGCCCCCCTGTGGTGGAGGCAGCTCTAAGCTTTTTAATTTAAATTGTCCCTCTAATTTGAATGAATACACTTTAAATCCATTTACAAGGATCTATTGGAGGGCAAGTCTCATGCCAGCAGCCGCGTAATTCCAGCTCCAGTAGCGTCCACTAAAGCTGCTGCAGTTAAAAAGCTTTTATAAGGATCGAGCTCGGCTGTCCACCGCAAGGCATCCTAGTGCCAGTCCCAGCCCCTATGCCTTGGGGTGCCTCCTGATGCTCTTCACTAAGTATCCCGTGGTCCCGAAGCATTTCCTTTGAAAAAATTAAGTGTCCAAACTACAGGTGGTGTAGCTTGCTTAACAGCCGGGATAATCCGCTGACTAGCAGACACTGCTACTAGGCACAAAGTATTTCCTGGGCTAGATGCAGTTAAAAATTTGTAAGTAGATACTCTCGTTGGATGCTGAGAAAGCATTCCATAGAGTCTCCTGGCACGCCATATATGATTCTCTTAAAAAGCTTGGGGTAGGGGTCTAGGGGACCCTTTTATAGCCAAAATCACGGCCCTGTATCACAATACGTCACCTAGGCTGAAGATAAATGGAACTGTAGCACCGAGGGCTCGGTTGCTACAGACGTATTGCACCTCACCCAGAGGTGTGATATCTCACTCTCAGATAAGGATGGAGTGTGGATCAGGACCCGACACCTGCATGCATTACACCACATTGCCGTGGGGCAGGGCGACCAATATGCCCCTGAGATGGGCACGACAGTCCCTGTCCCTGGCTGGAGTGGGGGGAGGGAACACTGAGGAAGGGGAACCCTGCAGTGCAGGAGCAGGGAGGAAGCAGTTCCTGGGTGCATTGAGAAGGGAGTATAAAAGGTGGGCACCATCTTAGTTCAGTGCAGAGAAGTCTGAGCAGAAGTGGCAGGGAGCAGGGGCTCTGCATGAGCTCTGCTCCGGAGGCGGGCCTAGTAACAGAGGCCCAGGCCTGCAAGAGGGAGAAGGAAGGAAGAGGAGCGGAGAAGGCTCCAGGAACGAGGAATGAAGGGATCCCAGGGGTGCGGACGGGCGAGTCGCCACCGCACGCCCGAATCCACCTGCGTGGAGGGGTCAGGCCAAAGGGGGAGACCGGTCCCCGAACTAGTGGAGGCAGGAAACGACCCTCAGCTAGAAACCGGAGGCTCTGACATTTTATGTGGCGCAGTCCCTTGCTCCACCCGCTAGGAAGGCACCACATAGGGTCAGGGAAACTGGCGCCAAGTTTACCAAGAGGAGGCCCGAGGCAGCCGGACAGAAGTGTTGGTAAGAAAGGCCAGACAAAGGACACACAAAGGGGGTCCTGTGAAGCGCTCCAAAGTTATCTGGGAGTTGTCTGAGCCCCTCACCTGGTGAGCACAGTACGACGTGGGCAGCCGTTACCTGCAGACGTGGTCTGGATAATAAGAACTGTGAGTAAAGGCCCTGAACTGCATCACTGACTCCGTGTCGTTACTGCTGCTGCCCTGCACCATCACCCCCATCCTCCGCATACACTGCCCTGAGGCTATACTCCTCCCGTGGGGAGTTATGCTACGCTCTGCTGCACCCACAACACCAGCCTTAGCGGTCTGCCCTGTAGCGGCGGTTCACTCTGACCGCAATCCACGGGTGGCGTAGTCGGACATTTAAACATCAAAACCACATAAATATTTCCGCCACTGGTTTGACCGCCCTGAGCCACGGAACCGGATCGCCGCCACGAAGACTACAACCACCAGCATCCACCAAAAAGGGTCCGGCTCCGGGTGTCCCAAGGCCCAGGGGGTGCGTCAGAACATTTTCATCACCTTTCACAATCACCAATGGGACAAGGCAGGGATGTCCTCTGTCCCCTCTCTTATACATCCTAGTGACGCAGCACCTGCTCTCATCAATTCGCCATAACCCCAATATTAGGTGGATTGAGGTGGGAGGCACCGAGTACAAGTGCTCTCTATTTGCTGATGATGTCCTAGTATATATCACTCAATCACATATATCCATCCCTGCTGTTATGGCTGAAATAGATCACTTTGTTACATGGTAAAATTTTAAAATCAATGCAGCGAAGTCTGAGGCCCTCGATGTCTCCCTCCCTAAATCCATATAGGATTCCATCCAGTCCAACTTTCCCTTTGCCTGGCCCTCACAGGGTATCAAATACTTAGGAATTCCTATTCATAGAGACCTCTCCCATCTATGTTATCTTAATTTTGGGCCCTTTATTGAACAATTCCATACAGACCACGGTTGGCAAGTTGGAACTGTGAGATTCACTACGTGCACCACTGGTATTTTGTGGAAAAGCACATGTAAGATTCTGCAACAGTCTCTGCTGATACTCCTGCATGCGTGCATCCCTTTCTATGGCAGGAATAATTTCTGCAAATTTACTTTTGTACCGGGGATCTAACAGTGTGGCAACCCAGTAGTCAGGATTATTTCTAATTCTCACAATTCGAGGGTCATGTTGCAGGTAGTGCAGCAAGAAGGCACTCATGTGTGTTGCGCATCCAGGAGCACCAAGTCCCTGTTGTGTTGGTGGCGAGGTAACAATCATGCTTCCTTCCTCTGTCCTCTCCCCCCAACCTCGCACAACAGAAATGTGATCAAGGTCTCCCTCATCTGATGAGTCTTCCATCAGTTCGTCCTCCACTTCTTCCTGGGCTCCTGCACCTTCCTCACTAGTTTGGCTGCTACCATGCGCCCTGGTAAAATCATCTCCCCCACCCTCACATGCCTGCCGCCCTGGTGCTGCCGACCGTCTGGACCTTGCAGATGTTAGCCCTTCCGCATACAACTCCTCCTCCTCTACTTCCTCCACCTCCTCTTGTGCCACCACCTGACTCCGAATTCTGTTTAACATGTGCTCCAGCATGTAAATCACCGGAATAGTCATGCTGATAATGGCATCGTCAGCACTAAACATCTTCGTCGCCATTTCAAAACTGTGCAGAAGGGTGCATAGGTCCCTGATCTGAGACCACTCCTCCAGCGTGATTTGCCCCACCTCTGAATCTCGTTGGCCCAGGCTATACGTCAGAACGTATTGCACCAGGGCTTGTCGGTGCTGCCACAGTCGCTGCAACATGTGCAGAGTTGAATTCCACCGGGTAGGCACATCGCATTTTAGCCGGTGAAGTGGCAGGCCCAACGACTTCTGTAGAGATGTAAGTCGCTGAGCTGCGGGATGCGAACGGCGGAAGTGAGCACACAGCGACCGTGCCCTCTGCAGAAGGCCATCTAGTCTGGGATAGTGGGCTAAAAATTGCTGGACAACCAGGTTCAACACGTGAGCCATACAAGGCACGTGTGTGACATTGCCCCGGCGAAGGGCCGCACCCAGGTTTGCAGCATTGTCGCACACGGCCTTCCCTGGTTTCAGGTCCAGTGGAGACAACCATTCATGAAATTGGTTCTCCAGAGCTGACCACAACTCCTCAGCTGTGTGACTCACATTTCCCAGACATTTCAATGTAAAAACCGCCTGATAACGTTGAGCCCTACAGCCAGCATAGTAAGGAGGTGTGCAGGATCCCTTCTGCGCAGTTAGAAAGCTTGTGGCATGACCAGACAGGCTTTGGGTGCAGGTGGAAGACCGAGAGGAGGTTGAGGAGGCAGAAGCAGTGGAGGAAAAATGACATAAAGAGGATTGACGCACAACTCGTGGGGACGGCAAGACTTGGACAGCAGCCCCTTGTCCTGCTGTCACCATAGTTACCCAGTGCCCAGTCAGCGACATGTAACGCCCCTGTCCATGCCTACTCGTCCAAGTGTCTGTGGTGAAATGCACCCTGTCACACACAGAGTTTCTCAAAGAAGCGGTGATGTTGTGTGCGACATGCTGGTGGAGCGCAGGCACACCTTTCTTTGAGAAGCAGTGCCAACTGGGCATCTGGTACTGGGGCACTGCGACGGACATAAGGTCTCGAAAATCCTCTGTGTCCACCAGGCGGAAAGGCAGCATTTCTGTAGCCAAGAGCTTGCAGATGGTGAAATTCAACCTCTTAGCTTTCTCATGGCTAGGAGGAAATGGTCTTTTACTTGTCCACATCTGAGGGACCGAGGGCTGGCTATTGTGCTTAGACGGGATTGATAAGGGTGTCCCCGGCAAACTGCCGGTCTGTGAGGAAGATGCAGGCGGACATGTTAGGTTGCCTTGATCCAAAGGTGGTGCTATCGATGTCGGACAGCGCTCAAGACCAGCTGGTGTTACCACCTCCAAAGAAAATGATGACCTGCCAATCACGCTGGCTGTTGCGGGTAAAGAGGTGGCAGGTCTGCGCCCCAAAACAGGTGTGACTGCTGTCACAGAGGATGAAGAGGCCGCGGATGCACAAGATATGGCAGACGGTGGTTGGCCCGGCCGGCTAGACCGCATTGTAGCACACTGAGCTTCCCACTGCAACTTATGCTTCATGTCCATGTGCCGGTTCATGCATGAAGTACTCAAACTATGTATTTTTTGGCCTCTACTTAGCTTTTGCTGACAAATGTTACAGATAACACGAGTTGGGTCATCTTTATTGATCTGAAAAAATGCCCAGGCTATGCAAGGCTTAGCACCCATGCGACCTGAAGAGCCACCACGACTTGTGGTGAGAGGCAGAGTTGTGTTTGAGGATGCAGTTGTTGACGTGCTTCCAGTACTACGTCTCTGTCCAGGAAGGCGCAACCTGACCTCGTCGTCACTAGCATCTTCCTCCACCTCCTCTGCTGACCTCATCTCTTGGCTGACTGTGGGTTGACAGTAAGTGGGATCTCCGACCTCATCATCATCACCCTGTGCGTTATCACACCCGTCGTCCTCAGAGCCAACCTGTTCCTGCCCTGACAAAAAACTAAAGTTGTCGCTCCAATCAGGTATTTGAGTCTTATCATCGTCTTCCTCATTGTCTCCACCAACAGGAGTTACAGTTTGGGAATGAGGGTCTACATTATGGTCAGAACCTTCTGCGTCTGGTCCTGGATCCGACTCATAAAGATTCTGGGCATCAGTGCAGATCATTTCCTTGTCTGGATTCACAGAAGCGCTGGAGTCGACCTCTGATTCCCAGGCTATAGTATGAGTAAACAGCTCTGCAGACTCAACCATCTGTTCTACCTCATACTCAGACGGGCAGCTGGAGATTTGGGAGCTGTGAGGAAGCAAGTGCGATTTGGGTGACACCTTTGAGGACTGGAGTATTTGTGATGTTGAAGTTGATGTGGAGGAGAGCCCACTTAAAGGAGCACTTGATATCCGTTGAAGCACCTGCTGTTTTTGTGCCTCATCTGGAATTTGTAGCGATTGGCGTGGCCGTAAGAAAGGGATCTTATCACATTGTCCGCTAAAAGAAGTAGACATTTTAGTTTGGCTGGAAGATGGTCTTTCTTCTGCACCTACCCCACGGACACAACCTTTTTTCCCCTTCCCAACACGCCTATTCCCCTTTCCACCAGCAGCAGGCCTTTTTCCACTCATTTTGGTGGTTGACTAATTCACAACTCTGGAGTTGTTTGCACAAAAAAACAATGGATGGTAACCGAGCAGAGCTGAGTGGCCAAACTGTGGTATTAGGCCAAAACTATTGGCTGGGTTAGATGCAGAAAAAAATTATTTTTAATTTGCAACCTGATGGAGGTCAGTATAGATGGACTAATAGACCAAGTCCCACACACCGCTAGAAGCCCAAATATTTTTTCAGAGCTAGATGCAGAAAATTTTTTTATTCAATTTGCAACCTGATGGAGGTCAGTATAGATGGACTAATAGACCAAGTCCCACACACTGCTAGAAGCCCAAATATTTTTTCAGAGCTAGATGCAGAAAAAAATTATTTTTAATTTGCAACCTGATGGAGGTCAGTATAGATGGACTAATAGACCAAGTCCCACACACTGCTAGAAGCCCAAATATTTTTTCAGAGCTAGATGCAGAAAAAAATTATTTTTAATTTGCAACCTGATGGAGGTCAGTATAGATGGACTAATAGAACAAGTCCCACACGCTGCTAGAAGCCCAAATATTTTTTCAGAGATAAATGAAGAAAAAAATTATTTTTAATTTGCAACCTGATGGAGGTCAGTATAGATGGACTAATAGACCAAGTCCCACACACTGCTAGAAGCCCAAATATTTTTTCAGAGCTAGATGCAGAAAAAAATTATTTTTAATTTGCAACCTGATGGAGGTCAGTATAGATGGACTAATAGACCAAGTCCCACACACCGCTAGAAGCCCAAATATTTTTTCAGAGCTAGATGCAGAAAAAAATTATATTCAATTTGCAACCTGCTGGAGGTCAGTATAGAAGGACTAATAGAACAAGTCCCACACACTGCTAGAAGCCCAAATATTTTTTCAGAGCTAAATGAAGAAAAAAATTATTTTTAATTTGCAACCTGATGGAGGTCAGTATAGATGGACTAATAGACCAAGTCCCACACACTGCTAGAAGCCCAAATATTTTTTCAGAGCTAGATGCAGAAAAAAATTATATTCAGTTTGCAACCTGATGGAGGTCAGTATAGATGGACTAATAGAATGATGCTATGCCCAAAAGATTTTACTTCACTAGGTGCAGTAAAAAAATTGGTATTCTATACACAGGTGGTATATCTTGCAACACAGATAGGCTACTCCACTGACTAACACACTCTGCAATAGGCCAAAAAGGATTAGCTTTGCTAGATTCAGCCAAATGCTGTGAAAAAAACTTGCACAGCACTGGCACAGACCTGCCTGGCAAAAACTGATAGGAACTGATGTAACCTAGTCCTGAAAAGGACTCCAATTACAATTAGTCTTTACTCCCACAATCTATCTATTTAAGAGCACAGACCTGCCTGATAAAAGTCGTAGGAAATGCTGTAACCTAGTCCTTAAAAGGACTGCAATCACAACTATTCCCTACTCCCAAGCTATCTGTATATTTGTGCGAAAATTGGCTTGAAATTAACAAGGTATAGCGCACACAGCAACAGCGGTGCCGTCTAACACGCAGCTGCAGCAGTGAGAAAATGGTGGCGACGGGGAAAATGGCTTGGTCTTATAGGGCAAGGACATGTGACATACACTGCCAATCACACATGCCCTTGCTTGTGTGAAAAAAAGCACTTCGCTCCGTGTGTGCGCTGCTGATAGGCTGACAGATTGCACCTCCCCACTGCAAATGCGGGAAAGAGAAAAAAAAATGGAGATCTTCATTGTTCCTCCAGAGATCCATCCCCTGCCCCTCCCCCCGCCCCGCTGTACACTCAAACTGCGTATTAACATTAATTTTCATCATTACTGAGAAAAAATCCAGTTATGATTTTGGTGCACGAACAGTTATCGAACATAACCTCGAACAGCCGAATTTTTCTCAAATTGTTCGTGTTCGCCGACCGGCTCGAACACCGCCCAAAACAGCTCGAATTTGAGATTGGCGAACAGTTCGAGTAGAACAACGCTCATCTCTAGTTATAATTGTAATTGTTGTTGTTACCTGGTTACAAAAAAAAAATGCTTCAGTCCAGGAGTACTGAGTTGTACTAGGGGGGAATGTGGCACCCTGCTACACACAGGTACCACAGGACCCAAAAGGGTGCATGGACGGACTTCTCCACAAGAGGCCCTTACTACATACAGACACCTCCACCCATCCACCTCATACCACCAGAGGGAGCTCTGTTAGGGATATATATACTGGAGGGTGGAGTTAGGTAGGGAGAGTGTGCTGGCATTTGAGATCAGTGAAGAGGCAGCACCTGTTGAGCTGCTGTGCTGAAGGCAAGCCAAGGCCTAAAGCATGTGCTGAAGCCTTAGGGCCTAGAGCGTGGCCGGAGGCAAGGAGAGGAAAGAGGAGTTAAGGGGGCAGAGGAGCATCTTAAGCTCACCACAGAACACAAGCTGGACACCGGGTCCGCGCCTACAGGGTCCCCTACACCCAGTAGGAATAACCGGCATACCAGGAGGATTCCAGACCCCTGGTCAACCTGAAGTTACAAACATCTACAGAACTAGGAACCACGAAGACCCCAGCATCCAGGGATAGTGGTAGCCAGAGAAAAGTTGTTACTACCAAGCAGACAGGTGAGAGAGTGAAACAGTACAGAAGCTAGGCCTAGTTCCAGGCTGGCCAGGAGCTTCAGAGAGAGAGAGGAAGAAACAGATCAGGAGGCCTACTACCCGCTCACTGGGGAGAGTCCAGAAGTGCACCCTTCCTACAAAGTACCCTGGACCATACCTGCCATTCACACCAGTAAAGGTACTGAAGCAAATCCCCTGTGTGCGTGTCCGTCATTCCCCCTGACCCGACCGGGCCACCTCTCACCTGCATCCCTTCCATCAACCCTGCCCCGGGGCCTGCTCTGCCTGTGGGGAGCAGAAACATCTCAGCTGCCATCCCATCACCCCCGGAGGTCTGCAGCAGCACTGGTACCCATTACCAGGAACCACAGGTGGCGTAACGAGACAAAACTGTTATTCATCCCTTCAAGTAACAAACCACTTTTAAAGAGTGACCCCAGAGTACGGGCCCGGTAGCCGACTGCCGTGACATCACACAGAAGGTCAAGGCCTGGGTACCGAGTTTCCGCCATATCCCCCTGGGCGAGTCAGTAGCAGTGAGTGCGGCCTGCGATCCTCAGGTATGGCTGAACTCTGTGAACCGGATAAATAAAGCTGCACTAGTCAACTGGATGACGATCTCAAATATATCACTTGTGCAAGTCAAAGGACAAAGGATATATGGTGCCCCCCTCCAGGATGGGTTGGAGAAGCTTCTCCAAATGGCTCAGAGATTTTGATTGTCAATATTCCCCAGATTATATAGGAAGAGAAGACTTTTTGATACTGTACTACTTGGTCCAGTGCAGAATGTGCATCTTCTTTCCAAAAATTACTCCTGGGTAGTGTTGAGCAATACCTTCCGATATCGGGAAATATCGGATCGGATTGGATCGGACCGATACCCAAAAAGTATCGGATATCGCCGATTCTGATACCGGAAACCAATGCAAGTCAATGGGACAGAAATGTCGCAATGAAAATAAACCCTTTCTTTCCTTGTAGGTTAATTCTACTTGAAGGAAAACAACTAAGAATAATGTAGAATGTATTGGGGGAGGTGGGGGAGACAATAAAGGCATAGAGGTTTAGCCCAATCAAATGGAATAGCAGGAATTAATATTTTTTTAAGACATTCTGAGTTACGGAAATATTGACTATGTTAAGTATTTTTATATTTTGTCAGATATTTATGTTTCACTACTTCCATGCTCTTCACCTTCTTTTTTACTTCTCCCACACTTTCTCCTTCATCATCCTCAGCATCAGCATCTTTTTCATCCACTTCTTCTTCACCTTCTTCATCTTCTTCTTCTTCACCTTCTTCTTATTATTCTTTTTTTTTACATTCTTCATATTCTACTTCTTCATCTTCTTCTTCTTCTTCTTCTTCTTCATCATATTCTTATTTGTGACAGGCATTCCTGTAGTTGTTATCTATAAAAGGTTGGACATTACACCTTTCGTTCTACCCGTCACAAAAGATTTACAACAGGATTTGTCCACGTTCAGTTTGGCCTGCAGCAGCAGGTCTTTTCCAGGGGCACCACGAGGAGGAACGGACTCACCCCCATACACTGCTTAGTCATCTTCTGCATATAATTTAGATATTATCTTTTGCTCTGATTTTTAGTCTTATGCTTAATGTTCTTCCGCTTTTTGTTCTGCAGCTTCTTGTACTTCTGCTTCTTGGTTTTCTGTCGCTTGTTCTTCTGTATCTTGGTGGTTGTCTTCTCTTCTTTGTCCTCTTGGTCAACTTCTTCAGGGTCATCTTCTTGGTCTTCTTCGGGGTGGTCTTCAGGGTCGTCGTCTTTGGGGGTCCTCGTCTTCGGGGTCCTCATCTTCTTCGGGGTCCTCATCTTCTTCGGGTTGGTCTTCAGGGTCCTCTTCTTCGGGGTCCTCGTCTTCTTCGGGGTGGTCTTCAGGGTCCTCGTCTTCTTTGGGGTGGTCTTCAGGGTCCTCGTCTTCTCCAGGGTGGTCTTCAGGGTCCTCGTCTTCAGGGTCGTCGTCTTTGGGGTCCTCGTCTTCTTCGAGTTGGTCTTCAGGGTCCTCATCTTCAGGGTCCTCGTCAGGGAGATCCAGAGTGATTACCAAGAGCCATTTCAAAAAGCTTGAACTTGGAAATGTAGCAGAAGGTACAAGAAGGCTGAGGAACTACCGAGGACCAGCTGACGGTACTGGAACCCGGATGGGTAGCATAAGGTACAAGAGCCAATGGAACTACCGAGGACCAGCTGATGGTACTGGAACTCGGTTACTAAGCAGGAGGTACCTGTGCCAGAAAGCACTACCAAGGACCAGCAGACGTTGGTGGAACTTGGATACCGAGAAGGAGGCACCTAATCCAAAGGCACTGCCGAGAACCAGCTGACGGTACTGGAACCCGGATGGGTAGCAGAAGGTACAAGAGCCAATGGAACTACCGAGGACCAGCTGACGGTACTGGAACTCGGTTACTAAGCAGGAGGTACCTGTGCCAGAAAGCACTACCAAGGACCAGCAGACGTTGGTGGAACTTGGATACCGAGAAGGAGGCACCTAATCCAAAGGCACTGCCGAGAATCAGCTGACGGTACTGGAACCCGGATGGGTAGCAGAAGGTACAAGAGCCAATGGAACTACCGAGGACCAGCTGACGGTACTGGAACCCGGATGGGTAGTAGAAGGTACAAGAGCAAATGGAACTACCGAGGACCAGCTGATGGTACTGGAACCCGGATGGGTAGCAGAAGGTACAAGAGCCAATGGAACTACCGAGGACCAGCTGATGGTACTGGAACTCGGTTACTAAGCAGGAGGTACCTGTGCCAGAAAGCACTACCAAGGACCAGCAGACGTTGGTGGAACTTGGATACCGAGAAGGAGGCACCTAATCCAAAGGCACTGCCGAGAACCAGCTGACGGTATTGGAACCCGGATGGGTAGCAAAAGGTACCCATGTAAAAAAAAGTTTCAAGGCCGCGAGCCGGCCGCAGTTACCAAAACCCACAGTCCTACAGGGGGTGCTTGTCCTATTGGCACTATGGAACCAGCCTTCATTGCCAGATCCCACAGCCCACATAGGAGTCACCTAAACTGCAGGCACCATAGAGTCGGCTAACCCGACCGCAACACGACAGGACAACGCATTGGAGGCAAAGTGACGCTGACACTACCCGGAAACAGCTGGCGTGCTGGAACCAGGCTGGGCAGGAGGGAGTACCCGTGCCAAAGACACTGCCGAGAACCAGCTGACGGTACTGGAACCCGGATGGGTAGAAGAAGGTACAAGAGCAAATGGAACTACCGAGGACCAGCTGACGGTACTGGAACCCGGATGGGTAGCAGAAGGTACAAGAGCCAATGGAACTACCGAGGACCAGCTGACGGTACTGGAACTCGGTTACTAAGCAGGAGGTACCTGTGCCAGAAAGCACTACCAAGGACCAGCAGACGTTGGTGGAACTTGGATACCGAGAAGGAGGCACCTAATCCAAAGGCACTGCCGAGAACCAGCTGACGGTACTGGAACCCGGATGGGTAGCAGAAGGTACCCATGTAAAAAAAAGTTTCAAGGCCGCGAGCCGGCCGCAGTTACCAAAACCCACAGTCCTACAGGGGGTGCTTGTCCTATTGGCACTATGGAACCAGCCTTCATTGCCAGATCCCACAGCCCACATAGGAGTCACCTAAACTGCAGGCACCATAGAGTCGGCTAACCTGACCGCAACACGACAGGACAACGCATTGGAGGCAAAGTGACGTTGACACTACCCGGAAACAGCTGGCGTGCTGGAACCATGCTGGGCAGGAGGGAGTACCCGTGCCAAAGACACTGCTGGGAGACAGCTGGCGGTGCTGGAACCCAGGGTAAATACTAAAAACAGAGTGGAGCCAGAGGCGTAATTGGAGCAACTTTAAAATCTGTAGTAGTGAGAATGTGGACAGAGCAGGAGAAATTGCCGTCCGCACAGCAGGGGAACAGCTGACGTTACTGAACCCCAAAAACACAGCAGCAAGTGTTGACTGTGCAGTCGGCACTTCCGAGCGCCAACTGGCGGTGTTGGAGCTCAGGGATAATACTGAAAACAGAGGAGCCAGAGGTGTAATTGGAGCAACTTTAAAATCTGTAGTAGTGAGAATGTGGACAGAGCAGGAGAAATTGCCGTCCGCACAGCTGGGGAACAGCTGACGTTATTGAACCCCAATAACACGGCAGCAAGTGTTGACTGTGCAGATGGCACTTCCGAGCGCCAACTGGCGGTGTTGGAGCTCAGGGATAATACTGAAAACAGAGGAGCCAGAGGTGTAATTGGAACAACATTAAAATCTGTAGTAGTGAGAATGTGGACAGAGCAGGAGAATTTGCCGTCCGCACAGCAGGGGAACAGCTGACGTTACTGAACCCCAATAACACGGCAGCAAGTGTTGACTGTGCAGACGGCACTTCCTAGCGCCAACTGGTGGTGTTGGAGCTCAGGGATAATACTGAAAACAGAGGAGCCAGAGGTGTAATTGGAGCAACTTTAAAATCTGTAGTAGTGAGAATGTGGACAGAGCAGGAGAAATTGCCGTCCGCACAGCAGGGGAACAGCTGACGTTACTGAACCCCAATAACACGGCAGCAAGTGTTGACTGTGCAGACGGCACTTCCGAGCGCCAACTGGCGGTGTTGGAGCTCAGGGATAATACTGAAAACAGAGGAGCCAGAGGTGTAATTGGAGCAACTTTAAAATCTGTAGTAGTGAGAATGTGGACAGAGCAGGAGAAATTGCCGTCCGCACAGCAGGGGAACAGCTGACGTTACTGAACCCCAAAAACACGGCAGCAAGTGTTGACTGTGCAGTCGGCACTTCCGAGCGCCAACTGGCGGTGTTGGAGCTCAGGGATAATACTGAAAACAGAGGAGCCAGAGGTGTAATTGGAGCAACTTTAAAATCTGTAGTAGTGAGAATGTGGACAGAGCAGGAGAAATTGCCGTCCGCACAGCTGGGGAACAGCTGACGTTATTGAACCCCAATAACACGGCAGCAAGTGTTGACTGTGCAGATGGCACTTCCGAGCGCCAACTGGCGGTGTTGGAGCTCAGGGATAATACTGAAAACAGAGGAGCCAGAGGTGTAATTGGAACAACATTAAAATCTGTAGTAGTGAGAATGTGGACAGAGCAGGAGAATTTGCCGTCCGCACAGCAGGGGAACAGCTGACGTTACTGAACCCCAATAACACGGCAGCAAGTGTTGACTGTGCAGACGGCACTTCCTAGCGCCAACTGGCGGTGTTGGAGCTCAGGGATAATACTGAAAACAGAGGAGCCAGAGGTGTAATTGGAACAACATTAAAATCTGTAGTAGTGAGAATGTGGACAGAGCAGGAGAATTTGCCGTCCGCACAGCAGGGGAACAGCTGACGTTACTGAACCCCAATAACACGGCAGCAAGTGTTGACTGTGCAGACGGCACTTCCTAGCGCCAACTGGCGGTGTTGGAGCTCAGGGATAATACTGAAAACAGAGGAGCCAGAGGTGTAATTGGAGCAACTTTAAAATCTGTAGTAGTGAGAATGTGGACAGAGCAGGAGAAATTGCCGTCCGCACAGCAGGGGAACAGCTGACGTTACTGAACCCCAATAACACGGCAGCAAGTGTTGACTGTGCAGACGGCACTTCCGAGCGCCAACTGGCGGTGTTGGAGCTCAGGGATAATACTGAAAACAGAGGAGCCAGAGGTGTAATTGGAGCAACTTTAAAATCTGTAGTAGTGAGAATGTGGACAGAGCAGGAGAAATTGCCGTCCGCACAGCAGGGGAACAGCTGACGTTACTGAACCCCAATAACATGGCAGCAAGTGTTGACTGTGCAGACGGCACTTCCGAGCGCCAACTGGTGGTGTTGGAGCTCAGGGATAATACTGAAAACAGAGGAGCCAGAGGTGTAATTGTAGCAACTTTAAAATCTGTAGTAGTGAGAATGTGGACAGAGCAGGAGAAATTGCAGTCCGCACAGCAGGGGAACAGCTGACGTTACTGAACCCCAATAACACGGCAGCAAGTGTTGACTGTGCAGACGGCACTTCCAAGCACCAACTGGCGGTGTTGGAGCTCAGGGATAACACTGAAAACAGAGGAGCCAGAGGTGTAATTGGAGCAACTTTAAAATCTGTAGTAGTGAGAATGTGGACAGAGCAGGAGAAATTGCCGTCCGCACAGCAGGGTAACAGCTGACGTTACTGAACCCCAATAACACGGCAGCAAGTGTTGACTGTGCAGATGGCACTTCCGAGCGCCAACTGGCGGTGTTGGAGCTCAGGGATTACAGTTCAGGTGGTAGAAACATGAACACAACAGGAGACCTGGATACTGTTGCCAACCAATTATTTATTCTGGAAGAGGACTGGCAAATTCATGAGAGACCCAGGCCTTGTTCATTTTGAGAAAAGTAAGCCGGTCAACTTTATCGGAGGATAGTCGCATGCGACGGTCTGTTAGTACACCACCTGCGGCACTAAAGACGCGTTCCAATAATACACTAGCAGCAGGGCAAGCTAGCACCTCCAATGCATACTGACTAAGCTCTGGCCATGTATCCAGCTTACAGACCCAAAACTTGAAGGGAAAAGAGCCGCCTGGGAGTACACTAAGAGGGCAAGACATGTAGTCTGTCACCATCTGACGGAAACGTTGCCTCCTGCTGACTGGAGCCGTCTGTGATGGTGTAAACATTTGTGGCGGTGGGGACATAAAACTTTGCCACATTTCGGCCATACTGGTCTTGCCTTGTGCTGAGGCGCTGATTCTGCTCCCTCTTTGTGCAGAGCTTCCTCCACTGCCTCGACGCGCTAAGCTGCTTTGTAAAGCACTAGCAGCACTGCTCTCGGTTGGAATGGAGAACATGATGGAATGCACCAGTGCGTCTTGGTACTCCCGCATTTTACGCTCCCGGTTCAACGGTGTTATGAGGCTTTGTAAGTTGTCCCGGTAGCGAGGATCTAGGAGGGTCGACACCCAATAATCAGCCGTGTTGAGAATGTGGGCGATGCGGCGGTCGTTTCTCAGGCACTGCAGCATGAAATCAACCATGTGCTGCAGACTGCCAACTGGCCAAGAAACGCTGTCCCCTGCTTGAGGCGTGATCTCTGCCTGCTCTGCATCACCCCACCCTCGCTGTATATACTGACTACTAGTGCATTGTGTACCTCCCTCCTCTGGACAGAAGTCTTCCTCATCCATTGACTCCTCCTCATCCTCCTCACAAAGTGTCCCCTGCCTAGGCCTTTGTGAGGAACCACGTTGCGCAGACTGTACAGAAGCAGATGGCATTTGTGACTCCTCATCCTCCACCTCTTCCAAAACCTCCTCCCTTAGTGCTTGCAGTGTTTTTTCAAGCAGGCAGATAAAGGGGATAGTCATGCTGACTAGTGCATCATCTGCACTCGCCATCTGCGTGGAATAATCGAAGGCATGCAAAACGTGGCAAATGTCCTTCATAGAGGCCCACTCAGTGGTGGTGAAGTGTGAACGGCGCGCACTGCGACTTGTTTGCGCCTGCTGCAGCTGGTACTCCATTACTGCTGCCTGCTGCTCACACAACCTCTCCAACATATGTAACGTTGAAATCCACCTGGTGGGTAGGTCACATATGATGCGATGTTCCGGAAGACGTAATCGGCGCTGCAGAGCTGCAATGCGTGATCTTGCGTTGCTGGAACGCCGCAAGTGAGCGCACTCTATGCGGACATTGTGAAGCATTGCATCAAGATCCGGATAGTCCCTCAAAACACTCTGCACGACCAAGTTGAGCACATGTGCCAGACATGGGATGTGAGTGAGGTTGCCTAGGCCAAGAGCTGCCACCAGATTTCGGCCATTGTCACACACTACCATGTCTGGCTGCAGATTCGCTGGCACACACCACACCTCGCTCTGCTGCTTGATGGCATTCCAGAGCTCCTGCGCTGTGTGGCTTCGATTCCCCAAATAAATTAATTTTAATACGGCCTGTTGACGTTTGGCCATGGCTGTGCTCATATCGGTCATCATAACAGGTAACCAACCGTTCACAGGTCGATGTGAAGGTAGACCGTGACGGCTCCAGCAGCGCTGATTCAGAGGAACTGGAGTATGAGGAGGAGTCATTGTGTACAGACTGGATTCCTGCAATCCTTGGAGTAGGCAGAACACGTACAGCGCCACTCTCAAGATCTGTACCCGGCTCCACAACATTTACCCAATGGGCAGTGAGGAAAAGGTATCGTCCCTGTCCATGCTTACTGGTCCAAGCATCGGTGGTCAGGTGGACCTTGCTACTGACGGCGTTTTGTAGTGCATGTTTAATTTTTCCCTCCACATGATGTTGCAGGGCAGGGACGGCTTGTCTGCTGAAATAAAAGCAGCTGGGCACGTTGTATTGTGGGACTGCCAATTAGTGTTGAGCCACCCCCGTAGTGTTCGAGTTCGGTTCGGTTCGTCGAACACCCGTGTGTTCGCCGAACTGTTCGTCGAACTGTTCGTCGAACACCTTCGAACACCGTTAAAACCAATGGCAGGCAAACAAAAACACATAGAAACACATAGAAAACACCTTCAAAGGTGTCCAAAAGCTGACAAACTGCTCAGAAGACATAACTAACACATGGAAAAGTGACAAGTACATATAGTCATGCGAAAATAAAAGAGGTGGAGGAGTAAAAGGAGGGGGAGACACAGATATAGGCATGTCATGCCCTTCTAAAATCCAAAAAGTGAGAAGCCGACACGGCCAGTCCGCTCCTGCCCGTGCCACCTCCGTGTCGCCGGGTTTGTGCCAGAGCCGCGGTGAACCCTGACGGCCAGCCCCCCTCTCCCAATACTGGTGCCTGTCCGCTGGTGGGTCGAGCGAGCCCCCCTGTGGTGGAGGCAGCTCTAAGCTTTTTAATTTAAATTGTCTCTCTAATTTGAATGAATACACTTTAAATCCATTTACAAGGATCTATTGGAGGGCAAGTCTCATGCCAGCAGCCGCGGTAATTCCAGCTCCAGTAGCGTCCACTAAAGCTGCTGCAGTTAAAAAGCTTTTATAAGGATCGAGCTCGGCTGTCCACCGCAAGGCATCCTACTGCCAGTCCCAGCCCCTATGCCTTGGGGTGCCTCCTGATGCTCTTCACTAAGTATCCCATGGTCCCGAAGCATTTCCTTTGAAAAAATTAAGTGTCTAAACTACAGGTGGTGCAGCTTGCTTAACAGCCGGGATAATCCGCTTACTAGCAGACACTGCTACTAGGCACAAAGTATTTCCTGGGCTAGATGCAGTTAAAAATTTGTAATTAGATACTCTCGTTGGATGCTGAGAAAGCATTCCATAGAGTCTCCTGGCACGCCATATATGATTCTCTTAAAAAGCTTGGGGTAGGGGTCTAGGGGACCCTTTTATAGCCAAAATCACGGCCCTGTATCGCAATACGTCACCTAGGCTGAAGATAAATGGAACTGTAGCACCCTGAGGGCTCGGTTGCTAAAGACGTATTGCACCTCACCCAGAGGTGTGATATCTCACTCTCAGGTAAGGATGGAGTGTGGATCAGGACCCGACACCTGCATGCATTACACCACATTGCCGTGGGGCAGGGCGACCAATATGCCCCTGAGATGGGCACGACAGTCCCTGTCCCTGGCTGGAGTGGGGGGAGGGAACACTGAGGAAGGGGAACCCTGTAGTGCAGGAGCAGGGAGGAAGCAGTTCCTGGGTGCATTGAGAAGGGAGTATAAAAGGTGGGCACCATCTTAGTTCAGTGCAGAGAAGTCTGAGCAGAAGTGGCAGGGAGCAGGGGCTCTGCATGAGCTCTGCTCCGGAGGCGGGCCTAGTAACAGAGGCCCAGGCCTGGAAGAGGGAGAAGGAAGGAAGAGGAGCGGAGAAGGCTCCAGGAACGAGGAATGAAGGGATCCCAGGGGTGCGGACGGGCGAGTCGCCACCGCACGCCCGAATCCACCTGCGTGGAGGGGTCAGGCCAAAGGGGGAGACCGGTCCCCGAACTAGTGGAGGCAGGAAACGACCCTCAGCTAGAAACCGGAGGCTCTGACATTTTATGTGGCGCAGCCCCTCGCTACACCCGCTAGGAAGGCACCACATAGGGTCAGGGAAACTGGCGCCAAGTTTACCAAGAGGAGGCCCGAGGCAGCCGGACAGAAGTGTTGGTAAGAAAGGCCAGACAAAGGACACACAAAGGGGGTCCTGTGAAGTGCTCCAAAGTTATCTGGGAGTTGTCTGAGCCCCTCACCTGGTGAGCACAGTACGACGTGGGCAGCCGTTACCTGCAGACGTGGTCTGGATAATAAGAACTGTGAGTAAAGGCCCTGAACTGCATCACTGACTCCGTGTCGTTACTGCTGCTGCCCTGCACCATCACCCCCATCCTCCGCATACACTGCCCTGAGGCTATACTCCTCCCGTGGGGAGTTATGCTACGCTCTGCTGCACCCACAACAGCAGCCTCAGTGGTCTGCCCTGTAGCGGCGGTTCACTCTGACCGCAATCCACGGGTGGCGTAGTCGGACATTTAAACATGAAAACCACATAAATAGTTCCGCCACTGGTTTGACCGCCCTGAGCCACGGAACTGGGTCGCCGCCACGAAGACTACAACCACCAGCATCCACCAAAAAGGGTCCGGCTCCGGGTGTCCCAAGGCCCAGGGGGTGCGTCAGAACATTTTCATCACCTTTCACAATCACCAATGGGACAAGGCAGTGATGTCCTCTGTCCCCTCTCTTATACATCCTAGTGACGGAGCACCTGCTCTCATCAATTCGCCATAACCCCAATATTAGGTGGATTGAGGTGGGAGGCACCGAGTACAAGTGCTCTCTATTTGCTGATGATGTCCTAGTATATATCACTCAATCACATATATCCATCCATGCTGTTATGGCTGAAATAGATCACTTTGTTACATGGTAAAATTTTAAAATCAATGCAGCGAAGTCTGAGGCCCTCGATGTCTCCCTCCCCAAATCCATATAGGATTCCATCCAGTCCAACTTTCCCTTTGCCTGGCCCTCACAGGGTATCAAATACTTAGGAATTCCTATTCATAGAGACCTCTCCCATATATGTTATCTTAATTTTGGGCCCTTTATTGAACAACTCCATACAGACAACGGTAGGCAAGTTAGAACTGTAAGATTCACTACGTGAACCACTGGTGTTTTGTGGAAAAGCACATGTACACTGCGTTCTAAATTATTATACAAAAAGTGTTTAGGAGTGATAAGGGAAGAATTTGTTTGTTTGTCAGTTAAACTCATTGATGGTGATGTGTGTCAGGGCTCTTTATATCACTGTAAGCAATTGCAGACACCTGTGCTAATTAGTTTGGCAGGTGTGTCCAATGAAAGGCAAGACTACTTAAGAAGGCTCTCTCACATTATTAAGCAGCCTACATTTTCTGCCAAAATGGGAAAGAAAAAGGATGTGTCGGCTGCTGAGAAGCAACAAATTGTGGAGTGTTTAGGTCAAGGCATGACTACAATCAACATTGTGCGATGATCAGGATGAAGTGTCTTGGCAATCAAGAAGTATGTAGCTGATTCACAGTACACACGTGTGCGTGCTGATAAGGGCAAATTGAGGACTCTTTCCTACAGGCAATTACGTCAGGTTGAAAGAGCAGCGGCAAAAAAGCCTTGTCATAGCAGCAGACAAGTTTTTGAAGCTGCTTGTGCCTCCAACGTCCCCCGAACAACAAGATGTAGGGTCCTTCAGAGGTTTGCAGCTGTGCATGCGCCATCCTGTCGACCTCCTCTATCCACTTCACACAAGCAGAAACGGCTCCAGTGGGCCAAACATTACATGAAGACTGATTTCAAAACTGTTTTGTTCACGGATGAGTGCCGTGCAGCGCTCGATGGTCCAGATGGATGGAGTGGAGGATGGCTGGTTGATGGACACCCCACGCAAACACGGCTACAGCGCCAACAAGGAGGAGGTGGAGTAATGTTTTGGGCTGGAATCATGGGGAGAGAGATTGTCGGCCCCTTTAGGATCCCTGAAGGCGCTAAAGATGAACTCCATAATGTATGTGGATTTTCTCAAACAGCACTTCCTGCCATGGTTCAAGAAGAAGAACCGTGTATTTCACAGCAAGATCATTTTTCTGCATGATAATGCACCATCTCATGCTGCACATAAAACATCTGCATCTCTGGCTGATATGGGCATAAAAGGGGACAAACTTATGGTGTGACCCCCATGCTCCCCTGACCTCTACCCCATTCAGAACCTTTGGAGCATCATTAAAAGGAGTGTCTATGATGGCGGGAGGCAGTTCACATCTAAGCAACAGCTCTGGGAGGGTATTCTGTCCTCATGCAAAACAATTGAAGCAGAAACCATCCAAAACCTGACAAATTCAATGGACGAGAGAGTTCAGAAGCTCCTTTCGAACAAGGGGTCCTATGTGAAAATGTAACATCACCTAGAATAAAGTTTTGAGTTGAAAACTGTTTGATTTCAGTTTCTAACAACCTGCTAATGCTTATAATTTCAAAAATGACCATTTTTTTGGTCTTTATTAAAATGAAAAGGTTGATCGAAAAGTTTGGGGGATCTAAGAGTGTGGCAACCCAGTAGTCATGATTACTTCGAATTCTGACAATATGAGGGTCATGCTGCAGGTAGTGCAGCAAGAAGGCACTTATGTGCCTTGCGCATCTCGGAGCCCCAAAATTATTTTCCGGGCTAGATGCAGCTAAAAATTATTTTAATTTTAAATCTGGTGAAGCTTTAGTATAGATGGCCTAATAGGATCAGTGCTGCACACTGCTACAAAGCCCAAATTATTTTCCAGTCAAGATACAGATAAACATGATTAGTAATTTGAAAGCTTAAAACGGTTGGTAGGGTGATTTTAACCAATCATCAAGCTTTTACTCTCCCCAGGATGACACAGGGGTAGAAAAGTCGTTTCGGATCCATGATTTGTTCATCTTTATGAACGTGAGTCTGTCTACATTATCAGTGGAGAGCCGCGTGCGCTTATCTGTCAGCACACCACCAGCAGCGCTGAACACACGTTCAGACAGAACGCTGGCTGCGGGGCATGACAAGATCTCCAAGGCGTAAGTGGCTAGCTCCGGCCATTTATCCAGATTGGAAGCCCAAAAAGAGCAAGGGTCCAGTGACACAGTCGTGGCTTCAATGTTTACTTGGAGATACTCCTGTACCATCGTCTCTAGGCGTTGACTATGTGTCAGACTTCTTGTCTCCTGTGGCCTTGCAAAGGATGGGCTAAAAAAGTGGTGAAATGATTCAGCAAAATTGATGTTACCAGCAGATACTGTGGTTCTGTCACGGTTTGAGTGCTGAACACTTGACGGTCCCACGGTTGGCAAGTTGGAACTGTGAGATTCACTACGTGCACCACTGGTATTTTGTGGAAAAGCACATGTAAGATTCTGCAACAGTCTCTGCTGATACTCCTGCATGCGTGCATCCCTTTCTATGGCAGGAATAATTTCTGCAAATTTACTTTTGTACCGGGGATCTAACAGTGTGGCAACCCAGTAGTCAGGATTATTTCTAATTCTCACAATTCGAGGGTCATGTTGCGGGTAGTGCAGCAAGAAGGCACTCATGTGTGTTGTGCATCCAGGAGCACCAAGTCCCTGTTGTGTTGGTGGCGAGGTAACAATCATGCTTCCTTCCTCTGTCCTCTCCCCCCAACCTCGCACAACAGAAATGTGATCAAGGTCTCCCTCATCTGATGAGTCTTCCATCAGTTCGTCCTCCACTTCTTCCTGGGCTCCTGCACCTTCCTCACTAGTTTGGCTGCTACCATGCGCCCTGGTAAAACCATCTCCCCCACTCTCACATGCCTGCCGCCTTGGTGCTGCCGACCGTCTGGACCTTGCAGATGTTAGCCCTTCCGCATACAACTCCTCCTCCTCTACTTCCTCCACCTCCTCTTGTGCCACCACCTGACTCCGAATTCTGTTTAACATGTGCTCCAGCATGTAAATCACCGGAATAGTCATGCTGATAATGGCATCGTCAGCACTAAACATCTTCGTCGCCATTTCAAAACTGTGCAGAAGGGTGCATAGGTCCCTGATCTGAGACCACTCCTCCAGCGTGATTTGCCCCACCTCTGAATCTTGTTGGCCCAGGCTATACGTCAGAACGTATTGCACCAGGGCTTGTCGGTGCTGCCACAGTCGCTGCAACATGTGCAGAGTTGAATTCCACCGGGTAGGCACATCGCATTTTAGCCGGTGAAGTGGCAGGCCCAACGACTTCTGTAGAGATGTAAGTCGCTGAGCTGCGGGATGCGAACGGCGGAAGTGAGCACACAGCGACCGTGCCCTCTGCAGAAGGCCATCTAGTCTGGGATAGTGGGCTAAAAATTGCTGGACAACCAGGTTCAACACGTGAGCCATACAAGGCACGTGTGTGACATTGCCCCGGCGAAGGGCCGCACCCAGGTTTGCAGCATTGTCGCACACGGCCTTCCCTGGTTTCAGGTCCAGTGGAGACAACCATTCATGAAATTGGTTCTCCAGAGCTGACCACAACTCCTCAGCTGTGTGACTCACATTTCCCAGACATTTCAATGTAAAAACCGCCTGATAACGTTGAGCCCTACTGCCAGCATAGTAAGGAGGTGTGCAGGATCCCTTCTGCGCAGTTAGAAAGCTTGTGGCATGACCAGACAGGCTTTGGGTGCAGGTGGAAGACCGAGAGGAGGTTGAGGAGGCAGAAGCAGTGGTGGAACTTTGACATAAAGAGGATTGACGCACAACTCGTGGGGACGGCAAGACTTGGACAGCAGCCCCTTGTCCTGCTGTCACCATAGTTACCCAGTGCCCAGTCAGCGACATGTAACGCCCCTGTCCATGCCTACTCGTCCAAGTGTCTGTGGTGAAATGCACCCTGTCACACACAGAGTTTCTCAAAGAAGCGGTGATGTTGTGTGCGACATGCTGGTGGAGCGCAGGCACACCTTTCTTTGAGAAGTAGTGCCGACTGGGCATCTGGTACTGGGGCACTGCGACGGACATAAGGTCTCGAAAATCCTCTGTGTCCACCAGGCGGAAAGGCAGCATTTCTGTAGCCAAGAGCTTGCAGATGGTGAAATTCAACCTCTTAGCTTTCTCATGGCTAGGAGGAAATGGTCTTTTACTTGTCCACATCTGAGGGACCGAGGGCTGGCTATTGTGCTTAGACGGGGTTGATAAGGGTGTCCCCGGCAAACTGCCGGTCTGTGAGGAAGATGCAGGCGGACATGTTAGGTTGCCTTGATCCAAATGTGGTGCTATCGATGTCGGACAGCGCTCAAGACCAGCTGGTGTTACCACCTCCAAAGAAAATGATGACCTGCCAATCACGCTGGCTGTTGCGGGTAAAGAGGTGGCAGGTCTGCGCCCCAAAACAGGTGTGACTGCTGTCCCCCCAGTCACAGAGGATGAAGAGGCCGCGGATGCACAAGATATGGCAGACGGTGGTTGGCCCGGCCGGCTAGACCGCATTGTAGCACACTGAGCTTCCCACTGCAACTTATGCTTCATGTCCATGTGCCGGTTCATGCATGAAGTACTCAAACTATGTATTTTTTGGCCTCTACTTAGCTTTTGCTGACAAATGTTACAGATAACACGAGTTGGGTCATCTTTATCGATCTGAAAAAATGCCCAGGCTATGCAAGGCTTAGCACCCATGCGACCTGAAGAGCCACCACGACTTGTGGTGAGAGGCAGAGTTGTGTTTGAGGATGCAGTTGTTGACGTGCTTCCAGTACTACGTCTCTGTCCAGGAAGGCGCAACCTGACCTCGTCGTCACTAGCATCTTCCTCCACCTCCTCTGCTGACCTCATCTCTTGGCTGACTGTGGGTTGACAGTAAGTGGGATCTCCGACCTCATCATCATCACCCTGTGCGTTATCACACCCGTCGTCCTCAGAGCCAACCTGTTCCTGCCCTGACAAAAAACTAAAGTTGTCGCTCCAATCAGGTATTTGAGTCTTATCATCGTCTTCCTCATTGTCTCCACCAACAGGAGTTACAGTTTGGGAATGAGGGTCTACATTATGGTCAGAACCTTCTGCGTCTGGTCCTGGATCCGACTCATAAAGATTCTGGGCATCAGTGCAGATCATTTCCTCGTCTGGATTCACAGAAGCGCTGGAGTCGACCTCTGATTCCCAGGCTATAGTATGAGTAAACAGCTCTGCAGACTCAACCATCTGTTCTACCTCATACTCAGACGGGCAGCTGGAGATTTGGGAGCTGTGAGGAAGCAAGTGCGATTTGGGTGACACCTTTGAGGACTGGAGTATTTGTGATGTTGAAGTTGATGTGGAGGAGAGCCCACTTAAAGGAGCACTTGATATCCGTTGAAGCACCTGCTGTTTTTGTGCCTCATCTGGAATTTGTAGCGATTGGCGTGGCCGTAAGAAAGGGATCTTATCACATTGTCCGCTAAAAGAAGTAGACATTTTAGTTTGGCTGGAAGATGGTCTTTCTTCTGCACCTACCCCACGGACACAACCTTTTTTCCCCTTCCCAACACGCCTATTCCCCTTTCCACCAGCAGCAGGCCTTTTTCCACTCATTTTGGTGGTTAACTAATTCACAACTCTGGAGTTGTTTGCACAAAAAAACAATGGATGGTAACCGAGCAGAGCTGAGTGGCCAAACTGTGGTATTAGGCCAAAACTATTGGCTGGGTTAGATGCAGAAAAAAATTATTTTTAATTTGCAACCTGATGGAAATCAGTATAGATGGACTAATAGACCAAGTCCCACACACCGCTAGAAGCCCAAATATTTTTTCAGAGCTAGATGCAGAAAATTTTTTTATTCAATTTGCAACCTGATGGAGGTCAGTATAGATGGACTAATAGACCAAGTCCCACACACTGCTAGAAGCCCAAATATTTTTTCAGAGCTAGATGCAGAAAAAAATTATTTTTAATTTGCAACCTGATGGAGGTCAGTATAGATGGACTAATAGACCAAGTCCCACACACTGCTAGAAGCCCAAATATTTTTTCAGAGCTAGATGCAGAAAAAAATTATTTTTAATTTGCAACCTGATGGAGGTCAGTATAGATGGACTAATAGAACAAGTCCCACACGCTGCTAGAAGCCCAAATATTTTTTCAGAGATAAATGAAGAAAAAAATTATTTTTAATTTGCAACCTGATGGAGGTCAGTATAGATGGACTAATAGACCAAGTCCCACACACTGCTAGAAGCCCAAATATTTTTTCAGAGCTAGATGCAGAAAAAAATTATTTTTAATTTGCAACCTGATGGAGGTCAGTATAGATGGACTAATAGACCAAGTCCCACACACCGCTAGAAGCCCAAATATTTTTTCAGAGCTAGATGCAGAAAAAAATTATATTCAATTTGCAACCTGCTGGAGGTCAGTATAGAAGGACTAATAGAACAAGTCCCACACACTGCTAGAAGCCCAAATATTTTTTCAGAGCTAAATGAAGAAAAAAATTATTTTTAATTTGCAACCTGATGGAGGTCAGTATAGATGGACTAATAGACCAAGTCCCACACACTGCTAGAAGCCCAAATATTTTTTCAGAGCTAGATGCAGAAAAAAATTATATTCAGTTTGCAACCTGATGGAGGTCAGTATAGATGGACTAATAGAATGATGCTATGCCCAAAAGATTTTACTTCACTAGGTGCAGTAAAAAAATTGGTATTCTATACACAGGTGGTATATCTTGCAACACAGATAGGCTACTCCACTGACTAACACACTCTGCAAAAGGCCAAAAAGGATTAGCTTTGCTAGATTCAGCCAAATGCTGTGAAAAAAACTTGCACAGCACTGGCACAGACCTGCCTGGCAAAAACTGATAGGAACTGATGTAACCTAGTCCTGAAAAGGACTCCAATTACAATTAGTCTTTACTCCCACAATCTATCTATTTAAGAGCACAGACCTGCCTGATAAAAGTCGTAGGAAATGCTGTAACCTAGTCCTTAAAAGGACTGCAATCACAACTATTCCCTACTCCCAAGCTATCTGTATATTTGTGCGAAAATTGGCTTGAAATTAACAAGGTATAGCGCACACAGCAACAGCTGTGCCGTCTAACACGCAGCTGCAGCAGTGAGAAAATGGTGGCGACGGGGAAAATGGCTTGGTCTTATAGGGCAAGGACATGTGACATACACTGCCAATCACACATGCCCTTGCTTGTGTGAAAAAAAGCACTTCGCTCCGTGTGTGCGCTGCTGATAGGCTGACAGATTGCACCTCCCCACTGCAAATGCGGGAAAGAGAAAAAAAAATGGAGATCTTCATTGTTCCTGCAGAGATCCATCCCCTGCCCCTCCCCACGCCCCGCTGTACACTCAAACTGCGTATTAACATTAATTTTCATCATTACTGAGAAAAAATCCAGTTATGATTTTGGTGCACGAACAGTTATCGAACATAACCTCGAACAGCCGAATTTTTCTCAAATTGTTCGTGTTCGCCGACCGGCTCGAACACCGCCCAAAACAGCTCGAATTTGAGATTGGCGAACAGTTCGAGTAGAACAACGCTCATCTCTACTGCCAATGCCATAAAGTTACGGAAGGTGTCAGTCTCCACCAGCCTGAATGATAGCATTTCAAGGGCCAGTAGTTTAGCAATGCCAGCATTCAGAGCCTGTGCTCGGGGGTGGTTTGCCGAGTATGGGCGCCTTTTCTCCCATGCCTGTGCTAACGATGGCTGTAGACTGGCCTGGGAGTGTGAGGATGACTGGGAAAGTGGTGCTGTGGGTGGAATTACACTGTGTCTCTGTACAACAGTGCCAGAGATTCTTCCATGGCGATCCTGTGAGGAAGCCGAACCAGCTGTGTGTGAGCTGGAGGAAGAGGCTACAACATGAGCTGAAGAGGTGGTAGGTGGCGCTGTAGGTTGGCCTAGGTCTTCAGTGTGTTTTTGTAACTCCACCACATGCTTGGTCCGCACATGTTTCCACATATTTGTGGTATTGAGGTTGCTGACACTTTTCCCTATTTTCACCTTCTGATTACACAGCTTGCATTTGACAAAGCAAATGTCATCTGCAACTGTGTCAAAAAAGGACCAGGCACTGCAAGTCTTGGGAGCGCCCGCTTTGGATATTGGAAGAGCCATGCTCCTAATGGGTGCCGAAGTGGAGGCTACAGGCAACCAAGTCTGCCCCCTCCCTCTCCCTCCTTTTTGGGCTGTTCGGGGAATCTCTTCCTCAGAGCTGCTCCCACCACCTTCCTGTCCCTTACGCCATGATGGGTCAAGGACCTCATCATCTACACCACCCTCTTCAAACAACTGCTTCTCCTGGGTAGTCTCGACAGCACTGTACGCACCAGAAAGTGGCACCTGAGTCTCATCATCAGATGCGTACTGAGGTGTGCTGCTGACCATAGGCACTGGCCCACCCGCCTCTTCAGATTCAGAGAGACAAAACGGTTGCGCATCACTGCATACTACCTCTTCTTCAAATTCTCGAATTCTGCTTGGCTGGCGCCCTCTTTCCAAGCCAAGAGATTCAGAGAACAGAAGTAGAGATGGCTCCTGTCCAGGGCTCTCTGACTGCCTGGGCAATTTGGCAGGTGGTGAAGAGACAGATGGGTGCTCTTCAGTGCTCAGGACCTGAGAGGATCTGGAACTAATTGAAGTCGATGCGTTAGCTGGCATCCATCCGACAACGGCTTCAATTTGGTCCTCCCGCAGCAGTGGGGTACGGCTAGCTCCTACAAAGCTGCGCATAAAGGACTGTTTCCTGGTAAAACTGGGGGATGCTGAGTCACTGGTGCCCGCAGCAGGCACAGAATCCCCACGTCCTCTCCCTGCAGGCACAGAATCCTCACGTCCTCTCCCTGCAGAAACTCCACGCCCACGCCCACGACCACGACCACATGCCTTACTCCCTGCCTTCTTCATCTTGGTAGACTGATAAAGATAGGCAGAAAAGTACTAAGGGCTTAGTGTGCTTATTCCTGAACAGCTGCTAACAGGTATAAGAAACACTAATTTTATAAAGTGTGGACTAGACTTTAATATGAGCTAATGTGGCCTACACAACTGTAAAGTGGAGTGTTTGGTGAACTTTATTTAGGTTTTTTTGTCACAAAAAGACACTGGATGTGCCTAAAGATGTAATACCGATAGTATCACAAACTTTTTGTAGCTATTACAATGTAGGAAGGTAACCTACAATGCAATAGATGAGACTACAAAAAATAGGCTAATACTAATCTGGCTGGGGCTGCAGGGCCCAATGCTGCAGAAAGGCTCCTCTAACTACTCCTATATAGTGTGTTTGAAACCAATTTAGCTGAATACGGATGGAACCACCACACTAATAGGAGAAATCAGGAAAAATTATGAATTGGCAAAAAAAGACAATGTATGAGGCAGTGACACACACTGAGTGCACTACAACCAGACGTGGCTGAAGCATACACTACAGGGTGAGCTGCACTCACACACACAGACCTTGCAGACAGCGGTGAACAGTGCAGATGCAGAGCACTGTGCACTAGCGCTGCAAGACCAAAAAAATGTCTCTATCTACTCCTATATAGTGTGTTTGGAACCAATTTAGCTGAATACGGATGGAACCACCACACTAATAGGAGATATCAGGAAAAATTATGAATTGGCAAAAAAGGACAATGTATGAGGCAGTGACACACACTGAGTGCACTACAACAAGACGTGGCTGAAGTTCACACTACAGGGTGAGCTGCACTCACACACACAGACCTTGCAGACAGCGGTGAACAGTACAGATGCAGAGCACTGTGCACTAGTGCTGCAAGACCAAAAAAATTTCTCTATCTACTCCTATATAGTGTGTTTGGAACCAATTTAGCTGAATACGGATGGAACCACCACACTAATAGGAGATATCAGAAAAAATTATGAATTGGCAAAAAAGGACAATGTATGAGGCAGTGACACACATTGAGTGCACTACAACCAGATGTGGTTGAAGCACACACTACAGGGCGAGCTGCACTCACACACACAGACCTTGCAGACAGCGGTGAACAGCACAGAGAACTGTGCACTAGCGCTGCAAGGCACAGCGATTTATAAAGTAGCTTGGGTAAAGCAGAATAGACCAAATAGGTAGCTAAAACTGTCCCTCAGAACAACAGCGTCCTATCCCTAACTGAATTCACAGCAGAGTGAGCTCAAAATGGCGGCGGCGGCTTTTATAGTGCATCATGACATCATTTCAGCAGCCAATCACAGCCATGCCATTAGTTAAGATGCCTACATGCCTTACAGGATGTGCCCACACTTCTTAGGATCCTCATTGGCTGAATAAAATGAAACTGGCTCATTGCATTATGGGAACTTCCGATTCCGGTATACGATATTGCAAAAGTATCGGAATTAAGTATCGGAATTCCGATACCGCGAATATCGGCCGATACCCAATATTTCAGTATCGGAATGCTCAACACTACTCCTGGGGGCTGTGTCATGGCTGCAGGGAGATTCCATGACAAGGGCCTCCCTTGTCAAACATTATCTACGATGGAGTACTGTAGTAGTTGTGGCCCTCAATTCAAGTTTTCAGAGGGCCATCAGTCGGTCATCAACAGTCAGTGTAAATTTCTATTGAATATGTATCCCCTATCTCAGTCACAATGTGGCACAAGCTAGGCATGTTTTTTGCCATATATGGTGACTGACAGTACATTTCTATTGAATATGTATCCCCTATCTCAGTCACAATGTGGCACAACCTGTGACAAGGGCCTCCAATGACAAATATTAGTTTGGTAGGACCACTGTACATTCCAGAATTGTCCTCTGCACAATGTGCATAGGGTTTGTAAAAATTACCCCTGACGCAGGAAGCCACCATTCCAAGGGCCTCCAATCACAAATAGTAGTTAGGCTGGAGTAGGAATACTGTCCTAGTTTGTCCACTGCACAATGTGCATAGGCAGGGGCTGGCTTGCAAATTTTGGCCTGGGGGCAAACTCACAGCAGTGGCCCCCAAGTTGTGGCGGCCCATTTTAACCTCCTGCATAAAATCAGCTAAAGTAACATGGCTGCAAAAGACGGTTATTGGGATTGAGCACACATGTGCAATCCTATATATACATTATCGATCTGTTAATAACATTGTAATCATTCAGAAAGAGCAAGAATTAGATTTACTTACCGTATTTTCTTTTAATTATCCATCTGAAACATAATTTACATTTGTAAAAAAACATGGCCACATTAACATACATAGTACGAATCTAGAATACGTTGTTCTCTCTATTACAACTGCAGCATCAGCCAAAATACGTAAAGGGGTTGTCCACTACTAGGACAACCCCTTCTTAAATTAAATGCTTGGCCCCGATAAAAAAAAAAATAATAATAAATCTCTACTCCCCTCCCGTGTCGGCTCTGTTCCAGCAGTGTCGGCACTCACAGTCCCAGAACTATGATGTGGTGGAATGACACGTGATGCCCAGCGTCCAAACAGCGCTGACGTCACTGTCTCCACCTTCATATGGACTGAACATGAAGAGGAAGCCAACGCTACAGCTCATCTGAATTCCTTTTCATGTTCAATCTTTATGTAGGCAGAGACAGTGACGCCAGCGCTGATTGGGTGCCGGGATCATGTGTCATGGTAGCACAAGACCCATTCTTATATTATCTTCAATAAATAAAAACACTACACAAATAAACTTGTGGCATAAAATAGGCCGTGATGTTTTTATTAAGAGTTACTTTAATTTAATAAATAAATAATATACCAATAATAAATAATTGTAATATTATAATAAATCCATTTAATACAATTAAATTAATTTATAACCATATAACCATAAGCAACCATGACCAAATCCACTCCGCAAAAGCTGGGCGATTATCCCTCTAATTAAAACATCACGACAGTTCCATAAAAGGGGGAGGGAGGGAGGGTGTCTTCAGTCTTGATCCGACGGCGAATGGCAGTTAGTGACTGAATCTATTAATAAATACTCCAGTAGATTCCCGCACTTTTTTGAGTCCACCAATCACAGACCTTGAAAAATCACCTCAGATTAACTGCTCAAAAACTGGTTCCAAAGTGCCCATGCTTTCAGCACACCTTACTCAAAGTAACTCAACCTATAAATAAATGGAGAACAACTGTTAAAGCATGTAGATAACACTAAAGGGGTCTGTGCTACCATGTATCCCCCATTATAAAATGTCGGGCCCCGCATGGTAGCACAAGACCCATTCTTATATTATCTTCAATAAATAAAAACACTACACAAATAAACTTGTGGCATAAAATAGGCCGTGATGTTTTTATTAAGAGTTACTTTAATTTAATAAATAAATAATATACCAATAATAAATAATTTTAATATTATAATAAATCCATTTAATACAATTAATTTAATTTGTAACCATAACCAACCATGACCAAATCCACCTAGTAAAAGCTGGGCGATTATCCACCTGCCAGGACTAGCATAGACCTGGCCCACCCCCAAATAAAACATCACAGCCACTTTTCAATAACATTCTGCAATCCCAAATTAAAAATGTCCAAGCCTATGTCCGACAAGTGTATGGAATCGCTTCGAAATAAGCCAGACACAAAACCTTCCAGATCCAAATGCCTATAGGAAAAACCTCCCAATAATGGGAAGAATTTCTCCATAGACATATTCACTCTTTTCCTTATTTTGTCCAGAAATTTGCTTTCTGAGCCTGACCATGCTAATCTTGGCACTATTTCTGAAAAAACCAAACATGTGTTGGGAAGCCAACATTTAATTAAAGAAAAATCTTTACGCATTAACCAAAGAAGGTCTAACGTTTTTATTTTTCCAATGTCATTCCCACCTTTGTAAAATATAATTGAATGAGGATTAGGCCATAGCAACAATTATTTCTTAACTTCAACACAAACATTCTCCCACTTTAAACCTCTAACACCATGCCAAAAAATATTAAATTTTTCAAGATTAAAAGATAAATTCTAAGAATATGACCTCATGCTTCCCCTCTTCTGGGCCCAGTGAATATACGAGTGACCCAGGATCCAGATAACAAATGAACCTGAGATATGAATATTACATTTTAATAATTAAATCCGGTCTTACATAAATTTTGTACCTATAGAATCATAGAATCATAGAATGGTAGAGTTGGAAGGGACCTCCTGGGTCATCTGGTCCAACCCCCTGCTCAAAGCAGGATTCACTAAATCATCTCAGACAGATGTCTGTCCAGCCTCTGTTTGAAGACGTCCATTGAAGGGGAACTCACCACCTCTCGTGGCCGCCTGTTCCACTCATTGATCACCCTAACTGTCAAAAAGTTTTTTCTAATATCTAATCTGTGTCTCCTCCCGTTCAGTTTTATCCCATTGCTTCTAGTCTTTCCTTGTGCAAATGAGAATAAAGATGATCCTTCTACAATGTAACATCCTTTGAGATATTTGTAGACAGCTATTAAGTCTCCTCTCAGTCTTCTTTTTTTGCAAGCTAAACATTCCCAAATCCTGTGACCGTTCCTCATAGGACATGGTTTGCAGACCGGTCACCATTCTGGTCGCTCTTCTCTGAACTTGCTCTAGTTTGTCAATGTCTTTTTTAAAATGTGGTGCCCAAAACTGAACACAGTATTCCAGATGAGGTCTGACCAAAGAGGAGTAAAGTGCGATAATGACTTCACGTGATCTGGACTGAATGCTTTTGTTAATACATCCCAGAATTGTATTTGCCTTTTTGCTGCTGCATCACACTGTTGACTCATGTTCAGTCTATGATTTATTAGTATACCTAAGTCTTTTTCACATGTACTGTTGCTTATCTCTATTCCTCCCATTCTGTATATGCTTTTTTCATTTTTATTGCCAAGATATAGTACTTTGCATTTTTCCCTGTTAAAAACCATTCTGTTAGTTGCTGCCCACTGCTCCAGTTTATTTAGGTCTTTTTGCATCCTCTCTCTCTTTTCTCTAGTGTTAGCTATCCCTCCTAGCTTTGTGTCATCAGCAAATTTAATCAGTTTACCCTCAATTCCTTCATCTAAATCATTGATAAAGATGTTGAACAATACATGTCCCAGGATAGAGCCCTGTGGTACACCACTTGAGACATTAATCCAACTGGATGTGAAGCCATTTACGACCACTCTTTGAGTCCGATCACTAAGCCAGTTATGAATCCACCTAAGAGTTGCCTTGTCCATTCCATACTTGGTCATTTTTTCAATAAGGATGGTGTGAGATACTTTGTCAAATGCTTTGCTGAAGTCAAGATATACTATATCTACAGCATTTCCCTGATCCACCCAGTCAGTGATTCTGTCATAGAAGGAAATTAAGTTAGTCTGACATGACTTGTTAGTTACAAACCCATGCTGACTCTGGTTAATCACTTCATTCTTATCCAGGTACTTATGACAAGCCCAGGGGATGGGGATGACTCAGTACCCGGGCCTTTGCCTGGCCTTGGGGATGTCGCGGTGGTCGGATCCCGGGCCCGTATCCTGGGGTCACTCTTTAAAAAGGGGATTATTGTTAATTTTACGAAAGTTCGTGACACCACCTGTGGTTTCTGGTGAGAAGCACCAGCGCTGCATCAGTCCACTGAGGCCGGTGATAAGGCAGCTCAATGGTATAGCTCCCCACAGGTGGAGCTAGGCCTCAGGGCAGCGTATGCAGGGGAAATGCAGGACAGGTGAGACCCAGCCGGGTCAGAGCAAGAACGGGGACGGACACGGTAGTCACTTCAGTACCTTTTACTGGTGGAAAATCAGGCACATCCCGGAGCACTGTAGGGTGAAGGGTGCATATCAGGATCCTCCCCAATGAGCGGGTGTAGGGCCTCCTGTTACTTGCCTCTGCATGGTAAGTTTCTGACCTGCCTGGAGCTGGGCCTAAGTTTGTCTCTGTCCTGCGCTGGCTGACCTGGTGGTAGGGCCTTTCCTTGGAGAACATGCTCTCAGTATGCGGGGACTAAGCATCTCCCGGCTCTGTTACGTATCAGCACTTTAGCGATCCTGGGACCTGTAGTTCTCCAGGGATTCCGGTTATGCCTTACTGGGTCATAGAGATCCCGGTAAGCTTCGGACCCAGTGTCTGGTAAATGCTTCAGGGTGAGCTAGTTAAGCACCTCTGCCCCCTATGTACTAACTCTCCACTCGCCTTCGGCCTACTCGGGCCCTCACTAGGCCATACACACTAACGGCAGCTTGCCGCGCTTCACCGATCTTATGGCACCGGCACATCTTAAGCTCCCTATTCTGAGATTCAAATGAGTCTAGACTGGCCTTATCTCTGCAGACAGACTTCTGCAGGAGCCGAACTGAGAACTCTGTCCCTCTCTGACTGTGAGCAGGAACTCTGTTCTGGCTAGACTCAACTGCCTGGCTCCACCTTCCCTTTTTATATCCCTAACGGGCTCCCTCTGCTGGTCTGAGGTGGAAGGTGGAGATGTGTGAATGTTTATGGGGGCCTCTTGTGGAGGATTCCATCAATGCACTCTTCCAGAATCTGTGATACCAAGCGCAGCTGGGCGTCACATTCCCCCATAGCAAAGCTCAGCACTCCCGGGCTGACGTACATTTTATAAAACAACAATAACAACATGAACAATCTTCCCTTTATGGGAGGCATCAGCTAAAATGTTACATAACAATATTAACAAGTACAAAGCGTCCTCAAAATTTAAGTCTCTTGTGGTGAGGTTCCCAGACAGGATGTCCTTCTCACAGGGTAGAGTACTTGGTGGTTTGAGGGACCTATCCCAAACCCTCAACGTAGGCCCTGGGGTGGCTTCAGGGAATGAAGATCCCGAGTTGGACCTCCAAGAGAGCCACTCCAGACAGGTTTTCTTTCTGAGGTCACCTAGAAGGGGCACTCCAGGGAGTGAAATTATATACAAAAAGCAGTTTTTGGGCTGTACATAGTCCTCAGTCACGCAGTTCTTAGGTAACTAAAGAAGTCATTAAGCAAAACACAAAGTAATATACATATGCATGAAAATACACAATAATACAGTATAATCATACACAATACCCCAGGGGTAACTATCTTACTGTGTGTATCTGACAGGGGGTTTACCTCTAGTACTACGTGTTGATCTGCGTAGTGCGGTGGTCTGTGGGGTATTAGAGTCTGCATTGTCAGTTACCCTACCAGTTCTACGTGTGACCAAGTTGTAAAACTGCCTTAACCTCTCTCTTGGACTGGCAAGTTCACCATTGGCTGGGCCCTCTTGCTCTGCTCCTACCGGGGATCCTTCATCCGGGGATACTTCTCGAGGTGGCTCTTCTACAGCACTTACAGGTTCAACTTGCTGTGGAGGGTTTTCTGGCTGTTCGAAGAATTGGAGTGTTGGAATGATTACTGCACCTCCTATTTGAGGCCAATCTGCCGGGAAATCTCCTAGGTCAGTGAGTATCACTGCTTCTTCAGGTTCCTCCGGGATTGTGAGAGGCACTTCTTCTTGGGATTTCAGTAGGTCTGGACACAATTTTAGGTGGTCCCTGGACACTGTAGCAGATGTTCTTCCTCCATATCGACTGATTAAGCATGTCTTCTTATTGTCAAATCTTGACGGTAACACAGTGTAGGGTTCTCTCTCCCACTGGTCATCAAGTTTGTGATTACGTCTTTTCCTTTTCAATACTGTTTCACCAGGTGTGAAGGGTTCTGCTGGCGCATTTTTGTTGTAGTGTGCCTCCTGCTTTTTTCTCACCCGAGTGAGACTGTCCTCGACACAGGCTTGTACTCTCCTGTACTGCTCTTGTCTGGTCGTGTCCCAGTCCTCAGTGGTCATATCAGCTTCAGGCTCAACAACACCAAGCTCCAGATCCATGGGCAGTTTTCCTGGCCTTGCCCGCATGAGATATGCCGGAGTGCAATTGGTGGAACTTACTGGTATATGATTATACAGATCTACTAGGTCAGGTAGTAGGTCTGGCCACTGGTTTCTCTCCTCAAGTGGTATGGTCTTTAGCAGGTCGATGATGATGTTGTTCATCTTTTCGCAGAGACCGTTGGTTTGTGGGTGGTACGGTGTAGTTCTTATCTTTTTACACCCGTATAGATGGCAGAACTCCTTGAACAACTCAGGTTCAAAGGCCGGGCCTTGGTCCGTTAGCACCTGCTCAGGATAACCATGGGGTCTACAGAAATACGCTTGGAACGTCTTTGCTGCTGATCCAGTAGTGATCCACCACGGTCAGAGCATATGAGTACCCTGACCTGCTGGGGGACAGCTTTACATGGTCCAGGGCCACGATCTCCAGGGGTCGAGTCATCTTGATGGGTTGCAGGGGTGCCTTCTGGCTGCTGTAGTCTTTTCTTCTAAGGCTACAGGGTCCACAGTCTCGGCACCACCGTTCAATGGAGCTGCGCATTCCTACCCAGTAGAATCGACACTTCAGCAGGGTCTCTAGCTTTTTCCAGCCAAAGTGTGCCGCCTGATGGTGGTAAGCTTCTAATACCATCTGGATGTCTGTCTTCGGGACCACTATCTGCCATACCATCTCATGGGTTTTTGGATTGACGTACCTCCGGCACAGCTTCTCACGGTAGATAAACAGCCGGCTCCTCTCATTCCACAGCTGTTTTGCTTGGAGAGATGCTTCCTTCTCCAGGGAGGAACCTTCTTGGGTTATCAGCTCCTTGATGCGGCTGACAACCGGGTCGCTGTCCTGGGTCTCTTTCCAGCTGTGGTGAGGCAGGGGGTTTAACGTCTTTTCACGCTGCCTCCTGGAGGCTCGTTGCTCGTGGATCATCCCATTCCAGTGAAAGGCAGGTAGCTCAATCTCTTCCAGGTCATCCACTTCTTCTTCCATGTCTGACTGGTGAGGCATCCGGGACAGGGCATCGGCGTTGGCGTTCTTGCAGCCCACCCGGTATTTAATAGCAAATTGGTAATTTGACAGCCGAGCCATCCATCATTGTTCCAGTGCCCCCAACTTAGCTGTTTCAAGATGGGTCAAGGGGTTGTTATCAGTAAACGCAGTGAACTTGCTGGAGGCCAGGTAGTGCTTGAACCTTTCAGTGATGGCCCAGACCAAGGCCAGGAACTCCAACTTGAAGCTGCTATAGTTCTCTGGGTTCCTCTCAGTCGGGCGGAGCTTCCTGCTTGCGTATGCGATCACTTTCTCTTGGCCATTTTGCTTCTGACTTAGAACAGCTCCCAGTGCTTCGTTGGTGGCATATGTATACAGCAGGAACAGTTGGCTGTAGTCAGGGTAGGCTAGGATCTCATCGCCCATCAGGATCTCCTTCATCTCCTGAAATGACTCTGCTTGCTCCTTACCCCAATGGAATGGGGGATTTCTGCCTTTGGGGGACTGCCCTACCAGGAGGTCTTGCAGAGGAGCTGCTTTCTTGGTGTAATCTTTTACAAACCTCCGGTAGTATCCTACTAGTCCCAAGAACTGACGCACCTCCTTGAGGTTCTTCGGCTCCGGCCACTTCTGGATGGCTGTGATCTTCTCCGGGTCTGGTGCTACCCCTTCCGGACAGACAATGTGCCCCAGGTACTGTACCTTTCTCTTGAGCAGGTGGCACTTTGAGGGCTTCAACTTCATCCCGTACAAGGACAGTGACTCAAATACCTCTGCCAGGTGCTTCAAGTGGTCCTCATACGTCTTAGAGTACACTATCACATCGTCCAGGTAAAGTAACAGTCTCGAAGTAGCGGTGTCCCAGGCAGCACTCCATCAATCTCTGGAACGTTCCGGGGGTATTGCAGAGTCCAAACGGCATACTATTGAACTCGCAGAGTCCCATCGGGATGGTGAAGGCCGTCTTCTCCCGATCCTCCTCAGCCACAGCTACTTGCCAGTACCCACTAGTGAGGTCAAGGGTGGAAAAGTAATTTGCAGACTTTAAGGCAGCTAGGGACTCCTCTATGTGTGGTAAAGGGTATGCATCTTTATGTGTAATGCAATTTACTTGACGGTAATCTACACACATTCTCATGCTCCCGTCCTTTTTCCTAACTAGCACTAGGGGAGCTGCCCAAGGACTACAACTATCCCTTATTTCTCCCGCCTTTCTCATGTCCTGCAACATTTCCTTAGCCTTCTAGTAGTGTGCTGGTGGTATAGGCCTGTAACTTTCTTTGATTGGGGGATGGTCGCCTGTGGGGATATGATGTTGAACCCCCTTAATCCTCCCGAAGTCAAGTGGATGTTTACTGAACACCTGCGAGTATTCTTGAACCACCCGGTGTACACTATGTTTTTGATGGGCAGCAGTGGTGTCTGTCCCAACATGGAGCTGTTGACACCAATCTCCACCTGGGTTGCAGGGTCATTATCCTCCACTACGTCTGGTGAAGATAAGGACTCCACCTTGTGAACGCAGTCGTTATCTACAGCATGTAATTTGGCAACAGTGGCACAACGTGGCAATCTAACCTCGTCTTCCCCACAATTAAGAAGATGGACGGGCACCCTCCCATTGCGTACATCTACCACTCCTCTGGAGGTTAAGAGCGTGGGTCTATGCTCGGAGCAAAGGGGTTCTACTACCGCCTGGTAGCTCTGTCCTCTAAGACCTATAGCTGCTCTACACCAGATGAGCATTTCACTCATTGGGGGGATGACAATGGGTATTGGGTCCGTCACCCGCACATTACCGATTTCACCGTCTGTTAACCTTACTTGCTGTTGATACATCAGGACTCGGATCTCCTTCTGCAGTGCCCTCCTCTGTCTTGGTCTGGCAGTGTCAGCTATCTGTTGGAGCAATAACTCAACTTCTCCCAAACAGTTACCAACAATGTTAGTGCCAAGTACCATATACGGATTGGTGTCATCAGGATTAGTCTCTACTACAATTAGCCCCTGGTCCTTCAGCTCCACTCTCCCCACCTTTACAGTCACATTCTTAACCCCGATTAGGTTAAGGGGGAGTCCGTTTGAGGCATAAACAGAAACACTTAGAGCTGGTGGACGTAGGTCGTCCATGGACCAGAACCTCTTGTAGAGGACGTCAGGCATGATGGTTACCTGAGATCCTGTGTCCAGCAGAGCATGCGTCAGGATCCCGTCCAGTATAATGGACAGGAAAGATCTTCCTCCGACGAGCTTGTTGTACCAGTCTGATGGGCCTGGGGAATTTACTCCTGGGTGTCAGCCCTCGGCCCCAGGGTTTTCTAGTTTAAAGGACAATTCTGGCCGATGTGTCCGGTCTTGCAGCGGCGGTAGCAGGTAGGGTCCTTTTGTGGACGTCGCTGGTCACTGGCCCTGGTAGAGGGTGGTGTTGGCCTCCTCCTCCTTTGCATCCAGGGGCCATACTCGGGGCTATCGGCTAACAGGATTTTCCCTCCTTCCTCGGGCTCCGCCCGCAGCTGTATAGCACTCAGCACAGTGGTCAGGGTTTTCCTCAACTGACGCACTTCAGAGCGCAGACTGTCCAGCTCTCTAAGGGAGGTTGCTGGAACATTGGCTTCAGCAGCCACTGGAGAAAAAGTGGGTGTAGCAGGCACTGGGGTAGCCCCACCCTGGTAACATTGGATGACATTCGTTTCCAGGGGCTGCAGTCCTTTTATAGCCATGTCCTTAAGATTGTCAAAGGTGGCATCTGGATGATCCAGGGACCACCAACCCACAGTCCTGCTCTCCTCTGGAGATCTCAGTCCCCGGACAAACTGTTCCTTCAGCATTTTGTTCTCATTTTCGGTTTTAATGCCCCTTGGAAGAGACGTGGAGGTCGCAGTAGCTTAACAAGATGGTTTTAATGCCCCTTGGAAGAGACGTGGAGGTCGCAGTAGCTTAACAAGACGGTTTTAATGCCCCTTGGAAATGTGGTGGAGGTCGCAGTAGCTTAACAAGACGGTTTTAATGTCCCTGGGAAACGTGGTGGAGGTTGCAGTAGCTTAAAAAGACGGTCTTATTGCCCCTTGGAAGAGACGTGGAGGTCGCAGTGGAATAAAAAGACAATATCAATGCCCCTTGAAAATGTGGTGGAGGTCGCAGTAGCTTAACAAGACGGTTTTAATGCCCCTGGGAGAAGTGGTGGAGGTCGCAGTAGCTTAACAAGACGGTTTTAATGTCCCTTGGAAGAGACGTGGAGGTCTCAGTAGCTTAACAAGACGGTTTTAATGCCCCTTGGAAAAGTGGTGGAGGTCGTAGTAGCTTAACAAGACGGTTTTAATGCCCCTTGGAAGAGCCATGCAGTACAGCATCTTAAAAACATTATTCCCATTATTGGGGAATGGGTCTCCCATAGTCTTTGCCTATGCCTTTCAAGCAAAAGCTGCCATAAATTAGGAGGGAGGAACTTGCAATGCTGGCAACATGGACCAAGGTCACCCTGGTGGTATAGTGGTGGTGGAGGCTGGGATAAGGAGAAGAGCAAAATACAGCCGAAATGAGGAAGCGTATACCCATGTGTGGGTGTGAAGCGGTGCATGGGAATACACCTCCCGAAATAACACAGTGGATTTGACTTTATGTTACTCTGCTGTCATTTGGTTACTCCAGCCCTTGTTCATTTTGATAAGGGTCAGCTTGTCAGCATTGTCAGTTGACAGGTGAGTGTGCTTATCAGTTATAATTCCCCCAGCGGCACTAAAAACACGCTCCGATAACACGCTAGCGGCAGGGCAGGCCAGGACCTCCAAGGCGTACAGATCAAGTTCATTCCAAGTGTCCAGCTTGGATACCCAATAATTAAAAGGCACAGAGGAATCACGGAGGATGCTAGTACGGTCGGCAAAGCACTCCCTCACCATCTTTTAAAACTTTCCACTCCTTGTGAGAGTCCCCCGTGCCTCAGGGCCTGTAAGCTGGGCGGGACTCAGAAAACTGTCCCAGAATGTTGACAGTGTTCCCCTGCCTCTGCTGGATTGGAGTTGCGTCTCTCTCGCCTGTACGCCTTGGTTGGTCAGCAAACTGTGACCTCTGCCGCTAGCGTGTTCAGATGGGAATTTTTTTAACAGTTCTGCAGCAAGGGCCTTCTGGTACTGCCCCATTTTTGTAGATCTCTCCACCTCAGGAATAAGAGAGTGAAAGTTCTCCTTGTAGCTGGGGTCTAAAAGTGTCACCAACCAGTAATGACTGTCACCCAACATTTTTACAACGCGAGGGTCACGGTTAAGGCTGTGTAACATAAAGTCAGCCATGCGTGCCAGACTGGTAACGGGCAAGACTTCCATGTCCTCACCAAGATGACGACTGACCATGCTCTCCTCCTCCTCCTCCCTCCTGTCCTCAGGCCACCCATGCTGAACCGACGGTATAACAGTTGTACAGGTACTACCGTCTACAGCGCATGATACTGATGCGCCCCCTGGGCCTGTGTTGTGCAGGGAATACCCGGAGCCGGATCACTGGGGGTTGTAGTCTCCGTGGCGCTGACCCGGTCCGTGCCCAGGGTGGTCAATTCAGTGGCAGTCTTAGTGTAATAACAAGTGTCCGACTACGCCACCCGTGGATTGCGGTCAGTGGGGACCGCCGCTGCGCTGCAGACCGCTGAGGCTGATGCTGTATGCGCAGCCAAGTATGGGATAACTCCCCACGGGAGAAGTATTGCCTCAGGGCAGCTAATGTGGATGATGAGAGTGATGGTGTGAGCGTCCCAGTACTGATGGTGCTGGTGCGGCGATCAAACACAGAGACGTGTGGTTGCAGTTTCCAATGCTTTACTCACAGTTCTTTACTGGTCCTAGTCACCTCGGTACCGGCGGTGACTGCCCAAGCCGTGCTGCGTCCACCAGGCAAGGGGCTCGACCAACTCCCAGGCAATTCCAGAGCGTGGCACAGGGCTCCCTTCTCTTCCTTTCTCTGGCCGTCCCCACCAGTGACCCACCTTTGTCCAGCTTCCTCGGGCCTTCTCTTGACGAAACCTATCTCCGGTTTCCCTGACCCTATGTGGTATGACTTCCTGGTGGATGTAGTGAGGGGTCGCACCAAGTTGTGGTCACAACCTCCGATCTTTGGCTGAGGAATTTATTGCCTCCACCAATTTGGGTTCCGGTACCCTGTTCTGCCAACCCGTCACCCGCAATCTCCTGGGCCTATGGGGTTCCTTCTGTCCACGTGTCTCTGGGCCTTTCTCCGTGTTCCTGTTCCTTTCTTACTTTCCTTTCTGTTCTTGTTCCTTCCTTCTGGCTCCGGCCTTCACCCTAGGCCTGCCTCATGGAGTTGGGCCCAGACTGAGCCACAGCTCCCTGTCAGCCCTCTCTGGCTGAACTCCTTCTCTCACTGAACACTGTTCTAAGATGGTGCCCACCTTATATACCTCCCTCTATGTGTGAGCCCAGGTGACTAGCAACCAATGGGCTCCTACCTTTGCCCAGAGACCCACTCCTATCTGCTCCTACACCACTGGGTTTTCCTTCCCCTCCCCACTCCAGCCAGGGACAGATGCTGTCGTGCCTGCACTTCTGTCTAGTGGGAGCACCGTTGAGCTGTCCCTCGGAAATGGGGTGTGAGTGGTGCATGCAGCTACTGAGTCCTGGTCCACACTCCATCCTTACCCGGGAGTGGAATATCACACCTCTGGTTTGAGGTGCAATACCCCTGTAGCAGCCGAGCCCTCGGGGTGCTACATTCCCCCCTGGTAAATCACAGCACGTCCTCGGGCTGGAAAAGAATAAAAACTATTTAAAACATACAATTTTTTTAAAGTGCACTCGCATATAAGACATTAACTATCAACTCATCCCTTTATGGGAGGTACTCTTTTCTTTTTAACATTACTGGTATAATCATTATAAAACATTTTGCTAATGCCACCGGAACTCTTTCTGTGAAAACACCATATAAAACTTTGGCATTACTATTTTAGCAGCACCTATACTTTTCACATTAAGGCATTTTCAAGTAAAACATTTTCAAAACATATTCTTGAGTTCTGGCCACTGTGCAACTTGCGACCAGGTAAAGGTGCAACAGTCCAGTTAATCTTGAGGTAGACGTTGCAGTTTTTGTATAAAACCAGTAGGGGGCGCTTTAAGAAGCGCAACTATTTACAAGGGTGGCCGCTCTCAGTCCTCGGCCAGTGGGGATAGGGGAATGGCTGCTCACAGTCCTCAGCCTGGTTAGGGATTAGGGGCACACAGGTAACAGTCCTTTAACAGTTCCACACTAGTCCCAACGGGGACCACACTCCAATCAGTAACAGTTCCAGCAACAGTTCTCCAACCCCTACGGGTAACTATTTACAGTTACAATTTTACCGTTCACTGGTAACGGCGTCCTCCTGTTGCTCCTTGCTCTTCCGGGTAATCTTCAGGTCCGTCCGGACCCTCAGGGTACTCAGTGTCTGGGCGGTACTGCAGTTCCTCCTCCATGAGCCGGTGAACGTGGAGGGCGTACTGTCCCTTGGCACCCTTGTGCCGGGTGAAGGTGACCACATCACCCGGGTAGAGATCGCGTCCGCTGTGTCCCTCCGGCAGGTGGCTCTCGACGTCCCTGCGGGTGACAAAGACATCGCCGGGGGTTCTATGGTCTCTGATAAAGCCCCAGCCATGGGCCAGCTGGAACTTTATTACGGTCCCGTTGACTCGGGGACCGCGGGCGGCTCGGGGGTCTTGTCGGGCCCTGCGCTTCTGCTCCGCGCTCCAGACTTGCAGCTGCTCCTCTCGGATCCGCCTCTCCCGCCGTTCCCTCTTAAATACCCCCAGCTGTTGACGGCAAATCTCCTCGCGCCGGGCTGCATCCGCCCGGGTCTCCTGGGTGAACCCCATGAGATTCTCACCGGTGGGATCCCATGCAAATTGGGCATCCTCCAGCGGGAGCGGAGCGATCTTGGCGGGCTCCGGAGCCGGGATCAGAGGCTCACGCAGGGGTTGTTCTCTCCGGAGACGGGGGTTGACGTACTCTGGTGGCCACACGAAGGGCAGCCCGTCCGGGCTGGTATGTTGCGCAAAGAGATCTGCGCCCAGGGGTGGCACCACGGGCCTCGGTCAGGGAGCAGCGCCCGGGGACACTCGGCTTTGCGACCAGGCCGGGGAATTTCCGGTTGGGCCTGGGGGTGGCACTGTTGAGGAAGAGGACGCTGGAGGGGCAGCGGCGCCCGGGTTCACCAGGCCTTGCGACCAGGCCGGTGGTACTCCCTCTTTTGCCGTGCCCGGGGTCGAGGGGCGTGGCGCGGAACGGGGCGTGACCGCGGCTCCTGCCGCTTGAGGCCTAGTTGGGAGCAGTGGCAGCGCGGCAGCGGGTGTGGTGAGTAGGGCTTCGGGCTCTGCGACGGGAGGCTGGGGCAGGCTTGCAGCTGCTGGGCTCGGGCTGGTGACATCCCCATTACCTGCCTCAGTCCTCGCGGCTCCCTCCGCGGCGTCGTCTCCGGCCTTCGTCCCTCCTGCACCATCCTCAGAGGCAGGCGTGCTCCAGGTTGCGGGTGGCGTCTCCTGCTGGCGGGTTCCAGCCTGCCGGGCCATCTCTCTTCTCCACTCGGCCAGCGCATTCTGCTGCGCCCGGACCATCCTCCGGTCCAAGTCCTCCAGCGCAGCCTGCGCACGCTCCGGGTCTCTGGGCAGCTGTGCCAGCAATTCCGTTAAGGTGCAAGGTGGCTCTGCTTGCAGAAGGCTGTGGGCCAGGGTGCTGGTGGGGTTCGCTGCTCCCTCCATCTCCGGGTGCAGCAGGTCCAGACTGATCCAGGCTGCACCCGGCCCCACAGTTTTCTTTCCTATCCACCCCCATGGGGGGTGGTCTTGGGGGCATCTGCTGACAATCACCTTTAGGGGCAGCCCCCCCACATTGATGGACATCTCCACTGCTGCATTCATGGCTGGTGGGGGCGGGCTCCTTCTTTGACGCCATTCTGGGACCTGGCCCACGATGGGAGGTGGCTTCCTGTTGTCTTTTGGCGCACACATTATGGCGCTTGTTCTTCTGGGGCAGGCGCCATCTTTAACACAATAAAACAGTCTCTTTTCAGGCGCGCAATACCCGCTTGTGGCGGGTTGGTAACAATCCTGCCGACTACGCCAAAAGTTGACGCGCCCCCTGGGCCTGTGTTGTGCAGGGAATACCCGGAGCCGGATCGCTGGGGGTTGTAGTCTCCGTGACGCTGACCCGGTCCGTGCCCAGGGTGGTCAATTCAGTGGCAGTCTTAGTGTAATAACAAGTGTCCGACTACGCCACCCGTGGATTGCGGTCAGTGGGGACCGCCGCTGCGCTGCAGACCGCTGAGGCTGATGCTGTATGCGCAGCCAAGTATGGGATAACTCCCCACGGGAGAAGTATTGCCTCAGGGCAGCTAATGTGGATGATGAGAGTAATGGTGTGAGCGTCCCAGTACTGATGGTGCTGGTGCGGCGATGAAACACAGAGACGTGTGGTTGCAGTTTCCAATGCTTTACTCACAGTTCTTTACTGGTCCTAGTCACCTCGGTACCGGCGGTGACTGCCCAAGCCGTGCTGCGTCCACCAGGCAAGGGGCTCGACCAACTCCCAGGCAATTCCAGAGCGTGGCACAGGGCTCCTTTCTCTTCCTTTCTCTGGCCGTCCCCACCAGTGACCCACCTTTGTCCAGCTTCCTCGGGCCTTCTCTTGTCGAAACCTATCTCCGGTTTCCCTGACCCTATGTGGTATGCCTTCCTGGTGGATATAGTGAGGGGTCGCTCCAAGTTGTGGTCACAACCTCCGGTCTTTGGCTGAGGAATTTATTGCCTCCACCAATTTGGGTTCCGGTACCCTGTTCTGCCAACCCGTCACCCGCAATCTCCTGGGCCTATGGGGTTCCTTCTGTCCTCGTGTCTCTGGGCCTTTCTCCGTGTTCCTGTTCCTTTCTTACTTTCCTTTCTGTTCTTGTTCCTTCCTTCTGGCTCTGGCCTTCACCCTAGGCCTGCCTCGTGGAGCTGGGCCCAGACTGAGCCACAGCTCCCTGTCAGCCCTCTCTGGCTGAACTCCTTCTCTCACTGAACACTGTTCTAAGATGGTGCCCACCTTATATACCGCCCTCTATGTGTGAGCCCAGGTGACTAGCAACCAATGGGCTCCTACCTTTGCCCAGAGACCCACCCCTATCTGCTCCTACACCACTGGGTTTTCCTTCCCCTCCCCACTCCAGCCAGGGACAGATGCTGTCGTGCCTGCACTTCTGTCTAGTGGGAGCACCGTTGAGCTGTCCCTCGGAAATGGGGTGTGTGTGGTGCATGCAGCTACTGAGTCCTGGTCCACACTGCATCCTTACCCGGGAGTGGAATATGACACCTCTGATTTGAGGTGCAATACCCCTGTAGCAGCCGAGCCATCGGGGTGCTATAATACCAGCTCCTGTTCTTCCTCCTCCTCCTCCTCCTCCTCTCCCTGATTGTCCCCCAATGCACGTTGGGATGAGATGAGGCTGGGCTGAATGCAATCGACCGCTACGGCTTATATATCCATCTCATCATACTCTGGCTACAATTAGAGATGAGCGTTGTTCTACTCGAACTGTTCGCCAATCTCAAATTCGAGCTGTTTTGGGCGGTGTTCGAGCCGTTCGGCGAACACGAACAATTTGAGAAAAATTCGGCTGTTCGAGGTTATGTTCGATAACTGTTCGTGCACCAAAATCATAACTGGATTTTTTCTCAGTAATGATGGAAATTAATGTTAATACGCAGTTTGAGTGTACAGCGGGGTGGGGGGAGGGGCAGAGGATGGATCTCTGCAGGAAAAATGAAGATCTCCATTTTTTTTTTCTCTTTCCCGCATTTACAGTGGGGAGGTGCAATCTGTCAGCCTATCAGCAGCGCACACACGGAGCGAAGTGCTTTTTTTCACACAAGCAAGGGCATGTGTCATTGGCAGTGTATGTCACATGTCCTTGCCCTATAAGACCAAGCCATTTTCCCCGTCGCCACCATTTTCTCACTGCTGCAGCTGCGTGTTAGACGGCACCGCTGTTGCTGTGTGCGCTATACCTTGTTAATTTCAAGCCAATTTTCGTACAAATCTACAGATAGCTTGGGAGTAGGGAATAGTTGTGATTGCAGTCCTTTTAAGGACTAGGTTACAGCATTTCCTACGACTTTTATCAGGCAGGTCTGTGCTCTTAAATAGATAGATTGTGGGAGTAAAGACTAATTGTAATTGGAGTCCTTTTCAGGACTAGGTTACATCAGTTCCTATCAGTTTTTGCCAGGCAGGTCTGTGCCAGTGCTGTGCAAGTTTTTTTCACAGCACTTGGCTGAATCTAGCAAAGCTAATCCTTTTTGGCCTATTGCAGAGTGTGTTAGTCAGTGGAGTAGCCTATCTGTGTTGCAAGATATACCACCTGTGTATAGAATACCAATTTTTTCACTGCACCTAGTGAAGTAAAATCTTTTGGGCATAGCATCATTCGATTAGTCCATCTATACTGACCTCCATCAGGTTGCAAATTGAATATAATTTTTTTCTGCATCTAGCTCTGAAAAAATATTGGGCTTCTAGCTGTGTGTGGGACTTGTTGTATTAGTCTATCTATACTGACCTCCATCAGGTTGCAAACTGAATATATTTTTTCCTGCATCTACCTCTGAAAAAATATTGGGCTTCTAGCTGTGTGTGGGACTTGTTCTATTAATCCATCTATACAGACCTCCATCAGGTTGCAAACTGAATATATTTTTTTCTGCATCTACCTCTGAAAAAATATTGGGCTTCTAGCTGTGTGTGGGACTTGTTGTATTAGTCCATCTATACTGACCTCCATCAGGTTGCAAACTGAATATATTTTTTTCTGCATCTACCTCTGAAAAAATATTGGGCTTCTAGCTGTGTGTGGGACTTGTTCTATTAATCCATCTATACAGACCTCCATCAGGTTGCAAACTGAATATATTTTTTTCTGCATCTACCTCTGAAAAAATATGTGGCCTTCTAGCAGTGTGTGGGACTTTCTCTATTAGTCCATGTATACTGACCTCCATCAGGTTGCAAACTGAATATAATTTTTTTCTGCATCTAGCTCTGAAAAAATATTTGGCCTTCTAGCAGTGTGTGGGACTTTCTCTATTAGTCCATCTATACTGACCTCCATCAGGTTGCAAATTAAAGATAATTTTTATCTGCATCTACAGTACCTCTGAAAAAATATTTGGGCTTCTAGCTGTGTGTGGGACTTGTTCTATTAGTCCATCTATACTGACCTCCATCAGGTTGCAAACTGAATATAATTTTTATCTGCATCTAGCTCTGAAAAAATATTTGGCCTTCTAGCAGTGTGTGGGACTTTCTCTATTAGTCCATCTATACTGACCTCCATCAGGTTGCAAATTGAATATAATTTTTATCTGCATCTAGCTCTGAAAAAATATTTGGCCTTCTAGCAGTGTGTGGGACTTTCTCTATTAGTCCATCTATACTGACCTCCATCAGGTTGCAAATTAAAAATAATTTTTATCTGCATCTACCTCTGAAAAAATATTGGGCTTCTAGCTGTGTGTGGGACTTGTTGTATTACTCCATCTATACTGACCTCCATCAGGTTGCAAATTAAAAATAATTTTTATCTGCATCTACAGTACCTCTGAAAAAATATTTGGGCTTCTAGCTGTGTGTGGGACTTGTTCTATTAGTCCATCTATACTGACCTCCATCAGGTTGCAAATTGAATATAATTTTTATCTGCATCTAGCTCTGAAAAAATATTTGGCCTTCTAGCAGTGTGTGGGACTTTCTCTATTAGTCCATCTATACTGACCTCCATCAGGTTGCAAATTAAAAATAATTTTTATCTGCATCTACAGTTCCTCTGAAAAAATATTTGGGCTTCTAGCTGTGTGTGGGACTTGTTCTATTAGTCCATCTATAGTGACCTCCATCAGGTTGCAAATTAAAAATAATTTTTATCTGCATCTAGCTCTGAAAAAATATTTGGCCTTCTAGCAGTGTGTGGGACTTTCTCTATTAGTCCATCTATACTGACCTCCATCAGGTTGCAAATTAAAAATAATTTTTATCTGCATCTACCTCTGAAAAATTATTTGGGCTTCTAGCTGTGTGTGGGACTTGTTCTATTAATCCATCTATACAGACCTCCATCAGGTTGCAAACTGAATATAATTGTTTTCTGCATCTAGCTCTGAAAAAATATTTGGCCTTCTAGCAGTTTGTGGGACTTGTTCTATTAGTCCACCAATACTGTCCTCCATCAGGTTGCAAATTCAAAATAATTTTTTGTCTGCATCTAGCTCTGAAAAAATATTTGGCCTTCTAGCAGTGTGTGGGACTTTCTCTATTAGTCCATCTATACTGACCTCCATCAGGTTGCAAACTGAATATATTTTTTTTCTGCATCTACCTCTGAAAAAATATTGGGCTTGTAGCTGTGTGTGGGACTTGTTCTATTAATCCATCTATACAGACCTCCATCAGGTTGCAAACTGAATAAAAAATTTTTCTGCATCTACCTCTGAAAAAATATTTGGGCTTCTAGCTGTGTGTGGGACTTGTTCTATTAGTCCATCTATACTGACCTCCATCAGGTTGCAAATTGAATATAATTTTTTTCTGCATCTAACCCAGCCAATAGTTTTGGCCTAATACCACAGTTTGGCCACTCAGCTCTGCTCGGTTCCCATCCATTGTTTTTTTGTGCAAACAACTCCAGAGTTGTGAATTAGTTAACCACCAAAATGAGTGGAAAAAGGCCTGCTGCTGGTGGAAAGGGGAATAGGCGTGTTGGGAAGGGGAAAAAAGGTTGTGTCCGTGGGGTAGGTGTTAAAGCAACAGTAACATCTGCAGAAGAAAGACCATCTTCCAGCCAAACTAAAATGTCTACTTCTTTTAGCGGACAATGTGATAAGATCCCTTTCTTACGGCCACGCCAATCGCTACAAATTCCAGATGAGGCACAAAAACAGCAGGTGCTTCAACGGATATCAAGTTCTCCTTTAAGTGGGCTCTTCTCCACATCAACTTCAACATCACAAATACTCCAGTCCTCAAAGGTGTCACCCCAATCGCACTTGCTTCCTCACAGCTCCCAAATCTCCAGCTGCCCATCTGAGTATGAGGTAGAACAGATGGTTGAGTCTGCAGAGCTGTTTACTCATACTATAGCCTGGGAATCAGAGGTCGACTCCAGCGCTTCTGTGAATCCAGACGAGGAAATGATCTGCACTGATGCCCAGAATCTTTATGAGTCGGATCCAGGACCAGACGCAGAAGGTTCTGACCATAATGTAGACCCTCATTCCCAAACTGTAACTCCTGTTGGTGGAGACAATGAGGAAGACGATGATAAGACTCAAATACCTGATTGGAGCGACAACTTTAGTTTTTTGTCAGGGCAGGAACAGGTTGGCTCTGAGGACGACGGGTGTGATAACACACAGGGTGATGATGATGAGGTTGGAGATCCCACTTACTGTCAACCCACAGTCAGCCAAGAGATGAGGTCAGCAGAGGAGGTGGAGGAAGATGCTAGTGACGACGAGGTCAGGTTGCGCCTTCCTGGACAGAGACGTAGTACTGGAAGCACGTCAACAACTGCATCCTCAAACACAACTCTGCCTCTCACCACAAGTCGTGGTGGCTCTTCAGGTCGCATGGGTGCTAAGCCTTGCATAGCCTGGGCATTTTTTCAGATCGATAAAGATGACCCAACTCGTGTTATCTGTAACATTTGTCAGCAAAAGCTAAGTAGAGGCCAAAAAATACATAGTTTGAGTACTTCATGCATGAACCGGCACATGGACATGAAGCATAAGTTGCAGTGGGAAGCTCAGTGTGCTACAATGCGGCCTAGCCGGCCGGGCCAACCACCGTTTGCCATATCTTGTGCATCCGCGGCCTCTTCATCCTCTGTGACTGGGGGGACAGCAGTCACACCTGTTTTGGGGCGCAGACCTGCCACCTCTTTACCCGCAACAGCCAGTGTGATTGGCAGGTCATCATTTTCTTTGGAGGTGGTAACACCAGCTGGTGTTGAGCGCTGTCCGACATCGATAGCACCACCTTTGGATCAAGGCAACCTAACATGTCCGCCTGCATCTTCCTCACAGACCGGCAGTTTGCCGGGGACACCCTTATCAACCCCGTCTAAGCACAATAGCCAGCCCTCGGTCCCTCAGATGTGGACAAGTAAAAGACCATTTCCTCCTAGCCATGAGAAAGCTAAGAGGTTGAATTTCACCATCTGCAAGCTCTTGGCTACAGAAATGCTGCCTTTCCGCCTGGTGGACACAGAGGATTTTCGAGACCTTATGTCCGTCGCAGTGCCCCAGTACCAGATGCCCAGTCGGCACTACTTCTCAAAGAAAGGTGTGCCTGCGCTCCACCAGCATGTCGCACACAACATCACCGCTTCTTTGAGAAACTCTGTGTGTGACAGGGTGCATTTCACCACAGACACTTGGACGAGTAGGCATGGACAGGGGCGTTACATGTCGCTGACTGGGCACTGGGTAACTATGGTGACAGCAGGACAAGGGGCTGCTGTCCAAGTCTTGCCGTCCCCACGAGTTGTGCGTCAATCCTCTTTATGTCAAAGTTCCTCCACTGCTTCTGCCTCCTCAACCTCCTCTCGGTCTTCCACCTGCACCCAAAGCCTGTCTGGTCATGCCACAAGCTTTCTTACTGCGCAGAAGGGATCCTGCACACCTCCTTACTATGCTGGCAGTAGGGCTCAACGTCATCAGGCGGTTTTTACATTGAAATGTCTGGGAAATTTGAGTCACACAGCTGAGGAGTTGTGGTCAGCTCTGGAGAACCAATTTCATGAATGGTTGTCTCCACTGGACCTGAAACCAGGGAAGGCCGTGTGCGACAATGCTGCAAACCTGGGTGCGGCCCTTCGCCGGGGCAATGTCACACACGTGCCTTGTATGGCTCACGTGTTGAACCTGGTTGTCCAGCAATTTTTAGCCCACTATCCCAGACTAGATGGCCTTCTGCAGAGGGCACGGTCGCTGTGTGCTCACTTCCGCCGTTCGCATCCCGCAGCTCAGTGACTTACATCTCTACAGAAGTCGTTGGGCCTGCCACTTCACCGGCTAAAATGCGATGTGCCTACCCGGTGGAATTCAACTCTGCACATGTTGCAGCGACTGTGGCAGCACCGACAAGCCCTGGTGCAATACGTTCTGACGTATAGCCTGGGCCAACGAGATCCAGAGGTGGGGCAAATCACGCTGGAGGAGTGGTCTCAGATCAGGGACCTATGCACCCTTCTGCACAGTTTTGAAATGGCGACGAAGATGTTTAGTGCTGACGATGCCATTATCAGCATGACTATTCCGGTGATTTACATGCTGGAGCACATGTTAAACAGAATTCGGAGTCAGGTGGTGGCACAAGAGGAGGTGGAGGAAGTAGAGGAGGAGGAGTTGTATGCGGAAGGGCTAACATCTGCAAGGTCCAGACGGTCGGCAGCACCAAGGCGGCAGGCATGTGAGGGTGGGGGAGATGGTTTTACCAGGGCGCATGGTAGCAGCCAAACTAGTGAGGAAGGTGCAGGAGCCCAGGAAGAAGTGGAGGACGAACTGATGGAAGACTCATCAGATGAGGGAGACCTTGATCACATTTCTGTTGTGCGAGGTTGGGGGGAGAGGACAGAGGAAGGAAGCATGATTGTTACCTCGCCACCAACACAACAGGGACTTGGTGCTCCTGGATGCGCAACACACATGAGTGCCTTCTTGCTGCACTACCTGCAACATGACCCTCGAATTGTGAGAATTAGAAATAATCCTGACTACTGGGTTGCCACACTGTTAGATCCCCGGTACAAAAGTAAATTTGCAGAAATTATTCCTGCCATAGAAAGGGATGCACGCATGCAGGAGTATCAGCAGAGACTGTTGCAGAATCTTACATGTGCTTTTCCACAAAATACCAGTGGTGCACGTAGTGAATCTCACAGTTCCAACTTGCCAACCGTGGGACCGTCAAGTGTTCAGCACTCAAACCGTAACAGAACCACAGTATCTGCTGGTAACATCAATTTTGCGGAATCATTTCACCACTTTTTTAGCCCATCCTTTGCAAGGCCACAGGAGACAAGAAGTCTGACACATAGTCAACGCCTAGAGACGATGGTACAGGAGTATCTCCAAGTAAACATTGAAGCCATGACTGTGTCACTGGACCCTTGCTCTTTTTGGGCTTCCAATCTGGATAAATGGCCGGAGCTAGCCACTTACGCCTTGGAGATCTTGTCATGCCCGCAGCCAGCATTCTGTCTGAACGTGTGTTCAGCGCTGCTGGTGGTGTGCTGACAGATAAGCGCACGTGGCTCTCCACTGATAATGTAGACAGACTCACGTTCATAAAGATGAACAAATCATGCATCCGAAACGACTTTTCTACCCCTGTGTCATCCTGGGGAGAGTAAAAGCTTGATGATTGGTTAAAATCACCCTACCAACCGTTTTAAGCTTTCAAATTACTAATCATGTTTATCTGTATCTTGGCTGGAAAATAATTTGGGCTTTGTAGCAGTGTGCAGCACTGATTCTATTAGGCCATCTATAATAAGCTCCACCAGATTTAAAATTACTAATCATGTTTATCTGTATCTTGACTGGAAAATAATTTGGGCTTTGTAGCAGTGTGCAGCACTGATTCTATTAGGCCATCTATAATAAGCTCCACCAGATTTAAAATTACTAATCATGTTTATCTGTATCTTGACTGGAAAATAATTTGGGCTTTGTAGCAGTGTGCAGCACTGATTCTATTAGGCCATCTATAATAAGCTCCACCAGATTTAAAATTACTAATCATGTTTATCTGTATCTTGACTGGAAAATAATTTGGGCTTTGTAGCAGTGTGCAGCACTGATTCTATTAGGCCATCTATAATAAGCTCCACCAGATTTAAAATTACTAATCATGTTTATCTGTATCTTGACTGGAAAATAATTTGGGCTTTGTAGCAGTGTGCAGCACTGATCCTATTAGGCCATCTATACTAAAGCTTCACCAGATTTAAAATTAATAATAATTTTTAGCTGCATCTAGCCCGGAAAATAATTTTGGGGCTCCGAGATGCGCAAGACACATAAGTGCCTTCTTGCTGCACTACCTGCAGCATGACCCTCATATTGTCAGAATTCTAAGTAATCATGACTACTGGGTTGCCACACTCTTAGATCCCCCAAACTTTTCGATCAACCTTTTCATTTTAATAAAGACCAAAAAAATGGTCATTTTTGAAATTATAAGCATTAGCAGGTTGTTAGAAACTGAAATCAAACAGTTTTCAACTCAAAACTTTATTCTAGGTGATGTTACATTTTCACATAGGACCCCTTGTTCGAAAGGAGCTTCTGAACTCTCTCGTCCATTGAATTTGTCAGGTTTTGGATGGTTTCTGCTTCAATTGTTTTGCATGAGGACAGAATACCCTCCCAGAGCTGTTGCTTAGATGTGAACTGCCTCCCGCCATCATAGACACTCCTTTTAATGATGCTCCAAAGGTTCTGAATGGGGTAGACATCAGGGGAGCATGGGGGTCACACCATAAGTTTGTCCCCTTTTATGCCCATATCAGCCAGAGATGCAGATGTTTTATGTGCAGCATGAGATGGTGCATTATCATGCAAAAAAATGATCTTGCTGTGAAATACACGGTTCTTCTTCTTGAACCATGGCAGGAAGTGCTGTTTGAGAAAATCCACATACATTATGGAGTTCATCTTTAGCGCCTTAAGGGATCCTAAAGGGGCCGACAATCTCTCTCCCCATGATTCCAGCCCAAAACATTACTCCACCTCCTCCTTGTTGGCGCTGTAGCCGTGTTTGCGTGGGGTGTCCATCAACCAGCCATCCTCCACTCCATCCATCTGGACCATCGAGCGCTGCACGGCACTCATCCGTGAACAAAACAGTTTTGAAATCAGTCTTCATGTAATGTTTGGCCCACTGGAGCCATTTCTGCTTGTGTGAAGTGGATAGAGGAGGTCGACAGGATGGCGTATGCACAGCTGCAAACCTCTGAAGGACCCTGCATCTTGTTGTTCGGGGGACGTTGGACGCACCAGCAGCTTCAAAAACTTGTCTGCTGCTATGACAAGGCTTTTTTGCCGCTGCTCTTTCAACCTGACGTAATTGCCTGTAGGAAAGAGTCCTCAATTTGCCCTTATCAGCACGCACACGTGTGTACTGTGAATCAGCTACATACTTCTTGATTGCCAAGACACTTCATCCTGATCATCGCACAATGTTGATTGTAGTCATGCCTTGACCTAAACACTCCACAATTTGTTGCTTCTCAGCAGCCGACACATCCTTTTTCTTTCCCATTTTGGCAGAAAATGTAGGCTGCTTAATAATGTGAGACAGCCTTCTTAAGTAGTCTTGCCTTTCATTGTACACACCTGCCAAACTAATTAGCACAGGTGTCTGTAATTGCTTACAGTGATATAAAGAGCCCTGACACACATCACCATCAATGAGTTTAACTGACAAACAAACAAATTCTTCCCTTATCACTCCTAAACACTTTTTGCATAATAATTTGGAACACAGTGTACATGTGCTTTTCCACAAAACACCAGTGGTTCACGCAGTGAATCTTACAGTTCTAACTTGCCAACCATGGTCTGTATGGAGTTGTTCAATAAAGGGCCCAAAATTAAGATAACATAGATGGGAGAGGTCTCTATGAATAGGAATTCCTAAGTATTTGATACCCTGTGAGGGCCAGGCAAAGGGAAAGTTGGACTGGATGGAATCCTATATGGATTTGGGGAGGGAGACATCGAGGGCCTCAGACTACGCTGCATTGATTTTAAAATTTGACCATGTAACAAAGTGATCTATTTCAGCCATAACAGCATGGATGGATATATGTGATTGAGTGATATATACTAGGACATCATCAGCAAATAGAGAGCACTTGTACTCGGTGCCTCCCACCTCAATCCACCTAATATTGGGGTTATGGCGAATTGATGAGAGCAGGTGCTCCGTCACTAGGATGTATAAGAGAGGGGACAGAGAACATCCCTGCCTTGTCCCATTGGTGATTGTGAAAGGTGATGAAAATGTTCTGACGCGCCCCCTGGGCCTTGGGACACCCGGAGCCGGACCCTTTTTGGTGGATGCTGGTGGTTGTAGTCTCCGTGGCGGCGACCCGGTTCCGTGGCTCAGGGCGGTCAAACCAGTGGCGGAACTATTTATGTGGTTTTGATGTTTAAATGTCCGACTACGCCACCCGTGGATTGCGGTCAGAGTGAACCGCCGCTCCAGGGCAGACCGCTGAGGCTGGTGTTGTGGGTGCAGCAGAGCGTAGCATAACTCCCCACGGGAGGAGTATAGCCTCAGGGCAGTGTATGCGGAGGATGGGGGTGATGGTGCAGGGCAGCAGCAGTAACGACACGGAGTCAGTGATGCAGTCCAGGGCCTTTACTCACAGTTCTTATTATCCAGACCACGTCTGCAGGTAACGGCTGCCCACGTCGTACTGTGCTCACCAGGTGAGGGGCTCAGACAACTCCCAGATAACTTTGGAGTGCTTCACAGGACCCCCTTTGTGTGTCCTTTGTCTGGCCTTTCTTACCAACCCTTCTGTCCGGCTGCCTCGGGCCTCCTCTTGGTAAACTTGGCGCCAGTTTCCCTGACCCTATGTGGTGCCTTCCTAGCGGGTGTAGCGAGGGGCTGCGCCACATAAAATGTCGCAGCCTCCTGTTTCTAGCTGAGGGTCGTTTCCTGCCTCCACTAGTTTCGGGGACCGGTCTCCCCCTTTGGCCTGACCCCTCCACGCATGTGGATTCGGGCGTGCGGTGGCGACTCGCCCGTCCGCACCCCTGGGATCCCTTCGTTCCTCGTTCCTGGAGCCTTCTCCGCTCCTCTTCCTTCCTTCTCCCTCTTCCAGGCCTGGGCCTCTGTTACTAGGCCCGCCTCCGGAGCAGAGCTCATGCAGAGCCCCTGCTCCCTGCCACTTCTGCTCAGACTTCTCTGCACTGAACTAAGATGGTGCCCACCTTTTATACTCCCTTCTCAATGCACCCAGGAACTGCTTCCTCCCTGCTCCTGCACTACAGGGTTCCCCTTCCTCAGTGTTCCCTCCCCCCACTCCAGCCAGGGACAGGGACTGTCATGCCCATCTCAGGGGCATATTGGTCGCCCTGCCCCACGGCAATGTGGTGTAATGCATGCAGGTGTCGGGTCCTGATCCACACTACATCCTTACCTGAGAGTGAGATATCACACCTCTGGGTGAGGTGCAATACCTCTGTAGCAACCGAGCCCTCAGGGTGCTACAGTTCCATTTATCTTCAGCCTAGGTGACGTATTGCGATACAGGGCCGTGATTTTGGCTATAAAAGGGTCCCCTAGACCCCTACCCCAAGCTTTTTAAGAGAATCATATATGGCGTGCCAGGAGACTCTATGGAATGCTTTCTCAGCATCCAACGAGAGTATCTAATTACAAATTTTTAACTGCATCTAGCCCAGGAAATACTTTGTGCCTAGTAGCAGTGTCTGCTAGTCAGCGGATTATCCCGGCTGTTAAGCAAGCTACACCACCTGTAGTTTGAACACTTAATTTTTTCAAAGGAAATGCTTCGGGACCACGGGATACTCAGTGAAGAGCATCAGGAGGCACCCCAAGGCATAGGGGCTGGGACTGGCAGTAGGATGCCTTGCGGTGGACAGCCGAGCTCGATCCTTATAAAAGCTTTTTAACTGCAGCAGCTTTAGTGGACGCTACTGGAGCTGGAATTACGCGGCTGCTGGCATGAGACTTGCCCTCCAATAGATCCTTGTAAATGGATTTAAAGTGTATTCATTCAAATTAGAGAGACAATTTAAATTAAAAAGCTTAGAGCTGCCTCCACCACAGGGGGGCTCGCTCAACCCACCAGCGGACAGGCACCAGTATTGGGAGAGGGGGGCTGGCCGTCAGGGTTCACCGCGGCTCTGGCACAAACCCGGCGACGCGGAGGTGGCACGGGCAGGAGCGGACTGAACGTGTCGGCTTCTCACTTTTTGGATTTTAGAAGGGCATGACATGCCTATATCTGTGTCTCCCCCTCCTTTTACTCCTCCACCTCTTTTCTTTTCGCATGACTATATGTACTTGTCACTTTTCCATGTGTTAGTTGTGTCTTCTGAGCAGTTTGTCAGCTTTTGGACACCTTTGAAGGTGTTTTCTATGTGTTTCTATGTGTTTTTGTTTGCCTGCCATTGGTTTTAAAGGTGTTCGAAGGTGTTCGACGAACAGTTCGGCGAACACACGGGTGTTCGACGAACCAAACCGAACTCGAACACTACGGGGGTGGCTCAACACTAGTGACGACGAGGTCAGATTGCGCCCTCCTGGACAGAGACGTAGTACTGGAAGCACGTCAACAACTGCATCCTCAAACACAACTCTGCCTCTCACCACAAGTCGTGGTGGCTCTTCAGGTCGCATGGGTGCTAAGCCTTGCATAGCCTGGGCATTTTTTCAGATCAATAAAGATGACCCAACTCGTGTTATCTGTAACATTTGTCAGCAAAATCTAAGTAGAGGCCAAAAAATACATAGTTTGAGTACTTCATGCATCAACCGGCACATGGACATGAAGCATAAGTTGCAGTGGGAAGCTCACTGTGCTACAATGCGGCATAGCCGGCCGGGCCAACCATCGTCTGCCCCATCTTGTGCATCTGCAGCCTCTTCATCCTCTGTGACTGGGGGGACAGCAGTCACACCTGTTTTGGGGCGCAGACCTGCCACCTCTTTACCCGCAACAGCCAGTGTGATTGGCAGGTCATCATTTTCTTTGGAGGTGGTAACACCAGCTGGTGTTGAGCGCTGTCCGACATCGATAGCACCACCTTTGGATCAAGGCAACCTAACATGTCCGCCTGCATCTTCCTCACAGTCCGGCAGTTTTCCGGGGACACCCTAATCAACCCCGTCTAAGCACAATAGCCAGCCCTCGGTCCCTCAGATGTGGACAAGTAAAAGACCATTTCCTCCTAGCCATGAGAAAGCTAAGAGGTTGAATTTCACCATCTGCAAGCTCTTGGCTACAGAAATGCTGCCTTTCCGCCTGGTGGACACAGAGGATTTTCGAGACCTTATGTCCGTCGCAGTGCCCCAGTACCAGATGCCCAGTCGGCACTACTTCTCAAAGAAAGGTGTGCCTGCGCTCCACCAGCATGTCGCACACAACATCACCGCTTCTTTGAGAAACTCTGTGTGTGACAGGGTGCATTTCACCACAGACACTTGGACGAGTAGGCATGGACAGGGGCGTTACATGTCACTGACTGGGCACTGGGTAACTATGGTGACAGCAGGACAAGGGGCTGCTGTCCAAGTCTTGCCGTCCCCACGAGTTGTGCGTCAATCCTCTTTATCTCAAAGTTCCTCCACTGCTTCTGCCTCCTCAACCTCCTCTCGGTCCTCCACCTGCACCCAAAGCCTGTCTGGTCATGCCACAAGCTTTCTAACTGCGCAGAAGGGATCCTGCACACCTCCTTACTATGCTGGCAGTAGGGCTCAACGTCATCAGGCGGTTTTTACTTTGAAATGTCTGGGAAATGTGAGTCACACAGCTGAGGAGTTGTGGTCAGCTCTGGAGAACCAATTTCATGAATGATTGTCTCCACTGGACCTGAAACCAGGGAAGGCCGTGTGCGACAATGCTGCAAACCTGAGTGCGGCCCTTCGCCGGGGCAATGTCACACACGTGCCTTGTATGGCTCACGTGTAGTGTTGAGCCACCCCCGTAGTGTTCGAGTTCGGTTCGGTTCGTCGAACACCCGTGTGTTCGCCGAACTGTTCGTCGAACTGTTCGTCGAACACCTTCGAACACCATTAAAACCAATGGCAGGCAAACAAAAACACATAGAAACACATAGAAAACACCTTCAAAGGTGTCCAAAAGCTGACAAACTGCTCAGAAGACATAACTAACACATGGAAAAGTGACAAGTACATATAGTCATGCGAAAATAAAAGAGGTGGAGGAGTAAAAGGAGGGGGAGACACAGATATAGGCATGTCATGCCCTTCTAAAATCCAAAAAGTGAGAAGCCGACACGGCCAGTCCGCTCCTGCCCGTGCCACCTCCGTGTCGCCGGGTTTGTGCCAGAGCCGCGGTGAACCCTGACGGCCAGCCCCCCTCTCCCAATACTGGTGCCTGTCCGCTGGTGGGTCGAGCGAGCCCCCCTGTGGTGGAGGCAGCTCTAAGCTTTTTAATTTAAATTGTCTCTCTAATTTGAATGAATACACTTTAAATCCATTTACAAGGATCTATTGGAGGGCAAGTCTCATGCCAGCAGCCGCGGTAATTCCAGCTCCAGTAGCGTCCACTAAAGCTGCTGCAGTTAAAAAGCTTTTATAAGGATCGAGCTCGGCTGTCCACCGCAAGGCATCCTACTGCCAGTCCCAGCCCCTATGCCTTGGGGTGCCTCCTGATGCTCTTCACTAAGTATCCCATGGTCCGAAGCATTTCCTTTGAAAAAATTAAGTGTCTAAACTACAGGTGGTGCAGCTTGCTTAACAGCCGGGATAATCCGCTTACTAGCAGACACTGCTACTAGGCACAAAGTATTTCCTGGGCTAGATGCAGTTAAAAATTTGTAATTAGATACTCTCGTTGGATGCTGAGAAAGCATTCCATAGAGTCTCCTGGCACGCCATATATGATTCTCTTAAAAAGCTTGGGGTAGGGGTCTAGGGGACCCTTTTATAGCCAAAATCACGGCCCTGTATCGCAATACGTCACCTAGGCTGAAGATAAATGGAACTGTAGCACCCTGAGGGCTCGGTTGCTAAAGACGTATTGCACCTCACCCAGAGGTGTGATATCTCACTCTCAGGTAAGGATGGAGTGTGGATCAGGACCCGACACCTGCATGCATTACACCACATTGCCGTGGGGCAGGGCGACCAATATGCCCCTGAGATGGGCACGACAGTCCCTGTCCCTGGCTGGAGTGGGGGGAGGGAACACTGAGGAAGGGGAACCCTGTAGTGCAGGAGCAGGGAGGAAGCAGTTCCTGGGTGCATTGAGAAGGGAGTATAAAAGGTGGGCACCATCTTAGTTCAGTGCAGAGAAGTCTGAGCAGAAGTGGCAGGGAGCAGGGGCTCTGCATGAGCTCTGCTCCGGAGGCGGGCCTAGTAACAGAGGCCCAGGCCTGGAAGAGGGAGAAGGAAGGAAGAGGAGCGGAGAAGGCTCCAGGAACGAGGAATGAAGGGATCCCAGGGGTGCGGACGGGCGAGTCGCCACCGCACGCCCGAATCCACCTGCGTGGAGGGGTCAGGCCAAAGGGGGAGACCGGTCCCCGAACTAGTGGAGGCAGGAAACGACCCTCAGCTAGAAACCGGAGGCTCTGACATTTTATGTGGCGCAGCCCCTCGCTACACCCGCTAGGAAGGCACCACATAGGGTCAGGGAAACTGGCGCCAAGTTTACCAAGAGGAGGCCCGAGGCAGCCGGACAGAAGTGTTGGTAAGAAAGGCCAGACAAAGGACACACAAAGGGGGTCCTGTGAAGTGCTCCAAAGTTATCTGGGAGTTGTCTGAGCCCCTCACCTGGTGAGCACAGTACGACGTGGGCAGCCGTTACCTGCAGACGTGGTCTGGATAATAAGAACTGTGAGTAAAGGCCCTGAACTGCATCACTGACTCCGTGTCGTTACTGCTGCTGCCCTGCACCATCACCCCCATCCTCCGCATACACTGCCCTGAGGCTATACTCCTCCCGTGGGGAGTTATGCTACGCTCTGCTGCACCCACAACACCAGCCTCAGTGGTCTGCCCTGTAGCGGCGGTTCACTCTGACCGCAATCCACGGGTGGCGTAGTCGGACATTTAAACATCAAAACCACATAAATAGTTCCGCCACTGGTTTGACCGCCCTGATCCACGGAACTGGGTCGCCGCCACGAAGACTACAACCACCAGCATCCACCAAAAAGGGTCCGGCTCCGGGTGTCCCAAGGCCCAGGGGGTGCGTCAGAACATTTTCATCACCTTTCACAATCACCAATGGGACAAGGCAGTGATGTCCTCTGTCCCCTCTCTTATACATCCTAGTGACGGAGCACCTGCTCTCATCAATTCGCCATAACCCCAATATTAGGTGGATTGAGGTGGGAGGCACCGAGTACAAGTGCTCTCTATTTGCTGATGATGTCCTAGTATATATCACTCAATCACATATATCCATCCATGCTGTTATGGCTGAAATAGATCACTTTGTTACATGGTAAAATTTTAAAATCAATGCAGCGAAGTCTGAGGCCCTCGATGTCTCCCTCCCCAAATCCATATAGGATTCCATCCAGTCCAACTTTCCCTTTGCCTGGCCCTCACAGGGTATCAAATACTTAGGAATTCCTATTCATAGAGACCTCTCCCATCTATGTTATCTTAATTTTGGGCCCTTTATTGAACAACTCCATACAGACCACGGTTGGCAAGTTAGAACTGTAAGATTCACTACGTGAACCACTGGTGTTTTGTGGAAAAGCACATGTACACTGCGTTCCAAATTATTATACAAAAAGTGTTTAGGAGTGATAAGGGAAGAATTTGTTTGTTTGTCAGTTAAACTCATTGATGGTGATGTGTGTCAGGGCTCTTTATATCACTGTAAGCAATTGCAGACACCTGTGCTAATTAGTTTGGCAGGTGTGTCCAATGAAAGGCAAGACTACTTAAGAAGGCTCTCTCACATTATTAAGCAGCCTACATTTTCTGCCAAAATGGGAAAGAAAAAGGATGTGTCGGCTGCTGAGAAGCAACAAATTGTGGAGTGTTTAGGTCAAGGCATGACTACAATCAACATTGTGCGATGATCAGGATGAAGTGTCCTGGCAATCAAGAAGTATGTAGCTGATTCACAGTACACACGTGTGCGTGCTGATAAGGGCAAATTGAGGACTCTTTCCTACAGGCAATTACGTCAGGTTGAAAGAGCAGCGGCAAAAAAGCCTTGTCATAGCAGCAGACAAGTTTTTGAAGCTGCTTGTGCCTCCAACGTCCCCCGAACAACAAGATGCAGGGTCCTTCAGAGGTTTGCAGCTGTGCATGCGCCATCCTGTCGACCTCCTCTATCCACTTCACACAAGCAGAAACGGCTCCAGTGGGCCAAACATTACATGAAGACTGATTTCAAAACTGTTTTGTTCACGGATGAGTGCCGTGCAGCGCTCGATGGTCCAGATGGATGGAGTGGAGGATGGCTGGTTGATGGACACCCCACGCAAACACGGCTACAGCGCCAACAAGGAGGAGGTGGAGTAATGTTTTGGGCTGGAATCATGGGGAGAGAGATTGTCGGCCCCTTTAGGATCCCTGAAGGCGCTAAAGATGAACTCCATAATGTATGTGGATTTTCTCAAACAGCACTGCCTGCCATGGTTCAAGAAGAAGAACCGTGTATTTCACAGCAAGATCATTTTTCTGCATGATAATGCACCATCTCATGCTGCACATAAAACATCTGCATCTCTGGCTGATATGGGCATAAAAGGAGACAAACTTATGGTGTGACCCCCATGCTCCCCTGACCTCTACCCCATTCAGAACCTTTGGAGCATCATTAAAAGGAGTGTCTATGATGGCGGGAGGCAGTTCACATCTAAGCAACAGCTCTGGGAGGGTATTCTGTCCTCATGCAAAACAATTGAAGCAGAAACCATCCAAAACCTGACAAATTCAATGGACGAGAGAGTTCAGAAGCTCCTTTCGAACAAGGGGTCCTATGTGAAAATGTAACATCACCTAGAATAAAGTTTTGAGTTGAAAACTGTTTGATTTCAGTTTCTAACAACCTGCTAATGCTTATAATTTCAAAAATGACCATTTTTTTGGTCTTTATTAAAATGAAAAGGTTGATCGAAAAGTTTGGGGGATCTAAGAGTGTGGCAACCCAGTAGTCATGATTACTTCGAATTCTGACAATATGAGGGTCATGCTGCAGGTAGTGCAGCAAGAAGGCACTTATGTGCCTTGCGCATCTCGGAGCCCCAAAATTATTTTCCGGACTAGATGCAGCTAAAAATTATTTTTAATTTTAAATCTGGTGAAGCTTTAGTATAGATGGCCTAATAGGATCAATGCTGCACACTGCTACAAAGCCCAAATTATTTTCCAGTCAAGATACAGATAAACATGATTAGTAATTTGAAAGCTTAAAACGGTTGGTAGGGTGATTTTAACCAATCATCAAGCTTTTACTCTCCCCAGGATGACACAGGGGTAGAAAAGTCGTTTCGGATCCATGATTTGTTCATCTTTATGAACGTGAGTCTGTCTACATTATCAGTGGAGAGCCGCGTGCGCTTATCTGTCAGCACACCACCAGCAGCGCTGAACACACGTTCAGACAGAACGCTGGCTGCGGGGCATGACAAGATCTCCAAGGCGTAAGTGGCTAGCTCCGGCCATTTATCCAGATTGGAAGCCCAAAAAGAGCAAGGGTCCAGTGACACAGTCGTGGCTTCAATGTTTACTTGGAGATACTCCTGTACCATCGTCTCTAGGCGTTGACTATGTGTCAGACTTCTTGTCTCCTGTGGCCTTGCAAAGGATGGGCTAAAAAAGTGGTGAAATGATTCCGCAAAATTGATGTTACCAGCAGATACTGTGGTTCTGTTACGGTTTGAGTGCTGAACACTTGACGGTCCCACGGTTGGCAAGTTGGAACTGTGAGATTCACTACGTGCACCACTGGTATTTTGTGGAAAAGCACATGTAAGATTCTGCAACAGTCTCTGCTGATACTCCTGCATGCGTGCATCCCTTTCTATGGCAGGAATAATTTCTGCAAATTTACTTTTGTACCGGGGATCTAACAGTGTGGCAACCCAGTAGTCAGGATTATTTCTAATTCTCACAATTCGAGGGTCATGTTGCAGGTAGTGCAGCAAGAAGGCACTCATGTGTGTTGCGCATCCAGGAGCACCAAGTCCCTGTTGTGTTGGTGGCGAGGTAACAATCATGCTTCCTTCCTCTGTCCTCTCCCCCCAACCTCGCACAACAGAAATGTGATCAAGGTCTCCCTCATCTGATGAGTCTTCCATCAGTTCGTCCTCCACTTCTTCCTGGGCTCCTGCACCTTCCTCACTAGTTTGGCTGCTACCATGCGCCCTGGTAAAACCATCTCCCCCACCCTCACATGCCTGCCGCCTTGGTGCTGCCGACCGTCTGGACCTTGCAGATGTTAGCCCTTCCGCATACAACTCCTCCTCCTCTACTTCCTCCACCTCCTCTTGTGCCACCACCTGACTCCGAATTCTGTTTAACATGTGCTCCAGCATGTAAATCACCGGAATAGTCATGCTGATAATGGCATCGTCAGCACTAAACATCTTCGTCGCCATTTCAAAACTGTGCAGAAGGGTGCATAGGTCCCTGATCTGAGACCACTCCTCCAGCGTGATTTGCCCCACCTCTGAATCTCGTTGGCCCAGGCTATACGTCAGAACGTATTGCACCAGGGCTTGTCGGTGCTGCCACAGTCGCTGCAACATGTGCAGAGTTGAATTCCACCGGGTAGGCACATCGCATTTTAGCCGGTGAAGTGGCAGGCCCAACGACTTCTGTAGAGATGTAAGTCGCTGAGCTGCGGGATGCGAACGGCGGAAGTGAGCACACAGCGACCGTGCCCTCTGCAGAAGGCCATCTAGTCTGGGATAGTGGGCTAAAAATTGCTGGACAACCAGGTTCAACACGTGAGCCATACAAGGCACGTGTGTGACATTGCCCCGGCGAAGGGCCGCACCCAGGTTTGCAGCATTGTCGCACACGGCCTTCCCTGGTTTCAGGTCCAGTGGAGACAACCATTCATGAAATTGGTTCTCCAGAGCTGACCACAACTCCTCAGCTGTGTGACTCACATTTCCCAGACATTTCAATGTAAAAACCGCCTGATGACGTTGAGCCCTACTGCCAGCATAGTAAGGAGGTGTGCAGGATCCCTTCTGCGCAGTTAGAAAGCTTGTGGCATGACCAGACAGGCTTTGGGTGCAGGTGGAAGACCGAGAGGATGTTGAGGAGGCAGAAGCAGTGGAGGAACTTTGACATAAAGAGGATTGACGCACAACTCGTGGGGACGGCAAGACTTGGACAGCAGCCCCTTGTCCTGCTGTCACCATAGTTACCCAGTGCCCAGTCAGCGACATGTAACGCCCCTGTCCATGCCTACTCGTCCAAGTGTCTGTGGTGAAATGCACCCTGTCACACACAGAGTTTCTCAAAGAAGCGGTGATGTTGTGTGCGACATGCTGGTGGAGCGCAGGCACACCTTTCTTTGAGAAGTAGTGCCGACTGGGCATCTGGTACTGGGGCACTGCGACGGACATAAGGTCTCGAAAATCCTCTGTGTCCACCAGGCGGAAAGGCAGCATTTCTGTAGCCAAGAGCTTGCAGATGGTGAAATTCAACCTCTTAGCTTTCTCATGGCTAGGAGGAAATGGTCTTTTACTTGTCCACATCTGAGGGACCGAGGGCTGGCTATTGTGCTTAGACGGGGTTGATAAGGGTGTCCCCGGCAAACTGCCGGTCTGTGAGGAAGATGCAGGCGGACATGTTAGGTTGCCTTGATCCAAAGGTGGTGCTATCGATGTCGGACAGCGCTCAACACCAGCTGGTGTTACCACCTCCAAAGAAAATGATGACCTGCCAATCACGCTGGCTGTTGCGGGTAAAGAGGTGGCAGGTCTGCGCCCCAAAACAGGTGTGACTGCTGTCCCCCCAGTCACAGAGGATGAAGAGGCCGCGGATGCACAAGATATGGCAGACGGTGATTGGCCCGGCCGGCTAGGCCGCATTGTAGCACACTGAGCTTCCCACTGCAACTTATGCTTCATGTCCATGTGCCGGTTCATGCATGAAGTACTCAAACTATGTATTCTTTGGCCTCTACTTAGCTTTTGCTGACAAATGTTACAGATAACACGAGTTGGGTCATCTTTATCGATCTGAAAAAATGCCCAGGCTATGCAAGGCTTAGCACCCATGCGACCTGAAGAGCCACCACGACTTGTGGTGAGAGGCAGAGTTGTGTTTGAGGATGCAGTTGTTGACGTGCTTCCAGTACTACGTCTCTGTCCAGGAAGGCGCAACCTGACCTCGTCGTCACTAGCATCTTCCTCCACCTCCTCTGCTGACCTCATCTCTTGGCTGACTGTGGGTTGACAGTAAGTGGGATCTCCGACCTCATCATCATCACCCTGTGCGTTATCACACCCGTCGTCCTCAGAGCCAACCTGTTCCTGCCCTGACAAAAAACTAAAGTTGTCGCTCCAATCAGGTATTTGAGTCTTATCATCGTCTTCCTCATTGTCTCCACCAACAGGAGTTACAGTTTGGGAATGAGGGTCTACATTATGGTCAGAACCTTCTGCGTCTGGTCCTGGATCCGACTCATAAAGATTCTGGGCATCAGTGCAGATCATTTCCTCGTCTGGATTCACAGAAGCGCTGGAGTCGACCTCTGATTCCCAGGCTATAGTATGAGTAAACAGCTCTGCAGACTCAACCATCTGTTCTACCTCACACTCAGACGGGCAGCTGGAGATTTGGGAGCTGTGAGGAAGCAAGTGCGATTTGGGTGACACCTTTGAGGACTGGAGTATTTGTGATGTTGAAGTTGATGTGGAGGAGAGCCCACTTAAAGGAGCACTTGATATCCGTTGAAGCACCTGCTGTTTTTGTGCCTCATCTGGAATTTGTAGCGATTGGCGTGGCCGTAAGAAAGGGATCTTATCACATTGTCCGCTAAAAGAAGTAGACATTTTAGTTTGGCTGGAAGATGGTCTTTCTTCTGCACCTACCCCACGGACACAACCTTTTTTCCCCTTCCCAACACGCCTATTCCCCTTTCCACCAGCAGCAGGCCTTTTTCCACTCATTTTGGTGGTTAACTAATTCACAACTCTGGAGTTGTTTGCACAAAAAAACAATGGATGGTAACCGAGCAGAGCTGAGTGGCCAAACTGTGGTATTAGGCCAAAACTATTGGCTGGGTTAGATGCAGAAAAAAATTATTTTTAATTTGCAACCTGATGGAGGTCAGTATAGATGGACTAATAGACCAAGTCCCACACACCGCTAGAAGCCCAAATATTTTTTCAGAGCTAGATGCAGAAAATTTTTTTATTCAATTTGCAACCTGATGGAGGTCAGTATAGATGGACTAATAGACCAAGTCCCACACACTGCTAGAAGCCCAAATATTTTTTCAGAGCTAGATGCAGAAAAAAATTATTTTTAATTTGCAACCTGATGGAGGTCAGTATAGATGGACTAATAGACCAAGTCCCACACACTGCTAGAAGCCCAAATATTTTTTCAGAGCTAGATGCAGAAAAAAATTATTTTTAATTTGCAACCTGATGGAGGTCAGTATAGATGGACTAATAGAACAAGTCCCACACGCTGCTAGAAGCCCAAATATTTTTTCAGAGATAAATGAAGAAAAAAATTATTTTTAATTTGCAACCTGATGGAGGTCAGTATAGATGGACTAATAGACAAAGTCCCACACACTGCTAGAAGCCCAAATATTTTTTCAGAGCTAGATGCAGAAAAAAATTATTTTTAATTTACAACCTGATGGAGGTCAGTATAGATGGACTAATAGACCAAGTCCCACACACCGCTAGAAGCCCAAATATTTTTTCAGAGCTAGATGCAGAAAAAAATTATTTTTAATTTGCAACCTGATGTAGGTCAGTATAGATGGACTAATAGACCAAGTCCCACACACTGCTAGAAGCCCAAATATTTTTTCAGATGTAGATGCAGAAAAAAATTATTTTTAATTTGCAACCTGATGGAGGTCAGTATAGATGGACTAATAGACCAAGTCCCACACACCGCTAGAAGCCCAAATATTTTTTCAGAGCTAGATGCAGAAAAAAATTATATTCAGTTTGCAACCTGATGGAGGTCAGTATAGATGGACTAATAGAATGATGCTATGCCCAAAAGATTTTACTTCACTAGGTGCAGTAAAAAAATTGGTATTCTATACACAGGTGGTATATCTTGCAACACAGATAGGCTACTCCACTGACTAACACACTCTGCAATAGGCCAAAAAGGATTAGCTTTGCTAGATTCAGCCAAATGCTGTGAAAAAAACTTGCACAGCACTGGCACAGACCTGCCTGGCAAAAACTGATAGGAACTCATGTAACCTAGTCCTGAAAAGGACTCCAATTACAATTAGTCTTTACTCCCACAACCTATCTATTTAAGAGCACAGACCTCCCTGATAAAAGTCGTAGGAAATGCTGTAACCTAGTCCTTAAAAGGACTGCAATCACAACTATTCCCTACTCCCAAGCTATCTGTATATTTCTGCGAAAATTGGCTTGAAATTAACAAGGTATAGCACACACAGCAACAGCGGTGCCGTCTAACACGCAGCTGCAGCAGTGAGAAAATGGTGGCGAAGGGGAAAATGGCTTGGTCTTATAGGGCAAGGACATGTGACATACACTGCCAATCACACATGCCCTTGCTTGTGTGAAAAAAAGCACTTCGCTCCGTGTGTGCGCTGCTGATAGGCTGACAGATTGCACCTCCCCACTGCAAATGCGGGAAAGAGAAAAAAAAATGGAGATCTTCATTGTTCCTGCAGAGATCCATCCCCTGCCCCTCCCCCCACCCCGCTGTACACTCAAACTGCGTATTAACATTAATTTTCATCATTACTGAGAAAAAATCCAGTTATGATTTTGGTGCACGAACAGTTATCGAACATAACCTCGAACAGCCGAATTTTTCTCAAATTGTTCGTGTTCGCCGACCGGCTCGAACACCGCCCAAAACAGCTCGAATTTGAGATTGGCGAACAGTTCGAGTAGAACAACGCTCATCTCTACTCACGTGTTGAACCTGGTTGTCCAGCAATTTTTAGCCCACTATCCCGGACTAGATGGCCTTCTGCAGAGGGCACGGTCGCTGTGTGTTCACTTCCGCCGTTCGCATCCCGCAGCTCAGCGACTTACATCTCTACAGAAGTCATTGGGCCTGCCACTTCACCGGCTAAAATGCGATGTGCCTACCCGGTGGAATTCAACTCTGCACATGTTGCAGCGACTGTGGCAGCACCGACAAGCCCTGGTGCAATACGTTCTGACGTATAGCCTGGGCCAACGAGATCCAGAGGTGGGGCAAATCACACTGGAGGAGTGGTCTCAGATCAGGGACCTATGCTCCCTTCTGCACAGTTTTGAAATGGCGACGAAGATGTTTAGTGCTGACGATGCCATTATCAGCATGACTATTCCGGTGATTTACATGCTGGAGCACATGTTAAACAGAATTCGGAGTCAGGTGGTGGCACAAGAGGAGGTGGAGGAAGTAGAGGAGGAGGAGTTGTATGCGGAAGGGCTAACATCTGCAAGGTCCAGACGGTCGGCAGCACCAAGGATGCAGGCATGTGAGGGTGGGGGAGATGGTTTTACCAGGGCACATGGTAGCAGCCAAACTAGTGAGGAAGGTGCAGGAGCCCAGGAAGAAGTGGAGGACGAACTGATGGAAGACTCATCAGATGAGGGAGACCTTGATCACATTTCTGTTGTGCGAGATTGGGGGGAGAGGACAGAGGAAGGAAGCATGATTGTTACCTCGCCACCAACACAACAGGGACTTGGTGCTCCTGGATGCGCAACACACATGAGTGCCTTCGTGCTGCACTACCTGCAACATGACCCTCGAATTGTGAGAATTAGAAATAATCCTGACTACTGGGTTGCCACACTGTTAGATCCCCGGTACAAAAGTAAATTTGCAGAAATTATTCCTGCCATAGAAAGGGATGCACGCATGCAGGAGTATCAGCAGAGACTGTTGCAAAATCTTACATGTGCTTTTCCACAAAACACCAGTGGTGCACGTAGTGAATCTCACAGTTCCAACTTGCCAACCGTGGGACCGTCGAGTGTTCAGCACTCAAACCATAACAGAACCACAGTATCTGCTGGTAACATCAATTTTGCGGAATCATTTCACCACTTTTTTAGCCCATCCTTTGCAAGGCCACAGGAGACAAGAAGTCTGACACATAGTCAACGCCTAGAGACGATGGTACAGGAGTATCTCCAAGTAAACATTGAAGCCATGACTGTGTCACTGGACCCTTGCTCTTTTTGGGCTTCCAATCTGGATAAATGGCCGGAGCTAGCCACTTACGCCTTGGAGATCTTGTCATGCCCCGCAGCCAGCGTTCTGTCTGAACGTGTGTTCAGCGCTGCTGGTGGTGTGCTGACAGATAAGTGCACGCGGCTCTCCACTGATAATGTAGACAGACTCGCGTTCATAAAGATGAACAAATCATGGATCCGAAGCGACTTTTCTACCCCTGTGTCATCCTGGGGAGAGTAAAAGCTTGATGATTGGTTAAAATCACCTCACCAACCGTTTTAAGCTTTCAAATTATTAATCATGTTTATCTGTATCTTGGCTGGAAAATAATTTGGGCTTTGTAGCAGTGTGCAGTACTGATTCTATTAGGCCATCTATACTAAGCTCCACCAGATTTAAAATTACTAATCATGTTTATCTGTACCTTGGCTGGAAAATAATTCGGGCTTTGTAGCAGTGTGCAGCACTGATTCTATTAGGCCATCTATACTAAGCTCCACCAGATTTAAAATTAATAATAATTTTTAGCTGCATCTAGCCCGGAAAATAATTTTAGGGCTCCGAGATGCGCAAGACACATAAGTGCCTTCTTGCTGCACTACCTGCAACATGACCCTCATATTGTCAGAATTCGAAGTAATCCTGACTACTGGTTTGCCACACTCTTAGATCCCCAAACTTTTCGATCAACCTTTTCATTTTAATAAAGACCAAAAAAATGGTCATTTTTGAAATTATAAGCATTAGCAGGTTATTAGAAACTGAAATCAAACAGTTTTCAACTCAAAACTTTATTCTAGGTGATGTTACATTTTCACATAGGACCCCTTGTTCGAAAGGAGCTTCTGAACTCTCTCGTCCATTGAATTTGTCAGGTTTTGGATGGTTTCTGCTTCAATTGTTTTGCAAGAGGACAGAATACCCTCCCAGAGGTGTTGCTTAGATGTGAACTGCCTCCCGCCATCATAGACACTGCTTTTGATGATGCTCCAGAGGTTCTGAATGGGCTAGAGGTCAGGGGAGCATGGGGGTCACACCATAAGTTTGTCCCCTTTTATGCCCATATCAGCCAGAGATGCAGATGTTTTATGTGCAGCATGAGATGGTGCATTATCATGCTTAAAAATGATCTTGCTGTGGAATACACGGTTCTTCTTCTTGAACCATGGCAGGAAGTGCTGTTTGAGAAACTCCACATACATTATGGAGTTCATCTTTACCCCTTCAGGGATCCTAAAGGGGTCGACAATCTCTCTCCCCATGATTCCAGCCCAAAACATTACTCCACCTCCTCCTTGTTGGCGCTGTAACCGTGTTTGCGTGGGGTGTCCATCAACCAGCCATCCTCCACTCCATCCATCTGGACCATCGAGCGTTGCACGGCACTCATCCGTGAACAAAACAGTTTTGAAATCAGTCTTCATGTAATGTTTGGCCCACTGGAGCCGTTTCTGCTTGTGTGAAGTGGATAGAGGAGGTCGACAGGATGGCGTATGCACAGCTGCAAACCTCTGAAGGACCCTGCATCTTGTTGTTCGGGGGACGTTGGAGGCACCAGCAGCTTCAAAAACTTGTCTGCTGCTATGACAAGGCTTTTTTGCCGCTGCTCTTTTAACTTGATGTAATTGCGTGTAGGAAAGAGTCCTCAATTAGCCCTTATCAGCACGCACACGTGTGTACTGTGAATCAGCTGCATACTTTTTGATTGCCAAGACACTTCATCCTGATCATCGCACAATGTTGATTGTAGTCATGCCTTGACCTAAACACTCCACAATTTGTTGCTTCTCAGCAGCCGACACATCCTTTTTCTTTCCCATTTTGGCAGAAAATGTAGGCTGCTTAATAATGTGGGACAGCCTTCTTAAGTAGTCTTGCCTTTCATTGTACACACCTGCCAAACTAATTAGCACAGGTGTCTGCAATTGCTTACAGTGATATAAAGAGCCCTGACACACATCACCATCAATGAGTTTAACTGACAAACAAACAAATTCTTCCATTATCACTCCTAAACACTTTTTGCATAATAATTTGAAACACAGTGTACATGTTCTTTTCCACAAAACACCAGTGGTTCACGTAGTGAATCTTCCAGTTCTAACTTGCCAACCGTGGTCTGTATGGAGTTGTTCAATAAAGGGCCCAAAATTAAAATAACATAGATGGGAGAGGTCTCTATGAATAGGAATTCCTAAGTATTTGATACCCTGTGAGGGCCAGGCAAAGGGAAAGTTGGACTGGATGGAATCCTGTATGGATTTGGGGAGGGAGACATCGATGGCCTCAGACTTCGCTGCATTGATTTTAAAATTTGACCATGTAACAAAGTGATCTATTTCAGCCATAACAGCATGGATGGATATATGTGATTGAGTGATATATACTAGGACATCATCAGCAAATAGAGAGCACTTGTATTCGGTGCCTCCCACCTCAATCCACCTAATATTGGGGTTATGGCGAACTGATGAGAGCAGGTGCTCCGTCACTAGGATGTATAACAGAGGGGACAGAGGACATCCATGCCTTGTCCCATTGGTGATTGTGAAAGGTGATGAAAATGTTCTGATGCACCCCCTGGGCCTTGGGACACCCGGAGCCGGACCCGTTTTGGTGGATGCTGGTGGTTGTAGTCTCCGTGGCGGCGACCCGGTTCCGTGGCTCAGGGCGGTCAAACCAGTGGCGGAACTATTTATGTGGTTTTGATGTTTAAATGTCCGACTAAACCACCCGTGGATTGCGGTCAGAGTGAACCGCCGCTGCAGGGCAGACCACTGAGGCTGGTGTTGTGGGTGCAGCAGAGCGTAGCATAACTCCCCACGGGAGGAGTATAGCCTCAGGGCAGTGTATGCGGAGGATGGGGGTGATGGTGCAGGGCAGCAGCAGTAACGACACGGAGTCAGTGATGCAGTCCAGGGCCTTTACTCACAGTTCTTATTATCCAGACCACGTCTGCAGGTAACGGCTGCCCACGTCGTACTGTGTTCACCAGGTGAGGGGCTCAGACAACTCCCAGATAACTTTGGAGCGCTTCACAGGACCCCCTTTGTGTGTCCTTTGTCTGGTCTTTCTTACCAACCCTTCTGTCCAGCTGCCTCGGGCCTCCTCTTGGTAAACTTGGCGCCAGTTTCCCTGACCCTATGTGGTGCCTTCCTAGCGGGTGTAGCGAGGGGCTGCGCCACATAAAATGTCACAGCCTCCGGTTTCTAGCTGAGGGTCATTTCCTGCCTCCACTAGTTTCAGGGACCGGTCTCCCCCTTTGGCCTGACCCCTCCACGCAGGTGGATTCGGGTGTGCGGTGGCGTCCGCACCCCTGGGATCCCTTCGTTCCTCATTCCTGGAGCCTTCTCCGCTCCTCTTCCTTCCTTCTCCCTCTTCCAGGCCTGGGCCTCTGTTACTAGGCCCGCCTCCGGAGCAGAGTTCATGCAGAGCCCCTGCTCCCTGTCACTTCTGCTCAGACTTCTCTGCACTGAACTAAGATGGTGCCCACCTTTTATACTCCCTTCTCAATGCACCCAGGAACTGCTTCCTCCCTGCTCCTGCACTACAGGGTTCCCCTTCCTCAGCGTTCCCTCCCCCCACTCCAGCCAGGGACAGGGACTGTCGTGCCCATCTCAGGGGCATATTGGTCGCCCTGCCCCACGGCAATGTGGTGTAATGCATGCAGGTGTCGGGTCCTGATCCACACTCCATCCTTACCTGAGAGTGAGATATCACACCTCTGGGTGAGGTGCAATACCTCTGTAGCAACCGAGCCCTTAGGGTGCTACAGTTCCATTTATCTTCAGCCTAGGTGACGTATTGCGATACAGGGCCGTGATTTGGGCTATAAAAGGGTCCCCTAGACCCCTACCCCAAGCTTTTTAAGAGAATAATATATGGCGTGCCAGGAGACTCTATGGAATGCTTTCTCAGCATCCAACGAGAGTATCTAATTACAAATTTTTAACTGCATCTAGCCCAGGAAATACTTTGTGCCTAGTAGCAGTGTCTGCTAGTCAACGGATTATCCCGGCTGTTAAGCAAGCTACACCACCTGTAGTTTGGACACTTAATTTTTTCAAAGGAAATGCTTCGGGACCACGGGATACTCAGTGAAGAGCATCAGGAGGCACCCCAAGGCATAGGGGCTGGGACTGGCAGTAGGATGCCTTGCGGTGGACAGCCGAGCTCGATCCTTATAAAAGCTTTTTAACTGCAGCAGCTTTAGTGGACGCTACTGGAGCTGGAATTACGCGGCTGCTGGCATGAGACTTGCCCTCCAATAGATCCTTGTAAATGGATTTAAAGTGTATTCATTCAAATTAGAGAAACAATTTAAATTAAAAAGCTTAGAGCTGCCTCCACCACAGGGGGGCTCGCTCGACCCACCAGCGGACAGGCACCAGTATTGGGAGAGGGGGGCTGGCCGTCAGGGTTCACCGCGGCTCTGGCACAAACCCGGCGACACAGAGGTGGCACGGGCAGGAGCGGACTGGCCGTGTCGGCTTCTCACTTTTTGGATTTTAGAAGGGCATGACATGCCTATATCTGTGCCTCCCCCTCCTTTTACTCCTCCACCTCTTTTCTTTTCGCATGACTATATGTACTTGTCACTTTTCCATGTGTTAGTTGTGTCTTCTGAGCAGTTTGTCAGCTTTTGGACACCTTTGAAGGTGTTTTCTATGTGTTTCTATGTGTTTTTGTTTGCCTGCCATTGGTTTTAACGGTGTTCGAAGGTGTTCGACGAACAGTTCGACGAACAGTTCGGCGAACACACGGGTGTTCGACGAACCGAACCGAACTCGAACACTACGGGGGTGGCTCAACACTACTAGGAAGCTAACATTGTTGGTAACTGTTTGGGAGAAGTTGTGTTCTTGCTCCAACAGATAGCTGACACTGCCAGACCAGGACAGAGGAGGGCGCCGCAGAAGGAGATCCGAGTCCTGATGTACCAACAGCAAGTAAGGGTAACAGACGGTGAAATCGGTAATGTGCGGGTGACAGACCCCATACCGATGTGATCCCCCCCAATGAGTGAAATGCTTATGTGGTGTAGAGCCGCCATAGATCTTAGAGGACAGAGCTACCAGGCGGTAGTAGAACCCCTTTGCTCCGAGCACAGACCCACACTCTTAACCACCAGAGGAGTGGTAGATGTATGCAATGGGAGGGTGCCCGTCCGTCTTCTCAACTGTGGGGAAGATGAGGTCAGATTGCCACGTTATGCCACTGTTGCCAAATTACATGCTGTAAATAACAACTGTATTCACAAGGCGGAGTCCTTAACCTCACCAAATGAAGTGGAGGATAATGACTCTGCAACCCAGGTGGAGGATTGGTGTCAACAGCTCCATGTTGGGACAGACACCACTCCTGCCCATCAGAAACAGGGTGTACACCAGGTGGTTCAAGAACACACGCAGGTGTTCAGTAAACATCCACTTGACTTCGGGAGGATTAAGGGGGTTCAACACCATATCCCCACAGGTGACCATCCACCCATCAAAGAAAGTTACAGGCCTATACCACCAGCACACTACCAGAAGGCAAAGGAAATGTTGCACGACATGAGAAAGGCAGGGATAGTAAGGGATAGTTGTAGTCCCTGGGCAGCTCCCCTAGTGCTAGTTAGGAAAAAAGACGGGAGCATGAGAATGTGTGTAGATTACCGAATAGTAAATTGCATTACACATAAAGATGCATACCCTTTACCACGCATAAAGGAGTCCCTAGCTGCCTTAAAGTCTGCAAATTACTTTTCCACCCTTGACCTCACTAGTGGGTACTGGCAAGTAGCTGTGGCTGAGGAGGATCGGGAGAAGACGGCCTTCACTACCCCGATGGGACTCTGCGAGTTCAACAGTATGCCGTTTGGACTCTGCGATGCCCCTGGAACGTTCCAGAGATAGATGGAGTGCTGCCTGGGACACCACAACTCCGAGACTGTGTTACTATTAGTGTTGAGCCACCCCCGTAGTGTTCGGGTTCGGTTCGGTTCGTCGAACACCGGGATGTTCGAGGAACTGTTCGTCGAACTGTTCGTCGAACACCTTAGAACACCGTCGAACACCGTTAAAACCAATGGCAGGCAAACAAAAACACATAGGAACACAAAGAAAACACCTTCAAAGGTGTCCAAAAGCTGACAAACTGCTCAGAAGACGCTTTCTTTAAAAAAGCCGGCCGGCAATTCAGCAGCGGCATACACCGGTACCCGACAATTTAGACATGAAGGAATAGAGCATCACACATAGATTAGATAGATAGAAACATGTCAGTCACATATATATGAAGTACAGTGACAGTGTTGCTTACTGTACTTGTCATTTAGTGTAAAGGATTTATTAAAAAATATAATAGTGTTTTCGTGCACCGTCTCTTTAAAAAAGCCGGCCGGCAATTCAGCAGCGGTACCCGACAATTTATAACAGACAGAATAGAGCTTCACACATAGATTAGATAGATAGAAACATGTCAGTCACATATATATGAAGTACTGTGACAGTGTTGCTTACTGTACTTGTCATTTACTGCAAAGAATTTATTAAAAAAAATAATAGTGTTTTCATGCACCGTCTCTTTAAAAAAGCCGGCTGGCAATTCAGCATCTGTACCCGACAATTTAGAATAGAAGGAATAGAGAATCACACATAGATTAGATAGATAGAAACATGTCAGCCACATATATACGAAGTACAGTGACAGTGTTGCTTACTGTACTTGTCATTTAGTGTAAAGGATTTATTAAAAAATATAATAGTGTTTTCGTGCACCGTCTCTTTAAAAAAGCCGCCGGCAATTCAGCAGCGGTACCCGACAATTTATAACAGACAGAATAGAGCTTCACACATAGATTAGATAGATAGAAACATGTCAGTCACATATATATGAAGTACTGTGACAGTGTTGCTTACTGTACTTGTCATTTACTGCAAAGGATTTATTAAAAAAAATAATAGTGTTTTCATGCACCGTCTCTTTAAAAAAGCCGGCCGGCAATTCAGCATCTGTACCCGACAATTTATAACAGACAGAATTGAGCTTCACACATAGATTAGATAGATAGAAACATGTCAGTCACATATATAATAAGTACAGTGACAGTGTTGCTTACTGTACTTGTCATTTAGTATTATAATAAAGGATTTATTATTAAAAAAAATTGGCGTGGGGTTCCCCTTAATTTTAGTCTCTAGCGGAGGTTAAGCAGACAGCTGGGGCAGATGTTTGAAGCCTGGGAAGGGGGTAATACCCACGGAGCTTCCCAGGCTACTAATATCAGCCCCCAGCTGAATACCTAGCCTTTACTAGCTATTAAAATGGAGGACCCCCCAAAAAAAATGACGTGGGGTCCCCCCTAATTTAATAGCTAGCAAAGGCTAGGCAGACAGCTGGGGGCTGATATTAATAGCCCAGGAAGGGAACCATGAATATTGGCCCCCTCCCAGGCTAGAAACACCAGCCGTCAGCCGCCCCAGAAATGGCGCATCCATAGGATGCGCCAATTCTGGCACTTAGCCTCGCTCTTCCACGCTGCCCTGGTGCGGTGGCAGGGGGTAATAGGGTTGGGGTTGATGTCAGCTTATAATGCCAGCTGACATCAAGCCCAGGTTAGTAATGGAGAGGCGTCTATAAGACACCCCCATTACTAACCCCATAGTCAAAGTTAAAAAAAAAACACAAACACCCAGAATAAAGTCCTTTAATTGAAATAAAGACACAATTCTTTATTGTTCTAAATTAAACCATACTTACCATCACGCCCATTCCAGCTGAAGCCAACGATCTCCTGCAATAAAAGAAAAATAATAAAGCAACCTCATCCTTACCTTTCCATGGTTCCCAGGACAGCTCCAGCTCTGCTACATCGAGATGACAGGCTGGACCGCAGCAGAACGCTGCCATCCAGCTTGCCATGCCGCACACACTGAGAAGCGCAGGCATGCTTGCGCTCCTCAGTGTCTGACTGTGACGGCATCCAGATGAGCCGACAATGAACTCGGCTCACCTCATGTACGTCACTGACAGCGTGGGAAAATTCTCCTGCACTCAGCGCTTCAGCGTGAGAATTTTCCCACGCTGTCAGTGACGTGCATGAGGTGAGCCGAGTTCATTGGACATGACCTCGGCTCATCTGGATGCCGTCACAGCCAGACACTGAGTAGCGCAAGCATGCCTGCGCTTCTCAGTGTCTGCGGGATGACAGGCTGGATGGCAGCGTTCTGCTGCGGTCCAGCCTGTCATCTCGATGTAGCAGAGCTGAAGCTGTCGTGGGAGCCATGGAAAGGTAAGGATGATGTTGCTTTATTATTTTACTTTTATTGCAGGAGATCATTGGCTTCAGCTGGAATGGGCGTGGCGGTAAGTATGGTTTAATTTAGAACAATAAAGAATTGTGTGTTTATTTCAATTAAAGGACTTTATTCTGGGTGTTGTGTTTTTTTTAAATACTTTACTAGAAATTCATGGTGGTCATGTCTAATATTGGCGTGACCCCATGAATTTCGGGCTTAGGGCCAGCTGATAATGCCAAGCTGGCCTTAACCCCTTTATTACCCAGTGAGCCACCGCACCAGGGCCCTGGATGAGTTGGGTACAGCGCCAGAAGATGGCGCTTCTATGAACGCGCCATTTTCCGGGGCGGCTGCGGACTGCAATTTGCAGCGGGTGGGGCCCAGAAAGCTTGGGCCTCCCTGCGCTGCAGATTCCAGCCCCCAGCTGCCTAGTTGTACCTGGCTGGACACAAAAATAGGGCGAAGCTCCACATATTTTTTTTTTTAATTATTTCATGAAATTCATGGAATAATTAAGAAAAAAAGGGCTTCCCTATATTGTTGTGTCCAACCAGGTACAAATAGGCAGCTGGTGGTTGGGGGCAGCCCGTCCCTGCCTGCTGTACCTGGCTGGACACAAATATAGTGCGAAGCCCCACGTCAATTTTTTTTTAATTATTTCATGAAATTCATGAAATAATGAAAAAAAAAATTGATGTGGGGCTTCGCCCTATATTTGTGTCCAGTCAGGTACAGCAGGCAGGAACGGGCTGCTCCCAACCACCAGCTGCCTATTTGTACCTAGCCGGACACAACAATATAGGGAAGCCCTTTTTTTCTTAATTATTCCATGAATTTCATGAATTTAAAAAAAAAATATGTGGAGCTTCGCCCTATTTTTGTGTCCAGCCAGGTACAACTAGGCAGCTGGGGGCTGGAATCTGCAGCGCAGGGAGGCCCAAGCTTTCTGGGCCCCACCTGCTGCAAATTGCAGTCCGCAGCCGCCCCGGAAAATGGCGCGTTCATAGAAGCGCCATCTTCTGGCGCTGTACCCAACTCATCCAGGGCCCTGGTGCGGTGGCTCACTGGGTAATAAAGGGGTTAAGGCCAGCTTGGCATTATCAGCTGGCCCTAAGCCCGAAATTCATGGGGTCACGCCAATATTAGACATGACCACCATGAATTTCTAGTAAAGTATTTAAAAAAAACACAACACCCAGAATAAAGTCCTTTAATTGAAATAAACACACAATTCTTTATTGTTCTAAATTAAACCATACTTACCGCCACGCCCATTCCAGCTGAAGCCAATGATCTCCTGCAATAAAAGTAAAATAATAAAGCAACATCATCCTTACCTTTCCATGGCTCCCACGACAGCTTCAGCTCTGCTACATCGAGATGACAGGCTGGACCGCAGCAGAACGCTGCCATCCAGCCTGTCATCCCGCAGACACTGAGAAGCGCAGGCATGCTTGCGCTACTCAGTGTCTGGCTGTGACGGCATCCAGATGAGCCGAGGTCATGTCCAATGAACTCGGCTCACCTCATGCACGTCACTGACAGCGTGGGAAAATTCTCACGCTGAAGCGCTGAGTGCAGGAGAATTTTCCCACGCTGTCAGTGACGTACATGAGGTGAGCCGAGTTCATTGTCGGCTCATCTGGATGCCGTCACAGTCAGACACTGAGGAGCGCAAGCATGCCTGCGCTTCTCAGTGTGTGCGGCATGGCAAGCTGGATGGCAGCGTTCTGCTGCGGTCCAGCCTGTCATCTCGATGTAGCAGAGCTGGAGCTGTCCTGGGAACCATGGAAAGGTAAGGATGAGGTTGCTTTATTATTTTTCTTTTATTGCAGGAGATCGTTGGCTTCAGCTGGAATGGGTGTGACGGTAAGTATGGTTTAATTTAGAACAATAAAGGAATGTGTCTTTATTTCAATTAAAGGACTTTATTCTGGGTGTTTGTGTTTTCTTTTAACTTTGACTATGGGGTTAGTAATGGGGGTGTCTTATAGACGCCTCTCCATTACTAACCTGGGCTTGATGTCAGCTGGCATTATAAGCTGACATCAACCCCAACCCTATTACCCCCAGCCACCGCACCAGGGCAGCGTGGAAGAGCGAGGCTAAGTGCCAGAATTGGCGCATCCTATGGATGCGCCATTTCTGGGGCGGCTGACGGCTGGTGTTTCTAGCCTGGGAGGGGGTCAATATTCATGGTTCCCTTCCTGGGCTATTAATATCAGCCCCCAGCTGTCTGCCTAGCCTTTGCTAGCTATTAAATTAGGGGGGACCCCCACGTCATTTTTTTGGGGGGGTCCTCCATTTTAATAGCTAGTAAAGGCTAGGTATTCAGCTGGGGGCTGATATTAGTAGCCTGGGAAGCTCCGTGGGTATTACCCCCTTCCAAGGCTTCAAACATCTGCCCCAGCTGTCTGCTTAACCTCCGCTAGAGACTAAAATTAAGGGGAACCCCACGCCAATTTTTTTTAATAATAAATCCTTTATTTTAATACTAAATGACAAGTACAGTAACCAACACTGTCACTGTACTTATTATATATGTGACTGACATGTTTCTATCTATCTAATCTATGTGTGAAGCTCTATTCTGTCTGTTATAAATTGTCGGGTACAGATGCTGAATTGCCGGCCGGCTTTTTTAAAGAGACGGTGCATGAAAACACTATTATTTTTTTTAATAAATCCTTTGCAGTAAATGACAAGTACAGTAAGCAACACTGTCACAGTACTTCATATATATGTGACTGACATGTTTCTATCTATCTAATCTATGTGTGAAGCTCTATTCTGTCTGTTATAAATTGTCGGGTACCGCTGCTGAATTGCCGGCCGGCTTTTTTAAAGAGACGGTGCACGAAAACACTATTATATTTTTTAATAAATCCTTTACACTAAATGACAAGTACAGTAAGCAACACTGTCACTGTACTTCGTATATATGTGGCTGACATGTTTCTATCTATCTAATCTATGTGTGATTCTCTATTCTTTCTGTTCTAAATTGTCGGGTACCGGTGTATGCCGTTGATGAATTGCCGGCTTTTCATGTTTCACTGTGAGCACTGTTCCCATCGATTTGGGCAATCACTGTAATGCCACAACCACCATGGCTGTGGCATTACAGTGAGTGGCAGACAATCCCTGCATGATTGGTGCTCTAAATAGCGCCAGACATGCAGGACACGCTTTTGGTGCACGAACAGTTATCGAACATAACCTCGAACAGCCGAATTTTTTGCAAATCGTTCGGGTTCGTCGAACGGCTCGAACACCGCCCAAAACAGCTCGAATTTGAGATTGGCGAACAGTTCTAGTCGAACACCGCTCATCTCTAGTTACTATACCTGGATGACGTGATAGTGTACTCCAAAACGTACGAGGACCACTTGAAGCACCTGGCAGAGGTATTTGAGTCACTGTCCCGGTACGGGATGAAGTTGAAGCCCTCAAAGTGCCACCTGCTCAAGAGAAAGGTACAGTACCTGGGGCACATTGTCAGTCCAGAAGGGGTAGCACCAGACCTGGAGAAGATCATTGCCATCCAGAAGTGGCCGGAGCCGAAGAACCTCAAAGAGGTGTGTCAGTTCTTGGGACTAATAGGATACTACCGGAGGTTTGTAAAAGACTACACTAAGAAAGCAGCCCCTCTGCAAGACCTCCTGGTAGGACAGTCCCCCAAAGGCATAAATCCCCCATTCCACTGGGGTAAGGAGCAAGCCGAGTCATTACAGGAGATGAAGGAGAACCTGACAGGAGATGAGATCCTAGCCTACCCTGATTACAGCCAACCGTTCCTGCTGTATACAGATGCCAGCAACGAAGGACTGGGAGCTGTCTTAAGTCAGAAGCAGAATGGCCAAAAGAAAGTGATCGCATACGCAAGCAGGAAGCTCCATCCGACTGAGAGGAACCCATGACATATCCTGCAGCCTATAGCAGCCTGCAGCCCCCAGGGTAAACTAGACTGCAGCCCCCTGGGTAAACTAGACTGCAGCCCCCAAGGTAAACTAGACTGCAGCCCCCCAAGGTAAACTAGACTGCAGCCCCCCGTGTAAAATAGACTGCAGCCCCCCGTGTAAAATAGACTGCAGCCCCCAGGGTAAAATAGACTGCAGCCCCCAGGGTAAAATAGACTGCAGCCCCCAAGGTAAAATAGACTGCAGCCCCCAGGGTAAACTAGACTGCAGCCCCCAGGGTAAACTAGACTGCAGCCCCCAAGGTAAACTAGATTGCAGCCCCCAAGGTAAACTAGATTGCAGCCCCCAAGGTAAACTAGACTGCAGCCCCCAAGGTAAAATAAACTGCAGACCCCAGTGTAAAATAGACTGAAACCCCCAAGGGTAAACTAGACTGCAACCCCCAAGGGTAAACTAGACTGCAACCCCCAAGGGTAAACTAGACTGCAGCCCTCAGGGTAAACTAGACTGCAGCCCCCAAGGTAAACTAGACTGCAACCCCCAGTGTAAAATAGACTGCAACCCCCAAGGGTATACTAGACTGCAGCCCCCAAGGTAAAATAGACTGTAGCCCCCAGGGTAAACTAGACTTCAGCCCCCAGGTTAAAATAGACTGCAGCCCCCAGGTTAAAATAGACTGCAGCCCCCAGGTTAAAATAGACTGCAGCCCCCAGGGTTAAATAGACTGCAGCCCCCAAGGTAAACTAGACTGCAGTCCCCAGTGTAAACTAGACTGCAGCCCCCAAGGTAAAACAGACTTCAGCCCCCAGGGTAAACTAGACTTCAGCCCCCAGGGTAAAATAGAGTGCAGCCCCCAGGGTAACATACCCCCATCCCATTTACCATCAATCCACTGGCCAGGAAGCAGTGAAAAGCAACACAGGAGGACGAGCAGGGAGACGGAGCCAGCACCCAGCACAGTACAGGTCCTGAGCTGCAGGAGAAGAAGACAGCCGGGAATCCCAGGGCCTGTGATGTGAGTAAGGCTGCGTGCCCACTATGCGTTTTTCAAGCGTTTTTGCCGTGGAATTTCAGCAGCGAAAGCACTTAACGCTTGGTAATACGTGCCCCATGGTCCCCAATGATAATCCGCATGTGCACATGCTGCGGAAATTTCCGCTGCGGATTATCATTGCGGAAAAATACGCAGCATGTCCATTAATTTTGCGGACACGCAGCGTAATCGCCGCCATTGACTTGCATTGGACCGCGTGACATCCGCATCACTGCATCTGCACAAGCGGATATCACACGGTTCAATGTGCGGATGGTACCCAGGTCTGGAGGAGAGGACACTCTCATCCTGACCTGGGTACCATAAAACCTGTTAAAAAAATAATTTAAAATAAAAAATAAAGATTATACTTAACCTTCCGATGTCCTCCCGGTGTTTTCTCCCCTCCTTCTTGTCTGCTGTATGGGTCGCGGTGTTGTGAAGGACCTGCCATGACGTCATTGAGTCATGTGACCTGACACATGACTCAATGATGTCACCGCAGGTCTTTCACACCACCGCGAGCCGCCCAAGACACCGGACACAGCGGAGAAAACACCGGGTGGACATCAGAAGGTAAGAATAATCTTTTTTTTTACTTTTTACCATTCTTATTCTTTTTTTTAACTAACTTGGTCATACTACCATAAATCCATGCCGGTTGCATAGATTTATATAGTATGAACAAGTTGGCAAGCACTTTCCAAGTGATGCTAAAATCGCTTGGAAAAGAGCTTGATAACCCGCATGCAGAAATGCATGCAAAAACGCTTGACAAACGCTTCTACCTGGCGGGAAATACACATGTAAAAACTGCATGCGTTTTTCCTGCCAGGGAGAAGCGGAAAAAATATGCAGCATTTCTGCATCGTGGGCACATAGCCTAAGGCTATGTGCCCACGATGCAGAAATGCTCAGGATTTTTTTCCTGAGCGTTTCTGCATCTCCCTGGCAGAAAAAACGCATGCAGATTGTACATGCGTTTTTCCTGCCAGGGACAAGCGGATGTGAAGCGTTCTTCACATGCATTTCCGCATGCGGGTTGTCAAGCGCTTTCCAAGCGATTTTAGCATCACTTGGAAAGTGCTTGTCAACTTGGTCACTCTATATAAATCCATGCAACCGGCATGGATTTATATAGTGTGACCTTAAAGAATGTTTAAAAATAAAAAAATAAATATATACTTACCTTCTGATGGACCCCGGAGTCTTGCTTCGCTCCGTCCTGGCTTGCTGGCAGCTCGCGGTACACTGAAGGACCTGCCGTCACATGACTATGATGTCAGCGCAGGTCCTTCAGTCCACCGCGATCTGCTGGCAAGGGAGGACAAGCACACCGGGGGCAATCAGAAGGTAAATATAATATTTTTTTCTTTTATTCTTTTTTTTACAGTCTCCTCTCCTCCAGACCCGGGTACCATCCGCACATTGAAACGTTTGGATTCCGCAACTACAGATGCAGTGATGCGGAATCCAAGCGATTCGATGCAAGTCAATGGCGGCGAAAACGCAGTGCTTCCGCAAAATAATTGGTAGTGCTGCGTTTTTTTCCACAATGATAACCCGCAGCGGAAATTTCCGCAGCATGTGCACAGTTATCATTGGGGAACATGGCAGGCCTTCTACCATGCATTTTTTAAGCGTTTCTGCCTCTGCGGAAATGCTTAAAAGATGCATTGTGGGCACACAGCCTTAAGGAGGCACGGCAGAGCGCGCTGCTTGCTCCATCTGCTGTATTGTCAGGCCACAGTGCTACCCAGCGTCCACCCTAAACAGCTGTGGGAGGACCAGCCTGGAGGGCATTTGCCCCTCTGCCCACTAGCTCAGCCCGCCCCTGTGCATAGGTGTAACATCCATGGCAGCGTGCTGGCATGGCTTACAATCTCCCACCATGCAAGACTGCCAACTTACCTACCAGTCCAGGCTGTGCACTATGCTCCTCTACTTGCTGTGTGCATGTCCCTTGTCTGCTGGCTTAGGGCGGTGGCGCTGGAACTTCCTGATTCTTAGTTACAGTGTGTGCAGTCCTAATGCGTCCCCAGCCTATTGCTGTGAGTCACTGGATACTTATACCTCCTCCACCCAGTGGGAGGTGCCTGAGCAACACTTTCTTACAGTGTGTTCTGTGCAACTGTGAGTTGCCAGGTCCTGTCCTGAATCTTGCCTTTTTCCACCGCCCTGGGGGCTGAGTACCCAGGCCCGTTACCTGTATTTGTGACTTCTAGTCTATTTCCGCCACCCTGGGGGCTGAATGCCCAGGCTCGTTCCTGTGTCAGTTCCTGTCTGAACTGTATCCTAGCCCGTTACCTGTTTGTCTCTATGTCCGATCCTTCCCTTTTCCTGCAGTGTCTAAACCAGTACCTAACTCCTACTCGTTGTCTCTGTACTTCTGTTTGTCAGTTTTGTGTCCACTCGCTACTTTATAGCAAGTACCTTGTGTGTATCTGGTTCTGATTGTCCCATTTCCCTGCCTCCGTATCTACCTCCTGTGTTCTAGCTATCTTTCTGTGTTTCCCTGTCCCTGTCTGTTCCATGTGAACAGAGCCCTGTCCTGTCTGTCAGCTCCTGCGGCACTGCTCTGCTCCACTTCCCGTCCGCACCTGCGGCTCTGCTCTTTCCTGCTCTGCTCCGCTTCCCATCCGCACCTGCGGCTCTGCTCTATCCTGCTCTGCTTTGCTCCGCTTCCCCTCCACACCTGAGGCTCTGCCCTGCTCCGCTTCCCCTCCACACCTGCGGCTCTGCTCTGCTTCTCATCCGCACCTGCAGCTCTGCCCTGCTCCGCTTACCCTCCGCACCTGCGGACATGCTCCGCTTTCCCTCCGTACCTGCAGCTCTGCTCCGCTTTCCCTCCGCACATGTGGCTCTGCTCTGCCCTGCTCCACTTCCCCTTCGCACGTGCGGCTCGGCTCTGCCCTGCCCTGCTCCGCTTCCCATCCGCACCTGCGGCTCTGCCCTGCCCTGCTCCGCTTCCCCTCTGCACCTGCGGCTCTGCCCTGCCCTGCTCCGCTTCCCCTCCACACCTGCGGCTCTGCCCTGCTCCGCTTCCCCTCTGCACCTGCGACTCTACCCTGCTCCGCTTCCCCTCCGCACCTGCGGTTCTGCCCTGCCCTCCTCTGCTTCCCTTCCACACCTGCGGCTCTGCCCTGCTCCACTTCCCTTCCGCACCTGCGGCTCTGCCCTGCCCTGCTCCACTTCCCCTCCGCACCTGCGGCTCTGCCCTGCTCCGCTTCCCCTTTGCAAGTGCGGCTCTGCCCTGCCCTGCCCCGCTTCCCCTCCACACCTGCGGCTCTGTTCCTGTATCCCAGTCTGTACTGGTCCCTATCCAGCCTGTTTACCTACCTGCCAGTACCCGCCTGTCTGCATACCAGCCGTTCCTGCCCATTCCTGCATTTCCCGGTGTGGGTCAACAGCTGTGTGACCGGGGTCTGACCTGGAGTAGCACCTGGCCACCTCCCACGTCCATCCTCAGACCACGGAGTCAATTAAGCCGCTGTGCGTTCGTGGTCGGATCTGGCGAGGTTCCTAGTCACGCCCCTCCAGGCACTCCTCGGTTCGTGGCCCAGTAGGACCACTAACCACGCTCACGCCAAACAGTCCGGGCGTGAGCGCAACAATAGGGTTTGTAAAAATTAGCCCTATGGGCTGAGTCATGGTTGACATAGGTAGCCACCATCCCAAGGGCCTCCAATCATAAATAGTAGCTAGGCTGGAGTAGGAATACTGTCCTGGTTTGTCCACTGCACAATGTGCATAGGGTTTGTAAAAATTAGCCCTATGGGCTGAGTCATGGTTGATGCAGGAAGCCACCATCCCAAGGGCCTCCAATCACAAATAGTAGTTAGGCTGGAGTAGGAATACTGTCCTAGTTTGTCCACTGCACAATGTGCATAGGGTTTGTAAAAATTAGCCCTATGGGCTGAGTCATGGTTGACGTAGGTAGCCACCATCCCAAGGGCCTCCATTCACAAATAATAGTTAGGCTGGAGTAGGAATACTGTCCTGGCTTGTCCACTGCACAATGTGCATAGGGTTTGTAAAAATTAGCCCTATGGGCTGAGTCATAGTTGACAAAGGAAGGAAATGGGTTTTTATGGGAAGGGGGTGACGTTAACAGCAGTAGCATGAATCTGCATTTTTTGTGAATTTAGGTTGGCTTGTCGTCATCTGGAGGGATTACAAACTGTGGACATATCCAGTAGTGCTGAGCCACCCCCGTAGTATTCGAGTTCGGTTTGGTTCGTCGAACACCCGTATGTTCGCCGAACTATTCGTTGAACACCTTCGAACACCGTTAAAACCAATGGCAGGCAAACAAAAACACATAGAAACACATAGAAAACACCTTCAAAGGTGTCCAAAAGCTGACAAACTGCTCAGAAGACACAACTAACACATGGAAAAGTGACAAGTACATATAGGCATGTGAAACCAAAAGAGGTGGAGGAGTAAAAGGAGGGGGAAACACAGATATAGGCATGTCATGCCCTTCTAAAACCAAAAAAGTGCGAAGCCGACACGGCCAGTCCGTCCTGCCCGTGCGACCTCCATGTCGCCGGGTTTGTGCAAGAGCTGCGGTGGACCCTGATTGCCAACCCCCCTCTCTGAATACTGGTGCCTGTCCGCTGGTGGGTCGAGCCCCCCCGCGGTGGGGGGGAGTAACATCTGCAGAAGAAAGACCATCTTCCAGCCAGACTAAGATGTCTACTTCTTTTCATGGACAATGTGATACGATCCCTTTCTTACGGACACGCCCATCGCTACAAATTCCAGATGAGGCACAAAAACAGCAGGTGCTTCAACGAATATCAAGTGCTCCTTCAAATGGGCTCACCTCCACCTCAACTTCAACATCACAAATACTCCAGTCCTCAGAGGTGTCACCCCAATCGCACTTGCTTCCTCACAGCTCCCAAGTCTCCAGCTGCCCGTCTGTGTATGGGATAACACAGATGGTTGAGTCTGCACAGCTGTTTACTCATACTATAGCCTGGGAAACGGAGGTCTGCTCCAGAGCTTCTGTTAATCCAGACAAGGAAATGATCTGCACTGATGCCCAGAATCTTTATGAGTCGGATCCAGGACCAGAAGAAGAAGGTTCTGAGCATAATGTAGACCCTCGTTCCCAAACTGTAACGCCTGTTGGTGAAGACAATGATGAAGACAATGATGAGACTCAAATACCTGATTGGAGCGACAACTTGACTTTTCGGTCAGGGCAGGAAGAGGTTGGCTCTGAGGACGATGGGTGTGAGAACACACAGGGTGATGATGATGAGATTGGAGATCCCACTTACTGTGAACCCACAGTCAGCCAGTTGATGAGGTCAGCAGAGGATGTGGAGGAGTATGTGACTAGCCCAGGGGATGGGGATGACTCGGTACCTGGGCCTTTGCCTGGCCCTGATGGCCAACCCCCCTCTCTCAATACTGGTGCCTGTCCGCTGGTGGGTCGAGCCCCCCCGCGGTGGGGGGGAGTAACATCTGCAGAAGAAAGACCATCTTCCAGCCAAACTAAGATGTCTACTTCTTTTCGTGGACAATGTGATATGATCCCTTTCTTACGGACACGCCCATCGCTACAAATTCCAGATGAGGCACAAAAACAGCAGGTGCTTCAACGAATATCAAGTGCTCCTTCAAGTGGGCTCTCCTCCACCTCAACTTCAACATCACAAATACTCCAGTCCTCAGAGGTGTCACCCCAATCACAATTGCTTCCTCACAACTCCCAAGTCTCCAGCTGCCTGTCTGTGTATGGGGTAACACAGATGGTTGAGTCTGCACAGCTGTTTACTCATACTATAGCCTGGGAAACGGAGGTCTGCTCCAGAGCTTCTGTTAATCCAGACGAGGAAATGATCTGCACTGATGCCCAGAATCTTTATGAGTCGGATCCAGGACCAGAAGAAGAAGGTTCTGAGCATAATGTAGACCCTCGTTCACAAACTGTAACGCCTGTTGGTGAAGATAATGATGAAGACAATGATGAGATTCAAATACCTGATTGGAGCGACAACTTGACTTTTTGGTCAGGGCAGGAAGAGGTTGGCTCTGAGGACGACAGGTGTGAGAACACACAGGGTGATGATGATGAGGTTGGAGATCCCACTTACTGTTAACCCACAGTCAGCCAGTTGATGAGGTCAGCAGAGGAGGTGGAGGAGGATGTGACTAGCCCAGGGGATGGGTATGACTCGGTACCTAGGCCTTTGCCTGGCCTTTGGGATGTCGCGGTGGTCGGCTCCCTGGCCCGTACCCTGGGGTCAGTCTTTAAAAGGGTGGATAATTGTTAATTTTATAAGAGTTCGTGACGCCACTTGTGGTATCTGGTGAGAAGCACCAGCGTTGCAGTAGTCTACTGAGGCCGGTGATAAGGCAGCTCGATGGTATAGCTCCCCACAGGTGGAGCTAGGCCTCAGAAAAGAATATGCAGGGGGAATGCAGGACAGGCGAGACCCAGCTGAGTCAGAGCAAGAACGGGAACGGACACGGTAGTCACTTCAGTACCTTTTACTGGTGGAAATTCAGGCACATCCCGGAGCACTGTAGGGTGAAGGGTGTATATCAGGATCCTCCTCAATGAGCGGGTGTAGGGCCTCCTGTTTCTTGCCTCTGCGTAGTAAGTTTCTGACCTGCCTGGAGCTAGGCCTAACTTTGTCTCTGTGCTGCGCTGGCTGACCTTGTTGTAGGGCCTTGTCTTGGAGTTCACGCTCCCAGTATGCGGGGCCTAAGCGTCTCCTGGCTCTGTTACGTATCAGCACCTTAGCGATCCTGGGACTTGTAGTTCTCCAGGGATTCCGGTTATGCCTTACTGGGTCATAGAGATCCCGGTAAGCTCGGATCCGGTGTCCGGTAAATGCTTCGGGGTGAGCTGGTAGAGCTCATCTGCCCCCTATGTACTAACTCTCCACTCACCTTCGGCCTACTCAGGCCCTCACTAAGCTATACACACGAACGGCAACTTGCCGCGCTTCACCGATCTTATGGCGCCGACACACCTTAAGCTCTAACTGGGCTCCCTGAATCTAGCTAACAGGAGCCTCGTACTCCACTGCTGAACTATTAACTGACTTCTCTAGACTAGACTGAGCTCCACTGCAGACTGACCTCTCTTAGTCTTCTCTACTGCAGGAACTCTTCAGAGGAACTGAACTGCCTAGCTCCACCTTCCCTATTTATATCCCTAACGGGCTCCCTCTGCTGGTCGGAGGTGGAAGGTGGAGATGTGTGAATGTTTATGGGGGCCTCTTGTGGAGGATTCCATCAATTCACTCTTCTAGGAGCTGTGATACCAAGCGCAGCTGGGCGTCACAGATGCTACTGACGACGAGGTTAGATTGCGCCTTCCTGGACAGAGACGGAGTACTGGAAGCACGTCAACAACTGCATCCTCAACCACAACTCTGCCTCTGACCACAAGTCGTAGTGGCTCTTCAGGTCGCATGGGCTCTAAGCCTTGCATAGCCTGGGCATTTTTTCAGATCAATAAGGATGACCCAACTCATGTTATCTGTAATATTTGTCACCAAAAGCTAAGTAGAGGCCAAAAAATCCATAGTTTGAGTACTTCATGCATGAACCGTCACATGGATATGAAGCATAAGTTGCAGTGGGAAGCTCACTGTGCTACAATGCGGCCTAGCGGGTCGGGCCAACCACCGTCTGCCCCATCTTGTGCATCCGTGGCCTCTTCATCCTCTGTGACTGGGGGGACAGCAGTCACAGATGTTTTTGGACGCAGACCTGCCACCTCTTTACCCGCAACAGCCAGTGTGATTGGTCATTTCATTTGGAAGTGGAAACACCTTCTGGTGTTGAACGCTCTCCGACATCGAGAGCACCACCTTTGGATCAAGGCAACCTAACTTTTCCGCCTGCATCTTCCTCACAGACGGGCAAGTTTGCCAGGGACTCCCTACTCAACCCCGTCTAAGCACAACAGCCAGCCCTCGGTCCCTCAGATGTGGACAAGTAAAAGACCATTTCTTTCTAGCCATGAGAAAGCTAAGAGGTTGAATTTCACTATCTGCAAGCTCTTGGCTACAGAAATGCTGCCTTTCCGCCTGGTGGACAGAGAGGATTTTCGAGACCTTATGTCCGTCGCAGTGCCCCAGTACCAGATGCCCAGTCGGCACTACTTCTCAAAGAAAGCTGTGCCTGCGCTACACCAGCATGTCGCACACAACATCACCGCTTCTTTGAGAAACTCTGTGTGTGACAAGGTGCATTTCACCACAGACACTTGGGCGAGTAGGCATAGACAGGGTCGTTACATGTCGCTGACTGGGCACTGGCTAACTATGGTGACAGCTGGACAAGGGGCTGCTGTTCAAGTCTTGCCGTCCCCACGAGTTGTACGTCAATCCTCTTTATCTAGAAGTTCCTCCACTGCTTCTGCCTCCTCAACATCCATCTCGGTCCTCCACCTGCACCCAAAGCCTGTCTGGTAAGGCCACCCGCTTTCTAACTGCGCAGAAGGAATCCTGCACACCTCCCTACTATGCTGGCAGCAGGGCTCAACGGCATCAGGCGGTGTTTACTTTGAAATGTCTGGGAAATGTGAGTCACACAGCTGAGAAGTTGTGGTCAGCTCTGGAGACCCAGTTTCATGAATGGTTGTCTCCACTTGACCTGCAACCAGGGAAGGCTGTGTGCGACAATGCTGCAAACCTGGGTGCGGCCCTTAGGTGGGGCAATGTCACACACGTGCCTTGTATGGCTCACGTGTTGAACCTGGTTGTCCAGCAATTTTTAGCCCACTATCCCGGACTAGATGGCCTTCTGCAGAGTGCACTGTCGCTGTGTGCTCACTTCTGCTGTTCGCATCCCGCAGCTCAACGACTTACATCTCTACAGAAGTCATTGGGCCTGCCAGCTCTCCAGCTGAAATGCGATGTGCTGACACGGTGAAATTCAATTCTGCACATGTTGCAGCGACTGTGGCAGCACCGACAAGCCCTGGTGCAATACGTTCTGACGTATAGCCTGGGCCAACAAGATCCAGAGGTGGGGCAAATCACGCTGCAGGAGTGGTCTCAGATCAGGGACCTATGAAGTTCACGCGCCCCCTGGGCCGTGGGGTACCCGGAGCCGGGCCGGTAGACGCTGGGGGTTGTAGTCACTGTGGCGGCGACCCGGTCCGTGACCCAGGGCGGTCAATCCAAGGGTAATTTGTATATATGGGTTTTATAATGTCCGACTACGCCACCTGTGGAGTGGGGCCAAAGGGGCCGCCGCTGCGGAACAGTCCTCTGAAGCTGGTGGTTTTGTAGCAATGGTATTATTACTCCCCACAGGAAGAGTGTAGCTTCAGGGCAGTGTGGGTGGATGATGGTGGTTGTAGTGCAGGGAGTCAGTAATGAACACAGAGTCCATGTGATGCAGTCCCAAGATCTTTACTCACAGTTTTTGCAGTCCAGATTACAGGTACCAGAGCAATCTCCCCCGTCGTGCTGTGCGTACTCAGTGAGGGGCTAAGTCCACCCCCAGATAGCTCCGGAGTACTTAGCAGGACCCCCTTCTGTGTGTCCTTTCTCTGGCCTTCTCCCTGCACCTCATACCCAGTGACACGTCTATCCGGTATCCTCGGGCCTTGGCGGGCGACGTGTGTTCCGTCCCCTGGGTCCTATGTGGCTACCTTCTTAGTGAGACTGGTGTGGACTTTGGCCTGCAGTACATGAAATGCTGCAGCCTCTGGTTTCCAGTTGAGCCTTGCTGTTTCTCCGCTAGTTGAGGGACCGGTTCCCCTTATCTGGCCTGACCCCTCTACCTCCTGGTAGCAGCGGGCGTACAGGTGGCCTTCTGCACGGCCCGTACCCCTAGGGTCCCTTTGGTTCCTGGAGCCTTCCTGCTCCCACTCCTCTCTTCTCTCCTTCAGTCCTGGGCCTCCCAGGCTAGGAATGCCTCCGGAGCAGAGCTCATGCAGAGCCTCTGCTCCTTTCGCTTCTCCTCCTCTGACTGGCTTGCTCTTTCTAAGATGGCTTCCTATCTATACTCTCCCTGTCATGTGCTCCCCTAAGCTGCTTTCTCCACCCACACCCACTACATAGGACCCTCCCACCAGCTAGGGACCTGGGACTGTGCTCTCCCTTAGGAGAAATCTCGCCCTACCCCCACTGCAGGTATGTGTTGGATGCAGGTGTTAGGGTCCCGAGCCATACTCCTTCCTTACCTGAGTGTGAGATACCACACCTCTGGGTGAGATTCAGTACCTCTGTGGCAACTGAACCCTCAGGGGCGCCACACACCCTTCTGCACAGTTTTGAAATGACGACGAAGATGTTTAGTGCTGACGACGATGCCATTATCAGCATGACTATTCTGGTGATTTACATGCTGGAGCACACGTTAAACAGAATTCAGAGTCAGGTGGTGGGACAAGAGGAGGTGGAGGAAATAGAGGAGGAGTCGTATGCGGAAGGGATAACATCTCCAAGGTCCAGACGGTCGGCAGCACCAAGGCGGCAGGCATGGGAGGGTGGGGGAGAGGGATTAACCAGGGCGCATGGTAGCAGCCAAACTGTTGAGGAAGGTGCAGGAGCCGAGGAAGAAGTGGAGGACGAACTGGCGATGGGCATGTAAGACTCATCAGATGAGGGAGACCTTGATCACATTTCTGTTGTGCGAGGTTGGGGGGAGAGGGCAGAGGAAGGAAGCATGATTCTTACCTCGTAACCAACACAACAAGGACTTGGTCCTCCTGGATGCGCTAGACACATGAGTGCCTTCTTGCTGCACTACCTGCAACATGACCCTCGAATTGGGAGAATTAGAAATAATCCCGACTACTGGGTTGCCACACTCTTAGTTCCCCGGTACAAAAGTAAATTTGCCGAAATAATTCCTGCCATAGAAAGGGATTCACACATGCAGGAGTATCAGCAGAGGCTGTTGCAGAATCTTACATGTGCTTTTCCACAAAACATCAGTGGTGCACGTAGTGAATCTCACAGTTCTAACTTGCAAACCGTGGGACTATCGAGTCTTCATCACTCAAACCGTAACAGTAACACAGTATCTGCTGGTAACAGCAATTTTGTGGAATCGTTTCACCACTTTTTTAGACCATCCTTTGCAAGGCCACAGGAGACAAGAAGTCTGACACATAGTCAACGCCTAGAGAGGATGGTACAGGAGTATCTCCAAGTGAACATCGAAGCTATGACTTTGTCACTGGACCCTTGCTCATTTTGGGCTTCCAATCTGGAAAAATGGCCGGAGCTCGCCAATCACGCCTTGGAGATCTTGTCTTGCCCTGCAGCCTGCGTTCTCTCTGAACGTGTGTTCATCGCTGCTGGTGGTGTTCTGACAGATAAGCGCACGCGGCTGTCCACTGAGAATGTAGACAGACTCACGTTCATAAAGATGAACAAATCATGGATCCGCAAGGACTTTTCTACCCCTGTGTCATCCTGGGGAGACTAAAAGCTTGAGGATTTGGTAAAATCACCTCACCAACCATTTTAAGCAACTCTGGGGCAATTGATGCCACTTAAGTGGTGTCTGTGCCACAATTTTTGGAAAAAAATGTGACTCTTTTTGGAGTCCCCTTGCTGTGTTTTACGTGACGTTGGCATCGTCAATTCCAGGTGGGTTGGGTCGCTCCCCCCCCCCCTTTTAACTGTAAGATACTACATACACTATGGCTTGGGGTAACACAGATGGTTGAGTCTGAAGAGCTGTTTACTCAGAGGTCTGCTCCCAAGCTTCAGTGTCTGCTAGTCAGCGTAGAATTTTTAACTGCATCTAGCCTAGGCAATACTTTGGGCGTAGTAGCCCAGCTGCTAAGCAAGCTGCACTGCCTGTGTATCTAATAAGAATTTTTAAATGCATCTAGCCTAGGCAGACTGTGGCGACCCCCAACCAAACCCAGACGCTCAGCCCCCCTACAGTCCCCCTTTCCTTGACAATACAATAATGTAACTCTTACAACTGGATGGGTGAGTATCGGTCACAGCTTTATTAACTCTTTATACTCATTCCATTAGAAAGGCATTTTATTTCTAAAATAATTCAGCTTGTTGCAGCATGCCCTGGGTCTCCACACCGGCAAGTTGGCCAACAAGTGTAACTCTCCAACATGTCCTTTCTATTTCCAGGCCACGGAGCATCCTGCGTACTCGTATGCAGGACTCTGACCCCCACCCATCACTCTTAAAGCTTCTTCCACTCCGTCCTGGAGTCCTGACAGGAATATGTCCATTCCAATATCCATTAAGTGAACACCGTCGAGCCGTATGAGCCCTGCTTTATCTCCTTCCAGTTGTCGGTGTCGTATCACTACACCGCCTCTGTCTCTTCTAAATTTTGCCATCCGAATATTTATTACCCGCCTTGTCCGTTTGATGGCTGTGATGTCTCGCGCACCTTGCCATTAGAGATGAGCGGTGTTCGACTAGAACTGTTCGCCAATCTCAAATTCGAGCTGTTTTGGGCAGTGTTCGAGTTGTTCGACGAACCCGAACGATTTGCAAAAAATTCGGCTGTTCGAGGTTATGTTCGATAACTGTTCGTGCACCAAAAGCGTGTCCTGCATGTCTGGCGCTATTTAGAGCACCAATCATGCAGGGATTGTCTGCCACTCACTGTAATGCCACAGCCATGGTGGTTGTGGCATTACAGTGATTGCCCAAATCGATGGGAACAGTGCCAACAGTGAAACATGAAAAGCCGGCAATTCAGCAGCGGCATACACCGGTACCCGACAATTTAGAACCGAAAGAATAGAGCTTCACACATAGATTAGATAGATATAAACATGTCAGCCACATATATACGAAGTACAGTGAAAGTGCTGCTTACTGTACTTGTCATTTAGCGTAAAGGATTTATCAAAAAAAATAATAGTGTTTTCATGCACTGTCTCTTTAAAAAAGCCGGCCGGCAATTCAGCAGCGGTACCCGACAATTTATAACAGACAGAATAGAGCTTCACACATAGATTAGATAGATAGAAACATGTCAGCCACATATATACGAAGTACAGTGACAGTGTTGCTTACTGTACTTGTCATTTAGCGTAAAGGATTTATCAAAAAAAATAATAGTGTTTTCATGCACCGTCTCTTTAAAAAAGCCGGCCGGCAATTCAGCAGCGGTACCCGACAATTTATAACAGACAGAATAGAGCTTCACACATAGATTAGATAGATAGAAACATGTCAGCCACATATATACGAAGTACAGTGACAGTGTTGCTTACTGTACTTGTCATTTAGCGTAAAGGATTTATCAAAAAAAATAATAGTGTTTTCATGCACCGTCTCTTTAAAAAAGCCGGCCGGCAATTCAGCAGCGGTACCCGACAATTTATAACAGACAGAATAGAGCTTCACACATAGATTAGATAGATAGAAACATGTCAGTCACATATATATGAAGTACAGTGATAGTGTTGGTTACTGTACTTGTCATTTAGTATTAAAATAAAGGATTTATTATTAAAAAAATTGGCGTGGGGTTCCCCTTAATTTTAGGCTCTAGCGGAGGTTAAGCAGACAGCTGGGGCAAATGTTTGAAGCCTGGGAAGGGGGTAATACCCACGGAGCTTCCCAGGCTACTAATATCAGCCCCCAGCTGAATACATAGCCTTTACTAGCTATTAAAATGGGGGACCCCCCAAAAAAAATGACGTGGGGTCCCCCCTAATTTAATAGCTAGCAAAGGCTAGGCAGACAGCTGGGGGCTGATATTAATAGCCCAGGAAGGGAGCCATGAATATTGGCCCCCTCCCAGGCTAGAAACACCAACCGTCAGCCGCCCCAGAAATGGCGCATTCATAGGATGCGCCAATTCTGGCACTTAGCCTCGCTCTTCCACGCTGCCCTGGTGCGGTGGCAGGGGGTAATAGGGTTGGGGTTGATGTCAGCTTATAATGCCAGCTGACATCAAGCCCAGGTTAGTAATGGAGAGGCGTCTATAAGACACCCCCATTACTAACCCCATAGTCAAAGTTAAAAAAAACACAAACACCCAGAATAAAGTCCTTTAATTGAAATAAAGACACAATCCTTTATTGTTCTAAATTAAACCATACTTACCGTCACGCCCATTCCAGCTGAAGCCAACGATCTCCTGCAATAAAAGAAAAATAATAAAGCAACCTCATCCTTACCTTTCCATGGTTCCCACGACAGCTTCAGCTCTGCTACATCGAGATGACAGGCTGGACCGCAGCAGAACGCTGCCATCCAGCCTCTCATCCCGCAGACACTGAGAAGCGCAGGCTTGCTTGCGCTGCTCAGCGTCTCTCTGTGACGACATCCAGATGAGCCGAGTTCATGTCCAATGAACTCGGCTCACCTCATGCACGTCACTGACAGCGTGGGAAAATTCTCACGCTGAAGCGGTGAGTGCAGGAGAATTCTCCCACTCTGTCAGTGACGTGCATAAGGTGAGCTCATGTCCAATGAACTCAGCTCACCTCCTGCACGTCACTGACAGCGTGGGAGAATTCTCCTGCACTCAGCGCTACAGTGTGAGAATTCTCCCACGCTGAAGCGCTGAGTGCAGGAGAATTTTCCCACGCTGTCAGTGACGTGCATGAGGTGAGCCGAGTTCATTGGACATTAACTCGGCTCATCTGGATGCCCTCACAGAGAGACACTGTGGAGCGCAAGCAAGCCTGCGCTTCTCAGTGTCTGCGGGATGACAGGCTGGATGGCAGCGTTCTGCTGCGGTCCAGCCTGTCATCTCGATGTAGCAGAGCTGAAGCTGTCATGGGAACCATGGAAAGGTAAGGATGATGTTGCTTTATTATTTTTCTTTTATTTCAGGAGATCGTTGGCTTCAGCTGGAATGGGCGTGATGGTAAGTATGGTTTAATTTAGAACAATAAAGAATTGTGTGTTTATTTCAATTAAAGGACTTTTTTCTGGGTGTTGTGTTTTTTTTAAATACTTTACTAGAAATTCATGGTGGTCATGTCTAATATTGGCGTGACCCCATGAATTTCGGGCTTAGGGCCAGCTGATAATGCCAAGCTGGCCCTAACCCCTTTATTACCCAGTGAGCCACCGCATCAGGGCCCTGGATGAGTTGGGTACAGCGCCAGAAGATGGCGCTTCTATGAACGCGCCATTTTCCGGGGTGGCTGCGGACTGCAATTTGCAGCGGGGGTGGCCCAGAAAGCTTGGGCCTCCCTGCGCTGCGGATTCCAGCCCCCAGCTGCCTAGTTGTACCTGGCTGGACACAAAAACAGGGCGAAGCCCCACGTCAATTTTCTTTAAATTATTTCATGAAATAATTAAGAAAAAAAGGGCTTCCCTATATTGTTGTGTCCGGCCAGGTACAAATAGGCAGCTGGTGGTTGGGGGCAGCCCGTTCCTGCCTGCTGTACCTGGCTGGACACAAATATAGTGCGAAGCCCCACGTCAATTTTTTTTAAATTATTTCATGAATTTCCTGAAATAATTTAAAAAAATTGAAGTGGGGCTTCGCACTATATTTGTGTCCAGCCAGGTACAGCAGGCAGGAACGGGCTGCCCCCATCCACCAGCTGCCTATTTGTACCTGGCCGGACACAACAATATAGGGAAGGCCTTTTTTTCTTAATTATTTCATGAATTTCATGAAATAATTTAAAAAAAAGTACGTGGGGCTTCGCCCTATTTTTGTGTCCAGCCAGGTACAACTAGGCAGCTGGGGGCTGGAATCTGCAGCGCAGGGAGGCCCAAGCTTTCTGGGCCCCCCCCCCCGCTACAAATTGCAGTCCGCAGCCACCCCGGAAAATGGCGCGTTCATAGAAGCGCCATCTTCTGGCGCTGTACCCAACTCATCCAGGGCCCTGGTGCGGTGGCTCACTGGGTAATAAAGGGGTTAGGGCCAGCTTGGTATTATCAGCTGGCCCCAAGCCCAAAATTCATGAGGTCACGCCAGTATTAGACATGACCGCCATGAATTTCTAGTAAAGTATTTAAAAAAAACACAACACCCAGAATAAAGTCCTTTAATTGAAATAAAGACACAATTCTTTATTGTTCTAAATTAAACCATACTTACCATCACACCCATTCCAGCTGAAGCCAACGATCTCCTGCAATAAAAGAAAAATAATAAACCAACCTCATCCTTACCTTTCCATGGTTCCCACGACAGCTTCAGCTCTGCTACATCGAGATGACTGGCTGGACCGCAGCAGAACGCTGCCATCCAGTCTGTCATCCCGCAGACAGTGAGAAGCGCAGGCATGCTTGCGCTCCACACTGTCTCGCTGTGACGGCATCCAGATGAGCCGAGGTCATGTCCAATGAACTCGGCTCACCTCATGCACGTCACTGACAGCGTGGGAAAATTCTCACGCTGAAGTGCTGAGTGCAGGAGAATTCTCCCACGCTGTCAGTGATGTGCATGAGGTGAGCTCATGTCCAATGAACTCAGCTCACCTCCTGCACGTCACTGACAGCGTGGGAAAATTCTCCTGCAATCAGCGCTTCAGCGTGAGAATTTTCCCACGCTGTCAGTGACGTGCATGAGGTGAGCCGAGTTCATTGGACATGAACTCGGCTCATCTGGATGTCGTCACAGAGAGACGCTGAGCAGCGCAAGCACGCCTGCGCTTCTCAGTGTCTGCGGGATGACAGGCTGGATGGCAGCGTTCTGCTGCGGTCCAGCCTGTCATCTCGATGTAGCAGAGCTGAAGCTGTCGTGGGAACCATGGAAAGGTAAGGATGAGGTTGCTTTATTATTTTTCTTTTATTGCAGGAGATCGTTGGCTTCAGCTGGAATGGGCGTGATGGTAAGTATGGTTTAATTTAGAACAATAAAGGATTGTGTCTTTATTTCAATTAAAGGACTTTATTCTGGGTGTTTGTGTTTTTTTTAACTTTGACTATGGGGTTAGTAATGGGGGTGTCTTATAGACGCCTCTCCATTACTAACCTGGGCTTGATGTCAGCTGGCATTATAAGCTGACATCAACCCCAACCCTATTACCCCCTGCCACCGCACCAGGGCAGCGTGGAAGAGCGAGGCTAAGTGCCAGAATTGGCGCATCCTATGAATGCGCCATTTCTGGGGCGGCTGACGGCTGGTGTTTCTAGCCTGGGAGGGGGCCAATATTCATGGCTCCCTTCCTGGGCTATTAATATCAGCCCCCAGCTGTCTGCCTAGCCTTTGCTAGCTATTAAATTAGGGGGGACCCCACGTCATTTTTTTTGGGGGGTCCCCCATTTTAATAGCTAGTAAAGGCTATGTATTCAGCTGGGGGCTGATATTAGTAGCCTGGGAAGCTCCGTGGGTATTACCCCCTTCCCAGGCTTCAAACATCTGCCCCAGCCGTCTGCTTAACCTCCGCTAGAGCCTAAAATTAAGGGGAACCCCACGCCAATTTTTTTAATAATAAATCCTTTATTTTAATACTAAATGACAAGTACAGTAACCAACACTATCACTGTACTTCATATATATGTGACTGACATGTTTCTATCTATCTAATCTATGTGTGATGCTCTATCTTTCTGTTCTAAATTGTCGGGTACAGATGCTGAATTGCCGGCCAGCTTTTTTAAAGAGACAGTGCATGAAAACACTATTATTTTTTTAAATAAATCCTTTACACTAAATGACAAGTACAGTAAGCAACACTATCACTGTACTTATTATATATGTGACTGACATGTTTCTATCTATCTAATCTATGTGTGAAGCTCTATTCTTTCTGTTCTAAATTGTCGGGTACAGATGCTGAATTGCCGGCCGGCTTTTTTAAAGAGACGGTGCATGAAAACACTAATATTTTTTTTAATAAATCCTTTACACTAAATGACAAGTGCAGTAACCAACACTGTCACTGTGCTTCTTATATGTGTGACTGACATGTTTCTATCTATCTAATCTATGTGTGATGCTCTATTCCTTCTTGTCTAAATTGTCGGGTACCGGTGTATGCCGCTGCTGAATTTGCCGGCCGGCTTTTTTAAAGAGAGTGTCTTCTGAGCAGTTTGTCAGCTTTTGGACACCTTTGCAGGTGTTTTCTATGTGTTTCTATGTGTTTTTGTTTGCCTGCCATTGGTTTTAACGGTGTTCGACGGTGTTCTAAGGTGTTCGACGAACAGTTCGACGAACAGTTCCTCGAACATCCCGGTGTTCGACGAACCGAACCGAACCCGAACACTACGGGGGTGGCTCAACACTACTTGCCATACCGCTATCGGCACAATCTCTGACCATACTATTGTTAGTTTTGTGAAAAATTCTCTGAAGCGCTCAGTGTCTACTTTCGTTATTGCCATTAGTTATGCGCTCTTGTTATGACCTAGGTCGTTTCCCCCGGCCTGTATAACTAAGATGACCGGACCTCTTGCCTCTCTCCCTACCTTGATTACCTCCATTAGTACCTGTGGCCATAGCAGGCCTCTAATACCTCTCCAGTTGAAATATGTGTTATGAAACTCTAATTTCCTCCCGCCTGGGCGGACTTTCGCCCTTTTTTCTGCCCAATATATATACGAGTGGCCTATCACCCACACTGTTGGCTTAGCGTCACCTGTAAAAGAAACAAACCACGTTAGGATAACAAGTCCGGTCTTATGTATCTCGCCAAACACGTGGATCGCCATCTCCCTATCCTCTGAACTTCCGTTTCTGACAGTCCTGCTCTTGCTGCTTCCGTGGCCGCGCCTATGGGGAATGAGTGTGTCCCGTAATCTTTGGGGTGGTTCCCTGCCGATGTTATGCATTTATTAAATATAGCTTGGAACTGGTATCTTGATAATGGCGTTCCATCAATGTGTGATAGGAAGAAATTACTTTGTGATCTGATGGTTATATATGTTTTTACTATTGTTACCCGACTCAGTGTACCGTTTGTGGGTTGTAGAAGTACCCAAGTGCCCCTGCCCGCTGGAACCATTTTCAATTGGCGTATGCGTAGACGTATTGCATTATTGGTTATGACTACGTCCTGGTGTAATAAGCCTCCACTGGTGGTAATTTTGGATTGAGGGACTAATTCGCTTATGCATAGCGCCCCGAAGAAGGTGATCGCAAATGCAGTAGACAGTAGTGTTGCTTCAAATTGTGAGTGTCATGTTAATGGTGTTAGGGATATGATGTGAGAAATCAGTTTTAGTGACACGGGACAGGACGTCTACACTCCTGACTTGGCTGACCCTTTTTCCACCCTTTAATGGATTGTCTGATGATGAATCTTTGTCACATCTCCCCAATTCAGTAGTTGGAAGTGAAATGCTACTCCAGTCAGACACCGCTGCGCTCACGCCCCTGATATGCTCCTCATGATTAGCTTGTGGAGAAATTCTATGGTGACTTGTAAACTGGCTTGTTCACATTAGTCAACCCGTCTGTCTGCTACTAGTCGTGTCCACTCTTCCCATGCCTTACTGTATGCTTGCCACGTCGACGGGGCAACTGACGCTCTGATTAATAGCAACAACTATTCGCCACTAGATCCCATAGGGAGGGTGGGCAACTGTTGCCCGATGGGGGGGCGTTGGGGAGGAGCTCTGTGAAAATCTGCCAATTGAATTGTGATAAAGGGTTAGCAGCAGCTTTAGCCCCTCAGCATCGTGGCTAGCGCGGACCCATGCATTGTGCTTTAGGCACAGGAATGCTAGCCGGCGTAGACAGGAGAGACGATGATGCCATCTTATTCTTGCAGTGCGCTAGGCTGGTGTTTTTTGTTATGAAGCGTATATTTTTGTTAGCCATATTTCTATTGCTACCACTATTGGGAAGAAAAAAAATTTTCCGGGCTAGATGCAGCTAAAAATTATTATTAATTTCAAAGCTGGTGGAGCTTGGTATAGATGACCTAATACAATGAGTACCACACACTGCTACTATGCCCAAAATTATTTTCCAGGCAAGATGCAGGTAAAAATTATTATTAATTTGAAAGCTGGTGGAGCTGAGTATAGATGGCCTAATAGAATGAGTACCACACACTGCTAATATGCCCAATATTAGTTTATAGGCAAGATGCAGCTAAAATGTATTATTAATTTCAAAGCAGGTGGAGCTTGGTATAGATGGCCTAATACAATGAGTACCACACACTGCTACTAAGCCCAAAATTATTTTCCGGGCTAGATGAAGCTAAAATTTATTTTGAATTTGCAACCTGGTGGAGGTTAGTATAGATGGACTAATAGAACAAGTCCCACACACTGCTACAAGCCGAAGCCCAAATATTTTTTCAGAGCTAGATGCAGATAAAAATTATATTGAATTTGCAACCTGGTGGAGGTTAGTATAGATGGACTAATAGAACAAGTCTCACACACTGCTACAAGCCGAAGCCAAAATATTTTTTCAGAGCTAGATGCAGATAAAAATTATATTGAATTTGCAACCTGGTGGAGGTTAGTATAGATGGACTAATAGAACAAGTCCCACACACTGCTACAAGCCGAAGCCCAAATATTTTTTCAGAGCTAGATGTAGATAAAAATTATATAGAATTTTCAACCTGGTGGAGGTTAGTATAGATGGACTAATAGAACAAGTCCCACACACCGCTGCAAGCCGAAGACCAAATATTTTTTCAGAGCTAGATGCAGATAAAAATTATATGGAATTTGCAACCTGGTGGAGGTTAGTATAGATGGACTAATAGAACAAGTCCCACACACTGCTACAAGCCGAAGCCCAAATATTTTTTCAGAGCTAGATGCAGATAAAAATTATATTGAATTTGCAACCTGGTGGAGGTTAGTATAGATGGACTAATAGAACAAGTCCCACACACTGCTACAAGCCGAAGCCCAAATATTTTTTCAGAGCAAGATGCAGATAAAAATTATATTGAATTTGCAACCTGGTGGAGGTTTGTATAGATGGACAAATAGAACAAGTCCCACACACTGCTACAAGCCGAAGCCCAAATATTTTTTCAGAGCTAGATGCAGATAAAAATTATATTGAATTTTCAACCTGGTGGAGGTTAGTATAGATGGACTAATAGAACAAGTCCCACACACTGCTACAAGCCGAAACCCAAATATTTTTTCAGAGCTAGATGCAGATAAAAATTATATTAAATTTTCAACCTGGTGGAGGTTAGTATAGATGGACTATTAGAACAAGTCCCACACACTGCTACAAGCCGAAGCCCAAATATTTTTTCAGAGCTAGATGCAGATAAAAATTATATTGAATTTGCAACCTGGTGGAGGTTAGTATTGATGGACTAATAGAACAAGTCCCACACACTGCTACAAGCCGAAGCCAAATATTTTTTCAGAGCTAGATGCAGATAAAAATGATATTGAATTCTCAACCTGGTGGAGGTTAGTATAGATGGACTAATAGAACAAGTCCCACACACTGCTACAAGCCGAAGCCCAAATATTTTTTCAGAGCTAGATGCAGATAAAAATTATATTTGGAGTGTCTGCTTCTGTCCTGTACACATTGTAGATGTTTTATTGACTCTATGTGAAATTTTTACAATTTATATATTTATTTAATAAAGAATTTTCGTACTTGCATTTAAAAGCTCTTGTTCTCTCCTGTTATTATATGTATCTTGGAGCTATGCTGCTGTCCCGGCACGTTCTTACCTATTGGTATTGACGTGCCTTCAGCAACCATGAATTTGGGTTTTGTGTTTCGTTCCTGCATTTTGTTGCAGTAACTGTTCTTGTCTGAACTGTCTCCTAGCTTCTTACCTGTTTTGTCTTTATGTCCGTTTGCTCCCTTTTTCTGTAGAGTCTGAACCTGCACCTAACTTCTACTCGTTGTCATTGTACTTCCGTTTGTGAGTTGGAGTCCTTTCGCTACTTCTTTGCAAGTACCTTGTGTGTATCTGGTTCTGCCTTTCTTTTCCAGTCTGTTCCGTGTGAACAGAGTCCTGTCCCCTTTATCTTTGTTTACCGCTTCGGCGATTTATCTCTGTCCTGTCTTACTTACCGCTTCGGAGGTTCCTGCCCGCTCAGTCTTGTCCACCACGTCTGCGGTTTTGCTCTGCTCAGCCTTGTCTACCCCGTCTGCGGTTTCGCTCTGCTCAGCCTTGTCTACCGCGTCTGCGGTTTCGCTCTGCTCAGCCTTGTCTACCACGTCTGCGGTTTTGCTCTGCTCAGCCCTGTCCACCGCGTCTGTGGTTTTGCTCTGCTCAGCCTTGTCCACCACGTCTGTGGTTTTGCTCTGCTCAGCCTTGTCCACCGCGTCTGCGGTTTTACTCTGCTCAGCCTTGTTTACCGTGTCTGTGGTTTTGCTCTGCTCAGCCTTGTCTACCGCGTCTGCGGTTTCGCTCTGCTCAGCCTTGTCTACCGCGTCTGCGGTCTTGTCCACCGCGTCTGCGGTTTTGCTCTGCTCAGCCTTGTCTACCGCGTCTGCGGTTTCGCTCTGCTCAGCCTTGTCTACCCCGTCTGCGGTTTCGCTCTGCTCAGCCTTGTCTACTACGTCTGCGGTTTTACTCTGCTCAGCCTTGTCTACTGCGTCTGCGATTTCGTTCTGCTCAACCTTGTCAACCACGTCTGCGGTTTCGCTCTGCTCAGCCTTGTTTACCGCGTCTGCGGTTTTGCTCTGCTCAGCCTTGTCTACCACGTCTGCGGTCTTGTCCACCGCGTCTGCGGTTTTGCTCTGCTCAGCCTTGTCTACCGCGTCTGCGGTTTCGCTCTGCTCAGCCTTGTCTACCCCGTCTGCGGTTTCGCTCTGCTCAGCCTTGTCTACCGCGTCTGCGGTTTTACTCTGCTCAGCCTTGTCTACTGCGTCTGCGATTTCGTTCTGCTCAACCTTGTCAACCACGTCTGCGGTTTCGCTCTGCTCAGCCTTGTTTACCGCATCTGCGGTTTTGCTCTGCTCAGCCTTGTCTACCACGTCTGTGGTTTTGCTCTGCTCAGCCCTGTCCACCGCGTCTGCGGTTTTGCTCTGCTCAGCCTTGTCCACCGCGTCTGCGGTTTTGCTCTGCTCAGCCTTGTCTACCGCGTTTGCGGTTTCGCTCTGCTCTGTCTTGTCTACCGCGTCTGCGGTTTCGCTCTGCTCAGCCTTGTCTACCATGTCTGCGGTTTCGTTCTGCTCAGCCTTGTCTACCGCATCTGTGGTTTTGCTCTGCTCGGCCTTGCCCACCGCGTCTGCGGTTTTGCTCTGCTCAGCCTTGTCTACCGCACCTGTGGCTTCGCTTTACTCTGTTTGATTACCGCATCTGCGGCTCTGAACTTGTCTCCTAGTCTGTACTGGACCCTACCCAGCCTGCGCTCTAGCCTGCCTGTTCCTGTATTCCCCGGTGTGGGTCAAGAGCCGTGTCCAGAGTCTGACCTGGAGTAGACCCTGGTCCCTCTGCTCGGTTCCTCCCTGGTGCACTGGCGTCGTATGCCGTCGTGCGACCTTGGTCGGATCGAGCAGATACCTAGTTACGCCCCTCCAGGCACTCTCCGGTTCATGGCACAGTGGAACCACTAAACACGCACACTCCAGTTAGTCCGGGCATGTGCATTACATACTGCCAATGACACATGCCCTTGCTTGTGTGAAAAAAAGCAGTTTGCTCCGTGTGTGCACCTCTGATAGGCTGACAGATTGCACCTCCCCACTGTAAATGCGGGAAAGAGAAAAAAAAATGGAGATCTTCATTATTTCTGCAGAGATCCATCCCCTGACCCTTCCCGCGCCCCGCTGTACACTCAAACTGCGTATTAACATTAATTTTCAGCATTACTGAGAAAAAATCCAGTTATGATTTTGGTGCACGAACAGTTATCGAACATAACCTCGAACAGCCGAATTTTTTTCAAATCGTTCGGGTTCGCCGAACGGCTCGAACACCGCCCAAAACAGCACGAATTTGAGATTGGCGAACAGTTAGAGTCAAACACCGCTCATCTCTAATATCCAGTCCTTGTTGAATTCAATCAGAGTAAGTCTGTCTGCATTTTCCATGGAGAGGCGTGTGAGCCTAAAAGTGATGATTGCCCCAGTGGAACTGAAAACACGCTCAGACACCACACTAGCAGCTGGGCAGGCCAGCACCTCCAAGGCATATAAGGAGAGGTCCGGCCAAGTGTTCAGCTTAGACACCCAATAATTTAAGGGAACTGAAGCGTCAGAGAGGAGTCACGTATGGTCACTTAAGTACCCCTCGACCATGTTCTGCAACTTATCCCTCCTTGGCATTGTTACAGGCACAGATAGCCATTGCTGTTGTGCTGGTTTTTTGAAAATTGCCCAATTTGTGCACATTTTCCCCCCTCCTCTGTTGGAGCTGGTGTTTGTGTCTCTCCCCATTATCCCATGGTGTTGAAAAGAGTCAGTACCTCTGCCACCAGCATTGTCTGAGGGTGATGTTTTCAGTAACTGATCTACAATGGCCCTCTTGAATGATTCCATTGTAAAACTCTTTGCTGACTCCAAAAGGAGAGAAGGAAATTTCTCCTTGTACCGTGAATCGAGAAAGGTGGCTAACCAGTATAGATTATTGGATAAAATGTGTATCATGTGAGGATTTTGCCACAGACATTTGCACGTGAACTGTGCCATGTGGGCCAAGCTGCAAAAGAGCAAATGTTCTGTGTCCCCAACAGTAGAAACTGCCTCGCCTCACACTGACTCGCCTCCTCCTCTCTAGCCCATCCAGCCTGGACATACATGAAGCTTTGGTTGGGTGTCCCCTCTCTAGCATTACGAGTCCCCTCGGTAGCACAGAAAAACAAGTCCTCTGCCTCCTCATCCTCCTCATCTTCCTTCTCATCTCCCATTGTTGCCTCAGAATATTGGCTGGGCTGGGTAGTAACACCCATTGGGAAATCTGGCTTCATACCAACATGCTGGGCACTCAAACCTTCCTCTTTGATCAAAGCTTCCTCTTTGAGATTATGCAGTGATTGTTTCAAGAGACACAGCAGCGGGATGGTTATGCTGATAATAGCCTGATCACCACTCACGAGGTTGGTGCAGTACTCAAAGTTCTCAAGAACCTCACAAATGTCAGCGATCCACACCCACTCGACAGGTATGTGTGGTGGCTGACTCTCAGTCTGACCGGCATGCTGAAGCTGGTATTCAGCTACTGCCCTCTGCTGTTCACTAATCCTCGCCAACATATGATAGGTGGAGTTCCACCGCATGGGCAGGCCGCAAATGAGTCGGTGACTTGGCAAGTTCAAACGCTTTTGCAGCGCTGTAAGAGCAGCAAAAGCGGTAGAGGAATGGCGGAAATGGGCTCTAATAAGGCGCACCTTCTCAAGTAGGTACGGCAAGTCAAAGTAAGTTTTCAGAAATTTCTGAACAACTAGGTTCAGCATGTGAGCTATGCATGACACGTGTACCAGCTTGCCGACCTTTAATGCCGCCACCAGGTTATGCCCATTATCGCAGACGACCAGACCGGGTTGGAGGTGCCGCGGGGAGAGCCACTGATCAGTCTGTTGTTTTAAAGCTTGCCACAGCTCTGCTGCAGTGTGTGCTTTCTGACCTAAACAGATCAGCTTCAGCAGAGCATGTTGCCGCTTTGCCGATGCGCTGCTGCACAGGTCCCAGCTTGGCAGTGATGGTGAGGGTAATTCAGCACAGGAGGAGGGTAGAGAGGAAGTGGAATATGAAGAGCTGGAAACCCTGACAGAAGTTGGGCCCAATGTTCTTGGCGTTGGTTAGGATGTTATATGTTCCCGTTTGCGCCTTTGTCCCACCCTCCACCAGGTTCACCCAGTGAGCCGTGACAGAATTGTATCGTCCCTGTCCACAACAACTTGTCAAGGTGTCTGTTGTTAGGTGGACCTTCCCGGTTACGGCGTTGGTGAGAGCATGGTTCAGATTGTTTAACACATGCTTGTGTAACGCAGGGACGGCACACCGGACAAAATAGTGGCGGCTGGGAACACTGTATCGTGGGGCAGCCACAGCCAAGAGATCACGGAAAGACTGTGTTCCCACAAGCCTAAACGTAAGCAACTTCACAGCTAGCAATTTGGCAATGTACAAGTTTAGTATTTGTGCCTGTGGGTGCGTGGCTGTTATGATCTGCAACATGAACTAAGGAAAGATAGGGGAAAGCTGTCCCTACAGTAAGACTAAGCTGAATCCCTACGATGTAGCGGGCTACCTGTTCCTAGCGAACAGACCCGCCTTAGTCCTCGGCTAGTCTGAACGAAGACCTATAGCATAAAGGGAGGGGTCTCTAAAAGAACTAAGGACTGGGACAAAAAATGGGAGGTCCCAGAAGGACCAAGCGAACTGACAGAGAAAGGCACAGAAGCACCTGGCTAGAGAAACAGACAAACATTGAAGTCAAGCACAGCCAAAAGGGCGGAGCTGGAATAGAAAGGCAGATGGTCACGTGACTGCAAAACACAAGATGGAAAAAACAAACAGGAGGGTTCTAATAGTACCCCCTCTTTTATGAGGATCCTCCGGATCCCCCAGGCCTATCCGGAAACCTCCTGTGGAAAGCTTTAACAAGCCTAGGAGCAGAGACATCATCCATCCTTACCCAGTAGTTGTCTTCGGGACCGAAACCCTTCCAGGAGACGAGATACTGTAATCTCCCTCTATGCCATCTAGAATTCAAAATACGAGAAATTTCATATTCGCCGTCTTCCACCACAGGAGGAACTGTGACAGTGGCATCCCTATCCGATACATCAGCCTTTTTCAACAAGGAAACATGAAACACAGGATTAATCTTCCAGGAAGAAGGGACATCCAACCTAACAGCAGACGGGTTAACAACCTGAAGCACTTTAAATGGACCCACAAACTTAGGACCCACTTTTTTAGAGGGAATCCTCAACCGCAGGTTCTTCAAGGACAACCAAACAATGTCACCCACAGTAAACAAAACATCCTTAAGTTTCCTGTCAAAATACTTCTTGGACTTCTTGTTAGCCTCTTGAAGGTTGAAACGTACATTAGTCCAAGCTCTCTCCAAATCACCGGAAAAATTCTCCTTCTCCGGCACCGCCGACCCCAATTTGGAGAACGAACCAAAAGATGGATGTCTCCCAGTACAACAAAAAAAAGGAGAACACCCAGCAGAGGAGGATGTATGATTGTTAAGAGCAAATTCTGCGAGAGGCAGAAACTCAGACCACACCTCTTGATTGTCTGCCACAAAACAACGCAAAAACTGTTCAACATCATGGTTCTTTCTTTCAGTCTGTCCATTAGACTCAGGATGATAACCAGACGAAAATGACAAATGGACTCCCAAACTGTCACAAAACGCACGCCAAAAGCGAGCCACAAACTGAGGTCCTCTATCAGAAACAATATCCGAGGGAATGCCATGGAGCTTGACAATCTCCTTAACAAACGCCTTAGCGAGTGTTTTGGTGCAGGGCAACTTAATGAATGGAACCAAATGACACATCTTACTAAAACGGTCCACGACCACCCACATGACAGTAAAACCCTTGGACACCGGAAGATCAGTAATAAAATTCATTGTGAGATGCGTCCAAGGCGCACTAGGAACCTCCAGAGGGCAAAGCAACCCCGCAGCAGGAGTATGTGAAGCCTTCGACCTAGCACACACAGTACACTGACGCACCCACTTGATGACCTCCCTCTGCCATCCCGGCCACCAAAAACTGCGACTGATAAGTCTCCTAGTCTCCGAAATTCCTGGATGACCTGTCAACCGAGACTCATGACACTCCACAAACAAATCTCTCCTAAAGGCTCTAGGCACGAACAACCTCCCATGGGGAGTGTTAGATGGAGCATCATCTTGAACTTTCAGAATCCCATTCTCCAAAACGGAGTCCAATGCCGCCACCACAACTCCTTTCTGTAAAATGCTCTCCTCCTCCTCAACACCGACCGTAGGAGAGAAGCTGCGAGATAAAGCATCGGCTTTAACATTCTTAGTACCAGGGATATAGGTAACAGAAAAATGAAACTGAGAAAAAAAAGTGCCCACCTAGATTGATGGGCATTCAAGCGCTTGGCAGCATCCAGATAGATCAAATTCTTATGATCTGTGAAAACCTGAATAGGAAATCTAGCTCCTTCCAAAAAATGACACCAATGTTCAAACGCGAGTTTAATAGCCAGCAACTCCCAATTTCCAACATCATAATTCAGTCCGATTTCCGAAATTTTTTTCTAAAAGAAGGCACAAGGATGTACTCCACCCTTGTTCTCCTGAGACAAAACTGCTCCGACCTCCACCAATGAAGCATCGACCTCGACCAAAAAAGGCTTGGTCTCATCAGGCTGCATAAGGATAAGGGCAGAACTGAACCTCTCTTTGAGATACTCAAACGCTTCAATGGCCTCAGTAGTCCACTGGGCCAAATTCACACTTTTCCTGGTGAGATCGGTTAGAGGTTTAACAATTACAGAAAAATTCTTAATGAATTTCCTGTAATAATAGGCAAAACCCAAAAATCTCTGTATAGATTTCAAACCAATATGCCTAGGCCATTCCTGCACTGCCTGAACCTTCACAGGGTCCATCTCAAAGCCCTCGCTGGAGACAATGTAGCCCAAAAAACTAATTTTCTGCACAGCGAACTCACATTTCTCCAGGTTAGCAAAGAGTGAATTATCACTAGAGATTAGCGGTGTTCGACTCGAACTGTTCGCCAATCTCAAATTCGAGCTGTTTTGGGCGGTGTTCGAGCCGTTCGGCGAACACGAACGATTTGAAAAAAATTCGGCTGTTCGAGGTTATGTTCGATAACTGTTCGTGCACCAAAATCATAACTGGATTTTTTCTCAGTAATGCTGAAAATTAATGTTAATATGCAGTTTGAGTGTACAGCGGGGCGGGGGGAGGGGCAGGGGATGGATCTCTGCAGAAATAATGAAGATCTCCATTTTTTTTTTCTCTTTCCCGCATTTACAGTGGGGAGGTGCAGTCTGTCAGCCTATCAGCAGCGCACACACGGAGCGAACTGCTTTTTTCACACAAGCAAGGGCATGTGTCATTGGCAGTGTATGTCACATGTCCTTGCCCTATAAGACCCAACCATTTTCCCCGTCGCCACCATTTTCTCACTGCTGCAGCTGCGTGTTAGACGGCACCGCTGTTGCTGTGTGCGCTATACTTTGTTAATTTCAAGCCAATTTTCGCACAAATCTACAGATAGCTTGGGAGTAGGGAATAGTTGTGATTGCAGTACTTTTAAGGACTAGGTTACATCATTTCCTACGACTTTTATCAGGCAGGTCTGTGCTCTTAAATAGATAGGTTGGGAGTAAAGACTAATTGTAATTGCAGTCCTTTTCAGGGCTAGGTTACATCAGTTCCTATCACTTTTATCAGGCAGGTCTGTGCTCTTAAATAGATAGGTTGGGAGTAAAGTCTAATTGTAATTGCAGTCCTTTTCAGGGCTAGGTTACATCAGTTCCTATCATTTTTTGCAAGGCAGGTCTGTGCCAGTGCTGTGCAAGTTTTTTTCACAGCATTTGGCTAAATCTAGCAAAGCTAATCCTTTTTGTCCTCTTGCAGTGTGTGTTAGTCAGTGGAGAAGCCTATCTGTGTTGCAAGCTACACCACCTGTGTATAGAATACACATTTTTTTACTGCACCTAGTGAAATAAAACCTTTTGGGCATAGCATCATTCTATTAGTCCATCTATACTAACCTCCATCAAGTTGCAAATTCAATATAATTTTTTTCAGCATCTAGCTCTGAAAAACTATTTCGGCTTCTAGCAGTGTATGGGACTTGTTCTATTAGTCCATCTATACTAACCCCCATCAGGTTGCAAATTCAATATAATCTTTTTCTGCATCTAGCTCTGAAAAACTGTTTCGGCTTCTAGCAGTGTGTGGGACTTGTTCTATTAGTCCATCTATACTAACCTCCATCAGGTTGCAAATTCAATATAATCTTTTTCTGCATCTAGCTCTGAAAAACTATTTCGGCTTGTAGCAGTGTGTGAGACTTGTTCTATTAGACCATCTATACTAACCTCCAGCAGGTTGCAAATTCAATATCAATTTTTTCTGCATCTAGCTCTGAAAAACTATTTCGGCTTGTAGCAGTGTGTGGGACTTGTTCTTTTAGTCCATCTATACTAACCTCCATCAGGTTGCAAATTCAATATAATTTTTTTCTGCATCTAGCTCTGAAAAACTATTTCGGCTTCTAGCAGTGTGTGGAACTTGTTCTATTAGTCCATCTATACTAACCTCCATTAGGTTGCAAATTCAATATAATTTTTATCTGCATCTAGCTCTGAAAAACTATTTCGGCTTCTAGCAGTGTGTGGGACTTGTTCTATTAGTCCATCTATACTAAACTCCAGCAGGTTGCAAATTCAAAATAATTTTTATCTGCATCTAACCCAGCCAATACTTTTGGGCTAACACCACAGTTTGGCCACTCAGCTCTGCTCGGTTCCCATCCATTGTTTTTTGTGCAAACAACTCCAGAGTTGTGAATTAGATAACCACCAAAATGATTGGAAAAAGGCCTGCTGCTGGTGGAAAGGGGAATAGGCATGTTGGGAAGGGAAAAAAAGATTGTGTCCGTGGGGTAGGTGTTAAAGCAACAGTAACATCAGCAGAAGAAAGACCATCTTCCAGCCAAACTAAGATGTCTACTTCTTTTAGCGGACAATGTGATAAGATCCCTTTCTTACGGCCACGCCAATCGCTACAAATTCCAGATGAGGCACAAAAACAGCAGGTGCTTCAACGAATATCAAGTGCTCCTTTAAGTGGGCTCTCCTCCACCTCAACTTCAACATCACAAATACTCCAGTCCTCAGAGGTGTCACCCCAATCGCACTTGCTTCCTCACAGCTCCCAAGTCTCCTGCTGCCCGTCTGAGTATGGGTTAGAACCGATGGTTGAGTCTGCAGAGCTGTTTACTCATACTATAGCCTGGGAATCAGAGGTCGGCTCCAGAGCTTCTGTGACTCCAGACGAGGAAATGATCTGCACTGATGACCAGAATCTTTATGAGTCGGATCCAGGACCAGACGCAGAAGGTTCTGACCATAATGTAGACCCGCGTTCCAAAACTGTAACTCCTGTTGGTGGAGACAATGAGGAAGACGATGATGAGACTCAAATACCTGATTGGAGCGACAACTTTAGTTTTTTGTCAGTGCAGGAAGAGGTTGGCTCTGAGGACGACGGGTGTGATAACACACAGGGTGATGATGACGAGGTTGGAGATCCCACTTACTGTCAACCCACAGTCAGCCAAGAGATGAGGTCAGCAGAGGAGGTGGAGGAGGATGCTAGTGACGATGAGGTCAGGTTGCGCCTTCCTGGACAGAGACGTAGTACTGGAAGCACGTCAACAACTGCATCCTCAAACACAACTCTGCCTCTGACCACAAGTCGTGGTGGCTCTTCAGGTCGCATGGGTGCTAAGCTTTGCATAGCCTGGGCATTTTTTCAGATCGATAAAGATGACCCAACCCGTGATATCTGTAACATTTGTCAGCAAAAGCTAAGTAGAGGCCAAAAAATACATAGTTTGAGTACTTCATGCATGAACCGGCACATGGATATGAAGCATAAGTTGCAGTGGGAAGCTAACTGTGCTACAATGCGGCCTAGCCGGCCGGGCCAACCACCGTCTACCACATCTTGTGCATCCTCAGCCTCTTCATCCTCTGTGACTGGGGGGACAGCAGTCACACCTGTTTTGGGACGCAGACCTGCCACCTCTTTACCCGCAACAGCCAGCGTGATTGGCAGGTCATCATTTTCTTTGGAGGTGGAAACACCAGCTGGTGTTCAGCGCTGTCCGACATCGATAGCACCACCTTTGGATCAAGGCAACCTAACATGTCCGCCTGCATCTTCCTCACAGACCGGCAGTTTGCCGGGGACACCCTTATCAACCCCGTCTAAGCACAACAGCCAGCCCTCGGTCCCTCAGATGTGGACAAGTAAAAGACCATTTCCTCCTAGCCATGAGAAAGCTAAGAGGTTGAATTTCACCATCTGCATGCTCTTGGCTACAGAAATGCTTCCTTTCCGCCTGGTGGACACAGAGGATTTTCGAGACCTTATGTCCGTCATAGAGCCCCAGTACCCGATGCCCAGTCGGCACTACTTCTCAAAGAAAGGTGTGCCTGCGCTCCACCAGCATGTCGCACACAACATCACCGCTTCTTTGAGAATCTCTGTGTGTGACAGGGTGCATTTCACCACAGACACTTGGACGAATAGGCATGGACAGGCGCGTTACATGTCGCTGACTGGGCACTGGGTAACTATGGTGACAGCAGGACAAGGGGCTGCTGTCCAAGTCTTGCCGTCCCCACGAGTTGTGCGTCAATCCTCTTTATCTCAAAGTTCCTCCACTGCTTCTGCCTCCTCAACCTCCTCTCGGTCTTCCACCTGCACCCAAAGCCTGTCTGGTCATGCCACAAGCTTTCTAACTGCGCAGAAGGGATCCTGCACACCTCCTTACTATGCTGGCAGCAGGGCTCAACGTCATCAGGCGGTTTTTACTTTGAAATATCTGGAAAATGTGAGTCACACAGCTGAGGAGTTGTGGTCAGCTCTGGAGAACCAGTTTCATGAATGGTTGTCTCCACTGGACCTGAAACCAGGGAAGGCCGTGTGCGACAATGCTGCAAACCTGGGTGCGGCCCTTCGCCGGGGCAATGTCACACACGTGCCTTGTATGGCTCACGTGTTGAACCTGGCAATTTTTAGCCCACTATCCCGGACTAGATGGCCTTCTGCAGAGGGCACGGTCGCTGTGTGCTCACTTCCGCCGTTCGCATCCCGCAGCTCAGCGACTTACTTCTCTACAGAAGTCATTGGGCCTATCACTTCACCGGCTAAAATGCGATGTGCCTACCCGGTGGAATTCAACTCTGCACATGTTGCAGCGACTGTGGCAGCACCGACAAGCCCTGGAGCAATACGTTGTGACGTATAGCCTGGGCCAACGAGATCCAGAGGTGGGGCAAATCACGCTGGAGGAGTGGTCTCAGATCAGGGACCTATGTACCCTTCTGCACAGTTTTAAAATGGCGACGAAGATGTTTAGTGCTGACGATGCCATTATCAGCATGACTATTCCGGTGATTTACATGCTGGAGCACATGTTAAACAGAATTCGGAGTCAGGTGGTGGCACAAGAGGAGGTGGAGGAAGTAGAGGAGGAGAAGTTGTATGCGGAAGGGCTAACATCTGCAAGGTCCAGATGGTCGGCAGCACCAAGGCGGCAGGCATGTGAGGGTGGGGGAGATGGTTTAACCAGGCCGCATGGTAGCAGCCAAACTAGTGAGGAAGGTGCAGGAGCCAAGGAAGAAGTGGAGGACGAACTGATGGATGACTCATCAGATGAGGGAGACCTTGATCACATTTCTGTTGTGCGAGGTTGGGGGGAGAGGGCAGAGGAAGGAAGCATGATTGTTACCTCGCCACCAACACAACAGGGACTTGGTGCTCCTGGATGCGCAAGACACATGAGTGCCTTCTTGCTGCACTACCTGCAACATGACCCTCGAATTGTGAGAATTAGAAATAATCCTGACTACTGGGTTGCCACACTTTTAGATCCCCGGTACAAAAGTAAATTTTCAGAAATTATTCCTGCCATAGAAAGAGATGCACGCATGCAGGAGTATCAGCCGAGACTGTTGCAGAATCTTACATGTGCTTTTCCACAAAACACTAGTGGTGCACGTAGTGAATCTCACAGTTCCAACTTGCCAACCGTGGGACCGTCGAGTGTTCAGCTCTCAAAACGTAACAGAAACACAGTATCTGCTGGTAACATCAATTTTGCGGAATCATTTCACCACTTTTTTAGCCCATCCTTTGCAAGGCCACAGGAGACAAGAAGTCTGACACATAGTCAACGCCTAGAGACGATGGTACAGGAGTATCTCCAAGTAACCATTGAAGCCATGACTGTGTCACTGGACCCTTGCTCTTTTTGGGCTTCCAATCTGGATAAATGGCCGGAGCTCGCCACTTACGCCTTGGAGATCTTGTCATGCCCCGCAGCCAGCGTTCTCTCTGAACGTGTGTTCAGCGCTGTTGGTGGTGTGCTGACAGATAAGCGCATGCGGCTCTCCACTGATAATGTAGACAGACTCACGTTCATAAAGATGAACAAATCATGGATCCAAAACGACTTTTCTACCCCTGTGTCATCCTGGGGAGAGTAAAAGCTTGATTATTTGTTAAAATCACCTCACCAACCGTTTTAAGCTTTAAAATTACTAATCATGTTTATCTGTATCTTGGCTGGAAAATAATTTGGGCCTTGTAGCAGTGTGCAGTACTGATTCTATTAGGCCATCTATACTAAGCTCCACCAGATTTAAAATTACTAATCATGTTTATCTGTATCTTGGCTGGAAAATAATTTGGGCCTTGTAGCAGTGTGCAGTACTGATTCTATTAGGCCATCTATACTAAACTCCACCAGATTTAAAATGACTAATCATGTTTATCTGTATCTTGGCTGGAAAATAATTTGGGCTTTGTAGCAGTTTGCAGTACAGATTCTATTAGGCCATCTATACTAAGCTCCACCAGATTTCAAATTAATAATAATTTTTAGCTGCATCTAGCCCGGAAAATAATTTTGGGGCTCCTAGATGCGCAAGACACATGAGTGCCTTCTTGCTGCACTACCTGCAACATGACCCTCAGATTGTCAGAATTCGAAGTAATCCTGACTACTGGGTTGCCACACTCTTAGATCCCCCACACTCTTCGATCAACCTTTTCATTTTATTAAAGATCAAAAAAATGGTCATTGTTGAAATTCTAAGCATTAGCAGGTTATTATGAACTGAAATCAAACAGTTTTCAACTCAAAACTTTATTCTAGGTGATGTTACATTTGCACATAGGACCCCTTGTTCGAAAGGAGCTTCTGAACTCTCTCAACCATTGAATTTGTCAGGTTTTGGATGGTTTCTGCTTTAATAGTTTTGCATGAGGACAGAATACCCTCCCAGAGCTATTGCTTAGATATGAACTGCCTCCCGCCATCATAGACACTGCTTTTGATGATGCTCCAGAGATTCTCAATGGGGTTGAGGTCAGGGGAGCATGGGGGTCACACCATAAGTTTGTCCCCTTTTATGCCCATATCAGCCAGAGATGCAGATGTGTTATGTGCAGCATGAGATGGTGCATTATCATGGATGAAAATGATCTTGCTGCGGAATACACCGTTCTTCTTCTTGAACCATGCCAGGAAGTGTTGTTTGAGAAACTCCACATACATTATGGAGTTCATCTTTACCCCTTCAGGGATCCTAAAGGGGCCGACAATCTCTCTCCCCATGATTCCAGCCCAAAAAATTACTCCACCTCCTCCTTGTTGGCGCCGTAGCCGTGTTTGCGTGGGGTGTCCATCAACCAGCCATCCTCCACTCCATCCATCTGGACCATCGAGCGTTGCACGGCACTCATCGGTGAACAAAACAGTTTTGTTTCCAAGCTCTCAGGCACGGACAATTGGATGCTTTGTTGGGACAAGGAAGTGGATGTGGTTGATGTTTGTTGTGTGTGAGCAACCGCAGCTTGTGGGTAGAAGATATGAGCGCCTATTTCCTGAACAGCAGATTCTGAAAGACATAGCCCAGGTGACATGGCATTGGTTTGACCTGCAGACGCAGATTTGGTACCCTGGTGTTCCGCCCACCTACTGAGGTGCTTGGCTGCCATGTGGTTTTGCATACTGGTGGTGCTTAGGTTGCCTTTTCCCTGACCTCTGCTCAACTTGGTATGGCAGATGCTACAGACTACAATGTTTTTCTCTGAAGGACTTTCAGAAAAAAAAATCCACACAGCAGCTTAACGCCTCCTTGCCCTGACTTGGCGCACAGCAGCAACAGTTGACCCAGTTCTCACTCTGCGCAAACCAAGACCCCTTTGTGCCTGTGTTGGTGCTACATATCCATCTTCCTCTGTGTTGCTGTCATGACTATGCATGCCAACTGTCCATGTCGGATCAGTGGACTCATCATCGACCACCTCGTCTTCCAACTCATCCTCCTTCCCAGTTGACATTGTAGGCTGACCTGATGCCAACAGTGTCTCATCATCATCAGCCTCCACCTCTGGAGACAGTAAAAGACGTTCCGCCAAGTGGCTTTCTTCTGGCCGTAGGTCCTCAAATACTTCAGCATCAACGCACGTCACCTCCTCTTGTCCCTCTTCAATGCTGCACGGTGATAGGCCAGAGCCAACCAAAGGATACGTACAAAACAAATCCTCGGAGTGGCCAAGCTTGGGGTCATATGTCTCCTGTGATTGATAATGGCAGGAGGAAGGAGAACCAGCTTCAGGATTGGATGGACCAGCCTTCTGTGTATCCACAGTAGACTGTGTGGTCGTGGAAGATTTGTTGCTGCCTGACAAATGCGTCGAGGCCTTGTCTGCTGTCCAAGACAGAATCTGCTCTCGCTCTTCTGGCTTCCACACTCGTTTATGTTCCAGACCGGGAAATTTTTCCAGGAACATAGTGGATGCATCAAACTTCTTCTGACTTGACACAGACTGAGTGCCTTTTCGCACACCATTGACAACACCACGTCCCTTAACAACAGACTTTTTTGGCATTTTGGGTTTTGCTGACAGATTTTCAGATGTTGATGGCACAAGCCAAGCTAGCTGTCAGAGCCAAAATAGTGGTTAAAATGACCTAGTGTGTGCTTTGTAGTAGGCAGTAGGAAATGTTCGGACGACTACTTTGTGCAGGGCAATCAATGATTTTTTAAGTGGACTAATATGGACAGAAGGCAGTCTGACACCCCAAAATAGTGGTTAAAATGGGCTGATGCGTGCTTTGTAGCAGGCAGTAGGAAATGTTTGGGCTACTGCTTTGCGTAGGGCACCAAATGCCTTTCTTAAGTGGACTAATGTGGACAGCAGAAGCCAGAAGCTAGGCTCTGACCCCTAAAAGAGCAGGGAAAATAGACCGGTGCTAAAAAATAAAAAAAAAATAAGGCAGCACAAAATGCTATTTCTGTGTGTGTAGGAAAAAATATTGCTTTGCCTCTGACAAGAGCTGTTTTAAGATGGACACTGGAAGAACACTACCTAATACACTCCCTACCTAATACACAATCTCTCCCTTCCTGTACTCTGACTTTGTTGTGTGCCGTCAGCTCTGAAAAGAGCTATTTTTGGTGGTATTATGGAGCTAGTGAGCGGCTCCTTTAAACACGGAACAAGTGTACACTGCAGGTAGTCCTTAAAAGGGCTTTTGTTTTATCAAGAGGCCTAAACACTCTCCCTAGAAGCTCAGTGATCTCTCTCTATGCTTGTAGAATGCAGGCTCCAGACGAAATGTGGACAAAATGGCGGCGGCAGGGCTTAAATAGACCCTATGACGCTGGGCGGCCAGCCAATCACAGTAATGCCACAACCAATATGTCTGCGGCATTACTGTGATTGGTTAAGAAGCCCAGCATGTTAAGTAACTGCAAAGAAGGCGCCAAAACTGCAGGGCGGGACATCCGAATATAGCGAGGCGAGTACACAAATACTCGCAGAATAACGAGTAACCCAAATACCGTACTATCCGTGCGAATAGCGAATAGTAACGAATATACTCGCTCATCACTACATATAGTATAAGCTATCAGAGAATAGTACGTTCAAGTCCCCAAGGGGACTAAAAAGTGAAATTGAAAAAAAAGTTTTTAAGAATATTAAAAAAGAAAGAAATAGTAAAAATCCAAATCACTGCTTTTTCTTATGTTATTTTCTATTTGTTTTTTTTAATATATTTGGTATCGCCACAATCTTAAACGTCTTAAATAAAATGAATTAACAGATCAGTAAAGGCTGTAATGAGAAAAAATATCAAAATGCTAGAAATACTCTTCTCTACTCCTCCTCAAGAAAATGCAATAAAAATAAATCAAAATGTTGCATATAGGCCAAAAAGTGATATCAGCAAGACTGTCAGCTTATACTTTTTTTGTCTCCACCTAAATGAAAAAAATCTATACAAGTTTGTATTGCCATAATCATACTGACCAGGAGAATCATGATTTAGAATAACTTTTACCACAGATTGTACAGAGAAAGAAAACAAAACACAAAAGAACATGGCAGAATTGAATATTTTCCCAATTTCACCACACTTGGAATTATTTCCCGTTATTCAGTACATTTAATGGTAAAATGAATAACGTAATTCAAAACTACAACCCGTCCTGCAAAGAACAAGTCATCATACTACTTTGCTGATGGAAAAATAAACACATTATGGCTCTTGGAAGGAGGTGAGAAAAAAAAAACAAAAATGAAATTATTGTTGTTTTTTTTAAATACCGTAAATTATATTAATTTTTTTTTAGATTTGTAACATAATAAATAGAAAAATGTGATATCCATGAAAAACAAAATAGATAAACGTGGCCATGATATAAAACAAAGATTACTAAAAGTTGAAAACAGATTCCTTCACGTCACACTATGGGAATATACTCGCACCTACTTCTGAAGAATGAAGCAGGACATCAAGGCCCCACTATCTGTATTTGGTCAATATTTTTTCTCAGGAGTGGGAGCCAAAACCAGGAGTGGGTGATAAATGCAGACTTGGTTCACTTGCTTCCATTAGGCCACGGCCCCACTATCAGTATTTGGTCAGTATTCGGTCAGTATTTTTTCACAGGAGTAGGAGCCAAAACCAGGTGAGGAACAAAAGGTATAATAGAAACAAGTGCACCAATTCTGCATTTATCACCCACTCCGGGTTTTGACTCTCACTCCTGAGAAAAAACACTGACTGAATACTGACCAAATACTGATAGCGAGGCCATGGCCTAAGGCAGAGGGTGATGTGAAGGCCTCTCTATGGGGGCTTAGGTCACTATAAAGCTGAAATGCCTTATGTCTGCTGGAGAACAAGAACTTATATGCAGCCAATTACATAGCAGGCAATGTGTAGTGGGATGCTGATTTTTTGGGTTTACAATAGTTAACTGAAATAATTCATGGTTTTAGTTAACCCTTGATAGGCGCACTTCTTTTGCTATTTAAATAAAAAAAAAGAAATATGATACAGTAGAATATTTTGGTGTAAAAATACATACAAGTCCCCTACAAAAAATAACAGAATATGGCACTGTTATATTATTTATTAGTGATGGGCGAGCACTAAAATGCTCGGGTCGAGCACATTGGAATACTCAGGTGCTCGACCCGAGCAACGAGCCCAATGTAAGTCTATGGGAAACTTGATCATTTTTATGGCGGCTCCCCCCGGCGGTCTGCAAAGGGCCTAAAAATTGCCAAAATTGATGGGAACAGTGCTCAAATGACATGGGAGCAGCATGGGGAAGACCCCTGGAAGCATTTCTGACTCCCAGGTCACTTCTGTCAACAACGTTGTCAGAGGTATTACTCCACTTTTACGGACTCACAATAAAACATGCAAAAATGAAACCAAAATGGATTTTCCTGGGAAATATGTTAAGGAACATCCTTTCCAGGGTAATGACTTGTATATAAAGCAAAATAAATAACTAAAAACAAAAATACTCCTCCACACCTTGGGCTATGTTCACACTTATCGTTTTTGATGCGTTTGTGTACTTTTGCATTGCTTTCAACTGTGACAAAGGCATTCACAAGGAAATGTCATTTTAACATTTTACAACCTTATCTGGCCATGTGGTGTGTGAGATATCATCAGACACATCGTGTTTCATTTATGAAGGAGGGACTCAGAAAGTCACAAAGCCTATTTTTAAAAGGCCATGAGGTGGCCTTTACTATTCTTAAAGGGCCAGCAGTCGGCCCTCACTATTCTTAGAGAGCCATCAGCCGGCTATGTTTTATAGTTCCCATTACTAAAGAGATGGTCTCCTATACTGTTATTGCATATGCAGTGAGTGGCAGGGCTGCCCAAAATTTGGACACACCCCAATACCACTTTGAAAATTTGGACGCACCCCAATACCCCTTTGAAGAGACTTAGAGGAGGGCCTCCTGAAAACAATGTTCATTATTAGGAAGTGGGTCTCCCATTGTGTTTGCCTATGCAGTGAATGCAAAGGCTGCCAAAAATTGGGAGGCACTCGAATGCTCCTTGGAAGAGATGTGGAGGAGGGCCTCATAAAAAATGTTCCCATTAGAGAGGAGCGGATCTTCTAAACTTGTAATGCCCATGCACTAAGTATATGGCCTGACAAACATTTACCCCTGGGGGGTATACATGAACATACTGTATAAAAAAAAAAATTTTGCAGGCTTCATAAACACCCTTTAAAAAAATTATGTGGTTGTTGCATCACGGACCACGGTCACCCTGGTGATATGGTGGTGGAGGATGAGGATGAGGAGAAGGACAAGAGCAAATAGCCAAAATCAGGAAGCGTATACCCATGTGTGGGTGTGAAAGGTGCATGGGAATATACCTCCCAAAAAAGACACTGAATTTGAGTTTATGTTACGCTGCTATCATTCGGTGGTGTTGAGAAGTCTGGCCCAATCCAGCCTATGTTCATTTTTATAAGAGTCAGACTGTCAGCATTTTCAGTTGACAGGCGGATGCGCTTATCAGTTATAATTCCACCTGCAGCACTAAAAACCCGCTCTGTTAAAACGCAGGCGGCAGGTCAGGCAAGGATCTCCAAGACGTAGAGAGCCAGTTCATTCGACGTATCCAGCTTGTATACCCAATAATTATAAGGCACAGAGGAATCACAGAGGATGTTGGTATGGTTGGCAAGGTACTCCCTCAGCATCTTCCCAAACTTTGCACTCCTTGTGAGAGTACCCTGCGCCTCAGGGCCTGTACGTTTGGAGGGCCTGAGAAAATTCTCCCAGAACTTTGACAGTGTTCCCCTGCCTCTTCTGGATTGAAATTGTGTCTCTCTCACCTGTACTACTTGGTTGTCCAACGAAGTGTGCCCTCTGCCGCCAGCGTTTTCAGATGGGAATTTTTTTAATAGTTCCGCAACAAGGGCCTTCTGGTACTGCCCCATTTTTGTAGAAAGGTCCGCATCATGAATAAGAGATATAAAGTTCTCCTTGTAGCGTGGGTCTAGAAGTGTCACCAACCAGTAATGACTGTCACCCAAAATTTTGAGAACGTGAGGGTCATGGGAAAGGCAGCGTAATATAAACTCAACCATGCGTGCCAGACTGCTAACAGGCAAGACTTCCGTGTACTCACCAAGAGGATGACTGACCATGTTCTCCTCCTCCTCCCTGTCCTCTGGCCATTCACGCTGAACAGACGGTATGACAGTTGTGCAGGTAGTACTGTCTATAGCGCATGAAACTAGCTCCTGTTCTTCCTCCTCCTCCTCTGCCTCTTTGTCACCCAATCCACGTTGGGATGAGATGAGGCTGGGCTGTGTGTAATCACCCAGTATAGTTCCTTGCTCCATCTCATCGTGCTCCGCCTGCAATGCATCCTCTTTGATTGTGAGCAGAGAGCATTTCAGAAGACAGAGAAGCGGGATGATGATGTTAATTATGGCGACATCACCGCTCACCATCTTGGTGGAGTCCTCAAAGTTTTGGAGGATGGTACATATGTCTGACATCTATGTCCACTCCTGAGGTCTTTTATGTGGAGTCTGAACTGAATACCGACGGCCTTGTTGATGCTGGTACTCAACAACTGCTCTCTTCTGCTCACAAATCCTACATCTGCAGTGTAGAGTTCCAACACGTGGGGACATCACACACCAGTCTGGGAGTCGGAAGCTGCAAACGCTGCTGAAACACGGCAAGGGCGGCGGAAGCTGTATGTGACTTTCTAAAATGGGCACACAGGCGGCGTACTTTAGCAAGCAGATCTGGCAGCACCAGGTAGGATTTGAGAAACCGCTGAACCACAAAGTTAAGCACTTGGGCCAGGCATGGTACGTGTGTGAGCTCGCCTCGCCTCAGAGCCGCCACCAGGTTCCGGCCATTGTCACACACGACCATGCCTGGCTGTAGGTTCAGCAGTGTGAGCCACAGATCTGCCTGCTCTTTCAGAGCTGTCCACAACTCTTCAGCATTGTGCGGTTTGTCACCTAAGCATATTAGCTTCAGCACAGCCTGTTGCCGCTTGTTCGAGGCAGTGCTGCAGTGCTTCCAGCTTGTGACTGATGTGGTCATTTTGGAGATGGAGGCTGAAGAGGAGGAGGAGGCTGAGGAGGAGGAGGTGCAGGAGCTGTAGACTGTGGGGGCAACCCTGATTGACCTAGGGCCCGCAATCCTTGGCATTGGGAGGACGTGTTCCGTCCCAAGGTCCAATTGGGTCCCGGCTTCCACTATGTTAACCCAATGTGCCGTCAGCGAGATGTACTGTCCCTGCCCACAAGCACTTGTCCACGTGTCCATGGTTAGGTGGTCTTTCCCGGTAACTGCGTTGTTCAGGGCACGGCTAATGTTTTGGGACACGTGCTTGTGTAATGCGGGGATGGCACACCCGGAGAAATAGTGGCGGCTGGGGACCGAGTACCGAGGGACGGCCGCCGCCATCAGGTTGCGGAATGCTTCCATCTCCACTAGCCTAAAGGGCAACATTTTGAGCGAAAGCAGTCGTGAAATGTGGGAATTTAGTAGTGTGGCCTGTGGGGCGTTGGCTGCGTATTTGCGCTTGCGTTCTAAGGACTGGGTATGGACAACTGAACACTGCGCAGGGACAAGGACATGGACGTGCTTCCTGATCCTGCTACTTGAGAGTGTGCAACGACCGGTGCAGGGCAGGAGGCATCTTTGCATGCACCATGGACAGGGGATTGCAGAAGAAGCAATGATGCCACCCGCAGACACTGTTCCTATGTTCCTGGACCCTGAGGTTCGGCCCACAAAGTCGGGTGCTTTGCTGCCATGTGCCTGATCATGATGGTGGTGGTCAGGCTGCTAGTTTTGCCACCCCTGCTGATGCTGGCCTGGCAGTTGGTGCAAATGGGCTTTTTGGGGTTATTGGCAGAATCTTTAAAAAACAACCAGACTCGGGAAGACCTAACAGTTGTACTGCCAACTTCCTTCGTGTTGATACTACGGGGAACAGTTGCATGCCTTCTGTCTGCAGCCACCACATTGCTTCTTCCTGCCTGTTGAGGTGCTCTGCCTCCCTCCCCCTGTGTGCTGCTGTCCTCGCTCTGCATGTCCTTCTGCTAGGTTGGGTCAGTTACTATATCATCCACCGCCTCGTCTTCCACTTCCACACCCTGGTCCACCTCCTGACTTTCTGGCAATTGTGTCTCATCATAGTCCACCTCTTGTGACACTTTCCCACCGTCGCCTTCGTGTGACCGTGGCTGCTCAAATATTTGGGCATCGCTACATGCGATCTCCTCTAGCCCCGCTTCAAGTGGACCAGGCGACAGGTCCGAATCTATAAATTGAAAAGTGAACAGCTCTTCAGAGTGTCCAAGTGTGGGAACAGTTGTCTCCGGGCACTCGGCATGATGGGTGGAAGGAGGATCAGGGTGAGGAATATGCAGTCCAGACTCACGGCTACTGAAACTTGACCGTGTGGAAGATAGGGTGGTGGTGGCTAAGTGACTGGAAGCATTATCCGCTATCCAACCAACAACCTTTTGACACTGCTCTGGGTTCAATAGTGGTGTGCTGTGGTCCCCTAGAAATTGGGACAGGAAGGTCAGGCGAGAAGATGTGGATGTTTGTTGTGGCACAATTTCAGCTTGCCCACTGCCTCGCCTCTGCATGCACCATCACCATCACGTCCAGTTCCCCGTCCCTTGCCACGTGCCTTGCCCATTTTAAATGGAGAACAATATCTTCCACGCTCACTACAAATGGCTGAATTTGGAGCGAAGTTATATGTAATCCGTGTGATGGAGAAACCACAGTTTTAAATACCTAGCCTGTAGGTAACTATTTTGAACAGAAAACTGGTGTCGAAAACTTTGCTGACACACTGAAAAAAAAATTAGAATGGAGGCCAGAAATGGCAGAATTGTTAGAAAACGTATATGTAATCCGTGTGATGGAGAAAACACAGTTTTAAATACCTGGCCTGTAGGTAACTATTTTGAATAGCAAACCGGTGCCAAAAACTTTGCTGACACACTAAAAAAAAATTTGAATGGTGGCCAAAAATGGCAGTATTTTCAGCGCAATTATATGTGATCTGTGTGACGGACAAACCACAGTTTTAAATAGCTGGATTTTTAGCACTGTAATATTGAAAGGATCTGGCTGTTTTCTGCAGTGCCATCAAGCAAAAGGCACAGAAAAATGGTGTTCTCTGGATTGCTTTTTAAGCAAATAATGAAGATTAAGATCCCCAAAAAATTATTCCTGGCCCCTGAAACCTGTGACTTTGTCTAGAAATGTCTAACAGCAGCAGAAGGCTGAACTGGAATGGAGCCTCATGCTATGTGCACTGCAGTCTGCTATATACACTGCCTGTCTGCCTATATACACTGCCTGCCTGATATCTCTGCAGATGAATTAGTCCTCAGAAGGACTGTTTGTTGAGATGGATATGTGTAATGTACTTGTGTTCTCCCTACACTACCTAATACACAACCAAATCTCTCCCTAGCTCAGCAGCACCTCTCCCTACACTGCCTGATTGCGGAGTAGACTGTCGAGCACAGCGGCGCCAGGTCTGATAGAGACATGATGATGCTGTGCGACCAGCCAATCACTGTAATGCCACAACCAACATGGCTGCGGCATTACAGTGAGTGGCAGGCAATCCCTGCATGTTGATTGTAAAGAGCGCCAAACATGCAGGGGGAGACACGAGCTCCCGCCCAAGCATCGCGCAAGTACTCGGCGAGCTACAAGCATCTCAAGTACTGAGATGCTTGGGCGAGTACTTGCGAGTATGGTCGCTTATCACTATTATTTATTAATTGATGAAATAGCGCTTAGATATTATGCAGCGCTTGTACAGAAGTATCACTCTTTAACTTCAGCATTATTTACAGTCACTGCAAACCGCAAATCTACCTGCCTTTAAGTGAACCTTCAGTCACCGCTCTGTATTCTCAGAGCAGTGACTGAACCAGCGCCGGCGCTGCCCCCGTAACTAAAGCCAAATGCTGCCGGGGAGAATGAAGTTAATTTTCTCCCTGCTGCATTAGGCTACCTGCGGACGCTGGGCAGGTTAGTAATGCTATTAATCTGCAGACTAACCCTATATCTGCAGGTTAATAGCTTTTTTCTGATGAGAGGATCCCTTTAAACTAGAAAAGTTTAATGGGTAACAATATGTGAATGTGATTTTATTAGAGAATTGTATTCTACCTCTAGAGGATTTTTAACAAAGAATTCGAATAATCTAGAAAACAAAACAGAATGATCTAAAAACAGCAGCAGACTGAGAAAATAATTGTTTACAGGATCAAGGACAGAGTCCTCCCTTCCCCCAGTGCTGAGTGTGGCATGTGGAAAGGAGCTGAAATTAGTCGACCCTCCCCCACACAGATCAGAGACCTAAAGCTTGAGCTCTGAGCCTATCCCTCCCCCATCACAAGGCTAGAAACATGAGCAGCACACAAAGAACAGCTTAGAGAGAGAAATAATGCCACTTCCTCACTATGTAAGTGTGTAATACACAGAGAGCCTGTGCCTCCTCCTTATACAGGGGGATGAGGGACAGCACAGAGTCTGTGTTCCTCACAGATAATTCACATACTGTAAATGTGACATGCAGAAGTAATGCTGTTGCTTCGAAAGCATCCAGCAACTAGAGGGGTTAATACAGTCACAAGAGACAGGGAGTATTTTAGCAGATCCCCAGGGGGATTGTGGGGAACTTGTTATTGTAGTCTGGCTGAAGCCGAAGAGAAAGGTGGTGTGTTATCTGGATCTGACAGAAGGCAAGGGAACAGAATTCAGATCAGGAGAGAAACTAAACACAGGTCAGATATACTCCCTGAACTAACAATGCAGAGTATTATCGGGCAGGAAGATAAGGACTGGAAGGAATTGTGTCACAGGAATTGTCTCTCTCATCAAACCCCCCCCCCCCCCATCTCCATGCTGGATAAAGAATGCTGTGTACTACTGTGTCGTTGTGAAGGAAAAGCCTGTGGTTGTGTATGCATAGAAGTGTGCTGCTAAGAGATCTAATCTATGCTGAATTATGCTACTGAAGAGACTGTAATACTGTGCCTTGTGAAGAAACTACTGTATTGTTCCAGGAGCCGGTTGCTCAAGAAACTCAGACTGTACTGTAATGAAGATTGTGCTGTAATATCTCTGAATTGCACTGCTCGTGCTTCAAATTAATTTCCACTGATAAACTGTTGAAAAAGACTCTGGTCAGATATTTCTGGTCAGCAATTCAATCTATTGTGTGTCAGAGAGAATCTGCAGCCTATGGTCGCCATGAGTAACGGTTCCCCCAGGATTCCAAAGAATTCATGAAACCGTCTCGCCCTACCTGAACCTAGCGGCGTGCATGTAACATACAGTACAGACCAAAAGTTTGGACACACCTTCTCATTTAAAGATTTTTCTGTATTTTCATGACTATGAAAATTGTACATTCACACTGCAGGCATCAAAACTATGAATTAACACATGTGGAATTATATACTTAACAAAAAAGTGTGAAACAACTGAAAATATGTCTGATATTCTAGGTTCTTCAAAGTAGCCACCTTTTGCTTTGATTACTGCTTTGCACACTCTTGGCATTCTATTGATGAGCTTTAAGAGGTAGTCACCGGAAATGGTTTTCACTTCACAGGTGTGTCCTGTCAGGTTTAATAAGTGGGATTTCTTGCCTTATAAATGGGGTTGGGACCATCAGTTGTGTTGTGCAGAAGTCAGGTGGATACACAGCTGATAGTCCTACTGAATAGACTGTTAGAATTTGTATTATGGCAAGAAAAAAGCAGCTAAGTAAAGAAAAACGAGTGGCCATCATTACTTTAAGAAATGAAGGTCAGTCAGTGCGAAAAATTGGGCAAACTTTGAAAGTGTCCCCAAGTGCAGTTGCAAAAACCATCAAGCGCTACAAAGAAACTGGCTCACATAAGGACCGCCCCAGGAAAGGAAGACCATGACTCACCTCTGCTTCTGAGGATAAGTTTTTCCGAGTCACCAGCCTCAGAAATCGCAGGTTAACATCAGCTCAGATTAGAGACCAGGTCAATGCCACACAGAGTTCTAGCAGCAAACACATCTCTACAACAACTGTTAAGAGGAGACTTTGTGCAGCTGGCCTTCATGGTAAAATAGCTGCTAGGAAACCACTGCTAAGGACAGGCAACAAGCAGAAGATACTTGTTTGGGCTAAAGAACACAAGGAATGGACATTATACCAGTGGAAATCTGTGCTTTGGTCTGATGAGTCCAAATTTGAGATCTTTGGTTCCAACCACCGTGTCTTTGTGCGACGCAGAAAAGGTGAACGGATGGACTCTACATGCCTGGTTCCCACCGTGAAGCATGGAGGAGGAGGTGTGATGGTGTGGGGGTACTTTGCTGGTGACACTGTTGGGGATTTATTCAAAATTGAAGGCATACTGAAACAGCATGGCTACCACAGCATCTTGCAGCGGCATGCTATTCCATCCGACTTGCGTTTAGTTGGACCATCATTTATTTTTCAACAGGACAATGACCCCAAACACACCTCCAGGCTGTGTAAGGGCTATTAGACCAAGCTGGAGAGTGATGGGGTGCTACGCCAGATGACCTGGCCTCCACAGTCACCAGACCTAAACCCAATCGAGATGGTTTGGGGTGAGCTGGACCGCAGAGTGAAGGCAAAAGGGCCAACAAGTGCTAAGCATCTCTGGGAACTCCTTCAAGATTGTTGGAAGACCATTTCCGGTGACTACCTCTTGAAGCTCATCAAGAGAATGCCAAGAGTGTGCAAAGCATTCATCAAAGCAAAAGCTGACTACATTGAAGAACCTAGAATATAAGACATATTTTCAGTTGTTTCACACTTTTTTGTTAAGTATATAATTCCACATGTGTTAATTCATAGTTTTGATGCCTTCAGTGTGAATGTACAATTTTCATAGTCAAGAAAATACAGAAAAATCTTTAAATGAGAAGGTGTGTCCAAACTTTTGGTCTGTACTGTATATATTTATTATATAACCTGCTTATGGCCTACAATATAGAAATTTGCAGCATGCTCAGCCTGTCACTCACTTACATAAGTAAACTGCCTCTTGTTAAAGAAAGAGGACTTGAACGTTCAGAGTTTGTTGCGTTTTTACCTCAGTAAGCCAAAACTCGTGGTTGGTAGCAAATGCAGTATTGGTGACATGTTTCTATTATACTTTTCCTCTGATTGTTCCACTCCTGGTTTTGACATACAAATACTGAGGTGAAAAACTTACCAAATACTCAGTGTGTGTACATGGCCTCTTGAGATAAAAGCCAAACCAGACACTCTTATTTTCAGACAAGTGTTTTGGTGTTTACCCCTCATCACTGCAAAGCAAGAGGTCCATGTAAGAGGCCTCTGATAGGGATCTAGGGGCTAATTTCTCTGCAAGTGGAGAGTGACATGCCAGTGTGAGGAGTCTTACAGGCTTAGAAACCCCTCACACTGGTATGTCACTGTTATATTTTATAGCCATTGCTGAAAAATAAAAAAAGGATTAAAGGGAATCTGTCATGTCAAAAAACGCTATTAACCTGCAGATATTGGTTTAAACTACAGGTTAATATCGTTCTAAAGACATGCAGCAGCCGCACTTACAACCCAGCTGATGACAGGAAATTAACTTTTTACCTACTGGCAGCCCCTGGCTTACAGTCATAGAGGCATGGTTGGAGTGGCTTCAGTCACCGCTCAGTACATAATGAGCACCGACTGTAACTCAGGCACTGATTGACAGCCGACTCTGCAGTGCATCAGTGCTGAATTGGCTGTCAGTCAGAGGCAGGGCGTGGTTACTGAAGCCTCACAATACATACTGATAGGTGATTGAAGCCTCGCTGACCACACCTCTATGATTGTAAAACGGGGGCTGCCGGGAGGAAAAAAGTTAATTTCCTCCAGATAGCCGGCCTTTCAATGCAGCAGCTATACAGCTTTAGAATGCTATTAATCTGCATATTAACCCCATATCTGCAGGTTAATAACATAATTAGCAGTAAAAGGGTCCAGGTAATATTCTGTCTGGGTATGAATAAGAATATTTTTCATTAAAGACTCCAATCCAACAAGTCCTTACAGGTATGTATTACTTTTATTAATGTTTGCCTTAAATCCTATTTAAAGTAACCTTTTAGTATGTGAATATTTTAATAGTCTGCCAATTTAATATATATTCACACACTTCCAATTTCCAAACTGATTGTTTCACCCCCAAATAATGGCTGTGCATGTTTGACCATTCCCAATAATTTGAAAACCTCTCTGATAGGAGGTAAAATCGCATGTTAACATGATTTTTTCTCTTCCATTTCTGGAGCCCTTTGCCTTAGGCTGCGTGCCCACGATGCGTTTTTCATGCGTTTCCGCTGCGGAATTTCCGCAGCAGAAACGCATCAAAAACGCATGGTAATCCGCACCCCATGGTCCCCAATGGCATTCCGCAATGTCAATGCACATGCTGCGGATTTTTCCGCAGCATTTCTGCAGCGCTCATAAATCCGCAGCATGTTCATTGATTTGCGGAAGCGCAGCGGAATTGCCGCCATTGACTTGCATTGAGACGCATAATATCCGTGTCTGTACATTTGTACACGCGGATTATATGCGTTTCAATGTGCAGATGGTACCCAGTTCTGGAGGAGAGAAGACTCTCATCCAGACCTGGGTACCATTGTACCTGTGAAAAAAAGAATAAAATAATAAATAAAGTTTATATTCACCTGTCCGGCGGCTTCTCTCTGCTTGCCGGAAGCGCTTATCTTCTAGGACCTGAGATGATGTCGCAGTCATGTGACCGCAGGCTGTCTCACGAGAGCCCGGCAACCAGGAAGAAGCCAGGACGAGCGCGACAGCACACGGGGCGGGGCATCGGAGGTAAGTATAGCTTTATTTTTTTATTTTTACGGACACACTGTATAAATCCATGCCGGTTGCATGGATTTATACAGTGTGACCTAGTTGTCAAGCACTTTCCAAGTGATGCTATCGCCTGGAAAGTGCTTGTCAGTCCGCATGCGGAAACACATGCGTTAACGCATGTGGATACGCATGTGAATCCGCATGTATTCCGCATTTATTCTGTAGGAAAAACGCATGCACAATCTGCATGCGTTTTTTCTGCCAGGGAGATGCAGAAATGCTGCAGAAATTTTCTGCTTCATTTCTGCATCGTGGGCACATAGCCTTAGGGTTTGACTTATAGTGCTTTGCATTGCTGGGTTCAAATTCCGCCAAAGACAACATCTGCAAGGAGTTTCTATGTTTTCCCAGTGTTTGCGTGGGTTTCCTCCGGGTACTCCAGTTTCATCCCACGCTCCAAAGACATACTAATATGGAATATAGATTGTAATTGCCAATGGGGACAGTGATGATAATACAGTAGGATGTAAAAGTTGGGCACCCCTGTTCAAAATTACTGTTATTGTGAACAGTTAAGCAAGTTGAAGATGAAATGATCTCTAAGAGGCCTAAAGCTAAAAATGACCCATTTCCTTGGTATTTTAGGCAAATATATATATATATATATATAGACATTTTTTTTTCATTTTAAAAATGACAAAACGGAAAATGGGCCGATTGGAGATTTGTGTGCTTAGATAACTTTGACCAGGGTTTCAGACCTTAATTAGCCTGTTAGGGTTATGGCTTGCTCATTACCATCGTTAGGAAAGGCCAAATGATGCAAATTTCCCAGCTTTATAAAAACCCAGTCTCCTCTATCTTTGTGCCAAAAAACAGTAAGCAACTGCCTAGCACTCTGAAAATGAAAATGGAGGAGACCTACAAAGTAGGAGAAGGCTATAACAAGATAGCAAAGCGTTTTCAAGTTGCCCTTTCCTCATTTCGAAATGTAATTAAGAAATAGCAGTTAACAGGAAAAGTAGAGGTCAAGATCAAGTCTGGAAGACCAAGCAAAATTTCAGTGGGAGCTGCTCATAGGTTTGCTAGAGAGGCAAATCAGAACCCTCACTTGACTGAAAAAGACCTTCAGAAAGATTTACTAGACTCTGGAGTTGCAGTACATTGTTCTACTGTTCAGAGACACCTGAACAAATATGGTCTTCATGGAAGAGTTGTAATTAGATATGAGCAGTGTTCGACTAGAACTGTTCGCCAATCTCAAATTCGAGCTGTTTTGGGCGGTGTTCGAGTCGTTCGACGAACACGAACGATTTGCAAAAAATTCGGCTGTTCGAGGTTATGTTCGATAACTGTTTGTGCACCAAAAGCATGTCCTGCATGTCTGGCGCTATTTAGAGCACCAATCATGCAGGGATTGTCTGCCACTCACTGTAATGCCACAGCCATGGTGGTTGTGGCATTACAGTGGTTGCCCAAATCGATGGGAACAGTGCTCGCAGTGAAACATGAAAAGCCGGCAATTCAGCAGCGGCATACACCGGTACCCGACAATTTAGAACAGGAAGAATAGAGCATCACACATAGATTTGATAGATAGAAACATGTCAGTCACATATATAAGAAGTACAGTGACAATGTTGGTTACTGTACTTGTCATTTAGTGTTAAAGGATTTATTAAAAAAAAATAATAGTGTTTTCATGCACCGTCTCTTTAAAAAAGCTGGCCGGCAATTCAGCATCGGTACCCGACAATTTAGAATAGAAAGAATAGAGCATCACACATAGATTACATAGAAACATGTCAGTCACATATATAAGAAGTACAGTGATAGTGTTGATTACTGTACTTGTCAATTAGTGTTAAAATAAAGGATTTATTAAAAAAAAAAATTGGCGTGGTGTTCCCCGTAATATTAGTCTCTAGCGGAGGTTAAGCAGACGGCTGAGGCAGATGTTTGAAGCCTGGGAAGGGGGTAATACCCACGGAGCTTCCCAGGCTACTAATATCAGCCCCCAGCTGAATACATAGACTTTACTAGCTATTAAACTGGGGGACCCCCCCCAAAAAAATGACGTGGGATCCTCCTATTTTAATATCTAGCAAAGGCTAGGCAGACAGCTGGGGGCTGATATTAATAGCCCAGGAAGGGTGCCATGAATATTGGCCCCCTCCCAGGCTAGAAACACCAGCCGTCAGCCGCCCCAGAAATGGCGCAGCCATAGGATATGCCAATTCTGGCACTTAGCCTCGCTCTTCCCACTGCCGTGTAGCGGTGGCAGTGGGGTAATAGGGCTGGGGTTGATGTCAGCTTATAATGCCAGCTGACATCAAGCCCATGTTAGTAATGGAGAGGCATCTATAAGACACCCCCATTACTAACCCCATAGTCAAAGTTAAAAAAAGCACAAACACCCAGAATAAAGTCCTTTAATTGAAATAAACACACAATTCTTTATTGTTCTAAATTAAACCATACTTACCATCACGCCCAATCCAGCAGAAGCCAATGTCTTCTGCAATAAAAGTAAAATAATAAACCAACATCATCCTTACATTTCCAATGGTTCCCACGACGGCTCTAGCTCTGCTACATTCACATGACCGGCTGGATCGCAGCCGAAAGCTGCCATCCAGCTTGCCATGCCGCAGACACTGCTGAAGCGCTGAGGGCAGGAGAATTTTCCCACGCTGTCAGTGATGTGCATGAGGTGAGCTCATGTCCAATGAACTCAGCTCACCTCATGCACGTCACTGACAGCGTGGGAGAATTCTCCCGCGCCAGGAGATGGCGCTTCTATGAACGCTTTTATGAAAAATAGGGCGAAGCCCCACATATTTTTTTTTCTAATTATTTCATGAAATTCATGAAATAATTTTAAATAAAAGGGCTTCCCTATATTGTTGTGTCCGGCCAGGTACATATAGGCATCTGGTGGTTGGGGGCAGCCCGTTCCTGGATGCTGTACCTGGCTGGCATACAAAAATATGGTGAAGCCCACGTCAAAATTTAAATTAAAAAATAATAAAAAGAAATAATAATTTAGGGACTGCATCTTTATTAACCCCTCACGTGGAGGGGTTAATAAAGATGCAGTCCCTAAATGTTTTTTTTTTTTAATTTTATTGAATTTTTCACCAAAAATTTGACGTGGCCTTCGCCATATTTTTGTGTCCAGCCAGGTACAGCATCCAGGAACGGGCTGCCCCCAACCCCCAGATGCCTATTTGTACCTGGCTGGAAACAAAAATACCAGGAAGCCCTTTTTTTAATTATTTCATGAATTTCATGAAATAATTTTAAAAAAATTGCCGTGGGGCTTCACCCTATTTTTGTGTCCAGCCAGGTACAGCAGGCAGGAACGGGCTGCCCCCAACCACGAGCTGCCTATTTGTACCTGGCCGGACACAACAATATAGGGAAGCCCTTTTTTTTTTAATTATTTCATGAATTTCATGAAATAATTTAAAAAAAAAAATACGCGGGGCTTCGCCCTATTTTTGTGTCCAGCCAGGTACAACTAGGCAGCTGGGGTCTGGAATCCGCAGTGCAGGGAGGCCCAAGCTTTCTGGGCTCCCCCCCCCCCCCGCTGCAAATTGCAGTCCGCAGCCACCCCAGAAAATGGCGCGTTCATAGAAGCGCCATCTTCTGGCGCTGTACCCAACTCATCCAGGGCCCTGGTGAGATTGCTCACTGGGTAATAAAGGGGTTAGGGCCAGCTTGGCATTGTCAGCTGGCCCTAAGCCCGAAATTCATGGGGTCACGCCAATATTAGACATGACCGCCATGAATTTCTAGTAAAGTATTTAAAAAAACACAACACCCAGAATAAAGTCCTTTAATTGTAATAAACACACAATTTTTTAATGTTCTAAATTAAACCATACTTACCATCACGCCCATTCCAGCTGAAGCCAATGTCTTCTGCAATAAAAGTAAAATAATAAAGCAACCTCATCCTTACCTTTCCATGGTTCCCACGACGGCTCCAGCTCTGCTACATTGACATGACAGGCTGGATCGCAGCCGAAAGCTGCCATCCAGCTTGCCATGCCGCAGACACCGAGAGTATATATAACAGGTATTCTGAACAAGGGATTGGCAACAAGGGTAATGAACAGTAATTTGAAATATTAGCAAGATACGAAGTCTCTCAAAGTAATGTGGTGCCCTCAGTCATGGGAGACATCACGTGAGTTCTTTAACTCTGCATATGGCCCTAGTGGGGGTCACCGGTTATTTCCGCTAGGCCGAAAGTCTTTTCTGGACAAATTCAATTAGATCACGTTGAGCTCCTTTAACCCCAACCGTTCCCCTCCCAACCTGAGTACCTAAACCCAATTGGGCCCGGTACCGTGAGTGAACAGTAGAAGTGATGGCCCTGTTCACGTATGCAGCTCCTCTGCTTTCACTGGCGTGACTTTCCTAGCTCAGCAGTCTCTCAACTCCTCTCTTCTTTGCTGTTGGAGGCAATCTCTCAAGCCTTGGGTAGGGGGGTCCAGCGTCTGTCGGCGGGCGACGTCGGGTTCCGCGAACTCGCTCAGCACCGCAAGCAGGCTCCGAGTCTCCTCAGCAGACACAGCACTCTGGTCACATCTGTGAGGGATCTGGAGCTCTTCCACCGTCGCCAGGCTGTGGCACCTCACAGACCTCTGGCTTAGGCCTGCCACACGGGGCTTCTCAGCACGCAGAGAATGCGTCTCCTCCTCTCTGCTGCTTGGCACCAAAAACTCCTCAGGCTTGGCGCACTGGCCTCTTATCTCCAGGAACTCCTTCCTGGAAGTCACCTGATCAGGTCCAGCATCTAAATCTGCTCTCTCTTCAACTTCTCTTGTATATCTTGGTTCCACTTGACTGTGTCTGGCCAGCAGATGGCAGTCTCTCTCCATCTTTGAAGCATCATATAAGAGTTCTCTTAAAGGCTCTCTCGCCTCTGCTACAGAGTCATCAGAAGAAAACCTGTCCTGCATCTGTAGCACCCTGAGGATTCGGCTGCTACAGGGGTATTGCACCTCAACCCAGAGGTGTGATATTCCACTCCCGGGTAAGGAAGGAGTGTGGAACTGAGCTCAGATAGACTGCATGCACTACATACATCCCATTCCAGAGGAGCAGGCCGACGGCACTCCCACTTAGAAATGTGCAGGTGCGACCGAGCCTGTTCCTGGCTGGAGTGGGAGGGGGGAGGAACATCCCATGTAGTGTAGGGGCAGATAGGGGGAGCAGTCTGGGTAGTGGTAGGAGCTCATTGGGTGCTGGTCACCTGAGCTCACACATAGAGGGATATATAAGGAGGGCACCAACTAGGATCAGGGTCAGACGCAGAGGAGCCTGTCAGTCAGTCAGTCAGCTGCAGAGAACAAGTCTGCTGCAGAGGAAGTCAGCCTGCAGCAAGGGAGCAGAGCAGACCTGAGCCTGAAGAGAGAGAGAGAGTGGAGTGCAGAAAGACCCAGAGGGGGGACAAAGAAGGGACCCAAGAACCCAAATAAGAACACCGGGTGAGGAGTCAGCAGAAGGGTACCGGAACCCAAGCTGGTGGGGGTAAAGACATTCCCCAGCCAGAGACCGGAGACCGTGGGCAGTGTCTGTCACGGTCACCCACTACATTCACCCTGAAGGCACACCACATGGAGGGTCAGGGAACCTGAGGCCAAAGGTTGCCCAACAGAAGGCCCGAGGGAGCTGGATTTAGGTGAATCACTGGTGGGGACGGCTGAAGAAAGGACAGAGGGAGAGCTCAGGGCCACGCTCCGGACTTGTTTGGGGGTTGGCCGGATCCAGGACCTGGTGGACGCAGCACGGCTCGGGAGGTCACTTGGAGCTAGAGTGACCAGGAACATCTGCAGTAAGTAAAGACCCTTAACTGCACTACCCGAGTCTGTCATCATTACCGGCTGCACCGCACCACCACAACCCCCATCCTCTGCGCCTGTCCCCTCTGAGGCTATACCCCTCCCGTTGGGGGTTATCCCACCAAGCTGCGCATTCACCATCAGCCTCAGCGGACCCTGCTGCAGCGGCGGCCACAGTGACCGCATCACAACGGGTGGCGTAGTCGACACAACGAACTTTAATAACATCAGTAAAGACTGCCACATAACCCTGAGCTTGACGCCCTGGGCACGGGACCGGGTCACAGCCGCTCGGAGACTACAACCCCCCATCTGATCCGGTGCCGGGTATTCCCCTCAAAAAGGAATATGTCCCAGGGGGCGCGTCAACTTTGGCGTAGTCGGCAGGATTACGTGCCCGCAACACCCGGGTACTGCGTGCCTGAAGAAAAGTGCAAGTTTACCTCAGAAAGAAGACTCCTGCCGGTTCCGGAGGGTCCACGCCATCGGACTCCATCACCAGTCGTTTCCCGCCGATTGTCCGCCATTTCCAGCTTGTTCCCGCCATCTGCAGAGTTTCCCGCCACTGGGCGACGCTTCCCGCCAAAACCGCAGATTTCCCGCCTTGGAAGAGCAGCGGACGCCATTATGGGCGTGCCAAAGGAGGGCAAGAGGCCACATCCCATCGTGGGCCGGGACAGAAAATGGCGCCAAAAGTGGAAACCGCCCCCACCAACAGAGACTGTGATGCTGGAGGTGTCTGTCAGCGTGAAAGAACTACCCCTGGAGCTGACAGTCACCGAGTTGCCCCGGGACCGCCCTCGAAGTGGGAGGAGACGAAAGAAAAGAGCAAAGATGGGTGTCGCTTGGAGCAGTCTAGAACGAGCGCACCCGGAGGCAAGGTGTCCAGAGCGAGAGCACCCGGAGTCGAGAAGAGGAAGAGTAGACCCGGGAATGGAGCGGCAGCAGAGCAGCACCGGCCCGCTGGCCAGGAGCCTGCAAAAGGAAGAAAGAGGAGAGCAGAGCAGCACCGGCCCGCTGGCCAGGAGCCTGCCGGAAGCAGAGCAGAGCAGCACCGACCCGATGGTCAGGAGCCTGCTGGAGTCAACAACCCCGCTAGGCTTAGCGGAGATCCTGGCGCAGCTTCCCCGAGATCGGGAGTGCGCGCGGAGTGCCCTGGAGGGCCTCGCGGGAAGGATGGCCCGAGTGCAGAGGGAGATCCTGGCGGAGTGGGGCCGGGAGATGGCCCAGCAAGCTGGAATCCGTCCACGGAACCCGCTCCCTTGGAAGAAGACACCGACTACCTCTGCGGATGACGCGGGAGGACCCAAGGCCGGAGACGGCGCAGAAGAGGGAGCGAGACGTATGGCAGCAGGTAAGGGGGACGCCTATACCCCATACCGGAAGACCACCCACCTGCCCCAGCTCCCCGTCGCAGAGCCCGAAAGTCCCCCTGCCGTACCCGAGACCGCCATGACACCGCCACCGACTAGGCCCCGACCGGAAGCCGCCGACGCGACCCCAGTGACGTCACGCGTCGTGACCCGGAGCGTGGCGCAGGAAGAAGAGCCTCCGGCCTGGTCACAGGGCCTAGCGTTTCCGGGCGCCGCATCCAAAGCAGAGCCATCTACCTCCGCGGAGCCTCCGGCCTGGTCGCAAGGCCAGGTAACCCAGGGCGCCGCCGTCCTAACGGTGCCCTTCACCTTCCAGGTGCCCCAGGCCTGGCCGCAAGGCCTGGGCAACCCGGGCGCCATCACCACCGCGCCCGCGCCCGCAATACAAAGGGTGCCACACCTGGGGGAGGACCTCTTCGGCCAGCTCACATGGCCGGACGGGCGGCCCTTCATCTGGCCCGAAGGGTACCCTGAGCTAGAGCGGCAGCAAAGACTAGGGCCCTTGTGTGAGCCCCTGATCCCGGCTCCAAAGCCCGTGACTCGGGTCTCGCCTCCACTCGAGGAAGCCCAGTTCGTGTGGGACCCCACGGGAGAAGATTTGATGGGGTTCACCGGAGAGACTCGGGCAGCTGCAGCAGAGCGTACCGAGTGTTGCCGTCAACAGCTGGCAGAGTTCAAGAGAGAGCGGGAGGAGAGGCGGGCCAGAGAGCAATGGGCCCAGACCCGCAGCGCGGAGCAAAAGAGTCGGACCAGAAGGGACCCCCGTGCAGCAGATCGTCCCCGTACCATCGGGACGGTAATAAAGTTTAATGCGCAGCATGGGTGGGGCTTCATAAAGGACCGGAACACCATGGGTGACGTCTTCGTTACCCGACGGGATGTCGAGTCTCACCTGCCAGAGGGTCACAAAGGCCGTGACCTCTACGTCGGTGACGAGGTAACGTTCACCCGGCACAAGTGTGCCAAGGGACCTTACGCCCTCCACGTGCATCGCCTGACAGAGGAGGAGTTGCGGTGTAGGGAGGAGGAGCCAGAAGACCCGGACGGGTTCAAGGCTAGAAGGTACTATGACTGAAATAGTACAAAGGACTGTATATAGTTACCTGTTGGGGTACACAAGTAACCGTGGCTGCTTTACAGTTTAGTCCCCGTTGGGACCAGTGAACAGTTTAATCTGTGTGTCCCCTACCCAAACCAGGCTGAGGACTGTGAGCAGCCATCCCATTCCCTTTACTTGGCCGGGGACTGAGAACGGCCAAAAATTCCCTGTACATAGTTGCGCTTTCTAAAGCGCCCCCTACTGGTTTTATGAGAAACTGCTTATCAAAAGACTGTCGCACTTTACCTGGTCACGAGTTGCACGGTGACCAGAGGAGGAAGAAAGAAAGAGACGACGAGAATGTTCTATATGAAAAAGTTATATATATATAATATTTTATATGTTTTATATGTTTATAAAAATTTGTATGTTTTGGTGTTTTTGTCTTTGCAGCCCGAGGACGTGCTGTGGTTTACCAGGGGGGAATGTAGCACCCTGAGGATTCGGCTGCTACAGGGGTATTGCACCTCAACCCAGAGGTGTGATATTCCACTCCCGGGTAAGGAAGGAGTGTGGAACTGAGCTCAGATAGACTGCATGCACTACATACATCCCATTCCAGAGGAGCAGGCCGACGGCACTCCCACTTAGAAATGTGCAGGTGCGACCGAGCCTGTTCCTGGCTGGAGTGGGAGGGGGGAGGAACATCCCATGTAGTGTAGGGGCAGATAGGGGGAGCAGTCTGGGTAGTGGTAGGAGCTCATTGGGTGCTGGTCACCTGAGCTCACACATAGAGGGATATATAAGGAGGGCACCAACTAGGATCAGGGTCAGACGCAGAGGAGCCTGTCAGTCAGTCAGTCAGCTGCAGAGAACAAGTCTGCTGCAGAGGAAGTCAGCCTGCAGCAAGGGAGCAGAGCAGACCTGAGCCTGAAGAGAGAGAGAGAGTGGAGTGCAGAAAGACCCAGAGGGGGGACAAAGAAGGGACCCAAGAACCCAAATAAGAACACCGGGTGAGGAGTCAGCAGAAGGGTACCGGAACCCAAGCTGGTGGGGGTAAAGACATTCCCCAGCCAGAGACCGGAGACCGTGGGCAGTGTCTGTCACGGTCACCCACTACATTCACCCTGAAGGCACACCACATGGAGGGTCAGGGAACCTGAGGCCAAAGGTTGCCCAACAGAAGGCCCGAGGGAGCTGGATTTAGGTGAATCACTGGTGGGGACGGCTGAAGAAAGGACAGAGGGAGAGCTCAGGGCCACGCTCCGGACTTGTTTGGGGGTTGGCCGGATCCAGGACCTGGTGGACGCAGCACGGCTCGGGAGGTCACTTGGAGCTAGAGTGACCAGGAACATCTGCAGTAAGTAAAGACCCTTAACTGCACTACCCGAGTCTGTCATCATTACCGGCTGCACCGCACCACCACAACCCCCATCCTCTGCGCCTGTCCCCTCTGAGGCTATACCCCTCCCGTTGGGGGTTATCCCACCAAGCTGCGCATTCACCATCAGCCTCAGCGGACCCTGCTGCAGCGGCGGCCACAGTGACCGCATCACAACGGGTGGCGTAGTCGACACAACGAACTTTAATAACATCAGTAAAGACTGCCACATAACCCTGAGCTTGACGCCCTGGGCACGGGACCGGGTCACAGCCGCTCGGAGACTACAACCCCCCATCTGATCCGGTGCCGGGTATTCCCCTCAAAAAGGAATATGTCCCAGGGGGCGCGTCACATCTTCACCATAAAATTCAGCATCAGAAGTATGCAAAAGAACATCTAAACATGCCTGATGCATTTTGGAAACAAGTTCTGTGGACCGTTGAGGTTAAAATATAACTCTTTGGCCACAATGATCAAAGGTATGTGTGGAGAAAAAAGGACACAGAATTTCAGGAAAAGAACATCTCGCCAACTATTAAGCATGGGGGTGGATCAATCATGCTTTGGGGTTGTGTTGCAGCCAATGGCATAGGGAACATTTCACAGGTAGAGGGAAGAATGGATTCAATGAGATTTCAACATATTATTGATGCAAACATAACACCATCTGTAAATAAACTGAGGTTGAAAAGAGGATGGCTTCTACAAATGGACAATGATCCTAAACACACGTCAAAATCCACAATAGACTAATAATAATAATATAATAATAATAATTTTTATTTATATAGCGCCAACATATTCCGCAGCACTTTTCAATTAAGCGGGGACATGTACAGACAATAAATTCAATTCAAGTTAAGACAGTTTAAACAGTTACATTAGGAGTGAGGTCCCTGCTTTCAAGCTTACAATCTACAAGGAAATGGGGGGACACAATAGGTGAAAAGGGCTTGTTATTTCAGGTCTGGCAATTATTATAAATAGGGATTTTCATATAATGCTGCGAAAAATATTTCGATTTGGCTGAACCTTTTAATGGCTAACTGAAAAGATGGTAACAGGTTGCAAGCTTTTGAAGCTATTCACGTCTTTTCATCAAGCTAGTATAACTCAATATCTGAAGAGTCACATATTTATACATATTAGGACACAGAAATAATGCAATAGATGAAACAGGTAACGTTAAGCAGAGCAATTTATATGTTTCAGGCAACCCCCAAATTTAAGAAGCATCATTGTCAGAAGCTCCCTGTCATCTCCACCACCTACAGGTACCTTTCCCTCCAACTAGAAAAAATGTAAAACCTGTCCATTTATAATGATCACAGACAAGATAAAGATCCCCAATTCACACCAGGGCTACAAGATCCCAGGTACTTTCAGCTGCATCACATCTAATGTAGTGTACTTAATTATATGCACCAAATGTCCATCAAGTGGGTGGTCTGTATGTAGGGGAGACAGGACAAAAACTTAGGACAAGGATGAATCATCATCGCCACACAATAAAAGAAGAAAAAATAGCTTTACCTGTGGCCAAGCATTTTTGTTTATCTGATCACAACATCCCAGACATGAAATTATTGTTATTAAAAGGTAACTTCAATTCTCAGAGAAACGGAAAGGTTTGGGAATATAAACTGATGATGACCTTTGACACCTTCAGAGCAGGAATGAATGTGTCGCATGGATTTTTGTCATTCTACATCAACTAAGGAATGTGGTCCACAGAACTTTGGAGTCATCATAACAGTCCTTATCTATGAACCAATCCAATATTTTCACCCAGAACTAGGTTTCTTTCGCCCACAGTAATTGCTCTGCTTAACTCTACCTGTCTCATCTATTGCCTTATTTCTGTTTCCTAATGTGTATAAATATGTGACTCTTCAGATACTGGGTTACACTAGCCTGATGAAGAGGCCTGAGTAGCCTCGAAAGCTTGTAATCTGTTACCTTTTAATGGCTAACTGAAAAGATGGTATCAACCACTGAGGACTCTCTCAAATCTAAATATTTTTCTAGAAAAAAAAATATATTTTTCTATCTACTGGCTAACACAGTACAAAAATATATATATTTTTTTCACTGCATATAAAGCTGAATGATTCAGTCATCAGCCCATATATTTAAGTGCAATAATCAAGTATCAAGTGCAATTATCGTATGCATGGAGGATGTGAAGACAGATGAATAGTAGGGAGCGGATACTGAATAATATTTAGAAGGAGGGAAAAGGGGAAAGTTAGTTTACTGAGTAGTTGAGGTGATACGCTTGTTTAAAGAGATGGGTTTTGTCAGGGGTAGTGCATTCCAGAGAACTGGCGCAGCACGAGAGAAGTCTTGGAGACGGAGGTGCGAGGTACGGATTATGGGGGATGTTAGTCTTAGGTTATTTGTAGAACGGAGGGCACATGTAGGGCGATAAACAGAGATGAGCGAGGAGATATAAGGTGGTGCAGAACTCTGGAGAGCTTTGTGGGTGAGAGCGATGAGTTTATATTGGACCCTGTAGCGAATGGGTAACCAGAGTAATGACTGGCACAAGATGGAGGCATCGGTGAAGCGGCTGGGCAGAAATAAGACCCTGGCTGCCGCATTCAGGATGGATTGGAGAGGAGAAAGTTTGGTAAGAGGGAGACCGATCAGAAGAGAGTTGCAGTAGTCCAGACAAGAGTGAATTAGAGCAACAGTAAGAGTTTTAGCAGTTTCAAAGGTGAAAAAAGGGCGGATTCTGGAGATAATTTTAAGATGCAGGTGACAAGAACGGATACAGGGAATAAAGGAAAGTTTAGTGTCGAATATGAACCCCAGGCAGCGAGCATGCTGCTTGGGAGTTATGGTTGAACCCTCCAAGACTACCTCAAAAGGCTCAAGATGAAGTTTTACAATGGCCCTCATAGTCCCATGATCTGAACATCATTGAAAATCTGTGGCTAGACTTCAAAATAGCAGTGCATGCAAGACAACGCAGGAATCTCAAAGAACTGGAAGAATTTTCCAAGGAAGAATGCATGAAAATCTCTCAAACAAGTACTGAAAGACTCTTGGCTGCCTACATTAAGCATTTACAAGAAGTGACATTTTCAAAGGGGGTGCTACTAGGTATTAATCATAGCAAAAAAGAAGCAAGACAAAAATATATCTCATACCCTACTATAATTATATATAAATGTAAAGCAAAGTTGCATAATAAATATAGGGTACTTAGTGAACTATTTTTGATCAAAAAAAGTATACAAGCCGTCCCACCAAAAATAGTTCACTAAGTACCCTATATTTATTATGCAACTTTGCTTTACATTTATATATAATTATGGTAGGGTATGAGATATATTTTTGTCTTGCTTCTTTTTTGCTAGTGTGAACATGCCTGTGTTTCTTGTATGTCTGCCATCTTAGACCTCAGTTCACATTGTCTGTTTTTTTGACTTGTTTGCATTCTGTGCAATTTAAGGGTGTGGCATGCCCTTTGTTGAGCTGATTGGTATATATGTAGCTTACCACGGGCCTAGGTGGTCTGGAGTTGGGACCCGGTCCTATTTGTCTACCCTTTTATATGCATTACTTCAACTTTGATATACAGTAAGGTTTTTAATATAGGCAGTATAGGTACCGTCCCAATTTAGGGTCACCTTGCCGCTGGTGGGACGGCTTGTATACTTTTTTTGATCAAAAATAGTTCACTAAGTACCCTATATTTATTATGCAACTTTGCTTTACATTTATATATAATTATGGTAGGGTATGAGATATATTTTTGTCTTGCTTCTTTTTTGCTAGTGTGAACATGCCTCTGTTTCTTGTATGTCTGCCATCTTAGACCTCAGTTCACATTGTCTGGTTTTTTGACTTGTTTGCATTCTGTGCAATTTAAGGGTGTGGCATGCCCTTTGTTGAGCTGATTGGTATATATGTAGCTTACCACGGGCCTAGGTGGTCTGGAGTTGGGACCCGGTCCTATTTGTCTACCCTTTTATATGCATTACTTCAACTTTGATATACAGTAAGGTTTTTAATATAGGCAGTATAGGTACCGTCCCAATTTAGGGTCACCTTGCCGCTGGTGGGACGGCTTGTATACTTTTTTTGATCAAAAATAGTTCACTAAGTACCCTATATTTATTATGCAACTTTGCTTTACATTTATATATAATTATGGTAGGGTATGAGATATATTTTTGTCTTGCTTCTTTTTTGCTAGTGTGAACATGCCTCTGTTTCTTGTATGTCTGCCATCTTAGACCTCAGTTCACATTGTCTAGGTATTAATCATGCAGAGTGTCCAAACATTTGCATAGGCACATTTTCCTTTCTGAAATTTTTAAAATGGAAAATATGAAAATATTTTTTTGTTGGCTAAAAAGCAAAGGAAATGTGTCATCTTTAACTTTAGGCCTTTTAAAGATCATTTCATCTTCAACTTGTTTAACTGTTCACAATAACAGTAATTTTGGCAAGGGGTGCCCAAACTTTTACTTGCCACTGTGTCTTTAAGGTGCTATAGAAATGAATGGTGCTATATAAGCAAAGACTGAGCGCTCTCCATGGCTGCTAGTAGAAGCATCTTTGTCTGTGGAGCATGCGGGAAGCACAGGGGGGCTAAGGCTTTTTTCATCAGCAATCTGGCCAGCTGTAGAGTGGCAGGAGCAGGCTAAGCCATACAGCCGGCTCACTGGCGCACCCTCCTGGACTAGATAACTTTGGTGGCTGGTAACCTAGTCAAAAAGCTTTATAAAATTAAAAATTCCTTTGTTCTTTTTACAGGCACTTTGTAATTTTACTCATTACTGAATTTAAGACATTCCTTTTATATCTGTACTTCATAGACTGGCCGGTGAAAGCTTCATGCAGCTGAAAAAAGGTAAGATGGCTAGACTATGTAATACGAGCAGTTTTAACCTCTTGTGCCATCGCTATTTTTTTTTTTTTGCAAGATTGTAAATTGTGCCCTCACTCCTCTTGTTTGAATTGTTATATAATGTGTTACCCTGAAATGTCTCATATTGTTTGTACATGGACACTCTGAATTTGTAACTGTTGCAGAATACGTTGGTGCTATATAAATAAAAATTATATGAATTTTTATTTTTTACTGCTACTTTTTTCTCTACCATTAAAACAAACTGTAAGATTGCTAGTTTGACATGATCAGGCACATTAAGAGTTCAGCCTCTGCATGAATTTATGTCTCCATTTACAATATTTATTAAATCTTGAAAATATCTGGGTTCTGAATTACAAGTAAAGTAATCATTTTACATTAATTAAGCTTTATTTATCAGAAAACACTTAAATATTTGTGACTTTAGAATCGCATTATTATTCACAAAGCACAGTAAATACATATTCATTGCTAATATTCAAACTATGCCCAACATTATTGTAGCATCGGCATCTCTGCCCCCTGCCAGGCAGAGACGCTGTCCCCCTTACCGCCGCGGCCCTGCTCCGACGTCTTCCACCCTCCCTGCTGCTGCTGGTGCACGCAGCTTCCCTGGCACTGTGCTTAGGGCACGCGCGCGCTCCCTCCCTCTTAAAGGGGCCGCGCGCCATCCTAAAAAGTCCCCGGCCAATGGCCAGAGGACTTTCTCTATAAAAGGCACCTCCTCCAATATGGAGGTGCCCATGCAAGGTTGTTGCTCTGTGATATTTACTTTGCTTCTGCCCTCAGGTCCTCTGCAAGACAGTCCAGTCCGCCAGTCTGGCTACTTTCCAGCCCGACAGTTTACCTACAGTCCAGTCCACCAGTCTGTCTATGAGCTCTGCCCGCCTGCTTAACTGGAAGCACCCGCCTGTTACGTGCCGTGCCCGCCAGCCTGCTTACCTGGAAGCATCTGCCTGTTACCTGCCGTGCCCGCCAGCCTGCTTGCCTGGAAGCACCTGCCTGTTACCTATTGTGTCCGCCAGCTTGCCTATCTGGAGCTCCCGTCTGGCCATCACCCGAATCAGCCTGTCTGTCTACCCGGACCACCCGTCAGCCTGCCTGCCGTGCTCATCCGCTGTACCGGTCAGTTCCTGCCTTCTGACCCGTGGGAGTCACCTGCTCTCATACAAGGTCGGTCCCAGAGTGTCACCTGGTCCCTCTGCTCGGTCCCTCCCTGGTTCAGGCCGAGTGGATACTTAGTCACGCCCCTCTGGTCCCTCCTTGCACCGCAGCACAGAGGTTCCACCACCCGGATCCGTAACAATTATGTTTCTTTCTTGTATCGTTGTGTCTTTTATTAATATCTATCTGACAGTTAGTGTTTCCATCTTCACAGAGCAGAATGGGTGGTCCTATTCTTAACTGCTTAAACTACATTTCCCAGAAACACCTTGCATCTCCTCAGCACATCAAACCCCTCCATCCCTTTCCTGTGTGCTCCTGACTAGCCCCATCTCTCAGAATTATCCTCATGATAACCATAAATGTAGAATTCATATTTTACCTTTGTAGACTTTCAGTCAACTACATCATTATATCTGCTTGTGTGGTTTTACATCATTAGCTGGTTCTAGCAGAGCTCAACTCTCCTGTACTCATGCACAATAACAATGCACAGTTGTCCAGTTGTCTATGGTGACTAGAGATGAGCGTTGTTCGACTCGAACTGTTCGCCAATCTCAAATTCGAGCTGTTTTGGGTGGTGTTCGAGCCGTTCGGCGAACACGAACGATTTGAGAAAAATTCGGCTGTTCGAGGTTATGTTCCATAACTGTTCGTGCACCAAAATCATAACTGGATGTTTTCTCAGTAATGATGAAAATTAATGTTAATACGCAGTTTGAGTGTACAGCGGGGTGGGGCGAGGGGCAGGGGATGGATCTCTGCAGGAATAATGAAGATCTCCATTTTTTTTTCTCTTTCCCGCATTTACAGTGGGGAGGTGCAATCTGTCAGCCTATCAGCAGCGCACACACGGAGCGAAGTGCTTTTTTTCACACAAGCAAGGGCATGTGTCATTGGCAGTGTATGTCACATGTCCTTGCCCTATAAGACCAAGCCATTTTCCCTGTCGCCATCATTTTCTCACTGCTGCAGCTGCGTGTTAGACGGCACCGCTGTTGCTGTGTGCGCTATACCTTGCTAATTTCAAGCCAATTTTCGCACAAATCTACAGATAGCTTGGGAGTAGGGAATAGTTGTGATTGCAGTCCTTTTAAGGACTAGGTTACAGCATTTCCTACGACTTTTATCAGGCAGGTCTGTGCTCTTAAATAGATAGATTGTGGGAGTAAAGACTAATTGTAATTGCAGTCCTTTTCAGGACTAGGTTACATCAGTTTTTGCCAGGCAGGTCTGTGCCAGTGCTGTGCAAGTTTTTTTCACAGCATTTGGCTGAATCTAGCAAAGCTAATCCTTTTTGGCCTATTGCAGAGTGTGTTAGTCAGTGGAGTAGCCTATCTGTGTTGCAAGATATACCACCTGTGTATAGAATACCAATTTTTTTACTGCACCTAGTGAAGTAAAATCTTTTGGGCATAGCATCATTCTATTAGTCCATCTATACTGACCTCCATCTGGTTGCAAATTGAATATAACTTTTTTCTGCATCTAGCTCTGAAAAAATATTTGGGCTTCTAGCAGTGTGTGGGACTTGTTCTATTAGTCCATCTATACTGACCTCCATCAGGTTGCAAACTGAATATAATTTTTTTCTGCATCTAGCTCTGAAAAAATATTTGGCCTTCTAGCAGTGTGTGGGACTTGTTCTATTAGTCCATCTATACTGACCTCCATCACGCTGCAAATTCAAAATAATTTGTTGTCTGCATCTAGCTCTGAAAAAATATTTGGCCTTCTAGCAGTGTGTGGGACTTTCTCTATTAGTCCATCTATACTGACCTCCATCAGGTTGCAAATTAAAAATAATTTTTATCTGCATCTACCTCTGAAAAAATATTTGGGCTTCTAGCTGTGTGTGGGACTTGTTCTAATAGTCCATCTATACTGACCTCCATCAGGTTGCAAACTGAATATAATTTTTTTCTGCATCTAGCTCTGAAAAAATATTTGGCCTTCTAGCAGTGTGTGGGACTTTCTCTATTAGTCCATCTATACTGACCTCCATCAGGTTGCAAATTAAAAATAATTTTTATCTGCATCTAGCTCTGAAAAAATATTTGGCCTTCTAGCAGTGTGTGGGACTTTCTCTATTAGTCCATCTATACTGAACTCCATCAGGTTGCAAATTAAAAATAATTTTTTGTCTGCATCTAGCTCTGAAAAAATATTTGGCCTTCTAGCAGTGTGTGGGACTTTCTCTATTAGTCCATCTATACTGACCTCCATCAGGTTGCAAATTCAAAATAATTTTTTGTCTGCATCTAGCTCTGAAAAAATATTTGGCCTTCTAGCAGTGTGTGGGACTTTCTCTATTAGTCCATCTATACTGACCTTCATCAGGCTGCAAATTAAAAATAATTTTTTTCTGCATCTACCTCTGAAAAAATATTTGGCCTTCTAGCAGTGTGTGGGACTTGTTCTATTAGTCCATCTATACTGACCTCCATCAGGTTGCAAACTGAATATAATTTTTTTCTGCATCTAGCTCTGAAAAAATATTTGGCCTTCTAGCAGTGTGTGGGACTTTCTCTATTAGTCCATCTATACTGACCTCCATCAGGTTGCAAATTAAAAAAATTTTTTGTTTTCACCTAGCTCTGAAAAAATATTTGGCCTTCTAGCAGTGTGTGGGACTTGTTCTAATAGTCCATCTATACTGACCTCCATCAGGTTGCAAACTGAATAGATTTTTTTCTGCATCTACCTCTGAAAAAATATTGGGCTTCTAGCTGTGTGTGGGACTTGTTCTATTAATCCATCTATACAGACCTCCATCAGGTTGCAAACTGAATATAATTTTTTTCTGCATCTACCTCTGAAAAAATATTTGGGCTTCTAGCTGTGTGTGGGACTTGTTCTATTAGTCCATCTATACTGACCTCCATCAGGTTGCAAACTGAATATAATTTTTTTCTGCATCTAGCTCTGAAAAAATATTTGGCCTTCTAGCAGTGTGTGGGACTTTCTCTATTAGTCCATTTATACTGACCTCCATCAGGTTGCAAATTAAAAATAATTTATATCTGCATCTAGCTCTGAAAAAATATTTGGCCTTCTAGCAGTGTGTGGGACTTTCTCTATTAGTCCATCTATACTGACCTCCATCAGGTTGCAAATTAAAAATAATTTTTTGTCTGCATCTAGCTCTGAAAAAATATTTGGCCTTCTAGCAGTGTGTGGGACTTTCTCTATTAGTCCATCTATACTGACCTCCATCAGGTTGCAAACTGAATATATTTTTTTTCTGCATCTACCTCTGAAAAAATATTGGGCTTCTAGCTGTGTGTGGGACTTGTTCTATTAATCCATCTATACAGACCTCCATCAGGTTGCAAATTGAATATAATTTTTTTCTGCATCTACCTCTGAAAAAATATTTGGGCTTCTAGCAGTGTGTGGGACTTGTTCTATTAGTCCATCTATACTGACCTCCATCAGGTTGCAAACTGAATATAATTTTTTTCTGCATCTAGCTCTGAAAAAATATTTGGCCTTCTAGCTGTGTGTGGGACTTGTTCTATTAGTCTATCTATACTGACCTCCATCACGCTGCAAATTCAAAATAATTTTTTGTCTGCATCTAGCTCTGAAAAAATATTTGGCCTTCTAGCAGAGTGTGGGACTTTCTCTATTAGTCCATCTATACTGACCTCCATCAGGCTGCAAATTAAAAATAATTTTTATCTGCTTCTACCTCTGAAAAAATATTTGGGCTTCTAGCTGTGTGTGGGACTTGTTCTATTAGTCCATCTATACTGACCTCCATCAGGTTGCAAACTGAATATAATTTTTTTCTGCATCTAGCTCTGAAAAAATATTTGGCCTTCTAGCAGTGTGTGGGACTTTCTCTATTAGTCCATTTATACTGACCTCCATCAGGTTGCAAACTGAATAGATTTTTTGTCTGCATCTACCTCTGAAAAAATATTTGGGCTTCTAGCTGTGTGTGGGACTTGTTCTATTAATCCATCTATACAGACCTCCATCAGGTTGCAAACTGAATATAATTTTTTTCTGCATCTAGCTCTGAAAAAATATTTGGCCTTCTAGCAGTGTGCGGGACTTTCTCTATTAGTCCATCTATACTGACCTCCATCAGGTTGCAAATTAAAAATAATTTATATCTGCATCTAGCTCTGAAAAAATATTTGGCCTTCTAGCAGTGTGTGGGACTTTCTCTATTAGTCCATCTATACTGACCTCCATCAGGTTGCAAATTAAAAATAATTTTTTGTCTGCATCTAGCTCTGAAAAAATATTTGGCCTTCTAGCAGTGTGTGGGACTTTCTCTATTAGTCCATCTATACTGACCTCCATCAGGTTGCAAACTGAATAGATTTTTTTTCTGCATCTACCTCTGAAAAAATATTGGGCTTCTAGCAGTGTGTGGGACTTGTTCTATTAATCCATCTATACAGACCTCCATCAGGTTGCAAACTGAATATAATTTTTTTCTGCATCTACCTCTGAAAAAATATTTGGGCTTCTAGCTGTGTGTGGGACTTGTTCTATTAGTCCATCTATACTGACCTCCATCAGGTTGCAAACTGAATATAATTTTTTTCTGCATCTAGCTCTGAAAAACTATTTGGCCTTCTAGCAGTGTGCGGGACTTTCTCTATTAGTCCATCTATACTGACCTCCATCAGGTTGCAAATTAAAAATAATTTATATCTGCATCTAGCTCTGAAAAAATATTTGGCCTTCTAGCAATGTGTGGGACTTTCTCTATTAGTCCATCTATACTGACCTCCATCAGGTTGCAAATTAAAAATAATTTTTTGTCTGCATCTAGCTCTGAAAAAATATTTGGCCTTCTAGCAGTGTGTGGGACTTTCTCTATTAGTCCATCTATACTGACCTCCATCAGGTTGCAAACTGAATATATTTTTTTTCTGCATCTACCTCTGAAAAAATATTGGGCTTCTAGCTGTGTGTGGGACTTGTACTATTAATCCATCTATACAGACCTCCATCAGGTTGCAAATTGAATATAATTTTTTTCTGCATCTAGCTCTGAAAAAATATTTGGGCTTCTAGCAGTGTGTGGGACTTGTTCTATTAGTCCATCTATACTGACCTCCATCAGGTTGCAAACTGAATATAATTTTTTTCTGCATCTAGCTCTGAAAAAATATTTGGCCTTCTAGCAGTGTGTGGGACTTGTTCTATTAGTCTATCTATACTGACCTCCATCACGCTGCAAATTCAAAATAATTTTTTGTCTGCATCTAGCTCTGAAAAAATATTTGGCCTTCTAGCAGTGTGTGGGACTTTCACTATTAGTCCATCTATACTGACCTCCATCAGGTTGCAAATTAAAAATAATTTTTATCTGCATCTACCTCTGAAAAAATATTTGGGCTTCTAGCTGTGTGTGGGACTTGTTCTATTAGTCCATCTATACTGACCTCCATCAGGTTGCAAACTGAATATAATTTTTTTCTGCATCTAGCTCTGAAAAAATATTTGGCCTTCTAGCAGTGTGTGGGACTTTCTCTATTAGTCCATCTATACTGACCTCCATCAGGTTGCAAATTAAAAATAATTTTTATCTGCATCTAGCTCTGAAAAAATATTTGGCCTTCTAGCAGTGTGTGGGACTTTCTCTATTAGTCCATCTATACTGACCTCCATCAAGTTGCAAATTAAAAATAATTTTTTGTCTGCATCTAGCTCTGAAAAAATATTTGGCCTTCTAGCAGTGTGTGGGTCTTTCTCTATAAGTCCATCTATTCTGACCTCCATCAGGTTGCAAATTCAAAATATTTTTTTGTCTGCATCTAGCTCTGAAAAAATATTTGGCCTTCTAGCAGTGTGTGGGACTTTCTCTATTAGTCCATCTATACTGACCTCCATCAGGCTGCAAATTAAAAATAATTTTTTTCTGCATCTACCTCTGAAAAAATATTTGGCCTTCTAGCTGTGTGTGGGACTTGTTCTATTAGTCCATCTATACTGACCTCCATCAGGTTGCAAACTGAATATAATTTTTTTCTGCATCTACCTCTGAAAAAATATTTGGGCTTCTAGCTGTGTGTGGGACTTGTTCTATTAGTCCATCTATACTGACCTCCATCAGGTTGCAAACTGAATATAATTTTTTTCTGCATCTAGCTCTGAAAAAATATTTGGCCTTCTAGCAGTGTGTGGGACTTTCTCTATTAGTCCATCTATACTGACCTCCATCAGGTTGCAAATTAAAAATAATTTTTTGTCTGCATCTAGCTCTGAAAAAATATTTGGCCTTCTAGCAGTGTGTGGGACTTTCTCTATTAGTCCATCTATGCTGACCTCCATCAGGTTGCAAACTGAATATATTTTTTTTCTGCATCTACCTCTGAAAAAATATTGGGCTTCTAGCTGTGTGTGGGACTTGTTCTATTAAACCATCTATACAGACCTCCATCAGGTTGCAAACTGAATATAATTTTTTTCTGCATCTACCTCTGAAAAAATATTTGGGCTTCTAGCTGTGTGTGGGACTTGTTCTATTAATCCATCTATACAGACCTCCATCAGGTTGCAAACTGAATATAATTTTTTTCTGCATCTACCTCTGAAAAAATATTTGGGCTTCTAGCTTGTGTGGGACTTGTTCTATTAGTCCATCTATACTGACCTCCATCAGGTTGCAAACTGAATATAATTTTTTTCTGCATCTAGCTCTGAAAAAATCTTTGGCCTTCAAGCAGTGTGTGGGACTTTCTCTATTAGTCCATCTATACTGACCTCCATCAGGTTGCAAATTAAAAATAATTTTTATCTGCATCTAGCTCTGAAAAAATATTTGGCCTTCTAGCAGTGTGTGGGACTTTCTCTATTAGTCCATCTATACTGACCTCCATCAGGTTGCAAATTAAAAATAATTTTTTGTCTGCATCTAGCTCTGAAAAAATATTTGGCCTTCTAGCAGTGTGTGGGACTTTCTCTATTAGTCCAACTATACTGACCTCCATCAGGTTGCAAACTGAATATATTTTTTTTCTGCATCTACCTCTGAAAAAATATTGGGCTTCTAGCTGTGTGTGGGACTTGTTCTATTAATCCATCTATACAGACCTCCATCAGGTTGCAAACTGAATATAATTTTTTTCTGCATCTACCTCTGAAAAAATATTTGGGCTTCTAGCTGTGTGTGGGACTTGTTCTATTAGTCCATCTATACTGACCTCCATCAGGTTGCAAACAGAATGTAATTTTTTTCTGCATCTAGCTCTGAAAAAATATTTGGCCTTCTAGCAGTGTGTGGGACTTTCTCTATTAGTCCATCTATACTGACCTCCATCAGGTTGCAAATTAAAAATAATTTTTATCTGCATCTAGCTCTGAAAAAATATTTGGCCTTCTAGCAGTGTGTGGGACTTTCTCTATTAGTCCATCTATACTGACCTCCTTCAGGTTGCAAATTAAAAATAATTTTTTGTCTGCATCTAGCTCTAAAAAATATTTGGCCTTCTAGCAGTGTGTGGGACTTTCTCTATTAGTCCATCTATACTGACCTCCATCAGGTTGCAAACTGAATATATTTTTTTTCTGCATCTACCTCTGAAAAAATATTGGGCTTCTAGCTGTGTGTGGGACTTGTTCTATTAATCCATCTATACAGACCTCCATCAGGTTGCAAACTGAATATAATTTTTTTCTGCATCTACCTCTGAAAAAATATTTGGGCTTCTAGCAGTGTTTTGGACTTGTTCTATTAATCCATCTATACAGACCTCCATCAGGTTGCAAACTGAATATAATTTTTTTCTGCATCTACCTCTGAAAAAATATTTGGGCTTCTAGCTGTGTGTGGGACTTGTTCTATTAGTCCATCTATACTGACCTCCATCAGGTTGCAAACTGAATATAATTTTTTTCTGCATCTAGCTCTGAAAAAATATTTGGCCTTCTAGCAGTGTGTGGGACATTCTCTATTAGCCCATCTATACTGAACTCCATCAGGTTGCAAATTAAAAATAATTTATATCTGCATCTAGCTCTGAAAAAATCTTTGGCCTTCTAGCAGTGTGTGGGAGTTTCTCTATTAGTCCATCTATACTGACCTCCATCAGGTTGCAAACTGAATATATTTTTTTTCTGCATCTACCTCTGAAAAAATATTGGGCTTCTAGCTGTGTGTGGGACTTTCTCTATTAGTCCATCTATACTGACCTCCATCAGGTTGCAAATTAAAAATAATTTTTATCTGCATCTAGCTCTGAAAAAATATTTGGCCTTCTAGCAGTGTGTGGGACTTTCTCTATTAGTCCATCTATACTGACCTCCATCAGGTTGCAAATTAAAAATAATTTTTTGTCTGCATCTAGCTCTGAAAAAATATTTGGCCTTCTAGCAGTGTGTGGGACTTTCTCTATTAGTCCATCTATACTGACCTCCATCAGGTTGCAAATTCAAAATAATTTTTTGTCTGCATCTAGCTCTGAAAAAATATTTGGCCTTCTAGCAGAGTGTGGGACTTTCTCTATTAGTTCATCTATACTGACCTCCATCAGGCTGCAAATTAAAAATAATTTTTATCTGCATCTACCTCTGAAAAAATATTTGGCCTTCTAGCTGTGTGTGGGACTTGTTCTATTAGTCCATCTATACTGACCTCCATCAGGTTGCAAACTGAATATAATTTTTTTCTGCATCTAGCTCTGAAAAAATATTTGGCCTTCTAGCAGTGTGTGGGATTTTCTCTATTAGTCCATCTATACTGACCTCCATCAGGTTGCAAATTAAAAATAATTTATATCTGCATCTAGCTCTGAAAAAATATTTGGCCTTCTAGCAGTGTGTGGGACTTTCTCTATTAGTCCATCTATACTGACCTACATCAGGTTGCAAATTAAAAATAATTTTTTGTCTGCATCTAGCTCTGAAAAAATATTTGGCCTTCTAGCAGTGTGTGGGACTTTCTCTATTAGTCCATCTATACTGACCTCCATCAGGTTGCAAACTGAATATATTTTTTTTCTGCATCTACCTCTGAAAAAATATTTGGGCTTCTAGCTGTGTGTAGGACTTGTTCTATTAGTCCATCTATACTGACCTCCATCAGGTTGCAAACTGAATACAATTTTTTTCTGCATCTACCTCTGAAAAAATATTTGGGCTTCTAGCTGTGTGTGGGACTTGTTCTATTAGTCCATCTATACTGACCTCCATCAGGTTGCAAATTGAATATAATTTTTTTCTGCTTCTAACCCAGCCAATAGTTTTGGCATAATACCACAATTTGGCCACTCAGCTCTGCTCGGTTCCCATCCATTGTTTTTTTGTGCAAACAACTCCAGAGTTGTGAATTAGTTAACCACCAAAATGAGTGGAAAAAGGCCTGCTGCTGGTGGAAAGGGGAATAGGCGTGTTGGGAAGGGTAAAAAAGGTTGTGTCCGTGGGGTAGGTGTTAAAGCAACAGTAACATCTGCAGAAGAAAGACCATCTTCTAGCCAAACTAAAATGTCTACTTCTTTTAGCGGACAATGTGATAAGGTCCCTTTCTTACGGCCACGCCAATCGCTACAAATTCCAGATGAGGCACAAAAACAGCAGGTGCTTCAACGGATATCAAGTGCTCCTTTAAGTGGGCTCTCCTTCACATCAACTTCAACATCACATATACTCCAGTCCTCAAAGGTGTCACCCCAATCGCACTTGCTTCCTCACAGCTCCCAAATCTCCAGCTGCCCGTCTGAGTATGAGGTAGAACAGATGGTTGAGTCTGAAGAGCTGTTTACTCATACTATAGCCTGGGAATCAGAGGTCGACTCCAGCGCTTCTGTGAATCCAGACGAGGAAATGATCTGCACTGATGCCCAGAATCTTTATGAGTCGGATCCAGGACCAGACGCCGAAGGTTCTGACCATAATGTAGACCCTCATTCCCAAACTGTAACTCCTGTTGGTGGAGACAATGAGGAAGACGATGATGAGACTCAAATACCTGATTGGAACGACAACTTTAGTTTTTTGTCAGGGCAGGAACAGGTTGGCTCTGAGGACGACGGGTGTGATAACGCACAGGGTGATGATGATGAGGTTGGAGATCCCACTTACTGTCAACCCACAGTCAGCCAAGAGATGAGGTCAGCAGAGGAGGTGGAGGAAGATGCTAGTGATGACGAGGTCAGGTTGCGCCTTCCTGGACAGAGACGTAGTACTGGAAGCACGTCAACAACTGCATCCTCAAACACAACTCTGCCTCTCACCACAAGTCGTGGTGGCTCTTCAGGTCGCATGGGTGCTAAGCCTTGCATAGCCTGGGCATTTTTTCAGATCGATAAAGATGACCCAACTTGTGTTATCTGTAACATTTGTCAGCAAAAGCTAAGTAGAGGCCAAAAAATACATAGTTTGAGTACTTCATGCATGAACCGGCACATGGACATGAAGCATAAGTTGCAGTGGGAAGCTCAGTGTGCTACAATGCGGCCTAGCCGGCCGGGCCAACCACCGTCTGCCATATCTTGTGCATCCGCGGCCTCTTCATCCTCTGAGACTGGGGGGACAGCAGTCACATGTGTTTTGGGGCGCAGACCTGCCACCTCTTTACCCGCAACAGCCAGCGTGATTGGCAGGTCATCATTTTCTTTGGAGGTGGTAACACCAGCTGGTGTTGAGCGCTGTCCGACATCAATAGCACCACCTTTGGATCAAGGCAACCTAACATGTCCGCCTGCATCTTTCTCACAGACCGGCAGTTTGCCGGGGACACCCTTATCAACCCCGTCTAAGCACAATAGCCAGCCCTCGGTCCCTCAGATGTGGACAAGTAAAAGACCATTTCCTCCTAGCCATGAGAAAGCTAAGAGGTTGAATTTCACCATCTGCAAGCTCTTGGCTACAGAAATGCTGCCTTTCCGCCTGGTGGACACAGAGGATTTTTGAGACCTTATGTCCGTCGCAGTGCCCCAGTACCAGATGCCCAGTCGGCACTACTTCTCAAAGAAAGGTGTGCCTGCGCTCCACCAGCATGTCGCACACAACATCACCGCTTCTTTGAGAAACTCTGTGTGTGACAGGGTGCATTTCACCACAGACACTTGGACGAGTAGGCATGGACAGGGGCGTTACATGTCGCTGACTGGGCACTGGGTAACTATGGTGACAGCAGGACAAGGGGCTGCTGTCCAAGTCTTGCCGTCCCCACGAGTTGTGCGTCAATCCTCTTTATGTCAAAGTTCCTCCACTGCTTCTGCCTCCTCAACCTCCTCTCGGTCTTCCACCTGCACCCAAAGCCTGTCTGGTCATGCCACAAGCTTTCTAACTGCGCAGAAGGGATCCTGCACACCTCCTTACTATGCTGGCAGTAGGGCTCAATGTCATCAGGCGGTTTTTACTTTGAAATGTCTGTGAAATGTGAGTCACACAGCTGAGGAGTTGTGGTCAGCTCTGGAGAACCAATTTCATGAATGGTTGTCTCCACTGGACCTGAAACCAGGGAAGGCCGTGTGCGACAATGCTGCAAACCTGGGTGCGGCCCTTCGCCGGGGCAATGTCACACACGTGCCTTGTATGGCTCACGTGTTGAACCTGGTTGTCCAGCAATTTTTAGCCCACTATCCCAGACTAGATGGCCTTCTGCAGAGGGCACGGTCGCTGTGTGCTCACTTCCGCCGTTCGCATCCCGCAGCTCAGCGACTTACATCTCTACAGAAGTCGTTGGGCCTGCCACTTCACCGGCTAAAATGCGATGTGCCTACCCGGTGGAATTCAACTCTGCATATGTTGCAGCGACTGTGGCAGCACCGACAAGCCCTGGTGCAATACGTTCTGACGTATAGCCTGGGCTAACGAGATCCAGAGGTGGGGCAAATCACGCTGGAGGAGTGGTCTCAGATCAGGGACCTATGCACCCTTCTGCACAGTTTTGAAATGGCGACGTAGATGTTTAGTGCTGACGATGCCATTATCAGCATGACTATTCCGGTGATTTACATGCTGGAGCACATGTTAAACAGAATTCGGAGTCAGGTGGTGGCACAAGAGGAGGTGGAGGAAGTAGAGGAGGAGGAGTTGTATGCGGAAGGGCTAACATCTGCAAGGTCCAGATGGTCGGCAGCACGGAGGCGGCAGGCATATGAGGGTGGGGGAGATGGTTTTACCAGGGCGCATGGTAGCAGCCAAACTAGTGAGGAAGGTGCAGGAGCCCAGGAAGAAGTGGAGGACGAACTGATGGAAGACTCATCAGATGAGGGAGACCTTGATCACATTTCTGTTGTGCGAGGTTGGGGGGAGAGGACAGAGGAAGGAAGCATGATTGTTACCTCGCCACCAACACAACAGGGACTTGGTGCTCCTGGATGCGCAACACACATGAGTGCCTTCTTGCTGCACTACCTGCAACATGACCCTCGAATTGTGAGAATTAGAAATAATCCTGACTACTGGGTTGTCACACTGTTAGATCCCCTGTACAAAAGTAAATTTGCCGAAATTATTCCTGCCATAGAAAGGGATGCACGCATGCAGGAGTATCAGCAGAGACTGTTGCAGAATCTTACATGTGCTTTTCCACAAAACACCAGTGGTGCACGTAGTGAATCTCACAGTTCCAACTTGCCAACCGTGGGACCGTCAAGTGTTCAGCACTCAAACCGTAACAGAACCACAGTATCTGCTGGTAACATCAATTTTGCGGAATCATTTCACCACTTTTTTAGCCCATCCTTTGCAAGGCCACAGGAGACAAGAAGTCTGACACATAGTCAACGCCTAGAGACGATGGTACAGGAGTATCTCCAAGTAAACATTGAAGCCATGACTGTGTCACTGGACCCTTGCTCTTTTTGGGCTTCCAATCTGGATAAATGGCCGGAGCTAGCCACTTACGCCTTGGAGATCTTGTCATGCCCCGCAGCCAGCGTTCTGTCTGAACGTGTGTTCAGCGCTGCTGGTGGTGTGCTGACAGATAAGCGCACGCGGCTCTCCACTGGTAATGTAGACAGACTCACGTTCATAAAGATGAACAAATCATGGATCCGAAACGACTTTTCTACCCCTGTGTCATCCTGGGGAGAGTAAAAGCTTGATGATTGGTTAAAATCACCCTACCAACCGTTTTAAGCTTTCAAATTACTAATCATGTTTATCTGTATCTTGGCTGGAAAATAATTTGGGCTTTGTAGCAGTGTGCAGCACTGATTCTATTAGGCCATCTATAATAAGCTCCACCAGATTTGAAATTGCTAATCATGTTTACCTGTATCTTGACTGGAAAATAATTTGGGCTTTGTAGCAGTATGCAGCACTGATCCTATTAGGCCATCTATACTAAGCTCCACCAGATTTAAAATTAATAATAATTTTTAGCTGCATCTAGCCCGGAAAATAATTTTGGGGCTCCGAGATGCGCAAGACACATAAGTGCCTTCTTGCTGCACTACCTGCAACATGACCCTCATATTGACAGAATTAGAAGTAATCATGACTACTGGGTTGCCACACTCTTAGATCCCCCAAACTTTTCGATCAACCTTTTCATTTTAATAAAGACCAAAAAAATGGTCATTTTTGAAATTATAAGCATTAGCAGGTTATTAGAAACTGAAATCAAACAGTTTTCAACTCAAAACTTTATTCTAGGTGATGTTACATTTTCACATAGGACCCCTTGTTCGAAAGGAGCTTCTGAACTCTCTCGTCCATTGAATTTGTCAGGTTTTGGATGGTTTCTGCTTCAATTGTTTTGCATGAGGACAGAATACCCTCCCAGAGCTGTTGCTTAGATGTGAACTGCCTCCCGCCATCATAGACACTCCTTTTGATGATGCTCCAGAGGTTCTGAATGGGGTAGAGGTCAGGGGAGCATGGGGGTCACACCATAAGTTTGTCCCCTTTTATGCCCATATCAGCCAGAGATGCAGATGTTTTATGTGCAGCATGAGATGGTGCATTATCATGCAAAAAAATGATCTTGCTGTGAAATACACGATTCTTCTTCTTGAACCATGGCAGGAAGTGCTGTTTGAGAAAATCCACATACATTATGGAGTTCATCTTTAGCGCCTTCAGGGATCCTAAAGGGGCCGACAATCTCTCTCCCCATGATTCCAGCCCAAAACATTACTCCACCTCCTCCTTGTTGGTGCTGTAGCCGTGTTTGCGTGGGGTGTCCATCAACCAGCCATCCTCCACTCCATCCTTCTGGACCATCGAGCGCTGCACGGCACTCATCCGTGAACAAAACAGTTTTGAAATCAGTCTTCATGTAATGTTTGGCCCACTGGAGCCGTTTCTGCTTGTGTGAAGTGGATAGAGGAGGTCGACAGGATGGCGTATGCACAGCTGCAAACCTCTGAAGGACCCTGCATCTTGTTGTTCGGGGGACGTTGGAGGCACCAGCAGCTTCAAAAACTTGTCTGCTGCTATGACAAGGCTTTTTTGCCGCTGCTCTTTTAACCTGACGTAATTGCCTGTAGGAAAGAGTTCTCAATTTGCCCTTATCAGCACGCACACGTGTGTACTGTGAATCAGCTACATACTTCTTGATTGCCAAGACACTTCATCCTGATCATCGCACAATGTTGATTGTAGTCATGCCTTGACCTAAACACTCCACAATTTGTTGCTTCTCAGCAGCCGACACATCCTTTTTCTTTCCCATTTTGGCAGAAAATGTAGGCTGCTTAATAATGTGAGACAGCCTCCTTAAGTAGTCTTGCCTTTCATTGGACACACCTGCCAAACTAATTAGCACAGGTGTCTGCAATTGCTTACAGTGATATAAAGAGCCCTGACACACATCACCATCAATGAGTTTAACTGACAAACAAACAAATTCTTCCCTTATCACTCCTAAACACTTTTTGCATAATAATTTGGAACACAGTGTACATGTGCTTTTCCACAAAACACCAGTGGTTCACGTAGTGAATCTTACAGTTCTAAATTGCCAACCGTGGTCTGTATGGAGTTGTTCAATAAAGGGCCCAAAATTAAGATAACATAGATGGGAGAGGTCTCTATGAATAGGAATTCCTAAGTATTTGATACCCTGTGAGGGCCAGGCAAAGGGAAAGTTGGACTGGATGGAATCCTATATGGATTTGGGGAGGGAGACATCGAGGGCCTCAGACTTCGCTGCATTGATTTTAAAATTTGACCATGTAACAAAGTGATCTATTTCAGCCATAACAGCATGGATGGATATATGTGATTGAGTGATATATACTAGGACATCATCAGCAAATAGAGAGCACTTGTACTCGGTGCCTCCCACCTCAATCCACCTAATATTGGGGTTATGGCAAATTGATGAGAGCAGGTGCTCCGTCACTAGGATGTATAAGAAAGGGGACAGAGGACATCCCTGCCTTGTCCCATTGGTGATTGTGAAAGGTGATGAAAATGTTCTGATGCACCCCCTGGGCCTTGGGACACCCGGAGCCGGACCCTTTTTGGTGGATGCTGGTGGTTGTAGTCTTCGTGGCGGCGACCCGGTTCCGTGGCTCAGGGTGGTCAAACCAGTGGCGCAACTATTTATGTGGTTTTGATGTTTAAATGTCTGACTACGCCACCCGTGGATTGCGGTCAGAGTGAACCGCCGCTGCAGGGCAGACCGCTGAGGCTGGTGTTGTGGGTGCAGCAGAGCGTAGCATAACTCCCCACGGGAGGAGTATAGCCTCAGGGCAGTGTATGCGGAGGATGGGGGTGATGGTGCAGGGCAGCAGCAGTAACGACACGGAGTCAGTGATGCAGTCCAGGGCCTTTACTCACAGTTCTTATTATCCAGACCACGTCTGCAGGTAACGGCTGCCCACGTCGTACTGTGCTCACCAGGTGAGGGGCTCAGACAACTCCCAGATAACTTTGGAGCGCTTCACAGGACCCCCTTTGTGTGTCCTTTGTCTGGCCTTTCTTACCAACCCTTCTGTCCGGCTGCCTCGGGCCTCCTCTTGGTAAACTTGGCGCCAGTTTCCCTGACCCTATGTGGTGCCTTCCTAGCGGGTGTAGCGAGGGGCTGCGCCACATAAAATGTCACAGCCTCCGGTTTCTAGCTGAGGGTCGTTTCCTGCCTCCACTAGTTTCGGGGACCGGTCTCCCCCTTTGGCCTGACCCCTCCACGCAGGTGGATTCGGGCGTGCGGTGGCGACTCGCCCGTCCGCACCCCTGGGATCCCTTTATTCCTCGTTCCTGGAGGCTTCTCCGCTCCTCTTCCTTCCTTCTCCCTCTTCCAGGCCTGGGCCTCTGTTACTAGGCCCGCCTCCGGAGCAGAGCTCATGCAGAGCCCCTGCTCCCTGCCACTGCTGCTCAGACTTCTCTGCACTGAACTAAGATGGTTCCCACCTTTTATACTCCCTTCTCAATGCACCCAGGAACTGCTTCCTCCCTGCTCCTGCACTACAGGGTTCCCCTTCCTCAGTGTTCCCTCCCCCCACTCCAGCCAGGGACAGGGACTGTCGTGCCCATCTCAGAGGCATATTGGTCGCCCTGCCCCACGGCAATGTGGTGTAATGCATACAGGTGTCGGGTCCTGATCCACACTCCATCCTTACCTGAGAGTGAGATATCACACCTCTGGGTGAGGTGCAATACCTTTGTAGCAACCGAGCCCTCAGGGTGCTACAGTTCCATTTATCTTCAGCCTAGGTGACGCATTGTGATACAGGGCCGTGATTTTGGCTATAAAAGGGTCCCCTAGACCCCTACCCCAAGCTTTTTAAGAGAATCATATATGGCGTACCAGGAGACTCTATGGAATGCTTTCTCAGCATCCAACGAGAGTATCTAATTACAAATTTTTAACTGCATCTAGCCCAGGAAATACTTTGTGCCTAGTAGCAGTGTCTGCTAGTCAGCGGATTATCCCGGCTGTTAAGCAAGCTACACCACCTGTAGTTTGGACACTTAATTTTTTCAAAGGAAATGCTTCGGGACCACGGGATACTCAGTGAAGAGCATCAGGAGGCACCCCAAGGCATAGGGGCTGGGACTGGCAGTAGGATGCCTTGCGGTGGACAGCCGAGCTCGATCCTTATAAAAGCTTTTTAACTGCAGCAGCTTTAGTGGACGCTACTGGAGCTGGAATTACGCGGCTGCTGGCATGAGACTTGCCCTCCAATAGATCCTTGTAAATGGATTTAAAGTGTATTCATTCAAATTAGAGAGACAATTTAAATTAAAAAGCTAAGAGCTGCCTCTACCACAGGGGGGCTCGCTCGACCCACCAGCGGACAGGCACCAGTATTGGGAGAGGGGGGCTGGCCGTCAGGGTTCACCGCGGCTCTGGCACAAACCCGGCGACACGGAGGTGGCACGGGCAGGAGCGGACTGAACTTGTCGGCTTCTCACTTTTTGGATTTTAGAAGGGCATGACATGCCTATATCTGTGTCTCCCCCTCCTTTTACTCCTCCACCTCTTTTCTTTTTGCATGACTATATGTACTTGTCACTTTTCCATGTGTTAGTTGTGTCTTCTGAGCGGTTTGTCAGCTTTTGGACACCTTTGAAGGTGTTTTCTATGTGTTTCTATGTGTTTTTGTTTGCCTGCCATTGGTTTTAACGGTGTTCGAAGGTGTTCGACGAACAGTTCGACGAACTGAACCGAACTCGAACACTACGGAGGTGGCTCAACACTAATGGTGACTGCTGCAGACAGATCACAAATGTGAATGCTGTTCTGTCTATGCATAGAACTGAAGATAATCCACTGCTGTATGCATCAATAGAGTGGAATTTGCAGTTTCATATCAATGAACTTTCAGCATCAGGCAGCAAACACTCAACTAATCAACTAATCATAGCCCCTGTACACAGTGTGTCGTAGTACATTGTATCTCTCCTCTTAGCCCCCTATATAATGAAAATCCTTCATTATACAGTATATCTCTTTTATGTGCCCTCTATTTACAGCCTATCTTGCAGTATATCTCTCCTGTATCTCTCTTGTCTGTCCCTAATATACAATCAATCATGCAGTATATCTCTCCTTTCTTTCCCCTCTATATACAGCACATGTTGCAGTCGATCTCTCCTTCTGTCAGCCACTGTATTCACAGCTCATCCTGCATTATATCTTTCCTTTCTGTCCTCTGTATGGAGTTAATCTTGCAATACTAGTATTTAAGAGGAAAAGGAAGGAAATCTGGCACATCCATTCATCAATAAAAGAAAAAATGTTATTGTAAAGCCATTAAAACCTTGGAATCGCCCAAACAAATGTAAAACTGACACGCTTCTGGCTAACATAGGCACCCTTAGTCACAGGATATAGAAAAAGATCATGGGAACACTATTTAAATATCTTCGGACCAATCACGTCAGTGAAAACAAAATTACATTAACCCTTTCAGCCAGAGCCTGTTTTCATCGTTGTGACCAGGTCAATTTTTTCAATTCTGAACAGTGTCAATTTATAAGGTAATAAGTCTTGAATTCTTCAATGAATCCCAGTCTTTCTGAGATTACTTTTTCATGACATATTGTACTTCATGTTTGTGGTAAATTTAGGATGATATTTTTTGCATTTATTTGTGAAAATATTTATGCCAGACAAAGAAGTGTGTAAGGTAGTCAGGATCACTAAGTGTTGTAAATAACTAAAAAAATCTTTATTTATACAGCAAACAAAGGTATACATGATAAAAACATTAAAAAATCCAAAAAGGCTTAACTACAACCATGGGTGTACCTATATAAGGAAAAGCACCCCTCCTCCAATGTACAAAAAAGACTATCAACATAATAGGTGAAGTCATACACACTGGAACTAGGTCTCTGCTCCCCGTGTCACGGCTGATACAGGTGCCAGACTTTTTTTACTTTTTACCCTGGATTCTTCTCTAGTATATTTATATTTGGATATACTGGATTTGCATGTGTATTACTATTAAGGACTTATTACCGTCATGCTTTAATAGAATGTTCTTGTTATTCATTATATATTTATATAAGAGAACATCACATGGTATTTCTCTTATGGAATTAGCTCATTGTCATCTTTTTTCATGTTCTCTACACTAGTGTATTATTTTGGGTCACCTTAATGTGTACATTGGAGGAGGGGTGCTTTTCCTTACATGGATACACCCGTGGTTGTATTTAAGCCTTTTTGGATTTTTATGTTTTTTTTTATCATGTACAGTGAAGGAAATAATTATTTGATCCCTTGCTGTTTTTGTAACTTTTCCCACTGACAAAGACATGAACAGTCTATAATTTTAAGAGTAGGTTAATTTTAACATTGAGAGATAGAATATCCAAAAAAAATCAAGGAAAATCACATTATATAAATTAGATACATTTATTTGCATTTTGCAGGGAGAAATGAGTATTTGATCCCCTACAAACCATTATGAGTTCTGGCTCCTACAGACCAGTTAGATGCTCCTAATCAACTCGTTACCTGCATTAAAGACAGCTGTCATACATAGTCACCTGTATAAAAGACTCCTGTCCACAGACTCAATTAATCAGTCAGACTCTAACCTCTACAACATGGGCTAGACCAAAGAGCTTTCTAAGGAAGTCAGGGACAAGATCATAGACCTGCACAAAGCTGGAATGGGCTACAAAACCATAAGTAAGACGCTGGGTGAGAGGAGACAACTGTTGGTGCAATAGTAAAAAAATGGAAGAAATACAAAATGACTGTCAATCGACATCGATCAGGGGCACCATGCAAAATCTCACCTCGTGGAGTATCCTGGTTCATTAGGAAGGTGAGAGATCAGCCTAAAACTACACGGGGGGAACTTGTTAATGATCTCAAGGCAGCTGGGACCACAGTCATCAAGAAAACCATTGGTAACACATTACGCATTAAAGGTTTAAAATCCTGCAGTGCCCACAAGGTCCCCCTGCTCAAGAAGGCACATGTGCAGGCCCGTCTGAAGTTTGCCAATGAAAAGCTGGATGATTCTGTTATTGGGAGAAGGTGCTGTGGTCAAATGAGACAAAAATTGAGCTCTTTGGCATTAACTCAACTCGCCGTGTTTGGAGGAAGAGAAATGCTGCCTATGACCCAAAGAACACCGTCCCCACTGTCAAGCATGGAGGTGGAAACATTATGTTTTGGGGGTGTTTCTGTGCTAAGGGCACAGGACTACTTCACCGCATCAATGGGAGAATGGAAGGAGCCATGTACCGTAAAATCCTGAGTGACAACCTCCTTCCCTCCGCTAGGACATTAAAAATGCGTCGAGTCTGGGTCTTCCAGCAAGACAATGACCCAAAACATACAGCCAAGGCAACAAAGGAGTGGCTCATAAAGAAGCACATTAAGGTCATGGAGTGGCCTAGCAAGTCTCCAGACTTTAATCCCATTGAAAACTTATGGAGGGAGTTGAATCTCCGAGTTGCCAAGCGACAGCCTCAAAATCTGAATGATTTAGAGATGATCTGCAAAGAGGAGGGGACCAAAATTCCTCCTGACATGTGCGCAACCCTCATCATCAACTACAAAAAAAGTCTAACTGCTGTGCTTGCCAACAAGGGTTTTGCCACCAAGTATTAAGTGTTGTTTGCCAGCGGGATCAAATACTTATTTCTCACTGCAAAATGCAAATAAATTTATCTAATTTATACAATGTGATTGTCTTCATTTTTTGGGGATAAAGTATCCCAGAAAACCTCATGACATGTTTGCAGAGCCCCTGATGCGCCTAAACACTGGAAACTCCCTACAAGTGACCTCATTTTGGAAACTACACCTCTCAAGGAAGTAATTTAGGGGAGAAGTGAGTATTTTTAACCCACAGATGATTCACAGAATTGTATAATATTTTGCTGAGTAAATAAAATATTTTTTCCACTAAAATTTTGCTTTGGCCCCAATTTTGTAATATTCAGAAGGGGTAATAGGAGAAAACGAACAGTATAATTTGTTATGCAATTTCTCCTGAGTACGCCAATACCTCATAAGTGGTCGAAAACTACTTTTGAGATACAGTGCAAAGCTCAAAAGAGAAGGAGCGTCATATTACAGTGCGGATTTTGCTGTTATGGTTTACGGGTGTAATGTCACATTGGCAGAGCCCCTGAGGTCTAAGAACAGCAGAACCCACCCCCCATAAGAGACCCAATTTTACAAACTGCACCTCTCAATTAATTCATCTAGGGGTGCAGTGACCATATTGACACCACAGGTGTATCACAGAATTTTATACCATTGAGTGGTGAAGGGGAAAAAAATACATTCTTACCACAAAAAAAAATTTTAACCCCAGATTTTACATTTTCACGAGGGAAAATGGGTAAAAATGGCAACAAAGTTTGTCACACAATTTCACCTAAATGTGGCAACACCCCATATGTGGCTGTACAGTACTGAATAACCACTCGGCGAGACTCGGGAGGGAAGGAGTGCTATTTGACTCTTGGAGAACAAATTTTTGTAGAATACGTTTCTGACTCCATATACAGAGCCCCTAAGTGCTAGAAGAGCAGAATTTCCCCTCAAGTGACCCCATTTTAGAAACTAAACACCTCTGGGAGTTTATCTACAGCTGTAATGACAATTTTGACTCCATGGGTGTTTTCCAGAAACAAACAGCAATGGATGTTGCTTAGTGAAAATTGCAAATCTGCTATTGTTGTGCCCATACATTGAAGTGCCCATACATTGTAGTGCCCTGTACTTGCTTCTGGAGACATGGGCCCCGTAACTTAAGTGGGCTCTCTTTGCTACAGAAATGCTAAACATGTGGATGCTATATGTGGTTTAGGCATACTGTGGAGCTCAGAAGGGAGGGAAGCATTAGGATTTGGGGGCACAGAATTTGCTGGATTTAATTTTTTTTTTGGGGGGTGGGGGTGGCGAGGAGCCTTTTTGCTACCAGTAATAAAGAAGTCCCCTATATTTCCGATATCAGATGACAGAGCTGAGTGAGGAGTTGTGTTTTTCTTTATGGGAGTTGAAGCTTTCATTGGGAACATTTTACATAACATTTTGAATCACATCTAAATCTCTGATGTGACGTGATTCAGGTGTCCAAGATGGCGGCGCCCGGTTTTAAATACTCGAGGTGACGCTGTGCGGCCAGCCAATCACTGTAATACCCACAAACAACATGGCTGCGGCATTACAGTGACTGGCTGGCAATCCCTGCATGTTCATTGGCTCTGTAAAGAGCACCAAACATGCAGGGCGGAGACCCGAGCTCCCGCCCGAGGAACCCGAAAATTCTCGGTGCTCGCCGAACATCCCGAGTAGTGAGATGCTCGGGCGAGTACCGAGCAGTGTCGAGCATGCTCGCTCAACACTAATTATTATTATTTTCATCTACTACATATAATAGGATCTTGGAAATGGAAATACCCCTTTAACAGTTTACTTGACAGTTGCAGTACATCAAATTGTATCACGCAGTATCGGGCACAGCTCCCTCCATTTCTTGTTTCAGTAACACAGTACATTTCCCGCTTTACTTTACCTTCTGCCTGAACTATCCCTGCTATTCCTGTCAGCCCCAGAGATTTTCCGTCAGGCCCAGCCCAGTATTGCCGAGATCCATAACCTTTCCCTCACGTGGTTCCATATCCAACTTCCTCTGTATGGAAGGGGTGTCAGTGATTTCCATAGCCACCGACTCGAGCCTTGAGCTCCTGACGTTGCAGGGATGGATATAAGGAGTGCCCGCATCGCTCCCAGCACTTTAACTCCCTAAATGCAGCATTTAGCAGTCAAGCAGAGGGAGGAAGCCACCTCTGCTCTTGAATCGGCGCCCCCACATGAATTTTCAGGGGCCCAATTGTTGCCATGGTGACCCGATGTCATCATGACACCAGATTCACCATGGCACCAGGCACTAGTAAGGCACTAGTAAGTTAGTTAGATCATGTGCAGTGCATGATCTAGCTAACTTGTGTCAGTGCAACCACTGACAGTTATAAGACACAGCAGTGCTCCTGCATTGCTATCCCTTATAACTGTGATTAGAGTTCTAAACGTGAAAGTCCCATAGTAGGACTAAGTAAAAAATAAAAAAAAAATAAACAAAAATTGTAAAAATATATATTTAAAAAAAAAATCACAAAATAATAAAAAAATAAATAAATATATATATGTATATTGTGACAGAGTCACTGGTATGATATACGAGGGGAGGTACTGTATGTGTAACTCAGGTTGCTAGCCTGTGTGAACTGAAACCTGCAAAATTTCTGCCAGCTTGTTATATGCTGGGGGTTAACTCACTAAAGGGTGGTTTTATGTGAATGGCAAAGAGGGTGGGAAGCCAATCACACTACCTCCCCTCAGGGTGTGGCTGAGCAAGGTTTAAATGCTCAGTTACCATTTTTTTTCTGTTGTTGAGTTTGGGAAGGCAAGGGCTCTAGACTGGAAGGCAAGAGCTAAGAGAGGAGCTGAAAGGTGGGACTACAACCTATGTGGGCGAACCCCACACTGCTATGGACTGTGCTATTGTTTATCTTTTTTTTTGTTGTTTTGCCAGTAAGGCTGTGTTTACTTCTGCTGGAGCTGCAGGGCTTTATGCCACATAATAAAGCCTGCAGAGAAAACACGGTTCCTGAGTCTACTTACGGAAGCTGCCGAGTGAGGCGTCTTACCACAGTTGGTGCGAGAGTGCGTGCAAGATTCCAGGAACACATGTACCTGCCACAGAGACGGTGGATGTCCCGGGTAAAGGCCGTCAGCTAGCCAGAGAAGTCCGGCAGCATGGAGGAGCTCATTAAGCACCCGGTCTAGAGCCAACAACAGATGCACCAGCAGCACTTGCAGAGCCAGCAGAGCATGCAGCAGAGCCAGCAAAGCATGCAGCAGCAGCACTGAGATCAGCTACAGCAGCAATGAGAGCAACATCAGGAGACATATAAACTCTTGATGCAGAAAATTCAACTCCTAGCAGGACCACTGCTCCACCCCCAGATCCAGGTGATGACTCACACGTCAGGAAGATGGTAAGAAGGGCATTACAAAAGATGACCCCGGGGGATGACGTTGAGGCATTCCTGTTTGTGAAAGGGTGGCAGAGTGGGAGAGATTACCTCTGGAGCAGTGGGCAAAGGTTCTGGCACCATATTTAACCGGAGAGCCGTAGAAGGCTTATTATGATCTGGCTTTGCAAGACACAAAGGAATATGCCAAATTAAAAACAGAGATATTGGCATGCTAAGGAGTGACTATGTCTGTCAGAGGGCAAAGAGTCCACCACTGGGCGTATGCTGGCAACAAACCTCCATGCTCACAGATGTTTGACTTGTTACATCTTGTCCAGAAAAGGCTGCAGCCAGAGTCTTCCTCTCTTGCCCAGATGGTTGAGCGTGTGATGATGAACAGAGTCATCCATTCCCTACCCAGGCCGATGCAGACCTGGGTTGCCCAGGGCGACCCTCGGAATGCAGACGACCTCATCGGTCTGGTAGAGAGGTACCAAGTGGTCAAAAAATCCCTAGGGAAACCCGACATAGCCACCTCCCCATACTGGAGTGCCCAAAAGGGGACGGGTTCACCACGGAAGGGGTTCAGAGGCACAACTGGGGGGCATCCCACTTCCACTGAAGGGGCTGCAAGGACTGTTGTGAAGGATGTGATCTTTTGGCGATGTTGCAATCCGGGACATGTAGCCGCCCAGTGTCATACGATTGCTAAGCCAATAGACTGCAGCCTAGGCAGACGATGTTCATACTATGCTTACCCAGCCTGCAGTGTGAACTGTCAACCCGGCGAGGGGCCACAGGCGTGTGCCGTATTCATTAATGGAGTGATGGGCCTCGGGCTGTTGGACCCTGGGAGTCTGGTAACCTTAATCAGTGCCACCCTTCCCCACCAGTTGCTCCCCACCAAATCTGTGGGTATCCACTGCATACATGGGGATGCCAAGAACTACCCGGTGGCCAGAGTGACAGTCGGAACAGACTGTGGCGCCCAATCCCACGAGGCCGGGGTGTTCAAGAACCTGATACAACCCGTCATATTTGGGAGTGATTTTCCCTTGTTCTGGGACTTATGGTGAAAGGGATCCAGACTGAGTCATGGGGACAAAAGCCAGGACCCTAGAGAAATAGCCCGGTCAACATCGGAAGTGGATGAGTTCCCACTTTGTGTCCTTGTCGGCGAAGAGGATGAGACTGTGACCGAGGAGGCCACCCTCCCTGAATAAGAGGTGCCTGGAGAGATCTTTGAGTCAGCTCAAGTTCGGGACTTGACCTTGAAAGGGCCATGGGACAATGTTACGGTTTGTAATGGTGTTGCTCAAGAGCTGGGGGCAGACACCAGGCACCCACACTTTGCAGTTCAGGGGGAGCTATTATACCGGGTAGCCAAACTAAAAGGTGAAGAGATAGTGGAACAGTTGTTAGTTCCAGGGCCATACCATCGGAGAGTATTGGACATGGCCCACTCACATATTTTGGGGGGACACCTAGGGGTTGAAAAAACTCAGGAGAGAATAGTGAGGAGGTTTTATTGGGCAGGATGTTACCAGGAGATCGTAAACTATTGTGTGTCCTGCCCCACCGGCCAGATAACCGTGCCCAACTCCCACTTCCGTAGTCCCTTAGTTCCACTACCGGTGATAGAAGTTCCCTTTGAGAAGATTGCCATGGACCTTGTGGGCCCCTTAGTTAAATCGGCTGGGGCCACCAATCCATCCTGGTGGTCATGAACTATGCTACCCGGTACCACGAAGCGGTACCCTTAAGAAACTCGTCCAGTAGGAGCATAGCCCAAGAATTTGGGCATTATATGGGGGGGAGAAGTGACATCCTGCATGGGGTGTTATATGTGGGGTGACATCCTGCGTGGGGCATTATATGGGGGGTGACATCCTGCATGGGGCATTATAAGGGGAGAACATCCTGCATAGGGCATTATGTGGGGGGAACAGCCTGCATGGAGCATTATATGGGGGCCAGTATCCTGTATGGAGCATTATAAGGGGACCAGTATCCTGTATTGAGCATTATATGGGGCCAGTATCCTGTATGGAGCGTTATATGGGGGCCAGTATTCAGTATGGAGTGTTATATCGGTGCTAGTATTCCGTATGGAGCATTTTATGGGGGCCAGTATTCTGTATGGAGCATTTTATGGGGGCCAGTATTCTGTATGGAGCGTTATATGGGGACCAGTATCCTGTATGGAGCATTTTATGGGGGCCAGTATACTGTGTAGAGCGATTCGCTGGTTTCTGAGCTATTGTGGAATTTACAATAGATATCACTCATCTAATGTAAGAAGTGAAATCTTTGCATTGTATTATACTTATATTTCTCTGCGGTATCTGTGCATCATGAATCGTGGTATGTGTTAAAGGGGCCCACTGAGACTCTTTCGCCTGGGGCCCAGAAAACCTGGAGCCAGCTCTGCTAGGAGCCGTACTTTCTCAAGAGATAAATGGGGAAGAACATCCCATTCTCTATCTGAGCTGGAAGCTTTCGTCCTGCGAGAAAAACTATGCTATAGTAGAAAAAGAGTGTTTAGTCATAAAGTGGGCCGTAGATACACTAAGATATTACCTACTAGGCTGGAAGTTTAAGTTGGTGTCAGACCATGTCCCTTTGAGATGGTTTAGGGAAAAGAGGGGTAAAAATTCCAGGGTAACTAGATGGTTCCTAGCTCTTCAGGACTTTAACTTTCACGTGGTTCATAGACCCGGGAAGTTACACAGGAACGCAGATGCCCTTTCTAGAATTCTCTGTCTGGTACCAGAAGGTGCCCACCCCCCCACCTCCCCCCGGCTTTGGGCAGAGGGGAGGAATATGTGACAGAGTCATTGGTGTGATATACGAGGGGAGGTAAGTGTCACTCAGGTTGCTAGCCTGTGTGAACTGAAACCTGCAAAATTTCTGCCAGCATGTTATATGCTGGGGGTATGCTCAATGTTTTTGAGTGGCCATCACAAAGCTCTGATCTCAATCCTATTGAAAATTTATGGGCAAAGCTGAAAAGGCAGGTGTGAGCAAGGCGACCTACAAACCTGGATCAGTTACACCAGTTTTGTTAGAAGGAATGGGCCCAAATTTCAACCAACTATTGTGAGAAGCTTGTGGAAGGATAGCCCAAACATTTGACCCAAGTCATTCAGTTTAAGGGTAATGGTACCAAATACTAACTAAATGTATGTAAACTTTTGACTTTGCGGTAAGTAATAAGAATGCCTTAAAACATTCTCTCTCTCATTATTCTGGCATTTGGCAAATATTAAAAATTATGGTATCCTAATTGACCTAAACGGGAAAGGTTTATTCTGATTTCATGTCAGATATTGAGAAAAACATGTATATGTGTATTTTTATATAGTATATGTAAACTGTATTTTTTGTATTACCGGGTCCGGTACGACCTGCCCTATAAAAATGTTCCACTAGTTAACCCCTTCAGTGAACACTGTGAAAAAAATAAATAAAAAACAAGCCAAAAAACGATGCATTGTCATCATACCGCTGAGCAAAAAATTAAATAAAACGCGATCAAAAAGATGAATGTAAATAAAAATTGAATCGCTGAAGACGTCATCTTGTCCTGCAAAAAATAAGCTGCTATACAGCTCTGTCAATGGAAAAATCTAAAAGTTACAGCTCTCAGAATAAAGTGATGCAAAAATAATTATTTTTTCTAATACAAAAAAATTTCTGTAAAAGCGACAAAACATAAAAAAGGATATAAATGTCTTATTGCTGTAATCGACCCAAAGAATAAAGCTGCCTTATCAATTTTAACACATATGAAACAGAATTTAAAAAAACTCAAAAAACAATTCCTGAATTGATAGTTTTTGTTCATTCTGCCTCCCAATAATCAGAATAGAAAGAGATCAAAAAATGTCATGTGCCCGAAAATGATACCAATGTTTTTATTTTTGACCACTTTTAATCAATTTGTCCAGCAAAAACAAGCCGTCACATTACGCTGTCGGCCGAAATGTGGAAAATTATAGCTTTCAAAATATGGAGATGCAAAAACTATTTTTTGCAAAAAAAAAAAAGCGTATTTTAGTGTGTGACAGCAGCCAAACTTAAAAAACCATATATCGTATTTTTCAGACTGTAAGACGCACTTTTTTCCTCCAAAATTTGGGAGAAAAGTTGGGGGTGCGTCTTATAGTCCGAATGTGGCTGGGTCTGTGGATGGTGGAGGGTGTGGGAGGAGCAGGGCACAGGAGGCAGCAGCTGCCTTCTGCAGCCAAGACTGTGCCTGCTGCTAAAGAAAATGAATATTCACTGCTCCCCAGGCCCATTGGCGTGTGGAGTACTGAATATTCATTCTCCTTAATAACGCGCAGTGTCAGCAGCAACCGCTGGCTCCTGCAGCCGCTCGGCGGTCACATGTGCCCGCTATTAAAGAACATGAATATTCACTCCTCTCCACGCCCATGAAGATTCATATTCATATTTAGTGAATATTCATGTTCTTTAATAGTGGGCCCACGTGATCGCCCAGCTTGCAGGAGCCGCGGCTGCGGCTACAGTGTGCACCCACTATTAAGGAGAATGAACTCACTACTCCCCATGTCAATAGTCCCGGCATGAGCAGTGAACCTTCTGGCAGCTCATCTCACCGTGTGAGAGCGCATGGCAGTGACGTCATGCGCAGCTCACATGGTGAGATGAGCTGCTGACAGTAGAACAGGACGCAGTGCTGGAGCAGAGGGGAAGTGAGTGGGGATGAGGGGTGCAATGCACACCAGGATAGGGATGGGGGCCATGTATAACAGGAAGAGGGGACCATATATACTAGGATGGGGGATATTAACAGAATTGGGGACATTACCCCTATAAGAGTGTCAGCAGCATGCCCTCTCCCCCATAACAGTGCATCATGACCACATTTTTTGCTTCAATTTATTTTTATATTTTCCTCTTCTAAAACCTAGGTGCATCCTATGGTTAGGTGCATCTTATAGTCCAAAAAATACGGTAAATTTGGTTTCACTGTAATCGCACCAACCTGTCTAATCACTTATACAGCACAAGGAATGACGAAAAAAATAAATAAAACCAATTCTTCACCTGCTGTTGATTTGTTCATTCTGCCTCCCAAAGATCGCAGTAAGGCTCGGTTCACATTTATCCTGCGTTCTGCGCTGAGCGCTTACACTCTGGTTTCCATGTAAATCTCCAAAATATGTGATTCAGACACAACCCCTGGCGGATGATTCCCTATAATGAGGCTGATGGAGGCACTGTGGATGCTGTCTGGCCTTTGATCCGGCAGTGTCCATCTTTTTAGGCATGCATAAAAGCGTTGTCCACCACAGTTTTGTGCACTTCTGAAAAAAAGGACAACACAGAACAGAGGCCAGATCATTATAGTGAATGGATCCCTGGGGGGTTTCATCTGAATCACTTCACTCGGAGATTTAGATGAAAACCCCGATATAAATGCTCAGCGTAGAGCATGAATGTGATCCACTCAGGTCCGTCATCTGTTATCAGAAATAAAGGGGGCTTGCATGTTACTGGTAGCACAAAGGTTCTAGAAAAGTGAATTGACTCCTTGCCCCCCCAAATAAATTCAGAAAATTCTGCGCTCCCAAATCCAAATACTCCCCTTGCACTTGAGCCTCAGTGTGCCTAAACCACAGTTAGCGTCCACATCTTTGGCATTTCTGTAGAGATGAGAGCCCACCTAATTTACGGATGCATGTCTCCAGAAGCATGAGCTGGGCACAACATACTGGTCACTACAACATACTGTTCACTACAATGTACTGGTCACTACAACGGCAGTTTGCAATTTTCACTCAGCAACATCCACTGTTGCTTGTTTCTGGAAAACACTCAAGGTGTCAAAATTGTCTCTCCACCTGCAGATAAATTCCAAAAGGGATAGAATTTAAAAATGGGGTCACTTGAGGGGGGATTCTGCTCTTCTAGCACTTACGGGCTCTGTATATGGAGTCCGCAAACTATTCTAGGAAAATTTCCATTCCAGGATTAAAATAGCGCTAAATAAGTTCCCTGAGTGGTCTAGTATCCAGAATGGTATCACTTGTGGGGGGTGTCCACTGTTTAGGCACATCAGGGGCTCTCCTAACGCGACATGACGTTTCGCTAATTATTCCAGCCAATTTTACATTCAAAAAGTCAAATGACACTCCCTCCCTTCCGAGCCCTGTTCTGCGCCCGAACAGTGGTTTTAACCCCATCTATGGGTTATTGACTCAAGAGAAATTTCACAACAAATTTTGCAGTCCATTTTTTCCTGTTACCCTTGCAAAAATAACAAAAATTGAGTATGAAGTAAAATTCTTGCGAAAAAAAGTTAAATGTTCATTGTTTTCTTCCACATTCCAAAAATTCATGTGAAGCACCTGAAGGGTTAATAAACTTCTTGAATGTGGTTTTGAGCACCTTCAGGGGTGCAGTTTTTAGAATGGTGTCATTTTTGGGTATTTTCTGTCATATGGACCCCTCAAAGTATCATCAAATGTGATGTGGTCCCTAAAAAAATGGTTTTGTAAATTTTGTTGGAAAAATGAGAAATTGCTGGTTAACTTTTAACCCTTATAACTTCAAAAAAAAAAAAAAAAATTATGTTTCAAAAAGTGTGGTGCTGATGTAAAGTAGACATGTGGGAAATGTTATTTATTAATTATTTTGTGCGACATAACTCTCTGATTTAAGAGCATAAAAATTAAAATTTGAAAATGTTCAAAATTTTCACCAAATTTCCGTTTTTTTTCACAAATAAATGCGAGTCATATAGAAAAAACGTAACCATTATCATGAAATACAACATGTCATGAAAAAACAATCTCAGAATCCGTGGGATCCATTCCAGAGTTATTACCTCATGACGTGACACTGGTCAGAATTGTAAAATTTGGCCTGGTCATGAAGGTGAAAATAGGCTTGGGGTTAAGGGGTTAAGGTATTTAATATAATCTGGAACTGCCGATATGTCCCCGGACCAGATGAGGAATAAATCATCCACATATCAGCCACACCATACCTTATGGGTAAAAAATGCTTTACTGTCAGAGAATATGAAAAGTGAGCCCAATGGGGCACCCTCTATTTCAAGTAAAAACTGTGAATTGAGCATAAAAAATTGTAACCTAATAAATAGTCTAAAGCCAACATATTAAATTTTTTAAGTCAGACGAATAAGAACTGTATCGATCTAAATGATGTTTTATAAATAATCTACCTAGTGATTGTGGAATAATGGAATAGAGTTTAATGACATCGCATTCGCAGGTAATAAAAGAAAAATCTTGTTGCCACTTAAATTTGTCAAAAACCTCGAGGACAGATGACATGTCCCTGAGGTTGTCAGTGATTCTAATAACCAGAGGCTGAAGGTGTTCATCAAGCCACTCACTTAAATTTTCATTGAAAATTTTCATTCCAATGCCAGAAACAGATGAATGTAGTGGGAGTGGCAACATTTCTTTATAAGTATTTGGTAATCCATGAAAAATAGGGATGATAGGATGATCTGGTAATAACCACTTTTTAATTTTGGTGTTAATGGCTCCTAAAGTTACACCCTCCTCTAAATATTTAGATAATGCAAGTTTGAAAAAAATGGTGGGATCAGGTAAAAGGGGTCTGTAAGTGGTAGTATTACATAAAATTGACCATGCCTGTTTGAAATATAGGGAGGTATCCAATAAACTTCACAGCCTGCCTTGTCTGATTGGCGTATAGTAAGATTATGGTTTAGTTGATCCCCAAAGGCTTTAAAATGTTCCCTGTTCAAATTTCTATGAGAAAACTGGATCTTGGTTTGTTCATGTAACAATTTAAAATCACATTCCACCAGAGTTTGAAAAAAGTCCAAGGCGGGTGCTCGGACTGTAACTGGCTTTATGAGTCTCCTTATATGTTCTAATGAAACGTCTCTGGGAGAGGTGGAAGCAGAAATAAATTTGATACAAGAAAGTCTAACTATGCGACTCTTAAATTTAATGAGGACTTGGATAATGACTTTCAGAAATGGGAAAAGAAGATACTAACAGTTAAAACTAAGAAGTACCAAAGGGACTGCATGGACTTTAAAACTAACCGTGTGTATAGATGGAGAAAGAAAAATATGGGGAAGAGACCCCCATCGCAAACTCTATCAAATTCAATCACATCCATATCATCGGCAGAGGAGAACTCGTTTTTAATATGAGTACAAGCTCTAATGTAGCTGGGAGGCTGGGGGTTAATAAACAACCCAATGCATGGAAAGGAAAGACATTTAATAAGTGAAAATTGATACCACCACAGTCTATGGAAAAAAAAGCAAGACTCAGAGTCTTTAGGTAATCAGTTTGTCTACTCATACCTTAACCAACACCCAAGTGAGGTCTTGGAGTTGGGTCTCAATTTTGTCCCTAACAACAATTTTGATTTGCATCTCTTTGAAAGAAAAATCATTTTACAAAAACTGCACCCCAAGACTGATTCATTGTTGGACTTTAATAGCATGGCTGAACAAGAGGCTATTGGCATCTTGGAGAAACTGGAGAGGGAGAGCTCTCCAGACCCCTGTCACAGCTGTTGGCCCACACCGGGGAATGCAGGAACAGGCAGGTTAGACTGGCATACAGACAGGTGGGTATTGGCAGGCACAGCTGGTATGCAGACAGGTGGATACTGGTAAGCATGGATGGTATGCAGACATGTGGATACTGGCAAGCACGGCTGGTATGCAGACAGGTGGGCACTAGCAAGCACGGCTGGTATGCAGAAAGGTGGGCACTGGCAAGCACGGCTGGTATGCTGACAGGTGGGTACTGGCAAGCACGGCTGGAGTGCAGACAGGGAGATACTGGCAAGCATGGCTGGGGAGCAGACAGGGAGGTACTAGCAGGTTGGAGCACAGGCTGGATAGGGTCCAGTACAGACTGGGAGACAGGAACTGAGCCACGGATGCGGTAGACAAGCAGAGTAAAGCGAAACCGCCGGAGCGGAGGACAAGGCAGAGCAGAGCAGAACCGCCGGAGCGGTGGACAAGGCAGAGCAGAGAGGAACCGCCGGTGCTGTAAGCAAGCAGAGCAGAGCGAAACTGCAGGTGTGGTGGACAAGGCAGAGCAGAGCGAAACCGCAGGTGCGGTGGACAAGGCAGAGCAGAGAGGAACCGCTGACGCAGTGAGCAAGCAGAGCAGAGTGAAACCGCAGGTGCGGTGGACAAGGCAGAGCAGAAAAGGGCTGAAGGTGCAGGCAGAGAGGACAGGGCTCTGTTCACATGGAACAGACTGGAAATGCAGGAAGATGGCTAGAACACAGGAGGTAGATACGGAGGAAGGGAAAAGGGACAAGCAGAACCAGATTCACACAAGCTACTTACTATGAAGTAGCGAGTTGACACAAAACTCACAAACAGAAGTACAGAGACAACGAGTAGGAGTTAGGTGCAGGTTCAGATACTGCAGGAAAAGGGAAGGTACGGACATAGAGACAAACAGGTAACAGGCTAGGATACAGTTCAGACAGGAACTGCTACTGCAATGAGATACAAGAACGAGCCTGGGTATACAGCCCCCAGAGTGGCAGAAACAGACTAGAAGTCAGAGATAACAGGCCTGGGTATACAGCCCCCAGAGTGGCAGAAACAGACTAGAAGTCAGAGATAACAGGCCTGGGTATACAGCCCCCAGAGTGGCAGAAACAGACTAGAAGTCAGAGATAACAGGCCTGGGTATGCAGCCCTCAGGGTGGCAGAAACAGACTAGAAGACAGAAATAACAGGCCTGGGTATGCAGCCCCCAAGGTGGCAGAAACAGACAAGATACAGGACAAAACCTGGCAACTCAGAGGCAAGGAGAACACTGATAGTTAGTGTTGCTCCGGCACCTCCTTCTGGGTGGAGGGGATTTAAATATCCAGTGACTCACAGCAATAGGCTGGGGACGCATTAGGAGTGCGCCCACAGCAGCTATAAGAATCAGGAAGTAACCGGGCTCCCGCCCTAAGCAATCAGACAAGAGACATGCACACAGCATGAACTGGAGCAAGGTTTGCAGGCTGGACTGACAGGTAAGATTGCGGTCTTGCATAGTGGGAGGTGGTGCACTATGCAAGCACGCCGCCAGGGATGTTACAGTACCCCGCCTTTACGCCCCCTCTTCTTCAAGCCTGCAAGAGTCTTCTGCAGAGAATTTGGAGGCCAATCCTTCTCTTCAAGAGGATTACCTCTTCTGTCCATTAGAGGAAACGAAACTGGTCTCATCATCTTGGTAACTAGGATGCTTCCTCCTGTCAAGCCATCCTCAGCAACAGATGAAGTGGGTGAAATACCAGGAACAGCACACAGGAAAGTATCTCTCCATTTGTTATCAGGTAGAACCCTGGTGGATTCAGGAGACAACTGGAGGTCCTCCGCCTGGTTGGAGGGGTGCAGAGACGCGGGGGTAACCACCGCCTTGATGTACACTTTGCCAAGCTTACTGGATGAAGTGGGCGGCGTACCAGGTACCGGGTGTAGGAAAGTATCTCTCTGTTTATCAGGTAGCACACCGGGAAATTCAAGAGACAACTGGAGGTCCTCCGCCTGGTTGGAGGGGTGCAGAGACTCGGGGGTAATCACTGCTTTGAAGTACACTTTGCCAAGCTTACTGGATGAAGTGGGCGAAGTACCAGGTACAGGGTGTAGGAAAGTCTCTTTGTTATCAGGTAGCATCCCGGAGGATTCAGGAGACAACTGGAGGTCCTCCGCCTGGTTGGAGGGGTGTAGAGACTCGGGGGTAACCACCTCCTTGACGGATGTAAGACCAGATTTATTAGAGATGGAGGGTCCTTGCTTTGGGAACATCTTCAATCTGGTTTCAGAGATGACATGTCTGTAAGGCGGGACGGTACCTGAAGCCAGATCATTGGTACAATCGCCGAGACTGTGTGGGGACATCGCCTCCGCTTCTCTTCCTTCCGAGACTTCAGCGCACAGCGAGTCAGCGACTAGCAGATCTGGTGAAGAAGAAACTGCTGACTGTCCTGAAGATATGGGGACTGGACACCCACCCCTTGTACCTTAGCAGTCCCCCAGGATACACCATGCAGGATCTCCAGACCTGAGCGGGCACTAGATCTCTCGGTTTTGGATGACCTATGGGTAAGCCAGTCAGCATCTGGAATGTGAACTTCTTCATGTGTAATGCTCCAATCTGGAGCTTAATTTGTACAGACATATTTTGACTGTTTCTGAGTAGGGCTCGTCCTTCTGCTGACAGTGCCCAAACCAGCTTCTGGAGTTGTCGGACGGGAATCAGACACCGACTCTTCTAGGCTTTAAGCCCGAAACTTCCGGTTAATCCGAGGCCTTCACTTGCCACGGAGACAGTCATGGTCATCTGTGGAGAGGAAACACTAACGCCAAGGGCAGCCTCTCCTACAGGCCTAATGTCTTGGGATTCTCCAACCTTCGCTGGACAAAGACCGTCAGGGGATCCCAAACCACCGCTGCGGGACCGCAATCCGATTTTGTGACTGAGTTCTGGCTTCTGCTTTGCCTGATGAACATAGTCATCCTTCATGGATTCTGTGCGGAAAGCTGCCTCTACAGGCTGGGGAACAGGAGGTCTTTGGGAGGACAGAACCTGGCGTGACGGTTTACCTCTACGCTTTGCACGTCTGGACTGCCTCTTGAGGTTGGGAAGAGAAGTATTCTGTGGAGCATAGTCATCCTGTGTGGATTCTGGGTGGGCAGCAGTCTCTTCGGGCTGGAGGATTGGTAGGCTACCTACACACATTACCCATCGGTGCTGCTTCGGGATATTGGGTAGGGAAGTTTTAGCAGAGGCTTCAGGATTAGGGTCATTGAAGACCATTAGGAAGGCCACCAGGAAGGCCTGCAGGTCAAAGGCGATAGGATCCCATGCTTCCCATAGGGGGGTGATCCATTTCAAGGCGTCACTCGCTAGGTAGGACATCATAAATGCCACTTTAACCCGATCGGTAGGAAAATAGTGAGCATAGAACTTGAAATGCAGCATGCATTGCTCCACAAATGCACGGCTTCATTTTGGATCCCCATAGTACCGTGGTGGATCCGCAGGAAAGAGTGCTGATAGATCATTTGGGCTGGTGCGTAAATCGCCTGGACCATAGCTTGAGAAAAAAAAATTTCTTGGTGCACGTATTCGCCAGACAAGGATTCAAAATGTCTCTAAGAGCGAAAGGCCGTGGGGCTCAACGGGAACCATGGCCTGAGTAAACTGTTACGCTCGCGTCCGGACTGACTGACCTGAGCGTGATTAGTGATCCCACTGTACCATGAACCGAGGTGTGCCTGGAGGGGCGTAACTAAGTATCAACCCGGTCCAACCAAGGTCGCACGGCGGCTCAGTCGACTCCGTGAACCAAGGAGGAACCGAGCAGAGGGACCAGGTGCTACTCCAGGTCAGACCCCGGTCACAGCTGTTGGCTCACACCGGGGAATGCAGGAACAGGCAGGTTAGACTGGCATACAGACAGGTGGGTATTGGCAGGCACGGCTGGTATGCCGACAGGTGGATACTGGTAAGCACGGCTGGTATGCAGACAGGTGGGCACTGGCAAGCACGGCTGGTATGTAGACAGGTGGGTACTGGCAAGCACGGCTGGAGTGCAGACAGGGAGATATTGGCAAGCACGGCTGGGGAGCAGACAGGTAGGTACTAGCAGGTTGGAGCACAGGCTGGATAGGGTCCAGTACAGACTGGGGGACAGGAACAGAGCCGCGGATGCGGTAGACAAGCAGAGTAAAGCGAAACCGCCGGAGCGGAAGACAAGGCAGAGTAGAGCAGAACCGCCAGAGCGGTGTACAAGGCAGAGCAGAGAGGAACCGCTGGTGTGGTGAGCAAACAAAGCAGAGCGAAACCGCAAGTGCGGTGGACAAGGCAGAGCAGAGCGAAACCGCCAGAGCGGTGAACAAGGCAGAGCAGAGAGGAACCGCTAGTGCGGTGAGCAAGACAGAGCAGAGGGAAACCGCTGACGCGGTGAGCAAGCAGAGAGGAGCGAAACCGCAGGTGCGGTGGACAAGGCAGAGCAGAGAGGAACCGCCGGAGCGGTGGGCAAGACAGAGCAGAGGGAAACCGCTGATGCGGTGAGCAAGCAGAGCGGAGCGAAACCGCAGGTGTGGTGGACAAGGCAGAGCAGAAAAGGGCTGAAGGTGCAGGCAGTGAGGACAGGGCTCTGTTCACATGGAACAGACTGGATATTGCAGGAAGATGGCTAGAACACAGGAGGTAGATACGGAGGAAGGGAAAAGGGACAAGCAGAACCAGATACACACAAGGTACTTACTATGAAGTAGCAAGTGAACACAAAACTCACAAACAGAAGTACAGAGACAACGAGTAGGAGTTAGGTGCAGGTTCAGATACTGCAGGAAAAGGGAAGGTACGGACATAGAGACAAACAGGTAACAGGCTAGGATACAGTTCAGACAGGAACTGCTACTGCAACGAGATACAAGAGCCTGGGTATACAGCCCCCAGAGTGTCAGAAACAGACTAGAAGTCAGAGATAACAGGCCTGGGTATACAGCCCCCAGAGTGGCGGAAACAGACTAGAAGTCAGAGATAACAGGCCTGGGTATGCAGCCCCCAGGGTGGCAGAAACAGACTAGAAGACAGAGATAACAGGCCTGGGTTTGCAGCCCCCAGGGTGGCAGAAACAGACAAGATACAGGACAAGACCTGGCAACTCAGAGGCAAGGAGCACACTGATAGTTAGTGTTGCTCAGGCACCTCCTTCTGGGTGGAGGGGGTTTAAATATCCAGTTACTCACAGCAATAGGCTGGGGACGCATTAGGAGTGCGCCCACAGCAGCTATAAGAATCAGGAAGTAACCAGGCTGCCGCCCTAAGCAATCAGACAAGAGACACACAGCATGAACTGGAGCTAGGTTTGCAGGCTGGACTGACAGGTAAGATTGCGGTCTTGCATAGTGGGAGGTGGTGCACTATGCAAGCAAGCCGCCAGGGATGTTACAATGGTTCAGTATCTGGTCACTCCAAACTTTTACTTGCTGCCTAAAATCCACAAGAACCCACTTGTTCCCCCAGGACGTCCAATTATCTTTGGCATAGGAGGGCTATGTGATCCAATTTGCAAATTTATTGAACATTATTTGCACCCCTTGGTTGAGACCCTGCCCTCCTATGTCAGGGACACTATGGAAGTTCTGAGGCGATTGGATGGCTTCACTTTGGACTCGAATATGTTGCTGATCATGGAGAATGTCGAGTCCTTGTACACCTGTATCCGACATTGTGACGGTCCGAAGGCAGTCAAATTTTATTTAAATATAAGTAACTTGGAAGGACCCATGTGTACACTTATTTTGGAACTGTTACAGTTCATTTTAACTCACAGTTATTTTACCATTAGGACAGGTTCTTTATACAAACACGCGGCACTGCGATGGATGCGGTGTGTGTGCGCCATCCTACTCTAACCTCTTTCTCCTGTTCTGGGAGAGGGAGGTTTTCGGCGATGTTGCTTACGTCGCATCCCAGGTGCAGTGCTGGTATTGTTACATTGTTGATCTGTTCATCATCTGGCAGGGCTCTGCCAGTGATTTATGTGAGTTCATGGGCCACCTTAATCAAAATCGTTTTAATATCAAGCTTGCTCATGAATTTCATAATAGACAAATTGATTTCCTCTATATTCAAATTAGGGTCCAATCGGATGATAGGATTCACACAGACGTCTTCCGTAAGGAGATGTCAGTAAACGCTCTTCATGCTGAATCAGCACACACCCCATCAACAATATAGCCTATCCCTTTAGGGCAGTTCTTGAGGATGAGGCGGGTGTGGTCTGATGACACCTTTGAAAACAAGCAAAGGATCTATGTGAGAGATCTATCTCTAGAGGCTACAGTCGTTGAAGCATAAAGAGGGGATATAATCGAGCTAAAAATAGTAAGCGTAACCAACTACTGTCCCGTTCCTCTAAAAAAGCAGATGCATTCCCACCGGTTAGATTTATTTCGACACACAATAACCGATGGGAGGACATCTGGTATATCCTGCGTAGACATTGGCCAATATTACAGACTGATCCGGACAGCAAATTGGCAGCACACGGATGACAAGTGAAAAAAAATCGTCCCACTTTCCTGGAAAAGAATGGGACCGATTATTACTACGCAAGTGTGAGAGAACCCTAAATGTCATTATGTTTTCACTGATGTGATTGGTCAGTAAATATTTAAATATTGTTCCCATAATCCTTTTCTATATCCTATTACTAAGGGCTCCTGTGTGTGCCAGAAACGCATCAGGTTTTAATGTGTTTTTTTGGATTCCAAGGTTTTAATGGCTTTACAATAACATTTTTCCTTTTATTGAAGAATGTGCTGGATTTCCTCTCTTTTCCTCTTGAATACCAGCTGTGATCCACCAGCACAATCGGCACCCACCATCCAGACTTCATCTGCAGCATCCTAATCTTACAGTCTCCCCTTTTCCCTCTCTATCCTGCAATACATGGCTCTTCATAGTTCAAACATACAGACGAACTTATGTTTCCTGGACGAGCTCCCACATTGAAACAAAGGAGGCTCATTTGTTATTTTCTGCCACCAGAGGACACTTTTCAAAGTAGGAAATAAAACTTCTACCTCTGTGCCAATTACCTGCTAAAATCTTTATATGCATCAGGTCGATTTGAAATATTTTCTTACTGGAAATACTGTAAATGATACTAACTTTTTTTTAACTTTATAACATAAGTGAAGAAATGTGATATCCATGAAAAAGAAAAACCAATACAGGTGGCCATGATATAAAACACAGTTTACTCTCAAAGTTGAAAATGTGTTCCTTCAAGTCACGCAATGGGAATATAATCCCACCCACTGATGAAGAATGAAGCAGGACATTATGACGCGCCCCTGGGCCTGTGTCGCGCTGCGTTGCGCACGCGGGAGCCTACCCGGAGCCGGATCAGTGGAGGGTTGTAGTCTCGTGGCGGTGACCCGGTCCGTGCCCAGGGAGTCAAACTAGACGGCAGTCTATTAGTAGTAAATAGTTGATGACTACGCCACCCGTTGAGTGCAGCCAGGAAGCTGCTGCTGCAGGGCAGGCCGCTGAGGCCGGTGGTAGGGTTGTGCAGCGTGATAGTATAACCCCCAACGGGAGGGGTATGGCCTCAGGGCAGCCGACGTGGATGATGGGGGTAGCAGGAACCACTCAGAGACGGTACGGTGTAGTTCAGGGTCTTTACTGGTAACAACGACAGACCCTCCCGGAGTACTTGCTAGCAAACGGGGCCTGGTCAGTCTTTGAGCAGATGGGATCTCCCCTGGCCAGGCGTAGTTGTAGGCCTCCCAAACTGACTGTACTCTTCTGGCTACCTTGCTAGAAGCTGATGTAAGTAGCCCACGTCCCTGAGTGTACCGTGTGGTGCTCACCCGTATGGCCGGTGACTCGGGGCCTTCTAATGGCTTCCGCTCCACGATGGCGGTGCTGGTCCCACGCGTGTGACCGTGCCTTCGGGCTTCTGGGCCAGAGGACCTGAAATCCCCTGCCTGACGGATTCTGCTGCTGGGTAGGAGTTAGTCCCCACGGCCTCGGACTCCGGGTCCGGTAAAGAATCTTCTTAGTCAGGGCAAGCTCTGCAGCTGCCAGCCCCTGACTCCTTGTAACTCTGCTGTTTCCTATGCTGCTTCTTGTCTCCACTCTCCTTGTCTGACTCACCCTGCCTCAGCCCCGGGTTTATACAGGGGAAGTTCTTCCCCTCCCAAGACTGGGCAGGAGGTGTGGCATGCACAGGATCCCTGACCAAAGGACCTCCCACCTGCTCTCAGACATAACATTACATTACTGTGGAAAACCAGACCCCTGGGGTGCCACATTCCCCCCTAGTGAAATTTAGTACTCCGGGACTAAACACATTTAGAAAAACATAACAAAGTATAACAATAACAATACTATAAGAGAAACACATAAGATGGTTACGGCGTGTCCGCAACCGGATGCAGTCTTTGAAGAAAAGCAAAGGTGTCCATTTCACCAAAACAGGGAGACGTAACCAGGTAGGGGTTTGTCCTGCCCCGAGTCCTTAACAGTCTTTAGTCCGTCCTGGGTTACGCTCCAACTATATACAAGGATTCCCGGTAAATCCACCAAGGTTTCCTAAAAACAACTGGAAACACAAAATTATACACAAGCAACAATACACAGATAAACATAAATAAAACTATTTTTACACTTCAAATTCTCCAGCGTGCGGGTAACTGGCCTCTAGTGGCCCTAGTGGACCTACGGAGCTGACTGTCTGGCCCTGAACTACAGGGTGTAGGAGCTGTCAAGGGTAAACTGGGCAGCTGTCTACCGGCTCTTTGTCTCACTAGGGGTACGGCAGGCTCACTATAAGCAGAGGGTTGATTCTCCTGTTCTACTCGTGTGGAGTCTTCTGCCTCCTGGACCGGCTGTTCTTCCAGCTCTACCCGTTGCTCCGTAGCTTCTTGGGATGATGGTTGGAGGAAGGTGAGTACGGGTACCACAACTGCACCATTGACTTGAGTCCAAGACCGAGGGAAGTCCCCGAGCACGGTACTAACCATATCTTCCCTTTCTCCCACGGGTCGATGGTCTTCTTGTTCCTCTTCAGGGTTCCTCAGTTGTTCGGGACACTTCTTCAGGTGGTCCCGGGATACAATGGCTGTTTTTTCCCCTCCGTCTTTACTGATGGTACAGACCTTCGGGTTCTCGTGGCTTGAGGGCAGTACGGTGTACGGGTCCTTCTCCCACTGGTCATCCAACTTGTGGAGCCGTCTTTTCCTCTTCAAGACCTGCTCTCCGGGTACCAGGGGAACAGCGGGAGCATACTGGTTGTAAGTCTTCTCTTGTCTTTCCCTAGCCTGACAGAGACTTCGCTCCACGCTCTCTTGTACTCTCCGGTACTGCTGCTGCCTCTCTGTGTCCCAGTCTGTTTCTGGTGAAGTGTCCTCAGGTGTCAGGACTCCCATTTCCAGGTCAACAGGTAACTTACCAGGTCTCGCCCTCATTAGGTAAGCCGGGGTACAGTTGGTGGAACCTACCGGGATGTGGTTGTATAGGTCCACCAGATCGGGCAACTTCTCAGGCCACAGACTGCGTTCTTCCAGGGGCAATGTTTTTAGAAGATCCATTACCACCTGGTTCATTTTTTCACAAAGTCCATTAGTTTGCGGATGGTAGGGTGTCGTCCTTATCTTCCGGCAGCCATACAGATTGCAGAATTCCTGGAAGACCTCCGCTTCAAAGGCAGGTCCCTGGTCCGTCAGCACTTGGTCCGGGTACCCGTGTGGACGGCAGAAGTGCTGCTGGAAGGCTCTAGCTGCTGTTTGAGCCGTTAAGTCCTTGACGGGGACGACAACCAAGAACCGGGAGTAATGATCCACGATGGTTAACGCGTAGACGTAGCCACTTCTGCTTGGGGTCAGTTTTACATGATCCAAGGCTACCAGTTCCAACGGTTGCCGGGTGACGATGGACTGCAGGGGAGTCTTCTGGCTGGCCCGGTCCTTCCTTCTCAGATTGCACGGGCCACAGTCTCTGCACCACTTCTCGATGGTTCCCCTCATGCCTACCCAGTGGAACCGCTCGCGCAGCAGGAACTCCAGCTTTTTCCACCCGAAGTGTCCAGCTCCGTCGTGGTATGCCTCCATCACCATGGCTGCGTCTCTTCGTGGCACCACTACTTGCCAGAGTAGTTCATGCGTCCGGGAGTTGACCATTCTGCGGCACAACTTCCCCTTGTAAAGGAATAGTCGACTCTTCTCCGCCCATAGTTGTTTGGCTTCCTCCGGAGCGTCTGGTTCAAGGCGAGCCTCCGGCCGAGTCAGCATCTCCTTCACCAGTCGGACGGCAGGGTCGCTGTCTTGCGTTTCCGCCCAGTTGTAGTGGGGTAAGGGGTTCAACGTAGCAGCCTGCTTACCCCTTACCCGGTGGGAATACTGGATAGTCCCATGACGGTGGAACGCAGGGAGTTCAACTTCTTCCAGTCCCTCCGGATCTTCTCCTTCGTCCGGCAGGTTGGGCATCCTGGACAGGGCATCCGCGTTAGTATTGGAGCGTCCTGCCCGGTATTTGATTGTGAACTCGTAGTTGGACAGACGGGCCATCCACCTCTGCTCCAGGGCACCGAGTCTTGCCGTGTCCAGGTGTGTCAACGGGTTGTTATCCGTGTATACGGTGAACCGGGAAGAAGCGAGGTAATGCCTAAAGCGCTCGGTGACTGCCCATACCACGGCCAGGAACTCTAGCTTAAATGAGCTGTAATTCTCGGGGTTCCTTTCGGTGGGTCGCAGTTTTCGGCTGGCATAGGAGATTACTCGTTCTCTCCCCTGCTGAATCTGGGACAGTACGGCTCCTAGCCCGATGTTACTGGCGTCGGTGTAGAGGATGAAGGGCTGGCTATAGTCCGGGTACGCCAAGATTTCATCCCCCGTGAGGGCCATCTTCAGCTGGCGGAAGGACTCTTCTTCTAGCTCTTCCCATTTGAAGGGCGGCTTCTGGTTCTTGGCCTTTCGGGACTGGCCTATCAGGAGGTCCTGCATAGGCGCTGCCTTTTTGGTGAAACCGGGAATAAACCTTCGGTAGTAGCCTACCAACCCTAGGAACTGCCGCACGTCTTTTACGCTGGAGGGGCTTGGCCATCCCTTAATTGCGGTGATCTTATCGGGGTCGGGAGCCACTCCGTCAGCGCTCACCACGTGTCCCAGGTATTGCACCTTTGGTTTCAGGAGGTGACACTTGGAGGGTTTCACCTTTAGGCCGTAACTCGCCAGAGCTTCGAACACCTCCGCCAGGTGTTTCAGGTGGTCCTCATAAGTTTTGGAGTATACGATGACATCGTCCAGGTACAACAGGACCGTCTCGAAGTTTCTGTGGCCCAGACAGCACTCCATTAATCGTTGGAAGGTTCCTGGGGCGTTGCAGAGTCCGAACGGCATGCAGGTGAACTCGCTAAGTCCCATCGGGGTGGTGAATGCGGTCTTCTCCCGGTCCGCCTCTGCTACAGGAACCTGCCAGTACCCGCTAGTGAGATCCAAGGTAGAGAAGAAGTTAGCAGATCTTAAAGCAGCCAATGACTCCTCTATCCTTGGTAAGGGGTACGCATCCTTGTGTGTGATACGGTTGATTTTCCGGTAATCTACACACATCCTCATGGTGTTGTCTTTCTTTTTGACTAAAACTAGTGGGGCTGCCCAGGGGCTACAGCTATCCCGGATTACCCCAGCCTCCTTCATGTCTCTAAGCATCCCCTTGGCGTGTTGGTAATGTGCAGGGGGTACGGGTCGATACCTCTCTTTTATGGGAGGATGATCTCCCGTGGGGATGCGGTGTTCTACCCCCTTGACTCGCCCGAAGTCTAACGGGTGTTTACTAAACACTCTCTCATACTCTTGAACCACCCGATAGACTCCTTGTTTCTGATGTGAGGGAGTGGAATCAGTACCCAAATGTAGTTGCTGACACCAGTCCTCCATGTCTTTCTTAGAGCCGTTACCTTCCTCCAGGTGAGATGGAGGCAAGGGTTCCACAGATTGTATAGAATTTTGATTAGTGGTATATAATTTGGCTAGCGTGGCATACCGGGGCAGGTACACTTCCCTCTCCCCGATATTTATTATGCGAATGGGCACCCTCCCATGGCGTACATTGACCACCCCCCGTGCTGTCAAAATGGTGGGCCTACTGTCTGAGTAAACTGGTTCTACCATTGCCTGGTAATCTCTTCCTCTCAGACCAATAGCTGCCCGGCACCAAATCATCATTTCACTTTTTGGGGGCATGGCAATAGGAAAAGGGTCACACATTCTTACGCTACCAATCTCACCGCCGGAGAGTTCCACTTGTTGCCGTTGCATCAGTGCCCGGATCTCTTTCTGGAGCACCCGCTGCTCGCCGGAGCTGGCGTTCTTGGCAACCTGCTGTAAAAGGAAAATCACCTCTGCAAGACAATTTTCAATTACGTTAGTTCCTAGAGTTATTTTTGGGTGACTCTCATGTTTATCAATATCTACAATGATCAGTCCCTGTGCGGCCAGTTCGACTCTACCGATTTTGAGGGTCACCTCTTTAAATCCGATCTGTGGCACGGGCTGGCCATTGCTGGCGATGATACTCAAGTCGTCGTCAGGGTAGCGGGTAATATCCGAGTCATTCCAGTACTGCTTGAAGAGCACGTACGGGATGGTGGTGACCTGTGACCCGGTATCCAGTAGGGCACTCATGGGAATGCCATCCAGTACCACAGGCAAGACTGGACGTCCTCCCCCATATCTGTCGCGCCAGTTCGATGGGCCTGGTGATCTTTTTCCTGGGGGTTGGCCCTCTACCCCAGGTTGTGCCCGTTTAAAGAACAGTACCTTTCCATATGTCCGGGTTGATTGCAGCGGCGGCAGATGGGTCGTCCGTCCTCGCTGTATCGGTCACTGGGTCTTCCTCTGGCCGGTGGGGTCCTCCTTGGTCGACGCCACGGGATGTCCTCCGGTCCGGATGCCAGCTGGATCTTCTCTGGGGTGGAAACCTGTAAAGACTGCACAGTTCGGGTTAGCGCAGCAATGCTCTTAGCTAGCTCTTGGACCTGATGGTGTAGGTCTGGAGCCGGGTCATTGTCCAATGCCTGCGCATCAGCTCCCACAGGCCCTGCCGACAAGGGCGCCGCCTCCTGGTGGTAAGTGATAGCTGGGCGCCTGTGGGTAACAACGCCACCCGGTGCTGGTCCTCGGAGCACCCGGATAGCTCTATCCTTGAACTGTGCAAAGTCCAGATGGGGATCCTGTAAGGCCATTGCCCGCAACTGGGTTCGGTGGGCATTGCAATATAAACCCTCTATAAATTGTTCAGTCAATAGCCTGTCCTCGTTTCCCACCCCATCAGGGTCGGTCTGCTTTATGGCCCTCAGGGCCTCTTGTAGGTTTAGTGCATAGTCCCTTATACTCTCATGCGCTCGCTGCTTGCACCCGTAGAATCTAAGCTTAATTTCGGCTGAGGTGCGGGTATCAAAGGTGTCCTTCAGCCGGGTTAGTATCCCTGCGACAGTCTTCCTCCCAGGTGGCCAGGATTTTACTTCCCTTTTGGCTGCCCCGGTTAGTTGGGCCACCAGGATGCTCACTTTTTGCTCTTCTGTGAGGGGGTACACCTGGAAGAGGCTATCCAGCTTTTCTCTAAAGTCATGCAGGGTATGTGACTCCCCTGAGTACTGGGGTAGCCAAGCTGCTCCCGGGATATAGGGCATGGTGAAGGGCATAACTGCAGCAGCGGTAGCGCTGGCGGGGGTTGAGGCAGTGAAGCTCTCCTCCGTATCCGACATCTTCCTCCCCCCCTAGTGGACCGTGGCCTACCTTGCGATGATCCTCTTCCGTAGGCCGCGGCTCCGCAGTGGATCGTCAGGGTTGAGGACCTTCCGTCGCGCTCCTGTGACGTCGGCGTCTGCTGGGCTCCTTCCAGGACCTTACGCAACGTCCGGACGTGAGGCGGGGCTTCAGTTCTCGCGCGCTTTCGGAGTCCACGCCCCTCTTCTTCCCGCGCGGCGTCCTCAAGATGGCGTCCAATGGCGGGAAAACTCCACGGATGGCGGGAAGAAGGTCGAAGATGGCGCCGGATGGCGGGAAACCTTCACCACTGGTAAGTTTGAACAGTCTTTGCTTTTCAGGCACGCAGTACCCGGTGGTTGCGGGCACGAAATCCTGCCGACTACGCCAAAGTTGACGCGCCCCTGGGCCTGTGTCGCGCTGCGTTGCGCACGCGGGAGCCTACCCGGAGCCGGATCAGTGGAGGGTTGTAGTCTCGTGGCGGTGACCCGGTCCGTGCCCAGGGAGTCAAACTAGACGGCAGTCTATTAGTAGTAAATAGTTGATGACTACGCCACCCGTTGAGTGCAGCCAGGAAGCTGCTGCTGCAGGGCAGGCCGCTGAGGCCGGTGGTAGGGTTGTGCAGCGTGATAGTATAACCCCCAACGGGAGGGGTATGGCCTCAGGGCAGCCGACGTGGATGATGGGGGTAGCAGGAACCACTCAGAGACGGTACGGTGTAGTTCAGGGTCTTTACTGGTAACAACGACAGACCCTCCCGGAGTACTTGCTAGCAAACGGGGCCTGGTCAGTCTTTGAGCAGATGGGATCTCCCCTGGCCAGGCGTAGTTGTAGGCCTCCCAAACTGACTGTACTCTTCTGGCTACCTTGCTAGAAGCTGATGTAAGTAGCCCACGTCCCTGAGTGTACCGTGTGGTGCTCACCCGTATGGCCGGTGACTCGGGGCCTTCTAATGGCTTCCGCTCCACGATGGCGGTGCTGGTCCCACGCGTGTGACCGTGCCTTCGGGCTTCTGGGCCAGAGGACCTGAAATCCCCTGCCTGACGGATTCTGCTGCTGGGTAGGAGTTAGTCCCCACAGCCTCGGACTCCGGGTCCGGTAAAGAATCTTCTTAGTCAGGGCAAGCTCTGCAGCTGCCAGCCCCTGACTCCTTGTAACTCTGCTGTTTCCTATGCTGCTTCTTGTCTCCACTCTCCTTGTCTGACTCACCCTGCCTCAGCCCCGGGTTTATACAGGGGAAGTTCTTCCCCTCCCAAGACTGGGCAGGAGGTGTGGCATGCACAGGATCCCTGACCAAAGGACCTCCCACCTGCTGTCAGACATAACATTACATTACTGTGGAAAACCAGACCCCTGGGGTGCCACAATTACATGAGGCAGAGGGTGATGTGAAGGCCTCTCCATGGGGGCTCAGGCCACTAGAAAGCTGAAATGCCTTATGTGTGCTGGAGAACATGAACATGTATGCAGCCAATTACATAGCAGGCAATGTGTAGTGAATGCTGATTTTCAGGTTTACGTAAAAAAATAAGCATAAACAAATAGTTTACAGTTTTGGTTAATTCTTGATAGGTGAGCTTATTTTCCTATTAAAAAAAGAAAAATAGCTGCAATCTGCAAATCTACATGTCTGAAATTAGAAAAGCTTCAGGGAAACAATGTAATTATATTAAAGAATTTTATTCTACCACTAGAGGAATTTAACAAAATAATACACTGATCTAGAAAACAAAACAGAATGATCTAGAAACAGCATCAGACTGAAAAAACAATCATTAACATGAACAAGAACAGAGTCTTCCCTTCCCCCAGTGTTGAGTGTTGCATGAGCAAGTGAAAACTGAGCACTGAGCCTATCCCTCCCCCACCACAACGCTAGAGACATGAGCAGCACACAAAGAACAGCTCAGAAAGAGAAATAATGCCACAGACATGATATACAACCCTCGTATGACCTACAAAAAACAAATATGCAGCATACCTGGCCTGTCAAACCCTTACATATGACATGGATGTAAAAGCTATCCCTCTCAGCACACAGCTGAGTCATGTGAATGGTTGCTGTATCCTGCACATGTAACATGTACAGATGACACATATCCACCTCTACATGCTTCCTTGGCTGTATCTAATATAGAAGAAAAAACAGAGACACTTAGCAGCAGGGTCGGACTGGGGTACCGGGACACCGGAGAATTCTCCTGTGGGCCCGGGTCCTCAGCGGGCCCCCGAGCAGGACGCACGAGGGCCCCTGGTTAACATGGCCGCTGGTGCTCTGCACTGCAAGGGCACGGAGGGTCAGGAGGGTCCTTTCGGTGCGGCTGATGAGGGCAATCTGGCCTGCTTCTCTGAGCCCCAGGCTCTGTGGGGCCCATGGCCAGATTGTATTCATCCTGTGTGGCGGACAGGGAGAAATCCCTACAGCTCCGCTGCCGACAGGAGGAAATTGGCAGCGGAGCTAGAGGGATCCGTCCTCTGATTCCTGCCCGGCGCTTCTTCCCTGACAGGCTTGCACTGCTTGATGACATCATCATGCAGCGCGAGCCTGTGTCAGGGAGAAAGATGCTGGGCAGGAAGCAAAGGACGATGCTGCAGGGGGGTACGCTGAGAGGTAAGTGTTTTGTTTCTTTTTGAGGGAGCGCAATGGTGATTGAGGAGGTGGGGGGAGAGATATGACATGATGGGGGAAGATATGGCATGGCAATGGGGGAGGTGGGGGGAGATATGACATGGTGGGGGATATATGGCATGGCAATGAGGGAGGTGGGGGGAGATATGACATGGTGGGGGATATATGGCATGGCAATGGGGGAGGTGGGGAAGATATGACATGGTGGAGGATATATGGTATGGCAATGGGGGAGGTGGGGGGAGATATGACATGGTGGGGGATATATGGCATGGCAATGGGGGGAAGTGCGGGGAGATATGACATGGTGGGGGATATATGACATGGCAATGGGGGAGGTGGGGGGAGATATGACATGGGGGGGATATATGGCATGGCAATGGGGGAGTTGGGGGGAAATATGCATGGCATGGTGATGGAGGAGGTAGGGGGAGATATGCATGGCATGGTGATGGAGGAGGGGGGGAGATATGGAATGGCAATGGGGGAGGTGGGGTGAGATATGCATGGCATGGTGATGGAGGAGGTAGGGGGAGATATGCATGGCATGGTGATGGAGGAGGTAGGGGCAGATATGCATGCATGGGCGTACCCACCGTGGGGCAGGGGGGGGCAGCTGCTCCCCTAGAAGCAGGGACGCACGCTGCCATAGGCGGATTATAATGAGGGCAATCTGGGCTACTGCCCGGGGCTCCGGCGTGTCTATGGCCAGATTGCCCTCATTATATGTGTGGCGCCGAGGCACATACCGGCAGACAGTGGTGGGGGGGCCCCCGGACCGCTCCCCCAGCAGCGGCGCACGGCCGCTACTTCTTCTTCGGCCGGGCCAGCACTGCAGCTGTTAACTTCCCTGTGCTGGCCAGGCCGCGTCACAGCTAGGAGACACGGCCCTGTGCAAGGCCGTGTCTCCTAGCTGTGATGTCACGCAGTGCGCGCCCCGCCTACACTGCTGAGCAGGAGGACTAGAGCCGGGGGATGGTGAGTGTGTGTGTGAGAGTGTGTGAGAGTGTGTGAGAGTGTGTGTGAGAGTGTGTGTGTGATTGAGTGAGTGTGTGTGTGTGCAGGCAGATATCATTGTTTGATGTCTGTTTATATGTATATGTCTGTATATGTTTGTGTGTGCGTGACTGCGTGCGGCCTCCCGCTGTCTCTGGGGGGGCACCGTGTGGCCTCCCGCTGTGTAAAGATGGCTACGTGCGGCCTCCCGCTGTGTATAGATGGCTACGTGTGGCCTCCCGCTGTGTATGGATGGCACCGTGCGGCCTCCCGCTGTGTATAGATGGCTACGTGCGGCCTCCCGCTGTGTAGAGATGGCTACGTGTGGCCTCCCGCTGTGTATAGATGGCTACGTGAGGCCTCCCGCTGTGTATAGATGGCTACGTGCGGCCTCCTGCTGCTGTGTATAGATGGCTACGTGAGGCCTCCTGGTGTGTATTGATGGCTACATGCGGCCTCCCGCTGTGTATAGATGGCTACGTGTGGCCTCCCGCTGTGTATAAATGACTACGTTCGGCCTCCTGCTGTTTATTGATGGCTACGTGTGGCCTCCTGCTGTGTATCGATGGCACCGTGCGGCCTCCTGATGTATATAGATGGCGCCATGCGGCCTCCCGCTGTGTATAGATGACTACGTGAGGCCTCCTGCTGTGTATTGATGGCACCGTGTAGGCTCCTGCTGGGTATAAATGGCTACGTGCGGCCTCCTGCTGTCTATAGATGGCTACGTGCGGCCTCCTGCTGTGTATTGATGGCACCGTGTGGCCTCCTGCTGTGTATAGATGGCTACATGCGGCCTCCCGCTGTGTATAGATGGCGCCATGCGGCCTCCCGCTGTGTATAGATGGCACCGTGCGGCCTCCTGCTGTGTATAGATGGCTACGTGTGCCCTCCTGCTGTGTATAGATGGCTACGTGTGCTCAATATTGAGTCATACAATTAATGTAAGGCTATGTGCCAACGATGCGGAGATGCTTCGGATTTTTCCTGAGCGTTTCTGCATCTCCCTGGCAGAAAAAACGCATGCGGATTTTATATGCGTTTTTCCTGCCAGGGACAAGCGGAAGTGAAGAGTTCTTCACATGCATTTCTGCATGGGGGTTGACAAGCGCTTTCCAAGCGATTTTAGCATTACTTGGAAAGTGCTTGACAACTTGGTCACACTATATAAATCCATGCAACCTGCATGGATTTATATAGTGTGACCGTCAAAGAAGGGTAAAAAATAAATATATACTTACCTTCTGATGGCCTGCCGACGTCAGCGGTCGCGTGACCCGTCACATGACTAAATGACGTCACGGCAAGTCCTTTTCAGACTATCGCGAGCTGCCGGCAAGCCAGGACGCATCGGATAAAGACACTGGGGGCCATCAGAAGGTAAGTATAATATTTATTTTTTATTTAATTCTTATTTTACAGGTTCTATGGTACCCGGGTCCGGAGGAGAGTCTCCTCTTCTCCAAACCCGGGTACCATCCGCACATTGAAACGCATGGAATTCGCATGTACAGATGCAGTGATGCGGATTCCATGCGTTCCAATGCAAGTCAATGGCGGCGAAAATGCAAAATAATTGGTAATGCTGCGGATTTTTCCGCAATGATAATCAACAGCGGAAATTTCGGCAGCATGTGCACAGCACATGCGGATTATCATTGGGGAACATGGCAGACCTTCTACCAAGCGTTTTTTAAGTGTTTCTGCAGCGGAATTGCGGCTGTGGAAACGCTTAAAAAACGCATAGTGGGCACACAGCCAAAAAAATATTATTATAATTAATATTGTGCCAGATTAATTTCACGTGAACTATCACATGATCTATCACAGGGGATCATGTGACATGTGATACATCGGGTGTGTATGTGGGGGGGGGGCCCGCGCCTTCTAAACTGCCCGGGGCCCTAGCTACTCTTAATCCACCCCTGCATGTTGCACACACACTTAGATCACCGGCGGTCGCGGCCAGCGAAAGTTCCCTCTGCGGCCGGCCGCAGGTGACTGCTCTGCACCCGGCGGCCGGAACTGCGCAGTGTCACTGCATGGTGTCCGGCCGGGATTACCTTTAACGCACGCTGAGTGACACAGCACGCCGCAATGCCGCATGTCACCTGATCAGGGTCCTGACTCCTGAGGCGTGCTGACGTAGCACGCTGCCTACCTCCCCTGTTTCCTGTCTCTGAGAATCCCGCGGGAGCGGAGCGCTTGTCCTGTTACTGTGGGCTGGCTGCCAGTGACTGTGGCAGCCAGCCAGTGTAAATTACACAATATACTCACTCAGTGTGTAATTATTGAAATTTGGAAGGGCCTGGGGCCTGGGCCTTGGGAGTAGGAACCGGACCTGGAGAAAGGACAGGTGGTTAATGCTGGGCCAGCTGGGGGGACGTTAATTATTATACTGTAGCAATAGCACTATTATATATAAATAAATAAAATATAAATAAAATCCCGTACCCCGAGTGTCAGCGCCATTATCCCGCACCCCGAGTGTCAGCGTCATTATCCTGCACCCCGAGTGTCAGCGCCATTATCCCGTACCCCGAGTGTCAGCGCCATTATCCTGTACCCCCAGTGTCGGCACCATTATCCTGCACCACGAGTGTCGGCGTCTTTATCCTGTACCCCCAATGATGGCGCCATTATCCTGTACCCCCAGTGTCGGTGTCATCCTGTACCCCCAGTGTCGGTGTCATTATCCTGTACCCCGAGTGTCAGCGCCATTAATCCGTACCCCGAGTGTCAGCACCATTATCCTGTACCCTGAGTGTCAGCGCAATTATCCTGTACCCCGAGTGTCAGCACCATTAATCCGTACCCCGAGTGTCAGCGCCATTAATCTGTACCCCGAGTGTTGGTGTCATTATCCTGTACCCCCAGTGTCGGTGTCATCCTGTACCCCCAATGTCGGTGTCATTATCCTGTACCCCGAGTGTCAGCGTCATTATTCTAGGCTATATGTAATTACACTGCGGGGAGGCCTCTATATGTGATTACCTGGATTGGTGCTCTAAATGTAATTCTCCTGCTCCATCTTATACTCACCCCCAGGTGTCTTATCTGTTTCCAGCGTTGCACCTTTTTAGTTTTAGAATTTTACAACCTGAACGACTATGGCTTCCCCCCCCCCTAGTTTTGATCCTGTATGCATGGCATGGTGATGGAGGAGGTGGGGGGTGATATGGCATAGCAATGGGGGAGGTGGGGGAGATATGACATGGTGGGGGATATATGGCATGGCAATGGGGGAGGTGGGGGGTGATATGCATGGCATGGTGGTGGAGGAGGTAGGGGGAGATATGCATGGTGATGGAGGAGGTAGGGGGAGATATGCATGGCATGGTGGAGGAGGTAGGGGGAGATATGCATGGTGATGGAGGAGGTAGGGGGAGATATGCATGGCATGGTGATGGAGGAGGTGGGGGAAGATATGGAATGGCAATGGGGGAGGTGCCGTCTAATCTGCTATCTCTCAGATAACTCTCTCCTCGACCCTCTACAAACTTGTTTCCGCTCCATACACTCCACTGAAACTGCCCTCACTAAAGTCTCTAATGATCTACTAACAGCCAAATCCAAAGGTCACTGCTCCCTGCTGATTCTCCTGGATCTCTCTGCAGCATTTGACACTGTGGATCACCAGATCCTCCTCACTATGCTCCGCTCTATAGGCCTCAAGGAAACTGTTCTCTCCTGGTTCTCCTCCTACCTCTCTGACCGCTCCTTCACTGTATCTTTTGCCGGGTCCTCTTCCCCTCCTCATCCCCTTACTATCGGGGTTCTGCAGGGCTCAGTCCTAGGCCCCCTCCTCTTCTCTCTATACACTGCCCCTATTGGACAAACAATCAGCAGATTTAGGTTCCAGTATCATCTCTATGCTGACGACACCCAATTATACACTTCTTCCCCTGACATCACCCTACCCTAATTCAAAATACCAAGGATTGTTTGTCTGCTGTGTCTAGCATCATGTCCTCCCTCTATCTTAAATTGAATCTCTCCAAAACTGAACTTCTTGTGTTTCCCCCCTCTACTAACCTAACTCTACCTAACATCGAAATTACCTTGGAGGGTTCAACCATAACTCCCAAGCAGCACGCCCGCTGCCTTGGGGTCATATTCGACACTAACCTTTCCTTTACTCCCTATATCCGATCACTCACACGCTCTTGTCACCTGCATCTTAAAAACAAATCCAGAATCCGATCTTTTCTTACTTTTGAAACTGCTAAAACTCTTACTGTCGCTCTTATTCACTCTCGTCTGGACTACTGCAACTCTCTTCTGATCGGTCTCCCTCTTACCAAAATTTTCCCTCTCCAATCTGTCCTGAATGTGACGCGCCCCTGGGCCTGTGTCGTGCTGCGTTGCGCACGCGGGAGCTTACCCAGAGCCGGATCTCTTGAGGGTTGTAGTCTCGTGGCGGTGATCCGGTCCGTGCCCAGGGAGTCAGACTAAGTGGCGCTGTAACGGCGGTAGATGCAGGACGACTACGCCACCCGTTGAATGCAGCTATGGAGCTGCCGCTGCAGGACAGTCCGCTGAGGCCGGTGGATGGATGGTGCAGCGTAGATGGTATAACCCCCAACGGGAGGGGTATGGCCTCAGGGCAGCAGATGTGGATGATGGGGGTAGCAGGAACCACTCAGAGACGGTGCGGTGTAATTCAGGGTCTTTACTGGTAACAACGATAGACCCTCCCGGAGTACTTGCTAGTGAACGGGGCCTGGTCAGTCCTTGAGCAGATGGGATCTCCCCTGGCCAGGCGGAGTTGTAGGCCTCCCAAACTGACTGTACTCTTCTGGCTACCTTGCTAGAAGCGGATATAAGTAGCCCACATCCCTGAGTGTACCGTGTGGTGCTCACCCGTATGGCCGGTGACTCGGGGCCTTCTAATGGCTTCCGCTCCACGATGGCGGTGCTGGTCCCACGCGTGTGACCGTGCCTTCGGGTTTCTGGGCCTGAGGACCTGAAATCCCCTGCCGGTCGGCTTCTGCTGCTGGGTAAGAGTTAGTCCCCACAGCCTCGGACGCCGGGTCCGGTAAGAAAGCTTCTCAGTCAGGGCGAGCTCTGCAGCTGCCAGCCCCTGACTCGTAGTAGTATTGCTTCTGCTGTTTCTTGTCTCTACTCTCCTTGACTGCTAACCCTGCTTCAGCCCCGGGTTTATATAGGGGAAGTTCTTCCCCTCCCAAGACTGGGCAGGAGGTGTGGCATGCACAGGATCCCTGACCAAAGGACCTCCCACCTGCTCTCAGACATAACATTACATTACTGTGGAAACCAGACCCCTGGGGTGCCACATTCCCCCCTAGTAAAATTTAGAAAAACATAACAAGATATAACAATAACAATACAATAAGAAACACATAAAGGTGGTCACGGCATGTCCGTAACCGGGTGCAGTCTTTGAAGAAAGCAAGGTGTCCATTTCACCAAAACAGGGAGACGTAACCAGGTAGGGGTCTGTCCTACCCCGAGTCCTTAACAGTCTCTAGTCCATCTTGGGTTACTCTCCAACTATGTACAAGGATTCCCGGTAAATCCACCAAGGATTCCTAAAAATAACTGGAAACACAAAATTATACACAAGCAACAATACACAGATAAACATAAATAAAACAATTTATACACTTCAAATCCTCCAGCGTGCGGGTAACTGGCCTCTAGTGGCCCTAGTGGACCTACGGAGCTGACTGTCTGGCCCTGAACTACAGGGTGTAGGAGCTGTCAAGGGTAAACTGGGCAGCTGTCTACCGGCTCTTTGTCTCACTAGGGGTACGGCAGGCTCACTATAAGCAGAGGGTTGATCCTCCTGTTCTGCTTGTGTGGAGTCTTCTGCCTCCTGGACCGGCTGTTCTTCCAGCTCTACCTGTTGCTCCGTAGCTGCTTGGGATGCTGGTTGGAGGAAGGTGAGTACGGGTACCACAACTGCACCATTGACTTGAGTCCAAGACCGAGGGAAGTCCCCGAGCACAGTACTAACCATATCTTCCCTTTCCTCTACGGGTCGATGGTCTTCTTGTTCCTCTTCAGGGTTCCTCAGTTGTTCGGGACACTTCTTCAGGTGGTCCCGGGATACAATGGCTGTGGTTTCCCCTCCGTCTTTACTGATGGTACAAACCTTTGGGTTCTCGTGGCTTGAGGGCAGTACGGTGTACGGGTCCTTCTCCCACTGGTCGTCCAACTTGTGGAGCCGTCTCTTCCTCTTCAAGACCTGCTCTCCGGGTACCAGGGGAACAGCGGGAGCATACTGGTTGTAAGTTTTCTCTTGTCTTTCCCTAGCCTGACAGAGACTTCGCTCCACGCTCTCCTGTACTCTCCGGTACTGCTGCTGCCTCTCGGTGTCCCAGTCTGTTTCTGGTGAAGTGTCCTCGGGTGTCAGGACTCCCATTTCCAGGTCAACAGGTAACTTACCAGGTCTTGCCCTCATTAGGTAAGCCGGGGTACAGTTGGTGGAACCTACCGGGATGTGGTTGTATAGGTCCACCAGATCGGGCAACTTCTCAGGCCACAGACTGCGTTCTTCCAGGGGCAACGTTTTTAGAAGATCCATTACCACCTGGTTCATTTTCTCACAAAGTCCATTAGTTTGCGGATGGTAGGGTGTCGTCCTTATCTTCCGGCAGCCATACAGATTGCAGAATTCCTGGAAGACCTCCGCTTCAAAGGCAGGTCCCTGGTCCGTCAGCACTTGGTCTGGGTACCCGTGTGGACGGCAAAAGTGCTGCTGGAAGGCTCTAGCTGCTGTTTGAGCCGTTAAGTCCTTGACGGGGACGACAACCAGAAACCGGGAGTAATGATCCACGATGGTTAACGCGTAGACGTAGCCACTTCTGCTTGGGGTCAGTTTTACATGATCCAAGGCTACCAGTTCCAACGGTTGCCGGGTGACGATGGACTGCAGGGGAGTCTTCTGGCTGGCACGGTCCTTCCTTCTCAGGTTGCACGGGCCACAGTCTCTGCACCACTTCTCGATGGTTCCCCTCATGCCTACCCAGTGGAACCGCTCGCGCAGCAGGAACTCCAGCTTCTTCCACCCGAAGTGTCCAGCTCCGTCGTGGTATGCCTCCATCACCATGGCTGCGTCTCTTCGTGGCACCACTACTTGCCAGAGTAATTCATGCGTCCGGGAGTTAACCATTCTGCGGCACAACTTCCCTTTGTAAAGGAACAGTCGACTCTTCTCTGCCCATAGTTGTTTGGCTTCCTCCGGAGCGTCTGGTTCAAGGCGAGCCTCCGGCCGAGTCAGCATCTCCTTCACCAGTCGGACGGCAGGGTCGCTGTCTTGCGTTTCCGCCCAGTTGTAGTGGGGTAAGGGGTTCAACGTAGCAGCCTGCTTACTCCTTACCCGGTGGGAATACTGGATAGTCCCATGACGGTGGAACGCAGGGATTTCAACTTCTTCCAGTCCCTCCGGATCTTCTCCTCCGTCCGGCAGGTTGGGCATCCTGGACAGGGCGTCCGCGTTGGTATTGGAGCGTCCTGCCCGGTATTTGATTGTGAACTCGTAGTTGGACAGACGGGCCATCCACCTCTGCTCCAGGGCACCGAGTCTTGCCGTGTCCAGGTGTGTCAACGGGTTGTTATCCGTGTACACGGTGAACCGGGAAGAAGCGAGGTAATGCTTAAAGCGCTCGGTGACTGCCCATACTACGGCCAGGAACTCTAGCTTAAATGAGCTGTAATTCTCGGGGTTCCTTTCAGTGGGTCGCAGTTTTCGGCTGGCGTAGGCGATTACTCGTTCCTTCCCCTGCTGGATCTGGGACAGTACGGCTCCTAGCCCGATGTTACTGGCGTCGGTGTAGAGGATAAAGGGCTGGCTATAATCCGGGTACGCCAGGATTTCGTCCCCCGTGAGGGCCATCTTCAGCTGGCGGAAGGACTCTTCTTCCAGCTCCTCCCATTTGAAGGGCGGCTTCTGGTTCTTGGCCTTCCGGGACTGGCCTATCAGGAGGTCCTGCATAGGTGCTGCCTTTTTGGTGAAACCGGGAATAAACCTTCGGTAGTAGCCTACCAACCCGAGGAACTGCCGCACTTCTTTTACGCTGGAGGGGCTTGGCCATTCCTTAATTGCGGTGATCTTATCAGGGTCGGGAGCCACTCCGTCAGCGCTCACCACGTGTCCCAGGTACTGCACCTTTGGTTTCAGGAGGTGACACTTGGAGGGTTTCACCTTTAGGCCGTAACTTGCCAGAGCTTCGAACACTTCCGCCAGGTGTTTCAGGTGGTCCTCATACGTCTTGGAATATACGATGACATCGTCCAGGTACAACAGGACCGTCTCGAAGTTTCTGTGGCCCAGACAACACTCCATTAGTCGTTGGAAGGTTCCCGGTGCGTTGCAGAGTCCGAACGGCATGCAGGTGAACTCGCTAAGTCCCATCGGGGTGGTGAATGCGGTCTTCTCCCGGTCCGCCTCTGCTACAGGAACCTGCCAGTACCCGCTAGTGAGATCCAAGGTAGAGAAGAAGTTAGCAGATCTTAAAGCAGCCAATGATTCCTCTATCCTTGGTAAGGGGTACGCATCCTTGTGTGTGATACGATTGATTTTCCGGTAATCTACACACATCCTCATGGTGTTGTCTTTCTTTCGGACTAAGACTAGTGGAGCGGCCCAGGGGCTACAGCTATCCCTGATCACCCCAGCCTCCTTCATGTCTCTAAGCATCCCCTTGGCGTGTTGGTAGTGGGCAGGGGGTACGGGTCGATACCTCTCTTTTATAGGAGGATGGTCTCCCGTGGGGATGTGGTGTTCTACCCCCTTGACTCGCCCGAAGTCTAACGGGTGTTTACTGAACACTCTCTCGTACTCCTGAACCACCCGATAGACTCCTTGTTTCTGGTGTGCGGGAGTGGAGTCAGTACCCAGATGTAGTTGCTGACACCAGTCCTTCATGTTTTTCTTACAGCCGTTACCTTCCTCCGGGTGAGATGGAGGCAAGGGTTCCACAGATTGTATAGAATTTTGGTTAATGGTATATAATTTGGCTAGCGTGGCATACCGGGGCAGGTACACTTCCCTCTCCCCGATATTTATTATGCGAACGGGCACCCTCCCATGGCGTACATCAACCACCCCCCGTGCTGTCAAAATGGTGGGCCTACTGTCCGAGTAAACTGGTTCTACCATTGCCTGGTAATCTCTACCTCTCAGACCAATAGCTGCCCGGCACCAAATCATCATTTCACTTTTTGGGGGCATGGCAATAGGAAAAGGGTCACACATTCTTACGCTACCAATCTCACCGCCGGAGAGTTCCACCTGTTGCCGTCGCATCAGTGCCCGGATCTCTTTCTGGAGCACCCGCTGCTCGCCGGAGCTGGCGTTCTTGGCAACCTGCTGTAAAAGGAAAATCACCTCTGCAAGACAATTTTCAATTACATTAGTTCCTAGAGTTATTTTTGGGTGACTCTCATGTTTGTCAATATCTACAATGATCAGTCCCTGTGCTGCCAGTTCGACTCTACCGATTTTGATGGTCACCTCTTTAAATCCGATCTGTGGCACGGGTTGGCCATTGCTGGCGATGATACTCAAGTCGTCGTCAGGGTAGCGGGTAATATCCGAGTCATTCCAGTACTGCTTAAAGAGCACGTACGGGATGGTGGTGACCTGTGACCCGGTGTCCAGTAGGGCACTCATGGGAATGCCATCCAGTACCACAGGCAAGACTGGACGTCCTCCCACATATCTGTCGCGCCAGTTCGATGGGCCTGGTGATCTTTTTCCTGGGGGTTGGCCCTCTACCCCAGGTTGTGCCCGTTTAAAGAACAGTACCTTGCCATATGTCCAGGTTGATTGCAGCGGCGGCAGATGGGTCGTCCGTCCTCGCTGTATCGGTCACTGGGTCTTCCTCTGGCCGGTGGGGTCCTCCTTGGTCGACGCCACGGGATGTCCTCCGGTCCGGATGCCAGCTGGATCTTCCCTGGGGTGGAAGCCTGTAAAGACTGCACAGTTCGGGTTAGCGCAGCAACGCTCTTAGCTAGCTCTTGGACCTGATGGTGTAGGTCTGGAGCCGGGTCATTGTCCAAAGCCTGCGCATCAGCTCCCACAGGCCCTGCCGACAAGGGCGCCGCCTCCTGGTGGTAAGTGATAGCAGGGCACTTGTGGGTCACAACGCCACCCGGTGCCGGTTCTCGGAGCACCCGGATGGCTCTGTCCTTGAACTGTGCAAAGCCCAGATGGGGATCCTGTAAGGCCATTGCCCGCAACTGGGTTCGGTGGGTATTACAATACAGTCCCTCTATAAACTGTTCGGTCAACAGCCTGTCCTCGTTTCCCACTCCATCAGGGTCGGTCTGCTTAATGGCCCTCAGGGCCTCTTGTAGGTTTAGTGCATAGTCCCTTATACTCTCATGCGCTCGCTGCTTGCACCCGTAGAATCTAAGCTTAATCTCGGCTGAGGTGCGGGTATCAAAGGTGTCCTTCAGCCGGGTTAGTATCCCTGCGACAGTCTTCCTCCCAGGTGGCCAGGATTTTACTTCCCTTTTGGCTGCCCCGGTTAGTTGGGCCACCAGGATGCTCACTTTTTGCTCTTCTGTGAGGGGGTACACCTGGAAGAGGCTATCCAGCTTTTCTCTAAAGTCATGCAGGGTATGTGACTCCCCTGAGTACTGGGGTAGCCAAGCTGCTCCCGGGATATAGGGCATGGTGAAGGGCATAACTGCAGCAGCGGTAGCGCTGGCGGGGGTTGAGGCAGTGAAGCTCTCCTCCGTATCCGACATCTTCCTCCCCCCTAGTGGACCGTGGCCTACCTTGCGATGATCCTCTTCCGTAGGCCGCGGCTCCGCAGTGGATCGTCAGGGTTGAGGACCTTCCGTCGCGCTCCTGTGACGTCGGCGTCTGCTGGGCTCCTTCCAGGACCTTACGCAACGTCCGGACGTGAGGCGGGGCTTCAGTTCTCGCGCGCTTTCGGAGTCCACGCCCCTCTTCTTCCCGCGCGGCGTCCTCAAGATGGCGTCCAATGGCGGGAAAACTCCACGGATGGCGGGAAGAAGGCAGAAGATGGCGCCGGATGGCGGGAAACTTCACCGATGGCGGGAAGAAGGCTGAAGATGGCGCCGGATGGCGGGAATCTTCACCACAGGTAAGTTTGAAAAGTCTCTTTTTCAGGCACGCAGTAGCGGTGGTTGCGGGCACGAGATCCTGCCGACTACGCCAAAAGTTGACGCGCCCCTGGGCCTGTGTCGCGCTGCGTTGCGCACGCGGGAGCTTACCCGGAGCCGGATCTCTTGAGGGTTGTAGTCTCGTGGCGGTGATCCGGTCCGTGCCCAGGGAGTCAGACTAAGTGGCGCTGTAACGGCGGTAGATGCAGGATGACTACGCCACCCGTTGAATGCAGCTATGGAGCTGCCGCTGCAGGACAGTCCGCTGAGGCCGGTGGATGGATGGTGCAGCGTAGATGGTATAACCCCCAACGGGAGGGGTATGGCCTCAGGGCAGCAGATGTGGATGATGGGGGTAGCAGGAACCACTCAGAGACGGTGCGGTGTAATTCAGGGTCTTTACTGGTAACAACGATAGACCCTCCCGGAGTACTTGCTAGTGAACGGGGCCTGGTCAGTCCTTGAGCAGATGGGATCTCCCCTGGCCAGGCGGAGTTGTAGGCCTCCCAAACTGACTGTACTCTTCTGGCTACCTTGCTAGAAGCGGATATAAGTAGCCCACGTCCCTGAGTGTACCGTGTGGTGCTTACCCGTATGGCCGGTGACTCGGGGCCTTCTAATGGCTTCCGCTCCACGATGGCGGTGCTGGTCCCACGCGTGTGACCGTGCCTTCGGGTTTCTGGGCCTGAGGACCTGAAATCCCCTGCCGGTCGGCTTCTGCTGCTGGGTAAGAGTTAGTCCCCACAGCCTCGGACGCCGGGTCCGGTAAGAAAGCTTCTCAGTCAGGGCGAGCTCTGCAGCTGCCAGCCCCTGACTCGTAGTAGTATTGCTTCTGCTGTTTCTTGTCTCTACTCTCCTTGACTGCTAACCCTGCTTCAGCCCCGGGTTTATATAGGGGAAGTTCTTCCCCTCCCAAGACTGGGCAGGAGGTGTGGCATGCACAGGATCCCTGACCAAAGGACCTCCCACCTGCTCTCAGACATAACATTACATTACTGTGGAAACCAGACCCCTGGGGTGCCACAAATGCAGCAGCCAGGGTCGTATTTCTGTCCAGCCGTTTCACCGATGCCTTCACCTTGTGCCAGTCATTACACTGGTTACCCATTCGCTACAGGGTCCAATATAAACTCATTGCTCTCACCCACAAAGCTCTCCACAGTTCTGCACCACCTTATATCTCCTCTCTCATCTCAGTCTATCATCCTACACGTGCCCTCCATTCCACAAATGACCTAAGACTAACATCCCCCATAATCCGAACCTCGCACCTCCGTCTCCAAGACTTCTCTCGTGCTGCGCCAGTTCTCTGGAATGCTCTACCCCAGACGATCCGATTGATGCCTAGCCCCGACGTCTTCAAGCTCGCTTTAAAAACCCATCTCTTTAAACAAGCCTACCACCTCAAATACCCAGTAAACTAACTTTCCCCTGTTCCCTCCTAAATACTATTCTGAATCTGCCCCCTACTGTTCATCTGTCTCTACACCCTCCATGCACACGATAACTGCACTCGGTAATTGAGTATTGCACTTGAACATACAGGCTGATGACCGGATCATACAGCTTTATATGATAATCCCGACTTATTATAATTGCCTGACCTGAAATAACAAGCACTTTCCACCTATTATGTCCCCCCATTTCCTTGTAGAATGTAAGCTTGCGAGCAGGGACCTCACTCCTGATGTAACTGTTAAACTGTCTCACCTTGTATTGAATTTACTGTTTGTACATGTCCCCGCTTAATTGTAAAGTGCTGCGGAATATGTTGGCGCTATATAAATAAAAATTATTATTATTATTATATGACATGGTGGGGGATATATGGCATGGCAATGGGGGAGGTGGAGGGAGATATGACATGGCATTAGTGATAGAGGAGGTGGTAGAGATATGGCAATGATGATGGAGCAGGTGGGGGGAGATATGGCAATGATGACGGAGTAGGTGGGGGGAGATATGGCAATGATGAAGGAGCAGGTGGGGGGAGATATAGCAATGATGACGGAGCAGGTGGTGGGAGATATGGCAATGATTACGGAGCAGGTGGGGGGAGATATGGCAATGATTACGGAACTGGTGGGGGGAGATATGGCAATGATGGAGGAGGTGGTGGGGGGAGATATGGCAATGATGGATGAGGTGGGGGAGAGCAATGATGGGGATGGGAGGGAGCAATGATGGAGGAGGCAGGGAGAGCAATGATGGGGATGGGAGGGAGCAATGATGGAGGAGGTGGGGAGAGCAATGATGGGGATGGGGGAGAGCAATTATGGAGGTGGGGGAGAGAAATGATGGGGAATTATTTGGACGCTATATGCTGTTAATATCTGGTCTGCTCATGGTGTGGTGGTATTTCTCCCTTGTATGTGGTATTATTATTCAGTCACTATGTGGTGGTAATATGTGGTCTGGTCATGGTGTGGTGGTATTTCTCCCTTGTATGTAATATTATTCGGTCACTATGTGGTGGTAATATGTAGTCCAGTTATGGTGTGACAGTATTTCTCCCTTTTATGTGGTACTATTTGTGTTGGTACAGTGGATTGTGTTGTGTATGGCGGTCATTTGTTCTCTCTGATATTAATTAAGAGAAGATTCTTTATTTCCATTAGTGCTTAAATACTTGGAACAAGATGCACTTACAGGGGTTCTCCAGGGAAAACAAGTAATCACCTCTTCACAGCATAAGTGATACATTATTGATTAGTGGGGGTCTGACTGCTGAGACCCACACCAATTGGTAGAATGTGGAGCTTTTATCCCCATTAGACTGAAGCTCATGTGCGACTTAACCACTGATCCATTCATTCCCTCAGTGGCTGTTCTTGTTTTTTTTCTGTAAACCCCAAAGAGAATGAATGGAGCTGCGGTCAGGTGTCCCATCTGCTGCTGCATTTTAAAATCGGGATAAGTGTCCTGACAGGGATAAAACTTCCCCATTCTTCCGATCGGTGTGGTTTCCAATGTTCGGACCCAAACGATCAGTAAATTATCACCTATTCTGTGGAGCCCTTGAATTGGTGATTTACAGCAGATGCTCCACTATAACGGGGATAACGGCTAACAGGTATTTGCATATAGCTGTAGGGTGGGCCCCCAGGATCAATTCCTCCTGTGGGCCCCAAACACCCCAGTCCGACACTGCTTAGCAGCATATCCACAGTACCGCAGTTATGAAAAGCAGGATGTCTTCATATCAGCTCCACTCTGGGTTTTTTTATGCCTCTGCTTGACTGCCATATAGAAATAACTTCCTCCACAAGCACTGACAGTATGCTACTGCCGAAAATTGAAAATGGAAAACCCCTTTAAGTTCCTTCCATTAGAGATTACTTACCAACCTCAAATTACAGTGAGAAATGTGTTAAGCAGAAGAAATCCTCCATCTCCATTTCTATCTTTGTTTTCGTTCCCATGCATAACCACAATTCCCAAAAAGTTAGCACAGTATGGGTAAATTGTAAAGAAAACAAAAATGCAGTGATTTGAAAATCTCTTATAAACATAATTTATTCACAACAGAACATAGAACACAGATCACAAAGTGAAAGTTAGACATTTGACATGTCATTTGTAAAAATGAACTCATTCTGAAATTGATGGCAGCAATATATCTCAGGAAAAGTAAGTGGTACTAATGATAAATAGCTGGCTAGTCAATTTTTATCTAAGTCACATGACTGACTTTTATACTGACTGTATATAAAAAGAGCATGTTAGGGAGGCACAGTCTCTAAGAATCAGAGATGGTCAGTGGTTCACCAATCTGTGAATAAGTGCATCTGAAAACTGTGGAGCAATTTCAGAAACATATTCCTCAACGTAAAATTGCAAACACTTAGAATATGGAACCATCTACACTACATTAGATCATCAAAGATTCTGGAGAAATCCATTTACACAAATGACAAGGCTAACAGCAGGGGCGGAACTACCGCCCGTGCAGCCGGTTCATTGAACGGGGGCCCCGAGGGAGAGGGGGCCCCTCCAGCCTCCAGCAGGGCCGCCATCAGGGCATGACTGCCCTGACTCCAGTATGGGGCCCGGCCGGTAGGGGCCCCCTCGGGGGCCCCCCTCTTGTGCGTCTCTCTCCTCATGGGGCCCCCGGCCCCATGCTATGCGCCGGGTCCGGGACATTTCAGCGCTGAGCTGCGCTGTTGCAGCAGCGCCTTCATGATTCCCCTGACTTCCGGTCATGTGACGGTGCCGTCACATGGCCGGAAGTCAGGAGAACCTGCTGTCAGCGATTTGGACGAGCGCCAGGATTCTGCAGGGATCGCATGGGGGTAAGTATAACAAGTTTTATTTTTTTTAAAATACAATTAACTAGGAGTGGAGAGATGGGAGAAGCACATGTGTGTGTGTGGGGGGGAGATGGGAGATGCACATGTGTGTGTGTGGGGGGGGAGATGGGAGATGCACATGTGTGTGTGTGGGGGGGAGATGGGAGATGCACATGTGTGTGTGTGGGGGGGGAGATGGGAGATGCACATGTGTGTGTGTGGGGGGGAGATGGGAGATGCACATGTGTGTGTGTGGGGGGGAGATGGGAGATGCACATGTGTGTGTGTGGGGGGGAGATGGGAGATGCACATGTGTGTGGGGGGGGAGATGGGAGATGCACATGTGTGTGGGGGGGGAGATGCACGTGTGTGGGGGGGGAGATGGGAGATGCACGTGTGTGGGGGGGGAGATGGGAGATGCACATGTGTGTGGGCAGGGAGATGGGAGATGCACATGTATGTGGGGGGGGAGATGGGAGATGCACATGTGTGTGGGGGGGGAGATGGGAGATGCACATGTGTGTAGGGGGGGGAGATGGGAGATGCACATGTGTGTGTGTGGGGGGGATGGGAGATGCACATGTGGGGGGGGGTGGGAGATGCACATGTGGGGGGGGGATGGGAGATGCACATGTGGGGGGGGATGGGAGATGCACATGTGGGGGGGGGAGATGGGAGATGCACATGTGTGTGGGGGGGGGAGATGGGAGATGCACGTGTGTGTGGGGGGGGGAGATGGGAGATGCACGTGTGTGGGGGGGGGGAGATGGGAGATGCACATGTGTGGGGGAGATGGGAGATGCACATGTGTGGGGGAGATGGGAGATGCACATGTGTGGGGGGGAGATGGGAGATGCACATGTGTGGGGGGGGGAGATGAGGGAGATGCACATGTGGGGGGGAGATGAGAGAGGTGCACATGTGGTGGAGGGGGATGAGAGAGGTGCACATGTGGTGGAGGGGGATGAGAGAGGGGCACATGTGGGGGAGGGGCATGAGAGAGGGGCACATGTGGGGGAGGGGGATGAGAGAGGGGCACATGTGGGGGAGGGGGATGAGAGAGGGGCACATGTGGGGGGGAGGGGGTGAGAGAGGGGCACATGGAGGGGGATGAGAGCTGCACATGGGGGGGTTTGAGAGCTGCACATGGGGGAATTGGGAGTAGGGGGATAATGAGCTGCACATAACGAATGTGGGGTGGGGGAGAGTAAATGATAAATGATGATGGGGTGGGGAGAGCACGGACATGATATAATGAATTGGGGCAGGGGGTGCATGTAAATATTGAATGCGGGGAGCAGGAAGTATAGAGTAGGGGGCGTTGCGGATGCAGGAGTGTGACTGGTAACAAATTGGCGGAAAGAGTAGAGGTTCTAATTAAATTATATATTAAGTGCCTATTTACAGTTAATGGGGGCACAGTGGTGGATTACAATTTATATTTGGAATGGTAGGTTGCCTAATAACTAACCATATATTGATGGTGGATGCACGTCTGTATTCAGCTGCGTAATGTAGAAGTTGGGGAATGTGCTCTAGATAACTGTGTTATTTTATGCAGAGACGAGTCCTGGCTGGAAGACGTGATGGCGGTCTGTGCTGGATGAAGGAGAAAAGCGAAGATGAAGGACTTCACCTAGAGACGTCACCGGTGAGTCAGTCTATTACATGTACACTGTGTATAATGTCACTGGTGATCACTGTATTACCTGTACACTGACACTATATACAGAGCTCCTGTGTATAATGTCACTGGTGATCACTGTATTACCTGTACACTGACACTATATACAGAGCTCCTGTGTATAATTTCACTGGTGATCACTGTATTACCTGTACACTGACACTATATACAGAGCTCCTGTGTATAATGTCACTGGTGATCCCTGTATTACCTGTACACTGACACTATATACAGAGCTCCTGTGTATAATGTCACTGATGATCACTGTATTACCTGTACACTATATACAGAGCTCCTGTGTATAATGTCACTGTATTACCTGTACACTGACACTATATACAGAGCTCCTGTGTATAATTTCACTGGTGATCACTAGATTACCTGGACACTTACGTTATACATACCATGTATAGAGCTCCCGTGTATAATGACACTTATGGTAATATTAGTAATGTGGTGGTAATATTAGTAATGTAGTGGTAATTAGTGTTGAGCGATACCTTCCGATATCAGGAAATATCGTATCGGATTGGATCGGGCCGATACCCAAAAAGTATCGGATATCGCCGATTCCGATACCGGAAACCAATGCAAGTCAATGGGACACAAATATCGGAATGAAAATAAACCCTTTCTTTCCTTGTAGGTTAATTCTACATGAAGTAAAACAACTAAGAATAATGTAGAATGACATGAAAAGCCGGCAATTCATCAGCGGCATACACCGGTACCCGACAATTTACAACAGAAAGAATAGAGCATCACACATAGATTAGATAGATAGAAACATGTCAGTCACATATATATGAAGTACAGTGACAGTGTTGCTTACTGTACTTGTCATTTAGTGTAAAGGATTTATTAAAAAAAATATTAGTGTTTTCGTGCACCGTCTCTTTAAAAAAGCCGGCCGGCAATTCAGCAGCGGTACCCGACAATTTATAACAGAAAGAATAGAGCTTCACACATAGATTAGATAGATAGAAACATGTCAGTCACATATATATGAAGTACAGTGACAGTGTTGCTTACTGTACTTGTCATTTAGTGTAAAGGATTTATTTAAAAAAATAATAGTGTTTTCATGCACCGTCTCTTTAAGAAAGCCGGCCGGCAATTCAGCATCTGTACCCGACAATTTAGAACAGAAAGAATAGAGAATCACACATAGATTAGATAGATAGAAACATGTCAGTCACATATATATGAAGTACAGTGACAGTGTTGATTACTGTACTTGTCATTTAGTGTTAAAATAAAGGATTTATTTAAAAAAAAATTGGCGTGGGGTTCCCCTTAATTTTAGGCTCTAGCGGAGGTTAAGCAGACAGCTGGGGCAAATGTTTGAAGCCTGGGAAGGGGGTAATACCCACGGAGCTTCCCAGGCTACTAATATCAGCCCCCAGCTGAATACCTAGCCTTTACTAGCTATTAAAATGGGGGAACCCCCCCAAAAAAATAACGTGGGGTCCCCCCTAATTTAATAGCTAGCACAGGCTAGGCAGACAGCTGGGGGCTGATATTAATAGCCCAGGAAGGGTGCCATGAATATTGGCCCCCTCCCAGGCTAGAAACACCAGCCGTCAGCCGCCCCAGAAATGGCGCATCCATAGGATGCGCCAATTCTGGCACTTAGCCTCGCTCTTCCACGCTGCCCTGGTGCGGTGTCAGGGGGTAATAGTGGTGGGGTTCATGTCAGCGCCAGCTGCCATGAAGCCCAGGTTAGTAATGATGGGTGTCTATAAGACACCCCCATTACTAACCTACAAAGTGTTAAAAAGAAAAAACACACTACACCCAGAAAAAAATAATTTATTTGAAATAAAACACCATTTTATTTAATTCTTAGTTTACTAAAAAAAAATAGTTACCTGTCCACGTTCCTGCGCTGATCTCCCATGCACAGCTGTCACATCTGGAGATGGTGACAGCTGTGCATGGCTGCTGTAAGCTCACGCTGCCGGGAACACGTCCGCTCCCGGCAGCGGGAGCCACTGACTGAGGTCACCGGAGTGCATTCAGGCAGCGCAGCTCCGGAGACCTCCTTTACGGCAGTGCTGTACCGTGGGAATTTCTCACGATACAGCAGTGCCGTAAAGCAGCTAACCGGAGCAGCGCTGCCTTAACTCTGGTGAACCCTTACGGCCCCGTCATTCTAGCGGCGGCAGCGGTTCAGAGCGGTCACATTCTATGTGGCTGCTCTGAACTGGAGATCTTCGTGGGACACTCGTGGACTGCTACGGAGGGGTAAGGATAAGGTTGTGGTTTATTATTTTATATTTTATTACAGGAGATCGATGGCTTCGGGGAATTAGGTGTCTAGGTGAGTATAGGTGTAGTTTTTTATTTTTTACTTTATTTTAGGTGACGATCGGCGGGGACAGGTAATGTATAAACTAATTTCTTTTAGGTAACCACTGGCCACCAATGACATGTATCTAACATTTATTGGGGACACAGTAGGGCAATTTATATAGCAGGATCAGGCTGATGGGAACTACTGCTCCCATCGAGCTGATCCTGCTGGCACGAGTGGACGGGGGACAGACATAGGCCGATGGGAGTAGTAGTGTCACATCGGCCTATGTCTGCCTGCACGCACAGACACCCCGCACACACACCCCGCACACACACACACCCCGCACACACACACCCCGCACACACACCCCGCACACACACACACCCCGCACACACACACCCCGCACACACACACCCCGCACACACACCCCGCACACACACACACCCCGCACACACACACCCCGCACACACTAATCATGACGGGTCTGGGAGGTGAGGCTGACCTGTGCGGCCGTGGGAAAGTTCATGTGAGTTCATGCAGTCAAGCATGAACTCACATGAACCCTCTGAGGGCACCGCGGCTACTTCAAATGAACAGCTGATCGGCATCACCTGATACCTCAGCTGTTCATTTGAAATAACCGGCGGGAAAGCGCAGCACAGAACGGGAAAGCCGGCGGTGAAGTCTTTTCACTGCCGGCTTCCCCGCCCGGGTCCTTCGCTCCTTGGTGCTGCGCTCCCCGCCCGGTCCTAATTTACGATTGGGATTGGAGGTGGCGAGGGGAGCGGAGGATCGGGGTGGGAGGCTGCGGGGAAGCAGTATGGGGCTGTGTGATTGTTTAAAAGCCGGCGGCTTTTTACCGCCCGCCGGCTTTTAAACAATCAGGAGAATTCTCCCACGCTGGGATGGCATTCTGATGACAAGCTGGATCGCAGCTGAGCGCTGCCATCCAGCTTGTCATCCTTCACAGACACTGCAGAGCGCAGGCATTATGGGAACTTCCGATTCCGGTATTCGATATTATAAAAGTATCGGAATTAAGTATCGGAATTCCGATACAGTGAATATCGGCCGATACCCGATATTTCAGTATCGGAATGCTCAACACTAGTGGTAATATGTGGTCTGGTCATGGTGTGGCAGTTTTTCTCCCTTCTGTGTGGTATTATTCGGTCACTATGTTGTGGTAATATGTGGTCTGGTCATGGTGTGGCGGTATTCCCTGTATGTGGTATTATTGGTCATTTAAAAAAAAAAATGTATATGACACATTCCCTTAAAGAAAACTAAATAAAAATATATCTAAAAAGAGTATTGGATATTTTAAGAAAATTTTAATAGGTTAGAGTAGGGCCCGCCCAGAAGAGTCTACCTTATCGTGGTGGCGGCTTTAAAAATCTTTTGGCCAAAACAAAAGCTGATGGCTATGTATGTGGCGCCGTCACATGGCCGAACGTCAGGAGAACCTGGTGGCAGCGACGTGGACGAGCGCCAGGATTCTGCAGGGATCGCATGGGGGTAAGTATAACAAGTTTTATTTTTTTTAAATACAATTAATTAACTAGGAGTGGGGGGAATCAGAGATGCACGGGGGGGATGAGAGATGCACATGGGGGGGGTGAGAGATGCACATGGGGGGGTGAGAGATGCACATGGGGGGGTGAGAGATGCACATGGGGGGGGTGAGAGATGCACATGGGGGGGTGAGAGATGCACATGGGGGGGGTGAGAGATGCACATGGGGGGGTGAGAGATGCACATGGGGGGGTGAGAGATGCATATGGGGGGGTGAGAGATGCACATGGGGGGGTGAGAGATGCACATGGGGGGGTGAGAGATGCACATGGGGGGGATGAGAGATGCACATGGGGGGGATGAGAGATGCACATGGGGGGGATGAGAGATGCACATGGGGGGGATGAGAGATGCACGGGGGGTGAGAGCTGCACATGGGTGGGATGAGAGCTGCACATGGGGGGTTATGTTTACATAACTTTGTTGCCTTATGAAGGGCAGGGGGGGCCCCCCAAAATTTCTTGCACAGGGGCCCACTACAGTCTGTGTCCGCCCCTGGCTAACAGTCATTATCATATGTTCGTGATCTGGAGACTACAAAGTACAGTAAAAAGTGAAAAACAAATGCTTTTAAAATTATGAAAAAAAATAAAAAAATATATAAAAGTTCAAATAATCTCACCCTTCCCCCGATTAAAAATAAAGTTATAAAAAATAAATGTACACGGTATTGCCACATCCATAAAAGTCAGATCCATCAAAATAAAAAGTTAATTAACCCATTCTGTAAACAGCGTAATGAGAAAAAAATCCAGAATTACGTTTTTTCAGCTGCCGCAAAACCACAGAAAATGCAATAAGGGGTGATTTTAGCATCATATCTACCCTAAAATAAAATGAACAAAATTGTTATCTCAGAGCACAAAAAATAAGCCCAGCTCACATAGTCCTATCGGCCAAAAAGTGAAAACATTATGAGTTTTGGAAATGGTTACATAAGCAAAAAAAGGAAAAAAAAATATATATATATATATATATATATATATATATATATATATACAGCTCTGGCAAAAATTAAGAGACCACTGCAAAATTTTCAGTTTCTCTGATCTTTCCCTTTATAGGTGTATTTTTGAATAAAATGTACATTGTTGTTTTAGTCTATAAACTACTGACAAAATGTCTCCGAAATTCAAAGTTAAAAATTTTGTATTTATTTGTAGCAAATGATAAAGCGTCAAAATACTAAAAAGGAAAGAGTGCTTTCAGACCTCAAATTACTCATGTTTTAACTCAGGAAGAGTTCAGAAATCAATATTTGGTGGACTAGCCATGATTTTTAATCACAGCTTTCATGCATGCTTTCCACCAGTCTTTCCATGCTTTCCAATAGAAAACTGTTCAGTGGTCTCTTAATTTTTGCCAGTGCTGTATATATAAAAAAAAGATACATATAGAAAAAAATCCAATTTTTTTCCCACCACATAATATAATTACCAAAAAAGCTAAGATCACACAGGATTCCCGTGACGCGCATTTCGCGTGTGCTTCTTTTTGAGGAAAAAAAATTAAAACTTAGCTGTTTGACTTTTTTTTGGTAATTATATTATGTGCCCATGCATATTACAGGACTGCCTGTGAACTACATTTATTTTATGTTTCATATATACTTAGCTGACTGATTGTTTTTCGATAATTACATTGTGTGCCTAATGCTTATTATAGGACTGCCTGGTAACTACCTCTAGTTTTACCTTATTTGAGGTTTATCTATGGTGTCCACCAATCTGGCTCCTTTTCCATCCCAATTTACCTTTTTGGGTTTACCACATTGAGTGTACAGATATTTTCTTTCAAGTATATATGATACTTTTCTGTCTGGATATTCGTCCACTTTTTGCACTAAGCACTTTATATATATTTTTACAGATTATTTATTCATGACACTATGTATGTATATTGGCTTTTTGATATATAAATAACATTCAACTGTTGGTATTTTGGAGAGTGAATTCCCTGTTATATGTATATTGCATATTCATGGAGGGCTTTTTATATTTTTTGCTTGTTGCACTAGGCACTTTTTGACTTCCCTCATGGATTAATAAAAATCTTATTACTACCTGTGTGATGTTTACACTAAGTTCACTATGGAGTAATATGAGGAAAATCTATATATGAGGATCTTTTTTCCTATGTAATGTTTTCTTAATTACCACACAGTCGTGCAAGTTGCTGCTTAGATCTTTGGCTATGCCACATGTTCTCTTATTTTTTGTATTACCTTTTGCCATTCATTTTATTTTAATGTTCTGTGTTGATAATTTCTTATCAATAAAGCTTTGCAACTTTTTACTGAGCAGAAGTCTCCGCTTTTGGATAGGGTTATATAATGTATGTATGTGGATACTTTGAATAAACATTTTTTGGCCCTTGTATTGGTTAATAACTTCCTCAATAATCCAAATTTCTCACTCCCGTCTCCAAAATGTATCTCATGCTGCACCAGCTTTCTAGAATGTACTATCCCAGACAGACAATTCCCTGTGTACATCGTTTTAATCTTGCCCTGAAAACACACCTTATTAAGCAAATCTGAAAATACTTTATTAATCCAAAATTTCTCAATCTCTTGCTCCCAAATTTCTCCTTAGAAACTTTTCCCTCATTTAATTTGTTTTGCCCATACACTTTGTGCGATTGTACAGCACTATAAAGTGGTGTTCTCATGATGTATCTACAAGAGTACACTGCTCTCTAACTCTTGGCTCATTGTTTTTTAATAAGAGGTGTGTTCCTGAAGACTGAGCGCTCTCTAACACTGCTCTGGCTGTTGAATCCAGATATAGGCGGATTATAATGAGGGCAATCGGGGCTACCTATGGATGCGCCATTTCTGGGGCGGCTTACAGCTGGTGTTTCTAGCTGGGGAGGAGGCCAATATTCATGGCACCCTTCCTGCCTTCCTGGGCTATTAATATCAGCCCCCAGATGTCTGCCTAGCCTTTGCTAGCTATTAAAATAGGGGGGACCCCATGTCATTTTTTGGGGGGATCCCCCATTTTAATAGCTAGTAAAGGCTAGGTATTCAGCTGGGGGCTGAAATTAATAGCCTGGGAAGCTCCGTGGGTATTTTTTAATAAATCCTTTATTTTAACACTAAATGACAAGTACAGTAATCAACACTATCACTGTACTTATTATATATGTGACTGACATGTTTCTATCTATCTAATCTATGTGTGATGCTCCATTCTTTCTGTTCTAAATTGTCGGGTATCGATGCTGAATTGCCAACCGGCTTTTTTAAAGAGACGGTGCATGAAAACACTATTATTTTTTTTTAATAAATCCTTTAACACTAAATGACAAGTACAGTAACCAACACTGTCACTGTACTTCTTATATATGTGACTGACATGTTTCTATCTATCTAATCTATGTGTGATGCTCTATTCTTTCTGTTCTAAATTGTCGGGTACCGGTGTATGTCGCTGCTGAATTACCGGCTTTTCATGTTTCACTGTGAGCACTGTTCCCATCGATTTGGGCAACCACTGTAATGCCACAACCACCATGGCTGCGGCATTACAGTGAGTGGCAGACAATCCCTGCATCATGTGAAAAAATCCAGTTACGCTTTTGGTGCACGAACAGTTATCGAACATAACCTCGAACAGCCAAATTTTTTGCAAAACGTTCGCGCTCGTCAAACGACTCGAACACCGCCCAAAACAGCTCGAATTTGAGATTGGCGAACAGTTCTAGTCGAACACCGCTCATCTCTACTCATGACATGAGGCAGAGCGGGAATGGCCCCGGGTACCATCAGGAGCACAGCATCGGGGGTACGGGAGTAAGGTGAGTACGTGTTGTGTTTATTTTTTTTATTTTATATATATATATATATATATATATATATATATATATATATATACAGTACAGACCAAAAGTTTGGACACACCTTCTGATTTAAACATTTTTCTGTATATTCATGACTATAAAAATTGTACATTCACATTGAAGGCATCAAAACTATGAATTAACACATGTGGAATTATATCCTTAACAAAAAAGTGTGAAACAACTGAAAATATGTCTTATATTCTAGGTTCTTCAAAGTAGCCACCTTTTGCTTTGATGACTGCTTTGCATACTCTTGGCATTCTCTTGATGAGCTTCAAGAGGTAGTCACCGGAAATGGTTTTCACTTCACAGGTGTGCCCTGTCAGGTTTATTAAGTGGGATTTCTTGCCTTATAAATGGGGTTGGGACCATCAGTTGTGTTGTGCAGAAGTCTGGTGGATACACAGCTGATAGTCCTACTGAATAGACTTAGAATATGTATTATGGCAAGAAAAAAGCAGCTAAGTAAAGAAAAACGAGTGGCCATCATTACCTTTACAAATGAAGGTCAGTCAGTCCGAAAAATTTGGAAAACTTTGAAAGTGTCTCCAAGTGCAGTTGCAAAAACCATCAAGCGCTACAAAGAAACTGGCTCACATGAGGACAGCCCCAGGAAAGGAAGACCAAGAGTCACCTCTGCTACTGAGGATAAGTTTATCCGAGTCACCAGCCTCAGAATTCGCAGGTTAACAGCCGCTCAGATTAGAGACCAGGTCAATGCCACACAGAGTTCTAGCAGCAGACATATCTCTTCAACAACTGTTAAGAGGAGACTTTGTCCAGCAGGCATTCATGGTAAAATAGCTGCTAGGAAACCACTGCTAAGGACAGGCAACAAGCAGAAGAGACTTGTTTGGGCTAAAGAACACAAGGAATGGACATTAGACCAGTGGAAATCTGTGCTTTGGTCTGATGAGTCCAAATTTGAGATCTTTGGTTCCAACCATCGTGTCTTTGTGCGATGCAGAAAAGGTGAACGGATGGACTCTACAAGCCTGGTTCCCACCGTGAAGCATGGGGGAGGAGGTGTGATGGTGTGGGGGTGCTTTGCTGGTGACACTGTTGGGGATTTATTCAAAATTGAAGGCATACTGAACCAGCATAGCTACCACAGCATCTTGCAGCGGCATGCTATTCCATCCGGTTTGCGTTTAGTTGGACCATCATTTATTTTTCAACAGGACAATGACCCCAAACACACCTCCAGGCTGTGTAAGGGCTATTTGACCAAGAGGGAGAGTGATGGGGTGCTACGCCAGATGACCTGGCCTCCACAGTCACCAGACCTGAACCCAATCGAGATGGTTTGGGGTGAGCTGGACCGCAGAGTGAAGGCAAAAGGGCCAACAAGTGCTAAGCATCTCTGGGAACTCCTTCAAGATTGTTGGAAGACCATTTTCGGTGACTACCTCTTGAAGCTCATCAAGAGAATGCCAAGAGTGTGCAAAGCAGTCATCAAAGCAAAAGGTGGCTACTTTGAAGAACCTAGAATATAAGAAATATTTTCAGTTGTTTCACACTTTTTTGTTAAGTATATAATTCCAAATGTGTTAATTCATAGTTTTGATGCCTTCAGTGTGAATGTACAATTTTCATAGTCATGAAAATACAGAAAAATCTTTAAATGAGAAGGTGTGTCCAAACTTTGGGTCTGTACTGTATATATATATATATATATATATATATATATACAGTGCCTACAAGTAATATTCAACCCCCTGCAGATTTAGCTGGTTGACACATGCGGAATTAACTTGGCATTGTGACATTTGTACTGTAGATCAGCCTGGAAGTGGGAAATGCACTGCAGCAAATTTTATTTTTTTTTTAAAAAAACTTTAAAAGTTAATTCAGAGTGTCATTTATTATTCAACCCCTCAAACCACAAGAATTCTGTTTGGTCCCCCAAAAGTATTAAGAAGTAGTTCAGGCACCAAGAATAATGAGCTTCACATGTGTGGATTAAAGATCTCTTTTGCCAGCCTTTTCTGACTATTTAAGACCCTCCCCAAACTTGTGAACAGCACTCAGACATGGTCAACATGGGAAAGACAAAGGAGCATTCCAAGGCCATCAGAGACAAGATCGTGGAGGGTCACAAGGCTGGCAAGGGGTACAAAACCCTTTACAAGGAGTTGGGCCTACCTGTCTCCACTGTTGGGAGCATCATCCGTAAGTGGAAGGCTTATGGAACTACTGTTAGCCTTCCACGGCCAGGACAGCCTTTGAAAGTGTCCTCCCGTGCCGAGGCCAGGCTTGTCCGAAGAGTCAAGGCTAACCCAAGGACAACAAGGAAGGAGCTCCGGGAAGATCTCATGGCAGTGGGGACATTGGTTTCAGTCAATACCATAAGTAACGTGTAATGCACACGCCCGGACTGACTGGCGTGTGCGTGTTTATGTAGTGATTCCACTGTGCCATGAACCGGAGAGTGCCTGAAGGGGCGTAACTAAGTATCTGCCCGATCCGACCAAGGTCGCACGACGGCATACGACGCCAGTGCACCAGGGAGGAACCGAGCAGAGAAACCAGGGTCTACTCCAGGTCAGACTCCGGACACGGCTGTTGACCCACACCGGGGAATACAGGAACAGGCAGACTAGAGCACAGGCTGGGTAGGGTCCAGTACAGACTGGGAGACAAATTCGAAACCGCAGACGCGGTAGACAGAGCTGAGCAAAGCGAAAACCGCAGACGCGGCGGACAGTGCTGAGCAAAGCGAAAACCGCAGACGCAGCGGACAGAGCTGAGCAAAGCGAAAACCGCAGACGCGGCGGACAGAGCTGAGCAAAGCGAAAACCGCAGACGCGGCGGACAGAGCTGAGCAAAGCGAAAACCGCAGACGCGGCGGACAGAGCTGAGCAAAGCGAAAACCGCAGACGCGGCGGACAGAGCTGAGCAAAGCGAAAACCGCAGACGCGGCGGACAGAGCTGAGCAAAACGAAAACCGCAGACGCGGCGGACAGAGCTGAGCAAAGCGAAAACCGCAGATGCGGCGGACAGAGCTGAGCAAAGCGAAAACCGCAGACGCGGTGGGAACAGGGCTCTGTTCACACGGAACAGACTAGAAGGGAAAGGCAGAACCAGATACCCACAGGGTACTTGCAGAGAAGTAGCGAGTGGACCACAAACTCACAAACGGAAGTACAGTGACAACGAGCAGGAGTTAGGTACGAGTTCAGACTCTGCAGAAAAAGGAATGGAACAGACATAGACAGGACTCAGTTCAGACACGGGAACTGATACCGCAAGGCAGGAGACAAAGACAGGACTCAGTTCAGACACGGGAACTGATACCGCAAGGCAGGAGACATAGACAGGACTCAGTTCAGACACGGGAACTGATACCGCAAGGCAGGAGACATAGACAGGACTCAGTTCAGACACGGGAACTGATACCGCAAGGCAGGAGACAAAGAACGGGACCTGGCACCTTCAGAGTGCAAGCACACACTGAATGAAACACTATGCTCAGGCAAGGGTTGATTGCCGCAGCTGGGTTATATACCAGTTGACAGACATCAATAGGCTGAGGACGCACAAGGGGTGTGACCCACAGCAGGTACAAAAAGCAGGAAGTGATCGGGCGCCGCCCTTAAGCAGCAGAAACAGACACAAACAGACAGCATGGAGGGAAGCCAGAGAGACATTCTGGACAGGAGATCAAGTTTGCGCTCTTGCACAGTGGGAGATGGACCACTATGCAAGGACGCCGCCAGGTATGTTACAGTACCCCCCCCTTACGCCCCCTCTTCTTCAGGCCTGCCAGAATCTTCCACAGGGAATTTGAGGGCCAATTCTTCACTTCGAAGAGATCACTTCCACTGTCCACCGGAAAAACTGGTCTCCTCTGGGTAGCTAGGATGCTACCTCCCATCCAGCCACCCTTAGCAACAGACGAAATGGGTGGAGTACCAGGAACAGCACACAAGGAAGTCTCACTCCACATACTTTCAGGTGGCATCCCAGAGGGTACAGGAGACAACTGGAAGTCCTCCACCGGGTTGGAGGGGAACAGAGACTTGGGGGTAATCTCTGCTTCGAGGTACATCTTGTCAAGCTCACAGGAAGAAAGAGACGGGTTATCAGGTACAGGATGAGGAAAAGTCACTGTCTCTTTGTTATCTGGTGGTACCCCGGAGGATTCAGGAAACAACTGGAGGTCCTCCGCCGGGTCAGAAGAGTGCAGAGGCTCAGAGAAAACATCTGCTTCAGAGTACACTAGGTCGGACTCACTGGACGAAGCAGGCGAGGTATCGGGTACCGAGTATAGGAAAGTCTCTGTCCGTTTACCACCAGGTGGCACCCCGAAGGGTTCTGGAGACAACTGGCGGTCCTCCGCCTGATCAGAGGGGTGTAGAGACTCATGGGTAACCTCTGCTTCGGAGTACACTAGGTCGGACTCACTGGATGAAGCAAGCGAGGTATCAGATCCAGGATATAGGAAAATCTCTGTCCATTCACCACCAGGTGGCACCCCGAAGGGTTCTGGAGACAACTGGAGGTCCTCCGCCTGGTCGGAGGGGTGTAGAGACTCGGGAGTAACCTCTGCTTCGGAGTACACTAGGTTGGACTCACTGGACGAAGAGAGCGAGGTATCAGGTACAGAGTATAGGAGAGTCTCTGTCCTTTCGCTACCAGGTAGCACCCCGAAGGGTTCTGGAGACAACTGGAGGTCCTCCGCCTGGTCGGAGGGGTGTAGAGACTCGGAGGTAACTGCCACTTTAGGGTACCCATTGTCAGGCTCACAGGATGAAGCGGACAAAGTATCGAGTACCGGGTGTAGAGAAGTCTCTCTCCATTTGTCATTGAGTGGTATCCCGGAGGATTCAGGAGGCAACAGGGGATCCTCCGCCAGGTAGTAGAGGTGCACAGACTCTGAGGTAACCACAGCTTTGGAGCATCCTTGGACATGCACACCGGTTAAAGTGGGTGAAGCATCTGATGCCGGGTGCAGGAAGTTCTCCTGTGTGGAGTCTGGATGGGCAGAAGTCTCTTCGGGCAGGAGAACTGGTGCACTACCCACGCACATTACCCGTTGGGGCTTCTCCGGGATACAGGGAGATGAAGCTTCAGTAGGGACTTCAAGGTTGGGGTCAGGAGGTCTCAGGGAGGACAGACCCTGGCGTGACGGCTTGCCTCTACGTCTAGCACGTCTGGACTGCCTCTTGAGGTTGGGAGAAGTATTCCGGAAAGCGTAGTCACCCTGTGAGGATTCTGGGTGGGCAGTAGTCTCATTGGGCTGGAGGACTATTGCGCTACCCACACACATTACCCATTGGGGCTGCTCCGGGATATTGGGAAGTGAAGCTTCAGCAGGAGCCTCCGGGTTAGGATCATCGAAGACCATTAGAAAGGCCACCAGGAAGGCCATTAGGTCCAGGAGGATCGGATCCTGTGTTTCATATAGGGGGTTGATCCATTCCAAGGCATCACCCGCCAGGTAAGACATAATGAATGCCACCTTAACCCGATCGGTGGGAAAACATAGAGGGTAGAACTTGAAGTGTAGCATGCATTGCTCCACAAATGCACGACTTTGTCTTGGATACCCATAATAACGTAGCGGATCCGCAGGAACGAGAGCGGATAGATCCATCTGGACGGGTGCGTAATTCGCCTGGAACTCAGCTAAAGAGAAAAAAAAAAAAAATTATTTATTTTAATGCATGTATTCGCTGGAAAACTTCTCAGAGAGCGAAGGCCGTGGGGCTCAACGGGAACCATGGCCTGAGCATGCTGTAATGCACACGCCCGGACTGACTGGCGTGTGTGTGTTTATGTAGTGATTCCACTGTGCCATGAACCGGAGAGTGCCTGGAGGGGCGTAACTAAGTATCTGCCCGATCCGACCAAGGTCGCATGACGGCATACGACGCCAGTGCACCAGGGAGGAACCGAGCAGAGGAACCAGGGTCTACTCCAGGTCAGACTCCGGACACGGCTGTTGACCCACACCGGGGAATACAGGAACAGGCAGACTAGAGCACAGGCTGGGTAGGGTCCAGTACAGACTGGGAGACAAATTCGAAACCGCAGACGCGGTAGACAGAGCTGAGCAAAGCGAAAACCGCAGACGCGGCGGACAGAGCTGAGCAAAGCGAAAACCGCAGACGCGGCGGACAGAGCTGAGCAAAGCGAAAACCGCAGACGCGGCGGACAGAGCTGAGCAAAGCGAAAACCGCAGACTCGGCGGACAGAGCTGAGCAAAGCGAAAACCGCAGACGCGGCGGACAGAGCTGAGCAAAGCGAAAACCGCAGACGCGGCGGACAGAGCTGAGCAAAGCGAAAACCGCAGACGCGGCGGACAGAGCTGAGCAATGCGAAAACCGCAGACGCGGCGGACAGAGCTGAGCAAAGCGAAAACCGCAGACGCGGCGGACAGAGCTGAGCAAAGCGAAAACCGCAGACGCGGCGGACAGAGCTGAGCAAAGCGAAAACCGCAGACGCGGCGGACAGAGCTGAGCAAAGCGAAAACCGCAGACGCGGGCGGACAGAGCAGAGCAAAGCAAAAACCGCAGACGCGGCGGACAGAGCAGAGCAAAGCGAAAACCGCAGACGCGGCGGACAGAGCTGAGCAAAGCGAAAACCGCAGACGCGGCGGACAGAGCTGAGCAAAGTGAAAAACGCAGACGCGGGGCGGACAGAGCAGAGCAAAGCGAAAACCGCAGACGCGGCGGACAGAGCAGAGCAAAGCGAAAACCGCAGATGCGGCGGACAGAGCTGAGCAAAGCGAAAACCGCAGACGCGGCGGACAGAGCTGAGCAAAGCGAAAACCGCAGACGCGGCGGACAGAGCTGAGCAAAGCGAAAACCGCAGACGCGGTGGGAACAGGGCTCTGTTCACACGGAACAGACTAGAAGGGAAAGGCAGAACCAGATACCCACAGGGTACTTGCAGAGAAGTAGCGAGTGGACCACAAACTCACAAACGGAAGTACAGTGACAACGAGCAGGAGTTCGGTACGAGTTCAGACTCTGCAGAAAAAGGAATGGAACAGACATAGACAGGACTCAGTTCAGACACGGGAACTGATACCGCAAGGCAGGAGACAAAGACAGGACTCAGTTCAGACACGGGAACTGATACCGCAAGGCAGGAGACATAGACAGGACTCAGTTCAGACACGGGAACTGATACCGCAAGGCAGGAGACATAGACAGGACTCAGTTCAGACACGGGAACTGATACCGCAAGGCAGGAGACAAAGAACGGGACCTGGCACCTTCAGAGTGCAAGCACACACTGAATGAAACACTATGCTCAGGCAAGGGTTGATTGCCGCAGCTGGGTTATATACCAGTTGACAGACATCAATAGGCTGAGGACGCACAAGGGGTGTGACCCACAGCAGGTACAAAAAGCAGGAAGTGATCGGGCGCCGCCCTTAAGCAGCAGAAACAGACACAAACAGACAGCATGGAGGGAAGCCAGAGAGACATTCTGGACAGGAGATCAAGTGCGCGCTCTTGCACAGTGGGAGATGGACCACTATGCAAGGACCGCAATGGTCTCCGTTCCAGACGAGCACGTAAGGTACCTTCACTTTCAAAGCGTCATGTCAAGGCTCGTCTACAGTTTGCTCATGATCACTTGGAGGACTCTGAGACAGACTGGTTCAAGGTTCTATGGTCTGATGAGACCTAGATCGAGATCTTTGGTGCCAACCACACACGTGACGTTTGGAGACTGGATGGCACTGCATACGACCCCAAGAATACCATCCCTACAGTCAAGCATGGTGGTGGCAGCATCATGCTGTGGGGCTGTTTCTCTGCCAAGGGGCCTGGCCATCTGGTCCGCATCCATGGGAAGATGGATAGCACGGCCTACCTGGAGATTTTGGCCAAGAACCTCCGCTCCTCCATCAAGGATCTTAAGATGGGTCGTAATTTCATCTTCCAACAAGACAACGACCCAAAGCACACAGCCAAGAAAACCAAGGCCTGGTTCAAGAGGGAAAAAGTCAAGGTGTTTGAGTGGCCTAGTCAGTCTCCTGACCTTAACCCAATTGAAAACTTGTGGAAGGAACTCAAGAATAGAGATGAGCGTTGTTCTACTCGAACTGTTCGCCAATCTCAAATTCGAGCTGTTTTGGGCGGTGTTCGAGCCGTTTGGCGAACACGAACAATTTGAGAAAAATTCGGCTGTTCGAGGTTATGTTCGATAACTGTTCGTGCACCAAAATCATAACTGGATTTTTTCTCAGTAATGATGAAAATTAATGTTAATACGCAGTTTGAGTGTACAGCGGGGTGGGGGGAGGGGCAGGGGATGGATCTCTGCAGGAACAATGAAGATCTCCATTTTTTTTTCTCTTTCCCGCATTTACAGTGGGGAGGTGCAATCTGTCAGCCTATCAGCAGCGCACACACGGAGCGAAGTGCTTTTTTTCACACAAGCAAGGGCATGTGTCATTGGCAGTGTATGTCACATGTCCTTGCCCTATAAGACCAAGCCATTTTCCCCGTCGCCACCATTTTCTCACTGCTGCAGCTGCGTGTTAGACGGCACCGCTGTTGCTGTGTGCGCTATACCTTGTTAATTTCAAGCCAATTTTCGCACAAATATACAGATAGCTTGGGAGTAGGGAATAGTTGTGATTGCAGTCCTTTTAAGGACTAGGTTACAGCATTTCCTACGACTTTTATCAGGCAGGTCTGTGCTCTTAAATAGATAGGTAGTGGGAGTAAAGACTAATTGTAATTGGAGTCCTTTTCAGGACTAGGTTACATCAGTTCCTATCAGTTTTTGCCAGGCAGGTCTGTGCCAGTGCTGTGCAAGTTTTTTTCACAGCATTTGGCTGAATCTAGCAAAGCTAATCCTTTTTGGCCTATTGCAGAGTGTGTTAGTCAGTGGAGTAGCCTATCTGTGTTGCAAGATATACCACCTGTGTATAGAATACCAATTTTTTTACTGCACCTAGTGAGGTAAAATCTTTTGGGCATAGCATCATTCTATTAGTCCATCTATACTGACCTCCATCAGGTTGCAAACTGAATCTATTTTTTTTCTGCATCTAGCTCTGAAAAAATATTTGGCCTTCTAGCAGTGTGTGGGACTTGTTGTATTAGTCCATCTATACTGACCTCCATCAGGTTGCAAACTGAATATATTTTTTTCTGCATCTACCTCTGAAAAAATATTGGGCTTCTAGCTGTGTGTGGGTCTTGTTCTATTAATCCATCTATACAGACCTCCATCAGGTTGCAAACTGACTATAATTTTTTTCTGCATCTAGCTCTGAAAAAATATTTGGCCTTCTAGTAGTGTGTGGGACTTTCTCTGTTAGTCCATCTATACTGACCTCCATCAGGTTGCAAACTGAATATATTTTTTTCTGCATCTACCTCTGAAAAAATATTTTGGCTTCTAGCTGTGTGTGGGACTTGTTGTATTAGTCTATCTATACTGACCTCCATCAGGTTGCAAACTGAATATAATTTTTTTCTGCATCTAGCTCTGAAAAAATATTTGGCCTTCTAGTAGTGTGTGGGACTTTCTCTGTTAGTCCATCTATACTGACCTCCATCAGGTTGCAAACTGAATATATTTTTTTCTGCATCTACCTCTGAAAAAATATTGGGCTTCTAGCTGTGTGTGGGTCTTGTTCTATTAATCCATCTATACTGACCTCCATCAGGTTGCAAACTGAATATAATTTTTTTCTGCATCTAGCTCTGAAAAAATATTTGGCCTTCTAGTAGTGTGTCGGACTTTCTCTATTAGTCCATCTATACTGACCTCCATCAGGTTGCAAATTAAAAATAATTTTTATCTGCATCTACAGTACCTCTGAAAAAATATTTGGGCTTCTAGCTGTGTGTGGGACTTGTTGTATTAGTCCATCTATACTGACCTCCATCAGGTTGCAAACTGAATATATTTTTTTCTGCATCTACCTCTGAAAAAATATTGGGCTTCTAGCTGTGTGTGGGACTTGTTGTATTAGTCCATCTATACTGACCTCCATCGGGTTGCAAACTGAATATATTTTTTTCTGCATCTACCTCTGAAAAAATATTGGGCTTCTAGCTGTGTGTGGGTCTTGTTCTATTAATCCATCTATACAGACCTCCATCAGGTTGCAAACTGAATATAATTTTTTTCTGCATCTAGCTCTGAAAAAATATTTGGCCTTCTAGCAGTGTGTGGGACTTGTTCTATTAGTCCACCTATACTGACCTCCATCAGGTTGCAAATTCAAAATAATTTTTTGTATGCATCTAGCTCTGAAAAAATATTTGGCCTTCTAGCAGTGTGTGGGACTTTCTCTGTTAGTCCATCTATACTGACCTCCATCAGGTTGCAAACTGAATCTAATTTTTTTCTGCATCTAGCTCTGAAAAAATATTTGGCCTTCTAGCAGTGTGTCGGACTTTCTCTATTAGTCCATCTATACTGACCTCCATCAGGTTGCAAATTAAAAATAATTTTTATCTGCATCTACAGTACCTCTGAAAAAATATTTGGGCTTCTAGCTGTGTGTGGGACTTGTTGTATTAGTCCATCTATACTGACCTCCATCAGGTTGCAAACTGAATATATTTTTTTCTGCATCTACCTCTGAAAAAATATTGGGCTTCTAGCTGTGTGTGGGTCTTGTTCTATTAATCCATCTATACAGACCTCCATCAGGTTGCAAACTGAATATAATTTTTTTCTGCATCTACCTCTGAAAAAATATTGGGCTTCTAGCTGTGTGTGGGACTTGTTGTATTAGTCCATCTATACTGACCTCCATCAGGTTGCAAACTGAATATATTTTTTTCTGCATCTACCTCTGAAAAAATATTGGGCTTCTAGCTGTGTGTGGGACTTGTTGTATTAGTCCATCTATACTGACCTCCATCAGGTTGCAAACTGAATATATTTTTTTCTGCATCTACCTCTGAAAAAATATTGGGCTTCTAGCAGTGTGTGGGACTTGTTCTATTAATCCATCTATACAGACCTCCATCAGGTTGCAAACTGAATATATTTTTTCTGCATCTACCTCTGAAAAAATTTTGGGCTTCTAGCTGTGTGTGGGACTTGTTGTATTAGTCCATCTATACTGACCTCCATCAGGTTGCAAACTGAATATATTTTTTTCTGCATCTACCTCTGAAAAAATATTGGGCTTCTAGCTGGGTGTGGGACTTGTTGTATTAGTCCATCTATACTGACCTCCATCAGGTTGCAAATTGAATATAATTTTTTTCTGCATCTAACCCAGCCAATGGTTTTGGCCTAATACCACAGTTTGGCCACTCAGCTCTGCTCGGTTACCATCCATTGTTTTTTTGTGCAAACAACTCCAGAGTTGTGAATTAGTTAACCACCAAAATGAGTGGAAAAAGGCCTGCTGCTGGTGGAAAGGGGAATAGGCGTGTTGGGAAGGGGAAAAAAGGTTGTGTCCGTGGGGTAGGTGTTAAAGCAACAGTAACATCTGCAGAAGAAAGACCATCTTCCAGCCAAACTAAAATGTCTACTTCTTTTAGCGGACAATGTGATAAGATCCCTTTCTTACGGCCACGCCAATCGCTACAAATTCCAGATGAGGCACAAAAACAGCAGGTGCTTCAACGGATATCAAGTGCTCCTTTAAGTGGGCTCTCCTCCACATCAACTTCAACATCACAAATACTCCAGTCCTCAAAGGTGTCACCCAAATCGCACTTGCTTCCTCACAGCTCCCAAATCTCCAGCTGCCCGTCTGAGTATGAGGTAGAACAGATGGTTGAGTCTGCAGAGCTGTTTACTCATACTATAGCCTGGGAATCAGAGGTCGACTCCAGCGCTTCTGTGAATCCAGACGAGGAAATGATCTGCACTGATGCCCAGAATCTTTATGAGTCGGATCCAGGACCAGACGCAGAAGGTTCTGACCATAATGTAGACCCTCATTCCCAAACTGTAACTCCTGTTGGTGGAGACAATGAGGAAGACGATGATAACACTCAAATACCTGATTGGAGCGACAACTTTAGTTTTTTGTCAGGGCAGGAACAGATTGGCTCTGAGGACGACGGGTGTGATAACACACAGGGTGATGATGATGAGGTTGGAGATCCCACTTACTGTCAACCCACAGTCAGCCAAGAGATGAGGTCAGCAGAGGAGGTGGAGGAAGATGCTAGTGACGACGAGGTCAGGTTGCGCCTTCCTGGACAGAGACGTAGTACTGGAAGCACGTCAACAACTGCATCCTCAAACACAACTCTGCCTCTCACCACAAGTCGTGGTGGCTCTTCAGGTCGCATGGGTGCTAAGCCTTGCATAGCCTGGGCATTTTTTCAGATCGATAAAGATGACCCAACTCGTGTTATCTGTAACATTTGTCAGCAAAAGCTAAATAGAGGCCAAAAAATACATAGTTTGAGTACTTCATGCATGAACCGGCACATGGACATGAAGCATAAGTTGCAGTGGGAAGCTCAGTGTGCTACAATGCGGCCTAGCCGGCCGGGCCAACCACCGTCTGCCATATCTTGTGCATCCGCGGCCTCTTCATCCTCTGTGACTGGGGGGACAGCAGTCACACCTGTTTTGGGGCGCAGACCTGCCACCTCTTTACCCGCAACAGCCAGCGTGATTGGCAGGTCATCATTTTCTTTGGAGGTGGTAACACCAGCTGGTGTTGAGCGCTGTCCGACATCGATAGCACCACCTTTGGATCAAGGCAACCTAACATGTCCACCTGCATCTTCCTCACAGACCGGCAGTTTGCCGGGGACACCCTTATCAACCCCGTCTAAGCACAATAGCCAGCCCTCGGTCCCTCAGATGTGGACAAGTAAAAGACCATTTCCTCCTAGCCATGAGAAAGCTAAGAGGTTGAATTTCACCATCTGCAAGCTCTTGGCTACAGAAATGCTGCCTTTCCGCCTGGTGGACACAGAGGATTTTCGAGACCTTATGTCCGTCGCAGTGCCCCAGTACCAGATGCCCAGTCGGCACTACTTCTCAAAGAAAGGTGTGCCTGCGCTCCACCAGCATGTCGCACACAACATCACCGCTTCTTTGAGAAACTCTGTGTGTGACAGGGTGCATTTCACCACAGACACTTGGACGAGTAGGCATGGACAGGGGCGTTACATGTCGCTGACTGGGCACTGGGTAACTATGGTGACAGCAGGACAAGGGGCTGCTGTCCAAGTCTTGCCGTCCCCACGAGTTGTGCGTCAATCCTCTTTATGTCAAAGTTCCTCCACTGCTTCTGCCTCCTCAACCTCCTCTCGGTCTTCCACCTGCACCCAAAGCCTGTCTGGTCATGCCACAAGCTTTCTAACTGCGCAGAAGGGATCCTGCACACCTCATTACTATGCTGGCAGTAGGGCTCAACGTCATCAGGCGGTTTTTACTTTGAAATGTCTGGGAAATGTGAGTCACACAGCTGAGGAGTTGTGGTCAGCTCTGGAGAACCAATTTCATGAATGGCTGTCTCCACTGGACCTGAAACCAGGGAAGGCCGTGTGCGACAATGCTGCAAACCTGGGTGCGGCCCTTCGCCGGGGCAATGTCACACACGTGCCTTGTATGTCTCACGTGTTCAACCTGGTTGTCCAGCAATTTTTAGCCCACTATCCCAGACTAGATGGCCTTCTGCAGAGGGCACGGTCGCTGTGTGCTCACTTCCGCCGTTCGCATCCCGCAGCTCAGCGACTTGCATCTCTACAGAAGTCGTTGGGCCTGCCACTTCACCGGCTAAAATGCGATGTGCCTACCCGGTGGAATTCAACTCTGCACATGTTGCAGCGACTGTGGCAGCACCGACAAGCCCTGGTGCAATACGTTCTGACGTATAGCCTGGGCCAACGAGATCCAGAGGTGGGGCAAATCACGCTGGAGGAGTGGTCTCAGATCAGGGACCTATGCACCCTTCTGCACAGTTTTGAAATGGCGACGAAGATGTTTAGTGCTGATGATGCCATTATCAGCATGACTATTCCGGTGATTTACATGCTGGAGCACATGTTAAACAGAATTCGGAGTCAGGTGGTGGCACAAGAGGAGGTGGAGGAAGTAGAGGAGGAGGAGTTGTATGCGGAAGGGCTAACATCTGCAAGGTCCAGACGGTCGGCAGCACCAAGGCGGCAGGCATGTGAGGGTGGGGGAGATGGTTTTACCAGGGCGCATGGTAGCAGCCAAACTAGTGAGGTAGGTGCAGGAGCCCAGGAAGAAGTGGAGGACGAACTGATGGAAGACTCATCAGATGAGGGAGACCTTGATCACATTTCTGTTGTGCGAGGTTGGGGGGAGAGGACAGAGGAAGGAAGCATGATTGTTACCTCGCCACCAACACAACAGGGACTTGGTGCTCCTGGATGCGCAACACACATGAGTGCCTTCTTGCTGCACTACCTGCAACATGACCCTCGAATTGTGAGAATTAGAAATAATCCTGACTATTGGGTTGCCACACTGTTAGATCCCCGGTACAAAAGTAAATTTGCCGAAATTATTCCTGCCATAGAAAGGGATGCACGCATGCAGGAGTATCAGCAGAGACTGTTGCAGAATCTTACATGTGCTTTTCCACAAAACACCAGTGGTGCACGTAGTGAATCTCACAGTTCCAACTTGCCAACCGTGGGACCGTCAAGTGTTCAGCACTCAAACCGTAACAGAACCACAGTATCTGCTGGTAACATCAATTTTGCGGAATCATTTCACCACTTTTTTAGCCCATCCTTTGCAAGGCCACAGGAGACAAGAAGTCTGACACATAGTCAACGCCTAGAGACGATGGTACAGGAGTATCTCCAAGTAAACATTGAAGCCACGACTGTGTCACTGGACCCTTGCTCTTTTTGGGCTTCCAATCTGGATAAATGGCCGGAGCTAGCCACTTACGCCTTGGAGATCTTGTCATGCCCCGCAGCCAGCGTTCTGTCTGAACGTGTGTTCAGCGCTGCTGGTGGTGTGCTGACAGATAAGCGCACGCGGCTCTCCACTGATAATGTAGACAGACTCACGTTCATAAAGATGAACAAATCATGGATCCGAAACGACTTTTCTACCCCTGTGTCATCCTGGGGAGAGTAAAAGCTTGATGATTGGTTAAAATCACCCTACCAACCGTTTTAAGCTTTCAAATTACTAATCATGTTTATCTGTATCTTGACTGGAAAATAATTTGGGCTTTGTAGCAGTGTGCAGCACTGATCCTATTAGGCCGTCTATAATAAGCTCCACCAGATTTAAAATTAAAAATAATTTTTAGCTGCATCTAGCCCAGAAAATAATTTTGGGGCTCCGAGATGCGCAAGACACATAAGTGCCTTCTTGCTGCACTACCTGCAGCATGACCCTCATATTGTCAGAATTCGAAGTAATCATGACTACTGGGTTGCCACACTCTTAGATCCCCCAAACTTTTCGATCAACCTTTTCATTTTAATAAAGACCAAAAAAATGGTCATTTTTGAAATTATAAGCATTAGCAGGTTGTTAGAAACTGAAATCAAACAGTTTTCAACTCAAAACTTTATTCTAGGTGATGTTACATTTTCACATAGGACCCCTTGTTCGAAAGGAGCTTCTGAACTCTCTCGTCCATTGAATTTGTCAGATTTTGGATGGTTTCTGCTTCAATTGTTTTGCATGAGGACAGAATACCCTCCCAGAGCTGTTGCTTATATGTGAACTGCCTCCCGCCATCATAGACACTCCTTTTAATGATGCTCCAAAGGTTCTGAATGGGGTAGAGGTCAGGGGAGCATGGGGGTCACACCATAAGTTTGTCCCCTTTTATGCCCATATCAGCCAGAGATGCAGATGTTTTATGTGCAGCATGAGATGGTGCATTATCATGCAGAAAAATGATCTTGCTGTGAAATACACGGTTCTTCTTCTTGAACCATGGCAGGAAGTGCTGTTTGAGAAAATCCACATACATTATTGAGTTCATCTTTAGCGCCTTCAGGGATCCTAAAGGGGCCGACAATCTCTCTCCCCATGATTCCAGCCCAAAACATTACTCCACCTCCTCCTTGTTGGCGCTGTAGCCGTGTTTGCGTGGGGTGTCCATCAACCAGCCATCCTCCACTCCATCCATCTGGACCATCGAGCGCTGCACGGCACTCATCCGTGAACAAAACAGTTTTGAAATCAGTCTTCATGTAATGTTTGGCCCACTGGAGCCGTTTCTGCTTGTGTGAAGTGGATAGAGGAGGTCGACAGGATGGCGTATGCACAGCTGCAAACCTCTGAAGGACCCTGCATCTTGTTGTTCGGGGGACGTTGGAGGCACAAGCAGCTTCAAAAACTTGTCTGCTGCTATGACAAGGCTTTTTTGCCGCTGCTCTTTCAACCTGACGTAATTGCCTGTAGGAAAGAGTCCTCAATTTGCCCTTATCAGCACGCACACGTGTGTACTGTGAATCAGCTACATACTTCTTGATTGCCAAGACACTTCATCCTGATCATCGCACAATGTTGATTGTAGTCATGCCTTGACCTAAACACTCCACAATTTGTTGCTTCTCAGCAGCCGACACATCCTTTTTCTTTCCCATTTTGGCAGAAAATGTAGGCTGCTTAATAATGTGAGAGAGCCTTCTTAAGTAGTCTTGCCTTTCATTGGACACACCTGCCAAACTAATTAGCACAGGTGTCTGCAATTGCTTACAGTGATATAAAGAGCCCTGACAAACATCACCATCAATGAGTTTAACTGACAAACAAACAAATTCTTCCCTTATCACTCCTAAACACTTTTTGCATAATAATTTGGAACGCAGTGTACATGTGCTTTTCCACAAAACACCAGTGGTTCACATAGTGAATCTTACAGTTCTAACTTGCCAACCGTGGTCTGTATGGAATTGTTCAATAAAGGGCCCAAAATTAAGATAACATAGATGGGAGAGGTCTCTATGAATAGGAATTCCTAAGTATTTGATACCCTGTGAGGGCCAGGCAAAGGGAAAGTTGGACTGGATGGAATCCTATATGGATTTGGGGAGGGAGACATCGAGGGCCTCAGACTTCGCTGCATTGATTTTAAAATTTTACCATGTAACAAAGTGATCTATTTCAGCCATAACAGCAGGGATGGATATATGTGATTGAGTGATATATACTAGGACATCAGCAGCAAATAGAGAGCACTTGTACTCGGTGCCTCCCACCTCAATCCACCTAATATTGGGGTTATGGCGAATTGATGAGAGCAGGTGCTCCGTCACTAGGATGTATAAGAGAGGGGACAGAGGACATCCCTGCCTTGTCCCATTGGTGATTGTGAAAGGTGATGAAAATGTTCTGACGCACCCCCTGGGCCTTGGGACACTCGGAGCCGGACCCTTTTTGGTGGATGCTGGTGGTTGTAGTCTTCGTGGCGGCGACCCGGTTCCGTGGCTCAGGGCGGTCAAACCAGTGGCGGAACTATTTATGTGGTTTTGATGTTTAAATGTCCGACTACGCCACCCGTGGATTGCGGTCAGAGTGAACCGCCGCTACAGGGCAGACCGCTGAGGCTGGTGTTGTGGGTGCAGCAGAGCGTAGCATAACTCCCCATGGGAGAAGTATAGCCTCAGGGCAGTGTATGCGGAGGATGGGGGTGATGGTGCAGGGCAGCAGCAGTAACGACACGGAGTCAGTGATGCAGTCCAGGGCCTTTACTCACAGTTCTTATTATCCAGACCACGTCTGCAGGTAACGGCTGCCCACGTCGTACTGTGCTCACCAGGTGAGGGGCTCAGACAACTCCCAGATAACTTTGGAGCACTTCACAGGACCCCCTTTGTGTGTCCTTTGTCTGGCCTTTCTTACCAACACTTCTGTCCGGCTGCCTCGGGCCTCCTCTTGGTAAACTTGGCGCCAGTTTCACTGACCCTATGTGGTGCCTTCCTAGCGGGTGTAGCGAGTAGAGATGAGCGGTGTTCGACTAGAACTGTTCGCCAATCTCAAATTCGAGCTGTTTTGGGCGGTGTTCGAGTTGTTCGACGAACCCGAACGATTTGCAAAAAATTCGGCTGTTCGAGGTTATGTTCGATAACTGTTCGTGCACCAAAAGCGTGTCCTGCATGTCTGGTGCTATTTAGAGCACCAATCATGCAGGGATTGTCTGCCACTCACTGTAATGCCACAGCCATGGTGGTTGTGGCATTACAGTGATTGCCCAAATCGATGGGAACAGTGCCAACAGTGAAACATGAAAAGCCGGCAATTCAGCAGCGGCATACACCGGTACCCGACAATTTAGAACCGAAAGAATAGAGCTTCACACATAGATTAGATAGATATAAACATGTCAGCCACATATATACGAAGTACAGTGAAAGTGTTGCTTACTGTACTTGTCATTTAGCGTAAAGGATTTATCAAAAAAAATATTAGTGTTTTCATGCACCGTCTCTTTAAAAAAGCCGGCCGGCAATTCAGCAGCGGTACCCGACAATTTATAACAGACAGAATAGAGCTTCACACATAGATTAGATAGATAGAAACATGTCAGCCACATATATACGAAGTACAGTGACAGTGTTGCTTACTGTACTTGTCATTTAGCGTAAAGGATTTATCAAAAAAAATAATAGTGTTTTCATGCACCGTCTCTTTAAAAAAGCCGGCCGGCAATTCAGCAGCGGTACCCGACAATTTATAACAGACAGAATAGAGCTTCACACATAGATTAGATAGATAGAAACATGTCAGTCACATATATATGAAGTACAGTGACAGTGTTGCTTACTGTACTTGTCATTTAGTGTAAAGGATTTATCAAAAAAAATAATAGTGTTTTCATGCACCGTCTCTTTAAAAAAGCCGGCCGGCAATTCAGCAGCGGTACCCGACAATTTATAACAGACAGAATAGAGCTTCACACATAGATTAGATAGATAGAAACATGTCAGTCACATATATATGAAGTACAGTGATAGTGTTGGTTACTGTACTTGTCATTTAGTATTAAAATAAAGGATTTATTATTAAAAAAATTGGCGTGGGGTTCCCCTTAATTTTAGGCTCTAGCGGAGGTTAAGCAGACGGCTGGGGCAGATGTTTGAAGCCTGGGAAGGGGGTAATACCAGCCCCCTGGGAAGGCTACTAATATCAGCCCCCAGCTGAATACATAGCCTTTACTAGCTATTAAAATGGGGGACCCCCCAAAAAAAATGACGTGGGGTCCCCCCTAATTTAATAGCTAGAAAGGCTAGGCAGACAGCTGGGGGCTGATATTAATAGCCCAGGAAGGGAGCCATGAATATTGGCCCCCTCCCAGGCTAGAAACACCAGCCGTCAGCCGCCCCAGAAATGGCGCATTCATAGGATGCGCCAATTCTGGCACTTAGCCTCGCTCTTCCACGCTGCCCTGGTGCGGTGGCAGGGGGTAATAGGGTTGGGGTTGATGTCAGCTTATAATGCCAGCTGACATCAAGCCCAGGTTAGTAATGGAGAGGCGTCTATAAGACACCCCCATTACTAACCCCATAGTCAAAGTTAAAAAAAACACAAACACCCAGAATAAAGTCCTTTAATTGAAATAAAGACACAATCCTTTATTGTTCTAAATTAAACCATACTTACCGTCACGCCCATTCCAGCTGAAGCCAACGATCTCCTGCAATAAAAGAAAAATAATAAAGCAACCTCATCCTTACCTTTCCATGGTTCCCACGACAGCTTCAGCTCTGCTACATCGAGATGACAGGCTGGACCGCAGCAGAACGCTGCCATCCAGCCTCTCATCCCGCAGACACTGAGAAGCGCAGGCTTGCTTGCGCTCCACAGTGTCTCTCTGTGAGGGCATCCAGATGAGCCGAGTTAATGTCCAATGAATAGTGCATGAAAACACTATTATCTTTTTTAATAAATCCTTTACACTAAATGACAAGTACAGTAAGCAACACTATCACTGTACTTATTATATATGTGACTGACATGTTTCTATCTATCTAATCTATGTGTGAAGCTCTATTCTTTCTGTTCTAAATTGTCGGGTACAGATGCTGAATTGCCGGCCGGCTTTTTTAAAGAGACGGTGCCTGAAAACACTAATATTTTTTTTAATAAATCCTTTACACTAAATGACAAGTGCAGTAACCAACACTGTCACTGTGCTTCTTATATGTGTGACTGACATGTTTCTATCTATCTAATCTATGTGTGATGCTCTATTCCTTCTTGTCTAAATTGTCGGGTACCGGTGTATGCCGCTGCTGAATTTGCCGGCCGGCTTTTTTAAAGAGAGTGTCTTCTGAGCAGTTTGTCAGCTTTTGGACACCTTTGCAGGTGTTTTCTATGTGTTTCTATGTGTTTTTGTTTGCCTGCCATTGGTTTTAACGGTGTTCGACGGTGTTCTAAGGTGTTCAACGAACAGTTCGACGAACAGTTCCTCGAACATCCCGGTGTTCGACGAACCGAACCGAACCCGAACACTACGGGGGTGGCTCAACACTAGTAGCGAGGGGCTGCGCCACATAAAATGTCAGAGCCTCCGGTTTCTAGCTGAGGGTCGTTTCCTGCCTCCACTAGTTCGGGGACCGGTCTCCCCCTTTGGCCTGACCCCTCCACGCAGGTGGATTCGGGCGTGCGGTGGCGACTCGCCCGTCCGCACCCCTGGGATACCTTCATTCCTCGTTCCTGGAGCCTTCTCCGCTCCTCTTCCTTCCTTCTCCCTCTTCCAGGCCTGGGCCTCTGTTACTAGGCCCGCCTCTGGAGCAGAGCTCATGCAGAGCCCCTGCTCCCTGCCACTTCTGCTCAGACTTCTCTGCACTGAACTAAGATGGTGCCCACCTTTTATACTCCCTTCTCAATGCACCCAGGAACTGCTTCCTCCCTGCTCCTGCACTACAGGGTTCCCCTTCCTCAGTGTTCCCTCCCCCCACTCCAGCCAGGGACAGGGACTGTCGTGCCCATCTCAGGGGCATATTGGTCGCCCTGCCCCACGGCAATGTGGTGTAATGCATGCAGGTGTCGGGTCCTGATCCACACTCCATCCTTACCTGAGAGTGAGATATCACACCTCTGGGTGAGGTGCAATACGTCTGTAGCAACCGAGCCCTCGGTGCTACAGTTCCATTTATCTTCAGCCTAGGTGACGTATTGCGATACAGGGCCGTGATTTTGGCTATAAAAGGGTCCCCTAGACCCCTACCCCAAGCTTTTTAAGAGAATCATATATGGCGTGCCAGGAGACTCTATGGAATGCTTTCTCAGCATCCAACGAGAGTATCTAATTACAAATTTTTAACTGCATCTAGCCCAGGAAATACTTTGTGCCTAGTAGCAGTGTCTGCTAGTCAGCGGATTATCCCGGCTGTTAAGCAAGCTACACCACCTGTAGTTTAGACGCTTAATTTTTTCAAAGGAAATGCTTCGGGACCATGGGATACTTAGTGAAGAGCATCAGGAGGCACCCCAAGGCATAGGGGCTGGGACTGGCAGTAGGATGCCTTGCGGTGGACAGCCGAGCTCGATCCTTATAAAAGCTTTTTAACTGCAGCAGCTTTAGTGGACGCTACTGGAGCTGGAATTACCGCGGCTGCTGGCATGAGACATGCCCTCCAATAGATCCTTGTAAATGGATTTAAAGTGTATTCATTCAAATTAGAGAGACAATTTAAATTAAAAAGCTTAGAGCTGCCTCCACCACAGGGGGGCTCGCTCGACCCACCAGCGGACAGGCACCAGTATTGGGAGAGGGGGGCTGGCCGTCAGGGTTCACCGCGGCTCTGGCACAAACCCGGCGACACGGAGGTGGCACGGGCAGGAGCGGACTGGCCGTGTCGGCTTCTCACTTTTTGGATTTTAGAAGGGCATGACATGCCTATATCTGTGTCTCCCCCTCCTTTTACTCCTCCACCTCTTTTATTTTCGCATGACTATATGTACTTGTCACTTTTCCATGTGTTAGTTATGTCTTCTGAGCAGTTTGTCAGCTTTTGGACACCTTTGAAGGTGTTTTCTATGTGTTTCTATGTGTTTTTGATTGCGTGCCATTGGTTTTAACGGTGTTCGAAGGTGTTCGACGAACAGTTCGACGAACAGTTCGGCGAACACACGGGTGTTCGACGAACCGAACTGAACTCGAACACTACGGGGGTGGCTCAACACTAGCCTCTAATTAGCTTTTGCTGACAAATGTTACAGATAACACGAGTTGGGTCATCTTTATCGATCTGAAAAAATGCCCAGGCTATGCAAGGCTTAGCACCCATGCGACCTGAAGAGCCACCACGACTTGTGGTGAGAGGCAGAGTTGTGTTTGAGGATGCAGTTGTTGACGTGCTTCCAGTACTACATCTCTATCCAGGAAGGCGCAACCTGACCTCGTCGTCACTAGCATCTTCCTCCACCTCCTCTGCTGACCTCATCTCTTGGCTGACTGTGGGTTGACAGTAAGTGGGATCTCCAACCTCATCATCATCACCCTGTGCGTTATCACACCCGTCGTCCTCAGAGCCAACCTGTTCCTGCACTGACAAAAAACTAAAGTTGTCGCTCCAATCAGGTATTTGAGTGTTATCATCGTCTTCCTCATTGTCTCCACCAACAGGAGTTACAGTTTGGGAATGAGGGTCTACATTATGGTCAGAACCTTCTGCGTCTGGTCCTGGATCCGACTCATAAAGATTCTGGGCATCAGTGCAGATCATTTCCTCGTCTGGATTCACAGAAGCGCTGGAGTCGACCTCTGATTCCCAGGCTATAGTATGAGTAAACAGCTCTGCAGACTCAACCATCTGTTCTACCTCATACTCAGACGGGCAGCTGGAGATTTGGGAGCTGTGAGGAAGCAAGTGCGATTGGGGTGACACCTTTGAGGACTGGAGTATTTGTGATGTTGAAGTTGATGTGGAGGAGAGCCCACTTAAAGGAGCACTTGATATCCATTGAAGCACCTGCTGTTTTTGTGCCTCATCTGGAATTTGTAGCGATTGGCGTGGCCGTAAGAAAGGGATCTTATCACATTGTCCACTAAAAGAAATAGACATTTTAGTTTGGCTGGAAGATGGTCTTTCTTCTGCAGATGTTACTGTTGCTTTAACACCTACCCCACGGACACAACCTTTTTTCCCCTTCCCAACACGCCTATTCCCCTTTCCACCAGCAGCAGGCCTTTTTCCACTCATTTTGGTGGTTAACTAATTCACAACTCTGGAGTTGTTTGCACAAAAAAACAATGGATGGGAACCGAGCAGAGCTGAGTGACCAAACTGTGGTATGAGGCCAAAACTATTGGCTGGGTTAGATGCAGAAAAAAATTATATTCAATTTGCAACCTGATGGAGGTCAGTATAGATGGACTAATAGAACAAGTCCCACACACAGCTAGAAGCCCAAATATTTTTTCAGAGGTAGATGCAGAAAATTTTTTTATTCAGTTTGCAACCTGATGGAGGTCTGTATAGATGGATTAATAGAACAAGTCCCACACACAGCTACAAGCCCAATATTTTTTCAGAGGTAGATGCAGAAAAAAAATATATTCAGTTTGCAACCTGATGGAGGTCAGTATAGATGGACTAATAGAGAAAGTCCCACACACTGCTAGAAGGCCAAATATTTTTTCAGAGCTAGATGCAGACAAAAAATTATTTTGAATTTGCAACCTGATGGAGGTCAGTATAGGTGGACTAATAGAACAAGTCCCACACACTGCTAGAAGGCCAAATATTTTTTCAGAGCTAGATGCAGAAAAAAATTGTATTCAGTTTGCAACCTGATGGAGGTCTGTATAGATGGATTAATAGAAAAAGTCCCACACACAGCTAGAAGCCCAAATATTTTTTCAGAGGTAGATGCAGATAAAAATTATTTTTAATTTGCAACCTGATGGAGGTCAGTATAGATGGACTAATAGAGAAAGTCCCACACACTGCTAGAAGGCCAAATATTTTTTCAGAGCTAGATGCAGATAAAAATTATTTTTAATTTGCAACCTGATGGAGGTCAGTATAGATGGACTAATAGAGAAAGTCCCACACACTGCTAGAAGGCCAAATATTTTTTCAGAGCTAGATGCAGATAAAAATTATATTCAATTTGCAACCTGATGGAGGTCAGTATAGATGGACTAATAGAACAAGTCCCAGACACAGCTAGAAGCCCAAATATTTTTTCAGAGGTACTGTAGATGCAGATAAAAATTATTTTTAATTTGCAACCTGATGGAGGTCAGTATAGATGGACTAATACAACAAGTCCCACACACAGCTAGAAGCCCTATATTTTTTCAGAGGTAGATGCAGAAAAAAATATATTCAGTTTGCAACCTGATGGAGGTCAGTATAGATCGAGTAATAGAACAAGTCCCACACATAGCTAGAAGCCCAAATATTTTTTCAGAGGTAGATGCAGATAAAAATTATTTTTAATTTGCAACCTGATGGAGGTCAGTATAGATGGACTAATAGAGAAAGTCCCACACACTGCTAGAAGGCCAAATATTTTTTCAGAGCTAGATGCAGATAAAAATTATATTCAATTTGCAACCTGATGGAGGTCAGTATAGATGGACTAATAGAGAAAGTCCCACACACTGCTAGAAGGCCAAATATTTTTTCAGAGCTAGATGCAGATAAAAATTATATTCAATTTGCAACCTGATGGAGGTCAGTATAGATGGACTAATAGAACAAGTCCCACACACAGCTAGAAGCCCAAATATTTTTTGAGAGGTACTGTAGATGCAGATAAAAATTATTTTTAATTTGCAACCTGATGGAGGTCAGTATAGATGGACTAATAGAGAAAGTCCCACACACTGCTAGAAGGCCAAATATTTTTTCAGAGCTAGATGCAGAAAAAAATTATATTCAGTTTGCAACCTGATGGAGGTCAGTATAGATGGACTAATAGAGAAAGTCCCACACACTGCTAGAAGGCCACATATTTTTTCAGAGGTAGATGCAGAAAAAAATATATTCAGTTTGCAACCTGATGGAGGTCTGTATAGATGGATTAATAGAACAAGTCCCACACACAGCTAGAAGCCCAATATTTTTTCAGAGGTAGATGCAGAAAAAAATATATTCAGTTTGCAACCTGATGGAGGTCAGTATAGATGGACTAATACAACAAGTCCCACACACAGCTAGAAGCCCAATATTTTTTCAGAGGTAGATGCAGAAAAAAATATATTCAGTTTGCAACCTGATGGAGGTCTGTATAGATGGATTAATAGAACAAGTCCCACACACAGCTAGAAGCCCAATATTTTTTCAGAGGTAGATGCAGAAAAAAATATATTCAGTTTGCAACCTGATGGAGGTCAGTATAGATGGACTAATACAACAAGTCCCACACACAGCTAGAAGCCCAATATTTTTTCAGAGGTAGATGCAGAAAAAAATATATTCAGTTTGCAACCTGATGGAGGTCAGTATAGATGGACTAATACAACAAGTCCCACACACAGCTAGAAGCCCAATATTTTTTCAGAGGAAGATGCAGAAAAAAATATATTCAGTTTGCAACCTGATGGAGGTCTGTATAGATGGATTAATAGAACAAGTCCCACACACAGCTAGAAGCCCAATATTTTTTCAGAGGTAGATGCAGAAAAAAATATATTCAGTTTGCAACCTGATGGAGGTCAGTATAGATGGACTAATACAACAAGTCCCACACACAGCTAGAAGCCCAATATTTTTTCAGAGGTAGATGCAGAAAAAAATATATTCAGTTTGCAACCTGATGGAGGTCTGTATAGATGGATTAATAGAACAAGTCCCACACACAGCTAGAAGCCCAATATTTTTTCAGAGGTAGATGCAGAAAAAAATTATATTCAATTTGCAACCTGATGGAGGTCAGTATAGATGGATTAATAGAACAAGTCCCACACACTGCTAGAAGGCCAAATAATTTTTCAGAGCTAGATGCAGATAAAAATTATATTCAATTTGCAACCTGATGGAGGTCAGTATAGATGGACTAATAGAGAAAGTCCCACACACTTCTAGAAGGCCAAATATTTTTTCAGAGTTAGATGCAGAAAAAAATTAGATTCAGTTTGCAACCTGATGGAGGTCAGTATAGATGGACTAATAGAGAAAGTCCCACACACTGCTAGAAGGCCACATATTTTTTCAGAGGTAGATGCAGAAAAAAATATATTCAGTTTGCAACCTGATGGAGGTCTGTATAGATGGATTAATAAACAAGTCCCACACACAGCTAGAAGCCCAATATTTTTTCAGAGGTAGATGCAGAAAAAAATATATTCAGTTTGCAACCTGATGGAGGTCAGTATAGATGGACTAATACAACAAGTCCCACACACAGCTAGAAGCCCAATATTTTTTCAGAGGTAGATGCAGAAAAAAATATATTCAGTTTGCAACCTGATGGAGGTCTGTATAGATGGATTAATAGAACAAGTCCCACACACAGCTAGAAGCCCAATATTTTTTCAGAGGTAGATGCAGAAAAAAATATTTTCAGTTTGCAACCTGATGGAGGTCAGTATAGATGGACTAATACAACAAGTCCCACACACAGCTAGAAGCCCAATATTTTTTCAGAGGTAGATGCAGAAAAAAATATATTCAGTTTGCAACCTGATGGAGGTCTGTATAGATGGATTAATAGAACAAGTCCCACACACAGCTAGAAGCCCAATATTTTTTCAGAGGTAGATGCAGAAAAAAATATATTCAGTTTGCAACCTGATGGAGGTCAGTATAGATGGACTAATACAACAAGTCCCACACACAGCTAGAAGCCCAATATTTTTTCAGAGCTAGATGCAGAAAAAAATTATATTTAATTTGCAACCTGATGGAGGTCAGTATAGATGGACTAATAGAATGATGCTATGCCCAAAAGATTTTACTGCACTAGGTGCAGTAAAAAAATTGCTATTCTATACACAGGTGGTATATCTTGCAACACAGATAGGCTACTCCACTGACTAACACACTCTGCAATAGGCCAAAAAGGATTAGCTTTGCTAGATTCAGCCAAATGCTGTGAAAAAAACTTGCACAGCACTGGCACAGACCAGCCTGGCAAAAACTGATAGGAACTGATGTAACCTAGTCCTGAAAAGGACTCCAATTACAATTAGTCTTTACTCCCACAATCTATCTATTTAAGAGCACAGACCTGCCTGATAAAAGTCGTAGGAAATGCTGTAACCTAGTCCTTAAAAGGACTGCAATCACAACTATTCTCTACTCCCAAGCTATCTGTAGATTTGTGCGAAAATTGGCTTGAAATTAACAAGGTATAGCGCACACAGCAACAGCGGTGCCGTCTAACACGCAGCTGCAGCAGTGAGAAAATGGTGGCGACGGGGAAAATGGCTTGGTCTTATAGGGCAAGGACATGTGACATACACTGCCAATGACACATGCCCTTGCTTGTGTGAAAAAAAGCACTTCGCTCCGTGTGTGCGCTGCTGATAGGCTGACAGATTGCACCTCCCCACTGTAAATGCGGGAAAGAGAAAAAAAAATGGAGATCTTCATTGTTCCTGCAGAGATCCATCCCCTGCCCCTCCCCCCACCCCGCTGTACACTCAAACTGCGTATTAACATTAATTTTCATCATTACTGAGAAAAAATCCAGTTATGATTTTGGTGCACGAACAGTTATCGAACATAACCTCGAACAGCCAAATTTTTCTCAAATTGTTCGTGTTCGCCGAATGGCTCGAACACCGCCCAAAACAGCTCGAATTTGAGATTGGCGAACAGTTCGAGTAGAACAACGCTCATCTATATCTGCTGATACTCCTGCATGCGTGCATCCCTTTCTATGGCAGGAATAATTTCTGCAAATTTACTTTTGTACCGGGGATCTAACAGTGTGGCAACCCAGTAGTCAGGATTATTTCTAATTCTCACAATTCGAGGGTCATGTTGCAGGTAGTGCAGCAAGAAGGCACTCATGTGTCTTGCGCATCCAGGAGCACCAAGTCCCTGTTGTGTTGGTGGCGAGGTAACAATCATGCTTCCTTCCTCTGTCCTCTCCTCCCAACCTCGCACAACAGAAATGTGATCAAGGTCTCCCTCATCTGATGAGTCTTCCATCAGTTCGTCCTCCACTTCTTCCTGGGCTCCTGCACCTACCTCACTAGTTTGGCTGCTACCATGCGCCCTGGTAAAACCATCTCCTCCACCCGCACATGCCTGCCGCCTTGGTGCTGCCGACCGTCTGGACCTTGCAGATATTAGCCCTTCCGCATACAACTCCTCCTCCTCTACTTCCTCCACCTCCTCTTGTGCCACCACCTGACTCCGAATTATGTTTAACATGTGCTCCAGCATGTAAATCACCGGAACGGTCATGCTGATAATGGCATCGTCAGCACTAAACATCTTCGTCGCCATTTCAAAACTGTGCAGAAGGGTGCATAGGTCCCTGATCTGAGACCACTCCTCCAGCGTGATTTTCCGCACCTCTGGATCTCGTTGGCCCAGGCTATACATCAGAACGTATTGCACCAGGGCTTGTCGGTGCTGCCACAGTCGCTGCAACATGTGCAGAGTTGAATTCCACCGGGTAGGCACATCGCATTTTAGCCGGTGAAGTGGCAGGCCCAACGACTTCTGTAGAGATGTAAGTCGCTGAGCTGCGGGATGCGAACGGCGGAAGTGAGCACACAGCGACCGTGCCCTCTGCAGAGGCCATCTAGTCCGGGATAGTGGGCTAAAAATTGCTGGACAACCAGGTTCAACACGTGAGCCATACAAGGCACGTGTGTGACATTGCCCCGGCGAAGGGCCGCACCCAGGTTTGCAGCATTGTCGCACACGGCCTTCCCTGGTTTCAGGTCCAGTGGAGACCTTTCATGAAATTGGTTCTCCAGAGCTGACCACAACTCCTCAGCTGTGTGACTCACATTTCCCAGACATTTCAAAGTAAAAACCGCCTGATGACGCTGAGCCCTACTGCCAGCATAGTAAGGAGGTGTGCAGGATCCCTTCTGCACAGTTAGAAAGCTTGTGGCATGACCAGACAGGCTTTGGGTGCAGGTGGAGGACCGAGAGGAGGTTGAGGAGGCAGAAGCAGTGGAGGAACTTTGACATAAAGAGGATTGACGCACAACTCGTGGGGACGGCAAGACTTGGACAGCAGCCCCTTGTCCTGCTGTCACCATAGTTACCCAGTGCCCAGTCAGCGACATGTAACGCCCCTGTCCATGCCTACTCGTTCAAGTGTCTGTGGTGAAATGCACCCTGTCACACACAGAGTTTCTCAAAGAAGGCGGTGATGTTGTGTGCGACATGCTGGTGGAGCGCGCAGGCACACCTTTCTTTGAGAAGTAGTGCTGACTTGCATCTGGTACTGGGGCACTGCGACGGATATAAGGTCTCGAAAATCCTCTGTGTCCACCAGGCGGAAAGGCAGCATTTCTGTAGCCAAGAGCTTGCAGATGGTGAAATTCAACCTCTTAGCTTTCTCATGGCCTCTACTTAGCTTTTGCTTTCAAATGTTACAGATAACACGAGTTGGGTCATCTTTATCGATCTGAAAAAATGCCCAGGCTATGCAAGGCTTAGCACCCATGCGACCTGAAGAGCCACCACGACTTGTGGTGAGAGGCAGAGTTGTGTTTGAGAATGCAGTTGTTGACGTGCTTCCTGTACTACGTCTCTGTCCAGGAAGGCGCAACCTGACCTCATCGTCACTAGCATTCTCCTCCACCTCCTCTGCTGACCTCATCTCTTGGCTGACTGTGGGTTGACAGTAAGTGGGATCTCCAACCTCATCATCATCACCCTGTGTGTTATCACACCCGTCGTCCTCAGAGCCAACCTGTTCCTGCCCTGACAAAAAACTAAAGTTGTCGCTCCAATCAGGTATTTGAGTCTCATCATCGTCTTCCTCATTGTCTCCACCAACAGGAGTTACAGTTTGGGAATGAGGGTCTACATTATGGTCAGAACCTTCTGTGTCTGGTCCTGGATCCGACTCATAAAGATTCTGGGCATCAGTGCAGATCATTTCCTCGTCTGGATTCACAGAAGCGCTGGAGCCGACCACTGATTCCCAGGCTATAGTATGAGTAAACAGCTCTGCAGACTCAACCATCTGTTCTACCTCATACTCAGACGGGCAGCTGGAGATTTGGGAGCTGTGAGGAAGCAAGTGCGATTGGGGTGACACCTCTGAGGACTGGAGTATTTGTGATGTTGAAGTTGATGTTAAGGAGAGCCCACTTAAAGGAGCACTTGATATCCGTTGAAGCACCTGCTATTTTTGTGCCTCATCTGGAATTTGTAGCGATTGGCGTGGCCGTAAGAAAGGGATCTTATCACATTGTCCGCTAAAAGAAGTAGACATTTTAGTTTGGCTGGAAGATGGTCTTTCTTCTGCAGATGTTACTGTTGCTTTAACACCTACCCCACGGACACAACCTTTTTTCCCCTTCCCAACACGCCTATTCCCCTTTCCACCAGCAGCAGGCCTTTTTCCACTCATTTTGGTGGTTAACTAATTCACAACTCTGGAGTTGTTTGCACAAAAAAACAATGGATGGGAACCGAGCAGAGCTGAGTGGCCAAACTGTGGTATTAGGCCAAAACTATTGTCTGGGTTAGATGCAGAAAAAATTATATTCAATTTACAACCTGATGGAGGTCAGTATAGATGGACTAATAGAACAAGTCCCACACACTGCTAGAAGCCCAAATATTTTTTCAGAGCTAGATGCAGATAAAAATTATTTTTAATTTGCAACCTGATGGAGGTTAGTATAGATGGACTAATAGAACAAGTCCCACACACTGCTAGAAGCCCAAATATTTTTTCAGAGCTAGATGCAGATAAAAATTATTTTTAATTTGCAACCTGATGGAGGTCAGTATAGATGGACTAATAGACCAAGTCCCACACACTGCTAGAAGCCCAAATATTTTTTCAGAGCTAGATGCAGATAAAAATTATTTTTAATTTGCAACCTGATGGAGGTCAGTATAGATGGACTAATAGACCAAGTCCCACACACTGCTAGAAGCCCAAATATTTTTTCAGAGCTAGATGCAGAAAAAAATTAGATTCAATTTGCAACCTGATGGAGGTCAGTATAGATGGACTAATAGAACAAGTCCCACACACTGCTAGAAGCCCAAATATTTTTTCAGAGCTAGATGTAGAAAAAAATTATATTCAATTTGCAACCTGGTGGAGGTCAGTATCGATGGACTAATAGAACAAGTCCCACACACTGCTAGAAGTCCAAATATTTTTTCAGAGCTAGATGCAGAAAAAAATTATATTCAATTTGCAACCTGATGGAGGTCAGTATAGATGGACTAATAGAATGATGCTATACCCAAAAGGTTTTACTTCACTAGGTGCAGTAAAAAAATTGGTATTCTATACACAGGTGGTGTAGCTTGCAACACAGATAGGCTACTCCACTGACTAACACACTCTGCAATAGGCCAAAAAGGATTAGCTTTGCTAGATTTAGTCAAATGCTGTGAAAAAAACTTGCACAGCACTGGGACAGACCTGCCTGGTAAAAACTGATAGGAACTGATGTAACTTAGTCCTGAAAAGGACTGCAATTACAATTAGTCTTTACTCCCAACCTATCTATTTAAGAGCACAGACCTGCCTGATAAAAGTCGTAGGAAATGCTGTAACCTAGTCCTTAAAAGGACTGCAATCACAACTATTCCCTACTCCGAAGCTATCTGTAGATTTGTGCGAAAATTGGCTTGAAATTAACAAGGTATAGCGCACACAGCAACAGCGGTGCCGACTAACACGCAGCTGCAGCAGTGAGAAAATGGTGGCGACGGGGAAATTGGCTGGGTCTTATAGGGCAAGGACATGTGACATACACTGCCAATGACACATGCCCTTGCTTGTGTGAAAAAAAGCACTTCGCTCCTTGTGTGCGCTGCTGATAGGCTGACAGATTGCACCTCCCCACTGTAAATGCGGGAAAGAGAAAAAAAAATGGAGATCTTCATTATTCCTGCAGAGATCCATCCCCTGCCGTTCCCCCCCGCCCCGCTGTACACTCAAACTGTGTATTAACATTAATTTTCATCATTACTGAGAAAAAATCCAGTTATGATTTTGGTGCACGAACAGTTATCGAACATAACCTCGAACAGTCGAATTTTTTTCAAATTGTTCGTGCTCGCCGAACGGCTCGAACACCGCCCAAAACAGCTTGAATTTGAGATTGGCGAACAGTTCGAGTCGAACAACGCTCATCTCTAGTGAAGACTGAGAGGAGGGGGCATCTTTACATGCAGTATGGACAGGGGATTGCCTTGCACACACAACAGGGGGTTCTATTGCACGCACAACAGCGGAAGAAGTAGTGGTGACACCCGCTGACACTGGTCGTGGACCTTGGGGTTCACACCACAAAGTCGGGTGCTTTGCTGCCATGTGCCTGATCATGCTGGTGGTGGTCAGGCTGGTAGTTTTGTCACCCTTGCTGATGCTGGCATGGCAGGTGGTACAAATGGCCTTTTTGGGGTTATCAGCAGAGTCTTTAAAAAAATTCCAGACTCTGGAAGACCTACCCCTGGTACTGGCAACGTCCCTCGTGTTGGTGTTACGTGGAACGGTTGCCCGCCTTCTGTCTGCAGCCACCACACTGCTTCTTTCTGCCTGTTGGGGTACTCTGCCTCCCTACCCCTGTGTGCTGCTTGCCTCACTCTGCATGTCCTCCTGCCACATTGGGTCAGTTAATAGATCATCCACCACCTCCTCCTCTTCCACTTGCGCACCACGATCCTCCTCCTCACTTCCTGGCAATTGTGTCTCGTCATCGTCCACCTCTTGTGACAAATTGCCAGCGTCGACTTCCTGTGGCCATGGCTGTTCAAATATTTGGGCATCGCTACATGGGATCTCCTCTTCCACCACTTCAAGCGGAGCAGGCGAGGGGCACAAATATGGGAATGGACCAGTGAACAGCTCTTCAGAGTGTCCAAGTGTGGGTTCAGTTGCTGTCTGACGACACTCGGCATGGTGGGAGGAAGGAGTGTGTCACCCAGGCCTGGATGCCACAAGTGTAATTAAAGCTGTGTCTGAGAGCAAGGGGGAGGTTCTCTAGTCAGGGGAACATTAGCATGCAATGCCTCCTGTCTCAGGCCAGTAGGGGGAGCTGGCTGCCCCTATAAAAGCTGGTACTGGGGACAGGGTTAGAGAGAACTGGATTGCCTGTCTCAGCTTTGAGACGTGTCCCAGAGTGGAGCAGGGACAGAAAGTTGCATTGTAACCTAAGAGGAAGTGTGGCAGGAGGAGAGCCACAAGCCAGAGACAAGAGGCGAAGAGAGCCTGTCTTGGCAGAGAAAAGACTTAACTTTACCAGACTTTGGTTTCTGAGGCTGGAAGGATTCCATATCCCCCAGCAGAGAACCAGCCCACAAGGGACTGTACATTCCTTGGCCTAAGAAGCCTGGAGGCCCTGCCACAACCGAAGGGACCAGTAAAGCCGTACAAGGCTTGGAGCAGAAAGGAACCCACGTCGCAGGCCATACAGGCGAGAAAGCACGGAAAGCTCGGAAACGTGGGCTGTTATCCTATCAGGAGGAGATAGTCAGAAGGAGCGCAGAAAGCACGGTAGGCCTACACCCTCACCCTGACCAGGGCCAATTTCCCCGTTGCTCTCAGACATCCAGGTCCCCTCCTAGCTGGGACTGTTTGTGGGTCAGTTTACCTGTTTAGTAAAGACCCTGGACTGCAATCTGTTGTCTGTGTGCTCCTTGCTCCTCCAGCACTACCATCACTCCCACCATCCACTATACTGCCCTGGGGCCGCACTCTTCCCGTGGGGCGTCACACTACCATAGCTGCACACCTCATCAGCCCCAGCGGTCTGCATGCAGCGGCGGTTCCTAATGACCGCAAATCCACGGGTGGCGTAGTCGGACATAATCAATAACACATAACGGACTACCACTGGCCTGACCAACCTGAGCCACGGAACCGGGTTGCCACTACTACTCCCATCGTTCCCCTTATTGCCCGGATCCGAGTGCCCCACGGCCCAGGGGGCGAGTCAGCTTTGGCGTAGTCGGCAGGATTTCGTGCTCGCAACCACCGGGTACTGCGTGCCTGAAAAAGACTGTTGTAAACTTACCTGTGGAGAAGTTTCCCGCCGTCCGGAGTCTTTTCCCGCCATCCGGAGCCGATTCCCGCCATCAGACGCCATCTTGGACCTTTTCCCGCCGTCTTCTGCCGTCTTCCCGCCATCGGACGCCATCTTCAGGACGCCGCGCGGGAAGAAGAGGGGCGTGGACGTCAAAACCGCGCGATTCCGAAGCTCCGCCCCACGCACCGACCATGCGCAAGGTCCTGGAAGGGAGAGAGAGCGACGCTGACGTCATCAGGACGCGACGCCAGGTCCTCGTCCATAGCAGCAGCAGCGGAGCCGCGGCCTACAGAAGAGGATCGTCGGAAGGTAGGCCACGCTTAACTAGGGGGGAGGAAGATGTCGGACACAGAGAAGCCCACTACCACCAACGCAGCTGCAGCAGCGGTGATGCCCTTTTCCCTGCCCTGCATATCTGGAGCGGCCTGGCTGCCCAAATACTCAGGGGAGCCCCATGCCCTAACTGACTTCAAGGAAAGGCTATACAGTTTGTTCCACGTTTACCCCCTGACAGAGGAACAGAAGGTCAGCATATTAACAGGGCAGTTAACTGGCGCAGCCCAAAGGGAGGTAAAATCATGGCCCACTGAGGAGAAAAGGACTGTGAAGGGTATTCTGGCCCGGCTGCGGGGTACCTTTGACACACGTACCTCCGCTGAAATTAAAATGAGGTTCTATGGGTGTAAGCAGCGGGCACAGGACAGCATCAGAGACTATGCCCTAAATCTGCAGGAAGCCTTGAGGGCTATTCAACAAACTGACCCTGGCAGTGTGCAGGAAACGGATAAACTGCTAACAGAACAATTCATAGAGGGTCTGCTGTCTAGCGCCCACAGGGCCCAACTGCGCCTCATGTTCTTTCAGAACCCCGACCTGACTTTTGCCCAATTTAAGGACAGGGCCATAAGGGTGCTCCGTGAATCTGCAACCAGTGGCGCTATAAACCCCCGGCGCCCTGCTATCACCTACCACCAGGAGGCGGCGCCCTCCTCTATGGACTCCGTGGAGGCTGATGCACAGGCCCTGAACCAAGCCCCGTCGAAAGGCCTGCACCACCAAGTCCAGGAGCTGACCAGGAGCGCCGCGGCGTTGACCAGGACCGTCCAGGCGTTGCAAGTGGACCCGTCAAGACCCATCGAGCTGGCTTCAAGTCCGGAGGATGTCCCGTGGCGTCGACAGAGGAGGATCCCGTCGTTCCGAGGGAGGCCCACAGACCACTACGCAGAGGATGGACAGCCCATTTGCCGTCGTTGCAACCAGCCCGGACACATTTCCAGGTACTGTAATTTAAACGGGTCCAACCTGGGGCGGAGGGCCGACCCCCAGGCATAAGATCACCAGGCCCTTATAATTGGCGTGATAAGTATGTTGGGGGGCGCCCGGTTTTACCCATGGTGCTGGACGGTATCCCCATGAGCGCCTTGCTGGATACTGGGTCACAAGTAACCACTATCCCTTATGTACTTTTTAAGCAGTATTGGACTGATGCTGATATCACACGGTATCCAGACAGTAACTTCAGCATCATCGCCAGTAATGGCTTGCTCGTGCCGCAGATGGGGTTCAAGGAGATGACCATTAAAATTGGTAAAGTTGAACTGCCGGCACAGGGAGTGATTATTGTGGACATTGACTGTCATGAAAGTCACCCTAAAATAACTGTGGGTACTAACATAATTGAAAATTGTCTTTCAGAGGTAATTGTAATTCTACAACAGGTGGCGGTGAATGCTAGTTCCAGCCAACAGAGAGTCCTCAACAAGGAGATAAAAGCCCTGATGAGACGGCAGCAGGTAGAACTGTCTGGTGGTGAGATCGGTAGCGTAAGACTCAGTGATCCATTCCCCATCTCCATGCCTCCCAAAAGTGAAATGATGATCTGGTGTCGGACTGCAATCGGGTTGAGAGGTAGAGACTACCAAGCCATGGTAGAACCCGTGTACTCAGACAGCAGGCCAACCATTTTGACAGCCCGGGGGGTGGTTGATGTCCGTCATGGGAGGGTGCCCGTCCGCATCCTCAACATTGGGGAGAGGGAAGTACACTTACCCAGGTACGCTACACTCGCCAAACTGTTTGTTGTCGAACACCAAGCTATCAGGGCCGTGGAACCCTTGCCTCCATCTCCTCAGGCGGAGGGTAATGGCTCCCGGAAACAAAAGGAGGACTGGTGCCAGAAACTCCATGTGGGTGCTGGCTCCACTCCCCTACACCAAAAACAAGGAGTCTACCGGGTGGTACAGGAGTACGAGAGAGTCTTTAGTAAGCACCCGCTAGACTTCGGCAGAGTAAAAGGGATAGAACACCACATCCCCACAGGGAGCCACCCACCAATAAAAGAGAGGCACAGACCTGTACCCCCTGCACATTATCAGAACGCAAAGGGCATGCTAAGAGAGATGAAAGAAGCTGGGGTTATTAGAGACAGCTGTAGCCCCTGGGCAGCCCCTTTGGTTCTGGTCAAAAAGAAAGACGGCACCATGAGAATGTGCGTGGACTATAGACAAATCAACCGTATCACTCACAAAGACGCATATCCGCTGCCTAGAATAGAAGAGTCTTTAGCCGCACTAAAATCTGCTAACTTCTTCTCTACTTTGGACCTTACTAGCGGGTACTGGCAGGTTCCTGTGGCAGAGGCTGACAAGGAGAAGACCGCCTTCACCACCCCGATGGGACTGAGCGAATTCAACTGCATGCCTTTCGGGCTCTGCAACGCACCAGGGACCTTCCAGCGGCTGATGGAATGCTGTCTAGGGCACCGAAACTTCGAGACGGTCCTCCTTTACCTGGACGACGTGATCGTCTATTCGAAGACCTACGAGGACCATCTAAAGCACCTGGCCGAGGTGTTCGAAGCCCTGGCAGGCTATGGCCTGAAGGTGAAACCATCGAAGTGCCACCTGCTGAAACCAAAGGTCCAGTACCTAGGGCACGTGGTAAGCGCGGAAGGAGTGGCCCCCGACCCTGACAAGGTCACGGCAATCAAGAGCTGGCCAAGCCCCTCGAACATCAAAGAGGTGAGACAGTTTCTCGGGTTGGTAGGCTACTACCGAAGGTTCATCCCCGGGTTCACTAAGATGGCAGCTCCTATGCAGGACCTCCTGATCGGACAGTCCAAGTCCAGAAGTCAAAAGCCACCCTTCAAGTGGGATAAACCGGAAGAGGAGTACTTCCGCCAGCTAAAGTTGGCCCTCACTGGGGACGAGATCCTGGCCCACCCTGATTATGGCCAGCCTTTCATTCTCCACACAGATGCCAGTAATGTGGGACTGGGAGCCGTACTGTCCCAAAACCAACAGGGCAGAGAACGGGTGATCGCATACGCCAGTCGGAAGCTGAGGCCCACCGAGAGGAACCCGGAGAATTACAGCTCCTTCAAGCTAGAATTCTTGGCGGTGGTGTGGGCCGTGACGGAACGCTTCAAGCATTACCTGGCCTCCGCAAAGTTCACCGTGTACACGGACAACAACCCGTTGACACACCTGGACAATGCAAGACTGGGTGCCCTGTAACAGCGGTGGATGGCCCGTCTCTCCAACTATGACTTCGTGATCAAGTACCGGGCAGGCAAAACCAACGCCAACGCGGACGCCCTATCAAGGATGCCTCACTTACCTGAAGGTGACGAAGACCCAGAAGAGCTGGAAGAGGTAGAACTCCCCGCGTTTCACCGGTATGGAGCCGCTCAACACTCTCACCGCGTGAAGGAGGAGGATCTAACAACTGTGGTGATGAATCCCCTACCTCACCACAGCTGGGCCGAAACCCAAGATAGTGACCCTGCTGTCCGCCTGGTGAAAGATCTGCTGACCCGGGAAGACGCCCGCCTAGATCCAGATGCCCCAGAGGAAGCCAAGCAGCTATGGAAGGAGAAGAGCAAGCTGTTCCTCTACGAAGGCAAGTTGTGCAGAAGGATTGTCAACCACCGGACGCACGAGCTGACCTGGCAAGTCGTGGTCCCAAGGCGAGATGCAGCTATGGTCCTGGGAGCTTACCATGACAGAGCGGGACACTTCGGTTGGAAGAAACTGGAGTTCCTACTAAGAGGAAGGTTCTTTTGGGTCGGCATGAGAGGAGCAGTAGAAAAGTGGTGCAGAGACTGTGGCCCTTGTCACCTGAGGAGGAAGGACCGCACCAGCCAGAAGACACCCTTGAGACCCATCGTCACCACGCAGCCTCTTGAGCTGGTAGCTCTGGACCACGTCAAATTGGCTCCAAGCCGGTCCGGATACATCTACCCCCTGACAATCGTGGACCACTATTCCCGTTTTCTAGTGGTGGTCCCGGTAAAGGACTTGACAGCCCAAACAGCGGCCAGAGCCTTCCAGCAATACTTCTGCCGTCCACACGGGTATCCGGAACAGGTCCTGACAGACCAGGGTCCAGCGTTCGAAGCTGAAATCTTCCAGGAGTTCTGCAACCTCTATGGCTGTAAGAAAATTCGGACAACGCCTTACCATCCACAAACCAACGGGATGTGTGAGAAGATGAACAATATAGTCATTGATCTCCTGAAGACGTTGCCCCTGGAGGAACGCAGCCTGTGGCCAGAAAAACTGCCGGACCTGATAGACATGTACAACAATATCCCGGTGAATGCTACAAACTGCACCCCGGCTTACCTGATGCGAGCTAGACCAGGTAAGCTGCCCGTAGACCTTGAGATGGGAGTCCTAATACCTGAGGACACCTCCCCGGATGCGGACTGGGATACGGAAAGGCAACTGCAGTACAAGAAGGTACAGGAGAGTGTGGAGAAGAGCCTGGCCCAGGTGAGAGAGAAGCAAGAAAGACTCTTCAATCAACACGCCCCTGCTAGTCCCCTAGAACCTGGTGAGCAAGTCCTAAAGCGAAAAAGAAGGCTACATAAGTTGGACGACCAGTGGGAAAGGGAACCCTACACCGTACTGCAGTCTGACCACGACAACCCAAAGGTGTGCGTAATCACCAAGGACGGTGGTGAAACAACTAGTGTCGTCTCCAGAGACCACCTCAAAAGGTGCCCCGAGCAACTCCGTAGTGCAGAAGAGGATCAGAGTGACCTTGAACCCACAGAGGACAAGGAAGAAATGATCAGCACCGTTCTCGGAGAGTTCCCTCAGTCCTGGACTCGCATAAATGATGCTATAGTGGTACCCGTCCTGCATTTCCTGCAACCGGCACAGCAACAACCAACACCAGAGCCGGAAGGTGAAGAGGAGCAAGCAGTTCCAGAGGCAGAAGAGCCTGTTCCAGCAGCCCAGGAGAGTCAACCCTCTGCTGACAGTGAGCCTGCCATGCCTGCGGTAAGCCAAAGGACCCGCAGACAGCTGCCTGCCTTACCTGTACACCCAGCTGGTAGCTGTACCCCTAACGCTAGTGGGGAAAGCCAGGTTGGTCCACCACCAGACAGTGGGTTAAGGAGGTCAACCAGGAGCACAAAGGGACAGATACCCGCTCGCTGGAGAGTATAGAGCACACTAAAATTGTAAATAACCCTGTTGCCAAATGTTAAAATGTTTGCCAAAGTTACATGCATGTTCGGTAATTCTGTGTTTCAGTCTCTTGCAGCAACCGTAAGGACTCACAGGTTATGGACTTTTTATAACCGGGACCTTGTATGGACTGCATTCTGAGCCTAACCCAGGAATGAACTAAGACTGTGAAGGACTTGAGGTAGGACAGACCCCCACCTGGTTAAGGCTCCCGTTGTTTTGGTGATATGGACACCCGGTCACAGACCACACTGTGACCTTAAGAACTCAATCTGTGCGTCGTTTGTCTATTAATGTTTTATTGTCATGTATATTATCTTTGTTTATTGTTTAGTCCCGGAGTACTAAATTTCACTAGGGGGGAATGTGTCACCCAGGCCTGGATGCCACAAGTGTAATTAAAGCTGTGTCTGAGAGCAAGGGGGAGGTTCTCTAGTCAGGGGAACATTAGCATGCAATGCCTCCTGTCTCAGGCCAGTAGGGGGAGCTGGCTGCCCCTATAAAAGCTGGTACTGGGGACAGGGTTAGAGAGAACTGGATTGCCTGTCTCAGCTTTGAGACGTGTCCCAGAGTGGAGCAGGGACAGAAAGTTGCATTGTAACCTAAGAGGAAGTGTGGCAGGAGGAGAGCCACAAGCCAGAGGCAAGAGGCGAAGAGAGCCTGTCTTGGCAGAGAAAAGACTTAACTTTACCAGACTTTGGTGTCTGAGGCTGGAAGGATTCCATATCCCCCAGCAGAGAACCAGCCCGCAAGGGACTGTACATTCCTTGGCCTAAGAAGCCTGGAGGCCCTGCCACAACCGAAGGGACCAGTAAAGCCGTACAAGGCTGGGAGCAGAAAGGAACCCACGTCGCAGGCCATACAGGCGAGAAAGCACGGAAAGCTCGGAAACGTGGGCTGTTATCCTATCAGGAGGAGATAGTCAGAAGGAGCGCAGAAAGCACGGTAGGCCTACACCCTCACCCTGACCAGGGCCAATTTCCCCGTTGCTCTCAGACATCCAGGTCCCCTCCTAGCTGGGACTGTTTGTGGGTCAGTTTACCTGTTTAGTAAAGACCCTGGACTGCAATCTGTTGTCTGTGTGCTCCTTGCTCCTCCAGCACTACCATCACTCCCACCATCCACTATACTGCCCTGGGGCCGCACTCTTCCCGTGGGGAGTCACACTACCATAGCTGCACACCTCATCAGCCCCAGCGGTCTGCATGCAGCGGCGGTTCCTAATGACCGCAAATCCACGGGTGGCGTAGTCGGACATAATCAATAACACATAACGGACTACCACTGGCCTGACCACCCTGAACCACGGAACCGGGTTGCCACTACCACGGGTGTTCGACGTACCGAACCGAACTCGAACACTACCGGGGTGGCTCAACACTATCAGCAGAGACTGTTGCAGAATCTTACATGTGCTTTTCCACAAAACACTAGTGGTGCACGTAGTGAATCTCACAGTTCCAACTTGCCAACCGTGGGACCGTCGAGTGTTCAGCATTCAAACCGTAACAGAAACACAGTATCTGCTGGTAACATCAATTTTGCGGAATCATTTCACCACTTTTTTAGCCCATCCTTTGCAAGGCCACAGGAGACAAGAAGTCTGACACATAGTCAACGCCTAGAGACGATGGTACAGGAGTATCTCCAAGTAAACATTGAAGCCATGACTGTGTCACTGGACCCTTGCTCTTTTTGGGCTTCCAATCTGGATAAATGGCCGGAGCTAGCCATTTACGCCTTGGAGATCTTGTCATGCCCCGCAGCCAGCGTTCTTTCTGAAGGTGTGTTCAGCGCTGCTGGTGGTGTGCTGACAGATAAGCGCATGCGGCTTTCCACTGATAATGTAGACAGACTCACGTTCATAAAGATGAACAAATCATGGATCCGAAACGACTTTTCTACCCCTGTGTCATCCTGGGGAGAGTAAAACCTTGATGATTGGTTAAAATCACCTCACCAACCGTTTTAAGCTTTCAAATTACTAATCATGTTTATCTGTATCTTGGCTGGAAAAGAATTTGGGCTTTGTAGCAGTGTGCAGTACTGATTCTATTAGGCCATCTATACTAAGCTCCACCAGATTTAAAATTACTAATCATGTTTATCTGTATCTTGGCTCGAAAATAATTTGGGCTTTGTAGCAGTGTGCAGCACTGATTCTATTAGGCCATCTATACTAAGCTCCACCAGATTTAAAATTACTAATCATGTTTATCTGTATCTTGGCTGGAAAATAATTTGGGCTTTGTAGCAGTGTGCAGCACTGATTCTATTAGGCCATCTATACTAAGCTCCACCAGATTTAAAATTACTAATCATGTTTATCTGTATCTTGGCTGGAAAATAATTTGGGCTTTGTAGCAGTGTGCAGTACTGATTCTATTAGGCCATCTATACTAAGCTCCACCAGATTTAAAATTAATAATAATTTTTAGCTGCATCTAGCCCGGAAAATAATTTTGGGGCTCCGAGATGCGCAAGACACATAAGTGCCTTCTTGCTGCACTACCTGCAACATGACCCTCAGATTGTCAGAATTCGAAGTAATCCTGACTACTGGGTTGCCACACTGTTAGATCCCCGGTACAAAAGTAAATTTACAGAAATTATTCCTGCCATAGAAAGGGATGCACGCATGCAGGAGTATCAGCAGAGACTGTTGCAGAATCTTACATGTGCTTTTCCACAAAACACCAGTGGTGCACGTAGTGAATCTCACAGTTCCAACTTGCCAACCGTTTGACCGTCGAGTGTTCAGCATTCAAACCGTAACAGAAACACAGTATCTGCTGTCTATACTAAGCTCCACCAGATTTAAAATTAATAATCATGTTTATCTGTATCTTGGCTGGAAAATAATTTGGGCTTTGTAGCAGTGTGCAGCACTGATTCTATTAGGCCATCTATACTAAGCTCCACCAGATTTAAAATTAATAATAATTTTTAGCTGCATCTAGCCCGGAAAATAATTTTGGGGCTCCGAGATGCGCAAGACACATAAGTGCCTTCTTGCTGCACTACCTGCAACATGACCCTCAGATTGTCAGAATTCGAAGTAATCCTGACTACTGGGTTGCCACACTCTTAGATCCCCCACACTCTTCGATCAACCTTTTCATTTTAATAAAGACCAAAAAAATGGTCATTTTTGAAATTATAAGCATTAGCAGGTTATTAGAAACTGAAATCAAACAGTTTTCAACTCAAAACTTTATTCTAGGTGATGTTACATTTGCACATAGGACCCCTTGTTCGAAAGGAGCTTCTGAACTCTCTCGTCCATTGAATTTGTCAGGTTTTGGATGGTTTCTGCTTCAATTGTTTTGCATGAGGACAGAATACCCTCCCAGAGCTGTTGCTTAGATGTGAACTGCCTCCCGCCATCATAGACACTCCTTTTGATGATGCTCCCGAGGTTCTGAATGGGGTAGAGGTCAGGGGAGCATGGGGGTCACACCATAAGTTTGTCCCCTTTTTTGCCCATATCAGCCAGAGATGCAGAAGTGTTATGTGCAGCATGAGACGGTGCATTATCATGCATGAAAATGATCTTGCTGTGGAATACACGGTTCTTCTTCTTGAACCATGGCAGGAAGTGCTGTTTGAGAAACTCCACATACATTATGGAGTTCATCTTTACCCCTTCAGGAATCTTAAAGGGGCTGACAATCTCTCTCCCCATGATTCCAGCCCAAAACATTACTCCACCTCCTCCTTGTTGGCGCTGTAGCCGTGTTTGTGTAGCACCCTGAGGATTCGGCTGCTACAGGAGTATTGCACCTCAACCCAGAGGTGTGATATTCCACTCCCGGGTAAGGAAGGAGTGTGGAACTGAGCTCAGATAGACTGCATGCACTACATACATCCCATTCCAGAGGAGCAGGCCGACGGCACTCCCACTTAGAAATGTGCAGGTGCGACCGAGCCTGTTCCTGGCTGGAGTGGGAGGGGGGAGGAACATCCCAAGTAGTGTAGGGGCAGATAGGGGGAGCAGTCTGGGTAGTGGTAGGAGCTCATTGGGTGCTGGTCACCTGAGCTCACACATAGAGGGATATATAAGGAGGGCACCAACTAGGATCAGGGTCAGACGCAGAGAGTAAGTCTGCTGCAGAGGAAGTCAGCCTGCAGCAAGGGAGCAGAACAGACCTGAGCCTGAAGAGTGAGAGAGTGGAGTACAGAAAGACCCAGAGGGGGGACAAAGAAGGGACCCAAGAACCCAAATAAGAACACCGGGTGAGGAGTCAGCAGAAGGGTACCGGAACCCAAGCTGGTGGGGGTAAAGACATTCCCCAGCCAGAGACCGGAGACCGTGGGCAGAGTCTGTCACGGTCACCCACTACATTCACCCTGAAGGCACACCACATGGAGGGTCAGGGAACCTGAGGCCAAAGGTTGCCCAACAGAAGGCCCGAGGGAGCTGGATTTAGGTGAATCACTGGTGGGGACGGCTGAAGGAAGGACAGAGGGAGAGCTCAGGGCCACGCTCCGGACTTGTTTGGGGGTTGGCCGGATCCAGGACCTGGTGGACGCAGCACGGCTCGGGAGGTCACTTGGAGCTAGAGTGACCAGGAACATCTGCAGTAAGTAAAGACCCTTAACTGCACTACCCGAGTCTGTAATCATTACCGGCTGCACCGCACCACCACAACCCCCATCCTCTGCGCCTGTCCCCTCTGAGGCTATACCCCTCCCGTTGGGGGTTATCCCACCAAGCTGCACATCCACCATCAGCCTCAGCGGACCCTGCTGCAGCGGCGGCCACAGTGACCGCATTACAACGGGTGGCGTAGTCGACACAAAAGAACTCTTATAACATCAGTAAGGACTGCCACATAACACTGAGCTTGACGCCCTGGGCACGGGACCGGGTCACAGCCGCTCGGAGACTACAACCCCCCATCTGATCCGGTGCCGGGTATTCCCCTCACAAAGGAATATGTCCCAGGGGGCGCGTCAACTTTGGCGTAGTCGGCAGGATTACGTGCCCGCAACACCCGGGTACTGCGTGCCTGAAGAAAAGTGCAAGTTTACCTTAGAAAGAAGACTCCTGCCGGTTCCGGAGGGTCCACGCCATCGGACTCCATCACCAGTCGTTTCCCGCCGATTGTCCGCCATTTCCAGCTTGTTCCCGCCATCTGCCGAGTTTCCCGCCACTGGGAAGCGATTCCCGCCAAAACCGCAGATTTCCCGCCTTGGAAGAGCAGCGGACGCCATTATGGGCGTGCCAAAGGAGGGCAAGAGGCCACAGCCCATCGTGGGCCGGGACAGAAAATGGCGCCAAAAGTGGAAACCGCCCCCACCAACAGAGACTGTGATGCTGGAGGTGTCTGTCAGCGTGAAAGAACTCCCCCTGGAGCTGACAGTCACCGAGTTGCCCCGGGACCGCCCTCGAAGTGGGAGGAGACGAAAAAAAAGAGCAAAGATGGGTGTCGCTTGGAGCAGTGTAGAACGAGCGCACCCGGAGGCAAGAGGTCTAATGAGGAGTAGCGGAGAAGCTCACCCGGAGTCGAGGAGAGAAAGAGTAGACCCGGGAATGGAGCGGCAGCAGAGCAGCACCGGCCCGCTGGCCAGGAGCCTGCTGGAGGAAGAAGGAGGAGAGCAGAGCAGCACCGGCCCGCTGGCCAGGAGCCTGCCGGAAGCAGAGCAGAGCAGCACCGACCCGATGGTCAGGAGCCTGCTGGAGTCAACAACCCCGCTAGGCTTAGCGGAGATCCTGGCGCAGCTTCCCCGAGATCGGGAGTGCGCGCGGAGTGCCCTGGAGGGCCTCGCGGGAAGGATGGCCCGAGTGCAGAGGGAGATCCTGGCGGAGTGGGGCCGGGAGATGGCCCAGCAAGCTGGAACCCGTCCACTTAACCCGCTCCCTTGGAAGAAGACATCGACTGCCTCTGCGGATGACGCGGGAGGACCCAAGGCCGGAGACGGCGCAGAAGAGGGAGCGAGACGCATGGCAGCAGGTAAGGGGGATGCCTATACCCCATACCGGAAGACCGCTTACCTGCCCCAGCTCCCCGTCGCAGAGCCCGAAGGTCCCCCGGCCGTACCCGAGACCGCCATGACATCGCCACCGACTAGGCCCCGACCGGAAGCCGCCGTCGCGACCCCGATGACGTCACGCATCGTGACCCGGAGCGTGGCGCCGGAAGAGGAGCCTCCGGCCTGGTCACAGGGCCTAGCATTTCCGGGCGCCGCATCCAAAGCAGAGCCATCTACCTCAGCGGAGCCTCCGGCTTGGTCGCAAGGCCAGGTAACCCAGGGCGCCGCCGTCCTAACGGTGCCCTTCACCTCCCGGGTTGCCCAGGCCTGCGCGCTGCTGCAGCTGCCCGAGTCTCTCCGGTGAACCCCATCAGATCTTCTCCCTTGGGGTCCCACGCAAATTGAGCCTCTTCTAGGGGAGGCGAGACCCGAGTCACGGGCTTTGGAGCCGGGATCAGGGGCTCACACAAGGGCCCTAGTCTTTGCTGCCGCTCTAGCTCAGGGTACCCTTCGGGCCAGATGAAGGGCCGCCCGTCCGGCCATGTGAGATGGCCGAAGAGGTCCTCCCCCAGGTGTGGCACCCTTGGTATTGCGGGCGCGGGCGCGGTGGTGATGGCGCCCGGGTTGCCCAGGCCTTGCGGCCAGGCCTGGGGCACCTGGAAGGTGAAGGGCACCGTTAGGACGGCGGCGCCCTGGGTTACCTGGCCTTGCGACCAAGCCGGAGGCTCCGCTGAGGTAGATGGCTCTGCTTTGGATGCGGCGCCCGGAAATGCTAGGCCCTGTGACCAGGCCGGAGGCTCCTCTTCCGGCGCCACGCTCCGGGTCACGATGCGTGACGTCATCGGGGTCGCGACGGCGGCTTCCGGTCGGGGCCTAGTCGGTGGCGATGTCATGGCGGTCTCGGGTACGGCCGGGGGACCTTCGGGCTCTGCGACGGGGAGCTGGGGCAGGTAAGCGGTCTTCCGGTATGGGGTATAGGCATCCCCCTTACCTGCTGCCATGCGTCTCGCTCCCTCTTCTGCGCCGTCTCCGGCCTTGGGTCCTCCCGCGTCATCCGCAGAGGCAGTCGATGTCTTCTTCCAAGGGAGCGGGTTAAGTGGACGGGTTCCAGCTTGCTGGGCCATCTCCCGGCCCCACTCCGCCAGGATCTCCCTCTGCACTCGGGCCATCCTTCCCGCGAGGCCCTCCAGGGCACTCCGCGCGCACTCCCGATCTCGGGGAAGCTGCGCCAGGATCTCCGCTAAGCCTAGCGGGGTTGTTGACTCCAGCAGGCTCCTGACCATCGGGTCGGTGCTGCTCTGCTCTGCTTCCGGCAGGCTCCTGGCCAGCGGGCCGGTGCTGCTCTGCTCTCCTCCTTCTTCCTCCAGCAGGCTCCTGGCCAGCGGGCCGGTGCTGCTCTGCTGCCGCTCCATTCCCGGGTCTACTCTTTCTCTCCTCGACTCCGGGTGAGCTTCTCCGCTACTCCTCATTAGACCTCTTGCCTCCGGGTGCGCTCGTTCTACACTGCTCCAAGCGACACCCATCTTTGCTCTTTTTTTTCGTCTCCTCCCACTTCGAGGGCGGTCCCGGGGCAACTCGGTGACTGTCAGCTCCAGGGGGAGTTCTTTCACGCTGACAGACACCTCCAGCATCACAGTCTCTGTTGGTGGGGGCGGTTTCCACTTTTGGCGCCATTTTCTGTCCCGGCCCACGATGGGCTGTGGCCTCTTGCCCTCCTTTGGCACGCCCATAATGGCGTCCGCTGCTCTTCCAAGGCGGGAAATCTGCGGTTTTGGCGGGAATCGCTTCCCAGTGGCGGGAAACTCGGCAGATGGCGGGAACAAGCTGGAAATGGCGGACAATCGGCGGGAAACGACTGGTGATGGAGTCCGATGGCGTGGACCCTCCGGAACCGGCAGGAGTCTTCTTTCTAAGGTAAACTTGCACTTTTCTTCAGGCACGCAGTACCCGGGTGTTGCGGGCACGTAATCCTGCCGACTACGCCAAAGTTGACGCGCCCCCTGGGACATATTCCTTTGTGAGGGGAATACCCGGCACCGGATCAGATGGGGGGTTGTAGTCTCCGAGCGGCTGTGACCCGGTCCCGTGCCCAGGGCGTCAAGCTCAGTGTTATGTGGCAGTCCTTACTGATGTTATAAGAGTTCTTTTGTGTCGACTACGCCACCCGTTGTAATGCGGTCACTGTGGCCGCCGCTGCAGCAGGGTCCGCTGAGGCTGATGGTGGATGTGCAGCTTGGTGGGATAACCCCCAACGGGAGGGGTATAGCCTCAGAGGGGACAGGCGCAGAGGATGGGGGTTGTGGTGGTGCGGTGCAGCCGGTAATGATTACAGACTCGGGTAGTGCAGTTAAGGGTCTTTACTTACTGCAGATGTTCCTGGTCACTCTAGCTCCAAGTGACCTCCCGAGCCGTGCTGCGTCCACCAGGTCCTGGATCCGGCCAACCCCCAAACAAGTCCGGAGCGTGGCCCTGAGCTCTCCCTCTGTCCTTCCTTCAGCCGTCCCCACCAGTGATTCACCTAAATCCAGCTCCCTCGGGCCTTCTGTTGGGCAACCTTTGGCCTCAGGTTCCCTGACCCTCCATGTGGTGTGCCTTCAGGGTGAATGTAGTGGGTGACCGTGACAGACTCTGCCCACGGTCTCCGGTCTCTGGCTGGGGAATGTCTTTACCCCCACCAGCTTGGGTTCCGGTACCCTTCTGCTGACTCCTCACCCGGTGTTCTTATTTGGGTTCTTGGGTCCCTTCTTTGTCCCCCCTCTGGGTCTTTCTGTACTCCACTCTCTCACTCTTCAGGCTCAGGTCTGTTCTGCTCCCTTGCTGCAGGCTGACTTCCTCTGCAGCAGACTTACTCTCTGCGTCTGACCCTGATCCTAGTTGGTGCCCTCCTTATATATCCCTCTATGTGTGAGCTCAGGTGACCAGCACCCAATGAGCTCCTACCACTACCCAGACTGCTCCCCCTATCTGCCCCTACACTACTTGGGATGTTCCTCCCCCCTCCCACTCCAGCCAGGAACAGGCTCGGTCGCACCTGCACATTTCTAAGTGGGAGTGCCGTCGGCCTGCTCCTCTGGAATGGGATGTATGTAGTGCATGCAGTCTATCTGAGCTCAGTTCCACACTCCTTCCTTACCCGGGAGTGGAATATCACACCTCTGGGTTGAGGTGCAATACTCCTGTAGCAGCCGAATCCTCAGGGTGCTACATTTGCGTGGGGTGTCCATCAACCAGCCATCCTCCACTCCATCCATCTGGACCATCGAGCGTTGCACGGCACTCATCAGTGAACAAAACAGTTTTGAAATCAGTCTTCATGTATTGTTTGGCCCACTGGAGCCATTTCTGCTTGTGTGCAGTGGATAGAGGAGGTCGACAGGAAGGCGTACGCACAGCTGCAAACCTCTGAAGGACCCTGCATCTTGTTGTTCGGTGGACGTTGGAGGCACCAGCAGCTTCAAAAACTTGTCTGCTGCTATGACAAGGCTTTTTTGCCGCTGCTCTTTTAACCTGACGTAATTGCCTGTAGGAAAGAGTCCTCAATTTGTCCTTATCAGCATGCACACGTGTGTACTGTTAATCAGCTACATACTTCTTGATTGCCAAGACACTGCATCCTGATCATCGCACAATGTTGATTGTAGTCATGCCTTGACCTAAACACTCCACAATTTGTTGCTTCTCAGCAGCCGACACATCCTTTTTCTTTCCCATTTTGGCAGAAAATGTAGGCTGCTTAATAATGTGGGACAGCCTTCTTAAGTAGTCTTGCCTTTCATTGGACACACCTGCCAAACTAATTAGCACAGGTGTCCGCAATTGCTTACAGTGATATAAAGAGCCCTGACACACATCACCATCAATGAGTTTAACTGACAAACAAACAAATTCTTCCCTTATCACTCCTAAACACTTTTTGCATAATAATTTGGAACACAGTGTACATGTGCTTTTCCACAAAACACCAGTGGTTCACGTAGTGAATCTTACAGTTCTAACTTGCCAACCGTGGTCTGTATGGAGTTGTTCAATAAAGGGCCCAAAATTAAGATAACATAGACGGGAGTGGTCTCTATGAATAGGAATTCCTAAGTATTTGATACCCTGTGAGGGCAATGCAAAGGGAAAGTTGGACTGGATGGAATCCTGTATGGATTTGGGGAGGGAGACATCGAGGGCCTCAGACTTCGCTGCATTGATTTTAAAATTTGACCATGTAACAAAGTGATCTATTTCAGCCATAACAGCAGGGATGGATATATGTGATTGAGTGATATATACTAGGACATCATCAGCAAATAGAGAGCACTTGTACTCGGTGCCTCCCACCTCAATCCACCTAATATTGGGGTTATGGCGAATTGATGAGAGCAGGTGCTCCATCACTAGGATGTATAAGAGAGGGGACAGAGGACATCCCTGCCTTGTCCCATTGGTGATTATGAAAGGTGATGAAAATGTTCTGGCGCGCCCCCTGGGCCTTGGGACACCCGGAGCCGGACCCTTTTTGGTGGATGCTGGTGGTTGTAGTCTCCGTGGCGGCGACCCGGTTCCGTGGCTCAGGGCGGTCAAACCAGTGGCGGAACTATTTATGTGGTTTTGATGTTTAAATGTCTGACTACGCCACCCTTGGATTGCGGTCAGAGTGAACCGCCGCTGCAGGGCAGACAGCTGAGGCTGGTGTTGTGGGTGCAGCAGAGCGTAGCATAACTCCCCACGGGAGGAGTATAGCCTCAGGGCAGTGTATGCGGAGGATGGGGGTGATGGTGCAGGGCAGCAGCAGTAACGACACAGAGTCAGTGATGCAGTCCAGGTCCGTTACTCACAGTTCTTATTATCCAGACCACTTCTGCAGGTAACGGCTGCCCACGTCGTACTGTGCTCACCAGGTGAGGGGCTCAGACAACTCCCAGATAACTTTGGAGCGCTTCACAGGACCCCCTTTGTGTGTCCTTTGTCTGGCCTTTCTTACCAACCCTTCTGTCCGGCTGCCTCGGGCCTCCTCTTGGTAAACTTGGCGCCAGTTTCTCTGACCCTATGTGGTGCCTTCCTAGCGGATGTAGCGAGGGGCTGCGCCACATAAAATGTCACAGCCTCCGGTTTCTAGCTGAGGGTCGTTTCCCGCCTCCACTAGTTTTGGGGACCGGTCTCCCCCTTTGGCCTGACCCCTCCACGCAGGTGGATTCCGGCGTGCTGTGGCGACTCGCCCGTCCGCACCCCTGGGATCCCTTCGTTCCTCGTTCCTAGAGCCTTCTCCGCTCCTCTTCCTTCCTTCTCCCTCTTCCAGGCCTGGGCCTCTGTTACTAGGCCCGCCTCCGGAGCAGAACTCATGCAGAGCCCCTGCTCCCTTTCACTTCTGCTCAGACTTCTCTGCACTGAACTAAGATGGTGCCCACCTTTTATACTCCCTTCTCAATGCACCCAGGAACTGCTTCCTTCCTGCTCCTGCACTACAGGGTTCCCCTTCCTCAGTGTTCCCTCCCCCCACTCCAGCCAGGGACAGGGACTGTCGTGCCCATCTCAGGGGCATATTGGTCGCCCTGCCCCACGGCAATGTGGTGTAATGCATGCAGGTGTCGGGTCCTGATCCACACTCCATCCTTACCTGAGAGTGAGATATCACACCTCTGGGTGAGGTGCAATACCTCTGTAGCAACCGAGCCCTTAGGGTGCTACAGTTCCATTTATCTTCAGACTAGGTGACGTATTGCGATACAGGGCCGTGATTTGGGCTATAAAAGGGTCCCCTAGACCCCTACCCCAAGCTTTTTAGGAGAATAATATATGGCGTGCCAGGAGACTCTATGGAATGCTTTCTCAGCATCCAACGAGAGTATCTAATTACAAATTTTTAACTTCATCTAGCCCAGGAAATACTTTGTGCCTAGTAGCAGTGTCTGCTAGTCAGCGGATTATCCCGGCTGTTAAGCAAGCTACACCACCTGTAGTTTGGACACTTAATTTTTTCAAAGGAAATGCTTCGGGACCACGGGATACTCAGTGAAGAGCATCAGGAGGCACCCCAAGGCATAGGGGCTGGGACTGGCGGTAGGATGCCTTGCGGTGGACAGCCGAGCTCGATCCTTATAAAAGCTTTTTAACTGCAGCAGCTTTAGTGGACGCTACTGGAGCTGGAATTACGCGGCTGCTGGCATGAGAATTGCCCTCCAATAGATCCTTGTAAAAGGATTTAAAGCGTATTCATTCAAATTAGAGAGGCAATTCAAATTAAAAAGCTTAGAGCTGCCTCCACCACAGGGGGGCTCGCTCGACCCACCAGCGGACAGGCACCAGTATTGGGAGAGGGGGGCTGGCCGTCAGGGTCCACCGCGGCTCTGGCACAAACCCGGCGACACGGAGGTGGCACGGGCAGGAACGGACTGGCCGTGTCGGCTTCTCACTTTTTGGATTTTAGAAGGGCATGACATGCCTATATCTGTGTCTCCCCCTCCTTTTACTCCTCCACCTCTTTTCTTTTCGCATGACTATATGTACTTGTCACTTTTCCATGTGTTAGTTATGTCTTCTGAGCAGTTTGTCAGCTTTTGGACACCTTTGAAGGTGTTTTCTATGTGTTTCTATGTGTTTTTGTTTGCCTGCCATTGGTTTTAACGGTGTTCGAAGGTGTTCGACGAACAGTTCGACGAACAGTTCGGCGAACACACGGCCAGACCTTTGAACGAAAGCGAAAATTCGCAGCTAACGCCCCACAGGCCACAGTCCTAAATTCGCACATTTCACGAATGCTTGCGTTGGAAATGCGGCGTTTTAGGCTGGTGGAGACGGAATCCTTCAGCAACCTTATGGCGGTGGCCGTCCCTCGGTTCTCGGTCCCCAGCCGACACTATTTTGCCTGGTGTGCCATCCCCGCACTACACAAGCACGTGTCCCAAAACATCTGCCGTGCCCTCAACAACGCAGTTACTGGGAGAGTCCACCTGACAACGGACACGTGGACTAGTGCTTGTGGCCAGGGACGGTACATCTCCCTGACGGCACACTGGGTAAACATAGTGGAAGCCGGGACCCAGTCGGACCTTGGGACGGAACACATCCTCCCCAGACCGAGAATTGCGGGCCCTATGTCAGTCAGAGTTGCCCCCACAGTGTACAGCTCCTGCGCATCATCCTCCTCCTCCTCCTCATGTTCAGCCTCCATCTCAGATATCACCACATCAGTTACAAGCTGGAAGCACTGCAGTACTGCCTCTGCCAAGCGGCAACAGGCTGTGCTGAAACTCAAAAGATTAGGTGAGAAACCTCACACTGCTTGTGAGTTGTGGACAGCTGTGAAAGAGCAGGCAGATCTGTGGCTGAGACCGCTGAACCTACATCCAGGCATGGTCGTGTGTGACAATGGCCGTAACCTAGTGGCGGCTCTGAGGCGAGGCGAGATCACACACGTACCATGCCTGGCTCATGTGCTTAACCTCGTGGTTCAGCGGTTTCTTAAATCGCACCCCGAGTTGCCAGTACACCGCCTGTCAGCTCATTTTCGCAAGTCGGCTACAGCTTCCGCCGCCCTTGCTGTGTTGCAGCAGCATTTGCAGCTTCCGGCACACTGACTGATGTGTGATGTCCCCACACGTTGGAACTCTACCCTTCACATGTTGCTAAGCATTTGTGAGCAGTAGAGAGCAGTTGTGAAGTACCAGCTGCAACAAGGCCGTCGATATTCAGGTCAGACTACACACATAAGACCTCATGAGTGGACCTGGATGTCTGACATATGTACCATCCTGACAAACTTTGAGGAGGCCACCAAGATGGTGAGTGGCGATGACGCCATCATTAGTGTCAGCATTCCACTTGTCTGTCTTTTGCAACGCTCTCTGCAGAGAATTAAAGAGGAGGCATTGCAGCCAGAGTATGATGAGATGGATCAAGAAGCCGTAGTGGTCAATTACACACAGCCCAGCCTCATCTCATCCCAACGTGCATTGGGGGACAATGAGGGAGAGGAGGAGGAGGAGGAGGAAGAACAGGAGCTGGTATCATGTGCTGTAGACGGTAGTATCTCCACAACTGTCATACCGTCGGATCAGAGTGGGTGGCCTGAGGACAGGGGGGAGGAGGAGGAAGAGGAGAGCATGGTCAGTCGTCATCTTGGTGAGGACACGGAAATCTTGCCCGTTACCAGTCTGGCACGCATGGCTGACTTTATGTTACGCTGCCTTAACCGTGACCCTCGCGTTGTCAAAATGTTGGGTGACAGTTATTACTGGTTGGTGACACTTGTAGACCCCTGCTACAAGGAGAACTTTCACTCTCTTATTCCACAGGTGGAGAGGTCTACAAAAATGGGGCAGTACCAGAAGGCGCTTGCTGCAGAACTGTTAAAAAAATTCCCATCTGAACACGCTAGCGGCAGAGGTCACAGTTCGTTGTTGCCCAACCAAGGCATACATGCAAGAGAGACGCAACTACAATCCAGCAGAGTCAGGGGAACACTGTCAACCTTCTAGGACAGTTTTCTCAGACCTTCCCTTCGGACAGACTCTGAGGCGCGGGGTACTCTCACAAGGATTGGAAAGTTTCAAAAGATGGTGAGGGAGTACCTTGCCGACCGTACCAGCGTCCTCCGTGATTCCTCTGTGCCTTTTAATTATTGGGTATCTAAGCTGGACACTTGGAATGAACTCGCTCTGTACGCCTTGGAGGTCCTGGCCTGCCCTGCTGCTAGCGTGTTATCGGAGCGTGTTTTTAGTGCCGCTGGGGGAATTATAACTGATAAGCGCACTCGCCTGTCAACTGACAATGCTGACAAGCTGACCCTTATCAAAATGAACAAGGGCTGGATTGGGCCAGACTTCTCATCACCACCAAATGACAGCAGAGTAACATAAAGTCAAATCCACTGTGTTATTTCGGGAGGTGTATTCACATGCACCGCTTCACACCCACACATGGGTATGCGCTTCCTTATTTCGGCTGTTTTATGCTCTTCTCCTTATCCTCAGCCTCCACCACCACTATACCACCAGGGTGACCGTGGTCCGTGTTGCCATTATTGAAAGTTCCTCCATCCTGTTTTTTGTCAGCTTTTGCTTGGAAGGCATAAGCAAAGACTGTGGGAGACCCACTCCCCAATAATGGGAATAATATTTTTAAGATGCTGTACTGTATGGCTCTTCCAAGGGGCATTAAAAGCGTCTTGCTATACCACTCTGACCTCCATGTCTCATCTGAGGGGCATTAAAAGCGTCTTGTTAAGCTACTGGGACCTCCATCATTCTTTCAAGGGGCATTAAAAGCGTCTTGTTCTACCACTCTGACCTCCACGTCTCTTCTGAGGGGCATTAAAAGTGTCTAGTTATACCACTCTGACCTCCACGTCTCTTCTGAGGGGCATTAAAAGCGTCTTGTTATACCACTCTGACCTCCACGTCTCTTCTGAGGGGCATTAAAAGCGTCTTGTTAAGCTACTGGGACCTCCATCATTCTTTCAAGGGGCATTAAAACCGTCTTGTTATACCACTCTGACCTCCACGTCTCTTCTGAGGGGCATTAAAAGCGTCTTGTTATACCACTCTGACCTCCACGTCTCTTCTGAGGGGCATTAAAAGTGTCTTGTTATACCACTCTGACCTCCACGTCTCTTCTGAGGGGCATTAAAAGCGTCTTGTTAAGCTACTGGGACCTCCACGACTCTTCGAACGGGCATTGCATTTCCTAATTATTTTTGGAAGCTTTTGCTTGGAAGGCATAAGCAAATACTATGGGAGACCAACTCCCCAATAATGGGACTTATGTTTGTAATATGCTGTACTGCATGGCTCTTGTAAGAGGCATTGCAAGTTGCTCCGTCCTTATTTTTGGAAGCTTTTGCTTGGAAGGCATAAGCAAATACTATGGGAGACCTACTCCCCAATAATGGGACTTATGTTTGTAATATGCTGTACTGCATGGCTCTTGTAAGAGGCATTGCAAGTTGCTCCGTCCTTATTCTTGGAAGCTTTTGCTTGGAAGGCATAAGCAAATACTATGGGAGACCCACTCCCCAATAATGGGACTTATGTTTGTAATATGCTGTACTGCATGGCTCTTGTAAGAGGCATTGCAAGTTGCTCCGTCCTTATTTTTGGAAGCTTTTGCTTGGAAGGCATAAGCAAACACTATGGGAGACCCACTCCTCAATAATGGGAATAATGTTTTTAAGATGCTGTACTGTATGGCTCTTGTAAGGGGCATTAAAACCGTCTTGTTAAGCTACTGTGACCTCCACGTCTCTTCAAAGGGGCATTAAAACGTCTTCTTAAGCCACTCTGAACTCCACAGCTCTTCCTAGGGGCATTGAAATGTTGTTTTTAATTACCTTACCTATAATCTACACGACTATTCCAACGGGCATTGCATTTCCTCCTAATTTTAGTCAGCTTTTGCTTTTCAAAGCAAAGGTGAAAACTAAGGGAGACAAACTCCCCAATAATGGGTAGAAGGTTTTTAGTACGCAGTAATCCACGTCTGTTTCAAGGGGCATTGCAGTTAAACATAATTTTTGGAAAGCCTTCCATTCACTGCTTAGGCCAACAATGCACAGGAGACCCAGTTGCTATAAATGGAAAAAAAGGTTTAGTTAAGGCCCTCTGACCTCCATATCATTGCCATGGGGCATTGGAGTGCCTCAAAATTTTTGGTAGGCATTGCACTCACTGTATGCCCTATAACTGTGTAGCTGAACCGCTCCTTTTGGTACAGAAACATATCCTACAAGACATATGTGGTTGACTGGCCTGATATTGATGTGAATGGTCCCTGTTCCTCCTGCTCTTTCTCCTTTGCCACCACCTCATCCATCATTCATCACCTGAAGCTTTCTTTTAATGGGAGTCATAGAACTTGGATAGTAACAGGAAAACATCCAGCAATCCTCGGAGGATGTAGGATATGCGCCAAAATGCTGACCACCTCAGGCCTAGCCGCTACTACATACATGCGCTTGCATTCCTTGAAAACAAAGCAGATGCTAACTTCTATCATCCTCATCATGCTCCTCACCTTGTCACTCTCAACTCCCCTGATGGAGAAGCCAGGGCCCACCGGAGGAGTCTGGTTCTCTGGTGGGCTCGTCCAATGCTGCCCTAAAGCAGGCCAGTCTAAGAAAAGTGTGTGGGGATGTTCCGCGGAGAAATCGGGGTGGCTGGGGACCGTTTATGGACACTCGGCCGCCCCCTGGTGACTGGGGACCGTGTGTGGACACCCGGCCGCGGGGCGGCTGGGGACCAAGTGTGGACACCCGGCCGCTCCCTGGCGGCTGGGGACCGAGCGTGGACACCCGGCCGCTGGGCAGCTGGGGACTGAGTCTGGATAAAAAGGCCGCCGACGCAGCCATGACATGGTGGCCGGCGTCTGCCTCCACATGCCTAAAAGGCCCAATTTCAAGTGCAAGCAAGCTAACAGTATGGTATTGCAGCCTGGGGGTGGGTGGGTGGCAGGTTGCACACTTACGCTTGCATTCCAAGAAAACAAAGCAGATGCTAACTTCTATCATCATCATGCTCCTCACCTTGGCACAAACAACTCCTCTCAAGGAGAAGCCAGGGCCCTCCGCTCCGGAGGAGTTGGGTTCTCTAGTGGGCTCGTCCAATGTTGCCCTAAAGCAGGCCAGTCTAAGCCGCGGAGAAATCGGGGCAGCAGGGGACCGTTCATGGACACCCGGCCGCCCCCAGGCGGCTGGGGACCGTGTGAGGACACCCGGCCGCGGGGCGGCTGGGGACCGAGTGTGGACACCCGGCAGCCGGGCGGCTGGGGACTGGGTATGGATACCTCGCTGCCGAAGCAGCCATGATGTAGTGGCCAGATTCGGCCTCCTCCAAACTAAAAAGCCCCATTTCAAGTGCAAGCAAGCAGTTTTGTATTGCAGCCTGGGGGTGGTTGGGTGGTTGGCTGCATATTTGCGCTTGCATTGCAAGGAATGGGGGAGGTATAATTGAACACTGCCCTGGGACAAAGACTTGCACGGGGATAGTTGCAAGTCTGCATCTTCTTATGCGGCAAGGATCACTTCTGATGGGCACACTTTTAGGCAGTGACCTGGGAGTCAGAGATGCTTCCAGGGGTCTTCCCCATGCTGTCCCCATGTCTTTTCAGCACTGTATGCATGTGTCACACAGCACATGGCCAAATAAGGCTGTAAAATGTTAAAATGACTTTTCCCAGTGAATGCATTTGTCACAGTTGAAAGCAATATAAAAGTGTAAAAATGAAATAAAAAATGCTACTTGTGAACATAGCCCAAGGTGTGGAGGAGTATTTTTGTTTTTGGTTATTTATTTTACCTTATACACAAGTCTTTACCCTGGAAAAGAAATTCCTTCACATATTTCACAGGAAAAAAGTTTCACTTTCGTTTTTGAACGTTTTATTATGAGCCTGTAAAAGTGGCTTAATAGCTCTGACCACGTTGTTGACAACAGTGACCTAGGGGTCAGAAATGCTTCCTGGGCCGATCCCCATGCTGTCCCCATGTCATTTGAGCACCGTCACTAACGTTTTGGGCACTTGTTAGGCTTTTAAAAGACTGCCGGGGGTGCGCTGCAAAAATGCTCGGGTCTCCCATAGACTAACATTGGCTCGTTGCTCGGGTCGAGCACCCGAGTATCACGGCGAGCTCGGCCCGAGCTTCGAGCACCCGAGCATTTTAGTGCTCGCTCAACACTAGTTAGATATACTGTAGGTATTTCACAGCAAGATTCATATCCATCTGAACTAACAGTCTTTCTGAGGACTAATCCAGCTGCATGTATTCAGTGGTGATAGCAGGAGTTAGGAAGTCAGAGATTGTGGACACTATACAGCACAATAGGGTCCTTTGCATGCTGTCTTGTGCTGCTGCCTGTTACAGATAGCCATTGGACTAGATATCAGGGCTTTTTTTTTTGCTCTTAATCCTGACTATTTTCTTAAAAAGCAATAGAGTCCAACATTTTACAGCTCCATTTGCTTGTTAGCATTGCAGAATACAGCCAGATCTTTTCCATCATCAGACGTGATTCCATATTACTGCTGTACAAATCCAGAAATTTGTAGGGAACGTGTAAAATATTCAATTCCATTTAAAGTTTAGCAGAAGTGTGTTGGTGAAGCTATTTACACGTGGTCGCTGCCAATAATAGTAAACTACAATGCCGGAATTTAGAACCGTGGGCGTCCGTCAGACGTATCAGATATTACTGCGGTACAATCCAGCAATTTGTAGGGACCGTGTAAAATATTATCCTCCATTTACAGTTTGGCAGCAGTGTGGCAGTAAAGCTATTCACACATGGTCGCTGCCAATAATAGTAAACTACAAGGCCGGTATTTAAAACCATGGGCGTCCGTCAAACGTATCAGATATTACTGCGGTACAAATCCAGCAATATGTAGGGACCGTGCAAAATATTATCCTCCATTTAAAATGGGCAAGGCGCGTGGCCAGGGATGGGGAAGTGGACGTGATGATGATGATTCATGCAGAGGCCGAGCCCGTGGGCAAGCTGAAATTGTGCCACAACAAGCAAGTTGTTGCCCTACCTTCCTGTCCCAATTAGTAGGGGACCGCAGAACACCACTATTGAACACAGAGCCGTGACAAAAGGTTGTAGGTTGGATAGCGGAAAATGCTTCCAGTCACTTTGCCACCACCACCATCACCACCCTTTCTTCCACATGGTCAAGCCTCAGTAGCCGTGAGTCTGGACCGCATATTCCTCACATTGATCCCACACTTGGACACTCTGAAGAGCTGTTCACTTTTCCATTTATAGATTCGGTCCCCTCGTCCGGCCAGCTTCAAGTGGGACAAGAGGAGATCCCATGTAGCGATGCCCAAATATTTGAGCAGCCACGGTCACACGAAGGCGAAAGGTGGGAAAGTGCAATTACTGTCGCAAGAGATGGATGATGATGAGACACAATTGCCAGACGAGGTGGTGGATGATGAAGTCACTGACCCAACCTAGCAAGGTGACATGCAGAGCGAGGACAGAAGCACAAAGGGGGAGGGAGGCGTAGCACCACAACAGGCAGGAACAAGCAGTGTGATGGCCACAGACACAAAGCGGGCAACTGTTCACCGGAACATTAACACGACGGAAGTTGCCAGAACAACTGTTATGTCTTCCCGAGTCTGGTTGTTTTTTAAAGACTGTCCAGATAACCCCAAAAAGGCCATTTGCAACATCCGCCAGGCCAGCATTAGCAGGGGCAGCAAAACTACCAGCCTGGCTACCACCAGCATGCTCAGGCACATGACAGCAAAGCACCCAACTAGGTGGGCCGAACGCCAGGGTCCAGAAACAGTGTATGCTGGTGACACCACTGCTTGTTCCGCTGTTGTGTGTGCACGCCAATCCCCTGTCCATGGCGCATGCAAAGATGCCTCCAACCCTGCACCTGCGTTGCACACTCGCAACTACCACCATCAGCAAGCATGTCCATGTCCTTGTCCCAGCGCAGCGTTCAGCTGTCCCTATCCCAGTCCTTGCGAATGCTTGTGCTTGAAATGTTGCCTTTTAGGCTCGTGGAGACAGAAGCTTTCTGCAACCTCATGGCGGCAGTATTCGGTCCCAAGCCACCATTTCTCCCCCTGTGCCGTCCCCACATGACAAGCACGTGTCCCAGAACATTAGCTGTGCCTTCAACAACGCAGTTACTGGCAAGGTCCACCTAACAACGGACACGTGCACAAGTGCATGTGGGCAGGGACTGTACCTCTCGCTGACAGCACACTGGGTTAATATAGTGGAAGCCGGGACCAAGTCGGACCTTGGGGTGGAACACGTCTTCCCGATGCTGAGGATTGCGGGCCCTGGGTCAATCAGTGTTGCCCACACATTCTACAGCTCCTGCACCTCCTCCTCTTCAGCCTCCATCTCTGAAATTACCACATCAGTCAGAAGCTGGAAGCACTGCAGCACTGCCTCGTCCAAGTGGAAACAGGCTGTGCTGAAGCTAATATGCTTAGGTGACAAACCGCACACCGCTGAAGAGTTGTTGACAGTTCTAAAAGAGCAGGCAGATCTGTGGCTGTCACCTCGGAACTTACAGCCAGGATTGGTCATGTGTGACAAAGGCCGGAACCTGGTGGCGGCTCTGAAGCGAGGCGAGCTCACACACATACCATGCTTGGCCCATGTGCTCAACCTAGTGGTTCAGCAGTTTCCCAAAATCTACCCAGATCTGCCAGATCTGCTTGTCAAAGTACGCCACATGTGTGCCCATTTTAGAAAGTCAGCTACAGCTTCCGCTGCCCTTGCCGTGCTTCAGCAGTGTTTGCAGCTTCCAGCTCACCGACTGGTGTGCGATGTCCCCACGCATTGAAACTCAACGTGTCATATGTTGGGAAGGATTTGTAAGCAGCACAGGGCAGTTGTTGAGTACCAGCTTAAAAACGCCTGTCGGTATTCAGGTCAGCCTCCCCACATAAGAGCTCAGGAGTGGCATGGATGTCAGACATCTGTGCCGTCCTCCAAAACTTTGAGGACTCCACCAAGATGGTGAGCGGCAATGACGCCATAATTAGCATCACCATCCCGCTTCTCTGTCTTCTGAAACAATCGCTGCTCACAATTAAAGAGGAGGCACTGCAGGTGGAGCATGATGAGATGGAGCAAGGAACCATACAGTGTAATTACACACAGCCCAGCCTCATCTCATTCCCACCGTGGATTGGGTGACGAGGAGGAGGAGGAAGAACAGGAGCTAGTTTCCTGCACTATAGATGGTACTACCCACACAACTATCATACCGTCTGTTCAGCGAGGATGGCCTAAGGACAGGGAGGAGGAGGAAGAGGATGAGGAGGAGAGCATGATCAGTCGTCCTCTTGGTGAAGACACGGAAGTCTTGCCTGTTAGCAGTCTGGCACACATGGCTAAGTTTATGTTACGCTGCCTTTCCCGTGACCCTCGCGTTTTTCCAAATTTTGGGTGACAGTCATTACTGGTTGGTGACACTTCTAGACCCACGCTACAAAGAGAACATTCTATCTCTCATTCCTGCGGCAGACAGGTCTACTAAAATGGTGTAGTACCAGAAGGCCCTTGTTGCGGAATTATTTAAAAAATTCCCATCTGAAAACACTAGCGGTATAGGTCACAGTTCATTGGACAACCAAGGAGTACAGGCGAGAGAGACACAAATCCAATCCAGCAGAGGCAGGGGAACACTGTCAGAGGTCCGGGAGAGTGTTATCCGACCCTCCCATTGCACAGGCCCTGATGCGCGGTGTACTCTCACAAGGAAGGATAATTTTTCGAAGATGCTGAAGGAGTACCTTGCCGACCGTACCAACATCCTCTGTGATTCTTCTGTGCCTTATAATGATTGGGTATCGATGCTGGACACGTGGCATGAACTGGCTCTCTACGCCTTGGAGGTCCTGGCCTACCCTGCCGCTAGCGTTTTGGTACAGCGGGTTTTTAGTGCTGCCGGGGGCATTATAATTGATAGGCGCATCTACCTGTCAACTGAAAATGCTGACAGGCTGACTATTATAAAAATGAACAAGGGCTAGATTGGGCCTGACTTCTCAACACCACAGAATGATAGTAGCGAAACATAAACTCAAATCCAGTGTCTTTTTTTTGGGAGGTCTATTCCCATGCACCTCTTCACACCCAGACATGGGTATACGCTTTCTGATTTTGTGATTTTGTCTATTTTCCGTTGTCCTCCTCCTTCTCCTTCTCCTCATCCTCCACCACCATATCACCAGGGTGACCGTGATGCAACACCGACATAATTTTTTTTAAGGGTGTTTATGATGCCCATAGGAAATGTTTGTTATACAATATGTTCATGTATACCACCCAGGGGTAAATGTTTTTTAGCCCATGCACTTATTTTTTTAATAAGGCCCTCCTCTACGTCTTTTCCAAGGGGCATTGGAGTACGTCCAAATTTTTGGCAGCCCTTGCAGTCACTGCATACGCAAGAACAGTATAGGAGACATGCTCCTTTATAATGGGAACATTTTTTAATGAAGCCCTCCTCTACGTCTCTTCCAAGGGGCATTGGAGTGCGTCCAAATTTTTGGCAGCCTTTGCAGTCACTGCATACGAAAGAACACTATAGGAGACCCGCTCCTTTATAATGGGAACATTTTTTTAATGAGGCCCTCCTCTACGTCTCTTCCGAGGGGCAATGGAGTGTGTCAAAATTTTTGGTAGCCCTTGCAGTCACTGCATATGCAAGAACAGTATAGGAGACTCACTCTTTAATAATGGGAGCAAGAAAGCATAGCCAGCTGATGGCCCTCTAACAATAGTGAGGGACGACTGTTGGCCCTTTAACCATAGTAAGGGCCGCCTAATGGCCCTGTAAATATAGGCTTTGTGACTTTCAGAGTCCCTCCTTAATAAAGGAAACAGCATGTGTCTGATTATGCCTCACACAGCACGTGGGCAGATAAGGTTGTAAAATGTTAAAATTACATTTCCCGGTGAATGCATTTGTCTTAAAAATAACGTAAAAAAAGTAAAAATAAAAACACAGTAGGATCTTTCTTTAGTATAAAAACCAGACTCGCCAATGTAACCTCAATGTAATCACATTGTTCAGCTCCTGCACCTCCTCCTCCAGTTCGGCCTCCATCTCTGAAATGACCACATCAGTCACAAGCTGAAAGCACTACAGCACTGCCTTGCCAAGCGGCAACAGGCTGTGTGAAGATAGCATGCTTAATACTTAGGTGACAAACCGCCCACCGCTGCAGAGTTGTTGAAAGCTGTAACACAACAGCCTGATCTGTGGCTCTAACCGCTGAACATACTGCCAGGCATGGTCATGTGTGACAATGGGCGGAACCTGGTGGCGGAGAAATGACAGCAAGAGTAGATACGGTTTCCCTCTATGCCAGTCCTTTCACCGAGCTAAAGAATATGGCTGTTGTGAAATATAACTCCCAATGAGAAGCAGTGTCAGACTGAAAAACATTGGGCCCACCAGATGATTTGATTCTGAGGGCCCACCTTTCTCCCCCGCTCAAAAGCCCCATAGCAGCTGTAAAGTTTGCGCTATCATGAACTCTCCTGATGGAGAAGCTAGGGCCCACCTGAGGATTCTCTGATGGGACCGTCCAACCCTGCCAAGAAGCAGCCCTGACAAGAAAAGTGTGTTGGAAGGCTCCCGGGCACTTTATGGCTGTTGTTTTACTGTGGACAGGCTCCATACCGTCCCTGGCCACATTCACCTGACTACGTGTTTGTGGTTAGGTGGTCCTTCCCAGTAAGTGCACTGGGGAGGGCGCGGGTAATATTCTGGGACCCGCGTTTGTGGAAGGCGGAGACGATACCGGGGGAAATAGTGGCGGCTGGGGACCGAGTATGGACACCCGGCTGCCGCCGCCATGAGTTTGTGGACAGCGTCCGCCTCCACGAGCCTAAAAGGCCACATTTCAAGTGCAAGCAGCTGCCCAGAAATCTGGCCGTTTACTATTGCGGCCTGTGGGTGGGTGGCTGGCTGCATACTTGCGCTTTCATTCCAAGGAATGGGGTAGGGACAACTGAAAGCAAAAGTGCAAAAACGCATCAAAAATGCTACGTGTGAACATAGCCGAATGTGTGGAGAAGCATTTTTGTTTTTGTATATTTATTTTGCCTTATATACAAGTCATTACCCTGGAAAGGATGTTCCTTAATATATTTCCCAGGAAAATCCATTTTGGTTTTGTTTTTGTATGTTTTATTGTGAGTCCGTAAAAGTGGCGTAATACCTTTGACAACATTGTTGACAGCAGTGACCTAGGAGTCAGAAATGCTTCCACGGGTCTTCCCCATGCTGTTCCCATGTCATTTGAGCACTGTTCCCGTCGATTTGGGCAATTTGTAGGCCCTCTGCAGACCGCCGGGGTGAGCAACCGGAAAAATGCTCGAGTTTCCCATAGACTTACATGGGGCTCTTACCTCGATCCAAGCACTCGAGCATTCCAATTTGCTCGACTCAAACAACGAGTACTCAAGCATTTTAGTGCTCGCTCATCACTGCTTCAAATCTCTCAGATTATGATGGCATCTCTTGTGTACATAGATTTTCTATAGGATTCAGGTTTAGTTGCTAACTGGACACTTTCAACACTTTGATCTTCTTGTAAGGCCATTATTTTGTTGATTTGGAGGTATTGTTACAGTCGTTGTGCTGAAAGGTGAAATTACTTTTCATCTTCAGTTTTTAAGCAGAGGGCTGAAGGTTTTGAAAATTGACTGATATTTGGAACTGTTCATAACTCTATCACCCCTAAATAAAGCTCCAGTACCAGCTGCCGAAAATCAGGCCCAAAGCGTAAGGCAAATTTCACATAGTTACATAGGTTGAAAAAAGACCTAGCTCCATCAAGTTCAACCTTTCTCCACCAATTGTACATTTTGTCACTAAGTTAAATATAACCCACAATGTTATGTGTATCGAGAAAATCATCCAGACCTTTTTTAAAAGCTGTTATAGTGTCTGCCATTACTACCTCTTGTGGTAGGGCATTCTGCAATCTGACTGCTCTAACTGTAAAGAACCCTTTCATATTTAGCTGCGGAATCGCCTTTCTTCCACCCGTAACGAGTGCCACCTGGTCCTTAGTATGGTCTTAGGAAGGAATACATCAAGTGCAAGTCCTTTGTACTGACCACACATATATTTATATGTATAAATGAGATCTCCTCTGAGACGTCTTTCTTCTAAGCTAAAGAAGCCAAATTTTTCCAACCTCTCATCATATTTGGTATTGCCGTGTCCAGAATGACCTGACCTATAAAACTTTTCCACTAGTTAATCCCTTTAGTGAACACGGTAAAAAATAAAAATAAAAAACGAAGCAAAAAATAATTCTTTATCATCATACCGCCAAACAAAAAATGGAATAAAACGCGATCAAAAAGACAAATGTAAATAAAAATGGTACCGCTGAAATTGTCATCTTGTCCCGCAACAAACAAGCCACCATACAGCTCCATCAGCCGAAAAATAAAAAAGTCATAGCTCTCAGAATAAAGCAATGCAAAAAAATTATTTTTTCTATAAAATAGTTTTTATTGTGTAAAAGCACCAAATCATAAAAAACGATATAAATGTGATACCGCTGTAAACATACAGACCCAAAGAACAGAGATACCTTATCAATTTTACCACACGCGGAACGGCATAAAAAAAAAACCTAAAAAACAATTCCGGAATTGTTGGTTTTTGTTTATTCTGCCTCCCAAAAATCAGAATAGAATGCGATCAAAAAATGTCACGTGCCCGAAAATGGTACCAATAAAAACGTCAACTCGTCCTGCAAAAAGCAAGCTATCACATGACTCTGTTGGCCGAAATATGCAAATATTATAGCTCTCAAAATATGGCGATGCAAAAACTAGTCTTTGTAAAAAAAAAAAAGCGTCTTTTAGTGTGTGACAGCTGTCAATCATAAAAACCTGTTATAAATCTAGTCATCTAATCACTTATACCGCATGAGAAACGGTGTAAAAAATAAACTGTAGGGTTAGGGTTGTGCTAGGGTTAGGGTTAGGGTTGTGCTAGGGTTAGGGTTCTGCTAGGGTTAGGGTTGTGCTAGTGTTAGGGTTGTGCTAGGGTCAGGGTTAGGGTTGTGCTAGGGTTTGGGTTAGGGTTGTGTTGGGGTTGGATTTTTTCAAAAGTAAAGAAAAAAAATGATGATGATATGGCAACTTGTGTTGAGCGCAAATGCTCGCTACTTGAGTCTGCATCGGTTGCTGGGGTATGCACCGAGTATCGCGGGTGCTCGAGAGACATGCTCGAGTCTCCACCTCATATGCTTCACGGCCAAAAAAACCTTGCGGGGATTGCCTGCCATGCACAAGCGATCCCCGCATGTTTTTTTGGGTGTCTCACAACCGTGAAACATGCGGGGTGGGGACTCAAGCATATCACTCTATACATGGTGCATACCTGAGCCCCTGCCCTGATGCAAACTCAAGTAGCGAGAACTTGCGCTCAACAACTTATTCAATATGATGACCTAATGTTATCAATTTCTGTGTCGTACCACTGGGTTCAAAATGTTCACTATATCCCTTGATAAAATCGTTGAGTGGTCTAGCTTCCAAAATGGTGTCACTTGTGGGGGGCTTCCACTGTTTAGGCACATCAGGGGCTCTCCAAACACAACATGGCGTACGCTAATTATTCAAGCAAATTTTACATTCATAAAGTCACATGGTGCTCCTTCCCTTCTGAACCCTGCCATGCACCCAAACAGTGGTTTTCTCCCACATATGGGGTATCAGCTTACTCATGAGAAATTTCACAGCAAATGGCAGGACACAATTTGTCCTGTTACCCTTATGAAAATGCAACATTGGGGGCTGAAAAACATTTTTGTGGGAAATTTTGTGAAAATTTTATTTTTATGGCTCAATGTTATAAACTTCTGTGAAGCACCTAGGAGTTCAAGGTGCTCACCACACATCTAGATAAGTTCCCTGAGGAGTCTAGTTTCCAAAATGGTGTCACTTGTGGGGGGTTTCCACTGTTTAGGACTGTTCAAGGACTCTCCAAACACAACATGGTGTCCGCTAATTATTCAAGCAAATTTTACATTCAAAAAGTCAAATGGCGCTCCTTCCCTTCCGAGCCCTAACGTGCGCCCAAACAGTGGTTTGCTCCCACATATGGGGTATTGGCGTGCTCAGGAGAAATTGCACAACAAATTTTGGGGTCCATTTTGTCCAGTTACCCTTGCGAAAATAAAAAAATTGGGGTCTAAAGTAACAGTTTTGTCAAAAAAGTTAAATGTTCATTTTTTTTTCCACATTCCAAAAATTCCTGTGAAACACCTGAAGGGTTAATAAACTTCTTGAATATGGTTTTGAGCACCTAGAGCAGTGCAGTTTTTAGAATGGTATCACTTTTGGTTATTTTCTGTCATAAAGGCCCCTCAAAGTCACTTCAAATGTGATGTGGTCCCTAAAAAAATGTTTTTGTACATTTTGTTGGAAAAATCAGAAATCGCTGGTCAACTTTTAACCCTTATAAATTCCTAGCAAAAAAAATGTTGGTTCGAAAATTGTGCTGATCTAAAGTAGACATGTGGTAAATGTTATTTGTTAACTATTTTGAGTGACATATCTCTCTGATTTAAGGGCATGAAAATTCAAACTTTGAAAATTGCAAAATTTTCAAAATTTTCGCCATATTTCCATTTTTTTCAGAAATAAACGCAAATCATATAGAAGAAATTTTACCACTATCATGAAGTACAATATGTCACAAAAAAAACAATCTCAGAATCAGTGGGATCCGTTGAAGCGTTTCAGAGTTATTACTTCATAAAGTGACAGTGGTCAGAATTGTAAAAATTGGCCTGGTCATTAAAGTGCAAACCACCATCAGGGGTAAAGGGGTTAAACCTCATTTGCCAAGTGTTTGACCATTCAGTCATCTCATTCAGATCATTTTGCAATATTGTAATGTTATGGTCAGATTTTAATAACCTACATATTTTGATGTCATCAGCAAAGACTGACACTTTACTCTCAATCACATCCACTAGGTCATTAACAAAGATGTTAAAAAGAATCGGTCCTAAGGCTATGTGCCCACGATGCAGAAATGCTGCATATTTTTTCCGCTTCTATCTGGCAGGAAAAATGCATGCGGATTTTACATGCGTTTTTCCCGCCAGGTAGAAGCGTTTGTCAAGCGTTTTTGCATGCATTTCTGCATGCAGGTTATCAAGCGCTTTTCCAAGCGATTTTAGCATCACTTGGAAAAGTGCTTGACAACTTGGTCACACTATATAAATCCATGCAACCAGCATGGATTTATATAGTGTGACCAAGTAATAGTTAAAAAAAAAGAATAAGAATGGTGAAAAATAAAAAATAAAGATTATACTTACCTTCCGATGTCCCCCGGTCTCCTTCTCCGATGCGTCCTGTCTCCCTGGTGTTTTGCGGTGGTGTGAAGGACCTGCTATGACGTCATTGAGTCATGTGACAGGTCACGCGACCGCCGACATCAGCAGTCACGTGACCTGTCACATGACTCAATAACGTCATGTCAGGTCCTCACACCACTGCGAGCCACCAACACACCGCACGCATTGCTGAGGAGGTCGGGGGACATCGGAGGGTAAGTATAATCTTTATTTTTTATTTTAAATTCTTTGTTTTACAGTTTCTATGGTACCCAGGTCGGGATGAGAGTCTCCTCTTCTCCAGACCTGGGTACCATCCGCACATTGAATTGCTTCATATCCGCATGTGCACATGCAGTGATGCGGATATCAAGCGTTTCAATGCAAGTCAATGGCGGCAATTACGCTGTGTGTCCACAAAATTAATGGACATGCTGTGTATTTTTCCACAATGATAATCCGCAGCGGAAATTTCCGCAGCATATGCACAGCACATGCGGTTTATCATTGGGGACCATGGGGCATGTATTACCAAGTGTTTTTTAAGCGTTTTCGCTGCGGAAATTCCGCGGCAAAAACGCTTGAAAAACGCATAGTGGGCACACAGCCTAACACAGATCCCTGCGGTACCCTACTGCTCACTATATCCCATTTAGAGAACATACCGTTTATGATAACTCTTTGTTTCCTGTCACTTGGCCAATTCCTTACCCATCTGCATATATTTTCCCCCAGTCCTTGCTTCTGTAGCTTCAGTATAAGGCTGTTATGTGGTACAGTATCAAATGCCTTTGCAAAGTCCAGATAAATCACATCAGCCGCATTACCAACATCCAGATTTTCACTTACCTCTTCATACAAACCCAACATGTTAGATGGACACGACTTACAGTGCCTTGTGAAAGTATTTGGCCCCCTTGAACTTTTCTACCTTTTCCCACATTTCTGGCTTCAAACATAAAGATATAAAATTGTAATTTTTTGGTAAAGAATCAACAACAAGTGGGACACAATCGTGAAGTGGAATGAAATTTATTGGATATTTTAAACTTTTTTTAAAAATTAAAAACTGAAAAGTGGGGCGTGCAATATTATTCGGCCCCCTTGAATTAATACTTTGCAGCGCCACCTTTTGCTGCGATTACAGCTGCAAGTCGCTTGGGGTATGTCTCTATCAGTTTTGCACATCGAGAGGCTGAAATTCTTGCCCATTCTTCCTTGCAAAACAGCTCAAGCTCATTGAGGTTGGATGGAGGGCGTTTGTGAACAGCAGTTTTCAGCTCTTTCCACAGATTCTCGATTGGATTCAGGTTTGGACTTTGACTTGGCCATTCTAACACCTGGATACGTTTATTTTTTAACTATTCCATTGTAGATTTTGCTTCATGTTTGGGATCATTGTCTTGTTGGAAGATAAATCTCTGTCCCAGTCTCAGGTCTTTTGCAGACTCCAACAGGTTTTCTTCCAGAATGGTCCTGTATTTGGCTCTGTCCATCTTCCCATCAATTTTAAAAATCTTCACTGTCCCTGCTGAAGAAAAGCAGGCCCAAACCATGATGCTGCCACCACCATCTTTGACAGTGGGGATGGTGTTTTGAGGGTGATGAGCTGTGTTGCTTTTACGCCAAACATATCGTTTTGCATTGTGGCAAAAAAGTTCGATTTTGGTTTCATCTGACCAGAGCACCTTATTCCACATGTTTGGTGTGTCTCCCAGGTGGCTTGTGGCAAACTTCAAACAAGACTTTTTATGGATATCTTTGAGAAATGTCTTTCTTCTTGCCACTCTTCCATAAAGGCCAGATTTGTGCGGTGTACGACTGATTTTTGTCCTATGGACAGGCTCTCCCACCTCAGCTGTAGATCTCTGCAGTTCATCCAAAGTGATCATGGGCCTTTTGGCTACATCTCTGATCAGTCTTCTCCTTGTTCGAGATGAAAGTTTAGAGGGAGGGCCGGGTCTTGGTAGATTTGCAGTGGTCTGATACTCCTTCCATTTCAATATGATCGCTTGCACAGTGCACCTTGAGATGTTTAAAACGTGGGAAATCTTTCTGTATCCAAATCCGGCTTTAAACTTCGCCACAACAGTATCTCGGACCTGCCTGATGTGTTCCTTGGTCTTCATGACGCTCTCTGCACTTGAAACAGAACCCTGAGACTATCACAGACGAGGTGCATTTATACGGAGACTTGATTACACACAGGTGTATTCTATTTATCATTACCAGTCATTTAGGACAACATTGGATCATTCAGAGATCCTCACTGAACTTCTGGAGTGAGTTTGCTGCACTGAAAGTAAAGGGGCCTAATAATATTGCACGCCCCACTTTTCAGTTTTTAATTTTTTTAAAAAGTTTAAAATATCCAATAAATTTCGTTCCACTTGACAATTGTGTCCCACTTGTTGTTGATTCTTCCCCAAAAAAATAGAATTTTATATGTTTATGTTTGAAGCCAGAAATGTGGCAAAAGGTAGAAAAGTTCAAGGGGGCCAAATACTTTCACAAGGCACTGTATCTGTCATGAATCTGTGCTGGTTGTCATTGATTATATTGTTCTCTGCAAGATATCTCTGCAGGTCATCTCTTACGATGCCCTCAAAAACTCAAAAACTTTGCACACTACTGATGTCAGACTTACCGGACAGTAGTTGCCTGCATCCACCTTCTTACCTTTCTTAAATATCGGTACCACATCAGTCATTCTCCAATCCTGTGGCACCACCCCTGTTACAAAGAGAGTCTAAGAATATGAGATACAGCGGTCTATCAAGTACTGAGCTCTATTCTCTTAATATCTGTGGATGAATGCCATCTGGGCAGGGAAATTGTCAATGTTTAATTTGCTCAGACACAGGTGTACTTCTTTTAATGTTAAACTAGTTATATCAGGTGGTGAACTTTGAATTTTGCCTTGTTGAAAGATCCCTGGAACACAGTGTTCATTGCTGAACATGGATGAAAACTGCCTGTTTAATATCTCAGCCTTTTCTTTGTCCTCTATAATTATCTTGTTATTATTGCCTTTTAAGGGGCTGATACCATCTATTTTTTTGTTTTTGGCATTGATGTATTTATAAAAAATTTTGTGATTTATTTTAATGTCGCTGGCGATTTTGGGAACCTCACTGCGCTAAAATGCGGACTAGCGGGCTTTGCCAACCACCGGCCAGCCCATCAACTGCATCTGCTGCTTCTTCCCCCTCGGTTACAATGGCAAGCGTTCTAACACAGGTCTCCGGTCTCAGAACCTCCACTTGTTTACCTGCTACAGTCGGGGTGAGTGAGAGCCCGTCAGCTCTTCCGGAAGTGGACATGCCTGCTGGTTTTGTTTCACCAAGCACATCACATCTTTCTCAATCCACCATAACATCTCCACCTACACTTCACTCGTAGTCCAGCAGTTTGTTGTGTTAACCATACTCCACCGTCTGTCAGCACATCAGCTAGACCTCGGTCCCACAGTTGTGGTCACGTAAAAGATTGTTTCCTTCTACACATGCCAAAGCTAAGAGCTTGAACTTCACCATCTCCAATCTGTTGGACACGGAAATGTTGTCTTTCCGCCTAGTGGTCACAGACGGTTTCCAAAAGCTGATGGCCATCACAGTCTCCCAGAATCAGTTGCCCTGTTGCCATTGCTTCTCTCAGAAAGCTGTGCCTGAGCTACACCAGCATGTTGCAGACAACATCAACGATTTATTGAAAAAATCTATGTCTGCCAGGGTGCATTTCACCACTGACACCTGTATGAGCAAAGCATGGCCAGGAGCATTACATCTTGCAGACTGGGCATTTTGTGACTCTGGTGGCTGTGGGGGCAGGCAGGGAAGGGGCTGCTCCACAAGTTTTGGAATCCCCAAGGCTTGGGGGACAAACCTCTGTATCTAACACTTCCTCCACTGCTTCTGCCTCCTCCACCTCCTCCTCTAAGGCTTCCACCTGCACCCTCAACCTCTCCCTTAATGAGGCACGCATTCCAACAGTGCAGAGAGAATCCCCCCCACCTCCATACCGGGCAGTCAGGGCTCATCGCAATCAGGCAGCCAGCGCTCATCGCAATCAGGCAGTGTTTAAATTAATATGCATTGGAGATCGCAGTCATACAGCTCAAGAGTTGAGGATAGCAATCCAGGACAAGTTTGAGCAATGGCTGTCTCCACTGAACCTGGAGCAAGGGAAGGCCGTGTGCGATAACGGTGTGAACCTGGTGGGTGCCCTGCACTGGGGCAACCTCTCACACATGTGCCTTGCATGACTTACGTCCTCAAGCTGGTCGTACAGCAATTTCTCCGCCACTATCCCAGCCTGGATGCACTGCTGCAAAAAGTAAGGTCACTGTGTGCTCACTTCCGTCGTTTGCACCGCTAGTCATTGACTTGCATCGCTACAGGGGTCTTTCGGCCTAATGGTTAACCAGTTGATATGCGATGTCCTGACACTGTGGAATTCCACTCTGCACATGTTGCAGTGACTGTAGCAGCAGCGACGAGCCCTCGTTCAGTATGTCATTCTGCATAGCCTGGGCCAACGCAGTACGGACGTGGTGCAAATCACACTTGCGGAGTGGGCACAGATGAAGGACCTCTTCACCTTTATGCACAGATTCAAAATGGCTACTAAGATGGTTAGCGCTGATGATGCCATCATCAGCATCACTATTTCGGCCATCTACATTCTGGAGCACACTTTGAATAGACTGTGAGAGGAGGTGGTGGTCCAAGAGCAAAAGGAGGATGAAGATAAGGATGCAGACGGCATAACAATATCTCTAAGTTCCGGACTGTCATTGCACAGGTGGTTGCCATGGGAGGGTGGATTACAGTGATCGAGAGGGACTCATGGTACCAAACAAACTGTTAGTGAATGTGCTGGAACCGAGGAACAAATGGAGGAAGATGTGGAGGAAGAGGTGATGGGTGCGCAACAGTCAGGAAGGATATGAAGAGGATAATGAACCCCTCTCTGTTGTCCGTGGTTTGCGGGAGGGGATGGAGGAAGCAAGCTTGAGTGCTACCCCGCCATCAACATACCATGGACTTGGACCTCATGGACACATAAGCGCCTTTTTGCTGCACTATCTGCAACATGATTGTTGCCCGTATTGTTAGTATTAGAAATAGTGGTTACTACTGGGTTGCCATTCTGTTCGATCCACGGTACAAAAGTAAATTTTGCCAGATGCTTCCCCCCTGGAAAGGGACACGTGTATGCAGGAGTATCGAAACATACTTGTGTACAATCTTAAGAGTGGTTTTCCCCAAGACAGCAGTGAGGCACAAAGTGTGCATCGCAGTTCTAGACTTCCAACCCCGGGAACGTTGAGTCATCAACGCAAAAACACTAGCAGCAGCAGCAGTGTAAGTGGCAGAAGCAGTTTCTGTGAGTCGTTCCACACATTTTTTAGACCAGCCAGTTCACCAGCAGAACAGAGTACAAGTCTGACACATATTGAACGACTGGAGAGGATGGTGCAGGAGTATCTCGAGCTCAATATCAATGCCATCAGGGGGCGTTTGGACCCTTGTGCATTTTGGTCTTCAAAACTGGTAGAGTGGCCTGAGTTTGTCTGTCATGCCTTGGAAGTTTTGTCATGCACGGCAGCCAGCGTTCTATCAGAATGTGTCTTCAGCGCTGCTGGTGGTGTTCTGACAGATAAGCACATCTGGCTGTCCCCTGAAAGTGTAGACTGCCTAACTTTCATCAAGAGGAATAAGTCATGGATCTCCAATGACTTTTGCACCCCAGTCGCCGACTGGGCAGACTAGGCAATTGTATAGTTTTTAGTGTGCTGCATTGATCTCACGTTATTTTAGGCTGTGACACCTTTGTCGTGGCTTTTGTGCCTGCTGTTGCTATTGCTGCTGATGTTATTAACAATTTTTTGAAATGTGGAGACTCCAAGTTGGGTCTCCGTCTGGTGGGTTGCCTGTAGTGGAAGGGGTGTCAGAGCCCCATTACACTATTTCTTCTCTGGGGAAATGTATGCAACTTTAGAGATGTCTGCCACTAACTTTTGGAAATGTTTGGACTCCAAGTTGGGTCTCCTTTATGTGTGTTGCCTCTAGCAGTAGGACTCACAGACCAGCAGGCCTGTACTTACTTTCAGTCAACTATCTGTGTTACTATCCTTACATTTATCTAACAATAGTAGTCTATAAAGCTGATATTTGTGCCGCCTGAGTGTGGCTGAGCAGAAAAGCAGGTGAGCTGTTGCTGTTGAGGTATCAGGGCTCCCAACACAGCAGGCCTAGACTGGTCGCACACCCACCTTGTCTTAATTTCAACTTAAATTCAAAGCTGTAAATGCTGGCCCAGACCCCAATACTTCATGCATGGCCCATGCCTGACTGCTGCTGTGCCATCATAAAATTTATACTGTGGGTCAATTGATCAGTCAACTACCTGTGTTACTATCCTTAAATTTTTGTAGCAATAGTAGTCTATGAGGCTGATATAGTGGGGAAAAAAAGTATTTAGTCATCCACTAATTGTACAAGTTCTCCCACTTAAAAAGATGAGAGAAGCCTGTAATTGACATCATAGGTAGACCTCAACTATGAGATACAAAATGAGAAAACAAATCCTGAAAATCACATTGTCTGATTTGGAAAGAAATTTTTTTCAAATTTTGGTGGAAAATAATTATTTGGTCAATTGCAAAAGTTCATCTCAATACTTTGTTATATATCCTTTGTTGGAAATGACAGAGGTCAAACATTTTCTGTAAGTCTTCAGAAGGTTGGCACACACTGTTGCTGGTATGTTAGCCCACTCCTCCATGCAGATCTCCTCTAGAGCAGTGATGTTTGGGGGCTGTTGCTGGGCAACACGGACTTTCAACTCCCTCCAAAGGTTTTCTATAGGGTTTAGATCTGGAGACTGGCTTGCAACTCCAGGACCTTGAAATACTTCTTACGAAGCCACTCCTTTGTTGCCCTGGTGGTGTGCTTGGGATCATTGTCATGCTGAAAGACCCAGCCACGTTTCAACTTCAATACCCTTGCTGATGGAAGGAGGTTTGCACTCAAAATCTCACGATACATGGCCCCATTCATTCTTTCATGTACATGGATCCGTCGTCTTGGTCCCTTGGCAGAGAAGCAGCCCCAAAACATGATGTTGATACCCTCATGCTTCACAGTAGGTATGGTGTTCTTTGGATGCAACTCAGCATTCTTTCTCCTCCAAACACGCCGAGTTGTGTTTCTACCAAATAGTTCTACTATGGTTTTTTCTGATCATTTGACATTCTCCCAATACTCTTCTCGATCATCCAAATGCTCTCTAGCAAACTTCAGATGGGCCCGGACATGTAATGGCTTAAGCAGGAGGACACGTCTGGCACTGCAGAGTCTGAGTCCCTAGCGGTGTAACTGAGCAGAAATGCAGTTTGAGCTGTTGCATGAGGTATCAGGGCTCCCAGCACAGCAGGCCTACACCCACCGCGTCTTAATTTCAACTTAAATTCAAAGCTTTAAATGCTGGCCCAGACCATAATTGTTATGATCAGCAACAAGTACTAAGGAAAGATAAGGGAAAGCTGTCCCTACAGTAAGACTAAGGTGAATCCCTACGATGTAGCGGGCTGCCTGTTCCTAGCGAACAGACCCGCCTTAGTCCTCAGCTAGTCTGAACGAAGACCTATAGCATTAAGGGAGGGGTCCCTAAAAGAACTAAGGACTGGGACAAAAATGGGACACCTCCTAAACAGAGAAGTTGTTGCAGAACACAAAAAGACAAACTGACAAAAAGTACTACAGGTCCCAGAAGGACCAAACGAACTTGACAGAGAAAGGCACCGAAGCACCAGGCTAGAGAAACAGTCAAACACTGAAGTCCAGCACAGCCATAAGGGCGGAGCTGGAATATAAAGGCAGATGGTCACGTGACCGCAAAACACAAGATAGAAAAAAACAAACAGGAGGGTTCTAACAGTACCCCCTCTTTTATGAGGATCCTGCGGATCCTCCAGGCCCAGGCCTATCCGGAAACCTCCTGTGGAAAGCTTTAACAAGCCAAGGAGCAGAGACATCATCCGTCCTTACCCAGGAGTTATCTTCGGGACCGAAACCCTTCCAGGAGACAAGATACTGTAATCTCCCTCTATGCCATCTAGAATTCAGGATACGAGAAATTTCATATTCGCCGTCTTCCACCACAGGAGGAACTGTGACAGTGGTGTCCCTATCAGATACATCAGCCTTTTTCAACAAGGAAAGATAAAGCACAGGATTAATCTTCCAGGAAGTAGGGACATCCAACCTAACAGCAGACGGGTTAACAACCTGAAGCACTTTAAATGGACCCACAAACTTAGGACCCAGTTTTTTAGAAGGAATCCTCAACCGCAGGTTCTTCGAGGACAACCAAACCATGTCACCCACAGTAAACAAAACCTCCTTACGTTTACTGTCAAAATACTTCTTAGACTTCTTGCTAGCCTCTTGAAGGTTGCAACGTACATTAGTCCAAACTCTCTCCAAATCACCAGAAAAATTCTCCTCCTCCGGCACTGTCGACCCCAATTTGGAGAACGAACCAAAAGATGGATGTCTCCCAGTACAATAAAAAAAAGGAGAAGACCCAGAAGAGGAGGATGTATGATTGTTAAGAGCAAATTATGTGAGAGGCAGAAACTCAGACCACACCTCTTGATTGTCCGCCACAAAACAATGCAAAAACTATCCAACATCCTGTTTTTTTCTCTCAGTCTGTCCATTAGACTCATAATGATAACCAGACGAAAATGACAAATGGACTCCCAACCTGTCACAAAAAGCACGCCAAAAGCGAGCCATAAACTGAGGTCCTCTATCAGAACCAATATCCGTGGGAACACCATGGAGCTTGACAATCTCCTTAACAAATGCCTTAGCGAGTGTCTTGGCGCAGGGCAACTTAATGAATGGAACCAAATGACACATCTTACTAAAACGGTCCACGACCACCCAGATGACAGTAAAACCCTCGGACACAGGAAGATCAGTAATAAAATCCATTGTGAGATGCGTCCAAGGCGCACTAGGAACCTCCAGAGGGCAAAGCAACCCCGCAGCAGGAGTATGTGAAGCCTTTGACCTAGCACACACAGTACACTGACGCACCCACTTGATGACTTCCTTCTGCCATCCAGGCCACCAAAAACTGTGACTGATAAGTCTCTTAGTCTCTGAAATTCCTGGATGACCTGCCAACCGAGACTCATGACACTCCACAAACAAATCTCTCCTAAAGGCTCTTGGCACAAACAACCTCCCATTGGGTGTGTTAGATGGAGCCTCATCTTGAGCTTTCAGAATCCCATTCTCCAAAACGGAGTCCAATGCCGCCACCACAACTACTTTCTGTAAAATGTTCTCCTCCTCCTCGGCACCAACCGTAGGAGAGAAGCTGCGAGATAAAGCATCGGCTTTAACATTCTTATTACCAGGGATATAGGTAACAGAAAAATTAAACCGGGAAAAAAAAAGTCAGCAGCTCCCGATTTCCAACATCACAATTCAGTTCGGTTTCCGAAAATTTTTTCGAAAAGAAGGCACAAGGATGTACTCCACCCTCATTCTCCTGAGACAAAACTGCTCAGACCCCCACCGATGAAGCATCGACCTAACCTCCATCGGCTCTCCGCCGTCAGAGCAGATTTTCTGGGAACTAGGAACTGACATTACAGGAGTCTTTACCTCATTGAGCCTGCACCTCAGCCTCCTGTCTATACGAACAGCTAACTGCATGGCATCCTGCAGAGTCTCAGGTGCAGGGAATGCAATTATCAAATCCTTAATCCTTTCACTCAGACCAGCAAGAAATAAACATCTCAGCGCAGGATCATTCCATTTAACTTCTGAAGCCCATCTCCTGAAGTGTGTGCAATAATTTTCAACATCATCTGACCCCTGATTCAAACACCTGAGTTCTGCTTAAGCAGATGAGATTCGATCAGGATCGTCATATAATAGCTCCATAGCAGAAAAAAATTCTTCAACAGACCTTAAACAAGGATCATTAGGTGGGAGAGAAAAGGCCCACCCCTGTGGTTCATTGCACAAAAGTGACTTGATAAAGCCAATGCGCTGTGATTCATTCCCAGAGGACCTTGGTCTCAAACGAAAATATAACAAACAAGCATTTTTAAAGGAAAAAAAATCTTGTTGTTTACCATAAAAAACATCAGGCAGTCCTACCTTGGGTTCGACAAAATGCGCTCCAGAACAGCTACACACGTGTTGCTGAAGCTCGGCCAACTCCAGACACAATCCCTGCAGGCGTTGAGCCAACTCCTGGACGGAAACCATACTGATCCCCGAATTTCTTTCCTTTTAGTTTTTTGGGCTGTACTTAATGTTATGATCTGCAACAAGTACTATGGAAAGATAGGGGAAAGCTGTCCCTACAGTAAGACAAAGCTGAATCCCTACGATGTAGCGGGCTGCCTGTTCCTAGCAAACAGACCCGCCTTAGTCCTCGGCTAGTCTGAACGAAGACCTATAGCATTAAGGGAGGGGTCCCTAAAAGAACTAAGGACTGGGACAAAAATGGGACACCTCCTAAACAGAGAAGTTGTTGCAGAACACAAAAAGACAAACTGACAAAAAGTGCTACAGGTCCCAGAAGGACCAAAAGAACTTGACAGAGAAAGGCACCGAAGCACCAGGCTAGAGAAACAGTCAAACACTGAAGTCCAGCACAGTCATAAGGGCGGAGCTGGAATATAAAGGCAGATGGTCACGTGACCGCAAAACACAAGATAGAAAAAACAAACAGGAGGGTTCTAACACTAATACCACATGCATGGCCCATGCCTGACTGCTGCTGTGCCATTATAAAATTTCTACTGTGGGTCAATTGATGCCACTTTTCCTGGTGTCTGCCCCTAATTTTTGGGAATGTTTGGACTACAAGTTGGGTCTCCTTCATGTGTGTTGCCTGAATTTGGCAGGGCTCTCAGAGCACCAGGTCTACACCTGTCACTCATTACTGATCAACGTTCCAGCTACAAATGCTGGTCCAAGCCCTGTCCCAGGCCCTGTCCCAAGCATCCATGCTGCGCAATTATACTATTTGTACTCTTGTACTCTGGGTCAATTGATCTTTTCATTACTAGTAACTAAATTTCCTTCCTCGCCATCAACGAAACCTGGCTCACCCCCTCTGATACAGCTTCTCCAGCTGCACTTTCGTACGGCTGATTCCACCTTTCCCACACCCCTCGCCCCAGCAGCAAACATGGGGGAGGAGTAGGTTTTCTCCTATTTGATACCCATATCCCACTGCTGGCCTCCGTTACTCTCCCCTCTTTTGAGGTGCACTGTGTGCGCATCTACTCTCACTCCAACTAGCTGTCATTACTGTCCCCCAGGGCAGCCACCACTTTCTTCGACCACTTCACCCTCTGGCTACTTCATTTCCTTTCCGCTGACATCCCCACTATCATCATGGATGACTTCAACATCCCCATTGACTCTTCCCACTCAGCTCTAAGCTTCTATCCCTCACTTCCTCCTTCGGCCTTGCTCAGTGGTCTTCCACAGCTACTCACAAAGGTGGCCACACTCTGGACCTCATCTTCACCCGCCTCTGCTCCCTATCTAACCTCTACAACTCCCCTTTCCCTCTTTCTGACCACAACCTACTTACATTCTCTGCCCTCTCCAGGTCCTCAAACCCCACTCCACAAACTTGCACACCCTCGCAGATCTCAAACATCTTGACCTATACTCACTCTCTGAATCCCTCCTCCCTCTTACAGACATAAGTTCCTTACACGATGCAGACGTTGCTGCTGCTTTATATAACACCACAACAGCGGCAGCTCTCGATTTGGTTGCCCCTCTCACACATACCAAAGCTCGCACAATCAATAGGCAATCCTGGCACACCAACCTGACTAAAGTACTGTGACGGGTCTCCAGAGTTGTTGAGCGGAGATGGAAAAGGTCCCACTGTAACGAACACTTCATCGCATTCAAACAATCCCTCACTATTTTCAAGTCCACACTCACTGCAGCAAAACAAGCCTACTTCTTATCTCTCATATTGTTAGAACCCTCCTGTTTGTTTTTTGCATCTTGTGTTTTGCGGTCACGTGACCATCTGCCTTTATACTCCAGCTCCGCCCTTCTGGCTGTGCTGGACTTCAGTGTTTGACTGTTTCTCTAGCCAGGTGCTTCGGTGCCTTTCTCTGTCAGTTCGCTTGGTCCTTCTGGGATCTCTAGTACTTTTTTGTCAGTTTGCCTTTTTGTGTTCTGCAACTACTTTTCTGTTTAGGAGGTGTCCCATTTTGGTCCCAGTCCTTAGTTCTTTTTGGGACCCCTGCCGTTATGCTATAGGTCTTCGTTCAGACTAGCTGAGGACTAAGGCGGGTCTGTTCGCTAGGAACAGGCAGCCCGCTACATCGTAGGGATTCAGCTTAGTCTTACTGTAGGGACAGCTTTCCCCTATCTTTCTTTAGTTCATGTTGCAGATGATAACAGTAAGTCCAGCCCAAAAAACTAAAAGGAAAGAAATTCGGGGATCAGTATGGTTTCCGTCCAGGATTTGGCTCAACGCCTGCAGGGATTGTCTCTGGAGGTGGCCTAGCTACAGCAACATGTGAGTAGCTGTTCTGGAGCGCATTTTGTCGAACCCAAGGTAGGACTGCCTGATGTTTTTTATGGTAAACAGCAAGATTTTTTTTCCTTTAAAAATGCTTGTTTGTTATATTTTCATTTGAGACCAAGGTCCTGGGAATGAATCACAGCGCATTGGTTTTATTATGTCACTTTTGCGCAATGAACCACAGGTGTGGGCCTTTTCTCTCCCACCTAATGATCCGTGTTTAAGGTCTGTTGAAGAATTTTTTTCTGCTATGGGGCTGTTATATGACGATCCTGATCGAATCTCATCTGCTGAGGCAAAACTCAGGCGTTTGAATCAGGGGTCAGGTGATGTTGAAAATTATTGCATACATTTCAGGAGATGGGCCTCAGAAGTTAAATGGAATGATCCTGCGCTGAGATGTTTATTTCTTGCTGGTCTGAGTGAAAAGGTTAAGGATCTGCTAATTGCATTCCCTGCACCTGAGACTCTGCTGGATGCCATGCAATTAGCTGTTTGTGTGGACAGGAGGCTGAGGTGCAGGCTGAATGAGGTAAAGACTCCTGTAATGTCAGGTCCTAGTCCCCAGAAAATCTGCTCTGACGGCGGAGAACCGATGGAGGTTGGGGAGATGTCACTCGGCTCTCAGGCGGAGACCGGAGGTTCGGCGAGGGATTGTGTCTTTATTGTGGTAAAGCTGACCATTTGATTAAGTATTGTGAGCGTCGTTTAAGTAATTAAAAAAAGGTCAGTTACGCCCCTATAGCTTGTTTACGCTCTGCAGGAGTATTTCTTTTTGGGAGTACTACCTTGCAGGGAGATTTGATTGAATTTCAGCTATTTGTGGATTGTGGTTCAACACTTAATGTGAGTGATAAAGGGTTTTTGGAAAACCTTAAATTGAAATCCAAACCTTTGTCATCACCTATTTCTGTGATTGCAATTGATAACAATCCCTTGAAATGTATTACTCACAAGGTTGCTGCATTTCCCCTCACTATCAATGGAGTTCACCAAGAAATTTTGGACTTGGTTGTTTTAGATAATTTACCCTCTCCGGTTGTTCTAGGATTGCCTTGGTTAAAACTGCACAATCCTTTACTGGACTGGTCTACTAATGTGATTAAGTCTTGGAGTCCGAAGTGCTATGATAAATGTTGTAATGGTCGCATTGCGGCTGTGGAAAAAGGGGAATTACCTGTACCTATTAGTGTTGAGCAAGCACTAAAATGCTCGGGTGCTCGAACCTCAGGCCGAGCTCACCGTGATACTCGGGTGCTCGACCCGAGCAACGAGCCCAATGTTAGTCTATGGGAGACCCGAGCATTTTTGCGGCGGCACCCCCGGCAGTCTGTAGAAAGCCTAAAAAGTGCCCAAAACGATAGTGACAGTGCTCAAATGACATGGGGACAGCATGGGGATTGCCCCAGGAAGCATTTCTGACCCCCAGGTCACTGCTGTCAACAACGTGGTCAGAGGTATTAAGCCACTTTTACGAGCTCACAATAAATTGTTCAAAAACTAAACTGAAACTGTTTTCCGGAGAAATATGTTAAGGAACATACTTTCCAGGGTAAAGACTTGTGTATAAGGAAAAAGAAATAACCAAAAACAAAACTACTCCTCCACACCTTGGGCTATGTTCACAAGTAGCATTTTTTATGCGTTTTTGCACTTTTGTATTGCTTTCAACCACGACAAATGCATTCACCGGGAAATGTCATTTTAACATTTTACAACCTTATCTGGCCATGTGCTGTGTGACACATGCATACAGTGCTGAAAAGACATGGGAACAGCATGGGGAAGACCCCTGGAAGCATCTCTGACACCCAGGTCACTGCCTAAAAGTGTGCCCATCAGAAGTGATCCTTGCCGCATCAGAAGATGCAGACTTGCAACTATCCCCGTGCAAGTCCTTGTCCCAGGGCAGTGTTCAATTGTACCTCCCCCATTCCTTGCAATGCAAGCGCAAATATGCATGCAGCCAACCACCCACCCACCCGCAGGCTGCAATACTATACTGCTAGCTTGCACTTGAAATGGGGCCTTTTAGTTTGGAGGAGGCCGAAGCTGGCCACTACCTCATGGCTGCGTCGGCAGCGAGGTCTCCATACTCAGTCCCCAGCTGCCACTATTTGTCCCGGGAACCTTCCCCACACTTTTCTTAGCCTTACCTGCTTTAGGGCAGCATTGGACGAGCCCACCAGACAACCAGAGACTCCTCCGGTGGGCCCTGGCTTCTCCATCAGGGGAGTTGAGAGTGCCAAGGTGAGGAGCATGATGATGATGATGATAGAAGTTAGCATCTGCTTTGTTTTCTAGGAATGCAAGCATAAGTGTGCAGCCTGCCACCCACCCACCCCCATGCTGCAATACCATACTGCTAGCTTGCACTTGAAATGGGGCCTTTTAGTTTGGAGGAGGCCGAAGCTGGCCACTACCTCATGGCTGCTTCAGCCTGGCCTGCTTTAGGGCAGCATTGGACGAGCACACCAGACAACCAGACTCCTCCGGTGGGCCCTGGCTTCTCCATCAGGAGAGTTGAGAGTGCCAAGGTGAGGAGCATGATGATGATGATAGAAGTTAGCTTGGAAGAGACGTGGAGTCCAGAGTGGTTTAAGAAGACGGTTTTAATGCCCCTTGGAAGAGACGTGGAGGTCACAGTAGCTTAACAAGACGGTTTTAATGGCCCTTGGAAGAGACGTGGACTTCAGAGAGGTTTAACAAGACAGTTTTAATGCCCCTTGGAAGAGATGTGGAGGTCCCAGTGGAATAAAAAGACAATATCAATGCCCCTTGAAAGAGTGGTGGAGGTCCCAGTGGAATAAAAAGACAATATCAATGCCATTTGGAAGAGTGGTGGAGGTCCCAGTGGAATAAAAAGACAATATCAATGCCCCTTGAAAGAGTGGTGGAGGTCGCAGTGGAATAAAAAGACAATATCAATGCCCTTTGGAAGAGTGGTGGAGGTAGCAGTGGAATAAAAAGACAATATCAATGCCCCTTGGAAGAGTGGTGGAGGTCCCAGTGGAATAAAAAGACAATATCAATGACCCTGGGAAGAGACGTGGAGGTCACAGTAGCTTAACAAGATGATTTTAATGCCCCTTGGAAGAGACGTGGAGTTCAGAGTGGTTTAACAAGACGGTTTTAATGCCCCTTGGAAGAGACGTGGAGGTCACAGTAGCTTAACAAGACGGTTTTAATGCCCCTTGGAAGAGACGAGGAGGTCACAGTGGAATAAAAAGACAATATCAATGCCCCTTGGAAGAGACGTGGAGGTCCCAGTGGAATAAAAAGACAGTATCAATGACCCTTGGAGGAGACATGGAGGTCACAGTAGCTTAACAAGACGATTTTAATGCCCCTTGCAAGAGCCATGCAGTAAAGCATATTAAAAACAATATTCCCATTATTGGGGAGTGGGTCTCCCATAGTCTTTGCCTATGCCTTCGAAGCAAAAGCTGCCAAAAATTAGGACGGAGGAATTTGCAATGCTGGCAACACGGACCATGGTCACCCTAGTGGTATAGTGGTGGTGGAGGCTGAAGATAAGGAGAAGAGCAAAAAACAGCCAAAATGAGGAAGCGTATACCCATGTGTGGGTGTGAAGCGTTGCATGGGAATATACCTCCCAAAATAACACAGTGGATTTGACTTTATGTTACTCTGCTGTCATTTGGTCGTGATGAGAAGTCAGGCCCAATCCAGCCCTTGTTCATTTTGATAAGGGTCAGCTTGTCAGCATTGTCAGTTGACAGGTGAGTGCGCTTATCAGTTATAATTAGAGATGAGCGTTGTTCTACTCGAACTGTTCGCCAATCTCAAATTCGAGCTGTTTTGGGCGGTGTTCGAGCCGGTCGGCGAACACGAACAATTTGAGAAAAATTCGGCTGTTCGAGGTTATGTTCGATAACTGTTCGTGCACCAAAATCATAACTGGATTTTTTCTCAGTAATGATGAAAATTAATGTTAATACGCAGTTTGAGTGTACAGCGGGGCGGGGGGAGGGGCAGGGGATGGATCTCTGCAGGAACAATGAAGATCTCCATTTTTTTTTCTCTTTCCCGCATTTGCAGTGGGGAGGTGCAATCTGTCAGCCTATCAGCAGCGCACACACGGAGCGAAGTGCTTTTTTTCACACAAGCAAGGGCATGTGTGATTGGCAGTGTATGTCACATGTCCTTGCCCTATAAGACCAAGCCATTATCCCCGTCACCACCATTTTCTCACTGCTGCAGCTGCGTGTTAGACGGCACCGCTGTTGCTGTGTGCGCTATACCTTGTTAATTTCAAGCCAATTTTCGCACAAATATACAGATAGCTTGGGAGTAGGGAATAGTTGTGATTGCAGTCCTTTTAAGGACTAGGTTACAGCATTTCCTACGACTTTTATCAAGCAGGTCTGTGCTCTTAAATAGATAGATTGTGGGAGTAAAGACTAATTGTAATTGGAGTCCTTTTCAGGACTAGGTTACATCAGTTCCTATCAGTTTTTGCCAGGCAGGTCTGTCCCAGTGCTGTGCAAGTTTTTTTCACAGCATTTGGCTGAATCTAGCAAAGCTAATCCTTTTTGGCCTATTGCAGAGTGTGTTAGTCAGTGGAGTAGCCTATCTGTGTTGCAAGATATACCACCTGTGTATAGAATACCAATTTTTTTACTGCACCTAGTGAAGTAAAATCTTTTGGGCATAGCATAATTCTATTAGTCCATCTATACTGACCTCCATCAGGTTGCAAATTAAAAATAATTTTTTTCTGCATCTAGCTCTGAAAAAATATTTGGGCTTCTAGCAGTGTGTGGGACTTGGTCTATTAGTCCATCTATACTGACGTCCATCAGGTTGCAAATTAAAAATAATTTTTTTCTTCATTTATCTCTGAAAAAATATTTGGGCTTCTAGCAGCGTGTGGGACTTGTTCTATTAGTCCATCTATACTGACCTCCATCAGGTTGCAAATTAAAAATTATTTTTTTCTGCATCTAGCTCTGAAAAAATATTTGGGCTTCTAGCAGTGTTTGGGACTTGGTCTATTAGTCCATCTATACTGACCTCCATCAGGTTGCAAATTAAAAATATTTTTTTTCTGCATCTAGCTCTGAAAAAATATTTGGGCTTCTAGCAGTGTGTGGGACTTGGTCTATTAGTCCATCTATACTGACCTCCATCAGGTTGCAAATTGAATAAAAAAAATTTCTGCATCTAGCTCTGAAAAAATATTTGGGCTTCTAGCGGTGTGTGGGACTTGGTCTATTAGTCCATCTATACTGACCTCCATCAGGTTGCAAATTAAAAATAATTTTTTTCTGCATCTAGCTCTGAAAAAATACTTGGGCTTCTAGCAGTGTGTGGGACTTGGTCTATTAGTCCATCTATACTGACCTCCATCAGGTTGCAAATTAAAAATAATTTTTTTCTTCATTTAGCTCTGAAAAAATATTTGGGCTTCTAGCAGTGTGTGGGACTTGTTCTATTAGTCCTTCTATACTGACCTCCAGCAGGTTGCAAATTGAATATAATTTTTTTCTGCATCTAGCTCTGAAAAAATATTTGGGCTTCTAGCGGTGTGTGGGACTTGGTCTATTAGTCCATCTATACTGACCTCCATCAGGTTGCAAATTAAAAATAATTTTTTTCTGCATCTAGCTCTGAAAAAATATTTGGGCTTCTAGCAGTGTGTGGGACTTGGTCTATTAGTCCATCTATACTGACCTCCATCAGGTTGCAAATTAAAAATAATTTTTTTCTTCATTTATCTCTGAAAAAATATTTGGGCTTCTAGCAGCGTGTGGGACTTGTTCTATTAGTCCATCTATACTGACCTCCATTAGGTTGCAAATTAAAAATAATTTTTTTCTGCATCTAGCTCTGAAAAAATATTTGGGCTTCTAGCAGTGTGTGGGACTTGGTCTATTAGTCCATCTATACTGACCTCCATCAGGTTGCAAATTAAAAATAATTTTTTTCTTCATTTATCTCTGAAAAAATATTTGGGCTTCTAGCAGCGTGTGGGACTTGTTCTATTAGTCCATCTATACTGACCTCCATCAGGTTGCAAATTAAAAATAATTTTTTTCTGCATCTAGCTCTGAAAAAATATTTGGGCTTCTAGCAGTGTGTGGGACTTGGTCTATTAGTCCATCTATACTGACCTCCATCAGGTTGCAAATTAAAAATAATTTTTTTCTTCATTTAGCTCTGAAAACATATTTGGGCTTCTAGCAGTGTGTGGGACTTGTTCTATTAGTCCTTCTATACTGACCTCCAGCAGGTTGCAAATTGAATATAATTTTTTTCTGCATCTAGCTCTGAAAAAATATTTGGGCTTCTAGCAGTGTGTGGGACTTGGTCTATTAGTCCATCTATACTGACCTCCATCAGGTTGCAAATTAAAAATAATTTTTTTCTGCATCTAGCTCTGAAAAAATATTTGGGCTTCTAGCAGTGTGTGGGACTTGGTCTATTAGTCCATCTATACTGACCTCCATCAGGTTGCAAATTGAATAAAAAAATTTTCTGCATCTAGCTCTGAAAAAATATTTGGGCTTCTAGCGGTGTGTGGGACTTGGTCTATTAGTCCATCTATACTGACCTCCATCAGGTTGCAAATTAAAAATAATTTTTTTCTGCATCTAACCCAGCCAATAGTTTTGGCCTAATACCACAGTTTGGCCACTCAGCTCTGCTCGGTTACCATCCATTGTTTTTTTGTGCAAACAACTCCAGAGTTGTGAATTAGTTAACCACCAAAATGAGTGGAAAAAGGCCTGCTGCTGGTGGAAAGGGGAATAGGCGTGTTGGGAAGGGGAAAAAAGGTTGTGTCCGTGGGGTAGGTGCAGAAGAAAGACCATCTTCCAGCCAAACTAAAATGTCTACTTCTTTTAGCGGACAATGTGATAAGATCCCTTTCTTACGGCCACGCCAATCGCTACAAATTCCAGATGAGGCACAAAAACAGCAGGTGCTTCAACGGATATCAAGTGCTCCTTTAAGTGGGCTCTCCTCCACATCAACTTCAACATCACAAATACTCCAGTCCTCAAAGGTGTCACCCAAATCGCACTTGCTTCCTCACAGCTCCCAAATCTCCAGCTGCCCGTCTGAGTATGAGGTAGAACAGATGGTTGAGTCTGCAGAGCTGTTTACTCATACTATAGCCTGGGAATCAGAGGTCGACTACAGCGCTTCTGTGAATCCAGACGAGGAAATGATCTGCACTGATGCCCAGAATCTTTATGAGTCGGATCCAGGACCAGACGCAGAAGGTTCTGACCATAATGTAGACCCTCATTCCCAAACTGTAACTCCTGTTGGTGGAGACAATGAGGAAGACGATGATAAGACTCAAATACCTGATTGGAGCGACAACTTTAGTTTTTTGTCAGGGCAGGAACAGGTTGGCTCTGAGGACGACGGGTGTGATAACGCACAGGGTGATGATGATGAGGTCGGAGATCCCACTTACTGTCAACCCACAGTCAGCCAAGAGATGAGGTCAGCAGAGGAGGTGGAGGAAGATGCTAGTGACGACGAGGTCAGGTTGCGCCTTCCTGGACAGAGACGTAGTACTGGAAGCACGTCAACAACTGCATCCTCAAACACAACTCTGCCTCTCACCACAAGTCGTGGTGGCCCTTCAGGTCGCATGGGTGCTAAGCCTTGCATAGCCTGGGCATTTTTTCAGATCGATAAAGATGACCCAACTCGTGTTATCTGTAACATTTGTCAGCAAAAGCTAAGTAGAGGCCAAAAAATACATAGTTTCAGTACTTCATGCATGAACCGGCACATGGACATGAAGCATAAGTTGCAGTGGGAAGCTCAGTGTGCTACAATGCGGCCTAGCCGGCCGGGCCAACCACCGTCTGCCATATCTTGTGCATCCGCGGCCTCTTCATCCTCTGTGACTGGGGGGACAGCAGTCACACCTGTTTTGGGGCGCAGACCTGCCACCTCTTTACCCGCAACAGCCAGCGTGATTGGCAGGTCATCATTTTCTTTGGAGGTGGTAACACCAGCTGGTCTTGAGCGCTGTCCGACATCGATAGCACCACCTTTGGATCAAGGCAACCTAACATGTCCGCCTGCATCTTCCTCACAGACCGGCAGTTTGCCGGGGACACCCTTATCAACCCCGTCTAAGCACAATAGCCAGCCCTCGGTCCCTCAGATGTGGACAAGTAAAAGACCATTTCCTCCTAGCCATGAGAAAGCTAAGAGGTTGAATTTCACCATCTGCAAGCTCTTGGCTACAGAAATGCTGCCTTTCCGCCTGGTGGACACAGAGGATTTTCGAGACCTTATGTCCGTCGCAGTGCCCCAGTACCAGATGCCCAGTCGGCACTACTTCTCAAAGAAAGGTGTGCCTGCGCTCCACCAGCATGTCGCACACAACATCACCGCTTCTTTGAGAAACTCTGTGTGTGACAGGGTGCATTTCACCACAGACACTTGGACGAGTAGGCATGGACAGGGGCGTTACATGTCGCTGACTGGGCACTGGGTAACTATGGTGACAGCAGGACAAGGGGCTGCTGTCCAAGTCTTGCCGTCCCCACGAGTTGTGCGTCAATCCTCTTTATGTCAAAGTTCCTCCACTGCTTCTGCCTCCTCAACCTCCTCTCGGTCTTCCACCTGCACCCAAAGCCTGTCTGGTCATGCCACAAGCTTTCTAACTGCGCAGAAGGGATCCTGCACACCTCCTTACTATGCTGGCAGTAGGGCTCAACGTCATCAGGCGGTTTTTACATTGAAATGTCTGGGAAATGTGAGTCACACAGCTGAGGAGTTGTGGTCAGCTCTGGAGAACCAATTTCATGAATGGTTGTCTCCACTGGACCTGAAACTAGGGAAGGCCGTGTGCGACAATGCTGCAAACCTGGGTGCGGCCCTTCGCTGGGGCAATGTCACACACGTGCCTTGTATGGCTCACGTGTTGAACCTGGTTGTCCAGCAATTTTTAGCCCACTATCCCAGACTAGATGGCCTTCTGCAGAGGGCACGGTCGCTGTGTGCTCACTTCCGCCGTTCGCATCCCGCAGCTCAGCGACTTACATCTCTACAGAAGTCGTTGGGCCTGCCACTTCACCGGCTAAAATGCGATGTGCCTACCCGGTGGAATTCAACTCTGCACATGTTGCAGCGACTGTGGCAGCACCGACAAGCCCTGGTGCAATACGTTCTGACGTATAGCCTGGGCCAACGAGATTCAGAGGTGGGGCAAATCACGCTGGAGGAGTGGTCTCAGATCAGGGACCTATGCACCCTTCTGCACAGTTTTGAAATGGCGACGAAGATGTTTAGTGCTGACGATGCCATTATCAGCATGACTATTCCGGTGATTTACATGCTGGAGCACATGTTAAACAGAATTCGGAGTCAGGTGGTGGCACAAGAGGAGTTGGAGGAAGTAGAGGAGGAGGAGTTGTATGCGGAAGGGCTAACATCTGCAAGGTCCAGACGGTCGGCAGCACCAAGGCGGCAGGCATGTGAGGGTGGGGGAGATGATTTTACCAGGGCGCATGGTAGCAGCCAAACTAGTGAGGAAGGTGCAGGAGCCCAGGAAGAAGTGGAGGACGAACTGATGGAAGACTCATCAGATGAGGGAGACCTTGATCACATTTCTGTTGTGCGAGGTTGGGGGGAGAGGACAGAGGAAGGAAGCATGATTGTTACCTCGCCACCAACACAACAGGGACTTGGTGCTCCTGGATGCGCAACACACATGAGTGCCTTCTTGCTGCACTACCTGCAACATGACCCTCGAATTGTGAGAATTAGAAATAATCCTGACTACTGGGTTGCCACACTGTTAGATCCCCGGTACAAAAGTAAATTTGCAGAAATTATTCCTGCCATAGAAAGGGATGCACGCATGCAGGAGTATCAGCAGAGACTGTTGCAGAATCTTACATGTGCTTTTCCACAAAATACCAGTGGTGCACGTAGTGAATCTCACAGTTCCAACTTGCCAACCGTGGGACCGTCAAGTGTTCAGCACTCAAACCGTAACAGAACCACAGTATCTGCTGGTAACATCAATTTTGCGGAATCATTTCACCACTTTTTTAGCCCATCCTTTGCAAGGCCACAGGAGACAAGAAGTCTGACACATAGTCAACGCCTAGAGACGATGGTACAGGAGTATCTCCAAGTAAACATTGAAGCCACGACTGTGTCACTGGACCCTTGCTCTTTTTGGGCTTCCAATCTGGATAAATGGCTGGAGCTAGCCACTTACGCCTTGGAGATCTTGTCATGCCCCGCAGCCAGCGTTCTGTCTGAACGTGTGTTCAGCGCTGCTGGTGGTGTGCTGACAGATAAGCGCACGCGGCTCTCCACTGATAATGTAGACAGACTCACGTTCATAAAGATGAACAAATCATGGATCCGAAACGACTTTTCTACCCCTGTGTCATCCTGGGGAGAGTAAAAGCTTGATGATTGGTTAAAATCACCCTACCAACCGTTTTAAGCTTTCAAATTACTAATCATGTTTATCTGTATCTTGACTGGAAAATAATTTGGGCTTTGTAGCAGTGTGCAGCACTGATCCTATTAGGCCATCTATAATAAGCTTCACCAGATTTAAAATTAAAAATAATTTTTAGCTGCATCTAGCCCGGAAAATAATTTTGGGGCTCCGAGATGCGCAAGACACATAAGTGCCTTCTTGCTGCACTACCTGCAGCATGACCCTCATATTGTCAGAATTCGAAGTAATCATGACTACTGGGTTGCCACACTCTTAGATCCCCCAAACTTTTCGATCAACCTTTTCATTTTAATAAAGACCAAAAAAATGGTCATTTTTGAAATTATAAGCATTAGCAGGTTGTTAGAAACTGAAATCAAACAGTTTTCAACTCAAAACTTTATTCTAGGTGATGTTACATTTTCACATAGGACCCCTTGTTCGAAAGGAGCTTCTGAACTCTCTCGTCCATTGAATTTGTCAGGTTTTGGATGGTTTCTGCTTCAATTGTTTTGCATGAGGACAGAATACCCTCCCAGAGCTGTTGCTTAGATGTGAACTGCCTCCCGCCATCATAGACACTTCTTTTAATGATGCTCCAAAGGTTCTGAATGGGGTAGAGGTCAGGGGAGCATGGGGGTCACACCATAAGTTTGTCCCCTTTTATGCCCATATCAGCCAGAGATGCAGATGTTTTATGTGCAGCATGAGATGGTGCATTATCATGCAGAAAAATGATCTTGCTGTGAAATACACGGTTCTTCTTCTTGAACCATGGCAGGAAGTGCTGTTTGAGAAAATCCACATACATTATGGAGTTCATCTTTAGCGCCTTCAGGGATCCTAAAGGGGCCGACAATCTCTCTCCCCATGATTCCAGCCCAAAACATTACTCCACCTCCTCCTTGTTGGCGCTGTAGCCGTGTTTGCGTGGGGTGTCCATCAACCAGCCATCCTCCACTCCATTCATCTGGACCATTGAGCGCTGCACGGCACTCATCCGTGAACAAAACAGTTTTGAAATCAGTCTTCATGTAATGTTTGGCCCACTGGAGCCGTTTCTGCTTGTGTGAAGTGGATAGAGGAGGTCGACAGGATGGCGTATGCACAGCTGCAAACCTCTGAAGGACCCTGCATCTTGTTGTTCGGGGGACGTTGGAGGCACAAGCAGCTTCAAAAACTTGTCTGCTGCTATGACAAGGCTTTTTTGCCGCTGCTCTTTCAACCTGACGTAATTGCCTGTAGGAAAGAGTCCTCAATTTGCCCTTATCAGCACGCACACGTGTGTACTGTGAATCAGCTACATACTTCTTGATTGCCAAGACACTTCATCCTGATCATCGCACAATGTTGATTGTAGTCATGCCTTGACCTAAACACTCCACAATTTGTTGCTTCTCAGCAGCCGACACATCCTTTTTCTTTCCCATTTTGGCAGAAAATGTAGGCTGCTTAATAATGTGAGAGAGCCTTCTTAAGTAGTCTTGCCTTTCATTGGACACACCTGCCAAACTAATTAGCACAGGTGTCTGCAATTGCTTACAGTGATATAAAGAGCCCTGACACACATCACCATCAATGAGTTTAACTGACAAACAAACAAATTCTTCCCTTATCACTCCTAAACACTTTTTGCATAATAATTTGGAACGCGGTGTACATGTGCTTTTCCACAAAACACCAGTGGTTCACGTAGTGAATCTTACAGTTCTAACTTGCCAACCGTGGTCTGTATGGAATTGTTCAATAAAGGGCCCAAAATTAAGATAACATAGATGGGAGAGGTCTCTATGAATAGGAATTCCTAAGTATTTGATACCCTGTGAGGGCCAGGCAAAGGGAAAGTTGGACTGGATGGAATCCTATATGGATTTAGGGAGGGAGACATCGAGGGCCTCAGACTTCGCTGCATTGATTTTAAAATTTTACCATGTAACAAAGTGATCTATTTCAGCCATAACAGCAGGGATGGATATATGTGATTGAGTGATATATACTAGGACATCATCAGCAAATAGAGAGCACTTGTACTCGGTGCCTCCCACCTCAATCCACCTAATATTGGGGTTATGGCGAATTGATGAGAGCAGGTGCTCCGTCACTAGGATGTATAAGAGAGGGGACAGAGGACATCCCTGCCTTGTCCCATTGGTGATTGTGAAAGGTGATGAAAATGTTCTGACGCACCCCCTGGGCCTTGGGACACCCGGAGCCGGACCCTTTTTGGTGGATGCTGGTGGTTGTAGTCTTCGTGGCGGCGATCCGGTTCCGTGGCTCAGGGCGGTCAAACCAGTGGCGGAACTATTTATGTGGTTTTGATGTTTAAATGTCCGACTACGCCACCCGTGGATTGCGGTCAGAGTGAACCGCCGCTACAGGGCAGACCGCTAAGGCTAGTGTTGTGGGTGCAGCAGAGCGTAGCATAACTCCCCACGGGAGGAGTATAGCCTCAGGGCAGTGTATGTGGAGGATGGGGGTGATGGTGCAGGGCAGCAGCAGTAACGACACGGAGTCAGTGATGCAGTTCAGGGCCTTTACTCACAGTTCTTATTATCCAGACCACGTCTGCAGGTAACGGCTGCCCACGTCGTACTGTGCTCACCAGGTGAGGGGCTCAGACAACTCCCAGATAACTTTGGAGCGCTTCACAGGACCCCCTTTGTGTGTCCTTTGTCTGGCCTTTCTTACCAACACTTCTGTCCGGCTGCCTCGGGCCTCCTCTTGGTAAACTTGGCGCCAGTTTCCCTGACCCTATGTGGTGCCTTCCTAGCGGGTGGAGCAAGGGGCTGCGCCACATAAAATGTCAGAGCCTCCGGTTTCTAGCTGAGGGTCGTTTCCTGCCTCCACTAGTTCGGGGACCGGTCTCCCCCTTTGGCCTGACCCCTCCACGCAGGTGGATTCGGGCGTGCGGTGGCGACTCGCCCGTCCGCACCCCTGGGATCCCTTCATTCCTCGTTCCTGGAGCCTTCTCCGCTCCTCTTCCTTCCTTCTCCCTCTTGCAGGCCTGGGCCTCTGTTACTAGGCCCGCCTCCGGAGCAGAGCTCATGCAGAGCCCCTGCTCCCTGCCACTTCTGCTCAGACTTCTCTGCACTGAACTAAGATGGTGCCCACCTTTTATACTCCCTTCTCAATGCACCCAGAAACTGCTTCCTCCCTGCTCCTGCACTGCAGGGTTCCCCTTCCTCAGTGTTCCCTCCCCCCACTCCAGCCAGGGACAGGGACTGTCGTGCCCATCTCAGGGGCATATTGGTCGCCCTGCCCCACGGCAATGTGGTGTAATGCATGCAGGTGTCGGGTCCTGATCCACACTCCATCCTTATCTGAGAGTAAGATATCACACCTCTGGGTGAGGTGCAATACGTCTGTAGCAACCGAGCCCTCGGTGCTACAGTTCCATTTATCTTCAGCCTAGGTGACGTATTGTGATACAGGGCCGTGATTTTGGCTATAAAAGGGTCCCCTAGACCCCTACCCCAAGCTTTTTAAGAGAATCATATATGGCGTGCCAGGAGACTCTATGGAATGCTTTCTCAGCATCCAACGAGAGTATCTACTTACAAATTTTTAACTGCATCTAGCCCAGGAAATACTTTGTGCCTAGTAGCAGTGTCTGCTAGTCAGCGGATTATCCCGGCTGTTAAGCAAGCTACACCACCTGTAGTTTGGACACTTAATTTTTTCAAAGGAAATGCTTCGGGACCACGGGATACTCAGTGAAGAGCATCAGGAGGCACCCCAAGGCATAGGGGCTGGGACTGGCACTAGGATGCCTTGCGGTGGACAGCCGAGCTCGATCCTTATAAAAGCTTTTTAACTGCAGCAGCTTTAGTGGACGCTACTGGAGCTGGAATTACGCGGCTGCTGGCATGAGACTTGCCCTCCAATAGATCCTTGTAAATGGATTTAAAGTGTATTCATTCAAATTAGAGGGACAATTTAAATTAAAAAGCTTAGAGCTGCCTCCACCACAGGGGGGCTCTCTCGACCCACCAGCGGACAGGCACCAGTATTGGGAGAGGGGGGCTGGCCGTCAGGGTTCACCGCGGCTCTGGCACAAACCCGGCGACACGGAGGTGGCACGGGCAGGAGCGGACTGGCCGTCTCGGCTTCTCACTTTTTGGATTTTAGAAGGGCATGACATGCCTATATCTGTGTCTCCCCCTCCTTTTACTCCTCCACCTCTTTTCTTTTCGCATGACTATATGTACTTGTCACTTTTCCATGTGTTAGTTGTGTCTTCTGAGCAGTTTGTCAGCTTTTGGACACCTTTGAAGGTGTTTTCTATGTGTTTCTATGTGTTTTTGTTTGCCTGCCATTGGTTTTAACGGTGTTCGAAGGTGTTCGACGAACAGTTCGACGAACAGTTCGGCGAACACACGGGTGTTCGACGAACCGAACCGAACTCGAACACTACGGGGGTGGCTCAACACTAGTTATAATTCCCCCAGCGGCACTAAAAACACGCTCCGATAACACGCTAGCGGCAGGGCAGGCCAGGACCTCCAAGGCGTACAGAGCGAGTTCATTCCAAGTGTCCAGCTTGGATACCCAATAATTAAAAGGCACAGAGGAATCATGGAGGATGCTGGTACGGTCGACAAGGTACTCCCTCACCATCTTTCGAAACTTTCCACTCCTTGTGAGAGTACCCCGCGCCTCAGGGCCTGTAAGCTGGGCGGGTCTCATAAAACTGTCCCAGAACGTTGACAGTGTTCCCCTACCTCTGCTGGATTGGAGTTGCGTCTCTCTTGCCTGTACGCCTTGGTTGAGCAACGAACTGTGACATCTGCCGCTAGCGTGTTCAGATGGGAATTTTTTTAACAGTTCTGCAGCAAGGGCCTTCTGGTACTGCCCCCTTTTTGTAGACCTCTCCACCTCAGGAATAAGAGAGTGAAAGTTCTCCTTATAGCGGGGGTCTAAAAGTGTCACCAACCAGTAATGACTGTCACCCAACATTTTGACAATGCGAGGGTCACGGTTAAGGCAGCATAACATAAAGTCAGCCATGCTTGCCAGACTGGTAACGGGCAAGACTTCCGTGTCCTCATCAAGATGACGACTGACCATGCTCTCCTCCTCCTCCTCCTCCCCCCTGTCCTCAGGCCACCCACGCTGAACCGACGGTATGACAGTTGTACAGGTACTACCATCTACAGCGCATAATACCAGCTCCTGTTCTTCCTCCTCCTCCTCCTCTCCCTCATTGTCCCCCAATGCACGTTGGGATGAGATGAAGCTGGGCTATGTGTAATCGCCCGCTACGGCTTCTTGATCCATCTCATCATACTCTGGCTGCAAGGCCTCCTCTTTAATTCTCGGCAGAGAGCGTTGCAATAGACAGACAAGTAGGATGCTGACACTAATGATGGCGTCATCGCCACTCACCATCTTGGTGGACTCCTCAAAGTTTGTCAGGATGGTACATATGTCAGACATCCAGGTCCACTCCTGAGGTCTTATGTGTGGAGTCTGACCTGAATATCGACGGCCTTGTTGCAGCTGGTACTCCACAACTGCTCTCTTCTGCTCACAAATTCTTTGCAACATGTGGAGGGTAGAGTTCCAACGTGTGGGGACATCACACACCAGTCGGTGTGCCGGAAGCTGCAAACGCTGCTGCAACACAGCAAGGGCGGCGGAAGCTGTAGCCGACTTCCGAAAATGAGCTGACAGGCGGCGTACTTTGATGAGCAGATCTGGCAACTCGGGGTTTGATTTAAGAAACCGCTGAACCACAAGGTTAAGCACATGAGCCAGGCATGGTATGTGTGTGATCTTGCCTCGCCTCAGAGCCGCCACCAGGTTATGGCCATTGTCACACATGACCATGCCTGGATGTAGGTTCAGCGGTCTCAGCCACAGATCTGCCTGCTCTTTCACAGCTGTCCACAACTCACAAGCAGTGTGAGGTTTATCACCTAAGCTTATGAGTTTCAGCACAGCCTGTTGCCGCTTGGCTGAGGCAGTACTGAGGCAGCTTGTAACTGATGTGGTGATGTAGCGTCGGCGTCCCTGCCTCCTGCTAGGCAGGGACGCTGTTCCCCTCACCTCTCCGCTCCGTGCCCGGCGTCTTCCTCCCGCTCTGCTGGCAGCGCGCGCTGCTTCCCGGCCACTGTGCTTAGGGCGCGCGCGCGCTCCCCCTCTCTTAAAGGGGCCGCGCTCGCCGTCCTAAGGAGTCCCCGTCCAATGGCCGGAGGACCTCACCATATATAAGGCACCTCCTCCAAAATGGAGGTGCCCGAGCAATGTTGTTGCATAGCCTATCACTCTGCTTCAGCCCTCAGGTCCCGTTACCAGATACCTGCCAGTTACCTGCCAGATTCTTGCTTGATACCTGCCTGATACTTGTCTATCTGCTTACATTCCTGCGGTCCGACAGTCTGCCTACCAGCCATGCCAGTCTGTCTATGGATCTGTTTGCCTGCTCACCTGGGAGCGCTCATCTGCTACCTGCCTGCTAGCCTACCTGGAGGCTCTGCCGTCACGTGCTGTGACCACCTGCCTGTCCAGAGACTCTTACCCGCTCACCTGGGAGCGTCCGCCTGCTCCCTGCCTGCTAGCCTACCTGGAGGCTCTGCCGTCACGTGCTGTGACCACCTGCCTGTCCAGAGACTCTTACCCGCTCACCTGGGAGCTTCCACCTGCTACCTGCCTGCTAGCCTACCTGGAGGCTTAGCCGTCACCTGCTGTGACCACCTGCCTGCCCAGAGACTCTTGCCCGCTCACCTGGGAGCGTCCACCTGCTACCTGCCTGCTAGTATACCTGGAGGCTCAGCCGTCACTTGCTGTGACCACCTGCCTGTCCAAAGACTCTTGCCCGCTCACCTGGGAGCGTCCACCTGCTACCTGCCTGCTAGCCTATCTGGAGGCTTAGCCGTCACTTGCTGTGACCACCTGCCTGTCCAGAGACTCTTGCCCGCTCACCTGGGAGCGTCCACCTGCTACCTGCCTGCTAGCCTATCTGGAGGCTTAGCCGTCACTTGCCGTGACCACCCGCCTGTCAAGAGACTGTCCCCGTCACTTGCCGTGACCTCCTGCCCTTCTACCCAGAGACTGTCCCCGTCACTTGCCGTGACCTCCTGCCCTTCTACCCAGAGACTGTCCCCGTCACTAGCCGTGACTACCTGCCCGCCTACCCTGGGAGCAACCCGCTTCCTTACAAGGACTGCCCCTTTGTATAGTTGCTCAGAGGTTCCACCTCCCAGACCCGTTACAGTTTGCTCGGGCCATGGAATCCGGTGGCACCCAAGCTCCCTCGCTCTCGGACCTATGTCATGAACTTTCCCGTCAGAGGTCCCAACAGGAGTCCATCCTGAGTCACCTGCGTAGTGTTAACTCCCGCCTGGACACATTGACTACCTCTTCGGGAGCTGCCTCCACACGCACACTTACTACCCCGGCACCGCCGCAGCCCATCAACACCATGGCATCTCTTCCCGGTCCCCGCCTCTCCGCTCCTCCTCGTTTTGGCGGAGATCCCAGCCTGGCACGGGGCTTCATTAACCAGTGCACACTGCACTTCGAACTGTTGGCACACCAGTTTTCCACCGACCGAGCCAAAGCAGCCTTCATCATGTCCCATCTCACGGGAGAGGCACTGGCTTGGCTAAATCCTCTATGGGAGAGAGGAGACCCCCTGGTGTCCAACCTGCCAGCCTTTCTCACGGCTTTCCGGAAAGTCTTTGACGAACCAGGACGGAAGACCTCATCCGCATCATCTCTGCTACGCCTCCGTCAAGGAAATCTCACCGTGGGCCAATATGCTATGCGGTTCCGTAGCCTTGCTTCGGAGCTGGCCTGGGATAACGACGCCCTGGTGTCTGTCTTTTGGGAGGGTCTGTCCGGCCGTATTAAAGATGAACTCGCCGGTTGGGACATTCCTACCACTCTCGACGACTTAATAACACTTGCCACCCGGATTGACATCCGGTTCCAGGAGCGCGCCAAAGAGGTCACCCGTGAGAGGAGGTTTCCACGTCTAGCCCCTACCTTCCAGAAACCCGTCACTTCTCCCGTTACTCCCCAGGCGCACTCACCCGAGCCTATGCAGGTCGACCAGAGCAAGATGGTCAAAACCCGTCAAGAGTTACGCCGAGCCGAGGGGAGCTGCTTCTACTGTGGCAGTAAGGAGCACCGGATCCGTTCCTGCCCGGAGAGGTCAGGAAACGCCTGTGTCTAGGATCGCTCAGAAATGTCATCCTAGATAAGAGTAAACCCTCTCCATCTCTGTTGCTGTCGGTCTCTATCATCTGCGGGGAGAACCGCTATTTCGAACTAGCCCAACTTGACTCTAGAGCTGCTGGAAATCTCATTTCTCAGTCTCTGGTAGAGAAATACCGCATTCCCACCAAACCTCTGGCCGTACCTTTATCTGTCGCCGCCGTGGATGGGGGCCTCTTACCACATCCCATCCAACTCATCACCGAATCCATAACCCTGCAGGTGGGAATGCTGCATTCTGAGAGCATCTCCTTTCATGTTCTGCCTGGACTCTCTCACGCACTCTTGTTAGGCCTACCTTGGCTCCAGAAACATGCACCCGTGCTTGACTGGCAGACCGGAGAAGTCCTCCGCTGGGGACAGGACTGCCATAAGACTTGTTTGGTTCCCGTCCATCCTGTCCGTCCTTTCCTACCCCAGCCAATCTACCTGGTCTTCCGGTTCCCTATTGGTCTTATGCGGACATCTTTAATAAAAAGGAGGCAGAGACATTACCCCCTCATAGACCATATGACTTCCCAATCGACCTGATACCCGGCGCTACTCCTCCCCATGGGCGTATTTACCCCTTGTCCGCAGCGGAGACCCGGTCCATGTCAGAATATATTGAGGAGAATCTGGCCCGGGGATTTATCCGGAAATCTACCTCCCCGGCGGGAGCAGGCTTCCTCTTCGTCAAAAAGAAGGACGGCTCACCCCGTCCATGTATAGATTATAGAGGCCTTAACCAGATTACAGTGAAGAATAAATACCCCCTCCCGCTCATTCCTGAATTATTTGACAGCCAGAGGGGGGCTAGAATCTTCACCAAACTGGATCTCCGTGGGGCGTATAACCTGGTCCGTATCTGTCAGGGGGATGAGTGGAAGACGGCATTCAACACCCGGGATGGCCACTATGAGTACCTTGTAATGCCCTTCGGTCTCTGTAATGCTCCTGCCATCTTTCAAGAGTTGGTCAATGACATCTTCCGTGACCTTCTCTACTCCTGCGTGGTGGTGTACCTGGACGACATCTTGGTCTTCTCTCCGAACCTTCCTACTCACTGGAGGGATGTTCGTCAGGTCCTGCTCAGGCTCAGGCAGAACCACCTCTACGCTAAATATGAGAAGTGCATCTTTGAGCAGACCTCTCTTCCATTTCTGGGCTACATAATCTCTCAGACCGGCCTACAAATGGATCCTGAGCAACTGTCTGCCATCCAGAAGTGGCCCCGACCAGAGGGGTTGAAGGCTATTCAGCGGTTCCTGGGCTTCGCCAACTATTACCGCCTCTTCATACCGCACTTCTCTTCCCGGACTGCCCCTATCTCTGCGCTCACCCGTAAGGGTACTAATCCCAGAAGATGGTCGCCCGAAGCTGAGGAGGCCTTTCTTTCCTTAAAACAGGCCTTCTCCTCCGCCCCGGTGCTGCATCGTCCGGACGGCAACAAACAATTCTTCCTAGAAGTTGACGCTTCCTCCTCCGGAGCCGGGGCGGTACTTACCCAAAAGTCATCTTCCGGAAGAATGGTAACCTGCGTTTTTTTCTCCAAACTCTTCTCCTCTTCTGAGCGCAACTATTCTATTGGAGACCGTGAATTGTTAGCCATTAAGCTGGCACTGGAGGAGTGGCGTTACCTGCTCGAGGGGGCTCTTCACCCGGTAATAATTTACACGGACCACAAGAACTTGGCTTACCTTCAGAGCGCCCAGAGACTTAACCCGCGCCAAGCCCGGTGGTCCTTGTTTTTTGCCCGCTTTGATTTTGTTCTTCATTTTCGCCCGGCAGACAAAAACATCAAAGCTGACGCCTTGTCCCGATCCTTCCTGGTGTCTGATCTAGAGGAGGAACCTAAGCACATCATTGATCCCGCCAGAGTAATGCAAGTGGCTCCTGTGAATCTAAATCGTCTCCCTCCCGGTAAGACGTTTGTAACTGTACCTGATCGGAAGAAGGTCCTACACTGGGGTCATTCATCTAAGCTAGCTGGCCATGCCGGTCAGAAAAAGACCCTCCAGCTCATTACCCGGCATTACTGGTGGCCTACCCTGCACAAGGATGTAAAAGACTTTGTTTCTGCCTGTGTGTCCTGCGCCCGCAACAAAGTTCCGAGACACCTGCCAGCCGGTCGCCTTCTTCCTCTTCCAGTACCTGCTGCCCCATGGCAGCATATTGCTATGGACTTTATAACGGATCTTCCTGTCTCTGCCGGTTGTACGGTCATTTGGGTGGTCGCTGATCGCTTCTCCAAGATGGCGCACTTCATTCCCCTGCCGGGTCTCCCGTCTGCACCCGAACTGGCTAAAGACTTTATCCGCCACATCTTCTGTCTCCATGGCCTGCCCCTCCACATCGTGTCAGATCGTGGGGTTCAGTTCACCTCACGCTTCTGGAGAGCCACATGTAAGTTGCTTGACGTCACTCTGGACTTCTCCTCCGCTTACCATCCACAGTCCAATGGTCAAGTGGAGCGGATCAATCAGAACCTGACCAGTTACCTCCGGCACTTCGTTAATGCCCACCATTCGGACTGGGTGGATCTCCTACCATGGGCCGAGTTCTCTTACAATAATCACGAGAGCGAATCTTCCTCAGAAACCCTGTTTTTTGTAGTCTTCGGTCAGCATCCTCGGATCCCATTTCCCGTCTCCACCTCGGTGGACAATCCGGCTGCGGAATCTCTCGTTAGCGAATTCTCCTCCATTTGGGAGAGTACCCGATCAGCACTCCTTCAGTCGTCCGAACGGATGAAAAAACACGCTGACAAGAAACGCCTGGATCCTCCACAATTCCATCCTGGAGATAAAGTCTGGCTCTCGTCCAAATATGTCCGGCTCAAGATTCCCTCCTACAAGTTAGGGCCTCGGTTCATCGGCCCACTGGAAGTTATCAAACAGATCAACCCGGTGGCCTATAAATTAAAACTCCCGGCCAACTTGCGGATCCCTAACTCCTTCCATGTATCTCTCCTCAAACCCGTGGTACTTAACTCTTTTTCCAAGTCTACAGGTACGCCTCCTGCTCCGGTTTCCGCTGAGAACGAGTTTGAGGTAGAGAACATTCTGGCCACCAAAAGGGTAAGAGGAAAAAACTTTTTTCTGGTAGATTGGAAGGAGTTTGGTCCTGAGGAGAGAACGTGGAAGCCCCGGGAGAACATTCATGCCCCTCTCATCCTTGATAAATTTCTCTCTGGCCTAAAAAAGAGGGGGCCTAAAGGGGGGGGTACTGTAGCGTCGGCGTCCCTGCCTCCTGCTAGGCAGGGACGCTGTTCCCCTCACCTCTCCGCTCTGAGCCCGGCGTCTTCCTCCCGCTCTGCTGGCAGCGCGCGCTGCTTCCCGGCCACGGTGCTTAGGGCGCGCGCGTGCGCGCTCCCCCTCTCTTAAAGGGGCCGCGCGCACCGTCCTAAGGAGTCCCCGGCCAATGGCCGGAGGACTTCACCATATATAAGGCACCTCCTCCAAAATGGAGGTGCCCGAGCAATGTTGTTGCAAAGCCTTCACTCTGCTTCAGCCCTCAGGTCCCGTTACCAGTTACCTGCCAGTCACCTGTCAGATTCCTGCTTGATTCCTGCCTGATATCCGTTTACCTGCTTGCAAGCCTGCGGTCCGACGGTCTGCCTTCCGACACCTGTCAGTCTGTCTATGGACCAGCCTGCCCGCTCACCTGGGAGCGCTCACCTGCTACCTGCCTGCTAGCCTACCTGGAGGCTCCGCCGTCACTTGCCGTGACCACCTGCCTGTCCAGAGACTCTTGCCTGCTCACCTGGGAGCACTCACCTGCTACCTGCCTGCTAGCCTACCTGGAGGCTCCGCCGTCACTTGCCGTGACCACCTGCCTGTCCAGAGACTCTTGCCTGCTCACCTGGGAGCACTCACCTGCTACCTGCCTGCTAGCCTACCTGGAGGCTCTGCCGTCACTTGCCATGACCACCTGCCTGTCCAAAGACTCTCGCCCGCTCACCTGGGAGGGCTCACCAGCCACCTGCCTGCTGTCCTTCTACCCACAGACTGTCCCTGTCACTTGTCGTGAGTACCCGTCCTTCTACCCAGAGACTGTCCCTATCACTTGCCGTGACTACCTGCCCTTCTACCCAGAGACTGTCCCTGTCACTTGCCGCGACTACCTGCCCTTCTACCCAGAGACTGTCCCTGTCACTTGCCGTGACTACCTGCCCGTCTTCCCTGGGAGCCACCTGCTTCCTTACAAGGACCGCCCCCTTGTATAGTTGCTCAGAGGTTCCGCCTCCCAGACCCGTTACAGCGCTCATCTGCTACCTGCCTGCTAGCCTACCTGGAGGCTCTGCCGTCATGTGCTGTGACCACCTGCCTGTCCAGAGACTCTTACCCGCTCACCTGGGAGCGTCCGCCTGCTACCTGCCTGCTAGCCTACCTGGAGGCTCTGCCGTCACGTGCTGTGACCACCTGCCTGTTCAGAGACTCTTACCCGCTCACCTGGGAGCGTCCACCTGCTACCTGCCTGCTAGCCTACCTGGAGGCTTAGCCGTCACCTGCTGTGACCACCTGCCTGCCCAGAGACTCTTGCCCGCTCACCTGGGAGCGTCCACCTGCTACCTGCCTGCTAGTCTACCTGGAGGCTCAGCCGTCACTTGCTGTGACCACCTGCCTGTCCAGAGACTCTTGCCCGCTCACCTGGGAGCGTCCACCTGCTACCTGCCTGCTAGCCTATCTGGAGGCTTAGCCGTCACTTGCTGTGACCACCTGCCTGTCCAGAGACTCTTGCCCGCTCACCTGGGAGCGTCCACCTGCTACCTGCCTGCTAGCCTATCTGGAGGCTTAGCCGTCACTTGCCGTGACCACCCGCCTGTCAAGAAACTGTCCCCGTCATTTGCCGTGACCTCCTGCCCTTCTACCCAGAGACTGTCCCCGTCACTTGCCGTGACCTCCTGCCCTTCTACCCAGAGACTGTCCCCGTCACTAGCCGTGACTACCTGCCCGCCTACCCTGGGAGCCACCCGCTTCCTTACAAGGACTGCCCCTTTGTATAGTTGCTCAGAGGTTCCACCTCCCAGACCCGTTACAGGTGATATCTGAGATGGAGGCTGAACATGAGGAGAAGGAGGATGATGATGCGCAGGAGCTGTACACTGTGGGGGAAACTCTGACTGACATAGGGCCCGCAATCCTCGGTGTGGGGAGGATGTCCCACGGTCCGACTGGGTCCCAGCTTCCACTATGTTTACCCAGTGTGCCGTCCCTGGCCACAAGCACTTGTCCACGTGTCCGTTGTCAGGTGGACTCTCCCAGTAACTGCGTTGTTGAGAGCACGGCAGATGTTTTTGGACACGTGCTTGTGTTGTGCGGGGATGGCACACCGGGCAAAATAGTGTTGGCTGGGGACCGAGTACCGAGGGACGGCCACCGCCATAAGGTTGCGGAAGGATTCCGTCTCCACCAGCCTAAGAGGCAGCATTTCCAACGCAAGCAGTCGTGAAATGTGCGAATTTAGGACTGTGGCCTGTGGGGCGTTGGCTGCGAATTTGCGCTTTCGTTCAAAGGTCTGGGATATAGTTACATAGTTACATAGTTTATAAGGCCGAAAAAAGACAAGCGTCCATCCAGTTCAGCCTATTTCTTGTGCACTGCAGCTATTCCGCAGCGTTGATCCAGGGGAAGGCAACAAAAAACCATGCGGTATAGGCCAATTTACATCATTGAGGAAAAATTCACTTCCCGACACCAATCTGGCAGTCAGATTAAATCCCTGGATTAATTAACTAAGCATAAGATGTAATTTTATTGTTCTCAAGAAAGGCGTCCAGGCCTCTCTTGAACTCATTAAGTGAGTTGGACATCACCACTTCCTCTCCCAGAGAGTTCCAGAGTCTCACGGCTATGACCGTAAAAAATCCCCTTCTATGCTGGTGCAGGAACCTCCTTTCCTCCAGACGCATAGTGTGCCCCCTCGTCTTTGTCACCATCCTTGGTATAAACAGGTCATGGGAGAGATCTCTGTACTGCCCCCTGATGTATTTATACATGTTTATGTATGGACATATGTATGGACATATGGACAATTGTATATGTATGTATATGTATGGACATATGGACAATTGAACGCTGCGGTGGGACGTGGACATGGACGTTGATGCTGTTTCTTGAGAAACTGCCATAACAAGTGAAGACTGAGAGGAGGGGGCATTTTTGCATGCAGTATGGACAGGGGATTGCCTTGCACGCACAACAGGGGGTTCTCTTACACGCGCAACAGCGGAAGAAGCAGTGGTGACATCCGCTGACATTGGTCATGGACCCTAGGGTTCACCCCACAAAGTCGGGTGCTTTGCTGACATGTGTCTGATCATGCTGGTGGTGGTCAGGCTGGTAGTTTTGTCACCCCTGCTGATGCTGGCCTGGCAGGTGGTACAAATGTCCTCTTTGGGGTTATCAGCAGAATCTTTAAAAAAATTCCAGACTCTGGAAGACCTACCAGTTGTACTGGCAATGTCACTCGTTTTGGTGTTACAGGGAACGGTTGCCCGCCTTCTGTCTGCGGCCACCACACTGCTTCTTCCTGCCTGTTGGGGTACTCTGCGTCCCTCCCCCTGTGTGCTTCTGGCCTCGCTCTGCGTATCCTCCTGCCACGTTGGGTCAGTTACTAGATCATCCACCACCTCCTCCTCTTCCACTTCTGCACCACGGTCCTCCTCCTCACTTTGTGGCAATTGTGTCTCGTCATCGTCCACCTCTTGTGACAAATTGCAAGCGTCGCCTTCGTTTGGCGGTGGCTGTTCAAATATTTGGCCATCACTACATGGAATCTCCTCTTCCACCACTTCATGCGGAGCAGGCGAGGGGCCCAAATATGGAAATGGAACAGTGAACAGCTCTTCAGAGTGTCCAAGTGTGGGATCAGTTGCTGTCTGACGACACTCGTCATGGTGGGAGGAAGGAGCATCAGGGTGAGGAGGAGCATGCGGTCGAGACTCACAGCTACTAAGACTTGACCGTGTGGAAGACAGACCGGAGGTGGTGGTGCCCAGGTGACTGGAAGTATTATCTGCTATCCAATTAATAACCTGTTCACACTGATCAGTTCGCAATAGTGGTGTTATTGTGTGCTTCCCTAGAAATTCGGTCAAGAACTGGGAGCGAGAAGATGTGGCTGTTGGTTGTGGCACATTTTCACCTTGGCCACAGCCCCGTCCTCTGCACGCACCATCACCAGAACGTCCAGTTCCACGTCCCTTGCCACGCGCCTTGCCCATTGTAAATGAAGTAAAATAGCTTACACTCGCACTATCAATGGCAAAAGGGTAATAAAAAGGAGATTAGAACCGTGGAAGAGGAAAACCACAGTTCTAATTTCCTGGCGTATACCAGACTTTTTTAAATAGATATATTTGTGTCTGAACAGTCAGCGAGACACTCAATCTGTTTTTTTTTTTATGGAAAAATGGCAAAAAGGTAGATAATACAGTGATTTGAACCATGGAACTGCAAAACCACTAGTTATCTGGCCGAAACCAGACCCTTTTAAACAGATATAATAATCTTTATATAGCGCTAACATATTCCGCAGTGCTTTACATACATTATTGTCGCTGTCCCTATCGGGGCTCACAATCTAGATTCCCTATCAGTATGTCTTTGGAGTGTGGGAGGAAACTGGAGAACCTGGAGGAAACCCACTCAAACATGGGGAGAACATACAAACTCCTTGCAGATGTTGTCCTTGGTGGGATTTGAACCCAGGAACCCAGCGCTGCAAGGCTGCAGTGCTAACCACTGCGCCACCATGCCGCCCTAGATATATTTGTGTTTGAACACTCACAGACACACTAAATTTTTTTTTGGGGGGGGGGAAACTACCAAAAGGTTAATAAGACAGGTCTGATTGAGGGAAAAAAAAAAAAGGAGGATTTAGATGAAAAAAAAGGATTTTTCCTGGCCCCTGAGACCTGGGGTTAAGTCTAGCAATTTGAGCAGCAGCAGCACATTGGACTGTAATGCAGTGTTTGTTGGTATAACCACTGCGTCTTCTATACAGCCTGCCTGCCTGATATCTGGGATGGATATTAGTCCTCAGAAGTACTGTTTGTTTGATTGTGCAGGCTTTAGAGACCCTACACTACCTATTTCGCAGTATAAATCTCTCCCTAACTCAGCAGCACTCTCCCTACACAGTCTGATCCGGAGCGACTGTGTCCAAGATGGCGGCGCCCGGTTTTAAATACTCGAGGTGATGCTGCGCGGCCAGCCAATCACTGTAATGCCCACAACCAACATGGCTGCGACATTACAGTGACTGGCTGGCAATCCCTGCATGTTCATTGGCTCTGTAAAGATCGTCAAACAAGCAGGGCGGAGACCCGAGCTCCCGTCCGAGTAACCCAAAAATGCTCGGTGCTCGCCAAACATCCCGAGTAGTGAGATGCTCGGGCGAGTATCGAGCAGTGTCGAGCATGCCCGCTCGACACTAGTACCTATTCAAGATTTTTGGAGGGGTTTTTCGGAGGAGGAGTCGCAAGTTTTACCTCCTAATAGGGATCATGATTGCGCCATTGAGTTTGTTCCGGGAGCTACTCTTGCCAAGAGTCGCTTGTTTAATCTGACTATCCCTGAAAGAAAGGCCTTGGAGAAATACATACAGACTAGCCTGGCTGCTGGTCACATTAGACCTTCTAAGTCACCTGTGGCAGTTGGATTTTTCTTTGTTAAAAAAAGGACGGGGGTTTACGTCCATGTCTGGATTTTCGTGAAATTAATAAGATTACCGTACGCAATTCCTACCCATTTCCGTTAATTCCTGACTTGTTTAACCAGTTAGTGAGGGCCAAGTGGTTCTCTAAAATTGATCTCTGGGGGGGATACAATTTGTTACGAGTGAAGGAGGGTGATGAATAGAAAACTGCTTTTAACACTCCGGTAGGTCATTTTGAGAATCTGGTGATGCCTTTTGGTCTTACTAATGCACCTGTATTTTTTCAGAACCTTATTAATGACAACCTGAGACCTTTGATTGGTAAGAATGTGGTTGTGTATTTGGATGACATTTTGATTTACTCACCAGATCTAGAGTCCCATTGGCAGAGTGTATGTGAAGTTTTACAGTTATTGAGTGATAATTCACTTTTTGCTAAGCTGGAGAAATGTGAGTTCGCTGTGCAGAAAATTCATTTTTTGGACTACATTGTCTCCAGCGAGGGCTTTGAGATGGACCCTGTGAAGGTTCAGGCTGTGCAGGAATGGCCTAGGCCTATTGGTTTGAAATCTATACAGAGATTTTTGGGTTTTGCCAATTATTACAGGAAATTCATTAAGAATTTTTCTGTAATTGTTAAACCTCTAACCGATCTCACCAGGAAAGGTGCGAATACAGCCCAGTGGACTACTGAGGCCATTGAAGCGTTTGAGTATCTCAAAGAGAGGTTCAGTTCTGCCCCTATCCTTATGCAGCCTGATGAGATCAAGCCTGCTTTGGTCGAGGTCAATGCTTCATCGGTGGGGGTCGGGCAGTTTTATGTCAGGAGAACAAGGGTGGAGTACATCCTTGTGCCTTCCTTTCGGAAACCAAACTGAATTATGATGTTGGAAATCGAGAGTTGCTGGCTATTAAACTCGCGTTTGAACATTGGCGAAATTTTTTGGAAGGCGCTAGATTTCCTATTCAGGTTTTCACAGATCATAAGAATTTGATCTATCTGGATGCTGCCAAGCGCTTGAATGCCCGTCAAGCTAGGTGGGCACTTTTTTTTCTCGGTTTCATTTTTGTGTTACCTATATCCCTGGTACTTAGAATGTTAAAGCCGATGCTTTATCTCGCAGCTTCTCTCCTACGGTCGGTGCCGAGGAGGAGAACATTTTACAGAAAGGAGTTGTGGTGGCGGCATTGGACTCCGTTTTGGAGAATGAGATTCTGAAAGCTCAAGATGATGCTCCATCTAACACTCCCCATAGCAGGTTGTTCGTGTCTAGAGCCTTTAGGAGAGATTTGTTTGTGGAGTGTCATAAGTCTCGGTTGGCAGGTCATCCAGGAATTTCAGAGACTAAGAGACTTATCAGTCGCAGTTTTTGGTGGCCTGGATGGCAGAAGGAAGTCATCAAGTGGGTGCGTCAGTGTACTGTGTGTGCTAGGTCAAAGGCTTCACATACTCCTGCTGCGGGGTTGCTTTGCCCTCTGGAGGTTCCTAGTGCACCTTCGACGCATCTCACAATGGATTTTATTACTGATCTTCCTGTGTCCGAGGGTTTTACTGTCATCTGGGTGGTCGTGGACCGTTTTAGTAAGATGTGTCATTTGGTTCCATTCATTAAGTTGCCCTGCGCCAAGACACTCGCTAAGGCATTTGTTAAGGAGATTGTCAAGCTCCATGGCGTTCCCACGGATATTGTTTCTGATAGAGGACCTCAGTTTGTGGCTCGCTTTTGGCATGCTTTTTGTGAAAGGTTGGGAGTCCATTTGTCATTTTCGTCTGGTTATCATCCTGAGTCTAATGGACAGACTGAAAGAAAGAACCAGGATGTTGAACAGTTTTTGCATTGTTTTGTGGCGGACAATCAAGAGGTGTGGTCTGAGTTTCTGCCTCTCGCAGAATTTGCTCTTAACAATCATACATTCTCCTCTGCTGGGTTTTCTCCTTTTTTTTGTTGTACTGGGAGACATCCATCTTTTGGTTCGTTCTCCAAATTGGGGTCGGCGGTGCCGGAGGAGGAGAATTTTTCTGGTGATTTGGAAAGAGTTTGGACTAATGTACGTTGCAACCTTCAAGAGGCTAACAAGAAGTCCAAGAAGTGTTTTGACAGTAAACGTAAGGAGGTTTTGTTTACTGTGGGTGACATGGTTTGGTTGTCCTCGAAGAACCTGCGGTTGAGGATTCCCTCTAAAAAACTGGGTCCTAAGTTTGTGGGTACATTTAAAGTGTTTCAGGTTGTTAACCCGTCTGCTGTTAGGTTGGATGTCCCTACTTCCTGGAAGATTAATCCTGTGCTTCATGTTTCCTTGTTGAAAAAGGCTGATGTATCTGATAGGGACGCCACTGTCACAGTTCCTCCTGTGGTAGAAGACGGCGAATACGAAATTTCTCGTATCTTGAATACTAGATGGCATAGAGGGAGATTACAGTATCTTGTCTCCTGGAAGGGTTTCGGTCCCAAAGACAACTCCTGGGTAAGGACGGATGATGTCTCTGCTACTAGTCTTGTTAAAGCTTTCCACAGGAGGTTTCCGAATAGGCCTTGGCATGGAGGATCCAGAGGATCCTCATAAAAGAGGGGGTACTGTTAGAACCCTCCTGTTTGTTTTTTCCATCTTGTGTTTTGCAGTCACGTGACCATCTGCCTTTATATTCCAGCTCCGCCCTTCTGGCTGTGCTGGACTTCAGTGTTTGACTGTTTCTCTAGCCAGGTGCTTCTGTGCCTTTCTCTGTCAGTTCGCTTGGTCCTTCTGAGACCTCTAGTACTTTTTTGTCAGTTTGTCTTTTTGTGTTCTGCAACTACTTTTCTGTTTAGGAGGTGTCCCATTTTTGTCCCAGTCCTTAGTTCTTTTAGGGACCCCTCCCGTTATGCTATAGGTCTTCGTTCAGACTAGCCGAGGACTAAGGCGGGTCTGTTCGCTAGGAACAGGCAGCCCGCTACATCGTAGAGATTCAGCTTAGTCTTACTGTAGGGACAGCGTTCCCCTATCTTTCCTTAGTTCATGTTGCAGATCATAACACATATCCTCCCTGCCTCACAACCCTAAACAGCTATTCAACATTTTCAATTCTCTCCTCCGTCTCCCAGCGCCTCCTCCCTCTCCTCTCATCTCAGCCGAAGACTTTGCCTCATTCTTCAAGCAGAAGATTGACAACATCAGACAAAGCTTTTGCCTTAAGTCCCCACAGCCCCTCCTCATATCTACCCAACCTTCCTCCTCCAAAACCAGTTTCTCCACCATTACAGAAGATCAAGTTTCCTCTTTACTCTCCAAATCACACCACCACCTGTGAACTCGACCCAATCCCGTTCCACCTCATCCCTAACCTTACCACAGTATTCATCCCAACCCTAACCCACCTCTTCAACCTGTCACTAACAACTGATGTCTTCCCCTCATGTTTCAAACATACCTCAATCACACCCATCCTCAAAAAGCCCTACCTTGACCCATCCTCTCTGTCTAGCTATCGCCCCATATTACTCCTCCCCTATGCCTCAAAACTACTATAACAACATGTCCAAGTTGAACTGTCCTCCCACCTCTCCTTCTGCTCCCTCTTTGACCACTTACAATCAGGTTTCCGACCACACCACTCCACTGAAACTGCCCTGACTAAAGTCACCAATGACCTACTAACCACCAAATCCAAGCGCCATTACTCTGTCCTCCTCCTAGACCTGTCATCTACCTTCAACACAGTGGACCATTCCCTCTTACTACAGACTCTCTCTTCTCTTGGCATCACAGACTTAGCCCTATCTTGGATCTCTTCATATCTAACAGACCGGATATTCAGCGTCTCCCACTCACACCACCTCCTAATTTTGCCCCCTATCTGTCGGTGTTCCCCAAAGTTCAGTTCTAGGGCCCCTGCTCTTCTCCATTTACACCTTTGGCCTGGGACAGCTCATAGAGTCTCACGGCTTTCAGTATCACCTCTATGCTGATGACACACAGATCTACCTCTCTGGACCCGATATCAACTCCTTACTAACCAGAATCCCACAATGTCTGTCTGCTATTTCATCCTTCTCTGCCAGATTTCTAAAACTTAACATGGATAAAACTGAATTCATCATCTTTCCCCCACCTCACTCAACCCCCCCACATGACCTATCCATCAAAGTTAATGACTGTCCATTCTCCCCAGTAACACAAGCTCGTTGCCTTGGTGTAACCCTGTACTCTGATCTCTCCTTCAAACCACATATCCAAACCCTCTCCACTTCCTGCTGACTCCAACTTAGAATTATCTCCCGGATCCGCACATTCCTCAGCAAAGACTCTGCAAAAACACTAGTGCATGCCCTCATCATCTCCCGCCTTGACTACTGCAACCTCCTGCTCTGTGGCCTCCCTTCTAACACTATCGCACCCCTCCAATCTATCCTAAACTCTGCTGCCCGACTAATTCACCTGTCCCCCCGCTACTCCCCGGCCTCTCCCCTCTGTCAATCCCTTCCCTGGCTCCCCATTACCCAGAGACACAAGTTCAAGACCCTAACCTTGGCATACAAAGCCATCCACAACCAGTCTCCTCCATACATTTGTGACCTAGTCTCCCTGTACTTACCTGCGCGCAACCTCCGATCCTCACAAGATCTCCATCTCTACTCCCGTCTTATCTTCTCTTCCCATAATTGTATACAAGATTTCTCCTGTGCATCCCCCCTACTCTGGAACTCTATACCCCAACATATCAGACTCTGGCCTACCGTGGAAACCTTCAAAAGGAACCTGATGACCCACCTCTTCCGACAAGCGTACAACCTGCAGTAACCAGTGCTCCACCATACTGTTGCATGACCAGCTCTACCCTCACCTACTGTATCCTCACAGATCCCTTGTAGATTGTGAGCCCTCACGGGCAGGATCCTCTCTCCTCCTGTACCAGTTGCTGACTCGTTTTGTTCTAGATTATTTTAAGTGTATTTGCTATGTATAGCCCTTTCACATGTAAAGCACCATGTAATAAATTGCGCTATAATAATAAATAATAACAATAATAATTGATGTCACTTTTCCTGGTGTCTGCCCCTAATTTGAGCTGTTTTGTCAGCTTTTGGGCCACCCTGAAGGTGTTGTGTATGCGTTTAGTTTTGCCTCCCATTGAATTCAATGGGGTTCGGATATGTTCGGAGAACTGTTTGGCGAACATCGGGGCATTCGCGGATCCGAACCGAATCTTGAAAGATTCGCTCATCTCTATTCATGATCTCGGCGGCAGATGACCCTGTCTGTCCTCCTAATTAGAGTCCCCTACCACCAACATCTGTCTTGCCTTTGCTTCTCTCCTATTTCCCTCCTTCCTACAGCAGTCGTCTTCCTGGTTGCTAGGAGCAACTTCCTGCTGCAGTGATCCCAGCCCTGGGCTTGAATTCCTAATATCAGCCAAACAGGCATATTTACTAGGTTATGCCAGATCAGGGCTGGGCTCCCTGGCACTTTCCAACCTACCCCTTCTTCTAACTGTTATCCAGCTACCTACTTTTGGATCCTGATCTTCCCCACCTCCACCCTCCTCCATATCACTGGCCCCAGCCAGCGCATGCTCAGTGAGCTTTAAACTCCTTTCCAGGTTTGCAATGCTCCTGAGTGTTGCTAACTGCACATTTAGATCCAGTATCTGGGCTTCCAAACATGTAACTCACTGACATCGAGCACAGACATAATTATCCTCAAATGCCTGTTCAAGGCATGCATACATCTCAGAAGACGCACACCTGGTAGCATTGTCCAAGGAGCACATATTAAATGATGATAAACAACACAGATAAAAGATGAAAAAACAACGGAAAGCTAGTAAGGAAAACACCAAACTATGCTCTTGTGTTAAACCATGATATTGCGTTTAATTATGAACTTATCTGCCGCCTCTGCACTTTAATGCCACATCCACTCCGCTCAATTGTCTCGCTTAGACTCACTAGAACTTGTAGTCCTCCAGACAGCACTGTTCAGATGAAGCTGCTAGAAACTTGATGCAGCGTTTTTGTAACTTTTTTTTATGCAAATTAAAACTTGCAGTACTAGAAAAGCTGTGAAATTTCAGGAATTTTATGCACAGGCTGGTTTTTCTTACCTGACTGAATTTGAGAACTACAATGCTTTTGAAATCCGCAGCAGCATGTCAATTCTTTCAGCATTTTTGCAGTGTTTTTCACCCATAGAAAGCAATAAGAAATTGAAAAAACACTGAAAAAAATGCATCGCTTTTCTCACTGTGTTTTCACAGCATTTTTAAGCATACTTGGTTAATAAAACTAACTTTATTAAACACTTATTGTAAACAAAGCACACATGCAATCCTTACCCCAAAAAACGCCTCAAAAACCCTGAAAAAATGACATTCTGAATGGAGTAGTTTTACTGCTAAAAGAGCAGGTTTTGACTGCAGAAAAAATGTTGCGAGTGAACATGCTACCTCCACCATGCTTCTCTGTGGGTATAGTGTTCTTTTGGAAATACGCAGTGTTGGCTTTGTGCCAAACATACCTTTTGGAATCATGGTCAAAAAGTTCAACATCAATATTATCAGAATATAATACGGTTTTCCAAATACTTTTGGTAGACTCAATATTGTTTTTTGCAAAACATAAACGGGCTTGGATGGGTTTTTTTTAAGAAAAGGTTTCCATCTTGCTACCCCATTCCACAGGTCAGACATATGAAGAAAACAGGAGATTGTATAACAGTACACAACCAGTACTTGCCAGAATTTCCTACAGCTCCTTTGATGTTGCTGCCCGAGGTTCAAAAGTACGATCACACATACAGTTGAAGCATGAATGCGCTTTATTGCGTCTGACACAATAAACCGCATTCATGCTTCACCTCTATGTGCGATCGTACTTTTGAACCTCGGGCAGCGCGAATTCTGAACCACCGCATTCCTCATTCGTTGTACCGTATCCCATTGGTGGTCCTGCAGCATCCCTTCCATGCTTCTGTAGAAGTTGTGACTGTCACAGCCCTATCAGGTGAGTGCACCTATAGTAACTTACACCACTTTGTTACCAGTTAAGACCCTATTTTTCACTTTTTGTCTCTCCAGTGTTACCTTTTGATTCACGGAAGGTCTCTTGGCAGCCTCCTGAACCAATTTCTCTAGGTAATGCCACTGTTGTGCCAAATGTAGGCCATTTCTTGATGACACCTTCACAGTATTCCATGGTATATCTAAGGCTTTTGGAATTTTTGTGCACCCTTCTCTTGACTGATAACTTTGAACAATGAGAACCCATGCTGTGTTGTAAGCTGTTGACAGACCATGTGTTTTGCTGTAAGAAAATGTTAGGAAAATTCTACTTGAACAGCTAAACTTCATATGGTATTAATCAGAATCACTTTACATTATGGCAGCTGTGCATTGACTACTATGGAATATGAGTTTAAATTATGCAACCACATTCTTTAATTTTGTTATTTTTATTTTTCCCCAAAATGGTTTCAGTTTGTTTGTAGAGATTTGTAGAGATTATAGGTGACAGCAAAAGGTTCTGAAATGATTCTTCTTAGTATGATTTTTTTTTCATAACAAAACCTGGCATTTTAACAGTGGTGTGCAGACTTTGTATATCCACTGTAACATCATACTGTAGCTTCTGTGTTGCTATAATCTTTGGAAAAGTAAAATAACTTCAGGCAGAATAAGGAATATGTTATAAATCTTAACCATTACGGACACCTATATCAATATTGAAATGAATCTAATAATACATATTTGTAGAAGCATGTAGACATTCTAATTGCATTCATATAGATGTTTTAAGGTGAATGTAAGTCCTTTTACCTTTATATTTCACTAAGATTTGTTACTATTCTAGTTCCCCATTCAGCAAGTATAATAGCAGCCATTAAAGGAAAAATTGTAACAAAGTGAAAAGGTCTCCAAAAATTCTTACTTCATACACTCTGCCACCAGAGGGCACTTTTCAAGAAAAGAAATAACATATCTACCTGTCAATTAACTGCTAAAATCTTAAAATGCGTCGGGTCACCGATCTAAAATTATTTTTTTTGTGGAAATACCCTGTTTGATAATAATGTTTTTATATATTTAAAAGAAATGTGGACAAACGTGATATCCATGAAAGACAAAATTAATAAATGTGACCATGAAAGAAAACAACATTTGCTCTTAATTTTATAAATGTATTTCTTCAAATCATGCAAAGGAAATATAGTTCCAACTACTGATGAAGAATGAAGCAGGACATATTCAAACTTTCGGTATTTTACATCAGTATTTATAAGCCAAAAGCAGAGTAGAACAATCATAGGAAAAGTGTCATAGAAACACGTCACCACTTCTGTATTTTTCATTGGCTCCTGGTTTTGCCTGAACGTGTGAACATGGCATTACTTGCAGTCATTGCAATATGCAAATCTCCTTGCCTTAAATTAGAAACGTTTCATGGGAAACAAGATGTAAATGTGCTTTTGTGTCACCCCAGGCCTGGATGCCACAAATATTAAAGGCTGTGTCTGAGAGCAGGAGGGAGGTTACCTGGGCAGAGACAATTAGCATACAGCACCTCCTGTCCCAGGCCAGTAGGGGGAGCAGGCTCCCCCTATAAAAGCTGGAATTGGGGGCAGGGTTAGAGAGAACTGGACGACCTAGCTCAGGACTGAGACTAGTCCCAGAGAAGGAGGGACAGTTGAGCTGAAGCTGAGGAGTCCGGGAGGCGTAGGAGAAACAGCGAGCCAGGGACAGAGGCGACAAGAGCCGGTCCTGGCTGAGAGAATCACCACCGGACATTGGGGTCCGAGGCTGTCAGGGTTGCAAGCCCGGCAGCAGAGAACCAACCCGCGAGGGATTTCAGGTCCCTTGGCCTGAGAAGCCTGGAGGCTCCGCCACACAGAGGGACCGGTACAGCACAGTAAAGCAAAAGGTACCTAAGGCCCGAGTCGCAAGCCATACAGGCGAAGTACACGGCCAGCTCAGGGACGTGGGCTATCACACCACGAAAAGGGGGATAGTCAGCAAGGGCAGAGAGAGAACAGTAGGCCTACCCACTCACCCTGACCAGTGGGGCTCGCCCAAATGTTCTCAGACACCCAGGCCCATTCCTACCCAGTACTCCGGTTGGGTCATTAGAAATACCTGCAATAAAGACCCTGGACTGTTTGAATGGTCTCTGAACTCTGATTATTGCGGCCTGCACTATCACCCCCAGCATTCACATACATTGCCCTGAGGCTACACTCTTCCCGTGGGGAGTTATCCTATCCCTGTGCTGCACACCAACACCAGCCTCAGCGGTCTGCCTTGCAGCGGCGGTCATCCCTGACCGCAATCCACGGGTGGCGTAGTCGGACATTCATAGCTCTACAAACAGACTGCCACAGCATTTGGTCTGACCACCCTGAGCCACGGGATCGGGTTGCCACTACTACCCCCATCATCGCACTGAAGCCTGGTTCCGAGTGCCCCACGGCCCAGGGGGCGAGTCAGCTTTGGCGTAGTCGGCAGGATTGTGACCAACCCGCCACAAACGGGTATTGCGTGCCTGAAAAAGACTGTACACATACCTTTAAAGTGAAGTTTCCCGCCATCTGGAGCTGTTTCCCGCCATCTTCAGCCGTTTTCCCGCCATCTTCAGCCATTTTCCCGCCAACGGGCGCCATCTTCGGGACGCCGCGCGGGAAGAAGAGGGGCGTGGACGTCCAAACCGCGCGAGACCTGAAGCCCCGCCCTACGCACCGACGCTGCGCAAGGTCCTGGAAGGAGATAGAGCGACGCTGACGTCACCAGGACGCGACGCAAGGTCCTCACCCGGAGCAGCACCAGCGGAGCCACAGCCTATGGAAGAGGATCAACGGAAGGTAGGCCACAGTTAACTAGGGGGGAGGAAGATGATGGACGCGGTGGGACCTTCTACCACCAGCGTGGCTGCAGCAGCGGTGATGCCGTTCTCCATGCCCTACATCCCCGGAGCAGCCTGGTTGCCCCAATACTCAGGGGAATCCCATACATTAACTGACTTTAAGGAAAGACTGCACAGTTTATTTAAAGTTTATCCCCTGACAGAAGAACAGAAAGTGAGCATTCTGACGGGGCAGCTAACCGGTGCAGCCCAGCGGGAAGTGAAATCATGGTCAGATGAGGAGAAAAGGACTGTAAAGGACATTCTGACCCGGCTGCGGGGTACCTTTGATACCCGTACCGCAGCAGAAATCAAAATACGGTTCTATGGCTGTAAGCAGCGAGCCCAAGATAGTATCAGGGACTATGCCTTGAAACTGCAAGAAGCTCTGTGAGCAATTAAACAAGCTGACCCTGGGAGCGTGCAGGACACTGATAAAGTGTTGACTGACCAGTTCATAGAAGGTCTGCTGTCCAGCGCCCACAGAACCCAGCTGCGCCTCATGGCCCTACAGAACCCCGATTTGACTTTTGCGCAGTTCAAAGATAGGGCCCTCCGGGTGCTCCAAGAACCTGCACCAGGTGGCGCTGTAGCTTCCTGGCGCCCTGCCATCACTTACCACCAGGAGGCGGCGCCCTACCCCGCAGACCTTGTGGGGGCTGATGCGCAGGCCCTAAATCCATCCCAGCCTGCCAACCTGCACCATCAGGTCCAAGAACTAACCAAGAGTGTGGCTGCATTGACCAGGACCGTACAGTTGTTGCAGATGGAACCGTCAAGACCAATCAAGCTGGCTTCCAGTCCGGAGGATGTCCCGTGGCGTCGACAGAGGAGGATCCCGTCGTTCAGACGGAGGCCCGCCGACCGTTACACTGAGGATGGACAGCCGATTTGCCGCCGTTGCAGCCAGCCAGGACACATAGCCAGGTACTGTACTTTAAATGGGTCCGACCTGGGGCAGAGGGCCAACCCCCAGGCATAAGGTCATCAGGCCTGTCTAATTGGCGTGATAAGTACGTGGGAGGACGCCCGGTCTTACCCGTAGTGCTGGACGGTATCCCCATGAGTGCACTGCTGGACACCGGGTCCCAAGTGACTACCATTCCCTATGTGCTTTTCAAGCGGTACTGGAGTGACGCTGATATAACCCGCTATCCAGACGATGACTTAAGCATTATCACCAGCAATGGCCAACCCGTGCCGCAGGTGGGGTTCAGAGAGATGATTCAGAGAGAGAGGGGTTCAGAGAGATGACCATCAAGATTGGTAAGGTTGAACTGCCGGCACAGGGAGTGATCATTGTGGACATTGACCGTCGTGAAAGTCACCCTAAAATAACCTTGGGTACTAATGTGATTGAAAACTGTCTTTCAGAAGTAATTGTGATTTTGCAGCAGGTGGCGATGAATGCGAGCTCCAGCCAACAGAGGGTCCTCCAGAAGGAGATAAGAGCCCTGATGAGATGGCAACAGGTGGAACTGTCTGGTGGTGAGATCGGTAGCATGAGGATGAGCGACCCGTTCCCCATTGCCATGCCTCCCAAAAGTGAAATGATGATCTGGTGTCGGACTGCAATCGGGTTAAGAGGGAGAGACTACCAAGCCATGGTAGAACCCGTGTACTCAGACAGCAGGCCCCCCATTTTGACAGCCAGGGGGGTGGTTGATGTCTGCCATGGAAGGGAGCCCATCCAGATTTTAAACATCAGGGAAAGGGAAGTACACTTGCCCCGGTACCCTACACTAGCCAAATTGTTTGCCGTCGAACACAATGCTATCAGGGTCATGGAACCCTTGCCTCCATCTCCCCCGGTGGAGGGTAATGGCTCCCAGAAACACAAGGAGGACTGGTGCCAGAAACTCCATGTGGGTGCTGACTCCACTCCCCTGCACCAAAAACAAGGAGTCTACCGGGTGGTTCAGGAGTACGAGAGAATTTTTAGTAAGCACCCGCTAGACTTCGGCCGAGTAAAGGGAGTAGAACACCACATCCCCATGGGGAGCCACCCACCAATAAAAGAGAGACACAGACCTGTACCTCCTGCACATTATCAGAACGCAAAGGGCATGCTGAGAGAAATGAAAGAAGCTGGGGTCATTAGAGATAGCTGTAGTCCCTGGGCAGCCCCCTCTGGTAAAAAAGAAAGACGGTACCATGAGAATGTGCGTGGACTATAGACAAATCAATCATATCACCCATAAAGATGCGTACCCGTTACCTAGGATAGAGGAGTCTTTAGCCGCACTAAAATCAGCTAATTTCTTCTCTACTTTGGACCTTACTAGTGGGTACTGGCAGGTTCCTGTGGCAGAGGCTGACAAGGAGAAGACCGCCTTCACCACCCCAATGGGATTGAGCGAATTCAACTGTATGCCATTCGGGCTCTGCAACGCACCCGGGACCTTCCAGAGGCTGATGGAATGCTGTCTAGGGCACCGAAACTTCGAGACGGTCCTCCTTTACCTGTTCGTCTATTCGAAGACCTACAAGGACCATCTAAAACACCTGACAGAGGTTTTCGAAGCCCTGGCAGGCTAAGGCATGAAGGTGAAACCCTCCAAGTGCCATCTGTTAAAGCCGAAGGTACAGTACCTAGGACACATGATGAGTGCAGAGGGAGTGGCCCCCGACCCCGACAAGGTTACCGTCATCAAGAGCTGGCCAAGCCCCTCTAACATCAAAGAAGTGAGGCAATTCCTCGGGTTGGTAGGCTACTACCGAAGGTTCATCCCCGGGTTCACAAAGATGGCAGCACCAATGCAGGACCTCCTTATAGGTCAATCCAAGACCAGAAGCCAAAAGCCACCCTTCAAGTGGGACAAGCCGGAAGAGGAGTCCTTCCGCCAGTTGAACATGGCCCTCACGGGGGATGAGATCCTGGCCTACCCCGATTATGGCCATCCTTTTATCCTCCACACAGACCCCAGTAATGTGGGGCTGGGAGCCGTACTGTCACAGAACCAACAGGGCCGAGAAAGGGTGATCGCGTACGCCAGCCGGAAGCTGAGGCCCACTGAAAGAAACCCGGAGAATTACAGCTCCTTCAAGCTAGAATTCTTGGCAGTGGTGTGGGCCGTCACAGAACAGTTTAAGCATTACCTGGCCTCCGCAAAGTTCACTGTGTACACGGACAACAACCCGCTGACACACCTGGACAATGCAAGACTAGGTGCCCTAGAACAGCGGTGGATGGCACGGCTATCCAATTGTGACTTCACAATCAAATACCGGGCAGGCAGGACCAACGCCAACGTAGACGCCCTATCAAGAATGCCTCACCTACCCAAAGGAGAAGAAGACTCGGAAGAGCTGGAGGAAGTGGAGCTCCCTGCGTTCCACCGGTATGGGGCCACTCAGTATTCTCACCAGGTAAGAGACAAAGACCTAACCACGGTCATGTTCAACCCCTTACCCCACCACGGCTGGGCTGAAACGCAAGATAGTGACCCTGCAGTTCGCCTGGTGAAAGACCTGTTAACCCAGACAGACGCTAGCCCTGGCCTGGACGCTCCAGAGGAAGCCAAGCAGTTATGGAAGGAGAAGCGCAGGCTATTCCTCTGCGAGGGTAAGCTGTGCAGAAGGCTTGTCAACCACCGGACGCATGAGCTGACCTGGCAGGTAGTGGTCCCAAGACGAGATGCAGCAATGGTCCTGGAGGCCTACCATGACAGAGCGGGACACTTTGGGTGGAAGAAACTAGAGTTCCTACTGAGAGAGCGGTTCTACTGGGTCGGTATGAGAGGGGCCATAGAGAAGTGGAGCAGGGACTGTGGCCCATGTAACCTCAGAAGGAAGGACCATACCAGCCAGAAGACACCCTTGAGGCCCATCGTCACCAGGCAGCCTCTTGAGCTAGTAGCTCTGGACCATGTGAAGTTGGCTCCAAGCCGGTCCGGCTACATCTATGCCCTCACGATTGTGGACCATTACTCCCGATTCCTGGTGCTGGTTCCTGACAGCCCAAACAGTGGCCAGAGCCTTCCAGCAACACTTCTGCCATCCACACGGGTATCCGGAACAGGTCTTGACAGATCAAGGTCCAGCGTTTGAGGCTGAAGTATTCCAGGAGTTCTGCAACCTCTACGGCTGTAGGAAGATTCGGACAACGCCTTACCACCCGCAAACCAACGGGCTGTGTGAGAAAATGAACAATATCGTCATTGATCTCCTCAAGACGTTGCCCCTGGAAGAACGCAGCCTGTGGCCGGAGAAGCTGCCAGACCTGATTGACTTGTACAACCATATCCCGGTGAATGCTACCAATTGCACCCCGGCTTACCTGAGACCAGGTAAGCTGCCGAGAGACCTGGAGATGGGAGTCCTGACACCCGAGGACACCTCCCCAGACGCGGACTGGGATACAGAACGGCGGCTACAGTACAAGAAGGTACAGGAGAGTGTGGAGAGGAGTCTGGCTCAAGCGAGAGAAAGGCAAGAGAGGCTCTTCAACCAACACGCCCCTGCTGGTCCCCTGGAACCTGGTGAGCAGGTCCTGAAGCGGAAGAGAAGGCTTCACAAGCTGGACGACCAGTGGGAGAGAGACCCGTACACAGTACTGCAGTCTGACCACAACAACCCGAAGGTATGTGTAATTACCAAGGATGGAGGAGAAACCACTAGCACCGTCTCCAGAGACCACCTAAAACGGTGCCCCAAGCAACTGCAGAGTCCAAGTGAAGATCAAGATGACCTTGAGCCTGCAGAGGACAAGGAAGAAATGATCAGCACAGTTCTCGGAGAGTTCCCCCGGACCTGGACTCGGATAAACAATGCGATAGTGGTACCCGTCCTACACTTCCTTCAGCCTACCCAGCAGGAGCCTACAGGAGAACAAGAAGAACAAGCAGCCCTAGAGGCAGAAGAACTCATGCCAGCAGCCCAGGAGAGTCAACCCTCTGCTGACAGTGAGCCTGCCATGCCTGCGGTAAGCCAAAGGACCCGCAGACAGCTGCCTGCCCTGCCTGTAAACCCAGCTAGTAGCTGTACCCTAAATGATAGTGGGGAAAGCCAGGGTAGACCACCACCAGACAGTGGGTTACGGAGGTCAACCCGGAGCACTAGGGGTCAAATACCAGCTCGCTGGAAGATCTAAATGCACAGTGTATATATTTAATGTTTTATGTTTGAACCCTGGTTATTAATACTGTTTTCCCAGTTTTTCTAGATATATGGACTAACAGGTAATGAACTTTGAGTAACCGGGGCTTCCTTGTAAATATGTTCGGAGCCTAACCAAAGGAATGAATAAAGACTGTCAAGGACTCGGGGCAAGGACAGACCCCCACCTGGTTAAAGCTCCCGTTGTGTTGGTGAAATGGACACCCGGTCACGGATCATACTGTGACCCTCTCCTTTTGTTGGTGATATGGACACCCGGTCACAGACCACACTGTGACCTAAAGAACTCAATATGTGATGTTGTTCGTTATTTCCTCCCCTGTTGTGTTTATGGTCATGCATTTATACCCTGTATTTGTGTTTCCTGTTTAGTCCCGGAGTACTAAATTTTACTAGGGGGGAATGTGTCACCCCAGGCCTGGATGCCACAAATATTAAAGGCTGTGTCTGAGAGCAGGAGGGAGGTTCCCTGGTTAGGGACAATTAGCATACATCACCTCCTGTCCCAGGCCAGTAGGGGGAGCAGGCTGCCCCTATAAAAGCTGGAACTGGGGGCAGGGTAAGAGAGAACTGGACGACCTAGCTCAGGACTGAGACTAGTCCCAGAGAAGGAGGGACAGTTGAGCTGAAGCTGAGGAGTCCGGGAGGCGTAGGAGAAACAGCGAGCCAGGGACAGAGGCGACGAGAGCCGGTCCTGGCTGAGAGAGTCACCACCGGACATTGGGGTCCGAGGCTGTCAGGGTTGCAAGCCCGGCAGCAGAGAACCAACCCGCGAGGGATTTCAGGTCCCTTGGCCTGAGAAGCATGGAGGCTCCGCCACACAGAGGGACCGGTACAGCACAGTAAAGCAAAAGGTACCTAAGGCCCGAGTCGCAAGCCATACAGGCGAAGTACACGGCCAGCTCAGGGACGTGGGCTATCACACCACGAAAAGGGGGATAGTCAGCAAGGGCAGAGAGAGAACGGTAGGCCTACCCACTCACCCTGACCAGTGGGGCTCGCCCGAATGTTCTCAGACACCCAGGCCCATTCCTACCCAGTACTCCTGTTGGGTCATTAGAAATACCTGCAATAAAGACCCTGGACTGTTTGAAGCGGTCTCTGAACTCTGATTATTGCGGCCTGCACTATCACCCCCAGCATTCACATACATTGCCCTGAGGCTACACTCTTCCTGTGGGGAGTTATCCTATCCCTGTGCTGTACACCAACACCAGCCTCAGTGGTCTGCCTTGCAGCGGCGGTCATCCCTGACCGCAATCCACGGGTGGTGTAGTCGGACATTCATAGCTCTACAAATAGACTGCCACAGCATTTGGTCTGACCACCCTGAGCCACGGGATCGGGTTGCCACTACTACCCCCATCATCGCACTGAAGCCCGGTTCCGAGTGCCCCACGGCCCAGGGGGCGAGTCACTTTCATTTCAGAATTTTGGTCTACCGTTAGAGGATTTTTAACAATTGACTTAGAATAATAGAGAGAACAAAACATAACGATCTAGAAACAGCAGCAGACTTGGAAAAACAATTGTTAACAGGATCAAGGACAGAGTCCTCCCTTCCCCCAGTGCTGAGTGTGGCATGTGGAAAGGAGAGGAAATGAGCCAACCCTCCCCCACACAGATCAGAGACTGAGCAGAAGCCTGAGCGCTGAGCCTATCCCTCCCCCACACAGATCAGAGACTGAGCAGAAGCCTGAGCGCTGAGCCTATCCCTCCCCCACACAGATCAGAGACTGAGCAGAAGCCTGAGCACTGAGCCTATCCCTCCCCCACACAGATCAGAGACTGAGCAGAAGCCTGAGCGCTGAGCCTATCTCTCCCCCACACAGATCAGAGACTGAGCAGAAGCCTGAGCGCTGAGCCTATCCCTCCCCCACACAGATCAGAGACTGAGCAGAAGCCTGAGCGCTGAGCCTATCCCTCCCCCATACAGATCAGAGACTGAGCAGAAGCCTGAGCGCTGAGCCTATCCCTCCCCCACACAGATCAGAGACTGAGCAGAAGCCTGAGCGCTGAGCCTATCCCTCCCCCACACAGATCAGAGACTGAGCAGAAGCCTGAGCGCTGAGCCTATCCCTCACCCACACAGATCAGAGACTGAGCAGAAGCCTGAGCGCTGAGCCTATCTCTCCCCCACACAGATCAGAGACTGAGCAGAAGCCTGAGCGCAAAGCCTATCCCTCCCCCACACAGATCAGAGACTGAGCAGAAGCCTGAGCGCTGAGCCTATCCCTCCCCCACACAGATCAGACACTGAGCAGAAGCCTGAGTGCTGAGCCTATCCCTCCCCCACACAGATCAGAGACTGAGCAGAAGCCTGAGCACTGAGCCTATCCCTCCCCCACACAGATCAGACACTGAGCAGAAGCCTGAGAGCTGAGCCTATCCCTCCCCCACACAGATCAGAGACTGAGCAGAAGCTTGAGCGCTGAGCCTATCCCTCCCCCACACAGATCAGAGACTGAGCAGAAGCCTGAGCGCTGAGCCTATCCCTCCCCCACCACAAGGCTAGAAACATGAGCAGCACACAAAGAACAGCTCAGAGAGATAACGCCACTCCCTCACTATGTAAGTGTGTAATACACAGAGATCCTGTGCCTTCTTAGGGCTTTTTCACATTTTGTATGCATTTTTCAAGGGTAAAAAATATTGACATTTACAGTAGCAGCAACATGAATGAGATTTCTGATGTCTCATGCACACATTGCTTATCTTTTCTTTGCAGATTTTATCCATCAATGCGTTTTTCAAATCTGCAACATGTACATTCTTTCACTGTTTTTGCAGCATTTTGCAATTTAAGGGTGAAAAATACAAGTATAAACACAGCGAGAAAAAAACATCAAACCACGTCAAAAATGGTAGTATTGTGAGCAGCGTTTTTCCTGACAACACTCTGTTTTATGTTGCAGAAAAATCAGCTCCAAATACTCAATGTATGCAGCCCCGCTCACCTGTCCAGAGATGTCCCCCGCAGTAATCCTCTGACCACTGACGCCGAGGAGCCGGGGAGAATGAGCAGCTCCAGGGAGCGGGGCCCGGAGCTGCGCTGAGCTCAGGAGCAGTGTCCTGTCACTCAGTGAGCTCCGCTCAGTGCAGGGCCCAGCTCGCTGGAGATGCTCATTCTCCCCGACTCCTCTGTGTCAGCTGTCAGAGGATTACAGAGGGGACATCTCCGGACAGGTGAGTATAAGGATTTTATTATTATATTCTTATTTTTACGCAGGGACTCTGCGGGAGCTAACTACTACTACTCCCAACAGTGTCTCTTGCTCGTGCTGATCACACCACTCCAGATAATATGAGTGTAGAATTCAACTTAAAGAAGCACTCCTCCTCCTCCCCTCAAAATTTTTCTCCTCTTCGTATTTTGTAGTCATCATATTATATAACACTGTGTACTTACAATTACTCATTTTGTGCTTCTACCCAGCTAATTCTTCGGTTTTACATTAGGTCTATGACATCACGTGATTACAAACTAACTGGCTGAATCCTTTTATGCTCTATGTAGAAACAGAGGTCGATTTTGCCTGTGTGACTCAAGAATCACTGCAAAAGTCAATAGCAGGCGGCAGGAGGGAGCAGCTGGGTTAGGGGTTGAAGAGGGGAATGATAAATGCAGGGACAAGATACTTCCTGTTTCTACATAGAGTAGAGAAAAGAGAAGAATTAGCTGGGTAGAAAGGCAAAATGAGCAGTTGTAAGTACACAGTGCTATATAATAGGATGATTGCAATATATTAGAAGGATAAACTTTGATGGGAGTGCTTATTTACACCAACAGAAGACACTTTGTATGCAAAATGTTAAAAGTGTTAAGCAGAAGAAATCCTCCAATGGCATTTTGGTATTTATTTTTGTTTCCATGTACAATATATTAACCCCTTAACAACATTAGACGTACTAATACTCATCTGTGCCCTGGCACTTAAGAGCCAGACCCGTATTAGTACGTCATGGCGATCGCACGCGCACACAGGCTGTGCGGGCGCGATCGCCACTGGGTGTCAGCTGATTGTCACAGTAATATGTGCAGGGAGCAGTCACGCACCGCTCCCACCACATTAACCCCCGCGATGCTGCGATCGAAGTCGATCGCAGCATTACGGTGGCAAGGGGAGGTGATCGCAGATACTCACCTCCTCTTCCGGCTTCCAGCGCTGTCTGCCGTGGCTTCCAGGATGTTGCCATGACGACCCGATGTCGTCATGACAACATCCGGGTCACCAGACAGCAGGAAGATTTTTTGGACATGCGCAGTGCATCTCCAAACAATCTTCTCCCTGTCCAGAACTGACAGCCTGCATGGCACAGGGATGGTGCTGCATTCCTGTGCCATGCAGGTGATCAGAGAAAAAAAAGTGAAAGTCCCATAGTGGGACAAAGTAATAAAGTATAAAAACTATCAGAAAGTGAAAAAAAAAATTAAAAAAAATTGTAAAAATATTTTAAAAAAAAAAATAATAATAATCCACCAAAATAAAAATATACTGTACCCATCAATAAATATTATTATAAAAAAAAAACAATAAAAGTACACATATTTGGTATCGCCGCGTCCGGAACAACCTGACCTATAAAACTGTCCCACTAGTTAACCCCTTCAGTGAACACGGTAAAAAAAAAACGAAGCAAAAAACAATGCTTTATCACCATACCGCCAAACAAAAAATGGAATAACACGCGATCAAAAAGACAAATATAAATAAAAATGGTACCGCGTGTTTTTTTTTGGGTGTCTAATAACCGTGAAACATCCGGGCGGGGACTCGAGCATGTCACTCGAGCACACGCAGTACATGGTGCATACCTGAGTACCCGATGCAAACTCAAGTAGCGAGCACTTGCGCTCAAGACTAATGACAACTTATTCAATATGATGACCTAATGTTATCAAATTCTGTGTCGTACCTCTGGGTTCAAAATGTTCACTATAAACCTTAATAAAATCCTTGAGGGGTATAGTTTACAAATTGGGGTCACTTGTGGGGAAGCTCCACTGTTTAGGCACATCAGGGGCTCTCCAAACGCGACATGGTGTCCGCTAACAAATTGAATGGAAAATCGGCTCAAATTGTTAGCGGACACCATGTTGCGCTTGGAGAGCCCCTGTGTGCCCAAACATTGGAGCTCCCCCACAAGTGACCCCATTTTGGAAACTAGACCCCCAAGGCACCTATCTAGATGCATAGTGAGCACTTGGAACCCAAAGGTGCTTCACAAATTGATTCATAAAAATGAAAAAGTGTTTTTTTTTTCACTTTTTCATTTTTACGAATCAATTTGTGAAGCACAGCTGCAGGCTTATATGCTTATATTATCCGGCTGGGAAGGGCCAGATAACCATGGGCCCTAAAAAAATGACCCCTGGGGTGACCCTAAAGAAAAAATGACATGGGGTCCACCCATTTTTGATAACCAGCAAAGGCAAAGCAGACAGCTGTAAGCTGATATTAATAGGCTGGGAAGGTCCATGGTTACCTGGCTACTCCCACCCTCATAATATAAGCCTGCAGCTATCTGCTTTCCCTTAGGTGGTTATTTAAAATAGGGGGGACCTCACGTCATTTTTTTAAATTATTAATTTAATAGGTTTAATAAAGTTAAACACCCTTTAGTGGGCTTATGAAATTATATACAGTATCTACAGGATATTTATCTAACACATTTTCTCTTCTCAGATGGGACGTGGGTCCCTTAAGAAAAGACTTTAAACGAGTATTTGAACCATAAAATCAAATTTTATTGAAACATTGTTTAGAACATGATAAAAGTAATCACAGTGCTTCACCAATAAGAACGGGCTGATAAATATGCAATTTAAACACTATATTATATCCCAATGTTACCGAAAGTATTAAATCGCTGATTTACAATATGTTGTTCACAAATGCGACTCTATTGCTATCTCAAAACATATGAAAGTGAAATTAAATATAATAATGGCATGAAAAATATCTATGTTTGTAGAGCTATTGTCACTATTGATATGAATGGTATTATGTGATAACCATACTGCCACCATATGGAGAAACTTAAGGCTGCAACAAATATTGTTGATGGTATGAAAAGGTGTCCATAGGAGTCAGAAAGTAGAAAACAGCTGTCAACAGCTGAAAAGCACAGTAACTATGTCACATAGACAAAGGGATAGTGAATTGCATTACCTGAAAGTGTATTGTGCTGAAGCCCGTCTGTCACCCCGACGTACGTTTCGAATATTCTTCTTCAGGGATCTGAAGTGTGTATGTCGCGTGGTGGTATACAGTACAGACCAAAAGTTTGGACACACCTTCTCATTTAAAGATTTTTCAGTATTTTCATGACTATGAAAATTGTACATTCACACTGAAGGCATCAAAACTATGAATTAACACATGTGGAATTATATACTTAACAAAAAAGTGTGAAACAACTGAAAATATGTCTTATATTCTAGGTTCTTCAAAGTAGCCACCTTTTGCTTTGATGACTGCTTTGCACACTCTTGGCATTCTCTTGATGAGCTTCAAGAGGTAGTCACCGGAAACGGTCTTCCAACAATCTTGAAGGAGTTCCTAGAGATGCTTAGCACTTGTTGGCCCTTTTGCCTTCACTCTGCGGTCCAGCTCACCCCAAACTATCTCGATTGGGTTCAGGTCTGGTGACTGTGGAGGCCAGGTCATCTGGCGTAGCACCCCATCACTCTCCTTCTTGGTCAAATAGCCCTTACACAGCCTGGAGGTGTGTTTGGGGTCATTGTCCTGTTGAAAAATAAATGATGGTCCAACTAAACGCAAACCGGACGGAATAGCATGCCGCTGCAAGATGCTGTGGTAGCCATGCTGGTTCAGTGTGCCTTCAATTTTGAATAAATCCCCAACAGTGTCACCAGCAAAGCACCCCCACACCATCACACCTCCTCCTCCATGCTTCACGGTGGGAACCAGGCATGTAGAGTCCATCGGTTCACCTTTTCTGAGTCGCAAAAAGACACGGTGGTTGGAACCAAAGATCTCAAATTTGGACTCATCAGACGAAAGCACAGATTTCCACTGGTCTAATGTCCATTCCTTGTGTTCTTTAGCCCAAATAAGTCTCTTCTGCTTGTTGCCTGCCCTTAGCAGTGGTTTCCTAGCAGCTATTTTACCATGAAGGCCTGCTGCACAAAGTCTCCTCTTAACAGTTGTTGTAGAGATGTGTCTGCTGCTAGAACTCTGTGTGGCATTGACCTGGTCTCTAATCTGAGCTGCTGTTAACCTGCGATTTCTGAGGCTGGTGACTCGGATAAACTTATCCTCAGAAGCAGAGGTGACTCTGGGTCTTCCTTTCCTGGGGCGGTCCTCATGTGAGCCAGTTTCTTTGTAGAACTTGATGTTTTTTGCAACTGCACTTGGGGACACTTTCAAAGTTTGCCCAATTTTTCGGACTGACTGACCTTCATTTCTTAAAGTAATGATGGCCACTCATTTTTCTTTACTTAGCTGCTTTTTTCTTGCCATAATACAAATTCTAACAGTCTATTCAGTAGGACTATCAGCTGTGTATCCACCTGACTTCTACACAACACAACTGATGGTCCCAACCCCATTTATAAGGCAAGAAATCCCACTTATTAAACCTGACAGGGCACACCTGTGAAGTGAAAACCATTTCCGGTGACTACCTCTTGAAGCTCATCAAGAGAATGCCAAGAGTGTGCAAAGCAGTCATCAAAGCAAAAGGTGGCTACTTTGAAGAACCTAGAATATAAGACATATTTTCAGTTTTTTCACACTTTTTTGTTAAGTATATAATTCCCCACATGTGTTAATTCACAGTTTTGATGCCTTCAGTGTGAATGTAAAATTTTCAAAGTCATGAAAATACAGAAAAATCTTTAAATGAGAAGGTGTGTCCAAACTTTTGGTCTGTACTGTATATATGGGCAGATATCCCCCATCAATGTGCGGGCTGCCGTTTCCGGTCCACCTAGACCTCAGACGGCGCATGCGCAGAATGTCAACTTCCTATCCGTTCTCGGGCGGTGAACCGCAAGCCACAGGTTGCTACGCAGCACAAGTATGCTCGCAGGCACTGTGGCCGAGTCAGGAAGTATCCAGGAAGCGGCAATCATACGCATGCGTACAGGTCCAGGACGTGGTAAGTATATATAGAAAGAGCCTATTGTCATGATTCTGTGAATTAGACGCAACTCTCATGTGTATCGCCCTTCAAGTGTTGTATCTGCGTGCATGATATAAAATCAATGTGCATCATAAATAACAGTGATTTTCCTAATCCCAAAGAGTACCACAGTGGTATCCCATACCCACAATTATTAGAACGAGAATTTTCAAAATATACTGATGAGGAAATCGGATATAAAAAGTGACAATGTGCAATGTGAACATTGAATAAAACTGAATGAATAAATTAAATAGAAGGGACATCCGAGGATATCTCGTAACATGAATAAAAAAACAGTGCATTTAATAACTCATTTGTCCTCAATAAATATAGAGACCAGAGTACTGGACATGACATTAATACGAAGATAACATAAGTTAAATAAATGAATTATCATGTGAATAATGATTAATAAATATATTAAATGTGAATGCATACAATAAAATATAAAATGAAATTAAAATAAAACACATACATGAATATATAGAATGTAAATGTATTTACTAAGACCATGGAATAAAATAAAATACCAAACTAGGTATATGAAATTGGGTATAAGGACCAAAATGTGCTGGACCAAAAATACGTGAAATATAAAAGATGGACATCAATAAAAGCCCTCGATAAATTAATACAGTGTATAAGGAATGTGAAAAATGTGCTCTAATCATAAAATAAAAACCAAAATTGCTACGTGTATGTGCAAAATGGTGAAAAAGAAATATGTAATGTGATGATGAATAAAGAACAGGGAATAATAAATAACTAGCAACTAAAGTGTGATGTAACCATTAGAGTGTAAAACGTGTTACGACGTGTGTATGCGAATGGGTGAAAGAAAGATGTGTGATGCGTGTGTGAATAAAGAAATGAATAAGTGAAGAGTAGTGTTGAGCATTCCGATACTGAAATATCGGGTATCGACCGATATTCGCGGTATCGGAGTTCGGATACTGAGTTCCGATACTTTTAGAATATCGAATACCGGAATCGGAAGTTCCCATAATGCCTGAGCTCTGCAGTGTCTCTAAAGGATGACAAGCTGAATGGCAGCGCTCAGCTTACTGTACTTGTCATTTAGTGTTAAAGGATTTATTTAAAAAAATAATAGTATTTTCATGCACCTCTCTTTAAAAAAGCCGGCCGCAATTCAGCAGCGGCATACACCGGTACCCGAGAATTTACAAATGAAAGAATAGAGCATCACACATAGATTAGATAGATAGAAACATGTCAGTCACATATATAAGAAGTACAGTGACAGTGTTGCTTACTGTACCTGTACTTCATATATATGTGACTGATATGTTTCTATCTATCTAATCTATGTGTGATGTTCTATTCTTTCAGTTGTAAATTGTCGGGTACCGGTGTATGCCGCTGCTGAATTGCCGGCTTTTCGCGTAATACATTCTACATTATTCTTAGTTGTTTTCCTTCATGTAGAATTAACCTACAAGGAAAGAAAGGGTTTATTTTTATTCCGATATTTGTGTCCCATTGACTTGCATAGGTTTCCGGTATCGGAATCGGCGATATCCGATACTTTTTGGGTATCGGTCCGATCCAATCCAATCCGATATTTCTCAGAAGGTATCGCTCAACACTAGTGAAGAGTGAATGACACATGAAGCAGACTATTTTCGGGGTGTGAAAATAAGAAAAAATAAATAAATAAAAAAGGGGGGGTGTGGTGCAATTGTAGGAGACTCAGGGTAGTAGTTGTGGCCAACGGCTGATGTGTTCCCATACCCTGGTCCCCTGACAAAGATAAAAGTCCCAATTTTCCCTTGTTGTGTGTGTGGTGCAGGACACTCACATCTGGATCATAGATCTCTGCCGTCTTCAGTCTTCTCATCTCAGGAACGGCCGCACACACATTTAAGGAGTTCTGTTCCATTTTATAAAAAAGAACTTTACTAGAACATTTGTAAATATCTTCATACAGCACATAACATTGCATACCGACTCCACCAGGGTCACCATTTGACACACCGCAGTGTCAGTGTCCATTTGTCCCTAGTTGTCCCTTTCATAGCGAACACTCCTGGTCTATAAGACCCTTGCAGTAGTAAGAGTCCCTGTACTGACTGTTTCCTGTCCCGCTTCCCCTTCTCTGAAGGCTTGTGGAGACACAACTCACTGTGAATCCTATGGACCGTAGGTCCCGAACGTACGGAAACGTCTGTTCAGAGTGTCTGAGTACAGGTTCTTCTCTGCTGGACAACTTGTGCCAAAGGCGCCCCCTGGACCACCAACTGTACTTGTCTTACATCTTTCTCTCTCTCCCAGGAACTAACTGCAACTAGGAAACTGCTCTCTGATCCCCTGAATCTGCTCCTTCCACACTCAGCAGCTCCCAAATTCCTTAACCCTTTCCTACACTACCCTCTACTAACATGTAGGGCAATTAATCATAAAACCTTTTCATATTGCAAACAGGAAATGGCATTATATGTACACATACAGACAAGGTGCATGACCAGGTCCTGGTCACCCTCTTACACAATGATGGATAAAACCGGGAATAATAAATGAATGGCAAATGAAGTGATATAACCATTGAAATGTGAAAACCTGTTGCGACGTGTATGTGCAAATTGGTGAAAAGAAATGTGTAGTGCGTGTGCTGGGTGAAAAACTGAATAAATGGTGAGTTAATGACGCATGAAACGAACTATGTGTGGGGTGTGATGAGATGGTGAAACACATAGAAAGTGGGGTGATCATGATGTGCACAAAATTACTTGGTGGATGTGTAAATAAACAAATATACAAATACAAAATCCCAATATTCATGATACCAAATTGCATATTAAAATTTAGTCCATGATATCATCAGCGTAGAAATGTATCACAAATAGGTACTCCAAACTTTGTGGATCCCATGAAATAACGTGTACCATTCCAAAAAGGTTGAAGATCAATAGAACCTCGTTAATATCAGCAGCGTCACGATCTAAAGTGGACTCCACACCGACCATGTGTATAAATGTGTGCATCTGTGTGTAATAAAAAATATTATGTTAAAACCACATAAAAACACATTAAAACCACAACTCAGAGTGTTTGCAAAAATAGATTATCAGGACTATTACTTAAATCACAAAAAAGAACCAAAGCCAAAATTTTCATTCAAACCATATGGAGCGATTGAATTTAGACAGTAGATCCACCGACTTTCTACCTGCGCTAATGTTTTAAACAGGTCCCCACCTCTAGTGCCTAATGATACCCTGTCAATGGCTTTTCAAAACCGTCGCATCGGAGTCGTGAAATCGTTTGAAATGCCGTGGAAGAGTCTTCAACTGTTCAGTGTCCATGGCATTTTTAGACTTTTCGATGTCGCGCACGTGTTCTCACACTCTGACTCGAAATTCTCTGGTGGTCATGCCCACGTAAATTTTGTTACATGGGCATTCAGCCACATATTCCACTCCTTTAGTAGAACACTTGAGAAATTGCCTTATAGAAAATTCACGGTCTTTTGCTGCATTGTGAAACACTTTACTTTTTACCGTGTTGGTGCAAGCCTTGCACTGTCCACAGGGACAAAAACCCTTTATTTGATCCCTAAATTATGTCATTTACCCTTTACTGGTTTGTATTGGCTCCTTACCAAAAAGTCTTTCAAATTCTTGGATCTTTTAGCTGTGATACACGGTTTTGGTGGTAGGATTTTACCCAAGATAACATCAGTTTGGAGAATGTTCCAATGTTTATGGATAATTTGCTTGAATCTGTTCCACTGGCTATTATATGGGGTAATTAATCTAATCGGATTAGTGCCCTGGTTGTACTCAAGTTTCTTGTTAGGGTAAAGTGTCGGTCCCTACTTAAAGCCTTGACTCTCTTATATCCCCGCCTAATCTGTCTGTGTCCATAGCCTCATTCCCTAAAACGATTGTACAAATCTGTGGCCTGTTTTTCAAAAGCCTCCTCGCTCGTAAGTACTGGCCAATTGGTATACCACGTATAGTGGAAGGTAAATGGGAGGAATCGGCTCTCAAAATAGAATTTGTGGCCGTCGATTTGCGGAATATATTGGTTTTAATCATTCCGTCCGATGTGACTTCAATATCGATATCAAGAAAATTGACTCTGCGTCCATATTGATAAGTCAATTTGATGTTTAAATTATTGTTGTTAATAATACGCATAAATTCATGAAGATCAACATCGGAACCTTCCCACACAAAGAGAATGTCATCGATGTACCTGATCCAATTATGGATCCTTTCAGTGCCCTCAATTGGAGAACATTGGAAAATGTCCCTCTCCCATGCCCCCAAAAATAAATTTGTGTAAGACGGGGCACAAGCTGTGCCCATCGTGGTTCCTTGTGTTTGTAGGAACACCTGATCCTTAAATAGGAAGCAATTATGAGACAGGACAAATTCCAAAAGTATAACCAATAGTTCAATGAGGTCATGATCTAGATTACTGTTCTTGAGAAACCATTCCGCGGTCTTCAAGCCATGCCTGTGCTCAATAGAAGTATATAGTGCTTCAACGTCGGCGGTAACCAAAATCATGTTAGGATCTAGATGAAGTTGATTCAAACATCTCAGTGCCGCCGACGTATCTTGAACATATGAGGGGAGTGTGGCCACAATAGGCTTCAAATAATAATCAATTAATAAGCAGATGGTTTCACACAATCCCCCATTCCCTGAAATAATTGGTCTACCGGGGGGGTCCAATGGATTTTTATGAATTTTAGGGATGAGGTATAAGGTTGGCATGCGTGGCTTTAGTTTTATAACATGGTCCAAAAATTTTTTTGGAATTTTTCCATTTTCATATGCAACCTGCAAAATGTCTATCAGCTCCGATTGAAATCCCAAAATGGGACTGTTGGGGAGTTTTTTGTAACATTTTTGATCCGATAGAAGTTTAAATGCTTGCGTTTCATATGACATGTTGGGCCAAATAACTAAATTTCCCCCCTTGTGAGCCATCTTAAGGACACAATCATCCCATCTAGAAATTTCTTCAATTGTTTTCAAGAATTGATTATTGCCATGGTGTCCGTGAGTGACCAATTTATCTAGTCTACAGTATATATCTATTCTATATCTATCTACTCTATCTATTCTGAGGGTTCTGGCTGTGAATTTACTGTACTTGGCTGATGAAATTTCCTGGTTCCTTTGAGATGTGTGCGAGAAAGAAAATGGATGGCACACGCATGGTCCATGTGCCGTCCGCTTCTTTTCTCGCACCCAATGACTTGCATTTCCGAGTCTTGTCCGATATACGCAGCCACTCGCAGCATGCTGCTATTTTTTTATCATCAAGATTCCACCTGATAAAAAAGTAGATCAGCACTTACTCATTGAATAATATTGGTACAAGTACAATCCTATTTTTTTTTATGGATTGCCCTCGTCCAATGTATACGCTGATGTGAGCGAGGCCTTACATTCATAATGTCAGTGTTTTGAATCTTAAAACACATGGCACGATCACCTCCAATTCGGCCAGGAATACAGCAGGTAAGAGCAGCGCCAGTCCAGGAGGTATGTATGTGTTTTTTTATTTTGTGTAGCAGAATGGAGCAATACAAGAGTTGACAAGTAGTGGACATTATTTAAATACATAGCTGTTTAGACGGAACCACCTTTGCTTATATTGGGGTTCCAGAGGTCAAACAAACAAACATAATCATAACATTATGGGATATAGAGTAGATATAAAAAGTCTACACAACCTTGTTAAAATGGCAAGTTTTTGCCATGTAAAAAAAGAAACATACAAGAAGAATCATTTCTGAATTTTCTCCACGTTTAATGTCACCCATAATCTGTGCAATTCGATTGAAAAACAAACTAAAATAATATTTTTTTCATAAATATGCACACCCCTAAACTAATACTTTGTGAAAAGCAACCTTTGAATTTATGATAGCATTCAGTGTTTTTTTGGGTAGGAGTCTATCAACATGGTGCATCTAGAATTGATAGTGAAAAAAAGAAAAAAAAACTAAAAACAATACTTCTATTTGATATTATTAAAACCAAAAATGTAGGTATACACTCCAAGGGTTTAATTAAAATGATAACGTGTTGCACTCTGCCAGGTGCAGGACAAACGGATAAAGGATGTATAGACAAAATATTTTTCATCAATTGCGGAAACTAAAAAGTCAAATGGCTAACTACCCTGAGAATCCCTCAGTAATCCCTGCCTCACCGCTGAGGTTGGTACCCCAAATACAGTATATACAAATTAGTGACCTGTTCAACGTAGACAGGCCCTAGTGCTGCCCTACCATGCACCCTGATGCAAATAAAGTGCAAATTACAAACAAGTGCACGAACATACAAACATATAAAACACAGTTATAAATATAGATACAGATTTAAATAGTTCCCTGAGGCAGTTGGGGGGGGACCTAGTAATGTAGTGACATATTATATGCAGTAATAACCCCTTAATCAGATTATATATATAAATGCAAAGTACATAAAGAAAGCGAGTCCCAACAACAATATTTCAGGATCCTAAAAGCAGTGAATACATGCTCTTTAAGTACAAAAAGAATGAGCATTTATCCAATAGCTATTTAATGATCCATTCTTCCATATACCACTGTCATAATGCATTTCCCCCCACTAGTTATTGGGCTTTATCAGAGGATTCAAAAGATACAAAATGCTAGAGCAGGTGACACCAATATGGAGTCAGATTTCCCTTGGCTGAAAGGATAATACACTGCATGGACCCCTTTCTGTTAAACTGGTTTTTGGTTTTCACATCTAGAATTGGTAGTCTTTGCCCACTTTTCCTTGTAGTAGCGCTCCAAATCTGTCTGATTGTGAGGGCATCTCCTGTGTGCAGCACCCTCTTCAGGCCAACCCACAGATTTTTTGTTGGATTCAGGTCTGGGCTCTTGCTGGGCTATTCCAAAACTGTGATCTTCTTCTGGTGGCATCGTTATTATATTTAGGATTGTTATAGTGCCAAAAAGGTGAAATTCCTCTTCATTTTCAGCATTTTAGCAAAGGCCTTAAGGTTTTGATACAAAATTGACTGATATTTGGAATTGTTCAAAATTTATTCCACCTTGATTAAATATTCAACCAAGATGCATCTGGTAAAAACAGCCCAAAGCATTATGCTGCCTCCACCATGCTTCTCTGTGGGTATGAGGTTATTTTGTTGATGCACAGTGTTGGCATGGTGCCAAACATACAGTACAGACCAAAAGTTTGGACACACCTTCTCATTTAAAGATTCTTCTGTATTTTCATGACTATGAAAATTGTACATTCACACTGAAGGCATCAAAACTATGAATTAACACATGTGGAATTATATACTTAACAAAAAAGTGTGAAACAACTGAAAATATGTCTTATATTCTAGGTTCTTCAAAGTAGCCACCTTTTGCTTTGATGACTGCTTTACACAGTCTTGGCATTCTCTTGATGAGCTTCAAGAGGTAGTCACCGGAAATGGTCTTCCAACAATCTTGAAGGAGTTCCCAGAGATGCTTAGCACTTGTTGGCCCTTCTGCCTTCACTCTGCGGTCCAGCTCACCCCAAACCATCTCGATTGGGTTCAGGTCTGGTGACTGTGGAGGCCAGGTCATCTGGCGTAGCACCCCATCACTCTACCTCTTGGTCGAATAGCCCTTACACAGCCTGGAGGTGTGTTTGGGGTCATTGTCCTGTTGAAAAATAAATGATGGTCCAACTAAACGCAAACCAGATGGAATAGCATGCCGCTGCAAGATGCTGTGGTAGCCATGCTGGTTCAGTATGCCTTCAAGTTTTAATAAATCCCCAACAGTGTCACCAGCAAAGCACCCCTACACCATCACAACTCCTCCAACATGCTTCACGGTGGGAACCAGGCATGTAGAATCCATCCGTTCACCTTTTCTGCGTCGCACAAAGACACGGTGGTTGGAACCAAAGATCTCAAATTTGGACTCATCAGACCAAAGCACAGATTTCCACTGGTCTAATGTCCATTCCTTGTGTTCTTTAGCCCAAACAAGTCTCTTCTGTTTGTTTCCTGTCCTTAGCAGTGGTTTCCTAGCAGCTATTTTACCATGAAGGCCTGCTGCACAAAATCTCCTCTTAACAGTTGTTGTAGAGATGTGTCTGCTGCTAGAACTCTGTGTGGCATTAACCTGGTCTCTAATCTGAGCTGCTGTTAACCTACGATTTCTGAGGCTGGTGACTCGGATAAACTTATCCTCAGAAGCAGAGGTGACTCTTGGTCTTCCTTTCCTGGGGCGGTCCTCATGTGAGCCAGTTTCTTTGTAGTGCATGATGGTTTTTGCAACTGCACTTGGGGACACTTTCAAAGTTTTCCCAATTTTTCGCACTGACTGACCTTCATTTCTTAAAGTAATGATGGCCACTCGTTTTTCTTTACTTAGCTGCTTTTTTCTTGCAATAATACAAATTCTAACAGTCTATTCAGTAGGACTATCAGCTGTGCATCCACCAGACTTCTACACAACACAACTGATGGTCTCAACCCCATTTATAAGGCAAGAAATCCCACTTATTAAACCTGACAGGGCACACCTGTGAAGTGAAAACCATTTCCGGTGACTACCTCTTGAAGCTCATCAAGAGAATGCCAAGAGTGTGCAGAGCAGTCATCATAGCAAAAGGTGACTACTTTGAAGAACCTAGAATATAAGACATATTTTAAGTTGTTTCACACTTTTTTGTTAAGTATATAATTCCACATGTGTTAATTCATAGTTTTGATGCCTTCAGTGTGAATGTACAATTTTCATAGTCATGAAAATACAGAAAAATCTTTAAATGAGAAGGTGTGTCCAAACTTTTGGTCTGTACTGTACCTGTTGAAATAATTCAGCACCAATCTCCTCAGACCAGTAGACATTTTACCACATGCTTTTGGCAAACTTACTGTGGGTTTTGTCAAAACATATTAGGGCTGGAATGTTTTTTCTATTTGTCTGCCACTCTACCCCACATGCCAGACATGAAGAATATGGGAGATTGCTATCACATGTTCCACAAACAGTACTTGACAGAAATTTCTGCAGCTTCTTTAATGTTCCTGGATACCTATTATAAGGCTCCTGGACCAAATTCCTTGTCTTTTCATCAATTTTAAATAGATGTCCAGCAATAAGTAATGTCACTGTTGTTATTGTTATTTTCCCCCTCAAAATTATTTCAGTTTGTTTCTCAATGGATATGTACAGATTATGTAGATGACACTAAAGGTGGAAACATTTCCAAAATGATTCTTCTTGCTATGATTTTATTTTTCACAACAAAAAACTGGCATTTTAACAGCTGTGTAGACTTTTTATATCCACTGTAAGCATCGGCCTCTGCATTGCTATCATCTCTGGAAAAGTAAAATATAACTGCATGTAAAATGAGGAAGAAGCTGTAAATCTGATCCATTACTGAAACAAAAAACAAAATTGAAATTATTTTAATAATTCATACTCATAAAGATAATCTAATTGCATTCACAGATATTTTAAGTCAACTGCAGGTCCATTTTTTTTACATTTCACTGTGATTTGTTTCTATTCTATTTCCCAATACAGCAAATATATTAGCTGCCATTAAAGGTTACATCGTAACAAAGTGACAATGGCTCAAAAAGTTTTCACTTCTTACACTCTTCCACCAGAGGACACTTTTCAAGAAGAGAAATAAAATTTGTACCAAAATGCTTAATAACTGCTTAATTTAAAATGTGTCGGGTCACCGATCTGAAATGATTTTTTTGTGAAAATACCATAATTGATAATAATTTATATAATTATAACAGTGTAAAAATGTGATATTCATGAAAAACAAAATTGATAAATGTGCCCATGAAATAAAACAAAGTTTACTTAGTTTACTAAGTTGTAAACATATTTCTTCAAGTCACGCAATGGGTACACAGTCTCACCTATTTCTGAAAAATGAAGCAGGACATTATATAAGACAGTGAGTAATGTGAAGGCCTCTTCATGGGGGCTCAAGTCACTATAAGGCTATGTGTGCAAGATCAGGATTTGAAGCGGAAATTTCCTGAGCGTTTCTGCATCTCCTTGGCAAGAAAAAAGCTGCGGAAATTCCATACGTTTTCGACTCGTTTTTTGATCCATTTTTTTAAGCGATTTTGTACATCAATGAATGCTTTTTGGAGCTAAATAAAGTTATTTGGTGGGACATTGCTTAAACCCTTGGATTACCGTCAGAGCTGGATTGAGTATATTGGTTAATTTAAATGATTAAAGAATGTGTCTGTTGTATTTCAAATGAAGTGTTTGCTCCATGTCTGTGTGTTTATTTAACTCTTTACTTTAATTGGCTTTGGTCATGAAAAGGTCTGATTGACACTTTGTCATCACCAAACAAAAGAGCTAGCTGTCAGCTAATACCATTCACCCAATCTTCATTAGCATTTCCAATCATGTAATTTATGCGGCAGCTGTGAGCTGCTATTTTTAGCCTTGGAAGGTGCCATTTGCAAACATGGTCCCTGGCCATTATTAACAGCTCACAGCTGGTTTGTTAGCCCTACGTCCCCCCTGATCAGCACTCAGCAGCGCTTTGGATGCAGCGCATTTTTGTTGCATCCAAAACGCAGTGTTCTAATGCTGCACTTTTGTTGTCGGTAAATGTGAATCCACCACATATAATGACACTTAAATCAGTCAAATTCTGCAGCGGAGACTTGCGTGTCCGCTACAGAAATTGACATGCTGTGGCTGAGTTTGGGTGCGTCGCCATGATCAGGAGCCGCTGCAGGTTTGACGCTGCTTGTTTATACAGCGTCAAACCCGCAGCGTCCAGATGTTACAGCATAGTGGATGTGATCTCTAGAAATCCCATGTCCACTATGCATGCATCTGAGGCTGCGAATCACGCGTGGACTCTGACATGTGGCGCGTCTTTCATGACCGCAGCATGTGAAATTCTCTTGCAGAGTCGCTAGTCTCCGCAACAGAAATGTGACCACTAGAATGTATTAAATGTGGTAAATGCGCAGGGTTCAGTGAACACATGTGGATTTACCTGCGTTCAATAGAATGCAACGTTTTGGACGCAGCAAAAATATGCGTCCAAAGCGCTGCTACGTCTGGATTGTGGGCACAGAGCCTAAAATAAAAAATGTTGTGGGCTCCCGTGTCATTTTTATAGCCAGTAGAGGGAAAGCCGACTGCTGGGGGCTGATATTAGCCGGGGAAGGGGCCATTAGCCAAAAATGTTACCTGGCTATTAATATCAGCCCACAGCTGTTTGTTTAGCCATTGGATGCGCCATATCTGTGTTACGCACACCCCCAGACTGGACCATGAACCGAGGAGTGCCAGGAGGGGCGTGACTAAGTATCAACTCGGTCCAACCAAGGTCGCACCATGGCTCAGTCGACTCCGTGAACCAGGGAGGAACCGAGCATAGCTGTTGACCCACACCGGGGAATACAGGAACAGGCAGGTTAGGCTGGAATCCAGACAGGTGGGTACTGGTAGGCACGGCTGGTATGCAGACAGGTGGGTACTGGCAGGCACGGCTGGTGTGCAGACAGGTGGGTACTGGCAGGTAGGAACGCAGGCACGATAGGGACCAGTACAGACTGCAATATAGGAACAGAGCCGCAGGTGCGGTAGACAAGCAGAGCAGAGCAAAACCCGCAGGTGCGCTAGACAAGCAGAGCAAAACCCGCAGGTGCAGTAGACAAGCAGAGCAGAGCAAAACCCGCAGGTGCAGTAGACAAGCAGAGCAGAGTGAAACCCGCAAGTGCGGTAGACAAGATGAGCAGAGCAAAACCCGCAGGTGCGGTAGACAAGCAGAGCAGAGCAAAACCCACAGGTGCGGTAGACAAGTAGAGCAGAGCAAACCCGCAGGTGCGGTAGACAAGCAGAGCAGGGAAAAACCCGCAGGTGCGGTAGACAAGCAGAGCAAAACCCGCAGGTGCGGTAGACAAGCAGAGCAGAGCAAAACCCACAGGTGCGGTAGACAAGCAGGGCAGAGCAAAACCCGCAGTTGCGGTAGACAAACAGGGCAGAGCAAAACCCGCAGTTGGGGTAGACAAGCAGAGTAAAACCGGCAGGTGCAATAGACAAGCAGAGCAGAGCAAAACCCGTAGGTGCTATAGACAAACAGAGCAGAGCAAAACCCGCAAGTGTGGTAGACAAGCAGAGCAGAGTAAAACCCGCAGGTGCAATAGACAAGCAGAGCAGAGCAAAACCCGCAGGTGCGGTAGACAAGCAGAGCAGAGCAAAACCCGCAGGTGTGGTAGACAAGCAGAGCAGAGCAAAACCCGCAGGTGCGGTAAACAAGCAGAGCAGAGCAAAACCCGCAGGTGCAATAGACAAGCAGAGCAGAGAAAAACCTGCAGGTGTGGTAGACAAGCAGAGCAGAGCAAAACCCGCAGGTGCGGTAGACAAGCAGAGCAGAGCAAAACCCGCAGGTGCGGTAAAGAAGCAGAGCAGAGCAAAACCCGCAGGTGCGGTAGACAAGCAGAGCAGAGCAAAACCCGCAGGTGCGGTAGACAAGCAGAGCAGAGCAAAACCCGCAAGTGCAGTAGACAAGCAGAGCAGAGCAAATACACACAAGGTACTTACAATGAAGTAGTGAGTGGACACTAAACTCACAAACAGAAGTACAGAGACAACGAGTTGGAGTTAAGTGCAGGTTTAGACACTGCAGGAAAAGGGAAGATACGGACATAGAGACAAACAAGTATCGGGCTAGGACACTGTTCACACAGGAACTGAACCAGGAGCAAGATACAGGAACGAGCCTGGGAACTCAGCCCCCAGGGTGGCGGAAACAGACTAGAAGTCACAGATACAGGTAACGGGCCTGGGTATACAGCCCCCAGGGTGGCAGAATAGACTAGAAGTCTCAGATACAGGTAGCAGGCCTGGGTATACAGCCCCCAGGGTGGCAGAAACAGACAAGATACAGGACAGGACCTGGCAGCTCAGTTGCACAGAACACACTGAAAGAAAGTTTTGCTCAGGCACCTCCTACTGGGTGGAGGTGGGTTTAAGTATCCAGTGACTCCCAGCATTAGGCCGGGGAACGCATTAAGACTGTGCACACAGTCACTATAAGAAACAGGCAGTAACCGCGCCGCCGCCGGACAAGAGACATGCACACAGCAGGTACTGGAGCCAAGTGTGCAGCCTGGACTGATAGGTAAGATGGCGGTCTTGCATGGTGGGAGGTGGTAAGCCATGCCAGCACACCGCCAGGGATGTTACAATCTGGCGCTTAGCCTCTGCTCTTCCTATTGCACTTTAGCGGTGGCGAGTAGGGTAATGGGGTTGGGGTTCAAGTCAGCCTTGCATTGGCAGCTGACGTGAAGCTCAGGTTAGTAATGGAGGGCGTCTATAAGACGCCTTCATTACTAACTGCGTAGTAAAATGGTCGCTGCTTTTTCAATTAAAGACACGGCCAGAATAAAGTATTTTAATGAAATAAAAAACACACGGTTCTAAAAAAAAAATTATTACACTCTGTCCGCGAAGCCATCGATCTTCTGAAAAAAATGTAAAATAACAAACAACCATATTCCTCACCTGTCCGCTGTCACAACGCAGTCCACGTACCGCCAACGATTGTCCCACGGCGATCCGGGTCACTTATATAGCAGTGACATCAGCAATCACTGATTTCACTGCTGTAGAACACAGCAATGTACACTGACAGGAGTGTAAAATCACTCTTATCAGTATACATTGCTGTGCAGAAGGTCACTGAGGTTCATCAGCTGAAAATCAGCTGATCAGCCCCGATGAGCTCTCACCACCATCACCCTGGGAACATTCTTCAGAATCTGATCGCTCACGTGACCGCAGGTCCTGGCAGCACAGTATACTGCTGGGAATGAGCGCGCTCCCTGCAGTATACCGCCGGGGACCAGGAGGACACCAGGGGCCGCCGAACAGGTGAGTATATAGATTTTTTTTTTACTTTTTTTTTTCTTTTTTCACTGCCGGTGGTTCCCGACTTTGCTGAGGAGAACTACTGCTCCCCTCAGCAGTGCCACTCTCGCTGTTATCAGTGGGCGCGGCAGTCGGATGAGAGGAGTTATAGTCCTCCTCTGCAGACCGGGTACGATCTGCAGCGCGTTTCCGGAGCGTTTCCCACCCATTGGATTTAATTGAAACGTAGCAAATCCACAGGTATAAATATTATACTTGGGGATTTGCTGCGTTTCAATTAAAGTAAATCAGCTGGTAACGCTCCAGAAGTGTTGGGCATGATGGTCATGCTGCGTTTTTTCCCCAATGGTAATCCTGAGCGGAAATTTACGCATCATGTGCACAGAACATCAGGATTACCATTGCTATAGCTGGAAGACCTATTAACAAGCATTTTTGAAGCGTTTCCACGGCAGAAAAACTGCCGCGAAAACATATCAAAAACGCTCCGTGTGCACATAATCTAAAGATGAAATACCTTATGAGTGGTGGCGAACATGAACATATATGCCATCAATTACATAGAAGACAATGCTTAGCGGATGCTGCTTTTCGGGTTTACAAAATAAAATGAGCATAAACAAATTGTTTACAGTTTCGGTTATCCTGAAGAAACCAACCCTTGACTCGACATCTGCGTTCAGCTATCGTCCCATATTGCCGGTTCGGCTACAAACTCCTTGAACAGCATGTCCATGCCCGAACTTTCCTCCCACCTTGCATCCGACTCACTCTTTGACAACTCCCACCACTCTACTGAAACAGCCCTGAACAAAATTACTAAAGATGTATCGACAAAGCTAACAGACAATTCTCTAAACTCCTCCTTCTAGACCTGTTCTCTGCTTTTGAAAAAATCGACCACTCCCTCCTATAACAAATGTTCTCTTCCTTTGGCGTCAAAGACCTTGCCCTCTCCTGGAACTCCTCATACCTTTCTAACTGCACATTTAGTGTCTCCCATTCCCACACTACTTCATCACCCTAACCTCTCTCCTTTGGTGTCCCTCAAGGATCTCTCCTGGGACCCCTACTCTACTCAATCTATACCTTTGGCCTAGGACAGCTCATAAAGTCCCTTGGCTTTCAGTACCACCTACATGCTGATGATATCCAGATCTACCCCTCTGGCCCAGACATCACCTCTCTGCTGTCCAGAATCCAAGAGTGTCTGTCAGTCTTCTTCTCCTCTCTCTTCCTAAATGTGGACAAAACTAAACTCATCATCTTTCCTCCATTTCACCTAATCCCCCCGCCCAGTCTATCACAATTAATGACACCACCTTTTCCGCAGTATAAGAAGTCAGCTTCATCGGAGTTACCCTCTACTCTGCCCTTTCCTTCAAACCTTAGATCCAAGCTTTTGCCATTTCCAGCTCAAAAATATCTCTAGAATCCATACTTTCCTCAACCCTGAATCTACTAAAATGTTAGTGCATGCCCTCATCATCTCCCGCCTCGACTATTGCAATATCCTCCTCTGTGTCCTACCTGCTAACACTCTCGCACCTCTCCAGTCCGTCATTAAAGGGGTATTCCCATCTCCAAGATCCTATCCCAATATGTAGTAGGTGTAATAATAATAATATTAGCAAATACCTCTAATTAGAAATGTAGTATAGTTTTTCTGATTTGCTATGTCTCTTTCCTCATGTTCAGGCATTGCAGGACTTTAGGTATCCATGGTTACAGCCACTGATATAGTGACAGTTAGCTAGTTGCTAGTGGTCATAACCATGGATACCTAAGGTCCTGCAATGCCTGCACATGAGTAAAGAGACACAGCGATTCAGAAAAATTATACTATATTTCTAATTGGAGGTATTTGCTAATATTACTATTATTACACCTACTACATATTAAGAATGGATCTTGGAGATGGGAATACCCCTTTAACTCTGCTGCCAAATTAATCCACCTCTCTCCACGCTTTTCCTCTTCTTTTCCCCTCTGCAATAGTGTTGAGCCACCCCCATAGTGTTCGGGTTCGGTTCGGTTCGTCGAACACCGGGATGCTCGAGGAACTGTTCGTCGAACTGTTCGTCGAACACCTTAGAACACCGTCGAACACCGTTAAAACCAATGGCAGGCAAACAAAAACACATAGAAACACATAGAAAACACCTGCAAAGGTGTCCAAAAGCTGACAAACTGCTCAGAAGACACTCTCTTTAAAAAAGCCGGCCGGCAAATTCAGCAGCGGCATACACCAGTACCCGACAATTTAGACAAGAAGGAATAGAGCATCACACATAGATTAGATAGATAGAAACATGTCAGTCACACATATAAGAAGCACAGTGACAGTGTTGGTTACTGCACTTGTCATTTAGTGTAAAGGATTTAGTAAAAAAAATATTAGTGTTTTCATGCACCGTCTCTTTAAAAAGCCGGCCGGCAATTCAGCAGCGGTACCCGACAATTTAGAACAGAAAGAATAGAGCTTCACACATAGATTAGATAGATAGAAACATGTCAGTCACATTTATAATAAGTACAGCGACAGTGTTGGTTACTGCACTTGTCATTTAGTGTAAAGGATTTAGTAAAAAAAATATTAGTGTTTTCATGCACCGTCTCTTTAAAAAAGCCGGCCGGCAATTCAGCATCTGTACACGACAATTTAGAACAGAAAGAATAGAGCTTCACACATAGATTAGATAGATAGAAACATGTCAGTCACATTTATAATAAGTACAGCGACAGTGTTGGTTACTGTACTTGTCATTTAGTGTTAAAATAAAGGATTTATTAAAATAAAAATTGGCGTGGGGTTTCCCGTAATTTTAGTCTCTAGCGGAGGTTAAGCAGACGGCTGGGGCAGAGGTTTGAAGCCTGGGAAGGGGGTAATACCCACGGAGCTTCCCAGGCTACTAATATCAGCCCCCAGCTGAATACTTAGCCTTTACTAGCTATTAAAATGGGGGACCCCCCCAAAAAAAATGACGTGGGGTCCCCCCTATGTTAATAGCTAGCAAAGGCTAGGCAGACAGCTGGGGGCTGATATTAATAGCTCAGGAAGGGTGCCATGAATATTGGCCCCCTCCCAGGCTAGAAACACCAGCCGTCAGCCGCCCCAGAAATGGCGCATCCATAGGATGCGCCAATTCTGGCACTTAGCCTCGCTCTTCCCACTGCCCTGTAGCGGTGGCAGTGGGGTAATAGGGTTGGGGTTGATGTCAGCTTATAACGCCTGCTGACATCAAGCCCAGGTTAGTAATGGAGAGGCGTCTATAAGACACCCCCATTACTAACCCCATAGTAAAAGTTAAAAAAAACACAAACACCCAGAATAAAGTCCTTTAATTGAAATAAACACACAATTCTTTATTGTTCTAAATTAAACCATACTTACCATCACGCCCATTCCAGCTGAAGCCAACGATCTCCTGTAATAAAAATAAAATAATAAACCAACATCATCCTTACCTTTCGATGGTTCCCAGGACAGCTTCAGCTCTGCTACATCGAGATGACAGGCTGGACCGCAGGAGAAAGCTGCCATCCAGCCTGTCATCACGCGGACACTGAGAAGCGCAGGCATGCTTGCACTCCTCAGTGTCTCGCTGTGACGGCATCCAGATGAGCCGAGGTCATGTCCAATGAACTCGGCGCACCTCATGCACGTCACTGACAGCGTGGGAAAATTCTCCTGTACTCAGCGCTTCAGCGTGGGAGAATTCTCACGCTGAAGCGCTGAGTGCAGGAGAATTCTCCCACGCTGTCAGTGACGTGCATGAGGTGAGTAGAGATCATTGGACATGAACTCACCTCATGCACGTCACTGACAGCGTGGGAAAATTCTCACGCTGAAGCGCTGTCAGTGACGTCCATGAGGTGAGTTCATGTCCAATGATCTCTGCTCACCTCATGCACGTCACTTACAGCGTGGGAGAATTCTCCTGCACTCAGCACTTCAGCGTGAGAATTTTCCCACGCTGTCAGTGACGTGCATGAGGTGAGCTGAGTTCATTGGACATGACCTCGGCTCATCTTTATGCCGTCACAGCGAGACACTGAGGAGCGCAAGCATGCCTGCGCTTCTCAGTGTCTGTGGGATGACAGGCTGGATGGCAGCGTTCTGCTGCGGTCCAGCCTGTCATCTCGATGTAGCAGAGCTGGAGCCGTCCTGGGAACCATGGAAAGGTAAGGATGATGTTGGTTTATTATTTTTCTTTTATTGCAGGAGATCGTTGGCTTCAGCTGGAGTGGGTGTGATGGTAAGTATGGTTTAATTTAGAACAATAAAGAATTGTGTGTTTATTTCAATTAAAGGACTTTATTCTGGGTGTTGTGTTTTTTTTAAATACTTTACTAGAAATTCATGGCGGTCATGTCTAATACTGGCGTGACCCCATGAATTTTGGGCTTAGGGCCAGCTGATAATACCAAGCTGGCCCTAACCCCTTTATTACCCAGTGAGCCACCGCACCAGGGCCCTGGATGAGTTGGGTACAGCGCCAGAAGATGGCACTTCTATGAACGCGCCATTTTCCGGGGTGGCTGCGGACTGCAATTTGCAGCGGGGGGGGCCAGAAAGCTTGGGCCTCCCTGCGCTGCAGATTCCAGCCCCCAGCTGCCTAGTTGTACCTGGCTGGACACAAAAATAGGGCGAAGCCCCACATATTTTTTTTTTAATTATTTCATGAAATTCATGAAGTAATTAAGAAAAAAAGGCCTTCCCTATATTGTTGTGTCCGGCCAGGTACAAATAGGCAGCTGGTGGTTGGGGGCAGCCCGTTCCTGCCTGCTGTACCTGGCTGGACACAAATATAGTGCGAAGCCCCACTTCAATTTTTTTAAATTATTTCAGGAAATTCATGAAATAATTTTAAAAAAATTGACGTGGGGCTTCGCACTATATTTGTGTCCAGTCAGGTGCAGCAGGCAGGAACGGGCTGCCCCCAACCACCAGCTGCCTATTTGTACCTGGCCGGACACAACAATATAGGGAAGCCCTTTTTTTCTTAATTATTTCATGAAATAATTTAAAGAAAATTGACGTGGGGCTTCGCCCTGTTTTTGTGTCCAGCCAGGTACAACTATGCAGCTGGGGGCTGGAATCCGCAGCGCAGGGAGGCCCAAGCTTTCTGGGCCACCCCCGCTGCAAATTGCAGTCCGCAGCCACCCCGGAAAATGGCGCGTTCATAGAAGCGCCATCTTCTGGCGCTGTACCCAACTCATCCAGGGCCCTGATGCGTTGACTCACTGGGTAATAAAGGGGTTAGGGCCAGCTTGGCATTATCAGCTGGCCCTAAGCCCGAAATTCATGGGGTCACGCCAATATTAGACATGACCACCATGAATTTCTAGTAAAGTATTTAAAAAAAACACAACACCCAGAAAAAAGTCCTTTAATTGAAATAAACACACAATTCTTTATTGTTCTAAATTAAACCATACTTACCGTCACGCCCATTCCAGCTGAAGCCAACGATCTCCTGAAATAAAAGAAAAATAATAAAGCAACATCATCCTTACCTTTCCATGGTTCCCAGGACGGCTCCAGCTCTGCTACATCGAGATGACAGGCTGGACCTGCAGAACGCTGCCATCCAGCCTGTCATCCCACAGACACTGAGAAGCGCAGGCATGCTTGCCCTCCACAGTGTCTCTCTGTGAGGGCATCCAGATGAGCCGAGTTAATGTCCAATGAACTCGGCTCACCTCATGCACGTCACTGACAGCGTGGGAAAATTCTCCTGCACTCAGCACTTCAGCGTGGGAGAATTCTCACGCTGAAGCACTGAGTGCAGGAGAATTTTCCCACGCTGTCAGTGACGTGCATGAGGTGAGCTGAGTTCATTGGACATGAGCTCACCTTATGCACGTCACTGACAGCATGGGAGAATTCTCCTGCACTCAGCGCTTCAGCGTGAGAATTTTCCCACGCTGTCAGTGACGTGCATGAGGTGAGCCGAGTTCATTGGACATGACCTCGGCTCATCTGGATGCCGTCACAGAGAGACGCTGAGGAGCGCAAGCATGCCTGCGCTTCTCAGTGTCCGCGGGATGACAGGCTGGATGGCAGCGTTCTGCTGCGGTCCAGCCTGTCATCTCGATGTAGCAGATCTGAAGCTGTCGTGGGAACCATGGAAAGGTAAGGATGATGTTGCTTTATTATTTTTCTTTTATTGCAGGGGATCGTTGGCTTCAGCTGGAATGGGCGTGATGGTAAGTATGGTTTAATTTAGAACAATAAAGAATTGCGTCTTTATTTCAATTAAAGGACTTTATTCTGGGTGTTTGTGTTTTTTTTTAACTTTGACTATGGGGTTAGTAATGGGGGTGTCTTATAGACGCCTCTCCATTACTAACCTGGGCTTGATGTCAGCTGGCATTATAAGCTGACATCAACCCCATCCCTATTACCCCACTGCCACCGCTACAGGGCAGTGGGAAGAGCGAGGCTAAGTGCCAGAATTGGCGCATCCTATGGATGTGCCATTTCTGGGGCGGCTGACGCCTGGTGTTTCTAGCCTGGGAGGGGGCCAATATTCATGGCACCCTTCCTGGGCTATTAATATCAGCCCCCAGCTGTCTGCCTAGCCTTTGCTAGCTATTAAAATAGGGGGGACCCCACGTCAATTTTTTGGGGGGTCCCCCATTTTAATAGCTAGTAAAGGCTAGGCATTCAGCTGGGGGCTGATATTAGTAGCCTGGGAAGCTCCATGGGTATTACCCCCTTCCCAGGCTTCAAACATCTGCCCCAGCCGTCTGCTTAACCTCCGCTAGAGCCTAAAATTAAGGGGAACCCCACGCTAATTTTTTTTTAAATAAATCCTTTATTTTAACACTAAATGACAAGTACAGTAATCAACACTGTCACTGTACTTCATATATATGTGACTGACATGTTTCTATCTATCTAATCTATGTGTGATGCTCTATTCCTTCCATTCTAAATTGTCGGGTACCGCTGCTGAATTGCCGGCCGGCTTTTTTAAAGAGACGGTGCATGAAAACACTAATATTTTTTTTACTAAATCCTTTACACTAAATGGCAAGTACAGTAATCAACACTGTCTCTGTACTTCTTATATATGTGACTGACATGTTTCTATCTATCTAATTTATGTGTGATTCTCTATTCCTTCTATTCTAAATTGTCGGGTACCGCTGCTGAATTGCCGGCCGGCTTTTTTAAAGAGACGGTGCATGAAAACACTAATATTTTTTTTTATAAATCCTTTACACTAAATGACAAGTACAGTAATCAACACTGTCACTGTACTTCTTATATATGTGACTGACATGTTTCTATCTATTTAATCTATGTGTGAAGCTCTATTCTTTCGGTTCTAAATTGTCGGGTACCTGTGTACGCCGCTGCTGAATTGCCGGCTTTTCATGTTTCACTGTGAGCACAGTTCCCATCGATTTGGGCAATCACTCTAATGCCACAACCACCATGGCTGTGGCATTACAGTGAGTGGCAGACAATCCCTGCATGATTGGTGTTCTAAATAGCGCCAGACATGCAGGACACGCTTTTGGTGCACGAACAGTTATCGAACATAACCTCGAACAGCCGAATTTTTTGCAAATCGTTCGGGTTCGTCGAACAACTCGAACACCACCCAAAACAGCTCAAATTTGAGATTGGCGAACAGTTCTAGTCGAACACCGCTCATCTCTACTCTGCAAATCCCTTCATTGGCTCCCAATTCCCCAATGTATCCAGTTCAAACTGGTAACACTGACCTACAACTAGGATAAGGATACAACTAGGATAAGGATACTTATTTGTAAGAAACAGACTTAATAAACAGGAAGGAGGAGTCGCATTGTATGTTAGAAAAGCGTATATCTCCGTAGAGATTGAAGCTTCAGAGACTGGGAGTTCTGTGGACTGTTTGAGTAAGAATACAAGGACACCATTGTAGGCATTTACTATAGGCCACCTTGGCAAGCTGAAGATATGAATGTACTCATTATGCATCAGATAGCCAAGTTATCAAAGCATATGATGTAGTGATCATGGGAGATTTTAACTATCCAGATATTTGTTGGGAATCTCTCTCAGGCAAAAGTAACAGGTTCAGCAAATTCTTATCCTCTCTTGCTGACAACTTTCTCTTCCAAAAGGTAGAAGAAAGAACAAGGAGATCTGCTACCTTGGATCTAATCCTCACAAACAGGGAGGAAATGGTTGAGGAGGCAAGAATGGCTGGGACCCTAGGAGGCAGCGATCACGAGATTCTCAAAGCGCAATCGTTAACAATCCCTAAAATAGGGAAGAATAAGAAGCATTTAAGGAAACCAGGATGGATGAACACAGAACTTAAACACATGCAAAAAGGAAGAAAGAAATGTTTATCAAATGGAAAGAGGGAGGCATATTTAAAGAAGAATATAATGCTGTCTGCAGAACCTGCAGAGCACGCATCAGATTAGCTAAAAGCTGATAAATGAATTGAGGCTTGCAATAGATGTCAAAAGCAATAAGAAAGGATTTTTGGGGTATGTCAAAAGTAAAAGAAAAGTCAGAGATGCTATAGGATTCTTACAGAATGAAAATGGTAAAGTGGTAAAAAATAATGCTGAGAAGGCCGATCTTTTAAATTCCTATTTTGCTTCTGTGTTCTCTTAGAAAGCAAATGTAACCTCAACTGATCTTCACTGTACTATTGAAGGAATATAAGAATTCACACTATCTATAAACAGAGACATAATGAAGGAATACTTAGCTAACATAAAAGAATTCAAGTCTCCAGGTCCAGATGAATTACATCCTAGGGTACTGAAGGAGATAGCAGAGAAAATTATTGAACCACTCTCCATAACCTTTGAAAATTCTTGGAGAGCAGGAGAAGTCCCAGAAGACTGGAGAAGAGCAAATATTGTCAGTATCTTCAAAAAGGCAAAGAAGGTGGACCCAGGGAACTAGGCCTGTGAGCCTTATTTCTATACCAGGAAAGATCTTTGAACAAATTATTAAGCAACATATATGCAAGTACCTTTATGAGAATGAAGTGATTAACCAGAGCCAGCATCGGTTTGTAACTAATAAGTCATGTCAGACTAACTTAATTTCCTTCTATGACAGAATCACTGACTGGGTAGATCAAGGAAATGCAGTAGATATAGTATATCTTGACTTCAGCAAAGCATTTGACAAAGTATCTGATACCATCCTTATTGAAAAAATGACCAACTATGGAATGGACAAGGCAACTTTTAGGTGGATTCATGACTGGCTTAGTGATTGGACGCAAAAAGTGGTCATAAATGGTTGCACATCCAGTTGGAAGAATGTTTGAAGGGGAGTACCACAAGGCTCTGTTCTGGGCCTTGTTGAGCAACACATCTTTATCAATGATTTAGATGAAGGAATTGAGGGTAAATTTATTAAATTTTCTGATGACACAAAGCTGAGAGGGATAGCTAACACTAGAGAAGAGAGAGAGAGGATTCAAAAAGATTTAAACATACTGGAACTGTGGGCAGCAACTAACAGAATGTTTTTTAACAAGGAGAAATGCAAAGTCCTACATCTGGGCAAGAAAAATAAAAAAAAGCAAATACACAATGAAAGAAATAGGGCTAAGCAACAGAACGTGTGAAAAAAGACTTGGGTATACAGTACTAATAGATCACAGACTGAACATGAGTCAACAGTGTGATGCAGCAGCAAAAAAGGCAAACACAATTCTGGGTTGCATTAACAGAAGCATAGAGTTTAGATCACTTGAAGTAAAGAACAAGCTGCCACGAGATGTGGTTCGTTCTCCTTCAATGAAAGTCTTCAAACAGAGGCTGAACAGACATTTGTCTGAAATGGTTTAGTGAATCCTGCATTGAGCAAGCAGTTGGACCAGATGACCCTAGAGGTCCCTTCCAACTCTACCTTTCTGTGATTCTATGACAAAGCCCTCCATAATCTGTCTCCTCCATCTATCTCCTAACTAGTCTCCCGATATATTCCAACATGCAACCTCTGGTCCTCCCAAAACCTCATTCTCTCCTCCACACTCATACGTTCCTCATGCAATTGCCTTCAAGACTTCTTCCAAGGATCCCCCATCCTCTAAAATTCTGTGCCTCAACATATCCGATTATTTGTCACACTCTGAAACTTTAGAAGGAACTTGAAAACCCACGTTTTCAAGAAGGCATACGGCCTGCAATAGCCACTCTGCCACCTCACCACCACTGAAGCTGTCGCAACCCCCTACCCTACTGTCTCTTTCCCCATTATCCTGTAGACTGTAAGCCCGCAGAGGCAGGGCCCTCTCATTTCTGTACTAGTCTGTCATTGTTAGTTTGCTCACTGTATGTTATATTTGTATACTGTATGTAATCCCTTCTCATGTACAGCACCATGGAATCAATGGTGCTTTAAAAATAAATAATAAATTAACAATCCTTGATAGGCGCACTTCTTTTGCTATTGAGAAAATGAAAAAAATATGTCACAGTAGACTATTTTGGAGTAAAAAACAATACAAGGAAAATATCAATTTATTAATTGAGTAAATAGCACCAACATATTATACTGTGCTGTACACAAATGTCACTCTTTTATTTCAGCATTATTTGCAGTCGATAGTAATCCGTAAATCTACCGGTCTTAAATTAGAAATGTTTCATGGGAAACAAGATGTGAATGTGTTTCTATTACAGAATTTTGGTCTACCAATAGAGGATTTTTAAAAAAGAATTAGAATGATCTAGAAACAGCAACAGACCTGGAAAACAATCATTAACATGAATGAGGACAGTGTCCTCCCTTCCCCCAGTGTTGAGTGTTGAATGAGCAAGTGAGAGGGAATAAGCTGACCCTCTCCCACACAGATCAGAGACTGAGCAGAAGCCTGAGCGCTGAGCCTATCCCTCCCCCACACAGATCAGAGACTGAGCAGAAGCCTGAGCGCTGAGCCTATCCATACCCCACACAGATCAGAGACTGAGCAGAAGCCTGAGTGCTGAGCCTATCCCTCCCCCACACAAATCAGAGACTGAGCAGAAGCCTGAGCGCTGAGCCTATCCCTCCCCCACACAGATCAGAGACTGAGCAGAAGCCTCAGCGCTGAGCCTATCCCTCCTCCACACAGATCAGAGACTGAGCAGAAGCCTGAGCGCTGAGCCTATCCCTCCCCCACACAGATCAGAGACTGAGCAGAAGCCTGAGCGCTGAGCCTATCCCTCCCCCACACAGATCAGAGACTGAGCAGAAGCCTGAGCGCTGAGCCTATCCCTCCCCCACACAGATCAGAGACTGAGCAGAAGCCTGAGCGCTGAGCCTATCCCTCCCCCACACAGATCAGAGACTGAGCAGAAGCCTGAGCGCTGAGCCTATCCCTCCCCCACCACAAGGCTAGAAACATGAGCAGCACACAAACAACAGCTCAGAGAGATAAGACCACTCCCTCACTATGTAAGTGTGTAATACACAGAGAGCCTGTGCCTCCTTATTAGGGCTTTTTCACATGATGCTTTTTTCCGCATTTCTTTTGTGCATTTTTCAAGGTAAAAAATACTGAAGGAACAATAATAAGTAAATGAATAGTAACAGTACTAGTAAATAAAATAAGGTACTATTTTGATTAAAAAAGCATTATACCAATATATGATCCGGCTCATTTTTTTGTTCTATTTCAGTTTGTTTGTACTTTGTATAAACATGGGTGTTACTCCCCTTTTGGGCTGTCCATTTTGTTTATATAGCTTTCCAGGGGCAGGTGGCTTCACAGTTGAGACCCAATACTGCTCTGCCCTTATCTATTTGGATCTTCTGACACATATTGAAGTGAACTAAAAGGCTATGTGCCCACGATGCAGAAATGCTCTGGATTTTTCCTGAGCGTTTCTTCATCTCCCTGGCAGAAAAAACGCATGGGGATTGTACATGCGGATTGTATATGCGTTTTTTCAGCCAGGGACAAGCAGATGTGTAGCGTTCTTCACACGCATTTCCGCATGCGGGTTGACAAGCGCTTTGCAAGCGATTTTAGTAACACTTGGAAAAGTGCTTGACAACTTGGTCACACTATATAAATCCATGCATCTGGCTTGGATATATACAGTGTGACCAAGTTAGTTAAAAAAAAAGAATAAAAATTGTAAAAAATAAAAAAAAAACATATACTCACCTTCTGATGGCCCCCAGTCTCCTTCTCCGATGCATCCGGTCTCCCTGGTGTCTTGCGGTGGTGTAAAAGGACCTTCCATGACGTCAATTAGTCATGTGACAGGTCAGCCGACCGCCGACGTCAGCGGTCGCGCGACCTGTCACATGACTCAATGACGTCATGGAAGGTCCTTTTACTCCATCACGAGCCACCGGGGAGCCAAGAAATACCAGAGAGAAGACCGCGGGACATCAGAAGGTGAGAATAATATGTTTTATAATTTTAAATTCTTCTTTTTTACAGGTACTATGGTACCCGGGTCTGGATGAGAGTCTCCTCTTCTCCAGACCCGGGTACCATCCGAACATTGAATCGCTTAATATCCGCATGTGCACATGTAGTCATGCGGATATTAAGCGATTCAATGCAAGTCAATGGCGGCAATGCATGTCCGCAAAATAATTAGTAGTGCTGCAGATTTTTCTGCAACGATAATCCGCAGCAGAAATTTCCGCAGCATGTGCACAGCACATGCGGATTATCATTGGGGAACATAGCAGACCTTCTACCAAGCGTTTTTTAAGTGTTTCAGCAGCGGAATTGTCGCTGCGGAAAGACTTAAAAAACGCATAGTGGGCACACAGCCTAAGAGTTAGGGACCGTCCCAATTGGGTAAACCTTGGCTTATGAGCTTTTTTGATCAAAATAGTGTTAAGTACCCGATTTATTTACATGTATTATTACTATTCATTTACTTACTGCGGGGTATTTGCTCATTTTGTTTTTATCTTAGGTTCTGTCTGTTAAATGGTCACAGTGTGAATTCACATCTATGCATTGCACTTATTACAACATATAGTCTGGCTCAATTTTTTGGTTTTGTTGAAGTTTACAGTAGCAGCAAAATTAATGAGATTTCTGATATCTTATGCACACATTGCTTATTTTTCCTTGCTGATTTTAACCATCAATGTGTTTTTTTAAAATCTGCAGAATTTCAATTCTTTCAGTGTTTTTGCAGCGTTTTTTTCTCATTCAAATGAATGGGGAAAAAATGCAAGTAAAACCCACGTATCAAAACGTGTCAAAAACACAAGTATTGTGAGCAGTGCTCTTCTGGACAACGCTCTGGTTTTTGGTGCAGAACAATCAGCTGCAAATACTCAGTGACTGCACATACCGTTTTACATTGAGATCACAAAGCAGAAGCACAGAGTCCGTGTCCCTCCCCCACATCACAGATGATTCACACAGATATACAGTACAGACCAAAAGTTTGGACACACCTTATCATTTAAAGATTTTTCTGTATTTTCATGACTATGAAAATTGTACATTCACACTGAAGGCATCAAAACTATGAATTAACACATGTGGAATTATATACTTAACAAAAAAGTGTGAAACAACTGAAAATATGTCTTATATTCTAGGTTCTTCAAAGCAGCCACCTTTTGCTTTGATGACTGCTTTGCACACTCTTGGCATTCTCTTGATGAGCTTAAAGAGGTAATCATGAACAATACAAGTCAGCGACTGATACAGGAGGAGAGAGGACCCTGCCCCCGGGGGCTCAGAATCTACAATGGATGGGTGAGGATACAGTAGGTGAAGGTAGAGCTGGTCGTGCAGTGGTATTTAGACAAATAGATAATCGTCGAACGAGCGTTTGTAGGACGGTGCACTGGTCTATGCACTGAGGTCCTGCAGAGCTCCACACACTCGTTTGCTCCATTCAGAGAATGATCGAAAACTAATATCTTTCATAATCCGAACCTCCCACTCCAGTCTTCAAAACTTTTCTCTTGCTTCACCAACTCTCTGGAATTCACTACCCCAGACAATCAGATTATTTCCCAATGTGCATAATTTTATGCTTTCCCTGAAAACACATCTTATTAGGCAGGCCTAAAAATAACTCATCTAACCTTTCTCAGTCTCTCACTTCCCAAACTTTCCCTTAAATTCTTTTCCCTTCTTTCATTATTTTGTCCTATACACTTCATGCGCTCAGCAGCCCCTTAATGTGGTGTTCTCAATATGTATTGTCAAGCACCTCTCCCTCCTCCTCAGCTCCTTGCTTTATGCTCCTGAAGATTGAGTGCTCTCCATGGCTGCTAGTAGCGGCAACTTTGCCTTTGCTGCATGAAAGTAGCACAGGGGAACTGAGCTTGGTTGGATCCAGCAATCTGTCCAGCTTCAGACTGCCCTAAGCAAGATCTGAAGCATAGGGCCTGCTCACTGCCTGCCACATTGACTATTTAGTAGGGTGGCCAGTAATATAGGGAACACACTGTATACTATAAAATTAAAATTCCCTTTCTTCCTTTTACAAGCACTCTACAATTTTACCCATTTTGAACCTAAGATAATCCTTTTTAAATCTGTACATTCACAGACACTGGCTGGAGACTAATTCATGCAGCTAAAAATTTATAACTTTATTAATTATAAATGATGTTTGAACAATACAATACAATAACTTAAAAGTTTTTACCTCTTGTGTCAAAACTTTGTACGCAAAGATTGTAAGTTTGCTGTCATGGCAGTAACTCGCATGCCTTCACAGCGCCTCTCTAATCACCTTGCGGTTTCTTCTCGCATCAGACCGTACCGCTGCGTCATTTCATGCAGATCTGCAGCATCTACAAGTAGTATTTGTTCAGCCTTAGGGGGCATGGCCGGTCTCTTCTGGTAAGTTAACCCTGCTGTGTCCTGCAGAGATTAGGTTCCTTGTCCTATCCCGTGCAAGCAGGTCATATGTTAGGCAGGCCCTCCTACCACTCCTCGCCCGAACGTTGGTCTGTCTGCAATCATTTGTGTATTTTGACTCTCCAATTTTTTTGCCCTGGTATGTTTACTCATCCTGTCTGACCTCCCTGCTCCTGACCTTGACTAAGTTTACTGATTCTGTGCTGCCTGCCTGACCCATGTCCGTCTGTCTATGCCTCTGTCTCGCCCCTCTGTACCTCACATCCGTACCTCTGACCCTCCAGTCAGCTGCTGCCGACTCGGGCACTGCCCTGGAGTGGTACCTGTTGGCTTCCAGTGGCAAAGTCTATCCACACCATCAGAGGCTTTAGTGAACACCCAGTTCATTTTAGTTATGCCCCTCCAGGGTAAGCTTGCTACATTTGCGTGTCAGTCCTCATGCCTCTTGTTTGAATTCTTAGATAATGTAATGTCTGATATTGTGTGTACATGGACCCTCTGAAGTGTTAAGTGCTGCAGAATATGGTTGCACTGTATAATAAAGTTATATCATTATTATTTTCTACTGTTACGTGTATATTTATCCTTATAACATACTATGAAAGGGTCAGTCTGACATGATTTAGTAGGGCGAGAGTTCAGCCTCTACATGTAATCAACTGATGACTTCATTAACTGACATTAAGCAAATCTTGAAAATATCTGAGTCCTGAAACAGAAATAAAGTAATCATTTGACATTGACATGATTTATAGAAAAGCACTTAAATATTAGGTATTAGGGTTATTTCCAAAATTGCATTATTTTTTTAAAGGGAATCTGTCACCCCCATGGGCGAAATCAGACCTCTACTATGGCCATACAGGGTATAGAAAAGTAAATCTATACCTGCATGGCCCATAGCAGAGGTCTGATTGCAGAGAAAAGCACTTTAATCAATTCTTTTTTCAACAGGCTTGGCGTCCGAGGGATACCAAGCAATCCCCGTCTTTCTCCTTATTATTCCCCTAAATGCCTGCCTCTCTGCTTAATTATCATATCTCCCCTCCCATGCACATCAGGGCCCTGTGACGTGCACTGTGCTCCCTGACGTCCGGGCATGCGCAAAGCGCCGCTCACATAGAGCTCTCTTTGCTTCATCCCGGCCCCGTCTACCTGTGCTCTGCGCCGCACGCACCGGAAAGTGACAGTGACCCCCCAGCGCCTGCGCAATAGAAACTGCAGCGCAGAGCACAGGTAGACGGGGCCGGGATGACGAGTGGCCATCATTACTTTAAGAAATGAAGGTCAGTCAGTCTGAAAAATTGGGCAAACTTTGAAAGTGTCGCCAAGTGCAGTTGCAAAAACCATCAAGCGCTACAAAGAAACTGGTTCACATGAGGACCGCCCCAGGAAAGGAAGACCAAGAGTCACCTCTGCTTCTGAGGATAAGTTTATCTGAGTCACCAGCCTCAGAAATCGCAGGTTAACAGCAGCTCAGATTAGAGACCAGGTCAATGCCACACAGAGTTCTAGCAGCAGACACATCTCTTCAACAACTGTTAAGAGGAGACTTTGTGCAGCAGGCCTTCATGGTAAAATAGCTGCTAGGAAACCACTGCTAAGGACAGGCAACAAGCAGAAGAGACTTGTTTGGGCTAAAGAACACAAGGAATGGACATTAGACCAGTGGAAATCTGTGCTTTGGTCTGATGAGTCCAAATTTGAGATCTTTGGTTCCAACCACCGTGTCTTTGTGCGACACAGAAAAGGTGAACGGATGGACTCTACATGCCTGGTTTCCACCGTGAAGCATGGAGGAGGAGGTGTGATGGTGTGGGGGGGCTTTGCTGGTGACACTGTTGGGGATTTATTCAAAATTGAAGGCATACTGAACCAGCATGGCTACCACAGCATCTTGCAGCGGCATGCTATTCCATCCGGTTTGCGTTTAGTTGGACCATCATTTATTTTTCAACAGGATAATGACTAGTGTTGAGCCACCCCCGTAGTGTTCGAGTTCGGTTCGTCGAACACCCGTGTGTTCGCCAAACTGTTCGTCGAACTGTTCGTCGAACACCTTCGAACACCGTTAAAACCAATGGCAGGAAAAACAAAAACACATAGAAACACATAGAAAACACCTTCAAAGGTGTCCAAAAGCTGACAAACTGCTCAGAAGACATAACTAACACATGGAAAAGTGACAAGTACATATAGTCATGCGAAAAGAAAAGAGGTGGAGGAGTAAAAGGAGGGGGAGACACAGATATAGGCATGTCATGCCCTTCTAAAATCCAAAAAGTGAGAAGCCGACACGGCCAGTCCGTTCCTGCCCGTGCCACCTCCGTGTCGCCGGGTTTGTGTCAGAGCCGCGGTGGACCCTGACGGCCAGCCCCCCTCTCCCAATACTGGTGCCTGTCCGCTGGTGGGTCGAGCGAGCCCCCCAGTGGTGGAGGCAGGTCTAAACTTTTTAATTTAAATTGTCTCTCTAATTTGAATGAATACACTTTAAATCCTTTTACAAGGATCTATTGGAGGGCAAGTCTCATGCCAGCAGCCGCGTAATTCCAGCTCCAGTAGCGTCCACTAAAGCTGCTGCAGTTAAAAAGCTTTTATAAGGATCGAGCTCGGCTGTCCACCGCCAGGCATCCTACCGCCAGTCCCAGCCCCTATGCCTTGGGGTGCCTCCTGATGCTCTTCACTGAGTATCCCATGTTCCCGAAGCATTTCCTTTATAAAAATTAAGTGTCCAAACTACAGGTGGTGTAGCTTGCTTAACAGCCGGGATAATCCGCTGACTAGCAGACACTGCTACTAGGCACAAAGTATTTCCTGGGCTAGATGCAGTTAAAAATTTGTAATTAGATACTCTCGTTGGATGCTGAGAAAGCATTCCATAGAGTCTCCTGACACGCCATATATTATTCTCTTAAAAGGCTTGAGGTAGGGGTCTAGGGGACCCTTTTATAGCCCAAATCACGGCCCTGTATCGCAATACGTCACCTAGGCTGAAGATAAATGGAACTGTAGCGCCCTGAGGGCTCGGTTGCTACAGAGGTATTGCACCTCACCCAGAGGTGTGATATCTCACTCTCAGGTAAGGATGGAGTGTGGATCAGGACCCGACACCTGCATGCATTACACCACATTGCCATGGGGCAGGGCGACCAATATGCCCCTGAGATGGGCACGACAGTCCCTGTCCCTGGCTGGAGTGGGGGAAGGGAACACTCAGGAAGGGGAACCCTGTAGTGCAGGAGCAGGGAGGAAGTAGTTACTGGGTGCATTGAGAAGGGAGTATAAAAAGTGGGCACCATCTTAGTTCAGTGCAGAGAAGTCTGAGCAGAAGTGACAGGGAGCAGGGGCTCTGCATGAGCTCTGCTCCGGAGGCGGGCCTAGTAACAGAGGCCCAGGCCTGGAAGAGGGAGAAGGAAGGAAGAGGAACGGAGAAGGCTCCAGGAACGAGGAACGAAGGGATCCCAGGGGTGCGGACGGGCGAGTCGCCACCGCATGCCCGAATCCACCTGCGTGGAGGGGTCAGGCCAAAGGGGGAGACCGGTCCCCGAAACTAGTGGAGGCGGGAAACGACCCTCAGCTAGAAACCGGAGGCTGTGACATTTTATGTGGCGCAGCCCCTCGCTACACCCGCTAGGAATGCACCACATAGGGTCAGGGAAACTGGCGCCAAGTTTACCAAGAGGAGGCCTGAGGCAGCCGGACAGAAGGGTTGGTAAGAAAGGCCAGACAAAGGACACACAAAGGGGCTCCTGTGAAGCGCTCCAAAGTTATCTGGGAGATGTCTGAGCCCCTCACCTGGTGAGCACAGTACGACGTGGGCAGCCGTTACCTGCAGAAGTGGTCTGGACAATAAGAACTGTGAGTAAAGTCCCTGGACTGCATCACTGACTCCGTGTCGTTACTGCTGCTGCCCTGCACCATCACCCCCATCCTCCGCATACACTGCCCTGAGTCTATACTCCTCCCGTGGGGAGTTATGCTACGCTCTGCTGCACCCACAACACCAGACTCAGCGGTCTGCCCTGCAGCGGCGGTTCACTCTGACCGCAATCCACGGGTGGCGTAGTCGGACATTTAAACATCAAAACCACATAAATAGTTCCGCCACTGGTTTGACCTCCCTGAGCCACGGAACCAGGTCGCCGCCACGGAGACTACAACCACCAGCATCCACCAAAAAGGGTCTGGCTCCGGGTGTCCCAAGGCCCAGGGGGCGCATCAGAACATTTTCATCACCTTTCATAATCACCAATGGGACAAGGCAGGGATGTCCTCTGTCCACACTCTTATACATCCTAGTGACGGAGCACCTGCTCTCATCAATTCGCCATAACCCCAATATTAGGTGGATTGAGGTGGGAGGCACCGAGTACAAGTGCTCTCTATTTGCTGATGATGTCCTAGTATATATCACTCAATCACATATATCCATCCCTGCTGTTATGGCTGAAATAGATCACTTTGTTACATGGTCAAATTTTAAAATCAATGCAGCGAAGTCTGAGGCCCTCGATGTCTCCCTCCCCAAATCCATACAGGATTCCATCCAGTCCAACTTTCCCTTTGCCTGGCCCTCACAGGGTATCAAATACTTAGGAATTCCTATTCATAGAGACCTCTCCCGTCTATGTTATCTTAATTTTGGGCACTTTATTGAACAACTCCATACAGACCACGGTTGGCAAGTTAGAACTATAAGATTCACTACGTGAACCACAGCTGTTTTGTGGAAAAGCACATGTACACTGTGTTCCAAATTATTATGCAAAAAGTGTTTAGGAGTGATAAGGGAAGAATTTGTTTGTCAGTTAAACTCATTGATGGTGATGTGTGTCAGGGCTCTTTATATCACTGTAAGCAATTGCAGACACCTGTGCCAATTAGTTTGGCAGATGTGTCCAATGAAAGGCAAGACTACTTAAGAAGGCTGTCCCACATTATTAAGCAGCCTACATTTTCTGCCAAAATGGGAAAGAAAAAGGATATGTCGGCTGCTGAGAAGCAACAAATTGTGGAGTGTTTAGGTCAAGGCATGACTACAATCAACATTGTGCGATGATCAGGATGAAGTGTGTTGGCAATCAAGAAGTATGTAGCTGATTCACAGTACACACGTGTGCGTGCTGATAAGGGCAAATTGAGGACTCTTTCCTACAGGCAATTACGTCAGGTTAAAAGAGCAGCGGCAAAAAAGCCTTGTCATAGCAGCAGACAAGTTTTTGAAGCTGCTGGTGCCTCCAACGTCCCCCGAACAACAAGATGCAGGGTCCTTCAGAGGTTTGCAGCTGTGCGTAAGCCATCCTGTCGACCTCCTCTATCCACTTCACACAAGCAGAAACGGCTCCAGTGGGCCAAACATTACATGAAGACTGATTTCAAAACTGTTTTGTTCACGGATGAGTGCCGTGCAACGCTCGATGGTCCAGATGGATGGAGTGGAGGATGGCTGGTTGATGGACACCCCACGCAAACACGGCTACAGCGCCAACAAGGAGGAGGTGGAGTAATGTTTTGGGCTGGAATCATGGGGAGAGAGATTGTCGGCCCCTTTAGGATCCCTGAAGGGGTAAAGATGAACTCCATAATGTATGTGGAGTTTCTCAAACAGCACTTCCTGCCATGGTTCAAGAAGAAGAACCGTGTATTCCACAGCAAGATCATTTTCATGCATGATAATGCACCGTCTCATGCTGCACATAACACATCTGCATCTCTGGCTGATATGGGCATAAAAGGGGACAAACTTATGGAGTGACCCCCATGCTCCCCTGACCTCTACCCCATTCACAACCTCTGGAGCATCATCAAAAGGAGTGTCTATGATGGCGGGAGGCAGTTCACATCTAAGCAACAGCTCTGGGAGGGTATTCTGTCCTCATGCAAAACAATTGAAGCAGAAACCATCCAAAACCTGACAAATTCAATGGACGAGAGAGTTCAGAAGCTCCTTTCGAACAAGGGGTCCTATGAGCAAATGTAACATCACCTAGAATAAAGTTTTGAGTTGAAAACTGTTTGATTTCAGTTTCTAATAACCTGCTAATGCTTATAATTTCAAAAATGACCAGTTTTTTGGTCTTTATTAAAATGAAAAGGTTGATCGAAGAGTGTGGGGGATCTAAGAGTGTAGCAACCCAGTAGTCAGGATTACTTCGAATTCTGACAATCTGAGGGTCATGTTGCAGGTAGTGCAGCAAGAAGGCACTTATGTGTCTTGCGCATCTCGGAGCCCCAAAATTATTTTCCGGGCTAGATGCAGCTAAAAATTATTATTAATTTTAAATCTGGTGGAGCTTAGTATAGATGGCCTAATAGAATCAGTACTGCACCCTGCTACAAAGCCCAAATTATTTGCCAGCCAAGATACAGACAAACATGATTAGTAATTTTAAATCTGGTGGAGCTTAGTATAGATGGCCTAATAGAATCAGTGCTCGGATCCATGATTTGTTCATCTTTATGAACGTGAGTCTGTCTACATTATCAGTGGAGAGCCGCGTGCGCTTATCTGTCAGCACACCACCAGCAGCGCTGAACACACGTTCAGACAGAACGCTGGCTGCGGGGCATGACAAGATCTCCAAGGCGTAAGTGGCTAGCTCCGGCCATTTATCCAGATTGGAAGCCCAAAAAGAGCAAGGGTCCAGTGACACAGTCATGGCTTCAATGTTTACTTGGAGATACTCCTGTACCATCGTCTCTAGGCGTTGACTATGTGTCAGACTTCTTGTCTCCTGTGGCCTTGCAAAGGATGGGCTAAAAAAGTGGTGAAATGATTCCGCAAAATTGATGTTACCAGCAGATACTGTGTTTCTGTTACGGTTTAAGTGCTGAACACTCGACGGTCCCACGGTTGGCAAGTTGGAACTGTGAGATTCAGTACGTGCACCACTGGTGTTTTGTGGAAAAGCACATGTAAGATTCTGCAACAGTCTCTGCTGATACTCCTGCATGCGTGCATCCCTTTCTATGGCAGGAATAATTTCTGCAAATTTACTTTTGTACCGGGGATCTAACAGTGTGGCAACCCAGTAGTCAGGATTATTTCTAATTCTCACAATTCGAGGGTCATGTTGCAGGTAGTGCAGCAAGAAGGCACTCATGTGTCTTGCGCATCCAGGAGCACCAAGTCCCTGTTGTGTTGGTGGCGAGGTAACAATCATGCTTCCTTCCTCTGCCCTCTCCCCCCAACCTCGCACAACAGAAATGTGATCAAGGTCTCCCTCATCTGATGAGTCTTCCATCAGTTCGTCTTCAACTTCTTCCTGGGCTCCTGCACCTTCCTCACTAGTTTGGCTGCTACCATGCGCCCTGGTAAAACCATCTCCCCCACCCTCACATGCCTGCCGCCTTGGTGCTGCTGACCGTCTGGACTTTGCAGATGTTAGCCCTTCCGCATACAACTCCTCCTCCTCTACTTCCTCCACCTCCTCTTGTGCCACCACCTGACTCCGAATTCTGTTTAACATGTGCTCCAGCATGTAAATCACCGGAATAGTCATACTGATAACAGCATCGTCAGCACTAAACATCTCCGTCGCCATTTCAAAACTGTGCAGAAGGGTGCATAGGTCCCTGATCTGAGACCACTCCTCCAGCGTGATTTGCCCCACCTCTGGATCGCGTTGGCCCAGGCTATACGTCAGAACGTATTGCACCAGGGCTTGTCGGTGCAGCCACAGTCGCTGCAACATGTGCAGAGTTGAATTCCACCGGGTAGGCACATCGCATTTTAGCCGGTGAAGTGGCAGGCCCAAAAACTTCTGTAGAGATGTAAGTCGCTGAGCTGCGGGATGCGAACGGCGGAAGTGAGCACACAGCGACCGTGCCCTCTGCAGAAGGCCATCTAGTCCGGGATAGTGGGCTAAAAATTGCTGGACAACCAGGTTCAACACGTGAGCCATACAAGGCATGTGTGTGACATTGCCCCGGCGAAGGGCCGCACCCAGGTTTGCAGCATTGTCGCACACGGCCTTCCTTGGTTTCAGGTCCAGTGGAGACAACCATTCATGAAATTGGTTCTCCAGAGCTGACCACAACTCCTCAGCTGTGTGACTCACATTTCCCAGACATTTCAAAGTAAAAACCGCCTGATGACATTGAGCCCTACTGCCAGCATAGTAAGGAGGTGTGCAGGATCCCTTCTGCACAGTTAGAAAGCTTGTGGCATGACCAGACAGGCTATGGGTTCAGGTGGAGGACCGAGAGGAGGTTGAGGAGGCAGAAGCAGTGGAGGAACTTTGAGATAAAGAGGATTGACGCACAACTCGTGGGGACGGCAAGACTTGGACAGCAGCCTCTTGTCCTGCTGTCACCATAGTTACCCAGTGCCCAGTCAGCGACATGTAACGCCCCTGTCCATGCCTACTCGTCCAAGTGTCTGTGGTGAAATGCACCCTGTCACACACAAAGTTTCTCAAAGAAGCGGTGATGTTGTGTGCGACATGCTGGTGGAGCGCAGGCACACCTTTCTTTGAGAAGTAGTGCCGACTGGGCATCTGGTACTGGGGCACTGCGACAGACATAAGGTCTCGAAAATCCTCTGTGTCCACCAGGCGGAAAGGCAGCATTTCTGTAGTCAAGAGCTTGCAGATGGTGAAATTCAACCTCTTAACTTTCTCATGGCTAGGAGGAAATGGTCTTTTACTTGTCCACATCTGACGGACCGAGGGCAGGCTGTTGTGCTTAGACGGGGTTGATAAGAGTGTCCCCGGCAAACTGCCGGTCTGTAAGGAAGATGCAGGCGGACATGTTAGGTTGCCTTGATCCAAAGGTGGTGCTATCGATGTCGGACAGCGCTCAACACCAGCCGGTGTTACCACCTCCAAAGAAAATGATGACCTGCCAATCACGCTGGCTGTTGTGGGTAAAGAGGTGGCAGGTCTGCGTCCCAAAACAGGTGTGACTGCTGACCCCCAGTCACAGAGGATGAAGAGGCCGCGGATGCACAAGATGTGGCAGATGGTGGTTGGCTCGGCCGGCTAGACCGCATTGTAGCACAGTGAGCTTCCCACTGCAACTTATGCTTCATGTCCATGTGCCGGTTCATGCATGAAGTACTCAAACTATGTATTTTTTGGCCTCTACTTAGCTTTTGCTGACAAATGTTACAGATAACACGAGTTGGGTCATCTTTATCGATCTGAAAAAATGCCCAGGCTATGCAAGGCTTAGCACTCATGCGACCTGAAGAGCCACCACGACTTGTGGTCAGAGGCAGAGTTGTGTTTGAGGATGCAGTTGTTGACGTGCTTCCAGTACTACGTCTCTGTCCAGGAAGGCGCAACCTGACCTCGTCGTCACTAGCATTCTCCTCCACCTCCTCTGCTGACCTCATCTCTTGGCTGACTGTGGGTTGACAGTAAGTGGGATCTCCAACCTCATCATCATCACCCTGTGTGTTATCACACCCGTCGTCCTCAGAGCCAACCTGTTCCTGTCCTGACAAAAAACTAAAGTTGTCGCTCCAATCAGGTATTTGAGTCTCATCATCGTCTTCCTCATTGTCTCCACCAACAGGAGTTACAGTTTGGGAATGAGGGTCTACATTATGGTCAGAACCTTCTGCGTCTGGTCCTGGATCCGACTCATAAAGATTCTGGGCATCAGGGCAGATCATTTCCTCGTCTGGATTCACAGAAGCGCTGGAGTCGACCTCTGATTCCCAGGCTATAGTATGAGTAAACAGCTCTGCAGACTCAACCATCTGTTCTACCTCATACTCAGACGGGCAGCTGGAGATTTGGGAGCTGTGAGGAAGCAAGTGCGATTGGGGTGACACCACTGAGGACTGGAGTATTTGTGATGTTGAAGTTGATGTGGAGGAGAGCCCACTTAAAGGGGCACTTGATATCCGTTGAAGCACCTGCTGTTTTTGTGCCTCATCTGGAATTTGTAGCGATTGGCGTGGCCGTAAGAAAGGGATCTTATCACATTGTCCGCTAAAAGAAGTAGACATTTTAGTTTGGCTGGAAGATGGTCTTTCTTCTGCAGATGTTACTGTTGCTTTAACACCTACCCCACGGACACAACCTTTTTTCCCCTTCCCAACACGCCTATTCCCCTTTCCACCAGCAGCAGGCCTTTTTCCACTCATTTTGGTGGTTAACTAATTCACAACTCTGGAGTTGTTTGCACAAAAAAACAATGGATGGGAACCGAGCAGAGCTGAGTAGCCAAACTGTGGTATTAGGCCAAAACTATTGGCTGGGTTAGATGCAGAAAAAAATTATATTCAATTTGCAACCTGATGGAGGTCAGAATAGATGGACTATTAAAACAAGTCCCACACACTGCTAGAAGCCCAAATATTTTTTCAGAGCTAGATGCAGAAAAAAATTATTTTTAATTTGCAACCTGATGGAGGTCAGTATAGATGGACTAATAGAACAAGTCCCACACACTGCTAGAACCCAAATATTTTTTCAGAGCTAGATGCAGAAAAAAATTATATTCAATTTGCAACCTGATGGAGGTCAGTATAGATGGACTATTAGAACAAGTCCCACACACTGCTAGAAGCCCAAATATTTTTTCAGAGCTAGATGCAGAAAAAAATTATATTCAATTTGCAACCTGATGGAGGTCAGTATAGATGGACTAATAGAACAAGTCCCACACACTGCTAGAAGCCCAAATATTTTTTCAGAGCTAGATGCAGAAAAAAATTATATTCAATTTGCAACCTGATGGAGGTCAGTATAGATGGACTATTAGAACAAGTCCCACACGCTGCTAGAAGCCCAAATATTTTTTCAGAGCTAGATGCAGAAAAAAATTATATTCAATTTGCAACCTGATGGAGGTCAGTATAGATGGACTAATAGAACAAGTCCCACACACTGCTAGAAGCCCAAATATTTTTTCAGAGCTAGATGCAGAAAAAAATTATATTCAATTTGCAACCTGATGGAGGTCAGTTTAGGTGGACTATTAGAACAAGTCCCACACACTGCTAGAAGCCCAAAAATTTTTTCAGAGCTAGATGCAGATAAAAATTATTTTTAATTTGCAACCTGATGGAGGTCAGTATAGATGGACTAATAGAACAAGTCCCACACACTGCTAGAAGCCCAAATATTTTTTCAGAGCTAGATGCAGATAAAAATTATTTTTAATTTGCAACCTGATGGAGGTCAGTATAGATGGACTATTAGAACAAGTCCCACACACTGCTAGAAGCCCAAATATTTTTTCAGAGCTAGATGCAGATAAAAATTATTTTTAATTTGCAGCCTGATGGAGGTCAGTATAGATGGACTATTAGAACAAGTCCCACACACTGCTAGAAGCCCAAATATTTTTTCAGAGCTAGATGCAGATAAAAATTATTTTTAATTTGCAACCTGATGGAGGTCAGTATAGATGGACTAATAGAACAAGTCCCACACACTGCTAGAAGCCCAAATATTTTTTCAGAGCTAGATGCAGAAAAAAATTATATTCAATTTGCAACCTGATGGAGGTCAGTATAGATGGACTAATAGAACAATTCCCACACACTGCTAGAAGCCCAAATATTTTTTCAGAGCTAGATGCAGAAAAAAATTATATTCAATTTGCAACCTGATGGAGGTCAGTATAGATGGACTAATAGAATGATGCTATGCCCAAAAGGTTTTACTTCACTAGGTGCAGTAAAAAAATTGGTATTCTATACACAGGTGGGGTAGCTTGCAACACAGATAGGCTACTCCACTGACACACTCTGCAATAGGCCAAAAAGCATTAGCTTTGCTAGATTCAGCCAAATGCTGTGAAAAAAACTTGCACAGCACAGGCACAGACCTGCCTGGCAAAAACTGATAGGAACTGATGTAACTTAGTCCTGAAAAGGACTGCAATTACAATTAGTCTTTACTCCCAACCTATCTATTTAAGAGCACAGACCTGCCTGATAAAAGTCGTAGGAAATGCTGTAACCTAATCCTTAAAAGGACTGCAATCACAACTATTCCCTACTCCCAAGCTATCTGTAGATTTGTGCGAAAATTGGCTTGAAATTAACAAGGTATAGCGCACACAGCAACAGCGGTGCCGTCTAACACGCAGCTGCAGCAGTGAGAAAATGGTGGCGACGGGGAAAATGGCTGGGTCTTATAGGGCAAGGACATGTGACATACACTGCCAATGACACATGCCCTTGCTTGTGTGAAAAAAAGCACTTCGCTCTGTGTGTGCGCTGCTGATAGGCTGACAGATTGCACCTCCCCACTGTAAATGCGGGAAAGAGAAAAAAAAATGGAGATCTTCATTATTCCTGCAGAGATCCATCCCCTGCCCCTCCCCCCGCCCCGCTGTACACTCAAACTGCGTATTAACATTAATTTTCATCATTACTGAGAAAAAATCCAGTTATGATTTTGGTGCACGAACCGTTATCGAACATAACCTCGAACAGCCGAATTTTTTTCAAATCGTTCGTGTTCGCCGAACGGCTCGAACACCGCCCAAAACAGCTCGAATTTGAGATTGGCGAACAGTTCGAGTCGAACAACGCTCATCTCTAATAATGACCCCAAACACACCTCCAGGCTGTGTAAGGGCTATTTAACATAGAGGGAGAGTGATGGGGTGCTACGCCTGATGACCTGGCCTCCACAGTCACCAGATCTGAACCCAATCGAGATGGTTTGGGGTGAGCTGGACCGCAGAGTGAAGGAAAAAGGGCCAACAAGTGCTAAGCATCTCTGGGAACTCCTTCAAGATTGTTGGAAGACCATTTCCGGTGACTACCACTTGAAGCTCATCAAGAGAATGCCAAGAGTGTGCAAAGCAGTCATCAAAGCAAAAGGTGGCTACTTTGAAGTACCTAGAATATAAGAAATATAAGACATATTTTCAGTTGTTTCACAGTTTTTTGTTAAGTATATAATTCCACATGTGTTAATTCATAGTTTTGATGCCTTCAGTGTGAATGTACAATTTTCATAGTCAGGAAAATACAGAAAAATCTTTAAATGAGAAGGTGTGTCCAAACTTTTGGGCTGTACTGTACATAGTGAATTTATTTCCAAAACGGGTATCAAGTAAACTTATAATTATTGACAGGTGGACCCGTGGATGTTCATGTCTGTCAGGTTGTGCCGAACATTAAAAAAAAAGTTTGGTTTGTGTACCAAAACCCAAACCTGTACCTCATTCTAAAGAATGGGGGGCCCGAACATTCAGTTTTTCCCATGCTGTCATCTGTGTGACAGCATGAGAAACATCGGCTCTGATTGGCAGTAAGTTCGTTACCGCCAGTCAGAGCGCTGCGGTTCCCACACTGTCACACATATGACAGTATGAGCCAGCAGCTGTGACCAGTAGTAAAAAGGTTACCATCGGTCACAGGCATTGGCTGAGGAAAGTACTACTCTCATCATCATGTAAGGTGCCCCAGCAAGGTAGTCGTGGGCGAGTTGTAGCCCCTGCTCACTTTGACACCATACAGACAATTTGTGTCCTCCCTCTGATGTGTGGCTGGGTATGTGACATTCTTCACTTACTTCAAACCATCCGATCGCGGCTGTCTCCAGGCATTTCTCTTCAGGGACCAGGGCAGCAATAAATTCAGAGGACATGGAGTTCTTAACCAGAACTGGGATTTTACTTGGGGGAGAGGAGTATAGACAGTATTTTTTTTTTTCAAACATCATTTTTATTAGGATTTTCAGAAAAGAAAAAACATATAAAGACATATGAACAATGCCAAATTGAACATTAATCAGGAGCCCGTATGCAGATCAGGCGTAATGTATAATCAATGAATTGTGATTAGCTGGCACAACAAATAAACAAAGATTAAGTATTACCAACTTACAGTCATCATTGTCAACAAAAGGAATTAAGTAAATATAAATAATTCGTACTGATTATCTCCCATGTTTTAGTTTACGCGTAATAGTCCTAAGTTGTTATTTAGATCCTCTAGAATATACAATTCTGTAGAAGTAAATGGTTTGACAATTTTGTTTCTTTCAGTCAGAGAGCAACATGTTATAATAAATTGTCTCCATTTTGACAAAAATTTGCCAGCCTGTTGTTCCTTGTTACTGAGGGCATCAAGTTGTTCTACTCCCATAAAGTGTTTCAATTGGATTATCAGCTCTGCTATTGGGGGAATGTTAGGGTCTAACCAATGTTTGAGTATCTGTTTTTTTGCCAGGAAGAGTAGAGTATGGAACAGTTTTGGGTTTTTTTTTGTTATTTTGTAGGGATTCTCTGGGTTACTCCAATAATGTAGTAGGGCTAAGTATGGAGAGAAGGGTGTACTCTGGATCCCATATAGTATTCACCAAATCTGAAATCTGATTCCAATATACTGTTGAATCGGTGCAGAACCATAGGCCGTGCATAAGGTCAGAGTATGGATGATGACATTTAGGGCATGCAATTAGTCTATTTGATAATGGATCTTTTTTCGGTATATTAAAAGCGTAAATGGCCCCATGTATTATTTTATATTGAGTTTCTCTCCATGTTTCATTTATAATGTATTTTCTAAATCTGATCTTAGTGGGAATTTCAACGTCTTCCAATTGTTGCTTCCAATATTTAAAGAAAATGTCAGGGTGCATCTTTAACAAATTAGATTTCCTAACCGAATACAGACTAGATATTGAGGGGGAGCCCGTTGGGGATAGTAGAATGATGTCCAATTCATTTTGGGAGGTCTCAAAAGTAACATCCCTTAAGTTTGACATAACGGAAAGTCTGATTTGTTCATATTGAAAGCCATGTTGGAGAGGTAGACCATACTTATCCATACACTCTGGGTATGTCAACCATCTCTGATCGGTTGGATGGAGGAGATGAGATATGTTATTTATACCCACTTGCTGCTATTTGAAAAATAATTTGTTTTCAATGCCCTGAGGAAATTCTGGATTCCGCCAAAGTGGCAGGTGCTTAGAAATCTGAAAGAAAGGCCATATTTCTTCCTAACCGCTTTCCAAGTGGAAATGGTGTCTTTAAAAGTTACTGATTTTTTTATTTCTAGGGGTAGGGAAGTATAGCGAGAGTGTAGAAGTGCAGTTAAATTGAAGGAGTATGCATAGTCTGATTCCAAAGAGTAATCCGAGTATGTATGTCTTTTGTAGAGCCAGTCTATTATGTAGCGAAAGAGGCAGGCAAGGTTATAATTCCTGATGCTTGGAAAATTGATGCTATCATCATCTTTGGATGACATAGGTTTGTCTAGATTAATCTTAGGATGTTTTCCCTTCCAGATAAAATGACTGAAGGTCCTATTGAGTGTAGTTATATCAGAGTGTTTCAGTAGCAATGGTAGAGTTTGGAGTTGATACATAATTTTAGAAGTACTAATCATCTTGACCAAATGTGCCCTGCCTAAAAAGACAAGGGTAAATCCTGCCATGACTTAAATTGATTAGTGATTTTTTTTATGAGGGGGGGATAATTTAACGTGTACAAAGAGGATGGCAAGCGACCTATTTTGATGCCCAAATAGGTGATATGAGAGGGAGCTATAGTAATATCGTTAAAAGCTCCTTTTGGGTAAAGTTTTATTCCCTTTTCAGTTAATGGTAATAATTCACATTTTTTAGCATTTATTTTAAACCCAGAGTAAGTACCAAAGTTTTTAAGTAAATCCAATACTAGACGTAAATGCAGGATGGGATCAGACATAAACAGAATGATATCGTCTGCAAAAAATGCCACTTGAATTGATTTCTTATTAAATTGGATGCCTGAGAAAGTTTTAGGATCTGATAGAATACGAACTAAGGGTTCTAGTGCTAGGTTAAAAAGTAGGGGGGACAAAGGGCACCCTTGTCTCGTTCCCTTCTCAAGAGGGAAGGGAGTGGATAGAAAGCCCGGGGTATACACCTGAGCTTTTGGAGACATATATAAATTGCGCATATAATTAAAGAAGGGGCCTGACAACGACATCTTAGTTAAGACCTTATACAGCCAATCCCAACTAATGTTATCAAAGGCCTTTTCGGCGTCTAGGGAGACAATCACCGGGGAACCTTTTAAATTAGGTGTAGAGTGGATTTTATCTAGCGCCAGCAGTACTTTCCTAATATTTAGCGTGGTCTGAGCGACCTTTGACAAAACCTGCTTGTACAGGAGATATGAGGTGAGGTAAAATAGAGGCCAATCTGTCAGCCATTATTTTAGACAATAGCTTAATGTCGATATTTATGAAGGAAATTGGTCTGTATGAATTGGGGGATAATGGGTCTTTGTCTGGTTTTAGTAATAATTTGACGTAAGCCATATTTGTGGAAGGGAAAATGGTATCGCCATTAGTTATTTTGTTAAAGATCGAAACTAATAACGGGGAAACCTCTTCCGTTAAGGATTTAAAAAAATCAGAAGTATATCCATCAGTTCCAGGGGCTTTAGAGTATAGACAGTATTTACAGTCAGGTACATTGGATAAGGCCCAACAGGTTTTCATCTCCCATACAGGTGCAAGAAACATCTTCAGCCCGGTTACTTCCTGATTCTTATAGCTGCTGTGGGCGCACCCCTAATGCGTCTCCAGCCTATTGCTGTCAGTCACTGGATATTTAAACCCCCTCCACCCAGAAGGAGGTGCCTGAGCAACACCTTCACTCAGTTAGTCTTTGCTACTGAATTGCCAGGTCCTGTCCTGTTTCTAGTCTGTTTCCGCCACTCTGGGGGCTGCATACCCAGACCTGTTATCACTGACTTCTAGTCTGTTTCCGCAACTTTGGGGGCTGTATACCCAGGCCTGTTACCTGTGACTACTAGTCTGTTTCCGCCACTCTGGGGGCTGTATACCCAGGCTCGTTCTTGTATTTCATTGCAGTAGCAGTTCCTGTCTGAACTGTATCCTAGCCTGTTACCTGTTTGTCTCTATGTTCGTACCTTCTCTTTTCCTGCAGTGTCTGAACCTGCACCTAACTCCAACTCGTTGTCTCTGTACTTCTGTGAGTTTTGTGTCCACTCGCTACTTCATAGGAAGTACCTTGTGTGTATCTGGTTCTGCTTGTACCTTTTCCCTTCCTCCATATCTTCCTCCTGTGTTCTAGCCATCTCACTGTATTTTCCAGTCTATTCCATGTGAACAGAGCCCTGTCCTCTCTGCCTTACCCACCGCTCCGGTGGTTTCTCTCTGCTCTGACTTGCCCACCGCTCCGGCGGATTCCCTCTGCTCTGCCTTACCCACCACTCTACCGGCTTCTCTCTGCTCTGACTTGCCCACCGCTCCGGCGGATTCTCTCTGCTCTGCCTTGCTCACCGCACCAGCGGTTTCTCTCTGCTCTGACTTGCCCACCGCTCCGGCGGCTTCTCTCTGCTCTGCCTTGCCCACCACTCCAGCGGCTTCTCTCTGCTCTGCCTTGCCCACCGCTCCCACGGTTCTGCTCTGCTCTGCCTTGTCCACCGCACCTGCGGTTTCTCTCTGCTCTGCCTTGTCCACCGCTCTGGCGGTTCCGCTCTGCTCTGCCTTGCCCACCGCACCTGCGATTTTCGCTCCGCTCTGCTTGCTCACTGCACCAGCAGTTCCTCTCTGCTCTGCCTAGTCCTCCGCTCCAGCGGTTTCGCTTTACTCTGCTTGTCAACCGCAGCTGCGGCTCTGTACCTGTCTCCCAAGTCTGTACTGGACCCTATCCAGCCTGCGCTCCAACCTGCTAGTACCTCCCTGTCTGCACTCCAGCCGTGCTTGCAAAGTATCTCTCTGTCTGCATACCAGCTGTGCTTGCCAGTGCCCACCTGTCTGCATACCAGCCGTACTTGCCAGTACCCACCTGTCTGCATACCAGCCGTACTTGCCAATACCCACCTGCCTGTATGCCAGTCTAACCTGCCTGTTCCTACATTCCCCGGTGTGGGTCAACAACAGTGACTGGGGTCTGACCTGGAGTCGCACCTTGTCCCTCTGCTCAGTTCCTCCTTGGTCCACAGAGTCGACTAAGCTGCCGTGCGACCTTGGTCGGATCGGGTTGATACTTAGTTACGCCCCTCCAGGCACTCCTCGGTTCATGGTACAGTGGGATCACTAATCACGCTCACGCCAGTCAGTCCGGGTGCGAGCGTAACACCCTCTATAGGTGAAGCATATCTCTAATTCTATTCTATTAGCTTAAGAGAAGTTTCCTCACCAGCGACAGTGTGTCCGGATCCTATATCTCCCTCACGGCTTAACCTGGAGTCCTATCTTCCTCAGCTACCTGCAGACTAGAAGTGCCCCGGGGTCTTCAATACCTCTGTTTAGTTTTTCCGGCTGGCTAATGGGACTCCTGTGTGAGGAGATATTTACACTGCACATCCACTGTCTGAGGGTAGGGAGCCCCCAGCTACTCTAGCAGCCAATTTCTCTGGCTGTCCGCCCATAAGGCTTCCTGTCACAGCTCTGACAGGACTCCAACTGACACTTTATGGAAAATTCTCCAGATGTTACCTAGGATGCCCGCCCCCTACGGCAGTTAATTCCTCACTGTCATTCTGGTAGCAAGCCCTCACTAACAGCTGCGCCCGACAGTGGGATATTGTGGCCGATTAAAAGTACTACAGCCCCACAAGGAAATATGTCAAACTAAATCCCAGATATACTCCACGCCTGACCGAGACATTGCATTCCCCCCTCTACTCTACTGACTGTACCACTGAAGCTAACCCCTTAACTTGACCTAACAGCAGTTCAGAGAGACATAACTATGGGAACATGTTATTCTAACTACATTAGTGCCAAAGGAAAGTTACACCCTTCTTCACTATTTCAATCATACTGTTATGTACTGCAACTAAGAACTAAGGAATAGGAGGGAAAAACTGTCCCTGCACTGAGACTCAGCTTAAACCATAAGCTGGGGTGGGTGCCCTATTCCTTGTGAATAGCCCACCGACACTCCTACACTTAACTCAAAAGAAGACCTGAAGGTAGGGGAAAGGGGTCCCTAAAAGATCTAAGGACTGGGAGCAAAAACAGGAGACCTCCTAACAGAAAAGTTAGTTGCAGAAACGAAGATTAAAGGGAAAAAAACTGATGGAACAAGAAGTCCCAGGATATCAATTGTCCTAAGCACAAAGAACTAACAAGACAACTTAGCCAGAGCACAAGCGTAACAACACTGATGTCCAGCAAGGAATGGGAAACAGGTGCTGAGTAATAAAGAGCGAGGAGCAAAAAAAAAAGAAGAAGAAAGAGACAATGTAATATGGAAATGCACACATATAAGTCAATAGTGTTAAATCAAAAAATTCCAACATTTATTAATGTGCACTGACACAAACATGCTAAAACCAATTAAAAACAGAAACCATACAGAAAGACCATGTCCACAAGTAATCAATAACCTAAAGGTACAGATAATGACATAGATCAATTGCTATCACAAAAACCATAATGCTTTTAGAATTGAATGGAGGATGGCAGTTCTAGAGGTGAAACTGAATAAAGACTGTGTGATAATGTGTCAGCCTTCACATTCTTAAACCCCAGCCTAAATGTGATAGAGAACTTGAATCTAGAGAAAAATAAGGACCATCTGACCTGTCTAGGAGTTAACCACTTAGCTGATTCAATGTAAGCAAAATGTTTATGGTCAGTAACCACAGTGACTTGCTGAACTGACCTCTACAAAAATTAATTACTACAATGTTCAAAAATGAGGTTAGTGGCAATTCATACAACTAATTAAACCCATATTCTGACTATCAATACTGTCGAAATTAAAGAAGAGATCCATCATATATTAAAAACCAATCTTTATTAATTACAATAAAAACAACAACAATAAAAAGAATGCCTCATGAAGGGGACACTACAACATAAGCAGCAATATATTGTTAAATTGTCAGGATACAATAAAGTGGCGATTGTCAGACAAATGCTTCTATGTAAAAGGAGTCTAGTGACTCACCCATATGATTAATTATACCACAGAACAAATACAACAAATAACCTATATCCCATATACGTTATAGTATATAGTGAATACATACAATACCAAATGGCAATGAGGTTTACTAAAAAAGGAGGGAATAGAATATCAACTAAGAAGTATATAGTGACAAAAATAATCCTGTCTTATGACTAAGTGGGGTTAAAATAACACTCATATATCCAGAAAGGTTGATGTATGTAGTCCCAGCTAATACAACCCTAATAGCAAGGTTTTTGGTGAAAATATATATCATATACAGTACAAGTATCCTCAATGATAGAGAAAAATATATATGCCCCAATAAATATATTGAGGTAACACACTTGGTGAAAAAGTACCAAAAAGCCCAAGGTGTTTACCTGAAAGTAGGATAAATGCAGAATGACAGGCGAAGTCAGGTGTAGTATCCCCACTACAGGCGAGGCACGTTTCGCCACTAGCTTCTTCTGTGGGCGTGGGTGTATATATTTTTTTTATTTTTACAGCTTAACGTTATCAAATTTAATGAAGCATTTGTGAGTTCAAGATGCTCACCACACCTTTAGATACATTTCTTGAGTGGTGTAGTTTCCAAAACCAGGTCACTTGTAGGGGACTTCCACTGTTTAGGCATCTCAGAGGCTCTTCAAATGCTATGTGGCATCAGCTTTCTATTCTAGCCAATTTTGCACTGTAAAAGTCAAATGGTGCTCCTTCCCTTCCATGCCCTGCTGTCCACTCAAACTGTCATTTTTCCCCACATATGGGGTTTCAGTGTACTCAGGAGAAATTACACAACAAATGGTACATTGTCTCCTGTTACTCTTGTGAAAATGTCAAATTTGGGGCTAGAGCAACATTTTTGTAGGAAAATTTTCATTTTTTTCCTTTCACATTGCTTCAATTCCTGTGAAGCACCTATAGGGTTAATAAACTTCTTGAATGTGGTTTTGAGCACTATGAGGGTGCAGTTTTTAAAATGGTATTACTTTTGGGCATTTTCTTTCATACAGTATATGGCCACTCAAAGTCACTTCAAATGTTATGTGGTCCCTAAAAAACGAACAAACTTGGTTCTGTTAATTTTGTTGGAAAATGAAAAACTGCTGATAAACTTTAAACCGTTCTAACTTCCTAACTGTCACGGCTTCATATCTGACTGTGGCCTAGGGGCGCCTTGAGTGACAGCTCAGCCGCCCTACGGGATCTGCTGGTTCAGTCATCCAATCTGATCCTGGGGTGTGCTGGGCTCTCATCATTTTGATTGACAGCCCTGCTGTTCAATCTGGTCTAGCCTGTGGGTGTATCCCTAGGTGACTCCTGTCTTTTATTAATTGCAAGCTATTTAGCTGGGTTGCTTTGTACAGTCCAGTGTCAGTTGAAGCTTTGCTTAGGTGTATATGCTTGCTCTGTGTCTGACATCTTGATCTTGTTGCTGACCTTGGATTTGCTGACTATTCATGTGGATTATCCCTTCTTCTTTTGACGCTCTCTGACTTCAGGTATCTGAAAGTCAGAAATACAATTATAACGTTGGACCGTGAAAATAAAATTTTTATTTTTTCCCCAAAAATATTGCTTTATCCCCAAATTTTTAATTTTCATAACGGTAACAAGATATAAAAGACCACAAAATTTGTTGTGCAATTTATCCTGAGTACGCCGATGCCCCATATGTTGATGAAAACAACTGTTCAGGTACACGGGAGAGCTCCAAAAGAAAAGAGTGCCCTTTTGGGAAGCTGACTTTTCTCGTATGGTTTGAGGGCACTATGCCGCATTTGTAGAGCCCTTGTACTGCCAGAAGAGCAGTAGCCCCCGACAAATGACCATTTTGGAAACAACACCCTTCAAATTATTCATCTAGAAATGTGGTGAGCATATTGAACCCACAAGTGGTTAACAGAATTTTATAACATTGGGGCATGAAAATGAAAAATTATGTTTTTTCACAAAGAAAATTAACATTTTTACCATGAACAGTAGGGGGAAATGCACCCAAACATTTATAAAGCAATATCCTCTGAATGCAGCAATACCCTACAGGTAGCATTACACTTTTATTTGGGTGTACGGCAGGGCTCAGAAGCGAGAGTGCGCCATTTGGCTTTTAGGGAGCAAAGTTTCATGGAGGAGTTTGTGTGCACCATTTGCAGAGCATATACAAAAGCAATTGGGTAGCAGAAAAGACCACCTAATAGTTAGACCAGAGTAAGCAAAAGTGGTGCAACTTAAAATATAACTTTTATTTCTACTATTGAAATCGAACCACAAAAAAACACTAAAATAAAGTCTTATATACAGTAGGTAAAGTGCAAGGCAGAAAAACAGGACTATGGGCCAAAACAGTTTATACCCCAGCAGAGGATATTCAAGACATATACATACAGTGGTGGCCAAAAGTATTGGCACCCCTGCAATTCTGTCAGATAATCCTCAGTTTCTTCCTGAAAATGATTGCAATCACAAATTCTTTTGGTCTTATTATCTTCATTTAATTTGCTTGCAAGGAAAAAACACAAAAGAGAATGAAGCAAAAATCAAATCATCGATCATTTCACACAAAACTCCAAAAATGGGCCAGACAAAAGTATTGGCACCCTCAGCCTAATACTTGGTTGCACAACCTTTAGCCAAAATAACTGCAAACAACCGCTTCCGGTAACCATCAATGAGTTTCTTACAATGCTCTGCTGGAATTGTAGACCATTCTTCTTTGGCAAACTTCTCCAGGTCCCTGATATTTGAAGGGTGCCTTCTCCAAACTGCCATTTTGAGATCTCTCCACAGGTGTTCTATGGGATTCAGGTCTGGACTCATTGCTGGCCACCTTAGAAGTCTCCAGTGCTTTCTCTCAAACCATTTTATAGTGCTTTTGGAAGTGTGTTTTGGGTCATTGTCCTGCTGGAAGACCCATGACCTCTGAGGGAGACCCAGCTTTCTCACACTGGGCCCTACATTATGCTGCAAAATTTGTTGGTAGTCTTCAGACTTCATAATGCCATGCACACGGTCAAGCAGTGCAGTGCCAGAGGCAGCAAAGTAACCCCAAAACATCAGGGAACCTCCGCCATGTTTGACTGTAGGGACCGTGTTCTTTTCTTTGAATGCCTCTTTTTTTTCCAGTACACTCTATGTTGATGCTTTTTCTTAAAAAGTTCTACTTTTGTCTCATCTGACCAGAGAACATTCTTCCAAAACATTTTAGGCTTTCTCAGGTAAGTTTTGGCAAACTCCAGCCTGGCTTTTTTATGTCTCGGGGTAAGAAGTAGGGTCTTCCTGGGTATCCTACTATACAGTCCCTTTTCATTCAGACACCGACGGATAGTACGGGTTGACACTGTTGTACCCTCGGACTTCAGGGCAGCTTGAACTTGTTTGGATGTTAGTCGAGGTTCTTTATCCACCATCCGCACAATCTTGCGTTGAAATCTCTCGTCAATTTTTCTTTTCCGTCCACATCTACGGAGGTCAGCCACAGTGCCATGGGCTTTAAACTTCTTGATGACACTGCACACGGAAGACACAGGAACATTCAGGTCTTTGGAGATGGACTTGTAGCCTTGAGATTGCTCATGCTTCCTCACAATTTGGTTTCTCAAGTCCTCAGACACTTCTTTGGTCTTCTTTCTTTTCTCCATGCTCAATGTGGTACACACAAGGACACAGGAAAGAGGTTGAGTCAACTTTAATCCATGTTAACTGGCTGCTAGTGTGATTTAGTTATTGCCAACACCTGTTAGGTGCCACAGGTAAGTTACAGGTGCTGTTAATTACACGAATTAGAGAAGCATCACATGATTTTTCAAACAGTGCCAATACTTTTGTCCACCCCCTTTTTTAGGCTTGGTGTGGAATTATATCCAATTTGGCTTTAGGACAATTCTTTTTGTGTTTTTTCATTGAAGAAAAATTAACTGAAGATAATAATAGCAAAGAATTTGTGATTGCAATCATTTTCAGGAAGAAACCGAGTATTATCTGACAGAATTGCAGGGGTGCCAATACTTTTGGCCACCACTGTATATACATAACCATGAGAACCCCCCAGGGGCATTGATCAAAACTAACCCTTTAGGGGCAATGGCATATGTGCATATACGTATATTTAGAACATGTCAGCAGCATAGCCCTATGTATCAACAACACAGCTGTTGGTGTGAAATCCTACTTAATACATAGGTATCATAACATATCCAATTATAATAAAACACCCAAAAATTGGAACGATCTCACCATATGTGGTACCTGATTTCACCCTCTTCAGATTGATATCATGTCATGCGCTTAGGGTCACAGGACCATGACCAGCGACAGGAGGTTTTCGTTTGGTGATAGGGTGCATTCACCAGCCCGTGTAGTCTCCCCTGAAGAATCTTTGGTAAGAGAAAACACGTAGGGAGCCATGTACCTCGTATTCACTACAACCTCTGACATGTGTATGTCAGTCTGAAGCAGCATGACATGAGGTCTGTCTGAAGAGGGTGAAATCAAGTACCACATATGGTGAGATCGTTCCAAATACAGAGACATGTGCTGCATAGAGTGATTAAAGGGTTGTTAAGGACCTAACAGTTGATGACTCATCTCAGTATAAGATTGGTGGGGGTCCGGCATAAAATCAGCTGAAATTGCTCCTGCAGTGGCCGGAACTAAGGCGAGGTCCGTGCTGCGATTGTGGACACTGTTGAATGCATATAACGGGAGGTATATGTGGCACCCCAGGGGTCTGGTTTCCACAGTAACGGCAATGTTATGTCTGAGAGCAGGTGGGAGGTCTCTTGGTCAGGGATCCTGTGCATGCCACACCTCCTGCCCAGTCCTGGGAGGGGAAGAACTTCCCCTATATAAACCTAGGGCTGAGGCAGGGTTAGTGAGTAGAGAAGAAGTAGAGACAGAGAAGAGAAGCAGATATAGGAAAAGAACATCAGGAGCTCTGTGGGCGCAGTGCTACAAGGAGTCAGGGGCTGGCAGCTGCAGAGCTCGCCCTGACTGAGAAGCTATCACCGGACCCGGAGTCCGAGGCTGTGGGGACTAACTCCTATCCAGCAGCAGAAACCGACCGGCAGGGGATTTCAGGTCCTCTGGCCAAGAAACCCGAAGGCACGGTCACACGCGTGGGACCAGCACCGCCGTCGTGGAGCGGAAGCTACTAGAAGGCCCCGAGTCACCGGCCATACGGGTGAGCACCACACGGTACACTCGGGGACGTGGGCTACTTATACCCGCCTCTAGCAAGGTAGCCAGAAGAGTACAGTTAGTTTGGGAGGCCTACAACTCCGCCTGGCCAGGGGAGATCCCATCTGCTCAAGGACTGACCAGGCCCCAATCGCTAGCAGTACTCCGGGAGGGTCTATCTTTGTCACCAGTAAAGACCCTGAACTACACCGTACCGTCTCCGAGTGGTTCCTGCTACCCCCATCATCCACGTCGGCTGCCCTGAGGCCATACCCCTCCCGTTGGGGGTGATACTATCACGCTGCACAATCCTACCACCGGCCTCAGCGGTCTGCCCTGCAGCGGCAGCTCCTTCGCTGCATTCAACGGGTGGCGTAGTCGTACAACATCTACCGCTAATACAGCGCCACTTAGTCTGACTCCCTGGGCACGGACCGGGTCACCGCCACGAGACTACAACCCTCAACAGATCCGGCTCCGGGTAAGCTCCCGCGTGCGCAACGCTGCGCGATACAGGCCCAGGGGTGCGTCAACTTTTGGCGTAGTCGGCAGGATCTCGTGCCCGCAACCACCGGGTACTGCGTGCCTGAAAAAGACTGTTCAAACTTACCTGTGGTGAAGATTCCCGCCATCCGGCGGCATCTTCCGCTTCCTTCCCGCCATCGGTGGAGTGTTCCCGCCATTCGGCGCCATCTTCGGCCTTCTTCCCGCCAGCCGTGGAGTTTTCCCGCCATTGGACGCCATCTTGAGGACGCCGCGCGGGAAGAAGAGGGGCGTGGACTCCGAAAGCGCGCGAGAAACTGAAGCCCCGCCTCACGTCCGGACGTTGCGTAAGGTCCTGGAAGGAGCCCAGCAGACGCCGACGTCACAGGAGCGCGACGGAAGGTCCTCAACCCTGACGATCCACTGCGGAGCCGCGGCCTACGGAAGAGGATCATCGCAAGGTAAGCCACGGTCCACTAGGGGGGAGAAGGATGTCGGATACGGAGGAGAGCTTCACCGCTTCAACCCCCGCCAGCGCCACCGCTGTTGCGGTCATGCCTTTCACCATGCCCTATATCCCGGGGGCAGCCTGGCTACCCCAGTACTCAGGGGAGTCACATACCCTGCATGACTTTAGAGATTAGAGAAAAGCTGGATAGCCTCTTCCAGGTGTATCCCCTCACAGAGGAGCAAAAAGTGAGCATCCTGGTGGCCCAATTAACCGGGGCAGCCCAAAGGGAGGTAAAGTCCTGGCCACCTGGGAGGAGGACTGTCGCAGAGATACTAACCTGGCTGAGGGACACCTTTGATACCCGCACCTCAGCCGAAATCAAGCTTAGATTCTACGGGTGCAAACAGCGGGCACATGAGAGTATAAGGGACTATGCCCTGAACCTACAAGAGGCCCTGAGAGCCATTAAGCAGACCGACCCTGACGGCGTGGGAGACGAGGACAGGCTGTTGACTGAACAATTTATAGAGGGTTTATATTGCAATGCCCACCGAACCCAGTTGCGGGCAATGGCCTTACAGGACCCTCATCTGGGATTTGCACAGTTCAAGGACAGAGCCATCCGGGTGCTCCGAGAACCAGCACCAGGTGGCATTGTGACCCACAGACGCCCCACTACCACTTACCACCAGGAGGCGGCGCCCTTGTCGGCAGGGCCTGTGGGAGCTGATGCGCAGGCTTTGAACAATGACCCGGCTCCAGACCTGCACCATCAGGTCCAAGAGCTAGCTAAAAGCGTTGCTGCGCTAACCCGAACTGTGCAGTCTTTACAGGTTTCCACTCCAGGGAAGATCCAGCTGGCATCCGGACCGGAGGACATCCCGTGGCGTCGACCAAGGAGGACCCCACCGGCCAGAGGAAGACCCAGCGACCGATACAACGAGGACGGACAACCCATCTGCCGCCGCTGCAATCAACCCGGACATATGGCAAGGTACTGTCCTTTAAACTGGCACAACCTGGGGTAGAGGGCCAACCCCCAGGAAAAAGATCATCAGGCCCATCGAACTGGCGCGACAGATATGTGGGAGGACGTCCAGTCTTGCCTGTGGTACTGGATGGCATCCCTATGAGTGCCCTATTGGACACCGGGTCACAGGTCACCACTATCCCGTACGTGCTCTTCAAGCAGTACTGGAATGACTCGGATATCACCCGCTACCCTGACGACGACTTGAGTATCATCGCCAGCAATGGTCAGCCCGTGCCACAGATTGGATTTAAAGAGGTGACCATTAAAATCGGTAGAGTCGAACTGGCAGCACAGGGACTGATCATTGTAGACATTGATAAACACGAGAGTCACCCAAAGATAACTCTAGGAACTAATGTAATTGAAAATTGTCTTGCAGAGGTGATTTTCCTTTTACAACAGGTTGCCAAGAACGCCAGCTCCGGCCAGCAGCGAGTGCTCCAGAAAGAGATCCGGGCACTGATGCGACGGCAACAGATAGAACTCTCCGGTGGTGAGATTGGTAGCGTAAGAATGTGTGACCCTTTCCCTATTGCCATGCCCCCAAAAAGTGAAATGATGATTTGGTGCCGGGCAGCTATTGGTCTGAGAGGTAGAGATTACCAGGCAATGGTAGAACCAGTTTACTCAGACAGTAGGCCCACCATTTTGACAGCACGGGGGGTGGTCAATGTACGCCATGGGAGGGTGCCCGTTCGCATAATAAATATCGGGAAGAGGGAAGTGTACCTGCCCCGGTATGCCACGCTAGCCAAATTGTATACCATCAATCAAAATTCCATACAGTCCGTGGAGCCCTTGCCTCCATCTTCCCCGGAGGAAGGTAACGGCTCTAAGGAAACAATGGAGGACTGGTGTCAGCAACTACATTTGGGTACTGACTCCACTCCCTCACACCAGAAACAGGGAGTCTATCGGGTGGTTCAAGAGTACGAGAGAGTGTTTAGTAAACACCCGTTAGACTTCGGGCGAGTCAAAGGGGTAGAACACCACATCCCCACGGGAGACCATCTTCCCATAAAAGAGAGGTATCGACCCGTACCCCCTGCACACTACCAACACGCCAAGGGGATGCTTAGGGACATGAAGGAGGCTGGGGTGATCAGGGATAGCTGTAGCCCCTGGGCAGCTCCACTAGTCTTAGTCAAAAAGAAAGACAACACCATGAGGATGTGTGTAGATTACCGGAAAATTAACCGTATCACACACAAGGATGCGTACCCCTTACCAAGGATAGAGGAGTCTTTGGCTGCTTTAAGATCTGCTAACTTCTTCTCTACCTTGGATCTCACTAGCGGGTACTGGCAGGTTCCTGTAGCAGAGGCGGACCGGGAGAAGACCGCATTCACCACCCCGATGGGACTTAGCGAGTTTACCTGCATGCCGTTCGGACTCTGCAACGCACCGGGAACCTTCCAACGATTAATGGAGTGCTGTCTGGGCCACAGAAACTTCGAGACGATCCTGTTGTACCTGGACGATGTCATCGTATATTCCAAGACTTATGAGGACCACCTGAAACACCTGGCGGAAGTGTTCGAAGCTCTGGCAAGCTACGGCTTAAAGGTAAAACCCTCCAAGTGTCACCTCTTGAAACCAAAGGTGCAGTACCTGGGACACGTGGTGAGCGCTGATGGAGTGGCTCCCGACCCTGATAAGATCACCGCAATTAAGGAATGGCCAAGTCCCTCCAGTGTAAAGGAAGTGCGGCAGTTCCTCGGGTTGGTAGGCTATTACCCCAGATTCATCCCCGGTTTCACCAAAAAGGCAGCTCCTATGCAGGACCTCCTGATAGGCCAGTCCCGGAAGGCCAAGAACCAGAAGCCGCCCTTCAAATGGGAGAAGTTAGAAGAAGAGTCCTTCCGCCAGCTGAAGATGGCCCTCACGGGGGATGAAATCCTGGCGTACCCTGATTACAGCCAGCCCTTTATCCTCTACACCGACGCAAGTAACATCGGGCTAGGAGCCGTACTGTCCCAGATCCAGCAGGGGAAAGAACGAGTAATCGCTTACGCTAGCCGAAAACTGCGACCCACCGAAAGAAACCCTGAGAATTACAGCTCATTTAAGCTAGAGTTCCTGGCAGTGGTGTGGGCAGTCACCGAACGCTTTAAGCACTACCTCGCTTCTTCCCGGTTCACCGTGTACACGGATAACAACCCGTTGACACACCTGGACACGGCAAGACTCGGTGCCCTAGAGCAGAGATGGATGGCCCGTCTGTCCAACTACGAGTTCACAATCAAATACCGGGCAGGACGCTCCAATACCAACGCGGACGCCCTGTCCAGGATGCCAAACCTACCGGACGTAGGAGAAGATCCAGAGGGACTGGAAGAAGTCGAACTCCCCGCGTTCCACCGTCATGGGACTATCCAGTATTCCCATCGGGTAAGGAGTAAGCAAGCCGCTATGTTTAACCCCTTGCCTCACTACAACTGGGAGGAAACGCAAGACAGTGACCCTGCCGTCCGGCTGGTAAAGGAGATGCTGACTCGGCCAGAGGCTCGCCTTGACCCAGACGCTCCGGAGGAAGCCAAGCAACTGTGGGCTGAGAAGAGTCGACTGTTCCTTTACAAGGGGAAGTTGTGCCGCAGAATGGTTAACTCCCGGACGCATGAACTAATCTGGCAAGTAGTGGTGCCACGGAGAGACGCAGCCATGGTGATGGAGGCATACCACGACGGGGCTGGACACTTCGGATGGAAGAAGCTGGAGTTCCTGCTGCGTGGGCGGTTCCACTGGGTAGGCATGAGGGGAACCATCGAGAGGTGGTGCAGAGACTGTGGCCCGTGCAACCTAAGAAGGAAGGACCGTGCCAGCCAGAAGACTCCCCTGCAGTCCATCGTCACCCGGCAGCCGTTGGAACTGGTAGCCTTGGATCATGTAAAACTGACCCCAAGCAGAAGTGGCTACGTCTACGCGTTAACCATTGTGGATCATTACTCCCGGTTCTTGGTTGTCGTCCCCGTTAAGGACTTAACGGCTCAAACAGCAGCTAGAGCCTTCCAGCAGCACTTCTGCCGTCCACACGGGTACCCGGACCAAGTGCTGACGGACCAGGGACCTGCCTTTGAAGCGGAGGTCTTCCAGGAATTCTGCAATCTGTATGGCTGCCGGAAGATAAGGACGACACCCTATCATCCGCAAACTAATGGACTTTGTGAGAAAATGAACCAGGTGGTAATGGATCTCCTGGCAACGTTGCCCCTGGAAGAACGCAGTCTGTGGCCTGAGAAGCTGCCCGATCTAGTGGACCTATACAACCACATCCCGGTAGGTTCCACCAACTGTACCCCGGCTTACCTAATGAGGGCGAGACCTGGTAAGTTACCTGTTGACCTGGAAATGGGAGTCCTGACACCCGAGGACACTTCACCAGAAGCAGACTGGGACACAGAGAGGCAGCGGCAGTACCGGAAAGTACAGGAGAGCGTGGAGCGAAGTCTCTGTCAGGCTAGGGAAAGACAAGAGAAAACTTACAACCAGTATGCTCCTGCTGTTCCCCTGGTACCCGGAGAGCAGGTCTTGAAGGAAAAGACGGCTCCACAAGTTGGACGACCAGTGGGAGAAGGACCCGTACACCGTACTGCCCTCAAGCCACGAGAACCCGAAAGTCTGTACCATCAGTAAAGACGGAGGGGAGACCATAGCCATTGTATCCCGGGATCACCTGAAGAAGTGTCCTGAACAGCTACGGAACCCTGAAGAGGAACAAGAAGACCATCGACCCGTAGAGGAAAGGGAAGATATGGTTAGTACTGTGCTCGGAGACTTCCCTCGGTCCTGGACTCAAGTCAATGGTGCAGTTGTGGTACCCGTCCTCACGTTCCTCCAACCAGCATCCCAAGTGCCTACGGAGCAACAGGTAGAGCTGGAAGAGCAGCCGGTCCAGGAGGCAGAAGACTCCACACAAGCAGAACAGGAGGATCAACCCTCTGCTTATAGTGAGCCTGCCGTACCCCTAGTGAGCCAAAGAGCCGGTAGACAGCTGCCCAGTTTACCCTTGACAGCTCCTACACCCTGTAGTTCAGGGCTAGACAGTCAGCTCCGTAGGTCCACTAGGGCCACTAGAGGCCAGTTACCCGCACGTTGGAGGATTTGAAGTGTATAAATTGTTTTATTTGTGGTTACCTGTTTTTCTTGTTGCTTGTGTATAATTATGTGTTTCTAGTTATTTATAGGAGTCCTTGGTGGATTTACCGGGAATCCTTGTACATGGTTGGAGCGTAACCTAGGAATGGACTAAAGCCTGTTAAGGACTCGGGGCAGGACAGACCCCTACCTGGTTACGTCTCCCTGTTTTGGTGAAATGGACACCTTGCTTTTCTTCAAAAACTGCACCCGGTTGCGGACACGCCGTGACCATCTTTATATGTTTTTCTTATTGTACTATTATTGTTTATACCTTGTTATGTTTAAAAATATGTTTAGTCCCGGAGTACTAAATTTCACTAGGGGGGAATGTGGCACCCCAGGGGTCTGGTTTCCACAGTAACGGCAATGTTATGTCTGAGAGCAGGTGGGAGGTCTCTTGGTCAGGGATCCTGTGCATGCCACACCTCCTGCCCAGTCCTGGGAGGGGAAGAACTTCCCCTATATAAACCTAGGGCTGAGGCAGGGTTAGTGAGTAGAGAAGAAGTAGAGACAGAGAAGAGAAGCAGATATAGGAAAAGAACATCAGGAGCTCTGTGGGCGCAGTGCTACAAGGAGTCAGGGGCTGGCAGCTGCAGAGCTCGCCCTGACTGAGAAGCTATCACCGGACCCGGAGTCCGAGGCTGTGGGGACTAACTCCTATCCAGCAGCAGAAACCGACCGGCAGGGGATTTCAGGTCCTCTGGCCAAGAAACCCGAAGGCACGGTCACACGCGTGGGACCAGCACCGCCGTCGTGGAGCGGAAGCTACTAGAAGGCCCCGAGTCACCGGCCATACGGGTGAGCACCACACGGTACACTCGGGGACGTGGGCTACTTATACCCGCCTCTAGCAAGGTAGCCAGAAGAGTACAGTTAGTTTGGGAGGCCTACAACTCCGCCTGGCCAGGGGAGATCCCATCTGCTCAAGGACTGACCAGGCCCCAATCGCTAGCAGTACTCCGGGAGGGTCTATCTTTGTCACCAGTAAAGACCCTGAACTACACCGTACCGTCTCCGAGTGGTTCCTGCTACCCCCATCATCCACGTCGGCTGCCCTGAGGCCATACCCCTCCCGTTGGGGGTGATACTATCACGCTGCACAATCCTACCACCGGCCTCAGCGGTCTGCCCTGCAGCGGCAGCTCCTTCGCTGCATTCAACGGGTGGCGTAGTCGTACAACATCTACCGCTAATACAGCGCCACTTAGTCTGACTCCCTGGGCACGGACCGGGTCACCGCCACGAGACTACAACCCTCAACAGATCCGGCTCCGGGTAAGCTCCCGCGTGCGCAACGCTGCGCGATACAGGCCCAGGGGTGCGTCATATACGCCCATCAGTGTGCACTGTCAGGATGGATACCAAAGCATCTGTCCACCTTAGGAACCCACTGTTAAGAGACGTATATCACATGGTATACATCTCTTTGTAGTGTCCTCCTGTGCGTAACATTTTTTATTTGATTTTTATTCCAATTTTTGAGAAACAGTAAACAAATAAAAGGCATTTGAGGAATTGTCTTTAATTTATTTTTACGTCATCTTATGCTGTTAAATCTGCCATAAACGTGATTAGCTTACTTTATTCTTCACGTCAATACAATTACAGCACCGCCAGGGTTATTTAGTGTTTTATATTTTGTTATTTTTGCATGATAAAACACTGATTTGCAAATAAAAATTCTGAGAGTTATAACTTTTTTACTTTTCTGCTGTGTCCAGGCTTCTTTTATGCGGGATGAGTTGACGTTTTAATTTGTACCATTTTAAACTACATAGTATTTTCATTGCTTTTTTATTCGATTTTTGGGTTGCAGAGTGAACAAAAAACATGAATTCACATATTGTTTTGATTTTTTTTTTCACACCATTCACCATGTGGTAAAAGTGATAAGGCAACTTTATTCTATGGGTCATTATGATTGCAGTGATACCAGATTTATATAGGTTTTTTATGTTTTGCTACTTTTGCACACTAAAATACATTTTTTCCAAACAATAATTTGTTTTTTCTTCGTCATACTCTGAAACCTGTAAGTTTTTTATTTTTTTTGTTGACGCAGCTACAGAAGGGCTTGTTTTTGGCGAGACAAGATTTTTATTGATACAATTTTTTTTTGCGATTTTTTTTTATAACTTTTTATTCTATGTTTTGCGTGTCAGTGTGATGAAAAACCTATATTTTTGTCGTGTTTTTTTTTTTTTTTTTTATGGTGTTCACCAAACAGAATAAATAATATGGAAACAAAGGGTTTAAATAATATGACAGTTTTATAGATTGTTTCGTTGCAGATGTGGTGATACCAAATATGTGTATTTTTTTCCTTCATATTTTTTTGTGAAAAACTGCATTTTTACTTGCAAAAATTTTTCCTTTTTTTATCATACTTTCACTTGGGACATCAACATTTCTTAGTCTGATTGCTGATCTAATACTTTGCAATACTTTTGCATTGCAGGCCGTTAGAGCTGTCAATCAGACACAGACCGGAAGCATGTCAGGTCCTGCTCTCTGCAGGACCTTACAGGCCATCGTACCTGGGTGATTCCGCAGCCATTATTCAGCCTGGAGTCACCATGAAGACTATCGGCACAACAAGACCACAATCGCGTTGTGCTGATTGAAGCAGAGAAGGAACCCCCTCCATCTCTAAGCTGATCAGTGCTACTGTCGCTATTGACATCGGAATCAAAGGAGTTAAATGCCGGCGATCAGCTCTAGCACCGATCATGGGCATTACAGCAGGGTGTCAGCTATGATGTATAGCTCACACCCACTGATGATATTGCAGGCTCTGCTAGTGAGCCAGCAGATAGTCGCACCATACTCATATGACATTTTGCATGTACAGAGCATGTTGTGAAGGGGTTAATAAGCTGCACTTCAAGGAGCTGCACATATACGCTATGTGCCTACGATCAGGCTACAGCAGCGCTTTGGACGCAGGGTATTTTCGCTGCGTCCAATCCCGTATGTAAATCCTCATGTGTTCATTGAACACATGCGGAGTTACCGAGCTCAATACATTCTATTGTGGAAATTTCTGTTGTGGAGACCAGCGTCTCCGCAACAGAAATTGACATACTGAGGCTCGTAAAGCCGCGCCACCAGTGAGTTTACGCGGCGTCAAATAGAAGCACAGTGGGCATATGATTTCTATAATTCCCATCCACTGTACTTATAGAATGCAACGTTTTAGACACAGGAAGGTGAGCTGCAGCCAAAACGCTGCTAGTATGGATTGTGGGCACATACCCATAGACCAGGTAACAACAGACCTATGTCTCCAAATTTAAACAAATGTAAATACACATGAAAGTTAACAGGTGTGAACAAAAGTTTTACTTTTTAGTGGAAAGACTGTAAATGAATCTAATGTGTTTTATAATTGTAACATAACAAGTGGAAACATATGCGATCTATGACAAACAAAATAGGTCAATGTGGCCACAGTTTACTCTTAAAGTAGTAAACGTGATCTAATGTTTTTATATATTTATAACATAATAAGTGGAAACCTGTAAAACCATAAATAAAAAATAGATAAATGTGGCCAATATATTAAACAAATTTTACTCTAAGGCCACAGCCCCAGTATTAGTATTTGGCCATTAATCGGTCAGTATTTTTCTCAGGAGAGGGAGCCAAAACCAGGAGTGGGTGAAAAATGCAGAATTGATGCAGTTGTTTCTATTATACCTTTTCTCTGATTGTTCCTCACCTGGTTTTGGCTCCCACTCCTAAGAAAAAATACTGACCGAATACTGACCAAATACTGATAGTGAGGCCGTGGCCTTAAAGTTGAAAACCTATTCCATCAAGTTACACATTGGGAATACAGTCTCACCTACTGATGAAGAATGAAGCAGGACATTACATGAAGCAGAGGATTATGTGAAGGACTCTCCATAGGGGCTCAGGTTACTATAAAGCTGAAATGCTTTTGCTTTCCCCATGACTCACAATCCAGAAATGTCAGTGGCTGGATGAAAGATGCAAGAGTTTGTCTGGATACCAGAAACTCACTCAGCTTTTATGCACACACACTGATTACAAGCAAACTGGTCACAGGTGAGGATGTTACCTTTAGTAGCCATTCAAACCCATTTGTGTTAAATTCTGTGCATGTTATCAGGCCAAAATCACCAGGGTAAGTGAACTTTTGATCAGGGTCATTTGGATGTTTTTGGTTGTCATTAAGATTTAAAAAGAGAAAACACAGTAGTTTGACAATAAATGACTTCACCAACCAATAACCATGAGTTGAGAAAAAAATTTTTTGTTATGAAACTAGGCCAAGGAAGGAAAAATTCTGCCGGGGTATGTAAACTTTTGAACACAATTGTAACTCTCTGATTTAAGGGCATAAAAATTAAAAGTTTGAAAATGTTGAAATTTTCCAAATTTTGACACATTCAGTGTGATCTATTGAAGAGTTCAAGAGTTATTAGCTCATAAACTGACAGTGGTCAGAATTGTAAATATTGTCTTGGTCATTAAGGTCAAAATCGGCTCTGTCACTAAGGGGTTAATACAATTTTACTTTTTTTAAACTTTTTTAAAAATTATTCGATTTTCTTGAATATTTAGCTGCAGACGCATCCGTTTTTAGACCCCAACGTTAGTCTGCAAGCATTTTTGGGCTCCATTTCCCTGCATATTGGCCTTCAAGTAGCATGAGGTCCTGATGAAACTGCTCCTCGTGCTCGTCACTGACATCTCCAAGGATATTGGGGGTAAAAATCTAAATGGAAGTCCAGGAAATGTATCTTGAGAGACATATTGCATCCCAATTCTTTATAGAGTTGTAATAACTCAGTCACAAGATTGCTTGTAATTATTCTTATTATTTGGTGCCAAGGAAGTTCACCACTACATTTTTGAAGGACTCCCACACTGGTGCCTCAGTCTCGCTTAGTTCTGTGTTAAAATCAGTGTCTTTCATAATTTCCCTTATTTGTTACCCCACGAAAATTTCTTCCTTGATCCTGGCCTCACTGATTTGTGAAAATTTCTTTCTGAGGTATGCAAAACTCTTGCCATAACAATCCATCGCCTTGACAAAGTAGGAAAACTTTTTCTGGAGCTACCAGAGGCTGATGCAAGACATTTTATCATCCAGGAGTCAAATTGTTTCTTGGTGGCCACTGTTTTTTTGTGTCATGGTTTTTGTTGTCTCTTTTGTCCCATTCGCAGAGAAAACAACAAAACTTTGTATATCCAAACTGCAATCCAAGCTCCAAAGCTATTACCTTCAAATCATTACAAATATTCCACTCATAGTTTTCATAATGGATTTTTGACAGCACAAGGCACATATTTTCATTAGTTTCTTTCAGACTTGCAGCATAAAAAGAGGAACTGATGGATTTTTGTTGCCATTATGCAGATGTACCACTTTTAAACTGGTTTTTGGAGAGTCTATAAAAAGCCTCTATTCTTGAGATCTGTGCTCTTGTCCCATTGCATCTAGCAGAGAGTTCGCATTGTTGCAGTAAACTAGGTCCTTTCTATTGAAAATAAGTGTTCAAGCTCCAGCTGCTTATGGCGGAAAGAATATATTTTGGTCATGTGCTCCAGAAAGTGGCAGCCTTTGATCCTCAAAGCCAAAAGCTCTGCCTGACATTTTGATAGGTTAAGATGACAAACTAAATCATTTAGATCAACTTGGTTTAATTTGTGAGGCTCACTAGACTCATGGAGTAGAAAATCAGGATCTTCTACATCAGCTTCTTTTTCAACTAAATCAGCATCTGAATCTTCTTCCGGATCCAAGGTCTAAGATATTGGTGGAGTGGGAACTGGCAGCTCTGAGCTATGTGAGAGCGGCGTAATTGCTGAAGGAATGATTGGATATTTCACTGAATTTCTTGTTTTACTTGTTATTCCAGCAATCTTTGTCATACAGAAATAGCAATCTGTAGACTGATCTCTTGGCTCCCTCCATACCATTGGAACAGCAAATGCCATGTGCCATGGTTTACCATTGAGCCAACTTGCGAGAAGTGTAACACAAGATGAGCAACTAATATGGGTGGCCCAAAGTTAGTCTTCTTGATCTTCAATTTTGCACTGAAAATAAAGGAAATAACTTTTATTCACCAACAAAGTTATGCTTCTTCTCTGTGATTTTAAAGTCATTTCCCCACAAATATAGGAAAAGTTGTAGGGGTGGTTCACAAAACTGCACAACATGTTTAACAGAATGTCCTATGGCCCAAGAACAATGACAGAATTTAAATTAAATTCACTACAATAACAGTTTAAATTAAAAGAAAACTTAGCAATAAAAATACAACTGATATTCACAAAGGACAGTGAGATAATGAAGCCTTTTGGTATTTAACCCGTGAAACCCCAAAGCATGCAAATCCCTAAGTCAAACTTGGAAAAAACCCAGAGCTCTGTTTGTTACCAAAGTTTGAAAACAAACCGACTTCATAAAAACAGTGCAAAGTTATAACAATCCCAGCACCTAAAATGCAGAAGCAATTTATGAAGAGGCAATGTAGGCTAAATTTATTGAAAAAAAACTAACTTATGGAAAACTGGTGCCCGATTGGAAAATTCTGATTTCAGATTTGGAATCAGCACACAAAAATGAACAACCAACAGTACTCATTCAATAAAATCTTTGTTGATCAGTGAAATCTACCTGCCTTAAATGGTGTGACTGTGAATTCATTACAAAATTTTATTCCACCACTACAGGATTTTTAACAAATGAATTAGAATAATGTAGAAAACAAAACAGAATGATCTATTCCTCGTAGCACACAGCTGAGTCATGTGAATAGCTGCTGTATCCTACACATGTGACATGTACAGATGACACATATCCGCCTCTACATGCTTCCATAGCTGCATCTATTATAGAAGAAAAGACACTTAGCAGCACATCCACAGTAACACAGCCAGGAGAAGCAGGAGATCTTCATCATGTCAGCTGCACTCTTGTTTTTTTACGCCCCTGCTTTACTGCCATATAGAAATAACCTTCTTCACTAAGCTGACTGTACATCACTGCTGAAAATTGTAACTGCAAAAGCCCCTTTAAATTCCTTCCAGTAACACATACTTACCAACCTCAAGCGACAGTAGTAAATATATTAAGAAGAAATCCTCGGTCTCCATTTCTATCTTTATTTTTGTTCCCATTTACAATATATTCCTGCTAAAAGGGATGGTAATAGGGAGGGTCAAGAAGTTTGTGAGAAACAAAGTTGTGCCATGTTTCATCACACACTGTATTACAGTGGGTACGGAAAGTATTCAGACCCCTTTCAATTTGTTTCATTGCAGCCATTTGGTAAATTCTAAAAAGTTAATTTTTTTTCTCATTAAAGTACACTCTGCACCCCATCTTGACTGAAAAAAACAAAAATGTAGAATTTTTTTAAAATGTATTAAAAAAGAAAAACTGAAATATCACATGGTCATAAGTATTCAGACCCTTTGCTCAGACACTCATATTTAAGTCACATGCTGTCCATTTCCTTGTGATCCTCCTTGAGATGGTTCTACTCCTTCATTAGAGTCCAGCTGTGTTTAATTAAACTGATAGGACTTGATTTGGAAAGGCACACACCTGTCCATATAAGACCTCACAGTGCATGTCAGACCAAATGAGAATCATGAGCTCAAAGGAACTGCCCAAGGAGCTCAGAGACAGAATTGTGGCAAGGCACAGATCTGGCCAAGGTTACAAAATAATTTCTGCATTACTCAAGGTTCCTAAGAGCACAGTGGCCTTCATAATCCTTAAATGGAAGAAGTCTGGGACAACCAGAAGTCTTCCTAGACCTGGACATCCAACCAAACTGAGCAATCGTGGGAGAAAAGCCTTGGTGAGAGAGGTAAAGAAGAACCCCAAGATCACTGTGGCTGAGCTCCAGAGATGCAGTAGGGAGATGGGAGAAAGTTCCACAAAGTCAACTATCACTGCAGCCCTCCACCAGTCGGGCCTTTATGTCAGAGTGGCCCGACGGAAGCCTCTCCTCAGTGCAAGACATATGAAAGCCTGCATAGAGTTTGCTCAAAAACACATGAATGACTCCCAGGCTATGAGAAATAAGATTCTCTGGTCTAATGAGACTAAGATAGAACTTTTTGGTGATAATTCTAAGCGGTATGCGTGGAGAATACCAGGCACTGTTCATCACCTGCCCAATACAATCCCAACAGTGAAACATGGTGGTGGCATCATGCTATGGGGGTATTTTTCAGCTGCAGGGACAGGACAACTGGTTGCAATTGAAGGAAACATAAATGCGACCAAGTACAGAGATATCCTGGATGAAAACCTCTTCCAGAGTGCTCTGGACGTCAGACTTGGCAGAAGGTTCACCTTCCAAGAAGACAATGACCCTAAGCACACAGCTAAAATAACAAAGGAGTGGCTTAGAACAACTCTGTGACCATTCTTGAGTGGCCCAGCCAGAGCCCTGACCTAAACCCAATTGAGAATCTCTGGGGAGACCTGAAAATGGCTGTCCACCAATGTTCACCATCCAACCTGATGGAACTGGAGAGGATCTGCAAGGAAGAATGGCAGAGGATCCCCAAATCCAGGTGTGAAAAACTTTTTTGCATCATTCCCAAGAAGACTCATGGCTATACTAGCTCAAATGGGTGCTTCTACTCAATACTGAGCAAAGGGTCTGTATACTTATGACCATGTGATATTTCAGAATTTCTTTTTTAATAAATTTGCAAAAATGTCTACATTTCTGTTTTTTCCAGTCAAGATGGGGTGCTTCTGCTTTACTGCCATATAGAAAGAACTATCTCCACAAGCACTGACTGTATGATTTGACTGCCGAAAATTGTGAATGAAAACCCCTCTTTAAGTTCCTTCCAGTAAAGGTTATTTACTAACCACAAACTTCCATTCCACATACAATCTCAGTGTGAAAAATGTGTCCAGGAATTTGTGAGAATTAACTTGTGCCATGTTTTATCCCACACTGTATTATGTATGTATGTTCCCCTAGTATCATTACTGGAGAACATGAAGACATATAAAAGCACACGGAGCACTTAGTTACAGTTTACTCTCTGTTTTTCCAAATTAAAAGTGAAGTCTCCACCCACGCGGTGCCAGTACAAATATAGTACATGTAAATGGAAGTAAACTTTTTGAAAAAAATGTATTACAAATACCCTGTGAGAACCTCCCGGAAATGTGTTTCAAACATAATGGGCTTCTATGTAGTTAGGGAAAATGTTTACGGTCACAGACACTTAAAGGGGTTTTCCCACAAACAAAGTTAATTTTAAAGTTGATTTTTTATCACTAGATCTTGGAATAATTATAAGTTCCACAGCACAGGAACATTTTTTTAAACACATCCAATTGTGGAAGATATTATTATTCCAAGATCTATTGATTAAAATGAAGTTTGTTCATGAGACAACCCCTTGATGTTGAAATCTGTATGGAAAGCTTCAGGAGAAACTCAAAAGGTTTCACACGTTTGCCAGTTTTGATCAAATCAAATAGTCAATTGAGCAGAGAAAAGGGCACACAACCAGTTTCTGTCTGTGTACCAGGCTTGTCTGACTCTCAGATGCCCAGTCACAAGTCTTTATTACAACCACAGAGATATGAAAAGTGGCATGGCTTTACATTATCTAACAGAGAAACTATGAAAGTTAGGAATAACAAGGTCATAAATCATGGAAACTGTTGAATTCCTTGAAAACTGGTTCTACTCAGCTTTTCCTATGCCTACTGTAACAAAAATCTTAACACAAATACACCTCTATATCAGAGACAATGCCCTGTGTTATTGCTTTTATGAATAACACTTATAAAGATAATATTAAAATACAAAATTATCAAAGATATATGAATTGTCTAAATAATAAAGCAAAGAATAAATATTTACCATAAAACCCTTTAAATTCATTTAAACACATTGCGGGTGAACAGTGTAATGTGCGTGTCCCTCCCTCACACTAAAGATGAATCACACAGATATAATATACAGCCTCCCTATGACCTACAAAAAAGAGATTTCCAGCATGCTCGGCCTGTCACACCCTTATACAGTGGGTACAGAAAGTATTCAGACTCCTTTAAATTTTTCACTCTTTGTTTCATTGCAACCATTTGGTAAATTCTAAAAAGTTCATTTTTTTTCTCATTAAAGTACACTCTGCACCCCATAGTGACTGAAAAAAACAGAAATGTACAAATTTTTGCAAATTTATTAAAAAAGAAAAACTGAAATATCACATGGTCATAAGTATTCAGACCCTTTGCTCAGTATTGAGTACAAGCACCCTTTTGAGCTAGTACAGCCATGAGTCTTCTTGGGAATGATGCAGCAAGTTTTTCATACCTGGATTTGTGGATCATCTGCCATTCTTCCTTGCAGATCCTCTCCAGTTCCGTCAAGTTCGATGGTGAATATTTGTGGACAGCCATTTTCAGGTCTCTCCAGAGATGCTCAGTTGGGTTTAGGTCAGGGCTCTGGCTGGGCCAGTCAAGAATGGTCACAGAGTTGTTCTGAAGCCACTCCTTTGTTATTTTAGCTGTGTGCTTAGGGTCATTGTCTTGTTGGAATGTGAATCTTCGGCCAAGTCTGAGATCCAGAGCACTCTGGAAGAGGTTTTCATCCAGGATATCTCTGTACTTGGCCGCATTCATGTTTCCTTCAATTGCAACCAGTCGTCCTGTCCCTGCAGCTAAAAAACACCCCACAGCATGATGCTCCCACCACCATATTTCACTGTTGGGATTGTATTGGGCAGGTGATGAGCAGTGCCTGGTTTTCTCCACACATACCGCTTAGAATTATCACCAAAAAGTTCTATCTTCTTCTCATGAGACCAGAGATTTTATTTCTCATAGTCTGGGAGTCCTTCATGTGTTTTTGAGCAAACTCTATGCGGGCTTTCATATGTCTTGCACTGAGGAGAGGCTTCCATCAGGCCACTCTGCCATAAAGGCCCGACTGGTGGAGGGCTGCAGTGATAGTTGATTTTGTGGAACTTTCTCCCATCTCCCTACTGCATCTCTGGAGCTCATCCACAGTGATCTTGGGGTTCTTCTTTACCTCTCTCACCATGGCTCTTCTCCCACGATTGCTCAGTTTGGCTGGACGGCCATGTCTAGGAGGACTTCTGGTGTTCCCAAACTTCTTCCATTTAAGGATTATGGGGGCCACTGTGCTCTTAGGAACTTTCAGTACTGCAGAAATTCTTTTGTAACCTTGGCCAGATCTGTGCCTTGCCACAATTCTGTTCTGAGCTCCTTGGGCGGTTCCTTTGAGCTCATGATTCTCATTTGGTCTGACATGCACTGTGAGCTGTGAGGTCTTATATAGACAGGTGTGTGCCTTTCCAAATCAAGTCCTATCAGTTTAATTAAACACAACTGGACTCCAATGAAGGAGTAGAACCATCTCAAGGAGGATCACAAGGAAATGGACAGCATGTGACTTAAATATGAGTGTCTGAGCAAAGTGTCTGAATACTTATGACCATGTGATATTTCAGTTTTTCTTTTTTAATAAGTTTGCAAAAATGTCTAAATTTCTGGATTTTTTCTGTCAAGATGGAAAGCAGAGTGCACTTTAATGAGAAAAAAATGAACTTTTTAGAATTCACAAAATGGCTGCAATGAAACGAAGAGTGAAAAATTTAAAGGGGTCTGAATACTTTCTGTACCCACTGTATATGACATGGATGATAAAGCTATCCCTCCCAGCACACAGCTGAGTCATGTGAATGGCTGCTGGGTCCAGCACAGGTGACATGTACAGATGACACATATCCGCCTCTACATGCTTCCATGGCTGCATCTATTATAGAAGAAAAAACAGAGACATTTAGGCCACGGCGCCGCTATCAGTTTTTGGTCAGTATTTTTTCTCAGGAGTGGGAGGCAAAACCAGCATATCGACAGTAACACAGCCAGGAAAAGCAGGAGGTCTTCATCATGTCAGCTCAACTCTTGTTTTTTTACATTTATTCCTTTACTGCCATATACAAATAACTAACTATCTCCACAAGCCCTGATTGAAATTTGTGAGAAACTGAAGTCAAGAAGTTTGTGAGAAATAAAGTTGTGCCATGTTTCATCACACACTGTATTATGTAGGTATCTTTCCTTAGTAGAAGCATTAGTGGACATCATGACGACATATAAAGGCACACGGTGCGCTTAGTTTGAGTTTATTCTCTGTTTTCCAAATTAAAAGTCAAGTCTCCACCCGCGCGGTGCCAGTACTAATACAGTACATGAAGCTGAGCAGAACTCTGGCCGACTTGTCCTTAGATCTGACTCCACAATCACTATGTCATGTCTTACTTGTAAATGTGACATTGTCATCTCCGTGTAGCTATAATCTCGTGACAAGGAAACTGTAGAAATTGTAAGTAAAATCAGTAAGAAACTATAAACCTGAACCATCACTGAGATCTAACACAATATGGAAATGATTCTATGATATATAATTATCTTGCAGATCATACAGGTATTATACCTATAGTCACATCATTAGTTTAGGCTGACTGCAGGTCACTACATTTACTATCACTTGTTTATATCTAGTCTATTGTACCTATGGCATGAAATACATTGGCACTTTAGTGTAAAAATTATAACAAAGAGAAAATGGCTCCAGAAATGCTCAGATGTTACACTCTGCCACTAGAGGGCGCTTCTAAAGAAGAGAAAATAAATCTTCCACCGATATGTCAATTAATTGCTGAAATCCTGAAAAGCGTCAGGGAAAATATTTGTACTTTTTTTGTGGTAATACTTATACATAAATGACACAAATGTTTGTAATAAAAATAAGTTGTTTTTTAACTTTGACATATATAAATATATTTCTAACATAATATAAAAAGCAAAATATGTGTTCATTTTTTATATCTATTTTAAAATCCCCAAGTTTAAAAAAAAGGGGCAGCATTGTAATTAATCGGAGAAAAATATGGCTCAACCCCCTGTGAACCTTTATCAAGCAAAAAAACAGTTGGAGCTGAAACGCTGCTGTGTGTGGGCAAATAAAACACTGTATCTTATCCCGGAGAGCAGAATTTTCTAGACATTTACATTATATAGCACCAACATATTATGCAGCGCTGTACAGACGTCATTCACTTACTTCAGCGTTATTTGCAGTGACTGCAATCTGAAAATCTTCCTGCTATAAAGGAAGTGAATGTGATATATTACAGAATTTTATTCAAACAATAGAGGATTTTTAACAAAGAATTTGAATAATCTACAAAATATAACAGGATGATCTAGAAACAGCAGCAGACTAAGAAAACAATTGTTAACAGGAACAAGGACAGAGTCCTCCCTTCCCCCAGTGCTGAGTGTGGCATGTGGAAAGGAGAGGAAATGAGCCGACCCTCCCCCACACAGATCAGAGACTGAGCAGAAGCCTGAGCGCTGAGCCTATCCCTCCCCAACACAGATCAGAGACTGAGCAGAAGCCTGACCGCTGAGCCTATTCCTCCCCAACACAGATCAGAGACTGAGCAGAAGCCTGAGCGCTGAGCCTATTCCTCCCCCACACAGATCAGAGACTGAGCAGAAGCCTGAGCGCTGAGCCTATCCCTCCCCCACACAGATCAGAGACTGAGCAGAAGCCTGAACGCTGAGCCTATCCCTCCCCCACACAGATCAGAGACTGAGCAGAAGCCTGAGCGCTGAGCCTACCCTCCCCCACACAGATCAGAGACTGAGCAGAAGCCTGAGCACTGAGCCTATCCCTCCCCCACACAGATCAGAGACTGAGCAGAAGCCTGAACGCTGAGCCTATCCCTCCCCCACCCAGATCAGAGACTGAGCAGAAGCCTGAGCGCTGAGCCTATCCCTCCCCCACACAGATCAGAGACTGAGCAGAAGCCTGAGCGCTGAGCCTATCCCTCCCCCACACAGATCAGAGAATGAGCAGAAGCCTGAGCGCTGAGCCTATCCCTCCCCCACACAGATCAGAGACTGAGCAGAAGCCTGAGCGCTGAGCCTATCCCTCCCCCACACAGATCAGACACTGAGCAGAAGCCTGAGCGCTGAGCCTATCCCTCCCCCATACAGATCAGAGACTGAGCAGAAGCCTGAGCGCTCAGCCTATCCCTCCCCCACACAGATCAGAGACTGAGCAGAAGCCTGAGCGCTGAGCCTATCCCTCCCCCACACAGATCAGAGACTGAGCAGAAGCCTGAGCACTGAGCCTATCCCTCCCCCACACAGATCAGACACTGAGCAGAAGCCTGAGCACTGAGCCTATCCCTCCCCCACCACAAGGCTAGAAACATGAGCAGACTCAATATGTAAAAAAAGAGAACAGGGCGCAATGGGTGACTCAGTAATAAAATATGTAGGGGGGTGTGGGAATGGCTACTAACCTTATGGAGTTGTGGACCTCTGCACAACCCCAGTGTAAAGCTCCACAGGCTGTCATCTGCTTTCAGCGGCGTTCACAGATCCTGATCTCGCGATGGTGAGTCACGTGATCAGGTTAGTTGCGCTTACCGCCGAGATGGACGCCCAGTTCCACCACCACTCCCGGCAGCGTTCCAGAAGGGTTAGGGCAGCGCAGCTTGTAAACCAAGGTAGTGACTACTTAATTATCTTCATCCCACAGGTGGATGAACAGGTAAATGGAGGCAGCTCTACCGCACCCCAACCAGGGGGGAAAAAAACAATCAGTGAATGTGAATAGCGGTATCAGAGCGCCAATAACACGGCAAAAATTTAATTAAAATGACTGATTTATTAACACACACAACACGTTTCGGTGGACAAGGCCATCTTCATCAGGTGTAACAAGCAGCAAACAAATGATCCTTATATACATTTGACCAGGTATACAATTGCTCCAGAGGGGCGGAGCTAAATACAGAGTGATATCTCTATATTAATCCCTCTAGTTCATTTATGCCCAATAGAGTAAACAGGATTTTTATAAATTAGTACCTAATGAAACAAATAGGGTTCTCATAGATAGAATTCGCAGTATAGAAACTTGCGAATCCTATAATCATATTACTTAACAGGATATATTGTTATCTAACCCCCTATTTTTTATATTATAAAAAATTACATTCAACATGGAACAATATGTGAATATAAAATTACAGTCACCAAAAAAAGGAAGGGGAAAAGGGGTAGGAGAGGAACCAAAAGCTCCCCTGCTGTTTCTATCATTAAAAATAGGAAAATATAATAAACAAAAAAAAAATTCAAAAAAATTCCCCCAAAAAAAAATATAAATTTTTTTTTATTTTTTTATTTATTTTTTTTTATTTTCTTTAAAAGAAAAAAAAAATTGTAAAAAACATAATAGTATTGCTGAAACATAAAAACAATTATTTAAAAAGTTGTCTTTTCTATATTAAGATTCAAACCCTCAGGAGACAGAGTTCCCATTTTGAAAATCCAATAATTTTCACGTGTAATAAGGCGATTTAATCTATCATGATGTGTATCAACTATATGATCGATGAAAGTTAGTTTCAGATTATTAAGATTTTTCTGATGTTCTTTTAATGATTAGAAACACTATGTAGGGGAAAGCCGTTTCTAATATTTTGGCGATGTTTATTTAATCTGGAGTGCATTTCCTGGATAGTGCGGCCAATGTATTGCAGGCCGCAGGTGCACTGGAGCAGATATATCACATATGAGGACTGACATGTAAGTCTAAAGCAGATGGGATATATCTCTCCAGTGACCACAGAGACAAAAGTTTTAGCTCCGTTATCAATGGAATGACAGCATAAGCATTTAGGAACGTTACATTTATAACATCCACTGCTACTACTGGGAGCTAAATTTAAATGGTTAAGTCTTCTACCAATGGTTGTGTTGCTGGGAGCTACATAATTTCCTAGATTTTTACTCCTACGATATATGACATGGGGAAATTCCGGTAAATTACCAGTTAATATCGGATCATTCCTTAAAATGAACCAGTATTTTTTTAATAAACTAGTAGTGTTGAGCCACCCCCGTAGTGTTCGAGTTCGGTTCGGTTCGTCGAACACCCGTGTGTTCGCCGAACTGTTCATCGAACACCTTCAAACACCGTTAAAACCAATGGCAGGCAAACAAAAACACATAGAAACACATAGAAAACACCTTCAAAGGTGTCCAAAAGCTGACAAACTGCTCAGAAGACATAGCTAACACATGGAAAAGTGACAAGTACATATAGTCATGCGAAAAGAAAAGAGGTGGAGGAGTAAAAGGAAGGGGAGACACAGATATAGGCATGTCATGCCCTTCTAAAATCCAAAAAGTGAGAAGCCGACATGGCCAGTCCGCTCCTGCCCGTGCCACCTCCGTGTCGCCGGGTTTGTGCCAGAGCCGTGGTGAACCCTGACGGCCAGCCCCCCTCTCCCAATACTGGTGCCTGTCCGCTGGTGGGTCGAGCGAGCCCCCCTGTGGTGGAGGCAGCTCTAAGCTTTTTAATTTAAATTGTCTCTCTAATTTGAATGAATACACTTTAAATCCATTTACAAGGATCTATTGGAGGGCAAGTCTCATGCCAGCAGCCGCGTAATTCCAGCTCCAGTAGCGTCCACTAAAGCTGGTGCAGTTAAAAAGCTTTTATAAGGATCGAGCTCGGCTGTCCACCCCAAGGCATCCTACTGCCAGTCCCAGCCCCTATGCCTTGGGGTGCCTCCTGATGCTCTTCACTGAGTATCCCGTGGTCCCGAAGCATTTCCTTTGAAAAAATTAAGTGTCCAAACTACAGGTGGTGTAACTTGCTTAACAGCCGGGATAATCCGCTGACTAGCAGACACTTCTACTAGGCACAAAGTATTTTCTGGGCTAGATGCAGTTAAAAATTTGTAATTAGATACTCTCGTGGGATGCTGAGAAAGAATTCCATAGAGTCTCCTGGCACGCCATATATTATTCTCTTAAAAAGTTTGGGGTAGGGGTCTAGGGGACCCTTTTATAGCCAAAATCACGGCCCTGTATCGCAATACGTCACCTAGGCTGAAGATAAATGGAACTGTAGCACCCTGAGGGCTCGGTTGCTACAGAGGTATTGCACCTCACCCAAAGGTGTGATATCTCACTCTCAGGTAAGGATGGAGTGTGGATCAGGACCCGACACCTGATGCATTACACCACATTGCCGTGGGGCAGGGCGACCAATATGCCCCTGAGATGGGCACGACAGTCCCTGTCCCTGGCTGGAGTGGGGGGAGGGAACACTGAGGAAGGGGAACCCTGTAGTGCAGGAGCAGGGAGGAAGCAGTTCCTGGGTGCATTGAGAAGGGAGTATAAAATGTGGGCACCATCTTAGTTCAGTGCAGAGAAGTCTGAGCAGAAGTGACAGGGAGCAGGGGCTCTGTATGAGCTCTGCTCCGGAGACGGGCCTAGTAACAGAGGCCCAGGCCTGGAAGAGGGAGAAGGAAGGAAGAGGAGAGGAGAAGGGTCCAGGAACGAGGAACGAAGGGATCCCAGGGGTGCGGACGGGCGAGTTGCCACCGCATGCCCGAATCCACCTGCGTGGAGGGGTCAGGCCAAAGGGGGAGACCGGTCCCCGAAACTAGTGGAGGCGGGAAGCGACCCTCAGCTAGAAACCGGAGGCTGTGACAGTTTATGTGGTGCAGCCCCTCGCTACACCCGCTAGGAAGGCACCACATAGGGTCAGGGAAACTGGCGCCAAGTTTACCAAGAGGAGGCCCGAGGCAGCCGGACAGAAGGGTTGGTAAGAAAGGCCAGACAAAGGACACACAAAGGGGGTCCTGTGAAGCGCTCCAAAGTTATCTGGGAGTTGTCTGAGCCCCTCACCTGGTGAGCACAGTACGACGTGGGCAGCCGTTACCTGCAGACGTGGTCTGGATAATAAGAACTGTGAGTAAAGGCCCTGGACTGCATCACTGACTCCGTGTCGTTACTGCTGCTGCCCTGTACCATCACCCCCATCCTCCGCATACACTGCCCTGAGGCTATACTCCTCCCGTGGGGAGTTATGCTATGCTCTGCTGCACCCACAACACCAGCCTCAGCGGTCTGCCCTGCAGCGGCGGTTCACTCTGACCGCAATCCACGGGTGGCGTAGTCGGACATTTAAACATCAAAACCACATAAATAGTTCCGCCACTGGTTTGACCGCCCTGAGCCACGGAACCGGGTCACCGCCACGGAGACTACAACCACCAGCATCCACCAAAAAGGGTCCGGCTCCGGGTGTCCCAAGGCCCAGGGGGCGCGTCAGAACATTTTCATCACCTTTCATAATCACCAATGGGACAAGGCAGAGATGTCCTCTGTCCCCTCTCTTATACATCCTAGTGACGGAGCACCTGCTCTCATCAATTCGCCATAACCCCAATATTAGGTGGATTGAGGTGGGAGGCACCGAGTACAAGTGCTCTCTATTTGCTGATGATGTCCTAGTATATATCACTCAATCACATATATCCATCCCTGCTGTTATGGCTGAAATAGATCACTTTGTTACATGGTCAAATTTTAAAATCAGTGCAGCGAAGTCTGAGGCCCTCGATGTCTCCCTCCCCAAATCCATACAGGATTCCATCCAGTCCAACTTTCCCTTTGCCTGGCCCTCACAGGGTATCAAATACTTAGGAATTCCTATTCATAGAGACCTCTCCCTTCTATGTTATCTTAATTTTGGGCCCTTTATTGAACAACTCCATACAGACCACGGTTGGCAAGTTAGAACTGTAAGATTCACTACGTGAACCACTGGTGTTTTGTGGAAAAGCACATGTACACTGTGTTCCAAATTATTATGCAAAAAGTGTTTAGGAGTGATAAGGGAAGAATTTGTTTGTTTGTCAGTTAAACTCATTGATGGTGATGTGTGTCAGGGCTCTTTATATCACTGTAAGCAATTGCAGACACCTGTGCTAATTAGTTTGGCAGGTGTGTCCAATGAAAGGCAAGACTACTTAAGAAGGCTGTCCCACATTATTAAGCAGCCTACATTTTCTGCCAAAATGGGAAAGAGAAAGGATGTGTCGGCTGCTGAGAAGCAACAAATTGTGGAGTGTTTAGGTCAAGGCATGACTACAATCAACATTGTGCGATGATCAGGATGAAGTGTCTTGGCAATCAAGAAGTATGTAGCTGATTCACAGTACACATGTGTGCGTGCTGATAAGGGCAAATTGAGGACTCTTTCCTACAGGCAATTACGTCAGGTTAAAAGAGCAGCGGCAAAAATGCCTTGTCATAGCAGCAGACAAGTTTTTGAAGCTGCTGGTGCCTCCAACGTCCCCCGAACAACAAGATGCAGGGTCCTTCAGAGGTTTGCAGCTGTGCATACGCCATCCTGTCGACCTCCTCTATCCACTTCACACAAGCAGAAACGGCTCCAGTGGGCCAAACATTACATGAAGACTGATTTCAAAACTGTTTTGTTCACGGATGAGTACCGTGCAACGCTCGATGGTCCAGATGGATGGAGTGGAGGATGGCTGGTTGATGGACACCCCACGCAAACAAGGCTACAGCGCCAACAAGGAGGAGGTGGAGTAATGTTTTGGGCTGGAATCATGGGGAGAGAGATTGTCGGCCCCTTTAGCATCCCTGAAGGGGTAAAGATGAACTCCATAATGTATGTGGAGTTTCTCAAACAGCACTTCCTGCCATGGTTCAAGAAGAAGAACCGTGTATTCCACAGCAAGATCATTTTTATGCATGATAATGCACCGTCTCATGCTGCACATAACACATCTGCATCTCTGGCTGATATGGGCATAAAAGGGGACAAACTTATGGTGTGACCCCCATGCTCCCCTGACCTCTACCCCATTCAGAACCTCTGGAGCATCATCAAAAGGAGTGTCTATGATGGCGGGAGGCAGTTCACATCTAAGCAACAGCTCTGGGAGGGTATTCTGTCCTCATGCAAAACAATTGAAGCAGAAACCATCCAAAACCTGACAAATTCAATGGACGAGAGAGTTCAGAAGCTCCTTCGAACAAGGGGTCCTATGTGCAAAAGTAACATCACCTAGAATAAAGTTTTGAGTTGAAAACTGTTTGATTTCAGTTTCTAATAACCTGCTAATGCTTATAATTTCAAAAATAACCATTATTTTGGTCTTTATTAAAATGAAAAGGTTGATCGAAGAGTGTGGGGGATCTTAGAGTGTGGCAACCCAGTAGTCAGGATTACTTCGAATTCTGACAATCTGAGGGTCATGTTGCAGGTAGTGCAGCAAGAAGGCACTTATGTGTCTTGCGCATCTCGGAGCCCCAAAATTATTTTCCGGGCTAGATGCAGCTAAAAATTATTATTAATTTTAAATCTGGTGGAGCTTAGTATAGATGGCCTAATAGAATCAGTACTGCACACTGCTACAAAGCCCAAATTATTTTCCAGCCAAGATACAGATGAACATGATTAGTAATTTTAAATCTGGTGGAGCTTAGTATAGATGGCCTAATAGAATCAGTACTGCACACTGCTACAAAGCCCAAATAATTTTCCAGCCAAGATACAGATAAACATGATTAGTAATTTGAAAGCTTAAAATGGTTGGTGAGGTGATTTTAACCAATCATCAAGCTTTTAATCTCCCCAGGATGACACAGGGGTAGAAAAGTCGTTTCGGATCCATGATTTGTTCATCTTTATAAAAGTGAGTCTGTCTACATTATCAGTGGAGAGCCGCGTGCGCTTATCTGTCAGCACACCACCAGCAGCGCCGAGCACACGTTCAGACAGAACGCTGGCTGCGGGGCATGACAAGATCTCCAAGGCGTAAGTGGCTAGCTCTGGCCATTTATCCAGATTGGAAGCCCAAAAAGAGCAAGGGTCCAGTGACACAGTCATGGCTTCAATGTTTACTTGGAGATACTCCTGTACCATTGTCTCTAGGCGGTGACTATGTGTCAGACTTCTTGTCTCCTGTGGCCTTGCAAAGGATGGGCTAAAAAAGTGGTGAAATGATTCCGCAAAATTGATGTTACCAGCAGATACTGTGTTTCTGTTACGGTTTGAGTGCTGAACACTCGACGGTCCCACGGTTGGCAAGTTGGAACTGTGAGATTCACTACGTGCACCACTGGTGTTTTGTGGAAAAGCACATGTAAGATTCTGCAACAGTCTCTGCTGATACTCCTGCATGCGTGCATCCCTTTCTATGGCAGGAATAATTTCTGCAAATTTACTTTTGTACCGGGGAACTAACAGTGTGGCAACCCAGTAGTCAGGATTATTTCTAATTCTCACAATTCGAGGGTCATGTTGCAGGTAGTGCAGCAAGAAGGCACTCATGTGTGTTGCGCATCCAGGAGCACCAAGTCCCTGTTGTGTTGGTGGCGAGGTAACAATCATGCTTCCTTCCTCTGTCCTCTCCCCCCAACCTCGCACAACAGAAATGTGATCAAGGTCTCCCTCATCTGATGAGTCTTCCATCAGTTCGTCCTCCACTTCTTCCTGGGCTCCTGCACCTTCCTCACTAGTTTGGCTGCTACCATGCGCCCTGGTAAAACCATCTCCCCCACCCTCACATGCCTGCCGCCTTGGTGCTGCCGACCGTCTGGACCTTGCAGATGTTAGCCCTTCCGCATACAACTCCTCCTCCTCTACTTCCTCCACCTCCTCTTGTGCCACCACCTGACTCCGAATTCTGTTTAACATGTGCTCCAGCATGTAAATCACCGGAATAGTCATGCTGATAATGGCATCGTCAGCACTAAACATCTTTGTCGCCATTTCAAAACTGTGCAGAAGGGTGCATAGGTCCCTGATCTGACACCACTCCTACAGCGTGATTTGCCCCACCTCTGGATCTCGTTGGCCCAGGCTATACGTCAGAACGTATTGCACCAGGGCTTGTCGGTGCTGCCACAGTCGCTGCAACATGTGCAGAGTTGAATTCCACCGGTGAAGTGACAGGCCCAACGACTTCTGTAGAGATGTAAGTCGCTGAGCTGCGGGATGCGAACGGCGGAAGTGAGCACACAGCGACCGTGCCCTCTGCAGAGGCCATCTAGTCCGGGATAGTGGGCTAAAAATTGCTGGACAACCAGGCTCAACACGTGAGCCATACAAGGCACGTGTGTGCCATTGCCCCGGCGAAGGGCCGCACCCAGGTTTGCAGCATTGTCGCACACGGCCTTCCCTGGTTTCAGGTCCAGTGGAGACAACCATTTATGAAATTGGTTCTCCAGAGCTGACCACAACTCCTCAGCTGTGTGACTCACATTTCCCAGACATTTCAAAGTAAAAACCGCCAGATGACGTTGAGCCCTACTGCCAGCATAGTAAGGAGGTGTGCAGGATCCCTTCTGCGCAGTTAGAAAGCTTTTGGCATGACCAGACAGGCTTTGGGTGCAGGTGGAGGACCGAGAGGAGGTTGAGGAGGCAGAATCAGTGGAGGAACTTTGAGATAAAGAGGATTGACGCACAACTCGTGGGGACAGCAAGACTTGGACAGCAGCCCCTTGTCCTGCTGTCACCATAGTTACCCAGTGCCCAGAAAGCGACATGTAACGCCCCTGTCCATGCCTACTCGTCCAAGTGTCTGTGGTGAAATGCACCCTGTCACACACAGAGTTTCTCAAAGAAGCGGTGATGTTGTGTGCGACATGCTGGTGGAGCGCAGGCACACCTTTCTTTGAGAAGTAGTGCCGACTGGGCATCTGGTACTGGGGCACTGCGATGGACATAAGGTCTCGAAAATCCTCTGTGTCCACCAGGCGGAAAGGCAGCATTTCTGTAGCCAAGAGCTTGCAGATGGTGAAATTCAACCTCTTAGCTTTCTCATGGCTAGGAGGAAATGGTCTTTTACTTGTCCACATCTGAGGGACCGAGGGCTGGCTATTGTGCTTAGACGGGGTTGATAAGGGTGTCCCCGGCAAACTGCCGGTCTGTGAGGAAGATGCAGGCGGACATGTTAGGTTGCCTTGATCCAAAGGTGGTGCTATCGATGTCGGACAGCGCTCAACACCAGCTGGTGTTACCACCTCCAAAGAAAATGATGACCTGCCAATCACGCTGGCTGTTGCGGGTAAAGAGGTGGCAGGTCTGCGCCCCAAAACAGGTGTGACTGCTGTCCCCCCAGTCACAGAGGATGAAGAGGCCGCGGATGCACAAGATATGGCAGACAGTGGTTGGCCCGGCCGGCTAGGCCGCATTGTAGCACAGTGAGCTTCCCACTGCAACTTATGCTTCATGTCCATGTGCCGGTTCATGCATGAAGTACTCAAACTATGTATTTTTTGGCCTCTACTTAGCTTTTGCTGACAAATGTTACAGATAACACGAGTTGGGTCATCTTTATCGATCTGAAAAAATGCCCAGGCTATGCAAGGCTTAGCACCCATGCGACCTGAAGAGCCACCACGACTTGTGGTGAGAGGCAGAGTTGTGTTTGAGGATGCAGTTGTTGACGTGCTTCTAGTACTACGTCTCTGTCCAGGAAGGCGCAACCTGACCTCGTCGTCACTAGCATTCTCCTCCACCTCCTCTGCTGACCTCATCTCTTGGCTGACTGTGGGTTGACAGTAAGTGGGATCTCCAACCTCATCATCATCACCCTGTGCGTTATCACACCCGTCGTCCTCAGAACCAACCTGTTCCTGCCCTGACAAAAAACTAAAGTTGTCGCTCCAATCAGGTATTTGAGACTCATCATCGTCTTCCTCATTGTCTCCACCAACAGGAGTTACAGTTTGGGAATGAGGGTCTACATTATGGTCAGAACCTTCAGCGTCTGGTCCTGGATCCGACTCATAAAGATTCTGGGCATCAGTGCAGATCATTTCCTCGTCTGGATTCACAGAAGCGCTGGAGCCGACCTCTGATTCCCAGGCTATAGTATGAGTAAACAGCTCTGCAGACTCAACCATCTGTTCTACCTCATACTCAGATGGGCAGCTGGAGATTTGGGAGCTGTGAGGAAGCAAGTGCGATTGGGGTGACACCTTTGAGGACTGGAGTATTTGTGATTTTGAAGTTGATGTGGAGGAGAGCCCACTTAAAGGAACACTTGATATCCGTTGAAGCACCTGCTGTTTTTGTGCCTCATCTGGAATTTGTAGCGATTGGCGTGGCCGTAAGAAAGGGATCTTATCACATTGTCCGCTAAAAGAAGTAGACATTTTAGTTTGTCTGGAAGATGGTCTTTCTTCTGCAGATTTTACTGTTGCTTTAACACCTACCCCACGGACACAACCTTTTTTCCCCTTCCCAACACGCCTATTCCCCTTTCCACCAGCAGCAGGCCTTTTTCCACTCATTTTGGTGGTTAACTAATTCACAACTCTGGAGTTGTTTGCACAAAAAAACAATGGATGGGAACCGAGCAGAGCTGAGTGGCCAAACTGTGGTATTATGCCAAAACTATTGGCTGGGTTAGATGCAGAAAAAAATTATATTCAATTTGCAACCTGATGGAGGTCAGTATAGATGGACTAATAGAACAAGTCCCACACACAGCTAGAAGCCCAAATATTTTTTCAGAGGTAGATGCAGAAAAAAATTATATTCAGTTTGCAACCTGATGGAGGTCAGTATAGATGGACTAATAGAACAAGTCCCACACACTACTAGAAGGCCAAATATTTTTTCAGAGCTAGATGCAGAAAAATATTCTATTCAATTTGCAACCTGATGGAGGTCAGTATAGATGGACTAATAGACCAAGTCCCACACACTGCTAGAAGCCCAAATATTTTTTCAGAGCTAGATGCAGAAAAAAATTATATTCAATTTGCAACCTGATGGAGGTCAGTATAGATGGACTAATAGAACAAGTCGCATACACAGCTAGAAGCCCAAATATTTTTTCAGAGGTAGATGCAGAAAAAAATTATATTCAGTTTGCAACCTGATGGAGGTCAGTATAGATGGACTAATAGAACAAGTCACACACACTGGTAGAAGGCCAAATATTTTTTCAGAGCTAGATGCAGAAAAAAATTATATTCAATTTGCAACCTGATGGAGGTCAGTATAGATGGACTAATAGAACAAGTCGCACACACAGCTAGAAGCCCAAATATTTTTTCAGAGGTAGATGCAGAAAAAAATTATATTCAGTTTGCAACCTGATGGAGGTCAGTATAGATGGACTAATAGAACAAGTCACACACACTGGTAGAAGGCCAAATATTTTTTCAGAGCTAGATGCAGAAAAATATTATATTCAATTTGCAACCTGATGGAGGTCAGTATAGATGGACTAATAGACCAAGTCCCACACACTGCTAGAAGCCCAAATATCTTTTCAGAGCTAGATGCAGAAAAAAATTATATTCAATTTGCAACCTGATGGAGGTCAGTATAGATGGACTAATAGAACAAGTCCCACACACTGCTAGAAGGACAAATATTTTTTCAGAGCTAGATGCAGACAAAAAAATATTTTTAATTTGCAACCTGACGGAGGTCAGTATAGATGGACTAATAGAGAAAGTCCCACACACTGCTAGAAGGCCAAATATTTTTTCAGAGCTAGATGAAGAAAAAAAATTATTTTGAATTTGCAACCTGATGGAGGTCAGTATAGATGGACTAGTAGAACAATTCCCACACACTGCTAGAAGGACAAATATTTTTTCAGAGCTAGATGCAGAAAAAAATTATATTCAATTTGCAATCTGATGGAGGTCAGTAGAGATGAACTAATAGAACAAGTCCCACACACTGCTAGAAGGCCAAATATTTTTTCAGAGCTAGATGAAGACAAAAAATTATTTTTAATTTGCAACCTGATGGAGGTCAGTATAGATGGACTAATAGAACAAGTCCCACACACTGCTAGAAGCCCAAATATTTTTTCAGAGCTAGATGCAGATAAAAATTATTTTTAATTTGCAACCTGATGGAGGTCAGTATAGATGGACTAATAAAACAAGTCCCACACACTGCTAGAAGCCCAAATATTTTTTCAGAGGTAGATGCAGAAAAAAATTATATTCAGTTTGCAACCTGATGGAGGTCAGTAGAGATGAACTAATAGAACAAGTCCCACACACTGCTAGAAGGCCAAATATTTTTTCAGAGCTAGATGAAGACAAAAAATTATTTTTAATTTGCAACCTGATGGAGGTCAGTATAGATGGACTAATAGAACAAGTCCCACACACTGCTAGAAGCCCAAATATTTTTTCAGAGCTAGATGCAGATAAAAATTATTTTTAATTTGCAACCTGATGGAGGTCAGTATAGATGGACTAATAAAACAAGTCCCACACACTGCTAGAAGCCCAAATATTTTTTCAGAGGTAGATGCAGAAAAAAATTATATTCAGTTTGCAACCTGATGGAGGTCAGTATAGATGGACTAATAGAACAAGTCCCACACACTGCTAGAAGCCTAAATATTTTTTTCAGAGCTAGATGCAGACAAAAAATTATTTTGAATTTGCAACCTGATGGAGGTCAGTATAGATGGACTAGTAGAACAAGTCCCACACACTGCTAGAAGGACAAATATTTTTTCAGAGCTAGATGCTGGAAAAAATTATATTCAATTTGCAACCTTATGGAGGTCAGTATAGATGGACTAATAGAATGATGCTATGCCCAAAAGGTTTTACTTCACTAGGTGCAGTAAAAAAATTGGTATTCTATACACAGGTGGTGTAGCTTGCAACACAGATAGGCTACTCCACTGACTAACACACTCTGCAATAGGCCAAAAAGGATTAGCTTTGCTAGATTCAGCCAAATGCTGTGAAAAAAACTTGCACAGCACTGGCACAGACCTGCCTGGCAAAAACTGATAGGAACTGATGTAACTTAGTCCTGAAAAGGACTGCAATTACAATTAGTCTTTACTCCCACAATCTATCTATTTAAGAGCACAGACCAGCCTGATAAAAGTCGTAGGAAATGCTGTAACCTAGTCCTTAAAAGGACTGCAATCACAACTATTCCCTACTCCCAAGCTATCTGTAGATTTGTGCGAAAATTGGCTTGAAATTAACAAGGTATAGCGCACACAGCAACAGCGGTGCCGTCTAACACGCAGCTGCAGCAGTGAGAAAATGGTGGCGACGGGGAAAATGGCTGGGTCTTATAGGGCAAGGACATGTGACATACACTGCCAATGACACATGCCCTTGCTTGTGTGAAAAAAGCACTTCGCTCCGTGTGTGCGCTGCTGATAGGCTGACAGATTGCACCTCCCCACTGTAAATGCGGGAAAGAGAAAAAAAAATGGAGATCTTCATTATTCCTGCAGATATCCATCCCCTGCCCCTCCCCCCGCCCCGCTGTACACTCAAACTGCGTATTAACATTAATTTTCATCATTACTGAGAAAAAATCCAGTTATGATTTTGGTGCACGAACAGTTATCGAACATCCGAATTTTTCTCAAATCGTTCGTGTTCGCCGAACGGCTCGAACACCGCCCAAAACAGCTCGAATTTGAGATTGGCGAACAGTTCGAGTCGAACAACGCTCATCTCTATAAACTAGATAACGCTTGCGTAGGTTTACCATAGGTTGTAATCAGATTTAAACTAAAGTCATCACTTGGTTCTTGACTGGTATTCTTAGATTTATGAATACACAAGTTCTGTGCCAAGGATCTAGTTTTGGAGAAAGCATCGTTTAATAATTTCTGGGGGTATCCCTTAGCTCTAAAGCGTTTTTGTAAAACTTTAGATTCCAGAAAAAAATCCGAATCATTTGTACAATTTTTTCTGACACGCCAATATTGACCGTATGAAATATTTCTAATCCAACTAGGCAAATGGTCACTGTCAAATTCAAGATAACTATTTACATCCACTTCCTTGAAGTGGGTAGATGTAGATATTTTGCCCGAATGGTCTATATTTATCTGAAGATCAAGATATTGGATATTACTCTCGGATATGGTAGAGGTAAAGGAAAGACCCCAGTCATTAGCATTTAATTTCTCAATAAATTTGACAGCCTCCACAGTATTCCCCCTCCATATAATAAATAAATCATCTATAAAGCGGCGGTACATGATGATGGGTTTATCGGCGCCGAGGGACTGCGCGATGTGGACAGACTCGAATGCCCCCATATATAGGTTTGCATAACTGGGGGCAAACCTCGTCCCCATCGCGCAGCCCCTCAGCTGCCGATACATCACCCCCTCAAAAGAGAATACATTGTTCTCAAGAATGAAAGTTATACCCCTCAATAGAAAATCTTTTTGGGATTCTTGTAAGTTTGGGTCCTCATCTAAGAATTTTTTAATTGCTTGTAAGCCCAATACATGTGTGATATTGGAGTAAAGAGAGCTTATATCGAGTGTAATAAGAACACTGCCTGGAAGAGGGGGTAATTCACTCAACAATCTAATTAAATGTGTGGAATCCTTTCAATGAGAATCTAGGAATAAAACATACTTCTGTAAAAAAAGATCAATATAGTGGGATAGGTTGGATGTGATAGAATTGATTCCAGAAATAATAGGGCATCCAGGGGGTTAAATTTATCTTTATGAATTTTGGGTAAAAAAAAAAAAAAGGAACTTTAAATTTATTTATGTCTAAAAAGGATTTTTCTTTTTTATTGAGGAAGCCAGCTGTAGAGGCCCCAGCTACAAGCCCTCTGTACTCCAAAAAAATGGTTACAGATGGGTCTGCTTCTAATTTCATATAATAGTTTGAGTCATTTAGAATTCTGAGGCCCTCCTTCATGTACCAGCCTCTGTTAATTATCACAGTCCCCCCTCCCTTATCTGCTCTCTTTATAATTATTTCTTTATTTTCCTGAAGGGTTTTTAATGCACATTTCTCTTGATAGCTCAAATTATTTACTTTTTTAGAAATTGGGGGGAATGTCCTAAGGTCCCTCAAAATTAATTGTTGGAATGGTTCAAGGTGTGAACCTTTGTGATGTAATGGATAAAAATTGTTTTTCCCCTTCACATTTAGATGAGTGAAAGGGTCCAACAATAGGGGACCTGATGGTATATTGGATTCTTGAATGGAGGGGGATACCGATGAAGTTGAACTAGCAGGATGCGATTTTCTCTTATCTTCCAATAGAAAATGCCTTTTTAGTGTCAATTTCCTTATAAATTCATTTAAATCACAAAACAAAGTTAAATTATTAAATGGGACAGCTGGACAAAAGGATAATCCTCGAACTAACAATGATCTTTCAGCTTCAGATAGCACATAGCTAGAAATATTAAAGATACCCCCACAACCGATAGGGGTTTCTATCTGCAGGAAATTTGTCTCCAGGTTCATTGGCAAGATTTAATTTTCTTTATATTTGAATTGTGTCTTAATTTCGGCATTTGGACTATTTTTGTTGCTGAGACCTCGGGTTTTTCCACTCCCTCTACATCCCTTAAATATATTTTTCGTTTTGGATAGCGACCGAGGACCACGTGAAAAAAATGTGTAATTTTAGTTTTATCAGTTTGAGATATAACTGCATTCTGTATTTGAGGATTTATCAAGATACTATTTTCATTCAAAATCGGAGATAATTCCAAGGATGTTCTTCTGTTCATAGGGGGGTTTATGTGGTTTATACCACTCGTTTTAACAGAAGATCCCCCCTGATATAAAATATTCAGTGTATCCACTACCGGGATCTGTCCAGATGACTCCCCAGCAATAGAAGTCTGTATTGCACTAGAAATCTCTAAATTATTAGATTCACTGTGGGTTATCTCCTGTGTATTAATATGTAATGTGAAGTTCAATTCATCTATATCTGCTACTTGTGTGGAAATAATAGGCGGATTAGCAATAAATTCTACATCTGCTGCTTGTGTGGATATAATAGGTGGATTAGCCATCGATTTGGAGGGAGGAGTAATTTCCATACACATTCCCTCTATTATAGGTTCATTATTTTTTTCCAAATTTGAATTAAATCCAGTATTTTTCTTGTAATTATTGTTAATAGATAACTTCTTCCTATGAGTCTCATATATTGCTTGTTGTTTTTTATTCATAAACAACTGTTTTTGAAAATTATTCACATGTTTTGTATGGTTATCAGTATCACTACTTAGAATAGGGGATGATGGATTGTCCCTAGTAGTTCTCTCCATAGAGATGATAGGAGCAGGTGAAATTTGAGGTGGTGATTGAATTTTTTCTTTTTGGCTGTGTGCCCACGTAGCGTTTTACAAGCGTTTATGCTGTGGAATTTCCGCAGCATAAACGCTTGGTAATCCGCCCCCCATGGTCCCCAATGTCAAGCCGCACTTTCAATGCCCATGTTGCGGATTTTTCCACAGAGTTTATGCTGCGCTCAAAAATCCGCAGCATGTCCATTAATTTTGCGGACACGCAGCGTAATCGCCACCATTGACTTGCATTGAGATGCATATAATCCGTGTCAGTACATTTGTACTCACGGATTATATGCGTTTCTATGTGCGGATGGTACCCAGGTCTAGAGGAGAGGAGACTCTCATCCAGACCTGGGTACCATAGAAAACTGTAAAAAAAAGAATTTAAAATAAAAAATAAAGTTTATACTCACCTACCGATGTCTTCCCGGTGTTTTGTCTGCTCCGGGACGGTGTCTTGCAATGATCGCGTTGATGTGAAGGACCTGCCATGACGTCACTGAGTCATGTGACCCATCACATGGCTCAATGACGTCACCGCAGGTCCTTCACACTACCGCAAGCAGTGCAAGACACCGGACGGAGCAGACAAAACACCGGGAAGACATCGGAAGGTGAGTATAAACTTTTTTTTTATTATTTTTCACCATTCTTATTCTTTTTTTTAACTAACTTGGTCACACTACTATAAATCCATGCAGGTTGCATGGATTTAAAAAGTGTGAACAAGTTGTCAAGCACTTTTCCAAGTGATGCTAAAATCGCTTGGAAAAGCGCTTGATAACCCGCATGCGGAAATGCATGCAAAGACGCTTCACAAACGCTTCTACCTGGCGGGAAAACGGCATGTAAAATCCGTATGCTTTTTTCCTGCCAGGGAGAAGCGGAAAAAATATGCTTCATTTCCGCAACGTGGGCACATAGCCTTTTAGAGTCTTTTATATCTCTTTCATATTTCTTTGCTTTTTTATTTATTAAATCATTTACAAATTTAGCCAGTCTTAGTTTTACCTCATTATCCATGGCATAATATTCCATAGATGAGGAAAAGAACTCCAAATCCCCTTTAATTTTAGTTATTGCTTCTAAAGCATGCATAGCCAGAGTGTTCCTTTTATCAATCAACAATCTGATCAGTATTGCCGAGAAATCAAAAATACACCTAATAATCTGAAACTATCATTGATCATATAGTTGATACACAGCATGATAGATTAAATCGCCTTATTACACGTGAAAATTATTGGATTTTCAAAATGGGAACTCAGTCTCCTGAGGGTTTGAATCTTAATATAGAAAAGACAACTTTTTAAATAATTGTTTTTATGTTTTAGCAATACTATTATGTTTTTTACAATTTTTTTTTTAAAAAAGAAAATAAAAAATAAAAAAATAAATTTTTTAAAAAAATGTATATCTTTTGGGGAATTTTTTTTTTTATTTTTTATTTTTTTATTATTATATTTTCCTATTTTTAATGATAGAAACAGCAGGGAAGCTTTTGGTTCCTCTCCTACCTCTTTTCCCCTTCCTTTTTTTGGTGACTGTAATTTTATATTCACATATTGTTCCATGTTGTATGTAATTTTTTATAATATAAAAAATAGGGGGTTAGATAACAATATATCCTGTTAAGTAATATGATTATAGGATTCGCAAGTTTCTATACTGCGAATCCTATCTATGAGAACCCTATTTGTTTCATTAGGTACTAATTTATAAAAATCCTGTTTACTCTATTGGGCATAAATGAACTAGAGGGATTAATATAGAGATATCACTCTGTATTTAGCTCCGCCCCTCTGGAGCAATTGTATACCTGGTCAAATGTATATAAGGATCATTTGTTTGTTGCTTGTTACACCTGATGAAGGTGGCCTTGTCCACTGAAACGCGTTGTGTGTGTTAATAAATCAGTAATTTTAATTTAATTTTTGCCCTGTTATTGGCGCTCTGATACCGCTATTCACATTCACTGATTGTAGAAACATGAGCAGCACACAAACAACAGCTCAGAGAGATAACGCCACTCCCTCACTATGCAAGTGTGTAATAGGCTGTGTGCCCACGATGCGTTTTTTAAGCATTTCCGCAGCGGCAAAACCGCTGCAGAAACGCTTAAAAAACGCATGGTAGAAGGCCTGCCATGTTCCCCAATGATAATCCGCATGTGCTGTGCACATGCTGCGGAAATTTCCGCTGCGGATTATCATTGCGGAAAAAAACGCAGCACTACCAATTATTTTGCGGAAGTGCTGCGTTTTCACTGCCATTGACTTGCATTGGAACGCATGGATTCCGCATCACTGTATATGTATATGCGCATTCCATGCGTTCCAATGTGCGGATGGTACCCAGGTCTAGAGGAGAGGAGACACTCCTCCGGACCCGGGTACCATAGAAACTGTGAAAAAAAGAATAAAATAAAAAATAAATATTATACTTACCTTCTGGCGGCCTCCGGTGTGCTTGTCTGTGCTTGCCGGCAGCTCGCGATGGACTGGAGGACCTGCGCTGACGTCATAGTCATGTGAGGGGTCACGCGATGCTGACTTCGGCAGGTCCTTCAGTGTACCGCGATCTGCCGACAAGGGAGAACCGAGGGAAGCAAGACTCCGGGAGCCATTGGAAGGTAAGTATAGATTTATTTTTTATTTTTAAACATTCTTTACGGTCATGTGGCACCCCAGGGGTCTGGTTTCCACAGTAACAGCAATGTTATGTCTGAGAGCAGGTGGGAGGTCTCTTGGTCAGGAATCCTATGCATGCCACACCTCCTGCCCAGTCCTGGGAGGGGAAGAACTTCCCCTATATAAACCTGGGGCTGAGGCAGGGTTAGGGAGTTGAGAGGGAGAGTTCAGCCAGGAGGGCTGACAGGGAGCTGTGGCTCCGGCTGGGCCCAGCTCCTGGGCCATGCCAGAAGTAGAGAAGAGAGGCAGCATAGGAAGAAACAACAGGAGCTCTGTGGGAGCAGTGTTACAAAGAGTCAGGGGCTGGCAGCTGCAGAGCTCGCCCTGACTGAGAAGATTTCTTACCGGACCCGGAGTCCGAGGATGTGGGGACTAACTCCTACCCAGCAGCAGAATCCGTCAGGCAGGGGATTTCAGGTCCTCTGGCCAAGAAACCCGAAGGCACGGTCACACGCATGGGACCAGCACCGCCGTCGTGGAGCGGAAGCTACTAGAAGGCCCCGAGTCACCGGCCATACGGGTGAGCACCACACGGTACACTCAGGGACGTGGGCTACTTATACTCGCTTCTAGCAAGGTAGCCAGAAGAGTATCGTTAGTTTGGGAGGCCTACAACTCCGCCTGGCCAGGGGAGATCCCATCTGCTCAAGGACTGACCAGGCCCCAATCGCTAGCCAGTACTCCGGGAGGGTCTATCTTTATCACCAGTAAAGACCCTGAACTACACCGTACCATCTCTGAGTGGTTCCTGCTACCCCCATCATCCACGTCGGCTGCCCTGAGGCCATACCCCTCCCGTTGGGGGTTATACTATCACGCTGCACCATCCTTCCACCGGCCTCAGCGGTCTGCCCTGCAGCGGCAGCTCCATAGCTGCATTCAATGGGTGGCGTAGTCGTCCATCATCTACCGCTGATACAGAGCCACTTAGTCTGACTCCCTGGGCAAGGACCGGATCACCGCCACGAGACTACAACCCTCAAGAGATCCGGCTCCGGGTAAGCTCCCGCGTGCGCAACGCTGCGCGACACAGGCCCAGGGGTGCGTCAACTTTTGGCGTAGTCGGCAGGATCTTGTGCCCGCAACCACCGGGTACTGCGTGCCTGAAAAAGACTGTTCAAACTTACCAGTGGTGAAGATTCCCGCCATCCGGCGCCATCTTCTGTCTTCCTCCCGCCATCCGCGAAGTTTTCCCGCCATCCGGCGCCATCTTCTGCCTTCTTCCCGCCATCCGTGGAGTTTTCCCGCCGTTGGAGGCCATCTTGAAGACGCCGCGCGGGAAGAAGAGGGGCGTGGACTCCGAAAGCGCGCGAGAACTGAAGCCCCGCCTCACGTCCGGACGTTGCGTAAGGTCCTGGAAGGAGCCCAGCAGACGCCGACGTCACAGGAGCGCGACGGAAGGTCCTCAACCCTGACGATCCACTGCGGAGCCGCGGCCTACGGAAGAGGATCATTGCAAGGTAGGCCACGGTCCACTAGGGGGGAGAAGGATGTCGGATACGGAGGAGAGCTTCACCGCTTCAACCCCCGCCAGCGCCACCGCTGTTGCGGTCATGCCTTTCACCATGCCCTATATCCCGGGGGCAGCCTGGCTACCCCAGTACTCAGGGGAGTCACATACCCTGCATGACTTTAGAGAAAAGCTGGATAGCCTCTTCCAGGTGTACCCCCTCACAGAGGAGCAAAAAGTGAGCATCCTGGTGGCCCAATTAACCGGGGCAGCCCAAAGGGAGGTAAAGTCCTGGCCACCTGGGAGGAGGACTGTCGCAGAGATACTAACCCAGCTAACCGAGGAGGAGCTGCAGTACTACCAATACGAGGAAAGCCAAGAGGACCCGGACGGGTCTGAGGACTACCCTCAGGAGGGAGCACAAAGAGGACATAGCTACTGAAGGGAAGTAGCGTGAATAAAGAGCTGTAAATAGTTACCCGTAAGGGTACAAGGACTGCTGCTAATTAAAATATGGTCCCCGTTGGGATTAGTGAATTGTTCCCCATGTGCCCCTATCTTAAACCAGGCTGAGGACTGTGAGCAGCCATTCCTTATCCCCACTGGCCGAGGACTGAGAGCGGCCATATCCTGTAAATAATTATGTGTTTCTAGTAATTTATGGGAGTCTTTGGTGGATTTACCGGGAATCCTTTGTACATAGTTGGAGCGTAACCCAGGACGGACTAAAGACTGTTAAGGACTCGGGGCAGGACAGACCCCTATCTGGTTACGTCTCCCTGTTTTGGTGAAATGGACACCTTGCTTTTCTTCAAAAAACTGCACCCGGTTGCGGACACGCCGTGACCATCTTTATATGTTTTTCTTATTGTACTATTATTGTTTATACCTTGTTATGTTTAAAAATATGTTTAGTCCCAGAGTACTAAATTTCACTAGGGGGGAATGTGGCACCCCAGGGGTCTGGTTTCCACAGTAACAGCAATGTTATGTCTGAGAGCAGGTGGGAGGTCTCTTGGTCAGGAATCCTATGCATGCCACACCTCCTGCCCAGTCCTGGGAGGGGAAGAACTTCCCCTATATAAACCTGGGGCTGAGGCAGGGTTAGGGAGTTGAGAGGGAGAGTTCAGCCAGGAGGGCTGACAGGGAGCTGTGGCTCCGGCTGGGCCCAGCTCCTGGGCCATGCCAGAAGTAGAGAAGAGAGGCAGCATAGGAAGAAACAACAGGAGCTCTGTGGGAGCAGTGTTACAAAGAGTCAGGGGCTGGCAGCTGCAGAGCTCGCCCTGACTGAGAAGATTTCTTACCGGACCCGGAGTCCGAGGCTGTGGGGACTAACTCCTACCCAGCAGCAGAATCCGCCAGGCAGGGGATTTCAGGTCCTCTGGCCAAGAAACCCGAAGGCACGGTGACACGCATGGGACCAGCACCGCTGTCGTGGAGCGGAAGCTACTAGAAGGCCCCGAGTCACCGGCCATACGGGTGAGCACCACACGGTACACTCAGGGACGTGGGCTACTTATACTCGCTTCTAGCAAGGTAGCCAGAAGAGTATCGTTAGTTTGGGAGGCCTACAACTCCGCCTGGCCAGGGGAGATCCCATCTGCTCAAGGACTGACCAGGCCCCAATCGCTAGCCAGTACTCCGGGAGGGTCTATCTTTATCACCAGTAAAGACCCTGAACTACACCGTACCGTCTCTGAGTGGTTCCTGCTACCCCCATCATCCACGTCGGCTGCCCTGAGGCCATACCCCTCCCGTTGGGGGTTATACTATCACGCTGCACCATCCTTCCACCGGCCTCAGCGGTCTGCCCTGCAGCGGCAGCTCCATAGCAGCATTCAACGGGTGGCGTAGTCGTCCATCATCTACCGCTGATACAGCGCCACTTAGTCTGACTCCCTGGGCACGGACCGGATCACCGCCACGAGACTACAACCCTCAAGAGATCTGGCTCCGGGTAAGCTCCCGCGTGCGCAACGCTGCGCGACACAGGCCCAGGGGTGCGTCAGTCACACTATATAAATCCATGCCGTTTGCATGAATTTATATAGTGTGACCAAGTTGTCAAGCACTTTCCAAGTGATGCTAAAATCGCTTGGAAAACGCTTCTCAACCCGCATGTGGAAATGCATGTGAAGAACGCTTCCCATCCACATGTCCCTGGCAGGAAAAACGCATGTACAATCCGCATGCGTTTTTTTCTGCCAGGGGAGATGCAGAAACGCTCAGGAAAAATCCGGAGCATTTCTGCATCGTGGGCACATAGCCATACACAGAGATAATGTGCCTCCTCCTTATACAGGGGATTAATGGCAGTACAAGAACACGAGTATTGTATGCAGCGTTTTTCCTGACAACACTCTGGTTTTTGGTGCAGAAAAATGAGATGCAAAGACTCACTGTGTGCACATACCCTTATACATTGAAATTACAAGCAGCAACAAGAGTCCGGGTACCTCCCTCATATTACAGATGAGTCACACAGATATAATATACAATCTCCCTTTGACCTACAAAGAAGACATTCCCAGCATGCCTGGCCTGTCACACCCTTATATATGACATGGATGCTAAAGCTATCCCTCCCAGCACACAGCTGAGTCATGTGAATGGCTGCTGGGTCCTGGACATGTGACATGTATGTAGCACCCTGAGGATTCGGCTGCTACAGGGGTATTGCACCTCAACCCAGAGGTGTGATATTCCACTCCCGGGTAAGGATGGAGTGTGGATCTGAGCTCAGTCAGCTGCATGCACTACACACATCCCATTTCCGAGGAACAGGCCGACGGTACTCCCACTTAGAAATGTGCAGGTACGACCGAGTCTGTTCCTGGCTGGAGTGGGAGGGGGGTGGTACATCCCATGTAGTGTAGGGGCAGATAGGGGGAGCAGCCTGGGTAAAGATAGGAGCTCATTGGGTGCTGGTCACCTGAGCTCACACATAGAGGGTGTATATAAGGTGGGCACCAACTAAGATCAGGGTCAGATGCAGAGAACAAGACAGCTGCAGAGGAGCAGACAGCAAGACAGCTGCAGAGGAGCAGACAGCAAGCAGAGAGGAAGTCAGCCTGCAGCAAGAGAGAGACCCTGAGTGAGAGAGGAGCAGAGAAGGAGTACCCAGAGGGGAAAACAGAGAGGACCCAAGAACCCAAATTAAAGCACCGGGTGAGGAGTCGGCACAGGGTACCGGATCCCAAGCTGGTGGGGGCAGAAAACACACCCCAGCCAGAGACCGGAGACCGTGGGCAACGTTTGTCACGGTCACCCATCACATCCACCCCGAAGGCACACCACATGAAGGGTCAGGGAACCCAAGGCCAAGGGTGTCCCAACAGAAGGCCCGAGGGAGCTGGACCTAGGTGGATTACTGGTGGGGACGGCCAGAGAACGGGACAGAAGGAGAGCTCAGGGCCACGCTCCGGACTTGTTTGGGGGTTGGCTGGATCCAGGACCTGGTGGACTCAGCACGGCTCGGGTGGTCACTAGCAGCTGGAGTGACCAGTACAACATCTGCAGTAAGTAAACACCCTTAACTGCACTACCCGACTCTGTCTTCATTGCCGTCTGCACTACACCACCACAACCCCCATCCTCTGCGCCTGTCCCCTCTGAGGCTATACCCCTCCCGTTGGGGGTTATCCCACCAAGCTGCGCACCCACCATCAGCCTCAGCGGACCCTGCTGCAGCGGCGGCCACAGTGACCGCATCACAACGGGTGGCGTAGTCGACACAAAAGAACTCTTAATAACATCTGTAGGACTGCCACATAACACTGAGCTTGACGCCCTGGGCACGGGGCCGGGTCACAGCCGCTCGGAGACTACAACCCCCCATCTGATCCGGTGCCGGGTATTCCCCTCAAAAAGGAATATGTCCCAGGGGGCGCGTCAACTTTGGCGTAGTCGGCAGGATTACGTGCCCGCAACACCCGGGTACTGCGTGCCTGAAGAAAAGTGCAAGTTTACCTCAGAAAGAAGTCTCCCGCCGGTTCCGGAGGGTCCACGCCATCGGACTCCATCACCAGTCGTTTCCCGCCGATTGTCCGCCATTTCCAACTTGTTCCCGCCATCTGCAGAGTTTCCCGCCACTGGGCGACGCTTCCCGCCAAAACCGCAGATTTCCCGCCTTGGAAGAGCGGACGCCATTATGGGCGTGCCAAAGGAGGGCAAGAGGCCACCTCCCATCGTGGGCCGGGACAGAAAATGGCGCCAAAAGTGGAAACCGCCCCCACCAACAGAGACTGTGATGCTGGAGGTGTCTGTCAGCGTGAAAGAACTACCCCTGGAGCTGACAGTCACCGAGTTGCCCCGGGACCGCCCTCGAAGGGGGAGGAGACGAAAGAAAAGAACGAAGATGGGTGCCGCCTGGAGCAGTCTGGAGCGAGCGCACCCGGAGGCAAGAAGTCTAACGAGGAGTAGCGGAGAAGCTTACCCGGATATGGAGAGAAAGCAGAACAGCACCGGCCCGCTGGCCAGGAGTCTGCTAAAGACCGAGGAAGGAGAGCAGAGCAGCACCGGCCCGCTGGCCAGGAGCCTGCTGGAAGAAGAGCAGAGCAGCACCGACCCGTTGGTCAGGAGCCTGCTGGACACCACGACCCCACTAGGCCTAGTGGAGGTCCTTGCACAGCTCCCCCGAGACCGGGAGTGTGCGCAGACTGCCCTGGAGGGCCTCGCACGGAGGATGGCCCGGGTACAGCGCGAGATATTGGCGGAATGGAGCCGGGAGATGGCCCAGCAAGCTGAAACCAAGACGCAAGCTGAAACCAAGACCCAGCCGAGATGAGGAAGGAGACCGCCTCTGAGGATGGCGCGGGAGGACCCAAGGCCGGAGACGGCGCCGAGGAGGGAGCCGAACGCATGGAGGCAGGTAAAGGGGACGCCTATACCCCAAGCCGTGACACCGCTTACCTGCCCCAGCTCCCCGTCGCAGAGCCCGAAAGTCCCCCTGCTGTGCCCGAAAACGCCATGTCACCGACGCAGACTAGGCCCCAACCGGAAGCCGCCGCCGCGACCCCTGTGACGTCACGCGCCTCGACCCGGGGCGTGACAAAGCAGGAAATACCACCAGCCTGGTCGCAAGGCCTAGTACCCCCGGGCGCCGAATCACCAACAGCGCCCCCTACCTCCGCGGAGCCTCCGGCCTGGCCACAAGGCCAGGTAGCCCAGGGCGCCGCCGTCCTAACGGTGCCCTTCACCTTCCAGGTGCCCCAGGCCTGGCCGCAAGGCCTGGGCAACCCGGGCGCCACCACCACCGCGCCCGCACCCGTAAAACCAAGGGTGCCGCGTCTGGGAGAGGACTTGTTTGCCCAGCACACGTGGCCGGACGGGCAGCCTTTCATCTGGCCCCAGAAGTATTACGAACTGGAGCACCAGAGGAGGGTTGGGGCCATGTGTGCACCCCTGATTCCGGCTCCGAAGCCCGTAGTAAGGATCTCGCCCCCGCTAGCGGAAGCACAGTTTGAGTGGGACCCCACCGGAGAAGATCTAATGGGGTTCACTCAGGAAACCAGGGCAGCTGCAGCGGAGCGTGCGGAGTGCTGCCGCCAACAGCTCGAGGAGTTCGCGAGGGAGCGGAGAGAGAGGCGGGTCCGGGAACAACAGGCCCAAATAAGGAGCGCCGAGCAAAAGAGCCGGACCAGGAGGGACCCCCGTGCAGCGCACAGTCCCCGTACCACCGGGACTGTAATCAAGTTTAACCAGCAGCACGGGTGGGGCTTTATCAGAGACAACAACACCCTCGGCAACGTCTTTGTCACGCGCAGAGACGTGGAGTCCCATCTGCCGGAGGGGCACAGAGGTCGTGACCTCTACATCGGAGACGAGGTCACCTTCACCCGGCACAAGTGTGCCAAAGGACCCTACGCCCTCCACGTACACCGCCTGACGGAGGAGGAGTTGCGGTGCGAGGAGGAGGAGCAAGAGGACCCGGACGGGTCTGAAGTTCAAAGAGCAGGAGGAAGACGCCGTTGAGTGCGGCAGAGCAAGTGATGTAAATAGTTACCCGACCGGGTACCAAAGAAACTGTTGATATATATATATATAGTCCCCGTTGGGACCAGAAAGTGTGAACTGTTTACCCGTTAACCCCTTAATCCCACAGGCTGAGGACTGTGAGCAGCCATTCCCTTCCCTCTAACTGGCCGAGGACTGAGAGCGGCCATACCCCTGTATATAGTTGCGCTTCCTAAAGCGCCCTCTACCGGTTTTATAGGAAAACCAGTTTTTCTAAGAGACTGTCGTACTTTTCCCGGACACACGTTGCACAGTGTCCGGAGGAGGAACCTAAAACAAGAAACGACTACGAGAATGTTTATATGAAAAGTTTTATATGATGTTTTATATGTTTATGTTTATAAAAAAAAATGTATGTTTGGTGTTTTATGTCTTACAGCCCGAGGACGTGCTGTGATTTACCAGGGGGGAATGTAGCACCCTGAGGATTCGGCTGCTACAGGGGTATTGCACCTCAACCCAGAGGTGTGATATTCCACTCCCGGGTAAGGATGGAGTGTGGATCTGAGCTCAGTCAGCTGCATGCACTACACACATCCCATTTCCGAGGAACAGGCCGACGGTACTCCCACTTAGAAATGTGCAGGTACGACCGAGTCTGTTCCTGGCTGGAGTGGGAGGGGGGTGGTACATCCCATGTAGTGTAGGGGCAGATAGGGGGAGCAGCCTGGGTAAAGATAGGAGCTCATTGGGTGCTGGTCACCTGAGCTCACACATAGAGGGTGTATATAAGGTGGGCACCAACTAAGATCAGGGTCAGATGCAGAGAACAAGACAGCTGCAGAGGAGCAGACAGCAAGACAGCTGCAGAGGAGCAGACAGCAAGCAGAGAGGAAGTCAGCCTGCAGCAAGAGAGAGACCCTGAGTGAGAGAGGAGCAGAGAAGGAGTACCCAGAGGGGAAAACAGAGAGGACCCAAGAACCCAAATTAAAGCACCGGGTGAGGAGTCGGCACAGGGTACCGGATCCCAAGCTGGTGGGGGCAGAAAACACACCCCAGCCAGAGACCGGAGACCGTGGGCAACGTTTGTCACGGTCACCCATCACATCCACCCCGAAGGCACACCACATGAAGGGTCAGGGAACCCAAGGCCAAGGGTGTCCCAACAGAAGGCCCGAGGGAGCTGGACCTAGGTGGATTACTGGTGGGGACGGCCAGAGAACGGGACAGAAGGAGAGCTCAGGGCCACGCTCCGGACTTGTTTGGGGGTTGGCTGGATCCAGGACCTGGTGGACGCAGCATGGCTCGGGTGGTCACTAGCAGCTGGAGTGACCAGTACAACATCTGCAGTAAGTAAACACCCTTAACTGCACTACCCGACTCTGTCTTCATTGCCGTCTGCACTACACCACCACAACCCCCATCCTCTGCGCCTGTCCCCTCTGAGGCTATACCCCTCCCGTTGGGGGTTATCCCACCAAGCTGCGCACCCACCATCAGCCTCAGCGGACCCTGCTGCAGCGGCGGCCACAGTGACCGCATCACAACGGGTGGCGTAGTCGACACAAAAGAACTCTTAATAACATCTGTAGGACTGCCACATAACACTGAGCTTGACGCCCTGGGCACGGGGCCGGGTCACAGCCGCTCGGAGACTACAACCCCCCATCTGATCCGGTGCCGGGTATTCCCCTCAAAAAGGAATATGTCCCAGGGGGCGCGTCATGTACAGATGACACATCCGCCTCTACATGCTTCTGACGCGCCAGTTTACAACTGTCAGCAGGTTATAACAGCCCACCGAGTCCTGTGCCCTCCGGGGAAGTGATCCAGCCAACTCTCAGATAACTTGGGTGCACTTGATTGGGACCCCCTTCTTGTGTACCTTTCCTGGGTCGTTTCTCTCTGCGCTGGCTCTCGCCCTCCTGCCCTGCGCCTCACACATAGTGTCCCGAGCCAGTGGCCACGGGCCTTGTCGGGCGACATCCTCTCTGTCCCCTTGGTCCTATATGGCCACCTTTTCAGCGAATATGTGTGGTTTTGGTTACGGCACTTAGAGATACTGCAGCCTCCGGTTTGCTAGCTGAGTCTTGCAGTCCTCCACTAGTCTGGGGCCGGTCCCATACTGCGACCTGATCCCTTCTCCCGACTACAGTCGGCGTGAATTCGGGCACACGCGTGAACTTCCCATACCCTTAGGATCCCTTCTCTGTCTCTGGAGCCCTTCTCTGACTCCCTCGCTCCTCTTGTTCTCTCTCCTACTGGGCTCCTCTGACATGCATAAAGAAAGCTGCATGAGCCTCTACCACCTGCAGCAACCTCACTTGCATCTTAGAAGGCCATAGCAGGATATCTAAGGGAACGAGAAGAACTCACTCTGTCTGGACCCTACTCCTCAATGGTCCTCACTCACTGGGCCCTTCTAGATGTTTCACCTTCAGTCCTTCTTTGTGTGTTCCCCTAAACTACTTCCTCCACCCAACTCCTCTACCTAGTTCCCTCCTCCAGACAGGGACAGGGACTGTGCTCTCCCTCAGGAGCAATCTCGCCCTTCCCTACTGGAGTTATGTGGTGTTGGATGTGGGTGTGTGGGTCCCGGGTAGTGCTCCCTCCTAACCCGAGAGTGGGGTACCACACCTGTGGCTGAGATGCAGTACTTCTGTGGCGACTGGACAAGCAGGGGCGCCACACTTCCATGGCTGCATCTATTATAGAAGAAAAAACAGAGACACTTAGCAGCATATCCAAAGTAACACAGTCAGGATAAGCAGGAGGTCTTCATCATGTCAGCTGCACTCTTGTTTTTTTATGCTTCTGCTTTACTGTCATATAGAAATAACCTCCTCCACAAGCACTGACTGTATGATTTGACTGCTGAAAATAGTGAATGGATACCCCTCTTTAAGTTCCTTCCAGTAAAGGTTATTTACTAACCACAAACTACAGTAGGAATCCTCCGTCTCCATTTCAGTCTTTATTTTTGTTTCCAGGTACAATGTTTTCCCGCTAAAGGGATGGTAATATGGAGGATTTATTATCCTTTTGTACCATTCATTAGTCAGCAGCAGACAAGGAATCAAAGTGCAGACATTTCTGATGATAACAGAGATGAAAATTCTTTCATTCCACATACAATCTCAGTGTGAAAAATGTGTCCAGGAATTTGTGAGAAATAAACTTGTGCCATGCTTCATCCCACACTGTATTATGTATATATGTTCCCCTAGAATCATTACTGGAGAAAATGAAGGCATATAAAAGCACACGGAGCACTTAGTTAGAGTTTACTCTCTGTTTTTCCAAATTAAAAGTGAAGTCTCCACCCACGCGGTGCCAGTACAAATATAGTACATGTAAATGTAAGTAAACTTTTTGAAAAAAATATATTACAAATACCCTGTGAGAACCTCCCGGAAATGTGTTTCAAACATAATGGGCTGCTATGTAGTTAGGGAAAATGTTTATGGTCACAGACACTTAAAGGGGTTTTCCCACAAACAAAGTTAATTTTAAAGTTGATTTTTTATCACTAGATCTTGGAATAATTATAAGTTCCACAATTGGATGTGTTTAAAAAAATGTTCCTGTGCTGAGATAATCTTATAAATGTGCTGAGTAATGGCTGTGTTTGACCGTACAGGGACATGGTCTGATCATACCACATCTCCTGGGCAGAGGAGGAAACAAAAGAGTATACTGATATTACAGCATGAGATCAAAGCTGACTCCCTAGGAGAAAAAACATTTCCCTGCCTATTGTTAAAAAATGTTTTACATCAAAGAATGAATAATTTGCAATCCTGTGCTGTCCTGTCTGTATACTCTTTTGCTTTCTCCCCTGCCCAGGAGATGTGGTATGATCACACTATTATCCTGCACAGTGAGACAAAGCCATTACACAGTACACAGCAGGGGCACATTTATAAGATTATCTCAGCACAAGAACATTTTTTTAAACACATCCAATTGTGGAAGATATTATTATTCCAAGATATATTGATTAAAATGAAGTTTGTTCATGAGACAACCCCTTGATGTGGAAACCTGTATGGAAAATTTTAGGAGAAACTCAAAAGTTTTCACATCTTTGCCAGTTTCGATCAAATCAAATAGTCAACTGATGAAAGAAAAGGGCACACAACCAGTTTCTGTCTGTGTACCAGGCTTGTCTGACTCTCAGATGCCCAGTCACAAGTCTTTATTACAACCACAGAGATATGAAAAAGGGCATGGCTTTACATTATCTAACAGAGAAACTACAGTACAGACCAAAAGTTTGGACACACCTTCTCATTTAAAGATTTTTCTGTATTTTCATGACTATGAAAATTGTACATTCACACTGGAAGCATCAAAACTATGAAATAACACATGTGGAATTATATACTTAACAAAAAAGTGTGAAACAACTGAAAATATGTCTTTTATTCTAGGTTCTTCAAAGTAGCCACCTTTTGCTTTGATGACTGCTTTGCACACTCTTGGCATTCTCTTGATTAGAGATGAGCGTTGTTCTACTCGAACTGTTCGCCAATCTCAAATTCGAGCTGTTTTGGGCGGTGTTCGAGCCGGTCGGCGAACACGAACAATTTGAGAAAAATTCGGCTGTTCGAGGTTATGTTCGATAACTGTTCGTGCACCAAAATCATAACTGGATTTTTTCTCAGTAATGATGAAAATTAATGTTAATACGCAGTTTGAGTGTACAGCGGGGCGGGGGGAGGGGCAGGGGATGGATCTCTGCAGGAACAATGAAGATCTCCATTTTTTTTTCTCTTTCCCGCATTTGCAGTGGGGAGGTGCAATCTGTCAGCCTATCAGCAGCGCACACACGGAGCGAAGTGCTTTTTTTCACACAAGCAAGGGCATGTGTGATTGGCAGTGTATGTCACATGTCCTTGCCCTATAAGACCAAGCCATTTTCCCCGTCGCCACCATTTTCTCACTGCTGCAGCTGCGTGTTAGACGGCACCGCTGTTGCTGTGTGCGCTATACCTTGTTAATTTCAAGCCAATTTTCGCACAAATATACAGATAGCTTGTGAGTAGGGAATAGTTGTGATTGCAGTCCTTTTAAGGACTAGGTTACAGCATTTCCTACGACTTTTATCAGGCAGGTCTGTGCTCTTAAATAGATAGATTGTGGGAGTAAAGACTAATTGTAATTGGAGTCCTTTTCAGGACTAGGTTACATCAGTTCCTATCAGTTTTTGCCAGGCAGGTCTGTGCCAGTGCTGTGCAAGTTTTTTTCACAGCATTTGGCTGAATCTAGCAAAGCTAATCCTTTTTGGCCTATTGCAGAGTGTGTTAGTCAGTGGAGTAGCCTATCTGTGTTGCAAGATATACCACCTGTGTATAGAATACCAATTTTTTTACTGCACCTAGTGAAGTAAAATCTTTTGGGCATAGCATCATTCTATTAGTCCATCTATACTGACCTCCATCAGGTTGCAAACTGAATATAATTTTTTTCTGCATCTAGCTCTGAAAAAATATTTGGGCTTCTAGCGGTGTGTGGGACTTGGTCTATTAGTCCATCTATACTGACCTCCATCAGGTTGCAAATTAAAAATAATTTTTTTCTGCATCTAGCTCTGAAAAAATATTTGGGCTTCTAGCAGTGTGTGGGACTTGGTCTATTAGTCCATCTATACTGACCTCCATCAGGTTGCAAATTGAATAAAAAAATTTTCTGCATCTAGCTCTGAAAAAATATTTGGGCTTCTAGCGGTGTGTGGGACTTGGTCTATTAGTCCATCTATACTGACCTCCATCAGGTTGCAAATTAAAAATAATTTTTTTCTGCATCTAGCTCTGAAAAAATATTTGGGCTTCTAGCAGTGTGTGGGACTTGGTCTATTAGTCCATCTATACTGACCTCCATCAGGTTGCAAATTGAATAAAAAAATTTTCTGCATCTAGCTCTGAAAAAATATTTGGGCTTCTAGCGGTGTGTGGGACTTGGTCTATTAGTCCATCTATACTGACCTCCATCAGGTTGCAAATTAAAAATAATTTTTTTCTGCATCTAGCTCTGAAAAAATATTTGGGCTTCTAGCAGTGTGTGGGACTTGGTCTATTAGTCCATCTATACTGACCTCCATCAGGTTGCAAATTAAAAATAATTTTTTTCTGCATCTAGCTCTGAAAAAATATTTGGGCTTCTAGCAGTGTGTGGGACTTGGTCTATTAGTCCATCTATACTGACCTCCATCAGGTTGCAAATTAAAAATAATTTTTTTCTGCATCTAGCTCTGAAAAAATATTTGGGCTTCTAGCAGCGTGTGGGACTTGGTCTATTAGTCCATCTATACTGACCTCCATCAGGTTGCAAATTAAAAATAATTTTTTTCTGCATCTAGCTCTGAAAAAATATTTGGGCTTCTAGCAGTGTGTGGGACTTGGTCTATTAGTCCATCTATACTGACCTCCATCAGGTTGCAAATTAAAAATAATTTTTTTCTGCATCTAGCTCTGAAAAAATATTTGGGCTTCTAGCAGTGTGTGGGAATTGGTCTATTAGTCCATCTATACTGACCTCCATCAGGTTGCAAATTAAAAATAATTTTTTTCTGCATCTAGCTCTGAAAAAATATTTGGGCTTCTAGCAGTGTGTAGGACTTGGTCTATTAGTCCATCTATACTGACCTCCATCAGGTTGCAAATTAAAAATAATTTTTTTCTTCATTTATCTCTGAAAAAATATTTGGGCTTCTAGCAGCGTGTGGGACTTGTTCTATTAGTCCATCTATACTGACCTCCATCAGGTTGCAAATTAAAAATAATTTTTTTCTGCATCTAGCTCTGAAAAAATATTTGGGCTTCTAGCAGTGTGTGGGACTTGGTCTATTAGTCCATCTATACTGACCTCCATCAGGTTGCAAATTAAAAATAATTTTTTTCTGCATCTAGCTCTGAAAAAATATTTGGGCTTCTAGCAGTGTGTGGGACTTGGTCTATTAGTCCATCTATACTGACCTCCATCAGGTTGCAAATTAAAAATAATTTTTTTCTGCATCTAGCTCTGAAAAAATATTTGGGCTTCTAGCGGTGTGTGGGACTTGGTCTATTAGTCCATCTATACTGACCTCCATCAGGTTGCAAATTAAAAATAATTTTTTTCTGCATCTAGCTCTGAAAAAATATTTGGGCTTCTAGCAGTGTGTGGGACTTGGTCTATTAGTCCATCTATACTGACCTCCATCAGGTTGCAAATTAAAAATAATTTTTTTCTGCATCTAGACCAGCCAATAGTTTTGGCCTAATACCACAGTTTGGCCACTCAGCTCTGCTCGGTTACCATCCATTGTTTTTTTGTGCAAACAACTCCAGAGTTGTGAATTAGTTAACCACCAAAATGAGTGGAAAAAGGCCTGCTGCTGGTGGAAAGGGGAATAGGCGTGTTGGGAAGGGGAAAAAAGGTTGTGTCCGTGGGGTAGGTGCAGAAGAAAGACCATCTTCCAGCCAAACTAAAATGTCTACTTCTTTTAGCGGACAATGTGATAAGATCCCTTTCTTACGGCCACGCCAATCGCTACAAATTCCAGATGAGGCACAAAAACAGCAGGTGCTTCAACGGATATCAAGTGCTCCTTTAAGTGGGCTCTCCTCCACATCAACTTCAACATCACAAATACTCCAGTCCTCAAAGGTGTCACCCAAATCGCACTTGCTTCCTCACAGCTCCCAAATCTCCAGCTGCCCGTCTGAGTATGAGGTAGAACAGATGGTTGAGTCTGCAGAGCTGTTTACTCATACTATAGCCTGGGAATCAGAGGTCGACTCCAGCGCTTCTGTGAATCCAGACGAGGAAATGATCTGCACTGATGCCCAGAATCTTTATGAGTCGGATCCAGGACCAGACGCAGAAGGTTCTGACCATAATGTAGACCCTCATTCCCAAACTGTAACTCCTGTTGGTGGAGACAATGAGGAAGACGATGATAAGACTCAAATACCTGATTGGAGCGACAACTTTAGTTTTTTGTCAGGGCAGGAACAGGTTGGCTCTGAGGACGACGGGTGTGATAACGCACAGGGTGATGATGATGAGGTCGGAGATCCCACTTACTGTCAACCCACAGTCAGCCAAGAGATGAGGTCAGCAGAGGAGGTGGAGGAAGATGCTAGTGACGACGAGGTCAGGTTGCGCCTTCCTGGACAGAGACGTAGTACTGGAAGCACGTCAACAACTGCATCCTCAAACACAACTCTGCCTCTCACCACAAGTCGTGGTGGCTCTTCAGGTCGCATGGGTGCTAAGCCTTGCATAGCCTGGGCATTTTTTCAGATCGATAAAGATGACCCAACTCGTGTTATCTGTAACATTTGTCAGCAAAAGCTAAGTAGAGGCCAAAAAATACATAGTTTGAGTACTTCATGCATGAACCGGCACATGGACATGAAGCATAAGTTGCAGTGGGAAGCTCAGTGTGCTACAATGCGGCCTAGCCGGCCGGGCCAATCGCCGTCTGCCATATCTTGTGCATCCGCGGCCTCTTCATCCTCTGTGACTGGGGGGACAGCAGTCACACCTGTTTTGGGGCGCAGACCTGCCACCTCTTTACCCACAACAGCCAGCGTGATTGGCAGGTCATCATTTTCTCTGGAGGTGGTAACACCAGCTGGTGTTGAGCGCTGTCCGACATCGATAGCACCACCTTTGGATCAAGGCAACCTAACATGTCCGCCTGCATCTTCCTCACAGACCGGCAGTTTGCCGGGGACACCCTTATCAACCCCGTCTAAGCACAATAGCCAGCCCTCGGTCCCTCAGATGTGGACAAGTAAAAGACCATTTCCTCCTAGCCATGAGAAAGCTAAGAGGTTGAATTTCACCATCTGCAAGCTCTTGGCTACAGAAATGCTGCCTTTCCGCCTGGTGGACACAGAGGATTTTCGAGACCTTATGTCCGTCGCAGTGCCCCAGTACCAGATGCCCAGTCGGCACTACTTCTCAAAGAAAGGTGTGCCTGCGCTCCACCAGCATGTCGCACACAACATCACCGCTTCTTTGAGAAACTCTGTGTGTGACAGGGTGCATTTCACCACAGACACTTGGACGAGTAGGCATGGACAGGGGCGTTACATGTCGCTGACTGGGCACTGGGTAACTATGGTGACAGCAGGACAAGGGGCTGCTGTCCAAGTCTTGCCGTCCCCACGAGTTGTGCGTCAATCCTCTTTATGTCAAAGTTCCTCCACTGCTTCTGCCTCCTCAACCTCCTCTCGGTCTTCCACCTGCACCCAAAGCCTGTCTGGTCATGCCACAAGCTTTCTAACTGCGCAGAAGGGATCCTGCACACCTCCTTACTATGCTGGCAGTAGGGCTCAACGTCATCAGGCGGTTTTTACATTGAAATGTCTGGGAAATGTGAGTCACACAGCTGAGGAGTTGTGGTCAGCTCTGGAGAACCAATTTCATGAATGGTTGTCTCCACTGGACCTGAAACCAGGGAAGGCCGTGTGCGACAATGCTGCAAACCTGGGTGCGGCCCTTCGCCGGGGCAATGTCACACACGTGCCTTGTATGGCTCACGTGTTGAACCTGGTTGTCCAGCAATTTTTAGCCCACTATCCCAGACTAGATGGCCTTCTGCAGAGGGCACGGTCGCTGTGTGCTCACTTCCGCCGTTCGCATCCCGCAGCTCAGCGACTTACATCTCTACAGAAGTCGTTGGGCCTGCCACTTCACCGGCTAAAATGCGATGTGCCTACCCGGTGGAATTCAACTCTGCACATGTTGCAGCGACTGTGGCAGCACCGACAAGCCCTGGTGCAATACGTTCTGACGTATAGCCTGGGCCAACGAGATTCAGAGGTGGGGCAAATCACGCTGGAGGAGTGGTCTCAGATCAGGAACCTATGCACCCTTCTGCACAGTTTTGAAATGGCGACGAAGATGTTTAGTGCTGACGATGCCATTATCAGCATGACTATTCCGGTGATTTACATGCTGGAGCACATGTTAAACAGAATTCGGAGTCAGGTGGTGGCACAAGAGGAGGTGGAGGAAGTAGAGGAGGAGGAGTTGTATGCGGAAGGGCTAACATCTGCAAGGTCCAGACGGTCGGCAGCACCAAGGCGGCAGGCATGTGAGGGTGGGGGAGATGGTTTTACCAGGGCGCATGGTAGCAGCCAAACTAGTGAGGAAGGTGCAGGAGCCCAGGAAGAAGTGGAGGACGAACTGATGGAAGACTCATCAGATGAGGGAGACCTTGATCACATTTCTGTTGTGCGAGGTTGGGGGGAGAGGACAGAGGAAGGAAGCATGATTGTTACCTCGCCACCAACACAACAGGGACTTGGTGCTCCTGGATGCGCAACACACATGAGTGCCTTCTTGCTGCACTACCTGCAACATGACCCTCGAATTGTGAGAATTAGAAATAATCCTGACTACTGGGTTGCCACACTGTTAGATCCCCGGTACAAAAGTAAATTTGCAGAAATTATTCCTGCCATAGAAAGGGATGCACGCATGCAGGAGTATCAGCAGAGACTGTTGCAGAATCTTACATGTGCTTTTCCACAAAATACCAGTGGTGCACGTAGTGAATCTCACAGTTCCAACTTGCCAACCGTGGGACCGTCAAGTGTTCAGCACTCAAACCGTAACAGAACCACAGTATCTGCTGGTAACATCAATTTTGCGGAATCATTTCACCACTTTTTTAGCCCATCCTTTGCAAGGCCACAGGAGACAAGAAGTCTGACACATAGTCAACGCCTAGAGACGATGGTACAGGAGTATCTCCAAGTAAACATTGAAGCCACGACTGTGTCACTGGACCCTTGCTCTTTTTGGGCTTCCAATCTGGATAAATGGCCGGAGCTAGCCACTTACGCCTTGGAGATCTTGTCATGCCCCGCAGCCAGCGTTCTGTCTGAACGTGTGTTCAGAGCTGCTGGTGGTGTGCTGACAGATAAGCGCACGCGGCTCTCCACTGATAATGTAGACAGACTCACGTTCATAAAGATGAACAAATCATGGATCCGAAACGACTTTTCTACCCCTGTGTCATCCTGGGGAGAGTAAAAGCTTGATGATTGGTTAAAATCACCCTACCAACCGTTTTAAGCTTTCAAATTACTAATCATGTTTATCTGTATCTTGACTGGAAAATAATTTGGGCTTTGTAGCAGTGTGCAGCACTGATCCTATTAGGCCATCTATAATAAGCTTCACCAGATTTAAAATTAAAAATAATTTTTAGCTGCATCTAGCCCGGAAAATAATTTTGGGGCTCCGAGATGCGCAAGACACATAAGTGCCTTCTTGCTGCACTACCTGCAGCATGACCCTCATATTGTCAGAATTCGAAGTAATCATGACTACTGGGTTGCCACACTCTTAGATCCCCCAAACTTTTCGATCAACCTTTTCATTTTAATAAAGACCAAAAAAATGGTCATTTTTGAAATTATAAGCATTAGCAGGTTATTAGAAACTGAAATCAAACAGTTTTCAACTCAAAACTTTATTCTAGGTGATGTTACATTTTCACATAGGACCCCTTGTTCGAAAGGAGCTTCTGAACTCTCTCGTCCATTGAATTTGTCAGGTTTTGGATGGTTTCTGCTTCAATTGTTTTGCATGAGGACAGAATACCCTCCCAGAGCTGTTGCTTAGATGTGAACTGCCTCCCGCCATCATAGACACTCCTTTTAATGATGCTCCAAAGGTTCTGAATGGGGTAGAGGTCAGGGGAGCATGGGGGTCACACCATAAGTTTGTCCCCTTTTATGCCCATATCAGCCAGAGATGCAGATGTTTTATGTGCAGCATGAGATGGTGCATTATCATGCAGAAAAATGATCTTGCTGTGAAATACACGGTTCTTCTTCTTGAACCATGGCAGGAAGTGCTGTTTGAGAAAATCCACATACATTATGGAGTTCATCTTTAGCGCCTTCAGGGATCCTAAAGGGGCCGACAATCTCTCTCCCCATGATTCCAGCCCAAAACATTACTCCACCTCCTCCTTGTTGGCGCTGTAGCCGTGTTTGCGTGGGGTGTCCATCAACCAGCCATCCTCCACTCCATTCATCTGGACCATCGAGCGCTGCACGGCACTCATCCGTGAACAAAACAGTTTTGAAATCAGTCTTCATGTAATGTTTGGCCCACTGGAGCCGTTTCTGCTTGTGTGAAGTGGATAGAGGAGGTCGACAGGATGGCATATGCACAGCTGCAAACCTCTGAAGGACCCTGCATCTTGTTGTTCGGGGGACGTAGGAGGCACAAGCAGCTTCAAAAACTTGTCTGCTGCTATGACAAGGCTTTTTTGCCGCTGCTGTTTCAACCTGACGTAATTGCCTGTAGGAAAGAGTCCTCAATTTGCCCTTATCAGCACGCACACGTGTGTACTGTGAATCAGCTACATACTTCTTGATTGCCAAGACACTTCATCCTGATCATCGCACAATGTTGATTGTAGTCATGCCTTGACCTAAACACTCCACAATTTGTTGCTTCTCAGCAGCCGACACATCCTTTTTCTTTCCCATTTTGGCAGAAAATGTAGGCTGCTTAATAATGTGAGAGAGCCTTCTTAAGTAGTCTTGCCTTTCATTGGACACACCTGCCAAACTAATTAGCACAGGTGTCTGCAATTGCTTACAGTGATATAAAGAGCCCTGACACACATCACCATCAATGAGTTTAACTGACAAACAAACAAATTCTTCCCTTATCACTCCTAAACACTTTTTGCATAATAATTTGGAACGCGGTGTACATGTGCTTTTCCACAAAACACCAGTGGTTCACGTAGTGAATCTTACAGTTCTAACTTGCCAACCGTGGTCTGTATGGAATTGTTCAATAAAGGGCCCAAAATTAAGATAACATAGATGGGAGAGGTCTCTATGAATAGGAATTCCTAAGTATTTGATACCCTGTGAGGGCCAGGCAAAGGGAAAGTTGGACTGGATGGAATCCTATATGGATTTAGGGAGGGAGACATCGAGGGCCTCAGACTTCGCTGCATTGATTTTAAAATTTTACCATGTAACAAAGTGATCTATTTCAGCCATAACAGCAGGGATGGATATATGTGATTGAGTGATATATACTAGGACATCATCAGCAAATAGAGAGCACTTGTACTCGGTGCCTCCCACCTCAATCCACCTAATATTGGGGTTATGGCGAATTGATGAGAGCAGGTGCTCCGTCACTAGGATGTATAAGAGAGGGGACAGAGGACATCCCTGCCTTGTCCCATTGGTGATTGTGAAAGGTGATGAAAATGTTCTGACGCACCCCCTGGGCCTTGGGACACCCGGAGCCGGACCCTTTTTGGTGGATGCTGGTGGTTGTAGTCTTCGTGGCGGCGATCCGGTTCCGTGGCTCAGGGCGGTCAAACCAGTGGCGGAACTATTTATGTGGTTTTGATGTTTAAATGTCCGACTACGCCACCCGTGGATTGCGGTCAGAGTGAACCGCCGCTACAGGGCAGACCGCTAAGGCTGGTGTTGTGGGTGCAGCAGAGCGTAGCATAACTCCCCACGGGAGGAGTATAGCCTCAGGGCAGTGTATGCGGAGGATGGGGGTGATGGTGCAGGGCAGCAGCAGTAACGACACGGAGTCAGTGATGCAGTTCAGGGCCTTTACTCACAGTTCTTATTATCCAGACCACGTCTGCAGGTAACGGCTGCCCACGTCGTACTGTGCTCACCAGGTGAGGGGCTCAGACAACTCCCAGATAACTTTGGAGCGCTTCACAGGACCCCCTTTGTGTGTCCTTTGTCTGGCCTTTCTTACCAACACTTCTGTCCGGCTGCCTCGGGCCTCCTCTTGGTAAACTTGGCGCCAGTTTCCCTGACCCTATGTGGTGCCTTCCTAGCGGGTGGAGCAAGGGGCTGCGCCACATAAAATGTCAGAGCCTCCGGTTTCTAGCTGAGGGTCGTTTCCTGCCTCCACTAGTTCGGGGACCGGTCTCCCCCTTTGGCCTGACCCCTCCACGCAGGTGGATTCGGGCGTGCGGTGGCGACTCGCCCGTCCGCACCCCTGGGATCCCTTCATTCCTCGTTCCTGGAGCCTTCTCCGCTCCTCTTCCTTCCTTCTCCCTCTTGCAGGCCTGGGCCTCTGTTACTAGGCCCGCCTCCAGAGCAGAGCTCATGCAGAGCCCCTGCTCCCTGCCACTTCTGCTCAGACTTCTCTGCACTGAACTAAGATGGTGCCCACCTTTTATACTCCCTTCTCAATGCACCCAGGAACTGCTTCCTCCCTGCTCCTGCACTGCAGGGTTCCCCTTCCTCAGTGTTTCCTCCCCCCACTCCAGCCAGGGACAGGGACTGTCGTGCCCATCTCAGGGGCATATTGGTCGCCCTGCCCCACGGCAATGTGGTGTAATGCATGCAGGTGTCGGGTCCTGATCCACACTCCATCCTTATCTGAGAGTGAGATATCACACCTCTGGGTGAGGTGCAATACGTCTGTAGCAACCGAGCCCTCGGTGCTACAGTTCCATTTATCTTCAGCCTAGGTGACGTATTGTGATACAGGGCCGTGATTTTGGCTATAAAAGGGTCCCCTAGACCCCTACCCCAAGCTTTTTAAGAGAATCATATATGGCGTGCCAGGAGACTCTATGGAATGCTTTCTCAGCATCCAACGAGAGTATCTACTTACAAATTTTTAACTGCATCTAGCCCAGGAAATACTTTGTGCCTAGTAGCAGTGTCTGCTAGTCAGCGGATTATCCCGGCTGTTAAGCAAGCTACACCACCTGTAGTTTGGACACTTAATTTTTTCAAAGGAAATGCTTCGGGACCACGGGATACTTAGTGAAGAGCATCAGGAGGCACCCCAAGGCATAGGGGCTGGGACTGGCACTAGGATGCCTTGCGGTGGACAGCCGAGCTCGATCCTTATAAAAGCTTTTTAACTGCAGCAGCTTTAGTGGACGCTACTGGAGCTGGAATTACGCGGCTGCTGGCATGAGACTTGCCCTCCAATAGATCCTTGTAAATGGATTTAAAGTGTATTCATTCAAATTAGAGGGACAATTTAAATTAAAAAGCTTAGAGCTGCCTCCACCACAGGGGGGCTCTCTCGACCCACCAGCGGACAGGCACCAGTATTGGGAGAGGGGGGCTGGCCGTCAGGGTTCACCGCGGCTCTGGCACAAACCCGGCGACACGGAGGTGGCACGGGCAGGAGCGGACTGGCCGTCTCGGCTTCTCACTTTTTGGATTTTAGAACGGCATGACATGCCTATATCTGTGTCTCCCCCTCCTTTTACTCCTCCACCTCTTTTCTTTTCGCATGACTATATGTACTTGTCACTTTTCCATGTGTTAGTTGTGTCTTCTGAGCAGTTTGTCAGCTTTTGGACACCTTTGAAGGTGTTTTCTATGTGTTTCTATGTGTTTTTGTTTGCCTGCCATTGGTTTTAACGGTGTTTGAAGGTGTTCGACGAACAGTTCGACGAACAGTTCGGCGAACACACGGGTGTTCGACGAACCGAACCGAACTCGAACACTACGGGGGTGGCTCAACACTACTCTTGATGAGCTTCAAGAGATAGTCACCGGAAATGGTTTTCACTTCACAGGTGTGCCCTGTCAGGTTTAATAAGTGGGATTTCTTGTCTTATAAATGGGGTTGGGACCATCAGTTGTGTTGTGCAGAAGTCTGGTGGAGGCACAGCTGATAGTCCTACTGAATAGACTGTTAGAATTTGTATTATGGCAAGAAAAAAGCAGCTAAGTAAAGAAAAACGAGTAGCCATCATTACTTTAAGAAATGAAGGTCAGTCAGTCCAAAAAATTGGGAAAACTTTGAAAGTGTCCCCAAGTGCAGTTGCAAAAACCATCAAGCGCTACAAAGAAACTGGCTCACATGAGGACCGCCCCAGGAAAGGAAGACCAAGAGTCACCTCTGCTTCTGAGGATAAGTTTATCCGAGTCACCAGCCTCAGAAATCGCAGGTTAACAGCAGCTCAGATAAGAGACCAGGTCAATACCACACAGAGTTCTAGCAGCAGACATATCTCTTCAACAACTGTTAAGAGGAGACTTTGTGCAGCAGGCCTTCATGGTAAAATAGCTGCTAGGAAACCACTGCTAAGGACAGGCAACAAGCAGAAGAGACTTGTTTGGGCTAAAGAACACAAGTAATGGACATTAGACCAGTGGAAATCTGTGCTTTGGTCTGATGAGTCCAAATTTGAGATCTTTGGTTCCAACCACCTTGTCTCTGTGCGACGCAGAAAAGGTGAACCAATGGACTCTACATGCCTGGTTCCCACCTTGAAGCATGGAGGAGGGGTTGTGATGGTGTGGGGGTGCTTTGCTGGTGACACTGTTGGGGATTTATTCAAAATTGAAGGCATACTGAACCAGCATGGCTACCACAGCATCTTGCAGCGGCATGCTATTCCATCCGGTTTGGGTTTAGTTGGACCATCATTTATTTTTCAACAGGACAATGACCCCAAACACACCTTCAGCCTGTGTAAGGGCTATTTGACCAAGAAGGAGAGTGATGAGGTGCTACGCCAGATGACCTGGCCTCCACAGTCATCAGACCTGAACCCAATCGAGATGGTTTGGGGTGATCTGGACTAGAGATGAGCGGTGTTCGACTAGAACTGTTCGCCAATCTCAAATTCGAGCTGTTTTGGGCGGTGTTCGAGTTGTTCGACGAACCCGAACGATTTGCAAAAAATTCGGCTGTTCGAGGTTATGTTCGATAACTGTTCGTGCACCAAAAGCGTGTCCTGCATGTCTGGCGCTATTTAGAGCACCAATCATGCAGGGATTGTCTGCCACTCACTGTAATGCCACAGCTATGGTGGTTGTGGCATTACAGTGATTGCCCAAATCGATGGGAACAGTGCCAACAGTGAAACATGAAAAGCCGGCAATTCATCAGCGCATACACTGGTACCCGACAATTTAGAACCGAAAGAATAGAGCTTCACACATAGATTAGATAGATATAAACATGTCAGCCACATATATGCGAAGTACAGTGAAAGTGCTGCTTACTGTACTTGTCATTTAGCGTAAAGGATTTATCAAAAAAAATAATAGTGTTTTCATGCACCGTCTCTTTAAAAAAGCCGTCCGGCAATTCAGCAGCGGTACCTGACAATTTATAACAGACAGAATAGAGCTTCACACATAGATTAGATAGATAGAAACATGTCAGTCACATATATATGAAGTACAGTGACAGTGTTGCTTACTGTACTTGTCATTTAGTGTTAAAGGATTTATCAAAAAAAATAATAGTGTTTTCATGCACCGTCTCTTTAAAAAAGCCGGCCGGCAATTCAGCTGCGGTACCCGACAATTTATAACAGACAGAATAGAGCTTCACACATAGATTAGATAGATAGAAACATGTCAGTCACATATATATGAAGTACAGTGATAGTGTTGGTTACTGTACTTGTCATTTAGTATTAAAATAAAGGATTTATTATTAAAAAAATTGGCGTGGGGTTCCCCTTAATTTTAGGCTCTAGCGGAGGTTAAGCAGACGGCTGGGGCAGATGTTTGAAGCCTGGGAAGGGGGTAATACCCACGGAGCTTCCCAGGCTACTAATATCAGCCCCCAGCTGAATACATAGCCTTTACTAGCTATTAAAATGGGGGACCCCCCAAAAAAAATGACGTGGGGTCCCCCCTAATTTAATAGCTAGCAAAGGCTAGGCAGACAGCTGGGGGCTGATATTAATAGCCCAGGAAGGGAGCCATGAATATTGGCCCCCTCCCAGGCTAGAAACACCAGCCGTCAGCCGCCCCAGAAATGGCGCATTCATAGGATGCGCCAATTCTGGCACTTAGCCTCGCTCTTCCACACTGCCCTGGTGCGGTGGCAGTGGGCTAATAGGGTTGGGGTTGATGTCAGCTTATAATGCCAGCTGACATCAAGCCCAGGTTAGTAATGGAGAGGCGTCTATAAGACACCCCCATTACTAACCCCATAGTCAAAGTTAAAAAAAACACAAACACCCAGAATAAAGTCCTTTAATTGAAATAAAGACACAATCCTTTATTGTTATAAATTAAACCATACTTACCGTCACGCCCATTCCAGCTGAAGCCAACGATCTCCTGCAATAAAAGAAAAATAATAAAGCAACCTCATCCTTACCTTTCCATGGTTCCCACGACAGCTTCAGCTCTGCTACATCGAGATGACAGGCTGGACCGCAGCAGAACGCTGCCATCCAGCCTGTCATCCCGCAGACACTGAGAAGCGCAGGCTTGCTTGCGCTGCTCAGCGTCTCTCTGTGACGACATCCAGATGAGCCGAGTTCATGTCCAATGAACTCGGCTCACCTCATGCACGTCACTGACAGCGTGGGAAAATTCTCACGCTGAAGCGGTGAGTGCAGGAGAATTCTCCCACGCTGTCAGTGACGTGCATAAGGTGAGCTCATGTCCAATGAACTCAGCTCACCTCCTGCACGTCATTGACAGCGTGGGAGAATTCTCCTGCACTCAGCGCTTCAGCGTGAGAATTCTCCCACGCTGAAGCGCTGAGTGCAGGAGAATTTTCCCACGCTGTCAGTGACGTGCATAAGGTGAGCTCATGTCCAATGAACTCAGCTCACCTCCTGCATGTCACTGACAGCGTGGGAGAATTCTCCTGCACTCAGCGCTTCAGTGTGAGAATTCTCCCACGCTGAAGCGCTGAGTGCAGGAGAATTTTCCCACGCTGTCAGTGACGTGCATGAGGTGAGCCGAGTTCATTGGACATTAACTCGGCTCATCTGGATGCCCTCACAGAGAGACGCTGTGGAGCGTAAGCAAGCCTGCGCTTCTCAGTGTCTGCGGGATGACAGGCTGGATGGCAGCGTTCTGCTGCGGTCCAGCCTGTCATCTCGATGTAGCAGAGCTGAAGCTGTCATGGGAACCATGGAAAGGTAAGGATGATGTTGCTTTATTATTTTTCTTTTATTTCAGGAGATCGTTGGCTTCAGCTGGAATGGGCGTGATGGTAAGTATGGTTTAATTTAGAACAATAAAGAATTGTGTGTTTATTTCAATTAAAGGACTTTTTTCTGGGTGTTGTGTTTTTTTTAAATACTTTACTAGAAATTCATGGTGGTCATGTCTAATATTGGCGTGACCCCATGAATTTCGGGCTTAGGGCCAGCTGATAATGCCAAGCTGGCCCTAACCCCTTTATTACCCAGTGAGCCACCGCATCAGGGCCCTGGATGAGTTGGGTACAGCGCCAGAAGATGGCGCTTCTATGAACGCGCCATTTTCCGGGGTGGCTGCGGACTGCAATTTGCAGCGGGGGTGGCCCAGAAAGCTTGGGCCTCCCTGCGCTGCGGATTCCAGCCCCCAGCTGCCTAGTTGTACCTGGCTGGACACAAAAACAGGGCGAAGCCCCACGTCAATTTTCTTTAAATTATTTCATGAAATAATTAAGAAAAAAAGGGCATCCCTATATTGTTGTGTCCGGCCAGGTACAAATAGGCAGCTGGTGGTTGGGGGCAGCCCGTTCCTGCCTGCTGCACCTGACTGGACACAAATATAGTGCGAAGCCCCACGTCAATTTTTTTTTAATTATTTCATGAATTTCCTGAAATAATTTAAAAAAATTGAAGTGGGGCTTCGCACTATATTTGTGTCCAGCCAGGTACAGCAGGCAGGAACGGGCTGCCCCCAACCACCAGCTGCCTATTTGTACCTGGCCGGACACAACAATATAGAGAAGGCCTTTTTTTCTTAATTATTTCATGAATTTCATGAAATAATTAAAAAAAATTGAAGTGGGGCTTCGCACTATATTTGTGTCCAGCCAGGTACAGCAGGCAGGAACGGGCTGCCCCCAACCACCAGCTGCCTATTTGTACCTGGCCGGACACAACAATATAGGGAAGGCCTTTTTTTCTTAATTATTTCATGAATTTCATGAAATAATTTAAAAAAAAATACGTGGGGCTTCGCCCTATTTTTGTGTCCAGCCAGGTACAACTAGGCAGCTGGGGGCTGGAATCTGCAGCGCAGGGAGGCCCAAGCTTTCTGGCCCCCGCCCCCGCTACAAATTGCAGTCCGCAGCCACCCCGGAAAATGGCGCGTTCATAGAAGCGCCATCTTCTGGCTCTGTACCCAACTCATCCAGGGCCCTGGTGCGGTGGCTCACTGGGTAATAAAGGGGTTAGGGCCAGCTTGGTATTATCAGCTGGCCCCAAGCCCAAAATTCATGGGGTCACGCCAGTATTAGACATGACCGCCATGAATTTCCAGTAAAGTATTTAAAAAAAACACAACACCCAGAATAAAGTCCTTTAATTGAAATAAAGACACAATTCTTTATTGTTCTAAATTAAACCATACTTACCATCACACCCATTCCAGCTGAAGCCAACGATCTCCTGCAATAAAAGAAAAATAATAAACCAACCTCATCCTTACCTTTCCATGGTTCCCACGACAGCTTCAGCTCTGCTACATCGAGATGACTGGCTGGACCGCAGCAGAACGCTGCCATCCAGTCTGTCATCCCGCAGACACTGAGAAGCGCAGGCATGCTTGCGCTCCTCACTGTCTCGCTGTGACGGAATCCAGATGAGCCGAGGTCATGTCCAATGAACTCGGCTCACCTCATGCACGTCACTGACAGCGTGGGAAAATTCTCACGCTGAAGTGCTGAGTGCAGGAGAATTCTCCCACGCTGTCAGTGATGTGCATGAGGTGAGCTCATGTCCAATGAACTCAGCTCACCTCCTGCACGTCACTGACAGCGTGGGAAAATTCTCCTGCACTCAGCGCTTCAGCGTGAGAATTTTCCCACGCTGTCAGTGACGTGCATGAGGTGAGCCGAGTTCATTGGACATGAACTCGGCTCATCTGGATGTCGTCACAGAGAGACGCTGAGCAGCGCAAGCAAGCCTGCGCTTCTCAGTGTCTGCGGGATGACAGGCTGGATGGCAGCGTTCTGCTGCGGTCCAGCCTGTCATCTCGATGTAGCAGAGCTGAAGCTGTCGTGGGAACCATGGAAAGGTAAGGATGAGGTTGCTTTATTATTTTTCTTTTATTGCAGGAGATCGTTGGCTTCAGCTGGAATGGGCGTGACGGTAAGTATGGTTTAATTTAGAACAATAAAGGATTGTGTCTTTATTTCAATTAAAGGACTTTATTCTGGGTGTTTGTGTTTTCTTTTAACTTTGACTATGGGGTTAGTAATGGGAGTGTCTTATAGACGCCTCTCCATTACTAACCTGGGCTTGATGTCAGCTGGCATTATAAGCTGACATCAACCCCAGCCCTATTACCCCACTGCCACCGCTACAGGGCAGCGTGGAAGAGCGAGGCTAAGTGCCAGAATTGGCGCATCCTATGGATGCGCCATTTCTGGGGCGGCTGACGGCTGGTGTTTCTAGCCTGGGAGGGGGCCAATATTCATGGCACCCTTCCTGAGCTATTAATATCAGCCCCCAGCTGTCTGCCTAGCCTTTGCTAGCTATTAAAATAGGGGGGATCCCACGTCATTTTTTTTGGGGGGTCCCCCATTTTAATAGCTAGTAAAGGCTATGTATTCAGCTGGGGGCTGATATTAGTAGCCTGGGAAGCTCCGTGGGTATTACCCCCTTCCCAGGCTTCAAACATCTGCCCCAGCCGTCTGCTTAACCTCCGCTAGAGCCTAAAATTATGGGGGATCCCACGCCAATTTTTATTTTAATAAATCCTTTATTTTAACACTAAATGACAAGTACAGTAACCAACACTGTCACTGTACTTATTATAAATGTGACTGACAAGTTTCTATCTATCTAATCTATGTGTGATGCTCTATCTTTCTGTTCTAAATTGTCGGGTACCGCTGCTGAATTGCCGGCCGGCTTTTTTAAAGAGACAGTGCATGAAAACACTATTATTTTTTTTAATAAATCCTTTGCAGTAAATGACAAGTACAGTAAGCAACACTGTCACAGTACTTCATATATATGTGACTGACATGTTTCTATCTATCTAATCTATGTGTGAAGCTCTATTCTGTCTGTCATAAATTGTCGGGTACAGATGCTGAATTGCCGGCCGGCTTTTTTAAAGAGACGGTGCATGAAAACACTATTATTTTTTTAAATAAATCCTTTACACTAAATGACAAGTACAGTAAGCAACACTGTCACTGTACTTATTATATATGTGACTGACATGTTTCTATCTATCTAATCTATGTGTGAAGCTCTATTCTTTCTGTTCTAAATTGTCGGGTACAGATGCTGAATTGCCGGCCGGCTTTTTTAAAGAGACGGTGCATGAAAACACTAATATTTTTTTTAATAAATCCTTTACACTAAATGACAAGTGCAGTAACCAACACTGTCACTGTGCTTCTTATATGTGTGACTGACATGTTTCTATCTATCTAATCTATGTGTGATGCTCTATTCCTTCTTGTCTAAATTGTCGGGTACCGGTGTATGCCGCTGCTGAATTTGCCGGCCGGCTTTTTTAAAGAGAGTGTCTTCTGAGCAGTTTGTCAGCTTTTGGACACCTTTGCAGGTGTTTTCTATGTGTTTCTATGTGTTTTTGTTTGCCTGCCATTGGTTTTAACGGTGTTCGACGGTGTTCTAAGGTGTTCGACGAACAGTTCGACGAACAGTTCCTCGAACATCCCGGTGTTCGACGAACCGAACCGAACCCGAACACTACGGGGGTGGCTCAACACTAATCTGGACCACAGAGTGAAGGCAAAAGGGCCAACAAGTGCTAAACACCTCTGGGAACTCCTTCAAGATTGTTGGAAGACCATTTCCGGTGACTACCTCTTGAAGCTCATCAAGAGAATGCCAAGAGTGTGCAAAACAGTCATCAAAGCAAAAGGTGGCTACTTTGAAGAACCTAGAATATAAGACATATGTTCAGTTGTTTCACACTTTTTTGTTAAGTATATTATTCCACATGTGTTAATTCATAGTTTTGATGTCTTCAGTGTGAATGTACAATTTTCATAGTCATGAAAATACAGAAAAATCTTTAAATGAGAAGGTGTGTCCAAACTTTTGGTCTGTACTGTATGTAAGTTAGGAATAACAAGGTTATAAATCATGGAAACTGTTGAATTCCTTGAAAACTGGTTCTACCCAGCTTTTCCTATGCCTTCTGTAACAAAGAAAGCTTAACACAAATACACCTCAATATCAGAGACAATGCCCTGTGTTATTGCTTTTATGAATAACACTTATAAAGATAATATTAAAATACAAAATTATCAAAGATATTTAGACAATTCATATAATAAAGCAAGGAATAAATATTTACCATAAAACCCTTTACATTTATTTAAACACATTGCGGGTGATCAGGAGAATCTCTATATAGGGAAAAAGCTGAGCGGAACTCAGGCCGACTTATTCTTAGGTCTCACTCCACAATCACTATAGTAGAAGGAAAGCTGGGGAGCGGAAAAAGTGCAATAGGATGTTATCTGTTGGTAAGCGGTAATTTAGTTTGAAAGTATTGCTCACCTGGTAACGATGTGAAATACACAATCATAATTAAAACCTGAAGGTAGTCTGCTGCTGCAGACCAGCGTGATAGAAAACTATAAATGCTAAAAGGAGAGATTAAGTGGTTCCTTGAGAAAGGATGAGTCTTTGACACACCATGTGCTCTTGTCTGTTTGGCGCCTTTATTTGAATATACACCCTATTTAAGGCTGTTACAATGTAATTATGTCCTTACTGTGGTTGTATGCTGATGAAGAAGTCTGACTTTGAAACGTGTAGATATTAAAAACCGCATCCCATTTATCGAGTCTCCTGGATTATTCCCATTTTTTTATCAGCAGTGCAGGGAAACCACCTAATCTCTCCTTTCCACAATCACTATGTCATGTCCTACTAATAAATGTGACATTGTGCAGCTATAATCTAGTGACAAGTAACATAGAAATTATAAGTAAAATATGTAAGAAACTATAAACCTGAACCATCACTGAGATCTAACACAATATGGAAATGATTCTATGACATATAATATTTGTCTTGCAGATCATACAGGTATTATACCTATAGGCCCATCATTAGTTTAGGCTGACTGCAGGTCACTACATTTCCAATCACTTGTTTATATCTAATCTATTTCCCTAGACATAAAATATATTGGCTCTTTAGAGAAAAAAAACAATAACAAAGAGAAAATGGCTCCAGAAATGCTCAGGTCTTACACTCTGCCACTAGAGGGCGCTTATTGAGTAGAGAAAATAAAACTTCCAATTAATTGCTGAAATCTTGAAATGCGTCAGGTCAGTTATTTGTACTTTTTTAATGATAATACTTATACCATAAATAACACAAATATTTGTAATAAAAATACTTTTTTTAAATTTAACATACAGGTGCATCTCACTAAATTAGAATATTTCTGGTATATATTTTTTCACTCCTAGCTTTTTTATTCCATGATACTTAAAGGTCATCACACTTACTTTAAGAGTTTATGATCCATGCCGAGTTTACTAGTCTGTTTTTTTTTTTTTTTTCCCTGCACTTTATGGTCTCCTGTTGTCTTTTAAGCTAGTGATTGATTGTTAATGAGTTAAATCTGTGCAGATCTAAGCAGATACGTCCCTATATATTGAGACTTTGCTAAGGGGCAGCATTTATGCGGGGGCATTTATGCATATAGCATTTATGCATACTTTATCGAAGTGCCATAATTTAGCAAAGTGCCCTGGCAGTTAGAAAATGGCAGTTGGACAGGGCAGGAGACAGGTAAGACATGCAAGACAAACCAACAAACTTGCTTCCAGGTCATCTTTTTGGCAAACAGTATTCACCATTTGTATCTGTGCCATTTATACTCTGGTTGCTACAATCATCCACATTCACCGTTCTCCCACAAATGCGGCACACTTCATCCATATTAATCCCTCACTCCTCTCTTCTCCTATGTACAGTTGTCATGCTCTCTTCACAATGTTATACCACGCAGATCCATTCATTCCCACCATACAACACAGGAAACGCTCTCACAAATCACTCAATCATCTGCTCACTCTCTGTATCTTCCTTCTATTAGTCGCAGGTGATATTTCTCCCAACCCAGGACCCTCCAGTAATAATAACACTAACTCTTTCCCTGTTACATTCAGAAACCCTGCTAATCTCATTAATATTCCCTGCATATCTTCTGTCTCATTCAACTGTGCCCTTTGGAATGCGCGCTCAGCTCGTAATAAACTCTCTTACATCCATGACTTTTTCCTCTCTAATTCCCTCAACCTTCTGGCTCTCACTGAAACCTGGATCCAGCAGTCGGACACCACCGCCGCTGCAGCTCTCTCCTATGGTGGCCTACATTTCTCTCATACCCCGCGACCTGACAACAGATCAGGTGGAGGTGTTGGTCTGCTTCTTTCAACAAAATGTACTTTTCAGGTTATCCCCCCTGTACCCTCCCTTATCTTCCCGTCCTTTGAGGCCCACACAGTCAGACTCTACCGGCCCTTCTCCCTGCGAGTGGCGGTTGTCTATCGCCCCCCAGGTCCCCCCCGTCAATTCCTGGATCACTTTGCTGCCTGGCTTACAAATTTTCTATCCTGCGACATCCCCACGATAATCATGGGAGACTTTAACATCCCAATTGGCGATCCTCTTTCCCCATCTGCCACGCATCTTTTATCATTAACCTCCTCCTTCGGCCTTTCACAGCTTGCTAATTCTCCTACACATGAGGACGGGAACACATTGGACCTGATCTTCTCCCGGCTTTGCTCAGTACATGACTTTACTAACTCTCCCCTTCCACTCTCTGACCATAATCTTCTTTCATTCTCTGTCAAGAACTGTGACTCTACTCAAGACACTCCCACCGTCCACACTTATAGAAATTTACGCGCCATTAACACCCAGAAATTTATAAAAAGGTTGCAATCATCATTGGCCCCAATCTCCTCCCTCTCATGTCCCGACTCTGCATTGAAGCATTATAACAAAATAATGCTATGCGCCCTGGATGAAGCCGCACCTCCTACACAAAGAACAATTCGGCATAGACGGCGACAACCCTGGCACACGCCTCAAACACGTCTTCTCCAGAGGTACTCCAGGTGCGCTGAACGACTGTGGAGAAAATCAAATCTGCCCGAAGATTTCCTCCACTATAAATTTATGCTGAAAACATATAACTCTGCCCTTCACCTCTCCAAACAAACCTACTTTAACAACCTCATCATCTCACTTTCCAATAATCCTAAACGACTCTTTGACACGTTTCATTCTCTCCTCAATCAAACAGCACAGGCCCCGACCACCAACCTCAGCGCTGACGATCTGGCTAACTATTTCAAAGAAAAAATTGACCATATCCGACAGGAAATTTTCTCCCAATCCCCAAATGTTATGCATGCTCCCCCCCGCCACATTGTATCTTGCTCATTTTCTGACTTCGAACCAGTCACGGAAGATGAAGTGATCAGGCTCCTTGCATCTTCTCGCCCTACCACCTGCACCAGCGACCCTATTCCCTCACATCTCCTTCAGTCCCTTGCTCCAGCTGTCACCTCTCACCTAACTAAAATTTTCAACCTTTCCCTCTCATCTGGTATCTTTCCCTCTTCTTTTAAACACGCCAGCATACAACCATTACTTAAAAAACCATCCCTCGACCAGAACTGCACGGCCAACTACAGACCTGTTTCCAATCTTCCCTTTATCTCTAAACTCCTGGAACGCCTGGTCCACTCCCGTCTAATCCGCTATCTCTCAGACAATTCTCTTCTTGACCCTTTACAATCTGGTTTCCGCTCTTTACATTCTACTGAAACTGCCCTCACTAAAGTCTCTAATGATCTACTAACAGCTAAATCTAATGGTCATTACTCCCTGCTGATTCTCCTGGATCTCTCTGCAGCATTCGACACTGTGGATCACCAGCTCCTCCTCACTATGCTCCGCACTATTGGCCTCAAGGACACGGTTCTCTCCTGGTTCTCCTCTTATCTCTCTGACCGCTCCTTCTCTGTGTCTTTTGCCGGCTCCTCCTCCCTACTTCCTCTTACTGTCGGGGTTCCTCAAGGATCAGTCCTAGGCCCCCTTCTTTTCTCCTTATACACCGCTCCTATTGGACAAACAATCAGTAGATTCGGTTTTCAGTACCATCTCTATGCTGATGACACCCAATTATACACCTCTGCTCCGGACATCACCCCTGCATTACTACAAAAGACCAGTGATTGTCTTTCTGCTGTGTCTAACATTATGTCCTCCCTCTACCTAAAACTGAATCTGTCAAAAACTGAACTACTCGTCTTTCCTCCCTCCACTAACCTACCTGTGCCCGATATTGCCATCTCCGTTTGTGGCTCAACCATTACTCCCCAGCTACAAGCCCGCTGTCTTGGGGTCATTTTTGATTCAGATCTTTCTTTCACTCCTCACATAAAATCACTCGCTCGTTCATGTCATCTACACCTCAAAAACATCTCAAGAATCAGGACTTTTCTCACCTTTGACTCGGCAAAAACTCTTACTGTCGCTCTTATTCATTCTCGTCTTGACTATTGCAACGCTCTACTAATCGGTCTCCCTCTTACTAAACTCTCCCCTCTCCAATCCGTCCTGAACGCAGCAGCCAGGATCATATTCCTCGCCAACCGCTACTCAGATGCCTCTTCCCTGTGCCAGTCATTGCATTGGTTGCCCATCCAATATAGAGTTCGTTTTAAACTTATCACGCTTACCCACAAAGCGCTCCATGCTTCAGTACCCCCCTACATCTCCTCCCTTGTCTCAGTCTACCACCCTACACGTGCCCTCCGTTCTGCAAATGACTTGAAACTAAAATCCTCCATAATCCGAACTTCCCACTCCCGTCTCCAAGATTTCTCGCGTGCTGCGCCAATTCTCTGGAATGCACTACCCAGGACAGTTCGATTAATTCCCAATACCCACAGTTTCAAGCGAACCCTAAAAACACATTTCTTTAGACTGGCGTATCACCTAAACACACTCTGTCCATCCCAGCTTTCCCCCATATTAAAATCTTCTTCAACTTCGGGTTCAAACCAACCATGCACATAAAAGCCTCTGTCAGGGCTGCACACATACTGGCTGGCGACCAGTCCATGTATTATTATTTATCCTATTCAGTATATCAAGGCTGCATTATACAATATATGTACTTTTTACCTTTTGTCTCCCCCACTTCCTCATAGACTGTAAGCTTGCGAGCAGGGCCCTCACTCCTTTCGATATGAGATATGCTTATTCTGTATTGTCTGTATATGTCCCCCCTAAAATTTGTAAAGTGCTGCGGAATATGTTGGCGCTATAAAAATAAACTATTATTATTATTATTATTATAATATCATCAAAAAGCTAATTTATTTCAGTTCTTCAATACAAAAAGTGAAACTCATATTATATAGAGTCAATACTAACAGAGTGATCTATTTCAAGTGTTTATTTCTGCTAATGTTGGCAATTATGGTTTATAGCCAATGAAAACACAAAAGTCATTAACTCAGTAAATAAGAACAAAAAAACACCTGTAAAGGCTTCCTAAGTGTTTAAAAAGGTCCCTTAGTCTGTTTCAGTAGGCTCCACAATCTGGGGAAGACTGCTGACTTGACAGATGTCCAGAAGGCAGTCATTGACACTAAGATGAGAGACACTAAACCCAACAATACAGACGAGCTGAAGTCTGCTATGAAAGCAACCTGAGTGTTAAGGGGACGGTTGCAAACAACTTTATTAATAATGGAAAGCAACCGAACCCGGGGTCCGCGATGCAGCCTAGAAGACTGCGGCCGAACACCTTCCGGGTAAGAAGGTAAAACAACCAACTAATATATAAATCCCTCCAGTGTTACTGCACACCGGTACGTGAAAAGGGATTCGCACTATCTCCGTTAACTGCACGAGAGATGTGCGACAAATAATGTAGCCGTAGCCCTGTTAACTGCACAAAGGCTATGCAGCAGGCGCTAGGACATGTGTGTGACTCACGCCAGCGTATACGTGCTCCCAGCCGGTGTGCTACCGGACTGCGGAGTAACTCTCCACGTGGCTAACAAGCGGTGCCAGGAATACGGAGTCCGGTCTGCTCGGGGTGTATAGCGACCCCCTTGTCGGAGCCAGACTGTCAAACGAAACTACCTGCCTCCCTCCAGCCAAGACTGCCTATTCCCAGCTAAACCTGCCTGTCTGAAGCTAGAGCAGCAAGAGAGGTCGAGGAGCTCAAACAGACAAGCGTCCACACAGTAACACAACCTTGGCTCAATGATCAGAGTGCACTGCCATGTTTGCGAGCGGGCTATTTAAAGACTAAGCCCTGCCCACCGTTGCATTATTGGTTGCACTACTGATGATGTCACCCGCGGCCAATCAGGTGGTGCCAGGTCACCGGATCAGCTGACACCAAACCACCAATCATGGTCCGCCATGTCACAGGCATGCTCAGTGCAGTGCATCCTGGACTTAGGCTGTAGTAGCCCTGTTCCCCTCCGCAACCTATGCTTAACACTACTAAGAATAAAGACCTAAGAGACAACTTGTACATCTTGTGCACCAGCTAGGTGTTGAGACTGACAGCAATGCTGAGCAGCATCTTCCCTGGCTGGACCAGAATGGTAGACCACAGAATCCACTAATGATTCTGAACCAATCTCAGATCCAGCAAACACCTAACACTGGGCTTCCATAACACCTCAGCAGGGCCACAGGCTGATCACTGCCATGCCATGCTGCATTGATGCAGTAATTGATTCAAAAGTAGCCCTGAACATACATTTCAGTAGGCCAACATTTTGGATTTTGAAACATTTTTCAAGCTGTTGTTATAAAGTATTCTAATTTACTGAGATAATAACCTTTGTGCTTTCATTGGCTGTAAGCCATAATTGCCAACATTAACAGAAATAAACACATGAAATAGATCACTCTGTTTGTAATGACTCTATATAATATATGAGTTTCATTTTTTGTATTGAAGAACTGAAATAAATTAACTTTTTGATGATATTCTCATTTAGTGAGATGCACCTGTATATAAATATATTTCTAGCATAATATAAACTGCAAAAAATGTGCTAATTTCTTTATATTTATTTTAAAATCCCCAAGTCTAAAAAAAAGAGGCAGCATTCCAATGAATCTGGAAAAAAATATGGTGTTATATTTGTCCCCACAAAGTAATATTTCAGCTCAACCCCCTTTGAACCTTTATCAAGCTAAAAAAGAAAATCGAGCTGAAACGCTGCTGTGTGTGGGCAAATTAAACCCTATCTTATCCCTATATTTCTTCACAGATAAATCGGAGAGCAGAATTTTCTATCAATTTAGATTAAATAGCTGAAAAGTATTATGCAGCGCTGTACAGACGTCATTCTCTTACTTCAGCGTTATTTGCAGTGACTGCAATCTGAAAATCTTCATGCTATAAAGGAAGTGAATGTGATATATTACAGAACAAAACAGAATGATCTAGAAACAGCCGAAGACTGAGAAGATAATCATTAGCAGAAACAAGGACAGAGTCCTCCCTTCCCCCAGTGCTGAGTGTGGCATGTGGAAGTGAGAGGAAATGAGCCGACCCTCCCCCACACAGATCAGAGACTGAGCAGAAGCCTGAGCGCTGAGCCTATCCCTACCCCACACAGATCAGAGACTGAGCAGAAGCCTGAGCGCTTAGCCTATCCCTCCCCCACACAGATCAGAGACTGAGCAGAAGCCTGAGCGCTGAGCCAACCCTCCCCCACACAGATCAGACACTGAGCAGAAGCCTGAGCGCTGAGCCTATCCCTACCCCACACAGATCAGAGACAGAGCAGAGCAGAAGCCTGAGCGCTGAGCCTATTCCTCCCCCACACAGATCAGAGACTGAGCAGAAGCCTGAACGCTGAGCCTATCCCTCCCCCACACAGATCAGAGACTGAGCAGAAGCCTGAGCGCTGAGCCTATCCCTCCCCCACACAGATCAGAGACTGAGCAGAAGCCTGAGCGCTGAGCCTATCCCTCCCCCACACAGATCAGAGACTGAGCAGAAGCCTGAGCGCTGAGCCTATCCCTCCCCCACACAGATCAGAGACTGAGCAGAAGCCTGAACGCTGAGCCTATCCCTCCCTCACACAGATCAGAGACTGAGCAGAAGCCTGAGCGCTGAGCCTATCCCTCCCCCACACAGATCAGAGACTGAGCAGAAGCCTGAGCGCTGAGCCTATCCCTCCCCCACACAGATCAGAGACTGAGCAGAAGCCTGAGCGCTGAGCCTATCCCTCCCCCACACAGATCAGAGACTGAGCAGAAGCCTGAGCGCTGAGCCTATCCCTCCCCCACACAGATCAGAGACTGAGCGCAAGCCTGAGTGCTGAGCCTATCCCTCCCCCACGCAGATCAGAGACTGAGCAGAAGCCAGAGCACTGAGCCTATCCCTCCCCCACACAGATCAGAGACTGAGCAGAAGCCTGAGCACTGAGCCTATCCCTCCCAACACAGATCAGAAACTGAGCAGAAGCCTGAGCGCTGAGCCTATCCCTCCCCCACACAGATCAGAGACTGAGCAGAAGCCTGAGCCCTGAGCCTATCCCTCCCCCACACAGATCAGAGACTGAGCAGAAGCCTGAGCGCTGAGCCTATCCCTCCTCCACACAGATCAGAGACTGAGCAGAAGCCTGAGCACTGAGCCTATCCCTCCCCCACACAGATCAGAGACTGAGCAGAAGCCTGAGCGCTGAGCCTATCCCTCCCCCACACAGATCAGAGACTGAGCAGAAGCCTGAGTGCTGAGCCTATGCCTCCCCCACACAGATCAGAGACTGAGCAGAAGCCTGAGCACTGAGCCTATCCCTCCCCCACCACAAGGCTAGAAACATGAGCAACTTGGGTGCACTTGATCAGGAACCCCTTCTTGTGTACCTTTCCCGGGTCGTGTCTCTCTGCGCTGGCTCTCACCCTCCTGCCCTGCACCTCACACACAGTGTCCCGAGCCAGTGGCCACGGGCCTTGTCAGGTGACGTCCTCTCTGTCCCCTTGGTCCTATATGGCCACCTTTTCAGCGAATGTGTGTGGTTTTGGTTACGGCACTTAGAGATACCGCAGCCTCCGGTTTGCTAGCTGAGTCTTGCAGTCCTCCACTAGTCTGGGGCCGGTCCCCTACTGTGACCTGATCCCTTCTCCCGACTACAGTCGGCGTGAATTCGGGCACACAGGTGGACTTCCCGTGCCCCTAGGATCCCTTCTCTGTCTCTGGAGCCCTTCTCTGACTCCCTCGCTCCTCTCGTTCTCTCTCCTAGTGGGCCCCTCTGACATGCATAAAGAAAGCTGCATGAGCCTCTACCACCTGCAGCAACCTCACTTGCATCTTAGAAGGCCATAGCAGGATATCTAAGGGAACAAGAAGAACTCACTCTGTCTGGACCCTACTCCTCAACGGTCCTCACTCACTGGGCCCTTCTAGATGTTTCACCTCCAGTCCTTCCTTGTGTGCTCCCCTAAACTACTTCCTCCACCCACCTCCTCTACCTAGTTCCCTCCTCCAGACAGGGACAGGGACTGTGCTCTCCCTCAGGAGCAATCTCGCCCTTCCCTACTGGAGTGATGTGGTGTTGGATGTGGGTGTGTGGGTCCTGGGTAGTGCTCCCTCCTTACCCGAGAGTGGGGTGCCACACCTCTGGCTGAGATGCAGAATTTAAGACATGCAAAATTTTTGGAATGCATTCACAGGTAAAAACGGTGAATAAATAACTTTTTCTTCCCTTTATGGGAGGCACTTTTTCTAAAACGTTGCATAAGACTACCTGGTATATAAAACAATATTAGATCGCTTTAAATAACATTCTTTCAAATATAAAACATCTTATTACTTTAAATAACACTTTTTCAAGCAAGTTCAGAAGGCTCCAGTGAAATCCCTATCAGGGTGTCCATCTCACTGTTTTAAGTGCAATATGGGGGACCCGTCCTAAAACTCCCAACGTAGGCCCTGGGCGTGGCTGCAGGGCATAGCTGATCCACTCATTGGACCACCTGTTCGGCCACGCCAAACAGATTTTTGTTCAGTGGCCTATAAAACCAACAAAAAACACATTAAGAAGTGCCAAATTTTTACATTAAAAGTTCTGGCTGTTCACTGTCCACAACCATAACTTCTTTTTCTTTTCTTTTTCTACCAGGTACTAATTATGTTAACATCACACACAGTTATTAACTTATAAATTTTGATATAAACACACACCCGGGTAACTATTTACACTCACTTCCTCTGCGGTTCCGCAGTTCAGTTCTTATTGCCCCTTCCGGGGTGCCTTTTTCCAGGGTAGAACGTAATCCTCCCTATCGTTAGATGGTGCATCCGGGTTATTGAGCTCTCTGATCAAACCCCAGCCCTTGCGCAGATCAAATTTCACTACGGTGCCCAGCACTCTCACACCCCGTTTGGCAGGTTTGGCCTTCCGCGCCAGGGCCCTGGCCCTCATATTCCTCTCCTTCATGGCCTGCCACCTGGTCTGCCAGCTCCTTCTCCTCTGCTTCCCACGTTCGGAACTGCTGCCGGCAGAACTCTTCCCGTTGCAGGGTCTCCTCTGGTGTCTCCTTCACTTGGGCCTCCCCAGGGAACCCCATTAGATCGCCTTCCGGGTTCTCCCACCTGTACTCTACCCTTCCTGTACAGACAGCCCGGGGCGTTGGCGCAGGTATTAATGGGGCCCCTAGCTGATCCTCTACGCATGCGGACCAGTCCCACGTGGCGCTTTTGTACACCCAACCGGGTGCAGGGGCTGCTGGTGGCCCCAGGGGTCCAATTAGAGTCTCCTCAGCTACCGATGCAGGGGCGATACCTGCTGCGGCTGCCTCTCCGGTGCTGCGTGTCTTCTTCTCCTTAGTCCCCTCCGGGGCTAGGGCGGTAGCTGCAGGCCGCAACGCCGACCACTGCCGAGTGATCTTTTCTAGCAGAGCGACTTTCCATCTCTCTACTGCTGCCTTCTGGGCCTGCTCCATTTACTGACCCAGCTCCTGCATCTCGGTCTGCAGGAACCACAGATCCACCGGGGGTAGTGGTTTCAGGAATCCTTCCAGGTTACTGGGGGAGTCTTCTGCCTCCATGCCACGAACTGGAGTTTGGTTGCCATTTCCCTCCATTACACGTACTGACTTAGCTATGGCTCCTCGGCAGCCGCACGTGTATCTGCCCTTCCCCCAGGGCTCCTTCCTTCCTCTCCCCTTTCATGGGTGGATCTTTCCCATTTCGCTGTCGACCACACCAGGAGACGGAACCCCCTGGCTGTTGGACAAGTCTATTAATATGGCCGTCGTTGCAAGGGGTGGGCACGGCTTTTCGTGCCATTCGGCAAACCAAGCCACGATGGGAGGTTTCTCTTCTTCTTTCGACATACACATAGAACTTGTTCTTCCTGGGCGGGCGTCACTACTCAGTCTCAAACACAATCTCTGGGCGCACGAGACCCGGTGTAACGGGTCAGTACATCCTGTTCGTGACACCAAAAATGACGCACCCCCTGGGACCGTGGGGTACTCGGTAGCCTGGCCGGTCGGTTCTTTTGAATAGTCACGGTGACGTGACCCGGTCCGTGGTCGCGGGCGGTCAATAATGGAGGGGAATAAAGTTTTGGGGATAAAGTTTCGCGATGCCACCCGTGGTATGCGGCTACAGGTGGCCGCCGCTGCTGTTCAGATCCACTGGGGCCGTTGGTGACGCAGCAGAGATGGTTCAGCTCTCCGCGGCTAGAGCTAGGCCCCAGGACAGTTAACCCCTTTACAGCCCATGACGTATTAATACGCGTCAGTGCCCTGGGCTTTAAGAGCCTGACCCGTATTAGTACATCATCGCGATCGCGCGCGCACACAGGCTGTGCGGACGCGATCGCCGCCAGGTGTCAGCTGATTGTCACAGCTGACACCCAGTACTATGTGCAGGGAGCGGTCCCGCACCGCTCCCAGCACATTAACCCCCGCAATGCTGCGATCGAAGTCGCTCGCAGCATTGCAGTGGCAAGGGGAGGTGATCAGTATACTCACCTCCTCTTCCGGCCTCCAGCGCTGTCTGCCGCGGCTTCCCGGGTGTTGCCATGACGACCCGATGTCGTTATGACAACATCCGGGTCACCAGACAGCAGTAAGATTGTTTGGACATCCGTAGTGCATCTCCAAACTATCTTCTCCCTGTCCAGCGCTGACTGCCTGCATGGCACAGGGATGGTGCTGCATTCCTGTGCCATGCAGGCGATCAGAATAAAAAAAGTGAAAGTCCCATAGTGGGACAAAGTAAAAAAGTAAAAAAACTCCCAGAAAGTGAAAAAAATAAAGAATAAAAAGTGTACAAATATTTAAAAAATAAATAAATAAATAATCCACTAAAAATAAAAATATAATGTACACATCAATAAATATTATTAAGAAAAAAACAAAAAAAAAAACAAACAAATAATAAAAGTACACATATTTGGTATCGCCGTGTCTGTAACGACCTGGCCTATAAAACTGTTCCACTAGTTAACCCCTTCAGTGAACATGGTGAAAAAAAAAAAAAAGCAGAAAACAATGCTTATCATCGTACCGCCAAACAAAAAATGGAATAACAAGCGATCAAAAAGACGAATATAAATAAAAATGGTATCGCTGAAAACGTCATCTCATCCCACAAAAAACAAGCTGCCATACAGCTCCATCATCCGAAAAATCAAAAAGTTACAGCTCTCAGAATAAAGCGATGCAAAAAAATAATTTTTTCTATAAAATAGCTTTTATTGTGTAAAAGCGCCAAAACATAAAAAACGATATAAATGTGGTACCGCTGTAAACGTACTGACCCGAAGAATAAAGCTACCTTATCAATTTTACCACACCCGGAGCAGAATAAAAAAATGTAAAAAAAAACACAATTCCTGAATTGTTGGTTTTTGTTTATTCTGCCTCCCAAAAGCTGGAATAGAAAGCGATCAAAAAATGTCACATGCCTGAAAATGGCACCAATAAAAATGTCAGCTCATCCCACAAAAAACAAGCCGTCACATGACTCTGTCGGCCAAAATATGGCGATGCAAAAACTAGATTTTACAAAATATGTGTCTTTTAGTGTGTGACAGCTGTCAATCATAAATACCCGATATGATTCTGGTATCGCTGTAATCGCACCGACCCAAAGAATAAAGTAATCTCATCACTTATACCGCACGAGGAACAGCGTAAAAAATAAATGCTAGGGCTGGGGTTGGGGTTGTGCTAATGCTAGGGTTGGGGTTGTTTTTTTTTCAAACGTAAAAAAAAAAATAATAGATGACGATATGGCAACTAGTGTTGAACGCAAGTGCTCGCTACTTGAGTTTGCATCGGGTGTTCGGGTATGCACTGAGTATCGCGGGTGCTCGAGTCTCCGCCCCATATGCTTCGCAGCCCAAAAAAACTTGCGGGGATTGCCTGCCATGCACGAGCGATCCCCGCATGTTTTTTTTGGGGTGTCTAATAAACGTGAAACATGGGGGCGGGGACTCGAACATTTCACTTGAGCACTCGTGATACATGGTGCATACCTGAGTACCCGATGCAAACTCAAGTAGCGAGCACTTGCACTCAAGAGTAATGACAACTTATTCAATATGATGACCTAATGTTATCAAATTCTGTGTCGTACCTCTGGGTTCAAAATGTTCACTATACCCCTTAATAAAATCCTTGAGGGGTATAGTTTCCAAAATGGGGTCACTTGTGGGGGAGCTCCAATGTTTAGGCACACAGGGGCTCTCCAAACGCAACATGGTGTCCGCTAACAATTTGAGCCGATTTTGCATTCAATTTGTTAACGGACACCATGTTGCGTTTGGAGAGCCCCTGTGTGCCTAAACATTGGAGCTCCCCCACAAGTGACCCCATTTTGGAAACTAGACCCCCCATGGCACCTATCCAGATGCATAGTGAGCACTTGGAACCCTCAGGTGCTTCACAAATTGATTCGTAAAAATGAAAAAGTGGAAAAAAAATACTTTTTCATTTTTACAAATCAATTTGTGAAGCACCTAGGGGTTCCAAGTTCTCACTATGGATCTAGATAGGTGCCTTGGGGGGTCTAGTTTCCAAAATGGGGTCACTTGTGGGGGGTTTCCTCTGTTTAGGCACATCAGGGGCTCTTCAAACGCAACATGGCGTCCGCTAATTATTCAAGCAAATTTTACAATCAAAAAGTCAAATGGCGCTCCTTCCCTTCCGAGCCCTGCCGTGCGCCCAAACACTGTTTTTTCCCCACATATGGGGTATCTGCGTGCCCAGGGGAAATTGCAAAACAAATTTTGGGGTCCATTGTTTCTTGTTACCCCTGCAAAAATAAAAAAAATTGGGTCTAAAGATTTTTGTGAAAAAAGTTAAATGTTCATTTTTTTCTTCCACATTCCAAAAATTCCTGTGAAGCACCTGAAGAGTTAATAAAGTTCTTGAATGTGGTTTTGAACACTTTGAGGGGTGCAGTTTTTAGAATGGTGTCACTTTGGGGTATTTTCTGTCATAAAGACCCCTCAAAGTGACTTCAAATGTGATGTGGTCCCTAAAAAAATGGTTTTGTAAATTTTGTTGGAAAAATGAGAAATCACTGGTCAACTTTTAACTCTTATAGCTCCCTAACAAAAAAAATTTTGGTTCCAAAATTGTGCTGATGTAAAGTAGACATGTGGTAAATGTTATTTATTAACTCTTTTGTGTGACATATCTCTCTTATTTAAGGGCATAAAAATTAAAATTTTGAAAATTGCAAAATTTTCGCCAAATTTCCATTTTTTTCACAAATAAACGCAAGTGATATCGAAGAAATTTTACCACAATCATGAAGTACAATATGTCATGAAAAAAAAATCTCAGAATCAGGGGGATCCGTTGAAGCGTTCCAGAGTAATTACCTCATAAAGTGACAGTTGTCAGAATTGTAAAAATTGGCCTGTTCATTAACGTGCAAACCACCCTCGGGGGTAAAGGGGTTAAAGAGATAGTTTTGTTGTTGGTGTAGTGCAAGGCAGGTGACGCAGCAATTAAGTCAAGGACACAGCGGGGTGCAGTCTTCAAGTTTTTACTCACAGTTCTTATGATGTTCCCTTCTTGTGTACCTTTCCCGGGTCGTCTCTCTCTGCGCTGGCTCTCGCCCTCCTGCCCTGCGCTTCACACACTGTGTCCCGAGCCAGAGGCCACGGGCCTTGTCGGGTGACGTCCTCTCTATCCCCTTGGTCCTATATGGCCACCTTTTCAGCGAATGTGTGTGGTTTTGGCTACGGCACTTAGAGATATGGCTGCCTCCGGTTTACTAGCTGAGTCTTGCAGTCCTCCACTAGTCTGGGGCTGGTCCCCTACTGTGACCTGATCCCTTCTCCCGCCTACAGTCGGCGTGAATTCAGGTGCACGGGTGGACTCCGCACTTCCGTGCCCCTAGGATCCCTTCTCTGTCTCTGGAGCCCTTCTCTGACTCCCTCTCTCCTCTCGTTCTCTCTCCTACTGGGCCCCTCTGACATGCATAAAGAAAGCTGCATGAGCCTCTACCACCTGCAGCAACCTCACTTGCATCTCAGAAGACCATAGCAGGATATCTAAGGGAAAGAGAAGAACTCACTCTGTCTGGACTCTACTCCTCAACGGTCCTCACTCACTGGGCCCTTATAGATGTTTTTACCTGTCTTTTTATACTGTCTGTCATGAGACCCACGTCACTAACTGTCACTCTACGTGGTCCCCTCTACCTTCAGTCCTTCCTTGCGTGCTCCCCTAAATTACTTCCTCCAACCACCTCCTCTACATAGTTCCCTCCTCCAGACAGGGACAGGGACTGTGCTCTCCCTCAAGAGCAATCTCGCCCTTCCCTACTTGAGTTAAGTTTTGTTGGAAGTGGGTGTGTGGGTCCCGGGTAGTGCTCCCTCCTTACCAAAGAGCGGGGTACCACACTTCTGGCTGAGATGCAGTATCTCTGTGGCGACTGGACCCACAGGGGTGCCACACTTCCATGGCTGCATCTATTATAGAAGAAAAAACAGAGACACTTAGCAGCATATCCACAGCAACACAGTCAGTATAAGCAGGAGGTCTTCATGATGTCAGCTGCACTCTTGTTTTTTAATGCTTCTGCTTTACTGCCATATAGAAATAACCTCCTCCACAACCACTGACTATGATTTGACTGCCGAAAATTGTGAATGGAAACCCCTCTTTAAGTTCCTTCCAGTAAAGGTTATTTACTAACCACAAACTACAGTAGGAATCCTCCGTCTCAATCAAGAAAACAAAACAGGATGATCTAGAAACAGCAGAAGACTGAGAAAATAATTGTTAAGAGGATCAAGGACAGAGTCCTCCCTTCCCCCAATGCTGAGTGTGGCATGTGGAAAGGAAATGAAATGACCGACCCTCCCCCACACAGATCAGAGACTGAGCAGAAGCCTGAGGCTAAGTGCCCACGTTGTGGAACTGAAGCATATTTTTTACGCTTCTCCCTGGCGGGAAAATCGCATGCGGATTTTACATGCGGTTTTCCCGCCAGGTAGAAGCGTTTGTGAGGCGTCTTTGCAGCGTATTTGCATGCATTTCCGCATGCGGGTTATCAAGCACTTCTCCAAGTGATTTAAGCATCACTTGGAAAAGTGCTTGACAACATGTTCACACTATATAAATCCATGCAACCGGCATGGATTTATATAGTGTGACCAAGTAATAGTTAAAAAAAAAGAATCAGAATGGTAAAAAATAAAAAAATAAAGTTTATACTCACCTTCCCATGCATTATCTGCCCCGTCCGGAGTCTTGAGCTGCTCACGCTGTTGTGTGCAGGACCTGCGGTGACGTCATTGAGTCATGTGATGGGTCACATGACTCAATGACGTGGCAGGTCCTTCACAAACAAGCGCGACGGCGGGAAAACATCAGAAGATTAGTATAAACTTTATTTTATTCTTTTTTTTACAGGTTCTTTGGTACCCAGGTCTGGAGGAGAGTCTCCTCTCCTCCAGACTTGGGTACCATCCGCACATTGATTCCGCATGCGGAAACGCAAAATTAATGAACATGCTGCGGATTTTTGACCGCAGCATATACGCTGCGGAAAAATCCGCAGCATGGGCATTGACATTGCGGAATGCCATTGAGGACCATGGGGTGCGGATATACATGCGTTTTACAAGCGTTTACGCTGCGGAAATTCCGCAGCATATACGCTTGTAATACGCAACGTGGGCATGCAGCCTGAATGCTGAGCCTATCCCTCCCCCACCACAAGGCTAGAAACATGAGCAGCACACAAAGAACAGTTCAAAGAGATAACGCCACTCCCTCACTATGTAAGTGTGTAATACACAGAGAGCCTATCCCTCCCCCACACAGATCAGAGACTGAGCAGAAACCTGAGCGCTGAGCTGACCCTCCCCCACACAGATCAGAGACTGATCAGAAGCCTGAGCGCAGAGCCTATCCCTCCCCCACAGAGATCAGAGACTGAGCAGAAGCCTGAGCGCTGAGCCTATCCCTCCCCCACACAGATCAGAGACTGAGCAGAAGCCTGAGCGCTGAGCCTATCCCTCCCCCACACAGATCAGAGACTGAGCAGAAGCCTGAGCGCTGAGCCTATCCCTCCCCCACACAGATCAGAGACTGAGCAGAAGCTTGAGCGCTGAGCCTATCCCTCCCCCACACAGATCAGAGACTGAGCAGAAGCCTGAGCGCTGAGCCTATCCCTACCCCACACAGATCAGAGACTGAGCAGAAGCCTGAGCGCTGAGCCTATCCCTCCCCCACACAGATCAGAGACTGAGCAGAAGCCTGAGCGCTGAGCCTATCCCTCCCCCACACAGATCAGAGACTGAGCAGAAGCCTGAGCGCTGAGCCTATCCCTCCCCCACACAGATCAGAGACTGAGCAGAAGCCTGAGCGCTGAGCCTATCCCTCCCCCACACAGATCAGAGACTGAGCAGAAGCTTGAGCGCTGAGCCTATCCCTCCCCCACACAGATCAGAGACTGAGCAGAAGCCTGAGCGCTGAGCCTATCCCTCCCCCACCACAAGGCTAGAAACATGAGCAGCACGCAAAGAACAGCTCAGAGAGAGAAATAACTCCACTTCCTCACTATGCAAGGCCATGTGCATATTATCAGCATTTCATCAGTATTTCACATCAATATTTGTAGCCAAAATCAGGAGTGGATGATAAATGAAGAAGTGGTGACTAGTGATGAGAGCTCATGCTCGTTACTCGAGATTTACGAGCATGCTTGGGTGTTTTCCGATTATCGTCAGTGTGCTCGGGTGTTATGTTTGAGTCGCTCCATGCACATGATTTGCGACTGTTTGACAGCTTTAATGCATGTGAGGAATGCCTGTTTCTAAGGCATTCCTCACATGTATTAAAGCTGTCAAACAGTCGCAAATCATGCACACGGCAGTGATTCAAACATATCATTGACCAGCTGTAACTACTCGGTGCTCGCCCGAGCATACTCGGCGAAAGGGTTAACAAAACATACTCGCTCATCAGTAAAAGCTATCCATCCCAGCACACAGCTGAGTCATGTGAATGGCTGCTGGGTCCCGCACATGTGACATGTATAGATGACACATATCCGCCTCTACATGCTTCCGTGGCTGCAAGTATTATAGAAGAAAAGACACTTAGCAGCACATCCACAGTAACACAGCCAGGAGAAGCAGGAGGTCTTCATCATGTCAGCTGCACTCTTGTTTTTTTATGCTTCTGCTTTACTGCCATATAGAAATAACCTCCTCCACAACCACTGACTGTATGATTTGACTGCCGAAAATTGTGAATGGAAACCCCTCTTTAACCCCTTAAGCCCCGAGGGTGGTTTGCACGTTAATGACCAGGCCAATTTTTACAATTCTGACCACTGTCACTTTATGAGGTAATTACTCTGGAACGCTTTAACCGATCCCCCTGATTCTGAGATTGTTTTTTCGTGACATATTGTACTTCATGATTGTGGTAAAATTTCTTCAATATCACTTACGTTTATTTGTGAAAAAAACAGAAATTTGGCGAAAATTTTGAAAATTTTGCAATTTTGAAAATTTGAATTTTTATGCCCTTAAATCAGACAGATACAGTACAGACCAAAAGTTTGGACACACCTTCTCATTTAAAGATTTTTCTGCATTTTCATAACTATGAAAATTTTACATTCACACTGAAGGCATCAAAACTATGAATTAACACATGTGGAATTATACACTTAACAAAAAAGTGTGAAACAACTGAAAATATGTCTTATATTCTAGTTTCTTCAAAGTAGTCACCTTTTGCTTTGATGACTGCTTTGCACATTCTTGGCATTCTCTTGATGAGCTTCAAGAGGTAGTCACCGGAAATGTTTTTCACTTCACAGGTGTGCCCTGTCAGGTTTAATAAGTGGGATTTCTTGCCTTATAAATAGGGTTGGGACCATCAGTTGTGTTGTGCATAAGTCTGGTGGAAACACAGCTGATAGTCCTACTGAATAGACTGTTAGCTGCTTTTTTCTTGCCATAATACAAATTCTAAGTAAAGAAAAACGAGTGGTCATCATTACTTTAAGAAATGAAGGTCAGCCAGTGCGAAAAATTGGGAAAACTTTGAAAGTGTCCCCAAGTGAAGTTGCAAAAACCATCAAGCGCTACAAAGAAACTGGCTCACATGAGGACCGCCCCAGGAAAGGAAGACCAACAGTCACCTCTGCTTCTGAGGCTAAGTTTATCCAAGTCACCAGCCTCAGAAATCGCAGGTTAACAGCAGCTCAGATTAGAGACCAGGTCAATGCCACACAGAGTGCTAGCAGCAGACACATCTCTTCAACAACTGTTAAGAGGAGACTTTGTGCAGCAGGCCTTCATGGTAAAATAGTTTCTAGGAAACCACTGCTAAGGACAGGCAACAAGCAGAAGAGACTTGTTTGGGCTAAAGAACACAAGGAATGGACATTAGACCAGTGGAAATCTGCTTTGGTCTGAAGAGTCCAAATTTGAGATCTTTGGTTCCAACCACAGTGTCTTTGGGCGACGCAGAAAAGGTGAACGGATGGACTCTACATGCCTGGTTCCCACCGTGAAGCATGGAAGAGGAAGTGTGATGGTGTGGGGGTGCTTTACTGTTGACACTGTTGGGGATTTATTCAAAATTGAAGGCATACTGAACCAGCATGGGTACCACAGCATCTTGCAGCGGCATGCTATTCCATCCGGTTTGCGTTTAGTTGGACCATCATTTATTTTTCAACAGGACAATGACCCCAAACACACCTCCAGGCTGTGTAAGGGCTATTTGACCAAGAAGGAGAGTGATGGGGTGGTACGCCAGATGACCTGGCCTCCACAGTCACCAGACCTGAACCCAATCGAGATGGTTTGGGGTGAGCTGGACCGCAGAGTGAAGGCAAAAGGGCCAACAAGTGCTAAGCATCTCTGGGAACTTCTTCAAGATTGTTGGAAGACCATTTCCGGTGACTATCTCTTGAAGCTCATCAAGAGAATGCCAAGTGTGCGCAAAGCAGTCATCAAAACAAAAGGTGGCTACCTTGAAGAACCAAGAATATAAGACATATTTTCAGTTGTTTCACACTTTTTTGTTAACTATATAATTCCACATGTGTTAATTCATAGTTTTGATGCCTTCAGTGTGAATGTACAATTTTCTTAGTCATGAAAATACAGAAAAATCTTTAAATGAAAACGCGTGTCCAAACTTTTGGTCTGTACTGTATGTCACACAAAAGAGTTAATAAATAACATTTCCCACATGTCTACTTTACATCAGCACAATTTTGGAACCAAAATTTTTTTTGTTAGGGAGCTATAAGGATTAAGAGTTGACCAGCGATTTCTCATTTTTCCAACAAAATTTACAAAACCATTTTTTTAGGGACCACATCACATTTGAAGTCACTTTGAGAGGTCTTTATGACAGAAAATACCCAAAAGTGACACCATTCTAAAAACTGCACCCCTCAAGGTGCTCAAAACCACATTCAAGAACTTTATTAACCCTTCAGGTGCTTCACAGGAATTTTTTGAATGTGGAAGAAAAAAATGAACATTTAACTTTTTTCACAATAATGTTACTTTAGACCCAATTTTTTTTATTTTCACAGGGGTAACAAGAAAAAATGGACCCCAAAATTTGTTGTGCAATTTCCCCTGGGCACGCAGATACCCAATATTTGGGGAAAAAACAGTGTTTGGGCGCACGGCAGGGCTCGGAAGGGAAGGAGCGCCATTTGACTTTTTGATTGTAAAATTTGCTTGAATAATTAGCGGACGCCATGTTGTGTTTGGAGAGCCCTGTGTGCCCAAACATTGGAGCTCCCCCACAAGTGACCCCATTTTGGAAACTAGACCCCCCAAGGCACCTATCTAGATGCATAGTGAGCACTTGGAACCCCCAGGTGCTTTACAAATTGATTCGTAAAAATGAAAAAGTGTTTTTTTTTTCACTTTTTCATTTTTACGAATCAATTTGTGAAGCACCTAGGGGTTCCAAGTGCTCACTATGCATCTAGATAGGTGCCTTGGGGGGTCTAGTTTCCAAAATGGGGTCACTTGTGGGGGAGCTCCAATGTTTGGGCACACAGGGACTCTTCAAATGCAACATGGTGTCCGCTAACAAATTGTCGGCTCAAATTGTTAGCGGACACCATGTTGCATTTGGTGAGCCCCTGTGTAGAGATGAGCGTCGTTCTACTCGAACTGTTCGCCAATCTCAAATTCGAGCTGTTTTGGGCGGTGTTCGAGCCGGTCGGCGAACACGAACAATTTGAGAAAAATTCGGCTGTTCGAGGTTATGTTCGATAACTGTTCGTGCACCAAAATCATAACTGGATTTTTTCTCAGTAATGATGAAAATTAATGTTAATACGCAGTTTGAGTGTACAGCGGGGCGGGGGGAGGGGCAGGGGATGGATCTCTGCAGGAAAAATGAAGATCTCCATTTTTTTTTCTCTTTCCCGCATTTGCAGTGGGGAGGTGCAATCTGTCAGCCTATCAGCAGCGCACACACGGAGCGAAGTGCTTTTTTTCACACAAGCAAGGGCATGTGTGATTGGCAGTGTATGTCACATGTCCTTGCCCTATAAGACCAAGCCATTTTCCCCGTCGCCACCATTTTCTCACTGCTGCAGCTGCGTGTTAGACGGCACCGCTGTTGCTGTGTGCGCTATACCTTGTTAATTTCAAGCCAATTTTCGCACAAATATACAGATAGCTTGGGAGTAGGGAATAGTTGTGATTGCAGTCCTTTTAAGGACTAGGTTACAGCATTTCCTACGACTTTTATCAGGCAGGTCTGTGCTCTTAAATAGATAGATTGTGGGAGTAAAGACTAATTGTAATTGGAGTCCTTTTCAGGACTAGGTTACATCAGTTCCTATCAGTTTTTGCCAGGCAGGTCTGTGCCAGTGCTGTGCAAGTTTTTTTCACAGCATTTGGCTGAATCTAGCAAAGCTAATCCTTTTTGGCCTATTGCAGAGTGTGTTAGTCAGTGGAGTAGCCTATCTGTGTTGCAAGATATACCACCTGTGTATAGAATACCAATTTTTTTACTGCACCTAGTGAAGTAAAATCTTTTGGGCATAGCATCATTCTATTAGTCCATCTATACTGACCTCCATCAGGTTGCAAACTGAATATAATTTTTTTCTGCATCTAGCTCTGAAAAAATATTTGGGCTTCTAGCAGTGTGTGGGACTTGGTCTATTAGTCCATCTATACTGACCTCCATCAGGTTGCAAATTAAAAATATTTTTTTTCTTCATTTAGCTCTGAAAAAATATTTGGGCTTCTAGCAGTGTGTGGGACTTGTTCTATTAGTCCTTCTATACTGACCTCCAGCAGGTTGCAAATTGAATATAATTTTTTTCTGCATCTAGCTCTGAAAAAATATTTGGGCTTCTAGCGGTGTGTGGGACTTGGTCTATTAGTCCATCTATACTGACCTCCATCAGGTTGCAAATTAAAAATAATTTTTTTCTGCATCTAGCTCTGAAAAAATATTTGGGCTTCTAGCAGTGTGTGGGACTTGGTCTATTAGTCCATCTATACTGACCTCCATCAGGTTGCAAATTAAAAATAATTTTTTTCTTCATTTATCTCTGAAAAAATATTTGGGCTTCTAGCAGCGTGTGGGACTTGTTCTATTAGTCCATCTATACTGACCTTCATCAGGTTGCAAATTAAAAATATTTTTTTTCTGCATCTAGCTCTGAAAAAATATTTGGGCTTCTAGCAGTGTGTGGGACTTGGTCTATTAGTCCATCTATACTGACCTCCATCAGGTTGCAAATTAAAAATAATTTTTTTCTGCATCTAGCTCTGAAAAAATATTTGGGCTTCTAGCAGTGTGTGGGACTTGGTCTATTAGTCCATCTATACTGACCTCCATCAGGTTGCAAATTAAAAATAATTTTTTTCTTCATTTAGCTCTGAAAAAATATTTGGGCTTCTAGCAGTGTGTGGGACTTGTTCTATTAGTCCTTCTATACTGACGTCCAGCAGGTTGCAAATTGAATATAATTTTTTTCTGCATCTAGCTCTGAAAAAATATTTGGGCTTCTAGCGGTGTGTGGGACTTGGTCTATTAGTCCATCTATACTGACCTCCATCAGGTTGCAAATTAAAAATAATTTTTTTCTGCATCTAGCTCTGAAAAAATATTTGGGCTTCTAGCAGTGTGTGGGACTTGGTCTATTAGTCCATCTATACTGACCTCCATCAGGTTGCAAATTAAAAATAATTTTTTTCTGCATCTAGCTCTGAAAAAATATTTGGGCTTCTAGCGGTGTGTGGGACTTGGTCTATTAGTCCATCTATACTGACCTCCATCAGGTTGCAAATTAAAAATAATTTTTTTCTGCATCTAGCTCTGAAAAAATATTTGGGCTTCTAGCAGTGTGTGGGACTTGGTCTATTAGTCCATCTATACTGACCTCCATCAGGTTGCAAATTGAATAAAAAAAATTTCTGCATCTAGCTCTGAAAAAATATTTGGGCTTCTAGCGGTGTGTGGGACTTGGTCTATTAGTCCATCTATACTGACCTCCATCAGGTTGCAAATTAAAAATAATTTTTTTCTGCATCTAGCTCTGAAAAAATATTTGGGCTTCTAGCAGTGTGTGGGACTTGGTCTATTAGTCCATCTATACTGACCTCCATCAGGTTGCAAATTAAAAATAATTTTTTTCTGCATCTAGCTCTGAAAAAATATTTGGGCTTCTAGCAGTGTGTGGGACTTGGTCTATTAGTCCATCTATACTGACCTCCATCAGGTTGCAAATTGAATAAAAAAAATTTCTGCATCTAGCTCTGAAAAAATATTTGGGCTTCTAGCGGTGTGTGGGACTTGGTCTATTAGTCCATCTATACTGACCTCCATCAGGTTGCAAATTAAAAATATTTTTTTTCTGCATCTAGCTCTGAAAAAATATTTGGGCTTCTAGCAGTGTGTGGGACTTGGTCTATTAGTCCATCTATACTGACCTCCATCAGGTTGCAAATTAAAAATAATTTTTTTCTTCATTTAGCTCTGAAAAAATATTTGGGCTTCTAGCAGTGTGTGGGACTTGTTCTATTAGTCCTTCTATACTGACGTCCAGCAGGTTGCAAATTGAATATAATTTTTTTCTGCATCTAGCTCTGAAAAAATATTTGGGCTTCTAGCGGTGTGTGGGACTTGGTCTATTAGTCCATCTATACTGACCTCCATCAGGTTGCAAATTAAAAATAATTTTTTTCTGCATCTAGCTCTGAAAAAATATTTGGGCTTCTAGCAGTGTGTGGGACTTGGTCTATTAGTCCATCTATACTGACCTCCATCAGGTTGCAAATTAAAAATAATTTTTTTCTTCATTTAGCTCTGAAAAAATATTTGGGCTTCTAGCAGTGTGTGGGACTTGTTCTATTAGTCCTTCTATACTGACCTCCAGCAGGTTGCAAATTGAATATAATTTTTTTCTGCATCTAGCTCTGAAAAAATATTTGGGCTTCTAGCGGTGTGTGGGACTTGGTCTATTAGTCCATCTATACTGACCTCCATCAGGTTGCAAATTAAAAATAATTTTTTTCTGCATCTAGCTCTGAAAAAATATTTGGGCTTCTAGCAGTGTGTGGGACTTGGTCTATTAGTCCATCTATACTGACCTCCATCAGGTTGCAAATTGAATAAAAAAAATTTCTGCATCTAGCTCTGAAAAAATATTTGGGCTTCTAGCGGTGTGTGGGACTTGGTCTATTAGTCCATCTATACTGACCTCCATCAGGTTGCAAATTAAAAATAATTTTTTTCTGCATCTAACCCAGCCAATAGTTTTGGCCTAATACCACAGTTTGGCCACTCAGCTCTGCTCGGTTACCATCCATTGTTTTTTTGTGCAAACAACTCCAGAGTTGTGAATTAGTTAACCACCAAAATGAGTGGAAAAAGGCCTGCTGCTGGTGGAAAGGGGAATAGGCATGTTGGGAAGGGGAAAAAAGGTTGTGTCCGTGGGGTAGGTGCAGAAGAAAGACCATCTTCCAGCCAAACTAAAATGTCTACTTCTTTTAGCGGACAATGTGATAAGATCCCTTTCTTACGGCCACGCCAATCGCTACAAATTCCAGATGAGGCACAAAAACAGCAGGTGCTTCAACGGATATCAAGTGCTCCTTTAAGTGGGCTCTCCTCCACATCAACTTCAACATCACAAATACTCCAGTCCTCAAAGGTGTCACCCAAATCGCACGTGCTTCCTCACAGCTCCCAAATCTCCAGCTGCCCGTCTGAGTATGAGGTAGAACAGATGGTTGAGTCTGCAGAGCTGTTTACTCATACTATAGCCTGGGAATCAGAGGTCGACTCCAGCGCTTCTGTGAATCCAGACGAGGAAATGATCTGCACTGATGCCCAGAATCTTTATGAGTCGGATCCAGGACCAGACGCAGAAGGTTCTGACCATAATGTAGACCCTCATTCCCAAACTGTAACTCCTGTTGGTGGAGACAATGAGGAAGACGATGATAAGACTCAAATACCTGATTGGAGCGACAACTTTAGTTTTTTGTCAGGGCAGGAACAGGTTGGCTCTGAGGACGACGGGTGTGATAACGCACAGGGTGATGATGATGAGGTCGGAGATCCCACTTACTGTCAACCCACAGTCAGCCAAGAGATGAGGTCAGCAGAGGAGGTGGAGGAAGATGCTAGTGACGACGAGGTCAGGTTGCGCCTTCCTGGACAGAGACGTAGTACTGGAAGCACGTCAACAACTGCATCCTCAAACACAACTCTGCCTCTCACCACAAGTCGTGGTGGCTCTTCAGGTCGCATGGGTGCTAAGCCTTGCATAGCCTGGGCATTTTTTCAGATCGATAAAGATGACCCAACTCGTGTTATCTGTAACATTTGTCAGCAAAAGCTAAGTAGAGGCCAAAAAATACATAGTTTGAGTACTTCATGCATGAACCGGCACATGGACATGAAGCATAAGTTGCAGTGGGAAGCTCAGTGTGCTACAATGCGGCCTAGCCGGCCGGGCCAATCACCGTCTGCCATATCTTGTGCATCCGCGGCCTCTTCATCCTCTGTGACTGGGGGGACAGCAGTCACACCTGTTTTGGGGCGCAGACCTGCCACCTCTTTACCCGCAACAGCCAGCGTGATTGGCAGGTCATCATTTTCTTTGGAGGTGGTAACACCAGCAGGTCTTGAGCGCTGTCCGACATCGATAGCACCACCTTTGGATCAAGGCAACCTAACATGTCCGCCTGCATCTTCCTCACAGACCGGCAGTTTGCCGGGGACACCCTTATCAACCCCGTCTAAGCACAATAGCCAGCCCTCGGTCCCTCAGATGTGGACAAGTAAAAGACCATTTCCTCCTAGCCATGAGAAAGCTAAGAGGTTGAATTTCACCATCTGCAAGCTCTTGGCTACAGAAATGCTGCCTTTCCGCCTGGTGGACACAGAGGATTTTTGAGACCTTATGTCCGTCGCAGTGCCCCAGTACCAGATGCCCAGTCGGCACTACTTCTCAAAGAAAGGTGTGCCTGCGCTCCACCAGCATGTCGCACACAACATCACCGCTTCTTTGAGAAACTCTGTGTGTGACAGGGTGCATTTCACCACAGACACTTGGACGAGTAGGCATGGACAGGGGCGTTACATGTCGCTGACTGGGCACTGGGTAACTATGGTGACAGCAGGACAAGGGGCTGCTGTCCAAGTCTTGCCGTCCCCACGAGTTGTGCGTCAATCCTCTTTATGTCATTTTTCCTCCACTGCTTCTGCCTCCTCAACCTCCTCTCGGTCTTCCACCTGCACCCAAAGCCTGTCTGGTCATGCCACAAGCTTTCTAACTGCGCAGAAGGGATCCTGCACACCTCCTTACTATGCTGGCAGTAGGGCTCAACGTCATCAGGCGGTTTTTACATTGAAATGTCTGGGAAATGTGAGTCACACAGCTGAGGAGTTGTGGTCAGCTCTGGAGAACCAATTTCATGAATGGTTATCTCCACTGGACCTGAAACCAGGGAAGGCCGTGTGCGACAATGCTGCAAACCTGGGTGCGGCCCTTCGCCGGGGCAATGTCACACACGTGCCTTGTATGGCTCACGTGTTGAACCTGGTTGTCCAGCAATTTTTAGCCCACTATCCCAGACTAGATGGCCTTCTGCAGAGGGCACGGTCGCTGTGTGCTCACTTCCGCCGTTCGCATCCCGCAGCTCAGCGACTTACATCTCTACAGAAGTCGTTGGGCCTGCCACTTCACCGGCTAAAATGCGATGTGCCTACCCGGTGGAATTCAACTCTGCACATGTTGCAGCGACTGTGGCAGCACCGACAAGCCCTGGTGCAATACGTTCTGACGTATAGCCTGGGCCAACGAGATTCAGAGGTGGGGCAAATCACGCTGGAGGAGTGGTCTCAGATCAGGGACCTATGCACCCTTCTGCACAGTTTTGAAATGGCGACGAAGATGTTTAGTGCTGACGATGCCATTATCAGCATGACTATTCCGGTGATTTACATGCTGGAGCACATGTTAAACAGAATTCGGAGTCAGGTGGTGGCACAAGAGGAGGTGGAGGAAGTAGAGGAGGAGGAGTTGTATGCGGAAGGGCTAACATCTGCAAGGTCCAGACGGTCGGCAGCACCAGGGCGGCAGGCATGTGAGGGTGGGGGAGATGATTTTACCAGGGCGCATGGTAGCAGCCAAACTAGTGAGGAAGGTGCAGGAGCCCAGGAAGAAGTGGAGGACGAACTGATGGAAGACTCATCAGATGAGGGAGACCTTGATCACATTTCTGTTGTGCGAGGTTGGGGAGAGAGGACAGAGGAAGGAAGCATGATTGTTACCTCGCCACCAACACAACAGGGACTTGGTGCTCCTGGATGCGCAACACACATGAGTGCCTTCTTGCTGCACTACCTGCAACATGACCCTCGAATTGTGAGAATTAGAAATAATCCTGACTACTGGGTTGCCACACTGTTAGATCCCCGGTACAAAAGTAAATTTGCAGAAATTATTCCTGCCATAGAAAGGGATGCACGCATGCAGGAGTATCAGCAGAGACTGTTGCAGAATCTTACATGAGCATTTCCACAAAATACCAGTGGTGCACGTAGTGAATCTCACAGTTCCAACTTGCCAACCGTGGGACCGTCAAGTGTTCAGCACTCAAACCGTAACAGAACCACAGTATCTGCTGGTAACATCAATTTTGCGGAATCATTTCACCACTTTTTTAGCCCATCCTTTGCAAGGCCACAGGAGATAGGAAGTCTGACACATAGTCAACGCCTAGAGACGATGGTACAGGAGTATCTCCAAGTAAACATTGAAGCCACGACTGTGTCACTGGACCCTTGCTCTTTTTGGGCTTCCAATCTGGATAAATGGCCGGAGCTAGCCACTTACGCCTTGGAGATCTTGTCATGCCCCGCAGCCAGCGTTCTGTCTGAACGTGTGTTCAGCGCTGCTGGTGGTGTGCTGACAGATAAGCGCACGCGGCTCTCCACTGATAATGTAGACAGACTCACGTTCATAAAGATGAACAAATCATGGATCCGAAACGACTTTTCTACCCCTGTGTCATCCTGGGGAGAGTAAAAGCTTGATGATTGGTTAAAATCACCCTACCAACCGTTTTAAGCTTTCAAATTACTAATCATGTTTATCTGTATCTTGACTGGAAAATAATTTGGGCTTTGTAGCAGTGTGCAGCACTGATCCTATTAGGCCATCTATAATAAGCTTCACCAGATTTAAAATTAAAAATAATTTTTAGCTGCATCTAGCCCGGAAAATAATTTTGGGGCTCCGAGATGCGCAAGACACATAAGTGCCTTCTTGCTGCACTACCTGCAGCATGACCCTCATATTGTCAGAATTCGAAGTAATCATGACTACTGGGTTGCCACACTCTTAGATCCCCCAAACTTTTCGATCAACCTTTTCATTTTAATAAAGACCAAAAAAATGGTCATTTTTGAAATGATAAGCATTAGCAGGTTGTTAGAAGCTGAAATCAAACAGTTTTCAACTCAAAACTTTATTCTAGGTGATGTTACATTTTCACATAGGACCCCTTGTTCGAAAGGAGCTTCTGAACTCTCTCGTCCATTGAATTTGTCAGGTTTTGGATGGTTTCTGCTTCAATTGTTTTGCATGAGGACAGAATACCCTCCCAGAGCTGTTGCTTAGATGTGAACTGCCTCCCGCCATCATAGACACTCCTTTTAATGATGCTCCAAAGGTTCTGAATGGGGTAGAGGTCAGGGGAGCATGGGGGTCACACCATAAGTTTGTCCCCTTTTATGCCCATATCAGCCAGAGATGCAGATGTTTTATGTGCAGCATGAGATGGTGCATTATCATGCAGAAAAATGATCTTGCTGTGAAATACACGGTTCTTCTTCTTGAACCATGGCAGGAAGTGCTGTTTGAGAAAATCCACATACATTATGGAGTTCATCTTTAGCGCCTTCAGGGATCCTAAAGGGGCCGACAATCTCTCTCCCCATGATTCCAGCCCAAAACATTACTCCACCTCCTCCTTGTTGGCGCTGTAGCCGTGTTTGCGTGGGGTGTCCATCAACCAGCCATCCTCCACTCCATTCATCTGGACCATCGAGCGCTGCACGGCACTCATCCGTGAACAAAACAGTTTTGAAATCAGTCTTCATGTAATGTTTGGCCCACTGGAGCCGTTTCTGCTTGTGTGAAGTGGATAGAGGAGGTCGACAGGATGGCGTATGCACAGCTGCAAACCTCTGAAGGACCCTGCATCTTGTTGTTCGGGGGACGTTGGAGGCACAAGCAGCTTCAAAAACTTGTCTGCTGCTATGACAAGGCTTTTTTGCCGCTGCTCTTTCAACCTGACGTAATTGCCTGTAGGAAAGAGTCCTCAATTTGCCCTTATCAGCACGCACACGTGTGTACTGTGAATCAGCTACATACTTCTTGATTGCCAAGACACTTCATCCTGATCATCGCACAATGTTGATTGTAGTCATGCCTTGACCTAAACACTCCACAATTTGTTGCTTCTCAGCAGCCGACACATCCTTTTTCTTTCCCATTTTGGCAGAAAATGTAGGCTGCTTAATAATGTGAGAGAGCCTTCTTAAGTAGTCTTGCCTTTCATTGGACACACCTGCCAAACTAATTAGCACAGGTGTCTGCAATTGCTTACAGTGATATAAAGAGCCCTGACACACATCACCATCAATGAGTTTAACTGACAAACAAACAAATTCTTCCCTTATCACTCCTAAACACTTTTTGCATAATAATTTGGAACGCGGTGTACATGTGCTTTTCCACAAAACACCAGTGCTTCACGTAGTGAATCTTACAGTTCTAACTTGCCAACCGTGGTCTGTATGGAATTGTTCAATAAAGGGCCCAAAATTAAGATAACATAGATGGGAGAGGTCTCTATGAATAGGAATTCCTAAGTATTTGATACCCTGTGAGGGCCAGGCAAAGGGAAAGTTGGACTGGATGGAATCCTATATGGATTTAGGGAGGGAGACATCGAGGGCCTCAGACTTCGCTGCATTGATTTTAAAATTTTACCATGTAACAAAGTGATCTATTTCAGCCATAACAGCAGGGATGGATATATGTGATTGAGTGATATATACTAGGACATCATCAGCAAATAGAGAGCACTTGTACTCGGTGCCTCCCACCTCAATCCACCTAATATTGGGGTTATGGCGAATTGATGAGAGCAGGTGCTCCGTCACTAGGATGTATAAGAGAGGGGACAGAGGACATCCCTGCCTTGTCCCATTGGTGATTGTGAAAGGTGATGAAAATGTTCTGACGCACCCCCTGGGCCTTGGGACACCCGGAGCCGGACCCTTTTTGGTGGATGCTGGTGGTTGTAGTCTTCGTGGCGGCGATCTGGTTCCGTGGCTCAGGGCGGTCAAACCAGTGGCGGAACTATTTATGTGGTTTTGATGTTTAAATGTCCGACTACGCCACCCGTGGATTGCGGTCAGAGTGAACCGCCGCTACAGGGCAGACCGCTAAGGCTGGTGTTGTGGGTGCAGCAGAGCGTAGCATAACTCCCCACGGGAGGAGTATAGCCTCAGGGCAGTGTATGCGGAGGATGGGGGTGATGGTGCAGGGCAGCAGCAGTAACGACACGGAGTCAGTGATGCAGTTCAGGGCCTTTACTCACAGTTCTTATTATCCAGACCACGTCTGCAGGTAACGGCTGCCCACGTCGTACTGTGCTCACCAGGTGAGGGGCTCAGACAACTCCCAGATAACTTTGGAGCGCTTCACAGGACCCCCTTTGTGTGTCCTTTGTCTGGCCTTTCTTACCAACACTTCTGTCCGGCTGCCTCGGGCCTCCTCTTGGTAAACTTGGCGCCAGTTTCCCTGACCCTATGTGGTGCCTTCCTAGCGGGTGGAGCAAGGGGCTGCGCCACATAAAATGTCAGAGCCTCCGGTTTCCAGCTGAGGGTCGTTTCCTGCCTCCACTAGTTCGGGGACCGGTCTCCCCCTTTGGCCTGACCCCTCCACGCAGGTGGATTCGGGCGTGCGGTGGCGACTCGCCCGTACGCACCCCTGGGATCCCTTCATTCCTCGTTCCTGGAGCCTTCTCCGCTCCTCTTCCTTCCTTCTCCCTCTTGCAGGCCTGGGCCTCTGTTACTAGGCCCGCCTCCGGAGCAGAGCTCATGCAGAGCCCCTGCTCCCTGCCACTTCTGCTCAGACTTCTCTGCACTGAACTAAGATGGTGCCCACCTTTTATACTCCCTTCTCAATGCACCCAGGAACTGCTTCCTCCCTGCTCCTGCACTGCAGGGTTCCCCTTCCTCAGTGTTCCCTCCCCCCACTCCAGCCAGGGACAGGGACTGTCGTGCCCATCTCAGGGGCATATTGGTCGCCCTGCCCCACGGCAATGTGGTGTAATGCATGCAGGTGTCGGGTCCTGATCCACACTCCATCCTTATCTGAGAGTGAGATATCACACCTCTGGGTGAGGTGCAATACGTCTGTAGCAACCGAGCCCTCGGTGCTACAGTTCCATTTATCTTCAGCCTAGGTGACGTATTGTGATACAGGGCCGTGATTTTGGCTATAAAAGGGTCCCCTAGACCCCTACCCCAAGCTTTTTAAGAGAATCATATATGGCGTGCCAGGAGACTCTATGGAATGCTTTCTCAGCATCCAACGAGAGTATCTACTTACAAATTTTTAACTGCATCTAGCCCAGGAAATACTTTGTGCCTAGTAGCAGTGTCTGCTAGTCAGCGGATTATCCCGGCTGTTAAGCAAGCTACACCACCTGTAGTTTGGACACTTAATTTTTTCAAAGGAAATGCTTCGGGACCACGGGATACTTAGTGAAGAGCATCAGGAGGCACCCCAAGGCATAGGGGCTGGGACTGGCACTAGGATGCCTTGCGGTGGACAGCCGAGCTCGATCCTTATAAAAGCTTTTTAACTGCAGCAGCTTTAGTGGACGCTACTGGAGCTGGAATTACGCGGCTGCTGGCATGAGACTTGCCCTCCAATAGATCCTTGTAAATGGATTTAAAGTGTATTCATTCAAATTAGAGGGACAATTTAAATTAAAAAGCTTAGAGCTGCCTCCACCACAGGGGGGCTCTCTCGACCCACCAGCGGACAGGCACCAGTATTGGGAGAGGGGGGCTGGCCGTCAGGGTTCACCGCGGCTCTGGCACAAACCCGGCGACACGGAGGTGGCACGGGCAGGAGCGGACTGGCCGTCTCGGCTTCTCACTTTTTGGATTTTAGAAGGGCATGACATGCCTATATCTGTGTCTCCCCCTCCTTTTACTCCTCCACCTCTTTTCTTTTCGCATGACTATATGTACTTGTCACTTTTCCATGTGTTAGTTGTGTCTTCTGAGCAGTTTGTCAGCTTTTGGACACCTTTGAAGGTGTTTTCTATGTGTTTCTATGTGTTTTTGTTTGCCTGCCATTGGTTTTAACGGTGTTCGAAGGTGTTTGACGAACAGTTCGACGAACAGTTCGGCGAACACACGGGTGTTCGACGAACCGAACCGAACTCGAACACTACGGGGGTGGCTCAACACTACCCCTGTGTGCCCAAACATTGGAGCTCCCCCACAAGTGACCCCATTTTGGAAACTAGACCCCCCAAGACACCTATCTAGATACATAGTGAGCACTTGGATCCCCCAGGTGCTTCACAAATTGATTCGTAAAAATGAAAATGTGAAAAAAAAAACACTTTTTCATTTTTATGAATCAATTTTTGAAGCACCTGGGGTTCCAAGTGCTCACTATGCATCTAGATAGGTGCCTTGGGGGGTCTAGTTTCCAAAATGGGGTCACTTGTGGGGGAGCTCCAATGTTTGGGCACACAGGGACTCTTCAAATGCAACATGGTGTCCGCTAACAAATTGTCGGCTCAAATTGTTAGCGGACACCATGTTGCGTTTGGAGAGCCCCTGTGTGCCCAAACATTGGAGCTCCCCCACAAGTGACCCCATTTTGGAAACTAGACCCCCCAAGGCACCTATCTAGATGCATAGTGAGCACTTGGAACCCCAGGTGCTTCACAAATTGATTCATAAAAATGAAAAAGTGTTTTTTTTTTCACTTTTTCATTTTTATGAATCAATTTATGAAGCACCTGGGGGTTCCAAGTGCTCACTATGCATCTAGATAGGTGCCTTGGGGGGTCTAGTTTCCAAAATGGGGTCCCTTGTGGGGAAGCTCCAATGTTTGGGCACGCAGGGGCTCTCCAAACGCAACATGGCGTCCGCTAACAATTTGAGACGATTTTCCCTTCAATTTGTTAGCGGACACCATGTCGCGTTTGGAGAGCCCGTGATGTGCCTAAACAGTGGAGCTCCCCCACAAGTGACCCCATTTTGGAAACTATACCCCTGAAGGATTTTATTAAGGTGTATAGTGAACATTTTGAACCCAGAGGTACGACACAGAATTTGTTTACATTAGGTCATCATATTGAATAAGTTGTCATTAGTCTTGAGCGCAAGTGCTCGCTACTTGAGTTTGCATCGGGTACTCAGGTATGCACCATGTACAGCGTGTGCTTGAGTGACATACTCGAGTCCCTGCTCCGCATGTTTCACGGTTATTAGACACCCAAAAAAAAACATGCGGGGATCGCTCGTGCATGGCAGGCAATCCCCGTAAAGTTTTTTTGGCCGCGAAGCATATGGGGCAGAGACTCGAGCATGTCACTCAAATACCCACGATACTCAATGCATACCAGAGTACCCGATGCAAGTAGCGAGTACTCAAGTAGCGAGCACTTGCGCTCAACTCTAGTCGCCATATCGTCGTCTTTTTTTCTTACTTTTGAAAAAAATACCAACCCCATCACAACCCTAACCCCAACCCTAACCCCAACCCCAGCCCTAACCCTAGCACAACCCTAACCCTAGCACAACCCTAACCCTAGCACAACCCTAGCCCTAGCACAACCCTAAGCCTAGCACAACCCTAACCCCAAACCCAGCCTTAACCCTAGCCCAATCCTAACCCAAGAGTTTATTTTTGACGCCGTTCCTTGTGCGGTATAAGTGATTAGATGACCTTATTCTTCGGGTCGGTGTGATTACAGCAATACCAGAATCATATGGGGTTTTTATGACTGACAGCTGTCACACACTAAAAGACGCATTTTTTGTAAAATCTAGTTTTTGCATCGCCATATTTTGAGAGCTATAATTTTTCCAGATTTTGGCAGACAGTCATGTGACGGCTCGTTTTTTGTGGGATGACTTGACGTTGTTATTGGTGCCATTTTCAGGCACGTGACATTTTTTGATCACTTTCTATTCCGATTTTTGGGAGGCAGAATAAACAAAAACCATCAATTCAGGAATTGTTTTTTTTGTTTTTTTTTATTCTGTTCCGCGTGTGGTAAAATTGATAAGGCAGCTTTATTCTTCGGGTCAGTACGTTTACAGCGGTACCACATTTATATTGTTTTTCTATGGTTTTGGCGCTTTTACATAATAAAAGCAATTTTATAGAAAAAAATATTTTTTAGCATCCCTTTATTCTGAGAGCTATAACTTTTTTATTTTTTGGCTGATGGAGCTGTATGTTGGCTTGTTTTTTGCGGGACGAGATGACGTTTTCAGCGGTACCATTTTTATTTATATTTGTCTTTTTGATCGCGCGTTATTCCATTTTTTGTTTGGCGGTATGGTGATAAAGCATTGTTTTTTGCTTCGTTTTTTTTTTTTTTTTTTTTTACAGTGTTCACTGAAGGGGTTAACTAGTAGGAAAGTTTTATAGGTCAGGTTGTTCCGGACGCGGCGATACCAAATATGTATACTTTTATTGTTTTTTTTGTTTTTTTTTTATAATAATATGTATTGATGGGTACATTATATTTTGATTTTTAGTGGATTATTTTTTTTATTTTTTTTTAAATATTTTTACAATATTTTTTTTAGTTTTTTTTTTCACTTTCAGACAGTTTTTATACTTTATTACTTTGTCCCACTATGGAACTTTCACTTTTTTTTCTCTGATCGCCTGCATGGCACAGGAATGCAGCACCATCCGTGTGCCATGCAGGCTGTCAGCGCTGGACAGGGAGATTGTTTGGAGATGCACTGCGCATGTCCAAACAATCTTCCTGCTTGTCTGGTGACCTGGATGTTGTCATGACGACATCTGGTCGTCATGGCAACACCCGGGAAGCCGCGTTAGACAGCGCTGGAAGCCGGAAGAGGAGGTGAGTATCTGCGATCACCTCCCCTTGCCCCCGCAATGCTGCAATCGACTTCGATCGACTTCGATCGCAGCATCGCGGGGGTTAATGTGCTGGGAGTTGTGCAGGACCGCTCCCTGCACATAGTGTCGGGTGTCAGCTGTGACAATCAGCTGACACCTGGCGGCGATCGCACCCGCACAGCCTGTGTGCGCGCGCGATCGCCATGACGTACTAATACGGGTCTGGCTCTTAAGTCCCAGGGCACAGATGCGTATTAGTATGTCAGATGTTATTAAGGGGTTAAGTTCCTTTCAGTAAAGGTTATTTACTAACCACAAACTACAGTGGGAATCCTCCATCTCCATTTCTGTCTTTATTTTTGTTTCCAGGTACAATGTTTTCCCGCTAAAGGGATGGTAATATGGAGGATTTATAATCCTTTTGTACCATTCATTAATCAGCAGCAGACAAGGAAACAAAGTGCAGACATTTCTGATGATAACAGAGATGAAAATTCTTCCATTCTTCCATTACTGGAGGACATGAAGACATATAAAAGCACACGGAGCACTTAGTTACAGTTTACTCTCTGTTTTTCCAAATTAAAAGTGAAGTCTCCACCCACGCGGTGCCAGTACAAATATAGTACATGTAAATGGAAGTAAACTTTTCGAAAAAAATGTATTACAAATACCCTGTGAGAACCTCCCGGAAATGTGTTTCAAACATAATGGGCTTCTATGTAGTTAGGGAAAATGTTTATGGTCACAGACACTTAAAGGGGTTTTCCCACAAACAAGTAAATTTTAAAGTTGATTTTTTTTATCACTAGATCTTGGAATAATTATAAGTTCCAGAATTGGATGTGTTTAAAAAAATGTTCATATGCTGAGATAATCTTATAAATGTGCTGTGTAATGGCTGTGTCTGACCATACAGGAGCATGGTCTGATCATACCACAGCTCCTGAGCAGAGGAGGAAACAAAAGAGTATACTGAAATTACAGCACAAGATCATAGCTGATTCTCTAGGAGGAAAAAACATTTCCCTGCCTGTTGTTAAAAAATGTTTTCCCTGAAAGAATGAATAATTTTCACTCCTGTGCTGTCCTGTCTGTATATTTTTTTGCTTTCTCCCCTGCCCAGGAGATTTGGTATGATCAGACCATGTTCCTGCATGGTAAGACATTACACAGTACACAGCAGGGGCACATTTAAAAGATTATCTCAGCACAGGAACATTTTTTTAAACACATCCAATTGTGGAAGATATTATTATTCCAAGATCTATTGATTAAAATGAAGTTTGTTCATGAGACAACCCCTTGATGTGGAAACCTGTATGGAAAATTTTAGGAGAATCTCAAAAGGTTTCACATGTTTACCAGTTTTGATCAAATCAAATAGTCAATCGATCAGAGAAAAGGGCACACCACCAGTTTCTGTCTGTGTACCAGGCTTGTCTGGCTCTCAGATGCCCAGTCACAAGTCTTTATTACAACCACAGAGATTTGAAAAGGGGCATGGCTTTACATTATCTAACAGAGGAAACTATGTAAGTTAGGAATAACAAGGTCATAAATCATGGAAACTGTTGAATTCCTTGAAAACTGGTTCTACCCAGCTTTTCCTATGCCTACTGTAACAAAGAAAACTTAACCCAAATACACCTCAATATCAGAGACAATGCCCTGTGTTATTGCTTTTATGAATAACACTTATAAAAATAATATTAAAATACAAAATTATCACAGATATATGAATTCTCTAAATAATAAAGCAAAGAATAAATATTTACCATAAAACCCTTTACATTTATTTAAACACATTGTGGGTGATCAGGAGAATCTCTATATAGGGAAAAAGCTGAGCGGAACTCTGGCCGCCTTATTCTTAGGTCTCACTCCACAATCACTATAGTAGAAGGAAAGCTGGGGAGCGGAAAAAGTGCAATAGGATGTTATCTGTTGGTAAGCGGTAATTTAGTTTGAAAGTATTGCTCACCTGGTAACGATGTGGAATATACAATAATTAAAACCTGAAGGTAGTCTGCTGCTGCAGACCAGCGTGATAGAAAACTATAAATGCTAAAAGGAGAGATTAAGTGGTTCCTTGAGAAAGGATGAGTCTTTGACACACCATGTGCTCTTGTCTGTTTGGCGCCTTTATTTGAATATACACCCTATTTAAGGCTGTTACAATGTAATTATGTCCTTACTGTGGTTGTATGCTGATGAAGAAGTCTGACTTTGAAACGTGTAGATATTAAAAACCGCATCCCATTTATCGAGTCTCCTGGATTATTCCCATTTTTTTATCAGCAGTGCACGGAAACCACTTAATCTCTCCTTTCCACAATCACTATGTCATGTCCTACTAATAAATGTGACATTGTGCAGCTATATTCTAGTGACAAGTAACATAGAAATTGTAAGTAAAATAAGTAAGAAACTATAATCCTGAACCATCACTGAGATCTAACACAATATGGAAATGATTCTACGATATATAATTATGTTGCAGATCATACAGGTATTATACCTATAGGCCCATCATTAGTTTAGGCTGACTGCAGGTCACTACATTTCTGATCACTTGTTTATATCTAATCTATTTCCCTATACATAAAATATATTGGCTCTTTAGAGAGAAAAAACAATAACAAAGAGAAGATGGCTCCAGAAATGCTCAGGTCTTACACTCCGCCACTAGAGGGCGCTTATTAAGTAGAGAAAATAAAACTTCTAATTAATTGCTGAAATGCGTCAGGTCAGCTATTTGTATTTTTAATGATAATACTTATACCATAAATAGCACAAATATTTGTAATTAAAATACTTTTCTTAAATTTAACATACAGGTGTACCTCACTAAATTAGAATATCATCAAAAAGCTAATTTATTTCAGTTCTTCAATACAAAAAGTGAAACTCATATATTATGTAGAGTTAATACAAACAGAGTGATCTATTTCAAGTGTTTATTTCTGTTAATGTTGGTAATTATGGCTTATAGCCAATGAAAACACAAAAGTCAATAACTCAGTAAATAAGAACAATTAACACCCTGTAAAGGCTTCCTAAGTGTTTAAAAAGGTCCCTTAGTCTGTTTAAGTAAGCTCCACAATCTGGGGAAGACTGCTGACTTGACAGAAGTCCAGAAGGCAGTCATTGACACTAAGATGAGAGACACTAGACCCAACAATGCAGACGAGCTGAAGTCTGCTATCAAAGCAACATGGGCTTCCATAACACTTCAGCAGTGCCACAGGTTGATCGCCTCCATGCCACACCGCACTGATGCAGTAATTGATTCAATAGGAGCCCAGACCAATTATTGAGTGCATTTACTGAACATACATTTCAATAGGCCAACATTTCGGATTTTAAAAACATTTTTCAAGCTGTTGTTATAAAGTATTCTAATTTACTGAGATAATGACTTTTGTGTTTTCATTGGCTGTAAGCCATAATCATCAACATTAACAAAAATAAACACTTGAAATAGATAACTCTGTTGTCTAGTGTTGAGCGAGTACTAAAATGCTCGGGTGCTCGAAGCTCGGCCCGAGATCACCGTGACAATCGGGTGCTCGACCTGAGCAACGAGCCAAATGTTAGTCTATGGGAGACCTGAGCATTTTTGCGGCGGCACCCCCGGCAGTCTGTTTAAAGCCTAAAAAGTGCCCAAAACGATAGTGACAGTGCTCAAATGACATGGGGACAGCATGGAGATCGCCCCAGGAAGCATTTCTGACCCCCCGGTCACTGCTGTCAACAACATGGTCAGAGGTATTAAGCCACTTTTACGGGCTCACAATAAAACGTTCAAAAACAAAACTGAAACTGCTTTCCTGTGAAATATGTTAAGGAACATCCTTTCCAGGGTAAAGACTTATGTATAAGGTAAAATAAATAACCAAAAACAAAAATACTCCTCCACACCTTGGGCTAAGTTCACGAGTAGCATTTTTTATGCGCTTTTGCACTTTTGTATTGCTTTACACTGTGACAAATGCATTCACCGGGAAATGTCATTTTAACATTTTACAACCTTATCTGGCCATGTGCTGTGTGACACATGCATACAGTGCTGAAAAGACATGGAAACAGCATGGGGAAGACTCCTGGAGCATCTCTGACACCCAGGTCACTGCCCAAAAGTGTGCCCATCAGAAGTGATCCTTGCCGCATCAGAAGATGCAGACTTGCAACTATCCCTGTGCAAGTTCTTGTCCCAGGGCAGTGTTCAATTGTACCTCCCCCATTCCTTGCAATGCAAGCACAAGTATGCAGCCTGCCACCGACTCCCAGGCCGCAATACCATACTTCTTGCTTGCTTGCACTTGAAATTGGGCCTTTTAGGCATGTGGAGGCGGAATCTGGTCACCACATCATGGCTGCGTCAGCGGCCTGGTATCCATACTCAGTCCCCAGCCGCCCGGCGGCCGGGTGTCCACGCTTGGTCCCCAGCCGTCAGGGGGCGACCGGGTGTCCATACTCGGTCCCCATCTGCCCCGCGGCTGGGTGCCTACACACGGTCCCCAGCCGCCTGGGGGCGGCCGGGTGTCCTTAAATGGTCACCAGCCATCCCTATTTGTCCCGGTGTGCCTTATACACAAGCAAGCATACCAAATCATTACCTGTGCCCTCCCCAGTGCATTTAGTGGGAAGGACAACCTAACCACAAACACGTGGACAAGTGAATGTGGCCAGGGATGGTCCATCTCACTGACGCCTTCACACTGGGTTAATATTGTGGAAGCCGGGACACAGTTGGACACTGGGATGCAACACGTCCTCCAGACATAGAATATTGCGGGTCCTTGGTCGATCAGGCTTCAACACAAAGTTCAGAAGGCAGACAGCAGCAGTGGTCGGCCTACTACACAATGAGTAAATTATTCATGATCATGAGGCCATCCATCTCCTTAGCTTTCTGTTCCTTGGAATGCAAGCGCATGTATGTAGTAGCGGCTAGGCCTGAGGTGCTCAGCGTTTTGGCGCATATCCTACCTCCTCCGAGGATTGCTGGATGTTTTCCTGCTACTATCCCAGTTAAAACAAAGCTTCAGGTGAGGAATGATAGATGAGGTGGTGGCAAAGGAGAAAGAGCAGGAGGAACAGGGACCATTCACATCAATATCAGGCCAGTCAACCACATATGTCTTGTAGGATATGTTTCTGTACCAAAAGGAGCCGTTCGGCTACACAGTTATAGGGCATATGGTGAGTGCAATGCCTACCAAAAATTTCAAGGCACTCAAATGCCCCTTGGAAGTGACATGGAGGTCAGAGGGCCTTAACTAAACTGTTTTTTCCATTTATAGCAACTGGGTCTCCTGTACACTGTTGGCCTAAGCAGTGAATAGAAGGCTTTCCAAAAATTATGAGGAACTGCAATGCCCCTTGAAACAGACGTGGATTACAGCGTACTAAAAACCTTCTACCCATTATTGGGGAGTGGGTCTCCCTTAGTGTTCGTCTATGCATTGAAAAGCAAAAGCTGACTAAAATTAGGAGGAAATGCAATGCCCGTTGGAAGAGTCGTGGAGGTTAGCGGTAATTAACAACAACATTTCAATGCCCCTTGGAAGAGCTGTGGAGTTCAGAGTGGTTTAACAAGACAGTTTTAATGCCCCTTGGACGAGACGTGGAGGTCACAGTAGCTTAACAAGACGGTTTTAATGCCCCTTGGAAGAGACGGGGAGTTCAGAGTGGTTTAACAAGATGGTTTTAATGCCCCTTGGAGGAGACTTGGAGGTCCCAGTGGAATAAAAAGACAATATCAATACCCCTTGGAAGAGTGGTGGAGGTTACAGTGGAATAAAAAGACAATATCAATGCCCCTTGGAAGAGTGGTGGAGGTCGCAGTGGAATAAAAAGACAATATCAATGCCCCTTGGAAGAGACGTGGAGGTCACAGTAGCTTAACAAGACGGTTTTAATGCCACTTGGAAGAGACGTGGAATTCAGAGTGGTTTAACAAGGCGGTTTTAATGCCCTTTGGAAGAGACGTGGAGGTCACAGTAGCTTAACAAGACAGTTTTAATGCCCCTTGGAAGAGACGTGGAGTTCAGAGTGGTTTAACAAGACGGTTTTAATGCCCCTTGGCAGAGACGTGGAGGTCACAGTAGATTAACAAGATGGTTTTAATGCCCCTTTGAAGAGATGTGGAGTTCAGAGTGGTTTAACAAGACGGTTTTATTGCCCCTTGGAAGAGACGTGGAGTTCAGAGTGGTTTAACAAGACGGTTTTAATGCCCCTTGGAAGAGACGAGGAGGTCACAGTAGGTTAAAAAGACGGTTTTAATGCCCCTTGGAAGAGACGTGGAGATCAGAGTGGTTTAAAAAGACGGTTTTAATGCCACTTGGAAGAGATGTGGAGGTCACAGTAGCTTTACAAGACGGTTTTAATGGCCCTTGGAAGAGACGTGGAGTTCACAGTGGTTTAACAAGACGGTTTTAATGCCCGTTGGAAGAGACGTGGAGTTCAGAGTGGTTTAACAAGACGGTTTTAATGCCCCTTGGAAGAGATGTGGAGGTCACAGTAGCTTAACAAGACGGTTTAAAAGCCCCTTGGAAGAGACGTGGAGATCAGAGTGGTTTAACAAGGCGGTTTTAATGCCACTTGGAAGAGACATGGAGTTCAGAGGGGTTTACAAAGACGGTTTTAATGCCCCTTGGAAGAGACATGGAGGTCACAGTAGCTTAACAAGACGGTTTTAATGTCCCTTGGAAGAGACATGGAGTTCAGAGTGGTTTAACAAGACGGTTTTAATGCCCCTTGGAAGAGAAGTGGAGAACAGAGTGGTTTAACAAGACGGTTTTAATGCCCCTTGGAAGAGACGTGGAGGTCGCAGTAGCTTAACAAGCCGGTTTTAATGCCCGTTGGAAGAGACGTGGAGTTCAGAGTGGTTTAACAAGATGGTTTTAATGCCCCTTGGAAGAGACGTGGAGGTCACAGTGGAATAAAAAGACAATATCAATGCCCCTTGGAAGAGTGGTGGAGGTTGCAGTGGAATAAAAAGACAATATCAATGCCCCTTGGAAGAGAAGTGGAGGTCACAGTAGCTTAACAAGACGATTTTAATGCCCCTTGGAAGAGACGTGGAGTTCAGAGTGATTTAACAAGACGGTTTTAATGCCACTTGGAAGAGATGTGGAGTTCCCAGTGGAATAAAAAGACAATATCAATACCCCTTGGAATAGTGGTGGAGGTTACAGTGGAATAAAAAGACAATATCAATGCCCCTTGGAAGAGTGGTGGAGGTCGCAGTGGAATAAAAAGACAATATCAATGCCCCTTGGAAGAGATGTGGAGGTCACAGTAGCTTAACAAGACGGTTTTAATGCCCCTTGGAAGAGACGTGTAGTTCAGAGTGGTTTAACAAGACGGTTTTAATGCCCCTTGGAAGAGATATGGAGGCCACAGTAGCTTAACAAGACGGTTTTAATGCCCCTTGGAAGAGAAGTGGAGTTCAAATTGGTTTAACAAGACGGTTTTAATGCCCCTTGGAGGAGACGTGGAGGTCACAGTAGGTTAACAAGAGGGTTTTAATGCCCCTTGGAAGAGACGTGGAGTACAGAGTTGTTTAACAAGACGGTTTTAATGCCCCTTGGAAGAGACGTGGAGGTCGCAGTAGCTTAACAAGACGGTTTTAATGCCCCTTGGAAGAGACGTGGAGTTCAGAATGGTTTAACAAGACGGTTTTAATGCCCCTTGGAAGAGACATGGAGGTCCCAGTGGTATAAAAAGACAATATCAATGCCCATTGGAAGAGTGGTGGAGGTCCCAGTGGAATAAAAAGACAATATCAATGCCACTTGGAAGAGTGGTGGAGGTCGCAGTGGAATAAAAAGACAATATCAATGCCCCTTGGAAGAGACGTGGAGGTCACAGTAGCTTAACAAGACGGTTTTAATGCCCCTTGGAAGAGACGTGGAGTTCAGAGTGGTTTAACAAGACGGTTTTAATGCCCCTTGGAAGAGATATGGAGGCCAGAGTAGCTTAACAAGACGGTTTTAATGCCCCTTGGAAGAGAAGTGGAGTTCAAAGTGGTTTAACAAGACGGTTTTAATGCCCCTTGGAGGAGACGTGGAGGTCACAGTAGGTTAACAAGAGGGTTTTAATGCCCCTTGGAAGAGACGTGGAGTACAGAGTTGTTTAACAAGACGGTTTTAATGCCCCTTGGAAGAGACGTGGAGGTCGCAGTAGCTTAACAAGACGGTTTTAATGCCCCTTGGAAGAGACGTGGAGTTCAGAATGGTTTAACAAGACGGTTTTAATGCCCCTTGGAAGAGACATGGAGGTCCTAGTGGTATAAAAAGACCATATCAATGCCCATTGGAAGAGTGGTGGAGGTCCCAGTGGAATAAAAAGACAATATCAATGCCACTTGGAAGAGTGGTGGAGGTCGCAGTGGAATAAAAAGACAATATCAATGCCCCTTGGAAGAGACGTGGAGGTCACAGTAGCTTAACAAGATGGTTTTAATACCCCTTGGAAGAGACGTGGAGTTCAGAGTGGTTTAACAAGACGGTTTTAATGCCCCTTGGAGGGGACGTGGAGGTCACAGTAGGTTAACAAGAGGGTTTTAATGCGCCTTGGAAGAGACGTGGAGTACAGAGTTGTTTAACAAGACGGTTTTAATGCCCCTTGGAAGAGACATGGAGGTCACAGTAGCTTAACAAGACGGTTTTAATGCCCCTTGGAAGAGACGTGGAGTTCAGAATGGTTTAACAAGACGGTTTTAATACCCCTTGGAAGAGACGTGGAGGTCCCAGTGGTATAAAAAGACAATATCAATGCCCATTGGAAGAGTGGTGGAGGTCCCAGTGGAATAAAAAGACAATATCAATGCCCCTTGGAAGAGTGGTGGAGGTCGCAGTGGAATAAAAAGACAATATCAATGCCCCTTGGAACAGACGTGGAGGTCACAGTAGCTTAAGAAGACGGTTTTAATGCCCCGTGGAAGAGACGTGGAGTTCAGAGTGGTTTAACAAGATGGTTTTAATACCCCTTGGAAGAGATGTGGAGTTCAGAGTGGTTTAACAAGACGGTTTTAATGCCCCTTGGAAGAGACGTGGAGTTCAGAGTGGTTTAGCAAGACGGTTTTAATGCCCCTTGGAAGAGATGTGGAGGTCACAGTAGCTTAACAAGACTCTTTTAATGCCCCTTGGAAGAGACGTGGAGTTCAGAGTGATTTAACAAGATGATTTTAAAGCCCCTTGGAACAGATGTGGAGGTCACAGTAGCTTAACAAGACCTGTTTAATGCCCCTTGGAAGAGACGTGGAGGTCACAGTAGCTTAACAAGACAATTTTAATGCCCCTTGCAAGAGCCATGCAGTGCAGCATATTAAAAACATTATTCCCATTATTGGGGAGTGGGTCTCCCATAGTCTTTGCCTATGCCTTCCAAGCAAAAGCTGCCAAAAATTAGGACGGAGGAACTTGCATTGCCCCTTCCAAGAGCCATGCAGTACAGCATAATAAAAACATGATTCCCATTATTGGGGAGTGGGTCTCCCATAGTCTTTGCCTATGCCTTCCAAGCAAAAGCTGCCAAAAATTAGGACAAAGGAACTTGCAATGCTGGCAACACGGACCATGGTCACCCTGGTGGTATAGTGGTGGTGGAGGCTGAGGATAAGGAGAAGAGCAAAAAACAGCCAAAATGAGGAAGCGTATACCCATGTGTGGGTGTGAAGCAGTGCATGGGAATACACCTCCCGAAATAACACAGTGGATTTGACTTTATGTTACTCTGCTGTCATTTGGTGGTGATGAGAAGTCTGGCCCAATCCAGCCCTTGTTCATTTTGATAAGGGTCAGCTTGTCAGCATTATCAGTTATAATTCCCCCAAAGGCGCTAAAAACACGCTCCGATAACACGCTAGCGGCAGGGCAGGCCAGGACCTCCAAGGCTTACAGAGCGAGTTCATTCCAAGTGTCCAGCTTGGAAAACCAATAATTAAAAGGCACAGAGAGATCACGGAGGACGCTGATACGGTCGGCAAGGTACTCCCTCACCATCTTTTGAAACTTTCCACTCCTTGTGAGAGTACCCCGCGCCTCAGGGCTTGTAAGCTGGCTGGGTCTCAGAAAACTGTCCCAGAACATTGACAGTGTTCCCCCTGCCTCTGCTGGATTGGAGTTCCATCTCTCTCGCCTGTACGCCTTGGTTGGGCAACGAACTGTGACCTCTGCCGCTAGCATGTTCAGATGGGAATTTTTTTAACAGTTCTGCAGCAAGGGCCTTCTGGTACTGCCACATTTTTGAAGACCTCTCCACCTCAGGAATAAGAGAGTGAAAGTTCTCCTTATAGCGGTGGTCTAAAAGTGTCACCAACCAGTAATGACTGTCACCCAACATTTTGACAACGTGAGGGTCACGGTTAAGGCAGCGTAACATAAAGTCAGCCATGCGTGCCAAACTGATAACGGGCAAGACTTCCGTGTCCTCACCAAGATGACGACTGACCATGCTCTCCTCCTCCTCCTCCCCCCTGTCCTCAGGCCACCCACGCTGAACCGACGGTATGACACTTGTACAGGTACTACCATCTACAGTGCATGATACCAGCTCCTGTTCTTCCTTCTCCTCCTCTCCCTCATTGTCCCCCAATGCACGTTGGGATGAGATGAGGCTGGGCTGTATGCAATCGCCCGCTATGGCTTCTTGATCCATCTCATCATACTCTGGCTGCAATGCTTCCTCTTTAATTCTCTGCAGAGAGCGTTGCAAAAGACAGACAAGTGGGATGCTGACGCCAATGATGGCGTCATCGCCACTCACCATCTTGGAGGACTCCTCAAAGTTTGTCAGTATGGTACATATGTCAGACATCCAGGTCCACTCCTGAGGTCTTATGTGTGGAGTCTGACCTGAATATTGACGGCCTTGTTGCAGCTGGTACTCCACAACTGCTCTCTTCTGCTCACAAATCCTTTGCAACATGTGGAGGGTAGACTTCCAACGTGTGGGGACATCACACACTAGTCGGTGTGCCGGAAGCTGCAAACGCTGCTGCAACACATCAAGGGCGGCGGAAGCTGTAGCCGACTTCTGAAAATGAGCTGACAGGCGGCATACTTTGACAAGCAGATCTGGCAACTCGGGGTATGATTTAAGAAACCGCTGAACCACGAGGTTAAGCACAGGAGCCAGGCATGGTACGTGTGTGATCTTGCCTCGCCTCAGAGTCGCCACCAGGTTACGGCCATTGTCACACACGACCATGCCTGGATGTAGTTTCAGCGGTCTCAGCTACAGATCTGCCTGCTCTTTCACAGCTGTCCACAACTCACAAGCAGTGTGAGGTTTATCACCTAAGCTTATGAGTTTCAGCACAGCCTGTTGCCGCTTGGCTGAGACAGTACTGAAGTGCCTCTAGCTTGTAACTGATGTGGTGATATCTGAGATGGAGGCTGAACATGAGGAGATGGAGAAGGATGATGCGCTGGAGCTGTACACTGTGGGGGTAACTCTGACTGACATAGGGCCCGCAATTCTTGGTGTGGGGAGGATGTGTTCCGTCCCAAGGTCCGACTGGGTCCCGGCTTCCACTATGTTTACCTAGTGTGCCGTCAGGGAGATGTATCGTCCCTGGCCACAAGAACTTGTCCACGTGTCCGTTGTCAGGTGGACTCTCCCAGTAACTGCGTTGTTGAGGGCACGGCAGATGTTTTGGGACACGTGCGGGGATGGCACACCAGGCAAAATAGTGTCGGCTGGGGACCGAGTACCGAGGGACGGCCACCGCCATGAGGTTGTGGAAGGATTCCGTCTCCACCAGCCTAAAAGGCAGCATTTCCAATGCAAGCAGTTGTGAAATGTACGAATTTAGGACTGTGGCCTTTGGGGTGTTGGCTGCGAATAAGCGCTTTCGTTCAAAGCCCTGGGATATGGACAATTGAATGCTGCGGTGGGACGTGGACGTGGACGTTGATGCTGTTTCTTGAGAAACTGCCATAACAAGTGAATACTGAGAGGAGGGGGCATCTTTGCATGCAGTATGGACAGGGGATTGCCTTGCACGCACAACAGGGGGTTCTCTTACACGCAAAACAGCGGAAGAAGCAGTGGTGACACCCGCTGACACTGGTCGTGGACCCTGGGGGTTCGCCCCACAAAGTCGGGTGCTTTACTGCCATGTGCCTAATCATGCTGGTAGTGGTCAGGCTGGTAGTTTTGTCACCCCTGCTGATGCTGGCCTGGCAGGTGATACAAATGGCCTTTTTGGGGTTATCAGCAGAGTCTTTAAAAAATTCCAGGCTCTGGAAGACCTATCGGTTGTACTGGCAACGTCCCTCGTGTTGGTGTTACGGGGAACGGTTGCCCGCCTTCTGTCTGCGGCCACCACACTGCATCTTCCTGCCTGTTGGGGTACTCTGCCTCCCTCCCCCTGTGTGCTTCTGGCCTCGCTCTGCGTATCCTCCTGCCACGTTGGGTCAGTTACTAGATCATTCACCACCTCCTCCTCTTCCACTTCCGCACCACGGTCCTCCTCCTCACTTTGTGGCAATTGTGTCTCATCATCGTCCACCTCTTGTGACAAATTGCCAGCGTCGCCTTCCTGTGGCCGTGGCTGTTCAAATATTTGGCCATCGCTACATGGGATCTCCTCTTCCACCACTTCAAGCGGAGCAGGAGAGGGGCCCAAATATGGAAATGGACCAGTGAACAGCTCTTTAGAGTGTCCAACTGTGAGATCAGTTGCTGTCTAACGACATTCGGCATGGTGGGAGGAAGGAGCATCAGGGTGAGGACTCATGGCAGTCGAGACTCATGGCTACTAACACTTGACCGTGTGGAAGACAGACCGGAGGTGGTGGTGCCCAGGTGAGAGGCAGTATTATCTGCTATACAATTAATAACCTGTTCACACTGATCAGTTCGCAATAGTGGTGCTGTTGTGTGCTTCCATAGCAATTCGCTCAAGAACTGGGAGCGAGAAGATGTGGCTGTTGGTTGTGGCACATTTTCACCTTGGCCTCGGCCCTGTCCTCTGCACGCACCATCACCAGAACATCCAGTTCCACGTCCACTGCCACGCGCCTTGCTCATTGTAAATGAAGGAAAATAGCTTACACTCGCACTATCAATGGCAAAAGGGTAATAAAAAGTAGATTTGAACCGTGGAAGAGGAAAACCACAGTTCTAGTTATCTGGCCATACCAGAATCTTTTAAACAGATATATTTGTGTCTGAACAATCAACGAGACACTCAAAATGTTTTTTTTTATGCAAAAAGGTGGATTACACCCAGATTTGAACCGTGGAAGAGGAAAATCAAAGTTCTAGTTATCTGACCTACAACAGAATCTTTTAAACAGATATATTTGTGTCTGAACAGTCAGCGAGACACTCAAAATGTTTCTTTTATTGAAAAAAGGCAAAAAAGTGTATAATACAGAGATTTGAACCATGGAAGAGGAAAACCACAGTTCTAGCTATCTGGCCTACAACTGACTCTTTTAAACAGATATATTTGTGTCTGAACAGTCAGCGAGACAATCAAAATGTTTTTTTTTATGTAAAATGGTGGATTACACCGAGATTTGAACCGTGGAAGAGGAAAACCAAAGTTCTAGTTATCTGGCCTACACCAGAATCTTTTAAACAGATATATTTGTGTCTGAACAGTCAGCGAGACACTCAAAATGGTTTTTTTTATGCAAAAAGGTGGATTACACCCACATTTGAACCATGGAAGAGGAAGACAACAGTTCTAGTTATCTGGCCTACACCAGACTCTTTTAAACAGATATACTTGTGTCTGAACAGTCAGCGAGACACTCAAAATGTTTTTTTTTATTGAAAAAAGGCAAAAAAGTGGATAAAACAGAGATTTGAACTGTGGAAGAGGAAAACCACAATTCTAGTTATATGGCCTACACCAGACTCTTTTAAACAGATATATTTGTGTCTGAACAGTCAGCAAGACACTCAAAATGTTTTTTTTATGCAAAAAGGTGGAATACACCCAGACTTGAACCGTGGAAGAGGAAAACCACAGTTCTAGTTATCTGGCCTACACCAGACTCCTTTAAACAAATATATTTGTGTCTGAACAGTCAGCGAGACACTCAAAATGTTTTTTTTTTATGAAAAAAGGCAAAAAAGTGGATAATACAGAGATTTGAACCATGGAAGAGGAAAACCACAGTTCTAGCTATATAGCCTACACCAGACTCTTTTACACAGATTTATTTGTGTTAGAACAGTCAGCAAGACACTGAAAATGTTTTTTTATTGAAAAAATGCAAAAACGTGGATAATACAGAGATGTGAACCATGGAAGAGGAAAACCACAGTTTTAGTTATCTGGCCTACACCAGACTCTTTTAAAAAGAGATATTTGTGTTTGAACAGTCAGCGAGACACTCAAAATGTTTTTTTTTATTGAAAAAAGGCAAAAAAGTGGATAATACAGTGATTTGAACCATGGAAGAGGAAAACTACAGTTCTAGTTATCTAGCCTACACCAGACTCTTTTAAACAGATATATTTGTGTCTGAACAGTCAGCGAGACACTCAAAATGTTTTTTTTTATTGAAAAAAGGCAAAAAAGTGGATAATATACAGATTTAAACCGTGGAAGAGGAAAGCCACAGTTCTAGTTATCTGGCCTACACCAGACTCTTTTAAACAGATATATTTGTGTCTGAACAGTCAGCGAGACACTCAAAATGTTTTTTTTTCTGAAAAAAGGCAAAAAAGTGGATAATACAGAGATTTGAACCATGGAAGAGGAAAACCACAGTTCTAGTTATCTGGCCTACACCAGCTTTAAACAGATATATTTGTGTCTGAACAGTTAGCGAGACACTCAAAATGTTTTTTTTTATGCAAAAAGGTGGATTACATCCAAATTTGAACTGTGGAAGAGGAAAACCACAGTTCAACTTATCTGGCCTACACCAGTAGCTTTTAAACAGATATATTTGTGTCTGAACAGTTAGCGAGACACTCAAAATGTTTTTTTTTAATGAAAAAAGGCAAAAAAGTGGATAATATAGAGATTTGAACCATGGAAGAGGAAAACCACAGTTCTAGTTATCTGGTCTACACCAGACTCTTTTAAACAGATATATTTGTGTCTGAACACTCAGCGAGACACTCAAAATGTTTTTTTTATGCAAAAAGGTGGATTACACCCAGATTTGTACCATGGAAGAGGAAAACCACAGTTCTAGTTATCTGGCCTACAGCAGACTCTTTTAAACAGATATATTTGTGTCTGAACAGTCAGCGAGACACTCAAAATGTTTTTTTTATTGATAAAAGACAAAAAAGTGGATAATACAGAGATTTTAAGAGTGGAAGAGGAAAACCACAGTTCTAGTTCTCTGGCCTAGAGCAGACTCTTTTAAACAGATATATTTGTGTCTGAACAGTCAGCGAGACACTTAAAATGTTTTTTTTTTTATGCAAAATGGTGGATTACACCCAGATTTGAACCATGGAAGAGGAAAACCACAGTTCTAGTTATCTGGCCTACACCAGACTCTTTTAAACAGATATATTTGTGTCTGAACAGTCAGCGAGACACTCAATACGTTTTTTTTTATTGAAAAAAGGCAAAAAAGTGGATAATGCAGAGATTAAAACCGTGGAAGAGGAAAGCCACAGTTCTAGTTATCTGGCCTACACCAGACTCTTTTAAACAGATATATTTGTGTCTGAACAGTCAGCGAGACACTCAAAATGTTTTTTTTATTGATAAAAGGCAAAAAAGTGGATAATACAGAGATTTGAACCATGGAAGAGGAAAACCACAGTTCTAGTTATCTGGCTTACACCAGCTTTAAACAGATATATTTGTGTCTGAACAGTTAGCGAAACACTCAAAATGTTTTTTTTTATGCAAAAGGTGGATTACATCCAAATTTCAACTATGGAAGAGGAAAACCACAGTTCAACTTATCTGGCCTACACCAGAATCTTTTAAACAGATATATTTGTGTGTGAACAGTTAGCGAGACACTCAAAATGTTTTTTTTTATTGAAAAAAGGCAAAAAAGTGGATAATACAGAGATTTGGACCGTGGAAGAGGAAAACCACAGTTCTAGTTATCTGGTCTACACCAGACACTTTTAAACAGATATATTTGTGTCTGAACACTCAGCGAGACACTCAAAATGTTTTTTTTATGCAAAAAGGTGGATTACACCCAGATTTGAACCATGGAAGGGGAAAACCACAGTTCTAGTTATCTGGCCTACACCAGACTCTTTTAAACAGATATATTTGTGTCTGAACACTCAGCGAGACACTCAAAATGTTTTTTTTTATTGATGAAAGGCAAAAAAGTGGATAATACAGAGATTTTAACAGTGGAAGAGGAAAACCACAGTTCTAGTCCTCTGGCCTACAGCAGAATCTTTCAAATAGATATATTTGTGTCTGAACAGTCAGCGAGACACTCAAAATGTTTTTTATTATGCAAAAAGGTGGATTACACCCAGATTTCAACCATGGAAGAGGAAAACCACAGTTCTAGTTATCTGGCCTACACCAGACTCTTTTAAAGAGATATATTTGTGTCTGGACAGTCAGCGAGACACTCAAAATGTTTTTTTTATGCAAAAAGGTGGATTACACCCAGATTTGAACTGTGGAAGAGGAAAACCACAGTTATAGTTATCTGACCTACACCATACTCTTTTAAACAGATATATTTGTGTCTGAACAGTCAGCGAGACACTCAAAATGTTTTTTTTTATTGTAAAAAGGCAAAAAAGTAAATAATACAGAGATTTGAACCGTGGAAGAGGAAAACCACAGTTCTAGTTATCTGGCCTACATCAGCTTTAAAACAGATATATTTGGGTCTGAACCGTCAGCGAGACACTCAAAATGTTTTTTTTTTAACCAAAAAGGAGGATTACACCCAGATTTGAACGGTGGAAGAGGAAAACCACAGTTCTAGTTATCTGGCCTACACCAGACTCTTTTAAACAGATATATTTGTGTCTGAACAGTCAGCGAGACACTCAAAATGTTTTTTTTTATTGAAAAAAGGCAAAAAAGTAAATAATACAGAGTTTTGAACCGTGGAAGAGGAAAACCACAGTTCTAGTTATCTGGCCTACACCAGCTTTAAACATATATATTTGTGTCTGAACAGTCAGCGAGACACTCAAAATGTTTTTTTTTATGCAAAAAGGTGGACTACACCCAGATTTGAACTGTGGAAGAGGAAAACCACAGTTCTAGTTATCTGGCCTACACCAGAATCTTTTAAACAGATATATTTGTGTCTGAACAGTTAGCGAGACACTCAAAATGTTTTTTTTATTGAAAAAAGGCAAAAAAGTGGATAATACAGAGATTTGAACCGTGGAAGAGGAAAACCTCAGTTCTAGTTATCTGGCCTACACTAGACTCTTTTAAACAGATATATTTGTGTCGGAAAACCACAGTTCTAGTTATCTGGCCTACACTAGACTCTTTTAAACAGATATATTTGTGTCTGAACAGTTAGCGAGACACTCAAAATGTTTTTTTTTTATTGAAAAAAGGCAAAAAAGTGGATAATACAGAGATTTGAACCATGGAAGAGAAAAACCACAGTTCTAGTTCTCTGGTCTACAACAGACTCTTTTAAACAGATATATTTGTGTCTGAACAGTCAGCGAGACACTCAAAATGGTTTTTTTATGCAAAAAGGTGGATTACACCCAGATTTGAACCATGGAAGAGGAAAACCACAGTTCTAGTTATCTGGCCTACACCAGACTCTTTTAAACAGATATATTTGTGTCTGAACAGTCAGCGAGACACTCAAAATGTTTTTTTTTTTATGAAAATAGGCAAAAAAGTGGATAATACAGAGATTTGAACCATGGAAGAGGAAAACCACAGTTCTAGTTATCTAGCCTACACCAGACTCTTTTAAACAGATATATTTGTGTCTGAACAGTCAGCGAGACACTCAAAATGTTTTTTTTATGCAAAAAGGTGGATTACACCCAGATTAGAACTGTGGAAGAGGAAAACCACAGTTCTAGTTATCTGGCCTACACCACACTCTTTTAAACAGATATATTTGTGTCTGAAAAGTCAGCAAGACACACAAAATGTTTTTTTTATTAAAAAAGGCAAAATAGTGGATAATACAGAGATTTGAACCATGGAAGAGAAAAACCACAGTTCTAGTTATCTGGCCTACACCAGACTCTTTTACACAGATATATTTGTGTCTGAACAGTCAGCAAGACACTAAAAAAAAAAAATTTTATTGAAAAAAGGCAAAAAAGTGGATAATACTGAGATTTGAACTGTGGAAGAAGAAAACCACAGTTCTAAGTATGTGGCCTACACCAGACTCTTTTAAACAGATATATTTGTGTCTGAACAGTCAGCGAGACACTCAAAATGTTTTTTTTATTGAAAAAAGGCAAAAAAGTAAATAATACAGAGATTTGAACCGTGGAAGAGGAAAACCACAGTTCTAGTTATCTGGCCTACACCAGCTTTAAACAGATATATTTGTGTCTGAACAGTCAGCGAGACACTCAAAATGTTTTTTTTTATGCAAAAAGGTGGATTACAACCAGATTTGAACTGTGGAAGAGGAAAACCACAGTTCTAGTTATCTGGCCTACACCAGAATCTTTTAAACAGATATATTTGTGTCTGAACAGTTAGCGAGACACTCAAAATGTTTTTTTTTATTGAAAAAAGGCAAAAAAGTGGATAATACAGAGATTTGAACCGTGGAAGAGGAAAACCTCAGTTCTAGTTATCTGGCCTACACCAGACTATTTTAAACAGATATATTTGTGTCGGAAAATCACAGTTCTAGTTATCTGGCCTACACTGGTCTCTTTTAAAGAGATATATTTGTGTCTGAACAGTTAGCGAGACACTCAAAATGTTTTTTTTATTGAAAAAAGGCAAAAAAGTGGATAATACAGAGATTTGAACCGTGGAAGAGGAAAACCACAGTTCTAGTTATCTGGCCTACACCAGCTTTAAACAGATATATTTGTGTCTGAACAGTTAGCGAGACACTCAAAATGTTTTTTTTTTATTGAAAAAAGGCAAAAAGTGGATAATACAGAGATTTGAACCATGGAAGACGAAAACCACAGTTCTAGTTATCTGGTCTACACCAGAATCTTTTAAACAGATATATTTGTGTCTGAACAGTCAGCGAGACACTCAAAATGTCTTTTTTTATTGATAAAAGGCAAAAAAGTGGATAATACAGAGATTTTAACAGTGGAAGAGGAAATCCACAGTTCTAGTTCTCTGGCCTACAGCAGACTCTTTTAAACAGATATATTTGTGTCTGAACAGTCAGCGAGACACTCAAAATGTTTTTTTTTATACAAAAAGGTGGATTACACCCAGATTTGAACCATGGAAGAGGAAAACCACAGTTCTAGTTATCTGGCCTACACCAGACTCTTTTAAACAGATATATTTGTGTCTGAACAGTCAGCGAGACACTCAAAATGTTTTTTTTTTATGAAAATAGCCAAAAAAGTGGATAATACAGAGATTTGAACCATGGAAGAGGAAAACCACAGTTCTAGTTATCTAGCCTACACCAGACTCTTTTAAACAGATATATTTGTGTCTGAACAGTCAGCGAGACACTCAAAATGTTTTTTTTTATGCAAAAAGGTGGATAACACCCAGATTTGAACTGTGGAAGAGGAAAACCACAGTTATAGTTATCTGACCTACACCAGACTCTTTTAAACAGATATATTTGTGTCTGAACAGTCAGCGAGACACTCAAAATGTTTTTTTTATTGAAAAAAGGCAAAAAAGTAAATAATACAGAGATTTGAACCGTGGAAGAGGAAAACCACAGTTCTAGTTATCTGGCCTACACCAGCTTTAAACAGATATATTTGTGTCTGAACAGTCAGCGAGACACTCAAAATGTTTTTTTTTATGCAAAAAGGAGGATTACACCCAGATTTGAACTGTGGAAGAGGAGAACCACAGTTCTAGTTATCTGGCCTACACCAGCATTAAAAAGATATATTTGTGTCTGAACAGTCAGCAAGACACTCAAAATGTTTTTTTTTTATTGAAAAAAGGCAAAAAAGTGGATAATACAGTGATTTGAACCGTGGAAGAGGAAAACCACAGTTCTAGTTATCTGGCCTATACCAGACTCTTTTAAACAGATATATTTGTGTCTGAACAGTCAGCGAGACACTCAAAATGGTTTTTTTCTTTGAAAAAAGGCAAAAAAGGGGATAACACAGAGATTTGAATCATGGAAGAAGAAAACCACAGTTCTAGTTATCTGGCCTACACCAGTCTCTTTTAAACAGATATATTTGTGTCTGAACAGTCAGCGAGACAGTCAAAATGTTTTTTTTATGCAAAAAGGTGGATTACACCCAGACTTGAACCGTGAAAGAGGAAAACCACATTTCTAGTTATCTGGCCTACACCAGAGTCTTTTAAACAGATATATTTGTGTCTGAACAGTCAGCGAGACACTCAAAATGTTTTTTTTATTGAAAAAAGGCAAAAAAGTGGATAATACTGAGATTTGAACTGTGGAAGAGGAAAACCACAGTTCTAGTTATCTGGCCTACACCAGACTCTTTTAAACAGATATATTTGTGTCTGAACAGTCAGCGAGACACTCAAAATGTTTTTTTTAAATGAAAAAAGGCAAAAAAGTGGATAATACATAGATTTGAACCATGGAAGAGGAAAACCACGGTTCTAGTTATCTTGCCTACACCAGACTCTTTTACACAGATATATTTCTGTCTGAACAGTCAGCGAGACACTCAAAATGTTTTTTTTTTTTTTTTTTTTTAAAAAGGCAAAAAAGTGGATAATACAGAGATTTGAACCGTGGAAGAGGAAAACCACAGTTCTAGTTTTCTGGCCTATACCAGACTCTTTTAAACAGATATATTTGTGTCTGAACAGTCAGCGAGACACTCAAAATGTTTTTTTTTTATTGAAAAAAGGCAAAAAAGTGGATAATACAGAGATTTGAACCATGGAAGAGGAAAACCACAGTTATAGTTATCTAGCCTACACCAGACTCTTTTAAACAGATATATTTGTGTCTGAACAGTCAGCGAGACACTCAAAATGTTTTTTTTTATGCAAAAAGGTGGATTACACCCAGATTTGAACCATGGAAGAGGAAAACCACAGTTCTAGTTATCAGGCCTACACCAGACTCTTTTAAACAGATATATTTGTGTCTAAACAGTCAGCGAGACACTCAAAATGTTTTTTTTTATGCAAAAAGGTGGATTACACCCAGATTTGAACCGTGGAAGAGGAAAACCGCAGTTCTAGTTATATGGCCTACACCAGATTCTTTTAAACAGATATATTTGTGTCTGAACAGTCAGCGAGACACTCAAAATGTTTTTTTTATGCAAAAAGGTGGAATACACCCAGATTTGAACCGTGGAAGAGTAAAACCACAGTTCTAGTTATCTGGCCTACACCAGACTCCTTTAACCCCTTAAGCCCCGGAGCATTTTCCGTTTTTGCATTTTCGTTTTTGCTCCCCTTGTTCTCAGAGCCATAGCGTTTTTATTTTTTGGTCAATATGGCCATGTGATGGCTTATTTTTTGCGGGACGAGTTGTACTTTTCAACGCCATTACTAGTTTTACCATATCCTGTACATGAAAACGGGAAAAAAATTCCAAGTGCGGTAAAATTGCAAAAAAGTGCAATACCACAGTTGTTTTTTATTTATTTTTTTTACCACGTTCACTGAATGCCAAAACTGACCTGCTCTTCTGATTCTACAGGTCATTACGAGTTCATAGACACCAAACATGTATAGGTTCTTTTATATTTAAGTGGTGAAAAAAAATTCCAAAATTTAGTAAAAAAAAAATAGCGCCATTTTCTGAGACCCGTAGCGTCTCCATTTTTCGTGATCTGGGGCCGGTTGATGGCTATTTTTTGCGCACCGGGCTGACATTTTTATTCATAACATTTGGGTTAGATCCGATGTTTTGATCGCCCGTTATTGCATTTTATTGCAATTTTGCGGCGACCAAAAAACGTAATTCTGGCGTTTAGAATTTTTTTCTCGTTACGCCGTTTACCGATCTGATTAATTCTCTTTTTATATTGATAGATCGGGCGATTCTGAACGCGGCGATACCAAATATGTGTATGTGGGGTTTATTTTTTATTATTTTATTTTGAATGGGGCAAAAGGGGGGTGATTTAAACTTTTATATTTTTTTTATTTTTTTTTATATTTTTAAAAACTTTTTTTTTTTACTTTTTGCATGCTTCAATAGTCTCAATAGGAGACTAGAAGCAGCAACTGTCCGATCGCCTCTGCTACATACAGGGGACGAGCAGGTCCCCTGCATGCAGCAGAAATGGTCCTGTGCTATGAGCGCCGACCACTAGGTGGCGCTCATAGCGACAAGATCATGACAACCACATGCGTCTGCTGCAGACCCTGGGTTGTCATGCCCACCCATCGGCGACCCGCGATCACGTGACGGGGTCGCCAGTGGGCGGGGCTTATGACGCGCTACCCGGAAGCGCGCGTTAAATGCTGCTGTCAGAGATTGACAGCGGCATTTAACAGGTTAACAGCCGCGGGTGGATTGCGATTCCACCCGCGGCTGTTGCGGGCACATGTCAGCTGTAAGAATCAGCTGACATGTGCTCCGTTCAGTGAGGGCTCAGCGCAGCAGCCCTCACTCAACGGGCAGTACGCAACTATGCGTACTAATACCTCCCCGGTAATTAAGGGGTTAAACAGATATATTTGTGTCAGGACAGTCAGCGAGACACTCAAAATGTTTTTTTTTATTGAAAAAAGGCAAAAAAGTAAATAATACAGGGATTTGAACCGTGGAAGAGGAAAACCACAGTTCTAGTTATCTGGCCTACACCAGACTCTTTTAAACAGATATATTTGTGTCTGAACAGTCAGCAAGACACTCAAAATGTTTTTTTTTATTGAAAAAAGGCAAAAAAGTGGATAATACAGAGATTTGAACAGTGGTAGAGGAAAACCACAGTTCTAGTTATCTGGCCTACACCAGACTCTTTTAAACAGATATATTTGTGTCTGAACAGTCAGCGAGACACTCAAAATGTTTTTTTATTGAAAAAAGGCAAAAAAGTGGATAATACAGAGATTTGAACCATGGAAGAGAAAAACCACAGTTCTAGTTATCTGGCCTACACCAGACTCTTTTATCAGATATATTTGTGTCTGAACAGTCAGCGAGACACTCAAAATGTTTTTTTTTATGCAAAAAATTGGATTACACCCAGATTTGAACCGTGGAAGAGGAAAATCACAGTTCTAGTTATCTGGCCTACAGCAGACTCTTTTAAACAGATATATTTGTGTCTGATCAGTCAGCGAGACACTCAAAATGTTTTTTTTTTATTGAAAAAGGCAAAAATGTAAATAATACAGAGATTTTAACCTTGGAAGATGAAAACCACAGTTCTCGTTATCTGGCCTACACCAGCATTAAAAAGATATATTTGTGTCTGAACAGTCAGCGAGACACTCAAAATGTTTTTTTTAAGTGAAAAAGGGCAAAAAAGTGGATAATACAGAGATTTGAACCGTGGTAGAGGAAAACCACAGTTCTAGTTATCTGGCCTACACCAGACTCTTTTAAACAGATATATTTGTGTCTCAACAGTCAGCGAGGCACTCAAAATGTTTTTTTTATTGATAAATGGCAAAAAAGTGGATAATACAGAGATTGAACCGTGGAAGAGGAAAACCATAGTTCTAGTTATCTGGCCTAAAACCAGACTCTTTTGAACAGATATACAGTACAGACCAAAAGTTTGGACACACCATCTCATTTAAAGATTTTTCTGTATTTTCATGACTATGAAAATTGTACATTCACACTGAAGGCATCAAAATTATGAATTAACACATGTGAAATTATATGCTTAACAAAAAAAGTGTGAAACAACTGAAAATATGTCTTATATTCTAGGTTCTTCAAAGTAGCCATCTTTTGCTTTGATGACTGCTTTGCACACTCTTGGCATTCTCTCGGTGAGCTTCAAGAGGTAGTCACCGGAAATGGTCTTCCAACAATCTTGAAGGAGTTCCCAGAGATGCTTAGCACTTGTTGGCCCTTTTGCCTTCACTCTGCGGTCCAGCTCACCCCAAACCATCTCGATTGGGTTCAGGTCTGGTGACTGTGGAGGCCAGGTCATCTGGCGTAGCACCCCATCACTCTCCTTCTTGGTCAAATAGCCCTTACACAGCCTGGAGGTGTGTTTGGGGTCATTGTCCTGTTGAAAAATAAATGATGGTCCAACTAAACGCAAACCAGATGGAATAGCATGCCGCTGCAAGATGCTGTGGTAGCCATGCTGGTTCAGTATGCCTTCAATTTTGAATAAATCCCCAATAGTGTCACCAGCAAAGCACCCCTACACCATCACACCTCCTCTTCCTTGCTTCACGGTGGGAATCAGGCATGTAGAGTCCATCCGCTCACATTTTCTGCATCGCACAAAGACACGGTGGTTGGAACCAAAGATCTCAAATTTGGACTCATCAGACCAAAGCACAGATTTCCACTGGTCTAATGTCCATTCCTTGTGTTCTTTAGCCCAAACAAGTCTCTTCTGCTTGTTGCCTGTCCTTAGCAGTGGTTTCCTAGCAGCTATTTTACCATGAAGGCCTGCTGCACAAAGTCTCCTCTTAACAGTTGTTGTAGAGATGTGTCTGCTGCTAGAACTCTGTGTGGCATTGACCTGGTCTCTAATCTGAGCTGCTGTTAACCTGCGATTTCTGAGGCTGGTGACTCGGATAAACTTATCCTCAGAAGCAGAGGTAACTCTTGGTCTTACTTTCCTGTGGTGGTCCTCATGTGAGCCAGATTCTTTGTAGCGCTTGATGGTTTTTGCAACTGCACTTGGGGACACATTCAAAGTTTGCCCAATTTTTCGGACTGACTGAACTTCATTTCTTAAAGTAATGATGGCCACTCGTTTTTCTTTACTTAGCTGCTTTTTTCTTGCCATAATACAAATTCTAACAGTCTATTCAGTAGGACTATCAGCTGTGTATCCACCTGACTTCTGCACAACACAACTGATGGTCCCAACCCCATTTATAAGGCAAGAAATCCCACTTATTAAACCTGACAGGGCACACCTGTGAAGTGAAAACCATTTCCGGTGACTACCCCTTGAAGCTCATCAAGAGAATGTCAAGAGTGTGCAAAGCAGTCATCAAAGCAAAAGGTGGCTGCTTTGAAGAACCTAGAATATAAGACATATTTTCAGTTGTTTCACACTTTTTTGTTAAGTATATAATTCCACATGCGTTAATTCATAGTTTTGATGCCTTCAGTGTGAATGTACAATTTTCATAGTCATGAAAATACAGAAAAATCTTTAAATGAGAAGGTGTGTCCAAACTTTTGGTCTGTACTGTATTTGTGTCTGAACAGTCAGCGAGACACTCAAAATGTTTTTTTTATTGAAAAAAGGCAAAAAAGGGGATAACACAGAGATTTGAATCATGGAAGAAGAAAACCACAGTTCTAGTTACCTGGCCTACACCAGACTCTTTTAAACAGATATATTTGTGTCTGAACAGTCAGCGAGACACTCAAAATGTTTATTTTATGCAAAAAGCTGGAAAACACCCAGATTTGAACCGTGGAAGAGTAAAACCACAGTTCTAGTTATCTGGCCTACACCAGACTCCTTTAAACAGATATATTTGTGTCTGAACAGTCAGCGAGACACTCAAAATGTTTTTTTTTTATTGAAAAAAGGCAAAAAAGTGGATAATACAGAGATTTGAACCATGGAAGAGGAAAACCACAGTTCTAGTAATCTAGCCTACACCAGACTCTTTTAAACAGATATATTTGTGTCTGAACAGTCAGCGAGACACTCAAAATGTTTTTTTTATTGAAAAAAGGCAAAAAAGTGGATAATACAGAGATTTGAACCATGGAAGAGGAAAACCACAGTTCTAGTTTTCTAGCCTACACCAGACTCTTTTAAACAGATATATTTGTGTCTGAACAGTCAGCGAGACATTCAAAATGTTGTTTTTATTGAAAAAAGGCAAAAAAGTGGATAATACTGAGATTTTAACCGTGGAAGAGGAAAACCACAGCTCTAGCTATCTGGCCTACACCAGAGTCTTTTAAATAGATATATTTGTGTCTGAACAGTCAGCGAGACACTCAAAATGTTTTTTTTTATGCAAAAAGTGGATTATTCCAAGATTTGAACCGTGAAATAAGAAAACCACAGTTCTAGTTATCTGGCCTACACCAGACTCTTTTAAACAGATATATTTGTGTCTGAACAGTCAGCGAGACACTCAAAATGTTTTTTTTTATTGAAAAAAGGCAAAAAAGTGGATAATACAGAGATTTGAACAGTGGTAGAGGAAAACCACAGTTCTAGTTATCTGGCCTACACCAGACTCTTTTAAACAGATATATTTGTGTCTCATCAGTCAGCGAGGCACTCAAAATGTTTTTTTTTATTGATAAATGGCAAAAAAGTGGATAATACAGAGATTTTAACCGTGCAAGAGGAAAACCACAGTTCTAGTTATCTGGCCTAAACCCAGACTCTTTTAAACAGATATACATTACAGACCAAAAGTTTGGACACACCATCTCATTTAAAGATTTTTCTGTATTATCATGACTACGAAAATTGTACATTCACATTGAAGGCATCAAAATTATGAATTAACACATGTGGAATTATATGCTTAACAAAAAAAGTGTGAAACAACTGAAAATATGTCTTATATTCTAGGTTTTTCAAAGTAGCCATCTTTTGCTTTGATGACTGCTTTGCACACTCTTGGCATTCTCTCGGTGAGCTTCAAGAGGTAGTCACCGGAAATGGTCTTCCAACAATCTTGAAGGAGTTCCCAGAGATGCTTAGCACTTGTTGGCCCTTTTGCCTTCACTCTGCGGTCCAGCTCTCCCCAAACCATCTCGATTGCGTTCAGGTCTGGTGACTGTGGAGGCCAGGTCATCTGGCGTAGCACCCCATCACTCTTCTTCTTGGTCAAATAGCCCTTACACAGCCTGGAGGTGTGTTTGGGGTCATTGTCCTGTTGAAAAATAAATGATGGTCCAACTAAACGCAAACCAGATGGAATAGCATGCCGCTGCAAGATGCTGTGGTAGCCATGCTGGTTCAGTATGCCTTCAATTTTGAATAAATCCCCAATAGTGTCACCAGCAAAGCACCCCTACACCATCACACCTCCTCTTCCTTGCTTCACGGTGGGAACCAGGCATGTAGAGTTCATCCGTTCACATTTTCTGCGTCGCACAAAGACACGGTGGTTGGAACCAAAGATCTCAAATTTGGACTCATCAGACCAAAGCGCAGATTTCCACTGGTCTAATGTCCATTCCTTGTGTTCTTTAGCCCAAACAAGTCTCTTCTGCTTGTTGCCTGTCCTTAGCAGTGGTTTCCTAGCAGCTATTTTACCATGAAGGCCTGCTGCACAAAGTCTCCTCTTAACAGTTGTTGTAGAGATGTGTCTGCTGCTAGAACTCTGTGTGGCATTGACCTGGTCTCTAATCTGAGCTGCTGTTAACCTGCGATTTCTGAGGCTGGTGACTCGGATAAACTTATCCTCAGAAGCAGAGGTGATTCTTGGTCTTCCTTTCCTGGGATGGTCCTCATGTGAGCCAGTTTCTTTGTAACGCTTGATGGTTTTTGCAACTGCACTTGGGGACACATTCAAAGTTTGCCCAATTTTTTGGACTGACTGAACTTCATTTCTTAAAGTAATGATGGCCACTCGTTTTTCTTTACTTAGCTGCTTTTTTCTTGCCATAATACAAATTCTAACAGTCTATTCAGTAGGACTATCAGCTGTGTATCCACCTGACTTCTGCACAACACAACTGATGGTCCCAACCCGATTTATAAGGCAAGAAATCCCACTTATTAAACCTGACAGGGCACACCTGTGAAGTGAAAACCATTTCCGGTGACTACCCCTTGAAGCTCATCAAGAGAATGCCAAGAGTGTGCAAAGCAGTCATCAATGCAAAAGGTGGCTACTTTGAAGAACCTAGAATATAAGACATATTTTCAGTTGTTTCACACTTTTTTGTTAAGTATATAATTCCACATGCGTTAATTCATAGTTTTGATGCCTTCAGTGTGAATGCACAATTTTCATAGTCATGAAAATACAGAAAAATCTTTAAATGAGAAGGTGTGTCCAAACATTTGGTCTGTACTGTATTTGTGTCTGAACAGTCAGCGAGACACTCAAAATGTTTTTTTTTATTCAAAAAGGTGGATTACACCCAGATTTGAACCGTGGAAGAGGAAAACTACAGTTCTAGTTATATGGCCTACACCAGACTCTTTAAAACAGATATATTTGTGTCTGAACAGTCAGTGAGACACTCAAAATGTTTTTTTTAATTGAAAAAAGGCAAAAAAGTGGATAATACAGAGATTTGAACCATGGAAGAGGAAAACCACAGTTCTAGTTATCTAGCCTACACCAGACTCTTTTAAACAGATATATTTGTGTCTGAACAGTCAGCGACACACTAAAAATGTTTTTTTTTTATTGAACAGAGGCAAAAAAGTGGATAATACAGAGATTTGAACCGTGGAAAAGGAAAACCACAGTTCTAGCTATCTGGCCTACACCAGACTCTTTTAAACAGATATATTTGTGTCTTAACAGTCAGCGAGACACTCAAAATGTTTTTTTTTTATGCAAAAAGGTGGATTACACCCAGATTTGAACCATGGAAGAGGAAAACCACAGTTCTAGTTATCTGGCCTACACCAGACTCTTTAAAACAGATATATTTGGGTCTGAACAGTCAGCGAGACACTCAAAATGTTTTTTTTTTAATAAAAAAAGGAAAAAGGCAAAAAAGTGGATAATACAGAGATTTGAACCTTGGAAGAGGAAAACCACAGTTCTAGTTATCTGGTCTACACCAGACTCTTTAAAACAGATATATTTGGGTCTGAACAGTCAGCGAGACACTCAAAATGTTTTTTTTTTAATAAAAAAAGGAAAAAGGCAAAAAAGTGGATAATACAGAGATTTGAACCGTGGAAGAGGGAAACCACAGTTCTACTTATCTGGCCTACACCAGACTCTTTTAAACAGATATATTTGTGTCAGAACAGTCAGCGAGACACTCAAAATGTTTTTTTTTATGCTAAAAGGTGGATTACACCCAGATTTGAACCGTGGAACAGGAAAACTGCAGTTCCAGTTATCTGGCCTACACCAGACTCTTTTAAACAGATATATTTGTGTCTGAACAGTCAGGGAGACACTTAAAATGTTTTTTTTTATGCAAAAAGGTCGATTATACCGAGATTTTAACCGTGGAAGAGGAAAACCACAGTTCTAGTTATCTGGCCTACACCAGACTCTTTTAAACAGATATATTTGTGTCTTCACAGTCAGCGACACACTTAAAATGTTTTTTTTTATGCAAAAAGGTGGATTACACCCCGATTTGAACCGTGGAAGAGGAAAACTGCAGTTCTAGTTATATGGCCTACACCGGACTCTTTTAAACAGATATATTTGTGTCTGAACAGTCAGCGAGACACTCAAAATGTTTTTTTTTATTGAAAAAAGGCAAAAAAGTGGATATTATAGAGATTTGAACCATGGAAGAGGAAAACCACAGTTCTAGTTATCTAGCCTACACCAGACTCTTTTAAACAGATATATTTGTGTCTGAACAGTCAGCGAGACACTCAAAATGTTTTTTTATTGAAAAAAGGCAAAAAAATGGATAATACAGAAATTTGAACCATCGACCAGGAAAACCATAGTTCTATTTATCTGGCCTACACCAGACTCTTTTAAACAGATATATTTGTGTCTGTACAGTCAGCGAGACACTCAAAATGTTTTTTTTTATTGAAAAAATGCAAAAAAAAAGTGCATATTAAAAAGATTTGAACCATGGAAGAGGAAAACGACAGTTCTAGCTATCTAGCCTACTCCAGGCTCTTTTAAACAGATATATTTGTGTCTGAACAGTCAGTGAGACAATCAAAATGTTTTTTTAAATTGAAAAAAGGCAAAAAAGTGGATAATACAGAGATTTGAACCATGGAAGAGGAAAACCACAGTTCTAGTTATCTAGCCTACACCAGACTCTTTTAAACAGATATATTTGTGTCTGAACAGTCAGCGAGACACTAAAAATGTTTTTTTTTATTGAACAAAGGCAAAAAAGTGGATAATACAGAGATTTGAACCATGGAAAAGGAAAAGCACAGTTCTAGCTATCTGGCCTACACCAGACTCTTTTAAACAGATATATTTGTGTCTTAACAGTCAGCGAGACACTCAAAATGTTTTTTTTTATGCAGAAAGGTGGATTACACCCAGATTTGAACCATGGAAGAGAAAAACCACAGTTCTAGTTATCTGGCCTACACCAGACTCTTTTAAACAGATATATTTGTGTCTGAACAGTCAGCGAGACACTCAAAATGTTTTTTTTATTAAAAAAGGTAAAAAAGTGGATAATACAGAGATTTGAACCGTGGAAGAGGAACACCACAGTTCTAGTTATCTGGCCTACACCAGACTCTTTTAAACAGATGTATTTGTGTCTGAACAGTCAGCGAGACACTCAAAATGTTTTTTTTTTATGCAAAAAGGTGGATTACTCTCAGATTTGAACCGTGGAAGAGGAAAACCACATTTCTAGTTATCTGGCCTACACCAGACTCTTTAAAACAGATATATTTCTGTCTGAACAGTCAGCGAGACACTCAAAATGTTTTTTTTTTATTGAAAAAAAGCAAAAAATTGGATAATACAGAGATTTGAACCTTGGAAGAGGAAAACCACAGTTCTAGTTATCTTGTCTACACCAGACTCTTTAAAACAGATATATTTGTGTCTGAACAGTCAGTGAGACACTCAAAATGTTTTTTTTAATTGAAAAAAGGCAAAAAAGTGGATAATACAGAGATTTGAACCATGGAAGAGGAAAACCACAGTTCTAGTTATCTAGCCTACACCAGACGCTTTTAAACAGATATATTTGTGTCTTCACAGTCAGCGACACACTTAAAATGTTTTTTTTTTATGCAAAAAGGTCGATTATACCGAGATTTTAACCGTGGAAGAGGAAAACCACAGTTCTAGTTATCTGGCCTACACCAGCCTCTTTTAAACAGATGTATTTGTGTCTTCACAGTCAGCGACACACTTAAAATGTTTTTTTTTATGCAAAAAGGTGGTTTACACCCCGATTTGAACCGTGGAAGAGGAAAACTGCAGTTCTAGTTATATGGCCTACACCAGACTCTTTTATACAGATATATTTGTGTCGGAACAGTCAGCGAGACACTCAAAATGTTTTTTTTTATTGAAAAAAGGCAAAAAAGTGGATATTATAGAGATTTGAACCATGGAAGAGGAAAACCACAGTTCTAGTTATCTAGCCTACACCAGACTCTTTTAAACAGATATATTTGTGTCTGAACAGTCAGCGAGACACTCAAAATGTTTTTTTTTTGTGCAAAAAGGTGGATTACCCCCAGATTTGAACTATTGAAGAGAAAAACCACAGTTCTAGTTATCTGGCCTACACCAGACTCTTTTAAACAGATATATTTGTGTCTGAACAGTCAGCGAGACACTCAAAATGTTTTTTTTTATTAAAAAAGGTAAAAAAGTGGATAATACAGAGATTTGAACCGTGGAAGAGGAAAACCACAGTTCTAGTTATCTGGCCTACACCAGACTCTTTTAAACAGATATATTTGTGTCTGAACAGTCAGCGAGACACTCAAAATGTTTTTTTTTATTAAAAAAGGTAAAAAAGTGGATAATACAGAGATTTGAACCGTGGAAGAGGAAAACCACAGTTCTAGTTATCTGGCCTACACCAGACTCTTTTAAACAGATATATTTGTGTCTGAACAGTCAGCGAGACACTCAAAATGTTTTTTTATAGAAAAAAGGCAAAAAAATGGATAATACAGAAATTTGAACCATCGACCGGGAAAACCACAGTTCTATTTATCTGGCCTACACCAGACTCTTTTAAACAGATATATTTGTGTCTGAACAGTCAGCGAGACACTCAAAATGGTTTTTTTTATTGAAAAAAGGCAAAAAGTGGATAATACAGACATTTGAACCGTGGAAGAGGAAAACCACAGCTCTAGCTATCTGGCCTACACCAGACTCTTTTAAACAGATATATTTGTGTCTGAACAGTCAGCGAGACACTCAAAATGTTTTTTTTTATGCAAAAAGTGGATTACTCCCAGATTTGAACCGTGGAATAAGAAAACCACAGTTCTAGTTATCTGGCCTACACCAGACACTTTTAAACAGATATATTTGTGTCTGAACAGTCAGCGAGACACTCAAAATGTTTTTTTTATTGAAAAAAGGCAAAAAAGAGGATAATACAGAGATTTGAACAGTGGTAGAGGAAAACCACAGTTCTAGTTATCTGGCTTACACCAGACTCTTTTAAACAGATATATTTGTGTCTCATCAGTCAGCGAGGCACTCAAAATGTTATTTTTTATTGATAAATGGCAAAAACGTGGATAATACAGAGATTTTAACCGTGGAAGAGGAAAACAACAGTTCTAGTTATCTGGTCTACACCAGACTCTTTTAAACAGATATATTTGTGTCTGAACAGTCAGTGAGACACTAAAAATGTTTTTTTTCATGCAAAAAGGTGGATTACAATCAGATTTGAACCGTGGAAGAGGAAAACCACAGTTCTAGTTATCTGGCCTACACCAGACTCTTTAAAACAGATATATTTGTGTCTGAACAGTCAGCGAGACACTCAAAAAGTTTTTTTTTATTGAAAAAAGTAAAAAGGCAAAAAAGTGGATAATACAGAGATTTGAACCGTGGAAGAGGGAAGCCACAGTTCTAGTTACCTGGCCTACACCAGACTCTTTCAAACAGATATATTTGTGTCTGAACAGTCAGCGAGACACTCAATATGTTTTTTTTTATGCAAAAAGGTGGATTACACCCAGATTTGAACCGTGGAACAGGAAAACCGCAGTTCTAGTTATATGGCTTACAGCAGACTCTTTTAAACAGATATATTTGTGTCTGAACAGTCAGCGAGACACTCAAAATGTTTTTTTTTATTGAAAAAATGCAAAAAAAGTGCATATTAAAGAGATTTGAACCATGGAAGAGGAAAACCACAGTTCTAGTTATCTAGCCTACTCCAGACTCTTTTAAACAGATATATTTGTTTCTGAACAGTCAGTGAGACACTCAAAATGTTTTTTTTAATTGAAAAAAGGCAAAAAAGTGGATAATACAGAGATTTGAACCATGGAAGAGGAAAACCACAGTTCTAGTTATCTAGCCTACACCAGACTCTTTTAAACAGATATATTTGTGTCTGAACAGTCAGCGAGACACTAAAAATGTTTTTTTTTATTGAACAAAGGCAAAAAAGTGGATAATACAGAGATTTGAACCGTGGAAAAGGAAAACCACAGTTCTAGCTATCTGGCCTACACCAGACTCTTTTAAACAGATATATTTGTGTCTGAACAGTCAGTGAGACTCTTAAAATGTTTTTTATTGAAAAAAGGCAAAAAAATGGATAATACAGAGATTTGAACCGTCGATCAGGAAAACCACAGTTCTATTTATCTGGCCTACACCAGACTCTTTTAAACAGATATATTTGTGTCTGAACAGTCAGCGAGACACTCAAAATGTTTTTTTTTATTGATAAATGGCAAAAAAGTGCATAATACAGAGATTTGAACCGTGGAAGAGGAGAACCACAGTTCTAGTTATCTGGCCTAAAACCAGACTCTTTTAAACAGATATATTTGTGTCTGAACAGTCACCGAGACACTCAAAATGTTTTTTTTTTAATGCAAAAAGGTGGATTACTCTCAGATTTGAACCGTGGAAGAGGAAAACCACAGTTCTAGTTATCTGGCCTACACCAGACTCTTTAAAACAGATATATTTGTGTCTGAACAGTCAGCGAGACGCTGAAAATGTTTTTTTTTTTATTGAAAAAAGGCAAAAAAGTGGATAATACAGAGATTTGAACCTTGGAAGAGGAAAACCACAGTTCTAGTTAACTGTTCTACACCAGACTCTTTTAAACAGATATATTTGTGTCTGAACAGTCAGTGAGACACTCAAAATGTTTTTTTTCATGCAAAAAGTTGGATTACTCTTAGATTTGAACCGTGGAAGAGGAAAACCACAGTTCTAGTTATCTGGCCTACACCAGACTCTTTAAAACAGATATATTTGTGTCTGAACAGTCAGCGAGACACTCAAAATATTTTTTTTTAATGAAAAAAGAAAAAAGGCAAAAAAGTGGATAATACAGAGATTTGAACCGAGGAAGAGGGAAACCACAGTTCTAGTTATCTGGCCTACACCAGACTCTTTTAAACAGATATATTTGTGTCAGAACAGTCAGCGAGACACTCAAAATGTTTTTTTATATGCTAAAAGGTGGATTACACCCAGATTTGAACCGTGGAAAAGGAAAACCACAGTTCGAGTTATCTGGCCTACACCAGACTCTTTTAAACAGATATATTTGTGTCTGAACAGTCAGCGAGACACTTAAAATGTTTTTTTTTATGCAAAAAGGTGGATTACACCCCGATTTGAACAGTGGAAGAGGAAAACTGCAGTTCTAGTTATATGCCCTACACCAGACTCTTTTAAACAGATATATTTGTGTCTGAACAGTCAGCGAGACACTCAAAATGTTTTTTTTTTATTGAAAAAAGGCAAAAAAGTGGATAATACAGAGATTTGAACCTTGGAAGAGGAGAACCACAGTTCTAGTTATCTGGTCTACACCAGACTCTTTAAAACAGATATATTTGGGTCTGAACAGTCAGCGAGACACTCAAAATGTTTTTTTTATGCAAAAAGGTGGATAACACCCAGATTTGAACCGTGGAAGAGGAAAACCGCAGTTCTATTTATCTGGCCTACACCAGACTCTTTTAAACAGATATATTTGTGTCTGAACAGTCAGTGAGACACTCAAAATGTTTTTTTCATGCAAAAAGGTGGATTACACCCAGATTTGAACTATGGAAGAGGAAAACCACAGTTCTAGTTATCTGGCCTACACCAGACTCTTTTAAAACAGATATATTTCTGTCTGAACAGTCAGCGAGACACTCAAAATGTTTTTTTTTTATTGAAAAAAGGCAAAAAGGTGGATAATACAGAGATTTGAACAGTGGAAGAGGAAAACCACAGTTCTAGTTATCTGGCCTACATGAGACTATTTGAAACAGATTTATTTGTGACTGAACAGTTAGCGAGACACTCAAAATGTTTTTTTTATGAAAAAAGGTGGATTACACCCAGATTTGAACCGTGGAAGAGGAAAACCACAGTTCTAGTTATCTGGCCTACACCAGACTCTTTTAAACAGATATATTTGTGTCTGAACAGTCAGCGAGACACTCAAAATGTTTTTTCTTATTGATAAATGGCAAAAAAGTGGATAATACACAGATTTGAACTGTGGAAGAGGAGAACCACAGTTCTAGTTATCTGGCCTAAAACCAAACTCTTTTAAACAGATATATTTGTGTCAGAACAGTCAGCGAGACACTCAAAATGATTTTGTATGCTAAAATATGGATTACACCCAGATTTGAACCGTGGAACAGGAAAACCGCAGTTCTAGTTATCTTGCCTACACCAGACTCTTTAAAACAGATATATTTGTGTCTGAACAGTCAGGGAGACACTCAAAATGGTTTTTTTTTAATGAAAAAAGGAAAAAGGCAAAAAAGTGGATAATACAGAGATTTGAACCGTGGAAGAGGGAAACCACAGTTCTAGTTATCTGGCCTACACCACACTCTTTAAGACAGATATATTTGTGTCTGAACAGTCAGGGAGACACTCAAAATGTTGTTTTTTTTATGAAAAAAGGAAAAAGGCAAAAAAGTGGATAATACAGAGATTTGAACCGTGGAAGAGGGAAACCACAGTTCTAGTTATCTGGCCTACACCAGACTCTTTTAAACAGATATATTTGTGTCAGAACAGTCAGCGAGACACTCAAAATATTTTTTTTTATGCTAAAAGGTGGATTACACCCAGATTTGAACCGTGGAACAGGAAAACCGCAGTTCTAGTTATCTGGCCTACACCAGACTCTTTTAAACAGATATATTTGTGTCTGAACAGTCAGCGAGACGCTCAAAATGTTTTTTTTTTATTGAAAAAAGGCAAAAAAGTGGATAATACAGAGATTTGAACCATGGAAGAGGAAAACCACAGTTCTAGTTATCTGGTCTACACCAGACTCTTTTAAACAGATATATTTGTGTCTGAACAGTCAGTGAGACACTCAAAATGTTTTTTTTATTGAAAAAAGGCAAAAAAGAGGATAATACAGAGATTTGAACAGTGGTAGATTAAAACCACAGTTCTAGTTATCTGGCCTACACCAGACTCTTTTAAACAGATATATTTGTGTCTCATCAGTCAGCGAGGCACTCAAAATGTTTTTTTTTATTGATAAATGGCAAAAACGTGGATAATACAGAGATTTTAACCGTGGAAGAGGAAAACAACAGTTCTAGTTATCTGGTCTACACCAGACTCTTTTAAACAGATATATTTGTGTCTGAACAGTCAGCGAGACACTCAAAAAGTTTTTTTTTATTGTAAAAAGGCAAAAAAGGGGATAATACAGAGATTTGAACCGTGGAAGAGGGAAGCCACAGTTCTAGTTATCTGGCCTACACCAGACTCTTTCAAACAGATATATTTGTGTCTGAACAGTCAGCGAGACACTCAATATGTTTTTTTTTATGCAAAAAGGTGGATTACACCCAGATTTGAACCGTGGAAGAGGAAAACCGCAGTTCTAGTTATATGGCTTACAGCAGACTCTTTTAAACAGATATATTTGTGTCTGAACAGTCAGCGAGACACTCAAAATGTTTTTTTTTATTGAAAAAATGCAAAAAAGTGCATATTAAAGAGATTTGAACCATGGAAGAGGAAAACCACAGTTCTAGTTATCTAGCCTACTCCAGACTCTTTTAAACAGATATATTTGTTTCTGAACAGTCAGTGAGACATTCAAAATGTTTTTTTTTAATTGAAAAAAGGCAAAAAAGTGGATAATACAGAGATTTGAACCATGGAAGAGGAAAACCACAGTTCTAGTTATCTAGCCTACACCAGACTCTTTTAAACAGATATATTTGTGTCTGAACAGTCAGCGAGACACTAAAAATGTTTTTTTTTATTGAACAAAGGCAAAAAAGTGGATAATACAGAGATTTGAACCGTGGAAAGGGAAAACCACAGTTCTAGCTATCTGGCCTACACCAGACTCTTTTAAACAGATATATTTGTGTCTGAACAGTCAGTGAGACTCTTAAAATGTTTTTTATTGAAAAAAGGCAAAAAAATGGATAATACAGAGATTTGAACCGTCGACCAGGAAAACCACAGTTCTATTTATCTGGCCTACACCAGACTCTTTTAAACAGATATATTTGTGTCTGAACAGTCAGCGAGACACTCAAAATGTTTTTTTTTATTGATAAATGGCAAAAAAGTGCATAATACAGAGATTTGAACCGTGGAAGAGGAGAACCACAGTTCTAGTTATCTGGCCTAAAACCAGACTCTTTTAAACAGATATATTTGTGTCTGAACAGTCACCGAGACACTCAAAATGTTTTTTTTTTTATGCAAAAAGGTGGATTACTCTCAGATTTGAACCGTGGAAGAGGAAAACCACAGTTCTAGTTATCTGGCCTACACCAGACTCTTTAAAACAGATATATTTGTGTCTGAACAGTCAGCGAGACACTCAAAATATTTTTTTTTAATGAAAAAAGGAAAAAGGCAAAAAAGTGGATAATACAGAGATTTGAACCGAGGAAGAGGGAAACCACAGTTCTAGTTATCTGGCCTACACCAGACTCTTTTAAACAGATATATTTGTGTCAGAACAGTCAGCGAGACACTCAAAATGTTTTTTTTTTATGCTAAAAGGTGGATTACACCCAGATTTGAACCGTGGAAAAGGAAAACCGCAGTTCGAGTTATCTGGCCTACACCAGACTCTTTTAAACAGATATATTTGTGTCTGAACAGTCAGCGAGACACTTAAAATGTTTTTTTTTATGCAAAAAGGTGGATTACACCCCGATTTGAACAGTGGAAGAGGAAAACTGCAGTTCTAGTTATATGCCCTACACCAGACTCTTTTAAACAGATATATTTGTGTCTGAACAGTCAGCGAGACACTCAAAATGTTTTTTTTTATGCAAAAAGGTGGATTACACCCAGATTTGAACCGTGGAAGAGGAAAACCGCAGTTCTAGTTATATGGCCTACAGCAGACTCTTTTAAACAGATATATTTGTGTCTGAACAGTCAGCGAGACACTTAAATGTTTTTTTATTGAAAAAAGGCAAAATAGTGGATTATACAGAGATCTGAACCGTGGAACAGGAAAACCACAGTTTTAGTTATCCGGCCTATACCAGAAAGTTTTAAACAGATATATTTGTGTCTGAACAGTCAGCGAGACACTTAAATGTTTTTTTATTGAAAAAAGGCAAAATAGTGGATTATACAGAGATCTGAACCGTGGAACAGGAAAACCACAGTTTTAGTTATCCGGCCTATACCAGACTGTTTTAAACAGATATATTTGTGTCTGAACAGTCAGCGAGACACTCAAAATGTTTTTTTTTATTAAAAAAGGTAAAAAAGTGGATAATACAGAGATTTGAACCGTGGAAGAGGAAAACCACAGTTCTAGTTATCTGGCCGACACCAGACTCTTTTAAACAGATATATTTGAGTCTGAACAGTCAGCGAGACACTCAAAATGTTTTTTTATTGAAAAAAGGCAAAAAAATGGATAATACAGAAATTTGAACCATCGACCGGGAAAACCACAGTTCTATTTATCTGGCCTACACCAGACTCTTTTAAACAGATATATTTGTGTCTGAACAGTCAGCGAGACACTCAAAATGTTTTTTTTTATTGAAAAAAGGCAAAAAGTGGATAATACAGAGATTTAAACCGTGGAAGAGGAAAACCACAGTTCTAGTTATCTGGCCTACACCAGACTCTTTTAAACAGATATATTTGTGTCTGAACAGTTAGCGAGACACTCAAAATGTTTTTTTTTTATTGAAAAAAGGCAAAAAAGTGGATAATACAGAGATTTGAACCTTGGAAGAGGAAAACCACAGTTCTAGTTATCTGGTCTACACCAGACTCTTTAAAACAGATATATTTGGGTCTGAACAGTCAGCGAGACACTCAAAATGTTTTTTTTATGCAAAAAGGTGGATAACACCCAGATTTGAACCGTGGAAGAGGAAAACCGCAGTTCTATTTATCTGGCCTACACCAGACTGTTTTAAACAGATATATTTGTGTCTGAACAGTCAGTGAGACACTCAAAATGTTTTTTTCATGCAAAAAGGTGGATTACACCCAGATTTGAACTATGGAAGAGGAAAACCACAGTTCTAGTTATCTGGCCTACACCAGACTCTTTTAAAACAGATATATTTCTGTCTGAACAGTCAGCGAGACACTCAAAATGTTTTTTTTCTATTGAAAAAAGGCAAAAAGGTGGATAATACAGAGATTTGAACAGTGGAAGAGGAAAACCACAGTTCTAGTTATCTGGCCTACATGAGACTATTTGAAACAGATTTATTTGTGACTGAACAGTTAGCGAGACACTCAAAATGTTTTTTTTATGAAAAAAGGTGGATTACACCCAGATTTGAACCGTGGAAGAGGAAAACCACAGTTCTAGTTATCTGGCCTACACCAGACTCTTTTAAACAGATATATTTGTGTCTGAACAGTCAGCGAGACACTCAAAATGTTTTTTCTTATTGATAAATGGCAAAAAAGTGGATAATACACAGATTTGAACTGTGGAAGAGGAGAACCACAGTTCTAGTTATCTGGCCTAAAACCAAACTCTTTTAAACAGATATATTTGTGTCAGAACAGTCAGCGAGACACTCAAAATGATTTTGTATGCTAAAATGTGGATTACACCCAGATTTGAACCGTGGAACAGGAAAACCGCAGTTCTAGTTATCTTGCCTACACCAGACTCTTTAAAACAGATATATTTGTGTCTGAACAGTCAGCGAGACACTCAAAATGATTTTGTATGCTAAAATGTGGATTACACCCAGATTTGAACCGTGGAACAGGAAAACCGCAGTTCTAGTTATCTTGCCTACACCAGACTCTTTAAAACAGATATATTTGTGTCTGAACAGTCAGCGAGATGCTCAAAACGTTTTTTTTTTTATTGAAAAAAGGCAAAAAAGTGCATAATACAGAGATTTGAACCGTGGAAGAGGAAAACCACAGTTCTAGTTATCTGGTCTACACCAGACTCTTTTAAACAGATATATTTGTGTCTGAACAGTCAGGGAGACACTCAAAATGTTTTTTTTCATGCAAAAAGGTGGATTACACCCCAATTTAAACTGTGGAAGAGGAAAACTGCAGTTCTAGTTATATGGCCTACACCAGACTCTTTTAAACAGATATATTTGTGTCTGAACAGTCACCGAGACACTCAAAATGTTTTTTTTTTTATGCAAAAAGGTGGATTACTCTCAGATTTGAACCGTGGAAGAGGAAAACCACAGTTCTAGTTATCTGGCCTACACCAGACTCTTTAAAACAGATATATTTGTGTCTGAACAGTCAGCGAGACACTCAAAATATTTTTTTTTAATGAAAAAAGGAAAAAGGCAAAAAAGTGGATAATACAGAGATTTGAACCGAGGAAGAGGGAAACCACAGTTCTAGTTATCTGGCCTACACCAGACTCTTTTAAACAGATATATTTGTGTCAGAACAGTCAGCGAGACACTCAAAATGTTTTTTTTTTATGCTAAAAGGTGGATTACACCCAGATTTGAACCGTGGAAAAGGAAAACCGCAGTTCGAGTTATCTGGCCTACACCAGACTCTTTTAAACAGATATATTTGTGTCTGAACAGTCAGCGAGACACTTAAAATGTTTTTTTTTATGCAAAAAGGTGGATTACACCCCGATTTGAACAGTGGAAGAGGAAAACTGCAGTTCTAGTTATATGCCCTACACCAGACTCTTTTAAACAGATATATTTGTGTCTGAACAGTCAGCGAGACACTCAAAATGTTTTTTTTTATGCAAAAAGGTGGATTACACCCAGATTTGAACCGTGGAAGAGGAAAACCGCAGTTCTAGTTATATGGCCTACAGCAGACTCTTTTAAACAGATATATTTGTGTCTGAACAGTCAGCGAGACACTTAAATGTTTTTTTATTGAAAAAAGGCAAAATAGTGGATTATACAGAGATCTGAACCGTGGAACAGGAAAACCACAGTTTTAGTTATCCGGCCTATACCAGAAAGTTTTAAACAGATATATTTGTGTCTGAACAGTCAGCGAGACACTTAAATGTTTTTTTATTGAAAAAAGGCAAAATAGTGGATTATACAGAGATCTGAACCGTGGAACAGGAAAACCACAGTTTTAGTTATCCGGCCTATACCAGACTGTTTTAAACAGATATATTTGTGTCTGAACAGTCAGCGAGACACTCAAAATGTTTTTTTTTATTAAAAAAGGTAAAAAAGTGGATAATACAGAGATTTGAACCGTGGAAGAGGAAAACCACAGTTCTAGTTATCTGGCCGACACCAGACTCTTTTAAACAGATATATTTGAGTCTGAACAGTCAGCGAGACACTCAAAATGTTTTTTTATTGAAAAAAGGCAAAAAAATGGATAATACAGAAATTTGAACCATCGACCGGGAAAACCACAGTTCTATTTATCTGGCCTACACCAGACTCTTTTAAACAGATATATTTGTGTCTGAACAGTCAGCGAGACACTCAAAATGTTTTTTTTTATTGAAAAAAGGCAAAAAGTGGATAATACAGAGATTTAAACCGTGGAAGAGGAAAACCACAGTTCTAGTTATCTGGCCTACACCAGACTCTTTTAAACAGATATATTTGTGTCTGAACAGTTAGCGAGACACTCAAAATGTTTTTTTTTTATTGAAAAAAGGCAAAAAAGTGGATAATACAGAGATTTGAACCTTGGAAGAGGAAAACCACAGTTCTAGTTATCTGGTCTACACCAGACTCTTTAAAAAAGATATATTTGGGTCTGAACAGTCAGCGAGACACTCAAAATGTTTTTTTTATGCAAAAAGGTGGATAGCACCCAGATTTGAACCGTGGAAGAGGAAAACCGCAGTTCTATTTATCTGGCCTACACCAGACTCTTTTAAACAGATATATTTGTGTCTGAACAGTCAGTGAGACACTCAAAATGTTTTTTTCATGCAAAAAGGTGGATTACACCCAGATTTGAACTATGGAAGAGGAAAACCACAGTTCTAGTTATCTGGCCTACACCAGACTCTTTTAAAACAGATATATTTCTGTCTGAACAGTCAGCGAGACACTCAAAATGTTTTTTTTCTATTGAAAAAAGGCAAAAAGGTGGATAATACAGAGATTTGAACAGTGGAAGAGGAAAACCACAGTTCTAGTTATCTGGCCTACATGAGACTATTTGAAACAGATTTATTTGTGACTGAACAGTTAGCGAGACACTCAAAATGTTTTTTTTATGAAAAAAGGTGGATTACACCCAGATTTGAACCGTGGAAGAGGAAAACCACAGTTCTAGTTATCTGGCCTACACCAGACTCTTTTAAACAGATATATTTGTGTCTGAACAGTCAGCGAGACACTCAAAATGTTTTTTCTTATTGATAAATGGCAAAAAAGTGGATAATACACAGATTTGAACTGTGGAAGAGGAGAACCACAGTTCTAGTTATCTGGCCTAAAACCAAACTCTTTTAAACAGATATATTTGTGTCAGAACAGTCAGCGAGACACTCAAAATGATTTTGTATGCTAAAATGTGGATTACACCCAGATTTGAACCGTGGAACAGGAAAACCGCAGTTCTAGTTATCTTGCCTACACCAGACTCTTTAAAACAGATATATTTGTGTCTGAACAGTCAGCGAGACACTCAAAATGATTTTGTATGCTAAAATGTGGATTACACCCAGATTTGAACCGTGGAACAGGAAAACCGCAGTTCTAGTTATCTTGCCTACACCAGACTCTTTAAAACAGATATATTTGTGTCTGAACAGTCAGCGAGATGCTCAAAACGTTTTTTTTTTTATTGAAAAAAGGCAAAAAAGTGCATAATACAGAGATTTGAACCGTGGAAGAGGAAAACCACAGTTCTAGTTATCTGGTCTACACCAGACTCTTTTAAACAGATATATTTGTGTCTGAACAGTCAGGGAGACACTCAAAATGTTTTTTTTCATGCAAAAAGGTGGATTACACCCCAATTTAAACTGTGGAAGAGGAAAACTGCAGTTCTAGTTATATGGCCTACACCAGACTCTTTTAAACAGATATATTTGTGTCTGAACAGTCACCGAGACACTCAAAATGTTTTTTTTTTTATGCAAAAAGGTGGATTACTCTCAGATTTGAACCGTGGAAGAGGAAAACCACAGTTCTAGTTATCTGGCCTACACCAGACTCTTTAAAACAGATATATTTGTGTCTGAACAGTCAGCGAGACACTCAAAATATTTTTTTTTAATGAAAAAAGGAAAAAGGCAAAAAAGTGGATAATACAGAGATTTGAACCGAGGAAGAGGGAAACCACAGTTCTAGTTATCTGGCCTACACCAGACTCTTTTAAACAGATATATTTGTGTCAGAACAGTCAGCGAGACACTCAAAATGTTTTTTTTTATGCTAAAAGGTGGATTACACCCAGATTTGAACCGTGGAAAAGGAAAACCGCAGTTCGAGTTATCTGGCCTACACCAGACTCTTTTAAACAGATATATTTGTGTCTGAACAGTCAGCGAGACACTTAAAATGTTTTTTTTTATGCAAAAAGGTGGATTACACCCCGATTTGAACAGTGGAAGAGGAAAACTGCAGTTCTAGTTATATGCCCTACACCAGACTCTTTTAAACAGATATATTTGTGTCTGAACAGTCAGCGAGACACTCAAAATGTTTTTTTTTATGCAAAAAGGTGGATTACACCCAGATTTGAACCGTGGAAGAGGAAAACCGCAGTTCTAGTTATATGGCCTACAGCAGACTCTTTTAAACATATATATTTGTGTCTGAACAGTCAGCGAGACACTTAAATGTTTTTTTATTGAAAAAAGGCAAAATAGTGGATTATACAGAGATCTGAACCGTGGAACAGGAAAACCACAGTTTTAGTTATCCCGCCTATACCAGAAAGTTTTAAACAGATATATTTGTGTCTGAACAGTCAGCGAGACACTTAAATGTTTTTTTATTGAAAAAAGGCAAAATAGTGGATTATACAGAGATCTGAACCGTGGAACAGGAAAACCACAGTTTTAGTTATCCGGCCTATACCAGACTGTTTTAAACAGATATATTTGTGTCTGAACAGTCAGCGAGACACTCAAAATGTTTTTTTTTATTAAAAAAGGTAAAAAAGTGGATAATACAGAGATTTGAACCGTGGAAGAGGAAAACCACAGTTCTAGTTATCTGGCCGACACCAGACTCTTTTAAACAGATATATTTGAGTCTGAACAGTCAGCGAGACACTCAAAATGTTTTTTTATTGAAAAAAGGCAAAAAAATGGATAATACAGAAATTTGAACCATCGACCGGGAAAACCACAGTTCTATTTATCTGGCCTACACCAGACTCTTTTAAACAGATATATTTGTGTCTGAACAGTCAGCGAGACACTCAAAATGTTTTTTTTTATTGAAAAAAGGCAAAAAGTGGATAATACAGAGATTTAAACCGTGGAAGAGGAAAACCACAGTTCTAGTTATCTGGCCTACACCAGACTCTTTTAAACAGATATATTTGTGTCTGAACAGTTAGCGAGACACTCAAAATGTTTTTTTTTTATTGAAAAAAGGCAAAAAAGTGGATAATACAGAGATTTGAACCTTGGAAGAGGAAAACCACAGTTCTAGTTATCTGGTCTACACCAGACTCTTTAAAACAGATATATTTGGGTCTGAACAGTCAGCGAGACACTCAAAATGTTTTTTTTATGCAAAAAGGTGGATAACACCCAGATTTGAACCGTGGAAGAGGAAAACCGCAGTTCTATTTATCTGGCCTACACCAGACTCTTTTAAACAGATATATTTGTGTCTGAACAGTCAGTGAGACACTCAAAATGATTTTTTCATGCAAAAAGGTGGATTACACCCAGATTTGAACTATGGAAGAGGAAAACCACAGTTCTAGTTATCTGGCCTACACCAGACTCTTTTAAAACAGATATATTTCTGTCTGAACAGTCAGCGAGACACTCAAAATGTTTTTTTTTTATTGAAAAAAGGCAAAAAGGTGGATAATACAGAGATTTGAACAGTGGAAGAGGAAAACCACAGTTCTAGTTATCTGGCCTACATGAGACTATTTGAAACCGATTTATTTGTGACTGAACAGTTAGCGAGACACTCAAAATGTTTTTTTTATGAAAAAAGGTGGATTACACCCAGATTTGAACCGTGGAAGAGGAAAACCACAGTTCTAGTTATCTGGCCTACACCAGACTCTTTTAAACAGATATATTTGTGTCTGAACAGTCAGCGAGACACTCAAAATGTTTTTTCTTATTGATAAATGGCAAAAAAGTGGATAATACACAGATTTGAACTGTGGAAGAGGAGAACCACAGTTCTAGTTATCTGGCCTAAAACCAAACTCTTTTAAACAGATATATTTGTGTCAGAACAGTCAGCGAGACACTCAAAATGATTTTGTATGCTAAAATGTGGATTACACCCAGATTTGAACCGTGGAACAGGAAAACCGCAGTTCTAGTTATCTTGCCTACACCAGACTCTTTAAAACAGATATATTTGTGTCTGAACAGTCAGCGAGATGCTCAAAACGTTTTTTTTTTTATTGAAAAAAGGCAAAAAAGTGCATAATACAGAGATTTGAACCGTGGAAGAGGAAAACCACAGTTCTAGTTATCTGGTCTACACCAGACTCTTTTAAACAGATATATTTGTGTCTGAACAGTCAGGGAGACACTCAAAATGTTTTTTTTTTATTGAAAAAAGGCAAAAAGGTGGATAATACAGAGATTTGAACAGTGGAAGAGGAAAACCACAGTTCTAGTTATCTGGCCTACATGAGACTATTTGAAACCGATTTATTTGTGACTGAACAGTTAGCGAGACACTCAAAATGTTTTTTTTATGAAAAAAGGTGGATTACACCCAGATTTGAACCGTGGAAGAGGAAAACCACAGTTCTAGTTATCTGGCCTACACCAGACTCTTTTAAACAGATATATTTGTGTCTGAACAGTCAGCGAGACACTCAAAATGTTTTTTCTTATTGATAAATGGCAAAAAAGTGGATAATACACAGATTTGAACTGTGGAAGAGGAGAACCACAGTTCTAGTTATCTGGCCTAAAACCAAACTCTTTTAAACAGATATATTTGTGTCAGAACAGTCAGCGAGACACTCAAAATGATTTTGTATGCTAAAATGTGGATTACACCCAGATTTGAACCGTGGAACAGGAAAACCGCAGTTCTAGTTATCTTGCCTACACCAGACTCTTTAAAACAGATATATTTGTGTCTGAACAGTCAGCGAGATGCTCAAAACGTTTTTTTTTTTATTGAAAAAAGGCAAAAAAGTGCATAATACAGAGATTTGAACCGTGGAAGAGGAAAACCACAGTTCTAGTTATCTGGTCTACACCAGACTCTTTTAAACAGATATATTTGTGTCTGAACAGTCAGGGAGACACTCAAAATGTTTTTTTTCATGCAAAAAGGTGGATTACTCTCAGATTTGAACCGTGGAAGAGGAAAACCACAGTTCTAGCTATCTGGCCTACACCAGACTCTTTAAAACAGATATATTTGTGTCTGAACAGTCAGGGAGACACTCAAAATGTTTTTTTTTTTAATGAAAAAAGGAAAAAGGCAAAAAAGTGGATAATACAGAGATTTGAACCGTGGAAGAGGGAAACCACAGTTCTAGTTATCTGGCCTACACCACACTCTTTAAGACAGATATATTTGTGTCTGAACAGTCAGGGAGACACTCAAAATGTTGTTTTTTTTATGAAAAAAGGAAAAAGGCAAAAAAGTGGATAATACAGAGATTTGAACCGTGGAAGAGGGAAACCACAGTTCTAGTTATCTGGCCTACACCAGACTCTTTTAAACAGATATATTTGTGTCAGAACAGTCAGCGAGACACTCAAAATATTTTTTTTTATGCTAAAAGGTGGATTACACCCAGATTTGAACCGTGGAACAGGAAAACCGCAGTTCTAGTTATCTGGCCTACACCAGACTCTTTTAAACAGATATATTTGTGTCTGAACAGTCAGCGAGACGCTCAAAATGTTTTTTTTTTATTGAAAAAAGGCAAAAAAGTGGATAATACAGAGATTTGAACCATGGAAGAGGAAAACCACAGTTCTAGTTATCTGGTCTACACCAGACTCTTTTAAACAGATATATTTGTGTCTGAACAGTCAGTGAGACACTCAAAATGTTTTTTTTCATGCAGAAAGGTGGATTACTCTCAGATTTGAACCGTGGAAGAGGAAAACCACAGTTCTAGTTATCTGGCCTACACCAGACTCTTTAAAACAGATATATTTGTGTCTGAACAGTCAGCGAGACACTCAAAATGTTTTTTTTTAAATGAAAAAAGGAAAAAGGCAAAAAAGTGGACAATACAGAGATTTGAACCGTGGAAGAGGGAAACCACAGTTCTAGTTATGTGGCCTACACCAGACTCTTTTAAACAGATATATTTGTGTCAGAACAGTCAGCGAGACACTCAAAATGTTTTTTTTTATGCTAAAAGGTGGATTGCACCCAGATTTGAACCGTGGAACAGGAAAACCGCAGTTCTAGTTATCTGGCCTACACCAGACTCTTTTAAACAGATATATTTGTGTCTGAACAGTCAGCGAGACACTTAAAATGTTTTTTTTTTATGAAAAAGGTCGATTATACCGAGATTTGAACCGTGGAAGAGGAAAACCACAGTTCTAGTTATCTGGCCTACACCAGACTCTTTTAAACAGATATATTTGTGTCTTCACAGTCAGCGACACACTTAAAATGTTTTTTTTTATGCAAAAAGGTGGATTACACCCCAATTTAAACTGTGGAAGAGGAAAACTGCAGTTCTAGTTATATGGCCTACACCAGACTCTTTTAAACAGATATATTTGTGTCTGTACAGTCACCGAGACACTCAAAATGTTTTTTTTTTTATGCAAAAAGGTGGATTACTCTCAGATTTGAACCGTGGAAGAGGAAAACCACAGTTCTAGTTATCTGGCCTACACCAGACTCTTTAAAACAGATATATTTGTGTCTGAACAGTCAGCGAGACACTCAAAATATTTTTTTTTAATGAAAAAAGGAAAAAGGCAAAAAAGTGGATAATACAGAGATTTGAACCGAGGAAGAGGGAAACCACAGTTCTAGTTATCTGGCCTACACCAGACTCTTTTAAACAGATATATTTGTGTCAGAACAGTCAGCGAGACACTCAAAATGTTTTTTTTTTATGCTAAAAGGTGGATTACACCCAGATTTGAACCGTGGAAAAGGAAAACCGCAGTTCGAGTTATCTGGCCTACACCAGACTCTTTTAAACAGATATATTTGTGTCTGAACAGTCAGCGAGACACTTAAAATGTTTTTTTTTATGCAAAAAGGTGGATTACACCCCGATTTGAACAGTGGAAGAGGAAAACTGCAGTTCTAGTTATATGCCCTACACCAGACTCTTTTAAACAGATATATTTGTGTCTGAACAGTCAGCGAGACACTCAAAATGTTTTTTTTTATGCAAAAAGGTGGATTACACCCAGATTTGAACCGTGGAAGAGGAAAACCGCAGTTCTAGTTATATGGCCTACAGCAGACTCTTTTAAACAGATATATTTGTGTCTGAACAGTCAGCGAGACACTTAAATGTTTTTTTATTGAAAAAAGGCAAAATAGTGGATTATACAGAGATCTGAACCGTGGAACAGGAAAACCACAGTTTTAGTTATCCGGCCTATACCAGAAAGTTTTAAACAGATATATTTGTGTCTGAACAGTCAGCGAGACACTTAAATGTTTTTTTATTGAAAAAAGGCAAAATAGTGGATTATACAGAGATCTGAACCGTGGAACAGGAAAACCACAGTTTTAGTTATCCGGCCTATACCAGACTGTTTTAAACAGATATATTTGTGTCTGAACAGTCAGCGAGACACTCAAAATGTTTTTTTTTATTAAAAAAGGTAAAAAAGTGGATAATACAGAGATTTGAACCGTGGAAGAGGAAAACCACAGTTCTAGTTATCTGGCCGACACCAGACTCTTTTAAACAGATATATTTGAGTCTGAACAGTCAGCGAGACACTCAAAATGTTTTTTTATTGAAAAAAGGCAAAAAAATGGATAATACAGAAATTTGAACCATCGACCGGGAAAACCACAGTTCTATTTATCTGGCCTACACCAGACTCTTTTAAACAGATATATTTGTGTCTGAACAGTCAGCGAGACACTCAAAATGTTTTTTTTTATTGAAAAAAGGCAAAAAAGTGGATAATACAGAGATTTGAACCTTGGAAGAGGAAAACCACAGTTCTAGTTATCTGGTCTACACCAGACTCTTTAAAACAGATATATTTGGGTCTGAACAGTCAGCGAGACACTCAAAATGTTTTTTTTATGCAAAAAGGTGGATAACACCCAGATTTGAACCGTGGAAGAGGAAAAACGCAGTTCTATTTATCTGGCCTACACCAGACTCTTTTAAACAGATATATTTGTGTCTGAACAGTCAGTGAGACACTCAAAATGTTTTTTTCATGCAAAAAGGTGGATTACACCCAGATTTGAACTATGGAAGAGGAAAACCACAGTTCTAGTTATCTGGCCTACACCAGACTCTTTTAAAACAGATATATTTCTGTCTGAACAGTCAGCGAGACACTCAAAATGTTTTTTTTTTATTGAAAAAAGGCAAAAAGGTGGATAATACAGAGATTTGAACAGTGGAAGAGGAAAACCACAGTTCTAGTTATCTGGCCTACATGAGACTATTTGAAACAGATTTATTTGTGACTGAACAGTTAGCGAGACACTCAAAATGTTTTTTTTATGAAAAAAGGTGGATTACACCCAGATTTGAACCGTGGAAGAGGAAAACCACAGTTCTAGTTATCTGGCCTACACCAGACTCTTTTAAACAGATATATTTGTGTCTGAACAGTCAGCGAGACACTCAAAATGTTTTTTCTTATTGATAAATGGCAAAAAAGTGGATAATACACAGATTTGAACTGTGGAAGAGGAGAACCACAGTTCTAGTTATCTGGCCTAAAACCAAACTCTTTTAAACAGATATATTTGTGTCAGAACAGTCAGCGAGACACTCAAAATGATTTTGTATGCTAAAATGTGGATTACACCCAGATTTGAACCGTGGAACAGGAAAACCGCAGTTCTAGTTATCTTGCCTACACCAGACTCTTTAAAACAGATATATTTGTGTCTGAACAGTCAGCGAGATGCTCAAAACGTTTTTTTTTTTATTGAAAAAAGGCAAAAAAGTGCATAATACAGAGATTTGAACCGTGGAAGAGGAAAACCACAGTTCTAGTTATCTGGTCTACACCAGACTCTTTTAAACAGATATATTTGTGTCTGAGCAGTCAGGGAGACACTCAAAATGTTTTTTTTCATGCAAAAAGGTGGATTACTCTCAGATTTGAACCGTGGAAGAGGAAAACCACAGTTCTAGCTATCTGGCCTACACCAGACTCTTTAAAACAGATATATTTGTGTCTGAACAGTCAGGGAGACACTCAAAATGTTTTTTTTTTAATGAAAAAAGGAAAAAGGCAAAAAAGTGGATAATACAGAGATTTGAACCGTGGAAGAGGGATACCACAGTTCTAGTTATCTGGCCTACACCACACTCTTTAAGACAGATATATTTGTGTCTGAACAGTCAGGGAGACACTCAAAATGTTGTTTTTTTTATGAAAAAAGGAAAAAGGCAAAAAAGTGGATAATACAGAGATTTGAACCGTGGAAGAGGGAAACCAAAGTTCTAGTTATCTGGCCTACACCAGACTCTTTTAAACAGATATATTTGTGTCAGAACAGTCAGCGAGACACTCAAAATATTTTTTTTTATGCTAAAAGGTGGATTACACCCAGATTTGAACCGTGGAACAGGAAAACCGCAGTTCTAGTTATCTGGCCTACACCAGACTCTTTTAAACAGATATATTTGTGTCTGAACAGTCAGCGAGACGCTCAAAATGTTTTTTTTTTATTGAAAAAAGGCAAAAAAGTGGATAATACAGAGATTTGAACCATGGAAGAGGAAAACCACAGTTCTAGTTATCTGGTCTACACCAGACTCTTTTAAACAGATATATTTGTGTCTGAACAGTCAGTGAGACACTCAAAATGTTTTTTTTCATGCAGAAAGGTGGATTACTCTCAGATTTGAACCGTGGAAGAGGAAAACCACAGTTCTAGTTATCTGGCCTACACCAGACTCTTTAAAACAGATATATTTGTGTCTGAACAGTCAGCGAGACACTCAAAATGTTTTTTTTTAAATGAAAAAAGGAAAAAGGCAAAAAAGTGGACAATACAGAGATTTGAACCGTGGAAGAGGGAAACCACAGTTCTAGTTATGTGGCCTACACCAGACTCTTTTAAACAGATATATTTGTGTCAGAACAGTCAGCGAGACACTCAAAATGTTTTTTTTTATGCTAAAAGGTGGATTGCACCCAGATTTGAACCGTGGAACAGGAAAACCGCAGTTCTAGTTATCTGGCCTACACCAGACTCTTTTAAACAGATATATTTGTGTCTGAACAGTCAGCGAGACACTTAAAATGTTTTTTTTTTATGAAAAAGGTCGATTATACCGAGATTTGAACCGTGGAAGAGGAAAACCACAGTTCTAGTTATCTGGCCTACACCAGACTCTTTTAAACAGATATATTTGTGTCTTCACAGTCAGCGACACACTTAAAATGTTTTTTTTTATGCAAAAAGGTGGATTACACCCCAATTTAAACTGTGGAAGAGGAAAACTGCAGTTCTAGTTATATGGCCTACACCAGACTCTTTTAAACAGATATATTTGTGTCTGAACAGTCAGCGAGACACTCAAAATGTTTTTTTTATGCAAAAAGGTGGATTACACCCAGATTTGAACCGTGGAAGAGGAAAACCGCAGTTCTAGTTATATGGCCTACAGCAGACTCTTTTAAACAGATATATTTGTGTCTGAACAGTCAGCGAGACACTCAAAATGTTTTTTTTTATTGAAAAAGGGCAAAAAAGTGGATATTATAGAGATTTGAACCATGAAGGAGGAAAACCACAGTTCTAGTTATCTAGCCTACACCAGACTCTTTTAAACAGATATATTTGTGTCTGAACAGTCAGCGAGACACTAAAAATGTTTTTTTTTATTGAAAAAAGGCAAAAAAGTGGATAATACTGAGATTTGAACCGTGGAAGAGGAAAACCACAGTTCTAGTTATCTGGCCTACACCAGACTCTTTTAAACAGATATATTTCTGTCTGAACAGTCTGCGAGACACTTAAATGTTTTTTTATTGAAAAAAAGCAAAATAGTGGATTATACAGAGATTTGAACCGTGGAACAGGAAAACCACAGTTTTAGTTATCCGGCCTACACCAGACTGTTTTAAACAGATATATTTGTGTCTGAACAGTCAGCGAGACACTCAAAATGTTTTTTTTTATTAAAAAAGGTAAAAAAGTGGATAATACAGAGATTTGAACCGTGGAAGAGGAAAACTACAGTTCTAGTTATCTGGCCTACACCAGACTCTTTTAAACAGATATATTTGTGTCTGAACAGTTAGCGAGACACTCAAAATGTTTTTTTTTATTGAAAAAGGCAAAAAAGTGGATAATACAGAGATTTGGACCGTGGAAGAGGAAAACCACAGTTCTAGTTATCTTGTCTACACCAGAATCTTTTAAACAGATATATTTGTGTCTGAACAGTTAGCGAGACACTCAAAATGTTTTTTTTATTAAAAAAGGTAAAAAAGTGGATAATACAGAGATTTGAACCGTGGAAGAGGAAAACCACAGTTCTAGTTATCTGGCCTACACCAGACTCTTTTAAACAGATATATTTGTGTCTGAACAGTTAGCGAGACACTCAAAATGTTTTTTTTAATTGAAAAAAGGCAAAAAAGTGGATAATACAGAGATTTGGACCGTGGAAGAGGAAAACCACAGTTCTAGTTATCTTGTCTACACCAGAATCTTTTAAACAGATGTATTTGTGTCTGAACAGTCAGCAAGACACTCAAAATGTTTTTTTTATGCAAAAAGGTGGATTACACCCAGATTTGAACTTTGGATGATTAAAACCACAGTTCTAGTTATCTGGCCTACACCAGACTCTTTTAAACAGATATATTTGTGTCTGAACAGTCAGGGAGACACTTAAAATGTTTTTTTTTTATGCAAAAAGGTCGATTATACCGAGATTTTAACCGTGGAAGAGAAAAACCACAGTTCTAGTTATCTGGCCTACACCAGACTCTTTTAAACAGATATATTTGTGTCTTCACAGTCAGCGACACACTTAAAATGTTTTTTTTTATGCAAAAAGGTGGATTACACCCCGATTTGAACCGTGGAAGAGGAAAACTGCAGTTCTAGTTATATGGCCTACACCGGACTCTTTTAAACAGATATATTTGTGTCTGAACAGTCAGCGAGACACTCAAAATGTTTTTTTTTATTGAAAAAAGGCAAAAAAGTGGATATTATAGAGATTTGAACCATGGAAGAGGAAAACCACAGTTCTAGTTATCTAGCCTACACCAGACTCTTTTAAACAGATATATTTGTGTCTGAACAGTCAGCGAGACACTAAAAATGTTTTTTTTATTGAAAAAAGGCAAAAAAGTGGATAATACTGAGAATTGAACCGTGGAAGAGGAAAACCACAGTTCTAGCTATCTGGCCTACACCAGACTCTTTTAAACAGATATATTTGTGTCTGAACAGTCAGCGAGACACTCAAAATGTTTTTTCTTTTGTGCAAAAAGGTGGATTACACCCAGATTTGAACTATTGAAGAGAAAAACCACAGTTCTAGTTATCTGGCCTACACCAGACTCTTTTAAACAGATATATTTGTGTCTGAACAGTCAGCGAGGCACTTAAATGTTTTTTTATTGAAAAAAGGCAAAATAGTGGATTATACAGAGATCTGAACCGTGGAACAGGAAAACCACAGTTTTAGTTATCCGGCTTACACCAGACTGTTTTAAACAGATATATTTGTGTCTGAACAGTCTGAGAGACACTCAAAATGTTTTTTTTTATTAAAAAAGGTAAAAAAGTGGATAATACAGAGATTTGAACCGTGGAAGAGGAAAACCACAGTTCTAGTTATCTGGCCTACACCAGACTCTTTTAAACAGATATATTTGTGTCTGAACAGTCAGCGAGACACTCAAAATGTTTTTTTATTGAAAAAAGGCAAAAAAATGGATAATACAGAAATTTGAACCATCGACCAAGAAAACCATAGTTCTATTTATCTGGCCTACACCAGACTCTTTTAAACAGATATATTTGTGTCTGAACAGTCAGCGAGACACTCAAAATGTTTTTTTTTATTGAAAAAATGCAAAAAAAAGTGCATATTAAAAAGATTTGAACCATGGAAGAGGAAAACCACACTTCTAGCTATCTAGCCTACTCCAGACTCTTTTAAACAGATATATTTGTGTCTGAACAGTCAGCGAGACACTCAAAATGTTTTTTCTTTTGTGCAAAAAGGTGGATTACACCCAGATTTGAACTATTGAAGAGAAAAACCACAGTTCTAGTTATCTGGCCTACACCAGACTCTTTTAAACAGATATATTTGTGTCTGAACAGTCAGCGAGACACTTAAATGTTTTTTTATTGAAAAAAGGCAAAATAGTGGATTATACAGAGATCTGAACCGTGGAACAGGAAAACCACAGTTTTAGTTATCCGGCTTACACCAGACTGTTTTAAACAGATATATTTGTGTCTGAACAGTCTGCGAGACACTCAAAATGTTTTTTTTTATTAAAAAAGGTAAAAAAGTGGATAATACAGAGATTTGAACCGTGGAAGAGGAAAACCACAGTTCTAGTTATCTGGCCTACACCAGACTCTTTTAAACAGATATATTTGTGTCTGAACAGTCAGCGAGACACTCAAAATGTTTTTTTATTGAAAAAAGGCAAAAAAATGGATAATACAGAAATTTGAACCATCGACCAGGAAAACCATAGTTCTATTTATCTGGCCTACACCAGACTCTTTTAAACAGATATATTTGTGTCTGAACAGTCAGCGAGACACTCAAAATGTTTTTTTTTATTGAAAAAATGCAAAAAAAAGTGCATATTAAAAAGATTTGAACCATGGAAGAGGAAAACCACACTTCTAGCTATCTAGCCTACTCCAGACTCTTTTAAACAGATATATTTGTGTCTGAACAGTCAGCGAGACACTCAAAATGTTTTTTTTTTATGCAAAAAGGTGGATTACTCTCAGATTTGAACCGTGGAAGAGGAAAACCACATTTCTAGTTATCTGGCCTACACCAGACTCTTTAAAACAGATATATTTCTGTCTGAACAGTCAGCGAGACACTCAAAATGTTTTTTTTTTATTGAAAAAAAGCAAAAAAGTGGATAATACAGAGATTTGAACCTTGGAAGAGGAAAACCACAGTTCTAGTTATCTGCTCTACACCAGACTCTTTAAAACAGATATATTTGTGTCTGAACAGTCAGTGAGACACTCAAAATGTTTTTTTTAATTGAAAAAAGGCAAAAAAGTGGATAATACAGAGATTTGAACCATGGAAGAGGAAAACCACAGTTCTAGTTATCTAGCCTACACCAGAAGCTTTTAAACAGATATATTTGTGTCTGAACAGTCAGCGAGACACTAAAAATGTTTTTTTTTATTGAACAAAGGCAAAAAAGTGGATAATACAGAGATTTGAACCGTGGAAAAGGAAAACCACAGTTCTAGCTATCTGGCCTACACCAGACTCTTTTAAACAGATATATTTGTGTCTTAACAGTCAGCGAGACACTCAAAATGTTTTTTTTTATGCAAAAAGGTGGATTACACCCAGATTTGAACCATGGAAGAGGAAAACCACAGTTCTAGTTATCTGGCCTACACCAGACTCTTTAAAACAGATATATTTGTGTCTGAACAGTCAGCGAGACGCTCAAAATGTTTTTTTTAAATTGAAAAAAGGCAAAAAAGTGGATAATACAGAGATTTGAACCTTGGAAGAGGAAAACCACAGTTCTAGTTATCTGGCCTACACCAGACTCTTTTAAACAGATATATTTGTGTCAGAACAGTCAGCGAGACACTCAAAATGTTTTTTTTTTATGCTAAAAGGTGGATTACACCCAGATTTGAACCGTGGAACAGGAAAACCGCAGTTCTAGTTATCTGGCCTACACCAGACTCTTTTAAACAGATATATTTGTGTCTGAACAGTCAGGGAGACACTTAAAATGTTTTTTTTTTATGCAAAAAGGTCGATTATACCGAGATTTTAACCGTGGAAGAGTAAAACCACAGTTCTAGTTATCTAGCCTACACCAGCCTCTTTTAAACAGATATATTTGTGTCTTCACAGTCAGCGACACACTTAAAATGTTTTTTTTTATGCAAAAAGGTGGTTTACACCCCGATTTGAACCGTGGAAGAGGAAAACTGCAGTTCTAGTTATATGGCCTACACCAGACTCTTTTAAACAGATATATTTGTGTCTGAACAGTCAGCGAGACACTCAAAATGTTTTTTTTTATTGAAAAAAGGCAAAAAAGTGGATATTATAGAGATTTGAACCATGGAAGAGGAAAACCACAGTTCTAGTTATCTAGCCTACACCAGACTCTTTTAAACAGATATATTTGTGTCTGAACAGTCAGCGAGACACTAAAAATGTTTTTTTTTTATTGAAAAAAGGCAAAAAAGTGGATAATACTGAGATTTGAACCGTGGAAGAGGAAAACCACAGTTCTAGCTATCTGGCCTACACCAGACTCTTTTAAACAGATATATTTGTGTCTTAACAGTCAGCGAAACACTCAAAATGTTTTTTTTTATGCAAAAAGGTGGATTACAAGCAGATTTGAACCATGGAAGAGGAAAACCACAGTTCTAGTTATCTGGCCTACACCAGACTCTTTAAAACAGATATATTTGTGTCTGAACAGTCAGCGAGACGCTCAAAATGATTTTTTTTAAATTGAAAAAAGGCAAAAAAGTGGATAATACAGAGATTTGAACCTTGGAAGAGGAAAACCACAGTTCTAGTTATCTGGTCTACACCAGACTCTTTAAAACAGATATATTTGTGTCTGAACAGTCAGCGAGACACTCAAAATGTTTTTTTTTTAATAAAAAAAGGAAAAAGGCAAAAAAGTGGATAATACAGAGATTTGAACCGTGGAAGAGGGAAACCACAGTTCTAGTTATCTGGCCTACACCAGACTCTTTAAAACAGATATATTTGTGTCACAACAGTCAGCGAGACACTCGAAATGTTTTTTTTTTATGCTAAAAGGTGGATTACACCCAGATTTGAACCGTGGAACAGGAAAACCGCAGTTCTAGTTATCTGGCCTACACCAGACTCTTTTAAACAGATATATTTGTGTCTGAACAGTCAGGGAGACACTTAAAATGTTTTTTTTTTATGCAAAAAGTTCGATTATACCGAGATTTTAACCGTGGAAGAGGAAAACCACAGTTCTAGTTATCTGGCCTACACCAGCCTCTTTTAATCAGATATATTTGTGTCTTCACAGTCAGCGACACACTTAAAATTTTTTTTTTATGCAAAAAGGTGGTTTACACCCCGATTTGAACCGTGGAAGAGGAAAACTGCAGTTTTAGTTATATGGCCTACACCAGACTCTTTTAAACAGATATATTTGTGTCTGAACAGTCAGCGAGACACTCAAAATGTTTTTTTTTATTGAAAAAAGGCAAAAAAGTGGATATTATAGAGATTTGAACCATGAAAGAGGAAAACCACAGTTCTAGTTATCTAGCCTACACCAGACTCTTTTAAACAGATATATTTGTGTCTGAACAGTCAGCGAGACACTCAAAATGTTTTTTTTTTGTGCAAAAAGGTGGATTACACCCAGATTTGAACTATTGAAGAGAAAAACCACAGTTCTAGTTATCTGGCCTACACCAGACTCTTTTAAACAGATATATTTGTGTCTGAACAGTCAGCGAGACACTTAAATGTTTTTTTATTGAAAAAAGGCAAAATAGTGGATTATACAGAGATCTGAACCGTGGAACAGGAAAACCACAGTTTTAGTTATCCGGCCTATACCAGACTGTTTTAAACAGATATATTTGTGTCTGAACAGTCAGCGAGACACTCAAAATGTTTTTTTTTATTAAAAAAGGTAAAAAAGTGGATAATACAGAGATTTGAACCGTGGAAGAGGAAAACCACAGTTCTAGTTATCTGGCCTACACCAGACTCTTTTAAACAGATATATTTGTGTCTGAACAGTCAGCGAGACACTCAAAATGTTTTTTTATTGAAAAAAGGCAAAAAAATGGATAATACAGAAATTTGAACCATTGACCGGGAAAACCACAGTTCTATTTATCTGGCCTACACCAGACTCTTTTAAACAGATATATTTGTGTCTGAACAGTCAGCGAGACACTCAAAATGTTTTTTTTTATTGAAAAAAGGCAAAAAGTGGATAATACAGAGATTTGAACCGTGGAAGAGGAAAACCACAGCTCTAGCTATCTGGCCTACACCAGACTCTTTTAAACAGATATATTTGTGTCTGAACAGTCAGCGAGACACTCAAAATGTTTTTTTTTATGCAAAAAGTGGATTATTCCCAGATTTGAACCGTGGAATAAGAAAACCACAGTTCTAGTTATCTGGCCTACACCAGACACTTTTAAACAGATATATTTGTGTCTGAACAGTCAGCGAGACACTCAAAATGTTTTTTTTATTGAAAAAAGGCAAAAAAGAGGATAATACAGAGATTTGAACAGTGGTAGAGGAAAACCACAGTTCTAGTTATCTGGCCTACACCAGACTCTTTTAAACAGATATATTTGTGTCTCATCAGTCAGCGAGGCACTCAAAATGTTTTTTTTTATTGATAAATGGCAAAAACGTGGATAGTACAGAGATTTTAACCGTGGAAGAGGAAAACAACAGTTCTAGTTATCTGGTCTACACCAGACTCTTTTAAACAGATATATTTGTGTATGAACAGTCAGTGAGACACTAAAAATGTTTTTTTTCATGGAAAAAGGTGGATTACAATCAGATTTGAACCGTGAAAGAGGAAAACCACAGTTCTAGTTATCTGGCCTACACCAGACTCTTTAAAACAGATATATTTGTGTCTGAACAGTCAGCGAGACACTCAAAAAGTTTTTTTTTATTGAAAAAAGGAAAAAGGCAAAAAAGTGGATAATACAGAGATTTGAACCGTGGAAGAGGGAAGCCACAGTTCTAGTTATCTGGCCTACACCAGACTCTTTCAAACAGATATATTTGTGTCTGAACAGTCAGCGAGACACTCAATATGTTTTTTTTTATGCAAAAAGGTGGATGACACCCAGATTTGAACCGTGGAAGAGGAAAACTGCAGTTCTAGTTATATGGCTTACAGCAGACTCTTTTAAACAGATATATTTGTGTCTGAACAGTCAGCGAGACACTCAAAATATTTTTTTTTATTGAAAAAATGCAAAAAAAGTGCATATTAAAGAGATTTGAACCATGGAAGAGGAAAACCACAGTTCTAGTTATCTAGCCTACTCCAGACTCTTTTAAACAGATATATTTGTGTCTGAACAGTCAGTGAGACACTCAAAATGTTTTTTTTAATTGAAAAAAGGCAAAAAAGTGGATAATACAGAGATTTGAACCATGGAAGAGGAAAACCACAGTTCTAGTTATCTAGCCTACACCAGACTCTTTTAAACAGATATATTTGTGTCTGAACAGTCAGCGAGACACTAAAAATGTTTTTTTTTATTGAACAAAGGCAAAAAAGTGGATAATACAGAGATTTGAACCGTGGAAAAGGAAAACCACAGTTCTAGCTATCTGGCCTACACCAGACTCTTTTAAACAGATATATTTGTGTCTGAACAGTCAGTGAGACTCTTAAAATGTTTTTTATTGAAAAAAGGCAAAAAAATGGATAATACAGAGATTTGAACCGTCGACCAGGAAAACCACAGTTCTATTTATCTGGCCTACACCAGACTCTTTTAAACAGATATATTTGTGTCTGAACAGTCAGCGAGACACTCAAAATGTTTTTTTTTATTGATAAATGGCAAAAAAGTGCATAATACAGAGATTTGAACCGTGGAAGAGGAGAACCACAGTTCTAGTTATCTGGCCTAAAACCAGAATCTTTTAAACAGATATATTTGTGTCTGAACAGTCACCGAGACACTCAAAATGTTTTTTTTTTAATGCAAAAAGGTGGATTACTCTCAGATTTGAACCGTGGAAGAGGAAAACCACAGTTCTAGTTATCTGGCCTACACCAGACTCTTTAAAACAGATATATTTGTGTCTGAACAGTCAGCGAGATGCTCAAAATGTTTTTTTTTTATTGAAAAAAGGCAAAAAAGTGGATAATACAGAGATTTGAACCTTGGAAGAGGAAAACCACAGTTCTAGTTATCTGGTCTACACCAGACTCTTTTAAACAGATATATTTGTGTCTGAACAGTCAGTGAGACACTCAAAATGTTTTTTTTCATGCAAAAAGGTGGATTACTCTTAGATTTGAACCGTGGAAGAGGAAAACCACAGTTCTAGTTATCTGGCCTACACCAGACTCTTTAAAACAGATATATTTGTGTCTGAACAGTCAGCGAGACACTCAAAATGTTTTTTTTTTAATGAAAAAAGGAAAAAGGCAAAAAAGTGGATAATACAGAGATTTGAACCGAGGAAGAGGGAAACCACATTTCTAGTTATCTGGCCTACACCAGACTCTTTTAAACAGATATATTTGTGTCAGAACAGTCAGCGAGACACTCAAAATGTTTTTTTTTTATGCTAAAAGGTGGATTACACCCAGATTTGAACCGTGGAAAAGGAAAACCGCAGTTCGAGTTATCTGGCCTACACCAGACTCTTTTAAACAGATATATTTGTGTCTGAACAGTCAGCGAGACACTTAAAATGTTTTTTTTTATGCAAAAAGGTCGATTATACCGAGATTTTAACCGTGGAAGAGGAAAACCACAGTTCTAGTTATCTGGCCTACACCAGACTCTTTTAAACAGATATATTTGTGTCTTCACAGTCAGCGACACACTTAAAATGTTTTTTTTTATGCAAAAAGGTGGATTACACCCCGATTTGAACAGTGGAAGAGGAAAACTGCAGTTCTAGTTATATGCCCTACACCAGACTCTTTTAAACAGATATATTTGTGTCTGAACAGTCAGCGAGACACTCAAAATGTTTTTTTTTATGCAAAAAGGTGGATTACACCCAGATTTGAACCGTGGAAGAGGAAAACCGCAGTTCTAGTTATATGGCCTACAGCAGACTCTTTTAAACAGATATATTTGTGTCTGAACAGTCAGCGAGACACTTAAATGTTTTTTTATTGAAAAAAGGCAAAATAGTGGATTATACAGAGATCTGAACCGTGGAACAGGAAAACCACAGTTTTAGTTATCCGGCCTATACCAGAAAGTTTTAAACAGATATATTTGTGTCTGAACAGTCAGCGAGACACTCAAAATGTTTTTTTTTATTAAAAAAGGTAAAAAAGTGGATAATAAAGAGATTTGAACCGTGGAAGAGGAAAACCACAGTTCTAGTTATCTGGCCGACACCAGACTCTTTTAAACAGATATATTTGAGTCTGAACAGTCAGCGAGCCACTCAAAATGTTTTTTTATTGAAAAAAGGCAAAAAAATGGATAATACAGAAATTTGAACCATCGACCGGGAAAACCACAGTTCTATTTATCTGGCCTACACCAGACTCTTTTAAACAGATATATTTGTGTCTGAACAGTCAGCGAGACACTCAAAATGTTTTTTTTATTGAAAAAAGGCAAAAAGTGGAGAATACAGAGATTTAAACCGTGGAAGAGGAAAACCACAGTTCTAGTTATCTGGCCTACACCAGACTCTTTTAAACAGATATATTTGTGTCTGAACAGTAAGCGAGACACTCAAAATGTTTTTTTTTTATTGAAAAAAGGCAAAAAAGTGGATAATACAGAGATTTGAACCCTGGAAGAGGAAAACCACAGTTCTAGTTATCTGGTCTACACCAGACTCTTTAAAACAGACATATTTGGGTCTGAACAGTCAGCGAGACACTCAAAATGTTTTTTTTATGCAAAAAGGTGGATAACACCCAGATTTGAACTATGGAAGAGGAAAACCACAGTTCTAGTTATCTGGCCTACACCAGACTCTTTTAAAACAGATATATTTCTGTCTGAACAGTCAGCGAGACACTCAAAATGTTTTTTTTTTATTGAAAAAAGGCAAAAAGGTGGATAATACAGAGATTTGAACAGTGGAAGAGGAAAACCACAGTTCTAGTTATCTGGCCTACATGAGACTATTTGAAACAGATTTATTTGTGACTGAACAGTTAGCGAGACACTCAAAATGTTTTTTTTATGAAAAAAGGTGGATTACACCCAGATTTGAACCATGGAAGAGGAAAACCACAGTTCTAGTTATCTGGCCTACACCAGACTCTTTTAAACAGATATATTTGTGTCTGAACAGTCAGCGAGACACTCAAAATGTTTTTTCTTATTGATAAATGGCAAAAAAGTGGATAATACAGAGATTTGAACTGTGGAAGAGGAGAACCACAGTTCTAGTTATCTGGCCTAAAACCAAACTCTTTTAAACAGATATATTTGTGTCAGAACAGTCAGCGAGACACTCAAAATGATTTTGTATGCTAAAATGTGGATTACACCCAGATTTGAACCGTGGAACAGGAAAACCGCAGTTCTAGTTATCTTGCCTACACCAGACTCTTTAAAACAGATATATTTGTGTCGGAACAGTCAGCGAGATGCTCAAAACGTTTTTTTTTTTATTGAAAAAAGGCAAAAAAGTGCATAATACAGAGATTTGAACCGTGGAAGAGGAACACCACAGTTCTAGTTATCTGGTCTACACCAGACTCTTTTAAACAGATATATTTGTGTCTGAACAGTCAGGGAGACACTCAAAATGTTTTTTTTCATGCAAAAAGGTGGATTACTCTCAGATTTGAACCGTGGAAGAGGAAAACCACAGTTCTAGCTATCTGGCCTACACCAGACTCTTTAAAACAGATATATTTGTGTCTGAACAGTCAGGGAGACACTCAAAATGTTTTTTTTTTAATGAAAAAGGGAAAAAGGCAAAAAAGTGGATAATACAGAGATTTGAACCGTGGAAGAGGGAAACCACAGTTCTAGTTATCTGGCCTACACCACACTCTTTAAGACAGATATATTTGTGTATGAACAGTCAGGGAGACACTCAAAATGTTGTTTTTTTTATGAAAAAAGGAAAAAGGCAAAAAAGTGGATAATACAGAGATTTGAACCGTGGAAGAGGGAAACCACAGTTCTAGTTATCTGGCCTACACCAGACTCTTTTAAACAGATATATTTGTGTCAGAACAGTCAGCAAGACACTCAAAATATTTTTTTTTATGCTAAAAGGTGGATTACACCCAGATTTGAACCGTGGAACAGGAAAACCGCAGTTCTAGTTATCTGGCCTACACCAGACTCTTTTAAACAGATATATTTGTGTCTGAACAGTCAGCGAGACGCTCAAAATGTTTTTTTTTTATTGAAAAAAAGCAAAAAAGTGGATAATACAGAGATTTGAACCATGGAAGAGGAAAACCACAGTTCTAGTTATCTAGTCTACACCAGACTCTTTTAAACAGATATATTTGTGTCTGAACAGTCAGTGAGACACTCAAAATGTTTTTTTTCATGCAGAAAGGTGGATTACTCTCAGATTTGAACCGTGGAAGAGGAAAACCACAGTTCTAGTTATCTGGCCTACACCAGACTCTTTAAAACAGATATATTTGTGTCTGAACAGTCAGCGAGACACTCAAAATGTTTTTTTTAAATGAAAAAAGGAAAAAGGCAAAAAAGTGGACAATACAGAGATTTGAACCGTGGAAGAGGGAAACCACAGTTCTAGTTATGTGGCCTACACCAGACTCTTTTAAACAGATATATTTGTGTCAGAACAGTCAGCGAGACACTCAAAATGTTTTTTTTTATGCTAAAAGGTGGATTGCACCCAGATTTGAACCGTGGAACAGGAAAACCGCAGTTCTAGTTATCTGGCCTACACCAGACTCTTTTAAACAGATATATTTGTGTCTGAACAGTCAGCGAGACACTTAAAATGTTTTTTTTTTATGAAAAAGGTCGATTATACCGAGATTTGAACCGTGGAAGAGGAAAACCACAGTTCTAGTTATCTGGCCTACACCAGACTCTTTTAAACAGATATATTTGTGTCTTCACAGTCAGCGACACACTTAAAATGTTTTTTTTTATGCAAAAAGGTGGATTACACCCCAATTTAAACTGTGGAAGAGGAAAACTGCAGTTCTAGTTATATGGCCTACACCAGACTCTTTTAAACAGATATATTTGTGTCTGAACAGTCAGCGAGACACTCAAAATGTTTTTTTTATGCAAAAAGGTGGATTACTCTCAGATTTGAACCGTGGAAGAGGAAAACCGCAGTTCTAGTTATATGGCCTACAGCAGACCCTTTTAAACAGATATATTTGTGTCTGAACAGTCAGCGAGACACTCAAAATGTTTTTTTTTATTGAAAAAGGGCAAAAAAGTGGATATTATAGAGATTTGAACCATGAAGGAGGAAAACCACAGTTCTAGTTATCTAGCCTACACCAGACTCTTTTAAACAGATATATTTGTGTCTGAACAGTCAGCGAGACACTAAAAATGTTTTTTTTTATTGAAAAAAGGCAAAAAAAGTGGATAATACTGAGATTTGAACCGTGGAAGAGGAAAACCACAGTTCTAGTTATCTGGCCTACACCAGACTCTTTTAAACAGATATATTTGTGTCTGAACAGTCAGCGAGACACTTAAATGTTTTTTTATTGAAAAAAGGCAAAATAGTGGATTATACAGAGATTTGAACCGTGGAACAGGAAAACCACAGTTTTAGTTATCCGGCCTACACCAGACTGTTTTAAACAGATATATTTGTGTCTGAACAGTCAGCGAGACACTCAAAATGTTTTTTTTTATTAAAAAAGGTAAAAAAGTGGATAATACAGAGATTTGAACCGTGGAAGAGGAAAACCACAGTTCTAGTTATCTGGCCTACACCAGACTCTTTTAAACAGATATATTTGTGTCTGAACAGTTAGCGAGACACTCAAAATGTTTTTTTTTATTGAAAAAAGGCAAAAAAGTGGATAATACAGAGATTTGGACCGTGGAAGAGGAAAACCACAGTTCTAGTTATCTTGTCTACACCAGAATCTTTTAAACAGATATATTTGTGTCTGAACAGTTAGCGAGACACTCAAAATGTTTTTTTTATTAAAAAAGGTAAAAAAGTGGATAATACAGAGATTTGAACCGTGGAAGAGGAAAACCACAGTTCTAGTTATCTGGCCTACACCAGACTCTTTTAAACAGATATATTTGTGTCTGAACAGTTAGCGAGACACTCAAAATGTTTTTTTTTATTGAAAAAAGGCAAAAAAGTGGATAATACAGAGAATTGGACAGTGGAAGAGGAAAACCACAGTTCTAGTTATCTTGTCTACACCAGAATCTTTTAAACAGATATATTTGTGTCTGAACAGTCAGCGAGACACTCAAAATGTTTTTTTTATGCAAAAAGGTGGATTACACCCAGATTTGAACTTTGGATGATTAAAACCACAGTTCTAGTTATCTGGCCTACACCAGACTCTTTTAAACAGATATATTTGTGTCTGAACAGTCAGCGAGACACTCAAAATGTTTTTTTTCATTGAAAAAAGGCAAAAAAGGGGATAACACAGAGATTTGAATCATGGAAGAAGAAAACCACAGTTTTAGTTATCTGGCCTACACCAGACTCTTTTAAACAGATATATTTGTGTCTGAACAGTCAGCGAGACACTCAAAATGTTTTTTTTTATTGATAAAAGGCAAAAAAGTGGATAATACAGAGATTTGAACCGTGGAAGAGGAAAACCACAGTTCTAGTTATCTGGCCTACACCAGACTCTTTTAAACAGATATATTTGTGTCTGAACAGTCAGCGAGACACTCAAAATGTTTTTTTTATGCAAAAAGGTGGATTACACCCAGATTTGAACCGTGGAAGAGGAAAACCACCGTTTTAGTTATCTGGCCTACACCAGACTCTTTTAAACAGATATATTTGTGTCTGAACAGGCAGCGAGACACTCAAAATGTTTTTTTTATGCAAAAAGGTGGATTACACCCAGATTTTAACCGTGGAAGAGGGAAACCACAGTTCTAGTTATCTGGCCTACACCAGACTCTTTTAAACAGGTATATTTGTGTCTGAGCACTCACAGACACACTCAATTTTTTTTTTTTTTTTGGGAGGGGGGGTAATACAAAAGGTTAATAAGACGGGTATTTGTACAGTCTGACTGAGGGGAAAAAAAAGAGAATTTAGATGTAAAAAAAATGATTTTTCCTGGCCCCTGAGACCGGGGCTTAGTCTACCAAATTGAAAAGCTGCACACAGGACTGTAATGCAGTGTTTGTTGGTATAACCACTGCGTCTCCTATACAGCCTGCCTGCCTGCCTGCCTGATATCTGGGATGTATATTAGTCCTGAGAAGGATTGTTTGTTTGATTTTGCAGGCTTTAGAGACCCTACACTACCTATTTCGCAGTATAAATCTCTCCCTAGCTCAGCAGCACTCTCCCTACACCGTCTGATCTGGAGCGACTGTGTCCAAGATGGCAGCGCCCGGTTTTAAATACTCGAGGTGACGCTGTGCGGCCAGCCAATCACTGTAATGCCCACAATCCCTGCATGTTCATTTGCTCTGTAAAGAGCGCCAAACATTCAGGGCCGAGACCTGAGCACCCGCCCGAGTAACCCGGAAATGCTCGGTGCTCGCCGAACATCCCGAGTAGTGAGATGCTCGGGCAAGTGTCGAGCATGCTCGCTCAACACTAGTAATGACTCTATATAATATATGAGTTTCACTTTTTGTATTGAAGAACTGAAATAAATTAACTTTTTGATGTTATTCTAATTTAGTGAGATGCACCTGTATATAAATACATTTGTATCATAATAGAAACTGCAAAAAAATTGCTAATTTCTTTATATTTATTTTAAAATCCCCAAGTCTAAAAAAAAAGAGGCAGCATTCCAATGAATCGGGAAAAAAATATGGTGTTATATTTGTCCACACAAAGTAATATTTCAGCTCAACCCCCTTTGAACCTTTATCAAGCAAAAAAGAAAATCGAGCTGAAACGCTGCTGTGTGTGGGCAAATTAAATCCTATCTTATCCCTATATTTCTTCACAGATAAATCGGAGAGCAGAATTTTCTATAAATTTAGATTTAATGGCTGAAACATATTATACAGCGCTGTACAGACGTCATTCTCTTACTTCAGCGTTATTTGCAGTGACTGCAATCTGAAAATCTTCCTGCTATAAAGGAAGTGAATGTGATATATTACAGAATTTTATTCCACCTCTAGAGGATTTTTAACAAAGAATTCGAATAATCAAGAAAACAAAACAGAATGATCTAGAAACAGCAGCAGACTGAGAAGATAATCATTAGCAGAAACAAGGACAGAGTCCTCCCTTCCCCCAGCGCTGAGTGTGGCATGTGGAAGTGAGAGGAAATGAGCCGACCCTCCCCCACACAGATCAGAGACTGAGCAGAAGCCTGAGCGCTGAGCCTATCCCTCCCCCACACAGATCAGAGACTGAGCAGAAGCCTGAGCGCTGAGCCTATCCCTCCCCCACACAGATCAGAGACTGAGCAGAAGCCTGAGCGCTGAGCCTATCCCTCCCCCACACAGATCAGAGACTGAGCAGAAGCCTGAGCGCTGAGCCTATCCCTCCCCCACACAGATCAGAGACTGAGCAGAAGCCTGAGCACTGAGCCTATCCCTCCCCCACACAGATCAGAGACTGAGCAGAAGCCTGAGTGCTGAGCCTATCCCTCCCCCACACAGATCAGAGACTGAGCAGAAGCCTGAGCACTGAGCCTATCCCTCCCCCACACAGATCAGAGACTGAGCAGAAGCCTGAGCGCTGAGCCTATCCCTCCCCCACACAGAGCAGAGACTGAGCAGAAGCCTGAGCGCTGAGCCTATCCCTCCCCCACCAGAAGGCTAGAAACATGAGCAGCACAAAAACAACAGCTCAGAGAGATAACGCCACTCCCTCACTATACAAGGCCATGTGCATATTATCAGTATTTCGTCAGTATTTCACATCGATATTTGTAGCCAAAACCAGGAGTGGATGATAAATGAAGAAGTGGTGACTAGTGATGAGCGCGCATGCTGGTTACTCGAGATTTACGAGCATTCTTGGGTGTTTTCCGATTATCTTCGGTGTGCTCTGGTGTTATGTTTGAGTCACTGACGCGCCCCCTGGGCCGTGTGCGGGGGAATACCCGGAGCCTTGTCTCTGTGTAATGTCAGGGGTTGTAGTCTCCGTGGTGGCGACCCGGTCCCGTGGCTCAGGATGGTCAAACCAGTGGCGGATCTGTTTACTTGGTTTTTAATGTTGAAATGTCCGACTACGCCACCCGTGGATTGCGGTCACTCAGAACCGCCGCTGCGGGGCAGACCGCTGAGGTTGATGTTGTGTGCGTAGCAGAGGGTAGTATAACTCTCCACGGGAGGAGTATAGCCTCAGGGCAGAGTGTGTAGATGGTGAGGGTTGTGGTGCATGGGCGCAGCAGAAATGACTCAGAGTCCGTGCAGTGCAGTTCAGGGTCTTTACTGTTGGTAATGAAGAAGGCCCTGCCGGGAGTACTGGCTAACATTAGAGGCCTGGTTAGTCTGTGAGCGAACAAGAGTCCCCCTGGCCAGGTGGAGGTGTAGGCCTTCCCGTCTGACTGCACTCTTCCTGGCTACCCTGCTGTAGTAGTGTAGTAGCCCACGTCCCTGAGTGTACCGTGTGGTGCTCACCCGTATGGCTGGTGACTTGGGGCCTTTGGTGCCTTCCGCTCCTCGATGGCGGTGTCGGTCCCTTGCGTGTGACTGAGCCTCCGAGCTTTCTATGGCCAGAGGACCTGAAATCCCCTGCCAGGTGGTTTCTGCTGCTGGATGTGGATATCCTTACAGCCTCGGACTCCGGTGTCCGGTTCTCTGCGTCTTCTGCCAGGATGAGCTCTATCAGCTCCAATCCCTGGTCTTCAGCTCCTGGCTCCTACAGAGCTCCTTGCTGCTGCTCTGTCCCTTCCTCTGGAACTAACTCTAATCACTAACCCCGCCCCAGATCCAGTTTATAAAGGGCAGGTTCCTCCCCTCCCTGGACTGGAGCAGGAGGCGTTGCATGCAATAGTGCTCCTGACCAGGAAAACCCATGCTCGCTCTCAGACATGGTATTTCTACCACTGTGGGAACCAGACCCCTGGGGTGCCACATTCCCCCCCTGGTAAATTTTAGTACTCCGGGACTAAACACATTTTATGAAAACATACATAACAGGGTATAAGCAATAACACATCAACATATGTACAAAGAGTTCAGTCTTTATAGGTCACGGCGCTTCCGTAACCAGGTGTCCATGTCACCCAAGATGTATTTTGAGGGACCCGTCCCAAACCCTCCACGTAGGCCCTGGGATGGCTACAGGGCATCGATGATCCGGCATTGGACCATGTCTTCAGCCACCTCCACGGGTTTTTGTTCTGTGGTCTGGCACAAAAGGGGCACTTAACAGGTGCAACTATTTACAAGGTACAGTTCCGGTTATTCATTGTCCATAACCTGTCAGTCCATAGACCCTGTCGGCTAAATTGAGAAACATAATTAGTATTTAACAAACACAAAACATTTCAACATTTGCAATATACAGGTATATATATCATTTTTTTTCTCGATTCTCCAGCGAGCGGGCTTCTGACCTCTAGTGCTCCTGGTGGACCTACGTAACACACTTTCTGGTTGTGTTTAGTGTTGAGCCACCCCCGTAGTGTTCGAGTTTGGTTCGGTTCGTCGAACACCCGTGTGTTCGCCGAACTGTTCGTCGAACTGTTCGTCGAACACCTTCGAACACCGTTAAAACCAATGGCAGGCAAACAAAAACACATAGAAACACATAGAAAACACCTTCAAAGGTGTCCAAAAGCTGACAAACTGCTCAGAAGACACAACTAACACATGGAAAAGTGACAAGTACATATAGTCATGCGAAAAGAAAAGAGGTGGAGGAGTAAAAGGAGGGGGAGACACAGATATAGGCATATCATGCCCTTCTAAAATCCAAAAAGTGAGAAGCCGACACGTTCAGTCCGCTCCTGCCCGTGCCACCTCCGTGTCGCCGGGTTTGTGCCAGAGCCGTGGTGAACCCTGACGGCCAGCCCCCCTCTCCCAATACTGGTGCCTGTCCGCTGGTGGGTCGAGCGAGCCCCCCTGTGGTGGAGGCAGCTCTAAACTTTTTAATTTAAATTGTCTCTCTAATTTGAATGAATACACTTTAAATCCATTTACAAGGATCTATTGGAGGGCAAGTCTCATGCCAGCAGCCGCGTAATTCCAGCTCCAGTAGCGTCCACTAAAGCTGCTGCAGTTAAAAAGCTTTTATAAGGATCGAGCTCTGCTGTCCACCGCAAGGCATCCTACTGCCAGTCCTAGCCCCTATGCCTTGGGGTGCCTCCTGATGCTCTTCACTGAGTATCCCGTGGTCCCGAAGCATTTCCTTTTAAAAAATTAAGTGTCCAAACTACAGGTGGTGTAGCTTGCTTAACAGCCGGGATAATCCGCTGACTAGCAGACACTGATACTAGGCACAAAGTATTTCCTGGGCTAGATGCAGTTAAAAATTTGTAATTAGATACTCTCGTTGGATGCTGAGAAAGCATTCCATAGAGTCTCCTGGCACGCCATATATGATTCTCTTAAAAAGCTTGGGGTAGGGGTCTAGGGGACCCTTTTATAGCCAAAATCACGGCCCTGTATCACAATACGTCACCTAGGCTGAAGATAAATGGAACTGTAGCACCCTGAGGGCTCGGTTGCTACAGAGGTATTGCACCTCACCGAGAGGTGTGATATCTCAATCTCAGGTAAGGATGGAGTGTGGATCAGGACCTGACACCTGCATGCATTACACCACATTGCCATGGGGCAGGGCGACCAATATGCCTCTGAGATGGGCACGACAGTCCCTGTCCCTGGCTGGAGTGGTGGGAGGGAACACTGAGGAAGGGGAACCCTGTAGTGCAGGAGCAGGGAGGAAGCAGTTCCTGGGTGCATTGAGAAGGGAGTATAAAAGGTGGGCACCATCTTAGTTCAGTGCAGAGAAGTCTGAGCAGAAGTGGCAGGGAGCAGGGGCTCTGCATGAGCTCTGCTCCGGATGCGGGCCTAGTAACAGAGGCCCAGGCCTGGAAGAGGGAGAAGGAAGGAAGAGGAGCGGAGAAGGCTCCAGGAACGAGGAATGAAGGGATCCCAGGGGTGCGGACGGGCGAGTCGCCACCGCACGCCCGAATCCACCTGCGTGAAGGGGTCAGGCCAAAGGGGGAGACCGGTCCCCGAAACTAGTGGAGGCAGGAAACGACCCTCAGCTAGAAACCGGAGGCTGTGACATTTTATGTGGTGCAGCCACTCGTTACACCCGCTAGGAAGGCACCACATAGGGTCAGGGAAACTGGCGCCAAGTTTACCAAGAGGAGGCACGAGGCAGCCGGACAGAAGGGTTGGTAAGAAAGGCCAGACAAAGGACACACAAAGGGGGTCCTGTGAAGCGCTCCAAAGTTATCTGGGAGTTGTCTGAGCCCCTCACCTGGTGAGCACAGTACGACGTGGGCAGCCGTTACCTGCAGACGTGGTCTGGATAATAAGAACTGTGAGTAAAGGCCCTGGACTGCATCACTGACTCCGTGTCGTTACTGCTGCTGCCCTGCACCATCACCCCCATCCTCCGCATACACTGCCCTGAGGCTATACTCCTCCCGTGGGGAGTTATGCTACGCTCTGCTGCACCCACAACACCAGCCTCAGCGGTCTGCCCTGCAGCGGCGGTTCACTCTGACCGCAATCCACGGGTGGCGTAGTCGGACATTTAAACATCAAAACCACATAAATAGTTCCGCCACTGGTTTGACCACCCTGAGCCACGGAACCGGGTCGCCGCCACGAAGACTACAACCACCAGCATCCACCAAAAAGGGTCCGGCTCCGGGTGTCCCAAGACCCAGGGGGTGCATCAGAACATTTTCATCACCTTTCACAATCACCAATGGGACAAGGCAGGGATGTCCTCTGTCCCCTCTCTTATACATCCTAGTGATGGAGCACCTGCTCTCATCAATTCGCCATAACCCCAATATTAGGTGGATTGAGGTGGGAGGCACCGAGTACAAGTGCTCTCTATTTGCTGATGATGTCCTAGTATATATCACTCAATCACATATATCCATCCATGCTGTTATGGCTGAAATAGATCACTTTGTTACATGGTCAAATTTTTAAATCAATGCAGCGAAGTCTGAGGCCCTCGATGTCTCCCTCCCCAAATCCATATAGGATTCCATCCAGTCCAACTTTCCCTTTGCCTGGCCCTCACAGGGTATCAAATACTTAGGAATTCCTATTCATAGAGACCTCTCCCATCTATGTTATCTTAATTTTGGGCCCTTTATTGAACAACTCCATACAGACCACGGTTGGCAAGTTAGAACTGTAAGATTCACTACGTGAACCACTGGTGTTTTGTGGAAAAGCACATGTACACTGTGTTCCAAATTATTATGCAAAAAGTGTTTAGGAGTGATAAGGGAAGAATTTGTTTGTTTGTCAGTTAAACTCATTGATGGTGATGTGTGTCAGGGCTCTTTATATCACGGTAAGCAATTGCAGACACCTGTGCTAATTAGTTTGGCAGGTGTGTCCAATGAAAGGCAAGACTACTTAAGAATGCTGTCTCACATTATTAAGCAGCCTACATTTTCTGCCAAAATGGGAAAGAAAAAGGATGTGTCGGCTGCTGAGAAGCAACAAATTGTGGAGTGTTTAGGTCAAGGCATGACTACAATCAACATTGTGCGATGATCAGGATGAAGTGTCTTGGCAATCAAGAAGTATGTAGCTGATTCACAGTACACACGTGTGCGTGCTGATAAGGGCAAATTGAGGACTCTTTCCTACAGGCAATTACGTCAGGTTAAAAGAGCAGCGGCAAAAAAGCCTTGTCATAGCAGCAGACAAGTTTTTGAAGCTGCTGGTGCCTCCAACGTCCCCCGAACAACAAGATGCAGGGTCCTTCAGAGGTTTGCAGCTGTGCATACGCCATCCTGTCGACCTCCTCTATCCACTTCACACAAGCAGAAACGGCTCCAGTGGGCCAAACATTACATGAAGACTGATTTCAAAACTGTTTTGTTCACGGATGAGTGCCGTGCAGCGCTCGATGGTCCAGATGGATGGAGTGGAGGATGGCTGGTTGATGGACACCCCACGCAAACACGGCTACAGCGCCAACAAGGAGGAGGTGGAGTAATGTTTTGGGCTGGAATCATGGGGAGAGAGCTTGTCGGCCCCTTTAGGATCCCTGAAGGCGCTAAAGATGAACTCCATAATGTATGTGGATTTTCTCAAACAGCACTTCCTGCCATGGTTCAAGAAGAAGAACCGTGTATTTCACATGCAAGATCATTTTTTTGCATGATAATGCACCATCTCATGCTGCACATAAAACATCTGCATCTCTGGCTGATATGTGCATAAAAGGGGACAAACTTATGGTGTGACCCCCATGCTCCCCTGACCTCTACCCCATTCAGAACCTCTGGAGCATCATCAAAAGGAGTGTCTATGATGGCGGGAGGCAGTTCACATCTAAGCAACAGCTCTGGGAGGGTATTCTGTCCTCATGCAAAACAATTGAAGCAGAAACCATCCAAAACCTGACAAATTCAATGGACGAGAGAGTTCAGAAGCTCCTTTCGAACAAGGGGTCCTATGTGAAAATGTAACATCACCTAGAATAAAGTTTTGAGTTGAAAACTGTTTGATTTCAGTTTCTAATAACCTGCTAATGCTTATAATTTCAAAAATGACCATTTTTTTGGTCTTTATTAAAATGAAAAGGTTGATCGAAAAGTTTGGGGGATCTAAGAGTGTGGCAACCCAGTAGTCATGATCACTTCGAATTCTGACAATATGAGGGTCATGTTGCAGGTAGTGCAGCAAGAAGGCACTTATGTGTCTTGCGCATCTCGGAGCCCCAAAATTATTTTCCGGGCTAGATGCAGCTAAAAATTATTATTAATTTTAAATCTGGTGGAGCTTAGTATAGATGGCCTAATAGGATCAGTGCTGCACACTGCTACAAAGCCCAAATTATTTTCCAGTCAAGATACAGATAAACATGATTAGTAATTTTAAATCTGGTGGAGCTTATTATAGATGGCCTAATAGAATCAGTGCTGCACACTGCTACAAAGCCCAAATTATTTTCCAGCCAAGATACAGATAAACATGATTAGCAATTTGAAAGCTTAAAACGGTTGGTAGGGTGATTTTAACCAATCATCAAGCTTTTACTCTCCCCAGGATGACACAGGGGTAGAAAAGTCGTTTCGGATCCATGATTTGTTCATCTTTATGAACGTGAGTCTGTCTACATTATCAGTGGAGAGCCGCGTGCGCTTATCTGTCAGCACACCACCAGCAGCGCTGAACACACGTTCAGACAGAACGCTGGCTGCGGGGCATGACAAGATCTCCAAGGCGTAAGTGGCTAGCTCCGGCCATTTATCCAGATTGGAAGCCCACAAAGAGCAAGGGTCCAGTGACCCAGTCATGGCTTTAATGTTTACTTGGAGATACTCCTGTACCATCGTCTCTAGGCGTTGACTATGTGTCAGACTTCTTGTCTCCTGTGGCCTTGCAAAGGATGGGCTAAAAAAGTGGTGAAATGATTCCGCAAAATTGATGTTACCAGCAGATACTGTGGTTCTGTTACGGTTTGAGTGCTGAACACTTGACGGTCCCACGGTTGGCAAGTTGGAACTGTGAGATTCACTACGTGCACCACTGGTGTTTTGTGGAAAAGCACATGTAAGATTCTGCAACAGTCTCTGCTGATACTCCTGCATGCGTGCATCCCTTTCTATGGCAGGAATAATTTCTGCAAATTTACTTTTGTACCAGGGATCTAACAGTGTGGCAACCCAGTAGTCAGGATTATTTCTAATTCTCACAATTCGAGGGTCATGTTGCAGGTAGTGCAGCAAGAAGGCACTCATGTGTGTTGCGCATCCAGGAGCACCAAGTCCCTGTTGTGTTGGTGGCGAGGTAACAATCATGCTTCCTTCCTCTGTCCTCTCCCCCCAACCTCGCACAACAGAAATGTGATCAAGGTCTCCCTCATCTGATGAGTCTTCCATCAGTTCATCCTCCACTTCTTCCTGGGCTCCTGCACCTTCCTCACTAGTTTGGCTGCTACCATGCGCCCTGGTAAAACCATCTCCCCCATCCTCACATGCCTGCCGCCTTGGTGCTGCCGACCGTCTGGACCTTGCAGATGTTAGCCCTTCCGCATACAACTCCTCCTCCTCTACTTCCTCCACCTCCTCTTGTGCCACCACCTGACTCCGAATTCTGTTTAACATATGCTCCAGCATGTAAATCACCAGAATAGTCATGCTGATAATGGCATCGTCAGCACTAAACATCTTCGTCGCCATTTCAAAACTGTGCAGAAGAGTACATAGGTCCCTGATCTGAGACCACTCCTCCAGCATGATTTGCGCCACCTCTGGATCTCGTTGGCCCAGGCTATACGTCAGAACGTATTGCACCAGGGCTTGTCGGTGCTGCCACAGTCGCTGCAACATGTGCAGAGTTGAATTCCACCGGGTAGGCACATCGCATTTTAGCCGGTGAAGTGGCAGGCCCAACGACTTCTGTAGAGATGTAAGTCGCTGAGCTGCGGGATGCGAACAGCGGAAGTGAGCACACAGCGACCGTGCCCTCTGCAGAAGGCCATCTAGTCTGGGATAGTGGGCTAAAAATTGGTGGACAACCAGGTTCAACACGTGAGCCATACAAGGCATGTGTGTGATATTGCCCCGGCGAAGGGCCGCACCCAGGTTTGCTGCATTGTCGCACACGGCCTTCCCTGGTTTCAGGTCCAGTGGAGACAACCATTCATGAAATTGGTTCTCCAGAGCTGACCACAACTCCTCAGCTGTGTGACTCACATTTCCCAGACATTTCAAAGTAAAAACCGCCTGTTGACGTTGAGCCCTACTGCCAGCATAGTAAGGAGGTGTGCAGGATCCCTTCTGCGCAGTTAGAAAGCTTGTGGCATGACCAGACAGGCTTTGGGTGCAGGTGGAAGACCGAGAGGAGGTTGAGGAGGCAGAAGCAGTGGAGGAACTTTGACATAAAGAGGATTGACGCACAACTCGTGGGGACGGCAAGACTTGGACAGCAGCCCCTTGTCCTGCTGTCACCATAGTTACCCAGTGCCCAGTCAGCGACATGTAACGCCCCTGTCCATGCCTACTCGTCCAAGTGTCTGTGGTGAAATGCACCCTGTCACACACAGAGTTTCTCAAAGAAGCGGTGATGTTGTGTGCGACATGCTGGTGGAGCGCAGGCACACCTTTCTTTAAGAAGTAGTGCCGACTGGGCATCTGGTACTGGGGCACTGCGACGGACATAAGGTCTCGAAAATCCTCTGTGTCCACCAGGCGGAAAGGCAGCATTTCTGTAGCCAAGAGCTTGCAGATGGTGAAATTCAACCTCTTAGCTTTCTCATGGCTAGGAGGAAATGGTCTTTTACTTGTCCACATCTGAGGGACCGAGGGCTGGCTATTGTGCTTAGACGGGGTTGATAAGGGTGTCCCCGGCAAACTGTCGGTCTGTAAGGAAGATGCAGGCGGACATGTTAGGTTGCCTTGATCCAAAGGTGGTGCTATCGATGTCGGACAGCGCTCAACACCAGCTGGTGTTACCACCTCCAAAGAAAATGATGACCTGCCAATCACGCTGGCTGTTGCGGGTAAAGAGGTGTCAGGTCTGCGCCCCAAAACAGGTGTGACTGCTGTCCCCCCAGTCACAGAGGATGAAGAGGCCGCGGATGCACAAGATATGGCAGACGGTGGTTGGCCCGGCCGGCTAGGCCGCATTGTAGCACACTGAGCTTCCCACTGCAACTTATGCTTCATGTCCATGTGCCGGTTCATGCATGAAGTACTCAAACTATGTATTTTTTGGCCTATACTTAGCTTTTGCTGACAAATGTTACAGATAACACGAGTTGGGTCATCTTTATCGATCTGAAAAAATGCCCAGGCTATGCAAGGCTTAGCACCCAAGCGACCTGAAGAGCCACCACGACTTGTGGTGAGAGGCAGAGTTGTGTTTGAGGATGCAGTTGTTGACGTGCTTCCAATACTACGTCTCTGTCCAGGAAGGCGCAACCTGACCTCGTCGTCACTAGCATCTTCCTCCACCTCCTCTGCTGACCTCATCTCTTGGCTGACTGTGGGTTGACAGTAAGTGGGATCTCCAACCTCATCATCATCACCCTGTGTGTTATCACACCCGTCGTCCTCAGAGCCAACCTGTTCCTGCCCTGACAAAAAACTAAAGTTGTCGCTCCAATCAGGTATTTGAGTCTCATCATCCTCTTCCTCATTGTCTCCACCAACAGGAGTTACAGTTTGGGAATGAGGGTCTACATTATGGTCAGAACCTTCTGCGTCTGGTCCTGGATCCGACTCATAAAGATTCTGGGCATCAGTGCAGATCATTTCCTCGTCTGGATTCACAGAAGCGCTGGAGTCGACCTCTAATTCTCAGGCTATAGTATGAGTAAACAGCTCTGCAGACTCAACCATCTGTTCTACCTCATACTCAGACGGGCAGCTGGAGATTTGGGAGCAGTAAGGAAGCAAGTGCGATTGGGGTGACACCTTTGAGGACTGGAGTATTTGTGATGTTGAAGTTGATGTGGAGGAGAGCCCACTTAAAGGAGCACTTGATATCCGTTGAAGCACCTGCTGTTTTTGTGCCTCATCTGGAATTTGTAGCGATTGGCGTGGCCGTAAGAGAGGGATTTTATGACATTGTCCGCTAAAAGAAGTAGACATTTTAGTTTGGCTGGAAGATGGTCTTTCTTCTGCAGATGTTACTGTTGCTTTAACATCTACCCCACGGACACAACCTTTTTTCCCCTTCCCAACACGCCTATTCCCCTTTCCACCAGCAGCAGGCCTTTTTCCACTCATTTTGGTGGTTAACTAATTCACAACTCTGGAGTTGTTTGCACAAAAAAACAATGGATGGGAACCGAGCAGAGCTGAGTGGCCAAACTGTGGTATTAGGCCAAAACTATTGGCTGGGTTAGATGCAGAAAAAATTATATTCAATTTGCAACCTGATGGAGGTCAGTATAGATGGACTAATAGAACAAGTCCCACACACAGCTAGAAGCCCAAATATTTTTTCAGAGGTAGATGCAGAAAAAAATTGTATTCAGTTTGCAACCTGATGGAGGTCAGTATAGATGGACTAATAGAACAAGTCCTACACACAGCTAGAAGCCCAAATATTTTTTCAGAGGTAGATGCAGAAAAAAAATATATTCAGTTTGCAACCTGATGGAGGTCAGTATAGATGGACTAATAGAGAAAGTCCCACACACTGCTAGAAGGCCAAATATTTTTTCAGAGCTAGATGCAGAAAAAAATTATATTCAGTTTGCAACCTGATGGAGGTCAGTATAGATGGACTAATAGAACAAGTCCCACACACAGCTAGAAGGCCGAATATTTTTTCAGAGGTAGATGCAGATAAAAATTATTTTTAATTTGCAGCCTGATGGAGGTCAGTATAGATGGACTAATAGAGAAAGTCCCACACACTGCTAGAAGGCCAAATATTTTTTCAGAGCTAGATGCAGACAAAAAATTATTTTGAATTTGCAACCTGATGGAGGTCAGTATAGATGGAATAATAGAGAAAGTCCCACACACTGCTAGAAGGCCAAATATTTTTTCAGAGCTAGATGCAGACAAAAAATTATTTTTAATTTGCAACCTGATGGAGGTCAGTATAGATGGACTAATAGAGAAAGTCCCACACACTGCTAGAAGGCCAAATATTTTTTCAGAGCTAGATGCAGATAAAAATTATTTTTAATTTGCAACCTGATGGAGGTCAGTATAGATGGACTAATAGAGAAAGTCCCACACACTGCTAGAAGGCCAAATATTTTTTCAGAGCTAGATGCAGAAAAAAATTATATTCAGTTTGCAACCTGATGGAGGTCAGTATAGATGGACTAATAGAACAAGTCCCACACACAGCTAGAAGCCCAATATTTTTTCAGAGGTAGATGCAGAAAAAAAATATATTCAGTTTGCGACCTGATGGAGGTCAGTATAGATGGACTAATAGAGAAAGACCCACACACTGCTAGAAGGCCAAATATTTTTTCAGAGCTAGATGCAGATATAAATTATTTTTAATTTGCAACCTGATGGAGGTCAGTATAGATGGACTAATAGAGAAAGTCCCACACACTGCTAGAAGGCCAAATATTTTTTCAGAGCTAGATGCAGAAAAAAATTATATTCAGTTTGCAACCTGATGGAGGTCAGTATAGATGGACTAATAAAACAAGTCCCACACACAGCTAGAAGCCCAATATTTTTTCAGAGGTAGATGCAGAAAAAAAATATATTTAGTTTGCAACCTGATGGAGGTCAGTATAGATGGACTAATAGAGAAAGTCCCACACACTGCTAGAAGGCCAAATATTTTTTCAGAGCTAGATGCAGATAAAAATTATTTTTAATTTGCAGCCTGATGGGGGTCAGTATAGATGGACTAATAGAGAAAGTCCCACACACTGCTAGAAGGCCATATATTTTTTCAGAGCTAGATGCAGACAAAAAATTATTTTGAATTTGAAACCTGATGGAGGTCAGTATAGATGGACTAATAGAGAAAGTCCCACACACTGCTAGAAGGCCAAATATTTTTTCAGAGCTAGATGCAGACAAAAAATTATTTTTAATTTGCAACCTGATGGAGGTCAGTATAGATGGACTAATAGAGAAAGTCCCACACACTGCTAGAAGGCCAAATATTTTTCCAGAGCTAGATGCAGATAAAAATTATTTTTAATTTGCAACCTGATGGAGGTCAGTATAGATGGACTAATAGAGAAAGTCCCACACACTGCTAGAAGGCCAAATATTTTTTCAGAGCTAGATGCAGAAAAAAATTATATTTAGTTTGCAACCTGATGGAGGTCAGTATAGATGGACTAATAGAACAAGTCCCACACACAGCTAGAAGCCCAAATATTTTTTCAGAGGTAGATGCAGAAAAAAATTATATTCAGTTTGCAACCTGATGGAGGTCTGTATAGATGGATTAATAGAACAAGTCCCACACACAGCTAGAAGCCCAAATATTTTTTCAGAGGTAGATGCAGAAAAAAATTATATTCAGTTTGCAACCTGATGGAGGTCTGTATAGATGGATTAATAGAACAAGTCCCACACACAGCTAGAAGCCAAATATTTTTTCACAGGTAGATGCAGAAAAAAAATATATTCAGTTTGCGACCTGATGGAGGTCAGTATAGATGGACTAATAGAGAAAGACCCACACACTGCTAGAAGGCCAAATATTTTTTCAGAGCTAGATACAGATATAAATTATTTTTAATTTGCAACCTGATGGAGGTCAGTATAGATGGACTAATAGAGAAAGTCCCACACACTGCTAGAAGGCCAAATATTTTTTCAGAGCTAGATGCAGAAAAAAATTATATTCAGTTTGCAACCTGATGGAGGTCAGTATAGATGGACTAATAGAACATGTCCCACACACAGCTAGAAGCCCAAATATTTTTTCAGACGTAGATGCAGAAAAAAATTATATTCAGTTTGCAACCTGATGGAGGTCTGTATAGATGGATTAATAGAACAAGTCCCACACACAGCTAGAAGCCCAATATTTTTTCAGAGGTAGATGCAGAAAAAAAATATATTCAGTTTGCAACCTGATGGAGGTCAGTATAGATGGACTAATAGAGAAAGTCCCACACACTGCTAGAAGGCCAAATATTTTTTCAGAGCTAGATGCAGACAAAAAATTATTTTTAATTTGCAACCTGATGGAGGTCAGTATAGATGGACTAATAGAGAAAGTCCCACACACTGCTAGAAGTCCAAATATTTTTTCAGAGCTAGATGCAGATATAAATTATTTTTAATTTGCAACCTGATGGAGGTCAGTATAGATGGACTAATAGAGAAAGTCCCACACACTGCTAGAAGGCCAAATATTTTTTCAGAGCTAGATGCAGAAAAAAATTATATTCAGTTTGCAACCTGATGGAGGTCAGTATAGATGGACTAATAGAACAAGTCCCACACACAGCTAGAAGGCCAAATATTTTTTCAGAGGTAGATGCAGATAAAAATTATTTTTAATTTTCAGCCTGATGGAGGTCAGTATAGATGGACTAATAGAGAAAGTCCCACACACTGCTAGAAGGCCAAATATTTTTTCAGAGCTAGATGCAGACAAAAAATTATTTTGAATTTGCAACCTGATGGAGGTCAGTATAGATGGACTAATAGAGAAAGTCCCACACACTGCTAGAAGGCCAAATATTTTTTCAGAGCTAGATGCAGACAAAAAATTATTTTTAATTTTCAACCTGATGGAGGTCAGTATAGATGGACTAATAGAGAAAGTCCCACACACTGCTAGAAGGCCAAATATTTTTTCAGAGCTAGATGCAGATAAAAATTATTTTTAATTTGCAACCTGATGGAGGTCAGTATAGATGGACTAATAGAGAAAGTCCCACACACTGCTAGAAGGCCAAATATTTTTTCAGAGCTAGATGCAGAAAAAAATTATATTCAGTTTGCAACCTGATGGAGGTCAGTATAGATGGACTAATAGAACAAGTCCCACACACAGCTAGAAGCCCAAATATTTTTTCAGAGGTAGATGCAGAAAAAAATTATATTCAGTTTGCAACCTGATGGAGGTCTGTATAGATGGATTAATAGAACAAGTCCCACACACAGTTAGAAGCCCAATATTTTTTCAGAGGTAGATGCAGAAAAAAAATATATTCAGTTTGCAACTTGATGGAGGTCAGTATAGATGGACTAATAGAGAAAGTCCCACACACTGCTAGAAGGCCAAATATTTTTTCAGAGCTAGATGCAGATAAAAATTATTTTTAATTTGCAGCCTGATGGAGGTCAGTATAGATGGACTAATAGAGAAAGTCCCACACACTGCTAGAAGTCCAAATATTTTTTCAGAGCTAGATGCAGACAAAAAATTATTTTGAATTTGCAACCTGATGGAGGTCAGTATAGATGCACTAATAGAGAAAGTCCCACACACTGCTAGAAGGCCAAATATTTTTTCAGAGCTAGATGCAGACAAAAAATTATTTTGAATTTGCAACCTGATGGAGGTCAGTATAGATGCACTAATAGAGAAAGTCCCACACACTGCTAGAAGGCCAAATATTTTTTCAGAGCTAGATGCAGACAAAAAATTATTTTTAATTTGCAACCTGATGGAGGTCAGTATAGATGGACTAATAGAGAAAGTCCCACACACTGCTAGAAGTCCAAATATTTTTTCAGAGCTAGATGCAGATATAAATTATTTTTAATTTGCAACCTGATGGAGGTCAGTATAGATGGACTAATAGAGAAAGTCCCACACACTGCTAGAAGGCCAAATATTTTTTCAGAGCTAGATGCAGAAAAAAATTATATTCAGTTTGCAACCTGATGGAGGTCAGTATAGATGGACTAATAGAACAAGTCCCACACACAGCTAGAAGGCCAAATATTTTTTCAGAGGTAGATGCAGATAAAAATTATTTTTAATTTGCAGCCTGATGGAGGTCAGTATAGATGGACTAATAGAGAAAGTCCCACACACTGCTAGAAGGCCAAATATTTTTTCAGAGCTAGATGCAGACAAAAAATTATTTTGAATTTGCAACCTGATGGAGGTCAGTATAGATGGACTAATAGAGAAAGTCCCACACACTGCTAGAAGGCCAAATATTTTTTCAGAGCTAGATGCAGACAAAAAATTATTTTTAATTTGCAACCTGATGGAGGTCAGTATAGATGGACTAATAGAGAAAGTCCCACACACTGCTAGAAGGCCAAATATTTTTTCAGAGCTAGATGCAGATAAAAATTATTTTTAATTTGCAACCTGATGGAGGTCAGTATAGATGGACTAATAGAGAAAGTCCCACACACTGCTAGAAGGCCAAATATTTTTTCAGAGGTAGATGCAGAAAAAAATTATATTCAGTTTGCAACCTGATGGAGGTCTGTATAGATGGATTAATAGAACAAGTCCCACACACAGCTAGAAGCCCAATATTTTTTCAGAGGTAGATGCAGAAAAAATATATATTCAGTTTGCGACCTGATGGAGGTCAGTATAGATGGACTAATAGAGAAAGACCCACACACTGCTAGAAGGTCTAATATTTTTTCAGAGCTAGATACAGATATAAATTATTTTTAATTTGCAACCTGATGGAGGTCAGTATAGATGGACTAATAGAGAAAGTCCCACACACTGCTAGAAGGCCAAATATTTTTTCAGAGCTAGATGCAGAAAAAAATTATATTCAGTTTGCAACCTGATGGAGGTCAGTATAGATGGACTAATAGAACAAGTCCCACACACAGCTAGAAGCCCAAATATTTTTTCAGAGGTAGATGTGACGCGCCCCCTGGGCCATATTCTTTAGGGGAATACCCGGAGCCGGATCAGATGGGGGTTGTAGTCTCCGAGTGGCTGTGACCCGGTCCGTGCCCAGGGTGTCAAGCTCAGTGTGTGGCAGTCCTTACTGATGTTACTAAAGTTCTTTATGTCGACTACGCCACCCGTTGAATTGCGGTCACTACGGCCGCCGCTGCAGCAGGGTCCGCTGAGGCTGATGGTGTTGGTGCAGCTTAGGTAGTATAACCCCCAACGGGAGGGGTATAGCCTCAGGGGGTCAGGTGCAGAGGATGGTGGTTGTGGAAGTGCAGGGATGATGGTAATGAGAGTCAGAGTCGGGTTGTGCAGTTCAGGGTTCTTTACTTACTGCAGATGTTCCGGTCACTCCGGCCTTGAGTGACCACCCGAGCCGTGCTGCGTCCACCAGGTCCTGGACTCGGCCAACCCCCAAGTAGTTCTGGAGCGTGGTTCTGAGCTCCCGTTCTGTCCTGTCCTCGTCTCTGGCCTTCCCCACCAGGGATCCACCTATGTCCGGCTCCCTCGGGCCTTCTGTTGGTGAACCCTTGTCTCTGGGTTCCCTGACCCTATGCGTGGTCTGCCTTCCGGGTGGATATGGTGGGTGGCCGTGGCAGATGCTGCCCACGGCCTCCGGTCTCTGGCTGAGGTATGCTGTAGCCCCCACCAGTTTGGGATCCGGTACCCTGTTGCCAACTCTTCACCCTGTGGTTGTATTTGGGCTCTCAGAGTTCCTTCTTTCTCCCCCTCTGGGTCTTTCTTTCTCCTCTCTCACTCTTGGGCTGGGGCTGCTCTGCTCTTCTGCTCTCTTCCTCTGCAAAGACTCACAGACTGACTGTGGCTGACTGACCCTGATCTTAGATGGTGCCCACCTTATATACTCCCTCTATGTGTGAGCTCAGGTGACCAGCACCCAATGAGCTCCTAGCACTACCCAGACTGCTCCCCCTATCTGCCCCTACACTACTGGGATGCTCCACCCCCCTCCCACTCCAGCCAAGGACAGACTCGGTCGTACCTGCACATTTCTAAGTGGGAGTACCGTTGGTCTGCCCTCCGGAAATGGGATGTGTGTAGTGCATGCAGCTGACTGAGCTCAGTTCCACACTCCATCCTTACCCGGGAGTGGAATACCACACCTCTGGGTTGAGGTGCAATACCCCTGTAGCAGCCGAATCCTCAGGGTGCTACATTCCCCCCTGGTAAATCACAGCACGTCCTCGGGCTGTAAGATATAAACAACACCAAAACATACAATTTTTGCATAAACATAAACATATAAAACATCATAAAACTTTTCATATAAAACTTTTCATAAAAACATTCTTGTCTTCTGGTACCTCCGGTCACGGTGCAACTTGTGACCGGGTAAAGTGCGACAGTCTCTTAAAGGAAATGGTTTCCTATAAAACCGGTAGGGGGCGCTTTAGGAAGCGCAACTATATACAAGGGGATATGGCCGCTCTCAGTCCTCGGCCAGGTATTAGGGAGGATTGACCGCTCTCAGTCCTCGGTCAGTGGGAATAGGGACACACGGGGTTAACAGTTCAGTTCTCTGGTCCCAACGGGGACTATATTAGCAGCAACGGTTCACTGTGCCCCGACGGGCAACTATATACAGTCTCTATACTACCGTACTCAACGACGGCGTCCTCCTGCTCTTTCTTTGTGGACAGTTTCAGTTTCAGACCCGTTCGGGCACGTATGCTGGGCAAATAGATTTTCACCCAGGTGCGGCACTCTAGATGTTGAGGGCGCATTGATGGTAGCGGCGCCCGGGTCGACCAGGCCCTGCGACCAGGCCTGGGGCACCCTAAAGGCAAAGGGCACCGTAAGGACGGCGGCGCCCTGTGTTACTTGGCCCTGCGACCAGGCCGGTGGCTCCGCGGAGGTAGGGGGCGCTGTTGGTATTGCGGCGCCCGGGGGTACTAGGCCTTGCGACCAGGCCGATGGTACTTCCTGCTTGGTCACGCTCGGGGTCGAGGCGTGTGACGTCACAGGGGTCGCGGCTCCCGTTTGAGGCCTAGTCTGCGGCGGTGACGTTGCTGCGACGGGCACGGCAGGGGATACTTCGGGCTCTGCGACGGGGAGCTGGGGCAGGTACGCGGTTTCCCGGTTTGGGGTAGAGACGTCCCCTTTACCTGCCTCCTTTCGTTCGGCTCCCTTCTCGGCGCCGTCTCCGGCCTTCAGTCCTCCTGCGCCATCCTCAGAGGCGGTCTGTCTCCTCGTCTCGGGTGGCGTGCTCCGCTGACGGGTTCTTGTCTGCTGGGCCATCTCTCGGCTCCACTCCGCCAACGTCTCTCGCTGCACCCGGGCCATCCTCCGTGCGAGGCCCTCCAGCGCAGTCTGTGCACACTCCCGATCTCGGGGGAGCTGTGCCAAGACCTCCACTAAGCCTAGTGGGGTCGTTGCTTCTAGCAGGCTCCTGACCAACGGGTCGGTGCTGCTCTGCTCTCCTCCCGTTGTCTCCAGCAGGCCTTCTGGAGTGGCGACCGGCAACAGGCTCCTGACCACTGGGTCGGTGCTGCCTGGAGTGGCGGCCCGCATCAGGCTCCTGACCTCTGGGTCGGTGCTGCCTGGCTCTCCCTCCATCTCCGGGTAGGCTCTCTCTGGACTCTGCTCCAGGCTTCTTGTCTCCGGGTGCGCTCTCTCCAGACTGCTCCAGGCGACACCCATCTTTGTTCTCTTGTTCTCAGTCCTCCCACTTCGAGGGCGGTCCCAGGGCCACTTGGTGATTGTCAGCTCCAGGGGCAGTTCTTTCACGCTGACAGACACCTCTAGCATCACAGTCTCTGTTGGTGGGGGCGGTTTCCACTTTTGGCGCCATTTTCGGTCCTGGCCCACGATGGGAGGCGGCCTCTTGCCATCCTCTGGTACGCCCATAATGGCGTCCGCTCTGACAAGGCGGGAAACCTTTGGAAATGGCGGGAATCGTCTCCCAGTGGCGGGAAACTCTGCAGATGGCGGGAAAAAGCTGTTAATGGCGGACAACCGGCGGGAATCGATCTGTGATGGAGTCCGATGGCGGGGACCCTCCGGGACCGGCGGGAGACTTCTTTTTGAGGTAAACTTGTTCTTTTCTTCAGGCACGCAGTACCCGGGTGTTGCGGGCACGTGATCCTGCCGACTACGCCAAAGTTGACGCGCCCCCTGGGCCATATTCTTTAGGGGAATACCCGGAGCCGGATCAGATGGGGGTTGTAGTCTCCGAGTGGCTGTGACCCGGTCCGTGCCCAGGGTGTCAAGCTCAGTGTGTGGCAGTCCTTACTGATGTTACTAAAGTTCTTTATGTCGACTACGCCACCCGTTGAATTGCGGTCACTACGGCCGCCGCTGCAGCAGGGTCCGCTGAGGCTGATGGTGTTGGTGCAGCTTAGGTAGTATAACCCCCAACGGGAGGGGTATAGCCTCAGGGGGTCAGGTGCAGAGGATGGTGGTTGTGGAAGTGCAGGGATGATGGTAATGAGAGTCAGAGTCGGGTTGTGCAGTTCAGGGTTCTTTACTTACTGCAGATGTTCCGGTCACTCCGGCCTTGAGTGACCACCCGAGCCGTGCTGCGTCCACCAGGTCCTGGACTCGGCCAACCCCCAAGTAGTTCTGGAGCGTGGTTCTGAGCTCCCGTTCTGTCCTGTCCTCGTCTCTGGCCTTCCCCACCAGGGATCCACCTATGTCCGGCTCCCTCGGGCCTTCTGTTGGTGAACCCTTGTCTCTGGGTTCCCTGACCCTATGCGTGGTCTGCCTTCCGGGTGGATATGGTGGGTGGCCGTGGCAGATGCTGCCCACGGCCTCCGGTCTCTGGCTGAGGTATGCTGTAGCCCCCACCAGTTTGGGATCCGGTACCCTGTTGCCAACTCTTCACCCTGTGGTTGTATTTGGGCTCTCAGAGTTCCTTCTTTCTCCCCCTCTGGGTCTTTCTTTCTCCTCTCTCACTCTTGGGCTGGGGCTGCTCTGCTCTTCTGCTCTCTTCCTCTGCAAAGACTCACAGACTGACTGTGGCTGACTGACCCTGATCTTAGATGGTGCCCACCTTATATACTCCCTCTATGTGTGAGCTCAGGTGACCAGCACCCAATGAGCTCCTAGCACTACCCAGACTGCTCCCCCTATCTGCCCCTACACTACTGGGATGCTCCACCCCCCTCCCACTCCAGCCAAGGACAGACTCGGTCGTACCTGCACATTTCTAAGTGGGAGTACCGTTGGTCTGCCCTCCGGAAATGGGATGTGTGTAGTGCATGCAGCTGACTGAGCTCAGTTCCACACTCCATCCTTACCCGGGAGTGGAATACCACACCTCTGGGTTGAGGTGCAATACCCCTGTAGCAGCCGAATCCTCAGGGTGCTACAGATGCAGAAAAAAATTATATTCAGTTTGCAACCTGATGGAGGTCTGTATAGATGGATTAATAGAACAAGTCCCACACACAGCTAGAAGCCCAATATTTTTTCAGAGGTAGATGCAGAAAAAAAATATATTCAGTTTGCAACCTGATGGAGGTCAGTATAGATGGACTAATAGAGAAAGTCCCACACACTGCTAGAAGGCCAAATATTTTTTCAGAGCTAGATGCAGACAAAAAATTATTTTTAATTTGCAACCTGATGGAGGTCAGTATAGATGGACTAATAGAGAAAGTCCCACACACTGCTAGAAGTCCAAATATTTTTTCAGAGCTAGATGCAGATATAAATTATTTTTAATTTGCAACCTGATGGAGGTCAGTATAGATGGACTAATAGAGAAAGTCCCACACACTGCTAGAAGGCCAAATATTTTTTCAGAGCTAGATGCAGAAAAAAATTATATTCAGTTTGCAACCTGATGGAGGTCAGTATAGATGGACGAATAGAACAAGTCCCACACACAGCTAGAAGGCCAAATATTTTTTGAGAGGTAGATGCAGATAAAAATTATTTTTAATTTGCAGCCTGATGGAGGTCAGTATAGATGGACTAATAGAGAAAGTCCCACACACTGCTAGAAGGCCAAATATTTTTTCAGAGCTAGATGCAGACAAAAAATTATTTTGAATTTGCAACCTGATGGAGGTCAGTATAGATGGACTAATAGAGAAAGTCCCACACACTGCTAGAAGGCCAAATATTTTTTCAGAGCTAGATGCAGACAAAAAATTATTTTTAATTTGCAACCTGATGGAGGTCAGTATAGATGGACTAATAGAGAAAGTCCCACACACTGCTAGAAGGCCAAATATTTTTTCAGAGCTAGATGCAGATAAAAAATTTTTTTAATTTGCAACCTGATGGAGGTCAGTATAGATGGACTAATAGAGAAAGTCCCACACACTGCTAGAAGGCCAAATATTTTTTTCAGAGCTAGATGCAGAAAAAAATTATATTCAGTTTGCAACCTGATGGAGGTCAGTATAGATGGACTATTAGAACAAGTCCCACACACAGCTAGAAGCCCAAATATTTTTTCAGAGGTAGATGCAGAAAAAAATTATATTCAGTTTGCAACCTGATGGAGGTCTGTATAGATGGATTAATAGAACAAGTCCCACACACAGCTAGAAGCCCAAATATTTTTTCAGAGGTAGATGCAGAAAAAAATTATATTCAGTTTGCAACCTGATGGAGGTCTGTATAGATGGATTAATAGAACAAGTCCCACACACAGCTAGAAGCCCAATATTTTTTCAGAGGTAGATGCAGAAAAAAAATATATTCAGTTTGCGACCTGATGGAGGTCAGTATAGATGGACTAATAGAGAAAGACCCACACACTGCTAGAAGGCCAAATATTTTTTCAGAGCTAGATGCAGATATAAATTATTTTTAATTTGCAACCTGATGGAGGTCAGTATAGATGGACTAATAGAGAAAGTCCCACACACTGCTAGAAGGCCAAATATTTTTTCAGAGCTAGATGCAGAAAAAAATTATATTCAGTTTGCAACCTGATGGAGATCAGTATAGATGGACTAATAGAACAAGTCCCACACACAGCTAGAAGCCCAAATATTTTTTCAGAGGTAGATGCAGAAAAAAATTATATTCAGTTTGCAACCTGATGGAGGTCTGTATAGATGGATTAATAGAACAAGTCCCACACACAGCTAGAAGCCCAATATTTTTTCAGAGGTAGATGCAGAAAAAAAATATATTCAGTTTGCAACCTGATGGAGGTCAGTATAGATGGACTAATAGAGAAAGTCCCACACACTGCTAGAAGGCCAAATATTTTTTCAGAGCTAGATGCAGATAAAAATTATTTTTAATTTGCAGCCTGATGGAGGTCAGTATAGATGGACTAATAGAGAAAGTCCCACACACTGCTAGAAGGCCAAATATTTTTTCAGAGCTAGATGCAGACAAAAAATTATTTTGAATTTGCAACCTGATGGAGGTCAGTATAGATGCACTAATAGAGAAAGTCCCACACACTGCTAGAAGGCCAAATATTTTTTCAGAGCTAGATGCAGACAAAAAATTATTTTGAATTGCAACCTGATGGAGGTCAGTATAGATGCACTAATAGAGAAAGTCCCACACACTGCTAGAAGGCCAAATATTTTTTCAGAGCTAGATGCAGACAAAAAATTATTTTTAATTTGCAACCTGATGGAGGTCAGTATAGATGGACTAATAGAGAAAGTCCCACACACTGCTAGAAGTCCAAATATTTTTTCAGAGCTAGATGCAGATATAAATTATTTTTAATTTGCAACCTGATGGAGGTCAGTATAGATGGACTAATAGAGAAAGTCCCACACACTGCTAGAAGGCCAAATATTTTTTCAGAGCTAGATGCAGACAAAAAATTATTTTGAATTTGCAACCTGATGGAGGTCAGTATAGATGGACTAATAGAGAAAGTCCCACACACTGCTAGAAGGCCAAATATTTTTTCAGAGCTAGATGCAGACAAAAAATTATTTTTAATTTGCAACCTGATGGAGGTCAGTATAGATGGACTAATAGAGAAAGTCCCACACACTGCTAGAAGGCCAAATATTTTTTCAGAGCTAGATGCAGATATAAATTATTTTTAATTTGCAACCTGATGGAGGTCAGTATAGATGGACTAATAGAGAAAGTCCCACACACTGCTAGAAGGCCAAATATTTTTTCAGAGCTAGATGCAGAAAAAAATTATATTCAGTTTGCAACCTGATGGAGGTCAGTATAGATGGACTAATAGAACAAGTCCCACACACAGCTAGAAGGCCAAATATTTTTTCAGAGGTAGATGCAGATAAAAATTATTTTTAATTTGCAGCCTGATGGAGGTCAGTATAGATGGACTAATAGAGAAAGTCCCACACACTGCTAGAAGGCCAAACATTTTTTCAGAGCTAGATGCAGGCAAAAAATTATTTTGAATTTGCAACCTGATGGAGGTCAGTATAGATGGACTAATAGAGAAAGTCCCACACACTGCTAGAAGGCCAAATATTTTTTCAGAGCTAGATGCAGACAAAAAATTATTTTTAATTTGCAACCTGATGGAGGTCAGTATAGATGGACTAATAGAGAAAGTCCCACACACTGCTAGAAGGCCAAATATTTTTTCAGAGCTAGATGCAGATAAAAATTATTTTTAATTTGCAACCTGATGGAGGTCAGTATAGATGGACTAATAGAGAAAGTCCCACACACTGCTAGAAGGCCAAATATTTTTTTCAGAGCTAGATGCAGAAAAAAATTATATTCAGTTTGCAACCTGATGGAGGTCAGTATAGATGGACTATTAGAACAAGTCCCACACACAGCTAGAAGCCCAAATATTTTTTCAGAGGTAGATGCAGAAAAAAATTATATTCAGTTTGCAACCTGATGGAGGTCTGTATAGATGGATTAATAGAACAAGTCCCACACACAGCTAGAAGCCCAAATATTTTTTCAGAGGTAGATGCAGAAAAAAATTATATTCAGTTTGCAACCTGATGGAGGTCTGTATAGATGGATTAATAGAACAAGTCCCACACACAGCTAGAAGCCCAATATTTTTTCAGAGGTAGATGCAGAAAAAATATATATTCAGTTTGCGACCTGATGGAGGTCAGTATAGATGGACTAATAGAGAAAGACCCACACACTGCTAGAAGGCCAAATATTTTTTCAGAGCTAGATGCAGATATAAATTATTTTTAATTTGCAACCTGATGGAGGTCAGTATAGATGGACTAATAGAGAAAGTCCCACACACTGCTAGAAGGCCAAATATTTTTTCAGAGCTAGATGCAGAAAAAAATTATATTCAGTTTGCGACCTGATGGAGATCAGTATAGATGGACTAATAGAACAAGTCCCACACACAGCTAGAAGCCCAAATATTTTTTCAGAGGTAGATGCAGAAAAAAATTATATTCAGTTTGCAACCTGATGGAGGTCTGTATAGATGGATTAATAGAACAAGTCCCACACACAGCTAGAAGCCCAATATTTTTTCAGAGGTAGATGCAGAAAAAAAATATATTCAGTTTGCAACCTGATGGAGGTCAGTATAGATGGACTAATAGAGAAAGTCCCACACACTGCTAGAAGGCCAAATATTTTTTCAGAGCTAGATGCAGATAAAAATTATTTTTAATTTGCAGCCTGATGGAGGTCAGTATAGATGGACTAATAGAGAAAGTCCCACACACTGCTAGAAGGCCAAATATTTTTTCAGAGCTAGATGCAGACAAAAAATTATTTTGAATTTGCAACCTGATGGAGGTCAGTATAGATGCACTAATAGAGAAAGTCCCACACACTGCTAGAAGGCCAAATATTTTTTCAGAGCTAGATGCAGACAAAAAATTATTTTGAATTGCAACCTGATGGAGGTCAGTATAGATGCACTAATAGAGAAAGTCCCACACACTGCTAGAAGGCCAAATATTTTTTCAGAGCTAGATGCAGACAAAAAATTATTTTTAATTTGCAACCTGATGGAGGTCAGTATAGATGGACTAATAGAGAAAGTCCCACACACTGCTAGAAGTCCAAATATTTTTTCAGAGCTAGATGCAGATATAAATTATTTTTAATTTGCAACCTGATGGAGGTCAGTATAGATGGACTAATAGAGAAAGTCCCACACACTGCTAGAAGGCCAAATATTTTTTCAGAGCTAGATGCAGACAAAAAATTATTTTGAATTTGCAACCTGATGGAGGTCAGTATAGATGGACTAATAGAGAAAGTCCCACACACTGCTAGAAGGCCAAATATTTTTTCAGAGCTAGATGCAGACAAAAAATTATTTTTAATTTGCAACCTGATGGAGGTCAGTATAGATGGACTAATAGAGAAAGTCCCACACACTGCTAGAAGGCCAAATATTTTTTCAGAGCTAGATGCAGATAAAAATTATTTTTAATTTGCAACCTGATGGAGGTCAGTATAGATGGACTAATAGAGAAAGTCCCACACACTGCTAGAAGGCCAAATATTTTTTCAGAGCTAGATGCAGAAAAAAATTATATTCAGTTTGCAACCTGATGGAGGTCAGTATAGATGGACTAATAGAACAAGACCCACACACAGCTAGAAGCCCAAATATTTTTTCAGAGGTAGATGCAGAAAAAAATTATATTCAGTTTGCAACCTGATGGAGGTCTGTATAGATGGATTAATAGAACAAGTCCCACACACAGCTAGAAGCCCAAATATTTTTTCAGAGGTAGCTGCAGAAAAAAAATATATTCAGTTTGCAACCTGATGGAGGTCTGTATAGATGGATTAGTAGAACAAGTCCCACACACAGCTAGAAGCCAAATATTTTTTCAGCGGTAGATGCAGAAAAAAAATATATTCAGTTTGCGACCTGATGGAGGTCAGTATAGATGGACTAATAGAGAAAGTCCCACACACTGCTAGAAGGCCAAATATTTTTTCAGAGCTAGATGCAGATAAAAATTATTTTTAATTTGCAACCTGATGGAGGTCAGTATAGATGGACTAATAGAGAAAGTCCCACACACTGCTAGAAGGCCAAATATTTTTTCAGAGCTAGATGCAGAAAAAAATTATATTCACTTTGCAACCTGATGGAGGTCAGTATAGATGGACTAATAGAACAAGTCCCACACACACCTAGAAGCCCAAATATTTTTTCAGAGGTAGATGCAGAAAAAAATTATATTCAGTTTGCAACCTGATGGAGGTCTGTATAGATGGATTAATAGAAAAAGTCCCACACACAGCTAGAAGCCCAATATTTTTTCAGAGGTAGATGCAGAAAAAAAATATATTCAGTTTGCAACCTGATGGAGGTCAGTATAGATGGACTAATAGAGAAAGTCCCACACACTGCTAGAAGGCCAAATATTTTTTCAGAGCTAGATGCAGATAAAAATTATTTTTAATTTGCAACCTGATGGAGGTCAGTATAGATGGACTAATAGAGAAAGTCCCACACACTGCTAGAAGGCCAAATATTTTTTCAGAGCTAGATGCAGAAAAAAATTATATTCAGTTTGCAACCTGATGGAGGTCAGTATAGATGGACTAATAGAACAAGTCCCACACACAGCTAGAAGCCCAAATATTTTTTCAGAGGTAGATGCAGAAAAAAATTATATTCAGTTTGCAACCTGATGGAGGTCTGTATAGATGGATTAATAGAACAAGTCCCACACACAGCTAGAAGCCCAATATTTTTTTCAGAGGTAGATGCAGAAAAAAAATATATTCAGTTTGCAACTTGATGGAGGTCAGTATAGATGGACTAATAGAGAAAGTCCCACACACTGCTAGAAGGCCAAATATTTTTTCAGAGCTAGATGCAGATAAAAATTATTTTTAATTTGCAGCCTGATGGAGGTCAGTATAGATGGACTAATAGAGAAAGTCCCACACACTGCTAGAAGGCCAAATATTTTTTCAGAGCTAGATGCAGACAAAAAATTATTTTGAATTTGCAACCTGATGGAGGTCAGTATAGATGGAATAATAGAGAAAGTCCCACACACTGCTAGAAGGCCAAATATTTTTTCAGAGCTAGATGCAGACAAAAAATTATTTTGAATTTGCAACCTGATGGAGGTCAGTATAGGTGCACTAATAGAGAAAGTCCCACACACTGCTAGAAGGCCAAATATTTTTTCAGAGCTAGATGCAGACAAAAAATTATTTTTAATTTGCAACCTGATGGAGGTCAGTATAGATGGACTAATACAGAAAGTCCCACACACTGCTAGAAGTCCAAATATTTTTTCAGAGCTAGATGCAGATATAAATTATTTTTAATTTGCAACCTGATGGAGGTCAGTATAGATGGACTAATAGAGAAAGTCCCACACACTGCTAGAAGGCCAAATATTTTTTCAGAGCTAGATGCAGAAAAAAATTATATTCAGTTTGCAACCTGATGGAGGTCAGTATAGATGGACTAATAGAACAAGTCCCACACACAGCTAGAAGGCCAAATATTTTTTCAGAGGTAGATGCAGATAAAAATTATTTTTAATTTGCAGCCTGATGGAGGTCAGTATAGATGGACTAATAGAGAAAGTCCCACACACTGCTAGAAGGCCAAATATTTTTTCAGAGCTAGATGCAGACAAAAAATTATTTTGAATTTGCAACCTGATGGAGGTCAGTATAGATGGACTAATAGAGAAAGTCCCACACACTGCTAGAAGGCCAAATATTTTTTCAGAGCTAGATGCAGACAAAAAATTATTTTTAATTTGCAACCTGATGGAGGTCAGTATAGATGGACTAATAGAGAAAGTCCCACACACTGCTAGAAGGCCAAATATTTTTTCAGAGCTAGATGCAGATAAAAATTATTTTTAATTTGCAACCTGATGGAGGTCAGTATAGATGGACTAATAGAGAAAGTCCCACACACTGCTAGAAGGCCAAATATTTTTTCAGAGGTAGATGCAGAAAAAAATTATATTCAGTTTGCAACCTGATGGAGGTCTGTATAGATGGATTAATAGAACAAGTCCCACACACAGCTAGAAGCCCAATATTTTTTCAGAGGTAGATGCAGACAAAAAATATATTCAGTTTGCAACCTGATGGAGGTCAGTATAGATGGACTAATAGAGAAAGACCCACACACTGCTAGAAGGCCAAATATTTTTTCAGAGCTAGATACAGATATAAATTATTTTTAATTTGCAACCTGATGGAGGTCAGTATAGATGGACTAATAGAGAAAGTCCCACACACTGCTAGAAGGCCAAATATTTTTTCAGAGCTAGATGCAGAAAAAAATTATATTCAGTTTGCAACCTGATGGAGGTCAGTATAGATGGACTAATAGAACAAGTCCCACACACAGCTAGAAGCCCAAATATTTTTTCAGAGGTAGATGTGACGCGCCCCCTGGGCCATATTCTTTAGGGGAATACCCGGAGCCGGATCAGATGGGGGTTGTAGTCTCCGAGTGGCTGTGACCCGGTCCGTGCCCAGGGTGTCAAGCTCAGTGTGTGGCAGTCCTTACTGATGTTACTAAAGTTCTTTATGTCGACTACGCCACCCGTTGAATTGCGGTCACTACGGCCGCCGCTGCAGCAGGGTCCGCTGAGGCTGATGGTGTTGGTGCAGCTTAGGTAGTATAACCCCCAACGGGAGGGGTATAGCCTCAGGGGGTCAGGTGCAGAGGATGGTGGTTGTGGAAGTGCAGGGATGATGGTAATGAGAGTCAGAGTCGGGTTGTGCAGTTCAGGGTTCTTTACTTACTGCAGATGTTCCGGTCACTCCGGCCTTGAGTGACCACCCGAGCCGTGCTGCGTCCACCAGGTCCTGGACTCGGCCAACCCCCAAGTAGTTCTGGAGCATGGTTCTGAGCTCCCGTTCTGTCCTGTCCTCGTCTCTGGCCTTCCCCACCAGGGATCCACCTATGTCCGGCTCCCTCAGGCCTTCTGTTGGTGAACCCTTGTCTCTGGGTTCCCTGACCCTATGCGTGGTCTGCCTTCCGGGTGGATATGGTGGGTGGCCGTGGCAGATGCTGCCCACGGCCTCCGGTCTCTGGCTGAGGTATGCTGTAGCCCCCACCAGTTTGGGATCCGGTACCCTGTTGCCAACTCTTCACCCTGTGGTTGTATTTGGGCTCTCAGAGTTCCTTCTTTCTCCCCCTCTGGGTCTTTCTTTCTCCTCTCTCACTCTTGGGCTGGGGCTGCTCTGCTCTTCTGCTCTCTTCCTCTGCAAAGACTCACAGACTGACTGTGGCTGACTGACCCTGATCTTAGATGGTGTCCACCTTATATACTCCCTCTATGTGTGAGCTCAGGTGACCAGCACCCAATGAGCTCCTAGCACTACCCAGACTGCTCCCCCTATCTGCCCCTACACTACTGGGATGCTCCACCCCCCTCCCACTCCAGCCAAGGACAGATTCGGTCGTACCTGCACATTTCTAAGTGGGAGTACCGTTGGTCTGCCCTCCGGAAATGGGATGTGTGTAGTGCATGCAGCTGACTGAGCTCAGTTCCACACTCCATCCTTACCCGGGAGTGGAATACCACACCTCTGGGTTGAGGTGCAATACCCCTGTAGCAGCCGAATCCTCAGGGTGCTACATTCCCCCCTGGTAAATCACAGCACGTCCTCGGGCTGTAAGATATAAACAACACCAAAACATACAATTTTTGCATAAACATAAACATATAAAACATCATAAAACTTTTCATATAAAACTTTTCATAAAAACATTCTTGTCTTCTGGTACCTCCGGTCACGGTGCAACTTGTGACCGGGTAAAGTGCGACAGTCTCTTAAAGGAAATGGTTTCCTATAAAACCGGTAGGGGGCGCTTTAGGAAGCGCAACTATATACAAGGGGATATGGCCGCTCTCAGTCCTCGGCCAGGTATTAGGGAGGATTGACCGCTCTCAGTCCTCGGTCAGTGGGAATAGGGACACACGGGGTTAACAGTTCAGTTCTCTGGTCCCAACGGGGACTATATTAGCAGCAACGGTTCACTGTGCCCCGACGGGCAACTAAATACAGTCTCTATACTACCGTACTCAACGACGGCGTCCTCCTGCTCTTTCTTTGTGGACAGTTTCAGTTTCAGACCCGTTCGGGCACGTATGCTGGGCAAATAGATTTTCACCCAGGTGCGGCACTCTAGATGTTGAGGGCGCGTTGATGGTAGCGGCGCCCGGGTCGACCAGGCCCTGCGACCAGGCCTGGGGCACCCTAAAGGCAAAGGGCACCGTAAGGACGGCGGCGCCCTGTGTTACTTGGCCCTGCGACCAGGCCGGTGGCTCCGCGGAGGTAGGGGGCGCTGTTGGTATTGCGGCGCCCGGGGGTACTAGGCCTTGCGACCAGGCCGATGGTACTTCCTGCTTGGTCACGCTCGGGGTCGAGGCGTGTGACGTCACAGGGGTCGCGGCTCCCGTTTGAGGCCTAGTCTGCGGCGGTGACGTTGCTGCGACGGGCACGGCAGGGGATACTTCGGGCTCTGCGACGGGGAGCTGGGGCAGGTACGCGGTTTCCCGGTTTGGGGTAGAGACGTCCCCTTTACCTGCCTCCTTTCGTTCGGCTCCCTTCTCGGCGCCGTCTCCGGCCTTCAGTCCTCCTGCGCCATCCTCAGAGGCGGTCTGTCTCCTCGTCTCGGGTGGCGTGCTCCGCTGACGGGTTCTTGTCTGCTGGGCCATCTCTCGGCTCCACTCCGCCAACGTCTCTCGCTGCACCCGGGCCATCCTCCGTGCGAGGCCCTCCAGCGCAGTCTGTGCACACTCCCGATCTCGGGGGAGCTGTGCCAAGACCTCCACTAAGCCTAGTGGGGTCGTTGCTTCTAGCAGGCTCCTGACCAACGGGTCGGTGCTGCTCTGCTCTCCTCCCGTTGTCTCCAGCAGGCCTTCTGGAGTGGCGACCGGCAACAGGCTCCTGACCACTGGGTCGGTGCTGCCTGGAGTGGCGGCCCGCATCAGGCTCCTGACCTCTGGGTCGGTGCTGCCTGGCTCTCCCTCCATCTCCGGGTAGGCTCTCTCTGGACTCTGCTCCAGGCTTCTTGTCTCCGGGTGCGCTCTCTCCAGACTGCTCCAGGCGACACCCATCTTTGTTCTCTTGTTCTCAGTCCTCCCACTTCGAGGGCGGTCCCGGGGCCACTTGGTGATTGTCAGCTCCAGGGGCAGTTCTTTCACGCTGACAGACACCTCTAGCATCACAGTCTCTGTTGGTGGGGGCGGTTTCCACTTTTGGCGCCATTTTCGGTCCTGGCCCACGATGGGAGGCGGCCTCTTGCCATCCTCTGGTACGCCCATAATGGCGTCCGCTCTGACAAGGCGGGAAACCTTTGGAAATGGCGGGAATCGTCTCCCAGTGGCGGGAAACTCTGCAGATGGCGGGAAAAAGCTGTTAATGGCGGACAACCGGCGGGAATCGATCTGTGATGGAGTCCGATGGCGGGGACCCTCCGGGACCGGCGGGAGACTTCTTTTTGAGGTAAACTTGTTCTTTTCTTCAGGCACGCAGTACCCGGGTGTTGCGGGCACGTGATCCTGCCGACTACGCCAAAGTTGACGTGTCCCCTGGGCCATATTCTTTAGGGGAATACCCGGAGCCGGATCAGATGGGGGTTGTAGTCTCCGAGTGGCTGTGACCCGGTCCGTGCCCAGGGTGTCAAGCTCAGTGTGTGGCAGTCCTTACTGATGTTACTAAAGTTCTTTATGTCGACTACGCCACCCGTTGAATTGCGGTCACTACGGCCGCCGCTGCAGCAGGGTCCGCTGAGGCTGATGGTGTTGGTGCAGCTTAGGTAGTATAACCCCCAACGGGAGGGGTATAGCCTCAGGGGGTCAGGTGCAGAGGATGGTGGTTGTGGAAGTGCAGGGATGATGGTAATGAGAGTCAGAGTCGGGTTGTGCAGTTCAGGGTTCTTTACTTACTGCAGATGTTCCGGTCACTCCGGCCTTGAGTGACCACCCGAGCCGTGCTGCGTCCACCAGGTCCTGGACTCGGCCAACCCCCAAGTAGTTCTGGAGCGTGGTTCTGAGCTCCCGTTCTGTCCTGTCCTCGTCTCTGGCCTTCCCCACCAGGGATCCACCTATGTCCGGCTCCCTCGGGCCTTCTGTTGGTGAACCCTTGTCTCTGGGTTCCCTGACCCTATGCGTGGTCTGCCTTCCGGGTGGATATGGTGGGTGGCCGTGGCAGATGCTGCCCACGGCCTCCGGTCTCTGGCTGAGGTATGCTGTAGCCCCCACCAGTTTGGGATCCGGTACCCTGTTGCCAACTCTTCACCCTGTGGTTGTATTTGGGCTCTCAGAGTTCCTTCTTTCTCCCCCTCTGGGTCTTTCTTTCTCCTCTCTCACTCTTGGGCTGGGGCTGCTCTGCTCTTCTGCTCTCTTCCTCTGCAAAGACTCACAGACTGACTGTGGCTGACTGACCCTGATCTTAGATGGTGCCCACCTTATATACTCCCTCTATGTGTGAGCTCAGGTGACCAGCACCCAATGAGCTCCTAGCACTACCCAGACTGCTCCCCCTATCTGCCCCTACACTACTGGGATGCTCCACCCCCCTCCCACTCCAGCCAAGGACAGACTCGGTCGTACCTGCACATTTCTAAGTGGGAGTACCGTTGGTCTGCCCTCCGGAAATGGGATGTGTGTAGTGCATGCAGCTGACTGAGCTCAGTTCCACACTCCATCCTTACCCGGGAGTGGAATACCACACCTCTGGGTTGAGGTGCAATACCCCTGTAGCAGCCGAATCCTCAGGGTGCTACAGATGCAGAAAAAAATTATATTCAGTTTGCAACCTGATGGAGGTCTGTATAGATGGATTAATAGAACAAGTCCCACACACAGCTAGAAGCCCAATATTTTTTCAGAGGTAGATGCAGAAAAAAAATATATTCAGTTTGCAACCTGATGGAGGTCAGTATAGATGGACTAATAGAGAAAGTCCCACACACTGCTAGAAGGCCAAATATTTTTTCAGAGCTAGATGCAGACAAAAAATTATTTTTAATTTGCAACCTGATGGAGGTCAGTATAGATGGACTAATAGAGAAAGTCCCACACACTGCTAGAAGTCCAAATATTTTTTCAGAGCTAGATGCAGATATAAATTATTTTTAATTTGCAACCTGATGGAGGTCAGTATAGATGGACTAATAGAGAAAGTCCCACACACTGCTAGAAGGCCAAATATTTTTTCAGAGCTAGATGCAGAAAAAAATTATATTCAGTTTGCAACCTGATGGAGGTCAGTATAGATGGACTAATAGAACAAGTCCCACACACAGCTAGAAGGCCAAATATTTTTTCAGAGGTAGATGCAGATAAAAATTATTTTTAATTTGCAGCCTGATGGAGGTCAGTATAGATGGACTAATAGAGAAAGTCCCACACACTGCTAGAAGGCCAAATATTTTTTCAGAGCTAGATGCAGACAAAAAATTATTTTGAATTTGCAACCTGATGGAGGTCAGTATAGATGCACTAATAGAGAAAGTCCCACACACTGCTAGAAGGCCAAATATTTTTTCAGAGCTAGATGCAGACAAAAAATTATTTTTAATTTGCAACCTGATGGAGGTCAGTATAGATGGACTAATACAGAAAGTCCCACACACTGCTAGAAGTCCAAATATTTTTTCAGAGCTAGATGCAGATATAAATTATTTTTAATTTGCAACCTGATGGAGGTCAGTATAGATGGACTAATAGAGAAAGTCCCACACACTGCTAGAAGGCCAAATATTTTTTCAGAGCTAGATGCAGAAAAAAATTATATTCAGTTTGCAACCTGATGGAGGTCAGTATAGATGGACTAATAGAACAAGTCCCACACACAGCTAGAAGGCCAAATATTTTTTCAGAGGTAGATGCAGATAAAAATTATTTTTAATTTGCAGCCTGATGGAGGTCAGTATAGATGGACTAATAGAGAAAGTCCCACACACTGCTAGAAGGCCAAATATTTTTTCAGAGCTAGATGCAGACAAAAAATTATTTTGAATTTGCAACCTGATGGAGGTCAGTATAGATGGACTAATAGAGAAAGTCCCACACACTGCTAGAAGGCCAAATATTTTTTCAGAGCTAGATGCAGACAAAAAATTATTTTTAATTTGCAACCTGATGGAGGTCAGTATAGATGGACTAATAGAGAAAGTCCCACACACTGCTAGAAGGCCAAATATTTTTTCAGAGCTAGATGCAGATAAAAATTATTTTTAATTTGCAACCTGATGGAGGTCAGTATAGATGGACTAATAGAGAAAGTCCCACACACTGCTAGAAGGCCAAATATTTTTTCAGAGGTAGATGCAGAAAAAAATTATATTCAGTTTGCAACCTGATGGAGGTCTGTATAGATGGATTAATAGAACAAGTCCCACACACAGCTAGAAGCCCAATATTTTTTCAGAGGTAGATGCAGAAAAAATATATATTCAGTTTGCGACCTGATGGAGGTCAGTATAGATGGACTAATAGAGAAAGACCCACACACTGCTAGAAGGTCAAATATTTTTTCAGAGCTAGATACAGATATAAATTATTTTTAATTTGCAACCTGATGGAGGTCAGTATAGATGGACTAATAGAGAAAGTCCCACACACTGCTAGAAGGCCAAATATTTTTTCAGAGCTAGATGCAGAAAAAAATTATATTCAGTTTGCAACCTGATGGAGGTCAGTATAGATGGACTAATAGAACAAGTCCCACACACAGCTAGAAGCCCAAATATTTTTTCAGAGGTAGATGTGACGCGCCCCCTGGGCCATATTCTTTAGGGGAATACCCGGAGCCGGATCAGATGGGGGTTGTAGTCTCCGAGTGGCTGTGACCCGGTCCGTGCCCAGGGTGTCAAGCTCAGTGTGTGGCAGTCCTTACTGATGTTACTAAAGTTCTTTATGTCGACTACGCCACCCGTTGAATTGCGGTCACTACGGCCGCCGCTGCAGCAGGGTCCGCTGAGGCTGATGGTGTTGGTGCAGCTTAGGTAGTATAACCCCCAACGGGAGGGGTATAGCCTCAGGGGGTCAGGTGCAGAGGATGGTGGTTGTGGAAGTGCAGGGATGATGGTAATGAGAGTCAGAGTCGGGTTGTGCAGTTCAGGGTTCTTTACTTACTGCAGATGTTCCGGTCACTCCGGCCTTGAGTGACCACCCGAGCCGTGCTGCGTCCACCAGGTCCTGGACTCGGCCAACCCCCAAGTAGTTCTGGAGCGTGGTTCTGAGCTCCCGTTCTGTCCTGTCCTCGTCTCTGGCCTTCCCCACCAGGGATCCACCTATGTCCGGCTCCCTCGGGCCTTCTGTTGGTGAACCCTTGTCTCTGGGTTCCCTGACCCTATGCGTGGTCTGCCTTCCGGGTGGATATGGTGGGTGGCCGTGGCAGATGCTGCCCACGGCCTCCGGTCTCTGGCTGAGGTATGCTGTAGCCCCCACCAGTTTGGGATCCGGTACCCTGTTGCCAACTCTTCACCCTGTGGTTGTATTTGGGCTCTCAGAGTTCCTTCTTTCTCCCCCTCTGGGTCTTTCTTTCTCCTCTCTCACTCTTGGGCTGGGGCTGCTCTGCTCTTCTGCTCTCTTCCTCTGCAAAGACTCACAGACTGACTGTGGCTGACTGACCCTGATCTTAGATGGTGCCCACCTTATATACTCCCTCTATGTGTGAGCTCAGGTGACCAGCACCCAATGAGCTCCTAGCACTACCCAGACTGCTCCCCCTATCTGCCCCTACACTACTGGGATGCTCCACCCCCCTCCCACTCCAGCCAAGGACAGACTCGGTCGTACCTGCACATTTCTAAGTGGGAGTACCGTTGGTCTGCCCTCCGGAAATGGGATGTGTGTAGTGCATGCAGCTGACTGAGCTCAGTTCCACACTCCATCCTTACCCGGGAGTGGAATACCACACCTCTGGGTTGAGGTGCAATACCCCTGTAGCAGCCGAATCCTCAGGGTGCTACAGATGCAGAAAAAAATTATATTCAGTTTGCAACCTGATGGAGGTCTGTATAGATGGATTAATAGAACAAGTCCCACACACAGCTAGAAGCCCAATATTTTTTCAGAGGTAGATGCAGAAAAAAAATATATTCAGTTTGCAACCTGATGGAGGTCAGTATAGATGGACTAATAGAGAAAGTCCCACACACTGCTAGAAGGCCAAATATTTTTTCAGAGCTAGATGCAGAAAAAAATTATATTCAGTTTGCAACCTGATGGAGGTCAGTATAGATGGACTAATAGAACAAGTCCCACACACAGCTAGAAGCCCAAATATTTTTTCAGAGGTAGATGTGACGCGCCCCCTGGGCCATATTCTTTAGGGGAATACCCGGAGCCGGATCAGATGGGGGTTGTAGTCTCCGAGTGGCTGTGACCCGGTCCGTGCCCAGGGTGTCAAGCTCAGTGTGTGGCAGTCCTTACTGATGTTACTAAAGTTCTTTATGTCGACTACGCCACCCGTTGAATTGCGGTCACTACGGCCGCCGCTGCAGCAGGGTCCGCTGAGGCTGATGGTGTTGGTGCAGCTTAGGTAGTATAACCCCCAACGGGAGGGGTATAGCCTCAGGGGGTCAGGTGCAGAGGATGGTGGTTGTGGAAGTGCAGGGATGATGGTAATGAGAGTCAGAGTCGGGTTGTGCAGTTCAGGGTTCTTTACTTACTGCAGATGTTCCGGTCACTCCGGCCTTGAGTGACCACCCGAGCCGTGCTGCGTCCACCAGGTCCTGGACTCGGCCAACCCCCAAGTAGTTCTGGAGCGTGGTTCTGAGCTCCCGTTCTGTCCTGTCCTCGTCTCTGGCCTTCCCCACCAGGGATCCACCTATGTCCGGCTCCCTCGGGCCTTCTGTTGGTGAACCCTTGTCTCTGGGTTCCCTGACCCTATGCGTGGTCTGCCTTCCGGGTGGATATGGTGGGTGGCCGTGGCAGATGCTGCCCACGGCCTCCGGTCTCTGGCTGAGGTATGCTGTAGCCCCCACCAGTTTGGGATCCGGTACCCTGTTGCCAACTCTTCACCCTGTGGTTGTATTTGGGCTCTCAGAGTTCCTTCTTTCTCCCCCTCTGGGTCTTTCTTTCTCCTCTCTCACTCTTGGGCTGGGGCTGCTCTGCTCTTCTGCTCTCTTCCTCTGCAAAGACTCACAGACTGACTGTGGCTGACTGACCCTGATCTTAGATGGTGCCCACCTTATATACTCCCTCTATGTGTGAGCTCAGGTGACCAGCACCCAATGAGCTCCTAGCACTACCCAGACTGCTCCCCCTATCTGCCCCTACACTACTGGGATGCTCCACCCCCCTCCCACTCCAGCCAAGGACAGACTCGGTCGTACCTGCACATTTCTAAGTGGGAGTACCGTTGGTCTGCCCTCCGGAAATGGGATGTGTGTAGTGCATGCAGCTGACTGAGCTCAGTTCCACACTCCATCCTTACCCGGGAGTGGAATACCACACCTCTGGGTTGAGGTGCAATACCCCTGTAGCAGCCGAATCCTCAGGGTGCTACAGATGCAGAAAAAAATTATATTCAGTTTGCAACCTGATGGAGGTCTGTATAGATGGATTAATAGAACAAGTCCCACACACAGCTAGAAGCCCAATATTTTTTCAGAGGTAGATGCAGAAAAAAAATATATTCAGTTTGCAACCTGATGGAGGTCAGTATAGATGGACTAATAGAGAAAGTCCCACACACTGCTAGAAGGCCAAATATTTTTTCAGAGCTAGATGCAGACAAAAAATTATTTTTAATTTGCAACCTGATGGAGGTCAGTATAGATGGACTAATAGAGAAAGTCCCACACACTGCTAGAAGTCCAAATATTTTTTCAGAGCTAGATGCAGATATAAATTATTTTTAATTTGCAACCTGATGGAGGTCAGTATAGATGGACTAATAGAGAAAGTCCCACACACTGCTAGAAGGCCAAATATTTTTTCAGAGCTAGATGCAGAAAAAAATTATATTCAGTTTGCAACCTGATGGAGGTCAGTATAGATGGACTAATAGAACAAGTCCCACACACAGCTAGAAGGCCAAATATTTTTTCAGAGGTAGATGCAGATAAAAATTATTTTTAATTTGCAGCCTGATGGAGGTCAGTATAGATGGACTAATAGAGAAAGTCCCACACACTGCTAGAAGGCCAAATATTTTTTCAGAGCTAGATGCAGACAAAAAATTATTTTGAATTTGCAACCTGATGGAGGTCAGTATAGATGGACTAATAGAGAAAGTCCCACACACTGCTAGAAGGCCAAATATTTTTTCAGAGCTAGATGCAGACAAAAAATTATTTTTAATTTGCAACCTGATGGAGGTCAGTATAGATGGACTAATAGAGAAAGTCTCACACACTGCTAGAAGGCCAAATATTTTTTCAGAGCTAGATGCAGATAAAAATTATTTTTAATTTGCAACCTGATGGAGGTCAGTATAGATGGACTAATAGAGAAAGTCCCACACACTGCTAGAAGGCCAAATATTTTTTTCAGAGCTAGATGCAGAAAAAAATTATATTCAGTTTGCAACCTGATGGAGGTCAGTATAGATGGACTATTAGAACAAGTCCCACACACAGCTAGAAGCCCAAATATTTTTTCAGAGGTAGATGCAGAAAAAAATTATATTCAGTTTGCAACCTGATGGAGGTCTGTATAGATGGATTAATAGAACAAGTCCCACACACAGCTAGAAGCCCAAATATTTTTTCAGAGGTAGATGCAGAAAAAAATTATATTCAGTTTGCAACCTGATGGAGGTCTGTATAGATGGATTAATAGAACAAGTCCCACACACAGCTAGAAGCCCAATATTTTTTCAGAGGTAGATGCAGAAAAAAAATATATTCAGTTTGCGACCTGATGGAGGTCAGTATAGATGGACTAATAGAGAAAGACCCACACACTGCTAGAAGGCCAAATATTTTTTCAGAGCTAGATGCAGATATAAATTATTTTTCATTTGCAACCTGATGGAGGTCAGTATAGATGGACTAATAGAGAAAGTCCCACACACTGCTAGAAGGCCAAATATTTTTTCAGAGCTAGATGCAGAAAAAAATTATATTCAGTTTGCAACCTGATGGAGATCAGTATAGATGGACTAATAGAACAAGTCCCACACACAGCTAGAAGCCCAAATATTTTTTCAGAGGTAGATGCAGAAAAAAATTATATTCAGTTTGCAACCTGATGGAGGTCTGTATAGATGGATTAATAGAACAAGTCCCACACACAGCTAGAAGCCCAATATTTTTTCAGAGGTAGATGCAGAAAAAAAATATATTCAGTTTGCAACCTGATGGAGGTCAGTATAGATGGACTAATAGAGAAAGTCCCACACACTGCTAGAAGGCCAAATATTTTTTCAGAGCTAGATGCAGATAAAAATTATTTTTAATTTGCAGCCTGATGGAGGTCAGTATAGATGGACTAATAGAGAAAGTCCCACACACTGCTAGAAGGCCAAATATTTTTTCAGAGCTAGATGCAGACAAAAAATTATTTTGAATTTGCAACCTGATGGAGGTCAGTATAGATGCACTAATAGAGAAAGTCCCACACACTGCTAGAAGGCCAAATATTTTTTCAGAGCTAGATGCAGACAAAAAATTATTTTGAATTTGCAACCTGATGGAGGTCAGTATAGATGCACTAATAGAGAAAGTCCCACACACTGCTAGAAGGCCAAATATTTTTTCAGAGCTAGATGCAGACAAAAAATTATTTTTAATTTGCAACCTGATGGAGGTCAGTATAGATGGACTAATAGAGAAAGTCCCACACACTGCTAGAAGTCCAAATATTTTTTCAGAGCTAGATGCAGATATAAATTATTTTTAATTTGCAACCTGATGGAGGTCAGTATAGATGGACTAATAGAGAAAGTCCCACACACTGCTAGAAGGCCAAATATTTTTTCAGAGCTAGATGCAGACAAAAAATGATTTTGAATTTGCAACCTGATGGAGGTCAGTATAGATGGACTAATAGAGAAAGTCCCACACACTGCTAGAAGGCCAAATATTTTTTCAGAGCTAGATGCAGACAAAAAATTATTTTTAATTTGCAACCTGATGGAGGTCAGTATAGATGGACTAATAGAGAAAGTCCCACACACTGCTAGAAGGCCAAATATTTTTTCAGAGCTAGATGCGGAAAAAAATTATATTCAGTTTGCAACCTGATGGAGGTCAGTATAGATGGACTAATAGAACAAGACCCACACACAGCTAGAAGCCCAAATATTTTTTCAGAGGTAGATGCAGAAAAAAATTATATTCAGTTTGCAACCTGATGGAGGTCTGTATAGATGGATTAATAGAACAAGTCCCACACACAGCTAGAAGCCCAAATATTTTTTCAGAGGTAGATGCAGAAAAAAATTATATTCAGTTTGCAACCTGATGGAGGACTGTATAGATGGATTAATAGAACAAGTCCCACACACAGCTAGAAGCCAAATATTTTTTCAGAGGTAGATGCAGAAAAAAAATATATTCAGTTTGCGACCTGATGGAGGTCAGTATAGATGGACTAATAGAGAAAGTCCCACACACTGCTAGAAGGCCAAATATTTTTTCAGAGCTAGATGCAGATAAAAATTATTTTTAATTTGCAACCTGATGGAGGTCAGTATAGATGGACTAATAGAGAAAGTCCCACACACTGCTAGAAGGCCAAATATTTTTTCAGAGCTAGATGCAGAAAAATATTATATTCACTTTGCAACCTGATGGAGGTCAGTATAGATGGACTAATAGAACAAGTCCCACACACACCTAGAAGCCCAAATATTTTTTCAGAGGTAGATGCAGAAAAAAATTATATTCAATTTGCAACCTGATGGAGGTCTGTATAGATGGATTAATAGAACAAGTCCCACACACAGCTAGAAGCCCAATATTTTTTCAGAGGTAGATGCAGAAAAAAAATATATTCAGTTTGCAACCTGATGGAGGTCAGTATAGATGGACTAATAGAGAAAGTCCCACACACTGCTAGAAGGCCAAATATTTTTTCAGAGCTAGATGCAGATAAAAATTATTTTTAATTTGCAGCCTGATGGAGGTCAGTATAGATGGACTAATAGAGAAAGTCCCACACACTGCTAGAAGGCCAAATATTTTTTCAGAGCTAGATGCAGACAAAAAATTATTTTGAATTTGCAACCTGATGGAGGTCAGTATAGATGCACTAATAGAGAAAGTCCCACACACTGCTAGAAGGCCAAATATTTTTTCAGAGCTAGATGCAGATATAAATTATTTTTAATTTGCAACCTGATGGAGGTCAGTATAGATGGACTAATAGAGAAAGTCCCACACACTGCTAGAAGGCCAAATATTTTTTCAGAGCTAGATGCAGAAAAAAATTATATTCAGTTTGCAACCTGATGGAGGTCAGTATAGATGGATTAATAGAACAAGTCCCACACACAGCTAGAAGCCCAATATTTTTTCAGAGGTAGATGCAGAAAAAAAATATATTCAGTTTGCAACCTGATGGAGGTCAGTATAGATGGACTAATAGAGAAAGTTCCACACACTGCTAGAAGGCCAAATATTTTTTCAGAGCTAGATGCAGACAAAAAATTATTTTTAATTTGCAACCTGATGGAGGTCAGTATAGATGGACTAATAGAGAAAGTCCCACACACTGCTAGAAGGCCAAATATTTTTTCAGAGCTAGATGCAGATATAAATTATTTTTAATTTGCAACCTTATGGAGGTCAGTATAGATGGACTAATAGAGAAAGTCCCACACACTGCTAGAAGGCCAAATATTTTTTCAGAGCTAGATGCAGAAAAAAATTATATTCAGTTTGCAACCTGATGGAGGTCAGTATAGATGGACTAATAGAACAAGTCCCACACACAGCTAGAAGGCCAAATATTTTTTCAGAGGTAGATGCAGATAAAAATTATTTTTAATTTGCAGCCTGATGGAGGTCAGTATAGATGGACTAATAGAGAAAGTCCCACACACTGCTAGAAGGCCAAATATTTTTTCAGAGCTAGATGCAGACAAAAAATTATTTTGAATTTGCAACCTGATGGAGGTCAGTATAGATGGACTAATAGAGAAATTCCCACACACTGCTAGAAGGCCAAATATTTTTTCAGAGCTAGATGCAGACAAAAAATTATTTTGAATTTGCAACCTGATGGAGGTCAGTATAGATGGACTAATAGAGAAAGTCCCACACACTGCTAGAAGGCCAAATATTTTTTCAGAGCTAGATGCAGAAAAAAATTATATTCAGTTTGCAACCTGATGGAGGTCAGTATAGATGGATTAATAGAACAAGTCCCACACACAGCTAGAAGCCCAATATTTTTTCAGAGGTAGATGCAGAAAAAAAATATATTCAGTTTGCAACCTGATGGAGGTCAGTATAGATGGACTAATAGAGAAAGTCCCACACACTGCTAGAAGGCCAAATATTTTTTCAGAGCTAGATGCAGATAAAAATTATTTTTAATTTGCAGCCTGATGGAGGTCAGTATAGATGGACTAATAGAGAAAGTCCCACACACTGCTAGAAGGCCAAATATTTTTTCAGAGCTAGATGCAAACAAAAAATTATTTTGAATTTGCAACCTGATGGAGGTCAGTATAGATGCACTAATAGAGAAAGTCCCACACACTGCTAGAAGGCCAAATATTTTTTCAGAGCTAGATGCAGACAAATAATTATTTTGAATTTGCAACCTGATGGAGGTCAGTATAGATGCACTAATAGAGAAAGTCCCACACACTGCTAGAAGGCCAAATATTTTTTCAGAGCTAGATGCAGACAAAAAATTATTTTTAATTTGCAACCTGATGGAGGTCAGTATAGATGGACTAATAGAGAAAGTCCCACACACTGCTAGAAGTCCAAATATTTTTTCAGAGCTAGATGCAGATATAAATTATTTTTAATTTGCAACCTGATGGAGGTCAGTATAGATGGACTAATAGAGAAAGTCCCACACACTGCTAGAAGGCCAAATATTTTTTCAGAGCTAGATGCAGACAAAAAATTATTTTGAATTTGCAACCTGATGGAGGTCAGTATAGATGGACTAATAGAGAAAGTCCCACACACTGCTAGAAGGCCAAATATCTTTTCAGAGCTAGATGCAGACAAAAAATTATTTTGAATTTGCAACCTGATGGAGGTCAGTATAGATGGACTAATAGAGAAAGTCCCACACACTGCTAGAAAGCCAAATATTTTTTCAGAGCTAGATGCAGATAAAAATTATTTTTAATTTGCAACCTGATGGAGGTCAGTATAGATGGACTAATAGAGAAAGTCCCACACACTGCTAGAAGGCCAAATATTTTTTCAGAGCTAGATGCAGAAAAAAATTATATTCAGTTTGCAACCTGATGGAGGTCAGTATAGATGGACTAATAGAACAAGACCCACACACAGCTAGAAGCCCAAATATTTTTTCAGAGGTAGATACAGAAAAAAATTATATTCAGTTTGCAACCTGATGGAGGTCTGTATAGATGGATTAATAGAACAAGTCCCACACACAGCTAGAAGCCCAAATATTTTTTCAGAGGTAGATGCAGAAAAAAATTATATTCAGTTTGCAACCTGATGGAGGTCTGTATAGATGGATTAATAGAACAAGTCCCACACACAGCTAGAAGCCAAATATTTTTTCAGAGGTAGATGCAGAAAAAAAATATATTCAGTTTGCGACCTGATGGAGGTCAGTATAGATGGACTAATAGAGAAAGTCCCACACACTGCTAGAAGGCCAAATATTTTTTCAGAGCTAGATGCAGATAAAAATTATTTTTAATTTGCAACCTGATGGAGGTCAGTATAGATGGACTAATAGAGAAAGTCCCACACACTGCTAGAAGGCCAAATATTTTTTCAGAGCTAGATGCAGAAAAAAATTATATTCACTTTGCAACCTGATGGAGGTCAGTATAGATGGACTAATAGAACAAGTCCCACACACACCTAGAAGCCCAAATATTTTTTCAGAGGTAGATGCAGAAAAAAATTATATTCAGTTTGCAACCTGATGGAGGTCTGTATAGATGGATTAATAGAACAAGTCCCACACACAGCTAGAAGCCCAATATTTTTTCAGAGGTAGATGCAGAAAAAAAATATATTCAGTTTGCAACCTGATGGAGGTCAGTATAGATGGACTAATAGAGAAAGTCCCACACACTGCTAGAAGGCCAAATATTTTTTCAGAGCTAGATGCAGATAAAAATTATTTTTAATTTGCAGCCTGATGGAGGTCAGTATAGATGGACTAATAGAGAAAGTCCCACACACTGCTAGAAGGCCAAATATTTTTTCAGAGCTAGATGCAGACAAAAAATTATTTTGAATTTGCAACCTGATGGAGGTCAGTATAGATGCACTAATAGAGAAAGTCCCACACACTGCTAGAAGCCCAAATATTTTTTCAGAGGTAGATACAGAAAAAAATTATATTCAGTTTGCAACCTGATGGAGGTCTGTATAGATGGATTAATAGAACAAGTCCCACACACAGCTAGAAGCCCAAATATTTTTTCAGAGGTAGATGCAGAAAAAAATTATATTCAGTTTGCAACCTGATGGAGGTCTGTATAGATGGATTAATAGAACAAGTCCCACACACAGCTAGAAGCCAAATATTTTTTCAGAGGTAGATGCAGAAAAAAAATATATTCAGTTTGCGACCTGATGGAGGTCAGTATAGATGGACTAATAGAGAAAGTCCCACACACTGCTAGAAGGCCAAATATTTTTTCAGAGCTAGATGCAGATAAAAATTATTTTTAATTTGCAACCTGATGGAGGTCAGTATAGATGGACTAATAGAGAAAGTCCCACACACTGCTAGAAGGCCAAATATTTTTTCAGAGCTAGATGCAGAAAAAAATTATATTCACTTTGCAACCTGATGGAGGTCAGTATAGATGGACTAATAGAACAAGTCCCACACACACCTAGAAGCCCAAATATTTTTTCAGAGGTAGATGCAGAAAAAAATTATATTCAGTTTGCAACCTGATGGAGGTCTGTATAGATGGATTAATAGAACAAGTCCCACACACAGCTAGAAGCCCAATATTTTTTCAGAGGTAGATGCAGAAAAAAAATATATTCAGTTTGCAACCTGATGGAGGTCAGTATAGATGGACTAATAGAGAAAGTCCCACACACTGCTAGAAGGCCAAATATTTTTTCAGAGCTAGATGCAGATAAAAATTATTTTTAATTTGCAGCCTGATGGAGGTCAGTATAGATGGACTAATAGAGAAAGTCCCACACACTGCTAGAAGGCCAAATATTTTTTCAGAGCTAGATGCAGACAAAAAATTATTTTGAATTTGCAACCTGATGGAGGTCAGTATAGATGCACTAATAGAGAAAGTCCCACACACTGCTAGAAGCCCAAATATTTTTTCAGAGGTAGATACAGAAAAAAATTATATTCAGTTTGCAACCTGATGGAGGTCTGTATAGATGGATTAATAGAACAAGTCCCACACACAGCTAGAAGCCCAAATATTTTTTCAGAGGTAGATGCAGAAAAAAATTATATTCAGTTTGCAACCTGATGGAGGTCTGTATAGATGGATTAATAGAACAAGTCCCACACACAGCTAGAAGCCAAATATTTTTTCAGAGGTAGATGCAGAAAAAAAATATATTCAGTTTGCGACCTGATGGAGGTCAGTATAGATGGACTAATAGAGAAAGTCCCACACACTGCTAGAAGGCCAAATATTTTTTCAGAGCTAGATGCAGATAAAAATTATTTTTAATTTGCAACCTGATGGAGGTCAGTATAGATGGACTAATAGAGAAAGTCCCACACACTGCTAGAAGGCCAAATATTTTTTCAGAGCTAGATGCAGAAAAAAATTATATTCACTTTGCAACCTGATGGAGGTCAGTATAGATGGACTAATAGAGAAAGTCCCACACACTGCTAGAAGGCCAAATATTTTTTCAGAGCTAGATGCAGATAAAAATTATTTTTAATTTGCAGCCTGATGGAGGTCAGTATAGATGGACTAATAGAGAAAGTCCCACACACTGCTAGAAGGCCAAATATTTTTTCAGAGCTAGATGCAGACAAAAAATTATTTTGAATTTGCAACCTGATGGAGGTCAGTATAGATGCACTAATAGAGAAAGTCCCACACACTGCTAGAAGCCCAAATATTTTTTCAGAGGTAGATACAGAAAAAAATTATATTCAGTTTGCAACCTGATGGAGGTCTGTATAGATGGATTAATAGAACAAGTCCCACACACAGCTAGAAGCCCAAATATTTTTTCAGAGGTAGATGCAGAAAAAAATTATATTCAGTTTGCAACCTGATGGAGGTCTGTATAGATGGATTAATAGAACAAGTCCCACACACAGCTAGAAGCCAAATATTTTTTCAGAGGTAGATGCAGAAAAAAAATATATTCAGTTTGCGACCTGATGGAGGTCAGTATAGATGGACTAATAGAGAAAGTCCCACACACTGCTAGAAGGCCAAATATTTTTTCAGAGCTAGATGCAGATAAAAATTATTTTTAATTTGCAACCTGATGGAGGTCAGTATAGATGGACTAATAGAGAAAGTCCCACACACTGCTAGAAGGCCAAATATTTTTTCAGAGCTAGATGCAGAAAAAAATTATATTCACTTTGCAACCTGATGGAGGTCAGTATAGATGGACTAATAGAACAAGTCCCACACACACCTAGAAGCCCAAATATTTTTTCAGAGGTAGATGCAGAAAAAAATTATATTCAGTTTGCAACCTGATGGAGGTCTGTATAGATGGATTAATAGAACAAGTCCCACACACAGCTAGAAGCCCAATATTTTTTCAGAGGTAGATGCAGAAAAAAAATATATTCAGTTTGCAACCTGATGGAGGTCAGTATAGATGGACTAATAGAGAAAGTCCCACACACTGCTAGAAGGCCAAATATTTTTTCAGAGCTAGATGCAGATAAAAATTATTTTTAATTTGCAGCCTGATGGAGGTCAGTATAGATGGACTAATAGAGAAAGTCCCACACACTGCTAGAAGGCCAAATATTTTTTCAGAGCTAGATGCAGACAAAAAATTATTTTGAATTTGCAACCTGATGGAGGTCAGTATAGATGCACTAATAGAGAAAGTCCCACACACTGCTAGAAGGCCAAATATTTTTTCAGAGCTAGATGCAGATATAAATTATTTTTAATTTGCAACCTGATGGAGGTCAGTATAGATGGACTAATAGAGAAAGTCCCACACACTGCTAGAAGGCCAAATATTTTTTCAGAGCTAGATGCAGAAAAAAATTATATTCAGTTTGCAACCTGATGGAGGTCAGTATAGATGGATTAATAGAACAAGTCCCACACACAGCTAGAAGCCCAATATTTTTTCAGAGGTAGATGCAGAAAAAAAATATATTCAGTTTGCAACCTGATGGAGGTCAGTATAGATGGACTAATAGAGAAAGTTCCACACACTGCTAGAAGGCCAAATATTTTTTCAGAGCTAGATGCAGACAAAAAATTATTTTTAATTTGCAACCTGATGGAGGTCAGTATAGATGGACTAATAGAGAAAGTCCCACACACTGCTAGAAGGCCAAATATTTTTTCAGAGCTAGATGCAGATATAAATTATTTTTAATTTGCAACCTTATGGAGGTCAGTATAGATGGACTAATAGAGAAAGTCCCACACACTGCTAGAAGGCCAAATATTTTTTCAGAGCTAGATGCAGAAAAAAATTATATTCAGTTTGCAACCTGATGAAGGTCAGTATAGATGGGCTAATAGAACAAGTCCCACACACAGCTAGAAGGCCAAATATTTTTTCAGAGGTAGATGCAGATAAAAATTATTTTTAATTTGCAGCCTGATGGAGGTCAGTATAGATGGACTAATAGAGAAAGTCCCACACACTGCTAGAAGGCCAAATATTTTTTCAGAGCTAGATGCAGACAAAAAATTATTTTGAATTTGCAACCTGATGGAGGTCAGTATAGATGGACTAATAGAGAAATTCCCACACACTGCTAGAAGGCCAAATATTTTTTCAGAGCTAGATGCAGACAAAAAATTATTTTGAATTTGCAACCTGATGGAGGTCAGTATAGATGGACTAATAGAGAAAGTCCCACACACTGCTAGAAGGCCAAATATTTTTTCAGAGCTAGATGCAGATAAAAATTATTTTTAATTTGCAACCTGATGGAGGTCAGTATAGATGGACTAATAGAGAAAGTCCCACACACTGCTAGAAGGCCAAATATTTTTTCAGAGCTAGATGCAGAAAAAAATTATATTCAGTTTGCAACCTGATGGAGGTCAGTATAGATGGACTAATAGAACAAGTCCCACACACAGCTAGAAGCCCAAATATTTTTTCAGAGGTAGATGCAGATAAAAATTATTTTTAATTTGCAACCTGATGGAGGTCAGTATAGATGGACTAATAGAGAAAGTCCCACACACTGCTAGAAGGCCAAATATTTTTTCAGAGCTAGATGCAGACAAAAAATTATTTTGAATTTGCAGCGTGATGGAGGTCAGTATAGATGGACTAATAGAACAAGTCCCACACACTGCTAGAAGGCCAAATATTTTTTCAGAGCTAGATGCAGAAAAAAATTATATTCAGTTTGCAACCTGATGGAGGTCAGTATAGATGGACTAATAGAACAAGTCCCACACACTGCTAGAAGCCCAAATATTTTTTCAGAGCTAGATGCAGAAAAAAATTATATTCAATTTGCAACCTGATGGAGGTCAGTATAGATGGACTAATAGAATGATGCTATGCCCAAAAGATTTTACTTCACTAGGTGCAGTAAAAAAATTGGTATTCTATACACAGGTGGTATATCTTGCAACACAGATAGGCCACTCCACTGACTAACACACTCTGCAATAGGTCAAAAAGGATTAGCTTTGCTAGATTCAGCCAAATGCTGTGAAAAAAACTTGCACAGCACTGGCACAGACATGCCTGGCAAAAACTGATAGGAACTGATGTAACCTAGTCCTGAAAAGGACTGCAATTACAATTAGTCTTTACTCCCACAATCTATCTATTTAAGAGCACAGACCTGCCTGATAAAAGTCGTAGGAAATGCTGTAACCTAGTCCTTAAAAGGACTGCAATCACAACTATTCCCTACTCCCAAGCTATCTGTAGATTTGTGCGAAAATTGGCTTGAAATTAACAAGGTATAGCGCACACAGCAACAGCGGTGCCGTCTAACACGCAGCTGCAGCAGTGAGAAAATGGTGGCGACGGGGAAAATGGCTTGGTCTTATAGGGCAAGGACATGTGACATACACTGCCAATGACACATGCCCTTGCTTGTGTGAAAAAAAGCACTTCGCTTCGTGTGTGCGCTGCTGATAGGCTGACAGATTGCACCTCCCCACTGTAAATGCGGGAAAGAGAAAAAAAAATGGAGATCTTCATTATTCCTGCAGAGATCCATCCCCTGCCCCTCCCCCCACCCCGCTGTACACTCAAACTGCGTATTAACATTAATTTTCATCATTACTGAGAAAAAATCCAGTTATGATTTTGGTGCACGAACAGTTATCGAACATAACCTCGAACAGCCGAATTTTTCTCAAATCGTTCGTGTTCGCCGAACGGCTCGAACACCGCCCAAAACAGCTCGAATTTGAGATTGGCGAACAGTTCGAGTCGAACAACGCTCATCTCTAGTTGTGTTCTTTCAGGGTCCCCTGTTTCCACCCCTTGTGTAATGGGCTCGCTAGTGTCTGCACTACAGGTGTTTGGAGATGTTACGGGTAGGTTGGGCAGCTTTCTGCGTACTCTTTGGCTTACCACGGGCACGGCAGGCTCACTACTAGCAGAGGGTTGATTCTCCTGGGCTGCTGGTATGGAATCTTCTGCCTCCGGGGCCGGTTGCTCTCCCAACACTACTTGCTCTTCTGTAGGCCTTGAGGGGCTGGCTGGAGAAAGGTAAGGACGGGTACCACAATAGCGTTGTTAATTTGTGTCCAGGACCGGGTAAATTCTCTGAGTACTGTACTGACCATTTCTTCCCTTTCCTCTGCGGGTTGAGGGCTATCTTGGTCTTCGTCAGTGCTTTGCAGCTGCTCGGGACACTTCTTCAGGTGGTCTCCGGAGACAGTGGCTGTGGTCTCTCCTCCATCCTTACTGATAACGCATACTTTCGGATTTTCATGGCTTGAGGGCAGTACTGCGTACGGTTCTTTCTCCCACTGGTCATCCAACTTATGGAGCCACCTCTTCCTCTTCAAGACCTGCTCTCCAGGTGCCAGGGGAACAGCGGGAGCATGCTGGTTGTAAGTCCTCTCTTGCCTTTCCCTTGCTTGAGACAGACTTCTCTCAACACTCTCCTGCACTTTCCGGTACTGCTGCTGCCATTCTGTATCCCAGTCTGCCTCTGGCGAGGTGTCCTCGGGGGTCAGAACTCCCATATCCAGGTCAATAGGCAGCTTACCAGGTCTTGCTCTCATTAGGTAAGCCGGGGTGCAGTTGGTGGAATTTACTGGGATGTGGTTATACAAGTCCACCAGATCAGGCCGTTTTTCAGGCCACAGACTGCGTTCTTCCAGGGGCAAAGTTTTCAGCAAGTCTATCACCACCTGGTTCATCTTCTCGCATAATCCGTTGGTTTGGGGGTGATAGGGCGTTGTCCTTATCTTCTTGCAGCCATACCGGTTGCAGAACTCCTGGAAGACCTCCGCTTCGAAGGCTGGACCTTGGTCAGTCAACACTTGCTCCGGATACCCATGTGGACAGCAGAAGTGCTGCTGGAAGGCTCTAGCTGCTGTCTGAGCCGTTAAGTCCTTGACAGGGACCACTACCAGGAAGCGGGAGTAGTGGTCTACGATGGTGAGGGCGTAGACGTACCCGGACCTACTTGGAGCCAGCTTCACATGGTCCAGGGCTACCAGTTCTAGAGGCTGCTTGGTGATGATGGGCTGCAGGGGAGTCTTCTGGCTGGCATGGTCCTTTCTTCTTAGGTTGCACGGGCCGCAGTCGCTGCACCATCTCTCAATGGCCCCTCTCATGCCTACCCAGAAGAACCGTTCACGCAACAGGAACTCCAACTTCTTCCATCCAAAGTGCCCTGCTCCATCGTGGTATGCCTCCAGGACCATAGTCGTGCCTCGTCTCGGGACAATTCGCTGAGACCCATCGCGGTGGTGAACGCCGTCTTCTCCTTGCCGGCCTCTGCTACAGGAACCTGCCAGTACCCGCTAGTAAGATCCAAAGTGGAGAAGAAGCTAGCAGACTTTAATGCAGCTAAAGATTCCTCTATCCTGGGTAACGGGTACGCATCTTTGTGTGTGATACGGTTGACCTTTCGGGAATGTACACATATTCTCATGGTGCCATCTTTCTTTTTCACAAGAACTAGTGGAGCAGCCCAGGGGCTACAGCTGTCCCTGATTACCCCAGCCTCCTTCATTTCTCACAACATTCCCTTGGCATTCTGATAGTGTGCAGGGGGTACAGGTCGGAATCTTTCCTTTATGGGTGGATGGTCTCCTGTGGGGATGTGGTGTTCTACCCCCTTTACTTGCCCAAAGTCTAGCGGGTGTTTGCTAAAGACTCTTTCGTACTCCTGCACCACCCGGTAGACTCACTGTTTTTGGTGTGAGGGGGTGGAGTCGGTGCCCACATGCAGCTTCTGACACCAGTCCTCCATTTGTTTCTTGGAGCCGTTACCCTCCTCTGGTTGAGATGGAGGCAAGGGTTCCACGGCCTTTACAGAGTTTTTGGTTAACGGTGAACAATTTGGCTTGAGTGGCATACCGGGGCAAGTATACTTCTCTTTCCCCAATGTTTAGGATGCGGACAGGTACCCTCCCATGGCGTACATCGACCACCCCCCGTGCTGTCAAAATGGTGGGCCTACTGTCTGAGTAGACGGGTTCTACCATGGCTTGGTAGTCCCTTCCTCTTAACCCGATTGCAGTCCGGCACCAGATCATCATCTCACTTTTTGGGGGCATGGCGATAGGGAACGGGTCACTCATCCTAACACTACCAATCTCACCACCGGACAGTTCTACCTGTTGCCTTTTCATCAGGGCTCTGATCTCTTTTTGTAGGACACGCTGCTGGCTGGAGCTGACGTTCACCGCAACCTGCTGTAATATGACAATTATCTCTGCAAGACAATTTTCAATAACATTAGTACCCAAGGTTATCTTAGGGTGGTTTTCACGACGGTCAATGTCCACAATAATCAGTCCTTGCGCTGGCAGTTCAACTTTACCAATTCGATGGTCACCTCCTTGAATCCCACCTGCGGTATGGGCTGACCATTGCTGGCGATGATGCTCAAATCGTCATCTGGGTAGTGGGTAATATCTGAGTCATTCCAGTACCGCTTAAAAAGCACATAGGGAATGGTGGTTACCTGTGACCCGGTGTCCAGTAGTGCACTCATAGGAATGCCATCCAGCACCACAGGCAAGACCGGTCGTCCCCCTACGTACTTATCATGCCAGCTCGATGGGCCTGATGGTCTTATGCCTGGGGGTCGGCCATCTGCCCCAGGTTGGGCCCGTTTAAATGACAGTACCTTGCCATATGTCCTGGTTGGTTGCAGCGGCAGCAGATGGGTTGTCCGTCCTGGTTGTAGCGGTCGCTGGGCCTTCCTCTGGACGATGGGATCTGTGACACCCCTGGGGTCTGGTTGCCACAGTGATAGAGATATTATGTCTGAGAGCAGGTGGGAGGTCCTTTGGTCAGGGATCCTGTGCATGCCACACCTCCTGCCCAGTCTTGGGAGGGGAAGAACTTCCCCTATATAAACCCGGGGCTGAAGCAGGGTCAGTCAAGGAGAGTAGAGACAAGAAACAGTCACAGGAAGAAACAGCAGAAGCTCAGTGGGAGCAATACTACTACAAGTCAGGGGCTGGCAGCTGCAGAGCTCGCCCTGACTGAGAAGCTTTCTTACCGGACCCGGCGTCCGAGGCTGTGGGGACTAACTCTTACCCAGCAGCAGAAGCCGACCGGCAGGGGATTTCAGGTCCTCAGGCCCAGAAACCCGAAGGCACGGTCACACGCGTGGGACCAGCGCCGCCATCGTGGAGCGGAAGCCATTAGAAGGCCCCGAGTCACCGGCCATACGGGTGAGCACCACACGGTACACTCAGGGACGTGGGCTACATATATCCGCTTCTAGCAAGGTAGCCAGAAGAGTACAGTCAGTTTGGGAGGCCTACAACTCCGCCTGGCCAGGGGAGATCCCATCTGCTCAAGGACTGACCAGGCCCCGTTCGCTAGCAAGTACTCCGGGAGGGTCTATCGTTGTTACCAGTAAAGACCCTGAATTACACCGCACCGTCTCTGAGTGATTCCTGCTACCCTCATCTTCCACGTCGGCTGCCCTGAGGCCATACCCCTCCCGTTGGGGGTTATACTATCACGCTGCACAATTCTACACCGGCCTCAGCGGTCTGCCCTGCAGCGGCAGCTCCATAGCTGCAAATCAACGGGTGGCGTAGTCGACACTCAAATAACATCTATCAAGACTGCCACACACTGAGTTGACTCCCTGGGCACGGACCGGGTCCCCGCCACTCGGAGACTACAACCCTCATCTGATCCGGTTCCGGGTAAGCCCCCGTGCGCAAGACGCTGCGCGACACAGCAGGCCCAGGGGCACGTCAATTTTGGCGTAGTCGGCAGGATTTCGTGCCCGCAACCACCGGGTACTGCGTGCCTGAAAAAGAGACTTTTAAAACTTACCATCCGTGAAGTTTTCCCGCCATCGGTGAAGATTCCCGCCATCCGGCGCCATTTTCAGCCTTCTTCCCGCGATCTGTGAAGATTCCCGCCATCCGGCGCCATCTTCAGCCTTCTTCCCGCCATCCGTGGAGTTTTCCCGCCGTTGGACGCCATCTTGAGGACGCCGCGCGGGAAGAAGTGGGGCGTGGACTCCGAAAGCGCGCGAGAACTGAAGCCCCGCCTCACGTCCGGACGTTGCGTAAGGTCCTGGAAGGAGCCCAGCAGACGCCGACGTCACCGGAGCGCGACGGAAGGTCCTCAACTCTGACGATCTACTGCGGAGCCGCGGCCTACGGAACAGGATCATCGCAAGGTAGGCCACGGTCCACTAGGGGGGAGGAAGATGTCGGATGCGGAGGAGAGCTTCATTGCCTCAACCCCCGCCAGCGCCACCGCTGCTGCAGTTATGCCCTTCACCATGCCCTATATCCCGGGAGCAGCTTGGCTACCCCAGTACTCAGGGGAGTCACATACCCTGCATGACTTTAGAGAAAAGCTGGATAGCCTCTTCCAGGTGTACCCCCTCACAGAAGAGCAAAAAGTGAGCATCCTGGTGGCCCAACTAACCGGGGCAGCCAAAAGGGAAGTAAAATCCTGGCCACCTGGGAGGAAGACTGTCGCAGGGATACTAACCCGGCTGAAGGATACCTTTGATACCCGCACCTCAGCCGAGATTAAGCTTAGATTCTACGGGTGCAAGCAGCGAGCGCATGAGAGTATAAGGGACTATGCACTAAACCTACAAGAGGCCCTGAGGGCCATTAAGCAGACCGACCCTGATGGAGTGGGAAACGAGGACAGGCTGTTGACCGAACAATTTATAGAGGGACTATATTGTAATGCCCACCGAACCCAGTTGCGGGCGATGGCCTTACAGGATCCCCATCTGGGCTTTGCACAGTTCAAGGACAGAGCCATCCGGGTGCTCCGAGAACCGGCACCGGGTGGCGTTGTGACCCACAGGCGCCCCACTACCACTTACCACCAGGAGGCGGCACCCTTGTCGGCAGGGCCTGTGGGGTCTGATGCGCAGGCTTTGAACAATGACCCGGCTCCGGACCTGCACCATCAGGTCCAAGAGCTAGCTAAAAGCGTTGCTGCGCTAACCCGAACTGTGCAGTCTTTACAGGTTTCCACTCCAGGGAAGATCCAGCTGGCATCCGGACCGGAGGACATCCCGTGGCGTCAACCAAGGAGGACACCACCGGCCAGAGGAAGACCCAGCGACCGATACAACGAGGACGGACGACCCATCTGCCGCCGCTGCAATCAACCCGGACATATGGCAAGGTACTGTCCTTTAAACTGGCACAACCTGGGGTAGAGGGCCAACCCCCAGGAAAAAGATCACCAGGCCCATCGAACTGGCGCGACAGATATGTGGGAGGACGTCCAGTCTTGCCTGTGGTACTGGATGGCATTCCCATGAGTGCCCTACTGGACACCGGGTCACAGGTCACCACCATCCCGTACGTGCTCTTTAAGCAGTACTGGAATGACTCGGATATTACCCGCTACCCTGACGACGACTTGAGTATCATCGCCAGCAATGGCCAGCCCGTGCCACAGATCGGATTTAAAGAGGTGACCATCAAAATCGGTAGAGTCGAACTGGCAGCACAGGGACTGATCATTGTAGATATTGACAAACATGAGAGTCACCCAAAAATAACTCTAGGAACTAATGTAATTGAAAATTGTCTTGCAGAGGTGATTTTCCTTTTACAGCAGGTTGCCAAGAACGCCAGCTCCGGCGAGCAGCGGGTGCTCCAGAAAGAGATCCGGGCACTGATGCGACGGCAACAGGTGGAACTCTCCGACGGTGAGATTGGTAGCGTAAGAATGTGTGACCCTTTTCCTATTGCCATGCCCCCAAAAAGTGAAATGATGATTTGGTGCCGGGCAGCTATTGGTCTGAGAGGTAGAGATTACCAGGCAATGGTAGAACCAGTTTACTCAGACAGTAGGCCCACCATCTTGACAGCACGGGGGGTGGTTAATGTACGCCATGGGAGGGTGCCCGTTCGCATAATCAATATCGGGAAGAGGGAAGTGTACCTGCCCCGGTATGCCACGCTAGCCAAATTATATACCATTAACCAAAATGCTATACAATCTGTGGAACCCTTGCCTCCATCTCACCCGGAGGAAGGTAACGGCTCTAAGAAAACAAAGGAGGACTGGTGTCAGCAACTACATTTGGGTACTGACTCCACTCCCTCACATCAGAAACAGGGAGTCTATCGGGTGGTTCAAGAGTACGAGAGAGTGTTTAGTAAACACCCGTTAGACTTCGGGCGAGTCAAGGGGGTAGAACACCACATCCCCACGGGAGACCATCCTCCCATAAAAGAGAGGTATCGACCCGTACCCCCTGCACACTACCAACACGCCAAGGGGATGCTTAGAGACATGAAGGAGGCTGGGGTGATCAGGGATAGCTGTAGCCCCTGGGCAGCTCCACTAGTCTTAGTCAGAAAAAAAGACAACACCATGAGGATGTGTGTAGATTACCGGAAAATCAACCGTATCACACACAAGGATGCGTACCCCTTACCAAGGATAGAGGAGTCATTGGCTGCTTTAAGGTCTGCTAACTTCTTCTCTACCTTGGATCTCACTAGCGGGTACTGGCAGGTTCCTGTAGCAGAGGCGGACCGGGAGAAGACCGCATTCACCACCCCGATGGGACTTAGCGAGTTCACCTGCATGCCGTTCGGACTCTGCAACGCGCCAGGAACCTTCCAACGACTAATGGAGTGTTGTCTGGGCCACAGAAACTTCGAGACGGTCCTGTTGTACCTGGACGATGTCATCGTATATTCCAAGACGTATGAGGACCACCTGAAACACCTGGCGGAAGTGTTCGAAGCTCTGGCGAGTTACGGCCTAAAGGTGAAACCCTCCAAGTGTCACCTCCTGAAACCAAAGGTGCAGTACCTGGGACACGTGGTGAGCGCTGACGGAGTGGCTCCCGACCCTGATAAGATCACGGCAATTAAGGAATGGCCAAGCCCCTCCAGCGTAAAAGAAGTGCGGCAGTTCCTCGGGTTGGTAGGCTACTACCGAAGGTTTATTCCCGGTTTCACCAAAAAGGCAGCACCTATGCAGGACCTCCTGATAGGCCAGTCCCGGAAGGCCAAGAGCCAGAAGCCGCCCTTCAAATGGGAGGAGCTGGAAGAAGAGTCCTTCCGCCAGCTGAAGATGGCCCTCACGGGGGACGAAATCCTGGCGTACCCGGATTATAGCCAGCCCTTTATCCTCTACACCGACGCCAGTAACATCGGGCTAGGAGCCGTACTGTCCCAGATCCAGCAGGGGAAGGAACGAGTAATCGCCTACGCCAGCCGAAAGCTGCGACCCACCGAAAGGAATCCCGAGAATTACAGCTCATTTAAGCTAGAGTTCCTGGCCGTAGTATGGGCAGTCACCGAGCGCTTTAAGCATTACCTCGCTTCTTCCCGGTTCACCGTGTACACGGATAACAACCCGTTGACACACCTGGACACGGCAAGACTCGGTGCCCTGGAGCAGAGGTGGATGGCCCGTCTGTCCAACTACGAGTTCACAATCAAATACCGGGCCGGACGCTCCAATACCAACGCGGACGCCCTGTCCAGGATGCCCAACCTGCCGGACGAAGGAGAAGATCCGGAGGGACTGGAAGAAGTTGAACTCCCTGCGTTTCACCGTCATGGGACTATCCAGTACTCCCACCGGGTAAGGAGTAAGCAGGCTGCTACGTTGAACCCCTTACCTCACTACAACTGGGCGGAAACGCAAGACAGCGACCCTGCCGTCCGACTGGTGAAGGAGATGCTGACTCGCCCGGAGGCTTGCCTTGAACCAGACGCTCCGGAGGAAGCCAAACAACTATGGGCAGAGAGGAGTCGACTGTTCCTTTACAAGGGGAAGTTGTGCCGCAGAATGGTTAACTCCCGGACGCATGAACTACTCTGGCAAGTAGTGGTGCCACGAAGAGACGCAGCCATGGTGATGGAGGCATACCACGACGGAGCAGGACACTTCGGGTGGAAGAAGCTGGAGTTCCTGCTGCGCGAGCGATTCCACTGGGTAGGCATGAGGGGAACCATTGAGAAGTGGTGCAGAGACTGTGGCCCGTGCAACCTAAGAAGGAAGGATCGTGGCAGCCAGAAGACTCCCCTGCAGTCCATCGTCACCCGGCAGCCGTTGGAACTGGTAGCCTTGGATCATGTAAAACTGACCCCAAGCAGAAGTGGCTACGTCTACGCACTAACCATCGTGGATCACTACTCCCGGTTCTTGGTTGTCGTCCCCGTCAAGGACTTAACAGCTCGAACAGCAGCGAGAGCCTTCCAGCAGCATTTCTGCCGTCCACACGGGTACCCGGACCAAGTGTTGACAGACCAGGGACCTGCCTTTGAAGCGGAGGTCTTCCAAGAATTCTGCACTCTGTATGGCTGCCGGAAGATAAGGACGACACCCTATCATCCGCAAACTAATGGACTTTGTGAGAAAATGAACCAGGTGGTAATGGATCTTCTGAAAACGTTGCCCCTGGAAGAACGCAGTCTGTGGCCTGAGAAGCTGCCCGATCTGGTGGACCTATACAACCACATCCCGGTAGGTTCCACCAACTGTACCCCGGCTTACCTAATGAGGGCAAGACCTGGTAAGTTACCTGTTGACCTGGAAATGGGAGTCCTGACACCCGAGGACACTTCACCAGAAGCAGACTGGGACACAGAGAGGCAGCAGCAGTACCGGAGAGTACAGGAGAGTGTGGAGCGAAGTCTCTGTCAGGCTAGGGAAAGACAAGAGAAAACTTACAACCAGTATGCTCCCGCTGTTCCCCTGGTACCCGGAGAGCAGGTCTTGAAGAGGAAGAGACGGCTCCACAAGTTGGACGACCAGTGGGAGAAGGACCCGTACACCGTACTGCCCTCAAGCCACGAGAACCCGAAGGTTTGTACCATCAGTAAAGACGGAGGGGAAACCACAGCCATTGTATCCCGGGACCACCTGAAAAAGTGTCCCGAACAACTGAGGAACCCTGAAGAGGAACAAGAAGACCATCGACCCGTAGAGGAAAGGGAAGATATGGTTAGTACTGTGCTCGGGGACTTCCCTCGGTCTTGGACTCAAGTCAATGGTGCAGTTGTGGTACCCGTACTCACCTTCCTCCAACCAGCATCCCAAGCACCTACGGAGCAACAGGTAGAGCTGGAAGAACAGCCGGTCCAGGAGGATCAACCCTCTGCTTGCAGTGAGCCTGCCATATCCCTAGTGAGCCAAAGAGCCGGTAGACAGCTGCCCAGTTTACCCTTGACAGCTCCTACACCCTGTAGTTCAGGGCTAGACAGTCAGCTCCGTAGGTCCACTAGGGCCACTAGAGGCCAGTTACCCGCACGTTGGAGGATTTGAAGTGTATAAATTGTTTTATGTATGTTTACCTGTGTATTGTTGCTTGTGTATAATTTTGTGTTTCTAGTTATTTGTAGGAGTCCTTGGTGGATTTACCGGGAATCCTTGTACATAGTTGGAGCGTAACCCAGGACGGACTAAAGACTGTTAAGGACTCGGGGTAGGACAAACCCCTACCTGGTTACGTCTCCCTGTTTTGGTGAAATGGACACCTTGCTTTTCTTCAAAGACTGCACCCGGTTGCGGACACGCCGTAACCATCTTATGTGTTTTTCTTATTGTATTGTTATTGTTATACCTTGTTATGTTTTTCTAAAAATATGTTTAGTCCCGGAGTACTAAATTTCACTAGGGGGGAATGTGACACCCCTGGGGTCTGGTTGCCACAGTGATAGAGATATTATGTCTGAGAGCAGGTGGGAGGTCCTTTGGTCAGGGATCCTGTGCATGCCACACCTCCTGCCCAGTCTTGGGAGGGGAAGAACTTCCCCTATATAAACCCGGGGCTGAAGCAGGGTCAGTCAAGGAGAGTAGAGACAAGAAACAGTCACAGGAAGAAACAGCAGAAGCTCAGTGGGAGCAATACTACTACAAGTCAGGGGCTGGCAGCTGCAGAGCTCGCCCTGACTGAGAAGCTTTCTTACCGGACCCGGCGTCCGAGGCTGTGGGGACTAACTCTTACCCAGCAGCAGAAGCCGACCGGCAGGGGATTTCAGGTCCTCAGGCCCAGAAACCCGAAGGCACGGTCACACGCGTGGGACCAGCGCCGCCATCGTGGAGCGGAAGCCATTAGAAGGCCCCGAGTCACCGGCCATACGGGTGAGCACCACACGGTACACTCAGGGACGTGGGCTACATATATCCGCTTCTAGCAAGGTAGCCAGAAGAGTACAGTCAGTTTGGGAGGCCTACAACTCCGCCTGGCCAGGGGAGATCCCATCTGCTCAAGGACTGACCAGGCCCCGTTCGCTAGCAAGTACTCCGGGAGGGTCTATCGTTGTTACCAGTAAAGACCCTGAATTACACCGCACCGTCTCTGAGTGATTCCTGCTACCCTCATCTTCCACGTCGGCTGCCCTGAGGCCATACCCCTCCCGTTGGGGGTTATACTATCACGCTGCACAATTCTACACCGGCCTCAGCGGTCTGCCCTGCAGCGGCAGCTCCATAGCTGCAAATCAACGGGTGGCGTAGTCGACACTCAAATAACATCTATCAAGACTGCCACACACTGAGTTGACTCCCTGGGCACGGACCGGGTCCCCGCCACTCGGAGACTACAACCCTCATCTGATCCGGTTCCGGGTAAGCCCCCGTGCGCAAGACGCTGCGCGACACAGCAGGCCCAGGGGCGCGTCAGATCCTCCTCTGTCGGCGCCAAGGGACGTCCTCCGGACTGGAAGCCAGCTGGATCTTTCCTGGGGGGGACACCTGTAAAGACTGCACAGCTCTGGTTAGCGCGGCAACGCTTTTGGTCAGCTCTTGGACTTGATGGTGCAGGTCTGCAGCCGGGGCTTTGTCCAAAGCCTGTGCATCAGCTCCTACAGGCTCTGCAGACAAGGGCGCCGCCTCCTGGTGATAGCAGGGCACCTGTGGGTTACAGCGCCACCTGGTGCCGGTTCTCGGAGCACCCAGATGGCCTGGTCTTTAAACTGCGCGAAGTCCAAATCAGGGTTCTGCAAGGCCATTACACGCAACTGGGTTTGGTGAGCGCAGGACTGTAGACCCTCAATGAACTGTTCGGTCAACAGCTTATCCTCATTCTGTGCGCTGTCAGGGTCTGCCTGCTTAATGGCTCTCAGGGCCTCCTGCAAATTCAATGCATAGTCCCGTATACTGTCTTGTGCCCGCTGTTTGCATCCATAAAATTTTAGTTTGATCTCTGCTGAGGTGCGGGTATCAAAAGTGTCCTTTAGACGGGCCAGTATTTCCTTTACAGTCCCCTTTTCCCTGGCTGACCAGGACATCACTTCTCCTTGGGCTGCTCCGATTAACTGACCTATCAGGATGCTCACTTTTTGTTCCTCGGACAGGGGGTATACTTTGAATAGGCTATTCAGTCTTTCTTTAAAGTCGCTCAGGGTATGCGACTCCCCTGAGTACTGGAGAAACCATGCCGCTCCGGGGATATACGGCATCGTGAACGGCATCACTGCGGCAGCAGCCGCGCTGGCGGTGGGAGCTCCCTCCATTCCTGGTGTCTTCCTCCCCCCTAGTTAACCGTGGCCTACCTTCCGTTGCTTCTTCTCCGTAGGCCGCGGCTCCGCAGGCGATCATCGGGGTTGAGGACCTTGCGTCACGCGCTTGTGACGTCGGCGTCCGCTGGGCTCCTTCCAGGACCTTGCTGTTAGAACCCTCCTGTTAGTTTTGCTATCTTGTGTTTTGCGGTCACGTGACCAGCTGCCTATATATTCCAGCTCCGCCCTTCTGGCTTTGCTGGACTTCAGTGTTTTTGCCTGTCTCTCTAGCCAGGTGCTTCGGTGCCTATCTCTGTCTAGTTTGCTTGGTCCTCTGGGACCTCTAGTACTTTTTGTCAGTTTGTCTTTTTGCTCTGCAACAACTTTTGTTAGGAGGTGTCCCATTTTTGCCCCAGTCCTTAGTTCCCTCCCTTTATTCTATAGGTCTTCGTTCAGACTAGCCGAGGACGAAGGCGGGTCTGTTCACAAGGAACAGGCTGCCCGCTACATCGTAGGGATTCAGCTTAGTCTTACTGTAGGGACAGCTTTTCCCATTCTTTCCTTAGTTAATGTTGCAGATCATAACAGTAAGTCCAGCCCAAAAAAAAAAAAAACTAAAAGGAAAGAAATTCGGGGATCAGTATGGTCTCCATCCAGGAGTTGGCTCAATGCCTGCAGGGATTGTCTCTGGAGGTGGCCGAGCTTCAGCAACACGTGAGGAGCTGTCCTGGAGCGCACTTTGTGGAACCGAAGGTAGGACTGCCTGATGTTTTTTATGGTAAACAGCAGGATTTTTTTCCTTTAAAAATGCTTGTTTGTTATATTTTCGTTTGAGACCAAGATCCTCTGGGAATGAATCACAGCGCATTGGTTTTATTATGTCACTTTTGCGCAAAGAACCACAGGGTTGGGCCTTTTCTCTCCATCCTAATGATCCGTGTTTAAGTTCTGTTGAAGAATTTTTTTCTGCTATGGGGCTATTATATGACGATCCTGATCGAATCTCATCTGCTGAATCCGAACTTAGACGTTTGAATCAGGGGTCTGATGATGTTGAAAATTATTGCACACACTTTAGAAGGCGGGCTTCAGAATTTAAGTGGAATGATTCGGCGCTGAAAAGTTTATTTCTTGCTGGTCTGAGTGAAAGGGTTAAGGATTTGATAATTGCATTCCCTGCACCTGAGACTCTGCAGGAAGCTATGTAGTTAGCTGTTCGTGTGGACAGGAGAATAAGGTCCAGGGTCAATGATGTAAAAACTCCTGTAACTTCAGGTCCTAGTTTCCAGAAAATCTGCTCTGACAGCGGAGAACCAATGGAGGTTGGGGCGATGTCACTCCGCTCTCAAGAAAGAGATCGGAGATTCACCGAAGGTTTGTGTCTTTTTTGTGGTAAAGCTGATCATTTGATTAAGTATTGTGAGCGTTGTTTAAGTAAAGAAAAAAAAAAAGTCAGTTACGCCCGTATAGCTTGTTTACGCTCTGCAGGAGTGTTGCTTTCTGGGTGTACTACTCTGCAGGGAGATTTGATTGAATTTCAGGTATTTGTAGATTGTGGTTCAACACTTAATGTGATTGATAAAGGGTTTTTGGAAAAACTTAAATTGAAATACAAACCTTTGTCATCTCCTATTTCTGTGGTTGCAATTGATAACACTCCTTTGAAATGTATTACTCACAAGACTGCTGCATTTCCTCTCACTATCAATGGTGTTCACCAAGAAATTTTGGACTTGGTTGTTTTGGATAATTTGCCCTCTCCAGTTGTTCTAGGATTGCTTTGGTTAAAACTGCACAATCCTTTACTGGACTGGTCTACTAATGTGATTAAGTCTTGGAGTCCGAAGTGCTATGATAAATGTTGTAATGGTCGCATTGCGGCTGTGGAAAAAGGGGAACTACCAGTACCTATTCAAGATTTTTCGAGGGTTTTTTCGGAGGAGGAGTCGCAAGTTTTACCTCCTCATAGGGATTATGATTGCGCCATTGAGTTTGTTCCAGGTGCTACTCTTCCCAAAAGTCGCTTGTTTAATCTGACTATCCCTGAAAGAAAGGCCTTGGAGGAGTACATAGAGACTAGCCTGGCTGCTGGTCACATTAGACCTTCTAAGTCGCCTGTGGCAGTCGGATTCTTCTTTGTTAAAAAAAAAAGGACAGCGGTTTACGTCCATGTCTGGATTTTCGTGAAATTAATAAGATTACCGTACGCAATTCCTACCCATTGCCGTTAATTCCTGACTTGTTTAACCAGTTAGTGGGAGCCAAGTGGTTCTCAAAAATTGATCTCCGAGGGGCATACAATTTGTTACGTGTGAAGGAGGGTGATGAATGGAAAACTGCTTTTAACACTCCAGTAGGTCATTTTGAGAATCTGATGATGCCCTTCGGTCTTACCAATGCACCTGCATTTTTTCAGAACCTTATTAAAGACATCCTGAGACCTTTGATTGGTAAGAATGTGGTTGTGTATTTGGATGACATTTTGATTTATTCACCAGATTTAGAGTCCCATTGGCAGAGTGTACGTAAAGTTTTGCAGTTATTGAGTGATAATTCACTCTTTGCTAAGCTGGAGAAATGTGAGTTCGCTGTGCAGAAAATTAGTTTTTTGGGCTACATTGTCTCCAGCGAGGGCTTTGAGATGGACCCTGTGAAGGTTCAGGCTGTGCAGGAATGGCCAAGGCCTATTGGTTTGAAATCTATACAGAGGTTTTTGGGTTTTGCCAATTATTACAGGAAATTCATTAAGAATTTTTCTGTAATTGTTAAACCTCTAACCGATCTCACCAGGAAAGGTGCGAATACGACCCAGTGGACTACTGAAGCCATTGAAGCATTTGAGTATTTCAAAGAGAGGTTCAGTTCTGCCCCTATCCTTATACAGCCTGATGAGACCAAACCTTTTTTGGTCGAGGTCGATGCTTCATCTGTGGGGGTCGGAGCAGTTTTGTCTCAGGAGAACAAGGATGGAGTACAACCTTGTGCCTTCTTTTCGAAAAAAATTTCGGAAACCGAACTGAATTATGATGTTGGAAATCGGGAGTTGCTGGCTATTAAACTCGCGTTTGAACACTGGCGTCATTTTTTGGAAGGCGCTAGATTTCCTATTCAGGTTTTCACAGATCATAAGAATTTGATGTATCTGGATGCTGTCAAGCGCTTGAATGCCCGTCAAGCTAGGTGGGCACTTTTTATTTCTCGGTTTCATTTTTCTGTTACCTATATCCCTGGTACTAAGAACGTTAAAGCCGATGCTTTATCTCGCAGCTTCTCTCCTACAGTCGGTGCCAAGGAGGAGAGCATTTTGCAGAAGGGAGTTGCGGTGGCGGCATTGGACTCCGATTTGGAGAATGGGATTCTGAATGCTCAAGATGATGCTCCATCTAACACTCCCCATGGGAGGTTGTTCGTGCCTAGAGCCTTTAGGAGAGATTTGTTTGTGGAGTGTCATGAGTCTCGGTTGGCAGGTCATCCAGGAGTTTCGGAGACTAAGAGACTTATCAGTCGCAGTTTTTGGTGGCCTGGATGGCAGAAGGAAGTCATCAAGTGGGTGCGTCAGTGTACTGTGTGTGCTAGGTCAAAGGCTTCACATACTCCTGCTGCGGGGTTGCTTTGCCCTCTGGAGGTTCCTAGTGCGCCTTAGACGCATCTCACTATGGATTTTATTACTGATCTTCCTGTGTCTGAGGGTTTTACTGTCATCTGGGTGGTCGTAGACCTTTTTAGTAAGATGTGTCATTTGGTTCCATTCATTAAGTTGCCCTGCGCCAAGACACTCGCTAAGGCGTTTGTTAAGGAGATTGTCAAGCTCCATGGCGTTCCCACGGATATTGTTTCTGATAAAGGACCTCAGTTTGCGGCTCGCTTTTGGCGTGCTTTTTGTGACAGGTTGGGAGTTCATTTGTCATTTTCGTCTGGTTATCATCCTGAGTCTAATGGACAGACTGAAAGAAAGAACCAGGATGTAGAACAGTTTTTGCGTTGTTTTGTGGCAGACAATCAAGAGGTGTGGGCTGAGTTTCTGCCTCTCGCAGAATTTGCTCTTAACAATCATACATCCTCCTCTGCTGGGTGTTCTCCTTTTTTTTGTTGCACTGGGAGACATCCGTCTTCTGGTTCGTTCTCCAAATTGGGGTCGGCGGTTCCGGAGGAGGAGAATTTTTCCGGTGATTTGGAGAGAGTTTGGACTAATGTACGTTGTAACCTGGAAGAGGCTAACAAGAAGTCCAAGAAGTATTTTGACAGAAAACGTAAAGAGGTTTTGTTTACTGTGGGTGACATGGTTTGGTTGTCCTCGAAGAACTTGCGGTTGAGGATTCCCTCTAAAAAACTGGGTCCTAAGTTTGTGGGTCCATTTAAGGTGCTTCAGGTTGTTAATCCATCTGCTGTCAGGTTGGATGTCCCTACTTCCTGGAAGATTAATCCTGTGTTTCATGCTTCCTTGTTGAAAAAGGCTGACGTTTCTAATAGGGACGCCACTGTCACAGTTCCTCCTGTGGTGGAAGACGGTGAATATGAAATTTCTTGTATTTTGAATTCAAGATGGCATAGAGGGAAATTACAGTATCTTGTCTACTGGAAGGGTTTCGGTCCCGAAGACAACTCCTGGGTAAGGGCGGATGATGTCTCTGCTCCTAGGCTTGTTAGAGCTTTCCACAAGAGGTTTCCAGATAGGCCTGGGCCTGGAGGATCCGGAGGATCCTCATAGAAGAGAGGGTACTGTTAGAACCCTCCTGTTAGTTTTGCTATCTTGTGTTTTGCAGTCACTTGACCAGCTGCCTATATATTCCAGCTCCGCCCTTCTGGCTTTGCTGGACTTCAGTGTTTTTTGCCTGTCTCTCTAGCCAGGTGCTTCGGTGCCTATCTCTGTCTAGTTTGCTTGGTCCTCTGGGACCTCTAGTACTTTTTGTCAGTTTGTCTTTTTGCTCTGCAACAACTTCTGTTAGGAGGTGTCCCATTTTTGTCCCAGTCATTAGTTCTTTTAGGGACCCCTCCCTTTATTCTATAGGTCTCCATTCAGACTAGCCGACGACGAAGGCAGGTCTGCTCACAAGGAACAGGCTGCCCGCTACATCGTAGGGATTCAGCTTAGTCTTACTGTAGGGACAGCTTTTCCCATTCTTTCCTTAGTTTATGTTGCAGATCATAACACTTGCGCAGCGTCAGTACGTAAGGTGGGGCTTCAGCTCTCGCACACTTTTGGCATCCACGCCCCTCTTCTTCCCGCGCGGCGTCCCAAAAATGGCGCCCAATGGCGGGAAAACGGCTGCGGATGGTGGGAAAACGGCTGCGGATGGTGGGAAACTTCACCACGGTAAGTATCACAGTCTTTCCTCAGGCACGCAGTACCCGGTGGTTGCGGGCACGAAATCCTGCCGACTACGCCAAAGTTGACGCGCCTCCTGGGCCGTGTGCGGGGGAATACCCGGAGCCGGGTCTCTGTGTAATGTCAGGGGTTGTAGTCTCTGTGGCGGCGACCCAGTCCCGTGGCTCAGGGTGGTCAAACCAGTGGCGGATCTGTTTACTTGGTTTTTAATGTTGAAATGTCCGACTACGCCACCCGTGGATTGCTGCCACTGAGAACCACCGCTGCGGGGCAGACCGCTGAGGCTGATGTTGTGTGCGCAGCAGAGGGTAGTATAACTCCCCACGAGAGGAGTATAGCCTCAGGGCAGAGTGTGTAAATGGTGAGGGTTGTGGTGCATGGGCGCAGCAGAAATGACTCAGAGTCCGTGCAGTGCAGTTCAGGGTCTTTACTGTTGGTAATGAAGAAGGCCCTGCCGGGAGTACTGGCTAACATTAGAGGCCTGGTCAGTCTGTGAGCGAACAAGAGTCCCCCTGGCCAGGTGGAGGTGAAAGCCTTCCCGTCTGATTGCACTTTTCCTGGCTACCCTGCTGTAGTCGTGTAGTAGCCCACGTCCCTTAGTGTACCGTGTGGTGCTCACCCATATGGCTGGTGACTTGGGGCCTTTGGTGCCTTCCGGTCCTTGATGGCAATGCCGGTCCCTTGCATGTGACTGAGCCTCCGAGCTTTCTATGGCCAGAGGACCTGAAATCCCCTGCCAGGTGGTTTCTGCTGCTGGATGTGGATATCCTCACAGCCTCGGACTCCGGTGTCCGGTTCTCTGTGTCTTCTGCCAGGATGAGCTCTATCAGCTCCAATCCCTGGTCTTCAGCTCCTGGCTCCTACAGAGCTCCTTGCTGCTGCTCTGTCCCTTCCTCTGGAACTAACTCTACTCAGTAACTCCGCCCCAGATCCAGTTTATAAAGGGCAGGTTCCTCCCCTCCCTGGACTGGGGCAGGAGGCGTTGCATGCAATAGTGCTCCTGACCAGGAAAACCCATGCTCGCTCTCAGACATGGTATTTCTACCTCTGTGGCAACCAGACCCCTGGGGTGCCACATCACTCCATGCACATGATTTGCGACTGTTTGACAGCTTCAATGCATGTGAGGAATGCCTGTTTCTTAGGCATTCCTCACATGTATTAAAGCTGTCAAACAGTCGCAAATCATGCACACGGAAGTGATTCAAACATATCACCGAGCAGCTGTAACTACTCGGTGCTCGCCCGAGTATACTCGGCGAAAGGGTGAACAAAACATACTCGCTCATCACTAAAAGCTATCCCTCCCAGCACACAGCTGAGTCATGTGAATGGCTGCTGGGTCCCCCACATGTGACATGTATAGATGACATATATCCGCCTCTACATGCTTCCATGGCTGCAACTATTATAGAAAAAAGGACACTTAGCAGCATATCCACAGTAACACAGCCAGGAGAAGCAGGAGGTCTTCATCATGTCAGCTGCACTCTTGTTTTTTTATGCTTCTGCTTTACTGCCATATAGAAATAACCTCCTCCACAACCACTGACTGTATGATTTGACTGCCGAAAATTGTGAATGGAAACCCCTCCTTAAGATCCTTACAGTAAAGGTTATTTACTAACCACAAACTACAGTGGGAATCCTCCATCTCCATTTCTGTCTTTATTTTTGTTTCCAGGTACAATGTTTTCCCGCTAAAGGGATGGTAATATGGAGGATTTATAATCCTTTTGTACCATTCATTAATCAGCAGCAGACAAGGAAACAAAGTGCAGACATTTCTGATGATAACAGAGATGAAAATTCTTTCATTCCACATACAATCTCTGTGTGAAAAATGTGCCCAGGAATTTGTGAGAAATAAACTTGTGCCATGTTTTATCCCACACTGTACTATGTATGTATGTTCCCATAGAATCATTACTGGAGGATATGAAGACATATAAAAGCACACGGAGCACTTAGTTACAGTTTACTCTCTGTTTTTCCAAATTAAAAGTGAAGTCTCCACCCACGCGGTGCCAGTACAAATATAGTACATGTAAATGGAAGTAAACTTTTCAAAAAAAATATATTACAAATACACTTTGAGAACCTCCCGGAAATGTGTTTCAAACATAATGGGCTTCTGTGTAGTTAGGGAAAATGTTTATGGTCACAGAAACTTAAAGGGGGTTTTCCCACAAACAAAGTTAATTTTAAAGTTGATTTTTATCACTAGATCTTGGAATAATTATAAGTCCCACAATTGGATGTGTTTAAAAAAATGTTCCTGTGCTGAGATAATCTTATAAATGTGCCTGTGCTGTGTACTGTGTAATGGCTGTGTCTAACCGTACAGGAGCATGGTCTGATCATACCACATCTCCTGACATTACAGCACGAGATCATAACTGATTCCCTAGGAGAAAAAAACATTTCCCTGCCTGTTGTTAAAAAATGTTTTACCTCAAAAAATGAATAATTTGAAATCCTGTCCTGTAATGTCTGCATATTTTTTTTGCTTCCTCCCCTGCCCAGGAGATGTGGTATGATCAGACCATGTTCTTGCACGGTAATACGTAGCCATTACACAGTACACAGCAGGGGCACATTTATAAGATTATCTCAGCACAGGAACATTTTTATAAACACATCCAATTGTGGAAGATATTATTATTCCAATATCCTTTGATTAAAATTAAGTTTGTTCATGAGACAACCCTTTGATGTGGAAACCTGTATGGAAAATTTTAGGAGAAACTCAAAAGGTGTCACATGTTTGCCAGTTTTGATCAAATCAAATAGTCAATCGATCAGAGAAAAGGGCACACAACCAGTTTCTATCTGTGTTCCAGGCTTGTCTGACTCTCAGATGCCCAGTCACAAGTCTTTATTACAACCACAGAGATATGAAAAGGGGCATGGCTTTACATTATCTAACAGAGGAAACTATGTAAGTTAGGAATAACAAGGTCATAAATCATGGAAACTGTTGAATTCCTTGAAAACTGGTTCTACCCAGCTTTTCCTATGCCTTCTGTAACAAAGAAAGCTTAACCCAAATACACCTCAATATCAGAGACAATGCCCTGTGTTATTGCTTTTATGAATAACACTTATAAAGATAATATTAAAATACAAAATTATCAAAGATATATGAATTCTCAAAATAATAAAGCAAAGAATAAATATTTACCATAAAACCCTTTACATTTATTTAAACACATTGCGGGTGATCAGGAGAATCTCTATATAGGGAAAAAGCTGAGCGGAACTCTGGCCGCCTTATTCTTAGGTCTCACTCCACAATCACTATAGTAGAAGGAAAGCTGGGGAGCGGAAAAAGTGCAATATGATGTTATCTGTTGGTAAGCGGTAATTTAGTTTGAAAGTATTGCTCACCTGGTAACGATGTGGAATATACAATAATTAAAACCTGAAGGTAGTCTGCTGCTGCAGACCAGCGTGATAGAAAACTATAAATGCTAAAAGGAGAGATTAAGTGGTTCCTTGAGAAAGGATGAGTCTTTGACACACCATGTGCTCTTGTCTGTTTGGCGCCTTTATTTGAATATACACCCTATTTAAGGCTGTTACAATGTAATTATGTCCTTACTGTGGTTGTATGCTGATGAAGAAGTCTGACTTTGAAACGTGTAGATATTAAAAACCGCATCCCATTTATCGAGTCTCCTGGATTATTCCCATTTTTTTATCAGCAGTGCACGGAAACCACTTAATCTCTCCTTTCCACAATCACTATGTCATGTCCTACTAATAAATGTGACATTGTGCAGCTATAATCTAGTGACAAGTAACATAGAAATTGTAAGTAAAATAAGTAAGAAACTATAAACCTGAACCATCACTGAGATCTAACAGAATATGGAAATGATTCTATGACATATAATATTTATCTTACAGATCATACAGGTATTATACCTATAGGCCCATCATTAGTTTAGGCTGACTGCAGGTCACTACATTTCCTATCACTTGTTTATATCTAATCTATTTCCCTATACATAAAATATATTGGCTTTTTAGAGAAAAAAAACAAAGAGAAGATGGCTCCAGAAATGCTCAGGTCTTACACTCTGCCACTAGAGGGCGCTTATTAAGTAGAGAAAATAAAACTTCCAATTAATTGCTGAATCTTGAAATGCGTCAGGTCAGTTATTTGTACTTTTTTAATGATAATACTTATACCATAAATAACAAAAATATTTGTAATAAAAATACTTTTTTTAAAATTTAACATACAGGTGCATTTCACAAAATTAGAATATCATCAAAAAGCGAATTTATTTCAGTTCTTCAATACAAAAAGTGAAACTTATATATTATATAGAGTCAATACAAACAGAGTGATCTATTTCAAGTGTTTATTTCTGTTAATGTTGGCAATTATGGCTTATAGCCAATGAAAACACAAAAGTCATTAACTCAGTAAATAAGAACAATTAACAAAAACACCTGTAAAGGCTTCCTAAGCATTTAGAAAGGTCCCTTAGTCTGTTTCAGTAGGCTCCACAATCTGGGGAAGACTGCTGACTTGACAGATGTCCAGAAGGCAGTCATTGACACTAAGATGAGAGACACTAGACCCAACAATGCAGATGAGCTGAAGTCTGCTATCAAAGCAACCTGGGCTTCCATAACACCTCAGCAGTGCCACAGGCTGATTGCCTCCATGCCACGCCGCATTGATGCAGTAATTGATGCAAAAGGAGCCCCGACCAAGTATTGAGTGCATTTACTGAACATACATTTCAGTAGGCCAACATTAAGGATTTTAAAAACATTTTTCAAGCTGTTGTTATAAAGTATTCTAATTTACTGAGATAATGACTTTTGTGTTTTCATTGGCTGTAAGCAATAATCATCAACATTAACAGAAATAAACACTTGGAATAGATCACTCTGTTTGTAAAGACTATATAATATATAAGTTTCACTCTTTGTATTGAAGAACTGAAATAAATTAACTTTTTATGATATTCTATTTTAGTGAGATGCACCTGTATATAAATATATTTGTAACATAATATAAACTGCAAAAAATTGCTAATTTCTTTATATTTATTTTAAAATCCCCAAGTCTAAAAAAAAGAGGCAGCATTCCAATGAATCGGGAAAAAAATATGGTGTTATATTTGTCCACACAAAGTAATATTTCAGCTCAATCCCCTTTATTATTATTATTATTTATTATTATAGCGCCATTTATTCCATGGCGCTTTACATGTGAAAAGGGGTATACATAGCAAAAACAAGTACAATAATCTTGAACACAATGTGACAGCGACTGGTACAGGAGGAGCGAGGACCCTGCCCGCGAGGGCTCACAATCTACAAGGGATGGGTGAGGATACAGTAGGTGAGGGTAGAGCTGGTCATGCAGCCGTGGTTACTGCAGGTTGTAGGCTTGTCGGAAGAGGTGGGTCTTCAGGCTCCTTTTGAAGGTTTCCACGGTCGACGAGAGTCTGATGTGTTGAGGTAGAGCGTTCCAGAGTAGGGGGGAAGCACGGGAGAAATCTTGTATGCGATTGTGGGAGGAGGAGATAAGAGGGGAGTAGAGAAGGAGATCTTGTGAGGATCGGAGGTTGCATGCGGGTATGTAACGGGAGACTAGGTCAGAGATATATGGAGGAGACAGGTTGTGAATGGTTTTGTATGCCATGGTTAGGGTTTTGAACTGGATTCTCTGAGGAATGGGGAGCCAGTGAAGAGATTGACAGAGAGGAGAGGCCGGGGAATAGCGGGGGGACAGGTGGATTAGTTGAGCAGCAAAGTTTAGGATAGATTGGAGGGGTGCAAGAGTGGTAGAAGGGAGGCCACAGAGCAGGAGGTTGCAGTAGTCGAGGCGGGAGATGATGAGGGCGTGCACTAGTGTTTTTGCAGATTCATGGTTGAGGAATGTGCGGATGCGGGAGATATTTTTGAGTTGGAGTCGGCAGGAAGTGGAAAGGGCTTGGATATGTGGTTTGAAGGAGAGATCAGAGTCCAGGGTTACTCCAAGGCATCGAGCTTGAGGGACTGGGGAGAGTGGACAGCCATTGACATTGATGGATAGGTCAGTTGTGGGGGTTGAATGAGATGGCGGAAAGATGATGAATTCTGTTTTGTCCATGTTAAGATTTAGAAATCTAGCAGAGAAGAAGGATGAAATAGCGGACAGACATTGTGGGATTTTGGTTAGTAGGGAGGAGATATTGGGTCCAGAGAGGTAGATCTGTGTGTCATCAGCATAGAGGTGATAATGAAAGCCATAGGACTCTGAACTGTCCCAGGCCAAAGGTGTAGATGGAGAAGAGCAGGGGTCCTAGAACTGAACCTTGGGGGACACCGACAGATAGGGGGCGAGATGAGGAGGTGGTGCGTGAGTGGGAGACACTGACTTTGAACCTTTATCAAGCAAAAAAGAAAATCGAGCTGAAACGCTGCTGTGTGTGGGCAAATTAAACCCTATCTTATCCCTATATTTCTTCACAGATAAATCGGAGAGCAGAATTTTCTATAAATTTAGATTAAATAGCTGAAACATATTATGCAGCGCTGTACAGACGTCATTCTCTTACTTCAGCGTTATTTGCAGTGACTGCAATCTGAAAATCTTCCTGCTATAACGGAAGTGAATGTGATATATTACAGAATTTTATTCCACCAATAGAGGATTTTTAACAAAGAATTCGAATAATCTAGAAAACAAAAGAGGATGATCTAGAAAGAGCAGCAGACTGAGAAAATAATTGTTAAGAGGATCAAGGACAGAGTCCTCCCTTCCCCCAGTGCTGAGTGTGGCATGTGGAAGGGAGAGGAAATGAGCCGACCCTCCCCCACACAGATCAGAGACTGAGCAGAAGCCTGAGTGCTGAGCCTATCCCTCCCCCACACAGATCAGAGACTGAGCAGAAGCCTGAGCGCTGAGCCTATCCCTCCCCCACACAGATCAGAGACTGAGCAGAAGCCTGAGAGCTGAGCCTATCCCTCCCCCACACAGATCAGAGACTGAGCAGAAGCCTGAGCGCTGAGCCTATCCCTCCCCCATATAGATCAGAGACTGAGCAGAAGCCTGAGCGCTGAGCCTATACCTCCCCCACACAGATCAGAGACTGAGCAGAAGCCTGAGCGCTGAGCCTATCCCTCCCCCACACAGATCAGAGACTGAGCAGAAGCCTGAGCGCTGAGCCTATCCCTCCCCCACACAGATCAGAGACTGAGCAGAAGCCTGAGTGCTGAGCCTATCCCTCCCCCACACAGATCAGAGACTGAGCAGAAGCCTGAGTGCTGAGCCTATACCTCCCCCACACAGATCAGAGACTGAGCAGAAGCCTAAGCGCTGAGCCTATCCCTCCCCCACACAGATCAGACACTGAGCAGAAGCCTGAGCGCTGAGCCTATCCCTCCCCCACACAGATCAGCGACTGAGCAGAAGCCTGAGCGCTGAGCCTATCCCTCCCCCACACAGATCAGAGACTGAGCAGAAGCCTGAGCGCTGAGCCTATCCCTCCCCCACACAGATCAGAGACTGAGCAGAAGCCTGAGCGCTGAGCCTATCCCTCCCCCACACAGATCAGAGACTGAGCAGAAGCCTGAGCGCTGAGCCTATCCCTCCCCCACCACAAGGCTAGAAACATGAGCAGCACACAAAGAACAGTTCAGAGAGATAACGCCACTCCCTCACTATGTAAGTGTGTAATAGACAGAGAGCCTGTGCCTCCTCCTTATACAGGGGATTAATGGCAGTACAAGAACTTGAGTATTGTACGCAGTGTTTTTCCTGACAACACTCTGGATTTTGGTGCAGAAAAATCAGATGCAAAGACTCACTGTGTGCACATACCCTTAGGCTATGTGCCCACGATGCAGAAATGCTCAGGATTTTTTCCTGAGCGTTTCTGCATCTCCCTGGCAGAAAAAAACGCATGCGGATTGTACATGCGGATTGTACATTATTATTATTATTATTATTTATTATTATAGCGCCATTTATTCCATGGCGCTTTACATGTGATAGGGATATACATAACAAAAGCATTTACATAATCTTAACAAAACGAGTCAGCGACTGGTACAGGAGGAGCGAGGACCCTGCCCGCGAGGGCTCACAGTCTACGAGGGATGGGTGAGGATACAGTAGGTGAGGGTAGAGCTGGTCGTGCAGTGGTGTTTACTGCAGGTTGTAGGCTTGTCGGAAGAGGTGGGTCTTCAGGTTCCTTTTGAAGGTTTCCACGGTCGGCGAGAGTCTGATATGTTGGGGTAGAGAGTTCCAGAGTAGGGGGGAAGCACGGGAGAAATCTTGTATACGAGTGTGGGAGGAGGAGATAAGAGGGGAGTAGAGCAGGAGATCTTGTGAGGATCGGAGGTTGCGTGCAGGTAAGTACCGGGAGACTAGGTCACAGATGTATGGGGGAGACAGGTTGTGGATGGCTTTGTATGCCATGGTTAGAGTTTTGAACTGAATTCTCTGGGCAATAGGGAGCCAGTGAAGGGATTGACAGAGAGGAGAGGCCGGGGAATAGCGGGGGGACAGGTGGATTAGTCGAGCAGCAGAGTTTAGGATAGATTGGAGAGGTGCAAGAGTGTTGGAAGGGATGCCACGGAGCAGGAGGTTGCAGTAGTCGAGGCGGGATATGATGAGGGCATGCACTAGTGTTTTTGCAGAGTCTTTGCTGAGGAATGCACGGATCCGGGAGATGTTTTTGAGTTGGAGTCGGCAGGAGGTGGAAAGGGCTTGGATATGTGGCTTGAAGGAGAGATCAGAGTCCAGGGTTACCCCAAGGCAGCGAGCTTGTGGGACTGGGGAGAGTGAACAGCCATTGACGTTGATGGATAGGTCGGATGGGGGATGTGAATGAGAGGGTGGAAAGATGATGAACTCTGTTTTATCCATGTTGAGTTTTAGAAACCTGTCGGAGAAGAAGGATGAGATGGCGGACAGACATTGTGGGATTCTGGTTAGTAGGGAGGAGATATCGGGTCCAGAGAGGTAGATCTGTGTGTCGTCAGCATAGAGGTGATACTGAAAGCCGTGAGACTCTATGAGCTGTCCCAGGCCGAAGGTGTAGATGGAGAAGAGCAGGGGTCCTAGAACTGAACCTTGGGGGACACCGACAGATAGGGGGCGAGATGAGGAGGTGGTGCGTGAGTGGGAGACGCTGAATGTCCTGTCTGTTAAGTATGAGGAGATCCAAGATAGAGCCAAGTCCGTGATGCCAAGAGATGAGAGAATCTGGAGTAAGAGGGAATGGTCCACTGTGTCAAAGGCAGATGACAGGTCCAGAAGGAGGAGGATGGAGTAGTGTCGCTTGGATTTGGCATTTAGTAGGTCGTTGGTGACTTTGGTCAGGGCAGTTTCAGTCGAGTGATGCGGTCGGAAGCCAGATTGTAGACGGTCGAAGAGGGAGCAGGAGGAGAGGTGGGAGGACAGTTCAAGGTGGACATGTTGTTCTAGAAGTTTTGAGGCAAAGGGGAGAAGTGATATGGGGCGGTAGCTGGTCAGAGAGGAAGGGTCAAGGGAGGGCTTTTTGAGGATGGGTGTGATTGCGGCATGTTTGAAACATGAGGGGAAGACTCCGGTTGTTAGTGATAGATTGAAGAGGTGGGTTAGGGTTGGGATGAAGACTGAGGTGAGGTTAGTGATGAGGTGGGATGGGATTGGGTCAAGTTCGCAGGTGGTGAGGTGTGATTTGTACATGCGTTTTTCCTGACAGGGACATGCGGAAATGAAGCGTTCTTCACATGCATTTCTGCATGCGGGTGTCAAGCGCTTTACAAGCGATTTTAGCATCACTTGGAAAGTGCTTGTCAACTAGGCCACACTACATAAATCCATGCAAACAGCATGGATTTATATAGTGTGACCCGAGAGAATAGTTAAAAATAAAAAGATAAACCTAATCTTACCTTCTGATGGCCCCCGAGACTTGCTGCGCTCCTGTGCTGGCTGCCGGCAGATCGCGGTACGCTGTACTGAAGGACCTGCCGTCACATGGCTGTGACGTCAGCGCAGGTCCTTCAGTCCTGCGCGATCTGCAGGCAAGCACAGAGAAGGAGTCCGGGGGCCGTCGGAAGGTGAATATAATCTTTATTTTTTATTTTATTCTTTTTTTTACAGCTTTTAATTGTACCTGGGTGTGGAGGAGAGTCTCCTGTCCTCCACACCCGGGTACCATCCGCACATTAGAACGCGCCAATTACGCAAGTACAGATGCAGTCTTGCGGAATTGGCGCGTTCTAATTCAAGTCAATGGCGGGGAAAATGCAGCGCTTCCGCAAAATTAATGGACATGCTGCAGATTTTTGAGCGCAGCATAAGCGCTGCGGAAAAATCCACAGCATGGGCATTGAAAGTGCGGAATTGCATTGGAGACCATGGGGGAAGGTTTACCAAGCGTTTCCCAAGCGTTTACGCTGCGGAAATTCCGCAGCATAAACGCTTGAAAAACGCATTGTGGGCACACAGCCTTATACATTGAAATTACAAGCAGCAACAAGAGTCCGGGTCCCTCCCTCACATTACAGATGAATCACACAAATATAATACACAATCTCCCTTTGACCTACAAAGGAGACATTCCCAGCATGCCCGGCCTGCCACACCCTTATATATGATATGGATGATGAAGCTATCCCTCCCGGCACACAGCTGAATATGGCTGCTGTATCCTACACATGAGACATGTACAGATGACACATATCCGCCTCTTCATGCTTCCATGGCTGCATCTATTATAGAAGAAAAAACAGAGACACTTAGCAGCACATCCACAGTAACACAGCCAGGAGAAGCAGGAGGTCTTCATCATGTCAGCTGCACTCTTGTTTTTTAATGCTTCTGCTTTACTGCCATATAGAAATAACTATCTCCACAACCACTGACTGTATGATTTGACTGCCGAAAATTGTGAATGGAAACCCCTCCTTAAGATCCTTACAGTAAAGGTTATTTACTAACCACAAGCTAGAGTAGGAATCCTACGTCTCCATTTCTGTATTTATTTTTGTTTCCAGGTACAATGTTTTCCCGCTAAAGGGATGGTAATATGGAGGATTTATAATCCTTTTGTACCATTCATTAATCAGCAGCAGACAAGGAATCAAAGTGCAGACATTTCTGATGATAACAGAGATGAAAATTCTTTCATTCCACATACAATCTCTGTGTGAAAAATGTGCCCAGGAATTTGTGAGAAATAAACTAGTGCCATGTTTTATCCCACACTGTACTATGTATGTATGTTCCCATAGAATCATTACTGGAGGATATGAAGACATATAAAAGCACACGGAGCACTTAGTTACAGTTTACTCTCTGTTTTTCCAAATTAAAAGTGAAGTCTCCACCCACGCGGTGCCAGTACAAATATAGTACATGTAAATGGAAGTAAACTTTTCGAAAAAAATGTATTACAAATACCCTGTGAGAACCTCCCGGAAATGTGTTTCAAACATAATGGGCTTCTATGTAGTTAGGGAAAATGTTTATGGTCACAGACACTTAAAGGGGTTTTCCCACAAACAAAGTTAATTTTAAAGTTGATTTTTATCACTAGATCTTGGAATAACAATAATTTCCACAATTGGATGTTTAAAAAAATGTTCCTGTGCTGAGATAATCTTATAAATGTGCTGTGTAATGGCTGTGTCTGACCATACAGGAGCATGGTCTGATCATACCACAGCTCCTGAGCAGAGAAGGAAACAAAAGAGTATACTGATATTACAGCACAAGATCATAGCTCATTCTCTAGGAGGAAAATCTTTTCCCTGCCTGTTAAAAAATGTTTTACCTCAAAGAATGAATCATTTGCAATCTTGTGCTGTAATGTCTTTATATTTTTTTGCTTCCCCCCCCTGCCCAGGAGATGTGGTATGATCAGACCATGTTCCTGCTCGGTAAGACACAGCCATTACACAGTACACAGCAGGGACACATTTATAAGATTATCTCAGCACAGGAACATTTTTTAAAACACATGCAACTGTGGAAGATATTATTATTCCAAGATCTATTCATTAAAATGAACTTTCGTTCATGGGAAAACCCCTTTAACACAAATACACCTCTGTATCAGAGACAATGCCCTGTGTTATTGCTTTTATGAATAATACTTAGGCTATGTGCCCAAAATGCAGAAATGAAGCAGAAAATTTCTGCAGCATTTCTGCATCTCCCTGGCAGAAAAAACGCATGCAGATTGTACATGTGGATTGTACATGCGTTTTCCTGCCAAATACATGCGGATTTGAAGCGTTATTCACATGCGTTTGCGCATACGTATTGACAAGCACTTTCCAAGCGATTTTAGCATCACTTGGAAAGTGCTTGACAACTAGGTCACACTATATAAATCCATGCAAACAGCATGGATTTATATAGTGTGACCGTAAAAGAATGTTTAAAAATAAAAAAAATAAACCTATACTTACCCTCTGATGGCCCGGCGTGTGTAGCTGCGCTCGCTCCTGGCTGCCAGCTCATCCGGGACACTGCACTGAAGGGCCTGCGGTCACATGACTGTGATGTCACCGCAGGTCCTTCAGTCTGCTGGCAAGCACAGGGAAGGAGATCGGGGGCCGTCGGAAGGTGAATATAATCTTTATTTTTTATTTTATTCTTTTTTTTACAGGTACAATGGTACCCAGGTCTGGATGAGAGTCTTCTCTCCTCCAGAACTGGGTACCATCCGCACATTGAAATGCATATAATCCATGAGTACAAAAGTACTGACACGGATTATGTGCGTCTCAATGCAAGTCTATGGTGGTGATTACGCCGCGCTTCCGCAAAATTAATGGACATGCTGCGGATTTTTGAGCGCAGCATAAACGCTGCAGAAAAATCCGCAGAATGGGCATTGACAGTGCGGCTTGTCATTGAGGACCATGGGGGGGCGGATTACCAAGCGTTTTTGAAGCGTTTACGCTGCGAAAATTCCGCAGCATAAACACTTGAAAAACGCTACGTGGGCACACAGCCTTAGGGTATGTGCACACGATGCAGAAATGAAGCAGAAAATTTCTGCATCATTTCTGCATCTCCCTGGCAGAAAAAACGCATGCAGATTGTGCATGCGTTTTTCCTGCAGAATACATGCGGATCCACATGCAGATTGACATGCGTTTCCGCATGCAGATTGACAAGCGCTTTCCAGGCGATTTTAGCATCACCTGGAAAGTGCTTGACAACTAGGTCACACTATATAAATCCATGCAAACAGCATGGATTTATATAGTGTGACCCGAGAGAGTGTATATACTTACCTCTGATGGCCCGCGCTGTCCTGCTTTACAAAGTTCCCGGCTGCCGGCAACTTTGAATTGAAAGACCTGACGACGTCAGCGTCACGTGACCCGTCACATGACTCTGACGTCACCGCAGGTCCTACAACTCACTGCAAGTGCCGGGAACCAAGCGGGAGCGCTGCGCGGGCCGACAGAAGGTAAGAATACATTTATTTTTTATTTTATTCTTTTTTTACAGCTTTTTTAATGGTACCTGGGTGTGGATGAGACTCTCCTCTCCTCCACACCCGGGTACCATCCGCATATTAGAACGCGCCAATAACGCAAGTACAGATGCAGTCTTGCGGAATTGGCGCGTTCTAATGCAAGTCAATGGCGGCGAAATCGCCGCGTTTCCGCAAAATTAATTGACATGCTGCGGATTTTTGACCGCAGCGTTAACGCTGCGGAAAAATCCGCATCATGGGCACAGCACATGCGGATTTCCATTGGGGAACATTGCTTCCCTTCTACCATGCGTTTTTCATGCGTTTCCGCGGCGTTTACGCAACTGCAAAAACGCCGCGGAAACGCATGAAATACGCATCGTGTGAACTCAGCCTTATAAAGATAATATTAAAATACAAAATGATCAAAGATATATGAATTGTCTAAATAATAAAGCAAAGAATAAATATTTACCATAAAACCCTTTAAATTCATTTAAACACATTGTGGGTGATCAGGAGAATCTCTATATAGGGAAAAAGCTGAGCGGAACTCTGGCCGCCTTATTCTTAGGTCTCACTCCACAATCACTATAGTAGAAGGAAAGCTGGGGAGCGGAAAAAGTGCAATAGGATGTTATCTGTTGGTAAGCGGTAATTTAGTTTGAAAGTATTGCTCACCTGGTAACGATGTGAAATACACAATAATAATTAAAACCTGAAGGTAGTCTGCTGCTGCAGACCAGCGTGATAGAAAACTATAAATGCTAAAAGGAGAGATTAAGTGGTTCCTTGAGAAAGGATGAGTCTTTGACACACCATGTGCTCTTGTCTGTTTGGCGCCTTTATTTGAATATACACCCTATTTAAGGCTGTCACAATGTAATTATGTCCTTACTGTGGTTGTATGCTGATGAAGAAGTCTGACTTTGAAAGATATTAAAAACCGCATCCCATTTATCGAGTCTCCTGGATTATTCCCGTTTTTTTATCAGCAGTGCAGGGAAACCACTTAATCTCTCCTTTCCACAATCACTATGTCATGTCCTACTAATAAATGTGACATTGTGCAGCTATAATCTAGTGACAAGTAACATAGAAATTGTAAGTAAAATCAGTAATAAACTATAAACCTGAACCATCACTGAGATCTAACACAATATGGAAATGATTCTATGATATATAATTATCTTGCAGATCATACAGGTATTATACCTATAGTCACATCATTAGTTTAGGCTGACTGCAGGTCACTACATTTACTATCACTTGTTTATATCTAGTCTATTGTACCTATGGCATGAAATACATTGGCACTTTAGTGTAAAAATTATAACAAAGAGAAAATGGCTCCAGAAATGCTCAGATGTTACACTCTGCCACTAGAGGGCGCTTCTAAAGAAGAGAAAATAAATCTTCCACCGATATGTCAATTAATTGCTGAAATCCTGAAAAGCGTCAGGGAAAATATTTGCACTTCTTTGTGGTAATACTTATACATAAATGACACGAATGTTTGCAATAAAAATAAGTTGTTTTTTAACTTTGACATATATAAATATATTTGCTTATAAAAAGCAAAATATGTGTTCATTTTTTATATTTATTTTAAAATCCCCAAGTTGAAAAAAAGGGGCAGCATTGTAATTAATCGGAGAAAAATATGGCTCAACCCCCTGTGAACCTTTATCAAGCAAAAAAACAGTTGGAGCTGAAACGCTGCTGTGTGAGAGCAAATAAAACACTGTATCTTATCCCGGAGAGCAGAATTTTCTAGACATTTACATTATATAGCACCAACATATTATGCAGCGCTGTACAGACGTCATTCTCTTACTTCAGCGTTATTTTCAGTGACTGCAATCTGAAAATCTTCCTGCTATAACGGAAGTGAATGTGATATATTACAGAATTTTATTCCACCAATAGAGGATTTTTAACAAAGAATTCGAATAATCTAGAAAACAAAAGAGGATGATCTAGAAACAGCAGCAGACTGAGAAAATAATCGTTAAGAGGATCAAGGACAGAGTCCTCCCTTCCCCCAGTGCGGAGTGTGGCATGTGGAAAGGAGAGGAAATGAGCCGACCCTCCCACACACAGATCAGAGACTGAGCAGAAGCCTGAGCGCTGAGCCTATCCCTCCCCCACACAGATCAGAGACTGAGCAGAAGCCTGAGCGCTGAGCCTATCCCTCCCCCACACAGATCAGAGACTGAGCAGAAGCCTGAGCGCTGAGCCTATCCCTCCCCCACACAGATCAGAGACTGAGCAGAAGCCTGAGTGCTGAGCCTCTCCCTCCCCCACACAGATCAGAGACTGAGAAGAAGCCTGAGCGCTGAGCCTATCCCTCCCCCACACAGATCAGAGACTGAGCAAAAGCCTGAGCGCTGAGCCGACCCTCCCCCACACAGATCAGAGACTGAGCAGAAGCCTGAACGCTGAGCCTATCCCTCCCCCACACAGATCAGAGACTGAGCAGAAGCCTGAGCGCTGAGCCTATCCCTCCCCCACACAGATCAGAGACTGAGCAGAAGCCTGAGCGCTGAGCCTATCCCTCCCCCACACAGATCAGAGACTGAGCAGAAGCCTGAGCGTTGAGCCTATCCCTCCTCCACACAGATCAGAGACTGAGCAGAAGCCTGAGCACTGAGCCTATCCCTCCCCACACAGATCACAGACTGAGCAGAAGCCTGAGTGCTGAGCCTATCCCTCCCCCACACAGATCAGAGACTGAGCAAAAGCCTGAGCGCTGAGCCTATCCCTCCCCCACACAGATCAGAGACTGAGCAGAAGCCTGAGTGCTGAGCCTATCCCTCCCCCACACAGATCAGAGACTGAGCAGAAGCCTGAGCGCTGAGCCTATCCCTCCCCCATACAGATCAGAGACTGAGCAAAAGCCTGAGCGCTGAGCCCACCCTCCCCCACACAGATCAGAGACTGAGCAGAAGCCTGAGCGCTGAGCCTATCCCTCCCCCATACAGATCAGAGACTGAGCAGAAGCCTGAGCGCTGAGCCTATCCCTCCCGCACACAGATCAGAGACTGAGCAGAAGCCTGAGCGCTGAGCCTATCCCTCCCCCCACACAGATCTGAGACTGAGCAGAAGCCTGAGCACTGAGCCTATCCCTTCCCCACACAGATCAGAGACTGAGCAGAAGCCTGAGCGCTGAGCCTATCCCTTCCCCACACAGATCAGAGACTGAGCAGAAGCCTGAGCGCTGAGCCTATCCCTCCCCCACACAGATCAGAGCCTGAGCAGAAGCCTGAGCACTGAGCCTATCCCTCCCCCACACAGATCAGAGACTGAGCAGAAGCCTGAGCGCCGAGCCTATCCCTCCCGCACACAGATCAGAGACTGAGCAGAAGCCTGAGCGCTGAGCCTATCCCTCCCCCACACAGATCAGAGACTGAGCAGAAGCCTGAGTGCTGAGCCTATCCTCCTCCACACAGATCAGAGACTGAGCAGAAGCCTGAGCCCTGAGCCTATCCTTCCCCCACACAGATCAGAGACTGAGCAGAAGCCTGAGCGCTGAGCCTATCCCTCCCCCACACAGATCAGAGACTGAGCAGAAGCCTGAGCGCTGAGCCTATCCCTTCCCCACACAGATCAGAGACTGAGCAGAAGCCTGAGCGCTGAGCCTATCCCTCCCCCACACAGATCAGAGACTGAGCAGAAGCCGGAGCACTGAGCCTATCCCTCCCCCACACAGATCAGAGACTGAGCAGAAGCCTGAGCGCTGAGCCTATCCCTCCCCCACACAGATCAGAGACTGAGCAGAAGCCTGAGCGCTGAGCCTATCCCTCCCCCACACAGATCAGAGACTGAGCAGAAGCCTGAGCGCTGAACCTATCCCTCCCCCACACAGATCAGAGACTGAGCAGAAGCCTAAGCGCTGAGCCTATCCCTCCCCCACACAGATCAGAGACTGAGCTGAAGCCTGAGCACTGAGCCTATCCCTCCCCCACACAGATCAGAGACTGAGCAGAAGCCTGAGCGCTGAGCCTATCCCTCCCCCACACAGATCAGAGACTGAGTAGAAGCCTGAGCGCTGAGCCTATCCCTCCCCAACACAGATCAGAGACTGAGCAGAAGCCTGAGTGCTGAGCCTATCCCTCCCTCACACAGATCAAAGACTGAGCAGAAGCCTGAGCGCTGAGCCTATCCCTCCCCCACACAGATCAGAGACTGAGCAGAAGCCTGAGCGCTGAGCCTATCCCTCCCCCACACAGAGCAGAGACTGAGCAGAAGCCTGAGCGCCGAGCCTATCCCTCCCCCACACAGAGCAGAGACTGAGCAGAAGCCTGAGCGCTGAGCCTATCCCTCCCTCACACAGATCAGAGACTGAGCAGAAGCCTGAGCGCTGAGCCTATCCCTCCCCCACACAGATCAGAGACTGAGCAGAAGCCTGAGCGCCGAGCCTATCCCTCCCCCACACAGATCAGACACTGAGCAGAAGCCTGAGCGCTGAGCCTATCCCTCCCCCACACAGATCAGAGACTGAGCCGAAGCCTGAACGCTGAGCCTATCCCTCCCCCACACAGATCAGAGACTGAGCAGAAGCCTGAGCGCTGAGCCTATCCCTCCCCCACACAGATCAGAGACTGAGCAGAAGCCTGAGCGCTGAGCCTATCCCTCCCCCACACAGATCAGAGACTGAGCAGAAGCCTGAGCGCTGAGCCTATCCCTACCCCACACAGATCAGAGACTGAGCAGAAGCCTGAGCGCTGAGCCTATCCCTCCCCCACACAGATCAGAGACTGAGCAGAAGCCTGAGCGCTGAGCCTATCCCTCCCCCACACAGATCAGAGACTGAGCAGAAGCCTGAGCTCTGAGCCTATCCCTCCCCCACACAGATCAGAGACTGAGCAGAAGACTAAGCGCTGAACCTATCCCTCCCCCACACAGATCAGACACTGAGCAGAAGCCTGAGCGCTGAGCCTATCCCTCCCCCACACAGATCAGAGACTGAGCAGAAGCCTGAGCGCTGAGCCTATACCTACCCCACACAGATCAGAGACTGAGCAGAAACCTGAGCGCTGAGCCTATCCCTCCCCCACACAGATCAGAGACTGAGCAGAAGCCTGAGCGCTGAGCCTATCCCTCCCCCACACAGATCAGAGACTGAGCAGAAGCCTGAGCGCTGAGCCTATCCCTCCCCCACACAGATCAGAGACTGAGCAGAAGCCTGAGCGCTGAGCCTATCCCTCCCCCACACAGATCAGAGACTGAGCAGAAGCCTGAGCGCTGAGCCTATCCCTCCCCCACACAGATCAGAGACTGAGCAGAAGCCTGAGCGCTGAGCCTATCCCTCCCCCACACAGATCAGAGACTGAGCAGAAGCCTGAGCGCTGAGCCTATCCCTCCCCCACACAGATCAGAGACTGAGCAGAAGCCTGAGTGCTGAGCCTATCCCTCCCCCACCACAAGGCTAGAAACATGAGCAGCACACAAACAACAGCTGAGAGAGATAACACCACTCCCTCACTATGTAAGTGTGTAATTAAGACCACGTTTACAAGTTCAGCATGTGGTCAGTATTTTACATCAGTATTTATAAGCCAAAATCAGCAGTGGAACAATCAGAGGTAAAGTATAATAGAAACACGTCACCGCTTCTGCATTTTTCACCCACTCCTGGTTTTGGCTTACTAATATCGATGTAAAATACTGACCAAATACTAAACGTGCGAACATGGCCAATTAAAGAGCCTGTGCCTCCTACTTAGGCCATGTTATTATTATTATTATTTATTTATATAGCACAATTGATTCCGTGGTGCTGTACATAAGAAGGGGTTACATACCAAATACAGATATCACTTACAGTAAACAAACTAACATTGATAGACTGGTACAGGGGGAAGAGGACCCTGCCTCTGCGGGCTTACATTCTACAGGATGGTGGGGAAGGAGACAGTAGGAGGGGGGTTGCAGCAGATCCGGTGTTGGTGAGGAGGCAGCGTGGTCATTGTAGGTTGTAAGCTTTCTTGAAGAGATGGGTTTTCAGGTTCCGTTTGAAGGATCCGAGTGTGGTGGATAGTCGGACGTGTTGAGGCACAGAATTCCAGAGAATGGGGAATATTCGGGAGAAGTCTTGGAGGCGGTTGGGTGAGGAACGAGTAAGTGTGGAGGAGAGAAGCAGGTTTTGGGAGGACCGGAGATTGCGCAAGGGAATATATCGGGAGATTAGTTCAGAGATGGGGGCTAGCAGAGGAGTACCAAGGCGAGAGATGAACTAGTCTCGCAGCAGAGTTAAGGATGGACTGCAGAGGTGCGAGAGTGTTAGCAGGTAGGCCACAGAGGAGGATGTTGCAGTAGTCGAGGCGGGAGATGATGAGTGCATGCACAAGCAGTTTAGTAGATTGAGGGTTGAGGAAAGAACGGATTTTGGAAATATTTTTGAGCTGCTGGCGACAGGAGGTGTCAAGAGCTTGGATGTGTGGTTTGAAGGACAGGGTAGAGTCAAGAGTTACTCCGAGGCAGTGGATTGCCGGTACAGGGGAAAGCGTGATGTAATTTATTGTGATAGAAAGATTAGATGGGGAAGATACGCAAGATGGGGAAAAATGATGAGTTCAGATTTGTCCACATTGAGCCTGAGGAAGCGAGAGGAGAAGAAGAAGGATATGGCTGATAGACATGCTGGAATTATGGACAACAGACAGGTAACATCTGGGCCAGAGAGGTAGATCTGGGTGTCATCAGCGTACAGATGGTACTGGAAGCCATGGGATTTTATGAGCTGTCCCAAGGGTATAGATTGAGAATAGAGTAGAGGTCCTAGGACAGAACCTTGAGGGACTCCAACAGAGAGAGGGCAGGATGAGGAGGTAGTGTGGGAGTGGGTGACGCTAAATGTGCGGTTGGAAAGGTATGAGGAGATCCAGGAGAGGGCAAGGTCCTTGACGCTAAAGGAAAAGAGAATCTGTAGTAGGAGGCAGTGGTCAATTGTGTCGAAGGCAGAGGACAGGTCAAGAAGGAGGAGTATAGAGAATTTTCTGTTAGCTTTAACTGTAAGTAAGTCATTGGTAATTTTGGTAATGGCAGTTTCGGTGGAATGGTGGGGGCGGAAGCCAGATTGTTGGTTGTCGAAAGAAAGTTAGATGAGAAGTGAGAGGAAAGTTCAGCGTGAACATGTTGCTCAAGGAGTTTGGAGGCAAATGGGAGCAGCGATATGTTCACATCTTATACCCATCTTACACTCCAGTTCATTTTTTTGGGTTAAAGGGAATCTGTCACCCTCTGAGACCTATATTACCTATTAATATGGACATATAAGTGATAGAAATGTTAAACTAGTTCTACCTGTACGTTTCATATTAGCGGTCTTGTTGTTGAGAAATCTTATTTTATTTATGCATGCTAATGATTTCTTCCAGGCTCTGTGGCGTACAGTGCCCAGAAGAAATCTCTGTCCACTGACCTCATTATAATCCCACCACCCTCCCATGGATATCATAGTGCCCTGTGATGTGTAGTTGTGTTGCCGGAATCCCACGCCTGAGCACTGCACTCCATCCACAATCCGTATTTTTTCCTCGCTTCTAGGGGCAGTGTATTCAGGGATCTTCTGCGCAGGCAAGTCACTGCGACTTCCGCTCCAGTGACCACCGGCGTGCGCGACAATAACGTGCTTCTCTTCGCTTCCTCCAAGTTTATAATAAAAGGTCTATTGGTTTTAACACATCGTGGCAATATGAATCTGGGAGCTGGATCATATAGTTTCTTCCCGTGCACTTTTTTCCTCCAAAAATTTGGAAGATAGTGGAGGGTGCGTCTTATAGTCCGAATGTATGGTACATAGCCGGCTGTGGATGGTGGGGGGACGTGGCAGCAGCGGAGGAGGCAGGAGATGCCTGCTGCAGCTAATACAGTGCCTGCTGCTAAAGAGAATGAATATTCACTGCTCCCCTTACCCATGGGCTTGGGGAGCAGTGAATATTCATTCTCTTTAATAGCGGGTACACGTGATCACCCAGGCGCTGCAGGAGCCAGCAACTAACAGTGTGCCTGCTATTAAAGAAAATTAATATTCACTGTTCCACATGCCCATAGTCCCGGGCATGGGAAGCAGTGAATATTCCAGCAGATGACCTCAGCGTGTGAGGGCGCATGTCAGTGACGTCATGCGCTGCTTACACGCTGATGTCAGCTGCTTTCAGCAGAACAGAGCACCGCTGGAGCAGAGGGAAGGTGATTAGAATCCTTTATTTTTTAATGTGTGCGGTGTGAGGGGGTCATATATATGGGGATGGGGGGCCATATATAACAGAATGGAGGGCCAGGTATACCAGGATGGAGATGGGGGACCATGTATATCAGGGTGGGGATAGTTGCCATGTATGCCAGGATGGGGATGGGAGCTATTTATACAGGACGGAGGGCCATGTTTATCAGGAAGGAGATGGGGACCATGTATACCAGGATGGGGATGGGGGCCATGTACAGTACAGACCAAAAGTTTGGACACACCTTCTCATTTAAAGATTTTTCTGTATTTTCATGACTATGAAAATTTACATTCACACTGAAGGCATCAAAACTATGAATTAACACATGTGGAATTATATACTTAGCAAAAAAGTGTGAAACAACTGAAAATATGTCTTATATTTTAGGTTATTCAAAGTAGCCACCTTTTGCTTTGATGACTGCTTTGCACACTCTTGGCATTCTCTTGATGAGCTTCAAGAGGTAGTCACCGGAAATGGTCTTCCAACAATCTTGAAGGAGTTCCCAGAGATGCTTAGCACTTGTTGGCCCTTTTGCCTTCACTCGGCGGTCCAGCTCACCCCAAACCATCTCGATTGGGTTCAGGTCTGGTGACTGTGGAGGCCCGGTCATCTGGCGTAGCACCCCATCACTCTCCTTCTTGGTCAAATAGCCCTTACACAGCCTGGAGGTGTGTTTGGGGTCATTGTCCTGTTGAAAAATAAATGATGTTCCAACTAAACGCAAACCGGATGGAATAGCATGCCACTGCAAGATGCTGTGGTAGCCATGCTGGTTCAGTATGTCTTCAATTTTTAATAAATCCCCAACAGTGTCACCAGCAAAGCACCCCCACACCATCACACCTCCTCCTCCATGCTTCACGGTGGGAACCAGGCATGTAGAGTCCATCCGTTCACCTTTTCTGCGTCGCACAAAGACACGGTGGTTGGGACCAAAGATCTCAAATTTGGACTCATCAGACCAAAGCACAGATTTCCACTGGTCTAATGTCCATTCCTTGTGTTCTTTAGCCCAAACAAGTCTCTTCTGCTTGTTGCCTGTTCATAGCAGTGGTTTCCTAGCAGCTATTTTACCATGAAGGCCTGCTGCACAAAGTCTCCTCTTAACAGTTGTTGAAGAGATGTGTCTGCTGCTAGAACTCTGTGTGGCATTGACCTGGTCTCTAATCTGAGCTGCTGTTAACCTGCGATTTCTGAGGCTGGTGACTCGGATAAACTTATCCTCAGAAGCAGAGGTGACTCTTGGTCTTCCTTTCCTGGGGCGGTCCTCATGTGAGCCAGTTTCTTTGTAGCCCTTGATGTTTTTTGCAACTGCACTTGGGGACACTTTCAAAGTTTGCCCAATTTTTCAGACAGAATGACCTTCATTTCTTAAAGTAATGATGGCCACTCGTTTTTCTTTACTTAACTGCTTTTTTCTTGTCATAATACAAATTCTAACAGTCTATTCAGTAGGACTATCAGCTGTGTATCCACCAGACTTCTGCACAACACAACTGATGGTCCCAACCCCACTTATAAGGAAAGAAATCCCACTTATTAAACCTGACAGGGCACACCTGTGAAGTGAAAACCATTTCCGGTGACTACCTCTTGAAGCTCATCAAGAGAATGCCAAGAGTGTGCAAAGCAGTCATCAAAGCAAAAGGTGGCTACTTTGAAGAACCTAGAATATCAGACATATTTTCAGTTGTTTCACACTTTTTTGTTAAGTATATAATTTCACATGTGTAAATTCATAGTTTTGATGCCTTCAGTGTGAATGTACAATTTTCATAGTCATGAAAATACAGAAAAATCTTTAAATGAGAAGGTGTGTCCAAACTTTTGGTCTGTACTGTATATCAGGAGGCCATGTATATTTTCTTCAATTAGAAGAGTTTCATATGAAAAGAAATGTGAATGTGATTTTATTACAGAATTTGGTCTACCACTATGGGATTTTTAACAAAAAATTTGAATGATCTAGAAAACAAAACATAATGATCTAGAAACAGCATCAAATTTGGAAAACAATTGTTAATGTGAACAAGCACCGAGTCCTTCATTCCAACAGTGTTGAGTGTTGCATGAGGAAGAGAGAAGAAATGAGCCGACCATCCCCCACGCAGATCAGAGACTCAGCCAGAGCAGAAGCCTGAGCACTGAGCCTATCCCTCCCCCCACCGCAAGGCTAGAAACATGAGGAGCACACAAACAACAGCTCAGTCACACCCTTACAAATAATATGGATGAAAAGCTATCCCTACCCAGCACGCAGCTGAGTTATGTACAGTATGAGTCATGTATTGTATCATTCATATATATAGATTAATGATGGGCGAGCACTAAAATGCTTGGGTGCTCGATCCTCGGGTCGAGCAAATCGGAATGCTCGGGTGCTCGACCCGAGCAACGAGCCCAATGTAAGTCTATGGGAAACGAGCATTTTTCAGGCGGCTCCCCCCGGCGGTCTGCAGAGGCCTAAAAATTGCCCAAATCGATGGGAACAGTGCTCAAATGACATGGGAACAGCATGGGGAAGAACCCTGGAAGCATTTCTGACTCCCAGGTCACTGCTGTCAACAATGTTGTCAGAGGTATTATGTCACTTTTACGGACTCACAATAAAACATAAAAAACTAAACCAATATGGATTTTCCTGGGAAATATGTTAAGGAACATCCTTTCCATAGTAATGACTTGTATATAAGGCAAAATAAATAACCAAAACCAAAAATACTCCTCCACACCTTGGGCTATGTTCACATGTAGCGTTTTTGATGCGTTTTTGCACTTTTGCATTGCTTTCAACCGTGACAAATGCGTTCACAGGGAGATGTCATTTTAACATTTTACAACCTTATCTGACCATGTGGTGTGTGAGACATGATCAGACACATCCTGTTTTATTTATGAAGGAGGGACTCTGAAAGTCACAAAGCCTATTTTTATAGGGCCATTAGGTGGCCTTTACTATTCTTAAAAGGCCAGCAGTCGGCCCTCAGTATTGTTAGAGAGCCATCAGCCGGCTATGCTTCGTTGTTCCCATTACTAAAGAGTGGGTCTGCTATACTGTTATTGCGTATGCAGTGAGTGGCAGGGCTGCCCAAAATTTGGACGCACCCCAAAACCCCTTTGAAGAGACCTAGAGGAGGGCCTCCTGAAAAAAATGTTCCCATTATTAGGAAGTGGGTCTCCCATGGTGTTGGCCTATGCAGTGAATGCACGGGCTGTCAAAAATTAGAAGGCACTCCAATGCACCTAGGAAAAGACGTGGAGGAGGGCCTCATAAAAAAAAGTTCCCATTAGAAAGGAGCGGGTCTCCTATACTTGTAATGCCCATACACCAAGTGTATGGGCTGACAGACATTTACCCCTGGGGGTATACATGAACATACTGTATAAAAAAAATGTTTTACGGGCATCATAAACACCCTTTAAAAAAATTATGTGGGTGTTGCATCACGGACCACGGTCACCCTGGTGATATGATGGTGGAGGATGAGGATGAGGAGAAGGAGCAGAACAAGAGCAAATAGCCAAAATAAGGAAGTGTATACCCATGTGTGGGTGTGAAAAGGTGCATGGGAATACACCTCCCAAAAAAAAGACTCTGGATTTGAGTTTATGTTACGCTGCTATCATTCGGTGATGTTGAGAACTCTGGCCCAATCCAGCCCTTGTTCATTTTAATAAGAGTCAGCCTGTCAGCATTTCCAGTTGACAGGCGGATGCGCTTATCAGTTATAATTCTACCAGTGGCACTAAAAACCCGCTCTGATAAAACTCTAGCGGCAGGGCAGGCCAGGACCTCCGAGGCGTAGAGAGCCAGTTCATTCCACGTGTCCAGCTTGGATACCTAATAATTATAAGGCGCAGAGGAATCACGGAGGACGTTGGTACGGTCGGCAAGGTACTCCCTCAGCATCTTCCCAAACTTTGCACTCCTTGTGAGAGTACCCCGTGCCTCAGGGCCTGTGCGATGGGAGGGGCTGAGAAAACTCTCCCAGAACTTTGACAGTGTTCCCCTGCCTCTGCTGCATTGGAGTTGTGTCTCTCTCGGCTGTACTCTGTGGTTGTCCAACGAACTGTGACCTCTGACGCCAGCGTTTTCAGATGGAAATTTTTTGAATAGTCCCTCAACAAGAGCCTTCTGGTACTGCCCCATTTTTGTAGACTTGTCCGCCTCAGGAATAAGAGATATAAAGTTCTCCTTGTAGCGTGGGTCTAGAAGTGTCACCAACCAGTAATAACTGTCACAAAAATGTTGAGAACGCGAGGGTCATGGGAAAGGCAGAGTAACATAAACTCAGTCATGCGTGCCAGACTGCTAACAGGCAAGACTTCCGTGTTCTCACCAAGAGGACGACTGACCATGCTCTCCTCCTCCTCCTCCCTGTCCTCAGGCCATCCACGCTGAACAGACGATATGACAGTTGTTCAGGTAGTACCATCTATAGCGCATTAAACTAGCTCCTGTTCTTCCCCCTCCTCGTTGGGATCCACGTTGGGATGAGATGAGGCTGGGCTATATGTAATCACCATGTATGGTTCCTTGCTCCATCTCTTCGTGCTCCGCCTGCAATGCATCCTCTTTGATTGTGAGCGCAGAGCGTTTCAGAAGACAGAGAAGCGGAATGGTGATGCTAATTATGGCGTCATCGCCGCTCACCATCTTGGTGGAGTCCTCAAAGTTTTGGAGAGTGGTACATATGTCTGACATCCATGTCCACTCCTGAGGTCTTATGTGTGGAGGCTGAACTGAATACCGATGGCCTTGTTGATCCTGGTACTCAACAACTGCCCTCTTCTGCTCACAAACCTTTCCCAACATCTGCAGTGAAGAGTTCCAACACGTGGGGACATCACACACCAGTCTGTGAGCTGGAAGCTGCAAACGCTGCTGAAACATAGCAAGGGCGGCGGAAGCTGTAGGTGACTTTCTAAAATGGGCACTTTCCTTGTAACTGCATTGTTGAGGGCACGGCTAATGTTGTGGGACACGTGCTTGTGTAATGCGGGGACAGCCTCCCTCACCCTGTGTGCTGCTGTCGTCACTCTGCATGTCCTCCTGCCAGGTTGGGTCAGTTACTATATCATCCACCACAAGCAAATCTCTCCCTAGCTCAGCAGCAGCTCTCCCTACACTGTCTGATTCTGGAGTGACTGTAACGAGCATGGCGGCTCCAGGTCTGATATAGACCTGATGACGCTGTGCGGCCAGCAAATCACTGTAATGCCACAACCAACATAGCTGTGGCATTATAGTGTGTGATAGACAATTCCTGCATGTTGATTGGCGCTCTAAAGAGCGCCAAACATGCAAGGAGGGGACACGAGCTCCCGCTGATCAACCCCGGAAATACTCGGCGAGCGCCGAGCATCTCGAGCAGTGAGATGCTCGGGCGAGCACCGAGCAGTAGCGAGCATGCTCGCTCATCACTAATGATGACTACTGGGTTGCCACTCTGTTAAATCCACGTTATAAGAGTAAATTTTGCCAGATGTTTCCCGCCCTGGAAAGGGACCCATTAATGCTGGAGTATCAAAACCAGCTTTTAAGCAACCTTAAGAGAGGTGTCCCAAGAGGGCAGTGAGGCACACAGTGTGCATCGCAGCTGTAGTCTTTCAACCTCCGGCACATCGGTTCGTCAACGCCAAAACATTAGCTGCAGCAGCAGCAGAGTAAATGGCAGAAGCAATTTGTCCTTTCACACATTTTTTTAGACTAGCTCGTGCACCAGCACAACAGAGTACAAGTCTGAAATGTGGTGAACGACTGGAGAGGATGATTCAGGAGTATCTAGAGCTCAATATGAATACCATCAGAGAGGATGTGGACCCTTTTACATTTTGGTCTTCAAAAATGGATGAATAGCCTGAGCTCGCCTGTCACGCCTTGGAGGTTTAATCATGCCCGGCATCCAGTGTTCTCTCAGAACATGTCTTCAGCGCTGCTGGTGGTGTCCTGATGGATAAGCGCAGCCGGCCTTCCCATGAAAGCGTAGACCGCCTAACTTTCATCAAGATGAACAAGTCATGGATCTCCAAGGACTTTTGCACTCCAATCGCAGACTGTACAGTCTAGGCGATGTTCTAGTTTTTAGTGTGCTACAGTCTGTGATATGGCTTCTGTGCCTGCTCTTGCTTCTGTTGCTGCAGGTTTTAGGCCTTCATTTTTTTAAATGTGAATACTCCTGATTGTGTCTCCATCTGCTGGGTTTGGCTGTAGTGGAAGTGGTGTCGGTCGCCATTATACTACATATACTCTAGTGAAATGTATTATTATTATTTATTTATATAGCACCATTGATTCCATGGTGCTGTACATAAAGGGTACATACAAAATACAGATGTTACTTACAGTAAATGAACTAACAATGATTGACTGATAGAGAGGAAAGAGGGCCCTGCCTTTGCAGGCTTACATTCTACTGGATAATGGGGAAGGAGACAGTAAGTGGGGGGTTGCAGCAGCTCTGGTGGTGGTGAGGTGCAGGTCTGGTGTTGGTAAAGCAGCTGCTCTAGTGGTGGTGAGGCGGCAGCATGGTCATTGCAGGTTGTAAGCTTTCTTAAAGAGATGGGTTTTCAGGTTAAGTCTGAAGGATCCAGATGTGGCAGATAAGCGGACGTGTTGAGGCATCGAATTCCAGAGGATGGGGGATATTCGGGAGAAGTCTTGGAGGCGATTGGGTGAGGAACGAATAAGTGTAGAGGAGGGGAGGTGGTTGTGGGAGGACCGGAGATTTCGTGAGGGAATATATCGAGAGATTAGTTCAGAGATGTATGGAGGAGAAAGGTTATGGATGGCTTTGTAGGTCAGTGTTAGTAGTTTGAACTGGATACACTGGGCAATTGGGAGCCAGTGAAGAGATTTGCAAAGGGGGGTTGCGGAGGAGTAGCGAGGAGAGAGATGAACTAGTCGAGCAGCAGAGTTAAAGGACAGACTGGAGAGGTGCGACAGTGTTAGCAGGTAGACCACAAGCAGTTTAGTAGATTGAGGGTTGAGGAAAGGGCGGATTCTGGAAATATTTTTGAGCTGTAGGTGACAGGAGGTGGCGAGAGCTTGGATATGTGGTTTGAAGGACAGAGCAGAGTCGAGGGTTACACTGAGGCAGTGGATTTCTGGTACAGAGGAAAGAGTGATGTCATTTATTGTGATAGATAGATCAGAAGGGGAATATACCCGAGATGGAGGAAAGATGATGAGTTCAGATTTGTCCACATTAAGTTTGAGAAAGCGAGAGGAGAAGGAGGATATGGCTGCTAGACATGCTGGGATTCTGGACAGCAGAGAGGTGACGTCTGGGCCAGAGAGGTAGAACTGGGTGTCATCAGCGTACAGGTGGCACTGGAAACCGTGGGACTTTATGAGCTGTCCCAGGCCAAGGGTATAGATGGAGAAGAGTAGGGGTCCTAGGACAGAGCCTTGAGGGACTCCAACAGAGAGAGGGCGGGATGAGGAGGTAGTGTGGGAGTGAGAGACGCTAAAAGTGCGGTTGGAAAGATATGAGGAGATCCAGGATAGGGCAAGGTCTTTGACACCAAAGGAAGAGAGAATTTGTAGTAGGAGGCAGTGTTCAACTGAGTCGAAGGCAGAGGACAGGTCTATAAAGGAGGAGTATGGAGAATTGTCTGTTAGCTTTGGCTATAAGTACAGTAAATCATTAGTAATTTTGGTAAGGGCAGTTTCGGTGGAATGGTAGGGACGGAAGCCAGATTGTCGGTTGTCGAAGAGAGAGTTAGATGAGAAATGGGAGGAAAGTTCAGGGTGAACATGTTGCTCAATGAGTTTGTAGCGATATGGGGCGATAGCTGGACAAAGCAGTTGGATCAAGGAATCGCTTTTTGAGGATAGGAGTGATTGCGGCATGTTTGAAAGCAGGAGAAGGTATGAGAAGTTAGTGATAGGTTGAAGAGATGGGTTAGGGATGGGATGAGTGTGGGGGTGAGGTTGGGGAGGAGGTGGGATGGGGTCAGGTGCACAAGTGGTGTGGTGTGATTTGGAGAGGAGGCGGGTAAGCTCTCCTTCAGTGCCAATTTATGCCACTTTGGTGGTTTTAAGCCCTAATTTTTTTAAATGTGAACACTCCTGATTGTGTCTCCATCTGCTGGATTGGCTGTAGTGGAAGAGGTGTCGTTCCTAATTCTACTATTTGTACTATATTGAAATTGATGCCACTTTGCTGGTGTCTGCCACTAATTTTTGGAAATGTAGAGAATCCTGGTTCGGTCTCCATCTATTGGGTTGAACACTCCTGGTTAGGTCTCCATCTCCATCTCCTGGGTTGGCTGGAAGACGAGGATGTCACATTGCATCCTACAACACATACACTGAGTGATGCAACTGCGACGAGCACTGCATCCTTAGCCACAACTGTGGCTGTGGCCAGCAGCGATGGCGGGTCTGCAGCTCGCAGGGGGCGGCAAGGGTTGCGTAGCCTGGGCCTTTTTTGAGACCGCAAAGGATGAGCCAACTCACGTTATCTGCACACTTTGCGATAAAAAACTCAGTAGAGGGAAAAAATGCAAAAATTTGGCTACTACATGCGTGAACCTTCACATGCGCAATCAACATGCGTTACTCTGGCAATCTCGTTGCGATAAAATGCAGATCTCAACAACCATCAGCCGCCCCATCAAGCGCATCTGCTGCTTCTTCCTCCTCCTCTGTTACCGTGCCAAGTATTGTCACGCAGGTCTCCCACCGCAGAACCTCTGGTTCTTTACCTGCTCCAGTCAGGCTGAGTGAGAGTCTGTCATCTGTAACAGAAGCAGACAAGTTTGCTGTTTGTGACCCATCTCAGAAAATGAGTACACCACAACTGTATCAATCCATCGTAACATCTCCGCCTGCATCTCACTCACGGTCCAGCAGTTTGTCCGGTTCACCGTTCTCCGCTCTCTCTCAGCACAGCAGCCAGCTCTCAGTCCCGTAAAAGATTGTTTCCTCCCACACATGACAAAGCTAAGAGGTTGAACTCCACCATCTCCAATCTGTTGGCCATGGAAATGGTGGTGTCAGGCCCTAATTTTTTGAACTGTGAACACTCCTGTGTGGCTGCTTTTTTACTGAGGAGGAAACCAGAGAACCTGGGAGAAACCCCTGCAAACATGGGGAGAACATACAAACTACTTGCAGATGTTGTCCTTGGTGGGATTTGAACCCAGGACTACAGTGCTGCAAGGCTGCAGTGCTAACCACTGAACCACCATGCTGCTCTCTCTGTTCTTCCGGCTCTGCTATCTAACATGCTGGAGAAACTTGCACCTACTGCCACTCGTGGCCAGGATCCTCTCTCCTCTTCTACCAGTCGGTGAGTCACTGACAATGACCCCTTTTCACATGTAAAGAGCCTCGGAATAAATGTCACAGTAATAATAATAATAATTATAATACTTGTACTCTGGGTCAATTGATGGCACTTTCCAGGTGTACCCCTAATTTGATGTGTTTTGGAAGCTTTTGGGCCCGTTTGAAGGTGTTGTATATGCGGGGTTTTTTGCTCCCCAATGAATCCTATGGCATACGGTAATGTTTGACGAATATTCGACAAATAAACTGGAGAATATTGCAGATTTACCGATCGGAATCCAAACATCAAAACATTCGCTCATCTCTAATTATGAGAAGGAGGATTGCTTGAGCCTTGCTTTTCTTGCAGGTCAGTTTGCTTTTGTCAGATGAGCTGATGATGAAAAAGAATGACGTAGATCCTAGTTAATGTGTGTCATAATGCTTATTATAGAACAGCAAAGCCTGCACACAGCAAAAGATTGGTCCTGTGGCAATGCGGAAAGGAGTTACCAATCCCGAGATCCCTGAACATAGGATCGTCACCACCACAACTATCACAGCAGCTTTCAAGCACTGTCAAGCCTTCTACACCAACAACAGTCAAGACATCACCTGCTTTAGAGCTAACGAAAAAAAAACAAGCAGATTTTGACCCAGCCGTTGCCTGCGCTTTGTATAATCAAGGTCAATGCCCTGCTCCTCTAATGAAAACACCTTGTCTTGTCCATCACAGAATCATCATCATCTTTCTGGATCCGGCAGACAGCCTCTGCGTGGGAAATGTTAGAGCGCTGTGCCAGCCATTGCCACTACCACTATGGCTCACAGAGCCAGTAACACAGCTTTGAATTAGAATTGAGTCCTCTATTTCCTCTGACCCCATTTTATCAAAGTACAAAGGCTGACTGTTCATCTCTTCCAATAAATCATCTGGAAGATGTAGCTCTAGTGTAGTATCTTCCTTATCTCCGGGGTGCTATTGGCAGAGCAGAAACAAGTGTCATTAACAGAATGGAAATTCCACTATGTACATTATGTGTTATGACATCAGAGGAGTTGGACTGTGCAAAACACTGACTCAAGCTGATGGTCTTGCTATCAGAGGCTTCATCGTTCTGCTGTGACTGAGGTGAGCATTATGATATATATCTCATTACGCCCTCCACTTTCTCCCCTCTGATGCGATTACAAGAAGCAAAGTAGGCCAATTGTGATCTGCGTTTCGTGCTACTACTGCCGGAATAGTGCGGTTGCTGCCAGAAGTGCCGGCGGTGCTGCTGCTGCTAGCGGCTCTCATACTTTTTGCTGTGGTATGGTTGCTTTTTTTCTATCACGGAACTACATTCTTTGCCAGGGCCATGTTTTGGTTTAACATACTGTGATGAACCTGTAGCCGCCATCTTGGTAATGATAAATCATATCCAGGGATGGCCACACTTCAGCAGCCCCCACCCTTGGGACCTTCTGTTAAAACGTCAACTAGATAGTTTCCCCCCATCCAGGCTCCTGTAAGATAAGAAGCCTACTTAACACTTGAATGCTAGGAGCTTCAAAGACTTCGAGAGGAAACACAGCCAGCAGGGGGGGGTGCTTCGTCTATCTGTACCTGACCATTTGTCCCATAGGACTAGTTTCTTTGTCTGTCACAAGCATGGAGGCATAAGATATAGAAACATGAATAGTACACGCATGTTGCGTGGGATGGGCCAATAAAAAAATATCACGGCGTCCCGGAGCCATTGCGCACACAAGCCTCCGCGGTAGACGTTTGTACGTGCTCTGGAAGCCAAGATATAGCGCGGAGCCATTCCTGAGGACCGTATGGTATCATAATTGATATCAAAAGGTCGGTTACGGCGGCCCGAATCCATGGGAACCCCTGGGGGTATCATGAGACCATCCCAGAAGAAGTTATTGGGTTCCATAGAATTTGGGCTTCTGATCGAAGTTAGACCTGAGGGTGGAGACTGAGCCAGCTGACCTCACCAGCAGTGGGCGGGACGGGGCAGGTAAGATAGCAGGACAGACAAGAGACAAGTCAGTCTTGACCCAAGAGTGGTGTGCTGAACATCTGAGCACCAGCTGAGGCCACCAAGGGGAGGAGCAGTTTGACCATGCGGTGGTAGGCCTCAGCCTGTAACAAAGAACCGTGCCTGCGATCGCAGAATCCTCTCCCTGCGTCACAAGAAAATCAAGAAACCGGTAACTGATATGCTGTGGTGATTCTGTGTGTTGTATTCCATTGTTGTATAGTTTAGCCTGACCTTATACCTGTGTATATTTAGTTGTATATCGTGTATCTAGTGTATTATTATAATCAATTACCTCAAGTAATTGTGGGCCTGCCTTTTATTCTGCATAACGAACGCACGTCCGTGTGAGCTCGGCTCAAGCCAAAAACGCTACCCAGGGTTGGTTCCTGACCCGATATAGGCCCATTCACGGACTGGGCGTATATCTAAAATAGGGACTGGTGGCAGCATACCAACTGGGGATTGGGGAAGGCTGGTAGTGACGGTCGGAGGTTCAGATATATATATTCCTGGCGCGGCCAAGGAAGATATATATACCGCCCTCACTACAGAGGGCCCCGATACCCAGTAGGTTACAGGACAGTCTCCCTGGCGACCGCTTATCCTAGGTGCAGTTCCTTGACTGACCTGAGGCTAAGAGGGCGCTAGCGAGTTGTGCTGTGTAGTGACGTTACGGTTTAGTGACGTTGAAGGGATAACACACTACCGTGTTCCCTGCGCTGGTTGCAGCTTCCTGGCACTACTTTCTCTAGGTGCAGTACCTTGACTGACCTGAGAGGTAAGGGGGCGCCAGAGAGCTGCACCCACCGGCCGGCTTTCATCACACATACAGTAACTGTTGAAAGAAGTATTACGTTTATATTCTTTGACAAAGCTTGATACCTGCCACAACTAACTATGGAATCAACCAAAAATGCAATGCAAGGTGCAGGTGATGACCAAAACGGCTAATGCAACACCAGCATGTCCTTTAATATTGATGCAGCATGTACTGTATGTGTCTCCTAGTTGACAATTTAAACAGGTCTGCCAAAACAGGCCTGTATTATTAAATGTCTCAATTTACTCTATTGTATTCAAATGTTTGGTCAAAGCAAACTAATTCTCCCTTCCCAAAAGGAACACATAGCAAGAACAGATGGCAGAAAGTAGGAACACAGTGTCAAAATTAAGCAAACTGCTCATAGTTAGAGATGAGCGTTGTTCTACTCGAACTGTTCGCCAATCTCAAATTCGAGCTGTTTTGGGCGGTGTTCGAGCCGTTCGGCGAACACGAACGATTTGAGAAAAATTCGGCTGTTCGAGGTTATGTTCGATAACTGTTCGTGCACCAAAATCATAACTGGATTTTTTCTCAGTAATGATGAAAATTAATGTTAATACGCAGTTTGAGTGTACAGCGGGGCGGGGGGAGGGGCAGGGGATGGATCTCTGCAGGAATAATGAAGATCTCCATTTTTTTTTCTCTTTCCCGCATTTACAGTGGGGAGGTGCAATCTGTCAGCCTATCAGCAGCGCACACACGGAGCGAAGTGCTTTTTTCACACAAGCAAGGGCATGTGTCATTGGCAGTGTATGTCACATGTCCTTGCCCTATAAGACCAAGCCATTTTCCCCGTCGCCACCATTTTCTCACTGCTGCAGCTGCGTGTTAGACGGCACCGCTGTTGCTGTGTGCGCTATACCTTGTTAATTTCAAGCCAATTTTCGCACAAATCTACAGATAGCTTGGGAGTAGGGAATAGTTGTGATTGCAGTCCTTTTAAGGACTAGGTTACAGCATTTCCTACGACTTTTATCAGGCAGGTCTGTGCTCTTAAATAGATAGATTGTGGGAGTAAAGACTAATTGTAATTGCAGTCCTTTTCAGGACTAGGTTACATCAGTTCCTATCAGTTTTTGCCAGGCAGGTCTGTGCCAGTGCTGTGCAAGTTTTTTTCACAGCATTTGGCAGAATCTAGCAAAGCTAATCCTTTTTGGCCTATTGCAGAGTGTGTTAGTCAGTGGAGTAGCCTATCTGTGTTGCAAGAAATACCACCTGTGTATAGAATACCAATTTTTTTACTGCACCTAGTGAAGTAAAATCTTTTGGGCATAGCATCATTCTATTAGTCCATCTATACTGACCTCCATCAGGTTGCAAATTGAATATAATTTTTTTCTGCATCTAGCTCTGAAAAAATATTTGGGCTTCTAGCAGTGTGTGGGACTTGTTCTATTAGTCCATCTATACTGACCTCCATCAGGTTGCAAACTGAATATAATTTTTTTCTGCATCTAGCTCTGAAAAAATATTTGGCCTTCTAGCAGTGTGTGGGACTTTCTCTATTAGTCCATCTATACTGACCTCCATCAGGTTGCAAACTGAATATATTTTTTTCTGCATCTACCTCTGAAAAAATATTGGGCTTCTAGCTGTGTGTGGGACTTGTTCTATTAATCCATCTATACAGACCTCCATTAGGTTGCAAACTGAATATAATTTTTTTCTGCATCTACCTCTGAAAAAATATTTGGGCTTCTAACTGTGTGTGGGACTTGTTCTATTAGTCCATCTATACTGACCTCCATCAGGTTGTAAACTGAAAATATTTTTTTTCTGCATCTAGCTCTGAAAAAATATTTGGCCTTCTAGCAGTGTGTGGGACTTTCTCTATTAGTCCATCTATACTGACCTCCATCAGGTTGCAAACTGAATATATTTTTTTTCTGCATCTACCTCTGAAAAAATATTGGGCTTCTAGCTGTGTGTGGGACTTCTTCTATTAATCCATCTATACAGACCTCCATCAGGTTGCAAACTGAATATAATTTTTTTCTGCATCTACCTCTGAAAAAATATTTGGGCTTCTAGCTGTGTGTGGGACTTGTTCTATTAGTCCATCTATACTGACCTCCATCAGGTTGCAAACTGAAAATAATTTTTTGTCTGCATCTAGCTCTGAAAAAATATTTGGCCTTCTAGCAGTGTGTGGGACTTTCTCTATTAGTCCATCTATACTGACCTCCATCAGGTTGCAATTTAAAAATAATTTTTATCTGCATCTACCTCTGAAAAAATATTTGGGCTTCTAGCTGTGTGTTGGACTTGTTCTATTAGTCCATCTATACTGACCTCCATCAGGTTGCAAACTGAATATAATTTTTTTCTGCATCTAGCTCTGAAAAAATATTTGGCCTTCTAGCAGTGTGTGGGCTTTCTCTATTAGTCCATCTATACTGACCTCCATCAGGTTGCAAATTAAAAATAATTTTTATCTGCATCCAGCTCTGAAAAAATATTTGGCCTTCTAGCAGTGTGTGGGACTTTCTCTATTAGTCCATCTATACTGACCTCCATCAGGTTGCAAATTAAAAATAATTTTTATCTGCATCCAGCTCTGAAAAAATATTTGGCCTTCTAGCAGTGTGTGGGACTTTCTCTATTAGTCCATCTATACTGACCTCCATCAGGTTGCAAATTAAAAATAATTTTTTGTCTGCATCTAGCTCTGAAAAAATATTTGGCCTTCTAGCAGTGTGTGGGACTTTCTCTATTAGTCCATCTATACTGACCTCCTTCAGGTTGCAAACTGAATATATTTTTTTTCTGCATCTACCTCTGAAAAAATATTGGGCTTCTAGCTGTGTGTGGGACTTGTTCTATTAATCCATCTATACAGACCTCCATCAGGTTGCAAACTGAATATAATTTTTTTCTGCATCTACCTCTGAAAAAATATTTGGGCTTCTAGCTGTGTGTGGGACTTGTTCTATTAGTCCATCTATACTGACCTCCATCAGGTTGCAAACTGAAAATAATTTTTTGTCTGCATCTAGCTCTGAAAAAATATTTGGCCTTCTAGCAGTGTGTGGGACTTTCTCTATTAGTCCATCTATACTGACCTCCATCAGGTTGCAAACTGAATATATTTTTTTTCTGCATCTACCTCTGAAAAAATATTTGGGCTTCTAGCTGTGTGTGGGACTTTCTCTATTAGTCCATCTATACTGACCTCCATCAGGTTGCAAATTGAATATAATTTTTTTCTGCATCTAACCCAGCCAATAGTTTTGGCCTAATACCACAGTTTGGCCACTCAGCTCTGCTCGGTTCCCATCCATTGTTTTTTTGTGCAAACAACTCCAGAGTTGTGAATTAGTTAACCACCAAAATGAGTGGAAAAAGGCCTGCTGCTGGTGGAAAGGGGAATAGGCGTGTTGGGAAGGGGAAAAAAGGTTGTGTCCGTGGGGTAGGTGTTAAAGCAACAGTAACATCTGCAGAAGAAAGACCATCTTCCAGCCAAACTAAAATGTCTACTTCTTTTAGCGGACAATGTGATAAGATCCCTTTCTTACGGCCACGCCAATCGCTACAAATTCCAGATGAGGCACAAAAACAGCAAGTGCTTCAACGGATATCAAGTGCTCCTTTAAGTGGGCTCTCCTCCACATCAACTTCAACATCACAAATACTCCAGTCCTCAAAGGTGTCACCCCAATCGCACTTGCTTCCTCACAGCTCCCAAATCTCCAGCTGCCCGTCTGAGTATGAGGTAGAACAGATGGTTGAGTCTGCAGAGCTGTTTACTCATACTATAGCCTGGGAATCAGAGGTCGACTCCAGCGCTTCTGTGAATCCAGACGAGGAAATGATCTGCACTGATGCCCAGAATCTTTATGAATCGGATCCAGGACCAGACGCAGAAGGTTCTGACCATAATGTAGACCCTCATTCCCAAACTGTAACTCCTGTTGGTGGAGACAATGAGGAAGACGATGATGAGACTCAAATACCTGATTGGAGTGACAACTTTAGTTTTTTGTCAGGGCAGGAACAGGTTGGCTCTGAGGACGACGGGTGTGATAACGCACAGGGTGATGATGATGAGGTTGGAGATCCCACTTACTGTCAACCCACAGTCAGCCAAGAGATGAGGTCAGCAGAGGAGGTGGAGGAAGATGCTAGTGACGACGAGGTCAGGTTGCGCCTTCCTGGACAGAGACGTAGTACTGGAAGCACGTCAACAACTGCATCCTCAAACACAACTCTGCCTCTCACCACAAGTCGTGGTGGCTCTTCAGGTCGCATGGGTGCTAAGCCTTGCATAGCCTGGGCATTTTTTCAGATCGATAAAGATGACCCAACTCGCGTTATCTGTAACATTTGTCAGCAAAAGCTAAGTAGAGGCCAAAAAATACATAGTTTGAGTACTTCATGCATGAACCGCCACATGGACATGAAGCATAAGTTGCAGTGGGAAGCTCAGTGTGCTACAATGCGGCCTAGCCGGCCGGGCCAACCACCGTCTGCCATATCTTGTGCATCCGCGGCCTCTTCATCCTCTGTGACTGGGGGGACAGCAGTCACACCTGTTTTGGGGCGCAGACCTGCCACCTCTTTACCCGCAACAGCCAGCGTGATTGGCAGGTCATCATTTTCTTTGGAGGTGGTAACACCAGCTGGTGTTGAGCGCTGTCCGACATCGATAGCACCACCTTTGGATCAAGGCAACCTAACATGTCCGCCTGCATCTTCCTCACAGACCGGCAGTTTGCCGGGGACACCCTTATCAACCCCGTCTAAGCACAATAGCCAGCCCTCGGTCCCTCAGATGTGGACAAGTAAAAGACCATTTCCTCCTAGCCATGAGAAAGCTAAGAGGTTGAATCTCACCATCTGCAAGCTCTTGGCTACAGAAATGCTGCCTTTCCGCCTGGTGGACACAGAGGATTTTCGAGACCTTATGTCCGTCGCAGTGCCCCAGTACCAGATGCCCAGTCGGCACTACTTCTCAAAGAAAGGTGTGCCTGCGCTCCACCAGCATGTCACACACAACATCACCGCTTCTTTGAGAAACTCTGTGTGCGACAGGGTGCATTTCACCACAGACACTTGGATGAGTAGGCATGGACAGGGGCGTTACATGTCGCTGACTGGGCACTGGGTAACTATGGTGACAGCAGGACAAGGGGCTGCTGTCCAAGTCTTGCCGTCCCCACGAGTTGTGCGTCAATCCTCTTTATGTCAAAGTTCCTCCACTGCTTCTGCCTCCTCAACCTCCTCTCGGTCTTCCACCTGCACCCAAAGCCTGTCTGGTCATGCCACAAGCTTTCTAACTGCGCAGAAGGGATCCTGCACACCTCCTTACTATGCTGGCAGTAGGGCTCAACGTCATCAGGCGGTTTTTACTTTGAAATGTCTGGGAAATGTGAGTCACACAGCTGAGGAGTTGTGGTCAGCTCTGGAGAACCAATTATATGAATGGTTGTCTCCACTGGACCTGAAACCAGGGAAGGCCGTGTGCGACAATGCTGCAAACCTGGGTGCGGCCCTTCGCCGGGGCAATGTCACACACGTGCCTTGTATGGCTCACGTGTTGAACCTGGTTGTCCAGCAATTTTTAGCCCACTATCCCAGACTAGATGGCCTTCTGCAGAGGGCACGGTCGCTGTGTGCTCACTTCCGCCTTCGCATCCCACAGCTCAGCGACTTACATCTCTACAGAAGTCGTTGGGCCTGCCACTTCACCGGCTAAAATGCGATGTGCCTACCCGGTGGAATTCAACTCTGCACATGTTGCAGCGACTGTGGCAGCACCGACAAGCCCTGGTGCAATACGTTCTGACGTATAGCCTGGGCCAACGAGATCCGGAGGTGGGGCAAATCACGCTGGAGGAGTGGTCTCAGATCAGGGACCTATGCACCCTTCTGCACAGTTTTGAAATGGCGACGAAGATGTTTAGTGCTGACGATGCCATTATCAGCATGACTATTCCGGTGATTTACATGCTGGAGCACATGTTAAACAGAATTCGGAGTCAGGTGGTGGCACAAGAGGAGGTGGAGGAAGTAGAGGAGGAGGAGTTGTATGCGGAAGGGCTAACATCTGCAAGGTCCAGACGGTCGGCAGCACCAAGGCGGCAGGCATGTGAGGGTGGGGGAGATGGTTTTACCAGGGCGCATGGTAGCAGCCAAACTAGTGAGGAAGGTGCAGGAGCCCAGGAAGAAGTGGAGGACGAACTGATGGAAGACTCATCAGATGAGGGAGACCTTGATCACATTTCTGTTGTGCGAGGTTGGGGGGAGAGGACAGAGGAAGGAAGCATGATTGTTACCTCGCCACCAACACAACAGGGACTTGGTGCTCCTGGATGCGCAACACACATGAGTGCCTTCTTGCTGCACTACCTGCAACATGACCCTCGAATTGTGAGAATTAGAAATAATCCTGACTACTGGGTTGCCACACTGTTAGATCCCCGGTACAAAAGTAAATTTGCAGAAATTATTCCTGCCATAGAAAGGGATGCACGCATGCAGGAGTATCAGCAGAGACTGTTGCAGAATCTTACATGTGCTTTTCCACAAAACACCAGTGGTGCACGTAGTGAATCTCACAGTTCTAACTTGCCAACCGTGGGACCGTCAAGTGTTCAGCACTCAAACCGTAACAGAACCACAGTATCTGCTGGTAACATCAATTTTGCGGAATCATTTCACCACTTTTTTAGCCCATCCTTTGCAAGGCCACAGGAGACATGAAGTCTGACACATAGTCAACGCCTAGAGACGATGGTACAGGAGTATCTCCAAGTAAACATTGAAGCCATGACTGTGTCACTGGACCCTTGCTCTTTTTGGGCTTCCAATCTGGATAAATGGCCGGAGCTAGCCACTTACGCCTTGGAGATCTTGTCATGCCCCGCAGCCAGCGTTCTGTCTGAACGTGTGTTCAGCGCTGCTGGTGGTGTGCTGACAGATAAGCGCACGCGGCTCTCCACTGATAATGTAGACAGACTCACGTTCATAAAGATGAACAAATCATGGATCCGAAACGACTTTTCTACCCCTGTGTCATCCTGGGGAGAGTAAAAGCTTGATGATTGGTTAAAATCACCCTACCAACCGTTTTAAGCTTTCAAATTACTAATCATGTTTATCTGTATCTTGACTGGAAAATAATTTGGGCTTTGTAGCAGTGTGCAGCACTGATCCTATTAGCCCATCTATACTAAGCTCCACCAGATTTAAAATTAATAATAATTTTTAGCTGCATCTAGCCCGGAAAATAATTTTGGGGCTCCGAGATGCGCAAGACACATAAGTGCCTTCTTGCTGCACTACCTGCAACATGACCCTCATATTGTCAGAATTCGAAGTAATCATGACTACTGGGTTGCCACACTCTTAGATCCCCCTAACTTTTCGATCAACCTTTTCATTTTAATAAAGACCAAAAAAATGGTCATTTTTGAAATTATAAGCATTAGCAGGTTATTAGAAACTGAAATCAAACAGTTTTCAACTGAAAACTTTATTCTAGGTGATGTTACATTTTCACATAGGACCCCTTGTTCGAAAGGAGCTTCTGAACTCTCTCGTCCATTGAATTTGTCAGGTTTTGGATGGTTTCTGCTTCAATTGTTTTGCATGAGGACAGAATACCCTCCCAGAGCTGTTGCTTAGATGTGAACTGCCTCCCGCCATCATAGACACTCCTTTTGATGATGCTCCAGAGGTTCTGAATGGGGTAGAGGTCAGGGGAGCATGGGGGTCACACCATAAGTTTGTCCCCTTTTATGCCCATATCAGCCAGAGATGCAGATGTTTTATGTGCACAATGAGATGGTGCATTATCATGCAAAAAAATGATCTTGCTGTGAAATACATGGTTCTTCTTCTTGAACCATGGCAGGAAGTGCTGTTTGAGAAAATCCACATACATTATGGAGTTCATCTTTAGCGCCTTCAGGGATCCTAAAGGGGCCGACAATCTCTCTCCCCATGATTCCAGCCCAAAACATTACTCCACCTCCTCCTTGTTGGCGCTGTAGCCGTGTTTGCGTGGGGTGTCCATCAACCAGCCATCCTCCACTCCATCCATCTGGACCATCGAGCGCTGCACGGCACTCATCCGTGAACAAAACAGTTTTGAAATCAGTCTTCATGTAATGTTTGGCCCACTGCAGCCATTTCTGCTTGTGTGAAGTGGATAGAGGAGGTCGACAGGATGGCATATGCACAGCTGCAAACCTCTGAAGGACCCTGCATCTTGTTGTTCGGGGGACGTTGGAGGCACCAGCAGCTTCAAAAACTTGTCTGCTGCTATGACAAGGCTTTTTTGCCGCTGCTCTTTTAACCTGACGTAATTGCCTGTAGGAAAGAGTCCTCAATTTGCCCTTATCAGCACGCACACGTGTGTACTGTGAATCAGCTATATACTTCTTGATTGCCAAGACACTTCATCCTGATCATCGCACAATGTTGATTGTAGTCATGCCTTGACCTAAACACTCCACAATTTGTTGCTTCTCAGCAGCCGACACATCCTTTTTCTTTCCCATTTTGGCAGAAAATGTAGGCTGCTTAATAATGTGAGACAGCCTTCTTAAGTAGTCTTGCCTTTCATTGGACACACCTGCCAAACTAATTAGCACAGGTGTCTGCAATTGCTTACAGTGATATAAAGAGCCCTGACACACATCACCATCAATGAGTTTAACTGACAAACAAACAAATTCTTCCCTTATCACTCCTAAACACTTTTTGCATAATAATTTGGAACACAGTGTACATGTGCTTTTCCACAAAACACCAGTGGTTCACGTAGTGAATCTTACAGTTCTAACTTGCCAACCGTGGTCTGTATGGAGTTGTTCAATAAAGGGCCCAAAATTAAGATAACATAGATGGGAGAGGTCTCTATGAATAGGAATTCCTAAGTATTTGATACCCTGTGAGGGCCAGGCAAAGGGAAAGTTGGACTGGATGGAATCCTATATGGATTTGGGGAGGGAGACATCGAGGGCTTCAGACTTCGCTGCATTGATTTTAAAATTTGACCATGTAACAAAGTGATCTATTTCAGCCATAACAGCATGGATGGATATATGTGATTGAGTGATATATACTAGTACATCATCAGCAAATAGAGAGCACTTGTACTCGGTGCCTCCCACCTCAATCCACCTAATATTGGGGTTATGGCGAATTGATGAGAGCAGGTGCTCCGTCACTAGGATGTATAAGAGAGGGGACAGAGGACATCCCTGCCTTGTCCCATTGGTGATTGTGAAAGGTGATGAAAATGTTCTGATGCACCCCCTGGGCCTTGGGACACCCGGAGCCGGACCCTTTTTGGTGGATGCTGGTGGTTGTAGTCTTCGTGGCGGCGACCCGGTTCCGTGGCTCAGGGTGGTCAAACCAGTGGCAGAACTATTTATGTGGTTTTGATGTTTAAATGTCCGACTACGCCACCCGTGGATTGCGGTCAGAGTGAACCGCCGCTGCAGGGCAGACCGCTGAGGCTGGTGTTGTGGGTGCAGCAGAGCGTAGCATAACTCCCCACGGGAGGAGTATAGCCTCAGGGCAGTGTATGCGGAGGATGGGGGTGATGGTGCAGGGCAGCAGCAGTAACGACACAGAGTCAGTGATGCAGTCCAGGGCCTTTACTCACAGTTCTTATTATCCAGACCACGTCTGCAGGTAACAGCTGCCCACGTCGTACTGTGCTCACCAGGTGAGGGGCTCAGACAACTCCCAGATAACTTTGGAGCGCTTCACAGGACCCCCTTTGTGTGTCCTTTGTCTGGCCTTTCTTACCAACCCTTCTGTCCAGCTGCCTCGGGCCTCCTCTTGGTAAACTTGGCGCCAGTTTCCCTGACCCTATGTGCTGCCCTCCTAGCGGGTGTAGTGAGGGGCTGCGCCACATAAAATGTCACAGCCTCCGGTTTCTAGCTGAGGGTCGTTTCCTGCCTCCACTAGTTTCGGGGACCGGTCTCCCCCTTTGGCCTGACCCCTCCATGCAGGTGGATTCGGGCGTGCGGTGGCGACTCGCCCGTCCGCACCCCTGGGATCCCTTCGTTCCTCGTTCCTGGAGCCTTCTCTGCTCCTCTTCCTTCCTTCTCCCTCTTCCAGGCCTGGGCCTCTGTTACTAGGCCCGCCTCCGGAACAGAGCTCATGCAGAGCTCCTGCTCCCTACCACTTCTGCTCAGACTTCTCTGCACTGAACTAAGATGGTGCCCACCTTTTATACTCCCTTCTCAATGCACCCAGGAACTGCTTCCTCCCTGCTCCTGCACTACAGGGTTCCCCTTCCTCAGTGTTCCCTCCCCCCACTCCAGCCAGGGACAGGGACTGTCGTGCCCATCTCAGGGGCATATTGGTCGCCCTGCCCCACGGCAATGTGGTGTAATGCATGCAGGTGTCGGGTCCTGATCCACACTCCATCCTTACCTGAGAGTGAGATATCACACCTCTGGGTGAGGTGCAATACCTCTGTAGCAACCGAGCCCTCAGGGTGCTACAGTTCCATTTATCTTCAGCCTAGGTGACGTATTGCGATACAGGGCCGTGATTTTGGCTATAAAAGGGTCCCCTAGACCCCTACCCCAAGCTTTTTAAGAGAATCATATATGGCGTGCCAGGAGACTCTATGGAATGCTTTCTCAGCATCCAACGGGAGTATCTAATTACAAATTTTTAACTGCATCTAGCCCAGGAAATACTTTGTGCCTAGTAGCAGTGTCTGCTAGTCAGCGGATTATCCCGGCTGTTAAGCAAGCTACACCACCTGTAGTTTGGACACTTAATTTTTTCAAAGGAAATGCTTCGGGACCACGGGATACTCAGTGAAGAGCATCAGGAGGCACCCCAAGGCATAGGGGCTGGGACTGGCAGTAGGATGCCTTGCGGTGGACAGCCGAGCTCGATCCTTATAAAAGCTTTTTAACTGCAGCAGCTTTAGTGGACGCTACTGGAGCTGGAATTACGCGGCTGCTGGCATGAGACTTGCCCTCCAATAGATCCTTGTAAATGGATTTAAAGTGTATTCATTCAAATTAGAGAGACAATTTAAATTAAAAAGCTTAGCGCTGCCTCCACCACAGGGGGGCTCGCTCGACCCACCAGCGGACAGGCACCAGTATTGGGAGAGGGGGGCTGGCCGTCAGGGTTCACCGCGGCTCTGGCACAAACCCGGCGACACGGAGGTGGCACGGGCAGGAGCGGACTGAACGTGTCGGCTTCTCACTTTTTGGATTTTAGAAGGGCATGACATGCCTATATCTGTGTCTCCCCCTCCTTTTACTCCTCCACCTCTTTTCTTTTCTCATGACTATATGTACTTGTCACTTTTCCATGTGTTAGTTGTGTCTTCTGAGCAGTTTGTCAGCTTTTGGACACCTTTGAAGGTGTTTTCTATGTGTTTCTATGTGTTTTTGTTTGCCTGCCATTGGTTTTAACGGTGTTCGAAGGTGTTCGACGAACAGTTCGGCGAACACACGGGTGTTCGACGAACCGAACCGAACTCGAACACTACGGGGGTGGCTCAACACTACTCATAGTATGGCTATTTTAGTGTGCACCGTGTCACATTTGAGTCTGAACATATTGCTACTACGTCTGCCCTAGTCGCTAGGCTGCACCACACTAATACTAAGAAAAAACACAAAATTTGAGCTTGGTTTAAGTTGGTATATATGCAGCACATAAATGCATGTTTCACAATGGCCATGAATCAGAAAAACCTGCAGTACAGACCAAAAGTTTGGACACAACTTCTCATTTAAAGATTTTTCTGTATTTTCATGACTATGAAAATTGTACATTCACACTGAAGGCATCAAAACTATGAATTAACACATGTGGAATTATATACTTAACAAAAAAGTGTGAAACTGAAAATATGTCTTATATTCTAGGTTATTCAAAGTAGCCACCTTTTGCTTTGATGACTGCTTTGCACACTCTTGGCATTCTCTTGATGAGCTTCAAGAGGTAGTCACCGGAAATGGTCTTCCAACAATCTTGAAGGAGTTCCCAGAGATGCTTAGCACTTGTTGGCCCTTTTGCCTTCAGTCTGCAGTCCAACTCACCCCAAACCATCTCGATTGGGTTCAGGTCTGGTGACTGTGGAGGCCAGGTCAAATAGCCCTTACACAGCCTGGAGGTGTGTTTGGGGTCATTCTCCTGTTGAAAAATAAATGATGGTCCAACGAAACGCAAACCGGATGGAATAGCATGCCGCTGCAAGATGCTGTGGTAGCCACGCTGGTTCAGTATGCCTTCAATTTTGAATAAATCCCCAACAGTGTCACCAGCAAAGCACCCCTACACCATCACACCTCCTCCTCCATGCTTCACGGTGGGAACCAGGCATGTAGAGTCCATCCGTTCACCTTTTCTGCGTCGCACAAAGACACGGTGGTTGGAACCAAAGATCTCAAATTTGGACTCATCAGACCAAAGCACAGATTTCCACTGATCTAATGTCCATTCCTTCTGTTCTTTAGCCCAAACAAGTCTCTTCTACTTGTTGCCTGTCCTTAGCAGTGGTTTCCTAGCAGCTATTTTACCATGAAGGCCTGCTGCACAAAGTGTCCTCTTAACAGTTGTTGTAGAGATGTGTCTGCTGCTAGAATCTGTGTGGCATTGACCTGGTCTCTAATCTGAGCTGCTGTTAACCTGCAATTTCTGAGGCTGGTGACTCGGATAACCTTATCCTCAGAAGCAGAGGTGACTCTTCGTCTTCCTTTCCTGAGGAGGTCCACATGTGAGCCAGTTTCTTTGTAGCCCTTGATGTTTTTTGCAACTGCACTTGGGGACACTTTCAAAGTTTGCCCAATTTTTCGGAATAACTGACCTTCATTTACTTAGCTGCTTTTTTCTTGCCATAATACAAACTCTAACAGTCTATTCAGTAGGACTATCAGCTGTGTATCCACCAGACTTCTGCACAACACAACTGATGGTCCCAACCCCATTTATAAGGCAAGAAATACCACTTATTAAACCTGACAGGGCACACCTGTGAAGTGAAAACCATTTCCGGTGACTACCTTTTGAAGCTCATCAAGAGAATGCCAAGAGTGTGCAAAGCAGTCATCAAAGCAAAAGGTGGCTACTTTGAAGAACCTAGAATATAAGACATATTTTCAGTTGTTTCACACGTTTTTGTTAAGTATATAATTCCACATGTGTTAATTCATAGTTGTGATGCCTTCAGTGTGAATGTACAATTTTCATAGTCATGAAAATACAGAAAAATCTTTAAATAACTTTTGGTCTGTACTGTACAATAATCAAAATGAACATAAACCCTGCTGTAAATAAATTAAAAGCAAGTACATTTAAATAAAATAGGATTCTTAGTAACTCTGTTTTTGATCTAAGCTATCCCACCATTGACAAGGTGAACCTGTTCGGGATAGTCCTACACTGTCTAATAATAAAAATCTTTACCATGTGTCAAAGTTGACATCAGTGTGTGAATAAGGGCAGACAAAAGACTGGGTCCCAAACTGTGAACACCAGCCTAGGGAAACTTTAAATATACTATCCAGCTCTAGGAAGGGAGGCCACACCCATGATTGCACAGAATGCAAAAATATACAAAGAAAAAACACAAAATTTGAGCTTAGTTTAAGTTGGTATACATGCAGCACATAAATGCATGTTTCAGACAGAAATTACCTAAAAATGACACCATTCTATAAACAGCACCCCTCAAAGTCCTCAAAGCCACATTCAAGAACTTTATTAACCTTTCAGGTGCTTCACAAGAATTAATGCAATTAATGAAATGTAGAAGGAAAATATTAACATTTTACTTTTTTTCAGAAAAATGTTACTTTAGCGCTACATTTTTTATTTTCACAAGGGTAATAGGAGAAAATGGACCTCAAAATGAGTACATTGATACCCAATATGTGGGGGAAACTACTGTTTGGGCGCAGGAAGGGTAGGAAGCAGCAGAGTTTGACTTTTTGAATGCAAAAATTACTGGAATCCAGAGCGGACGCCTTGTCGCATTTGGAGAGGCCCTGATGTGCCTAAACGTGGAAATCCCTGACAAGTGACCCCATTTTGGAAACTAGACCCCTCAAGGAATGTAACTAGATGGGTGATGAGCACCTTGAACCCGCAGGTGCTTCACAGAAGTTTATAACTTAAAACCATGAAAATACTAAATCAAATTTTCACACAAAAATGTTCTTTTAGCCATAATTTGTTGTGCAATTTCTCCTGAATACATAGATACCTCATATGTGATCGAAAACTACTTTTGAGGCACAGTGCAAACCTCAGAAGGGAAGAAGCGCCATATTAGGGTTCCGATTTTGCTGAAATGGTTTGCAGGTGCCATGTCACATTGGCAAAGCCCCTGAGGTGCCAGAACAGCAGAAACCCCCCACAAGAGACATACCATAATTTTATAAACTACACCACTCAATGAAATCATCTAGAGGTGCAGTGAGTATGTTAACACCATATGTGCCTTAGAAATTTATACCTTTGGGTGGTGAACAAAGAATAATTACATTTTTCCCATAAAAATGCTGTTTTAGCCCAATTTTTTTTATCTTTTAAGGGCTAATAGGAAAAAATGGACCTCTTAGTTTGTTGTGCAATTTCTCCTGATTGCACCAATACCTTACATGTAATTGGGAACTACTTTTGAGGCACAGTGCAAAGCTCAGAAGGGAAGGAGCGCCATATTATAGTGTAGGTTTTACTGTTATGGTTTGCAAGTGCCATGACTTACTGAGAGAGGCCTTGAGGTGCAAGAACTGCAGAATCCCCCATAAGTAAATAAATGAATCTAGGGGTGCAGTGATCATATTGACGCCACAGGAATTTACACCATAGGGCAGTAAAGAAAAAATAATTACATTTTTACCACAAAAAATTGTTTCAGCCCCAGATTTTACATTTTCACATGGAAAATGGGTAAAAATGGCAACAAAATTTGTCACGCAATTTCTGCTGAACGTGGAAATACCCCATATGTGTCAGTGGAGTGCAGCCTAGCCACACGGCAAAACTCGGAATGGAAGGAGTGCTATTTGCCTCCTGGTGCGTAGATTTTCCTATAATAGTTTGCGGACTGAATATATAGAGCCCCTAAGTGCTAGAAAAGCAGAATCCACCCTCAAGTGATCCCATGTTGGAAATGATACCCCTGCCAAACATGTGGACGGTGAATGTGGTTTAGGCACACAGTGGGGCTCAAAAGGGAGAGGGGCATTTGGATCTCGGAGCGCAGAATTCGCTGTATTTCATTTGAGGGGTGAGGAGCCATAGTGTTTTTCAAGAGCCTTTGTGCTACCAGTAACATGGAAGCCCCCTATATTTCCGTTAACAGATGACGGACCTAAGTGGGGACTCTTTTTTGTATATTGAGTTGAAGCTTTTATTAGGAACATTTTACATAACGTTTGGGATCACATTTATCCTGCGCTCTACACTGAGAACTTACATTGGGCTTTCTATCTAAGTTTCCAAATGACGTGATTCAGATGAAACACCTGAGGGATCCATTCACTATAATGAGGCAGCAGAGTTACTCTGGACTCTGTCTGGCCTCTGTTCAGCGACATCCTTCTTTTCAGAAGTGCACACAAGTGTGTCGTGGACCGCGCTTTTATGCACGCCTATGAAGACTGACACCGCCGGTTCATAGGCCAAACGGCATCCACAGTGTCTCCATCTTCCTCATTACCCCCCACTGGGGGTTCCGTCTGAATCACGTATTTCAGAGATTTACATGGAAACCCCGGTGTAAGTGCTCAGCGTAGAACGCAGGATAAATGTGAGCCTAGCCTTTCTGCGATCTTTGGGAGGCAGAATGAACAAATCAACAGCAGGTGAAGAATTGGTTTTATTTATTTTTTACATTTTTTTACGCAGTACCTCATGCGGTATAAGTGATTAGACTACTTTATTCTTCGGGTCGGAGCGATTACAGCGATACCAGATTTATATATTCTTTTCTTGTGTGGGTGCTGTCACACACTAGAAGATGCTTTTTTTTTTGCAAAAACAAGTTTTTGCATCACCAATATTTTGAGAGCTATAACTTTTCCTTATTTTTGCCGATAGACTCATGTGAAGGCTTTTTTTCTTGCAGGACGAGTTGACATTTTTATTGGTACCATTTTTGGGCACATGGCTTGATTTTATTTTTACGGGATTCACTGAATGGGTTAACTAGTGTGACAGTTTTATAGATTGGGTCGTTCCGTACATGGCGATATAAAAAACTTTTTTTTAAATAAAAATTTGTAGTTATTGATATAATACAATTATTATTATTTTGTTAAAAAAATGTAATATTTTTTATTTTTTATTTGTTCTACTTAGTCTCTCTATGGGATTTTATTTTTTTTCACTTTAATTGCTGGTATAAAGCATTGTAATGCACCTGCTTTATACCTGTGAGCATGGTCTAAGATGCTTTCCAAAGCATGGTGACCCACATGATGGTGTCGCGGGGGCGCCAATCTGAAGGGACAGGGAGGGGGCTGCCTCCTAAATGTTTTGATTACTCTCGATTGCAACATTTAGTGGGTTAAACAGCCAGCGACAGTGCTGGCAATGTCCCTGGCTGTCACAGCCGGAGCTTGACCACTAGCAGCGCCGAGCTCCTGCGGTGATCGGGCAGAAGGTGCTGATATTTCAACACCTCCCACCCGATCATGTTGTGATTGGTCAGTCAGATTGATCACAGCGACCTGAGTGCGGCGACCGATGGAATGAGTCCCCGCACCTCCTCCTGTACCGCTCAGCTGTTAGCGACAGCTATCGGTGAGGAAACAGTTGTTTTAATTTTTATTCAGTAATAATGTAGAGCAAGCAATTTTAATAATCTTTCAAATACCGTATTTTTCAGACTATAAGACGCATTTTTTACCTCCAAAATTTTGGAGGAAAGTGTGTGTGGGGGGGTGCATCTTATAGTCCGGATGTACCTTATGGTTGTGGCTGGGAAGGGGGAGCGGCAGTGGTGGAGAAGCAGGTCACAGGAGGCAGGAGCCGGCTGCAGCGTCTAACACTGTGCCCACTTTTAAAGCAAATGAATATTCACTGCTCCCCACGACCATGGGAGTAGAGAGCATTAAATATTTATTCTCTCTAATAGCGGTCACAGTGTTGCTTACAATTTGAGATCAGGGCTGGCAGAAGGACAGGACGCAGCGCTGGAGCAGAGGGAAGGAAGGTGAGTAGAATCATTTATTTTTTTATGTGTGCAGCATGATGGGGGTCATGCATTCCAGGATGGGGATTAGGGGACCATGCATACCAGGATGGGGATGAGGGGGCCATGCATACCAGGGTGGGGATGAGGGGGCCATGCATACCAGCATGAGGATGAGGGGGCCTTGCATACCAGGATGGGGATGAGGGGGCTATGCATACCAGGATGGGGATGAGGGGGCCATGCATACCAGGATGGGGATGAGGGGGCCCTGCTCCTCACGCCCATGGAAGTAGAGAGCATTGAATATTCATTCTCTTTAATAGCAGTCACAGTGTTAGCCGCAGCTAATCTCGGCATGTGGGAGTGCATGTCAGTGACATCGTGGGCAGCTTACACTTTGAGATCAGTGCTAGCAGCAGAACAGGATGCAGCGCTGGAGCAGAGGGAAGGAAGGTGAGTAGAATCATTTATTTTTTTATGTGTGCAGCATGATGGGGGCCATGCATACCAGGATGGGGATGAGGGGGCCATGCAGCTGCCTGCCTGTCAGCTGGTTGTCCTAGTTCTCAGTGACATTGGCAGGTTTCCTCAGTGTATAGCACAGACACACAGGACAATTGCTTTCCCTACATTATTATTAAATAAAAGTAGAATGACAGATACACTTTAATGAAATATGTCGCCTGTATTTCAGGCTATGCCCACATTTGTCTGGTTCAGAAAGCTAATGTATGAGACTTAGAATTTTCTTGTTGCAGGTTGACTCCAAGGCTTAGGTCTCTTCCCTACCCTCTGACGCTACACAATTATCAGTCGTCTAATTTTTTAAGGCCTTAGGGCTCCTAAATGATGACCGAGACCTAGCACCTTTTGTAGAAAGCAGCGACTTACTGCAGATAAGTCCTGTACTGAGTTTCGGCACTGGGTCACTAACTCCCTGTAGAATGGCCAGGTCCTTCGGCATCAATTTAGTTTTGGACTTTCTGATCAAATCAAGGACATGTTAATACAGTTTCCTTTTCTTGATTTAGCCATGTACCTGTCAATCTGTCTTGGTGTGCGAATGTAGACAGGAACTCTGCACCACCACATAAGACCTGTATCCATATATGGCTATGTTCACACGTTGTGTTTTTGCTGCATTTTTATCTGCAGGCAAAACCCGATTTCTTGACAGTAAAGAAGCTGCTTAACCCCTTAGTGACTGAGCCAATTTAATGACCAAGCCAACTTTTACAATTCTGACCAGTGTCACTTTATGAGGTAATTACTCTGGAACGTTTCAACATATCCCACTGATTCTGAGACTGTTTTTTCTTGACATATTGTACTTCATGATAGTGGTAAAATTTCTTTGCTATGACTTGTGTTTATTTGTGAAATAATCAGAAATTTGGCCAAAATTTAGAAGATTTTACAATTTTCCAACTTTTAATTTTTATGCCCTTAAATCAGTGCATTTTGTCACACAAAATAATTCATAAATAACATTTCCCACATGTCTACTTTACATCAGCGTGTAGACCAAACAGAAAAACTATACCCAATAAAATGTAGCTTTTAATAAATTTCATTAAAAGTATACTTAGTAGTCCCAACGGGACAAGACATAAACATATATCCTAAAAACATCATATGGGGGAGGGATAGTAAGGGAAACAAAGGTTTGCAGTCAGGCTTGCCCTATAATGCCCTTAAGGGATGAAATTCCCTACCTGACAGCAGAGTGTTTGCACCCTAACGATTCGGAGTGGTGTCCCCGCTCAACGGAGGCTGTCCCTAACTTATCCCTAAATCTCCCTAAACAAACATACAAACAACATCACGCATATTGACCAAATGATTGGTTGGGATTTTTTCAGCTGACATCATTTGGTTCCTATCTATAAACCAGTTTTAGGGGGATATAGCTTGCCCCTCTGGCAAATCTCTATCTGAGGAAATATCTGATTCATGAGATCATTAGATCTTATATTTGGCTTTGATGTTCAGCATTTTCCCCATACTAACATAATTGCTGTGTGATTATCAGCATGTCAATTACGACATGACTGTTTGATTTTAGTCAATATTCGTGATGTTGTTTGTATGTTTGTTTAGGGAGATTTAGGGATAAGTTAGGGACAGCCTCCGTTGAGCGGGGACACCACTCCGAATCGTTAGGGTGCAAACACTCCGCTGTCAGGTAGGGAATTTCATCCCTTAAGGGCATTATAGGGCAAGCCTGACTGCAAACCTTTGTTTCCCTTACTATCCCTCCCCCATATGATGTTTTTAGGATATATGTTTATGTCTTGTCCCGTTGGGACTACTAAGTATACTTTTAATGAAATTTATTAAAAGCTACATTTTATAGGGTATAGTTTTTCTGTTTGGTCTACATGCAATTGTATACCCTTTTAGTCAACTTGGTTTGGCTTGGTTCACTGTAGTTTCACTTTACATCAGCACAATTTTGTGAAAGTTATAAAGGTTAAAAGTTGACCATCAATTTCTAATTTTTACAACAAAGTTTACAAAACCATTTTTCTAAGGGACCACATCGCATTTTAAGGGACTTTGAGGAGTCTATATGACAAAAAATACCCAAAAGTAACACCATTCTAAAAACTTCACCCCTCAAGGTGTTGAAAACCACATTCAAGAAGTTTATTAAACCTTCACGTGCTTCACAGGAACTGAAGCAACGTGGAAGGAAAAAATAAACATTTAAGCTTTTTTCATAAAAATTTTACTTCAGGCCCAAGTTTTTTTATTTTCACAAGGGTAAAAAGAAAAAATGGACCACAAAATTTGTTGTGCAATTTCTCCTGAGCATGACAATACCCCACATGTGGGGGAAAACTACCGTTTGGGTGCATGGCACAGTTTTTCAATGCAAAATTGGCTGAAATTGTGAGTGGACGCCATGTTGACTTCGGAGAGCCCCTGATGTGCCTAAACAGTGGAAAACCCACACAAGTGAACCCATTTCGGAAACTACACCCCTCAATGATTTTATACAGGGTTATAGTGAGCATTTTGTTTTTCAATAATTTTTATTAAACTTTTAAAAGGGTATGATAAGAGGGTAGGGAAGAAATAAAAGGAAACAGAGGGATGTGTGAAAGGGGATAAGGAAGGGATGAGAGAAAAAATTTAGAGAACTCAATTGCGTAATTACAAAAGGTAAGTAAGTATCATAACATATGGTTAAACATAATAACAAGGCTAAAACATAATAAAATATAATATAATCTAGTCAGACTTAATAAAGTGTGGTCTTTTGTACCAAGGAAGAAAGGAGGAACCGGTATAAAAGTAATAATGTGGAACGGAGGTAAAGCGTTTATGGTAGATAAAACTAAGGATTGGGAAACGTGGAAATCCAACAATCCCATTTCTTAGAGTATTTTTTCAGACAATTATTATTAATGGCAAATCAGAGTACGAGTGAATTATGTAAGGAAACCTTTCCAAAATATCAGATAAGCCAGGCACATCGGGTTTTTTCCAAAAATAAGCTATTGCATTTTCAACCACCAAGAAGGTATGAATTATAACATATCTAACTGATAGGTCCAAGACTTCAAGGCCAACAGAAAGGAGAGCCATCTGGGGAGTAATCATGAGTGTTCTATTAAATAGTCTGTTTATGGTGAGTGAGATTTGTTTCCATAGATTTTTTATTTTAGGACAACTCCAGAAAATGTGGAGTAAGTTGCCATGAAAGCCACAATTCCTCCAGCATAGTGGGGAATTTTCAGGGTTTATGTTGGATAATCTGGAGGGAGTGTAATTCCATCTAACCAGTAATTTATATAGTGAGCATTTTGAACCCACAGGTACAACACAAAATTTGATAACATTAGGTAGTCATGTTGAAAAAGGTAATTTTTTTCCACAAATCTTGATTTAGCACCAAATTTCTCACTTTTTTTCCAGAGGTAACACTGAAAAGTGGACCCCACAATTTATTACCCAATTTCTTCCGAGTGCAGCGATAACCCACATGTAGTCAAAAAGTTATGTTTGGACAAACAGCAGAGCTCGGAGCATAAGGAGCAAAGCAGGGTGTATGCCTGCTCTGGGCTGAATGTTCTGCAGGCCATTAGTATTTTCTATATGCCTGCTTAACAAAAAGCCTAAAACTAATGTAACACAAATAGACCTAAACCTAACACTACTAAATCTAAACCTAATCTAACACTAGGATTTATTATTTATTTTTTTACTTTTGAAAAAAACTGTAAGCCTAACCCTAACCCTAATAAGCCTAACCCTAATAAGCCTAACCCTAACCCTAGTAACCCTAACCCTAGTAACCCTAACCCTAGTGACCCTAATCCTCACCCTAGGAACCCTAACCCTGATAATCCTAACCCTAGCTGCAAAAAACGAAAGATATATATATATATATAAAACAAAAAATGTAATCTGAAAAGGGGGATGACACAGAAGGGAGGGGGTGATCAATGAGATTTAGTAAATTTACAGAAACGGAGGAAGAAATTTGATTTTTTTTTTACTTTTTCTTCACTGACAGGGCACCATTTTGGGTGTAGTTTATCTCTCTTCTCTCCCAGAACAACTACAGTAGTGTTCAAAATAATAGCAGACTACCATTCGAATGGATCAAAGAATAGCCAGAATGGGAAAGGCTCAGCCAATGATCAGCTCCAGGATCATCAAAGACAGTCTCAAGTTACCTGTAAGTACTGTGACAGTCAGAAGACGTCTTTGTGAAGCTAATCTCTAAGCAAGAAGTCCACGCAACGACCAACTGTTAAAAAAAAGACACGTACTGAAGTGGATACAATTTGCCAAACAACACATCAACTGGCCTAAAGAGAAATGAAGTAACATTTTGTGGACTGATGAAGGTAAAATTGTTCTTTTTGGGTCCAAGGGCCGCAGACAGTTCATCAGACGAACCCCAAACTCTGCATTAAAGCCACAGTACACTCTGAAGACAGTGAAGCATGGTGGTGCAAGCATCATGGTATGTGCATATGTCACGACACAGCTGTTGGGTGACTAGGGACCAGGGGCTCCTACCCTGTCCCTAACAATAGGAGGCGCCCTAGCTTGCCCTATTCCCCGGGATACCTCTGAAGGTGAGGATGCCGGGGCCTCCACCCTCGCTCTAACTCCGGAGTAAGCCCTCCATCTGTTCACTCCCCCCACCCAGAGAAGGGGGCGCTACTGTGCACCATAGTACACCAACCCGACAAACAGGGTTGCACAGACAGGGGTAAACAGAAAACTCCAGGCACACAAAATATTCACTCACATATAACAGAGAAAAGCACCGGGGTGTGAAGGTAGGGGAATAAACCAAAAATGGAGAAGGATAAGGAATTACCACGTGTACAAACCAGACTACAGTCACAAATAATTCCTTTAACACTCCTTCTCAAAAGAACTCCTCTCCCTCTGTTAGCCATGATGCAAAAGCTAGCTCTGACAAGGATTTGTATCAGAGCCCAGATTATAAAGGGAAAAGGAGTGGCTAACCGAGCTCAGCTGTGAGCACAGGGAATTCCAACAAGGCCGCTTAACCCCTGTTCTGCTGGAAGAAATAAACACACATTGAAAATGACGGAGAAGTGCTTCTTCTCGGAGCTGGAGTAGGAGCCATCCGATGCTGAGGTATTCTGGCTCCAAACTGTCGCGGTAACCCCGTGACAGTATGTTTCTCTTACTATGGTGCCGGACCTATTTACCGCATACCAGGGATCATGGACCAGTTTGCATATATTAAAATACTTGAAGCGGTCATGTTGCCTTACGCTGAGGAGGATATGCCCTTGAAATCGGTGTTTAAACAAGACAACGACCCTAAACACACCAGTAAACAAACAAAATCTTGGATCCAGTCTAACAAAATTGAGGTTATGGAGTGGCCAGCCCAATCCCCCCGGACCTTGATCTGATAGAACACTTGTGGGGTGACATCAAAAATGCTGTTTCTGAGGCAAAGCCAACAAATGCCAAATAATTGTGGGATATAGTCAAAGCATCCTGGGCTGGAATAACAGTTGACAAGATTTTGTGCTTACTGCTATTATTTTGAACACTACTGTACAAGGAGATAAAGAGAGGCACAGCCCAAGTGCTGCCATATTTGCTAATATTGGGGCTTTTGATCACTGTGATAGGGTCTATCACAGTAATCAAAAGCCATTTGCCAATAAGAAAAATCTCAGCGGTTGCCGGGTGAAGGGAGGCAGATCTTGGCGGGTCAGTGCGCCCACCATTTTCTTTCAGCAGAAGAAAGAAGGAGGCAAGGGGATCATGGATCCGGTACCTAAGGTACTAAGGGGGCTCAGGAACCCCATTTCTATCTTCTCTGATATGCTAGATCAGAGGAGAGAAAAAAGAATTTTAAATAAAACTTTTTTTTCAGTGTAATCGCTGTTATTCGGTGAATAACAGCAATCATGTGACAGGGGACCGTAAAAAACAGCCCTAATCATGTTCTCCAGGGTCTCAGCTACACCCGGTAACTGAGACCCCGGAGATTTTCCAACGCTGGGGAGAGCAATACCCTTATTTCTCAGCACCGTTTCAAAAGTGGCACTGAGGAATAAGTACCCTTAACTACAACTGTTAAAAAGTGGTCAATAAGGGGTTAAAAAAAAGCTGTTTTTGCTGCGGGGTTGGTTTTTTTTTGCTGCGTTTTTGCCTCGGTTTTTACTGCGGTTTTCAGGTACATTTGTCTATTGTGCATGTTGATACAGTTTAGTGCCTATTGTTCCTGAGTTTTCTGCACCACAAATGCTGAAAAACCTGATACCTGCGTTTTTGCACTTACTCATTGCTTTCTATGGATGAAAAAAAAAGAAATGGAGTTTTCAAAAACTTACCAGTTTTACAATTCAGTGAGGAAAAACAACAATGTGTGTGCATGAGATTTCTGAAATCTCATAACTTTTGCTGGTACTGTAAAAATCAGCTTTAAATTTTCATTAAAAAAAAGCAGCAAAAAATGCAATAAAAATGGAATGTGTGAACATAGCCTTACCCTTACTGAGAAACCCATGCAGATTGAGGTGAATATCAACAATAAGGGGCCAAGTAACAAAATCTGAATCTTGGTAGCAAATGTGGAGAGTCTGCATTTCCAAGGTATGCCTTCCCAAAACAAGCCAGAAAGATACCATCACCTAGTTAGGCCCAGGGATGCCCACTTGGGCGCACATGTATTTCCCCATTTTTCTGCAAAGTTATAGCTCCTTGTTTATTTATCTTATCTAGAGAAATTTGTGTGTCTTGAGGCTTTCATTTATTGATTGCTGTTCCACAGCTAACTTTATTGATGCCAAAGTGTCAAAAAGATCTTGGTTTACCCTTACTAAAATTATGTTTTATAATGAAATCACTGCTATTGATGATACCCCTCTCACACACGGTGTGGAGGAGCATATCACTAAGGAGGTGTCACTGATTGTTGGTATTTTACATTTTGAATCTATGTAGTTTATTTTATTTTATTTAGCAAACAATTTGCCATAAAAGGTTCATGAGATCTTCCATGTCACCAGCAGGTGCAGGTTTGGGTACTTAAATTTACTGCTAGGCTATGTGCACATGTTGAGTAATTGATTGCAGAAATTTCTGCAAGGTTTCTGCGGAAAAAAACTTGCGCTTTTGACGCATTTTTGTGCGTTTTTGCATGCATTTTTAAGCTTTTTTTACAGCAATGAATGCTTTTTGGAGCTAAATAAAGATATTTGAAAAAGAAACGTAGGACATAACTTTAACCCTTGGATTACCGTCGGACCTGGGGTGAGTATATTGGGTTAATTTAAATGATTAAAGAATGTGTCTGTTTTATTTCTAATAAAGAGTTCTATTCTTGGTGTGTGTGTTTATTTAACTCTTTACTTACAGGTTTAGTAATAAGGGTGTCTGGCTGACACCTTTTCATTACTAAACCTAGGGATTGGTGTAAGCGACACCTAATCCCATTGATTAATCCCATTACTCCTAATCTCATTACCCCTATTCCCATTCAGATATGAAGTGCCATTTCTGGGGCAGCTGACATCTGTTGTTTTTAGCCTAGAAAGGGGCCATTAGGCCAATATGTTCCCTGGCTATGAATAACAGCTCACAGCTGTTTGGTTAGCGTTTGGTTACGTCCCCATGATCAGGAATCAGCAGCACTTTGGACGCACCGTATTTTTGCTGCGTCCAAAATGCTGCGTTCTAATGCCACACTTGATTTGTCAGTACATGCGGATCCACCCCATGCAATGACATTTAAATCGGTCAAAATCTGCAGCTGAGACTAGTGTCTCTGCTACAGAATTGACATGCTGTGGGTGAGTTTACACAGCATCAAAAACAAGCACATTGGGTATGGGATTTGTTATAAATGAAATAAAGAGAATAATTTAATTAAAAAAATGGCATGGGCTCCCGCGTCATTTTCATAACCAGCAGAGGGAAAGCCGACCACTGGGGGCTCATATTACTAGCCAGGGAAGGGGCCATTTGTCAAAGATGTTCCCAGGCTATTAATAAAAGTCCACAGCTGTTTGTTAGCGTTTACTGAATAGATTACAGGGGGGCCCCAGAAAAAAAACTAGTGTAGGGTCCCCCTATAAAATCTAACCAGCAAAGGCTAAACAGACAGCTGCAAAAACACACAAAGAATTGACTGCGGGTTACAGGCGACAGCTGATGAGAGATAACTCCTCCCATCAGTGGTGCCTGCTCTCGCTGTCATCAGCGGCAGCAGCTGTACGCTGATGGGAGTAGTAGTCTCGCATCAGCTGACTCCTGTGACCCACGGTCAATTCTTTGTGCGTTTTTGACCCATTGACTTCAATTGAGTCAGTCAAATATGCAGCAAAAATCTGCAGCAAATCCGCAAATATTTTTACAACTGTGTTTTTGCTGCGGATTTGACTTCAGGTTGCTCATAAGTAAAAAAAAAATGTTATTCACACTAATATAAAACAATAAAACCTATATACACAGTGTATATAGGTTTTATTGTTTTATATTAGTGTGAATAAAAAAATTTTTTTTTTACTTACGAGCAACCTGAAGTTCCTGCACTTTGATCTCACTTGGTGGCAAAGACAGCGCCATTCACTGGTTCTCCATTATAGCATCCTCGTTGTGGGATACTCCTGTCTCATGATTCAATCCCACCTCACCAGGTCGGCCGCAGTCTTTTGCAAATCCATCCATACTACAAGCGGGAGTTGTGCCTCTGGTTGCACAACCGCATCAGGTGAGCAATTTCCTATAGATACTCACCCTTTTAATTGATCAAATCTTACTACACTTTAGATAGCGCCACTTTTTTTCTCCTTTAGGAAATCTATTATCGTTCTCAATTGAAGTCAATGGGTGAAAAACGCGGCAAAAACGCACAAAGAATTGACATGCTGTAGATTTAACGCACTGCAAATACTCAAAGGAAAATTCCTGATAATGTGCACAGCACTTAAGGATTCTCATTTAATTAGCTGGCAGAAAGATTCTATAGTGTTTTGGGCTCAATTCCGCGTGTATAAAAAAAAAACACAGCAAAAAAAAGGGCAGCAGTGTTTACCTGCCCAGATCTCAGAACTAATGCACTACCAGGGTGCAGCAGACCCACATAAAGATGGCGGCTACACAGGTGCAAAATACTGATGAGGCAATCATTCACAACCTACCATTTCATGGAGGGGGGGACTGCTTAGTATTTGAATTGCACACAAAAAGGCTTGTATAGGGAGCTGTTCACACTTGGGTAGTGCACAGTATCCGGCTTACAGCCTATTAGGTATGCCCATACTATTAGATTAGGCGAGCTGCTCGGTACTATCCAAGTGCACCAATTACGCGTGTAAAAAATGCAGCGAAAATGCACCAAAAACGCACTTTGTGCACACAGCCTAAAGAATAAATATCCTCTGCCACTTATACCTTATCTTTATAACCAGTTGTTAGGAGTCCATTGGTTCACCCAACTTGATGTCAGAGGAGCATTTAGCTGATCTGTATAAAAGAAGGAAGAGGCAATGAGTGAAATAATCAGGTCAATTTAGCCCCCAAAAAAACATAACCTAAAACAAATTCCAACAAAAGGTCTGAACATTTTTTTGTCTCTAGCAACTGTAGTGATCATCAGAAAAAAGTCTACCAAGATCTGCCAGCTGGAAGTGGGTTATTTTCAAGACGGCCTTTGAAAGTCATCAAAATTGGCAAATTCGTTTAACAATCTTATTTTAAAGCGTCTTCTACTTTCTTATTGTTTTTTAACTTTCTTATTTTATCAGACCAAACATTTTATGGTATTAACTGTATGTTTTCTTTTGTTCCAGGTTTGAAAAATGAGTACTAATCTTAGTAAGAAGTGTCCCATCTGCAAAGAAAGTTTTACGGACGGTGCCATAATCCAAGTTCTTGAGAAGAGCGCTGATGTCATAAATGCAGAAAGTATTCTGAGAGATGGCAGTATTGTTGTCTCTGCTGGCTGTAATGTGCATATGCATTGTCGAAAATGTTATGCCCAAGAACATGCTTTTTTAAAAATTTCTGCTTATCTTGAAGGAAATTATGAAGAACAGTTGACCATTTAAGACCTTCAAGAAAAAATGAAGGAGTTCTTGAATACTGACAATTTATCTTCTTATAGCAGAATATATCTTAAAAAGAAGCTCATAAAATATTACGGAGATACAATATACGTTTCTGAAGGTTACGGCTTGTAGCTGTGGCGCACCAGACTAATTTTTCGAAGGTAATGAGCTATTCGACTCTTGGTTGTTTGCTGGTGACAATGTAGATCCCATTGCTATGACAATAGACGGCAAAGGAACATTTCATGGGATGGGCATGATTGCTGCATTGACACCAGGAATAAAGCGGACATATGTTGTGAATAGGAAAAAAAATTCAGAGCTCCATATAAGAGACGACAAATATTTATCTAGCAGAGTGCACTTTTGTCAAAAATACATTATGAGAAATAAAGTTTAAAGATCTTGCATGTACTCATGATTGTAACATTACAGCTGATATAAATATTTTGTGGAAATCTTTCATTTCGTTTCAAGCAGCCCGTACCAAATTGCCAGGGCAAGATGCATGTAATTCACAAGGGAAAACTCATGCTGGCCAGTCCTCCATTCTCTTTTTGCCCATGATCGATAAGTCACCTGCTGACAAAACGTGCATTCTATCAGCATTAGAATTCATCAATACCTTAGCCAGCAAACATCATGTCCCTCCTATGATACCCTTTGATCAACCCCTGTACTGGAAAGCTAGTGAAATCATCAAAGCTGCCCCACAGGATTCCCATTTGAAAAAAATTGTACTTATGCTTTGTAGTTTCCACACTTATGAATTTGCTTGGAGCCATAGGTGTACTAATGGATGGGACAGGTCTGACAAGCATTTTAGAAGTGGTGTATGTTGAAAATGCCATAGTCATATGTTTAGTTGTTAAGCAATTGTAAGGGCTTTCAGAGGCCATCTTCAACTGGATAAATGTCTTCATCAACTACTTGTGCAATCTGTTCTGCATGACAATCCTGAACTTACTGCACTAATAGGTGAAATGGAGAATATGTATTCATGTCTCGTAAAGGGAGAAACCACTATTGAAGCTGTTGTCACGCAGTAACTAAAATCACTGAGGTACTTCACAAGAATAAAACTAAAGTTAGTGAAAAATCTAAAACTAGTAAGTTGTGGCTAGCATGTCAGCAAATGATAAGTACTGCTTGAGCGGTGAAGAAAGTAGATGGTACTGGGTCTTGGATAAATCATTTGCATGCGATTTACAATGCATTGCCGATATTTGCAGCGGCAGGGCACTACGACTATCTAAAGTCATCATATCTGTACCTTCAGGAAATGAGCGAATTGCAAAACAATAATCCTGAGGTCTACATGATGTTTCAAAATGGTTTGCATGTCATCCATCAAACAAATCAGATTTGGGCTGGTCTAGGTTGTGTTTTTGAACAAACACTTATGAGGTCACTTAAAACCTCAGGTGGTTTAACTAATTGAAGCAAGATGACGAAAGATCAACGAGCGTTGTGAACTGTCAGCCACCATAACATCTGACTACAATCTTGACATGCAGGGCTTTAATGGAATCACTTACACCATAAGTGAACAACACAAAGATTCCACTGTCTCAAGAATTGAAAGAGATACTCTAGAGACATTTCAAACGGTTATGCAAAGATGTCACCATGTTCACCTTTCTCAGCTGACCCCTCATTGAGAAATATCATCAACGGTATTGTGGCAAAGGAAGACGTCAATGTGCATGAGTACGAGTCAGTGGGAAGGAGAGTTGTACACAGTATGATTGGACAAAATGTATTTGCATTCGCTTTTAAGAGGACCGACAAAGTAAAGACCCTGAGTAGTTCATCTGCAGTCACAGTTGCACAGGGCAAAAGCATTGATCCTGGCTTGCTGTTCCAGCAATTTCTTGTAGTCTCTAAGACAGGACAATTAGATCTAGAGGAGGTGATGAGGTATGAGCTTAATGCATACCCACCTCAACTGTTCTTGGAATCAGCGTAGGGTATTAGTAACTTATTAACTAATTGCTACCAGGCAAATGATCCTTAACTCAAGATTCTCTATTAATATATAACTTTTATTTACCAATAACATTAAAGGAAAAATTGTGCAATTTTAATATTACAGTGAATGTGTGGTCTTTATATTGTCTTGATGTAAAGCGTTCTAATTTATTGATTTGTCTTCAGTGAGAGAAACTATATTAACTTTTCCAAGGTATCACCTATTTTCATTGATAATGAACGTCTCCTACTAGTTCAACGTCTCACTGCCAATATTTCCCATATTCATACGCAGCACGGTGGCTCAGTGGTTAGCACTGGGTTCAAATCCCACCAAGGACAACATCTCCCTCTTGGTCAAATAGCCCTTACACAGCCTGGAGGTGTGTTTGGGGTCATTGTCCTGTTGCTAAGCATCTCTGGGAACTCCTTCAAGGTTGTTGGAAGACCATTTCCGGTGACTACCTCTTGAAGCTCATCAAGAGAATGCCAAGAGTGTGCAAAGCAGTCATCAAAGCAAATGGTGGCTACTTTGAAGAACCTAGAATATAAGACATATTTTCAGTTGTTTCACACTTTTTTGTTAAGTATATAATTCCACATGTGTTAATTCATAGTTTTGATGCCTTCAGTGTGAATGTACAATTTTCATAGTCATGAAAATACAGAAAAATCTTTAAATGAGAAGGTGTGTCCAAACTTTTGGTCTGTACTGTATATACATACAGGTATAGTCCAGTCCCATATAGCGTATGGACTAGCTGTCTACACTGGAAATTACACTTGTTATCTTTAGCTATAGAGCTTATTGCTCTAGTATCACTCTGCTTGATGTGGCCGCAGACCACAACTTATTGCTTATTTCTTTGACCAAACACATCAATTGCTTTCTTAAAAGACATAACCAGCAGCCTCCCCAACATGTTTTGCCATAACTGGAGCCTTCAGGGGAATTGAGGCTACAAATATTTGGTAGTGGCGAAACGCGCATCAGGGTGAGGGATGCTGTGAGTGACCACCTATACCTCCAGGAGAATTTACCTTTATATATACCGGTACTATCACCCTTATGATTTTTTATTGGAACCATTACTAGTTAATAGGGATTTATATGCTCTGATACTTACAATCAACCTCATATATTGGTTTACTATGTTACCATGATTTGTTCTATTGCTACCAATTGCACTATCTTCCATTTACAAGTTACTGTATAACCCCTGGGGGCTTTAAAAAATCAGTTTCATAGTTAAAACTCTATTTCTGGTTTATACACCATCTCCATCTCCCCACATTTTTTGGTGAATTATGGATATGTATTGTTACATGAATAGGGAGTCATAGCACCTGATCTATTCATTTCATTTATACCTCCTTTGGGGGAGTTAGCATAATTGTTTAGCATAATTTGAACAGCTTACTTGCCTATTGATCACACCAGCGTCCCTTGTTGGACATTCGGCTTTTTTCAATTTGTATTGTTTTAATTATTTCAATAAACATTGTTTTTATATAATGGATCTCTTCTGCACTCTGAGTTTAATCTAGTCCCAGTTTGTTGATTCAGTTATGTGTACGGAAAGAAATGTTATTAACGGATGCTTCTTGATACGCAAACTGGAGTAGAAAAAGGGAGATACATATCATAAAATAACCAGAGTATATGCAGACTTTACAAATAAACACTACAGGATGGCAACTGTTGTATTCAATGGGTATGAAACAGGTCCTTCAATAAAGGATAATGCACATAAGAGAAGGAAACGATAACTCAATCTTCCAATAGTTCACTTCAACTGTGATACTGTATTTGAAGGGAAGCAGGAAGAATTCCTTTGTCGGGCATAATAAACAACACCTATGTGATTCCACCTCCAGCATTTATGGTGTTGGTAAAAAATCAGTATTCAAAAAACTTTTAAAAAGGTAATCATGTCCTTTATTACTGTGCTAATTGTGACATGCAGAAGTAGTGCTGTTGCTTTAAAAGCATCCTGCAACTAGAGGGGTTAACACAGTCCCAGGAGACACTGAGTGTTTTAGCAGAGCCCCAGGGGGATTGTGAGGAACTTGTTATTGTGTTGTAGTCCGGCTGAAGCCGAAGAGAAAGGTGGTGCGTTATCTGTATCTCACAGAAGGCAAGGATCAGGTCAGGAGGGAAGCTAAACACAGGTCAGATAGACTCCATGAACTAACAGTGTGGAGTATTATCGGGCAGGAAGATATGGACTGGAAGGAATTGTGTCACAGGGATAAACTCCCTCATCAAACCCTCCCCCTCTCCATCTCCATGCAGGATAAAGAATGCTGTGTACTATTGAGTCCTTGTGAAGGAAAAGCGTGTGGTTGTGTATGCATAGAAGTGTGCTGCTAAGAGATCTAATCTGTGCTGAACTGTTCTACTGAAGAGACTGCCATGACTGTACTGTAATGAAGATTGTTGCTGTAATATTCCTAAATTGCACAGGCCATGCTTCAGATTAAATTCCACTGTTAAACTGTTGAAAAAGACTCTTGTCAGGTGTGTCTGGTCAGCAACTGAATCTATCATGTGCCTGAGAGAAGCTGCAGCCTATGGTCACCCTGAGTAACGGTTCCCCCAGGATTCCAACGAATTCATGAAACCGGTCTCGCCCTATTTGAACCTAGCAGCGTGCATGTAACAATGGTTACCCGTACGGGGAGTCCTGAGCGGGAATTAGGGTGTACAGGGAGAAGAGGAAAAGTGTCTGGAAAAACACAGCAGCACAGCACCTCAATTCAACTCTGCTACACCAGTTAAAGAGGACCAGCCCTAAAGAAAACTCACTAGCAGCAATGGATGTGGAAATACAAATGGACAGAATTAGTGAGCTGTTTCTTCAATTAACCTGTGAAGAATTGAGAACAGTAGCAGAACATATAAAGATGTCAGGGGAACAGATTTCTAAAGCACACAACCGCAGGCAACTGTAAGCTGCCATTAATTCAACAATGGATGAGCAGGGGGAAAAAGAAGCTGAAGACGTCATGGGGACGTTCCTCCAGGAGCTAACACAGTTTCTAACCAGGTTGAAGTTGGAGGATGGAGGGGCATCACCAATTGCCAAAAGCGGGAATCTCCGTCCGCAGACTGAACTACAGGAATTGAATGAACAATTCAAAGCCCTAACAACAGCCCTGCAGGAATCGACCAAAACCTCTGAACGGGTGACAGACTCAGACAGAACCTTTAACCTGCTCGGGTTATATAAATCAGGAAGACAGTCCTGGAAAGAATTCAAGATCCTGGGAAAGATTGGAGAGTGTGAACAGAAAGAGAAACTGTCTTATATGAACTTGTTGCACCAGATCGATGCAGGCTTACAGAAAGGCTACCAGCCAGATGAGATTGTTGAGGGGTGGTGAAAACGATCAGCCCAGGACTGAACCTCCATAGTATGCTAGAAATGAAGAGCCAATTGACCTTGCAACAGGTGAAGATGATTTTAAAAGGGCACTATAAAGAAGAGAGTACTTCAGAATTGTTCCACCAACTCATTAACCTCTCACAGAAAAAAAATGAATCACCCCAAAGTATTTTGTTCAGAGCAATTGAACTGAAGGATAGACTGTTTGCATCCAGAGATGTAGAAGCGGAGGAGAAGTTTGATGCTGGACTAGTCCAGAAGAAGTTTTTGAGATCATTAGGAACAGGGTTAAACAGCAAAGACATCAAGTTGCCGCAGAAACAGTACCTAGAAGATCCTGGCATTCTGGACGAAGTCCTAATTAAAAAAATGAATGAGGCAGCTAGTTTGGAGTCAGAGAGCGAACAGAAGTTAAAGAAAGGCTCTGCTCCTAAAATCACCAAAATGAGTCAGCTGAAGTTGGAGACCCCCGGTGGCCAGTCCGAAGATCATCCTGGAGACCCTCCGAGAGGGAACCTTAAAGCACCAACAAAAGAGAGGACCGCCAGCGCTGACTGGGAGGAAGTAATAGGAGAACTGCGAACCGAGTTGATTGACGTGAAAAAGTTGATTCGTTCCAGGCCAGAACCTGTATCCTTCAGACCCAAGAGTGGGTTCCAAAACACAAGATACCCGGCTTGTGAAGCTTGCTGTTCATCAAATCAGAGTACGGTGTGTGTCCAATGTCTAAGATGTGGTGAGAAAGAACAATATGCCAAGGAATGCCAATGGTCACGGTCGTTTGGGTTAAAAGACAGGAGGTTGCCAGTGCAGGGTGACTGGTAACCGCGACACAGAAGAGGCCGCAGAAGAAAATCCAAATCTCACCAAACCCCAGAACAGCGCATGAGGTAAAAAGGGCTGCGTCAGTACTATCCCCAAGTGTGTTCCCGTCTACAACAGCTGCAAGAGAGACAGGAGCATCAGTTACTTAATGCCCAGTGCGGAGGTCAAACAATGTACTCCTGGGAGGAGGATTCCTCAGTCAGTAAAGATAGCCTCATCAGCCTAATCAGTGAAAGGTGCTTTATACAGTGCCAGCTAGATGGACTCCTGGTAAAAGCACTGTGGGACACAGGAGCCCAAGCGAGCCTTTTAAAATAAGAATGGAGAAGGAACTACCTACCACTTACCTGCCTTCGGTCGCTAAAAGAACTCTTAGCACCAGTAGATCTCCATGACAAAGCTGTCAACCAGACCAAAATCCCTTTCATAGGCTGGGTGAAAGTGACTTTCCAACTGAGGGCCATGAAGAACCGCAACACCATTGAGCTTTTGGTACCTTTTCTCGTGACCAGTGATCAGAACGTGGCAGAGGAACCTATCCTGGGTTATAATGTAATAAGTAAGGTCATCATGAAACACAAGTCAGGGATGCTGGTGGTGGATGCAATTGCCCCATCACTTGCCATACCCAAAGCCGTGGTGGAAAATGTGATTCATAGAGTAAAGAAAGCACAGAATACAATGGACCTAAACGAGGTCAAGGTAGGCTGGCGCCCAACCATGATCCCTGCAAACCAAATGGTGGGGGAAGAAAAGTTCAGAAAAGACTGTTCGTGCCAAAAGACTCCTTAGAACTTCCGGAAGGCCTAGTTCAAGGTGAGACTGTGCTTACGATTCCTACTGGTGGGTTTGCCCGAGTGACAGTACAGGTGATGAATACTACGAAACACTAAATTAGACTGGATCCAAAGACTGTGTTAGGTCAAATTGAAACAATTAAAACGGTATATGTGACTCGCCCCCTGGGCCGTGGGGTACCCGGAACCGGGCTTCAGTGCGATGATGGGGGTAGTAGTGGCAACCCGATCCCGTGGCTTAGGGTGGTCAGACCAAATGCTGTGGTAATCTATTTGTAGAGTTATGAATGTTCGACTACGCCTCCCGTGGATTGCGGTCAGGGATGACTGCCGCTGCAAGGCAGACCGCTGAGGCTGATGTTGGTGTGCAGCACAGGGGTCGGATAACTCCCCACGGGAAGAGTGTAGCCTCAGGGCAGCGTATGTGAATGCTGGGGGTGATAGTGCAGGCCGCAGTAATAAGAGTTCAGAGTCCGCTTCAAACAGTCCAGGGTCTTTATTGCAGGTATTACTACTGATCCAACAGGAGTATCGGGTAGGAATGGGCCTGGGTGTCTGAGAGCACTCGGGCTATCCCCCTTTTCGTGGTGTAATAGCCCACGTCCCTGAACTGGCCGTGTACTTCGCCTTTATGGCTTGCGACTCGGGACTTAGGTACCTTTTGCTTCTCGGTGCTGTACTGGTCCCTCTGTGTGGCGGAGCCTCCAGGCTTCTTAGGCCAAGGGACCTGAAATCCCTCGCGGGTTGGTTATCTGCTGCTGGGCTTGCAACCCTGACAGCCTTGGACCCCAATGTCCGGTGGTGATTCTCTCAGCCAGGACCGGCTCTCGTCGCCTCTGTCCCTGGCTCGCAGCTTCTCCTCTGCCTCACGGACTCCTCGGCTACTGCTGAACTGTCCCTCCTTCTCTGGGACTAGTCTCAGTCCTGAGCTAGGTCGTCCAGTTCTCCCTAACCCTGCCCTCAGTTCCAGCTTTTATAGGGGCAGCCAGCTCCCCCTACTGGCCTGGGACAGGAGGTGCTGTATGCTAATTGTCCCTCACCAGGGAACCTCCCTCCTGCTCTCAGACACAGCCTTTAATATTTGTGGCATCCAGATCTGGGGTGACACATTCCCCCCTAGTAAAGTTTAGTACTCCGGGACTAAACAGGAAACAAGTACAGGGTATAAACGATAACATAACATGTACATTTTGTCCTTAAGGTCACGGCCCTTCCGTGACCAGGTGTCCATATCACCCAACAAGGTGAAGTTTTCCACAGTGTGGGGACCTGTCCCTATAAACCCCAAGTTCCTGGCCTTGGGCGTGGCGGCAAGGCTAAGCTACCTACTTTGGACCACAAGAGGGCCACGCCGGACAGGTTTTTCTTCCGTGGTCATCTTCGAAAGAGGGCACCAAGTGCAACTATCTACAACTCCGTTCCGGCCATTCAGTGTCCATGACCTGTCAGTCCATTGTATCTAGAAAAACTGGGAAAACAGTATTAATAACCAGGGTACAAGCATAAAACATTAAATATATACACTGTGCATTTAGATCTTCCAGCGAGCTGGCATTTGACCCCTAGTGCTTCGGGTTGACCTGCGTAACCCACTGTCTGGTGGTGGTCTAACCTGGTTTTTCCCACTATCATTTAGGGTACAGCTACTAGCTGGGTTTACAGGCAGGGCAGGCAGCTGTCTGCGGGTCCTTTGGTTTACCGCAGGCATGGCAGGCTCACTGTCAGCAGACGGTTGACTCTCCTGGGCTGCTGGCATGGGTTCTTCTGCCTCTGTGGCTGCTTGTTCTTCTTGTTCTTCCTGCTCTCCTGTAGGCTCCTGCTGGGTAGGTTGAAGGAAGTGTAGGACGGGTACCACTATGGCATCGTTTATCCGAGTCCAGGACTGGGGTAACTCTCCGAGAACAGTGCTGACCATTTCCTCCTTGTCCACTGTGGGCTCAAGGTCATCTTGATCTTCACTTGGACTCTGCAGTTGCTCGGGGCACCGTTTTAGGTGGTCTCTGGAGACAGTGCTAGTGGTTTCTCCTCCATCCTTGGTAATTACACATACCTTCGGGTTGTTGTCGTCGGACTGCAGTACTGTGTACGGGTCTCTCTCCCACTGGTCATCCAGCTTGTGAAGCCTTCTCTTCCGCTTCAGGACCTGCTCACCAGGTTCCAGGGGACCAGCAGGGGCGTGTTGGTTGAAGAGCCTCTCTTGCTTTTCTCTCGCTTGAGCCAGACTCCTCTCCACACTCTCCTGTACCTTCTTGTACTGTAGCCGCCGTTCCGTATCCCAGTCCGCATCTGGGGAGGTGTCCTCGGGTGTCAGGACTCCCATCTCCAGGTCTACCGGCAGCTTACCTGGTCTTGCTCGCATCAGGTAAACCGGGGTGCAGTTGGTAGCATTCACCGGGATATGGTTGTACAAGTCTATCAGGTCTGGCAGCTTCTCCGGCCACAGGCTGCGTTCTTCCAGGGGTAACGTCTTGAGGAGATCAATGACGATATTGTTCATTTTCTCACACAACCCGTTGGTTTGCGGGTGGTAAAGCGTTGTCCGAATCTTCCTACAGCCGTAGAGGTTGCAGAACTCCTGGAAGACTTCTGCCTCAAACGCTGGACCTTGATCCGTCAAGACCTGTTCCGGATACCCGTGTGGATGGCAGAAGTGTTGTTGGAAGGCTCTGGCTGCCGTTTGGGCCGTCAAGTCTTTAACCGGGACCACCACCAAGAACCGGGAGTAATGGTCCACAATCGTGAGGGCATAGATCTAGCCAGACCGGTTTGGAACCAACTTCACATGGTCCAGAGCTACCAGCTCAAGAGGCTGCTTGGTGACGATGGGCCTCAAGGGTGTCTTCTGGCTGGTACGGTCCTTCCTTCTGAGGTGACATGGGCCGCAGTCCCTGCTCCACTTCTCGATGGCCCCTCCCATACCGATCCAGTAGAACCGCTCTCTCAGTAGGAACTCCAGTTTCTTCCACCCGAAGTGTCCCGCTCTGTCATGGTAGGCCTCCAGGACCATTGCTGCATCTCGCCTTGGGACCACCACCTGCCAGGTCAGCTCGTGCGTCCGGTGGTTGAGAAGCCTTCTGCACAGCTTACCCTCGTAGAGGAATAGCCTGCTCTTCTCCTTCCATAACTGCTTGGCTTTCTCTGGAGCGTCCGGGCCAGGGCTAGCGTCTGCCTGGGTTAACAGGTCTTTCACCAGGCGAACTGCAGGGTCGCTATCTTGCGTTTCAGCCCAGCTGTGGTAGGGTAAGGGGTTGAACATGACGATGATTAGGTCTTTGTCTCTTACCCGGTGAGAATACTGAGTGGCCCCATACCGGTGGAACGCAGGGAGCTCTACTTCCTCCAGCTCTTCTGAGTCTTCTTCTCCTTCAGGTAGGTGAGGCATTCTTGATAGGGCATCTGCATTGTCATTGGTTCTGCCTGCCCGGTATTTGATTATGAAGTCATAATTTGATAGCCGGGCCATCCACCGCTGTTCTAGGGCACCTAGTCTTGCATTGTCCAGGTGTGTCAACGGGTTGTTGTCCGTGTACACAGTGAACTTTGCGGAGGCCAGGTAATGTTTAAACCGTTCTGTGACGGCCCACACCACTGCCAAGAATTCTAGCTTGAAGGAGCTGTAATTCTCCGGGTTTCTTTCAGTGGGCCTCAGCTTCCGGCTGGCGTACGCGATTAGCCTTTCTCTGCCCTGTTGGTTCTGCGACAGTACGGCTCCCAGCCCCACATTACTGGCATCTGTGTGGAGAATAAAAGGCTGACCATAATCAGGGTAGGCCAGGATTTCATCCCCCGTGAGGGCCATCTTCAACTGGCGGAAGGACTCCTCTTCCGGCTTGACCCACTTGAAGGGTTGCTTTTGACTTCTGGATTTAGACTGACCTATCAGGAGGTCCTGCATTGGAGCCGCCATTTTTGTGAACCCGGGGATGAACCTTCGGTAGTAGCCTACCAACCCGAGGAACTGCCTCACTTCTTTGATGTTTGAGGGGCTTGGCCAGCTCTTGATTACTGTGACCTTGTCGGGGTCGGGGGCTACTCCTTCTGCACTCACCACGTGCCCCAGGTACTGTACCTTCGGCTTTAACAGATGGCACTTGGAGGGTTTCACTTTCAGGCCATAGCCTGCCAGGGCTTCGAACACCTCGACCAGGTGCTTTAGATGGTCCTCGTAAGTCTTCGAATAGACAATCACGTCGTCCAGATAAAGTAGGACCGTCTCAAAGTTTCGGTGCCCTAGACAGCATTCCATCAACCCCTGGAAGGTCCCGGGTGCATTGCAGAGCCCGAATGGCATACAGTTGAATTCACTTAATCCCATCGGGGTGGTGAAGGCGGTCTTCTTCTTGTCAGCCTCTGCCACAGGAACCTGCCAGTACCCGCTAGTAAGGTCCAAAGTAGAGAAGAAATTAGCTGATTTTAGTGCGGCTAAAGACTCCTCTATCCTAGGTAACGGGTATGCGTCTTTATGGGTGATACGATTGATTTGTCTATAGTCCACACACATTCTCATGGTTCCATCTTTCTTTTTTAACAGAACCGAGGGGGCTGCCCAGGGGCTACAGCTGTCTCTAATGACCCCAGCTTCTTTCATTTCTCTCAGCATGCCCTTTGCATTCTGATAATGTGCGGGGGGTACAGGTCTGTATCTCTCTTTTATTGGTGGGTGGCTTCCCGTGGGGATGTGGTGTTCTACCCCTTTCACCCTGCCGAAGACTAGCGGGTGCTTACTAAAAATTCTCTCGTACTCCTGAACCACCCGGTAGACTCGTTGTTTTTGGTGCAAGGGAGTGGAGTCAGCACGAACGTGGAGTTTCTGGCACCAGTCCTCCTTGTGTTTCTGGGAGCCATTATCCTCCACCGGGGTAGATGGAGGCAAGGGTTCCATGACCCTGAGAGCATTGTGTTCGACGGCAAACAATTTGGCTAGTGTAGCGTACCGGGGCAAGTGTACTTCCCTTTCCCCGATGTTTAAGATCCGGACAGGCACCCTTCCATGGCGGACATCAACCACCCCCCGGGCTGTCAAAATGGTGGGCCTGCAGTCTGAGTACACGGGTTCTACCATGGCTTGGTAGTCTCTCCCTCCTAACCCGATTGCAGTCCGACACCAGATCATCATTTCACTTTTGGGAGGCATGGCAATGGGGAACGGGTCGCTCATCCTCACGCTACCGATCTCACCACCAGACAGTTCTACCTGTTGCCGTCTCATCAGGGCTCTTATCTCTTTCTGGAGGACCCTCTGTTGGCTGGAGCTCGCATTCATCGCCACCTGCTGCAAAATTACAATCACTTCTGAAAGACAATTTTCAATCACGTTAGTACCCAAGGTTATTTTAGGGTGACTTTCTCGACGGTCAATGTCCACAATGATCACTCCCTGTGCCAGCAGTTCAACTTTACCAATCTTAATGGTCATCTCTCTGAACCCCACCTGCGGCACGGGCTGGCCATTGCTGGCGATGATGCTCAAGTCACTGTCTGGATAGCGGGTTATGTCAGTGTCACTCCAGTACTGCTTGAAAAGTACATAGGGGATGGTAGTCACTTGGGACCCGGTGTCCAGCAGTGCACTCATGGGGATACCGTCCAGCACTACGGGTAAAACTGGGCGTCCCCCTACGTACTTATCACGCCAATTAAACGGGCCTGGTGACCTTATGCCTGGGGGTTGGCCCTCTGCCCCAGGTCGGACCCATTTAAAGTACAGTACCTGGCTATGTGTCCTGGCTGGCTACAACGGCGGCAAATCGGCTGTCCATCCTCAGTGTAACGGTCGGCGGGCCTCCCTCTGAACGACGGGATCCTCCTCTGTCGACGCCACGGGACATCCTCCGGACTGGAAGCCAGCTTGATCGGTCTTGACGGTTCCATCTGCAACGACTGAACGGTCCTGGTCAATGCAGCCACACTCTTTGTTAGTTCTTGGACCTGATGGTGCAGGTTGGCAGGCTGGGATGGATTTAGGGCCTGCGCATCAGCCCCCACAAGGTCTGCGGGGTAGAGCGCCGCCCCCTGGTGGTAAGTGATGGCAGGGCGCCGGGAAGCTACAGCGCCACCTGGTGCGGGTTCTCGGAGCACCCGGATGGCCCTATCCTTGAACTGCGCAAAAGTCAAATTGGGGTTCTGTAGGGCGCTGGACAGCAGACCTTCTATAAACTGGTCAGTCAACAGTTTATCGGTGTCCTGCACGCTGCCAGGGTCAGCTTGTTTGATTGCTCCCAGAGCTTCTTGCAGGTTCAAGGCATAGTCTCTGATACTATCTTGGGCTCGCTGCTTACAGCCATAGAACCACATTTTGATTTCCGCTGAGGTACGGGTGTCAAAGGTGTCCCGCAGACGGGTCAGAACCCCCTTTACAGTCCTTTTCTCCTCAGGTGTCCAAGACTTTACATCCCATAGGGCCGCACCAGTTAACTGCCCTATTAGTATGCTTACTTTCTGTTCTTCTGTCAGGGGATAAACCTTGAATAAGCTATACAGTCTTTCTTTAAAGTCGCCCAAGGTATGCGACTGTGGCAGCCAGGCCGCTCCGGGGATATAGGGCATGGAAAACGGCATCACAGCTGCAGCGGCTACGCTGGTGGTAGAGGGTCCCTCCGCGTCCGTCATCTTCCTCCCCCCTAGTTAACCGTGGCCTACCTTCCGACGATCCTCTTCTGTAGGCCGCGGCTCCGCTCGCGATGCTCAGGGTGAGGACCTTGCGTCGCGGGGTGATGACGTCAGCGTCGCTCTCTCTCCTTCCAGGACCTTGCGCAGCGTCTCAGCGTAGGGCTGAGCTTCAGGTCTCGCGCGTTTTTGACGTCTACGCCCCTCTTCTTCCCGCGCGGCGTCCCGAAGATGGCGTCCGATGGCGGGAAAACGGCTGAAGATGGCGGGAAACAACTGAAGATGGTGGAAAAGGACCTTTTAAAGTACGTATACAGTCTGTTCAGGCGCGCAATACCCGTTTGTGGCGGGTTGGTCACAATCCTGCCGACTACGCCAAAGCTGACTCGCCCCCTGGGCCGTGGGGTACCCGGAACCGGGCTTCAGTGCGATGATGGGGGTAGTAGTGGCAACCCGATCCCGTGGCTCAGGGTGGTCAGACCAAATGCTGTGGCAGTCTATTTGTAGAGTTATGAATGTCCGACTATGCCACCCGTGGATTGCGGTCAGGGATGACCGCCGCTGCAAGGCAGACCGCTGAGGCTGATGTTGTTGTGCAGCACAGGGGTCGGATAACTCCCCACGGGAAGAGTGTAGCCTCAGGGCAGCGTATGTGAATGCTGGGGGTGATAGTGCAGGCCGCAGTAATAAGAGTTCAGAGTCCGCTTCAAACAGTCCAGGGTCTTTATTGTAGGTATTACTACTGACCCAACAGGAGTATCGGGTAGGAATGGGCCTGGGTGTCTGAGAGCACTCGGGCGAGCCCCACTGGTCAGGGTGAGTGTGAAGGCCTACCGTTCTCTCTCTGCCCTTGCTGACTATCCCCCTTTTCGTGGTGTAATAGCCCACGTCCCTGAGCAGGCCGTGTACTTCGCCTGTATGGCTTGCGACTCGGGCCTTAGGTACCTTTTGCTTCTCCGTGCTGTACTTGTCCCTCTGTGTGGCGGAGCCTCCAGGCTTCTTAGGCCAAGGGACCTGAAATCCCTCGCGGGTTGGTTATCTGCTGCTGGGCTTGCAACCCTGACAGCCTCGGACCCCAATGTCCGGTGGTGATTCTCTCAGCCAGGACCGGTTCTCGTTGCCTCTGTCCCTGGCTCGCAGCTTCTCCTCTGCCTCACGGACTCCTCGGCTACAGCTGAACTGTCCCTCCTTCTCTGGGACTAGTCTCAGTCCTGAGCTAGGTCATCCAGTTCTCCCTAACCCTGCCCTCAGTTCCAGATTTTATAGGGGCAGCCAGCTCCCCCTACTTGCCTGGGACAGGAGGTGCTGTATGCTAATTGTCCCTGACCAGGGAACCTCCCTCCTGCTCTCAGACACAGCCTTTAATATTTGTGGCATCCAGACCTGGGGTGACACATATGCAGCCAGTGTGAGACCCGCCCAGGTTTCTACCGTGAATTCAGTCTCCCCACCAAGGAATAGGAGTTGCCCAGGGGAGGAAATTGCACGACCCACCTCAGGGTCGTTGGATCCCCAAGTAACCCTGGAACACTTGTGTGCTGAAGGTATAGCGATACCAAAACAGATGCTGAGAGAAGAGTGTCATGCATTCTCCAAAGATGACTCTGATATAGGCTGTATCTCGTCGTTGCAGTTGAAAAATCAATTTGAAAGACACGACCCCAGTAACCAGAAGTTACATGTCTGTGCCGAAACTATTACACCGTGAAGTGTAAGAGTATTTACAAGACCTAATCAACAGAGGTTGGGTCCAAAAGTCGAAGTCGTCTTATTCCTCTCCTATTGTTTGTGTTATGAAGAAGGACGGTACACTGAGACTCTGTTGTGATTACCGGGAACTAAACCGAAAGACAGTATCTGATCGACCCCCGATACCAAAGATACAAGATAAGCTATCCAGCATATCAGGAAGTACCTGGTTCTCTGTCCTCGATCAGGGTAAAGCATACCATCAAGGGTTTGTTGAAAAGTCCAGTAGACCCTTGACAGCATTCATCACACCATGGGGGTTATACGAGTGCATCCGCATACCGTTTGGGCTCAATTCAGCTCCAGCAGAATTCCAGAGGAGCAAGGAGACATGTTTAGAAGGATTGAGGGACGATATCTGCCAGTTGTACTTGGAGGACAATGTGGTACACAGCAAAACCTTCCGGGAGCATGTTGAACACGTGAGGACCATATGACAGCGGTATCAAAAACACAGAGTTAAGTTGACCCCAAAGAAGTGTGAACAGCGGCAGAGAAGATCTTCAATGATTTTGCTTTGAGGTTTGGGCTCCCTACAAGGTTACACCACAACGAAGGAAGATAATTTGAGAACCAGCTCTTTGCCAAGCTAGAAAACTACTGTATAATTCAGAGATCCCACACAAGTCGACTCGAGAAGTGAGGAGGCCCGTGATGCTGACGTACGAGACACTAGTTGAACCGAGTTAAGTACCAAGGACTGTCGACTGGAAACAGGTATCTCTGCCTGCTGACCAGGTAAGCCCACTTGAGTGGTATTCACCACCGAGAGGCTGTATCGAAGATGTTGCCTGGTGAAAAGACTTGTTTTCATGCTTTGATTTTCCTTAAAAGACTTTGTTTCTACAAAGAACTGTTAAGGCGTAGTAAGAGAGAGCTGGTTGAAGATGTACGAAAAGCTCCAGCTGAAGAGTTGCTGATTGTTTTAATTGTGTTAATTGTTTATTTCTTACAGGTGTCCTACAAGAAAAAGGTCGTAAGAATAGGTTGTTATCAATGTTTATGAACGTTATACCCATTTGACAATGCCAATTTGTATATAAAGTTATTCAACTTTTACCACTGTCTCATAATTGGTCAGATTGACCAATTAAGACGAATGTCGAGGACGACATTCAAAAAGGAGGGAAGAGTGTGACATGCAGAAGTAGTGCTGTTGCTTCAAAAGCATTCAGCAACTAGAGGGGTTAACACAGTCACAGGAGACAGGGAGTGTTTTAGCAGAGCCCCAGGGGGATTGTGAGGAACTTGTTATTGTAGTCTGGCTGAAGCCGAAGAAAAAGGTGGTGTGTTATCTGTATCTCACAGAAGGCAAGGGAACAGAATTCAGGTCAGGAGGGAAGCTAAACACAGGTCAGATAGACTTCCTGATCTAACAGTGTAGAGTATTATCGGGCAGGAAGATAAGAAGCTGCAGCCTATGGTCGTCTCGCCCTATCTGAACCTAGCGGCGTGCGTGTAACATAATGCATTCACTTCACCAGGTAAGAACCCTGCTGATATATTAAGTTTTGACAGTCAAGCAATGCTTGTTATTTTTGGTTGCAACAGTACAAGTTCTTTGGCAGTCTTGCGTTACCAGACACTTACGAAGAAAGTGGTCACAGCCAAAATCGTTTGTTCATCCAGAACATCTTCCTCCAACTGAGTCTTCCAACAAATTCCATTATCGAAGAGTGTACTACTATCAGACCATGACATGAATGAGTTCAGTTAGAGAGAGGAATCCAGTGGATTGTTGTTGGAAACTCGATGGCGATGAACTTGTACCAGTAATGTGTGATATAAATGTTGCACCAAACACTCTACTGAAAATTATACATTGTAGTTGTAAAAGTGGTTGCAGTGGTAACCGTTGTAGCTGCAGAACAAACGGAATTCCATGCAGTTCTGTATATGGATCATGCTAAGTTACGTATTGTGACAACCAGGAGTCAGATATAGTAGAGGACAGTGATGAGGACTAAAACAGTGAAGTTTTGACTTTTATACCCTCACATTGCTGCACAATTTCACAACCTAATTTAAAGTATACTTTACCACGAAATTCTGAGTACATATTTAGACCTAATAACAGGTATTGTACCTGTATTATTCACTGTTGGTCACCATTTTGATCCCAAAGGCAAAATTTGTTGGATAAAATGAATTCATTGACCGTAAAAAACATAAGCTTGATGAATAAATAATTGTAAATGTACCCACTTCCGGTTGGAGGATTTTGGTAGACTTTTATTATGTTGTTCTGTACACTTGGTAGAGACAAAAACTGTTCACAGACCTTTTGTTGAAATTTGTTTTCAGTCTAACGTTATATTCACCCACTAGAAGATAGGATTTAACACACCTGAGGGTCACTATGACTATTCTGTGATGTCTGTTGGGCTAAGTAATGAGCCAGTTGTTTTTCAAAATTTTGTTCATGACATCTTCAGTGGTCAATATATAGTTGCCTATCTGGATGACATCTTGGAATATTCACCTGATTGCGAGTCTCACATCCGACATGTATGTACTGTACTCCAAATACTCAGAAACAATAATTTATTTGCCAAACTTGAAAAATGTATTTTTCTGGTGCAGAAAGTGAATTTCCTGGGGAATATTATGCCTGTCAAAGGTTTCCATAATGGACTACTGTAAGGTCAAGCCATAAAAGATTGGATTAAACCCAAGTTTCTGAAAGCTTTGTAGCACTTACTTTAGTTTGCTAATTACTGTAGAAACTTATTAAGAAATTTTCCAAGATTGCCAAACCAATAATTGATTTAACCAACGCCCCCTTCACATGTCAGTGTCTCCGGTACCTGTGGTGGACACTTACACACGCACATCCATTATAATCTATGGGGCTGCGCACATGTTCGTGACCCACACAAAGACATGTCCGTTTTTTTTAGTTAGCACAGATGTCAATACATCCCGCACACATGCACATGGATGACAAAAAATGTGACATCCGTGTGCACCATCCCCTTTAATGAGGCAGATGGAGATAGTGTGGACGCCATGTGGCCTATGATCCGGCGGTGCCTGTCTTTTTAAGTGTTGTAAGAGGGTCACTGGTGATGTGTTGGAGGGGAGATATGTTTCACTGAGATTATTAGCTTCACTGATATGAACCTGGAACTTTGCTCCAGCATGTTATGTGCTGAGAGGGGTTAATGGGCCATGGCAGGGCCAGGTTTATTGTGAACAGCTAAAGAGTTAGACGGGACGGCTGTTCATCATATCACCACCCTAGGATGTGAACCAGAAGGTAAAAGTGAAGCCTCTGGCCTTAATGATTGTTCTGTGTGTTCTGTGTGCTCTGAAGGAGAGCTCATCAAAACAGCTGTGCTCTTGCTTAAAAGAGCTGAACCCTGATTTCTGAGCGGCCGAACCCTGCAGTTATATGGACTGTAATGTAGTATGCTGTTTACTTAGGCCAACGAGACTGAATATGTGTATTTTTTTTGGACCGGTTTATCAGGCATGTTTTAATAAACCAGCTGAAGATTTAAATGAAAAGCATTCCTTTGACTTCCTCGTTAAGCAACAGAGTGAACCAATCTACCACAGCATGCATAAAAGTGCAGTCGGGAACAGTTTTGTGCACCTCTGAAAAGGACACCTCTGGACAAAGGCCAAAGTAAAACTGCTGCCTCATTACAGTGAATGGATCCCTCAGGAATTTCATGTAAATCATGTCATTCGGAGATCTAAATGAAAACCCAGATGCAAGTGCTCAGCTTAGAGCGCCGGATAAATGTAATCCAAAATGTTATGTAAAATGTTCCCAACAAATGCTTCCACTTAAACCACAAAAAAAATCAAGTCCCCACTCAGGTCCATCATCTGTCAATGTCAATGGAAATATGCACATTACTGGTAGCACAAAGGCTCTAAAAAAGCCCTTTGGCTCCTCGCCCCTCAAAAGAAATCCAGCGAATTCTGTGCACTCAAATCCAAATGCCCCACTCCCTTATGAGGCCCACAGTGTGCCTTAACCACATTTAGTGTCCACATGCTTGACATTTCTTTAGCGATGAGAGCCTGCTTAATTTATGGGTGCGTGTCTCCAGAAGCAGAAGCTGGGCACAATGTAGGGGCACTATAATGTATAGGCACTACAATGTATGGGCACTACAACGTACGGAAACTACAATGTCAGATTTGCAATTTTCACTCAGCAACATCCATTGCTGCTTGTTTCTGTTTCTGGAAAACACCCAAGGAGTCAAAATCATTACTCCACATGTAGATAAATTCCCTGAGGGGTGTAATTTCAAAAATGGGGTCACTTGAGAGAGGCTTCTATTAGCACTTAAAGTCTCTGAATATGGCGTCAGTAAACTATTCTATGATAATATAATCTCCAAGAGTCAAATAGCGCTCCTTCCCTCCCGGGTCTCACTGCGTGGCTAATCAATACTGACCAAAATGGGGTCACTTGAGGGGGTTCTGCTGTTTTGCCACGTCAGGTGCACTTCAAATGTGATATGGCATCCGCAATCTATTCCAACCAAAATTGCGCTCCAGAATTCAATTTGCGCTTCTTCCCTTCCAAGCCCTGCCATGTGTCTAAACATTAGTTTTTCACCACATATGGAGTATACGTGTACCCAGGAGAAATCACGCAACAGATTTGGGGGTCCATTTTCTCCTGTTACCCTTGTGAAAAGTAAAAATGTGGGGCTAAAGCAACATTTTAGCGGCAAAAATGTATTTTTTAATTTTCACTACTCAACATTATAAAATTCTATGAAGCACCTGTGGGTTCAACATGCTAACTACACCTCTGGATAAGTTCCTTCAGGGGTGTAGTTTTGAAAATAGGGTCTCTTGTGGGGGCTTTCCACTGTTTTGGCATATCACGGGCTCTGCAAATGCAACATGACATCCGTTATCTATTCCAGCCAGTTTTGCACTCCAAAAGTCAAATAGTGCTCCGAGCCCTGTCATGTGCCCAAACAGTAGTTTTCAACCAAATATGGGGAGCGATGTACTTAGGATAAAATGCACAACAGATTGTATGGTCCTTTTTCTCCTGTTACCCTTATGAAAATGCAAAATTTGGGGCTAAAGCAATATTTTTGTGGGAAAAAGTAAAATTTTAATTTTTTTCCTTCCACATTACTTTAATTCCAGTGAAGCCCTTGACGGGTTAATAAACTTCTTGAATGTGGTTTTAAGCACTTTTAGAGGTGTAGTTTTTAAAATAGTACCACTTTGGGGTATTTTCTGTCACATAGGCCCCTCAAAGTCATTTCAAATGGGAAATGGTCCCTAAAAAATTTGTTTTGTAAATTTTGTTGGAAAAATTATATCCAAGGGGTAACGTTGCTCCTTGCGGAGTGTGACATGTTAAGCATGTCAAGGTGAGGAGACTTTTAAGTCACAATGCTCCTCTGGTAAATATGCAAATTGTCTCTTCAGAGAGGAAGAGAACTAGAACTCTAGTGCCACCTATAGGAAGTAGGTGGCAATATTGACTCTTCAAGGAGCCTTATCACATGACTTAGGATAATAACCAAAACCAAAATCTCAATTTGCAGACACTGTGTTTCAGGGTACTGCCCCTCGTCAGTGCAAAGTGTGAGATATGGTTTGGCTAAGTGAGAGGCATCTGACTGGTATCCAAGGGGTAACGTTTCCTTGCGTAAAGTGAAAATGAGAAATTGATGATAAACTTTTAACCCTTCTAACTTCCTAACAAAAAAAAAAGTTTACAAAATGATGGTTTAAGGGCATAAAAATCCAAAGGTGGAAAATTGCAAAATTTTAACAATTTTTGTCACATTTTTTATATTTTCAGAAATAAGCACAAATCATTTCAACCAAAATTTACCATTAATATGAAGTACAACATGTCACAAAAAAAACAATCTTTGAATCACTGGAACATGTTGAAGTTGAAGCGTTTCAAAGTTATAACCTGTGTTCAGTGACACTGTTCAGAATTGAAAATATTGGCCAGGTCAGGAAGGTGAAAACAGGCTGTGGGGTGAATAGGTCAAACTGTCCTCCTGGCTTACAATAGCAATTTAGAATATTTAAAGCAATGCTTTTAGTAAGGAGATGTCCAATTATTACAGTATATCATAGATCAATGAATTCACAGTCACACTGAATGTGCAGGTACAGCACCTCCCTATCTCACTTGATTATTGTTTTAACCACAAACTGACCACTCACATTTTAAATGTGCTTCACTAGTGCAGCAGTACAATCCAATCCAATTCAATTTTGATCTTTTTCTGTCCCTATATGAGTGAGCTGTGCACTCTGACCTCCTGTCCCTACACTCTAAAAGCATAAAATAGAGCTCTTTAGCTGGCGCCCATCTATTAAACTGGCTGTGATAGACACTCTGATAATAATATATACAGTCATGGCCGAAAGTGTTGGCACCCTTGAAATTGTTCCAGAAAAGAAGTATTTCTCCCAGAAATTTACAAATTACCCTTGTTTTGTTATACACATGTTTATTTCTTTTGTGTGTATTGGAACAACACAAAAAAACTGAGAAAAAAGGCAAATTGGACATAATTTCACACAAAACCCAACCCTCACATCCTTTGGAATAAATAACTGCAATCAATCACTTCCTATAACCATCAACAAGCTTCTTACACCTCTCAACTGGAATTTTGAACCACTCCTCTTTTGCAAACTGCTCCAGGTCTCTCATATTTGATGGATGCCTTCACCCATCAGCAATTTTAAGATCTCTCGACAGGTAATCGATAGGATTTAGATCGGGACTCATTGCTGACCACTTCAGAACTCTCCAGCGCTTTGTTTCCATCCATTTCTGGGTGCTTTTTGAAGTATGTTTGGGGTCATTGTCCTGCTGGAAGACCCATGACCTAGGATGCAAATCCAGCTTTGTGACACTGGGCACTACATTGCGACCCAAAATCCTTTGGTAATCTTCAGATTTGATGATGCCTTGCACACAGTCAAGGCACCCAGTGCCAGAGACAGCAACACAACCTCAATACATCTTTGAACCTCCACCATATTTGACTGTAGGTGCTATGTTCTTTTCTTTGTAGGCCTTATTCCATTTTTTGGTAAACAGTAGAATGATGTGGTTTACCAAAGAGCTCTATCTTGGTCTCATCTGTCCACAAGACGCTTTCCCAGAAGGATTTTGGCTTACTCACATACATTTTGGCAAACTGCAGTCTAGCTTTTTTATGCCTCTGTGTCAGTATTGGGGACCTCCTGGGTTTCCTGCCTTACCATTTCATTTCATTCAAATGTTGATGGATAGCTTGCGCTGACACTGATGCACCTTGAGCCTGCAGGACAGCTTGAATTTCTGCTGCTCCACAACTGTGGAGTTGGAGTCTGAGTCATAGAGTCGGAGTTGGTGACCATTTTGGTTTTGATGGAGTCCGTATAAAATGGACTGACTCCGATTCCTAAAATATATAATAAATTGGGTTCAGTAGTTCAATGCAGTATGTGATATAAAACTTTTCATAATAATTTGGGAAGGTTATGAAATGTACTATAAATGTCTGTCCTATTCTTGATCTAAGGATTTAGACTTTTCGTTGAGATGCATCTGTGCTGCATCACGCCTCTTGATAAAGCACCCGCGAAACGCGCGTCAGGTGAGTTACTTCATACCATGCATTTGATATATACTGGAGAAATGGTGCAATTGTGCAGGATTATGGTATATGTGCTCCCCATATATTAAGTGTCACATCCTTTGAGGTAGCCAGTTTTTGGCAGATATTTGCCCTCATTTGTCCCTAGCTATGTGTGATACTTTGGGCTGAGTTACCTTTACTATGTATTTTATACACACTGTAGCAATGGAATCATTGTGCAGGACTATGGTATTTGTGTTCCCTATACATTAAGTGTCACATCATTGCTTACTCTGCTCTATCTTATTATTTATTATTTTTGTCCATTCATTCCCACCATACAACGCAGGAAACACTCTCACAAATCACTCAATCATCTGCTCACTCTCTGTATCTTCCTTCTATTAGTCGCAGGTGATATTTCTCCCAACCCAGGACCCTCCAGTAATAATAACACTAACTCTTTCCCTGTTACATTCAGAAACCCTGCTAATCTCATTAATATTCCCTGCATATCTTCTGTCTCATTCAACTGTGCCCTTTGGAATGCACGCTCAGCTTGTAATAAACTCTCTTACATCCATGACTTTTTCCTCTCTAATTCCCTCAACCTTCTGGCTCTCACTGAAACCTGGATCCAGCAGTCGGACACCACCGCCGCTGCAGCTCTCTCCTATGGTGGCCTACATTTCTCTCATACCCCGCGACCTGACAACAGATCAGGTGGAGGTGTTGGTCTGCTTCTTTCAACAAAATGTACTTTTCAGGTTATCCCCCCTGTACCCTCCCTTATCTTCCCGTCCTTTGAGGCCCACACAGTCAGACTCTACCGGCCCTTCTCCCTGCGAGTGGCGGTTGTCTATCGCCCCCCAGGTCCCCCCGTCAATTCCTGGATCACTTTGCTGCCTGGCTTACAAATTTTCTATCCTGCGACATCCCCACGATAATCATGGGAGACTTTAACATCCCAATTGGCGATCCTCTTTCCCCATCTGCCACGCATCTTTTATCATTAACCTCCTCCTTCGGCCTTTCACAGCTTGCTAATTCTCCTACACATGAGGACGGGAACACATTGGACCTGATCTTCTCCCGGCTTTGCTCAGTACATGACTTTACTAACTCTCCCCTTCCACTCTCTGACCATAATCTTCTTTCATTCTCTGTCAAGAACTGTGACTCTACTCAAGACACTCCCACCGTCCACACTTATAGAAATTTACGCGCCATTAACACCCAGAAATTTATAAAAAAGTTGCAATCATCATTGGCCCCAATCTCCTCCCTCTCATGTCCCGAATCTGCATTGAAGCATTATAACAAAATAATGCTATGCGCCCTGGATGAAGCCGCACCTCCTACACAAAGAACAATTCGGCATAGACGGCGACAACCCTGGCACACGCCTCAAACACGTCTTCTCCAGAGGTACTCCAGGTGCACTGAACGGCTGTGGAGAAAATCAAATCTGCCCGAAGATTTCCTCCACTATAAATTTATGCTGAAAACATCTAACTCTGCCCTTCACCTCTCCAAACAAACCTACTTTAACAACCTCATCATCTCACTTTCCAATAATCCTAAACGACTCTTTGACACGTTTCATTCTCTCCTCAATCAAACAGCACAGGCCCCGACCACCGACCTCGGCGCTGACGATCTGGCTAACTATTTCAAAGAAAAAATTGACCATATCCGACAGGAAATTTTCTCCCAATCCCCAAATGTTATGCATGCTCCCCCCCGCCACATTGTATCTTGCTCATTTTCTGACTTCGAACCAGTCACGGAAGATGAAGTGATCAGGCTCCTTGCATCTTCTCGCCCTACCACCTGCACCAGCGACCCTATTCCCTCACATCTCCTTCAGTCCCTTGCTCCAGCTGTCACCTCTCACCTAACTAAAATTTTCAACCTTTCCCTCTCATCTGGTATCTTTCCCTCTTCTTTTAAACACGCCAGCATACAACCATTACTTAAAAAACCATCCCTCGACCAGAACTGCACGGCCAACTACAGACCTGTTTCCAATCTTCCCTTTATCTCTAAACTCCTGGAACGCCTGGTCCACTCCCGTCTAATCCGCTATCTCTCAGACAACTCTCTTCTTGACCCTTTACAATCTGGTTTCCGCTCTTTACATTCTACTGAAACTGCCCTCACTAAAGTCTCTAATGATCTACTAACAGCTAAATCTAATGGTCACTACTCCCTGCTGATTCTCCTGGATCTCTCTGCAGCATTCGACACTGTGGATCATCAGCTCCTCCTCACTATGCTCCGCACTATTGGCCTCAAGGACACGGTTCTCTCCTGGTTCTCCTCTTATCTCTCTGACCGCTCCTTCTCTGTGTCTTTTGCCGGCTCCTCCTCCTCCCTACTTCCTCTTACTGTCGGGGTTCCTCAAGGATCAGTCCTCGGCCCCCTTCTTTTCTCCTTATACACCGCTCCTATTGGACAAACAATCAGTAGATTCGGTTTTCAGTACCATCTCTATGCTGATGACACCCAATTATACACCTCTGCTCCGGACATCACCCCTGCATTACTACAAAAGACCAGTGATTGTCTTTCTGCTGTGTCTAACATTATGTCCTCCCTCTACCTAAAACTGAATCTGTCAAAAACTGAACTACTCATCTTTCCTCCCTCCATTAATCTACCTGTGCCCGATATTGCCATCTCCGTTTGTGGCTCAACCATTACTCCCCAGCTACAAGCCCGCTGTCTTGGGGTCATTTTTGATTCAGATCTTTCTTTCACTCCTCACATCAAATCACTCGCTCGTTCATGTCATCTACACCTCAAAAACATCTCAAGAATCAGGACTTTTCTCACCTTTGACTCGGCAAAAACTCTTACTGTCGCTCTTATTCATTCTCGTCTTGACTATTGCAACGCTCTACTAATCGGTCTCCCTCTTACTAAACTCTCCCCTCTCCAATCCGTCCTGAACGCAGCAGCCAGGATCATATTCCTCGCCAACTGCTACTCAGATGCCTCTTCCCTGTGCCAGTCATTGCATTGGTTGCCCATCCAATATAGAGTTCGTTTTAAACTTATCACGCTTACCCACAAAGCGCTCCATGCTTCAGTACCCCCCTACATCTCCTCCCTTGTCTCAGTCTACCACCCTACACGTGCCCTCTGGTCTGCAAATGACTTGAAACTAAAATCCTCCACAATCCGAACTTCCCACTCCCGTCTCCAAGATTTCTCGCGTGCTGCGCCAATTCTCTGGAATGCACTACCCAGGACAGTTCGATTAATTCCCAATACCCACAGTTTCAAGCGAACCCTAAAAACACATTTCTTTAGACTGGCGTATCACCTAAACACACTCTGTCCATCCCAGCTTTCCCCCATATTAAAATCTTCTTCAACTTCGGGTTCAAACCAACCATGCACATAAAAGCCTCTGTCAGGACTGCACACATACTGGCTGGCGACCAGTCCATGTATTATTATTTATCCTATTCAGTATATCAAGGCTGCATTATACAATATATGTACTTTTTACCTTTTGTGTCTCCCCCACTTCCTCATAGACTGTAAGCTCGCGAGCAGGGCCCTCACTCCGTTCGATATGAGATATGCTTATTCTGTATTGTCTGTATAAGTCCCCCCTAAAATTTGTAAAGTGCTGCGGAATATGTTGGCGCTATAAAAATAAACTATTATTATTATTATTATTATTTGTCTTTTGGATCTGTTTGTCAGCACCTTACTGTTTTATTGTCTATATATGGATCTTTTTAAACATGAAATTATAATAAACTTTTGTACGCCATTATACTTGCCTTTCTCCTGTTCTATAATAACCAAAACCAAAATCTCAATTTGCAGACACTGTGTTTCAGGGTACTGCCCCTCGTCAGTGCAAAGTGTGAGATATGGTTTGGCTAAGTGAGAGGCATCTGACTGGTATCAAAGGGGTAACGTTTCCTTGCGTAAAGTGAAAATGAGAAATTGATGATAAACTTTTAACCCTTCTAACTTCCTAACAAAAAAAAAAAGTTTACAAAATGATGGTTTAAGGGCATAAAAATCCAAAGGTGGAAAATTGCAAAATTTTCTAATTTTTTGTCAAATTTTTTATATTTTCAGAAATAAACACAAATCATTTCGACCAAAATTTACCATTAATATGAAGTACAACATGTCACAAAAAAACAATCTTTGAATCACTAGAACATGTTGAAGTTGAAGCGTTTCAAAGTTATAACCTGTATTCAGTGACACTGTTCAGAATTGAAAATATTGGCCAGGTCAGGAAGGTGAAAACAGGCTGTGGGGTGAATAGGTCAAACTGTCCTCCTGGCTTACAATTGCAATTTAGAATATTTAAAGCAATGCTTTTAGTAAGGAGATGTCCAATTGTTACAGTATATCATAGATCAATGAATTCACAGTCACACTGAATGTGCAGGTACAGCACCTCCCTATCTCACTTGATTATTGTTTTAACCACAAACTGACCACTCACATTTTAAATGTGCTTCACTAGTGCAGCAGTACAATCCAATCCAATTCAATTTTGATCTTTTTCTGTCCCTATATGAGTGAGCTGTGCACTCTGACCTCCTGTCCCTACACTCTAAAAGCATAAAATAGAGCTCTTTAGCTGGCGCCCATCTATTAAACTGGCTGTGATAGACACTCTGATAATAATATATACAGTCATGGCCGAAAGTGTTGGCACCCTTGAAATTGTTCCAGAAAAGAAGTATTTCTCCCAGAAAATTATTACAATTACACTTGTTTTGTTATACACATGTTTATTTCTTTTGTGTGTATTGGAACAACACAAAAAAACTGAGAAAAAAGGCAAATTGGACATAATTTCACACAAAACCCAACCCTCACATCCTTTGGAATAAATAACTGCAATCAATCACTTCCTATAACCATCAACAAGCTTCTTACACCTCTCAACTGGAATTTTGAACCACTCCTCTTTTGCAAACTGCTCCAGGTCTCTCATATTTGATGGATGCCTTCACCCATCAGCAATTTTAAGATCTCTCGACAGGTAATCGATGGGATTTAGATCGGGACTCATTGCTGACCACTTCAGAACTCTCCAGCGCTTTGTTTCCATCCATTTCTGGGTGCTTTTTGAAGTATGTTTGGGGTCATTGTCCTGCTGGAAGACCCATGACCTAGGATGCAAATCCAGCTTTGTGACACTGGGCACTACATTGCGACCCAAAATCCTTTGGTAATCTTCAGATTTGATGATGCCTTGCACACAGTCAAGGCACCCAGTGCCAGAGACAGCAACACAACCTCAATACATCTTTGAACCTCCACCATATTTGACTGTAGGTGCTATGTTCTTTTCTTTGTAGGCCTTATTCCATTTTTGGTAAACAGTAGAATGATGTGATTTACCAAAGAGCTCTATCTTGGTCTCATCTGTCCACAAGACGCTTTCCCAGAAGGATTTTGGCTTACTCACATACATTTTGGCAAACTGCAGTCTAGCTTTTTTATGCCTCTGTGTCAGTATTGGGGACCTCCTGGGTTTACTGCCTTACCATTTCATTTCATTCAAATGTTGATGGATAGCTTGCGCTGACACTGATGCACCTTGAGCCTGCAGGACAGCTTGAATTTCTGCTGCTCCACAACTGTGGAGTTGGAGTCTGAGTCATGGAGTCGGAGTTGGTGACCATTTTGGTTTTGATGGAGTCCGTATAAAATGGACTGACTCCGATTCCTAAAATATATAATAAATTGGGTTCAGTAGTTCAATGCAGTAAGTGCTATAAATCTTTTCATAATAATTTGGGAAGGTTATGAAATGTCCTATAAATGTCTGTCCTATTCCTGATCTAAGGATTTAGGCTTTTCGTTGAGATGCATCTGTGCTGCACTTTATGTACATTCTCAGTAGTGAGGAGTCGGAGTCGTGGAGTCGGAGTTGGAGTCAGACGGGAGTCAGGGAAATTGAGGAGGCGGAGTCAGTGGTTTGGCTTACCGACTCCATACCCCTGCCTGCTAAATGCAGAAAGACCTGACAGTTGCTGACAACTCTGGCACACACTGCAAACTTGTATTCTCCTGCGGTGTTCTAGGTAAAGTTATAATTCTGCTCTCCATCTGGCCAAACAGGCCTACTTCACCACCCTCATCATTTCACTAGCCAACAATCCAAAATGCCTGTTTGAAACGTACCACTCCCTTCTGAGTCCTAAAGTACAGGCCCCCATCACCAACCTCAATGCTAATGATCACTTATTTCCAATAAAAAAAAATCATACATTTCCATCAGGGAATTTTTACTTAATGCCCTCAGAGCTTGGATTCCCTTCCTTCCTGCACCTCAAGTTCTCTTTGTACCTTTGAATCAGTCACAGAAGAAAAAGTTACCAGGTCCCTCGCTTTGTCTCACCCTACTACATACACCACTGACCGTATTCCCTCTCACCTCCTCCAGTCCCTCTCTCCCGTTGTCAACACCCACCTAACCAAAATATTTATCTTTTCTCCTTCTTCCGGAATCTTTCCCTTCTCAAGCATGCCATCATAACCCCTTTAATAAAAAAAAATCCCTTGACTAGAACTGCGCTGCCATCTACAGACCGGTGTATAATCTTCCATTCATATCTAAACTCCTGGAAAACTTGGTCAACTCTCTTCTAATTCGCTATCGCTACAATTCGTTAGTCGTTTTTTACATTCTACTGAAACTGCCCTTAATAAAGTCTTTAATAATCTATTAGCAGCTAAATATAATGGTCACCGTTTCCTGCTGATTCCCCTGGATTTCTCTATAGCATTTGACACTATATTTCACAAGCTCCTCCTCACTATGTTACGCTCTCTCGACTTCAAGGACACTGTTCTTTCCTGGTTTTTCTCCTACCTCTCTGACTACTCCTTCACTGTATCTTTTCATGGCTCCTTTTCTCCTTCCTCTTCCTCTTCCTATCAGGGTTCCTCAAGGTTCCGTCTTAGGCCCCATACTCATCTCTCTATAAACTGTCCCTATTTGACATACCACCAGCAGATTTGGTTGCAAGTACCATTTAGATGCTGATGAAACCCAATTATAAATATCTTCCCTTGACATAACCCCCACCTTAAACGAGTTGTCCGGTCCAAATCGATAAGTCTGAAGTCACAGTGTGACTGCAGACTTATGAATTCTCCCAGCGCACGTACTGTGCGCTGCGGGGAGTCGCTCTTTTTTCACCCAGGATCCGGTATGTATGAGTGGGCATGCACTTATATTGAGCAAGGCGGCGCCCTGTCTTGTGATGCAGCAATCCAGTGGGTTTGGCTGACTAGAGGGTGCTGCCTTGCTCCATACAAGTGTATGGAAGGGAGGCCACACCCACTGGCCGGAAATATGTATAATTCATACATACCCTCCGGTCCCGGGTCAGAAACCGACAAATCCCCGCAGCGCATAGTGTGTGCGCTGGGGGGATTCATAAGTTTGCAGTCACACAGAGTGACTGCAGACATCGATTTGGACCGGACAACCCCTTTAACACAAAATGCCATGAATTGTCTGTCCGCTAACATCATGTCCTCCCTGTATCTGAAACTGGATCTCTCCAAAACTGAACTTCTTGTGCTTCCTCCCTTTACTAACCTACCCATAACGATATTGCAATTTCCTTGGGTGGTTCAGCCATTACTGCTAAGTAACACGCTGGCTGTTTTGGGGTCATATTTGACACAGAACTTTCCTTTGTTCCCTATATCCAATCGCTCATTTTCTCATGCATCTTAACAACATCTCCAGAATCTGACCTTTTCTCACCTTTGAAACTGCAATAAACAAAGCTCTGGAGCTCTCGCCTCCAAGCACACTGAACACTGAGTTATTCAGAAGGCCGACATTTACCTTCTAAACCCCACCCTGAGGTGAAGATATGATTAACAGACTCCCACCCACTCTTCAGCTGTGCACAAAAAAATCAAGCCCTTAAAATGGCTGATTATCCCTTCTCAGGACTTAGTATGCTGGAGCACTTTGCCTAGGTTCATATCACTGAAGCAAACAACCTCAGTGATACATATCTCCCTTCCAGTACTTTACCATTGACTTTGTCACAGTGCAATGTGAAGGTACATGTTCACACTGTGGCCATCTAATTGACAAAACCTAAGATAAAAACAAAATGAGCAAATACCTTGCAGTAAGTAAATAGTAAATAACATAAGCTCATTTCTTTTGCTTTAGTTTTTTTTTTACTGTGTACAGACAGGGGCGTGGCTACCCATTTTTGGGCTGGACATTTTGGCTATATAGCTTTCCATGGGCAGGTGTCTGAACTGCTGAGCCTGGGTCCTGCTCTGCCCCATCTACATTGAGGTCAGCTGACAAATGATGAGGTTTAATACTAGAGATACGACTGTCCCGATTGGGTACATCTTGTTGCGAAAGGATGGCTTTTACTCTTTTTGATCAAAACAGTGCCACCTAAGTACTCTGTTATTTACATTTACTATTAGCATTTATTTATTTACTTAATGCAAGGTATTTGTTAATTTTGCTTTTATCTTAGATCCTGGCTGATGACTGGTTAATGCAACTTTATTTGAAAATCCCTATTTATTGCAATAATGGCTGGACCATACATGACAAGGACTTTTTACCTAATGTGTCCCACTATTTCCCTATAGATTGTAAGTTTGCGAGTAGGACCCTCTCTCTTCCTGTAACTGTTGAACTACAGTATGAGTTACTCTGTTATCTTTATTGTCTGTACATTTCCCTGCCCAATTGTAAAGTGCTGCGGAATATGTTGGCACTATATAAATAAAATTATTAATATATTATTTTTCCCTTCTTTGATTTCTTTCCTCCATACACTCTACGAACTCAGCAGCACTTTGAACAGGGGCGGAACTACCGCCCGTGCAGCCGGTTCATTGAACGGGGGCCCCGAGGGAGAGGGGGTCCCTCCAGCCTCCAGCAGGGCCGCCATCAGGGCATGACTGCCCTGACTCCAGTATGGGGCCCGGCCGGTAGGGGCCCCCTCGGGGGCCCCCCTCTTGTGCGTCTCTCTCCTCATGGGGCCCCCGGCCCCATGCTATGCGCCGGGTCCGGGACATTTCAGCGCTGAGCTGCGCTGTTGCAGCAGCGCCTTCATGATTCCCCTGACTTCCGGTCATGTGACGGTGCCGTCGCATGGCCGGAAGTCAGGAGAACCTGCTGTCAGCGATTTGGACGAGCGCCAGGATTCTGCAGGGATCGCATGGGGGTAAGTATAACAAGTTTTATTTTTTTTAAAATACAATTAACTAGGAGTGGAGAGATGGGAGATGCACATGTGTGTGTGTGTGTGTGTGGGGGAGATGGGAGATGCACATGTGTGTGTGTGTGGGGGGAGATGGGAGATGCACATGTGTGTGTGTGTGTGTGTGTGTGTGTGTGTGTGTGTGGGGGGGGGAGATGGGAGATGCACATGTGTGTGTGTGGGGGGGAGATGGGAGATGCACATGTGTGTGGGGGGGATGGGAGATGCACATGTGTGTGGGGGGGGGAGATGGGAGATGCACATGTGTGTGGGGGGAAGATGGGAGATGCACATGTGTGTGGGGGGGGAGATGGGAGATGCACATGTGTGTGTGGGGGGAGATGGGAGATGCACATGTGTGGGGGGGGAGATGGGAGATGCACATGTGTGTGGGGGGGTGGGAGATGCACATGTGGTGGGGGGGGAGATGCATATGTGTGGGGGGGGGAGATGGGAGATGCACATGTGTGGGGGGGGGATGGGAGATGCACATGTGGTGGGGGGGAGATGGGAGATGCACATGTGGTGGGGGGGAGATGGGAGATGCACATGTGGTGGGGGGGAGATGGGAGATGCACATGTGGTGGGGGGGAGATGGGAGATGCACATGTGTGGGGGGGGAGATGGGAGATGCACATGTGGGGGGGGATGAGAGAGGTGCACATGTGGGGGGGGATGAGAGAGGTGCACATGTGGTGGAGGGGGATGAGAGAGGGGCACATATGGGGGAGGGGGATGAGAGAGGGGCACATGTGGGGGAGGGGGACGAGAGGGGCACATGTGGGGGAGGGGGATGAGAGAGGGGCACATGTGGGGGAGGGGGTGAGAGATATGCACATGGGGGGGATGAGAGCTGCACATGGGGGGGTTTGAGAGCTGCACATGGGGGAATTGGGAGTAGGGGGATAATGAGCTGCACATAACGAATGTGGGGTGGGGGAGAGTAAATGATAAATGATGATGGGGTGGGGAGAGCATGGACATGATATAATGAATTGGGGCAGGGGGTGCATGTAAATATTGAATGCGGGGAGCAGGAAGTATAGAGTAGGGGGCGTTGCGGATGCAGGAGTGTGACTGGTAACAAATTGGCGGAAAGAGTAGAGGTTCTAATTAAATTATATATTAAGTGCCTATTTACAGTTAATGGGGGCACAGTGGTGGATTACAATTTATATTTGGAATGGTAGGTTGCATAATAACTAACCATATATTGATGGTGGATGCACGTCTGTATTCAGCTGCGTAATGTAGAAGTTGGGGAATGTGCTCTAGATAACTGTGTTATTTTATGCAGAGACGAGTCCTGGCTGGAAGACGTGATGGCGGTCTGTGCTGGATGAAGGAAAAAAGCGAAGATGAAGGACTTCACCTAGAGACGTCACCGGTGAGTCAGTCTATTACATGTACACTGTGTATAATGTCACTGGTGATCACTGTATTACCTGTACACTGACACTATATACAGAGCTCCTGTGTATAATGTCACTGGTGATCACTGTATTACCTGTACACTGACACTATATACAGAGCTCCTGTGTATAATGTGTTATGCACACGCCCGGGCTGAGCGGCGTGTGCGTGTGATTGTAGTGATTCCACTGGACCATGAACCGGAGAGTGCCTGGAGGGGCGTGACTAAGTATCTGGCCGATCCGACCAAGATGGCACGACGGCATACGACGCCAGTGCACCAGGGAGAAACCGGGCAGAGGGACCAGGTGCTACTCCAGGTCAAACTCCGGACACGGGGGTTGACCCACACAGGGATTACTGGATCAGGCTGGTTAGGCTGGCGCACAGACTGGAGGGTATAGGCAGGCACGACTGGTATGCAGGCAGGCGGGTAAAGGCAAGCGCAGCTAGAGTGCAGACAGGGAGGCACTAGCAGGTAGGAACACAGGCGGGATAGGACTCAGTACACACTGGGACTCAGGAACAATACAGGTAGAGGGGTACAGGCAAGCACAGCTAGAGTGCAGACAGGGAGGCACTAGCAGGTAGGAACACAGGCTGGATAGGACCCAGTACACACTGGGACTCAGGAACAGGCAGGTTAGGCTGGCACAGACTGGTGGATATAAGCAAACACGGCAGGTATGCAGATGGGTGGATACAGGCGAGTATGCAGGCAGGGAGGTACTGGCCGAAAGGACGGGCTGGAGCACAGAAAGGTTAAGACCCAGTACAGACTGGGTCACAGAACCGCAGATGCGGTAGACAACCATAGCAGAGAGGGAACGCCCGAAGCGGTGGGCAAGAACAGAGCAGGACGGGGCTGCAGGAGCAGCGAGCACAAGCAGGGCAGGACAGGACTGCCGGAGCAGCGGGCAGAAGCAGGGCAGGACAGGACTGCCGGAACAGCGGGCAGAAGCAGGGCAGGACAGGACTGCCGGAGCAGCGGGCAGAAGCAGGGCAGGACAGGACTGCCGGAGCAGCGGGCAGAAGCAGGGCAGGACAGGACTGCCGGAGCAGCGGGCAGAAGCAGGGCAGGACAGGACTGCCGGAGCAGCGGGCAGAAGCAGGGCAGGACAGGACTGCCGGAGCAGCGGGCAGAAGCAGGGCAGGACAGGACTGCCGGAGCAGCGGGCAGAAGCAGGGCAGGACAGGACTGCCGGAGCAGCGGGCAGAAGCAGGGCAGGACAGGACTGCCGGAGCAGCGGGCAGAAGCAGGGCAGGACAGGACTGCCGGAGCAGCGGGCAGAAGCAGGGCAGGACAGGACTGCCGGAGCAGCGGGCAGAAGCAGGGCAGGACAGGACTGCCGGAGCAGTGGGCAGAAGCAGGGCAGGACAGGACTGCCGGAGCAGCGAGCAAGGAGTCAGAGCAGGCTAGAACCGCCGGAGCGGTAAGCAAAGGAGTCAGAGCAGACTAGAACCGCCGGAGCGGTGAGCAAAGGAGTCAGAGCAGGCTAGAACCGCCGGAGCGGTGAGCAAAGGAGTCAGAGCAGGCTAGGCTGAGTAGGGGGGACAGGGCTCTGTTCACACGAAACAGACAGGAAGGGAAAGGCAGAGCCAGACACCCACAGGGTACTTCCAGTGAAGTAGCGAGTGGACCACAAACTCACAAACGGGAGTACAGAGACAACAAGCAGGAGTTAGGTACGAGTTCAGACTCTGCAGAAAAAGGAAGGGAACGGACATAGAGGCAAAACAGGTAAAGGATAGGAGAGAGTTCAGACTGGAACTGAGTGTACGGAGGAGACCGACACTGCAGCGGAATACAGGAGCGGGTCTGGGAATACGGCCCCCAGAGAGGCAGGACGAACAGGCAAGGAGCGTGTTCAGACAGGACAGACAAGATACAGGAGCGGGTCTAGGTAATCAGCCCCTAGAAGGCGAGAGGAACAGGCTAGGAGCGTGTTCAGACAGGTCAGACAAGATACAGGAACAGGTCTAGGTAATCGGCCCCTAGAAGGCAGGAGGAACAGGCTAGGAGCGTGTTCAGACAGGCCTGGAAATACAGCCTCCAGGATAGGCAGACAAGAGAACACAGAACGGGACCTGGCACCTTCAGAGTGCAAGCACACACTGAATGAAACACTATGCTCAGGCAGGGATAGATGGGCGCAGCTGAGCTATATACCAGGTGACAGACAGCAATAGGCTGAGGACGCACAAGGGGTGTGACCCACAGCAGGTACAAAAAGCAGGAAGTGATCGGGCGCCGCCCTTAAGCAGCAGAAACAGACACAAACAGACACAAACAGACAGCATGGAGGGAAGCCAGAGAGACATTCTGGACAGGAGATCAAGTGCGCGCTCTTGCACAGTGGGAGATGGACCACTATGCAAGGACGCCGCCAGGTATGTTACAGTACCCCCCCCCTTACGCCCCCTCTTCTTCAGGCCTGCCAGAATCTTCCGCAGGGAATTCGAGGGCCAATTCTTCACTTCGAAGAGATCACTTCCCCTGTCCACCGGAAAAACTGATCTCATCTGGTTAGCTAGGATGCTACCTCCCATCCAGCCACCCTTAGCAACAGACGAAACGGGTGGAGTACCAGGAACAGCACACAAGGAAGTCTCTCTCCACATATTTTCAGGTGGCACCCCAGAGGGTACAGGAGACAACTGGAAGTCCTCCACCGGGTTGGAGGGGGACAGAGACTTGGGGGTAATCTCTGCTTCGAGGTACATCTTGTCAAGCTCACAGGAAGAAATAGACGGGTTATCAGGTACATAATGAGGAAACGTCACTGTCTCTTTGTTTTCTGGTGGTACCCCGGAGGATTCAGGAAACAACTGGAGGTCCTCCGCCGGGTCAGAAGAGTGCAGAGGCTCAGAGAAAACATCTGCTTCAGAGTACACTAGGTCGGACTCACTGGACGAAGCAGGCGAGGTATCGGGTACCGAGTATAGGAAAGTCTCTGTCCATTCTCCACCAGGTGGCACCCCGAAGGGTTCTGGAGACAACTGGCGGTCCTCCGCCTGGTCAGAGGGGTGTAGAGACTCACGGGTAACCTCTGCTTCAGAGTACACTAGGTCGGACTCACTGGACGAAGCAAGCGAGGTATCAGATCCAGGATATAGGAAAGTCTCTGTCCATTTACCACCAGGTGGCACCCCGAAGGGTTCTGGAGACAACTGGAGGTCCTCCGCCTGGTCAGAGGAGTGTAGAGACTCGGGAGTAACCACTGCTTCAGAGTACACTAGGTTGGACTCACTGGACGAAGCGAGCGAGGTATCAGGTACAGAGTATAGGAGAGTCTCTGTCCTTTCGCTACCAGGTAGCACCCCGAAGGGTTCAGGAGACAACTGGAGGTCCTCCGCCTGGTCGGAGGGGTGTAGAGACTCGGGAGTAACCTCTGCTTCGGAGTACACTAGGTTGGACTCACTGGACGAAGCGAGCGAGGTATCAGGTACAGAGTATAGGAGAGTCTCTGTCCTTTCGCTACCAGGTAGCACCCCGAAGGGTTTAGGAGACAACTGGAGGTCCTCCGCCTGGTCGGAGGGGTGTAGAGACTCGGGGGTAACTACCACTTTGGGGTACCCATTGTCAGGCTCACAGGACGAAGCGGACAAAGTATCGAGTACCGGGTGTAGAGAATTCTCTCTCCATTTGTCATCGAGTGGTATCCCGGAGGATTCAGGAGGCAACAGGGGGTCCTCCGCCAGGTAGTAGAGGTGCACAGACTCTGAGGTAACCACAGCTTTGGAGCATCCTTGGACATGCACACCGGTTAAAGTGGGTGAAGCATCTGATGCCGGGTGCAGGAAGTTCTCCTGTGTGGAGTCTGAATGGGCAGAAGTCTCTTCGGGCAGGAGAACTGGTGCACTACCCACGCACATTACCCGTTGGGGCTTCTCCGGGATACAGGGAGATGAAGCTTCAGTAGGGACTTCAAGGTTGGGGTCAGGAGGTCTCAGGGAGGACAGACCCTGGCGTGACGGCTTGCCTCTACGTCTAGCACGTCTGGACTGCCTCTTGAGGTTGGGAGAAGTATTCCGGAAAGCGTAGTCACCCTGTGAGGATTCTGGGTGGGCAGTAGTCTCATTGGGCTGGAGGACTATTGCGCTACCCACACACATTACCCATTGGGGCTGCTCCGGGATATTGGGAAGTGAAGCTTCAGCAGGAGCCTCCGGGTTAGGATCATCGAAGACCATTAGAAAGGCCACCAGGAAGGCCATTAGGTCCAGGAGGATCGGATCCTGTGTTTCATATAGGGGGTTGATCCATTCCAAGGCATCACCCGCCAGGTAAGACATAATGAATGCCACCTTAACCCGATCGGTGGGAAAACATAGAGGGTAGAACTTGAAGTGTAGCATGCATTGCTCCACAAATGCACGACTTTGTCTAGGATCCCCATAATAACGTAGCGGATCCGCGGGAACGAGAGCAGATAGATCCATCTGGACGGGTGCGTAATTCGCCTGGAACTCAGCTAAAGGAAAAAAAAAAAATATTTATTTATTTATTTTAATGCATGTATTCGCTGGAAAACTTCTCAGAGAGCGAAGGCCGTGGGGCTCAACGGGAACCATGGCCTGAGCATGCTGTTATGCACACGCCCGGGCTGAGCGGCGTGTGCGTGTGATTGTAGTGATTCCACTGGACCATGAACCGGAGAGTGCCTGGAGGGGCGTGACTAAGTATCTGGCCGATCCGACCAAGATGGCACGACGGCATACGACGCCAGTGCACCAGGGAGAAACCGGGCAGAGGGACCAGGTGCTACTCCAGGTCAAACTCCGGACACGGGGGTTGACCCACACAGGGATTACTGGATCAGGCTGGTTAGGCTGGCGCACAGACTGGAGGGTATAGGCAGGCACGACTGGTATGCAGGCAGGCGGGTAAAGGCAAGCGCAGCTAGAGTGCAGACAGGGAGGCACTAGCAGGTAGGAACACAGGCGGGATAGGACTCAGTACACACTGGGACTCAGGAACAATACAGGTAGAGGGGTACAGGCAAGCACAGCTAGAGTGCAGACAGGGAGGCACTAGCAGGTAGGAACACAGGCGGGATAGGACCCAGTACACACTGGGACTCAGGAACAGGCAGGTTAAGCTGGCACAGACTGGTGGATATAAGCAAACACGGCAGGTATGCAGATGGGTGGATACAGGCGAGTATGCAGGCAGGGAGGTACTGGCCGAATGGACGGGCTGGAGCACAGAAAGGTTAAGACCCAGTACAGACTGGGTCACAGAACCGCAGATGCGGTAGACAACCACAGCAGAGAGGGAACACCCGAAGCGGTGGGCAAGAACAGAGCAGGACGGGGCTGCAGGAGCAGCGAGCACAAGCAGGGCAGGACAGGACTGCCGGAGCAGCAGGCAGAAGCAGGGCAGGACAGGACTGCCGGAACAGCGGGCAGAAGCAGGGCAGGACAGGACTGCCGGAGCAGCGGGCAGAAGCAGGGCAGGACAGGACTGCCGGAGCAGCGGGCAGAAGCAGGGCAGGACAGGACTGCCGGAGCAGCGGGCAGAAGCAGGGCAGGACAGGACTGCCGGAGCAGCGGGCAGAAGCAGGGCAGGACAGGACTGCCGGAGCAGCGGGCAGAAGCAGGGCAGGACAGGACTGCCGGAGCAGCGGGCAGAAGCAGGGCAGGACAGGACTGCCGGAGCAGCGGGCAGAAGCAGGGCAGGACAGGACTGCCGGAGCAGCGGGCAGAAGCAGGGCAGGACAGGACTGCCGGAGCAGCGGGCAGAAGCAGGGCAGGACAGGACTGCCGGAGCAGTGGGCAGAAGCAGGGCAAGACAGGACTGCCGGAGCAGCGAGCAAGGAGTCAGAGCAGGCTAGAACCGCCGGAGCGGTAAGCAAAAGAGTCAGAGCAGACTAGAACCGCCGGAGCGGTGAGCAAAGGAGTCAGAGCAGGCTAGAACCGCCGGAGCAGTGAGCAAAGGAGTCAGAGCAGGCTAGGCTGAGTAGGGGGGACAGGGCTCTGTTCACACGAAACAGACAGGAAGGGAAAGGCAGAGCCAGACACCCACAGGGTACTTCCAGTGAAGTAGCGAGTGGACCACAAACTCACAAACGGGAGTACAGAGACAACAAGCAGGAGTTAGGTACGAGTTCAGACTCTGCAGAAAAAGGAAGGGAACGGACATAGAGGCAAAACAGGTAAAGGATAGGAGAGAGTTCAGACTGGAACTGAGTGTACGGAGGAGACCGACACTGCAGCGGAATACAGGAGCGGGTCTGGGAATACGGCCCCCAGAGAGGCAGGACGAACAGGCAAGGAGCGTGTTCAGACAGGACAGACAAGATACAGGAGCGGGTCTAGGTAATCAGCCCCTAGAAGGCGAGAGGAACAGGCTAGGAGCGTGTTCAGACAGGTCAGACAAGATACAGGAACAGGTCTAGGTAATCGGCCCCTAGAAGGCAGGAGGAACAGGCTAGGAGCGTGTTCAGACAGGCCTGGAAATACAGCCTCCAGGATAGGCAGACAAGAGAACACAGAACGGGACCTGGCACCTTCAGAGTGCAAGCACACACTGAATGAAACACTATGCTCAGGCAGGGATAGATGGGCGCAGCTGAGCTATATACCAGGTGACAGACAGCAATAGGCTGAGGACGCACAAGGGGTGTGACCCACAGCAGGTACAAAAAGCAGGAAGTGATCGGGCGCCGCCCTTAAGCAGCAGAAACAGACACAAGCAGACACAAACAGACAGCATGGAGGGAAGCCAGAGAGACATTCTGGACAGGAGATCAAGTGCGCGCTCTTGCACAGTGGGAGATGGACCACTATGCAAGGACGCCGCCAGGTATGTTACATAATGTCACTGATGATCACTGTATTACCTGTACACTATATACAGAGCTCCTGTGTATAATGTCACTGGTGATCACTGTATTACCTGTACACTGACACTATGTACAGAGCTCCTGTGTATAATTTCACTGGTGATCACTAGATTACCTGGACACTTACGTTATACATACCATGTATAGAGCTCCCGTGTATAATGACACTTATGGTAATATTAGTAATGTGGTGGTAATATTAGTAATGTAGTGGTAATATGTGGTCTGGTCATGGCGTGGCAGTTTTTCTCCCTTCTGTGTGGTATTATTCGGTCACTATGTTGTGGTAATATGTGGTCTGGTCATGGTGTGGCGGTATTCCCTGTATGTGGTATTATTGGTCATTTAAAAAAAAAATGTATATGACACATTCCCTTAAAGAAAACTAAATAAAAATATATCTAAAAAGAGTATTGGATATTTTAAGAAAATTTTAATAGGTTAGAGTAGGGCCCGCCCAGAAGAGTCTACCTTATCGTGGTGGCGGCTTTAAAAATCTTTTGGCCAAAACAAAAGCTGATGGCTATGTATGTGGCGCCGTCACATGGCCGAACGTCAGGAGAACCTGGTGGCAGCGACGTGGACGAGCGCCAGGATTCTGCAGGGATTGCATGGGGGTAAGTATAACAAGTTTTATTTTTTTTAAATACAATTAATTAACTAGGAGTGGGGGGAATCAGAGATGCACGGGGGGGGTGAGAGATGCACATGGGGGGGTGAGAGATGCACATGGGGGGGTGAGAGATGCACATGGGGGGGTGAGAGATGCACATGGGGGGGTGAGAGATGCACATGGGGGGGATGAGAGATGCACGGGGGGGATGAGAGATGCACATGGGGGGGATGAGAGATGCACGGGGGGTGAGAGCTGCACATGGGTGGGATGAGAGCTGCACATGGGGGGGTGAGAGATGCACATGGGGGGTTATGTTTACATAACTTTGTTGCCTTATGAAGGGCAGGGGGGGCCCCCCAAAATTTCTTGCACAGGGGCCCACTACAGTCTGTGTCCGCCCCTGACTTTGAAGGGGTGCTATTAAGATGTGACTTCAGTACTGCACCACTCCCGACCCTCATCTCATTGCGTTACCTGCGCATTGTGCTTCTGAAGACTGATTGAGTGCTCGGTACTCAAATCGAGCAGGTCAGATGCTTCGACATGCTCGACTCGAGTAACGAGTATAATGAAAGTCAATGGGAAACTCAAGCATTTTTCTGGGAGACCCTAACAGGAGGGCTCGGAGGGGGCAGGAAAATCGCTGAAATTAATGGAAACAGCACTCAAATGGAATGGGAACAGCATGAAAAAGACACCTGGATGCATCTCTGACTGTCAGTTCACTGCTGGGAATGAAATAAATCATTTAAAAAAATTACATAGGGTCCCCTGATTTTTGATAACCAGCAAAGCAGACAGCTGTGAGCTGATATTATTGGGTTGGGAAGCTTTATGGATATTGGACCCTTCCCAGCCTAAAAATACTAGCCCGCAGTCGCCCCAGAATTGGCGCATCACATTAGATGTGCTAATTCTGGCGCTTTGCCCGGCTCTTCCCCATTGCCCTGGTGTGTTGGCAATCGGGGTAATGGTAGTTGGGTTTAATGACAGCTGTGATTTGTCAAAAATCACAGCTGCCATCAACCCCTGGGGTTAGTAATGGAAAGATGTCTATCAGACACCCCCATTACTAACCGATGTGAGATGGCCGCCAAACAGGTCCTTGAGGAGAGATATGTATCATCAAGGCTAGTAGCCTCAGTGATGTAAGCCTGCAAAAGCAGGCTCCAGCATGTATAGTGCTGAGAGAGTTAATAGGGCGTGTCCATGGCCGAGTTTACTAGCAGTCAAAGAGATGGGTGGGACTGGCTGCTCACATAACCCACCCCGGGGCATTGTCAAGCAAATAAAAAGGAGACCAATTGTCTCATTCAGTTTCTGTGTGTGGTGGTGTGCAAATCTCCAGTGTTGTTTGTGTTTGCTAAGGTCTAAATAGCTGGACATAACCAAAGCAGGTGAACCAGCACTCTTGTATGGAATATTTACATTGTGTTTTCTAACTGTTTTTGTTAGTTTACCCTGAGCGATTTATGAAGTTTTAAGAAACCAGCTTGGATGTTTTACTGAAACCGCTCCTTGTGCCTATCTCAAAACACAGCCAAGTGCGTAGAAATGCTACAATTTGGTGCTTCGAGTGTGGGAGAAATCCCAGAATGACACAGGTGACTGCCATCAGGAAACTGTATGTCCTGTGTCAAAGCAGTGGTAGCAGGGCAAGCACGGTCTGCAGCAGACAACATGGGGGAGCTGATGAAGTAAATGGTGCAGGTTAATCTCCAGCAGCAACAGATATGGCAGCAGCAGCAACAGTAGCAGCGCAGGCAGGAGATGAATCTTCCAGCCGGGGAGATCCGTGGCATTGCAACCACCCCACCCCCATGTAAAGTTAACGATTCGATGGTAAGAAGAGCCTTGCAAAAGATGACACCGGGTGATAATATTGAAGCGTTCCTGGTGGTTTTTGAAAGGGTGGCGGAACAGGAGAAATTGCCTTTGAAGCAGTGGGCGGAGGTTCTGCCACCAAATCTAACAGTGGAACCGCAAAAGGCCTATTATGACCTGGCCTTGCAGGACGCAAAAGAGTATGACACATTGAAAACAGAGATCTTGGCATGCTTAGGAGTAACTCTGACTGCCAGAGTTTCTCTATGTCCGTACCTTTCCTTTTTCTGCAGAGTCTGAACTCGTACCTAACTCCTGCTCGTTGTCACTGAACTTCCGTTTGTGAGTTTGTGGTCCACTCGCTACTTCACTGCAAGTACCCTGTGGGTATCTGGTTCTGCCTTTCCCTTCCTGTCTGTTCCGTGTGAACAGAGCCCTGTCCCCTCTGCTCTGCCTTGCTCACCGCTCCGGCGGTTCTAGCCTGCTCTGCCTTGCTCACGACTCCGGTGGTTCTAGCCGCTCTGACCCTTTGCTCACTGCTCCGGCAGTCTTGCTCCGCTCTGACCCTTTGCTCACTGCTCCGGCAGTCTTGCGCCGCTCTGACCCTTTGCTCACTGCTCCAGCAGTCTCGCTCCGCTCTGACCCTTTGCTCACTGCTCCGGCAGTCTTGCGCCGCTCTGACCCTTTGCTCACTGCTCCAGCAGTCTCGCTCTGCTCTGACCCTTTGCTCACTGCTCCAGCAGTCTCACTCTGCTCTGACCCTTTGCTCACTGCTCCGGCAGCCTCGCTCCGCTCTGACCCTTTGCTCACTGCTCCGGCAGTCTCGCTCTGCTCTGACCCGGGTGAATACCTAGTTACGCCCCTCCAGGCATTCACTCTCCGGCACGGTCCAGTGGAATCACACGCACACGCTGCTCAGCCCGGGCGTGTGCATTACAGTCCATATCTTTTCCAGAATGGGGTTGCCTAATGAGATCCTAACGGATGAAGGGACTCCATTCATGTCAAAGGTGATGAGAGAGTTGTACAGAACCCTGCAAATTACACAACTCAAGACCTCAGTCTACCATCCACAGATGGATGGTTTGGTGGAAAGGTTTAATAAAACCTTAAAGTTCATGTTAAAGAAGGTCATAGAGAAGGACAGAAGAGACTGAGACTGTCTAATGCCGTATCTTTTATTCTCCTTCAGAGAAGATCGGCAAGTGTGAGACACTTCACCCAGGGGATCAAGTACTGGTACCTAAGGTGCAGAGCAAATTTCTGGCCAAGTGGCAGGGCCTCCATGAAGTAGTAGAAAAGGTTGGTGATGTGAACTATTAATTCCCCCAACCAGGTAGAAAGAAGCCCTACCAGGTGTACCACATCAACCTGATTAAGCCATGGTGAAATAGGGAGCCCAAGCTCTGTGTTTGGTGGCTAAGTCTGATGCCGACATGAAAGAGGTTAATGTGGCAGAGTCGCTGTCACAAGCACAAAAGCCCCAGTGCCGAGAGCTGCTACAACGGAACAGAGACCTGTTCTCAAAATTAACGGGTTGTACTCAGATCCTAGAGCATGAGGTTCTCAAGGAGCTTCATGTTCAGGTAAGCTTGAAGCCGTATCAGATTTCTGAAGCCCGCCGAGAGGTGATCTCAAAAGAGGTGAAGCGGATGCGGACCCTGGGAGTCATTGAAGTGTCCAAAAGTGACTGGTCCAGTCCCATAGTTTTAGTGCTGAAACCAGATGGAGAATGCTGGTTTTGCAATGACTATTGGAAGCTGTATGAGGTTTCTAAGTTCAATACTTATCCAATGCTCTGTGTTTATGAACTGATTGAAAGGCTAGGGCCGGTCCGGTACATTACCACCCTTGACCTCACAAAAGGGTATTGGCAAATTCCCATGTCCCAAGACACCAAGGAGAAGACGGCCTTCTCAACGCCAGATAGATGTTTCCAGTACACAAGGATGCTGTTTGGGTTGCAAGGAGCTCCGGCCACCTTCCAGAGAGCCATTGGCCGGCTCCTAGCTCCCCACAAGAAAAATGCAGCGGTCTACCTTGATGACATTATGATCTTCAGCCAGGATTGGGGAAGCCATCTGGGCAAAGTGCAGGCAATACTTGATGCTCTAAGGAAGGCAGAGTTTTCCGCAAACCGGAAGAAATGTGCCACAGGAATGGAGGAAGCCAAATACGTAGGCTATGTTGCAGGAAGAGGTGAAATCAAGCCCCAAAAAGTTGATGTGATCCAGGGTTAGCCACAACCTCTCTCAAAGAAGCAGGTTAGAGCGTTCCTGGGAATTGTGGGCTACTACCACCGGTTTATCCTTAAGTTCACCATGATAGCAGCACCACTTTGACAGAACTCCTTAAATGGATGATGTCGGCTATGGCTAAGTGGTCTCTAGAAGCTGAGATGGCCTTCCAGGAGCTGAAGCTGTGTACACAGCCAGTATTGGGGGCAACGGACTTCTCCAAGGACTTTGTGGTCCAGATGAACACGTCAGATGTCGGCTTGGGTGCCGTGTTGTCACAAGAGGTAAATGGGGAAGGGCACCCCATAATGTATCTAAGTTGGAAGCTGTCATCCTGCAAGAAGAACTACTCCATAGTGGAGAAGGAATGTTTGGCTATCAAGTCTGCGTTGGATACTATAAGGTACTACCTCTTAGACAGGAAATTCAGGCTAGTATAAGACCATGCCCCGCTGAGGTGGATGCGGGATAAAAAGGGGAACAATGCCCGAGTGACCAGGTGGCTCCTAGCACTTCCAGGTCCCTTTCTGTGTTTGCTTGCTTGCCTTTCTTGTAGGCTGTATTTCCAGTCCTGTCTGAACACGCTCCTTGCCTGTTCGTTCCACCTTCTAGGGGCCGCATACCTAGACCCGCTCCCGTATCTTATCTGTCCTGTCTGAACACGCTCCTAGCCTGTTCCTCCCGCCTTCTAGGGGCTGCATACCTAGACCCGCTCCTGTATCTTGCTACTGTGTCTGTTCTTGTCTGTATACTCTTCTAGCCTGTTTCCTGAGTTTCTCTATGTCCGTACCTTTCCTTTTTCTGCAGAGTCTGAACTCGTACCTAACTCCTGCTCGTTGTCACTGAACTTCCGTTTGTGAGTTTGTGGTCCACTCGCTACTTCACTGCAAGTACCCTGTGGGTATCTGGTTCTGCCTTTCCCTTCCTGTCTGTTCCGTGTGAACAGAGCCCTGTCCCCTCTGCTCTGCCTTGCTCACCGCTCCGGCGGTTCTAGCCTGCTCTGCCTTGCTCACGACTCCGGCGGTTCTAGCCGCTCTGACCCTTTGCTCACTGCTCCGGCAGTCTTGCTCCGCTCTGACCCTTTGCTCACTGCTCCGGCAGTCTTGCGCCGCTCTGACCCTTTGCTCACTGCTCCAGCAGTCTCGCTCCGCTCTGACCCTTTGCTCACTGCTCCGGCAGTCTTGCGCCGCTCTGACCCTTTGCTCACTGCTCCAGCAGTCTCGCTCTGCTCTGACCCTTTGCTCACTGCTCCAGCAGTCTCACTCTGCTCTGACCCTTTGCTCACTGCTCCGGCAGCCTCGCTCCGCTCTGATCCTTTGCTCACTGCTCCGGCAGTCTCGCTCTGCTCTGACCCTTTGCTCACTGCTCCGGCAGTCTCACTCTGCTCTGACTCCTTTGCTCACTGCTCCGGCAGTCTCGCTCTGCTCTGACTCCTTTGCTCACTGCTCCGGCAGTCTCGCTCAGCTCTGACCACTTGCTCACCGCTCCAGGTGGCCTCGTCCTGCTCTACTCTTGCTCACTGCTCCAGGCGGCCTCGTCCTGCTCTACTCTTGCTCACTGCTCCAGACGGCCTTGTCCTGCTCTACTCTCGCTCACCGCTCCAGGCGGTCTCGTCTTGCCCTGCTCTCGCTCACCACTCTGGGCGGCCTTACTCTGCTGTGTTTGTCCGCCACATCTGTGGTTCTGTTCCTGAGTACCAGTGTGTACTGGGTCCTATCCCGCCTGTGTTCCTACCTGCTAGTGCCTCCCTGACTGCACTCTAGCCGTGCTTGCCTGTACCCCCCTGCCTGCATACCCGCCTGCCTGCATACCAGTCGTGCCTGCCTATACCCACCAGTCTGTGTGCCAGCCTAACCAGTCTGTTCCTGTATTCCCCTGTGTGGGTCAACAGCCGTGTCCGGGGTCTGTCCTGGAGTAGCACCTGGTCACTCTGCTCGGTTCCTCCTTGGTGCACTGGCGTCGTATGCCGTCGTGCGACCCTGGTCTGATCGGGTGAATACCTAGTTACGCCCCTCCAGGCATTCACTCTCCGGCACGGTCCAGTGGAATCACACGCACACGCTGCTCAGCCCGGGCGTGTGCATTACAGTCCATATCTTTTCCAGAATGGGGTTGCCTAATGAGATCCTAACGGATGAAGGGACTCCATTCATGTCAAAGGTGATGAGAGAGTTGTACAGAACCCTGCAAATTACACAACTCAAGACCTCAGTCTACCATCCACAGATGGATGGTTTGGTGGAAAGGTTTAATAAAACCTTAAAGTTCATGTTAAAGAAGGTCATAGAGAAGGACAGAAGAGACTGAGACTGTCTAATGCCGTATCTTTTATTCTCCTTCAGAGAAGATCGGCAAGTGTGAGACACTTCACCCAGGGGATCAAGTACTGGTACCTAAGGTGCAGAGCAAATTTCTGGCCAAGTGGCAGGGCCTCCATGAAGTAGTAGAAAAGGTTGGTGATGTGAACTATTAATTCCCCCAACCAGGTAGAAAGAAGCCCTACCAGGTGTACCACATCAACCTGATTAAGCCATGGTGAAATAGGGAGCCCAAGCTCTGTGTTTGGTGGCTAAGTCTGATGCCGACATGAAAGAGGTTAATGTAGCAGAGTCGCTGTCACAAGCACAAAAGCCCCAGTGCCGAGAGCTGATACAACGGAACAGAGACCTGTTCTCAAAATTAACGGGTTGTACTCAGATCCTAGAGCATGAGGTTCTCAAGGAGCTTCATGTTCAGGTAAGCTTGAAGCCGTATCAGATTCCTGAAGCCCGCCGAGAGGTGATCTCAAAAGAGGTGAAGCGGATGCGGACCCTGGGAGTCATTGAAGTGTCCAAAAGTGACTGGTCCAGTCCCATAGTTTTAGTGCTGAAACCAGATGGAGAATGCTGGTTTTGCAATGACTATTGGAAGCTGTATGAGGTTTCTAAGTTCAATACTTATCCAATGCTCTGTGTTTATGAACTGATTGAAAGGCTAGGGCCGGTCCGGTACATTACCACCCTTGACCTCACAAAAGGGTATTGGCAAATTCCCATGTCCCAAGACACCAAGGAGAAGACGGCCTTCTCAACGCCAGATAGATGTTTCCAGTACACAAGGATGCTGTTTGGGTTGCAAGGAGCTCCGGCCACCTTCCAGAGAGCCATTGGCCGGCTCCTAGCTCCCCACAAGAAAAATGCAGCGGTCTACCTTGATGACATTATGATCTTCAGCCAGGATTGGGGAATCCATCTGGGCAAAGTGCAGGCAATACTTGATGCTCTAAGGAAGGCAGAGTTTTCCGCAAACCGGAAGAAATGTGCCACGGGAATGGAGGAAGCCAAATACGTAGGCTATGTTGCAGGAAGAGGTGAAATCAAGCCCCAAAAAGTTGATGTGATCCAGGGTTAGCCACAACCTCTCTCAAAGAAGCAGGTTAGAGCGTTCCTGGGAATTGTGGGCTACTACCACCGGTTTATCCTTAAGTTCACCATGATAGCAGCACCACTTTGACAGAACTCCTTAAAGGGATGATGTCGGCTATGGCTAAGTGGTCTCTAGAAGCTGAGATGGCCTTCCAGGAGCTGAAGCTGTGTACACAGCCAGTATTGGTGGCAACGGACTTCTCCAAGGACTTTGTGGTCCAGATGAACACGTCAGATGTCGGCTTGGGTGCCGTGTTGTCACAAGAGGTAAATGGGGAAGGGCAACCCATAATGTATCTAAGTTGGAAGCTGTCATCCTGCAAGAAGAACTACTCCATAGTGGAGAAGGAATGTTTGGCTATCAAGTCTGCGTTGGATACTATAAGGTACTACCTCTTAGACAGGAAATTCAGGCTAGTATAAGACCATGCCCCGCTGAGGTGGATGCGGGATAAAAAGGGGAACAATGCCCGAGTGACCAGGTGGCTCCTAGCACTTCAGGATATTAGCTTCCACGTAGAGCACAGGCCCGGGAAACTGCATGGCAATGGTGATGCTCCGTTGAGGGTCCACTGTTTGATGGCAGAAGGTGCCAAGTTCCCCGTCTTTGGGCAGAGGGGGGTATGTAAGATGACTGCCGGAAAGGACCTCGAGAGAGATATGTATCATTGATGCTGGTAGCCTCAATGATATAAGCCTGAAAAATCAGGTTCCAGCATGTACGGTGCTGAGAGAGTTCATAGGGCGTGTCCACGGCCAGTTTACGAGTAGTCAAGGTGATATATCCCCATCGCGGGGCGTGGTTCAGCAGCTAAAAAGGAGACCAGTTGTCTCATTCTGTGTGTGTGCATATGACTCGCCCTCTGGGCCGTGGGGCACTCGAGACCGGACTTCAGGGCAATGCTGGGAGTAGTAGTGGGAACCCGGTCCCGTGGCTCAGGGTGGTCAGACCAGTGGCAGCCTTTTACATGTCTGACTACGCCACCCATGGATTGCGGTCAGGAGGGACCGACGCTGCTAGGCAGACCGCTGAGGCTGGTGTTGGGGATGCAGCAGGGAATAGTACAACTCCCCACGGGAGGAGTGTAGCCTCAGGGCAGTGTAATAGGATGCTGGGGGTGATGGTGCAGGCGCAGCAGTAACCACACAGAGTCCAATAATGCAGTCCAGGGTCTTTTACTGATGTTATCACAGACCCACCAGGAGTACAGGGTAGGAATGGACCTGGGTGTCTGAGGGCATTCGGGCGAGCTCCGCTGGTCAGGGTGAGTGGGTAGGCCTACCGTTCTCTCTCTGCCCTTGCTGACTATCTCCCCCTTTAGTGGTATGATAGCCCACGTCCCTGAGCTTGCCGTATACTATGCCTGTATGGCTTGCGACTCGGGCCTTAGGTACCTGTAGCTTCTCCGTGCTGTACCGGTCCCTCTGTGTGGCGGAGTCTCCAGGCTTCTTGGCCAAGGGACCTGAAATCCTTTGCGGGTTGGTTATCTGCTGCAGGGCTTGTAACCCTGACAGCCTCGGACCCTAGTGTCTGGTTGTGTAGTCTCTCTCTGCCAGGACCGGCTCTCGTCGCCTCTGTCCCTGGCTTTCTGTTCCTCCTTTGCCTCCTGGACTCCTCAGCTGCGGCTGACCTGTCCCTCTCCTCTGGGAACCCTTCTGGATGCTTCAGAAGTGGGTCCTGGTCTCTCTAACCCTGCCCTCAGTACCAGTTTTTATAGGGGCAGCCTGCTCCCCCTACTGGCCTGGGACAGGAGGTGCTGCATGCAAATGGTCCATGACCAGAGAACCTCCCTCCTGCTCTCAGACACAGCATTACAAGTTTGTGGCATCCAGGCCTGGCGTGACACATCCCCCCCTAGTAAACTTAGTACTCTGGAACTAAACAAGAAACATGAATACAGGGTATAAATTATAACATAAACATAACAGAGAAGAAAACAACAAACAACACCACATATTGAGTTCTTTAGGTCACAGTATGGCCTGTGACCGGGTGTCCATTTCACCCAATAAGGCGAAGTCTCAACCGGTGCGGGGACCTGTCCAAAGCAAACCCCAAACGTTGGCCCTGGACGTGGCTGCAAGGCGAAGCGAACTACTTTGGACCACTCGGGACCACGCCAGACAAGTTTTTCTTCCTTGGCAGTCTTCGCAAAAGGCACAAAGTGCAACTATTTACAACGTAGTTCCGGTTATCCAAAGTTCATAACGAGTGTTGAGCGAACATGCTCGACACTGCTCTGTACTCAAATCCCAGTGTGGTTTTGCAGTTCCACGGGTCAAATCTCTGTACTATCCAGTTTTGGACCTTTGGTATCTAAAAAAAAACAGTTGGAGTGTGTCGCTCACTGTTCAGCCGCAAATCTATATATTTAAAAAAGTCTGGTATACCCCAGTAAACAATAACTGTGGTTTTGCCATCTCACGGTAAAAATCTCTATTATTCAGGTTTTGGTATATTTTCCGTAAAGAAAAACCGTAGTGTCTCCTGACTGTTGTGACACAAAAATATATCTGTTGTAAATAGTCTGGTGTAGGCTCGACAAATCCCAGTGTGGTTCTGCAGTTCCACGGGTCAAATCTCTGTACTATCCAGTTTTGGGCCTTTGGTACCTAAAAAAAAACAGTTTGAGTGTGTCGCTCACTGTTCAGCCGCAAATCTATATATTTAAAAAAGTCTGGTATACCCCAGTAAACAATAACTGTGGTTTTGCCATCCCACGGTAAAAAATCTCTATTATTCAGGTTTTGGTATATTTTCCGTAAAGAAAAACAGTAGTATCTCCTGACTGTTGTGACACAAAAATATATCTGTTGAAAAGAGTCTGGTGTAGGCCCAACAAATCCCAGTGTGGTTTTGCAGTTCCACGGGTCAAATCTCTGTACTATCCAGTTTTGGGCCTTTGGTATCTAAAAAAAAAACAGTTTGAGTGTGTCGCTCACTGTTCAGCCGCAAATCTATATATTTAAAAAAGTCTGGTATACCCCAGTAAACAATAACTGTGGTTTTGCCATCCCACGGTAAAAAATCTCTATTATTCAGGTTTTGGTATATTTTCCGTAAAGAAAAACAGTAGTGTCTCCTGACTGTTGTGACACAAAAATATATCTGTTGAAAATAGTCTGGTGTAGGCCCGACAAATCCCAGTGTGGTTTTGCAGTTCCACGGGTCAAATCTCTGTACTATCCAGTTTTGGGCCTTTGGTATCTAAAAAAACACAGTTTGAGTGTGTCGCTCACTGTTCAGCCGCAAATCTATATATTTAAAAAAGTCTAGTATACCCTAGTAAACAATAACTGTGGTTTTGCCATCCCACGGTAAAAAATCTCTATTATTCAGGTTTTGTTATTTTTTCCATAAAGAAAAACAGTAATAGTTTCTCCCTGATTGTTCAGATTGTTTAAAAGAGTCGGGTGTAGGCCAGAGAAATAGAACTGTGGTTTTCCTCTTCCACGGTTCTAATCTACTTTTTATTACCCTTTTTCCATTGATAGTGCGAGTGTAAGCTATTTTACTTCCTTTACAATGGGCAAGGCGTGTGGCAAGGGACGTGGAAGTGGACGTTCTGGTGATGGTTCGTGCAGAGGACGGGGCCGTGGCCAAGGTGAAAATGTGCCACAACCAACAGCCACATCTTCTCGCTCCCACTTCTTGACCGAATTACTAGGGAAGCACAGAACAACACCAGTATTGAGAACTGATCAGTGTGAACAGGTTATTAATTGGATAGCAGATAATGTTAGAACCTTGTTCTTAGGTTTTTTCCTTTGCTGGTCACATGACCTTGTTGGCCTATTTAATCCTGCTCCGCCCTTCTGGCTTTGCTGGACTTCATTGTTTAACTACTTTCTAGCTAGCCTGTGCTCTGTATCTAACTCTGTTAGTTTGCTTGGTCTACGGACCTCTATGTTCTATATATTTTGTTTGTTCGTCTGTCTGCTACTATTTCTGTTAGGAGGTGTCCCATTTTCCTCCCAGTCCTAAGTACTTGTAGGGATTCCTTCCCCACATCTATAGGTCTCCGTACAGACTAGCTTAGGACTTTAGCAGGTCTGATCGCAGGATCAGGTTCCCTGTTACATCGTAGGGATTAAGCTGAGTTCTATCGTAGGGACAGATCTCCTCTCTTTCCTTAGCTCTGGTAGCAGAACATAACAGTAAGTCCAGCCCAGCAAATGCTCTAAGGAAAGATTTTTTCTGTTCCATCATGGTGTCGGTTCTGGATTTGGCTAAACACCTGCAGGGACTCTCTTTGGAGGTGACTGAGCTCCGTCAACACGTGAGTAACTGTCCTGGAGCACATTTCTTGGAGCCTAAGGTACGTTTGCCGGATTTATTTTTTGGTGAACACCGAGAATTTTTTTCATTTAAAAATGCTTGCTTATTGTATTTTCGTTTGAGACCCAAGTCCTCTGGGGATGATTCCCAGCGCATAGGGTTTATAATGTCACTTTTGCGCAAAGAGCCTCAGGAGTGGGCCTTTTCTTTGCAACCTAGTGATACATGCTTCAGTTCAGTGGATAGTTTTTTTTCTGCTTTGGGACTATTATATGATGATCCTGACCGTGTCTCATCAGCTGAGACTGAGTTAAGACGTTTGAGACAGGGATCAGGTAATGTGGAAAAATATTGTACTCATTTCCGTCGATGGTCTACTCAAACAGGGTGGAACGATTCTGCTCTGAAAAGTCTATTTCTTGCTGGGCTCAGTGAAAGGGTTAAAGACCTGCTAATTGCTTATCCTACACCTGAAGATTTGCAACAGGCTATGCAATTAGCTATACGGGTGGATAGGAGACTGCGTGCAAGGGTTAATGAGAGCAAATCCTCTGCTATGTCAGTTTCTGGTTATGAGAATGTGTGTACTAACAGTGGTGAATCGATGGAGATTGGAGCGATGGCACCTCGCTCTCAAGAAAAAGATCGCAGATTTTCTGAAGGCTTGTGTTTCTATTGCGGAAAATCTGGTCATTTAATTAAAGACTGTGAGCTTCATATCAAGAAAGAAAAAAAAATGGTCAGTCATGCCCGTATTGCCTGTTTAAATTCCAAGGGTGTATTTTTAGCTGCTTCCACGATTGCTCAGGAAAAATTAATGGAATTTCAGGTGTTGTTGATTGTGGGTCTACTCTGAATGTTATTGATGGGGGATTCTTGGAAAGACTCAATTTAAAACCCGAACCTTTATCATCCCCCATTGCTGTGGTTTCTGTGGATGGTTCCCCTTTGAAGAATATTACTCTCAAGGTCTGTGAATTTCCTCTCACTATTAATGGTGTTCACCATGAGAAATTGGATTTGGTAGTGTTGAATAACTTGCCTTCTCCAGTAATATTGGGATTGCCCTGGTTAAAATTTCACAATCCTGTACTGGATTGGTCTACCAGTGAAATTAAATCCTGGAGCCATAAATGTTATGACAAGTGTTGTAACGGGCGTATTGCAGCTTTGGATAGGGGAGAATTGCCTGTTCCTATTCAGGATTTTTGGAGAGTTTTTTCTGAGAAGGAATCACAGGTTTTGCCTCCCCATAGAGACTATGATTGTTCTATTGAATTTGTCCCTGGAGCGACTCTTCCTAAAAGTCGTTTATTTAACCTTACTATTCCTGAGAGAAAGGCTTTGGAGGAATACATACAGACAAGTTTGGCCGCCGGTCACATTAGGCCCTCTAAGTCTCCTGTGGCGGTTGGATTTTTTTTTGTAAAAAAAAAGGACGGCGGTTTACGTCCTTGTCTGGATTTTCGTGAGATTAACAAAATTACTGTACGCAATCCTTACCCACTGCCATTGATTCCTGATCTGTTTAACCAGTTAATGGGGGCCAAGTGGTTCTCTAAAATCGACCTTAAGGGGGCATACAATCTGTTGCGCATGAAGGAGGGTGACGAATGGAAGACTGCTTTTAACACTCCTGTGGGTCATTTTGAGAATCTGGTTATGCCTTTTGGTCTTACTAATGCTCCTGCATTTTTTCAGAATCTTATTAATGACATCCTTAGACCTTTGATCGGCAAAAATGTGGTTGTGTATTTGGATGACATTTTGATTTATTCGCCGGATCTGGAGTCTCATTGGCGGAGCGTACGTGAGGTATTACAGTTATTAATGGACAATTCGCTTTTTGCTAAGCTGGAGAAATGTGAGTTCGCTGTACAGAGAATTAGTTTTTTGGGCTACATTATCTCCAGCGAAGGTTTTGAGATGGACCCGGTTAAAGTTCAAGCTGTACAGGAATGGCCTAGGCCTATTGGTTTGAAATCGATACAGAGATTTTTGGGTTTCGCCAATTATTACAGAAAATTCATAAAAAAATTTTCTAGTATTGTCAAACCTCTGACCGATCTCACCAGGAAAGGTGCTGATGCGGTTCAGTGGTCTTCTGAGGCCATTGAAGCTTTTGTGTATCTCAAGGAGAGGTTCACCTCTGCTCCCATCCTTATGCAGCCTGATGTGACTAAACCGTTTTTGGTTGAGGTTGATGCTTCCTCTGTGGGGGTTGGCGCAGTATTGTCTCAGGATAACGGGGATGGATTACATCCCTGTGCCTTTTTTTCAAAAAAATTTTCGGAGACTGAACTGAATTACGATATTGGTAATCGGGAATTATTGGCTATTAAACTCGCATTTGAACACTGGCGTCACTTCTTGGAAGGTGCTGAATTTCCCGTTCAGGTTCTTACGGATCATAAAAATCTGATATATCTTGATGCTGCCAAGCGCCTGAATGCCCGTCAGGCTAGGTGGGCACTGTTTTTCTCGCGGTTTAATTTCTCCGTTACTTACATCCCTGGTACTAAGAATGTTAAGGCGGATGCCTTGTCTCGCAGTTTTTCTCCCATAGTCGGTGCTGAGAAAGAGGAGAACATTTTACAAGAAGGTGTTGTGATAGCTGCTTTGGACTCCGTTTTGGAAGGTGAGATTCTTAAAGCACAGGAGAATGCCCCATCTAACACTCCTCATGGGAGGTTGTTTGTGCCTGGGACCTTTAGGAGAGATTTGTTTGTTGAGTGTCACGAATCTCGGTTGGCAGGTCATCCCGGAATCTCTGAGACCAAGAGACTGGTGGGTCGCAGTTTTTGGTGGCCTGGATGGCAGAAGGAAGTCATTAAGTGGGTGCGCCAATGTACTATATGTGCTAGATCTAAGTCCTCACATACTCCTGCTGCGGGGTTGCTTTGTCCTTTGGAGGTTCCCAGTGCTCCTTGGACACATTTGGCTATGGACTTTATAACTGACCTTCCCCCCTCTGAGGGTTTTACTGTCATCTGGGTGGTCGTGGACCGTTTTAGCAAGATGTGTCACTTGGTTCCCTTCGTCAAACTGCCCTGCGCTAAAACTCTCGCTAAGGCCTTTGTCAAGGAAATTATCAGACTTCATGGCGTTCCTACTGACATTGTTTCTGATAGAGGTCCTCAGTTCGTGGCTCGTTTTTGGCGTGCCTTTTGTGACAGGTTGGGAGTTCATTTGTCGTTCTCGTCAGGATATCATCCTGAATCTAATGGCCAGACAGAAAGGAAAAACCAGGATGTTGAGCAGTTCTTGCGTTGTTTTGTGGCAGACAATCAAGAGGGGTGGTCTGAGTTTCTGCCACTTGCTGAATTTGCTCTGAACAATCATACATCTTCTTCTGCTGGTTGTTCGCCTTTTTTTTGTTGTTCTGGGAGACATCCGTCGTTTGGGTCGTTCTCCAAGTTGGGATCTGCCGTGCCTGAGGAGGAGAATTTTTCCGGTGATTTGGAGAGAGTTTGGACGGATGTGCGTGGTAATCTTCAGGAGGCCAACAGAAAATCTAAAGACTACTTTGATAGGAAACGACAGGAGGTTTTGTTCGCTGTTGGTGACATGGTTTGGTTGTCCTCTAGAAATCTGCGGTTGAGGATTCCTTCTAAGAAATTGGGTCCCAAGTTTGTAGGGCCCTTTAAGGTGCTTCAGGTTGTCAACCAATCTGCTGTTAGGTTGGAGGTTCCTACCTCCTGGAGAATTAATCCGGTATTTCATGTCTCTCTGTTTAAAAAAGCTGTTGTATCGGATTGTGACGCCTCTGCCTCTGTTCCTCCGGTGGTGGAGGATGGGGAATATGAAATTTCTCGCATCCTTAACTCTAGACAGTATAGAGGTAGTTTGCAGTATCTTGTGGCCTGGAAAGGTTTCGGACCCAAGGATAACTCTTGGGTGAGGTCGGATGATGTTTCCGCGTCCAGACTTATCAGAGCGTTTCACAGGAGATTTCCTGATAAGCCTGGTCCTAGGGGATCCGGAGGATCCTCTTAGAAGGGGGGGTACTGTTAGAACCTTGTTCTTAGGTTTTTTCCTTTGCTGGTCACATGACCTTGTTGGCCTATTTAATCCTGCTCCGCCCTTCTGGCTTTGCTGGACTTCATTGTTTAACTACTTTCTAGCTAGCCTGTGCTCTGTATCTAACTCTGTTAGTTTGCTTGGTCTACGGACCTCTATGTTCTATATATTTTGTTTGTTCGTCTGTCTGCTACTATTTCTGTTAGGAGGTGTCCCATTTTCCTCCCAGTCCTAAGTACTTGTAGGGATTCCTTCCCCACATCTATAGGTCTCCGTACAGACTAGCTTAGGACTTTAGCAGGTCTGATCGCAGGATCAGGTTCCCTGTTACATCGTAGGGATTAAGCTGAGTTCTATCGTAGGGACAGATCTCCTCTCTTTCCTTAGCTCTGGTAGCAGAACATAACAGATAATCCGGTCTGTCTTCCACACGGTCAACTCTTAGTAGCCGTGAGTCTCGACCGCATACTCCTCCTCACCCTGATGCTCCTTCCTCCCACCATGCCTAGTGTTGTCAGACAGCAATTGATCCCACACTTGGACACTCTGAAGAGTTCACTGGTCCATTTCCATATTTGTGCCCCTCGCCTGATACGCTTGAAGTGGTGGAAGAGGAGATCCCATGTAGCGATGTCCAAATATTTGAACAGCCACGGCCACAGGAAGTCGTCGCTGGCAATTTGTCACAAGAGGTGGACGATGACGAGACACAATTGCCAGGAAGTGAGGAGGAGCATCGTGGTGCGCAAGTGGAAGAGGAGGAGGTGGTGGATGATCTAGTAACTGACCCAACGTGGAAGGAGGACATGCAGAGTGAGGCCAGCAGCACACAGGGGGAGGGAGGCAGAGTACCCCAACAGGCAGGAAGAAGCAGTGTGGTGGCCGCAGACAGAAGGCAGGCAACCGTTCCCCGTAACACCAACACGAGGGACGTTGCCAGTACAAGCGGTAGGTCTTCCAGAGTCTGGAATTTTTTTAAAGACTCTGCTGATAACCCCAAAAAGGCCATATGTTCCACCTGCCATGCCAGCATCAGCAGGGGTGACAAAACTACCAGCCTAACCACCACCAGCATGATCAGGCACATGGCAGCAAAGCCATTTGTGGGGCGAAACCCAGGGTCCACGACCAGTGTCAGCGGGTGTCACCACTGCTTCTTCCACTGTTGTGCGTGCAATAGAACCCCCTGTTGTGTGTGCAAGGCAATCCCCTGTCCATACTGCATGCAAAGATGCCCCCTCCTCTCAGTCTTCACTTGTTATGGCAGTTTCTCAAGAAACAGCATCAACGTCCACGTCCACGTCCCACCGCAGCGTTCAATTGTCCATATCCCAGACCTTTGAACGAAAGCGGAAATTCGCAGCTAATGCCCCACAGGCCACAGTCCTAAATTCACACATTTCACGACTGCTTGCATTGGAAATGCTGCCTTTTAGGCTGGTGGAGACGGAATCCTTCCGCAATCTTATGGCGGTGGCCGTCCCTCGGTACTCGGTCCCCAGCCGACACTATTTTGCCCGGTGTGCCATCCCCGCACTGCACAAGCACGTGTCCCAAAGCATCTGCCGTGCCCTCAACAACGCAGTTACTGGGAGAGTCCACCTGACAACGGACACGTGGACAAGAGGCTTGTGGCCAGGGACGGTACATCTCTCTGACGGCACACTGGGTAAACATAGTGGAAGCCGGGACCCAGTCGGACCTTGGGACGGAACATGTCCTCCCCACACCGAGGATTGCGGGCCCTATGTCAGTCATAGTTGCCCCCACAGTGTATAGCTCCTGCGCATCATCCTCCTCCTCCTCATGTTCAGCCTCCATCTCAGATATCACCACATCAGTTACAAGCTGGAAGCACTGCAGTACTGCCTCCGCCAAGCGGCAACAGGCTGTGCTGAAACTCATAAGCTTAGGTGATAAACCTCACACTGCTTGTGAGTTGTGGACAGCTGTGAAAGAGCAGGCAGATCTGTGGCTGAGACCGCAGAACCTACATGACGGCAAGGTCGTGTGTGACAATGCCCGTAACCTGGTGGCGGCTCTGAGGCGAAGTGAGATCACACACGTACCATGCCTGGCTCATGTGCTTAACCTCGTGGTTCAGCGGTTTCTTAAATCGCACCCCGAGTTGCCAGATCTGCTCGTGAAAGTACGCCGCCTGTCAGCTCATTTTCGCAAGTCAGCTACAGCTTCCGCCGCCCTTGCTGTGTTGCAGCAGCGTTTGCAGCTTCCGGCACACCGACTGGTGTGTGATGTCCCCACACGTTGGAACTCTACCCTCCACATGTTGCAAAGGATTTGTGAGCAGAAGAGAGCAGTTGTGGAGTACCAGATGCAACAAGGCCGTCGATATTCAGGTCAGACTCCACACATAAGACCTCAGGAGTGGACCTGGATGTCTGACATATGTACCATCCTGACAAACTTTGAGGAGGCCACCAAGATGGTGAGTGGCGATGACGCCATCATTAGTGTCAGCATCCCACTTGTCTGTCTTTTGCAATGCTCTCTGCAGAGAATTAAAGAGGAGCATTGCAGCCAGAGTATGATGAGATGGATCAAGAAGCCATAGTGGGTGATTACACACAGCCCAGCCTCATCTCATCCCAACGTGCATTGGGGGACAATGAGGGAGAGGAGGAGGAGGAGGAGGAAGAACAGGAGCTGCTATCATGCGCTGTAGACGGTAGTACCTGTACAAGTGTCATACCGTCGGTTCAGCGTGGGTGGCCTGAGGACAGGGGGGAGGAGGAGGAGGAGAGCATGGTCAGTCGTCATCTTGATGAGGACACGGAAATCTTGCCCGTTACCAGTCTGGCACGCATGGCTGACTTTATGTTACGCTGCCTTAACCGTGACCCTCGCGTTATCAAAATGTTGGGTGACAGTCATTACTGGCTGGTGACACTTTTAGACCCCCGCTACAAGGAGAACTTTCACTCTCTCATTCCTGAGGTGGAGAGGTCTACAAAAATGGGGCAGTACCAGAAGGCCCTTGCTGCAGAACTCTTAAAAAAATTCCCATCTGAACACGCTAGCGGCAGAGGTCACTGTTATGTTCTGCTACCAGAGCTAAGGAAAGAGAGGAGATCTGTCCCTACGCCAGATTCCGCCTCCACATGCCTAAAAGGCCCAATATAAAGTGCAAGCAAGCAAGCAGTATGGTATTGCAGCCTGGGGGTGGGTGGGTGGCAGGCTGCATACTTGCGCTTACATTGCAAGGAATGGGAGAGGTACAATTGAACACTGCCCTGGGACAAGGACTTGAACGGGGATAGTTGCAAGTCTGCAACGACAGGTGCAGGGTGGGAGGCATCTTCGCATGTACCATGAACAGGGGTTTGGCATGCACACACTACAGCGGAATAGGCTCTCCTTCCCACTAAATGCACTGGGGAGGGCACAGGTAATGTTTTGGTATACACGCTTAATCTTATGTATAAGGCACACCAGGACAAATAGGGGCGACTGGGGACTGAGTATGGATACCTCGCTGCCGAAGCAGCCAAGAGGCCAGCTTCGGCCTCCTCCAAACTAAAAGGCCCGTTTTCAAGTGCAAGCTAGCAGTATGGCATTGCAGTCTGGGGGTGGGTGGGTGGCAGGCTGCACACTTACACTTGCATTAAAAGAAAACAAAGCAGATGCTAACTTCTGTCATCATCATCATGCTCCTCACCTAGGCATTCTCAACTCCCCTGATGGAGAAGCCAGGGCCCACCGGAGGAGTCTGGTTCTCTGGTAGGCTCGTCCAATGCTGCCCTAAAGCAGGCCGGGCTAAGAAAAGTGTGTGGGGGGATGTTCCAAGGAGAAATAGGGGCGGCTGGGGACCGTTTATGGACACCCAGCTGCCCCCAGGCGGCTGGGAACCGTGTGTGGACACCCAGCCGCGGGGCGGCTGGGGACCGAGCATGGACACCCGCTGGGAATGGGTGGGTGGCAGGCTGCATACTTGCGCTTGTATTGCAAGGAATGGGGGAAGTACAATTGAACACTGCCCTGGGACTAGAACTTGCACGGGGATAGTTGCAAGTCTGCATCTTCTGATGCGGCAAGGATCACTTATGATGGGCACACTTTTAGACAGTGACCTGGGTGTCAGAGATGCTTCCAGGGGTCTTCCCTATGCTGTTCCCATGTCTTTTCAGCACTGTATGCATGTGTCACACAGCACATGGCCAGATAAGGTTGTAAAATGTTAAAATGACATTTCCCGGTGAATGCATTTGTGGCACCCCAGGGGTCTGGTTTCCACAGTAACAAGCAATGTTATGTCTGAGAGCAGGTGGGAGGTCTCTTGGCCAGGGATCCTGTGCATGCCACACCTCCTGCCCAGTGTTGGGAGGGGAAGAACTTCCCCTATATAAACCCGGGGCTGAAGCAGGGTTAGGCAGTCTAGGAGAGTAGAGACAAGAAACAGCAGAAGCTCAGTGGGAGCAATACTACTACAAGTCAGGGGCTGGCAGCTGCAGAGCTCGCCCTGACTGAGAAGATTTCTTACCGGACCCGGAGTCCGAGGCTGTGGGGACTAACTCCTACCCAGCAGCAGAATCCGTCAGGCAGGGGATTGCAGGTCCTCTGGCCCAGAAACCCGAAGGCACGGTCACACGCGTGGGACCAGCACCGCCAACGTGGAGCGGAAGCCATTAGAAGGCCCCGAGTCACCGGCCATACGGGTGAGCACCACACGGTACACTCAGGGACGTGGGCTACTTATATCCGCTTCTAGCAAGGTAGCCAGAAGAGTACAGTCAGTTTGGGAGGCCTACAACTCCGCCTGGCCAGGGGAGATCCCATCTGCTCAAGGACTGACCAGGCCCCGTTCGCTAGCCAGTACTCAGGGAGGGTCTATCGTTGTTACCAGTAAAGACCCTGAATTACACCGCACCGTCTCTGAGTGGTTCCTGCTACCCCCATCTTCCACATCGGCTGCCCTGAGGCCATACCCCTCCCGTTGGGGGTTATACTATCACACTGCACAATTCTACACCGGCCTCAGCGGTCTGCCCTGCAGCGGCAGCTCCATAGCTGCAAATCAACGGGTGGCGTAGTCGACACTCAAATAACATCTATCAAGACTGCCACACACTGAGTTTGACTCCCTGGGCACGGACCGGGTCCCCGCCACTCGGAGACTACAACCCTCATCTGATCCGGTTCCAGGTAAGCCCCCGTGCGCGAGACGCTGTGCGACACAGCAGGCCCAGGGGCGCGTCAACTTTGGCGTAGTCGGCAGGATTTCGTGCCCGCAACCACCGGGTACTGCGTGCCTGAAAAAGAGACTTTTAAAACTTACCATCCGTGAAGTTTTCCCGCCATCGGTGAAGATTCCCGCCATCCGGCGCCATTTTCAGCCTTCTTCCCGCCATCTGTGAAGATTCCCGCCATCCGGCGCCATCTTCAGCCTTCTTCCCGCCATCCGTGGAGTTTTCCCGCCGTTGGACGCCATCTTGAGGACGCCGCGCGGGAAGAAGAGGGGCGTGGACTCCGAAAAGCCCGCGAGAACTGAAGCCCCGCCTCACGTCCGGACGTTGCGTAAGGTCCTGGAAGGAGCCCAGCAGACGCCGACGTCACCGGAGCGCGACGGAAGGTCCTCAACCCTGACGATCCACTGCGGAGCCGCGGCCTACGGAAGAGGATCATCGCAAGGTAGGCCACGGTCCACTAGGGGGGAGGAAGATGTCGGATACGGAGGAGAGCTTCACTGCCTCAACCCCCGCCAGCGCTACCGCTGCTGCAGTTATGCCCTTCACCATGCCCTATATCCCGGGAGCAGCTTGGCTACCCCAGTACTCAGGGGAGTCACATACCCTGCATGACTTTAGAGAAAAGCTGGATAGCCTCTTCCAGGTGTACCCCCTCACAGAAGAGCAAAAAGTGAGCATCCTGGTGGCCCAACTAACCGGGGCAGCCAAAAGGGAAGTAAAATCCTGGCCACCTGGGAGGAAGACTGTCGCAGGGATACTAACCCGGCTGAAGGACACCTTTGATACCCGCACCTCAGCCGAGATTAAGCTTAGATTCTACGGGTGCAAGCAGCGAGCGCATGAGAGTATAAGGGACTATGCACTAAACCTACAAGAGGCCCTGAGGGCCATTAAGCAGACCGACCCTGATGGAGTGGGAAACGAGGACAGGCTGTTGACCGAACAGTTTATAGAGGGACTATATTGTAATACCCACCGAACCCAGTTGCGGGCAATGGCCTTGCAGGATCCCCATCTGGGATTTGCACAGTTCAAGGACAGAGCCATCCGAGTGCTCCGAGAACCGGCACCAGGTGGCGTTGTGACCCACAGGCGCCCCACTACCACTTACCACCAGGAGGCGGCGCCCTTGTCGGCAGGGCCTGTGAGAGCTGATGCGCAGGCTTTGGACAATGACCCGGCTCCAGACCTACACCATCAGGTCCAAGAGCTAGCTAAGAGCGTTGCTGCGCTAACCCGAACTGTGCAGTCTTTACAGGTTTCCACTCCAGGGAAGATCCAGCTGGCATCCGGACCGGAGGACATCCCGTGGCGTCGACCAAGGAGGACCCCACCGGCCAGAGGAAGACCCAGTGACCGATACAGCGAGGACGGACGACCCATCTGCCGCCGCTGCAATCAACCCGGACATATGGCAAGGTACTGTTCTTTAAACGGGCACAACCTGGGGTAGAGGGCCAACCCCCAGGAAAAAGATCACCAGGCCCATCGAACTGGCGCGACAGATATGTGGGAGGACGTCCAGTCTTGCCTGTGGTACTGGATGGCATTCCCATGAGTGCCCTACTGGACACCGGGTCACAGGTCACCACCATCCCGTACGTGCTCTTTAAGCAATACTGGAATGACTCGGATATTACCCGCTACCCTGACGACGACTTGAGTATCATCGCCAGCAATGGCCAGCCCGTGCCACAGATCGGATTTAAAGAAGTGACCATCAAAATCGGTAGAGTCGAACTGGCAGCACAGGGACTGATCATTGTAGATATTGACAAACACGAGAGTCACCCAAAAATAACTCTAGGAACTAATGTAATTGAAAATTGTCTTGCAGAGGTGATTTTCCTTCTACAGCAGGTTGCCAAGAACGCCAGTTCCGGCGAGCAGCGGGTGCTCCAGAAAGAGATCCGGGCACTGATGCGACGGCAACAGGTAGAACTCTCCGGCGGTGAGATTGGTAGCGTAAGAATGTGTGACCCTTTTCCTATTGCCATGCCCCCAAAAAGTGAAATGATGATTTGGTGCTGGGCAGCTATTGGTCTGAGAGGTAGAGATTACCAGGCAATGGTAGAACCAGTTTACTCAGACAGTAGGCCCACCATCTTGACAGCACGGGGGGTGGTTAATGTACGCCATGGGAGGGTGCCCGTTCGCATAATCAATATCGGGAAGAGGGAAGTGTACCTGCCCCGGTATGCCACGCTAGCCAAATTATATACCATTAACCAAAATGCTATACAATCTGTGGAACCCTTGCCTCCATCTCACCCGGAGGAAGGTAACGGCTCTAAGAAAACAATGGAGGACTGGTGTCAGCAACTACATTTGGGTACTGACTCCACTCCCTCACATCAGAAACAGGGAGTCTATCGGGTGGTTCAAGAGTACGAGAGAGTGTTTAGTAAACACCCGTTAGACTTCGGGCGAGTCAAGGGGGTAGAACACCACATCCCCACGGGAGACCATCCTCCCATAAAAGAGAGGTATGGACCCGTACCCCCTGCACACTACCAACACGCCAAGGGGATGCTTAGAGACATGAAGGAGGCTGGGGTGATCAGGGATAGCTGTAGCCCCTGGGCAGCTCCACTAGTCTTAGTCAGAAAAAAAGACAACACCATGAGGATGTGTGTAGATTACCGGAAAATCAACCGTATCACACACAAGGATGCGTACCCTTTACCAAGGATAGAGGAGTCTTTGGCTGCTTTAAGATCTGCTAACTTCTTCTCTACCTTGGATCTCACTAGCGGGTACTGGCAGGTTCCTGTAGCAGAGGCGGACCGGGAGAAGACCGCATTCACCACCCCGATGGGACTTAGCGAGTTTACCTGTATGCCGTTTGGACTTTGTAACGCACCAGGAACCTTCTAACGATTAATGGAGTGCTGTCTGGGACACAAAAACTTCGAGACGGTCTTGTTGTACCTGGACGATGTCATCGTATATTCCAAGACTTATGAGGACCACCTGAAACATCTGGCGGAAGTGTTCGAAGCCCTGGCAAGTTATGGCCTGAAGGTGAAACCCTCTAAGTGTCACCTCCTGAAGCCAAAGGTGCAGTACCTGGGACACGTGGTGAGCGCTGATGGAGTGGCTCCCGACCCTGATAAGATCACCGCAATTAAGGAATGGCCAAGTCCCTCCAGTGTAAAGGAAGTGCGGCAGTTCCTCGGGTTGGTAGGCTACTACCGAAGGTTTATTCCCGGTTTCACCAAAAAGGCAGCACCTATGCAGGACCTCCTGATAGGCCAGTCCCGGAAGGCCAAGAACCAGAAGCCGCCCTTCAAATGGGAGGAGCTGGAAGAAGAGTCCTTCCGCCAGCTGAAGATGGCCCTCACGGGGGACGAAATCCTGGCGTACCCGGATTATAGCCAGCCCTTTATCCTCTACACCGACGCCAGTAACATCGGGCTAGGAGCCGTACTGTCCCAGATCCAGCAGGGGAAGGAACGAGTAATCGCCTACGCCAGCCGAAAGCTGCGACCCACCGAAAGGAACCCCGAGAATTACAGCTCATTTAAGCTAGAGTTCCTGGCCGTAGTATGGGCAGTCACCGAGCGCTTTAAGCATTACCTCGCTTCTTCCCGGTTCACCGTGTACACGGATAACAACCCGTTGACACACCTGGACACGGCAAGACTCGGTGCCCTGGAGCAGAGGTGGATGGCCCGTCTGTCCAACTACGAGTTCACAATCAAATACCGGGCCGGACGCTCCAATACCAACGCGGACGCCCTGTCCAGGATGCCCAACCTGCCGGACGAAGGAGAAGATCCGGAGGGACTGGAAGAAGTTGAACTCCCTGCGTTCCACCGTCATGGGACTATCCAGTATTCCCACCGGGTAAGGAGTAAGCAGGCTGCTACGTTGAACCCCTTACCTCACTACAACTGGGCGGAAACGCAAGACAGCGACCCTGCCGTCCGACTGGTGAAGGAGATGCTGACTCGCCCGGAGGCTTGCCTTGAACCAGACGCTCCGGAGGAAGCCAAACAACTATGGGCAGAGAGGAGTCGACTGTTCCTTTACAAGGGGAAGTTGTGCCGCAGAATGGTTAACTCCCGGACGCATGAACTACTCTGGCAAGTAGTGGTGCCACGAAGAGACGCAGCCATGGTGATGGAGGCATACCACGACGGAGCTGGACACTTCGGGTGGAAGAAGCTGGAGTTCCTGCTGCGCGAGCGGTTCCACTGGGTAGGCATGAGGGGAACCATCGAGAAGTGGTGCAGAGACTGTGGCCCGTGCAACCTGAGAAGGAAGGACCGTGCCAGCCAGAAGACCCCCCTGCAGTCCATCGTCACCCGGCAACCGTTGGAACTGGTAGCCTTGGATCATGTAAAACTGACCCCAAGCAGAAGTGGCTACGTCTACGCGTTAACCATCGTGGATCATTACTCCCGGTTCTTGGTTGTCGTCCCCGTCAAGGACTTAACGGCTCAAACAGCAGCTAGAGCCTTCCAGCAGCACTTCTGCCGTCCACACGGGTACCCGGACCAAGTGCTGACGGACCAGGGACCTGCCTTTGAAGCGGAGGTCTTTCAGGAATTTTGCAATCTGTATGGCTGCCGGAAGATAAGGACGACACCCTACCATCCGCAAACTAATGGACTTTGTGAAAAAATGAACCAGGTGGTAATGGATCTTCTCAAAACATTGCCCCTGGAAGAACGCAGTCTGTGGCCTGAGAAGTTGCCCGATCTGGTGGACCTATACAACCACATCCCGGTAGGTTCCACCAACTGTACCCCGGCTTACCTGATGAGGGCAAGACCTGGTAAGTTACCTGTTGACCTGGAAATGGGAGTCCTGACACCCGAGGACACTTCACCAGAAGCAGACTGGGACACAGAGAGGCAGCAGCAGTACCGGAGAGTACAGGAGAGCGTGGAGCGAAGTCTCTGTCAGGCTAGGGAAAGACAAGAGAAAACTTACAACCAGTATGCTCCCGCTGTTCCCCTGGTACCCGGAGAGCAGGTCTTGAAGAGGAAGAGACGGCTCCACAAGTTGGACGACCAGTGGGAGAAGGACCCGTACACCGTACTGCCCTCAAGCCACGAGAACCCGAAGGTTTGTACCATCAGTAAAGACGGAGGGGAAACCACAGCCATTGTATCCCGGGACCACCTGAAAAAGTGTCCCGAACGACTGAGGAACCCTGAAGAGGAACAAGAAGACCATCGACCCATAGAGGAAAGGGAAGATATGGTTAGTACTGTGCTCGGGGACTTCCCTCGGTCTTGGACTCAAGTCAATGGTGCAGTTGTGGTACCCGTACTCACCTTCCTCCAACCAGCATCCCAAGCACCTACGGAGCAACAGGTAGAGCTGGAAGAACAGCCGGTCCAGGAGGCAGAAGACCCCACACCAGCAGACCAGGAGGATCAACCCTCTGCTTGCAGTGAGCCTGCCATATCCCTAGTGAGCCAAAGAGCCGGTAGACAGCTGCCCAGTTTACCCTTGACAGCTCCTACACCCTGTAGTTCAGGGCTAGACAGTCAGCTCCGTAGGTCCACTAGGGCCACTAGAGGCCAGTTACCCGCACGTTGGAGGATTTGAAGTGTATAAATTGTTTTATTTATGTTTACCTGTGTATTGTTGCTTGTGTATAATTTTGTGTTTCTAGTTATTTGTAGGAGTCCTTGGTGGATTTACCGGGAATCCTTGTACATAGTTGGAGTGTAACCCAGGATGGACTAGAGACTGTTAAGGACTCGGGGTAGGACAGACCCCTACCTGGTTACGTCTCCCTGTTTTGGTGAAATGGACACCTTGCTTTCCCTCAAAGACTGCACCCGGTTGCGGACACGCCGTGACCATTGTTATGTGTCTCTTTATTATAATGTTTTGGTTGTACTCTGTTATGTTTACAAAAATGTGTTTAGTCCCGGAGTACTAAATTTTACTAGGGGGGAATGTGGCACCCCAGGGGTCTGGTTTCCACAGTAACAAGCAATGTTATGTCTGAGAGCAGGTGGGAGGTCTCTTGGCCAGGGATCCTGTGCATGCCACACCTCCTGCCCAGTCTTGGGAGGGGAAGAACTTCCCCTATATAAACCCGGGGCTGAAGCAGGGTTAGGCAGTCTAGGAGAGTAGAGACAAGAAACAGCAGAAGCTCAGTGGGAGCAATACTACTACAAGTCAGGGGCTGGCAGCTGCAGAGCTCGCCCTGACTGAGAAGATTTCTTACCGGACCCGGAGTCCGAGGCTGTGGGGACTAACTCCTACCCAGCAGCAGAATCCGTCAGGCAGGGGATTGCAGGTCCTCTGGCCCAGAAACCCGAAGGCACGGTCACACGCGTGGGACCAGCACCGCCAATGTGGAGCGGAAGCCATTAGAAGGCCCCGAGTCACCGGCCATACGGGTGAGCACCACACGGTACACTCAGGGACGTGGGCTACTTATATCCGCTTCTAGCAAGGTAGCCAGAAGAGTACAGTCAGTTTGGGAGGCCTACAACTCCGCCTGGCCAGGGGAGATCCCATCTGCTCAAGGACTGACCAGGCCCCGTTCGCTAGCCAGTACTCCGGGAGGGTCTATCGTTGTTACCAGTAAAGACCCTGAATTACACCGCACCGTCTCTGAGTGGTTCCTGCTACCCCCATCTTCCACATCGGCTGCCCTGAGGCCATACCCCTCCCGTTGGGGGTTATACTATCACGCTGCACAATTCTACACCGGCCTCAGCGGTCTGCCCTGCAGCGGCAGCTCCATAGCTGCAAATCAACGGGTGGCGTAGTCGACACTCAAATAACATCTATCAAGACTGCCACACACTGAGTTTGACTCCCTGGGCACGGACCGGGTCCCCGCCACTCGGAGACTACAACCCTCATCTGATCCGGTTCCGGGTAAGCCCCCGTGCGCGAGACGCTGCGCGACACAGCAGGCCCAGGGGCGCGTCACATTTGTCACAGATGAAAGCAATACAAAAGTGCAAAAACGCATAAAAAATGCTACTTGTGAACATAGCCCAAGGTGTGGAGGAGTATTTTTGTTTTTGGTTATTTATTTTACCTTATACACAAGTCTTTACCCTGGAAAAGAAATTCCTTAACATATTTCACAGGAAAAAAGTTTCAGTTTCGTTTTTGAATGTTTGATTGTGAGCCCGTAAAAGTGGCTTAATACCTCTGACCACGTTGTTGACAGCAGTGACCTGGGGGTCAGAAATGCTTCCTGGGGCGATCCCCATGCTGTCCCCATGTCATTTGAGCACTGTCACTATCATTTTGGGCACTTGTTAGACTTTAAAAGACTGGCGGGGGTGCCACCGCAAAAATGCTCGGGTCTCCCATAGACTAACATTGGGCTCGTTGCTCGGGTCGAGCACCCGAGTATCACGGCGAGCTCGGCCCCAGCTTCCAGCACCCGAGCATTTTAGTGCTCGATCAACACTATTCATAACCTGTCAGTCCATATATCTAGAAAAACTGGAGAAAACACTATTAGTTACAGGTAACAAACATATTAAATATATACATGGTACATTTAGATCTTGTACCTATATCCTCCAGCGAGCTGGTGTTTGACCCCTAGTGCTCCTGGTTGACCTCCTTAACCCACTGTCTGGTGGTGGACCAACCTGGCTTTCCCCACTATCATGGAGAGTACTGCTACTAGTTGGGTGTACAGGCAGGGCAGGTGTAGCACCCCGAGGACTCGGCTGCTACAGGCGTATTGCACCTCGAACCAGAGGTGTGATATTCCACTCCCGGGTAAGGATGGAGTGTGGACCGGGGCTCAGTAGGCTGCATGCACCACACACACCCCATTTCCGAGGAACAGACCAATGGTGCTCCCACTAGACAGAGTGCAGGCACGACAGCTTCTGTTCCTGGCTGGAGTGGGGAGGGGGAGGAAAACCCAGTGGTGTAGGAGCAGATAGGGGTGGGTTTCTGGGCATAGGTAGGAGCCCATTGGTTGCTAGTCACCTGGGCTCACACATAGAGGGAGGTATATAAGGTGGGCACCATCTTAGATCAGGGTTCAGTTCAGAGAGGAGGAGAAGAAGAGAGGAGCTCAGCCAGAGAGGGCTGACAGGGAGCTGTGGCTCAGTCTGGGCCCAGCTCCAGAGGCAAGCCTGGAGTGGAGGCCTGAGACAGCAGAAAGAGAAAGGAGAAGGAACAGGAAGGAAAGTAAGAAAGGAACTGAAACGGAGGAGAAAGGAGGCAAGGAACACAAAGAAAGGCCCAGAGACACGAAGGCAGAAGGAACCCCATATTCCCAGAGGAGATACTGGGTGAAGGGTTGGCAGAGCAGAGTACCGGAACCCGAATTGGTGGAGGCGACTAATCCTCAGCCAAAACCGGAGGTCGTGACCACATCTTGGTGCGACCCCTCACTACATCCACCAGAAAGGCATACCGCATAGGGTCAGGGAGACCGGAGAGAGGTTTCACCAACAGAAGGCCCGAGGAAGCTGGACAAAGGTGGGTCACTGGTGGGGACGGCCAGTAGAAAGGAAGAGAGGGGAGCTTTCAGCCACACTCTGGAATTGCTTGGGAGTTGACCGAGTCCCTCACCTGGTGGACGCAGCACGGCTCGGGCGGTCACTGCTGGCCGAAGTGACCGGAGCAACAACTGTGAGTAAAGCTTTGGAAACTGCACCACACGTCTCTGTGATTCCTTGCCGCTCCAGCACCACTAGCACTGGGACCCTCACACCATCACTACCACCATCATCCACATTAGCTGCCCTGAGGCAATACTTCTCCCGTGGGGAGTCATCCCATACTCAGCTGCGCAAACAACATCAGCCTCAGCGGTCTGCAGCGCAGCGGCGGTCCCCACTGACCGCAATCCACGGGTGGCGTAGTCGGACACTTATTACCATACAAATAGACTGCCACTGGTTTGACCACCCTGGGCACGGACCGGGTCACCGCCACGGAGAACTACAACCCCCAGCGATCCGGCTCCGGGTACTCCCCCTGCACAGCAGCAGCGCACAGGCCCAGGGGGCGCGTCAACTTTGGCGTAGTCGGCAGGATCGTTACCAACCCGCCACAAGCGGGTATTGCGTGCCTGAAGAAAACTGCACATGTACCTTAAAAAGAAGTCTCCCGCCATTTCCAGAAGTTTCCCGCCGTCCGGAGTCGTTTCCCGCCATCTGGAGCCGATTCCCGCCATCAGACGCCATCTTGGACCGTTTCCCACCATCTTCATCAGTTTTTCCCGCCCTGGCAGAGCGGACGCCATTATGTGCGCACCAAAGGACACCAGGAAGCCACCTCCCATCGTGGGCCAGGTCCCAGAGTGGCGCCAAAGAAGGAGCCCGCCCCCACCAGCCATGAATGCAGCAGTGGAGATGTCCATCAGCGTGGGAGGGCAGCCCTTGAAACTGACTGTCACCAAGTTGCCCCAGGACCACCCCCAATGGGGGCGGGAAGTGAAGAAAACTGTGGGGCAGGGCGCGCTCTGGATCAGTCTGGACAGACCGCACCCGGGAATGGAGGAAGCGTCCAGCAGTGCCAACACCTTGGTCCGGAGCCTGCTGCAGGCCGCACCGCCAGACAGCCTAGTGGAGATCCTGGCACAGCTCCCCAGAGATCCGGAGCGTGCACAGGCTGCGCTGGAGGACTTGGACCGGAGGATGGCCCGGGCACAGCAGGATGCGCTGGCCGAGTGGAGAAGGGAGATGGCCCGGCAGGCTGGAACCCGCCGGCAGGAGGCGCCACCCGCAACATGGAGCACGTCTGCCTCTGAGGATGGTGCAGGAGGGACGAAGGCCGGAGACGACGCCGCGGAGGGAGCCGCAAGGATTGAGGCAGGTAATGGGGACGTCATCACCCCGAGCCCAGCAGCCGTAAGCCTGCCCCAACCTCCCGTCGCAGAGCCCGAAGCCCTACTCACCACACCCGTTGCCGCGCCGCCACTGCTCCCAACTAGGCCTCAAGCGGCAGGAGCCGCGGTCACGCCCCGTTCCGCGCCACACCCCTCGACCCCGGGCGCGTCAAAAGAGGAAGTACCACCGGCCTGGTCGCAAGGCCTGGTGAACCCGGGCGCCGCTGCCCCTCCAGCGCCCTCTTCCTCAAAAGTGCCACCCCCAGACCCAACCGGAAGTTCCCCGGCCTGGTCGCAAGGCCGAGTAACCCGGGGCGCTGCTCCCCGATCGGGGCCCGTGGTGCCACCCTTGGGCGCAGATCTCTATGCGCAACATACCAGCCCGGACGGGCTGCCCTTCGTGTGGCCACCGGAGTACGTCAACCCCCTTCTCCGGAGGGAATGGCCCCTGTGTGAGCCTCTGATCCCGGCTCCGGAGCCCGCCAAAATCGCTCCGCTTCCGCTGGAGCATGCCCAGTTTGCATGGGACCCCACCGGTGAGAATCTCATAGGGTTCACCCAGGAGACCTGGGCGGACGCAGCCCGGCGTGAAGAGTGCTGCCGTCAACAGCTGGAGGTATTTGAAAGGGAACGGCGGGAGAGGCGAATCCGAGAAGAACAGCTGCAGGCCCGGAGCGCGGAGCAGAAGACCAGGGCCCGACAAGATCCCCGAGCCGCCCGCGGTCCCCGAGTCAACGGGACCGTAATAAAGTTCCAGCTGGAGCATGGCTGGGGCTTTATCCGAGACCATCGAACCCCCGGCGACGTCTTTGTCACCCGCAGGGATGTCGAGAGCCACCTGCCGGAGGGACACCGCGGACGTGATCTCTACCCGGGTGATGTGGTCACCTTCACCCGGCACAAGGGTGCCAAGGGATCGTACACCCTCCACGTTCACAGGCTCACGGAGGAGGAACTACAGTACCGCCCAGAAACAGAGTACACCGAGGGTCCGGACGGACCTGAAGACTACCCGGAAGAACAAGGAGGACACCATTATTAGAGAATGGTAAAGTGCAACTGTATATAGTTACCCGTCGGGGTACAAGAACTGTTGTGAAACTGTTGATTGTGTGAACTGTTACCTGTGTGCCCCTAATCCCTAACCAGGCTGAGGACTGTGAGCAGCCATTCCCCTATTCCCACTGGCCGAGGACTGAGAGCGGCCATACCCTTGTACATAGTTGCGCTTCTTAAAGCGCCCCCTACTGGTTTTATACAAGAACCGCAACGTCTACCTCAAGGTGGATTAAAATGGACTGTTGCACCTTTACATGGTCGCAAGATGCACAGCGGCCAGAGCTCAAGAATATGTTTTGAAAATGTTTTATTTGAAAATGTCTTATAATGGAAAGTTTAATATGCTGCTAAAATAGTAATGCCAAAAGTTTTATATGGTGTTTTGCAAAAAGAGTCCCAGTGGCTTTAGTAGAATGTTTTATAAAAAAAATAAATAAATAAATAAAATAAAATGTTTTATACCAGTAACGTTAAGAAGAAAAGAGTGCCTCCCATAAAGGGATGAGTGAAAAGTTAATGTCTTATATATGAGTGCACTTTAAAAATTTGTATGTTTTAAATTGTCTTTGCTCTTTTCCAGCCCGAGGACGTGCTGTGATTTACCAGGGGGGAATGTAGCACCCCGAGGACTCGGCTGCTACAGGGGTATTGCACCTCGAACCAGAGGTGTGATATTCCACTCCCGGGTAAGGATGGAGTGTGGACCGGGGCTCAGTAGGCTGCATGCACCACACACACCCCATTTCCGAGGAACAGACCAACGGTGCTCCCACTAGACAGAGTGCAGGCACGACAGCTTCTGTTCCTGGCTGGAGTGGGGAGGGGGAGGAAAACCCAGTGGTGTAGGAGCAGATAGGGGTGGGTTTCTGGGCATAGGTAGGAGCCCATTGGTTGCTAGTCACCTGGGCTCACACATAGAGGGAGGTATATAAGGTGGGCACCATCTTAGATCAGGGTTCAGTTCAGAGAGGAGGAGAAGAAGAGAGGAGCTCAGCCAGAGAGGGCTGACAGGGAGCTGTGGCTCAGTCTGGGCCCAGCTCCAGAGGCAAGCCTGGAGTGGAGGCCTGAGACAGCAGAAAGAGAAAGGAGAAGGAACAGGAAGGAAAGTAAGAAAGGAACTGAAACGGAGGAGAAAGGAGGCAAGGAACACAAAGAAAGGCCCAGAGACACGAAGGCAGAAGGAACCCCATATTCCCAGAGGAGATACTGGGTGAAGGGTTGGCAGAGCAGGGTACCGGAACCCGAATTGGTGGAGGCGACTAATCCTCAGCCAAAACCGGAGGTCGTGACCACATCTTGGTGCGACCCCTCACTACATCCACCAGAAAGGCATACCGCATAGGGTCAGGGAGACCGGAGAGAGGTTTCACCAACAGAAGGCCCAAGGAAGCTGGACAAAGGTGGGTCACTGGTGAGGACGGCCAGTAGAAAGGAAGAGAGGGGAGCTTTCAGCCACACTCTGGAATTGCTTGGGAGTTGACCGAGTCCCTCACCTGGTGGACGCAGCACGGCTCGGGCGGTCACTGCTGGCCGAAGTGACCGGAGCAACAACTGTGAGTAAAGCTTTGGAAACTGCACCACACGTCTCTGTGATTCCTTGCCGCTCCAGCACCACTAGCACTGGGACCCTCACACCATCACTACCACCATCATCCACATTAGCTGCCCTGAGGCAATACTTCTCCCGTGGGGAGTCATCCCATACTCAGCTGCGCAAACAACATCAGCCTCAGCGGTCTGCAGCGCAGCGGCGGTCCCCACTGACCGCAATCCACGGGTGGCGTAGTCGGACACTTATTACCATACAAATAGACTGCCACTGGTTTGACCACCCTGAGCACGGACCGGGTCACCGCCACGGAGAACTACAACCCCCAGCGATCCGGCTCCGGGTACTCCCCCTGCACAGCAGCAGCGCACAGGCCCAGGGGGCGCGTCACAGGCAGCTGTCTGCGGGTACTTTGGCTTACCGCAGGCATGGCAGGCTCACTGTCAGCAGAGGGTTGACTATCCTGGACTGCTGGCGTGGGTTCTTCCGCCTCTGGGGCCGCTTGCTCTTCTTGTTCTTCCTGTCCTCCTGTAGGCTCCTGCTGGGTAGGCTGAAGGAAGTGTAGGACCGGTACCACTATTGCGCCATTTATCTGAGTCCAGGTCCGGGGGAACTCTCCGAGAACTGTGCTGATCATCTCTTCCCTGTCCTCTGCGGGTTCAAGGTCATCTTGATCTTCACTTGGACTCTGTAGTTGCTCGGGGCACCGTTTTAGGTGGTCTCTGGAGACGGTGCTAGTGGTTTCTCCTCAATCCTTGGTAATCACACATACCTTCGGGTTGTCGTGGTGAGACTGCAGTACTGTGTACGGGTCTCTCTCCCACTGGTCATCCAGCTTGTGTAACCTTCTCTTCTGCTTCAGGACCTGCTCACCAGGTTCCAGGGGACCAGCAGGGGCATGTTGGTTGAAGAGCCTCTCTTGCTTTTCTCTCGCTTGAGCCAGACTCCTCTCCACACTCTCCTGTACCTTCTTGTACTGTAGCCGCCGTTCCGTATCCCAGTCCGCGTCTGGGGAGGTGTCCTCAGGTGTCAGGACTCCCATCTCCAGGTCGATCGGCAGCTTACCTGGTCTTGCTCGCATCAGGTAAGCCGGGGTGCAATTTGTAGCATTCACCGGGATATGGTTGTACAAGTCAATCAGGTCTGGCAGCTTCTCCGGCCACAGGCTGCTTTCTTCCAGGGGTAACGTCTTGAGGAGATCGATGACGATATTGTTCATTTTCTCACACAGCCTGTTGGTTTGCGGGTGGTAAGGCGTTGTCCGAATCTTCCTACAGCCGTAGAGGTTGCAGAACTCCTGGAATACTTCAGCCTCAAACGCTGAACCTTGATCTGTCAAGACCTGTTCCGGATACCCATGTGGACGGCAGAAGTGTTGCTGGAAGGCTCTGGCCGCTGTCTGGGCTGTCAGGTCTTTAACAGGAACCCCTACCAGGAACCGGGAGTAATGGTCCACAATTGTCAGGGCATAGACGTAGCCCGACCAGCTTGGAGCCAATTTCACATGGTCCAGAGCTACCAGCTCAAGAGGCTGCCTGGTGACGATGGGCCTCAAGGGTGTCTGCTGGCTGGTATGGTCCTTCCTTCTGAGGTGACATGGGCCGCAGTCCCTGCTCCACTTCTCGATGGCCCTTCTCATGCCGACCCAGTAGAACCGCTCTCTCAGTAGGAACTCCAGGTTCTTCCACCCAAAGTGTCCTGCTCTGTCATGGTAGGCCTCCAGGACCATTGCTGCATCTCGCCTTGGGACCACTATCTGCCAGGTCAGCTCGTGTGTCCGGTGGTTGACAAGCCTTCTGCACAGCTTACCCTTGTAGAGGAATAGCCTGCTTTTCTCCTTCCATATCTGCTTGACTTCCTCTGGAGCGTCCGGGCCAGGGCTAGCGTCTTCCTGGGTTAACATGTCTTTCACCAGGCGTATTGCAGGGTCGCTATCTTGCGTTTCAGCCCAGCCGTGGTGGGGTAAGGGGTTGAACATGACGGTGGTTAAGTCCTTGTCTCTTACCCAGTGAGAATGCTGAGTGGCCCCATACCGTTGGAACACAGGGAGCTCTATTTCCTCTAGCTCTTCCGAGTCGTCTTCTCCTTCAGGTAGGTGGGGCATTCTTGATAGGGCATCTGCATTGGCGTTGGTTCTGCCTGCCCGGTATTTGATTGTGAAGTCATAATTGGATAGCCGGGCCATCCACCGCTGTTCTAGGGCACCTAGTCTTGCATTGTCCAGATGTGTCAACGGGTTGCTGTCCGTGTACACGGTGAACTTTGCGGAGGCTAGGTAATGCTTAAACCGTTCTGTGATGGCCCACACCACTGCCAAGAATTCTAGCTTGAAGGAGCTGTAATTCTCCGGGTTTCTTTCAGTGGGCCTCAGCTTCCAGGTGGCATACGCGATCACCCTTTCTCTGCCCTGTTGGTTCTGTGACAGTACGGCTCCCAGCCCCACATTACTGGCATCTGTGTGGAGGATAAAAGGCTGGCCATAATCGGGGTAGGCTAGTATCTCATCCCCCGGGAGGGCCATCTTCAACTGGCGGAAGGACTCCTCTTCCGGCTTGTCCCACTTGAAGGTTTAGATTGCCCTATCAGGAGGTCCTGCATAGGGGCTGCCATCTTAGTGAACCCGGGGATGAACCTTCGGTAGTAGCCTACCAACCCGAGGAATTGCCTCACTTCCTTGATGTTAGAGGGGCTTGGCCAGCTCTTGATGGCTGTAACTTTGTCGGGGTCGGGGGCTACTCCCTCTGCACTCACCACATGTCCTAGGTATTGGACCTTCGGTTTTAACAGGTGGCACTTTGAAGGCTTCACTTTCAGGCCGTAGCCTGCCAGGACTTCGAACACCTCGGCCAGGTGCTTTAGATGGTCCTCATAAGTCTTCGAATAGACGATCACGTCGTCCAGGTAAAGGAGGACCGTCTCGAAGTTTCGGTGCCCTAGACAGCATTCCATCAGCCTCTGGAAGGTCCCGATGCGTTGCAGAACCCGAAGGGCATACAGTTGAACTCGCTCAGTCCCATCGGGGTGGTGAAGGCGGTCTTCTCCTTGTCAGCCTCTGCCACAGGAACTTGCCAGTACCCGCTAGTAAGGTCCAAAGTAGAGAAGAAATTAGCTGATTTTAGAGCTGCTAAAGACTCCTCTATCCTAGGTAACGGGTACGCATCTTTATGGGTGATACGATTGATTTGTCTATAGTCCACGCACATTCTCATGGTACCGTCTTTCTTTTTTACCAAAACTAAGGGAGCTGCCCAGGGGCTACAGCTATCTCTAATGACCCCAGCTTCTTTCATTTCTCTCAGCATACCCTTGGCGTTCTGATAATGTGCGGGGGTACAGGCCTGTGTCTCTCTTTTATTGGTGGGTGGCTCCCCGTGGGGATATGGTGTTCTATCCCTTTTACTCTGCCGAAGTCTAGCCGGTGCTTACTAAAAATTCTCTCGTACTCCTGAACCACCCGGTAGACTCCTTGGTTTTGGTGCAGGGGAGTGGAGTCAGCACCCACATGGAGTTTCTGGCACCAGTCCTCCTTTTGTTTCTGGGAGCCATTACCCTCCGCCTGTGGAGATGGAGGCAACGGTTCCACGGCCCTGATAGCTTTGTGCTCAACAGCAAACAGTTTGGCAAGTGTAGCATACCTGGGTAGGTGTACTTCCCTCTCCCCAATGTTGAGAATGCGAACGGGCACCCTCCCATGACGGACATCAACCACAACCCGGGCTGTCAAAATGGTGGGCCTGCTGTCTGAGTACATGGGTTCTACCATGGCTTGGTAGTCTCTTCCTCTCAACCGGATTGCAGTCCGACACCAGATCATCATTTCACTTTTGGGAGGCATGGAAATGGGGAATGGGTCACTCATTCTTACGCTACCGATCTCACCACCAGACGGTTTTACCTGCTGCCGTCTCATCAGGGCTCTTATCTCTTTCTGGAGGACCCTCTGTTGGCTGAAGCTCGCATTCATCGCCACCTGCTGTAAAATCACAATTACTGCTGAAAGACAGTTTTCAATTACATTAGTACCCACAGTTATTTTAGGGTGAATTTCACGACGGTCAATGTCCACAATGATCACTCCCTGTGCTGGCAGTTCCACCTTACCAATCTTGATGGTCATCTCTCTGAACCCCACCTGCGGCACGGGTTGGCCATTGCTGGCAATAATGCTTAAGTCATCGTCTGGGTAGCGGGTTATGTCAGCGTCACTCCAGTACCGCTTGAAAAGTAAGTAGGGGATGGTAGTCACTTGAGACCCGGTGTCCAGCAGTGCACTCATGGGGATACCGTCCAGCACTACGGGTAAGACCGGGCATCCTCCCACGTACTTATCACGCCAATTAGACGGGCCTGATGACCTTATGCCTGGGGGTTGGCCCTCTGCCCCAGGTCGGACCCATTTAAAGTACAGTACCTTGCTATGTGTCCTGGCTGACTGCAACGGTGGAAAATCGGCTGTCCATCCTCAGTGTAGTGGTCGGCGGGCCTCCCTCTGAACGGCGGAATCCTCCTCTGTCGACGCCACGGGACATCCTCCGGACTGGAAGCCAGCTCGATTGATCTTGACGGTTCCACCTGCAACAACTGTACGGTCCTGGTTAATGCAGCCACACTCTTTGTTAGCTCCTGGACCTGATGGTGCAGGTCTGCAGGCTGGGATGGATTTAGGGCCTGTGCATCAGCCCCCACAAGGTCTGCGGGGTAGGGCGCTGCCCCCTGGTGGTAAGTGATGGCAGGGCGCCGGGAAGCTACAGCGCCACCTGGTGCGGGTTCTCTGAGCACCCGGATGGCCCTATCCATGAACTGCGCAAAAGTCAAATCGGTGTTCTGTAGGGCCATGAGGCGCAGCTGGGTTCTGTGGGCGCTGGACAGCAGACCCTCTATGAACTGGTCAGTCAACAGTTTATCAGAGTCCTGCACACTACCAGGGTCAGCTTGTTTGATAGCTCTCAGAGATTCTTGCAGGTTCAAGGCATAGTCTCTGATACTATCCTGGGCCCGCTGCTTACAGCCATAGAACCGCATTTTGATTTCTGCTGAGGTACGGGTATCAAAGGTACTCCGCAGCCGGGTCAGAATGTCCTTTACTGTCCTTTTCTTTTCATCTGACCATGATTTCACTTCCCGCTGGGCTGCACCGGTGAGCAGCCCCGTCAGAATGCTCATTTCTGTTCTTCTGTCAGGGGATAAACTTTGAACAAACTGTGCAGTCTTTCCCTAAAGTCAGTTAAGGTATGGGGGGTCCCCTGAGTATTGGGGTAGCTAGGCTGCTCCGGGGATGTAGGGCATAGAGAACGGCATCACCGCTGCTGCAGCCCCGCTGGTTGTAGAAGGCCCCTCCGTGTCCATCATCTTCCTCCCCCCTAGTTAAGCGTGGCCTACCTTCCGCCAATCCTCTTCTGTAGGCCGCGGCTCCGCTGGTGCTTCTCCGTGTGAGGACCTTGCGTCGTGTCCTGGTGATGTCAGCATCGCTCTCTCCCCCTTCCAGGACCTTGCGCAGCGTCGGTGCGTAGGGCGGGGCTTCAAGTCTCATGTGCTTTGGACGTCCACGCCCCTCTTCTTCCCGCCCGGCATCCTGAAGATGGCGTCCGATGGCGGGAAAACGGCTGAAGTTGGCGGGAAAACAGCTGAAGATAGCGGGAGACGGCTGAAAACGGCGGGAAACGGCTCCGGATGGCGGGAAACTTCTCTTTAAGGTACGTGTACAGTCTTTTTCAGGCACGCAATACCCGTTTGTGGTGGGTTGGTCACAATCCTGCCGACTACGCCAAATCTGACTCGCCCCCTGGGCCATGGGGCACTCGAGACCGGACTTCAGGGCAATGCTGGGAGTAGTAGTGGCGACCCGGTCCCGTGGCTCAGGGTGGTCAGACCAGTGGCAGCCTTTTATATGTTTTAGGTAATGTCCGACTACGCCACCCGTGGATTGCGGTCAGGGGGGACCGCCGCTGCAAGGCAGACCGCTGAGGCTGGTGTTGGGGTTGCAGCAGGGAATAGTACAACTCCCCACGGGAGGAGTGTAGCCTCAGGGCAGTGTAATAGGATGCTGGGGTGATGGTGCAGGCGCAGCAGTAACCACACAGACTCCAATAATGCAGTCCAGGGTCTTTTACTGATCTTATCACAGACCCACCAGGAGTACAGGGTAGGAATGGACCTGGGTGTCTGAGGGCATTCGGGTGAGCTCCGCTGGTCAGGGTGAGTGGGTAGGCCTACCGTTCTCTCTCTGCCCTTGCTGACTATCTCCCCCTTTAGTGGTATGATAGCCCACGTCCCTGAGGCTTGCAGTGTACTAAGCCTGTATGGCTTGCGACTCAGGCCTTAGGTACCTGTAGCTTCTCCGTGCTGTACCGGTCCCTCTGTGTGGCGGAGCCTCCAGGCTTCTTGGCCAAGGGACCTGAAATCCCTTGCGGGTTGGTTATCTGCTGCAGGGCTTGTAACCCTGACAACCTCGGACCCCAGTGTCTGGTTGTGTAGTCTCTCTCTGCCAGGATCGGCTCTCGTCGCCTCTGTCCCTGGCTTTCTGTTCCTCCTTTGCCTCCTGGACTCCTCAGCTGCGGCTAACCTGTCCCTCTCCTCTGGGAACCCTTCTTGGCACATCCAATTCTGGGGTGGCTGCAGGCTGGTATTTTAGACAGGGAAGGGCCAATATCCATGGACCTTCTCAGCCTGAAAATATCAGCCCCCAGCTGCCTGCTTTACCTTGGCTGGTTATCAAAAATAGGGGGAACCCCCACGTCATTTTTTAGATTTGTTTGTTTACTAGGTTGAACATAAGCTCTTCCTCCTATAACAACTCTCCCTGAACTGCTTCTTGAGGAGAGTGTGCGGAGCATTGCGTCACCGGGTCTCATAAGAGCCCATGACGCGATGCGACTGGGCAATCACAGTAATGCCAGTAGCCAACATGTGGTGTGCAATCCCCGCATGTTCATCGGCTGTCTAACAGCAGTGAAACATGTGGGTCAGGGACTCGAGCATAGCGCTCGAGCACCCGCATTACTCGATCTAGGAAAGAACGTACCAGAGTATCCCGATGCTCTATCGCGTATCAAGCAGTGGCGAGCATGCTCGCTCATCACTCCTGAGTGCTCTCCCTGGATGCTAGTAGAGGCAGCTTTGCCTTTGGAGCATGAAGGAAGCACAGGGGGCTGAGCCACATAGGACCAGTGATCTGGCCATCTTTAGAGTGGTGGGAGCAGGCTCTGCAGCATAGGGTCTGGTCTCTGCTGAGCTCTCTTTGCATATGTAAACAGGGTGGCCAGTAACTTAGATAATAAGCTGAACAGGGTGAGGGTTCAGACTCTGCATATTGTCAATTGATGTCTCCATTCACTTACATTGAGCAAATCTTGAAAATATGGGGTCGTAATACACAAATAATGTAATCATATTACATTGAATAAGCTTTACTTGTAGAAAATCATTTAAATATTAGATATTAAATTGTTATTCCCAGAAATGCAATATTTTTGAAAAGGCACAATAAATTTTTATTTACCGAACATAGAGTTCTTTCTTGTACCTTTGTGTCTTTTTTTCATCTCTACAGTGGCATGTAAAAGTTTAGGAACCCCTGGTCAAAATTACTGTTAGGCTATGTGCCCACGATGCAGAAATGAAGTAGAAAATTTCTGCAGCGTTTCTGCATGGTCTTGGCAGTCAAAAACGCTTGCTGATTTTACACGCGTTTTTGCAGCGTTTTTACATGCGGATTTGACTTGCGTTTTTCAAGTCCATTGGGACCTCAAATCCGCATGCAGAAACTCTCAAATAATGGACATGCCGCCGATTTTTCCGCAAGGAAAATCCGCTGCGGAAAAATCCGCAGCATGGGCACAGAACATGCAGATTCTCATTGGGGATCATGGGGCACGGATTACCAAGCGTTTTTAAAGCGTTTCTGCTGCGGAAATTCCGCATCAAAAACGCATAGTGGGCACACAGCCTTATTGTGTTATACAGTTAAGCAAATTGAAGATGAAATGATCTCTAAAAGGCCTAAAGTTAAAGATGACACATTTCCTTTGTATTTTAAGCAAAAAATAAAAAAAAAATTATATATATATATATATATATATATACAGTACAGACCAAAAGTTTGGACACACCTACTCATTTAAAGATTTTTCTGTATTTTCATGACTATGAAAATTGAACATTCACACTGAAGGCATCAAAACTTTGAATTAACACATGTGGAATTATATATTTAACAAAAAAGTGTGAAGCAACTGAAAATATGTCTTATATTCTAGGTTCTTCAAAGTAGCCACCTTTTGCTGTGATAACTGCTTTACACACTCTTGGCTTTATCTTGATGAGCTTCAAGAGGTAGTCACCGGAAATGGTTTTCACTTCACAGGTGTTCCCTGTCAGGTTTAATAAGTGGGATTTCTTGCCTTATAAATGGGGTTGGGACCATCAGTTGTGTTGTGCAGAAGTCTGGTGAATACACAGCTGATAGTCCTACTGAATAGACTGTTAGAATTTGTATTATGGCAAGAAAAAAGCAGCTAAGTAAAGAAAAAAGAGTGGCCATCATTACTTTAAGAAATTAAGGTCAGTCAGTCCGAAAAATTGGGCAAACTTTGAACGTGTACCCAAGTGCAGTTGCAAAAGCCATCAAGCGCTACAAAGAAACTGGCTCACATGAGGACCACCCCAGGAAAGGAAGACCAAGAGTCACCTCTGCTTCTGAGGATAAGTTTATCCGAGTCACCAGCATAAGAAATCGCAGGTTAACAGCAGCTCAGATTAGAGACCAAGTCAATGCCGCACAGAGTTCTAGCAGCAGACACATCTCTTCAACAACTGTTAAGAGGAGACTTTGTGCAGCAGGCCTTCATCGTAAAATAGCTGCTAGGAAACCACTGCTAAGGCAACAAGCAGAAGAGACTTGTTTGGGCTAAAGAACACAAGGAATGGACATTAGACCAGTGGAAATCTGTGCTTTGGTCTGATGAGTCCAAATTTGAGATCTTTGGTTCCAACAACCGTGTCTTTGTGCGAAGCAGAAAAGGTGAACGGATGGACTCTACATGCCTGGTTCGCACCGTGAAGCATGGAGGAGGTGGTGTGATAGTGTGGGGGTGCTTTTCTGGTGACACTGTTGGGGATTTATTCAAGATTGAAGGCATACTGAACCAGCATGGCTACCACAGCATCTTGCAGGGGCATGCTTTTCCATCCAGTTTGCGTTTATTTGGACCATCATTTATTTTTCAACAGGACAATGACCCCAAACACACCCCCAGGCTGTGGAAGGGCTATTTTACCAAGAACGAGAGTGATGGGGTGCTATACCAGATGACCTGGCCTCCACAGTCACCAGACCTGAGCCCAATCGAGATTGTTTGGGGTGAGCTGGACCACAGAGTGAAGGCAAAAGGTCCAACAAGTGCTAAGCATCTCTGGGAACTCCTTCAAGATTGTTGGAAGACCATTTCCGGTGACTACCTCTTGAAGCTCATCAAAAGAATGCCAAGAGTGTGCAAAGCTACTTTGAAGAACCTAGAATATAATACATATTTTCAGTTGTTTCACACTTTTTTTGTTAAGTATATAATTCCACATGTGTTAATTCATAGTTTTGATGCCTTCAGTGTGAATGTACAATTTTCATAGTCAAGAAAATACAGAAAAATCTTTAAATGAGAAGGTGTGTCCAAACTTTTGGTCTGTACTGTATATATATTCACATGCCACTGTATATGCCCCATTCCAGTCTCCAGCTTCACATAATAGAATGGACAATCTTATTCTTATCTGCTAAAGCAAAATTTCCCAGCAGCACTTGCTTCTCCTCAGTGCTGCAGACCTCTTACTCACCTGTGTGCTCCTGGCTAGCCCCACCTCTTACTTATCTTAGCTAATCTATGTGTAGAATTCATGTTATGCTTCTTTATACTTTCTGCTTCTGTATACAACCCCTGGCAAAAATTATGGAATCACCGGGCTCGGAGGATGTTCATTCAGTGGTTTAATGTTGTTGAAAAAAAGCAGATCACAGACATGGCACAAAACTTAAGTCATTTCAAATGGCAACTTTATGGCTTTAAGAAACACTAAAAAGAAATCAAGATTAAAAATGTGGTACTCAGTAAGGGTAATTTTTTTCAGACCAAGCAGAGGGAAAAAATTATGGAATCACCCTGTAAATTTTCATTTCCAAAACTAACACCTGCATCAAATTAGATCTGCTTGTTAGTCTGCATCTAAACAGGAGTGATCACACCTTGGAGAGCTGTTGCACCAAGTGGACTGACATGAATCATGGCTCCAACACGAGAGATGTCAATTGAAACAAAGGAGAGGATTATCAAACTCTTAAAAGAAGGTAAATCATCACGCAATGTTGCAAAAGATGTTGGTTGTTCACAGTCAGCTGTGTCTAAAATCTGGACCAAATACAAACAACATGGGAAGGTTGTTAAAGGCAAACATACTGGTAGACCAAGGAAGACATCAAAGCGCCAAGACCGGAAACTTAAAGCAATATGTCTCCAAAACAGGAAATACACAACAAAACAAATGAGGAACGAACAGGAGGAAACTGGAGTCAATGTCTGTGACCGAACTGTAAGAAACCGCCTAAATGAAATGGGATTTACATACAGAAAAGCTAAACAAAAGCCATCATTAACACTTAAAACAGAAAAAAGCAAGGTTTCAATGGGCTAAGGAAAAGCAATCGTGGACTGTGGATGACTGGATGAAAGTCATATTCAGTAATGAATCGCAAATCTGCATTGGGCAAGGTGATGATGCTGGAACTTTTGTTTGGTGCCATTCCAATGAGATTTATAAAGATGACTGCATGAAGAGAACATGCAAATTTCCACAGTCATTGATGATATGGGGCTGCATGTCAGGTAAAGGCACTGGGGAGATGGCCGTCATTACATTTTCAATAAATGCCCAAGTTTACATTGATATTGTGGACAGTTTTCTTATCCCATCAATTGAAAGGATGTTTGGGGATGATTACATCATTTTTCAAGATGATAATGCATCCTGGGGTAGAGCAAAAACTGTGAAAACATTCCTTGAAAGAAGACACATAAGGTCAATGTCATGGCCTGCAAACAGTCCGGATCTCAAGCCAATTGAAAATCTTTGGTGGAAGTTGAAGAAAATGGTCCATGACAAGGCTCCAACCTGCAAAGCTGATCTGGCAACAGCAATCAGAGAAAGTTGGAGCCAGATTGATGAAGAGTACTGTTTGTCACTCATTAAGTCCATACCTCAGAGACTGCAAGCTATTATTAAAGCCAGAGGTGGTGCAACAAAATACTAGTGATGTTTTGGAGTGTTCTTGTGTGTGCTTGTTTTTCATGATTCCATAATTTTTTCCTCAGAATTGAGTGATTCCATAATTATTTCCCTCTGCTTGGTCTGAAAAAAATTACCCCTACTGAGTACCACATTTTTAATCTTGATTTCTTTTAGTGTTTCTTAAAGCCCTAAAGTTGCCATTTGAAATGACTTTAGTTTTGTGCCATGTCTGTGATCTGCTTTTTTTCAACAACATTAAACAACTGAATGAACATCCTCCGAGCCCGGTGATTCCATAATTTTAAACAGGGGTTGCAGTACCTTGCCCGACCAATTTTATCTTCTGCCATCTACATCAGTATATTGCCTGAGTTAGAGATGAGCGGATCGATTTGTGGGACAGCGTCCAGGCCCCACGAATCTCTTACCTTCCGGCATCCCCGGCATAGCTTTTCATTAGCCAAGACTGGCACAACATTATCACGTCGAACAGATGATGTTGCTCCATCCCTGCCAAACGAAAGGCCCCACCAGGGATGCCAGAAGGGAAACGATTCGTAAGACTCCTGTCTTTCTGCCAGGTACCACTGACCTGATTTTTCTCTGATTATTGTGGGTTTACTATTTTCCCCCATATTTGATGCATTTTTGGCGCAGATGTGTTTTTAATGCTTTTTTAAACAACACAAAGCTTTGATTCTGCACTTAAAAATGCAAAAGCATTTTTTTCCAGCTCCACATAGAAGACTATAGAGAAAAAAAGCACCAAAACCGCACAGTTCAGTAGCGACTTTAAACATATCAAGGGCCAAAGTTTTCATGAAATCACATCACTTTGCTTGGACATTTAGGACGTGTTCACATGTAATGTAAATGCTGCGTATTTTCTGCTGCTTTTTTCGCACAGAAATTCTGCTGTGTTTAATTGTCCAAGCAAAGTGGATGGGATTTTGTGAAAATTGCTCCCCCTGTGTGACTAAAGACGCTGCTGAACTTTGCGGTTTTGGTGCATTTTTTTCTCTAGAGGTTTCTATGTGGAGCCTAAAAAAAAGCATGTTAAAAATTGCAGTTACTTTTTTAAGTGCAGAATCAAAGCTTTTCTGTATTATAAAAAACACATTAAAAATGCAGCTTCACATTTTCACCAAAAATGCATCAAATAAGCGGGAAACAGCATAAAAAAAACTACAGCAAGAATGCAATAAACAGAGAATATTGTTATTGTGCAGTTTGATGTGAAACCTACAGAAAACAAAAGATACAGTAATTACGCTACGTGTGAACATGGCTTTACAGACACAAAAAAGCCAAATATCATATAGTGAAACTACATAAAGATGAGAAAGTTGTGGCTGCTATGACAGTGAATGAAAGAACAAAAATAAATCCACAGGTCCCAAGTAGAGATGAGCAAGATGCACAGATGACATCGCACCAGTCTTGGCTAATCAAAAGCCGCGCAGGGGATGACGGAAGGTAAGCGATTCATGGCCTCCTGTTCAGCTGCCAGGTGCCACTGATCTGCACGCTGGACCGGAGTCCTGTGAATCGATCCGCTCATCTCGAGTTCAAACTGTCCCAGATTTGGGTCTACGGCCTACAGTTTTGGGCATCTGCTGAATTTCTGTCATTGCCACCACCCCTATGACATCTACTGCCAGAGTAGAAAGAAATGGTAAATGGGCGTGGATTGGGGTGTGGCCAGGGCATGGCCAAAATTTTCCGCGGTGAGCAACACATAAATTATCACTCTATTTATTCTTCAAAAGTTTGGAGGTTTGTGCTGTTTATTGAGCCCACATTTTACAGTATTTCTTTCCTTTCTGTTCTTTCTAAATACAGTCCAGCCTGTAGTATATCTCTTCTTTCTGCCCCCTTTATATACAGCCCATCGTGCAGTGTCTCTCTCCTCTTTCTTTCCCCCCTATATACAGCTCATCCTGCAGTATATCTCTCTTTTCTGTCCTTTTCCTATAGGACCCATCGTGCAGTATATCTCTTCTTTCTGTCTCCTGTATACAGCCCATCATGCAGGACGTCACATCTTAGTTACCAGCGTGAAGGAAAACTGCTTCCTGGTATGAGCTCCTAAACTGGAATGAAGGAGGCTCCGTCACTTTCAGTAACATCATCCCTCACAGTAGAAGCTCTGTTCTAGACACAGCACAACTATGCTGGCATGATGATGACTGAGAGAGCTTGTACTGCACATTATCGACCAGGATCCCTACATCTACAGGGTGGATCCAATAGCAACGCATGCTTAGGAGAGTGATATGTGCAAAACAAGCAATTTCATATTGGTTTAAATAAATATACTGTATGTCTACATAATTATAAGACCATATTGTGATATTTGAATACCCCTTTAAAAAATTATACTGATCTGCTCACCTGAGTTAGGCTCTTTTCACTTGTATTCGGCATGTGCCTATGTAATGTGCAGCTAAGCATTATGGTGAGATTTCCATCTATTTCCACTGGTCACCAAACCCAGGAATGGAACAGTTTGAGTCACAGATATTTCAAAAACAAAATCTGTCACTTTAAGAGCTCGCTGTTAAAGAGGTTGTCCACCACTTTTACATTGATGACCTATCTGTAGGATGGGTCACCAATGTCTGATCGGCCAGAGTCCGACACCCAGCACCATCGCCAATCAGCTGTTATCGGTGATGGCCGCCGGCAGGAAGTACTCACTTGCTGAGCTGCTCTGTCTACTTGTTGTGGCCGGGGCTTCTTTCCGCACATCCGCCTCCTATTCAAATCAATAGGAGGTGGATGTGTAGTACCCTGTGGCGGCTACAATAAGTAGATGGAGCAGCTCGACAACTGAGTACTTCCTGCCGGAGGCCGCCGCCGCCGACACCGATGACAGCTGTTCGGCAGGGAGGCCAGGTGTCGGACACTGCTCGACCAGACATTGATGACCTATCCTAAGGATAGATCATCAATGTAAAAGTAGTGGACAACCTCTTTAATATAAATATACTGGGTTTTATATCAACCAATTAGTTGTGAGAGTTGTAAAAAATGATATGTAAATGAAAAAAGGTATAATCCACTGGTTTGGAACTGGTTTTGCCATGAAATGCTAAAATAAAGATCTACAGAAAGAGTGGTAACTAACAGAGAGGATCTTCTCATAAGAGATCTGTAACATACACTGCTGATATCTTCTAAAACATTAATAGACAGTTTGATAGACAAGTTGACTGGCAACAATCTGTTGAATCTGAATTGGCTGGACAGAGTATAAAGACAAGTGAAAACCAGTCCTAAAGAAAACAAATTAAACAAAGCCTCAAAACTGACGACATCGAAGGATCATTAGTTCAGTTCCTTACAACAGAAGTTATCATGCAAAAGGTTAAAAATGTTAAGAAGAAGAAATTCTCCAATAGCATTTCTGTATTTATTTTTGTTTCCATGTACAATGTATTCATATATAGTGCAGATATTTCCAAAGTGGATATAAATTAAACTTGGGGACACAGCACCTAGATTTGAAGAGTAGCACTGGTGTGGGAGATAAGTATGTAGAGTTGTTTTTTTTTGTGCAGCAGATTGAAGCTGTAAGAGCTCATACAGACGTCTGTGCAAATCTGTCCGAGCACAAAACGCAATGCACAGACTGGCCGCGGCTCTCCCAACCTGAGCGTCACAGCCTCATAGACATACAAGTGCTTCTCACTAAATTAGAATATCATCAAACAGTTAATTTATTTCAGTTCTTCAATACAAAAAGTGAAACTCATATATTATATAAAGTCATTACAGAGTGATCTATTTCAAGTGTTTATTTCTGCTAATGTTGATGATTATGGCTTATAGCCAATGAAAACACAAAAGTCATTATCTCAGTAAATTAGGATAATTAACAAAAAACACCTGCAAAGGCTTCCTAAGTGTTTAAAAAAGGTCTCTTAGTCTGTTTCAGTAGGCTCCACAATCATAGGGAAGACTGCTGATTTGACAGATGTCCAGAAGGCAGTCATTCACACACTCCACAAGGAGGGTAAGCCAAAAAAGGTCATTGCTAAAGAAGCTGGCTGTTCACAGAGTGCTGTATCCAAGCATATTAATGGAAAGTTGAGTGGAAGAAAAAAGTGTGTTAGAAAAAGGTACACAAGCAACCGGGATAACCGCAGCCTTGAAAGAATTGTTAAGAAAAGGCCATTCAAAACTTTGGGGGAGATTCACAAGGAGTGGACTGCTGCTGGAGTCATCTCTTCAAGAGCCACCACACACAGGCGTATCCCCGCCATGGGCTACAAGTGTCGCATTCCTTGTGTCAAGCCACTCATGACCAATAGACAACGCCAGAAGCGTCTTACCTGGGCCAAGGAGAAAAAGACCTGGACTGTTGCTCAGTGGTCCAAGGTGTTGTTTTCAGATGAAAGTACAGTTTGCTTTTTATTTGGAAATCAAGGTCCCAGTGTCGGGACGAAGAGTGGAGAGGCCACAATCCAAGCTGCTGGAGGTCTAGTGTGAAATTTTCACAATCAGTGATTCAGTGATAGTTTGGGGAGCCATGTCATCTGCTGGTGTAGGTCCACTGTGTTTTATCAAGACCAAAGTCAGCGCAGCCGTCTACCAGGAAATTTTAGAGCACTTCATGCTTCCCTCTGCCAACAAGCTTTTTGGAGATGGAATTTGAATTCTACAGCAGGACTTAGCACCTGTCCACACTGCCAAAAGTACCAATACCTGGTTTAAAAACAACAGAATCACTGTGCTTAATTGGCCAGCAAACTTGCCTGACCTTAACCCCATAGAGAATCTATGGAGTATTGTCAAGAGGAAGATGATGGACACCAGACCCAACAATACAGACGAGCTGAAGGCTGCTATCAAAGCAACCTGGGCTTCCATAACACCTCAGCAGTGCCACAGGCTGATCGCCTCCATGCCACGACACATTGATGCAGTAATTGATGCAAAAGGAGCCCCTACTAAGTATTGAGTGCATTTACTGAACATACATTTCAGTAGGCCAACATTTCGGATTTTAAAAACATTTTTCAAGCTGTTGTTGTAAATTATTCTAATTTACTGAGTTAATGACTTTTGTGTTTTCATTGGCTGTAAGCCATAATCATCAACATTAACAGAAATAAAACACTTGAAATAGATCACTCTGTTTGTAATGACTCTATATAATATATGAGTTTCACTTTTTGTATTGAAGAACTTAAATTAACTTTTTGATGATATTCTAATTTAGTGAGAAGCACTTGTATATAAAGCTGTGGCGCTTGGGTCGAGAGAGCCGCAGCCAGGCCATGCATTGCGATCCTTTCTCAGACCAATTTGCGCTATCCCTTAAGAAGCAGTTATTCAGTTGTGCATATCAATTACGGTAAATAATTAGAAACATAGCAGGTTAACTGGGACACCTTTGTTTCTGGAAACGGTTTGGTGTTCTAGAGATCAGACATCCATGATCATAACTTTATGGCATATAATCATCACATTGAGGTTTCTGCATTGCTATCATCTGTACAAAAGTAAAATATAACTGTAGGCAGAATAAGGAAGAAGCTATAAATCTGAAATAATATTAAAATGATTCTAGTTATAAATATTTATAAGAGCATGTACAAAATCTTGAAATAAGTCAGATCAATTATCTGAAATTGTTTTTAGTGCAAATATCGTAGATCATACTAATGCTTTTATATATTTATAGCATAAATAAGTGGAAATGTGATATCTAGTGTAAGATGGCTGCCGGACATGTCCTTTAGGGGAGATATGTATCGCTGAGGTTGGCAGCTTCAGTGATGTAAAACCAGGAAAGCATGCTCCATCACACATAGTGCTGAGAGGGTTAATAGGGCGTATCAGGGCCGGTTTTTGCGAGCAGTTATAAGAGATGGGTGGGAGTGGCTGCTCTCATATCCCCACCCCCGGGGGTGGTTTGTTGTAAATAAAATGGAGGCCAAGTGTCTCATTTGGTGTCTGTGTCTAGAGACGTGTGGATCTCCAATTTGTTGGTCTGTGCTAAAGCAGTGAGAACTGGACACTGACCTCTAGCGGGCGAACGTGCACCATTGCATGGACATTTTGCTTGTGTTTTCCCTTTGTGCCGGAAAAAGCTGTCTTTGTGTTTGCCTATGCTAAGTGCTTTATGAAGTCAGAATAAACCAGCCTGAACATTTTTATGAAAACCTTTCCTTTTCCTACCTGTACCAAACCCCTACACTAGCTATAGCAAAATAGATAAATGTGGCCACGATATAAAACACAGTTTACTAAGTTGAAAAAGTTTCCTTCAAGTCACACAATGGAAATATAGTCCCACCTACTGATGAAGAATGAAGCAGGACCTTACATGAGGCAGAGGGTGATGTGAAGGCCTCTTCATGGAGTCTCAGGCCACTAGAAAGCTGAAATAGCTTATGTGTGCTGGAGAACATGAACATATATGCAGTCAATTACATGGCAGACAATGTGTAGCGGATGCTGAATTTTAAGTTTACATAAAAAAATATGAGCATAAACAAAAGGTTAATGGTTTCTGTTAACTCCTTCTCCCGGACCCCTGTTTTCACCTTCCTGATCAGGCCAAATTTTTGAATACTGACCAGTGTCACTTTATGAGGTAACAACTCTGGAACGTTTCAACGGATCCTGGTGATTCTGAGATTGTTTTTTGTGACATATTGTACTTCATGATAGTGGTAAAATTTATTTGATATGACTTACGTTTATTTGTGAAAAATTCGAAAATTTGGCAAAAATTTTGAAAATTTTGCAATTTTCAAACATTTTTATGCCCTTAAATCAGAGAGTCACGTCACACAAACTAGTTAATAAATAACATTTCCCACATCTACTTTACATCAGCACAATTTTGGAAACATAATTTTTGTTAGGAAGTTATGAGGGTTAAAAGTTGACCAGTGATTTCTCATTTTTACAACAAAATTTACAAAAACATTTTTTTTTTTAGGGACCACATCACATTTGAAGTGACTTTGAGGGGTCTATATGACAAAAATACCCAAAAGAGACACTGTTCTAAAAACTGCACCCCTCAAGGTGCTCAAAACCACATTCAAGAAGTTTCTTAACCCTTCAGGTGCTTCATACGAACTAATGGAATGTGGAAGGGAAAAATAAACATTTACCTTTTTCTTTTTCACAAAAATGTTAACTTTGGACCCAATTGTTTTTACTTTCACAAGGGCAACAGGAGAAAATGGACCCCAAAATTTGTTGTGCAATTTTTCCTGAGTACGCAGACACCCCATATGTGGTCGAAATCTACTTTTGAGACATAGTGCAAAGATCAGAAGGGAAGAAGTGCCATATTGGAGTTCAGATTTTGCTGGACTGGTTTGAGGGTGCCATGTCACATTGGTAGAGCCGCTGAGGTACCAGGTCAGCTGAACCCCCGTAAGTGACCTCATTTTACAAACTACACCTCTCAATGAATTAATCTAGGGGATCATATTGACACCACAGGTGTGTGACAGCATTTTATACCATTGAGCAGTGAAAGAAAAATTATTTTAACTCCATGGGTGTTTTCCCGAAACAAACAGAAGTGGATGTTGCTAAATGAAGATAGCAAACTGTCGTTGTAGTGACCAAAACGTAGTAGTGACCAGTACATTGTAGTGACTAGTATGTTCTAATGACTAGTGTTGAGCAAATTTGTTCAGCATGTCAAATTCGTGTTCATCTGCGTGACAGCGTGGCAAATCAGGGATGTTCGTGGGTGGAGCCGATTTTTTGGCGCAAACAAGTCGGAATCTTGAACACGAATTTGACATGCCGAACAAATTCGCTCAACACTATTAGTGACCAGTACCTTATGCCCAGCTTGTGCTTCTGGAGACATGCACCTGTAAATTAGGTGGGCTCTCATCACTACAGGAATGCCAAACATGTGGACGCTAACTGTGGTTTAGGCACACTCTCGAGCTCAGAAGTGAGGGATACATTTGGATTTGGGAGCATAGAATTCACTGGATTTCATTTAGAACATTATTATGTTATATATTTCCGTTAACAAATGACGGACCTGAGTAGGGACTTGCTTTTTCTGTGAATGGAGTTGAAACTTTTATTGGGAATATTTTGCATAACATTTGGGATCACATTTATCCTGCACGCTATGCTGAGCACTTATATTGGGGTTTCCATGTAAATTTCCAAGTTACATGATTCAGATGAAACCCCTGAGGGATCCATTCACTATAATGAGGCAGCAAAGTTACTCTGAACTCCGTCTGGCCTCTGTTCAGCATTGTCCTTCTTTTCAGAAGTGCACAAAACTGTGGCCGATGGCACTTTTATGCACGCCTAATAAAAAGATGAACACTGCCAGATCATAGGCCAGATGATGTCCACACTGCCTCCATCTGCATCATTGTAGGAAATCTTCCACCGAGGTTTCCGTCTTAATCACGTATTTCAGAGATTTACACGGAAACCCTGGTATAAGCGCTCAGCGCAGAGCTCAGAATAAATGTGAGCTGAGCCTTACTGCGAAGTTTTGGAGGCAGAATGAAGCGATACCATATTTATAGCAGGTTTTTATGTTTGGCTGCTGTCACACACTAAAAGACGCTTTTTATTGCAAAAACAAGTTTTTTGCATCGCCATATTTTGATAGCCATAATTTTCCATATTTCTGCTGACAGAGCAATGTGACTGCTTGTTTTTTGCGGGACGAGTTGACGTTTTTATTGGTACCATTTTTGGGCAAATGATATCTTTTCATCACTTTCTATTCTGTATTTTGGGAGTCAGAATGAACAAAAACCAACAATTCAGGAATTGTTTTGGGGGGATTTTTTTATGCCATTCTGCGTGTGGTAAAATTGATAAGGCAGATTTATTCTTCGGGTCAGTACGATTACAGCGATACCACATTTATATTGTTTATGTTTTGGTGCTTTTACACAATAAAAACTTTTGAGCAGGCACTGACAGGCCACCTTGCGGCAAGACCCTGGAGGACCCCGTGGCCATCTTGGGACTGGGGGTCACCATGGAGACGATCAACACAACGCGATCGCATCGCGTTGTGCTGATGGAAGCAGAGAGGGAGCTCACTCCCTCTGCGATGCCCTGCGATGTCGCTGTCACAATTGACAGCACGGATCGTGGGTGTTGCTGCAGGGTGTCAGCCCTCACATAGAGCTGACACCTGCACTCGATCGCGGCGGCTCTCAGCATGAGCTCGCACAATCGCGGCACCATGTATACGATGCTTTGCGAGAACGCAGCTCCTGCAGTGCCGTATACGGCGTTGGTGCATGTCGGGAAGAGGATAATAGGTTTACTATTTTTTTTTAAATAATGAAATATGATACAGTACATTATTTTCTACTAAACTATGCCACTGCAACATTATTCAACAATTGATTAAATAGCACCCATATTTTTGACAAAGAATTAGAAATTTCTAGAAAACAAAACAGAATGATCTAGAAACAGCATCAGATTGAGAAAAAAAATGTTAACATGAACAAGGACAGAGTCCTCCTTTCCCCCAGTGCTGAGTGTGGCATGTAGAAGTGAGAGGAAATGAGCCTATCCCTCCCCCACACAGATCAGAGACTGAGCAGAAGCCTGAGCCCTGAGCCTATCCCTCCCCCACACAGATCAGAGACTGAGCAGAAGCCTGAGCACTGAGCCTATCCCTCCCCCACACAGATCAGAGACTGAGCAGAAGCCTGAGCGCTGAGCCTATCCCTCCCCCACACAGATCAGAGACTGAGCAGGAGCCTGAGCGCTGAGCCTATCCCTCCCCCACACAGATCTGAGACTGAGCAGAAGCCTGAGTGCTGAGCCTATCCCTCCCCCACACAGATCAGAGACAGAGCAGAAGCCTGAGCCCTGAGCCTATCCCTCCCCCACACAGATCACAGACTGAGCAGAAGCCTGAGCGCTGAGCCTATCCCTCCCCCACACAGATCACAGACTGAGCAGAAGCCTGAGCCCTGAGCCTATCCCTCCCCCACACAGATCACAGACTGAGCAGAAGTCTGAGCCCTGAGCCTATCCCTCCCCCACACAGATCAGAGACTGAGCAGAAGCCTGAGTGCTGAGCCTATCCCTCCCCCACACAGATCAGAGACTGAGCAGAAGCCTGAGCCCTGAGCCTATCCCTCCCCTACACAGATCACAGACTGAGCAGAAGCCTGAGTGCTGAGCCTATCCCTCCCCCACACAGATCAGAGACTGAGCAGAAGCCTGAGCCCTGAGCCTATCCCTCCCCCACACAGATCAGAGACTGAGCGGAAGCCTGAGCCCTGAGCCTATCCCTCCCCCACACAGATCAGAGACTGAGCAGAAACCTGAGCGCTGAGCCTATCCCTCCCCCACACAGATCACAGACTGAGCAGAAGCCTGAGCACTGAGCCTATCCCTCTCCTACACAGATCAGAGACTGAGCAGAAGCCTGAGCCCTGAGCCTATCCCTCCCCCACACAGATCAGAGACTGAGCAGAAGCCTGAGCGCTGAGCCTATCCCTCCCCTACACAGATCAGAGACTGAGCAGAAGCCTGAGCGTTGAGACTATCCCTCCCCCACACAGATCAGAGACTGAGCAGAAGCCTGAGCCCTGAGCCTATCCCTCCCCCACACAGATCAGAGATTGTGCAGAAGCCTGAGCGCTGAGCCTATCCCTCCCCCACACAGATCAGAGATTGAGCAGAAGCCTGAGCGCTGAGCCTATCCCTCCCCCACACAGATCAGAGATTGAGCAGAAGCCTGAGCCCTGAGCCTATCTCTCCCCCACACAGATCACAGATTGAGCAGAAGCCTGAGCGCTGAGCCTATCCCTCCCCCACACAGATCAGAGACTGAGCAGAAGCCTGAGCACTGAGCCTATCCCTCCCCCACACAGATCAGAGACTGAGCAGAAGCCTGAGCGTTGAGCCTATCCCTCCCCCACACAGATCAGAAACTGAGCAGAAGCCTGAGCACTGAGCCTATCCCTCCCCCACACAGATCAGAGACTGAGCAGAAGCCTGAGCACTGAGCCTATCCCTCCCCCACACAGATCAGAGACTGAGCAGAAGCCTGAGCGCTGAGCCTATCCCTCCCCCACACAGATCAGAGACTGAGCAGAAGCCTGAGCGCTGAGCCTATCCCTCCCCCACACAGATCAGAGACTGAGCAGAAGCCTGAGCGCTGAGCCTATCCCTCCCCCACACAGATCAGAGACTGAGCAGAAGCCTGAGCCCTGAGCCTATCCCTCCCCCACACAGATCAGAGACTGAGCAGAAGCCTGAGCCCTGAGCCTATCCCTCCCCCACACAGATCAGAGACTGAGCAGAAGCCTGAGCACTGAGCCTATCCCTCCCCCACACAGATCAGAGACTGAGCAGAAGCCTGAGCGCTGAGCCTATCCCTCCCCCACACAGATCAGAGACTGAGCAGAAGCCTGAGCGCTGAGCCTATTCCTCCCCCACACAGATCTGAGACTGAGCAGAAGCCTGAGTGCTGAGCCTATCCCTCCCCCACACAGATCAGAGACTGAGCAGAAGCCTGAGCCCTGAGCCTATCCCTCCCCCACACAGATCACAGACTGAGCAGAAGCCTGAGCGCTGAGCCTATCCCTCCCCCACACAGATCACAGACTGAGCAGAAGCCTGAGCCCTGAGCCTATCCCTCCCCCACACAGATCACAGACTGAGCAGAAATCTGAGCCCTGAGCCTATCCCTCCCCCACACAGATCAGAGACTGAGCAGAAGCCTGAGTGCTGAGCCTATCCCTCCCCCACACAGATCAGAGACTGAGCAGAAGCCTGAGCCCTGAGCCTATCCCTCCCCCACACAGATCACAGACTGAGCAGAAGCCTGAGCGCTGAGCCTATCCCTCCCCCACACAGATCACAGACTGAGCAGAAGCCTGAGCCCTGAGCCTATCCCTCCCCCACACAGATCACAGACTGAGCAGAAATCTGAGCCCTGAGCCTATCCCTCCCCCACACAGATCAGAGACTGAGCAGAAGCCTGAGTGCTGAGCCTATCCCTCCCCCACACAGATCAGAGACTGAGCAGAAGCTTGAGCCCTGAGCCTATCCCTCCCCTACACAGATCACAGACTGAGCAGAAGCCTGAGTGCTGAGCCTATCCCTCCCCCACACAGATCAGAGACTGAGCGGAAGCCTGAGCCCTGAGCCTATCCCTCCCCCACACAGATCAGAGACTGAGCGGAAGCCTGAGCCCTAAGCCTATCCCTCCCCCACACAGATCAGAGACTGAGCAGAAACCTGAGCGCTGAGCCTATCCCTCCCCCACACAGATCACAGACTGAGCAGAAGCCTGAGCACTGAGCCTATCCCTCTCCCACACAGATCAGAGACTGAGCAGAAGCCTGAGCCCTGAGCCTATCCCTCCCCCACACAGATCAGAGACTGAGCAGAAGCCTGAGCGCTGAGCCTATCCCTCCCCCACACAGATCAGAGACTGAGCAGAAGCCTGAGCGTTGAGCCTATCCCTCTCCCACACAGATCAGAGACTGAGCAGAAGCCTGAGCCCTGAGCCTATCCCTCCCCCACACAGATCAGAGATTGAGCAGAAGCCTGAGCGCTGAGCCTATCCCTCCCCCACACAGATCAGAGACTGAGCAGAAGCCTGAGCGCTGAGCCTATCCCTCCCCAACACAGATCAGAGACTGAGCAGAAGCCTGAGCGACGAGCCTATCCCTCCCCCACACAGATCACAGACTGAGCAGAAGCCTGAGCGCCGAGCCTATCCCTCCCCCACACAGATCAGAGACTGAGCAGAAGCTTGAGCGCCGAGCCTATCCCTCCCCCACACAGATCAGAGACTGAGCAGAAGCCTGAGCGCTGAGCCTATCCCTCCCCCACACAGATCACAGACTGAGCAGAAGCCTGAGCCCTGAGCCTATCCCTCCCCCACACAGATCAGAGACTGAGCAGAAGTCTGAGCACTGAGCCTATCCCTCCCCCACACAGATCAGAGACTGAGCAGAAGCCTGAGCGCTGAGCCTATCCCTCCCCCACACAGATCAGAGACTGAGCAGAAGCCTGAGCGCTGAGCCTATTCCTCCCCCACACAGATCTGAGACTGAGCAGAAGCCTGAGTGCTGAGCCTATCCCTCCCCACACAGATCAGAGACTGAGCAGAAGCCTGAGCCCTGAGCCTATCCCTCCCCCACACAGATAACAGACTGAGCAGAAGCCTGAGCGCTGAGCCTATCCCTCCCCCACACAGATCACAGACTGAGCAGAAGCCTGAGCCCTGAGCCTATCCCTCCCCCACACAGATCACAGACTGAGCAGAAATCTGAGCCCTGAGCCTATCCCTCCCCCACACAGATCAGAGACTGAGCAGAAGCCTGAGTGCTGAGCCTATCCCTCCCCCACACAGATCAGAGACTGAGCAGAAGCCTGAGCCCTGAGCCTATCCCTCCCCTACACAGATCACAGACTGAGCAGAAGCCTGAGTGCTGAGCCTATCCCTCCCCCACACAGATCAGAGACTGAGCGGAAGCCTGAGCCCTGAGCCTATCCCTCCCCCACACAGATCAGAGACTGAGCGGAAGCCTGAGCCCTGAGCCTATCCCTCCCCCACACAGATCAGAGACTGAGCAGAAACCTGAGCGCTGAGCCTATCCCTCCCCCACACAGATCACAGACTGAGCAGAAGCCTGAGCGCTGAGCCTATCCCTCTCCCACACAGATCAGAGACTGAGCAGAAGCCTGAGCCCTGAGCCTATCCCTCCCCCACACAGATCAGAGACTGAGCAGAAGCCTGAGCGCTGAGCCTATCCCTCCCCCACACAGATCAGAGACTGAGCAGAAGCCTGAGCGTTGAGCCTATCCCTCCCCCACACAGATCAGAGACTGAGCAGAAGCCTGAGCCCTGAGCCTATCCCTCCCCCACACAGATGAGAGACTGAACAGAAGCCTGAGCCCTGAGCCTATCCCTCCCCCACACAGATCAGAGATTGAGCAGAAGCCTGAGCGCTGAGCCTATCCCTCCCCCACACAGATCAGAGATTGAGCAGAAGCCTGAGCCCTGAGCCTATCCCTCCCCCACACAGATCAGAGATTGAGCAGAAGCCTGAGCGCTGAGCCTATCCCTCCCCCACACAGATCAGAGACTGAGCAGAAGCCTGAGCACTGAGCCTATCCCTCCCCCACACAGATCAGAGACTGAGCAGAAGCCTGAGCCCTGAGCCTATCCCTCCCCCACACAGATCAGAGACTGAGCAGAAGCCTGAGCGCTGAGCCTATCCCTCCCCCACACAGATCAGACACTGAGCAGAAGCCTGAGCGCTGAGCCTATCCCTCCCCCACACAGATCAGAGACTGAGCAGAAGCCTGAGCGCCGAGCCTATCCCTCCCCCACACAGATCACAGACTGAGCAGAAGCCTGAGCGCCGAGCCTATCCCTCCCCCACACAGATCAGAGACTGAGAAGAAGCCTGAGCGCCGAGCCTAGCCCTCCCCCACACAGATCAGAGACTGAGCAGAAGCCTGAGCGCTGAGCCTATCCCTCCCCCACACAGATCACAGACTGAGCAGAAGCTTGAGCCCTGAGCCTATCCCTCCCCCACACAGATCACAGACTGAGCAGAAGTCTGAGCCCTGAGCCTATCCCTCCCCCACACAGATCAGAGACTGAGCAGAAGCCTGAGCGCTGAGCCTATCCCTCCCCCACACAGATCACAGACTGAGCAGAAGCCTGAGCCCTGAGCCTATCCCTCCCCCACACAGATCACAGACTGAGCAGAAGTCTGAGCCCTGAGCCTATCCCTCCCCCACACAGTTCAGAGACTGAGCAGAAGCCTGAGTGCTGAGCCTATCCCTCCCCCACACAGATCAGAGACTGAGCAGAAGCCTGAGCCCTGAGCCTATCCCTCCCCTACACAGATCACAGACTGAGCAGAAGCCTGAGTGCTGAGCCTATCCCTCCCCCACACAGATCAGAGACTGAGCGGAAGCCTGAGCGCTGAGCCTATCCCTCCCCCACACAGATCAGAGACTGAGCAGAAACCTGAGCGCTGAGCCTATCCCTCCCCCACACAGATCACAGACTGAGCAGAAGCCTGAGCACTGAGCCTATCCCTCTCCCACACAGATCAGAGACTGAGCAAAAGCCTGAGCCCTGAGCCTATCCCTCCCCCACACAGATCAGAGACTGAGCAGAAGCCTGAGCGCTGAGCCTATCCCTCCCCCACACAGATCAGAGACTGAGCAGAAGCCTGAGCGTTGAGCGTATCCCTCCCCCACACAGATCAGAGACTGAGCAGAAGCCTGAGCCCTGAGCCTATCCCTCCCCCACACAGATCAGAGATTGAGCAGAAGCCTGAGCGCTGAGCCTATCCCTCCCCCACACAGATCAGAGATTGAGCAGAAGCCTGAGCCCTGAGACTATCCCTCCCCCACACAGATCAGAGATTGAGCAGAAGCCTGAGCGCTGAGCCTATCCCTCCCCCACACAGATCAGAGACTGAGCAGAAGCCTGAGCACTGAGCCTATCCCTCCCCCACACAGATCAGAGACTGAGCAGAAGCCTGAGCCCTGAGCCTATCCCTCCCCCACACAGATCAGAGACTGAGCAGAAGCCTGAGCGCTGAGCCTATCCCTCCCCCACACAGATCAGAGACTGAGCAGAAGCCTGAGCGCCGAGCCTATCCCTCCCCCACACAGATCACAGACTGAGCAGAAGCCTGAGCGCCGAGCCTATCCCTCCCCCACACAGATCAGAGACTGAGCAGAAGCCTGAGCGCCGAGCCTATCCCTCCCCCACACAGATCAGAGACTGAGCAGAAGCCTGAGCGCCGAGCCTAACCCTCCCCCACACAGATCAGAGACTGAGCAGAAGCCTGAGCGCCGAGCCTATCCCTCCCCCACACAGATCAGAGATTGAGCAGAAGCCTGAGCGCTGAGCCTATCCCTCCCCCACACAGATCAGAGACTGAGCAGAAGCCTGAGCACTGAGCCTATCCCTCCCCCACACAGATCAGAGACTGAGCAGAAGCCTGAGCGCTGAGCCTATCCCTCCCCCACACAGATCAGAGACTGAGCAGAAGCCTGAGCGCTGAGCCTATCCCTCCCCCACACAGATCAGAGACTGAGCAGAAGCCTGAGCACTGAGCCTATCCCTCCCCCACACAGATCAGAGACTGAGCAGAAGCCTGAGTGCTGAGCCTATCCCTCCCCCACACAGATCAGAGACTGAGCAGAAGCCTGAGCGCTGAGCCTATCCCTCCCCCACACAGATCAGAGACTGAGCAGAAGTCTGAGAGCTGAGCCTATCCCTCCCCCACACAGATCAGAGACTGAGCAGAAGCCTGAGTGCTGAGCCTATCCCTCCCCCACACAGATCAGAGACTGAGCAGAAGCCTGAGCACTGAGCCTATCCCTCCCCCACACAGATCAGAGACTGAGCAGAAGCCTGAGCGCTGAGCCTATCCCTCCCCCACACAGATCAGAGACTGAGCAGAAGCCTGAGCGCTGAGCCTATCCCACCCCCACACAGATCAGACACTGAGCAGAAGCCTGAGCGCTGAGCCTATCCCACCCCCACACAGATCAGACACTGAGCAGAAGCCTGAGCGCTGAGCCTATCCCTCCCCCACACAGATCAGAGACTGAGCAGAAGCCTGAGCGCTGAGCCTATCCCTCCCCCACACAGATCAGAGACTGAGCAGAAGCCTGAGCGCTGAGCCTATCCCTCCCCCACACAGATCAGAGACTGAGCAGAAGCCTGAGCGCTGAGCCTATCCCTACCACACACAGATCAGAGACTGAGCAGAAGCCTGAGCGCTGAGCCTATCCCTCCCCCACACAGATCAGAGACTGAGCAGAAGCCTGAGCGCTGAGCCTATCCCTACCCCACACAGATCAGAGACTGAGCAGAAGCCTGAGCGCTGAGCCTATCCCTACCCCACACAGATCAGAGACTGAGCAGAAGCCTGAGCGCTGAGCCTATCCCTCCCCCACACAGATCAGAGACTGAGCAGAAGCCGGAGCACTGAGCCTATTCCTCCCCCACACAGATAAGAGACTGAGCAGAAGCCTGAGCGCTGAGCCTATCCCTCCCCCACACAGATCAGAGACTGAGCAGAAGCCTGAGCGCTGAGCCTATCCCTCCCCCACACAGATCAGAGACTGAGCAGAAGCCTGAGCGCTGAGCCTATCCCTCCCCCACACAGATCAGAGACTGAGCAGAAGCCTGAGCGCTGAGCCTATCCCTCCCCCACCACAAGGCTAGAAACATGAGCAGCACACAAACAACAGCTCAGAGAGATAACGCCACTCCCTCTATGTAAGTGTGTAATACACAGAGAGCCTGTGCCTCCTCCTTATACAGGGGATTAGGAGAAACACAGATTCCCGACCTCACAGATGAATCACACAGATATAACATACAATTTCCCTATCACCTACAAAGAAGACATTCCCAGCATGCTCGGCCTGTCACACCCTTATATATGACATGGATGATAAAGCTATCCCTCCCAGCACACAGCTGAGTCATGTGAATGGCAGCTGGGTCCAGCACAGGTGACATGTACAGATGACACATATCCGCCTCTACATGCTTCCATGGCTGCATCTATTATAGAAGAAAAAACAGAGACACTTAGCAGCATATCCACAGTAACACAGCCAGGAGAAGCAGGAGGTCTTCATCATGTCAGCTGCTCTCTTATTATTTTATGTCTTTGCTTTACTGCCATATAGAAATAACTATCTCCACAAGCCCTGATTGTACGTCATCGCCAACAATTGACACCGGAAAAGCCTGCAGTATTATGCAGGTATCTTCACCTAGAAACATCACTGGGGAATATAGCGCTGTATTAGAGACACACTTTCTCTTAAGTTCAGGTTGGGTGGTGTATTTCAAATTAAAAGTGAAGTCTCCACCCGCGCGGTGCCAGTACAGAAACAACATGTAAATGAAAGTAAACTTTTGGGGGGGGGGGAGTATTACAAATCCACTGTGAGAACCCCCCGGAAAGATGTCTGAAGCATAATGGGATGTAATGTAGGTGAGAAGATGTTTATGATCACAGACACTTAAATTCATTTAAACACATTGCGGGTGAACAGGAGAATCTCTACATAGGAAAAAAGCTGAGCGGAACTCTGGCCGACTTGTCCTTAGATCTGGTAAAGAAAATCGCTGCACAGCTGGACACTGGTGCTCGAGTAGGGGGCGAACCCAAACTATGTTATAGAATAACCTCGGCACTCAAAAGTTCATTAAAGTAAAATTTTTAATGCAGTCCATAAATTAACAAAACATTTCGATCAAACTGACCTTCATCAGTACACTGTTGGACATAAATAAAAGAAAATAATGTAAGAAAACAAAAGAAAGAAAACATAGGGAAAATATAAATTAAATTATAACATGGACACTAATAAGGCCACAGGACAGAACAGGATAATTTGACATACATCAGTTCTGGTGTCAAACCTGTGAGAGATAATGTAGGATCCTTCTAATAATGCTCATAGATGTAGTAGATCAGACACATAGATTAAGTATCACCTACCAAACTGCTTGAGGAAGCTAAAGTATAGATGTAGAGGAAGAGGACTCAGTGTCTCAAAGTAGCGCAAATCTATATGGGGAGCAGAAATGTGAAGCTTAGTTCTCATGTAATGTGACTGTATGTCAAAGCAGTAGTGTAGGAATAGCATACCTTGCATGGAATATGTATCTGGAGCTGACAGGGAACGTGGCTAGTTCCTGGTGCTGTGTGAGTGCTGGTAGGAGGGTCCCTAGTTAAAGGAGAGTGGTGGGACAGCTGGTGAGGTCCGGCCAATCACCGCAAAGTGGCAATGTGCTAGCCGCGTTGGCCGGAAATGCCCACGTGACGTCACCGGAAGTGACGTATCGCTAGTGAGGTGCGTGCGTTCCAAGCGCTCAAGGATTGCGTTCCACGGGGCCGGAAGTGGGCGTGTGTGCCCTGGAGACATGCGTTCCACTGGCTGGAGGCATATATATCGGGGCATAGTTAGAATCCACAGGCTGGAAGCATGTATATGGCGGGGCATGGCTAGAGATGGGTGAATCCCTGGGGGAGGAACCAGAGGAGGGTATATCTGTAAAACAGGAGGAGGAGGGGGAGAAAAGGGGAGAGAGAAGGGGGAATAAAAATTATTACAGTATACAGGATTTCACATTAGCATTAACAACAGTATGGCAAGACACCCTCTGAAAATAAATGGATTAAACATACAGATATAAGTATAAAGATATAAGTATAAAGAGAGATATATAGATATAGATATATGTAAATGAAAAAGTTCTCCATATGCTTTTAACAGTGGCATTAATACTAGTGTCATACTAGTAAAAATGTGTAAAAACCTGCTACACATAATTTGCAACATAGTCCCTATTATTCTAAGACATTACAGAAAAGGGATAAAGCCCTATGAAAAAGAAAACAAATCATATTCCCTGTTTAACCCCTTAGGTGATAGGGATTCCATTTCATGTATCCAACAGGCCTCCCTTTGTTTCAGGAGGCGGACCCGGTCCCCCCCCCCCCCCCGGCATGGTGGCAGTACCTGTTCCAAAACCTGGTATTTTAGTTGGGATATGTTATGGCCTGCTGTAATGAAGTGATGAGGAACGGGTGGTAGCAGATTCCTACACCGAATCACAGATTTGTGTTTGGAGATTCTATCTTTGACAGGCTGAGTGGTTTCTCCTATGTAGATCAAACCACATGGACACTTGATGAGGTATATGACAAACGCACTGTCGCAGGTAAAGGAGTTTTTAATATTGCATTTTTGCCTGTGTGGGGATGATAGATAATATTGCCCTTTAAAACGTTATTACATTGCCGGCATTGTAGGCAAGGGAATGTTCCCATTTTAGGATTCTGAAGGAATCGTTGTTTCGGTCCCTGGTTAGCTATGCCGATGTCTGCACGTACCAGAGAATCCCTAAGATTGGGGGCTCTCTTTTTTTTTTTTTACACATTTTTAACACTAGTATGACACTAGTATTAATGCCACTGTTAACAGCATATGGAGAACTTTTTCATATATAATTGTATGTATGTATGTATGTATGTATATATATATATATATATATATATATATACACACATATATATATATATATATATATATATATATATACACATACACAGTGGTGGCTAAAAGTATTGGCACCCTTGCAATTCTGTCAGATAATACTCAGTTTATTCCTGAAAATGATTGCAATCACAAATTCTTTGGTATTATTATCTTCATTTAATTTGTCTTTAATGAAAAAACACAAAAAGAATTGTCCTAAAGCCAAATTGGATACAATTCCACACCATACCTAAAAAAAGGGGGTGGACAAAAGTATTGGCACTGTCTGAAAAATCATGTGATGCGTCTCTAATTCGTGTAATTAACAGCACCTGTAACTTACCTGTGGCACCTAACAGGTGTTGGCAATAACTAAATCACACTTGCAGCCAGTTAACATGGATTAAAGTTGACTCAACCTCTGTCCTGTGTCCTTGTGTGTACCATATTGAGCATGGAGAAAAGAAAGAAGACCAAAGAACTGTCTGAGGACTTGAGAAACCAAATTGTGAGGAAACATGAGCAATTTCAAGGCTACAAGTCCATCTCCAAAGACCTGAATGTTCCTGTGTCTTCCGTGCGCAGTGTCATCAAGAAGTTTAAAGCCCATGGCACTGTGGCTAACCTCCCTAGATGTGGACGGAAAAGAAAAATTGACAAGAGATTTCAACGCAAGATTGTGCGGATGGTGGTTAAAGAACCTCGACTAACATCCAAACAAGTTCAAGCTGCCCTGCAGTCCGAGGGTACAACAGTGTCAACCCGTACTATCAGTCGGCGTCTGAATGAAAAGGGACTGTATGGTAGGATACCCAGGAAGACCCCACTTCTTACCCCGAGACATAAAAAAGCCAGGCTGGTGTTTGCCAAAACTTACCTGAGAAAGCCTAAAACGTTTCGGAAGAATGTTCTCTGGTCAGATGAGACAAAAGTAGAGCTTTTTGGGAAAAAGCATCAACATAGAGTGTACAGGAAAAAAAAAAAGAGGCATTCAAAGAAAAGAACACGGTCCCTACAGTCAAACATGGCGGAGGTTCCCTGATGTTTTGGGGTTGCTTTGCTGCCTCTGGCACTGGACTGCTTGACCATGTGCATGGCATTATGAAGTCTGAAGACTACCAACAAATTTTGCAGCATAATGTAGGGCCCAGTGTGAGAAAGCTGGGTCTCCCTCAGAGGTCATGGGTCTTCCAGCAGGACAATGACCCAAAACACACTTCCAAAAGCACTATAAAATGGTTTGAGAGAAAGCACTGGAGACTTCTAAGGTGGCCAGCAATGAGTCCAGACCTGAATCCCAAAGAACACCTGTGGAGAGATCTCAAAATGGCAGTTTGGAGAAGGCACCCTTCAAATATCAGGGACCTGGAGCAGTTTGCCAAAGAAGAATGGTCTACAATTCCAGCAGAGCATTGTAAGAAACTCATTGATCGTTACCGTAAGCGATTGTTCGCAGTTATTTTAGCTAAAGGTTGTGCAACCAAGTATTAGGCTGAGGGTGCCAATACTTTTGTCTGGCCCATTTTTGGAGTTTTGTGTGAAATGATCAATGATTTAATACCAAAGAATTTGTGATTGCAATTATTTTCAGGAAGAGTATTATCTGACAGAATTGCAGGGGTGCCAATACTTTTGGCCACCACTGTATATATATATATCTGTATGTTTAATCCATTTATTTTCAGCGGGTGTCTTGCCATACTGTTGTTAATGCTAATGTGAAATCCTGTATACTATAATAATTTTTATTCCCCTTCTCTCTCCCCTTTTCTCCCCCTCCTCCTCCTGTTTTACAGATATACCCTCCTCTGGTTCCTCCCCCAGGGATTCACCCATCTCTAGCCATGCCCCGCCATATACATGCTTCCAGCCTGTGGATTCGAACTATGCCCCGATATACATGCCTCCAGCCAGTGGAACGCATGTCTCCAGGGCAGACACGCCCACTTCCGGCCCCGTGGAACGCAATCCTTGAGCGCTTGGAACGCACGCACCTCACTAGCAATACGTCACTTCCGGTGACGTCACGTGGGCATTTCCGGCCAACGCGGTTAGCACATTGCCACTTTGCGGTGATTGGCCGGACCTCACCAGCTGTCCCACCACTCTCCTTTAACTAGGGACTCTCCTACCAGCACTCACGCAGCACCAGGAACTAGCGGCGGATACCGCGTTCCCTGTCAGCTCCAGATACATATTCCATGCAAGGTATGCTATTCCTACACTACTGCTTTGACATACAGTCACATTACATGAGAACTAAGCTTCACATTTCTGCTCCCCATATAGATTTGCGCTACTTTGAGACACTGAGTCCTCTTCCTCTACATCTATACTTTAGCTTCTTCAAGCAATCTGGTAGGTGATACATTATCTATGTTTCTAATCTACTGCATCTATGAGCATTATTAGAAGGATCCTACATTATCTCTCACAGGTTTGACACCAGAACTGATGTATGTCAAATTATCCTGTTCTGCCCTGTGGCCTTATTCGTTTCCATGTTATAATTTAATTTATATTTTCCCTAGGTTTTCTTTCTTTTGTTTTCTTACGTTATTTTCTTTTATTTATGTCCAACAGTGTACTGATGAAGGTCTGTTTGACCGAAATGTTTTGTTAATTTATGGATTGCATTAAAAATTTTACTTTATTGTTCTTAGATCTGTCTCCACAATCACTATGTCATGTCCTACTTGTAAATGTGACATTGTCATCTCCGTGTAGCTATAATCTAGTGACAAGTAACATAGAAATTGCAAGTAAAATCAGTAAGAAACTATAAACCTGAACCATCACTGAGATCTAACACAATATGGAAATGATTCTATGATATATAATATTTATCTTACAGATCATACAGGCATTATACCTATAGGCCCACCATTAGTTTAGGCTCACTACATGTCACTACATTTCCTATCATTTGTTTAAAGCTAGTCTATTTCCCTGTACATCAAATATATTGGATCTTTAAAGAAAAGAAAAACAATAACAAAGAAAAGGTTTGCCACTAGAGGGCGCTTATTAAGAAGAGAAAATAAAATTTCCACCTATATATTAATTAATTGCTGAAATCCTGAAATGCGTCGGGTCAGCTATTTGTACTTTTTTAGTGGTAATACTTATACATAAATGACGCTAACATTTGTAATAAAAATAGTTTTATAACTAATATAAATTCATATTTCTAACATAATATAAAATGCAACAAAAATGTGTGCATTTCTTTATATTTATTTTAAAACCCCAAGTTTAAAAAAAGGGCAGCATTCCAATTAATTGGGAAAAATAGGGTGTTATATTTGTCTACAAATAGTAATATTTTAGCTTAAACCCGAGAACCTTTATCAAGCAAAAAAAAAATCTAAAGAATGGAGCTGAAACTCTGATGTGTGAGCAAATAAAAATCTCTATATTATCCCTATCTTTTCACAGATAAATTGGAGAGCTGAATTTTTTTAGAAATTTGTATGTTTAGTCAATGGACCTGAAGATTTGCAGCTCTCATGTTTTCCTATTTGGACTGCTTTTTACTTTGCCTTGTATTTAAAAGTCCAATCTTTTATGTCTATGAAATACAAAATCCATAAAACATTTGGCTATTACATAACACACAGTTTACCCTTGAAGTGAATCATATACATTTGCGACCAAACGTTTTGCTTTTTTTTTTAAAGTGTGATTGCTTCTGTCTGGTTATTGTGACACCATATCCCTGGTGATAAACTGAAAGTGCGTGAAGTTGTCATCATGCAAGACCTTAATTTTAACCACAATGCTTTTGAATATAGGTATGGTCATTTAATTAAAGAAAACTGACTGCCAAAAGTTTTGCATATACTATTTATTGATCACAACATAGAGAGTAATTCATTGCTTACAATGCCATAACTTAGTATTTTGTAGCATAACCTCTTGCTTTAATTAGAGCACTACACCAACGAGGCAATGAAGCCACTAGGGTATTCAAGACATCTTGAGGGATCTTTCGCCATTCCATTTGTAAATCTGCAGACAATTTATCTATCCTTCTATTGCTATGGGTACAGGCCCCAACTCGTTGCCCTAATTCATCCCAAAGGTGCTCTATAGGGTGTAAATCAGGTGATTGGCTTGACCGTTGCATTTTTCTTTGCTAACCAATTTTTGACTAAATTGTACGTGTGCTTAGGATCATTGTCTGGCTGGAATTTCCATCCCCTGCCTATTTTGGTTTTACCACGTGGCAGCATTACATTCTCCAGTATATCCTTGTACATGGTAGCATTCATATTTCCATCAATTCTATGCAGAGAGCCAATGGCAGAAGCAGAAAAGCAGCCCCAAACCATGACATTGCCACCAGCATGTTTCACTGTAGGTGTTTGGTACCTTACATCATTACGTTTTCCAATTGGGCGGTATATATAGTGCTTGCCAACACTACCAAACAGATTGAACTTAGATTCATCCGACTACAACACCTTAGACCAATCTGTCTCTTTCCACTGGCTGTGTTCTTTGGCAAACTGAAGTTGGACCTTCTGGTTCTTTGCAGAGGTGAAAGGCTTCTTGACTGGAACTCGTGCATTCAACCCTACTGCTCTTAGCAGTCACACCACAGTTTGGCGACTCACTTTGACCCCATATTCTTCATTCATTTCGTGTGAAATCTGTACAGCACTTTTATGGACATCAGATACTAACTTTTTCTTAATAATGTGATTAACTCTGGAGGACATTTTCCGTGGTCGTCCACTTCTAGGTTTGTCAGATGTTCCATAACCTTCTTCTTTCTTTCTTTAATATACGCAACACTTGACTCTTAGAACAGATGAATTCCATAGTGGTCTCTTTTTGGCTTTTGGCTTCACTCTCAGAATAATAAGCTTCCTGACATCTGGTGATAATTTGGCTTTGTCTTTGCCATGTTTTAACCTAAAAACACACAGAAAAAAAATGTAGGCAAAATTCGACTACGCATGACAAAATATGCAAACCATTTGGTCCAGCAAATGCTGAAAACTAACACAAAGGGATAAAGCAATGTCAAACACAATTTTCGCCCTTATAGTTGACAACCATTTGCTTCTGGCTTACTAAGATTACCAGGAAAATGGCATCACAACAACCAGACAGAAGTAATCTCACTTTTTAAAAAAATGCAAAAAACTTTTGGCCGCCACTGTTCCTTCGATTCTCAAATTGGAAATACTGTATATTCCCACCTACTTCCAAAGAATACAAGAGTACATAGAGTCAAGCTACGAGTAATAAGTAGTGTGGCGGCCTTTATTTGGTTGCTCAGGACACCATGCAGCTCATAGACCTCATCGGTGCTGCCAATCAGTAACATACAGTCATGGCCAAAAGTATTGAGAATGAGACAAATAGTAATTTTTCCAAAGTTTACTGCTTCATTTTTTGTAATGGCAATTTGCATATACTCCTGAATGTCAAAGAGTGATCAGCTTAACCGCAATTACTGTACTTGCAAAGTTAATATTTGCCCAGAAAATGAACTTTAACCCCCAAAACACATTTCAACATCATTGCAGTCCTGCCTTAAAAGGAGCAGCTAACATCGTTTTAGTGATTGATCCATTAACACAGGTGTGGGTGTTGATGAGGACAGGGCTGGCGATCAATCAGTCATGATTAAGTAAGAATGACATCACTGGACACTTTAAAAGGAGGCTGGTTCTTGGTATCATTGTTTCTCTTCAGTTAACCATGGTTATCTCTAAAGAAACACGTGCAGCCATCATTGCACTGCACAAAAATGGCCTAACAGGGAAGAGTATCGCAGCTACAAAGATTGCACCTCAGTCAACAATCTATCGCATCATCAAGAACTTCAAGGAGAGAGCTTCCATTGTTGTCAAAAAGGCTCCAGGGCGCCCAAGAAAGACCAGCAAGCGCCAGGACCGTATCTTAAAACTGTTTCAGCTGCGGGATCGGACTACCAGCAGTGCCGAGCTTGCTCAGGAATAGCAGCAGGCTGGTGTGAGTGCTTCTGCACGCACTGTGAGGCGGAGACTCTTTGAGAAAGGGCTGGTTTCAAGGAGGGCAGCAAAGAAGCCACTTCTCTCCAGAAAAAACATCAGGGACCGACTGATATTCTGCAAAAGGTACAGGGAGTGGACTGCTGAGGACTGGGGCAAAGTCATTTTCTCTGATGAATCCCCTTTTCGATTGTTTGGGACATCTGGAAAACAGCTTATTCGGAGAAGAAGAGGTGAGCGCTACCACCAGTCTTGTCTCATGCCAACTGTAAAGCATCCTGAAACCATTCATGTGTGGGGTTGCTTCTCAGCCAAGGGAATCGGCTCACTCACAGTCTTGCCTAAAAACACAGCCATGAATAAAGAATGGTACCAGAATGTCCTCCAAGAGCAACTTTTCCCAACCGTCCAAGAGCAGTTTGGCGCCCAACAATGCCTTTTCCAGCATGATGGAGCACCTTGCCATAAAGCAAAGGTGATAACTAAATGGCTCATGGAACAAAACATAGATATTTTGGGTCCATGGCCTGGAAACTCCCCAGATCTTAATCCAATTGAGAACTTGTGGTCAATCATCAAGAGACGGGTGGACAAACAAAAAACAACAAATTCTGGCAAAATGCAAGCATTGATTATGCAAGAATGGACTGCTATCAGTCAGGATTTGGTCCAAAAGTTGATTGAGAGCATGCCAGGGAGAATTACAGAGGTCTTGAAGAAGAAGGGGCAACACTGCAAATATTGACTTGCTGCATTAACTCATTCTAACTGTCAATATAACCTATTGGTACTCATAATATGATTGCAATTATATTTCTGTATGTGATATAAACATCAGACAAACACTAATAAAAACCAGAGGCCAGCAGATCATGTGAAAATATAATTTTGGTGTCATTCTCAAAACTTTTGGCCATGACTGTACATGCAGCCAATGACTGAGCAGGCAATGTGTGGCACATGCTTTCCATTAACCCTTTGGCTATGTGCATGTTTAGTATTTGCAGCAGATTTTTCTGTTGCAAAAAAACAATGTTGGCAGGAAAAACGCTGCGTAAAATAAGTGTGATTTTGTGTCCATGTTTTATGCATTTTAAATGTTTTTTTTCTCATTCATTTGAATGGGTAAAAGTCACTGCAAAATCACTACAGAATTGACATGTTGCAGATTTGTAAAAAAGGTTTTGAAGGTTCAAATCTGCAAGTAAAAATAAGCAGCACATACATGAGATTTCAGAAGTGTCATTCACTTTGCTGTTACTGTAAAACGCTGTGTTTTTCCGTGGCATAAACACATTGTATGAACGAGCCCTCAGTGAGATCATTTCTTATGCTATTTACAAATTAAAAATATATTTTTCTGTGTAAATATATTAAGTTCCTTACAAGAAAATGTGACACTGCAGTATTATTGATTAATGGTTAATTGTACATTATTATAACATTGTTATTCTTTGATATCAGCATTATTTGAAGTCTCTGCAAATAACAGGAAAAGAGAATTATGTGTTACCACTCCAATGTATTGCATCATGTTGTATAATTCATCAAGAATTAGAATGATCTAGAAAACAAACAGAATGATCTAGAAACAGCAGCAAACCCAGAAAATAATCGTTAGCAGGAACAAGGACAGAGTCCTCCCTTCCCCCAGTGTTGGTTTTTGCATAATCATCCCACCCCCATACATATCAGAGACTGAGCAGAGGAGAAACCTGAAACCACCACAAAGCTGGAAACATGAGCAGCACACAAAGAACAGCTCAGAGAGATAACGCCACTCCCTCACTATGTAAGTGTGTAATACACAGAGAGCCTGTGCCTCCTCCTTATACAGGGGATCGGGAGCAGCACAGAGTCCGTGCCCCTCCACCTACCCCACATTACAGATGAATCACACAGATATAATATACAACCTCCCTATGACCTACAAAAAAAGAAATGTGCAGCATGTCCTGCCTGTCACGCCCTTATATGTATCACCTTGGCATGCCAGGCTTGACATGTCACTTTCCACAAAGAGAAACATTACCCTTTGCATCCCTGTCAGATGCCTCTCACCTAGCCAAACCAGATATCACACTTTGCACTGATGAGGGGCAGTACCCAGAAACACAGTGTCTGCAAATTGAGATTCTGGATTTGGCTTTTATCCTAAATGTAACAAGGCTCATTAGAGAGTGGATATTGACTTTTATGATTTTTACTTCCTATAGGTGGCACTAGAGTTCTAGTTCTCTTCCTCTTTGAAGAGATAATTTACCTTTATATATGACACGGATAAAGTGGTATTCTCACATTTAGAGGTTATCCTTTATCCGTGACATAGGTGATAACTTCCTTATCACTGGTACCCCACCAAACCCAACAATGGGTCATCATTCATTCTTATGGAAGTCCTGGCAGAATGGCTGAGAGCAGCGCTCACCTATCCCCGACAGTCCCATTAAGAATGAATAAGGTGGCAGTGCACATGATAGAAAATCGCTTCTTTAGAGCCCGATTCCCATGATTGGTGGGGGTATCAGCAGTCAGACCCACAACGATCAGGAAGTTATATAACTTCCAAACTTTATAAAACGTCTTTAATCCAGGCCACACAATCAAGAAATGATTGCCTCCACAAGCAATGACTGCATGTTGTCCTGCGTGCTACTGCCAAAGAAGCATGATCACTGCTGGTGCCAATGAGCGACATTTCTATACCACAGATATGGTTACATACACTGCAATATGTTGTTCAGCCCTTGCAGAACTTGGCTTATATCACAACCTCTGTGGACCCAGAGATTTCTGTGCTTTTTTACACTTGCTGAACAGACAGGATAACATGGAGTAATCAGCTCTGGGAGGTGACAGGTAAGATGCTGACGACTGATGAACAGTAGAATATCCCTCATTAAAGACTCCGCTCCTACAGGCTCTGACACGCGCTTATTACTTTGTATTATCCTTGGCCAAATTCCATTAAAAAGAAAAGTTCTAATTTGTGAATTTTTATTAATATTATACAGTTATGATGTATTCAATTAGTTAGGTTTATTTCCTGATAAAATGAAAATCATTAAAGGCAACCAGATTATGTGAAGGGACAGAAGGATAGGATGTGCTTTCCTTCTCCCGGTATACACAAGTGTATGGCAGTGGCTTATTCTGTGCTCATCATTTACAACAAATGCATGCTCAGCCAAACAGAGCGTGCAAGTGTATATTGTGGCCAACGAGATATAACCAGCTATAACAGTTACCTGTACCATGCCATTAGGATTGTTAACAACTACGCCACAGATGCTAGAGTCCATTTTTATTTTCTTCCTTTCTCTTATAATTCGGCCTCTCACAACTGTTTTAATTCGGGGCATAATAATGAACCAGGAGGAACTGGATGAACAGAGGTATGGCCCATTCCAGGCGGATAAGGAACAACATTATAATATTATAAGAGGTATATTGTGGCAAACGCTAAGGGCAGGAGTGAGATTCACGCTGCTGACGTACAAGGCGTGTACAACAAGAATGATCCCATTCACTGACACCATTCAGAGGTTTTAACAGTATATTAGACAGTAGCTTCGTCTGCGCTTGTACAGTGCAATACGGTCACTACATTCGGCCACAAAGCCCCTTTAACTACTGATAACGACCGGGAATGTTTGTGAAATTTCATCGCATGTGACTCCCCATCTGCGGCGCTCACTGTCACCAGCATTTGGGTGTTTTTTATAAGACACAGACCATGATCACTGCAGGCAATTATTCCTGTTTCCAGACCTTTCCAGCCACAATCACAGTGATTTCTATCAGGCTGAATTAGCCGCTCTGCTCTATGTGCTGGACTGGGAATTACAGCTATTTGTTTAGGCAATGGCAATGTCACTGTTTCTTTGTCTAGGAGGAAAGGGCAGGCAGCTGCTGCTCTGCAAGTGGAAGGAAGTGGATAAAACCGGTTTCAACCAGCTCAGGCAAGATCGTCAGCATAAATAGCTGCAGCAGACAGCCACAATATGTGGAGCAGACTCTGACAACATGCTGAAGGGGAACGGGACGGATGTGCAGCCAGGCTTCTGTAGTCTGCACAAAACTCTGATATGGATCCAGGACTAGGGATGAGCGAACTCAAATTGTAAAGTTTGGGTACCGAACCCCGAACACAGATTGCTGTTCAGGTGCAGATGCCTAATAAAGTTTGTTGGAAGGCTGCAGCCATGCACTACTTTTTCAGGCGTGCCATCCCTGCCCTGCACACACAAGTTACAGACAAAATAAGGTGTTCACTGCGCAACGCCATCAGTGGCAAAATCCATATAACCACCAATACCTGGACCAGTAAGCACAGCCAGGGACATTACATCTCCCTAACTGCCCATTGGGTAAATATAGTGGCAGCTGGTTGAGAGGTGGAAGGCGTTCTAGCCCATGTCTTACCACCACTGAGAATTGCTGGATGTTTCTCTGTCCAGGTTTCCTCCTCCTCCTACTCATCTTCCTCCACCGCCTCCTCATCCGGTCACAGTAAGCTTAGCACCACCAACTTCAGCACAGCCAGGGGGAAACGACAGCAGGCTGTTCCTCTGTTTTGGGGACAAATTACACACTGAGCAGGAACTGTGGGCTGGCATCACACAGCAGACAGATGAGTGGTTAGTGCCGCAGAACCTCAAGCCCGGCCTGGTGGTGTGTGATAATGGGAGAAATCTCGTAGCAGCTCTGGGCCTACCCAGTTTGGCACACATTCCTTGACTGATGCATGTGCTGAACTTGGTGATACAGAGCTTCCTGAAAAACTACCCACATATGTCAGAGCTGCTGCTGAAAGTGTGGGCAACATGCGCGCGATTTTAGTGTTGTCACCCTGCTGCTGCTCGCCTGTCTGCTCTATAGCATCACTCCTGCTTTACTACTCAATGCCTCATATGTGACATACAAACAAGGTGGAACTCCACCTTTCATATGCTGGAGAGACTGTGCGAGCAATAGTGGAGTTTCAGCTGTAGCACGCAAGGGTGAGTCGCTCTGCAGAACAACACCACTTCACCACCAGTGAGTGGGCCTCCATGTGGGTCATGTGTGCCGTGTTGCACTGCTTTGAATACTCCATCAATAAGGCCATCGCTGATTATGCCATCATCAGCATTACTATACCACTTGTATGCCTGCTGGAAAAAACAATTATCAGGCCTCCCGTCCACACATGTTTCGGAGGGTGGGTTACTGTCCCAACTGCTGCCAAGTACCCAACTGTACAGCCAGGGGACAGATTGGGAGGATGAGGAGGAGGAACAACCTTGTTCACAGCAGAATGGCACTCAAAATAGCTCATGGACATCATTGGAATGTGGCTGGGGGGATACAGAGGACGTAGACCATACACCTCCAATGATTGCCACCGCACCAGGGCAATCATGAACAGCCGGGCAAAGTGCCAGAATTGGCACATCAGCTATTTTTATGCAAGGAAAGGGCCAATATTCATGGACTTTCCAAGCCTGATAATATCAGCCCCCAGCTGTCTGCTTTACCTTGGCTGGTTATCAAAAATAGGGGGGACCCCACATAATTTTTTTCAATTATTAATTTATTTATTAGGTTAAATATAAGTTCTTCCTCCTATATCAACTCTCCCTGAACTGCTTCCTGAGGACATTGTGCCGAGCATCACGTCATTGGGTTACATATAAGACCCAATGACGTGATGCGGCCGTCCAAACACAGTAATGCGTGTAGCCAACATGGTTACGGCATTACCGATTATAGAGGGCAATACCTACATATTTATTGGCTGTCTAACAGCCGCAAAACATTTGGGTTGGGGACTCAAACACTGCGCTCGAGCACCTGCCATACTCGATTGAGTAACGACCGTACCCGAGTATCTGGATGCTCTATCGAGTATCGAGCACACTCGCTCATCACTCCTGAGTGCTCTCCCTGGCTGCTAGTAGAGGCAGCTTTGCCTTTGGAGCATGAAGGAAGCACAGGGGGCTGAGCCAGGTAGGACCAGTGATCTGGCCAGCTTTAGAGTGGTGCGAGCAGGCTCTGCAGCATAGGGCCTGGTCTCTGCCACGCCCTCATTGCATATGTAAACAGGGTGGCCAGTAACCCACGTAATAACCTGAACACTATCAAATTCAAAATACTTTCATTTTTTTTGCAAGTGTGGCGCCCCTGAGGGTTCAGTCGCCACAGAGGTACTGCACCTCACCCAGAGGTGTGGCATCTCCTCTCAGGTAAAGATGGAGTACTGCCCGGGACCCCAACACCTGCACTCAACACTACACTACTCCAGGCCGGCTGGAAGGGCGTTATGCACTTCTTCTGCTGCCCTGTCCCTGGCTGGAGTGGGGGGAACCAAAAGTGAAGGGGAACCATGTAGTGGGTGTGTGTGGAGGATGCAGTACAGGGGAGCACTGTCAGGAGTAGTATAAGAATGGAAGCCATCATGTGTAGGGGGGGATTCAGTGAGAGAGAAGAGGAGAGGAGCAGTCTGAGGAGCAGAGTCTCTTCAGGAGCTCTGCTCCAGAGTGGGGCCTAGTAAGAGAGGCCCATGAGTGAGAGGGGAGCGGAGGAGAAAGGTTCCAGTAACAGAAGGGATCCCAGGGGGTACGGTGAGTGTAGGATGGCACCCGTACGCCGAATCTGCCAGGCGTCAGAGGGATCAGGCCACAAGAAGGGCATCGGTCCCTGGACTAGCCGAGTTACTTCAGGTCTCGGCTGGAAAACCAGAGGCTTCTGCACTTTCAAGGTGCAGTTGCCACATTCGCACCTAAGCCGCCGAAAAGGGCACCAAGTCAGGTCCGGGAGCTTCAAGTTGCCCAGTGGGATCTCAAGGCACCCGATCGGGACTTTGTGTGGCGAGGCGCAGGGCAGGAGGGAGAGACCCAGCGTGGGAAGTCGGCTAAGAAAGGAACATAAAGAGAGGGGTCCCGTTAAGTGCTCTTGAGATACTTGAGGGAGTGCTGAACCCCTGCCTGGTAAACGCAGCGCGACGTGGGAGGCTGACACCTGTACAGTGCCACCTGAAGAACCTAAATAACTGTGAGTAAACTCGGATAACTGCACCCCATTGCTTCTGTCAGTTATTTCTACCATGCTGTCGCTCCTGCACTACAACGCCCAGCATCACCATCTGCACCTACACTGCCCTGGAGCTGTGCTCTGCCTGTGGAGAGCCGCACCAACCAAGCTGCCCTAACATCTGCTCCAGAGGACTGCAGCAGCGCCGGTACCCATTACCTTGAACCACAGGTGGCGTCACGAGACAAAACGGTTATTCATCCCTTCGAGTAACAGAACCCCCTTTTAAGAGTGACCCCAGGGTACGGGCCCGGGAGCCGACTGCCGTGACATCCCACAGAAGGTCAAGGCCTGGGTACCGAGTTTCCCACATATCCCCCTGGGTGAGTCATACTCTTCCTGGCGTCACGAACAGGATTTCGTGCCCGTTATCACCGGGTATTGTGCGCCTAGAGACTGTTTTTCTTTACTGAATGTGGCGCCCGCCCCAGAAGAATGGGCGCCATTATGTGCGTACTCAAAGACAACAAGGAATCACCTCCCATCGTGGGCCGAGTCCCAGAATGGCGCCAAAAGCGAGGCCCGCCCCAAGCAACAGTGACCATGTATGTAGATGTGTCTATGAAAGTGGGGGGGCCGCCCTTAGGAGTGACCGACAACAGGCTGCCATGGAACCGCCCCCGAAAGGGGAGAGGAGGAGGACAAAAGCAGTGGAGACAGGGTGTGGTCTTAACCAGTCTAGACAGACCGCACCAGGCAGCCAGCATGGACGGAAGCCAGGACCGAGCCTCCACCTCTGGCCTGCAGCAACAAGTGACCCCCCTCACCCTGGAGGGAGCGATAACCAAGCTGTCCCCGGAGGATGCCGAATTCCTCCAGCCCGAAGTGCAGGAGCTGAGCCAGCAAGTGGAGAAGGCCCAGCAAGCAGCAGTTGCCAGGTGGAAAGAGAAGCTGCTGGCGAAGATCGCAGCCCGGCGTCAGCCAGCACTGCGTGGCACCCCAGCTCCGGCGGAGCCTGATGAGCGCCAGGAGGCCGCGTGCAGCACAGGAGCAGGTAGGAGAAGTTCCCCTGTCCCGGGCGCTGAAAGCGCCGACCTGCTCCTGGGCCTCCTGCAGAACCCTCTGTCCCCAGGCGCGTACCCCCTAGAGCAGCTGCTGAGCCCGGAACCTCCAACCCCGGGCGCCAACTCTGCGGACCTGCTGCTCGGCTCCCTCCCAGAACTGCCAGCCCCGGCACCCGAGTGGGTGTACGGAGCCCCCTCATTCGACTGGTCCACCAAATACGAGGATCAGCAAGAACCCCTTCTAATCCCTGCACCAACACCCCCGGCTGTCCGCCAAGCAGGAGAAGAATTTAGGTGGGACAACCGGGGGGTGGGGGGGGACCTCATGGGGTTGCCGCAGGAGACCCAGGCCCAAGCTCTGCAGAGGGAGGAATTCTGCAGACAGGAACTCCTGCAGCTGGCGAAGGAACGGCGCCCCCGGTGGGTGCGCTGGGAGCAAATGGAGGCCCGGAACAAGGCCACCAAAGCTCAAGTCCGCCAAACAGAATCCGTCCGGCCTAGTCCCCATGCGGAGGGACTAATAGTGAAATTTGATCTGGAAGCCGGATGGGGCTTTATCCGGGATCCGCAATTTGATAGGGACATTTTTGTTAATCGGCGGGATGTCGAGCCCCACCTGGAACAGGGCCATCCCGACCAAAATCTTTACCCCGGTGACCGTGTCACTTACACCAGGCACCACGGGGAACGCGGGTGGTATGCCCTCCAAGTGCATTGTGTGGTCGAGGAGGAAGAGGACATGCCCCTGCAGCCCGAGGCTGATGACCCGCCATTGTCAGTCGGCAAAAACCAGAAGTACCCCCCCGGCGGGGACACCACTACTAAGTACAGTAAGTGGGACTGAACATTGTAAAATAGTTACCCGTAAGGGTACAAAAATTTGTTTTTGTGTGAACTGAAAATACATGTGTGCCTTTAGTTACCCGTAAGGGTATAAAGACTTGCAGGCTGAGGACTGTGAGCAGCCAAAAACTGTCCATTGTAAATAGTTGCACTTATTAAAGTGCCCCCTATTGGTTTTATATTAAAAGACCACTGAACAAAAACCCGTTTGGCGTGGCCAAAGACGTGGTCCAACACCTGGATCACTTATGCCCTGTAGCCACACCCAGGGCCTACGTTGAGGGTTTTCAGACAGGTCCCTCATGCTGCTCATGTTGCACCTTCACCAGTGAGATGGACACCTGGTTATGGGACTCACTGTAACTTTAAGAAGAATGTCTTATATGAAAAATGTTTTATATACCTGAAGAAAAGTTTTATACTGTTTTGATAAAAGTAACCAGTAACGTTTAAGAAAAAGTGCCTCCCATGAAGGGAAGAAAACTTTTCTTTGTAATCTTATATGTGATGCATCTAAAAACTGCATGTCTGTAATATACCATGTTTTACTCTGTTCTAGCCCGTGGACGTGCTGTGTTTTACCAGGGGAGGAATGTGGTGCCCCTGAGGGTTCAGTCGCCACAGAGGTACTGCACCTCACCCAGAGGTGTGCCATCTCCTTCTCTCAGGTAAGGATGGAGTACTGCCTGGGTCCCCAACACCTGCACTCAACACTACACTGCTGTAGGCCGGCTGGAAGGGCATTATGCACTTCTTCTGCTGCCCCGTAGCTGGCTGGAGTGGGGGGATCCAAAAGTGAAGGGTGTTACGCTTACGCCCGGACTGACTGGCGTGAGCGTGATTAGTGATCCCAATGTACCATGAACCGAGGAGTGCCTGGAGGGGCGTAACTAAGTATCAACCCGATCTGACCAAGGTCGCACGGCGGCTCAGTCGACTCCGTGAACCAGGGAGGAACCGAGCAGAGGGACCATGTGCTACTCCAAGTCAGACCCCGGTCACAGCTGTTGACACACACCGGGGAATGCAGGAACAGGCAGGTTAGACTGGCATGTAGACAGGTTGGTACTGGCAAACACGGCTGGTATGCAGACAGGTGGATACTGACAGGCACAGCTGGTATGCAGACAGGTGGGCACTGGCAGGCACGGCTGGCGTGCAGACAGTTGGGCACAGGCAGGCACGGCTGACATGCAGAGAGGCGGGTACTGGCAGGTAGAAATGCAGACAGGATAGGGACCAGTATAGACAGGGATACAGGAACGGAGCCGCAGGTGCGGTAGACAAGCAGAGCGGAGCAAAACCCGTAGATGCGGTGAACAAGCAAAGCAGAGCAAAACCGCAGATGCGGTGAACAAGCAAATCAGAGAAAAACCGCAGATGCGGTAGACAAGCAAAGCAGAGCAAAACCCGCAGATGCGGTGAACAAGCAAAGCAGAGCAAAACCCGCAGATGTGGTAGACAGGACAGGGCTCTGTTCACATGGAACAGACTGGAGAACACAAGAAGATAGCTGGAACACAGGAGTTAGATACAGAGGCAGGGAAACAGAACGAGCAGAACCAGATACACACAAAGTATGTTACGGATCCGGGTGGTGAAACCTCTGTGCTGTGGTGCAAGGAGGGACCCAGAGGGGCGTAACTAAGTATCAACTCGGACCGACCTAGGTCGTACGGTGGCTAACGACTCCGTAACCAGGGAGGGACTGAGCAGAGGGACCAGGTGCTACTCTGGGGACGACCTTGTAAGAGAGCAGGTGACTCCCACGGGTCAGATGGCTGAGACTGACCGATACTGCAGATGGGCACAGCAGGCAGGCTGGCGAGAGATCCAGGTAGATGAACTGGCAGAGACAGCAGGAGACAGACGGGAGCCTCTAGGTAGGCTGTCAAAGGTCACGGCAAGTGACGGGAAGGAGCCTCCAGGTAGGCTGACAGGTGGTCACGGCAAGTGACAGGCAGGAGCCTCTAGGTAGGCTGTTAGGTGGTCACGGCAAGTGACAGGCGGGAGCCTCTAGGTAGGCTGTCAGGTGGTCATGGCAAGTGACAGGCGGAAGCCTCTAGGTAGGCTGTCAGGTGGTCACGGCAAGTGACGGGCAGGAGCCTCCAGGTAGGCAGACAGGTGGTCACAGCAAGTGACGGGCAGGAGCCTCCAGGTAGGCTGACAGGTAACAGGCAGGTGCTTCCAGGTAAGCAGGCGGGCAAAGCCCATAGACAGATTGGCGGACTGAACGGAAGACAGACTGTCGGGCTGGGGAGTAGTCAGGCTGGCGGACTGGACTGATAGTCAGGCTGGCGGGCAGGACTAGTAGTCAGGCTAGCAGCGGGACCTGAGGGCTGAAGCAGAGGTAAGTACAACGTGCATCAACTATTGCTCGGGCACCTCCATATTGGAGGAGGTGCTTTATATATGGGAGAACCTCTGGCAATTGGCCGGGGACTCCTTAGGGCGGCGCGCGTGGCCCCTTTAAGAGGGGGGCAGCGCGATCCCTAAGCACAGTGCCCGGGAAGCTGCGCGCGCCAGCAGAAGCAGGAAGAGGAGCGCTGGAGGATGCTGGGCAGGGAGCGCGGCGGTGAGAGGGACAGCGTCTCTGCCTGGCAGGGGGCAGAGACGCCGATGCTACAAAGTACTTGAAATGAAGCAGCGAGTGGACACAAAACTCACAAACAGAAGTACAGAGACAACGAGTTGGAGTTAGGTGCAGGTTCAAATACTGCAGTAAAATGGAAAGGTACAGACATAGAGACAAACAGGTAATGGACTAGGACACTGTTCAGACAGGATCTGAATCAGGAACAAGATACAGGAATGAACCTGGGAACTCAGCCCCCAGGGTGGCGGAAACTGAGTAAAGTCACAAGTACAGGTAACAAGCCTGGGTATACAGCCCCCAGGGTGGCAGAAACAGATTAGATACAGGAAAGGACCTGGCAACTCAGTTGCAAAGACAAACTGAGTGAAGGTGTTGCTCAGGCCCCTCCTACTGGGTGGAGTGGGTTCAAGTATCCAGTGGCTCACAGCAATAGGCTGGGGACGCATTAGGACTGTGCACATGGTAGCTATAAGAAACAAGCAGAAAGCCGCGCCGACGCCCTAAGCAATCAGGCAAGAGACATGGACACAGCAGGAATTGAAACAAAGAGTGCAGCATGAACTGACAGGTAAGATTGCGGTCTAGCATGGTAGGAGGTGGTGCAACAAGCAAGCACGCCACCAGGAATGTTACAGTACCCCCCCCTTTACACCCCCTCTTCCTCCAGCCAGCAAGGATTTTCTGCAACGAATTTGGAGGCCGATCCTTCTCCTCAAGAAGATTTCCTCTTCTGTCCACTAGAGGGAACAAAGCTGGTCTCATCATCTTGGTAACTAGGATGTTTCCTTCCATTGGGTCATCCTCAGCAACAGATGAAGTGGGCGAGGTGCCAGGAACAGGACACAGGAAAGTCTCTCTCCACTTATTAATAGCGGGTAGCACCCCAAAGGCTTCACGGGACAACTGGAAATCCTCCACCGGGTTGGAGGGGTGCAAAGACTCGGGGGAAACCACCGCCTTGACGTGCACTTTGCCAAGCCTACTGGATGAAGTGGGCGAAGTACCAGGTACAGAGTGCAGAAAAGTCTCTTTCCATTTGTTATCATCAGGAAGTACCCCAAAGGATTCACGGGACAACTGGAGATCCTCCACCAGGTTGGAGGGATGCAGAGACTCGGGGTTAACCACCGCTTTGACGTACACTTTGTCAAGCTTACTGAATGAAGTGGGCGAAGGACCAGGTACAGGGTGCAGAAAAGTCTCTCTCCATTTGTTATCATCAGGAAGTACCCCAAAGGATTCAGGAGACAACTGGAAGTCCTCCGCCTGGTTGGAGGGGTGCAGAGACTCGGGGGTAACCACCGCCTTGACGTACACTTTGTCAAGCTTACTGAATGAAGTGGGCGAAGGACCAGGTACAGGGTGCAGAAAAGTCTCTCTCCATTTGTTATCAGATAGCATCCCGGAGGATTCAGGAGGCAACTGGAGGTCCTCCGCCTGGTTGGAAGGGTGCAGAGACTTGGAGGTAGCCACCGCCTTGATGGTCTTATTGCCAGATTTGTTAGACATGGAGGATCCTTGATTAGGGACCAACTTCAGTCTGGTTTCTGAGATGACACGTCTGCTAGGCGGGGCGGTGCCTAAAGCCAGATCATTGGTACAATCGTCGAGACTGTGTAGGGACAATGCCTCTGCTTCCCTTCCTTCGGAGACTTCAGCGCACAGCGAGTCAGCGACTAGCAGATCTGGTGAAGAAGAAGAAGAAACTGCTGACTGTCCTGAAGATATGGGGACTGGACACCTCTTGCACCTCAGCAGTCCCCCAGGAAACACCATACAGGATCTCCAGACCTGAGTGAGCACTAGATCTCTCGGCTCTGGATGACCTGTGTGTAAACCAGACAGCACCTGGAATGTGAACTTCTTCATGTGTAAAGCTCCAATCTGGAGCTTAATTTGTACAGACATATTTTGACTGTTTCTGAGTAGGGCTCGTCCTTCGGCTGACAATGCCCAAACCGGCTTCTGGAGTTGTCGGACGGGAATCAGACACCGACTCTTCAAGGCTTTAAGCCCGAAACTTCCGGTTAATCCAAGGCCTTCACTTGCCACGGAGACAGTCATGGTCATCTGTGGAGAGGAAACACTAATGTCAAAGGCAGCCTCTCCTACAGGCCTAATGTCTTGGGATTCTCCAACCTTCGCTGGACAAAGACCGTCAGGGGGTCCCAAACAACCACAGCGGGGCTGCAATCCGATTTTGTGACTGAGTTCTGGCCTCTGCTTTGCCTGATGAACATAGTCATCCTTCATGGATTCTGTGCGGATAGCGGCCTCTACAGGCTGGGGAACAGGAGGTCTTTGGGAGGACAGAACCTGGCGTGATGGTTTACCTCTACGCCTTGCACGTCTGGACTGCCTCTTGAGGTTGGGAAGGAAAGTATTCTGTGGAGCATTGTCATCCTGTGTGGATTCTGTGTGGGCAGCAGTCTCTTCAGGTTGGAGAACTGGTAGGCTACCTACACACATTACCCATTGGGGCTGCTCCGGGGTACTGGGAAGGGAAGCTTTAGCAGAAGCCTCAGGGTTAGGGTCTTCGAAGACCATTAGAAAGGCCACCAGGAAGACCTGCAGGTCAGAGACGATAGAATCCCATGCTTCCCATAGGGGGGTGATCCATTTCAAGGCATCACCCGCTAGGTAGGACATCATGAATGCTACTTTAACCCGATCATTACGAAAATAGTGAGCATAGAATTTGAAATGTAGCATGCATTGCTCCACAAATGCACGGCTTCATTTTGGATCCCCATAGTACCGTGGTGGATCCGCAGGAACGAGTACTGATAGATCCATTTGGGCTGGTGCGTAAATCGCCTGGGCCACAGCTTGAAAAAAAAAGAAATTTTCTTGGAGCACGTATTCGCCAGACAAGGATTCAAAATGTCTCTGAGAGTGAAGGGCCGTGGGGCTCAACGGGAACCATGGCCTGAGCAAACTGTTACGCTCACGCCCGGACTGACTGGCGTGAGCGTGATTAGTGATCCCACTGTACCATGAACCGAGGATTGCCTGGAGGGGCGTAATTAAGTATCAACCCGATCCAACCAAGTTCGCATGGCGGCTCAGTTGACTCCGTGAACCAGGGAGGAACCGAGCAGAGGGACCAGGTGCTACTCCAGGTCAGACCCCGGTCACAGCTGTTGACCCACACCAGGGAATGCAGGAACAGGCAGGTTAGACTGGCATGTAGACAGGTGGGTACTGGCAAACACGGCTGGTATGCAGACAAGTGGATATTGACAGGCACAGCTGGTATGCAGAGAGGTGGGCACTGGCTGGCACGGCTGACATGCAGAGAGGCGGGTACTGGCAGGTAGAAATGCAGGCAGGATAGGGACCAGTAAAGACTGGGATACCGGAACGGAGCCGCAGGTGCGGTAGACAAGCAGAGCGGAGAAAAACTCGCAGATGCGGTGAACAAGCAAAGCAGAGCAAAACCGCAGATGCGGTGAACAAGCAAAGCAGAGCAAAACCGCAGATGTGATGAACAAGCAAAGCAGAGCAAAACCCACAGGTGCGGTAGACAAGCAAAGCAGAGCAAAATCCGCAGATGCGGTGAACAAGCAAAGCAAAACCCGCAGATGCGGTAGACAGGACAGGGCTCTGTTCACATGAAACCGACTGGAGAACACAAGAAGATAGCTGGAACACAGGAGTTAGATACAGAGGCAGGGAAACAGAACGAGCAGAACCAGATACACACAAAGTACTTGCAATGAAGTAGCGAGTGGACACAAAACTCACAAACAGAAGTACAGAGACAACGAGTTGGAGTTAGGTGCAGGTTCAGATACTGCAGGAAAATGGAAAGGTACAGACATAGAGACAAACAGGTAACGGACTAGGACACTGTTCAGACAGGATCTGAACCAGGAACAAGATACAGGAAGGAGCCTGGGAACTCAGCCCCCAGTGTGGCATAAACTGACTAAAGTCACAAGTACAGGTAACAGGCCTGGGTATACAGCCCCCAGGGTGGCAGAAACAGACTAGATACAGGACAGGACCTGGCAACTCAGTTGCAAAGACAAACTGAGTGAAGGTGTTGCTCAGGCCCCTCCTACTGGGTGGAGGGGGTTTAAGTATCCAGTGACTCACAGCAATTGTCTGGAAGTGCATTAGGACTGTGCACACGGTAGCTATAAGAAACAAGCAGAAAGCAGCGCCGACGCCCTAAGCAATCAGACAAGAGACATGGACACAGCTGGAACTGGAAGAGTGCAGCATGGACTGACAGGTAAGATTGCGGTCATGCATGGTGGGAGGTGGTGCACCATGCAAGCACGCCACCAGGAATGTTACAAAGGGGAACCATGTAGTGGGTGTAGGTGGAGGACGCAGAACAGGGGAGCACTGTCAGGAGTAGTATAAGAAGGGAAGCCATCATGTGTAGGGGGGATTCAGTGAGAGAGAAGAGGAGAGGAGCAGTCTGAGGAGCAGAGTCACTTCAGGAGTTCTGCTCCAGAGTGGGGCCTAGTAAGAGAGGCCCAAGAGTGAGAGGGGAGTGGAGGAGAAAGGCTCCAGTAGCAGAAGGGATCCCAGGGGGTATGGTGAGTGCAAGGATGGCACCCGTACGCCCGAATCTGCCAGGCGTCAGAGGGATCAGGCCGCAAGAAGGGCTCCGGTCCCTGGACTTGTCGAGTTACTTCAGGTCTCGGCTGGAAAACCGGAGGCTTCTGCACTTTCAAGGTGCAGTTGCCACATTCGCACCTAAGCCGCCAAAAAGGGCACCAAGTCAGGTTCCAGAACTACAAGTTGTCCAGTGGGATCTCAAGATACCCGATCGGGACTTTGTGTGGCGAGGCGCAGGGCAAGAAGGAGAGACCCAGCGCGGGAAGTCGGCTAAGAAAGGAACATAAAGAGAGGGGTCCCGTTAAGTGCTCTTGAGATACTTGAGGGAGTGCTGAACCCCTGCCTGGTAAACGCAGCGCGACGTGGGAGGCTGACACCTGTACAGTGCCACCTGAAGAACCTAAATAACTGAGTAAACTCGGATGACTGCACCCCATTGCTTCTGTCAGTTATTTCTACCACGCTGTCACTCCTGCACTACAACGCCCAGCATCACCATCTGCACCTACACTGCCCTGGAGCTGTGCTCGGCCTGTGGAGAGCCGCACCAACCAAGCTGGCCTAACATCTGCTCCAGAGGTCTGCAGCAGCGCCGGTACCCATTACCGGGAACTACAGGTGGCGTCACGAGACAAAACTGTTATTCATCCCTTCGAGTAACAGAACCCCCTTTTAAGAGTGACCCCAGGGTACGGGCCCGGGAGCCGACTGCCGTGACATCCCACAGAAGGTCAAGGCCTGGGTACCGAGTTTCCCCCATATCCCCCTGGGCGAGTCAAAAGCACTTTGCAATGTTACCCATTTCTGAAATTGAGATAATCCTTTTAAATCGGTCCATTCAGAGACACTGGCTGGAGACAGGTTCATGCAGCTTAATATGTACAACTTTATTAGTTATGAAAGATGGCTGGACCGCAGAATACAAGCACTTTTTACTTCTTGTGTCATCCCTATTTCCTGGTAGATTATAAATTTGCGAGTTAGGTTCTTACTCCTCTTATTTGAATTCTTAGATAATGTGCTACCCTGTAATGCCTGATATTGTGTGTACAATCACACTCTGAATTAAGTTCTGCAAAATATGTGGGCGCTGTATAAATTATATCAATATTACTTTTAACTACTATCGTATCTTTACCCTCATGAAAAAAATATGAAATTGTCACTTTGACACTCTCAGGCAGGGTGAGGGTTCAGGCTCTGCATATTGTCAATTGATGTCACCATTCAAATCTTGAAAATATCTGGGTCTTGATACACAAATTATGTAATAATTTTACATTGATTAAGCTTTACTTATAGAAAATCATTTAAATTTTGGGCATAAAAAGGTTATTCCCAGAAGCGCCCTATTTTTGAAAAGGCACAGTAAACATGGTGTTTCTTTCTTGTACCTTTTGTGTCTTTTTACATCTCTATATGGCTCATTCTAGTCTCCAGCTTCACATAACAGAATGGACAATATTATTCTTATCTGCTAAAGCAAAATTTCCCAGCAGCATTTGCTTCTCTTCAGTGCTGCATACCTCTTCCTCTCCTGTGTGCTATTGGGTAGCCCCACCTCTCTGAATTATCAAGCTAATCTATCTGTAGAATTCATGTTATGCCTCTTTACACTTTCTACTTCTGTACTGTACCTTGCCTGACCAATTTCATCTTCTGCCATCTACATAAGTATAGTGCCAGGGTTAGAGATGAGCGGGTTGATTTGTGGGACTCTGGTCCAGTGTCCAGGTCAGTGTAACATCTGTGCATCACGTCAAACAAATGATGTTGCGCCATCTTGACAAATCAAAGGCCACGCCAGGGATGCCAGATCGAAAGCGATTCGCAAGACTCCCATATAACAGCCAGTTACCAATGACCTGATTCATCTCTGATTATTGTGGGTCTGCAATGTTTTTTTATGCGCTTTCTTCCATATTTGATGTGTTTTGGTGCAGATGTAAATCCGTGTTTTAAATCTTTTTTTAATAATATAGAAAAGCTTCGATTCTGCGCTTAAAAATGCAAAGTAGTTTTTTTCACATAGAAAGCCACATAGAAGCCTATAGAGAAAAAAAAAGCACCAAAACCACACAGTTCAGCAGCGTCTTTAGACGCGAGGGCAGGAGTTTTCATAAAATCGCATCCACTTTGCTTAGACATTTAAGACGTGTTCAAATGTTGCGTAAATGCTGAGTATTTTCTGCTGCTTTTTTTGCACAGAAATTCTGCTGTGTTTAACTGTCCAAGCAAAGTGGATGTGATTTCGTGAAAATTTTGCCCTTTGTGCGTCTAAAGTTGCTGCTAAACTCTGCGGTTTTGGTGCTTTTTTTTCTCTCTTGTGTTCTATGTGGAGCCTAAAAAAATGCATGTAAAAACTGCAGTTACTTTTTTAAGTGCAGAATCAAAGCTTTTCAGTACTATGAGGCTATGTGCCCACGATGCAGAAATGAAGCAGAAAATTTCCAGGTAGTTGCCAGGTGCAGCTACCATGTTAGTCATTCAATGAAGCTCAGCCTGAGGTTGGGCTCCATGGAAGTGTCACAATCAAGGTGCCGGAAGTTATTGCAGCACGCTCACTTTGTAGTTCGCGGTGACTGTAATGTCTCTTATCCGACCACGCTCACTCAGCACTACTGACAACCCATCAGGAACCTGCAACTGCGTCACAGGGGGCTGAAGGGAACAGGTGACTGCATGCACCGGCCATTGTGCTATCTAAATGCCACTGTCAGTGATTGAAAAGGGCACTTAAATACTCAAAACAGCAGCAATCAAGGCGAGCTCTGATCACTGCTGTTACAGGCAGACGCCGGCTATGTAACACAGCCGACATCTGCCCGGTATGGAGCAGGCTCAGCTCCTGAACCCGCTCCATACAAGCACATCCCAATGGTGACAGTTATGACAAGGTTGGCAAATTTCACTTGTCTGTTCCTAAATGTGGAAAGACAAATGGAATTCCCTAACACATGTGAAAGAGACCTAATAGATTTAGTAAAGGTGCCTCAAGCATATGAATGTTATTACACACCACAATGCACAGTTACATACACGCATCTTACAAAAATACATATTATTCCAGATACGCAGGCGTGCACAAACACGCAGACGCGCACAAACACGCAGACGCGCACAAACACATCAGTACATGAATACATCATCGGAACCACCATCATTTGTAATGTCAGGTCAGACCCATATATCTTTGTATCGCATAAACCTACAACTCCCAGTATGTAATTAACCATAGAGATACTGGGAGTTATCAGTCATCATCAGAATGCGGACCATACAGGAACCACAGTACTGATGAGACACAGGCAGGATCACAAATGAACATTTACATCCAGGTATCTTACCTGAGACGTCTTCTCTGATTAGAGTCGTTCTCCTTCTTTTCGTCTCCATCTTGTCCAGACCCCTTGAGGACTTTTCTCATCCACAGCTCGTCTCTGCAGACTTCCATCTTCTCCGGTATTCTGCAGCTCATCCCCACACGATGCCCTTAAAGATAGCAGTGTCATTATAATGCTCCTGAATAAAAATATCTACACTGAGTACCTGAATAAACCTAACTCTTACAATGCTCCCTGCACAAAACATGACATACACTCTACCCCTCTTATGGTACCTGCTCTCCACACTGTCCTCTCCTTACCATACTGGGCCCCCTGTTCACATTGTCCTCTCACACTGTGTCCCCCCTATACTGCCCAGTCTCTATACTGTGCCCCTTCATCACACTCCCCCTCCTCAGCATACTGTTCCCCCCTTTCTGTGCCCTCACACTGTTTCCCCCATACTGCCGCATCTCCATACCTTCCCCCACACTATCTAGTCTCTGTGCTGTGTCACCTCACACTTTTCTCCCTCCATACTGTCTCCTCACACTATTCCCCCACTCTCCGTACTGTTTCCTCATACATCCCCCTTCCCCATTCTGTTCCCGCACCCATTCCCACAACTCCCCTAGTTATTTCACATATCTCCCCATTCTGTCTCCTAAAATTTCTCTCCCATCTCTCCCCAAATATAATAAATCTTCGGAAGAGCACACAGACATGCAGAAGCGCGCTTACACACACGAAAACAAGCGCACACAGACACATACTAAGGGCTCTTTCACACGTCAGTACATGCGATGACAGTTTCCACACGTACCAGAGACATTGGTACACGCAGACCCATTCAAATGAATTTTTTTACCTGCTGCACCTCCTGCAAAACGTCCCGCACACTGATGACAGCGCTCTTCCCAAGCACAGGGTGCTGAACGCTGCTCTCATCATAGATCCCTGCCGGCGCTGCGATCAACAACAGCAGGGTCAATGATGAGAGTAGTAGTCTACTCCCGCCGTGTCCAACTGTAAAAATAGGAATAAAATAAAAAAATCCTTATACTCACCTTTCCTAAGTGTCACCCGCTGTAATCCGTGCGAGCGCTCACGCCGAGGAGAATGACTCCTGCAGCGAGCGGGCCCCGGAGCTGCGCTCAACAAGGGGTGCCCTGTCAATCACTGAGCACAGCTCCGGGGCCCGCTCGCTGCAGGAGTTGTTCTCCTCGGCGTGAGCGCTCGCACGGATTACAGTGGGTGACACTTAGGAGAGGTGAGTATAAGGATTTTTTAATTTTATTCCTATTTTTACAGTTGGACACGGCGGGAGTAGACTACTACTCTCATCATTGACCCTGCTGCTGCTGATCGCAGCACCGGCAGGGATCTATGATGAGGGCAGCACCCAGCTCTTGGGAACAGCGCTAACTGTACATTGATTCCCAAGCGCTGGTATGTGTCACACGGATGACACACAGGTGGACACGGATATCTCCAGTCCCGTAAATATCAGGACATGTGAAAGAGCCCTAATATACACACGCAGATGCACATACAGAAATGGGGACACGTACACACGCAGGCAAGCACTCACAGAAATGCACACGCAGTCATGCACAGACACACTCAGACAATCACACACAAAAATGCAGACATGCAGGGAAGCATGCACACACGTGTGAAGACACATACAGTGCTGGCCAAAAGTATTGGCACCCCTGCAATTCTGTCAGATAATACTCAGTTTATTCCTGTAAATGATTGCAATCATAAATTCTTTGGTATTATTCTCTTCATTTAATTTGTCTTCAATGAAAAAACACAAAAAGAATTGTCCTAAAGCCAAATTGGATATAATTCCATACGAAACGTAAAAAATGGGGTGGACAAAAGTATTGGCACTGTTTGAAAAGTCATGTGATGCTTCTCTAATTCGTGTAATTAAAAGCACCTGTAACTTACCATTGGCACCTAACAGGTGTTGGCAATAACTAAATCACACTTGCAGCCAGTTAACATGGGTAAAAGTTGACTCAACCTCTGTCCTGTGTCCTTGTGTGTACCACACTGAGCATGGAGAAAAGAAAGAAGCTCAAAGAACTGTCTGAGGACTTGAGAAACCAAATTATGAGGAAGCATGAGCAATCTCAAGGCTACAAGTCCATCTCCAAAGACCTGAATGTTCCTGTGTCTTCCGTGCGCAGTGTCATCAAGAAGTTTAAAGCCCATGGCACTGTGGCTAACCTCCCTAGATGTGGACGAAAAAGAAAAATTGACGAGAGATTTCAACGCAAGATTGTGCAGATGGTGGATAAAGAACCTCGACTAACATCCAAAAAAGTTCAAGCAGCCCTGCAGTCCGAGGGTACAACAGTATCAACCCGTACTATCCGTCAGCGTCTGAATGAAAAGGGACTGTATGGTAGGATACCCAGGAAGACCCCACTTCTTACCCCGAGACATAAAAAAGCCAGCCTGGAGTTTGCCAAAACTTACCTGAGAAAGCCTAAAACGTTTTGGAAGAATGTTCTCTGGTCAGATGAGACAAAAGTAGAGCTTTTTGGGAAAAAAGCATCAACATAGAGTGTACATGAAAAAAAAGAGGCATTCAAAGAAAAGAACACGGTCCCTACAGTCAAACATGGCGGAGGTTCCCTGATATTTTGGGGTTGCTTTGCTGCCTCTGGCACTGGACTGCTTGACCGTGTGCATGGCATTATGAAGTCTGAAGACTACCAACAAATTTTGCAGCATAATGTAGGGCCCAGTGTGAGAAAGCTGGGTCTCCCTCAGAGGTCATGGGTCTTCCAGCAGGACAATGACCCAAAACACACTTCCAAAAGCACTATAAAATGGTTTTAGAGAAAGCACTGGAGACTTCTAAGGTGGCCAGCAATGAGTCCAGACCTGAATCCCATAGAACACCTGTGGAGAGATCTCAAAATGGCAGTTTGGAGAAGGCACCCTTCAAATATCAGGGACCTGGAGCAGTTTGCCAAAGAAGAATGGTCTACAATTCCAGCAGAGCATTGTAAGAAACTCAATGATGGCTACCGGAAGCGGTTGTTCGCAGTTATTTTGGCTAAAGGTTGTGCATCCAAGTATTAGGCTGAGGGTGCCAATACTTTTGTCCGGCCCTTTTTTGGAGTTTTGTGTGAAATGATCAATGATTTGATTTTTGCTTCATTCTCTTTTGTGTTTTTTCCTTGCAAGCAAATTAAATAAGGAGAATAATACCAAAGAATTTGTGATTGCAATCATTTTCAGGAAGAAACTGAGTATTATCTGACAGAATTGCAGGGGTGCCAATAATTTTGGCCAGCACTGTATACACATGTAGACATGCAGGCACTCAAATACATACACACACACGCATGCAGGCATATACACACACATTCAGGCAGGCATATACACACACACTGTACACACACAGCCATATACACAAACTGTACACACATGCATATACACACAGGCAGGCATATATACACACACACACACACAAGCATATATACACGCATCGCAGGCATATACACACACACACACTGTACACACAGGCATATACACACACACTGTACACACACAGGCATTTACACACACACTGTACACACACACGCACACGCAGGCATATACACGCACCACAGGCATATACACACATGCACTGCAGGCATATACACGCACCAGCAGTCATATACACACACACAGGCATATGACTCACCCATAAAAACGTTATTGAATATTTGGCACGGTGCTCTTGATATGAAATTGAAGCAGTGACAGCTGTAGGCCTGCAGCCTTGTTTCCAATTCCAGGCCTGGTTGGAGAGTTGAACTGTAGAGTGCTGCAGGTCACCGTACACATATCCAGCCCCGGAACCGGTATAAAAAAGCCCAGAGTCAGAGCAGGAGAGAAGGGGGCGGTGCCACCACCTGGGAGCCAGTATTACTACAGGGGAGCAGGCCAGGGCAGATATGGAGCCGGGATGGGACGTATCAGAAGCTCAGGAGCAGGGAGAGCAGAGCGAGACATCAGCTTCGGTGGCGCCGGCGTCTCAGAGGCCGGCCCCGGAGCAGAGAGAAAGCACAGCAGAGCGCGGCCGCGGCGTATCAGAGGCCAGAAGAGAGCGGCGTCAGTGTCACCTGACACCACAGCACAGTCTGCCAGCCAGCGGGAAAGCAGAGCGCAGTGCGTGTCACCGCCCAGAAAGAATCCGTCCTCTCAGTGTCAGAGACTCACGTGGTAAGTATGCTGCATGCACGTCACTGCAGGCCCGCTGTCACCAATGAAAGTGCCGTGCACGCGATGCTACATTTGCTTCAGCCGCGCTTTTAAAGGGCCCCCGCCACCAATTTTCTCACTCTCATATCGGGGCCCACAGGGAAATTTCCCGATTTCCCGCCAGGCCAGACCGACCCTGATCACATGGATGGACTTCTGGGAGTCAGCACTACAATCGATAATCCCAGGAGTCGGTGCTGAACGCTGCCCTCATCATGGTTCTCTACTGGCACTGTGCTCAGCACCAGCAGGGACCATGATGGGTTAGTAGTGTGTCCCCACCTATAAAAATTAAGATATAAAATTAATATGTCTCTTGTCTCAGGTATGTCTGGAAACTGTCATCACTCCTACCAGAGAAACTGATAAGTTAGTTAGTCACCCTGTGGTGATGGCTCCCCTGTGTATGTGTACCTAATTTTGGCTTGACCATGAGATCAGCATGCACACAGATCAGATTGAAGAGGTCACTGATGTGTGAACTCTAGAGCAAACATCGTAGGCAAACACAGACACAAAATGAAAACAATAGAATTGATATGTGTGAACTCAAGAGCAAACAAAAGCTGGAAAAAAAACTACTAAAATGTGTGTCCAAACACCCCCCCCCCAAAAAAAACACGCGCCCATTGCTGGAATAGTATTTTGTAATAAAGTCAGTAATTTTTAACAGAGTAATCAGAATTACTGTTGGCTTGTATTTCTTTCTCTGGCTTTTCTATTTATATATTTTTCCTTTTCAGGTTTTTGGCCACAGGAGAGAGCTATACATCACTGCACCTCCAATTTCGGGTTGGTAAGTCCACCATTTCCAGAATTGTGAGGTGCACATGTAGCGTCATCTGGCAGAAGTTGCAGCCCATTGTGATGCCTTCCCCAACCGAGGAGACATGCCTGCAGGTCGCAGCAGGCTTTGAAACTGTGGCCAATTTCCCCAACTGCATTGGTGCTGTTGATGGCAAACATGTCAGAGTTCAGCAGCCACCACGATCAGGATCACGGTTCTTTAATTATAAGAAGTATTTTTCCATGGTCCTGATGGCGGTGGCTGATGCACATTACAAATTTGTTGCCATCGACGTTGGTGCTTATGGGAGTACAGGGGATTCTCGGGTGTTTAGATAATCACAGATTGGGCTGCAAATTCTTCAAGATGGCGGAACACTCCCAGTGTTAGAACTCTCCTGTTAGGTTTTTTCTAGTTTGCTGGTCACATGACCTTTTTTGCCTATTCAATCCAGCTCCGCCCTCCTGGCCTTGCTGGACTTCATTGTAATTTCTACTCTTGAGCTAGCTTGGTGCTCTGTTACCTTTCTCAGTCAGTTTTGCTAGGTCTTCGGACCTCTATGTTCTATGTTGTTTGTTTGTCTTATTTCTGCTACAATTTCTGATAGGAGGTGTCCATCTTTCTCCCAGTCCCTAGTTCTTGTAGGGATCCCTTCCTCACGTCTATAGGTCTTCGTTCAGACTAGCCGAGGACTTTAGTGGGTCTGATCGCAGGATCAGGTTCCCCGTTACATCGTAGGGATTCAGCTCAGTTCTATTGTAGGGACAGATCTCCTGTCTTTCCTTAGTGCTTGTAGCAGATCATAACAGTAAGTCCAGCCCAAAAAAATTCTCTAAGGAAAGACCTCCAGTTTCCATTATGGTCTCGGTTCAGGATTTGGCTCAACGCTTGCAGGGACTCTCTCTGGAGGTGGCCAAGCTCCAACAACAAGTGAGTAGCTGTTCTGGAGCACATTTTGTAGAGCCAAAGGTACGTCTGCCTGATCTATTTTTTGGTGAACAACAAGATTTTTTTTCCTTTAAAAATGCTTGTTTATTGTATTTTCATTTAAGACCCGGATCCTCTGGTGATGAATCACAGCGCATAGGGTTCATAATGTCACTTTTGCGCAAAGAACCTCAGGGATGGGCCTTTTCTCTCCAACCTAGTGATCCGTGCTTTAGATCAGTGGATAGTTTTTTTTCTGCTTTGGGGTTGTTGTATGATGATCCTGATCGTGTCTCATCTGCTGAGTCTGAATTAAGACGTTTGAGGCAGGGATCAGGTAATGTGGAAAATTATTGTACTCACTTCCGTCGGTGGTCTGCTCAGGTAGGGTGGAACGATTCAGCTTTGAAAAGTTTGTTTCTTGCGGGGCTAGGTGAAAGGGTTAAGGATCTGTTGATTGCTTATCCTTCACCTGGAAACTTGCAGGAGGCAATGTAATTAGCTATACGGGTGGACAGAAGACTGCGTGCAAGAGTTAATGAGAGTAAATCCTCTGCCATGTCAGCTCCGAGTCTTGAGAGGGTCGGTACTGACATTGGAGAGCCGATGGAGATTGGGGCGATGTCACCCCGCACTCAGGAAAAAGACCGCAGATTTTCTGAAGGTTTGTGCTTTTATTGCGGTGGATCTGACCATTTCATTAGGAACTGTGTGCTTCGTGTGAACAAAGGAAAAAAAAAGGTCAGTTACGCCTGTATAGCCTATTTAAATACTATGGGTGTACTTCTTTCTGCTACTACCACTGCTCAGGAAGAATTAATTGAATTTTGGGTATTTGTGGATTGTGGTTCTACTCTGAATGTGATTGATGGGGGATTCTTGGAAAAACTTAAATTAAAACCCAAACCTTTGTCATCCCCTATTGCCATGGTTTCTGTCGATGGCTCTCCCTTAAAGAGTGTTACTCACAAGGTCTGTGAATTTCCCCTCACTATTAATGGTATTCACCAAGAGAATTTGGATTTGGTAGTATTAAATAATTTGCCTTCTCCAGTAGTGTTGGGGTTACCCTGGTTAAAATTGCACAATCCTGTACTGGATTGGTCTACCAATGAAATTAAGTCCTGGAGCCCTAAGTATTATGACAAGTGTTGTAATGGGCGCATTGCTGCTGTGGATAAAGGGGAATTACCTGTACCTATTCAGGATTTTTGGAAAGTTTTTTCTGAGAAAGAATCGCAAATTTTGCCTCCCCATAGAGACTATGATTGTACCATTGAATTTGTCCCTGGAGCGACTCTTCCTAAAAGTCGTTTATTTAATCTTACTATTCCTGAGAGAAAGGCTTTGGAGGAATACATACAGACAAGCTTGGCCGCCGGTCACATTAGGCCTTCCAAGTCTCCTGTGGCTGTTGGATTTTTTTTTGTTAAAAAAAAGGACGGCGGTTTACGTCCTTGTCTGGACTTTCGTGAGATTAATAAAATTACTGTACGTAATCCTTACCCACTGCCATTGATTCCTGATTTTTTTAACCAGTTAGTGGGGGCCAAGTGGTTCTCTAAAATTGATCTCCGGGGGGCATACAATTTGTTGCGCATGAAGGAGGGTGATGAATGGAAGACTGCTTTTAATACTCCTGTGGGTCATTTTGAGAATCTGGTGATGCCTTTTGGTCTTACCAATGCTCCAGCATTTTTTTCAGAATCTTATTAATGACATCCTTAGACCTTTGATCGGCAAAAATGTGGTGTGTATTTGGATGACATTTTGATTTATTCGCCGGATCTGGAGTCTCATTGGCGGAGCGTACGTGAGGTTTTACAGTTATTAATGGACAATTCGCTTTTTGCTAAGCTAGAGAAATGTGAGTTCGCTGTACAGAGAATTAGTTTTTTGAGTTACATTATCTCCAGTGAAGGTTTTGAGATGGATCCGGTTAAAGTTCAAGCTGTGCTGGAATGGCCTAGGCCTATTGGTTTGAAATCGATACAGAGGTTTTTGGGTTTCGCCAATTATTACAGAAAATTCATAAAAAAAATTTCTATTATTGTCAAACCACTGACCGATCTCACCAGGAAAGGTGCTAATGCGGTTCAGTGGACTTCTGAGGCCATTGAAGCTTTTGTGCTTCTAAAGGAGAGGTTCACCTCTGCTCCCATCCTTAGGCAGCCTGATGTGACTAAGCCGTTTTTGGTTGAGGTTGATGCTTCTTCTGTGGGGGTCGGTGCGGTGTTGTCTCAGGAAAACAAGGATGGAGTACATCCCTGTGCCTTTTTTTCAAAAAAATTTTCTGAGACTGAACTTAATTACGATATTGGTAATCGGGAATTGCTGGCTATTAAACTCGCATTTGAACACTGGCGTCATCTCTTGGAAGGTGCTGAATTTCCCATTCAGGTTTTCACTGATCATAAAAATCTGATCTATCTTGATGCTGCCAAGCGCTTGAATGCCCGTCAGGCTAGGTGGGCACTTTTTTTTCTCACGGTTTAATTTTTCCGTTACTTACATCCCGGGTACCAAGAATGTTAAAGCTGATGCTTTGTCTCGCAGCTTTTCTCCCATGGTCGGTGCTGAGGAGGAGGAGGAGAGCATTTTACAAGAAGGTGTTGTGATTGCTGCTTTGGACTCCATTTTGGAGGATGAGATTCTTAAGGCTCAGGAGAATGCCCCATCTAACACTCCCCATGGGAGATTGTTTGTGCCTAGGACCTTTAGGAGAGATTTGTTTGTTGAGTGTCATGAGTCTCGGTTGGCAGGTCATCCAGGAATTTCTGAGACCAAGAGACTTGTGGGTCGCAGTTTTTGGTGGCCTGGATGGCAGAAGGAAGTCATTAAGTGGGTGCGTCAATGTACTGTGTGTGCTTGATCTAAGTCTTCGCATGCTCCTGCTGCGGGGTTGCTTTGCCCTCTGGAGGTTCCTAGTGCACCTTGGACACGTCTGGCTATGGACTTTATTACTGACCTTCCCCCCTCTGAGGGTTTCACGGTCATCTGGGTGCTCGTGGACCGTTTTAGCAAGATGTGTCACTTGGTTCCCTTCATCAAACTGCCTTGCGCTAAGACACTCGCTAAGGCCTTTGTCAAGGAAATTGTCAGACTACATGGCGTTCCTACTGACATTGTTTCTGATAGGGGACCTCAGTTCATGGCTCGTTTTTGGCGTGCCTTTTGTGACAGGTTGGGAGTTCATTTGTCGTTTTCATCCGGATATCATCCTGAGTCTAATGGCCAGACAGAAAGAAAGAACCAGGATGTTGAGCAGTTCTTGCGTTGCTTTGTGGCAGACAATCAAGAGGGGTGGTCTGAGTTTCTGCCACTTGCTGAATTTGCTCTTAACAACCATACATCCTCTTCTGCTGGGTGTTCGCCTTTTTTTTGTTGTTCTGGGAGACATCCGTCTTTTGGGTCATTCTCCAAATTGGTATCGGCTGTGCCTGAGGAGGAGAGTTTTTCTGGTGATTTGGAGAGAGTTTGGACGGATGTGCGTGGTAATCTTCAGGAGGCTAACAAGAAATTTAAGAGGTACTTTGATAGGAAACGGCAAGAGGTTTCGTTTGCTATTGGTGACATGGTTTGGTTGTCCTCTAAGAATCTGCGATTGAGGATTCCTTCTAAAAATTGGGTCCCAAGTTTGTAGGGCCTTTTAAGGTGCTTCAGATAGTTAACCAATCTGCTGTTAGGTTGGAGGTTCCTACCTCCTGGAAGATTAATCCGGTGTTTCATGTTTCTCTGTTGAAAAGAGCTGATGTGTCGGATGGTGACGCCTCTGCCACTGTTCCTCCGGTGGTGGAGGACGGGGAATATGAAATTTCCCGCATCCTAAATTCTAGACGGTATAGAGGGAGTTTGCAGTATCTCGTCGCTTGGAAGGGTTTCGGACCCGAGGATAACTCATGGGTGAGGGCGGATGATGTTTCTGCTTCCAGACTTGTCAGAGCGTTTCACAGGAGGTTTCCTGATAAGTCCGGGCCTAGGGGATCCGGAGGATCCTCTTAGAAGAGGGGTTACTGTTAGAACTCTCCTGTTAGGTTTTTTCTACTTTGCTGGTCACATGACCTTTTTTGCCTATTTAATCCGGCTCCGCCCTCCTGGCCTTGCTGGACTTCATTGTAATTTCTACTCTTGAGCTAGCTTGGTGCTCTGTTATCTTTCTCAGTCAGTTTTGCTAGGTCTTCGGACCTCTCTGTTCTATGTTGTTTGTTTGTCTTATTTCTGCTACAATTTCTGCTAGGAGGTGTCCATCTTTCTCCCAGTCCCTAGTTCTTGTAGGGATCCCTTCCTCACATCTATAGGTCTTCGTTCAGCCTAGCCGAGGACTTTAGCGGGTCTGATCGCAGGATCAGGTTCCCCGTTACATCGTAGGGATCCAGCTTAGTTCTATTGTAGGGACAGATCTCCTGTCTTTCCTTAGTGCTTGTAGCAGATCATAACACCCAGCCCCACGACCTTTGCCGGGTTCCACACATCCAGTTCCTTTTGTGATGGTATCGGATGAGGCATTTCCCTTACACACCAACCTGCTGCGCCCATACCCACGAAGGGCACTGGATGACCGGCGGAGGATTTTTAATTATCGGCTGAGTCGTGCACGCAGATATGTGGAATGCACCTTCGGAATCATGTGTAGTCAGTGGAGGATCTTTCACACTGCCATCCAGTTGGATACGGACACCGTTGACACTGTAATTAAGGCATGCTGTGTACTCCATCTTGCTCAGTGCTGTATTCATGAGCATAGTTGTGAGGAGTCACAGCTGTGTGAATTAATTACAGTTGTCAACTCTGGTCAGGGAAGGCCATCCAACTCTGGTGCCAGGGTGAGAGAAACCTTCGCTGACTACTTCATCAGTGCTGAAGGTGCCGTGCACTGGCAATACTCCTATGCTGGTGTTGAGCAGCCTGACCAGCAGAGAAGATCTGATTAACAGTAAAGAAGAACTTCCTGTCTTCATTTGTTTTTTCTGAAAAATGTTTAAAAAAATTTTAAATAATAAATATATTTTGTTAAAATTTTAATTTGTCTCCAATTTTTCTTGAATTCACACCATCTACGTATTGTTTTAGGACCATACGTCAATGCAAAAATGAACAACCCACAAGTATCAGTGCCCGGAAATTAGCGTTACTACCTAGAGCGCTCTTCCCAAGTACTGTCTGCTAAAGTCATCCCTCATCATTGTTATTTGCTTGCGCAAAGAGCAGAACTAGCAAAAGACAGTGTTGAGAGTAGCATCCATCCAAAATTTATTTGTGGTCAAAAATATCAAAGTATATTTCTAATTTAAAAGCGACTGTAGACAGTCGACCACATACGTAGAGTAGTTGAAAAAAAATAAACATTTAGAGTTCCTCTGACCTGCGCTATTGTGAGTGCAGATCGGGGGACCACTTTTTCAGTTAAACCAAATCCAACCACATATACACTTGAAAAGTAAAATGAACACATAGATTAACCAATTTTGTTTTAATAAATAAAATAGAATAACTTTAAATATTTTTTAAACAGAAAGCAAGAAACTTTTGAGAACATTTATTTGGACAAACATTGCCCATAACTTGTTAATAACTAGCACATTGGGTACGGCAGAGCTGTCCTGTCATCAGCTTAGGGCCATAAAATATGGGCAGCACCTGTAGGTTGTTTAATTATATAAAACGAAACACCTTTTATTACATTCCCCTACGCCTGAAGCCTGGTATAGGTGACCATAAGAAAAGGTGTTTGTTAAATTATTTTCAAAAAAATTGTGTATCTAATAACCTACAGGTGCTGTCTGTATTTGCTGTGGTCCAAAAATGATGACAGGGAGGGGTAAATGGTTTAACTACAAGTTATGAAATTGTTGCTCGAAGCCGTACCCAGAAAACATTTCTTGTGCCAAACTCGCATTTGGGGATGGTCCTCTGATAAAAGATGAGCCACCAGGGGCCATTTGGCGACCATAAGTTCCTTCGTATTCTTCGGGCCGGTATGCTTCAACCTGCCCAAAACACTGTGTTGCTGCTGCTGGTGGTGGTGGAGGCACACTGAGATTGAACAAATTATGTATGACATTAACTATGGCTGGGGGTGAGGGCATAACTGATGCCCCATCAATCACCGTTAACAGAGCATTTGCTGCTGTAATATAAATGTTCTGCTTCTCTCGTGGCATGGATCGGAGGCGGGCAGCTATGGATAAGCCAACTAAATCCAGGAGATCCTCCTGGCATGTCCTTTCCACAAGACTGAGGGTACGTTTAGTCAGGGCTTCAAACAGACTAGTCACACCCTCGTGGCTTTTGGCCTTTTTTTTTGGTCGCCCTTCTCAATGCCACGAGACGAGCAGAAGCAGACCCCCTCCCAGTGGGCCTCAACACATCACCAGTAGAGCTACCGGCAGCGCTTGGACCAGGAGCAGCAGTCCCCAAACCGGTGTCGACGTCCGCTTCAGTTACGGAACAACTTGCGTGACAAACATCTGTGGCAGAAGCAGATGTCTCCGGCGACGAAAGCTGTACAATTGGATGGAATTCCTCCTCTACTTCATCCGTTCTTGCGTCGGTTTCTGTTGATGGGGCACTGATCTTGCCTTCAGTTCTAAAAGAAAAGGTAAAAAATACTGTTAATACCACATTTTTTTAAACATTGCAATTACTATTTTTTGCGAAATTACCTCCGCAAACTCCTGCTGGTTAGCATAAATGCAAGTTCATCTGCATACGGTACTTTTCGTTTACGTGGCGATGCGCCACTTTTCACAGACTGGTGATACTTCACCAGCCGGTCGGTGACCGATCGCCATCGGCTTTTCACATCACACACTGCAATAACAAAACAAAAACAATTTAGTAACTGCTTTAACAACAAAAATGCAATTAAAAATAGATCTAACAATAAAGGTAAAAATCAATACTTACTAATTTCCTCTTGGGCATCATGATCCGCATTCACCCACTGGGGATAGATTTCCCGCAAGACCGAGGCCCAGGCGTCCTTTTTTTTCTGTTTGTCTTTATAACAGTCGCTTGCTCTGTTCCAGATTTCGGGATATTTTTCAATCTATAGTGAATAACATAACGTCTGTGAATATTTTTTCTTTAAAAAAAAAGGGTGGAATAAAAGAGTAATAAAGAAAAAAAATAAAAAATTCACACACACACGCTAAACATATGGCGATATCTACGCACACCACCACCAACCCCTCACCTATATTGTACGGTTCTTTCACACGTCAATCTCCAGGACGAGTGGTGATGCCATTTTACACACATAACGGAGACCCACACACAGACCCATTCCAAAGCATGCTCGGTCACACATATCCGTAGTAATGTGGACGTGAGAAATTAACCTTACAGCGTATACAGGAGCTTTGAGTTAATGAACCTACATACGCTGTCCAATAATCTTTCAGTTCAATAAATAATTTAAAAAAAAAACGTGGGCTCCCGCATAGTTTTAATAACTAGCAGAGGGAAAGCAGACGGTTGAGGGCTGATGTTATAGTCTGGGAAGTAGGAAATAACCATGGCCCCTTCCCTTGCTATTAATACCAGCCCGCAGCAGTTAGCTTAGCCTTTACTGGCCATTGTACAGGGGGACCCCCACAAAAAAAATGACATGGGGTCCCCCTATAAGTTGCAGCCAGCAAAGGCTAGGCAGACAGCTGCGACCTGATATTAATAGCCAAGAAAGGGGCCATGGTTGTAGGCCCCCTCCCAGGCTATAATATCAGCCCTCAGCCGCCCCAGATTTGGTGCATCTTATTTGTGCGCCAAATCTGGCGCTTAGCCTCGCTCTTCCACACTGCCCTGGTGCGGTGGCAGGGGGTAATAGTGGTGGGGTTCATGTCAGCGCCAGCTGCCATGAAGCCCAGGTTAGTAATGAGGGGCGTTTATAAGACACCCCCATTACTAACCTACAAAGAGTTTAAAAAAAAAAAAAAACACAATACACCAAGAAAAAAATAATTTATTTGAAATAAAACACACCATTTTATTTAATTCTTAGTTTACTAAAAAAAAATAGTTACCTGTCCACGTTCCAGCGCTGATCTCCCATGCACAGCTGTCACATCTGGAGATGGTGACAGCTGTGCATGGCTGCTGTAAGCTCACACTGCCAGGAACACGTCCGCTCCCGGCAGCAGGAGCCACTGACTGAGGTCACCGGAGTGCATTCAGTCAGCGCTGCTCCGGAGACCTCCTTTACAGCCCTGCTGTACCGTGGCAATTTCTCACGGTACAGCAGGGCCGTAAAGCAGCTAACCGGAGCAGCGCTGACTGAACTCCGGCGAACCCGCGGGGCTGCGTTACAGCCCTGTCATTCTAGCGGCGGCAGCGGTTTAGAGCGGTCACATTCTATGTGGCTGCTCTAAACTGGAGATCATCGTGGGACACTCGTGGACTACTACGGAGGGGTAAGGATAGGTTGTGGTTTATTATTTTATATTTTATTACAGGAGATCGATGGCTTCAGGGAATTAGGTGTCTAGGTGAGTATAGGTGTATTTTTTTTTATTTTTTTTATTTTAGGTGGCGATCGGCGGGGACAGGTAATGATTTTATTTTCATAGGTAACCACTGGCCACCAATGAGAAAAAAATGGGACAGTAAATAATATTGGGGACAATAAAAACATAATAAAAAAAATATAAAACAAAAACGTTTGTGTATATATATATATCTGAAGGGAATATGATGGCACCCTCAAAAAAATAAAATAAATAAATAATAGGAGTAGGGCCAATAATATATGGGGGCTACAATTTCATTTTGGGGCACATTTTACAGCAGGAGCAGGCTGATGGGAACTACTGCTCCCATCGAGCTGCTCCTGCTGGCACTAGTGGACGGGGGACAGACATAGGCCGATGGGAGTAGTAGTGTCACATCGGTCTATGTCTTCCTGCTGACACCCCCCCACACAGACCCCACACAGACCCCAAACACATTAATCATGAATCCCACGTTGAGATTCATGCGCTTGTACCATCCCAGATGAGCAGCCATGATCCTGACAGACGGGAATATTATGGGATTCTCATCTTCCTGGATTATGGGATGCTCATGGGATGGCTGGAACGCCCAATTGTGAGGTCACTTCCTATTTGGTGCGGTTTTGTTGTACAATACCGCATCAAATGCGCTTCAATTCCGCAAGTATTTTTACATATTTGCGGATTTGAAGCGTCTCAATGCAAGTCAATGGCGGCCATTCCGCTGCGTTTCCGCAGAATTAATGAACATGCTGCGGATTTTTGAGCGCCGCGGAAAAATCCGCAGCATGTGCATTGACATTGCGGAATGCCATTGGGGACCATGGGGTGCAGATTACCAAGCGTTTTTGATGCGTTTCCGCTGCGGAAACTCCGCAGCGGAAACGCATGAAAAACGCATCGTGTGCATGCAGCCTAAAAAAAAAACACATTAAAAATGCAGCAAGTAAGGGGAAAAAGGCATAAAAATGCAGCAAGAATGCAATAACCAGAGAAGATTGTTATTGTGCAGTTTAGTGTGGAACCCGCAGAACACAAAAAACAGTGGTTACATTACTTGTGAACATGGCTTTACAAACACAAAAAAAGCCAGATATCATATAGTGAAGCTTACATACAGATGATAAAGATCTTGCTGCTACGACTGTGAATAAAATAATAAAAAGAAATCCACAGGTCCCAAAAAGAGATAAGCAGGACGATAAGAGATTCACGGCCTCCGGTCCAGCCGCCAAGTACCACTGACCTGCTGTCATGGTGTAGGGGGAATGCTGGTGAGGAAATGGCAGATACAGGCAGGGTGAGCAGGGAAAACTAGTATGTCCCTAGACTGGGAATCCTGAATAGCCTTGACCCTGAAGGTATCTCTGATGGTGAGAAGGTTTGGGTCTCCACCCTAAGCCCTAACTCCTCCACAAGCCCTGAGCTAAACCCCCTCACCTCCCTCCACTGAAAAAGGTACAGCAACTTCAAAGGAAAGGACTTCAGCAGCACAAACAAAACAGGTCCGAACAGAACGGCTTCCAGGTATAGAGTGAAACTCTATCAGCAGCAGCACCTGGTGGAAAGAGAGGCTACTTAAAGGCTAGGGGGAGCAGACTCGCACATTAGCTCACATCCACCAGGACACGGCAATAGAACTGGCATTAAGGCTAAGTGCCCACGAAGCAGAAATGCTCCGGATTTTTTCTGCATCTCCCAGGCAGGAAAAACGCATGCGGATTTTACATGTGTTTTTCCTGCCAGGTAGAAGCGTTTGTGAAGCGTTTTTGCATGCATTTCCGCATGTGGTTTGTAAAGCGCTTTTCCAAGCGATTTTAGCATCACTTGGAAAAGTGCTTGACAACTTGCAACCGGCATGGATTTATATAGTGTGACCAAGTTACGATGCTGCAAATGCAGCATCAATAGTAAAAAAAAAGAATAAAATGGAGAAAAATAAATAAAAACATTATACTCCCCTTCCGATGGCCCCTGGTCTCCTTCTCCGGTGTCTTCGACAGCTCGCGGTGGTGTAAAAGGACCTTCTATGACGCCATTTAGTCATGTGACAGGTCATGCGATCGCCGATGTCAGCAGTCGTGTGACCTGTCACATGACTAAATGATGTCATGGAAGGTCCTTTTACACCACCGTGAGCTGCCGAAGACACCGGATGACCCGTACAGGAGACCGGGGGCCATTAGAAGGTGAGCATAATGTTTTTTTTTATTTTAATTCTTTTTTAACTACAGGTACTATGGTAGCCGGGTCTAGAGGAGAGTCTTCTCTTCTCCAGACCCGGGTACTATCTGCGCATTGAATCGCTTAATATCCCCATGTGTACATGAACTTGACGCGCCCCCTGGGCCGTGGGGTACCCGGTGTCGGGCCGTTAGATACTGGGGGAGGTCACAGTGGCGGTGACCCGGTCCGTGACCCAGGGCGGTCAATAAAAAGGGGATATGGATAGGGGATTTTATAGTGTTCTTATAGAGTTTGTGACGCCACCTGTGGAATGCGGCTAGAGGGAGCCGCCGCTGCGGAGCAGGTCCTCTGAAGCTGATGTTACTGCAGCAGGGATGGTGTGGCTCTCCACAGGAAGAGCTAGCTCCAGGGCAGTGTAGAGGTTGTAGGTTGTGCTGGGCGTTGTAGTGCAGGGGTTGATGGCGCAGCAATAATCAGTCCACAACTTAATGGCAGTTTACTCTTGTCTTTACTGGTGGTGATTAGACAAGCCGGGACTAGGGTACTGGCTAGAAGTGGAAGTCCGGGCAGCCTGGAAGCAAGTAAAGAATCCTCATTGCCAGGTGAAGTTGGAGGCCTTCCCTTTCCACTAAACTGTTTGGCCCTGTCGTTTGTAGCTGTGCGGTGGCCCTCGTCCCTGAGTGTAACGTTTCTGTGCTCACCCGTATGGCAGGCAGCTCGGGCCTTGCTGATGCGTCGCTCCCTCGTGGCGGTGCTGGACCCTGCGGTGCTGCTGAGCCTCCGGGCGTCTGATGGGGTCAGGAGACCTGCAGTCTCCTACCCTCGGGTTTCTGCTGCTGGGGCTTCGGTGCCCCACAGCCTCGGACTCCGGTGTCCGGTTCTCTGTGTTTGTTCCTTCTGGGGTGAGCTGCCGCGCAGCTCCAGTCCCCAGCTCCTTTCTCCTCGACATCCTCTCTTCAACTCCTCACACTAAGACTAACTAACCCCGCCTCCAGATCCAGTTGCTAAGGGGAGGGACTCCCCTTGCTGGTCTGGAGACAGGAAAGTGTTGCATGCTTAGTAAAACCTGATTAGGGGACCCCTGCTTGCTTCCAGGCATGGCATCACCTCTTATGAGGGAGGCAATGCCACTGTGGCAACCGGACCCCTGGGGTGCCACATACTCATGCAGATTTTATGCGATTCAATGCAAATCAATGGCGGCAATTACGCCGCGTTTCCGCAAAATTAATGGACGTGCTGCAGATTTTTCCGCAATGATAATCCGCAGTGCACATTGGACTAGAGTCCTGTGAATCAATCCACTTATCTCTAGTTAAAAGTGTCCCGAATACAGCATCACAGTCCCAGATTTGGTCTACGCCCTGCAGTTTTGAGCGTCTGCTGAATTTCGCTCACAGCCACTGCCCGTATGACATCTCCTTCCTGCCAGGGTAGAAAGAAATGGTAAATGGGCATGGATTGGGGTGTGGCCAGGGGTATGGCCAAAATTTGCCACAGTGAGCGCCGCATAAATTATCCCCCTTTCTTTTCTTCAAAAGTTGGGAGGTATGTGCTTTTCACAAAGCCCCCATCCCATAGTACATCTTTCCTTTCTGTTCTCTCTAAAATACAGTCCTATAGTATATTTTTCTTTTGTCTGCCTCCTCTATATACAGCCCATCATGCAGTGTATCTCTTTTTTCTCTCCCCTCTATATACAGCCCATCCTGCAGTACATCTCTCTTTTCTGTCCGTTCCCTATAGGGCTCATCGTGCAACATATCTCTTCTTTCTGTCTCCTGTATACAGCCCATCATGCAGGATGTCACTTCTTAGTTACCAGCGTGAAGGCAAACTGCTTCCTGGTATGACCTGATATACTGGAATGAAGGAGGCTCCGCCACTTTCAGTAACATCATCCCTCACAGTAGAAGCTCTGTTCTAAACACAGCACAATTATGCTGGTATGATGATGACTGAGAGAGCTTGTACTGCACATTACTGACCAGGATCCCTACATCTACAGGGTGGATCCAATAGCAACGCATGCTTAGGAGAGTGATATATGCAAACAAGCAATTTCATATTGGTTTAAATAAATATACTGTATGTCTACAAAATTATAAGACCATATTGTGATATTTGAATACCCCTTTAAAAAATTATACTGATCTGCTCACCTGAGTTAGGCTCTTTTCACTTGTAATCGCAATATGCCTACATAATGTGCAGCTAAGCATTGTGGTGAGATTTCCATCTATATCCACTGGTCACCAAACTCAGGTATGGAACAGGCTTTGAGTCACAGATATTTAAAAAACAAATCTGCCACTTTCTAAAAGTTCGCTGTTAAAGCAGTTATCCACTACTTTTACATTGATGACCTATCCATAGGATAGGTCATCAATGTCTGATTGACCAGGGTCCAACACCCAGCACCCACGCCAATCAGTGTCGGCAGTGTGGCCGCCAGCAGGAAGTACTTACTTGCGGAGCTGGCAGTCTACTTGTAGTGGTCGGGGCTTGGTACTGCACTTCCGCCTCCTATACAAATTAATAGGAGGTGGATGTGTAATACCTTGTGGCAGCCACAACAAGTAGACGGAGCAGCTCGGCAAGCGAGTACTTCCTGCCGGAGGCCGCCAGCACCGGTGACAGACCCCGGCTGATCAGACATTGATGACCTATCCTAAGGATAAGTCATCAATGTAAAAGTAGTGGACAATGTCTTTAATATATGATACTGTGTTTTATATCAACCAATTAGCTTTGAGATTTGTAAAAATGGTATGTAAATGAAAAACAGGTATAATCCATTGGTTTTGAACTGGTTTTGGCATAAATGCTAAAATAGAGAACTACAGTAAGATTGGTCACTAATAGAGATGAGCGAATCTTTCAAAGTTTGGTTCGGACAGGCGAACTTCCCGATGTTCGCCGAACAGTTTGTCCAACATATCCGAACCCCACTGAATTCAATGGGAGGCAAAATCAAATGCATAGACAACACTTTCAGGGGGGCCCAAAAGCTGTCTCAAACTAAGAGCAGACACAAGGAAAAGTGGCATCAATTGACCCAGAGTACAAATAGTATAATTGTGCAGTATGGATGTATGGGACATTGATAAGTAACAGGTGGATGAGTGACATGTGTAGGCCTGGTTCTCTGAGAGCCATGACAAATTCAGGCAACACACATGAAGGAGACCCAACTTGGAGTCCAAACATTTCCAAAAATTAGGGGCAGACACCAGGAAAAATGGCTTCAATTGACCCACAGTAGAAATTTTATAGCAGCAGTCAGCCATGGGCCATGCATGACACAGGGTCTGGTCCAGCAATTACAGCTTTGATTTGAAGCTCAAACTAAGACGAGGTGGGTGAGGGACTGGTGTAGGCCTGCTGTGCTGGGAGCCCTGATACCTCATGCAAGAGCTCAAACTGCTTTTCTGCTCAGCCACGCTCAGGTGACACAAATATCCACTTCGTAGACTACTATTGTTAGAAAAATGTAAGGATAGTAACACAGGTAGTTGATGGAAAGTAAGTGGAGACCAGCAATAAGTTCAGGCCTGCCGTTCTGGGAGCCCTACCGCTACAGGCAACACACATGAAAGAGACGCAACTTGGAGTCCAAACATTTCCAAAAATTAGAGGCAGACACCACTAAGGTGACATCAATTTCCCCACATTTCAAAAAATTATTTCCACACACCATTAAAGTGGCATCAATTTCCCTAGAATAGAAATAGTATAATGGGGCTCTGACACCCCTTCCACGACAGGCAACCCACAAAATGAACACCCAACTTGGAGTCTCCACATTTAAAAAAATTGTTAGTAACATCAGCAGCAGTAGCAACAGCAGACACAGAAGCCACGACAAAAGTGTTACAGATTGCAATAACTCGAGATCAATGCAGCACACTAAAAAATACACCATTGCCTAGTCTGCCCAGTCAGCAACTGGGGTGCAACAGTCATTGGAGATCCATGACTTGTTTATCTTGATGAAAGTAAGGCGGTCTACACTTTCAGGGGACAGCTGGATGTGCTTATTCGTCAGGACACCACCAGCAGCGCTGAAGATACGTTCTGAGAGAATGCTGGCTGCCGGGACGACGCAACCTCCAAGGCATGACAGGCGAGCTCAGGCCACTCTTCCATTTTTGAAGACCAAAATGCAAAACTGTCCAAACTATCCCTGATGGCATTGATATTGAGCTTGAGATACTCCTGCACCATCCTCTCCAGTCTTTCACTATGTGTCAGACTTGTACAGCATGTGGGCGTCCCTTTCCAGGGGGGAGAAGCATCTGGCAAAATTTACTCTTGTACTGTGAATCTAACAAAGTGGCAACAAACTAGTCAGCCCTATTCCTAATCCTAACAATACGGGCATCATGTTGCAGATAGTGCAACAAGAAGGCGTTCATATGTCGGGCACTTACATGAGGTCCAAGTCCATGGTGTGTTGGTGGCGGGGTAACACTCAAGCTTGCCTTATCCATCCCCTCCCGCCAACCACGAACAACAGAGAGGGGATCATTATCCACTTCATCTCCTGACTGTTGCACGCCCATCACCTCTTCCTCCTCTTCCTCCTCCATTTCTCGGCACCTTCATTAACAGTTTGTCTGGTACCATAAGCCCCCCTCGATCGCTGTAATCTACCCTCCCATGGCACCTGCCTGTGCGACGACAGTCCGGAACTTAGAGATATTGTTATCCCTTCCTCCTCTTCCTCTGGGACCACCACCTCCTCCCGCAGACTATTCAAAGTGCGCTTCAGAATGTAGATGACTGCAATAGTGATGCTGATGATGGCATCGTCAGCGCTGACATTCTTAGTAGCTGTTTCAAAACTGTGTAGAAGGGTGCAGAAGTCCTTCATCTGTGCCCATTCCGCAAGCGTGATTTGCAAGTCTGTATTGTGTTGGCCCAGGCTATGCAAAATTACATACTGCACCATGGCCCATAGCTGCTGCCACATGTTCAGAGTGGAATTGCACCATGTCGGCACATCGCAAATCAACTAGTTAACCGGTAGGTCGAAAGACCTCGGTAGCGATGCAAGTCGATGATCCGCAAGATGTGAATGGCGGAAGTGAGCACACTGCGACTGTGTTTTCTCCAGCAGTGCATTCAGGCTTGGATATTGGCGGAGAAATTGCTGTACCACTTGGTTGAGGATGTGAGCCATGCAAGACACGTGCGTGAGGTTGTCCCATCATAGAGTCACCTCCAGGTTCGCACTGTTATTTCACACGGCCTTCCCTGGCTCCAGGTTCAGTGGAGACAACCATTACTCAAACTCAGCCTGGATAGCTGTCCACGACTCTTGAGCTGTGTGACTGCGATCTCCAAAACATATTAATTTATTCACTGCCTGATTGCGTTGAGCCCAGGCTGCGTAGTACGGAGGTGGAGGGGATTCTCTCTGCACTGATGGAACATGGGTCTCATTAAGGGAGAGATTGAGGGCGCAGGTGGAGGCCCTAGTTGAGGTGGAGGAGGCAGAAGCAGTGAAGGAAGTGTTAGATACAGAGGTTTGTCCCTCACGCCTTAGGGATTCCAAAACTAGTGGAGCAGACCTTAGCTTTGGCATGTGTAGGAGGAAACAATCTTTTACGTGACCACAACTGAGAGATCGAGGGCTGGCTGCTGTGCTGAGAGTGGAGTAGGGTCAACAAGACAACTGCTGAACTGTGAGTGAGGTGCAGGCGGAGATGTTATGGTGGATTGAGAAAGATGTAGTGTGCCCTGGGATCGGTCCAAAACAGCAGGCATGTCCACTTCCGTAACAGCTGACAGGCTCTCACTCACCTCGACTGTAGCGGGTAAACAAGTGGAGGCTCTGCGGCCAGAGACGTCTGTGAGAACACTTGCCACGGTGATGGAGGAGGAAAAAGCAGCAGATGCAGTTGATGGGGTGGCCAGTGCTTGGTGAGGCCCGCTAGTCCACATTTTAGCGCAGTGAAATTCCCAGACTAACGTATGTTGATCGCGCATGTGACGGCTCATGCATGTAGTAGTCAAATTTTTGGAATTTTTTGCCTCTACTGAGTCTTTTTTTACAAAGTTGGCAGATAACTTGATGAGACTCAGATACCTGAGGCACACGCAGACTAAACTGTTCTTTCAGGGCAGAAGGAGGAGGAGGGTGACTCTCAGGGTGAGGAGTGGGAGAACATAGAGGATGATGATGAGGTTGTAGATCCAACTTGGTGTGAACCCAGAGGCACAAATCTGCGTAGCTCAGCAGAGGGGGTGGAGGAGGAAGACGAGGAGGTTACGTTGCGGCTTTCCGCACAGACACGGAGTGGTGCAACCACGACAACCACTGCACCCTTAGCCACAACTCTGACTGTGGCCAGCAGCGGTCGCAGGTTTGCAGTTCGCAGGGGCGGCAAGGGTTGCCTGGGCCTTTTCTGAGACTGCAAAGGATGACCCAACTCAGGATCACCTTCACCCCCGGGGTTAACATCTGGTGACAAGGGTCTGGATTCTGCTCGGACTCTACTTCGTCCGGCCCCGGAGCCAACTGAAAAAAATATTGGGCATCTGTGCAGATGCTTTCCTCCTCTTCAGTCTGTGAATCTTTGGAGCAGACCTCTGATGCCCATGGAATAGAATGTGTGAACAGCTCTGCAGACTCGCCCATCTGTGGTTCCCCCAAGTTGTCAGTTTTTTTAGGATAGGACGAGCCAGTGTTTGTTCAGTAGAGCTTTCAGTAACATTACCACCTACCCCACATACACCTCGAACACCAAGCCTATTCCCCCTTCCACCAAAAACTCGCTTTTTCCTACTCATGTTGGATGTACCCTTCCCCTTTTTTAACAAGCTGTTTCACAATCCTAGGCCCAGACCTGTCAGTCACCTGTCACTAAATTAACAATCAGTATTTATTTGCTGAGATAATATGGCTGGACCTGAGAATTAGCACAAAAGATTTATATGATGAAATGTGGCTGGTGTCTGGACCACACAATTAGCACAATCGATTTAGATAGTGATGAGCGAGCACTAAAATGCTCAGGTACTCGTTGCTCGAGTCAAACAAATTGGAATGCTCGAGTGCTCGGTCCGAGCAACGAGCCCAATGTAAGTCTATGGGAAACTCCTGGGGTCATTTGCAGACAGAGAAATCATCAGCTGACATTGGAGTCGGAGCTGCTGTAGTGCCATAAACCACCTCAGTGAGTAAATCAATCTGCTGTTGCTGTTGTCGACTCTGTTGCTGGTAATGCTGCTGCTGGTACTGTTGCTGCTGCTGTGGCTGTTGCATAGCCAGCTTACTTGTCTCCTGTTGTGCCAGCTATTGCTGCTGTTCCCGGTGCTGCTGCTGTAGTTGCTGTTGCAGCTGTTGCAGGTGCTGTTGGTGCTGCTGGTACTGGCTTGGACCACGTGCTTCATCATCTTCTCCATTTGGTCTGACCATCCTCACAGCCGCCTTCACCCAGCACATGCAGCTTGTCCTCAGCCATCACGCTTGCTTCCTAGGAATCTTGAACACACTTCTAACACCAACTGTGGTAGATTGGCTCACTTGGTTGCACATAGAGGTACACACAGGAACACTGTCTTTTTAAATCTTCTGTGGTTTATTAAGGGAACTGCATAAACCACGGCAACATTAACAAAACAAACTCGGCCTTCCCGGCCTAACAGGAAAAACAAAACATAGCGTATGGCACAGTCCTTGTTGCTACGGGTAACCACCCGCTTCAGGAACAAACAATCCAAGGTTTAGCTTTCCTTCACAAGACAAAACAGCTCCAGAGCCTGTATCTCCAGACCCACCCCACACCAAACGCCCTAAAAGGCTGTGAATTTATCTTCTGACCTCCTCCCTCTCTGCAGGTGTTTAATCACCCTAGCACTAATAATGGCTGATTAACCCCTCATCACTTCGTGTGCTGGAACATTTTTCCTATGTTTATATTACTGGAGCTAACAATCTCAGTGTCACATATCTCCCCTCCAGTACTTTGCCAGTGATTTTGTCACAGCTGTTACACTGACAAAATGGTGCCAAAGCAAGATGTCCGCTTTTTATATGGAGAGGGACATGTGACTTCAGCAGCCAATGACACAAGCCCTTGTGTCTAGATGTTGTGGATGGTTTCTGTGCCCTGATTGGCTGCCAGAATCTCCACACATTAAGTTAATAAAAATTTTAAAAAAGAGTAACAATCTTCCGCTCCTTTGACTTCTCTCCACTCCCTCCCCTCATCAAACATGTTCCTGCTCATCATACAGCACCACTATCCTAGCCAAAGTTCTAACAACAGCGTTAGTGGAAACTCGATCATTTACAGAACTTTGGCCGAATTTTGACGATTTTGAGGAAAATAATCGGTAATCCGAACACAAATCCGAATGTGCAATGTTTGTGCCGACTTTGATATTGGCGAACGTTTTCCAAACAAGTTCGCTCATCTCTGATCACTAACAGAGAGGATCTTCTCATAAGAGATCTGTAACATAAATTTCTGATATCTATCTGAAATATTAATAGACAGTTTGATAGACAAGTTGGCTGGCAACAATCTGTTGAATCTGAATTGGCTGGACAGAGTATAAAGACAAGTGAAAAACAGGCCTAAAGAAAACAATTGAATCAAAGCCTCAAAACTGACAACATTGAAGGATCATTAGTTCAGCTCCTCCTAACAGAAGTCAAAATGCAAAATGTTAAAAATGTTAAGCAGAAGAAATTCTCCAATGGTCTTTCTGTATTTATTTTTTATTCCATGTACAATGTATTCATATATAGTGCAGATATTTCCAAAGCAGTTATTCAGTTGTAGACATCAATTAAATAATTTAAAAACATTTCAGGTTAAACAGGACAGCTTTGTTCCTGGAAACGGTTTGGTGTTCTAGAGATCAGACATCCGTGATAAAAACTTTATGGCATATAATCATCACGTTGTGTCTTCTGTGTTGCCATCATCTGTACAAAAGTAAAACATAACTGTAGGCAGAATAAGGAAGAATCTATAAACATGAAGTAATATTGCAATGATTGAAATAATACATATTTATAAGAGCATGTACAATATCTAATTGAAATGAAAATATTGAAATGCATCAGTTTAATCATTAGAGATTGTTTTTAGAGCAAATATCATAAATAACACTAACATTTTTATATATTTATAACATAAATAAGAGGAAACGTGAGATCTATGAAAAGCAAAATAGATAAATGTGGCCACGATATAAAACACAGTTTACTAAGTTGAAAACGTATTCCTTGAAAACACACAAAGAAAATATAGTCCCACCTACTGATGAAGAATGAAGCAGGACATTACATGAGGCAGAGGGTGATGTGAAGGCCTCTCTATGGGGGCTCAAGCCGCTAGAAAGCTGAAATGCCTTATGTGTGCTGGAGAACATGAACATATATGCAGCCAATTACTTGGCAGACAATGTGTAGCGGATGCTGATTTTTAGGTTTACACAAAAAAATGAGCATGAACAAAAGGATTATGGTTTCTGTTAACCCTTAATAGATGCACTATTTTTTTTTTAAATAATGAAATATGATAAAGTAGATTATTTTCTACTAAACTATGCCACTGCAATATTATTCATCAATTGCTTAAATAGCACCCACATTTTTCACAAAGAATTAGAAATTTCTAGAAAACAAAACAGAATGAATCTAGAAAACACTATCAGACTAAGAAAACAATTGTCAGGGTATGTGCCCACGTAGCGTTTTACAAGCGTATATGCTGCGGAATTTCCGCAGCGTAAACGCTTCAAAAACGCTTGTATATCCGCACCCCATGGTCCTCAATGGCAAGCTGCACTGTCAATGCCCATGTTGCGGATTTTTCCGCAGCGTTTATGTTGCGCTCAAAAATCCGCAGCATGTCCATTAATTTTGCGGACACACAGCGTAATCACCGCCATTGACTTGCATTGAAACGCATAATATCCGTGTCAGTACATTTGTACACACGGATTATATGCGTTTCAATGTGCGGATGGTACCTAAGTCTGGAGGAGAGGAGACGCTCATCCAGACCTGGGTACCATAGAAACTGTAAAAAAAAGAATTTAAAATAAAAAATAAAGTTTATACTCACCTTCCTATGTCCTCCCGGTGTTTTGTCTGCTCCGTCCGCTCTCTTGCAATGCTCCCGCTGTTGTGAAGGACCTGCCATGACGTCACTGAGTCATGTGACCCATCACATGGCTCAATGACGTCACCGCAGGTCCTTCACACCACCGCGAGCCGCCCAACACACCGGACGTGGCAGAGAGAACACCGGGAGGACACTGGAAGGTGAGTATAAACTTTATTTTTTTATTTTTGACCACTTTATTCTTTTTTTTAACTATTACTTGGTCACACTACTATAAATCCATGCCGGTTGCATGGATTTATATTGTGTGAACAAGTTGTCAAGCACTTTCCAAGTGATGCTAAAATCGCTTGGAAAAGTGCTTGATAACCCGCATGCAGAAATGCATGCAAGGACGCTTTACAAACGCTTCTACCTGGCGGAAAAAACGCATGTAAAATCCACATGAGCTTTTCCTGACAGGGAGAAGCATAAAAATATGCAGCATTTCTGCATCGTGGGCACATAGCTTCAACATGAACAAGGACAGAGTCCTCCCTACCCCAGTGCTGAGTGTGGCATGTGGAAGTGAGAGGAAATGAGCCGACCCTCCCCCACACAGATCAGAGACTGAGCAGAAGCCTGAGCGCTGAGCCTATCCCTCCCCCACACAGATCAGAGACTGAGCAGAAGCCTGAGCACTGAGCCTATCCCTCCCCCACACAGATCAGAGACAGAGCAGAAGCCTGAGCACTGAGCCTATCCCTCCCCCACACAGATCAGAGAATGAGCAGAAGCCTGAGCGCTGAGCCTATCCCTCCCCCACACAGATCAGAGACTGAGCAGAAGCCTGAACGCTGAGCCTATCCCTCCCCCACACAGATCAGAGACTGAGCAGAAGCCTGAGCACTGATCCTATCCCTCCCCCACACAGATCAGAGACTGAGCAGAAGCCTGAGCGCTGAGCCTATCCCTCCCCCACACAGATCAGAGACTGAGCGGAAGCCTGAGCACTGAGCCTATCCCTCCCCCACACAGATCAGAGACGGAGCAGAAGCCTGAGCGCTGAGCCTATCCCTCCCCCACACAGATAAGAGACTGAGCAGAAGCCTGAGCGCTGAGCCTATCCCTCCCCCACACAGATCAGAGACTGAGCGGAAGCCTGAGCACTGAGCCTATCCCTCCCCCACACAGATCAGAGACTGAGCAGAAGCCTGAGCGCTGAGCCTATCCCTCCCCCACACAGATCAGATCAGAGACTGAGCAGAAGCCTGAACGCTGAGCCTATCCCTCCCCCACACAGATCAGAGACTGAGCAGAAACCTGAGCGCTGAGCCTATCCCTCCCCCACACAGATCAGAGACTGAGCAGATGCCTGAGCGCTGAGCCTATCCCTCCCCCACACAGATCAGAGACTGAGCAGAAGCCTGAGCGCTGAGCCTATCCCTCCCCCACACAGATCAGAGACTGAGCAGAAGCCTGAGCGCTGAGCCTATCCCTCCCTCACACAGATCAGAGACTGAGCAGAAGCCTGAGCGCTGAGCCTATCCCTCAACCACACAGATCAGAGACTGAGCAGAAGCCTGAGCGCTGAGCCTATCCCTCCCCCACACAGATCAGAGACTGAGCAGAAGCCTGAGCGCTGAGCCTATCCCTCCCCCACACAGATCAGAGACTGAGCAGAAGCCTGAGCGCTGAGCCTATCCCTCCCCCACACAGATCAGAGACTGAGCAGAAGCCTGAGCGCTGAGTCTATCCCTCCCCCACACAGATCAGAGACTGAGCAGAAGCCTGAGCGCTGAGCCTATCCCTCCCCCACACAGATAAGAGACTGAGCAGAAGCCTGAGCGCTGAGCCTATCCCTCCCCCACACAGATCAGAGACTGAGCGGAAGTCTGAGCACTGAGCCTATCCCTCCCCCACACAGATCAGAGACTGAGCAGAAGCCTGAGCGCTGAGCCTATCCCTCCCCCACACAGATCAGAGACTGAGCAGAAACCTGAGCGCTGAGCCTATCCCTCCCCCACACAGATCAGAGACTGAGCAGAAGCCTGAGCACTGAGCCTATCCCTCCCCCACACAGATCAGAGACTGAGCAGAAGCCTGAGCGCTGAGCCTATCCCTCCCCCACACAGATCAGAGACTGAGCAGAAGCCTGAGCGCTGAGCCTATCCCTCCCTCACACAGATCAGAGACTGAGCAGAAGCCTGAGCGCTGAGCCTATCCCTCAACCACACAGATCAGAGACTGAGCAGAAGCCTGAGCGCTGAGCCTATCCCTCCCCCACACAGATCAGAGACTGAGCAGAAGCCTGAGTGCTGAGCCTATCCCTCCCCCACACAGATCAGACTGAGCAGAAGCCTGAGCACTGAGCCTATCCCTCCCCCACACAGATCAGAGACTGAGCAGAAGCCTGAGCGCTGAGCCTATCCCTCCCCCACACAGATCAGAGACTGAGCAGAAGCCTGAGTGCTGAGCCTATCCCTCCCCCACACAGATCAGACTGAGCAGAAGCCTGAGCGCTGAGTCTATCCCTCCCCCACACAGATCAGAGACTGAGCAGAAGCCTGAGCGCTGAGCCTATCCCTCCCCCACACAGATAAGAGACTGAGCAGAAGCCTGAGCACTGAGCCTATCCCTCCCCCACACAGATTAGAGACTGAGCAGAAGCCTGAGCGCTGAGCCTATCCCTCCCCCACACAGATCAGAGACTGAGCAGAAGCCTGAGCACTGAGCCTATCCCTCCCCCACACAGATCAGAGACTGAGCAGAAGCCTGAGCACTGATCCTATCCCTCCCCCACACAGATCAGAGACTGAGCAGAAACCTGAGCGCTGAGCCTATCCCTCCCCCACACAGATCAGAGACAGAGCGGAAGCCTGAGCGCTGAGCCTATCCCTCCCCCACACAGATCAGAGACTGAGCAGAAACCTGAGGGCTGAGCCTATCCCTCCCCCACACAGATAAGAGACTGAGCAGAAGCCTGAGCGCTGAGCCTATCCCTCCCCCACACAGATCAGAGACTGAGCGGAAGCCTTAGCACTGAGCCTATCCCTCCCCCACACAGATCAGAGACTGAGCAGAAGCCTGAGCGCTGAGCCTATCCCTCCCCCACACAGATCAGATCAGAGACTGAGCAGAAGCCTGAGCGCTGAGCCTATCCCTCCCCCACACAGATCAGAGACTGAGCAGAAACCTGAGCGCTAAGCCTATCCCTCCCCCACACAGATCAGAGACTGAGCAGAAGCCTGAGCGCTGAGCCTATCCCTACCCCACACAGATCAGAGACTGAGCAGAAGCCTGAGCGCTGAGCCTATCCCTCCCCCACACAGATCAGAGACTGAGCAGAAGCCTGAGCGCTGAGCCTATCCCTCCCTCACACAGATCAGAGACTGAGCAGAAGCCTGAGCGCTGAGCCTATCCCTCCCCCACACAGATCATAGACTGAGCAGATTCCTGAGCGCTGAGCCTATTCCTCCCCCACACAGATCAGAGACTGAGCAGAAGCCTGAGCACTGAGCCTATCCCTCCCCCACACAGATCATAGACTGAGCAGAAGCCTGAGCGCTGAGCCTATCCCTCCCCCACACAGATCAGAGACTGAGCAGAAGCCTGAGCGCTGAGCCTATCCCTCCCCCACACAGATCAGAGACTGAGCAGAAGCCTGAGCGCTGAGCCTATCCCTCCCCCACACAGATCAGAGACTGAGCAGAAGCCTGAGCGCTGAGCCTATCCCTCCCCCACACAGATCAGAGACTGAGCAGAAGCCTGAGCGCTGAGCCTATCCCTCCCCCACACAGATCAGAGACTGAGCAGAAGCCTGAGCGCTGAGCCTATCCCTCCCCCACACAGATCAGAGACTGAGCAGAAGCCTGAGCACTGAGCCTATCCCTCCCCCACACAGATCAGAGACTGAGCAGAAGCTTGAGCGCTGAGCCTATCCCTCCCTCATACAGATCAGAGACTGAGCAAAAGCCTGAGCGCTGAGCCTATCCCTCCCCCACACAGATCAGAGATTGAGCAGAAGCCTGAGCGCTGAGCCTATCCCTCCCCCACACAGATCAGAGTCTGAGCAGAAGCCTGAGCGCTGAGCCTATCCCTCCCCCACACAGATCAGAGACTGAGCAGAAGCCTGAGCGCTGAGCCTATCCCTCCCCCACACAGATCAGAGACTGAGCAGAAGCCTGAGCGCTGAGCCTATCCCTCCCTCACACAGATCAGAGACTGAGCAGAAGCCTGAGCGCTGAGCCTATCCCTCCCTCACACAGATCAGAGACTGAGCAGAAGCCTGAGCGCTGAGCCTATCCCTCAACCACACAGATCAGAGACTGAGCAGAAGCCTGAGCGCTGAGCCTATCCCTCCCCCACACAGATCAGAGACTGAGCAGAAGCCTGAGTGCTGAGCCTATCCCTCCCCCACACAGATCAGACTGAGCAGAAGCCTGAGCACTGAGCCTATCCCTCCCCCACACAGATCAGAGACTGAGCAGAAGCCTGAGCGCTGAGCCTATCCCTCCCCCACACAGATCAGAGACTGAGCAGAAGCCTGAGTGCTGAGCCTATCCCTCCCCCACACAGATCAGACTGAGCAGAAGCCTGAGCGCTGAGTCTATCCCTCCCCCACACAGATCAGAGACTGAGCAGAAGCCTGAGCGCTGAGCCTATCCCTCCCCCACACAGATAAGAGACTGAGCAGAAGCCTGAGCACTGAGCCTATCCCTCCCCCACACAGATTAGAGACTGAGCAGAAGCCTGAGCGCTGAGCCTATCCCTCCCCCACACAGATCAGAGACTGAGCAGAAGCCTGAGCGCTGAGCCTATCCCTCCCCCACACAGATCAGAGTCTGAGCAGAAGCCTGAGCGCTGAGCCTATCCCTCCCCCCACACAGATCAGAGACTGAACAGAAGCCTGAGCGCTGAGCCTATCCCTCCCCCACACAGATCAGAGACTGAGCAGAAGCCTGAGCGCTGAGCCTATCCCTCCCCCACACAGATCAGAGACTGAGCAGAAGCCTGAGTGCTGAGCCTATCCCTCCCCCACACAGATCAGAGACTGAGCAGAAGCCTGAGCGCTGAGCCTATCCCTACCCCACACAGATCAGAGACTGAGGAGAAGCCTGAGCGCTGAGCCTATCCCTCCTCCACACAGATCACAGACTGAGCAGAAGCCTGAGCGCTGAGCCTATCCCTCCCCCACACAGATCAGAGACTGAGCAGAAGCCTGAGCGCTGAGCCTATCCCTCCTCCACACAGATCAGAGACTGAGCAGAAGCCTGAGCGCTGAGCCTATCCCTCCCCCACACAGATCAGAGACTGAGCAGAAGCCTGAGCACTGAGCCTATCCCTCCCCCACACAGATCAGAGACTGAGCAGAAGCCTGAGCGCTGAGCCTATCCCTCCCCCACACAGATCAGAGAATGAGCAGAAGCCTGAGCGCTGAGCCTATCCCTCCCCCACACAGATCAGAGACTGAGCAGAAGCCTGAACGCTGAGCCTATCCCTCCCCCACACAGATCAGAGACTGAGCAGAAGCCTGAGCACTGATCCTATCCCTCCCCCACACAGATCAGAGACTGAGCAGAAGCCTGAGCGCTGAGCCTATCCCTCCCCCACACAGATCAGAGACTGAGCGGAAGCCTGAGCACTGAGCCTATCCCTCCCCCACACAGATCAGAGACGGAGCAGAAGCCTGAGCGCTGAGCCTATCCCTCCCCCACACAGATAAGAGACTGAGCAGAAGCCTGAGCGCTGAGCCTATCCCTCCCCCACACAGATCAGAGACTGAGCGGAAGCCTGAGCACTGAGCCTATCCCTCCCCCACACAGATCAGAGACTGAGCAGAAGCCTGAGCGCTGAGCCTATCCCTCCCCCACACAGATCAGATCAGAGACTGAGCAGAAGCCTGAACGCTGAGCCTATCCCTCCCCCACACAGATCAGAGACTGAGCAGAAACCTGAGCGCTGAGCCTATCCCTCCCCCACACAGATCAGAGACTGAGCAGATGCCTGAGCGCTGAGCCTATCCCTCCCCCACACAGATCAGAGACTGAGCAGAAGCCTGAGCGCTGAGCCTATCCCTCCCCCACACAGATCAGAGACTGAGCAGAAGCCTGAGCGCTGAGCCTATCCCTCCCTCACACAGATCAGAGACTGAGCAGAAGCCTGAGCGCTGAGCCTATCCCTCAACCACACAGATCAGAGACTGAGCAGAAGCCTGAGCGCTGAGCCTATCCCTCCCCCACACAGATCAGAGACTGAGCAGAAGCCTGAGCGCTGAGCCTATCCCTCCCCCACACAGATCAGAGACTGAGCAGAAGCCTGAGCGCTGAGCCTATCCCTCCCCCACACAGATCAGAGACTGAGCAGAAGCCTGAGCGCTGAGTCTATCCCTCCCCCACACAGATCAGAGACTGAGCAGAAGCCTGAGCGCTGAGCCTATCCCTCCCCCACACAGATAAGAGACTGAGCAGAAGCCTGAGCGCTGAGCCTATCCCTCCCCCACACAGATCAGAGACTGAGCGGAAGTCTGAGCACTGAGCCTATCCCTCCCCCACACAGATCAGAGACTGAGCAGAAGCCTGAGCGCTGAGCCTATCCCTCCCCCACACAGATCAGAGACTGAGCAGAAACCTGAGCGCTGAGCCTATCCCTCCCCCACACAGATCAGAGACTGAGCAGAAGCCTGAGCACTGAGCCTATCCCTCCCCCACACAGATCAGAGACTGAGCAGAAGCCTGAGCGCTGAGCCTATCCCTCCCCCACACAGATCAGAGACTGAGCAGAAGCCTGAGCGCTGAGCCTATCCCTCCCTCACACAGATCAGAGACTGAGCAGAAGCCTGAGCGCTGAGCCTATCCCTCAACCACACAGATCAGAGACTGAGCAGAAGCCTGAGCGCTGAGCCTATCCCTCCCCCACACAGATCAGAGACTGAGCAGAAGCCTGAGTGCTGAGCCTATCCCTCCCCCACACAGATCAGACTGAGCAGAAGCCTGAGCACTGAGCCTATCCCTCCCCCACACAGATCAGAGACTGAGCAGAAGCCTGAGCGCTGAGCCTATCCCTCCCCCACACAGATCAGAGACTGAGCAGAAGCCTGAGTGCTGAGCCTATCCCTCCCCCACACAGATCAGACTGAGCAGAAGCCTGAGCGCTGAGTCTATCCCTCCCCCACACAGATCAGAGACTGAGCAGAAGCCTGAGCGCTGAGCCTATCCCTCCCCCACACAGATAAGAGACTGAGCAGAAGCCTGAGCACTGAGCCTATCCCTCCCCCACACAGATTAGAGACTGAGCAGAAGCCTGAGCGCTGAGCCTATCCCTCCCCCACACAGATCAGAGACTGAGCAGAAGCCTGAGCACTGAGCCTATCCCTCCCCCACACAGATCAGAGACTGAGCAGAAGCCTGAGCACTGATCCTATCCCTCCCCCACACAGATCAGAGACTGAGCAGAAACCTGAGCGCTGAGCCTATCCCTCCCCCACACAGATCAGAGACAGAGCGGAAGCCTGAGCGCTGAGCCTATCCCTCCCCCACACAGATCAGAGACTGAGCAGAAACCTGAGGGCTGAGCCTATCCCTCCCCCACACAGATAAGAGACTGAGCAGAAGCCTGAGCGCTGAGCCTATCCCTCCCCCACACAGATCAGAGACTGAGCGGAAGCCTTAGCACTGAGCCTATCCCTCCCCCACACAGATCAGAGACTGAGCAGAAGCCTGAGCGCTGAGCCTATCCCTCCCCCACACAGATCAGATCAGAGACTGAGCAGAAGCCTGAGCGCTGAGCCTATCCCTCCCCCACACAGATCAGAGACTGAGCAGAAACCTGAGCGCTGAGCCTATCCCTCCCCCACACAGATCAGAGACTGAGCAGAAGCCTGAGCGCTGAGCCTATCCCTACCCCACACAGATCAGAGACTGAGCAGAAGCCTGAGCGCTGAGCCTATCCCTCCCCCACACAGATCAGAGACTGAGCAGAAGCCTGAGCGCTGAGCCTATCCCTCCCTCACACAGATCAGAGACTGAGCAGAAGCCTGAGCGCTGAGCCTATCCCTCCCCCACACAGATCATAGACTGAGCAGATTCCTGAGCGCTGAGCCTATTCCTCCCCCACACAGATCAGAGACTGAGCAGAAGCCTGAGCACTGAGCCTATCCCTCCCCCACACAGATCATAGACTGAGCAGAAGCCTGAGCGCTGAGCCTATCCCTCCCCCACACAGATCAGAGACTGAGCAGAAGCCTGAGCGCTGAGCCTATCCCTCCCCCACACAGATCAGAGACTGAGCAGAAGCCTGAGCGCTGAGCCTATCCCTCCCCCACACAGATCAGAGACTGAGCAGAAGCCTGAGCGCTGAGCCTATCCCTCCCCCACACAGATCAGAGACTGAGCAGAAGCCTGAGCGCTGAGCCTATCCCTCCCCCACACAGATCAGAGACTGAGCAGAAGCCTGAGCGCTGAGCCTATCCCTCCCCCACACAGATCAGAGACTGAGCAGAAGCCTGAGCACTGAGCCTATCCCTCCCCCACACAGATCAGAGACTGAGCAGAAGCTTGAGCGCTGAGCCTATCCCTCCCTCATACAGATCAGAGACTGAGCAAAAGCCTGAGCGCTGAGCCTATCCCTCCCCCACACAGATCAGAGATTGAGCAGAAGCCTGAGCGCTGAGCCTATCCCTCCCCCACACAGATCAGAGTCTGAGCAGAAGCCTGAGCGCTGAGCCTATCCCTCCCCCACACAGATCAGAGACTGAGCAGAAGCCTGAGCGCTGAGCCTATCCCTCCCCCACACAGATCAGAGACTGAGCAGAAGCCTGAGCGCTGAGCCTATCCCTCCCTCACACAGATCAGAGACTGAGCAGAAGCCTGAGCGCTGAGCCTATCCCTCCCTCACACAGATCAGAGACTGAGCAGAAGCCTGAGCGCTGAGCCTATCCCTCAACCACACAGATCAGAGACTGAGCAGAAGCCTGAGCGCTGAGCCTATCCCTCCCCCACACAGATCAGAGACTGAGCAGAAGCCTGAGTGCTGAGCCTATCCCTCCCCCACACAGATCAGACTGAGCAGAAGCCTGAGCACTGAGCCTATCCCTCCCCCACACAGATCAGAGACTGAGCAGAAGCCTGAGCGCTGAGCCTATCCCTCCCCCACACAGATCAGAGACTGAGCAGAAGCCTGAGTGCTGAGCCTATCCCTCCCCCACACAGATCAGACTGAGCAGAAGCCTGAGCGCTGAGTCTATCCCTCCCCCACACAGATCAGAGACTGAGCAGAAGCCTGAGCGCTGAGCCTATCCCTCCCCCACACAGATAAGAGACTGAGCAGAAGCCTGAGCATTGAGCCTATCCCTCCCCCACACAGATTAGAGACTGAGCAGAAGCCTGAGCGCTGAGCCTATCCCTCCCCCACACAGATCAGAGACTGAGCAGAAGCCTGAGCACTGAGCCTATCCCTCCCCCACACAGATCAGAGACTGAGCAGAAGCCTGAGCACTGATCCTATCCCTCCCCCACACAGATCAGAGACTGAGCAGAAGCCTGAGCGCTGAGCCTATCCCTCCCCCACACAGATCAGAGACAGAGCGGAAGCCTGAGCGCTGAGCCTATCCCTCCCCCACACAGATCAGAGACTGAGCAGAAACCTGAGGGCTGAGCCTATCCCTCCCCCACACAGATAAGAGACTGAGCAGAAGCCTGAGCGCTGAGCCTATCCCTCCCCCACACAGATCAGAGACTGAGCGGAAGCCTGAGCACTGAGCCTATCCCTCCCCCACACAGATCAGAGACTGAGCAGAAGCCTGAGCGCTGAGCCTATCCCTCCCCCACACAGATCAGATCAGAGACTGAGCAGAAACCTGAGCGCTGAGCCTATCCCTCCCCCACACAGATCAGAGACTGAGCAGAAACCTGAGCGCTGAGCCTATCCCTCCCCCACACAGATCAGAGACTGAGCAGAAGCCTGAGCGCTGAGCCTATCCCTCCCCCACACAGATCAGAGACTGAGCAGAAGCCTGAGCGCTGAGCCTATCCCTCCCCCACACAGATCAGAGACTGAGCAGAAGCCTGAGCGCTGAGCCTATCCCTCCCTCACACAGATCAGAGACTGAGCAGAAGCCTGAGCGCTGAGCCTATCCCTCCCCCACACAGATTATAGACTGAGCAGATTCCTGAGCGCTGAGCCTATTCCTCCCCCACACAGATCAGAGACTGAGCAGAAGCCTGAGCACTGAGCCTATCCCTCCCCCACACAGATCATAGACTGAGCAGAAGCCTGAGCGCTGAGCCTATCCCTCCCCCACACAGATCAGAGACTGAGCAGAAGCCTGAGCGCTGAGCCTATCCCTCCCCCACACAGATCAGAGACTGAGCAGAAGCCTGAGCGCTGAGCCTATCCCTCCCCCACACAGATCAGAGACTGAGCAGAAGCCTGAGCGCTGAGCCTATCCCTCCCCCACACAGATCAGAGACTGAGCAGAAGCTTGAGCGCTGAGCCTATCCCTCCCTCATACAGATCAGAGACTGAGCAGAAGCCTGAGCGCTGAGCCTATCCCTCCCCCACACAGATCAGAGATTGAGCAGAAGCCTGAGCGCTGAGCCTATCCCTCCCCCACACAGATCAGAGTCTGAGCAGAAGCCTGAGCGCTGAGCCTATCCCTCCCCCCACACAGATCAGAGACTGAACAGAAGCCTGAGCGCTGAGCCTATCCCTCCCCCACACAGATCAGAGACTGAGCAGAAGCCTGAGCGCTGAGCCTATCCCTCCCCCACACAGATCAGAGACTGAGCAGAAGCCTGAGCGCTGAGCCTATCCCTCCCCCACACAGATCAGAGACTGAGCAGAAGCTTGAGCGCTGAGCCTATCCCTCCCTCATACAGATCAGAGACTGAGCAGAAGCCTGAGCGCTGAGCCTATCCCTCCCCCACACAGATCAGAGACTGAGCAGAAGCCTGAGCGCTGAGCCTATCCCTCCCCCACACAGATCAGAGACTGAGCAGAAGCCTGAGCGCTGAGCCTATCCCTCCCCCACACAGATCAGAGACTGAGCAGAAGCCTGAGCGCTGAGCCTATCCCTCCCCCACACAGATCAGAGACTGAGCAGAAGCCTGAGTGCTGAGCCTATCCCTCCCCCACACAGATCAGAGACTGAGCAGAAGCCTGAGCGCTGAGCCTATCCCTACCCCACACAGATCAGAGACTGAGCAGAAGCCTGAGCGCTGAGCCTATCCCTCCTCCACACAGATCACAGACTGAGCAGAAGCCTGAGCGCTGAGCCTATCCCTCCCCCACACAGATCAGAGACTGAGCAGAAGCCTGAGCGCTGAGCCTATCCCTCCTCCACACAGATCAGAGACTGAGCAGAAGCCTGAGCGCTGAGCCTATCCCTCCCCCACACAGATCAGAGACTGAGCAGAAGCCTGAGCACTGAGCCTATCCCTCCCCCACACAGATCAGAGACTGAGCAGAAGCCTGAGCACTGAGCCTATCCCTCCCCCACACAGATCAGAGACTGAGCAGAAGCCTGAGCACTGAGCCTATCCCTCCCCCACACAGATCAGAGACTGAGCAGAAGCCTGAGCGCTGAGCCTATCCCTCCCCCACACAGATCAGAGACTGAGCAGAAGCCTGAGCGCTGAGCCTATCCCTCCCCCACCACAAGGCTAGAAACATGAGCAGCACACAAACAACAGCTCAGAGAGATAACGCCACTCCCTCTATGTAAGTGTGTAATACACAGACGCTTCCACCTTATACAGGGGATTAAGGGAACCACAAAAACATGAGTATTGTACGCAGCGTTTTTCCTGACAGCACTATGATGATTTACACAGATATAATATACAACCTCCCTATGACCTACAAAGACATTCCCAGCATGCCCGGCCTGTCACACCCTTATATATATATGACGTGGATGTAAAAGCTATCCCTCCCAGCACACAGCTGAGTCATTTCATCATTCATATGTACAGATGAAACATATCCGCCTCTGCGTGTGACCATGGCTTTATCTAATATATATGAAAAGACACTTAGCAGCATATCCACAGTAACACAGCCAGGAGAAGCAGGAGGTCTTCATCATGTCAGCTGCACCCTTATTATTTTACGTCTTTGCTTTACTGCCATATAGAAATAACTATCTCCACAAGCCCTGATTGTACGTCATCGCCAACAATTGACACCGGAAAAGCCTGCAGTATTATGCAGGTATCTTCACCTAGAAACATCACTGGGGAATATAGCGCTGTATTAGAGACACACTTTCTATTAAGTTCAGGTTGGGTGGTGTATTTCAAATTTAGGCCACAGCCTCACTATCAGTATTTGGTCAGTATTCGGTCAGTATTTTTTCTCAGGAGTTGGAGCAAAAACCAGGAGTGGGTGATAAATGCAGAATTGGTGACGTGTTTCTATTATACCTTTTCTCTGATTGTTCCTCACCTGGTTTTGGCTCCCACTCTTGAGAAAAAATACTGACTCAATACTGACCGAATACTGATAGTGGGGTTGTGACCTAAAAGTGAAGTCTCCACCCGCGCGGTACCAGTACAGAAACAGAACATGTAAATGGAAGTAAACAGGTATTATACCTATAGGCCCATCATTAGTTTAGGCTGACTGCAGGTCACTACATTTCCTATCACTTGTTTATATCTAGTCTATTTCCCTGTACATAAAATATATCGGCTCTTTAGAGAGAAAAAACAATAAGAGAAAATGGCTCCAGAAATGCTCAGGTCTTACACTCTGCCAATAGAGGACGCTTATTAAGAGAAAATAAAACTTCCACCTATATGTTAACCCCTTCCCGACATGCGCTGTATATATACAGTGCCGTGATCGCAAGGGCTCACGCTGAGCGCCGACGCGATCGAGTGAGGGTGTCAGCTCTATATGAGAGATGACACCCTGCAGCAACACCAGCGGTCGGTGCTAGCACTGATCACGGGCGTTTAACTTCTCTGATGCCGCTGTCAATAGTGACAGTGACATCGTGGGGTATCGTAGAGGGAGTGAGCTCCCTGTCTGCTCCCATAAGCACAATTCGATGCGATCGAGTTGTGCTGATGGTCTCCATGGTGACCCCAGGCCGCAAGATGGCTGCAGGGTCCTTCCTGGTCCTTTAAGGAAGGTGGCCTGTCAGCGCCTGCTCAGAGCCGGAGCTGACACACCACCCCCTGCATGTCAGACGCTGCTTTGATGCTCTGCAGTGCAGAACATTGCAGAGTATCAGATCAGCGTAAAGATGATGTCCCATAGTGAGACAATATAAAAAAGTAGAAAAGAAAGTTATTAAAAATTATGAAAATATTTAGAAAAAATCCCCAAATAAAGAACAAAAAATAAAAAAAATAATCCAATAAATACATTTATTTATGTAAAAAAAAAAATTAAACAAAAAAAGTACACATATTTCGTATCGCTACATCCATAATGACCCAATCTATAGAACTGTCCCACTAGTTAACCCATTCAGTGAACACCATAAAAAAATAAATTCAAAACAAGGCAAAAACGATGCTTTATCATCATACCGCCGAACAAAAGTGCAATAAAATGGATCAAAAAGACAAATGCAAAAAACAATCCGCCATACAGCTCCATCAGCAGAAAATAAAAAAAGTTATACCTCTCAGAATAAAGCGATGCAAAAATAATTATTCTTTCTATGAAATAGTTTTTATTGTGTAAATACACCAATACATAAAAAATTATAGAAATATAGTATCACTGTAATCATACTGACCCAAAGAATAAAGCTGCCTTATCAATTTTATCACATGCAGAATGACATAAAAAAATACTCAAAAAACAATTCCTGAATTGCTGGTTATTGATCATTCTGCTTCCCAAAAATCGGAATAAAAAGTGATAAAAAAATGTCATGTGTCCGAAAATGGTACCAATAAAAACGTCAACTCGTCCTGCAAAAAACAAGCCCTCAAATGACTCTGTTGGCCAAAATATGGAAATATTATAGCTCTCAAAATTATGGCAATGCGCAAAAAAAAGAGTCTTTTAGTGTGTGACAGCAGCCAAACATAAAAAACCCATATAAATCTAATATCGCTGTAATTGCACCGACCCGAAGAACAAAGTCGTCTAATCACTTATACTGCATGAGGAACAGCATAAAAAACAAATAAAAGCACAAATAAAACCAATTCTTCACCTGCTGTTGATTTGTTCATTCTCCCCCCCAAACATTGCAGTAAGGCTTGGCGCACATTTATTCTGCGCTCTACGCTGAGCACTTACACCGTGGTTTCCGTGTAAATCTCTGAAATACATAATTCAGACGGAACCCCCGGCGGAAGATTTCCTATAATGAGAAAGATGGAGGCATCGTGGATGCCGTCTGGCCTGTAATTTGGCGGTGTCTGTATTTTTAAGCGTGCATAAAAGCGCACAGTTTTGTGCACTTCTGAAAAGAAGAATACTGCTGAACAGAGGCCAGACTGAGTCCAGAGTAACTCTGCTGCCTCATTATAGTGAATGGATCCATCGGGGGTTTCATCTGTCACGTTACTCGGAGATTTAGATGGAAACCCCAATATAAGTGCTCAGCGTACAGCGCCGGATAAATGTAATCCCAAATTTTATGTAAAATGTTCCCAATAAAACCTTCAACTCAATCCACAAAAACGCAAGTCCCCACTCAGGTCTGTCATCTGTCAACAGAAATATAGGGGGCTTCCACTTTACTGGTGATACAAAGGCTCCTGCAAAAAATGCTTCCATTATTAGGAAGTGTCTCCCATACCGTTTTCCTATGCAGTGAAGCAACGGCTGCCAAAAATTTGGAGGAACTCCAATGCCCCTTGCAAGAGACGTAGAGGTCGGAGGGCCTCCTGCAAAAAAATGCTCCCATTATTAGGAAGTGTGTCTCCCATACTGTTTGCCTATGCAGTGAAGCAACGGCTGCCAAAAATTTGGAGGAACTTCAATGTCCCTTGCAAGAGCCTTAGGGGTCGGAGTGCCTCCTGCAAAAAATGCTCCCATTATTAGGAAGTGTGTCTCCCATACTGTTTGCTAATGCAGTGAAGCTACGGCTGCCAAAAATTAGGAGGAACTACAATGTCCTTTGCAAGAGACTTAGAGGTCGGAAGGCCACCTGGAAACAATGTTCCCATTATTAGGAAGGGTGTCTCCATACTGTTTGCCTATGCAGTGAAGCAATGGCTGCCAAAAATTTGGAGGAACTCCAATGTCCTTTGCAAGAGACGTAGATATGTTGATATGGTACATATGGTGGTCATATGGTGGTGGAGGATGAGGATGCGGAGAAGGAGGAGGACAAGAGCAAATAGACAAAATCAGGAAGCGTATACCCATGTCTGGGTGTGAAGACACAAGTGCATGGGAATAGAGTTAGACCTCCCAAAAAAAAGACATTGTATTTGAGTTTATGTTATGCTGCTATCATTCGGTGATGTTGAGAAGTCTGACCCAATCCAGCCCTTGTTCATTTTTATAAGAGTCAGCCTGTCAGCATTTTCAGTTGACAGGCGGATGCGCCTATCGGTTATAATTCCACCGGCGGCACCAAGAACCCGCTCTGACAAAACGCTAGCATCAGGGCAGGCCAGGACCTCCAAGGAGTAGAGGGCCAGTTCATGCCACGTGTCCAGCTGGGATACCCAATAATTACAAGGCACATAGGAATCACGGAGAACGTTGGTACGGTCGGCAAGCTACTCCCTCACCATCTTCCGAAACTTTGCACTCCTTGTGAGAGTACCCCGCGCATCAGGGCTTGTGCGATGGGAGAGTCTGAGAAAACGGTCTCAGAGCTTTGACAGTGTTCCTCTGCCTCTGCTCGATTGCATTTGTGTCTCTCTCGCCTGTACTCCTTCGTTGTCCAACGAACTGTGACCTCTGCCGCCAGTGTTTTCAGATGGGAATTTTTTTAATAATTCCGCAACAAGGGCCTTCTTGTACTGCAACATTTTATTTGGCCTGTCCTGCAAGGGAATAAGAGACAGAAAGTTATACTTGTAGCGTGAGTCTAGAAATGTCACCAACCATTAATGACTGTCACCCAAAATTTGGACAATGCAAGGGTCACAGGAAAGGCAGCGTAACATAAACTCAGCCATGTGTGCAAGACTGCAAAGAGGCAAGACTTTGTCCTCACCAAGAGGACAACTGACCATGCTCTCATCCTCCTCCTCCTCCTCCCTGTCCTTAGGTCATCCACGCTGAACAGACGGTATGACAGTTGTGCAGGTAGTACCGTTTATAGCGCAGGAAAATAGCTCCAATTCTTCCTCCTCCTCCTCTTTGTCACTAAGTCCACATTGGGATGAGATGAGGCTGGGCTGTATTTAATCACCCTGTATGGCTCCTTGCTCCATCTCATCATGCTCCGCCTGTAATGCATCCTCTTAATTGTGAGGAGAGAGAGTTTCTGAAGACAAAGAAGCGGGATGGTGACGCTAATTATGGCATCATCGCCGCTCACCATCTTGGTGGAGTCCTCAAAGTTTTGGAGGATGGTACATATGTCTGACATCCATGTCCACTTCTGAGGTCTTATGTGTGGAGTCTGACCTGAATACCGATGGCCTTGTTGATGCTGGTAGTCAACAACTGCCCTCTTCTGCTCCCAAATCCTTTCCAACATCTGCAATGTCGAGTTCCAGTGTGTGTGGGACATCGCTGATCAGTCGATGAGCTGGAAGCTGCAAACGCTGCTGAAGCACGGCAAGGGTGGCAGAAGCTGTAGCTGACTTTCTAAAATGGGCACACAGGCAGCGTACTTTCACAAGCAGATCCAACAGATTCGGGTAGGTTTTGATAAACCGCTGAACCATGAAGTTAAGCACATGGGCCAGGCATGGTACGTGTGTGAGCTCGCCTCGCCTCAGAGCCACAACTAGGATCCGACCATTGTCACATATGACCATGCCTGGCTGTAGGTTCAGCGGTGTCAGCCACATATCTGCCTGCTGTTTCAGAGCTGTCCACAACTCTTCAGCGTTCTGCGGTTTGTCACCTAAGCATATTAGCTTCTGCACAGCCTGTTGCCGCTTGGCCGAGGAAGTCCTGCAGTGCTTCCAGCTTGTGACTGATGTAGTCATTTCAGAGATGGAGGCTGAAGAGGAAGTGCAGGAGCCCGCAAACCTCAGTGTAGGGAGGACGTCTTCTGTCCCAAGGGTCCGATTGGGTCCCAGCTTCCACTATATTAACCCAGTGTGCCGTCAGAGAGATGTACCATCCCTGCCCACAAGCACTTGCCAACGTGTCCGTGGTTAGGTGGATTTTTCAGTAACTGCGTTGTTGAGGGCACGTCTAATGTTGTGGGACACATGTTCGTGTAATGCGGAGACGGCACACCGGGAGAAATAGTGGCGGCTGGGGACTGAGTATTGAGAGACGGCTGCCGCCATCAAGCTGCGGAAAGCTTCCGTCAACACGAGCCTAAAATGCAATATTTCGAGCGCAAGCATTCGAGAAATGTGTGAATTTAGTAGTGTGGCCTGTGGGCCGTTATCTGCGTATTTGCGCTTGCGTTCCAAGGTCTGGGGTAGGGACAATTGAACGCTGCACTGAGACAAGGACGTGGACAGTCTTGCTGATGGTGCTAGTTGCGAGTGTGCAGCGACAGGTGCAGAGCGGGAGGCACCTTGGCATGCGCCATGGACAGGGGATTGGCGTGCACGCATAACAGCGGAACAAGCAGTGGTGTCACCCGCAGACACTGTTGCTGGAACCTGGGGTTCGGCCCACTTAGTCGGGTGCTATGCTGCCATGTTCCTGATCATGCTGGTGGTGGTCAGGCTGCTAGTTTTGCTACCACTACCATTTGCTACCACTGCTGATGCTGGCCTGGCAGGTGGTGAAAATGGCCTTTTTGGGGTTATCTGCAGAGTCTTTAAAAATAACCAGACTTGGGAATACCTAACAGTTGTACTGGCAACTTCCGTCGTGTTGGCGTTACGAAGAAAGCTTTCCCGCCTTCTATCTGTGGTCACCACACTGTTTCTTCCTGCCTGTTGTGGTGCTACGCCTCCCTCCCCCTCTGTGCTGCTGTCCTCGCTCAGTATGTCCCCCTGCCAGGTTGGGTCAGTTACTATATCACCCACCACCTCGTCTTCCACTTCCGCACTCTGGTCCTCCTCCTGACTTTCTGGCAATTATGTCTCACCATCATCATCATCCACCTTTTGGGACAGTAATTGCACTTTCCCACCGGCCTTCGTGTGACCATGGCTGCTCCAATATTTGAGCATCGCTACACGCGTTCTCCTCTTGACTCGCTTGAAGCTGGCCAGGCGAGAGGCCCCAATCTACAAATGGAAAAGTGAATATTTCTTCTGAGTGTCCAAGTGTGGGATCAGTTGTCTCCGGGCACTTGGCTTAGTGGGAGGAAGGAGGATCAGGGTGAGGAATATGCGGTCCAGACTCACAGCTACTGAGACTTGACCGTGTGAAAGACAGGGTGGTGGTAGTGGCTAAGTGACTGGAAGCATTATCTGCTATCCAACCAATAACCTTTTGACCCAGCTCTGTGTTCAATAGTGGTGTTCTGCAGTCCCCTATTAATTGGGACAGGAAGGTCGAGCGATAAGATGTGGGTATTTGTTTGGGCACAATGTCAGCTCACCCACGGCCACGTCCTCGGCCTCTGCATGCATCATGACCATCACGTCCACTTCCCAGTCCCTTGCCACACACCTTACCCATTTTTAATGGAGGACAATATTCTACACGTTCACGAGGAATGACTGATTTTGGAATGCAGTTATATGTGATACGTCTGACAGAGAACCACGGTTTTAAATAGCAGGCCTGTAATTTGCTAATACTATCCTTCACAGACACCTAGTGTGAATAGCTTGACCGACACACTGCAACGGAATGAAAATGGAAGAAATGTCTGATTTTTGAACAGTCTTATAGGTGATATGTCTGACAGAGAACCACGGTTTTAAATAGTAGGCCTGTAATTAACTAATATTAATCTACACAGAGACCTAGTGTAAATAGCTTCACCGACATACTGCAGCGGGTTAAAAATGGAAAAAATAAATGATTTTTGAACAGTCTTACAAGACTGTTCAAAAATCATTTATTTTTTCAGGTGATATGCCTGACAGAGAACCACAGTTTTAAATAGTAAGCCTGTAATTTACTAATACTATTCTACACAGAGACCTAGTGTGAATAGCTTTACCGACACACTGCAACGGAATGAAAATGGAAGAAATGTCTGAATTTTTAACAGTCTTCTAGTGTATAACACTAAATTGAACAGCAATCCTCGGTTGTGGTAAGACATGTGCCAGAACGCCTTCCACCTCTGTCCCAGCCACCACTACATTTACACTGGGGAAAAAAAGTATTTAGTCAGCCACCAATTGTGCAAGTTCTCCCACTTAAAAAGATGAGAGAGTCCTGTAATTGACATCATAGGTAGACCTCAACTATGGGAGACAAAATAAGAAAACAAATCCTGAAAATCACATTGTCTGATTTGGAAAGAAATTTTTTTCAAATTTTGGTGGAAAATAAGTATTTGGTCAATTACAAAAGTTCATCTCAATACTTTGTTATATATCCTTTGTTGGCAATGACAGAGGTCAAACGTTTTCTGTAAGTCTTCAACACTGTTGCTGGTATGTTGGCCCATTCCTCCATGCAGATCTCCTCTAGAGCAGTGATGTTTTTGGGCTGTCACTGGGCAACACAGACTTTCAAATTCCTCCAAAGGTTTTCTGTAGGGTTTAGATCTGAAGACTGGCTAGGCCACTCCAGGACCTTGAAATGTTTCTTACGAAACCACTCCTTCATTGCCCTGGCGGTGTGCTTGGGATCATTGTCATGCTGAAAGACCCAGCCACGTTTCATCTTCAGTGCCCTTGCTGATGGAAAGAGGTTTGCACTCAAAATCTCACGATACATGGCCCCATTCATTCTTTCATGTACACGGATCAGTCGTCCTGGTCCCTTGACATAGAAACAGCCCTAAAGCATGATGTTGCCATCCCCATGCTTCATAGTAGGTATGGTGTTCTTTGGATGCAACTCAGCATTCTTTCTCCTCCAAACACAATGAGTTGTGTTTCTACCAAACAGTTCTACTTTGGTTTCATCTGACCATATGACATTCTCACAATACTCTTCTGGATCATCCAAATGCTCTCTAGCAAATTTCAGGATCTGAGTCTCTGGCGACTTAGTGTGTTACTGATGGTAGCCTGTGTAACGTTGGTCCCAGCTCTCTGCAGGTCATTCACTAGGTCCCCCCATGTGTTTCTAGGATTTTTGCTCACCGTTCTTGAGATCATTTTGACCCCACGGGGTGAGATCTTGTGTGGAGCCCCAGATCAAGGGAGAATGAAAATGGAAAAAATGTCAATACCTTCATCTACACACTGCAACAGAATGAAAATGGAAAAAATGTCTGATTTTTTGAACAGTCTTTTAGGTGATATGTCTGACAGAGAACCACGGTTTTAAATAGCAGGTCTGTAATTTACTAATATTATTCTACACAGAGACCTAGTGTGAATAGCTTCACCGACATACTGCAACAGAATGGAAAAGGAGGCCAATATTTTCTACGTTCAGTTCAAATTTCTGGATTTTTATCACTGAAATATGGAACAGATCTGGGTTTATTCTGCAGTGAGAACAAGCAAATGGAGCAGAAAAATGGTGTACACTGGATTGCTTTTTAAGCAAATAACCAGGATTAAGATAAAAAATAATTGCCTTTCTGTGTCTAGAAATATATTTTATTATTACAGCAGCAGCAAACAGGACATTAAATGGACCCTCTTGTGCTGTATCATACACTGCAGTCTTCCATATACACTGCCTATCTGCCTAGCACTGATTATATGCAGCTGGATTAGTCCTCAGAAGGACTGTTAATTCTGATGGATATAGATATATGTTGTGGAATTCCTATATTAACTATAAACAAGCAAATCTCTCCCTGACGCAACAGCACCTCTCCCTATTCTGCCTGATTTCGGGGTAGACTGTGACGAGTATTGTGGCGCCCGGTCCTATATACACCTGATGATGCTGTGCGGCCAGCCAATCACTGTAATACCCACAACCAACATGGCTACGGCATTACAGTGCATGGCAGGCAATCCCTGCATGTTCATTGGCTCTCTAAAGAGTGCCAAATATGCAGGAAGGTGACCCGAGTTCCCGCCCGAGCAACCCGGAAATACTCAATGAGCTCGTTGAGCACAGCAATGCTTTGGAGAGTACCGAGCAGTGGCGAGCACGTTCGCTCATCACTAGTCTCTACCAATGTGACATGGCACCCTCAAACCAGTTCAGCATAATCTGAACTCCAATATGGCGCTTCTTCCCTTCTGAGCTTTGCACTGTGCCTCAAACGTAGTTTTCGACCGCATATGGAATATCTGTGTACCCAGGAGAAATTGCACAACAAATTAAGGGGTCCATTTTCTCCTTCTATCCTCATGAAAATTAAAATTTTGGGGCTAAAACAACATTTTTGTGGGAAATTTTTTTTTTTCATTTTCAAAGATCAACGTTGTAAAATTCTGTGAAGTATCTGTGTGTTCAAGGTGCTCACCGCATGTCTAGACAAATTCCTTGAGGGGTCTAGTTTCCAAAATGGGGTAACTTGTTGGGGGTTTCCACTGTTTAGGCACATCAGGGGCTCTCCAAACGCGATATGACACCCGCAGACCATTCCATCAAAATCTGCATTCCAAAACATCACTCCTTCCTTTCTGAGCCTTGCATTGTGCCCAAACAGTAGTTTTCACTCACATATGAGGTATCTGAGTACTCAGAAGAAATTGCACAACATTTTTGTTTTGTCCATTTTTTCCTGTTACTCTTGTGAAGATGCAAAATTTGGGGCTAAAAACATTTTTGTGGGAAAAATGTGATTTTTTTATTTATTTTTATTTTCACGGCTCAACGTTATAAACTTCCGTGAAGCACATGGGGGTTCAAGGTGCTCACCACACATCTAGATAAGTTGCCTGCGGGGTCTAGTTTCCAAAATGGTGTCACTTGTGGGGGAAGCCCACTGCTTAGTCACATCAGGGGCTCTCCAAATACAACATGGTGTTGGCTAATTGTTCAAAAAAAATTTGCATTCAGAAAAGTCAAATTGCGCTCCTTCTCTTCCAAGCCCTGCCGTGCATCCAGACAGTAGTTTTCATCCACATATTGGGTATCTGCGTACTTTGGAGAAATTGCACAACAAATTGTATGATTCAATTTCTCCGGTTCCCCTAGTGAAAATGCAAAATTTGGGGCTAAAAAAAAAATTTTGTGGAAAAATGTAATTTCTTTATTTTCAAGGCTCAATGTTATAAATGTCTGTGAAGCACATTGGGGTTCAAGGTGCTCACCACACATCTAGATAAGTTCCCTGAGGGGTCTAGTTTTCAAAATGGTGTCACTTGTGGGCAGTTTCCACTCTTTGGGCACATCAGGGGCTCTCCAAACGCAACATAGCGTCTGCTAATTATTGCAGAAAAATTTACAGTGAAAAAGTCAAATGGTGCTCCTTCCCTTCTGAGCCCTGCATCCAAACAGTGTTTTTTCCCCACATATGGGAAATCGGTGTGCTCAGGAGAAATTGCACAACAAATTTTGTGGTCCATTTTCTCCTTTTTCCCTTGTGAAAGTAAAAAAAATGGGTCTAAATAAAATTTTTGTGAAAAAAAGTTAAATGTTTACTTTTTCCTTCCACATTTCATTACTTTCTGTGAAGCACCTGAAGGGTTAATAAACTTCTTGAATGTGGTTTTGAACACCTTGAGGGGTGCGGTTTTTCTAATGGTGTCACTTTTGTGTATTTTCTGTCATATAGACCACTCAAAGTCACTTCACATGTGATGTAGTCGCTAAAAAAATGGTTTTGTAAATTTTGTTGTAAAAATTAGAAATCAATTGTCAACCTTTAACCCTTCTAACATCTTAAGAAAAAAAATGATGTTTCAAAAATTGTGCTAATGTAAGTAGACATGTGGGAAATGTTATTTATTAACTATTTTGTGTGACATACACACGTGGTCAAAATTGTTGATACCCCTTGTTTAATGAAAGAAAATCCCACAATGGTCACAGAAATAACTTGAATCTGACAAAAGTACTAATAAATTAAAAATCTATGAAAATGAACAATTGAAAGTCAGACATTGCTTTTCAACCCTGCTTCCACAGAATTGTTTAAAAAATTAAACTTATGAAATAGGCCTGGACAGAAATGATGGTACCCCTGAAAATAATGTGACAAAAGGGTCATATTAAATCAAGTTGTGTCCATTAATTAGCATCACAGGTGTCTACAATCTTGTAATCAGTCAGTGGGCCTGTATATAGGGCTACAGATACTCACTGTGCTGTTTGGTGACATGGTGTGTACCACACTCAACATGAACCAGAGGAAGCAAAGGAAAGAGTTGTCTCAGGAGACATAGCATGTTAAAGGTAAAGGTTATAAGACCATCTCAAAGCAGCTTGATGTTCCTGTGACTACAGTTGCACATATTATTCAGAAATTTAAGATCCATGGGACAGTAGCCAACCTCCCTGGACGTGGCCGCAGGAGGAAAATTGATCACAAATCAAAGAGACGGATAATACGAATGGTAACAAAAGAGCCCAGGAAAACTTCTAAAGAGATTAAAGGTGAACTTCAAGCTCAAGGAACATCAGTGTCAGATCGCACCATCCGTTGTTGTTTGATTCAAAGTGGACTTCATGGGAGACGACCAAGGAGAACACCATTGTTGAAAAAAAATCATAAAAAAGCCAGACTGGAATTTGCCAAACTACATGTTGAGAAGCCACAAAGGTTCTGGGAGAATGTCCTACGGACAGATGAGACAGAAATGGAAGTTTTTGGCAAGGCACATCAGTTCTACGTTCACAGATGGAAAAATGAAGCATATCAAGAAAAGAACATTGTCCCTACTGTGAAATATGGAGGAGGCTATGTTATATTCTGGGGCTGCTTTGCTGCATCTGGCACAGGTTGTCTTGAATCTGTGCAGGGTACAATGAAATCTCAAGACTATCAAGGGATTCTAGAGAGAAATGTGCTGCCCAGTGTCAGAAAGCTTGGTCTCGAGTCTCAGGTCATGGGTCTTGCAACAGGATAAAGACCCAAAACACACAGCTAAAAACACCCAAAAATGGCTAAGAGGAAAACATTGGACTATTCTGATGTGGCCTTCTATGAGCCCTGACCTAAATCCTATTGAGCATCTTTGGAAAGAGCTGAAACATGCTGTCTGGAAAAGGCAACCTTCAAACACGAGACAACTGGAGCAGTTTGCTCATGAAGAGTGGGCCAAAATACCTGTCGAGAGGTGCAGAATTCTCATTGACAGTTACAGGAATCGTTTAATTGCAGTGATTGCCTCAAAAGGTTGTTCAACAAAATATTAAGTTAAGAAGAGTACCATCATTTCTGTCCAGGCCTATTTCATGAGTTTAATTTTTTTTATAATTCTTTGGAAGCACGGTTGAAAAGCAATGTCTGATTTTCATTTGTTCATTTTCATAGATTTTTAATTTATTATTACTTTTGTCAGATTCAAGTTATTTTTGTGACCATTGTGGGTTTTTCTTTCATTAAACGAGGGGTACCAACAATTTTGACCATGTGTGTAACTCTCTGATTTTAGGGCATAAAAAATAATAGTTTGAAAATTGCAAAATCTTCTAAATTTTCGCCAAAATTCAGATTTTTTAATAAATAAACGCAAGTCATATGAAAGAATTTTTACCACTATCATGAAGTACAATATGTTACAAGAAAACAATCTCAGAATCACTGGGATCCTTTGAAGCGTTCCAGAGTTATTACTTCACAAAACTGACATTGGTCAGAATTCAAAATATTGGCCTGGTCAGGAAGGTGAAATCCTGAAATGTGTCAGGTCAGCTATTTGTGCTTTTTTTGTGGTAATACTTATTCATAAATGACACTAATATTTGTAATAAAAATAATAGTTTTATAACTGTTTTATACTCATATATTTCTAACATAATATAAACTGCAAAAAAATTGTGCATTTCTTTACATCTATGTTAAAATCCACAAGATTCAAAAAAGGGGCAGCATTCCAATTAATTAGAAAGAAAATAAGATGTTATATTTGTCTACACAAAGTAATATTTTAGCTTAAACCCGTGAACCTTTTTCAAGCAAAAAAAAAAATTTAAAGGCTGGAGCTGAAACGCTGCTGTGTGTGAGCAAATAAAAATCCCTATATTATCCCTATGTTTTTTCACAGATAAATTGGAGAGATTAATTTTTTTAAAAATTTATATGTTCAGTCAAGGGACCTGAAGGTTTGAAGCTCTCGTATTTTGCTATTTGGATTAGTGCTGCTTTTTACTTTGCTTTTTAATTTAAAATCCCAATCTTTGATTTCTCTGAAAAACAAAATCCATAAAACATTTGGCTATTACATAACACAGTTTATCCTTGAAGTAAATAATATATTCCTTCAATTCTCAAATTGGAAATATATTCCCACCTACTTCCAAAGAATACAAGAGTACTTAGGCTTAGTGACCACGAAGCTGAAATTTTTCCCGAGCATTTCTGCTCCTCCTTGGCAGAAAAACGCATGCGGTTTTTACATGCGTTTTTGCATGCGGATTTGCCATGCATTTTTCCAATGCATTGTATAGGCAAATACGTATGCAGAAATGCACAAGAATTGGTCATGTCCGGATTTTTTCTACGAGTAAAATCCGCGCAGAAAAAATCCTGACCATGTGCACAGAACTTGCAGAATGTCATAGGAAGTCATGGGATAAGGTATGCAATGCATTTCTGGAGCGTTTCCGCGCTGCAAATCCGCACCAAAAACGCATCGTGGGCACACAGCCATAGAGTCAAGCTACAAGTAATGAGTAATATGGTGGGCCTTTATTTGGGGGCTCAGGTCACCATGCAGCTCATAGACCTCATGGATGCTGCCAAACAGTAACATACATGCAGCCAATGACTGAGCAGGCAATGCGTGGCGCATGGTTTCCATTAACCCTTTGGCTATGTGCATGTTTAGTATTTGCAGCACATTTTTCTGTTGCAAAAAACAGAATGTTGGCAGGAAAAACACTGCATAAAATAAGTGTGATTTTGTGTCCATTTTTATGCATTTTAAATTGTGTTTTTTTCTCATTCATTTGAATGTGTGAAAGTTGCTGTGAAATCACTGACAGAATTGACTTGTGGCAGATTTTGAAAAAGGTTTTGAAGGTTCAAATCTGCAAGTAAAAATAAGCAGCACATACATGAGATTTCAGAAGTATCATTCACTTCGCTGGTACTGTAAACACAATGTATGAACAAGCTCTTGGAGAGATCACTTTTTTTGCTATTTTTTAAAAATGAAAAATATGTATTTCTGTGTGTAAATATATTACGTTCCTTACAAGAAAATATGACACTGCAGTATTATTGATTAATGGTTAATTATATATTATTATACCATTGTGTTACACGCACGCCGCTAGGTTCAGATAGGGCGAGACTGGTTTCATGAATTCTTTGGAATCCTGGGGGGAGGGAACCGTTACTCAGGGCGACCAGAGGCTGCAGCTTCTTTCAGGCACACGATAGATTCAGTTGCTGACCAGACACATCTGACAAGAGTCTTTGTCAACAGATTAACAGTGGAATTTAATCTGAAGCACGGCCAGTACAATTCAGAGATATTACAGCAACAATCTTCATTACAGTACAGTCTGAGTTTCTTGAGCAACCGGCTCCAGTAACAATACAGTAGTTTCTTCACAGGGAACAGTATTACAGTCTCTTCAATAGCATAATTCAGCATAGATTAGATCTCTTAGCAGCACACTTCTATGCATACACAACCACAGACTTTTCCTTCACAAGGACACAATAGTACACCGCATTCTTTATCCTGCATGGAGATGGAGGGGTGGGGAGGGTTTGATGACGGAGATAATCCCTGTGACACAATTCCTTCCAGTCCTTATCTTCCTGCCCGATAATATTCTGCACTGTTAGTTCATGGAGTTTATCTGACCTGTGTTTACTTTCTCTCCTGATCTGAATCCTGTTCAGTTGCCTTCTCTCAGATCCAGATAGCACACCACCTTTCTCTTCGGCTTCAGCCAGACTACAATAACAAATTCCCCACAATCCCCCTGGGGCTCTGCTAAAACACTCCTGTCTCCTGTGACTGTGTTAACCCCTCTAGTTGCTGGATGCTTCTGAAGCACAACACTTCCTGTCTCCTGTGCTTCTGTTATTTGTAACAGATGCTGGATGCTTAAGAAGCAACAGCACTACTTCTGCATGTCACACTCTTCCCTCCTTTTTGAAGGTCGTCCTCGACATTCGACTTAATTGGTCAATCTGACCAATTCTGAGACAGTGGTGAAAGCTTAGTAACTATATATAAATTTGTCATTGTCAAATTGGTTTCACATTTATAGACATTGATAACAACCAATTCTTACAACCTTTTTCTTGTAGGACTCCTGTAAGAAACAAACAACACAAATAAAACAATCAGCATCTCTTCCGCTGGAGGTTTTCGTACGTCTTCAACCAGCTCTCTCATTAGGCCAAAACAAGTCTTTCCACCAGGTAACATTGTCCATACTGTCTCTCGGTGGGGAATACCACTCAAGTGGGCTTACCTGGTCTGTAGGCAGAGATACCTGTTTCCAATCAACAGTCCTTGACACTTGGCTTGGTTCACCAAGTGTCTCATACGTCAGCATCACAAGCTTCCTCACTTCTTGAGTCGACATCCTCCTGATGGGTTGTTCCTCAGATACCAGGGGTTCCTCGGTTGCAGGCGTTTCTTCTGCCGCACTCATTTCTCGTACTTCCTCAGATGATCTTGGAACGGACCTTGCAAGTTCCTGTACTTCTCTTCAATCGTCTGTTTCCACCTGGTCTGGTAATTTTGCTTCTCCTGAGTGTCGAACAGTCTCTCCGTTGACCGGTGTTCGAACATCAGATCTGAATTGGACTTCATCTGTACTCCATGGTACAAACTCTGGAGCTTTGGGACTTAGTTCACTCTCCTGAGGGTGGTACATCTCTCTCCTTGCCGGTCCGAGAAATACAACGGTGTGCTCTTCTTCATCGGAACTTTCAAGGTCACTATCCACCACCAGAGCTTCAATCTGTGATGGTCTCTTAGTCGATCTCGGTCGATGTCGGTCTGCTTCTGGGAAGTCTTGTTGTGGTGGGAGATAATCACAGGGTAGTAATAAATTCCGGTGAACCATTCTGGTTTTCTTGTCCCCTCTTTCCAATCGGATTTCATATACTGGACTGTCATCGGCTTTCCTCTTTATGACCACATACACCTTATCTTCCCAGTACGAACAAAGTTTTCCTGGACCACCTTTCTCACATACGTTCTTGACTAGCACCTGGCTTCCCGGTGCCAATTCTGCTCCATAACATTTTCGATCATAGTAATCCTTACTTTTGCTCTGTCCTTGTGTAACCACTTTGGACGCTATATTGTATGCCTCTGCCATCTGTTCCTTCCATTTCCGAACGTACTCAGGATACATTCTGTAAGTCTCTGACACCGGAGTATTGAACATGATGTCGATTGGCAGTCTTGGTGATCGTCCATACAATAGGAAGAAGGGTGAGTAACCCGTTGCATCGCTCTTTGTACAGTTATAGGCATGTACCACTTTTGACAGAGAATTCTTCCAGTCTTTCTTCTCGTCAGCTGTTAAAGTGCGCAACATCGATAATAATGTCCGGTTAAAACCTTCCACTTGTCCATTACCCTTTGGGTGATAGGGCATTGCGTGGGATCTCTGAATTCTACAGTACTTTCCTAGCTTGGCAAAGAGCTGGTTCTCAAATCCTCTTCCTTGGTCGTGGTGTAACCTCATAGGGAACCCAAACCTCAAAGCAAAATCATTGAAGATCTTCTCTGCCGCTGTTCGACCATCTTTATTGGTGGTGGCATATGCTTGGGCAAATCAAGTAAAATGGTCCATCACCACCAATATGTATTCGTAACCACCCTTGCATGTCTCAAGATGTAGAAAGTCTATTGAGACCATCTCAAACGGATACGTAGTTTGGATGTTGTCCATAGGTGCCTGGGTTGATGTGTTGGGCCATTTATCTTTCAGACACCCACACTCCCTGGTCACGTACTTCTCAATATCTCTCTGCATGTACGGCCAGAAGAAACGTTTACGGATCAAGTTAGTTGTCCTTTCCACTCCAGGTGTCCCATGTTTTCATGGAGTTCATTGAAGACCAACCTACGGAATACTCTGGGTAGTACCAACTGTCGGTTTTGTCCTCCTTTAGGATAAAGGATACCGTCTTCACTGAGGTAGAGCTTCATCCATTCTTTAACTAAAACAGATACTGCTAGTGACTCATGATCTCTCTCCAGTTTACTTGGAAACCGATTTTGGTTCACATAAAGTAGTATCCTACCTATTATCTGATCTTCCCGTTGTGCTCTACGGATTTTTCCTTTTGGTAGTTGTTGAATGGACAGGGGGTGATCTTGTTCTCTCGCTTTTATGGTGGTTTCCACTGTCAACGGACACCACAATGGTGTGTCTTCCTGTTGATAAGCTTGCACTGCTTGGGTAGTGCTCTCAATTACTTCCAGACTGGCTTTCTCAGAGCATTCTTTCATGAACTCCTCATGCTCTAGTGGCATTCTCGACAATCCGTCAGCATCCGTATTGCATTTTCCTGGCCTGTACTTGATGCTGAAATTGAAGTCAGCTAGTTCAGCGACCCATCTCTGACCCATTACATTCAGTTTGGCTGTAGTGAGAACATAGGTCAAAGGGTTGTTGTCAGTGTATACCTCAAACTCTTTGCTGTGGTAGAGATAATCTCTAAATCGTTCACAGATAGCCCATTTCAATGCCAAGAGCTCCAATTTTCTGGAATGTAGATGGTAATTCTTCTCAGCGTCTGTCAACGTTCTAGAACATTAACCGATGACTCTCAATTTTCCATCTTGATGCTGATACAGGACAGTTCCCAGTCCAACTTGAGAAGCGTCACAATGAAGAAGAACAAATGGTAAGTTGAAATCAGGATATCACAAGATGGGTGGTTTTACCAGGTAGTCTGCTGGATCTTCCAATACCTCCTGGTGGTCTGCTGTCCAGAGAATGGGCTGTTGGGATGAAACGGTGTTGTTTCTTTTAAGACCGGTCCTACCCACATTTTTCTTTTTCTCCGTGAGTGTTGTTGACTCTGTTGTCCCACCCAAGAGGAAGTATAGCGGGGCGGCAATCCTGGAGAAGTTCCGAACATAAGTACGATAGTAGGAGAGGAATCCTAAGATCTGCCTCAACTCCCACGACAATAGAGGGCCGCTTGTCTTTTAAGGCCAGTACCAGAGCGATTTCTGTTGGGTCCATGGTAAATCCTTCTCCGGATATTCAGACTTGCTTTTTGAACAGTTCACACTTCTTTGGGGTCAACTTAACTCCATTTTGTTGATACCGCTGTAATACAGTCCTCACGTGTTCAGCGTGCTCCCGGAAAGTTTTGCTGTGCGACCACATTGTCATCCATGTACGGCTGGCAGATATCGTCCCTCAATCCTTCTAAACATGTCTCCATGCTCCTCTGGAATTCTGCTGGAGCTGAATTGAGCCCAAACGGTATGCGGATCCACTCATATAACCCCCTAGGCCTTCCGTAAGTTCTGAAGAGTCTTTTGGCACGAACAGTCTTTTCTGGACTTTTCTTCCCGGTTCTACCTGGACTCCACACCTCACCCCCACCATTTGGTTTGCAGGGATGATGGTTGGGCGCCAGCCTACCTTGACTTCTTTTAGGTCCATTGTATTCTGTGCTTTCTTTACTCTATGAATCACATTTTCTGCCACGGCATTGGGTATGGCAAGTGATGTGCCAATTGCATCCACCACCAGCGTCCCTGACTTGAGTTTCGTGATGACCTCACTGATTACATTATAACCTAGGATAGGATCCACTGCCACGTTATGATCACTGGTCACAAGAAAAGGTACCAAAAGCTCAATGGTGTTGCTGTTCTTCGTGGCCCTCAGTTGGAAAGTCACTTCCACCCAGCCTATGAATGGGATTTCGGTCTGGTTGACAGCTTTGCCGTCGAGTTCCACTGGTCCTAAGAGTTCTTTTAGCGACCGAATGCAGGTATGTGGCAGGTAGCGCCTTGTCCATTCTTCATTTAAAAGGCTCGCTTGGGCTCCTGTGTCCCATAGTGCTTTTACCAGGAGTCCATCTAACTGGCACTGTATAAAGCACCTTTCACCGATTAGGCTGATGAGGCTATCTTTACTCCCAGGAGTACATCGTTTTACCTCCGCACTGGGGATTAAGTAACTGATGCCCCTGTCTCTCTTGCAGCTGTTGTAGACGGGAATACACTTGGGGATAGTACTGATGCAGAAGTTTTACCTCATGCGCCGTTCTGGGGTTTGGTGAGATTTGGATTTGCTTCTCGGGCCTCTTCCGTGTCGCGGTTACCAGTCACTGGCAACCTCCTGTCTTTTAACCCAAACGACCGTGACCATTGGTATTCCTTGGCATAACGTCCTTCTTCACCACATCTTAGACAGTGGACACACACCGTACTCTGATTTGATGAACGGCACTCTTCACAAGCCGGGTATCTTCTGTTTTGGAACCCACTCCTGGGTCTGAGGGATACAGGTTCTGGCCTGGAACTAATCAACTTTTTCACCTCAATCAACTCGGCTTGCAGTTCTCCTATTACTTCCTCCCAGTCAGCGCTGGCGGTCCTCTCTTTTGTTGGTGATTTAAGGTTCCCTCTCGGAGGTGACACTGGAGGGTCTCCATGATGATCTTCAGATTGGCCACCGGGGGTTTCCAATTTCAGCTGACTCATTTTGGTGATTTTAGGAGCAGAGCCTTTCTTTAACTTTTGTTCTCTCTCTGACTCCAAACTAGCTGCCTCATTCATTTTTTCAATATTAGGACTTTGTCCAGAATGCCAGGATCTTCTAAGTACTGTTTCAGCTGCAACTTGATGTCTGTGCTGATTAACCCTGTTCCCAATGATCTCAAGAACTTCTTCTGGACTAGCCCAGCATCAAACTTCTCCTCCGCTTCTACATCTCTGAATGCAAACAACAGTCTATCCTTCAGTTCAATTGCTCTGAACAAGAAACTTTGGGGTGATTCATTATTTCTCTGTGAGAGGTTAATGAGTCGGTGGAACAATTCTGAAGTACTCTCTTCTTTATAGTGCCCTTTTAAAATCATCTTCAGCTGTTGCAAGGTCAATTGACTCTTCATTTCTAGCATACTACGGTTTCATCTGGCTGGTAGCCTTTCTGTAAGCCTGCATCGATCTGGTGCAACAAGTTCATATAAGACAGTTTCTCTTTCTGATCACATTCTCAAATCTGTCCCAGGATCTTGAATTCTTTCCTTATAGTGATTTGTGGTGTTAGAGAGGACTGTCTTCCTGATTTATCTAACCAGAGCAGGGTAAAGGTTCTGTGTGAGTCTGTCACCTGTTCAGAGGTTTTGGTCGATTCCTCCAGGGCTATTGATAGGGCTTTGAATTGTTCTTTGAATTCCTGTAGTTCTGTCTGCGGACGGAGATTCCCGCTTTTGGTAATTGGTGCCGCCCCTTCATCCTCCAACTTCAACCTGGTTAGAAACTGTGTTAGCTCCTGGAGGAACGTCTCCTTGACGTCTTCAGCTTCTTTCTCCCCCAGCTCATCCATTTTTGCATTAATGGCGCTAACAGTTGCCTGCGGTTGTGTGCTTTAGAAATCTGTTCTTCTGACATCTTTATATGTTCTGCTACTGTTCTCAATTCTTCACAGGTTAACTGAAGAAGCAGTTCACTAATTCTGTCTATTTGTATTACCACATCCATTGCTGCTAGTGAGTTTTCTTTAGGGCTGGTCGCCTTTAACTGGTGTAGCAGAGTTGAATTGAGGTGCTGTGCTGCTGTGTTTTTTTAGACACTTTTCCTCTTCTCCCTCTACACCAGTGTTTCCCAAACTCCAGTCCTCACGGCCCCCACTGGTCACGTTTTCAGGATTTCCATAGTGTTGCACAGATGAGAGAATTCCTGATGCCTTGATGATACTTCCATCACCTGTGTAACACTAAGGAAATCCTGAAAACATGACCTGTGGGGACTGGAGTTTGGGAAAGACTGCTCTACACACTAATTCCCGCTCAGGATTCCCCGTACAGGCCACCAATATTACACACACACTGCTAGGTTCAGATAGGGCGAGACAAGTTTCATGAATTCTTTGGAATCTTGGGGTAACCGTTACTCAGGGCGACCATAGGCTGCAGCTTCTCTCAGGCACACAATAGATTCAATTGCTGACCAGACACATCTGACAAGAGTCTTTTTCAACAGTTTAACAGTGGAATTTAATCTGAAGCACGGCCAGTGCAATTCAGGGATATTACAGCAACAATCTTCATTACAGTACAGCCTGAGTTTCTTGAGAAACCGGCTCCAGTAACAATACAGTAGTTTCTTCACAAGGCACAGTATTACAGTCTCTTCAGTAGTATAATTCAGCATAGATTAGATCTCTTAGCAGCACACTTCTATGCATACATGACCACAGGCTTTTCCTTCACAAGGACACAATAGTACACAGCATTATTTATCCTGCATGGAGATGGAGGGTGGGTTGATGAGGGAGATCATCCTTGTGACACAATTCCTTCCAGTCCTTATCTTCCTGCCCGATAATACTCTGCACTGTTAGTTCAGGGAGTTTATCTGACCTGTGTTTAGTTTCTCTCCTGATCTGAATCCTGTTCAGTTGCCTTCAGTCAGATTTAGATAAGACACCACCTTTCTCTTGGGCTTCAGCCAAACTACAATAACAAGTTCCCCACAATCCTCCTGGGGCTCTGCTAAAACACTCCTGTCTCCTGTGACTGTGTTAACCCCTCTAGTTGCTGGATATTTCTGAAGCACAACACTTCCTGTCTCCTGTGCTTCTGTTATTTGTAACAGTTGCTGCATGTCACAATTGTTATTCTTTGATATCAGCATTATTTGAAGTCTCTGCAAACAACAGGAAAAGAGAATTATGTTTTACCACTCTGATGTATTGCATCATGTTGTATATTTCATATAAGATTTTAAATAATTAGAATGATCTAGAAAACAAACAGTGATCTAGAAACAGCAGCAAACCCAGAAAATAATCTTTAGCAGGAACAAGGACAGAGTCCTCCCTTCCCCCAGTGCTGAGTGTGGCATGTGGAAGTGAGAGGAAATGAGCCGACCCTCCCCCACACAGATCAGAGACTGAGCAGAAGCCTGAGCGCTGAGCCTATCCCTCCCCCACACAGATCAGAGACTGAGCAGAAGCCTGAGCGCTGAGCCTATCCCTCCCCCACACAGATCAGAGACTGAGCAGAAGCCTGAGCGCTGAGCCTATCCCTCCCCCACACAGATCAGAGACTGAGCAGAAGCCTGAGCGCTGAGCCTATCCCTCCCCCACACAGATCAGAGACTGAGCAGAAGCCTGAGCGCTGAGCCTATCCCTCCCCCACACAGATCAGAGACTGAGCAGAAGCCTGAGCGCTGAGCCTATCCCTCCCCCACACAGATCAGACTGAGCAGAAGCCTGAGCGCTGAGCCTATCCCTCCCCCACACAGATCAGAGACTGAGCAGAAGCCTGAGCGCTGAGCCTATCCCTCCCCCACACAGATCAGAGACTGAGCAGAAGCCTGAGCGATGAGCCTATCTCTCCCCCACACAGATCAGAGACTGAGCAGAAGCCTGAACGCTGAGCCTATCCCTCCCCCACCACAAGGCTAGAAACATGAGCAGCACACAAAGAACAGCTCAGAGAGATAACGCCACTCCCTCACTATGTAAGTGTGCAATACACAGAGAGCCTGTGCCTCCTCCTAAGGCCATGGCCCCACTATCAATATTTGGTCAGTATTCAGTCCGTATTTTTCTCAGGAGTGAGAGCCAAAACTAGGAGTAGGTGATAAATGCAGACTTGGCGCACTTGTTTTTCTTATACCTTTTCTCTGATTGTTCCTCACCTAGTTTTGGCTCCCTCTCCTGAGAAAAAATACTGACCGAATACTGACCAAATACTGATAGTGGGGCCCTGGCATTATACTGGGGATTAGGAGCAGCTCAGAGTCCATGTCCCTCCCCACATTACAGATGATTCACACAGATATAATATACAATCTCCCTATGACCTACAAAAAAGAAATGTGCAGCATGTCCTGCCTGTCACACCCTTACATACGACATCAGGGGCGTACATAGAAATCATGGGGCCCCATGGCAGAAGTTCTAATTGCCCCCCCCCCCAAAAAAAAACAATAAATAAATAATTGTCGGGGTCACAGAAGAGCATTTCTCACAACTTTCCAGCCTTTACATAGCAATTTTCCTCCTGCTGAAGAGCCAGATTCCTCTTTCATTGCCCCCATAAAGTATTATGCAAACAAAAGTCCCCCCCCACAAACACAGTATGATCCCCCATGATGAATTCCTCCACATGCAAAGTATAATGACCCTACTGTACCCCACCTCAACTCTCAATGCAAAGTATGATAACTCCAACACAGTATGATCCCCCAACTGTGACCTCCACACAGCTCGTTTTTGATGGGTTTTTGCATTGCTTTCAACGGTGAAAAATGCATTCACCAGGAAATGTCATTTTAACATTTTACTACCTTATCTGGCCATGTGGTGTGTGACATGGGAACAGCATGGGGAAGACCCTTGGAAGCATCTCTGACTCCCAGGTCACTGCTTAAAACTGTGGTCATCTCATCAGACGTGATCCTATGTTACTGCGGTAATAATACAGACATTTTTGGCAACGTGACAAATATTAAACTCCATTTAAAATGGGCAAGGTGTGTGTCAAGGGACGGGAAAGTGGACGTTATGGTAATGGTGACAGTGCACGCAGAGGCCGTGGCAAGATGAAACTGTGCCTGCTGAGGGAGCACAACAAACACCCACATCATGTCAAACTACCTTCCTGTCCCAATTTCTAAGGGGCCGCGGAACACCACTATTGAAGCCAGAGCAGTGTGAAAAGGTTGTTGGTTGGATAGCAGATAAAGCTTCCAGTCAGTTTGCCACCACCACCACCCTGTGTTCCCATAGGTCCAGTCTCAGTAGATGTGAGTCTGGACCACATTATTATTATTACTTTATTGTCATTTATTCCATGACGCATTACATGTTAAAAAGGGGTATACATCGTAAAAACAATTACAATAATCTTGAACAAAAATGTGACAGCGACTGATACAGGAGAGGAGAGGACCATGCAGCGAGACCTCACAGTCTACAAGGGATGGGTGAGGATACAGTAGGTGAGGATAGAGCTGGTCGTACAGCGGTATGGTGGAACGAGGGTTACTGCAGGTTGTATGCATGTCGCAAGAGGTGGGTCTTCAGGTGCTTTTTGAAGGTTTCAACAGTAGGGGAGAGTCAGAAATGGTGGGGTAGAGAGTTTCCAGAGAAGGGGGGATGCATGGGAGAAATCTTATATGTGATTGTGGGAAAAGTACTGGGAGACTAGGTCACAGATGTATGGAGGAGAAAGGTTGTGGATGGCTTTGCATGCCAAGGTTAGGGTTTTAAACTGGAGTCTCTGGGCAATGGGGAGCCAGTGAAGGGATTGACAGAGAGGAGAGGCCAGGGAATAGCGAGGGGACAGGTGGATTAGTAGGGCAACAGAGTGTAGGATAGATTGGAGGAATGTGAGAGTGTTAGAAGGGAGGACACAGAGCAGGAGGTTGCAGTCATCGAGAAGGGAGATGATGAGTGCGTGCACTAGTGTTTTTGTAGATTCGTGGTTGAGGAATGTGCGGATCCGGGAGATGTTTTTTACATGGAGTCGGCATCTTCCTCACCCTGATCCTCCTTCCTCCCACCATTCTGAGAGCCCTGAGACAACTGATCCAACACTTGGACACTCCGAAGAGCTGTTTTGTTCATCTTTCCATTTATAGATTCTGGCCTCTTGCTCGGAAGTGAAAAGAGCTTGGATATGTGGTTTGAAGGAGAGATTAGAGTCCAGGGTTACCCCAAGAGCTGTTCACTATTTCATCGATAAATTCGGGCATCTCGACCGGCCAGCTTCGAGCTGGGCAACAGAAGATTGCATGTAGCGATTTGAGCAGCCATGGACACCTGAAGGTGAAGGTGGGAAAGTACACATACTGTCGCAAAAGGTGGATGATGATGATGATGAGACACAATTGCCAGAAAGTCAGAAGGAGGACCAGGGTGCGGAAGTGGAAAACGAAGCAGTGGACAATGAAGTCACTGACCCAACCTGGCAAGGGGACAGGTAGAGCGAGGACAGCAACACACAGGGGGAGGGAGGCGTAGCACCACAACAGGCAGGAACAAGCAGTGTGGTGGCCACAGACACAAGGCGGGCGACTGTTACCCGGAACACCAACACAATGGAAGTTGCCAGTACAACTGTTAGGTCTTTCCGAGTCTGGTTCTTTTTTAAAGACTGTTTATATAACCCCAAAAAGGCCATTTGCAACATCTGTCAGGCCAGCATCAGCAAGATCACCAAAACTACCAGCCTGACCACCACCAGCATGCTCAGGCACATGACAGCAAAGCACCCGACTAGCTGGGCTGAACACCAAGGTCCAGAAACAGTGTCTGCGGGTGACACCACTGCCTCTTCCGCTGTTGTGCATGCACGCCAATCCCCTGTCCATGGTGCATGCGAAGATGCCTCCTGCTCTGCACCTGTCATTGCAGACTTGCAACCATCATCGTCCACGTCCTTGTTCCTTTGCAGCATTCAGTTGTCCCTACCACAGTCCTTGGAATGCAAGTTCAAGCATGCAGCCAACCACCCACCCACCCATAGGCCACAATACTAAACTGCCACATTTCTAGACTGCTTGCCCTTGAAATGTTGCCTTTTAGGCTCATGGAGGCGGAAGCTTTCCACAACCTCATGGCGGCGGCTGGGTGACCATACGCAGCTCCCCCGGTCTGCAGAGGGCCTAAAAATTGCCCAAATCGATGGGAACAGTATGGGCAAGACCCCTGGAAGCATTTCTGACTCCCAGGTCACTTCTGTCAACAATGTTGTCAGAGGTATTACGCCACTTTTATGAACTCACAATAAAACATACAAAAACGAATCCAAAATGGATTTTCCTGGGAAATATGTTAAAGAACATCCTTTCCAGGGTAATGACTTGTATATAAAGCAAAATAAATAACCAAAAACAAAAATACTCCTCCACACCTTGGGCTATGTTCACACTTAGCGTTTTTGATGCGTTTTTGCACTTTTGCATTGCTGCAACCGTGACAAATGCATTCACCAGGAAATGTCACTTTAACATTTTACAACCTTATCTGACCATGTGGTGTGTGAGATATCACTAGGCTCGCGGCCCTCCGGCGAGGGAGCCAGGCGGAGGTGACCGAGTGGACCGGAGGCGACCGGAGGGACGAGCGATAGCGCTAGAGAGCGCTGTGACAGCGTGCAGCGCCGGCCGGCGGAGGGCGCCAAGTGGTGGTGACCAGGAGGACCGGTAAGAGGCGACCGGAGGGACGAGCGCGCTGTGATAGCGTGCAGCGTCCCTAGAGGAGGTGAGTGAGGGGCAGGAGGCCGCGATAAGCGGCCCTACTGAGCTCAGTGTGTGCTGTACTGTATTATATTTGTATATGTATTGTAATTGTATTGTATTCCCCAGTCCATATTTAATTGATCACCCCCCCATCCATATTTAATTGATCACCCCCGTCCATATTTAAATTGTTCCCCCTGATCACCCCCCGTCCATATTTAACTGATCCCCCTGACCACATTTAAATTGACCCCCCCGTCCTCATTTAATTGATCCCCGACCACCCCCCGTCCATATTAAAGTGATCCCCCTGACCACATTTAACTGATTGACCCCCCCAGCCCATAATCGATTGATCCCCCTTGTCCTATTTAATAGATTCCCCTTGTCCACTTTTACTGATCCCCAGTCCCTATCTATTTGCCTTATCCCCCACCATATTTAATTAACCCCTGTCCATAATTAATTGATTGATTTCCCAGTCCACAATTAATTATTTCCCCAGTCCATATTTATTGATATTATTGATACTTATTGATCCCCAGTCCTTAGTTAATTAACCCACCGTCCATACCTATTTATTTGCTTTACCCCTTATCCTATTTAATTAACCCCCAGACCATAATTAATTGATTGATTCCCTAGTCCACAATTAATTATTTCCCCAGTCCATACTTATTGATCCCCAGTCCATAGTTACTTGACACACCGTCCATACTTAATTAATCCACCTGACCCACTCAGCTGATTCCCCCATCCATACTTAATTGATACTTAATTGATCCCCCGTCCATACTTAACTGATCCCGCGCCGATATCTAATCAATACACTTGAACATCCCTAATTGATCCCCGTCCATACACCTATATATAAATAATTGTGTTTTGTACTTGTACATATATACTGACTGTATCCCCATATTTAGAATGACGTCCATGTTGGCCGGAGCCGTGCAGTGTACATCTTGCGCAATGTATGCATTCCCTGAGCTACAGCTCAGGGATCCATACCGCTGCGAGAGATGTGAGCATATCGTGCACTTGGAAACCCAAATCCTGGATCTAAGTGCTCAGATAGCGGTACCGAGGAGCATCGACAACATGGAACGGAGTTTGCTGCTCACCGAGCAGACACTCAATGGGTCAACACTGGGGGTGGAGCATAGTGGGGAAGTGCAGGCTGAACAGGCAGGGAGCTGGGTAACAGTTAGAAGGGATAGAGGGAAGAAGTATAGGAAGGCTGGTTCAGAACCGGCATTATTGGAGCACGACAGATCCTCTGACCGCCGGGGGAGTGTATGCTCCAGTAATGAGGGGGAGGGGGGAAGTGTAGGGCAGGCTAGACAGGTCCTGGTAGTGGGTGACTCTATTATTAGGGGGACAGACAGGGCAATCTGTCACAAAGACCGGGATCGCCGAACGGTGTGCTGCCTCCCTGGCGCTCGAGTCCGGCACATCACGGATCGGGTTGACAGGTTACTGGGAGGGGCTGGCGAAGACCCAGCGGTCATGGTCCACATTGGCACCAATGACAAAGTGAGTGGTAGATGGAGGGTCCTTAAAAATGATTTCAGGGATCTAGGTTGGAAGCTTAGGGCAAGGACCTCCAAGGTAGTTTTCTCAGAAATACAACCAATCCCGCGAGCCACACAGGAGCGCCAACGGGAGGTTAGGGAGGTGAATAAGTGGCTAAAGAGTTGGTGTAAGGCAGAAGGGTTTGGGTTCATGGAGAACTGGGCCGACTTCGCGGTCGGCTACAGGCTCTACCGTAGGGACGGGCTGCACCTCAATGGGGAGGGTGCAGCCGTGCTGGGGAAGTAGATGGCTAATTGGTTGGAGGAGTATTTAAACTAGAGACGGGGGGGGGGACCAAGGAAATAGGTGGGATGTGAGGCAAGCAAGGGGGAAGGGGATAAGTGAATATAATGAGGGTGGAGAGGGGGGTGGGGATAGCACAGTTAGATCATTAGAGAAGAGTAGGATGCTAAATAACCCCAAAATTTTATCTTGCATGCTGACCAACGCAAGAAGCCTGACCAATAAGGCAGATGAGTTACGGGCGCTTATATCGGAGGAGAGGTATGACATCGTAGGTATAACAGAGACTTGGCTAGACGATAGCTACGACTGGGCGGTAAATTTATTAGATTATAGTTTATTTAGAAGGGACCGGAAACAGGGGAAAGGCGGAGGAGTCTGCTTATATGTAAAGTCATATCTAAAGCCCAGACTAAGGGAAGATATAGGAGAGGGAGAAGAGGGGGTCGAGTCCATGTGGGTAGAGATAGAGGTAACTAAAAATAATAATAAAATATTACTGGGGGTCTGCTATAAGCCACCCAATATAACAGAGGAGAATGAGAAACTGCTATTAGGACAAATAGACAAAGTAGCAAAAAATAATGAAGTGATTGTAATGGGGGATTTCAACTACCCGGATATTGACTGGGAAACTGAAACCTGTAGATCTCAGAAAGGAAAAAGGTTCTTGACAAATATTAAGGATAATTATCTCTCCCAACTAGTGCAGGAACCAACGAGAGGGAAGGCCGTGTTGGACTTAATAGGCCTGATAGAATAACTGAGGTACAGATAGGGGGGCACCTAGGTAATAGCGATCATAATATTATCAATTTCAAAATGCCCTTCAGTAGGGTTATCAATAAGGGAACAACTAAAACATTAAACTTTAGGAGGGCGAAGTTTGATCAGCTGAAAGAAAGCCTTCAACTTATAGACTGGGACAAAGTTCTTAATCAAGGGAATACGAATAGTAAATGGGAAAACTTCAAAATAATTCTGAATACTCAGTGCGAGAGGTATATACTGTATGGGAATAAAAGGGCCAGAAACAAGAGGAAACCAATATGGTTGAATAAGAACGTAAAAGGGGCGTTAAATAGCAAAAAAGAGGCATTCAAGACATTAAAAAAGGAAAACAGCAAGGAGGCTCTAATGTGTTACAAGGAAAAAACGAGAACCTGCAAAAAACAAATAAAAATAGTGAAGGAGGAAACAGAGAGACGTATTGCTAGGGAAAGTAGATCAAATCCCAAACTGTTCTTTACGTATATAAATAGTAAAAGGGTTAAATCGGATAATATTGGACCGATAAAAAGTGATGAAGGCAAAATCATAGAGAAAGATGAGGATAAAGCTAATCTATTAAATAAATTTTTTTCGTCAACTTTCACAAAGGAAAAAGAACTAACAGGCGAAATGAAAAGGGACAAGCTTAATCCTCCACTAAGTATGACAAATCTAACCCAAGCTGGGGTACAGAAACGCCTCAGTAACATTAAAATAAACAAATCACCAGGACCTGATGGCATACACCCACGGGTACTAAGGGAACTAAGTAATGTGATAGACAGACCGTTATATCTTATATTTAAGGACTCTGTTGAGACTGGGTCTGTACCACTTGATTGGCAACAGGCGAATGTAGTGCCAATATTCAAAAAGGGAGCAAAAAGTGACGCCGGAAACTATCGGCCGGTGAGTCTGACGTCCGTTGTGGGCAAAATTTTTGAAGGCTTTATTAATGAGGCAATTATGGAACATCTTGATGCTAATAATCTATTAACACCAAACCAACATGGATTCATGAGGAATCGCTCCTGCCAAACAAACCTGATTGACTTCTACGAGGAGGTTAGCTCTCGATTAGATCAGGGGGAACCAGTGGATGTCGTGTATCTCGACTTCTCAAAAGCGTTCGATAGCGTGCCACATAATAGGTTGGTATACAAAATGAGAATGATGGGGCTGGGGGAAAATGTTTGCAAGTGGGTAGCTAACTGGCTAAAGGATAGAAGGCAGAGGGTGGTTATAAATGGAATATACTCAGAATGGGTAAGCGTTGTAACGGGTCTGGGAGGCGGAACCTCTGAGCTACTATACAAGGGGGCGGTCCTTGTAAGGGAGCGGGTGGCGACCAGGGAAGACGGGCAGGCAGTCACAGCAGGTGACCGGGACAGTCTCTGGATGAACGGGCAGGAGGTCACGGCAAGTGACCGGGGTAGTCTCTGGATGAACGGGCAGGAGGTCACGGCAAGTGACCGGGGCAGTCTCTGGATGAACGGGCAGGAGGTCACGGCAAGTGACCGGGGCAGTCTCTGGGTAAAGGGTAGGTACGACCTGTGATGGCTGAGCCTCCAGGTAGGCTAGCAGGCAGATGGTAGATGTGTGCTCCCAGGTGAGCAAGCGAGAGTCTCTGGATAAACGGGTGGTCACAGAATGTGACGGCGGAGCCTCCAGGTAGGCCAACAGACAGGCAGCAGATGAGCGCTCCCAGGTGAGCGGGCAGGAGTCTCTGGAATGCCAGGTGGTCACAGCACGTGACGGCGGAGCCTCCAGGTAGGCCAACAGACAGGCAGCAGATGAGCGCTCCCAGGTGAGCGGGCAGGAGTCTCTGGAATGGCAGGTGGTCACAGCACGTGACGGCGGAGCCTCCAGGTAGGCTAGCTGGCAGGTAGCAGATGTGCGCTCCCAGGTGAGCGGGCAGGAGTCTCTGGAATGGCAGGTGGTCACAGCACGTGACGGCGGAACCTCCAGGTAGGCTAGCAGGCAGGTAGCAGATGTGCGCTCCCAGGTGAGCGGGCAAGCTGGTCCATAGACAGACTGACAGGAGTAGGAAGGCAGACCGTCGGACCTCAGGCTAGCAAGCAGGTAGGAGGAATGTCAGGCAGGAAACAGACAGCAAACTGGCAGGTTTCTGGCAGGTAACTGGCAACGGGACCTGAGGGCTGAAGCAGAGTAGTGAACAGTGCAACAACATTGCTCGGGCACCTCCATTTTGGAGGAGGTGCCTTATATATGGTGAAGTCCTCCGGCCATTGGCCGGGGACTCCTTAGGACGGCGCGCGCGGCCCCTTTAAGAGGGAGGGAGTGCGCGCGCGCGCGCCCTAAGCACAGTGGCCGGGAAGGAGCGCGCGCTGCCAGCAGAGCGGGAGGAGGACGCCGGGTTCGGAGCAGAGGGGTGAGGGGAACAGCGTCCCTGCCTAGCAGAGGGCAGGGACGCCGGCGCTACAGTACCCCCCCCTTTAGGCCCCCCCTTTTTTAGGCCAGAGAGAAATTTAGCTAGGATGAGAGGGGCATGGATGTTCTCCCGGGGCTCCCACGTTCTCTCTTCAGGACCAAACCCCTTCCAATCTACTAGAAAAAAGGTCTTCCCTCTTACCCTTTTGGTGGCCAGAATGTTCTCTACCTCAAATTAGTTTTCAGCGGAAACCGGAGCAAGAGGCGTGCCTGTAGACTTGGAAAAAGAGTTAAGTACCACAGGTTTGAGGAGAGATACATGGAAGGAGTTAGGGATCCGCAAGTTGGCCGGGAGTTTCAATTTATAGGCCACCGGGTTGATCTGACTGATGACCTCCAGAGGACCGATGAACCGAGGCCCTAACTTATAGGAAGGAATCTTGAGCCGGACATACTTGGACGAGAGCCAGACCTTATCCCCTGGACGGAATTGAGGAGGATCCAGACGTTTTTTGTCAGCATGTCTTTTCATACGCTCGGATGACAGAAGGAGTGCGGACCGGGTACTCTCCCATATGGAGGAAAATTCGCTCTCGTGATTGTTGTAAGAAAACTCGGCCCATGGCAGGAGATCCACCCAGTCTGAATGGTGGGCATTAACGAAGTGCCGGAGGTAACTGGTCAGGTTCTGATTGATCCGCTCAACTTGACCATTAGACTGTGGGTGGTAAGCGGAGGAGAAGTCCAGGGTGACGTCTAGCAGTTTACAAGTGGCTCTCCAGAAGCGTGAGGTGAACTGTACCCCACGATCCGACACTATGTGGAGGGGCAGTCCATGAAGACGGAAGATGTGGCGGATAAAGTCTTTAGCCAGCTCGGGTGCAGACGGGAGGCCTGGCAGGGGAACGAAATGAGCCATCTTGGAAAAGCGGTCAGCGACCACCCAAATCACCGTACAACCGGCAGAGACGGGGAGATCAGTTATAAAGTCCATTGCTATATGCTGCCAGGGGGCAGCAGGTACTGGGAGCGGAAGGAGGCGACCGGCTGGCAGATGTCTCGGAACCTTGTTGCGGGCGCAGGACACACAAGCAGAAACAAAGTCTATTACGTCCTTGTGCAGGGTAGGCCACCAGTAGTGCCGGGTAATAAGCTGGAGGGTCTTTTTCTGACCGGCGTGGCCAGCTAGTTTAGACGAGTGACCCCAGTGTAGGATCTTCTCCCGATCAGGTACTGATACGAACGTCTTACCGGGAGGGAGACGATTTAGACTCACGGGAGCCACCTGCATTACTCTGGCGGGATCGATGATGTGTTTCGGTTCTTCCTCGAGATCAGACACCAGAAAGGATCGGGACAAGGCGTCCGCCTTGATGTTTTTGTCAGCCGGGCGAAAATGAAGAATAAAATCAAAGCGAGCAAAAAACAAGGACCACCGAGCTTGGCGCGGGTTAAGTCTCTGGGCATGCTGGAGGTAAGCCAAGTTCTTGTGGTCAGTGTAAATTATTACCGGGTGAAGAGCCCCTTCGAGCAGGTAACGCCACTCCTCCAATGCCAGCTTGATGGCCAATAACTCTCGATCTCCTATGGAATAGTTGCGCTCAGAAGAGGAGAAGAGTTTGGAGAAGAAGCCACAAGTTACCATTCTCCCGGAAGATGATTTTTGGGTAAGTACCGCTCCGGCTCCAGAGGAGGAGGCGTCAACCTCCAGGAAGAACTGCTTGTTGCCATCTGGGCGATGCAGCACCGGGGCGGAAGAGAAGGCCTGTTTTAAGGAAAGAAAGGCCTCCTCTGCTTCGGGCGGCCACTCTCTGGGATTAGTGCCCTTACGGGTGAGCGCGGAAATTGGGGCAGTCCGGGAAGAGAAGTGCGGTATGAAGAGGCGGTAGTAGTTGGCGAAGCCCAGGAACCGCTGAATGGCCTTCAACCCCTCCGGTCGGGGCCATTTCTCGATGGCAGACAGTTTCTCTGGATCCATTCGTAGGCCGGTCTGAGAAATAATGTAGCCCAAAAACGGAAGCGAGGTCTGCTCAAAGAGGCACTTCTCATATTTAGCGAAGAGGTGATTCTGCCTGAGCCTGAGCAGGACCTGACGAACGTCTCTGCGGTGAGTCTGGAGATCCGGAGAGAAGACCAAGATGTCGTCCAGGTACACCACTACGCAGGAGTAGAGAAGGTCCCGGAAGATGTCATTGACCAACTCTTGAAAGACGGCAGGAGCGTTACAGAGACCAAAGGGCATTACCAGATATTCATAGTGGCCGTCCCGGGTGTTGAATGCAGTCTTCCATTCATCCCCTTGACGGATACGGACCAGGTTGTACGCCCCACGGAGGTCCAGTTTGGTGAAGATTCTAGCCCCCCTCAGACGATCAAATAATTCTAGAATGAGCGGAAGGGAGTACTTATTCTTCAACGTGATCTGGTTAAGGCCTCTATAGTCTATACAGGGACGGAGAGAGCCGTCCTTTTTTACGAAAAAGAAGCCTGCTCCCGCCGGGGAGGTAGATTTCCGGATGAATCCCCTGGCCAAATTTTCCTCAATATATTCGGACATCGACCGGGTCTCAGCAGCGGACAATGGGTAAATACGCCCACGGGGAGGCGTAGTACCGGGTAACAGGTCGATAGGACAGTCGTATGGTCTATGAGGGGGTAATGTCTCTGCCTCCTTTTTATTAAAGACATCAGCAAATGACCAATAGGGAATTGGAAGTCCAGGTAGATTAGTTGGGGTAGGAGAAGGACGGGCGAGATGAACAGGAACCAAACAAGTCTTATGACAGTCCTGTCCCCAGCGAAGGACTTCTCCGGTCTGCCAGTCAAGCACGGGTGCATGTCTCTGGAGCCAAGGTAGACCTAGTAAGAGGGCGTGAGAGAGTCCAGGCAGAACATGAAAAGAGATGCTCTCAGAATGCAGCATTCCCACCTGCAGAGTTATGGATTCGGTGATGAGTTGGATGGGACGTGGTAAGAGGCCCCCATCCACAGCAGCGACAGATAATGGTATAGCCAGAGGTTTGGTGGGAATGCGGTATTTTTCTACCAGGGCCTGTGAAATAAGATTCCCGGCCGCTCCATAGTCAAGTTGGGCTAGTTCGAAATAACGATTCTCCCCGCAGATAATTGAGACTGACAGCAGCAGAGATGGAGAGGATTTATTCTTGTCTAGGTCGACCTCTCTGAGCGAACCTAGACACAGGCGTTTCCCGACCTCTCCGGGCAGGTACGGATCCGGTGCTCCTTACTGCCACAGTAGAAGCAGCTCCCCTCGGCACGGCGTAAGTCCTGACGGGTTTTGACCATCTTGGTCTGGTCGACCTGCATAGGCTCAGGAGAGTGTACCTGGGGAGAAACGGAGGGAGTGACGGATTTCTGAAAAGTAGGAGCTAGACGTGGAAACCTCCTCTCACGGGTGACTTCTTTGGCACGCTCCTGGAACCGTAGGTCAATCCGGGTGGCAAGAGTTATTAGGTCATCGAGAGTGGTAGGAATGTCTCGACCGGCGAGTTCATCTTTAATACGGCCGGACAGACCCTCCCAGAAGACAGATACCAGAGCGTCGTTATCCCAGGCCAGCTCCGAGGCAAGGGTACGGAACCGTATGGCATATTGGCCCACGGTGAGACTTCCCTGACGGAGGCGTAGCAGAGATGATGCGGATGAGGTCTTCCGTCCGGGTTCGTCGAAGACTTTCCGGAAAGCCGTGAGAAAGGCAGGCAAGTCGGACACCAGGGGGTCTCCTCTCTCCCATAGAGGATTTAGCCAGGCCAGGGCCTCCCCGGTGAGATGGGACATGATGAAGGCAATTTTGGCCCGGTCGGAGTTAAACTGGTGGGACAGGAGTTCAAAGTGCAGGGTGCACTGATTTATAAAGCCCCGAGCCTGAGCGGAGTCGCCTCCGAAGCGAGGAGGTGCAGAAAGCCGGGGTCCGGGGTAGGATACCATAGTATTGGTGGGCAGCGGAGCTGCCGGATTGCGAGTCATGGCACTGGCGGTGGTTGCTGGTGGAGCAGTCAGAGTGTCCAGGCGAGAATTGACATTCCGCAGGTGACCCAGGATGGACTCCTGTTGGGACCTCTGACGGGACAGTTCATGACACAGGTCCGAGAGTGAGGGAGCTTGGGTGCCACCGGGTTCCATGGCCCGAGCAAACTGTAACGGGTCTGGGAGGCGGAACCTCTGAGCTACTATACAAGGGGGCGGTCCTTGTAAGGGAGCGGGTGGCGACCAGGGAAGACGGGCAGGCAGTCACAGCAGGTGACCGGGACAGTCTCTGGGTGAAAGGGCTGGAGGTCACGGCAAGTGACCGGGGTAGTCTCTGGATGAACGGGCAGGAGGTCACGGCAAGTGACCGGGGCAGTCTCTGGATGAACGGGCAGGAGGTCATGGCAAGTGACCGGGGCAGTCTCTGGGTAAAGGGTAGGTACGACCTGTGATGGCTGAGCCTCCAGGTAGGCTAGCAGGCAGATGGTAGATGTGTGCTCCCAGGTGAGCAAGCGAGAGTCTCTGGATAAACGGGTGGTCACAGAATGTGACGGCGGAGCCTCCAGGTAGGCCAACAGACAGGCAGCAGATGAGCGCTCCCAGGTGAGCGGGCAGGAGTCTCTGGAATGCCAGGTGGTCACAGCACGTGACGGCGGAGCCTCCAGGTAGTCCAACAGACAGGCAGCAGATGAGCGCTCCCAGGTGAGCGGGCAGGAGTCTCTGGAATGGCAGGTGGTCACAGCACGTGACGGCGGAGCCTCCAGGTAGGCTAGCTGGCAGGTAGCAGATGTGCGCTCCCAGGTGAGCGGGCAGGAGTCTCTGGAATGGCAGGTGGTCACAGCACGTGACGGCGGAGCCTCCAGGTAGGCTAGCAGGCAGGTAGCAGATGTGCGCTCCCAGGTGAGCGGGCAAGCTGGTCCATAGACAGACTGACAGGAGTAGGAAGGCAGACCGTCGGACCTCAGGCTAGCAAGCAGGTAGGAGGAATGTCAGGCAGGAAACAGACAGCAAACTGGCAGGTTTCTGGCAGGTAACTGGCAACGGGACCTGAGGGCTGAAGCAGAGTAGTGAACAGTGCAACAACATTGCTCGGGCACCTCCATTTTGGAGGAGGTGCCTTATATGTGGTGAAGTCCTCCGGCCATTGGCCGGGGACTCCTTAGGACGGCGCGCGCGGACCCTTTTAAGAGGGAGGGAGCGCGCGCGCCCTAAGCACAGTGGCCGGGAAGGAGCGCGCGCTGCCAGCAGAGCAGGAGGAGGACGCCGGGCTCGGAGCAGAGGGGTGAGGGGAACAGCGTCCCTGCCTAGCAGAAGGCAGGGACGCCGGCGCTACAAGCGTCACTAGTGGGGTACCACAGGGGTCTGTACTAGGCCCAATGTTATTTAATATCTTTATTAACGACATAGTCAACAGTTTAAATAGTAAAATATCAATATTTGCAGATGACACAAAGTTATGTAAAACAATTAATACAAAAGAGGATAGTGAAGACCTACAGAGGGATTTGGATAAACTGGATAGGTGGAGCATTAAATGGCAAATGAGGTTTAATGAGGAGAAATGTAAGGTCATACATATGGGAAGGAAAAATGGAAGTCACCAGTACTCACTGAATGGGAAATCATTGGGGAATTCAGAGATGGAGAAGGACTTGGGCATCTTAATTGATAGTAAAATAAATTGGAGTGCCCAAAGTCAGGCCGCCGCTGTAAGGGCAAACAGGGTAATGGGATGTATCAGAAGAGGTATAGCTGCAAAGGATGAGAACATTGTTCTTCCACTGTACAAAGCACTGGTCAGACCACACTTGGAATACTGTGCTCAGTTATGGGCCCCAATATATAGAAAGGATATAAATGAGCTTGAAAAGGTACAAAGGAGGGCAACAAAATTAATAAGGGGAATGGAGGGACTGCAATACCCAGAGAGGTTGGCAAAACTAGGACTATTCAGCCTGGAAAAAAGAAGGTTGAGGGGGGATATAATAAATGTGTACAAATATGTTAGGGGACAGTATAGAGACCTTGCCAGGGATTTGTTCAAAAGGAGGGATATTACGGTAACAAGAGGGCACTCACTAAGACTAGAAGAGAAAAGGTTCCAGCACCAGCATAGGAAGGGGTTCTTTACGGTAAGAGCAGTGAGAATATGGAATTCACTGAGTGAGGAGACAGTAATGTCGGATTCACTAAACCAGTTCAAGCTTGAACTGGATGCATTTCTAGATACCAGGTTGATTTCAGCATATACTTAAAAATAGAATAAAATAGTAAGTTGATACAGGGATTTATTCTGACTGCTGGTTTCAGAGTCGGGAGGGAATTTTTCCTCAGGTGAAGATTGGCCAAATCATTTGGGGTTTTTGCCCTCCTCTGGATCAACTTTAGCAACCACATAACTTACAGGTCGAACTTGATGGACGCAAGTCTTTTTTCGGCTTTACTAACTATGTAACTATGTAACTATCAGACACATCGTATTTCATTTATGAAGGAGAGACTCTGAAAGTCACAAAGCCTATTTTTATAGGGCCATCAGGCGGCCTTTACTATTCTTAAAGGGCCAGCAGTCGTCCATCACTATTCTTAGAGAGCCATCAGCCGGCTATGTTTTATTGTTCCCATTACTAAAGAGTGAGTCTCCTATATTGTTATTGCGTATGCAGTGAGTGGCAGGGCTGCTCAAAATTTAGATGCACCCCAATACCCCTTTGAAATTTTGGACGCACCCCAATACCCCTTTGAAAAGACTTAGAGGAGGGCCTCCTGAAAACAATGTTCCCATTATTAGGAAGTAGGTCTCCCATTGTGTTTGCCTATTCAGTGAATGCAAAGACTGCCAAAAATTTGGAGGCACTCCAATGCCCCTTGGAAGAGACGTGGAGGAGGGCCTCATAAAAAATGTTCCCATTAGAAAGGAGCGGGTCTTCTATACTTGTAATGCCCATGCACTAAGTGTATGGGCTGACAAACATTTACCCCTGGGGGTATACATGAACATACTGTATAAAAAAATGTTTTTACGGGCATCATAAACACCCTTTAAAAAAATTATGTGGGTGTTGCATCACAGACCACGGTCACCCTGCTGAGGAGAAGGAGGAGGACAAGAGCAAATAGTCAAAATCAGGAAGCGTATACCCATGTGTGGTTGTGAAGAGGTGCATGGGAATACACCTCCCAAAAAAAGACACTGGATTTGAGCTTATGTTACGCTGCTATCATTCAATGGTGTTGAGAAGTTTGGCCTAATCCAGCCCTTGTTCATTTTTATAAGAGTCAGCCTGTCAGCATTTTCAGTTGACAGGCAGATGTGCTTATCAGTTATAATTCCACCAGCGGCACTAAAAACCCGCTCTGATAAAATGCTGGCGGCAGGGCAGGCCAGGACCTCCAAGGCGTAGAGAGCCAGTTCATTCCACGCATCCAGCTTGGATACCCAATAATTATAAGGCACAGAGGAATCACAGAGGACATTGGTACGGTCGGCAAGGTACTCCCTCAGCATCTTCCCAAACTTTGCACTCCTTGTGAGAGTACCCTGCACCTCAGGACCTGTGCGATGGGAGGGGCTGAGAAAATTCTCCCAGAACTTTGACAGTGTTCCCCTGCCTCTGCTGAATTGAAGTTGTGTCTCTCTTGCCTGTACTCCTTAGTTGTCCAACGAACTGTGACCTGTGCTGCCAGCGTTTTCAGATGGGAATTTTTTTAATAGTACCGCAACAAGGGCCTTCTGATACTGCCTCATTTTTGTCGATCTGTCCGCCTCAGGAATAAGAGAAAGTTCTCCTTGTAGCGTGGGTCTAGAAGTGTCGCCAACCAGTAATGACTGTCACCCAAAATTTTGAGAACACGAGGGTCATGGGAAAGGCAGCGTAACATAAATTCAGCCATGCGTGCCAGACTGCTAACAGGCAATACTTCCGTGTCCTCACTAAGAGGATGATTGACCATGCTCTCCTCCTCCTCCTGTCTGTCCTCTGGCCATCCACGCTGAACAGACGGTATGACAGTTGTGCAGGTAGTACCATCTATAGTGCATGAAACTAGCTCCTGTTCTTCCTCCTCCTCTTCCTCATTGTCACCCAATCCACGTTGGGATGAGATGAGGCTGGGCTGTGTGTAATCACCCTGTTTGGTTCCTTGCTCCATCTCATCGTGCTCCGCCTGCAATGCATCCTCTTTAATTGTGAGCACAGAGCGTTTCAGAAGACAGAGAAGCGGGATGATGACGCTAATTATGGCTTCATCGCCGCTCACCATCTTGGTGGAGTCCTCAAAGTTTGGGAGGATGGTACATATGTATGACATCCATGTCCACTCCTGAGGTCTTATGAACTGAATACCAACGGCCTTGTTGATGCTGGTACTCAACAACTGCCCTCTTCTGCTCACGAATCCTTCCCAACATCTGCAGTGTAGAGTTCCAATGCGTGGGAACAGCACACACCAGTCTGTGAGCCGGAAGCCGCAAACGCTGCTGAAACACGGCAAGGGTGGCGGAAGCTGTAGGTGACGTTCTTAAATGGGCACACAGGCAGTGTACTTTAACAAGTAGATCCGGCAGCTCTGGGTAGGTTTTGAGAAACTGCTGAACCACGAGGTGAAGCACATGGGCCAGGCATGGTACGTGCTGCTGTCCTTTCTCTGTTACTATATCATCCACCACCTCGTCTTCCACTTCCGCACCCTGATCTTTCTCCTGACTTTCTGGCAATTGTGTCTCATCATCGTCCACCTCTTGTGACACTTTCCCACCGTCGCCTTCATGTGACCATGGCTGCTCAAATATTTGGGCATCGCTACATGCGATCTCCTGTTGTCACCCTTCAAGTGGACCGGGCGAGAGGCACAAATATATAAATGGAAAAGTGAACAGCTCTTCATAGTGTCCAAGTGTGGGATCAGTTGTCTCCGGGCACTCGGCATGGTGGGAGGAAGGAGGATCAGGGTGAGGAATATGCAGTCCAGACTCACAGCTACTGAGACTTGACCGTGTGGAAGACAGGGTGGTGGTGGTGGTGATGGCAAAGTGACTGGAAGCATTATCCGCTATCCAACCAACAACCTTTTGACACTGCTCTGGGTTTAATAGTGGTGTGCTGCGGTCCCCTAGGAATTGGGACAGGAAGGTTGGGCGAGAAGATGTGGGTGTTTGTTGTAGCACAATTTCAGCTTGCCCATGGCCTCGGCCTCTGCATGCACCATCACGTCCAGTTCCCCGTCCCTTGCCACACGCATTGCCCATTTTAAATGGAGGACAATATCTTCCACGCTCACTACAAATGGCTGAATTTGGAGCGAAGTTATATGTAATACGTGTGACGGAGAAACCACAGTTTTAAATATCTGGCCAGTAGGTAACTATTTTGAACAGCAAACCGGTGTCAAAAACTTTGCTGACACACTGAAAAAAAAATGTAATGGAGGCCAGAAATGGCAGTATTTTCTGAAAACATATATGTGGTCCGTGTGATGGAGAAAACACGGTTTTAAATACCTGGCCTGTAGGTAACTATTTTTAACAGCAAACTGGTGTCAATTGCTTCACTGACACACTGAAACAAATTTTTACAGGATGCCAGAAATGGCAGTATTTTCAGCGTAATTATATGTGATCCGTGTGACGGACAAACCACAGTTTTAAATAGCTGGATTTTTAGCGCTGTAATATGGAAAGGACCTGGCTGTATTCTGCAGTGCCAATAAGCAAATGGCGCAGAACAACGATGTTCTCTGGATTGATTTTTAAGCAAATAATGAGGATTAAGATAAAAAAAAAAAATTATTCCTGGCCTCTGAGACCTCGGCCTATTTCTAGAAATATCTAACAGCAGCAGCAGACAAAACTGGAATGGAGCCTCTTGTGCTATGTTCATTGCAGTCTGCTATATACACTGCCTGCCTGATATCTCTGCAGATGGATTAGTCCTCAGAAGGACTGTTTGTTGAGATGGATATGTGTCTCTAATATAGTTTGGTATACCTACACTAACTAGAAACAAGCAAATCTCTCCTTAGCTCAGCCGCACCCCTACACTGTCTGATTCCGAAGTGACTATGACGAGCATGGCGGCGCCAGGTCTGATTTAGACCAGATGACGCTGTGTGGCCAGCCAATCACTGTAATGCCACAACCAGCATGGCTACGGCATTACAGTGAGTGGCTGGTGATCCCTGCATGTTCATTGGCTCTGTAACTGACCCGAGGTCCCGCCGAACAACCCCGGAAATACTCGGCGAGCGCCGAGCATCTCGAGCAGTGAGATGCTCGGGCGAGCACCGAGCAGTAGTGAGAATGCTTGATCATCACTAGTGAGGGCTTATTTTTTGCGTGCCGAGCTGACGTTTTTATTGATACCATTTGGGGATAAATCCAATGTTTTGATTGCCCGTTATTGCATTTTATTGCAATGTTGCGACAACCAAAAAAACGTAATTCTGGCGTTTAGAATTTTTTTCTCGTTACGCCGTTTACCGACCAGATTAATTCTTTTTTTATATTGATAGATCAGGCGATTCTGAACGCGGCGATACCAAATATGTGTATGTGGGAATTTTTTTTTATTATTTTATTTTGAATGGGGAGAAAGGGGGGTGATTTAAACTTTTATATTTTTTTTTATATTTTTAAAACCATTTTTTTTACACTTTCTGCATGCTTCAACAGTCTCCATAGGAGACTAGATGTTACGGATCCGGGTGGTGGAACCTCTGTGCTGCGGTGCAAGGAGGGACCAGAGGGGCGTAACTACGTATCAACTCGGACTGACAAAGGTCGCACGGCGGCTCAATCGACTCCGTGAACCAGGGAAGGACCGAGCAGAGGGACCAGGTGCTACTCTGGGCCTGTCCTTGTATGAGAGCAGGTGACTCCCACGGGTAAATGGCAGGAGCCTCCGGGTAGGCACGGCAGGTAGCTGGTAGGAGCCTCCAGGTAGGCTGACTGATAGGCACAGTAGGTAACTGGTAGGAGCCTCCAGGTAGGCTGGCTGATAGGCACGGCAGGTAACTGGTACGTTCTCCGGGTAGGCAGGCAAGCCAGGCCCATAGACAGACTGGTGGATTTGGATCGTAGGCAGACCGTCGGGCTGTAGAGTACACTTGGCTGGCGGAGACAGGTAGTAAGGCTGGCGGACTGGACTGGTAGTCAGGCTGGCGGACTGGACTGGTAGTCAGGCTGGCGGACTGGACTGGTAGTCAGGCTGGCGGACTGGACTGGTAGTCAATTGCAAAAAGAAGAAGAACTTCGGCACTCCATACATGAAAATATAAGAAATATTGTATCTGGACTAATGTCACTTTGAAAAATGAAGTTTTTTTGCGCATAATTTGGCCAATTTATGTGTGCCCATCAACCACGACAAGGTCACCTTCGTATGATGGGAAACTACGCTACACTACCACTGGATATGCCACTCTTGGGCTGTAAGCCTGTATGGACAATATGTCTCTGCTTGGGCTTTTAACCTACAATGTATGGGCTGGTAGAGCTAGTTAAAACCACCTGTGACTGAATGGGAGGGACACATGGTCAGAAAAAAGGCTGTCAAACTTCTAATAGTGTGAACACGTACCTGCTGCAATGCTCCAGGAGCATACATTGTAGGTTAAAAGCCCAAGCTTTTCATGTATGGAGTGCCGAAGTTCTTTTTGCAATTGAGATTACTTTTTTCTTCAGAGCACCCGAATAGACCAGTGAGCGACCCCTCTCTTTTTTCTATTAATCATTTTTGGGATCCCGCTCCTGGAGCATTGCAGCAGGTACGTGTTCACACTATTAGAAGTTTGACAGCCTTTTTTCTGACCATGTGTCCCTCCCATTCAGTCACAGGTGGTTTTAACTAGCTCTACCAGCCCATACATTGTAGGTTAAAAGCCCAAGCAGAGACATATTGTCCATACAGGCTTACAGCCCAAGAGTGGCATATCCAGTGGTAGTGTAGCGTAGTTTCCCATCATACGAAGGTGACCTTGTCATGGTTGATGGGCACACATAAATTGGCCAAATTATGCGCAAAAAACCTTCATTTTTCAAAGTGACATTAGTCCAGATACAATATTTCTTATATTTTCATGTATGGAGTGCCGAAGTTCTTTTTGCAATTGAGATTACTTTTTTCTTCAGAGCACCCGAATGGACTGGTAGTCAGGCTGGCGGACTGGACTGGTAGTCAGGCTGGTGGACTGGACTGGTAGTCAGGCTAACAGCGGGACCTGAGGGCTGAAGCAGAGTTTAGGACAGAAAGCTACAGCCTTGCATGGGCACCTCCATTTTGGAGGAGGTGCCTTTTATATGAGAGGTCCTCCGGCCATTGGCCGGGGACTCCTTAGGACGGAGTGCGCGGCCCCTTTAAGAGGGAGGGAGCACGCGCGCGCGCCCTAAGCACAGTGCTCGGGAAGCTGCGCGCGCCGGCAGCAGCAGCAGGAGAGCCGGCAGACGCCAGGCCGGGAGCGCGGCGGTAAGGGGGACGGCGTCTCTGCCTTTCAGGGGGCAGAGACGCCGATACTACCCTAGAAGCTGCAGTTTCCTGATTGCTTCTACTGCATACAGGTGATGTGCAGATCGCCTGTATGCAGGAGAAATGCTCCTGTGCTATGAGCGCCGACCACTAGGTGACGCTCATAGCTAGCGAGACATGACAACCACAGGGGTCTGCAGCAGACCCTGCGTTGTCATGCCGACCCATCGGTGACCCGCGATCACGTGACGGGTCACCGATGGGCGGGGCTAAGGCCGCGCTTCCGGCGCGGGTCTGTTAAATGCCACTGTCAGAGATTGACAGTGGCATTTAACTGGTTAACAGCCGCGGGTGGATCGCGATTCCACCTGCGGCACATATCAGCTGTAAGAATCAGTTGACATGTGCCTGGTTCAGTGCAGGCTCAGCGCTGTAGCCCGCCCTGAACCGGGGGTAATAGCCTATAGCGTACTAATACATCATAGGCTATTAAGGGGTTAAAGACTCCACTCCTACAGGCTCTGACACGCGCTTATTACTTTGTATTATCCTTGGCCAAATTCCATGAAATTAAAAAGTTTGAATTTGTGAATTTTTATTAATATTATACAATTATGATGTATTCAATTACTTTGGTTTATTTCTCAATAGATAGAAATCATTAAAGGCAACTAGATGATATCAGGGGAAAGAATGATAGGGTGTGCTTTCCTTCTCCCGGGAGTGTCTGGCAGCGGCTTCTTCTATGCTCATCATTTAAAACAAATGCATGCTCAGCCAAGCTGAGCGTGCAAGTGTATATTGTGGTCAAGGAGATATCACCAGCTATAACAGTTACCTTTACCATGCCATTAGGATTTTTAATGACTATGCCACATATGCTGGGTATATTGTTGGAAACGCTAAGGGCAGGAGTGAGATTCACGCTGCTGACGTACAAGGCGTGTACGACAAGAATGATCCCATTCACTGACACCATTCAGAGGTTTTAACAGTATATTAGACAGTAGCTTCGTCTGCGCTTGTACAGTGCAATACGGTCACTACATTCGGCCACAAAGCCCCTTTAACTACTGATAACGACCGGGAATTTTTGTGAAATTTCATCGCATGTGACTCCCCATCTGCGGCGCTCACTGTCACCAGCATTTGGGTGTTTTTTATAAGACACAGACCATGATCACTGCAGGCAATTATTCCTGTTTCCAGACCTTTCCAGCCACAATCACAGTGATTGTATTTCTATCAGGCTGAATTAGCCGCTCTGCTCTATGTGCTGGACTGGGAATTACAGCTATTTGTTTAGGCAATGGCAATGTCACTGTTTCTTTGTCTAGGAGGAAAGGGCAGGCAGCTGCTGCTCTGCAAGTGGAAGGAACTGGATAAAACCGGTTTCAACCAGCTCAGGCAAGATCGTCAGCATAAATAGCTGCAGCAGACAGCCACAATATGTGGAGCAGACTCTGACAACATGCTGAAGGGGAACGGGACGGATGTGCAGCCAGGCTTCTGTAGTCTGCACAAAACTCTGATATGGATCCAGGACTAGGGATGAGCGAACCTGAACTGTAAAGTTAGGGTACTGTATTGGCCTGGCTGTGATTTGCCAGCGCACCACGTGACCTGGCTTGTATAAATGCTGGATCATGGATGCCGCCGTCTTTCTTCTCTGATTAGTGTAGGGACAGGACGCAGCTGGAGTGAGGGACAGTGTTGGGTTGCGCATTCTGCAAAATAGCCACTGTGTGTACTCTGCACATATCTCAGTGAGAGTACTATGCCAAAAAGCCACATTGTTTACTCTGCACCCATATCTGTTGGAGTACTGTGCCAAAAAGCCGCTGTTTGAACTCTGCACCCATATGTGTGGGAGTACTGTGCCAAAAGCTGTTTTGAGTACTGTGCCTTTACGCTTCTGTGTGTACTCAGCACCCCTGCCTGTGGGAGTACTGTGTCTTTAAGCATCTGTGTGTCCTTTGCACCTCCGGCTGTGGGAGTACTGTGCCAAAATGCCTCTCTGTGTACTCTGCAACTCCGCCTGAGGGAGTACTGTGCCTTTAACCCTCTGTGTGTACTCTGCACCCCCGACTGTGGGAGTACTGTGTCCTTTAAGCCTCTGTGTGAACTTTTCACCCCTGCCTGTGTGAGTACTGTTCCAAAAAGGCTCTGTGTACTCTGCAGCCGTGTATTCATGAGTAGTGTGCTTAAAAAATAAATCTACTCTGCAGCCATCTCTTTGCCATTTGTAGGCCAACCAAAAATGTTACTGTACAGCTGTGTCTATACGAGTAGTGTGGAAAAAAAGTAATTCCACTCTGCAGTCATGTATTTGCCATTTTTGGTCTAAAAAAAGTAAATCTACCCTACAGCCATATCTTTGCCATTTGTAGGCTAAGCAAATAATTTTACTGTTCCGCTATGTCTACAAGAGTACTGTGCCTAAAACATAAATCTACTCTCCTGCCATCTCTGAGAGTAGTGTGCCGAAAAACCACTTCCAAAAATGAGGAGTGCATCAAATAGGGGATGTGGACATGGCCGTGGTGTTGCTGGTGTAGTTGCTGCTGGTTTTGGTGGTAGCAGGCGATAGAACGTTATGCATCCTTTCTTTGAGCCGAGTACTGCTGCATGAATAGTGAGGCCACAAGATGTTGAAATGTGTTGGATTGGATGACTGAGAGTGCCTCCAGTTCCTTTGCATTATCTTCCACCCAGTAAACTGCAGAAAGTGAGGAGTTGGCACCTGAGGACCATGGTCATCTGACTTCCACCTCACCCTATGCAAATCAGCCAAGGAGTCTGAGCCACCAAGTCATGCAGCAGTCTTTTCTGCTTTTTGATGAGTCCACTTGCTTGGGTTCCATGGCCCATCCACCTGACACTGCCCCAGAAGTGGAAGAGACTGAGTGCACTGATGCCCAACCACTTGTTATGTTGGAGGATGGATATGTGGGAGGGCTAGTGCTCAATGTCAGTGGACCACCGCAGCATATCTCAGAGGATGACGAAACACAGATGCCAACTGCCGCGTCTTCGGATGACGAAACACAGATGCCAACTGCAGCGTCTTTCTGCAGTGTGCAGACCGGCAAGAAAAGTAGGGGTGAGGAGTGGATGGAAGATGATGTGGGGGATGATGAGGTTCTAGACCTCATGTGGGGCGGAGGCCATCCTAGTGATATGCGCAGTTTGGAGGAAGAGGAGGTGGCCCTGGTAGCACAGCAAAAGAGGGAACAGGGTGCAAAGGCACAGCAGGCAGCCCCTAGCCAGAACGTCGTCTGCTTCTGCCAACCACGCTGCTGAAATCAGCACAACAAAGCCAACTCAAAAGAGTCCCCTGGCGTGGCATTTGTTTAGGAAAAGTGCTGACGACAAGCGACAGGTGGTTTGTACGCTGTGCCGTCAGAGCCTGAAGCGAGGCATAAATCTTCTGAACCTGAGCACTATGTGCATTCGAGGCACCTGAATTCCAAGCAGGAGGTACAGTGGATTACACACCTTAAAAAGCATGAGAAATCTGAGCCTCCTTCTGCTCCCTCTTTTGCTGCAGTCTCGGCCTCTTCCTCCCACTCACAATCAAGAGGGCCACCTGCCTCCCCACAAAGAGATGATGTGACAGTACCAGTGTCATCGAGCATCTCCAAACCATCCCATGGAAGTGTCCAGCTTTCCATTCCCCAAACTCTTGAGAGAAAGAGGAGATACCCCACTACCCACTCACAAGCCAGGGTCCTAAATGACAGCATTTCAAAGTGAATGGCTTTTGAAATGCTGCCATTCCAGCTGGTGGAGACGGATAGTTTAAAAAAACTGATGGCAGTGGCTGTCCTGCAGTACGTTCTTCCCAGTCGCCACTACTTTTCCAGACGTGCCATCCCTGCCCTGCACACACATGTTGCGGACAAAATAAGCTGTGCACTGTGCAACGCCATCAATGCCAAGGTCCACATAACCACCGATACGTGGACCAGTCAGCAAGGCCAGGGACGTTACATCTCCCTAACTGCCCACTGGGTACAGTGGCGAAAAAAGTATTTAGTCAGCCACCAATTGTGCAAGTTCTCCCACTTAAAAAGATGAGAGAGGCCTGTAATTGACATCATAGGTAGACCTCAACTATGAGATATAAAATGAGAAAACAAATCCTGAAAATTACATTGTCTGATTTGGAAATTTTTCAAATTTTGGTGGAATAAAGTATTTGGTCAATTACAAAAGTTCATCTCAATACTTTGATATATATATTTTTTTGGCAATGACAGAGGTCAAACATTTTCTGTAAGTCTTCACAAGGTTGGCACACACTGTTGCTGGTATGTTGGCCCATTTCTCCATGCAGATCTCCTATACAGCAGTGATGTTTTGGGGCTGTCGCTGGGCAACACGGACTTTCAACTCGCTCCAAATGGTTTAGATCTGGAGACTGGCTAAGCCACTCCAGGACCTTGAAATGCTTCTTACAAAGCCACTCCTTTGTTGCCCTGTCAGTGTGCTTGGGATCAATGTCATGCTGAAAGAACCAGCCACGTTTCATCTTCAATGCCCTTGCTGATGGAAGGAGGTTTGCACTCAAAATCTCACGATACATGGCCACATTCATTCTTTTATGTACACGGATCAGTCGTCCTGGTTCCTTGGCAGAGAAACAGCCCCAAAGCATGATGTTGCCTCCCCCAAGCTTCACAGTAAGTACAGTGTTCTTTGGATGCAACTCAGCATTCTTTCTCCTCCAAACACGCCGAGTTGTGTTTCTACCAAACAGTTCTACTTTGGTTTCATCTGACCATATGACATTCTCCCAATACTCTTCTGGATCATCCAAATGCTCTCTAGCAAACTTCAGACGGGCCCGGACATGTAATGGCTTAAGCAAGGGGACACGTCTGGCACTGCAGGATCTGAGTCTCTGGCGGCGTAGTGTGTTATTGATGGTAGCCTCTGTAACATTGGTCCCAGCTCTCAGCAGGTCATTCACTAGGTTCCCCCTGTGTGGTTCTGGGATTTTTGCTCACCGTTCTTGAGATCATTTTGACCTCACAGGGTGAGATCTTGTGTGGAGCCCCAGATCGAGGGAGATTATCAGTGGTCTTGTATGTCTTCCATTTCCCAATTATTGCTCCCACAGTTGATTTCTTCACACCAAGCTGCTTGCCTATTGCTGATTCAGTCTTTCCAGCCTGGTGCAGGGCTACAATTTTATTTCTGGGTGTCCTTCGACAGCTCTTTGGTCTTCACCATAGTGGAGTTTGGAGTGTGACTGTTTGAGGTTGCGGACAGGTGTCTTTTATACTGATAACAAGTTCAAACAGGTGCCAGTACTACAGGTAATGAGTGGAGGACAGAGGAGCCTCTTATAGAAGAAGTTACAGGTCTGTGAGAGCCAGAAATCTTGCTTGTTTGTAATTGACCAAATACTTATTTTCCACCAAAATTTGAAAAAAATTTCTTTCCAAATCAGACAATGTGATTTGTTTTCTCAGCTGCTCTTAGTAAGCACCTGTTCACACCTAGTTTTTGTAGTGGAAGTGCCGTCATTTTCTTTGTTACTAGATTTAGCGTTGACTGAGCACTCCACCCCCACCCCCATGCCGCAGGTGGTTTTAAATGCATCAGGATCTGTCTTTCCCATACATAAGCAGACGGAGGTCTCTTAGAGAGGTATTCACATTATAGGTCCTGACATCGAGAAACGCCTTACCGCGGCTGTCAGGTACACATGAATTGGCCAATTTATGCGCTAAGATTTCTCATTTATTTACAGCAGTAATGCTATTCATTTTCCATACTTCATATTTACATGCGCAAAAAAATTTTTCAAAAAATTTTTTTCATTTATTTTTATTTTCTACAGCAGTTAAGCTATTCATATTTCATATCTATATACTCAGTGTTACAGTGTGCTACTTTATTTGTTCACCAATGCAGCTGGGACACACCACCACGTTGGAAGGCAGGGTTAGCATGGCCGACATGTGGAAAAACTATGTGAGCACGCCACAACATCCAGCACCACCATCTGATATGGTCCATATTAGAAGGAGGCTGCGTTAGAACAACATGGTGGAAGAGTACCTGTCCACATGTCTCCACGTACTAACTGATGGGTCTATCCCATTTAACTTCTGGATGTCCAAATTGGATACTTGGCCTGAGCTTGCCCTTTGTGCCTTGGAGGTGCCAGCTTGCCCTACGGCAAGTGTACTGTCAGAATGTGTGTTTAGCATGTGTAGTACGGCGGTGTTTACACTGTGCGGTAATGAGGCAGTGATCCAAGGAAAGTCCAACTTAAACGTCTTTATTTGCCAAAAAACACAGTTCAAATGCAAAAGCTGTAAACCTGTTGACATGGGAGACGGCCAAGCCGTGTAACTTAGGGTGCATCAGATATGTTGCCTTCACAGGCCTGTGTTTAGCTTCATACAGGCTTGCTGAGCTTCTTGCTCTGCAGCTAGCAATCCCAACACTGACACACCCAAAACCTTTTGCTGCAGATGTTAAAATGAAAACTGTGGCCATGAGCCACTTGTAAGACCCGGGATGGAGGGAGTGATCTGCCCCACTGCCATCCTGTAGTTCACTCCAAAAATAAAAGCCTATGCCAGGTTTTCTTAAATCAGACTTAGCCATACAGTTTAGCCAAGTCTAAACTTTACTTTTATTTTGCACTGCAACCACAGCTGTGCCTGGGACTGCAATGCCCTCCAGAGGGTTCAATATGCCTCTATACACATCCTGGGGGATACAGACCGTCGCTCGCATATGATCCCTCTCACTGCCTCACACATAGCAGGGGGTTTGATCACAGATAGGCGCATTCGCCTGAACTCATCCAACGTGGGGAAGATACAATTCCTTAAAATGAACCAGGCTTGGATCCCACAGGACTTGTCCATACCTTTAGATGACTAGACCAATACCGGCCTCACCCAGCCAGTCTTCAACTCTATTTGCTATTTGTTTCATTTTGGTGCCTCCTCCCCAAATAAAAAAATGAAAACTGTGTTAGCTACCTCCTCCTCTGCCTCTGCAACCTACACAACCACATCCACCTCCAGTTGGACCTCCACCCGCCGGTTGTAACTTGTTAGTTTATTTTAGGTTCATTCTATGTTCTTTTAAGTTAGTTCCCTAAAAAAAACAAGAAAAAGAAAAAGTAATAAAGAAAAAAAAACACGGTGTTGGATTACTCCTCTCTTGCCTCTTCTACCTATACTGCCACGTCCACCTCTTCCTCCATTTGGACCTAACCCTCCTGGTTCTAGATTTCTAGTTTTAGTTTTGTTAATTATAAGTTGTTTTAAGTCAGTTCCATAAAAAACATCAAAAATACTAAAAAAATATTGTTGGATTACTCCTCCCTTGCCTCTTCAACCTACACCGCCACGTACACCTCCTCCTCCACTGGGATCTGTTCCTCCTGGTTCAAGATTCTTATTTTTTATTTCTGCTCTTCTTAGCATAGGGACAGGATGCAGCTTTAGTGAGGGACAGTATTAGGTTTTGTGTGTGCGCAGTTTTCCAAAAAGACTCTCTATGTATACTCTGCACCCGTGTCCGTGATAGTACTGTGCGTACACAAAGGTGTTTCTAATCTGCAACCGTATTGGTGGGAGTCATGTGCGTCAAAACATTTTTTTCTACTCTAATGCACCCATGTCTCTGATAGTACTGTGGGTAAAAACAAATATTTCTACTCTTGCGCACCTATGTCTGATAGTACTGTGCATAAAAATATTTTTTTCTATTATTATGCAGCCATGTCTATGATAGTACTGTGGGTAAAAAACAATTTTTCTACTATTATGTACCTTAATCTGATAGTACTGTGTGTTTCCGAATTTTTTTAGACTCTTATACACTCATGTCTGTGACAATACTGTGCGTAAAAACAATTTTTTCTAACCGTGCAAGCACTTAAATAATGAGGAGAGCATCAAATAAGGGACGTGGACATCAAGTTCTTGTTTTTTGCCATCTTGTTGTGTTTTGTGTTTTTTGTTTTTTCATATCGGTATTATCTGTTGAAAACGAGTGTTCATTCTGGTCATATACATCTCTTCCACAGATTTTATCTGGATAACTTTCTTCCTTACATTCTTTGACAGATTCATGTTTTTTTACGGTGATCTGTAGTGAGACATTTATTTATTTATTGATATTACTCACTTATATAGCGCCATTAATTGCACAGCACTTTACAGACATTATCAGCACTGTCCCCATTGGGGCTCACAATCCAGATTCCCTATCAGTATGTCTTTGGAGTGTGGGAGGAAACCTGAGTACCTGGAAGAAACCCACACAAACACAGGGAGGACATTGAACTCCTTGAAGATGTTGTCCTTGATGGGATTTGAACCCAGGACCCCAGCACTGCAAGGCTGCAGTGCTAACCACTGAGCCACCTTGCAGGCAAAATTAACTTATTTAATGACCATTCGCAGTTTCACTGTACCATCCGTGTGTTTGCAGTAGTGGTGGAAGACTTTACTGTATGCTACTGGAGCTGTAATTACAGTGGATTCTGGCACCACACTTGCCCTCCAATAGATGCTCATTAAAGGATTTAACTACTCATTATACTTTAACTACTTTACTCTCATGAATAAATATGAAATTGTCACTTTGACATGATCAGGCAGGGTTAGGGTTTGGCTCTGCATATCGTCAATTGATGTCACCATTCACTGACATTGAGCAAATCTTGAAAATATCTGTGTCTTGATACACTAATAAAGTAATCATATTACATTGATTAAGCTTTACTTATAGAAAATCATTTAAATATTAGGCATTAAAAGGTTATTCCCAGAAGTGCCCTATTTTTGAAAAGGCACAGTAAACATGGAGTTTCTTTCTTGTACCTTTGTGTCTTTTTTCATCTCGATATGCCCCATTCTAGTCTCCAGCTTCACATAACAGAATGGACAATCTTATTCTTATCTACTAAAGCAAAATTTCCCAGCAGCACTTGCTTCTCTTCAGTGCTGCATACCTCTTCCTCTCCTGTGTGTTCCTGGGTAGCCCCACCTCTCCAAATTATCATCAAGCTAATCTATCTGTAGAATTTGTGTTATGCCTCGTCTTTATACTTCCTGCCTCTGTATAGTATCTTGCCCGACCAATTTCATCTTCTGCCATCTACATTAGTATAGTGCCTGAGTTAGAGATGAGCGGATAGATTTGTGGGACTCTGGTTCAGTGTCCAGGTCCGTGGCACTTGGCGGCTAGACGGGATTCCCACAAATGTTTTACCTTCCGGCACCCCGGCATAGCTTTTGATTAGCCAGGGCTCGCACAACATTATCTGTGTATCACGTCGAACAGATGATGTTGCGCCATCCCTGCCAAATCAAAGGTCACGCCAGGGATGCCAGAAGGAAAGCGTCTCGCGAAACTCCCGTCTAACTGCCAGTTACCAATGACCTGATTCTTCTCTGATTATTGTGGGTTTGCTATGGTTTTTTATGCATTTTCCTCCATATTTGATGCGTTTTTAGTGCATATATAAATAGGAGTTTTTAAATCTTTTTTTAATAATACAGAAAAGCTTTCATTCTGCACTTCAAAATGCAAAGGCGTTTTTTTTCCGTGCATTGTTTTCAGGCTCCACATAGAAGCCTATGGAGAAAAAAAAGCAGCAGTGTCTTTAGACGCACCGAGGGCAGGAGTTTTCATAAAATCACATCCACTTTGCTTGGACATTTAGGACATGTTCACATGTAGCATGTATGCTGCATATTTTCTGCTGCTTTTTTTGCACAGAAATTCTGCTGTGTTTAACTGTCCAAGCAAAATGGATGTGATTGTGTGAAAATTGCGCCCTTTGTGCATCTAAAGTTGCTGCTGAACTCTGTTTTGGTAATTTTTTTTCTCTCTTGTGTTCTATGTGGAGCCTAAAAAAATGCATGTAAAAACTGCAGTTACTTTTTTAAGTGCAGAATCAAAGCTTTTCAGTACTATAAAAAACACATTAAAAATGCAGCTTATGACGCGCCCCCTGGGCCGTGGGGTACTCGGTAGCCGGGACGGTCGTTGCTAGGGGAGATGTCACAGTGGCTGTGACCCGGTCCGTGACCCAGGGCGGTCAATAAAAGGGGATTTTATAGTTTTTGTATTTAATGTTCGTGACGCCACCTGTGGTATGCGGCTATATAGAGCCGCCGCTGCAGAGCAGGTCCTTTGGAGCTGTTGTTAATGCAGCAGAGTTGGTTCAGCTCTGCACAGGTAGAGCTAAGCTCCAGGGCGTTGCTGTGATGGGGAATGATGAAGTAACTGTGGTGGTGCAGTGTGGTGCACGGGATGATGGCGCAGCAAAAATTCACAGAGACAGTGGGGTGCAGTCTTCAGGGTTTTACTCACGATTTTCACGTTGCTCCTGGTTACAACTGCAGTTCATAACCACCCACGTCGTCCGGTGTTTACTCAGGGAGGGGTTCAGCAAACCCTCAGGTAATTCAAGAGCACTTAGTGGGACCCCTTTCTGTGTGTCCCTCCTGGTCGTCTTCCTGCGCTGGCTCTCACCCTCCTACCCTGCGCCTCGCAAACAGTGTCCCAAGCCGGTAACTGCAGATCTTGGCGGGCAACCTGGAGTTCCCTGGATCTTGTGTGGCTACTTTTTTGGCAATTAATTGCAACTGTGGCAACTACACCCTGGAAATGTAGAAGCCTCCGGTTTCTAGTTGAATATTGCAATTCTCACTAGTTAGGGGCCGGTCCCCTTTGCGGCCTGATCCTTCCATTCCTGGTAGATTTGGGCGTACGGGTGGCCTCCAGCACTTCCCGTACCCCTAGGATCCACTCTTTCCTTCTGGAGCCTTTCTCCCTGCTCCTCTCTTCCCTTCAGTCTCTCTTCTTCCTGAGCAGAGCTCCTGCTCCTTTCACTCTCCTCCTCTGACAGAACTGCCCCCTCACTTCTTCTCCAGTGACTGACTACACACCCAAGATGGCTTCCCTTTTTATATCCTCCTTCTCAAGTGCTCCCCTGAACTGCTTCCTCCACCCACACCCACTACATGGTTCCCCCTCTCTTGGTTCCTCCCACTCAAGCCAGGGACAGGGCTCGGCAGAGCAGCAGTGCATCTTGCCCCTCCTGCTGGTCTGGAGTAGTGTAGTGTTGGATGCAGGTGTTTGGGTCCCAGGCAGTACTCCATCCTTATCTGAGAGTGGGACACCACACCTCTGGGTGAGATGCAGTATCTCTGTGGCGACAGAACCCGCAGAGACGCCACACTTACATCTGCACCAAAAATGCATCCAATAAGGGGGAAAAGGCATAAAAAATGCAGCAAGAATGCAATATACAGAGAAAATTGCTATTGTACAATTTGGTGTGGGACCTGCAGAAACAAAAAAACACAGTAGTTAAGTTACGTGTGAACACGGGTTTAAAGACACAAAAAAAGCCAGAAATGGGAAAGTTCTGGCTGCTATGACTGTGCTATGACTGTGAATGAAAGAACAAAAATAAATCCACAGGTCCCAAAAAGAGATGAGCAGGACGCATAGATGACATCGGGCCATCCATGGCTAATCAAAAGCCGTGCAGGCGACATTGGAAGGTAAGAGATTCACGTCCTCCAATCCAGTGGTCAGGTACCACTGACCTGCATGCTGGACTGGAGTCCTTTGAATTGGTCCGCTTATCTCTAGTTCAAACCGTCACGAATACAGCGTGACAGTCCTGGATTTGGGTGTACGCCCTGCAGTTTTGAGCATCTGCTGAATTTCTCTCACTGCCACTGCCCCCATGACATCTCCTGCCTGCCAGGGTAGAAAGAAATGGTAAATGGGCATTGATTGGGGTGTGGCTAGGGGCATGGCCAAAATTTGCCGTATAAATTACACCTGTATCTATTCTTCAAAAGTTGGGAGGTATGTGCTGTTCACGGAGCCCCCATCCTACAGTATATGTTTCCTTTATGTTCTCTTTAAATACAGTCCAGTCTGTAGTATATTTCTCTTTTGTCTGCCTCCTCTATATACAGCCCATCCTGCAGTATATCTCTTTTTTCTGTCCCTTCCCTATAGGGTCCACCGTACAGCATATCTCTTCTTTCTGTCTCTTTTATACAACCCATCATGCAGGACGTCACATCTTAGTTACCAGCGTGAAGGCAAACTGCTTCCTGGTATGAGCTCCTAAACTGGAATGAAGGAGGCTCCCCCACTTTCAGTAACATCATCCCTCACAGTAGAAGCTCTGTTCTAGACACAGCACAACTATGCTGGTGTGATGATGACTGAGAGAGCTTGTACTGCACATTATCGACCAGGATCCCTACATCTACAGGGTGGATCCAATAGCAACGCATGCTTAGGAGAGTGATATGTGCAAAACAAGCTATTTAAAATTCTTTTAACCCCTTTAAAGCCCATTTCGTATTAATACGCGTCAGTGCCCTGGGCTTTAAGAGCCTGACCCGTATTAGTACGTCATGGCGATCGCGCGCGCACACAGGCTGTGCGGGCGCGATCGCCCCTGGGTGCCAGCTGATTGTCACAGCTGACACCCGGTACTATGTGCAGGGAGCGGTCCCGCACCGCTCCCGGCACATTAACCCCCGCAATGCTGCGATCGAAGTCGATCGCAGCATTGCGGTGGCTAAGGGAAGGTGATCGGGATACTCACCTCCTCTTCCGGCCTCCAGCGCTGTCTGCCGTGGCTTCCCGGATGTTGCCATGACGACCCGATGTCGTCATGACAACATCCAGGTCACCAGACAGCAGGAAGATTTTTTGGTCATGCGCAGTGCATGACCAAACAATCTTCTCACTGTGCAGCGCTGACAGCCTGCATAGCACAGGGATGGTGCTCCATCCCTATGCTATGCAGGCGATCAGAATAAAAAAAGTTAAAGTCCCATAGTGGGACAAAGTATACAAATAAAAAAACTGTCAGAAAGTGAAAAAAACTAAAAAAAAAATTGTAAAAATATATAAAAAAAAATCCACCAAAAATAAAAATATAATGTACCCATCAATAAATATTATTATGAAAAAAAACAAAACAATAAAAGTACACATATTTGGTATCGCCGCGTCCGGAACGACCTGACCTATAAAATTGTCCCACTATTTAACCCCTTCAGTAAACACGGTAAAAAATAAAAAACGAAGCAAAAAACAATGCTTTATCATCATACAGCCAAACAAAAAATGGAATAACACGCGATCAAAAAGATGAATATACATAAAAATGGTACCGCTGAAAATGTCATCTTGTCCCGCAAAAAACAAGCCACCATACAGGTCCATCATCTGAAAAATCAAAAAGTTATAGCTCTCAGAATAAAGCGATGCAAAAAAATAATTTTTTATATAAAATAGCTTTTATTGTGTAAAAGAGCCAAAACATAGCAAAACGATATAAATGTGGCACCGCTGTAAATGTACTGACCCGAAGAATAAAGCTACCTTATCAATTTTACCACACGCGGAGTAGAATAAAAAAATAAAAAAAAAAGCAATTCCTGAATTGTTGGTTTTTGTTTATTCTGCCTCCCAAAACCTGGAATAGAAAGCGATCAAAAAATGTCACATGCCTGAAAATGGCACCAATAAAAATGTCAACTCATCCCGCAAAAAACAAACTGTCACATGACTCTGTCGGCCAAAATATGGAAAATTATAGCTCTCAAAATATGGCGATGCAAAAACTAGATTTTACAAAATATGTGTCTTTTTGTGTGTGACAGCTGTCAATCATAAAAACCCGATATGATTCTGGTATCGCTGTAGTCGCACCGACCCGAAGAATAAGGTCATCTAATCCCTTATACTGCACTAGGAACGGTGTAAAAAATAAACGCTAGGGCTGGGGTTGAGGTTAGGGTTGTGCTAATGTTAGGGTTGGGGCTAGGGTAGGGTTAGGGTTGGTTTTCTTTTCAAAAGTAAAAAAAAAAAAAAGATGACGATATGGCAACTAGTGTTGAACACAAGTGCTCGCTACTTGAGTTTGCATCGGGTGCTCGGGTATGCATTGAGTATCACGGGTGCTCGAGTCTCCATCCCATATGCTTCGTGGCCAAAAATACCTCACAGGGATTGCCTGCCATGCAAGAGCGATCCCCGCATGTTTTTTTTGGGGTGTCTAATAACCGTGAAACATGCGGGCGGGGACTCGAGCATTTCACTTGAGCACCCGTGATACATGGTGCATACCTGAGTACCCGATGCAAACTCAAGTAGTGAGCAGTTGCGCTCAAGACTAATCACAACTTATTCAATATGATGACCTAATGTTATCAAATTCTGTGTCGTACCTCTGGGTTCAAAATGTTAACTATACCCCTTGATAAAATCCTTGAGGGGTGTAGTTTCCAAAATGGGGTCACTTGTGGGGGATTTCCACTATTTAGGCACATGAGGGGCTCTCCAAACGCGACATGGCGTCCGCTCTCAATTCCAGCCGATTTTGCGTTCAAAAAGTCACACAGTGCTCCTTCCCTTCTGAACTCTGCCGTGCGCCCAAACACTGTATTTTCCCCACATATGGAGTATTGGCGTACTCAGGAGAAATTTCACAAAAGTTTTTGGGGTCCATTTTCTCCTCTTACCCTTGTGAAAATAAAAAAATTGGGGCTAAAACATCATTTTTGTGGAAAAAGTTAAATTTTTTTATTTTCATGGCTCCATGTTATAAACTTCTGTAAAGGACTTGGGGGTTCAATGTGCTCATCACACATCTAGATAAGTTCCCTGAGGGGTCTAGTTTCCAAAATGGTGTCACTTGTGGGGGGTTTCCACTGTTTAGGCACATCAGGGGCACATCCCCTAATTATTCAAGCAAATTTTACAATCAAAAAGTCAAATGGCGCTCCTTCCCTTCCGAACCCTGCCGCGCACCCAAACAGTGTTTTTTCCCCACATATGGGGTATCTGCTAACTCAGGAGAAATTGCACAACAAAGTGTATCATGCAATTTCTTCTGTTACCCTTATGAAAATGCAAAAGTGGGGGCTGAAAAACATTTTTGTGGGAAAAATGTGAAAATTTTATTTTTACGGCTCAATGTTATAAACTTCAGTGAAGCATCTGGAGGTTCAAGGTGCTCACCACACATCTAGATAAGTTCCGTGAGGGGTCTAGTTTCCAAAATGGTGTCACTTATGGGGGGAATCCACTGTTTGGGCACATCAGGGGCTCTCCAAATGCAACATGGCGTCCGCTAATTATTCAAGCAATTTTACATTTAAAAAGTCAAATGGCGCTCCTTCCCTTCCGAACCCTGCCGTGCGCCCAAACAGTGTTTTTTCCCCACATATGTGGTATCTGCTTACTCAGGAGAAATTGCACAACAAACTGCATGGTGCAATTTCTCCTGTTACCGTTATGAAAATGCAAAAGTGTGGGCTGAAAAAAACATTTTTGTGGGAAAAATGTGAAAATTTTATTTTTATGGCTCAATGTTATAAACTTCTGTGAAGCACCTGGGGGTTCAAGGTGCTCACCACACATCTAGATAAGTTCCCTGAGGGCTCTAGTTTCCAAAATGGTGTCACTTGTGGGGGTTTCCACTGTTTAGGCACATTAGGGGCTCCCCAAATGCAACATGGTGTCCGCTAATTATTCAAGCAAATTTTACATTCAAAAAGTCAAATGGCGCTCCTTCCCTTCCGAACCCGGTAGTGCGCCCAAACAGTGGTTTTTCCCCACATATGGGGTATCTGCGTGCCCAGGAGAAATTGCACAACAAATTTTGGGGTCCATTTTTTCCTGTTACCCCTGCGAAAATAAAAAAAAATGGGTCTAAAGTAACATTTTTGTGAAAAAAGTTAAATGTTAATTTTTTTCTTCCACATTCCAAAAATTCCTGTGAAGCACCTGAAGGGTTAATAAAGTTCTTGAATGTGGTTTTGAGCACCTTGAGGGGTGCAGTTTTTAGAATGGTGTCACTTTTGGGTATTTTCTGTCATAAAGACCCCTCAAAGTGACTTTAAATATGATGTGGTCCCTAAAAAAATGGTTTTGTAAATTTTGTTGGAAAAATGAGAAATCGCCGGTCAACTTTTAACCCTTATAGCTCCCCAATAAAAAAAAATTTGGTTCCAAAATTGTGCTGATGTAAAGTAGACATGTGGGAAATGTTATTTATTAATTATTTTGTGTGACATATCTCTCTGATTTAAGGGCATAAAAATTCAAATTTTGAAAATTGCTCAATTTTTGCCAAATTTCTGTTTTTTTTCATAAATAAACGCAAGTGATATTGAAGAAATTTTACCACAACCATGAAGTACAATATGTCACGAAAAAACACCCTCAGAATCAGGGGGATTCGTTGAAGCGTTCCAGATTAATTACCTCATAAAGTGACAGTGGTCAGAATTGTAAAAATTGGCCTGGTCATTAACGTGCAAACCACCTTGGGTTGTAAAGGGGTTAAATAAATATACTGTACGTCTACATGATTATAAGACCATATTGTGATTTCTGAATACCCTTAATGTGCAGGCAGCTAAGCATTGTGGTGAGATTTCCATCTATGTCCACTGGTTACCAAATCCAGGTATGGAACAGGTTTTGAGTCTCAGATAGTTCAAAAACAAATCTGACACTCTCTAAGAGCTCGCTGTTAGGCTGTGTGCCCACGGTGCGTATTTCATGCGTTTTTGGTGCGGAAATTTCCGCAGCGTAAACGCATGATAAACGCGTGGTAAGCCTTCTGCCATGGTCCCCTATGCAATTCCGCACATTCAGTGCCCATGCTGCGGATTTTTCCGCAGCGTTTATGCTGCGCTCAAAAATCCGCAGCATGTCCATTAATTTTGCGGAAGCGCAGCGTTTTCGCCGCCATTGACTTGCATTAGAACGAGCCAATGCCGTAAGACTGCATCTGTACTTGCGTAATTGGCGCGTTCTAATGTGCGGATGGTACCCGAGTGTAGAGGAGAGGAGAGTCTCCTCCACACCCAGGTACCATAGAAACTGTAAAAAAAAGAATAAAACAAAAAAAAAGATTATATTCACCTTCTGGGGGCCCGCGCTGCGCTCCTTCTCCTTTGCCAGCACATCGCGTTGGACTGTAGGACATGCGGTGACGTCACAGTCATGTGACGATAGGTCCTTCAATACAGGGCATCGCGATATCCCGGTAGCCAGGAACGAGCGCAGCAGCACACCCCGGGCCATCAGAAGGTAAGTATACATTTATTTTTTTATTTTTAACCATTCTAAAGGTCACACTATATAAATTCATGCTGTTGGCATGGATTTATATAGTGTGACCTAGTTGTCAAGCACTTTCAAAGTGATGCTAAAATCACTTTGAAAGCGCTTGCCAATCCTCATGCGGAAACGCATGTGAATCCGCATGTATTACGCAGGAAAAACGCATGTACAATCCGCATGCGTTTTTTCTGCCAGGGAGATGCAGAAATGCTGCAGAAATTTTCTGCTTCATTTCTGCATCGTGGGCACATAGCCTTAAAGAGGTTATCAACTACTTTTACATTGATGACCTATCCTTAGAATACGTCATCAATGTCTGATCGGCCAGGGTACGACACCCAGCACCATCGCCGATCAGCTGTTATCGGTATCGGTGGTGGTGGCCGCCGGCAGGAGGTACTTTCTTGCGGATCTGGCCGTCTACTTGTAATGGCCAGGGCTTGGTACTGCACATCCGCCTCCTATTCAAATCAATTGGAGGCGTATATGTGGAACCCTGTGGCGGCCACAACAAGTTGACGAAGCAGCTCGGCAAGTGAGTACTTCCTGCTGGAGGCCGCTTACACCTATGACAGCTGTTCGGTGGGGTGCCGGGTGTCGGACCCCGACTGATCAGACATTGATGACCTATCCCAAGGATAGGTCATCAATGTAAAAGTAGTGGACAATCTCTTTAATATGTGTTTTATAAAAAACAATTAGGTTTGATATTTGTAAAAATGATATGTGTGACGACACATCTTTTCTTAATTATACCAGACATACATACCATATTTTAATGTGGACTTCCGAACTTGTGTTCTTCTCTGGTTGGTCAACACAGACTATTGTTTGAATAATCTTGAATGTTGATCACTTGAGTTGATATTTGGTAACTGATGAATGGCTGTTATCTACAATGTATTGTCTGACAGTTTTGTAATACAGCGACTTAGGGTCGCTGAACAATGGATGTTTAGCTAGATAAGTTAAATACTATTGTAGGGTGGTTGCCAGTCAACATTAGGGGATGAGCTGTGGATACTTGAGCATTGGAAAGAAAGATTATGATCCCTCACCCTTAACCTGTCAATGATGGCTTGAATGGACAAATGTGAACTATAAAAATGGGTCTCTGTGTCTGTTCAGAGAGACACTACAGGATAACAGCCTAAGGGACCACAGCCCTGGCTGGAAAGATACAGAACTGCTCCACTGACCATTGCTGAACTCTCAGAGACAATTTGAAGAATCCAAGTTGGGACAATCAGGTCACCTGGCAACATATCTCACGACTCTAATCCCGGCAGGCCAGCAGAAGGGTGAGACTCTGTAGCTTGCACCATCTTGTGTATTTACTGGGACTGTTCTATATGTTATTGATTGCTGGTGGTCCAATAAATTATTGCCACACTGTTTACCATCACCCTGTGTTGTTTGAGTAGTGTTCTGCCCACGGAAGACCCTGTTTCTTTACATATTAAAAATGTTAAGACCCGGGGTCTTCCATGGGCGTAATACTACTCAGACAACACAGGGTGAGGGTAACAGTGTGGCAATATTTTATTGAACCACCAAACTGACAATAAACACATAGAACAGTCACAGCTAATACCCAAGATGGTACAACATTACACAATCTCACCCTTTCGCTGGCCCGCCGAGAATAGAGCCACTGCGACTTTGGGACTTCCAGGCCCAACTATCTCAACCAGTGGTCCCCCACTTTTGGCAGGTCCCCACAAAGAGGAGGTAGTGGCAAGTTTAGGAAGCTGACAGTCGATCAAGGTACAAGGCCAGGAGACCCGAGGGTCCCACCCTGGCCTCTACGAGAGTTTCCATGGGGCCAGATGACCGGCTGGACCCAACCTGGCTTCTCCTAATGTCTCAATGAGTTCCAGGAGACCGGAGGGTCCCACCTGGCAACCCCAAATAACATATCCACGGGGCCAGGTGACCTCATTGTCCCAATGTGGTTTCCCCAAATATATCCATGGGTTCTCTGATGGTCAATGGGGCAGATCTGTATCCTTCCAGTCAGGGCCTTGTACCCTTAGGCTGGAATCCTGTAGCATCCAAATCTGTGTCTCTCTGGATGGAGTCACGCTACCAAACTACTGTCCTCAAGAGTCTGTATGATCTTTGATTCTAATTGATTCTCCTTGCAGCAGGATAGAAAACCCTTTTTATATTTACATATGTGGCTAAAGTCAGTCACAGGTCGGGGAGGGAAAGGTGCAGTGCTCAGATTTCATTGTTTGAGCTAATCCCCCGCTCTAGTAAATAAACTAGCTAGCTTAGTAAGATATACAATTAGCATAGTAACCAACATCATTGTTCCCAAACACTGAGCGACTGTCCTTATTGACCAGCCAAAGAAACACATACATTCAAAAGTCAACAAAGATAATAGTGTGTTTCTACACTTTCAGGGGACAGCTGGATGCGCTTATCCGTCAGGACACCACCAGCAGCACTGAAGGTTCTGAGAGAATGCTGGCTGCCGGGCACTACACAACCTCCAAGGCATGACAGGCGAGCTCAGGCCACTCTTCTATTTTTGAAGACCAAAATGCAAAAGGGGCCAAACTTGAGCTTGAGATACTCCTGCACCATCTTCTCCAGTCGTTCACTATGTGTCAGACTTGCACTCTGTTCTGCTGGTGCATGGGCTGGTCTAAAAAATGTGTGAGATGACTCACAGAAATTGCTTCTGCCACTTGCACTGCTGCTGCTAATGTTTTTGCGTTGATGATTCGAAATTCCCGGGGTTGGAAGTCTACAGCTGCGATGCACACTGTATGCCTCACTGCTGTGTTGGGGAAAACCAGCCTTAAGGTTGTACATAAGCGTATTTCGATACTCAAGCATGCGGGGTTCCCTTTCCAGGCGGAAAAGCATCTGGCAAAATGTACTCATGTACTGTGGATCTAACAGAGTGGCAAACCAGTAGTCAGCACTATTTCTAATCCTAACAATACAGGCATCATGTTGCAGATAGTGCAACAAGAAGGTGCTCATGTGTCGGGCCCTTCCATGAGGTCCAAGTCCATGGTGTGTTGGTGGCGGGGTAACACTCAAGCTCGCTTCCTCCATCCCCTCCCGCAAACCACGGACAACAGAGAGGGGATTATTATCCTCTTCATTTCCTGACTGTTGCGTGCTCATCACCTCTTCCTCTTCATCATCCTCCATTTGTTCCTCGGCGCCAGCACCTTCATTAACAGTTTGTCTGGTACCATGAGCCCCCACGATTGCTGTAATCCACCTTCCCATGGCACCCGCCTGTGCGACGACAGTCCGGAACTTAGCGATAATGTTATCCCTTCCGCATCCTCCTCTTTCTCTGGGACCACAACCTCCCACAGACTATTCACAGTGTGCTCCAGCATGTAGATGACCGGAATCGTTATTCTGATAATGACATTGTCAGCACTAACCATATTAGTAGCCATTTCTAAACTGTGCAGAAGGGTGCAGAGGTCCTTCATCTGTGCACACTTTGCCAGCGTGATTTGCACCACATCCGTACTGCAATGGCCCAGGCTATGCAAAATGACATACTGCACCAGGGCTCGTTGCTGCTGTCACATGTGCAGAATGGAATTCCATGGTGTTGACAGATCGCATATCAACTGGTTAACCGGTAGGGCGAAAGACCTCTGTAGCGATGCAAGTTGATGACCCGTGGGGTGCGAATGGCGGAAATGAGCACACGGCGAACGTGCTTTCTGTAGCAGCGCATCCAGGCCGGCATAGTGGCAGAGAAATTGCTGTTCAACCAGGTTGAGGACGTGAGCCACCACTTTCGCACCGCTATCTCACACGGTCTTGCCTGGCTCCAGGTTCAGTGGAGACAACCATTGCTCAAACTCGGCCTGAATAGCTGTCCACAACTCTTGAGCTGTGTGACTGCGATCTCAAAGGCATATTAATTTAAACACTGCCTGATTCCGGTGAGCCCTTCATGTGTAGTACAAAGGTGGGGGGGGATTCCCTCTGCACTGTTGGACTGCTTGTCTCATTAAGTGAGAGGTTGAGGGTGCAGGTGGAGGCCATAGAGCAGGTGGAGGAGGCAGAAGCAGTGGAAGAAGTGTTAGATATAGAAGTTTGTCCCGCAACCCTTGGGGATTCCAAGACTTGTGAAGTAGCCCCTTCCCCACCTGCCCCCACAGCCACAAGAGTCATCCAGTGCCCAGTCAGTGAGATGTAACCCCCCCGGGCCATGCTTGCTCATCTAGGTGTCAGTGATTAAATGCTCCCTGTTGGACATAGATTTTTTCAAGAAATGGGTAATGTTGTCTGTGACATGCTGGTGTAGCACAGGCACAGCTTTCTTAGAGAAGTAATGGCGACTGGGCAACTGGTACTGGGGGACTGCGATGTCCATCAGCTTTTGAAAACAGTCCGTATCCACCAGGCTGAAAGGCAGCATTTAATTGGACAATCAATTGGAGATGATGGAGTTCAAGCTCTTAGCTTTGGCATGTGTAGGAGGAAACAATCATTTCTGTGACCACAACTGCGGGACCGAGTGCTGGCTGCTGTGCTGAGAAGGTGGAGTAGGGTGAACACGACAAACTGCTGAACTGTGTGTGAGGTGCAGGTGGAAATGTTATGGTGCTTTGAGAAAGATGTAGTGTGCTCAGTGTCTGGGATCGGTCAAAAACAGCAGGCATGTCCACTTCTGTAACAGCTGATTACCCCGAATGTAGTGGGTAAACAAGTGGGGGTTCCGTTGCCAGAGACCTATGTGAGAACACTTGCCACGGAGACGCAGGAGGAAGAAGTAGCAGATGCTGTTGATGGTGTGGCCGGTGGTTGGCAAGGCCCACTAGTCTGCATTTTAGCACAGTGAAATTGCCAGACTAATGCATGTTGATCACGCATGTGCCGGTTCATGCATGTAGTAGTCAAATTTTTGGAATTTTTGCCTCTACTGAGTAGTTTTTTACAAAGTTGGCAGGTAATGTGAGTTGGGTCTTCCTTTTTGGTCTCAAAAAAGGCCCAGGCTAGGAAACCCTTGCCACCCCTGCAAACTGCAGACCCGCGACCGCTGCTGACCACAGCCAGAGTTGTGGCTGAGGATGCAGTGCTTGTCATGGTTGCATCACTCCGTGTCTGTGCGGGAAGCCGCAACGTAACCTCCTGCTCCACCTCCTCTGCTGAGCTACTCAGCTACGTGCCTCTGGGTGGGATCTACAACCTTATAGTTATCCTCTCTGTTCTCCCACTCTTCACCCTGAGAGTCACCCTCTTCCTCTTTCTGCCCTGACAGCACAGTACAGTCCGCGTGCGCCTCAGTTATCTGAGTCTCATCAGGATCACCTCCAACCCTGGGTATTAACATCTGGTGACGAGGGTCTGGATTCTGGTTGGACCCTACTATGTCCGGCCCCAGATTCAACTGAAAAAAAATTTGGGCATCGGTGCAGATGCTTTCCTCCTCTTGAATCTGTGAATCTTTGGAGCAGACCTCTGATGCCCATGGAATAGAATGTGTGAACAACTCTGCACACTTGCCCATCTGTGGCTCCCCATAGTTAGGTGGGCGGTTGTAGAGTTGTAACGAGGGGGGAAACAAGGGTAATTGGGGTGCCACCTCTTAGGACTGTACTATGTGTGATGTTAAGGTGGAAGAAGAGGAGGAGAGGCCACTGGATTAAGCACTTGCCATCCACTGGAGCACATGCTCTTTCTGGCTCTCATCTACAAGGCGTATCACTGTGCGGCTGCCAAAGAAAGGGAGTCAAGTAGGCCATCCAGTAACAGAAGTTGTCAGTTGTCTTTGCATTGGGCGACCCAGTGTTTGTTCAGTAGAGGTTTCAGTAACATTACCACCTACCCCACGTTTACCTCGAACACCAAGCCTATTCCGCTGTCCACCACGACCTCGCTTTTTCCCACTCATGTTGGATGTACCCTTCCCCTCTTTTAACCAGCTGTTTTACAACCCTAGGCCCAGACCTATCAGTCACCTGTCACTAAATTAACAATAAGTATTTATTTGCTGAGATAGTGTGGCTGGGCCACAGAATTAGCACAAAAGATTTATATGCTGAAATGTGGACTGGTGTCTGGAGCACACAATTAGCACAAAAGATTTAGATGGTGAAATCTAGACTGGTGTCTGGACCACACAAGTAGCACAAAGGGTTTAGATGCTTAAATGTGAACTAGTGGTGGGACCACACAATTAGCCCAAAGGATTTAGATGCTGAAATGTGTACTGCTGGCTGGACCACACAATTAGCACAAAGGATTTAGATGGTGAAATGTGGACTGGTGGTGGGACCACACATTTAGCACAAAGGATTTAGATGCTGAAATGTAGACTGCTGGCTGGACCACACAATTAGCACAAAGTATTTAGATGCTGAAATGTGAAATGGTAGTGGGAATACACAATTAGCACACAGGATTTAGATGTTGAAATGTGGACTGCTGGCTGGACCACACATATTGCACAAAGGATTTAGATGCTGAAATGTGGACTGGTGGCGGGACCACACAATTAGCATAAAAGATTTAGATGCTAAAACGTGGACTGCTGGCTGGACCACACAATTAGCACAAAGAAATTAGATGCTGAAATGTGGACTGGTGGCGGGACCACACAATTAGCACAAAGGATTGATATGCTGGAAGGTAGATTTGACACAGGATCCTATCTATCTGAACTAGCTAACAATAAACCGCCTAGCTAACTATCTGACTACTTGCAGCAGCCTCACAGTGCTGTTACACTGACAACATTGCTTCAAAGCAACATGTCCGCTTTTTATATGGAGAGGGACATGTGACTTCGGCAGCCAATGACACAAGCCCTTGTGTCTGGAAACTGTGGATGGTTTCAGCGCCCTGATTGTCTGCCAGAATCTCCACACATTAAGTTAAAAAAAAAGCTAAGGAATAACAGTCCGCAGCTCCTCTGACCTCCCTTTATCCCCTCCGCTCATTAAAAACGTCCTCTCCCCCTCATCATACAGCACCACTATCCTAGCCAAAGTCCTAACTAAAGAATTACTGGAAACTCGATCATTTACCGAATTTTAACCGAATTTTGACGATGTTGAGGAAAATGGTGGATAACACGAATTCGAATGTGCAAGGTTCGTGCCGACATTGAGATTGGCAAACGTTTTCCAAACAAGTTTGCTTATCTCTAGTCACTAACAGCGAGAACCTTCTCCTAAGAGATTTGTAACATTAATTTCTGATATCTTTTAAAATATTAATAGACAATTTGATAGACAAGTTGGCTGGCAACAATCTGTTGAATCTGAATTGGCTGGACAGAGTATAAAGACAAGTGAAAAACAGGCCTAAAGAAAACAATTGAATCAAAGCCTCAAAACTGACAACAGCTCCTCCTAACAGAAGTCACCATGCAAAATGTTAAAAATGTTAAGCAGAAGAATTCTCCCAATGGCCTTTCGGTATTTATTTTTTATTCCATGTATAATGTATTCATATACATAGTGCAGATATTTCCAAAGTGGATATAAATTAAACTCATAATGTCAGTAAAAAAAAAAGTGCTCTGAATCTCAAAACACATGGCACCATGACCTCCAGCCCAACCTGGGGACACAGCACCGAGATTTCAAGAGCGGCGCTGGTGTCGGAAGTAAGTTTTAGATTTTTTTTATTTTGTGCAGCGGATTGAAGCGATAAGGGTTTATGCAGACGTCTGTACAAATCTGTCTGAGCACATACCGCAATGCACAGACTGGAAGCGGCTCTCCCAATATGAGCGTCACAGCTTCATAGACATATATGAAGTTGTGACGCTTGGGTTGAGAGGCGCGACCAGGCCATGCATTGTGGTCCTTTCTCAGATCAATTTGTATGAGCTCTTAAGAAGCAGCTATTCAGTTGTGGATATCAATTAAACAATTTTAAAACTTAGCAGGTTAAACAGGACACCTTTGTTCCTGGAAATGGTTTGGTGTTCTAGAGATTAGACATCCATGATCAAAACTTTATGTCATATTTCATCACATTGTGACTTCTGAGTTGCTATCATCTGTAGAAAAGTAAAACATAACAGTAGGAAGAATAAGGAAGAATCTATAACCCTGAAATAATATTGAAATTATTGTAATAGTACATATTTATAAGAGCATTTACAAAATCTAATTGAAATTAAAATCTGGAAATGCGTCAGTTCAATAATTTGAAATTGTTTTTAGTGCAAATATTGTAAATCATACTAATGTTTTTATATATTTATAACATACCGTATGTTTCGGACTATAAGACGTACTGGACCATAAGATTTTAGAGTGGAAAATGGGGAAAAATCTTTTTAATAAGATGGGGGTCTGTGTTATAGTCCGAATAGGTCTCTTACATGGGGGGGCGGTGGAGCGAGGATCACAGGAGGCAGGGTCCCTCAGGAAGCCAGCAGAAGTGCAGCATTGCAGAGGGCCCTGGGTGGGAGAAGGCGGTACCCCAGCAGCAGGGAGTTGTGGTGGTAGTGGAGCGGCATAATGGGATGCAGGGTCCCTCCCTGAGGAACCAGGCAGCAGGAGCGGTGAGATGCTATGGGCCCGGTGTCGGCGGTGAAGCAGAGCACAGTGCACTGCTTTTCCGGCAGACATCTTCCAGAAGCCATGGTCTACAGGAAAATGGCAGCCCAAGCTGGCGCATGCGCAGTATGGGATCTCGGCACCATTTCCCTGAGGCCCATGGCTTCAGGAACATAGCCGCCAGAGGCATCGCATGCGCAGTTGAGATCTTGGCTGGGTCGAGATCCCAGTCTGCGCATGTGGCCTCTGGGAAATCTCAGCCTGACCACCAATACTGGGCAAACAGCATTGCACAGCTTCTGCAGCCGCCGTGTTCCAGATGGAGGGACCCTGCTTCCTTGCTATCTCGCTCCACCACCACCAGGTAAGCCTGTATTTGGACCATAAGACGCACCCCCCATTTTCCACCTTAATGTGGGGGGAAAAAAGTGCGTCTTATGGTCCGGAAACTACGGTAAATAAGTGGAAATGTGATATCTAGGAAAAGAAAAATAGTTAAATGTGGCCATGATATAAAACACAGTTTGCTAAGTTGAAAACGTATTCCTTCAAGTCACGCAATAGGAATATAGTCCCACCTACTACTAATGAAGAATGAAGCAGGACATTACATGAGGCAGAGGGTGATGTGAAGGCCTCTCCATGGGGGCTCAGGCCACTAGAAAGCTGAAATGCCTTATGTGTGCTGGAGTACACAAAAAAATGATGTACTTTTAAAAAAATGCCAGTGTGTTTTAATGCAAAACACAACCTTCTTTCTAATTACCTTGCGCTGCTGATACTGCCTGTGAGCGGCGCTATCAGTGGCCGCTCACAGGCAGCACGTGACCCCACGCTGACGTCACGACAAGTGAGGCGTGACTCAGCGCTGGGGTCCCCGTGGTGGCTGCTGGGTTGTGGGCGGGGTTATTCCCCTGCGTCACACCCAGCATCCACCGCGCGCTTTCCCAGTGAATGAGGACAAGGAGAATGCGCGGTGGATGTTGGGTGTGACGCGCAGGGTAACCCCACCCACAACCCAGCAGCCACCGGTGGAACGCGGAAGAGGGACCCCCGGCTGCAGCCGCAACTTGTCATGACGTCAGCTGATGTCAGCGCTGGCTGCAGCCGGGGGTCACGTGCTGCCTGTGAGCGGCCACCGATAGCGCCGCTCACAGGCAGTATCTGCAGAGGGAAGTAATTAGAAAAAAGGTTGTATTTATCATTAAAACACACTGCCATTTTTTTTAAAGTACCGGACAACCCCTTTAACCCATAATAGATGCACTGTTTAAAAAAAAATAATGAAATGTGATCCAACAGATTATTTTTTACCAAACTGTGCCACTGCAATATTATTCATCAATTGATTAAATAGCACCCACATTTTTGGCAAAGAATTAAACATTTCTAGAAAACAAAACAGAATGATCTAGAAACAGCATCAGACTGAGAAAATAATTGTTAACTGGAACAAGGACAGAGTCCTCCCTTCCCCCAGTGCTGAGTGTGGCATGTGGAAAGGAGAGGAAATGAGCCGACCCTCCCCCACACAGATCAGAGACTGAGCAGAAGCCTAAGCGCTGAGCCTATCCCCCCCACACAGATCAGAGACTGAGTAGAAGCCTGAGCGCTGAGCCTATCCCTCCCCCACACAGATCAGAGACTGAGCAGAAGCCTGAGCGCTGAGCCTATCCCTCCCCCACACAGATCAGAGACTGAGCAGAAGCCTGAGCGCTGAGCCTATCCCTCCCCCACACAGATCAGAGACTGAGAAGAAGTCTGAGCGCTGAGCTTATCCCTCCCCCACACAGATCAAAGACTGAGCAGAGCAGAAGCCTGAGCGCTGAGCCTATCCCTCCCCCACACAGATCAGAGACAGAGCAGAAGCCTGAGCGCTGAGCCTATCCCTCCCCCACACAGATCAGAGACTAAGCAGAAGCCTGAGCGCTGAGCCTATCCCTCCCCCACACAGATCAGAGACTGAGCAGAAGCCTGAGCGCTGAGCCTATCCCTCCCCCACACAGATCAGAGACTGAGCAGAAGCCTGAGCGCTGAGCCTATCACTCCCCCACACAGATCAGAGACTGAGCAGAGCAGAAGCCTGAGCGCTGAGCCTATCCCTCCCCCACACAGATTAGAGACTGAGCAGAAGCCTGAGCGCTGAGCCTATCCCTCCCCAACACAGATCAGAGACTGAGCAGAAGCCTGAGCGCTGAGCCTATCCCTCCCCCACACAGATCAGAGACTGAGCAGAAGCCTGAGCGCTGAGCCTATCCCTCCCCCACACAGATCAGAGACTGAGCAGAAGCCTGAGCGCTGAGCCTATCCCTCCCCGACACAGATCAGAGACTGAGCAGAGCAGAAGCCTGAGCGCTGAGCCTATCCCTCCCCCACACAGATCAGAGACTGAGCAGAAGCCTGAGCGCTGAGCCTATCCCTCCCCCACACAGATCAGAGACTGAGCAGAAGCCTGAGCGCTGAGCCTATCCCTCCCCCACACAGATCAGAGACTGAGCAGAAGCCTGAGCGCTGAGCCTATCCCTCCCCGACACAGATCAGAGACTGAGCAGAGCAGAAGCCTGAGCGCTGAGCCTATCACTCCCCCACACAGATCAGAGACTGAGCAGAGCAGAAGCCTGAGCGCTGAGCCTATCCCTCCCCCACACAGATTAGAGACTGAGCAGAAGCCTGAGCGCTGAGCCTATCCCTCCCCAACACAGATCAGAGACTGAGCAGAAGCCTGAGTGCTGAGCCTATCCCTCCCCCACACAGATCAGAGACTGAGCAGAAGCCTGAGCGCTGAGCCTATCCCTCCCCCACACAGATCAGAGACTGAGCAGAAGCCTGAGCGCTGAGCCTATCCCTCCCCCACACAGATCAGAGACTGAGCAGAAGCCTGAGCGCTGAGCCTATCCCTCCCCGACACAGATCAGAGACTGAGCAGAAGCCTGAGCGCTGAGCCTATCCCTCCCCCACACAGATCAGAGACTGAGCAGAAGCCTGAGCGCTGAGCCTATCCCTCCCCAACACAGATCAGAGACTGAGCAGAAGCCTGAGCGCTGAGCCTATCCCTCCCCCACACAGATCAGAGACTGAGCAGAAGCTTGAGCGCTGAGCCTATCCCTCCCCCACACAGATCAGAGACTGAGCAGAAGCCTGAGCGCTGAGCCTATCCCTCCCCCACACAGATCAGAGACTGAGCAGAAGCCTGAGCGCTGAGCCTATCCCTCCCCCATACAGATCAGAGACTGAGCAGAAGCCTGAGCGCTGAGCCTATCCCTCCCCCACACAGATCAGAGACTGAGCAGAAGCCTGAGCGCTGAGCCTATCCCTCCCCCACACAGATCAGAGACTGAGCAGAAGCCTGAGCGCTGAGCCTATCCCTCCCCGACACAGATCAGAGACTGAGCAGAAGCCTGAGCGCTGAGCCTATCCCTCCCCCACACAGATCAGAGACTGAGCAGAAGCCTGAGCGCTGAGCCTATCCCTCCCCCACACAGATCAGAGACTGAGCAGAAGCCTGAGCACTGAGCCTATCCCTCCCCCACACAGATCAGAGACTGAGCAGAAGCCTGAGCGCTGAGCCTATCCCTCCCCCACACAGATCAGAGACTGAGCAGAAGCCTGAGCGCTGAGCCTATCCCTCCCCCACACAGATCAGAGACAGAGCAGAAGCCTGAGCAATGAGCCTATCCCTCCCCAACACAGATCAGAGACTGAACAGAAGCCTGAGCGCTGAGCCTATCCCACCCCCACACAGATCAGAGACTGAGCAGAAGCCTGAGCGCTGAGCCTATCCCTCCCCAACACAGATCAGAGACTGAGCAGAAGCCTGAGCGCTGAGCCTATCCCTCCCCCACACAGATCAGAGACTGAGCAGAAGCCTGAGCGCTGAGCCTATCCCTCCCCCACACAGATCAGAGACTGAGCAGAAGCCTGAGCGCTGAGCCTATCCCTCCCCCACACAGATCAGAGACTGAGCAGAAGCCTGAGCGCTGAGCCTATCCCTCCCCCACACAGATCAGAGACTGAGCAGAAGCCTGAGCGCTGAGCCTATCCCTCCCCCATACAGATCAGAGACTGAGCAGAAGCCTGAGCGCTGAGCCTATCCCTCCCCCACACAGATCAGAGACTGAGCAGAAGCCTGAGCGCTGAGCCTATCCCTCCCCCACACAGATCAGAGACTGAGCAGAAGCCTGAGCGCTGAGCCTATCCCTCCCCGACACAGATCAGAGACTGAGCAGAAGCCTGAGCGCTGAGCCTATCCCTCCCCCACACAGATCAGAGACTGAGCAGAAGCCTGAGCGCTGAGCCTATCCCTCCCCCACACAGATCAGAGACTGAGCAGAAGCCTGAGCACTGAGCCTATCCCTCCCCCACACAGATCAGAGACTGAGCAGAAGCCTGAGCACTGAGCCTATCCCTCCCCCACACAGATCAGAGACTGAGCAGAAGCCTGAGCGCTGAGCCTATCCCTCCCCCACACAGATCAGAGACTGAGCAGAAGCCTGAGCGCTGAGCCTATCCCTCCCCCACACAGATCAGAGACAGAGCAGAAGCCTGAGCGCTGAGCCTATCCCTCCCCAACACAGATCAGAGACTGAGCAGAAGCCTGAGCGCTGAGCCTATCCCTCCCCCATACAGATCAGAGACTGAGCAGAAGCCTGAGCGCTGAGCCTATGCCTCCCCCATACAGATCAGAGACTGAGCAGAAGCCTGAGCGCTGAGCCTATCCCTCCCCCACACAGATCAGAGACTGAGCAGAAGCCTGAGCGCTGAGCCTATCCCTCCCCCACACAGATCAGAGACTGAGCAGAAGCCTGAGCGCTGAGCCTATCCCTCCCCCACACAGATCAGAGACTGAGCAGAAGCCTGAGCGCTGAGCCTATCCCTCCCCCACACAGATCAGAGACTGAGCAGAAGCCTGAGCGCTGAGCCTATCCCTCCCCCACACAGATCAGAGACTGAGCAGAAGCCTGAGCGCTGAGCCTATCCCTCCCCCACACAGATCAGAGACTGAGCAGAAGCCTGAGCGCTGAGCCTATCCCTCCCCCACACAGATCAGAGACTGAGCAGAAGCCTGAGCGCTGAGCCTATCCCTCCCCGACACAGATCAGAGACTGAGCAGAAGCCTGAGCGCTGAGCCTATCCCTCCCCCACACAGATCAGAGACTGAGCAGAAGCCTGAGCGCTGAGCCTATCCCTCCCCCACACAGATCAGAGACTGAGCAGAAGCCTGAGCGCTGAGCCTATCCCTCCCCCACACAGATCAGAGACTGAGCAGAAGCCTGAGCGCTGAGCCTATCCCTCCCCCACACAGATCAGAGACTGAGCAGAAGCCTGAGCGCTGAGCCTATCCCTCCCCCACACAGATCAGAGACTGAGCAGAAGCCTGAGCGCTGAGCCTATCCCTCCCCGACACAGATCAGAGACTGAGCAGAAGCCTGAGCGCTGAGCCTATCCCTCCCCCACACAGATCAGAGACTGAGCAGAAGCCTGAGCGCTGAGCCTATCCCTCCCCCACACAGATCAGAGACTGAGCAGAAGCCTGAGCACTGAGCCTATCCCTCCCCCACACAGATCAGAGACTGAGCAGAAGCCTGAGCGCTGAGCCTATCCCTCCCCCACACAGATCAGAGACTGAGCAGAAGCCTGAGCGCTGAGCCTATCCCTCCCCCACACAGATCAGAGACTGAGCAGAAGCCTGAGCGCTGAGCCTATCCCTCCCCCACACAGATCAGAGACAGAGCAGAAGCCTGAGCGCTGAGCCTATCCCTCCCCAACACAGATCAGAGACTGAGCAGAAGCCTGAGCGCTGAGCCTATCCCTCCCCCATACAGATCAGAGACTGAGCAGAAGCCTGAGCGCTGAGCCTATCCCTCCCCCATACAGATCAGAGACTGAGCAGAAGCCTGAGCGCTGAGCCTATCCCTCCCCCACACAGATCAGAGACTGAGCAGAAGCCTGAGCGCTGAGCCTATCCCTCCCCCACACAGATCAGAGACTGAGCAGAAGCCTGAGCGCTGAGCCTATCCCTCCCCCACACAGATCAGAGACTGAGCAGAAGCCTGAGCGCTGAGCCTATCCCTCCCCCACACAGATCAGAGACTGAGCAGAAGCCTGAGCGCTGAGCCTATCCCTCCCCCACACAGATCAGAGACTGAGCAGAAGCCTGAGCGCTGAGCCTATCCCTCCCCCACACAGATCAGAGACTGAGCAGAAGCCTGAGCGCTGAGCCTATCCCTCCCCCACACAGATCAGAGACTGAGCAGAAGCCTGAGCGCTGAGCCTATCCCTCCCCCACACAGATCAGAGACTGAACAGAAGCCTGAGCGCTGAGCCTATCCCACCCCCACACAGATCAGAGACTGAGCAGAAGCCTGAGCGCTGAGCCTATCCCTCCCCCACACAGATCAGAGACTGAGCAGAAGCCTGAGCGCTGAGCCTATCCCTCCCCCACACAGATCAGAGACTGAGCAGAAGCCTGAGCGCTGAGCCTATCCCTCCCCCACACAGATCAGAGACTGAGCAGAAGCCTGAGCGCTGAGCCTATCCCTCCCCCACACAGATCAGAGACTGAGCAGAAGCCTGAGCGCTGAGCCTATCCCTCCCCCACACAGATCAGAGACTGAGCAGAAGCCTGAGCGCTGAGCCTATCCCTCCCCCACACAGATCAGAGACAGAGCAGAAGCCTGAGCAATGAGCCTATCCCTCCCCAACACAGATCAGAGACTGAACAGAAGCCTGAGCGCTGAGCCTATCCCACCCCCACACAGATCAGAGACTGAGCAGAAGCCTGAGCGCTGAGCCTATCCCTCCCCAACACAGATCAGAGACTGAGCAGAAGCCTGAGCGCTGAGCCTATCCCTCCCCCACACAGATCAGAGACTGAGCAGAAGCCTGAGCGCTGAGCCTATCCCTCCCCCACACAGATCAGAGACTGAGCAGAAGCCTGAGCGCTGAGCCTATCCCTCCCCCACACAGATCAGAGACTGAGCAGAAGCCTGAGCGCTGAGCCTATCCCTCCCCCACACAGATCAGAGACTGAGCAGAAGCCTGAGCGCTGAGCCTATCCCTCCCCCATACAGATCAGAGACTGAGCAGAAGCCTGAGCGCTGAGCCTATCCCTCCCCCACACAGATCAGAGACTGAGCAGAAGCCTGAGCGCTGAGCCTATCCCTCCCCCACACAGATCAGAGACTGAGCAGAAGCCTGAGCGCTGAGCCTATCCCTCCCCGACACAGATCAGAGACTGAGCAGAAGCCTGAGCGCTGAGCCTATCCCTCCCCCACACAGATCAGAGACTGAGCAGAAGCCTGAGCGCTGAGCCTATCCCTCCCCCACACAGATCAGAGACTGAGCAGAAGCCTGAGCACTGAGCCTATCCCTCCCCCACACAGATCAGAGACTGAGCAGAAGCCTGAGCGCTGAGCCTATCCCTCCCCCACACAGATCAGAGACTGAGCAGAAGCCTGAGCGCTGAGCCTATCCCTCCCCCACACAGATCAGAGACTGAGCAGAAGCCTGAGCGCTGAGCCTATCCCTCCCCCACACAGATCAGAGACAGAGCAGAAGCCTGAGCGCTGAGCCTATCCCTCCCCAACACAGATCAGAGACTGAGCAGAAGCCTGAGCGCTGAGCCTATCCCTCCCCCATACAGATCAGAGACTGAGCAGAAGCCTGAGCGCTGAGCCTATCCCTCCCCCATACAGATCAGAGACTGAGCAGAAGCCTGAGCGCTGAGCCTATCCCTCCCCCACACAGATCAGAGACTGAGCAGAAGCCTGAGCGCTGAGCCTATCCCTCCCCCACACAGATCAGAGACTGAGCAGAAGCCTGAGCGCTGAGCCTATCCCTCCCCGACACAGATCAGAGACTGAGCAGAGCAGAAGCCTGAGCGCTGAGCCTATCCCTCCCCCACACAGATCAGAGACTGAGCAGAAGCCTGAGCGCTGAGCCTATCCCTCCCCCACACAGATCAGAGACTGAGCAGAAGCCTGAGCGCTGAGCCTATCCCTCCCCCACACAGATCAGAGACTGAGCAGAAGCCTGAGCGCTGAGCCTATCCCTCCCCGACACAGATCAGAGACTGAGCAGAGCAGAAGCCTGAGCGCTGAGCCTATCACTCCCCCACACAGATCAGAGACTGAGCAGAGCAGAAGCCTGAGCGCTGAGCCTATCCCTCCCCCACACAGATTAGAGACTGAGCAGAAGCCTGAGCGCTGAGCCTATCCCTCCCCAACACAGATCAGAGACTGAGCAGAAGCCTGAGTGCTGAGCCTATCCCTCCCCCACACAGATCAGAGACTGAGCAGAAGCCTGAGCGCTGAGCCTATCCCTCCCCCACACAGATCAGAGACTGAGCAGAAGCCTGAGCGCTGAGCCTATCCCTCCCCCACACAGATCAGAGACTGAGCAGAAGCCTGAGCGCTGAGCCTATCCCTCCCCGACACAGATCAGAGACTGAGCAGAAGCCTGAGCGCTGAGCCTATCCCTCCCCCACACAGATCAGAGACTGAGCAGAAGCCTGAGCGCTGAGCCTATCCCTCCCCAACACAGATCAGAGACTGAGCAGAAGCCTGAGCGCTGAGCCTATCCCTCCCCCACACAGATCAGAGACTGAGCAGAAGCTTGAGCGCTGAGCCTATCCCTCCCCCACACAGATCAGAGACTGAGCAGAAGCCTGAGCGCTGAGCCTATCCCTCCCCCACACAGATCAGAGACTGAGCAGAAGCCTGAGCGCTGAGCCTATCCCTCCCCCATACAGATCAGAGACTGAGCAGAAGCCTGAGCGCTGAGCCTATCCCTCCCCCACACAGATCAGAGACTGAGCAGAAGCCTGAGCGCTGAGCCTATCCCTCCCCCACACAGATCAGAGACTGAGCAGAAGCCTGAGCGCTGAGCCTATCCCTCCCCGACACAGATCAGAGACTGAGCAGAAGCCTGAGCGCTGAGCCTATCCCTCCCCCACACAGATCAGAGACTGAGCAGAAGCCTGAGCGCTGAGCCTATCCCTCCCCCACACAGATCAGAGACTGAGCAGAAGCCTGAGCACTGAGCCTATCCCTCCCCCACACAGATCAGAGACTGAGCAGAAGCCTGAGCGCTGAGCCTATCCCTCCCCCACACAGATCAGAGACTGAGCAGAAGCCTGAGCGCTGAGCCTATCCCTCCCCCACACAGATCAGAGACAGAGCAGAAGCCTGAGCAATGAGCCTATCCCTCCCCAACACAGATCAGAGACTGAACAGAAGCCTGAGCGCTGAGCCTATCCCACCCCCACACAGATCAGAGACTGAGCAGAAGCCTGAGCGCTGAGCCTATCCCTCCCCAACACAGATCAGAGACTGAGCAGAAGCCTGAGCGCTGAGCCTATCCCTCCCCCACACAGATCAGAGACTGAGCAGAAGCCTGAGCGCTGAGCCTATCCCTCCCCCACACAGATCAGAGACTGAGCAGAAGCCTGAGCGCTGAGCCTATCCCTCCCCCACACAGATCAGAGACTGAGCAGAAGCCTGAGCGCTGAGCCTATCCCTCCCCCACACAGATCAGAGACTGAGCAGAAGCCTGAGCGCTGAGCCTATCCCTCCCCCATACAGATCAGAGACTGAGCAGAAGCCTGAGCGCTGAGCCTATCCCTCCCCCACACAGATCAGAGACTGAGCAGAAGCCTGAGCGCTGAGCCTATCCCTCCCCCACACAGATCAGAGACTGAGCAGAAGCCTGAGCGCTGAGCCTATCCCTCCCCGACACAGATCAGAGACTGAGCAGAAGCCTGAGCGCTGAGCCTATCCCTCCCCAACACAGATCAGAGACTGAGCAGAAGCCTGAGCGCTGAGCCTATCCCTCCCCCACACAGATCAGAGACTGAGCAGAAGCCTGAGCACTGAGCCTATCCCTCCCCCACACAGATCAGAGACTGAGCAGAAGCCTGAGCACTGAGCCTATCCCTCCCCCACACAGATCAGAGACTGAGCAGAAGCCTGAGCGCTGAGCCTATCCCTCCCCCACACAGATCAGAGACTGAGCAGAAGCCTGAGCGCTGAGCCTATCCCTCCCCCACACAGATCAGAGACAGAGCAGAAGCCTGAGCGCTGAGCCTATCCCTCCCCAACACAGATCAGAGACTGAGCAGAAGCCTGAGCGCTGAGCCTATCCCTCCCCCATACAGATCAGAGACTGAGCAGAAGCCTGAGCGCTGAGCCTATGCCTCCCCCATACAGATCAGAGACTGAGCAGAAGCCTGAGCGCTGAGCCTATCCCTCCCCCACACAGATCAGAGACTGAGCAGAAGCCTGAGCGCTGAGCCTATCCCTCCCCCACACAGATCAGAGACTGAGCAGAAGCCTGAGCGCTGAGCCTATCCCTCCCCCACACAGATCAGAGACTGAGCAGAAGCCTGAGCGCTGAGCCTATCCCTCCCCCACACAGATCAGAGACTGAGCAGAAGCCTGAGCGCTGAGCCTATCCCTCCCCCACACAGATCAGAGACTGAGCAGAAGCCTGAGCGCTGAGCCTATCCCTCCCCCACACAGATCAGAGACTGAGCAGAAGCCTGAGCGCTGAGCCTATCCCTCCCCCACACAGATCAGAGACTGAGCAGAAGCCTGAGCGCTGAGCCTATCCCTCCCCGACACAGATCAGAGACTGAGCAGAAGCCTGAGCGCTGAGCCTATCCCTCCCCCACACAGATCAGAGACTGAGCAGAAGCCTGAGCGCTGAGCCTATCCCTCCCCCACACAGATCAGAGACTGAGCAGAAGCCTGAGCGCTGAGCCTATCCCTCCCCCACACAGATCAGAGACTGAGCAGAAGCCTGAGCGCTGAGCCTATCCCTCCCCCACACAGATCAGAGACTGAGCAGAAGCCTGAGCGCTGAGCCTATCCCTCCCCCACACAGATCAGAGACTGAGCAGAAGCCTGAGCGCTGAGCCTATCCCTCCCCGACACAGATCAGAGACTGAGCAGAAGCCTGAGCGCTGAGCCTATCCCTCCCCCACACAGATCAGAGACTGAGCAGAAGCCTGAGCGCTGAGCCTATCCCTCCCCCACACAGATCAGAGACTGAGCAGAAGCCTGAGCACTGAGCCTATCCCTCCCCCACACAGATCAGAGACTGAGCAGAAGCCTGAGCGCTGAGCCTATCCCTCCCCCACACAGATCAGAGACTGAGCAGAAGCCTGAGCGCTGAGCCTATCCCTCCCCCACACAGATCAGAGACTGAGCAGAAGCCTGAGCGCTGAGCCTATCCCTCCCCCACACAGATCAGAGACAGAGCAGAAGCCTGAGCGCTGAGCCTATCCCTCCCCAACACAGATCAGAGACTGAGCAGAAGCCTGAGCGCTGAGCCTATCCCTCCCCCATACAGATCAGAGACTGAGCAGAAGCCTGAGCGCTGAGCCTATCCCTCCCCCATACAGATCAGAGACTGAGCAGAAGCCTGAGCGCTGAGCCTATCCCTCCCCCACACAGATCAGAGACTGAGCAGAAGCCTGAGCGCTGAGCCTATCCCTCCCCCACACAGATCAGAGACTGAGCAGAAGCCTGAGCGCTGAGCCTATCCCTCCCCCACACAGATCAGAGACTGAGCAGAAGCCTGAGCGCTGAGCCTATCCCTCCCCCACACAGATCAGAGACTGAGCAGAAGCCTGAGCGCTGAGCCTATCCCTCCCCCACACAGATCAGAGACTGAGCAGAAGCCTGAGCGCTGAGCCTATCCCTCCCCCACACAGATCAGAGACTGAGCAGAAGCCTGAGCGCTGAGCCTATCCCTCCCCCACACAGATCAGAGACTGAGCAGAAGCCTGAGCGCTGAGCCTATCCCTCCCCCACACAGATCAGAGACTGAACAGAAGCCTGAGCGCTGAGCCTATCCCACCCCCACACAGATCAGAGACTGAGCAGAAGCCTGAGCGCTGAGCCTATCCCTCCCCCACACAGATCAGAGACTGAGCAGAAGCCTGAGCGCTGAGCCTATCCCTCCCCCACACAGATCAGAGACTGAGCAGAAGCCTGAGCGCTGAGCCTATCCCTCCCCCACACAGATCAGAGACTGAGCAGAAGCCTGAGCGCTGAGCCTATCCCTCCCCCACACAGATCAGAGACTGAGCAGAAGCCTGAGCGCTGAGCCTATCCCTCCCCCACACAGATCAGAGACTGAGCAGAAGCCTGAGCGCTGAGCCTATCCCTCCCCCACACAGATCAGAGACAGAGCAGAAGCCTGAGCAATGAGCCTATCCCTCCCCAACACAGATCAGAGACTGAACAGAAGCCTGAGCGCTGAGCCTATCCCACCCCCACACAGATCAGAGACTGAGCAGAAGCCTGAGCGCTGAGCCTATCCCTCCCCAACACAGATCAGAGACTGAGCAGAAGCCTGAGCGCTGAGCCTATCCCTCCCCCACACAGATCAGAGACTGAGCAGAAGCCTGAGCGCTGAGCCTATCCCTCCCCCACACAGATCAGAGACTGAGCAGAAGCCTGAGCGCTGAGCCTATCCCTCCCCCACACAGATCAGAGACTGAGCAGAAGCCTGAGCGCTGAGCCTATCCCTCCCCCACACAGATCAGAGACTGAGCAGAAGCCTGAGCGCTGAGCCTATCCCTCCCCCATACAGATCAGAGACTGAGCAGAAGCCTGAGCGCTGAGCCTATCCCTCCCCCACACAGATCAGAGACTGAGCAGAAGCCTGAGCGCTGAGCCTATCCCTCCCCCACACAGATCAGAGACTGAGCAGAAGCCTGAGCGCTGAGCCTATCCCTCCCCGACACAGATCAGAGACTGAGCAGAAGCCTGAGCGCTGAGCCTATCCCTCCCCCACACAGATCAGAGACTGAGCAGAAGCCTGAGCGCTGAGCCTATCCCTCCCCCACACAGATCAGAGACTGAGCAGAAGCCTGAGCACTGAGCCTATCCCTCCCCCACACAGATCAGAGACTGAGCAGAAGCCTGAGCGCTGAGCCTATCCCTCCCCCACACAGATCAGAGACTGAGCAGAAGCCTGAGCGCTGAGCCTATCCCTCCCCCACACAGATCAGAGACTGAGCAGAAGCCTGAGCGCTGAGCCTATCCCTCCCCCACACAGATCAGAGACAGAGCAGAAGCCTGAGCGCTGAGCCTATCCCTCCCCAACACAGATCAGAGACTGAGCAGAAGCCTGAGCGCTGAGCCTATCCCTCCCCCATACAGATCAGAGACTGAGCAGAAGCCTGAGCGCTGAGCCTATCCCTCCCCCATACAGATCAGAGACTGAGCAGAAGCCTGAGCGCTGAGCCTATCCCTCCCCCACACAGATCAGAGACTGAGCAGAAGCCTGAGCGCTGAGCCTATCCCTCCCCCACACAGATCAGAGACTGAGCAGAAGCCTGAGCGCTGAGCCTATCCCTCCCCCACACAGATCAGAGACTGAGCAGAAGCCTGAGCGCTGAGCCTATCCCTCCCCCACACAGATCAGAGACTGAGCAGAAGCCTGAGCGCTGAGCCTATCCCTCCCCCACACAGATCAGAGACTGAGCAGAAGCCTGAGCGCTGAGCCTATCCCTCCCCCACACAGATCAGAGACTGAGCAGAAGCCTGAGCGCTGAGCCTATCCCTCCCCGACACAGATCAGAGACTGAGCAGAAGCCTGAGCGCTGAGCCTATCCCTCCCCCACACAGATCAGAGACTGAGCAGAAGCCTGAGCGCTGAGCCTATCCCTCCCCCACACAGATCAGAGACTGAGCAGAAGCCTGAGCGCTGAGCCTATCCCTCCCCCACACAGATCAGAGACTGAGCAGAAGCCTGAGCGCTGAGCCTATCCCTCCCCCACACAGATCAGAGACTGAGCAGAAGCCTGAGCGCTGAGCCTATCCCTCCCCCACACAGATCAGAGACTGAGCAGAAGCCTGAGCGCTGAGCCTATCCCTCCCCGACACAGATCAGAGACTGAGCAGAAGCCTGAGCGCTGAGCCTATCCCTCCCCCACACAGATCAGAGACTGAGCAGAAGCCTGAGCGCTGAGCCTATCCCTCCCCTACACAGATCAGAGACTGAGCAGAAGCCTGAGCACTGAGCCTATCCCTCCCCCACACAGATCAGAGACTGAGCAGAAGCCTGAGCACTGAGCCTATCCCTCCCCCACACAGATCAGAGACTGAGCAGAAGCCTGAGCGCTGAGCCTATCCCTCCCCCACACAGATCAGAGACTGAGCAGAAGCCTGAGCGCTGAGCCTATCCCTCCCCCACACAGATCAGAGACAGAGCAGAAGCCTGAGCGCTGAGCCTATCCCTCCCCAACACAGATCAGAGACTGAGCAGAAGCCTGAGCGCTGAGCCTATCCCTCCCCCATACAGATCAGAGACTGAGCAGAAGCCTGAGCGCTGAGCCTATCCCTCCCCCATACAGATCAGAGACTGAGCAGAAGCCTGAGCGCTGAGCCTATCCCTCCCCCACACAGATCAGAGACTGAGCAGAAGCCTGAGCGCTGAGCCTATCCCTCCCCCACACAGATCAGAGACTGAGCAGAAGCCTGAGCACTGAGCCTATCCCTCCCCCACACAGATCAGAGACTGAGCAGAAGCCTGAGCGCTGAGCCTATCCCTCCCCCACACAGATCAGAGACTGAGCAGAAGCCTGAGCGCTGAGCCTATCCCTCCCCCACACAGATCAGAGACTGAGCAGAAGCCTGAGCGCTGAGCCTATCCCTCCCCCACACAGATCAGAGACTGAGCAGAAGCCTGAGCGCTGAGCCTATCCCTCCCCCACACAGATCAGAGACTGAGCAGAAGCCTGAGCGCTGAGCCTATCCCTCCCCCACACAGATCAGAGACTGAGCAGAAGCCTGAGCGCTGAGCCTATCCCTCCCCCACACAGATCAGAGACTGAGCAGAAGCCTGAGCGCTGAGCCTATCCCTCCCCCACACAGATCAGAGACTGAGCAGAAGCCTGAGCGCTGAGCCTATCCCTCCCCCACACAGATCAGAGACTGAGCAGAAGCCTGAGCGCTGAGCCTATCCCTCCCCCACACAGATCAGAGACTGAGCAGAAGCCTGAGCGCTGAGCCTATCCCTCCCCCACACAGATCAGAGACTGAGCAGAAGCCTGAGTGCTGAGCCTATCCCTCCCCCACACAGATCAGAGACTGAGCAGAAGCCTGAGCGCTGAGCCTATCCGTCCCCCACACAGATCAGAGACTGAGCAGAAGCCTGAGCGCTGAGCCTATCCCTCCCCCACACAGATCAGAGACTGAGCAGAAGCCTGAGCGCTGAGCCTATCCCTCCCCCACACAGATCAGAGACTGAGCAGAAGCCTGAGCGCTGAGCCTATCCCTCCCCCACACAGATCAGAGACTGAGCAGAAGCCTGAGCGCTGAGCCTATCCCTCCCCCACACAGATCAGAGACTGAGCAGAAGCCTGAGCGCTGAGCCTATCCCTCCCCCACACAGATCAGAGACTGAGCAGAAGCCTGAGCGCTGAGCCTATCCCTCCCCCACACAGATCAGAGACTGAGCAGAAGCCTGAGTGCTGAGCCTATCCCTCCCCCACACAGATCAGAGACTGAGCAGAAGCCTGAGCGCTGAGCCTATCCCTCCCCCACACAGATCAGAGACTGAGCAGAAACCTGAGTGCTGAGCCTATCCCTCCCCCACACAGATCAGAGACTGAGCAGAAGCCTGAGCGCTGAGCCTATCCCTCCCCCACACAGATCAGAGACTGAGCAGAAGCCTGAGCGCTGAGCCTATCCCTCCCCCACACAGATCAGAGACTGAGCAGAAGCCTGAGCGCTGAGCCTATCCCTCCCCCACACAGATCAGAGACTGAGCAGAAGCCTGAGCGCTGAGCCTATCCCTCCCCCACACAGATCAGAGACTGAGCAGAAGCCTGAGCGCTGAGCCTATCCCTCCCCCACACAGATCAGAGACTGAGCAGAAGCCTGAGCGCTGAGCCTATCCCTCCTCCACACAGATCAGAGACTGAGCAGAAGCCTGAGCGCTGAGCCTATCCCTCCCCCACACAGATCAGAGACTGAGCAGAAGCCTGAGCGCTGAGCCTATCCCTCCCCCACACAGATCAGAGACTGAGCAGAAGCCTGAGCGCTGAGCCTATCCCTCCCCCACACAGATCAGAGACTGAGCAGAAGCCTGAGCGCTGAGCCTATCCCTCCCCCACACAGATCAGAGACTGAGCAGAAGCCTGAGCGCTGAGCCTATCCCTCCCCCACACAGATCAGAGACTGAGCAGAAGCCTGAGCGCTGAGCCTATCCCTCCCCCACACAGATCAGAGACTGAGCAGAAGCCTGAGTGCTGAGCCTATCCCTCCCCCACACAGATCAGAGACTGAGCAGAAGCCTGAGCGCAGAGCCTATCCCTCCCCCACACAGATCAGAGACTGAGCAGAAGCCTGAGTGCTGAGCCTATCCCTCCCCCACACAGATCAGAGACTGAGCAGAAGCCTGAGCGCTGAGCCTATCCCTCCCCCACACAGATCAGAGACTGAGCAGAAGCCTGAGCACTGAGCCTATCCCTCCCCCACACAGATCAGAGACTGAGCAGAAGCCTGAGCGCTGAGCCTATCCCTCCCCCACACAGATCAGAGACTGAGCAGAAGCCTGAGCGCTGAGCCTATCCCTCCCCCACACAGATCAGAGACTGAGCAGAAGCCTGAGCGCTGAGCCTATCCCTCCCCCACACAGATCAGAGACTGAGCAGAAGCCTGAGCGCTGAGCCTATCCCTCCCCCACACAGATCAGAGACTGAGCAGAAGCCTGAGCGCTGAGCCTATCCCTCCCCCACACAGATCAGAGACTGAGCAGAAGCCTGAGCGCTGAGCCTATCCCTCCCCCACACAGATCAGAGACTGAGCAGAAGCCTGAGCGCTGAGCCTATCCCTCCCCCACACAGATCAGAGACTGAGCAGAAGCCTGAGCGCTGAGCCTATCCCTCCCCCACACAGATCAGAGACTGAGCAGAAGCCTGAGCGCTGAGCCTATCCCTCCCCCACACAGATCAGAGACTGAGCAGAAGCTTGAGCACTGAGCCTATCCCTCCCCCACACAGATCAGAGACTGAGCAGAAGCCTGAACACTGAGCCTATCCCTCCCCCACACAGATCAGAGACTGAGCAGAAGCCTGAGCGCTGAGCCTATCCCTCCCCCACCACAAGGCTAGAAACATGAGCAGCACACAAACAACAGCTCAGAGAGATAACGCCACTCCCTCTATGTAAGTGTGTAATACACAGACGATTCCGCCTTATACAGGGGATTAAGGGAACCACAAAAACATGAGTATTGTACGCAGCGTTTTTCCTGACAGCACTCTGATGATTTACACAGATATAATATACAACCTCCCTATGACCTACAAAGACATTCCCAGCATGCCCGGCCTGTCACACCCTTATATATATATGACGTGGATGTAAAAGCTATCCCTCCCACCACACAGCTGAGTCATTTCATCATTCATGTGTACAGATGAAACATATCCGCCTCTGCGTGTGACCATGGCTTTATCTAATATATAAGAAAAGACACTTAGCAGCATATCCACAGTAACACAGCCAGGAGAAGCAGGAGGTCTTCATCATGTCAGCTGCACCCTTATTATTTTACGTCTTTGCTTTACTGCCATATAGAAATAACTATCTCCACAAGCCCTGATTGTACGTCATCGCCAACAATTGACACCGGAAAAGCCTGCAGTATTATGCAGGTATCTTCACCTAGAAACATCACTGGGGAATATAGCGCTGTATTAGAGACACACTTTCTCTAAAGTTCAGGTTGGATGGTGTATTTCAAATTAAAAGTGAAGTCTCCACCCGCGCGGTGCCAGTACAGAAACAGAACATGTAAATGGAAGTAAACTTTTGGGGGGGGGGGAGTATTACAAATCCACTGTGAGAACCCCCCGGAAAGATGTCTGAAGCATAATGGGATGTAATGTAGGTGAGAAGATGTTTATGATCACAGACACTTAAACACATTGTGGGTGAACAGGAGAATCTATATTATATATAGGGCAAATCTATATAGATATCTATATAGATAGTAAATATATACATAGATAGAAAGCTATATAGAATCTATATAGATAGGGCAAAAGCTGAGCAGAACTCTGGCCGACTTGTCCTTAGATCTGACTCCACAATCACTATGTCATGTCCTACTTGTAAATGTGACATTGTCATCTCCGTGCAGCTATAATCTAGTGACAAGTAACATAGAAATTGCAAGTAAAATCAGTAAGAAACTATAAACCTGAACCATCACTGAGATCTAACACAATATGGAAATTATTCTATAATATATATTTATGTTGTAGACTATACCTATAGGCCCATCATTAGCTTAGGCTTGTTTCTATCTTGTCTATTTCCCTGTACATCATATATATTGGATTTTTAGAGGAAAAAAACAATAACAAAGAGAAAATGGCTCCAGAAATGCTTAGGTCTTACACTCTGCCACTAGAGGGTGCTTCTTAAAAAGAGAAAATAAAACTTCTACCTATGTGTTAATTAATCGCTGAAACCCTAAAATGCGTCGAGTCAGCTATTTGTACTTTTTTTTAGTGGTAATACAGTCCTCCTCCTTGTTATTGGCACCCATGAAGTTTAAGTACATATAGTGGAATATCTCCTGAAAAAATGAATCAAGTGAAACAGTTTTTTTGTATAGAGACTCGTGTTAAATACAAAAGAGCAAATGATAAACAATAATTTAAAACAAAAAACAATGGGAGGGAAAAATATGAAAACCTAAAGTTTGCTGTGTCACTGGTATTGGCACCCTTTACATTAATGTAGTATGGAAACAAATTTTTACTCGCCTGTGGTAAATTACAAAAGAGATTCTCCTGTGATTAATTGTCGTGCCCATGTGACATGTATTAACCAATGCATGATGACTTCAGTATTTTAAAAAGACACACGATAGACCCTGTTCCTTTGTCACAATGGTGAAGACTGAGGAGCTATCTGAGGACAAAAGAACTGCTATTATTAGCAAACAAGACTTCCAAAGGGTATAAGGCCATCTCCAAAGACCTTGCTATCCCAGTTTCAACAGTGCACAATGTTATTAAAAAGTTTGCCAAATATGGAACAATCAAGAACCTCCCAGGATGTGGGGAAAAGAGGAAAAATGACAAGAGATGTCTTCGAAAGTTGATGCGAATGATGGAAAAAAATACTACGTCAAACATCGAAAGACCTGAAGGCCAACCTGGAACAATCTGGAGTCATGGTTTCGACAAGTACCATATGCTGCACACTAAACAAAGCAGAGCTTTATGGGCGAAGGCCAAGGAAGAAACCATTGCTGAAGAAAAGACATAAAAAGGAAAGACTGATCTTTGCCAAAGAGTATTTTGTAATCCACAATCCTTCTGGGAAAATGTTTTGTGGACAGATGAAACAAAAATAGAGCTTTTTGGCATTGCAAAGCAACAGTTTGTTTACAGATGGCGCAATGAAGCTTATAAGGAAAATAACAACTTACGAACAGTTAAGCATGGTGGAGAATCCATAATCCTGTGGGGTTGCTTTGCTGGAGGCCTTGACCGTATCACATGAATCATGAAATCAGAGAATTATCAAGAGATTTTAGAGCGAAATGCCCTACCCAATGTAAGAAAACTTGGTTTGAGTTGAAGATCATGGCTCCTCCAGCAAGACAATGACCCAAAGCACACATCCAAAAGTACACAGGAATGGTTGGAAAAGAAAAAATGGACTGTTTTAAAATGGCCAGCACATGGCCTCAATCCCATTGAAAATCTTTGGGGTGAGCTGAAATCTGCCATTGGGAAAAAGAACCCTGCAAACATTCAAGAGCTTGAACACACGCAAAGGAAGAGTGGGAGAAAATTCCAGCTGAGAAGTGCAAGAAGCTTATACAGTCATGGCCAAAAGTTTTGAGAATGACATCAAAATTATATTTTCACATGATCTGCTGGCCTCTGGTTTTTATTAGTGTTTGTCTGATGTTTATATCACATACAGAAATATAATTGCAATCATATTATGAGTACCAATAGGTTATATTGACAGTTAGAATGAGTTAATGCAGCAAGTCAATATTTGCAGTGTTGCCCCTTCTTCTTCAAGACCTCTGTAATTCTCCCTGGCATGCTCTCAATCAACTTTTGGACCAAATCCTGACTGATAGCAGTCCATTCTTGCATAATCAATGCTTGCATTTTGCCAGAATTTGTTGGTTTTTGTTTGTCCACCCGTCTCTTGATGATTGACCACAAATTCTCAATGGGATTAAGATCTGGGGAGTTTCCAGGCCATGGACCCAAAATCTCTATGTTTTGTTCCATGAGCCATTTAGTTATCACCTTTGCTTTATGGCAAGGTGCTCCATCATGCTGGAAAAGGCATTGTTGGGCGCCAAACTGCTCTTGGACGGTTGGGAGAAGTTGCTCTTGGAGGACATTCTGGTACCATTCTTTATTCATGGCTGTGTTTTTAGGCAAGACTGTGAGTGAGCCGATTCCCTTGGCTGAGAAGCAACCCCACACATGAATGGTTTCAGGATGCTTTACAGTTGGCATGAGACAAGACTGGTGGTAGCGCTCACCTCTTCTTCTCCGAATGAGCTGTTTTCCAGATGTCCCAAACAATCAAAAAGGGGATTCATCAGAGAAAATGACTTTGCCCCAGTCCTCAGCAGTCCACTCCCTGTATCTTTTGCAGAATATCAGTCGGTCCCTGATGTTTTTTCTGGAGAGAAGTGGCTTCTTTGCTGCCCTCCTTGAAACCAGCCCTTGCTCAAAGAGTCTCCGCCTCACAGTGCGTGCAGAAGCACTCACACCAGCCTGCTGCCATTCCTGAGCAAGCTCGGCACTGCTGGTAGTCCGATCCCGCAGCTGAAACAGTTTTAAGATACGGTCCTGGCGCTTGCTGGTCTTTCTTGGGCGCCCTGGAGCCTTTTTGACAACAATGGAAGCTCTCTCCTTGAAGTTCTTGATGATGCGATAGATTGTTGACTGAGGTGCAATCTTTGTAGCTGCGATACTCTTCCCTGTTAGGCCATTTTTGTGCAGTGCAATGATGGCTGCACGTGTTTCTTTAGAGATAACCATGGTTAACTGAAGAGAAACAATGATACCAAGAACCAGCCTCCTTTTAAAGTGTCCGGTGATGTCATTCTTACTTAATCATGACTGATTGATCGCCAGCCCTGTCCTCATCAACACCCACACCTGTGTTAATGGATCAATCACTAAAAAAATGTTAGCTGCTCCTTTTAAGGCAGGACTGCAATGATGTTGAAATGTGTTTTGGGGGTTAAAGTTCATTTTCTGGGCAAATATTGACTTCGCAAGTACAGTAATTGCTGTTAAGCTGATCACTCTTTGACATTCAGGAGTATATGCAAATTGCCATTACAAAAAATGAAGCAGTAAACTTTGGAAAAATTACTATTTGTCTCATTCTCAATACTTTTGGCCATGACTGTAGATGGCTTCAAGAAATGTTTAGAGGCTGTCAGCAATGCCAAAGGGTGTACAACCAAGTATTAATTAGGGGTGCCTTTATTGCTGCACATGCTGTGCATTCTGTTTCTTCTTTGAAATTGCAACATGGAAGTTGAAAAACAATGTTTTATTTTTGTATTACTTTGGACCACTAATTAAAAAATCCTGAGGTTATTGTCACGGGTGTGTCAGAAGTGACAGACAGTCGCCCTGCAGTTGGTTGCAGGAGATCTCTACGTTTGGCATTACAGACACCTTCTTAGAGGCTGTCTCTCTAGGACCCAGTGGCTAATTTGCTCTGGCAAATTAACACCCTGGCCTGGGTGTATAAATACCTGCTGTCTGCTGGAGGAAGGTGCCTGCATTACTTTTTGTGAAGGCTCAGAGCAAGTGCATTACTTCATCCTCTCTGGAGTTATGAGGACGGCTGTTCATGTCTCTGAAGTCGACTAAAAGCTAAGCTATCTTCCCTTGTTTGTTCCCCCTTGTTGTCTTTAGTGGTCGATTAGCGCTTATCCCCATCCCTTCCCTAGCCAGGGCCAAACGCCAGGGAAAGACAGGGTGAGGTTCGCGTGCGGCGATTGGTGAAGAGCCAATATAGGGATGTTGGTGGAAGACAGGGTGATACTAGATCAGCCTAGGAGGTCTCCACTTCCCCCTTTCCCTAGAGTCTTGCCTCCCTTTCCCTCTTCCCTTTGTGTTGCACTAAGTCTTTCCCACACCTTGAGTGACATTATCGCCGGCCGAGCACATTTTGAAAAGGAAAAAAAAGCAAAAACTGACACTTAGTTGTGTGTGTGTTTTTTGCCCATGGTTCTTTTTTCCTTTCTTCTTGGTATGGTGTCAGTTGCAGGGCTTCCAGAGCGGCTGCGCAGTCTGTCTCTGGAGGTGAATGACCTCCGCTGTGAGGTTCAGCAGCGGCTACAGGTCACCAATGTGGGGGTCCCTGCATGTAGGCTTTTCCAGCCTGAACCCAAGGTTGCCCTCCCAGACAGGTTTTCAGGAGGTAGGGACAAGGTTTTTGTATTCAAGGAGGCATGCAAACTGTATTTTAAACTTCGTTCTTACTCCTCCGGAAATGAGGAGCAAATGGAGGGTATTGTTATCTCTCTACTGCAGGGAGATCCTCAGTCGTGGGTGTTTTCTTTACCACAGGACTCGGTTTGTCTCCTGTCTGTGGAGGGGTTTTTCGGGGCTCTGGCCCTCATCTATGATGACTTGACCGAGTCTCCTTGGCTGAGTCTAGACTACGTCGTCTTCAGCAGGGGAATCGGGCAGACGTACAGTTCTGAATTCCGTAGATGGGCAACGGATTCGAAATGGATTGACTAAGCCCTTAAAAGTCAATTTTGTGAGGGTCTTACGGAAAGGTTGAAAGATGCCTTGGCAGTACATGAAACCCCTCAGTCCTTGGAGGCTGCCATGTCGTTGGCCATACGTCTTGATAAAATCCTTTGGGATAGACGGGTGAGACCACATTCTCCGGGGCCTTCTTGTCGGGGTTTGTGGTCTTGGGGTGAACCAGTACTGGGGGAGGTGGAGAAATGCATGCAGTTGGGGCTTGTCTCTGCATCATACATTTCCCCAGAGAAAAAAAGGCGTATGGTTTTTTTTGTGGGAAAAAGGGACATTTTGTTGGGACTTGTCCTTCAATTCCTAAACAAAAGGAGACTTGATTAACTCTTCGTAGTCTGGAGTTGGATAAACAAGGGGTGCATTTGTTGCCAACCTGCAGTTCCCGGTTTGTCATGACAGCAGAGGTGGTGCTAGAGAGCAAGACCGAGAAAATTTCTGTGTTTGTTGACAGTGGAGCCGGAGTCAGTATGGTTGATGCTGAGTTTGTGAAAACTCATGGTCTTGCTTGCTGTACTTTAGCTAAACCTATTTACATCTTTGTCATCGACTTGGCACCACTTGCACAGAAAGCATTTACTCAGATTGTAGATAATGTAAAGCTGAGGGTGGGGTCAGTTCATTGTGAAATAATCCCTTGCTATGTCCTTGACAATCTTCCCACACCTATTGTTTTGGGTATTCCTTGACTTGTTAAACATAATCAGTTGGTGGATTGGCAAAGCGGGGAGATTATTGAATGGGGAGATTACTGTCATGAGAACTGTTTAGATATTTCCCTTGCTACTGTCTCTACGAAAATATTACCTTCTTTTCTGTCTGGTTTTGAGGACGTTTTTTCTGAGAGGGGGTGTCAGGATTTGCCTACTTATCATGCATGTGACTGTCCTATTAACCTGACCCCTGGAGCTAAACTACCAAAGTCCAGACTGTATAATCTTTCTGGCCCTGAGAGACAAGCCATGAAGGCTTTAATTGCGGAAAGTCTGAAGAAGGGACCTATCAGACCCTCATCTTCGCCCGTGGTGGCAGGGTTCTTCTCTGTGAAGAAAAAAGATGGCGGTCTACGCCCCTGTTTAGATTTCCAGGAATTAAATCAAATTACCATCCATGATACGTACCCTCTTCCTCTGATTCCTGATTTGTTCAGCCAGGTTGTAGGAGCTAAGGTATTCTCCAAGTTGGATTTAAGGGGAGCCTAATATCTGGTTAGAATCAGAGAAGGGGACGAATGGAAAACAGCGTTCAATACGCCATAGGGGCATTTCGACAGTCTGGTTATGCCTTTCGGTTTGACCAATGCACCCGCGGTATTCCAGCATTTCATAAATGATATTTTCCATCATTTGGTGGGAGGTTTGTGATGGTCTATCTGGAGGATATTTTGGTTTACTCACCTGATTTTGAGACACATCGTGGGCATGTTAAGCAGGTGCACCAGATATTAAGGGATAACAAACTTTATGCCTGTAACGGGTCTGGGAGGCGGAACCTCTGATCAACTTATACAAGGGGGCGGTCCTTGTAAGGAAGCGGGTGGCGACCAGGGAAGACAGGCAGGTAGTCACAGCAGGTGACCGGGACAGTCTCTGGGTAAACGGGCAGGAGGTCACGGCAAGTGACCGGGACAGTCTCTGGGTAAACGGGCAAGAGGTCACAGCAAGTGACCGGGGCAGTCTCTGGGTGAACGGGCAGGAGGTCACGGCAAGTGACCGGGACAGTCTCTGGGTAAACGGGCAGGAGGACACGGCAAGTGACCGGGACAGTCTCTGGGTAAAGGGTAGGTACGACCTGTGACGGCTGAGCCTCCAGGTAGGCTAGCAGGCAGATGGCGGATGTGTGCTCCCAGGTGAGCAGGCGAGAGTCTCTGGATAAGCAGGTGGTCACAGCATGTGACGGCGGAGCCTCCAGGTAGGCTAACAGGCAGGTAGCAGATGAGCGCTCCCAGGTGAGCGGGCAAGAGTCTCTGGACTGGCAGGTGGTCACAGCACGTGACGGCGGAGCCTCCAGGTAGGCTAGCAGACAGGCAGCAGGTGAGCGCTCCCAGGTGAGCGGGGAAGCTGGTCCATAGACAGACTGACAGGTGTCGGAAGGCAGACCGTCGGACCTCAGGCTAGCAAGCAGGTAAGCGGATAACAGGCAGGAATCAGACAGCAAACTGGCAGGAAACTGGCAGGTAACTGGAAACGGGACCTGAGGGCTGAAGCAGAGTAGTGAACAGTGCAACAACATTGCTCTGGCACCTCCATTTTGGAGGAGGTGCCTTATATATGGTGAAGTCCTCCGGCCATTGGCCGGGGACTCCTTAGGACGGCGCGCGCGGCCCCTTTAAGAGGGGGGGAGCGCGCGCGCGCCCTAAGCACCGTGGCCGGGAAGGAGCGCGTGCTGCCAGCAGAGCGGGAGGAAGACGCCGGGCTCGGAGCGGAGAGGTGAGGGGAACAGCGTCCCTGCCTAGCAGGAGGCAGGGACGCCGACGCTACAGTACCCCCCCCTTTAGGCCCCCCCCCTTTTTAGGCCAGACAGAAATTTAGCAAGGATGAGAGGGGCATGGATGTTCTCCCGGGGCTCCCACATTCTCTCCTCAGGACCAAACCCCTTCCAATCTACTAGAAAAAAGGTCTTTCCTCTTACCCTTTTGGTGGCCAGAATGTTCTCTACCTCAAACTCGTTTTCAGCGGAAACCGGAGCAGGAGGCGTACCTGTAGACTTGGAAAAAGAGTTAAGTACCACGGGTTTGAGGAGAGATACATGGAAGGAGTTAGGGATCCGCAAGTTGGCCGGGAGTTTCAATTTATAGGCCACCGGGTTGATCTGACTGATGACCTCCAGAGGACCGATGAACCGAGGCCCTAACTTATAGGAAGGAATCTTGAGCCGGACATACTTGGATGAGAGCCAGACTTTATCCCCAGGACGGAATTGAGGAGGATCCAGACGTTTTTTGTCAGCGTGTCTTTTCATACGCTCGGACGACTGAAGTAGTGCGGACCGGGTACTCTCCCACATGGAGGAAAATTTGTTAACAAGAGATTCCGCAGCCGGATTATCCACCGAGGTGGAGACGGGAAATGGGATCCGAGGATGCTGACCGAAGACTACAAAAAACGGGGATTTGGAGGAAGATTCGCTCTCGTGATTGTTGTAAGAGAATTCGGCCCATGGCAGGAGATCCACCCAGTCAGAATGGTGGGCATTAACAAAGTGCCGGAGGTAACTGGTCAGGATCTGATTGATCCGCTCCACTTGACCATTAGACTGAGGGTGGTAAGCGGAGGAGAAGTCCAGGGTGACGTCTAGCAGTTTACAAGTGGCTCTCCAGAAGCGTGAGGTGAACTGTACCCCACGATCCGACACGATGTGGAGGGGCAGGCCGTGAAGGCGGAAGATGTGGTGGATAAAGTCTTTAGCCAGCTCGGGTGCAGACGGGAGGCCTGGCAGGGGAACGAAATGAGCCATCTTGGAAAAGCGGTCAGCGACCACCCAAATGACCGTACAACCGGCAGAGACGGGGAGATCGGTTATGAAGTCCATAGCTATATGCTGCCAGGGGGCAGCAGGTACTGGCAGAGGAAGGAGGCGACCGGCTGGCAGGTGTCTCGGAACCTTGTTGCGGGCGCAGGACACACAGGCAGAAACAAAGTCTATTACGTCCTTGTGCAGGGTAGGCCACCAGTAGTGCCGGGTAATAAGCTGGAGGGTCTTTTTCTGACCGGCGTGGCCAGCTAGTTTAGACGAGTGACCCCAGTGTAGGATCTTCTCCCGATCAGGTACCGATACGAACGTCTTACCGGGAGGGAGACGATTTAGACTCACGGGAGCCACCTGCATTACTCTGGCAGGATCGATGATATGTTTAGGTTCTTCCTCGAGATCAGACACGAGAAAGGATCGGGACAAGGCGTCCGCTTTGATGTTTTTGTCAGCCGGGCGAAAATGAAGAACAAAATCAAAGCGAGCAAAAAACAAGGACCACCGGGCTTGGCGCGGGTTAAGTCTCTGGGCATGCTGGAGGTAAGCCAAGTTCTTGTGGTCAGTGTAAATTATTACCGGGTGAAGAGCCCCCTCGAGCAGGTAACGCCACTCCTCCAATGCCAGCTTGATGGCCAATAACTCTCGGTCTCCTATGGAATAGTTGCGCTCAGAAGAGGAGAAGAGTTTGGAGAAGAAGCCACAAGTTACCATTCTCCCGGAAGATGATTTTTGGGTAAGTACCGCTCCGGCTCCAGAGGAGGAGGCGTCAACTTCCAGGAAGAACTGCTTGTTGCCGTCCGGGCGATGCAGCACCGGGGCGGAAGAGAAGGCCTGTTTTAAGGAAAGCAAGGCCTCCTCTGCTTCGGGCGGCCACTCTCTGGGATTAGTGCCCTTACGGGTGAGCGCGGAAATTGGGGCAGTCCGGGAAGAGAAGTGCGGTATGAAGAGACGGTAGTAGTTGGCGAAGCCCAGGAACCGCTGAATAGCCTTCAACCCCTCCGGTCGAGGCCACTTCTCGATGGCAGACAGTTTCTCAGGATCCATTCGTAGGCCGGTCTGAGAAATTATGTAGCCCAAAAACGGAAGCGAGGTCTGCTCAAAGAGGCACTTCTCATATTTAGCGAAGAGGTGGTTCTGCCTGAGCCTGAGCAGGACCTGACGAACATCCCTCCGGTGAGTCTGGAGATCCGGAGAGAAGACCAAGATGTCGTCCAGGTACACCACTACGCAGGAGTAGAGAAGGTCCCGGAAGATGTCATTGACCAACTCTTGAAAGACGGCGGGAGCGTTACAAAGACCAAAGGGCATTACCAGATATTCATAGTGGCCGTCCCGGGTGTTGAATGCAGTCTTCCATTCATCCCCCTGACGGATACGGACCAGGTTGTACGCCCCACGGAGGTCCAGTTTGGTGAAGATTCTAGCCCCCCTCAGACGATCAAATAATTCCGGAATGAGCGGAAGGGGGTACTTATTCTTCACCGTGATCTGGTTAAGGCCTCTATAGTCTATACAGGGACGGAGAGAGCCGTCCTTCTTTTTAACGAAAAAGAAGCCTGCTCCCGCCGGGGAGGTAGATTTCCGGATAAATCCCCGGGCCAGATTCTCCTCAATATATTCGGACATAGTCCGGGTCTCAGCAGCGGACAACGGGTAAATACGCCCACGGGGAGGAGTAGTACCGGGTAACAGGTCGATAGGACAGTCGTATGGTCTATGAGGGGGTAATGTCTCTGCCTCCTTTTTATTAAAGACATCAGCATATGACCAATAAGGAATCGGAAGTCCAGGTAGATTAGTTGGGGTAGGAGAAGGACGGACGGGATGAACGGGAACCAAACAAGTCTTATGGCAGTCCTGTCCCCAGCGAAGGATTTCTCCGGTCTGCCAGTCAAGCACGGGTGCATGTTTCTGGAGCCAAGGTAGGCCTAGTAAGAGGGCGTGAGAGAGTCCAGGCAGAACATGAAAGGAGATGCTCTCAGAATGCAGCATTCCCACCTGCAGAGTAATGGATTCGGTGATGAGTTGGATGGGACGTGGTAAGAGGCCCCCATCCACGGCAGCGACAGATAAGGGTACAGCCAGAGGTTTGGTGGGAATGCAGTATTTTTCTACCAGGGACAGTGAAATAAGATTCCCGGCTGCTCCAGAGTCAAGTTGGGCTAGTTCGAAATAACGGTTCTCCCCGCAGATGATTGAGACTGACAGCAGCAGAGATGGAGAGGGTTTATTCTTGTCTAGGACGACCTCTCTGAGCGATCCTAGACACAGGCGTTTCCCGACCTCTCCGGGCAGGTACGGATCCGGTGCTCCTTACTGCCACAGTAGAAGCAGCTCCCCTCGGCACGGTGTAAGTCTTGACGGGTTTTGACCATCTTGGTCTGGTCGACCTGCATAGGCTCAGGAGAGTGTGCCTGGGGAGTAACGGAGGGAGTGACGGGTCTATGGAAGGTAGGAGCTAGACGTGGAAACCTCCTCTCACGGGTGACCTCTTTGGCGCGCTCCTGGAACCGTAGGTCAATCCGGGTGGCAAGAGTTATTAAGTCGTCGAGAGTGGTAGGAACGTCCCGACCGGCGAGTTCATCTTTAATACGGCCGGACAGACCTTCCCAGAAGACAGATACCAGAGCGTCGTTATCCCAGGCCAGCTCCGAGGCAAGGGTACGGAACCGTATGGCATATTGGCCCACGGTGAGACTTCCCTGACGGAGGCGTAGCAGAGACGAAGCGGATGAGGTCTTCCGTCCGGGTTCATCGAAGACTTTCCGGAAAGCCGTGAGAAAGGCTGACAAGTCGGCCACCAGGGGGTCTCCTCTCTCCCATAGAAGATTTAGCCAAGCCAGAGCCTCCCCCGTGAGATGGGACATGATAAAGGCCACTTTGGACCGGTCGGAGATAAACTGGTGGGACAAGAGTTCAAAGTGCAGGGTGCACTGGTTTATGAACCCCCGAGCTTGGGCGGAGTCACCTCCGAAGCGAGGAGGTGCGGAAAGCCGGGGTCCAGGACAGGATACCATGGTGTTGGTGGGCAGCGGTGCTGCCGGGTTGCGAGTCATGACACTAGCGGTGGTTGCTGGTGGAGCAGTCAGTGTGTCCTGGCGGGAGTTGACATTCCGCAGGTGACTCAGGATGGACTCCTGTTGGGACCTCTGACGGGACAGTTCATGACATAGGTCCGAGAGCGAGGGAGCTTGGGTGCCACCGGGTTCCATGGCCCGAGCAAACTGTAACGGGTCTGGGAGGCGGAACCTCTGATCAACTTATACAAGGGGGCGGTCCTTGTAAGGAAGCGGGTGGCGACCAGGGAAGACAGGCAGGTAGTCACAGCAGGTGACCGGGACAGTCTCTGGGTAAATGGGCAGGAGGTCACGGCAAGTGACCGGGACAGTCTCTGGGTAAACGGGCAGGAGGTCACAGCAAGTGACCGGGGCAGTCTCTGGGTGAACGGGCAGGAGGTCACGGCAAGTGACCGGGACAGTCTCTGGGTAAACGGGCAGGAGGACACGGCAAGTGACCGGGACAGTCTCTGGGTAAAGGGTAGGTACGACCTGTGACGGCTGAGCCTCCAGGTAGGCTAGCAGGCAGATGGCGGATGTGTGCTCCCAGGTGAGCAGGCGAGAGCCTCTGGATAAGCAGGTGGTCACAGCATGTGACGGCGGAGCCTCCAGGTAGGCTAACAGGCAGGTAGCAGATGAGCGCTCCCAGGTGAGCGGGCAAGAGTCTCTGGACTGGCAGGTGGTCACAGCACATGACGGCGGAGCCTCCAGGTAGGCTAGCAGACAGGTAGCAGATGAGCGCTCCCAGGTGAGCGGGCAAGAGTCTCTGGACTGGCAGGTGGTCACAGCACGTGACGGCGGAGCCTCCAGGTAGGCTAGCAGACAGGTAGCAGGTGAGCGCTCCCAGGTGAGCGGGGAAGCTGGTCCATAGACAGACTGACAGGTGTCGGAAGGCAGACCGTCGGACCTCAGGCTAGCAAGCAGGTAAGCGGATAACAGGCAGGAATCAGACAGCAAACTGGCAGGAAACTGGCAGGTAACTGGAAACGGGACCTGAGGGCTGAAGCAGAGTAGTGAACAGTGCAACAACATTGCTCTGGCACCTCCATTTTGGAGGAGGTGCCTTATATATGGTGAAGTCCTCCGGCCATTGGCCGGGGACTCCTTAGGACGGCGCGCGCGGCCCCTTTAAGAGGGGGGGAGCGCGCGCGCGCCCTAAGCACCGTGGCCGGGAAGGAGCGCGTGCTGCCAGCAGAGCGGGAGGATGACGCCGGGCTCGGAGCGGAGAGGTGAGGGGAACAGCGTCCCTGCCTAGCAGGAGGCAGGGACGCCGACGCTACAATGCCAAACTGGAAAAATGTGTTTTCACTGTTCAGGAGGTGCAGTTTTTGGGGTACTTGTCATCTTCGGGTTTTCGGATGGATCCGGAGAAGATCTTTGCAGTCCTTGATTGGGACAGTCCTGAGAACCTGAAGGCTCTACAACATTTTCTGGGCTTTACAAATTTTTACCAGAAATTCATCCAAAATTACTCTGTAATTGTGAAACCCCTTACTGACATGACTAAGAGGGGGTCTGATTTTTCCAAATGGTTGGATGCTTCCCTCCAAGCTTTTTCTTCCTTAAAGAATCATTTTGCTACTGCACCTATACTCAGTCAACCCGATGTTTCCCAACCCTTTATTGTGGAGGTTGATGCGCCGGATGTCGGGGTTGGGGCTGTGTTGTCTCAGGGTCCATCCCCTGGTAAGTGGTGTCCATGCACCTTCTTTTCCAAAAAAGTGTCTTCGGCTGAGAGAAATTATGACATGGGTAATAGAGAACTTTTGGCGATCAAATTGGCATTCGAAGAATGGCGACATTAGTTGGAGGGGCTGTCCATACTATTACTGTTATTACTGACCATAAGAATCTGTCATATCTCCAGTCAGCTAAACGTCTCAACCCTAGGCAAGCCAGATGGTCCCTGTTTTTTACTAGGTTCAATTTTTTTGTCACTTTTCGTCCAGGGGTCAAAAATGTCAAGGCAGATGCTTTGTCCTGGAGCTTCCCTTGAGGTGGTGAGCATGAGAACCCTGCCCCGATATTAAAGAAAGGGGTAGTCATTTTGGCATTGTATCCTGAACTGGAGGGTGAGGTGTTGGAGGCTCATGGGGACACCCCTGCCTCCTGCCCTTCAGGAAGGTTATTTGTACTATCCAAGCTGCACCACAAAGTAATTAAGGAACATCATAACTCTGTGCTTGCTGAGCATCAAGGTGGTAAGGCAACCGCGGACCTCCTCTCCGCCTGTTTTTCCAGCATTACTCACATGTATTAAATCTGTCAAACAGTTGCAAATCATGTTCACGGAGCGACGAAAACTTAAAGCCTGAGCATGCTTTAAATACTCGGTGCTCGGCCGAGCATACTCGGCGAAAGGGTTAACAAAACTTACTCGCTCATCACTAATCATCGTCAAGAATTCTCTGGCAGGTCACTCTTCTATGGTTATCACCCGCAGTTTGGTACCTTTAGTGGGGGAGGAGCTTTGGGAGTTCCTGAGGAGGAACGGTTTGCTTCGTCGCTCTCCTTGGTATGGCAGGGTGTTCTGAGTAATTTAAAGATCATGGGAGATAGGTATAAATGTATGGCTGGCAGAAAACGCTTGCCAGGTCTGGACCTGAATGTGAATGACTTTGTGTGGTTGTCTACCAGGAATATAAGATTGAAAGTTCCTTCTTGGAAGCTGGGACCTATATTTATTGATCCCTATAAAATAATCGCCATCATCAACCCAGCAGCGTTTCGTCTTGAACTTCCTCAGGCCCTTAAGGTCCACAACGTGTTCCACCGGTCCTTACTCAAGAAGTATGTGGAACCTCTTGAGCCCTCACCTCTACCACCGCCCCCAGAAATTGTTAATGATAATCTGGAGTTTCAGATTTCAAGTATTGTAGATTCTCGTCTCTAACGTCGTTCTCTACAATACTTGGTGCACTGGAAGGGTTATGGTCCAGAGGAGAGGATGTGGGTTTCAGCATCAGAGGTGAATGCTCCCAGGTTGGTTCATTCATTCCACACCTCTTATCCTGAGAAAACTGGTTCTGAGTGTCAGGAGGCTACTCGCAGAGGAGGGGGTACTGTCATAGGTGTGTCAGGAGTGACAGATAGTCGCCCTGCAGTTGGTTGCAGGAGATCTCTACGTTTGCCATTACAGATACCTTCTTAGAGGCTGTCTCTCTAGGACCCAGCGGCTACCATCCTCTGGCTAATTAGCAACCTGGCCTTGGAGTATAAATACCTTCTATCTGCTGGAGGGAGGTGCCGGCGATACTCACATTACCCTTTGTGAAGGCTCGGAGCAAGTACATTACTTCATCCTCTCTGGAGCTATGAGGACCGGTGTTCATCTCTCTGAAGTCCCTTGTTTGTTCCCCCTTGATGTCTTTAATGGTCAGTAGGGATCGACTAGCGCTCACCCCCCTCCCTTCCCTAGCCAGGGCTAAACGCCAGGGAAAGAAAGGGCGAGGTTCGCTTGCGGCGATTGGTGAAGAGTCAATATAGGGACGTTAGTGGAGACAGCCTAGGAGGTCTCCACTTCCCCCTCTCCTTAGAGTCTGAGTTTCCTTTCCCTGTTCCCTTTGTGTTGCACTAAGTCTTTCCCACACCTTGCGTGACAGATATAACTTTGGTACATTTATAAATGTCACTAATGTTTATAATAAAAATAATAGTTTTTATAACTTTTAAATATATTAATATATTTCTAACATAAGATAAACTGCAACAAATTGTGCATTTCTGCATTTCTTTACATCTATTTTAAAATCCAAAAGATTAAAAAAAGGGCAGCATTCCAATTAATCGGGAAGAAAATAAGATGTTATATTTGTCCACACAAAGTAATATTTTAGCTTAAACCCGTGTGTCTTTTTCAAACAAAAAAAATCTAAAGGCTGGAGCTGAAACGCTGCTGTGTGTGAGCAAATAAAAATCCCTATATTATCCCTATTTTTTTTCACAGATAAATTTTTTAGAAATTTATATTTTTAGTCAATAGACCTGGAGCTTTGCAGCTCTCGTGTTTTACTATTTGGATTAGTGCTGCTTTTTACTTTGCTTTTTAATTTAAAACCTGAAACTTTTATGTCTATAAAAAAACAAACCCCATAAAACATTTGCCTATAATATAACTCACAGTTTACTGTTGAAGTAAATAATATATTCTTCCAATTCTCAAATTGGAAATATATTCCCACCTATTTCCGCAGAGTACAAGAGTACATAGAGTCAAGCTAGGAGTAATAAGTAGTGTGGCGGCCTTTATTTGGGGGCTCAGGACACCATGCAGCTCATAGACCTCATGGATGCTGCCAATCAGTAACATACATGCAGCCAATGACTGAGCAGGCAATGCGTGGCACATGCTTTCCATTAACCCTTTGGCTATGTGCATGTATAGTATTTGCAGCAGATTTTTCTGTTGCAAACACCAGAATGTTGGCAGGAAAAACGCTGCGTAAAATAAGTGTGATTTTGTGTCCATTTTTTATGCATTTTAAATTGTGCTTTTTTCTCATTCATTTGAATGGGTGAAAGTCACTGCAAAATCACTACAGAATTGACTTGTTGCAGATTTGAAAAAAGGTTTTGAAGGTTGAAATCTGCAAGTAAAAATAAGCAGCACATACATGAGATTTCAGAAGTATCATTCACTTTGCTGGTACTGTAAAACGCAGTGTTTTTCCGTGGCATAAACACATTGTATGAACGAGCCCTTAGTGAGATCATTTCTTATGCTATTTTTTGCAAATGAAATATATATATTTCTGTGTGTACATATAAGTTTCTTACAAGAAAATAGGACACTGCAGTATTATTGATTAATGGTTAATTATATATTACTATAGCATTGTTTTTCTTTGATATCAGCATTAGTTGAAGTCTCTGCAAATAACAAGAAAAGAGAATTATGTTTTACCACTCCGATGTATTGCATCATGTTGTATAATTCATAAAGAATTAGAATGATCTAGAAAACAAACAGAATGATCTAGAAACAGCAGCAAACCCAGAAAATAATCGTTAGCAGGAACAAAGACAGAGTCCTCCCTTCCCCCAGTGCTGAGTGTGGCATGTGGAAAGGAGAGGAAATGAGCCGACCCTCCCCCACACAGATCAGAGACTGAGCAGAAGCCTGAGCGCTGAGCCTATACCTCCCCCACACAGATCAGACACTGAGCAGAAGCCTGAGCGCTGAGCCTATCCCTCCCCCACACAGATCAGAGACTGAGCAGAAGCCTGAGCGCTGAGCCTATCCCTCCCCCACACAGATCAGAGACTGAGCAGAAGCCTGAGCGCTGAGCCTATCCCTACCCCACACAGATCAGAGACTGAGCAGAAGCCTGAGCGCTGAGCCTATCCCTCCCCCACACAGATCAGAGACTGAGCAGAAGCCTGAGCGCTGAGCCTATCCCTCCCCCACACAGATCAGAGACTGAGCAGAAGCCTGAGCGCTGAGCCTATCCCTCCCCCACACAGATCAGAGACTGAGCAGAAGCCTGAGCGCTGAGCCTATCCCTCCCCCACACAGATCAGAGACTGAGCAGAAGCCTGAGCGCTGAGCCTATCCCTCCCCCACACACAGGGTCGGACTGGGGTGTCTGGGGCCCACAGGGAGAACTGACTCTAGGGGCCCACCTACAGCCATATGCAAATATCTGTTATCCGCTATCCCTGTTATAGTGGAGCATTGACTGGCGGCTCCTGCACATCTACTGTGCACCACTATAACTGGGATGTACAATTATGGTAGTTTGCATTAAAGGGCTTCTTTGGTTAAAACAAGTTATCACCGATCCATGGGATCCACAGGATCGGTGATCACTTATTGATCGTTTGGGTCCGAACATTGGAAAAGGCGCCTATCAGAAGAATGGGGAAGTTTCAGCCCTGACAGGACACTTATCCCCATTTTAAAATGCAGCTTCCAAAAAAGAGCAGCGCTCACAGTCACTGAGGGAATGACTGGATGAGTGGTCGCATCTCACATGCCGCTCCAGTCTAATGGGGAGAAAAGCTCCACATTCTGCCGATTGTGTCCCAGCAGTCAGACCCCCACCAATCAATATCATCACTGATCCTGTGGAGAGGTGATTACTTGTTTTCACCAGAGAACCCCTGTAAGTGCATCTCTGCCGCTCTGGTCCAAGTATTTAATCTCTAAGGCCACGGCCCCACTATCAGTATTTGGTCAGTAATTTTTCTCAGGAGTGGGAGCCAAAACCAGGTGAGGAACAATCAGAGAAAAGGTATAATAGAAACAAGTCACCAATTCTGTATTTATCACCCACTCCTGGTTTTGGCAGCTACTCCTGAGAAAAAATACTGACCGAATACTGATGGTGGGGCTGTGGCCTAATGGAAAAATATCTTTTCCTAGTTAATATCAGCAAGAACAAAATGACTGCCATACACAACACAGTCCACTATATCAACACCAATAATACCACATACAAAAGAGACAAATATCGCCACACCATGACTAGATCACATATTACCACCACATAGTGACCGAATAATACTACATACAAGAAACAAATACGGCCACACCATGACCAGACCACATATTACCACCCCAAAGTGACCAAATGCTACAATACTGATCATGAATACAAACCACAATACTAACAACACTGTTATTACCACCAGTGACATTATACACAGGAGCTCTGTATATAGTGTCAGTGTACAGGTAATACAGGGATCACCAGTGACATTATACACAGGAGCTCTGTATATAGTGTCAGTGTACAGGTAATACAGGGATCACCAGTGACATTATACACAGGAGCTCTGTATATAGTGTACAGTGTACAGGTAATACAGTGACCACCAGTGACATTATACACTGGAGCTCAGTATATAGTGTCAGTGTACAGGTAATACAGGGTTCACCAGTGACATTATACACAGGAGCTCTGTATAGAGTGTCAGTGTACAGGTAATACAGTGATCACCAGTGACATTATACACTGGAGCTCTGTATTTAGTGTACAGGTATTACAGTGGTCACCAGTGACATTATACACAGGAGCTCTGTATATAGTGTACAGGTAATACAGTGGTCACCAGTGACATTATACACAGGAGCTCTGTACATAGTGTATAGTGCACAGGTAATACAGTGGTCACCAGTGACATTATACACAGGAGCTCTGTATATAGTGTACAGATAATACAGTGGTCACCAGTGACATTATACACAGGAGCTCTGTATATAGTGTACAGGTAATACAGTGGTCACCAGTGACATTATACACAGGAGCTCTGTATATATTGCACAGGTAATACAGTGGTCACAAGTGACATTATACACAGAAGCTCTGTATATAGTGTATACATAATATAGTGATCACCAGTGACATACACAGGAGTTCTGTATATACTATATACACATGTGGTCAGAATTGTTGGTACCCCTCGTTTAATGAAAGAAAAACCCACAATGGTCACAGAAATAACTTGAATCTGACAAAAGTAATAATAAATTAAAAATCTATGAAAATGAACAAATGAAAGTCAGACATTGCTTTTCTGCTTCCACTGAATTTAAAAAAAAAATTAAACTCATGAAATCGGCCTGGACAGAAATGATGGTACCCCTGAAAATAATGTGACAAAAGGGACATGTTAAATAAAGTTGTGTCCACTAATTAGCATCACAGGTGTCTACAATCTTGTAATCAGTCAGTGGGCCTGTATATAGGGCTACAGATACTCACTGTGCTATATATAGGGCTGCAGATACTCACTGTGCCTGTAAAAAAGGCTACAGATACTCACTGTGCCTGTATATAGGGTTACAGATACTCACTGTGCCTGTATATAGGGTTACAGATACTCACTGTGCCTGTATATAGGGTTACAGATATTCACTGTGCCTGTATATAGGGTTACAGATACTCACTGTGCTTGTATATAGGGCTACAGATACTCACTGTGCTTGTATATAGGGCTACAGATACTCACTGTGTTGTTTGGTGACATGGTGTGTACCACACTCAACATGGACCGGAAGAAGCAAAGGAAAGAGCTGTCTCAGGAGATTAGAAAGAAAATTATAGAAAAGCATGTTAAAAGGTAAAGGTTATAAGACCATCTCCAAGCAGCTTGATGTTTCTGTGACTACAGGTGCACATATTATTCAGAAATTTAAGATCCATGGGACTGTAGCCAACCTCCCTGGACGTGGGTGCAGGAGGAAAATTGATGACAAATCAAAGAGACGGATAATATGAATGGTAACAAAAGAGCCCAGAATAACTTCTAAAGAGATTAAAGGTGAACTTCAAGCTCAAGGAACATCAGTGTCAGATCGTACTATCCACCGTTGTTTGATCCAAAGTGAACTTCATGTAAGACGACCAAGGAGAACACCATTGTTGAAAAAAAAAATAGTAAAAAAGCCAGACTGGAATTTGCCAAACTACATGTTGACAAGCCACAAAGCTTCTGGGAGAATGTACTATGGACAGATGAGACAAAAATTGAAGTTTTTGGCAAGGCACATCAGCTCTATGTTCACAGATGGAAAAATGAAGCATATCAAGAAAAGAACACTGTCCCTACTGTGAAACATGGTGGAGGCTCTGTTATGTTCTGGGGCTGCTTTGCTGCACCTGGCACAGGGTGTCTTGAATCTGTGCAGGGTACAATGAAATCTCAAGACTATCAAGGGATTCTAGAGAGAAATGTGCTGCCCAGTGTCAGAAAGCTTGGTCTCAGTCGCAGGTCTAGCAACAGGATAATGACCCAAAACACACACAGCTAAAAACACCCAAGAATGGCTAAGAGGAAAACATTGGACTATTCTGAAGTGGCTTCTATGAGCCCTGACCTAAATCCTATGGAGCATCTTTGGAAAGAGCTGAAACATTCTGGAAAAGGCAACCTTCAAACACGAGACAACTGGAGCAGTTTGCTCATGAGGAGTCGGCCAAAATACCTGTCGAGAGGCGCAGAAGTCTCATTGACAGTTACAGGAATCGTTTGATTGCAGTGATTGCCTCAAAAGGTTCAACAAAATATTAAGTTAAGAAGAAGAACCATCATTTCTGTCCAGGCCGATTTCATGAGGTTAATTTTTTTTTAAATTCTGTGGAAGCAGAAAATCAATGTCTGACCTTCATCTCTTCATTTTCAAAAATTTGTAATTTATCAGATTGAAGTTATTTTCTGTGACCATTGTGGGTTTTTCTTTCATTAAATGAGGAGTACCAACAATTTTGACCACGTGTGTAGTGTAAGTGTACATGTAATACACTGACTCACCAGTGATGTCTCTAGGTGAAGTCCTTCATCTTCGCTTTTCTTCTTCATCTGGCACAGACAGCCATCACTTCTTCCAGCCAGGAATCATCTCTGCAGAAAATAACACACAGTTATTAATAACTGATCTCTTCTAGAGAATATTCCCACTTTCCCCCCCCGACCTCTACACTACACCAGTTGAAGAAAAAAAGCAACATAGTGCCGTCCTGCACAGTAACAGGACCTCTCTTTTGTCCCATCCCATGGAAAACAATTTCCTAAAAAGTAAATTATATTACAGAAGTAATAATGTAATAATAATTGGAATCTAAAGTAATAATGTTCCCCACTGGTCACCATAAACTAATAAAGTATGTTCCTCAATCTGGCTCCCAAACAGTAATTAAGTCCCTTGTCTAGCCAGGCACCCCCATATGTCCCTTCTGGCCACCATTTGTCTAGTGTGACCCCTCCATATATTTATCCTAGCACATGTGTATCGAGCCTGCCCCCTCCCATATACCTAGCCCCCCCATGTGCCAGTCTGCCCCCCCCACATATCCATCCTTGCCTCCATGTTTCCAGCCTGCGCCCCCATATGTCCCCCCCATATATCCTCCATGTGTCCAGCCTGCCCTCTACATATTCATCCTGGCCTCCATGTGTCCAGCCTCTCCCCTCATATATCCATACTGCCCTTACCCCCTGCATATATCCATCCTGACACCCCCCATATATCCAGCGTGCCCCTCCATATATTTATGCTAGCCCATGTGTATCGAGCCCGCCCCCCCCACATATTCATCCTAGCCCCCCATGTGTCCAGCCTGCCCCCCTCCCATATATCCATCCTGGCCTCCATGTGTTCAGCCTGCCCCCCCTCCCCCATATATCCATCCTGGCCTCCATAAGTCCAGCTTGCCCCCCCCCATATATCCATCCTGGCCTCCATATATCCATCTTGCCCCCCCATATATCCATCCTGCCCCCCCATATATCCATCCTGCCCCCCATATATCCATCCTGGCCTCCATGTGTCCAGCCTGCCCCCCATATACCCATCCTGCCCACCCCCCTTTGCCTGGGTCCACCTTGGTTCCCCCTTGTGTGTCCTGCCAGGGCTCCCCCTTGTGTGTCCAGCCAGGGCTCCCCTCCCTTGCGTGTCCAGCCAGGGCTCCCCCCTTGCGTGTCCAGCCAAGGCTCCCCCCCTTGCGTGTCCAGCCAGGGCCCCCCCTTGCGTGTCCAGCCAGGGTTCCCCCCTCGTGTGTCCAGCTTGGCCCCCCCTCGTGTGTCCAGCTGGGCCCCCCCTCATGTGTCCGTCCAGCTGGGCCCCCCCTCGTGTGTCCGTCCAGCTGGGCCCCCCCTCGTGTGTCCGTCCAGCTGGGCCCCCCCTCGTGTGTCCGTCCAGCTGGGCCCCCCCTCGTGTGTACGTCCAGCTGGGCCCCCCCTCGTGTGTCCGTCCAGCTGGGCCCCCCTTGTGTGTCCATCCAGCTGGGCCCCCCTTGTGTGTCCATCCAGCTGGGCCCCCCCTTGTGTGTCCGTCCAGCTGGGCCCCCCTTGTGTGTCTGTCCAGCTGGGCCCCCTTGTGTGTCTGTCCAGCTGGGCCCCCCCTTGTGTGTCTGTCCAGCTGGGCCCCCCCTTGTGTGTCTGTCCAGCTGGGCCCCCCCTTGTGTGTCTGTCCAGCTGGGCCCCCCCTTGTGTGTCCGTCCAGCTGGGTCCCCCCTTGTGTGTCTGTCCAGCTGGGCCCCCCCTTGTGTGTCTGTCCAGCTGGGCCCCCCCCTTGTGTGTCTGTCCAACTTGGCCCCCCCTTGTGTGTCTGTCCAGCTGGGCCCCCCTTGTGTGTCTGACCAGCTGGGCCCCCCTTGTGTGTCTGTCCAGCTGGGCCCCCCCTTGTGTGTCTGTCCAGCTGGGCCCCCCCTTGTGTGTCTGTCCAGCTGGGCCCCCCTTGTGTGTCTGTCCAGCTGGGCCCCCCCTTGTGTGTCTGTCCAGCTGGGCCCCCCCTTGTGCGTATGTCCAGCTGGGCCCCCCCTTGTGTGTCTGTCCAGCTGGGCCCCCCCTTGTGTGTCTGTCCAGCTGGGCCCCCCTTGTGTGTCTGTCCAGCTGGGCCCCCCTTGTGTGTCTGTCCAGCTGGGCCCCCCCTTGTGCGTATGTCCAGCTGGGCCCCCCCTTGTGTGTCTGTCCAGCTGGGCCCCCCCTTGTGTGTCTGTCCAGCTGGGCCCCCCTTGTGTGTCTGTCCAGCTGGGCCCCCCTTGTGTGTCTGTCCAGCTGGGCCCCCCCTTGTGCGTCTGTCCAGCTGGGCCCCCCCTTGTGTGTCTGTCCAGCTGGGCCCCCCCTTGTGTGTCTGTCCAGCTGGGCCCCCCCTTGTGTGTCTGTCCAGCTGGGCCCCCCCCTTGTGTGTCTGTCCAACTTGGCCCCCCCTTGTGTGTCTGTCCAACTTGGCCCCCCCTTGTGTGTCTGTCCAGCTGGGCCCCCCCTTGTGTGTCTGTCCAGCTGGGCCCCCCCTTGTGTGTCTGTCCAGCTGGGCCCCCCCTTGTGTGTCTGTCCAGCTGGGCCCCCCCCTTGTGTGTCTGTCCAGCTGGGCCCCCCCCTTGTGGGTCTGTCCAGCTGGGCCCCCCCTTGTGTGTCCTGCTGGCCCCCGCCTTGTGTGTCCAGACCATTACACACACACACACACACACACACACACCTCTTACCTTCCTGCGATCCCGTGCGGTGTCCTCCTTCTCCTGAGTTGCGCGCCTCCTTCACAGCAGGCGCATGACGATGACGTCATAAGCCGGCCGGTGAAGGGAGATACGCAGCTTCAGCTGCTTCACTGGGACGTGCGCCGCGGTGGTTCAGGTAATGAACGCTGCGTGCGCGCGTCCCTGCATACACTGTGCCTGCGCTTTTAAAGGGCCCGTGCCCCTTAAAACCGCAGGATTTTTTTTTGTTCTCTTCTCCCCCCTCTACTCTGCAGCAGGGGGCGGGGCCCACCGGGAAATTTCCCGGTATCCCGCCAGCCCAGACCGACCCTGCCCACACAGATCAGAGACAGAGCAGAAGCCTGAGCGCTGAGCCTATCCCTCCCCCACACAGATCAGAGACAGAGCAGAAGCCTGAGCGATGAGCCTATCCCTCCCCAACACAGATCAGAGACTGAACAGAAGCCTGAGCGCTGAGCCTAATAGCCTATCCCTCCCCCACCACAAGGCTATAAACATGAGCAGCACACAAACAACAGCTCAGAGAGATAACGCCACTCCCTCACTATGTAAGTGTGCAATACACAGAGATCCTGAGCCTCCTCCTTATACAGGGGATCGGGAGCAGCACAGAGTCCCTGTCCCTCCCCCAGATTACTGATGAATCACACAGATATAATATACAACCTCCCTATGACCTACAAAGACATTCCCAGCATGCCTGGCCTGTCACACCCTTATATATGACATGGATGAAAGCACACAGCTGAGTCATGTGAATGGCTGCTGTATCCTGCACATGTGACATGTACAGATTAGTGTTGAGTGAGTATGTATCATTAACTCTTTCGGCGAGCACGCTCGGGTGCTCGCCGAGTATTTTGGCGTGCTCGGCGTTTCATTCACTGTTGCCGCGCCTGTTAGATAGCTGTGACACATGCAGATATTGCCTGTTAGACAGGCGCGGCGACAGTGAATGAAACGCCGAGCACGCCAAAATACTCGGTGAGCACCAGAGCGTGCTCGCCGAAAGAGTTAATGATACATACTCGCTCAACACTAGTACAGATGAAACATATCTGCTTCTACATGCGTCCGCTGTTATAGCTAATGTATAAGCTCTATTTATTCTTATGGGAATCTCAAAGACCGGCCCAGAGCAGCGCTCACCTATCTCCTACAGTCCCATTATGAATAAATAAGGAGGCAGTGCGTATGAACGAACACCACTTCTTCAGAGCCCCGATTCCCATGATTGGTGGGGGTATCATCAGTCGGACCCCCAATGATCAGGAAGTTAGAAGTTATATAACTTCCAATCTTTGGAAAACATCCTTAATCCAGGCCACACAATCAAGAAATGATTGCCTCCACAAGCAATGACTGCATGTTGTCCTGCGTGCTACTGCCAAAGAAGCATGATCACTGCTGGTGCCAATGAGCGACCTTTCTATACCACAGATATGGTTACATACACTGTAATATGTTGTTCAGCCCTTGCAGAACTTGGCTTATATCACAACCTCTGTGGACCCAGAGTTTTCTGTGCTTTTTTACACTTGCTGAACAGACAGGATAACATGGAGTAATCAGCTCTGGTAGGTGACAAGTAAGATGCTGACGACTGATGAACAGTAGAATATCCCTCATTAAAGACTCCGCTCCTACAGGCTCTGACACGCGCTTATTACTTTGTATTATCCTTGGCCAAATTCCATTAAAAAGAAAAGTTCTAATTTGTGAATTTTTATTAATATTATACAATTATGATGTATTCAATCACTTAAGTTTATTTCTCAATAGATGAAAATCATTAAAGGCAACCAGATGATGTCAGGGGAAAGAAGGATAGGATGTGCTTTTGTTCTCCCGGTATACACAAGTGTCTGGCAGTGGCTTATTCTGTGCTCATCATTTAAAACAAATGCATGCTCAGCCAAACAGAGCGTGCAAGTGTATATTGTGGCCAAGGAGATATAACAAGCTATAACAGTTACCTGTACCGTACTATTAGGATTTTTATTGACTATGCCACATATGCTGGGTATATTGTTGCAAACGCTAACAGCAGTAGTGAGATTTACGCTACTGACATGCAAGGCAGGGGCGGACATACCGCCGGTGCAACTGCACCGGGGCTCAGAGGGTCAGGGGGGGCCCTTGCCAGGCAGCTAATATTGACGGCAATCTGCCCATGGGCCCCACGGAGCTTCGGGCTCTAAAAAGTAGGCCAGATTGCCCTCATCTGTCACTCGCTGTCTAGCGCTGTTATCTGCGGTCTATTCTAGATGCCGCTGTAACTTAAACTGTGAAATTCCCTTTTGTACTGCATGGGTTAATGACAGTTCTATTGCCGTGTCCAGGTGGATATGAGTTTTTGTGTGAGTCTCCTCCCTCTAGCCTTTAAGTAGCCTCTCCTTCCACCAGGTGGAGCTGCTGATAGTTTCACACTATACCTGGAAGCCGTGCTGTGCAGTCCTGTTCGTTTGTGCCGCTGAAGTCCTTTCCTGTGAGATTGCTGTACCTTTGTTCTGTGGAGGGAGGTGAGGGGGATTAGCGCAGGGCTTGTGGAGGAGTTAGTGCTTAGGGTGGAGACCCGAACCTTCTCACCATCAAAGATACCTTCGGGGTCAGGGCTATTCAGGGTTCCCAGTCTAAGGACAGACTAGTTTTCCCTGCCCACCCTGCCCATATCTGCCATTTCCTCGCCAGCATTCCCACTACACTGTGACATCATCACACGCGGTGGCCAGGGAGCAATCCCTCCAGCTTCGCTGCTGACAGGAGAAAATGACAGGGGAGCTGGAGGGATCCGTCCTCTGCTTCCTGCCCGGTGCTTCCTCCCTTACACAGATGCACGCAGCTTGATAACGTCATCATGCAGCGCGCACCTGGGTCAGGGAGAAAGTAGCTGGCAATGAGGATGCTGCAGGATAGCGGGCTGAGAGGTAAGTTGTTTTTTTTGTTTTTTTTTTACTGAATCGCTGGGGAGAGGAACAAGAGAATGAGAGGAGGTGTGGGAGAGCAATGATGGGGATGGGGAGAGCAATGATGGGGATGGTGGTGATGGGAAGAGCAATGATGGGGATGGTGGGGATGGGGATGGTGGTGATGGGGAGAGCAATGATGGGGATGGTGGGCATGGGAGACCAATGGTGGGGATGAAGAGGGCAATGATGGGGATGCTGGGTCTGGGGAGAGCAATGATGGAGCTGATGGGGCTGGGGAGAGCAATGATAGGGCTGGGGAGAGCAATGGTGGGGATGGGGAGAGCAATGATGTGGCTGGGGAGAGCAATGATGTGGCTGGGGAGAGCAATGATGGGGCTGGGGAGAGCAATGATGGGGATGGGGAGAGCAATAGTGGGAATCGGGAGAGCAATGATGAGAATGGTGGGGATGGGGAGAGCAATGATGAAGATGGTGGGGATGGGGAGAGTAATGATGGGGCTGGGGAGAGCAATGACGGGTTGCTGGGAGAGAGCAATGATGGGGGTGCTGGGAGAGATCAATGATGGGGGTGCTGGGAGAGAGCAATGATGGGGGTGCTGGGAGAGAGCAATGATGGGGGTGCTGGGAGAGAGCAATGATGGGGGTGCTGGGAGAGATCAATGATGGGGTGCTGGGAGAGAGCAATGATGGGGGTTCTGGGAAAGAGCAATTATGGGGATTCAACAATGATGGGGGTGCTGGGAGAGAGCAATTATGGGGGTTCAGCAATGATGGGGGTGCTGGAAGAGAGCAATGATGAGGGTGCTGGGAGAGAGAAATGACAGGGGTGGTGGGAGAGAGCAATGATGGGGTGCTGGGAGAGAGCAATGGTGGGGGTGCTGGGAGAGAGCAATGATGGAGGTCCTGGGAGAGAGTAATGATGGAGGTCCTGGGAGAGAGCAATGATGGGGGTGCTGGGAGAGAGCAATGATGGAGGTGCTGGGAGAGAGCAATGATGGGGGTGGTGGGAGAGAGCAATGATGGGGTGGAGGGAGAGAGCAATAATGGGGGTGGCGGGAGAGAGCAATGATGGACGTACTGGGAGAGAGCAATGATGGAGGTGCTTGGACAGCAATAATGGGGGTGCTGGGAGAGAGCAATGATGGGGGTGCTCGGAGAGAGCAATGATGGGGGTGCTGGGAGAGAGCAATGATGGGGGTGCTGGGAGAGAGCAATGATGGAGGTGCTGGGAGAGAGCAATGATGGGGGTGGTGGGAGAGAGCAATGATGGGGTGGAGGGAGAGAGCAATAATGGGGGTGGCAGGAGAGAGCAATGATGGACGTACTGGGAGAGAGCAATGATGGAGGTGCTTGGACAGCAATAATGGGGGTGCTGGGAGAGAGCAATGATGGGGGTGCTGGGAGAGAGCAATGATGGGGGTGCTGGGAGAGAGCAATGATGGGGGTGCTGGGACAGAGCAATGATGGGGGTGCTGGGAGAGAGCAATGATGGGGGTGGTAGGAGAGAGCAATGATGGGGGTGCTGGGAGAGAGCAATGATGGGGGTGCTGGGAGAGAGCCATGATGGGGGTGCTGGTAAAGAGCAATGTTGAGGTGCTGGGAGAGACCAATGATGGGGATTTCACTTTGTTTGTACTGTAAAGCCTTGTATATTTTTCGTGTGCACATAGCCTTACAGTTAATTTATATTATTGGCCAGTGGAGATTATAGTTAATGGGGGGCACAGTGCTGCTTATCACTTTATATTTTGATCACTAAGTGGCTAATAGTATATTAATGGGGGGGGTACATATCTGAAGTCAGGGGCGCAGTGTGGGGGAGACACATTTATGTATACAATATATGTGACCTTGTTATTTTTAGGGATGCGGTGATCATCGTGACAAGACGAGTCGTGGCTGGGAGATGTCGACGTGAAGGTCTGACTAGATGGAAAAGAAGCAGCAGAAACTGTCTCTGATCAAATGAGACATCAGCGGTAAGTACCTGGATGTAAATATTATTCTGTATCTGCTCTGTGTGACTTGGAGTGATAATGTTATCTGTAAAATCCCTTAAGCTCCCGTCTCACTTAGCGAGATCGCTATGTGTGACACTTTGCAATGATCAGGCCCCTGCTGTGAAGTCGCTGATCGCTGCAAAGTGTCCTGGACCATTTTTTGGTCGTTGCTCTTCCGCTGGTCAGCACACATTGCTGTGTGTGACCAGCGGGAGCAGCGATCAGGCTGGTAACTATGGTAAACATCGGGTTACTAGGGGCACACGCGCACCTAGTAACCCGTTGTTTATCATGGTTACGAGCCTCCTAAAGTGAGCGGTAACCTCCCGCTCACTGTAGCAGAGTGGTAACCATGATAAACAACGGGTTACTAGGAGCGCGTGTGCCCCTAGTAACCAGATGTTCACCATAGTTACCAGCCTGCTCCTGCTTCAGCAGGCTCGTAACCAGGAGCAGGACATCGTGGAAAGATTCTTTCCACGATGTCGCTGCTCCCCTGATAGTTGGTGAGCCTGCCTGTTTGACAGCTCACCAGCGACTACATAGCGACGCAGCAACGATCCCTGACAGGTCATATCGTTGTCGGGATCGTTGCAGCGTCGCTAAGTGTGACGGGGCCTTTAGGCTGTATTCTCACATTTGTGTGAAATGTCCGTTTGCTGCCAGATTTTTTTATTGGATGCTCCACGGACTCGTAGAGTTTTATAGATCCATTCACACATCCATCAAAATCACGGATCTGAGAATTAGATCCGTGAGAATCAGAGAATGTCCTGTTCTGATCCGATTTTGAGGATTAAAATAGGACATGCTCAATTCGTCTATAAAACAGGGCAGCACACTGACACTGCACACAGATGCAGGAATGTAGCTTTATTATGTATAGCAAAGTCCCTTAGTATATAGTGTACTTACTTATTATGTATAGCGCCATCCTTAGTTATATAGTTTAATCTTTTATTATGTATAACACCCATCCTCTCTAGCAATATACACTGCTCAAAAAAATAAAGGGAACACTTAAACAACAGAATATAACTCCAAGTGAATCAAAATTCTGTGAAATCAAACTGTCCACTTAGGAAGCAACACTGATTGACAATCAATTTCACATGCTATTGTGCATATGGAATAGACAATAGATGGAAATTATTGGCAATTATCAAGACACCCTTAATAAAGGAGTGGTTCTGCAGGTGGGGACCACAGACCACATCTCAGTACCAATGCTTTCTGGCTGATGTTTTGGTTACTTTTGAATGTTGGTTGTGCTTTCACACTCGTGGTAGCATGAGACGGACTCTACAACCCACAGAAGTTGCTCAGGTAGAGCAGCACATCCAGGATGGCACATCAATGCAAGCTGTGGCAAGAAGGTTTACTGTGTCTGTCAGCATAGTGTCCAGAGGCTGGAGGCGCTACCAGGAGACGTGGAGGGGGCCGTAGGAGGGCAACAACCCAGCAGCAGGACCGCTACCTCCGCTTTTGTGCAAGGAGAACAGGAGGAGCACTGTCAGAGCCCTGCAAAATGACCTCCAGCAGACCACAAATGTGCATGTGTCTGCACAAACGGTTAGAAACCGACTCCATGAGGGTGGTATGAGGCCCGACGACCACAGATAGGGATTGTGCTCACAGCCCAACACTGTGCAGGACGCTTGGCATTTGCCACAGAACACCAGAATTGCAAAGTCGCCACTGGCGCCATGTGCTCTTCACAGATGAAAGCAGGTTCACACTGAGCACATGTGACAGATGTGACAGAGTCTGGAGACACAGTGGAGAGTGATCTGCTGCCTGCAACATCCTTCAACATGACCTGTTTAGCATTGGGTCAGCAATGGTGTGGGGTGGCATTTCTTTGGAGGGCCGCACAGCCCTCAATGTGCTCGCCAGAGGTAGCCTGACTGCCATTAGGTACCTAGATCCTCAGACCCCTTGTGAGACCATATGCTGATGTGGTTGGCCCTGGGTTCCTCCTAATGCAGGACAATGCCAGACCTTATGTGGCTGGAGTGTGTTAGCAGTTCCTGCAAGATGAAGGCATTGAAGCTATGGACTGGCCCGTCCGTTCCCCAGACCTGAATCCGATTGAGCACATCTGGGACATCATGTCTCGCTCCATCCACCAATGTCACGTTGCACTACAGACTGTCCAGGAGTTGGCGGATGCTTTAATCCAGGTCTGGGAGGAGATCCCACAGGAGAACATCCGCAACCTCATCAGGAGCATGCCCAGGCATTGTAGGGAGGTCATACAGGCAAGTGGAGGCCACGCACAATACTGAGCCTCATTTTGACTTGTTTTAAGGACATTACATCAAATTTGGATCACCCTATAGTGTGTTTTTCCACTTTAATTTTGGGGGTGACTCCAAATCCAGGCCTCCATTGGTTAATAAATTTGATTTCCATTGATGATTTTTGTGTGATTTTGTTGTCAGCACATTCAACTTTGTACAGAACAAAGTATTCAATGAGAATACTTCATTCATTCAGATCAAGGATGTGTTATTTGAGTGTTCCCTTTATTTTTTTGAGCAGTGTATGATATCGTCTCTTATTATATAGCTTCCTCTGCTGTTATGTACAGTGCTGTCACAGCGCCTTCTTTTATTACATAATCCTCTCTTGTTCGATATAAAATGACTGCTGATGGAGTAGCTGGTGACCAGAATACCAGTCCATCAGCTCCTCCATAAGAAAAGAAGCTTTCCCATGCTCCATCAGCCGTCATTGCATTATTTATATAAGAAGACGTTATGTAATAAAGAACAGGGGGCTATAAATAATCCAATATGTAAGGGACAGTGCTGTACATAACGAGAGGGCACTGTGTAATAAGGGACGGCAATATACATAATAAAGGAGGCTATGTAAGAGCTATATATGTGTGTGTGGCTATATATACATCTGTAGCTTTGTCGCCATAAAAGGACGGGGGCCCAGACACATTTCTAGCACAGGGGCCCCAAGCAGTCAGTGTCCGCCCCTGGTACAACGTGTGTACAAAAGCCTTTGGCTGTCGACAAGAATGATCCCATTCACTGACACCATTCAGAGGTTTTAACAGTATATTAGACAGTAGCTTCGTCTGCGCTTGTACAGTGCAATACGGTCACTACATTCGGCCACAAAGCCCCTTTAACTACTGATAACGACCGGGAATTTTTGTGAAATTTCATCGCATGTGACTCCCCATCTGCGGCGCTCACTGTCACCAGCATTTGGGTGTTTTTTATAAGACACAGACCATGATCACTGCAGGCAATTATTCCTGTTTCCAGACCTTTCCAGCCACAATCACAGTGATTGTATTTCTATCAGGCTGAATTAGCCGCTCTGCTCTATGTGCTGGACTGGGAATTACAGCTATTTGTTTAGGCAATGGCAATGTCACTGTTTCTTTGTCTAGGAGGAAAGGGCAGGCAGCTGCTGCTCTGCAAGTGGAAGGAACTGGATAAAACCGGTTTCAACCAGCTCAGGCAAGATCGTCAGCATAAATAGCTGCAGCAGACAGCCACAATATGTGGAGCAGACTCTGACAACATGCTGAAGGGGAACGGGACGGATGTGCAGCCAGGCTTCTGTAGTCTGCACAAAACTCTGATATGGATCCAGGACTAGGGATGAGCGAACCTGAACTGTAAAGTTAGGGTACCGTACCCCAAACATAGACTTTTAACAGGATGTCCAGTTTGCTGTTCAGGTTCCAATGCCTAATAAAGTTTGTTGAAAGGCTTATTTTGTGGACAAAATAAGGTGGTCACTGTGCAACGCCATCAGTGGCAAAATCCATATAACCACCAATACGTGGACCAGTAAGCACAGCCAGGGACATTACATCTCCCTAACTGCCCATTGGGTAAATATAGTGGCAGCTGGTTGAGAGGTGGAAGGCGTTCTAGCCCATGTCTTACCACCACTGAGAATTGCTGGATGTTTCTCTGTCCAGGTTTCCTCCTCCTCCTACTCATCTTCCTCCACCGCCTCCTCATCCGGTCACAGTAAGCTTAGCACCACCAACTTCAGCACAGCCAGGGGGAAACGACAGCAGGCTGTTCCTCTGTTTTGGGGACAAATTACACACTGAGCAGGAACTGTGGACTGGCATCACACAGCAGACAGATGAGTGGTTAGTGCCGCAGAACCTCAAGCCCGGCCTGGTGGTGTGTGATAATGGGAGAAATCTCGTAGCAGCTCTGGGCCTACCCAGTTTGGCACACATTCCTTGCCTGATGCATGTGCTGAACTTGGTGATACAGAGCTTCCTGAAAAACTACCCACATATGTCAGAGCTGCTACTGAAAGTGTGGGCAATGTGCGCGCGATTTTAGTGTTGTCACCCTGCTGCTGCTCGCCTGTCTGCTCTATAGCATCACTCCTGCTTTACTACTCACTGCCTCATATGTGACATACAAACAAGGTGGAACTCCACCTTTCATATGCTGGAGACACTGTGCGAGCAATAGTGGAGTTTCAGCAGCAGCACGCAAGGGTGAGTCGCTCTGCAGAACAACACCACTTCACCACCAGTGAGTGGGCCTCCATGCGGGACATGTGTGCCATGTTGTGCAGCTTTGAATACTCCACCAATATGGCCAGCGCTGATGACGCCATCATCAGCATTACTATATCACTTGTATGCCTGCTGGAAAAAACAATTCAGGCGATGATGGATGAGGTGGTGGCACAGGAGAAAGAGGAGCAGGAGGAGTAGAGTCAATTCACAATGTTATCAGGCCTGTCATCCACACATGGCTCGGAGGGTGGGTTACTGTCCCAACAGCAGCCAGGTACCCTACTGTAAAGCCAGGGGAGAGTTTGGGAGGATGAGGAGGAACAACCTCGTTCACAAGAGATTGGCACTCAAAGCAGCTCACAGGCATCATTGGAGTGTGGCTGGGGGGATACAGGGTACCCAGACTATATACCTCCCATCAAGGACAGCTTGTCGATGCCTCTGGGCAACCTGGAAAACATGAGCCAACACACACTGCTTGGGCTGCGCAATGACCGCCGAGTTGCCCGTATTGTTACCAGTGCAGATTACTGGGTGGCCATTCTTCTGGATACCCACTACAAGGACAATTTACCATCATTACTTCCGTCATTGGAGCACCACCATCTGATACAGTCCGTATTATCAGGAGGCTGCGTTACAACAACATGGTGAAAGAGTACCTGTCCACACGTCTTCACCTACTAACTGATGGGTCTGCACAATTTAACTTCTAGGTGTCGAAATTGGACACTTTGCCTATGCTTGCCCTTTATTCTTTGGAGGTGCTGGCCTGCCCTGCAGCAAGTGTACTGTTGGAACATGCGTTTAGCATGGAATGGGGTGTGATCACAGACAGGTGCATCTGCCTTTCCATATTCAACGCAGGGAAGCTAACATTCCTTAAGATGAACCAAATGTTTTTAGTTATTGTTTTTACTCACTTATATAGCACCAATAATTCCACAGCCCATTGGGGCTCACAATCTAGATTACCTATCAGTATGTTTTCGGAGTGTAAGAGGAAACCTGAAAAGATGGTAACAAATTGCAAGCTTTCGAGACTACTCAGGTCTCTTTATCAGGCATAGAATTACACAAAATCTGTAGAATCACATATTTATACACAGCAGGGCACAAGATTAAAACAATAGATGAGCCAAGTGACGTGAAGCAGAACTATGAGTATGGGAGGGGGGAGAAAGAGTTGTGGCCGTAAATATTGGAGCAGTTCATAGATAAGAAGTGTGAAAGTTTTATTGTCCTGTGATTGAAGTCTGGTCTATGATTGTGATTCCCCCACAAAGTCTGAGAAACACATTCCTTAGTTGATGTAGAATGACATAAATCCATGCGACACATTCATTCCTGCACTGGGAGTGTCAAAGGTTGTCATGAGTATGTATTCCCAAATTTTTCTGTCTCTCTGGGATTTGAAGTTACCTTTTCATACCAGTAACTTCATGTCCATGATGCTGTGATCAGGGATACAAAAATGTTTTGCCACAGGTAGATCTATTCTTTTTTCTTTAATTCTGTGGAGATGAAAATTCATCCTTGTTCTAAGTTTTTATCCTGTCTCCCCAACATACAGACCCCCAGCTGGACACTTAGTACATTATAATTAAGTGCACAACATTAGATGTGATGCAGCTAAAAGTTCCTGGGATCTTGTAGTCCTGATTTGAGCTGGGAATCTTTATCTTGTCCGTGGTCACTATAAATTAACACTTTTTCTGGTTGCAGGGAAAGGTTCCTGTAGCTGGTGCAAATGACAAGGAGCTTCTGACAATGATGATGCTTCTTAGATTTGGGGGCTGCCGAAAACACAGAAGTGGGTGGCCTGGAAATATGGATTGTAATCTGGCATCTTTATGTAGTAAAGGTTGTCGTTTCTGTGTAGCTCCCCTTAGCACCTCCAGGTTTTGATTGTAGGCGACTACTAGAAGCACCCGGTTGCTTTCTTTTTTAGTTTTATAATGTAGGAGATGAATCCTTGATATTCCGGTGGCTCTTGCAATCTGGTTTTCAATTGTTCTTGGATGGTAGCCCTGACTCAAAAAGGTCTTTCTGAGGCCACCAAGGTATTTGTCTCTATCCATAAGGTTGGAACATATCCAATTGTATCTGATGGCTTGGCTGTAGACAATAGAACAGACAAGATACCAACTTGTTTAGTTCCTTGTAATAGTCCTGTGTAGGGTCAGACTCCAGTTTTTTGTAGTAGCATTTATCCATCAGTTGTCTGTTTGCTTCCTTCACATAGCCTGATGTGTTCATCATCACTATTGCACCACCCTTGTCAGCAGATTTACTAATGATTACTTTGTTGGTTTTCCAAGATTGTATGGCCTTTCTCTCCTGGGTATTGATGTTGGATGCTTGTTTCCTGTTTTTATCTATGATGGTGAATTTTACCAAATTTCTGAAGGAGTCTATATATTTATCCAAATGAGGGTTGCATCCAGGTGGAGGTGTCCAGTCTTACCTGTTCTTGGGTTTAAGATCCCTCTTCCTGCAGTTCGGGTGGGTTGTGAACCTTCTGTATCATTGAAATATTCTCTGAGGTGCTGTCACGCGTGTTTCAGGGTTGACAGACAGTCATACGGTGTCCAGCTGTAGAAGGTCAGATCCTCAGAGAGCTTGCTGGTGATAGCGTGTTATTCCTATTCAGGCCTGGGATTCTAGTAGTTGACTAGAATTACCTTGGAGTTTCTTCATGGATTGTTGCTGTGCTTTCTCCGGTGTCATCTTGAAGCTAAGTGTATTCCTGTATTCCCCTGTTTGTTTCCCCTGTGTGTTCTTTGGTTTTTAGTAGGGCTGACTTAGTGCTCACCCCACCTGATGCCTTCCTAGGGCCTAGTCTTAGGGTCTGCTAGGGCTAGGTATCCTGCTCGGCGATATGTGCGGAACCTATTTAGGGTCGATAGGGGAGTTAGGGCTTGCCCCCTTTTCCCTTCGTTATATGCTGGGTTCTCCCCATTCCTAGTGTGACATTATCACCAGCCAGTTAAGAAAAAAAAACAAAACTGACTTTCGTTTGTTTTTTTTCTTCGTTTTTTTTGTATTGTTATGGATCCAGTTTCAGTGCTGGCGGAGCGGCTTCAGACCATGCTGTACTTGATTGGGATCGTCCTGAGAACTTGAAGGCATTGCAGCACCTTCTGGGGTTTACCATTTTTTTCCGGAAATGTATCCAAAATTATTCCGTAATAGTGAAACCCCTCACTGACATGACAAAAAAGGGGTCGGATTTCTCTAAATGGTCGAATACTGCCCAGCAGGCTTTCTCCTCATTAAAGAGATGTTTTGCCTCAGCATCTATACTTAGTCAACCCAATGTTTCTCAACCTTTCGTTGTAGAAGTTGATGCGTTGGAGGTGTGGGTTGGGACTGTCTCAGGGTCCGTCTCCTGGTAAATGGCAACCATGCGCTTTCTTTTCCAAGAAGCTGTCTTTGGCCGAGAGAAATTATGACGTGGGTAATAGAGCGCTTTTGGCGATTAAATTGGCTTTCGAGGAATGGCAACATTGGCTGGAGGGGGCAGTTCATCCTGTTACTGTTGTCCCGGACCATAAGAACCTATCATATGTCCAGTCTGCTAAGCGTCTCAACCCTAGGCAGGCCAGATGGTCTTTGTTTTTTACCAGGTTCAATTTTGTTGTCACTTTCCTTCCAGGGGTTAAAAACATCAAGGCTGATGCGTTGTCCTGGAGCTTCCCTGGTGGTAGTGACCATGAGAACCCTGTCCCTATTTTGCAGAAAGGGGTGGTCATTTCAGTCTAGTGCCCTGACCTGGAAGGGGAGGTGTTGGAGGCTCAGGGGGGGTGTCCTGAGACTTGTCCTTCGGGGAGGTTGTTTGTGCCATCTAATCTGTGCCTTAAAGTAATTAGGGAACATGACAACTCTGTGCTTGCTGGTCATCCAGGTAGTAAGGCAACTGTGGACCTCCTTTCCCGTCGTTTTTGGTGGCCGTGGATGTGGTTGACCATGTGTCTGCTTGCAGTATTTGCACGCGTTCTAAAGTATCACATACCTGTCTGTCTGGTTCTCTTCTGCCGCTGCCTATTCCTAGCAGACCTTAGACACACTTGTTCATGGATTTTATTACTGACCTACCGGTGTCAGCAGGCAAGACTGTGGTTTTGGTGGTTGTAGATAAGTTCAGTAAGATGGTACATTTCATCACATTACCGGCACTTCCGAATGCCAAGACTCTGGCTCAGGTATTCGTTAATGAGATCATGAAGCTTCACGGGGTTCCTTCCGATGTGGTGTCAGATCGGGGGACCCAGTTTGTTTCTAAATTCTGGAAAGCTTTTTGCACTCGACTGAGGGTGCAGTTGTATTTTTCTTCTGCCTTCCATCCTCAGTCAAATGGACAGACGGAGGGCATTAAACAAAATTTGGAAACTTACCTCAGGTGTTTTGTCTCCGAGAACCAGGAGGATTAGGCATCTTACCGTTGGCCGAGTTTGCTATAAACAAACAATCGTCACCCCTAATGTCTACTGACAGGTTACCTTTCTTTGGTGCATACGGTTTTCATCCACAGTTTGGTACCTTTAGTGGTGGTGGGGCTTCAGGAGTTCCTGAGGAGGAGCATTTTGCTTCTGTGTGGGGAGTACAGAATAATTTGAAACTCATGGGAGACAGGTATGGCTGACAGGAAACGCTCGCCAGGTTTGGACCTAAGTGTGAATGACATTGTGTGGTTGTCTACCAAGAATATCAAGTTGAAGGCTCCTTCCTGGAATCTGGGACCGAGGTTTATTGGTCCCTCTAAAATAACCGCCATCATTAACCCAGCAGTGTTTCGTCTGGAGTTACTGCAGACTCTTAGGATCCACAATGTGTTTCATAGGTCTCTGCTCTAGAAGTATGTGGTATCTCTTGAGTCCCCCCCTTGCCGCCGCCCCCAATCATGGTTGATGGCAATTTAGAGTTCAAAATATCGAAGATTGTGGATTCTTGTCTTCAGCGTTGTTCCCTTCAGTACTTGGTGCACTGGAGGGTTTACGGTCCAGAGAAAGGATGTGGGTTTTAGCATCGGAGGTAAATGCCCATAGGTTGGTTCGTTCATTCCATGCCTCTCATCCCGATAAACCTGGTCCTGAGTGTCCGGAGACCACTTATAGAAGGGGGGTACTGTCACGGGTGTTTCAGGGTTGACAGACAGTCATACGGTGTTCAGCTGAAGAAGGTCGCTGCGTTTGGCCTTACAATCATCTCCCTGATCCTTTTATTATACCTTTCTCTCTAGGACCCAGCAGTGATCCTCACCTTGTTTAGGGATTATACCTTTCCCTTTAGGACCCCGCGTTATCCTCACCTTTCTGCTGTTTATCAGTACTTCCTTTCTGTGTTCTTACATACACTCAGATCCTCAGAGAGTATGCTGATGATAGCGTGTTATTCCTATTCAGGCCTGGGATTCTAGTAGTTGACTAGAATTACCTTGGAGTTTCTATGTGAATTGTTGCTGTGCTTTCTCCGGTGTCATCTTGGAGCTAAGTGTATTCCCGTTTATTTCCCCTGTGTGTTTTTTAGTTTTTAGTGGGGCTGACTTAGTGCCCACCCCTGCCGCTCCCTTCCTAGGGCCTAGCCTTAGGGTCTGCTAGGGCTAGGTATCCTGCTCAGCGATAGGTGCAGAACCTATTTAAGGTCGATAGGGGAGTTAGGGCTTGTCGGTAGTTCTGTTTAGGGGTCTCCACTCTCCCCTGCCCTAGATTTAAGGCACCCTCCCCTTTTCAATTCGTTATACACAGGGTTCTCTCCATTCCTAGTGTGACAGGCGCAGTCTCCTGAAGTGATTTTCAATATCACTGCAGAGTTCAGTTTTATCTAGGCCCTTAGTAGGACAAAATGAGAGTCCTCTAAACAGCACGGCCAGCTCCATTTTGTTGGGTTTATAATCTTAGAGATTGATGACTGAGATGCTTCTGTGTCTGGAATGGATAAGTTGTCCAAATTGCCAGGTTTTGGCTTTGTTTTGTAACTGTAATCTATGTAGTTTCTTTTCCTTGTTATGAATCAGAAGAGTCCGGAGTTTGCTGTACTATTGTTGTAATTTTTACTCTGTGTTCTCTGTAAGTGTTTTCCTCCGAGTTTCAAATTGCCCTTGGACTTTACTCTTGATGCTGTAGAACACATGCAAGAAATGGAAATATAGTCCCACCTACTGATGAAGAATGAAGCAGGACATTACATGAGGCAGAGGGTGATGTGAAGGCCTCTCTATGGGGGCTCAGGCCACTAGAAAGCTGAAATGCCTTATGTGTGCTGGAGAACATGAACATATATGCAGCCAACTACATGGCAGACAATGTGTAGCGGATGCTGATTTTTAGGTTTACACAAAAAAATGAGCATGAACAAAAGGATTTCTGTTAACCTTTAATAGGCATACTATTTTTAGAAAAAAAATGAAATATGATACAATAGATTATTTTCTACTAAACTATGCCACTGCAACATTATTCAACAATAAAGAAATCTAGAAAACAAAACAGAATGATCTAGAAACACCATCAAAGAAAAAAATTGTTAACATGAAGAACAGAGTCCTCCCTTCCCCCAGTGTTGTGTTGCATGAGCAAGTGAGAGAAAATGAGCCTATCCCTTCCCCACACAGATCAGAGACTGAGCAGAAGCCTGAGCGCTGAGCCTATCCCTCCCCCACACAGATCAGAGACTGAGCAGAAGCCTGAGCGCTGAGCCTATCCCTCCCCCACACAGATCAGAGACTGAGCAGAAGCCTGAGCGCTGAGCCTATCCCTCCCCCACACAGATCAGAGACTGAGCAGAAGCCTGAGCGCTGAGCCTATCCCTCCCCCACACAGATCAGAGACTGAGCAGAAGCCTGAGCGCTGAGCCTATCCCTCCCCCACACAGATCAGAGACTGAGCAGAAGCCTGAGCGCTGAGCCTATCCCTCCCCCACACAGATCAGAGACTGAGCAGAAGCCTGAGCGCTGAGCCTATCCCTCCCCCACCAAAAGGCTAGAAACATGAGCAGCACACAAACAACAGCTCAGAGAGATAACGCCACTCCCTCACTATGTAAGTGTGTAATACACAGAGTCTGTGCCTCCTCCTTATATAGGGAATTAACGGCAGTACAAAAACATGAGTATTCTACGCAGCGTTTTTCCTGACAGCACTCTGATGATTTACAAAGATATAATATACAACCTCCCTATGACCTACAACGACATTCCCAGCATGCCCGGCCTGTCACACCCTTATATATATATGACGTGGCTGTAAAAGCTATCCCTCCCAGCACACAGCTGAGTCATGTACAGTGGGTACGGAAAGTATTCAGACACCTTTAAATTTTTCACTCTTTGTTTCATTGCAGCCATTTGGTAAATTCTAAAAAGTTCATTTTTTTTCTCATTAAAGTACACTCGGCACCCCATCTTGACTGAAAAAAACAGAAATATAGAAGTTTTTGCAAATTTATTAAAAAAGAAAAACTGAAATATCACATGGTCATAAGTATTCAGACCCTTTGCTCAGACACTCATTTAAGTCACATGCTGTCCATTTCCTTGTGATTCTCCTTGAGATGGTTCTACTCCTTCATTGGAGTCCAGCTGTGTTTAATTAAACTGATAGGACTTGGTTTGGAAAGGCACACACCTGTCTATATAAGACCTCACAGTTCACAGTGCATGTCAGACCAAATGAGAATCATGAGCTCAAATGAACTGCCCAAGGAGCTCAGAGACAGAATTGTGGCAAGGCACAGATCTGGCCAAGGTTACAAAAGAATTTCTGCATTACTCAAGGTTCCTAAGAGCACAGTGGCCTCCATAATCCTTAAATGGAAGAAGTTTGGGACCACCAGAAGTCTTCCTAGACCTGGTCGTCCAGCCAAACTGAGCAATCGTGGGAGAAGAGCCTTGATGAGAGAGGTAAAGAAGAACCCCAAGATCACTGTGGCTGAGCGCCAGAGATGCAGTAGGGAGATGGGAGAAAGTTCCACAAAGTCAACTATCACTGCAGCCCTCCACCAGTCGGGCCTTTATGGCAGAGTGGCCCGAAGGAAGCCTCTCCTCAGTGCAAGACATATGAAAGCCCGCATAGAGTTTGCTCAAAAACACATGAAGGACTCCCAGACTCTGAGAAATAAGATTCTCTGGTCTGATGAGACAAAGATAGAACTTTTTGGTGATAATTCTAAGCGGTATATGTGGAGAAAACCAGGCACTGCTCATCACCTGCCCAATACAATCCCAACAGTGAAACATGGTGGTGGCATCATGCTATGGGGGTGTTTTTCAGCTGCAGGGACAGGATGACTGGTTGCAATTGAAGGAAACATGAATGCGGCCAAGCACAGAGATATCCTGGATGAAAACCTCATCCAGAGTGCTCTGGACCTCAGAATTGGCCAAACGTTCACCTTCCAACAAGACAATGACCCTAAGCACACAGCTAAAATAACAAAGGAGTGGCTTCAGAACAACTCTGTGACCATTCTTGACTGGCCCAGCCAGAGCCCTGACCTAAACCCAATTGAGCATCTCTGGAGAGACCTGAAAAGGCTGTCCACCAACATTCACCATCCAACCTGACTGAACTGGAGAGGATCTGCAAGGAAGAATGGCAGAGGATCCCCAAATCTAGGTGTGAAAAACTTGTTACATCATTCCCAAGAAGACTCCTGGCTGTACTAGCTCAAAAAGGTGCTTCTACTCAATACTGTGCAAAGGGTCTGAATACTTATGACCTTGTGATATTTCAGTTTTTCTTTTTTAATAAATTTGCAAAAAAATTTCTACATTTCTATTTTTTTTTAGTCAAGATGGGGTGCAGAGTGCACTTTAATGAGATAAAAAAATAACTTTTTAGAATTTACCAAATGGCCTGCAATGAAACAAAGAGTGAAAAATTTAAAGGGGTCTGAATACTTTCCGTACCTACTGTATGTTTACTGCATCATTCATTATTATTCATATGTACAGATGAAACATATCCGCCTCTACGTGTGACCATGGCTTTATCTAATATATAAGAAAAGACACTTAGTAGTATATCCACAGTAACACAGCCAGGAGAAGCAGGAGGTCTTCATCATGTCAGCTCAACTCTTGTTTCTTTACACCTCCGCTTTACTGCTATTAGCACTAGCGTCAGCACCCGGTGCACCCGGGCAAGTGCCAGGGCCCTGAGCAGACGGGGGTGCCCACTCGCCATCGGGCACCCCGGCGTGCTATGGGGCCCGTGATCGGAGGAGTGCGGTGCCAGCGCCCACGACTGGGCCCCCGCCCGCTTGCTCAGGGCCCCGGCACAGTACTTAACCTCTCCCCGTGCCTCCGCAGGTCCTATCTCTTCCGCGTCTCCTGACTGTGACGTCTCAGGTCAGAGGGCGCAATGACGTCTTTCCACCGTGCCCTCTGCTGAGCAGTCACAGCTCAGAGAGCGGAAAGATGGCGACGCTGAGGAGTCTAGAGCAGAGCAGAAGCAGCAGGAGAGGTGAGTGTTTGATTTTTTTAAATTTTTTTATCTATGGAGGCATGGGGCATTATATAGGCCCATTATGTAGAGAGCATTTATATGGGGCCCATCCTGCATGGAACATTTATATGGCACCCATCCTGCACGGAACATTTATATGGGGCCATCCTGCAGGGAACATTTATATGGGGGCCATCCTGCATGGAACATTTATATGGGGCCCATACAGCATGGAACATTTATATGGGGCCTATCCTGCATGGAACATTTATATGGGGCCCATAGAGCATATAGCATTGTATGGGGGCCAGTATTCTGCATGGAGCATTATATGTGGGCCAGTATTCTGTATGGAGCATTATATGGGGGCCAGTATTCGCTATGCAGCATTATATGGGGGCCAGTATTCTGTATGGAGCATTATATGGGGGCCAGTATTGTGTAAGGAGCAATATATGGGACCTGTAATACTGTACAGAGAAATATATGGGGCCCATTATGCTGCATAGAGCATTATATGGGGGCCAGTATTCTGTATGGAGCATTATATGAGGGACAATATTCTGTATGGAGCAATATATGGGGCCCATAATACTGTACAGAGCAATATATGGGGCCCATTATTCTGTATAGAGCATTATATGGGGTCCATTATTCTGTATGGAGCATTATATGGGGGCCAATATTTTGTACTGAGTATTATATGGATCCATTATTCTGTATGGAGCAATATATGGGGCCCATAATACTGTACAGAGCAATATATGGGGTCCATTAATCTGTATAGAGCATTATATGTGGTCCATTATTCTGTATGGAGGACTATGTGGTGCCCATAATACTGTACGGAGGACTATGAGGTGCCCATAATACTGTATGGAGGACTATACTGTCGGGTCTGCACTGTTTGCTGCGAGGATTCGCCGGTTTCTGAGCTATTGTAGAATTTACAATAGATATCACTCATGTGATGTAAGAAGTCAGTGAAATCTTTGGCATTGTATTATATATATATTTCTCTGCGGTATCTGTGCATCATGAATTGTGGTATGTGTTAAAGGGGCCCACTGAGACTCTTTTGCCCGGGGCCCACGAAAACCTGGATCCGGCACTGAGTATTATGCAGGTATCTTCACCTAGAAACATCACTGGGGAATATAGCGCTGTATTAGAGACACTTTCTCTAAAGTTCAGGTTGGGTGGTGTATTTCAACTTAAAAGTGAAGTCTCCACCCGCGCGGTGCCAGTACAGAAACAACATGTAAATGGAAGTAAACTTTTGGAGGAAAATAGTATTACAAATCCACTGTGAGAACCCTCCGGAAAGATGTCTGAAGCATAATGGGATGTAATGTAGGTGGGAAGATGTTTATGATCACAGACACTTAAATTCATTTAAACACATTGCGGGTGAACAGGAGAATCTCTCCATAGGAAAAAAGCTGAGCAGAACTCTGGCCGACTTGTCCTTAGATCTGACTCCACAATCACTATGTCATGTCCTACTTGTAAATGTGACATTGTCATCTCCGTGTAGCTATAATCTCGTGACAAGGAAACTGTAGAAATTGTAAGTAAAATCAGTAAGAAACTATAAACCTGAACCATCACTGAGATCTAACACAATATGGAAATGATTCTATGATATATAATTATCTTGCAGATCATACAGGTATTATACCTATAGGCCCACCATTAGTTTAGGCTGACTGCAGGTCACTACATTTCCAATCACTTGTTTATATCTAGTTTATTTCCCTGTACATCAAATATATCGGCTCTTTAGAGAGAAAAAACAATAAAGAGAAAATGGCTCTAGAAATGCTCAGGTCTTACACTCTGCCAATAGAGGACGCTTCTTAAAAAGAGAAAATAAAACTTCCACCTATATGTTAATTAATTGCTGAAATCCTAAAAAGCGTCGGGTCAGCTATTTGTACTTTTTTATAGTGGTAATACAGTTCTTCTCATCATTATTGGCACGCATGAAGTTAAAGTACATAATGTGGAATATCTCCTGAAAAAAATTAATCAAGTGAAACAGTTTTTTTTGTATAGAGACTCTTGTTAAATACAAAAGAGCAAATGATAAACAATAATTTAAAACAAAAAACAATGGGAGGACTTTGGCATCCTTTACATTAATTTAGTAGGGAAACACATTTTGACTCGACAGTGGTAAATCACAAAAGAGATTCACCTGTTATTAATTGTCGGTGCCCGTGTGACATGAATTAGCCTATGAATGATGACTTCAGTATTTTAAAAAGCCACATTGTAGGCCCTGTTCCTTTGTCACAATGGTGAAGACAAAGGAGCTGCCTGAGGACATCAGAACTGCTATTATTTGCAAACGCAAGACGTTCAAAGGGTATAAGATCATCTCCCAAGACCTTGGTATCCCAGTTTCAACAGTGTGCAATGTTATTAAGAAGTTTGCCAAGCATGGAACTGTCAAGAACCTCACTGGACGTGGGGAAAGAGGAAAATTGATAAAAGATGTCTTCGAAGGTTGGTGCGAATGGTGGAAAAAACACCACGTCAAACATCCAAAGACCTGAAGGCCAACCTAGAACAATCTGTAGTCATCGTTTCAACAAGTATCAGATGCCGCACACTAAACCAAGCAGAGCTTTATGGGCGAAGGCCAAGGAAGAAACCATTGCTGAAGAAAAGACATAAAAAGGAAAGACTGATCTTTGCCAAAGAGTTCCTTGACAAACAACAATCCTTCTGGGAAAATGTTCTGTGGACAGATGAAACAAAAATAGAGCTTTTTGACATTGCAATGCAACAGTTTGTTTACAGACGGCGCAATGAAGCTTATAAGGAAAAGAACACCTTACCAACATTTAAGCATGGTGGAGGATCCATAATGCTGTGGGGTTGCTTTGCTGCGTCTGGTACTGGAGGCCTTGACCGTATCACAGGAATCATGAAATAAGAGAATTCTAAAGAGATTATAGAGCAAAATGTCCTACCCAGTGTAAGAAAACTTGGTTTGAGTTAAAGATCATGGGTCCTCCTGCAACACAATGATCCAAAGCACACATCCGAAAGTACACAGAAATGGTTGAAAAATAAAAAATATACTCTTTTAAAATGGCCAGCAATTAATATGGACCTCAATCTCATTGAAAATCGTTGGGGTGAACAGAAATCGGCCATTGGAAAAAAGAACTTTGCAAACATTCAAGAGCTTGAACAAACTGCAAAGGTAGAGTGGGAGAAAATTCCAGCTGAAAAGTGCAAGAAGCTGATAGGTGGCTACAAGAAACGTTTGTCAGCAATGCCAAAGGGTCTGCAACCAAGTATTAATTAGGGGTGCCTTTATTGCTGCACTTGCTGTTTATTCTGTTTCTTCCTTGAAATTGTAACATGGAAGTTGAAAAACAATGTTTTATTTTTGTATTACTTTGCACCACTAATTAAAAAATCCTGAGCATATAACTTTGGTACATTTCCATTTATTTCTGAAGATATTGTACAGTCTATGATAAAAATGAAGGGGTGCCAATAATGGGGAGCGGCACTGTACTTATACCATAAATGCCACTAATGCTTGTAATAAAAATAATAGTTTTTATAACTTTTAAATATATTAATATATTTCTAACATAAAATAAACTGCAACAAATTGTGCATTTCTGCATTTTTTTACATCTATTTTAATATCCACAAGATTAAAAAAAGGGCAGCATTCCAATTAATCGGGAAGAAAATAAGATGTTATATTTGCCCACACAAAGTAATATTTTAGCTTAAACCCGTGAACCTTTTTCAAGCAAAAAAAATCTAAAGGCTGGAGCTGAAACGCTGCTGTGTGTGAGCAAATAAAAATCCCTATATTATCCCTATTTTTTTTCACAAATAAATTGGAGTGCTGAATTTTTTTTAGAAATTTGTATGTTCAGTCAAGGGTCCTGAAGGTTTGCAGCTCTCGTGTTTTACTATTTGGATTAGTGCTGATTTTTACTTTACTTTTTCATTTAAAAGCTGAATCTTTGATGTCTATAAAAAACATAATCCATAAAACATTTGCCTATAACATAACACACAGTTTACTCTTGAAATGAATAATATATTTCTTCAATTCTCAAATTTGAAATACTGTATATTCCCACCTACTTCCAAAGAATACAAGAGTACATAGAGTCAAGCTAGGAGTAATAAGTAGTGTGGCGGCCTTTATTTGGTGGCTCAGGTCACCATGCAGCTCATAGACCTCATGGGTGCTGCCAATCAGTAACATACATGCAGCCAATGACTGAGCAGGCAATGTGTGGCACATGCTTTCCATTAACCCTTTGGCTATGTGCATGTTTAGTATTTGCAGCAGATTTTTCTGTTGCAAAAACCAGAATGTTGGCAGGAAAAACGTTGCGTAAAATAAGTGTGATTTTGTGTCCATTTTTTATGCATTTTTAATTGTATTTTTTTTTTCATTCATTTGAATGGGTGAAAGTCACTGCAAAATCACTACAGAATTGACATGTTGCAGATTTGTAAAAAGGTTTTGAAGGTTCAAATCTGCAAGTAAAAATAAGCAGCACATACATGAGATTTCAGAAGTGTCATTCACTTTGCTGGTACTGTAAAACGCAGTGTTTTTCTGTGGCATAAACACAATAGTGGCAAAAACACAATGTATGAACAAGCGCTTAGTAATCTCATTGAAAATCGTTGGGGTGAGCTGAAATCTGCCATTGGGAAAAAGAACCCTGCAAACCTTCAAGAGCTTGAACAAACTGCAAAGGAAGACTGGGAGAAAATTCCAGCTGAGAAGTGCAAGAAGCTGATAGATGGCTACAAGAAACGTTTGGAGGCGGTCATCAATGCCAAAGGGTGTGCAACCAAGTATTAATTAGGGGTGCCTTTATTGCTGCACATGCTGTTTATTCTGTTTCTTCTTTGGAATTTTTAACATGAAAGTTGAAAAACAATGTTTTATTGTTCAATTACTTTGGATCACTAATTAAAAAATCCTGAGGATATAACTTTGGTACATTTCCATTTATTTCTGAAGATATTGTACAGTCTATGAAAAAAACACAATGTATGAACAAGCGCTTAGTGAGATCATTTCTTTAGCTATTTTTTACAAATGAAATATATGTATTTCTGTGTGGAAATATAATAAGTTCCTTACAAGGAAATATAACACTGCAGTATAATAGATTAATCAGTAGATTAATGATTAATTGTATATAATTATAGCATTGTTATTCTTTGATATTAGCATTATTTGAAGTCTCTGCAAATAACAAGAAAAGAGAATTATGTTTTACCACTCCGATGTATTGCATCATGTTGTATATTTCATGTAAGATTTTAAACAAAGAAATAGAATGATCTAGAAAACAAACAGAATGATCTAGAAACAGCAGCAAACCCAGAAAATAATCGTTAGCAGGAACAAGGACAGAGTCCTCCCTTCCCCCAGTGTTGGTTTTTGCATAATCATCCCACCCCCATACATAACAGAGACTGAGCAGAAGCCTGAGCACTGAGCCTATCCCTCCCCCACACAGATCAGAGACTGAGCAGAAGCCTGAGCGCTGAGCCTATCCCTCCCCCACACAGATCAGAGACTGAGCAGAAGCCTGAGCGCTGAGCGGACCCTCCCCCACACAGATCAGAGACTGAGCAGAAGCCTGAGCGCTGAGCCTATCCCTCCCCCACACAGATCAGAGACAGAGCAGAAGCCTGACCACTGAGCCTATCCCTCCCTCACACAGATAAGAGACTGAGCAGAAGCCTGAGCGCTGAGCCTATCCCTCCCCCACACAGATCAGAGACTGAGCAGAAGCCTGAGCGCTGAGCCTATCCCTCCCTCACACAGATCAGAGACTGAGCAGAAGCCTGAGCGCTGAGCCTATCCCTCCCCCACACAGATCAGAGACTGAGCAGAAGCCTGAGCGCTGAGCCTATCCCTCCCCCACACAGATCAGAGACTGAGCAGAAGCCTGAGCGCTGAGCCTATCCCTCCCCCACACAGATCAGAGACTGAGCAGAAGCCTGAGTGCTGAGCCTATCCCTCCCCCACACAGATCAGAGACTGAGCAGAAGCCTGAGCGCTGAGCCTATCCCTCCCCCACACAGATCAGAGACTGAGCAGAGCAGAAGCCTGAGCCTATCCCTCCCCCACACAAATCAGAGACTGAGCAGAAGCCTGAGTGCTGAGCCTATCCCTCCCCCACACAGATCAGAGACTGAGCAGAAGCCTGAGCGCTGAGCCTATCCCTCCCCCACACAGATCAGAGACTGAGCAGAATCCTGAGCACTGAGCCTATCCCTCCCCCACACAGATCAGAGACTGAGCAGAAGCCTGAGTGCTGAGCCTATCCCTCCCCCACACAGATCAGAGACTGAGCAGAAGCCTGAGCGCTGAGCCTATCCCTCCCCCACACAGATCAGAGACTGAGCAGAAGCCTGAGTGCTGAGCCTATCCCTCCCCCACACAGATCAGAGACTGAGCAGAAGCCTGAGCGCTGAGCCTATCCCTCCCCCACACAGATCAGAGACTGAGCAGAAGCCTGAGCGCTGAGCCTATCCCTCCCCCACACAGATCAGAGACTGAGCAGAAGCCTGAGCGCTGAGCCTATCCCTCCCCCACACAGATCAGAGACTGAGCAGAAGCCTGAGCGCTGAGCCTATCCCTCCCCCACACAGATCAGAGACTGAGCAGAAGCCTGAGCGCTGAGCCTATCCCTCCCCCACACAGATCAGAGACTGAGCAGAAGCCTGAGCGCTGAGCCTATCCCTCCCCCACACAGATCTGAGACTGAGCAGAAGCCTGAGCGCTGAGCCTATCCCTCCCCCACACAGATCAGAGACTGAGCAGAAGCCTGAGCGCTGAGCCTATCCCTCCCCCACACAGATCAGAGACTGAGCAGAAGCCTGAGTGCTGAGCCTATCCCTCCCCCACACAGATCAGAGACTGAGCAGAAGCCTGAGCGCTGAGCCTATCCCTCCCCCACACAGATAAGAGACTGAGCTGAAGCCTGAGCGCTGAGCCTATCCCTCCCCCACACAGATCAGAGACTGAGCAGAAGCCTGAGCGCTGAGCCTATCCCTCCCCCACACAGATCAGAGACTGAGCAGAAGCCTGAGCGCTGAGCCTATCCCTCCCCCACACAGATCAGAGACTGAGCAGAAGCCTGAGCGCTGAGCCTATCCCTCCCCCACACAGATCAGAGACTGAGCAGAAGCCTGAGCGCTGAGCCTATCCCTCCCCCACACAGATCAGAGACTGAGCAGAAGCCTGAGCGCTGAGCCTATCCCTCCCCCACACAGATAAGAGACTGAGCTGAAGCCTGAGCGCTGAGCCTATCCCTCCCCCACACAGATCAGAGACTGAGCAGAAGCCTGAGCGCTGAGCCTATCCCTCCCCCACACAGATCAGAGACTGAGCAGAAGCCTGAGCACTGAGCCTATCCCTCCCCCACACAGATCAGAGACTGAGCAGAAGCCTGAGCGCTCAGCCTATCCCTCCCCCACACAGATCAGAGACTGAGCAGAAGCCTGAGCGCTGAGCCTATCCCTCCCCCACACAGATCAGAGACTGAGCAGAAGCCTGAGCACTGAGCCTATCCCTCCCCCACACAGATCAGAGACTGAGCAGAAGCCTGAGCGCTCAGCCTATCCCTCCCCCACACAGATCAGAGACTGAGCAGAAGCCTGAGCGCTGAGCCTATCCCTCCCCCACACAGATCAGAGACTGAGCGGAAGCCTGAGCACTGAGCCTATCCCTCCCCCACACAGATCAGAGACTGAGCAGAAGCCTGAGCGCTGAGCCTATCCCTCCCCCACACAGATCAGAGACTGAGCAGAAGCCTGAGCGCTGAGCCTATCCCTACCCCACACAGATCAGAGACTGAGCAGAAGCCTGAGTGCTGAGCCTATCCCTCCCCCACACAGATCAGAGACTGAGCAGAAGGGAGGGGAGGCAGAGCAGGGCACGTCACAGGGCCCTGAGACATGCAAGGAGGGGGGGAATATGGTAATATAGCACAGAGGCAGCGATTTAGGGGAATAGTAAGCAGATAGGAGTGGATTGCTTGGCATCCCCCGGACGCCAAGTCTCTGTAAAACAGACTTTATAAAACCAGATTTCTCTGCAATCAGACCTCTGCTATGGTCCATACAGGTAAGTATAGATTTACTTTTCTATCACCTGTATGGCCATAGTAGAGGTCTGATATCGCCCAGGGGGTGACAGATCCCTTTAACGACTAAGCGAGTCCATTTTTCCTTTTCTTCTTTTCTCTTATAATTCGGCCTCTCACAACTGTTTTAATTCTGGGCATAATAATGAACCAGGAGGAACTGGATGAACAGAGGTATGGCCCATTCCAGGCGGATAAGGAACAACATTATAATATTATAAGAGGTATATTGTGGCAAACGCTAAGGGCAGGAGTGAGATTCACGCTGCTGACGTACAAGGCGTGTACAACAAGAATGATCCCATTCACTGACACCATTCAGAGATTTTAACAGTATATTAGACAGTAGCTTCGTCTGCGCTTGTACAGTGCAATACGGTCACTACATTCGGCCACAAAGCCCCTTTAACTACTGATAACGACCGGGAATGTTTGTGAAATTTCATCGCATGTGACTCCCCATCTGCGGCGCTCACTGTCACCAGCATTTGGGTGTTTTTTATAAGACACAGACCATGATCACTGCAGGCAATTATTCCTGTTTCCAGACCTTTCCAGCCACAATCACAGTGATTTCTATCAGGCTGAATTAGCCGCTCTGCTCTATGTGCTGGACTGGGAATTACAGCTATTTGTTTAGGCAATGGCAATGTCACTGTTTCTTTGTTTAGGAGGAAAGGGCAGGCAGCTGCTGCTCTGCAAGTGGAAGGAACTGGATAAAACCGGTTTCAACCAGCTCAGGCAAGATCGTCAGCATAAATAGCTGCAGCAGACAGCCACAATATGTGGAGCAGACTCTGACAACATGCTGAAGGGGAACGGGACGGATGTGCAGCCAGGCTTCTGTAGTCTGCACAAAACTCTGATATGGATCCAGGACATGCCATTGCTTTCCGACACAAACGATGTTACATGTGAGAGAAAATGCCATAAGGAAAGGCAAAACTACCAGACTATGACACCGCTGTACCAGAGCAGATTACAAGAGCCACAATGGTGCCGCGGTACGTTAGAGAATTGCACACATAGCAGTTGCTTATAAAAAAAAAAATCTAACCGCTCTTTACTCACCGTCCCCAGGTCCAGCGCTGACGATCCGGCATTGACTGCGGCGCTGATGTCATATCGACACCCAATCTGTGAGCTCAGCACCCGTATAGACGGGACGCCCCCTCAGTGCTGACAAGCTCACTGATTGGGTGCTGCAATGTCGACTTGACATCAGCGCCGCAGCTAATACCGGACATCGGGAGCAGCGGCGGTGACTCAGCGCTGGACTCGGGGACGGTGAGTAAAGAGTGAATTGAGTTTTTTTATAAATTGCAGCCAGGGACAAAGATTTTCTGAGAAAAGACAACTCGTTTAACATTTGTGTAGTAGATAGCCTGCTGGAACATTTTTATAAATAATTATCCTGTCGCGATTAACAGGCTTTTTATATGTAAATCTAAATTTTGGGGTAAAGCTCATGAAATAAGTGAAAAAAATAAGTGGTGCTACGTTGCATAATATACTGTAAAAGCAAAGTGCCTGTCTGACATATTGTATAGTACACTGGGATTTTGTATAGGCGGTCCTCTGCCCCCTGCCCATGCTATACTACTGATCTTTACATACCCAGCAAGAGACATGTGATCTGTACCTCTCAGAAAGCAGAGTAGGATGAGGGTGATTAGGGCTAGGACAAGGTCCTTTGGTGCCCTAGGCAGATTAAGCTGACAGCAAAACCCCCTTCCCCCACATGAACCCTCAGTCCCCATGTAGAGAAATGGGTCAAAGACTAAGGTAACAGGACCAGATACCAAACTGTGATGACCACTTCCATTAGAATTGTTACCTGTTTGACCAAAAAAATACCAGCAAAAGTAAAAAAAAAAGTGGTGTACTTTAGAGGTGAGGCTCAACAGGGAGTGTGTTTTAATAGTTGGATAAGAAATCATTCATTCCTTGCAGACCATTCACACAATATCAGGGAAAAATAGCATTGTTCATTCTTGACATCCTATATTTGAAATGTCAAACCCAAAGACAGTCATGGAAACTAATATTACTTAACTATCATGGGGGCCGTTTGGTTTTAATTAAGGTGTGCAGCATTTAGCAGATACACCAAAGAAAGCTAAACAGACTCCATTATAAAGCGATACGTATGATGGTTTTTATATCCGTCATGCAACAAATACAGTTTGCAACAAAACTGATGGTGGTTTTGGTGCCATATTCCTGTATTAATAGTGGCTCTGGTGATGTATTCATGTAATGATGGCAGTTCTGGTCTCATATTTGTAACGGGTCTGGGAGGCGGAACCTCAGAGCTACTATACAAGGGGGCGGTCCTTGTAAGGGAGCGGGTGGCGACCAGGGAAGACGGGCAGGCAGTCACAGCAGGTGACCGGGACAGTCTCTGTGTGAACGGGCAGGAGGTCACGGCAAATGACCGGGGCAGTCTCTGGATGAACGGGCTGGAGGTCACGGCAAGTGACCGGGGCAGTCTCTGGATGAACGGGCTGGAGGTCACGGCAAGTGACCGGGGCAGTCTCTGGGTAAAGGGTAGGTACGACCTGTGATGGCTGAACCTCCAGGTAGGCTAGCAGGCAGATGGAAGATGTATGCTCCCAGGTGAGCAAGCGAGAGTCTCTGGATGAACGGGTGGTCACAGCATGTGACGGCGGATCTTCCAGGTAGGCAAACAGGCAGGTAGCGGAGGAGCGCTCCCAGGTGAGCGGGCAAGAGTCTCTGGAATAGCAGGTGGTCACAGCATGTGACGGCGGAGCCTCCAGGTAGGCAAGCAGGCAGGTAGCGGAGGAGCGCTCCCAGGTGAGCGGGCAGGAGTCTCTGGAATAGCAGGTGGTCACAGCACGTAACGGCGGAGCCTCCAGGTAGGCTAGCAGGCAGGTAGCAGATGTGCGCTCCCAGGTGAGCGGCCAAGCTGGTCCATAAACAGACTGACAGGAGTAGGAAGGCAGACCTTCGGACCTCAGGCTAGCAAGCAGGTAGCAGGAATATCAGGCAGGAAACAGACAGCAAACTGGCAGGACTCTGGCAGGAATCAGGCAGGTAACTGGCAACGAGACCTGAGGGCTGAAGCAGAGTAGTGAACAGTGCAACAACATTGCTCGGGCACCTCCATTTTGGAGGAGGTGCCTTATATATGGTGAAGTCCTCCGGCCATTGGCCGGGGACTCCTTAGGACGGCGTGCGCGGCCCCTTTAAGAGGGAGGGAGCGCGCGCGCCCTAAGCACAGTGGCCGGGAAGGAGCGCGCGCTGCCAGCAGAGCGGGAGGAGGACGCCGGGCTCGGAGCAGAGAGGTGAGGGGAACAGCGTCCCTGCCTAGCAGAGGGCAGGGACGCCGACGCTACAGTACCCCCCCCTTTAGGCCCCCCCTTTTTTAGGCCAGACAGAAATTTAGCAAGGATGAGAGGGGCATGGATGTTCTCCCGGGGCTCCCACGTTCTCTCTTCAGGACCAAACCACTTCCAATCTACTAGAAAAAAGGTCTTCCCTCTTACCCTTTTGGTGGCCAGAATGTTCTCTACCTCAAATTCGTTTTCAGCGGAAACCAGAGCAGGAGGCGTGCCTGTAGACTTGGAAAAAGAGTTAAGTACCACAGGTTTGAGGAGAGATACATGGAAGGAGTTAGGGATCCGCAAGTTGGCCGGGAGTTTCAATTTATAGGCCACCGGGTTGATCTGACTGATGACCTCCAGAGGACCGATGAACCGAGGCCCTAACTTATAGGAAGGAATCTTGAGCCGGACATACTTGGACGAGAGCCAGACCTTATCCCCTGGACGGAATTGAGGAGGATCCAGACGTTTTTTGTCAGCATGTCTTTTCATACGCTCGGATGACAGAAGGAGTGCGGACCGGGTACTCTCCCATATGGAGGAAAATTTGTTAACAAGAGATTCCGCAGCCGGATTGTCCACCGAGGTGGAGACGGGAAACGGGATCCGAGGATGCTGACATAAGACTACAAAAAACGGGGATTTGGAGGAAGATTCGCTCTCGTGATTGTTGTACGAGAATTCGGCCCATGGCAGGAGATCCACCCAGTCAGAATGGTGGGCATTAACGAAGTGCCGGAGGTAACTGGTCAGGATCTGATTGATCCGCTCCACTTGACCATTAGACTGTGGGTGGTAAGCGGAGGAGAAGTCCAGGGTGACGTCTAGCAATTTACAAGTGGCTCTCCAGAAACGAGAAGTGAACTGTACCCCACGATCCGACACGATGTGACGGGGCAGGCCATGAAGACGGAAGATGTGGCGGATAAAGTCTTTAGCCAGCTCGGGTGCAGACGGGAGGCCTGGCAGGGGAATGAAGTGAGCCATCTTGGAAAAGCGGTCAGCGACCACCCAAATGACCGTACAACTGGCAGAGACGGGAAGATCAGTTATGAAGTCCATCGCTATATGCTGCCAGGGGGCAGCAGGTACTGGCAGAGGAAGGAGGCGACCGGCTGGCAGGTGTCTCGGAACTTTGTTGCGGGCACAGGACACACAGGCAGAAACAAAGTCTATTACATCCTTGTGCAGGTTAGGCCACCAGTAGTGCCGGGTAATAAGCTGGAGGGTCTTTTTCTGACCGGCGTGGCCAGCTAGTTTAGACGAATGACCCCAGTGTAGGATCTTCTCCCGATCATGTACCAATACGAACGTCTTACCGGGAGGGAGACGATTTAGACTCACGGGAGCCACCTGCATTACTCTGGCGGGATCGATGATATGTTTAGGTTCTTCCTCGAGGTCAGATACCAGAAAGGATCGGGACAAGGCGTCCGCTTTGATGTTCTTGTCAGCCGGGCGAAAATGTAGAACAAAATCAAAGCGAGCAAAAAACAAGGACCACCGGGCTTGGCGCGGATTAAGTCTCTGGGCATGCTGGAGATAGGCCAAGTTCTTGTGGTCAGTGTAAATTATTACCGGATGAAGAGCCCCCTCGAGTAGGTAACGCCACTCCTCCAATGCCAGCTTGATGGCCAATAACTCTCGGTCTCCTATGGAATAATTGCGCTCAGAAGAGGAGAAGAGTTTGGATAAGAAGCCGCAAGTTACCATCCTCCCGGAAGAAGATTTTTGAGTAAGTACAGCTCCGGCTCCAGAGGAGGAGGCGTCAACCTCCAGAAAGAACTGCTTGTTGCCGTCCGGACGATGCAGCACCGGGGCGGAAGAGAAGGCCTGTTTTAAGGAAAGAAAGGCCTCCTCTGCTTTGGACGGCCACTCCTTGGGATTAGTACCCTTACGGGTGAGCGCGGAAATTGGGGCAGTCCGGGAAGAGAAGTGTGGTATGAAGAGGCGGTAGTAGTTGGCGAAGCCCAGGAACCGCTGAATGGCCTTCAACCCCTCCGGTCGGGGCCATTTCTCGATGGCAGACAGTTTCTCTGGATCCATTCGTAGGCCAGTCTGAGAAATAATGTAGCCCAAAAACGGAAGCGAGGTCTGCTCAAAGAGGCACTTCTCATATTTAGCGAAGAGGTGGTTCTGCCTGAGCCTGAGCAGGACCTGACGAACGTTCCTCCGGTGAGTCTGGAGATCCGGAGAGAAGACCAAGATGTCGTCCAGGTACACCACAACGCAGGAGTAGAGAAGGTCCCGGAAGATGTCATTGACCAACTCTTGAAAGACGGCAGGAGCGTTACAGAGACCAAAGGGCATTACCAGATATTCATAGTGGCCGTCCCGGGTGTTGAATGCAGTCTTCCATTCATCCCCTTGACGGATACGGACCAGGTTGTACGCCCCACGGAGGTCCAGTTTGGTGAAGACTCTAGCCCCCCTCAGGCGATCAAATAATTCTGGAATGAGCGGAAGGGGGTACTTATTCTTCACCGTGATCTGGTTAAGGCCTCTATAGTCTATACAGGGACGGAGAGAGCCGTCCTTCTTTTTGACGAAGAAGAAGCCTGCTCCCGCCGGGGAGGTAGATTTCCGGATGAATCCCCTGGCCAAATTCTCCTCAATATATTCGGACATCGACCGGGTCTCAGCAGCGGACAATGGGTAAATACGCCCACGGGGAGGAGTAGTACCGGGTAACAGGTCGATAGGACAGTCGTATGGTCTATGAGGGGGTAATGTCTCTGCCTCCTTTTTATTAAAGACATCAGCAAATGACCAATAGGGAATTGGAAGTCCAGGTAGATTAGTTGGGGTAGGAGACGGACGGACGGGATGAAGAGGAACCAAACAAGTCTTATGACAGTCCTGTCCCCAGCGAAGGACTTCTCCGGTCTGCCAGTCAAGCACGGGTGCATGTCTCTGGAGCCAAGGTAGACCTAGTAAGAGGGCGTGAGAGAGTCCAGGCAGAACATGAAAAGAGATGCTCTCAGAATGCAGCATTCCCACCTGCAGAGTTATGGATTCGGTGATGAGTTGGATGGGACGTGGTAAGAGGCCCCCATCCACAGCAGCGACAGATAATGGTACAGCCAGAGGTTTGGTGGGAATGCGGTATTTTTCTACCAGGGACTGTGAAATAAGATTCCCGGCCGCTCCAGAGTCAAGTTGGGCTAGTTCGAAATAACGATTCTCCCCGCAGATAATAGAGACTGACAGTAGCAGAGATGGAGAGGATTTATTCTTGTCTAGGTCGACCTCTCTGAGCGAACCTAGACACAGGCGTTTCCCGACCTCTCCGGGCAGGTACGGATCCGGTGCTCCTTACTGCCACAGTAGAAGCAGCTCCCTTCGGCACGGCGTAAGTCCTGACGGGTTTTGACCATCTTGGTCTGGTCGACCTGCATAGGCTCAGGAGAGTGTACCTGGGGAGAAACGGAGGGAGTGACGGGTTTCTGAAAAGTAGGAGCTAGACGTGGAAACCTCCTCTCACGGGTGACCTCTTTGGCACGCTCCTGGAACCGTAGGTCAATCCGGGTGGCAAGAGTTATTAGGTCATCGAGAGTGGTAGGAATGTCTCGACCGGCAAGTTCATCTTTAATACGGCCGGACAGACCCTCCCAGAAGACAGACACCAGAGCGTCGTTATCCCAAGCCAGCTCCGAGGCAAGGGTACGGAACCGTATGGCATATTGGCCCACGGTGAGATTTCCCTGGTGGAGGCGTAGCAGAGATGATGCGGATGAGGTCTTCCGTCCGGGTTCGTCGAAGACTTTCCGGAAAGCCGTGAGAAAGGCAGGCAAGTCGGACACCAGGGGGTCTCCTCTCTCCCATAGAGGATTTAGCCAGGCCAGGGCCTCCCCGGTGAGATGGGACATGATGAAGGCAATTTTGGCCCGGTCGGAGTTAAACTGGTGGGACAGGAGTTCAAAGTGCAGGGTGCACTGATTTATGAAGCCCCGAGCCTGAGCGGAGTCGCCTCCGAAGCGAGGAGGTGCAGAAAGCCGGGGTCCGGGGTAGGATACCATGGTATTGGTGGGCAGCGGAGCTGCCGGGTTGCGAGTCATGGCACTGGCGGTGGTTGCTGGTGGAGCAGTCAGAGTGTCCAGGCGAGAATTGACATTCCGCAGGTGACCCAGGATGGACTCCTGTTGGGACCTCTGACGGGACAGTTCATGACAGAGGTCCGAGAGCGAGGGAGCTTGGGTGCCACCGGGTTCCATGGCACGAGCAAACTGTAACGGGTCTGGGAGGCGGAACCTCAGAGATACTATACAAGGGGGCGGTCCTTGTAAGGGAGCGGGTGGCGACCAGGGAAGACGGGCAGGCAGTCACAGCAGGTGACCGGGACAGTCTCTGGGTGAACAGGCAGGAGGTCACGGCAAATGACCGGGGCAGTCTCTGGATGAACGGGCTGGAGGTCACGGCAAGTGACCGGGGCAGTCTCTGGATGAACGGGCTGGAGGTCACGGCAAGTGACCGGGGCAGTCTCTGGGTAAAGGGTAGGTACGACCTGTGATGGCTGAACCTCCAGGTAGGCTAGCAGGCAGATGGAAGATGTATGCTCCCAGGTGAGCAAGCGAGAGTCTCTGGATGAACGGGTGGTCACAGCATGTGACGGCGGATCTTCCAGGTAGGCAAACAGGCAGGTAGCGGAGGAGCGCTCCCAGGTGAGCGGGCAAGAGTCTCTGGAATAGCAGGTGGTCACAGCACGTGACGGCGGAGCCTCCAGGTAGGCAAGAAGGCAGGTAGCGGAGGAGCGCTCCCAGGTGAGCGGGCAGGAGTCTCTGGAATAGCAGGTGGTCACAGCACGTGACGGCGGAGCCTCCAGGTAGGCTAGCAGGCAGGTAGCAGATGTGCGCTCCCAGGTGAGCGGCCAAGCTGGTCCATAGACAGACTGACAGGAGTAGGAAGGCAGACCGTCGGACCTCAGGCTAGCAAGCAGGTAGCAGGAATATCAGGCAGGAAACAGACAGCAAACTGGCAGGACTCTGGCAGGAATCAGGCAGGTAACTGGCAACGAGACCTGAGGGCTGAAGCAGAGTAGTGAACAGTGCAACAACATTGCTCGGGCACCTCCATTTTGGAGGAGGTGCCTTATATATGGTGAAGTCCTCCGGCCATTGGCCGGGGACTCCTTAGGACGGCGCGCGCGGCCCCTTTAAGAGGGAGGGAGCGCGCGCGCGCGCGCCCTAAGCACAGTGGCCGGGAAGGAGCGCGCTGCCAGCAGAGCGGGAGGAGGACGCCGGGCTCGGAGCAGAGAGGTGAGGGGAACAGCGTCCCTGCCTAGCAGAGGGCAGGGACGCCGACGCTACAGTATTCCTGTACTGATGGTGGTTAAAGTGACATCTTCATGTAGTAATGGTTGTTCTGGTGCTGTATTCATGTACTGTTGATGGCTCTGGTTATGTATGCACATAGTGATGATGATTCTGGTGCTGTATTCAACACAAGAACTATCATCAGTACTTGAATACGAAACCAAAATCATCAGTACGTGAATTCATCACCAGAGCCATCAACAGTATATAAAAACAGCACCAGAACCATCATCAGTAAATAGGTCATTAGAACCACCAACAGTACATGAATATATCACCAGAACCATCATCAGTAGATAAATGCATAACCAGAACCACTATCAGTACATGAATACATCACAAGAACCATTGTCCGTAAATAAATACAATACCAGTACCATAATCAGTACATGACTACGTAATCAGAACCACCATCAGTACATGAATACATCACCAAGCTTAGTACAGTAATCAAAGTCAGGCCCATAACATTTATATCCCATGAACCTACAACTCCCAGTATGTCCTTAACAATAGTAAGGAGATGAAGGAGATGCTGGGAATTGTTGTTATCAGTCACTATCAGACTGTGGACCATACAAGAACCACAGTACTGATGAGATGTAGTCAGTATTAACAAGTAAGCATTTACTTCCAGGTACGTTATAGGTGACATGTTCTCAGATTGAGTAGTTTCTCTCTTTTTGTCTCTATCTTGTCCAGATGCCATGGTGACTTTTCGCATCCACAGCTCTTCTCTGCAGACTTTCCTCTTCTCCGGTCTTCTGCAGTACATCCCAATACGGTGCACTTAAAAATATGAGTGTTATTAAAATGCCCTCTGCATAAAAGTATTTGTTCATATTATGATCTAAATAAGCCTGCTATGGTATATGGCCTCCACACTGTTTGCCTTTATAAGCTATACCCGCCACATTATCCGCCTTAATGGGGTATAACCACCCCACTGTCTTGAAATTATTGTAATAGTACATATTTATAAGAGCATTTACAAAATCTAATTGAAATGAAAATCTTGAAATGCGTCAGTTCAATCTTTTGAAATTGTTTTTAGTGCAAATATTGTAAATCATACTAATGTTTTTATATATTTATAACATACCGTATATTTCGGACTATAAGACGCACTGGACCATAAGATTTTAGAGATTTTAGAGTGGAAAATGGGGAATTTTTTTTTTAATAAGATGGGGGTCTGTCTTATAGTCCGAATAGGTCTCTTACATGGGGGGGGGGGCGGGGGAGCGGGGATCACAGGAGGCAGGGTCCCTCAGGAAGCCAGCAGAAGTGTAGCATTGCAGAGGGCCCTGGGTGGGAGAAGGCGGTGCCCCAGCAGCAGGGAGTTGTGGTGGTAGTGGAGCGGCATAGTGGGATGCAGGGTCCCTCCCTGAGGAACCATGCGGCAGGAGCGGTGAGATGCTGTGGGCCCGTTGTCGGCGGTGAAGCAGAGCACAGTGCACTGCTTTTCCGGCGGACATCTTCCAGAAGCCATGGTCTACAGGAAAATGGCAGCCCAAGCTGGCGCATGCGCAGTATGGGATCTCGGCAGCCATTTCCCTGAGGTCCAAGGCTTCAGGAAGATAGCCGCCGGAGGCATCGCATGCGCAGTTGAGATCTTGGCTGGGTCGAGATCCCAGTCTGCGCATGTGGCCGCTGGGAAATCTCTGCCTGACCGCCAATACTGGGCAAACAGCATCGCACAGCTTCTGCAGTCGCCGGCTTCCAGACGGAGGGACCATGCTTCCTTGCGATCTCGCTCCACCACCACCGCAACTCCCTGGTAAGCTTGTATTTGGACCATAAGACGCATCCCCCATTTTCCACCTTAATGTGGGGGGTGAAAGTGCGTCTTATGGTCCGGAAAAAACGGTAAATAAGTGGAAATGTGATGTCTAGGAAAAGAAAAATAGTTAAATGTGGCCATGATATAAAACACAGTTTGAAAACGTTCCTTCAAGTCACGCAATAGGAATATAGTCCCACCTACTGATGAAGAATGAAGCAGGACATTACATGAGGCAGAGAGTGATGTGAAGGCCTCGCTATGGGGGCTCAAGCCGCTAGAAAGCTGAAATGCCTTATGTGTGCTGGAGAACATGAACATATATGCAGTCAATTACGTAGCAGGCAATGTGTAGTGGATGCTGATTTTTAGGTTTACACAAAAAAAATGAGCATGAACAAAAGGATTATGGTTTCTGTTAAAAGGGTTGTCCGGTACTTTAAAAAAAATGCCAGTGTGTTTTCATGCAAAATACAACCTTCTTTCTAATTACCTTGCGCTGCTAATACTGCCTGTGAGCGGCGCTATCGGTGGCCGCTCACAGGCAGCACGTGACCCTACGCTGATGTCACGACAAGTGAGGCGTGACTCAGCCCTGGGGTCCCCGCGGTGGCTGCTGGGTTGTGGGCGGGGTTATTCCCCTGCGTCACACCCAGCATCCACCACGCGCTTTCCCAGTGAATGAGGACAGGGAGAACGTGTGGTGGATGATGGGTGTGACGCGCGGGGTAACCCCACCCATGACCCAGCATCCACCGGTGGAACGCGGAAGAGGGACCCCCGGCTGCAGCCGCAACTTGTCATGACGTCAGCAGATGTCAGCGCTGGCTGCAGCCGGGGGTCACGTGCTGCCTGTGAGCGGCCACCGATAGCGCCTCTCACATGCAGTATCAGCAGAGGGAGGTAATTAGAAAGAAAGTTGTATTTATCATTAAAACACACTGCCATTTTTTTAAAAGTACTGGACAACCCCTTTAACCCATAATAGATGCACTGTTTAAAAAAAAATAATGAAATGTGATCCAACAGATTATTTTTTACCAAACTGTGCCACTACAATATTATTCATCAATTGATTAAATAGCACCCACATTTTTGACAAAGAATTAAACATTTCTAGAAAACAAAACAGAATGATCTAGAAACAGCATCAGACTGAGAAAACAATTGTTCTCCCTTCCCCCACTGCTGAGTGTGGCATATGGAAAGGAGAGGAAATGAGCCGACCCTCTCCCACACAGATCAGAGACTGAGCAGAAGCCTGAGCACTGAGCCTTTCCCTCCCCCACACAGATCAGAGACTGAGCAGAAGCCTGAGCGCTGAGCCTATCCCTCCCCTACACAGATCAGAGACTGAGCAGAAGCCTGAGCGCTGAGCCTATCCCTCCCCCACACAGATCAGAGACTGAGCAAAAGCCTGAGCGCTGAGCCTATCCCTCCCTCACACAGATCAGAGACTGAGCAGAAGCCTGAGCGCTGAGCCTATCCCTCCCCCACACAGATCAGAGACTGAGCAGAAGCCTGAGCGCTGAGCCTATCCCTCCCCTACACAGATCAGAGACTGAGCAGAAGCCTGAGCGCTGAGCTTATCCCTCCCCCACACAGATCAGAGACTGAGCAAAAGCCTGAGCGCTGAGCCTATCCCTCCCCCACACAGATCAGAGACTGAGCAGAAGCCTGAGCGCTGAGCCTATCCCTCCCCCACACAGATCAGAGACTGAGCAGAAGCCTGAGCGCTGAGCCTATCCCTCCCCCACACAGATAAGAGACTGAGCAGAAGCCTGAGCGCTGAGCCTACCCTCCCCCACACAGATCAGAGACTGAGCAGAAGCCTGAGCGCTGAACCTATCCCTCCCCCACACAGATAAGAGACTGAGCAGAAGCCTGAGCGCTGAGCCTATCCCTCCCCCACACAGATCAGAGACTGAGCAGAAGCCTAAGCGCTGAGCCTATCCCTCCCCCACACAGATAAGAGACTGAGCAGAAGCCTGAGCCTATCCATCCCCCACACAGATCAGAGACTGAGCAGAAGCCTGAGCGCTGAGCCTATCCCTCCCCCACACAGATCAGAGACTTAGCAAAAGCCTGAGCGCTGAGCCTATCCCTCCCCCACACAGATCAGAAACTGAGTAGAAGCCTGAGCGCTGAGCCTATCCCTCCCCCACACAGATCAGAGACTGAGCAGAAGCCTGAGCGCTGAGCCTATCCCTCCCCCACACAGATCAGAGACTGAGCAGAAGCCTGAGCGCTGAGCCTATCCCTCCCCCACACAGATCAGAGACTGAGCAGAAGCCTGAGCGCTGAGCCTATCCCTCCCCCACACAGATCAGAGACTGAGCAGAAGCCTGAGCGCTGAGCCTATCCCTTCCCCACACAGATAAGAGACTGAGCAGAAGCCTGAGCGCTGAGCCTATCCCTCCCCCACACAGATCAGAGACTGAGCAGAAGCCTGAGCGCTGAGCCTATCCCTCCCCCACTACAAGGCTATAAACATGAGCAGCACACAAAGAACAGCTCAGAGACAGAGATAACGCCACTCCTTCACTATGTAAGTGTGTAATACACAGAGATCCTGAGCCTCCTCCTTATACAGGGGATCGGGAGCAGCACAGAGTCCGTGTCCCTCCCCCAGATTACAGATGAATCACACAGATATAATATACAACCTCCCTATGACCTACAAAAAAGAGATTCCCAGCATGTCACACCCTTATATATGACATGGATGAAAGCACATAGTTGAGTCATGTGAATGGCTTCTGAATCCTGCACATGTGATATGTACATATTAGTGTTAAATGAGTATGTATCATTAACTCTTTCGGCGAGCACGCTCGGGTATTTTGGCGTGCTTGGCGTTTCATTCACTGCTGCCGCGCCTGCAAGTGTCACGGCTGTTAGATAGCTGTGACACATGCAGATATTGCTTGTTAGACAGTTGACACTTGCAGGCGCGGCGACAGTGAATGAAACGTCGAGCACGCCAAAATACTCGGTGATCACCAGAGCGGGCTCGCCGAAAGAGTTAATGATACATACTCGCTCAACACTAGTACAGATGAAACATATCTGCTTCTACATGCGTCCGCTGTTATATCTAATGTATAAGCTCTATTTATTCTCATGGGAATTTCAAAGACCGGCCCAGAGCAGCGCTCACCTATCTCCCACAGTCCCATTATGAATGAATAAGGAGGCAGTGCGTATGAACGAACACCGCGTCTTCAGAGCCCCGATTCCCATGATTGGTGGGGGTATCATCAGTTGGACCCCCAATGATCAGTAAGTTAGAAGTTATATAACTTCCAATCTTTGGAAAACATCCTTAATCCAGGCCACACAATCAAGAAATGATTGCCTCCACAAGCAATGACTGCATGTTGTCCTGCGTGCTACTGCCAAAGAAGCATGATCACTGCTGGTGCCAATGAGCGACCTTTCTATACCACAGATATGGTTACATACACTGTAATATGTTGTTCAGCCCTTGCAGAACTTGGCTTATATCACAACCTCTGTGGACCCAGAGATTTCTGTGCTTTTTTACACTTGCTGAACAGACAGGATAACATGGAGTAATCAGCTCTGGTAGGTGACAAGTAAGATGCTGACGACTGATGAACAGTAGAATATCCCTTATTAAAGACTCCGCTCCTACAGGCTCTGACACGCGCTTATTACTTTGTATTATCCTTGGCCAAATTCCATTAAAAAGAAAAGTTCTAATTTGTGATTTTTTATTAATATTATACAATTATGATGTATTCAATTACTTAAGTTTATTTCTCAATAGATGAAAATCATTAAAGGCAACCAGATGATACAAGTGTATGGCAGTGGCTTATTCTGTGCTCATCATTTAAAACAAATGCATGCTCAGCCAAACAGAGCGTGCAAGTGTATATTGTGGCCAAGGAGATATAACCAGCTATAACAGTTACCTGTACCGTGCTATTAGGATTTTTATTGACTATGCCACATATGCTGGGTATATTGTGGCAAACGCTAACAGCAGTAGTGAGATTTACGCTACTGACGTGCAAGGTAGGGGCGGACATACCGCCGGTGCAACTGCACCGAGGCTTGGAGGGTCAGGGGGGGCCCTTGCCGGGCAGCTAATATTGACGGCAATCTGGCCATGGGCTCCACGGAGCTTCGGGCTCTAAGAAGTAGGCCAGATTGCCCTCATCTGTCTAGCGCTGTTATCTGCGGTCTATTCTAGATGCCGCTGTACCGTAAACTGTGAAATTCCCTTTTGTACTGCATGGGTTAATGACAGTTCTATTGCCGTGTCCTGGTGGATATGAGTTTCTGTGTGAGTCTCCTCCCTCTAGCCTTTAAGTAGCCTCTCCTTCCACCAGGTGGAGCTGCTGATAGTTTCACACTATACCTGGAAGCCGTGCTGTGCAGTCCTGTTCATTTGTGCCGCTGAAGTCCTTTCCTTTGAGATTGCTGTACCTTTGTTCTGTGGAGGGAGGTGAGGGGGATTAGGGCAGGGCTTGTGGAGGAGTTAGTGCTTAGGCTGGAGACCCGAACCTTCTCACCATCACAGATACCTTCGGGGTCAGGGCTATTCAGGGTTCCCAGTCTAAGGACATGTGGCGCCCAGCTGCGCTTGGTACCATAGATCCTAGAAGAGTGCATTGATGGAATCCTCCACAAGAGGCCCCCATAAACATTCACACACCTCCACCTTCCACCTCAGACCACCAGATGGAGCCCGTTAGGGATATATAAAGGGAAGGTGGAGCCAGGCAGCCCAGTGAGTGATTCAGCAGTTCCTGCTCAGACACAGAAGGAGTCAGTGCAGTCGAGCCAGAGCCTAGCAGTTCCTGCAGAAAGAGTTCAGTACAGTCTGTAGAGTGAGTCCAGACTAGAACTCACAGAGCTCAGGATAGAGAGCTAGTAGTGTGCCGACGCTCTGAGAGCGGCGAAGAAGAGCAGCGTCCCGGCTGCAGTGTGTGTAGCCTAGTGAGGGCTTCGAGCGGGGCCGAAGGCGAGTGGAAAGTGAGTAACATAGGGGGCAGAGGAGTTTAACCAGCTCACCCCGAAGAATATACCGGACACCGGGTCCGAGTCTACGTGGATCTTCATGACCGGTAGAAAACAACCAGAACCCCTGGCGAACTACATGTCCCAGGATCACCAAAAGCTGATACATACCAGGGTCAGGAATCACAGAGACCCCAAAGAATAGGGAGCGTGATCTCCAACAGAAGGCCCTACCACAAGGTCAGCAGGTGCAGAACAGAAACAAAGTTAGGCATAGCTCCAGGCAGGTCAGAAACTTACGACGCAAAGGCAAGAGACAGGAGGCTCTACACCCGCTCACTGGGGAGGATCCTGATATGCACCCTTCACCCTACAGTGCTCCGGGATGTGCCTGAACCACCACCAGTAAATGGTACTGAAGTGACTACCGTGTCCGTCCTCGTTCTTGCTCTGACCTGGCTGGGTCTCGCCTGTCCTGCATCCCCCTCTCCGTACGCTGCCCTGAGGCCTAGCTCCACCTGTGGGGAGCTATACCATCTTGCTGCCTTTTCACTGGCTTCAGTGGACTGTCGCAGCGCTGGTGATTCTCACCAAAAACCACAGGTGGCGTCACGAACTTTCATAAAATTAACAAACAATCTACTTTTAAAAGCTGACCCCAGGGTACGGGCCCGTGAGCCGACCACCGCGACATCCTCAAAGTCCAGGCAAAAGACCCGGGTACCGAGTCGTCCCCATCCCCCTGGGCGAGTCATCTTCCGTCGCGTCACGAACAGGATCCCGTGCCCGCTGCAATGACGGAGTGTTATGCCCGTTGCCACCGGGTACTGTGCGCCTTTAATTAAAAACTGTGTATTTTGACTGTAGTGAAGATTGCCGCCATTGTTGGGCCGCCGAGCGAGAAGAAGGGCGTAACCGCGGGAAACTGAGGGGCGTACCTGCAAAAGCGCGCAAAGTCCCGAACACGCCCCACGCCTCGACGTCAAACCAGGAAGCGCCAGGTCCTGGAAGGAGCGTCGCTGAACGCTCTGACGCAGGACGCAAGCGACGCAATGTCCTAAAGAAGACCGTCGCCTGCGGAGCTGCGGCCTACCAGAAGAAAAGCTACGAAGGTAGGCCACGGTTCACTAGGGGGGCGCGAGAATGTCTGAGGAACAGCACAACGCCGGAGCAACGGTACACCGCCCTGATGATCAACCCACGCTCGGCGCCGAGCAGGCCGGAGCAGCCGCCCCGTCAACAGGACCCGTATCTCCAGTCATACCTATGGCCCTGAATGTCCACAAGGTGGGGGAGGAGAGCAAACCCCCGCCACCTACGTCTGATGACCCGGCTGGGCCAGCCTATCATAGACAGGAGCTTCCCTGGAAGGAGCACCATTATTGAACTGCTGAAAATGTTTCATATGTTTATAATGTTTTTGTTATGCAACGTTTAAGAAATGTGCCTCCCGTAAAGGGAAGATTGTTAATGTTTATTGTTTTATAAAATGTACTTCAGCCCGGGAGTGCTGAGCTTTGCTAGGGGGGGAATGTGGCGCCCAGGTGCGCTTGGTACCACAGATCCTAGAAGAGTGCATTGATGGAATCCTCCATGTAATGCACACGCCCGGGCTGAGCGGCGTGTGCGTGTGATTGTAGTGATTCCACTGGACCGTGCCGGAGAGTGAATGCCTGGAGGGGCGTAACTAGGTATTCACCCGATCCGACCAGGGTCGCACGACGGCATACGACGCCAGTGCACCAAGGAGGAACCGAGCAGAGGGACCAGGTGCTACTCCAGGACAGACCCCGGACACGGCTGTTGACCCACACAGGGGAATACAGGAACAGACTGGTAGGCTGGCACACAGACTGGAGGGTATAGGCAGGCACGACTGGTATGCAGGCAGGCGGGTATGCAGGCAGGGGGGTACAGGCAAGCACGGCTAGAGTGCAGACAGGAAGGCACTAGCAGGTAGGAACACAGGCGGGATAGGACCCAGTACACACTGGGACTCTGGAACAGAACCACAGATGTGGCAGACAAACAGCAGAGTGAGGCCGCCCAGAGAGGTGAGTGAGAACAGGGCAGGACAAGGCCGCCTGGAGCGGTGAGCAAGAGTAGAGCAGGACAAGACCGCCAGGAGCGGTGAGCAAGAGTAGAGCAGGACAAGGCCGCCAGGAGCGGTGAGCAAAGGGTCAGAGCTGAGCGAGACTGCTGGAGCAGTGAGCAAGAGTAAAGCAGGACGAGACCGCCTGGAGCGGTGAGCAAGAGTGGAGCAAGACTGCCGGAGCAGTGAGCAAAAGGATAAGAGCGGAGCGAGACTGCCGGAGCAGTGAGCAAAAGGATAAGAGCGGAGCAAGGCTGCCGGAGCAGCGAGCAAAGGAGTCAGAGCAGGCTAGAACCGCCGGAGCGGTAAGCAAAGGAGTAAGAGCAGGCTAGAACCGCCGGAGCGGTGAGCAAAGGAGTCAGAGCAGGCAAGGCTGAGCAGGGGGGACAGGGCTCTGTTCACACGGAACAGACAGGAAGGGAAAGGCAGAGCCAGATACCCACAGGGTACTTGCAGTGAAGTAGCGAGTGGACCACAAACTCACAAACGGGAGTACAGAGACAACAAGCAGGAGTTAGGTACGAGTTCAGACTCTGCAGAAAAAGGAAGGGAACGGACATAGAGGCAAAACAGGTAAAGGATAGGAGAGAGTTCAGACTGGAACTGAGTGTACGGAGGAGACCGACACTGCAGCGGAATACAGGAGCGGGTCTGGGAATACGGCCCCCAGAGAGGCAGGACGAACAGGCAAAGAGCGTGTTCAGACAGGACAGACAAGATACAGGAGCGGGTCTAGGTAATCGGCCCATAGAAGGCGGGAGGAACAGGCTAGGAGCGTGTTCAGACAGGCCTGGAAATACAGCCTCCAGGATAGGCAGACAAGAGAACACAGACAGGACTCAGTTCAGACACGGGAACTGATACCGCAAGGCAGGAGACATAGACAGGACTCAGTTCAGACACGGGAACTGATACCGCAAGGCAGGAGACAAAGACAGGACTCAGTTCAGACACGGGAATTGATACCGCAAGGCAGGAGACATAGACAGGACTCAGCTCAGACACAGGAACTGATACCGCAAGGCAGGAGACAAAGACAGGACTCAGTTCAGACACGGGAACTGATACCGCAAAGCAGGAGACAAAGAACGGGACCTGGCACCTTCAGAGTGCAAGCACACACTGAAAGAAACACTATGCTCAGGCAGGGATAGATGGGAGCAGCAGAGCTATATACCAGGTGACAGACAGCAATAGGCTGAGGACGCACAAGGGGTGTGACCCACAGCAGGTACAAAAAGCAGGAAGTGATCGGGCGCCGCCCTTAAGCAGCAGAAACAGACACAAACAGACAGCATGGAGGGAAGCCAGAGAGACATTCTGGACTGGAGATCAAGTGCGCGCTCTTGCACAGTGGGAGATGGACCACCATGCAAGGACGCCGCCAGGTATGTTACAGTACCCCCCCCCTTACGCCCCCTCTTCTTCAGGCCTGCCAGAATCTTCCGCAGGGAATTCGAGGACCAGTCGTTCACTTCAAGGAGATCACTTCCACTGTCCACAGGAAAAACTAATCTCATCTGGTTAGCTAGGATGCTACCTCCTATCTAGCCATCCTCAGCAACAGACGAAACGGGTGGAGTACCAGGAACAGTACACAAGGAAGTCTCTCTCCACATATTTTCAGGTGGCACCCCAGAGGGTACAGGAGACAACTGGAAGTCCTTCACCGGGTTGGAGGGGGACAGAGACTTGGGGGTAATCTCTGCTTCGAGGTACATCTTGTCAAGCTCACAGGACGAAATAGACGGGTTATCAGGTACATAATGAGGAAAAGTCACTGTCTCTTTGTTATCTGGTGGTACCCCGGAGGATTCAGGAAACAACTGGAGGTCCTCCGCCGGGTCAGAAGAGTGCAGAGGCTCAGAGAAAACATCTGCTTCAGAGTACACTAGGTCGGACTCACTGGACGAAGCAGGCGAAGTATCAGATCCAGGATATAGGAAAGTCTCTGTCCATTCACCACCAGGTGGCACCCAGAAGGGTTCTGGAGACAACTGGAGGTCCTCCGCCTGGTCGGAGGGGTGTAGAGACTCGGGAGTAACCACTGCTTCGGAGTACACTAGGTTGGACTCAGTGGACGAAGCGAGCGAGGTATCAGGTACAGAGTATAGGAGAGTCTCTGTCCTTTCGCTACCAGGTAGCACCCCGAAGGGTTCTGGAGACAACTGGAAATCCTCCGCCTGGTCGGAGGGGTGTAGAGACTCGGGGGTAACTACCACTTTGGGGTACCCATTGTCAGGCTCACAGGACGAAGCGGACAAAGTATCGAGTACCGGGTGTAGAGAAGTCTCTCTCCATTTGTCATCGAGTGGTATCCCGGAGGATTCAGGAGGCAACAGGGGGTCCTCCACCAGGTAGTAGAGGTGCACAGACTCTGAGGTAACCACAGCTTTGGAGCATCCTTGGACATGCACACCGGTTAAAGTGGGTGAAGCATCTGATGCCGGGTGCAGGAAGTTCTCCTGTGTGGAGTCTGGATGGGCAGAAGTCTCCTCGGGCAGGAGAACTGGTGCACTACCCACGCACATTACCCGTTGGGGCTTCTCCGGGATACAGGGAGATGAAGCTTCAGTAGGGACTTCAAGGTTGGGGTCAGGAGGTCTCAGGGAGGACAGACCCTGGCGTGACGGCTTGCCTCTACGTCTAGCACGTCTGGACTGCCTCTTGAGGTTGGGAGAAGTATTCCGGAAAGCGTAGTCACCCTGTGAGGATTCTGGGTGGGCAGTAGTCTCATTGGGCTGGAGGACTATTGCGCTACCCACACACATTACCCGTCGGGGCTGCTCCGGGATATTGGGAAGTGAAGCTTCAGCAGGGGCTTCAGGGTTAGGGTCCTCGAAGACCATACGAAAGGCCACCAGGAAGGCCTGCAGGTCAAGGACGACAGGATCCCATGCTTCCCATAGGGGGGTGACCCATTTCAAGGCATCACCCGCTAGGTAGTCAATCATAAAGGCCACTTTAGCCCAATCGGAAGGAAAATAGAGAGGGTAGGCCTTAAAGTGTAGCATGCATTGCTCCACAAATGCACGACACTGTCTTGGATCCCCATAGTAACGTGGCAGATCCGCAGGAACGAGAGCTGATAGATCCATCTGGACAGTGCGTAATTCGCCTGGAACTCAGCTAAGGAAAAAAAAAAAAATTATTTATTTATTTTAATGCATGTATTCGCTGGAAAACTTCTCAGAGAGCGAAGGCCGTGGGGCTCAACGGGAACCATGGCCTGAGCATGCTGTAATGCACACGCCCGGGCTGAGCGGCGTGTGCGTGTGATTGTAGTGATTCCACTGGACCGTGCCGGAGAGTGAATGCCTGGAGGGGCGTAACTAGGTATTCACCCGATCCGACCAGGGTCGCACGACGGCATACGACGCCAGTGCACCAAGGAGGAACCGAGCAGAGGGACCAGGTGCTACTCCAGTACAGACCCCGGACACGGCTGTTGACCCACACAGGGGAATACAGGAACAGACTGGTAGGCTGGCACACAGACTGGAGGGTATAGGCAGGCACGACTGGTATGCAGGCAGGCGGGTATGCAGGCAGGGGGGTACAGGCAAGCACGGCTAGAGTGCAGACAGGAAGGCACTAGCAGGTAGGAACACAGGCGGGATAGGACCCAGTACACACTGGGACTCTGGAACAGAACCACAGATGTGGCAGACAAACAGCAGAGTGAGGCCGCCCAGAGAGGTGAGCGAGAACAGGGCAGGACAAGGCCGCCTGGAGCGGTGAGCAAGAGTAGAGCAGGACAAGACCGCCAGGAGTGGTGAGCAAGAGTAGAGCAGACAAGGCCGCCAGGAGCGGTGAGCAAAGGGTCAGAGCTGAGCGAGACTGCTGGAGCAGTGAGCAAGAGTAAAGCAGGACGAGACCGCCTGGAGCGGTGAGCAAGAGTGGAGCAAGACTGCCGGAGCAGTGAGCAAAAGGATAAGAGCGGAGCGAGACTGCCAGAGCAGTGAGCAAAAGGATAAGAGCGGAGCAAGGCTGCCGGAGCAGCGAGCAAAGGAGTCAGAGCAGGCTAGAACCGCCGGAGCGGTAAGCAAAGGAGTAAGAGTAGGCTAGAACCGCCGAAGCGGTGAGCAAAGGAGTCAGAGCAGGCAAGGCTGAGCAGGGGGGATAGGGCTCTGTTCACACGGAACAGACAGGAAGGGAAAGGCAGAGCCAGATACCCACAGGGTACTTGCAGTGAAGTAGCGAGTGGACCACAAACTCACAAACGGGAGTACAGAGACAACAAGCAGGAGTTAGGTACGAGTTCAGACTCTGCAGAAAAAGGAAGGGAACGGACATAGAGGCAAAACAGGTAAAGGATAGGAGAGAGTTCAGACTGGAACTGAGTGTACGGAGGAGACCGACACTGCAGCGGAATACAGGAGCGGGTCTGGGAATACGGCCCCCAGAGAGGCAGGACGAACAGGCAAAGAGCGTGTTCAGACAGGACAGACAAGATACAGGAGCGGGTCTAGGTAATCGGCCCATAGAAGGCGGGAGGAACAGGCTAGGAGCGTGTTCAGACAGGCCTGGAAATACAGCCTCCAGGATAGGCAGACAAGAGAACACAGACAGGACTCAGTTCAGACACGGGAACTGATACCGCAAGGCAGGAGACATAGACAGGACTCAGTTCAGACACGGGAACTGATACCGCAAGGCAGGAGACAAAGACAGGACTCAGTTCAGACACGGGAACTGATACCGCAAGGCAGGAGACATAGACAGGACTCAGCTCAGACACAGGAACTGATACCGCAAGGCAGGAGACAAAGACAGGACTCAGTTCAGACACGGGAACTGATACCGCAAAGCAGGAGACAAAGAACGGGACCTGGCACCTTCAGAGTGCAAGCACACACTGAAAGAAACACTATGCTCAGGCAGGGATAGATGGGAGCAGCAGAGCTATATACCAGGTGACAGACAGCAATAGGCTGAGGACGCACAAGGGGTGTGACCCACAGCAGGTACAAAAAGCAGGAAGTGATCGGGCGCCGCCCTTAAGCAGCAGAAACAGACACAAACAGACAGCATGGAGGGAAGCCAGAGAGACATTCTGGACTGGAGATCAAGTGCGCGCTCTTGCACAGTGGGAGATGGACCACCATGCAAGGACGCCGCCAGGTATGTTACAGTACCCCCCCCCTTACGCCCCCTCTTCTTCAGGCCTGCCAGAATCTTCCGCAGGGAATTCGAGGACCAGTCGTTCACTTCAAGGAGATCACTTCCACTGTCCACAGGAAAAACTAATCTCATCTGGTTAGCTAGGATGCTACCTCCTATCTAGCCATCCTCAGCAACAGACGAAACGGGTGGAGTACCAGGAACAGTACACAAGGAAGTCTCTCTCCACATATTTTCAGGTGGCACCCCAGAGGGTACAGGAGACAACTGGAAGTCCTTCACCGGGTTGGAGGGGGACAGAGACTTGGGGGTAATCTCTGCTTCGAGGTACATCTTGTCAAGCTCACAGGACGAAATAGACGGGTTATCAGGTACATAATGAGGAAAAGTCACTGTCTCTTTGTTATCTGGTGGTACCCCGGAGGATTCAGGAAACAACTGGAGGTCCTCCGCCGGGTCAGAAGAGTGCAGAGGCTCAGAGAAAACATCTGCTTCAGAGTACACTAGGTCGGACTCACTGGACGAAGCAGGCGAAGTATCAGATCCAGGATATAGGAAAGTCTCTGTCCATTCACCACCAGGTGGCACCCAGAAGGGTTCTGGAGACAACTGGAGGTCCTCCGCCTGGTCGGAGGGGTGTAGAGACTCGGGAGTAACCACTGCTTCGGAGTACACTAGGTTGGACTCAGTGGACGAAGCGAGCGAGGTATCAGGTACAGAGTATAGGAGAGTCTCTGTCCTTTCGCTACCAGGTAGCACCCCGAAGGGTTCTGGAGACAACTGGAGGTCCTCCGCCTGGTCGGAGGGGTGTAGAGACTCGGGGGTAACTACCACTTTGGGGTACCCATTGTCAGGCTCACAGGACGAAGCGGACAAAGTATCGAGTACCGGGTGTAGAGAAGTCTCTCTCCATTTGTCATCGAGTGGTATCCCGGAGGATTCAGGAGGCAACAGGGGGTCCTCCACCAGGTAGTAGAGGTGCACAGACTCTGAGGTAACCACAGCTTTGGAGCATCCTTGGACATGCACACCGGTTAAAGTGGGTGAAGCATCTGATGCCGGGTGCAGGAAGTTCTCCTGTGTGGAGTCTGGATGGGCAGAAGTCTCCTCGGGCAGGAGAACTGGTGCACTACCCACGCACATTACCCGTTGGGGCTTCTCCGGGATACAGGGAGATGAAGCTTCAGTAGGGACTTCAAGGTTGGGGTCAGGAGGTCTCAGGGAGGACAGACCCTGGCGTGACGGCTTGCCTCTACGTCTAGCACATCTGGACTGCCTCTTGAGGTTGGGAGAAGTATTCCGGAAAGCGTAGTCACCCTGTGAGGATTCTGGGTGGGCAGTAGTCTCATTGGGCTGGAGGACTATTGCGCTACCCACACACATTACCCGTCGGGGCTGCTCCGGGATATTGGGAAGTGAAGCTTCAGCAGGGGCTTCAGGGTTAGGGTCCTCGAAGACCATACGAAAGGCCACCAGGAAGGCCTGCAGGTCAAGGACGACAGGATCCCATGCTTCCCATAGGGGGGTGACCCATTTCAAGGCATCACCCGCTAGGTAGTCAATCATAAAGGCCACTTTAGCCCAATCGGAAGGAAAATAGAGAGGGTAGGCCTTAAAGTGTAGCATGCATTGCTCCACAAATGCACGACACTGTCTTGGATCCCCATAGTAACGTGGCGGATCCGCAGGAACGAGAGCTGATAGATCCATCTGGACAGTGCGTAATTCGCCTGGAACTCAGCTAAGGAAAAAAAAAAAAAATTATTTATTTATTTTAATGCATGTATTCGCTGGAAAACTTCTCAGAGAGCGAAGGCCGTGGGGCTCAACGGGAACCATGGCCTGAGCATGCTGTAATGCACACGCCCGGGCTGAGCGGCGTGTGCGTGTGATTGTAGTGATTCCACTGGACCGTGCCGGAGAGTGAATGCCTGGAGGGGCGTAACTAGGTATTCACCCGATCCGACCAGGGTCGCACGACGGCATACGACGCCAGTGCACCAAGGAGGAACCGAGCAGAGGGACCAGGTGCTACTCCAGGACAGACCCCGGACACGGCTGTTGACCCACACAGGGGAATACAGGAACAGACTGGTAGGCTGGCACACAGACTGGAGGGTATAGGCAGGCACGACTGGTATGCAGGCAGGCGGGTATGCAGGCAGGGGGGTACAGGCAAGCACGGCTAGAGTGCAGACAGGAAGGCACTAGCAGGTAGGAACACAGGCGGGATAGGACCCAGTACACACTGGGACTCTGGAACAGAACCACAGATGTGGCAGACAAACAGCAGAGTGAGGCCGCCCAGAGAGGTGAGCGAGAACAGGGCAGGACAAGGCCGCCTGGAGCGGTGAGCAAGAGTAGAGCAGGACAAGACCGCCAGGAGCGGTGAGCAAGAGTAGAGCAGACAAGGCCGCCAGGAGCGGTGAGCAAAGGGTCAGAGCTGAGCGAGACTGCTGGAGCAGTGAGCAAGAGTAAAGCAGGACGAGACCGCCTGGAGCGGTGAGCAAGAGTGGAGCAAGACTGCCGGAGCAGTGAGCAAAAGGATAAGAGCGGAGCGAGACTGCCAGAGCAGTGAGCAAAAGGATAAGAGCGGAGCAAGGCTGCCGGAGCAGCGAGCAAAGGAGTCAGAGCAGGCTAGAACCGCCGGAGCGGTAAGCAAAGGAGTAAGAGCAGGCTAGAACCGCCGGAGCGGTGAGCAAAGGAGTCAGAGCAGGCAAGGCTGAGCAGGGGGGACAGGGCTCTGTTCACACGGAACAGACAGGAAGGGAAAGGCAGAGCCAGATACCCACAGGGTACTTGCAGTGAAGTAGCGAGTGGACCACAAACTCACAAACGGGAGTACAGAGACAACAAGCAGGAGTTAGGTACGAGTTCAGACTCTGCAGAAAAAGGAAGGGAACGGACATAGAGGCAAAACAGGTAAAGGATAGGAGAGAGTTCAGACTGGAACTGAGTGTACGGAGGAGACCGACACTGCAGCGGAATACAGGAGCGGGTCTGGGAATACGGCCCCCAGAGAGGCAGGACGAACAGGCAAAGAGCGTGTTCAGACAGGACAGACAAGATACAGGAGCGGGTCTAGGTAATCGGCCCATAGAAGGCGGGAGGAACAAGCTAGGAGCGTGTTCAGACAGGCCTGGAAATACAGCCTCCAGGATAGGCAGACAAGAGAACACAGACAGGACTCAGTTCAGACACGGGAACTGATACCGCAAGGCAGGAGACATAGACAGGACTCAGTTCAGACACGGGAACTGATACCGCAAGGCAGGAGACAAAGACAGGACTCAGTTCAGACACGGGAACTGATACCGCAAGGCAGGAGACATAGACAGGACTCAGCTCAGACACAGGAACTGATACCGCAAGGCAGGAGACAAAGACAGGACTCAGTTCAGACACGGGAACTGATACCGCAAAGCAGGAGACAAAGAACGGGACCTGGCACCTTCAGAGTGCAAGCACACACTGAAAGAAACACTATGCTCAGGCAGGGATAGATGGGAGCAGCAGAGCTATATACCAGGTGACAGACAGCAATAGGCTGAGGACGCACAAGGGGTGTGACCCACAGCAGGTACAGAAAGCAGGAAGTGATCGGGCGCCGCCCTTAAGCAGCAGAAACAGACACAAACAGACAGCATGGAGGGAAGCCAGAGAGACATTCTGGACTGGAGATCAAGTGCGCGCTCTTGCACAGTGGGAGATGGACCACCATGCAAGGACGCCACCAGGTATGTTACAGTACCCCCCCCCTTACGCCCCCTCTTCTTCAGGCCTGCCAGAATCTTCCGCAGGGAATTCGAGGACCAGTCGTTCACTTCAAGGAGATCACTTCCACTGTCCACAGGAAAAACTGATCTCATCTGGTTAGCTAGGATGCTACCTCCTATCTAGCCATCCTCAGCAACAGACGAAACGGGTGGAGTACCAGGAACAGCACACAAGGAAGTCTCTCTCCACATATTTTCAGGTGGCACCCCAGAGGGTACAGGAGACAACTGGAAGTCCTTCACCGGGTTGGAGGGGGACAGAGACTTGGGGGTAATCTCTGCTTCGAGGTACATCTTGTCAAGCTCACAGGAAGAAATAGACGGGTTATCAGGTACATAATGAGGAAAAGTCACTGTCTCTTTGTTATCTGGTGGTACCCCGGAGGATTCAGGAAACAACTGGAGGTCCTCCGCCGGGTCAGAAGAGTGCAGAGGCTCAGAGAAAACATCTGCTTCAGAGTACACTAGGTCGGACTCACTGGACGAAGCAGGCGAAGTATCAGATCCAGGATATAGGAAAGTCTCTGTCCATTCACCACCAGGTGGCACCCAGAAGGGTTCTGGAGACAACTGGAGGTCCTCCGCCTGGTCGGAGGGGTGTAGAGACTCGGGAGTAACCACTGCTTCGGAGTACACTAGGTTGGACTCAGTGGACGAAGCGAGCGAGGTATCAGGTACAGAGTATAGGAGAGTCTCTGTCCTTTCGCTACCAGGTAGCACCCCGAAGGGTTCTGGAGACAACTGGAGGTCCTCCGCCTGGTCGGAGGGGTGTAGAGACTCGGGGGTAACTACCACTTTGGGGTACCCATTGTCAGGCTCACAGGACGAAGCGGACAAAGTATCGAGTACCGGGTGTAGAGAAGTCTCTCTCCATTTGTCATCGAGTGGTATCCCGGAGGATTCAGGAGGCAACAGGGGGTCCTCCACCAGGTAGTAGAGGTGCACAGACTCTGAGGTAACCACAGCTTTGGAGCATCCTTGGACATGCACACCGGTTAAAGTGGGTGAAGCATCTGATGCCGGGTGCAGGAAGTTCTCCTGTGTGGAGTCTGGATGGGCAGAAGTCTCCTCGGGCAGGAGAACTGGTGCACTACCCACGCACATTACCCGTTGGGGCTTCTCCGGGATACAGGGAGATGAAGCTTCAGTAGGGACTTCAAGGTTGGGGTCAGGAGGTCTCAGGGAGGACAGACCCTGGCGTGACGGCTTGCCTCTACGTCTAGCACGTCTGGACTGCCTCTTGAGGTTGGGAGAAGTATTCCGGAAAGCGTAGTCACCCTGTGAGGATTCTGGGTGGGCAGTAGTCTCATTGGGCTGGAGGACTATTGCGCTACCCACACACATTACCCGTCGGGGCTGCTCCGGGATATTGGGAAGTGAAGCTTCAGCAGGGGCTTCAGGGTTAGGGTCCTCGAAGACCATACGAAAGGCCACCAGGAAGGCCTGCAGGTCAAGGACGACAGGATCCCATGCTTCCCATAGGGGGTGACCCATTTCAAGGCATCACCCGCTAGGTAGTCAATCATAAAGGCCACTTTAGCCCAATCGGAAGGAAAATAGAGAGGGTAGGCCTTAAAGTGTAGCATGCATTGCTCCACAAATGCACGACACTGTCTTGGATCCCCATAGTAACGTGGCGGATCCGCAGGAACGAGAGCTGATAGATCCATCTGGACAGTGCGTAATTCGCCTGGAACTCAGCTAAGGAAAAAAAAAAAATTTATTTATTTATTTTAATGCATGTATTCGCTGGAAAACTTCTCAGAGAGCGAAGGCCGTGGGGCTCAACGGGAACCATGGCCTGAGCATGCTGTAATGCACACGCCCGGGCTGAGCGGCGTGTGCGTGTGATTGTAGTGATTCCACTGGACCGTGCCGGAGAGTGAATGCCTGGAGGGGCGTAACTAGGTATTCACCCGATCCGACCAGGGTCGCACGACGGCATACGACGCCAGTGCACCAAGGAGGAACCGAGCAGAGGGACCAGGTGCTACTCCAGGACAGACCCCGGACACGGCTGTTGACCCACACAGGGGAATACAGGAACAGACTGGTAGGCTGGCACACAGACCGGAGGGTATAGGCAGGCACGACTAGTATGCAGGCAGGCGGGTATGCAGGCAGGGGGGTACAGGCAAGCACGGCTAGAGTGCAGACAGGAAGGCACTAGCAGGTAGGAACACAGGCGGGATAGGACCCAGTACACACTGGGACTCTGGAACAGAACCACAGATGTGGCAGACAAACAGCAGAGTGAGGCCGCCCAGAGAGGTGAGCGAGAACAGGGCAGGACAAGGCCGCCTGGAGCGGTGAGCAAGAGTAGAGCAGGACAAGACCGCCAGGAGCGGTGAGCAAGAGTAGAGCAGACAAGGCCGCCAGGAGCGGTGAGCAAAGGGTCAGAGCTGAGCGAGACTGCTGGAGCAGTGAGCAAGAGTAAAGCAGGACGAGACCGCCTGGAGCGGTGAGCAAGAGTGGAGCAAGACTGCCGGAGCAGTGAGCAAAAGGATAAGAGCGGAGCGAGACTGCCGGAGCAGTGAGCAAAAGGATAAGAGCGGAGCAAGGCTGCCGGAGCAGCGAGCAAAGGAGTCAGAGCAGGCTAGAACCGCCGGAGCGGTAAGCAAAGGAGTAAGAGCAGGCTAGAACCGCCGGAGCGGTGAGCAAAGGAGTCAGAGCAGGCAAGGCTGAGCAGGGGGGACAGGGCTCTGTTCACACGGAACAGACAGGAAGGGAAAGGCAGAGCCAGATACCCACAGGGTACTTGCAGTGAAGTAGCGAGTGGACCACAAACTCACAAACGGGAGTACAGAGACAACAAGCAGGAGTTAGGTACGAGTTCAGACTCTGCAGAAAAAGGAAGGGAACGGACATAGAGGCAAAACAGGTAAAGGATAGGAGAGAGTTCAGACTGGAACTGAGTGTACGGAGGAGACCGACACTGCAGCGGAATACAGGAGCGGGTCTGGGAATACGGCCCCCAGAGAGGCAGGACGAACAGGCAAAGAGCGTGTTCAGACAGGACAGACAAGATACAGGAGCGGGTCTAGGTAATCGGCCCATAGAAGGCGGGAGGAACAAGCTAGGAGCGTGTTCAGACAGGCCTGGAAATACAGCCTCCAGGATAGGCAGACAAGAGAACACAGACAGGACTCAGTTCAGACACGGGAACTGATACCGCAAGGCAGGAGACATAGACAGGACTCAGTTCAGACACGGGAACTGATACCGCAAGGCAGGAGACAAAGACAGGACTCAGTTCAGACACGGGAACTGATACCGCAAGGCAGGAGACATAGACAGGACTCAGCTCAGACACAGGAACTGATACCGCAAGGCAGGAGACAAAGACAGGACTCAGTTCAGACACGGGAACTGATACCGCAAAGCAGGAGACAAAGAACGGGACCTGGTACCTTCAGAGTGCAAGCACACACTGAAAGAAACACTATGCTCAGGCAGGGATAGATGGGAGCAGCAGAGCTATATACCAGGTGACAGACAGCAATAGGCTGAGGACGCACAAGGGGTGTGACCCACAGCAGGTACAAAAAGCAGGAAGTGATCGGGCGCCGCCCTTAAGCAGCAGAAACAGACACAAACAGACAGCATGGAGGGAAGCCAGAGAGACATTCTGGACTGGAGATCAAGTGCGCGCTCTTGCACAGTGGGAGATGGACCACCATGCAAAGACGCCGCCAGGTATGTTACACTCCACAAGAGGCCCCCATAAACATTCACACACCTCCACCTTCCACCTCAGACCACCAGAGGGAACCCGTTAGGGATATATAAAGGGAAGGTGGAGCCAGGCAGCCCAGTGAGTGATTCAGCAGTTCCTGCTCAGACACAGAAGGAGTCAGTGCAGTCGAGCCAGAGCCTAGCAGTTCCTGCAGAAAGAGTTCAGTACAGTCTGTAGAGTGAGTCCAGACTAGAACTCACAGAGCTCAGGATAGAGAGCTAGGAGTGTGCCGACGCTCTGAGAGCGGCGAAGAAGAGCAGCGTCCCGGCTGCAGTGTGTGTAGCCTAGTGTGGGCCTCGAGCGGGGCCGAAGGCGAGTGGAAAGTGAGTAACATAGGGGGCAGAGGAGCTTAACCAGCTCACCCCGAAGAATATACCGGACACCGGGTCCGAGTCTACGCGGATCTTCATGACCGATAGAAAACAACGGGAACCCCTGGCGAACTACATGTCCCAGGATCACCAAAAGCTGATACGTACCAGGGTCAGGAATCACAGAGACCCCAAAGAATAGGGAGAGTGATCTGCAACAGAAGGCCCTACCACAAGGTCAGCAGGTGCAGAACAGAAACAAAGTTAGGCCTAGCTCCAGGCAGGTCAGAAACTTACGACGCAAAGGCAAGAGACAGGAGGCCCTACACCCGCTCACTGAGGAGGATCCTGATATGCACCCTTCACCCTACAGTGCTCCGGGATATGCCTGAACCACCACAAGTAAAAGGTACTGAAGTAACTACCGTATCCGTCCTCGTTCTTGCTCTGACCTGGCTGGGTCTCGCCTGTCCTGCATCTCCCTCTCCGTACACTGCCCTGAGGCCTAGCTCCACCTGTGGGGAGCTATACCATCTAGCTGCCTTTTCACCGGCCTCAGTGGACTGCCGCAGCGCTGGTGATTCTCACCAGAAACCACAGGTGGCGTCACGAACTTTCATAAAATTAACAAACAATACCCTTTTAAAAACTGACCCCAGGGTACGGGCCTGGGAGCCGACCACCGCGACATCCCCAAAGGCCAGGCAAAAGGCCCGGGTACCGAGTCGTCCCCATCCCCCTGAGCGAGTCAGACAGACTAGTTTTCCCTGCTCACCCTGCCCATATCTGCCATTTCCTCACCAGCGTTCCCACTACACTGTGACATCATCACACGCGGTGGCCAGGGAGCAATCCCTCCAGCTTCGCTGCTGACAGGAGAAAATGGCAGGCGAGCTGGAGGGATCCATCCTCTTCTTCCTGCCCAGTGCTTCCTCCCTTACACAGATGCACGCAGCTTGATAACGTCATCATGCAGCGCGCACCTGGGTCAGGGAGAAAGTTGCTGGCAATGAGGATGCTGCAGGATAGCGGGCTGAGAGGTAAGTTGTTTTTTTTTCTAAATCACTGGGGAGAGAAACAAGAGAATGAGAGGAGGTGTGGGAGAGCAATGATGGGGATGGGGAGAGCAATAATGGGGATGGTGGTGATGGGAAGAGCAATGGTGGGGATGGGGATGGTGGCGATGGGGAGAGCAATGATGGGAATGGTGGGCATGGGAGACCAATGGTGGGGATGAAGAGGGCAATGATGGGGATGGTGGGTCTGGGGAGAGCAATGATGGAGCTGATGGGACTGGGGAGAGCAATGATAGGGCTGGGGAGAGCAATGGTGGGGATGGGGAGAGCAATGATGTGGCTGGGAGAGCAATGATGGGGCTGGGGAGAGCAATGATGGGGATGGGGAGAGCAATAGTGGGAATCGGGAGAGCAATGATGAGGATGGTGGGGATGGGGAGAGCAATGATGAAGATGGTGGGGATGGGGAGAGTAATGATGGGGCTGGGGAGAGCAATGACGGGTTGCTGGGAGAGAGCAATGATGGGGGTGCTGGGAGAGATCAATGATGGGGGTGCTGGGAGAGAGCAATGATGGGGGTGCTGGGAGAGAGCAATGATGGGGGTGCTGGGAGAGAGCTATGATGGAGGTGCTGGGAGAGAGCAATGATGGGGGTGCTGGGAGAGATCAATGATGGGGTGCGGGAGAGAGCGATGATGGGGGTTCTGGGAGAGAGCAATTATGGGGGTTCAGCAATGATGGGGGTGCTTAGAGAGAGCAATTATGCGGGTTCAGCAATGATTGGGGTGGTGGGAGAGAGCAATGATGGGGGTGCTGGGAGAGAGCAATGATGGGGGTGCTGGGAGAGAGCAATGATGGAGGCCCTGGGAGAGAGCAATGATGGAGGTCTGGGGAGAGAGCAATGATGGGGGTGCTGGGAGAGAGCAATGATGGGGGTGCTGGGAGAGAGCAATGATGGAGGTGCTGGGAGAGAGCAATGATGGGGGTGGTGGGAGAGAGCAATGATGGGGTGGTGGGAGAGAGCAATGATGGGGGTGGTGGGAGAGAGCAATGATGGGCGTACTGGGAGAGAGAAATGATGGAGGTGCTTGGACAGAGCAATGATGGGGGTGCTGGGAGAGAGCAATGATGGGGGTGCTTGGAAAGAGCAATGATGGAGGTGCTGGGACAGAGCAATGATGGGGGTGCTGGGAGAGAGCAATAATGGGGGTGCTGGGAGAGAGCAATGATGGAGGTGCTGGGAGAGAGCAATGATGGGGGTGGTGGGAGAGAGCAATGATGGGGGTGCTGGGACAGAGCAATGATGGGGGTGCTGGGAGAGAGCAATGATGGGGGTGGTGGGAGAGAGCAATGATGGGGGTGCTGGGAGAGAGCAAGGATGGGGGTGCTGGGAGAGAGCCATGATGGGGGTGCTGGTAAAGAGCAATGTTGGGGTGCTGGGAGAGAGCAATGATGGGGATTTCACTTCGTTTGTACTGTAAAGCCTTGTATATTTTTCATGTGCACATAGCCTTACAGTTAATTTATATTATTGGCCAGTGAGATTATAGTTATTGGGGGGCACAGTGCTGCTTATCACTTTATATTTTGATTACTAAGTTACTAAGTGGCTAATAGTATAGCAATGGGGGGGGGACATATCTGTAGTCAGGGGCGCAGTGTGGAGGAGACACATTTATGTATACAATATATGTGACCTTGTTATTTTTAGGGATGCAGTGATCATCGTGACAAGACGAGTCGTGGCTGGGAGATGTTGACATGAAGGTCTGACTAGATGGAGAAGAAGCAGCAGAAACTGTCTCTGATCAAATAAGACGTCAGCGGTAAGTACCTGGATGTAAATATTATTCTGTATCTGCACTGTGTGACTTGGAGTGATAATGTTTTCGGTAAAATCCATTAGGCTGTATTCTCACATTTGTGTGAAATGTCCTTTTGCTGCCAGATTTTTTTATTGGATGCTCCACGGACTCATAGAGTTTTATAGATCCATTCACACATCCATGAAAATCACGGATCTGAGAATGAGATCCGTGAGAGTCAGAGAATGTCCTGTTCTGATCCGATTTTGAGGATTAGAATAGGACATGCTAAATTCGTCTATAAAACAGGGCAGCACACTGACACTGCACACAGATGCAGGAATGTAGCTTTATTATGTATAGCAAAGTCTATTAGTATATAGTGTACTCACTTATTATGTATAGCGCCATCCTTAGTTATATAGTTTAATCTTTTATTATGTATAACACCCATCCTCTCTAGCTATATATGATGTTGTCTCTTATTATATAGCTTCCTGTGCTGTTATGTACAGTGCTGTCACAGCGCCTTCTTTTATTACATGGTCCTCTCTTGTTCGATATAAAATGACTGCTGATGGAGTAGCTGGTGACCAGAAGACCAGTCCATCAGCTCCTCCATCAGAAAAGAAGCTTTCCCATGCTCCATCAGCCGTCATTGCATTATTTAATTAACAAGAGAAGACGGTATGTAATAAAGAACAGGGGGCTATAGATAATCCAATATGTAAGGGACAGTGCTGTACATAACGAGAGGGCACTGTGTAATAAGGGACGGCAATATATATAATAAAGGAGACTATGTAAGAGCTATATATGTGTGTGTGGCTATATATACATCTGTAGCTTTGTCGCCATAAAAGGACGGGGGCCCAGACACATTTCTAGCACAGGGGCCCCAAGCAGTCAGTGTCCGCCCCTGGTACAAGGCGTGTACAAAAGCCTTTGGCTGTCGACAAGAATGATCTCATTCACTGACACCATTCAGAGATTTTAACAGTATATTAGACAGTAGCTTCGTCTGCGCTTGTACAGTGCAATACGGTCACTACATTCGGCCATAAAGCCCCTTTAACTACTGATAACGACCGGGAATGTTTGTGAAATTTCATCGCATGTGACTCCCCATCTGCGGCGCTCACTGTCACCAGCATTTGGGTGTTTTTTATAAGACACAGACCATGATCACTGCAGGCAATTATTCCTGTTTCCAGACCTTTCCAGCCACAATCACAGTGATTTCTATCAGGCTGAATTAGCCGCTCTGCTCTATGTGCTGGACTGGGAATTACAGCTATTTGTTTAGGCAATGGCAATGTCACTGTTTCTTTGTCTAGGAGGAAAGGGCAGGCAGCTGCTGCTCTGCAAGTGGAAGGAACTGGATAAAACCGGTTTCAACCAGCTCAGGCAAGATCGTCAGCATAAATAGCTGCAGCAGACAGCCACAATATGTGGAGCAGACTCTGACAACATGCTGAAGGGGAACGGGACGGATGTGCAGCCAGGCTTCTGTAGTCTGCACAAAACTCTGATATGGATCCAGGACTAGGGATGAGCGAACCTGAACTGTAAAGTTAGGGTACTGTACCCCAAACATAGACTTTTAACAGGATGTCCAGTTTGCTGTTCAGGTTCCAATGCCTAATAAAGTTTGTTGAAAGGCTTCAGCCGCCACATGTTGTGGACAAAATAAGGTGTTCACTGCGCAACGCCATCAGTGGCAAAATCCATATAACCACCAATACGTGGACCAGTAAGCACAGCCAGGGACATTACATCTCCCTAACTGCCCATTGGGTAAATATAGTGGCAGCTGGTTGAGAGGTGGAAGGCGTTCTAGCCCATGTCTTACCACCACTGAGAATTGCTGGATGTTTCTCTGTCCAAGTTTCCTCCTCCTCCTACTCATCTTCCTCCACCGCCTCCTCATCCGGTCACAGTAAGCTTAGCACCACCAACTTCAGCACAGCCAGGGGGAAACGACAGCAGGCTGTTCCTCTGTTTTGGGGACAAATTACACACTGAGCAGGAACTGTGGACTGGCATCACACAGCAGACAGATGAGTGGTTAGTGCCGCAGAACCTCAAGCCCGGCCTGGTGGTGTGTGATAATGGGAGAAATCTCGTAGCAGCTCTGGGCCTACCCAGTTTGGCACACATTCCTTGACTGATGCATGTGCTGAACTTGGTGATACAGAGCTTCCTGAAAAACTACCCACATATGTCAGAGCTGCTGCTGAAAGTGTGGGCAACATGCGCGCAATTTTAGTGTTGTCACCCTGCTGCTGCTCGCCTGTCTGCTCTATAGCATCAGCATCACTACTGCTTTACTACTCACTGCCTCATATGTGACATACAAACAAGGTGGAACTCCACCTTTCATATGGTGGAGAGACTGTGCGAGCAATAGTGGAGTTTCAGCTGTAGCACGCAAGGGTGAGTCGCTCTGCAGAACAACACCACTTCACCAACAGTGAGTGGGCCTCCATGTGGGTCGTGTGTGCCATGTTGTGCAGCTTTGAATACTCCACCAATATGGCCAGCGCTGATGACGCCATCATCAGCATTACTATACCACTTGTATGCCTGCTGGAAAAAACAATTCAGGTGATGATGGATGAGGTGGTGGCACAGGAGGAAGAGGAGCAGGAGTAGTAGAGTCAATTCACAATGTTATCAGGCCTGTCATCCACACATGGCTCGGGGGGTGGGTTACTGTCCCAACAGCAGCCAGGTACCCTACTGTAAAGCCAGGGGACAGTTTGGGAGGATGAGGAGGAACAACCTCGTTCACAAGAGATTGGCACTCAAAGCAGCTCACAGGCATCATTGGAGTGTGGCTGGGGGGATACAGGGTACCCAGACTATACATCTTCCATCAAGGACAGCTTGTCGATGCTTCTGGGCAATTTGGAAAACATGAGCCAATACACACTGCTTGGGCTGCGCAATGACCGCCGAGTTGCCCGTATTTTTACCAGTGTAGATTGCTGGGTGGCCATTCTTCTGGATACCCACTACAAGGACAATGTACCATCATTACTTCTGTCATTGCAGCGCCACCATCTGATACAGTCCGTATTATCAGGAGGCTGCGTTACAACAACATGGTGAAAGAGTACCTGTCCACACATCTTCACCTACTAACTGATGGGTCTGCCCCATTTAACTTCTAGGTGTCGAAATTGGACACTTCGCCTATGCTTGCCCTTTATTCTTTGGAGGTGCTGGCCTGCCCTGCAGCAAGTGTACTGTTGGAACGTGCGTTTAGCATGGCATGGGGTGTGATCACAGACAGGCGCATCTGCCTTTCCATATTCAACGCAGGGAAGCTAAGATTCCTTAAGATGAACCAAATGTTTTTAGTTATTGTTTTTACTCACTTATATAGCGCCAATAATTCCACAGCCCATTGGGGCTCACAATATAGATTACCTATCAGTATGTCTTTAGAGTGTGAGAGGAAACCTGAAAAGATGGTAACAAATTGCAAGCTTTCGAGACTACTCAGGCCTCTTCATCAGGCATAGAATTACACAAAATCTGTAGAATCACATATTTATACACAGCAGGGCACAAGATTAAATCAATAGATGAGACAAATGACGTGAAGCAGAACTATGAGTACGGGAGGAGGGAGAAAGAGTTGTGGTCGTAAATATTGGAGCAGTTCATAGATAAGAAGTGTGAAAGTTTTATTGTCCTATGATTGAAGTCTGGTCTATGATTGTGATTCCCCCACAAGGTCTGAGAAACACATTCCTCAGTTGATGTAGAATAACATAAATCCATGTGACACATTCATTCCTGCACTGGGAGTGTCAAAGGTTGTCATGAGTTTGTATTCCCAAATTTTTCTGTCTCTCTGGCATTTGAAGTTACCTTTTAATACCAGTAACTTCATGTTCATGATGCTGTGATCAGGGATACAAAACTGTTTTGCCACAGGTAGATCTATTCTTTTTTCTTTAATTGTGTGGAGATGAAAATTCATCCTTGTTCTAAGTTTTTATCCTGTCTCCCCAACATACAGACCCCCAGCTGGACACTTGGTACAGTATAATTAAGTACACCACATTAGATGTGATGCAGCTAAAAGTTCCTGGGATCTTGTAGTCCTGATTTGAGCTGGGAATCTTTATCTTGTCCGTGGTCATTATCAATGAACACTTTTTCTGGTTGCAGGGAAAGGTTCCTGTAGCTGGTGCAGATGACAAGGAGCTTCTGACAATGATGCTTCTTAGATTTGGGGGCTGCCGAAAACACAGAAGTGGGTGGTCTGGAAATATGGATTGTAATCGGGCATCTTTATGTAGTAAAGGTTGTAGTTTCCGTGTAGCTCTCCTTAGCACCTCCAGGTTTCGATTGTAGGCGACAACTAGAATCACCTGGTTGCTTTCTTTTTTAGTTTTATAATGTAGGAGATGAATCCTTGATATTCTGGTGGCTCTTGCAATCTGGTTTTCAATTGTTCTTGGATGGTAGCCCTGACTCAAAAAGGTCTTTCTGAGGCCACCAAGGTATTTGTCTCTATCCATAAGGTTGGAACATATTCGATTGTATCTGATGGCTTGGCTGTAGACAATAGAACAGACAAGATACCAACTTGTTTAGTTCCTTGTAATAGTCCTGTGTAGGGTCAGACTCCAGTTTTTTGTAGTAGCATGTATCCATCAGTTGTCTGTTTGCTTCCTTCACGTAGCCTGATGTGTTCATCATCACTATTGCACCAACCTTGTCAGCAGATTTAATAATGATTACTTTGTTGGTTTTAAAAGATTGTATGGCCTTTCTCTCCTGGGTATTGATGTTGGATGCTTGCTTCCTGTTTATATCTATGATGGTGGATTTTACCAAATTTCTGAAGGAGTCTATATATTTATCCAAATGAAGGTTGCATCCAGGTAGAGGTGTCCAGTCTTACCTGTTCTTGGGTGTTAAGATCCCTCTTCTTGCAGTTCGGGTGGGTTGTGAACCTTCTGTATCATTGAAATATTGTCTGAGGTGCTGTCACACGTGTTTCAGGGTTGACAGACAGTCATACGGTGTCCAGCTGTAGAAGGTCGCTGCGTTTGGCCTTACAATCATCTCCCTGATCCTTTTATTATACCTTTTTCTCTAGGACCCAGCGGTGATCCTCACCTTAATTGGGGATTATACCTTTCCCTTTAGGACCCTGCGTTATCCTCACCATTCTGCTGTTAATCAGCACTTCCTTTCTGTGTCCTTAAATACACTTAGATCCTCAGAGAGCTTGCTGGTGATAGCGTGTTATTCCTATTCAGGCCTGGGATTCTAGTAGTTGACTAGAATTACCTTGGAGTTTCTTTGTGGATTGTTGCTGTGCTTTCTCCGGTATCATCTTGGAGCTAAGTGTATTCCCCTGTTTGTTTCCCCTGTGTGTTCTTTAGTTTTTAGTAGGGCTGACTTAGTGCTCACTCCACCTGATGCCTTCCTAGGGCCTAGACTTAGGTTCTGCTAGGGCTAGGTATCCTGCTCAGCGATAGGTGCAGAACCTATTGAGGGTCGATAGGGGAGTTAGGGCTTGTCCGTAGTTCTGTTTAGGGGTCTCCACTCTCCCCTGCCCTAGATTTAAGCCCCCTCCCCTTTTCCAGTCGTTATACACTGGGTTCTCTCCATTCCTAGTGTGACAGGCGCAGTCTCCTGAAATGATTTTCAATATCACTGCAGAGTTCAGTTTTATCTAGGCCCTTATTAGGACAAAATGAGAGTCCTCTAAACAGCATGGCCAGCTCCATTTTGTTGGGTTTATAATCTTAGAGATTGATGACTGAGATGCTTCTGTGTCTGGAATGGATAAGTTGTCCAAGTTGCCAGGTTTTGGCTTTGTTTTGTAACTGTAATCTATGTAGTTTCTTTTCCTTGTTATGAATCAGAAGAGTCCGGAGTTTGTTGTACTATTGTTGTAATTTTTGCTCTGTGTTCTCTGTAAGTGTTTTCCTCCGAGTTTCAAATTGCCCTTGGACTTTACTCTTGATGCTGTAGAACACATGCAAGAAATGGAAATATAGTCCCACCTACTGATGAAGAATGAAGCAGGACATTACATGAGGCAGAGGGTGATGTGAAGGCCTCTCTATGGGGGCTCAGGCCACTAGAAAGCTGAAATGCCTTATGTGTGCTGGAGAACATGAACATATATGCAGCCAACTACATGGCAGACAATGTGTAGCGGATGCTGATTTTTAGGTTTACACAAAAAAAATGAGCATGAACAAAAGGATTATGGTTTCTGTTAACCCTTAATAGGCATACTATTTTTAGAAAAAAAAATGAAATATGATACAATAGATTATTTTCTACTAAACTATGCCACTGCAACATTATTCAACAATAAAGAAATCTAGAAAACAAAACAGAATGATCTAGAAACACCATCAAAGAAAAAAATTGTTAACATGAAGAAGAACAGAGTCCTCCCTTCCCCCAGTGCTGAGTGTTGCATGTGAGAGAAAATGAGCCGTCCCTCCCCCACACAGATCAGAGACTGAGCAGAAGCCTGAGCGCTGAGCCTATCCCTCCCCCACCACAAGGCTAGAAACATGAGCAGCACACAAACAACAGCTCAGAGAGATAACGCCACTCCCTCACTATGTAAGTGTGTAATACACAGAGAGTCTGTGCCGCCTCCTTATACAGGGGATTAACGGCAGTACAAAAACATGAGAATTGTACACAGCATTTTTCCCGACAGCACTCTGATGATTTACACAGATATAATATACAACCTTCCTATGACCTACAAAGACATTCCCAGCATGCCCGGCCTGTCACACCCTTATATATATATGACGTGGATGTAAAAGCTATCCCTCCCAGCACACAGCTGAGTCCTGTACAGTGGGTACGGAAAGTATTCAGACCCCTTTAAATTTTTCACTCTTTGTTTCATTGCAGCCATTTGGTAAATTCTAAAAAGTTCATTTTTTTTCTCATTAAAGTACACTCTGCACCCCATCTTGACTGAAAAAAAAAGAAATGTAGAAATTTTTGCAAATTTATTAAAAAATAATAAACTGAAATATCACATGGTCATAAGTATTCAGACCCTTTGCTCAGACACTCATATTTAACTCACATGCTGTCCATTTCCTTGTGATCCTCCTTGAGATGGTTCTACTCCTTCATTGGAGTCCAGCTGTATTTAATTAAACTGATAGGACTTGGTTTGGAAAGGCACACACCTGTCTATATAAGACCTCACAGTTCACAGTGCATGTCAGACCAAATGAGAATCATGAGCTCAAAGGAACTACCCAAGGAGCTCAGAGACAGAATTGTGGCAAGGCACAGATCTGGCCATGGTTACAAAAGAATTTCTGCATTACTCAAGGTTCCTAAGAGCACAGTGGCCTCCATAATCCTTAAATGGAAGAAGTTTGGGACCACCAGAAGTCTTCCTAGACCTGGCCGTCCAGCCAAACTGAGCAATCGTGGGAGAAGAGCCTTGGTGAGAGAGGTAAAGAAGAACCCCAAGATCACTGTGGCTGAGACCCAGAGATGCAGTAGGGAGATGGGAGATGGGAGAAAGTTCCACAACTATCACTGCAGCCCTCCACCAGTCGGGCCTTTATGGCAGAGTGGCCCGAAGGAAGCCTCTCCTCAGTGCAAGACATATGAAAGCCCGCATAGAGTTTGCTCAAAAACAGATGAAGGACTCCCAGACTATGAGAAATAAGATTCTCTGGACTGTTGAGACGAAGATAGAACTTTTTGGTGATAATTCTAAGCAGTATGTGTGGAGAAAACCAGGCACTGCTCATCACCTGCCCAATACAATCCCAACAGTGAAACATGGTGGTGGCATCATGCTATGGGGGTGTTTTTCAGCTGCAGGGACAGGACGACTGGTTGCAATTGAAGGAAACATGAATGCGGCCAATTACAGAGATATCCTGGATGAAAATCTCTTCCAGAGTGCTCTGAACCTCAGAAATGGGCAAAGGTTCACCTTCCAAAAAGACAATGACCCTAAGCACACAGCTAAAATAACAAAGGAGTGGCTTCAGAACAACTCTGTGACCATTCTTGACTGGCCCAGCCAGAGCCCTGACCTAAACCCAATTGATCATCTCTGGAGAGACCTGAAAAGGCAGTCCACCAACGTTCACCATCCAACCTGACGGAACTGGAGAGGATCTGCAAGGAAGAATGGCAGAGGATCCCCATTAGCTCAAAAGGGTGCTTCTACTCAACACTGTACAAAGGGTCTGAATACTCATGACCTTGTGATATTTCAGTTTTTCTTTTTTAATAAATTTGCAAAAAAATTCTACATTTCTGTTTTTTTCAGTCAAGATGGGGTGCAGATTGTACTTTAATGAGATAAAAAAAAGAACTTTTTAGAATTTACCAAATGGCCTGCAATGAAACAGTGAAAAATTTAAATGGGTCTGAATACTTTCCGTACCTACTGTATGTTTACTGCATCATTCATTATTATTCATATGTACAGATGAAACATATCCGCTTCTACGTGTGACCATGGCTTTATCTAATATATAAGAAAAGACACTTAGTAGCATATCCACAGTAACACAGCCAGGAGAAGCAGGAGGTCTTCATCATGTCAGCTCAACTCTTGTTTCTTTACACCTCCGCTTTACTGCTATATACAAATAACTATCTCCACGAGCCCTGATTGTACGTCAATGCCAACAATTGACACCGGAAAAGTCTGCTATCAGCACCAGCGTCAACACCCGGTGCACCCGGGCAAGTGCCAGGGCTCTGAGCCTATGGGGGTGCCCACTCACTGTCGGGCACCCCGGCGCGCTATCGCGCCCGTGAGCGGAGGAGTGCGGTGCCGGCGCCCACGACTGGGCCCCTGCCCGCTTGCTCAGGGCCCCGGCACAATACTTACCTCTCCCCGTGCCTCCGCAGGTCCTATCTCTTCCGTGTCTCCTGACTGTAACGTCTCAGGTCAAAGGGCGCAATGACGTCTTTCCACCGTGCCCTCTGCTGAGCAGTCACAGCTCAGAGAGCGGAAAGACGGCGACGCTGAGGAGTCTAGAGCAGAGCAGAGGCAGCAGGAGAGGTGAGTATTTAATTTTTTAAATTTTTTATGTATGGAGGCATGGGGCATTATATAGGCCCATTATGTAGAGAGCATTCATATGGGGCCCATCCTGCATGGGACATTTATATGGGGCCATCCTGCAGGGAACATTTATATGGGGCTATCCTGCATGGAACATTTATATGGGGCCATCCTGCATGGAACATTTATATGGAGGCCATCCTGCATGGAACATTTATATGGGGCCCATCCTGCATGGAACATTTATATGGGGCCCATACAGCATGGAACATTTATATGGGGCCTATACCGCATGGAACATTTATATTGGGCCCATACAGCATATAGCATTGTATGGGGGCCAGTATTCTGCATGGAGCATTATATGGGGGCCAGTATTCTGTATGGAGCATTATATGGGGGCCAGTATTCTGTATGGAGCATTATATGGGGGCCAGTATTGTGTAAGGAGCAATATATGGGACCCGTAATACTGTACAGAGCAATATATGGGGCCCATTATGCTGCATGGAGCATTATATGGGGTCCATTATTCTGTATGGAGCATTATATGGGGTCCATTATTCTGTATGGAGCATTATATGAGGGCCAATATTCTGTATGGAGCAATATATGGGGCCCATAATACTGTACTGAGCAATATATGGGGCCCATTATTCTGTATAGAGCATTATATGGGGTCCATTATTCTGTATGGAGCATTATATGGAGTCCATTCTTCTGTATGGAGCATTATATGGGGTCCATTGTTCTGTATGGAGCATTATATGGGGGCCAATATTCTGTATTGATTATTATATGGGCCCATTATTCTGTATGGAGCAATATATGGGGCCCATAATACTGTACAGAGCAATATATGGGGTCTATTATTCTGTATAGAGCATTATATGTGGTCCATTATTCTGTATGGAGGACTATGTGGTTCCCATAATACTGTACGGAGGACTATGAGGTGCCCATAATACTGTAAGGAGGACTATACTGTCTGGTCTGCACTGTTTGCTACGAGGATTCGCCGGTTTCTGAGCTATTGTAGAATTTACAATAGATATCACTCATGTGATGTAAGAAGTCAGTGAAATCTTTGGCATTGTACTATATATATATTTCTCTGCTGTATCTTTGCATCATGAATTATGGTATGTATTAAAGGGGCCACTGAGACTCATTCGCCCGGGGCCCATGAAAACCTGGAGCCGGCCCTGAGTATTATGCAGGTATCTTCACCTAGAAACATCACTGGGGAATATAGCGCTGTATTAGAGACACACTTTCTCTAAAGTTCAGGTTGGGTGGTGTATTTCAAATTAAAAGTGAAGTCTCCACCCGCGCGGTGCCAGTACAGAAACAACATGTAAATGGAAGTAAACTTTTGGAGGAAAAAAGTATTACAAATCCACTGTGAGAACCCCCCGGAAAGATGTCTGAAGCATAATGGGATGTAATGTAGGTGGGAAGATGTTTATGATCACAGACACTTAAATTCATTTAAACACATTGCGGGTGAACAGGAGAATCTCTACATAGGAAAAAAGCTGAGCGGAACTCTGGCCGACTTGTCCTTAGATCTGACTCCACAATCACTATGTCATGTCCTACTTGTAAATGTGACATTGTCATCTCCGTGTAGCTATAATCTCGTGACAAGGAAACTGTAGAAATTGTAAGTAAAATCAGAAAGAAACTATAAACCTGAACCATCACTGAGATCTAACACAATATGGAAATGATTCTATGATATATAATTATCTTGCAGATCATACAGGTATTATACCTATAGGCCCACCATTAGTTTAGGCTGACTGCAGGTCACTACATTTCCAATCACTTGTTTATATCTAGTTTATTTCCCTGTACATCAAATATATCGGCTCTTTAGAGAGAAAAAAAACAATAAAGAGAAAATGGCTCTAGAAATGCTCAGGTCTTACACTCTGCCAATAGAGGACGCTTCTTAAAAAGAGAAAATAAAACTTCCACCTATATGTTAATTAATTGCTGAAATCCTAAAAAGCGTCGGGTCAGCTATTTGTACTTTTTTATAGTGCTAATACAGATCTTCTCATCATTATTGGCACGCATGAAGTTAAAGTACATAATGTGGAATATCTCCTGAAAAAAATTAATCAAGTGAAACAGTATTTTTGTATAGAGACTCTTGTTAAATACAAAAGAGCAAATGATAAACAATAATTTAAAACAAAAAACAATGGGAGGACTTTGGCATCCTTTACATTAATTTAGTAGGGAAACACATTTTGACTCAACAGTGGTAAATCACAAAAGAGATTCACCTGTGATTAATTGTCGGTGCCCATGTGACATGAATTAGCCTATGAATGATGACTTCAAGTATTTTAAAAAGCCAGATGGTAGGCCCTGTTCCTTTGTCACAACGGTGAAGACAAAGGAACTGCTGCCTGAGGACATCAGAACTGCTATTATTTGCAAACGCAAGACTTCCAAAGGGTATAAGGTCATCTCCAAAGACCTTGGTATCCCAGTTTCAACAGTGTGCAATGTTATTAAGAAGTTTGCCAGGCATGGAACTGTCAAGAACCTCACTGGACGTGGGGGAAAGGCCAAGGAAGAAACCATTGCTGAAGAAAAGACATAAAAAGGAAAGACTGATCTTTCCCAAAGAGTTCCTTGACAAACCACAATCCTTCTGGGAAAATGTTCTGTGGACAGATGAAACAAAAATAGAGCTTTTTGACGTTGCAATGCAACAGTTTGTTTACAGATGGCGCAATGAAGCTTATAAGGAAAAGAACACCTTACCAACATTTAAGCATGGTGGAGGATCCATAATGCTGTGGGGTTGCTTTGCTGCGTCTGGTACTGTAGGCCTTGACCGTATCACAGGAATCATGAAATAAGAGAATTTTAAAGAGATTATAGAGCAAAGTGTCCTACTCAGTGTAAGAAAACTTGGTTTGAGTTGAAGATCATGGGTCCTCCTGCAACACAATCATCCAAAGCACACATCCAAAAGTACACAGGAATGGTTGAAAAATGAAAAATATACTGTTTTAAAATGGCCAGCAATGAGTATGGACCTCAATCTCATTGAGAATCGTTGGGGTGAGCTGAAATCTGCCATTGAAAAAAAGAACTTTGCAAACATTAAAGAGCTTGAACAAACTGCAAAGGTAGAGTGGGAGAAAATTCCAGCTGAGAAGTGCAAGAAGCTGATAGATGGCTACAAGAAACGTTTATCAGCAATGCCAAAGGCTCTGCAACCAAGTATTAATTAGGGGTGCCTTTATTGCTGCACTTGCTGTTTATTCTGTTTCTTCCTTGAAATTGTAACATGGAAGTTGAAAAACAATGTTTTATTTTTGTATTACTTTGCACCACTAATTAAAAAATCCTGAGCATATAACTTTGGTACATTTCTATTTATTTCTGAAGATATTGTACAGTCTATGATAAAAATGAAGGGGTGCCAATAATGGGTAGCGGCACTGTACTTATACCATAAATGCCTCTAATGCTTGTAATAAAAATAATAGTTTTTATAACTTTTAAATATATTAATATATTTCTAACATAAAATAAACTGCAACAAATTGTGCATTTCTGCATTTCTTTACATCTATTTTAATATCCACAAGATTAAAAAAAAGGACAGCATTCCAATTAATCGGGAAGAAAATAAGATGTTATATTTGCCCACACAAAGTAATATTTTAGCTTAAACCCGTGAACCTTTTTCAAGCAAAAAAAAATCTAAAGGCTGGAGCTGAAACGCTGCTGTGTGTGAGCAAATAAAAATCCCTATATTATCCCTATTTTTTCACAAATAAATTGGAGTGCTGAATTTTTTTTAGAAATTTGTATGTTCAGTCAAGGGTCCTGAAGGTTTGCAGCTCTCGTGTTTTACTATTTGGATTAGTGCTGATTTTTACTTTACTTTTTCATTTAAAAGCTGAATCTTTGATGTCTATAAAAAACATAATCCATAAAACATTTGCCTATAACATAACACACAGTTTACTCTTGAAATGAATAATATATTTCTTCAATTCTCAAATTTGAAATACTGTATATTCCCACCTACTTCCAAAGAATACAAGAGTACATAGAGTCAAGCTAGGAGTAATAAGTAGTGTGGCGGCCTTTATTTGGGGGCTCAGGACACCATGCAGCTCATAGACCTCATGGATGCTGCCAATCAGTAACATACATGCAGCCAATGACTGAGCAGGCAATGCGTGGCACATGCTTTCCATTAACCCTTTGGCTATGTGCATGTTTAGTATTTGCAGCAGATTTTTCTGTTGCAAAAACCAGAATGTTGGCAGGAAAAACGCTGCGTAAAATAAGTGTGATTTTGTGTCCATTTTTTTATGCATTTTAATTGTGTTTTTTTTTTTCATTCGTTTGAATGGGTAAAAGTCACTGCAAAATCACTACAGAATTGACATGTTGCAGATTTGTAAAAAGGTTTTGAAGGTTCAAATCTGCAAGTAAAAATAAGCAGCACATACATGAGATTTCAGAAGTGTCATTCACTTTGCTGGTACTGTAAAACGCTGTGTTTTTCCGTGGCATAAACACAATAGTGGCAAAAACACAATGTATGAACAAGCGCTTAGTAATCTCATTGAAAATCGTTGGGGTGAGCTGAAATCTGCCATTGAGAAAAAGAACCCTGCAAACCTTCAAGAGCTTGAACAAACTGCAAAGGTAGACTGGGAGAAAATTCCAGCTGAGAAGTGCAAGAAGCTTATAGATGGCTACAAGAAACGTCTGGACGCTGTCATCAATGCCAAAGGGTGTGCAACCAAGTATTAATTAGGGGGCCTTTATTGCTGCACTTGCTGTTTATTCTGTTTCTTCTTTGAAATTGTAACATGAAAGTTGAAAAACAATGTTTTATTGTTGTATTACTTTGGACCAGTAATTAAAAAATCTTGAGGATATAACTTTGGTACATTTCCATTTATTTCTGAAGATATTGTAGTCTATTCAAAAACACAATGTATGAACAAGCGCTTAGTGAGATCATTTCTTTAGCTATTTTTTTACAAATGAAATATATGTATTTCTGTGTGGAAATATAATAAGTTCCTTACAAGGAAATATAACACTGCAGTATAACAGATTAATCAGTAGATTAATGGTTAATTGTATATTTTTATAGCATTGTTATTCTTTGATATCAGCATTATTTGAAGTCTCTGCAAATAACAAGAAAAGAGAATTATGTTTTACCACTCCGATGTATTGCATCATGTTGTATAATTCATAAAGAATTAGAATGATCTAGAAAACAAACAGAATGATCTAGAAACAGCAGCAAACCCAGAAAATAATCGTTAGCAGGAACAAGGACAGAGTCCTCCCTTCCCCCAGTGTTGAGTGTGGCATGTGGAAAGGAGAGGAAATGAGCCGACCCTCCCCCACACAGATCAGACACTGAGCAGAAGCCTGAGCGCTGAGCCTATCCCTCCCCCACACAGATCAGAGACTGAGCAGAAGCCTGAGCGCTGAGCCTATTCCTCCCCCACACAGATCAGAGACTGAGCAGAAGCCTGAGCGCTGAGCCTATCCCTCCCCCACACAGATCAGAGACTGAGCAGAAGCCTGAGCGCTGAGCCTATCCCTCCCCCACACAGATCAGAGACTGAGCAGAAGCCTGAGCGCTGAGCCTATCCCTCCCCCACACAGATCACAGACTGAGCAGAAGCCTGAACGCTGAGCCTATCCCTCCCCCACACAGATCAGAGACTGAGCAGAAGCCTGAGCGCTGAGCCTATCCCTCCCCCACCACAAGGCTAGAAACATGAGCAGCACACAAACCACAGCTCAGAGAGATAACGCCACTCCCTCACTATGTAAGTGTGTAATACACAAAGAGTCTGTGCCTCCTTCTTATATAGGGGATTAACGGCAGTACAAAAACATGAGAATTCTACGCAGCGTTTTTCCTGACAGCACTCTGATGATTTACACAGATATAATATACAACCTCCCTATGACCTACAAAGACATTCCCAGCATGCCCGGCCTGTCACACCCTTATATATATATATGACGTGGCTGTAAAAGCTATCCCTCCCACCACACAGCTGAGTCCTGTACAGTGGGTACGGAAAGTATTCAGACCCCTTTACATTTTTCACTCTTTGTTTCATTGCAGCCATTTGGTAAATTCTAAAAAGTTCATTTTTTTCTCATTAAAGTACACTCTGCACCCCATCTTGACTGGAGAAAAAAACAGAAATGTAGAAATTTTTGTAAATATATTAAAAAAGAAAAAACTGAAATATCACATGGTCATAAGTATTCAGACCCTTTGCTCAGACACTCATATTTAAGTCACATGCTGTCCATTTCCTTGTGATCCTCCTTGAGATGGTTCTACTCCTTCATTGGAGTCCAGCTGTGTTTAATTAAACTGATAGGACTTGGTTTGGAAAGGCACACACCTGTCTATATAAGACCTCACAGCTCACAGTGCATGTCAGACCAAATGAGAATCATGAGCTCAAAGGAACTGCCCAAGGAGCTCAGAGGCAGAATTGTGACAAGGCACAGATCTGGCCAAGGTTACAAAAGAATTTCTGCATTACTCAAGGTTCCTAAGAGCACAGTGGCCTCCATAATCCTTAAATGGAAGAAGTTTGGGACCACCAGAAGTCTTCCTAGACCCGGCCGTCCAGCTAAACTGAGCAATCGTGGGAGAAGAGCCTTGGTGAGAGAGGTAAAGAAGAACCCCAAGATCACTGTGGCTGAGCGCCAGAGATGCAGTAGGGAGATGGGAGATGGGAGAAAGTTCCACAAAGTCAACTATCACTGCAGCCCTCCACCAGTCGGGCCTTTATGGCAGAGTGGCCCGAAGGAAGCCTCTCCTCAGTGCAAGACATATGAAAGCCTACATAGAGTTTGCTCAAAAACACATGAATGACTCCCAGACTATGAGAAATAAGATTCTCTGGTCTGATGAGCTGAAGATAGAACTTTTTGGTGATAATTCTAAGCGGTATGTGTGGAGAAAACCAGGCACTACTCATCACCTGCCCAATACAATCCCAACAGTGAAACATGGTGGTGGCATCATGCTATGGGGGTGTTTTTCAGCTGCAGGGACAGGACGACTGGTTGCAATTGAAGGAAACATGAATGCGGCCAAGTACAGAGATATCCTGGATGAAAACCTCTTCCAGAGTGCTCTGGACCTCAGAATTGGCCAAAGGTTCACCTTCCAACAAGACAATGACCCTAAGCACACAGCTAACATAACAAAGGAGTGGCTTCAGAACAACTCTGTGACCATTCTTGACTGGCCCAGCCAGAGCCCTGACCTAAACCCAATTGAGCATCTCTGGAGAGACTTGAAAAGGCTGTACACCAACGTTCACCATCCAACCTGACGGAACTAGAGAGGATCTGCAAGGAACAATGGCAGAGGATCCCCAAATCTAGGTGTGAAAAACTTGTTGCATCATTCCCAAGAAGGCTGTACTAGCTCAAAAGGGTGCTTCTACTCAATACTGTGCAAATGGTGTGAATACTTATGACCTTGTGATATTTCAGTTTTTCTTTTTTAATAAATTTGCAAACATTTCTACATTTGTTTTTTTTCAGTCAAGATGGGGTGTACAGTGTACTTTAATGAGATAAAAAAAGAACTTTTTAGAATTTACCAAATGGTCTGCAATGAAACAAAGAGTGAAACATTTAAAGGGGTCTGAATACTTTCCGTACCTAGTGTATGTTTACTGCATCATTCATTATTATTCATATGTACAGTTGAAACATATCCGCCTCTACATGTGACCATGGCTTTATCTAATATATAAGAAAAGACACTTAGTAGCATATCCACAGTAACACAGCCAGGAGAAGCAGGAGGTCTTCATCATGTCAGCTCAACTCTTGTTTCTTTGCCCCTCCGCTTTACTGCCATATAGAAATAACTATCTCCACGAGCCCTGATTGTACGTCAATGCCAACAATTGACACCGGAAAAGTTTGCTATCAGCACCAGCGTCAGCACCCGGTGCACCCGGGCAAGTGCCAGGGCCCTGAGCAGACGGGGGTGCCCACTCGCCGTCGGGCACCCCGGTGCGCTATGGGGCCCGTGAGAGGAGGAGTGCGGTGCCGGCACCCACAACTGGGCCCCCGCATCCTTGCTCAGGGCCCCGGCACAATACTTACCTCTCCCCGTGCCTCCGCAGGTCCTATTTCTTCCGCGTCTCCTGACTGTGACGTCTCAGGTCAGAGGGCGCAATGACGTCTTTCCACCATGCCCTCTGCTGAGCAGTCACAGCTCAGAGAGCGGAAAGACGGCGACGCTGAGGAGTCTAGAGCAGAGCAGAGGCAGCAGGAGAGGTGAGTATTTGATTTTTTAAATTTTTTTATGTCTGGAGGCATGGGGCATTATATAGGCCCATTATGTAGAGAGCATTTATATGGGGCCCATCCTGCATGGAACATTTATATGGCACCCATCCTGCATGGAACATTTATATGGGGCCATCCTGCAGAGAACATTTATATGGGGCTATCCTGCATGGAACATTTATATGGGGGCCATCCTGCATGGAATATTTATATGGGGCCCATCCTGCATGGGACATTTTTATGGGGCCCATACAGCATGGAACATTTATATGGGGCCTATCCTGCATGGAACATTTATATGGGGCCCATACAGCATATAGCATTGTATGGGGGCCAGAATTCTGCATGGAGCATTATATGGGGGCTAGTATTCTGTATGGAGCATTATATGGGGGCCAGTATTCTGTATGGAGCATTATATGGGGGCCAGTATTGTGTAAGGAGCAATATATGGGACCCGTAATACTGTACAGAGGAATATATGGGGCTCATTATTCTGCATTGAGCATTATATGGGGTCCATTATTCTGTATGGAACATTATATGGGGTCCATTATTCTGTATGGAGCATTATATGAGGGCCAATATTCTGTATGGAGCAATATATGGGGCCCATAATACTGTACAGAGCAATATAGTGGGCCCATTATTCTGTATAGAGCATTATATGGGGTCCATTATTCTGTATGGAGCATTATATGTGGTCCATTATTCTGTATGGAGCATTATATGGGGTCAATTATTCTGTATGGAGCATTATATGGGGGCCAATATTCTGTATTGAGTATTATATGGGTCCATTATTCTGTATGGAGCAATATATGGAGCCCATAATACTGTACAGACCCATATATGGGGTCCATTAATCTGTATAGAGCATTATATGTGGTCCATTATTCTGTATGGAGGACTATGTGGTGCCCATAATACTGTACGGAGGACTATGAGGTGCCCATAATACTGTATGGAGGACTATACTGTCGGGTCTGCACTGTTTGCTGCGAGGATTCGCCGGTATCTGAGCTATTGTAGAATTTACAATAGATATCACTCATGTGATGTAAGAAGTCAGTGAAATCTTTGGCATTGTACTATATATATATTTCTCTGCTGTATCTTTGCATCATGAATTGTGGTATGTATTAAAGGGGCCACTGAGACTCTTTCGCCTGGGGCCCACGAAAACCTGGAGCCGGCCCTGAGTATTATGCAGGTATCTTCACCTAGAAACATCACTGGGGAATATAGCGCTGTATTAGAGACACTTTCTCTAAAGTTCAGGTTGGGTGGTGTATTTCAAATTAAAAGTGAAGTCTCCACCCGCGCGGTGCCAGTACAGAAACAACATGTAAATGGAAGTAAACTTTTGGAGGAAAAAAGTATTACAAATCCACTGTGAGAACCCACCGGAAAGATGTCTGAAGCATAATGGGATGTAATGTAGGTGGGAAGATGTTTATGATCACAGACACTTAAATTCATTTAAACACATTGCGGGTGAACAGGAGAATCTCTCCATAGGAAAAAAGCTGAGCGGAACTCTGGCCGACTTGTCCTTAGATCTGACTCCACAATCACTATGTCATGTCCTACTTGTAAATGTGACATTGTCATCTCCATGTAGCTATAATCTCGTGACAAGGAAACTGTAGAAATTGTAAGTAAAATCAGTAAGAAACTATAAACCTGAACCATCACTGAGATCTAACACAATATGGAAATGATTCTATGATATATAATTATCTTGCAGATCATACAGGTATTATACCTATAGGCCCACCATTAGTTTAGGCTGACTGCAGGTCACTACATTTCCAATCACTTGTTTATATCTAGTTTATTTCCCTGTACATCAAATATATCGGCTCTTTAGAGAGAAAAAACAATAAGAGAAAATGGCTCTAGAAATGCTCAGGTCTTACACTCTGCCAATAGAGGACGCTTCTTAAAAAGAGAAAATAAAAGTTCCACCTATATGTTAATTAATTGCTGAAATCCTAAAAAGCGTCGGGTCAGCTATTTGTACTTTTTTATAGTGCTAATACAGTTCTTCTCATCATTATTGGCACGCATGAAGTTAAAGTACATAATGTGGAATATCTCCTGAAAAAAATTAATCAAGTGAAACAGTTTTTTTGTATAGAGCACTCTTGTTAAATACAAAAGAGCAAATGATAAACAATTTAAAACAAAAAACAATGGGAGGATTTTGGCATCCTTTACATTAATTTAGTATGGAAACACATTTTGACTCGACAGTGGTAAATCACAAAAGAGATTCACCTGTGATTAATTGTCGGTGCCCATGTGACATGAATTAGCCTATGAATGATGACTTCAATATTTTAAAAAGTCACATGGTAGGCCCTGTTCCTTTGTCACAATGGTGAAGACAAAGGAGCTGCCTGAGGACAACAGAACTGCTATTATTTGCAAACACAAGACTTCCAAAGGGTATAAGATCATCTCCCAAGACCTTGGTATCCCAGTTTCAACAGTGTGCAATGTTATTAAGAAGTTTGCCAAGCATGGAACTGTCAAGAACCTCACTGGACGTGGGGAAAGAGGAAAATTGATAAGAGATGTCTTCGAAGGTTGGTGCGAATGGTGGAAAAAACACCACGTCAAACATCCAAAGACCTGAAGGCCAACCTGGAACAATCTGTAGTCATCGTTTCAACAAGTATCAGATGTCGCACACTAAACCAAGCAGAGCTTTATGGGCGAAGGCCAAGGAAGAAACCATTGCTGAAGAAAAGACATAAAAAGGAAAAACTGATCTTTGCCAAAGAGTTCCTTGACAAACAACAATCCTTCTGGGAAAATGTTCTGTGGACAGATGAAACAAAAATAGAGCTTTTTGACATTTCAATGCAACAGTTTGTTTACAGATGGCGCAATGAAGCTTATAAGGAAAGGAACACCTTACCAACATTTAAGCATGGTGGAGGATCCATAATGCTGTGGGGTTGCTTTGCTGCGTCTGGTACTGGAGGCCTTGACCGTATCACAGGAATCATGAAACAAGAGAATTTTAAAGAGATTATAGAGCAAAATGTCCTACCCAGTGTAAGAAAACTTGGTTTGAGTTGAAGATCATGGGTCCTCCTGCAACACAATGATCCAAAGCACACATCCAAAAGTACACAGGAATGGTTGAAAAATAAAAAATATACTGTTTTAAAATGGCCAGCAATGAGTATGGACCTCAATCTCATTGAAAATCGTTGGGGTGAGCTGAAATCTGCCATTGAAAAAAAGAACTTTGCAAACATTCAAGAGCTCGAACAAACTGCAAAGGTAGAGTGGGAGAAAATTCCAGCTGAGAAGTCTAAGAAGCTGATAGATGGCTTCAAGAAACGTTTGTCAGCAATGCCAAAGGGTCTGCAACCAAGTATTAATTAGGGGTGCCTTTATTGCTGCACTTGCTGTTTATTCTGTTTCTTCCTTGAAATTGTAACATGGAAGTTGAAAAACAATGTTTTATTTTTGTATTACTTTGCACCACTAATTAAAAAATCCTGAGCATATAACTTTGGTACATTTCCATTTATTTCTGAAGATATTGTACAGTCTATGATAAAAATGAAGGGGTGCCAACAATGGGGAGCGGCACTGTACTTATACCATAAATGCCACTAATGCTTGTAATAAAAATAATAGTTTTTATAACTTTTAAATATATTAATATATTTCTAACATAAAATAAACTGCAACAAATTGTGCATTTCTGCATTTCTTTACATATATTTTAATATCCACAAGATTAAAAAAAAGGACAGCATTCCAATTAATCGGGAAGAAAATAAGATGTTATATTTGCCCACACAAAGTAATATTTTAGCTTAAACCCGTGAACCTTTTTCAAGCAAAAAAAAATCTAAAGGCTGGAGCTGAAACGCTGCTGTGTGTGAGCAAATAAAAATCCCTATATTATCCCTATTTTTTTTCACAAATAAATTGGAGTGCTGATTTTTTTTAGAAATTTGTATGTTCAGTCAAGGGTCCTGAAGGTTTGCAGCTCTCGTGTTTTACTATTTGGATTAGTGCTGATTTTTACTTTACTTTTTCATTTAAAAGCTGAATCTTTGATGTCTATAAAAAACATAATCCATAAAACATTTGCCTATAACATAACACACAGTTTACTCTTGAAATGAATAATATATTTCTTCAATTCTCAAATTTGAAATACTGTATATTCCCACCTACTTCCAAAGAATACAAGAGTACATAGAGTCAAGCTAGGAGTAATAAGTAGTGTGGCGGCCTTTATTTGGTGGCTCAGGTCACCATGCAGCTCATAGACCTCATGGGTGCTGCCAATCAGTAACATACATGCAGCCAATGACTGAGCAGGCAATGCGTGGCACATGCTTTCCATTAACCCTTTGGCTATGTGCATGTTTAGTATTTGCAGCAGATTTTTCTGTTGCAAAAACCAGAATGTTGGCAGGAAAAACGCTGCATAAAATAAGTGTGATTTTGTGTCCATTTTTTATGCATTTTTAATTGTGTTTTTTTTTTCATTCATTTGAATGGGTAAAAGTCACTGCAAAATCACTACAGAATTGACATGTTGCAGATTTGTAAAAAGGTTTTGAAGGTTCAAATCTGCAAGTAAAAATAAGCAGCACATACATGAGATTTCAGAAGTGTCATTCACTTTGCTGGTACTGTAAAACGCAGTGTTTTTCTGTGGCATAAACACAATAGTGGCAAAAACACAATGTATGAACAAGCGTGTTTAATTGTTGTATTACTTTGGATCACTAATTATAAAATCCTGAGGATATAACTTTGGTACATTTCCATTTATTTATGAAGATATTGTACAGTCTATGAAAAAAACACAATGTATGAACAAGCACTTAGTGAGATCATTTCTTTAGCTATTTTTTTTACAAATTAAATATATGTATTTCTGTGTGGAAATATAATAAGTTCCTTACAAGGAAATATAACACTGCAGTATAATAGAATAATCAGTAGATTAATGGTTAATTGTACATTATTATAACATTGTTATTCTTTGATATCAGCATTAGTTGAAGTCTGTGCAAATATCAAGAAAAGAGAATTATGTTTTACCACTCCGATGTATTGCATCAGGTTGTATAATTCATAAAGAATTAGAATGATCTAGAAACAGCAGCAAACCCAGAAAATAATCGTTAGCAGGAGCAAGGACAGAGTCCTCCCTTCCCCCAGTGTTGGTTTTTGCATAATCATCCCACCCCCATACATAACAGAGACTGAGCAGAAGCCTGAGCACTGAGCGGACCCTCCCCCACACAGATCAGAGACTGAGCAGAAGCCTGAGCACTGAGCCTATCCCTCCCCCACACAGATCAGAGACTGAGCAGAAGCCTGAGCGCTGAGCGGACCCTCCCCCACACAGATCAGAGACTGAGCAGAAGCCTGAGCGCTGAGCCTATCCCTCCCCCACACAGATCAGAGACTGAGCAGAAGCCTGAACGCTGAGCCTATCCCTCCCCCACACAGATCAGAGACTGAGCAGAAGCCTGAGCACTGAGCCTATCCCTACCCCACACAGATCAGAGACTGAGCAGAAGCCTGAGCGCTGAGCCTATCCCTCCCCCACACAGATCAGAGACTGAGCAGAAGCCTGAGCGCTGAGCCTATCCCTCCCCTACACAGATCAGAGACTGAGCAGAAGCCTGAGCGCTGAGCCTATCCCTCCCCCACACAGATCAGAGACTGAGCAGAAGCCTGAGCGCTGAGCCTATCCCTCCCCCACACAAATCAGAGACTGAGCAGAAGCCTGAGCGCTGAGCCTATCCCTCCCCCACACAGATCAGAGACTGAGCAGAAGCCTGAGCGCTGAGCCTATCCCTCCCCCACACAGATCAGAGACTGAGCAGAAGCCTGAGCGCTGAGCCTATCCCTCCCCCACACAGATCAGAGACTGAGCAGAAGCCTGAGCGCTGAGCCTATCCCTCCCCCACACAGATCAGATCAGAGACTGAGCAGAAGCCTGAGCGCTGAGCCTATCCCTCCCCCACACAGATAAGAGACTGAGCAGAAGCCTGAGCGCTGAGCCTATCCCTCCCCCACACAGATCAGAGACTGAGCAGAAGCCTGAGCGCTGAGCCTATCCCTCCCCCACACAGATCAGAGACTGAGCAGAAGCCTGAGCGCTGAGCCTATCCCTCCCCCACACAGATCAGAGACTGAGCAGAAGCCTGAGCGCTGAGCCTATCCCTCCCCCACACAGATCAGAGACTGAGCAGAAGCCTGAGCGCTGAGCCTATTCCTCCCCCACACAGATCAGAGACTGAGCAGAAGCCTGAGTGCTGAGCCTATCCCTCCCCCACACAGATCAGAGACTGAGCAGAAGCCTGAGCGCTGAGCCTATCCCTCCCCCACACAGATCAGAGACTGAGCAGAAGCCTGAGCGCTGAGCCTATCCCTCCCCCACACAGATAAGAGACTGAGCAGAAGCCTGAGCGCTGAGCCTATCCCTCCCCCACACAGATCAGAGACTGAGCAGAAGCCTGAGCACTGAGCCTATCCCTCCCCCACACAGATCAGAGACTGAGCAGAAGCCTGAGCGCTGAGCCTATCCCTCCCCCACACAGAACAGAGACTGAGCAGAAGCCTGAGCGCTGAGCCTATCCCTCCCCCACACAGATCAGAGACTGAGCAGAAGCCTGAGCGCTGAGCCTATCCCTCCCCCACACAGATCAGAGACTGAGCAGAAGCCTGAGCGCTGAGCCTATCCCTCCCCCACACAGATCAGATCAGAGACTGAGCAGAAGCCTGAGCGCTGAGCCTATCCCTCCTCCACACAGATCAGAGACTGAGCAGAAGCCTGAGCGCTGAGCCTATCCCTCCCCCACACAGATCAGAGACTGAGCAGAAGCCTGAGCGCTGAGCCTATCCCTCCCCCACACAGATCAGAGACTGAGCAGAAGCCTGAGCGCTGAGCCTATTCCTCCCCCACACAGATCAGAGACTGAGCAGAAGCCTGAGTGCTGAGCCTATCCCTCCCCCACACAGATCAGAGACTGAGCAGAAGCCTGAGCGCTGAGCCTATCCCTCCCCCACACAGATCAGAGACTGAGCAGAAGCCTGAGCGCTGAGCCTATCCCTCCCCCACACAGATAAGAGACTGAGCAGAAGCCCGAGCGCTGAGCCTATCCCTCCCCCACACAGATCAGAGACTGAGCAGAAGCCTGAGCGCTGAGCCTATCCCTACCCCACACAGATCAGAGACTGCGCAGAAGCCTGAGCGCTGAGCCTATCCCTCCCCCACACAGATGAGACACTGAGCAGAAGCCTGAGCACTGAGCCTATCCCTCCCCCACACAGATCAGAGATTGAGCAGAAGCCTCAGCACTGAGCCTATCCCTCCCCCACACAGATCAGAGACTGAGCAGAAGCCTGAGCACTGAGCCTATCCCTCCCCCACACAGATCAGAGACTGAGCAGAAGCCTGAGCGCTGAGCCTATCCCTACCCCACACAGATCAGAGACAGAGCAGAAGCCTGAGCGCTGAGCCTATCCCTCCCTCATACAGATCAGAGACTGAGCAGAAGCCTGAGCGCTGAGCCTATCCCTCCCCCACACAGATCAGAGACTGAGCAGAAGCCTGAGCGCTGAGCCTATCCCTCCCCCACACAGATAAGAGACTGAGCAGAAGCCTGAGCGCTGAGCCTATCCCTCCCCCACACAGATCAGAGACTGAGCAGAAGCCTGAGCGCTGAGCCTGTCCCTCCTCCACACAGATCAGAGACTGAGCAGAAGCCTGAGCGCTGAGCCTATCCCTCCCCCACACAGATCAGACACTGAGCAGAAGCCTGAGCACTGAGCCTATCCCTCCCCCACACAGATCAGAGATTGAGCAGAAGCCTGAGCACTGAGCCTATCCCTCCCCCACACAGATCAGAGACTGAGCAGAAGCCTGAGCACTGAGCCTATCCCTCCCCCACACAGATCAGAGACTGAGCAGAAGTCTGAGCGCTGAGCCTATCCCTACCCCACACAGATCAGAGACTGAGCAGAAGCCTGAGCACTGAGCCTATCCCTCCCCCACACAGATCAGAGACTGAGCAGAAGCCTGAGCACTGAGCCTATCCCTCCCCCACACAGATCAGAGACTGAGCAGAAGCCTGAGCGCTGAGTCTATCCCTCCCCCACACAGATCAGAGACTGAGCAGAAGCCTGAGTGCTGAGCCTATCCCTACCCCACACAGATCAGAGACTGAGCAGAAGCCTGAGCACTGAGCCTATCCCTCCCCCACACAGATCAGAGACTGAGCAGAAGCCTGAGCACTGAGCCTATCCCTCCCGCACACAGATCAGAGACTGAGCAGAAGCCTGAGCGCTGAGCCTATCCCTCCCCCACACAGATCAGAGACTGAGCAGAAGCCTGAGCGCTGAGCCTATCCCTCCCCCACACAGATCAGAGACTGAGCAGAAGCTTGAGCACTGAGCCTATCCCTCCCCCACACAGATCGGAGACTGAGCAGAAGCCTGAGCGCTGAGCCTATCCCTCCCCCACACAGATCAGAGACTGAGCAGAAGCCTGAGCACTGAGCCTATCCCTCCCCCACACAGATCAGAGACTGAGCAGAAGCCTGAGCGCTGAGCCTATCCCTCCCCCACACAGATCAGAGACTGAGCAGAAGCCTGAGCACTGAGCCTATCCCTCCCCCACACAGATCAGAGACTGAGCAGAAGCCTGAGCGCTGAGCCTATCCCTACCCCACACAGATCAGAGACTGAGCAGAAGCCTGAGCGCTGAGCCTATCCCTCCCCCACACAGATCAGAGACTGAGCAGAAGCCTGAGTGCTGAGCCTATCCCTCCCCCACACAGATCAGAGACTGAGCAGAAGCCTGAGCACTGAGCCTATCCCTCCCCCACACAGATCAGAGACTGAGCAGAAGCCTGAGCGCTGAGCCTATCCCTACCCCACACAGATCAGAGACTGAGCAGAAGCCTGAGCGCTGAGCCTATCCCTCCCCCACACAGATCAGAGACTGAGCAGAAGCCTGAGTGCTGAGCCTATCCCTCCCCCACACAGATCAGAGACTGAGCAGAAGCCTGAGCGCTGAGCCTATCCCTCCCCCACCACAAGGCTAGAAACATGAGCAGCACACAAACCACAGCTCAGAGAGATAACGCCACTCCCTCACTATGTAAGTGTGTAATACACAGAGAGCCTGTGCCTCCTTAGCGCTTATACTCGTTTGCAAGAAACACGGACGAGTGCAATCCGATAGAAAATCGGATTGCACTCTTACCAATGTTAATTTAAGAGTTACAGCTCATCTGCAATTTTTTTTCTCAGGTGAAATCAGATTGAGAAAAAATGTCAGCATGCTGCGATTTGCTGCGTATCCCGGACGAGCCTCGCCAATGCAAGTCAATGGGTGCGAGAAAAAAAACGGATGGCATACGGACCATCCATATGCCATCCGATTTTTACGAATACATTACCGTTCTGTAGCACAGAACTGTGTAAATGGTCCTGTAAATGATTGTAGAATAATAGCTGCAGAGAAAAAAAACGCATTGCATACGGATGTTATACGGATGTTATGTGAGAAAAAAATCTCATTGTACTCGCATGGCACCCGTCCTACTTTTCAGAAACAACATCGGACTGTCCGTGTCCCTCCCCCACATTACAGATATAATATACAACCTCCCTATGACATTCCCAGCATGTCACACCCTTATATATGACATGGATGATAAAGCTATCCCTCCCAGCACACAGCTGAGTCATGTGAATGGCTGCTGTATCCTGCACATGTGACATGTACAGATGACACATATCCGCCTCTACATGCTTCCACTATTATACCTAATATATAAGAAAAGCAGAAAGACTCCTATCAGCATCATAGTGATACATGCAGGAGATAGCCTAACAAGAATAAAATATGACTATGTTCACACACGTTGTGTTCTTTTCTGCAGCTAAATCTGCTGCAAATCCGCTGACAACATTTCTCTGGCAAGAAAACAGCTGCGTCAAAAATACAGGTTTTCTTGCCTTTTTTGATGGGTTTTTTTTCACTGTCCTTCTGTCTCTATTTAGAAAGAAAAGAATTAGAATCAGACTTAGAAATGCCACTAAGTAGTATGTGATATAACAATGTTATCGCATTCTAATAGTCGGATTGTATGGGGGCCATCGTTGACATATAACAGAAGGACGGAGTGCAAAGCACAAAACAACGATAATAGCCCAATAATTAGAAAAATAGAAAACCTTTATTGAATATCAGACAACAGAAAGTCTGGGGAGACAATAGATACACATACATACTCATATAACGAGAAAAATCGATGCACAGAAGCGTAAAAACATTAAAAAACAAGCTAAACATCACACGGAGTGTGACAATACCATGGAGAGTGTGCGTTGTTTGAAACTAAAGTAAGGTGGACAAGATGCTGCGCTATATAAATCAAGTGTGCATATAGACAATATTTAATCAAAAAGAGCAGCATAGTCACCATGGGCAAATAGTCACATGTCCTCTCCCTACAATCGCGCGTCGGGGATACACACACGGAGTGTGCTCTGCTCTCCTCTCTCCCCCTTACAGAGGTAAAAATGTCCTTTGACTCACATCCATATCTATATATTGTAGGGAAAGGACATGTGACTATTTGCCCAATAGATGAAAATCATTTAAGGCAACCATATGCTGTCAGGGGACAGAAGGATAGGATGTGCTTTCCTTCTCCCGGTATACACAAGTGTCTGGCAGCGGCTTATTCTGTGCTCATCATTTACAACAAATGCATGCTCAGCCAAACAGAGCGTGAAGTGTATATTGTGGCCAAGCAGATATAACCAGCTATAACAGTTACCTGTACCATGCCATTAGGATTGTTAAAGGGAATCTGTCACCCCCTGGGCGATATCAGACCTCTACTATGGCCATACAGGTGATAGAAAACTAAATCTATACTTACCTGTATGGCCCATAGCAGAGGTCTGATATTGCCCAGGGGGTGACAGATCCCTTTAACGACTAAGCGAGTCCATTTTTCTTTTCTTCCTTTCTCTTATAATTCGGCCTCTCACAACTGTTTTAATTCTGGGCATAATAATGAACCAGGAGGAACTGGATGAACAGAGGTATGGCCCATTCCAGGCGGATAAGGAACAACATTATAATATTATAAGAGGTATATTGTGGCAAACGCTAAGGGCAGGAGTGAGATTTACGCTGCTGACGTACAAGGCGTGTACAACAAGAATGATCCCATTCACTGACACCATTCAGAGGTTTTAACAGTATATTAGACAGTAGCTTCGTCTGCGCTTGTACAGTGCAATACGGTCACTACATTCGGCCACAAAGCCCCTTTAACTACTGATAACGACCGGGAATTTTTGTGAAATTTCATCGCATGTGACTCCCCATCTGCGGCGCTCACTGTCACCAGCATTTGGGTGTTTTTTATAAGACACAGACCATGATCACTGCAGGCAATTATTCCTGTTTCCAGACCTTTCCAGCCACAATCACAGTGATTTCTATCAGGCTGAATTAGCCGCTCTGCTCTATGTGCTGGACTGGGAATTACAGCTATTTGTTTAGGCAATGGCAATGTCACTGTTTCTTTGTTTAGGAGGAAAGGGCAGGCAGCTGCTGCTCTGCAAGTGGAAGGAACTGGATAAAACCGGTTTCAACCAGCTCAGGCAAGATCGTCAGCATAAATAGCTGCAGCAGACAGCCACAATATGTGGAGCAGACTCTGACAACATGCTGAAGGGGAACGGGACGGATGTGCAGCCAGGCTTCTGTAGTCTGCACAAAACTCTGATATGGATCCAGGACATGCCATTGCTTTCCGACACAAACGATGTTACATGTGAGAGAAAATGCCATAAGGAAAGGCAAAACTACCAGACTATGACACCGCTGTACCAGAGCAGATTACAAGAGCCACAATGGTGCCGCGGTACGTTAGAGAATTGCACACATAGCAGTTGCTTATAAAAAAAAAAATCTAACCGCTCTTTACTCACCGTCCCCAGGTCCAGCGCTGACGATCCGGCATTGACTGCGGCGCTGATGTCATATCGACACCCAATCTGTGAGCTCAGCACCCGTATAGACGGGACGCCCCCTCAGTGCTGACAAGCTCACTGATTGGGTGCTGCAATGTCGACTTGACATCAGCGCCGCAGCTAATACCGGACATCGGGAGCAGCGGCGGTGACTCAGCGCTGGACTCGGGGACGGTGAGTAAAGAGTGAATTGAGTTTTTTTATAAATTGCAGCCAGGGACAAAGGTTTTCTGAGAAAAGACAACTCGTTTAACATTTGTGTAGTAGATAGCCTGCTGGAACATTTTTATACATAATTATCCTGTCGCGATTAACAGGCTTTTTATATGTAAATCTAAATTTTGGGGTAAAGCTCATGAAATAAGTGAAAAAAATAAGTGGTGCTACGTTGCATAATATACTGTAAAAGCAAAGTGCCTGTCTGACACATTGTATAGTACACTGGGATTTTGTATAGGCGGTCCTCTGCCCCCTGCCCATGCTATACTACTGATCTTTACATACCCAGCAAGAGACATGTGATCTGTACCTCCCAGAAAGCAGAGTAGGATGAGGGTGATTAGGGCTAGGACAAGGTCCTTTGGTGCCCTAGGCAGATTAAGCTGACGGCAAAACCCCCTTCCCCCACATGAACCCTCAGTCCCCATGTAGAGAAATGGGTCAATGACTAAGGTAACAGGACCAGATACCAAACTGTGATGACCACTTCCATTAGAATTGTTACCTGTTTCACCAAAAAAATACCAGCAAAAGTAAAAAAAAAAGTGGTGTACTTTAGAGGTGAGGCTCAACAGGGAGTGTGTTTTAATAGTTGGATAAGAAATCATTCATTCCTTGCAGACCATTTACACAATATCAGGGAAAAATAGCATTGTTCATTCTTGACATCCTATATTTGAAATGCCAAACCCAAAGACAGTCATGGAAACTAATATTACTTAACTATCATGGGGGCCGTTTGGTTTTAATTAAGGTGTGCAGCATTTAGCAGATACACCAAAGAAAGCTAAACAGACTCCATTATAAAGCGATACGTATGATGGTTTTTATATCCGTCATGCAACAAATACAGTTTGCAACAAAACTGATGGTGGTTTTGGTGCCATATTCCTGTATTAATAGTGGCTCTGGTGATGTATTCATGTAATGATGGCAGTTCTGGTCTCGTATTCCTGTACTGATGGTGGTTAAAGTGACATCTTCATGTAGTGATGGTTGTTCTGGTGCTGTATTCATGTACTGTTGATGGCTCTGGTTATGTATGCACATAGTGATGATGATTCTGGTGCTATATTCAACACAAGAACTATCATCAGTACTTGAATACGAAACCAAAATCATCAGTACGTGAATTCATCACCAGAGCCATCAACAGTATATAAAAACAGCACCAGAACTATCATCAGTAAATAGGTCATTAGAACCACCAACAGTACATGAATATATCACCAGAACCATCATCAGTAGATAAATGCATAACCAGAACCACTATCAGTACATGAATACATCACAAGAACCATTGTCCGTAAATAAATACAATACCAGTACCATAATCAGTACATGACTACGTAATCAGAACCACCATCAGTACATGAATACATCACCAAGCTTAGTACAGTAATCAAAGTCAGGCCCATAACATTTATATCCCATGAACCTACAACTCCCAGTATGTCCTTAACAATAGTAAGGAGATGAAGGAGATGCTGGGAATTGTTGTTATCAGTCACTATCAGACTGTGGACCATACAAGAACCACAGTACTGATGAGATGTAGTCAGTATTAACAAGTAAGCATTTACTTCCAGGTACGTTATAGGTGACATGTTCTCAGATTGAGTAGTTTCTCTCTTTTTGTCTCTATCTTGTCCAGATGCCATGGTGACTTTTCGCATCCACAGCTCTTCTCTGCAGACTTCCCTCTTCTCCGGTCTTCTGCAGTACATCCCAATACGGTGCACTTAAAAATATGAGTGTTATTAAAATACCCTCTGCATAAAAGTATTTGTTCATATTATGATCTAAATAAGCCTGCTATGGTATATGGCCTCCACACTGTTTGCCTTTATAAGCTATACCCGCCACATTATCCGCCTTAATGGGGTATAACCACCCCACTATCTTGAAATTATTGTAATAGTACATATTTATAAGAGCATTTACAAAATCTAATTGAAATGAAAATCTTGAAATGCGTCAGTTCAATCTTTTGAAATTGTTTTTAGTGCAAATATTGTAAATCATACTAATGTTTTTATATATTTATAACATACCGTATATTTCGGACTATAAGACGCACTGGACCATAAGATTTTAGAGATTTTAGAGTGGAAAATGGGGAATTTTTTTTTTAATAAGATGGGGGTCTGTCTTATAGTCCGAATAGGTCTCTTACATGGGGGGGGCGGTGGAGCGGGGATCACAGGAGGCAGGGTCCCTCAGGAAGCCAGCAGAAGTGTAGCATTGCAGAGGGCCCTGGGTGGGAGAAGGCGGTGCCCCAGCAGCAGGGAGTTGTGGTGGTAGTGGAGCGGCATAGTGGGATGCAGGGTCCCTCCCTGAGGAACCATGCGGCAGGAGCGGTGAGATGCTGTGGGCCCGGTGTCGGCGGTGAAGCAGAGCACAGTGCACTGCTTTTCCGGCGGACATCTTCCAGAAGCCATGGTCTACAGGAAAATGGCAGCCCAAGCTGGCGCATGCGCAGTATGGGATCTCGGCAGCCATTTCCCTGAGGTCCAAGGCTTCAGGAAGATAGCCGCCGGAGGCATCGCATGCGCAGTTGAGATCTTGGCTGGGTCGAGATCCCAGTCTGCGCATGTGGCCGCTGGGAAATCTCTGCCTGACCGCCAATACTGGGCAAACAGCATCGCACAGCTTCTGCAGCCGCCGGCTTCCAGACGGAGGGACCATGCTTCCTTGCGATCTCGCTCCACCACCACCGCAACTCCCTGGTAAGCTTGTATTTGGACCATAAGACGCATCCCCCATTTTCCACCTTAATGTGGGGGGTGAAAGTGCGTCTTATGGTCCGGAAAAAACGGTAAATAAGTGGAAATGTGATGTCTAGGAAAAGAAAAATAGTTAAATGTGGCCATGATATAAAACACAGTTTGAAAACGTTCCTTCAAGTCACGCAATAGGAATATAGTCCCACCTACTGATGAAGAATGAAGCAGGACATTACATGAGGCAGAGGGTGATGTGAAGGCCTCTCTATGGGGGCTCAGGCCACTAGAAAGCTGAAATGCCTTATGTGTGCTGGAGAACATGAACTTGTATGCAGCCAATTACGTAGCAGGCAATGTGTAGTGGATGCTGATTTTTAGGTTTACACAAAAAAAATGAGCATGAACAAAAGGATTATGGTTTCTGTTAAAAGGGTTGTCCGGTACTTTAAAAAAAATGCCAGTGTGTTTTCATGCAAAATACAACCTTCTTTCTAATTACCTTGCGCTGCTGATACTGCCTGTGAGCGGCGCTATCGGTGGCCGCTCACAGGCAGCACGTGACCCTACGCTGATGTCACGACAAGTGAGGCGTGACTCAGCCCTGGGGTCCCCGCGGTGGCTGCTGGGTTGTGGGCGGGGTTATTCCCCTGCGTCACACCCAGCATCCACCACGCGCTTTCCCAGTGAATGAGGACAGGGAGAACGTGTGGTGGATGATGGGTGTGACGCGCGGGGTAACCCCACCCATGACCCAGCATCCACCGGTGGAACGCGGAAGAGGGACCCCCGGCTGCAGCCGCAACTTGTCATGACGTCAGCAGATGTCAGCGCTGGCTGCAGCCGGGGGTCACGTGCTGCCTGTGAGCGGCCACCGATAGCGCCTCTCACATGCAGTATCAGCAGAGGGAGGTAATTAGAAAGAAAGTTGTATTTATCATTAAAACACACTGCCATTTTTTTAAAAGTACTGGACAACCCCTTTAACCCATAATAGATGCACTGTTTAAAAAAAAATAATGAAATGTGATCCAACAGATTATTTTTTACCAAACTGTGCCACTACAATATTATTCATCAATTGATTAAATAGCACCCACATTTTTGACAAAGAATTAAACATTTCTAGAAAACAAAACAGAATGATCTAGAAACAGCATCAGACTGAGAAAACAATTGTTCTCCCTTCCCCCACTGCTGAGTGTGGCATATGGAAAGGAGAGGAAATGAGCCGACCCTCCCCCACACAGATAAGAGACTGAGCAGAAGCCTGAGCGCTGAGGCTATCCCTCCCCTACACAGATCAGAGACTGAGCAGAAGCCTGAGCGCTGAGCCTATCCCTCCCCCACACAGATCAGAGACTGAGCAAAAGCCTGAGCGCTGAGCCTATCCCTCCCCCACACAGATCAGAGACTGAGCAAAAGCCTGAGCGCTGAGCCTATCCCTCCCTCACACAGATCAGAGACTGAGCAGAAGCCTGAGTGCTGAGCCTATCCCTCCCCCACACAGATCAGAGACTGAGCAGAAGCCTGAGCGCTGAGCCTATCCCTCCCCCACACAGATAAGAGACTGAGCAGAAGCCTGAGCGCTGAGCCTACCCTCCCCCATACAGATCAGAGACTGAGCAGAAGCCTGAGCGCTGAACCTATCCCTCCCCCACACAGATAAGAGACTGAGCAGAAGCCTGAGCGCTGAGCCTATCCCTCCCCCACACAGATCAGAGACTGAGCAGAAGCCTAAGCGCTGAGCCTATCCCTCCCCCACACAGATAAGAGACTGAGCAGAAGCCTGAGCCTATCCATCCCCCACACAGATCAGAGACTGAGCAGAAGCCTGAGCGCTGAGCCTATCCCTCCCCCACACAGATCAGAGACTTAGCAAAAGCCTGAGCGCTGAGCCTATCCCTCCCCCACACAGATCAGAAACTGAGTAGAAGCCTGAGCGCTGAGCCTATCCCTCCCCCACACAGATCAGAGACTGAGCAGAAGCCTGAGCGCTGAGCCTATCCCTCCCCCACACAGATCAGAGACTGAGCAGAAGCCTGAGCGCTGAGCCTATCCCTCCCCCACACAGATCAGAGACTGAGCAGAAGCCTGAGCGCTGAGCCTATCCCTTCCCCACACAGATAGGAGACTGAGCAGAAGCCTGAGCGCTGAGCCTATCCCTCCCCCACTACAAGGCTATAAACATGAGCAGCACACAAAGAACAGCTCAGAGACAGAGATAACGCCACTCCTTCACTATGTAAGTGTGTAATACACAGAGATCCTGAGCCTCCTCCTTATACAGGGGATCGGGAGCAGCACAGAGTCCGTGTCCCTCCCCCAGATTACAGATGAATCACACAGATATAATATACAACCTCCCTATGACCTACAAAAAAGAGATTCCCAGCATGTCACACCCTTATATATGACATGGATAAAAGCACATAGTTGAGTCATGTGAATGGCTTCTGTATCCTGCACATGTGGCATGTACATATTAGTGTTAAATGAGTATGTATCATTAACTCTTTCGGCGAGCACGCTCGGGTGCTCGCCGAGTATTTTGGCGTGCTTGGCGTTTCATTCACTGTTGCCGCGCCTGCAAGTGTCACGGCTGTTAGATATTGCTTGTTAGACAGTTGACACTTGCAGGCGCGGCGACAGTGAATGAAACGTCGAGCACGCCAAAATACTCGGTGATCACCAGAGCGTGCTCGCCGAAAGAGTTAATGATACATACTCGCTCAACACTAGTACAGATGAAACATATCTGCTTCTACATGCGTCCGCTGTTATAGCTAATGTATAAGCTCTATTTATTCTCATGGGAATTTCAAAGACCGGCCCAGAGCAGCGCTCACCTATCTCCCACAGTCCCATTATGAATGAATAAGGAGGCAGTGCGTATGAACGAACACCGCGTCTTCAGAGCCCCGATTCCCATGATTGGTGGGGGCATCATCAGTTGGACCCCCAATGATCAGTAAGTTAGAAGTTATATAACTTCCAATCTTTGGAAAACATCCTTAATCCAGGCCACACAATCAAGAAATGATTGCCTCCACAAGCAATGACTGCATGTTGTCCTGCGTGCTACTGCCAAAGAAGCATGATCACTGCTGGTGCCAATGAGCGACCTTTCTATACCACAGATATGGTTACATACACTGCAATATGTTGTTCAGCCCTTGCAGAACTTGGCTTATATCACAACCTCTGTGGACCCAGAGATTTCTGTGCTTTTTTACACTTGCTGAACAGACAGGATAACATGGAGTAATCAGCTCTGGGAGGTGACAAGTAAGATGCTGACGACTGATGAACAGTAGAATATCCCTTATTAAAGACTCCGCTCCTACAGGCTCTGACACGCACTTATTACTTTGTATTATCCTTGGCCAAATTCCATTAAAAAGAAAAGTTCTAATTTGTGATTTTTTATTAATATTATACAATTATGATGTATTCAATTACTTAAGTTTATTTCTCAATAGATGAAAATCATTAAAGGCAACCAGATGATACAAGTGTATGGCAGTGGCTTATTCTGTGCTCATCATTTAAAACAAATGCATGCTCAGCCAAACAGAGCGTGCAAGTGTAAATTGTGGCCAAGGAGATATAACCAGCTATAACAGTTACCTGTACCGTGCTATTAGGATTTTTATTGACTATGCCACATATGCTGGGTATATTGTGGCAAACGCTAACAGCAGTAGTGAGATTTACGCTACTGACGTGCAAGGTAGGGGCGGACATACCGCCGGTGCAACTGCACCGAGGCTTGGAGGGTCAGGGGGGGCCCTTGCCGGGCAGCTAATATTGACGGCAATCTGGCCATGGGCTCCACGGAGCTTCGGGCTCTAAGAAGTAGGCCAGATTGCCCTCATCTGTCTAGCGCTGTTATCTGCGGTCTATTCTAGATGCCGCTGTACCGTAAACTGTGAAATTCCCTTTTGTACTGCATGGGTTAATGACAGTTCTATTGCCGTGTCCTGGTGGATATGAGTTTCTGTGTGAGTCTCCTCCCTCTAGCCTTTAAGTAGCCTCTCCTTCCACCAGGTGGAGCTGCTGATAGTTTCACACTATACCTGGAAGCCGTGCTGTGCAGTCCTGTTCATTTGTGCCGCTGAAGTCCTTTCCTTTGAGATTGCTGTACCTTTGTTCTGTGGAGGGAGGTGAGGGGGATTAGGGCAGGGCTTGTGGAGGAGTTAGTGCTTAGGCTGGAGACCCGAACCTTCTCACCATCACAGATACCTTCGGGGTCAGGGCTATTCAGGGTTCCCAGTCTAAGGACATGTGGCGCCCAGCTGCGCTTGGTACCATAGATCCTAGAAGAGTGCATTGATGGAATCCTCCACAAGAGGCCCCCATAAACATTCACACACCTCCACCTTCCACCTCAGACCACCAGATGGAGCCCGTTAGGGATATATAAAGGGAAGGTGGAGCCAGGCAGCCCAGTGAGTGATTCAGCAGTTCCTGCTCAGACACAGAAGGAGTCAGTGCAGTCAAGCCAGAGCCTAGCAGTTCCTGCAGAAAGAGTTCAGTACAGTCTGTAGAGTGAGTCCAGACTAGAACTCACAGAGCTCAGGATAGAGAGCTAGTAGTGTGCCAACGCTCTGAGAGCGGCGAAGAAGAGCAGCGTCCCGGCTGCAGTGTGTGTAGCCTAGTGAGGGCTTCGAGCGGGGCCGAAGGCGAGTGGAAAGTGAGTAACATAGGGGGCAGAGGAGTTTAACCAGCTCACCCCGAAGAATATACCGGACACCGGGTCCGAGTCTACGTGGATCTTCATGACCGGTAGAAAACAACCAGAACCCCTGGCGAACTACATGTCCCAGGATCACCAAAAGCTGATACGTACCAGGGTCAGGAATCACAGAGACCCCAAAGAATAGGGAGCGTGATCTCCAACAGAAGGCCCTACCACAAGGTCAGCAGGTGCAGAACAGAAACAAAGTTAGGCATAGCTCCAGGCAGGTCAGAAACTTACGACGCAAAGGCAAGAGACAGGAGGCTCTACACCCGCTCACTGGGGAGGATCCTGATATGCACCCTTCACCCTACAGTGCTCCGGGATGTGCCTGAACCACCACCAGTAAAAGGTACTGAAGTGACTACCGTGTCCGTCCTCGTTCTTGCCCTGACCTGGCTGGGTCTCGCCTGTCCTGCATCCCCCTCTCCGTACGCTGCCCTGAGGCCTAGCTCCACCTGTGGGGAGCTATACCATCTTGCTGCCTTTTCACTGGCTTCAGTGGACTGCCGCAGCGCTGGTGATTCTCACCAAAAACCACAGGTGGCGTCACGAACTTTCATAAAATTAACAAACAATCCCCTTTTAAAAGCTGACCCCAGGGTACGGGCCCGTGAGCCGACCACCGCGACATCCTCAAAGTCCAGGCAAAAGACCGGGGTACCGAGTCGTCCCCATCCCCCTGGGCGAGTCATCTTTCGTGGCGTCACGAACAGGATCCCGTGCCCGCTGCAATGACGGAGTGTTATGCCCGTTGCCACCGGGTACTGTGCGCCTTTAATTAAAAACTGTGTATTTTGACTGTAGTGAAGATTGCCGCCATTGTTGGGCCGCCGAGCAAGAAGAAGGGCGTAACCGCGGGAAACTGAGGGGCGTACCTGCAAAAGCGCGCGAAGTCCCGAACACGCCCCACGCCTCGACGTCAAACCAGGAAGCGCCAGGTCCTGGAAGGAGCGTCGCTGAACGCTCTGACGCAGGACGCAAGCGACGCAAGGTCCGAAAGAAGACCGTCGCCTGCGGAGCTGCGGCCTACCGGAAGAAAAGCTACGAAGGTAGGCCACGGTTCACTAGGGGGGCGCGAGAATGTCTGAGGAACAGCACAACGCCGGAGCAACGGTACACCGCCCTGATGATCAACCCGCGCTCGGCGCCGAGCAGGCCGGAGCAGCCGCCCCGTCAGCAGGACCCGTATCTCCAGTCATACCTATGGCCCTGAATGTCCACAAGGTGGGGGAGGAGAGCAAACCCCCGCCACCTACGTCTGATGACCCGGCTGGGCCAGCCTATCATAGACAGGTGCTTCCCTGGAAGGAGCACCATTATTGAACTGCTGAAAATGTTTCATATGTTTATAATGTTTTTGTTATGCAACGTTTAAGAAATGTGCCTCCTGTAAAGGGAAGATTGTTAATGTTTATTGTTTTATAAAATGTACTTCAGCCCGGGAGTGCTGAGCTTTGCTAGGGGGGGAATGTGGCGCCCAGGTGCGCTTGGTACCACAGATCCTAGAAGAGTGCATTGATGGAATCCTCCACAAGAGGCCCCCATAAACATTCACACACCTCCACCTTCCACCTCAGACCACCAGAGGGAACCCGTTAGGGATATATAAAGGGAAGGTGGAGCCAGGCAGCTCAGTGAGTGATTCAGCAGTTCCTGCTCAGACACAGAAGGAGTCAGTGCAGTCGAGCCAGAGCCTAGCAGTTCCTGCAGAAACAGTTCAGTACAGTCTGTAGAGTGAGTCCAGACTAGAACTCACAGAGCTCAGGATAGAGAGCTAGGAGTGTGCCGACGCTCTGAGAGCGGCGAAGAAGAGCAGCGTCCCGGCTGCAGTGTGTGTAGCCTAGTGAGGGCCTCGAGCGGGGCCGAAGGCGAGTGGAAAGTGAGTAACATAGGGGGCAGAGGAGCTTAACCAGCTCACCCCGAAGAATATACCGGACACCGGGTCCGAGTCTACGCGGATCTTCATGACCGATAGAAAACAACGGGAACCCCTGGCGAACTACATGTCCCAGGATCACCAAAAGCTGATACGTACCAGGGTCAGGAATCACAGAAACCCCAAAGAATAGGGAGAGTGATCTGCAACAGAAGGCCCTACCACAAGGTCAGCAGGTGCAGAACAGAAACAAAGTTAGGCCTAGCTCCAGGCAGGTCAGAAACTTACGACGCAAAGGCAAGAGACAGGAGGCCCTACACCCGCTCACTGAGGAGGATCCTGATATGCACCCTTCACCCTACAGTGCTCCGGGATGTGCCTGAACCACCACAAGTAAAAGGTACTGAAGTAACTACCGTATCCGTCCTCGTTCTTGCTCTGACCTGGCTGGGTCTCGCCTGTCCTGCATCTCCCTCTCCGTACACTGCCCTGAGGCCTAGCTCCACCTGTGGGGAGCTATACCATCTAGCTGCCTTTTCACCGGCCTCAGTGGACTGCCGCAGCGCTGGTGATTCTCACCAGAAACCACAGGTGGCGTCACGAACTTTCATAAAATTAACAAACAATCCCCTTTTAAAAACTGACCCCAGGGTACGGGCCTGGGAGCCGACCACCGCGACATCCCCAAAGGCCAGGCAAAAGGCCCGGGTACCGAGTCGTCCCCATCCCCCTGAGCGAGTCAGACAGTCTAGTTTTCCCTGCTCACCCTGCCCATATCTGCCATTTCCTCACCAGCGTTCCCACTACACTGTGACATCATCACACGCGGTGGCCAGGGAGCAATCCCTCCAGCTTCGCTGCTGACAGGAGAAAATGGCAGGCGAGCTGGAGGGATCCATCCTCTTCTTCCTGCCCAGTGCTTCCTCCCTTACACAGATGCACGCAGCTTGATAACGTCATCATGCAGCGCGCACCTGGGTCAGGGAGAAAGTTGCTGGCAATGAGGATGCTGCAGGATAGCGGGCTGAGAGGTAAGTTGTTTTTTTGTTTTTTTTTCTAAATCGCTGGGGAGAGAAACAAGAGAATGAGAGGAGGTGTGGGAGAGCAATGATGGGGATGGGGAGAGCAATAATGGGGATGGTGGTGATGGGAAGAGCAATGGTGGGGATGGGGATGGTGGCGATGGGGAGAGCAATGATGGGAATGGTGGGCATGGGAGACCAATGGTGGGGATGAAGAGGGCAATGATGGGGATGGTGGGTCTGGGGAGAGCAATGATGGAGCTAATGGGACTGGGGAGAGCAATGATAGGGCTGGGGAGAGCAATGGTGGGGATGGGGAGAGCAATGATGTGGCTGGGAGAGCAATGATGGGGCTGGGGAGAGCAATGATGGGGATGGGGAGAGCAATAGTGGGAATCGGGAGAGCAATGATGAGGATGGTGGGGATGGGGAGAGCAATGATGAAGATGGTGGGGATGGGGAGAGTAATGATGGGGCTGGGGAGAGCAATGACGGGTTGCTGGGAGAGAGCAATGATGGGGGTGCTGGGAGAGATCAATGATGGGGGTGCTGGGAGAGAGCAATGATGGGGTGCTGGGAGAGAGCAATGATGGGGGTGCTGGGAGAGAGCTATGATGGAGGTGCTGGGAGAGAGCAATGAAGGGGGTGCTGGGAGAGATCAATGATGGGGTGCAGGAGAGAGCGATGATGGGGGTTCTGGGAGAGAGCAATTATGGGGGTTCAGCAATGATGGGGGTGCTTAGAGAGAGCAATTATGCGGGTTCAGCAATGATGGGGGTGGTGGGAGAGAGCAATGATGGGGGTGCTGGGAGAGAGCAATGATGGGGGTGCTGGGAGAGAGCAATGATGGAGGCCCTGGGAGAGAGCAATGATGGAGGTCTGGGGAGAGAGCAATGATGGGGGTGCTGGGAGAGAGCAATGATGGGGGTGCTGGGAGAGAGCAATGATGGAGGTGCTGGGAGAGAGCAATGATGGGGGTGGTGGGAGAGAGCAATGATGGGGTGGTGGGAGAGAGCAATGATGGGGGTGGCGGGAGAGAGCAATGATGGGCGTACTGGGAGAGAGAAATGATGGAGGTGCTTGGACAGAGCAATGATGGGGGTGCTGGGAGAGAGCAATGATGGGGGTGCTTGGAAAGAGCAATGATGGAGGTGCTGGGACAGAGCAATGATGGGGGTGCTGGGAGAGAGCAATGATGGGGGTGCTGGGAGAGAGCAATGATGGAGGTGCTGGGAGAGAGCAATGATGGGGGTGGTAGGAGAGAGCAATGATGGGGGTGCTGGGACAGAGCAATGATGGGGGTGCTGGGAGAGAGCAATGATGGGGGTGGTGGGAGAGAGCAATGATGGGGGTGCTGGGAGAGAGCAAGGATGGGGGTGCTGGGAGAGAGCAATGTTGGGGTGCTGGGAGAGAGCAATGATGGGGATTTCACTTCGTTTATACTGTAAAGCCTTGTATATTTTTCATGTGCACATAGCCTTACAGTTAATTTATATTATTGGCCAGTGAGATTATAGTTATTGGGGGGCACAGTGCTGCTTATCCCTTTATATTTTGATTACTAAGTTACTAAGTGGCTAATAGTATATTAATGGGGGGGGGGTACATATCTGTAGTCAGGGGCGCAGTGTGGGGGAGACACATTTATGTATACAATATATGTGACCTTGTTATTTTTAGGGATGCAGTGATCATCGTGACAAGACGAGTCGTGGCTGGGAGATGTTGACATGAAGGTCTGACTAGATGGAGAAGAAGCAGCAGAAACTGTCTCTGATCAAAGAAGACGTCAGCGGTAAGTACCTGGATGTAAATATTATTCTGTATCTGCACTGTGTGACTTGGAGTGATAATGTTATCTGTAAAATCCCTTAGGCTGTATTCTCACATTTGTGTGAAGTGTCCTTTTGCTGCCAGATTTTTTTATTGGATGCTCCACGGACTCGTAGAGTTTTATAGATCCCTTCACACATCCATGAAAATCACGGATCTGAGAATGAGATCCGTGAGAGTCAGAGAATGTCCTGTTCTGATCCGATTTTGAGGATTAGAATAGGACATGCTAAATTCGTCTATAAAACAGGGCAGCACATTGACACTGCACACAGATGCAGGAATGTAGCTTTATTATGTATAGCAAAGTCTCTTAGTATATAGTGTACTCACTTATTATGTATAGCGCCATCCTTAGTTATATAGTTTAATCTTTTATTATGTATAACACCCATCCTCTCTAGCTATATATGATGTTGTCTCTTATTATATAGCTTCCTCTGCTGTTATGTACAGTGCTGTCACAGCGCCTTCTTTTATTACATAATCCTCTCTTGTTCGATATAAAATGACTGCTGATGGAGTAGCTGGTGACCAGAAGACCAGTCCATCAGCTCCTCCATAAGAAAAGAAGCTTTCCCATGCTCCATCAGCCGTCATTGCATTATTTATATAACAAGAGAAGACGGTATGTAATAAAGAACAGGGGGCTATAAATAATCCAATATGTAAAGGACAGTGCTGTACATAACGAGAGGGCACTGTGTAATAAGGGACGGCAATATATATAATAAAGGAGGCTATGTAAGAGCTATATATGTGTGTGTGGCTATATATACATCTGTAGCTTTGTCGCCATAAAAGGACGGGGGCCCAGACACATTTCTAGCACAGGGGCCCCAAGCAGTCAGTGTCCGCCCCTGGTACAACGTGTGTACAAAAGCCTTTGGCTGTCGACAAGAATGATCCCATTCACTGACACCATTCAGAGGTTTTAACAGTATATTAGACAGTAGCTTCGTCTGCGCTTGTACAGTGCAATACGGTCACTACATTCGGCCACAAAGCCCCTTTAACTACTGATAACGACCGGGAATGTTTGTGAAATTTCATCGCATGTGACTCCCCATCTGCGGCGCTCACTGTCACCAGCATTTGGGTGTTTTTTATAAGACACAGACCATGATCACTGCAGGCAATTATTCCTGTTTCCAGACCTTTCCAGCCACAATCACAGTGATTGTATTTCTATCAGGCTGAATTAGCCGCTCTGCTCTATGTGCTGGACTGGGAATTACAGCTATTTGTTTAGGCAATGGCAATGTCACTGTTTCTTTGTCTAGGAGGAAAGGGCAGGCAGCTGCTGCTCTGCAAGTGGAAGGAACTGGATAAAACCGGTTTCAACCAGCTCAGGCAAGATCGTCAGCATAAATAGCTGCAGCAGACAGCCACAATATGTGGAGCAGACTCTGACAACATGCTGAAGGGGAACGGGACGGATGTGCAGCCAGGCTTCTGTAGTCTGAACAAAACTCTGATATGGATCCAGGACTAGGGATGAGCGAACCTGAACTGTAAAGTTAGGGTACCGTACCCCAAACATAGACTTTTAACAGGATGTCCAGTTTGCTGTTCAGGTTCCAATGCCTAATAAAGTTTGTTGAAAGGCTTCAGCCGCCACATGTTGTGGACAAAATAAGGTGTTCACTGCGCAACGCCATCAGTGGCAAAATCCATATAACCACCAATACGTGGACCAGTAAGCACAGCCAGGGACATTACATCTCCCTAACTGCCCATTGGGTAAATATAGTGGCAGCTGGTTGAGAGGTGGAAGGCGTTCTAGCCCATGTCTTACCACCACTGAGAATTGCTGGATGTTTCTCTGTCCAGGTTTCCTCCTCCTCCTACTCATCTTCCTCCACCGCCTCCTCATCCGGTCACAGTAAGCTTGGCACCACCAACTTCAGCACAGCCAGGGGAAAACGACAGCAGGCTGTTCCTCTGTTTTGGGGACAAATTACACACTGAGCAGGAACTGTGGACTGGCATCACACAGCAGACAGATGAGTGGTTAGTGCCGCAGAACCTCAAGCCCGGCCTGGTGGTGTGTGATAATGGGAGAAATCTCGTAGCAGCTCTGGGCCTACCCAGTTTGGCACACATTCCTTGACTGATGCATGTGCTGAACTTGGTGATACAGAGCTTCCTGAAAAACTACCCACATATGTCAGAGCTGCTGCTGAAAGTGTGGGCAACATGCGCGCGATTTAAGTGTTGTCACCCTGCTGCTGCTCGCCTGTCTGCTCTATAGCATCAGCATCACTACTGCTTTACTACTCACTGCCTCATATGTGACATACAAACAAGGTGGAACTCCACCTTTCATATGGTGGAGAGACTGTGCGAGCAATAGTGGAGTTTCAGCTGTAGCACGCAAGGGTGAGTCGCTCTGCAGAACAACACCACTTCACCAACAGTGAGTGGGCCTCCATGTGGGACGTGTGTGCCATGTTGTGCAGCTTTGAATACTCCACCAATATGGCCAGCGCTGATGACGCCATCATCAGCATTACTATACCACTTGTATGCCTGCTGGAAAAAACAATTCAGGTGATGATGGATGAGGTGGTGGCACAGGAGGAAGAGGAGCAGGAGTAGTAGAGTCAATTCACAATGTTATCAGGCCTGTCATCCACACATGGCTCGGGGGGTGGGTTACTGTCCCAACAGCAGCCAGGTACCCTACTGTAAAGCCAGGGGACAGTTTGGGAGGATGAGGAGGAACAACCTCGTTCACAAGAGATTGGCACTCAAAGCAGCTCACAGGCATCATTGGAGTGTGGCTGGGGGGATACAGGGTACCCAGACTATACATCTTCCATCAAGGACAGCTTGTCGATGCTTCTGGGCAATTTGGAAAACATGAGCCAATACACACTGCTTGGGCTGCGCAATGACCGCCGAGTTGCCCGTATTTTTACCAGTGTAGATTGCTGGGTGGCCATTCTTCTGGATACCCACTACAAGGACAATGTACCATCATTACTTCTGTCATTGCAGCGCCACCATCTGATACAGTCCGTATTATCAGGAGGCTGCGTTACAACAACATGGTGAAAGAGTACCTGTCCACACATCTTCACCTACTAACTGATGGGTCTGCCCCATTTAACTTCTAGGTGTCAAAATTGGACACTTCGCCTATGCTTGCCCTTTATTCTTTGGAGGTGCTGGCCTGCCCTGCAGCAAGTGTACTGTTGGAACGTGCGTTTAGCATGGCATGGGGTGTGATCACAGACAGGCGCATCTGCCTTTCCATATTCAACGCAGGGAAGCTAACATTCCTTAAGATGAACCAAATGTTTTTAGTTATTGTTTTTACTCACTTATATAGCGCCAATAATTCCACAGCCCATTGGGGCTCACAATATAGATTACCTATCAGTATGTCTTTAGAGTGTGAGAGGAAACCTGAAAAGATGGTAACAAATTACAAGCTTTCGAGACTACTCAGGCCTCTTCATCAGGCATAGAATTACACAAAATCTGTAGAATCACATATTTATACACAGCAGGGCACAAGATTAAATCAATAGATGAGACAAATGACGTGAAGCAGAACTATGAGTACGGGAGGAGGGAGAAAGAGTTGTGGTCGTAAATATTGGAGCAGTTCATAGATAAGAAGTGTGAAAGTTTTATTGTCCTATGATTGAAGTCTGGTCTATGATTGTGATTCCCCCACAAGGTCTGAGAAACACATTCCTCAGTTGATGTAGAATGACATAAATCCATGCGACACATTCATTCCTGCACTGGGAGTGTCAAAGGTTGTCATGAGTTTGTATTCCCAAATTTTTCAGTCTCTCTGGCATTTGAAGTTACCTTTTAATACCAGTAACTTCATGTTCATGATGCTGTGATCAGGGATACAAAACTGTTTTGCCACAGGTAGATCTATTCTTTTTTCTTTAATTGTGTGGAGATGAAAATTCATCCTTGTTCTAAGTTTTTATCCTGTCTCCCCAACATGCAGACCCCCAGCTGGACACTTGGTACATTATAATTAAGTACACCACATTAGATGTGATGCAGCTAAAAGTTCCTGGGATCTTGTAGTCCTGATTTGAGCTGGGAATCTTTATCTTGTCCGTGGTCATTATCAATGAACACTTTTTCTGGTTGCAGGGAAAGGTTCCTGTAGCTGGTGCAGATGACAAGGAGCTTCTGACAATGATGCTTCTTAGATTTGGGGGCTGCCGAAAACACAGAAGTGGGTGGTCTGGAAATATGGATTGTAATCGGGCATCTTTATGTAGTAAAGGTTGTAGTTTCCGTGTAGCTCCCCTTAGCACCTCCAGGTTTCGATTGTAGGCGACAACTAGAATCACCTGGTTGCTTTCTTTTTTAGTTTTATAATGTAGGAGATGAATCCTTGATATTCTGGTGGCTCTTGCAATCTGGTTTTCAATTGTTCTTGGATGGTAGCCCTGACTCAAAAAGGTCTTTCTGAGGCCACCAAGGTATTTGTCTCTATCCATAAGGTTGGAACATATTCGATTGTATCTGATGGCTTGGCTGTAGACAATAGAACAGACAAGATACCAACTTGTTTAGTTCCTTGTAATAGTCCTGTGTAGGGTCAGACTCCAGTTTTTTGTAGTAGCATGTATCCATCAGTTGTCTGTTTGCTTCCTTCACGTAGCCTGATGTGTTCATCATCACTATTGCACCAACCTTGTCAGCAGATTTAATAATGATTACTTTGTTGGTTTTAAAAGATTGTATGGCCTTTCTCTCCTGGGTATTGATGTTGGATGCTTGCTTCCTGTTTATATCTATGATGGTGGATTTTACCAAATTTCTGAAGGAGTCTATATATTTATCCAAATGAAGGTTGCATCCAGGTAGAGGTGTCTAGTCTTACCTGTTCTTGGGTGTTAAGATCCCTCTTCTTGCAGTTCGGGTGGGTTGTGAACCTTCTGTATCATTGAAATATTGTCTGAGGTGCTGTCACACGTGTTTCAGGGTTGACAGACAGTCATACGGTGTCCAGCTGTAGAAGGTCGCTGCGTTTGGCCTTACAATCATCTCCCTGATCCTTTTATTATACCTTTCTCTCTAGGACCCAGCGGTGATCCTCACCTTAATTGGGGATTATACCTTTCCCTTTAGGACCCTGCGTTATCCTCACCTTTCTGCTGTTAATCAGCACTTCCTTTCTGTGTCCTTAAATACACTTAGATCCTCAGAGAGCTTGCTGGTGATAGCGTGTTATTCCTATTCAGGCCTGGGATTCTAGTAGTTGACTAGAATTACCTTGAAATTTCTTTGTGGATTGTTGCTGTGCTTTCTCCGGTATCATCTTGGAGCTAAGTGTATTCCCCTGTTTGTTTCCCCTGTGTGTTCTTTAGTTTTTAGTAGGGCTGACTTAGTGCTCACTCCACCTGATGCCTTCCTAGGGCCTAGACTTAGGTTCTGCTAGGGCTAGGTATCCTGCTCAGCGATAGGTGCAGAACCTATTGAGGGTCGATAGGGGAGTTAGGGCTTGTCCGTAGTTCTGTTTAGGGGTCTCCACTCTCCCCTGCCCTAGATTTAAGGCCCCCTCCCCTTTTCAATTCGTTATACACTGGGTTCTCTCCATTCCTAGTGTGACAGGCGCAGTCTCCTGAAGTGATTTTCAATATCACTGCAGAGTTCAGTTTTATCTAGGCCCTTAGTAGGACAAAATGAGAGTCCTCTAAACAGCATGGCCAGCTCCATTTTGTTGGGTTTATAATCTTAGAGATTGATGACTGAGATGCTTCTGTGTCTGGAATGGATAAGTTGTCCAAGTTGCCAGGTTTTGGCTTTGTTTTGTAACTGTAATCTATGTAGTTTCTTTTCCTTGTTATGAATCAGAAGAGTCCGGAGTTTGTTGTACTATTGTTGTAATTTTTACTCTGTGTTCTCTGTGTTTTCCTCCGAGTTTCAAATTGCCCTTGGACTTTACTCTTGATGCTCTAGAACACATGCAAGAAATGGAAATATAGTCCCACCTACTGATGAAGAATGAAGCAGGACATTACATGAGGCAGAGGGTGATGTGAAGGCCTCTCTATGGGGGCTCAGGCCACTAGAAAGCTGAAATGCCTTATGTGTGCTGGAGAACATGAACATATATGCAGCCAATTACATGGCAGACAATGTGTAGCGGATGCTGATTTTTAGGTTTACACAAAAAAAATGAGCATGAACAAAAGGATTATGGTTTCTGTTAACCCTTAATAGGCATACTATTTTTAGAAAAAAAAATGAAATATGATACAATAGATTATTTTCTACTAAACTATGCCACTGCAACATTATTCAACAATAAAGAAATCTAGAAAACAAAACAGAATGATCTAGAAACACCATCAAAGAAAAAAATTGTTAACATGAACAAGAACAGAGTCCTCCCTTCCCCCAGTGCTGAGTGTTGCATGAGCAAGTGAGAGAAAATGAGCCTATCCCTCCCCCACACAGATCAGAGACTGAGCAGAAGCCTGAGCGCTGAGTCTATCCCTCCCCCACACAGATCAGAGACTGAGCAGAAGCCTGAGCGCTGAGCCTATCCCTCCCCCACACAGATCAGAGACTGAGCGCTGAGCCTATCCCTCCCCCACCACAAGGCTAGAAACATGAGCAGCACACAAACAACAGCTCAGAGAGATAACGCCACTCCCTCACTATGTAAGTGTGTAATACACAGAGAGTCTGTGCCTCCTCCTTATACAGGGGATTAACGGCAGTACAAAAACATGAGAATTGTACACAGCATTTTTCCCGACAGCACTCTGATGATTTACACAGATATAATATACAACCTTCCTATGACCTACAAAGACATTCCCAGCATGCCCGGCCTGTCAAACCCTTATATATATATGACGTGGATGTAAAAGCTATCCCTCCGACCACACAGCTGAGTCCTGTACAGTGGGTACGGAAAGTATTCAGACCCCTTTAAATTTTTCACTCTTTGTTTCATTGCAGCCATTTGGTAAATTCTAAAAAGTTCATTTTTTTTCTCATTAAAGTACACTCGGCACCCCATCTTGACTGAAAAAAAAAGAAATGTAGAAATTTTTGCAAATTTATTAAAAAATAATAAACTGAAATATCACATGGTCATAAGTATTCAGACCCTTTGCTCAGACACTCATATTTAACTCACATGCTGTCCATTTCCTTGTGATCCTCCTTGAGATGGTTCTACTCCTTCATTGGAGTCCAGCTGTATTTAATTAAACTGATAGGACTTGGTTTGGAAAGGCACACACCTGTCTATATAAGACCTCACAGTTCACAGTGCATGTCAGACCAAATGAGTGGAACAGGCTGCCACGAGAGGTGGTGAGTTCCCCTTCAATGGACGTCTTCAAACAGAGGCTGGACAGACATCTGTCTGAGATGATTTAGTGAATCCTGCTTTGAGCAGGGGGTTGGACCAGATGACCCAGGAGGTCCCTTCCAACTCTACCATTCTATGATTCTATGATTCTAAATGAGAATCATGAGCTCAAAGGAACTACCCAAGGAGCTCAGAGACAGAATTGTGGCAAGGCACAGATCTGGCCATGGTTACAAAAGAATTTCTGCATTACTCAAGGTTCCTAAGAGCACAGTGGCCTCCATAATCCTTAAATGGAAGAAGTTTGGGACCACCAGAAGTCTTCCTAGACCTGGCCGTCCAGCCAAACTGAGCAATCGTGGGAGAAGAGCCTTGGTGAGAGAGGTAAAGAAGAACCCCAAGATCACTGTGGCTGAGACCCAGAGATGTAGTAGGGAGATGGGAGATGGGAGAAAGTTCCACAAAGTCAACTATCACTGCAGCCCTCCACCAGTCGGGCCTTTATGGCAGAGTGGCCCGAAGGAAGCCTCTCCTCAGTGCAAGACATATGAAAGCCCGCATAGAGTTTGCTCAAAAACAGATGAAGGACTCCCAGACTATGAGAAATAAGATTCTCTGGACTGTTGAGACGAAGATAGAACTTTTTGGTGATAATTCTAAGCAGTATGTGTGGAGAAAACCAGGCACTGCTCATCACCTGCCCAATACAATCCCAACAGTGAAACATGGTGGTGGCATCATGCTATGGGGGTGTTTTTCAGCTGCAGGGACAGGACGACTGGTTGCAATTGAAGGAAACATGAATGCGGCCAATTACAGAGATATCCTGGATGAAAATCTCTTCCAGAGTGCTCTGAACCTCAGAAATGGGCAAAGGTTCACCTTCCAACAAGACAATGACCCTAAGCACACAGCTAAAATAACAAAGGAGTGGCTTCAGAACAACTCTGTGACCATTCTTGACTGGCCCAGCCAGAGCCCTGACCTAAACCCAATTGAACATCTCTGGAGAGACCTGAAAAGGCAGTCCACCAACGTTCACCATCCAACCTGACGGAACTGGAGAGGATCTGCAAGGAAGAATGGCAGAGGATCCCCATTAGCTCAAAAGGGTGATTCTACTCAACACTGTACAAAGGGTCTGAATACTTATGACCTTGTGATATTTCAGTTTTTCTTTTTTAATAAATTTGCAAAAAAATTCTACATTTCTGTTTTTTTCAGTCAAGATGGGGTGCAGATTGTACTTTAATGAGATAAAAAAAGAACTTTTTAGAATTTACCAAATGGCCTGCAATGAAACAGTGAAAAATTTAAATGGGTCTGAATACTTTCCGTACCTACTGTATGTTTACTGCATCATTCATTATTATTCATATGTACAGATGAAACATATCCGCTTCTACGTGTGACCATGGCTTTATCTAATATATAAGAAAAGACACTTAGTAGCATATCCACAGTAACACAGCCAGGAGAAGCAGGAGGTCTTCATCATGTCAGCTCAACTCTTGTTTCTTTACACCTCCGCTTTATTGCTATATACAAATAACTATCTCCACGAGCCCTGATTGTACGTCAATGCCAACAATTGACACCGGAAAAGTCTGCTATCAGCACCAGCGTCAACACCCGGTGCACCCGGGCAAGTGCCAGGGCCCTGAGCCTATGGGGGTGCCCACTCACCGTCGGGCACCCCGGCGCGCTATCGCGCCCGTGAGCGGAGGAGTGCGGTGCCGGCGCCCACGACTGGGCCCCTGCCCGCTTGCTCAGGGCCCCGGCACAATACTTACCTCTCCCCGTGCCTCCGCAGGTCCTATCTCTTCCGTGTCTCCTGACTGTGACGTCTCAGGTCAAAGGGCGCAATGACGTCTTTCCACCGTGCCCTCTGCTGAGCAGTCACAGCTCAGAGAGCGGAAAGACGGCGACGCTGAGGAGTCTAGAGAAGAGCAGAGGCAGCAGGAGAGGTGAGTATTTAATTTTTTAATTTTTTTTATGTATGGAGGCATGGGGCATTATATAGGCCCATTATGTAGAGAGCATTCATATGGGGCCCATCTTGCATGGAACATTTATATGGCACCCATCCTGCATGGGACATTTATATGGGGCCATCCTGCAGGGAACATTTATATGGGGCTATCCTGCATGGAACATTTATATGGGGCCATCCTGCATGGAACATTTATATGGAGGCCATCCTGCATGGAACACTTATATGGGGCCCATCCTGCATGGAACATTTATATGGGGCCCATACAGCATGGAACATTTATATGGGGCCTATACCGCATGGAACATTTATATTGGGCCCATACAGCATATAGCATTGTATGGCGGCCAGTATTCTGCATGGAGCATTATATGGGGGCCAGTATTCTGTATGGAGCATTATATGGGGGCCAGTATTCTGTATGGAGCATTATATGGGGGCCAGTATTGTGTAAGGAGCAATATATGGGACCCGTAATACTGTACAGAGCAATATATGGGGCCCATTATGCTGCATGGAGCATTATATGGGGTCCATTATTCTGTATGGAGCATTATATGGGGTCCATTATTCTGTATGGAGCATTATATGAGGGCCAATATTCTGTATGGAGCAATATATGGGGCCCATAATACTGTACTGAGCAATATAGTGGGCCCATTATTCTGTATAGAGCATTTTATGGGGTCCATTATTCTGTATGGAGCATTATATGGGGTCCATTCTTCTGTATGGAGCATTATATGGGGTCCATTGTTCTGTATGGAGCATTATATGGGGGCCAATATTCTGTATTGATTATTATATGGGCCCATTATTCTGTATGGAGCAATATATGGGGCCCATAATACTGTACAGAGCAATATATGGGGTCCATTATTCTGTATAGAGCATTATATGTGGTCCATTATTCTGTATGGAGGACTATGTGGTTCCCATAATACTGTACGGAGGACTATGAGGTGCCCATAATACTGTAAGGAGGACTATACTGTCTGGTCTGCACTGTTTTCTACGAGGATTCGCCGGTTTCTGAGCTATTGTAGAATTTACAATAGATATCACTCATGTGATGTAAGAAGTCAGTGAAATCTTTGGCATTGTACTATATATATATTTCTCTGCTGTATCTTTGCATCATGAATTGTGGTATGTATTAAAGGGGTCCACTGAGACTCTTTCGCCCGGGGCCCATGAAAACCTGGAGCCGGCACTGAGTATTATGCAGGTATCGTCACCTAGAAACATCACTGGGGAATATAGCGCTGTATTAGACACACTTTCTCTAAAGTTCAGGTTGGGTGGTGTATTTCAAATTAAAAGTGAAGTCTCCACCCGCGCGGTGCCAGTACAGAAACAGAACATGTAAATGGAAGTAAACTTTTGGAGGAAAAAAGTATTACAAATCCACTGTGAGAACCCACCGGAAAGATGTCTGAAGCATAATGGGATGTAATGTAGGTGGGAAGATGTTTATGATCACAGATACTTAAATTCATTTAAACACATTGCGGGTGAACAGGAGAATCTCTCCATAGGAAAAAAGCTGAGCAGAACTCTGGCCGACTTGTCCTTAGATCTGACTCCACAATCACTATGTCATGTCCTACTTGTAAATGTGACATTGTCATCTCCATGTAGCTATAATCTAGTGACAAGGAAACTGTAGAAATTGTAAGTAAAATCAGTAAGAAACTATAAACCTGAACCATCACTGAGATCTAACACAATATGGAAATGATTCTATGATATATAATTATCTTGCAGATCATACAGGTATTATACCTATAGGCCCACCATTAGTTTAGGCTGACTGCAGGTCACTACATTTCCAATCACTTGTTTATATCTAGTTTATTTCCCTGTACATCAAATATATCGGCTCTTTAGAGTTAAAAAAAACAATAAAGAGAAAATGGCTCTAGAAATGCTCAGGTCTTACACTCTGCCAATAGAGGACGCTTCTTAAAAAGAGAAAATAAAACTTCCACCTATATGTTAATTAATTGCTGAAATCCTAAAAATCGTCGGGTTAGATATTTGTACTTTTTTATAGTGGTAATACAGTTCTTCTCATCATTATTGGCACGCATGAAGTTAAAGTACATAATGTGGAATATCTCCTGAAAAAAATTAATCAAGTGAAACAGTATTTTTGTATAGAGACTCGTGTTAAATACAAAAGAGCAAATGATAAACAATAATTTAAAACAAAAAACAATGGGAGGACTTTGGCATCCTTTACATTAATTTAGTAGGGAAACACATTTTGACTCAACAGTGGTAAATCACAAAAGAGATTCACCTGTGATTAATTGTCGGTGCCCATGTGACATGAATTAGCCTATGAATGATGACTTCAAGTATTTTAAAAAGCCAGATGGTAGGCCCTGTTCCTTTGTCACAACGGTGAAGACAAAGGAGCTGCTGCCTGAGGACATCAGAACTGCTATTATTTGCAAACGCAAGACTTCCAAAGGGTATAAGGTCATCTCCAAAGACCTTGGTATCCCAGTTTCAACAGTGTGCAATGTTATTAAGAAGTTTGCCAGGCATGGAACTGTCAAGAACCTCACTGGACGTGGGGGAAAGGCCAAGGAAGAAACCATTGCTGAAGAAAAGACATAAAAAGGAAAGACTGATCTTTCCCAAAGAGTTCCTTGACAAACCACAATCCTTCTGGGAAAATGTTCTGTGGACAGATGAAACAAAAATAGAGCTTTTTGACGTTGCAATGCAACAGTTTGTTTACAGATGGCGCAATGAAGCTTATAAGGAAAAGAACACCTTACCAACATTTAAGCATGGTGGAGGATCCATAATGCTGTGGAGTTGCTTTGCTGCGTCTGGTACTGTAGGCCTTGACCGTATCACAGGAATCATGAAATAAGAGAATTTTAAAGAGATTATAGAGCAAAATGTCCTACTCAGTGTAAGAAAACTTGGTTTGAGTTGAAGATCATGGGTCCTCCTGCAACACAATCATCCAAAGCACACATCCAAAAGTACACAGGAATGGTTGAAAAATGAAAAATATACTGTTTTAAAATGGCCAGCAATGAGTATGGACCTCAGTCTCATTGAGAATCGTTGGGGTGAGCTGAAATCTGCCATTGAAAAAAAGAACTTTGCAAACATTAAAGAGCTTGAACAAACTGCAAAGGTAGAGTGGGAGAAAATTCCAGCTGAGAAGTGCAAGAAGCTGATAGATGGCTACAAGAAACGTTTATCAGCAATGCCAAAGGCTCTGCAACCAAGTATTAATTAGGGGTGCCTTTATTGCTGCACTTGCTGTTTATTCTGTTTCTTCCTTGAAATTGTAACATGGAAGTTGAAAAACAATGTTTTATTTTTCTATTACTTTGCACCACTAATTAAAAAATCCTGAGCATATAACTTTGGTACATTTCCATTTATTTCTGAAGATATTGTACAGTCTATGATAAAAATGAAGGGGTGCCAATAATGGGGAGCGGCACTGTACTTATACCATAAATGCCTCTAATGCTTGTAATAAAAATAATAGTTTTTATAACTTTTAAATATATTAATATATTTCTAACATAAAATAAACTGCAACAAATTGTGCATTTCTGCATTTCTTTACATCTATTTTAATATCCACAAGATTAAAAAAAAGGACAGCATTCCAATTAATCGGGAAGAAAATAAGATGTTATATTTGCCCACACAAAGTAATATTTTAGCTTAAACCCGTGAACCTTTTTCAAGCAAAAAAAAATCTAAAGGCTGGAGCTGAAACGCTGCTGTGTGTAAGCAAATAAAAATCCCTATATTATCCCTATTTTTTTCACAAATAAATTGGAGTGCTGATTTTTTTTAGAAATTTGTATGTTCAGTCAAGGGTCCTGAAGGTTTGCAGCTCTCGTGTTTTACTATTTGGATTAGTGCTGATTTTTACTTTACTTTTTCATTTAAAAGCTGAATCTTTGATGTCTATAAAAAACATAATCCATAAAACATTTGCCTATAACATAACACACAGTTTACTCTTGAAATGAATAATATATTTCTTCAATTCTCAAATTTGAAATACTGTATATTCCCACCTACTTCCAAAGAATACAAGAGTACATAGAGTCAAGCTAGGAGTAATAAGTAGTGTGGCGGCCTTTATTTGGGGGCTCAGGACACCATGCAGCTCATAGACCTCATGGGTGCTGCCAATCAGTAACATACATGCAGCCAATGACTGAGCAGGCAATGCAAGTAAAAATAAGCAGCACATACATGAGATTTCAGAAGTATCATTCACTTTGCTGGTACTGTAAAACGCTGTGTTTTTCCGTGGCATAAACACAATAGTGGCAAAAACACAATGTATGAACAAGCGCTTAGTAATCTCATTGAAAATCGTTGGGGTGAGCTGAAATCTGCCATTGAGAAAAAGAACCCTGCAAACCTTCAAGAGCTTGAACAAACTGCAAAGGTAGAGTGAGAGAAAATTCCAGCTGAGAAGTGCAAGAAGCTGATAGATGGCTACAAGAAACGTTTGGAGGCTGTCATCAATGCCAAAGGGTGTGCAACCAAGTATTAATTAGGGGTGCCTTTATTGCTGCACTTGCTGTTTATTCTGTTTCTTCTTTGAAATTGTAACATGAAAGTTGAAAAACAATGTTTTATTGTTGTATTACTTTGGACCAGTAATTAAAAAATCTTGAGGATATAACTTTGGTACATTTCCATTTATTTCTGAAGATATTGTAGTCTATTCAAAAACACAATGTATGAACAAGCGCTTAGTGAGATCATTTCTTTAGCTATTTTTTTACAAATGAAATATATGTATTTCTGTGTGGAAATATAATAAGTTCCTTACAAGGAAATATAACACTGCAGTATAATAGATTAATCAGTAGATTAATGGTTAATTGTATATTTTTATAGCATTGTTATTCTTTGATATCAGCATTATTTGAAGTCTCTGCAAATAACAAGAAAAGAGAATTATGTTTTACCACTCCGATGTATTGCATCATGTTGTATAATTCATAAAGAATTAGAATGATCTAGAAAACAAACAGAATGATCTAGAAACAGCAGCAAACCCAGAAAATAATCGTTAGCAGGAACAAGGACAGAGTCCTCCCTTCCCCCAGTGTTGAGTGTGGCATGTGGAAAGGAGAGGAAATGAGCCGACCCTCCCCCACACAGATCAGACACTGAGCAGAAGCCTGAGCGCTGAGCCTATCCCTCCCCCACACAGATCAGAGACTGAGCAGAAGCCTGAGCGCTGAGCCTATCCCTCCCCCACACAGATCAGAGACTGAGCAGAAGCCTGAGCGCTGATCCTATCCCTCCCCCACACAGATCAGAGACTGAGCAGAAGCCTGAGCGCTGAGCCTATCCCTCCCCCACACAGATCAGAGACGGAGCAGAAGCCTGAGCGCTGAGTCTATCCCTCCCCCACACAAATCAGAGACTGAGCAAAGTAGAAGCCTGAGCGCTGAGCCTATCCCTCCCCCACACAGATCAGAGACTGAGCAGAAGCCTGAGCGCTGAGCCTATCCCTCCCCCACACAGATCAGAGACTGAGCAGAAGCCTGAGCGCTGAGCCTATCCCTCCTCCACACAGATCAGAGACTGAGGAGAGTAGAAGCCTGAGCGCTGAGCCTATCCCTCCCCCACACAGATCAGAGACTGAGCAGAAGCCTGAGCGCTGAGCCTATCCCTCCCCCACACAGATCACAGACTGAGCAGAAGCCTGAACGCTGAGCCTATCCCTCCCCCACACAGATCAGAGACTGACCAGAAGCCTGAGCGCTGAGCCTATCCCTCCCCCACACAGATCAGAGACTGAGCAGAAGCCTGAGCGCTGAGCCTATCCCTCCCCCACACAGATCATAGACTGAGCAGAATCCTGAGCGCTGAGCCTATCCCTCCCCCACACAGATCAGAGACTGAGCAGAAGCCTGAGCGCTGAGCCTATCCCTCCACCACACAGATCAGAGACTGAGCAGAAGCCTGAGTGCTGAGCCTATCCCTCCCCCACACAGATCAGAGACTGAGCAGAAGCCTGAGCGCTGAGCCTATCCCTCCCCCACACAGATCAGAGACTGAGCAGAAGCCTGAGCGCTGAGCCTATCCCTCCCCCACACAGATCAGAGACTGAGCAGAAGCCTGAGCGCTGAGCCTATTCCTCCCCCACACAGATCAGAGACTGAGCAGAAGCCTGAGTGCTGAGCCTATCCCTCCCGCACACAGATCAGAGACTGAGCAGAAGCCTGAGCGCTGAGCCTATCCCTCCCCCTCACAGATCAGAGACTGAGCAGAAGCCTGAGCGCTGAGCCTATCCCTCCCCCACCACAAGGCTAGAAACATGAGCAGCACACAAACCACAGCTCAGAGAGATAACGCCACTCCCTCACTATGTAAGTGTGTAATACACAAAGAGTCTGTGCCTCCTTCTTATATAGGGGATTAACGGCAGTACAAAAACATGAGTATTCTACGCAGCGTTTTTCCTGACAGCACTCTGATGATTTACACAGATATAATATACAACCTCCCTATGACCTACAAAGACATTCCCAGCATGCCCGGCCTGTCACACCCTTTATATATATATATGACGTGGCTGTAAAAGCTATCCCTCCCACCACACAGCTGAGTCCTGTACAGTGGGTACGGAAAGTATTCAGACCCCTTTACATTTTTCACTCTTTGTTTCATTGCAGCCATTTGGTAAATTCTAAAAAGTTCATTTTTTTCTCATTAAAGTACACTCTGCACCCCATCTTGACTGGAGAAAAAAACAGAAATGTAGAAATTTTTGTAAATATATTAAAAAAGAAAAAACTGAAATATCACATGGTCATAAGTATTCAGACCCTTTGCTCAGACACTCATATTTAAGTCACATGCTGTCCATTTCCTTGTGATCCTCCTTGAGATGGTTCTACTCCTTCATTGGAGTCCAGCTGTGTTTAATTAAACTGATAGGACTTGGCTTGGATAGGCACACACCTGTCTATATAAGACCTCACAGCTCACAGTGCATGTCAGACCAAATGAGAATCATGAGCTCAAAGGAACTGCCCAAGGAGCTCAGAGGCAGAATTGTGACAAGGCACAGATCTGGCCAAGGTTACAAAAGAATTTCTGCATTACTCAAGGTTCCTAAGAGCACAGTGGCCTCCATAATCCTTAAATGGAAGAAGTTTGGGACCACCAGAAGTCTTCCTAGACCCGGCCGTCCAGCTAAACTGAGCAATCGTGGGAGAAGAGCCTTGGTGAGAGAGGTAAAGAAGAACCCCAAGATCACTGTGGCTGAGCGCCAGAGATGCAGTAGGGAGATGGGAGATGGGAGAAAGTTCCACAAAGTCAACTATCACTGCAGCCCTCCACCAGTCGGGCCTTTATGGCAGAGTGGCCCGAAGGAAGCCTCTCCTCAGTGCAAGACATATGAAAGCCTACATAGAGTTTGCTCAAAAACACATGAATGACTCCCAGACTATGAGAAATAAGATTCTCTGGTCTGATGAGCTGAAGATAGAACTTTTTGGTGATAATTCTAAGCGGTATGTGTGGAGAAAACCAGGCACTACTCATCACCTGCCCAATACAATCCCAACAGTGAAACATGGTGGTGGCATCATGCTATGGGGGTGTTTTTCAGCTGCAGGGACAGGACGACTGGTTGCAATTGAAGGAAACATGAATGCGGCCAAGTACAGAGATATCCTGGATGAAAACCTCTTCCAGAGTGCTCTGGACCTCAGAATTGGCCAAAGGTTCACCTTCCAACAAGACAATGACCCTAAGCACACAGCTAACATAACAAAGGAGTGGCTTCAGAACAACTCTGTGACCATTCTTGACTGGCCCAGCCAGAGCCCTGACCTAAACCCAATTGAGCATCTCTGGAGAGACTTGAAAAGGCTGTCCACCAACGTTCACCATCCAACCTGACGGAACTAGAGAGGATCTGCAAGGAACAATGGCAGAGGATCCCCAAATCTAGGTGTGAAAAACTTGTTGCATCATTCCCAAGAAGGCTGTACTAGCTCAAAAGGGTGCTTCTACTCAATACTGAGCAAATGGTGTGAATACTTATGACCTTGTGATATTTCAGTTTTTCTTTTTTAATAAATTTGCAAACATTTCTACATTTGTTTTTTTTCAGTCAAGATGGGGTGTAGAGTGTACTTTAATGAGATAAAAAAAGAACTTTTTAGAATTTACCAAATGGTCTGCAATGAAACAAAGAGTGAAACATTTAAAGGGGTCTGAATACTTTCCGTACCTAGTGTATGTTTACTGCATCATTCATTATTATTCATATGTACAGTTGAAACATATCCGCCTCTACATGTGACCATGGCTTTATCTAATATATAAGAAAAGACACTTAGTAGCATATCCACAGTAACACAGCCAGGAGAAGCAGGAGGTCTTCATCATGTCAGCTCAACTCTTGTTTCTTTGCCCCTCCGCTTTACTGCCATATAGAAATAACTATCTCCACGAGCCCTGATTGTACGTCAATGCCAACAATTGACACCGGAAAAGTTTGCTATCAGCACCAGCGTCAGCACCCGGTGCACCCGGGCAAGTGCCAGGGCCCTGAGCAGACGGGGGTGCCCACTCGCCGTCGGGCACCCCGGTGCGCTATGGGGCCCGTGAGAGGAGGAGTGCGGTGCCGGCACCCACAACTGGGCCCCCGCATCCTTGCTCAGGGCCCCGGCACAATACTTACCTCTCCCCGTGCCTCCGCAGGTCCTATTTCTTCCGCGTCTCCTGACTGTGACGTCTCAGGACAGAGGGCGCAATGACGTCTTTCCACCATGCCCTCTGCTGAGCAGTCACAGCTCAGAGAGCGGAAAGACGGCGACGCTGAGGAGTCTAGAGCAGAGCAGAGGCAGCAGGAGAGGTGAGTATTTCATTTTTTAATTTTTTTTATGTCTGGAGGCATGGGGCATTATATAGGCCCATTATGTAGAGAGCATTTATATGGGGCCCATCCTGCATGGAACATTTATATGGCACCCATCCTGCATGGAACATTTATATGGGGCCATCCTGCAGAGAACATTTATATGGGGCTATCCTGCATGGAACATTTATATGGGGGCCATCCTGCATGGAATATTTATATGGGGCCCATCCTGCATGGGACATTTATATGGGGCCCATACAGCATGGAACATTTATATGGGGCCTATCCTGCATGGAACATTTATATGGGGCCCACACAGCATATAGCATTGTATGGGGGCCAGAATTCTGCATGGAGCATTATATGGGGGCTAGTATTCTGTATGGAGCATTATATGGGGGCCAGTATTCTGTATGGAGCATTATATGGGGGCCAGTATTGTGTAAGGAGCAATATATGGGACCCGTAATACTGTACAGAGGAATATATGGGGCCCATTATTCTGCATTGAGCATTATATGGGGTCCATTATTCTGTATGGAACATTATATGGGGTCCATTATTCTGTATGGAGCATTATATGAGGGCCAATATTCTGTATGGAGCAATATATGGGGCCCATAATACTGTACAGAGCAATATAGTGGGCCCATTATTCTGTATAGAGCATTATATGGGGTCCATTATTCTGTATGGAGCATTATATGTGGTCCATTATTCTGTATGGAGCATTATATGGGGTCAATTATTCTGTATGGAGCATTATATGGGGGCCAATATTCTGTATTGAGTATTATATGGGTCCATTATTCTGTATGGAGCAATATATGGGGCCCATAATACTGTACAGACCCATATATGGGGTCCATTAATCTGTATAGAGCATTATATGTGGTCCATTATTCTGTATGGAGGACTATGTGGTGCCCATAATACTGTACGGAGGACTATGAGGTGCCCATAATACTGTATGGAGGACTATACTGTCGGGTCTGCACTGTTTGCTGCGAGGATTCGCCGGTATCTGAGCTATTGTAGAATTTACAATAGATATCACTCATGTGATGTAAGAAGTCAGTGAAATCTTTGGCATTGTACTATATATATATTTCTCTGCTGTATCTTTGCATCATGAATTGTGGTATGTATTAAAGGGGCCACTGAGACTCTTTCGCCTGGGGCCCACGAAAACCTGGAGCCGGCCCTGAGTATTATGCAGGTATCTTCACCTAGAAACATCACTGGGGAATATAGCGCTGTATTAGAGACACACTTTCTCTAAAGTTCAGGTTGGGTGGTGTATTTCAAATTAAAAGTGAAGTCTCCACCCGCGCGGTGCCAGTACAGAAACAACATGTAAATGGAAGTAAACTTTTGGAGGAAAAAAGTATTACAAATCCACTGTGAGAACCCTCCGGAAAGATGTCTGAAGCATAATGGGATGTAATGTAGGTGGGAAGATGTTTATGATCACAGACACTTAAATTCATTTAAACACATTGCGGGTGAACAGGAGAATCTCTCCATAGGAAAAAAGCTGAGCGGAACTCTGGCCGACTTGTCCTTAGATCTGACTCCACAATCACTATGTCATGTTCTACTTGTAAATGTGACATTGTCATCTCCATGTAGCTATAATCTAGTGACAAGGAAACTGTAGAAATTGTAAGTAAAATCAGTAAGAAACTATAAACCTGAACCATCACTGAGATCTAACACAATATGGAAATGATTCTATGATATATAATTATCTTGCAGATCATACAGGTATTATACCTATAGGCCCATCATTAGTTTAGGCTGACTGCAGGTCACTACATTTCCAATCACTTGTTTATATCTAGTTTATTTCCCTGTACATCAAATATATCGGCTCTTTAGAGAGAAAAAACAATAAGAGAAAATGGCTCTAGAAATGCTCAGGTCTTACACTCTGCCAATAGAGGACGCTTCTTAAAAAGAGAAAATAAAAGTTCCACCTATATGTTAATTAATTGCTGAAATCCTAAAAAGCGTCGGGTCAGCTATTTGTACTTTTTTATAGTGCTAATACAGATCTTCTCATCATTATTGGCACGCATGAAGTTAAAGTACATAATGTGGAATATCTCCTGAAAAAAATTAATCAAGTGAAACAGTTTTTTTGTATAGAGCACTCTTGTTAAATACAAAAGAGGAAATGATGAACAATTTAAAACAAAAAAACAATGGGAGGATTTTGGCATCCTTTACATTAATTTAGTATGGAAACACATTTTGACTCGACAGTGGTAAATCACAAAAGAGATTCACCTGTGATTAATTGTCGGTGCCCATGTGACATGAATTAGCCTATGAATGATGACTTCAATATTTTAAAAAGTCACATGGTAGGCCCTGTTCCTTTGTCACAATGGTGAAGACAAAGGAGCTGCCTGAGGACAACAGAACTGCTATTATTTGCAAACACAAGACTTCCAAAGGGTATAAGATCATCTCCCAAGACCTTGGTATCCCAGTTTCAACAGTGTGCAATGTTATTAAGAAGTTTGCCAAGCATGGAACTGTCAAGAACCTCACTGGACGTGGGGAAAGAGGAAAATTGATAAGAGATGTCTTCGAAGGTTGGTGCGAATGGTGGAAAAAACACCACGTCAAACATCCAAAGACCTGAAGGCCAACCTGGAACAATCTGTAGTCATCGTTTCAACAAGTATCAGATGTCGCACACTAAACCAAGCTGAGCTTTATGGGCGAAGGTCAAGGAAGAAACCATTGCTGAAGAAAAGACATAAAAAGGAAAAACTGATCTTTGCCAAAGAGTTCATTGACAAACAACAATCCTTCTGGGAAAATGTTCTGTGGGCAGATGAAACAAAAATAGAGCTTTTTGACATTTCAATGCAACAGTTTGTTTACAGATGGCGCAATGAAGCTTATAAGGAAAGGAACACCTTACCAACATTTAAGCATGGTGGAGGATCCATAATGCTGTGGGGTTGCTTTGCTGCGTCTGGTACTGGAGGCCTTGACCGTATCACAGGAATCATGAAACAAGAGAATTTTAAAGAGATTATAGAGCAAAATGTCCTACCCAGTGTAAGAAAACTTGGTTTGAGTTGAAGATCATGGGTCCTCCTGCAACACAATGATCCAAAGCACACATCCAAAAGTACACAGGAATGGTTGAAAAATAAAAAATATACTGTTTTAAAATGGCCAGCAATGAGTATGGACCTCAATCTCATTGAAAATCGTTGGGGTGAGCTGAAATCTGCCATTGAAAAAAAGAACTTTGCAAACATTCAAGAGCTCGAACAAACTGCAAAGGTAGAGTGGGAGAAAATTCCAGCTGAGAAGTCTAAGAAGCTGATAGGTGGCTACAAGAAACGTTTGTCAGCAATGCCAAAGGGTCTGCAACCAAGTATTAATTAGGGGTGCCTTTATTGCTGCACATGCTGTTTATTCTGTTTCTTCCTTGAAATTGTAACATGGAAGTTGAAAAACAATGTTTTATTTTTGTATTACTTTGCACCACTAATTAAAAAATCCTGAGCATATAACTTTGGTACATTTCCATTTATTTCTGAAGATATTGTACAGTCTATGATAAAAATGAAGGGGTGCCAACAATGGGGAGCGGCACTGTACTTATACCATAAATGCCACTAATGCTTGTAATAAAAATAATAGTTTTTATAACTTTTAAATATATTAATATATTTCTAACATAAAATAAACTGCAACAAATTGTGCATTTCTGCATTTCTTTACATCTATTTTAATATCCACAAGATCAAAAAGAGGGCAGCATTCCAATTAATCGGGAAGAAAATAAGATGTTATATTTGTCCACACAAAGTAATATTTTAGCTTAAACCCGTGAACCTTTTTCAAGCAAAAAAAAATCTAAAGGCTGGAGCTGAAACGCTGCTGTGTGTGAGCAAATAAAAATCCCTATATTATCCCTATTTTTTTTCACAAATAAATTGGAGTGCTGAATTTTTTTTAGAAATTTGTATGTTCAGTCAAGGGACCTGAAGGTTTGCAGCTCTCGTGTTTTACTATTTGGATTAGTGCTGATTTTTACTTTACTTTTTCATTTTAAAGCTGAATCTTTGATGTCTATAAAAAACATAATCCATAAAACATTTGCCTATAACATAACACACAGTTTACTCTTGAAATGAATAATATATTTCTTCAATTCTCAAATTTGAAATACTGTATATTCCCACCTACTTTCAAAGAATACAAGAGTACATAGAGTCAAGCTAGGAGTAATAAGTAGTGTGGCGGCCTTTATTTGGTGGCTCAGGTCACCATGCAGCTCATAGACCTCATGGGTGCTGCCAATCAGTAACATACATGCAGCCAATGACTGAGCAGGCAATGCGTGGCACATGCTTTCCATTAACCCTTTGGCTATGTGCATGTTTAGTATTTGCAGCAGATTTTTCTGTTGCAAAAACCAGAATGTTGGCAGGAAAAACGCTGCATAAAATAAGTGTGATTTTGTGTCCATTTTTTATGCATTTTTAATTGTGGTTTTTTGTTCATTCATTTGAATGGGTAAAAGTCACTGCAAAATCACTACAGAATTGACATGTTGCAGATTTGTAAAAAGGTTTTGAAGGTTCAAATCTGCAAGTAAAAATAAGCAGCACATACATGAGATTTCAGAAGTGTCATTCACTTTGCTGGTACTGTAAAACGCAGTGTTTTTCTGTGGCATAAACACAATAGTGGCAAAAACACAATGTATGAACAAGCGTGTTTTATTGTTGTATTACTTTGGATCACTAATTATAAAATCCTGAGGATATAACTTTGGTACATTTCCATTTATTTCTGAAGATATTGTACAGTCTATGAAAAAAACACAATGTATGAACAAGCGCTTAGTGAGATCATTTCTTTAGCTATTTTTTTACAAATTAAATATATGTATTTCTGTGTGGAAATATAATAAGTTCCTTACAAGGAAATATAACACTGCAGTATAATAGAATAATCAGTAGATTAATGGTTAATTGTACATTATTATAACATTGTTATTCTTTGATATCAGCATTAGTTGAAGTCTGTGCAAATATCAAGAAAAGAGAATTATGTTTTACCACTCCGATGTATTGCATCAGGTTGTATAATTCATAAAGAATTAGAATGATCTAGAAACAGCAGCAAACCCAGAAAATAATCGTTAGCAGGAACAAGGACAGAGTCCTCCCTTCCCCCAGTGTTGGTTTTAGCATAATCATCCCACCCCCATACATATCAGAGACTGAGCAGAAGCCTGAGCACTGAGCCTATCCCTCCCCCACACAGATCAGAGACTGAGCAGAAGCCTGAGCGCTGAGCGGACCCTCCCCCACACAGATCAGAGACTGAGCAGAAGCCTAAGCACTGAGACTATTCCTCCCCCACACAGATCAGAGAATGAGCAGAAGCCTGAGCACTGAGCCTATTCCTCCCCCACACAGATCAGAGACTGGGCAGAAGCCTGAGCGCTGAGCCTATCCCTCCCCCACACAGATCAGAGACTGAGCAGAAGCCTGAGCGCTGAGCCTTTCCCTCCCCCACACAGATCAGAGACTGAGCAGAAGCCTGAGCGCTGAGCCTATCCCTCCCCCACACAGATCAGAGACTGAGCAGAAGCCTGAACGCTGAGCCTATCCCTCCCCCACACAGATCAGAGACTGAGCAGAAGCCTGAGCACTGAGCCTATCCCTACCCCACACAGATCAGAGACTGAGCAGAAGCCTGAGCGCTGAGCCTATCCCTCCCCCACACAGATCAGAGACTGAGCAGAAGCCTGAGCGCTGAGCCTATCCCTCCCCTACACAGATCAGAGACTGAGCAGAAGCCTGAGCGCTGAGCCTATCCCTCCCCCACACAGATCAGAGACTGAGCAGAAGCCTGAGCGCTGAGCCTATCCCTCCCCCACACAGATCAGAGACTGAGCAGAAGCCTGAGCGCTGAGCCTATCCCTCCCCCACACAGATCAGAGACTGAGCAGAAGCCTGAGCGCTGAGCCTATCCCTCCCCCACACAGATCAGAGACTGAGCAGAAGCCTGAGCGCTGAGCCTATCCCTCCCCCACACAGATCAGAGACTGAGCAGAAGCCTGAGCGCTGAGCCTATCCCTCCCCCACACAGATCAGATCAGAGACTGAGCAGAAGCCTGAGCGCTGAGCCTATCCCTCCCCCACACAGATAAGAGACTGAGCAGAAGCCTGAGCGCTGAGCCTATCCCTCCCCCACACAGATCAGAGACTGAGCAGAAGCCTGAGCGCTGAGCCTATCCCTCCCCCACACAGATCAGATCAGAGACTGAGCAGAAGCCTGAGCGCTGAGCCTATCCCTCCCCCACACAGATCAGAGACTGAGCAGAAGCCTGAGCGCTGAGCGGACCCACCCCCATACATATCAGAGACTGAGCAGAAGCCTGAGCACTGAGCCTATCCCTCCCCCACACAGATCAGAGACTGAGCAGAAGCCTGAGCGCTGAGCGGACCCTCCCCCACACAGATCAGAGACTGAGCAGAAGCCTAAGCACTGAGACTATTCCTCCCCCACACAGATCAGAGAATGAGCAGAAGCCTGAGCACTGAGCCTATTCCTCCCCCACACAGATCAGAGACTGGGCAGAAGCCTGAGCGCTGAGCCTATCCCTCCCCCACACAGATCAGAGACTGAGCAGAAGCCTGAGCGCTGAGCCTTTCCCTCCCCCACACAGATCAGAGACTGAGCAGAAGCCTGAGCGCTGAGCCTATCCCTCCCCCACACAGATCAGAGACTGAGCAGAAGCCTGAACGCTGAGCCTATCCCTCCCCCACACAGATCAGAGACTGAGCAGAAGCCTGAGCACTGAGCCTATCCCTACCCCACACAGATCAGAGACTGAGCAGAAGCCTGAGCGCTGAGCCTATCCCTACCCCACACAGATCAGAGACTGAGCAGAAGCCTGAGTGCTGAGCCTATCCCTCCCCCACACAGATCAGAGACTGAGCAGAAGCCTGAGTGCTGAGCCTATCCCTACCCCACACAGATCAGAGACTGAGCAGAAGCCTGAGTGCTGAGCCTATCCCTCCCCCACCACAAGGCTAGAAACATGAGCAGCACACAAACCACAGCTCAGAGAGATAACGCCACTCCCTCACTATGTAAGTGTGTAATACACAGAGAGCCTGTGCCTCCTTAGCGCTTATACTCGTTTGCAAGAAACACGGACGAGTGCAATCCGATAGAAAATCGGATTGCACTCTTACCAATGTTAATTTAAGAGTTACAGCTCATCTGCAATTTTTTTTCTCAGGTGAAATCAGATTGAGAAAAAATGTCAGCATGCTGCGATTTGCTGCGTATCCCGGACGAGCCTCGCCAATGCAAGTCAATGGGTGCGAGAAAAAAAACGGATGGCATACGGACCATCCATATGCCATCCGATTTTTACGAATACATTACCGTTCTGTAGCACAGAACTGTGTAAATGGTCCTGTAAATGATTGTAGAATAATAGCTGCAGAGAAAAAAAACGCATTGCATACGGATGTTATACGGATGTTATGTGAGAAAAAAATCTCATTGTACTCGCATGGCACCCGTCCTACTTTTCAGAAACAACATCGGACTGTCCGTGTCCCTCCCCCACATTACAGATATAATATACAACCTCCCTATGACATTCCCAGCATGTCACACCCTTATATATGACATGGATGATAAAGCTATCCCTCCCAGCACACAGCTGAGTCATGTGAATGGCTGCTGTATCCTGCACATGTGACATGTACAGATGACACATATCCGCCTCTACATGCTTCCACTATTATACCTAATATATAAGAAAAGCAGAAAGACTCCTATCAGCATCATAGTGATACATGCAGGAGATAGCCTAACAAGAATAAAATATGACTATGTTCACACACGTTGTGTTCTTTTCTGCAGCTAAATCTGCTGCAAATCCGCTGACAACATTTCTCTGGCAAGAAAACAGCTGCGTCAAAAATACAGGTTTTCTTGCCTTTTTTGATGGGTTTTTTTTCACTGTCCTTCTGTCTCTATTTAGAAAGAAAAGAATTAGAATCAGACTTAGAAATGCCACTAAGTAGTATGTGATATAACAATGTTATCGCATTCTAATAGTCGGATTGTATGGGGGCCATCGTTGACATATAACAGAAGGACGGAGTGCAAAGCACAAAACAACGATAATAGCCCAATAATTAGAAAAATAGAAAACCTTTATTGAATATCAGACAACAGAAAGTCTGGGGAGACAATAGATACACATACATACTCATATAACGAGAAAAATCGATGCACAGAAGCGTAAAAACATTAAAAAACAAGCTAAACATCACACGGAGTGTGACAATACCATGGAGAGTGTGCGTTGTTTGAAACTAAAGTAAGGTGGACAAGATGCTGCGCTATATAAATCAAGTGTGCATATAGACAATATTTAATCAAAAAGAGCAGCATAGTCACCATGGGCAAATAGTCACATGTCCTCTCCCTACAATCGCGCGTCGGGGATACACACACGGAGTGTGCTCTGCTCTCCTCTCTCCCCCTTACAGAGGTAAAAATGTCCTTTGACTCACATCCATATCTATATATTGTAGGGAAAGGACATGTGACTATTTGCCCAATAGATGAAAATCATTTAAGGCAACCATATGCTGTCAGGGGACAGAAGGATAGGATGTGCTTTCCTTCTCCCGGTATACACAAGTGTCTGGCAGCGGCTTATTCTGTGCTCATCATTTACAACAAATGCATGCTCAGCCAAACAGAGCGTGAAGTGTATATTGTGGCCAAGCAGATATAACCAGCTATAACAGTTACCTGTACCGTGCCATTAGGATTGTTAAAGGGAATCTGTCACCCCCTGGGCGATATCAGACCTCTACTATGGGCATACAGGTGATAGAAAAGTAAATCTATACTTACCTGTAAGGCCCATAGCAGAGGTCTGATTGCAGAGAAATCTGGTTTTATAAAGTCTGTTTTCCAGAGGCTTGGCATCCGGGGGATACCAAGCAAACCCCTCCTATCTGCTTACTATTCCCCTAAATCGCTGCCTCTGTGCTATATTACCATATTCCCCCCCTCCTTGCACGTCTTAGGGCCCTGTGACGTGCCCTGCTCTACCTACCCTCCCGCGCACACGCAAAGCGCTGCTCCCATGGAGTGCGCTTTGTTTCCCTTTGGCCCCGTTTGGCTGTGTACTGCCAGCGGCGCGGAAGTCTCAGTGACTCACCGTCGCTTGCGCAATACAAGGCTGCGGCACAGGACGCAGCCAAACAGGGCTGGAGGGAAACAAAGCATGCTCCATGGGGGTGCGGCTCTGCGCATGCGCGGGAGGGGAGGCAGAGCAGGGCACGTCACAGGCCCCTGAGACATGGAAGGCGGGGGGGAATATGGTAATATAGCACAGAGGCAGCGATTTAGGGGAATAGTAAGCAGATAGGAGGGGATTGCTTGGCATCCCCTGGACGCCAAGTCTCTGTAAAACAGACTTTATAAAACCAGATTTCTCTGCAATCAGACCTCTGCTATGGGCCATACAGGTAAGTATAGATTTACTTTTCTATCACCTGTATGGCCATAGTAGAGGTCTGATATCGCCCAGGGGGGTGACAGATCCCTTTAACGACTACGCGAGTCCATTTTTCCTTTTCTTCTTTTCTCTTATAATTCGGCCTCTCACAACTGTTTTAATTCGGGGCATAATAATGAACCAGGAGGAACTGGATGAACAGAGGTATGGCCCATTCCAGGCGGATAAGGAACAACATTATAATATTATAAGAGGTATATTGTGGCAAACGCTAAGGGCAGGAGTGAGATTCACGCTGCTGACGTACAAGGCGTGTACAACAAGAATGATCCCATTCACTGACACCATTCAGAGGTTTTAACAGTATATTAGACAGTAGCTTCGTCTGCGCTTGTACAGTGCAATACGGTCACTACATTCGGCCACAAAGCCCCTTTAACTACTGATAACGACCGGGAATTTTTGTGAAATTTCATCGCATGTGACTCCCCATCTGCGGCGCTCACTGTCACCAGCATTTGGGTGTTTTTTATAAGACACAGACCATGATCACTGCAGGCAATTATTCCTGTTTCCAGACCTTTCCAGCCACAATCACAGTGATTGTATTTCTATCAGGCTGAATTAGCCGCTCTGCTCTATGTGCTGGACTGGGAATTACAGCTATTTGTTTAGGCAATGGCAATGTCACTGTTTCTTTGTCTAGGAGGAAAGGGCAGGCAGCTGCTGCTCTGCAAGTGGAAGGAACTGGATAAAACCGGTTTCAACCAGCTCAGGCAAGATCGTCAGCATAAATAGCTGCAGCAGACAGCCACAATATGTGGAGCAGACTCTGACAACATGCTGAAGGGGAACGGGACGGATGTGCAGCCAGGCTTCTGTAGTCTGCACAAAACTCTGATATGGATCCAGGACATGCCATTGCTTTCCGACACAAACGATGTTACATGTGAGAGAAAATGCCATAAGGAAAGGCAAAACTACCAGACTATGACACCGCTGTACCAGAGCAGATTACAAGAGCCACAATGGTGCCGCGGTACGTTAGAGAATTGCACACATAGCAGTTGCTTCATATAGAATAGTTTCAGAAAATCTTCATTCCTGGCTGTAGTTTGTTATATAAAAAAAAAAATCGAACCGCTCTTTACTCACCGTCCCCAGGTCCAGCGCTGACGAACATTTTTATAAATAATTATCCTGTCGCGATTAAGAGGCTTTTTATATGTAAATCTAAATTTTGGGGTAAAGCTCATGAAATAAGTGAAAAAAATAAGTGGTGCTACTTTGCATAATATACTGTAAAAGCAAAGTGCCTGTCTGACACATTGTATAGTACACTGGTATTTTGTATAGGCGGTCCTCTGCCCCCTGCCCATGCTTTCCTTCACTCCTCACATCAAATCACTCGCTCGTTCATGTCATCTACACCTCAAAAACATCTCAAGAATCAGGACTTTTCTCACCTTTGACTCGGCAAAAACTCTTACTGTAGCTCTTATTCATTCCCTTCTGGACTACGGCAACTCTCTACTTATCAGGCTCCCTCTTACTAAACTCTCCCCTCTCCAATCCGTCCTTTACGCAGCAGCCAGGATCATATTACTCACCAACCGCTACACCGATGCCTCTTCCCTGTGCCAGTCATTGCATTGGTTACCCATCCAATATAGAGTTCAATTTAAACTTATTATGCTTACCCACAAAGCGCTCCATGCTTCAGTACCCCCCTACATCTCCTCCCTTGTCTCTGTCTACCACCCTACACGTACCCTCCGTTCTGCCAGTGACTTAAAACTAAAATCCTCCATAATCCGAACTTCCCACTCCCGTCTCCAAGATTTCTTGCGTGCTGCGCCAATTCTTTGGAATGCACTACCCAGGACAGTTCGATTAATTCCCAATACCCACAGTTTCAAGCAGACCCTAAAAACCCATTTCTTTAGACTGGTGTATCGCCTCCATACACTATCTGTCCGTCCCAATTTTCCCCCATATTAAAATCTTCTTCATTTTCAGGTTCATACCCACCATGCACATAATAGCCTCTGTCAGGACTGCACACATACTGGCAGGCGACCAGTCCATGTATTATTTATCCTATTCAGTATATCAAGGCTGCATTATACAATATATGTTCATTCTACCTTTTGTGTCTCCCCCATTTCCTCATAGACTGTAAGCTTGCGAGCAGGGCCCTCACTCCTTTCGATATGAAATATGCTTATTCTGTATTGTCTGTATAAGTCCCCCTTAAAATTTGTAAAGTGCTGCGGAATATGTTGGCACTATAAAAATAAAAAATTATTATTATTATTATTGCTATACTACTGATCTTTACATACCCAGCAAGAGACATGTGATCTGTACCTCTCAGAAAGCAGGGTAGGATGAGGGTGATTAGGGCTAGGGCAAGGTCCTTTGGTGCCCTAGGCAGATTAAGCTGACGGCAAAACCCCCTTCCCCCACATGAACCCTCAGTCCCCATGTAGAGGAATGGGTCAATGACTAAGGTAACAGGACCAGGTACCAAACTGTGATGACCACTTCCATTAGAATTGTTACCTGTTTGACCAAAAAAATACCAGCAAAAGTAAAAAAAAAAGTGGTGTACTTTAGAGGTGAGGCTCAACAGGGAGTGTGTTTTAATAGTTGGATAAGAAATCATTCATTCCTTGCAGACCATTTATACAATATCAGGGAAAAATAGTGTTATTCATTCTTGACATCCTATTTTTGAAATGTCAAACCCAAAGACAGTCATGGAAACTAATATTACTTAACTATCATGGGGGCCATTTGGTTTTAATTAAGGTGTGCAGCATTTGGCAGATACACCAAAGGAAGCTAAACAGATTCCATTATAAAGCGATAAGTATGATGGTTTTTATATCTGTCATGCAACAAATACAGTTTACAACAAAACTGATGGTGGTTCTGGTGCCATATTCTTGTATTAATAGTGGTTCTGGTGATGTATTCATGTAATGATGGCGGTTCTGGTCTCGTATTCCTGTACTGATGGTGGTTGTAGTGACATCTTCATGTAGTGATGGTTGTTCTGGTGCTGTATTCATGTACTGTTGATGGCTCTGGTTATGTATGCACATAGTGATGATGATTCTGGTGCTGTATTCATCACAAGAACTATCATCAGTACTTGAATACAAAACCAAAATCATCAGTACATGAATTCATCACCAGAGCCATCAACAGTACATAAAAACAGCACCAGAACCATCATCAATAAATAGGTCGTTAGAACCACCATCAGTACATGAATACATCACAAGAACCATTGTCCGTAAAAATAAATACAATACCAGAACCACCATCAGTACATGAATACATCACCAAGCTTTGTACAGTAATCAAAGTCAGGCCCATAACATTTATATCCCATGAACCTATAACTCCCAGTATATCCTTAACAATAGTAAGGAGATGAAGGAGATGCTGGGAGTTGTTGTTATCAGTCACTATCAGACTGTGGACCATACAGGAACCACAGTACTGATGAGATGTAGTCAGTATCAACAAGTAAGCATTTACATCCAGGTACCTTATAGGTGACATATTCTCTGATTGAGTAGTTTCTCTCTTTTTGTCTCTATCTTGTCCAGATGCCATGGTGACTTTTCGCATCCACAGCTCTTCTCTGCAGACTTCCCTCTTCTCCGGTCTTCTGCAGTACATCCTAATACGGTGCACTTAAAAATATGAGTGTTATTAAAATGCCCTTTGCATAAAAGTATTTGTTCATATTATGACCTAAATAAGCCTCCTATGGTATATGGCCTCCACACTGTTTGCCTTTATGAGCTACACCCGCCACATTGTCTGTCTTAATGGGGTATAACCGCCCCACTGTCTGATATTATCAGCTATAAACGTCACACTGTCTTCCCCTATGAACCACGGCCTTTACCATGGCTGTCCTTTTGCCACTGTTTTCCCTTACATTCTCTCTTGCTCCACATTATCGCCCTGCCATGCCAACCTCTCTCCATACTGTGCCCCCATTTCACGCTGCCCCATCTCCATATTCATACTGTGCCCCTTTTTCACACTATGTCCTCATCCTGCTCACCACATTGACCTCTCCAAAATGTACCCCCCTCCTCAGACTGTCCTCCTACACAGTATGATAGTCACCACAGCCGCCCATACAGTATGTTATCCACAACAGCTCCCAATATACACTGTGATGTCCAACACAGCTGCCCATGCAGTTTGATGTTCACCACAGCCTACCATTATATAGTATGATGGTCCCCACAGCACTCCATACAGCATTATGGCCCCCCAGTCACCGACACAGTATAATGGCCCCACATACCATTATATATAGTATAATGTTTCCCACAGCTCCTCACACAGTATGATATCCACCTCAGCCCCCCAACATACAGTATAATGTTCTACACATCCCCCTTTACAGTATGGTCACCACAGCTCCCAATATAAGGTTCCCAACAGCATCCAATACAGTATGGTCACCCTCTTGTTATGTCCTAACAGCCAGCCCATCTTGTAATGTCCCTGCAGCCAGCGCCTTATGTCCCCATTGCCAGTCCCTAATGTAATGTTCCAATAGTCAGCTCCTTATGTCCACATAGCCACCCCCCTCTTGTAATGTTGGCATAGTCAGCTTCTTATGTTCCCATAGGGAGCCCCTTATGTTCCCATATCCAGCCCCTTTTGTGATGTCACCACAGCCCCTCTTATGTCCCCTTTGCCAGCCCCTCAATATAATAGCCTTCATTCATTAGTAAAATAATAGAATACAAATAAAAAAAGTTTATACTCACCTAATCCAGGCTCCCTGTCCAGCGCAGCTCCATCTAATCATCATTTGGTGCAGAACTGGGCACTGGACGGTGCGATTATATCACTGTATCGCGACGTCCGACGTCCACTGCGTGCGTCGGAGTTCCCAGCAGAGCAGGGAGCTGAATAGTCCCATGTGGCACCAACATCAATTGTATTTGCGTCTTGCAGACGCGAACACAATTGAGAGTGGGGGAGGAGCGATGGCCGGGGTACAGGCAGAGAGAGAGAGGTGAGTGGTGTCAGTGACTGACACTGCTTCCCTGTATGCCAGCACCCCAGCTATCACTGTGCTGAATGCCTGCAGCCGGAGGAAGGTGACAGGCGGCCGCAGGCTTTCAGCAATGTCAGGGTTTTTTTTTCCCTTGAAATGCGCTCCTCCTCTGGTAGGCAAGAGGTAGCGCCTTTGGCAGGTGCCTACCCTGCTTACCTCTAGTGCCGGGTCCTGCTAGTGATACATCTGCACTACATACCACTGATGATACTGTAGTAATGAAGGAGAATATACTGGTCCGCACAACAACATGGAAAATCAGTGTGGTCACCTTGGGCACTCATCTTGTTCCTGATGTCTGAATTAATTTGGGTGAAAAATAGCACCTGTAAAGGGTATTCATTAGTAAGTCTGAAAGATTTCCTAATGCATGATTACAATGGGAAAATGTGGTGAAATATCATGTAGAATTAGTATCCATAGTAGTAATGTTAAATCCAAGTTTATAGTGTTTCTGTTAATAAAAATGTATCATGCTATTACATTGCCTCACGATTTACACACAGAAGTGCTTCTTATCTTAGATGTAGTACAGGAAATGAAGGCTCATTTGATCCACACATTTTCTGTATGCAACATTGAAGCTTACTCTTAAGTTAAATTGGTGTAGCTATTGTGTGCAGTTTTAATTCTTTATGCCATTGGGTTTAAGGACTATTGGGTTTAAGGACTATAGAACACACATGACTATAGAAATGACAGAAAATTAGGCAAACTTTTTTCAGCCCTCCATGGTGCTCTAGGGCAGGGTTCCCCAACTCCAGTCCTCAAGGCCCACCAACAGGTCATGTTTTCAGAATTTCCTTAGTATTGCACAGGTGATGGAATTATTAGTGATGAGCCCGAGCATCTCAGTACTCGAGATGCTCGGAGCTCGCTGAGCACTTGCGCGATGCTCGGGCGGGAGCTCTGGTCCCCGTCCTGCATGTTTGGCGCTATTTAGAGCATCAATCATGCAGGGATTGTCTGCCACTCACTGTAATGTCACAGCCATGGTGGTTGTGGCATTACAGTGATTGCCCAAATCGATGGGAACAGTGCTCACAGTGAAACATGAAAAGCTGGCAATTCAGCTGCGGCATACACCAGTACCCGACAATTTAGAACAGAAAGAATAGAGCATCACACATAGATTAGATAGATAGAAATATGTCAGTCACATATATAATAAGTACAGTGACAGTGTTGGTTACTGTACTTGTCATTTAGTGTTAAAATAAAGGATTTATTAAAAAAAATAATAATAATGTTTTCATGCACCGTCTCTTTGAAAAAGCTGGCCGGCAATTCCTCAGCGGCATACACCGGTACCCGACAATTTAGAACAGAAAGAATAGAGCATCACGCATAGATTAGATAGATAAAAACATGTCAGTCACATATATCATGAGTACAGTTACAGTGTTGGTTACTGTACTTGTCATTTAGTGTTAAAATAAAGGATTTATTAAAAAAAAATTGAAGTGGGGTTCCCCTTAATTTTAGTCTCTAGTGGAGGTTAAGCAGACAGCTGGGGCAGATGTTTGAAGCCTTGGAAGGGGGTAATACCCACGGAGCTTCCCAGGCTACTAATATCAGCCACCTGCTGAATACCTAGCCTTTACTAGCTATTAAAATGGGGGACCCCAAAAAAAATATGACGTGGGGTCCCCCCTATTTTAATAGCTAGCAAAGGCTAGGCAGACAGCTGGGGGCTGATATTAATACCCCAGGAAGGGTGCCATGAATATTGGCCCCCTCCCAGGCTAGAAACACCAGCCATCAGCCATCCCAGAAATGGCGCATCCATAGGATGGCACTTAGCCTCGCTCTTCCCACTTCCCTGTAGTGGTGGCAGGGGGTAATAGGGTTTGGGTTGATGTCAGCTTATAATGCCAGCTGACATCAAGCCCAGGTTAGTAATGGGGAGGCGTCTATAAGACAACCCCATTACTAACACCATAGTGAAAGTTAAAAAAAAAAAACACAAACACCCAGAATAAAGTCCTTTAATTGAAATAGACACAATTTTTTAATGTTCTAATTTAAACTCTACTTACCGTCACGCCCATTCCAGCTGAAGCCAACGATCTCCTGCAATAAAAGTAAAATAATAAAACAACCTCATCCTTACCTTTCCATGGTTCCCAGGATGGCTTCAGCTCTGCTACATTGACATGACAGGCTGGATCGCAGCAGAACGCTGCCATGGGGTTAGTAATGGGGGTGTCTTATAGGGCTGATATTAGTAGCCTGGGAAGCTCCGTGGGTATTAGAGACTAAAATTAAGGGGAACCCCACGCCAATTTTTTTTTAAATAAATCCTTTATTTTAACACTAAATGACAAGTACAGTAACCAACACTCTCACATTACTCATTAAATATGTGACTGACATGTTTCTATCTATCTAATCTATGTGTGATGCTCTATTCTTTCTGTTCTAAATTGTCTGGTACCGATGTATGCCGCTGATGAATTGCCGGCCGGCTTTTTTAAAGAGACGGGTGCATGAAAATCGGAGGGCACTAGTGTGTTCCAAGTGCCCTGCTATGTTTTTCATGCCCCCTCCTATATACCCCGCCTGCCTGTCTGCCTATATATTCTGCCTGCCTGACGTTTAACTGAACACTGCTCACATCGATTTGGGCAATTTTTGACCTTCTGCAGACCGCAGGGGGGGACTGCCAGAAAAATGCTCGGGTTTCCATAGACTTACATTGGGCTCGTTGCTCGGGTCGAGCACCCGAGTATTCTAATGTGCTCGACCCGAGCTTCAAGCACCCGAGCATTTTAGTGCTCGCTCATCACTAGTAATTATCACCTGTGCAATGCTAAGAAAATCCTGAAAACATGGCCTTTTGGTGGGCCTTGAGGACTGGAGTTGGGGAACCCTGCTCTAGGGTAGTGAGGGAGTTATTTCCAGAATGTCTAGCCACCTACCAGAGTGAAGGAGTTGATGTCAGCTTCTGTGATGGTCTAGGAGTTAAAGGGAACGTGTCAAGCCCCCATGCCCTCCAACTTGGCAGCATTGACATATGTATTGCTAAATTCCCTGCCTAACCAGCCCTTTATAATGTTATTCACTTAAATCCATGTTTTAAAAAAGTATTTATAATCTCTATTTATAATTAGACCTTTGACTAGTTGATGGGGCATTAGCTTCCCCAGACTATTCGGCCCTCTCCGCATGTTATCATGCCCCTGTGGGCATGATAACATGATTTGCAAGAGACGGAATTATTGCCAGGTCCTTGCAAATCTCGCGCATGCGCCCGGCTCTATTTGGCAGCGTTATTGCGGCTCTGAATAAGAGTGTACATTTCCTGGCTTCAGAGACGCACTGCGCATTAACGAAAGTGCAGAGGATGTACGTGAACCGTCTTCTGCACTTTCACTGATGAGCAGTGTGCCTCTGAAGCCGGGAAGTGTACAATGTATGGTGCAATGATGTGCCTAAAGAAAGCCGCGTGCAAACAGGGCCGAATAGTCTGGGGAAACTAATGCCCCATCGACTAGTCAAAGGCCTAATTAGCATAAACGAAGATTATAAATACTTTTTTAAATATGGATTTAAGTAAATAACATTATAAATGGCTGGTTAGGCAGGGAATTTAGTAATACATATGTAAATGTTGCTAGGTTGGGGGGTATTGGGGACCTGACCGGTTCCCTTTAATGCCAGTTTCCTGATTATCCAGGGTAGTGAAGGAGTCAGTTAGTGGAAAGCAGTGAGTGATAGAGGAGTTAATGCCAGTTTTCTAATTTATTTGGGCTAGTAGTTAATACTTGCTACACTGTAGTCTAGAGGAGTACAGGATTTAATACCTGATTTCCTGGTGTTTAAGGTATTGAAGAGTTAATACCTTGTCCTCAGTAGCTAATCGCCTCCACAGACCTTAGCCAAAGTCTCCAGTACCATGTCTCTTGAAAAAGAAAGATAGATGTGATGTATTCATCACATTAAGTTTTCTCTTCCAGCCCTGTACTGATTAATCAGTTTTCAAAGCCATAATGACTCCTAGACTCTTTGCTTCCCACTCTTGGAGTATTTTTCTGAAAGAACATTGTATCACAATAAAAAGTAAGATACATGATGTCAGGAAAATTAATCTGGAATGTTTCAATAATAAGTGAATGCATAGTTAAAAAGTCATTTATTTATTTACTTCCCATTATATAGCATTAACATATTTTATATATTAACCTCAGTCCCTGTCCCCATGATGTTCACAATCTAATTTCCCTCAGACATTCAAGACAATTTTATGCAAAAACAGGTCAGTTTTGGACACACAGCCCCATTCCTGATGGGCAACAATGCAAACCATTGAAGCACCATCACCTTCAATACTGTATTCACTGCTTCCAACCATGTCACAGAACAAAGCAGAGATTAGTCGGCTATTCTCGGTGAATGGTTCATGTGAAGCATGGTGCTTACTATTTGGTGGGCCAGAATACTGTAAATATTGTAAAGGTCTCTTTCTAGATTTAAAGGGTGTGTATAATTTTATTTTTTATTTAATATCTAGTCCTTTCCTAATATGTACAGCAGATCGGTGGAGGAGAGCCCATACAATGCTCTGCAGTCTCATGCTGCTCATGCTTCAGGGCTTTTTTTCTACGGTTGTGAGGGTCCAAATTCTGAGACCAGAGATGTCCTGCATGTTAGGAAGGTACTAAATAGTAAATAAATCATTATACTACACTTACACTGCAACACGTTTAGCATCTGCACTTTATGGAAGTCTTTAGATTCAAAGAAACTTCTTGATCTGATTTATAGATGTATCCATTTATTACAATAACAACAACTGTGGTGCTAAAACAGTTGGCAACAATCAGTAAAAATACCCCTATTTTTATAAGAAATTATCATTATTTACTATTTGGCAGACTACATTTATAGGACATCAGTTTACTGTTAAATTATCCAAACTATTTTAGATTGCTTATTCATTGTCTGGCCCCGATAACATATGTCTGCCAGACCTTTATTTAAAGGGAATCTGTCAGCAGGTTTTTGCTATGTAATCTGAGGACAGCAGGAGGTAGGGGCTGAGACACTGGACTCAAGGATGTCTAGCTGTATGGTGTCGGGCAATTGTCCTACTCTGCCCCCTTCTGTGATAAGCAGCTCACTGTCTATAGCTATGTACACTGAGCCTGGTGTGGGTGGGGTTAGCTTTCTCAGCTATGCTGCATTGTTAAATGTAAAAGCTCTGATTGTGTTACAACCGATGCACCCAGTAAACTAAGTTGTACATCTTTGGATTCAGGGTCTCTTTGCCTACATCAAGATGCTCTGAGATGGGGTAGCAAAAACTTGCTGACAGATTCACTTTAAAGTTAATATATATTTTTTTTAAATGTTGAGGTCTAGTTCTGATTTTTTTTATCTGTTTTTATTTAAGTTAATTATTTTTATGATGCAAAAAAAATTGAACATAGATAAAAATACTTGAATTTTTTTCAGAATTTTTGAAATTGGGAGTGATGCGCCCCCTGGGCCGTGGGGTACCCGGTGCCGGGCCGGTAGATGCTGGGGGTTGTAGTCACAGTGGCGGTGACCGGGTCCGTGACCCAGGGCGGTCAATCCAAGGGAAATTATATGTATAGGTTTTATTAAAGAGTCCAACTACGCCACCTGTGGAATGCGGCTAAAGGGAGCCACCGCTGTGGAGCAGTCCTCTGAAGCTGATGTTACTGCAGCAGAGATGGCGTGGCTCTCCACAGGTAGAGCTAGCTCCAGGGCAGTGTAGATGATGTTGCAGGTTGTGCTGGGCGTTGTAGTGCAGGGAGTGATGGCGCAGAAAGAAACACAGAGTCAGTGTGGTGCAGTCCTCAGGGTCTTTACTCACGGTTATTGCAGTCCAAGTTACAGAGCTCAGTATAACTGCCCAAGTCGTGCTGCGTTTACTCAGTGAGGGGTTCAGTCCACCCTGAGATATCTCTGGAGTACTTAGCAGGACCCCCTTCTGTGTCTTCTCTCTGGCTGTCTCCCCTTAACCTCATACCAAGTGTCCCAGTGCAGTATCTGCGGGCCTTAGCGGGCGACGTCTGTTCCGTCCCCTGGGTCCTATATAGCTACCTTCCTGGTGAGACTTGTATTGAATGTTGGCTACAGGACTTGAAATACTGCAGCCTCCGGTTTCTAGTTAAGATGTGCAATCTTTTGCTAGTTGAGGGATCCAGTACCCTGTATGCAGCCTGACCCCTCCACCTCCCGGTAGATGCGGGCGAACGGGTGGCCTTCTGCACGGCCCGTACCCCTAGGGTCCCTTCTTCCGTTCCTGGAGCCTTCCTGCTCCCTCTCCTCTCTTCTCTCCTTCTCCTCTCAGACTTGGGCCTCACTGTCCAGGCCCGCCTCTGGAGCAGGGCTCCTACAGAGCCTCTGCTCCTGTCACTTCTCCTCCTCTGACTGAACTCCCTGATCTAAGATGGTGTCTTATTTTATATCTTTCTTTTATGTGCTCCCTTTAACTACGTCCTCCACCCACACCCACTACATGGTTCCCCTTTATTTACCACACAAGCATAAGCTACATCAGCTCTGCTTAGAAGGAAGGGACGGTGCTAATGAATTAAAATAAATATTTTTATTATTGCATATATTATATATACTTACATGTGGCTGAAGATATTCTAAGGAACCTCCTTAGTATACCTTCAGCCACATGTAAGTATGAGTCTGCAACCCATTCTGGGCACATCTCCTGCACATTTCCACTAACATCCCAGATATACTAGTTGGTATCTCATTATACATATAGGGATTTGAAATTGTTTTGTGGTTTTTGCAGGGGTGTTTCTCCACATAGGTTTTGTGATGATTACCTTGTAATTAACCCCTCTTCACACAAAGATCATGGGATTTAATACAATTACCCCTTTTTTGTATATGCACTTGCACTTTTCAAATTATTGTGGGGACAATTGTTCCTATTACTCTATTATTGGGTTTATAATCAATGTTTTTTTCTTATTGGGTATAACTCTATTATCTTACACTTGATTATGTACAAAAGATGAATTCGTAGGTATAACCGTTACTACCATTTATTTATTGGGCTATGTGTAATATTTGTACGGCTATGAAGTGTTTACGCTAAGGGAACCTGAAGGTCTCTGCTTTTTAATTGTTTTATATTTTTTGTTTTAATATATGCAATAATCAAAATATTTATTTTAATTCATTGGCACCGTACCTTCCTTCTAAGCTGAGCTGATGTAGCTTATGCTTGTGTGGTAAATATCTAGTTTCTGGAAGTATTATTCTGACCACTGTGCTATATACTAATGGTTCCCCTTTACTAGGTTCCCCCCCCACTCCAGCCAGGGACCAGGGACTGTGCTCTCCCGTAGGAGCAATCTCACCCTGCCCTCTGAAGTGTGGTGTAATGAATGCAGGTGTTAGGGTCCTGAGCTGTACTCCTTCCTTACCTGAGAGTGAGATACCACACCTCTGGGTGAGAAGCAGTACCTCTGTGGCGACCGAACCCTCAGGGGCACCATAGGAGCATCAATCCAAATAATGTTGAACCAGGCCCGGCGTCAGCCCCCCGGCGCACTCGGACAAGAGAGGTGAGGTGAGATGAATATTTGATTTTTTTATTTTTGTATGTATAGAGGTATTAGGCATTATATGGGGCACCTGCATGGGGCATTAGATGGGGCACCCGCATGGGGCATTATATTGGGGCCCAGCCTGCATAGGGCATTATATGGGGGCCCAGCCTGCATGGGGTATTATATGGGGGCTCAGGAGGCATGGGGCATTATATGGGGGCACAGCCTGCATGGGGCATTATATGGGGGCACAGCCTGCATGGAGCATTATATGGGGGCCAGTATTCTGTATGGAGCATTATATGGGGGCCAGTATTCTGTATGGGGCATTATATGGGGGCCAGTATTCTGTATGGAGCGTTATATGGGGGCCAGTATTCTGTATGGAGCGTTATATGGGGACCAGTATTCTGCATGGAGCATTTTATGGGGGCCAGTATCCTGTATGGAGCATTATATGGGGTCCATTACTCTGTATGGAGCAATTTATGGGGTCTATTATTCTGTATGGAGCAATATATGGGGCCCATAATACTGTATAAAGGACTTAGTGGTGCCCATAATACTGTACGGAGGACTATATTGTCCGGTCTGCACTGTGTGCTGCGAGGATTCACCGGTTTCTGAGCTATTGTAGAATTTACAATAGATATCACTCATGTAATGTAAGAAGTGAAATCTTTGCATTGTACTATATATATATATTTCTCCGCCGTATCTCTGCATCATGAATCGTGGTATGTGTTAAAGGGGCCCACTGAGACTTTAGCCCAGGGCCCACGAAAACCTGGAGCCGACCCTGTGTTGAACCATATACCGTAGAAAATAAAAGCTTCAACAATGAGCTGTAGTGTAACGGATGCAGAGAGTGTCATATTAATTACAGCCATGTTTAATCCCACCTAGGAGAGTAAAGGCACAACTGATTTAGACCAGATATACAGTAGACATAAAAAGTATACACACCACTGTTAAAATGCCAGGTTTTTCTAATGTAAAAAAATCATACCAAGCAGAATAATTTCAAAACTTATTCCACCTTTAATGTAAAGCTATAAATTGCACAAATCCAATAAGAAACAAATTGAAATCATTTTGATGGGGAAAATAAAAATAACAAAACTATAATAATGTGATTGCATAAGTATGAACACCTTCTTATAATTGGAGATGTGACTGTATTAAGAATTAGCCAACAATGTTTAACCCCTTTACTCCCCAAGGTGGTTTTCACGTTAATGACCAGGCCAACTTTTACAATTCTGACCACTGTCACTTTATGAGGTAATTACTCTGGAAAGCTTCAACGGATCTCACTGATTCTTGTTTTATCATGACATATTGTACTTCATGACAGTGGTAAAATTTCTTCGATATCACTTGCGTCTATTTGTGAAAAAAAATGGAAATTTGGCGAAAATTTTGAAAATTTCACAATTTTTAAACTTTGAATTTTCATGCCCTTAAATCAGAGAGATATGTCACACAAAATAGTTAATAAATAACATTTCCCACATGTCTACTTCACATCAGCACAATTTTGGAACCAACATTTTTTTTGTTAGGGAGCTATAAGGGTTAAAAGTTGACCAGCGATTTCTCATTTTTAACAACAAAATTTACAAAACCATTTTTTTAGGGACCACATCTTATTTGAAGTGACTTTGAGGGGCCTTTATGACAGAAAATACCAAAAAGTGACACCATTCTAAAAACTGCACCCCTCAAGGTGCTCAAAACCACATTCAACAAGTTTATTAACCCTTCAGGTGCTTCACAGGAATTTTTGGAATGTGGAGGAAAAAAATGAACACTTATTTTTTTTCACAAAAATGTTACTTTAGACCCCAATTTTTTTATTTTTGCAAGGGTATCATTAAAAAATGGACCCCGAAATTTGTTGTGCAATTCCTCCTAAGCACGCCGATACCCCATATGTGGGGAAAAAACATTTTTGGGCGCACGGCAGAGTTCGGAAGGGAAGGAGCGCCTTTGACTTTTTGAATGTAAAATTTGCTTAAATAATTAGCGGATGCCATGTTGTGTTTGGGGAGCCTATGATGTGCCTAAACAGTGGAAACCCCCCCACAAGTGACACCATTTTGGAATCTAAACCCCTCAGGTAACTTATCTAGATGTGTGGTGGGCACCATGAACCCCCAGGTGCTTCACAGAAGTTTATAACATTGAGCCGTAAAAATAAGATTTTCACATTTTTCCCACAAAAATGTTTTTCAACCCCCAATTTTGCATTTTCATAAGGGTAACAGGAGAAATTGCACCATACCACTTGTGCAATTTCTCCTGAGTAAACTGATACCCCATATGTGGGAGAAAAACACTGTTTGGGCACATGGCAGTTTTCAAAAGGGAAGGAGCGCCATTTGACTTTTTGAATGTAAAATAAGCTTGAATAATTAGCGGATGCCATGTTGCTTTTGGAGAGCCCCTGACGCGCCTAAATAGTGGAAACCCCCCAGAAGTGACTCCATTTTGGAAAACTAGACCCCTCAAGGATTTTATAAAGGGGTATAGTGAACATTTTGAACCCAGAGGTACGACACAGAATTTGATAATATTAGGTCATCATATTGAATAAGTTGTCATTAGTCTTGAGCGCAAGTGCTCGCTACTTGAGTTTGCATCGGGTGCTCGAGTATGCACCGTGTATCTTGGGTGCTCAAGTGACATGCTCGAGTCCCCACCCAAAAAAAACCATCTGGGGATCGCACATTCATGGTAGGCAATCCCCGCAAGGTTTTTTTGGCTGTGTAACAGCTGCAAAACATATGAGGTGGAGACTCGAGCACCCGCAATACTTGGTGCATACCCAAGCACCCGATGCAAACTCAAGTAGCGATCACTTGTGCTCAACACTATTCGCCATATTGTCATTTTTTTTTCTTTACTTTTGTAAAAATCCAAACCCCAACACAACCCTAACCCCAATCCTAATACAACCCCAACCCTAGCACAACCCCAACCCTAGCCCAACCTCAACCGTAACCCCATTCCCAACCCTAACCCTAGCCCTAGCACAACCCTAATAGCCCAATCCTTACCCTAGCCCAACCCTAACCCTAGCCCAACCCTAACCCTAGCCCAAGCCTAACTCTAGTCCAACCCTAACTCTAGTCCAACCCTAACCCTAGCCCAATCCTAACCCTAGCCCAACCTTAACCCTAACCCTACCACAACCCTAACCCTACCACAACCCTAACCCTAGCACAACCCTAACCCTAGAGTTCATTTTTTACGCCGTTCCTCGTGCGGTATAAGTGATTAGACGATTTTATTCTTCGGGTCAGTGCGATTACAGCGATACCAGATTCATATAATTTTTTTATGATTGACAGCTATCACACACTAAAAGACGCTTTTTTTTGCAAAGACTAGTTTTTGCATCGCCATATTTTGAGAGCTATAATTTTTCCATATTTCGGCCGACAGAATCATGTGACGGCTTGTTTTTTGCGGGACAAGTTAACGTTTTTATTCCTACTATTTTCAGCCACATGACATTTTTTGATCGCTTTCTATTCCGATTTTTGGGAGGCAGAATAAACAAAAACCAACAATTCCGGAATTGTTTTCTTTTTTTTTTTTTTTTTTTTTTTTTATGCTGTTCCACGTGTGGTAAAATTGATAAGGCAGCTTTATTCTTCGGGTCAGTACGTTTACAGCAGTATCACATTTATATTTTTTTTTATGTTTTGGCGCTTTTACACAATAAAAACTATTTTATAGAAAAATAATTTTTTTGTATCGCTTTATTCTGAGAGCTATAACTTTTTTATTTTTCAGCTGATGGAGCTGTATGGCGGCTTGTTTTTGCGGGACAAGATGATTTTTTCAGCAGTAACATTTTTATTTGCATTCGTCTTTTTGATCGCGTTTTATTCCATTTTTTGTTTGGAGGTATGATGAAAAAGCAACTTTTTTCGCTTCATTTTTTTTTTTTTTTACCGTGTTCACTAAAGGGGTTAACTAGTGGGACAGTTTTATAGGTCAGGTCGTTCCGGGCACGGCGATACCAAATATGTGTACTTTTATTGGTTTATTTATTTTTTTTCATAATAAATAAATATTATGGGTACAATATATTTTTATTTTTTGGGGATTATTTTTTTCATTTTTTTAAAAAATATTTTTACTATTTTTTTTTCACTTTATGGCACTTTTTTTACTTTACACTTTTTCTTGACGACATCGGGTCACCATGACAACATCCGGGAGCCGCCACAGACAGTGTGGGACACCGGCAGAGGAGGTGAGTACTGGCGTTTAATTCCCTTGCCCCTGCAATGCTGCGATCGACTTTGATCACAGCATTGCGGGGGTTAATGTGCCAGCTGCGGTGCGGGACGGCTCCTGGCACATAGCACTGGGTGTCATCTGTGACAATCAGCTGACACCCGGTGGCAGTCGCCCCGCACCGCTTGTGTGTTTCCGCGATCATATCACGCGTAATAGTACGTAGCTGTCCCTACAGGCCCAGGGCGCAGCTACGTACTATTACTGACAAGGTTGGAAAGCGGTTAAACTCATGTTACATAGTAGTCAGTATACAGCTGCCATCATTTACAGTGATTCTGATTAACTCACTATAAAGTTTAGCTGTTCTAATAGGATTTTCCAGACATTTTTTTAATTAAATTTTACAGCAAAATCCAAGATCCTTAAACAGCTTACAACATAGCAAAGGGATTGCATTGCTGAAAGTTATCAGTCAGGAGAAGGGTACAAAAAAAATTCAAGGCATTAGATATACCATGGAAGTACAGTCATCAAGAAGTGGCTTAAATTTGGCATAACAGTGACATTATCTAGAACTGGATGTCCCTCAAAACCTAATCAAAAGACAAGAATTAGATTGGTGCAAAGGGGGTTTACAGCAACATTAAAGGAGCTTCAGGAATTTCTGGCAATTACTGGTTATAGACTGCATGTGACAACAATCTCCCTTATTTTTCATATGTTTGGCTTGTGGTGTAGGGTGACAAGATGGAAGCCTTTTCTTACAAAGTAAAACATCTAAACTCTTCTCTGTTTTGTCAAAACCTACATCAAGTCTGCTAAAAGCATGTGGGAAAACGTGTTAGTCTGATGAAACCAAGGTCAAACTTTATAGAATTTGAAGTCAATGGCGACCTGAACTTCGGTGCTTTAAAATGGATGTAACATGGTCATAGTAAAGGCTATGGGGCTTCAAAAGGAAGCAAAATGGGGATAAGAGCAGGGCAATTGCCTGCAAACAAATGTGGATAGGGAAATGACTTAAAATAACATAGTATTAAAAAAAATAAAAGATAATAATCTTGAACCTGGAGGCGGAGGTTCAAGTGAAGGAGGAGGTGGAGTAGGTGAAAGTGGACGTGTCCGTGCAGGTGGTAGAGGCAGGGGAGGAGGTATCTAACAATGTATTTTGTGGGAGTTATTTTTTTGGGGGGAGGGGGGTTAGGAAACTGACTTAAAAGAACATAGGATTCAATAAAATAAAAAATAATCTAGAACCAGGAGGCAGAGGTCCAAGGGGAGGAGGAGGTAGAGTAGATAGAGGAGGTGTAGGTTGACGTGGCGGTGTAGGTGGAAGAGGCAGTGGAGGAGGTAGCCAATACAGTTTTTCTCTTTTTCTTTTGTTTTTGTTGTTTTGTTTCTTTATTTGGGGAGGCCCCAAAATTAAACAAATGGCAAATAGAGTATAACAATGGCTGGGGTCGGCTGGTATAGTTGTGTAGTCAGCCAAAGGTATGGACAAGTCCTGTGGGATCCACACCTGGCTCATTTTAATGACTGTTAGCTTACTCACCATTGCTGTGGACAGTGCCTGTCTGTGATCACACCCCCTGTCATGTTAAACACACGTTCCAACAGTACACTTGCCACAGGACAAGCCAGAACCTTCAAGGCGTAAAGGGCAAGCTCAGGCCATGTGTCCAATTTGGAGACCCAAACGTTAAATGGCGCAGACCCATCATTTAGTACATGGAGACGTGCCCCAGCTGCGTTGACAACTTCCTCCTCCTCTGCCTTGTTCTTTCACTGAGCCCCCACTGTCAGATAGGATTGCCGTCAGTAGAGCCTCTATGAGCGTGCGCTTGTATTTTGCGATCCCACTCCAGTGCTGGAAGTAATAATGGTACGTTGTCCTTGTAGCAGATATCCAGCAGGGTGGCCAACCAGTAATCCGCAGTGGTAACAATTCAAGCAACTCGGTGGTCATTGCTCAGGCACAGCAGCATGTTTTGGCTCATGTGTGCCAGGCTGCACAGAGGCAATGACAAACTGCCCTCGGTGGGAGGTGTATGGCCTGGGTCCACTGTTTCCCCCCAGTCATACTAAAGTGATGCCCATGAGCTGCATTGAGTGCCACCCTGCTCTGAACACATCCTCCAAAACTGTCCCCTGGCTGGACAATTGTGTACCTGGCCGCTGTTGGTACAGGACCCCACCTTCTAGAGCCATGTGTGAATGACAGGCCTGATAATGGTGTGAATGGTCTCTGTTCCTCCTACTCCTCTTTCTCCTGTGCCACCACCTCATCCATCATCAACTGAAGTTTTTTTCCAACAGGCATATAAGTGGTATAGTAACACTGATGTTTGCATGTTTGCATCATCAGCGCCGGCCATGTTGGAGTATTGGAAGCAGCGCAACATGACACACATGTCCCGCATTGAGGCTCACTCATTGGTGGTGAAGTGGCGTTTTTCCGCAGAGCGACTCAGCCGTGCTTGCTTCAGCTGCAACTCCACTATTGCGTGCTACTGCTCGCACAGTCTCTCCAGCATATGCAAGGTGGAGTTCCACCTTGTTGGTACGTCGCATATAAGGTGGTGAGCGGGAAAACAGAAGTGATGCTGCAGCGGAGACAGGCGAGCAGCAGCAGGGTGAGAATGCCGAAAGTGCACACACACTGCCAACACTTTCAGCAGCAGCTTTGAAATATGTGAGTAATTTTTCAAGAAGATGTGCACTACCAAATGCAGCACATGCGTCAGGCAAGGGAAGTGCGTCAAACTGACTCAGGTTCAGAACATTTATGCCTCGCTTCAGGCTCTGACAGCACAGCGTGCAAACTGTGTCTTGCCATCAGCACACTGGCTGAAGAAATGCCACTCCAGGGATCTCATTTGCGCTGGCTTTGGTTTGCTCATTTCTTGAAGCGGTTGGCAGTAGCCGCCGACGTACTGGCTATGGGCCGCCCGCTGTGCTTTTGTACCCTGCTTCCCCTTTTGCTGTACTGCTGGGGCAGCATGACCACATCCACTTCCTCCAAACTGTGCACATCACTAGGATGGCCTTCTTCCACCCACTCCTCACCCCTGCCCTCCTTGCCGGTCTGCACACTGCAGAAAGACGCTGCAGCTGGCATCTGTATTTTGTCGTCCTCTGAGATGTGCTGCGGTGATTCACTGACATTGTGCACTAGCCCTCCCACATACTCATCCTCCAACATAACAAGTGGTTGGGCACCAGTACACTCAGTGTCTTCCACTTCTGGGGCAGACTCGTCAAAAAGCAGAAGAGACTGCTGCATGACTCAGCCTGCTTGGCTGATTTGCAAAGGAGTGAGGTGGAAGCCAGATGACCATGGCTCTCAGATGTCAACTGTACGCTTTCTGCAGGGGACCAGTTGGAAGATACTGTTAGGGAACTGGAGACACTCTCAGCCATCCAATCTAACACCGCCTCAACATGTTCTGGTATCACATTTGTGTAGTGGTACTCAGCCCTACAAAAAGATACAGAACGTCCTGTTACCTGCATGCATCAGAGGAAGGTGTTTCATTTGGGCATGTAGCCGGCACAGAACGACCACATCCTCTTCCTGCAGCAGCTACACCAGCAACAGTTACACCACCACCACCACAGACATGGGTGCAGAGTAGAACAATTTGTTATTACACACACTACTCTCACAGACACAAGTGCAGAGTATAACAATTTGTTTTTACGCACATTACTCCCACAGACACTGGTGCATAGTAGAACAATTTGTTTTTACGCACACTACTCCCACAGACATGGGTGCAGCGTATAACGATTTGATTTTATGCACACTAGTCCCACAGACTAGTGATGAGCGAGTATGTTCTGTTAACCCTTTTGGCGAGCATGCTCGGGTGCTCGCTGAGTATCATCTGCGTGCTCGGGTGTTATGTTTGAGTCACTCCGTGCGCATGATTTGCGACTGTTTGATAGCTTTAATACATGTGAGGAATGCCTAATACATGTGAATTTTGGGAGGCAGATTAAACAAAAAACAACAATTCAGGAATTTGTTGTCTTGTTTTTTTTATACCGTTCCGCGTGTGGTAAAATTGATATGGCAGCTTTATTCTTCGGGTCAGTATGTTTATAGTGATACTACATTTAAATGTTTTTTATGTTTTGCCGCTTTTACACAATAACATTTTTTTGCATCGCTTTATTCTGAGACCTATGATTTTTTTATTTTTCAGATGATGGAGCTGAATGGCAGCTTATTTTTTGCAGGACAAGATGACGTTTTCAGTTGTACCATTGTTATTTACATTTGTCTTTTTTATCGCGTTTTATTCCATTTTCGTTTGGCAATATGATGATAAAGCATCGTTTTTTGCTTCTTTTTTTATTTATTTTACCGTGTTCAATACAGGGGTTAACTAGTGGGACAGTTTTATAGGTCAGGTCGTTCTAGACGCGGTGATACCAAATATGTGTACTTTTTTTTGTTTGTTTTTTTCAGAATATTTATTTATGGGTACAGTATATTTTTAATTTTTTATATTTTTTATTTTTTTATATTTTTACAATTTTTTTTCTTTTTTTTTTTCACTTTCTGACACTTTCTTTCACTTTTACACTTTGTGCCACTATGGGACTTTCATTTTTTTGCAGGCTTATCACTTGTATAGCATAGGGATGCAGCAGCATTCCAATGCTATGCAGGCTGTCAGCTCTGCACTGGCACAAGTTAGGTAGATCGTGCACTGCGCATGAGCTATCTAACTTCCTGATGCCTGGTGACCCGGATGTCGTCATTGGGTCACCATGGCAACAATCGCGGGGTCTCCGATTCAAGGTAAGATGGGCTCTCTTACCTCTGTCTGCCCCGGAAATGCTGCGATCAACTTAGATCGCAGCATTTCGGGGGTTAATGTGCCGGCAGTAGTGCTCAACCGCACCTGGCACAGAGTACCGGGTGTCAGCTGTCATAATCAGCTGACACCTGGCGGAGATCGCGGCCAGTGAGGCGCAATCAGTGAGGCTTAATAATACGTACCTGGTCATTAACATCAGAAAGGGGTTAATAACTACTGTACGTTCCACATTATTAAGCAGCCACAGGTTTCAAGCAATATGAAAAAGAAAAAGGATCTCTCTACTGCTGAAAAGCATCAAATAGTGCAATGCCTTGGACAAGGTAAGAAAATATTAGATATTTCTCAAAAACTTAAGAATGATAATGTCACGGTAAAGATATTTGTGGCTGATTAAAGAGCTCACATGGATTTGTGCAGATAAAAGGGGTAATGAGGAAGGTTTCTACCAGACAAATTCATCGGATTAAGAGAGCAGCTGCTAAAATACCTTACAAAGCAGCAAACAGGTATTTGAAGCTGCTGGCCCCTCTGTAGTCCTGCAAACATCAAGATATAGGATCCTCCAGAGTCTTACTATTTGGCCATCCCCTAAACAGTGCTCACAAGCAGAAATGGTTGCAGTGGGCCCAGACATACATGAAGACTAATTTTAAAACAGTCTTGTTTACTGATGAGTGTCATGCAATTCTAGATGTCCACATGGATAGAGTCGTGAATGGTTGGTGGATAGCCACCATGTCCCAACAAGGCTGCGACGTCAGCAAGGAAGTGGCGGAGTCATGTTTTCTGCTGGAATCGTAGGGAGAAAGCTGGTAGGTCCCTTTAGGGTCCCTGAATGTGTGAATGTGACCTCAGCAAATTATATAGAGTTTTTGACTGACCACCACTTTCTTCCATGGAACAAAAAGAAGAACCATACCATCCGAAGCAAAATCATCTTCATGCATGACAATGCACCACCTCATGCTGCAAAGAATACCTCTGAGACATTGGCTGCTATGGGCATAAAAGGAGAGAAACTCATGGTATGGCTACCATCTTACCCTGACCTCAACCCTATTGAGAACCTTTGGAGTATCCTCAAGCAAAAGATCTATGAGGATGGGAGGCAGTTCACATCAAAACAGCAGCTCTGACAAGCTATTCTGACATTGTGAAAATATATTCAAGCAGAAGCTATCCACAAGTTCAATGGATGCAAGAATTGTGAAGGTGTTGTCTAAGAAGGGGTCCTATGTTAACATGTAATTTGGCCTGTTAAGATGTTATTGTTTGAAAAAGCTTTTGATTTCATTTTCAGTTCTTTACAACCTGTAAGAGGTTTGGAAACTGTTGTGCATAATACTCTGGAACAATGCATTTTGAGTTTTTTCAGTTTTGAAAAAAATACCGTTATCATTGGGAGGTTTGTCCAATAAAATGGGATTTATACTCTAACTGTTGATGATTTGAACATTATACTGGCTTATTTGCATCTGCCATTTAGGAAAAAAAAATCCTTTGCATATTAATTTGGAACGCTGTGTATATTGGTTGAGTTCCATAATAATAATAATAATAATTTAATTTCTTTAGCGAAAACATATTCCGCAGCACATTACAAATCAGGTAAGGCTACATTCCCACGATGAGTATTTGGTGATGTTGCTCACAAGCTTACAATCTATCAGGAAATAAGGGGGACACAAAAAGTAAAAAGTGCTTGTCGTGTATGGTCCAGCCATCATTATAATAAATAAATTAAGGGTATTCAAATAACGCTGCATGAACCAGTCATCTGCGGGATCTGTATAAGTACATTTCTATACATTATATTAGTAGTATAGACGTAACAATTATCATTACCAGCAATAAAATAGTTTTGATTAATAAGAATGTTTATGTCTATGGTGAGCTTTTCACAGACACCTGTTGTTGATAGATTTTTCAATATAGGCTGGAAATATACCGTTGTTTTCCCCAGGAGATTACCATTCAGCTTTTACATTTTTCCATGTGCTAATATAAGCATGTTTAAAACCTGTAATATTGCAGGGATGATCAATCATATATCTGAAGGAGGAGCACTGATGTGCCAGGAATGCCGTCGGCTGTATGGTGTTTCAGTCTTTTTCTGTAGGCTCCTCCTGCTCTGCTCGCTCTGTATCTGTTCTGTATCTATGGATACCACTTTTATTCCCCGGGGCATGAATTAGTCCAATTCCTATAAATAGAAATTCAAAAGAAATGTAGTACAGTATAAAGTATAGACAGTAATATATTTAAGATGCAAAAAATCGACATTTTAAAATTTTCAAAGTTACAAAATCATTTACAGATAATGACCAGAAACAACTACTTACAGAGAAGAATACAATTCTTTATTTAAAGCCTTATAACAATAATCAGTACTAATGAGCATTTAAGCAATCACTGCAATGTAACCCTCATCTGGAAAAGGACGGAGACTTGATATTCTGAACAGTATAATGACTTTACAAATATATGAATGCAAAAAAATGTCCGATGGATAAATTATATAACTGTGCAGATATCTATGACAATTACCTATTTATTTTAAGCACCAATAATTCCAGGGAGTTGTACATAAAAAAATGATTCAGTACATATAACATAATATAATGTAATATAATAGTGGCTGCAGAGAGGAATAAAACTTATTTTGTTTTTTATTTTTTTTCTTCATTGCGGAGATATTAGCAATTCGAATATTTGGCACTTAATATTTAAAATATTTATAATAATAATATTTGGCACCTACATTATGTTAAGAGGGTGTTACCAGATAGTTTACACTGGGGTGTGTACTTCTGCTGTGTTTTTGCCTGCTTATGATTGGTCATCATACAAGGAAAAGTACACGCATCCCAGTGAAAATTCTTGTAACATTCACTTGGAGTTTGATTGAGAAGCAAAATTACAAAAAAAAAACACCAGTCCTGTTCAAGATGAAAAATTTGGTGTAAGGTCCTCTTTAACAAATGACAGACTGGTACAGAAAAAGGAGCATGCATGCCCACGAGGGCTTAAAATCAACAAAAAAAGAGGAGACAGTCGATAAGGGTAAAAACTGCTCACATGGTCATTTACTGGCAAGCTTTTCTGAAGCGGTTGTTTTTCCGGTTGTTTTTGAAGATTTTGAATGTGGGAAAGAGTCTGTTGTGCTGGTGTAGAACGTTTCAGTTTAAGAATGATGCACAAGAGAAACACTGGATGTGACTGCGTGAGGAACAGACAAGGGGAGAGCAAAGAATGAAGTTTCGGAGTATTAAGAGATTAGGTCAGAGATATATAAAGGGGAAAAGTTATGGAAAGCTTTGTCATTGTTAATGTTGTAAGATAAATTTACTGGAAAATGGATAGCCACTGAAGTGACTGATATAGTCGAGAGAGAGATGAGTTGTAGGTGGGCACTAGTGTTAGATAAGAGTACACAAAGAAGAGTGCTGAAGAAGCATACTCAGGAGGATGAGGACAGAGCAGATTTAAGAAATGTTGTGGAGGCAACAGGAGGAGGTAAAATGTGGATCATGCAGTTTGAAAGACAAGGCGTTGGATTTACTAAGCTGAAAAACTAAACTGTGGATCTGTTAACTGAGATTACTAGTTCTGGTGCAGGGATTAAAAGATGATGATTTCAGAGTCTGTCATTTTGAGAGAAAACCGATAAATGTAATATCTGCGCAAATACGTAATTGTCATCATGTACAGTAGTGTTAAAAATAATAGCAGTGTGTTCAAAAACATGAGTTAGGCTATGTGCCCACGATGCAGAAATGCTGCTGATTTTTTCTGCATCTCCCTGGCAGGAAAAGCACATGCGAATTTTACATGCGTTTTTCCTGCCAGGTAGAAGCGTTTGGCAAGCGTTTTTGCCTGCATTTTCGCATGCGGGTTATCAAGCGCTTTTCCAAGCGATTTTAGCTTGACAACTTGGTCACATTATATAAATCCATGCAACCGTTAAAAAATGAATAAAAATGGTAAAAAATAAAAAAATAAACATTTATACTCACCTTCTGATGGCCCGCGGTCTTCTCTCCAGTGCCTCCTGGCTCCCCGGCGACTTGCGGTGGTGTAAAAGGACCTTCCATGACATCATTTAGTCATGTGAGCCACCAGGGAGCCAGGGCGCACCGGAGAGAAGACCGCGAGCCATCAGAAGGTGAGTATAATGTTTTTTTTTTATTTTAAATTCTTTCTTTTAACAGGTACTATGGTACCCGGTTCTGGAGGAGAGTCTCCTCTTCTCCAGACCCGGGTACCATCCACACATTGAATTGCTTAATATCCGCATGTGCACATGTAGTCACGCGGATATTATGCGATTGAATGCAAGTCAATGGCGGCAATTATGCCGCGTTTACGCAAAAATAATGGACATGCTGCGGATTTTTCCGCAATGATAATCCGGAGTGGAAATTTCCGCAGCATGTGCACAGCACATGCGGATTATCATTGGGGACCATGGGGCATGAATTACCAAGCGTTTTTTAAGCGTTTTCGCTGCGGAAATTCCGTGGCAAAAACACTTGAAAAACAGATAGTGGGCACGCAGCCTTAAGCACAAAATCTTTATACTAGCTTTTATTTCCATGCATTGGAACATTGTACACTGTTTTCTAATTCAAAACATGAAGAGAAATGTATATAATTTTTAACTACTTTACAGAAAATGACAAAAAATTAACATTGGACTGTTCTAAAAAATAGCAGTTATCTGCATTTGTCTTTACAAACTCACAATATGTACTTTTTTTTAGGATTTACCATTCCTGTGAATCACTAACCTAATATTTATTTCTATACTCACAGTTTTTTAGAACTGCTTCACATCTATGTTGCACAAAGTCAACCAACTTCTGGCACTTGTCAACTGTTATTCCAGCCCAGGCTGCTTTGACTACATCCCACAAGTTTTTGGCCTTGCAGATGCCTTCTTGATCCTTTCATCATCCCTCCCTTTCTAGGACCCAGCGGTGGTCTCCACCTTCTGCTGCTAATTGACACACCCTTGCTGGATCTTTAAATACACTCAGTTTCTCCAGAGAGTTGCTGGTGATAGAGTTAATTCCTCTGTTCAGGTCTGGAATTCTAGCAGTCTAGAAGCCAATTTTGTCAGGGTCTTTCAGAAAGGTTGAAGGATGCCTTGGCAGTTTACAAAACCCCAGGGTCCTTGGAGAAGGCCATGTCATATCCATACGCGTTGATAGACGCCTTTGGGATAGGTGGGTGAGACTGCCTACTCCTGAGTCCCCTTTTCGGGGCAACGCCCCTTTGCCAGGGGGGGCAGTCTGGGGGTGAACCTGTACTTATGGAGTTGGAGGAACCCATGCAGTTAGGGGGAGTTACTGCATCGCATATTTATTCTCAAATCCGCAAAAGAAAGGGGGTGTGTTTTTTTGTGGTAAAAAGGGACATTTTATTGGGACAAAAAGAAAAAAAAATAATCAGCTCACCTGATTGCTGCCGGCTTTAAGTGCAGGGAAGCACGGATACGTGTGGCCTCACGTGTTTGGATAGAAAAGAGGAAAGGAGATACCAGCTTCCAAAATAGCAAAATTTATTGAGATAAATCCACGCAGTTTAAAGTTTCCATTGTCAAAGCTGACAAAGAACACAGGATTGTTCAAAACGCGTTGCGATTTTTCTATGTGAGATTCCCCGACATGATATGGAAATTTTAAACTGTCCCTTTGTTTCCTAAGCAAAAAGAAACTCAATTATCCCTTGGTAGTGTGGAGTTGGATAATCAGGGGGTGTGTTTGTCTTCAACATGCAGTTCTTGGTTTGTCCTGATGGCAGAGGTGGTGCTATAGAGCAGGACTGAGAACATTTCTGTGTTTTTGGACAGTGGAGCTGTAGTCAGCATGGTTTAAGCTGGGTTTGTAAGAACTCATGGGTTTACTTTTTGTACGTTAACTAAGCCTATCCCTATTTATGCCATTGACTCAGCTCCACTTGAACAGAGATCTCTGACTCAGAGTGTACATAATATAAGACTGGGGTGGGGTCTTTTCATTATGAAGTATTTTTATTGTTATGTCCTGGAGGGCCTTCCCGCTCCGTTAGTACTGGGTCTACCCAGGTTGATGAAACATAATCCGATAGTGGATTGGCAATCCAGGGAAATTGTTGAATGGGGAGATTATTGTCAAGAGAACTTCTTAAATATTTCCCTTTCTGTGGTCTCTACTGACACCTTAACTGTGTTTTTGTCTGATTTTGAGGATGTATTTTCTGAGAAGGGGTGTCAGGATTTGCCTCCTTATCGTGCATATGACTGTCCTATTAATCTGATTCCTGGAGCTAAACTACCCAAGTCCAGACTGTATATTCTTTCTGGCTCTGAGAGACAAACAATGAAGGATTTCATTGCTGAGAGTCTGGAGAAGAGACATATCGGACCCTCATCTTCGCCCGTGGCGGCAGAGCTCTTCTTCGTCAAGAAGAAAGATGAAGGTCTCTGTCCCTGTTTAGATTTCCAGGAATTGAATCAAATTACCATCCGAGATCCTTATCCTCTTCCTCGGATTCCAGATTTATTCAACCAGGTTGTGGGAGCTAAGGTGTTCTCCAAGTTCGATTTAAGGGGAGCCTACAATCAGGTTAGAATCAGAGAAGGGGATGAATGGAAAACGGCGTTCAATTCCCTTGAGGGGCATTTTGAGAGTCTGGTTGTGCCTTTTGGTCCGATCAATGCACCTGCAGTGTTCCAGCATTTCATAAGCTATATTTTCCATTATTTAGTGGGCAGGTTTGTGGTGGTTTATCTGGATGATATTTTGGTTTACTCACCTGATTTTGAGATGCATCAGGGTCATGTTAAACAGGTACTACAGATATTAAGAGATAACAAGCTATATGCCAAACTAGAGAAATGTGTTTTCGCTGTCCAAGAGGTGCAATTTTTGGGGTACCTGTTGTCCTCATTGGGTTTTCGGATGGATCCGGAGAAGATCCATGCTGTACTTGATTGAAACCGTCCCAAGAACCTGAAGACATTACGGCGCTTTCTGGGCTTTACTAATTTTTACCAGAAATGTATCCAAAATTATTCAGTAATTGTAAAACACCTCATTGACCTGATAAGAAAGGGGTCTGATCTTTCTAAATGGTCGAATGCTGGCCAGAAGGCTTTTTCCTCCTTAAAGACATGTATTGCCACAGCACCTACACTCAGTCAATCCGATGTTTCTCAATCTTTCATCATAGAAGTTGATGCGTCGGAGGTGGGGGTTGGGGCTGTGTTGCCTCAGGGTCCGTCTCCTGGTAAATGGCGTCAATGCGCTTCCTTTTCCAAAAAATTGTCTTCGGCCGAGAGAAATTATGACGTGGGTAATAGGGAGCTTTTGGCAATTAAATTGGCTTTTGAACGGGGGAGTCCATCCGTTTACTGCTATCACGGACCATAAGAACCAGTCATATCTTCAGTCTGCTAAACGTCTCTCACTCAAGGTGTGGGAAAGACTAAGTGCAACATGGAGGGAAGAGGGGGAGAAAGCCCAAACACTAGAGGAAAGGTGTGTGGAGATCCCTAGGCAGGTCTAATATCACCCTGCCTACCCTACCATCCCTATATTGGCTCCACACCAATCGCCGAGCAGGACCTTAAACCCTGTATATCCCTAGAGCTTGGCCCTAGATAAGGAGGGGGAGGGGTGAGCACTGGGCGGGCCCCACTACAAACTAAAGACAACAAAGTAGACAAACAAAGGGGATTAAGTTAGCTGGAGCAGACACCAGAGGGGAAACACCAAGTGTCCTCCAAGGGCACCAGAGAAGAAGTCAGCCAACAGCTAGTGCTCCAAGCCTGTATATAGAAGTATCACCGGCGATTGCCTGAAGCAAACTGAGGGTTTTTAACTCCCATGCAAGAGTGTGTCAATCAGCAGCAGAAGGGAGATTGCCGCTGGGTCCAAAAGGAAGAAGGATTAAGAAGGTGTCTGCAATGCCAAGTGCAGTGACCTTCTACAGTTAGATCCAGAGCGACTGTCTATTACACCTGACACACCAGTGACAGTACCCCCCTTCTACGAGTGGCTTCATGACACTCAGAACCAGGTTTCTCAGGATAAGTGGTGTGAAATACACAAACCAACCTGGGGGCATTCACCTCTGATGCTGAAACCCACATCCTTTCCTCTGGACCATAACCCTTTCAGTGCACCAAGTACTGTCGGGAACCACACTGGAGATTAGAATCTACGATCCTCGAAAACTGAAACTCCAAACTACCATCTACCATGATTAGGGGCGGCGGTAGGGGAGAGGACTAAAGAGGTTCTACATATTTCATGAGCAGAGACCTGTGAAAGACATTGTGGATCTTAAGGGCCTGAGGTAGGTCATGTCAAAACGCTGCTGGGTTAATGACGGCGGTTATTTTATAGGGACCAATAAATCTAGGTCCCAGCTTCCAGGAAGGAACCTTCAACTTGATATTCCTGGTAGACAACCACACAAAGTCATTCAAACTCAGGTCCGGACCTGGCGAGCGTTTCCTATCAGCCATATGTTTGTACCTGTCTCCCATGATCTTCAAATTACTCAGAACCCTCTGCCACACAGAGGAGAGTGACAAAGCAAAACGCTCCTCATCAGGAACTCCCGAAGCCCTCTCCCACTAAAAATACCAAACTGTGGATGAAAACCGTATGCACCAAAGAACGGTGACCTGCTGGTAGATTCTTGGTGATGATTATTAATAGCAAATTCTGCCAGCGGTAAGTAAGATGCCCAATTCTCCTGGTTTTCGGAGACAAAACACCTGAGGTAAGTCTCCACATTCTAGTTAATGCGTTTGGTTTGGCCATTCGACTGAGGATGGAAGGCAGAGGAAAAGGACAGTTGCACCCCCAGTTGAGAACAGAAAGCTTTCCAGAACTTGGAAACAAACTGGGTCCCCCGATCTGACACCACATCGGAGGGAACCCCGTGAAGCTTCACAATCTCACTTATAAACACCTGAGCAAGAGTCTTGGCATTCGGAAGTGCCAGTAATGCGACAAAGTGAACCATTTTACTGTATCTATCTGCAAACACCAAAACCACAGTTTTGCCTGCAGATACCGGTAGGTCAGTAATAAAATACATAAACAAGTGTGTTCATGGCCTGCTAGGAATAGGTAGTGGAAGAAGAGTACCAGACGGACAGGTATGCGAAACCTTAGAACGCCCGCAAATACTACAAGCAGACACGTATTCAATCACATCCGATGCAATACTGGCCACCAAAAACTATGATAAAGGAGACCACAGTTGTCTTACCACCTGGATGACCAGCAAGCACAGAGTTGTGCTGTTCCCTAATTAGTTTGCGGCGCAGATTAGATGGTACAAATAACCTTGCTGAAGGACAGGAGACAGGGGCGTCCCCCTGAGCCTCCAATACCTCACCCTCCAGATCAGTGTACAATGCCGAAATGACTACCACCTTCTGCAAAATTGGGGCAGGGTTCTCATGGTCACCACCACCAGAGAAGCTCCGGTACAAAGCATCAGCCTTGACGTTTTTGACCCCTGGATGGAAAGAGACAAAAAAATTGAACCTAGTAAAAAACAGGGGCCATCTAGCCTGCCTAGGGTTGAGACTGTAACATCCCTGGCGGCGTGCTGGCATAGCTTACCATCTCTCACCATGCAAGACCACCAACTTACCTACCAGTCCAGGCTGCACACTATGCTTCTCTACCTGCTGTGTGCATGTCTCTTGTCTGCTGGCTTAGGGTGGCGGCGCTGGCACTTCCTGATTCTTAAAGTTACAGTGTGCGCAGTCCTAATGCGTCCCCAGCCTATTGCTGTGAGTCACTGGATACTTAAACCTCCTCCACCCAGTAGGAGGTGCCTGAGCAACGCTTTCTTTCAGTGTCTTCTGTGCAACTGAGTTGCCAGGTCCTGTCCTGTATCCTGTCTGTTTCGGCCACCCTGGGGGCTGAGTACCCAGTCAGGGACCTGTATCTGTGACTTCTAGTCTTTTCCGCCACCCTGGGGGCTGTATGACCTGGCTCATTCCTGTATCTCGTTCCAGTGTCAGTTCCTGTCTGAACTGTGTCCTAGCCTGTTACCTGTTTGTCTCTATGTCCGATCCTTCCCTTTTCCTGCAGTGTCTGAACCAGTACCTTACTCCTACTCGTTATCTCTGTACTTCTGTTTGTGAGTTTTGTGTCCACTCGCTATTTCATTGCAAGTACCTAGTGTGTATCTGGTTCTGCTTGTCCAGTTTCACTGCCTCCGTATCTACCTCCTGTGTTCTAGCTATCTTCCTGTGTTTCCCAGTCTGTTCCATATGAACAGAGCCCTGTCCTGTCTGCCCGTACCTGCGGCTCTGCTTGCCTTCCACACCTGTGGCTCTGCTCTGCTCCGCTTGTCCTCCGCACCTGCAGCTTGGCTCGGCTCTGCTCCGCTTGTCCTCTGCACCTGCGGCTCTGCTTTGCTTGTCCTGCACACCTGTGGCTCTGCTCTGCTCCACTTGTCCTCCGCACCTGCGGCTTTGCTGTGCTCCGCTTGTCCTCCGCACCTGCGGCTCTCCTCCGCTTGTCCTCCGCACCTGCGGCTCTGCTCTGCTCCGCTTGTCTTCCGCACATGCGGATCTGCTCTGCTCCGCTTGTCCTCCGCACCTGTGGCTCTGCTCCGCTTGTCCTCCGCATCTGCGGCTCTGCCCCACTTGCCCTCCGCATCTGCGGCTCTGCTCTGTTCTTCTCCACTTGTCCTCCGCACCTGCGGCTCTGCTCTGCTTGTCCTCCGCACTTGCGGCTCTGCTCTGCTTGTCCTCCGCACTTGCGGCTCTGCTCTGCTTGTCCTCCGCACCTGCGGCTCTGCTCTGCTTGTCCTCTGCACCTGCAGCTCTGCTCTGCTCCGCTTATCCTCCGCACCTGCGGCTCTGCTCTGCTCCACTTGTCCTCTGCACCTGCGGCTCTGGTTTGCTCTGCTCCGCTTGTCCTCCGCATTCAACTGGCCCACGACGACCAATCCACTTTCCAGGCAACTGTTCATGTAGGAATCCTCGGATCTGACACCCATCTTGTTGGAAAAACTCAGGGAATGTGCAATCTTCAGTGCATAAAGAGGGCAACACATCATCATGTAGCAATTTCATGGCCACCAAGGTCTCCCGATCTGACCCCCTTAGACTTTTATCTTTGGGGTCATCTGAGGGCAATTGTCTATGCTGGGAAGATACGAGATGTGCAGCATCTGAAACAACGGATACTGGAAGCCTGTGCTAGCATTTCTTCTGCGGTGTTGCTATCAGTGTGTCAAGAGTGGGAGAAGCGGATTGCATTGACAATCCAACACAATGGGCAGCACATTGAACACATTTTAGAAGTGGTCATAATTTTGTAAATAACTCATGAAAGAATAAAGTTATGTTAAAACCAAGCACACCATTGTTTTTCATATGAAATTTTCAATAAGTTTGATGTGTCACATGACCCTCTTCCCATTGAAAAAAATAAAGTTGGATCCAAAATGGCCGACTTCAAAATGGCCACCATGGTCACCACCCATCTGGAAAAGTTTTCCCCCTCCCATATACTAATGTGCCACAAACAGGAAGTTGATATCACCAACCATTCACATTTTATTTAGGTGTATCCATATAAATGGCCCACCCTGTATTTCAAGTATTTATTTCTGTTAATGTTGATGATTATGGCTTACAGCCAATGAAAACACAAAAGTCATTATCTCAGTAAATTAGAATAATTAACAAAAAAACACCTGCAAAAGCTTCATACGGGTTTAAAACGGTCTCTTAGTCTGTTTCAGTAAGCTCCACAATCATGGGGAAGACTGCTGACTTGACAGATGTCCAGAAGGCAGTCATTGACGCACTCCACAAGGAGGGTAAGCCACAAAAGGTCATTGCTAAAGAAGCTGGCTGTTCACAGAGTGCTGTATCCAAACATATAAATGTAAAATTGAGTGGAAGGAAAAAGTGTGGTAGAAAAAGGTGCACCGGGATAACCGCAGCCTTGAAAGGATTGTTAAGAAAAGGCCATTCAAAAATTTGGGGGAGATTCACAAGAAGTGGACTGCTGCTGGAGTCATTGCTTCAAAAGCCACCACACACAGACGTATCCAGGACATGGGCTACAAGTGTCACATTCCTTGTGTCAAGCCACTCATGACCAATAGACAATGCCAGAAGCGTCTTACCTGGGCCAAGGAGAAAAAGACTTGGACTGTTGCTCAGTGGTCCAAGGTATTGTTTTCAGATGAAAGTAGATTTTGCATTTCATTTGGAAATCAAGGTCCCAGAGTCTGGAGGAAGAGTGGAGAGGCACACAATGCAAGCTGCTTGAGGACTAGTGTGAACTTTTCACAATCAGTGATGGTTTGGGGAGCCATGTCATCGGCTGGTGTAGGTCCACTGTGTTTTATCAAGACCAAAGACAGCGCAGCCGTCTACCAGGAAATTTTAGAGCAATTCATGCTTCCCTCTGCCGACAAGCTTTTTGGAGATGCAAATTTCATTCTCCAGCAGGACTTGGCACCTGTCCACACGGCCAAAAGTACCAATACCTGGTTTAAAAACAACAGTATCACTGTGCTTGATTGGCCAGCAAACTCGCCTGACCTTAACCCCATAGAGAATCTATGGAGTATTGTCAAGAGGAAGATGAGAGACACCAGACCCAACAATGCAGACGAGCTGAAGGCTGCTATCAAAGCAACCTGGGCTTCCATAACACCTCAGCAGTGCCACAGGCTGATCGCCTCCATGCCACGCCGCATTGATGCAGTAATTGATGCAAAAGGAGCCACGACCAAGTATTGAGTGCATTTACTGAACATACATTTCAGTAGGCCAACATTTCGGATTTTAAAATAATTTTTCAAGCTGTTGTTATAAAGTATTCTAATTTACTGAGATAATGACTTTTGTGTTTTCATTGGCTGTAAGCCATAATCATCAACATTAACAGAAATAAACACTTGAAATAGATCACTCTGTAATGACTCTATATAATATATGAGTTTCACTTTTTGTATTGAAGAACTGAAATAAATTAACTTTTTGATGATATTCTAATTTTGTGAGAAGCACCTGTATATAATAGTCTACCATCCCCCTTCTGCTTCTCAGATTACAAACTGAAATGCTTAGCGGAATGAGAAATGTGCAGTAGTGAAAGCAATAACTGTCTGGTGAAACAGGAACAGAGGCTATTTGGCATTTATAGCCATTGTGCAAGTAATCAGTAAATCATTCCACTCCTAAAAACAGAATGGCCTCTGCCTTAGTGCTATGGAGAATACATCAACTATAGATTATGATGTAACCAGTGCAGGCAGTTTATAAACGATTTTTCTGTGACTAAACACAAATAGCACATCACCATTATCATCATCATGATTATTATTATTATGAGCTCATAGTTCACCATCTTTCTAACCTAAGAAGAACACCCAAATTAAGCACGCGGATATGTAAATGAAATAGTTGATTTACTTATTATAAACTATGGATAATTACTTGCTTTTCGTAGTAAACTAGCACTATATCTGGCCATTGGTTATATATGTGTCCTTCATTTATCATAAGGTTTCCCTCTCAGCAGGCCCCGTTTCTGATTTTATTTTCTCATGAACCAGGAGAGTTGAAGACTATTAGCTTTGATATCTACCATACATTGCAAAGGAGAGAGAATTAAAGGTGATTGTGCTCCTCTAACTCTTTTACACACAGAGAGAGAAATAAGCAGCATAACGTACATCATACAGCAGTACTTAGCAGTGTTGCTGTGAACACAGCACTAGGGTGAGACAATAGATTTACTAGAAGAAGCATCGCTCATGCTGTTCCCTCTCCTCTCTCCAGGGAATTCTATTGACATCAGCAGCAACCTGAACTCTTCTGTGATCTGTGATCCTATGGATGCGCCATTTCTGGGGCGGCTGACGGCTGGTGTTTCTAGCCTAGGAGGGGGCCAATATTCATGGCACCCTTCCTGGGCTATTAATATCAGCCCCCAGCTGTCTGTCTAGCCTTTGCTAGCTAATAAAATAGGGGGGACCCCACGTCATTTTTTTGGGGGGTCCCCCATTTTAATAGCTAGTAAAGGCTAGGTATTCAGCTGGGGGCTGATATTAGTAGCCTGGGAAGCTCCATGGGTATTACCCCCTTCCCAGGCTTCAAACATCTGCCCCAGCCGTCTGCTTAACCTCCGCTAGAGACTAAAATTACGGGGAACCCCATGCCAATTTTTTTTTTAATAAATCCTTTATTTTAACACTAAATAACAAGTACAGTAACCAACAGTGTCACTGTACTTCTTATATATGTGACTGACATGTTTCTATCTATCTAATCTATGTGTGATGCTCTATCTTTCTGCTCTAAATTGTCGGGTACCGCTGCTGAATTGCCTGCCGGCTTCTTTAAAGAGACGGTGCATGAAAACACTAATATTTTTTTTAATAAATCCTTTACACTAAATGACAAGTACAGTAACCAACACTGTCACTGTACTTCTTATATATGTGACTGACATGTTTCTATCTATCTAATCTATGTGTGATGCTCTATTCCTTCTTGTCTAAATTGTCGGGTACCGGTGTATGCCGCTGCTGAATTGCCGGCCGGCTTTTTTAAAGAGAGCGTCTTCTGAGCAGTTTGTCAGCTTTTGGACACCTTTGAAGGTGTTTTCTATGTGTTTCTATGTGTTTTTGTTTGCCTGCCATTGGTTTTAACGGTGTTCGACGGTGTTCTAAGGTGTTCGACGAACAGTTCGACGAACAGTTCCTCGAACATCCCGGTGTTCGACGAACCAAACCGAACCCGAACACTACTGGGGTGGCTCAACACTACTGTTGATACTGGTGTTGAAGCTGAACCATCATACTAACTGCTCTTGTCAGGTCTAATCCTTTGCTTTGCTGTTTATATCACATACATTGTGCATTTAGAGTAGGGAGGTAGAGAGAGTCACAGGAGCAGGGAGAATGGCAGAATACAGTATGTATTCAGGGATTACGTCTGCGCAGTCCGTTGGAAAATATATAGCTACAGCTTTTTTGGTGGAGGCTTTAAAAAATGTAATATATTTTGATCCATCAAATATTACATGGTTTGAGGTCCTTTTTTGAGTTATATAACACTTCCAAAAATCGTTGAAACATTTTCCTGGCTTCCATTTCTCAACCACAAAGTGTAACGTGGTCTGTGAACATTTCTGTGAACTGTTAAACTGATCAAAAGCTGTTGAAAATTTTCTAGGGTTCCATTTCTCTGCCACACAGTGTGATGTGGTCTGTGAACATTTCTGTGATCTGTAAAACTGAAAAAAAGCATTGAAACATTTTTCTGGATTGAATTTGATTGTCATCCAAACACTTTGGCGTTCTTTCTGTTACGGTGGATTAAACTCCCAAAAACCGCTTTGATTGCTGCAGGTGACCAATTTTTTTCTGTTATTAAAAACAACTTGGTTTCAAGGGACCGAGCAATTAGAAAATGCATAAGATGTGCGTTAAGGGATAGGGCAATGGAAGTGCTGATGACGGTACACGCAGATGCCGAGGTCGTGGGGCAGGTGTGACTATGCCTGTTGCTGGAGCCAGCAGCACTGAGGGGGAGAGATTGACAGCACTGAAACAGACAGGAAAAGGCAGTGGGGTGATTAGAGGTAGAAGGCAGGAAACTGTTCTGCAGAGCACCGACACTAATGAATTTCTCTGTCAAAGAGTTATGTGTTCCCCAGTCAGGGACTTTTTTAAAGAGAGTTCAGAGAGTACCAAAATTGCCATTTGCAATCTGTGCCATGCCAATTTCATCAGGGGTCTGACCACTAAGTACTCAGTCCCCAGCCGCCACTTTTTCTCCCGGTGTGGCATCCCCACCTTGTACCAGCAAGTGTCCAGGAACATCACCTGTGCCCTTACCAACGCACTTACTGGTATTGTCCTCTTAACCACCGACACATGGACAAGCGTTTGTGGCCAGGGACACTACATATCCCTGACAGCACACTGGGTGAACATTGTTGCTGCTGGGGCCGAGTCCCACCCTGGCATGGCACATGTGCTCCGGACACCAAGGATTGCTGGCCATACTTCTATCAAGGTTTCCTCCACCTCCTACACCAGCTCCGGCACCCCTTCCTGCTCCTCCTCATCCTCCATCTCCAATGTGCTATCTCAGAGCACATCATCCACATCAGCCAGAAGCTGGAAACTCTGCAGTACTGCCTCAGCGAAGCGGCAAAAGGCTATGTTGAAGATAATTTGTCTAGCAAACATACTGCACACCGCGGCAGAGTCACTTAAAGGAATAACAGACCAAACAGATCTGTGTTTTTTGTCGCTGAACCTCCAACAAGGCATGGTCGTGTGTGATAATGGGTGTAACCTGGTGGCGGCTGTGAAGCTTGGCAATCTCACACACGTACCATGCTTGGCACATGTGCTCAACTTGATAGGTCAGCAGTTTCTGAAAACCTATTAACATTGGCCAGAGCTTCTGGTCAAAGTATGCCACGTCAGCACCCATTTCCACAAGTCAGCTACAGCGGTTGCCGCTGATAGCGCTGCAGCAGCGCACGCAAGTGCCAGCAAACCGACTGGTGTGCGTCGTAGCCACGCGCTGGAACTCCACACTGCATGTGCTGGCAAGGATTTGTGAGCAGCAGAGGCCAGTTGTTGAATACCAGCTCTAACGCGCCCGTCGGTATTCTGGTCAGCCTCCGCACACAACTGAAGAGTGGACATGGATGTGCAGTTCTCCAAAACTTTGAGGACTCCTCAAAGATGGTGAGCGGTGATGACACTATTGTCAGTGCAACGGTGCCACTTCTGTGCCTACTTAAACAGTTGCTGCTCACAATTAAACATGAAGCTATGCATGCAAGACCAGATGGAGATGGAGGAAGACATACAGTGAAGGAAATAATTATTTGATCCCTTGCTGTTTTTGTAAGTTTGCCCACTGACAAAGACATGAACAGTCTATAATTTTAAGAGTAGGTTAATTTTAACATTTAGAGCTAGAATATCCCAAAAAAATATCAAGAAAATCACATTGTATAAATTAGATAAATTTATTTGTATTTTGCCATGAGAAATAAGTATTTGAATCCTTACAAACCATTATGAGTTCTGGCTCCTACAGACCAGTTAGACACTCCTAATCAACACTTTACCTGCATTAAAGACAGCTGCCTTACATAGTCACCTGTATAAAAGACTCCTGTCTACAGACTCAATTAATCAGTCAGACTCTAACCTCTACAACATGGGCAAGACCAAAGAGCTTTCTAGGGATGTCAGGGACAAGATCATAGACCGGCACAAAGCTGAAATGGGCTACAAAATCATAAGTAAGACGCTGGTAAGAAAATGGAAGAAATACAAAATGACCGTCAATCGACATCGATCTGGGGCACCATGCAAAATCTCACCTCGTGGCGTATCCTTGTTCATTAGGAAGGTGAGAGATCAGCCTAAAACTACACGGGGGAAACTTGTTAATTATTTCAAGGCAGCTGGGACCACAGTCACCAAGAAAACCATTGGTAACACATTACGCCTTAAAGGTTTAAAATCCTGCAGTGCCCGCAAGGTCCCCCTGCTCAAGAAGGCACATATGCAGGCCCATCTGAAGTTTGCCAATGAACACCTGGATTATTCTGTGAGTTATTAGGAGAAGGTGCTGTGGTCAGATGAGACAAAAATTGAGCTCTTTGGCATTAACTCAACTTGCCGTGTTAGGAGGAAGAAAAATTCTGCCTATGACCCAAAGAACACCGTCCCCACTGTCAAATTATGTTTTGGGGGTATTTCTCTGCTAAGGGCACAGGACTACTTCACCGCATCAATGGGAAAATGGATGGAGCCATGTACCATAAAATTATGAGTGACAACCTACTTCCCTCCGCGAGGACATTAAAAATGGGTCATGGCTGGGTCTTCCAGCAAGACAATGACCCAAAACATACAGCCAAGGCAATGAAGGAGTGGCTCAAACAGAAGCACATTAAGGTCATGGAGTGGCCTAGTCTCCAGACCTTAATCCCATAGAAAACTTATGGATAGAGTTGAAGCTCTGAGTTGCCAAGTGACAGCTTCAAAATCTGAATCATTTAAAGATGATCTGCAAAGAGGAGTGGACCAAAATTCCTCCTGACATGTGCGCAACCCTCATTATCAACTTCAAAAAATGTCTGACTGCTGTGCTTGCCAAGAAGGGTTTTGCCACCAAGTATTAAGTGTTGTTTGCCAGAGGAATCAAATACTTATTTCTCACTGCAAAATGCAAAAAAAGTATCTAATTTATACAATGTGATTTTCTTGATTTTTTTGGGGATATTCTATCTCTCAATGTTAAAATGAACTTACCCTTAAAATTATACACTATTCATGTCTTTGTCAGTGGGCAAACTTACAAAAACAGCAAGGGATCAAATAACTATTTCCTTCACTGTAAGACAGAGCGATTCCACCCAGGCCAGCCTTATTTCATCTGCTCAGCACGGATTGGGTAACAATGAGGAAGTGGACGCTTAGGCGGTGCAAGAAAAGGATCAGGAGCTGGTGGCTAGCACAACAGAGGCTAGTACTCACACAAGCTTCGTCCCGTCTCTCTGACGTGGATGGGCTGAGGATGGGAATGAGGAGGAAGAGAGGGAGGAGGAGGAGATGGAGAGTCATCATAATGGTAGAGACTAGTGATAAGCGAGCACTAAAATGCTCAGGTACTCGTTGCTCGGGTCGATCAAATTGGAATACTCAGGTGCTTGACCCGAGCAACGAGCCCAATGTAAGTATTTGGGAAATTCGAGCATTTTTCAGGTGGCTCCCCTCGGCGGTCTGCAGAGGGCCTAAAAATTGCCCATATCGATGGAAACAGTGCTCAAATGACATGAGAACAGCATGGGGAAGACCCCTGGAAGCATTTCTGACTCCCAGGTCACTGCTGTCAACAACGTTGTCAGAGTATTATGCCACTTTTATGGACTCACAATAAAACATACAAAAACAAAACCAAAATGGATTTTCCTGGGAAATATATTAAGGAACATCCTTTCCAGGGTAATGACTTGTATATAAGGCAAAATAAATAACCAAAACCAAAAATACTCCTCCACACCTTAGGCTATGTTCACACGTAGCGTTTTTGATGTGTTTTTTTTCAGATTTGCCTTGTTTTCAACCGTGACAAATGCATTCACTGGGAAATGTAATTTTAACATTTTACAACCTTATCTGGCCATGTGGTGTGTGACACATCATCAGACATGCATACAGTGCTGAAAAGACATGGGAACAGCATGAGGAAGACCTCTGGAAGCATTTCTGACTCCCAGGCACTGCCTAAAAGTGTGCCCATCATAAGTGATTCTTGGCGCATGCGAAGATGCCTCCCGCCATGCACCTGTCATTGCAGACTTGCAACAATCACCATCAACGTCCTTGTCCCAGTGCAGCGTTCAGTTGTCCCTACCCCATTCCTTGGAATGCAAGCGCAAGTATGCAGCCAGCCACCCACCCACAGGCTGCAATACTATACTGCCAAATTTTTGACAGCTGCTTGCACTTGAAATGTGGACTTTTAGGCTCGTGGAGGCGGAAGCTTTTCATAACCTCATGCCGGCGGCGGCTGGGTGTCCATACTCGGTCCCCAGCTACCACTGTTTCTCCTGGTGTCGTCTCTGTCTTCCACAAGCAAGGGTCCCACAACATTACCCGTGTCCTTCCCAGTGCACTTGCTAGGGAAGACTGCCTAACCACAAACACGTGGACAGGTGAATGTGGCCAGGGACGGAGCCAGTCCACAGCTTTTTTTGATGAGAGTTGTATTTAGCTCGGTGAAAGGACTGGCATAGAGGGAAGCCGTATCTACCCTGGGTGTCAGTTCTCCCAGGAAGTCCTCTAATGCAGCTTGTTGCAGAAGCAATGGCAGCCCGTCCAACATCAACTCGCACTTGTCGGTGGTGCTTTGACACACAAACATCTTTATTTGCGCATTTAATTTCATGAATACAGAGTTGGACAATGGCCTTATCTCCAATGCGGTTTAAGAAATAACATGCATAAGCATGTCTGATCCACATTAAAAAAGCAGCCATAAAATGTCCGGGAACCTTCCCACACACTTTTCTTAGCCAGGGCTTCTTCTCGGCAGGGTTGGACATGCCCACCAGAGAACCAGAGACTCCTCCGGTGGGCCCTGGCTTCTCCTTCAGGAGAGTTCATAGTGCCAAGGTGAGGCCATGATGATGATAGAGGCCACCATCTGCTTAGTTTTCTTGTTACTTGGAATGCAAGCGCAAGTATGCAGCCAGCCACCCACCCACAGTCCGCAACACTAAACTGACAGATTTCTGGGAAGCTGCTTGCACTTGAAATATGGTCTTCTAGGCTCGTGGAGGCGGAAGCTTTTCACAACCTCATGCCGGCGGCGGCCGGGTATCCATACTCGGTCCCCAGCCGCCACTATTTTTCCTGGTATCGTCTCTGCCTTCCACAAGCACGGGTCCCACAACATTGCCCGTGCTCTCCCAAGTGCACTTACCGGGAAGGACCGCCTACCCACAAACACTTGGACAGGTGAATGTGGTCAGGGACGGTACAGAGCCAGTCCACAGCTTTTTTTGATGAGAGTTGTATTTAGCTCGGTGAAAAGACTGGCATAGAGGGAAACTGTATCTACTCTGGGTGTCATTTTACAGTCACCAGGTTCCGCCCATTGTCACACACGACCATGCCTGGCTGTATGTTCAGCGGTGAGAGCCACAGATCAGGCCACTGTGTTACAGCTTTCAACAACTCTGCAGCGCTGGGCGGTTTGTCAATTAAGCATTCAGCATGTTATCTTCAGCACAGCCTGTTGCCGATAGGCCAAGGCAGTGCTGCAGTGCTGTCAGCTTGTGACTGATGTGGTCATTTCGGAGATGGAGGAGGAGGTGCAGGAGCTGAACAATGTGATTACATTGAGGTTAAATTGGTGACGCTGTTTTTTATACTAAAGAAAGATCCTATTGTTTTGTTTTTTTTACGTTATTTTTTAAGATAAATGCATTCACCGGGAAATGTCATTTTAACATTTTACAACCTTATCTGGCAATGTGGTCTGTGACACATCATCAGACACATCCTGTTTTATTTATGATGGAGGGACTCTGAAAGTTATAAAGCCTATTTTTATAGGGCCATCAGACGGCCCTTACTATTCTTAAAAGCCCAGCAGTCGGCCCTCGCTATTGTTAGAGAGCCATCAGCCGGCTATGCTTTGTTGTTCCCATTATTAACAAGTGGGTCTCCTATACTGTTATTGCGTATCCAGTGACTGCAAGGGTTGCCAAAAATTTGGACGCAACCCAATACCCCTTTGAAGAGACATAGAGGAGGGTCTCAGTAAAAAAAATGTTCCCATTATAAAGGAGAGGGTCTCCTATAGTGGTAATGCCCATGCTGTGGCTGCAAGGGCTGCCAAAATTTGGGAAAAAACCCACTAAGAATTTAAAGACACATAGAACAGGGCCACAGTAACAACAAATTCCCATTAGAAAGGAGAGAGTCAGTTATACAGTTATTGGGTATGCAGTGAGTCCAACGGCTGACCAATTTTAGGAAAAACCCCACTAAGAATTTAAAGACACATAGAGCAGGGCCACAGTCACGACAAATTCCCATTAGAAAGGAGAGAGTCTGCTATACAGTTATAGGGTACGCAGTGAGTCCAACGGCTGACCAATTTTAGGAAAAACCCCACTAAGAATTTAAAGACACATAGAGCGGGGCCACAGTAACGACAAATTCCCATTAGAAAGGAGAGAGTCTGCTAAACAGTTATAGGGTATGCAGTGAGTCCAAAGGCTGACCAATTTTAGGAAAAACCCCACTAAGAATTTAAAGACACACAGAGCAGGGCCACAGTAACAAGTACGACATGTTCCCATTAGAAAGGAGAGAGTCTGCTATACAGTTATAGGGTATGCAGTGAGTCCAAAGGCTGACCAATTTTAGGAAAAACCCCACTAAGAATTTAAAGACACACAGAGCAGGGCCACAGTAACAAGTACGACATGTTCCCATTTGAAAGGAGAGGGTCTGCTATACAGTTATAGGGTAAGCAGTGAGTCCAACGGCTGACCAATTTTAGGAAAAATCCCACTAAGAATTTAAAGACACATAGAGCAGGGCCACAGTAACGACAAATTCCCATTAGAAAGAGAGAGTCTGCTCTACAATTATAGGGTATGCAGTGAGTCCAACGGCTGACCAATTTTAGGAAAAACCCCACTAAGAATTTAAAGACACATAGAGCAGGGCCACAGTAACGACAAATTCCCATTAGAAATGAGAGTCTGCTATACAGTTATAGGGTATGCACTGAATGCAACGGCTGACCAATTTTAGGAAAAACCGCACTAAGAATTTAAAGACACATAGAGCAGGGCCACATTAGCGACAAATTCCCATAAGAAAGGAGAGAGTCTGCTATACAGTTATAGGGTATGCAGTGAGTCCAAAGGCTGACCAATTTTAGGAAAAACCCCACTAAGAATTTAAAGACACATAGAGCAGGGCCACAGTAACAAGTACTACATGTTCCCATTAGAAAGGAGAAGGTCTGCTATACATTTATAGGGTATGCAGTGAGTCCAACGGCTGACCAGTTTTAGGAAAAACCCCACTAAGAATTTAAAGACACAAAGAGCAGGGCCACAGTAATGACAAATTCCCATAAGAAAGGAGAGAGTCTGCTATACAGTTATAGTGTATGCAGTGAGTCCAAAGGCTGACCAATTTTAGGAAAAAACCCACTAAGAATTTAAAGACACATAGAGCAGGGCCACAGTAACGACAAATTCCCATTAGAAAGGAGAGAGTCTCCCATAGTGTTGGTCTATGCAGTGAATGCAAGGGCTGCCAAAAATTTGGAGGCACTTCAATGCCCCTTGGAAGAGACGTGGAAGAGGGCCTCATAAAAAAATGTTACCATTAGAAAGCAGCGGGCCTCCTATACTTGTAATGCTCATGCACTAAGTATATGGGCTGACAAACATTTACCCCTGGGGGGTATACATGAACATACTGTATAAAAAAATTTTTTTACGGGCATCATAAACACCCTTTAAAAAAATTATGTGGGTGTTGCATCACGGACCACTGTCACCCTGGTGATATGATGGTGGAGGATGAGGAGATGGAGGAGGACAAGAGCAAATGGCCAAAATCAGGAAGCGTATACTCATGTCTGGGTGTGAAAAGGTGCATGGGAATACACCTCCCAAGAAAAGACACTGGATTTGAGTTTATGTTACGCTGCTATCATTCGGTGGTGTTGAGAAGTCTGGCCCAATCCAGCCCTTGTTCATTTTTATAAGAGTCAGCCTGTCAGCATTTTCAGTTGACAGGCGGATGCGCTTATCAGTTATAATTTCACCAGCGGCACTAAAAACCCGCTCTGATAAAACGCTGGTGGCAGGGCAGGCCAGGACCTCCAAGGCATAGAGAGCCAGTTCATTCCACGTATCCAGCTTGGATACCCAATAATTATAAGGCACAGAGGAATCACGGAGGACGTTGGTACGGTCGGCAAGGTACTCCCTCAGCATCTTCCAAAACTTTGCACTCCTTGTGAGAGTACCCCACACCTCAGGGCCTGTGCGATGAGAGGGTCTGAGAAAACGCTCCCAGAACTTTGACAGCGTTCCCCTGCCTCTGCTGGATTGGAGTTGTGTCTCTCTCGCCTGTACTCCTTGGTTGTCCAACGAAGTGTGCCCTCTGCCACCAGCGTTTTCAGATGGGAATATTTTGAATAGTTCCGCAACAAGGGCCTTCTGGTACAGCCACATTTTTGTAGACCTGTCCGCCTCACGAATAAGAGATATAAAGTTCTCGTTGTAGCATGGGTCTAAAAGTGTCACCAACCAGTAATGACTGTCACCCAAAATTTTGAGAACGCAAGGGTCATGGGAAAGGCAGCGTAAATAAACTCAGCCATGCGTGCCAGACTACTAACAGGCAAGACTTCCGTGTCCTCACCAAGAGCATGACTGACCATGCTCTCCTCCTCCTCCTCTCTGTCCTCTTGCCATCCACACTGAACAGACGGTATGACAGCTGTGCAGGTAGTACCGTCTATAGTGCATGAAAGTAGCTGCTGTCCTTCCTCCTCCTCCTCCTCTTCCTCATTGTCACCCAATCCACGTTGGGATGAGATGAGGCTTGGCTGTGTGTAATCACCCTGTATGGTTCCTTGCTCCATCTCATCGTGCTCCGCCTGCAATCCATCCTCTTTGATTGTGAGCAGAGAGCGTTTCAGAAGACAGAGAAACGGGATGGTGACGCTAATTATGGCGTCATCGCCGCTCACCATCTTGGTGGAGTCCTCAAAGTTTTGGAGGATGGTACATATGTCTGACATCCATGTCCACTCCTGAGGTCTTATGTGTGGAGTCTGAACTGAATACCGATGGTCTTGTTGATGCTGGTACTCAACAACTGCCCTCTTCTGCTCACAAATCCTTCCCAACATCTGCAGCGTAGAGTGCCAACGTGTGGGGACTTCACACACCAGTCTGTGAGCCGGAAGCTGAAAACGCTGCTGAAACACGGCAAGGGCGGCGGAAGCGGTAGCTGACTTTCTAAAATGGGCACACAGGCGGCGTACTTTAGCAAGCAGATCCGGCAGCTCTGGGTAGGATTTGAGAAACCGCTGAACCACGAGGGTAAGCACATGGGCCAGGAATGGTACGTGTGTGAGCTCACCTCGCCTCAGAGCCGCCACCAGGTTCCGGCCATTGTCACACATGATCATGCCTGGCTGTAGGTTCAGCGGTGTGAGCCACAGATCTGCCTGCTCTTTCAGAGCTGTCCACAACTCTTCAGCATTGTGCGGTTTGTCACCTAAGCATATTAGCTTCAGCACAGCCTGTTGCCGCTTCGCCTAGGCAGTGCTGCAGTGCTTCCAGCTTGAGACTGATGTGGTCATTTCGGAGATGGAGGCTGAAGAGGAGGAGGAGGCTCAGGAGGATGAGGTGCAGGATCTGTAGACCGTGGGGGCAACCCTGATGGACCTAGGGCCTGCAATCCTTGGCGTAGGGAGGACGTGTACCGTCCCAAGGTCCGACTGTGTCCCGGCTTCCACTATGTTAACCCAGTGTGCCGTCAGCGAGATGTACCGTCCCTGCCCACAAGCACTTGTCCACGTGTCCGTGGTTAGGTGGACTTTCCCGGTAACTGTGTTGTTGAGGGCACGGCTAATGTTTTGGAACACGTGCTTGTGTAATGTGGGACGGCACACCAGGAGAAATAGTGGCGGCTGGGGACCGAGTACCGAAGGACGACCGCTGCCATCAGGTTGCGGAATGCTTCCGTCTCCACGAGCCTAAAAGTCAACATTTCAAGCGCAAGCAGTCGTCAAATGTGAGAATTTAGTAGTGTGGCCTGTGGGGCGTTGGCTGTATATTTGCGCTTGCGTTCCAAGGAGTGGGGTATGGACAACTGAATGCTGCGCTGGGACAAGGACATGGAGGTGCTTCCTGATGCTGCTACTTGAGAATGCGCAACGACAGGTGGAGGGCAGGAGGCATCTTCGCATGCAGCAAGGACAGGGAATTGGCTTGCATGCACGACAGCGGAAGAAGCAATGATGCCACCTGCAGACACTGTTCCTGGACCCTGGGGTTCGGCCCACAAAGTCGGGTGCTTTGCTGCCATGTGCCTGATCATGCTGGTGGTGGTCAGGCTGGTTGTTTGCCACCCCTGCTGATGCTGGCCTGGCAGGTGGTGCAAATGGCCTTTTTGGGGTTATTGGCAGAGTCTTTAAAAAACAACCAGACTCGGGAAGACCTAACAGTTGTACTGGCAACTTCCTTCATGTTGGTTTTACGGGGAACCGTTGCCTGCCTTCTGTCTGTGGCAACCACACTGCTTCTTCCTGCCTGTTGGGGTTCTCTGCCTCCCTCCCCCTGTGTGCTGCTGTCCTGGCTCTGCATGTCCTCCTGCCAGGTTGGGTCAGGTACTATATCATCCACCACCTCGTCTTCCACTTCTGCACCCTGGTCCTCCTCCTGACTTTCTGGCAATTGTGTCTCATTATCGTCCACCTCTTGTGACACTTTCCCACCGTCGCCTTCATGTGACCATGGCTGCTCAAATATTTCGGCATCGCTACACGCAAACTCCTCTTGCCCCGCTTCAAGTGGACCGGACGAGAGGCCCGAATCTATAAATGGAAAAGTGAACAGCTCTTCAGAGTGTCCAAGTGTGGGATTAGTTGTCTCTGGGCACTCGGCATGGTGGGAGGAATGAGGATCAGGGTGAGGAATATGCCGTCCAGACTCACGGCTACTGAGACTTGACCGTGTGGAAGACAGGGTGGTGGTGGTGGCTAAGTGACTGGAAGCATTATCCGCTATCCAACCAACAACCTTTTGACACTGCTCTGGGTTCAATAGTGGTGTGCTGTGGTTCCCTAGAAATTGGGACAGGAAGGTCAGGCAAGAAGATGTGGGTGTTTGTTGTGGCACAATGTCAGCTTGCCCACGGCCTTGTTCTCGGCCTCTGCATGCACCATTACCATCACGTCCAGTTCCCCGTCCATTTTAAATGGAGGACAGTATCTTCCACGCTCACTACAAATGACTGAGTTTGGAGCAAACTTATATGTGATTTGTGTGATGGAGAAAACAGAGTTTTAAATACCTGGCCTGAAGGTAAGTAGTTTGAACAGCAAACTGCTGTGAATTGCTTCACTGACACACTGTAAGAATTTTTTAATGGAGGCCAGAAATGGCAGTATTTTCTGACAATGTATATGTGATCCGTGTCATAGAGAAAACAGAGTTTTAAATACCTGGGCTGCAGGTAAGTAGTTTGAACAGCAAACTGCTGTGAATTGCTTCACTGATACACTAAAGGGAATTTTTAATGGAGGCCAGAAATGGCAGTATTTTCTGACAACGTATATGTGATCCGTTTGACGGAGAAAACAGTTTTAAATAGCTGGATTTCTAGCGCTGTATTATGGAAAGGACCTGGCTGTATTCTGCAGTGCCAACAAGCAAATGGCGCAGAAAAACGGTGTTGTCTGGATTGCTTTTTAAGCAAATAATGAGGATTAAGATCCAGAGAAAAGTATTCCTGGCCCCTAATACCTGGGCCTTTGTATAGAAATATCTAACAGCAGCAGAAGGCAGAACAGGAATGGAGCCTCTTGTGCTATGTGCACTGCAGTCTGCTATATACACTGCCTGCCTGATATCTCTGCAGATGGATTAGTCCTCAAAAGGACTGTTTGTTAAGATGGATATGTGTAATGTACGATTTTTCTCCCTATACTACCTAATGCACAAGCAGATCTCTCCCTGACGCAGCCGCACCTCTCCCTACAAAACCAGGGGAGGAGTCCTGAGGAGATAATTTGCATATTCCCACTGCATTTTGGGGTAAGTGAAGAGTCTCCGCGAGCTCAAAGAACACTGGATTTTGGCTGTTGGAGCTGAAAAGAGGACATCGGTAAACCGCGCTGTGATGAAAGCCGGCCGGTGGGTGCAGCTCTCTGGCGCCCCCTTACCTCTCAGGTCAGTCAAGGTACTGCACCTAGAGAAAGTAGTGCCAGGAAGCTGCAACCAGCGCAGGGAACACGGTAGTGTGTTATCCCTTCAACGTCACTAAACCGTAACGTCACTACACAGCACAACTCGCTAGCGCCCTCTTAGCCTCAGGTCAGTCAAGGAACTGCACCTAGGATAAGCGGTCGCCAGGGAGACTGTCCTGTAACCTACTGGGTATCGGGGCCCTCTGTAGTGAGGGCGGTATATATATCTTCCTTGGCCGCGCCAGGAATATATATATCTGAACCTCCGACCGTCACTACCAGCCTTCCCCAATCCCCAGTTGGTATGCTGCCACCAGTCCCTATTTTAGATATACGCCCAGTCCGTGAATGGGCCTATATCGGGTCAGGAACCAACCCTGGGTAGCGTTTTTGGCTTGAGCCGAGCTCACACGGACGTGCGTTCGTTATGCAGAATAAAAGGCAGGCCCACAATTACTTGAGGTAATTGATTATAATAATACACTAGATACACGATATACAACTAAATATACACAGGTATAAGGTCAGGCTAAACTATACAACAATGGAATACAACACACAGAATCACCACAGCATATCAGTTACCGGTTTCTTGATTTTCTTGTGACGCAGGGAGAGGATTCTGCGGTCGCAGGCACGGTTCTTTGTTACAGGCTGAGGCCTACCACCGCATGGTCAAACTGCTCCTCCCCTTGGTGGCCTCAGCTGGTGCTCAGATGTTCAGCACACCACTCTTGGGTCAAAAACTGACTTGTCTCTTGTCTGTCCTGCTATCTTACCTGCCCCGTCCCGCCCACTGCTGGTGAGGTCAGCTGGCTCAGTCTCCACCCTCAGGTCTAACTTCGATCAGAAGCCCAAATTCTATGGAACCCAATAACTTCTTCTGGGATGGTCTCATGATACCCCCAGGGGTTCCCATGGATTCGGGCCGCCGTAACCGACCTTTTGATATCAATTATGATACCATACGGTCCTCAGGAATGGCTCCGCGCTATATCTTGGCTTCCAGAGCACGTACAAACGTCTACCGCGGAGGCTTGTGTGCGCAATGGCTCCGGGACGCCGTGATATTTTTTTATTGGCCCATCCCACGCAACATGCGTGTACTATTCATGTTTCTATATCTTATGCCTCCATGCTTGTGACAGACAAAGAAACTAGTCCTATGGGACAAATGGTCAGGTACAGATAGACGAAGCACCCCCCCCTGCTGGCTGTGTTTCCTCTCGAAGTCTTTGAAGCTCCTAGCATTCAAGTGTTAAGTAGGCTTCTTATCTTACAGGAGCCTGGATGGGGGGAAACTATCTAGTTGACGTTTTAACAGAAGGTCCCAAGGGTGGGGGCTGCTGAAGTGTGGCCATCCCTGGATATGATTTATCATTACCAAGATGGCGGCTACAGGTTCATCACACCTCCCCCTATACGAGGGCGCGAGGGGGTAGCACATTCCTGTGTTCCCCCGTGCGTCCTTCTGCACCCTCCCCTTGCCGGGATAACCCGTCAGCGTTACCGTGGTCACGGCCTCTTCTGTGGCGAATGGAGAAGTGGTACTGCTGGAGAGCGAGGCTCCAGCGTAGCAACCTGCCATTCGACCCAGAGACCGTGTGTAACCAGCTGAGGGGGTTGTGGTCCGTCTCCACGGTGAAATGGCTCCCGTACAAGTAGGGCTGCAGACGCTGCAGGGCCCATACAATTGCCAGGCATTCTTTTTCCACCGTGGAGTAAGCCACCTCCCGGGGCAGTAGCTTCCTGCTCAGGTACAAGACAGGATGTTCCTGGCCTGTCGTGTTGACCTGACTTAGCACAGCACCGAGGCCAAAGTCACTGGCGTCGGTCTGTACCACAAACGGCCGGTCGAAGTCGGCAGCTTGCAGTACAGGGGAGCTACTTAGGGCGGCCTTGAGTGCCCCGAAAGCTGTCTCGCAGGCGACTGTCCAGTCGACTGCGACGGGCAGCTTCTTCTTGGTGAGGTCCGTCAGGGGCTTGGCCAGGGTGCTATAGTGTGGGACGAACCTCCTATAGTACCCGGCGGTCCCCAAGAAGGACATCACCTGCTTTTTGGTCCTAGGAGTGGGCCAGGATGCGATGGCATCCACTTTCCCCGGTTCTGGCTTCAGAACCCCCCCGCCTACCCGGTGACCCAGGTAGAGGACCTCACTCATGCCCAGCTGGCACTTTTCCGGCTTGATGGTCAAGCCTGCCCGGTGGATCCGACCGAGCACCTGCCGCAGGTGCTCTAGGTGATCCTCCCAAGTGGGACTGAAGACTGCAATATCGTCCAAGTACGCAGCCGCGTACCCTTCAAGTCCCTCAAGCAGCGTATTGACCATCCGCTGAAAAGTGGCAGGGGCATTCTTCATGCCGAATGGCATCACTGTGGACTCGTACAGTCCAAAAGGGGTGATAAAGGCAGAGCGTTCCCTTGCCGCGGGGGTCAGAGGAATCTGCCAGTACCCCCGGCTCAGATCCATGATGGTCAGGTACTTAGCCCCGGCCATCCGATCGAGCAGGTCATCGATGCGTGGTATGGGGAACGCATCGGTGGCCGTTACAGCGTTGAGCCCCCGGTAGTCCACGCAGAACCGTGTAGTTCGGTCCTTCTTTGGTACGAGGACTACAGGCGAGGCCCACGCGCTGCTGGATGCCTGGATCACCCCCAGCTTCAGCATCTCGTCTATCTCTTGGCGCATGTTTCCCTGCACCTCGAAAGAGACCCGATATGCTGAACGCCGGATCGGCGGGTGATCGCCAGTGTCCACGTCGTGGACAGCCATCTCAGTCCTTCCGGGCAGGCTGCTGAACAGCCCCCGGAAGGGGTGCAGGGTGGTCCCCAGCTGGGACCGTTGGTCCTCCGTGAGCTGGTGGCCAACCCCCACATCCTCGATGGACCCACCCGCCTTGGCTTGGGTGAGCAGATCCAGGAGGGTTTCTACCTCTCCTTCCTCAGGAAGGTTGCACACTGGGTGGGCAGTCGCTTCCCGCTCATGATGAGCCTTCATCATGTTCACGTGGAAGGCCTTCCTCCTTCCACGGGCGTGATCCAGGGTGACCAGATAGGTGACGGCATTGAGTTTCTGGTGCACGAAGTAGGGACCTTCCCAGGCTGCCTGAAGCTTGTTCTGTGGTACGGGGACCAGTACCCACACCTTTTGACCCACCTGGTAGGTCCTCTCACAAGCATTCTGGTCGTACCACCGCTTCTGGTCGGCCTGGGCCTGGGCCATATTGTCCTGCACCAGCTTTGCCAAGGCCATCATCCTGTCCCGGTGGCGCACGACATACTCGATGACCGACACCTCGGGGGTGGCCAAATCCCCTTCCCATGCTTCCTTCACCAGAGCCAGGGGGCCCCGTACCCGTCGCCCGTACAGGAGCTCAAAGGGGGAGAACCCCGTTGAGGCCTGCGGAACCTCCCGGTAAGCAAATAGGAGGTGTGGGAGGTAACGCTCCCAGTCTCTCCCGTGGGAGTCGACCAACATCTTAAGCATCTGCTTTAAGGTGCCATTGAACCGCTCACACAGGCCATTAGTCTGTGGGTGATACGGGCTGGCCACCAGATGTTGCACCTGCATTTGCTTACAGAGGGACTCCATCAGCCGCGACATGAACTGGGTCCCTCGGTCGGTGAGCATTTCTTGGGGGAAACCCACTCTGGAGAAGATCTCCAGTAAGGCGGTAGCCACCTTGTCGGCCCGAATGGACGACAAAGCTACCGCTTCCGGGTACCGGGTGGCATAGTCCACTACCGTGAGTATGAAGCATTTCCCGGAGTGGCTGGGAGTGGACAGAGGTCCAATAAGATCCACAGCGACCCTCGAGAAAGGCTCTTCGATGATTGGCAGAGTTACCAGTGGGGCTTTGGGGCGCGGCCCCGCCTTCCCCACCCTCTGACAGGTGTCACACGAACGGCAGTAGGCACCCACCGCGGCTCCCATCCCAGGCCAGTAGAAATGCTGAGCTATCCTGGCCTTGGTTTTAGCGATCCCTAGGTGTCCGGCCATCGGAATCTCGTGTGCGATCCGCAACAATTCCGCCCTGAACGGATAGGGTACCACTAACTGTCGGTCCCTGGGCCACGCCTCCGGTGAACCCTGCTGGACCGTTACCCGGTACAGCCGTCCCTGGTCCCAGACCACACGCTCGCAGTCTGACTCCATGGGAGGCTGTGCCGCCTGTTCCTTGAGAGCTTTCAGGCTGTCGTCTGCTTCCAACGCAGCCTGAAATTCCTGACTTGATGTGGCCAGAATCGACGAAACTGCCACATCCTCCGTCAGCCCCTCCGGGCATGTCACCTGGCCGCTGTCTGACCCGGCAGACACTTGGTCAGAAGTGGGGAAGCCGTCGGACCTCTGCAAGGCTCCTTGGGCTCCGGCGCTCCCACTCCTGGTGACAGCGGCTATGACCGCTGTGACCGTGGGTAGTGCCTGCTTCCCCTCTGTTTCTGACCAAGCCGCCCGATCAGGCAGGCTTCCTAGGCCTTTGGACATCTCGGATGTGGGGAACTCCTGCCCTGGGGTCTTACCTGGCGGCTCCTCTCTTGGGACACCCCCACCTCCCATGGCCTGTTCCTCCCCCTGCAGTGGGCCTATACTCAGCAGCCTGGATACCCCTGGGAGCCCTACACTGCCGGTAGCTGCCCCCCTCTCCATCCCTGAGCTTCCCTCTACAGAATCCTGCCCGCCCCCTCCCTCACCGGAGGACAAGAGGTCACGGCACGCCGGCTGAGCACCTCTGCGGGCATCCCCACACTCCCCACCTGCTTTCACTAACCCTGTTTGTGTTGTGTCTGTGCAGGTGTTACCCTCAGGTTTCACTCCCTCCTCCTCAGCAGGACACACACTACATACAACATGGTTGGCATTAGCAGCAGACAAATCAATACACTCTTGGGGGGCCGAACTTGGGGGTTCAGAGGGTACATACTGCGATACTAGACGCCCCAAGTCGGTCCCTAATAAAACATTTGCGGGAATATTTGGCGTTACTCCCACCTCCCGCATCCCCCTTCCGGCACCCCAGTCCAAATACACCATGGCAACGGGAAGTGCCGGCTCCACGCCTCCAACCCCGGAGACGGAAAGAGTCTTTCCTGGTACCAAGTCCTGGGGGGACACCACCTCAGGCCGTACCAGTGTTCGTTCAGCGCCCGTGTCCCGCAGTCCCATGACCGCAGAACGGCCTATGGTGACGGGTTGGATGTTGTCCAGGGACCTACCACCACCCCCTCCCACACACAAAACATTGGGCGCTCTCTGGGAATGGGATGGGGTCTTTTGGCGCTGGGGACACTCAGCCCTAAAGTGTCCTGGTTTGTTGCATAGATGACAACGTCTTACGTCTGGTCCTTGCCTGGAGAGGGCAACAGGGGGATACACCCCTTGTGTTCTAGGGGCCGGGGAAACAGGGGCATGACTGGGCTTACCCCCTCTCCAGGTGCTGCTGGCAGACTTCTTCAGCTCAGGCGCCCTGTTATTGGCATACTCGTCTGCCAGGGCGGCTGTAGCAGAAGCCCCTGTTGGTTTTCGGTCACGGAGGAACTGTCGGAGGTCCTCTGGGCAGTTCCACAAGAACTGCTCCGTGACGAACAGTTCCTGGACCTCCTGGCGGGTAGTAAGCGCTAGACCCGAGGTCCAGTGCTCTGCGGCTCTCAACAGCGCCCGCATATGATCGGTCCAGGTGTCCTTGGGGCCACGCAGCAGGCTCCGGAACTTCTGGCGGTACGACTCGGGAGTGAGGTTGTACTGCCGGATCAGGGCCCGCTTGATGCAGTCGTAGTTCTGTACCTCCCCGGCAGGTAAGTCCCCCAAGGCATCCAGGGACTTACCCCTCAAACGGGGGGTCAGGTATCTGGCCCACTGATCCCGGGCCAGATGGTGCTGAAGACAGGTCCGTTCAAATGCCACCAGAAAGGAGTCCAGGTCCCCATCCTTCTCCAGTAGAGGGAAGTCCTCAGCTCGGACTTTGGACGACTTGGTCTCCTGATGGGTTGGTTGCTCTAGCGGAAGCCCCCGCTGGGCCAGGTCCAGTTGGTGCTGGCGCTCCGCAGCTCGCTCTGCACGCTCCGCAGCCTCCCGGCGCTCTGCAGCTTCACGCTCCGCAGCCTCCCGGCGCTCTGCAGCTTCGCGCTCCTCCTCCGCTGCCTTCTCTGATGCTGCCAGGAGGGTTTTGTAGACGGCATCGCCATGAGACTGGAGACTTGCCATAGCCGCTTGTAAAAGGGCTTGTGATCTGGACAGGCTGGGCTGGGTAGGTGGTGGGCAGCCCACTGCGGGACCGTATACTGGGGACTGGCTCCCTGAGGTGCCCGGGCTGGACTCCTCCTCGCCATGAGTAACAATGTCCTCCCCTCCTGCCACACGGACCGTAGCATTAGCCTCCTGCAGGGTCTTGCTCCTGGTGCCGTCTGCCTTCTCGGTAACCGACACCGCTGCAACCCTGAGTTTGCACACACCTTGTTATACTTTTAGCCTGACCGTCTAACGTTGGGCTGACCTTAAGACTCCAGCAGTGGAAGTTACCACTGGCAGTCTTTAGTGCCTGGGAGTAGGGGTCCCACAACACTATTATTCTGCAATCCCACCGCTCTGCCACCAATGTGATGAAAGCCGGCCGGTGGGTGCAGCTCTCTGGCGCCCCCTTACCTCTCAGGTCAGTCAAGGTACTGCACCTAGAGAAAGTAGTGCCAGGAAGCTGCAACCAGCGCAGGGAACACGGTAGTGTGTTATCCCTTCAACGTCACTAAACCGTAACGTCACTACACAGCACAACTCGCTAGCGCCCTCTTAGCCTCAGGTCAGTCAAGGAACTGCACCTAGGATAAGCGGTCGCCAGGGAGACTGTCCTGTAACCTACTGGGTATCGGGGCCCTCTGTAGTGAGGGCGGTATATATATCTTCCTTGGCCGCGCCAGGAATATATATATCTGAACCTCCGACCGTCACTACCAGCCTTCCCCAATCCCCAGTTGGTATGCTGCCACCAGTCCCTATTTTAGATATACGCCCAGTCCGTGAATGGGCCTATATCGGGTCAGGAACCAACCCTGGGTAGCGTTTTTGGCTTGAGCCGAGCTCACACGGACGTGCGTTCGTTATGCAGAATAAAAGGCAGGCCCACAATTACTTGAGGTAATTGATTATAATAATACACTAGATACACGATATACAACTAAATATACACAGGTATAAGGTCAGGCTAAACTATACAACAATGGAATACAACACACAGAATCACCACAGCATATCAGTTACCGGTTTCTTGATTTTCTTGTGACGCAGGGAGAGGATTCTGCGGTCGCAGGCACGGTTCTTTGTTACAGGCTGAGGCCTACCACCGCATGGTCAAACTGCTCCTCCCCTTGGTGGCCTCAGCTGGTGCTCAGATGTTCAGCACACCACTCTTGGGTCAAAAACTGACTTGTCTCTTGTCTGTCCTGCTATCTTACCTGCCCCGTCCCGCCCACTGCTGGTGAGGTCAGCTGGCTCAGTCTCCACCCTCAGGTCTAACTTCGATCAGAAGCCCAAATTCTATGGAACCCAATAACTTCTTCTGGGATGGTCTCATGATACCCCCAGGGGTTCCCATGGATTCGGGCCGCCGTAACCGACCTTTTGATATCAATTATGATACCATACGGTCCTCAGGAATGGCTCCGCGCTATATCTTGGCTTCCAGAGCACGTACAAACGTCTACCGCGGAGGCTTGTGTGCGCAATGGCTCCGGGACGCCGTGATATTTTTTTATTGGCCCATCCCACGCAACATGCGTGTACTATTCATGTTTCTATATCTTATGCCTCCATGCTTGTGACAGACAAAGAAACTAGTCCTATGGGACAAATGGTCAGGTACAGATAGACGAAGCACCCCCCCTGCTGGCTGTGTTTCCTCTCGAAGTCTTTGAAGCTCCTAGCATTCAAGTGTTAAGTAGGCTTCTTATCTTACAGGAGCCTGGATGGGGGGAAACTATCTAGTTGACGTTTTAACAGAAGGTCCCAAGGGTGGGGGCTGCTGAAGTGTGGCCATCCCTGGATATGATTTATCATTACCAAGATGGCGGCTACAGGTTCATCACACGCGCGCCGGAAGGCGCGCGCATTTTGAAGCTTTTTTTTAAGCTTTTTTCACTGTTTTCAGAACATTAACAATAAGAACATGGAAGAGTCCAGGAGCCATTTGGTGAGCTGCATATCCTGCTACATGTTCACAGACTTGCCAGTGGAAAAGCCAAACTTCACATGCCAGAAATGCAAGCTTGTGTCCCTGTTGGAGGAAAAGTTGCGAAATCTAGAAGAGAGGTTAACTACCTTGAAAATCATTAAGGAAGGTGAAGAGTTCTTAGACAGAGCAGAATTATCTCTTCATGATTCAGAAAGAGAAGAAGTTCGAACTGCACCTGACGAAACAGAGGAATGGAAGCATGTGACCCACAGAAGCAGGAGGATCGAGAGGCAGTCAGCACCCATACTGCTCAGGAACCAGTACCAGGCTCTCACGCAGGAGAACCAGGAAGAAATACAGCAAAATAAGACTTTGCCAGCAATGAATAACCTTGTAAGCCCTCAGAATCCTCCTGGATGGAGAAAGAAGAATGTTGTGAAGAAAAAACGGAGAGTGGTGGTCATGGGGGATTCCCTGTTAAGAGGAACAGAGGCCGCTATCTGCAGACCAGACATAACCTCAAGAGAAATGTGCTGTCTTCCAGGAGCAAAAATTAAAGATGTGTCTGACAGGATATCAAGACTCTTCAGACCTACAGATCACTACCCATTCCTGCTAATACATGTGGGGACAAATGACACCGCAAGAAAGGACCTGGAAACCATCTGCAGTGACTTTGAAGACTTAGGCAAGAAAGTGAAAGAATTGGGAGCGCAGGTGGTCTTCTCATCCATCCTCCCAGTGGATGGCCATGGAACAATGAGGTGGAATAAGATTCTACAGGTGAACAACTGGCTACGTCGATGGTGCCGTCAACAAGGATTTGGATTTCTGGATCACGGAATGAATTACCTATACGATGGACTACTTGCTAGAGATGGGGTGCACCTTACGAAGGCTGGAAAACATGTATTTGGAAGTCGCCTTGCTACACTCATCAGGAGAGCTTTAAACTAGAACAATGTGGGAAGGGAAACAAAAGGCCAGAAAAAGCCATACAGCTGACAAATACTATTGAGATCTCTGCTACTGGAAGTGGAAAGGAAGAACAAAGACAAAACAATTTAAATAATAAAAATATGGGAGGAAGAGAAACCAATCACAAACTAAAATGTTTTTATACAAATGCACAAAGCATGGGCAACAAACAAGGAGAATTGGAACTACTAATGCAGGAAAAGGAATATGATGTAATTGGAATCACTGAAACTTGGTGGGACGATACACATGATTGGAATAAAAGGCTAAAAGGATACAACTTATTTGCAAGAAACAGACTTGATAAACGAGGAGGAGGTGTTGCATTGTATGTTAGAAAAGCGTATATCTGCACAGAGATTGAAGCTTCAGAGACTGGGAGTTCTGTGGAAACTGTTTGGGTAAGAATACAAGGAGAGAACAACGGAAAGGACACCATTGTAGGCATTTACTACAGGCCACCTGGGCAAGCTGAAGATATGGATGAACTCTTTATGTATCAAATGACCAAGTTCTCCAAAAAATATGACGTAGTGGTCATGGGAGATTTCAACTATCCAGACATTTGTTGGGAATCTCTCTCAAGTAAAACTAACAGGTCAAGCAAATTCTTATCCTCTCTTGCTGACAACTTTATCTTCCAAAAGGTAGGGGAGAAAACAAGGGGATCTGCTACTTTGGATCTAATCCTTATAAACAGGGAGGAAATGGTTGAGGAGGTAAAAGTGGCTGGGACCCTAGGAGGCAGCGACCATGCTATTATAGAATTTTGGATAACTAGAGGAGGAAGACATGTGAAGACTCAAACTTCAAGGTTAGATTTTAGAAAGGCAGATTTTAAGAGACTCAGAAAGAGAATAGGAGGGATCCAATGGCTGGATGTCCTTAAGGACAAAAATGTCCAGGAAGGATGGGAATTTTTTAAAAATGAGATTCTCAAAGCACAATCGTTAACAATCCCGAAAAGTAGAAAGAATGGGAAGCATTTAAGGAAACCAGGATGGATGAACACAGAACTTAAACACATGCTAAAAAGAAAGAAAGAAATGTTTATTAAATGGAAAGAGGGAGGCATATCTAAAAAAGATTATAATGCAGTCTGCAGATCCTGCAGGGCACGTATCAGGTTAGCTAAAGCTGACAATGAATTAAGGCTTGCAAGAGATGTCAAAAGCAATAGAAAAGGATTTTGGGGGTATGTCAAAAGTAAAAGAAAAGTCAAAGATGCTATAGGATTTTTACAGGATGAAAATGGAGAAATGGTAAGAGAGGATGTTGAGAAGGCCGAACTTTTTAATTCCTATTTTGCATCTGTTTTCTCTCAGAAAGAAAATGTAACATCAACTGATCTTCACTGTCCTTTTAAAGGAATAGAGGAATCCAAGTTATCTGTAAACAGAAAGATTGTGAGGGAATATTTAGCTAACATAAATGAGTTCAAGTCTCCAGGTCCAGATGAATTACACCCCAGAGTACTGAAGGAGATCGTAGAAGAAATTTTAGAACCACTCTCCATAATCTTTGAAAATTCTTGGAGAACAGGAGAAGTCCCAGAAGACTGGAGAAGAGCAAATGTTGTTCCTATCTTCAAAAAGGGGAAGAAGGTGGACCCAGGGAACTATAGGCCGGTGAGTCTGACTTCTATACCAGGAAAGATCTTTGAACAAATTATTAAACAACATGTATGTAAGTACATGGATAAGAATGAAGTGATTAACCAGAGTCAGCATGGGTTTGTAACTAACAAGTCATGTCAGACTAACTTAATTTCCTTCTATGACAGAATCACTGACTGGGTGGATCAGGGAAATGCTGTAGATATAGTATATCTTGACTTCAGCAAAGCATTTGACAAAGTATCTCACACCATCCTTATTGAAAAAATGACCAAGTATGCAATGGACCAGGCAACTGTTAGGTGGATTCATAACTGGCTTAGTGATCAGACTCAAAGGGTGGTTGTAAATGGCTTCACATCCAGCTGGATGAATGTCTCAAGTGGGGTACCACAGGGCTCCGTCCTGGGACCTGTATTGTTCAACATCTTTATCAATGATTTAGATGAAGGAATTGAGGGTAAACTGATTAAATTTGCTGATGACACAAAGCTAGGAGGGATAGCTAATACTAGAGAAGAGAGAGAGAGGATTCAAAAAGACCTAAATAAACTGGAGCAGTGGGCAGCAACCAACAGAATGGTTTTTAACAGGGAAAAATGCAAAGTACTACATCTGGGCAATAAAAATGAAAAAAGCATATACAGAATGGGAGGAATAGAGCTAAGCAACAGTACATGTGAAAAAGACTTAGGTATACTAATAGATCATAGACTGAACATGAGTCAACAGTGTGATGCAGCAGCAAAAAAGGCAAATACAATTCTGGGATGTATTAACAGAAGCATACAGTCTAGATCACGTGAAGTCATTATCGGTCTTTACTCCTCTTTGGTCAGACCTCATCTGGAATACTGTGTACAGTTTTGGGCACCACATTTTAAAAAAGACATAGACAAACTGGAGCAAGTTCAGAGAAGAGCGACCAGAATGGTGACTGGTCTGCAAACCATGTCCTATGAGGAACGGTTGCAGGATTTGGGAATGTTTAGCTTGCAAAAAAGAAGACTGAGAGGAGACTTAATAGCTGTCTACAAATATGTCAAGGACTGTCACATTGTAGAAGGATCATCTTTATTCTCATTTGCACAAGGAAAGACTAGAAGCAATGGGATGAAACTAAATGGGAGGAGACACAGATTAGATATTAGAAAAAACTTTTTGACAGTTAGGGTGATTAATGAGTGGAACAGGCTGCCACGAGAGGTGGTGAGTTCCCCTTCAATGGACATCTTCAAACAGAGGCTGGACAGACATCTGTCTGAGATGATCTAGTGAATCCTGCTTTGAGCAGGGGGTTGGACCAGATGACCCAGGAGGTCCCTTCCAACTCTACCATTCTATGATTCTATGATTCTATGTTGAAAAAATTCCCATCAGACGCTAGTGGCAGGGGACAAGCTTCGTTGCTCAACCAAGGGAGACACTCAGCAGAGGTAGGGGTACACTCGCAAAGGCGTGGGCCAATTTCAAGACACCAGCCCAGCGCCCAGGGCCTGATGACCAGAGGGAAAATACATAGTAACATAGTTTTTAAGGTTGAAGGAAGACTAAGTCCATCTAGTTCAACCCATAGCCTAACATGTTGATCCAGAGGAAGGCAAAAAAAAACCATGTAGCAAACACTAAGCTCCACATTGGGGAAAAAAATTCCTTCCCGACTCCATACGACAATCAGACTAGTTCCCTGGATCAACGCCCTATCAAGGAATCTAGTATTTATAACCTGTAATATTATACTTTTCAAGAAAGGCATCCATGCCCTTCTTAAATTTTAACAGTGAATCACTCATTACAACATCATGCGGCAGAGAGTTCCATAGTCTCACTGCTCTTACAGTAAAGAATCCCCGTCTGTGATTATGATTAAACCTTCTTTCCTCCAGACGTAGAAGATGCCCCCTTGTCCCCGTCTCAGGCCTCAGAGTAAAAAGATCAGTAGAAAGGTCTTTGTACTGTCCCCTCATATACTTGTACATAGTAATAAGATCACCCCTAAGCCTTCTTTTTTCCACAGTAAATAACCCCAAGTGTAATAACCTGTCTTGGTATTGCAGACCCCCCAGTCCTCTAATAACCTTGGTCGCTCTTCTCTGCACCCGCTCTAGTTCAGCTGTCTTTCTTATACACCGGAGACCAGAACTGTACACAGTATTCTAAGTGTGGTCGCACTAATGACTAGTATAGAGGTAAAATTATGTTCTCCTCATGAGCATCTATGCCTCTTTTAATGCATCCCATTATTTTATTTGCTTTTGCAGCAGCTGCCTGACACTGGCCACTAAACGTGAGCTTGTCGTCCACCAATACACCCAGGTCTTTTTCAGTTACAGTTTTGCCCAGTGTTTTACAATTAAGCATATAATTATACATTTTATTTCCTCTGCCCAAGTGCATTACCTTACATTTATCCCCATTAAAGCTCATTTGCCATTTATCAGCCCAAGCTAGTTTACATAGATCCTCCTGTAATATAAAATTGTCCTCCTCTGTATTGATTACCCTGCAGAGTTTAGTGTCATCTGAAAATATTGAAATAATACTCTGTATGCCCCCTACAAGGTCATTAATAAATATGTTAAAAAGAAGGGGGCCCAATACTGACCCCTGTGGTACCCCACTGTTAACTGAGACACAGTCTGAGTGTTTTCCATTAATAACCACCCTTTGTTTCCTATCACTGAGCCAATTCTTAACCCACATACATATATTTTCCTCTATCCCCATTGTTCTCATTTTATGTATCAACCTTTTGTGTGGAACCGTATCAAAATCTTTTGAAAAGTCCATATACACAACATCCACTGCATTTCCTTGGTCCAGTCCAGAACTTGCCTCCTCATAAAAATTGATCAGATTAGTTTGACAGGAACGGTCCCTCGTAAACCCATGTTGATATTGGGTCATGAGGTTATTCTTCTTCAGATACTCTAGTATAGCATCTCTCAGGAGACCCTCCAGGATTTCACCCACAGTAGAGGTTAAGCTTACCGGCCTATAATTTCCAAGTTCAGTTTTTGTCCCCTTTTTGAATATTGGCACCACATTTGCTATACGCCAGTCCTGTGGTACAGATCCTGTTATTATGGAATCTTTAAAGATTAAAAATAATGGTCTATCTATGGCGTTACTTAATTCCTGCAGTACTCGCGGGTGTATCCCATCCGGGCCCGGGGATTTGTCAACTTTAGTGATTTTTAGACGCCGCCGTACTTCCTGCTGGGTTAAGCAAGTGACATTTAATGGAGAATTTTTGTTATCACTAATCATGTTTTCTGTCATGCGATTTTCTTGTGTAAATACGGTTGAAAAAAAATCATTTAGCATATTGGCTTTTTCCTCATCCTCATCCACCATTTCACCCAGACTATTTTTAAGGGGGCCAACACTATCATTTTTTAGTTTTTTACTATTTATGTAGTTAAAGAATATTTTGGGGTTATTTTTACTTTCTCTGGCAATGATTCTCTCTGCCTCAATCTTTGCTGCCTTGATTTGTTTTTTACATAATTTATTTAATTTTCTAGATTTATTTAATGCCTCATCACTACCTACTTGCTTTAGTTCTCTAAATGCTTTCTTTTTGTCACTTATTGCGCCCCTTGCAGCTCTATTTAGCCATAGTGGTTTCCTCCTATTTCTAGCATGTTTATTCCCAAAGGGTATATATTGTGCACAGGTCCTATTCAGGATGTTAATAAATGTCTCCCATTTGCTTTGTGTAGTTTTATGTCTCAGGATATCGTCCCAGTTTATTGCACTAAGATCATCTCTTAACCGTTGGAAATTTGCCTTCCTGAAGTTTAGTGTCCTTGTAACCCCTCTACTACACATCTTATTAAAGGTTACATGAAAACGTATTATTTTGTGATCACTATCACCCAAGTGACCCCCAACTCGTATATTTGATATGCGGTCTGGCCTATTGGTTAATATTAGGTCTAGCAGTGCCCCCCTTCTTGTTGGGTCCTGAACCAGTTGTGAAAGGTAATTGTCTCTCATAGTTGTCAAAAACCTATTACCTTTGCTTGAACTACATGTTTCTGTCCCCCAATGTATTTCAGGGTAGTTGAAGTCTCCCATAATAATGACTTCTCCTTGAGTCGCTGCTTCATCTATTTGCTTTAAGAGGATATTCTCCGCAACTTCCATTATTTTTGGAGACTTATAACAAACCCCTATCAGTAATTTATTATTTTTTCCCCCTCCCCTTATCTCCACCCACAGGGACTCTACATTTTCATTAGATTCACATATATCCTCCCGCAAGACAGGTTTTAAGGATGATTTTACATATAAACACCCCCCCCTCGCTTGTTTGTACGGTCATTTCTGAACAGACTATAGCACTGTAAATTAACTGCCCAGTCATGGGTCTCGTCCAGCCACGTCTCAGATATCCCTACCATGTCATAATTATTTTCCAACAAAATTAATTCTAATTCCTTCATTTTGTTGGTGAGGCTTCTGGCATTAGTGTACATGCATTTTATGTATCTCTCTGTACCTCTATTCCTTCTTACTTTATTGACTGTTCTAACCCCACCCCCAATTTCTTTATTTGTGCCCAGGTTACTATCTGCACTATCTTCCCCACCTATAAAATGAATACCCTCCCCCCAATCCCTAGTTTAAACACTCCTCCAACCTTCTAGCCATTTTCTCCCCCAGCACAGCTGCACCCTCCCCATTAAGGTGCAGCCGGTCCCTAGCGTAGAGTCTGTAGCCAACCGAGAATTTTTTGTAAAATGGTCTAGCAATACCTGGCCGACCAAACCAGCATACTCCCTAATTTATCTGCGACTTTCAACTATGTCAAAGCTGGATACTTGGCACTGGCTGTCCCTCTATGCCTTGGAAATGTTGTGCTGCCCTGCTGCTAGCATCTTATCTGTGCAGGTTTTTAGTGCTGCCGGGGAGGTCATAACATACAGGCGCTTCCACCTGTCAAAATAGAATACTGACAGGCTCACGCTCATAAAAATTAACAAAGCCTGGATTAGCCCACACTTTTCCACACCACCAGATGACAGCAGCACATAAAGTGATTTTAGTATTCAATATTTTAATGAGGCATGCCATTTGTTGCCTTTCAGGGGTCTATGGATGACCTTCCTTATAATGTTTGTCTAGCTTTGCACTTTCTGCAAAGACTTTATGACAAGTACATCAAGTACACTTTCAAAATGTTTACTTTCAAAAAATGTTCTTGGATTCAATGACTCCTCCATATAGTTTAACACATTATTGGTGTATTACGGTGGTATGTAAAACTTACAAAAAGCCTTGGCAAATATTTATGTATTTGATTACTCATCCATAGAGTATTACATGCTTTCTGTCACATTTCGATGATATATAACACATTAAAATAGCCTCTAAAAAAATTAGGCTTGTTTACACTTTTTACCCATACACTATTCCGAGGTCTGAGGTACATTTCTTTGATCTGTAAAACTAAAATAAAGTGTTTAAAAACTTCACAGACATACAGTACTCCATGTTCTGGGGTACATTTTGTTGGTATATAACCCTCAACAAACTTGTTGAAAACTTTATCCTTATTATATTGCTCAAGTATAGACTATTCTGTGGTCTGGCGTACATTTCGGTGCTATATAACCCTAAAAAAAACTTGTTGAAAACTTTATCTTTATTATATTGCTGACCTGTAGACTATTCCATGGTCTAGAGTACATTTTGGTGGTATATAACCCTAAAAACGTGTTGAAAACTTTATCCTTAGTACATTGCTCATGTATCGACTATCACGTAGTCTGGAGTACATTTCGATGCTATATAACCCTCAAAAAACTTGTTCAAAAATTTATCGGTATTATATAGCTCACCCATAGAGTATTACGTGCTCTTGGGTATATATCGGTGGTAAATAATCCTCTAAAAAATTGTTCCAAAATGTATCAGTATTATATTGCTCACCCATAGACTATTCCGTGGTCTGGAGTACATTTCCTTAGTATATAACCCACCAAAAACTTGTTCAAAATTTATCGGTATTATATTGATCATCCATAGGGTATTACATCTTCTGGGGTACACTCCCTTACAGAAGTTATGTCGCTTATCCATGTTATGTAAATAAAAGCTTATAACCCGACGTTAAATTCATCCATTGGTTTTATAAATTACTCTTTTGAAAGCTGAAACCCTCCCAAATTTGGTTTCGGTTAAGAAAATAAATTGGCATCAATGCTGAAATATTGATCATTTAATGAACACAGAATGGCCAGATTTTGGCAAGACAAAAGTTTTGTCGCCTGGTCATATAATGCACCCAATCCTAGTTTACATCCTCACCAATGCTCAGTAAATGATCGGTTAATTAGTGGGTGTGTATAAAAAGAAACCCAGCACCCCAGACCTTCACTTGAACGGCAACTTGAGCTCTGACAACATGCCAAAAAACAACCCTGCAACCAAAGCCTTGATTATCAAGAGGCTGAAGACCAGATCCACTGCAGAGGTGGCTGGCACCTTTAATGTGTCTCAGCGTCAAGTACAAAGAATTAAAAAAAGATTTGAAGAGACCCCGCAAGAAAACTGCTCAGGAGGAACGTTTGTTGGTTAGAAAATCCAAAGCAAGCCCCTCTTCCACTACAGCAGGGCTCCAACAGGCCTGGTCACCTCAAGTCCCTGTGTCAACTAGAACAGTTTGTAGGATTCTGTCTCGAAATGGCCTCCATGGTCGAATCAGTGCCCAGAAGCCAGCACTAAACAAAAAGCAAATAAAAAAACGTGTGGCATTAGCAAAGTCGCACAGCCTGCGAAACAGATGTGCAGCATCTCAAACAATGGATACTGGAAGCCTGTGCTGGCATTTCTTCTGTGGTGTTGCTATCAGTGTGTCAAGAGTGGGAGAAGAGGGTTGCATTGACAATCCAACACAATGGGCAGCACTTTGAACACATTTTATAAGTGGTCATAAACTTGTAAAAAACTCATGAAAGAATAAAGTTACATTAAAACCAAACACAACATTGCTTTTCTTATTAAATTCTCAATAAGTTTGATGTGTCACATGACCCTCTTCCCATTGAAAAAAATAAAGTTGGATCCAAAATGGCTGACTTCAAAATGGCCACCATTGTCAACACCCATATGGAAAAGGTTTCCCCTCCCATATACTAATGTGCCACAAACAGGAATTTGATATCACCAACCATTTCCATTTAATTTAGGTGTATCCATATAAATGGCCCACCCTGTAGATTGTGAGCCCCAATGGGGACAGTGCCCATAATGTCTGTAAATTGTCTGAATTGTAAAGCGCTGCGGAATATGTTTGCGCTATATAAATAAAAAGATTATTATTATTGGTATTGTATTGCTCATCCATAGACTTTTACATATTCTTGGGTAGATTTCGGTGGTATATAAGCCTCAAAAAACGTGTTCAAAATTTTATCAGTATTATATTACTCACCCATAGAATATTCCGTGGTCTGGAGTAAATTTAGTTGGTATATAACCCTCAAAAGTGCATAGCCTTTATGAGTCTAGGAGTACCACTACATGACTATTAGAACATAATGTGTATGAGGCCCTCCTTTATGTCTAATACAGGGTGTATCTAAGTCCCTAATTTTTGGCAGCTCTTGTTTTCTTCATAAATGAGACTGCAATTTCCTATTTTTTAATAAAAAAAGCTATTTTCGTTTACTTAAATTATAATTTATTTAAATCCTTTTTAAATTTGGCCTTATATACAAGTTATTACACAGGAAAAAATGATTCTTAACATTTTTATTCCCGTAAAATGCGAATGCTTGACGGTTTTGAATGTTTTATTGTCATTTCTTAAAGTGGAGTAAAAGACACCAATGACACCATTGTTCTCAGCAGTGATCTAGGAGTCAGAGATGCTTTCAGGGGTCTTCTCATGCTGTTGTCCTTTCATTCAGCACTTTTGCCATCCATTGGAACATTTTCACTGCCCCTAGACCTATTTGTATGGTCTGCCGGAAAAAAAGCTTAGCTTTCCCATTGACTACCGTTATACTCATTACTCATAACGAGCATTCAAGTATTAGGAATTGCTCAGTTCGAGTAATGAGCACAAGAGCATTTTAGTGTGCACTCATCTCTACTTATCATCACTTGTACAAGTGATTTTTTTTATTTTTGAGAAGAAATGTAAAAAATTAACAATAAACTATAATAGTAATGATAACAATTCATGATGCCTCTCAATGTTATACTGACAGGTATAAATTCAATATATACTGGTAGGTCCATGCTACTGTCTTGAGGGCATATGCAAATATTGTTTACCATCCTCGGCACCATACAAAGACGATTAGAAGAAGGGATGCTTTAAACAGTTATTTTCAATAGCTCCGTCAAAAGATGTGACAGCTATTTGTCTAATATTTTTTACCTATGATGATCTTTGTCAAATACATCTGTAACAAAAAAACAATAACAATAAAAATAATAATAACAACACATAAGTATGCCACACATAATACATGTGAGCATGGAGGGGGAAAAGACGAGGATCAATATAATAATTCAGTAAATCACTCGAATTTAGAAGGGAAATGAGATTCACAGTGAAGTTATTCAATGTAAATTGAATGTTCCTGGAGATCCTAGTCCCTACATAATAAACGAAGGGTGTTAAAAAAAACACAAAAACGTAATACCTCGTCGCTCACCTGCCCCATCGCCACCACCGCAGCCAGTAACTTAGCGTTTTCTTACCATCTTCCCTTGTTGCACACACTTTGGCCTTATTAAGTCTGCACTGGGGCTCTCAGCAGTAAACCTCAGATGTTACGCCACACATTGTGAAGTTGCAGTGCATGTAATGACGTCATGACATTATGGCATGCATTGCCTAAGGTCTAGTTAGCGCTTTGGGAAATGCATGTTGTAACATGATGATAACACAATGGGTGCCATGACATTATGACAGGCACCGTGATATGAGAGGTCTATTTGGCACCATAAGCCCCGGAGCAGAGTGAAAATGGTTGAAGAAGACAGAACAAGTGGGCAGAACAGTGAGTATTATTTTTTTTACCACTTTCCCATCATCTACAATTCAAAAGAATGGCGGCCAACTGTCCACCAATTAGCTGAGTTTGCGCAAAACAAATTGCAAAAATATTTGGAATCAAGAGAAAATTCCTTTTTTTGTAAAATTCAAGGAGAATTAAATCCATTCGAACAAATTGGTAATGTCTTAATAATATACTAATACACAAATACACATATTTATCACTTTAACTGCACAATCAAGTAGACAGATCCTGTAGTAGTGAAATCCTTCTGGAACGGACTCAGGTGATGTATGATGGCAGAGAAATATAACCATTACAGATGTATATTCAATTGCATCTGCAGTGTAGAGAATCCTAGGGAGAGAACAGATAGGCATGTATTGGGACCTTCAGACAATGGGTTTACCTCTGTTTCAGGATGTTAATTCTAGGGCAAGCATTAGAGTAAGACAAGATACAAAGTATAGTAGTATTAATATAGTGGAATGGTACAGTGGGGAAAAAAAGTATTTAGTCAGCCACCAATTGTGCAAGTTCTCCCACTTAAAAAGATGAGATGTAATTGACATCATAGGTAGACCTCAACTGTGAGAGACAAAATGAGAAAACAAATCCTGAAAATCACATTGTCTGATTTGGAAAGAATTTTTTTTAACATTTTTGTGGAAAATTAGTATTTGGCCAATTACAAAAGTTCATCTCAATACTTTGTTATATATCCTTTGTTGGCAATGACAGAGGTAAAACGTTTTCTGTAAGTCTTCACAAGGTTGGCACACACTGTTGCTGGTATGTTGGCCCATTCCTCCATGCAGATCTCCTCTAGAGCAGTGATGTTTTGGGGCTGTCGCTGGGCAACATGGACTTTCAACTCCCTCCAAAGGTTTTCTATTGGGTTTAGATCTGGAGACTGGCTAGGCCACTCCAGGACCTTGAAATGCTTCTTACGAAGCCACTCCTTCATTGCCCTGGTGGTGTGCTTGGGATCATTGTCATGCTGAAAGACCCAGCCACGTTTCATCTTCAATGCCCTTGCGGATGGAAGGAGGTTTGCACTTAAAATCTCACGATACATGGCCCCATTCATTCTTTCATGTACACGGATCAGTGGTCCTGGTCCCTTGGCAGAGAAACAGCCCCAAAGCATGATGTTGCCACCCCCATGCCTCACAATAGGTATGGGTCATGTCTGGCACTGCAGGATCTCAGTCCCTGGCGGCATAGTGTGTTACTGATGGTAGCATGTGTAACGTTGGCTCCAGCTCTCTGCAGGTCATTCACTAGGTCCCCCGTGTGGTTCTGGGATTTTTGCTCACAGTTCTTGAGATCATTTTGACCCCACGGGGTGGGATCTTGTGTGGAGCCCCAGATCGAGGGAGATTATCAGTGGTCTGGTATGTCTTCCATTTTCTTATTATTGCTCCCACAGTTGATTTCTTCACACCAAGCTGCTTGCCTATTGCAGGTGCAGTCTTCCTAGCCTGGTGCAGGGCTACAATTTTGTTTCTGGTTTCCTTCAACAGCTCTTTGGTCTTCACCATATTGGAGTTTGGAGTGTGACTGTTTGAGGTTGCGGACAGGTGTCTTTTATACTGATAACAAGTTCAAACAGGTGCCAGTACTACAGGTAATGGAGGACAGAGGAGCCTCTTAAAGAAGAAGTTACAGGCCTGTGAGAGCCAGAAATCTTGCTTGTTTGTAATTGACCAAATACTTATTTTCTACAAAAATTTGAAAAAAAAGGTATTTCCAAATCGGACAATGTGATTTTCAGGATTTGTTTTCTCATTTTGTCTCTCATAGTTGAGGTCTACCAATAATGTCAATTACAGGACTCTCTCATCTTTTTAAGTGGGAGAACTTACACAATTGGTGGCTGACTAAATCCTTTTTTTACCCACTGTATATAATGGTGATGTAAAATGCACAGATTACGTTTTCAGGTATATCCTTCATGAATGAAAAGCCACTGAAATCATCTAGAGGATTACAACATCATCTTAGATGCCTACAAGTGAAATTAAAATGGAGGGTTATGATTTTCATGAGTTTAAAGGAATCTTGGACAGGAACTGAAAAGCTGCATCTCCCTGGATTTCCAAACAGCAACCCTAGCAGAACCCTATAGGGTACAATGGATATCCAACTACACCTCTGATTCACTTTGTTTGAGCACATATTTGACTTTTGATCCAAATTTTAAACCATTTTGAATAAGTGCTTGATGAACCTGTTCAACTTTGAATTTCTACATATAGCAATTACAGAAATGAAAGAAAAAAATAAAGAACAAATTAGAAGCCAAGTAAAGAGCTAAGTTTGTCTGGGCGGCAGAGGACTTTTTCTATAAACAAGTATACAAATGGAAAAATACGGGTTACATATGAACTTGAAGATTTCAACATTCAGCACATTCCTCAGCATCAAAAACAACCTCAGTCTCCACCAGTCAAATCATTTTTAGGCCAAAAAATGGAAGACAGCAAAGAGACAGATGTGCAGGGCAGGTAGGTGAAACAACTCAAAAAAAATGCAGACCCAGTCACCGTTAGGCCAGGGCAAATTGTCTACAATATTTCGCCCGCAACTCTTTCCTCTTGCAATCTGAACATACGGCAGAGAGGCCTGTCCTTCTGCCCCACACCCTCCTTAAACATGTAACTCCTGGTCTAATGAGAATATCGGTTTTATAGAACCCTGAGTCCTAGTGTGCAGTTTCTGGACTGATTTTTGCAGATACCACCTTTCGAACATTGACAGACTCTTCAAACTCATCCAAATCCACCTCTTTTATCCACCTTGGACTTTACAACCAGAGTAATTATGACTTTTCTCTCCCCTCCCAAAAAAGCAACAACATATCATCCTATTGAAACATGCATTTATATGTTTGATAGAGATGTTTTCTCAAGTCCTCAACTAGATCCAAAGAAAATAATTTAATAAAGAATTTTCCATCTGATAAACTAATAGGATAGAGTAATCTCATTAAAACCAATCATCTAGTGATTAAACCAGCTGGGGCAATCCTCATGATGGATAGGACAAACTAACCATTGTTTTACTTTTTGTCATTAATCAACAGAACACAATGAAAGAAAATATTTTGTCATATACTGTATATTATCAGAGAAATCCTGCTTCTTTCTTTTCCTGGATTGATCATTCACTCTCAATTTACTGGTAAAATCTGTATTCAGTAAATACAGATTTTCACATTATTGAGAAAGTAAATGGCAAATGCTACTAAAACGATTCCATGTAGAGGGGAGGGAGAGGAGGACTACACTAGAGATAAACACAGACATGCTGCTGCAAGTTCTCTTGAAAAGACAATTAAGACCTGTTTGCACTGGCCTATAGTCAGATTCTAATGCTAGCGACCCATTGGTCATGATAATTATTTAATGTGAATGGTTTGAGCGACTGAACAATGTGTCCAAAAACACTCGTTCACCATGCATGAAATCGTTTAATGTGTGTGAAAAAATTCTTGTTCAACCTTTAAAAATTGTATAATGTAAATGGGCATAATTTTCTCATTCAACAATTTGACTGCCAAAAATGAGAAGTGGAAATTCAAGCCCTAAATAGAGATGGGCGAACGGGAACAGTAAAGTTTGAGGTCCATACCGAACACCTACTGTTTGGGTTCAGCATACCGAACACCGGGTGTTCCTCACGCTGACATGCAGAAACACCGGCAGCTCTGATTGGTGGTAAGATTAATACCACCGGTCAGAGTGCTGCGGTTCCCACGCTGTCAGATGACAGCGTGGGAATGGGCGACCTGAACATGGGGTGTTTGCCACGCTGTACACTGACTGATCGGCGGTAAGATAAATACCACTGGTCAGATGGCTGCAGTTTCCATCCTGTCAGAAGACAGCGTGAGCCTGCAGATGTGAGCGTCACAGGACTACTACACCTATCAGCCTACACCTGCTGTCACAGATAACAGCAAGACCAGGCATGGCTGATGGGAGTATTCATCTTTTCGGCAACTGCACTATAAATAAACAAATTTAAAAAAAATGGCATGGATACCCCTGTATTTTTGCTAACCAGCCAGGTAAAACTGACAGCTGCGGGCAGCAAGCTTCAGCTGTCAGCTTTAGCAAGGCTGGTTATCAAGAATAGAGGGGTACCCATGCCTTTTTTAAATTATTTAAATAAATAATTTTAAAAAACGGCGTGCGGTCCCTCCCATTTTTGACAACCAGCCAAGCTAAAGCAGACAGCTGGGGGCTGGTATTCTCTGGCTGGTAATTTGCCATGGATATTGGCCCCCAGCCTCAAAATAACAGCCCGCAGCCACCCCAGAAAAGGCGCATCTATCAGATGCGCCAATTCTGGCACTTTGCCCGGCTCTCCCCATTGCCCTGTGGCAGTGGCAGGTGAGGTAATATTTGTGGGGTTGATGTCATTTTTGTATTGTCCGTTGACATCAACCCCACGGGTTAGTAATGGAGAAGCGTCTATAAGATGCCTATCCATTACTAATCCTATAGTTATATTGTAAATAAAGACAAACACCCAGAATAAAGTCTTTTATTTGAAATAAAACACACACACTTTTACTTTTTTATTTAAAAATAACAAACACAGTAATATTCACCTAACGCCCATTCCATTGAAGCCCTCGTCTCCTGTAAGAAAACAAAAATAAAAAAACAACAATATCCCTCATCTGTCCGAAGTTCTGTCCCACGCCGTAATCTAAGTCTGGGATAAATAGTTTTCAACTTGGATGGTGCCAAGATGCGACCGTCCTGGCTGAAAACCACTGAGGAATGAGCTACTGTGAGCTCAGCCTCAGTGACTAGCAGTAACATCATAGAGTTCACGGCCGGTCATTGAGGCTGCGTTCCCAGCCGGGACAATGAACTGCACTACCGGCCATCAGCTAGATATGACTACTTCACGGTGGTGAAGGACCTTGAGCTTTTCACCCGTAAGTTAACATTCAAGAAATATTTTGGCAATAAGAGTAATGCCTTATTTCCTACTAGGCTTGAGAAGCAAGCTCTAGCTGATGTAGATTCATTGCTAGCAAAACAGGTCTTACAGAATAATGATAAGTTTCCTACTTATCTACACGGCCAATCACAACAATTCCCCCTTCAGAAAACGAAGAGAGGATCCGTAGCGGCACGATCAACCGGTAAAATATTATAAACTTTATTAGAGCATTTAAAAAGGGGATACAAAAACCTTACGCGTTTCTGGCACAAAAACAGCGCCCTTAATCATAGGAATACAAAAATTTGTGGTAGAAACATATTTAAATGCAACGGAACAGTTAAATATGTTTTTGCGCCAGAAACGCGTAAAGTTTTTGTATCCCCTTTTTTAACTTTTTAAATAAATAATAATAAAGTTTATATTATTTTACCAGTTGGTCGTGCCGCTACGGATCCTCTCTTCGTTTTCTTCTTTGGCTGTTGCTCACAAGCGGGATCGGCACCCTCCTAGGTCATCTCACCTCAGCAATTTATGGACACAGCATGGATGCTCCCAGTCCTCCCTCCTAATTCCCCCTTCAGGTTTTTGTCCAAATGTGGACATTTTTGTGAGATTAGTCAAAAAATAACTGGCATCACTGCTAGAAATGAGCAAATATTTCAATGTTCGGTTCGGTTCTTAGTTTTTGAGGTCCGCATTTCATCACAGTGAGATTGCCAGAGTAACACATGTTGATTGCGCATGTGAAGGTTCATGCATGTAGTAGTCAAATTATTGCACTTTTTACCTCTACTGAGTTTTGTAGTGCAAAGTTTGCAGATAACGTGAGTTGGCTCATCCTTTGCGGTCTCAAAAAAGGACCAGGCTAGGCAATCCTTGCCGGCCCTTCGAGCTGCAGACCTGCGACCGCTGCTGGTCACTCCCATGGTTGTGGGTAAGGATGCAGTGCTCCTCGTGCTTGCATCACTCCGTGTCTGCACCATAGGACACAATGTAACATTCTTGTCTTCCTCCTCCTCATCAGATGAGCTACTCAGCTGCGTGCCTCGGGATTCACACTAAGTTGGACGTACAACTTCTTCATCATCCAATGTGTTATCCCATTCCTCGCCCTCAGAGTCACTCTCCTCTCCTTCTGGCCCTCACAGCACAGTACAATGGAGGGTCAGGAAGCTGCTCGTACCCAACCTTTTTTTTCCCCCTGTATGGAGAACAATATTTGCCCCAAACAATTTTAAGCTGAGATGTAGTCTGCTTTATATACCAATTTTCAGTTTATCAGGTCTGTGTACCCCTGTGTGGAGAAGAATATCTGCACCAAAAAAATTAATTTCACTAGAGTATAACTATTGTAAAGGAGACCAAAACCTCTTCCACTACAGCCAACCCAGCACATGGAGACCCAATCAGGAGTGTTCACATTTCCCTAAATTAGGGCCTAACACCACCGAAGTGGCATCAATTTCACTACAGCAGAAATAGTATAATTAAGACAGACACTTCTTTCCCTACAGCCAACCCAGTAGATGGAGACCCAATCAGGATTCCCTACATTTCCAAAAATTAGTGGCAGACACCAACAAAGTGGCATCAATTTCAGTACAGTAGAAATTGTAGAATTAGAAACGACACATCTTCCCCTACAGCCAACCCAGTAGATGGAGATCCAATCAGGAGTTTTCACATTTGAAAACAATTGGGCCTAAAACCACCAAAGTGGCATCAATTTCACTAGAGTATAAGTAGTATAATGGCCCAGGCTAGGCAACCCTTGCTGCCCCTGTGAGCTGCAGACCCGTGACCGCTGCTGGCCACAGCCACAGTTGTGGCTAAGGGTGCAGTGCTCCTCGTACTTGCATCACTCCGTGTCTGCGCTGTAGGATGAAAGGTAACCTCCTCGTCTTCCTCCTCCACCTCCCAGATGAGCTACTCGGCTGCGTGACTCTGGGTTTACACCAGGTAGGATCTTCAACCTCGTCATCATCCAATCTGTTATCCCATTCCTCGCCCTCAGAGTGACCCTTCTCCTCCTGTTGCCCTGACAGCACAGTACAATCTGCATGAGCCTCAGGTATCTGAGTCTCATCAGGATCACTTCCCTCCCCGGTGGTTAACGTCTGGTGACAAGGGTCAGGAACCTGCTCGGACCCTACTACATCCTGCCCCGAATCCAACCTAAAACAATTTTGGGCATTGGTGCAGATGCTTTCCTCCTCTTCTTGATTATGTGAATATTTGGAGTATCACATTAGCAAATTAAAAAAAAAAGGTTTTTGTGCCCTGCACTCAGAAGCTCTACATTGACAAGCTCTGCAGATAGCTGAATTTCAACCCCACAAAATCAAAAAGTGGCCTACAAGGGCTTGCTTGCTTGCTTTAGATTGCAAGTATACTACTGCATGGAGCACAGTACAAACGGTGCACAACTCTGTACTATGGCATGGGCCCTGCTCTTTCTGTCAGAATCTCAGTAATTGTACAAGAAAAAAAAATGTGCTGCAAGGTTGATTGAACAGGTACACAGCACAGGACTGATCTACACTATCTGACTTCCAACAAAGCGCCCATCTATCTAGCTAATATCTCTCATTACACAGGAGGAGCACACTGAGCAGTGTCTGTCTCCAGAAGTGACATGGAGGAAATGGTGCTGAGGGAACATGGCCGGATTTTATATAGAGAGGACATGTGATTTCAACAGCAAATTGCAGAAGCCCCTGTGTCTGGACAGTGCGGATGCTTCCTGCGCTCTGATTGGCTAGCCGCACTTTCCTGACTTAAAGTTACCGCCTACAGGAATAATAATAAAAAAAAATTACAAGAGCACCGCTGATCTGACCTGTTCTAAGCTATCACCATACCACGTCCCCCCGCTCATCATACACAAGCACTATGCTAGCAAAACAGTTAAAAACGCTGTAGTTGCCCCGCAATTACGTTCCAGCATTTATTCGTCAAACGTTGCCGATTTTCCCCGAATTTAAGAAATTTTGCTCGCATTTCTGATCACGAATCCGAATGTGCCATATTCGTGTCGAATTTAAGTTGTAAGATCGAATTTTGAACAAATTCGCTCATCACTAGTCACTGCCAGAAAATATTTCTGTCACAAATCTTTAGGGGATTCTAGGCAGCTTTGGTTATGTTGGAATTTAAATTGTAGTTTTTTTTCTTTGGTCCAGCAAGGGCTAATGTTAGTCTTTTGCTGGCAGCTTTTTGAGGCCAGTCAGCTGACCATCGGTTATAGAGTTCATTTCTATGCAGACCAGCTGGAGAGTGGAGCCGCTGTAGGAGTTCTGTACCCTAGTGCCGTTATTGGAGCTTTTGCTTCAGATTCGGAGCTTTGCTGCTGTTTATAAGTTAAGTTGTTTTTTTCTTGCTGGCAGTCCCTTGTTTGTCATCTTACCCTGTGTTACTTTGCCAGTAGTGATAAGGCTACCGTCCTTGTCGGCCAGTTCACTAGCTAGGGTAAGTTGAGTTGACCGTCAGGGATTAGGCACGTGATGGTGGTGGGAAGAAGGACCCGCATAGGGTGTTAGGAAAGCTTAGGGACAGACACAGGTTGGTGTCAGGAGGTATCCCATCCCTCGCTCCCTTCCATTAGGGTCTTCCTCCCCCTATATCATCCGAATGTATCCGTGTGTTGTGCCGTCCGCCGGACATCCCATTGTCCGTCCGTGACATTTTCATCTTTTAATCTAACAGTCTCTGAAAATAAGGCCCTAAAAGAACTTAAAGTTTCAAAAAACATTGTTATAAAGCCAGCTGATAAGGGGGGAAATGGTGTTCTTTGGCCGTTAGATATGTATGTGTGACACCCCAGGGGTCTGGTTGCCACAGTGATAGAGATATTACGTCTGAGAGCAGGTGGGAGGTCCTTTGGTCAGGGATCCTGTGCATGCCACACCTCCTGCCCAGTCTTGGGAGGGGAAGAACTTCCCCTATATAAACCCGGGGCTGAAGCAGGGTTAGGGGTCAAGGAGAGTAGAGACAAGAAACAGTCATAGGAAGAAACAGCAGGAGCTCAGTGGGAGCAATACTACTACGAGTCAGGGGCTGGCAGCTGCAGAGCTCGCCCTGACTGAGAAGCTTTCTTACCGGACCCGGCGTCCGAGGCTGTGGGGACTAACTCTTACCCAGCAGCAGAAGCTGACCGGCAGGGGATTTCAGGTCCTCAGGCCCAGAAACCCGAAGGCACGGTCACACGCGTGGGACCAGCACCGCCATCGTGGAGCGGAAGCCATTAGAAGGCCCCGAGTCACCGGCCATACGGGTGAGCACCACACGGTACACTCAGGGACGTGGGCTACTTATATCCGCTTCTAGCAAGGTAGCCAGAAGAGTACAGTCAGTTTGGGAGGCCTACAACTCCGCCTGGCCAGGGGAGATCCCATCTGTTCAAGGACTGACCAGGCCCCGTTCGCTAGCAAGTACTCCGGGAGGGTCTATCGTTGTTACCAGTAAAGACCCTGAATTACACCGCACTGTCTCTGAGTGGTTACTGCTACCCCCATCTTCCACGTCGGCTGCCCTGAGGCCATACCCCTCCCGTTGGGGGTTATACTATCACGCTGCACAATTCTACACCGGCCTCAGCGGTCTGCCCTGCAGCGGCAGCTCCATAGCTGCAAATCAACGGGTGGCGTAGTCGACACTCAAATAACATCTATCAAGACTGCCACACGCTGGGTTTGACTCCCTGGGCACGGACCGGGTCCCCGCCACTCAGAGACTACGACCCTCATCTGATCCGGTTCCGGGTAAGCCCCCGTGCGCGAGACGCTGCGCGACACAGCAGGCCCAGGGGCGCGTCAACTTTGGCGTAGTCGGCAGGATTTCGTGCCCGCAACCACCGGGTACTGCGTGCCTGAAAAGCAAAGACTGTTCAAACTTACCAGTGGTGAGGTTTCCCGCCATCCGGCGCCATCTTCTGCCTTCTTCCCGCCATCCGCGAAGTTTTCCCGCCATCCGGCGCCATCTTCGGCCTTCTTCCCGCCATCCGCGGAGTTTTCCCGCCATTGGACGCCATCTTGAGGACGCCGCGCGGGAAGAAGAGGGGCGTGGACTTCGAAAGCGCGCGAGAACTGAAGCCCCGCCTCAAGTCCGGACGTTGCGTAAGGTCCTGGAAGGAGCCCAGCAGACGCCGACGTCACCGGAGCGCGACGGAAGGTCCTCAACCCTGACGATCTACTGCGGAGCCGCGGCCTACGGAACAGGATCATCGCAAGGTAGGCCACGGTCCACTAGGGGGGAGGAAGATGTCGGATACGGAGGAGAGCTTCACTGCCTCAACCCCCGCCAGCGCCACCGCTGCTGCAGTTATGCCCTTCACCATGCCCTATATCCCGGGAGCCGCTTGGCTACCCCAGTACTCAGGGGAGTCACATACCCTGCATGACTTTAGAGAAAAGCTGGATAGCCTCTTCCAGGTGTACCCCCTCACAGAAGAGCAAAAAGTGAGCATCCTGGTGGCCCAACTAACCGGGGCAGCCAAAAGGGAAGTAAAATCCTGGCCACCTGGGAGGAAGACTGTCGCAGGGATACTAACCCGGCTGAAGGATACCTTTGATACCCGCACCTCAGCCGAGATTAAGCTTAGATTCTACGGGTGCAAGCAGCGAGCGCATGAGAGTATAAGGGACTATGCACTAAACCTACAAGAGGCCCTGAGGGCCATTAAGCAGACCGACCCTGATGGAGTGGGAAACGAGGACAGGCTGTTGACCGAACAATTTATAGAGGGACTGTATTGTAATGCCCACCAAACTCAGTTGCGGGCGATGGCCTTACAGGATCCCCATCTGGGCTTTGCACAGTTCAAGGACAGAGCCATCCGGGTGCTCCGAGAACCGGCACCGGGTGGCGTTATGACCCACAGGCGCCCAGCTATTACTTACCACCAGGAGGCGGCGCCCTTGTCGGCAGGGCCTGTGGGAGCTGATGCGCAGGCTTTGGACAATGACCCGGCTCCAGACCTACACCATCAGGTCAAAGAGCTAGCTAAGAGCGTTGCTGCGCTAACCCGAACTGTGCAGTCTTTACAGGTTTCCACCCCAGGGAAGATCCAGCTGGCATCCGGACCGGAGGACATCCCGTGGCGTCGACCAAGGAGGACCCCACCGGCCAGAGGAAGACCCAGTGACCGATACAGCGAGGACGGACGACCCATCTGCCGCCGCTGCAATCAACCCGGACATATGGCAAGGTACTGTTCTTTAAACGGGCACAACCTGGGGTAGAGGGCCAACCCCCAGGAAAAAGATCACCAGGCCCATCGAACTGGCGCGACAGATATGTGGGAGGACGTCCAGTCTTGCCTGTGGTACTGGATGGCATTCCCATGAGTGCCCTACTGGACACCGGGTCACAGGTCACCACCATCCCGTACGTGCTCTTTAAGCAGTACTGGAATGACTCGGATATTACCCGCTACCCTGACGACGACTTGAGTATCATCGCCAGCAATGGCCAGCCCGTGCCACAGATCGGATTTAAAGAGGTGACCATCAAAATCGGACTGGCAGCACAGGGACTGATCATTGTAGATATTGACAAACATGAGAAGTCACCCAAAAATAACTCTAGGAACTAATGTAATTGAAAATTGTCTTGCAGAGGTGATTTTCCTTTTACAGCAGGTTGCCAAGAACGCCAGCTCTGGCGAGCAGCGGGTGCTCCAGAAAGAGATCCGGGCACTGATGCGACGGCAACAGGTGGAACTCTCCGGCGGTGAGATTGGTAGCGTAAGAATGTGTGACCCTTTTCCTATTGCCATGCCCCCAAAAAGTGAAATGATGATTTGGTGCCGGGCAGCTATTGGTCTGAGAGGTAGGGATTACCAGGCAATGGTAGAACCAGTTTACTCGGACAGTAGGCCCACCATTTTGACAGCACGGGGGGTGGTTGATGTACGCCATGGGAGGGTGCCCGTTCGCATAATAAATATCGGGGAGAGGGAAGTGTATCTGTCCCGGTATGCCACGCTAGCTAAATTATATACCATTAACCAAAATTCTATACAATCTGTGGAACCCTTGCCTCCATCTCACCCGGAGGAAGGTAACGGCTCTAAGAAAAACATGGAGGACTGGTGTCAGCAACTACATCTGGGTACTGACTCCACTCCCGCACACCAGAAACAAGGAGTCTATCGGGTGGTTCAAGAGTACGAGAGAGTGTTCAGTAAACACCCGTTAGACTTCGGGCGAGTCAAGGGGGTAGAACACCACATCCCCACGGGAGACCATCCTCCTATAAAAGAGAGGTATCGACCCGTACCCCCTGCCCACTACCAACACGCCAAGGGGATGCTTAGAGACATGAAGGAGGCTGGGGTAATCAGGGATAGCTGTAGCCCCTGGGCAGCTCCACTAGTCTTAGTCAGAAAAAAAGACAACACCATGAGGATGTGTGTAGATTACCGGAAAATCAACCGTATCACACACAAGGATGCGTACCCCTTACCAAGGATAGAGAAGTCATTGGCTGCTTTAAGATCTGCTAACTTCTTCTCTACCTTGGATCTCACTAGCGGGTACTGGCAGGTTCCTGTAGCAGAGGCGGACCGGGAGAAGACCGCATTCACCACCCCGATGGGACTTAGCGAATTCACCTGCATGCCGTTCGGACTCTGCAACGCACCAGGAACCTTCCAACGACTAATGGAGTGTTGTCTGGGCCACAGAAACTTCGAGACGGTCCTGTTGTACCTGGACGATGTCATCGTATATTCCAAGACGTATGAGGACCACCTGAAACACCTGGCGGAAGTGTTCGAAGCTCTGGCGAGTTACGGCTTAAAGGTGAAACCCTCCAAGTGTCACCTCCTGAAACCAAAGGTGCAGTACCTGGGACACGTGGTGAGCGCTGACGGAGTGGCTCCCGACCCTGATAAGATCACCGCAATTAAGGAATGGCCAAGCCCCTCCAGCGTAAAAGAAGTGCGGCAGTTCCTCGGGTTGGTAGGCTACTACCGAAGGTTTATTCCCGGTTTCACCAAAAAGGCAGCACCTATGCAGGACCTCCTGATAGGCCAGTCCCGGAAGGCCAAGAACCAGAAGCCGCCCTTCAAATGGGAGGAGCTGGAAGAAGAGTCCTTCCGCCAGCTGAAGATGGCCCTCACGGGGGACGAAATCCTGGCGTACCCGGATTATAGCCAGCCCTTTATCCTCTACACCGACGCCAGTAACATCGGGCTAGGAGCCGTACTGTCCCAGATCCAGCAGGGGAAGGAACGAGTAATCGCCTACGCCAGCCGAAAACTGCGACCCACCGAAAGGAACCCCGAGAATTACAGCTCATTTAAGCTGGAGTTCCTGGCCGTAGTATGGGCAGTCACCGAGCGCTTTAAGCATTATCTCGCTTCTTCCCGGTTCACCGTGTACACGGATAACAACCCGTTGACACACCTGGACACGGCAAGACTCGGTGCCCTGGAGCAGAGGTGGATGGCCCGTCTGTCCAACTACGAGTTCACAATCAAATACCGGGCCGGACGCTCCAATACCAACGCGGATGCCCTGTCCAGGATGCCCAACCTGCCGGACGAAGGAGAAGATCCGGAGGGACTGGAAGAAGTTGAACTCCCTGCGTTCCACCGTCATGGGACTATCCAGTATTCCCACCGGGTAAGGAGTAAGCAGGCTGCTACATTGAACCCCTTACCTCACTACAACTGGGCGGAAACGCAAGACAGCGACCCTGCCGTCCGACTGGTGAAGGAGATGCTGACTCGCCCGGAGGCTTGCCTTGAACCAGACGCTCCGGAGGAAGCCAAACAACTATGGGCAGAGAAGAGTCGACTGTTCCTTTACAAGGGGAAGTTGTGCCGCAGAATGGTTAACTCCCGGACGCATGAACTACTCTGGCAAGTAGTGGTGCCACGAAGAGACGCAGCCATGGTGATGGAGGCATACCACGACGGAGCTGGACACTTCGGGTGGAAGAAGCTGGAGTTCCTGCTGCGCGAGCGATTCCACTGGGTAGGCATGAGGGGAACCATTGAGAAGTGGTGCAGAGACTGTGGCCCGTGCAACCTGAGAAGGAAGGACCGTGCCAGCCAGAAGACTCCCCTGCAGTCCATCGTCACCCGGCAACCGTTGGAACTGGTAGCCTTGGATCATGTAAAACTGACCCCAAGCAGAAGTGGCTACGTCTACGCGTTAACCATCGTGGATCATTACTCCCGGTTCTTGGTTGTCGTCCCCGTCAAGGACTTAACGGCTCAAACAGCAGCTAGAGCCTTCCAGCAGCACTTTTGCCGTCCACACGGGTACCCGGACCAAGTGCTGACGGACCAGGGACCTGCCTTTGAAGCGGAGGTCTTCCAGGAATTCTGCAATCTGTATGGCTGCCGGAAGATAAGGACGACACCCTACCATCCGCAAACTAATGGACTTTGTGAGAAAATGAACCAGGTGGTAATGGATCTTTTAAAAACGTTGCCCCTGGAAGAACGCAGTCTGTGGCCTGAGAAGTTGCCCGATCTGGTGGACCTATACAACCACATCCCGGTAGGTTCCACCAACTGTACCCCGGCTTACCTAATGAGGGCAAGACCTGGTAAGTTACCTGTTGACCTGGAAATGGGAGTCCTGACACCCGAGGACACTTCACCAGAAACAGACTGGGACACAGAGAGGCAGCAGCAGTACCGGAGAGTACAGGAGAGCGTGGAGCGAAGTCTCTGTCAGGCTAGGGAAAGACAAGAGAAAACTTACAACCAGTATGCTCCCGCTGTTCCCCTGGTACCCGGAGAGCAGGTCTTGAAGAGGAAGAGACGGCTCCACAAGTTGGACGACCAGTGGGAAAAGGACCCGTACACCGTACTGCCCTCAAGCCACGAGAACCCGAAGGTTTGTACCATCAGTAAAGACGGAGGGGAAACCACAGCTATTGTATCCCGGGACCACCTGAAGAAGTGTCCCGAACAACTGAGGAACCCTGAAGAGGAACAAGAAGACCATCGACCCGTAGAGGAAAGGGAAGATATAGTTAGTACTGTGCTCGGGGACTTCCCTCGGTCTTGGACTCAAGTCAATGGTGCAGTTGTGGTACCCGTACTCACCTTCCTCCAACCAGCATCCCAAGCACCTACGGAGCAACAGGTAGAGCTGGAAGAACAGCCGGTCCAGGAGGCAGAAGACCCCACACCCGCAGACCAGGAGGATCAACCCTCTGCTTGCAGTGAGCCTGCCATATCCCTAGTGAGCCAAAGAGCCGGTAGACAGCTGCCCAGTTTACCCTTGACAGCTCCTACACCCTGTAGTTCAGGGCTAGGCAGTCAGCTCCGTAGGTCCACTAGGGCCACTAGAGGCCAGTTACCCGCACGGTGGAGGATTTGAAGTGTATAAATTGTTTTGTTTATGTTTACCTGTGTATTGTTGCTTGTGTATAATTTTGTGTTTCTAGTTATTTGTAGGAGTCCTTGGTGGATTTACCGGGAATCCTGTGTACATAGTTGGAGCGTAACCCAGGACGGACTAAAGACTGTTAAGGACTCGGGGCAGGACAGACCCCCTACCTGGTTACGTCTCCGTTTTGGTGAAATGGACACCTTGCTTTTCTTCAAAGACTGCACCCGGTTGCGGACACGCCGTAACCATCTTATGTGTTTTTCTTATTGTATTATTATTGTTTTTACCTTGTTATGTTTTTCTAAAATATGTTTAGTCCCGGAGTACTAAATTTCACTAGGGGGGAATGTGACACCCCAGGGGTCTGGTTGCCACAGTGATAGAGATATTACGTCTGAGAGCAGGTGGGAGGTCCTTTGGTCAGGGATCCTGTGCATGCCACACCTCCTGCCCAGTCTTGGGAGGGGAAGAACTTCCCCTATATAAACCCGGGGCTGAAGCAGGGTTAGGGGTCAAGGAGAGTAGAGACAAGAAACAGTCATAGGAAGAAACAGCAGGAGCTCAGTGGGAGCAATACTACTACGAGTCAGGGGCTGGCAGCTGCAGAGCTCGCCCTGACTGAGAAGCTTTCTTACCGGACCCGGCGTCCGAGGCTGTGGGGACTAACTCTTACCCAGCAGCAGAAGCCGACCGGCAGGGGATTTCAGGTCCTCAGGCCCAGAAACCCGAAGGCACGGTCACACGCGTGGGACCAGCACCGCCATCGTGAAGCGGAAGCCATTAGAAGGCCCCGAGTCACCGGCCATACGGGTGAGCACCACACGGTACACTCAGGGACGTGGGCTACTTATATCCGCTTCTAGCAAGGTAGCCAGAAGAGTACAGTCAGTTTGGGAGGCCTACAACTCCGCCTGGCCAGGGGAGATCCCATCTGTTCAAGGACTGACCAGGCCCCGTTCGCTAGCAAGTACTCCGGGAGGGTCTATCGTTGTTACCAGTAAAGACCCTGAATTACACCGCACCGTCTCTGAGTGGTTCCTGCTACCCCCATCTTCCACGTCGGCTGCCCTGAGGCCATACCCCTCCCGTTGGGGGTTATACTATCACGCTGCACAATTCTACACCGGCCTCAGCGGTCTGCTCTGCAGCGGCAGCTCCATAGCTGCAAATCAACGGGTGGCGTAGTCGACACTCAAATAACATCTATCAAGACTGCCACACGCTGGGTTTGACTCCCTGGGCACGGACCGGGTCCCCGCCACTCAGAGACTACGACCCTCATCTGATCCGGTTCCGGGTAAGCCCCCGTGCGCGAGACGCTGCGCGACACAGCAGGCCCAGGGGCGCGTCATATGAACGAGAGGCATTTTGCCAACTTAAGGTAGGTTACTGTTACAAAAAAAACTGAATAGTAATCCCCTTCAACAATATAAAACCCTGTTAGATACATTTTTGACAAGAGGCTATAATAAGGGCATTCCTGCGCAGAAAATGACGGAGGGACTCATTACAGAATTTCCAGTTGTTCCAACATTTTATTTAATATCAAAAATTCACAAAGAACCCTCCAGGGCGACCCATTATGTAGGGTATAGGAGACCCTTGAGAAAAAATGTCCAGATTTATTGATTTTTATTTACAGAAATGCGTGGAGACTCTGCTCTCGTTCATCAAAGACACCACCAACATTTTGAAACATCTGGATGGGGTACATTTAGAACCAAACATGTTTCTCATCACTTGCGACGTAGAGTCACTGTATACGTCGATAGGGCATGACAATGGGATCACGGCATCCAGATATTTTCTAAATGTGACTAATCTCGATACAGATCTGGTCCAATTTATTCTGGAAATCTTGCAGTTCACATTATCGTATAATTTTTTTGTTTTTACGGACCGTTTTATCCTGCAGGTCCAAGGCACAGCTATGAGGGCGACTTGTGTGCCCTGATATGCTAATTTGTTTCTGGGGTTGTTGGACCGTGAGATAGTCCAGAATATTGATAACATCGGTGCTGTGATCTCATGGTCTTGCTATATCAATGATGTACTTTTCATCTGGCAGGGTTCAGAGGCATCTCTAAATAGTTTTATACAAAAATGTAATGACAACCAACTGAATATCCATCTTACCAGGAAATATAGTAAACAGACAGAAAATTTTCTTGATGTGCTCATCGAAAAAAAGACAATAGCGTTTTTTTTTTACAAAAAAACGTATTCTGCAAACCAACAGCAACAAATACGTTGCTACATGCGACTTCGTCACATCACCCCCAGGTCAATAAGGCGATCCCAAATGGTCAGTTCTTACGCATGAAAAGAATCTGCTTGGATACTGGCAAATTTGAGCAACTGGCCAGTATTCTTACAAAGAATCTTCAAAATAGGGGTTATAATCGCAAGGCTATACGAGCAGGAAATAGAAGGGCAAAGTACTTTTCCAGGAGACAACTTCTAAGTGGGGGGGCCAAAAACCTCATCAAGGACTTTACAATGAAGTCAGATTCATTACCTCTTTCAACTCTAGGTGGACTGACATACAAAATATTTTAAACCACGAAATAAAACTGCAGTTATTTAAATTCATCTTTCGATTCTGTTCGCCCAGCAGTGCAGGAAAAACCGCCCATCTTCTTACTACTACCTTCAGGTCAGTGACCCATTGTCTGAAGCAGCTGGTATACGCTTTGAAATTGTTGCAATTACAATATAAAGTGAGAAAGTACCCCCGTATTTATACCTTTTATCACGGATAAAACCCTATTTTGTGCTATTTGCTCCCAAGCTCCATTGTGATATATATGTAATTGCTGCTGGGCCCATTTTTAGGACTCCCACCGATCAGGCAAACAGAAGTACCCTTTTCATGAGTTTGCGGTCCAGAAAAGAAGAGACCATGCATTGAGCTCTCTACATTGTAAACTACTTAAACAGCAGAACCTCGAAATTAAAAAAAAAGCTCCTACAACACTTGTTAATATGTACCACTAGAAATTAGTAATTTTTAAAAAATTGGAATATCACCAGATTTGCTAAATTTTTCTATAAAATTTGATTTGTTGTCAAAGTAGCTGCAAAGCATCCAATTGCCATGAAAAGACATATCTGACACTCCGAGGTCTCCCAAGACGGTATCCAACCCTTTTCAAGCTCTTAAATGAAAACACAGCCTTAGTAATATCAAAGAGACCTCAATGCCTATATGGCTATGGGTAACTGGTAGTAACCGACAGCCTATTTAATAACACAATGCACTCTTAAACTGTATAAATTTAAAAAACTCCTAAAAATGATCCCATTTTGAGTGTAACCCCTTAACGTCATATGCCATCTCCTTGTCTCTGATGCAGGCTCGCAAGGCAAGCCCGCATCTTTCCCGGCAGATGATGGCTGAATTATTTGCATTTACAGTGTGCCAACAAAAAACACTTGTGGTAGGAGGACCACTGTGCCGTGGACTGAGGAGAGCCTGGAGGGGGATGACTAGGTGAACACCTGACTCTTTGCTAGAGCCCCCTGATGGTGTGGTTAGACTTGGCTCCAGAAGGACACCAGGTTCTACTCCAGGACAGACCTCGGACACAGCTGACCTACCAAAGGGGTAGGAAGCTGGAACGGCCAGGAATATGTGGGCATAGCAGGAGCTGGCAGGCAAGGCTGGTATAGAGGAAGGCACGGCAGGTGCAGGCAGCTACAGCTGGTATACAGGAAGGCACGGCAGGTTCTGGCTGGCAAGGCTGCTATACAGGAAGGCACAGCAGGTGCAGGCAGGTACGGCTGGTATACAGGAAGGTACGGCTGTTATACAGATAGGCACGGTAGGTGCTGGCGGACATTGATAGGTACTAGTGGGTACAGGCAGGTACTGGTTGGAACAGGCAGGAACAGGCAGTTACGGGCGGGTACAGGCATGAACAAGTGGGTACAGGCAGGAATAGGCAGAACAGGCAGGAATACAAGAACAGGGGACCTGACAACTAACAAGCATGCATAAAACTGACAGAATACATTGCTCAGGCACCTCCCAACAGGTGGAGGTGCCTTAAATAGTAAGTGTGTTACAGCCAATGGCTGGGGACCCTTTAGGACAGTGTGCACAGTTTCTTTAAGAGACTGGGAGCATGCACGCCATAAGCCCAAAGCCAGGGGATCTGCCAGATGTGCACAGACCCGGGAGACCACAGGAGAAAGCACGGGCCAAAGGTCAGGGCAGTGAGTAAGTCAGCACTACAGTATCCCCCCTTTATGCCCCCTCTTCTTCATGCCCGCAAGAAATCTCTCCAGAAAGAGGGGCATGGATGTTCTCCTTGGGCTTCCACAACTTCTCCTCAGGACCGAAACCCTTGCAATCCACCAGAAAAAGCTTTTTCCTCTCACCCTTTTAGTGACCAGAATATTCTCTACCTTAATGACATCTTCAGAGCTGACTGGAGCAGGAGTGGTACCCAGGTACTTCAAAAAGGAGCTTAAAACGACAGGCTTGAGGAGTGACACGTGGAATGAGTTGGGGATACATAAAGAGGCTGGAGCTTGAGCTTGTAGGATACAGAATTTATCTGTTTGAGAGCCTCGAAAGGACCAATAAAGCGAGGACCCAACTTGTACTAAGGTAGCTTGAGATGGACAAACCTCAAAAAAAGCCAAACCCTTGTCCCAATGACAAAACAGAGGCGGGTCCAAATTCCTCTTGTCCACGTGTCTCTTCATGCATTCTGAAGACTTCACCAATGTTGCATTGGTGTCCTCCCAAATTCTAGATAAGCCCTTGGTGAGAGCTTCGGTGGCAGAGATGTCGGAGGTAGTAGCTACAGGGAATGGAATATTGGAGTGTTGACCATACACAATAAAAAATGGAGACTTAGCAGAGGACTCACTCACGTGATTATTGTAGGAGAATTCGGCCCAAGGTAGGAGTTCAGACCAATCACTGTGGTGAGCGCTTACAGAATGCCGCAGGAAATTTGTTAAGATTTGGTTGATCCACTCTACCTGGCAGTTGGATTGAGGGTGGTAGGCTGAAGAGAAGTCCAAAGTTACATTCAGTAGCTTACAGGTAGTACTCCAGAACCGTGATGTGAACTGGACGCCTCTATCAGAAACTATATGGAGAGGTAACCTGTGAAGATGGAAGATATGCTGGATGAACTTCTCAGCAAGCGCAGGAGCAGAAGGAAGACCGGACAATGGAGTAAAGTTCGCCATCTTTGAGAAGCGATCCACAACTACCCAGATGACGGTACAATCGGCAGACACAGGAAGATCGGTAATAAAGTCCAATGAAATGTGCTGCAAGGTAGCTGATGCTATGGGCAGGGGCAGCAACTGACCAGGCGGAAGCTGTTTCAGAGTTTTATTCTGGGAACTGGACAGACAGGCCGTGACGAAATCCGCACTACCTTTGTGCAAGTATGGCCACTTTACTGAGACAGTAAGCATCTTGGAGGGCTCAATGATGTGCTGAGGCTCTTCCTCTTGGTTAGAAGACAGAAAGGACTTAGAAAGTGCATCCGTCATGATGTTCTTTTCCGATGGCCGGAAATGGAGAAAAAAATCAAAGCGGGTGAAGAACAATGAACACCTGGTTTGACGCAGATTTAACCTCTGTTTGGACTGCAGGTAGGCTACGTTCTTGTGGTCAGTGTAAATAATTACTGGATGAACCGCTCCTTCAAGTAGAAAGCACCACTTTAACAAAGCCAATTTAATCACCAGTAGTTCTCGATCGCCAATCAAGTAGTTGCGTTAAGGGCTTGAGAAGGCTTTAGAAAAGAAACCGCAGGTCACCATACGCCTGTTAGAAGACTTCTGAGTAAGAATGGCACCAGCCCCAGAGGAAGAAGCATCCATTTCCAAGAGGAATTGCTTATTACTGTCAGGTCTGTGCAGCACTGGAGCTGAATAAAAGGCCAGGCCTGTTTTAGGGAGACAAAGGCACTTTCAGCCTCCAGAGTCCATACTCTAGGATTAGCACCCTTGCGGGTCAGAGCAGAAATTGGAGCGGTCGGAGAGGAGAAATTAAACTGGCGGTAGTAATTAGCAAATCCCAGAAACTGCTGGATTGCTTTCAGATCATCAGGACTGGGCCACTTCAGAACAGCAGACACCTTCTCTGGATCCATCTTCAGTCCAATCTCTGAGATAATGTTTCCCAGGGAAGGGAAGAGTGGTTTGTTCACTTCTTGAACTTGGCGTACAGACGGTTCTTCTCAACCTTTTCGGGATCTGGCAAATGTCCCTCCTGTGTGTGGTCAGATCAGAAGAGAACACCAATATGTAGTCCAAGTAGACCACCACACACAAGTAGAGAAGATCCCGGAAAATTTCATTCACCAGTTCCTGGAAGACGGCTGGCGCATTGCAGAGCCCAAACGGCATTACGTGATACTCATAATGGCCATCCCGAGTGTTAAAGGCAGTCTTCCATTCGAACCCCTGTTGTATTCGAATCAGGTTGTATGCTCCCTGCAGAGCAAGCTTAATAAAGACTCTGTAACCTCTGAGACGATCAAACAACTCTGAGATGAGGGGCAGAGGATACTTATTCTTGATCATTATCTGGTTGAAGCCCCTATAGTCAATACAGGGACGGAGTGAGCCGTCCTTATTCTTAACAAAGAATAATCCTGCTTCAGCTGGGGAGCAGGACTTCCAGATAAATCCCCTAGCTAGATTCTCCTTGTTATATTCGGACATGGCTCGGGTCTCTGCCTGGGACAGAGGGTAGATACAACTACGAGGTGGGAATGAACCAGAGAGTAGGTCTATAGGGCAGGCGTATGGCCTGTGTGGTGGTAATGTCTCCGCCTCCTTATCGAAGATGCCCTCCTAAGTCCAATAAGCGGGGGGGCAAGCCAAGTAAATTTGATGGAGCAGCCGGTGGTCGAGGAGAACGAATAAGGAAAAGACATTTCTCGTGACAGAACTGACTTCAACAAAGAACCTCTCTGGATCTCCAATCCAAGACAGGCTTGTGCGCTCGTAACCATGGCAGGCCCAATAGCAGAGGACGGGACAAACCTGATAGCACATAACAGGAAATGTTCTCCGGGTGCAACATTCCTACCCAAAGTTCTACTGGCTAGGAAACAAAAAGAACAGCTTCGGACAGAGGTCTCCCATCCACTGATGTTACCACCAAAGGACTCTGAAGATGTTGGATGGGGATCTGATACTGGTTTACCACTGCCTGAGGTTTGAAATTTCCGGCGGAACCAGAGTTCAGATAGGCCGATTGATGACACGGGTGTTGCCACAGGAAACAGACATTGACAGAGTCAGTGGGGGAGAGGAGTAGTTTTCACCCAGGGTAGCCTCTCCTACTGACCCTAGGCTGTCGAGTTTCCCGACTTCTCAGGACAGGAGCAAATTAAATGTTCAGTAGAAGCACCTCCCCTTGGAACAACGGACATCCTGATGATGCTTAGCCAGCTTCACACGGTCAACTTGCATAGATTCGGAGGAGTGTGTAAAAGCTGAGGTCTGCGGCAAGATCGGCCTCTGGAAAGAAGGAGCCAAGTGCATAGGTGTAGCGCTGGCGTCCCTGCCCTCTGCTAGGCAGGGACGCTGTTCCCCTCACCTCCCTGCTCCGTGCCCGGCGTCCTCCTCCCGCTCTGCTGGCAGCGCGCGCTCCTTCCCGGCCACTGTGCTTAGGGCGCGCGCGCTCTCCCTCCCTCTTAAAGGGGCCGCGCGCGCCGTCCTAAGGAGTCCCCGGCCAATGGCCGGAGGACTTCACCATATATAAGGCACCTCCTCCAAAATGGAGGTGCCCGAGCAATGTTGTTGCACTGTTCTACTCTGCTTCAGCCCTCAGGTCCCGTTGCCAGTTACCTGCCAGTTACCTGCCTGATTCCTGCCAGAGTCCTGCCAGTTTGCTGTCTGTTTCCTACCAGTTATTCCTGCTACCTGCTTGCTAGCCTGAGGTCCGACGGTCTGCCTTACAACTCCTGTCAGTCTGTCTAAGGACCAGCTTGCCCGCTCACCTGGGAGCGCACATCAGCTACCTGCCTGCTTGCTAGCCTGAGGTCCGACGGTCTGCCTTTCTACTCCTGTCAGTCTGTCTATGGACCAGCTTGCCCGCTCACCTGGGAGCGCTCCTCCGCTACCTGCCTGCTTGCCTGCCCGGAGGCTCCGCCGTCACGTGCTGTGACCACCAGCTATTCCAGAGACTCTTGCCCGCTCACCTGGGAGCGCTTCTCCGCTACCTGCCTGCTTGCCTACCTGGAGGCTTCGCCGTCACGTGCTGTGACCACCTGCTATTCCAGAGACTCTCGCTTGCTCACCTGGGAGCACACATCCTCCATCTGCCTTGCTAGCCTACCTGGAGGTTCAGCCATCACAGGTCGTACCTACCCTTTACCTAGAGACTGCCCCGGTCACTTGCCGTGACCTCCAGCCCGTTCACCCAGAGACTGCCCCGGTCACTTGCCGTGACCTCCAGCCCGTTCACCCAGAGACTGCCCCGGTCACTTGCTGTGATCTCCAGCCCGTTCACCCAGAGACTGCCCCGGTCACTTGCCGTGACCTCCAGCCCGTTCTTCCAGAGACTGTCCCGGTCACTTGCCGTGACCTCCTGCCCGTACACCCAGAGACTGTCCCGGTCACCTGCTGTGACTGCCTGCCTGGTCGCCACCCGCTCCCTTACAAGGACCGCCCCCTTGTATAGTAGCTCAGAGGTTCCGCCTCCCAGACCCGTTACAGTTTGCTCGGGCCATGGAACCCGGTGGCACCCAAGCTCCCTCGCTCTCGGACCTCTGTCATGAACTGTCCCGTCAGAGGTCCCAACAGGAGTCCATCCTGGGTCACCTGCGGAATGTCAATTCTCGCCTGGATACTCTGACTGCTCCACCAGCAACCACCGCCAGTGCCATGACTCGCAACCCGGCAGCTCCGCTGCCCACCAATACCATGGTATCCTACCCCGGACCCCGGCTTTCTGCACCTCCTCGCTTCGGAGGCGACTCCGCCCAGGCTCGGGGCTTCATAAATCAGTGCACCCTGCACTTTGAACTATTGTCCCACCAGTTTAACTCCGACCGGGCCAAAATTGCCTTCATCATGTCCCATCTCACCGGGGAGGCCCTGGCCTGGCTAAATCCTCTATGGGAGAGAGGAGACCCCCTGGTGTCCGACTTGCCTGCCTTCCTCACGGCTTTCCGGAAAGTCTTCGACGAACCCGGACGGAAGACCTCATCCGCATCATCTCTGCTACGCCTCCGTCAGGGAAGTCTCACCGTGGGCCAATATGCCATACGGTTCCGTACCCTTGCCTCGGAGCTGGCCTGGGATAACGACGCTCTGGTATCCGTCTTCTGGGAGGGTCTGGCCGGCCGTATTAAAGATGAACTTGCCGGTCGGGACATTCCTACCACTCTCGATGACCTAATAACTCTTGCCACCCGGATTGACCTACGGTTCCAGGAGCGTGCCAAAGAGGTCACCCGTGAGAGGAGGTTTCCACGTCTAGCTCCTACCTTTCAGAAACCCGTCACTCCCTCCATCTCTCCCCAGGTACACTCTCCTGAGTCTATGCAGGTCGACCAGACCAAGATGGTCAAAACCCGTCAGGACTTACGCCGTGCCGAGGGGAGCTGCTTCTACTGTGGCAGTAAGGAGCACCGGATCCGTGCCTGCCCAGAGAGGTCGGGAAACGCCTGTGTCTAGGTTCGCTCAGAGAGGTCGACCTAGACAAGAATAAATCCTCTCCATCTCTGCTGCTGTCAGTTTCAATCGTCTGCGGGGAGAACCGTTATTTCGAACTAGCCCAACTGGACTCTGGAGCAGCCGGGAATCTTATTTCACAGTCCCTGGTAGAGAAATACCGCATCCCCACCAAACCTCTGGCTGTACCCTTGTCTGTTGCTGCCGTGGATGGGGGTCTCTTACCACGCCCCATCCAACTCATCACCGAATCCATTACTCTACAGGTGGGAATGCTGCATTCTGAGAGTATCTCCTTTCATGTTCTGCCTGGACTCTCTCACGCCCTCTTGCTAGGTCTACCTTGGCTCCAGAGACATGCACCCGTGCTTGACTGGCAGACCGGAGAAGTCCTTCGCTGGGGACAGGACTGCCATAAGACCTGTCTGGTTCCCGTCCATCCCGTCCGTCCTTCTCCTACCCCAGCTAATCTACCTGGACTTCCGATTCCTTATTGGTCTTATGCTGATGTCTTTAATTAAAAGGAAGCAGAGACACTACCCCCTCATAGACCATACGACTGCCCTATCGACCTGTTACCCGGTACTACTCCTCCCCGTGGGCGTATTTATCCATTATCCGCTGCTGAGACCCGGTCGATGTCCGAATATATTGAGGAGAATCTGGCCAGGGGATTCATCCGGAAATCTACCTTCCCGGCGGGAGCAGGCTTCTTCTTCGTAAAAAAGAAGGACGGCTCTCTCCGTCCCTGTATAGACTATAGAGGCCTTAACCAAATCACGGTGAAGAATAAGTACCCCCTTCCGCTCATTCCGGAGTTATTTGATCGTCTGAGAGGGGCTAGAATCTTCACCAAACTGGACCTCCGTGGGGCGTACAACCTGGTTCGTATCCGTCAGGGGGATGAATGGAAGACGGCATTCAACACCCGGGACGGCCACTATGAATATCTGGTAATGCCCTTTGGTCTCTGTAACGCTCCTGCCATCTTTCAAGAGTTGGTCAATGACATCTTCCGGGACCTTCTCTACTCCTGCGTAGTGGTGTACCTGGACGACATCTTGGTCTTCTCTCCGGATCTCCAGACTCACCGGAGGGACGTTCGTCAGGTCCTGCTCAGGCTCAGGCAGAATCACCTCTTTGCTAAATATGAGAAGTGCCTCTTTGAGCAGACCTCGCTTCCGTTTTTGGGCTACATTATTTCTCAGACCGGCCTATGAATGGATCCAGAGAAACTGTCTGCCATCGAGAAATGGCCTCGACCGGAGGGGTTGAAGGCCATTCAGCGGTTCCTGGGCTTCGCCAACTACTACCGCCTCTTCATACCACACTTCTCTTCCCGGACTGCCCCAATTTCCGCGCTCACCCGTAAGGGTACTAATCCCAAAGAGTGGCCGCCCGAAGCAGAGGAGGCCTTTCTTTCCTTAAAACAGGCCTTCTCTTCCGCCCCGGTGCTGCATCGCCCGGACGGCAACAAGCAGTTCTTCCTGGAAGTTGACGCCTCCTCCTCTGGAGCCGGAGCGGTACTTACTCAAAAATCATCTTCCGGGAGGATGGTAACTTGCGGCTTCTTCTCTAAACTCTTCTCCTCCTCAGAGCGCAATTATTCCATAGGAGACCGAGAGTTATTGGCCATCAAACTGGCATTGGAGGAGTGGCGTTACCTGCTCGAGGGGTCTCTTCACCTGATAATAATTTACACGGACCACAAGAACTTGGCTTACCTCCAGCATGCCCAGAGACTTAACCCGCGCCAAGCTCGGTGGTCCTTGTTTTTTGCTCGCTTTGATTTTGTTCTTCATTTTCGCCCGGCTGACAAAAACGTCAAAGCAGATGCCTTGTCCCGATCCTTTCTGGTGTCCGATCTCGAGGAGGAACCTAAACATATCATCGATCCCGCCAGAGTAATGCAGGTGGCTCCCGTGAGCCTAAATCGTCTCCCTCCCGGTAAGACGTTCGTATCAGTACCTGATCGGGAGAAGATCCTTCACTGGGGTCACTCGTCTAAACTGGCTGGCCATGCCGGTCAAAAAAAGACCCTCCAGCTTATTACCCGGCACTACTGGTGGCCTACCCTGCACAAGGACGTAATAGACTTTGTTTCTGCCTGTGTGTCCTGCGCCCGCAACAAGGTTCCGAGACATCTGCCAGCCGGTCACCTCCTTCCGCTCCCAGTACCTGCTGCCCCCTGGCAGCATATAGCAATGGACTTTATAACAGACCTCCCAGTCTCTGCCGGTTGTACGGTCATTTGGGTGGTCGCTGACCGCTTCTCCAAGATGGCTCATTTCGTTCCCCTGCCAGGCCTCCCGTCTGCACCCGAGCTAGCTAAAGACTTTATTCGTCACATCTTCCGTCTTCATGGCCTGCCCCTCCACATCGTGTCGGATCGTGGGGTACAGTTCACCTCACGCTTCTGGAGAGCCACTTGTAAACTGCTAGACGTCACCCTGGACTTCTCTTCCGCTTACCACCCACAGTCCAATGGTCAAGTGGAGCGGATCAATCAGAACCTGACCAGTTACCTCCGGCACTTCGTTAATGCCCATCATTCAGACTGGGTGGATCTCCTACCATGGGCCGAGTTCTCTTATAACAATCACGAGAGCGAATCCTCCTCCAAATCCCCGTTTTTTGTAGTCTTCGGTCAGCATCCTCGGATTCCTTTTCCTGTCTCCACCTCTGTGGACAACCCGGCTGCGGAATCTCTCGTTGGCAAATTTTCCTCCATTTGGGAGAGTACCCGATCCGCACTCCTTCAGTCGTCCGAACGGATGAAAAGACACGCTGACAAAAAACGCCTGGATCCTCCACAATTTCGTCCCGGAGATAAAGTCTGGCTCTCATCTAAATATGTCCGACTCAAGATACCTTCTTACAAGTTAGGGCCTCGGTTCATCGGCCCCCTGGAGGTCATCAGTCAGATCAACCCGGTGGCCTATAAATTGAAACTCCCGGCCAACTTACGGATCCCTAACTCCTTCCATGTATCTCTCCTCAAACCTGTGGTACTTAACTCTTTTTCCAAGTCTACAGGTACGCCTCCTGCTCCGGTTTCTGCTGAGGACGAGTTTGAGGTAGAGAACATTCTTGCCACCAAAAGGGTAAGAGGAAAGACCTTTTTTCTAGTAGATTGGAAGGGGTTTGGTCCTGAGGAGAGAACGTGGGAGCCCCGGGAGAACATCCATGCCCCTCTTATCCTTGCTAAATTTCTGTCTGGCCTAAAAAAGGGGGGGCCTAAAGGGGGGGGCACTGTAGCGCCGGCGTCCCTGCCCTCTGCTAGGCAGGGACGCTGTTCCCCTCACCTCCCTGCTCCGTGCCCGGCGTCCTCCTCCCGCTCTGCTGGCAGCGCGCGCTCCTTCCCGGCCACTGTGCTTAGGGCGCGCGCGCGCTCTCCCTCCCTCTTAAAGGGGCCGCACGCGCCGTCCTAAGGAGTCCCCGGCCAATGGCCGGAGGACTTCACCATATATAAGGCACCTCCTCCAAAATGGAGGTGCCCGAGCAATGTTGTTGCACTGTTCTACTCTGCTTCAGCCCTCAGGTCCCGTTGCCAGTTACCTGCCAGTTACCTGCCTGATTCCTGCCAGAGTCCTGCCAGTTTGCTGTCTGTTTCCTGCCAGTTATTCCTGCTACCTGCTTGCTAGCCTGAGGTCCGACGGTCTGCCTTACAACTCCTGTCAGTCTGTCTAAGGACCAGCTTGCCCGCTCACCTGGGAGCGCACATCAGCTACCTGCCTGCTTGCTAGCCTGAGGTCCGACGGTCTGCCTTTCTACTCCTGTCAGTCTGTCTATGGACCAGCTTGCCCGCTCACCTGGGAGCGCTCCTCCGCTACCTGCCTGCTTGCCTGCCCGGAGGCTCCGCCGTCACGTGCTGTGACCACCAGCTATTCCAGAGACTCTTGCCCGCTCACCTGGGAGCGCTTCTCTGCTACCTGCCTGCTTGCCTACCTGGAGGCTTCGCCGTCACGTGCTGTGACCACCTGCTATTCCAGAGACTCTCGCTTGCTCACCTGGGAGCATACATCCTCCATCTGCCTTGCTAGCCTACCTGGAGGTTCAGCCATCACAGGTCGTACCTACCCTTTACCTAGAGACTGCCCCGGTCACTTGCCGTGACCTCCAGCCCGTTCACCCAGAGACTGCCCCGGTCACTTGCCGTGACCTCCAGCCCGTTCACCCAGAGACTGCCCCGGTCACTTGCCGTGATCTCCAGCCCGTTCACCCAGAGACTGCCCCGGTCACTTGCCGTGACCTCCAGCCCGTTCTTCCAGAGACTGTCCCGGTCACTTGCCGTGACCTCCTGCCCGTACACCCAGAGACTGTCCCGGTCACCTGCTGTGACTGCCTGCCTGGTCGCCACCCGCTCCCTTACAAGGACCGCCCCCTTGTATAGTAGCTCAGAGGTTCCGCCTCCCAGACCCGTTACAATAGGTTTTTTCTCTCGGAACACCTCCCTGGAGCGCTCCTGAAACCTGAGGTCGATCTGGGTAGCCAGGGAAACCAGGTCACCTAAAGAGGCAGGAATATCTCGACCGGCCTGTTCGACCTTAATTCTCCCAGACAGGCCCTACCAGGAAACAGCTACAAGCACCTCGTTATTCCAAGAGAGCTTGGAGGACAGAGTACAAAAATGGACGGCGTACTGGCCGACTGTGAGATTTCCTTGGCGCAGTCTGAAGAGGGAGGATGCTGCTAAAGAAACACGGCCCGACTCATCAAAGACCTTGCGGAAAACCTCTAAGAAAGTCTGGAGGTTGGAGATTAAGGGATCCCCTCTCTCCCATAAGGGGTCGAGCCATGCGAGAGCCTCGCCACTAAGATGGGACATGATAAATACCCCTTTGGCCCAGTCTGATGAAAATTGATATAGCAGTAACTCAAAGTGCAGCGTGCACTAATTGAGGAATCTGCAGCATTGTGTAGGATCGCCATCAAATCGTGGTGGAGCAGACAGACAGGGTCCGGTACCAGGAACATAACTAGTAGACTGGAGAGTTATAGCTAAGGTTGCCTTAGCTTGGACAGAAGCGTATGCAGCCACAGATTTCTGCATGTCCAAGTGAATGTTCACTGTCCGCAGATAGAAGATTTTGTCCTGCTGGTCTTTCTTGTGGGAATTCTCCTGGTACAGCTCAGAGGAGGAGATCAGCAGGTGCTGGCAAGCATGGCTGGTATACAGGAAGGCACGGCAGGTGGTGACTGGCACGGCTGGTATACAGGAAGGCACGGCAGGTACAAGCAGGTATGGATGGTATACAGGTAAGCACGGCAGGTGCTGGAGGTTACTGGCAGGTACTGGTGGGTACAGGCAGGTACTGGCAAGAACAGGTGGGTACAGGCAGGAACAGGCGGGTACAGGCAGGAATAAACACATTCCAGGAACAAGCAGGAACAGGGGACCTGAAAATTAGCAAGCATGCAGAACACGTTGCTCAGGCACATCCCAAAAGGTGGATGTGCCTTGAATAATAAGTGTTTCCCAGGCATTGGCTGGAGACACTTTAGGACGGTGCACGCTGTCTCTTCAAGAGACCGTGAGCGCGCACCCTAAGCGCAATGTCCAGAGATCTGCCAGACATGCGCAGACCCCAGGAGACCGCAGGAGGAAGCGCGTGCCCAGGAGCAGGGCGGTGAGTGAGTCGGCATCCCTGCTGGGTGAGGGGAGGATGGGAATCACGCAGGGATGCCGGCGCTACTCGGGCTTATTGTGCTCACTGCTCATCGGAATTCCTGGAACACAATCGTGGGACACCGATGGGTTGTCATGACAGCCAGGGGTCTGCAGAAGAGCCCTGTGCCTGTCATGATGGTACTCCTGTGAAAGCCAACCCATGCCTGGCGTTCATAGGAGACCGTGATTTTTATTATATAGAGCAATGCAGCGTCAGATGATCGTCAGGTTCAAGTCCCCTGACATAACAAAGAAATACAGTAAAAATTAAAAAATATATATTTTAAAAAATAAAAAGATATAAAAGTTCAAATCAACCCCTTTTTCCTCTTTAAAAATGAATAAAAACAATTAAAATCGATTAAAAAATACACATATTTGATATCGCTGCGATTATAAAAGTCCGATCTATCAAAATATAAAATAAGTTAATCCGATAGATAAAAGGCGAAACCAAATAAACAATTAGAATGCCAGAATTGCCAAAATGTAATAACAGGCAATCAAAACATATCTACTCCAAAATGATATCTATAAAAGCATCGGCTTGGGGCACAAAAAAGAATCCCTCACATTTTCCGAAAATTTTAAATGTTACGGCTCTTGGAACATGCCAACACAAGCAATTTTTTTTTCACCAGTTAAATAAAACAAAAACGATGCATGTTTGGTATCGTTTTAATTGTACTGACCTGGCTAATCATATTGCCAGATCAGTTCAAATGCAAGAGAAACATTCTGGAACCACGCTGTTTTTTCAAAGGATCAATCACCAGGGCATAATTCAGACTGTGTGCTTCAAGACTTAAACGGTGGTGCACATCCAAGAAATATTTCAATCACAAGCAAGAATAGAAGGAAAGGCAGCACTCACCCAGTCTTCTTTAAAACGTTCCTTTATTTTTGTGTGCAATGCATTTCAGCGTGCAGCATTGGACTGAGACCCCGAAGGGTATGCGGGGGAGAGGAAAAAAAGGACAACAGCCGTTTCGCTGCCTTCCGGCGCATACCCCCGTTGAAGCGCCGGAAGGCAGCGAAACAGCCGTTGTCCCTTTTTTCCTCTCCCCCGCATACCCTTCGGGGTCTCAGTCCAATGCTGCACGCTGAAATGCTTCGCACACAAAAATAAAGGAACGTTTTAAAGAAGACTCGGTGAGTGCTGCCTTTCCTTCTATTCTTGCTTGATATTGCCAGATCAGTTTTACAGTAAAATACAGTAAAAAATCTTTTTTGCGATTTCGCCACACTTGGAATTTTTTCCCCCACTTTCCAGTAGGGCACATGATAAAATGGATGGTGTCATTTAAAAGTACAACTCATCCCACAAAAAAACAAGCCGTGATATGGCTATATTGATGGAAAAATAAAAAAAGTTATGGCACATCGAATAAGGGGAGGAAAAAAGGAAAGCGCATAGAACAAAAAAAATCAACCGGTCCTTAAGGGGTTAAATACCTGCTGTCTTAGTGTTTATGCACATAGGCACCAAGCAATAGTTTTGAGGAGTAGTAACAGGTTTGGTGTATGCAAACAGAGAAGCAATGGCTTGGTTTTTTTTAGATGTCAAAAAATATTAATTATCCCTTCTTGTGGAGTAGCAACAGGCTTGGTATTTGTTTATAATATGAATAAGTAATGGAGAAAAACACCAGGGACCAGAGAGTTCATTTTATCAGGTCTGACATTTTTTTTGGGAGGCAGAATAAATTCATTCAAATAATTCAGTAATTGTTTTTTGTGTTGTTTTTTTTTATGCAGTTCCGTGTGTGGTAAAATTGATAAGGTAGCGCTATTCTTCGGGTCTGTACGTTTACAGCGCTACCACATTTATATTTTTTTATGTTTTGGCGCTTTTACACAATAAAAAAACTATTTTATAGAAACAAATAATTTTTTTGTATTGCTTTATTCTGAAAGCTATAATTTTTTATTTTTCAGCTGATGGAGCGGTATGGCGGCTTGTTTTTTGAGGGACAAGATGACGTTATCAGCGGTACCATTTTTATTTACATTCGTCTTTTTGATTGCGCTTTATTCCATTTTTTGTTTGGCGGTATGATGATAAAGGATCATTTCTTGCTTCGTTTTTTTTTTTTTTACTGTGTTCAATAAAGGGGTTAACTAGTGGGAAAGTTTTATAGATCAGGTCGTTACGAACGCTGCAATACCAAATATGTGTACTTTTATTGTTTTTTTTGCTTTTTTTTTAGAATAATATTTATTTATGGGTACAGCATATTTTTATTTTTTTGGATTATTTTTCCATTTATTTTTTGGATTATTTTTTCATTTTTTTTTATATTTTTAAAATTTTATTTTTTTCACTTTCTGACACTTTTTTGCACTTTTAACCTTTGTCCCACTATGAGACTTTCATTTTTTGCAGGCTGATCGCTTGCAGCAGCATCCTTATGCTATGCTGGCTGTCAGCCCTGCTTACACAAGTTAGGTAGATTGTGCACTGAGCACGATCTACCCAACTTCCTGCTGTCTGGTGACTTGGATGTCGGCACCACTCCTGGCACATAGTACCGAGTGTCACCTGTGAGAATCAGCTGACACCTGGCGGCGATTGAAACAACATAGCCTCTGTGCGGTAGCGATCGCCAGGGCGTAATAATATGTATCTGGTCCAGTACGCACAGGGCGCAGATACGTGTTACTACACCCCAGATCAGAAAGGGGTTAATAGCAAATTCTGCCTGAAGTAAGTAGGATGCCCAATCCTCCTGGTTTTCGGAGACAAAACATCTGAGGTAAGACTCCAAATTCTGATTAATGCGCTCGGTCTGTCCATTCGACTGAGGAAGGAAGGCATAGGAAAAAGACAGCTGCACCCCCAGTCGAGAACAGAATGCATTTCAGAACTTAGAAACAAACTGGGTCCCCCCATCTGACACCACATTGGAGGGAACCCCGTGAAGCTTCACAATCTCATTTATAAACACCTGAGCACGAGTGCCGGTAATGCAACAAAGTGAACCATTTTACAACCACCCAAACCACAGTTTTGCCTGCAGATACCAGTAGGCCAGTAATAAAATCCATGGACAAGTGTGTCCATGGTCTGCTAGGAATAGGTAGCGGAAGAAGAGTAACAGACGGATGGGTATGCGATACTTTAGAATGCACGCCAATACTACAAGCAGATACGTGTTCAACCATATCCCGATGCAACCCCAGCCTCCAAAAACGACGAGAAAGGAGGTCCGCAGTTGCCTTACCACCTGGATGGCCAGAGAGCACAGAGTTGTGATGTTCCTTAATTACTTTGTGGCGCATGGTACAAATAACCTTCCTGAAGGGCAGGAGGCAGGGGCGTCCCCCTGAGCCTCCAACACCTTACCCTCCAATTCAAGGTACAATGCTGAAATGACTACCCCCTTCTGTAAAATCGTGGCAGGGTTTTCATGGTCACCACCACCAGGGAAGCTCCGGGACAAAGCATCAGCCTTGACATTTTTGACCCCTGGACGGAAAGTGACAACAAAATTAAACCTAGTAAAAAACACGGATGATCTAGCTCAGTGGTCCCCAACCTTTTTTGCACCAGGGACCGGCTTGAAGCAAGATCATTTTTCCATGGCCCAGCAAGGAGGGGGTGGGGTGGGCGGGGCTTTGGTCATATGGGGGCAGGGTAATGGAGGGATTTGGAGTTTAGTGCATACTTATCATATAGTGTAGACCAGGTCCCCGCCAGGAGCTATGCCAGGAGCCCCACATAATGTGCTGTGCCAGGAGCCGCATCACTGAGGCCCCATCACGCCCTGCAGCAGGACAGGGCAGCTGTCCTGACAGCTGCTGTTCAGCTGCATTTACTTCATCCCAGGGGTGGACACAGACTGTAGTGGGCCCCTGTGCAAGAAATTTTTGGGGGCCCCCCCCGCCCTTCATAAGGCAACAAAGTTATGTAAACATAACCCCCCCATGTGCATCTCTCACCCCCCCATGTGCAGCTCACCCCCGTGCATCTCTCATCCCCCTCCGTGCATCTTTCATCCCCCTCCGTGCATCTCTCATCCACCCCCCGTGCATCTCTCATCCCCTCCGTGCATCTCTCATCCACCCCCCGTGCATCTCTCATCCCCTCCGTGCATCTCTCATCCCCCCGTGCATCTCTCACCCCCCCGTGCATCTCTCATCCACCCCCCGTGCATCTCTCATCCCCCTCCGTGCATCTCTCATCCCCCTCCGTGCATCTCTCATCCACCCCCCGTGCATCTCTCATCCCCTCCGTGCATCTCTCATCCCCCGTGCATCTCTCACCCCCCCGTGCATCTCTCATCCACCCCCCGTGCATCTCTCATCCCCCCGTGCATCTCTCATCCACCCCCCGTGCATCTCTCATCCCCCCGTGCATCTCTCACCCCCCCGTGCATCTCTCATCTCTCCCCTCTCTCCCATGTGCATCTCTCATCTCTCCCCTCCCCCCATGTGCATCTCTCATCTGTCCCCTCCCCCCATGTGCATCTCTCATCTCTCCCCTCCCCCCATGTGCATCTCTCATCTCTCCCCTCCCCCATGTGCATCTCTCATCTCTCCCCTCCCCCATGTGCATCTCTCATCTCTCCTCTCCCCCCATGTGCATCTCTCATCTCTCCCCTCCCCCCCATTTGGATCTCTCATCTCTCCCCTCCCCCATGTGCATCTCTCATCTCTCCCCTCCCCCCATGTGCATCTCCCATTCCCCCCACTCCTAGTTAATTGTATTTAAAAAAAAATAAAACTTGTTATACTTACCCCCATGCGATCCCTGCAGAATCCTGGCACTCGTCCAAATCGCTGACACCAGGTTCTCCTGCCTTCCGGTCATGTGACGGCGCCGTCACATGACCGGAAGTCAGAGGAATTATGAGATGTCCTGGACCCGGCGCTTTGCATGGGGCCGGGGGCCCCATGAGGAGAGGGACGCACAAGAGGGGGGCTCCGAGGGGGCTCCTACCGGCCGGGCCCCATACTGGAGTCAGGGCAGTCATGCCCTGATGGCGGCCCTGCTGGAGGCTGGAGGGGCCCCCTCTCCCCGCGGACCGGCTGAAAAACCCCAACGGCCCGGTCCTGGTCCGCGGACCGGCGGTTGGGGACCTCTGATCTAGCTTGCCTAGGGTAGAGACGTTTAGCCGATTGAAGATATGACAGGTTTTCATGGTCAGTGATAACACTAATAGGATGGACTGCCCCCTCCAACCAATGTCGCCATTCTTCGAACGCCAATTTAATCGCCAAAAGCTCCCTATTACCCACGTCATAATTTCTCTCTGTTGAAGACAATTTCTTAGAAAAGAAAGCGCATGGGCGCCATTTACCAGGGTACAACACAGCCCCAACCCTCACCTTCAATGCATCAATTTCCACAATAAAGGGTTGGGAAACATCGGGTTGACTGAGTATAGGTGCAGTGGCAAAACAACTCTTTAGGGAGGAAAAGGCCTGCATGGCGGTATCCGACCATTTGAAAAAATCAGACCTCTTCATTGTCATGTCGGTGACGGGTTTCACAATTACTGAAAAATTTTGGATGAATTTCCGGTAGAAAGCACAATGAGGAGGCAAATCCTGACACCCCCTCTCAGAAAAAAAGTCCTCTAAAACAGACAAAAATGCAGGTAAGGTCTCTGTAGAGACTGTAGAAAGGTAAATATTTAAACAATTCTCATGGCAGTAATATCCCCACTCAATGATCTCCCTGGATTGCCAATCCACCAACGGATTGTATCACCAACAAGGGTAGATCCAAAACAATTGGGGTAGGAAGACCGTCCAGGACATAGCAAGGAATTATGAACTGACCCCACCCGTGGCCAGATCTGTGCCTTGCCACAATTCTGTCTCTGAGCTCCTTGGGCAGTTCCTTTGAGCTCATGATTCTCATTTGGTCTGACATGTTCTGTGAGCTGTGAGGTCTTATATAGACAGGTGTGTGCATTTCCAAACCAAGTCCTATCAGTTTAATTAAACACAGCTGGACTCCAATGAAGAAGTAGAACCATCTCAAGGAGGATCACAAGGAAATGAACAGCATGTGACTTAAATATGAGTGTCTGAGCAAAGGGTCTGAATACTTATGACCATGTGATATTTCAGTTTTTCTTTTTTAATAAATTTGTAAAAATGTCTACATTTCTGTTTTTTTTTCAGGCAAGATGGGGTGCAGAGTGTACTTTAATGAGAAAAAAATGAACTTTTTAGAATTTACCAAATGGCTGCAATTAAACAAAGTGAAAAATTTAAAGGGGTCTGAATACTTTCCATACCCACTGTAAATTGTTATTAAGCATATCTGTCCAATTCAGGGAGGGGGTGGTTGTCTAGTATTAAAAATGCACACAGATGAGTCTTGCATAGGGTGCCAGTCACAAAGGTACATGTAAGGCACATTGTCTGGATTGCAGCATGATGCCCATGCTATTAGATCAAGCAGGTTGCCCAGCACAATATAAGTGCACCCCACAAGGACAAACACCCCAATTCACCCAACCAACAATAAAGGGCTTTATCCTGCATAAAAATGGAAAAATGTGCAATAAATAACACTTGTGTAACAAAGTAAGGACACCCCATATACATTTTTAGTTTTTTTCAAATTGTAAAAACAGTAACATATTTACCATTCGCAGATCCTAGAACTAGTGATGATCGAGCACTACTAATAATAATAATAATCTTTTTATTTATTTAGCAACAACATTTTCAGCACTGTCCCCATTGGGGCTCACAATCTAGATTCCCTATCAGTATGTCTTTGGAGTGTGGGAGTAAACCGGAGAATCCAGAGGAAACGCACGCAAAAACGGGGAGAACATACAAACTCCTTGCAGATGTTGTCCTTGGTGGTATTTGAACCCAGGACCCCAGCGCTGCAAGGCTAACATGCTTGAGTACTCTGTACTCGAATCGAGCATGTCGGAAACTCGGACGGACTCGACTCGAGTAACAAGTATAATGGAAGTCAATGGGAAACTCAAGAACTTTTCCGTAAGACCATACCCAGAGGGCTAGGGGGGCAGGAAAATTGCTTAAATTAATGGAAACAACGCTCAACTGGAATGGAAACAGCATGGGGAAGACACCTGGATACTGTGAGCACATGGTGAATTGGGAGTGGAGGGTGGGAAGAGCCCATGGTGAATTGGGAGTGGGGGGTGAGCACATGGAGAATTGGGAGTGGAGGGTGGGAAGGGAATATGGTGAATTGGGAGTGGAGGGTGGGAAGGGCACATGGTGAATTGGGAGTGGAGGGTGGGAAGAGGACATGATGAATTGGGAGTGGGGGGTGAGCATATGGAGAATTGGGAGTGGAGGGTGGTAAGGGCACATGGTGAATTGGGAGTGGAGGGTGGGAAGAGCATATAGTGAATTGGGAGTGGAGGGTGGGAAGAGCACTTGGAGAATTGGGAGTGGAGGGTGGGGTGAGAAAATGGAGGATTAGGAGTGGAGGATGGGAAGAGTACATAGTGAATTGGGAGTGGAGGGTGAGCACATGGACAATTGGGAGTGGAGGGTGGGGAGAGCGCATGGAGAATTGGGAGTGGAGGGTGGGGAGAGCTCATGGAGAATTGGGAGTGGGGGATGGGGAGAGCAAATGGTGAATTGGGTGTGGGTGGTGGGGAGAGCAAATTGTGAATTGGGAGTGGTGGTGAGGAAAGCAAATGATGAATTGGGAGTGGGGGAGAGTAAATGATGATGAATAGAGGGTGGGGGTGGAGAGAGCACAGACATCACAATGAATTGGGGCAGAGGGTGCATGTAAATATAATGAATCGGGGAAGCACGAGGTACAGAGTAGGGGGCATTGAAGATGCAGGAGTGTGACTGGTAATAAATTAGGGCAAAGAGTACAGGTGCTAATTAATTTATATACAGTACAGACCAAAAGTTTGGACACACCTTCTCATTTAAAGATTTTTCTGTATTTTCATGATTATGAAAATTGTATATTCACACTCAAGGCATCAAAACTATGAATTAACACATGTGGAATTATATACTTAACAAAAAAGTGTGAAACAACTGTAAATATGTCTTATATTCTAGGTTCTTCAAAGTAGCCACCTTTTGCTTTGATGACTGCTTTTCACACTCTTGGCATTCTCTTGATGAGCTTCAAGAGGTAGTCACCGGAAATGGTTTTCACTTCACAGGTGTGCCCTGTCAGGTTTAATAAGTGGGATTTCTTGCCTTATAAATGGGGTTGGGACCATTAGTTGTGTTGTGCAGAAGTCTGGTGGATACACAGCTGATAGTCCTACTGAATAGACAGTTAGAATTTGTATTATGGCAAGGAAAAAGCAGCTAAGTAAAGAAAAACGAGTGGCCATTATTACTTTAAGAAATGAAGGTCAGTCAGTGCGAAAAATTGGAAAAACTTTGAAAGTGTCCCCAAGTGCAGTTGCAAAAACCATCAAGCGCTACAAAGAAACTGGCTCACATGAGGACCACCCCAGGAAAGGAAGACCAAGAGTCACCTCTGCTTCTGAGGATAAGTTTATCCGAATCACCAGTCTCAGAAATCGCAGGTTAACAAAAGCTCAGATTAGAGACCAGGTCAATGTCACACAGAGTTCTAGCAGCAGACACATCTCTTCAACAACTGTTAAGAGGAGACTTTGTGCAGCAGGCCTTCATGGTAAAATAGCTGCTAGGAAACCACTACTAAGGACAGGCAACAAGCAGAAGAGACTTTTTTGGGCTAAAAAACACAAGGAATGGACATTAGACCAGTGGAAATCTGTGCTTTGGTCTGATGAGTCCAAATTTGAGATCTTTGGTTCCAACCACCGTGTCTTTGTGCGACGCAGAAAAGGTGAACGGATGGACTCTACATGCCTGGTTCCCACCGTGAAACATGGAGGAGGAGGTGTGATGGTGTGGGGGTGCTTTGCTGGTGACACTGTTGGGGATTTATTCATAATTGAAGGCATACTGAACCAGCATGGCTACCACAGCATCTTGAAGCGGCATGCTATTCTATCCGGTTTGCGTTTCGTTGGACCATCATTTATTTTTCAACAGGACAATGACCCCAAACACACCTCCAGGCTGTGTAAGGGCTATTTGACCAAGCAGGAGAGTGATGAGGTGCTACGCCAGATGACCTGGCCTTCACAGTCACCAGACCTGAACCCAATTGAGATGGTTTGGGGTGAGCTGGACCGCAGAATGAAGGCAAAAGGGCCAACAAGTGCTAAGCATCTCTGGGAACTTCTTCAAGATTGTTGGAAGACCATTTCCGGTGACTACCTCTTGAAGCTCATCAAGAGAATGCCAAGAGTGTGCAAAGCAGTCATCAAAGCAAAAGGTGGCTACTTTGAAGAACCTAGAATATAAGACATATTTTCAGTTGTTTCACACTTTTTTGTTAAGTATATAATTCCACATATGTTAATTCATAGTTTTGATGCCTTCAGTGTGAATGTACAATTTTCATAGTCATGAAAATACAGAAAAATCTTTAAATGAGAAGATGTGTCCAAACTTTTGGTCTGTACTGTATGTATTAGGTGGGGAAAGTGGCTATTTACAGTTAGTGGGGGCACAGGGGTGGATTACAATTTATATTTGGAATGGTGGGTTGCATAATAACTAATTATATATTAATGGCGGGTGCACGTCTGTATTCAGCTGTGTAATGTAGAAGTTGGGGAATGTGCTCTAGATAACTGTGTGTTATTTTATGCAGAGACGAGTCCTGGCTGGAAGAAGTGATGGCGGTCTGTGCTGGACGAAAGAAAAAAGCAAAGATGAAGGACTTCACCTAGAGACATCACTGGTGAGTCAGTGTGCAATCTGTACACCGACACTATACACTATATACTATGTACAGGGCTCCTGTGTATAATGTCACTGGTGATCACTGTATTACCTGTACACTATATACAGAGCTCCTGTGTATAATGCTACTGGTGATCACTGTATTACCTGTACAGTGACACTATATAAAGAGCTCCTGGGTATAATGTCACTGGTGATCACTATATTACCTGTACACTTACAGTACAGACCAAAAGTTTGGACACACCTTCTCATTTAAAGATTTTTCTGTATTTTCATGACTTTGAAAATTGTACATTCACACTGAAGACATCAAAACTATGAATTAACACAGGTGGAATTATATACTTAACAAAAAAGTGTGAAACAACTGAAAATATGTCTTATATTCTAGGTTCTTCAAAGTAGCCACCTTTTGCTTTGATGACTGCTTTGCACACTCTTGGCATTCTCTTGATGAGCATCAAGAGGTAGTCACCGGAAATGGTTTTCACTTCACAGGTGTGCCCTGTCAGGTTTAATAAGTGGGATTTCTTGCCTTATAAATGGGGTTGGGACCATCAGTTGTGTTGTGCAGAAGTCTGGTGGATACACAGCTGATAGTCCTACTGAATAGACAGTTAGAATTTGTATTATGGCAAGAAAAAAGCAGCTAAGTAAAGAAAAACGAGTGGCTATCATTACTTTAAGAAATGAAGGTCAGTCAGTCTGAAAAATTGGGAAAACGTTGAAAGTGTCCTCAAGTGCAGTTGCAAAAACCATCAAGCGGTACAAAGAAAATGGCTCACATGAGGACCGCCCCAGGAAAGGAAGACCAAGAGTCACCTCTGCTTCTGAGGATAAGTATATCCGAGTCACCAGCCTCAGAAATCGCAGGTTAGCAGCAGCTCACATTAGAGACCAGGTCATTGCCACACGAAGTTCTAGCAGCAGACACATCTCTTCAACAACTGTTAAGAGGAGACTTTGTGCAGCAGGCCTTCATGGTAAAATAGCTGCTAGGAAACCACTGCTAAGGACAGGCAACAAGCAGAAGAGACTTGTTTGGGCTAAAGAACACAATGAATGGACATTAGACCAGTGGAAATCTGTGCTTTGGTCTGATGAGTCTAAATTTGAGATCTTTGGTTCCAACCACCGTGTCTTTGTGCGACGCAGAAAAGGTGAACGGATGGACTCTACATGCCTGGTTCCCACCGTGAAGCATGGAGGAGGAGGTGTGATGGTGTGGGGGTGCTTTGCTGGTGACACTGTTGGGGATTTATTCAAAATTGAAGGCATACTGAACCAGCATGGCTACCACAGCATCTTGCAGCGGCATGAAATTCCATCCGGTTTGCGTTTAGTTGGGCCATCATTTATTTTTCAACAGGACAATAACCCCAATACACCTCCAGGCTGTATAAGGGCTATTTGACCAAGAAGGAGAGTGATGGGGTGCTACGCCAGATGACCTGGCCTCCACAGTCACCAGACCTGAACCCAATCGAGATGGTTTGGGGTGAGCAGGACCGCAGAGTGAAGGCAAAAGGGCCTACAAGTGCTAAGCATCTCTGGGAACTCCTTCAAGATTGTCGGAAGAACATTTCCGGTGACTACCGCTTGAAGCTCATCAAGAGAATGACAAGAGTGTGCAAAGCACTCATCAAAGCAAAAGGTGGCTACTTTGAAGAACCTAGAATATAAGACATATTTTCAGTTGTTTCACATTTTTTTGTTAAGTATATAATTCCACATGTTAATTCATAGTTTTGATGCCTTCAGTGTGAATGTACAATTTTCATAGTCATGAAAATACAGAAAAATCTTTAAATGAGAAGGTGTGTCCAAACTTTTGGTCTGTACTCTACATTATACACTGTATACGATGTACAGAGCTCCCGTGTATAATGGCACTTATGGTAATATTTTTTTTTTATTAATGATCAGTATTGTAGTATTCGGTCACTATGTGGTGGTAATATGTGGTCCAGTTATGGTGTGGCGGTATTTGTCCCTTGTATGTGGTATTATTCGGTTACTATGTGGTGATAATATGTGGTCTGGTCATGGTGTGGTGGTATGTGATCCTTATATGTGGTATTATTCAGTGACAATGTGGTGGTAATATGTGGTCTGGTCATAGTGTAGCAGTTTTTGTCCCTTGTATGTGGTATTATTCGGTCACTATGTGGTGATAATATGTGGTCTGGTCATGGTGTGGTGGTATGTGATCCTTATATGTGGTATTATTCGGTGACAATGTGGTGGTAATATGTGGTCTGGTCATGGTGTAGCAGTTTTTGTCCCTTGTATGTGGTATTATTCGGTCACTATGTGGTGATAATATGTGGTCTGGTCATGGTGTGGTGGTATGTGATCCTTTTATATGGTATTATTCGGTCACTATGTGGTGGTAATATGTGGTCTGGCCATGGTGTGACGGTATTTGTTCCTGGTATGTGGTATTATTTGGTCACTATGTGGTGGTAATATGTGGTGTGGTGGTATTTGTCCCTTGTATGTGGTATTTTTGGTCTTTTTAAAAATGTATATGTTATGATCTGCAACATGTACTAAGGAGAGATAGGGGAAAGCTGTCCCTACAGTAAGACTAAGCTGAATCCCTACGATGTATTGGGCTGCCTGTTCCTAACGAACAGACCCGCCTTAGTCCTCGGCTACTCTGAACGAAAACCTATAGCATAAGGGGAGTGGTCCCTAAAAGAACTAAGGACTGGAACAAAAGTGGGACACCTCCTAAACAGAGAAGTTGTTGCAGAACACAAAAAGACAAACTGACAAAAAGGTACTAGAGGTCCCAGAAGGACCAAGCGAACTGACAGAGATAGGCACCGAAGCACCTGGCTAGAAAAACAGTCAAACAACACTGAAGTCCAGCACAGCCAAAAGGGCGGAGCTGGAATATAAAGGCAGGTGGTCACGTGACCGCAAAACACAAGATAGAAAAAACAAACAGGAGGGTTCTAACAGTACCCCCTCTTTTATGAGGATCCTCCGGATCCTCCAGAACCAGGCCTATCCGGAAACCTCCTGTGGAAAGCTCTAACAAGCCTAGGAGCAGAGACATCATCCGCCCTTACCCAGGAGTTATCTTCGGGACCGAAACCCTTCCAGGAGACAAGATACTGTAATCTCCCTCTATGCCATCTAGAATTCAAGATACGAGAAATTTCATATTCGCCATCTCCCACCACAGGAGGAACTGTGACAGTGGAATCCCTATCTGATACATCAGCCTTTTTCAACAAGGAAACATGAAACACAGGATTAATCTTCCAGGAAGTAGGGACATCCAACCTAACCGCAGACGGGTTAACAACCTGAAGCACTTTAAATGGACCCACAAACTTAGGACCCAGTTTTTTAGAGGGAATCCTCAACCTCAGGTTCTTTGAGGACAACCAAACCATGTCACCCACAGTAAACAAAACCTCCTTACATTTCCTGTCAAAATACTTCTTGTTAGCCTTTTGAAGGTTGCAATGTACATTAGTCCAAACTCTCTAAATCACCGGAAAAGTTCTCCTCCTCCGGCACCGCCGACCCCAATTTGGAGAACGAACCAAAAGACGGAAGTCTCCCAGTACAACAAAAAAAAGGAGAACACCCAGCAGAGGAGGATGTATGATTGTTAAGAGCAAATTCTGCGAGAGGCAGAAACTCAGACCATACCTCTTGATTGTCCGCCACAAAACAACGCAAAAACTTTTCAACATCCTGGTTCTTTCTTTCAGTCTGTCCATTAGACTCAGGATGATACCCAGATGAAAATGACAAATGGACTCCCAACCTGTCACAAAAAGCACGCCAAAAGTGAGCCACAAACTGAGGTCCTCTATCAGAAACAATATCCGTGGGAACGCCATTAAGCTTGACAATCTTCTTAACAAATGCCTTAGCGAGTGTCTTGGCGCAGGGCAACTTGATGAATGGAACGAAATGACACATCTTACTAAAATGGTCCACGACCACCCAGATGACAGTAAAACCCTCGGACACAGGAAGATCAGTAATAAAATCCACTGTGAGATGCGTCCAAGGCGCACTAGGAACCTCCAGAGGGCAAAGCAACCCCGCAGCAGGAGTATGTGAAGCCTTTGACCTAGCACACACTGTACATTGACGCACCCACTTGATGACTTCCTTCTGCCATCCAGGCCACCAAAAACCGCGACTGATCAGTCTCTTAGTCTCCGAAATTCCTGGATGACCTGCCAACCGAGACTCATGACACTCCACAAACAAATCTCTCCTAAAGGTTCTAGGCACGAACAACCTCCCATGGGGAGTGTTAGATGGAGCATCATCTTGAGCTTTCAGAATCCCATTCTCCAAAACGGAATCCAATGCCACCACCACAACTCCTTTCTGTAAAATGCTCTCCTCCTCCTCGGCAACGACCCTAGGAGAGAAGCTGCGAGATAAAGCATCGGCTTTAACATTCTTAGTACCAGGGATATAGGTAGCAGAAAAATGAAATCGAGAAAAAAAAAGTGCCCAAATAGCTTGACGGGCATTCAAGCGCTTGGCAGCATCCAGATAGATCAAATTCTTATGATCTGTGAAAACCTGAATAGGAAATTTAGCGCCTTCCAAAAAATGACGCCAATGTTCAAACGCGAGTTTAATAGCCAGCAACTCCCGATTTCCAACATCATAATTCAGTTCAGTTTCTGAATTTTTTTTCGAAAAGAAGGCACAAGGATGTACTCCATCCCTGTTCTCCTGAAACAAAACTGCTCCGACCCCCACTGATGAAGCATCGACTTCGACCAAAAAAGGCTTGGTCTCATCAGGCTGCATAAGGATAGGGGCAGAACTGAACCTCTCTTTGAGATACTTAAACGCTTCAATGGCCTCAGTAGTCCACTGGACCGTATTCGCACCTTTCCTGGTGAGATCTGTTAGAGGCTTAACAATTAAAGAAAAATTCTTAATGAATTTCCTGTAATAATTGGCAAAACTCAAAAATCTCTATATAGATTTCAAACCAATAGGCCTAGGCCATTCCTGCACAGCCTGAACCTTCACCGGGTCCATCTCAAAGCCCTTGCTGGAGACAATGTAGCCCAAAAAACTAATTTTCTGCACAGCGAACTCACATTTCTCCAGCTTAGCAAAGAGTGAATTATCACTCAATAACTGCAAAACTTCACGTACACTCTGCCAATGGGACTCTAGATCTGGTGAATAAATCAAAATGTCATCCAAATACACAACCACTTTCTTACCAGTCAAAGGTCCCAGGATGTCATTAATAAGGTTCTGAAAACATGCAGGTGCATTGGTAAGACCAAAAGGCATCACCAGATTCTCAAAATGACCTACAGGAGTGTTAAAAGCAGTTTTACATTCATCACCCTCCTTCACTCGTAACAAATTGTATGCCCCCCGGAGATCAATTTTAGAGAACCACTTGGCCACCACCAACTGGTTAAACAAGTCAGGAATTAACGGCAATGGGTAGGAATTGCGTACGGTAATCTTATTAATTTCATGAAAATCCAGACATGGACGTAAACCCCCGTCCTTTTTTTCTAACAAAGAAAAATCCAACTGCCACAGGCGACTTAGAGGATCTAATGTGACCCGCAGCCAGGCTAGTCTGTATATACTCCTCCAAGGCCTTTCTTTCAGGGATAGTCAGATTAAACAAGCGACTCATGGGAAGAGTAGCTCCCGGAACAAACTCAATGTCGCAATCATAATCCCTATGAGGAGGTAAAACTTGCGACTCCTCCTCTGAAAAAACCTGCCAAAAATCTTGAACAGGTACCGGTAATTCCCCTTTTTCCACAGCCGCAATGCGACCATTACAACATTTATCATAGCACTTCGGACTACAATACTTAATCAGATTAGTAGACCAGTCAAGTAAAGGATTGTGCAGTTTTAAAGGGTAAATTATCTAATACAACCAAGTCCAAAATTTCTTGGTGAACTCCATTGATAGTGAGGGGAAATGCAGCAACCTTGTGAGTAATACATTTCAAGGGAGTGTTATCAATTGCAATCACAGAAATAGGTGATGACAAATGTTTGGATCTCAATTTAAGTTTTTCCAAAAACCTTTATCAATCACATTAAGTGTTGAAGCACAATCCACAAATACCTGAGATTCAATCAAATTTTCCTGCAAAGTGGTACTCTCTGAAATAAATACTCCTGCAGAGCGTAAACAAGCTATATGGGCGTACCTGACCTTTTTTTTTCCTTTACTTAAACGAAGCTCACAATACTTATTCAAATGGTCAGCTTTACCACAATAAAGACACAATCCCTCGGCGAACCTCCGGTCTCTTTCCTGAGAGGGGAGTGACTTCGCCCCAACCTCCCTCGGTTCTCCGCCGTCAGAGCAGATTTTCTGGGGACTAGGACCTGGCATTACAGGAGTCTTTACCTCATTCTGCCTAAATCTCAGTCTCCTATCCACACGAACAGCTAATTGCATGGCATCCTGCAGAGTCTCAGGTACGGGGAATGCAATTAGCAAATCCTTAACCCTTCCACTCAGACCAACAATAAATAGACATTTCAGAGCAGGATCATTCCATTTGATTTCTGAAGCCCATCTTCTAAAGTGTGTGCAATAATTTTCAACATCACCTGACCCCTGATTCAAACGCCTGAGTTCTGCCTCAGCAGATGAGATTCAATCAGGATCGTCATATAATAGACCCATAGCTGAAAAAAAATCTTCTACAGACCTTAAGCATGGATCATTAGGTTGGAGAGAAAAGGCCTACCCCTATGCATCTTTGCACAAAAGTGACATAATAAAACCAATTCGCTGTGATTCATTCCCAGAGGACCTTGGTTTCAAATGAAAATATAACAAACAAGCATTTTTAAAGGAAAAAAAAATCTTGCTGTTTACCATAAAAAAAATGCCTTTCTGAAATCCAACCTTGAAGTCTGACTCTTCATAGGTCTTCCTTCTCCAGTTATCCAAAATTTTATGATAGCATGATCGCTGCCTCCTAAATTCCCAGCCGCCTTTACTTCCTCAATCATTTCCTCCCCTGTTGGTATGAGTTGGTTAGATCCAAGGTAGCAGATCTTCTTGTTCTTTCTTCTACCTTTTGGAATATAAAGTTGCCAGCAAGAGAGGATAAGAATTTGCTGCACCTGTTACTTTTGTCTGAGAGATTCCCAACAAATATCTGGATAGTTGTAATAGCCCAAGATCACTATGTCATATTTTTTTTATAACTTGGCCATCTGATGCATAAAATGTTCATCCATATCTTCAGTTTGCCCAGGAGGCCTATAGTAAATGCCTACAATGGGGTCCTTTCTGTTGTTCTCTCCTTGTATTCTTACTAGTGTTGAGCGAGTATGTTCTATTAACCCTTTCGCAGAGTATGCTCGGGCCGAGCTCCGAGTATTTACAGCTGCTCGGTGATATGTTTGAATCGCTCCCGTGTGCATGATTTGCGACTGTTTGACAATTTTATTACATGTGAGGAATGACTATTTCTTACACATTCCTCACATGTAATAAAGCTGTCAAACAGTTGCAAATCATGCACACGGGAGCGATTAAACCATATCACCGAGCAGCTGTAAATACTCGGAACTCGGCCCGAGCATGCTCGGACAGAACATACTCGCTCAACCCTAATTCTTACCTAAACAGTCTCCACAGAGCTCCCAGTCTCTGAAGCTTCAATCTCTGTGGAGATTTACACTTTTCTAACATACAATGCGACACCTCCTTCCTTTTTATTAAGTCTGTTTCTTGCAAATAAGTTGTATCCTTCTAGAATTGTATTCCAATCATGTGTATCGTCCCACCAAGTTTCAGTGATGCCAATGACATCATATTTCTTTTCCTGTGTTAGTAGCTCCAATTCTCCTTGTTTGTTGCCCATGCTCTGTGCTTTTGTATAGAAACATCTTAGTTTGTGATCGGTTTCCCTTTTTCCAATATTTTTATTATTCAGATTTTTTGTCTTTGTTCTTCCTTTCCACTTCTAATAGCAGAGCTCTCAGTAGTATTTGTTCCCTGTATGGCTTTCCCCGGCCTTTTGCTTCCCTTCCCACAATGTTCTATTTTAAAGATCTCCTGATGAGTGTAGCAAGGCGATTTCCAAATATGTGTTTTCCAGTCTTGGTAAGTTGCTGCCCATCTCTAGCAAGTAGTCCATCGTATAGGTAATTCACTCCGTGATCCAGAAATCCATATCCTTGATGACGGCACCATCGGCCTACCCAGTTGTTTACCTGTAGAATCTTGCTCCACCTCCTTGTTCCATGGCCATCCACTGGGAGGATGGATGAGAAGACACCCCGCTAGGGTTACTAGCGGGGTGCCTCAAGGGTCTGTCTTGGGCCCTATATTATTTAATATATTTATTAATGATCTAGTGGAAGGGTTGCATAGTAAAATAGCAATATTTGCAGATGATACTAAACTTTGTAAAGTAGTTAATACAGATGAGGATAGGGCACAGCTACAGGAGGATTTAGATAAATTGGGGAGTTGGGCCAAAAAATGGCAAATGGGGTTCAATGCCGATAAATGTAAGGTCATGCACATGGGAAAGAAAAACAGCAGTCACCCATACATATTAAATGGGAAACCGTTGGGGAAATCTGACATGGAGAAGGACCTGGGCGCCTTGGTTAATAGCAAATTAAATTGGAGTGCCCAGTGTCAGGCAGCAGCTGCGAAGGCAAATAGAGTCATGGCATGCATCAGAAGAGGAATAGGGGCATATGATGAGAACATTGTTCTTCCTCTGTATAAAGCGCTGGTAAGGCCGCACTTAGAATATTGTGCACAGTTCTGGGCTCCAGTGCTCAGGAAAGACATATTGGAGCTAGAGAGGGTACAAAGGAGGGCGACTAAGGTAATAAAGGGAATGGAGGGACTAGAATACCCAGAGAGGTTGTCAAAATTAGGCCTATTTACATTGGAAAAGAGAAGGCTTAGGGGAGACCTCATAAACATGTATAAATACATCAGGGGGCAGTACAGAGATCTCTCCCATGACCTGTTTATACCAAGGATGGTGACAAAGACGAGGGGGCACACTATGCGTCTGGAGGAAAGGAGGTTCCTGCACCAGCATAGAAGGGGATTCTTTACGGTCAGAGCTGTGAGACTCTGGAGCTCTCTGGGAGAGGAAGTGGTGATGTCCAACTCACTTAAAGAGTTCAAGAGAGGCCTGGACGCCTTTCTTGAGAACAATAAAATTACATCTTATGCTTAGTTAATTAATCCAGGGATTTAATCTGACTGCCAGATTGGTGTCGGGAAGTGAATTTTTCCTCAATGATGTAAATTGGCCTATACCGCATGGTTTTTTGTTGCCTTCCCCTGGATCAATGCTGCGGAACAGCTGCAGTGCACAAGAAATAGGCTGAACTGGATGGACGCTTGTCTTTTTTCGGCCTTATAAACTATAAACTATGTAACTATGTAACCTGTGCTCCCAGGGTCCGTCTGGGCTGGCGGGATACCGGGAAATTTCCCGGTGGGCCCCGCCCCCTGCTGCAGAGTAGAGGGGGGAGAAGAGAACAAAAAAAAATCCTGCGGTTTTAAGGGGCACGGGCCCTTTAAAAGCGCAGGCACAGTGTATGCAGGGACGCGCGCACGCAGCGTTCATTACCTGAACCACCGCGGCGCACGTCCCAGTGAAGCAGCTGAAGCTGCGTGTCTCCCTTCGCCGGCCGGCTTATGACGTCATCGTCATGCGCCTGCTGTGAAGGAGGCGCGCAACTCAGGAGAAGGAGGACACCGCACGGGATCGCAAGAAGGTAAGAGGTGTGTGTGTGTAATGGTCTGGACACACAAGGCGGGGGCCAGCAGGACACACAAGGGGGGGCCCAGCTGGACAGACCCACAAGGGGGGGGCCCAGCTGGACAGACACACAAGGGGGGGCCCAGCTGGACAGACACACAAGGGGGGGCCAAGTTGGACAGACACACAAGGGGGGGGCCCAGCTGGACAGACACACAAGGGGGGGCCCAGCTGGACAGACACACAAGGGGGGGCCAAGTTGGACAGACACACAAGGGGGGGGCCCAGCTGGACAGACACACAAGGGGGGGGCCCAGCTGGACAGACACACAAGGGGGGGCCCAGCTGGACAGACACACAAGGGGGGGCCCAGCTGGACAGACACACAAGGGGGGGCCCAGCTGGACAGACACAAAAGGGGGGGCCCAGCTGGACAGACACACAAGGGGGGGCCCAGCTGGACAGACACACAAGGGGGGCCCAGCTGGACAGACACACAAGGGGGGGCCCAGCCGGACAGACACACAAGGGGGGGCCCAGCCGGACAGACACACAAGGGGGGCCCAGCTGGACAGACACACAAGGGGGGGCCCAGCTGGACAGACACACAAGGGGGGCCCAGCTGGACAGACACACAAGGGGGGGCCCAGCTGGACAGACACACAAGGGGGGGCCCAGCTGGACAGACACACAAGGGGGGGCCCAGCTGGACAGACACACAAGGGGGGGCCCAGCTGGACAGACACACAAGGGGGGCCCAGCTGGACAGACACACAAGGGGGGGCCCAGCTGGACAGACACACAAGGGGGGGCCCAGCTGGACAGACACACAAGGGGGGCCCAGCTGGACAGACACACAAGGGGGGCCCAGCTGGACAGACACACAAGGGGGGGCCCAGCTGGATGGACACACAAGGGGGGCCCAGCTGGATGGACACACAAGGGGGGCCCAGCTGGACGGACACACGAGGGGGGGCCCAGCTGGACGGACACACGAGGGGGGGCCCAGCTGGACGGACACACGAGGGGGGGCCCAGCTGGACACACGAGGGGGGGCCAAGCTGGACACACGAGGGGGGAACCCTGGCTGGACACGCAAGGGGGGGGCCCTGGCTGGACACGCAAGGGGGGGAGCCTTGGCTGGACACGCAAGGGGGGAGCCCTGGCTGGACACGCAAGGGAGGGGAGCCCTGGCTGGACACACAAGGGGGAGCCCTGGCAGGACACACAAGGGGGAACCAAGGTGGACCCAGGCAAAGGGGGTTGGGCAGGATGGGTATATGGGGGGCAGGCTGGACACATGGAGGCCAGGATGGATATATGGGGGGCAGGATGGATATATGGGGGGGGGCAGGATGGATATATGGGGGGGCAAGATGGATATATGGAGGCCAGGATGGATATATGGGGGGGGCAAGCTGGACTTATGGAGGCCAGGATGGATATATGGGGGAGGGGGGGCAGGCTGAACACATGGAGGCCAGGATGGATATATGGGGGGGGACAGGCTGGACACATGGGGGGCTAGGATGAATATGTGGGAGGGGGGCGGGCTCGATACACATGGGCTAGCATAAATATATGGAGGGGCACGCTGGATATATGGGGGGTGTCAGGATGGATATATGCAGGGGGTAAGGGCAGTATGGATATATGAGGGGAGAGGCTGGACACATGGAGGCAAGGATGAATATGTAGAGGGCAGGCTGGACACATGGAGGATATATGGGGGGGACATATGGGGGCGCAGGCTGGAAACATGGAGGCAAGGATGGATATGTGGGGGGGCAGACTGGCACATGGGGGGGCTAGGATGGGTATATGGGAGGGGGCAGGCTCGATACACATGTGCTAGGATAAATATATGGAGGGGTCACACTAGACAAATGGTAGCCAGAAGGGACATATGGGGGTGCCTGGCTAGACAAGGGACTTAATTACTGTTTGGGAGCCAGATTGAGGAACATACTTTATTAGTTTATGGTGACCAGTGGGGAACATTATTACTTTAGATTCCAATTATTATTACATTATTACTTCTGTAATATAATTTACTTTTTAGGAAATTGTTTTCCATGGGATGGGACAAAAGAGAGGTCCTGTTACTGTGCAGGACGGCACTATGTTGCTTTTTTTCTTCAACTGGTGTAGTGTAGAGGTCGGGGGGGGGAAAGTGGGAATATTCTCTAGAAGAGATCAGTTATTAATAACTGTGTGTTATTTTCTGCAGAGATGATTCCTGGCTGGAAGAAGTGATGGCTGTCTGTGCCAGATGAAGAAGAAAAGCGAAGATGAAGGACTTCATCTAGAGACATCACTGGTGAGTCAGTGTATTACATGTACACTTACACTACACACGTGGTCAAAATTGTTGGTACTCCTCGTTTAATGAAAGAAAAACCCACAATGGTCACAGAAATAACTTCAATCTGATAAATTACAAATTTTTGAAAATGAAGAGATGAAGGTCAGACATTGATTTTCTGCTTCCACAGAATTTAAAAAAAAATTAACCTCATGAAATCGGCCTGGACAGAAATGATGGTTCTTCTTCTTAACTTAATATTTTGTTGAACCTTTTGAGGCAATCACTGCAATCAAACGATTCCTGTAACTGTCAATGAGACTTCTGCGCCTCTCGACAGGTATTTTGGCCGACTCCTCATGAGCAAACTGCTCCAGTTGTCTCGTGTTTGAAGGTTGCCTTTTCCAGAATGTTTCAGCTCTTTCCAAAGATGCTCCATAGGATTTAGGTCAGGGCTCATAGAAGCCACTTCAGAATAGTCCAATGTTTTCCTCTTAGCCATTCTTGGGTGTTTTTAGCTGTGTGTGTTTTGGGTCATTATCCTGTTGCTAGACCTGCGACTGAGACCAAGCTTTCTGACACTGGGCAGCACATTTCTCTCTAGAATCCCTTGATAGTCTTGAGATTTCATTGTACCCTGCACGGATTCAAGACACCCTGTGCCAGGTGCAGCAAAGCAGCCCCAGAACATAACAGAGCCTCCACCATGTTTCACAGTAGGGACAGTGTTCTTTTCTTGATATGCTTTATTTTTCCATCTGTGAACATAGAGCTGATGTGCCTTGCCAAAAACTTCAATTTTTGTCTCATCTGTCCATAGTACATTCTCCCAGAAGCTTTGTGGCTTGTCAACATGTAGTTTGGAACATTCCAGTCTGGCTTTTTTACTATTTTTTTTTTCAACAATGGTGTTCTCCTTGGTCGTCTTACATGAAGTTCACTTTGGATCAAACAACGGTGGATAGTACGATCTGACACTGATGTTCCTTGAGCTTGAAGTTCACCTTTAATCTCTTTAGAAGTTATTCTGGGCTCTTTTGTTACCATTCATATTATCCGTCTCTTTGATTTTTTCATCAATTTTCCTCCTGCACCCACGTCCATGGAGGTTGGCTACAGTCCCATGGATCTTAAATTTCTGAATAATATGTGCACCTGTAGTCACATAAACATCAAGCTGCTTGGAGATGGTCTTATAACCTTTACCCTTTAACATGCTTTTCTATAATTTTCTTTCTAATCTCCTGAGACAGCTCTTTCCTTTGCTTCTTCTGGTCCATGTTGAGTGTGGTACGCACCATGTCACCAAACAGCACAGTGAGTATCTGTAGCCCTATATACAGGCACAGTGAGTATCTGTAGCTCTATATACAGCACAGTGAGTATCTGTAGCTCTATATACAGCACAGTGAGTATCTGTAGCCCTATATACAAGCACAGTGAGTATCTGTAGCCCTATATACAAGCACAGTGAGTATCTGTAACCCTATATACAGGCACAGTGAATATCTGTAACCCTATATACAGGCACAGTGAGTATCTGTAACCCTATATACAGGCACAGTGAGTATCTGTAACCCTATATACAGGCACAGTGAGTATCTGTAGCCCTATATACAGGCACAGTGAGTATCTGCAGCCCTATATATAGCACAGTGAGTATCTGTAGCCCTATATACAGGCACAGTGAGTATCTGTAGCCCTATATACAGCACAGTGAGTATCTGTAGCTCTATATACAGCACAGTGAGTATCTGTAGCTCTATATACAGCACAGTGAGTATCTGTAGTCCTATATACAGCACAGTGAGTATCTGTAGCCCTATATACAGGCACAGTGAGTATCTGTAGCCCTATATACAGCACAGTGAGTATCTGTAGTCCTATATACAGCACAGTGAGTATCTGTAGCTCTATATACAGCACAGTGAGTATCTGTAGCTCTATATACAGGCACAGTGAGTATCTGTAGCTCTATATACAGCACAGTGAGTATCTGTAGCCCTATATACAGCACAGTGAGTATCTGTAGCCCTATATACAGGCCCACTGACTGATTACAAGATTGTAGACACCTGTGATGCTAATTAGTGGACACAACTTTATTTAACATGTCCCTTTTGTCACATTATTTTCAGGGGTACCATCATTTCTGTCCAGGCCGATTTCATGAGTTTAATTTTTTTTTTAAATTCAGTGGAAGCAGAAAAGCAATGTCTGACTTTCATTTGTTCATTTTCATAGATTTTTAATTTATTATTACTTTTGTCAGATTCAAGTTATTTCTGTGACCATTGTGGGTTTTTCTTTCATTAAACGAGGGGTACCAACAATTCTGACCACGTGTGTATATAGTATATACAGAACTCCTGTGTATGTCACTGGTGATCACTATATTATGTATACACTATATACAGAGCTTCTGTGTATAATGTCACTTGTGACCACTGTATTACCTGTGCAATATATACAGAGCTCCTGTGTATAATGTCACTGGTGACCACTGTATTACCTGTACACTATATACAGAGCTCCTGTGTATAATGTCACTGGTGACCACTGTATTATCTGTACACTATATACAGAGCTCCTGTGTATAATGTCACTGGTGACCACTGTATTACCTGTGCACTATACACTATGTACAGAGCTCCTGTGTATAATGTCACTGGTGACCACTGTATTACCTGTACACTATATACAGAGCTCCTGTGTATAATGTCACTGGTGACCACTGTAATACCTGTACACTAAATACAGAGCTCCAGTGTATAATGTCACTGGTGATCACTGTATTACCTGTACACTGACACTCTATACAGAGCTCCTGTGTATAATGTCACTGGTGAACCCTGTATTACCTGTACACTGACACTATATACTGAGCTCCAGTGTATAATGTCACTGGTGGTCACTGTATTACCTGTACACTGTACACTATATACAGAGCTCCTGTGTATAATGTCACTGGTGATCCCTGTATTACCTGTACACTGACACTATATACAGAGCTCCTGTGTATAATGTCACTGGTGATCCCTGTATTACCTGTACACTGACACTATATACAGAGCTCCTGTGTATAATGTCACTGGTGGTAATAACAGTGTTGTTAGTATTGTGGTTTGTATTCATGATCAGTATTGTAGTATTTGGTCACTTTGGGGTGGTAATATGTGGTCTGGTCATGGTGTGGCCGTATTTGTTCCTTGTATGTAGTATTATTCGGTCACTATGTGGTGGTAATATGTGATCTAGTCATGGTGTGGCGATATTTGTCTCTTTTGTATGTGGTATTATTGGTGTTGATATAGTGGACTGTGTTGTGTATGGCAGTCATTTTGTTCTTGCTGATATTAACTAGGAAAAGATTTTTTTCCATTAGGCCACAGCCCCACCATCAGTATTCGGTCAGTATTTTTTCTCAGGAGTAGCTGCCAAAACCAGGAGTGGGTGATAAATACAGAATTGGTGACTTGTTTCTATTATACCTTTTCTCTGATTGTTCCTCACCTGGTTTTGGCTCCCACTCCTGAGAAAAATTACTGACCAAATACTGATAGTGGGGCCGCAGCCTTAGAGATTAAATACTTGGACCAGAGCGGCAGAGATGCACTTACAGGGGTTCTCTGGTGAAAACAAGTAATCACCTCTCCACAGGATCAGTGATGATATTGATTGGTGGGGGTCTGACTGCTGGGACACAATCGGCAGAATGTGGAGCTTTTCTCCCCATTAGACTGGAGCGGCATGTGAGATGCGACCACTCATCCAGTCATTCCCTCAGTGACTGTGAGCGCTGCTCTTTTTTGGAAGCTGCATTTTAAAATGGGGATAAGTGTCCTGTCAGGGCTGAAACTTCCCCATTCTTCTGATAGGCGCCTTTTCCAATGTTCGGACCCAAACGATCAATAAGTGATCACCGATCCTGTGGATCCCATGGATCGGTGATAACTTGTTTTAACCAAAGAAGCCCTTTAATGCAAACTACCGTAATTGTACATCCCAGTTATAGTGGTGCACAGTAGATGTGCAGGAGCCGCCAGTCAATGCTCCACTATAACAGGGATAGCGGATAACAGATATTTGCATATGGCTGTAGGTGGGCCCCTAGAGTCAGTTCTCCCTGTGGGCCCCAGACACCCCAGTCCGACCCTGTGTGCTCCCAGTTCTTTCACTTTTTTGCATAAGTCTTCAAAGTCATTGCAGATGGTTTCCAGGTTCTTTTTTGCAGTGTCATTTGTCCCCACATGTATTAGCAGGAATAGGTAGTCATCTGTAGGTCAGAATAGTCCTGATAGCCTGTCAGACACATTTTTGATTTTTGTACCTGGAAGACAGCACTATTCTCTTGAGGTTATATCCAGTCTGCAGATAGCAGTCTCTGTTCCTCTCAACAGGGAATCCCCCATGACCACCACTCTCTTGTTATTCTTCACAAAATTTTTCTTTCTCCATTCAAGTGGGCTTTGGGTGCTTACAAGGTTGTTCTTTGTGGACAACGTCTTGTCTTGATGTATTTGGTCATCATTCTCCTGCGTGAGAGCCTGGTACTGGTTCCTGAATAGTATAGATGCTTACTGCCTCTCGATCCTCCTGCTTCTCTGGGTCACATGCTTCCATTCCTCTATTTCTTCAGGTGCACTACAAATTTCTTCTCTTTCTGTATTCTGAAGAGATACATCTGCTCTGTCTAAGAATTCCTCACCCTCCTTAATAATTTTCAATGTAGCTATTCTCTCTTCTAAAACTTTGCAACTTTTCCTCCAACAGGGACATAAGCTTGCATTTCTGGCAAGTGAAGTTTGGCTTTTCAACTGGTAAGTCTGTGAACATGTAGCATGCAATGCAGCTCACCAAATGGCTACTGGCCTCTTCCATGTTCTTAATATTTATATGATGTCAAAGCGGTGAAGATCGTGCCAAAATTCATACAGTTTTCTGTTGTCCTTCCTTCCGCTGCAACGTCCAAAATCCGGTGTTCCTTGAGTACGCGGGGATTCTTCACTTATCCCAGAATGCACTGGGAATATGCAACTGATCTTTACAGGACTCCTTCTCTGTTGATCAAAACAAATATCTATGGAATAATCTGTAACAAAGTCACTGGCAGAATACTGGAGGGGAGATATGTTTTAATAAACAACCCGAAACTTAAAGAGACAGTGTTCCGTGTCTACCTCCGTGTTTAGCCGAGCAAGCCGCTTTACCACAAATTGTAAAGATTCCCTCGATCTTCAATTCCTGGTTTGGCGATTTCCTTCAAGCAGCTTGATCCGGCTACACCCAAAGATCTTCAGACTTACGGCAAGTCTCCACTCTTCCCAGAATGCACCAGGAATATGCAAATTATCTCCCTTAATGTCAAAATGCAATGACAACTCCTGTATACAGCCTTGTTCATGTCCCTCACAGATTTTCAATTGGATTCAGATCTGGGTTCTGATGGGGCCATTCCAAAACTCTGATCTTTTTATTGCGAAGCCAGTCTTTTGTTGATTTGGAGGTATGTTTAGGGTCTTTGTCATGCTGAAAGGTGAAATCCCTCTTTATCTTCAGCTTTTAAGCAAAGGTCTGAAGATTTTGTTGTATAATCAATTGATACTTGAAACTGTTCTTAATTACAGTTATCTTTACTAAAGCTGCAGCTCCAGCTGTCCCAAAAAACAACCCCAAAGAGTAATGCTGCTTCCATTATACTTCACTGTGGATATAGTGCTATTTTGGTGATGCAGTGTTTGCCTTTTAGAATTATTACAAAAAACTTCAACGTTGGTCTCATCAGGCCATAACATGTTTTCATACATGCTTTTGGCAAACGTGTGTCATGGCTCGGATTGGAGATACGATTTGTTGTCCTGTTTCTCAGTGGTCAGTTTTTCTGTCAGCTGAGCCATTGCCATTCCTTCCCTGTCCAAATGCTGATGGTGCTAAATTTCTTGTTCTCCCTTCTTGGTTTGCTCCTCTCCAGGTGTTTTATATTTTAATGTTTTGGTCTGTCCTATCACATTCTGAGTTGGGTTTTATATGTTCACCCTTCACTGCACTTCCTTGCTGGCCATAGTTTTAGGTGGACTTTATTTTAGGAGTTCCAGCCCTTCAGCTAAGGGGTTTACCTTGCATGGTAAACACCAGTTGAATTCCTGCAGTGAGTCTGTTTGTTTTCCTTCCCAGTTCCTCTTCCTTTCACCTCTTTAGGTTTCTGGGAGGTTATTCTTGTTCCGTTTATTTTTCCCCTCTCCTTAGCTTTCCTTCTCTACCTTATATGAATGTGGAGATGAAAGAGGAAAGAAAACCAAGATTTTGTCATATTAATACATAAAAATAAATACATTTTATTGAGAAATAAACAGATCAAGCTATAAGCAGTGGGTATGCTAAAAAGAGCTGATGGAAGATAAAGTTAAATGTAATATAAAATGTATAAAGAATGAAAAAAAGAGGGATGGAAAAATGCTGTCAGATAATTCAACCTTATGTGTAGTCGATGTGTTACTTGACCGTACCTGATGAAGGTACACTGAAATGCGAATCAATGTGGGCGCGTATCGTGGATGTTGCTGTTCACACAGGTTCAAGCAACAGGTTCAGGTATATATTCGCCCTCTACTATATCCTAATGTATTACAATATTTAGAGCTTTATTGTGATATCCATATTGGTAGATCACTAATCTGACTAGGATCCATCTGTACCTTACCATATGGGGATTATCATACTATATAGATTATCACCTTAGGACTAATTTGCACTTGCACTTTAATATGCACAATATGTAGATCATGGGATTATATGGATATTTAGACTACACCAATCATACCTGGCCATCACAATAAGACTTGAATGTTACTTATTATTTTCATTTTTTTTTTCATTTTCGTGCATTCTATATGTACGGTCAAGTTATACATCGACTACCCATATAGTCGAATTATCTAACAGAAGTTTCCCTTCCCTCTTTTTTCATTCTTTATACTTTTTATTTTACATTTATCTTCCAACATGATATGCGCCTCCTTCAGCTCTTTGTTGCATATCTGTAGCATCGGTGTCTCTGCCCCCTGCCAGGCAGAAACGCCGTCCCCCTTACAGCCGCGCTCCTGGTCCGGCGTCTTCTGGCCTCCCTGCTGCTGCTGGTGCACGCAGCTTCCCGGGCACTGTGCGCCATCCTAAAAAGGCCCTGGCCAATGGCCGGAGGACTTTCCCTATTTAAAGCACCTCCTCCAATATGGAGGTGCCCGTGCAAGGTTGTTGCTCTGTGATTCTTACTGTTGTTTCAGCCCTCAGGTCCCTCTGCAAGTCAGTACTGACTGCCAGTCTGTTCTTCAGTCCAGCCCGCCAGTCTGACTACTATCCAGCCCGACAGTCTGTCTACAGTCCAGTCCACCAGTCTGTCTATGGGCTCTGCCCACCTGCTTACCTGGAAGCACCTGCCTGTTACCTGCCGTGCCCGCCAGCCTGCTTACCTGGAAGCACCTGCCTGTTACCTGCCATGCCCGCCAGCCTCCTTACCTGGAAGCACCTGCCTGTTACCCGTTGTGCTCATCAGTCTGCCTAAAGGAGCACCCATCTGGCTATCTGCCGAATCAGCCTGCTTGTCTACCTGGACCACCCGTCAGCCTGCCTGCCGTGCTCATCCGCTGTACCGGTCAGTTCCTGCCATCTGACCCGTTGGAGTCACCTGCTCTCATACAAGGTCGGTCCCAGAGTGGCACCTGGCCCCCCTGCTCGGTCCCTCCCTGGTTCACTTAGTCGATTGAGCCACCGTGCGACCTTGGTCAAGCCGAGTAGGTACTTAGTCACGCCCCTCTGGTCCCTCCTTGCACCGCAGCACAGAGGTTCCACCACCCGGATCCGAAACAATATCCACTGCTTATAGTAGATCTTCATTTCTCAATAAAAGTTATTTATTTTAATATGACTATATCTCAGTTTTCTTTCCTCTTTTGTCTTCATTGTTAATTTTACTGAGAGTCTCTCTTTTTTATATGTTTATTGTCCAATGCATACATGCACTCATGCATTTAACATAAAACTTACATATATTATTATCATATGAACATATATGTATATTTTCTGTCTTTGATGCTTTTTCGTAACATTATGTGAAGTGAAAATGTTTTAATTTTCCCTGGATTTTCATATCTTCCAGCACATTTCCCTTTCATTTTGTTAGCAATGTGCTGCGGCCTCCCATCTGTTTTGTTAGGAGGTACAAGAAACCCCTCAATGGCCTTTTATGGAGCCGGTGTTTTTGAGTTGTGTGGTTAGGGTCTTCTAGCCTTTACAGGGACCAGTTGGGTGTGGGTACGGCGTCTCCCTGTGTAGTATAGTAGGTCTTCCCTTTTTCCGTTACCCATGTGTGAGTGTGTGTTACGTTCATAACAACCTGATGTAGGGTTTTGAAAAATATAGCCAGGCTTTACTGTTTTTCTTTGTAAGAAAAGCTTCCATCTTGCCACTCTATCACAGAGGCTACACATATGAAGAATGTGTGAGATTGTTTACACATGCAGTACACAACCAGCATTTGCCAGAAATTTCTGCAGCTCCAATTTTCTTCTTGTTTTTCCATCAATTTTTGAGTGACTAGGTAGTGTCACAATCTTCAGTGTTCCATGTTATATCTAAGGCTTTGGAATTTTTTTGCACCTGTGGTAAATAGACTTGCTCGGATCTCACAGAGGCAGACACAGGAAACACGTCTCGGGTTAACTTTCTGCAGGTTTATTTATATATGGTGAAAAGATTTCAAGAAATTTATTTACATGATTCTTCAAAATTAAATTGACGTTTCGGCCTCATTCGGCCTTCATCAGAACAGGGTTCTGCCCAGTGGCTATGTGGGAAACAAACCAATGGCAGGGTCACCGGAGGTAAGAACATAGATAAATGGCGCTATGTGGAAAGTAGCACAACCGTGCTATGAGAAATGCATGGTGCATTTCTTATAGCACGGTTGTGCTACTTTCCACATAGCGCCATTTATCTATGCTCTTCTCTCCTGTGACCCTGCCATTGGTTGAAGCCGAAACGTCAATTTAATTTTGAAGAATCATGTAAATAAATTTCTTGAAATCTTTTCACCATATCTGGGAGTGCCAGGTTCTTATTGTTATCTGCATGTGGAGTGGAATCCTATCTGGGCACCCAAAACAATAGGAGTGCCACGTAGCCTTTTCTGCTTATTTATATATGGCATAAACCACAGCAGGGTTCCACAAAATAAACACGGCCTCTCCGGGATAACGAAAAACAAAAACAGATAAAGTATAGAACAGTCTATAGTTCAGCGGAGTTTTGCCCGCTCTGGGTAGCGCATTAAGGTTTCACCACAAAGTCCTTCTGTGGAGCTCTCTGGCTTCCACACACATAGTCTGGAGACTTCCTTCTCCAGACCACACCAGAGAAAAAAAAACAGTGACTGAGCATTTAACTTCCCCAGCCACACCCTTGAGGTGGAGATATGGTGAATGACCTCCCACCCTTCACAATTTCATTCACAAAAAAACACTCCCCTTTTAAAATGGTGGTTTAAACCCCCAACACATAACATGATGGAGAAAACTTGTAGATTTAGTTCACTGAAGCTAGTAGCTGCAGTGAAACGCATCTCCCCTCACATATATCACCAGTGAATCTGTCACACACCCTTCTCCTGACTGATAACTGTCAACATTGACATTCCTTTGCTGTGTTGTAAGCTGTCTATGAACCTTGGCTTTTGCTGGAAAATGCAGAAAAGAGAATGTCAAGAAAATCCTACTAGAAGAGCTAAACTTTAAATAAGGTTAATCAGAATCACTATATCTGATGGCAGCTGTGCAGTGACTACAATTTAACATGAGTTTTCATTTGATTGGCTAATTCTGATCACAACCACACCCACAATTATAAGAGGGTGTTCACACTTATGCAACCACATTATTTTAGTTTTATTTTTTATTTCCCCCTTCAAAATGTTTTCAGTTTGTTCCTCAATTTATACAGATTACAGGTGACATTAAAAGGTGGAAAAAGTTGTAAAATGATTCTTCTTGCTATGATTCTTCTTGCCCTTAGTGACCGAGCTAATTTTGACCTTTATGACCAGGCCAAATTTTGAAAATCTGACCAGTGTAACTTTATGCCGTCATAACTCTGAAACGCTTCAACGGATCCCAGTGATTCTGAGATGTTTTTTTTGTGACATATTGTACACCATGATAGTTGTAAAATTTGTTTGCTATGACTTGCATTTATTTGTGAAAATATTGCAGTTTTGGCAAAAATTTGGAAACTATTCGCAATTTTCAAACTTTAAATGTTTGTATCATTGAGCCAGTTAGTCATGCTGTACAAAATAAATAATAAATAACATTTTCCATATGTCTATGCAAAAAGTCCATATGCAACACTTTTCAAAAGTCATTTTATTTTGTTAGGATGTTAGAGGGGTTAAAAGTTTAGCAGCAATTTCTCATTTTTTCAACAAATTTACAAAGCCTGTTTCTTTAGGGACCTATTCAGATTCCAATGGACCATGAGGGGCCTATATATTGGAAACTCCCCAAAAGTAATACCATTTTAAAAACTGCACCCCTCAAATACTTCAAAACTGTTGTCAGGAAATGTTCTAACCCTTCATATGCTAGAAGGAATTAATGCAAAGTGGAATGAAAAAAAAAATTGACCAATAAAATGTTGATTTAGCCCAATTTATTTTTACTTTTGCAAGAGGTAACACCAAAAAGTGGACCTCACAGTTTGTTACCCGCTTTCTCTCAAGCATAGTGAGATACCCCACATGTAGTCAAAAAGTTCTGTTTGGGCAAACGGCAGGGCTCAGAAGAATAGAGACACATCTGAATTTTGGAACACAAATTGGCTGAAATAGATTGCGGGCGACATGTCAAATTTGCAGGGCCCCCAAGGTGCCTAAATAGCAAAAAAAAAATACAAATGACCCCATTTTGGAAATTACACCCTTCAAGGATTTTATCCAGGGTTATAGTGAGGATATTAAACCCAAAGGTACTACACAGAATTTGATAACATTAGGTCATTGTCATGCTAGGTATGGAGAGAACCCAGCGCATAATGACAGGAAAAGGGGAGGGAGCCCTACCACTAGGGAAAGGGAAAGTGGAGACCCATAAACAGATTGAAACAACAAACCCTAACTCCCCTATAGACCGGTTCTGCACCTATCGCCAAACAGGAAACCTGGCCCTAGCTGACCCTAAGGCTAGGCCCTAGGTAGGGAGTGGGAGGGGTGAGCACTGAGTCAGCCCCACTAACAGCTAAAGTACACACAGGGGAAACAAACAGGGGAATACACTTAGCTCCAAGATGTAACCAGAGAAAGCACAGCAACAATCCACGAAGGAACTCCAAGGTAATTCTAGCCGACTGCTAGAATCCCAAGCCTGAATAGGTATGAACGCTATCACCAGCAACTCTCTGAGCAATCGGAGTGTATTTAAGGACACAGCAAGGAAGTGCTGATTAACAGCAGAAAGGTGAGGATACCTCAGGGTCCTAAACGGAAAGGTATAATCCCCAAGCAAGGTGAGGTTCACCTCTGGGTCCTAAAGAGAGGAATCATAAAAGGATCAGGGAAATGTTTGTAAGGCTAAACGCAGCGACCTTCTACAGCCGGACACCGTCAACCCTGACACACCTGTGACAGTCATCATATTGAATATGTCGTCATTAGTGTTGAGCGCAAGTGCTCGTCACTTGAGTTTGCATCAGGTGCTCGGGAATACACAGAGTATCGCGGGTGCTTGAGTGACAAGCTCAAGTCCCCACCATGCATGTTTCATGGCTGTTAGACATAAAAAAACATGCAGGGTTTGCCCATGTATGGCATCATCGTTATCATTATTTTTTTTAACTTTTGAAAAAACCCTAAGCCCAACCCTCACCCTAACGGCAAAGAATGGAAGAAATAAAAATTATATAATAAAAAAAATCTGACTAAGGGGATGACACGGGGGTGGGGGGTGATTTACAAATTATTGAGCTTTTGATGACTGTGATAGGGTCTATTACATTGATCAAAAGTCTGGAACCAATAAGAAAATCCCCTGCTGTTGCCAGGTGTCGGCCGGCAGATCTCGGTGGGCGCACTATGCATGTGCCCGCCATTTTTTTCATGAATAGGAGGCGGAGGGCCGGGGAGCGGAGCAGGAGGGCAGAGGTACTGAGGGGGGCTTGGGAACATCGTTTCTCTCTCCTCTGACATGTTACACCATGTCAGAGGAGAGAGAAATGATTTTTATAGTGGACACACTTTCTTTTTTTTTGCATGATTGGGGACAGGAAAAAAAAGGCCCTGATCGTGTTCTCCAGGGTCTCAGCTATGTCTGGAAGCTGAGACCCTGAAGATTTTTGGTCTTTGGGGGGTGCTATAGATTTATTCCCAATCACCATTTTAACACAGCAATGAGGGAATAAGGCCCCTTAGTGGACGCAGTTTTAATGAGCATTAGCAGTCGTTAAGGGGTTAACAGGGGGGGTGTATGCTTTTTATATTCAGTTTAGGTTAAAGCCGACAACTCAAAATACATATATGTTTTTTCATTTCTTTTAGTTTTTGCTGTGATACACAATGCAAAAAAAGACCAACTTTACATCTAAATTTTAACAAATAAAGGCAGGATTATTTCATTTTTGTAGAAGTAAATTGTAAAGAGGTTCCAGACATGATGATAAAAATTTCGAAAAAAAAAATGGTATGAAGCAAATTTATGGATGAAGGATTATTACATGGGGAATTTGGAATCCTATAAAATAAGTAAAATAAATGCAAATATATCATATAGTGAATGCTGCAAAAAAGAATATCAAATAGAGATGAAAGTATCAGGCAAAATTCAAAGTCACATGTTTTACCCCAGAAATCAGATTCCCCAAATTTCGAGAATAAATTCTCTGTAAATTTAATGTTCATTATTATGCTCTGGGGTGAATCCAGAAAAATAATAAAAATATTTATACTTATATTTATACTCACCTTAATGCTCGTCTGTCTGGTTCCTCCACTCTTAACCATCAGCCGTCCGGTGCTCGCCACATCTTCAGATCCTCGCGAGGGTTCTGCGCATGCAGGCTGAAGGTAACTAAGCACATCATGACATCATGACCTTTCATGGGCTTGTGCAGAACTCTCCCAGGCCCTGATCATAGCCAAAAGTCCTGGCTCAGCATGACAGGCCAGAGGATTTCAGTGCGAACTGTGGCGATACGAAGATGCGGTGAGGACCGGACGGGTGACACACAAGGGCCGGACAGGTGAGTATAAGGATTTTTTTTTTTTACATTTTAATGGCCTTTTACGGTCAGAAAAATTATGGCCAGCAGCAGCCACGTTGCTGAATCCACACAGAAGCAAAGTTTTGCCATAAATAATATGGGAAGCATATGTTTTTCACTAATATAATCTAATCTAATGGCAAGGGTTTACTACACATATCATGCACTAAAAAGGACAAATTAATTGGGAATAGATCGCTGAAAGGCCATGACAACAGGACAAAACAAAAAGAAACAAGCAAACATCCCAAGTAATAAAAAGTACAAAACTTTATTCATGAACAATCAGCCACCAAGAATAAAGGGGCAGATTGAATGCATAGGTATAAGGAGTGCACACATGAATCACCCAGGAAATTAAATATATCTCAGTATAGGCACCATGGTTAGACATACCCATAAACATGATTGCTAATTGCAACACCCCATTTAGTCTTGGTGATTGTATACAGAATCTACTCAGAAGTACAATAGTAGGGATTGAGTGCATATATCATTTACCTCAAGAGATTACAGCCAAGGGGGTAGAGAGGGAGATCCCTGGGTGGGCGCACGGACTTGAACCTTTGACCAAACTACTAAACCACTACAGTATTGCACTATATAGTATAACTTACATTCTTATATAAATCCCATACTGATGCTGTACCTCACAGGAAAACTAAGCTGGCAACTATGGGTGCCTTGAGCAGTCCCCCGGCTGCCATCATAACCCATTGGCTCCTTATAATTGCATCATGGGAAAGGGGAGCCAATAAAAGTCTGCAAACCGGCTCTTTAAATGTAATTGTTAGTGACTGACAGTCATCTAAATGGTTAAATAGCAGCGATTGGAGCTACCTCCATGTTCTGGTGTAAGCCTACATTCTCATTATGCTTATTTGATGAGTTTTGGATGTTGCAGAAAATCTGCAACGTTTCTGCACCTATTATGTAAATTTGGTTACTTGTGTTTTATTCATTTCATTTTTGAGTGTTATTTTACATGTGTTTTTATCTCTTTTTGATATGTAATTTTTTTAAATAAAGCTGCTTTTTATACTTCCTGGTATTTGGCTTTGACAAAACTTCAAAACTTTATTGATACAGTTATGTGTCAATTACATGCATTTGTACCTGTGATTTTCTACATCTAAATCACTTCTACGGGGAAAATCTGCACATAAAACTCAACTTACCCGTAAGAGAAATTAACATGTTTTGGATTTCAAATACGGAGCGCAGGTTAGTTTACGCTGCATAAAAAAAAGCGAATTGGGGATAAGATTACCATAAATCCCATCCACTTTCCTGGAACTGTAAATGCTGTGTTTTTTGCATAGCAAAAATACACAGCGTCAAAAACTCACCAAAACCTCATTGTGGGACCTTAACTTTAGAGGCTGACTTGTGAAATACTGCTGTTATCTGCCCAGTATTGAGCGGGCTCAGCTCCTGAACCTGCTCTGTATACCCTGCATTCAACCTGTGACAAAAATGTACATTGCAGTTTGTTACGTGGCGCTAATTTCCTAATATTGCTCAAGTTGAGATCTTGATGCAAATATATGTCCAATGTTAGCTATACTTTCAGCACATCTATGGCAATGTAGGCTTTGATTTCATATCTTTTTCAATATTTCAGCGGTACAATAGAAATAATTTATTTAAAACAATTGTTGTTATGATCTGCTACAAGCACTAGAGACCATGATGGAAACTGGAGGTCTTTCCTTAGAGAATTTTTTTTTTTTGGCCTGGACTTACTGTTATGATCTGCTACAAGCACTAAGGAAAGACAGGAGATCTGTCCCTACAATAGAACTAAACTAGATCCCTACGATGTAATGGGGAACCTGATCCTGCGATCAGACCCGCTAAAGTCCTCAGCTAGTCTGTACGAAGACCTATAGATGTAGGGATGCAAGGGAGGGATCCCTACAAGAACTAGGGACTGGGATAAAGTTGGACACCTCCTAGCAGAAATTGTAGCAGTAAAAGACAAACACACAACATAGAACATAGAGGTCAGAAGACCTAGCAAAACCAACAGAGAAAGGTAACAGAGCACCAAGCTAGCTCAAGAGTAGAAATTACAATGAAGTCTAGCAAGGCCAGGAGGGCAGAACCGGATTAAATAGGCAAAAAAGGTCATGCGACCAGCAAACTAGAAAAAAACCAACAGGAGAGTTCTAACAGTACCTCCTCTTCTAAGAGGATCCTCCGGATCCCCTAGGCCCGGGCTTATCAGGAAACCTCCTGTGAAACGCTCTGACAAGTCTGGAAGCAGAAACATCATCCGCCCTCACCCATGAGTTATCCTCGGGTCCGAAACCCTTCCAAGCGACGAGATACTGCAAACTCCCTCTATACCGTCTAGAATTTAGGATGCGGGAAATGTCATATTCCCCGTCCTCCACCACCGGAGGAACAGTGGCAGAGGCGTCACCAACCGACACATCAGCTCTTTTCAACAGAGAAACAGGAAACACCGGATTAATCTTCCAGGAGGTAGGAACCTCCAACCTAACAGCAGATTGGTTAACTATCTGAAGCACCTTAAAGGGCCCTACAAACTTGGGACCCAATTTTTTAGAAGGAATCCTCAATCGCAGATTCTTAGAGGACAACCAAACCATGTCACCAATAGCAAATGAAACCTCTTGCCGTTTCCTATCAAAGTACCTCTTAGATTTTGTGTTAGCCTCCTGAAGATTATCACGCACATCCGTCCAAACTCTCTCCAAATCACCGGAAAAAGTCTCCTCCTCAGGCACAGCCGATACCAATTTGGAGAATGACCCAAAAGACGGATGTCTCCCAGAACAACAAAAAAAAGGCGAACACCCAGCAGAAGAGGATGTATGGTTGTTAAGGGCAAATTCAGCAAGTGGCAGAAACTCAGACCACCCCTCTTGATTGTCTGCCACAAAGCAACGCAAGAACTGCTCAACATCCTGGTTCTTTCTTTCTGTCTGGCCATTAGACTCAGGATGATATCCGGATGAAAACGACAAATGAACTCCCAACCTGTCACAAAAGGCACGCCAAAAACGAGCCACGAACTGAGGTCCCCTATCAGAAACAATGTCAGTAGGAACGCCATGTAGTCTGACAATTTCCTTGACAAAAGCCTTAGCGAGTGTCTTAGCGCAAGGCAGTTTGATGAAGGGAACCAAGTGACACATCTTGCTAAAACGGTCCACGACCACCCAGATGACCGTGAAACCTTCAGAGGGGGGAAGGTCAGTAATAAAGTCCATAGCCAGATGTGTCCAAGGTGCACTAGGAACCTCCAGAGGGCAAAGCAACCCCGCAGCAGGAGCATGCGAAGACTTAGATCTAGCACACACAGTACATTGACGCACCCACTTAATGACTTCCTTCTGCCATCCAGGCCACCAAAAACTGCGACCCACAAGTCTCTTGGTCTCAGAAATTCCTGGATGACCAGCCAACCAAGACTCATGACACTCAACAAACAAATCTCTCCTAAAGGTCCTAGGCACAAACAACCTCCCATGGGGAGTGTTAGATGGGGCATTCTCCTGAGCTTTAAGAATCTCATCCTCCAAAACGGAGTCCAAAGCAGCAATCACAACACCTTGTAAAATGCTCTCCTCCTCCTCCTCAGCACCGACCATGGGAGAAAAGCTGCGAGACAAAGCATCCGCTTTAACATTCTTGGTACCTGGGTTGTAAGTAACGGAAAAATTAAACCGCGAGAAAAAAAGTGCCCACCTAGCCTGACGGGCATTCAAGCGCTTGGCAGCATCAAGATAGATCAGATTTTTATGATCAGTGAAAACCTGAATGGGAAATTCAGCACCTTCCAAGAGATGACGCCAGTGTTCAAATGCGAGTTTAATAGCCAGCAATTCCCGATTACCAATATTGTAATTAAGTTCAGTCTTAGAAAATTTTTTGAAAAAAGGCACAGGGATGTACTCCATCCTTGCTTTCCTGAGACAACACCGCACCGACCCCCACAGAAGAAGCATCAACCTCAACCAAAAACAGCTTAGTCACATCAGGCTGCATAAGGATGGGGGCAGAGCTGAACCTCTCCTTTAGAAACACAAAAGCTTCAATGGCCTCAGAAGTCCACTGAACCGCATTAGCACCTTTCCTGGTGAGATTGGTCAGCGGTTTGACAATAATAGAAACAATTTTTATGAATTTTCTGTAATAATTGGCGAAACCCAAAAACCTCTGTATCGATTTCAAACCAATAGGCCTAGGCCATTCCTGCACAGCTTGAACTTTAAGGACAAGGACAAGGACTAGGACGTAAACCGCCATCTTTTTTTTTTTTACAAAAAAAAATCCAACAGCCACAGGAGACTTGGAAAGCCTAATGTGACCGGCGGCCAAGCTTGTCTGTATGTATTCCTCCAAAGCCTTTCTCTCGGGAATAGTAAGATTAAATAAACGACTTTTAGGAAGAGTCGCTCCAGGGACAAATTCAATGGTACAATCATAGTCTCTATGGGGAGGCAAAATTTGTGACTCCTCCTCAGAAAAAACTCTCCAAAAATCCTGAATAGGTACAGGTAATTCCCCTTTTTTCCACCGCAGCAATACGTCCATTACAACACTTGTCATAACATTTAGGGCTCCAGGACTTAATTTCATTGGTAGACCAATCCAGTACAGGATTGTGCAATTTTAACCAGGGCAACCCCAAAATTACTGGAGAAGGCAAATTATTTAATACTACCAAATCCAAATTCTCTTGATGAATACCATTAATAGTGAGGGGAAATTCACAGACCTTGTGAGTAACACTCTTCAAGGGAGAGCCATCAACAGAAACCACAGCAATAGGGGATGACAAAGGTTTAGGTTTTAATTTAAGTTTTTCCAAGAATCCCCCATCAGTCACATTCAGAGTAGAACCACAATCCACAAATACCCAAAATTCAATTAATTCTTCCTGAGCAGCGGTAGTAGCAGATAGGAATACTCCCTTAGTATTTAAACAGGCTATACGTACATGACTGACCATTTTTTTTTCTTTGTTCATACGAAGCACACAGTTCTTAATAAAATGACCAGAATTTCCGCAATAAAAGCACAAACCTCCAGAAAGCCTGCGGTCTTTTTCCTGAGAGCGGGGTGCCATCGCCCCAATCTCCATCGGCTCTCCTTTGTCAGCACAGACCCTCTCAAGACTCGGAGCTGACATGGCAGAGGATTTACTCTCATTAACCCTTGCACGCAGTCTCCTGTCCACCCTTATAGCTAATTGCATTGCCTCCTGCAAGTTTCCAGGTGTGGGATAAGCAATCAGCAAATCCTTAACCCTTTCACCTAGCCCTGCAAGAAACAAACTTTTCAAAGCTGAATCGTTCCACCCCACCTGGGCAGACCACCGACGGAAGTGAGAACAATATTTTTCCACATTACCTGATCCCTGCCTCAGACGTCTCAATTCAGACTCAGCAGATGAGACATGATCAGGATCATCGTACAACAAACCCAAAGCAGAAAAAAAACTATCCACTGATCTAAAGCACGGATCACTAGGTTCGAGAGAAAAAGCCCATCCCTGAGGATCTTTGCGCAAAAGTGACATTATGAACCCTATGGGCTGTGATTCATCACCAGAGGATCTGGGTCTTAAACGAAAATACAATAAACAAGCATTTTTAAATGAAAAAAAATCTTGTTGTTCACCAAAAAATAGATCAGGCAGACGTACCTTTGGCTCCACAAAATGTGCTCCAAAACAGCTACTCACAAGTTGTTGGAGCTCGGCCAACTCCAGAGAGAGTCCCTGCAAGCGTTGAGCCAAATCTTGAACCGAGACCATGATGGAAACTGGAGGTCTTTCCTTAGAGAATTTTTTTTTTTTGGCCTGGACTTACTGTTATGATCTGCTACAAGCACTAAGGAAAGACAGGAGATCTGTCCCTACAATAGAACTAAACTGGATCCCTACGATGTAATGGGGAACCTGATCCTGCGATCAGACCCGCTAAAGTCCTCAGCTAGTCTGTACGAAGACCTATAGATGCAAGGGAGGGATCCCTACAAGAACTAGGGACTGGGATAAAGTTGGACACCTCCTAGCAGAAATTGTAGCAGTAAAAGACAAACACACAATATAGAACATAGAGGTCAGAAGACCTAGCAAAACCAACAGAGAAAGGTAACAGAGCACCAAGCTAGCTCAAGAGTAGAAATTACAATGAAGTCTAGCAAGGCCAGGAGGGCGGAACCGGATTAAATAGGCAAAAAAGGTCATGTGACCAGCAAACTAGAAAAAAACCAACAGGAGAGTTCTAACAAATGTAATATCAAATGTTCATTGTAAATTGACAAGTATTTAATACATTTATAAAGCTATGTTTGTTGACCCAGAATGTCATTGCAAGATTAACAGCATCTCTCTCGACCAATTCATCCAATTATTGCTGGCCACCTTTTTCTTTTTGTTGTATAGTTTAGAAATTAAATCCTTTGTATGTTCCCGCCTCAACACACCAATTGTTTGAAACATCACTATTTAAACATACTCATCAGTGCTCATAAAATCAGCAGAGTGCTTTCAAAGAGAAGTTGTCATCAGGAAATAACCTTCTCCTCCCTTCACAATGACCTTTGCACATGCTCATTAGATGCTTCAATATAAAAGATAGGGTCAGAGTCAGTACATTGCAGCTAATCTACATGTGGATTTGCTAAAAAAAAGGAAGCATTCTCCATAGGTGTTTATGAGCACCAAGTCTAATTTCCTTTCTCAGTGATGGGAAAGTCTGTATTCACTGAATACAGATTTTACCCACAAATTGAGAATATTAAGAGTGAAAAATCAATGACAAAGAAACAGAATACTTTAATAAGTTATATATTACAAAGTTTCTTGTTTTCATTTGTACTATTGATTTATGAAAAATAAATTGCAACAATGCTTACTCTTTAAAGGTTTGCTTTCTGTGTAAAATGGTGGTTCTACTGCTAACTGGCACAATTAATACTCTTTTGCAAGTGAAATGTTACAGGGACAGAGTTACTACTTCCATTTTGCATGGTGTATGTATTGTACGATGAAATGAGGAGTAGGATCTTCCTTATAGAAAAGTTAAGGAAAAAAACAATTAGTTGCCAGACTAAGAAAGTGATGTTCAATATTTACATTTTTTTAAAAAAATGGCCAACTTTATACAAAGAGTGGTGTAAATTTTAATAAACCAGGTGGTAATAACCATGCCCTGCCCCAGGGCAATATGGTGTACGCTGCAGAGGAATGGCATGGATGGATGTTGTCCACAAAGTAAGTCTCTCCTAAAGGCAATGCACAAAAAAAAACCTGCCTACAATTTGCCAGGGCCCTTTGATGAAAAATATGAAGACTACTGGGACTCTATATTCTGGAGAAATGAGATTTAGAAAATGTTTTTGGAACTGATGGCTTAAAAACTGTATGGTGTCACACAAAGGAGAGGAGTACAAAGAAAATATATGGTCACGACAGTGAAACATGGTGTTGGAGGTGGTGTCTTTATGTAGGGATGCTTGAGTGCTGCTGGTGTTGGGGAGTTACATTTCATTGATGTACTACTCACCACTGAATTCATAGATTTACTGCTCTATATTAAAAGAGAAAATGCTACTTTCACGATTACTCCAATTGGTGTGTCTGGACGCAATGAGTGACAGTTCAGCCGTCCGATCTAGGGCAAGGGCGCGCTGAGCTGTCAGTATGTTGATGGACAGCTCTGCCGTCCAATTGGAGGCTGGGGCGTGCTGAGCTGTCATTGTGTTGAGTGACTGTTCAGATGTCTAATCATGGCTGGAGCTTCCTCCATGTCTCTTCTGTTCAGAGTATTTATCTGGATATTTAGCTGGCTCTCTGCCTCCAATTACGGCTACTTGTAGCTTAGTTCAAGTGGTGTGTGCTTGCTCTGTACTCGGTGTTTCTGTATCTGTGTTGCTCGATCTTGAACCTTGAATTTGAATATCCTTGTGCTTTGCCCCTTCGTCTTGATCACATACCTTCCTGGAATTCTGATCTCGGACTGTGACCTGACTAGTGACTACGCCTTGGCCTTACCCCTTCTTTGCCAAACAAGAAATTATGTATACAATGTTTTTATGGATGGAGTCAAGTCTGGATCACATCCAGTGCTTACCTTGAATTCTGGGATCGGGACGTTCGGGTGAATGTTGTTCCTGTGGAGTTTCGAGTGTGGCGGGTGCCCGTGGAGTTGTGCTGGGAGTCGTCCCTTTCCTCTCGGTGCCCTTTGATGGAGATGGATGGAGGTGGTCTGCATCGGAAGACCCTGTAAATAATACAGCAATTATTCCCTCACCTCCCTCACTTGCACTTACCTTTGCATCTCTCATAGATTGTAAGCTTGCGAGCAAGGTCCTCACTCCTCCTGATATCTGTTGATTTATGTGATTATTGTTATTCTGTAATGTCTTTTATTGTCTGTACAAGTCCCCTCTAAAATGTAAAGTGCTGCTGAATATGTTGGCGCTATAGAAATAAAAATTATTATTATTATTAGTGTATTTGGATGGAGCTGAAAAGAAAGACATGCGGACTTAACACTAATCTAGATGCTGCCAAACTTTTTTGAACCTGAAAGGTACAGAAACACTCCTTTAACCATCAATGGATAGCGAGATTTTTGGACTTATAATATTAATAATAATTAGTGATGAGCGAGCATGCTCGCTACTGCTCGGTGCTCGCGCAAGCATCTCACTGTTCGAGATGCTCGGCGCTCTCCGAGTATTTCCGGGGTTGTTCGGCGGGAGCTCGGGTCCCCTCCCTGCATGTTTGACGCTCTTTAGAGAGCCAATCAACATGCAGGGATTGCCTGCCACTCACTGTAATGCCGTAGCCATGTTGGTTGTGGCATTACAGTGATTGGCTGGCCGCACAGCGTCATCAGGTCTATATCAGACCTGGCGCCGCCATGTTCATCACAGTCACTCCGGAATCAGACAGTGTAGGGAGAGGTGCTGCTGCGTCAGGGAGAGATTTGCTTGTGTATTAGGTAGTGTAGGGAGAAAAACCGTACATTACACATATCCATCTTAACAAACAGTCCTTTTGAGGACTAACTAATCCATCTGCAGAGATATCAGGCAGGCGGTGTGTATAGGCAGGCAGGCAGGGTATATAGTAGACTGCAGTGCATATAGCACAAGAGGCTCCATTCCAATTCTGCCTTCTGCTGCTGTTAGATATTTCTATACAAAGGCCCAGGTCTCAGGGGCCAGAAATACTTTTCTTTGGATCTTAATCCTCATTATTTGCTTAAAAAGCAATCCAGAGAACACCGTTTTTCTGCACCATTTGCTTGTTGGCACTGCAGAATACAGCCAGATCCTTTCCATATTACAGCGCTACAAATCCAGCTATTTAAAACTGTGTTTTCTCCGTTACACAAATCACATAAACGTTGACAGAAAATACTGCCATTTCTGGCCTCCATTAAAAATTTCCTTCAGTGTGTCAGTGAAGCAATTCACAGCAGTTTGCTGTTCAAACTACTTACCTACAGGCCAGGTATTTAAAACTCTGTTTTCTCCGTCACACGGATCACATATAAGTTCACTCCAAACTCAGTCATTTGTAGTGAGCGTGGAAGATACTGTCCTCCATTTAAAATGGGCAAGGCATGTGGCAAGGGACAGTGATGGTAATGGTGCATGCAGAGGCCGAGGACAAGGCCGTGGGCAAGCTGAAATTGTGCCACAACAAACACCCACATCTTCTCGCCTGACCTTCCTGTCCCAATTTCTAGGGGACCGCAGCACACCACTATTGAACCCAGAGCAGTGTCAAAAGGTTGTTGGTTGGATAACAGATAATGATTCCAGTCAGTTAGCCACCACCACCACCATCGCCCTGTCTTCCACACGGTCAAGTCTCAGTAGTCGTGAGTCTGGACCGCATATTCCTCACCCTGATCCTCCTTTCTCCCACCATGCCGAGTACCCAGAGACAACTGATCCCACACTTGGACACTCACTTGGACGATGATGAGACACAATTGCCAGAAAGTCAGGAGGAGGACCAGGGTGCGGAAGAGGAAGATGAGGTGGTGGATGATATAGTAACTGACCCAACCTGGCAGGAGGACATGCAGAGCGAGGACAGCAGCACACAGGGGGAGGGAGGCAGAGCACCCCAACAGGCAGGAAGAAGCAGTGTGGTGGCCGCAGACAGAAGGCAGGCAACAGTTCCTCGTAACACCAACATGAAGGAAGTTGTCAGTACAACTGTTAAGTCTTCCCGAGTCTGGTTGTTTTTTAAAGACTCTGCCGATAACCCCAAAAAGGCCATTTTCACCACCTGCCAGGCTAGCATAAGCAGGGGTGGCAAAACGACCAGCCTGACTACCACCAGCATGATCAGGCACATGGCAGCAAAGCACCCGACTTTGTGGGCCGAACCCCAGGGTCCAGGAACAGTGTCTGCAGTTGGCACAATTGCTTCTTCCGCTGTTGTGCATGCAAGCCAATCTCCTGTCCATGGTGCATGCAAAGATGCCTCCTGCCCTGCACCTGTCGTTGCGCACGTATAAAAAATAGCGTCACCAATTTAACCTCAATGTAATCACATTGTTCAGCTCCTGCACCTCCTCCTCCTTCTCCGAAATTACCACATCAGTCACAAGCTGACAGCACTGCAGCACTGCCTTGGCCAAGCGGCAACAGGCTGTGCTGAAGATAACATGCTTAATGCTTAATTGACAAACCGCCCAGCGCTGCAGAGTTGTTGAAAGCTGTAACACCGCAGCCTGATCTGTGGCTCTCACCGCTGAACATACAGCAAGGCATGGTTGTGTGTGACAATGGGCGGAACCTGGTGACGGAGAAATGACAGCTGGAGTAGATATGGTTTCCCTCTATGCCAGTCCTTTCACCGAGCTAAATACAACTCTCAGCAAAAAAAGCTGTGGACTGGCTCCGTACCGTCCCTGGCCACATTCACCTGTCCACGTGTTTGTGGGTAGGCGGTCCTTCCCAGTAAGTGCACTGGGGAGGGCACGGGTAATGTTGTGGGACCCGTGCTTGTGGAAGGCCTGCTTGGAGAAATAGTGGCGGCTGGGGACAGAGTATGGACACCCGGCCGCCGCCGGCATGAGGTTGTGAAAAGCTTCCACCTCCACGAGCCTAAAACACCATATTTCAAGTGCAAGCAGCTGCCCAGAAATATGGCAGTTTAGTTTTGCGGCCTGTGGGTCAGTGGGTGGCTGGCTGCATTCTTGCGCTTGAATTCCAAGTAACAGAAAACTAAGCAGATGGTGGCCTCTATCATCATCATGGTCTCACATCGGCACTATGAACTCTCCTGAAGGAGAAGCCAGGGCCCACCAGAGGCGTCTCCGTTTTTCTGGTGGGCCCGTCCAACCCTGCCGAGAAGCAGCCCTGGCTAAGAAAAGTGTGGGGGGAAGGTTCCCGGATACTCTATGGCTGCTTTTTTAATGTGGATCGGACAAGCTTATGCATTTTATTTCTTAAACCGCATTGCAGATCAGGCCATTGTCCAACTCTGTATTCAAGAAACTAAATGCGCAAAGAAAGATGTGTGTGTGTCAAAGCACCACCGACAAGTGCGAGTTGATGTTGGACGGGCTGCCATTGCTTCTGCAACAAGCTGCATTAGAGGACTTCCTGGGAGAAATGACACCCAGGGTAGATACGGTTTTCATCTATGCCAGTCCTTTCACCGAGCTAAATACAACTCTCAGCAAAAAAAGCTGTGGACTGGCTCCGTACAGTCCCTGGCCACATTCACCTGTCCATGTGTTTGTGGTTAGGCGGTCCTTCCCAGTAAGTGCACTGGGGAGGGCACGGGTAATGTTGTGGGACCCGTGCTTGTGGAAGGCGGAGACGATCCCGGGAGAAATAGTGGCGACTGGGGACCAAGTATGGACACCCAGCTGCCGCCGGCATGAGGTTATGAAAAGCTTCCGCCTCCACGAGCCTAAAAGGCCACATTTCAAGTGCAAGCAGCTGTCAAAAATTTGGCAGTATAGTACTGCAGCCTGTGGGTGGGTGGGTGGCTGGCTGCATACTTGCACTTGCATTCCAAGGAATGGGGTAGGGACAACTGAACGCTGCACTGGGACAAGGATGTGGACGGTGACTGTTGCAAGTCTGCAATGACAGGTGCATGGCGGGAGGCATCTTCGCATGCGCCAAGGATCACTTATGATGGCCACACTTTTAGGCAGTGACCTGGGAATCAGAAATGCTTCCAGAGGTCTTCCCAATGCTGTTCCCATGTATTTTCAGCACTGTATGCATGTGTCTGATGATGTGTCACACACCACATGGCCAGATAAGATTGTAAAATGTTAAAATGACATTTCCCAGTTAATGCATTTGTCTTTGTTGAAAGCAATGCAAAAGTGCAAAAACGCATCAAAAACAATACGTGTGGGGGGGCGTGGCCTGGCTATGGAGGAGTGAAGTCGCAAGATTGTTTGCTCCCGTCCCTGGCCCAGCTTCGGGGCATGCCTACCACATCAAATCGAGCCAAAATACTGCCAATGCCAGCAAAAAGAAACGAAACATAACACAGACCAGTGGGAGTATCCAGCGGGCCTCTCCAACGAACATTACACGCTATCTGAGAAGCACTGCACCTGCTTCTCCTGCACGAGCGGGATCTAAGATGGCGTCGGCGGGCCCTGCACAGCGCTCCTCGGCTCCTGCATCGGAGGCTCTGAGCCCACGTGGTAAACGCTCCCCCACATCGAGATCAACAGACCGGGCGATGCCTTCGTTGGCGGAGGATTCTCAGGCGTGGGAGACCACGGGAGGCTTCATTGTCGCAGCTACGGAGTCCAAGATGGCGGACCCTGGTTTCGCGCCTCCGGGATTCAGGTGCGTGGTGGGGGATAGCTCAGTGCTCCAACCCCCGGACATTTCAGACTCGGCAGAGCTTACCTCTGCTGCGGGTCCGGACCTACAGAGACCCCAATGGTCCACTGATGACCAGAGATCCCCTGAGAGAGGCTCCTTCCCCACATTATTATGCTCTCCCTCTCCTGACTGCTCAGAGGAGAGCCAACAGGATGATTTATCTCAGCATGAGGCAGTGTGGAGAGATCTCAAAGCTCGAATACGAGCTATCCCAACCAGGGAGGATATGGAATCCTATATGTCCAGACTGGAGTCCTCCTACAGAGCTGAAACTGCTGCCATTAGAGGGGACATGCAAGAGTTAACAGAAAAAGTGTCTGCTGCTGAGTCACACACAGCATCCATCGCCCAACAAGTTAAATCTCATGAACAAACTCTGTCCTCCCACTCATACCAACTGGAATACCTAACAGATTTGTTAGACGATATTGAGAACAGAGAAAGGCGCAATAATATTAGGATTAGAGAACTTCCAGAGACAATTGAACACTATAAATTGGATGAGACACTACGCCATTTGTTCAATTCTATTCTGGGTCGGCCCTTAGAGAGTGAGTTGGAGTTAGACAGGGCCCATAGATCCCTGGGTCCCAGACCCTCTGACATGTCCAAACATCGAGATGTAATTTGCCGGGTTCATAAATACAAAATCAAAGAAAGCATCTTAATAAAGGCCAGAAAAATGGATCCTATTCTATATCAAGATCATCCTGTACAACTCATGTCTGATCTATCACGTCACACACTTCAGAAGAGGAGGACTTTAAGACCTCTATTAGAGGTTTTGAGACAGCAGAACATATTATATTCTTGGGGTTTCCCTTTCCGCCTACAAGTCCGCCATTCTGGGGTTTTACATGTGGTACGCTGCCCTGGAGACATCCCGGCTTTTGTTAAGGGCTTGGGGATCCCCCACGTATCTATATCATCAGAGGATTGGCCAAGTCTCCCAGGAGGCCCCAAGTCGGATCTCAACCCACAATCACAAAAAGCGACAAGAAACAAAGCCAGAGAAGAATCTAGAAGAGAGATCAATAGGAAACACGTTTCGCATCCCCCAGATTGAAACGTCTCTCACAAAAAGGACCCGTGGTCAATTCTCTAGCCCTCAGTGCTAGTCAAGCTGGTGAAAGACATTAGAATGTTATGTTCCTACGTAGAATATAGTTGATATTTTGAATACCTCACGTATGTGATCGGTTATCAGTGACAAAACTGATTGTACTATGTCAATAGTATTCAGTTCTTGGGAGGTATAGATATTATTTCATAAGGTTATGTGATATATTGACTCGTGATTTAATATAGTGATAAGCAGATGTTAATCTATGACAGTTTTTGGCTGCCTTTATATCAAAGTTTAGTACAAAAGGTTTGGCCTGTTGTTTGGGCTTGGGGGGGGGACGGCTCCTCGGTAGAAAGCCCATTCTCCCAAGGGGTTTACACATTGCTGGCAGGTGTAAAATAGACTCATCTCCCCTCATCAGATTGTTCTCTTTACTCTAATTTTATTTTTTTTCTGTCTCCCTTTTGCTTTCTCGTCCCTTTATTTTGTACCTTTCTTCTTAATTTTCTTTATATTTCCGTTTCCCATCTCACCTCATCCCCTTCCTCACCCTTGGTAATCATGTCATCTATTAAAGTAGGTTCATTGAATGTAAGAGGCTTTAATGTCCCACAGAAACGTTCTCAAATTTTATACTCTATGCACAAACAAAAAGTTCAGGTTCTTATGTTACAAGAGACGCATTTTAAAATGGGGCATGTGCCTGTTCTTGGTGATAGGTATTATTCTCGATGGTTTCACGGCACTAATCCGGATTCACGCTCTAAGGGTGTATCCATAGCCATACACAAATCGTTGGCTTACACTTTCATGGATTCTCTCATTGTTGATCAAGGCAGATATGTGTTTTTAAAACTTAAAATAGCGGAATCAATATATACAATAGCAAATTGGTACCTCCCTAACAAAGATCAGATCCCCACATGTAGGTCCTTTTTAACATCCCTCTCTGAATTTGCAGAAGGTATTCTGATTGCAGGTGGAGACTTTAACTTCACGTGGAATCCCGCGCTAGATTCATCCTCAGGAAGGGGTGTTGTCCCCTCGAGAAGGCTCCGATCACTGAAGCGGGCCATCCACGCCCTCAGATTGACAGACGTTTGGCGAATCTTAAATCCTCAGGGTAAGGACTACACATATTTTTCTCCTGCGCATGGTTCATATAGTCGCATTGATTTCTTCCTGTTGAGTCATCACGCTCTTTCTTTAAACCCATCTGCCACAATAGGCGACATGTTGTGGTCTGATCATCCTCCAATTTTTCTATCCCTATCTATTCCTTCCTCTGTCCGACGTTCGTGGACATGGAAAATGAATGATCACCTTCTCAAGGATAGTATCTGCATGACAGAATTAAAAGATTCTATTGATTCTTTTATGCAAATTCACAAAACAGATCAGACCTCAACTCCTCTGCAATGGGAAACTCTAAAATGTGTCATGAGAGGCGTGTTGATTAAGCATGGTTCAAGACTCAAAAAAGAAAGAACACAGAGGGTGGATGACCTGTTGAGACAGATACACATATCGCACAAACATACATTGTCGCCTAATATACTTGCAGAACTATCAAAAAAAAGGAATGATCTTAAGATCTTGCTTGAGCAAAAATATCTGAGACACAGGGAGCAAACTAAAAGTTTTTTCTATGAATCGTCGGATAAATGTGGACGGGCACTCTCAAGATTGCTTCATCCTCGTTCTGTGGCAACATACGTTCCATATATCAAGAAACAGAATGGGGAGGATGTCCACAACCCTACAGAAATTATCGAGATATTTCGCTCATACTATGAGAAGTTATATAATATTAAAGGGCAATATTCTGATCTCTCTCCCTGCGAACTAACTGCCCGAATCAAAGAGTATATACAGGATACTTCTTTACCATCTTTATCTAGACAGGTCTCTGGGGAATTGGAAAAAGACATCACGGAGGAGGAGGTCAATCTTGCTATTCAATCTACTCCATCTGGTAACAGTCCTGGCCCAGACGGATTTACCCCAGCATTCTATAAGTCCTTTAAAACTCAACTATCCCCTTTTATGCATAAAACCTTTAATTCACTAAATGATAAGACATGTTTTGTCCCCCAGTCATTGGAAGCTCATATTAGTATCCTTCCTAAACAGGGTAAAGATCTTACAAATACGGCTAATTATAGACCCATATCATTAATAAACGTAGACATTAAAATACTCTCCAAAATTCTAGCTGAAAGACTGGCCCCATTGTTACCCTCCCTTATAAACACGGATCAAGTAGGATTTATTCAGGGCCGAGAGGCAAGAGATAACACCATTAAGACCATGTTGCTAATCTCTAAAGCTAAAAGCAACTCTGTACCTATGGGCCTTTTATCTGTTGATGCAGAGAAGGCCTTTGATAGGGTTCATTGGCAATTTATGAAGTGTTATGCACACGCCCGGGCTGAGCGGCGTGTGCGTGTGATTGTAGTGATTCCACTGGACCATGAACCGGAGAGTGCCTGGAGGGGCGTGACTAAGTATCTGGCCGATCCGACCAAGATGGCATGACGGCATACGACGCCAGTGCACCAGGGAGAAACCGGGCAGAGGGACCAGGTGCTACGCCAGGTCAAACTCCGGACATGGGGGTTGACCCACACAGGGATTACTGGATCAGGCTGGTTAGGCTGGCGCACAGACTGGAGGGTATAGGCAGGCACGACTGGTGGATATAAGCAAACACGGCAGGTATGCAGATGGGTGGATACAGGCGAGTATGCAGGCAGGGAGGTACTGGCCGAAAGGACGGGCTGGAGCACAGAAAGGTTAAGACCCAGTACAGACTGGGTCACAGAACCGCAGATGCGGTAGACAACCACAGCAGAGAGGGAACGCCCGAAGCGGTGGGCAAGAACAGAGCAGGACGGGGCTGCAGGAGCAGCGAGCACAAGCAGGGCAGGACAGGACTGCCGGAGCAGCGGGCAGAAGCAGGGCAGGACAGGACTGCCGGAGCAGCGGGCAGAAGCAGGGCAGGACAGGACTGCCGGAGCAGCGGGCAGAAGCAGGGCAGGACAGGACTGCCGGAGCAGCGGGCAGAAGCAGGGCAGGACAGGACTGCCGGAGCAGCGGGCAGAAGCAGGGCAGGACAGGACTGCCAGAGCAGCGGGCAGAAGCAGGGCAGGACAGGACTGCCGGAGCAGCGGGCAGAAGCAGGGCAGGACAGGACTGCCGGAGCAGCGGGCAGAAGCAGGGCAGGACAGGACTGCCGGAGCAGCGGGCAGAAGCAGGGCAGGACAGGACTGCCGGAGCAGCGGGCAGAAGCAGGGCAGGACAGGACTGCCGGAGCAGCGGGCAGAAGCAGGGCAGGACAGGACTGCCGGAGCAGTGGGCAGAAGCAGGGCAGGCTAGAACCGCCGGAGCGGTAAGCAAAGGAGTCAGAGCAGACTAGAACCGCCGGAGCGGTGAGCAAAGGAGACAGAGCAGACTAGAACCGCCGGAGCGGTGAGCAAAGGAGTCAGAGCAGGCTAGGCTGAGTAGGGGGGACAGGGCTCTGTTCACACGGAACAGACAGGAAGGGAAAGGCAGAGCCAGACACCCACAGGGTACTAGCAGAGAAGTAGCGAGTGGACCACAAACTCACAAACGGGAGTACAGAGACAACAAGCAGGAGTTAGGTACGAGTTCAGACTCTGCAGAAAAAGGAAGGGAACGGACATAGAGGCAAAACAGGTAAAGGATAGGAGAGAGTTCAGACTGGAACTGAGTGTACGGAGGAGACCGACACTGCAGCGGAATACAGGAGCGGGTCTGGGAATACGGCCCCCAGAGAGGCAGGACGAACAGGCAAGGTGCGTGTTCAGACAAGATACAGGAGCAGGTCTAGGTAATCGGCCCCTAGAAGGCAGGAGGAACAGGCTAGGAGCGTGTTCAGACAGGTCAGACAAGATACAGGAACGGGTCTAGGTAATCGGCCCCTAGAAGGCAGGAGGAACAGGCTAGGAGCGTGTTCAGACAGGCCTGGAAATACAGCCTCCAGGATAGGCAGACAAGAGAACACAGAACGGGACCTGGCACCTTCAGAGTGCAAGCACACACTGAAAGAAACACTATGCTCAGGCAGGGATAGATGGAAGCAGCTGAGCTATATACCAGGTGACAGACAGCAATAGGCTGAGGACGCACAAGGGGTGTGACCCACAGCAGGTACAAAAAGCAGGAAGTGATCGGGCGCCGCCCTTAAGCAGCAGAAACAGACACAAACAGACAGCATGGAGGGAAGCCAGAGAGACATTCTGGACAGGAGATCAAGTGCGCTCTCTTGCACAGTGGGAGATGGACCACTATGCAAGGACGCCGCCAGGTATGTTACAGTACCCCCCCCCTTACGCCCCCTCTTCTTCAGGCCTGCCAGAATCTTCCGCAGGGAATTCGAGGGCCAATTCTTCACTTCGAAGAGATCACTTCCCCTGTCCACCGGAAAAACTGGTCTCCTCTGGGTAGCTAGGATGCTACCTCCCATCCAGCCACCCTTAGCAACAGACGAAACGGGTGGAGTACCAGGAACAGCACACAAGGAAGTCTCTCTCCACATATTTTCAGGTGGCACCCCAGAGGGTACAGGAGACAACTGGAAGTCCTCCACCGGGTTGGAGGGGGACAGAGACTTGGGGGTAATCTCTGCTTCGAGGTACATCTTGTCAAGCTCACAGGAAGAAATAGACGGGTTATCAGGTACATAATGAGGAAAAGTCACTGTCTCTTTGTTTTCTGGTGGTACCCCGGAGGATTCAGGAAACAACTGGAGGTCCTCCGCCGGGTCAGAAGAGTGCAGAGGCTCAGAGAAAACATCTGCTTCAGAGTACACTAGGTCGGACTCACTGGACGAAGCAGGCGAGGTATCGGGTACCGAGTATAGGAAAGTCTCTGTCCATTCTCCACCAGGTGGCACCCCGAAGGGTTCTGGAGACAACTGGCGGTCCTCCGCCTGGTCAGAGGGGTGTAGAGACTCACGGGTAACCTCTGCTTCAGAGTACACTAGGTCGGACTCACTGGACGAAGCAAGCGAGGTATCAGATCCAGGATATAGGAAAGTCTCTGTCCATTTACCACCAGGTGGCACCCCGAAGGGTTCTGGAGACAACTGGAGGTCCTCCGCCTGGTCAGAGGAGTGTAGAGACTTGGGAGTAACCACTGCTTCAGAGTACACTAGGTTGGACTCACTGGACGAAGCGAGCGAGGTATCAGGTACAGAGTATAGGAGAGTCTCTGTCCTTTCGCTACCAGGTAGCACCCCGAAGGGTTCAGGAGACAACTGGAGGTCCTCCGCCTGGTCGGAGGGGTGTAGAGACTCGGGAGTAACCTCTGCTTCGGAGTACACTAGGTTGGACTCACTGGACGAAGCGAGCGAGGTATCAGGTACAGAGTATAGGAGAGTCTCTATCCTTTCGCTACCAGGTAGCACCCCGAAGGGTTCAGGAGACAACTGGAGGTCCTCCGCCTGGTCGGAGGGGTGTAGAGACTCGGGGGTAACTACCACTTTGGGGTACCCATTGTCAGGCTCACAGGACGAAGCGGACAAAGTATCGAGTACCGGGTGTAGAGAATTCTCTCTCCATTTGTCATCGAGTGGTATCCCGGAGGATTCAGGAGGCAACAGGGGGTCCTCTGCCAGGTAGTAGAGGTGCACAGACTCTGAGGTAACCACAGCTTTGGAGCATCCTTGGACATGCACGCCGGTTAAAGTGGGTGAAGCATCTGATGCCGGGTGCAGGAAGTTCTCCTGTGTGGAGTCTGGATGGGCAGAAGTCTCTTCGGGCAGGAGAACTGGTGCACTACCCACGCACATTACCCGTTGGGGCTTCTCCGGGATACAGGGAGATGAAGCTTCAGTAGGGACTTCAAGGTTGGGGTCAGGAGGTCTCAGGGAGGACAGACCCTGGCGTGACGGCTTGCCTCTACGTCTAGCACGTCTGGACTGCCTCTTGAGGTTGGGAGAAGTATTCTGGAAAGCGTAGTCACCCTGTGAGGATTCTGGGTGGGCAGTAGTCTCATTGGGCTGGAGGACTATTGCGCTACCCACACACATTACCCATTGGGGCTGCTCCGGGATATTGGGAAGTGAAGCTTCAGCAGGAGCCTCCGGGTTAGGATCATCGAAGACCATTAGAAAGGCCACCAGGAAGGCCATTAGGTCCAGGAGGATCGGATCCTGTGTTTCATATAGGGGGTTGATCCATTCCAAGGCATCACCCGCCAGGTAAGACATAATGAATGCCACCTTAACCCGATCGGTGGGAAAACATAGAGGGTAGAACTTGAAGTGTAGCATGCATTGCTCCACAAATGCACGACTTTGTCTAGGATCCCCATAATAACGTAGCGGATCCGCGGGACGAGAGCAGATAGATCCATCTGGACGGGTGAGTAATTCGCCTGGAACTCAGCTAAAGGAAAAAAAAAATATTTATTTATTTATTTTAATGCATGTATTCGCTGGAAAACTTCTCAGAGAGCGAAGGCCGTGGGGCTCAACGGGAACCATGGCCTGAGCATGCTGTTATGCACACGCCCGGGCTGAGCGGCGTGTGCGTGTGATTGTAGTGATTCCACTGGACCATGAACCGGAGAGTGCCTGGAGGGGCGTGACTAATTATCTGGCCGATCCGACCAAGATGGCACGACGGCATACGACGCCAGTGCACCAGGGAGAAACCGGGCAGAGGGACCAGGTGCTACTCCAGGTCAAACTCCGGACACGGGGGTTGACCCACACAGGGATTACTGGATCAGGCTGGTTAGGCTGGCGCACAGACTGGAGGGTATAGGCAGGCACGACTGGTGGATATAAGCAAACACGGCAGGTATGCAGATGGGTGGATACAGGCGAGTATGCAGGCAGGGAGGTACTGGCCGAAAGGACGGGCTGGAGCACAGAAAGGTTAAGACCCAGTACAGACTGGGTCACAGAACCGCAGATGCGGTAGACAACCACAGCAGAGAGGGAACGCCCGAAGCGGTGGGCAAGAACAGAGCAGGACGGGGCTGCAGGAGCAGCGAGCACAAGCAGGGCAGGACAGGACTGCCGGAGCAGCGGGCAGAAGCAGGGCAGGACAGGACTGCCAGAGCAGCGGGCAGAAGCAGGGCAGGACAGGACTGCCGGAGCAGCGGGCAGAAGCAGGGCAGGACAGGACTGCCGGAGCAGCGGGCAGAAGCAGGGCAGGACAGGACTGCCGGAGCAGCGGGCAGAACAGGACTGCCGGAGCAGCGGGCAGAAGCAGGGCAGGACAGGACTGCCGGAGCAGCGGGCAGAAGCAGGGCAGGACAGGACTGCCGGAGCAGCGGGCAGAAGCAGGGCAGGACAGGACTGCCGGAGCAGCGGGCAGAAGCAGGGCAGGACAGGACTGCCGGAGCAGTGGGCAGAAGCAGGGCAGGCTAGAACCGCCGGAGCGGTAAGCAAAGGAGTCAGAGCAGACTAGAACCGCCGGAGCGGTGAGCAAAGGAGACAGAGCAGACTAGAACCGCCGGAGCGGTGAGCAAAGGAGTCAGAGCAGGCTAGGCTGAGTAGGGGGGACAGGGCTCTGTTCACACGGAACAGACAGGAAGGGAAAGGCAGAGCCAGACACCCACAGGGTACTAGCAGAGAAGTAGCGAGTGGACCACAAACTCACAAACGGGAGTACAGAGACAACAAGCAGGAGTTAGGTACGAGTTCAGACTCTGCAGAAAAAGGAAGGGAACGGACATAGAGGCAAAACAGGTAAAGGATAGGAGAGAGTTCAGACTGGAACTGAGTGTACGGAGGAGACCGACACTGCAGCGGAATACAGGAGCGGGTCTGGGAATACGGCCCCCAGAGAGGCAGGACGAACAGGCAAGGTGCGTGTTCAGACAGGACAGACAAGATACAGGAGCAGGTCTAGGTAATCGGCCCCTAGAAGGCAGGAGGAACAGGCTAGGAGCGTGTTCAGACAGGTCAGACAAGATACAGGAACGGGTCTAGGTAATCGGCCCCTAGAAGGCAGGAGGAACAGGCTAGGAGCGTGTTCAGACAGGCCTGGAAATACAGCCTCCAGGATAGGCAGACAAGAGAACACAGAACGGGACCTGGCACCTTCAGAGTGCAAGCACACACTGAAAGAAACACTATGCTCAGGCAGGGATAGATGGAAGCAGCTGAGCTATATACCAGGTGACAGACAGCAATAGGCTGAGGACGCACAAGGGGTGTGACCCACAGCAGGTACAAAAAGCAGGAAGTGATCGGGCGCCGCCCTTAAGCAGCAGAAACAGACACAAACAGACAGCATGGAGGGAAGCCAGAGAGACATTCTGGACAGGAGATCAAGTGCGCGCTCTTGCACAGTGGGAGATGGACCACTATGCAAGGACGCCGCCAGGTATGTTACATGAAGGAAGCACTAAGCCAAATAGGCATTGGACCACGATTTTTACAGTTGATTTTCTCCTTGTATACAGGTCCTACTGCCAGAGTTAGGGTTAATGGAACCCTGTCCTCACCCTTTAAGATACAAAATGGGACTAGACAGGGGTGCCCTCTGTCCCCCCTTCTGTACGTGATAGTGATGGAACACCTGGCCAACGCTATAAGGAAAAATAGTAGTATTCAAGGGGTTAAAATAGGTTCAAGGACTTATAAGACAGCATTATATGCAGATGATCTCCTCCTCTATGTATCTCAACCTCAGACATCTCTTCCTTCCTTAATGAAGGAGTTTGACAGATTTGGGTTCCTGAGTAATTTCAAAGTTAATTACTCAAAATCGGAGGCATTAAACGTGTCATTGCCACAGGGAGAGGTTAAACAGGTAATGGACAACTTCCCTTTTAAGTGGAAATCGGAGGCGATAAAATACTTGGGAGTGCTCGTTTCTTCTGATTTGTCAAAAATGTATGCGCTAAACTACCAGTCTCTCTTGGACCGTACATGTAAAGATTTACTAAATTACAGTAAACTGAGAATGTCCTGGTTTGGCAAAATGAATGCTGTAAAAATGGATATACTTCCCCGTTTTTTATACATTTTTCAAACTGTCCCTATCTCTCCCCCATGCAGCTTTTTCAGCAGATTACGTACAGCATTAACTAGGTTTGTGTGGGGTAGGGGTAGACCTAGGATAAGTATGCAGACTTTAAATCGCCCTAAAGCCGCTGGTGGAGCTGGATTTCCGAATTTTAAAACATACTTTCAAGCCTCTGCTTTGGGCCGCCTTCTAGACTGGCAGTATAATTCTTTGACAAAGCAATGGGTCACTGTTGAGCAGGAGGGAGTAGTTGTTCCTTTGAAGCACCTTCCTTGGCTCTTCGCCTCAGATGTTTTCTCAATTGGAGGTTTATCTGAATTGACCAGGGGTACAATTAAAATTTGGCATGCAATTATGAAAAAACACTTTTCCTCTAGTACAATCAGCCCTCTTATGCCATTATTCTCCAATCCCTCCTTCCCTCCTGGATATTTGAGGGATTCTTTCATGGGATGGAGAGCTAGGGAGGATGTTCGCCTTCTGCAGATATTCTAAAATGGTAGATTTCTGTCATTCAATACAATACAAGATAGGTATCCATCTAGAAAACTCCAGTGGTTGGAATATCTACAGTTACAATCGTTTCTATCGTCTAGGGGGGCAGCGCCCCTATTCCAGTGTACACCATCTTCCTTTGAGAGACTGTTTTTGCAGGGATCTCCTCCCAACCATGTAATATCCATGCTTTATAATTGTCTGATAGGGGTAAATATCTCAGAAAAGCTTAATTTTCAACATAAGTGGGAACAGGAATTAGGACATGTCATACCCACGTCAGACTGGGAAAAAGGTTTCTTGTTTACGCACAAAATGTCAGGTGCGAATTATGCGCAGGAGAAAAATTTCAAAATTATGGCAAGATGGTATCGGTATCCTGTGAAACTCCACTCCATATTTCCGGCAACTTCAGACATGTGTTGGCGATGTGGAGTGGAAAAGGGATCTATGCTCCACATTTGGTGGGAATGTAGTCGGATCAAACCTCTGTGGGAAAAAATATTCTCCAACTATAACCTAATCACTGGAAATAGGGTTGAGAATTGCCCTGAGATAGCCCTACTTTCCATTCTGCCTTCATCGATTAGATCCCAAAAAAAAGATATTTTGAGATTTTGTTTAACAGCAGCTCGTGCGGTGATTCCACGTTATTGGAAGTCACCTCAAATCCCCCCAATCTCAGAGTGGTACAATGAAATGGCTAATATCTGCAGAATGGAGGAGCTTTCTGCTGATTTCAATGATTGTGCGGATAAATTCATGAAGATTTGGAGTGTTTGGATATTGTTCCAAGACTCGTCGGAGTTCCACGGGCTATTTGGGTAGGGACTGATGAATAGGCGAATTGGATCCGGATTAGTGCTGGAGATGATCAGAAAAACTAAAATGGAACCTTAGCTCAGACCCCCCTGCCCCGTTCCCATTCCTTTAACCCTTCTCTCCTTTCCTATTTTCACTTTCTTATTACTTCTTCTCCTGCTCTCCCTCCCCTTTTTTTTTTTTTTTCTTCTTTCTTCTTTCTTTTTCTTCTGTTTTTGTATTGTTGATATTTGATATATGTTCCTGGTTCCATTGTTGGAACAGATAAAAGTAAGCTTATACTGCTGGATAAAGGTGCTTCAGTCTTATAAGAAAAATAGTAAATATGTGAATATACAATGTTCTGACCGTCGAGACTGAGCACTGGCTTCTACTGATGTTCATTTTGTATGTTTATGCCTTTTCTCATTTCAATAAAAAGAGATTATACTAAAAACAATACGTGTGAACATAGCCCAAGGTGTGGAGGAGTATTTTTGGCCTTGGTTATTTATTTTGCCTTATATACAAGTCATTACCCTGGAAAGGATGTTCCTTAATATATTTCCCAGGAAAATCCATTTTGGTTTTGTTTTTGTACGTTTTATTGTGAATCCGTAAAAGTGGCGTAATACTCTGACAACGTTGTTGACAGCAGTGACCTGGGAGTCAGAAATGCTTCCAGGGGTCTTCCCCATGCTGTTCCCATGTCATTTGAGCACTGTTCCCATCGATTTGAGCAATTTTTAGGCCCTCTGCAGTCCGCCGGGGTGAGCCGCCGGAAAAATGCTCAAGTTTCCCATAGACGTACATTGGGCTCGTTGCTCGGGTCGAGCACCCTAGTATTCCAATATGCTCGACCCGAGCAACGAGTACCCGAGCATTTTAGTGCTCGCTCATCACTGATAATAATATTTTCATTTATATAGCGCTGTCCCTATTGGGGCTCACAATCTACATTCCCTATTAGTATGTCTTTAGAGTGTGGGAGGAAACCCGAGAACCCGGGGGAAACCCACGCAAACACGGGGAGAAGGCTTTTGAGCACCATGTATAATTTCATATAAACATTAACCATCAAACATCAATGGACTATTTTTTGGACTTTTCAGTACCAACATTATTATATATAAACAATCAAATGAATAAGATATACTAAATTGGTATTTAAATATTCTTTTATCCTGCTTAATTTCCTTCACCAAGTTACACGATTAACACTGCACTGCACAACCTTCATCATCCATGTAGTTTTCACATTAACAGAAATCCCTATAAATTTCACTACATCTTGAAAATTAGACACTTACCGCCTTTTCAATTAAATAAATTTGCATCTTATGGCATATCACTCGTCCTTTTCACACACTTATAGGTTTTAAACTGTTATCACAATTATGCTATTTATCGTTAGCAGCATAGACGTTATTAATCACAATTTTTAGCACTATGTGATTCTCACGTCATTATAATGGTTATTTCTTAATCTTTTAAGGAAAATAGATAATTATATTATTTATATTTATTTTGAATTATTGCACTTTTAGATATCTATTTCATCACTAAAGATCAACTCAAATTCCCTTAGGATACGTGTCAGCTCACAGTAATATAGACATTACATCTCTGGTTATTGGGTGTGCACATGTGCAAGCTGCTGGCACATCGAGGTTCGGAAACCGTGGTCTTTAATGTCAGCCACGCCTCCCCACCGCCCCTTAGGGCGTGGTGATTGCGTCACTGAACATGTCACTGCGGCTCCGAATTCTCCTGTGTGATGAGGCCGGCTCAGCAGGCGCATGCCATACACCAATGACGCCATACATCCAGCGTTATCTTATTGGCTCCTTCAGACTTTTATATTCAATCTGTTTTATTAAACACCAATTAAACATCAATTAAGCATTAATTATTAATCATTTTACTTTTTGCTAATCAAGAAAATATATTGTATGAGATTTTGAAGAAAATATAACAAAATAGAAATATAGAAAAATGTCCAAATTTCATATTGGGTCACTTTTTTTTAAATATCAATTCAAATGGTAATATATTGAACCAAATAATGTTGTAAGATAACTGCTTATAAGAAAAACATATATGCTGAGGAAAATTCAATATTGTATCTGAAAATCCCATATAAAAAGAAGAAAGAAAAGGATAGAGAAAAGGCAAAGGGTCAACAGGGGGGAAGGGGAGGTCCTTATACCTGTGTGACTAATTATGGACACAATCACTGGTATCTGTTGAAACTATTAGAATAGGTTATGAAAATCAGGTGAGTCCTGGAACAAAATCCATCTGCTCCAAACCCTTCTAAATTTATCATTGGTTCCATTACATTCTGCAGACAACTCCTCCATTCTACATAGAGATTCACCATTTCCTTATACCAATCTAGGGGTTAGTTTTTTTTTTTAAGTTTCCAAAACCGTGAAATTACCGTCCGTGCCGCTGTTAAGCAAAATCAAAGTAGATCCTCCTTTTGTGTACCTATTGAGGAAGGAAGGATTGACAGAAGGGCTATTTGAGGAGATCCCAATACTCTGTTTCCAGTGATACGTTGGTAATTATCAAATACCTTCTCCCAAAATGGTTTAATTTTAGAACAGTCCCACCATATATCAATCGTAGAACCAACTTCACTTTCACAACTCCAACATATTTCCGAAACTGTAAGGAACATTGCAAGTAGTTTAGATGGGTAGTTATACCATCGTATAAGTATTTTACAGTTCTTTTCTTGTGCAGTCCCTGCATTAGAAAGCTTATGTGTGAAGAACCCTTTTGCCCACTCAAGAGGGGATAAACTAACCCCCAAATCCCTCTCCCATGCTCGCTGAAATGCCAGTTTCTCTGTTCCCTCCCCTCTGCCCAATCCCTCATATATCACAGAGATAGCACGATTAGGACCACTTTCCTAAAGGAACATGTTTTCAAAGAAGGTGTAGTTTGAGAATGAATTTGCGTTAGGGTTGTGTGCTGCTAGAAAGGATCGCATTTGCAGATGTTCTAACCACCTGATTTTAATATTTGGTGATTTTGATTGTAAAGATACAAAAGTAGGTATCATGCCAACAATCGGGTGTCCTCCACTGCCCTCCGACCGAGGAAAGATCCGTGCAAATATCCGGGTAGAAAGGAAGGGTTATAAAATTTTGATGTGAGAGGGCTAATAGTTCTACTTGGAAACATCTTTTTCCTCAGAGAGTGCCATGTTTTAAGTGTTTCCCTAGTTAGATTGCTTTCGGCCAAGGTCACTGATTCTTCTTGGCACCATGGTAAATGTCGTAAAGGGACTTCTGAGCACTCCTGTTCCACTCCCACCATCCTTAACGCAGCAGCCAGGATTATATTCCTCGCCAACCGCTACACCGATGCCTCTTCCCTGTGCCAGTCATTGCATTGGTTACCCATCCAATATAGAGTTCAATTTAAACTTATCACGCTTACCCACAAAGCGCTCCATGCTTCAGTACCCCCCTACATCTCCTCCCTTGTCTCAGTCTACCACCCTCCACGTGCCCTCCATTCTGCCAGTGACTTAAAACTAAAATCCTCCATAATCCGAACTTCCCACTCCCATCTCCAAGATTTCTCGCGTGCTGCGCCAATTCTTTGGAATGCACTACCCAGGACAGTTCGATTAATTCCCAATACCCACAGTTTCAAGCAGACCCTAAAAACCCATTTCTTTAGACTGGTGTATCGCCTCCACACACTATCTGTCCATCCCAATTTTCCCCCATATTAAAATCTTCTTCATTTTCAGGTTCATACCAACCATGCACATAATAGCCTCGGTCAGGACTGCACACATACTGCCAGGCGACCAGTCCATGTATTATTTATCCTACTTAGTATATCAAGGCTGCATTATACAATATATGTTCATTCTACCTTTTGTGTCTCCCCCATTTCCTCATAGACTGTAAGCTTGCGAGCAGGGCCCTCACTCCTTTCGATATGAAATATGCTTATTCTGTATTGTCTGTATAAGTCCCCCCTAAAATTTGTAAAGTGCTGCGGAATATGTTGGCGCTATAAAAATAAAAAATTATTATTATTATTATTATTATTATTGTTTAGAGTCTGCATAGAAGTGCCAATCTAAAATCCTCATCAAGGCAAAAGCATGAAAGTATCTATGGAAATTCGGAAGGCCCGCTCCACCTAATGATTTGTGACGTGAGAAAACCCGTATGTTTATATGGGGTTTAATCTTTCCCCAAATGAATTTGATTAAAGCTGACCTTAGTTTGTGAAAGAAGCTATGAGGTGGATAGATCGGTACTGTTTCAAAAATATATAAACAACGGGGCAATATATCCATTTTGATAGCATTCATTCTTCCAAACCAAGATAGCTTCAGTTTGCCATATTTCAATAAATCTCCATATGTTCTGTGTAATAAAGATTGATGATTGAGCTCAAAAAAATTGTTAGGGAGGGTCTGAGGGGATATGAACCCCTAAATATCTCAATGATTTTCTCTGCCATTTAAATGGAAATTTAGTCATAACTTGTGAGATTTCAGTTTGTGGAAGAGATATATTCAAGGCTTCTGTTTTAGAATAATTGACTTTAAAATTACTAACTGCTCCAAACCTATCAAATTCTTTTAGGATCATTGGGAATGATATTTGTGGTTAGGATATGTAAAGAAGCAAATCGTCTGCATACAGAGCTGCTTTATAAGATTTAGCTCTCACTTTGTATCCATGAATATTACTATTGTTTCTGAGGGCATTGGCCAAATTCTCCATTACCCCTACATATAACAATGGGGACAAGGGGCACTCTAGTCTGGTTCCATTGTTAATTGCAAATGGGGCAGAAAGAGAATTGTTTACTCTTACCCGTGCCGTTGGGCTTTTATATAAGGCTATTATTTTCTGTAGGTAATAAGGGCCCAAGCATATCTGTTTTAAGGCTTCCTCCATAAACCCCCAGTGAACTCTAATCTAAAGCCTTTTCTGCGTCTATAGATAGAAGACCTAATGGAGTAGAGACACTTCTTGCGTTGGAGATATTGAGTAGTGTCTTAATGGTATTGTCCCTATCCTCTCGTCCTTTGACGAAGTCTACCTGATCATTGTCTACTATAGAGGGGAGTAAAGGAGCTAACCTGTCAGCCAGTATTTTTGAAAATAGTTTAATATCTATATTTAATAAAGAGATTGGCCTAAAGCTAGCAATTATTGAGGGGTCTGGCTTGGGAAGTACCCTGATGTGTTCCTCTAGAGACAGGGGGACAAATCCAGTGTTTCTATCAATTGCATTAAAGGTTTTAGCCATTATTGGAGAGAGTTGCTCTCTAAACTGTTTGTATAATGCCGGTGTAAAGCCATCTGGGCCCGGGCATTTATTTGACGGGGAGGCCCGTATCGCAGAGTCAATTTCATCTATGGATATCACCTCTTCCAGAGCTTCCACCATTGAATTGCTCAACATAGGCAGAGGTGTTTCCTGGATATATTCTTTAATCTTATTGGATCGGTCTAAGGGGGACATGTCTGCAAATTGATTCTTAATGTTATATAAGTTCTCATAGCAAGTACCGAAAAAGATCTACAATTTTTTGGGGATTATGTTCATCCCTGCCCTCTTTCCGCTTAACATTTGGGATAAATGTAGCTGTCATACGTGGGTGGAGCAATTTGGCCAATGGTCTCCCGCATTTATCTGAATAATCGTAGAAGAAACGTTTTGATTTTTCCCTGGATTGCAAATATTTTTTGTCTAAAATTTCTTTTAATTCGTCTCTTTTCTTTGTCAAATCAACAAGAGTGGAGGCAGAGAGGTTTGGTTTATACAAAATTTCAAGGGAGTGAATATTGATTTAATAATTCTTCCATTTTCCGAGCCCTCTCTTTCTTTAACCTTGAGCCATGCTTTATCAGGATCCCTCTCATGACACATTTCAAAGTCTCCCACTGTAACGGGATTGAGGTTTGATCAGAAGCGTGAATTTGAATGAAAGAGTCGGTAGACTCCCTTAACTCTGATTCACACAGAACATCTTTGATTAGGTTATCATTCAATCTCCAAGTAAAAGAGCGTTGGTCTAGGGATGGAAGAGATATTGTCAGAAAAACCGGAGTGTGGTACACCCACAAAATATCTCTGATTGTGGTCTCGGGTTGCCAGGACCAAGCATGATGGCTCAAAAGAAAGAGGTCTATGCGGCTATATGAATTATGTATATGCAAAATATATGTGTAATCCTTACCCTGAGGGTTCATTATCTGCCAAACATCGGTCAGTCGGAGGGCGTGGAGGGCTCTTTTGAAAGATCAAAGCTGTCTCACTGGGACTGTTTCAATACCCGAAGAGGTATCTACTTTTGGGTTCATGGTAAAATTGAAGTCTCCTCCTGCAATCACTGTACCTTCTGAGAAATTAGACAATGCGGTTAAGAACCACCCCGAAAGAAGCTGGGCGAAACATGCGCGTCGAGGCAGAAGGCAGAAGCTACTCGCACTTCACATATACAGCGTTTCATCTCTCAGGTAAATAACCTTTTGGTTTTGGCCATCTATGTTTTAATCTTATGAGTGACTTATGACAATAGAAATCAATGACGAAGTGTTGGGCTTCTCATTCATAAAATCTTTGGCTATTCCCTACATGGTCAGTCTGATTACTTTGTTCTTATGCTCAGTGAGCTATTGATTCAAATCTTACTTTTCAAAGGGGGTGTACTCATTAATGCTGAGCACTGTATACTGCAACAAGCTGAAATTATAAAATTGCACAACCTGATTTTATTGATTGCTATGCCCACTCTCTAATTATCTTTTCTTTATTTTCTGCAATACTTTGCTATCATTTTTTTGTGACAAAAATAGAAAAAATAAAATGTATTAGTATTTTTTATTTGAATCATTTCATAGCAAATAATCTATTTAAATGCCTTGACGATCTTAATATCTACAAAGTAATGGGGAAAAAGACAGTAGGTCAAGGGGTTGCAGAAGCTCTCGTGGTAGGGAGGTGACTGCTGGGTATTTGCAGGCTGTAGGCTTTTCTGATAAGATCAGCTTTCAGGTTGCGTCTAAAGGTTCCAAATGTGGGAGACAATCGGATGTGTTGAGGCCCTGAATTCCATTGGATAGAGATGTCGGGAAAAAATCTTGGATGCGATTGGGTGAGGAAAGTACAAAAGAGAAAGAGAGGAGGCCTTATGAGAACCGTAGGTTACACGTGTAGAAGTATTGTGAGATTAGTTTGGAGATGTATGGAGGAGACAGATTATGAACAGCCTTGTAAATCATTGTTAGCAGTTTAAACTGGATTAAATGGGGAATTTGAAACCAGTGACAGGATGACATGGAGGAGAAGTGAGGGGAGAGCTGGAATAATTGGGAGGACACAGAGGAAAATATTGCAGTAGTTGAGGCAGGAGATGATGAGAGCATGTAACACTCTTTGCCGGCACCCCTGCATGGTTCCCCTTTCTTCTCCATGCAGCGACGCCAGCATACTCACCATCCTGGCCGTACGGCATGGTCCCCGGCGTGCTCCATGTCTTGTTGGCACCACAGTTCCCGGTGGCGTGGTCCCCTGCTTTTAAAGTGGCAGTGTGTGCACATAGTTAAATGCCCCCAGCCAATGGCTGTGAGGCATTTAGTATAAGAGTGCACCTGCAAGGTGGCTCCCAGCCAATAGCTGTGAGGCATCTTGTTTAAAAGGCACCCTCCCCAATAGGGAGGTGCCAAGCAACCAAGTATCATTAGGCAGTGTGTAGTCTACTAGTGAATTGTGAGGTCTCCTGGTGAGGTCAGTGTTCTGAATCCGAAGTCCCTGGTCCTTGTGTGGCCAGTCCTGAACCTATAGTCCCTGGTCCTTGTGCGTAGTCCTGAACCCTGAAGCCGCTCCGGCAGTACCTGAATCAGTATCCGAGATCTCTGTATTTGAACGTGTGCCTATCCGAGTATTCCATGTATCCACCATCTGTGACAGAGAGCTGTTCTCAGGCTACAGCCATTTTTGCTCTAGGTATAATAGGTTGAACATCTGGGACCTGGGAGACTTGTCCCTTTGGTAGCGCCAGAAGTGCACCCATTGAGCCCTGACTGCCAGGGTTACTCCCAAACATGCCATAATCTCTGCCTTCAGCTTGCCAAAATCCTTGGCATCCTGCAGGGCAAGGTCATAGTACGCTTTCTGCAGTTCCCAGTAAGGTATAGTACGGGCAGTTTCTTCCTGTCTGACCTCCTCTCGAAGATAGTCAGGAATGCCTCAACGTCGTCCTCCAGAGTCATTTTCTGCAAGGCCTCAAGCACTGTTCGCCTCACACGGGTACCGTCACTTTGGCTTGCGGGATATGCAGTCTCTCTGGCCCAGACAATTTCTGTCAGCAGAGTCATTTGCTGAAGATGCTCTTGCTGCTGCTGAAACTTCTGCTGCTGCAAGCTGCCCTGGAACAATTGCTTAATAAGCTCCTTCATGCTTTCAGATTGTGTTTGCAACACTGTAACTGCCTTTATACAGGATATTCAGATTTAAACTGGAATCACTTGTGCTATTTGGGACTGTGCCCACATTCAAACACCAATTGTAGAGGTTTATGCTCTCTGGTAGCTGCTTGAATACTCACAAGCACATGGTGATTATATCAAGACAGAATAAAGTTCATTGTCTTTCATAAACTTTACAACTCAAAACTAAAAACAGCCTTTCTTCAGCACAAATGAATAACAAAACAGTCCTTTCTCTGGGTAAGGCAAAGTAAATCAAAACGGTATTACCAATTTGGTATTATCAATTTGGTATTATAGGCACTTCTCAGTCTCTAGCATAGATGTTCCACCATTAACCCTTTCATGCAGCGGCCCTTTTCTGTTTTTGCACACTTGTTTTTTACTCCTCTTCTTCCCAGAGCCATAACTTTTTATTTTTTGGTCAATATGGCCGTGTAAGGGCTTATTTTTTGCAGAACGAGTTGTACTTTTGAACGACACCATTGCTTTTACCATATCGTGTACTGGAAAACGGGAAAAAAAATCCAAGTACGGTGAAATTGCAAAAAAAGCGCAATTACACAGTTTTTTTTTTTTACCATGTTCACTAAATGCAATAACTGACCTGTCATTATGATTCCCAAGGTCATTTCAAGTTCGTAGATACCAAATATGTATAGGTTCTTTTTTATTTAAGTGGTGAAAAAAAATCCAAAGTTTGTTTAAAGAAAAAAAAGTTGTAATTTTCCGAGACCCATAGCGTCTCCATTTTTCGGGATCTGGGGCTGGGCGAGGGCTTATTTTTTGCGCGCCGATGTTTTTATTGATACCATTTTGGATAGATACAATGTTTTGATTGCCCGTTATTGCATTTTATTGCAATGTTGCTGCGATCAAAAAATTCTGGCGTTTTGATTTTTTCTCGTTACGCCGTTTACCGACTGGATTAATTATTTTTATATATTGATAGATTGGTCGATTCTGAATGCGGCGATACCAAATATGTGTATATTTGTTTTTTTTATTATGGTTTTATTTTGAATGGGATGAAAGGGGGGTGATTCAAACTTTTATATTTTTTTTATATTTTTTAAAACTTTTTTTTTACTTTTTACTTGCTTCAATAGTCTCCATGGGAGACTAGAACCTGGGATCATTTCATTACCTGTGTTACACATAGCAAGGCTTCAGCCCTACTATGTGTAACAAAAGTACTCATCTGCAATGAACGCTGACTGGGGTCTCCTGCAAACCTGGGTTGTCATGCCAACCCATCGATGACCCGCGGTCATGTGACACAGGCGCTGATGGGCGGGACTAGTGACGTCCTTCCGCCTCGGCCATGTTAAATACTGCTGTTAGAGATTGACAGCGGCATTTAACATGTTAACAGCCAAGGGTGGATCGAGATTCCACCCACGGTTGCTAAGGGCAAATGACAGCTGATCAGATCAGCTGCATTGTCTCCAGAAAGGTGCAGGCTCATCGCCAGAGCCCGCATCAAAGGGTTAATGGTCTTTCTCCGGCTCCAGCACAACACACTCTGCTAAGCTGAACCAGCTGCCTGTTATTATGCCTGTAAGACCTGGACTGGAGTATCGGAGCGACCTTTCTCACTCAGGCTTTTTTGGTTGCTTTTTTGGTTGCTCCTAAATCCCAGACCCAAAATCCAGTCAAATAAAATCCCTCTCCGTAACCTAGCGGTATTGGTACAGACTTTACATTACTGAAGTCAGTGGCCTCCGTGACAAATACCTGCCATCCAGGACTTTACCTCCTGCTTAAGTACAACACCCAAGTTCCTGTTTTTGTAAGTTCACACTCAAGCTGTCTTCTGAGCACATAAAAAGGCTGGCACCTCTAACAGAGGAGGAGGAACTGACCAATCACAGCAGCATCCTCTCCTCACTAACACATAGGGAGCCTACAGAGTCCGAAAACTTTGCAGACACAGAGTGCAAGTCAGGACATAACCCTGACTCTGGGACAGCAAGACATCTCCCCTAATCAGGACTGTCTTGCTGAATGTAGGATGGTTGGGAAATATGGTTGAAGGTTACTTCCAATGAAAAAACTTCAGTACCTTCAGATCCTCATGTCAAGTACCTGTATGAAGCCTTTCATAGCCATTTGCGTTCCAGAACTTCTTCTACTTAATTCACTAACAGGAAATTGCTAAGAATTTTCTGCCATGTGAAAGTAATAATGCAGCGCTGTCAAGGCCACTAAATCTGCTAGATCCCATTACACTTCACCATTACTCTCTAATCCCTCTCACACTGCAGAGAGGAAAAGAGAGGCTGCGTGCTTAAATAGTGTCAATGCAGGGTTGGACTGGGGTGTTTGGGGTCCACAGGGGGAATTGACCCTAGGGGCCCACCCTACAGCTATATGCAAATACCTGTTAGCCGTTATTCCTGTTATAGTGGATCGTAGACTGTAAAACACAGGCGGCTCCTGCACATCTACTGTGCGCCAACATAACTGTGATGTACAATCATGGTAGTTTGCATTAAAGCGTTCTTTGATGAAAACAAATCATCACCGATCCACAGGTTAGGTAGGTAAGGTAGGTAACTTATTGATCGGTGGAATCCGAGCATTGGAAACCGCACCGATCGGAAGAATGGGGAATTTTTATCCCTTACAGGACACTTTTATCCCCATTTTAAAATGGAGCTGCAGGTGGGATGTCTGACCGGAGCTCCATTCATCCTCTTTGGTGGCTTCCAGAAAAAGCCAAGTGCAGCCCCTTAGGGAATGAATGGATCAGTGGTCGAGTCGTACATGTCGCTCCATACTTTTGGAGATAAAATTTGCACATTCTGCAGATCGGTGCAGGTCCCAGCAGTCGGACCCGCACCAATCAATAACTTATCCTTTGGCCACACTCACACATTCAGTATTTTACCTCAGTATTTGTAAGCCGAAACCAGGAGTGGGACAATCAGAGGAAAAGTATAATAGAAACACGTCACCATTTCTGTATTTATCACCCACTCCTGGTTTTGGATTACAAATACTGAGGTAAAATACTGACCAAATACTGAATGTGTAAACGGGCCCTTAGGATAGGTGATTACTTGTTTTTACCATAGAATACCTGTAAGTGCATATTTGCTACTGTGTAATAGTCACAGGACAGGGAGGGGTTAAACATCCAAGTATTTAATCTCTATTGGAAATCAAGAATCTTCCCCTTATTGATATCAAAGAGAACAAATGGCCCGCCATGCACAACACAATCCACTATACCAAGACCAATACCACCATATACAAGGGATAAATACCGCCACACCATGACCAGACCACATAGTGACCGAATACCACATACAGGCAATTAATACAGTCACACCATGACCAGACCACATATTAGATTCACATAGTGACTGAATAATACTGTCACACCATGACCAGACCAAGTATTACCACCACATAGTGATCGAATAATACCACATACAAGGAACAAATACCGCCATACCATGACCAGATCATATATTACCACCTCATAGTGACCGAATAATACAATACTGATCATTAATAAAAAACACAATACTAATAACACTAATTTTACCACTGGTGACATTGTACGCAAGAGCTCTGTATATAGTGTCAGTGTATAGATAATACAGTGATCACCAGTGACATTATACACTGGAGCTCTGTATATACTGTACAGGTAATACAGTGATCACCAGTGACATTATACACAGGAGCTCAGTATATAGTGTCAGTGTACAGGTAATACAGTGATCACTAGTGACATTATAGCATATATAGAGTACCTGTATATGCTGTAATACGGGTATATTCAGGTACTACAGTGACCACGTCCATACAGAATTATGGGCCCCATGTAATGGTCCTCCACACAGAATTATGGGCCCCATGTAATGGTCCTCCATACAGAATTATAGGCCTCATGTAAGGCTGCTCCATACAGGATTATGGGCCCCATGTAATGCTGCTCCATACAGGATTATGGGCCCCATGTAATGCCGTCCCATACAGAATTATGGGCCCCATGTAATGCCGCTCCATACAGAATTATGGGCCCCATGTAATGCCGCTCCATACAGAATTATGGGCCCCATGTAACGCCGCTCCATACAAAATCATGGGCCCCATGTAATGCCGCTCCATACAGTATATGGGCCCCATGTAATGTTGCTCCATACAGTATATGGGCCCCATGTAATGTTGCTCCATACAGTATATGGGCCCCATGTAATGCCGCTCCATGCAATATATGGGCCCCATGTTATCCCTGTAGTATATGGGCCCCATGTAATGTTGCTCCATGCAGTATATGGGCCCCATGTAATGTTGCTCCATGCAGTATACGGGTCCCATATAATGTTGCTCCATGCAGTATATGGGCCCCATGTAATGTTGCTCCGTACAGTATACGGGCCCCATGTAATGTTGCTCCATGCAGTATATGGGTCCCATGTTATCCCTGTAGTATATGGGCCCCATGTAATGTTGCTCCATGCAGTATATGGGCCCCATGTAATCTTGCTTCATGCAGTATATGGGCCCCATGTAATGTTGCGCCATGCAGTATACTGGGCCTCCATATGATGCTGAATACATAAAAAAATCAAATACTCAACTCTCCCGTTCCCTGCAGGTCCGGTATACTCAGTGTGTCATCTGACTCTGCAGTGCTCAGAGCAGAGGGCGGTAGTGAAGTCACCTCGCCCTGCCCTGAAACGTCAGAATCAGAAGAGGCTGACGTCACTGGAGCTGCAAGGAACGAGGAGAGGTATGTATTTGAGGAGGAGGGGGGGTTCTCGTTCTCCCTCCCGGGGGGGCTCTCCCTCCTCCGATCCCAGCACTGGCCTGGGTGCGCCGGCTAGTGCCGCTAGCCATGGTCATCGCTGCAGGTCAGGTCTGCGTGCATGCGTGCACGTGTCCCTGCCTCCTGCACTTTTAAAGGGCCCGCGTCCCTAAAAAATTTTTTTCTTCCTCTTCTCCTTTCTTCTTTCTCTGGGGCCCACCGGGCATTTCACTGGTACCCCGCCACGCCAGTCCACCCTGTGTCAATGTCTCTGTTCACATACAATTAAAGTCTTCCTTCAGACTTATAAGTTAGGACTATTGCCTAACGTATACCTCAGATGGATAGGCAACAGTAGCATATGTCGTCCAATAACCATTTAAAAAATATATATATATATATACAGTACAGACCAAAAGTTTGGACACACCTCATTTAAAGATTTTTCTGTATTTTCATGACTATGAAAATTGTACATTCACACTGAAGGCATCAAAACTATAAATTAACACATGTGGAATTATATACTTAACAAAAAAGTGTGAAACAACTGAAAATATGTCTTATATTCTAGGTTCTTCAAAGTAGCCACCTTTTGCTTTGATGACTGCTTTGCACACTCTTGGCATTCTCTTGATGAGCTTCAAGAGGTAGTCACCGGAAATGGTCTTCCAACAATCTTGAAGGAGTTCCCAGAGATGCTTAGCACTTGTTGGCCCTTTTGCCTTCACTCTGTGGTCCAGCTCACCCCAAACCATCTCGATTGGATTCAGATCTGGTGACTGTGGAGGCCAGGTCATCTGGAGTAGCACCCCATCACTCTCCTTCTTGGTCAAATAGCCCTTACACAGACTGGGGGTGTGTTTGGGGTCATTGTCCTGTTGAAAAATAAATGATGGTCTAACTAAACGCAAACCGGATGGAATAGCATGCCGCTGCAAGATGCTGTGGTAGCCATGCTGGTTCAGTATGCCTTCAATTTTGAATAAATCCCCAACAGTGTCACCAGCAAAGCACCCCCACACCATCACACCTCCTCCTCCATTCTTGGTGGGAACCAGGCATGTAGAGTCCATCCGTTCACCTTTTCTGCGTCGCACAAAGACATGGTGGTTGGAACCAAAGATCTCAAATTTGGACTCATCATACCAAAGCACAGTTTTCCATTGGTCTAATGTCCATTCCTTGTGTTCTTTAGCCCAAACAAGTCTCTTCTGCTTGTTGCCTATCCTTAGCAGTGGTTTCCTAGCAGCTATTTTACCATGAAGGCCTGCTGCACAAAGTCTCCTCTTAACAGTTGTTGTTGTAGAGATGTGTCTGCTGCTAGAACTCTGTGTGGCATTGACCTGGTCTCTAATCTGAGCTGCTGTTAACCTGCGATTTCTGAGGCTGGTGACTCGGATAAACTTATCCTCAGAAGCAGAGGTGACTCTTGGTCTTCCTTTCCTGGGGCGGTCCTCATGTGAGCCAGTTTCTTTGTAGCGCTTGATGGTTTTTTCAACTGCACTTGGGGACACTTTCAAAGTTTTCCCAATTTTTCGGACTGACTGACCTTCATTTCTTAAAGTAATGATAGCCACTCGTTTTTCTTTACTTAGCTGCTTTTTTCTTGCCATAATACAAATTCTAACAGTCTATTCAGTAGGACTATCAGCTGTGTATCCAACAGACTTCTGCACAACACAACTGATGGTACCAACCTCATTTATAAGGCAAGAAATCCCACTTATTAAACCTGACAGGGCACACCTGTGAAGTGAAAACCATTTCCGGTGACTACCTCTTGAAGCTCATCAAGAGAATGCCAAGAGTGTGCAAAGCAGTCATCAAAGGAAAAGGTGGCAACTTTGAAGAACCTAGAATATAAGACATATTTTTAGCTGTTTCACACTTTTTTGTTAAGTATATAATTCCACATGTGTTAATTCATCGTTTTGATGCCTTCAGTGTGAATGTACAATTTTCATAGTCATGAAAATACAGAAAAATCTTTAAATGAGAAGGTGTGTCCAAACTTTTGGTCTGTACTGTATATATAGAACATGATACACTTTTTTTGCGGGATACATTTATATTTATTCTACAGAAAATATTTAAAGACTACCTTAATGTATCTAAAATAAATTATATTTCTAAACCAGTGATTGGTACAATAATAGAAAGGTTTGTGTAGCATATAATCATTTCTGTCAAAACTGACTCTCCAGCTGTGTCTCACCAACTGGGAGGCGAGTCACAGTATGAGAAGCACTGGCATAGTGCACTCAATTTGAATTCTAGATTAAAAATTTGAATTTGCATATGGATGGATAGCTTTAGAGGTTTCTGTTCTGATCACTGGATGAATGATTTACCCAACCCCCCACCTTTCATGTAGAGCTGCAGACGCGCACTTCAAAAAATTGCACTACATGTGGCTCCTTCTCATTACATACTAAACAGTAAATTTTGTATCAGTGACTTCACCATGAAGAGGAAATAGGATTTTTGGGCTTTGAAGTTAAATTAGTATTTCCATAATAGACATTTATGGAAAATCCAATATTTGCCATGAAAGTTGGGTGCCCCACCACTGGAACCAGCTTCTTTCTCCAGAATAGAGGTCCCCTGACCCCCCTTGGTGAGGCAGCCACTGGCTGTAGGTGGGTAATGAATGGAAAGGCATTTTTGTGCTCAGTTTATAGTTTGTAAAGCCGAATAAAGACTTGCGTCCATCAAGTTCGACCTGTTAATTTTGTTAATCCTAAAGTTGATCCAGAGGAGGGCAAAAACCTCAAATGATTTAGCCAATCTTCACCTGAGGAAAAATTCCCTCCCGACTCTGAAACCAGCAGTCAGAATAAATCCCTGTATCAAACTACTATTTTATTTTATTTTTAAGTATACGCTGAAATCTGCCTGGTATCTAGAAATGCATCCAGTCCCCGCTTGAACTGGTGTAGTGAATCCGACATTACCGTCTCCTCACTCAGTGAATTCCATATTCTCACTGCTCTTACCGTAAAGAACCCCTTCCTATGCTGGTGCTGAAACCTTTTCTCTTCCAGTCTTAGTGAGTGCCCTCTTGTTACCGTAATATCCCTCCTTTTGAACAAATCCCGGGCAAGATCTCTATACTGTCCCCTAACATATTTGTACACATTTATTATGTCCCCCCTCAACCTTCTCTTTTCCAGGCTGAATAGTCCTAGTTTTGCCAACCTCTCTGGGTATTGCAGTCCCTCCATTCCCTTTATTAATTTTGTTGCCCTCCTTTGTACCTTTTCAAGCTCATTTATATCCTTTCTATATATTGGGGCCCATAACTGAGCACAGTATTCCAAGTGTGGTCTGACCAGTGCTTTGTACAGTGGAAGAACAATGTTCTCATCCTTTGCAGCTATACCTCTTCTGATACATCCCATTACCCTGTTTGCCCTTACAGCAGCGGCCTGACTTTGGGCACTCCAATTTAGTTTGCTATCAATCAAGATGCCCAAGTCCTTCTCCATCTCTGAATTCCCCAATGATTTCCCATTCAGTGAGTACTGGTGACTTCCATTTTTCCTTCCCATATGTATGACCTTACATTTCTCCTCGTTAAACCTCATTTGCCATTTAATGCTCCACCTACCCAGCTTATCCAAATCCCTCTGTAGGTCTGCACTGTCCTCTTTTGTATTAATTGTTTTACATAACTTTGTGTCATCTGCAAATATTGATATTTTACTATTTATCCCGTTGACTATGTCGTTAATAAAGATATTAAATAACATTGGGCCTAGTACAGACCCCTGTGGTACCTCACTAGTGACGCTTACCCAATCTGAGTATATTCCATTTATAACCACCCTCTGCCTTCTATCCCTTAGCCAGTTTGCTACCCACTTGCAAACATTTTCCCCCAGCCCCATCATTCTCATTTTGTATACCAACCTATTATGTGGCACGCTATCGAACGCTTTTGAGAAGTCGAGATACACGACATCCACTGGTTCCCCCTGATCTACTCGAGGGCGAACCTCCTCGTAGAAGTCAATCAGGTTTGTTTGGCAGGAGCGATTCCTCATGAATCCATGTTGGTTCGGGATTAAAAGATTATTAGCATCAAGATGCTCCGTAATTGCCTCTTTAATGAAGCTTTCAAAAATTTTGCCCACAATGGACGTCAGACTCACCGGCCGATAGTTTCCGGCGTCACTTTTTGCTCCCTTTTTGAATATTGGCAAAACATTCGCCTGTCGCCAATCAAGTGGTACAGACCCAGTCTCAACAGAGTCCTTAAATATAAGATATAACGGTCTGTCTATCACATTACTTAGTTCCCTTAGTACCCGTGGGTGTATGCCATCAGGTCCTGGTGATTTGTTTATTTTAATGTTACTGAGGCGTTTCTGTACCTCAACTTGGGTTAGATTAGTCATACTTAGCGGAGGATTAAGCTTATCACTTCTCATTTCTCCTGTTAGTTCTATTTCCTTTGTGAAAGTTGTCGAAAAAAAATTATTTAATAGATTAGCTTTATCCTCATCTTTCTCTATGATTTTGCCTTCCTCACTTTTTATCGGTCCAATATTATCCGATTTAATCCTTTTACTATTTATATACGTAAAGAACAGTTTGGGATTTGATCTACTTTCCCTAGCAATACGTTTCTCTGTTTCCTCCTTCGCTATTTTTATTTGTTTTTTACAGGTTCTCGTTTTTTCCTTGTAACACATTAGTGCCTCCTTACTGTTTTCCTGTTTTAATCTCTTGAATGCCTCTTTTTTGCTATTTAACGCCCCTTTTACGTTCTTGTTCAACCATATTGGTTTCCTCTTATTTCTGGCCCTTTTATTCCCATACGGTATATACCTCTCTGTAACGGGTCTGGGAGGCGGAACCTCAGAGCTACTATACAAGGGGGCGGTCCTTGTAAGGGAGCGGGTGGCGACCAGGGAAGACGGGCAGGCAGTCACAGCAGGTGACCGGGACAGTCTCTGGGTGAACGGGCAGGAGGTCACGGCAAATGACCGGGGCAGTCTCTGGATGAACGGGCTGGAGGTCACGGCAAGTGACCGGGGCAGTCTCTGGGTAAAGGGTAGGTACGACCTGTGATGGCTGAACCTCCAGGTAGGCTAGCAGGCAGATGGAAGATGTATGCTCCCAGGTGAGCAAGCGAGAGTCTCTGGATGAACGGGTGGTCACAGCATGTGACGGCGGATCTTCCAGGTAGGCAAACAGGCAGGTAGCGGAGGAGCGCTCCCAGGTGAGCGGGCAAGAGTCTCTGGAATAGCAGGTGGTCACAGCACGTGACGGCGGAGCCTCCAGGTAGGCTAGCAGGCAGGTAGCAGATGTGCGCTCCCAGGTGAGCGGCCAAGCTGGTCCATAGACAGACTGACAGGAGTAGGAAGGCAGACCGTCGGACCTCAGGCTAGCAAGCAGGTAGCAGGAATATCAGGCAGGAAACAGACAGCAAACTGGCAGGACTCTGGCAGGAATCAGGCAGGTAACTGGCAACGGGACCTGAGGGCTGAAGCAGAGTAGTGAACAGTGCAACAACATTGCTCGGGCACCTCCATTTTGGAGGAGGTGCCTTATATATGGTGAAGTCCTCCGGCCATTGGCCGGGGACTCCTTAGGACGGCGCGCGCGGCCCCTTTAAGAGGGAGGGAGCGCGCGCGCGCCCTAAGCACAGTGGCCGGGAAGGAGCGCGCGCTGCCAGCAGAGCGGGAGGAGGACGCCGGGCTCGGAGCAGAGAGGTGAGGGGAACAGCGTCCCTGCCTAGCAGAGGGCAGGGACGCCGACGCTACAGTACCCCCCCCTTTAGGCCCCCCCTTTTTTAGGCCAGACAGAAATTTAGCAAGGATGAGAGGGGCATGGATGTTCTCCCGGGGCTCCCACGTTCTCTCTTCAGGACCAAACCCCTTCCAATCTACTAGAAAAAAGGTCTTCCCTCTTACCCTTTTGGTGGCCAGAATGTTCTCTACCTCAAATTCGTTTTCAGCGGAAACCGGAGCAGGAGGCGTGCCTGTAGACTTGGAAAAAGAGTTAAGTACCACAGGTTTGAGGAGAGATACATGGAAGGAGTTAGGGATCCGCAAGTTGGCCGGGAGTTTCAATTTATAGGCCACCGGGTTGATCTGACTGATGACCTCCAGAGGACCGATGAACCGAGGCCCTAACTTATAGGAAGGAATCTTGAGCCGGACATACTTGGACGAGAGCCAGACCTTATCCCCTGGACGGAATTGAGGAGGATCCAGACGTTTTTTGTCAGCATGTCTTTTCATACGCTCGGATGACAGAAGGAGTGCGGACCGGGTACTCTCCCATATGGAGGAAAATTTGTTAACAAGAGATTCCGCAGCCGGATTGTCCACCGAGGTGGAGACGGGAAACGGGATCCGAGGATGCTGACCGAAGACTACAAAAAACGGGGATTTGGAGGAAGATTCGCTCTCGTGATTGTTGTACGAGAATTCGGCCCATGGCAGGAGATCCACCCAGTCAGAATGGTGGGCATTAACGAAGTGCCGGAGGTAACTGGTCAGGATCTGATTGATCCGCTCCACTTGACCATTAGACTGTGGGTGGTAAGCGGAGGAGAAGTCCAGGGTGACGTCTAGCAATTTACAAGTGGCTCTCCAGAAACGAGAAGTGAACTGTACCCCACGATCCGACACGATGTGACGGGGCAGGCCATGAAGACGGAAGATGTGGCGGATAAAGTCTTTAGCCAGCTCGGGTGCAGACGGGAGGCCTGGCAGGGGAATGAAGTGAGCCATCTTGGAAAAGCGGTCAGCGACCACCCAAATGACCGTACAACCGGCAGAGACGGGAAGATCAGTTATGAAGTCCATCACTATATGCTGCCAGGGGGCAGCAGGTACTGGCAGAGGAAGGAGGCGACCGGCTGGCAGGTGTCTCGGAACTTTGTTGCGGGCGCAGGACACACAGGCAGAAACAAAGTCTATTACATCCTTGTGCAGGTTAGGCCACCAGTAGTGCCGGGTAATAAGCTGGAGGGTCTTTTTCTGACCGGCGTGGCCAGCTAGTTTAGACGAATGACCCCAGTGTAGGACCTTCTCCCGATCAGGTACCGATACGAACGTCTTACCGGGAGGGAGACGATTTAGACTCACGGGAGCCACCTGCATTACTCTGGCGGGATCGATGATATGTTTAGGTTCTTCCTCGAGGTCAGATACCAGAAAGGATCGGGACAAGGCGTCCGCTTTGATGTTCTTGTCAGCCGGGCGAAAATGTAGAACAAAATCAAAGCGAGCAAAAAACAAGGACCACCGGGCTTGGCGCGGATTAAGTCTCTGGGCATGCTGGAGATAAGCCAAGTTCTTGTGGTCAGTGTAAATTATTACCGGATGAAGAGCCCCCTCGAGCAGGTAACGCCACTCCTCCAATGCCAGTTTGATGGCCAATAACTCTCGGTCTCCTATGGAATAATTGCGCTCAGACGAGGAGAAGAGTTTGGAGAAGAAGCCGCAAGTTACCATCCTCCCGGAAGAAGATTTTTGAGTAAGTACAGCTCCGGCTCCAGAGGAGGAGGCGTCAACCTCCAGAAAGAACTGCTTGTTGCCATCCGGACGATGCAGCACCGGGGCGGAAGAGAAGGCCTGTTTTAAGGAAAGAAAGGCCTCCTCTGCTTCGGACGGCCACTCCTTGGGATTAGTACCCTTACGGGTGAGCGCGGAAATTGGGGCAGTCCGGGAAGAGAAGTGTGGTATGAAGAGGCGGTAGTAGTTGGCGAAGCCCAGGAACCGCTGAATGGCCTTCAACCCCTCCGGTCGGGGCCATTTCTCGATGGCAGACAGTTTCTCTGGATCCATTCGTAGGCCGGTCTGAGAAATAATGTAGCCCAAAAACGGAAGCGAGGTCTGCTCAAAGAGGCACTTCTCATATTTAGCGAAGAGGTGGTTCTGCCTGAGCCTGAGCAGGACCTGACGAACGTCCCTCCGGTGAGTCTGGAGATCCGGAGAGAAGACCAAGATGTCGTCCAGGTACACCACAACGCAGGAGTAGAGAAGGTCCCGGAAGATGTCATTGACCAACTCTTGAAAGACGGCAGGAGCGTTACAGAGACCAAAGGGCATTACCAGATATTCATAGTGGCCGTCCCGGGTGTTGAATGCAGTCTTCCATTCATCCCCTTGACGGATACGGACCAGGTTGTACGCCCCACGGAGGTCCAGTTTGGTGAAGACTCTAGCCCCCCTCAGGCGATCAAATAATTCTGGAATGAGCGGAAGGGGGTACTTATTCTTCACCGTGATCTGGTTAAGGCCTCTATAGTCTATACAGGGACGGAGAGAGCCGTCCTTCTTTTTTACGAAGAAGAAGCCTGCTCCCGCCGGGGAGGTAGATTTCCGGATGAATCCCCTGGCCAAATTCTCCTCAATATATTCGGACATCGACCGGGTCTCAGCAGCGGACAATGGGTAAATACGCCCACGGGGAGGAGTAGTACCGGGTAACAGGTCGATAGGACAGTCGTATGGTCTATGAGGGGGTAATGTCTCTGCCTCCTTTTTATTAAAGACATCAGCAAATGACCAATAGGGAATCGGAAGTCCAGGTAGATTAGTTGGGGTAGGAGAAGGACGGACGGGATGAACAGGAACCAAACAAGTCTTATGACAGTCCTGTCCCCAGCGAAGAACTTCTCCGGTCTGCCAGTCAAGCACGGGTGCATGTCTCTGGAGCCAAGGTAGACCTAGTAAGAGGGCGTGAGAGAGTCCAGGCAGAACATGAAAAGAGATGCTCTCAGAATGCAGCATTCCCACCTGCAGAGTTATGGATTCGGTGATGAGTTGGATGGGACGTGGTAAGAGGCCCCCATCCACAGCAGCGACAGATAATGGTACAGCCAGAGGTTTGGTGGGAATGCGGTATTTTTCTACCAGGGACTGTGAAATAAGATTCCCGGCCGCTCCAGAGTCAAGTTGGGCTAGTTCGAAATAACGATTCTCCCCGCAGATAATAGAGACTGACAGTAGCAGAGATGGAGAGGATTTATTCTTGTCTAGGTCGACCTCTCTGAGCGAACCTAGACACAGGCGTTTCCCGACCTCTCCGGGCAGGTACGGATCCGATGCTCCTTACTGCCACAGTAGAAGCAGCTCCCTTCGGCACGGCGTAAGTCCTGACGGGTTTTGACCATCTTGGTCTGGTTGACCTGCATAGGCTCAGGAGAGTGTACCTGGGGAGAAACGGAGGGAGTGACGGGTTTCTGAAAAGTAGGAGCTAGACGTGGAAACCTCCTCTCACGGGTGACCTCTTTGGCACGCTCCTGGAACCGTAGGTCAATCCGGGTGGCAAGAGTTATTAGGTCATCGAGAGTGGTAGGAATGTCTCGACCGGCAAGTTCATCTTTAATACGGCCGGACAGACCCTCCCAGAAGACAGACACCAGAGCGTCGTTATCCCAAGCCAGCTCCGAGGCAAGGGTACGGAACCGTATGGCATATTGGCCCACGGTGAGATTTCCCTGGTGGAGGCGTAGCAGAGATGATGCGGATGAGGTCTTCCGTCCGGGTTCGTCGAAGACTTTCCGGAAAGCCGTGAGAAAGGCAGGCAAGTCGGACACCAGGGGGTCTCCTCTCTCCCATAGAGGATTTAGCCAGGCCAGGGCCTCCCCGGTGAGATGGGACATGATGAAGGCAATTTTGGCCCGGTCGGAGTTAAACTGGTGGGACAGGAGTTCAAAGTGCAGGGTGCACTGATTTATGAAGCCCCGAGCCTGAGCGGAGTCGCCTCCGAAGCGAGGAGGTGCAGAAAGCCGGGGTCCGGGGTAGGATACCATGGTATTGGTGGGCAGCGGAGCTGCCGGGTTGCGAGTCATGGCACTGGCGGTGGTTGCTGGTGGAGCAGTCAGAGTGTCCAGGCGAGAATTGACATTCCGCAGGTGACCCAGGATGGACTCCTGTTGGGACCTCTGACGGGACAGTTCATGACAGAGGTCCGAGAGCGAGGGAGCTTGGGTGCCACCGGGTTCCATGGCCCGAGCAAACTGTAACGGGTCTGGGAGGCGGAACCTCAGAGCTACTATACAAGGGGGCGGTCCTTGTAAGGGAGCGGGTGGCGACCAGGGAAGACGGGCAGGCAGTCACAGCAGGTGACCGGGACAGTCTCTGGGTGAACGGGAAGGAGGTCACGGCAAATGACCGGGGCAGTCTCTGGATGAACGGGCTGGAGGTCACGGCAAGTGACCGAGGCAGTCTCTGGGTAAAGGGTAGGTACGACCTGTGATGGCTGAACCTCCAGGTAGGCTAGCAGGCAGATGGAAGATGTATGCTCCCAGGTGAGCAAGCGAGAGTCTCTGGATGAACGGGTGGTCACAGCATGTGACGGCGGATCTTCCAGGTAGGCAAACAGGCAGGTAGCGGAGGAGCGCTCCCAGGTGAGCGGGCAAGAGTCTCTGGAATAGCAGGTGGTCACAGCACGTGACGGCGGAGCCTCCAGGTAGGCTAGCAGGCAGGTAGCAGATGTGCGCTCCCAGGTGAGCGGCCAAGCTGGTCCATAGACAGACTGACAGGAGTAGGAAGGCAGACCGTCGGACCTCAGGCTAGCAAGCAGGTAGCAGGAATATCAGGCAGGAAACAGACAGCAAACTGGCAGGACTCTGGCAGGAATCAGGCAGGTAACTGACAGGTAACTGGCAACGGGACCTGAGGGCTGAAGCAGAGTAGTGAACAGTGCAACAACATTGCTCGGGCACCTCCATTTTGGAGGAGGTGCCTTATATATGGTGAAGTCCTCCGGCCATTGGCCGGGGACTCCTTAGGACGGCGCGCGCGGCCCCTTTAAGAGGGAGGGAGCGCGCGCGCGCGCGCCCTAAGCACAGTGGCCGGGAAGGAGCGCGCGCTGCCAGCAGAGCGGGAGGAGGACGCCGGGCTCGGAGCAGAGAGGTGAGGGGAACAGCATCCCTGCCTAGCAGAGAGCAGGGACGCCGACGCTACACTCTCGCACTGAGTATTCAGAATTCTTTTGAAGGTTTCCCATTTACTATTCGTATTCCTTTGATTAAGTACTTTGTCCCAGTCAATAAGTTGAAGGTTTTCTATCAGCTGATCAAACTTCGCCCTCCTAAAGTTTAATGTTTTTGTTGTTCCCTTATTGATAACCCTACTGAAGGGCATTTTGAAGTCAATAATATTATGATCGCTATTACCTAGGTGCCCCCCTATCTGTATCTCAGTTATTCTATCAGGCCTATTAGTCAATATTAAGTCCAACACGGCCTTCCCTCTCGTTGGTTCCTGCACTAGTTGGGAGAGATAATTATCCTTAATATTTGTCAAGAACCTTTTTCCTTTCTGAGATCTACAGGTTTCTGTTTCCCAGTCAATATCCGGGTAGTTGAAATCCCCCATTACAATCACTTCATTATGTTTTGCTACTTTGTCTATTTGTCCTAATAGCAGATTCTCATTCTCCTCTGTTATATTTGGTGGCTTATAGCAGACCCCCAGTAATATGTTATTATTATTTTTTGCCCCTTCTATCTCTACCCACATGGACTCGACCCCCTCTTCTCCCTCTCCTATATCTTCCCTTAGTCTGGGCTTTAGACATGACTTTACATATAAGCAGACTCCTCCGCCTTTCCCCTGTTTCCGGTCCCTTCTAAATAAACTATAATCTAATAAATTTACCGCCCAGTCGTAGCTATCGTCTAGCCAAGTCTCTGTTATACCTACGATGTCATACCTCTCCTCCGATATAAGCGCCCGCAGCTCATCCGCCTTATTGGTCAGGCTTCTTGCGTTGGTCAGCATGCAAGATAAAACTTTGGGGTTATTTAGCATCCTATTCTTCTCTAACGATCTAACTGTACTATCCCCACCCCCCTCTCCACCCTCATTATATTCACTTCTCCCCTTCCCCCTTGCTTGCCTCACATCCCACCTATTTCCTTGGTTCCCCCCCCGTCTCTAGTTTAAAAACTCCTCCAACCTATTAGCCATCTTCTTCCCCAGCACCGCTGCACCCTCCCCATTGAGGTGCAGCCCGTCCCTACGATAGAGCCTGTAGCCGACCGCGAAGTCGGCCCAGTTCTCCATGAACCCAAACCCTTCTGCCTTGCACCAACTCTTTAGCCACTTATTCACCTCCCTAACTTCCCGTTGGCGCTCCTGTGTGGCTCGCGGGATTGGTAGTATTTCTGAGAAAACTACCTTGGAGGTCCTTGCCCTAAGCTTCCTACCTAGGTCCCTGAAATCATTTTTAAGGACCCTCCATCTACCACTCACTTTGTCATTGGTGCCGATGTGGACTATGACCGCTGGGTCTTCGCCAGCCCCACCCAGTAACCTGTCAACCCGATCCGCGATGTGCCGGACTCGAGCGCCAGGGAGGCAGCACACTGTTCGGCGATCCCGGTCTTTGTGACAGATTGCCCTGTCTGTCCCCCTAATAATAGAGTCACCCACTACCAGGACCTGTCTTGCCTGCCCTACACTTCCCCCCTCCCCCTCATTACTGGAGCATACACTCCCCCGGCGGTCAGAGGATCTGTCGTGCTCCAATAATGCCGGTTCTGAACCAGCCTTCCTATACTTCTTCCCTCTATCCCTCCTAACTGTTATCCAGCTCCCTGCCTGTTCAGCCTGCACTTCCCCTCTATGCTCCACCCCCAGTATTGACCCATTGAGTGTCTGCTCGGTGAGCAGCAAACTCCGTTCCATGTTGTCGATGCTCTTCAGTATCGCTATCTGAGCACTTAGATCCAGAATTTGGGCTTCCAAGTGCACGATATGCTCACATCTCTCGCAGCAGTATGGATCCTCGGGCGGTTGCTCACGGAATGCATACATTGCGCAAGATGTACACTGCACGGCTCCGGCCAACATGGACGTCATTCTAAATATGGGGATACAGTCAGTATATATATACAAGTACAAAACACAATTATTTATATATAGGTGTATGGACGGGGATCAATTAGGGATGTGCAAGTGTATCAGATATCGGCGGGGGATCAGTTAAGTATGGACGGGGGATCAATTAAGTATCAAGTATTGACGGGGGAATCAGCTAAGTAGGTCAGGTGGATTAATTTGTTGTTTCCAGAACCCCTACAGAGATATGCAAATGCATAGTCTCATATCCATTCATTCCCCGCCTATCATCAGTTGTGTTTGGTATCATCGCATAACCATGCAGGGTTGGCTCACACTACAAAGATACAATGATATTGTATAAATCACAAACTTTCTTCTATTTGCTAAAATTGTTAATATATTTGAAAAAAAATCGTAAGGCGACAATAATATAAACATTTTTTCATTTTCTTTAAGATATTTATTCTACTATAAGAATTTTAAAGACTTTAATAGAAAATGTTATCAATTGATTATATTTTGAAAAACATTTCTTACCCTTTTATTAATTTTAACTATCTTACACATTTAGCTGTCTTACCTTAAACTTAGAGATTTCTGACATCTTATAACTTCCACTTAGCTTGAATTTTTAAAAAGACAGCTTTTTATTGTAACTTTCAGATTCATTATCTAGTGGGTCAGTAAAGATAAATTTATATTTTCTCATTTACTGTGTCTTCCTTTTACTTAAGTGCTTGTTTTCATTAGACACTTTGAGGCATTAAATGACCGCCGATCAGTTGTTTAATAGCCTGTTTTTGTTCTTGGGAGCACATATCCTGGTCGATGTGCTGCTGAGAATTATGATTTTTTTTAAGCAAGCCAAAATATCATTTTACTTGAAGAACAAGCATGTTGCTCGTTTATTGGGAATTAGTAGTCTGTTTACACTGCAGGATTATTGGGTAATGAGCATTCCTAGGAACGCTCGTTCCTAATAACCTTGTAGTGTAAATACAACCTTAATACTTGATTTGTTTAATTAACGCTATACTGTTATTAAAATGGTTTAAATGGGGTTGTCCAGGCTTTGGACAAAGTCTGCGGTCACTTGCTGTATAAAAATCGTATACATGTGATGTGACCACCGGCTCACACTGGGGATACCAGGAAATCATGATAGCATCCAGACAACCCCTTTAATGATATGACTGGATTGAGTACAAATTAATCTGAACACTTAAAAAACATTTTTCTTAATATTTATCTAAACTCCAAATCTATCAAAACTTCTGTGTTAATCAATTTAATATAGCTTTATAGCTGACCAAGTTTTAATTATCTAGTATTAGCAAAGATTTAAAGGGAAGCTGTCACTAGATTCATGCTGCCCAAATCACGAGCAGCAATCAGAGCCTGGCTGTGTGATGGTAGCCAGGTATGTTTTACTGTGAAACACTAGACTGTTTGGGAGTAAACAAACTTATAAAAGCCAACTTCTACAGACCCTATTCCAGAGGTCTCTCCCTAAGTACACACATGGGTCAATCAACTTGTGCTGGGGTAGAGAGGAGGTGGCCAGGGGCCATGGACTAGTCAGGTCTCTCCCTACGGTTCCTTAGTTTGATAAACCAGCCAGGGACCATAGGAAAACACCTGACTAGTCTGTGCCCCCAAGTCCTGCTTCTGAGTCCCTGCCCTGCTTAAGCAGATTGACAGGTTTCTCGCTATGTTAAAAAAAAAGAAGGCACAACACAAAAGAGAACTCATCACTAGTATAAATATATATATATATATATTATAATTAGAAATTAATCAGCACAGACCAAACACAACATGATCATAAAAGGAAGTGATTCCGTTTTCTAAATTAGACTTGAAAAAAATCCTTATGTTTTAGTTACATAGATAACACCATTTTTATATACTCAAGGTAGCCATTTATACAAAACAACAGGAAGTGTAGTCATTTTAGTTGTAACCACTCAATTTACGTTTTAGAAGCTGAACTGAAATCTGTTGGTTATGCAAAGAAATTTGTTCATTCATGTGTGATTCTAACAGTGAAAAGGTTGGCTGGCACTTAAAGGGAACCTGTCAGTGAGATCAACACACCCAAAATGCATATATGGGCATGCAGGTCTTTGAAAGCGAATTCTGTATATCTAACTCTTTATGTCTATTATCTTTTGCATTTCCATGAAATCAGCATTTTATTTCAAATGTAAATGAGGTGTTAAGTGCTCTGAACCTGACAGCACTATCTGAACTTCTGCCCCCCAATGTTGTTTCCCCACCCAACACTTGGCCAATAGTTTTGGGGTTTTGGTTTTTTGGCATTCATCATGTGGTAAAAATAACGTGGTAGTGGGATTTTCCAGGTCAATTAAAAAAAAAAAAACACCTTAAAAAAATGTTTTGCTTGTGTTGCCATTTTCTGAGACCCCTAACATTTTAATTTTTTCACTTGATGGAGCTGTGTGAGGAGATTGTTTTAGCGTGGTGAGGGGAGATGGTTTGGTTGGTGTTTTTTTGCAGTGTTGTGGTGACCAAAAAAAACGCATTTGTGGTGTTTTGATTTTCTTTTCATTACGTCATTTATCGATCAGGTTAATTACATTTATATTTTAACAGATCAAACATGTACAGATGTTGATATACCAAATATGTTTTTTTTTATTCCTATACTTTTAACATTTTCAGCAGACCCTCAAATGTAATAACAACCCCTTAGCACCTCTCAATCATGTCAAAATTCACCCCACAACCCAGGCTGTAGATTGACAGCAGCATTTAAGGAGTTAAAAGCAGTTGACGGAGCTCAGCTCCACTCTGCTATTAGAGAAAGATAAAGAACAAGAAGGCAAAAAACTTCGAATCAAAGTCCAAATTAATGGTAAAATTACAAAATTATATTAATAAAATTAAATAGAAAACGTGAATCACAGATTCAGAAACAAAGAGTAATAAAACAATGGAGGAGTACCAATGGGGAGCAAATAACAAATAGATCTAATACAAAATCAAGCATCCAGGAAAGGAAACTGCTCTATACAGATGTAGTAAAGCATTTTAGTAAAGTGCAGGTGCTTCAGAGGTAGGTCAGGGAAAAATGTTATGTATAGGATCAATCACGCCACCTTCCAAACAGAAATTCTAATATAAATAGCTTGTGCACAGGACAGCAGATTGTTCTGGCTGATGTTCATACCCTGACACCTTCAGTGCAGACATATGTGCTAACACAAGTGAAAGGAATTCCAAACGGCAGCATAGCAAATCTAACATAAGTCTTATGAAGTACTTACGGCCACAGTGGATGAAAGCAAGCTCCTTAATGGCGCTCGCCCCGACGCGCGTTTTGGCACGGCTGCCTTCATCAGGGATTGACGTGAGTGAGGGTGGGAAGGGTTTAAAAGGCCCCATGAACCAATAAAAAAGGGAGGTTTGTAGTCTTCCTACCAATGACTATGAAGAGGGCGTTGCATGACGCATGGCAATCAGCGCTGCACCGCCGTATCCATGGCAAAAAAATAATAATTTCCGTCCTTGTCTGCTTGTCCTAACATCGACTTATTTGTACAAATCGTCTCTAAAGATCTTGAGAAAATCTCCAAAAAAATGCTGTATGACAATCTCACAAGGAAAGAGAAAGATTCTCTGAAAAGACTAAAAGATCTTGGAGACGTGGAAATTAAACAGGCAGACATGTGCGGAAATATTGTAATTTGGCCCAAATCCAATTATGAGAGAGAAGCATTCCGCCAGTTAAATAATGAGGCAAATTATAAAAAACTCACCTTTAACCCTTCCAGTAATTTCTATTCTAAATATGATAAACTACTTTTGAGAGCGACAAATACAGGCATTTCTAAAAAATTATGTTCTGCCCTTACAGTGAAGGAACCAATTGTTCTGACATTTTATTTATTGCCGAAAGTGCATAAGGATAGTACCTGTCCACCCGGGAGACCAATTCTATCTGGTTGTGGAAATTATCTTGAAAATGCAGGAAGATTTATAGACACCAAATTGCAACCTCTTGTTGAATGTCTCCCCACTTTTACTAAAGATACAGGGGACTTTCTAAGAAAGATTGATGGACTTCATACTGGGACTAACACCTTATTCCTACCCCAGTGAAACGCAGATGCACCAGTCATATAAAGGGAGATGTTCCAGCATGACATTGGCTTCAATGCTCAGCCTCTATTGTCTTTTGTGCTTGTCACGTCATGTGAGGGCAATGGGAGATGATATCCCTGAATAAAGATGGCGATTGCACATTTGGAATCCACACCGTGCAAGCGCGAGGCCCGTCTGAAACTCCGGGCATAACGATTGGCTATTAGGCTATGACGTGAACGGACATGCGCAGAAGCATGTTTCCGGACACCAGTGTTGGCGGTGTACACACTGAAGTATTATATTTAAAACCAATGGGTAAGTCATACTCAGCAATTAATTATATTGCACATGATATTATTAATTGATTATTAACACATTAAGCACTTTATACTGATGTATTTACATATAAAATGGGTTATAGAGAAATATTATCATGTGATTTGTACTGGCACATTGTACTATATTTATAATGATAATTGCTGTATTATATACAACTAGCTTTTACCCGCGGCTTCGCTCGTGTGGAATTTGGTCTGCCACATTAAGTTTCGTGACAGATCATTTTAATAGTAAAAAAAAATAATCTTAATAGTAAAAAAAAATAATCTTATTTAGTTACTCGTACATCCAAAATTTCAGATGTCTAACTTCAAAACTGACGGATTCCATACAATCTTTGAACCCCTATAATATGAAGAGGGAAACTCTTGAGGGTGGAATTATCAAAAACACGTGAGCAAGCTACGTATAGCTGACCGTGGGAAAAACAGGGCGTGCCTAAATGTATCCCCGCTACCTTCAAAGTTTGCCCTTGTGATTTATTGATGGTCATTGAAAATGCAACTTTAAGTGGGAACTGCAAACGTTTGAAATTAAAGGGTAAGTTATTGGGTATTATTGGGATGCGTGGTATAAGAATATTTTCACCCTTAGCTTCTCCAGTTAAAATTGTGGCCTTTACAATGTGCCTGCCTAGTTCAGTGACTCGCAATCTAGTGCCATTACATAATCTCGTGGCGTCCAAGTTGCGCATTAACAAAACGGGTATACCGACCTTTAATTCGAGCTTATGAGATGGGACCCCGGATAGCTCCAAAGAGTTAAGAAACTCCACGGGGTAGCTCGTACAGTCTTCAGATGACATGACTGTGTCGATGGAGTTGTAGGTTGTTGCATCGCTGGTTACTTGGTCCAAGATAATTTTATTGATTTTCGCAACTGTTTCATTTCTTGGTGCTAGTATAGTTCTTTCACATAGCCAATTTTCATTGTGGATGTTTTGTTGCAAATTTGGAAAAACTTGAGCAATAAGTGCGTCTTCCGAATCCACAACATGACAAAATTGGTTAGTGAATAGAACCATACCTTCTTCGTCAGTTTCGATTCGACCTTCACCGATCTCGAGCAGTTTCTCAGCGTACGCGCCTGACTCTAGATCACTGAATAACTGGACACACTTGTTGGTGGTGAGGTGCAGCTTTTCAACTTTGGTCCATAAATATGAGGATTTCAGACATGCGTTAATTTCGTCTGCTGCAGTGCCTCGCTCGATGACAGGCAAAGTTTGCCTAAAGTCCCCAGCCAATAAAACAACCACACCAACCATTATTGTTTGTTTACTGTGTAAGTCTTGTAGACAACGATCAAGAGCTTCGATGGTGCGTTTGTGTGACATTGTGCACTCGTCCCACACGATTAGTTTGCACTGTTGCAACAGGAGGCCACGGGCGCTGCTCTTGCTGATATTACACGATGGGGTTTCTTCGTTCACCAGATTAAGAGGTAATTTAAAGACTGAATGTGCCGTCCGTCCACCGCTTAGCAATGTTGCAGCAATTCCAGAGGAAGCCACAGCTAGTGCAACGTTATGACCGCTACGAATTTTTGCTAAAAGTAAATTAAGCAAGAAAGTTTTTCCTGTACCACCCGGGGCATCAAGGAAAAAAAGTCCGCCTTCACCATTCTCAACTCGTCCTACTATTTTGTGATAAATCTCTCTTTGATCAGGTAGCAAACGTGGCCCAGTTTCGCAAACGTGAGCGTCTAACTGGTTGGTATCATAGCTTAGCTCTTTTATCAACTCGTTCGACGCTCTCCTCTACGCCGCGGTGAGGGTAGACCAAAATCGGACAATTTCTTTCTAGAAATTATTAATATTTTGTCCTCGATAAGCCCCAACGCCTCATTGAAACAGAGATCATCGTTAACGTGATCCATTCTTTCAAATCTGTGCATGATATCCTCTGATAACGCAGTTTTATACTTGTGCCAGAGTTGTAGAAGATTGGATAAACCGCAAGTGCATATCAATATGGCAAACAGCTCTCTTATTTGCGCCGGGGAGCGACATAGCTCGGCCTCTTCTAAGGTGGTATCCCAGTGGTTATCATCTTCCAACAACCCCATCTTCTCACACACCTGCCGAAAAGTTGCAAGTTCTTGACCTTCAAATGTTTTTAAATCCGAGAAGTCGGTTGAACCCCTTATTACATTCAGCAGCATACGCAAGCAATAACATTCAAAATTGCTAACGTGCACCGTGTAAATGCTACCTAGAGCGTCTCCTGCCTTCACACCTGGCCAGCCATCGACAGGTGTTCCTTGTAAACGACGTTTCCATTGCTTCCGTGCCACATTCCAAGTATAGTAGCGAGGCACGTCAATGTAAAGTAATGTTTTTGCAAACGTATCACTTTGGCACAACAGGAAAAATACAGTTAGTGTAGTTTTAGGTGGTGCTTCTAATCTCTCTCTAAAATTATTTTCCGTAAAGTAAACCCTCTCGCCATTGGGTAAATGAATCGCGAGATGAGTGACGGTTGGGTGTCTCTCGTGCAGAGGCAGACCTAAGATCCGCCACGCTGCTTCGTTACTACTAACATATCGGCCGATTCTAAAGGTCTGCACCTCATCTCTTGGGTCAATGTTAACATTCCCTTGCTGGCGGATGTTAAAAATAGCCTGGTCGCTACCCTTATTAATATATTTACAAATATATTTTATCGCCGGTACCGTATTACAGAACTCTACATTTAAATGAGAATTAAAATTTTTTGATAAGAGTGGAGAATATGGGACCACCCAGCTATTGTCCACCAATATTTCCTGTGTTCCTCTACGGGTTTTTATAATCGTCGTGCGTCCACCATTCTCTGGTGCTCTGCGCTTGTACAAAGGATAACCTTTGTCATTGGTTTGAGTATCTTTTAAAAGCTTCCTCGGATATTTTTTGGTACATTTTCCTTCCTTCATGCATGGCGATGAAGAATTGAATGTACCACATGGCCCGTGAATCATATTCTTTGTCACTGTATCATAGAGCTTTTGATCGGTTTCTGGGTTTGGTATCTCAGCACATATGATTTCGTCAATTTGGTTCGGATGCAATTTTTCCTTTAACCACAGCAGTAAGTGCACATGAGGCAAACCTCGCTTTTGCCACTCGATCGAGTACATGAAGCATTGCATATCACTAAATATGTTACCTTTTGTAAGTAGAGCTACCAACTTCTGTACTTTTATTCTAAATACTCGAGCTGTTAAGTCATGTCTGTCCGATGAATTTTGACCAGCCATAAGCTCTTTGGTGATTTCTGGCCAAGCGGGGTTGCAAGTCATTGTAATAAATAAATCAGGCCTCCCATAATTACGTACGTATGTGAACGCATCTTGTGTGTATTCGTGTAGGTATCTCGGGCTATTTACAAATTATGACGGGAGAATCACCATCTGACCTAAGTTATTTGGATCCAAATCTGCATCATTTCTTATTGCATCTTGCAAGTGAATATAATTTTCTGTGCGCAGTTTTTTTTGATTTAAAGAAATGAACCTTAAGCGCTCACTTTCCATCTTTACATACATGTCGACCAGAAACTGATGAAGTAGGAGCCTACACTTAAGTATCAAATTAAAATCGCTGCGACGGACCATCAAGTGAAAGGCATAAAAATCTTTGCAGGACACCTTTTTGCTTGCCATTGCTTGTTTGGTAATTGGATTTATCTGAGGAATATCAATGCTGTACCCCTCTTGTCCTTTCCAAAAAATTATTGGGTACTCGAGAGCGTCATAGAATCTATGTGCATCGGGAACCCTAGTGAGCATGCCAGCGCGCGGCTGCACAACGATGTCCCGAGACATAGTTTGTTCGCTACTAACTATTACTGCAGCTATTTCATTTGTAGTAGGGGCATTGAATCGTCTCTCATGTTGACCACGTGATACACGGTCTGGGTGAATCACTACTTTGAAATGATCGTCATTGATCATTCTGTCTCTAGCCGTTTTAAATTCATGCACCAAAATGTTGTGGTCGTGAAGTACTCGTTGTAATTTTTTAACTATGTTTCGATCTACGCTTTGCACGCACTCAGTACGCCTGTTGATTTGTTCTTCTTCGTCACCTATGAAATAAACTTGAAAAAATTGTGGTTGCGAAATGGACGTAGGAATTAAAGAACCGATACGGTGGTATACTTGTCCTTGTATTGTAAAGGTCGGGCAAAACCCTGGCATTGAGACAATTTGATCGGCTCCAAAAGACGTCATATGAAAGCACATGTTGTATTTTCTTATATTATTTAGAAAAAGGCTAGATTCATCAGTTTCATTAGAGAAAAGCTCTTTTAAAGGTTGAACTGGCTCGTCTATATAAGGAAGAGCTACTTTCCCGCCCAAACAACATATACCTGCTGCTTCCTCTTTCCACTTAAGAGCTCCGCAATATTTGCAATCTATGGTCATTGCTTCTATTTTTATAAGCTTGTGAGTTTCATAATCAAGAGTCTCGTCATACTCAAATGCAGCTTTATTAAACAATATCCATGTATTTCTTGTAAATGTTTGACGTCGCTGTGCTGCCCTTTCAGCAACAGTGCATCTGCGAGATTCGGCCATTTCATAAGTTTCAGTGGCTCTTTGGGACGCCATGTAAGTCGCTTGCTGCTGACGTCGAGCTTGGGACTGTTCTGGAGTTTCAGCAGCCCGTTGAGACGCCAGATACTCCGCATGCTGTTCACGTCGGGCTTGGGACTGTTCTTGAGTTTCAACAGCCCGTTGAGATGCCAAAAACTCCGCATTCCGTTCACGTCGAGCTTGGGATTGTTCTGGAGTCTCTGCAGCTCTATGTGCCGCACAACGCACCACCTGCTCAAGCCTTCGTTGCTCGGCTTGTTGAGACGTCTCATCACGTCTAATTATTTTCATAGCTCGGGCTTTATTAGAGCTTTGCGAAATGTTAGACTTACGCTTTCGCGGCATTTTTATAAGTACTAATTACAAAATAGGTACTTAGTAAAGTTCAAACAAAATACTAAAACAATCTAATTAGTTATATTACGATCGCTGTACAGACGATATCAGTTGTATATGACTGGTCTATGAGGAGCAGCTGTGGCGCGGTTACCCATAGCAACCATTCCCAGTGCTCTGTCGGAGCTGAGAGCAGCCTGCTGGTGCTGTGGGTGACATGCTGCGCTGCACACACACAGGGCTGTGCTGCACACAGGAGGGGAGGACGCCATTTGTGTAGCGCTGCTGCCGGTGTTGTCAGGCTGCAGTGTGTGCATCCTCCATGGAGCCGCGCTCAGGTTACTGCCCCTCCCCGTGTGTGAGTAACTTCCCCTCCGCCCAGGTGAGGCGCTCGGAACTTTCCCGGCTGCAGCAGCTGGCGCAGGTGAGCGCATGTTTTATTATACGCTGTTATGTGGAGGGACAATGGCGGCGGGACCCCTTGTGTGAGGACAATGACGGCCCGGTGCCCCCGGGCAACCTGCAGGAGGAAGCCTCACACTCCCCTCCGGGCTGTGGGCGCGGGCAGGCCATGCTGGGAAGTATGCCCTAGTAACCTGTTCCTGACATATGGGCTGTTTTCTGGGCAATTTTTTTTTTTTTTTTTTTTTTTTAAGTCTGAGAAAATGTCATAAATTATCCTTCTCCCTTCAGCTGTTTCCAGAGTGTAATGTATCAGGGTGAGCTCATGACTGACAGCTGCCAAAGTTTCTAGGAAATGTCAGTCCCTGGGGGTCGTGTGTGAACCCCCTGTGCCACACTTGTACCTGGCCACGGTATATGATCACCCCTGTATTCTGACTGTGGACAGGCGGCAACTGTGACCTCACTATACAATGATCCACTATGGGCAAATTATTGTATTATCAATCTCTTCTGACTGCTGTAAATCAGCCATTTAAATATCACCTGTGTATGTGTGTATATAAGAGAGCTCTCAGAGGCCAGATTTTTTTCCGACTTAATTGACATGTATCGTTATATTACGACCAAAATTACATAAAATCATTACAAATTGTAGCCTATATGTTATTCCGATGTATAATCTATATTACTGTAAAGTTTCATGCAAATCCGTCCAGTAGTTTTTTCGTGAAAGAGTAACAAACATATATACTCACAAACTTTCGCATTTATAATATTAGTAGGATGCACTAATTTGTTAATGACATTGTAAATTGTAATGATGGAATTCTATGAAATATACCATGCACTTGAACCTTGTACACTGCTTGATGAAGGTTGCAACCAAAACGTTGTCACATCGAGCTATTAAAGTCCACATTTTTTCAGAAGATTTTGGAGTGCTGCCTGCTGTTTTTCTACAGCATACTACTAATACTAATCGATATCTGTTTGGGGGCCTTGCACCCGATACTCTGAACATATGCTGCTGTTCCAATTTTGTTTATATATATATATATATATATATATATACATATATATATATACACATACACACTGCTCAAAAAATAAAGGGAACACTCAAATAACCCATCCTAGATCTGAATGAATGAAATATACTCATTGAATACTTTGTTCTGTACAAAGTTGAATGTGCTGACAACAAAATCACACAAAAATCATCAATGGAAATCAAATTTATTAACCAATGGAGGCCTGGATTTGGAGTCACCCCCAAAATTAAAGTGGAAAAATACACTACAGGCTGATCCAACTTTGATGTAATGTCCTTAAAACAAGTCAAAATGAGGCTCAGTATTGTGTGTGGCCTCCACGTGCCTGTATGACCTCCCTACAATGCCTGGGCATGCTCCTGATGAGGTTGCGGATGGTCTCCTGTGGGATCTCCTCCCAGACCTGGACTAAAGCATCCGCCAACTCCTAGACAGTCTGTGGTGCAACGTGACGTTGGTGGATGGAGCGAGACATGATGTCCCAGATGTGCTCAATTGGATTCAGATCTGGGGAACAGGCAGGCCAGTCCATAGCTTCAATGGCTTCATCTTGCAGGAACTGCTGACACACTCCAGCCACATGAGGTCTGGCATTGTCCTGCATTAGGAGGAACCCAGGGCCAACCGCACCAGCATATGGTCTCACAAGGGTTCTGAGGATCTCATCTCGGTACCTAATGGCAGTTAGGCTACCTTTGGCGAGCACATGGAGGGCTTTGCAGCCCACCAAAGAAATGTCACCCCACACCATAACTGACCCACTGAAACCGGTCATGCTGAAGGATGTTGCAGGCAACAGATTACTCTCCACGGCGTCTCCAGACTCTGTCACGTCTGTCACATGTGCTCAATGTGAACCTGCTTTCATCTGTGAAGAGCACAGGGCGCCAGTGGTGACTTTGCCAATTCTGGTGTTCTGTGGCAAATGCCAAGCGTCCTGCACGGTGTTGGGCTGTGAGCACAATCCCCATCTGTGGACGTCGGGCCCTCATACCACCCTCATGGAGTCGGTTTCTAACCGTTTGTGCAGACACATGCACATTTGTGGCCAGCTGGAGGTCATTTTGCAGGGCTCTGGCAGTGCTCCTCCTGTTCCTCCTTGCACAAAGGCGGAGGTAGCGGTCCTGCTGCTGGGTTGTTGCCCTCCTACGGCCTCCTCCACGTCTCCTGGTGTACTGACCTGTCTCCTGGTAGCACCTCCAGCCTCTGGATACTACGCTGACAGACACAGCAAACCTTTTTGCCAAAGCTCGCATTTATGTGCCAACCTGGATGAGCTGCACTACCTGAGCAACTTCTGTGGGTTGTAGAGTACGTCTCATGCTACCACGAGTGTGAAAGCACAAACAGCATTCAAAAGTGACCAAAACATCAGCCAGAAAGCATAGGTACTGAGATGTGGTCTGTGGTCCCCACCTGCAGAACCACTCCTTTATTGAGGGTGTCTTGATAATTGCCAATAATTTCCATCTATTGTCTATTCCATTTGCACAACAGCATGTGAAATTGATTGTCAATCAGTGTTGCTTCCTAAGTGGACAGTTTGATTTCACAGAAGTTTGATTTACTTGAAGTTATATTCTGTTGTTTAAGTGTTCCCTTTATTTTTTTTAAGCACAGAATTTCAGGAAAAGAACATCTCGCCAATCATTAATAATAGTGGTGGAACAATCATGCTTTGGGGTTGTGTTGCAGCCAATGGCACAGGGAATAATTCACGGGTAGAGGGAAGAATGGATTCAATGAAATTTCAACAAATACTTGATACAAAATAACACCATCTGTAAAAAAACTGAAGTTGAAAAAAGGATGGCTTCTACACATCTATAATAATCCTAAACACACATCAAAATCCACAAAAGACTACCTCAAAAGGCGCACGCTGAAGGTTTTACAATGGTCCTCACAATCCCCTGATCTGAACATCATGGAAAATCTGTGGTTAGTCCTCAAAATAGCAGTGCATGCAAGATGACCCAGGAATCTCACAGAACTATAAGAATTTTCCAAGGAAGAATGGATGAAAATCCCTCAAACAAGAATTGAAAGACCCTTAGCTGGCTACAAAAAGTGTTTACAAGCTGTGATACTTGCAAAAGGGGGTGGCACTAGGTACTAACCATGGAGGGTGCCCAAATTTTTGCATCAGCCCATTTTCCTTTTTGTAATTTTTAAAATGTAAAAAATGACTATATATATACACATACACATATATATATATATATATATATATATATATATATAATGTCACCCAAGGTGTGGGAAAGGCTTAGTGCAACACAAAGGGAAGAGGGAAAGGGAACCCAGACTCCAGGGAAAGGGGGGAATGGAGACCTCCTGGCTGATAGAATATAACCCTGTCTTTCCTAACGTCCCTATATTGGCTCTTCAGCAATTGCCGCATGCGTTCCTCGACCTGTCTTTCTCTGGCATTTGCCCCTGGCTAGGGAAGAAAGGGGATGAGCACTAGTTAATCCCCAATGAACACTAAAGACAACAAGGGAGGACAAACAAGGAAAAATTGCTTAGCTTTAGACTCCAGACAAATGCGCACGTCCTCAAGCATCAGTGAGGAAGAAGTGCTGCTCTCGCTGAAGCCTTCACAAAGAGTAATGAATATCGCCGGCACCTCCCTCTGACACACAGCAGGTATTTATACACCCAGGCCAGGGTGTTAATTAGCCAGACGAAGGTAGCTGCTGGGTCCTAGAGACAGCCTCTAAGGTGTCTGTAATGCCAAACGTAGAGATCTTCTGCAACCAACTGCAGGGCAACTGTCTGTCACTTCTGACACATCCGTGACATATATACAGACAAAAAAAGGCAGGCAGTACTCCAAAAAACCTTTGGTGAGAAAAATTTGGACTTTATTAGCCCACCTCCACCTCTTAGCTTTTTAGAATATATGGATGGACTTCATTTTGTGTTCCTCCAACTGGCATGGCTCTCACATGATGCAGTTTGGCAATTTTCTTGGCCAAGAGACATCTATCAATAAGCTGGATGATGCGGTTTCTCTTTTCTTGGGAAATCTTCTTTGTGTCTGCTCCTTGGTTCGAACCAGTGACTTTTCATTTGGGAATCAACCTAATAACACACTGAGCTATTAGGGAATGTGAAAACAGGTTGTATTTTGTAGTATACAGAATGAAAAAGATTTTTCCACCACCAGGAGCAAAACAGAAACAATGCAGTGATGTGACAAACATCTGCATAACTAATCATATGCAAAATAGTTGCAAGGCAAATATATGTATGAGATAGTCAAGATGATTGTCTATAAAGTGATGGCAGTCTCATGTTCGAAGCAGTAGTGGATGGTGAGATATGGAGCCTGAAAGTCAAAGGGTCAAAACATTGTTACCCTTTTGCTTGTCAGTGTATATGCGTCTAGTGGGCGGTCATACCTACTAGTGATTGACAGCTAACTCTGTCATACAGGGAAGACTATCAATCATTGAATAATACCACCCACTGAACATATATGAACACATAAAGCAGGGATTTCAATGAATGAATTACAATCTATACCGATATTTCGATATTTCTACTGATACTTCTCCCACAAAAATGTATATCAATCTAGACCGCTGGTTCTGCTCTATAACATCCGAACTGCAGATCAGATATATTTTTCAACACGACCAGTTCCCTTTAAAGGGAAACTAACATCAGAAAAAAAACTGTTTAATTATTAAATGCATTGTACCAAATTTAATCCCTTGATAGGATAGGGGATAACTTACTAATCTTTGGAGGTCCGACCATTAAGACTCACAGTCATCCTGATAACGGGGTAGAGGTTGAATATGTGCACCTTTGCTCTATTAATTCTCTGTAGGACTGCCGGAGATACCCCAGTGCAGTCCTTGGATATCTTCAGCAGTGCCATAAACAATAAGTGGAGTCAGGGGTTCATACTAAACCTACAGTCATGGCCAAAAGTTTTGAGAATGACACCAAAATTATATTTTCACATGATCTGCTGGCCTCTGGTTTTTATTAGTGTTTGTCTGATGGTTATATCACATACAGAAATATAATTGCAATCATATTATGAGTACCAATAAGTTATATTGACAGTTAGAATGAGTTAATGCAGCAAGTCAATATTTGCAGTGTTGCCCCTTCTTCTTCAAGACCTCTGTAATTCTCCCTGGCATGCTCTCAATCAACTTTTGGACCAAATCCTAACTGATAGCAGTCCATTCTTGCATAATCAATGCTTGCATTTTGCCAGAATTTGTTGGTTTTTGTTTGTCCACCCGTCTCTTGATGATTGACCACAAGTTCTCAATGGCATTAAGATCTGGGGAGTTTCCAGGCCATGGACCCAAAATCTCTATGTTTTGTTCCGTGAGCCATTTAGTTATCACCTTTGCTTTTTGGCAAGGTGCTCCATCATGCTGGAAAAGGCATTGTTGGGCGCCAAACTGCTCTTTGACGGTTGGGAGAAGTTGCTCTTGGAGGACATTCTGGTACCAGTCTTTATTCATGGCTGTGTTTTTAGGCAAGACTGTGAGTGAGCCGATTCCCTTGGCTGAGAAGCAACCCCACACATGAATGGTTTCAGGATGCTTTACAGTTGGCATGAGACAAGACTGGTGGTAGCGCTCACCTCTTCTTCTCCGAATAAGCTGTTTTCCAGATGTCCCAAACAATCGAAAAGGGGATTCATCAGAGAAAATGACTTTGCCCCAGTCCTCAGCAGTCCACTCCCTGTACCTTTTGCAGAATATCAGTCGGTCCCTGATGTTTTTTCTGGAGAGAAGTGGCTTCTTTGCTGCCCTCCTTGAAACCAGCCCTTGCTCAAAGAGTCTCCACCTCACAGTGCGTGCAGAAGCACTCACACCAGCCTGCTGCCATTCCTGAGCAAGCTCGGCACTGCTGGTAGTCCGATCCCGCAGCTGAAACAGTTTTAAGATACGGTCCTGGCGCTTGCTGGTCTTTCTTGGGCGCCCTGGAGCCTTTTTGACAACAATGGAAGCTCTCTCCTTGAAGTTCTTGATGATGCGATAGATTGTTGACTGAGGTGCAATCTTTGTAGCTGCGATACTCTTCCCTGTTAGGCCATTTTTGTGCAGTGCAATGATGGCTGCACGTGTTTCTTTAGAGATAACCATGGTTAACTGAAGAGAAACAATGATACCAAGAACCAGCCTCCTTTTAAAGTGTCCAGTGATGTCATTCTTACTTAATCATGACTGATTGATCGCCAGCCCTGTCCTCATCAACACCCACACCTGTGTTAATGGATCAATCACTAAAATGATGTTAGCTGCTCCTTTTAAGGCAGGACTGCAATGATGTTGAAATGTGTTTTCGGGGTTAAAGTTCATTTTCTGGGCAAATATTGACTTTGCAAGTACAGCAATTGCTGTTAAGCTGATCACTCTTTGACATTCAGGAGTATATGCAAATTGCCATTACAAAAAATGAAGCAGTAAACTTTGGAAAAATTACTATTTGTCTCATTCTCAATACTTTTGGCCATGACTGTACAGATAGGACTGTTCAGAGCCCTGTTTTCAGGCATTCTGGGTGCCCCAGAGGTTAGACCCTAGCGATCAATAAGTTATCCAATAGCCTATTGATAGGGGATAACTTATTGGCTTGGTACAAACCCTTTAAGGAAAAAGCCATCATATGGTGTTTCCTATTTTAACATTGGACAAACTTTGTGCTTCCTGTTACTACAGATTTTCTGATATTGTAGCATGGAGTGCTATCTCTGTGACTCCTTGGTCAGTAATTGAGTTCGCCATATTTTACCTCTATCGGTATCAGTGGGTGGGACACATGCAATTGTCACTGTGGTGACAATTAAAAACAGGCAGTTTGAAGTGATGGTCCACAGAGCCCAACAGACATAAAGCTGAAGTAATTCAACATTTTGGCCCTAATAATATCCTGTAGAGGGCATCATCATGGCAACAGTTGCCAGAAATGTCACAATATCTGAGTATATTTCCTGTACTGAGTCCCATGTGGCAAACACAGCACTGCTCTGTTGCTATGCCAACAAATGTATTAGCTGCATCATTGTAGTTAACAGCGGGGGCTCTCTGTAACAGCACAATTCAGGGAAAAACTTTGTGAGCATGTAATGCTCCATGTAAAGCGTGTCTCCTAGATTTGGGTTGGAGTGCCCTTTTAACGTTACATATTTTTCTAGAACAAAATGTTAAAAAAAAAAAAAATATTCCTGTCTTTACAGTGGCCACTCTGCATTCACAATAATTATAGCTTTCATTTCCCATGGCATCAGGATTTCCCTATTTACAGGAGCCATGAAGGATATGACGGAGAAGTTTTGATGTGTCACAATCAGTAATGACCTTTCTTCCTCCACTGACTTGCTTTAGTTCCATCAGTTATCTCTGCTGAATACAATACTGCAGTAAGCTAAGTTGTTATGTCAGAAAGCTGAATAGACGTCAATGTGAACGGAGTCTTACATTTTGTTATGAACAGATCCTTCTGCTCATGTGATGGGTGATGGAGACAGCTCGCTTCCTGTTCTTTCTGCCTGCACAGTCATGCTAGCACATGACATGGAGCACACTCACAGCAGCTTCCCTTTTTAAGTCTTATTCTCTTAGGGCTCATTCAGACGTGAGTTTTTCACATACAAGTTTTTTTCAGATAGAACTTGTACCTATTATAGTCTATGAGGCTGTTCACATGTACAGTACAGACCAAAAGTTTGGACACACCTTCTCATTTAAAGATTTTTCTGTATTTTCATAACTATGAAAATTGTACATTCACACTGAAGGCATCAAAACTATGAATTAACACATGTGGAATTATATACTTAACAAAAAAGTGTGAAACAACTGAAAATATGTCCTATATTCCAGGTTCTTCAAAGTAGCCACCTTTTGCTTTGATGACTGCTTTGCACACTCTTGGCATTCTCTTGATGAGCTTCAAGAGGTAGTCACCGGAAATGCTTTTCACTTCACAGGTGTGCCCTGTCAGGTTTAATAAGTAGGATTTCTTGCCTTATAAATGGGGTTGGGACCATCAGTTGTGTTGTGCAGAAGTCTGGTGGATACACAGCTGATAGTCCTACTGAATAGACTGTTAGCTGCTTTTTTCTTGCCATAATACAAATTCTAAGTAAAGAAAAACGAGTGGCTATCATTACTTTAAGAAATGAAGGTCAGTCAGTCCGAAAAATTGGGAAAACTTTGAAACTGTCCCCAAGTGCAGTTGCAAAAACCATCAAGCGCTACAAAGAAACTGGCTCACATGAGGACCGCCCCAGGAAAGGAAGACCAAGAGTCACCTCTGCTTCTGAGGATAAGTTTATCTGAGTCACCAGCCTTAGAAATCGTAGGTTAACAGCAGCTCAGATTAGAGACGAGGTCAATGCCACACAGATTTCTAGCAGCAGACACATCTCTTCAACAACTGTTAAGAGAAGACATTGTGCAGCAGGCCTTCATGGTAAAATAGCTGCTGGGAAACCACTGCTAAGGACAGGCAACAAGCAGAAGAGACTTGTTTGGGCTAAAGAACACAAGGAATGGACATTAGACCAGTGGAAATCTGTGCTTTGGTCTGATGAGTCCAAATTTGAGATCTTTGGTTCCAACCACCGTGTCTTTGTGCGACGCAGAAAAGGTGAACGGATGGACTCTACATGCCTGGTTCCCACCGTGAAGCATGGAGGAGGAGGTGTGATGGTGTGGGGGTGCTTTGCTGGTGACACTGTTGGGGATTTATTCAAAATTGAAGGCATACTGAACCAGCATGGCTACCACAGCATCTTGCAATGGCATGATATTCCATCCGGTTTGCGTTTAGTTGGACCATCATTTATTTTTCAACAGCACAATGACCCCAAACACACCTCCAGGCTGTGTAAGGGCTATTTGACCAAGAAGGTGAGTGATGGGGTGCTATGCCAGATGACCTGGCCTCCACAGTCACCAGACCTGAACCCAATCGAGATGGTTTGGGGTGAGCTGGACCGCAGAGTGAAGGCAAAAGGGCCAACAAGTGCTAAGCATCTCTGGGAACTTCTTCAAGATTGTTGGAAGACCATTTCCAGTGACTACCTCTTGAAGCTCATCAAGAGAATGCCAAGAGTGTGCAAAGCAGTCATCAAAGCAAAAGGTGGCTACTTTGAAGAACCTGGAATATAAGACATATTTTCAGTTGTTTCACACTTTTTTGTTAAGTATATAATTCCACGTGTGTTAATTCATAGTTTTGATGCCTCGAGTGTGAATGTACAATTTTCATAGTCATGAAAATACAGGAAAATCTTTAAAATCAGAAGGTGTGTCCAAACTTTTGGTCTGTACTGTATGTGTTATTTTTGCAGAATGAGTGGTCCACACCAAAACACAGACATATGTCCGATTTTGATCACAGATCAAACTTGCCAATGCAAGTCGATGGGTCCATGAAACAAAAAAATCAGATAGCACTTGGATGACAACCGTGTGCCATTTTTCACTGATTGACAGGAGACGCTTAAGGTTGCATGATACGTAATGGCAGAGTTTTGGACGCAGCTCACCTGCACTGTGTCCAAAACGCTGTGTTCCACATTAGAAGCACAGTGGATGGGATTTACAGAAATCACATGCCCACTGTGTTACTATTTGACGCCGCGTAAACTCACTGGTGGCGCAGCTTTAGGAGCCGCAGCATGTCAATTTCTGTTGCGGAAACGCTGGTCTCCGCAACAGAAATTTCCCCAATAGAATGTATTGGAGGCAGTAACTTCGAATTGTTCAGTGAACACAAGTGGATTTACCGGCGTGATCGGATGCAGCGCTTTGGACAGCGAAAATACGCTGCGTCCAAAGCGCTGCTATAGCCTGATCGTGGGCATATACCCTAGGAAACTTCAAGCAGTTTTTCATTTTTTGTATACGAGAAAAACTGAAGAAGCTCTAATGGTACAAAAAGGACAATGACCAAACTCTGATGAAAACCTGATAAAAAACAATGATGACACTCGAGCAGCTTATTCGCACCAGCACCCCATTGATCCTAAGAATGATGCTCTGAATTGCCATATGTACTCTGCTATTTCCAGAAGTCTGATTCAAATGAATAGAGCGGTGGCGTGCATGCATGACCAATTCTAAATAGTAATGGGCCATTTTACAGTCCTGTTCTTGGGATGTATGGGGGTCCCAGAGATCCAAACCACAAAGATCAGACACATATCACCTAATTGTCTCTTGATCAGCACACAGCTTTCCAGTCTCAATTTCTAGTTTCTTGCAGGGTGAGTAGCAGAGCTGTAGTATTAGTAGAACCATTAAGCTCAGCGCAAGTTCTGCTGTAACACATTCAGCTATCAGTGTTTTTTTATGGAATGTACACTGCCATCACTACAATTTACCAAAATAGATAACAGGGTATTGAACATGCATACAACTCCGGACAGAGAGAGCCATGATTAGAAGAACTGCTCTAGAAACTACCAATGGTAGGGATGGTGATTTTGCAAGATTTATAACAGCAGCTCATCACAAGCTGAGAGGAGTGGAAGGAAGTTGAGCAGCTAACTGCTCTATAGATATCAATGGAGGGCTAGAGAGAGCCGACTGGGATGTTAAGAGTTAACTCTTCTGAAGGAATGTAACTACTGCACACTCTCCGCCAGAGTCTGGCAGGCACAAATCAACTAGCCCCAAGAAAATCAGCTGTACACTATGAAAGATAAAAGCTCTCATTGCAGAAAAATGACAGCAGATAAAATATGCAAGCTATTTACAAATTTGTTTATTGTCATGTTGTCTAATTAAAACATTTAGTAACTTTAATAATACCCCTTTAAATAATTTATTGTTAATGCCTAACAAATACTGGGTACAAAAAAAACCTAACTATTCTTAGTAGCCATCCTACTGCCATTTAGCATTCTACCCTCCAAACCTCCATTAATTTGTCATAAATGATGTAGCTCAATTTAAGAGATAATTATGGTAACCATCTTACAAATATGCACTTGCTGTATGTTTACTTTTGGAAATTTATCTTCAGCTTAACCCCTTAAGGACTGAGAGATTTTCCAATTTTGCACTTTTATTTTTCCCTCCCCTTCTTCCAAGAGCTGTAACTTTTTTACTTTCCCACTAAGAAAGCCATTTGAGGGCTTGCTTTGTGTGGGACTGGTTGTACTTTTGGATGACACCATCCATTTTATCATACGCTGTACTAGAAACTGTTAAAAAAAACTCCAAGTAAAGGAAAATTGCGAGAAAAGAAAAACGCAATTCCACAATTGTTTGGTTTTTTTTGCCATTTATTCCGCAGTAAAACTGACCTGGAAATATGGCTGTCCAGTTTAGTATGATTACAACAATACCAAACTTGCATACTTTTTTTTCTTTTTAGGCTGTGTGCCCACGATGCGTTTTTTAAGTGTTTCCGCAGCGGCAATTCCGCTGCAGAAACGCTTAAAAACGCTTGGTAGAAGGCCTGCCATGTTCCCCAATGATAATCTGCATGTGCTGTGCACATGCTGCGGAAATTTCCGCTGCGGGTTATCATTGCGGAAAAAAACGCAGCACTACCAATTACTGTATTTTGCGGAAGCGCTGCGTTTTCGCTGCCATTGACTTGCATTGGAACTCTTGGATTCCGCATCACTGCATCTGTACATGCGGAATCCATGCGTTTCAATGTGCGGATGATACCCGGGTGTGGAGGACAGGAGACTCTCCTCCGGACCCAGGTACCATAGAATATGTGAAAAAAAGAAATAAAATAAAAAATACATATTATATTTACCTTCTGATGGCCCCCGGTGTGCTTGTCTTCGCTTGCCGGAAGATCGCGGTGGACTGAAGGACCTGCGCTGACGTCATTTAGTCATGTGACGGGTCACGCGACCGCTGATGTCGGCAGGTCCTTCAGTGTACCGCGAGCTGCCGGCAAGCCAGGACGGATCGAATAAAGATTCCGGGGGCCATCAGAAGGTAAGTATATATATTTATTTTTTAACATTCTTTACGGTCACACTATATAAATCCATGCCGTTTGCATGGTTTTATATAGTGTGACCAAGTTGTGAAGCACTTTCCAAGTGATGCTAAAATCGCTTGTCAACCCGCATGCGGAAATGCATGTGAACGCTTCACATCCGCTTGTCCCCGGCAGGAAAAACACATGTACAATCCACATGCGTTTTTTTCTGCCAGGGAGATGCAGAAACGCTCAGGAAAAATCCGGAGCATTTCTGCATCGTGGGCACATAGCTTTAAGTGGTGAAAAAATTTCAGAAATTCGTAAAAAAAAACCCTAAAATTTAGCTACTTTAGCTGCTACTTTATAAAATCCATAATATTTGTATTTTTCAGTGAGTGGAGATGTGTGAGGGCTTGTTTCTAGCGCAATGACCTGATGTTTTTATTGATACTATTTTGTGGCAGTTATAACTCCTATGACTTTCTTAAATTTTTTTGTGGAATTACAGCAACCAAAAAAGCGCAATCCTGGCATTTCGATTTTTTTTTCTCTTAACAGTTTTTCCAGATTGGGTTAATTAATTAGATATTCGATAGATCAGACTTTTCTGTACATGTTGATACCAAATGTATATTTTTATATATTTTTTACATTTCTTTATTGTTAACTGGGAAAAAGAGGAGGTGATTAGAATTTTTTATAATTGCTTACACTTTTTAAAATGTTTTTGTTTTACTTTTCACATTATTTGTTAGTGACATTGTCTGAATGTTTCTACTATATACAATTACATAGTATTGCTGCATAGAGTAAAAATCACTGTCTTCTATCACACCCAGCCACAGACTAGATATCACAGAAGCGATCACATAACAGACACAGGGGTGTTCAGCCAGCCCCCGGCTGTCATAGTAACCCATTGGCTCCCTGTGATCGCTTAAATTGTGGACAGCAGTGTAAGTAGCCTGTTCTTACCTTAGCACCCCTGGTATCTCCAGCATTAGATCAGATAGTGAGGGTGGACAGCAGTGTGAGCAGCCTCTTCTTACTGCAGCACCCCTGTTATCTCCATTATTATATCAGATAGGGTGGACAGCAGTGTAAGCAGCCTCTTCTTACCTCAGCACCCCTGGCATCTTCAGTATTAGATCAGATATACAGGGTGAACAGCAGTGTGAGCAGCTTTGTCTTACCTCAGCACATGTGGTATCTCCAGTATTAGATCAGATAGAGAGGATGGACAGCAGTGTGAGCAGCCTGTTCTTACCTCAGCACCCCTGGTAGCTCCAATATTAGATCAGATAGAGAGGGTGGACAGCAGTGTATGCAGCCTCTTCTAACCTCAGCATCCCTGGCATCTTCAGTATTAGATCAGATATACAGGGTGGACAGTAGTGTGAGCAGCCTCTTCTTACCTCAGCACCCCTGGCATCTCCAGTATTAGATCAGATATACAGGGTAGACAGCAGTGTGAGCAGCCTGTTCTTACCTCAGCACCCCTTGAATCTCCAGTATTAGATCAAATTCTCCAATAGCACACATTCCTACACATGCTTACCAGCTTCTGTCCTAACATTCTAAGGGTGCTTTCACATTGCGTTCCGGCACCTGTTTGGTGGCCCCGTCGGGGCTTACATCTGTACCCCCTCTCCTCCTGCAAAACAGAATACGGATATACACACCAACGGGGCCATAAACTATAGTGGTGCTGACAGAATGAATGTGTGCTCTGTCGTGCACGCCTATTGGAGGCAGACACCCAGAAAATGATGTACAGCATAGAGCAAGTTCACTATGCCAGCACCATTATAGTCTACCTGTTGGTGCATACGTCTGAATCCCGTTTTGCAGGGAGGGCAGGGGGGTTATTTCAGAAAAATGTCCTGATGGGCCACCGAATGGGTACCAGATTGCAATGTGAAAGCACCCTAAGACAAGTTTCTATCAGTGTAAACAGATAGTGGCAAATTTCAAGGGGCTGTCTAGGCTGAGGAGGAAAGTCTGCATTCATTCTATATGATCACAGACTTCCAAATCATGACAGGGTGTGATGCACACACTTTCAAAATTCCACATGCAAGTGGGCTGTCACGTGAACTCATGTATGTGATTTGTATACTTGTGGTCAAGTGCAGACTATTATCATCCACCTTCTCTTAATACCCTTAAGAGAAGACTGAGGTGTGATGCACACTAATATATATATATATATATATATATATATATATATATATATATATATATATACATACACACACACACGATACTGAGGTGGGACGTATAATATATATATATATATATATATATATATATACACGCACACACACGAGACTGAGGCGTGACGCACTGTATACATATATATAGTACGCACATACACACGAGACTGAGGCATGGCGCACTATATATATATTCACACACGAGACTGAGGCGTGACGCACTATATATTTATACACACACGAGTGAGGCGTGACGCACTATATATATATATATATATATATATATATATATATATATATATATATATATATATATATATATATATATATATATATACACACACACACACACGAGATTGAGGCATGACGCACTATATATACACACACACGAGACTGAGGCATGACGCACTATGTATATATATATATATATATATATATATATATATATATATATATATATATATATATACTGCTCAAAAAAATAAAGGGAACACTTAAACAACAGAATATAACTCCAAGTACATCAAATTCTGTGAAATCAAACGGCCCACTTAGGAAGCAACACTGATTGACAATCAATTTCACATGCTGTTGTGCAAATGGAATAGACAATAGATGGAAAATATTGGCAATTATCAAGACACCCTGTAACATCCCTGGCGGCATGCTGATATGGCTTACCACCTCCCTCCATGCAAGACCGCCATCTTACCTATCAGTCCTGGCTGCACACTTTGCTCCAGTACCTGCTGTGTGCATGTCTCTTGTCTGATTTCTTAGGGCAGCGGCGCGATTACTGCCTGGTTCTTATAGTTACAGTGTGTGCAGTCCTAATGCCTCCCCAGCCTATTGCTGTGAGTCACTGGATACTTAGACCCCCTCCACCCAGTAGGAGGTGCCTGAGCAACACTTTCTTTCAGTGTGTTCTGTGCAACTGAGTTGCCAGGTCATGTCCTGTATCTTGTCTGTTTCCACTACCCTGGGGGCTGAGTACCCGGGCCTTTTTACCAGTATCTGTGACTTCTAGTCTGTTTCCGCCACCCTGGGGGCTGAGTATCCAGGCTCGTTCCTGTATCTTGTTTCTGGTTCAGTTCCTGTCTGAACAGTGTCCTAGCCCGTTACTTGTTTGTCTCTATGTTCGTATCTTCCCTTTTCCTGCAGTGTCTGAACCTGCACCTAACTCCAACTCGCTGTCTCTGTACTTCTGTTTGTGAGTTTAGTGTCCACTCGCTACTTCATTGTAAGTACCTTGTATCTGCTCTGCTTGTCTACCGCACCTGCGGTTTTGCTCTGCTTGTCTACCGCACCTGCGGGTTTTGCTCTGCTCTGCTTGTTTACCGCACATGCGGTTTTGCTCTGCTTGTCTACCGCACGTGAGGGGTTTTGCTCTGCTTTGCTTGTCTACCGCATCTGCAGGTTTTGCTCTGCTTGTCTACCGCACCTGCGGGTGTTGCTCTGCTCTGCTTGTCTACCGCACCTGCGGGTTTTGCTCTGCTCGTCTACCGCACTTGCGGGTTTTGCTCTGCTCTGCTTGTCTACCGCACCTGCGGGTTTTGCTCTGCTCTGCTTGTCTACCGCATCTGCGGGTTTTGCTCTGCTTGTCTACCGCACCAGCGGGTTTTGCTCTGCTCTGCTTGTCTACCGCATCTGCGGGTTTTGCTCTGCTCGTCTACCGCACGTGCGAGTTTTGCTCTACCGCACCTGCGGCTCTGTTCCTGTATCCCAGTCTGTACTGGTCCTGTACAGATCCTACCTGCCAGTACCCACCTGTCTGTATACCATCTGTGCCTGCCAGTACCCACCAGTCTGCATACCAGCCGTGCCTGCCAGTACCCACCTGTCTGCATACCAGCCGTGCCTGCCAGTACCCACCTGTCAGTATGCCAGCCTAACCTGCCTGTTACTGCATTCCCCAGTGTTGGTCCCTATCCTGCCAGTACCCACCTGTCAGTATGCCAGCCTAACCTGCCTGTTCCTGCATTCCCCGGTGTTGGTCCCTATCTTGCCTGCTTTCCTACCTGCCAGTACCCACCTGTCTGTATACCAGCCGTGCCTGCCAGTACCCACCGGTCTGCATACCAGCCGTGCCTTCCAGTACCCACTTGTCTGCAGACCAGCCGTGCCTGCCAGTACCCACCTGTCAGTATGCCAGCCTAACCTGCCTGTTCCTGCATTCCCTGGTGTTGGTGAACAGCTGTGACCGGGGTCTGACCTGGAGTAGCACCTGGTCCCTCTGCTCGGTTCCTCCCTGGTTCACGGAGTCGACTGAGCTGCCGTGCGACCTTGGTCGGACCGAGTTGATACTTAGTCATGCCCCTCCAGGCACTCCTCGGTTCATGGTCTAGTGGGATCACTAACAACGCTCACGCCAGTCAGTCCGGGCGTGTGTGTAACACACCCTCAATAAAGGAGTGGTTCTGCAGGTGGGGACCACAGACCACATCTCAGTACCAATGCTTTCTGGCTGATGTTTTGGTCACTTTTGAATGTTGGTTGTGCTTTCACACTCGTGGTAGCATGAGATGGACTCTACAACCCACAAAAGTTGCTCAGGTAGTGCCGCTCATCCAGGATGGCACATCAATGCGAGCTTTGGCAAGAAGGTTCGCTGTGTTTGTAAGCGTAGTGTTCAGAGGCTGGAGGCGCTACCAGGAGACAGGTCAGTACACCAGGAGACGTGGAGGGGGCCGTAGGAGGGCAACAACCCTGCAGCAGGACCGCTACCTCCGCTTTTGTGCAAGGAGGAACAGGAGGAGCACTGCCAGAGCCCTGTAAAATGACCTCCAGCAGGCCACAAATGTGCATGTGTCTGCACAAACTGTTAGAAACCGACTCCATGAGGGTGGTATGAGGGTCCGACATCCACAGATGGGGGTTGTGCTCACAGCCCAACACCGTGCAGGACGCTTGGCATTTGCCACAGAACACCAGGATTGGCAAAGTCGCCACTGGCGCCCTGTGCTCTTCACAGATGAAAGCAGGTTCACACTGAGCACATGTGACAGACGTGACAGAGTCTGGAGACGCCATGGAGAGCGATCTGCTGCCTGCAACATCCTTCAGCCTGACCAGTTTAGCAGTGGTTCAGTAATGGTGTGGGGTGGCATTTCTTTGGAGGGCCGCACAGCCCTCCATGTGCTCGCCAGAGGTAGCCTGACTGCCATTAGGTACCGAGATGAGATCCACAGACCCCTTGTGAGACCATATGCTGGTGCGGTTGGCCCTGGGTTCCTCCTAATGCAGGACAATGCCAGACCTCATGTGGCTGGAATGTGTCAGCAGTTCCTGCAAGATGAAGGCATTGAAGCTATGGACTGGCCCGCCCGTTCCCCAGACCTGAATCCGATTGAGCACATCTGACATCATGTCTCGCTCCATCCACCAATGTCACGTTGCACCACAGACTGTCCAGGAGTTGGCGGATGCTTTAGTCCAGGTCTGGGAGGAGATCCCACAGGAGACCATCTGCAACCTCATCAGGAGCATGCCCAGGAGTTGTAGGGAGGTCATACAGGCAAGTGGAGGCCACACACAATACTGAGCCTCATTTTGACTTGTTTTAAGGAAATTACATCAAAGTTGGATCAGCCTATAGTGTGTTTTTCCACTTTAATTTTGGGGGTGACTCCAAATCCAGGCCTCCATTGGTTAATAAATTTGATTTCCATTGATGATTTTTGTGTGATTTTGTTGTCAGCACATTCAACTTTGTACAGAACAAAGTATTCAATGAGAATATTTCATTCATTCAGATCTAGGATGTGTTATTTGAGTGTTTCTTTTATTTTTTTGAGCAGTATATATATATATATATATATATATATATATATATATATATATATATATATACCCACACACACGAGACTGAGGCGTGATGCACTATATATACACACACACACACACACACACACACACACGAGACTGAGGCGTGACGCACTATATATACACACACACACACACACACACACACGAGACTGAGGCGTGACGCACTATATATACACACACGAGACTGATGCGTGATGCACTATATATACAGTACAGACCAAAAGTTTGGACACACCTTCTCCTTTAAAGATTTTTCTGTATTTTCCTGACTATGAAAATTGTACATTCACACTGAAGGCATCAAAACTATGAATCAACACATGTGGAATTATATACTTAACAAAAAAGAGTGAAACAACTGAAAATATGTCTTATATTCTAGGTTCTTCGAAGTAGCCACCTGTTGGTTTGATGACTGCTTTGCACACTCTTGGCATTCTCTTGATGAGCTTCAAGAGGTAGTCACCGGAAATCGTTTTCACTTCACAGGTGTGCCCTGTCAGGTTTAATAAGTTGGATTTCTTGCCTTATAAATGGGGTTGGGACCATCAGTTGTGTTGTGCAGAAGTCTGGTGGATACACAGCTGATAGTCCTACTGAATAGACTGTAAGAATTTGTATTATGGCAAGAAAAAAGCAGCTAAGAAAAACGAGTGGCCATCATTACTTTAAGACATGAAGGTCAGTCAGTGCGAAAAAACTTTGAAAGTGTCTCCAAGTGCAGTTGCAAAAACCATCAAGCGCTACAAAGAAACTGTCTCACATGAGGACCGCCCCAGGAAAGGAAGACCAAGAGTCACCTCTGCTTCTGAGGATAAGTTTATCCGAGTCACCAGCCTCAGAAATCACAGGTTAGCAGCAGCTCAGATTAGAGACCAGGTCAATGCCACACAGAGTTCTAGCAGCAGACACATCTCTTCAACAACTGTTAAGAGGAGACTTTGTGCAGCTGGCCTTCATGGTAAAATAGCTGTTAGGAAACCACTGCTAAGGACAGGCAAAAAGCAGAAGAGACTTGTTTGGGCTAAAGAACACAAGGAATGGATATTAGACCAGTGAAAATCTGTGCTTTGGTCTGATGAGTCCAAATTTGAGATCTTTGGTTCCAACCACCGTGTCTTTGTGCGACGCAGAAAAGCTGAACGGATGGACTCTACATGCCTGGGTCCCACCGTGAAGCATGGAGGAGGAGGTGTGATGGTGTGGGGGTGCTTTGCTGGTGACACTGTTGGGGATTTATTCAAAATTGAAGGCATACTGAACCAGCATGGCTACCACAGCATCTTGCAGCGGCATGCTATTCCATCCGGTTTGCATTTAGTTGGACCATCATTTATTTTTCAACAGGACAATGACCCCAAACACACCTCCAAGAAGGAGAGTGATGGGGTGCTACGCCAGATGACCTGGCCTCCACAGTCACCAGACCTGAACCCAATCGAGATGGTTTGGGGAGAGCTGGAAAGCAGAGTGAAGGCAAAGAGGCCAACAAGTGTTAAGCATCTCTGGGAACTCCTTCAAGATTGTTGGAAGACCATTTCCAGTGACTACCTCTTGAAGCTCATCAAGAGAATGCCAAGAGTGTGCAAAGCAGTCATCAAAGCAAAAGGTGGCTACTTTGAAGAACCTAGAATACAAGACATATTTTCAGTTGTTTCACACTTTTTTGTTAAGTATATAATTCCACATGTGTTAATTCATAGTTTTGATGCCTTCAGTGTGAATGTACAATTTTCATAGTCATGAAAATACAGAAAAATCTTTAAATGAGGTGTGTCCAAACTTTTGGTCTGTACGGTATATACACACA